>NC_073253.2:112180000-122047500 GCF_029289425.2 Pan paniscus | reverse complement strand
TGTAAGTTTATGGACCAACAACATAAAAAAGCCAAAATTATTTAGCCAGTTATGCTATATTTTAAGGTGTAAAGTAATATGAAAGTATAATTTAGATAGAACACTTTTGTGCTGTCAAAATAGTAATGCAGCTGGGAGTAGTGGCTCATGCCTGTAATCCCAGCACTTTGGGAGGCTGAGGTGAGCAGATCACTTGAGGTCAGGAGTTTGAGACCAGCCTGGCCAACATGGTGAAACCCTGTCTCTACTAAAAATACAAAAAATTAGCTGGGCGTGGTGGTGCATGCCTGTAATCCCAGCTATATGGGAGGCTGAGGCAGGAGAATTGCTTGAACCCAGGAGGCAGAGGTTGCAGTGAGCCAAGATCATGCCATTGTGCTCCAGCCTGGGCAACAAGAGTGAAACTACATCTTAAAACACACACACACACGTAATGGATTTGAAAATTCAAGTATTATGATTATTAGTTTAATACCTTCTATTTACTCTTTATTTGTGGTGTAGCAGCCAGCATGCTTTCTGTTAGAAATGACAGAAACTCAAAATAGTCTGAGCATAAAAGAGTTTATTGGCTTGTGTAACTGGTAAATTCAGGGTGTGACTGGTTTCAGGATGACAGATACAGGTTCTCAAATGAGCTTCTTAGGTCTTTCAACTTAGTTTTTTTCATTGTTCTGGACTTACTCTCTTCCTGTAGGTGGGCTTTTTCCACCTGGCAGGGGAATTATCAGATAATATTACTCAGTTAACGTCTGTCCCACCTCCATAATGCAAAAAGCAAAGCACTTTCTCCTCCATATCCAAATGTAAATCCTGGGCAAAACTCTAATTTCCCTGACTTGGGATGCATGCCCCTGTCTGGAACACTCGCTAAAGCCAGATAAATAAGACATTAGAATGTCTGGAATATCATGTGCCCGCTACAGAGCAGGGTCCTGATTTAGAAAACCCATCAAAACCACGTGATTGTATTGCTGTGAGACAGAAGCATTTCCTCAAAAAAAGAAGAGCTTTGTGAACAAAGACAAAAGACACTGCCTTTACTTTTTTTTTTTTTTTTTTTTTGAGACAGAGTCTCACTCTGTCACCCAGGCTGGAGTGCAGTGGCACGATCTCAGCTCACTGCAACCTCCAGAGCCTGGGTTCAAGCAATTCTCCTGTCTCAGCCTCCCGAGTATCTGGGACTACAGGTGCATCCCACCATGCCCAGATAATTTTTGTATTTTTAGTAGAGACAGGGTTTCACCATATTGGTCAGACTGGTGATCCCAAACTCCTCACCTCAGGTAATCCACCTGCCTTAGCCTCCTAAAGTGCTCGGATCACAGGTGTGAGCCACCGTGCCCAGTCTGCCCTTAGTTTTTGGTTCAGTCACGTTCCCCTGAGTTTTTTTTTTTTTTTTTTTTTTGAGAGGAAGTCTCACTCTGTCACCCAGGCTGGAGGGCAGTGGCGCAATCTCAGCTCACTACAACCTCCGCCTCCTGGGTTTAAGTGATTCTCTTGCCTCAGCCTCCCAAATAGCTGGGATTACAGGTGCCCACCACCAAGCCTGGCTAATAGTTTGTATTTTAGTAGACACGGGGTTTCACTGTGTTGCCCAGGCTGGTCTCGGACTCCTGAGATCATGCAATCCACCCGCCTCAGCCTCCCAAAGTGCTAGGATTACAGGCATGAGCCACCGCACCCAGCCTATTCCCTCAAGTTTTTGAGTAATCCGGTTATATTTCTAGCTCAGTGGTTCTTAAACATAAACACACGGCAGAATCACCTGGGCTGCTCAAATTCCAACTGCTGGGACCCACCACAGAGTTTCTGATTCAGTAGATCTGTTTCCAGGTGGTGCCAAGGCTGCTGGTCTGAGGACTATACCTTGAAAACTACTGTTCTAGGATTTTATTTTTAAAATTATCAAAGAACTTCTTATTCAAATGAACACCAGTCCTGGATAAATTTCACAGGTAAATGCTTTCAAATCTTCAAGGAACATGTCATGTTGATTAACTTTGTGGTCTTGGGCAAGTTACTTAACCACTCTGTCAGTTTTTTTTCTTCTCTTGTGTAGACAGAAATAATGATACTTCTATGGTTGTTGCAGAGATTAGATGAATTAATGTATTCAACATACCTAGAAGAGTTCCTGGTACATAGTATTTACAAATATTTGCAAGTATTTATTTATCTTATTTATTTATTTGAGACAGAATCTGGCTCTGTCCCCCAGGCTGGAGTGCAGTGGCACCATCTCAGCTCACTGCAAGCTCTGCCTCCCAGGTTCACGCCATTCTCCTGCCTCAGCCTCCTGAGTAGCTGGGACTACAAGCGCCCGCCACCACGCCCTGCTAATTTTTTTGTATTTTTTAGTAGAGACAGGGTTTCACCATGTTGGCTAGGATGGTCTCGAACTCCTGACCTCGTGATCCACCCAACTCGTCCTCCCAAAGTGCTAGGATTACAGGCTTGAGCCACCGCGCCTGGCCATTTATTTTTTTGAGACAGGGTCTGGCTCTGTTGCCCAGGCTGGAGTGCAGTGGTGCAATCTCAGCTCATTGCAACCTCCACCTCCCTGGCTCAAGCCATCCTCCCACCTCAGCCTCCTGAGTAGCTGGGACTACAGGCACGAACCACCACGCCCAGCTAATTTTTTTGTATTTTTTAAAGAGATGAGGTTTTGCCGTGTTGCACAGACTAGTCTTAAACTCCTGAGTCCGAGCAATCTGCCAGCCTCAGCCTCTCAAAGGGCTGGGATTACGGGCATGAACCACCACGCCCAGCCTCCAAGTATTTAAACTGCTCCAGAGAATAGAGAGGGAAGAAAATCATCCAAACTATTTACAATGGAATCAAAATTTAGATACTAATTCCTGAAACGGATTATACACGCCAGTCTCACTTATGAATTATCCATGAAAAATCCTAAATATTGGCAAATAGAATGCAGCTGTATATTAAAAGAATACAGTAACACCACCAAATGAATTTTATTGCAAGAATGGGAGGATGGCTGAACATTAGGAAATCTATCAATGTAGTTACTTTAGTAATCAATCTGATGCAAAAAATAATATTATCATTTCAAATACTGAAAAGGTAATCAACATTGACTCCCGGTGAAATTTTTAAGGAAAAATAGAATAGATGGAGAGTAGACATTTGTGGTTTCTATTCTTGCCTACTTAGCATCAGCACCCTATTCTGGGGTAGAGAGTTTGTATGAATCTTGGTAGAAAATGTGCTCCCACTGGAAAGCCAGGCACTTACTTTTCCTAACCCTGGGTGCCGTAGTGCTGGTTCTGACCCAAACTTGGCTAACCAGAGACCCTTCCCTGGGACTCTGAGTCAGGAGTAGGTAATGCACAGAAGTAGGGTGAGTTAGAATCCAGTCCGGTGGTGGCAGCAATACCAGTGTTCAGGGTCTGCAGGGGCAGCAAGAGGCATCTCACCCTGACTCCTCCTGAGGCATAGTTTTGGCTGAAGTCTGCTTTTTTTCTTTTGGAAGAGATCGAATTTTATTTTATTTTAAAAGATTAATATGGGCCAGGCATGGTGGCTCATGCCTGTAATCCGATCACTTTGGGAGGCCGAGGCAGGTGGATCACTTGAGGCCAGGAGTTCGAGACCAGCCTGGCCACCATGACGAAACCCCATCTCTACTAAAAACTCAAAAATTAGCCAGGCATGGTAGTGCGGGCCTGTAAACCCAGCTACTCAGGAGGCTGAGGCAGGAGAATTGCTTGAACCCAGGAGATGGAGTTTGGAGGTTGCAGTGGGTTGAGATAGCACCACTGCACCCCAGACTGGGCTATAGAGTGAGACTCTGTCTCAAAAATAATAATAAAAAGAAATAAATTAGCATGAATGTATCTTGTAAAGGTGAAAAAAGCATTCTAGGCAGAGGAAATAGAATGCAATTTTATTTTAGAGGAATAGAATTAGGTTTATTGTGATCACCCGAGGGATAAAACTAGAAACAGTGTGTAGATGCTATAGGAGGTCAAAGAAAATTGGAAACACCATTACTAGCATTTAGACAGACAGAGGTTGGATGGGTGGCCACTTGGTAGAAATGTTAAAACGCAGACTTGCATATCAGATGGGTACTTGGACAGGATGAATTCATGATATTTGCAAATATCTGAGATGTCTTACTGGATGCTTCCTGGTTCAGGGAACACACAAAACTCCCAAATGCCAACATAGTCTTGATCCGTTGCCCAGGCTGGAGTGCAATGGTGTGAACTCAGCTCACTGCAACCTCTGCCTCCCGGGTTCAAGCCATTCTCCCACCTCAGCCTCCCGAGTAGCTGGGATTACAGGTGCGTACCACCACGCCCGGCTAATTTTTGTATTTTTAGTAAGGTTGGGGTTTCTCCATGTTGGCTTGGATAGTCTCAAACTCCTGGCCTCAGGTGATCCACCCACCTTGGCCTCCCAAAGTGCTGAGATTACAGGTGTCAACCACTGTGCCCAGCTTGAAATCAATAATTTTGATTAGAACAAGATGAATCTCTTCTTGACCTGATTTTATTTTATTATTATTATTTTTTAAGAGATGAGGCTTTACCATGTTGGCTAAGCTGGTCTAGAACTCCTGGCCTCAGGTGATCTACCTGCCTTGGCCTCCCAAAGTGCTGGGATTACAGGCATGAGCCACCACACCCGACTCTGACCTGATTTTAAAAGTGTGTGTCTCAGCCAGGCATGGTGGCTCACACCTGTAATCCCAGCACTTTGGGAGGCCAAGGTGGGTGGATCACCTGAGGTCAGGAGTTTGAGACCAGCCTGACCAACATGCAAAACCTGGTCTCTACTAAAAATTTAAAATTAGCAGGGTGTGGTGGTGCATACCTGTAATCCCAGCCACTTGAGAGGCTGACGCAGGAGAATCACTTGAACCTGGGAGGTGGAGGTTGCAGTGAGCTGAGATGGCACCATTGCACTCCAGCCTGGGCAACAGGAGTAAAACTCTATGTCAAAAACAAAACAAAACAAAAAAACAAAACAAAACAAAAGGTGTGTCTCAGCCAGGTGTGGTGGCTCACACCTATAATCCTAGCACTTTGGGAGGTTGAGGCAGGCAGAGTGCTTGAGCTGAGGAGTTTGAGAGCGGCCTGGGCAACATGGCGAAGCCCCATCTCCACCAGAAAAAAAAAAAAAAATTAGCCAGGCATGGTGGCACATGCCCATAATCCTACCTGTTTGGGAGGCTGAGGCAGGAGGATCGATTGAGCCCAGGAGATCAAGGCTGCAGTGAGCTGTGATCATGCCACTGCACTCCAGCTGGGGTAATAGAACAAGACACTGTCTGGGGAAAAAAAAAAGTGTGTATCTCAAACCAACCAAGGGGCAACATTATATTTAATGGGGAAATGCCAGAAACATTCCCATTATTGCCAGCAAACAAGACAAGGGTGAGCTCCATGATCATCTCCCACAGGAGTCTATAGATTTTTTTTTCTTTTTTGTTGGGGTAGAATGTGGCAGGGAACAATTTTTATCTCACTAAAACCTCGTGAATACAAACATGAGCAAAGTAAGTTGAGTGGCCAGTAAAATGCCGGAATCAAATCAAGGAGAATTTACCATAAACTGAGTCAAAGGAGCTGCAGCAGAACTTGATAATATGTCTGAAAGAGTTGAACAAATGTTCGTACCCTTGTCTCAGTGGTTTATTTCTGGGGATCCAGTCTAAGAAAATAATCAGGCTAAGAAAAAAGACTTGTGTGTAACGGGAAGAAAATTTGCACCTGGCCTCAATAGAGGACAAGCAGTCTCTTAAGTAGGAAGCTGTTTTATTTTTCTTCTTCTCCTACTTCCCTCCTCATTCTCTCCTATTCCCTTCTTTCTTCTTCCTCCTCTTCCTTCTTTTCTTTCTCCTCCTCCTTTCTCTCCCACCCCCCAATACCTGCTTTTAATTTTTTTTTTTTTTTAAGACAGAGTCTCACTCTGTCACCCAGGCTGGTGTACAGGGCACAATCTTGGCTTACTGCAACCTCTGCCTTCCAGGTTCAAACAATTCTCCTGCCTCAGCCTCCCAAGTAGCTGGGATTACAGGTGTGCACCACCATGCCCGGCTAATTTTTGTATTTTTAGTGGAGACAGGTTTCTCCATGTTAGCCAGGCTGCTCTCGAACTACAGACCTCAGGTGATCCACCTGCCTCGACCTCCCAAAGTGCTGGGATTACAGGCATGAACCATTGCACCTGGCCCCCTGCTTTTAATTTTGTCATACCTTAATATACCCTTTGGTTGTAAGAAACAAGGTCCTGGGCCAGTCCTGGGATAGGTTGGAAAAAAGTTAGGTAAGTGCCTCTGAATAACAAATGGGAATTTTCAGATTGGGCTTTGACATATCAAGTGGTAGAGGCCCTTGAACTACGAATCAAGAGAAGATTGGAGAAAACCTCTCAGGATGAGAAGGTGGACCCCAGTATCATGGAAGCAACTGGGAGCTTTGGCAAGGGATAAAAAATAGCAAGTTCCCTGTGGCTGAGAAAGATTCATGAACTGGAGGGCCAGCAATGATTGATCAGCCCTATTTTTTTTTTTTTTTTGCAAGCAATTAAATTTTATTTTCCCCAGAATTTCCATGAAAATCTATAGCACATAAAAGCCTAAAGATGGTGATGTCTGGAGCTCATGCTTATGTTGGAAGTGAAAGGTGGGGGAAATAGGCACACATAAAGACCATCTGGAGAAGACCTGAAAACATGAGCAGAAGGAATTGGTGCTAGGTGACAGAGACCCTCCTGGAGAACTTCTGGATGAGTGCTGGGCTTTCTGCACTTATGTGGGGTCACAACATATGTGTTTTCTTAGGATGGTGAAGAAAAAGGTAATCCAGAAGGCAAGGGAATTTAGGAACATTCCAATTACATTTGTGCGAGGGTGCTTAGGGCTGCATTATTTATATCCAGAATATCTACCCTCAGAGGGACCTGAAACTCTATTACCAATTCAGAATTCTCAAACTCACTGTCTGCCCCAGCTGGGGGAGGCAGACAGAGCTGGTCCATTCCCAGCTCCAGGCCCCTTCTGGCCTAGCCACTTTCCTCTCCAACTCTCAGCTCTTTCCTGACCATGGGACAGACAAGTGTGCATCTGTGGGAACTTCTCATCCGTGTGTCCAAACTCCACCTAAATTCTTGCCCACCCCTTGGACCCAGAAGCAAGCACACCAGTGGTGTGGCCCATTCTCAGGAGAACACACAACACCCTTGAAGGGGAAACTGGACTCCAGGGCCTTGAAAATGCTTTGCTCGGCTGGGCGTGGTGTCTCATGCCTGTAATCCCAGCACTTTGGAAGGTTGAGGTGGGCGGATTGCCTGAGCTCAGGAGTTCAAAACCAGCCTGGGCAACACAGCGAAACCCCATCTTTACTAAAAATATACAAAATATTAGCCAGGTGTGGTGGTGCATGCCTGTAATCCCAGCTACTCAGCAGGCTGAGGCACGAGAATTGCTTGAACCCGGGCGGCAGAGGTTGCATTGATTGAGCTGAGATTGCACCACTGCACTCCAGCCTCGGTGACAGAACGAGACTGACACACACACACACACACACACACACACACACACGCACACAGAAAGAAAATGCTTTCCCCTTTGGGACGGGGCACGGACTTTGGGAGGAAGTCTCATTCAAGAAATGGATCAAATCCAAAAGAGCTTTATAAAGATAACCTTAGCCTTGTTTTCTCTGTGATTTCAGAAGTCTTGTTAAGGTACAAGGATATTTGAGGACACATATACTCAAATATACATGTCCTCCCCATATACCTTAGGGACGTATATACTAGAATTTAGCTCGCTGTGTGGGGGACTGGCTGTGTGATTGGGTCTGTGAAAGCAAATAAGGAGGGCATTAACCTAAGCGTATCTGGAACTGGAGCTCTGCAAATGAACTTAACTTGGAAACGTTTCTTGTAGCTAACAAAACAAAATAAAAACAAAAGTGAGACTTAGCCAGTCACAAACAGTTAAC
The DNA here is from genome assembly GCF_029289425.2 of Pan paniscus. Taxonomy (NCBI): domain Eukaryota; kingdom Metazoa; phylum Chordata; class Mammalia; order Primates; family Hominidae; genus Pan; species Pan paniscus. The sequence continues at coordinate 122,039,518 of NC_073253.2, read as the reverse complement.
CAGCTGATTGGTCATACAACTTGGGACCTCCCATGGGAGCATAACCAAATAAGGCAAATGCTCCATCACACTATGCCCAAATATGGCAAACATCTAGCTGAAATCAATCAGGCAATTTCTTCACTTTGTTTCAGTGTTAGCTGCTCATACTGCTGGAACAGACCTCTTCTGGTTTTGAGTGATGCCCAATTCATAAATCTTTCTTTGATCAAGTAAACTCTATTAAATTTAATTTGTCTAAAGGTTTTCTTTTTTCTTTCTTTCTTTTTTTTTTTTTGGAGACAGAGTCTTGCTCTGTTGCCCAGGCTGGAGTGTAGTGGCACAATCTTGGACTCACTGCAACTCCTCTGCCTCCTGGGTTCAAGCCATTCTCCTGCCTCAGCCTCCTGAGTAGCTGGGACTATAGGCATGTTCCACCACACTTGGCTAATTTTTTGTACTTTTAGTAGAGACGAGGTTTCACCATGTTGGTCAGGCTGGTCTTCAACTCCTCACCTTGTGATGCGCCCGCCTTGGCCTCCCAAAGTGCTGGGATTACAGGTGTGAGCCACCGCGCCAGGCTGGTTTTCTTTTGACAAATCTAAAAGACTCTCCAATTAGAGGTTCAAGCCCTGTGACTGACCAGACCATAGTGGGCATTGCTCCTCCCTCTGGCTGCAGTGACAGCAGCATGGGGGTTCCTTCTACTTTAGAGCAACCGTCTCTGGTTATGGATGTCCCCAGGGCAAGAGCAAGGGGCATGATGGGAATGAGGTACACAGAGGCTGAGCATCTGAGTTTGGGCTCTGGCAGTGAGACATAAGCAAGCAGGACTCCCCTTGAAATGAAGAAGTGTTTTGGGTGATTCCTAACATATTAGGGGAGATGGTCCAAGGGATATACACTGAACTTGCTGATAATCTCAGGATATTCAAGTGGAAGGCATTGCTTGCACCTCCAAGTATCATATGAGACACCTCCATTATTATTATTATTATTATTATTATTTTATTTTATTATTATTATATATTTTTTAGATGGAGTCTCACTCTGTTGCCCAGGCTAGAGTGCAGTGGCGTGATCTCAGCTCACTACAACCTCCCATCTCCAAGGTTCAAGTGATTCTTGTGTCTCAGCCTCCTGAGTAGCTGGGATTACAGATGTGTGCCACCACACCCAGTTAATTTTTGTATTTTTAGTAGAGATGGGGTTTCACCATGTTGGCCAGGCTGGTCTCAAACTCCCGTTTTTGGGTGATCTGCCCTCCTCAGCCTTCCAAAGTGCTGGGATTACAGGTGTAAACCACCACGCCCAGCCACCTCCATTACATTTTGAGGAGACTAGAACATTTACATTATTGCTCTGAAATCCTAAAATCTTCACATTGGACATTAGGGATGACTTTAAAAATCATCTCATTAAAGTCATACCTTATGTTTAAATTTCCTTGCCTAGAGTCTTCCAGCCTGTTTCAACAGACTTGGAGACTGGGACTCACTATTTTCTGTAGCAACTCATTTTATGTTTGGAAAACATTAATAAAATGATATTTTGAAAATTAAACCTGGCTGGGCACGGTGGCTCATGCCTTAATCCCAGCACTTTCGGAGGCCGAAGAGGGTGGATCACCTGAGATCAGGAGTTTGAGACCAGCCCGGCCAATGTGGCCAAACCTTGTCTCTACTAAAAAATACAAAAATTAGCTAGGGGTGGTGGCACGTGCCTGTAGTCCCAGCTACTTGGGAAGCTGAGGCATGAGAACTGCTTGAACCCAGGAGGCAGAAGTTGCAGTGAGTTGAGATCCCACCACTGCCCTCCAGCCTGAGCAACAGAGCAGACTCCGTCTCCAAGAAAAAAAAAGAAAAAGAAAATTAAACCTAAATTTGTCCCTGTAATGTGCCCCCTTTGGTCTAGGTTCTACATCCTGAGGCAATGCAGGCTAAGTCTAGTCTATTTCCCACAAAATACCCTTCACAAATGGAAAGGCAGCCAGCATAACTGAGATGACTCTTTTCAAAGCTCTTCAGGTTAGTTTTTTCAACTGTTCCTTGCTTGACATGTGTCAAGGCCCTTCAGTCTCCTGATGCATTTTGAAGTTGTGTTTTTTGGGAGGTTTTTTGTTGTTGTTGTTCTTGTTCTTTTTTTGTTTTTTTGTTTTTTTGGTGTTTTTTTTTTTTTTTGAGATGGAGTCTCACTCTGTTGCCCAGGCTGGAGTGCAGTGGCATGATCTCGGCTCACTGCAACCTCCGCCTCCTGGGTTCAAGTGATTCTCCAGCCTCAGCCTCCTGAGTAGCTGGGACTACAGGCATGTGCCACCATGCCTGGCTAATTTTTTGTATTTTTAGTAGACACGGGATTTCACCATGTTAGCCAGGATGGTCTCGAAATCCTGACTTCGTGATCCGCTCGCCTCGGCCTCCCAAAGTGCTGGGATTACAGGAGTGAGCCACCGCGCCAGGCCTGGGAGGTGTTTTTTTTTTCCTTTTTTCTTTTTTTTTTTTTTTTGAGTCAGGGTCTCACTGTGTCACCCAGGCTAGAGTGCAGTGGCACAATCTCAGCTCACTGCAACCTCCGCTTCCTGGGCTCAAGCGTTTCTCTGGCCTCAGCCTCCTGAGTAGCTGGGACTAGAAGTGTAAGCCACCAATGCCAGCTAATTTTTTGTATTTTTGTAGACAGGGTTTCGCCATTGTTGCCCAGGCTGGTCTCAAACTCTTGGGCTCAAAGCAATCTACCCATCTCAGCCTCCCAAAGTGCTGGGGTTACAGATATGAGCCACTGTGTCTGGCCTGAAGTTATATCTTTTTAGAAATAGTTATCTGGGCCAGACACGATGGCTCACACCTGTAATCCCAGCACTTTGGGAGGCCAAGATGGGCGGATCACCCGAGGCTGGGAGTTGGAGACCAGCCTGACCAACATGGAGAAAACCTGTCTCTACTGAAAATACAAAAATTAGCCACGCGTGGTGGTGCATGCCTGTAATCCCAGCTACTTGGGAGGCTGAGGCAGGAGAATCGCTTGAACCCGGGAGGTGGAGGTTGCGGTGATCTAAGATCATGCCCATTGCACTCCAGCCTGGGCAACAAGAGTGAAATCTGTCTCCAAAAAATAAAAAAATAAATAAAATAAAAATAGTTATCTACATCCAGAATTGAATATCATGCTTCTCAGTAGGCAGAGAGTGACTATCATATATTTTTCTGTTAATACTGACCAATATCATATTGGCCTTTTTTTTTCTTTCTTTTTTGGTGGAGACCTCAAAATTGGCGTAGACTGATAGAACTGCTGGCTACATTCCCTAAATTATTTTTGCATGAGGTATTGCTAAACCTGGCTTTTGCTTTGCTCAGGGCAGCTGCTATGCTGTAGTGAGACTCAAATGCCCTTAAGGGGCATTTGTCCATTCAATATCATTAAATCCATGTTTCGATTCAAGACAATCTAATGTTTTCAGTCACACGTTGTATCTTTTCATAAAGCAATGATTAAGTATCTTAAAATGTCAGAGGGTGTGCCTGATTCTCTAAAGATTTTCTTTTTTCTTTATTTTTTTTTGAGATGGAGTCTTGCTCTTGTCACCCAGGCTGGAGTGTAATGGCGCAATCTCAGCTCACTGCAACCTCTGCCTCCTGGGTTCCAGTGATTCTCCTGACTCAGCCTCTTGAGTAGCTAGGATTTTAGGCATGTGCCACCATGCCCGGCTAATTTTTTGTATTTTTAGTAGAGATGGGATTTCACCGTGTTGACCAGGCTGGTCTTGAACTGCTGACTTCAGGTGATTCACCCACCCCGGCCTCCCAAAGTTCTGGGATTACAGACGTGAGCCACCATGCCCGGCTTAAAGTTTTAATAAATATGCTTTGTTCTGCAAATGTGGAAGAAGCATAAAGATTATAGGCATTTTTTATTTTCACTTAAAACTTAGATTCAATTTCCAAGTGTCTTTAATCTTTGAATTCTGAAGACTTAATGGATTCTTAAGAAAATATAGTATTGAGTTTAAAGACTAATTTTTGAAGACTGTCAGGAAAATTACTGTCTTTTTTTTTTTTTGAGACGAAGTTTCACTCTTGTTGCCCAGGCTGGAGTGCAATGGCACGATCTCAGCTCACGCCAACCTCCGTCTCCTGGGTTTGAGCTATTCTCCTGCCTCAGCCTCCCAAGTAGCTGGGATCACAGGCATGCGCCACCACACCCAGCTAATTTTTGTAGTTTTAGTAGAGATGGGGTTTCGCCATGTTGACCAGGTTGGTCTCAAACTCCTGACCTCAGGTGATCTACCTGCCTCAGCCTCCCAAAGTGCTGGGATTACAGGCCTGAGCCACCATGCCTGGCCAGGAAATTACTTTTATCATCACAAAGACTAAGCCTTAAAATATAAAATTACAATTCACTTTTTAGTCTTTAAGAGTTCGAAAAAAGATTAACATTAAAGCAAGTGTTAGTGATGTTTAGAAAAATTTATAGAATGTTTCAAAGCACTAAGTTGTTGCCCTGTTGTCTAAGTTTGGCTTAGGTAAGCACTTGCAACCTCAGAAATCAATGCTATGTACGAAAAGCATTAGATCTAAGATGACAGTGCTTGGAATTAACAGTGCTTGGATGTTCTTACAAATAAGAGAGTTTCTGCAGTTTGGTTTTTTTTTAAAAACATATTTGGGTAATTAAAAAAATTTTACCATTAATTCAGCTGAAATTAGTTTGTTAGCCCAAAACAAATTACTTCATACTTCATCATTCTTTGGAACTGAAAATGTTCTAAATCACATTTGGACTCGAGCTGGTTGTAATCTTATCCAACATGTAATGCTAAAAAGGGAAGAATAAGAAATATTTTCAGCCAACTTTGGTGGTTATATACCTGAAATATTTCTTTGTTTTTTTTTAGGTAATGAAATGAGTTTTTAAAAAAACTGAATAATAAGAATAAAACTAATGGTATAAAGTAGTCACCTTGTAAAGACACTGTTTCACTCACCAGCATGCAGATGGACAAGGCGGTATCTAGGACTGGTCCTTCCTATCCTCCTTACCTGGAGGCCAGGGTCCTGGGTGGAATTTCTGAACGTAGAATTTGCAGAGCTTGGCAGTGTTTTGTGAAATGTGAGCTGAGAAGTAAATGTGGCCCTCCTCCATCCTTTCCTGCCCTTATGTTCTGCTTTCTACTGATAGCCCAACCCAGTTGTGATTGCAATGGAAGCTGTCTTCCCCCATAGCCCTGCTCAGTGGGAGACGGCACCCAGCTTCTGTCTGGCCCAGTCTTGTTCTGGTGAGAGCTATCAGGCTAGGGAGGGCCAGGTGAGTACGAAGAGCTGCCGGGTAGGGAGGTCGAAAAAGCTTTGCTGGGAAAGGGGGTTGCCGTTTCTGATAGACAAGCAATGTGTGGTATGCTAACTGCTCTGTGAGTGGGATAGGGGAGAGTCGCCAGACAAGGACAATTAGCAAGGCACCTCAGCGGAGCAGTGAACCGCCCTCTCATATATGGAGACTGAACAGCCTCTGGGAGCTGACCTCCACTGACAGGAGGCTTCCTTGTTCCTGACCAACACCGATGCTCTTTCTCTGCTCATGTCTTCCTGTGTGGTCTCTCCTCTCTTTTTCTTCTTAGCGCCAGTGGAATGTTAATTTGGTCTGGGAGAGCAGGAAATACTGTAAATGTGTATCTGAATATCCCTGTCTTCATCTAGACCAGTGCCTTTCTAACTCCAACATACCAGTAATGGAATCCTTCCCCTAAGCAAAGGATAACTCATCTCTAGCTTACTTTGAAGCTTTCCACAACCAATTAATTGACTTTAGAGAGAATGGCCGTGAATAACCTGTAATTAATAACAAACCAGGCTGGGCCCGGTGGCTCACGCCTGTAATCCCAACACATTGGGAGGCTGAGGCAGGCGCATCACCTGAGGTTGGGAGTTCGAGACCAGCCTGCCCATCATAGTGAAAACCTGTCTCTACTAAAAATACAAAATTAGCCAGGCATGGTGGTGGGCACCTGTAATCCCAGCGACTTGGGAGGCTGAGGCAGGAGAATCGCTTGAACCCAAAGAAGCCAAGGTTGCAGTGAGCCAAGATCACGCCACTGCAATCCAGCCTGGGCAACAGAGCTGTCTCAAAAACAAAACAAAACAAACAAAACCCAACAAACTAAAATTATTTACCATGAAAAGGAAATAAGCTGGGCACAGTGGCCCACGCCTGTAATCCCAGAACTTTGGGAGGCTGACGCAGGCAGATCACGAGGTCAGGAGATCAAGACCATCCTGGCCAATATGGTGAAACCCCATCTCTACTAAAAATACAAAAATTGGCCAGGTGCAGTGGCTCATGCCTGTAATCCCAGCACTTTGGGAGGACGAGGTGGGCGGATCACCTGAGGTGAGGAGTTCAAGACCAGTCTGACCAACATGGAGAAACCCCTTCTCTGCTAAAAATACAAAATTAGCCGGGCGTGTTGGCACATGCCTGTAATCCCAGCTACTTGGGAAGCTGAGGCAGGAGAATCGCTTGAACCCGGGAAGCGGAGGTTGTGGTGAGCCGAGATCGTGCCATTGCACTCCAGTCTGGGCAACAAGAGCGAAACTCTGTCTCAAAAATAAATAAATAAATAAGTAAATACATACATACATACATACATACATAAAAATACAAATACAAATACAAAAATTAGCTGGGCATGGTGGCGCATGCCTGTAGTCCCAGCTACTCGACAGGCTGAGGCAGGAGAATCGCTTGAACCCAGAAGGCAGAGGTTGCAGTGAGCAGAGATCGTACCATTGCATTCCAGCCTGCCGACAGAGTGAGACTCCGTCTCGAAAAAAAGAAAAAAGAAAGGGAGATAAAAACCAAACCAAAACCAAAACGAAAAACTAAAATTATTTATAAGGGTAGTTCCTTTAGGTTCTATACTTCAGTACGATGAAGGAATACCCATAAAAATGAAAGTAACACATTTATAATTAAGTATGTTATAACATATCTGCAATACTTGGGGAAAAAGTTAAGTGTGGTTAATGTTTATCTCTATCTGTTTTAATTCCTATTAGTGGAATGAAGTTGTTCTTTTCAAGTGTCACCAATGGGCCCATGCTAACAAATGTAATAATGGCTCCTTTCCTGTTTTCTTGGCAGTATTCAACTAGTTGACTATACATTCTCTCTTTTTTTTTTCTATAACCTCATATTAGAAGTGATCACTCTCATTTTGTTTCTTTTTTCCAAAAATTATATACACACAGTGTAGAGTCAAAAAGTCCATAGTTTGTTATAAAGAAAAATCCCAGCTGCTCCTCACCATCCCAACCAGTCACCCCACCCACATCCCACTTCAATTTCCCATTTCCCAGATCAATGCTTTTAACTACTTTTGCTCATTCTTTTGATACTTACCATATCTCTAAATAATATGCTTATAATACCACTTCTTGAATTTCCCCTTTTGGGTGTTATCTAGTGATTTCACAGTATGGGAGATGAAGAATTAATATGGGCTCTTACATGCACACACACACACACAGACACACACACACTGGCCTTGGTATACAAGTCTATTTTTCATTCCCTTTGTCTCAAAATAAAGTTACCTGTAAAAGTAATTACAAAAATATTCGGCAGCCAGCCGCGGTGGCTCACGCCTGTAATCCCAGCACTTTGGGAAGCCAAGGTAGGTGGACTGCTTGAGGTCACAAGTTTGAGACCAGCCTGGCCAACGTGGTAAAACCCCATATCTACCAAAAATGCAAAAATTAGCTGGGCTTGGTGGCGTGTGCCTGTAATCCCAATTACTTGGGAGGCTGAGGCAAGAGAATTGCTTGAACCTGGGAGGCAGAGGTTGCAGTGAGCCAAGATCGTGCCATTGCACTTCAGCCTGGGTTATAGAGCAAGACTCTGTCTCAAAGAAAAGAAAAAAATTTGGCATTTCAATGTTATGACTATGTAAACATTATCCACTGCTAGGCCAAGTGGTATCCTGTGAATATTCTCCCTCTTCTGTGGAACATTCCTCCCTGCCCCATCTTCACTCCCATACCCCATACTTAACTTTTTCCTCCATTTGCATAATTTTCTCTGAATAGTACTTTTTACCAGCTTAATCCTAAACTTTCTCCTAGTTTTGAAATTCTTGTTTCAGTAAGATCAAATACATTAGGCACTCAGTCAGTTCCTTCTCTGTAAAGAAATCTTTCCTGCAGCTTCCCAATGGGTTCTAGTCAGGATAGGTGACCCTCAGCTGTTCTGAGCAGCTCTTGCCCTGAGAATCTTCCAACATCATCTTTCTGGAGAATCCTTTTGCCTCCCTATTGTGTTGGATCCTTGTTTCCCAGATCCTATATCTTCCTCAGTCTTTATTTAGTCTTTTTTTTTTTTTTTTTTGAGACAGAGTCTCGCTCTGTCACCCAGGCTGGAGTGCAATGGTGCGATCTCAGCTCACTGCAACCTCCATCTTCTGGGTTCAAGTGATTCTCCTGCCTCAGCCTCCCGAATAGCTGAGACTACAGATGTGTACCACCATGCCCGGATAATTTTTGTATTTTTAGTAGAGATGGGGTTTCACCATGTTGGCCAGGCTGGTCTCAAACTCCTGACCTCAAGTGATCTGCCCATCTCATCCTCCCAAAGTGCTGGGATTACAGGCATGAGCCACCAGGCCCAGCCTCTTTTAATTTAGTAAAGCCACATACTCCCATAGACTCCTGAGAATGAGTGGGTCAGTAGTTCCTTCTTTTTACTGCTGTATGTTGCTCCATTGTGTAACTATATCATTTTTTGGTTTTCTTTTATTGTTGATGGGCTTTTGGATTGTTTCCAGTTTGAGGCTATTACAAATAGTGCTACATGGCCAGGCGCGGTGGCTCATGCCTGTAATCCCAGCACTTTGGGAGGCTGAGGTGGGTGGATCACCTGAGGTCCGGAGATCGAGACCATCCTGGCAAACATGGTGAAACCCCATCTCTACTAAAATACAAAAAATTAGCCAGGTGTGGTGGCATGCGCCTGTAGTCGCAGCTACTTGGGAGGCTGAGACAGGGGAATCGCTTGAACCTGGGAGGCGGAGGTTGCAGTGAGCCGAGATTGTCCCAATGCACTCCAGCTTGGTGACAGAGCAAGACTCCGTCTCAAGAAAAAAAAAAGGTAGTGCCACCATGAAAATTTTAGCACGTCTTTTGGTATCTAATTATATAATAATTTTTTTTTTTTTTTGAGACAGAGTTTCACTCTTGTTGCCCAGGCTGCAGTGCAATGGCGCGATCTCGGCTCACCGCAACCTCTGCCTCCTGGGTTCAAGCAGTTCTCCTGCCTCAGCCTCCTGAGTAGCTGGGATTACAGGCACCTGCCACCACGTCCGGCTAATTTTGTCTTTTTAGTAGAGACAGGGTTTCTCTATGTTGGTCAGGCTGGTCTTGAACTCCTGACCTCAGGTGATCCACCCACCTCGGCCTCCCAAAGTGCTGGGATTACAGGCGTGAGCCACCATGCCCAGCCTATAATAATTTTTTGTTGGTGTATACTTAGGTGTGAAATTTCTGGTATAAGATATATATATATATATATATTCAGATTTAGTAGATATTGCCAGGAAGTTTTCCTAAGTTGTTGGACTAAGTTATATTCCCACCAGGAATGTATGAGAATCCAAATTCCTCTACAGCTTCACCAACACTTCATATTTTCTGCCTTGCTTCCATGTTTGAAGGTTGTAGAAGTTTATGTTTTTTTAATTTTAAAAAGCATATATTATCTCTTCTTTTTCATTTTTAACATTTTTATTGAGATATAATTTACACATCGTAAAGGTACCCATGTATTTATTTATTTGAGACAGGGTCTGGGTCTGTGCCCAGGCTAGAGTGAAGTGGCGCTATCTCAGCTCACCGCAACCTCTGGCTCCTCCCACATCAGCCTCCCAAGTAGTTGGGACTACAGGCGTGCGCCACCACCCCAGCTAATTTTTGCATTTTTTTTTTTTTTTTTTGGTAGAGATGGTGTTTGACCATGTTGCCCAGGTTGGTCTTGAATTCCTAGGTTTAAGTGATCCACCCACCTCAGCCTCCCAAAGTGCTGAGATTATAGGTGTGAGCCACCATGCCCGGTCCAAAGGTAACCGTTTAAAATATATAATACAAATTCAATTTAGTATACTCACAGAGTTGTGCCATCATCACCACAATGTGATTTTAGAACATTTTTGTCACTCCAAAAGACCATACCCATTAGCAGTCACTCTATTTCCCTTCCCTCACAGCTCCTGATAACCACTATTCTGCTCTCTCCATCTATGATTTGGACTATTCTGAGTGTCTCATATAATTGGCCTCACACAATATTTGCCCTTTTCTGTCTGGCTAATTTCAGTTAGCATGTTTTCAAGGTTAATTCATGTTGTAGCATGTATTGGTACTTCATTCTTTTTCATCAGTGAATGATATTTTATTGTATGGATATATCACATTTTGTTTATCGGTTGATGGACATTTGGGTTATTTCTACTTTTTGGCTATTATTAATAGTGCTTCTATGAACATTCATGTACAAGTTTTTGTGTGTACATATGTCTTCCACATATTTCTCTTGGATAGATGCTTGGGAGTAGAGTTGCTGGGTCATATAGGAAGTCTATGTTTAGCATTTTGAGGAACTGAAAAACCGTTTTCTAAAGTGGTTGCATCATTGTACAGTCCCACTAGCAATGTCTGAGGATTTCAATTTCTCCACATCTTCAACAACATCTGTTATTATCTATCTTTTTTGTTACAGCTATTCCAGGATGTATTAGTCAGCTTGAGCTGCCATAACAAAATATCATAGATTGGCTGGGCATGGTGACTCACACCAGTAAACCCAGCACTTTGGGAGATCGAGGTGGATGGATCACCTGAGGTCAGGAGATCGAGACCAGCCTGGCCAAACTGGTGAAACCCTGTCTCTACTAAAAATACAAAAAAAATTAGCCAGGTGTGGTGGCGCACACCTGTAATACCAGCCACTTGGGAAACTGAGGCAGGAGAATTGCTTGAACCCAGGAGATGAGATGGAGGTTGCAGTGAGCCAGATCCCACCACTGAACTCCAGCCTGGGCAACACTGCAAGACTCTATCTTAAAAAAAAACAAAAAAAACAAAAAAACAAAAACAAAAACACACCATAAACTGGGTGGCTTAAACAGGAATTTCTCACGTTCTGGAGGTTAGGACGTCCAAGATCAAGGTGTCAGTTTGACTCCAGGTGAGGGCTGTCTTCTTGCAGGACCCTATCCTTATGACCTAATTAACCCTAATTACTTTCATAAAGGCTCTATCTCCAAATACTATCTCATTGGGGGTTAGGGTTTCAACATATGAATTTTGTGGGGCCACAATATGTAGACCATAACATAGAAAGTATAAAGTGGCATCTCATGTTTTTGATTTGTATTCCCCTAGGAGTAATGATGTTGTGTATCTTTTCATGTGTTTATGAGCCATTCATATATCTTCTTTGGAGAAATGTCTATTCAAATCCTTCGTTATTGTTACATTTAGTTTTTGTCTTTTTATTATTTGAACAGTAAGTCCTTTGTATATTCTGGATAAATTCCCTTAACAGATACATGATTTGCAAATATATATATATATATATTTTTTTTTTGAGACAAAGTCTCCCTCTGTCACCCAGGCTGGAGTGCAGTGGCGTGATCTCGGCTCAATGCAGCCTCCGCCTCCTGGGTTCACACCATTCTCCTGCCTCATCCTCCCGAGCAGTTGGGATTACAGGCGCTGGCCACCACGCCTGGCTAATTTTTTGTATTTTTAGTAGAGACGGAGTTTCACCGTGTTAGCCATGATGGTCTTGATCTCCTGACTTTGTGATCCACCCACTTCGGCCTCCCAAAGTGCTGGGATTACAGGCTGAGCCACCGCGCCTTGCTAAAACACATATTTTCTAAAGTAATCATTTTTAATTATAAAATGTCACAAAAACACAAACTTCTGCAAATACTGGAATTACCAAAAAAGCAAAGAAAACAAATTACATTGTGAAAGAATTAAATTATGAAAACAGAAAACATAAAAGAAAATCATAGAACCAAGACCAGATATGTCTATTATATCAAACAATCAGGCCAGGTGCAGTGGCTCACACCTGTAATCCCAGCACTTTGGAAGGCCCAGGTGGACAGATCGCTTGAGCCCAGGAGTTTGAGACCAGCCTGGGCAATATAAGGAGATACTGTCTCTGCAAAAAAATGAAAAAAATTAGCTAATCATGGTGGTCTACACCTGTAGTCCCAGCTACTCAGGAGGCTGATGTGGGAGGATCTCTTGAGCCTGGGAGCCAAGATTGCCTTACTGTACTCCAGTCGGGGTGACAGAGTGAGACCGTGTCTCAAAACAAAAAACAAAAACCCTGAACAAAATTTACACAGTAGAAATAATATATGTCACATTTTCTAATTGCAATGTGATAATAGTAGACTTACAGTATCACAAAATAACAAGGTTCTTCTACCCAAATGTGTAAAGAAAACAAATACTCTCTTACATAACTCTTGGTTCAAGAGGGATATTCTATACTAGGTAGCCATAACTTGTAAATGAAAACGATGCACTAAAAATTAAAGCACACCGAAGTTCTTGAATTGTTCAGGAGGTGAACAGAATCATCAGTTTTTGACTTTGTCAAATAACATGTGAGTATCTAAAAATTTGGGGATTGCCAGTGAGAAAAATAAATAGCATGTGTAATTTCTAAACTAGTAGAAGCAAATGGAGCCCTAAAGAAAAATTTAGCAGTATGGCAGAAAGGCAGAAGGCAGAAAAATTTAGCAGAAGGCAGAAAGGAGTGGGGAGAAAAGCAAAGAAAGTACACAGAAATTATAGAAATAAGTCCAAATATATCAAGAATAATGATACATTTGGCCAGGCATGGTAGCTCACGGCTGTAATCCTCAGTGCTTTGGGAGGCCAAGGCAGGCAGATCACTTGAGGTCATGAGTTCGAGACCAGCCTGGCCAACATGATGAAACCCTGTCTCTACTAAAACTACAAAAATTAGCCCAGCATGGTGGTGCATGCCTGTAATCCCAGCTACTAGGGAGGCTGAGGCAGGAAAATCGCTTAAACCGAGGAGACGGAGGTTGCAGTGAGCTGAAATTGCACCACTGCACTCCAGCCTGGGCAACAGAATGAGACTCCATCTCAAAAAAAAAAAAAAAGTTACTAAGGTTTAAACTACATTATTAACAAGCTAGATTAAATGGACATGTATAGAACCCTGCACCAACAGTTAGAGAACTCACATTCTTTTCAGGCACATGGAACATTTTCAAAATTGACATAGTAGGCCATGAAGCAAATCTCAACAAAGTTTGAGGAATCTATTTCAAACAACCAAATAGTTTGAACAAATATAATGAAATTTGAAAATAATAATTAAGTGCCAGCCAATTACCTTATACATTTGGAATATTTAAAATACTTTTTAAAGTAAGCAGTGAGAGGTGGGAGGATCACCTGAGGCTGGGAGTTTGCGACTATCTTGGGCAACATAGCAAGACCCCATCTCTACAAAAATAAAAAATAAACAAGGAATGAAAGAATAAATAGAAATGTAAAAACAAACAAACAAAAAAATAAATAAAGAAGTTTAAGTCAGGCTGTATTTTGAACTTACCAACAATGAGAACACTACACACTAAAACTTGTCAGATGCAGTTGAGAAAGGATTTGGAAAGAACCAATAGTCTTAAGATGCATACATTAGAAAATAGAAAATATTAACAAATAAATAAACTAAATATCCAATGCAAGTTAGAAAAAAAAAATCCAGAGTCATCCCAAGTAAAAGGCTGGAAATAAGATAGCAGTAGAAGTTAATGAAATAGAAAGCAAAGAAGCAAGGCCGGGTGCGGTGGCTCACGCCTGTAATCCCAGAACATTTGTAGGCTGAGACAGGTGCATCACTTGAGGCCAGGAGTTCAAGACCAGCCTGACCAACATGGTGAAACCCCATCTCTACTAAAAATACAAAAATTATCTGGGCATGGCAGCATGCGCCTGTAATCCCAGCTACTGGGGAGTCTGAGGCAGGAGAATCACTTGAGCCTAGGAGGCGGAGGGTGCAGTGAGCCGAGATCGTGCCACTGCACTCTAGCCTAGGCAACAGAGTGAGACTCTGTCTCAAACAAACAAACAAAAAAAGAAAGCAAGGAAGCAATAGGAAGTATAAATAAAATCGAGGCTGAATCTCTACAAAGACCAGTAACGTAGACTATCATCTGGTGAAGCTGGGCACAGTGGCTCACACCTGTAATTCCAGCACTTCGGGAGGCCGAGGCAGGTAAATCAACTGAGGTCAGGAGTTTGAGACCAGCCTGCCCAAAATGGTGAAACCCAGTCTCTACTAAAAACACAAAAGTTAGCTGGGCTTAGTGGTGTGCACCTGTAATCCCAGTTACTTGGGAGGCTGAGGCTGGGGAATCGCTTGAATCTCGGAGGCAGTGGTTGTAGTGAGCCGAGATTTCACCACTGCCCTCCAGCCTGAGCAACAGGAGACTCTCTCCAGAGGAAAAAAAAAAACAAAAAACCTTATCTGGTGAAATTTTTCAAGGAAAATGAGAGTTGAGGCAGAAGTAAATAATATTAGGAAGGAAAAACAGGATATAACGTAGAGTTTAAAAAATTCAAAAGATAAAAACTATGGACAACTGATGCCATTACATTCAATTACTTTGGCCAAATGATTAACTTTCTAGAATAATTCAAGTTAATAAACTCACTCAAGCTGATTAAACAAACTTGTAATTGTTAAAGTAGCAGGATCAACATTTAAGAATATACTCAGGGAAAGCATCAAGGCCAGAAAATTTTACAGATGAGTTTTGTCAAGCTTCAAAGATCTGATAATTCTTATTATCTACAAATGTTTCCAAATACTAGAGAAACAGAAAACTTACTCATGATGCTTAATGTGTAATTTTGATATCAAAACTTGAGAAGAAAGTCATGAAAAAAGAAGATTATAGCTCATTATTGGTTATACACATAGAAGCAAACATCCTAAATAAAACATCTATAAATAAAATCCAGCAATATGTGACTAAGTAGACATTATCCCAGGGATGTAAAGATGGTTTAAGATGAGAGAATCTATTAATATAATATACCACACTAACAAATTAAAGGACAAAAACTCATTTTAATCAACACAAAAAGGGCACTGACAAATTTTGATACTTCTTCAAGATTAACAACAACAACAAAAAATTAACCAAAAAAAAAAAAAAAATTAGCTAAAAATCTGTTTCTTAACCTGATAATAGTAATCTCCAAAAACCTACAGCAACCATCATACTTAATAGTGAAATAGTAGAAATATTCTTATTAATGCCTGGAATGAGAAAAGGATGTTTGCTGTCACTGCTTCTATTCAACATTGAACTGAAGATCCTAGCCTATGCAAGAAGTCAAGAAAAAAAGTGTAAGGATTTAAAAGGTTAAAACAAATTCATCATTATATATAGAAAGTATAACTCTCCACATAGAATATTAAGAATATATATGGGAAAACTATTAAAAATAGTAGGAGAATTTGACAAGGTTGCTGGGTAACAGACCAAAGCAAAAAACAAAACAAGGTGACAGAGGGGAGTTTCTGTATATCATTGTAAACAAAAATAAAATGCAACTTTTGATCACTATCAGCTACAGATTTCTTGGTTCCTTCTCTACTCCCAGGGCTTCACTTGACTAGCCTAAAAACAAAAAAAGAAAAAGAAAAAAGGAAAGATAATTCAACTTTTTTTTTTTTTTGGGATGGAGTCTTGCTCCGTTGCCCAGACTGGAGTGCAGTGGCACCATCTCAGCTCCCTACAACCTCCGCCTCCCAGGTTCTAGCGATTCTCCTGCCTTAGTCTCCCAAGTAGCTGGGATTACAGGTGCCCGCCACCATGCCCAGCTACTTATTTTTTTTTAGTAGATACGGGGTTTCGCCATGTTGGCCAGGCTGGTCTCAAATTCCTGACCTCAGTTGATCCGCCTACCTTGGCCTCCCAAAGTGCTGAGATTACAGACATGAGCCGCTGCGCCTGGCCGAAAATGTAACTTTTTTTTTTTTTTTTTTTTTTTTTGAGACAGAGTTTTGCTCTTGCTGCCCAGGCTAGAGTGCAATGGCATGATCTCGGCTCACTGCAACCTCTACCTCCCAGGTTCAAGCGATTCTCCCGCCTCAGCCTCCTGAGTAGCTGGGATTACAGACACGTACCACCAGGCCTGGCTAATTTTGCATTTTTAGTAGAGATGGGGTTTCTCCATGTTGGTCAGGCTGGTCTCGAACTCCCGACCTCTGGTGATCTGCCCGCCTCGGCCTCCCAAAGTGCTGGTATTACAGGTGTGAGCCACTGCGCCCAGCCCAAACATAACTTTTTAAATAGTTTGAATAGAATTTTTCCTTTTTTTCCCAATTACTGCAGCTAAGGCCAAAAGTAAAGTAAAAGGCACTAAGTTCCACACATTTTAAAATCGGCAGACTGCAACATGTGGAGATAATTATGTCCCAGAGGGCTTATTGAGATGAGCCAGAACCAGATCTTCCATTACTCACTCTCCAATTAGTCAATAAAAAGTAAGCACTTAGAAGAAAGTTTAGGGGCTGTATTTGTCAGCTTTTGCTGCAGCAACAAACATTCCTTAAATCTCAGTGGCTTACAACATCAGATATTTATTTCTTGTCTGCAGTAGAGAATGACAGTGAGTTGGCTGTAGGTCTGCTGAACTCACTGGATTTTTGTGTTTGCTCATCTTCTCTTTCAAAGACCCAGGCTGAAGAAACAGCCACTGTCTGGAACATGCTGTTTTCATGGAGGAAAGCAAAAATTCAAGAGAAGAAAAACCAGCCCACTCAAGTGTTTTTGCTTGAGACAGAGGCTTATTCTGTCACCCAGGCTGGAGTGCAGTGATGTGATCATGACTCGCTGTAGCCTCGACCTCCTGGGCTCAAGCAATCCTCCCACCTCAGCCTCCCAAGTAACTGGGACTACAGGTGCAGGCCACCACCCCTGGCTAATTTATTATTTTTTGTAGAAACAAGATGTCCCTATGTTGCCCAGGCTGGTCTTGTACTCCCGGGCTCAAGCAGTCCTCCTGCCTCAGCCTCCTAAAGTGTTGGGATTATAGGCATGAACCACCCTGCCCAGCTCACTGAAGGGTTTTTTGTTTTGTTTTGTTTTGTTTTTTTTGTTTTAGACGGAGTCTCGCTCTGTAGATGGAGTCTTGCTCTGTTGCTCAGGCTGGAGTGCAGTGGTGTTATCTCAGCTCACTGCAATCTTCGCCTCCCGGGTTCAAGCAATTATCCTGCCTCAGCCTCCCGAGTAGCTGGGATTATAGGCATGCACACCACATCCAGCTAATTTTTGTATTTTTAGTAGAGATGGGGGTTGTCTCACCATGTTGGCCAGGCTGGTCTCGAACTCCTGGCCGGTCTCGAACTCCTGGCCAGTCTCGAACTCCTGGCCTCATGTTGATCTTCCCACCTCGGCCTTCCAAAGTGCTGGGATTATGGTGTGAGCCACTGCGCTTGTGAAGTGTTTTTTTTTTTTTTTAAACTTCTGCTTGAATAAAGAGAAAAAAAAAAAAAAGAGAAAAAAACTTCTGCTTGAGGGTGGCATACATTATATCCATTCACATGAACAAAGCAAATCACATGGCCAAACCAAAGTATAAGCTAGGGAGAGTCCAGTCAGCTAGAGAAGAATGGAAAGGACAAGAGGAAAACAAATGATAGTAAACAAATAATATAATCTACCCCATTAGCCTTTGGGGGAGTAAAGGCTCCTGCGGATAAACTATATCCTTTCCACCTGCAGGGAAAAAAGAACGTATTTATCTTCTTCAAAGACAAGAGGAGGCCAGGCATGGTGGCTCACGCTGTAATCCGAGCACTTTAGGAGGCCGAGGTGGGCGAATCACCAGAGATCAGGAGTTCAAGACTAGCCCGGCCAACATGTTGAAACCTCGTCTCTAATAAAAACACAAAAACTAGCTGGGCATTGTGGTGGCTGCCTGTAATCCCAGCTACTCAGGAGGCTGAGGCAGGAGAATCGCTTGAACCTGGGAGGTGGAGGTTGCAGTGAGCCGAGATGGCACCACTGCACTCCAGTCCAGGTGACAGAGTAAGACTCTGTCTTTTTATTATTATTATTTTTTAAAAGAATCTTTAAATACTGAGACTAGTTGCAAAACATTTGCAGACTGGCATTGTAATCAGCTGGATGTGTTTATACAGTGGATGACCTGCTCTTCTTTGCTTCATGAGCAAGGGGAAATAAAATATGAAAGAGATGGCATGTGGGAGGACTGCCAGAAAGAGAGAAGGCCAGGATTGTGCCCCTGCCCCCACCTCGTTCAAGTCTCCAGACAGTCAATACATCCAGGAAATGCCCATTAGCCTGAGAGTTTGTCATGAATTTTGAATAAAATAGAAGACCATCAAGAACCAGATTGCTACAGATTGGGAAGCACAGAGACAAGAACCTCCGAGGGATGTGAATGAGTGCCACTCACTGGGGATCACCCTGAAGATACCACCGAATCAGGTAAAGGGTCACCAATACTTGGTGAACTGAACTGAGGAAGGTGGCATGTTTCCTGTTTTATTGGCACACATAGAAAACGAAATGGAGCTGGGCACAGTGGTTCAGGCTTGTAATCCCAGCACTTTGGGAGGCCAAGGTGGGTGGATCACCTGAGGTTGGGTGTTCAAGACCAGCCTGGTCAACATGGTGAAACCCTATCCCTACTAAAAATACAAACATTAGCTACCTGTGGTGGTGCACACCTGTAATCCCCGCTAGTTGGGAGGCTGAGGCATGAGAATTGCTTGAACCCAGGAAGCGGAGGCTACAGTGAGCTGAGATTGTACCACTGCACTCCAGCCTGGGCAACAGGTGAGATCCTGTGTCAAAAAAAAAAAAAAAAAAAAAAAGGCCAGGCACGGTGACTCATGCCTGTAATCCCAGCAATCCCAGCACTTTGGGAGGCCAAGGCAGGCAGATCACCTGAGGTCAAGAGGTCGAGACCAGCCTGGCCAACATGGTGAAACCCCATCTCTAATAAAAACAAAGATTAGCCAGCTGTGGTGGTGGGTGCCTGTAATCCTAGCTGCTTGGGAGGCTGAGGCTGGAGAATGCTTGAACCTGGGAGGCGGAGGTTGCAGTGAGCCAAGACTGTGCCATTGCACTCCAGCCTGGGCAACAAGAGTGAAACTCTATCTAAAAAATAAAATAAAATAAAATGGAATGGAAAGCCAGGTACAGAGGCACATACCTGTCGTTCCAGTGATTTGGGAGGCTGAGGCAAGAGGATCACTTGAGCCTAGAAGTTCAAGGTCAGCCTAGGAAACAGAGAAACCCTGTCAATTAAAAAGAAAAGAAAAGAAAATGAAATAGAAGAGTAGTTATCATCAGCCAAGGAGAGGATTTCAGCCTCATCCAGTTGAGTAAAGAGAAATTTGCCCATTGTCCTTTCCTTTCTGCCCTGTGTGAAGGATTCAATGTGCTGAGGCAGCGAGAGGGAAAGG
Source organism: Pan paniscus (assembly GCF_029289425.2). NCBI lineage: Eukaryota > Metazoa > Chordata > Mammalia > Primates > Hominidae > Pan > Pan paniscus. The sequence continues at coordinate 122,019,985 of NC_073253.2, read as the reverse complement.
TATAAAAGAACAGATGTTGCTGTTTCCATGCCCTCCTGCTAGCCTCTCCACATACACAGATTTTAAGCTGCAGAGTCAAACAAATCGATACAGGAGAAAAAGGAAGATAGCATTAAATGGAGTTTGAGATTCCCATCTTTAAAAAGTGTTAAATATTGGCCGGGCATGGTGGCTCATGCCTGTAGTCCCAGCACTTTGAGAGGCCAAGGAGGGCAGATCACCTGAGGTCAGGAGTTCGAGACCAGACTAGTTAACATGGTGAAACCCCATTTGTACTAAAAATACACACACACAAAAATTAGTTGTGTATGGTGGTGCACACCTGTAATCCCAGCTATTTGGGAGGCTGAGGCAGGAGAATCACTTGAACCCAGGAGGCAGAGGTTGCAGTGAGCCAAGATCGCACCATTGCACTCCAGCTTGGGCAACAAGAGCGAAACTCTGTTTCAAAAAAAAAACAAAAAAGTGTTAAATATGAAAATGAAACTCTTCTGATCACTGAAAGCAACTGAAAACTATGGAATCTGGGCATTATGTTGCTATCTAGCAGAGAAGGAGGACTTTATATACTAGAATGTAGGGACATCCCATGGGAAGGAAATTTTATTATTTTTATTTTTATTTTTTGAGACTGAGTCTTGCTCTGTCACCTAGGCTGCAGTGCAGTGGCATGATCTCAGCTCACTGCAACCTCCACCTCCCAGGTTCAAGCAATTCTCCTGCCTCAGCCTCCTGAGTAGCTGGGATTACAGGTATGTGCCACCATGCCTGGCTAATTTTTGTATTTTTAGTAAGGATGGGGTTTCACCACGTTGGCCAGGCTGATCTTGAACTCCTGACCTCAAGTGATCGGCCTGCCTCGGCCTCCCAAAGTGCTGAGATTACAGGTGTTAGCCACCATGCCCGGCCAGGAAGGAAACTTTTATATTTAGAACCCTGTGAATTACTAACTGGGTAATAAGTTTAAGATATTTTAAAAACTGATACTACATCCTAATTGTAAGGTCCTCTGAGCGGGGTACACCATGGTCGAGCCATTGTGACCTCTGTGACCCACACGTACAGGCCTCCTGGAGTCACAAAGCCTGGAGCAACAGGAGAACCACTAAAGAAGAAGAAACAGCTAGCTCCTGCCTTAACTGATTAACCGACCTTGCAACATTCCCATTGTGATATGTTCCCGCCCTACCCTAGCTAATCAATCGACCTTGTGATATCGTGCCTTGTGACCTCCCCCAAACCTCGTGACTATGCACCTTTTGACATTCTTCCCCTGCCCCTCCAAAAAACTGCCCCTAACTGTAACTTTCCACTACATACCACAAACCTATAAAACCAGTTCCACTCCCACCACCCTTCGCTGACTCTCTTTTTGGACACAGCCTGCTCGCACCCAAGTGAATAAACAGCCTTGTTGCTCACACTTAGTCTGTTCAGGGTGTCTCTTCACTTAGATGCGTGCATAACACTAATAAGAGTGTCATTGATGATTACAATAAACTGTATCAGATAATTAAGACAACATTTAAAAAATAAAGCTTCATATAGATTATAAAATTTTATTGTAGGACATAAAAAAATACTTAAATGGAGAAGTAGATGATGTTCATGGATGAGGAGAATCAATATGATAAATATGGAAATTATCCCCAAATTAATTTATTGAGTTAAAGCAATTATTGCCACAATTGCTGCAGCACTCTTTCCTTTATTTATTTATTTATTTATTTATTTATTTAGAGATTGAGTCTCACTCTGTCACCCAGGCTGGAGTGCACTGGTGCAATCTCGGCTCACTGCAACCTCTGCCTCCTGGGTTCAAGCAATTCTTCTGCCTCAGCCTCCCTAGTAGCTAGGATTACAGGCGAGCACCACCATGCCTAGCTAATTTTTTGTGTGTTTTTAGTAGAGATACAGTTATGCCACGTTGGCCAGGCTGGTCTCGAACTCCTGACTTCAGGTGATCCGCCCATCTCAGCCTCCCAAAGTGCTGAGATTATACATGTGAGCCACCGTGCCTGGCCGCACTTTTTCCTTAATTCGGCATGTTGACCTTAAAATTCGTATGGAACACACCTGTAATCTCCGCACTTTGGGAGGCGGAGGAGGGCGGATCACCTGAGGTCAGGAGTTGGAGACCAGCCTGGCCAACATGGTGAAACCCCGACTCTACTAAAAATACAAAAATTAGCCGGGCATGGTGGTGCATGCCTGTAATCCCAGCTACTTGGGAGGTTGAGGGAGAAAGATCACTTGAACCTAGGAGGTAGAGGTTGCAGTGAGCCAAGATTGTGCCATTGCACTCCAGCCCAGGCAACAAGAGTGAAACTCTGACTCAAAAAAAAAAAAAAAATATATATATATATATATTCATATGGTATACATATATATATTCATATGGTATATATATATTCATATGGTATATATAGTATATGGTGTGTGTGTGTGTGTGTGTATATATATATATTCATATGGTAAGGACAAAAGAAAAACCAAAAAGAAGAAAAATTAGAAGAAGGAATTCACCTGAACAGACACAGAATCTTTTATTAAAACTTGGAGTAATTAAAACAGCATGGAATGAAAACAGGGGATTGAAAAAGTTTCGAATATTGTACTTTAAAAAAGCAGTCTGTATTTTTAGTAGAAATGGGGTTTCACCATGTTGGCCAGGATGGTCTCGATCTCTTGACCTCATGATCTGCCCGCATCAGCCTCCCAAAGTGCTGGGATTATAGGCATGAGTTACTTGGGAGGCTGAGGTAGGAGAATCGCTTGAACCCGGGAGGCAGAAGTTGCAGTGAGCTGAGATCGTGCCACTGCATTCCAGCCTGGCGACAGAGTGAGACTCCGTCTCAAAACAACACCACCACCACCACCACCACCAGCCTGGATGCAGGCCTTACATATGTGGGAACTTAATATATCATAGAAGTGGTCTTACAAACTACTGGTCTATTTAGTATATGTGGTGGACAATGAGAGAAAAATATTCCAGAGGTTGAGATCATGGGCTTTAGAGCAAATCTACCAAAGATTGACAGCTGACTCTGCTGCTTAATAGCTGCATTACTTCAGGCAAGTTACTTAACATATTTGTGCCTCTGGGTTTTTTGTGTATGTGTATTATTGTTTTTCAGACAGGGTCTCTCTCTGTCACTCAGGCCAGAAGGCAGTGGCGCAATCTCGGCTCACTGTAACCTCCGCCTCCCGGGTTCAAGTGATTCTCATGCATCAGCCCCCCGAGTAGGTGGGATTACAGGCATGTGCCACCATGCCTAGTTAATTTTTGTATTTTTCATAGAGACAGGGTCTTACCGTGTTGGCCAGGCTGGTCTCGAACTCCTGTCCTCAAGCAGTCGCCCACCTTGGGCTCCCAAAGTGCTGGGAGAACAGGCCTGAGCCACTGCACCTGGCCTGTTTCTCTATTTTTTTTTTTTTAACCTATAAGCAAGGATAATGTTATTATTTCCTCATGAAGTTGTGAGAATGTAATGGGTCAAAAAAGGTAAATCATTTTAAACAGTGCACTCACGCAGTACACACAATAAATATTTACTATCTTTATTAGCTCTCTGTATCTCTATGTGAGATCCCTATCTCAAACCCTATATAAAATATATTTCAGGTAGTTACTAGAGCTAAATAAGCAGTTTATATGTTAAAATTTTTAGAAGAAAATTGGCTGGGCATGGTGGCTCATGCCTGTAATCCCAGCACTTTGGGAGGCCAAGGAGGGCGGATCTCTTGAGGTCTGGAGTTCGAGACCAGCCTAGCCAACATGGTGAAACCCCGTCTCTACTGAAAATACAAAAATTAGCCAGGCATGTTTGCACGCGCCTGTAGTCCCAGCTACCCTACTTGGGAGGCTGAGGCAGGAGGATCACTTGAACCTGGGAGGTGGAGGTTGTAGTGAGCTGAGATTGCACCATTGCACTCCAGTCTGAACAACAGAGCGAGACATCATCTGAAAGAAGGAAAGAAAGAAAGAAAGAAAGAAAGAAAGAAAGAAAGAAAGAAAGAAAGAAAGAAAGAAAGAAGAAAGGAAGGAAGGAAGAAAGGAAAGGAAAGGAAAGAAAGAAAAGAAAGAAAGAAAAAATATAGAAGCAAATCTGGGGCTGTGCGGGGTGGATCATGCTTGTAATCCCAGCACTTTGGGAGGCAGAGGCAGGTGGATCACCTGAGGTCCAGAGTTTGAGACTAGCCTGGCCAACATGGTGAAACCCCATCTCTACTAAAAATACAAAAATTAGCCAGGCATGGTGGCCGGCACCTGTAAATCCCAGCTACTCAGGAGGCTGAGGCAGAAGAATCACTTGAACCCAGGAGGCGAAGGTTGCAGTGAGCCGAGATTTTGCCATTGCACTCCAGTCTGAACCACAAGAGTGAAACTCCATCTAAAACAAAACAAAACAAAACAAAACAAAACAAAACAGCATATCTTTATGACATGTAGGCAGGAAAGGATCTTAAAACCTTAAAGAAGGCACAAAATACAAATAAAGATAATGAAAAAGTTGAGTTAGTTTTAAAATTCAGCTCAATAGAAAGAATCAAATATAAACTTAAAAGACAAACCACGGACTTGAAGAAAGTGTTGCAATACACCTTTTTTTTTTTTTTTTTTTTTTTTTTTTTTGAGTTTCGCTCTTGTTGCCCAGGCTGGAGTGCAAAGGTGCGATCCCGGCTTACCACAACCTCTGCCTCCTGGGTTCAAGTAATTCTCCTGCCTCAGCCTCCCAAGTAGCTGGGATTACAGGCATGTGCCACTACACCAAGCTAATTTTGTATTTTTAATAGAGATAGGGTTTCTCCATGTTGGTCAGGCTGGTCTCGAACTCCCGACCCCAGGTGACCTGCCCTCCTTGGCCTCCCAAAGTGCTGGGATTACAGCCGTGAGCCACCACGCCCGGCCAATACATCTTATAGATAAAGGATTAATATCCAGAATATTTATATTGATAAACAGTGATAAAAAAAGGCAAAAGATGAACAAATAATGAGAACAAGGAATTGTCAGGAGGCAAAACTTGAATGGCCAGTGCAGATATGAAAAATGTTCACCCTCATTAGCATTTGGGGAAGTGTATTTTAAATCCACAAGAATTCTACGACTTACTGACAAACCACTGCTACAGAGTGCAAGTTTGAATGGTCTTTGCAAAAAAACTACTTATTTAAAACAACAACAACAAAACACACATATACACGTATACCATTCCACATCAATCAGATGGGCATGTGTTATATAACACTAAGCATTGGTGGAGATGTGGGACATGGAAATTCTAGACAAAACTTTGCAGAATGCAGGCGAGACACGGTGGCTCACGCCTGTAATCCTAGCACTTTGGGAGGCCGAGGTGCGGATCATGAGGTCAGGAGTTTGAGACCAGTCTGGCCAACATAGTGAAACCCCATCTCTACTAAAAATACAAAAATTAGCTAGGTGTGGTGGCAAGGGCCTGTAATCCCAGCTACTCAGGAGGCTGAAGCATGAGAATTGCTTGAACCTGGGAGGCGGAAGCTGCAGTGAGCCAAGATCATGCCACTGTAAAGCCTGGGTGACAGAGCAAGACTTGGTCTGAAAACAAAACAAAACAAAACAAACTTTCCAGAATGCTTTCCCAGCCAAGCGTGGTAGCTCACACCTGTAATCCCAGCACTTTGGGAGGCTGAAGCAGGAGGATGGCTTGAGCCCAGGAGTTTGAGACCAGCCTGGGCAACATAGTGAGACTCTATCTCTACAAAAACAACCAAACAAAACAAACCTCAAAAACACCCAGAATGCTACCCCATCTATAAATGTCAATTTAAATAATGTCCCTAGTTTAATTTTAAGACTGCATACAGGGAAAAATCTCAATTTCTCAAATGGTGCTTTAAAGCTACTAAGCCATTTTCATAATTTCCAACAAAGCCCAATGACCTATCTCATAAATCAGCTGATTTTTCCAAAAGAACCACAATATTATGCTCTCTGGTAGAAAATGACCATTTTATCTTTCATCAGAGGACAGACAGAAACTTTAGAGTCACAATTCAAAGTTGTTTTCCTTATACCAAACAAACCAAAAAATAAAAGAGGTGTCTTGGTATTGCAGAAGAGCACATAATAATAATTAAAACATATTAATTGCTACATGAAATGAATAAAAGAAATTGCTTTTGGATGCCCATCCAAACAACACTTTATCCACAGAGCCCGGGTGGTTGCTATGATTTTAATGTATGCGTCCCTCCAAAATTCATATGTTAGAACCTGATACCCAATGTGATAGAATTATGAGGTGGCACCCTTTTGGGAAGTGATTAAGTCATGAGCTCTCCACCATCATGAATGGGATTAGTGCTGTGATAAAAGAGGTTTAAGGGAGCTCCCTAGTTCCTTCATTTTTTCTTTTTCTTTTTTTTTTTTTTGAGATGGGGTCTCTGTCTGTTGCCCAAGCTGGAGTGCACTGTCGTGATCTCAGCTCCCTTCAACCTCCACCTCCCAGGTTGATGTGATTCTCCTGCCTCAGCCTCCCGAGTAGCTGGGATTACAGGTGCCCAACACCATACCAAGCTAATTTTTGTATTTTTAGTAGAGATGGGGTTTCACCCTGTTGGCCAGGCTGGTCTTGAACTCCTGGCCTCAGGTGATCCGCCTGCCTCGGCCTCCCAAAGTGCTGGGATTACAGGCATGAGCCACCATGCCCAGCCCCTAGATCCTTTTGCCCTTCTGCCATGTGGACACAGCAAAAAGGTGCCATGTTGGAGGCAGAAACCAAATCCTCACCAGACATCAAATCTGCTAGCACCTTAATCTTAGACCTTCTAGCCCACAGAACTGTGAGCAATAAATTTCTGTTCTTTATAAATTACCCAGTTCCAAATATTTTGTTATGGCAGCACAAATGGACTAAGACAGTGGTCAACAGTACACCTTTAGGAATTGATTCAGAAATGAACGTGAAAGTTGTAAATATAACAAAGTAAAAACTACTAAATATATCTAAAAACATGCTTCATAAAGTTGTAAATATAACAAAGTAAAAACTACTAAATATATCTAAAAATATGCTTCAAAAAGAAACAGGCACATCCTGCTCTTCCATGCTGAAACGTGCTGGCTGTTGAGGGAAATGGCATTCATATGCAGTTCTGAAATGAGGAACAAGATAAAACCATTTCTATGACTTCCATGGGTTGGTCAATTACAGTATCTCAATGATATATTCAACTCATGTATATCCTCAGTTAATCACTTCAAGTTAAAAATGGCAGAATATCTAGTGCTGAGGTGATCACATATCTAACTTATTAAGAAGAAAATCTGTGGGCTGGGCACAGTGGCTCATGCTTGTAACCCCAGCACTTTGGGAGGCCGAGGTGGGCGGATCATCTGAGGTCAGGAGTTCGAGGCCAGCCTGACCAATATGATGAAACTCTGTCTCTACTAAAAATACAAAAATTAGCCAGGTATGGTGGCATGTGCCTGTAATTCCAGCTACTTGGGAGGCTGAGACAGGAGAATCGCTTGAACCTGGGAGGCAGAGGTTGCAGTGAGCTGAGATCAAGCCATTGCACTCTAGCCTGGGCAACAAGAGTGAAACTCCTTCTCAAAAAAAAAAAAAAAAAAAAAAAAGGAAAATCTGTAATGGAAATCATTTGGGCATCAAAATTTATCTCTTTCCCCACACTTAATTTTCTTCACGAGTCAGAGAAAGAAATCAAGGAGGTATTACTCTCTGCATTTTAAGACCACATTCTCATGCTCTGACCATGAAAAATTATTTTTTGCAGCTAATTCTCTCAAGTTGTATATATAGTCTGAAATTCAAAATATGAATCCATGTTTATTTAGCATATCAGCATTGGAGTTGTCTTCCAATGAAAAAAAACTCTATAATTTTGGTGTCCATGCCTTATAGCAGTGTGGTCCCAAAATGTGATCTCTCTAGGGACTTGTGAGAAATGCAGACTCTTGGGCCTCACCCACACCTACTGGATCAGGAACTCTGGGAGTGAATCCCGGCAATCTCTGTTTATGAAACCTTTCAGGTGATTCTGACCATTGGTCTTTGAAAATATCTAGAATTAATATAGCTGTCCACTGCTAGCTTTCTCACAATGAGCTATAAGTGTGCAATACAGATATTTTCTTTAGTAGAAATAGAGTTGTTTTGTTGTTGTTGTTGTTGTTGTTTTTGAGACAAAGTCTCGTTTCTGTCACCCAGGCCTGGAGTGCAATGGCGCAATCTTGGTTCACTGCAACCTCTGCCTCCCGGGTTCAAGCAATTCTCCTGCCTTGGCCTCCCAAGTAGCTGGGATTACAGGTGCCCACCGCCATGCCTGGCTAATTTTTGTATTTTTAGTAGAGATGGGATTTCACCATATTGGCCAGGCTGGTCTTGAACTCCTGACCTCAGGTGATCCACCCACCTCAGCCTCCCAAAATGCTAGGATTACAGGCGTGAGCCACCATGCCCAACAAATTTTTTAATATTTTAATATGTAAATCAGTGGTCATGGCTACATTATAACAGTGCTCCTCCAACTGTAGTTGTGCATATGAATCCCTGGGAATCTTGTCAAAAATGCAGATCCTGATCTAGTATTTCTGGAGAGGGTGGAGATTCTGCAGGTCTAACAAGCTTCCAGGTGGAGCAGATGCTGCTGGCCCTTGGGCCACACTTTGAGTAGCAGTGAGGCACTAAAACATATAAAGAAGTCAGATCCTTGAAGCTGCTTGTAATCAATAGGATTGGATTTAAGAGAAGAAGATCAGAGGATATTCCATCCAAGAAAAATGAAATAGCAGGGGGACAAATGTGATTTATGTTTGTAGACGGTAAAATAAAAAAAAGTAGGGATAATGTGCTAAGACTGTGTACTGGGGGAAATGAGAAGGTGTGATATGGTTACAAATGAGCAGTGGAATTGTGTTAATCCAGCCCACTAGGGTTGTTAGATTTCCAAAAGGACTTTGCAGAACACTTTCAAACCATTACATAACTTCAACATTATAACAAGTGACACAATGGGATGCCTATGATGTGTCATCAGTGATAAAATGTGTTCTAAGAGGGAAATAATGAATCACTACTAATAATTCCTTTTCCAGTTTTTAAATTATTTTATTTTATTTTATTTTTTTGAGATGGAGTCTTGCTCTGTTGCCTGGGCTGGAGTGCAGTGGCGTGATCTTTGCTCACTGCAACCTTCACTTCCTGGGTTTCAAGCAATTCTTCTGCCTCAGTCTCCTGAGTAGCTGGGATTACAGGCATGCACCATCATGCCTGGCTAATTTTTGTACTTTTAGTAAAGACAGGTTTTCACCATCTTGGCAAGGCTGGTCTGGAACTCCTGACCTCAAGTGATCTTCCTGCCTCGGCCTCCCAAAGTGCTGGGATTACAGGCATGAACCACTGTGCCCAGCCTCCAGTTTATTTACTATCAGTTTTTTAGAACTGTAACCATATTCACATAGGGAGGAAGTTCAGAGTTAGTAAATCAATTATTTAGAGACAAGTCTTCAATTCATTTCCTTATTCATAACCACCTTTTCCTAAATTACAGAGGTTTGGGGAGTAACTTGTGAAAAACAACAACAAAATGCTTTTTATTACTTAAATCTACCAAATTGTCATTGATTTATGTTTGAAGTGGGTTCATTATGGTGGATCACTGGAAAGGCATGCAATATGAGGCTAATTCTTTGTCGTGTGAGACATTTCCACACACGGAGGGAGGTCCAGCATTCCTAGTTCCCATCCATTAAATGCTAGTGTTGCATCCTCTAATCACTGTGAGGGATAAAAAGATCTCTACAAACTTCCAAAACACACTTCAGGATGGGGTAGAACCCTGCTGACCATCACTGTATAAATCATCAACTATACTAGACTAAACTCTAGATTTTAAAGATTTGATGCAATTTCCAAACATCTGACTTGAAAGCAGACATTTAATATATCAAAGCAATAAATGCTTCACAACTGTCTCCTAATCCAAACTTTCATGCGGAAAGGTCAGGCCCTGGAAAAATTTGACGTATTCACTTGGGGTTTATCACTAAAAACCTCAGGTACATGGGTCACCAATGAACTCTGTAATTTCTTCCCTTACTAACTGGAAATACAGGAACAACAGCCTCTACTCTTCTTGTAACTTGTTTTATCCAAGCATGGGCTTCTCTTACTCTCTTTTCTAAGCACAACCTGAGGACACTTTGTTCAAATCTACTTTGTTTGCAGGATTTGGTAGCATTTCTTATGGAAGATGGAACCATATTTTGTATCATAATTTTCATGCTTAATTAACCTATCCTGAATGAGGTAATTTCAGGGGACCATCTGTTCAGAGAATAACTGGATGAACACTTCAGAGAAAATACACAAAAAGGGTTATTGGTGTGGTAATCAAAACAATGAGACGTACAAGAATGTGTCTGGTTAATTTGGAAGTTCTCATTCACACGCTTCTTTTACCATAATATCTGTATAAAATTATGTGATGTGTGTGTATCGGGCCTTGTAATTTGCAAAACTACAGTGTTGCCAACAAATCAATAAACTCTGGCTTATTTGTCCATGACAATAAATTTGACCCTGAAACCAATATCTAGATGGATTAGTAGCATCTATAAATTAACTCTTCATAGTTTTAGTAAATTATGAAAAAAAATTCTGATACTAAGTTTCTAGGGTCACAAGATGCTCTTTTAATATAAGCTAAAGCCATGTATTTTTGCAATGCCTGTCATGATCATGCTTCAGTTTATTCCAAACATTAAGGCAAAAGGGTCAAATGTTACTTGTTTGCTGAATCTGATTTTAAGACATCTACCTGTGTACTGTGATATGTAGAATACAATTTGGAAAATGACTACAAAATATTAACAGTGATTGTCTCTGGAAGCTGGTTACATATAATCTTTATTTTGTTCTTTATATTTTTCTGGATTTTTTCTAAAATTTTTTCAATGACGATGTCTTACTTTTATAACCATAATCAGAAAAAAAAAAAGTAATGGGCCAGGCACAGTGGCTCAGGCCTGCAATTCCAGCACTTTGGAAAGCCGAGGCAGGTGGATTACTTCAGGTCAGGAGTTCCAGATCATCCTTGCCAACATGGCACAACCTGTCTCTACTAAAAATACAAAAAATTAGCTGGGCATGGTGATGCCTGCCTGTAATTCCAGCTACTCAGCGGGCGGCTGAGGCACGAGAATTACTTGAACCTGGGAGGCAGAGGTTGCAGTGATTTGAGATTGCCCTACTGCACTCCAGCCTGGGCAACAGAGCAAGACTCTGTCTCCAAAAATATACATACAAAAAAAAAAAAAAAAAATTAGCCAGGCACTGTGGCCAACATAGCAAAACCCCATCTCTACTAAAAATACAAAAAATTAGCTGGGCATGGTGGTGCCTGCCTGTAGTCCCAGCTACTTGGGGCTGAGGTGGGAGGATGGCTTGAGCCCAGGAGGCCGCAGTGAGCTGTTATTGCGCCTCTGTGCTCCAGCCAGGGTGACGGAACCAGACCTCGTTTCAAAACAATTTTTTTTTAAAGTAAAAGTTATTTTTTTAAAAAGTAATGCAGCCTGGCAACAGGGCGAAACCCCATCTCTACCAAAAAAATACAAAGATTAGCTGGGCGTGGTGGCAGGCGCCTGTAATCCCAGTTACTCAGGAGGCTGAGGTAGGAGAATTGCTTGAATTGGGAGGCGGAGGTTGCAGTGAGCCGAGGCTGCACTATTGCACTCCAGCCTAGGTGACAGAGCGAGACTCCGTCTCAAGAAAAAAAAAAAAAAAAAAAGAGTAATGCATCACTAGTAGAATGTTGACCAAAGGTTGTTGTTTAAACATATTTTACTGAATGGAAATAAATACCAATCTGTAATAAGAAGTACAGAGAAAATAATGCATTGGAAAAACTAAAACCACAACTATGCCAAGCATTACCTGGGAAAATGGAAATTTCAGATGGGCAAATAAAATATCTTGTAATAAAAACCATACTGGAGTCTTTATTATTTTATTTTATTTTATTTTTTGAGATGGAGTCTCGCTCTGTTGCCCAGGCTGGAGTGCAGTGGCGCAATCTCGGCTCACTGCAAGCTCCGCCTCCCGGCTTCATGCCATTCTCCTGCCTCAGCCTCCCGAGTAGCTGGGACTACAGGCGCCCGCCACTATGCCTGGCTAATTTTTTGTATTTTTAGTAGAGACGAGGTTTCACCGCGTTAGCCAGGATGGTTTCGATCTCCTGACCTCGTGATCCACCCGCCTCGACCTCCCAAAGTGCTGGGATTACAGGCGTGAGCCACCGCGCCGGCCGCATACTGGAGTCTTTAAACAAATATTTTGCTATTAAGAATTAAGTTTAGGTCGGGTGCGGTGGCTCATGCCTGTAATCCCAGCACTTTGTGAGGCCGAGGCAGGCAGATCACGAGGTCAGGAGATCGTCTTGGCCAACACAGTGAAACCCTGTCTCTACCAAAATACAAAAAATTATCTGGGCGTGGTGGCACGTGCCTGTAATCCCAGCTACTTGGGAGGCTGAGGCAGGGGAATCACTTGAACCTGGGAGGCGGAGGTTGCAGTGAGCCAAGATCGCACCACTGCACTCCAGTCTGGTGACAGAGCAAGACTCCGTCTCAAAAAAATAAATAAATAAATAAAAAGAATCAAGTTTAAAATTAATTTCCTTTTTTTTCAAAAGACTTTATGTCATGAAAGCATTTTAAATCTCTGTTTAAAAACCTTATTTAACATTGGTTAGATTATCTTTCAGGTAAGGGTACAATTTTTCTCTTTCGAGCTGTTTCTGAGGAATTCTTTTTGAGGTAGTCGTAAAAATTGTGGGTGAGTGATTGACAATAACCAGGTATCTCCAGGTCTCCATGGGTCTCAGGGGCCAGTAGGTCCACTCTCTGATTTTCACATGTGGATGAACTTTCCTACACACATACATTATATAGCAGCAGTTCTCAAAGTGTGATCCTGCGATGCCTAAGCATTCCTGAGAACTTTTGGGGAGGGTCTATGAGCTCAAAATTATTTGTATAATAATGTTAAGGCATTATTTGCCTTTTTTTAACTGTCATTCTTAGAGTAGTGAACCATGGAGTTTTCTGAAGGCTGCATGGTAGGGGATATTGTAAGAGAGAGAATGCAGAAGCAAGTATGAGACTCCAGCTGCCTTCAATTAAACTAAACATTAAAGAGCTTGTAAATCTGGCCACTTTTCTCATTAAATTGTTTTTTGTTTTGATAAATTTAATATTTTTTTCATTTTGGTTTTAATTTCTTTCTCGTTCTCTCTTTCTTTTGAAAGCGTCTAACTCTGTCACCCAGGCTGGAGTGCAGTGGTGTAATCACAGCTCACTGCAACCTCAAATTCCTGGGATCAAGCAATCCTCTTGCCTCAGCCTCCCAAGTAATTGAGACTACAAGCGAGAGCAACTGTGCTCAGCTACTTTTTTTTTTTTTTTTTTTTTTTTGAGTCAGAGTCTCGCTCTGTTGCTCAGGTTGGAGTACAATGGCGCAATCTTGGCTCACTGCAACCTCTGCCTCCCGGGTTCAAGTGATTCTCCCTGCCTCAGCCTCCCGAGTAGCTGGGATTACAGGTGCCCACCACCACGCCCGGCTAATTTTTGTATTTTTAGTAGAGATGGGGTTTTGCCATGTTGGCCAGGCTGATCTCAAACTCCTGACCTCAGGTGATCCACCCACCTTGGCCTCCCAAAGTGCTGGGGTTACAGGTGTGAGCCACTGCACCTGGCCACTCGGCTAATTTTTTTATGGGAGAGACAGGGACTCAATATGTTGCCCAGGTTGGTCTTGAACTCCTAGGCTCAAGTGATCCTAATGCCTTGGCCTATCAAAGTGCTGGGATCACAGGCACGAGCCACCACGCCCAGTTGGTTCTAATTTCTTATGTAGTAGATATCAATAGATACAAGTCACATGAACATAAACTCCTTTGAGGTCCTCAATAAACATTTTTTTTGAGACAGACTCTTACTCTGTCACCCAGGCTGGAGTGCAGTGGTGCAATCCTGGCTCACTGCAACCTCCACCTCCCAAGTTCAAGCAATTCTCCTGTCTCAACCTCCTGAGTAACTGGGATTACAGGTGCACACCACCACACCCAGCTAATTTTTGTATTTTAAATAGAGACAGGGTTTTGCCATGTTGGCCAGGCTGGTCTCAAACTTCTGACCTCAGGTGATCTGCCCACCTCAGCCTCCCAAAGTGCTGGGATTACAGGCGTGAGCCACCATGCCCTGCCCTCAATAATTTTTAAGAATGTAAATGGTTCCAAGGAGCAAAACATTTTAGAAGCACTGTTTATTAGTATAATCTCTCTGAACTCAGAAAGCACAGAGGGCTTAATATGTGAACGTCATTGTTAGAAATGATTTAGAAATGATCTTCAAGCAGTGTTTTGTTTTGTTCATTGAAGAAACACACCAGTGTAGAATGGGTACATATTCCTACACCTCTAACCCACCCCAGGTGCACACATGAATGCATAAATTAATTTAGTGGGGGAAATTTACATGCCAGTACATGGGACTCTGCCATGGAAAGAGTGTGTCTTCACTCTCATAAGTGCTGAGAAGCACTAAGCTTTCTTTTGTCATGTTTTTCATGGCTACAGTTATTAGCCTAGACTGTCATAAATGAAATGCTTTGGGCAGGAAATTGCAATGGTAGAAATAGCAAATTTTGAACCAACACAGACACTGATGTGTGAACAAATTGAGGCTTGATGCTCCCACTAATTGTATCAATACAAAAGAGAGTCATGATTTGAACATGTAGTGGTCTTCATTTTTTCTTCAGTGATACAATTCAGGGAGATGAGGGAGATGACAGAGTAAGTATGTATACTTAGATACATGAATTTCTTACATTTTCATTATGGAAATTTAAAAATATGTATAAAAGTAGAGAGTATAGCACATTAAACTCCATGTGTTTGTTATCAGCTTCAGCAATTACTATTACGTTACCAATATTGTTTCATCTATCCCTCCCATCACCCCTCTTTTTAGATGAAATTTTAAAAACAAATTTCAGACATTGTATTATTTCACTCATAAATGCTTTAACATGGATTGCTAATAGATAAGTACTTCAAAATGATATGTAGTACAATGGACGATAATTTCTTGGTATCATCTAATACCTAGTCCGTGTTTGAATTTCCCTGATTGTCTTAAAAATATTCATTTGCAGTGGGGATTTTTATTATTTATTTATTTATTTTTGTTTTGTTTTTCTGAGAGACAGGGTCTTACTCTATTGCCCAGGCTGGAGTGCAGTGGCACGATCTTGGCTCACTGTAACCTCCACCTCCCAGGTTCAAGCAATTCTCTGCCTCAGCCTCCCAAGTAGCTGGGACCACAGGTGTATTCCATTACGCCTGTAATTTTTAAATTTTTTTTTAGAGATGGGGTCTCCCTCTGTTGCCCAGGCTGGTCTCAAACTCCTGGGCTCAAGTGATCCTCCTGCCTTAGCCTCCCAAAAGAGTTGGGATCACAGGCATAAGCCAGGTCACCTGGCCTGCAGTGGGTTTTTGGTGGGGTTTTTTTTGTTTGTTTGTTTCTTTTTTTGCCCCAGGATTAAATAAGTTTCACTATTTCCTTTGTCTCTTAAATCTTTTTAAATCTCATTTGTGGCCGGGCATGGTGGCTCATGCCTAATCCCAGCACTTTGGGAGGCCGAGGCAGGTGGATCACAAGGTCAGGAGTTCAAGACCAGCTTGGCCAACATGGTGAAACCCCGTCTCAACTAAAAGTGAAAAAATTAGCCGGCATGGTGGCATGCGCCTGTAATCCCAGCTACTTGGGAGCCTGAGGCAGAGAATCATTGGAACTGGGGAGGCAGAGGTTGCAGTAAGCTGAGATTGCGCTACTGCACTCCAGCCTGGGTGACAGAGCGAGACTCCATCTCAAAAAAAAAAAAAAAAATCTCATTTGTTTGTTGAAGAATCTAGGCAACATGTGAATTATTAAACTTTATGAATAAGGAAGTAAAAGAGCACAAAGAAAAAGATACCAAACTCCTTTTAAAACATAATAAGGCCGGGCGCAGTGGCTCACACCTGCAATCCCAGCACTTTGGGAGGCCAAGGGAGGAGGATCACTTGAGGTCGGGAGTTCGAGACAAGCCTGGCCAACATGGTGAAACCCTGTCTCCACTAAAAATGCAAAAATTAGCTGGGCATGGTGGCGCATGCCTGTAGTCCCAGCTACTTGGGAGGGTGAGGCATGAGAATCGCTTGAACTCAGGAGGCGAAGGTTGCAGTGAGCCAAGACTGCGCCTCTGTACTCCAGTCTGGGCAACAGAGTAAAACTGTGTCTCAAAAAAACAAAACAAAACAAAACAAAAACCAGAAAATACCATAATGGATTCAAGTTAGATAGTTAGATGTAGCTAAGAATCTCTAGCTAAAATTAGACTGGGAGATAAAATATGGCATTTAAAGTAGAGTGGTAAACTGCTTTCTCAAGGCAAGTCACTTTGGTTATTTCTCTTTCCTCTTCTGTCACCTGAGGGAGAATGGGGGCCTTAAAGGAATAGAAAGACCCTCTTGGATGAGACAGGGCTAGGAGGTCGAAGCAATGTCAGAGTAATCTGTTTAAATAAAAGAAGGCTACCGGCCCCCAAAGACAATTTCAAAGGAGGGCTTTCAGTGCCAGCCTTCTATAATTTCAGAGTAGAGTACTGGCTCCTTGCCCACCATACGTAAGCTATTCTATTTTCTTTTTCTTTTTTTATTGAGATAGAGTTTTGCTCTTGTCCCCCAGGCTGGAGTGTAATGGGGCTATCTTGGCTCATTGCAACCTCTGCCTCCTGGTTTCAAGTGATTCTCCTGCCTCAGCCTCCCGTGCAGCTGGGATTGCAGGTACGTGCTGCCATGCCTGGTTAATTTTTGTATTTTTAGTAGAGACGGGGTTTCACCATGTTAGCCAGGCTGATCTCGAACTCCTGACCTCAAGTGATCCACCCACCTCGGCCCTCCAAAATGCTAGGATTGCAGGTGTAAACCACCACGCCCGGCCTCTATTTTATTTTTCAACAAACTTGAAGTTGCTCTGCCCGGATCTTCTTCAGGGCTCAGAAATCCCTATCCCTGCTGTGGGGAATGTCAATGGGTGAACCGCATGGAGCTACCTTTCCCAGGGCCTTCCCAGAGGGCAGCCCTAGGCCAATGATGGGCTGCAGGGGTTGGAGGCACAAACTCCTGTTTTTCTTACCTCAATTTGTTATGATGCTGAAGGACCATCCCAACTCCAGAGCTCATCACAGAACTGTAGAGCAGGCTGAGTTCTCAGCTGCAACTGCACTGTGGGTTTCTAAGGCCTCTGGTCTCAGGCAGGCCTAGGAAGGGAGCCCAGCTGGACAGGCAGCAGCACCCATGGCTCCCAGTGCCCAAGGACCAAGGGCAACAGGTGGACAGCCTTGACCAAGACGTGTCCTGAAAGATGGTCAGGCCAGGGTACTCCAAGGGTACATAGCTCTTCCCTCAATCCACCCCCCAGTAAATAAGCACAAAACCTGGCCACTGCAGTCTTGGCCCCCAGGGATTCCCTGACAGACCATAGAGAACTCCCAGAGCCCTGGGGACAGCTGTACTTGCCCCACATTAAAAAAAAGAAAAAGTGCTGCCTTCCTCACTTCCTGCAGGTGTTATCTCCAGAGAACACTCCCCAACAAATCTTCTGCACTCATTTCTATCTCAGAGTTTGATTCCCACAAACTCAAGCTAAAATACTTGGTTAAAAAAAAAAAAAAGTCTCCTTCCACTCTTATTCTCCAGCCACCCAGTTTCTTTCCAGAATCAATGATATTTATCAGTTTGCCATATATACTTGCAGAGATATTCCATGCAGTTACAAACATACATGCATGGATTCTGTCTCTCTCATTGTTTTTACACAAATGGTAGTTACTATACAAATCATTCTACACTTTGCCTTTTTCTTTTAATCATGTATCTTGCAAATCTGCCTTATTATTTTTAATGGATGTTTATAATAGATATTCCACAGGTTATTTGGCCATTACTCTATTATTATTGTGTATTAAGTTGCTTCCAATCTTTTGCTATTACATACCATACTACTTACATACTATAATCTTGTGTATGTGTCTTTTCAGAAGTATGTGATCACATCTGTAACATACACAGCTAGAAGTAGAATTGCTTGGTCAAAGAATACGTGTCTTTATTTCATTTTACTTTATTATTTTATTTTATTTTTTCTTCTTCGAGACAGGATCTCACTCTGTTGCTCAGGTTGGAGTGCAGTGGCATGATCTCAGCTCGCTGCAACCTCCACTTCCCAGGTTCAAGAGAGTCTCCTGCCTCAGCCTCCCGAGTAGCTGCGATTACAGGCACACATCACCACACCCAGCTAATCTTTGTATTTTTAATAGAGACAGGGTTTCCCATGTTGGCCAGGCTGTTCTCGAACTCCTGACCTTAACTGATCCTCCTGCCTTGGCCTCCCAAAGTGCTGGGATTACAGGCGTAAGCCACCACACCTGGCCTAGAAAGGACTATTTTAATGAAAATGTTGAATAAGATTAGGACTATTTTTAAGTTATCACTGATAATGTAATAAAAATCTGTCTTCCCTTCACCCCACCTTCCAAAACTTGCTCCTCTTGTAGTCTACCACATTGTGGTGAATGCCGACTTCATCCTTCTAGTTGACAAAGGATAACTAAAATTATCCTTGTCTCTTCCCTTTCTCTCACATCCTGTATTTGACCCATCAGTGGATCTTGTCAGCTCTACCTTTAAAATATCTCTAGAGTCTGACTTCTTTCTGACTTCTTTTCATAACCTTGCCCACCACCCTGGTCTAAGCCACCATCACAGATTATTGTAGAGGCTTCTAAATGATTTTTCCTGTTTCTATCCTGGTCTTTCCACAGTTTACTCTCAGGAAGTCAGAGAGCTCCTTTTTTCTTTTTTTTTTCTGAGAGTCTCACTCTGTCACCCAGGCTGGAGTGCAGTGGCACCATCTTGGCTCACTGTAACCTCCACCTCCTGGGTTTCACTCGCGTCGGTGTGAAGAGACCACCAAACAGGCTTTGTGTGAGCAATAAAGCTTTTTAATCACCTGGGTGCAGGCGGACTGAGTCCGAAAAGAGAGTCAGTGAACGGAGATAGGGGTGGGGCCGTTTTGTAAGATTTGGGTGGGTAGTGGAAAATTACAGTCAAAAGGGGTTGTTCTCTGGCAGGCAGGGGAGGGGGATCACAAGGTGCTCAGTGGGGGAGCTTTTGAGCCAGGATGAGCCAGGAGAAGGAATTTCACAAGGTAATGTCATCAGTTAAGGCAGGGGCCGGCCATTTTCACTTCTTTTGTGGTGGAATGTCATCAGTTAAGGCAGGAATCGGCCATTTTCACTTCTTTTGGATTCTTCACTTGCTTCGGGCCATCTGGACTTATATGTGCAGGTCACAGGGGATACCATGGCTTAGCTTGGGTTCAGAGGCCTGACACCAGGTTCAAGCGATTCTCCTGCCCCAGCCTCCTGAGTAGCTGGGATTGCACTCATGCACCATCATGTCTAGCTAATTTTTGTGTTTTTAGTAGAGACGGGGTTTTACCATGTTGGTCAGGCTGGTCTCGAACTCCTGACCTCAGGTGGTCTGCCCGCCTCTGCCTCCCAAAGTGGTGGGATTACAGCCATGAGCCAGCTCTCCTGGCCGAGAGCTCCTTTTAAAATACAATTCAGGCCGGTGCGGTGGCTCACGCCCGTAATCCCAACACTTTGTGAGGCTGAGGTGGGTGGATCACCTGAGATCAGGAGTTCAAGACCAGCCTGGCCAACATGGTGAAACCCTGTCTCTACTAAAAAAATACCAAAAAAATTAGCCAGCGTGGTGGCACCCACCTGTAATCCCAGCTACTAGGGAGGCTGAGGCAGGAGAATAGCTTCAACCTGGGAGGTGGAGGTTGCAGTGAGCTGAGATTGTGCCACTGCACTCCAGCCTGGGCAAGAGAGTGAGACTCCATCTCAAAAAAAAAAAAAGAAAAAGAAAAATTAATGCTGGAAAATTAAGCAAGTTAAAGCTTAATTTTAAGATATGCCAGGGTAAGGTTATATTTAATTACGTATGCAGTAGACAACCACTGAGAAGAAATGAGCAGAAATAAATAGGATAGGAAATGGGTTTAAAATGAATAGTCTACTAGCATGTCAAGATGCCTTGGGGCTAGAAAGGCTGTTCAGAGTCTAATGCTATGGTGTCATTGAGAGAGCCTGAAATAAGTGATGGCAATTTTAGAAAGGAATGATATGAAAAACCCTGTGTACATTGACTAGAGATAAGTTGGCAAATGAATGGTTTTAGAAGGTAAAAGAGGAAACACAGAGGCCACGGAGATTTTAAGTCCAGGTGATACTAGAAGCACGTGCTAGATGCTGTTCGTTCCTAATGGAACGGGTCTTAGATCCTCCAACACCTCGTCTTAGTCTATTTACAGTGCTATGAAGAAATACCTGAGACTGGGTAATTTATAAAGAAAGAGGTTATATTTGGCTCATGGTTCTGCAGGCAGTACAAGACGCATGGTACCAGCATCGGCTTCTAATGAGGGCCTCAGGAAGCTTCCACTCACAGCAGAAGGCAGAAGGGATCAGGTATCACATGACAAGAGGAAGGAGGCAAGAGAGAGGGGAAGGTACCAAGCTCTTTTTAAGAACCAATTATTGAGGGAACCTAGTAGAGCAAGAGAGAACTCACTCATTACTACGAGGATGGCACCAAGCCATTCATGAGGGATCTGCCCCCATGACCCAAACACTAGGACCTGCTCCGATATTGGGGATCAAATTTCAACATGAGATTTGGAGAGGGAAAATATCCAAACTATATTAACCTCCTCTAGTGTTTGATGCATTTTTCTGTAAGGAGATGTTGAATAATTCCCCCAGATCCTCAGCAGAGAAAGCCAGCAACACCTTAGGTCTCAGTTCTTAAGGAAATCACTGTTCCAAAAATACTAGTAATAGGAGTACACAGATTAAACACTGAAGAGCCAGGTTTGTGGTAAACTGAATGGAGCAAAATGCTTGACAAAGAGGGGGAAGAGATCATCTGTCTTTTCTGTCCCTCGAAAAGCCTTACAAGATGTCTTTGCTCAAACTGCAGCTGAGCACTAGAATTTGACAAAAACTTGCATGGCTGTTCAGCAAGGCATCATCCAACAGTTGAAACTGAATCTAGTAGCCCAGCCTCTGAGGACTGCTCATTGTCCTTACTTGTGGGAAAGTCAGCCCAATGGAAACGTGCATATTACACAATGGGTGAGAGACATAGGCAGCCCAGAAAAAGTCAGAGACCCAGATGCTTTCCAGTCCCTTCCTTGTCTATACTTGGCCCAGATTTCTTTTCTTTTTCTTTCTTTTTTTTTTTTTTTTGGAGACTGAGTCTCGCTCTGTCACCCAGGCTGGAGTGCAGTGGCGAGATCTCGGCTTACCTCAAGCTCCGCCTCCCGGGTTCACGCCATTCTCCTGCCTCAGCCTCCCGAGTAGCTGGGACTATAGGCACCCACCACCACGCCCGGCTAATTTTTTGTATTTTTAGTAGAGACGAGATTTCACCGTGTTAGCCAGGATGGTCTTGATCTCCTCGCCTCAGCCTCCCAAAGTGCTGGGATTACGGGCATGGGCCACCACCCCCGGCCCATTTGGCCTAGATTTCTTACACAAGCATCAAGTGATCAGTTAATGCCCTGTCCTGTACAAAAAAAAAACCCAAAAACCAAAAACCAAACAAACAAAAACTATGTGATTCAGAAAAACAGAATGTCAGAAGACTTTACATTTACCAGGAAAACAGATTTATCTGCGGTAGCTTTTGGAAATCTTTCTTTAATAACTTTGTGCCTTCCAAATGACTTTCTTTAAAAAAATGATTACTGAAACCAGAAAATAGGATTTTATTGGAACACAGCCATACCTATTTGTTTCTAAAGGAATTAAAATTTCAATAGCTTTTAGCTTAACGTTGAATTCATTGTTGGCTTGGGCTATGCGTCACTGATGCGGTGGTGGCCAGGTGCCCTGGAGTGTTTCTTGGTATTGCCAAACACAGCCATTTCCCACTGGACTTCCTTGGCCCCATTTTGCACTCCTCTGAAAGATAAATCACCCCCCAATTACTGCCTTAATTGAATGGAATATTTGAGTCGACGTGATTATATCTAGCGCCAGAAGCAAAGAATCTAGTGTCTTTGACTCATCTCCAAATGTTAAACTCCAAAAATAAAAGATACTCAGTGATTAAATAGTTTATTGTAAGTTAAGTTGACTGCAAAATTTCTCAGCCTATAAAGAACTGTTGCTGTGTATTTCTTGAAGAAATACACTATAGATAATCATTAAATATCAGAGCTAGAAAGGCTCTTAGAGGTCCCATTGACCTCTCTCACATTTCATCTTACAGTTGATAAAACTCAGGCTTAGAGAGGTAAAGTTACGTTTTACCACCAGGTGCAATGGCTCATGCCTGTAATCCCAGCACTTTGGGAGGCTGAGGTGGCCAGATCACCTGAGGTCAGGAGTTTGAGACTAGCCTGGCCAATATGGTGAAACCTTGTCTCTACTAAAAATACAAAAATTAGCCTGGTATGGTGGCAGGTGCCTGTAATCCTGGCTACTCGGGAGGCTGAGACACGAGAATCGCTTGAACCCAGGAGGCGGAGGTTGCAATGAGCTGAGACCGCACCACTGCACTCCAGCCTGGATGACAGTGCAAGATTCCGTCTCAAAAAAAAAAAAAAAGTTACATTTTTACCAGACCCTATAACACGCTGGTAGAGGAGCCAGAACTGGAATCTAGTTCTCAGCCGTGGGCTTTTGTGCTTTATCATGTTTACAATAGAATAGCTAAGTGACACTGTTAGCAATGTAATCTTTAGGCAGAATAACTAAAACAATTCAGTCATTTTTCAGAGATGTGCCAGAGAATCTGGATGAAAAGAAACCTTTGGAAACATGCAGTTCAACTTTCTAGTACATTGGAAATTCCATTAGAGTTCCTAGGTAGAGGGTATACTAGTTAGATTAATATCCCTTTTGCTGCTGCTTTAAAAAAACAACTCCTGGCCGGGCGCAGTGGCTCACTCCTGTAACCCCAGAACTCTGGGAGGCCTAGGTGGGCAGATCACCTGAGGTTGGGGTTCAAGAACAGCCTGACCAACATGGAGAAACCCCGTCTCTACTAAAAATACCAAAAATTAGCCGGGCTTGGTGGCACATGCCTGTAATCCCAGCTACTCGGGAAGCTGAGGTAGAAGAATTGCTTGAACTTGGGAGGCGGAAGTTGCGGTGAGCCGAGATTGCACCATTGCACTCCAGCCTGGGCAACAAGAGTGAAATTATGTCTCAAAAAAAAAAATAAAATAAATAAAATAAAATAAAACAACTCCTAAACCTTGGTGGCTAAACACGGTAAAAGTTTATTTCTCATTCACTTAACAGTGCAGGTGTTCCTGACTGGTGGCAGCCTTCCATGAGGTGATTCAGGAACCCAAGCTCCTTTAATCTGGGTAGGGTTAACCAGTAGGGTTAACCCAGCTGTAGGGTTTCCATGTCGTCTGCATGTAGGATGAAGGATGGAGAAAGAACAAGCAGAGAAGGCTTCTTAATCTTCTTGGTCTTGAGAGAATACATCTCATTTCCTCTCACATTCCACTGATGAGAACTATCCACATGGCCCTGGCTAGTTGCAAGGAGGCTGAGAAATGCAGTCTATGGCTGGACACTGCCTCCGGGCACTGTGGAAGGGGGACCACAAATGTTTGGTGAACCTTCCGGAAGCAAGGGGCTGGGCCTATCCCCCTGCATCCATCAGTCATTGACCACAGATTATCTGTGGGGTGGGGAGTATGTTAATCTTTCAGTCGTCTGAGGCTTAGGCAGCTCCCTTCAGCCAAATGCAAGTCTCTGGGGAGAAGCACATGTGTAAACCATTAGCAGCCAATGCTGGCACACCAGCCTATCTAGGGGGATTTATGAGGGCACCAACAGCATCTGCTACAGTCTACCCTTTGTACCATTCAGCTCCAAATGTTTCTCATGTTAATGTCAGTCCATCTGGCTGCAGGTTTTCTGGGATTCTGGCTGGTGCAATTTCTGGGACCTTATAAGAGAAAGGCTAGTGGAACAAACTGAACAACCCTGACTGCTGCGGCTGGTCCTGAGGCTAAAATAAATACAGCGTTGCCCAGGATGAATTGTTGCTCTTTGCAGAATGAAAGGGGTCTGATATAATCATTTTACCACCAAGTAGCGGTTGGTTTTCTCAAGGTGCTGTACTGCCTGGAGGGCTCAGTTTTGCTCTTCGTTCCTGTGGCTGGACACTCAGTAGCAACAGTAACTGGATCAGCATTGTTGAGAGGGAACCCATGCTGCTGAACTCACGCATAACCCACATTGCTTCTACCATGGCTACTCTGCTCATAAACCACTGTGCAAACGCTAGTGTGGCTGAGGATAGAAGCTAACTGGCATCTACTAGGTGACTGCTTGTTTAGAGCCTCATCTGCAGTGCCTGCTCTCTAGTGGACATTAGCTGGCATTTCTTGCCCACTCCCGTCAATCTACTCACACGCTTCTTCTCCAAGCATTCTTTTTTTGTTTGTTTTTGAGACGGAGTCTCGCTCTGCTGCCCAGGCTGGAGTGCAGTGGCTCAATCTTGCCTTGCTGCAACCTCTGCCTCCCGGGTTCAAGCAATTTTCCTACCTCAGCTTCCAAGGGGCTGGAATTACAGGCGTGTGCCACCATGCCCAGCTAATTTTGTATTTTTAGTAGAGACAGGGTTTCACTATGTTGGCCAGGCTAGTCTCAAATTCCTGACCTCAGGTGATCCACCTGCCTCGGCCTCCCAAAGTGCTGGTATTACAGGCATGAGCCACCATGTCCAGCCTCTCCAGGCATTCTTTGTAATTTTTTTCAGTCTTGTTATTTC
Organism: Pan paniscus; assembly: GCF_029289425.2. NCBI lineage: Eukaryota > Metazoa > Chordata > Mammalia > Primates > Hominidae > Pan > Pan paniscus. Next base: position 121,994,998 of record NC_073253.2, on the reverse strand, counting down.
CAAGCCGGCAGACCACTTGCCACTGCCCATGAACCATGTATCCCCACCTTTTGCTGGGCAATGTTTCTCTCCACACATAGTAGACAACCAGGAGTCCCCCGTCCCCTGAATTTCTGGCCATTGAGATAATTAGTGTCCACCATTATCTTTCAGCCCAAATGGGCCGTAGAGCAGCAACAGTCTCTTTTCTGCCTATAGCAACATACCAAGGCCAGGATTTTTCTTTCTCTATCGGGTGGTCCTAGTGAAGCCTCATGAAACTATAGGTATGAGCTGAAGGAAAAATGTTTGTGTAAGAATAGTGGGTGATATGTCAGCCTGGACTACTGACATCAGTTTGTACAGATTATTTGTGCCTTCCGGACCTACCTGATCCCAGTTTCAGATGTACTGTTTCCACCTTATGATGGAATGCACTGGCATCTGCGAGTTTATGACTTGGTAGATCATAATAGGCAGCTCACTCTAATTTCATGATCATTGGATGTCTCATAATCAGTCTCTTCCAGGTCCCAATAGTGTGTGAGAAGCTGGGTTTTTTGTTTGTTTTTTTTTGAGACAGGGTCTCACTCTGTTGCCTGAGCTGGAATGCAGTGGCCTGATCTTGGCTCAATGCAACCTCTGCCTCCCGAGGCTCAAGCAGTTCTCATGCCTCAGCCTCCCAAGTAGCTGAGACTATAGGCCCATGCCACCACACCTGGCTAATTTTTTGCATTTTTAGTATAGATGGGATTTACTATGTTGGCTAGGCTGGTCTTGAACTCCTGAGCTCAAGCGATCCACTCACCTTGGCCTCCCAAACTGTTGGGATTACAGGCGTGAGCCACCACGCCAGAGCTGGTTTTTGATGTTGTTGTTGCTTTTTTGTTGTTTGTTTGTTTGTTTGAGATGGAGCCTCACTGTGTCATACAGGCTGGAGTGCAGTGGCACAATCTTGGCTCACTGCAAGATCCGTCTCCCGGGTTCAAGTGATTCTCCTACCTCAGCCTCCAGAGTAGGTGGGGTTACAGGTGTACACCACTACGCCCAACTAATTTTTGTATTTTTAGTGGAGATGGGGTTTTGCCACATTGGTGAGTCTGGTCTCAAACTCCTGACCACAAGTGATCTGCCTGCCTTGGCCTCTCAAAGTGCTGGGATTACAGGCATGAGCCACTGCGCCTGGCCCAGAAGCTGTTTTTCGAATGGTATATAGTTTTGTTGCCAGTGGCTTGGCCTTGCCCCAGAACCCTTCTCATCTGCCCTGAGATTCTCATATTTGAGCTTTTACACTGCATCTTTATCTACCACAGATACATCTAGTACCTTAGAATCTCCTTGGTCATATGGCCCAAGTGGCAATGTTCCTTGCAGTGCAAACTGGATCTACTATAGAGCCTTTTTCTGCCCTGGGTTTCACTTAAACTGGTAACTTTAAGGCTGGAGGCAGTGGCTTACTCCTGTAATCCCAGCACTTTGGGAGGCCGAGGCAACCAGATCACCTGAGGTTAGGAGTTTGAGACGAACTGGCCAACATGGTAAAACCCCGTCTCTACTAAAAATACAAAAATTAGGTGGGTGTGGTGGTGGGCACCTGTAATCCCAGCTACTCGGGAGGCTGAGGCAGGAGAATTGCTTGAACCCGGGAGGTGGAGGTTGCAGTGAGTCGAGATTACATCATTGTACTCCACCCTAGGCAACAAGAGCGAGACTTTGTCTCAAAATAAAAATAAAAATAAATAAATAAACTGGTAACCTTCATCATCATCTAATAAATGAATCAAAGCAGTGTTCTCCAAGTGTGATACCTAACTCCAATATGCATAGTGGCCTACCATGCTCTGTGCTTTTTTCTTAGTGGTAGGAGTTGGAAGGTACAATAGCTTGTTCTTTACCATAGAGGACATGTGCCGGCATGCCTCAGAGCACTGGACCCCTGTAAACTTCACCAATGCAAGTGGCAGACTCCTTTAAGGGCTTATCTGCTACCTTCTGAAGTGCATGTGTCTTATCAGCAACCCAGGGTACTTCTTATGTTCACTTATCATATCAACATAACTGCTGAATGTGAAATTCTGTGGAATGGGCACATGATCTGGGTCCCTTTGGACTGCATTGTGATGGAGAATAGGATCGTTAACATAGTCCTGACACAAAGTCATGAATATATTCAATTGCATTAATTTATATTTATATAGTTGCCAGTCCAATAGCTACATACCACATATCAAAATCTATGTTAATCTGTTCTAGTAAAAATAATACTTCCAGTCCAAGAGCTTTAAATGGGGATACTATTTGTTGAGTTTCTGGTAGTCCATGTCATCTGGCACAATTCATTTGATTTTTGCAGAAACCAAGTTATTGAATTAAATAGGGATATGTGAGAATCATTGTTTCTGCATCCTTTAATCCTTGAGGATGGTACTAATGTTTACTAGTCCACCTAGGATACAATATTGTTTACATGATATTGCTATTTATTTACTTCAGTGGTTTGTTTTGTTTTGTTTTGAGACAGGGTCTCACCCTGTCACCCAGGCAGGAGTGGAGGGGCACAATCATGGCTCACTGCAGCTTTGACCTCCCTGGCTCAAATGATCCTCCCACGTCAGCCTCCTGAGTAGCTGGGACTGTAGGCATGCACCACCACACCCAGCTAATTTTTGTATTTTTTTGTAGAGATGAGGTTTTACCATGTTGCCCAGACTAGTCTCAAACTCCTGGGCTCAAGCAATCCTCCTGCCTTGGCCTCACAGAAGGCTGGGATTACAGGCGTGAACCATCTCTCCCAGCCTATCTTCAGTTTTTAAACTTTTTATTTTGAAAGAATTACAGACTCACAAGAAGTTGAAAAAATAGTACAGTGGCCCTGTGTGCCCAGGTTTCCCCTGCTTTCTCCATACACTCAAATGCCAGAGCCATTCCACAAGCTAACACAACTTCTAACTACACTTCGTCCCCAGTAAACTACAGGTGAACATTTTAGCAATTGCATCATCACAGTAATTCCCACCACCGATGATGGGGTTCTCACTGCCATCTAGTGGACGAGTGATCCAATGTCCAAATCTAGATCTAGTCAGTTTCCTAGGCCAACTTCTGTCACTACTTTTAGATTATGTTCCCCGGTGGGCAGAAACTGAGGCAGGAATTCTTCCTTTGGTGATTTTAAGAAGGAAGCTGGGAGTAAGAAAAGTAGAAGACACTAGGGAAAAAGTTAGGCAAAATGACTTCAGAAGTTTAGCCTCCTGGCCGGGCGCAGTGGCTCACGTCTGTAATTCCAGCACTTTGGAAGGCCGAAGTGGGTGGATCACTTGAGATTAGGAGTCCAAGACCAGCCTGGACAGCATGGTGAAACCCCGTCTCTACTACAAATAAGAAAATTAGCCGGGCACGGTGGTGTGTGCCTGTAATCTCAGCTATTTGGGAGGCTGAGGCAGGAGAATCGCTTGAACCCGGGAGGCAGGCGGAGGTTGCATTGAGCTAATATCATACCACTACACTCCAACCTGGGTAACAGAGTGGTGAGACTCTGCCTCAAAAAAAAATAACAATAACAATAATAATAAAGGAAATTTAGCCTCCACCTCATCCCCACGGCAAGCTCTCAGCTGTTAATTGTACCACAGTTGTCCCACCCCGAGGCGAGAAGGCTGCTATATCCCTTCATCAGTGAGTCTTTGGCCCTGGCTCCTCCAGGAGGAGGACATAACCTCTCAGCCATCATCTCCAGGACCCACTTCTAGGGGAGGAGGCTCCTCTCAGCCAACAACAATCCTCTGTGAAAGGACAATGGCCTGAGCCATTAGCAGCCAAGGCCTGTAGCAGCTGGAGGATGAATGCACAGCCTGGTGAGGGGGTATGGGCAGGGCACCCAGCAGCATCTGCTCTACCTCCCCTAGGAGATGACATTCAATTTAAAAGCTGAACAATGTGGCTGGGCAAAGTGGCTCACCCCTGTAATCCCAGCACTTTGGGAGGCCGAGGTAGGCGGATCACCTGAGGCCAGGAGTTTGAGACCAGCCTGGCCAACATGGTGAAACCCCGTCTCTACTAAAAATACAAAAATTAGCCAGGCGTGGTGGTGCACACATGGAATCCCAGCTACTCCAGAGGCTGAGGCACAAGGATTGCTTGAATCCGGGAGGCAGAGGTTGCAGTGAGCTGCGACTGCACCACTGCACTCCAGCCTGGGTGACAGACTGAGACTCCACCTCAAAAAAAAAAAGGAAAAAAGAAAAAACTGGGCTTTCTTTTCCGGCTCAGCCCGCCTGCACCCAGGTGATTAAAAAGCTTTATTGCTCACACAAAGCCTGTTTGGCGGTCTCTTCACGTGGATGTGCGTGACATTTGGTGCTGAAAACCTGGGACAGGAGGACTCCTTCGGGAGACCAGCCCCCTGTCCTCGCCCTCACTCCATGAGGAAATCCACCTACAACCTTGGGTCCTCAGACCAGCCAGCCCAAGGAACATCTCACCAATTTCAAATCGGGTAAGCGGTCTTTTCACTAAACTTCTGCCCTCCATTCCCCCTTCTTCTCTCAAGAACTTAAACTTAAATGTCTTATTTTCTTCTACAATACTGCTTGGCGCCAATACAAACTCGACAGTAGTTCCAAGTGGCCAGAGAATGGCACTTTCGATTTGTCTATCCTATACAAGATCCTTATACAAGATCTAGATAATTTTTGTCGAAAAATGGGCAAATGGTCTGAGGTGCCTGATGTCCAGGCATTCTTTTACACATTGGTCCCTTCCTAATCTCTGCTCCCAATGCGACTCTTCCCAAATCTTTCTTCTTTCTCTCCTGTCTGTTCCTTCAGTCTCCACTCCAAGCTCTGAGTCCTTTGAATCCTCCTTTCCTACGGACTCATCTGACCTCTCCCCTCCTCCCCAGGCTGCTCCGCGCCAGGTGTAGCCAGTTCCCAATTCTTCCTCAGCCTCCCCTCCCCCACCCTATAATCATTCTATCACCTCCCCTCCTCACACCTGGTCTGGTTTACAGCTTCGTTCTGGGACTAGCCCTCCCCCACCTGCCCAACAGTTTCCTCTTAGAAAGGTGGCTGGAGCTAAAGGCATAGTCACGGTTAATGCTCCTTTTTCTTTAACCGACCTCTCCCAAATCAGTTAGCATTTAGGCTCTTTTTTCTTTTTCATCAAATATAAAAACCCAGCCCAGTTCATGGCCCATTTGACAACAACCCTTAGATGCTTTACTGCCCAAGACCCAGAGAGGCCAGAGGGCCGTTTTATTCTCAATATGCATTTTATTACCCGACCCCTCCCGACATTAGAAAAAACTCCAAAAATTGGATTCTGGTCCTCAAACCCCACAACAGGACTTAATTAACCTCACCTTCAAGGTGTACAATAATAGAGAAGAAGCGGCCAAGCGACAATGCATCTCTGAGTTACAGCTACCTGCCTCCACTGTAAGACAACCCAAAACCATGTCTCCAGCATACAAAAACTTCAGAACATCCAAGCCACATCTCCCAGGGGCTCCTTCAAAACCTCCTTGTGGACCTTGCTTCATATGCCAAAAGCCTGGCCACTGGGCCTCAGAATGCCTGCAGCCCGGGATTCCTCCTAAGCTGTGCCCTGTCTGTGCGGGCCCCCACTGGAAGTCGGACTGTCCAACTCACATCGCTGCCACTCCTAAAGCTCCTAGAGCTCAAACCCAACGTTCCTTGGCCGACTCCTTTCCAGATCTCCTTGGCTCAGCAGCTGAAGACTGACGCTGCCCAATCGCTTTGGAAGCTCCTGGACTATCACGGACCCTGAGCTTCGAGTAACTCTTACAGTGGAGGGTAAGTCCATCCCCTGTTTCATGCATGTCCGTGTGAAGAGACCACCAAACAGGCTTTGTGTGAGCAACAAGGCTGTTTATTTCACCTGGGTGCAGGCGGGCTGAGTCCGAAAAGAGAGTCAGCAAAGGGAGATAGGGGTGGGGCAGTTTTATAGGATTTGGGTAGGTAAAGGAAAAAGGGGGGTTGTTCTGTGGCAGGCAGGAGTGGGGGTCACAAGGTGCTCAGTAGGGGTGCTTTTGAGCCAGGACGAGCCAGGAGAAGGAATTTCACAAGATAATGTCATCAGTTAAGGCAGGAACAGGACATTTCATTTCTTTTGTGGTGGAATGTCATCAGTTAAGGCAGGAACTGGCCATCTGGATGGGTACATGCAGGTCACAGGGGATATGATGGCTTAGCTTGGGCTCAGAGGCCTGACACCCTGTTTAATCAATACGGGAGCTACCCACTCCACATTACCTTCTTTTCAAGGGCCCGTTTCCCTTGCCTCCATCCACTGTTGTGGGTATTGACGGCCAGGCTGCTAGACCCCTTAAAACTCCCCAACTGTGATGCCAACTTGGACAACATTCTTTTTTTTTTTTTTTTTTTTTTTTTAGGTGGAGTCTTGCTCTGTTGCCCAGGCTGGAGTACAGTGGCACGATCTCGGCTCACTGCAAGCTCCGCCTCCCAGGTTCATGCCATTCTCCTGCCTCAGCCCCCCAAGTAGCTGGGACTACAGGCGCCTGCCACCATGCTTGGCTAATTTTTTGTATTTTTAGTAGAGACGGGGTTTCACCATGTTAGCCAGGATGGTCTTGATCTCCTGATCTCATGATCCGCCCTCCTCGGCCTCCCAAAGGGCTGGGATTACAGGCGTGAGCCACTGCGCCCAGCTGGACAACATTCTTTAATGCACTCCTTTTTAGTTATCCTCACCTGCCCAGCTCCCTTACTAGGTCGAGACATTTTAACTAGATTATCTGCTTCCCTGACTATTCCTGGGCTACAGCCACACCTCATTGCCACCTTTTTCCCCAGTTCAAAGCCTCCTTCACATCCTCCCTTTGTATCTCCCCACCTTAATCCACAAGTATAGGACACCTCTACTCCCTCCTTGGTGATGGATGATGCACCCCTTACCATCCCATTAAAATTTAATCACCCTTACCCCACTCAATGCCAATATCCCATCCCACAGAACACTTTAAAGGATTAAAGCCTGTCATCACTTGCCTGTTACAGCATGGCCTTTTAAAGCCTATAAACTCTCCTTACAATTCCCCCATTTTACCTGTCCAAAAACCAGACAAGCCTTACAGGTTAGTTCAGAATCTGCGCCTTATCAACCAAATTGTCTTGCCTATCCAGCCCATGGTGCCAAACCCATATACTCTCCTATCCTCAATATCTCCCTCTACAACCCATTATTCTGTTCTAGATAAACCTAGCTGATACCATAAATCCTAAATCCTTGCCTCACTCCCCTTTCCATTCCTTAAAAAACAGCCCTAAAATCTGCTCCCACACTAGCTCTCCCTAACTCATCCCAACCTTTTTCATTACACACAGCCAAAGTGCAGGGCTGTGTGGTCAGAATTCTTACCCAAGAGCTGGGACCACGCCCTGTAGCCTTTCTGTCCAAACAACTTGACCTTACTCTTTTAGCCTAGCCCTCAAGTCTGCGTGTGGCAGCTGCTGCTGCTTTAATACTTTTAGAGGCCCTCAAAATCACAAACTATGCTCAACTCACTCTCTACAGTTCTCATAACTTTCAAAGTCTATTTTCTTCCTCACACCTGACACATATACTTTCTGCCCTCCGGCTCCTGTGGCTGTATTCACTGTTTGTTGAGTCTCCCACAATTACCATTGTTCCTAGCCTGGACTTCAATCCGGCCTCCCACATTATTCCTGATACCACACCTGACCCCCATGACTATATCTCTCTGATCCACCTGACATTCTCTCTATTTCCCCATATTTCCTTCTTTCCTGTTCCTCACCCTGATCACACTTGGTTTATCGACAGCAGTTCCACCAGGCCTAATTGCCACACACCAGCAAAGGCAGGCTATGCTATAGTATCTTCCACATCTATCATTGAGGCTACCACTCTGCCCCTCCACTACCTCTCAGTAAGCTGAACTCATTGCCTTAACTCAGGCCCTCATTCCTTTTTTTTTTTTTTTTTTTTATACTTTTAGGGTACACGTACACAATGTGCAGGTTAGTTACATATGTATACATGTGCCATGCTGGTGTGCTGCACCCATTAACTCATCATTTAGCATTAGGTATATCTCCTAATGCTATCCATCCCCCCTCCCCCCACCCCACAACAGTCCCCAGTGTGTGATGTTCCCCTTCCTGTGTCCACGTGTTCACATTGTTCAATTCCCACCTATGAGTGAGAACATGCGGTGTTTGGTTTTTTGTCCTTGCGATAGTTTACTGAGAATGATGATTTCCAGTTTCATCCATGTCCCTACAAAGGACATGAACTCATCATTTTTTATGGCTGCATAGTATTCCATGGTGTATATGTGCCACATTTTCTTAATCCAGTCTATCATTGTTGGACATTTGGGTTGGTTCCAAGTCTTTGCTATTGTGAATAGTGCTGCAATAAACATATGTGTGCATGTGTCTTTATAGCAGCATGATTTATAGTCCTTTGGGTATATACCCAGTAATGGGATGGCTGGGTCAAATGGTATTTCTAGTTCTAGATCCCTGAGGAATCGCCACACTGACTTCCACAATGGTTGAACTAGTTTACAGTCCCACCAACAGTGTAAAAGTGTTCCTATTTCTCCACATCCTCTCCAGCACATGTTGTTTCCTGACTTTTTAATGATTGCCATTCTAACTGGTGTGAGATGGTATCTCATTGTGGTTTTGATTTGCGTTTCTCTGATGGCCAGTGATGATGAGCATTTTTTCATGTGTCTTTTGGCTGCATAAATGTCTTCTGTTGAGAAGTGTCTGTTCATATCCTTCACCCACTTTTTGATGGGGTTGTTTGTTTTTTTCTTGTAAATTTGTTTGAGTTCATTGTAGATTCTGGATATTAGCCCTTTGTCAGATGAGTAGGTTGTGAAAATTTTCTCCCATTTTGTAGGTTGAACTCAGGCCCTCATTCTTGCAAAGGGACTACACATCAATATTTATACTGACTCTAAATATGCCTTCCATATCCTGTACCACCATGCTGTTATATGGGCAGAAAGAGGTTTCCTCACTAGGCAAGGGCCCTCCATCATTAATGCCTCTTTAATGAAAACTCTTCTCAAGGCTGCTTTACTTCCAAAGGAAGCTGGAGTCATTCACTGCAAGGGCCACCTTGCAGTGGCCTCATCGCTCAGGACAATGTTTATGCTAATAAGGTAGCTAAAAAGCAGCTAGCGTTCCAACTTCTGTCCCTCACGGCCAGTTTTTCTCCTTCTCATCGGTCACTCCCACCTACTCTCCCACTGAAACTTCCACCTATCAATCTCTTCCCACACAAGGCAAACGGTTCTTGGACCAAGGAGAATATCTCCTTCCAGCCTCACAGGCCCATTCTATTCTGTTGTCCTTTCATAACCTCTTCCATGTAGGTTACAAGCCGTTAGCCCACCTCTTAGAACCTCTCATTTCCTTTCCATCATGGAAATCTATCCTCAAGGAAATCACTTCTCAGTGTTCCATCTGCTATTCTACTACTCCTCAGGGATTGTTCAGGCCCCCCCACCTTCCCTACACATCAAGCTTGGGGATTTGCCCCTGCCCAGGACTGACAAATTGACTTTACTCACATGCCCCGAGTCAGGAAACTAAAATACCTCTTGGTCTGAGTAGACACTTTCACTGGATGGGTAGAGGCCTTTCCCACAGGGTATGAGGCCACCACGGTAATTTCCTCCCTTCTGTCAGACAATTCCTCCGTTTGGCCTTCCCACCTCTATACAGTCCGATAATGGACCGACCTTTATTAGTCAAGTCACTCAGGCAGTCTCCCAGGCCCTGGGCATTCAATGGAAACTTCATGCTCCTTATCGCCCTCAATACTCAGGAGAGGTAGAAAGAACGAATGGTCTTTTAAAGACACACCTCACCAAGCTCAGCCTCCAGCTTAAAAATGACTGGACAGTACTTTTACCACTTGCCCTTCTCAGAATTCGGGCCTGTCCTCGGGATGCTACAGGGTACAGCCCATTTGAGCTCCTGTATGGACGCTCCTTTTGATTAGGCCCCAGTCTCATTCCAGACACCAGCCCTCTAGGTGATTATCTTCCAGTCCTCCAGCAAGCTAGACAGGAAATTTGCTGAGCTGCTAATCTTCTTTTGCCTACCCTAGATTCCCAGCCATATGAAGACACCCTAGCTCATCGATCAGTTCTTGTTAAAAATCTGACCCCTCAAACTCTACAACCTCGGTGGACCAGACCCCACTTAGTCATCTATAGTACCCCAACAGCTGTTCATCTGCAGGACCCTCCTCCCTTTAGGTTCATCATCCCAGAGTAAAGCTGTGCCCATCAGACAGACAGCCTGATTTCTCCTCTTCCGCCTGGAAGTCGCAAGTACTCTCTCCTACTTCCCTTAAACTCACCTGCATTCCTAAAGGATAATAGTAACCCTTATAAGCCTAATATATCCTTTCATTTTTATTAGGTCTCTTCTTCCTTACCCTACTCTTTACAACGCAGAGTACTCTTTACAACGCAGTCACCCCCACTACTTGGACTGCACCCCAAAAACTTGTCATCCCTACCATCTTCTGTCTAGTCATACTCCTATTCACCATTCTTAACTACTCGTATATGCCCTGCCCTTGTTTACACTGCCGGTTTACACTTTTCCTCCAAACCATCGTAGCAGATATCTCCTGGTACTTTCCCCAATCTGCCACTCTTGACTCCCTCTTGGAGGGGATAGATGATCTTTGCTGATAGGGCACACACCAATACTTTCACCCTGATGAAGTCCTATTCTTTACTTTTATATTCACTCTTATTCTATGCCACCCTCTACCTCTCCCCAGCTATCTCCACCACACTGTCAATCTTACTCAGTCTCTCCTAGCCATTTCTAATCCTTCTTTAACAAACAATTGCTGGCTTTGCGTTTCTCTTTCCTCCAAAATTGCTGAGGACCCGACTTAATGCTAAAAAAATAAAAAGGGGACTCTGTATATTTTTAAATGAAGAGTGTTATTTTTACCTAAATCAATCTGGCCTGGTATATGACAACATAAAAAAAAACTCAAGGATAAAACCCAAAAACTCGCTAGCCAAGCAAACAATTATGCTGGACCCCCTTGGACACTCTCTAATTGGATGTCCTGGGTACTCCCAATTCTTAGTCCTTTAATACCTATTTTTCTCCTTCTTTTATTTGGACCTCATGTCTTCTGTTTAGTTTCTCAATTCATGCAAAACCACATCTAGGCCATCACCAATCATTCTGTACAGATGCTCCCTCTAACAACCCTACACCACCACCCCTTACCCCCAAATCTTTCTTCAGTTTAATCTCTTCCACTCTAGGTTCCCACGCCGCCCCTAATCCCACTTGAAGCAGCCCTGAGCAACATCGCCCATTATCTCTCCATACCATCGCCAAACATTTTCGCCGCCACACTTCATCACCATTTTGTTTTGTTTTTCTTATTAATATAAGAAGACAGGAATAATTAATAATTACTATAAGAAGTCAGGCCTCTCAGCCCAAGCTAAGCCATCATATCCCCTGTGACCTGCATGTATACATCCAGATGGCCTGAAGCAACTGAAGAACTATGAAAGATGACATTCCACCATTGTGATCTGTTCCTGCCCCACCCTAACTGATCAACTGACCTTATAACAATACACCCTCCCCGCCCTTGCGATAACGTACTTTGTGATATTCCCCAGCCCTTAAGAAGGTACTTTGTAATATTCTCCCCCACCCTTAAGAAGGTACTTTGTAATATTCTCCCCCACCCTTAAGAAGGTACTTTGTAATATTCTCCCCCACCCTTAAGAAGGTACTTTGTAATATTCTCCCCCACCCTTAAGAAGGTACTTTGTATATTCTCCCCGACCTTGAGAATGTACTTTGTGAGATCCACCCCCTGACCACAAAGAATTGCTCCTAGCTCCACCACTTATCCCAAACCTATAAGAACTAATGATAATCCCACCACTCGTTGCTGACTCTCTTTTTGGACTCAGCTCACCTGCACCCAGGTGATTAAAAAGCTTTACTGCTCGGATCACGAGGTCAGGAGATCGAGACCATCCTGGCTAACACGGTGAAACCCCGTCTCTACTAAAAATACAAAAAATTAGCCGGGCGTGATGGCGGGCGCCTGTAGTCCCAGCTACTCGGGAGGCTGAGGCAGGAGAATGGCGTGAACCCGGGAGGCGGAGCTTGCAGTGAGCCGAGATCGCGCCACTGCACTCCAGCCTGGGCGACAGAGCGAGACTCCGTCTCAAAAAAAAAAAAAAAAAAAAAAAAAAAAAAAAAAAAAAAAAAAGGAAAAGAAAAAACTGAATGATGCCAGGCATGGTGGCTTTCACTTGTAATCCCAGAACTTAGGAAGGTTGAGGTGGGAGGATCACTTGAGCCTCGGAGGTCGAGGCTGCAGTGATAGCCTGGGTGACAGAGTGAGACCCTGTCTCAGATAAATAAATAAATAAATAAATAAATAAATGATAAGAAAGAGACAGCCATGTGAAAATCTCAGGAAGAACTTTCCAGGTCATTCTGAGATGGGGACAAACTCACCATATTTGAAGTACAGGAGGAAGGCCAACATCAGTGGAATGTGGTGAAGGAGAAACTAGGCTTGTGAATCTTCTTTTTTTTTTTTTTTTTTTTTTGAGATAGGAGTCTCACTACATTGTCCAAGCTGGTCTCGAACACCTGTTTTCAAGCAATCTTCCCACCTCAGGCTCCCAAGTAGCTGGGATGACAGGTGCATGCCCAGCTGTGAGTTTCTGAATCCAAGAGGGCGGTATAAGATAATTGGCAGTAGCTGGCTTTTATTCTGACTAGGGCTTCCTCAGGGCATTTTATATCTCCAAAGCAGGTTGATGAAGTTATTTATTTTCTAAATAAATAAGTAATACATGTTGGGAATTGCTTTTTTAATAAGATAAATGAGAGTCATAGCGTTAATTTGATTTGCATTAAGACACGAGAAATTTGAGTTAGTGACATGATTTGTTATGTCATTCCTGCTTTGATTAAAAATGCACACCCACACATCCATTCATGGCTTGTTCTCAGTGTATCAATTCTTAAATATTGCCACTCTCATGAGTCTTTAGAAGGTAACAAAGCAAGTCCAATCTTGATCTTGGGTGCATAGTCTATTCCCTCCTAATTAGGCTGTACTTAAGTGAACTATTTCGGAAGGGGAAAACAGATTAGTCATACTAAATGCTTCCTTAAAAAATTTCACCATAAAAGAAAGCTCCCACCAGGAGCAGTGGCTTACACCTGTAATCCAAGCATTTTGGGATAATGGGGCAGGAGGATCACCTGAGGTCGGGAGTTCGAAACCAGCCTGACCAACATGGAGAAACCCCGTCTCTACTAAAAATACAAAAATTAGCCGGGCGTGGTGGTGCATGCCTGTGATCCCGGCTACTAGGGAGGCTGAGGTAGGATAATTGATTGAACCCGGGAGGCAGAGGTTGTGGTGAGCCAAGATTGTACCATTGCACTCCAGCCTGGGCAACAAGAGCGAAACTCAGTCTCAAAAAGAAAAGAAAAGAAAGCTCCGTACATCTTACTACTTCTGACACCACACCTTGATTTCTTTCTTACTTGTTTTTTCTTTCTTTTTTTTTTTTTTGGAGACAGACTTTTGGTCTTGTTGCCCAGGCTGGAGTGCAATGGTGCAAACTTGGCCCACTGCAACCTCTGCCTCCCAGGATCAAGCGATTCTCATACCTCAGCCTCCAGAGTAGCTGGGATTACAGGCACATGCCACCACACCCAGCTACTGTTTTTATTTTTAGTAGAGATGGGGTTTCACTATGTTGGCCAGGCTGGTCTCGAACTCCTGACCTCTGGTAATACACCTGCCTCGGCCTCCCAAAGTGCTGGGATTGCAGGTGTGAGCCACTGTGCCTGGCCGATTTTTTTTTTTTTCCTCTCTGTATCACCATCTGTCTTTCTAGAAAAATGTTTTATTCCTTTTTTTTTTTGGAGGTTAAAATAACTCTCTTTAATATTGCCTTCCTGACCTCCTTTATAAAGATCACTCCCAAGTACAATTCACCTCTTCTGCTGTGGGTCAAACCTGTGTCCATGTGCCCAATTCTCCATTGTGTACGTGATTCACTCCAACATAAAATGTCACAAGCAGCCCCTTTTTCTTCATTCACACAGCTTTGCTGTGAATCTGGCACTTGTTACCTGGATATGTTTCCAAACAAGTATCCCTGTCTCTTTGTCTCCAATTCATCCTTTGAAGTATTGCCAGATTAATTTTTGTCAAATCCTGTTCTGATCATGAACATCCCCTCTAATTCACAGTAATCTGTGTCAATCACTTGTTTGGGGATTTAAAGTTTTTTACAGGATGCATCACATTTCTTATCTAACAGTATCTTTTTTTTATTCTCCAACAGAAACCTTCTGTTTTACCCAGGAGGTTTTCACCTTCCCATAAATACAGTGGGTGTTTTTTACTTCCTTATTGCCTCTATTTGTACTTTTTCCTCATGTAGAAAGTCCACTGCAGTTTTAATTTCCTCAAATCCTTTTTTTTTTTTTTAACAGAGATGGGTTTTCACTATGTTGCTCAGATTGACCTTGAACACCTGGACTCAAGCGATCCTCCGGCTTTGGCCTTCTGAGTAGCTGGAACTACAGGCCTATGCCACCATGCCCAGCTCTCATCTCCTCAAATCCTGTGACCTCTTGGAACCCACTCTGACCCTTGGTTCACAAAAACTTCTCTCTCCTCTGACAGGTAGCACCGGTCAAAGACTTCTTGCGTGGTAAACACTTAGGATAAAGTGCACAGACGATTGCTTGAAAAAACTATGACACAAGTATCATCTTTGTCTTCCAATACCAGAATGATAATGAACCTTCCTATACTTGAAAATAATTAATCAACTCCCCAGAAAGACAAAGGATGAACACCTTTATAATCCTGACCAAAAAGGAAAGGAAGGAAGGAAGGAAGGAAGGAAGGAGAGAGAGAGAGAGAGAGAGGGCGGGAGAGAGAGAGAGAGAGAGAAAGAAAGGAAAGAAAGAAAAGAAAGAAAGGAAGAAAGAGAAGAAAGAAAAGGAAGAAAGAAAAGGAAGAAAGAAAGAATGCCAGGTGCGGTGGCTCACGCCTGTAATCCCAGCACTTTGGGAGGCCGAGGCGGGTGGATTGCCTGAGTTTGGGAGTTCGAGACCAGCCTGGCCAGCATGGTGAAACCTCATCTCTACTAAAAATATACAAAAATTAGCCGGGCGTGGTGGCAGACGCCTGTAATCCCAGCTACTTGGGAAGCTGAGGCCGGAGAATCACTTGAACCTGGGAGGCAGAGGTTGCAGTGAGCCGAGGTCGCACCATTGCACTCCAGCCTGGGCAACAGAGTGAGACTCTGTCTCAAAAAAAAAAAAAAAAGAAGAAAGAAAGGAGTTATCATTTTGAAGATATGAGGCCCCAATCTTTAGGAAAATGGCTCATAAATATAGAAAAGAGAAAGTGTATTTAATGAAAACAAACTCACAGAGGTTACAATGTTGCAAAGGGCTGGTCTGGCCGGGCATGGTGGCTCACACTTGTAATCCCAGCACTTTGGAAGGCCGAGGTGGGTGGATTACCTGAGGCCGGGAGTTCGAGACCAGCCTGGCCAACATGGTGAAACCCCATCTCTACTAAAAATACAAAAAAATTAGGGGCATACAGTGACCTCGGGCGGCGGGTCGCGTCAGCGGGGCATGGCGGCATGGAGCCTGGCCGCAGCAGCGCCTCTGCTCCGCGGGATCTGCGGGCTTCCACTTCACCATGGGATGTTTGACACCCAGACTGAGGGGGAGCTCAGAGTGACCCAAATTCTCAAAGAAAAGTTTCCACGAGCTACAGCTATCAAAGTCACTGACATTTCTGGAGTTGTGGGACGATGTATGAAATTAAAATTGAATCAGAAGAATTTAAGGAGAAGAGAACTGTCCAGCAGCACCAGATGGTTTATCAGGCACTAAAAGAAGAAATCAAAGAGATGCATGGATTGCGGATATCTACCTCTGTCCCCAAACTCTGACCACATCCTGGCTGCATAGATGCTGCTGCTTAAGACCTTGGATGAACTTGACTGACATCATTCTTCCCTAAGCATTCACCAAAAAATTTATATATTTTGCTCATATACATTTCCATATTATAATTATAGAACATGTATAATCTATTTAGATGTTAATTTAAAGGAAACAAACAACTGAAAAAAAATACAAAAAATTAGCTGAGTGTTGTGGCACATACCTGTAGTCCCCGCTACTTGAAAGGATGAGGCAAGAGAATTGCCTGAGCCGGGGATGCAGAGGTTGCAGTGAGCTGAGATTGTGCCACTGCACTCCAGCCTGGGCAATGGAGCGAGACTCTGTCTCAAAAAATAAGTAAATTAATTAGTTAAAAGTGCATTATGCTGAGTGAGAAAACCCAGTCTCAAAGGTTATATGCCTTATGATTCCATTAATATTACATTTCTGAAGTGGCAAAATTATAGTAACAAAGAACAGATCAGAAGTGGCCAGAGAGGCCAGGCGTGGTGGCTCATGCCTGTAATCTCAGCACTTTGGGAGGCTGAGGTGGGCAGATCACCTGAGGTCAGGAATTTGAGACCAGCCTGACCAACATGGCAAAACCCCATCTCTACTAATAGTAAAGTACAAAATTAGCTGTGCATGGTGGCACGCACATGTAGTTCCAGCTACTCAGAAGGCTGAAGCAGGAAAATCGCTTGAGCTCAGGAGATGGAGGTTGCAGTGAGCCGAGGTTGCGCCATTGCACTCCAGCCTGGGAAACAGAGGGAGACTCCATCTCAAAAAAAAAGAAAGGCAGGGCGCAGTGGCTCATGCTTGTAATCCCAGCACTTTGGGAGGCTGAGGCGGGTGGATTGCCTGAGGTCGGGACTTCAAGACCATCCTTGCTAACACGGTGAAACCCCATCTCTACTAAAAATACAAAAAATTAGCCAGGTGTGGTGGCACACACCTGTAGTCCCAGCTACTCGGGAGGCTGAGGCAGAAGAATTGCTTAAACCTGGGAGGCGGAGGTTGCAGTGAGCCAAGATCGCACTACTGCACTCCAGCTTGGGCAACAGAGTGAGACTTCGTCTCGAAAAAAAAAAAAAAGAAGTATTAAAGGAAAAAAGTGGTGTGTGTGTGTGTGTGTGGTTGTCTGAGGGAGAGAGAGTTAAATTCCAAAGACTCCAGACAGAGGACAGTACATTTTTCTCCTGGTGATCTTCAGAAAAAAAAAAAAATTGATTTCAAAGCCTTTGCTAATTCTTCATGCTGCTGATGGTAGAGACTAGGTATAAATAGCTGTTTTGTTTTGCTAAGTAAAGCATCGCAAATAATTTTCTTGTTAGTGCAAAGATCTGGAGAGCCCAAATTATTTTCTTCATTGTGTGCAGAAGTCATCTTTGAAAATTATTTTTGTGTTTGGGAAAATGTGTGTTGTTCTTAGTTTGGATTTGAACTTCATCATCGCTGAGAATTATTGCTCATCTGTGCTTGGGGTGTGTGTGTCTGTGTGTGTGTGTGTGTGTGTGTGTGTGTGTGTGTGATTTGCCCAAGGCCTATCCATAGGAGACAAGAAGTCCCTAGAGAAAATAAAGGGGCATGCTTTTCCCTCACACTGCCAGAGAACAAAGAGGATGCTCTCTTTTGTTAAATGCCTGTTTGTCTGTTTCCCATTTGAAAGATTGGAGCCTGGCCAACGTGGCAAAATCCTGTCTCTATCAAAAAATACAAAAATTAGGCCAGGCGTGGTGGCTCGCGCCTGTAATCCCAGCACTTTGGGAGGCAGAAGCGGGTGGATCACTTGAGATCAGGAGTTTGAGACAAGCCTGGCCAACATGGTGAAACCCTGTTTCTACTAAAACTATGAAGAAAAAAAAAAAAAAAAAAGGCCAGGCATGGTGGTGCACACTTGTAATCCCAGCTACTCTGGAGGCTGAGGCAGGAAAATCACTTGAACCTGAGAGGCAGGGGTTGCAGTGAGCGGAGATCGTGCCACTGCACACCAGCCTGGGTGACAGAGTGAGACTCCATTTCAAAAACAAAACAAAAGAAAAATTAGCCGAGCGTGGTGGCACATGCCTGTAGTCCCAGCTACTCAGGAGGCTGAAATGGGAGAATTGGTTGAACCTGGGAGGTAGAGGGTGCAGTGAGCCAAGATTGTGCCACTGCACTCCAGCATGGGCAACAGAGTAAGGCCCCATTTCAAAAAAAAAAAAAAAAAATTGGATTGCTTATTTTTTTTCTTATTGATTTAAAGGGGTGTTTTATATATTCTGAATGGAAGACTTTGGATTTATGTATTTCACATGTCTTCTATCAGTCTATGGCCTTCCTTTCACTCCCTTAATGGAATCTTATGATGAAGATAAGTTTTTAATTTTAATGAACGTCAAATTTTCACTCTTTTCTTTATGGTTAGTACTTTTGCATGGAGTCTAAACAATATTTTCGCTAACTTAAAGTATTTATATAACAGTTGCCTCGGCCGGGCATGGTGGCTCACGTCTGTAATCCCAGCACTTTGGGAGGCCAAGGCAGGTGCATCACTTGACGCCAGGAATTCGAGACCAGACTGGCCAACATAGTGAAACCCCATCTCTGCTAAAAATACAAAAATTAGCCGGGTGTGGTGGCGCACGCCTGTAATCCCAGCTACTTGGGGGGCTGAGGCCCGAGGATCGCTTGAACCTGGGAGGCGGAGGCTGCAGTGAGCCGAGATCATGCCCCTGCACTCCAGCCTGGGCGACAAAGTGAGACTCTGTTTCAAAAACAAAAACAAAAAACAGTTGCCTTTATAGACTCAGGATATACTCTCTATGACCTACCAGCCTTTGGGTTCAGTACTGAGGACTCAGCACTCTGTATTTGGTGGTGGAGAATGATTCTTCTCTCTGTTTCTAGATCATTCTGTTTTCAAAAGCTAGGCCTAAAAGCTTTCAGAAAAGAGCAGTAATCAAAATCATTGACACACTATTCAGCAGTAGTATTCATCAATCAGAATGAACATGGTCATAAGCAGCCTGTACTAGTGAAACAGCAACATCATCAACCTTGCTTATAGGAAATGAAAGTCATTTACCCATGATCCAATTTCTTTAAATCTGCCTCAGTTATGTGGGCTGTGGCTGTGACTACTGTAAACAAAAAAGAGCTGAGACAGGTTCAATCAATTAAGAAGTTTATTTTGTCAAGTTTAAGGACATGCCTGGAAGAAATAAACAAGAAATCACACAGTCTGTGGTCTGTGCCTTTCTCCAAAGATGATTTTGAGGGCTTCAATATTTAAAGGGGAAAAATGGGCTGGAGGGGAAAGAGGAAGTGTATGGTAGTCCACATGTTGCAGGAGAAAAGGAGCAGGGAGGGTAATAGTCAATTATGTATTCATTTCGCTCTAAGTAAATCATAAGTTAGCACTTTACATAAAAGGTGAACACAGAGTAGCTACCTACAGAGAGATTTAACCTTTTATCGGTAGCTATCTGCTTAGGAACAAAAGGAAATACAATTTCTTTTTTTTTTTTTTTTTGAGACAGGGTCTTGCTCCGTCACCTAGGCTGGAATGCAGTGGCGCGATCTTGGCTCATTGCAACCTCCACCTCCCGGGTTCAAGTGATTCTTCTGCCTCAGCCTCCTGAGTTTCGAGGATTACAGGTGTGTACTACCACATCCACCTAAAGGAAAGGCAACTTCTTTTTTTTTTTTTTTTTTTCAGACAGGGTCTCACTCCATCACCCAGGCTAGAGTGCAGTGGTATGATCTCGGCTCACAGCAACCTCCGCCTCCTGGGTTCAAGCGATTCTCCTGCCTCAGCCTCCTGAGTAGCTGGAATTACAGGGGTCTGCCATTGTGCCTGGCTA
The DNA here is from genome assembly GCF_029289425.2 of Pan paniscus. Classification (NCBI taxonomy): domain Eukaryota; kingdom Metazoa; phylum Chordata; class Mammalia; order Primates; family Hominidae; genus Pan; species Pan paniscus. The sequence goes on along the minus strand of NC_073253.2, from coordinate 121,975,137 downwards.
ATTTTTTTTTTTTTTTTTTTTTTTTTGAGACAGAGTTTGGCTTTTGTTGCCCAGGCTGGAGTGCAACGGTGCGATCTCAGCTCACTGCAACCTCCGCCTCCCAGGTTCAAGGGATTCTCCTGCCTCAGCCTCCCAAGTAGCTGGGATTCCAGGCCCATGCCACCACGCTTGGCTAATTTTTGTATTTTTAGTAGAGATGGGGTTTCACCGTGTTGGCCAGGCTGGTCTCGAACTCCTGACCTCAGGAGATCCACCCACCTCAGCCTCCCAAAGTTCTGGGATTACAGGCATGAGTCACCACGCCTGGCCTAAGAATGCTATTTTTTGAAATAGAAAATGTATATTTATATTAGACCAGGAGCTCAGTCCTCAAGTAGGTTCAAAACTCTTTCTTTGTGTTTTTGTTTTCTTGTTTTTTAAGAGACTTTTCTCCGAAAATAAGAAAAAAGAAAAAAAGTTTAAAAAAAGAAAAAAAGGTAAAAAAAAAAAAAAAAAAAGGAAAAAAAGAGTTAAACTTTTCTCCTAGTAAAAATGGCCAAGTAAAATGGCTAAGCTAGTAAAAATAGCTAAGAAGTCCAGAGTTCATTGTTACAAATCATTTACAATGAAGATTCATCTGTTTTTTGGGAGGAGTTTGGGGGGACAGTGTCTCACTCTGTCACCCAGGCTGGAGTGCAGTGGTGCATTTATGGCTCACTGCAGCCTCCAACTCCTTGGCTCAAGCTGTCTTCCTACCTCAGCCTCCCAAGTAGCTCCGTGCGAAGCACTGTGGTGAAAGTGAGGGGAAATACCAAGAGGATTAAGGCACGGTCTCAGTCCTTAAGAAGATTTATACAGGCATAATAGTGATAGAAAACACCGAAGCCCAGCAAAAGAGATTATTTCCAACACGACAGATATGAGAGGGAAGACTTCATGGATGAAATGCAGCTGAACTGGGCTTTGAATGGCTGGAAGCTCAGCATATGGTTATATCCAGCAAGTTTGAAAAACAAAAGAGCTAAATCCAAGACAAAGCACAGGCTAGGTATGAGGACTTTGAAGGAAGTTGTTGCCGAGAAAGGAGTGTGAGTGCAAGCGTATGTGGGGGCGCTGGGGGTGGTATGAGCATCATACAGTAAGATGCAGCTGTACTAATGAAGATTGACTGGAGTTGGATGGTGATGGTCCCTATAGAACATTATGTTGTGGATGTTTGAATCATTAATTTTTTTGGTAATAAAATATGCGTAACATAATATTTATTATTTTAACCATTTTTGAGTATAAGTTCAGTGGCACTAAGTACATTGACATTGTTGTGGAATCACCGTCACCATCCATCCACAGAACATTTCATGAATGGCTTTTTTTTTTTAGACAGTCTTGTTCTGTCACCCAAGCTGGAGTGCAGTGGCGATCTCAGCTCACTGCAACCTCCATCTCTCAAGTTCAAGCAATTCTCATGCCTCAGCCTCCTGAGTAGCTGGGACCACAGGCCCGCGCCACCACGCCCAGCTAATTTTTTAAATTTTTAATAGAGAAGGGGTTTTGCCATGTTGGCCAGGCTGGTCTCAAACTCCTGACCTCAAGTGATCCACTCACCTCGGCCTCCCAAAGTGCTGGGATTATGGGCATGAGCCACCGCACCCGGCCTATGAATGGCTTTTTAACAGAAAGATGAAGGGACCACAGGTGACTACATCATTCTAGTAGCAGCATACAGAATTAACTGAATTGTCCCAATTTATTTATGGGAAAGGTGAGAGAGGAGGCAGGGGATGAACTAAGAGGTTATTGTAAGACACTTGGTGCCAGGAGAGTAGTTCCCACAGTGAAAATTAAAGAGGGGACAGCTATGCTAGGTGTGGTGGCGTGCGCCTGTAGTCACGGCTTGGAGGTTGCAGTGAGCTCAGATCGCACCACTGCACTCCAGCCTGGGGGACAGAGTGAGACCCTGTCTCAAATAAACAAACAAAACAAAACAAAAAACCCATCATTACCACCACAAAATAAAAACAATATTGTGAATTAGCTATCAGTATCCCCATTTTCAAGATGAGAAGCTGAGGATGAGGCCTGTGGTGTATGGAGCATGCTTAAAGTTGCACAGTAAGTGATGGAGTCAAAACTCAAATACCGGCCGGCCATGGTGGCTCACGCCTGTAATCCTAACACTTTGGGAGGCCAAGGCAGGCAGATCACCTGAGGCCAGGAGTTTGAGACCAGCCTGGTCAACATGGTGAAACCCTGTCTCTACTGAAAATACAAAATAAATTAGCCGGGCATCGTGGTGCACACCTGTAAACCCAGCTACTTGGGAGGCTGAGGCAGGAGAATCACTTGAACCCGGGAGGCAGAGGTTGCAGTGAGCTGAGATCGCACCACTGCTGAGATCCAGGCTGGCTGACAGAGCAAGACACCGTCTCAAAAACAAACAAATAAACAAAAACAAAAAACACAAAAAAACCTCAAATCCTAGTTGGTCTAACTCCCAAGTTGATGCTTTGAAGTACTGTACTAATGGTTTTTAGTTTGTCCCTGGAAAAGTTTGGTTTTCCTGTTTAAATGTATTCTCTCTTGTTTTCTCTTTTTCTACTTACAAAGTTTTACATATCAGATAAAATTCTCTGTGGCTTAGTAAAGTGCTAGGTACTAATGAGAATAATCCAAAGGCTGTAAGTTTCCATTTGTTGATAATACTCCACTTGAAAACTTGTTAGTTACAGAGGCACTGATAGATGTTTATGTCTAACTTCTATAATATCATAATATCTCTAGGAAATATAATATCATATTTCTAAAGAAAAAGTTTTCCCTTAGTAAAACAGAGCAAAACAAAACAAACAAAAACCCCAAAACAATTTATCAGAAAGGCTTTGCTTTTTCTTAAGCGACGCAACACCGACCTCTTCTGGTCAGGAAGCGGAAGTATTAGGCAAATAATGAACTTGGAACAATCAGGGTGGAAAAGTCAGGTTAAGGAGAAAATAGACTAGGAAACAGGTTTCACAGAAGACTTGACATTTATCTTGGATTTGAAACTCTTAACAGACAGAACAGAGGGAGAGTGCATTCCACACGAGGAGCAGTGTATACAAAGCAAAAATTGTTCCGTCTTTTCTGATAAAATACATCTGCTGTAGATAATTTTTATTTTCTTTCTTCCTTTTTTTTTTTTTTTTTTTGAGACAAGGACTTACTCTGTCACCCAGGCTGGAGTGCAGTGGTGCAATCACGGCTCACTGTAGCCTCGACCTCTCAGGCTCAAGTGGTCCTCCCACCACAGCCTCTGGAGTAGCTGGGACGACAGGAGTGCACCACCATGCCCAACTAATTTTTATATTTTTGGTAGAGACGGAGTTTTGTTATGTTACCCAGGTTAATCTCGAACTCCTGGGCTCAAGCAATCCCCTTGCTTCAGCCTCCCAAAGTGTTGGAATTACAGGTGTGAGCTATCGCCCAGCCCAGCCATGCTGTTGATAATTTTTAAAGGTATAAGGATATAAATAAGAATCATCCATAACTCCTCCATGCAGAAATAATACTGGAAACATTTGGATGCACTGACTTTGTTTTCTGGTCATATGCGTTATTTTTGTCCACAAAACTAGGTAAATCTCAACTTATTTAGTATTCTATCACACACATCTTCCCACATTCTAAAAAGAAGAAAAAGATGTTTTCTGAAAGGCAGGCTTCTATCAGTAAATCACGTTAAAGTCAGAGAAGACGTCTTACTGAGTATTTTTATATTGATCCCCATTTGCCAGGGCCTCACTGAATGCCCTGAGATTCACACAGCTTGGTGAGTGGGGTGCTGGCTAGATTCCAGCGACTGCTCACCTCCTCTCCCATACTCCCCTATATGGGATTCACCTACAGACCTGCTCTTGGTGATGCTCAGCCTGACAAGAAGCTAATGAGTAACTGTGAAATGTAATCACCAGTATTCTCAGCATATGAAAATTATACTCACTGGCATTTTTTGCAATCACTGGGACTAACCCACCCAGCATAATATTCTGCTCTCTTGTGCGGAAGTTTACAATCTCAAACTAACAAATTGTGGAAGAAGAGGGCTCTGAAAGGAGTAGGCAAAAGGTATAAATTAATTAGAGTTTACATTTAAGAGAGTGAAATTAAATAAGGAATGATAGAATTGCTCATTGGGAAACAACTTGGAGGGGTCACAGAAACTTAGGGAAAATTAAGCAGAAAAGCAGAAAAATGGATATTTTAGGATAATGAGATAGTCTTCGAGTCAGATCTCACAGAATGGTGAATGGATTAGCATGGTCAACCTAAGTAACAGAGAGAGGGTCTCTAAGAGAAAATGATATTTGGGAATAAAGCTTTGCAATCATTAACTATATGTGTATTCAGGGAGGTAAAAGAAGACAAAGGATTTTTAAAGGAAATAAGGAGGATTATATAATTGTTTTATAATAATTATCTTTGGCTACGAAGATCAATAACAAAGGTGATACCAGTCCAAACGTGGACAGGCAGTTGCAGGGCAGATGTCCTTACAGAAGTATTTTTTGTTTAAGGTTTTGGTAGCTTTTGTGTGAGGCTGTGGTTTTTGCAGAGCCTTTTGTGATGTTTTTGTTTTCAGGCATACAAGTGTGAGAACTCTCTCTTCGTAGCCTTTCTGGTTCTATTTGTTAGGGTTTTGTGTGTGTGTTTTTTTTTAACAGTAGTGATTTTATTTTCATTCTGACAACTTTCACATTTTCCTCTGTTGATCAAGGTCTTTCTTTGAAAGTATCACTGATTAATCACCCTGTACTTAGGTATTTGGCTTTGTTTGTTTTGTTTTTTGAGACAGAGTCTTGCTCTGTCACCCTGGCTGGAGTGCAGTGGCAAGATTTCAGCTCACTGCAACCTCTGCCTTCCCAGTTCAAGCAATTCTCCTGCCTCAGCCTCCAGAGTAGCTGGGATTACAGGCGTGTGCCACTACACTTAACTAATTTTCATGTTTTTTATAGAGATGGGGTTTTGCCATATTGGCAAGGCTGGTCTCAAACTCCCAGCCTCAAGTGATCTGCCGCCTCGGCCTCCCAAGGTGCTGGGATGACAGGCATGAACCACCGCGCCCAGCCTGTACTTAGGTTTTGATGTCCCTCGGTGCAGGGATGAATTTGTCCCAGTTGCTGGTTTCTTCCCGTGTTAAGGGTAGTGACTAGTGACTAGAAGTCCGTGTCAAAAGACTTTTAGCAATATTTAAGCAACAAGGGAGGTTTGAAGGGAGGGGCTCTCAGGCTAAGTATACCTAAAGTCCATTATTAAAGTTCGGTTTTGTCTGTTCCATAGTCTTTTACCATCATCTCAAAGTGTTGAGCCAGTATTATTTTGTTAAGAGTTGTACTTCTGTAAAAATTTAACAAGTAACAGATACAAAGTTTGAAAAGGAAAAATACAAAGTAAAATTAATAATAATATGACAATCCCAATTTGCATAATATGTTTTTGAGCCATAAACCTAGGCTTAAAAACAACCAACTGATTAAATCAAATGACCATACAGAATTGCATGTTGTACAAATACCTGTTGTAACCATGTGGCCTGTTTTCTTGTTTTGTGTAAGTGGGTCTGATATGGTTTGGATCTGTGTTCCCACCCAAATCTCACATTAAATTGTAATCACCAGTGTTGGAGGTGGGGTCTAGTGGGAGGTGATTAGCTCATGGGGAGGAGTTCTCATGAATGGGTAGGACCATCTTTTCTGTGCAGTTCTCATGATAGTGAGTTATCGTGAGATCTGGTTGTTTAAAAGTGTGTAGCACCTCCCTGCTCTCGTTCTTGCTCCTACTCCAGCCATGTGATGTGTCTGCTCCTCCTTCCCCTTCGGACAAGATTGTATGTTTCCTGAGGCCTCTCCAGAAGCAGAAGCTGCTATGCTTCCTGGACAGCCTGCAGAACTGTCAGCCAATTAAACCTCTTTTCTTTCTAAATTACCCAGACTCAGATATTTCTTCTTTTTTTTTTTTAATAATTAAAGAATATATTTTTATTTTCTTTAGAGACAAGAGTCTTGCTATATTGCCCAGGCTGGTCTCCAACTCCTGGGCTCAAGCAAGCCTCCCACCTCAGTCTCCCAAAGTCCTGGGATTACAGGCATGAGCCACTGTGCCCAGCATAGGTATTTCTTCGAGAACAGACTAACACAGGGTCTCAACTTTCCCAAGGAATTTATCCAGTTACAGCAGGTAGTATTAACAATAGCACAGAAATTTTCTTATTTAACCAATGAATACGAAAGGATTTCTTAGGCTAGAATCTGCTAAATTGACAGCAGAAGCTTCTGATTATGAGATTTCAATAATATCATTATCCTGCCAAATGAAAAACATAGCATCAAAAAGGGTAAGAGGGCCAGACATAGTGGCTCACGTATGTAATCCAAGCACTTTGGGAGGCCGAGGCAAGCGAATCACTTGAGGTCAGGAGTTCAAGACCAGCCTGGCCAACATGGTGAAACCCCGTCTTTACTAAAAATACAAAAACAAACAAACAAACAAACAAACAAAAAACTAGCCAGGCAGGGTGGCATGTGTCTGTAATCCCAGCTACTTGGGAGGCTGAGGCAGGAGAATTGCTTGAACCCAGGAGGTGGAGGTTGCAGTAAGCCGGTATCACACCGCTGCACTCCAGCCTGTGTGACACAGCGAGACTCTGTCTCAAAAAAAAAAAAAAAGCAAACAACAACAACAACAACAAAAAATGGCCGGGTGCGGTGGCTCATGCCTGTAATGCCCCATGAGCAGCTGAGACTATAGGTGCGTGCCACCATAACTGGTTATTTACTGATTTATTTTTTGTAGAGACAAGGTCATGCTTTGTTGCCCAGGCTGTAATTTTTAAAATGTTTATTAATAAATCAAATATATTTAGTCTTTCTATAAAGGTTAAGAAGCCAAGAACAAACTTATATTTTTGTTCAGCAATCAGTTTTATCATTTTTTTCCCAGTTGTTTCTTTTTGGCCTCTGTATGGCAGAAAAAGTAAAATTTTTATGCCAAGCAGAGATTCCTGATATTATTTTTCTAAGCTTTAAAGTATTGACCTGTTTGATATGATAGCCTTTTATAAACACTTACCTAGTTCTTTTTCTTTTAAATTATTAGTTTTTCAATTAAGTGTTCTATCATTATAATCAATTGTTAGGAAAACTTAAATTTATATTTCCTAAAGCTATCTAAGTTGTTGGTTACCATGAAGCTGTTGTAATTTGTAAAGTCATTAATTTGAAGGCCTTTTGCAAATTAAGAAATTTGAAATTCTGAGACTTTAAAAAAAAAAAATCATGGCTGGAATGCCATAAGCAGTGAGTTTTATCTCAAGACCAGTAGATTTGTCAGCAGATTGAAAGTAAAGTAGGGAGAAAAAAAAAATAGAAAGATGGAGAACTTAGAAGACTACATGCTGGCTCTATAGTTGTGAAATTTTTTTTTGATAGTTTGAATAATCACCATTTGGGCTCTGAACCAACCTTCCTTCCTTCCTTCCTTCCTTTCCTTTCTTTTTCTTTTTTTTTGACAGAATCTGGCTCTGTCCCCCAGGATGGAGTGCGGTGGCACGATCTTGGCTCACTGCAGCCTCCACCTCCCAGGTTCAAGGGAGTCTCCTGCCTCAGCCTCCGAGTAGCTGGGACTATAGGCACGTGCCACCACGCCCAGCTAATTCTTTGTATTTTTAGTAGAGATGGGGTTTCCCTATGTTGGCCAGGCTGGTCTCAAACTCCTGACCTTTGGTGATCCGCCTGCCTTGTACTCCCAAAGTGCTGGGATTATAGGCGTGAGCCACCGTGTCTGGCCTGAATCTTTCTTGATGTAATTTTGTTCATCAATTTAAAAATGTGCATCAGTTTAAAAATGGGCTATAATTTGTAGCTCTCTGGAGTCCCAAAAAACCTGGCATGCCTTATTGCTTGAAAATCCTTTTCCATTTCTTATTAATATCTCAAGAGCAAAGAAAATTCTATAAATCCTGTCAGGAAATGGTAGAAGTTTAAACCAGTCTTTTAGATGGTGACGAATGCCCCACTGGCTTTTAATTAGCCATCCTGTGCCCACCATCCAGAACAATTAATTTTGTTCCTGAAAGATTTTTAGCAATAATCAAGGGAAAAGAGTTAAACTAAATAAAAAGAAACCAAGATAAGAACGTTCACAAAAATTTTAACCCAGGAGTGCAGGTTAAATATTTAACTAGGCATACAAACCAAACCAAAAATAAATTAACCAGAAAAGACATGCCTCACAGGCAGAATGTCAATTCTGTAGACTCCAGAGTACTCAGTCTAGAAAGATATACATTCTTATACAAGAAATAAGTTACCATAAAAGACAAAAAGTCTTTTATCATCTCAGGAGGGATGGATGGTTTGCCATGAAGATGGGCTTGTTCAAATCAGATCCTAAACAAAGTTAAGAGGTTCTACCAAAAAGAGGGAGGCCTGGCCTGAGAGTAGACTCAGCACAGAAAAGGCTAGCCATGGAAGCAGAGAGCTCAAAGGGCTCAATTGACTACTGCACTCCAATTCCAAGAATTGCCAACGTCTTCCAATAGTGATCTTTTTCAGGTCCCATTTCTGACACCATGTCAATTTAAATAACACATAGAGAGAGGCTCTCCAAAAGAAAATGATATTTACTTGGGACTAGAGCACTGCAATGAGAATACACATGCCATAGTATGGATGTATTCAGAGAAGTAAAGGAAGACAAAGGTTTTTTTGTTTTGTTTTGTTTTTAATGAAGAGGATTGCATAACTGTTTTGAAATAATTATTCTTGGCTACAGAGATCAATAACAAGGGTGACATCAGTCTGAAATTGGACAAGGAGTTACTAGGCAGATGGCCTTGCAGAAGTTTTTTTTGTGTAAGTTTTCAATGGGGGTTGGTTTTTGCGGAGCCTTTTGTGATAGTTTTTGTTATCAGGCATATAAACATGAAAATCCTCTCTTCACAGCCTTCCCTGGCTCTATTTATCAGGGTTTTATTTTTAACATTAGGTACTCCATTTTTCTTCCTGATAACTTTCACAGCACGATTAGATGCAAACGATATATTCAGATGTTTTCGTGGGGCCAGAACCAAGCACTGTGCATTGTTCAGTTCAACTCTTGTGTTCACCTTCTTTTTTTTCCCATTTAATTCTGGAAATGTACAAAAATTTTACTCAAATGAGCTCCTGGAGTGCAAGGTATCTGTTCGTAGAGGGTGTAGCCCCTTTAGGATGCCCTGCAACATTCCCATTCCTCATTCCTAGGAAATTTGATCTCAGTAATTACCTTGGATTTTGAATTCTAGTTGAGTGGTATAAACATAAGAAATACCTCAAAATTTTACTCGAAGACCTTGCTGGAAATTATTCTATTACCAGCTAAATTTACCTGTAGCCCTTTCAGTGGAAGGGAAAATAATGGAAATATTCTTTTTTTTTTGAGACGGAATTTTCCTCATTGCCCAGGTTAGAGTGCAATGGTGCGATCTCTGCTCACTGCAACCTCCACCTCCCGGGTTCAATCAATTCTCCTGCCTCAGCCTCCCGAGTAGCTGCGATTACAGGTGTGTGTCACCATCCTGGCTAATTTTGTATTTTTAGTAGACAGGGTTTCTCTATGTTGGTCAGGCTGTTCTCAAACTCCTGACCTCAGGTGATCCGTCTGCCTCAGCCTCCTAAAGTGCTGGGATTACTGGTGTGAGCCACCGTGCCTGGCCCTGGAAAGATTCTTAATAGACACAGAGTGCCGATACTGCTTCCTCTTAAAGAGAAGTGGCTTAATTGGCTCTGGTCTATTTTAGTGGTAAGGTAGTATTAGGGGATTATAAGAAGTAAAAATCTACTTATCCTAAATAGCTTTTAGAAATTCAGGACTACCAGCTTTTTGTTCCTTAAATGTATAAAATAACTCCTCTGTGAGGTACTCCCAGTTATTTCTCAAGTCTTGGACTGAATTGGGTTACAGAATGGCACAGTTATGTAAATTATAGCTCACTGTTTATCTCTTCTCATATACCTTTACTTAGGTTTCAGTACTTGCCAAATAAGAAGAGAGAATTAGTCTAGTATTTCTTCTAATTCTTTGGTCCGTACTTATGTTTTCTATGTTATGCGAGTCTGTGTGAAGAGAGTCCACCAACAGGCTTTGTGTGAGCAACAAGTCTGTTTATTTCACTTGGGTGTAAGTGGGCAGAGTCCGAAAAGAGAGTCAGTGTAAATATTGACACACAGTCCTTTTGCAAGGGTGAGGGCTTGAGTTAAGGCAATGAGTTTGGCTTGCTGAGAGGTAGTGGAGTGGGGCAGAGTGGTAGCCTCAACGATAGATGTGGAAGATACTATAGCATAGCCTGCTTTTGCTGGTGTGTGGCAATTAGGCCTGGTGGAATTGCCATCAATAAACCAAGTGTGATCAGGGTGAGGAACAGGAAAGAAGGAAATATGGGGAAATGGGGTGAATGCCAGGTGGATCAGAGAGATACAGTCATGGGGGTAAGGTGTGGTATCAGGAATAATGTGGGAGGCTGGATAGAAGTCCGGGCCGGGAACATGGTAATTGTGGGAGACTCAACAAAGAGTGAGTACAGCTGAAGGAGTGGGGTGGTGGGGGAGTGAGGTGGTGGCGCAGAAAGTATATGCGTCAGGTGTGAGGAAGAAAATAGATTTTGAAAGTTATGAGAACTGTAGAGAGTGAGTTGAGCATAGTTTGTGATTTTGAGGGCCTCTAAAAGTATTAGAGCAGTAGCAGCTGCCGCATGCAGACATGAGGGCCGGCCTAAAACAGAAAGGTCAAGTTGTTTGGACTAAAAGGCTACAGGGGGCAGTCCCGGTGCTTCTGTAAGAATTCCGACCACATACTCTAGAGAACATGACTCTCTAGATGAACTTGAACTCGAATACAGGGCTTCTCTTCTCCCATTTCTAGTCAGAGGGCTATCCTCCCAGGAGGGGCAAGATGTCAGTATTTCTCATCCTTCCCCCTACCTGTTTCTCAGGCTAAGCACCAGGCAAGTGTGACCAAGAGGTGGGGACTGTCTTCTACCCTGCTTCAACCCATGGGATAGAAGCTCTCTACATTGCGCACATAGCCACCAAGAATATTGAGGCCCCAGTTACACTTGCCCAGGTTGTAAGGTGGTGGTTCCATGCTGGGAGAAGCAAGATAAGAAGACCCAATTACACTGTCCTTCCATTCCAGTGAATGCTCAACTCCTGGAATAGGTGTGTCATGTGGAGAGATTTGTGCCTTTTTTTTTTTTTCTTGGGATGGAGTTTTGCTGTTGTTTTCAGGATGGAGTGCAACTCCCAGGTTCAAGTGATTCTCCTGTCTCAGCCTCCTGAGTAGCTGGGAGTACAGGCTTGCACCACTAAATTTGTATTTGCCCGGCTAAATTTGTATTTTTAGTAGAGATGGGGTTTCTCCATGTTGGTCAGGCTGGTCTCGACCTCCCGACCTCAGGTGATCCACCCAACTCGGCCTCCCAAAGTGCTGGGATTACAGGCATGAGCCACCATGCCTGGCCTATGTGCCTTTTTAAAAATCATCCCAAACTCCACAGCCATGGCTTGGAGATTTTGCCTGAGGGGAGAAGCAGGCCATAACACACCTAGCTCCTACTTTCTTCCCAGGGAACATGACTTTTTTGCAAAAGTGTTTGGAGAAGCTTAAGCCTAAGGGGCTCTCCAACACAAGGGAGGTTGTCATGACAGGCAATCGAAAGGATATTGGTAGACTCACTGGAGATAGAAACTGTAGGCTGGCTAGTTTGACTGAGAGAACCAGGGAAAGAGATAGCTGGAAGGATCCTTCTGGAGTAAGAACAAATCTCACTGACCTTGAGAACTATCCCGTCAAAAGAGCCCAAGGCTGGTTGCGGTGGCTCATGCCTGTAATCCCAGCACTTTGGAAGGCCAAGGTGGGTGGATCACCAGAAGTCAGGAGTTCAAGACCAGCCTGGCCAACATGGCGAAACTATCTCTACTAAAAATACAAAAAGTAGCCGGGTGTGGTGGCATGGAACTGTAATCCCAGCTACTCAGGAGGCTGAGGCACAAGAATAGCTGGAACCCAGGAGGTGGAGGCTGCAGTGAGCTGAGACTGAAAAAAAAGAGCCCAAATGTAATGGGATTAGTCTTTGGAGCAATTCATTCCTTAGGGTGTTGTTGAAAACAATAGAGCAATCAGCCTGCAATTAGTGGAGCTTAACAGCTGGGTGGAGTTAGGGAAATAAATATTGAAGAGAGTCCTGCCAAAACCACTGTCATCAGAGGGTAACTGGGCATAGCCAAGGCTGAGATCCTGAGAAACAGCATCAGAGGTTTAACACTGCAGGTGGATGTGGGGGTGGGAATGGGGGTGGGGAGAGATTAAACTTCACTAAAATTATCCAGCCAGTCACTAAACAAGTAAACAAGCAAATAAGAACAAAATGCACTAGAGTTGGGTGGGACTGGAAGGAGTTAGTACCCAAAGTTGCTACAATATATTTTCTAAAATATCCATTTTCCAACAAAAAATTTTGAGACATGCAAAAAAAAGAGAGAAGTATAATCCATTCACCAGAAAAAAAAAAGCAAGTAACAGAAATGACCAGCTGTCAGTTTCTTTTTTGTTTATTGAGATGGGGGGGGGGGGTCTCACTATGTTGCCCAGGCTGGTCTTGAACTCCTGAGCTCCAGTGATCCTCCCTCAGCCTCCCAAAGTGCTTGGATTACAGGTGTGAGCCATTGTGCCTGGCCAAGCTGTCAGTTTTAACAAAGCCTTCAAAGGAAACATTATAAATATGTTCAAAGAACTAAAGAAAACTATGATTAAAGAAGTAGTTCCACCAGCCTGGGCAACATGGCAAGACCTTGTCTCTACAAATAAATAAATGAAAATTTTAAAAAAATTAGTAGGCCAGGTGTGGTGGCTCACGCCTGTAATCCAAGCACTTTGGGAGGCCGAGGTAGGTGGATCACCTGAGGTCAAGAGTTGTTCATGACCAGCCTTGCCAACATGGTGAAACCCCATCTCAACTAAAAATACAAAAAAATTAGCTGGGCATGTTGGCAGTTGCCTGTAATCCTAGCTACTTTGGGAGGCTGAGGCAGGAGAATCACTTGAATCTGGGAGGTGGAGGTTGCAGTGAGCCAAGATTGCACCACTGCATTCCAGCCTGGGTGACAGAGCGAGACTCTGTCTCAAAAAAAAAAAAAAAAATTAAGTGTGGTGGCATGTGCCTGTAGTCTCAGCTACTCTGGAGGCTGAGGTAGGGGGAGTGCTTGAGCCTGGGAGGTGGAAGCTGCAGTGAGCCATGATCACACTACTGGACTCCAGCTTGGGTGACAGAGCAAGACCCTGTCATTAAAAAAAAAAAAAAAAAAAAGAAAGAAAGAAAAGAGAAAGAAAAAAATAAAATGAATAGTTTCAGGTTGCTGAACACATGCAGGTGCTGAGAGGGTGGTGCACCTGAAGAGAGCATAGGGGCTCCCTGGTCCTTCCTCCATACCTTGCCTTCTGCATGTCTTCCACCTGGCTGTTCTTAAACTGTATCCTTTTATAATAATAATAAAAAAAGAAGTAGTAAAGGAAGATATGAGAAAAATGTTGCATTAAATAGAGAATAACAGTAAAGAGATAGAAACTCTAAAGAGACAAATGGAAATTCTGGAGTTGAAAAGTATAACAACAAATTAAATATTAATTCACTAGGGGTTGGGGGTAGGGAGGAGGGGATTCAATAGTATTTTCAAACTGGCAGAATAAAGTAGTGAATTTGAAGGTAGATTAATAGGGTTTATGTAACATGAAGAACAAAAACAAAATAGAATGAAGAAAAATTTACAGAGTCTGAGAGAAATTTGGGACACCACTAAATTCATCAACACAGAAGTAATGGAAGCATGAAGAAAGGGGAAAAGGAATGGAGCAGAAAAAAAAATTGAAGATACAATGGCTGAAGTCTTGCCAAATTTATTGAATGTTAACTGACACATATAGAGTGCTCAATGAACTCTAAGTAGGATAAACACAAGTAGACCCACAAACAGAAACATCATAGGAAAAATGCGGAGACTCAGCAACAAAGAATAGCCAAAGAAAACAATGAGTCACTTACAAGGGAACCCCAATAACATTAACAGTTGACTTTTCAGCTGAAACAGTGGCAGCCAGAAGGCAGTGGAATAACAAACATATTCAAAGTGCTCTAAAAAAAAAGAAGCAAAACTAAACCTGACAACCAAGAATCCTATATCCACCAAAGCTTCTTTCAAAAATGATGGTGAAATAAAGATTTCCCAGATTAACAAAAACTAAGACAATTCATTGCTAGTAGACATGCCTTAAAAAAAAAAAAAAAGTAAAGGAAGTTCTTCAGACTAAAAGAAATGAATCTCAGAAGGTAATCTGAATCTACACAAAGAGCAGTAGTGACTTATTTGGCTCTGGCTGCTGTAACAAAATACAGTAGACTGTGTGGCTTAAACAACATTCATTCATGTCTCACAGTTGTGGAATCTGGGAAGTCCAAGGCCAAGGTGCCAGAAGATTGAGTTCCTGGTGAGAGCCTTCTTCCTGGCTTGCAGATGGCCACTTTCTTGCTGTGTTATCACATGGTGGAGAGAGTTAGTGAGCTCTGGTCTCTTTCTCTTCTTTTTTTTTTTTTTTTTGAGACAGAGTCTCGCTCTGTTGGCCAGTCTGGAGTGCAGTGGCACAATCTCAGCAAACTGCAAACTCTGCTTCCCAGGCTCAAGCGATTCTCCTGCCTCAGGTTCCTGAGTAGCTGGGATTACAAGCATGTGCCACCATGCCCAGCTAATTTTTGTATTTTTAGTAGAGACGGGGTTTCACCATGTTGGCCAGGCTGATCTTGAACTCCTGACCTCAGGTGATCCACCCACCTCAGCCTCCCAAAGTGCTGGGATTACAGTGTGAGCCACTGCGCCCAGCCCTCTTTCTCTTCTTATAAGGACACTAATCCCATCATGGGGGCTCCACCCTCATGACTCCATCTAAACCTACTCACTTCCCAATACAATCACATTGGGAGTTTAGGTTTCAATCTTTGAATCTGAGGGAACAAAAACATTTGGTCCTTAACAACCAGTAAGTGTAATTATGTAATTATTCAAGATAGTATAAATGCATATTTCTTCTGCTTTATTTTTTTAACTGATTTAAACAGCAATGGTATAAAATAATATGTATACACTGTATTTTGGGACCTATAACATAAACAAATATATTTGCCTGGATGGGCGCTGTGGCTTACGCATGTAACCCCAGCACTTTCGGAGGCTGAAGAGGGTGGATCACCTGAGGTCAGGAGTTCATGACTAGCCTAGGCCAACATAGGAAACCCTGTCTCTACTAAAAATACAAAAATTAGCAGGGTGTGATGGCATGTGCCTGTAATCCAAGCTACTCAGGAGGCTGAGGCATGAGAATCGCTTGAACCTGGGAAGCAGAGATTGCAGTGAGCCAAGATCATACCGCTGCACTCCAGCCTGGGGGACAGAGTGAGACTCTGTCTCAAAAAAAAAAAAATTAACAATTTAAAAAAACAAGAAATATATTTGCTAATAACAGCCCAAAGGAGATGGGTGGTAGCATAGCTGTATTGGACTAAGGAAATGACTCCAGATGGTAACTCAAATCCACAGGAACAAATGAAGAGAGCCAGAAATGATAAGTGAGAAGGTTGATATAACAAAAGCTATGAATATATACTTGCTATCTTTCCTTCTTTCAGCTTCTTTAAAAGACATAAAATTATATAATGATTATAACAATGTACAGTTGTATTTGTAACATTTAAAAATGTAGTATGTGTAACAGTAATAACACAAAAATGGGGGGCAAGAAATAGAGCTATATCGGAGTAACAGGTGTATATCTCATTGAAATTAAATTAGTTGAAATCTGAAGTTGATAAATTAAGTTGCATATGGTAAGCCTGAGAGCAACCACTAAAGAAATAATTCAAAAAAGTATTAAATAACTATTAAATAAATTAAAATGCTACTTTGAAAATATTCACTTAGGCCGGGCGCAGTGGCTCACACCTGTAATCCCAGCACTTTGGAAGGCCAAGGCAGGTGGATCACCTGAGGTCAGGAGTTCGAGATCAGCCTGGGCAACATGGTGAAACCCCATCTCTACTAAAAATACAAAATTAGCTGGGCGTGGTGGCACATGCTTGTAATCCCAGCTGCTAGGGAGGCTGCGGCAGGAGAATCGCTTGAACCTGGAGGCAGAGGATGCGGTGAGCAGAGATCGCGCCTTTGCACTCCAGCCTGGACAACAAGAGTAAATCTCCATCTCACCAAAAAAAAAAAAAAAAAAAAAAAAAAGAAAATATTCACTTAATTCAAAAGAAAGCAGTAAATGTAAATTGAGGAACAAAAAGGACATGAGGCATATAGAAAACACAGTAAAATGGCAAATATAAATCCAACTATATTCATATTAATTCAGCGTTATTTATTTTTAATATTATCAATAATAGCAAAAACTTGGGCCGGGCGTGGTGGCTCATGCCTGTAATCCCAGAACCTTGGGAGGCCGAGGCGGGCGATCACGAGGTCAGGAGATCAAGACCATCCTGGCTAACACAGTGAAACTCCGTCTCTACTAAAAAAATACAAAAAATTAGCCAGGCCTGGTGGCGGGCGCCTGTAGTCCCAGCTACTCGGGAGGCTGAGGCAGGAGAATGGCGTGAACCCGGGAGGCAGAGCTTGCAGTGAGCTGAGATTGCGCCACTGCACTCCAGCCTGGGAGACAGAGTGAGACTCTGTCTCAAAAAATAACAATAATAATAATAACAAAAACTCACTCAAGGAAAAAAAAGACAATCTGAATAGACTTACTACAAGTAAAAAATTGAATAAGTAACCCAAAACCTAACTGCAAAGAAAAGCCCAGGCTACAGATTGCTTCACTGGTCAATTCTACCAAACATTTAAGGAAGAATTTATACCAATTCTTTTCAAACCCTTTCAAAAAATAGGAAGGATATTTCCCAATTCATTCTATGAAGCCAGTATTAACGTGATAGCAAAGCTGAACAATGATATCACAAGAAAAGTACAGAGCAATATCCCTTTTGAATATGGATGTAAAAGTCCTCAGCAAAATACTGTCAAATCATATCCCGCAGCATATAAAAAGAATCACAAGCAAACCTCATTTTCTTGTGTTTTGCAGACACTGTGTTTCTTACAAATCGAAGATCTGTGGCAGCCCTGTGTTGAGTAAGTCATTGGTGCCATTTTTCTAACACCGTGCACTCGCTTCATGTCTCTGTGTCACTTTTTGGAAATTTTAACAATTTTTCAAGCTTTTTCATTATTATTATATGTGTTGTAGTGATCTGTGATCAGTGATCTTTGATGTTACTATTGGAATTGTTTTGTGGCACCATGAGCTGCACCCATAGAAGACAGCAAACTTAATGGATAAATGTGGTGTGTGTTCTGACTACTCCACTGACTGGCCATTCCCCTATTCCTATCCCTCTCCTTGGACTTCCCTATTCCCTGAGACACAAAAATATTGAAATTAGTCCAATTAATAACCCTATGATGGCTTCTAAGTGTTCAAGAGAAAGGAAGTACACACGTCTCCCACTTTAAATCTGTATTAGTCAGTTCTTGCATTGCTACAAAGGAATACCTGAGACTGGGTAATTTATAAAGAAAAGAGGTTAAATGAGCTAATGGTTGTGCAGGCTGTAGAAGCATGGCACCACCATGGCTTGGCTTCTGGGGAGGCCTCAGGAAGCTTTTACTCATGGTGGAAGGCAAAGTGGGAGCAGGCACATCATAAGGCAAAAGCAGGAGCAAGAGAGAGTTGGGGTAGGGGGAAGTGCTACACGCTAAAAGGACCACATCTCGTGTGAACTCATAGTGAAAGCTCACATATCACCAAGGGGACGGCCCAAGCCATTCATGAGGAATCTGCCCCCACGATCCACACACCTCTCACCAGGTCCCACCTCCTAGGCTGGGGATTACATTTCAACATGAGATTTGGACAGGAAGATACATTCAAACTATATCAAAATTGAAAGCTAGAAATGGTTAAGCTTAGTGAAGAAATGTTGAAAGCCAAGATAGGCCAAAAGAAAGCCTCTTGCACCAAACAGCCAGGTTTTGAATGCAAAGGAAAAGTTCTTGAAGGAAATTAAAAGTGCTACTCCAGGGAATACATGAATGATATTAATAAGTGAAACAGTCATATTGCTGACATGGGGAAAGTTTTAGTGATCCATATAGAGGGTCAAACCAGCCACAAAATTCCCTTAAGACAAAGCCTAATCCAGAGCAAGCTGAGAGGTGAGGAAGCTGCAGAAGAATAGTCTGAAGCTAGCAGAGGTTGGCTCATGAAGCTTAGGAAGCTGAGTCTATAGTACATAGAATTGGTGAGAGCAGCCATCTCTATCTTGTTCCTGATCTTAGGAGGAAGTGATCTAATCTTTCTTCACCATTAGTTATAATATTAGCTGTGGGGTTTTTGTTTTGTTTTGTTTGTTTTTCAATTTTTTGCTGTGGGTTTTTCATGGATGAGCTTTATCAGGTTGAGGAAGTTTCCTTTGATTCCCAGTTTTTATCACGAAGGAGTGTTAGATTTTGTTACACGCTTTTTTAGTGTCTACTGAGATCATCATGTGGCTTTTGTGTTTTATTCTTTTGATATAGAGTGTTACATTAATTGATTCTTGGATATTAATCTAACCCTGCATTCCTAGGTCAAATCACATTTAGTCAGGATGTGACTTATACTTGTACCTTATACATCCTGACTAAATGTGGTTTAATCCAGGAATGCAGGGAGGGAGATACTGCACGTTCAGTTCCAGACCACTGGAAGTGCTCTGAATTAAGCTTTGGCTTAAGGGAATTTTGTGGCTGGCTTGATCGTCTGTGTAGACCACTAAAACTTTCCCCCTATCAGCAATATGGCTGTGTCATTTATCATTCATGTATTCCCTGGAGTAGTACTTTTAATTTCCTTCACTGGAAAAATTGCAATAAAGCAAGTATTGCAATAAAGTGAATCACGCAATTTTTTTTTGGTTTCCAAATGCATATAAAAGTTACATTTACGGCTGGGTGTGATGGCTCACGCCTGTAATCCCAGCACTTTGGGAGGCCGAGGTGGGCGGATCACGAGGTCAGGGGTTCGAGACCAGCCTGACCAACGTTGTGAAACCTCATCTCTACTAAAAATACAAAAATTAGCCAGGCTTGGTGGCACACGCCTGTAATCCCAACTACTCAGGAGGCTGAGGCAGGAGAATCGCTTGAACCTGGGAGGCGGAGGTTGCAGTGAGCCAAGATCGCGACACTGCACTCCAGCCTGGGTGAGAGAGCGAGACTCCATCTCAAAAAAAAAAAAAAAATTACATTTATGCTATACTGTAGTATACTAAGTGCGCAATAGCATTCTGTCTAAAAAATGTATATACTTAAATTTAAAATATTGTTTTTGTTTGTTTGTTTTGAGATGAGGTCTTGCTCTGTCGCCCAGGCTGGAGTGCAATGGCCCGATCTCGGCTCACTGCAACCTCTGCCTCCTGGGTTCACGCCATTCTCCTGTCTCAGCCTCCTGAGTAGCTGGGACTACAGGCGCATGCTGCCATGCCCGGCTAATTTTTTGTATTTTTAGTAGAGACGGGGTTTCACCGTGTTAGCCAGGATGGTCTCGATCTCCTGACCTCGTGATCCGCCCAGCTCAGCCTCCCAAAGTGCTGGGATTACAGGCCTGAGCCACCGTGCCCGGCAATATTGTTTTTTAGAAAAGCTGCAGTATGCTATGTTTGCACCTGTGAATAGCCACTGCACTCCAGCCAGTGCAACATAGCAATAATTTGTATCTAGGAAAATAAAACAAAAAGGCCGGGCATGGTGGCTCACGCCTGTAATCCCAACACTTTGGGAGGCCGAGGCAGGCGGATCAGCTGAGGTCAGGAGTTCAAGACCAGCCTGGCCAACGTGGTGAAACCCCGTCTCTACTAAAAATACAAAAGTTAGCCGGGCATGGTGGCAGGCGCCTGTAGACCCAGCTCAGGAGGCTGAGGCAGGAGCACTGCTTGAACCTGGGAGGCGGAGGTTGCAGTGAGCCGAGATCACGCCACCGTACTCCAGCCTAGGTGACAGAGCAAGACTCCGTCTCAAAATAAATAAATACTTAAACAAATAAGTAAAACAAATAACCTAACATTTTAAAAAAATGTATTACTGGCTGGGCACAGTGGCTCATGCCTGTAATCCCAGCACTTTGGGAGGCCGAGGTGGGTGGATTGCCTCAGCTCAAGAGTTCAAGACCAGTCTGGTCAACATGGTGAAATTCAGTCTCTACTAAAAATACAAAAAAATTAGCTGGGCATGGTGGTGTGCGCCTGTAGTCCCAGCTATATTACTAAATAGCTCTTTTGGTGAGGATATGCCAAGAACCTCAAGTTTGAACCGCTTCTTATCTCAGGCTGCCATCTCAGTTATCTTTGATATGCTACAAAGCGCCTGGCATAAGTTAAACAGAATTTATATGTGCCACGCGATATGAAGACGGCATACTAAGCATTTGTCACGTTAAAAATAGCTGTGCTGGCCGGGCGCGGTGGCTCACGCCTGTTATCCCAGCACTTTGGGAGGCCGAGGCGGGTGGATCACGAGGTCAGGAGATAGAGACCATCCTGGCTAACACGATGAAATCCCTTCTCTACTAAAAATACAAAAAAAAATTAGCCGGGCGTGGTGGCAGGCGCCTGTAGTCCCAGCTACGCAGGAGGCTGAGGCAGGAGAATGGCGTGAACCCAGCAGGCGAAGCTTGCGGTGAGCCGAGATCTCGCCACTGCACTCCAGCCTGGGCGGCAGAGCGAGACTCCGTCTCAAAAAAAAAAAAAAAAAAAATAGCTGTGCTTGGCCGGGCCACGGTGGCTCATGCCCGTAATCCCAGCACTTTGGGAGGCCGAGTGCGTCGGATCACGAGGTCAGGAGATCGAGACCATCCTGGCTAACACAGTGAAACCCTGTCTCTACTAAAAACACAAAAAATTAGCCGGGTGTCCTGGCGCGCACCTGTAGTCCCAGCTACTCGGGAGGCTGAGGCAGGAGAATCGCTTGAACCCGGGAGGTGGAGGCTGCAATGAGCTGAGATCATGCCACTGCACTCCAGCTTGGGCGACAGAGCGAGACTCCCTCTCAAAAAACAAACAAAAACAAATAAAATAAAATAAAATAAATAAAAGTTTTGCTATGTTGCTCAGGCTGGTCTCTAACTAATGGGCTCAAGCAATCATCCCACATCAGCATCTATAGTAGCTGGGACTACAAGCCTGCACTACGACACCTGGCTGGCCCTTTTTGAATATCCTATTTAGTGGCATTAAGTACATTCACCTTAGGCAACCATCCATCTCTAGAATTTTTCCATCATGCCAATATGAAATTCTGTACATATTAAATGATAACTTCCCATTCCCTCCTCCCCCACAGACCCTGGTAACCACCTTCCTTCCTTCCTTCCTTCCTTCCTTCCTTCCTTCCTTCCTTCCTTCCTTCCTTCCTTCCTTCCTTCTTCCCTCCCTCCCTCCCTCCCTTCCTTCCTTCCTTCCTCCCTTCCTCCCTTCCCTTCCTCCCTTCCTTCCTTTTTTGTGTGTGACAGAGTTTTGCTCTTGTTGCCCAGGCTGGAGTGCAATGGCGAGATCTCGGCTCACCACAACCTCCACCTCCTGGGTTCAAGCAATTCTCCTGCCTCAGCCTCCCGAGTAGATGGGATTACAGGCATGAGCCACCACACCTGGCTAATTTTGCATTTCTAGTAGAGACGGGATTTCTCCATGTTGGTCAGGCTGGTCTCGAACTCCCGACCTCAGGTGATCCACCTGCCTCGACCTCCCAAAGTGCTAGGATTACAGGCGTAAGACACTGTGCCCAGCTATTCTTTCTTTCTTTATGAAGGTGACTATTTTAGGATCTCACATAAGAGGAATCCACACAATATTTATTCTTTTGTGTCTGGGTTGTTCCATTTAGTATGAGGTTTTCAGCGTTCCTCCATGTTGTAGCATGTATCAGAACATCACTCCTTTTTGTGAGTAAATAATATTCCATTGTATGTGTATACCACATTTTGTTTATCCATTCATCAGGTGATGAACATTTGGGTTGTTTCCACATTTTTGCTATTGTGAATAATGCTGCTATGAACACTGGTGTACAAATATCTGTTCACGTTCTTGGTGTCAATTCTTTTGAGTATATTCTGAGAAGTGGAATTGCTGAATCATATGGTAATTCTATGTTTAATTTTTTGAGGAAGTGCCAGGCTGTCTTCTACAGTGGCTGTACCACTTTACATATGGTAGTTGTTATGTAGCCAAATTATGTGAATAAATTATTTGCTGTAGGAAATTGGCACTTGTATACTCTAAACCAATACAGAAAGTACATCTCTCTCACTAAAATTGTTTGATGCATCAAAGAGTTGTCTGCTAAACACTTCTAATTACCATGGTGATTAATTACCAGTATCCAGAATCTTAGATATATGTGTGTTGGAGGCGTGGGTCAGAAAAGAGGAGGTTAGGTGGAATCGGCAAGCAGCAAAAATATTTCCAAATCCTGCCAGGCGTGGTGGCTCACACCTGTAATCCCAGCACTTTGGGAGGTTTAGGTGGGTGGATTACTTGAGCTCAGGAGTTTGAGACTGGCCTGGGGAACATGATGAAACCCCATCTCTACAAAAAATAAAAAATTAGCCAGGCATGCTGGCGTGCACCTATAGTCCCAGCTACTTGGGATGCAGAGGTTGCAGTGAGCCACTGGGCAACAGTGCGAGACTCTGTCTCAAAAATAAATAAATAAATTAATTAAACATCCTGCAACTCTATTTCAGTTTGGTTCATCTGACATTGAAGATCAAAGAGGATGAATAATAAAGATATAGTGAGGAGGAGAGAAAGGTAGAGGAATGTGGTAAGGTTAGGCAGTGGAACTGGACTGGTCTGCTGATTCTTATGTAGTTAGTGTGAAATGAGTGTCAGCAAGGCAGTTTTCCTTCTTCCTCCACTTCATCTCAGATTATCTCAGAGTCTGTTTCCTTGCTAAAGGTTGTATAATCTATAAATTATACAACTGACTTAAGACCTTTAAACAAATTGAACTTGCAGGTGAAATACAAATTTACAACGAACTTAAACATTTATCAGAGACAGTAAGAGAGCAGAGATTGAAACACTTTATTATTTTATTCTTCTTTCATCAGACTAGTCGCCTCCTGAAGCCATGGGAAATCACAGTGCTTTGGTATCTGGAGAGAGGCGAATGCAAAGGCATATCTGCAATTTTTATTTCTGGTGGGCCTTTTTGGAAGACAACTTTACGATCTTCCCCATGGCAAAGCCTTTCACTGTGATTCAAAAACAGAGAGTCTTCTAAAGGGCCAGTATGGATCCCACACACTTCTGCTTGCTAAGAGAAAAGAAAATCTTTTGTGTATCACATCAAACATCATTTTCTTGTTAGATTAAGAGGGAAGTTTCATCAGGAGCCATGGCTCATGCCTGTAATCCCAGCAATTTGGGAGGCCAAGACGGGAAGATTGCTTGAGCTCAGGAATTTGAGACCAGCCTAGGCAACAGAGCAAGACCCCATCTACACAAAAAATAAAAAATTAGGTGGGTGTTGTGGCA
Source organism: Pan paniscus (assembly GCF_029289425.2). Classification (NCBI taxonomy): domain Eukaryota; kingdom Metazoa; phylum Chordata; class Mammalia; order Primates; family Hominidae; genus Pan; species Pan paniscus. Next base: position 121,951,469 of record NC_073253.2, on the reverse strand, counting down.
CGCGTCTGTGAGGCTGAGGCAAGAGAATCCCTTGATCCTGGGAAATCAAGGCTGCAGTGAGCTATGATCACACCCCTGCACTTCAGCCTGGGCAACAGAGTGAGACCCCGTCCCCTCTCCAAAAGAGGTGGAAGTTTCCCAATAGTTTTTCTAACTATCTTTGTTGAGAAGGAAGCTCTGCTGAACAGAGGAACATCCCTTTTCTAAAAGCAATGCTTTGTGGGTCAGTGTGATCTGACCTGCATGAAAGAGTCATGCGGACTATAAATGTGATATATTTGGAGGCAGATTGTTGAACTTTAGCTTCACTACTTAACGTGACCTTTTCAAGTCATTTACTCCCAGAAGACTCAGCTTTTTCAAATATAAAATGGGAATATTAAAGGATTCTTTGAGTAGCAAATAAAATATATGTGAATGAAAAACCTTTGCCAACTACGAAGTATCAAAAAGGTTTAAAGTTTGATGATGCTGTTATGACTGTTGAATAAATAAATAACAACTGTTTGAAGTTATTAACTTAAATACACATCTACTTCTGATTCTTCAGTATTGCCAAATAGCATTCTGGTCAGTTCTTGGGATGCAGCCCCAACTCTGGTATGCTGTGTTTCAAATATATATATATATATATATTTATATATATATATATATATAAATATATATATAAATATATATATATATATATAAATATATATATAAATATATATATATATATATATATTTCACAGACGGGGCCTCAGTCTGTCACCCAGGCTGGAGTGCAGTGGTGCAATCATAGCTCACTGCAGCCTGGAACTCCTAGGCTCAAGCAATCCTCCTGCCTTAGCCTCCCAAGTAGCTGGGACTACAGCACACACCACAATGCCTGGATAATTTTTTTTTTTTTAATAGACAGGATCTCGCTATGTTGCTCTGGCTGGTCTTAAACTCCTGGCCTCAAACTATCCCCCTGTCTCAGCCTCCCAACGTGCTAAGATTAGAGGCACAAGCCACTGCACCTAGTCTGTGTGCTATATTTTTTAATGTTGTTAGATGCAGTTTTTAACTCCTAATGGAAAAATGGTGAGAATAAAAGGAAGGAAAGCATAAGTTAGCATTTACTAGCATTTACTCAGTGTGGGCACATTCACTTTACTTAATTCACTTATTTAAGTTTCATTGGTAGGAACACTGTCAACTAAATTGCAAAAGTAAAATAGCTCTGAAAAATGATGCTGAATTATACTCTAAAAGTAAGGTCAAGAATAAGTGTTTTGATGCAATCAAAACAAAGTTTTTCTTTACTGATTTCAACTTATAAAGTTTACAACCTATAATTCTCATAAATGAAAAAGTCAATACTGTCACCATGCTGAAGCTACTTAGGGCATTGAAAATGACCTTGATATGCCACTAAATTACATGAAATGCAGACTAATATTAAGACTGTAGTAAGTCTGAGTAAACATATTTATTTATTTATTTATTTGTTTGAGATGGAGTCTTGCTCTGTTGCCCAGGCTGGAGTGCAATGGCGTGATCTGGCTTGCTGCAGTCTGTCTCCCGGATTCAAGCGATTCTCCTGCCTCAGCCTCCCAAGTAGCTGGGATTACAGGCATGTGCCATCATGCCTGGCTAATTTTTGTATTTTTAGTAGAGATGGGGTTTCACCATGTTGGCCAGGCTGGTCTTGAACTCCCGAACTCAGGTTATCTGCCCGCCTCCGCCTCCCAAAGTGCTAGGATCACAGGCATGAGCCACCACGCCAGCCAGAAAATGTTTTAAAACAAGCCTGTTGGAATCCCTGCTTTCAATTATTTTGAGCATATACCTAGAAGTGGAATTGCTGAATCATATGGTAATTCTATGTTTAATTTTTTGAAGAATGGTCTCACTATCTTCTACAGTGGCTGCAGCATTTTACCTATAGTAGTTTTCCTGCTGTTATAAAACTACTGACTGGAGCCGGGTACAGTGGTTCATGCCTGTAATCCTAGCACTTTGGGAGGCTGAGGCAGGAGAGTCGCTTGGGCCCAGGAGACCAGCCTGGACCACATAGTAGAGATCCCATCTCTACAAAAAATACCAAAACTCTCCGGGCATGGTGGCATGTGCCTGTAGTCCCAGCTGCTCAGGAGGCTGAGGTGGGAGGATCACCTGAGCCCAAGAGGTTGCTGCAGCTGCAGTGAGCCATGATTGCATCATTGCACTCCTGTCTGGGTGACAGAGTGAGATCCTGTCTCTAAATAAATAAATAAAGTAGGCCCGGTGTGGTGGCTAACTCCTGTAATCCTAGAATTTTGGAGGGCCGAGGCAGTAGGATTGCTTGAGCTCAGGAGTTCAAGACCAAACTGGAAGATATAGTGAGACCCCATCTCTACTAAAAATCAAAAAGCTAGCAAGGTGTGGTGATGTGCACCTGTAATCCCAGCTACTTGGGAGGCTGAGGCAGGAGGATCAATTGAGCTCAGCAGATAAGGCTGCAGTGAGCTGTGATCACGCCACTGCACTCCAGCCTGGATGACAGAGCGAGACCCTGTCTCGAAAAAGAAAAAAAGGAATAAATAAATAAAACTGCTGACTGAACAGGAGCATTGAATGGGTAAATCATGTGTAAACTAGCCAAAATATTCCCATGCCTCTCTATCTGAATATGCAGTATAATCTAAAAAATATACGCTTTGTAGTGTACCTTTAATATTAATGGCATCTTCTGATGATGAGTTTAACAACTGCAAGATAGCATGATGTAGAGTTTCTGAAATTCTTCGGTATATAATTAGGTTATTTAAACAGATATTACTATTTAACATTTGTTTGCAAGTTTGTGACAGTACATCAAAATAGTTTTTGTATAGTTATGCACGTCTATCACAGATATACTAAATTATATATATATATATTATTTATTTATTTATTTAGAGACAGAGTCTAGCTCTGTTGCCCAGGCTAGATTGCAGTGGCGCAGTTTTGGCTCACTGCAACCTCTGCCTCTCGGGTTCAAGAGATTCTCATGCCTCAGCCTCCCAAGTAGCTGGGATTACAAGTGCCCGCCACCATGCCCAGCTAATTTTCATATTTTTAGTAGAGATGGGGTTTCGCCAGTTGGCTAGGCTGGTCTCGAACTCCTGACCTCAAGTGATCCACCCGCCTCGGTCTCCCAAAGTGCTAGGATTATTGGCACAAGTCACCGCATCTGGCTTAATGTTTTGTTTTTTTTTTTCCTTATGTGTGCTTATGGGGAAATACCTTCAGATTCACATTCCTGAATATCATGTTTTCTTTCCAAGGCATAACATAACGTCTTGGGATCATCCCTTGCTTTAATGAAAATCGTGGCAAATGAATCTCTTCATACCTGATGATTAGGAAAGCAAGAAGAAAAGATATCTTGTGAGCCAAATACAATCATTTTAGCATCATTCCAGGCACTGGAGGCAGTTGTGCATTCATGTTTGGTCCCCTGCTGTTGCAGGACAGACGGCTGTGCCATTGAAACTCAGTTAAAAGATAACCATTTAAGTACCCACGTATCACCAAGATCAAGTCAGGGCCAGGTATCTGTAAGTCTAACTGCATGCTGTCCTTTACAATTTGCCCACAATGTCCATTTTAATCTGACTTTTTTTTTTTTTTTTTTTTTTAATGAGATGGAGTGCATTATCATGCCCAGCTGGGATTTTGCCATGTTGGTCAGGCTGGTCTCAAATTCCTGACCTCAAGTGAACCACCCACCTTGGCCTCTCAAACTGTTGACATTACAGCCGTGAGCCACTGCACCCTGCCCATTTTAACTTGACTTTAAGGGAAAAGGCAAGGCACCTAGATTTGCCTCAGGCCTACTGACTGCCTAAAGGAAATGTCTGGCCAGCCACAAAAAACAGAAACTATATTGGCTTCTGAATTTATGTATGCTCTACACTCAGGTCAGACTTGCTTTCCCTGCACACATATTTCCCTCTGAAACATAAAGCTTTCTATATAGATGCCAAAGGGTAACACAAAGTTATTGACCGTATCTATGTGGCTCACAGGTTGCAAAACAAGCAAACAAAAAACCCCAGAACCCCATAAGTCCTTACTTATTAGCAGATTTATAGAGACTCTCATCAGAGCAGTTGTTAGTGAGTTTAGGCAAAGTAGGACAAGTATCTTTCCCTGAAGCCATTCCTGACAGCAATGGATGGAATTCTCATCTAAAACTTCACTAACTCACTAGTCTAATTATGATGACAACGCTGCTCTGATGTAACAATGTTTTGCTAACTTCATAGTAACTCTCAGCAGTTACAGTAGCAGTTAAGAGTGTCCAGCTCACAGGTGTGGTGGTGGGTGCCTGTAATCCCAGCTACTCAGGAGGCCAAGGCAGGAGAATCACTTGAACCCAGGAGGCAGAGGTTGCAGTGAGCCGAGATTGCACCACTGCACTCCAACCTGGGTGACAGAGTGAGACTCTAAATCAAAAAAAAAAAAAAAGTGTCCAGCTCAGAGCTATTTTCAGGGCTTTAAAAAAAATCCCCCTTCTGGCCTGGCACAGTGGCTCGTGCCTGTAATCCTAGCACTTTGGGAGGATGTGGCAGGAGGATCACTTGAGCCTAGGAATTTGAGACCAGCCTGGGCAACATAGTAAATTTCGGTCTCTACAAAGAATAAAAAAATTTGGCCAAGTGTAGTGGCTCATGCCTGTAATCCCAGCACTTTGGGAGTCCGAGGCAGGTGGATCACTTGAGGTCAGGAGTTCAAGACCAGCCTGGCCAACATGGTAAAACACCTTCTCTACTAAAAACACAAAAATTAGCCAGGCATGGTGGTGTGCGCCTGTAATCCCAGCTACTTGGGAGGCTGAGGCAGGAGAATTGCTTGAATCCGGGGGCAGAGGTTGCGGCAAACAGAGATGATGCCACTCCACTCCAGCCTGGGTGACAGAGCAAGACTCCATCTCAAAAAATAAATAAATAAATAAATAAATAAATAAATAAGCTGGGCGTGGTCACATGTACTTGTGGTCCCAGCTATTTGAAAGGCTGAGGCAGGAGGATCACTTGAACCCAGGAGGTCGAAGCTGCAGTGAGCTGTGATTGCACTACGGCTCTCCAGTCAGGGCAACAAAGCAATACCTTGTCTCCAAAAAACAAGACAAAACAAAACAAAATAAAACAAATTCCTTTTTGAGTAGAACATCATTCTTATAATGAGCAATTAAAAATGAAGATGTTTGTGACACAAATTTGACACATACTAGAAAATATGTTGAACTGAACAATTATTCAGTAATTAAAAAATAATCACTTCAAATTAACATTCTGTATTGGTCCATGGCTGGTTTTCCTCTTTATATATTGCGCATGCCACCTACAGTCAACTGATTTTCAACAAAGGTGCCAAGAACACACACGAGGGAAAAGACAGTCTCTTCAATAAACAGTGCTGGGGAAATTGAACATCCCCATGAAGAAGAATGAGACTAGACCCCTACCTCTCACCACACACAAAAATCAACTCAGAATGGATTAGGATTAAATGTAACTTGAAACTACAAAACTACTAGAAAATATACAGAAATACTCTACAACATTGGGCTGGGCAAGGTTTTTTTTTTTTTTTTTTTTTTTTTTTTTTTTTTTTTGAGACAGGGAGGTTCTCACTCTGTCACTCAAGGTTGAGTGCAGTGGCACAATCACGGCTCACTGCAGCCTCAACCTCAATCAATCGTGGGCCCAGGTGATCTTCCCACCCCAGCCTCCCAATAGCTGGGACCACAGGTGTGCACTAACATGCCTGCCTAATTTTAAAAATTTTCTTTTTTTTTTTGAGACAGAGTCTCGCTCTGTCACCAGGCTGGAGTGCAGCGGTGCGATCTCAGCTCACTGCATCTTCTGACTCCCTGGTTCAAGCGATTCTCCTGCCTCAGCCTCCCAAGTAGCTGGGATTACAGGCATGTGCCACAACACCCAGCTAATTTTTGTATTTTTAGTAGAGACAGCGTTTCACCATGTGGGCCAGGATGGTTTTGATCTCCTGACCTCATGATCTGACCGCCTTGGCCTCCCAAAGTGCTGGAATTACAGGCGTGAGCCACCGCGCCCAGTCTAATTTTTAAATTTTTTATAGAGATGGGGTTTTGCCATGTTGCCCAGGCTAGTCTTGAACTCCTATGCTTATGTGATTCACCCACTCAAGCCTCCCAAAGTGCTGGGATTACAGGTGTGAGCCACTTTGCCTGGCCCAAGGATTTTTAAAATAAGACCTCAGCAAAACAGGCCAACAAAAGCAAAAATAAACACATGGGATTACATCAAACTGACAGGCTTTTGCACAGCAAAGGAAACAAGAGTGAAGAGACAACCTACAGAATGGGACAAAACATCTGCAAAATATATATCTGACAAGGGGTTAAAAACCAGACTACATAAAGAACAGTGAAAAATGACCAATCTGATTTAAAACTGGGTAAAATGACTGGGTGTGGTGGCTCATGCCTATAATACCAGCACTTCGGGAGGCTGAGGCAGGAGGATTGCTTGAGCCCAGGAGTTCGAGACCAGTGTGGTGCTAAGCATGATGGATCCTCAGGCAGGAAGATTGCTTGAGCCTGGAAGGTCGAGGCTGCAGTGAACCATGACTGTGCCACTGCACTCCCAGCCCAGGCAACACAGCGAGACCCTGTCTCAAAAGGTAAAAGATCTTAGTAGACATTTCTCAAAAGAACACATGCAAAGGTCAAGTAATGAAAAAATGCTCAACATCACTATATACTGCACAACTGATACGTGTCCCATTTATGTTTCACCATCTATTACATGCACCTCAAGAGTGTAAATCCAATTTGTTTAAACTCAAACCAATCCAGCCTATTTTATCCCCTAAGATTTGTCATATTGCAGAATATTTTAGGTTATGAAAACTGATTTTAATAAAGAAAGGTTACTAGTGAGGATAAATGTTTAAACTACTATAGCAGAGAGGTGGACGGTTATTAGTGTAAGTCCAACCCACTGGCAAGTAGAAAAAATATTATTAGGCTAAGCAGGAAGAATTACTGCAAGATATGCTGGTTTGATGACAGCATAAACTAAAAGAATACATACCTAAGAACAGTTTGCACATCTTGAATTGGATAGCCAGAAAGGTTCAGAGTCATCTTAGATAATTTTTTATTTTATTTTTGGAGACGGAGTCTAGCTCTGTGCCCAGTCTGGAGTGCAGTGGCATGATCTTCGTTCACTGCAACCTCCGCCTCCCGGGTTCAAGCAATTCTCCTGCCTCAGGCTCTCGAGTAGCTGGGACCACAGGCACACACTGCCATGCCCAGTTGATTTTTTGTATTTTAGTATAGACGGGGTTTCACCGTGTTGCCCAGGCTGGTCTCGAACTCCTGAGCTCAGACAATCCGCCTGCCTCGGCCTCCCAGTGTTAGAATTACAGGTATGAGCCACCATGCCGGGCCGATAAATTTTTAAAGAACCTTAAAAACTGCCCTTTCCTCAGCTGCTGCCAAGGTGCTTGGTCATTCCAAGGAAGCTAAGGCCACATTGGGGTGAGAGCCTCACTTCATCTGGCGATTAGCACCTCATCCAGCAGCACCAGCCCCACACACACCCGTGCCATGGCCTCCCCTCTCCGAGCTCGCCTACATCTACTCGGCCCTCATTCTGCATAATGATAAAATCAATGCCCTCATTAAAGCAGCTGGTGTAAATGTTGAACCTTTCTGGCCTGGCGTGTTTGCAAAGGCCCTAGCCAATGTCAGCATCGGGAACCCCATCTGCAATGTAAGGGCTGGTGGACTTGCAGCAGCTGGAGATCCTACCCCCTCCACTGCTGCTGCTTCAGTTGAGAAGAAAGTGGAAGCAAAGAAAGAAGAATCCGAGGAATCTGATGAGGACATGGGCTTTGGTCTTTTTGACTAAACCTCTTTTATAGCATATTCAATAAAAACCTAAACTTTGAAAAAAAGAAATAAATAACCTTAAAAATTGAAGCACTGCTTTCTGTATGGCAGTAGGATGCAACACAAGAAATCTGAGTGGTTTCCAAATGTTAAAGAAACAACTATTGGCTGGGCGTGGTAGCTCATGCCTGTAATCCCAACACTTTGGGAGGCTGAGGCAGGTGGATCACCTGAGGTCAGGAGTTTGAGACCAGCCTGGCCAACATGGTGAAACCCTGTCTCTACTAAAAATACAAAAAAATTAGCTGGGTGTGGTGGCGTGTGCTTGTAATCCCAGCCACTTGGGAGGCTGAGGCAGGAGAATCGCTTGAACTCGGGAGGCGGAGGTTGCAGTGAGCTGAGATGGTGCCATTGCACTCCAGCCTAGGCAACAAAAGTGAAAACTCCGTCTCAAAAAAAAAAAAAAAAAAAAAAAAAAAACCTATTGCTAAAAAACCAGGAAGGTGTGGGGAAGAAACAATCTTGATGAAGATAAAGTAGCTTCAGGCATCAACGCTCTTTAAAAGGCATAACTTTTGCTAGAAAAATTGGCAATATTTACATTAATATGTGGCATTTAAGTATTCAGAATAATTACCTTTCTTAATGTACTATTTCTAAAATCACCTCCCATAAATTGTCTTAGGGTCAATATCCAATTACCTTTTAAAAATATTTTTCTTGGCTATAGCAATTTTATGAAAAAACATTCAAGATTTAAAAATATAATCACTTGAAGCTCATTAAGGACTGCCAAAAATCTAATTTTATTTTTGCATCCTTTATAAATAAAAAGCAACCGATAACCACTTTCCTCTTAGATCCAACTTCAATGACCACATTCTCAGAACTACCAAAAGACTTCAAGTACATTGTCTGTAAGGAACAGTTTATAATTGCTGAATTTTACATTTTTGCTTAATATACAACATTTCTGCTTAATACATCAAGCATATTTTTGCTTAATATATTTTTGTAAACTATAGTTAACTCTTGGAATGTCTAAACTACCTTTATTTTCTTCATTAATAAAAATGAGTGATTTAAAACTTCATGCACATGTAACATTTTATTATTATTATTTTTGAGACAAAGTCTTGCTCTGTCACCCAGGCTGGAGTGCAGTGGCACGATCTCGACTCACTGCAACCTCTGCCTCCTGGGTTCAAGTGATTCTCCTGCCTCGGCCTCCCAAATAGCTGAGATTACAGGCACGCACCACAATGCCCGGCTAATTTTTTGTATTTTTTTTTTTTTTTTGAGAGGGAGTCTCGCTCTGTCGCCAGGCTGGAGTGCAGTGGCGCGATCTTGGCTCACTGCAACCTCCGCCTCCTGGGTTCAAGTGATTCTCCTGCCTCAGCCTCCCTAGTAGCTGGGACTACAGGCATGCGCCACCACGCCCAGCTAATTTTTGTATTTTTAATAGAGACGGGGTTTTCACCATGTTGGCCAGGATGGTCTCGATCTCTTGACCTTGTGACCCACCTGCCTCCACCTCCCAAAGTGCTGGGATTACGGGCGTGAGCCACCGCGCCCGGCTAATTTTTTGTATTTTTAGCTGAGACGGGGTTTCACCATGTAGACCAGGTTGGTTTTGAACTCCTGACCTCAAATGATCTACCTGTCTCAGCCTCCCAGAGTGCTGGGATTACACACATGAGCCACTGTGCCGGCATATGTAACATTTTAAATACCTGACTTCCTTGACATAAGGTAAGACAGTCTTAGGCAGGCTGCCACTGGGAATGTTTTTTTCTTTTTCTTTTTTAAATTAGAGACAGGGTCTCACTACATTGCCTAGATTGGTCTCAAACTCCTGGGCTCAAGCAATCTTCCTCTCTTGGCCTCCCAAAGTGTTGGGATTGCAGGTGTGCGCCACTACGCCCAGCTTGAAAATTTTTTTAATGCATGTGGTAATCCACAGGAGTAGATCACATTTAGTATATGACCAAGTTAATTAAGAAGTCAAAGAACACGTTAAATTTAAGCAGAATAAGGCTGGGTTCGGTGGCTCACGCCTGTGATCCCAGCACTTTGGGAGGCTGAGGTGGGCAGATCATGAGGCCAGGAGTTCGAGACCAGCCTGGACAACATGGCGAAAGTCTTTACTAAAAATACAAAAATCAGCTGGGCGTGGTGGTACACGCCTGTGATCCCAGCTACTCAGGAGGCTTAGGCACATGATCGCTTGAACCTGGGAGATGGAAGCTGCAGTAAGCTGAGATCCTGCCACTGTACTCCAGCCTGGGTGACAGATCAAGACTCTAACTAAAAAAACCCCCCAAAAAACAAATAGTTACTTGGAAAACTTCCGACATTTATTTACTTCTGGACAAACAAATGAGTGGGAAGAATCATCAGTATACACCTCTTAATTGTATTTTTTTTTGTTTTTTGAGACAGAGTCTTGCTCTGTCGCCCAGGCTGGAGTACAGTGGTACGATCACAGCTCACTGCAACCTTTGCCTCCCGGGTTCAGGTGATTCTCCTGCCTCAGCCTCCGGAGTAGCTGGGATTACAGGCATGGAGAACCACACCTGGCTAGTTTTTGTATTTTTAGTAGAGACGAAGTTTCACCATGTTGGCCTGGCTGGTCTCAAACTCCTGACCTCAAGTGATCTGCCCGCCTTGGTCTCCCAAAGTGTTGGGATTACAGGCGTGAGCCACCGTGCCTGGCCAATGTTAGTTTTTATCCTTAAAATTGCCTGAGTTCTTAGAACACAGAAAAAACAAATTTGAATGCATTTCTAACAGCTTAATAATTTATATGTCCCATTATAATTTTAGTGGAATGTTTTAAAGCCAAAGCATAATTCACTGCAAAGATAAACTTGAAAAAGCAAACAAACTTACAAATAGTATGTTATGACCTAGACAAAACTGATTATCAACTAGTAATACTCATAATTAGCACATGCAACAGATTGAGAAATTAAATCCTGTGCTATATACTCTTAAGTATTTTGTCAGATATATCTTTAAATGTTCTATCAATTGCATTCCTTTCCGCACATATTTTAAACAAGAAAACAATTGTCTTTCCTCCAGATACTCATGTTTATCAGTGCAAAACGTTGCAATCTCAGTAAAAATGGTTTATTACAATGTTATTTTAGAAAGGCTTAGTCCTCAAACTGTTGAAAATGTACTTAAAAGATGTCCAAATCATGAGAATGATCAACTTCAATGGCTTCCTCTGCCTCCAACTTGGCTTCTGCATGTCCTTCCTGTGACTCATCAAGAGAGGCCAAGGCCTCATTTGTGTCACTTGCAAAAGTTTCTCGTGATGTATCATCATCTTCTTGAAAATTTAGACTTTTAATAGCTTGTTTCATCTTTTTCCCCAACACTTGTGTTCTCCTCTTCCTAGCAGCTTTTTTATTTTCATATTCCTTTTGGTTTTCAATGTAGAAAATGTCCTGTAATAAAGGAACGAAGTTAGTAAACAAGAACTACCACATTATTAAAGGTTTATTCCATGACTGTCCCTTTAAAATCATTATCTCCATTTCTTACAAAAAATACAAATATTATTAGGCTCATTATTAAGATGGAGTTCAAGATATTAAGTAAGTACTCACTGCAAGATTGAAACTGATTTAAACCCAGCCTAGTGTTAGGTTTAGGGCCCATGCTTATTCTACCATACTGTATCATCTCTACAGTTAAAAATTTCCTAAATGAAGGCTGGGCATGGTGACTCATGCCTGTAATCCCAGCACTTTGGGAGGTGGAGGTGGGTGGTTCACTTGAGGTCAGGAGTTGCAGACCAGCCTGGCCAACATGGTGAAACCCTGTCTCTCCTAAAAATACAAAAAGTAGCCGGCCGTGGTGGCACACACCTGTAGTCTCAGCTACTAGGGAGGCTGAGGCAGGAGGATCATTTGAATCCAGGAGACAGAGGTTGCAGTGAGCTGAGACTGCGCCACTGCACTCCTGCCTGGGCAGCAGAGCGAGACTGTGTCTCAAAAAAAAAAAAAAAAAAAAAAAAAAACCAAAACCAAAGCAAAACAAAAAGTCAAAAAGTTTTGGAGCATTTTGGATTTTCAGATTAGGGATTGTCAACCTGTACTAAAACAGAGACGGTTCAAAGGTTTAAAAAAGGAGCTAGTGTAGGCAGGACACACTTCTGGGACCCTATTATCTCCTGGGCAGGGATTCCAAAAAGCTCAAGCCAAGCCAGTCCCTGTTATATTCTTAAAGAATACAAATCCCAATCCCTTCTTGTTTATAAAAAGCACTATGGAAGATGGTGGGATGAAGGAGACTCTCTCCTAAAATTTATGCTAAATAGTTACAAGCAGCACACAGAATTAACAGAGGAAGGTGTAAAGATCTTTGAAATGAAGAGGTAAGGGAAAACTTCAGAATATGAGTGTTTTGATGAAGAGAAATAAGAAAAGTATTTGCTAAAGAGGAGGAACTGAGGAGGGAGAAGGAGGGTACATAAGTGAGAAAAGACAAAGGTAAATTCAGAATATAATGAGGCTTGCTACCAGTTATCAAGTGAGTACTTTTACGTACCAGGCATTTTGCTAAGGACTTTACACACACATTAACTCATTTCGTCCTCACAAAAGCCTTATGAGGTAGTTAACTATCCTTGTTTTCAGATGTGGAAAATGAGGCACAAGATTACAGGGCTACCATGTGAAGGTATGAAGTCTGAACTCACATATGATTTCTCTAATATTCTCCTTTTTAAAAGTTTTTGATAGAGATGGGGCCTCGCTGTCACCCAAGCTGGAGTGCAGTGGTATAATTATACCTCACTGCAGCCTCGAATTCCTGGACTAAAGCAATCCTCCCGCCTCAGCATCCCAAGTAGCTGCTGATTTCTCCTACATTCTTATTTTTTTTCTTCTTCTTTTTTTTTTGAGACAGGGTCTGGCTCTGTCACCCAGGCTGGAGGGTAGTGGTCTGATCTCGGCTCACTGCAATTTCCGCTTCCAGGGTTCAAGCAATTCTCATGCCTTGGCCTCTAGAGTAGCTGGAACTACAGGTGTGAGCTACCACACCTAACTATATTTTGTATTTTTAGTGGAGATGGGGTTTCTCCATGTTGCCCAGGCTGGTCTCCAACTCCTGGCCTCAAGTGACCCACCTGCCTCGGCCTCCCAAAGTGCTGGGATTACAGGGTTAAGCCACCGCGCCCGGCCCAATGTTCTTAAAATCTATTATACTTCCTTCACAAAAGTGTGATGATTTGCAATTTTTTCCAAGAGTTCACTTACCTTTAATTCAAAGAATATGAAGAAGCCACAGTAGAAGCATTTTCATTTTATATGGAAGCATATCCAAGCATCTTGCTAAGAATTCTAAGTAGTATAATGCTTGTTAACACTGAGTAAATTTTACGAAACTGCCCTTTTCTCTCCAAATATGGCAAGCCTTATTAAAAAGAAACTTTGGCCAGGTGTGGTAGCGCATTCTTGTAATCCTAGCATTTCAGGAGGCCGAGGTGGTCAGATCACTTGAGGTCAGGAGTTCGAGACCAGCCTGGCCAATATGGTAAAACTCCATCTCTACTAAAAAAAAAAAAAAAAAAAAAATTAGGCTGGGTTTGCTGGCTCTCGCCTGTAATCCCAGCACTTTGGGAGGCCGAGGCAGGTGGATCACGAGGTCAGGAGATCGAGACCATCCTGGCCAACATGGTGAAACCCCATCTCTACTAAAATACAAAAAATTAGCTGGGCATGGTGGTGCGAGCCTATAATCCAAGCTACTTGGGAGGCTGAGGCAGGGGAATCACCTGAACCCGGGAGGCAGAGGTTGCAGTGAGCCGAGAGTGCGCCACTGCACTCCAGCCTGGCGATAGAGCAAGACTCCATCTCAAAAAACAAACAAACAAACAGAAACACAAAAATCAGTCAGTCGTGGTGGCGGGCACCTGTAATCCCAGCTACTTGGGAGGGTAAGGCAGGAGAATTGCTTGAACCCGGGATGAGCCAAGATCTCACCACTGCACTCCAGCCTGGGCAACAGAGCTAGGAGACTCCGTCTCAAAAATTAAAAAAAAACAATAAACAAAATAAAAGCAAACTTCATTCCCATGCGTTATGAATTTAATAGAACAAAGTGGGAAATGGTCCCCAAAATGTTGTTGCAACATGTTGTTAATATCTTTATCACAAATGCAGACAGGTAATTTGAGGGAAAATTTCCCCCCTCCCATCCATATCTATATATACTTAACTCTCCAAGTTAAGGATCTAACTCTAGTGTTTTAGCTGAGCTTTTTTTTTTCCTTTGAACAAAGCAAATAAAGTTTTAACTATTGCTTTTTTCCTTCAGAAAACTTTGTATTTTTCAAAACAAAACTTAATTGTGAGGTCATGTACCCAAATGGAATTTTAAAACAGGAAAACAAACTTAGTCAAGTTCTGGCTTCTAAGTTCTACATATGGTGACTGTTAGCAATATAGCAATTAAAAGAATAATTATAACATCATCATTTAGGTGGCATCTGAAATAAATGATCTATAATAAAATTTTATTGGTCAGGCATGGTGGCTCCCACCTGTAATCCCAGGACTTTGGGAGGCCCAGACAGGAGGATTGCTTAAGGCCAGGAGTTTGAGACTAGACTGGGCAATATAAGACCCTGTCTCTACAAAATATTTTAAAAATAAGCTGAGAGTGACGGCATGTGCCCTATAGTCCCAGCTACTAAGGAGGCTGAGGCAAGAGGGTCACTTGAGCCCTGGAGTTTGAGGCTACAGTGAGCTATGATAGTGCCATTGGACTCCTGCCTGAGTGATAGCAGGAGACCTACCTCTTCAAAACAAAACAAAACTGCCAGGTATAGTGGCTCACACCTGTAATCCCAGCACTTTGAAAGCCCAAGGCATGAACATCATTTGAGCCCCAGAGTTCAAGACCAGTCTAAGCAACATAATGTGAGACCTGGGTGACAGAGTGAAACCGTCTCTTTTTAAAAAGAATTTTTTGGCCAGGCGCGGTGGCTCACTCCTGTAATTCCAGCACTTTGGGAGGCTGAGGAGGGTGGATCACCTGAAGTCAGGAGTTTGAGACAAGCCCAGACAACATGGTGAAACCCTGTCTCTACTAAAAATACAAAAATTAGCCGGGTGTGGTGGTATGCCTGTAATCCCAGCTACTCGAGAGGCTGAGGTGAGAGAACTGCTTGAAGCCGGGAGGCGGAGGATGCAGTGAGCCGAGATCGTCCACTGCACTCAGCCTAGGGGACAGAGCGAGACTCTGTCTCAAAAAAACAAACAAAAGAGTGTCCTTGTAAGTCAACATTTCCCTATTATTAGATATTCCAAGTGTTTCTATTTTTTCTTATTATAATGCAAAGTTTCTGGTAGTTTAACATAAAAACTTTCTAGTATTAAAATCCTTTCCCTAAATGAGCTGGAATAACTGAATTACAAAGAAATAATACAGTGAAAATAACTCCAACATGGTTTTGGAGTCAGAGTGGTCTGTGTGATCTTAGGCATATAATTTTGATTATTCTCCATTTGTAACATTCACAGTGATACAATGAGGTGAAGATTAAGTTACATAATATTAATCTTTGGTCCAGTGGGAGGAAATCAATAAATGTTACAGTATTTCTTTTCTCCTGCCTGAGAATATTATTTGTCCAAGGTTTAGTTACTTAGAAGGTATCTTTTAAGTACATACTTTTTGTCAAGAATTACTCTGGGTGAGAGGAGAGAACATTAGAGTATAATCTTTGCTACCACTCAACAGTTGTGTTCCTAAGGAAACTTACATTGTTACAAATCATGTTACTGAAACAGTTGTTACAATGAAATGAACAAAGTAGTTACTAGAGATTTTAGATTTACAGTAACAGTAACATTTCCTATAGGAATGTCAATATAGCAGACTCTATTAAAATGACTGTTAAGAGAACAGCCAGAAAACTTAAGGAAAAAGAACACTGAGCAGATGCAAAATGCAATTACCTGGACCAGCTCAAGGTAAGTTGCTTTATCTGTCATCATTAGTATTACAGTCAGTATGGCTAAAAGACACATTCCTATTACCTTTATCACCATTGTTATCATAAGGAAAATGTGCAGCTACTCAAATACAACAGCTGTGATAGATGTGCACCACCTCTTTCCTATGCAAGAGTTTAGTTCTCAATCTTTACTATATGAATAAATGCTAAGTGCAAATCATGTTCTCAGATTAACAAATTAAAAGATAACAAATTTTAAGTTTTGAAAAACCCATACTGTAGAAGAATGTCTGTAAAAGATATTCCCAGTAACACAAACATGATTTAAAATACTAAAGAGTCTACACCTTCTAGTTTATAATACTGGAGACAGAAGAATGAATGAAAGCCACGAGGAGACAATCACCAAAATATAATAAGGTAACCTAATATTCTGTAAGATAACCACCTGTAACTTTTTTTTTTTTTTTTTTAAAGACAGAGTCTTGTTCTGTCACCCAGGCTGGAGTACAGTGGTGTGATCTCGGCTCACTGCGATGTCCACCTCCCAGGTCCAAGCGATTCTCCTACGTCAGCCTCCCAAGTAGCAGGGATTACAGGCGCCCGCCACCATGCCTGGTTACTTTTTGTATTCTGAGTAGAGTCGGGGTTTCACCATGCTGGCCAGGCTGGTCTTGAACTCCTGAACTCAACTGATCTGCCCACCTCGGCCTCCCAAAATGCTGGAATTACAGACATGAGCCACCACGCCTAACCTAACTTTAACTCTTCAAAAGGTCTAAATCATGAAGGAAAATGTGGGGTTAAAAAGAATAAAGGAGGGCCAGGCGAGGTGGCTAACACCTGTAATTCCAGCACTTTCGGAGGCCAAGGTGGGAGGACTGCTTGAGCCCAGGAGTTGGAGACCAGCCTGGCCAACATGGAGAAACTCCGTCTCTACCAAAAATACAAAAATTAGCTGGCCATAGTGGTGCATGTTTGTTGTCCCAGCTACTTGGGAGGCTGAGGGTCATCTAAGACCAGGGAGGTCAAGAATGCAGTGAGCTGTGATGATGCACTCCAGCTGGGGCAACAGAGTAAGACTTTGTCTCCGGCCGGGCGTGGTGGCTCATGCCTGAATCCCAGCACTTTGGGAGGCCAAGGCAGGCAGATCACAAGGTCAGATCGAGACCATCCTGGTTAACATGGTGAAACCCCGTCTCTACTAAAATACAAAAAATTAGCTGGGCGTGGTGGCGCAAGCCTGTAATCCTAGCTACTCAGGAGGCTGAGGCAGGGGACTTGCTTGAACCCGGGAGGCAGAGGTTGCCGAGATCATGACACTGCACTCCAGCCTGGCGACAGAGCAAGACTCCAACTCAAAAAAAAAAAACAGTTTTTTAAAAAAGACTTTGTTTCCAAAAATTAAAAAAAAAAAATTTAAATAATTAAAAATATATAATACAGGAGGAGATACAACAAATGGAATATGGAAACCTAGACTGTATTCTGCTTAGGGGGAAAGTATATAAAATATATTCTTGGGACAAATTAGGAAATTGGAATAAGGTCTAGATATTGAATACTATGAAATTGTTTTTATTTCTCTTAGGAGTGATAATGGGTCTTGTGGTTATGTAGGGTATTGTCACTACGGGGAGATACTTTTTTTTTGTATTTTTTTTTTGGTGGGGGATGGCACCAAGCTGAAGTGTTAACTGTACACTCACTCCAGACTCACTGCCTGACCTTACGCTTGTTCAAATAATTAGAACTAAGCATCTGATGCTTGTTATTTATTTCCACATGGAACAGGAAAAGACTGTATAGGCCAGGCGTGGTGGCTCATGCCTATAATCCCAACACTGTGGGAGGCTAAGGTGGGTGGATCACTAGAGCCCAGAGTTCCAGACCAGCCTGGGCAACATCTCTACAAAAAATACAAAAATTAGCTGGGTGTAATGGCATATGCCTGTACTCCCAGTTACTCTGGAGGCTGAGGTGAGAGGACTACTTGAGCCCAGGAGGCAGAGGCTGCAGTGAACAGAAATTGCACCACTGCACTCCAGCCTGGGCAACAGAGCCAGGTCCTTAGACCCTGTCTCAAGGGGAAAAAAGAAAGAAAGAAAGAGAGAAACAAATAAAAAGTGTATAGGTAAAGAAAGAATGGTTCATGCCTGTAATTGCAGCACTTTGGGAGACTGGGGCAGGAGGATTGCTTGAGCCGAGACGTACAAGACCAGCCTGGGCAACACAGCAAGACCCCGTCTCTACGAAGAATAAAAGGCTGGCTGGGAGCACTGGCTCACGCCTGTAATCCCAGCACTTTGTGGGGGCCGAGACGGGCGGATTGCTTGAGGTCAGGAGTTTGAGACCAGTCTGGCCAATATGGTGAAACCCCGTCTCTACTAAAAATACAAAAATCAGCCAGGCATGGTGGCATGTGCCTGTAATCCCAGCTACTTGGGAGGCTGAGGCACGAGAATCACTTGAACCCGGGAGGCAGAGGTTGCAGTGAGCTGAGATCATGCTGCTACACTCCAGCCTGGGTGACAGAGTGAGACTCCGCCTCAAAAAAAAAAAAAATAAATAAAAGGCATAAATGTTACTTAAAATAAGATAATAACAAAATCAGTCCACTGAAGGCAGAACAGGTAATGCATATCCATAGAAAATGAAGGTAGAGGGTGAGTAGAAGTCAAATTATGATGGCGCTTAAGAGGTGAGGACATTATCATTACCTTAATTTGTTCCTCGCTGATACTAGGAGTGTTTTTCAAGAGATTCAGAAAAACTCCACCTGGTGTTCTTCTTCGACTACCATTCTACAAAAAGGAACAGAAAAGTTAAACTGCATATACTCTTCCCATAAATGGTCAAGGCATCTTTTAACAGAGACACAATTAAGGGGATAGAAGAAATACCAGATCTGAAGTCCAGTCCTGATTCTGACTCTTACAAAATAGGTAACATGAGTAAATTACCGAAATATGAGTTTCAGTTTCTTCATCTATAAAACGAAGGCCAAAGATATTTGGTCTTTTTTAATTCTGAAATTCCATGATTTAAAAAATCTATATGGTAACAAAGAGAAATAGGCCACTCAGCTCAAATGACCTAACAAATGACTGGATTTTCTGTTTTAATCTGCCACCTGGCTAAGTCAGTGAATATTCTTTTTTTTTTTTTTTTGAGATGGAGTTTCACTCTTTCGCTCAGGCTGGAGTGAAATGGCACGATCTCGGCTCACTGCAGCCTCTGCCCTCCGGGGTTCAAGCGTTTCTCCTGCCTCAGCCTCCTGAGTAGCTGGGATTATAGGCACTCCCCACCACGCCTGGCGAATTTTTGTATTTTTAGTAGAAACGGGGTTTCGCCATGTTGGCCAGCCTGGTCTCAAACTCCTGACCTCAGGCGATCTGCCTGCCTCGGCCTCACAAAGTGCTAGGATTACAGGTGTGAGCCACCGCGCCCACCATGAATATTCTATTAGATGTTAAAACACATCATAAACTCTAAATAATTAAAACAGTATGGTTCCAAAATAAAACTAGAATGATCAGTGAAGCAAAATAGAAAACCCAGAAAAAAAAGCCAAATATACATGGGTATTTAGTCTATGATATAGATACTATCTTAAATTGGAGAAGATAAATGTATTATTCAAGAATTGGCATTTGAGGCTGGGCGCAGTGGCTCACGCCTGTAATCCCAGCACTTTGGACGCCAAGGCGGGTGGATCACCTAAGGTCAGGAATTCAAGACCAGCCTGGTCAACAACATGGTGAAACCCTGTCTCTATCAAAAACACAAAAATTAGCTGGGCATGGTAGCACATATCTGTAATCCCAGCTACTTGGGAGGCTAAGGCAGGAGAATCACTTGAACCCGGGAGGTGGAGGTTGCAGTGAACCGAGACTGTGCCATTGCACTCTAGCCTGGACGACAAGAGCAAACCTCCATTTCATTTTTTTTTTTTTTTTGAGACAATGTCTCATGCAAACCTCTATTTCAAAAAAAAAAAAAAAAAAAAGTTGATGGTTGAGCTACTGGGTAGCCACCATGGGAAATATTACGTTGGATTCATACCTCATGTCTTATACCAAGATATATTCCAAAGGGATCAAAGATTTAAATATATATAATAAATCAGATATATATACACACATACAGTGGCTTCTCAATAGTCATGGTAGTTACGTTTTATAAAGTTGCTGCAAACATTGAATTAGCAAATATTGAAACATTCCTTCTGAAAAATACAGGGTTAGGTTCCTGAAAGCCTCTGATAGACAACACTTTTGTCAACAGATCAGTATATAACCTTGTATGTATCTTGGTTTAAAGACACCTTATTGAAAACATATTGTTGATTCATTAACATTGAATTAGTGGCCAACAGCCTATAACTCATGCCTAAACGATGCTTATCTAACCATATTTTCTCTCTAACACATGTCACAGTCTTCTTGCACTTAGAAACACTAGTTGGCACTACAGCACTACCCTTGGAGGGGCCATTTTAAACAGCAAAATCCCCAGAGGGGCAAAAAAAAAAAAAAAAAAAAAAAAAGCACAGAATGTGAAAAAGATGGCACTAAAATAGACCTTGAAAAGAACACCTGTTTACAGTATGGAAGCTGAAACAAAGCAATGTTGCCTTGTTTGACCTCAGCTAAGCATGTGCATGTCGGACAACTCAAATTTTTTTAGACACTGCACATCTGTGAATGACTGTGAAACCACCACTAGTATTGATTTGAGGTTATGAATAACTTTTACCAAGTAGGCAAATTTGAAAATATAAAATCTACAAATAATGAGGATCGACTGAGCATGTATGTCATATACACATAGTCATATAAATTATGATATAACTATTCACTGGAATGCTAGCAACTGCAAAAAAGAATGAGGGGGCTCTCTTTATATACTTGATAAGGTTTCTAAGATAAGTTAAAAAAAAAAAAGCAAGGTATAGAATAGTATGTATAGTATATGACCATTTGTGTAAAAACAAGTGTGTTAGGGCCGGGCACGGTGGCTCACGCCTGTAATCCCAGCACTTTGGGAGGCCAAAATGGGCAGATCATGAGGTCAGGAGTTTGAGACCAGCCTAACATGGTGAAACCTCATTTCTATTAAAAATATAAAAATTAGCTGGGTGTGGTGGTGTGTGCCTGTAATCCCAGCTACTTCGGAGGCTGAGGCAGGAGAATCGCTTGAACCCGGGAGGCAGAGGTTGCAGTAAGCCGAGATCGCACCACTGCACTCCAGCCTGGGTGACAGAGCGAGACTCCATCTCAAAAAAAATAATAATGGGTGTTGGAGAGGAGTCTGGGTGGCTCAAGGATAGGTGTGGTCGGGTAGCCTCTCACTACATACTCTTTTACTGATTTTTTATTGTGATAATAAACACATGACAAAAAAATTTTGTCATCTTCACAATTTTAAAGTGTACATACAGTTCAGTAGTAAAGTATATTTACACTGTTATAAAACAGATCTCCAAAACTGTTTCATCTTGCAAATCTGAAACTCTGTAAACATAAATTTCCCTTAGCCTCCTCCCTTTAGCCCTTGATACTCTTTCTTGTTTTACCATGTGAACTGGTTGCCTATTCAAATAACTGAATTTTTAAAAATAAGGAAATAGGTACATATACACACTTGTGGCCGGGTGCGGTGACTCACGGGTTGGGTGTTGGGTATTATACCCAACACTTTGGGAGGCCGAGACAGGTGGATCACTTGAGGTCAGGAGTTTGAGACCGGCCTGGCCAACATGGTGAAACCCTGTTTCTAATAAAAATACAAAATTAGCTGGACATGGTGGGATATGCCTGTAATCCCAGTTACTCAGAAGGCTGAGGGCAGAAGAATTGTTTGAATCTGGGAGGCAGAGGTTGCAGTGAACTGAGATGGCAACACTGTACTCCACCCTGGGTGACAGAGCACGACTGTCTCAAATATATGTTAATTGCAGAAAAAGTAGCAAAAACATGCAGTTAAAAGAAAAAATAGGCGGGGTACAATGGCTCACACCTGTAATCCTAGAGGCAGATGGATTGCTTGAGTGCCCAGGAGTTTGAGACCAGCCTGGGCAACATGGTGAAACCCTGTCTCTACAAAAAATACAAAAATTAGCTGGGCATTGTGGCTCAAGCCTATAGTCCCAGCTACTTGGGAGACTGAAGTGGAAGGACTGCTTGAGCCAGGGAGGTCGAGGCTGCAGTGACCTGCGATTGTGCCACTGTACTCCAGCCTGGATGACAGAGTGAGACCCTGTATCAAAAAGGGGGAAAAAAAAAAAAGAAAAAGAAAAGAAAAAAACCACCCATGATCCTACTAACCATAGGTAATCATTGTAACATTTTGACACATATAATCTTTTTACTTTTTTCTGACACAGTCTCGCTCTTCACCCAGGCTGAAGTGAGGTGGTGTGATCATGCCTCACTGCAGCTCGACCTTCTGGGCTCAAGGGATCCTCCCACCTCCTTAGCCTCCCAAGTAGCTGGGACTACAAGCATGTGCCACAACATCCAGCTAATTTTTGTATTTTTTTGGTAGAGATAAGGTTTCACCATGTCACCCAGGCTGGTCTCAGGATTACACGTGTGAGCCACCACACCTGGACATCTTTTTACTTTTTTATATGCCACATATATTTGTAACTCCAACCCCAAATGGGATTCTGTCATATAAATTGGTTTGTTTATTTATTTTTGAGACAGTCATGTTCTTGTTGCCCAGGCTGGAGTGCAGTGGCACAATCTCTGCTCACTGCAACCTCCACCTCCCAGGTTCAAGCAATTCTCCTGCCTCAGCCTCCCGAGCACCTGTGATTACAGGCACATGCCACCACACCCGGCTAATTTTTGTATTTTTAGCAGAGACGGGGTTTCACCATGTTGGACAGGCTGGTCTCGAACGCCTGACCTCAGGTGATATGCCCGTCTCAGCCTCCCAAAGTGCTGGGATTACAGGCATGAGGCACTGCGCCTGGCCAATTGGTTTGTAATCTGTCTTTTCATTAAACAATCCATTATACATACCCTTCCATGTTCATGTTAAATAGACTTTTGAGACTTTGAAGCCAATATGAATTTTTGGATATTGCTCTTCAAACTGGCTAAAAACCTTGGAGTCATCTTTGACTCTTCCTTTTCTTACATCCTCCATCTAATCCACTAGGAAATTCTGTTGGCCGTATCTTCCACATATACCCAGAATCTGACCACTTTTCCTTCACCCCACTGCTACCATGCTGGTCAGACCCATTGGAATGGCTTTTCCTGCTTCTAATCTTATTCCTCAGTTCAGTCTATCCTCAAAACAGCAGCTGAAAGGAAATGCATTTCTTTTTCTTTTTTCTTTTTTGAGACTGAGTTTCGCTCTTGTTGCCCAGTCTGGAGTCCAATGGCGCAATCTCGGCTCATGGCAACCTCCACCTCCCGGGTTCAAACGATTCTCCTGCCTCAGCCTCCTGAGTAGCTGGGATTACAGGCATACACCACCATACCTGGCTAATTTTTGTGTATTTTTAATAGAGACGGGGTTTCTCCACATTAGTCAGGCTGGTCTCAACTCCTGACCTCAGGTGATCTGCCCGCCTCGGTCTCCCAAAGTGGTGGGATTACAGGTGTGAGCCACCACGCCCGGCCTAGGAAATGCATTTCTTATCTGTTCAAAACCCTCTATGGGCCATTTCATTTAAAGTAAAAGGAAAATTCCTTAAGATGGCAAACAAGTTCCCACTAGACCTGGCCCAATTATCTCTCTGACCTTATATCCTACTCACTCTCTCATGCACTCTGCTCCTGCCACATTGGCCCCTTGTTGAGACAGGAACTAGGTAGAGATTAGGGTGGAGAGAGCAGTCTTGCCAAGTACAGGGTAAGAGCCTGTCTTTAAAATTTTGTCCCTTATGGATTTTTTGCATTAATTTTGATTTTTGAAACTGGTACATTCAAATATTATTTATTTTGATTATTGAGTTTTTAAGGCACTGTCAAATTTTGAACCTAAAGCAAGTAAACTGCTCACTTCATGCTAGTTCTGGCCTTGCTGGGCACCCTTCACTTCTACAATAGCTGTTATTTCTGCTTGGTCTATTCTTCCTGCAGTATTCATTGCTTCACCTCAAGTCTTTGTTCAAACGGCACCTTCTTAATAACATCTACCCAGACCACTCTAGTTTAACTGCAACGTCCTCCTCTCTGCTACTATTCCCTATAGCTCCATCTGATTTCTTTCTTTTCCCATAGGATGTATCACCTTTTTTTTTTTTTTTTTTTGAGACAGGGTCTCGCTCTGTCACCCAAGCTGGAGCGCAGTGGCATGATTACAGTTCACTGCAGCCTTGACCTCCCAGGTTCAAGTGATCCTCCCACCTCAGCCTCCTAGGTAGTTGGGACTAAACACATGTGCCACCAAGCCTGGCTAATATATGTATACATATTTTTTGTAGAACAGGATTTCACCATGTTGCCCAGGCTGGTCTCGAACTCCTGTACTCAAGCAATCTACCCTCCTTGGCCCCCCAAAGTGCTGGGATTACAGGTGCGTCTGGTCAATGTATCACTTTTTAACATACTTGAAGTTATATTTATTGTTTATAGACTGTCTTCCTTTCCCCCAACCACAACATAAGCTCCCTCCTCTAGAACAGTGCCTGGCACGTAGAAAGCACTGAATTCAAGGAAATAATGTATCCAAAGAAAGTAAATTTGGAGGCCGGGCACGGTGCCTCACGCCTGTAATCCCAGCACTTTGGGAGGCCGAGGCCGGCAGATCACCTGAGGTCGGGAGTTCAAGACCAGCCTGCTCAACATGGAGAAACCCTGTCTCTATTAAAAATACAAAATTAGCCGGGGTGGTGGCGCATGCCTGTAATCTCAGCTACTTGGGAGGCTGAGGCAGGAGAATCGCTTGAACCCGGGAGGCAGAGGTTGCGGTGAGCCAAGATTGCGCCATTGGACTCCAGCCTGGGCAACAAGAGCAAAACTACATCTCAAAACAAACAAACAAACAAATGAAAAAAAAACAAAAAAAAAGAAAGTAAATTTGGGGGCTGGACATAGTGGCTCACACCTGTAATCCCAGTACTTTGGGAGACCGAGGTGGGCAGATTCCTTGAGCTCACAAGTTCAAAACCAGCCTGGACAACATGGTAAAACTCCATCTCTACTAAAAACACAAAAAATTAGCCAAGCGCAGTGGCACGCACCTGCAATCCCAGCTACTCAGAAGGCTGAGGTGGGGGATGGCTTGAGCCTGGGAGGTGGAGGATACAGTGAGCTGAGATCGCGCCACTGTACTCCAGCCTGGGCAAGAGAGCCAGACTGTGTCTCAAAAAATAAAATAAAATAAGAAAGTAAATTTGAACTTGCATCTTCCCAATATTCAGTAAATCTGCATTAGCTCACTGGAATATAAAGTTTTATCACTACAGTACTAAAATATTGATGAAATCTGTAACTCTGTGTTCAACTGAATGAAAATCGAAGTACTTTAACAATGACACAAATAGGGATGGCAGTGCATTCACGATTACTGTAATTTCTTTTGTTGCTAACTTCTGTTTTGACTTCTGTAATTTATGTTCACAGGCTGTTTCCTTAGCCAATGCTATTAATCCTAACTGGGTTTTTTTTCTCCCCATGTCCAAAGCACAATATTGATCTACTCCCTTGTGATGTTATTACAGTATTCAGACTTATCAGTAACAAAAAACAAGGAAGTCATTCAAACCTTCATCCTCACCCTGTGGTGAAAGCTGAATTAAATGAGATATGCCAAACCCTTCTATAACCGCCAGTGCTCGTGATCTGGCCTAGCCAGAGGAGCTCTTTCTGTCATTCTGAAACAGTAAAGGGCTTCTCAAACTTTTCTCCCATTATTGCTCTACCACCCCAGGAACTTTTTAGACTTCCCCCAACTTTCATTCTTATACCCAGGAAATTTTAATACACACAAAAATACCGTATACCTATTTGTACTTTATTGTGTATCTATCTGTGCTTACATAACAAAAGTGTTGACCGGGCACAGTGGCTCAAGCCTGTAATCCCAGCACTTTGGGAGGCCGAGGCAGGCGGATTGCCTGAGCTCAGGAGTTCTCAACCAGCCTAGGCAATATGGTGAAAGCCTGCCTCTACTAAAATACAAAAACTAGCTGGGCGTGGTGGCAGGCTATAGTCCCAGCATACTTGGGAGGCTAAGGCAGGGGAATTGCTTGAACTCGGGAGATGGAGGTTTCAGTGAACTGAGATTGTGCCACTGCACTCCATCCTGGGCGACAGAGTGAGATTCCGTCTCAAAAAACAAACAAAAAAAAGGGTGTTTTGTTTTTTTTTTTTGCCCTCTTTTTCAAGAATGCATGAATTAAGTGAACCAAAATGAACACTTCTGTTTACCATTGCTAAAGTGCTGGGCACTGTGGTCAGTATTTTATGTGCACCATCTCCTCTAATCCTTAAAATGTAGGACTAATCTCCATTTTACAGCTGAGGAGACTGAGGCTCCAAGGAGTCAAACAACTTAGCCGAATTTCAATTAGTATGTTGAAATTCTAGAAGTAAAAAAGGGTACCCAAACTCTAAAACCCATATTCTCAAGATCTGAGCTCCTAGGCTCCCCTAGACTTTGTCGTCTTAAACTTCAACCCTTTGGCCGGGTGCAGTGGCTCACACCTGTAATCCCAGCACTTTGGGAGGCCAAGCTGGGTGGATTGCCTAAGGTCAGGAGTTTGAGACCAGCCTGGGCAACATGGTGAAACCCCGTCTCTACTAAAAATACAAACGTTAGCCGGGTGTGGTGGTGCATGCCTGTGATCTCAGCTACTTGGGGGGCTGAGGCAGGAGAATTGCTTGAACTCGGGAGGCGGAGGTTGCAGTGAGCCGAGATTGCGCCACTGCACTCCAGTCTGGGCGACAGAGCGAGACTCCTTCTCAAAAAAAAAAAAAAATTCAACCCCTACCTTTAACGAATCATGTAAGAAATGTTTTGGTGACTATACGGCAACAGGCTATAATTTATGTTTGTTTGTTTTTTTGTCAGGGAAGTACTAACTGCAAAAACAACTGTACTAATTTTTTTTTTTTATTCTTTTTTTTTTTTGAGACGGAGTTTCGCTCCTGTTGCCCAGGATGGAGTGCAAGGGTGCTATCTCAGCTCACTGCAACCTCTGGTCTCTCAGGTTCAAGTGATTCTCCTGCCTCAGCCTCCTGAGTAGCTGGGATTACAGGCATGTGCCACCACGCTTGGCTAATTTTGTATTTTTAGTAGAGACAGGGTTTCTCCATGTTGGTCAGGCTGGTCTCGAACTCCCAATCTCAGGTGATCGGCCCGCCTCAGCCTCCCAAAGTGCTGGGAATACAGGCTTGAGCCACCGCGCCTGGCAACTAATTTTTTTTTTAACACAGTCTTCATTGTTGATAATAGTTTAAAAACCTCAAACATACTGTAAGAATGCATGATAAATCAGAGATCCAACAAGGGCAAAGTTAAATTTGTAATCAAAAACAAAAACAAAAACACAGGATAAACAATACAAAAACAAAAACAGTTAAGCAGTCTTACCATTATAAAGAGACCACCATTTTGTTCAACTTCAGCGGTTTCCATCAGAAGTTCAATTGCCTTTTTGTTACCAATAATCCTCACTACTCGGGCTATCAGGTCTTTCTTTGGTTCCTGTAACCTGATGAGAAACAAGTAAAATTATCCTCTTTGTTTGTTGTACAAAGTTGAAGAAATCTACCTTAGTCACCAGCTAGAATGAAAATCTGATTCTAGTAACTCTTGGTTTTCTAAATCTTCAATATTTAATCTTGGAATCACTGACATGTAAATATTCCTAATCTTGGGTCACAGAAGGAGATGGTAACCTCAAGTTTCCATCTAAACTCTCATAATTGGCTTCTTTATTTGTCTTATTAGATTATAGCAGATTTCAAAATGCACATGCAGCACGATGAATGCAGGTCTGGATGCAAAAGATGATAAAGGCAGTCCACTATTGTCAAAATAAATAACAGACATATATACTTTCAATTATTACGCCTAAAAGCTAAGGCTCTCGTAATTCCAGAGATGTCTGGAGCTTTAAAATGGGATAGGACCTTTCCCTCATAGACTCCCTGCCTCAGAACAAAAAATAGAAACAGCTAATATTTACTGATGGCTTATTATGATTATAATAAGCACAATCCTAAGAACCTTACATGCACTATGCCAGCTGATTCTCTCAAGAATGTACAAGATAGGTACTATCGTTTTCATTTTGTCACTGAGAGGTTAGAAACGTAGGTAGCCTAAGGAATTCTTCCAGTGTCAAAGCTCACACTCTCAACAGATCAAGAATTCAGCTGGGTGTGGTGGCTCACGCCTATAATCCCAGCATTTTGGGAGGCCGAGGTGGTTGGATCACCTGAGGTTGGGAGTTCGAGACCAGTCTGACTAACGTGGAGAAACCCTGTCTTTACAAAAAATACAAAATTACCTGGGTGTGGTGGCGCATGCCTATAATCCCAGCTACTTGGGAGGCTGAGGCAGGAGAATTGCTTGAACCCTGAGGCTAAGGCAGAGGTTGCAGTGAGCCAAGATGGCACCATTGCACTCCAGCCTGGGCAACGACAGTGAAACTCCGTCTCAAAAAAAAAAAAAAAAAAAAAAGAATTCAGACCTGGCACCCTTTGTTTCTTCTCAACAGGAGGCAGTGCATTTTTGTGGAAAGAGAAATAGACTAGGAATACAAGGATCAGGGTTTAACTCCAGGTCTAATATTAATCTGTGAAATGAAGGTTTTGGTTTACAACATCTCTAAGTTTCTTTCCAGCACTCAAATTCCAAACTTCCCCAGTATTTTAAAAATCAAGTACTGGTGCTCAGATAGGCTTGCCTGGAAAGTAAATACTTGTTTTCCTACCAGCTGCATTACTCTTGAACCGTATCTGTTTTCAAATTTATGACACTGTTCATTAGTAATTTAGAGCTAATGAAAATGTTAATTCGAAATCTGAACTTGGTAAAAATACATGAATTGTAAATTTACCATACACCAAGCAATTCTACTTCTGGGTATTTACCCAAAAGAAATGAAAATACGGCCAGGTGAGGTGGCTCACGCCTGTAATCCCAACACTTTGGGAGGTCGAAGGGGGTGGATCATCTGAGGTTAGAAGTTTGAGACCAGCCTGGTCAACATGGTGAAACCGTCTCTACTAAAAATACAAAAAAAAAATTATCTGGGCGTGGTGGCGCACGCCTCTAATCCCTGCTACTAGGGAGGCTGAGGCAGGAGATTTGATTGAACCCAGGAGGCGGAGGTTGCAGTGAGCTGAGATCATGCCACTGCACTCCATCCTGGGCGAGAGAGTGAGACTCTGTCTAAAACAAAACAAAAGAAAACAAAGACATGAAAATATATGTTTAAAGATCTGGATGTGAAGGTTCATAACAGCATTATTCATGATAGCCAAAAAGTAGAATATTCAATATGAATATATGCATATATACACACACTATAAAAATGTATTGATTCCTGCTACACCATGGATCAATCTCAAAAACACAACATTGGCTGGGCGCAGTGGCTTACACCTCTAATCCCACCACTTTGGGAGGCCGAGGTGGTCTGGAGTTCGAGACCAGCCTGGCCAACATGGCGAAACCCTGTCTCTACTAAAAAATATAAAAATTAGCTGGGCGTTGTAGCACATGGCTGTAATTCCAGCTACTCACGAGGCTGAGGCATGAGAATTGCTTGAACCCGGGAGGCGGAGGTTGCAGTGAGCTGAGATCGTGACACTGCACTCCAGCCTGGGCAACAGAGTGACACTCTGTCTCAAAAAAACAAACAAACAATCAAAAAAACAAACCACACACACAAAAAAACAAAAACAAAAACAAACAAAAACATAACATTAGCTGACAGAAGCAAGGCACGAGATTACATACTACCTGACACCATTTATATGAAATATCCAAAAAAGGCAAATTTATAGACAGAAAGTAGATTAGCAGTTATCTGGGATGAGAACAGGGATTAACTATAAACTGGCATGTGGACATAAGGGATCTTACTGGGTGACAGAAATGTTTCAGAGGTGATGGTTATACAACTTGGTATGTTTCCTAAAAAAATTAACACTAGAAATGGGTGAATATTATCTGTAAAATATACCTCAAAGTTAAGAAAAAAGTCACAAATTCTTGAAAACACTAAACAAACAAAAACAACCCATGATTTAAAAATATATGCTTTATTTAAAAAGCTCTATGGCACTAAATGCAACAAGTTGTTTAACAGTTCATAAAAGTCTACAAAATTATTCTATCAGGCTTGCCCAAATTTAAGGAAACACAGTGGGTGCGCAGCTCATGCCTATAATCCCAGCATTTGGGAGGCCAAGGCAGGCAAATCACTTGAGGCCAGGAGATTGAGACAGCCCGGCCAACATAGTGAAACCCCATCTCTACTAAAAATACAAAAAAAAAAAAAAATTATTTGGGTGTGGTGGCGAATACCTATAGTCCCAGCTACTCAGGTGGCTCTCTCATGTTCAAGCAATTCTCATGAGGGGACGTTGCAGTGAGCCAGGATAACACCACTGCACTCCAGCCTGGGTGACAGAGCAAGACTGTCTCAAAAAACAAAAAACCAACAGAAAAATACATTACGAATGTATTCATATAACCAAATTATCCCAGTTCCTTAAAGAAAAATTTTCAAAGAGTCAGGTACAGTGGCTCACACCTATAATCCCAGCAATCTGGGAAGCTGAGGCAGGAGGATTGCTTAAGCCCAGGAGCTCAGCTTCAGTGAGCTCTGATTGCGCTACTGCACTCCAGCTGAGTGACCAGAGCAAGACCATCTCTTAAAAAAAAAAAAAATCTGTGGACAGCGCAGTGGTTGATACATATAATCCCAGCACTTTGGGAGGCCAATGTGGGAGGATTGCTTGCTCCCAGGAGTTTGACACCAGCCTGGGCAACACAGTGAAACTCCTAATTTTTTTTTTTTCTGAGATGGAGTCTAGTTCTGTCGCCCAGGCTGGAGTGCAGTGGCACAATCTCGGCTCACTGCAACCTCCGCCTCCCGGGTTCAAGCGATTCTCCTGCCTCAGCCTCCCGAGTAGCCGGGATTACAGGCGCCCACTACCACGCCCAGCTAATTTTTGTATTTTTAGTAGAGATGGGGTTTCACTGTGTTGGCCAGGCTGGTCTTGAACTCCTGACCTCATGATCCACTCACCTCGGCCTCCCAAAGTGCTGGGATTACAAGCGTGAGCCACTGTGTCTGGCCATAATTTTTTTTTTTTTAATTGGCTAGGCATGATGGCCTGAGCCTGTAGTCCCAGTTACTCAGGAAGCTGAGGTGGAAGGATCCCTTCAGCCCAAGAGTTCTAGGTTCCAGTGAGGTGTGATTGCAGCACTGCACTCCAGCCTGGGCAAGAGTGAGATCCTTTCTCAAAAAAATAAATAAATAAATAAATAAATTAGGCCAGCCCATGGCTCACGCCTGTAATCTCAGCACTTTGAGAGGCAAAGGCGGGTGGATCCCTTGAGCTCTGGAGTTCGAGAGTAGCTTGGACAACATGGCAAGACCCTGTCTCTACTAAAAATACAAAGAATAGCTGGGCGTGGGGGTGCATACCTGTGGTCCCAGCTATTCAGGGGGCTGAGGTAAGAGAATCCCTTAAGCGAGGAGGCGGAGGTTGCAGTGAGTAACTGCACTCCAGCCTGGGTGACAGAGCAAGACCCTGTCTCAAAAAAAAAAAAAAAAAAAAAAGGGAACATATCATTAAAGTATTTGGCATTCATTTTATTTCCTGTAAATAGAAGCCATCTGGTCAAGTACTTATTTGTCATTCAAATGCTCACCTGAATGAAATTTCATCAGCCACTTTCTCTTGAGAATCTTCCGCTGTAATCTCGTATCGACCTTTATAGTTCATTTCTGGTCTGTTCCCTAGCCTGTCTTTGACAGGTCGTTTCCTTTTGAGATGACCTTGCCCATTTTCCTCTTCCTTTGATCCCATTTTTTTGCCACCGTGCATATATTCATCTAGTTCCTTGTCTAGATCTTTTGTATGCTCTTGAGATTCCTTCCTAAGTTTCTTGGCAAGCAAATAATTGTAGGTCTCGGATTGTCTGCTTCTGTCAATAGTGCCCTCCATTCCCAAGATACCAAGTTCAGTGGCCACTGCATCTTGATTCTGTTCCTGCAGCACAGCACCCCATATGTTGTTAATCTTCTTTCCTCCAGCAACAGGTGGTTTCTGACTGCTCTGGCCAAACTGAAAAGGCTCTGGTTTGGGAGGAGGGTTAAAACATTTCTGTCGTTTGCGTTTCCAAAGACAGCTATCATCATCTGAATCAGAAAAACTTTCTTCACTTGAATCCACACTTTCAACAGCTCGATAATGTGATACTGGTGCACATGCAGTTGCCGTGTTCTGGAAGGCCCTCATAGCACTGTCGCCACCTAGCACTTTCTGCAAGTGAAAAGAAACACAATTTCACAAAACACAAACTCCACCTACCTAATTTTTAAAAATTTAGAGATTCAACTTTGCCATTCCAAAATGGAACTGATCTTCAAAGACAAATCTGAGACCAATCAAGTTCCTACTTTTCTAAGTTCCACATGGAATTTGCCAATTTAAAAGCCACAAATTCTTATCTTTACAACTAATGCAGCACTTTGTTCTAAGATCTCCTTCTACTATATTACCAAAGCTCTTGTCACCTTTAAAATATTTCAAACTTTTCAGTTACTGTCAGAATGTTTTAAAATGACATACATAATAATTGTTACTTTTTTTTTTTTTGAGACAAAGTTTTGTTCTGTGGCCGAGGCTGGAGTGCAGTGGAGCAATCATGGCTCACCACCTCCCAGGCTCAAGCGATCCTCCTACCTCAGCCTCCTGAGGGACTGGGACTACAGGCAACCTTCACCATACCCAGCTATTTTTTTTTTTTTTTTTGCATTTTTTGTAGAGACGGGGTCTTGCCAAGTTGCCCAGGCTGGGCATGTTTTCTTTTTTTTTTCTTGAGATGGGAGTCTCGCTCTGTCACCCAGGCTGGAGTGCAGTGGCGCGATCTCGGCTCACTGCAAGCTCCGCCTCCCGGGTTCACACCATTCTCCTGCCTCAGCCTCCTGAGTAGCTGGGACTACAGGGGCCCGCCACTACGCCCGGCTAATTTTTTTGTATTTTTAGTAGAGAGGGGGTTTCACCGCATTAGCCAGGATGGTCTCGATCTCCTGACCTCGTGATCCACCCGCCTCGACCTCCCAAAGTGCTGGGATTACAGGCGTGAGCCACCGCGCCGAGCCTGGGCATGATATTTTTAAAACCCCAGAGTCCACGGCATTAAGTTTATTTACCAAGTCATGGGTCAATTTATGTAAAAACAACCTGAGATTGAAAAACAAAATATCTTGGTACTAATTTCCTAAACATTTATATGCAAAAGCAAGTATTTGTATTTGTTAAACTCCTACTACGCTAGAAATGGAAGTTGGGACTATCTATCTTCCTATCTTCAAATAATAATCAGAGATAACACTTATCAGGCATTACTGCGCACTGTATGCTCCACAGAATCCTTGCAATAACCCTATCAGTGGTACATCATGACAATTCCACAGAGGTAGACAAAAAGCAGTGAGGCTAAATAAACCTGCTGTAGGTCACACATCGGTGGCCCCAGGATCTGAACACAGGCAGCCTGGCACCAACGCCCTCTCAGAGAGGTTGCTACCTACCCAGGCAGTCAAGACAAATTCCCGTTTAGAAAGCAGGGAAGCTGGGCCGGGCGCGGTGGCTCGCGCCTGCAGTCCCAGCACTTTGGGAGGCCGAGGTGGGTGGATCACTTGAGGTCGGAAATTCAAGACGAGCCTGGCCAACATGGAGAACCCCCGTCTCTACTAAAAATACAAAAATTAGGCCGGGCGCGGTGGCTCACGCCTGTAATCCCAACACTTTGGGAGGCCGAGGCGGGCGGATCACCTGAGGTTGGTAGTTCGAGACCAGCCTGACCAACATGGAGAAATCTCGTCTCTACTAAAAATACAAAATTAGCTGGATGTGGCCGGGCGCGGTGGTTCACACCTGTAATCTCAGCACTTTTGGAGGCCGAGGCAGGCCGATCACTTGAGGTCAGGAGTTCGAGACCAGCCTGGGCAACATGGTGAAACCCCGTGTCTACCAAAAATACAAAAATTAACCGGGCGTGGCAGCGGGCGCATGTAATCCCAGCTACTCGGGAGGCTGAGGCAGGAGAATCACTTGAACCCGGGAGGCGGAGGTTGCAGTGAGCCGAGATCGCGCCACTGCACTCCAGCCTGGGCAACAGCGTGAGACCACTTCAAAACAACAAACAAAATCAGAGAGGCTAATGCAAAAGCCTAGTGCCATGGTACCGCATGACGAAGCTAGGTTCGGTGGAAACATGGAAAACCAGGTCTTTGAGTAAGCGACAAACTTCATTCCTGGGCCTCAGTCTCCCTTCGGCTCAGGGAGAAAATGAGCATCACAGGCTGTTTCAGGCTGATGTCCCCAGATGCTACATATTTGGCAAAATCTGCCCCTTTATGGTTACCTAGCGGCGATGGAGTGGGGAAGCCCTAAGTTTAGAAAAGAAAGAGCGGTGGGCGGAGGTGAGACGTCTAAGAGGCCGCCGTAAGCCGGCCTCCAGGAGGCGCCAGGGCTCGCGCGCCCCGCCTCGCAGGGAGCAGCCAGGTCGGGGTTCGCACGCCCAGCCGCTGCCGCTGCCGCTGCCGCCGCCGCCGTCGCCCCTCGCCCCCCGGCCCCCGCAGCCCGGGCTCCGTGAGCCCGCCTGGGGGACGCCTGCTCGCCCCTTCTGCGGCCACTGACCCGACAGCCCGGGCTCCTCGCTCTGGCCCGGGCTCCTAGCTCCCACCCCTCACCCTCACCGCTGCCTGCGCGCTCCCCGGGGCCCAGGCTCCGCGCGCCCAGCCACGATCACCCACCCTCCTTTCACACTCACTGGCAATTGCAGCGGCCTGTCGCTAGGTGCGACCGTCATGTCGGAATCCGAGTCGGAAAGCTGCCCATCTTCCATATCGCCGACCTCCAACGCCATCTTCCCGCGGTGCGGTGCGCTGCACAGCGGCGGGTCAGGAGAGCACTTCCGGCGAGGCAGCCGGAAGGCCCGGCGGCTCGGCTGCTCGGGCGCCCCCGCGCGGAGGCCAGCCTGTCCCAGCGGCCTGAGGCGTCCCATTGCATTCCAACTACCCCGGGAAAATGAATCCCTTGTTCCCCCAACACTTTTCTTCCAAACTTTATTTTCGTGCAAACATAAATATGTCACGTATCGCGGTCGTCTGGGATTCCTCCCTTGGCCGTACATCCTTCCCCTGTATGCTCTGGACAAGCCTCCCCGCTTCTGTTCTTGCTCATCCACAATCCACTCTACATATTGCTTCCAGGGAAGCCTTTCAAGCTGTATAGTCCGCCCTCTGTATCCACTCCCTATCCACGGATGCCGAACCTGCGGATGGGAAGGACCCACCGTGCACCCCCACATAATGTAAGGGGCTGGAGCATGGCGGATGTTGGTATCTGTGGGGGTCCTGAAAACAATGACCCGCGGATACCTAGGGAGGATCGTACCTTAGCTCGAATCTTCCAAGTGCATCCCTCCCCAAAACAAGGACTGAGTTCTCAGCATGGTGTTTGAAATGTTTGTTTTCCGGTGTCGTAAAGAAATAGCACTTGAACATAAATTTAACTTACTGAATAAGGCCATTTTTACTTTCTGCAGAAAGACTACACTCGCCAGCAGTTTTGCCAGGAGAGTACACTGAACAAAGGAGACAGGGTCATTTATAACCTGACGTGTTTACCTTACTGCTGTGGCTGGTTTTTATTGGCTGGACCGGACCTCACATTTTGTATTTGTCCCGATTGGCTAGCAACTTAGAACTTTTTAAAAGAGGCAAAGGTAGAGGAGAACAAAGGAAGGAGGAAGTAACTTGTGGAATGCTGAGAAAGGTAAAAACACCTTCAAATAAGGAAGAGGAACAGGCTATGACCTAATGCTTGCTTGGAGTAGCATAAGCATGCCAGGGCAAATATTTAGGCTAAATTGTGGGAGCTAAGAACATAAAGTACATTTTTTTTTTGATTATGGCTAGCAGATATTTAAGAATGTTAGCACAGATCTTTGAATAAATTTTGCTTTTAAGAGAAGTTACTATTTATTCCTAATTAGACGGGGAGGAAAGTCTTTGAAGAGGAACCTCTGTTTTACTTTTTACAATGGCAAACAAGGTCATGTGGACTGGGCATCTGGTCACTGGTCCTAGTGTGTCCCCCTGCCTAACCGCTGGCGCGCTGAACCTGTTGTTCCTCAGGCCAGGCCTCTGCATTTGCTGTTCACTCGGCCTGAGAGGCCCTTCCCTCAACCCACCCCATTCTTTAAGGGTTATCTTGGAACCGCCTTTGCGAAAATTATAACAGTGAGAAAATTACGGCAGTGGGAGAGATCTGATCTAGCCAACCCCTATCTTGCTTTTAGCCTTCAAGCTGCCCTTAATTATTCCTGGGCTTGGGCCTGTCAATGTAACTTTGGGAGACATTTAGTTTATAGTTCAAATGATAACCCTTCCCCAAAAGCCAACCGCCTTTGTAAAGCTAGTAAGAGACCACCAGGGTAGACGGATAAAGGAGGCTGAATTCTGCTAAGGTGTAGACATAAACCGTTGCCAGTCATTATCCCAGAGGTCACAAGGTATGCAACTTTTCCATTACTCTTCCAGATAATATCACTATTGTAGACCCTAAGATTGGCGTTTTGAGATATCTTTTCAGATATTTTGCATGTCTGACTACCAACGGTTCCACCTGAACATCTAACCGCTTCTGGGTTCCCACACAGAAGTTGTTGAGCTAGCTGCTTGAGGACAATTTCCCACACCCCTATGACTGCATCCCCAACCAATAAGCAGCAAGAACCCATTGCTTAGCCACTCCATACCTTCCCCAAACTATCTTTGAAAAACACTAGTCCCTGAATTCTCCAAGAGATTGATTTGAGTAATAACTCTGTCTCCCACGTGGCATGGGTGGCCTCCTGTCTATTAAATTCTTTCTTCTTTTTGAGACAGAGTTTTGCTCTGTCTCCTAGGCTACAGTGCAGTGGCAAAATCTCGGCTCACTGCAGCCTCTGCCTCCCGGGTTCAAGCGATTCTCATCCCTCAGCCTCCTGAGTAGCTGGGATTACAGGCATGCACCACCAGGCTCGGCTAATTTTTGTATTTTTAGTAGAGACGGGGTTTGACCATGTTGGCCAGGCTGGTCTTGAACTCCTGACCACCCTGACTCCTGATCTGCCCTCCTTGGCCTCCCAAAGTGCTGGAACTACAGGCATGAGCCACAGCACCTGGCTCCTCTGCCACTTTTAATACAGAACTGTTTTAAGGTGTCCTGAGTTTAGCCACTACATTTTCATTTCTATAGGGCTTTGCAGTTTTCAAAGTGCTTTCATATATGATTCATTTAATTCTGTCTCTTCCTGCTCAACCTCATTACAATTCATCATTTCTGATTTTTCCTGAACTCCTGTTAAGCAGGGCTAACAGGAGTTTTGAAAAAAGGAGGTAGAAGAAGGATGCAATCCCTGTTTTCAATGTGAGCAGTTGCTGGTGCCTATATTCCCAGAATTGGCTTATTTATTTTTTTGAGACAGGGTCTTGCTCTGTCCCCCAGGCTGGAGTGCAATGGCATGATCTTGGCGCTCTGCAACCTCCATCTCCTGGGTTTAAGCGATTCTCCAGGCTCAGCCTCCCAAGTAGCTGGGACTATAGACGTGTACCACCACATCCAGCTAATTTTTGTATTTTTAGTAGAGATGGGGTTTCACCACGTTGGCCAGGCTGGTCTCGAACTTCTGATCACTAAGTGATCCTTCCATCTCGGCCTCCCAAAGTTCTGGGATTACAGGTTCTGGGATTACAGGTATGAGCCACTGTGCCCAGCCAGCCAGAATTGGTTTAGAAGGATGGGCACACTTCTCTTCTTGACTTGAAGAGAGGGCAGCCAACACTCCTTGATGACACTATGTGTTGCTCCTAATCCTTTGTGCCTCTGTCTATGTATTTTAATTTCGTTGAAGTGAATGGAAGAGAAGAGAAGGAAGAATGTGGTTTTGGGATATGTGGACAAATAATCTTGTTGGCTGATAGAAAGTGATGAGAATCAGTTAAAATGTCTGAGAATTAGCTGGGTGCGGTGGCTCATGCCTGTAATCCCAGCACTTTGGGAGGCCAAGGCGGGCGGATCACGAGGTCAGGAGATCGAGACCATCCTGGCCAACGTGGTGAAACCCTGTCTCTACTAAAAATTGAAAAATTAGCCAGGTGTGGTGGTGAGTGCCTGTAGTCCCAGCTACTCAGGAGGCTGAGGCAGGAGAATCACTTGAACCCGGGAGGCGGAGGTTGTGGTGAGCCGAGATTGCACCACTGCACTCCAGCCTGGGGACAGAGTGAGACTCCGTCTCAAAATAAATAAATAAATAAATAAATAAATAAATAAATAAAGTCTGAGAATTAAAATTAGAAAAATTAGCACCATGGTCCTCCGTGTAGATGGAAGACAGCAGCAGGGTTGTTGATAGAGATTACCAATGTCAGATAGGGCATTGCTACTCCTTCGACGGTGTTATTCATTGGTTCATTTGTTCATACACTCATGTAAGTGAGCGTAAACTTGGAACAATGCTAGGAACTGTGGAGCAATGCAAAGATGAGTCAGAGATGGTCCTTTCCCTAACAGGAAAAAACTGTAGCATTTACAAAAGGAAGCATCATTCATGTATGCCTAGTACTAACTGCAGTTTCTGGTAGCTGCTTGATACATGCAGAGTGTTTGTTCAAATCATTTGTACTATAAGGGTGGAAGAGATAAAGCTTATGTTTGAATGCAGAGATGAAAGGGGCCAGGAGTGGTGGCTCAAGCCTGTAATCCCAGCTCTTTGGGAGGCTCAAGGCAGATCCCTTGAGCCAAGGAGGTGCGGACCAGCCTGGGCAACATGGGGGAACCCTGTCTCTACAAAAAACCCTCAAAAATTAGCTGGGTGTGAAGGCATGCCTGTAGTCCCAGCTACTTGGGAGGTTGAGGTAGGAGGATCACTAGAGCCTCGGAGGTCGAGGCTTCAGTAAGCCATGATCCTGCCACTGCACTCTAGCGTGGGCAAGCATATTTTAAACTCATGTTCAAATAATGATGATTGAGATATTAGTATTTCCGTTTTACAGGGTAGGCCCAGTCGTTGTGAAATGAGATGGGGCATGTATGAATGGAAAGGATATTGTAGGAAGACAGAAATGGAGAATGAAGGAAATTGATCAAAACTGTCTTTATTCTTTAAGAGTAAGAGCTGGGCGTGGTGGCTCACACCTGTAATCCCAGCACTTTGGGAGGCTGAGGTGGGCGGATCACGAGGTCAGGAATTCGAGACCAGTCTGGCCAACATAGTGAAACCCCGTCTCTACTCAAAATACAAAAAATTGGCCAAGTGTGGTGATGGGCGCCTGTAATCCCAGCTACGCAGGAGGCTGAGGCAGAAGAATCGCGTGAACCCGGGAGGCGGAGGTTGCAGTGAGCTGAGATTGCGCCACTGGACTCCAGCCCTGGCAACAGTGCGAGACCACGTCTCAAAAAAAAAAAAAAAAAAAAAAATGTAAGTATAGGCCGGACACAGTGGCTCACGCCTGTAATCCCAGCACTTTGGGAGGCAGAGGCGGGCAGATCACGAGGTCAGGAGTTCGAGACCAGCCTGGCCAACATGGAGAAACCCCGTCTCTACTAAAAATACAAAAATTAGCTGGTGTGGTGGTGTGCACCTGTAATCCCAGCTACTGGGGAGGCTGAGGCAGGAGAATCACTTGAATCTGGGAGGTTGAAGTTGCAGTGAGTGGAGATCGTGCCATTGCACTCCAGCCTGGGCGATAGGGCGAGACTCCATCTTAAAAAAAAAAAGTAAGAGGCCGGGCACAGTGGCTCATGTCTGTAATCCCAGCACTTTCGGAGGCTGAGGCGGGCAGATCATCTCAGGTCAGTAGTTCCAGACCAGCCTGACTAACATGGTGAAACCCCGTTTGTCCTAAAAATACAAAAAATTAGCCGGGTGTGGTGGTGCACACCTGTAATCCCGCTACTCAGGAGGCTGAGGCAGGAGAATCCGCTTGAACCCGGTAGGCAGAGGTTGCAGTGAGCCGAGATCGCGCCGTTGCACTCTAGCTTGGGCAAGAAGAGCGAAACTCCGTTTCCAAAAAAAAAAAAAAAAAAAAAGTAAGAATATACCCAGGCAGGATATTTATAGAGGAAATGCAGCAATCTAATATTTATCATTAATTAGAAAACTTTAATTTGTAATCTACCAAAACAGTGAAAACAAACAACCCTTCCCCCGCCCCCCAATACAAACCCTCCGTTGGCTACTCCAGGGACAAGAGGCGTCACCATCGCTAAGGAGCTGGTTAGGAATGTCGGCTCTCCGACCCTAGCCCAGACTTACTGAATCAGAATGTGCATTTACCACGACGACCAGGTCATTACACGCATTTTACAGTTTCAGAACCCCTGCTATAGCCTACTGTACTTCAGCGCCAATATTTTGCTCAAAATTCCCAGCTGGAACTGTGGCTCCCGGAGTCTTTCACCAGATGGCAGCAGCCCACTCCTCCCTGTAGCACTCCCATTGTTCCAGGCAGGATTCAGCCGCAGGCTCCTCCGGAAGACCAGGGGCCGACGGGGCGGTGGCGGGGTCGTGCCCAGTGGGAGGGGTCGGGTCTGCCCAATGGGTTCTCCCGGGCGGGGGGCGGGGCTCTATTTCAGCAGCTCTCAGGGCTTTGTGCTCATCCCGAGTCCCGGGCTCAGTATGTGGCGCCTGCCACGCGCGCTGTGTGTGCATGCTGCAAAGACCAGCAAGCTCCCTGGACCTTGGAGCAGGCCTGCCGCCTTCATGTCCACTCTCCTCATCAATCAGCCCCAGTATGCGTGGCTGAAAGAGCTGGGGCTCCGCGAGGAAAACGAGGGCGTGTATAATGGCAGCTGGGGAGGCCGGGGAGAGGTACGCGGGCGCTCAAGAAATCTCTGCAGCCGCCGGGGCTCGCTTGAGGAGGCCGGGCGGGCACTGACCTACCGACTCCCCGCTGGCGCTGGAGGCGGTAGTAGCATGGGAGATTTTGAAGCTCCACAGTAAAAGTTTTCTCGTGTAGGGTGCCTTTAAAACAAAAACTTAGATTTTAGGTCCTTGTGTGCTATGCAGAATCGACGTCATTTTGGAGCTGTAGGGGCTAAACTTCCCGCGCATATTTAAAACCTTATGGTCGACCGGGCGCAGTGGCTCACGCCTGTAATCCCAGCACTTTGGGAGGCCTAGGCGGGCGGATCACCTGAGGTAGAGAGTTCAAGACCAGCCTGACCGACATGGAGAAACCTCGTCTCTACTAAAAAAAATACAAAATAGCCGGGAGTGGTGGCGCATGCCTGTAATCCCAGCTACTA
This sequence comes from Pan paniscus, assembly GCF_029289425.2. NCBI lineage: Eukaryota > Metazoa > Chordata > Mammalia > Primates > Hominidae > Pan > Pan paniscus. Next base: position 121,910,095 of record NC_073253.2, on the reverse strand, counting down.
GGGAGGCTGAGGCAGGAGAATCGCTTGAACCCGGGAGGTGGAGGTTGTAGTGAGCCGAGATCGTGCCATTGCACTCCAGCCTGAGCAACAAGAGCGAAATTCCGTCTCAAAAAAAAAAAAAAAAAAAAATTAAAACCTTATGGTCTTGTGAGAAATGTGGCACACTGAGCGGTGCAACTGATCTTAATTTAGAGCTTAACTCTGGCTCTTCAGCTGTGATGTGCACCGCAGGTAACGTTCTTCAGTGTAGTTTTAAGTTATCTTCCTTCCTGAATTCTTTGGGAGTTTGCAAGCTTGGACTTGCCGAAATCTTGCCATGTTGTACGTTGGGCTGTGAACCCCTTTGAGGACTGGATTTTCAGCATTTCTCCATTGCCCAGGGCTTAACACCGCGCCTGATACCCATTACTGCTCAAAACAATGTTTTATAGAATACAATGGAAAGGTAAGGTTATTATCGCCCAGATTTTTTTTTAAAAGAAAGTTTTTTATAGGAGGATGTTATGTAACAGTTAACAAACTTTGTTGGACGTTGTATATTATATAATGAACCTGCCTTGGTAGAGGGAAAACGTCTTTTGGTAATCAGTGGCTGTAGGAGATACAGATAATTTTAATTGCTCCTCAAACCTCGGTGTTTCATCCTGATTTCCGTGTGGTATCTGATCATTAGGCTCTTGAAGGCCTTTTTAGCTGTGCCTTGATTTTCCCTTTCATTGTTGACCTGAGACCTCTCCAGTTGGTGTGGACACAGGACTTTCCAACGGTTTTCCTGCCTTGGCCATTTCATCTCTGAGCAGAGGGTGGGCAGAGTAAGGAAGAGAAGAAATAACTAAAACTAGTCAGTTTGGTCTGTTATTAATGGAAAAAGAGGCAAAATAACTGGTTATGTTAAGGTTTTTGTTTATATGCCTAATATTGAGATGTCAGGGGCGAGTTTTGCAGAAAGGTAGTTTCTAATGTTTAAGTCAGAAATGAAAGACAACCTCTGTTTATATGTAACAGAAGTTAACCTAAGCTTTTTGAGTTTGGGTATTATATCATTTTTTCCTCTCTTGTTTTTCTTCCCCGTTTGGTCTATTCCCTTACTTCAGAAGGGATTACGTTTTCTATACATGATCATCATCCTTTTGTTTTAAGGTTATTACGACCTATTGCCCTGCTAACAACGAGCCAATAGCAAGAGTCCGACAGGTAAGAGTGTGTGTGTCTGTGTGTGTGTGTTTAATTCAAATTATACACAAGGAGTTTGTGCAGGCTTTCTTTAGAGGCAGAAGCCAGTTAGGCAGGTCAAGAATAATATAAAATCACAAATGAAGAGAATAATGTGTTTATTTTTCATTTGTCATTTAGGACTGTCTGGGGGAGACTGTCCTCTCTTGGGTGGGGGCGTGAAAGGAAAGAACCATAGAAAAGGTGAAGCATAGAAAGATTAGGCAGGGGGCCATTTAAGGCAGTGCTTCTGAAGTACCTGAGGATTTTGTTAGAATGAAGCTTCTGACTTCCGAAGTCTGGGTTGGAGCTCAAGGTTCTGCATTTCTAATATGCCTTACATGTTGTTCCCAGATGAAGCTGACAGATTTTGCTTTGAAAAGCAAGGTTTTAAAGCACAGTTGGATACCAACCTGTTTTACCGGCTTCTAGCTAGTTTTTGGAAGTATAGACTGTGGGAATCATTCTCAGCCATAAATGTTAGGGAACCCTAGAGATTTCCCAATTCTTTTCTGAAAATATTTTTGTGTTCTAGAAGATCATCATCATTTCTCTTTATTTCCCCCTTTCTGTCCCCCTAATTCTTAATTTAGGCCAGTGTGGCAGACTATGAAGAAACTGTAAAGAAAGCAAGAGAAGCATGGAAAATCTGGGCAGATGTAAGTATGGCCTTTGTTTCTAGAATTCAGAAAAGATCACTTTGCCTATTGTAACCAATGAGATACATAAACATCTGATAAGCAGGTCAGTGCCGCCTTGTTAAAATGTGAGCTCCTTGGGGGCTGTGATACTGTACTAGGGCTCCTGCTGTTTTGGAAACACCTCTACCATATTTCTAGGGTAGTGCCTTTTTTGTACTTGCCATTCATTGAATGGATAAATTTAAGAATTAAAACTTTGTGCTGGTATAGTATAAACTTGAGCTGTGAACACTATTCTTCACTGAAATTACTTGAATTTATAATTAAATAGAAAATGAATAGAAGATCTATGCCAGAAATATTTGTTTGCTCCTCCTCTATCCCCCTGCCAGATTTGTCTGGGAGTATCTCAGCAATAGGTCAGCATTCCTGGTTTAAAGAACAACAGCAGATCGCACCTGGTGGCTCATGCTTGTGATCCCACCACTTCAGGAGGCTGAGGCGGGTGGATCATCTGAGGTCAGGAGTTCGAGACCAGCCTGGCCAACATGGTGAAACCCTGTCTCTAGTAAAAATACAAAAATTAGCTGAATGTGGTGGCGCGTGTAATCCAGCCTACTCAGGAGGCTGAGGCAGGAGAATTGCTTGAGCTTGGGAGGCGGAGGCTGCAGTGAGCCAAGATAGCACCACTGCACTCCATCCAGCCTGGGTGACAGAGTGAGACTCCATCTCAAAAAAAAAAAAAAAAAAAAAAAGAGCAGTGGCAGCATCCCTTTCTCAGGGCCAGAGGCTCATGTTCCTTGACTGTCTAATCAGGCTGTGAGGCAGAGTCAGTCTCCTTGGTCTCTGAGTCTCCACCATTGGTTAAATGAGCAAATGTGGGAACTGTGACTGGTGCTGGGCTGGCCACACTGACTTGTCACTAGGTGGGAGCTAGGCTCCTGAGAAGGGGAGAGTAAAGGCGAACTAGGATAGCCTGATTTCTCAACCTTTCCACTACCCCCATCCTCAGTGTGCTTTGTCTTGTAAAAAGAAAAGACTGGGGGTGCCTGCCTCCTGGGAGGGTTAAATGAGTTAACCATTTAAAGTGCTTACTGGAGAGCCTGGCACAGGAAAAGCCTCAATACATTTGAGTTAAACCCTGTGCTGTTGGGTGTGGGACTGCTGAGGGACTGCTGAGCTGCAGTATTTTCTCTGAGTCAGTGATTGCAAGGGGGGTTGGATGGGGTTGGGGTGGGTTGCAGAGTAGCAGCCTGTCCAAGAGAGCCCTGGGTTGGATGAAGCTTTTTTTTTTTTATCAGCCAGGATATGTCTTTGTGTAAAGCATGAAGCACATCTTTCCTCTACTTTAATTATGGATAAAAGTATGGCCTAGGGTTCCATTATACACAATCAAAAGTATCCTTGGGCAGAAAAATACCACTTCCACAAGTAAACAGTGTGCTAGGTAAAGTTCACCCTACCTGGATAGAGAATACTGTCCAAAACAGTGTCCTTCATTGTTTTAAAAACTTACTTGTATTTATTTCTGATCATAAAAGTAATAAATATTCTTTTTTTTTTAAGAAAAGATTGATGCTGTAAATAAGATAAACAAATTTAGTCCCCTTACCCCAACCTCTGCAATGCAAAATGATCATTAGGTTTAGGTTTTGGTGCATTTCCTTCCAGTCTTTCATGTATTTATTTCATAGTTGTGATTATTGTACATCCATATATACATGGTGTGTATAAAATTTTGTGACCTGTGATGATTGCATTGCATAGCATCCTAAAGTTATTGCTTTTTTTTCTTTTTTTTTAAGACAGGGTCTGGCTCTGTCACCCAGGCTGGAGTGCAGTGGCCCAATCTTGGCTCACTGTAACCTCTGTCTTCTGGGCTTGGGATCCTCCCATCTCAGCCTCCCAAGTGGCTGGGATTACACGTACACACCACTATGCCTGGCTAATTTTTTTGTATTTTTTGTAGGGGTGGGGTTTCACCATATTGCTCAGGGCGGTCTCGAACTCCTAAGTTCAAACGATCTGCCCTCTTTGGCCTCCCAAAATGCTGGGATTATAGGCGTGAACCACCAGGCCCATCTGCATAATTTTTAAAAAATTGTTGTTTTCCTATACATATATACTTTTTTCTTTTGAGACGGAGTCTCACTCTGTCACTCTGCAGTGGTGTGATCTCGGCTCACTGCAACCTCTGCCTTTCAGGTTCAAGTGATTCTCCTGCCTCAGTCTCCCAAGTAGCTGAAACTACAGGTGTGCGCCACCAGGCCTGGCTAATTTTTTTAAAAAATATATTCTCCAATTTAAAACTTTTAATTAAAAAGTAAACTTTAACATCAAAAATGCAAACTTGGAGAAGACAGAAAAGATCACACACAAGGCTGTCACTTCACACTTGGAAGGTTGCACAGCGGCCAGGCAGAGGGGCTCCTCACTTCCCAGACAGGGCAGCGGCTGGGCAGAGGCGCTCCTCACTTCCCAGACAGGGCGGCAGCCGGGCAGAGGCGCTCTTCACTTCCTAGACAGGGTGGCGTCCGGGCAGAGGCGCTCTTCACTTTCCAGATGGGGCGGCAGCTGGGCAGAGGCAATCCTCACTTCCCAGACAGTGGGCAGCTGGGCAGAGGCGCTCCTCACTTTCCAGATGGGGCAGCAGCTGGGCAGAGGCACTCCTCGCTTCCCAGACAGTGGGCAGCTGGGCAGAGGCGCTCCTCACTTCCAGACAGTGGGCAGCTGGGCAGAGGCACTTCTCACTTCCCAGATGGGGCGGCGGCTGGGCAGAGGCGCTCTTCACTTTCCAGATGGGGCGGCAGCTGGGCAGAGGCAATCCTCACTTCCCAGACAGTGGGCAGCTGGGCAGAGGCGCTCCTCACTTTCCAGACGGGGCAGCAGCTGGGCAGAGGCACTCCTCACTTCCCAGACAGGGCAGTGGCCGGGCAGAGGCGCTTCTCACTTCCCAGACAGGGCGGCAGCCGGGCAGAGGCGCTCTTCACTTCCTAGACAGGGTGGCGGCCAGGCAGAGGCGCTCTTCACTTTCCAGATGGGGCGGCAGCTGGGCAGAGGCAATCCTCACTTCCCAGACAGTGGGCAGCTGGGCAGAGGCGCTCCTCACTTTCCAGATGGGGCAGCAGCTGGGCAGAGGCACTCCTCGCTTCCCAGACAGTGGGCAGCTGGGCAGAGGCGCTCCTCACTTCCAGACAGTGTGCAGCTGGGCAGAGGCGCTTCTCACTTCCCAGATGTGGCGGCAGCCGGGCAGAGGTGCTCTTCACTTTCCAGATGGGGTGGCAGCTGGGCAGAGGCAATCCTCACTTCCCAGACAGTGGGCAGCTGGGCAGAGGCACTCCTCGCTTCCCAGACAGTGGGCAGCTGGGCAGAGGCGCTCCTCACTTCCAGACAGTGGGCAGCTGGGCAGAGGCGCTTCTCACTTCCCAGATGGGGCGGCGGCTGGGCAGAGGCGCTCCACACTTCCCAGACAGTGGGGCGGCCGGGCAGAGGCGCTCCTCACACCCCAGATGGGGCGGCAGCTGGGCAGAGGCGCTTCTCACTTCCCAGATGGGGCGGCGGCTGGGCAGAGGTCCTCCTCACTTCCTAGATGGTGGGCAGCCGAGCAGGGGCGCTCCTCACTTCCCAGTCAGTTGGGTGGCTGGGCAGAGGCACTCCTCACTTCCCAGACAGTGGGGCGGCTGGGCAGTGGCGCTCCTCACATCCCAGATGGGGTGGTGGCTGGGCAGGGCGCTCCTCACTTCCCAGACGGGGTGGCAGGCCTGGCTAATTTTTGTATTTTTAGTAGAGACAGGGTTTCACCATACTGGCCAGGTTGGTCTCGAACTCCTGAACTCGTGATCCACCCACCTTGGCCTCCCAAAGTGTTTGGATTACAGGCGTTAGCCACTTCACCTGGCCTTTCTATACATATATACTTAAAAAAAAAACAAAAACAAAAAAATAGACCAGGCACGATGGCTCACGCCTGTAATCCCAGCACTTTGGGAGGCCAAGTGGGCGGATCACCTGAGGTTGGGAGTTCGAGACCAGCCTGACCAACATGGAGAAACCCCGTCTCTACTAAAAATACAAAATTAGCCAGGCATGGTGGTGCGCGCCTGTAACCCCAGCTACTTGGGAGGCTGAGGCGGGAGAATCACTTGAACCTGGGAGGCCGACCTTGCAGTGAGTGGAGATTGAGCCATTGCACCCCAGCCTGGGCAACAAGAGCAAAACTCCATCTCAAAGGAAAAAAATTAATAGACTTTTATTTTTTAGAGCAGTTTGAAGTTTACAGAAAAACGAGTAGAAAGTACAGAATTCCCATTACTCCCTCATTCCTCTTCCCAAGTTTCCTTTTCTTCTTTTTTTTTTTAAGACAGAGTCGCCCAGGCTAGTGTACAGTGGCATGCTCACAGCTCACGGCTCACTGCAGCTTTGACCTCCTGGGCTCAAGCAATCCTCCCACCTCAGCCTCCTTGGTAACTAGGACTACAGGCATGTTCCTCCACACCTGGCTAATTTTTGTATTTTTTGTAGAGATGAGGTTTTGCTCTGTTGCCTAGGCTGGTCTCAGACTCCTGGGCTCAAGCAATTTACCCACCTCAGCCTCCCAAAGTGCTGGGATTACAGGCATGAGCCACCATGCCTGTAATAGGCCATTTCCCCTGTTATTAACATTTTGCATTAGTATGTTTTGTTACAACTGATGAGCCAATGTTGATGTGTTATTATAAACTAAAGTACACAATTTACATGAGGGTTCACTCTTTGCATATCCTGTTTTGAATGCTAGTGCAACTTAACATGTTGTCTTTTGACTAGAAACGTCTATTGTATGTGTCTATTTATCTAGGGTAAATACAAACATTTGAAAAAAAAAAGAATTTATGTGAATTCAGGGTCTTGTCTTTTCCTGAACTGGTTTTTTTTCTGAGACTGAGTCTTGCTCTGTTGCCCAGGCTGGAGTGCAGTGGCATGATCTTGGCTCACTGCAACCTCCGCCTCCTAGACTCAAGTGATTCTCCTGCCTCATCTTCCTGAGTAGCCGGGACTACAGGCATGAGCCACCATGCCCGGCTAATGTTTTTTTTGTATTTTTTAGTAGAGAACAGGGTTTCACCATGTTGGCCAGGTTGGTCTTGAACTCCTGACCTCAAGTGATCTGCCCACCTCTGCCTCCCAAAGTACAGGCATGAGCCACCACACCTGGAATGAACTGGTTTTTAAATCTATCTTTGCCCTAGGGAGTGCCGGCTGACATTATGATCTTTCTTAAATATTGGGCTGTACTTTTTTTGTTGCTATTTTCACATTCAGGATCTCATTTGGCAGTCAACTCTTACCCACCATGCCAGCCTCTGCACCTAACATCCTTTCTCATACTTCTGGTGCTTTTTAGACCTCCCAACAAATAGAATGGGGGTGCTACGTGGGAACAGGTTGCTTTCCTGGGTAATAGTAGAGTCAGTTGGGGATCCTACTTGTTTGATTTTGAGTTAAGCAATTGAGTTCAAAGTTTAGGGAAGAGGCAGAGTTTTTCCTAATTGTGCTCTGGGACTCCTCCCTGGGGCAGGGACTTAGAGAGGCTCGGTAAGAACAGACCAAAGCTTGACCCCCTTCTCGTCACAGAAGCTTTCCCATCTCGATCCTCCCTCACGTGAGGCTTCTCTGCTTGGCCCTCATCCATTTGGCTGGCCTTGACTGTGTTAGGACAAACCACTGTTTCATGTAGTTCATTTGAGTTAATTCTAGAATTTTTCTTTTTCTTTTTTTTTTGAGACAGAGTTTTGCTCTTGTTGCCCAGGCTGGAGTGCAATGGTGCCATCTCGGCTCACTGCAAGCCCCACCTCCCCGGTTCAAGCGATTCTCCTACCTCAGCCTACCAAGTAGCTGGGATTACAGGTGCCCGCCACCAATTTTTAAAATATTTTTAGCAGAGATAGGGTTTCACCATGTTGGCCAGGCTGGTTTTGAATTCCTGACCGCAAGCGATCCACCCGCCTTGGCCTCCCAAAGTGCTAGGATTACAGGCATGAGCCACTGTGACTGGCCAATTCTAGAATTTTTCAAAGGGAACGTTTTTCTTTAAGGGAAATGGAAACAAAGTGAAACATATGGAAAGGTAGTTTATAGAAATTGATTTCTTTCTAAGGAATAGACTTGCTGCTTTCTTCCATGAGCCAGTTTCAGCACAGAATGCAGCCCATTTCTGCCGTCTGCATCCCCATGTGTCCTCATTTTCCCTCCCATCTCTGGTGAGAAAGAGTAGGAGTCTCTCTGTCCTTGAAGACAGGGAACTGTTTTTTTTTTCTTTCTTTTTTCTTTTTTTTGAGACAGAGTCTTACTCTGTCACCCAGGCTGGAGTGCAGTGGTGCGATCTCGGCACACTGCAACCTCTGCCTCCTGGGTTCAAGTGATTCTCCTGCCTCAATCTCCTGAGTAGCTGGGATTACAGGTACCAAGCGTGGCTAATTTTTGTATTTTTAGTAGAGACAGGGTCTCACCATGTTGGCCAAGCTGGTCTTGAACTCCTGATCTCAAATGATCCACCTGCCTCGGCCTCCCAAAGTGCTGGGAATACAGGCATGAACCACAGCCCCCGGCCATAATTTTCCAAAACCACTTTCTCTTGCTTCTCAGCCTTTGCATATGCTCTGTACCCCTCTAACCCCATGCTTTTCCTCCACTTTGCCTACCTCTTCACAACACCTGGCATGCTTTAGGTCTTAGCCCTAAACTTCTAAACTTGTAAAAAGCCTACTTCAGGTTGCTCCAGTTGTGAAATCTAGCTCCCCTTTCATGGCATTTGCCACATTAGATTGTAATTGCCTGTTTCTTGCCTTTATCACCCCCATGGACTGTCAGCTCTATAGAGGGCAAGAATTGTAACTGCCTCATTTGCAGTAGAATATCCAGGGATTAGCACAGTATCTGGCACATAGAACATATGCAATAATTATTTGTTGAAAGACTGACTGAATAAAATGTGTCCAGAATGGGAGGTAAAAGGCCATGTATACTGGCCATTCTGAGTTGAAATTAACCAACTTAACTAAACTTATAAACGTGCTGACTAAATTCAATTGAAACATCATTAAATCCACACCATGTGCTAGGAAATGTATAGGTTATGTGCTGATTGATATAATGCTACAGGTTTTTGTTTCCTGTTTCCAAAAGTGTGCATATGTTGTGAAAATGACAGACATTGCAAACATATAAATTGTGGATGAAAATCTGTTATAATTTCATTCCCCACAAAAAACCATTGTGAACAGCTTGGTATATGTTGCTCCAAATTTAAGCAGAAGTTTACTTACCATAAGTGTTTTCTTGTTTTGTATTATTCTATTATAGCTTTTCAATGTTTTCCCATAAAAATCTACCTTATTTTATCACTGTTCCGTAATTAACCAATCATGTGCTGATGGACAGTTGGTTTCTTTTTTTCTTTACTAGAAACAGCACTGCAATGAATATCATTGTACCTATACTTTTGCATACTTATGTATATAAGCTCAGTTTCTGTAAGCAGAGCTGCTTAGTTAAAGGGTAGGAATGTCATGCCTGTAATCCCAGCACTTTGGGAGGCCGAGGCAGGCGGATTACTTGGCATCAGGAGTTCGAGACCAGCCTGACCAACATGGTGAAACCCCATCTCTGCTAAAAATACAGAAAATTAGCCGGGCGTGATGGCAGGCGCCTGTAATGCCAGCTACTTGGGAGGCTGAGGCAGGAGAATCACTTGAACCCAGGAGGCAGAGGTTGCACAGAGCCGAGATCACGCCACTGCACTCAAGCCTGGGCGTGACAGAGCAAGACCCCGTCTCGAAAAATAAATAGATAAAACAAAGGGTAGGAATGTTTTAAATGTTAATAGATTGCAAAGTGACCATCCAGAAAAGCTGTACTAAGAGACAGTGATACACTTGGGGAGAAGAGAGAGCAAGGAAGAACCTTGAGCTCACAGCCAAGCTCTGTGAGGCAAGTGTGAGCAGTGCTGTGATTAGGAGCAGTGGGAGTTAGGGGGAGGGTGTGATTGGCTTCTGCCTGGGGGAAGGTTTCATGGAGGGGAATGTTCCTTTTACCTGTACTTTATTATTTTTTTTGAGACAGAATTTCACTCTTGTCATCCAGGCCGGAGTGCAATGGCGGGATCTCAGCTCCCTGCAACCTCCCCCTCCGGGGTTCAAGTGATTCTCCTGCTTCAGCCTCCCAAGCAGCTGGGATTACAGGCGCCTGCCACCATGCCCGGCTAATTTTTGTATTTTTAGTAAAGATGGGGTTTCACCATGTTGGCCAGGCTCATCTTGAACTCCTGACCCCAAGTGATCCACCTGCCTCAGCTTCTCAAGTGCTGGGATTATAGGCGTGAGCCACCGCACCCAGCCTTAGCTGTACTTTGAAGGAGAGGCAGAATTGGGAAGAACTTGATGGGAGAGAGGGAGTGATGGTCACAGTTGGAGAAATTGTGTCTCATTCATGAATCACATCTCAAACTTTATATGACATAAGCTGTGCTCTTTACCCCCAAAACCTGATGTTTCCCTTCAAGTCTTCTTCATCCCAGTAATTATACTTCATCTACCTACCTATTTAAGCCAGAGAGCGGGAACTTATCCTGAGTTCTTTTATTCTCTTCATTTCCTGCATCTGTGTGTCCTGTCAATTCTACTCCCAAAATAGACCGTGAATCCACTTGCTGTTTCCCTTGTTACCACTGCAATCTTTTTTTTTTTTTTTTTTTGAGATGGAGTCTCGCTCTGACGCCCAGGCTGGAGTGCAGTGGCGCAATCTCGGCTTATTGCAAACTCCACCTCCCGGGTTCACGCCATTCACCTGCCTCAGCCTCCCGAGTAGCTGGGACTACAGGCGCCTGCCACCACGCCCTGCTAATTTTTTGTATTTTTAGTAGAGATGGGGTTTCACTGTGTTAGCCAGGATGGTCTCGATCTCCTGACCTTGTGATCTGCCCGCCTCAGCCTCCCAAAGTGCCGGGATTACAGGCGTGAGCCACCGCGCCCGGCCACCACTGCAATCTTAAGACTAAGTCACTATAATCTTTTTTTTTTTTTTGAGACAGAGTCTTGCTCTTGTTGCCCAGGCTGGAGTGCAGTGGCATGATCTCGTTTCACTGCAACCTCCGCCTCCCGGGTTCCAGTGATTCTCCTGCCTTAGCCTCTCAAGTAGCTGGGATTATAGGTGCCCACCACAACGTCCTGCTAATTTTTGTATTTTTAGTAGAGACAAGGTTTCCCCGTGTTGGCCAGGCTGGTCTTGATCTGCTGACCTCAGGTGATCCACCCACCTCGGCCTCCCGAAGTCCTGGGATTACAGGCATGTACCACTGCGCCTGGCCTATAATACATTCTTAATTGATCTCCCTGCTTCTACTCTTTTCCCCTTCAACGTATCCTCTACCTATCACATAGCGATATTAAAAGATAAAGCAAATCCTCTTATTCTGCACCTTAAAAGACATTCAAGACTTCACATTGCACCTGGAGTAAGATTCCAACACCTTACAAGCTTCTAGCTTTAGACATACTGGCCTTCCCAGTCAGCCCCTTTTATTTTCCATGGATCCCTCTTACATGTTTTTTCCTTATCCCTGGGAAGAATATTCCTATGGCTTACTTTTCCCATTCTTCAGGTTTCAGCTTCAATATTACCTCCTTAGAGATTTTTCCTGCCAATCTTTTTTTTTTTTTTTTTTTTTTTTTTGAGATGGAGTGTCACTTTGTTGCCCAGGCTGGAGTGCAATGGCGTGATCTCAGCTCACTGCAACCTCTGCCTCCCAGGTTCAAGCGATTCTCCTGCCTCAGCCTCCTGACTAGCTGGGATTACAGGCGCACACCACCATGCCCAGCTAATTTTTGTATTTTTAGTAGAGACGGGGTTTCACCATGTTGCCCAGGCTGGTCTCGAACTCCTGACCTCATGATCTGCCCGCCTCAGCCTCCCAAAGTGTTGGGATTACAGGTGTGAGCCACCACGCCCAGCCTCCTGCCATCCTTTTAGGTAAAGTAACTTACCCATTTCCCCTCCAATCTTGCTGTTTTTCTCTGTCTCAGCTTCCTTTTTATTTCCTTTGTCTTTAAAACCCTGATGGCAATTTGTAATTATTTGTTGGCAATTTGTAATTATTTGTTGCCTTTTCTTCTCCTCTGTGCCTTCCAGTAGATATTTGCTCCATGAATGCCTTGCTTCTTATTTTGGCTCCAGTGCCTGGCCATATCACAGTCTTGATGTGATCAAAAGTCTTCTTTGATATGATTTTACTTTGTTCTTTTACAGCACACATCCAATACTGTGTTATAAACATGAATTTATGCTTTGAATCAGACACAAAAATTGCATTCTTTTCTTAGATTCCTGCTCCAAAACGAGGAGAAATAGTAAGACAGATTGGCGATGCCTTGCGGGAGAAGATCCAAGTACTAGGAAGCTTGGTAAAGTATTTTTGTAGTATATACACAATTCTTTGAGTGGAGAATAAGGCTGTCATGCTTTTCTATATATAAAATTGTGAGGTTTTTTTTTTTTGAGATGGAGTCTCGCTGTCACCCAGGCTGGAGTGCAGTGGTAAAATCTTGGCTCACTGCAGCCTCTGCCTCCCATGTTCCAGCAATTCCCCTGCCTGAGCCTCCCGAGTAGCTGGGATTACAGGCTTGTGCCACCACGGCTGGCTAATTTTTTGTATTTTTAAAGTAGAGATGGGGTTTCATCATGTTGGCCAGGCTGGTCTTGAACTCCTAACCTCAGGTGATCCTGCCTGCCTCGGCCTCTCAAAGTGCTGGGATTATAGGCATGGGCCACCACACTTGGCTAGAAGAGTTTTTAAGAAAAGTAGTTTATATTATATTATATTTTATTATTTATTTATTTATTTATTTTTGAGATGGAGTCTTGCTCTTATTGCCCAGGCTGGAGTGCAATGGCAGGATCTCGGCTCACTGCAACCTCCCCCTCCTGGGTTCAAGCGATTCTCCTGCCTCAGCCTCCCGAGTAGCTGGGATTACAGGTGTGCACCACCATGCCCGGCTAATTTTTGTATTTTTAGTAGAGACAAGGTTTCACCATGTTGGCCAGGCTGGTCTTGAACTCCTGACCTCAGGTGATCCACCCGCCTTGGCCTCCCAAAGTGCTGGGATTATAGGCATGAGCCACTGTGCCCGGTTGTACTTCATATATTTTAAAAATTCTTTCCTTAGAGGAAAGATTAACTAGGTAGACAGGAAAAAGTGAAGGCAATTGTTGTGTTTTAAAATTCTTTGGAAAATGAAACAGACTTTCTTCAGTTTATTACATTTACAAAACATGTTTTGCTTCCCCCTTTCTTTAATTTAATGTTTATAATGTGAATTCTGTTGGAAAAATTCTGCTTGTCGTTTTATATTTCTAGGTGTCTTTGGAGATGGGGAAAATCTTAGTGGAAGGTGTGGGTGAAGTTCAGGAGTATGTGGATATCTGTGACTATGCTGTTGGTTTATCAAGGATGATTGGAGGACCTATCTTGCCTTCTGAAAGTAAGCAATGAAATTAGTTAAGCTGAGTTTTGTACTCTGATATACAGAGCTCCAAAAAAAATAAAATACTCTGGCTATTGACTGTGCAAAAGAGAAATTTCAAGTGGCATAAATATGTGAAAATATCCTCAATCTTTCAAAGAAATGCAAATTAAAACAGATGAAAATGTTAGATCAAGAACCTTTTTGTTTTAAAGATAAAACTTAATGTTGGCAAGTCCACGGGTAAGACACTTTTAACTCATCTGTAAAACGATTTGGAAATATACCCAAAGAGCTCTAACTTTAAAGAGCCCAGTTTTAAGAATCTAAGTAAATAATCTGAAATAAGACAGAAGTTATGTTTAAAGAAGTTCATTGTGGCATCAATAAAAAACATTAGAAATGACCTAAACATCGAATCATAAGGGGAAAAAATCTAAGCCAATTTTGGTAGACTATTAGCATGTACTAAAAATAATGTTTGTGAAGGTTGTCTTCCCCTAACCCACACTTTTACGGGAGGATTTTATTTACTTATTTTTAAATTATACTAATGTTAATTTTTTTTGAAGAAACGATGGATTCATATCAGAAAATAAGAAAGCAATAAAAGGTTGAAGGATTAAAAGTTTCCCTCCTACCCCCATGACTAAGCCATAGTACCCCATGGAAGTAGTGAATGCTTTCAATTTCTTGTGTGTCTTTTTTATATTTTGTAGGATCTTGCTGTGTTGTTCAGGCTGGTCTCAAACTTCTGTCCTCAAGTGATCCTCCCCTTCAGCCTCCCGAGTAGCTGGGATTATAGGCATGAGCCACCTTCCTAGGCCCTTGTGTATCTTTTTAGAGCACGTACAGCCAAATATGTAGCAAACTATACATTTTTTTTTTTTGAGATGGAGTCTCGCTCTGTTGCCCAGGCTGGAGTGCAGTGGCGCGATCTTGGCTCACTGCAACCTCCACCTCCCGGGTTCAAGCGATTCTTCTGCCTCAGACTCCCGAGTAGCTGGGATTACAGGTGTGCGCCATCACACCCGGCTAATTTTTGTATTTTTGGTAGAGATGGGGTTTCACCATCCTGGCCAGGCTGCTCTTGAACTCCTCACCTCATGATCCACCCACCTTGGCCTCCCAGAGTGCTGGGATTACAGGCGTGAGCCACTGTGCCCGGCCGCAAACTGTACGTTCTGTTTTATACTTTTATATTCAATAATATATCTTGGAAATTGTTTTTTTGTTTTCTTTTTTTGAGACAGGATTTTACTGTCTTGCCCAGGCCAGAATGTAGTGGCATGATCACAGTTCACTGCAGCCTCAACATCCCTGGGATCAGGTGATCCTCCTACCTCAGCTAGGACTGTAGGTGCATGCCATCATACCTGGCTATTTTTTTTTTTTTTTTTTTTTTTTTTGTAGAGGTGGGATTTTGCAGTGTTGCCCAGGCTGGTCTCGAACTCCGGGGCTCAGGTGATCTGCCTGTCTCAACCTCCCAAAGTGTTAGGATTGCAGGCGTGAGCCACTGTGTCAGGCTGGAAATTGTTTTCGCATTATTCTATTAAGGGGCTTCCTTCATCTGTGTTTGCAGCTGTCTATTTTGTTATAAAGAGACTATAATTTATTTAGTCAGCTTCCAAATGATGTATATGTAGGGCTGTTTTCAGTGTTTTTCTATTACAAGCTGTTCTGTAAGAACCAATCTTATACTCTGAGGTTTTAACAATGAAGATACTAAGATGACAGCAAGAGTAAGAAAAAAAAAAAGAGCTGGACAAGGTGGCTCACACCTGTAATCCCAGCACTTCGGGAGGCCAAGGCGGGCAGATCACCTGAGGTTGGGAGTTAGAGACCATCCTGGCCAACATGGAGAAACCCCATTTCTACTAAAAATACAAAATTAGCGAGGCATGGTGGCGCATGCCTGTAATCCCAGCTACTCGGGAGGCTGAGGCAGGAGAATCGCTTGAACCCGGGAGGCGGAGGTTGCGGTGAGCCGAGATCGTGCCATTGCACTGCAGCCTGGACAACAAGAGCGAAACTCCATCTCAAAAAAAAAAAAAAAAAATGAGGTTAAGAGTGTAAGCGATTTGTGATGTTTGCAATGTGGATAGAGCAAAACAGGTGACTGTATGTCTGCATTGGCAATGGTGGGATAGAAGTGTATGCTAAAGTGGTAGCAGTGGTTATCTCTGTGGCAGAATTATTAGTAGTGGATTTTCTTCTATTTTTCTGCATTTTCTAAATTTCCATGATGGTTATTAGGTTACATTTATAATAAGGAAATAAATATTTTTCAAAAAATCATATTTTTCTCTTTTCTTGGAATATTGAGTAAATTCCCTACTTGTAGAAAGAGTTGGGGGAGTCTTTTTAAGTCTAATTAAGGACACTTAATGTCCTTAATTAGATATCTAGCAATGATTCCCATTATCCAATATTAATTTTATGTCATTGAACACTTTCAAGAGTTTTTTTCTAGCTAAGAAAAGTTAATAGGCCCACCGTGGTGGCTCATGCCTGTAATCCCAGCACTTTGGGAGGCAGAGGTGGGCGGATCACTTAAGGTCGGGAGTTTAAGACCAGCCTGACCAACATGGAAAAACCCCATCTCTAATAAAAATACGGATTAGCTGGGCATGGTGGCACATTCCTGTAATCCCAGCTACTCGGGAGGCTGAGGCAGGAGAATCCCTTGAACCTGGGAAGCGGAGGTTGCAGTGAGCCGAGATCACGCCATTGTTCTCCAACCTGGGCAACAGAAGAAAACTCCATCTCAACAACAACAGCAGTAAGAACAATACAGTTAATAAACCTCCAATTTGGGGATATGTACATGTGCAAGCAGGTAACTATTTGATTTATACCTACTATGATGCCTGCCTCACAATTAAAATTTTTCTCAATTGCTTGCACATTTTTGTTCGTTTATTTGAGATAGGATCTGTCACCCAGGCTGGAGTGCAGTGGTGTGATTATAGCCCCTTGCATCTTGGACCTCCTGGAGTCAAGCAATCTTTCCACCTCAGCCTCCCGAGTAGCTGGGATTACAGGCACATGCCACCAAGCCCAGTTAATTTAAAAATTTTTCTTGTAGAGACGAGGTTGCACTATGTGGCCTAGGCTGGTCTAGAACTCCTTGGCTCAAATAATCCTCCTGCCTTGGCCACTCAAAGTGTTGGGATTGTAGCCATGAGCCACCACACCTAGCTTACACTTCTATTTTTTTTTAAAGCAGTTTACTCATTTATGTAGAGACTTTGGGGTAACTTTGGCTTTATTAATTCAATCAATGCTTATGGAGCATCTATCAGGTGCCGGGTAGTCTACTAGGTGATACTCGAGCTATAAGGCATAGTCCCTGTCCTCAAGGGATTTATAAGCTTATAAATTATACCTTAGAGTGGGAGATAAATAAACAGGTAATTATATCCAGCATAATCCAGCATGGTAAGTAATATGAGGGAGTAAACGGTAGGATGGTGGGCAGATAGCTGGGAGCCCCTAACCCAGCCTCATGAGTGCAGTCCAGGAAGGCCTCCAAGAGAAGGTTAGCCAAGGTAAGGTCCCAAATGGGACAAAGAGGAGAAGGAGTGGAGTGCTGGAAGTTGTTTTAAAGAAGGAAGAAGCCTGTGTGAAGGCTGAGAGGGTCTGGCTTATTTGGGAGGATTGCATTGCTTCAGCACAGCTGGAGGGTGCAGTGGTAGGGCAGGTAGAGTGGAAAGAGAACCTCGGGAAGAGATTTTGTCTGACAAGGAGATTGGACTTTATTCTGAGAATAGCTACAGTAGGTATCCAAAATCCACAGGGTTATAAGCAAGGGGGTGACATCAGGGCAGAGATGGGAGGGCAGGAGAGGAGGAGGCAGGCCCTGCCAGGAAGAGGCTGTGCCAGCACTTCATCTCTAGGGATTAAGGTGCCCAGATTAAGGAGGGCCCAGGAGTGAGGTGCTGTGTCTGGTATGGTCCCTCATCCTAGCTAGCAGTGTGAGTGTGGCTAGAAAGACTGATGGCTGGGACAGCCACCTTTCCAGTTGGTCTGTGGTTTTAACTGGGATTTGTGAACCATCGTATTCCTGTGGTATGGTTCTATACTGTCCAGCTGCCTTTAATTAAAATAAACACCTTGTAGGATTATGGGTGACTTTAAAGTTTGTAAGTTTGTATTTAAAATACAATATTTTTGTTTGTTTTTTCTTTTCTTTTTTTTTTTTTTTTTTTTTGATACAGGGTCTTACTCTGTTGTCCAGGCTGGAGTGCAGTGGTGCAATCCCAGGTCACTTCAGCCTCAATTCCCTGGGCTCAAGCAGTTCTCCTCAGCCTCCCAAGTAGCTGGGACTACAGGCATATAACCAATCACACCTAACTAATTTTTAATTTTTTTTTGTAGAGTCAGGGGTCTTGCCATGTTGATCCAAGTCTCAAACTGAGCTCAAGTGATTCTCCCGTCCCAGCATCCCAAAGTGCTGGACATTGTAGGCATGAGCCACTGCTCCTAGCTAATTTGTATTTTTAGTTTTCTTATAGTGAATGTAAAGATTTGCATAATTCATTTTATTAATTTATTTATTTTTTGAGGCGGAGTCTCCCTCTGTTGCCCAGGCTGGAGTGTAATGGCAGGATCTCGGCTCACTGCAACCTCTGCCTCCCGGGGTCAAGTGATTCTCCTGCCTCAGCCTCCTGAGTAGCTGGGATTACAAGCACCCGCCACCACGCCCGGCTAATTTTTGTTTTTTCAGTAGAGACGGGGTTTCACCATGTTGGCCAGGCTGATCTTGAACTCCCGACCTCAAGTCGGGAGTCCACCTGCCTTGGCCTCCCAAAGTGCTGGGATTACAGGAGTGAGCCACCACGCCCGGCCTGCATAATTCATTTATTCAACATATATGTAATTATTAGAACTCCCCCTTCCCATCTTCCACCAATAAATGAGCCACCTTGTCTTGAATTCAGAGAAGTTGGCCCAGGGATTCGTCAGGTAACATAAAGAATATGGGAGGCCAGGCGTGGTGGCTCACTCCTGTAATCCCAGCACTTTGGGAGGCCAAGGTGGATGGATCACTTGAGGTCAGGAGTTTGAGACCAGCCTGGGCAACGTGGTGAAACTCCTTCTCTACTAAAAATAAAAAATTAGCTGGGCATGGTGGCACGTGCCTGTAATCCCAGCTACTCAGGAGGGTGGGGCTCGAGGATTGCTTGAACTCGGGAGGTGCAGTTGCAGTGAGCTGAGATTGCACCACTCCACTCCATCCTGGGTGACAGAGTGAGACTGACTCAAAACCAAACAAAACAACATGGGCCTAAGCCCCTGTGCCCTGGTCATGTTCTGCCCTTTGTGATCATACCACCTAGGGCACCCATCAACTCTAGAAAGTGTCCTTGTCTCCCAGGTGCACTGATACTGCTCTGATCTATGCAGAGTTCCTATGAAGATCAGAGGCATAATGAATATCATTATGATTTACAAGGTAGTGTGGTAATAACCACTTTTGTTGTACATTAGTTAATGTACCGATATCCCATGGCTGTGTAGCAATTTCCCACTATAAGGCATCTGGAATCTTCTCCAGTCTGCTGTACGTTTGTTCTTATTAACTTGATGGGCATTAAATTAACATGCTTCTGCATGTTCCATCCTTTTTCTGTCCTCAGGATCTGGCCATGCACTGATTGAGCAGTGGAATCCCGTAGGCCTGGTTGGAATCATCACGGCATTCAATTTCCCTGTGGCAGTGTATGGTTGGAACAACGCCATCGCCATGATCTGTGGAAATGTCTGCCTCTGGTAAGACCTGCTCACTTTCCTATTTAGTAGTGAGTGATAAAAATAGCCATTTCTAGATACTACTACCTCAGCCTCTTCAGTAACTGGGATTATAAGTGTGCATCACCACACCTGGCTTCTTCAATAAAACTTTATTTTATTTTATTTTTTTGAGATGGAGTTTCACTCTTGTTGCCCTGGCTGGGGTGTAATGGTGCGAACTCAGCTCACTGCAACCTCCGCCTCCCAGGTTCAAGCAATTCTCCTGCCTCAGCCTCCCAAGTGGCTGGGATTACAGGCATGCGCAACCATGCCCGGCTAATTTTTTGTATTTTTAGTAGAGATGGGGTTTCACGATGTTGGCCAGGCTGGTTTTGAACTCCTGACCTCAGGTGATCCACCTGCCTTGGCCTCCCAAAATGTTGGCATTACAGGTATTAGCCATTGCACCTGGCCAATAAAACTTTGGTAGTGAACTCCCAAGTAATTCTGAGGCAGTTGGTCAGTGTTTCCATTTAGGTCTTAAATTTTTCAACTCTGCAAAATATCTGATAGTAAAAATGTTATATTTTAGATGGCAAACAGTTACTTGTTTTTTACTTTTGTGTTCAGTGGAAGAAATTAAATAAGGAAAATCAGGACAATTGTCTTTAGCTCATTTTGCTTGCATCTGTTCCACTAGTTATTAATTTGTTTTAAATGTGTGGTACTCAGTTGAATGTATTCAAAAACTAACTGTAAAATAGGACATATTTGGGAGGACTAATAGCTGTATTTCTTACTTTAACAAGAGAAAAAACTCTGCTTGTCCACAATTCTTTTTTTTTTTTTTTTTTTTTGTGACAGAGTCTCGCTCTGTCGCCCAGGCTGGAGTGCAGGGGCGCGGTCTCGGCTCTCTGCAAGCTCCGCCTCCCAGGTTCACGCCATTCTCCTGCCTCAGCCTCCCGAGTAGCTGGGACTACAGGCGTCTGCCACCACGCCCGGCTAATTTTTTTTGTATTTTTAGTAGAGAAGGGGTTTCACCGTGTTAGCCAGGATGGTCTCAATCTCATGACCTCGTGATCCGCCCGTCTCGGCCCCCCAGAGTGCTGGGATTACAGGCGTGAGCCACCGCGCCCTGCCTGTCCACAATTCTTTAGCCTTCAGGGCATTGATATTTTCTGACCGACATGGTTTGGTGGGAACTAGCCCTGAGCTCTTTCAGGGTTCTGCCCCATGTTGTGAAAGGAACTCATGTTTTCCAACATTCTAATCTAAAAAGGTTCATTGTGTAGTTTTCCTCAGCTCTCTGAGTTTTCCAAGGAAGTTTACTTAATGCAGCACGTTGGTAGATTTCTGCTTCACTCAGTTCCTATAACTGGCTGAGGTTAATGTAGTGATTCCTGCGATCGGTGCAGCAAGCTGATTCAGAATTGCTTGGTGCCATTTTTATGTTCATGAAAGTTTTGTTGTTCCGTAGGTCTCAAAGACACCCAGCTGAAGGACAGATTTCTGTTTCAGTTACCAGACTCACTTGTTAGTTGTCTAATTGGACAGAGCTTTTTCTCACACTTTTGCTTCTGTTTGATAATAAAAGGTATTTATGGTTTCCGTCAAATAAGTTTTTCTTTTTCTTTTTTTGTTTTAACCTTCTTAAGGAAAGGAGCTCCAACCACTTCCCTCATTAGTGTGGCTGTCACAAAGTAAGTGCATGTGGCTTTCTTTTTCCTGGGTATGGAATAATATTGAAAGGGTTATTGATAGGCCGTGACTTTTTAATCTGATGTCAGAGTCACATAGCATGGAATTTGGATAACCTCTTTCTCCTTTGCTTGTAATATTATTTTTATATACAGAGTGCTTTCAGTGCCATGTCGTTTAATTTAACTCTTTGGAAACATGCCAGATATTGACATATTGATTGAACTCTTGCAGACATTATTTTGTCCCTTGGAAAATAAAAGCATCTTCAGTGGAAAGGAAATTTTTGCAATTTAGGATCTATATTTTCTCACTATTCAACAAGTTAGTGGTTTTGAGAATAGATTTCTATCTAGCTAATAATTTTGTTGCTTTTGCTTAATAGAGTGTTAACAAAACTGATTATTACACTAATCTGCTGATTCATCTAACACTAAAATGTATCGCATCTTTTGGTTAAAAAATTATTAATGCTTTACTTATATTTGAGAATTTGGCAGCTCTGGTTAAGTCATAAAAGCAATGTGACTGATTTGTCATTCTGGAATTTGGAGGATGTATAGAGTTAGGGTGCCTTCCCATGTAGGATTAGGATGTACCTTTGATGTTCCATTGCTTGCATCTGCATTCTGATTTCAGAATTATTAGTAGAGAAATTGGGGTGGAGACTGTGGGCAAGAGGGTTCTTCATATTAGAATATTATTATTATTATTATTATTATTATTATTATTATTATTTGAGATGGAGTCTTGCTCTGTCACTCAGGCTGGAGTCCAGTGGTGCCATCTTGGCTCACTGCAAGCTCCACCTCCCGGGTTCACGCCATTCTCCTGCCTCAGCCTCCCGAGTAGCTGGGAGTACAGGTGCACACCACCACACCCAGCTAATTTTTTGTGTTTTTAGTAGAGATGGGGTTTCACCGTGTTAGCCAGGATGGTCTTGATCTCCTGACCTCGTGATCCACCTGCCTCAGCCTCCCAAAGTGCTGGGATTACAGGCATGAGCCACTGCGCCCGGCTATTATTATTATTTTTGAGATGGAGTCTCGCTCTGTCGCCAGGCTGGAGTGCAGTGGCGCAATCTTGGCTCACGGCAACCTCCGACTCCCTGGTTCAAGTGATTCTCCTGCCTCAGCCTCCCAAGTAACTGGGATTACAGGCATGTGCCACCACGCCTGGCTAATTTTTTGTATTTTTAGTAGAGATGGGGTTTCACCATGTTGGCCAGGATGGTCTCAATGTCTTGACCTTGTGATCCGCCTGCCTTGGCCTCCCAAAGTGCTGGGATGGGCATGAGCCACTGTGCCCAGCCTAGAAGATTATTTAGAATAGTAGTTTAGGAATTGGAAAGTGGTGGGCTGGAAAAGAGCAAGGGTAATATGTTTTAATTTTTTTTTTTTTTTTTTGAGACAGTCTTTGTTGCCCAGGCTGGATTGCAGTGGGGCCATCTCAGCTCACTGTAGTTTCTGCTTCCTGGGTTCAAGAGATTCTCATGTCTCAGCCTCCCGAGTAGCTGGGATTATAGGTGTGGGCCACCACGCCGGGCTAATTTTTTTTTTTTTAAAAGACAGAGTCTTGCTCTGTCGCCCAGGCTGGAGGGCAGTGGCACAATCTCGGCTCACTCCAACCTCTGCCTCCCAGGTTCAAGCGATTGTCCTGCCTCAACCTCCCGAGTAGCTGGGATTACAGGTGCATGCCACCATGCTTGGCTAATTTTTTCTTTTTTTTTTTTTTTTGAGACTGAGTCTTGCTCTGTCGCCAGGCTAGAGTGCAGTGGTGCGATCTCGGCTCACTGAAACCTCTGCCTCCCGGGTTCAAGCGATTCCCCTGCTTCAGCCTCCCGAGTGGCTGGGACTACAGGTGTGCGCCACCACGCCTGGCTAATTTTTTGTATTTTAGTAGAGATGGGGTTTCACCATGTTGGCCAGGATGGTCTCGATCTCCTGACCTCGTGATCTGCCCGCCTCAGCCTCCCAAAGTGCTGGGATTACAGGTGTGAGCCACCGTGCCCAGCTAGCTAATTTTTGTATTTTTAGTAGACATGGGGTTTCACCATGTTGTCCAGGCTGGTCTTGAATTCCTGGCCTCAAGTCATCTGCCTGCCTCGGCCTCCCAAAGTGCTAGGATTACAGGCATGAGCCACTGCCCCTGGCCTAAAAATAAACCTAAAAAACAAACAAACAAAACAAAACAAAACCCAGCAGAATAATTAATGTGGAAGTAGTGAACTGACTTAATTGTTATGAAGTAGCTGGTTAAAATATTGTTCATTTTGATACTGGTTTTGCTTCAAGCTTTTTTTTTTTTTTTTTTTTGCTTTAAATGGTTGAAGAATTTGAAATGTTCATGTAAGAGTTTATATGCTGGTTGATGGTCTTCAAAGCACTGAAAATGTTATTTGCTTTTGCAATAGAAGATAAGTAAAATGATGCTAAATTTTGCTGGAATTAACTAAGGGTGATGCAGTGCTACAAAGAGGTCTTCGTAAATTCAACTAAATTTTCAGATTCCTAAGATGACCCCAGGCCATATATGGTTCTTCTGTGTATTCAGAAGGATATAGGACAGCAGCATAGCTTGTCAGGAGGATGGCATCAGGTATTCCTCTTTAATCAGTGTTCTTGTCACAATCATACAGGTATAAGAAAGTGAGAGCCCCATTGGAGAGGTGTGGGGTTACCTTGGCTTAAAGCCTAATGCCCCACAGAAACCAAAATCTCTTGTAACAATTGTAGCTTTCAGGGGCCACAGGGACATGCAGTTACAAGTGTCACTGCACTCAGGAAAGGCCAAAAAGCATGGCATTCCCATTAATAGCTCATAGATATTCAGTTCAGATGGAAGTGACCAGGCAGGGATCATTTTTACCATAAGCCGGGTTGTCTAAGAAACATTGATGACCCTCTGACACTTATCAGGTAACATGGAGAACAGTGCTAGAGTTCAACTTAGATTCTCATGCCTTAGGGGCAGGGGTTTGTTAACCTTTACCCATAGGCACAAAACAAAAGCCTTGCCCTTAAAGAGAGCACAGTCTACTTGTGCAGACAATATAGACACCCGGAGTCCCTGGGAAGAATTGTACATCCTGAAACCTGGTCTTGGACATGAGAGCTGGAGTTCATGATCCTTGATTGGATCCTGGATTGGAAGGAAGAAAGAAAACAGCTATAAAGGGTATTTTAGGGGAACTTAGGTGTGATAATGATACCTTTTCTATGAAAGTGAGCATGGGATTTGAGAGTTTTTGAAATTTAAACAAATTGGAAAGTAGCCAGTAAGTTGAGATGATTGATGAAAATAACCTTTGCTCTTTGGTCCTCTGGAAACTCAAAATGAATGGAATCCTTTTTCAGAGAAACCAGAATTATTTTAGCCATTTTTTTATGACTCAAAATCAGATTTAAGTAGTATTTAGATGTATTTCTCATTTTAACAAGAGAAAAAACTCTGCTTGTCCGCAATTCTTTAGCCTGCAGGGCACTGATATTTTCTGACCGACATGGTTTGGTGGGAACTAGCCCCAAGCTCTTTCAGGGTTCTGCAGGGTGGCCCCAGCTCCTTCTTTTGTGTCTGTGGCATTTACTTTAGGTTTTGGGGATCCCTTCCCCTTCCCCAATTTGTGCTTTACAACTTCTCTAACTCTGCTTTGCAGAGATGTGTTTAAATCTCTTATTTGCTGGTGGTGACTACCTCTAATTTCCTTCATCGTTCTAGGTCTTATTCCTTTTTGATCATCATTTTAATAGATTTGTGTAAGACCAAAATAAATAAATAAATAAATAAATAAATAAATAAAAGTCCCAGTGATCAGTCTGCTGTCTTGAACCAGATGTGTCCTCATAGTTTGGGAGAAAATACTTGAAAACAATGACAGTTTGAGCTATCTAAACAATGCTTTGTGTCTTCTATTTATGTTCTATGTTTTTTTCTTCTTCTCAAGATTCTTTTTTTTTTTTTTTTGAGATACAGTCTCCCTGTCTCCCAGGCTAGCGTGAGTGGCATGATCTCAGCTCACTGCAACCTCTGTCTTCCAGGTTCAAGCGATTCTTCTGCCTCAGCCTCCTGAGTAGGTGGGATTACAGGCTCCCACCATCACTCTCGGCTAATTTTTATATTTTTAGTAGAGATGGGGTTTCACCATGTTGGCCAGGCTGGTGTTGAACTCCTGACCTCAAGTGATCCACCTGCTTCGGCCTCCCAAAGTGCTGGGATTACAGGCATGAGCCACCACATCTGGCCTCAAGATTCTTTTAGGGCTAAAAAAAAAAAAAAAAAAATCTGCTAATAGTTTTTTGAAAATGGCATTTTCAATATGTGAGGAGAAATCCAGGTCTGAATGTTTGAGGACAGAGTCTGGTATAAGAGGGTTCTTAATGTTAGAAGTCCATTTAGGAACAGTGACTTAGAAATTGAAAAGTGGGCTGAAAAAGCAAGAGAGTAGTATATTTGAGGGATGGGAGAGAAAGTTGAAAAAAGGAGAGTCAAGTGGTTGGAATTTATTCCTTGTTTTTAAAAAAATGCCTTAAATTATTGCCTCAGTAATTGCTTTTTCCTTTCTAGGATAATAGCCAAGGTTCTGGAGGACAACAAGCTGCCTGGTGCAATTTGTTCCTTGACTTGTGGTGGAGCAGATATTGGGTAGGTTACTAGGCTGAGAGCATCCTCTGTTGAAGGACCCCAGGTTGACCAACTAGAATCATCGTTACTAGAATAATGAACTCACTTATAACTAAGGAGTTGAGAATGGTTTTTGAAATCATTATTATTATGGACTTTGTTGGGCTCTTATTTTATTAATGCCTAACCTCTATTGGAGGATGAATAAGAATTGTCTTTTTAATTGCCCAGAGGTACTATTTGTTAAGGTGTTTATATCCTGAAATAACAAACTGCTGTAATCGGGGGCAGCCTGTGACTTCCTGACACTTGGTTTATCAAGGTGTTTACTTACAAAGAAAGCTATGAAATTGTAGTCTGGGGTCTCACTGCCTGCCAAGAACCTAGCCTATTGTCTGAGTTTCTCAGCTGACTGAAAAAGGGAACCCTGGGAACACAGCCTCTTTTTAGTAAAATTGTTTTTTTCTTTTTTAATTGCCATATAATTCACAATTCGTGTACCATAAAATCATAAAATGCTCTCTTTTAAAGTGTACAATATAGTGGTTTTTAAAATATTCAGAGTATTGTATAACTATCACCACTATCTTATTCCAGAACATTTTGATCAGCCCAGAAATTAATCCCATACCCATTGGCAGTCTCTTCCCATTCCCCCTGCCCTCATGCCCTGACAGCCACTAAAGAATTTTCTGTCTCTATGGATTTGCCTATTTGAGACATTTTGTATAAATGTAATCATATAATATGTGGCCTTTTGTGTCTTGCTGCTTTTACTTGGCATGATGTTAAGATGACATGGACTATACTTGTGCTGAACTGGGATGAAAGCTGAGGTTCTTACCAGCTTAGACTTTGATTAGGTGAGTTTTTCAGGAGTCAAGTCTTACAACCCATACTGGTGTGGCTAAAGTGTTAGTTTCCTTGCCTTCCAACACTTTTAAATACTATTGTACTTACTGGGCAATCTCAAAAAGGAGCAATAAGTTACTCTGTTTTTCATTACTCTGTTTTTCATATTAATGAGAAAATTTTAGAAAATACAACTCCCACATGTACAATGCAGACTGAAATATTATCTAAGTGTCATTTAAAACATGAGTTGGCCTTTGACTGTATTCTTGCATTCTAGGTATTTAGTCCTTGTGCTGGCCTTGCAATAGCTCAGATAATTATGGTAGTATATACAGGAGCATGTTAAGCAGCAGGCACTTTGAGTATTAGTGCTCATGCTTGCTGGGTTGAACCTTGGAAGACTGACCTAGGCAACTGAGCCAAGCCGTCCAGCCCTAAGTTAGACTGATGCTGTGGCTGCCCTGCTTGGCTCACACTGGACCCTTTGTAGCACTGAACTAGGAAGAAAGAGGTTCAAATCAGTAGTGTCTGATTTGCATTCCTTAGAAGCAACTGGAAATCCTAGCACAGCCTTTATAAGTCGGCTTCCATGAGGAATACTTTAGGATAGCGGTCCCCAACCTTTCTGGCACCAGGGACTGGGACTGGTTTAGTGGAAGACAATTTTTCCATGGACCACGGCAGGGGGATGGTTTTAGGCTGAAATTGTTCCACCTCAGATCATAAGACATTAGTTAGATTCTCATAAGGAGCATGCAATCTAGATCCCTTGCATGCACAGCTCACAATAGGGTTCACACTCCTATGAAGATCTAATGCTGCTGCTGATCTGACAGGAGGTGGCACTCAGGCAGTAATGCTCGCCGGGTTGCCTGCTGCCTACCTCCTGCTGTGCAGCCTGGCTCCTAATAGGCCACAGACTGGTACTGGTCAGCATCCTGGGGCTTGGGGACCCCTGCTTTAGGATATTTCCCTACAGGCTTTTAAGTTTGAATTCTTTTATTTTTTATTTATTTTATTGTTATCTTTTTGAGACAGGGTCTCACTCTGTCACCTAGGCTGGAGTGCAGTGGCTCGACCTCAGCTCACTGCAACCTCCGCCTCCCAGTTTCAAGCGATCCTCCCACCTCAGCCTCCCAAGTAGCTGGGACTACAGGCGCATGCCTCCACACCTGGCTAATTTTAGTATTTTTTATAGAGATGGGGTTTCATCGTGTTGCCTAGGCTGGTCCTGCCCAAGTTTTAATCCTTAAAGGAATTACACAGCAGTTAAAAGTTTGTAAAACTGGAATGCTCAGCAAGGAAATGCTAAGATCATATTGTCCAGTCACTCACTCAGTATAGGAAAGACTTTCTTCCCTAACAACTTCCTCTAGGTGATTTCTATTCAAATGCTCACAGCAGGTTAGCCTCTTCTGCCTAATGGTTCTACTTGTGAAAAACTTTTTTCCTTCTCATGAAGACCTTCCCTTGCTCCCCTGGGACAGACTTTCTTGTAGCTTCAAGGGACTGCTTTTTCAAGGGCACTTCAGTGCTGGGTACCATTAGATGTTGTCATTGCTGGGTTTCTCTGCTTGGGTGGCCGACCGTGTCTGTTCCCTTGCAGCACAGCAATGGCCAAAGATGAACGAGTGAACCTGCTGTCCTTCACTGGGAGCACTCAGGTGGGAAAACAGGTGGGCCTGATGGTGCAGGAGAGGTTTGGTAAGTGTTGGCTTTCTAATGAGGATTTTAATTCTCTCAAATATGGAGGTGAAATCTAAAAGTTGAGTTTTTGTTTTCCCCTCAACCTTTTCCATGGAGGCAGTGGTCATGTTTATTTGAATGTCTAAGTAAAAGAAAAGGGTACAGTTATTAGCAGTAGAATATTAGGGAAGTCCTAAATTTAAATACCAAAATTTATGAAAATCCCAGCACTTTGGGAGGCCAAGGCAGGCGGATCACGAGGTCAGGATATCCAGACCATCCTGGCTAACACGGTGAAACCCCATCTCTACTAAAAATACAAAAAATTAGCCGGGCGTGGTGGCAGGCGCCTGTAGTCCCAGCTACTCGGGAGGCTGAGGCAGGAGAATGGTGTGAACCCGGGAGGTGGAGCTTGCAGTGAGCCGAGATGGCGCCATTGCACTCCAGCCTGGGCGGCAGAGCAAGACTCCGTTTCAAAAAAAAAAAAGAAAAAAAAAAAAATTCAAGCCAGGCACGGTGGCTCACGCCTGTAATCCCAGCACTTTGGGAGGCCGAGGTGGGTGGATCACGAGGTCAGGAGCTCAAGACCAGCCTGGGCAAGATGGTGAAACCCCGTCTCTGCTAAAAATACAAAAAAATTAGCCGGTCGTGGTGGCATGTGCCTGTAATCCCAGCTACTGGGGAGGCTGAGGCAGGAGAATGGCGTGAACCCGGGAGGCGGAGCTTGCAGTGAGCCGAGATCGCGTCACTGCACTCTAGCCTGGGTGACAGAGTGAGACAATGTCTAAAAAAAAAAAAAAAGTTATGAAAGGAAGTCATTTTCTCTCTAAATGGGTATAATTGAATGACGTAGAATATTTATGTTTGAAATGTTTGTTTTTGGGTGCTGTAAAGAAATAGTACTTGAACATAAATTTATTTAGTAAGGCCATTTTTACTTCCTGTAGAAAGGGTACAGTCGCCAGCAGTTTTGCCACGAGAGTACACTGAACAAAGCAGACAGGGTCATTTATAACCTGATGCGTCCACTCTACTGCTGTGTCCAGTTTCCATTGGCTGGAATGGGACCTCACATTTTGTATTTGTCCCAATTGGCTAGCAACTTAGAACTTTTTAAAAGAGGCAAAGGTAGAGGAGATCAAAGGAAGGAGAAAGTAACTTGTGGAATGCTG
Organism: Pan paniscus; assembly: GCF_029289425.2. NCBI lineage: Eukaryota > Metazoa > Chordata > Mammalia > Primates > Hominidae > Pan > Pan paniscus. The sequence goes on along the minus strand of NC_073253.2, from coordinate 121,880,980 downwards.
AGAAAGGTAAAAACACTTAAATAAGGAAGAGGAACAGGCTATGACCTAATGTGTGCTTGGACCAGTATAAGCATGCCAGGGCAAATATTTAGGAGCACAAGTCTTTGAATAAATTTTGCTTTTAAGAGAAGTTATTATTTATTTTTAATTAGATGGGGAGGAAAGTCTTTGAAGAGGAAGCTCTACTTTACTTTTTAAACTTATCAAATTGTACTAGTCCTATTTGGCAAATTAAAGAAGAAAAATGTCATCATTTCTCATTAGTATAGTGGTGAGAAAAATGTCATCATTTAAACAGGAGCACTGAGTACAGAACTTACAGTGAGTGTGGAATAGAAGGCTTAAATCTGCTCTTCTCTCATGTATATGGATCATGGATATGTATGCATATGGATCATGGATATGTATCCATATGCATATGGATCATGGATATGTATCCATATGCATATGGATCATGGATATGTATCCATATGCATATGGATCATGGATATGTATCCATATGCATATGGATCATGGATATGTATCCATATGCATATGGATCATGGATATGTATCCATATGCATATGGATCATGGATATGTATCCATATGCATATGGATCATGGATATGTATCCATATGCATATGGATCATGGATATGGATCCTGGATACACGATTGAAAAGGGTTGTATAGACATAGCTTTGTATACTGTACTGTGCTTTATGGATGATTTCCAAGGTTTTTGAGGATAATATTGGCTATCAATTTTTGGCTGTCAGGCTGAATTTTAGACTTTAACCCCAGCATAAGACAACATTTGACTAATCTGTCAACTGTTTAACTATGTAGGCATTGCTTTTAAAAAGGAATTTATTAAAAAACAGCTAATGAAAAAGGTCAGCAAGGTTGCAGGACTCAAGATTGAGATACAAAAATCAATTATATTTCTATGCATTAACAATGAACAATCCAAAAATGAAATCCAGAAAACAATTCAATTTGTAGTAGCGTCAAAAAGAATAAAATACTTAGGAATACATTTAACAAAAGAAGTGTAAGTCTGTTGCATGGAGCACTACATATCATCATCAAAATAAATTAAAGATGACCTAAATAAATGAGTAGATATCCCCTTTTCATTTTTTGGAAGATTTAATATTGTTAAGGTTTCAATATGGTCCACATGATCTACAGATTCAATGCAATTCCTGTAAAAATTCCAGTTTTCTGTTTTGTAACAACTGACAAGTTAATTCTAAAATTCACATGACAATGCAAAGGACCCTAAAAGGCCAAAACAATCTTGAAAAAGAAGATAATTGAAGGACTCTCACTTCTCAGTCAAAAAATTTACGGCAAAACTATGATAATCAAGACTGTGTGGCACCAGCATAAGGATAGACATAAAAATCAATGGAATAGAATTGGAAGTCCAGAAATAAACCCTTGCATTTATGGTCAGTTGTGTCAAGGGTGACAAGACATTTCATTGGGGAAAGGATGGTCTTTTTAACAAATGGTACTGACACAACTAGCTATCTATACACATGAGTGTGAAGTCAGGCCCCTACTACATCTCCTATGCAAAGACAAACTCAAAATGTATCAAAGACCTATAAAACTCTTAGAAGAAAACATAGGAATAAGTTTTCATGACCTTGGATTAGGCGATGGTTTCTTAGAAATGACAACTAAAGCACAAGCAACAACAATTAAAAGACAAATTAGTTTTTATCAAAATTAAAACATTTTGTGCTTCAAAGGACATCAGGAAAAAGTGAAAAGAACAACCTACCGAATGGCAGAAAATGTTTGTAAGTCATTTGATAAGGAACTTGTATGTAGAATATATAAAGAACTCTTAAAATGTAAGAATATAAAAGACAACCCAATTAAAAATGGGCATTGGATTTGAATAGATGTCTTTTTTTTTTTTTTTTTTTTTTGAGATGGAGTCTTACGCTCTGTCGCCCAGGCTGGAGTGCAGTGGGGAGATCCCGGCTCACTGCAACCTCTGCCTCCCAGGTTCAAGTGATTCTTCTGCCTCAGCCTCCCAAGTAGCTGGGATTACAGGCATGCACCACCATGTCCGACTAATTTTTGTATTTTTAGTAGAGACAGGGTTTCACCATATTGGCCAGGCTGGTCTCGAACTCCAGACCTTGTGATCCGCCCTCCTTGGCCTCCCGAAGTGCTGGGATTACAGGCATAAGCCACCGCACCAGGCCTCGAATAGACATCTTAAATGGCCAATTAGCACATGAAAAGATTCTCAACATCGTTAGTCCCACTAGCAGATTTCATCTTCTCAGCTTTCTCGCCTTTTCCTTACTCAAGGCGGTAGTTTGTTGTTCTTGGCTAAGTAGTAATAGTAGTAGTAGTAGAATTATAATTTTTAAAATGCATCTGCCTGTCTTAATTATAGGTGCTTTTCTTGGAGGAGTTGGTGGTTAGGAGTACAGTCAGAGAGTGCCTGATAGAGAACTGGAAGGATGTAGAAAGTATAGATCCCTCCTCTTCTGCCAAACGTCACTTGCAGCCAGGCAGGAGAAGCTAATGTCAGGCGTAAAAGCTTCCGTTTCCTTCCTTCTCTTCTTAACACCCAGCATAGTGCTATGCTATAGCCAGCAAGCTGTCATTAATTCAATGATTGCAGCAGAGACTAGAGTTGGTGTAGCATTTGGTGGCTTTTGGTAGTAACAGCCATGTCTTCATAATTAATATTCACTTGATGCTTACCTGTTTCAGAGCAATGGAAATGAGAAGATACTCTGCTGTTGTCACATATGCTCCTGATATCACAAATGAATAAAAGTTATTCACATGGAAGCTGATTTTAAAGTGCACTTAAGGAAATTGATGATCAAAAGATCAGTAATAAATATATGTGTAAGGCTGGGCACAGTGGCTCACACCTGTAATCCTAGCACTTTGGGAGGCTGAGGCGGGTGAATTGCCTGAGCTCAAGAATTCAAGACCAGCCTGGGCTACATGGTGAAACTCCCATCCCTACTAAAATACAAAAAAATTAGCTAGGTGTGGCGGCATGCCCAGCTACTTGGGAGGCTGAGGCAAGAGAATTGCTTGAACCCAGAGGCAGAGGTTGCAGTGAGCTGAGATTGCACTACTGCATTCCAGCCTGGCAACAGAGTGAAACTCTGTCTCAAAAATAAATAAACATATGTCTAAAATTGAGGCAAACACATCTCTCAGATCTTTATGCTGGGAGGAGTAAGGTAAGAATGGCATTTATAGGCCAGGTGTAGTGGCTCATATCTGTAATCCCAGCACTTTCGGAGGTCAAGGTGGGTGGATCGCTGGAAGCTAGGAATGAGACCAGAGCCTGGGCAACATTGTGAAAACCTGTCTCTTAAAACAAAACAAAACAAGCCAGGTGTTGTGACACGTGCTTGTTGTATGAGCTACTTGGGAGGCTGAGGATGGAGGTTTGCTTGAACCCAGAAATTGAGGCTGCAGTGAGCTATGATAGCACCACTATATTCCAGCCTGGGTGACTCTTGAAAAAAGAAAGAAAGAAAAAAAAATGGTGGGCCGGTTGCGATGGCTCAAGCCTGTAATCCCAGCACTTTGGGAGGCTGAGGCGGGCGGATCACCTGAGGTCAGGAGTTCAAGACCAGCCTGGCCAATATGGCAAAACCCCGTCTCTACTAAAAAAACAAAAATGAGCTGGGCGTGATGGCGTATGCCTGTAGTCCCAGCTACTTGGGAAGCTGAGACAGGAGAATCACTTGAACCCAGGAGGCGGAGGTTTGCAGTGAGCCGAGATCACGCCACTGCACTCCAGCCTAGGCAACAGAGCAAGACTGACTGAAAAAAAAGAATGGCATTCATGGCCTGCTTATATAACTTTTCTAGAATATAGGTTGGCAATGTCTGTCAAGAGTCCTAACCTAAGTAAATAATCAACAAATATATTCAACACTGGAGAAACAGCTAAATAAAATTTGGTATGTCATCATGATGGAATGCTATGGAGTGATTTTTCTTTTCTTGACTTTTAATAACTTAGGGGAAAGGTGTAAGACATCAGAAAATAAAGTAAAATGAAATAATGTAATCTCAACTAGATATAAATGCACAGAGGAAAGATTGGAAGACACTATTGAATTGTAAGGAGAGATTTTTGTGGTGGCCTTATGGGCCATAGGTTTCTTTCTTTCTTTTTAATTGTGGGGGAAAGTCCACACAACATAAAATTTACTTAAAAATGGTTAAGATGGTACACAGTTGAGTAGTGTCAAGTACATTCACATGATCATACAGCCTATCTTTAGAACTTTTTCGTCTTGTAAAACTGAAACTCCATATCCTATAAACACTAATCCCTCCTTCCCACTACACCCAGCCCTTGGTAGCCATCCTTTTACTTCTTTCTGTTTCATTGATTTGGACTACTTTCATTTGAGTGGGGTTATAAGTATTTGTCCTTTAGTGACTACCTTATTTCACTTAACATAATGTCTACAAGGTACAACCATGGAGTCTCGCTCTGTTGCCAGACTGGAGTGCAGTGGTGCGATCTCAGCTCACTGTAACCTCTGCCTCCTGGGTTCAAGCAATTCTCCTGCCTCAGCCTCCTCAGTAGCTGGGATTACAGGCATCCGCCACCACGCCCAACTAATTTTTGTGTTTTTAGTAGAGACAGGGTTTCACCATGTTGGCCAGGATGGTCTTGATCTCTTGACCTTTTGATCTGCCCACCTCGGCCTCCTAAAGTGCTGGGATTACAGGCATGAACCACCACGCCCGGCCCAACGTACAACCATCGTGTAGCATGTAGTAGGATTTCCTTTTTAAGGCTCTATAATAAGCCGGGTGTGGTGGCTCATGCCTGTAATCCTAGCACTTTGGGAGGCCAAGGCGGGAGGATCTCTTGAGCCCAGGAGTCCGAGACTGGCCTGGGCAACATGCCAAGACCCTGTCTTTGCCAAAAAAAAAAAGTACAAAAATGAGCTGGGCATGGTGGTGCATGCCTGTTGTCCCAGCTACTTGGGAGGCTGAGGTGGGGGAATTGCTTGAGCCCAGGAGGTTGAGGCTGCAGTAAGCCATGATCATGCTAGTACACCCCAGCCTGGGCAACAGAGTCAGACCCTGTCTGAAAAAAAAATTAATAAAAATAAAAAAAGGCTGCATGATATTTCACTGTATTGATATACCACATTTACTAATTCATCAGATGATGCACATTTGGGTTGCTGCCACCTTTTGGCTATTGTGAATTATGCTACTATGAATATTGGTGTACAAATATCTATAGAGTCCCTGCCTTACTATGTTTGGTTATATACTCAGAAGTGGAATTGCTCGGTCATGTGGTAATTCTCTTATTTATTTATTTACTTACTTACTTGAGACAGTCTCATTCTGTTGGCCAGGCTGGAGTGCAGTGGTGTGATCATGGCTCACTGTTGTCTCAAATTCCTGGGCTTCACGAGTAGCTGGGACCACAGGCAGACACCATCATGCCCAGCTAGTTTGTTTTAATTTTTGTAGAGACAGGGTCTTGCCATGTTGCCCAGGCTCTGTTGTTTAATTTTTTGGGGCAATTGCCATACTGTTTTCTACAGTGGCTGCCCCATTTTACTTTATTTTTCTTGAATAATGTCAGACAAGACTGGGCACGCTCAGGGTGGTTTGGTTTGGCTGTAGACTTTCCTGTTAATTTCAAACCAAAATTATATGACCAACATAAGGAATTCCTGTAAACCCTTTAATCAGAGTCACTAATTGCTTACATTTTGCCCCATTTGATTTATCATTTTCTCTCTCTCCAGCAACATCTATGTGCGAGTGCACGCACACGTGCACACACACACACACACACTGTGGGTGCATATTATTGTTGAACTGTTTGGAGTAAGTCAAAGATGTGTCCCCTTTATTACTAAATATTTTGGTGTGTTTCCTAAGAATGTGGACATTTTCTTGTATAACCACAGTAGTTACTAAAATCAGGACATTTGATATTGATACAATAGTAATGCTACTTTATAAATTAGAAAATAAGTTGAAAAATAATTGGGATAGGGTGTAATCAGGATAGGCTATATGATTGGGATAGGCTATATAAAAAATAATTGGACAGGCTATATAATTTAATAATTGGGATTAGGCTATATAGCAGTGTGCAGTAAATATGGAACTAGGCATTAATTTTTATATATAATTTTTTTCTTTTAAGGGAGAAGTCTGTTGGAACTTGGAGGAAACAATGCCATTATTGGTAAGGCTGCCCCTTTGTTTTTGTTTGTTTTCTGTTCAGTTTCCGCAGTCACCATCCTGAATATATGGAACTTGTTTGGGATCTCATTTCTTCCATGTTGCATATGCCTGAGACCTAGTTCCTGTGTTTAGGAATTTTACTTGGGAGACAGGACACAAGCTTGTTTTGAAGGCAGAGGTAACTAGGAAGGAAAGGTATTCATGTTTAGAACATATTACCTGGGATGATCTAGAACCTGTGAATGAGACTTCCATTGCCATTGTAGTATGGCATTATTTCTTGTTTTTTCTTCTTCTGTTTGCTGAAAACTGGCCACATTTCTCTAGAATAACTTAAGTAACTCTTATGTGACTTGATCATTTCTTTAGATTTCAAAAACATTAGTTTGTCTTTAGTGGAATATTGAGTGCTTTTATATTGGGAAGGAACATGTCCTTAAGGTGTTAAAAAAAAAATCACTTACCTATAGGCTTAGAGATTACTTACGCTCTTTTTTAACTGTTTGAGTTTGTCACAAAAATGCTTAGATATTTGTAGTTGACCCACATAAGAAGTATGTGTAAGATATAAGAAGTATATGGTGAAGTGTTTGTTCTGGATGAACTTTTTTTTTTTAGACGGGAGTCTTACTCTGTCGCCCAGGCTGGAGTGCAATGGTGCGATCTCAGCTCACTGCAACCTCCACCTCCCAGGTTCAAGCTGTTCTCCTGCCTCAGCCTCCCGAGTAGCTGGAATTACAGGCACATGCCACCATGCCCAGCTACTTTTTGTATTTTTAGTACAGATGGGGTTTCACCATGTTGGCAGGCTGGTCTTGAACTCCTGACTTCAGGTGATCCGCCTGCCTTGTCCTCCCAAAGTGCTGGGATTACAGGCATGAGCCATCACGCCTGGCCTCTGGATGAACTTTTAAAGAGAGACTTCAGTAAAAAATATAGTTCGCATTTAGTGAGCACTAGTGTCTGCCGGGTACTGTGTTCAGCTGTTTTATATGCATTATTTCATTTAATCCCTACAACAGTCCCCACTGGGAGGCTGAGGTGGGAGGACTGCTTGAGCCCAGGAGGTCAAGGCTGTAGTGCCACTACACTCCAGCCTGGGTGACAGAGTGAGACTCCGCCTCAAAAAAAAAAAAGAACAAACAAAAAACCCTCTGAGAAATAAAAGATGAAGAGGCCAGAGGAGTGAGAGCCTCAATTTACCCTTGTATATCTGGGTAAAGATCATAGAGCTCATAATCTTCCTTGGAAGAAGAGTGTGCCTTTCCCCCTCATGTGTATATATGTCTTCGTAACGTTAATATGCTTACTTTACAACAATAGTTTTGATGTTCTTTTACTGCACTTTATAAAAACGTTTGCTGGGCACGGTGGCTTACGCCTGTAATCCCAGCACTTTGGGAGGCCAAGGTGGGTGCATCACTTGAGGTCAGGAGTTTGAAACTGGCCTGACCAACATGGTGAAACCCCGTTGCTACTAAAAATACGAAAATTAGCCAAGTGTGATGGCACATGCTTGTAATCCCAACTGCTCGGGAGGCTGAGGCAGAATCTCTTGAACCCGGGAGGCAAAGGTTGCAGTGAGCCGAGATCGTGCCATTGCACTCCAGCCTGGGTGACAAGAACAAAACTCTGTCTCAAAAAAAAAACAAAAAACAAAAAAAAACCCCCAAACCAAAAACAGAAAACAACATTGTTTTATACCAGCTAACAAATACCTTGTCTACCTGTTTTGGTTCGCTGATGGAAGTGTTTGTGCTTTCCTAAGCCTTTGAAGATGCAGACCTCAGCTTAGTTGTTCCATCAGCTCTCTTCGCTGCCGTGGGAACAGCTGGCCAGAGGTGTACCACTGTGAGGCGACTGGTGAGTATATCTGCATAGGCCCATGAGATTGTCTTGCTCTTAAAACACTACTTTTTAATGAGTTCTGCTGTTAGGGAGGTGTCAGCAATACTGCTAGAACAACATGCTCTCTAGATGTGGCTGGCAAATATGTGGTCCAGTTCTCTTTCTGTGCTCATGGCAGATGTTGTTAATCAATCAGGAACTTTGCCTTTTTCCCACCCCGAGGTAATAGGGGTTCCAGTACCAATTGATTGGAGTTGGACTAGGAGATGAGACCGATTTTCAGTCCTACTCCTAGAACAATATGGACGAAGTCCAGTGTCATTTAGAGAATAAAACAAGATAAAAATAAAAAGAATTATTAAACTATAGCTAAAAATAGAGTTGTGCTCTTTTATAAAAACATTTTACGTAGTAAAACATTTTAAACATTTTAGGCTGGGCATGGTGGCTCAAACATACAATTCTAAGACTTTGGGAGGCTGAGGCAGGAGTATTCCTTGAGCCCAGTAGTTCGAGACCAGCCTGGGCAACAAAGTGATTCCCTGTTTTTATAAAAAGTTAAAAAAAATTAGCAAGGCATGATGGCTCATGCTTGTAGTCCCAGCTACTTGGGAGGCTGAGGCAGGAGGATTGATTGAGCCCAGGAAAGGTCTCAATGAGGCTGCAATGAGCCATGATTGCACCACTGTACTCCAGCCTGGGCGACAGGGCAAGACCCTGTCTCAACCAATCAATCAATAAACACTTTTATTTTTAGCCTCAAGTCTAGAATTAGATTTGACTTGAAATGACATGATTCATTGAAAAGCAAATGGCTATGTATATGTGTGACCTCTCTATATACATATATAACCTGCATACATATATATATCGAGAGGACAGATTAATATTAAGTGTGTATAAGGAGATGTGGTTTAGCTTCAATGTGGGATTTTGGAAGTTTAATCTCTACACTTAGATTGAGCTGGTCTTCAGTTTAGTATGTGTTACAACTTTGATTTTCATGACTTTATGGTACTAAAAGACTATACTATAACTGAGCAAGTTTTTTTCGTTTTGTTTTTGTGTGTTTTTTTTTTTTTTTTTTTTTTTGAGTTGGAGTCTTGCTCTGTTGCCCAGGTTGGAGTGTAGTGGCGCGATCTTGCTCACTGCAACCTCCACCTCCTGGATTCAAGCGATTCCCCTGCCTCACCCTCCTGAGTAGCTGGGACTACAGGCACGTGCCACCCTGCCTGGCTAATTTTTGTATTTTTAGTAGAGATGACGTTTCACCATGTTGGCCAGGCTGGTCTTGAACTCCTGACCTCAGGTGATCCACCTACCTCGGCCTTGCAAAGTGCTGGGATTACAGGTGGGAGCCATCATGCCCAGCCCTGAGGAAGTTTTAGTTAGGTACAAAATTTGGCTGCATTTGCCATTTTAAAAAAATTCTTTTTAAGCTCTGTTGGACTTGAGCCTTTTTTATTATTGTTGAGTTTTCCTTTTGTAATGAAAAAAGCCTTCAGTTGAATTATTAAGGAATTGGCTTTGGGTTTTTGCTCTCATTCATGTTGAGTGTGAACAAATTCTTTATAAGACTGACATAATCTAAATTAATTAGAATAAGCTAAAAGATATATGAAAATTATCTTTACCTTACTCACACTTTTCTTTTTTCTTTCTTTCTTTTTTTTTTTTTTTTTTTTTTTGAGATGGAGTCTCTCTCTGTTGGCCAGGCTGGAGTGCAATGGTGTGATCTCAGCTCACCGCAACCTCCACCTCCAGGTTCAAGTGATTCTCCCACCTCAGCCTCCTGAGTAGCTGGCACTACAGGCACCCATCACCGTGCCTGGCTAATTTTTGTATTTTTATTAGAGATGGGGTTTTGCCATGTTGGCCAGGCTGGTCTCAAACTCCTGACCTCAGGTGATCTGCCTGCCTTGGCCTCCCAAAGTGCTGAGATTACAGGTGTGAGCCACCGCACCCGGCCTCTCACACTTTTCATATTTGTTTTTTCAGGTGTTTTGCATAAATGAAAATAAATCTTTATTTTTACATAGCTGACATTCTCAAATAATCTGATACTACATTTGTAACTTTAAAGTTTATTAAATTTGTTCACCATAAACATTAAATTGCATTAAAGATTACATTAAAGCTAAGAAAAAACCATGCACTCCAAATGATTATACCCTTCATTACATGGTAAAATATGAAATGACATAAAAGCCAAATATTTCTCTATTCAGCCAATTTTTATTTTTTTCATGTGTTTTGGAGCAAATATTCATAAATGTCTTTTATATTAGTTTTAAATATTAATAGGTAATAGTAGTCATTGTCCAAATAGATTTCCTTAGAGTTAGCAGTATATATTTAAAAAAATTCCATTACTATGGACTGCTTCATGACTAGTTCTCATAATGTCAATTCATTCATCACATGTGGAGACTAACTCAGAGCATAGATGGTTTGGCAAGTTCAGCTCTGCCACTTGGAGCATAGCATGGACCTGACAACTACCCAGAGAATGCAAGGGTTGTCCTCACCTAATTAGGGCCTCCTCTGGAGACCTATGTGGCCTGGGGTTAAGTGTTTGTAGTTACCCAGCAGAGGTCAGTTATGACTATGCTCTGTGTTCACTGGGACTTAGGGTTACAGTATGGGACACATGTACTTGAGGCCTTCTTTAATGTATTTGTGAAGCTTAGACAAATACATCCTTGGAAACTTGATGAAGATGTGGCTTATGGACCGGGTGTGGTGGCTCACACCTGTAATCCCAGCACTTTGGGAGACTGAGGTGGGTGGATCACCTGAGGTGAGGAGTTCAAGACCAGCCTAGGCAACATGGCAAAAGCCCGTCTCTACTAAAAATACAAAAAATTAGCCAGGTGTGGTGGTGGGTGCCTGTAATTCCAGCTGCTCGGGAGGCTGAGGTATAAGAATCACTTGAACCCAGGAAGTGGAGGTTGCAGTGAGCTGAGATCATGCCACTGCACTCCAGCCTGCGTGACAGAGTGAGACTCTGTCTCAAAAAAAAAAAAAAAGACATGGCTTATGATTTTATTCTATTATCTACCTAAAAGGAAATTTTTGACTTCATATAGTTAATATTAAAATGATAAATTATATAATTAAAAAAATAAACATGCTTTGATTTTCTTATATTTTTAGAGATTACAGTATTTCAGTAACTATCAAGGAAATTATTCATTGTTTAAAAATGTGTACATTTATCATACTATGCCCTTGAATATCTTTTTTCGTTTAGTTTATACATGAAAGCATCCATGATGAGGTTGTAAACAGACTTAAAAAGGCCTATGCACAGATCCGAGTTGGGAACCCATGGGACCGTGAGTATCTCCTTCTGTTTTCAAAGTGATCCCTTTTTGAGAGCTGTTGTTAACAAGTGTTTCTGATCTGAGTTTTGGAGTTTCTTTCCCTTTCCTGAGAGGCGTGAAGGCACGTGAAGCAGGTTATTAGGCTTTGGAGTATCGTGTCTGCTCCTAGGTTTCGACCCTGGGTGCTTGATGTGTGCTGGTGGGTGAGACTGGGAGAGGTTGTTTAGATGGAATGAGATTTAGTGTGCTTCTCTCTCATTACTATTACCCTTGTCCAAGCCAACACCATCCCTCCTGTGCAAGGCTGCAAGAATCCCCTAACTGACCTTTCTGCATCCATTGCTACAGAATGATTTTTAAAATGCAATCAGATAATTCACTCTCCTGCTTAAAATACTCCTCAGTAACTTCTCATTGCTTTTAGATTTTTTTTGCTTTCTTTTTTTTTGAGACACAGTTTCACTCTTTTGCTCAGGCTGGAGTGCAGTGGCTTGATCTCGGCTCACTGCAGCCTCCGCCTCCTGGGTTCAAGCAGTTCTCCTGCCTCAGCCTCCCGAATAGCTGGGATTACAGGTGCATTCCACCACACTTGAGTGATTTTCATATTTTTAGTAGAGACAGGGTTTTGCCACGTTGGCCAGGCTGGTCTCGAACACCTGACCTCAAGCAGTCTGCCTCCCTGGGCCTCCCAAAGTGCTAAGATTACAGGTGTGAGCCATTGCGCCAGGCCTGCTTTTAGATTAAAACCTAGAGTCCTCTTGATTTCTTCTGTTTTGCAGGCTCCCGATCCTTCCTGGTCTGCTGTCTGCCTCCTGCCCCGCTTGCCTTCTCACCAGCCTTTCTGTGTCTATTTTCCCTCTTGCTCCCAGAGCTCCACCTTCTCCAACGTCCTTTCAGTGTTCCAGGCATGCCAGGCTCTATCCTACTGTGCTGTCTGCTGGAAACATTCTTCACCCAGAGTGGGGATGGCTCTGCTAACATGCCTCCTCCTCATAGAGGCCTACTTACATCTTCCTTCTTCTTTGTTGCTGGGTCACTGTCAGTGCTCTAGTCCCCAGCAGCCATAACATAGGACAGCATCATTCTCTTCCCCCTTGAATTACACACCAACTACTGAGACTGTGATGTTTCCTTAGAGAATGGTCACACTGTAATGAGTAAACTGACCCTATATTTTGAGTGCAGTGCTTTGAGTAATTGATAGCCATTCCTTTAAACTAGAATTGGCAAAGAGACTTGGCCCTGCCTGTTTCTGTAAAAAAAAAGTTTCTCGGCACATACCCACTCATTTGCAGGTCATTTGTGGCTGCTTTTGCACTACAGTTACGGAGTTGAGTATTGGGATGGAGGTCACGTATGTCCTCCAAAGCATAAAATATTTACCATCTGGTTCTTTATGGAAAAAGGATGCTGACTTAACGTTCTCAATTGAGAGCATATAGGAAGGGATTGGTCTGTTCATTGAGAAAGCTGTTCTAATAATAAAATGATGCCATAAAGGGCAAAATGATGAGCCAGCCTTCCTTTTCTCTCTCCAGCTAATGTTCTCTATGGGCCACTCCACACCAAGCAGGCAGTGAGCATGTTTCTTGGAGCAGTGGAAGAAGCAAAGAAAGAAGGTGGCACAGTGGTCTATGGGGGCAAGGTAAGGGATGCTCTGAGATCAATTGTGACAGCTTTTTAACCTTCTTTTCCCTGAGACACAAGCAGGGCTCTGGGCATATTGGGAAAGCCACCCCATTTGACATCCTTCTTCTCCCGTCTTTATTTATATATATTATTATAAAACAAGGAAACACATGTTTTTGTTTGTCTGTTTTTGAGACAGAGTCTTACTCTGTGCCCAGGATGGAGTGCAGTGGCGCAATCTTGGCTCACGGCAACCTCCGCCTCCCGGGTTCAAGTGATTCTCCTGCTTCAGCCTCCCGAGTAGCTGGGATTACAGGTGCATGTCACCACACCCAGCTAATTTTTGTATTTTTTGGTAGAGATGGGGTTTCCCATGTTAGCCAGGCTGGTCTCTAACTCCTGGCCTCAAGTGATCCACGCACCCTGGCCTCCTAAGGTGCTGGGATTACAGGCATGAACCACCACACTTGGCTCTGTTTGTTTTTGTGACAGAGTCTTGCTCTGCCACCTAGGCTGGAGTGCAGTGGTGCGCGATCTCAGCTCACTGCACCCTCTTCCTCCTGGACTAAAGCAATCCTCCCACCTCAGGCTCCTGAGTCTTGCTCTGTTGCCCAGGCTGGAGTGCAGTGGCGTGATCTCAGCTCACTGCAACCTCGCCTCCCAGGTTCAAGCGATTCTCCTGTCTCAGCCTCCTGAGTAGCTGGGATTACAGGCACCCATTACCATGCCCAACTAATTTTTGTATTTTTAGTAGAGAAGGGGTTTCACCATGTTGGCCAGGCTGGTCTGGAACTTCTGACTTCGTGATCCACTGTCCTTGGCCTCCCAAAGTGCTGGGATTACAGGCGTGAGCCACCGTGCCCGGCCAGAAATACACGTTTTAAAGAATGACAACAATGCTTGCTTTGGCAGCACATATACTAAAATTGGAAAGATACAGAGAAGATTAGCATGGCTTATGCACAATGATGATATGCAAATTCATATCCGTATTTTAAAAAGCATTCCATATTTTAAAAAAAGACAGCAGAAAATGCATGGGACATTTCTGGAAGGACATAGAAGAAACTGAGTCATGGTTGCTTTTGAATTGGGTCCTTAATATTTGTATGGAAAGGAGAATTCCTTTTCAAGTACAGTAGGAGACTTTGTATTCAGAGCAATTATAATCTATTTATTGGTTATTTTAAAAAGTCAGTTAAGGCAAGGAATAAAAAAATACATATCATAAGCATTAAAAAAGAAATTAACACATATTGCCAGGTGCAGTGGCTCACACCTGCAATCTCAGCACTTTGGGAGGCTGTGGTGGGAGGATTGCTTGAGGCCAGGAATTCAAGACCCACCTGGACAACATAGTGAGACCCTGTCTCAAAAAAAAATTAGCTGAGTATGGTGGCATGCACATGTAGTGCTAGCTACTTGGGAGGCTGAGGTGGGAGGATTGCTTGAGCCCACAAGTTCAAGACTGCAATGAGTCATGATGATGTCACTGCACTGCAGCTTGGACAACAAAGCAAGACCAAATCAAAAACAAAAAACCAAATAATAAAAAAAAAAAAAATGAAAAACAAAAAACCCCCCATATATAAAGATTTGTTTGTGGCCGGGCATGTTGACTCACACCTGTAATCCCAGCACTCTGGGAGGCTGAGGCAGGTGGATCACTTGAGGTCAGAAGTTCAAGACCAGCCTGGCCAAAATGGTGAAACCTGGTCTCTACTAAAAATACAAAAATATTTAGCTGGGCATGGTGGTGCATGCCTGTAGTCCCAGTTACTTGGGAGGCTGAGGTGGGAGGATGGCTTGAACCCGGGAGACGGAGGTTGCAGTGAGCTGAGATCAAGCCATTGCACTACAGGCTGAGTGAAAATAACCGCTTGCAGCAGTGTTTGTTCAACATAACTTGGTTGTGTCACATGGCATGGCTCTCTATCCCTGCCTGACTCCTTATTTCCATTTTTCTCTGACCAACTAAGTTAGAACCAATATCAGGAAGAGAGAATTTTCTTTCATGATTGGAAGTTATTTTGGAGAAATAATTCACCTATAAATGATGCTAATTTTTTTCTTTATAAATGTAGGCAAAGATTGCATCCTCTGACCCCAAGTCCTAGAAAACAAAATGCTTTCATTCTTTTTATTTCATTTCTCTGCATTAGGTTATGGATCGCCCTGGAAATTACGTAGAACCGACAATTGTGACAGGTCTTGGCCACGATGCGTCCATTGCACACACAGAGACTTTCGCTCCGATTCTCTATGTCTTTAAATTCAAGGTAAAAATGCATTCTGTTCGCTAGCCTAATGTTGAAATAAATGATAAGAGGAAAATGATGGTGGATTAAATTTCACTTGATGAACCTTTAAGAGGGTTTTAGAAAGTAATCTGAATAGTAGATATATGAAGGTTCAGGATAAAATATGAGATAAACACTTTAAAACTCTATAGCATGCCAAGCTAGCTGCCAGGGAAACCAGATTGGGTAGTGGACTAGTGTTGGAGTTTATGGAGTGTGTGGTCCTCATTTCCTGTGTCATCTTAATCCTGGGCTGTGTAGGCCATAGAGTCACCTTCTCCTGAACCGTGGTACTGGATAGTTTGATAGCCTGAGTGCTGTGAACATGTCAGCAGACAAAATGAGAACATGTGGGGGTAATACAAAGACCTATAGTTGGCCGGGCACGGTGGCTCACACCTGTAATCCCAGCACTTTGGGAGGGTGAGGCAGGCAGATCACCTGAGGTCAGGAGTTCAAGACCAGCCTGGCCAACATGGTGAAACCTCGTCTCTACTAAAAAACAAAAAAATTAGCCAGGCGTGGTGTTGGGCGCCTGTAATCTGTAATACCAGCTACCTGAGAGGCTGAGGCAGGAGAATCACTTGAACCCAGGAGGCTGAGGTTGCAGTGAGCCGAGATCGCACCATTGCACTCCAGCCTAGGCAACAGAGTGAGACTCCATCTCAAAAAAAAAAAAAAAAGACCTATAGTTATAAACTCCAGCAGAGGACAGGCTGCGGAGTTTTGTTTTGTTTTCCCTGATCTCATATCTTGATCTCAAACTGTAAAGGTTTTAATAGGTGAAGAAGCTGGGCACAATGGCTCATGCTTGTAATCTCAGTGCTTTGGGAGGATCACTTGAGGCCAGGTGCTCAAGACCAGCCTGGCCAACACAGTGAGACCTTGTCTGTACAAAAAAATTAAAAAATTAGCCAGGTGTTGTATGTACCTATAGTCCTAGCTACTCGGGAGGCTGAGGTGGGAAGAGATCCTGTCTCTAAAACAAACAAATAAATAAAACCCAAAAAACCCACACAGGTGGATAAATTAGAAGATCTCATTCCCTAGCTTGAGACGGGCCCTAGCCTCGCCAGTAAATATTTAGGATGAATTTTGAGACTGCAGAGATTGAATCAATATTTGAATGTACCATTATTAACAGTAAAAGAATAGTGAGAATTGCATCTTGTTGCAATTACATCATTGCTTCTTTATTTCTTGCTTTAAATTGCCTATCATTGTTTCACTTATGGGGACTAGAGAATATAATTTTGTGTTTTGTAATGTGTTTGTGTACATTATGAGGCTGTGTGAGCTCTTGAGCAAATTAGTCTCTGTAGGCCTCAGTTGCCCAATCTGTAAATTGGGAGGTAGTAGGAAACCTGTGTTATAGGATGAGGATTAAATAACTAAATGCATGTTAAGTGCTTAGATCGGTGTGTTACACACGTAAGAGCTCAAAAGATATTAGCTATTATATGTAGTAGCTTGAATGAAAGGAAGAATGTGTTAATATTTGTTTCTGATAATTAGGGGGGATATCCCAAAATTTTTACTTATTATCAATGATCTGAATTATAAGAGAAACAGAGTGAGTAAACTTGACTCTTTGGTTTCCTTTTGTACACTGAAATTATACTGGTACACTTCAGGAAATGAGTTTAATGTCAGTGAACTTTGACTTGAACACGATAACATCTTACAGCTTCCAATGTCTCTCCTTTTAGAATGAAGAAGAGGTCTTTGCATGGAATAATGAAGTAAAACAGGGACTTGCAAGTAGCATCTTTACCAAAGATCTGGGCAGAATCTTTCGCTGGCTTGGGTACAACTTTGTCTATTTTGAAAATTTATATAAGTCTGATTTATGTGGTGAGTGGACTTAAAAAAACTGCTGTAGTCTAAAATCAATTTTTCAGTATTGAAAGCCTTTGAGCTTTGGTTTAGATTTTTTATTTATTTTTGTTTGTTTTTAATTTCCTGTTCATTGCTCTCACCATGCCTCCCTTTTTACACAGACCTAAAGGATCAGACTGTGGCATTGTAAATGTCAACATTCCAACAAGTGGGGCTGAGATTGGAGGTGCCTTTGGTACGTAGAGAATCATTTCTCCTTTTCCATATTGGGCAGCAAAGAAAAACCAGTAGTAGCTTTTAGAAAAGGCTGACCAAGAGACTGAAACACTCCTTATATTCTGAAATAACCTTATGTGATCTAACATATCTGAAAAAACTTACATTCTGTATTCAAAGTTATCGCATAGAGTCCTGCGTCATCTCCTCAGAGGCAGCATCAGGTTAGAGCAGAGGCCCTTAACTTGAAATGTGTGAACCCCTGAAATGATGGCATTTGTTTTCTGGGGAGAAGTTTCCAGACCCAAAAAAGATTAAGAATCCCTGCTTCAAAGCCAGAAAATTTTATATGAAATATTCTGGTTTTTATTTGCAAAATAGGCATATAAATGTTAAACATACTCTTTTTCACTAGATGGAATACAAAGTTGTTTCTTTTCACTGGGCCCTGCTCCTGTTTCCTCTTAATAAGCCATACATTATTAATGCTGAAACTTGGTAGTAGTTTTTCCTTAAAAACTCTCCCTAACCATTGTATATTATTATTTATTAAAAATGATCCAAAGTAAAATAAAACAGATTGCTTGTTTTTTTTTAAATATAGAAGCAAAACAAACATGCATTAATACTTGTAAAAGTTTATATCATTAGTAGCATTCTTTTACATTTTTAGAGCAGATACTACAATTACTATTTGATGCATGGACTTTGCTGTTTTCAGTTCACCCCTTACCCCTGCACTCCACTGTGCAGTTGCCTGAATGCATGAGTGTCTATCTTCTCCTTTTGTACTAATTTAATCCCTGTTTCCAACCCATGCCTGCTCTCTCCGATTGACTATTCCTTTTTTTTTTTTTTTTTTTTTTTTTGAGTTGGGGGCTTGCTATGTTGCCCAGGCTGGAGTGCAGTGGCGCGATCACAGCTCACTGCAGCCACCACCTCCCAGGCTCAAGCATTCCTCTCGCCTCAGCCTCATGAATAGCTGAGATTACAGGCATGTGCCTCCACACCAGCTAATTAAATTTTTTTGTTTTTGTTTTTTTTGTTTTTGTTTTTGTTTTTAGAAACAGGCCCTCACTATGTTGCCCAGGCTGGTCTTAAATTCCTGGGCTCAAGCCATCCACCTGCCTTGGCTTCCCAGAGTGTTGGGATTACAGGCATGAGCCACTGCACCCAGTCAATTGACTATTCTTCATTTAAGCTTTTATAATTAATTTTTAAAGTTTTGGTGCCCAGGCACAGTAGCTTACACCTGAAATCCTGGCACTTTGGGAGGCAGAGGTGGGCCGATCGCTTGAGCTCAGGAGTTCAAGACCAGCCTGGGCAACATGGCAAAAACTCATCTCTACAAAAATTACAAAAATTAGCTAGGCATGATGGTGTGTGCCTGTAGTCCCAGCTACTTGGGAGGCTGAGGTGGGAGGATCTCTTGAGTCTGGGAGGCAGAGGTTGCAGTGAGCCAAGATTGTGCCACTGCACTCAAGTCTGGGGACAGAGTGAGACCCTGTCTTCCCCCGCAAAAAAAAAAAAAAAAGTTTTGGGCTGGGCGTGGTGGCTCATGCCTATAATTGCTTAAGCCCAGGAGTTTGAGATGAACCTGGGCAACATGGTAGGACCCTGTCTCTACAAAAATTAAAAAAAACTAGCCAGTTGTGGTGTCACACACTTGTATTCCCAGCTACTGGTGAGTCTGAGGTGCAAGGCTCGCTTAAGCCCAAGAGTTTGAGGCTGCAGTAAGCCATGATCCCACCACTGCACTTCAGCCTGGGTGACAGAGTGAGTGTGACCCTGTCTCTAAATAAATAAAAGTTTTAAAAAAGTCTTATAATGGAAAAAGTAGTTTTGCTCATACTTTTCTTCTCCTCCTCCTTTCCCAGAGGCTACATTGAGGTTCTTTTTTTTTTTTTGAGACGGAATCTTGCTCTGTTGCCTATGCTGGAGTGCAGTGGTGCAATATTGGCTCGCTGCAACATCCACCTCCCCAGTTCAAGCAATTCTCCCGCCTCAGCCTCGTGAGTAGCTGGGATTACAGGTGCACGCCACCATGCCTGGCTAATTTTTGTATTTTTTTAGTAGAGATGGGGTTTCACCATGTTGGCCAGGCTGGTCTTGAACTCCTGACCTTGTGATCCACCTGCCTCGGCCTCCCAAAGTGCTGGGAATACAGGTGTGAGCCACCGTACCTGGCCGAGATTCTTTTTACTAAAAGAAAAAAGCAAATTTACCTTTGAATTGATGTCAGTTTTTCTAACTAGTGTGCTTTCACTGCTGTCTCCTTGAAAGCTTTAGACATTATGTATTGACCCTCTATTATGATAGAGGTTTCTGTCCAGGAGCAGGACACATGGGAGTCAACTAGTAGGAGAAAGTAGAAGAAGCTGTTCTTTTCATTTTCTTCTTGGATGCACCCAGTACCCTTGCAGACTGAAGAAGCAGTAGAAAACAGAGGCAGGGAGGGCCCTGCAGGCCTGGCTAGCAAGCGGAGGGCAGTGGGGTACCAGCTCTCAGAATAGTGAGCATGGTCCTTGAAAGTGGATTAGTTCATTTACCCAGCATGTGCGTAGCTGGATAGGGAGTCTCTTGGGAGATTTTGACTAGGACTTGTTTCTTATGCTTTTATTCGCTCTCTCCCTACTCCCTCCCTGCCCACCTTGGGTAGAAATAGCTTTTATTCAAGTGCAATAAAAGAGTTTGTTGGGGAAGACCCATGAGGTGTTATCTTGTAGAATGAGCACTGGGTGAGGAACCAAGAGACACCATCCCAGTCCCATTTACTGCTGTCACTAGCTCCGGAACCTCAGGCAGGTGCTCAGCCTTGGTTCCTTAGAGCCTCTGCAACTCTGTTCCTGCCAGGAATTTCAGAGGCGCTGTTAGCTGTGGTTTGTTTTATTTCAAACGTGTGCAGGCTTTTTGCTGGCTTCCCATTCTTTGAAGTCAGTTATGTCTCTTTTTACTTGGCTTGTGCATTTGAGAGCTAGAAAGGCAAACATTCAGCTGTGATTTTTCTGGAACCCATTTAATGGAGATTCTTTCCCTCTCATGAGAAAGACCAGGTGAGTAGTTAATAGAGAAGCTTTTATTTCAAAATTGTTATATTTTCTTAATGTATTTCTATCAAATGGGAATATTTGTGTTTTCCCTGATAATTTAATACAAGTTATTGAGAGAGATAAAGAAGACAGTTACAGCTCCCATATTCTTGTGCCCTGCTCAAAAGAAAAACTATGAATAACATGTATGGGCTGGGCACGGTGGGGTTACAGGCATGCACCACCACGCCCAGCTAATGGGATTTTTTTTTTTTTTTTTTTTTTTACCGTTTCTTTCTGTTTCCATTTCTTCTTAATTCCTTATATTTTATTTTCCCTCTTAATTCCTTTTTTCTGTTTGTTTTGGTCTCTTGGTCTCTGTCTTTGATTTGTTTGCAGGGGAGATATTGTGGGCTAAATGTAAAGTAAATAATCAGGTTGTTCGGGTGTCCTTTTGGTATCTTCTTTTCATTGATACCAACTATGAGCCCACATGGAAACTGCTCAGAAGATATGATATTATTTTTTATTTCTCTAGGAGGAGAAAAGCACACTGGTGGTGGCAGGGAGTCTGGCAGTGATGCCTGGAAACAGTACATGAGAAGGTCTACTTGGTAAGAAAAGGCTTTGGGAAGATAGGTTTGAGCTTAAAACCCTTGGGAATGGGCTTTTACACTTTCCTACTGTCTGTGCGTCTTTGTGCAGTGTCATTTGATTTGATTTTTCCAGCATTCCACAGCTGTCTCCTCTGACTATCTATTTGGTACTATTTTTCTAGCCTTCTTGTCTAGCTTCAGCTAGTGCCCAGCACCCAACAATGAAATGGTCTCGTGTGTGGTTTCTGTATTTTTAGTAGAGTTGGGGTTTCTCCATGTTGGTCAGGCTGGTCTCGAACTCCCGACCTCAGGTGATCCACCCGCCTCGGCCTCCCAAAGTGCTGAGATTACAGGCGTGAGCCACAGCACCTGGCTAATTTTTGTATTTTTAGTAGAGATGGGGTTTCACCGTGTTGGCCAGGCTGTTGTCGAACTCCTGACCTCAGGTGATCTGCCTGCCTCGGCCTCTCAAAGTCCTGGGATTACAGGCATGAGCCACCATGCTGGGCTGTTTCTTGCACTTTTGAGGGCACACTTTTTTTTTTTTTGAGATGAAGTCTTGCTCTGTCACCCAGGCTGGAGTGCAGTGGCCTGATCTCAGCTCACTGCAGCCTCAGCCTCCGCCTCCCAGATTCCAGCGATTCTCCTGCCTCAGCCTCCCAAGTAGCTGTCATCACAGGCCTGCACCACCATGCCAGGCTAATTTTTGCATTTTTAGTAGAGACCGGGTTTCACCATGTTGGCCAGGCTGGTCTTGAACTCCTGACCTCAGGTGATCCACGCCTGCAGTGGCTCATGCCTGTAATCTAAGCAGTTCAGGAGGCTGAGGCAGGTGGATCATTTGAGGTCAGGAGTTCAAGACCAGCCTGGCCAACATGGTGAAACCCCGTCTCTACTAAAAATACAAAAATTAGCCAGGCGTGGTGGTGCACAGCTAATCAGGAGGCTGAGGTAGGAGAATCGCTTGAGCCTGGGAGGCGGAGGTTGCAGTGAGCCGAGATTGTGCCATTGCACTCCAGTCTGGGTGACAGAGTGAGACCCTGTCTCAAAACAAAACAAACAAACAAACAAAAACCAACAACAACAAAAAAAACCATGTATGGTATGTCTTTCCAGATTTTTACATTTCTGTCTTTTTTCTTTTAAATAAAATGGGATCCATACTAACATTGTCTTTTATCTTAAAGGTTTGTCTTAAAAAGTTGTAACTTGGAGATCTCGCCTTGTTAATATATACAGATCTGCTACATTTTAAAAGTGGGCATGAAAATCTTCTGTTATGTATGTACTGTCATTAATTCTGTTATTTTTTCCCACTAGTACTATCAACTACAGTAAAGACCTTCCTCTGGCCCAAGGAATCAAGTTTCAGTAAAGGTGTTTTAGATGAACATCCCTTAATTTGAGGTGTTCCGGCAGCTGTTTTTGGAGAAGACAAAGAAAATTAAAGTTTTCCCTGAATAAATGCATTATTATGACTGTGACAGTGACTAATCCCCCTATGACCCCAAAGCCCTGATTAAATCAAGAGACTCCTTTTTTAAAAATCAAAATAAAATTGTTACAACATAGCCATAGTTACTAAAAGATGGGTTAGGTGGATTTTTATTATGTCAACTAGTTGTACATGGCTTTTTAAAAGTTAATGATTATTTTGTAATTAGAAAAAAATAGTACATACCAGGGTAGGAATTTGGGAAAATACAGAACCGAGGAGAAAACAGTATTCTTTGCAGTAGATGCAGGGTGTCTCCTGACCAAGTGAAGGATTCGGGGGCGGGGGGTGAATATTGCTTGACATTACCCACCTATGGCATGTGTTGGATGGCGTGTGATTGAAAGGGGGATGCGTTCCCCTGTATGCTTGGACCACAGTTCAGTATTCATGTGGAATAACTTGCAGTGCTTAAAATGACAACAGGCATTCATCACAGTTGTGGCTCTTGCTTATGAAGGCTGTGTCAACTTGGAAGAGATTTCTGGGGTAGACAGATTTTGTTTCTGTGCTGGAGTCTGCCACCTGCTGGAGGACTCTGAGGCCAAAATTGCCTGTGCAGAATTATATAGAAAATGCATCTGGAGGCTGGGCGAGGTGGCTTACGCCTATAATCCCAGCACTTTGAGAGGCTGAGGCGGGTGGATCAGTAGAGGCTAGGAGTTTGAGACCAGCCTGGCCGATATGGTGAAATCCCGTCTTTACCAAAAAATACAAAAATTAGCCCAGTGTGGTGGCAGGCGCCTGTAATCCCAGCTATTAGGGAGGCTGAGGCAGGAGAATTGTGTGAACCCAGGAGGCAGAGGTTGCAGTGAGCCTAAATTGTGCCACTGCCTGGGCAACAGTGAGATCCTGTCTCCAAAAAAAAAAAAAAAAGTGCATGTGGATTTTTTTATACAACCTTAGACCATTTTCTTTAGCTTTAGGCGTCTGTGGTTGCCCTTGGATCTGTTCTTAATCCTCAGTGTGTGTGGCAGCATGTGGTCATAGAGAGCTGGGCAAAGTTTACTTTCTCTTTGCTGACAGTCTCACCTTTTCTCACTGGGAAGCTGCGCAGGAGCCTTTGGGCTGGTTCAGCCCAGAGGCCCCTGTTCTCCTGCCTTCCTGGCACTCTCTGCTCCCCTTCTGCATGGCACCCCTCTACTCCTGCCAGGTTGGACTGGAGCAGAGGCCTTTGAACAAGATGACATTTGTAGACAACCTGATCCATCAGGATGTGGAGAGATTTGGACAAAGGACAAATAATTTGGGGTTGAATTACGGCCCAGAGAAGTAAGCAAATGAAAAACTAAACAATTATAAATGTATCTGGGAAGCAAAAGTATTCATAATCTGTCCCATGGCCAGCTGCGAGCAGTATTTAACTAGACATGCTGTTGTCAATATTGAACATGAATCAAGCCAAATACTGATATAGCTATTGAGAGAAGGTTGGCAGGAAGAAATCATGGGTGAGGATAGGTGGGAGTGCTAATCTTAGCTATAGATTTTAGGTAAAACTGATTCTGAAAGCTTTCTTTGAAACAAATTTATAATTTTTCTTCTACATGTTTCTAGCACAAGGACTCAATTTTTTTGGTTATAATGTTCATTAAAACATATGCCTTCAATTTGTTCCTCTTTGTTCTTTTTTGCTGATTTAGCAGATATAAATCACTTGTTAGTATTTTTAACTACCCAAGTTAAAATGTACATTTGTAAGTGTTATTATTGGTCTTATATTTGAACGTGCGAGGGGTCTTGTGCTGCTCATTACTGGTTATCTTGAGCATTTCGTAACTGCTGCCTCCTCCTAAATCCTGTGTTCCAACCGCTACTGCTGGCAATGCCCAGCCTCCATTGTGGATGTGGGGAATTGTGTTTAGCATGCTTGCTTCTGCCACGGCACTAAAGCCTAACTTGCTTAGGATCTTGCTGTACTTGGAGAGAGCATCCATTCGCTGAGCCTAGCAGCCAGGCTCTTGTGACTCCCTGGGAAGTGGGTGAAGACCTGGCTCCTGGCTGCAGCAGTGAGGAGGCAGGCCCTCCAGGTGAAGACTTCTCACAATGGAGGGAAGGCAGTTTTCTCAAAGGAAATTGAGTGCTATTATGTACTCTGCTTCCTACTTTCTCTTTCAGGGTAGGAATCTGTTAGGCCTCCTCTCTCTCTTGCTCTGCAACCACAGAACACTTCTTTTTTTTTGGTGTCTCAGTTTTGCCCACACTGGAGTGCAGTGGTGCAATAGTGGCTCACTGCAGCCTCCAACTCCTGGGCTCAATCTATCCTTCCACCTCATGCTCCCCAGTAGCTGGGACTACAGGTGCATGCCACTGTGCCCAGCTAATTATTATTATTTTTTTTGTAAAGATTGGGTCATACTACATTGCTCATGCTCGTGTTGAACTTGTGGCCTCAAGCGATCCTCCCACCTCAGCCTCTTGAGTTGTTGGGATTACAGGAGTGTGCCACCATGCCCAGCTCTGTGGAAAATTCTCTGTGGCATTCTGTCTCCTGAAAATGCTGAAGGGACCAAGAGGGCTCTGTGTCCTTCCTCTTCTCTTCCCTGGCACTTTCAGACCATTTTCTTGTTGCCTTCATTCTAACAAAGGTTGCAGATTGGAAAGCTGATTTGGAATGTTTTTTAAGTGTTTTCAGTTTCAATATTTTAATGAAATTCCTATGGTCTCCAACAAACTTTTTTTTGTTTGTTTGTTTTTTTACACCTGGAGCTTATCCTGCAGAAGCTTCCTGCCAATGATTGTTTTGGAGGAAATTAAAAGAAAACCAAACCAAACCTCTCCTATCCAAGGGGAAGAACTTTATCCCCATATTGATTGAATGTAGGATTCTAGATTTAAAATGTTGTAGGCAGTTAGAGTTTGCTCTTTTTTTTTTTCTATTGGAAAGGTCCACAAATGTTTTATTGACATTTTTGTCTTTAATCCATTTGGATTTGGGGTACATGTTATGATTTGTCTACGTTAATTTCCCTTTTAAAAATAAAAATAATTCCTCAACTCCAATTAGACAATTGGGTTGTCCTTTTCACACTGATACCTCTTTTATAGTACACTGCATTCTTACATATAACAGGATCTGTTTTTAGCTGTGTATCCTGATTCAGTAATTGGTATATGTGTGTGTGTATATAGATAAATAGAATGCCATTTCCATGTGCAGACTGAAGGGCGAGCTTATTCCTTTTTCTGCGACTACATCTCCTGTCAGGTGTCCCCTCTGCTGTGGCTCTATAGGATTCTGTTAGATAGTGGTGGTCATTGCACAACTCTACAGATATACTAAATGCTACTCAATTGCTCATTTTAAAATGGTTAAAATGGTGAGTTTTATGTTGTATTTTACAATAAGAGAAAAAAACATACAAAGCAAATTAAGCAATAAAAAGGGCAGTTACTAACTCCAGGGAAAATAACATTTAATTCTATTATCTTTTAAATTTCTTCTACTTAAATTGTTTTAGAGTTCTACATATATTAGCCATGTGACCTGCAAAAAGTAACCTAATCTCTTTGAACTTCATTTTCTTGTCTGTAACGTGGGTTGTATCAGTTCGGTTTCTTTGTGGCAAGCTGCAGAAACCAATTATGGCTTTAGCAAACATGGTCTGTTTTGGAAAGCCCAGATCCAATTTGCGTCTCCAGAACCACTCTCCGACATTCTCCTGCAGTGTGTCCTTAGGGACTGATCTCTACGGTCCGCTTCATCTGGGCTTGCTTTATCCTCTGACTTCTGATTGTGTTTGGCCAGTGGTAGAAAATCAGAGCAGAAAAAAAAATGTCAGAGTATTAATTTTCCCACTCCTTCCCTGCCAGTCTGTGGTAGTTACTGTCTTTTTTTTTTTTTTTTTTTAAGGAAAATGTACACAGCATGTTTATTGGGATGATTTCTCATTCATCCTGATTCACGGTTGCTGCTTCCTCCTAAGGAACATTCTTCTGTAAGCTTTGCTTGTCCTTCTGTAGGCTGATAGGACAGTGGAACAGCCAACACACACAACTTTGGGCATGACGAAAGAGCATGGTGACTTGATAGCATCCTGGTCATTTCACATCCATGAAGAAGGAATTGGTTCGTCACCAGAAGCTTCTCATGTTTTCTCTTCTGGAGAGGCATGAAGGAGATCCTTCTCTAGAGACATCTCGCTGGAAAGCTTATTCCTTTTTCTGTGTCTACATCTCCTGTTAGATGGCCCCTCTGCTATGGCTCTGTAGATTCTACTAACATGACTCCTTTTTTTTATTCTTTAGTCTGCAAGTGGAGATGGAATTCTGTTGCTATTTTCTGAGTTTGTCTCCTTACCTCTAGGGACCTAGCTAGGTAACAGGTAAAAATCAACTGTCTTGTGGAAACGCCACTGCTAGAATGAGTGAACTTCAACTGTTTTTAGGCTTTTTGTTTCTCAAAATTAAAACTGCAGGAAAGGACCAAGCCATTTGCCTAGCATGGATCATTTACCTTTAAGGTAATTTACCTGCCCCTTGGCAAGGGGAGAGCAAAACACCTGGATTAATAGTCCTAATGCTGAAATCAAGGACAGATAATTCCCCTAAAAGAAATGAGAGTTGTTATCCTAGGTAAGAAACACAGATGCTGCTAAGCTTAAATAATCTATTTCCACTGTATGAGGATGCTGATAATATCTGTCCCATACAATTATTAGGATTAAAGCGTAAAATTATAAAAGTTAACAGTGCCTGGTAAGTTCATGATAAGGGCTCAATAAATGTTGGGTACTGTTATTAAGATGTTTTCCACATTCGTTTTCAGCTTTTAATATTTTAATTATTTTCCTAAATAAAATTTAGAAACATTTTCCAGGTTTTTAAAAAAGAAATTTCTTTGGGATTTTTATTGGACTCAAATTTATAAGTTAGGAAGAACTAATATATAATACTCAGATCTTAAAAACATCAATGATACGTATTTTGATCACATTTTTATGGTTCCTAGCAAAATTCTGCGGTTTAATTCATGCAATGTCTTAACAACTTTTACATTTATTCCTATGTATTTTATGTTTTCGGATTTTTTTTTTTAAGTCTCTGTTGCCCAGTCTGGAGTGCAGTGGTGCTATCTCAGCTGACTGCAACCTCTGCCTCCCGGGTTCAAGTGATTCTCATACCTCAGCTTCTCGAGTAGCTGGGATTACAGGTGCGCACCACCATGCCTGGCTAATTTTTGTATTTTTAGTAGAGACAGTGTTTTGCCATGTTGGCCAGGCTGGTTTCGAACTCCTGGCCTCAAGTGATCCACCTGCCTTGGCCTCCCAAAGTGCTGGGATTACAGGTGTGAGCCACTGTGCCCGGCTCAGTTGTTACGGTGAATGGGATTCCCCATCTTATGCATAAATTACTGCAGAGACCAGTTACTTCCTAAGGTAGATTAGGTTTGAAAATAGAAATATAGATCCAACAACTACTCAATGTTTGCCATTTGCTTGTTGAGAATCCTTATAGCCTGGCAATTCCAGGGTTATAGAAATCTGGCCCACATTCAGATATAATCGAATTGTCTTTACAGTGTTGACCTGTAGGTGTCACTGTTGGTCAAAGCAAACGTCTGTTTAGCAGGGAAGTGAGTTGTGTTGACTTTGTATCCAGGAGGTCACCATGGAAAAGTTTTTGCAGTCAACAGACAATGCCCCACATTTATGAGCTGCTTTACTTTCTAGCACCATTGGTAACTTGCCTTTCCTACTGCCTATAATTGCAGGTTTGTATCTTTTAAGTTAAAAATGTGGCTGGACGTAATGGCTTATCCCTGTAATCCCAACATTTGGGGAGGCTGAGGAGGGAGGGTTGCTTGAGCCCAGAAATTTGAGACAAGCCTAGGCAACATAGTGAGACCCCGTCCTAACAAAACAAAACAAAACAAAACATTTTTAAAAAAAATTTTCCATCCATTCTTCTTTCCCTGCAGTGAGCATATGTGTGAGGTTATTCCATTTTGAATAACTCCATGGGTCATTCGTTTTATTTACACTTAAATGATGCTTACTGTGTTCCAGGCACTTTTAAAAGCACTTGGCAAATATAAAACCATGGAATTCTCATAACCCTAGGAAATAGATACTATTATGATTTTCACTTTATTGATTTGGAAACTGAGGCACAGAGAGGTTGAGTAACTTTCCCCAAGTCACACAGCTGATAAATGATGGGGCTGAGATTTGAATCCAAGTAGCCTGGCCTCAGAGTTAGTATTCTTGTGAATGTGAATAGTGTCCCTGAAATAGCAGAGTTCTTATTTGCTCGCCTTCCCTGTCTGACTCTTAATTGTTGACTTTTCCTTTTTTTTTGCAGTGTCTTTTATTGTGACATAATCGTAACTTAAAGAAAAGTTGCAAGTACATAGAACTTTTCCCCCTAAATTATTTGAGAATGTTGTTGATCTGATGCCCTGTTACTCCCAAATGCTTTAGTGTATATTTCCCACAGACAAGGACATTTTCCTGCATAACTACATTACAACCATCAAAATCAGGAAATTAGGATTGATGTGTGTATTAGTCTGTTCTCACAGTGCTATAAAGAACTACCTGAGACTGGGTAATTTATGAGAAAAGAGGTTTAATTGACTCACAGTTCCACAGGCTGTACAGGAGGTGTGGCTGGGGAGGCCTCACGAAACTTATCATGGCGGAAGGCGAAGGGAAGCAGGCATGGTCTTCACATGGTCGGAGCCGGAGGAAGAGAGTGAGGGGGGAAGAGCTACACACAATTTTTTTTTTTTTTTTTTTTTTTTGAGACGGAGTCTCACTCTGTCCTCCAGGATGGAGTCCAGTGGCATGGTCTTCACATGGTCGGAGCCGGAGGAAGAGAGTGAGGGGGGAAGAGCTACACACTATTTTTTTTTTTTTTTTTGAGACGGAATCTCACTCTGTCCTCCAGGATGGAGTCCAGTGGCGCGATCTCTGCTCAGTGGTGCGATCTCCGCTCACTGCAAGCTCCGCCTCCCCTCCTGGGTTCACGCCATTGTCCTGCCTCAGCCTCCCGAGTAGCTGGGACTACAGGCGCGTGCCACCATGCCCGGCTAATTTTTTTGTACTTTTAGTAGAGACAAGGTTTCACCGTGTTAGCCACGATGGTCTGGATCTCCTGACCTCGTGATCCACCCACCTTGGCCTCCCAAAGTGCTGGGATTACAGGCGTAAGCCACCGCGCCCGGCGGCGCTACACACTTTTAAACCACCAGGTCTCTTGAGAACTCTATCACAAGACAGCGCTATGGGGATGGTGCTAAACCATTAGAAACCACCCATATGATCCAATCACCTTCCACCAGGCTCCACCTCCAACAATGGGGATCACAATATGTAAGATTCGGGTGGAGACACATAGCCGAATCCTATCAACGTGTTACTAATATCTAATCCTCAGATCCCGTTCAACTTTTGCCCCTTGTATGTTGTCATATCTCTTTAGTCTCTTTTAGTCTTCTCTTGACTTTCATGCTTTTGGAATTACACGCCACTTATTTCATAGATCATCCCTCAACTTGACGTTTCCTCATAATGTAATTCAGGTTGTGCATCTTAAGCCCTACACTCACAGAAGAACACCGTATTCTCACCTGCATCCTATCAGGCAGTGTGTGATGTGATTTCCGTCTGTCCATACCAATGATATTAACTTTGATTCTTGATTAAGGTGGTGTCTGCCAGCGTTCTCCCCTGTGAAACATCTCTTTTACCCTTTGTAAATTAATAGGTCTTTGTGAGGGGAGCTACTTTGAAACTATGTAACCTGTCCTGCTCTCCATCAAACTTTCCATTGATTCACTTATTTATATTTGTATGTACTTAAATTTTTCTATTTTATCCAATGAGTTATAATCCATTTATTACATTACTTACTTTGATGCTCGAAATAAATTTTTATATCCCTGATTTGGCCAGCAGGACTCCCTTCAAGCTGGCTTCACTGTCCTTTGAACACGTTCCTGTCCTTCTCTGAGCACTTCCTTTCTTTTTGGCACAAAATGTTCCAGGTTCAGTTTGTACTTTTCCTGCCCAAGCCCTAGAATCAGCCGTTTCTTCAAGGAGCCCAGGTCTTTTTTGGTAAAGCATCATGTTCATAAGCCAGAGTCTAGTGTAGGGATGCCTGTTGATGTGGGCATGTCACTGCTCCCAGGCCCTTGCAGCTGGCAGACATTTACATCTACATTTATTTATAAATCTGTTTATATGGACAAGTGTGAGTTTACATAAAACTTCTGAATCCTATCCAACACCACAGCGTTCCTTTTTAGTTTTTCCTTTCACTATCTGCAACTCTTGTCTCTGATGAGAAACTTGCCTCACTACCCTTGATGCATTTTTTTGTAGATCACTCCTTGTGTATCACTTATCTCCCATCTCATAAGGACACCCTCCCCACCTCTCTCCGGTTCTGATGGTGCTGGACTTGTCCTTACATGAGTGCCCTCATCACCTAGTTGAGGCTCTGACACCCATGTACAGCTCCTCTACGTGGAGGCACTCTTCTCACCCATCTAATGGCTTCAGGACTGAATTGTTTGGGAAGAGAAGAGGTAGAGAAAGAAGAACTGATCTTTCCTTAAATGCAGAAATTTGAGTCAGAATCAAAATAGTACTTGACTGCCCCATGCTTGCTCTGGGGCAGAAAGGAGAGATGCCTGGATTTAAGCTGGAAGAGTGGAATAGGCAGGGTGGGCACAGGTCCCGGAGGTAGAGCACCTGCATTCCAGGCACAGCTCTGTTTCTAAGGGGCCAAATGATCTTAGAGAAGTAATTTGATCTCTTTGTGCCCCAGCTCTTCAAATAATGAATTGGACCAAATCTAAGTCAAAGACTGGTGCCCTATGGCCAAAATTGGCCTAAGTGCTTTTTTTGTTTGGGAGTCAACTTCCTTTCTTTTTTTTTTTTTTTTTTTTTTTTTGAGACAGGATCTCCCACTGTTGCCCAGGCTGGAGTGCAGTGTTGTGGTCATGGCTCACTGCAGCCTTGACTGCCTGGGCTCAAGTAATCCTCCCACTTCAACCTCTCAAGTAGCTGGTACCACAGGCGCATGCCACCATGCCTGGTGAATTTTTGTATTTCTTGTAGAGATAGGGTTTTGCTATGTTTCCTAGGCTGGTCTCAAAATCCTGAGCTCAAGCAATCCACCCACCTCAGCCTCCCAATGTGCTGGGAGTGATACAGAGAGGAGGCAGGGAGATACTGCGTAGAAGAGGGTGGTTCCCTGGCAAAGTCCCCACCCTGAAGCTTGGAAACCCACGGCCCTAAATGGGAACAAGCATTCCTGTTTTTGTGCCCAAATGTTGCTTTTTGGCCCACCATGCCCCCCGTCCTGTACCCATATAAATCCCAAACCTCAGGCTCCACGAGCAGAAGAGCAGAGGAGCATAAGAGCAGTGCAGCAGAGAAGGAGAGAAGGGAAGGAGCATCTGAATGTTGAGAGGAGTTTGCCTGGGGATGGTTGGAGAGGAGATTGGCTGTGGGTCTGCCTAACTCCAGGGGAAGATCATCTTCCCACTCCATCCCCTGGCCAGGTCCCCATCCATCCCGCTGAGAGCCACCTCCATCTGGCAATAAAATCCCCCTCATTTACCATCCTTCAATTTGTCCGTGTGACCTGATTCTTCCTGGATGCCTGACAAGGACCCGGGTACCAAGAGGGCACTGAGCTAGTTAACACTAAAGCCGTCTGTGATGGCAGAGCTAAAAAAGTACTGTAATATGCCCACTGGGGCTTCAGAAGTTACAGGCACCCACCCCTAGATGCTACTGTGGGGTCAGAGCCCAAAAGCGCTTGCCCCAGCTCCTGCGTGCTCCCCCCTGCTCTAACGGGTTTGAGTGCACAGTGGCCGAACAGATGAGCCACATTCGGTCACACGTCTCTGAGCGGGGTCAGGGAACTCTCCCATTTCAGGATTATAGGCGTTAGCCACTGCACCAGGCCAGGAGACAACTTTCAAAAAAATCAAATTTAAGTTTCTTTAGTTGGAGGTTGTGCACTCCAATTAGCCCCAGATGGGTGACAGCTCAGACCATCTTTCCCAACTTTATAAATTTCTCTCTCCGGGCTAAGTTACATTTCAAGCCTCTTCTAGCTCAGCATGGCCTCTTCTCCATTTGCTATGCTCTGGCTCAGCAGATTCTTAATCTATGGCACCAGGCCTGTCAAGAGACCTGCATTTGATTCCCAACTTTTAGCCAGGAAACACTGGGAAGGCCACATCTGAGTGGGTTGCTGCTGCTGGCTTGGGTGGCCAGGTTTTATTCCCTCATTTGGCCCTGCCCACATCCTGCTGATTGGTCCATTTTACAGAGTGCTGATTGGTCCATTTTAGAGTGCTGATTAGTCCACTTACAATCCTTTAGCTAGACACAGAACACTGATTGGTGAATTTACAATCCTCTAGCTAGACAGAAAAGTTCTCTAAGTCCCCACTCCACCCAGGAAGTACAGCTGGCTTCACCTCTCAGTGTTATTGATGGAAGCGCTTAGAGCTCCCTGCTTTCTGTGTGGAGCTGGTCTAGGCCTGGACCATCCTTGGGGCACTCGTTTAATTAAGCAAGGCTGAGAGGTCTGGACTGATGGGTCACCCTGATTCAAAGAGTATTTCTTCAGTAAACAGGGTCTAGAGGAAACCACATAGTCTGGGGGCTAGGCCCCCGTTTGGCAGGTCCAGGGATTGAGCAAGAATGAGCAGAGAAAGGAGATGGGGCTGTGTCTTGAGTCTATAGGCTGGGTCACTGGAGGTATGGTAGGATCTCTAGAGCTGCCTCTAATGACAGCGGAGTCTCTTCAAGAAACTTTTGAAAGGGACCAAATTCTTTTTCTGATTACCTTTCTAGCCTCTCTGGCTGAGCCCCTATGCATTGGATTGACATAGACAGATTAACAAAAGAAAGCAATCAGAATTTTATTAGTATGTGCACTGCAATTACAAGCGGGAACACTCAGAGATGAATAAACTCAAAGGTTTGGTTGGAACATGGGCTTATAGCATTTTAGCAAAGGACCAATACATTTTTTTTTTCTTTTTTTTGAGACAGAGTTTCACTCTTGTTGTCCAGGCTGGAGTGCAATGGCACAATCTCGGCTCACCACAACCTCTGCCTCCCGGGTTCAAGCCATTCTCCTGCTTCAGCCTCCTGAGTAGCTGGGATTACAGGTGTGTGCCACCTCACCCAGCTAAGTTTTGTATTGTTGGTAGAGACGGGGTTTCATCATGTTGGCCAGGCTGGTCTTGAACTCCTGACCTCAGGTGATCTGCCTGCCTCGGCCACCCAAAGTGCTGGGATTACGGGCGTGATCTTCTCAATTGCCTTCAGCTCAAAATAATCCTTATGTCAAACTGTCATATTTTGAGGTGGCATATTCTGCCAGCCTACAGACCCAAGAACCTTGGCTAGAATGGATTGGTCTTGGATTGCAGTGAGTTGAACCACTGTACAGAAGTGTAGCAGAAGGAAATATCTTCTAGTTGAGTTTTAACTTCTGTCTGTTTTGAGCTGGTGAACTCAAATTGTTCACTGAATATTTAAATTCTTTGACTTTCACCTGTGAAAATCTCCTGAATGAAATGAGATATTTGATCCTATTTAGTGGGTCACTGAACATGCTTCTAACATGAAAACATTCAGCTTTGAGCTAGGAAGGTGAGCTGTGCTCACAATCTCAAACAGGGTCGGGGAGAAAAGATTTACATGTTCTGTGCCCTGTGCCCTTTCTTGGGGCCTAGAGGACACATTGACTTATCTTTTCTGGAGATAGTATAAAGGAACATCAACTTGCTCCTATTTTGTACTGGAGAAGCTTAGAGAATCAGATGCTAGTTTTATACTACATCCCTCAGTATTAAAAGCTTTAATTTAAAAAAGAAAAAATAACAGCTGGGCACAGTGGCTTATGCTTGTAATCCCAACACTTTGGGAGGCTGATGTGGGAGAATCGCTTGAGGTCAGGAGTTGGTGACTAGCTTGGGCAACATAGCAAGACCCTGAATCTACAAAAAGTAAACAAATTAGCCAGACGTGGTGGTGCGTGCCTGTAGTCCCAGCTACTTGGGAGGCTGAGGCGGGAGGATAGCTTGAGCTCAGGAATTCAAGGTTGCAGTGAGCTATGATTGTACCATTGCACTCCAGCCTGGGTGACAGAGTGAGATGCTATCTCTGAAAATAAGTGAATAAATAGATAAAAATAAAAAAGGAAAAAAGTTCATCTTTGGCCCAATGTCAAAAAAGAAAATAAAAGGAGAAAAAAAGAATTAACGCTTCACTGAAGATTTTTTTTCCTTCCTTGAAGAAACAATTTGTTCCAACCTAAAAAATTATGCAAAATCATTGTAATGTTTCCCCGGTGCTTTAAATCCAGATTTCAGGTGCCCCAAAGAGAGAGATAAAGTGATTTTAACCACCTGAAATGAAAAAAAAAATAATAATAATAATAAAAAAGAGGCCGGGCACAGTGGCTCACGTCTATAATCCCAGCACTTTGAGAGGCCGAGGTGGGTGGATCACCTGAGGTCAGGAGTTCTAGACCAGCTGGCCAACATAGTGAAACCCCGTCTCTACTAAAAATACTACAACAAAAATTAGCCGGGTGTGGTGGTGCACATCTGTCTGAGGCCCGAGAATCGCTTGAACCTGGGATATGGCAGTGAGCTGAGATCACACACTGCACTCCAGCCTGGGAGACAGAGTGAGACTCCGTCTCAAAGAAAACAAAAAACATAAATAAAAAGCATCAGACAATTTTCTATAGCTTTTAGACCATAGAACCTGCAGCAATAACTCAATGAGTTTTTATTTTCATGTTTGCCCTGTGCAAGGAGCAGACCAAGAGAAGGGATTTGCTTGCCCTTGACTTTCTCTGCCATCCACCCCAGCTGCCAGGTAAATCACAAATCATGTAGTATTTTCTGTGAACGCAGGTAAGCTTAGCACCCCTGCCCTCATTCCCTTCCTTTTATTTTTTGACCTCTACATTTAACTATGACTTTTCTGGTGAACACATTGCCTTCTTTCCTCCTCAAGGGATTTCATTTTATTCTTGCTCACCGGAAGCACAGAACCACCCCAGCTGTGGCTAGTTTAGCCTTCCCAGGGCTCTCTCCACTGTGGCCTCCCAGAACTTCTAATCTACACAAGAAGCCTGCCCTACTGTTGACATTTTATAACCTATGTGCCTCTGTGACTAAATGGCTAGAGTTATCACATCCGCTCAGTCCTGCATCTTTATAAAAAAACCTGGGCAATGTGCCATCCTCTCTGTCCACCAACAAGAGTTTTCTCTGTGAAACGCTTTCTTTAAAGTCTGTGCACAAAAGCATAATTGTTCCCTCAGAGTTGCTAAAATGACTTGAAGGGCTTGAGTTTCTTAGTAGCTTTCAGAAACAAAAGGAGCTTTCTAACTGGACAAGCTATTCCCTCCAGCAAAGGATCCTTGGCTGAACTTTGTTTACCATATTAAGCAGCATAGCGCAAGCTGCACTGTGGCTTATGGTTAAATAGTCACTACAGAAAATTCACTTCAGGGTTATTTCTGGTTTGTTATAACATGTATTTCTTTTTTCTTGTCTGTATCACTTAATAACAGTAAGGAAGGTTACAGAAAGCTTTTTATGACTGTCCTCACCCCAAAGTCAAATTAACTTCTCCCTCTTTTTATCCCCAACAGATGCAGTGCACCCTGATTTTTTCATGTCTGTTTCACTCACTCAGTGGATGCTCTGTGTAGCAGGACCTTGTCTAGTTTGTTCACGCTCTCTTGCTTTCCTGTGTTCATTGAGCAAGATGCCTGGCATATAGTGTGAAATTAGTTAACATTTGTGAATAAGCAAATAAATGGATGAATTTGTGGAGGTATTGGCTTCTTTTTATATGTTTGGTAGAATTTGGTGATGGTAGAGACAGCTATTTCCTACCCCATATCCATCCCCTCTGTTCTAGGGTGGGCACAAAGCTGCTTGGAATAAAGTCAGCCTCTTCTGCCTTCTGACTGGAGGTATGGCCAGGTGAAAAAGTAGACAGGGTTCCTGAGGACTTCTAGGCATCGCCAGACCAGCTCCGAATTGCCTACCTGTAGGCTCTTAAACTTCCATTTTGTTCATTTTTTAAAAAATCACTTGCAGCCAAATCTAGTCATAACAGGTATGTTGGTTTAACATGTGTGTCTGTGAAGACCAGGGAGAGATTGGGATAAAAAAATCTAAATCCAAGGATGGATACAATGGTCCATGCCTGTAATCACAGCATTTTGGGAGGCCAAGGAGGGAGGATAGCTTGAGCCCAGGAGTTCAAGACCAGCCTGGGTAACATAGTGAGATCCTGTTTCTATGAAAAATGAAACAAAAAAAAAATTAGCTGGGCATGTGGTGTGTGCCTGTAGTCCCAGCTACTTGGGAGGTGGAGGCAGGAGGATCGTTCGAGCTCAGGTGGCCTAAGCTGCAGTGAGCCATAGTCACGTCAACTGTACTCCACCCTGAGCGACAGATAGAGACCCTGTCTCAATCAATCAATCAACATAAATAAAAATAAATAAAATGAAAATAAAAATCTAGATCTAGCTAGGATGACCATAGAAAACCATGCCAGTTTAGAGGTGTTTAGAATTAACTAAGCTTATATTCTTTAATTTATTTCATATCTATTCAGTTACAAATGTGGGGCATTTCCCCTTTTTATCTTCTTACTCATTGGTTTAGGAATAGTAATAATATTATTAGTACATTAAAATGTTGATATATTTGAATGCATCATGCTAGGCTCAAAATATCTATGTAAGTGCAACTGGCAACAAAGCAGGAAGTTTGATACACCCACCTTGGTATTTTTTTCACTCTCAGACATAAGGGGAAGGCAGCCAATTGTGATTTTTTTATAAGTTTTTCTCCTATTATTTTTATGTCACAGAAGCCAATTTCTATTTTATCTTAAAGAATTTTATTATTATTATTATTATTTTTTATTATTATACTTTAAGTTTTAGGGTACATGTGCACAATGTGCAGGTTAGTTACATGTGTATACATGTGATATGCTGGTGCGCTACACCCACTAACTCGTCATCTAGCATTAGGTATATCTCCTAATGCTATCCCTCCCCCCTTCTCCCACCCCACAACAGTCCCCAGAGTGTGATGTTCCCCTTCCTGTGTCCATGTGTTCTCATTGTTCAATTCCCACCTATGAGTGAGAATATGCGGTGTTTGGTTTTTTGTTCTTGCGATAGTTTACTGAGAATGATGATTTCCAATTTCATCCATGTCCCTACAAAGGACATGAACTCATCATTTTTTATGGCTGCATAGTATTCCATGGTGTATATGTGCCACATTTTCTTAATCCAGTCTATCATTGTTGGACATTTGGGTTGGTTCCAAGTCTTTGCTATTGTGAATAGTGCCGCAATAAACATACATGTGCATGTGTCTTTATAGCAGCATGATTTATAATCCTTTGGGTATATACCCAGTAATGGGATGGCTGGGTCAAATGGTATTTCTAGTTCTAGATCCCTGAGGAATCGCCACACTGACTTCCACAACGGTTGAACTAGTTTACAGTCCCACCAACAGTGTAAAAGTGTTCCTATTTCTCCACATCCTCTCCAGCACCTGTTGTTTCCTGACTTTTTAATGATTGCCATTCTAACTGGTGTGAGATGGTATCTCATTGTGGTTTTGATTTGCATTTCTCTGATGGCCAGTGATGGTGAGCATTTTTTCATGTGTTTTTTGGCTGCATAAATGTCTTCTTTTGAAAAGTGTCTGTTCATGTCCTTCGCCCACTTTTTGATGGGGTTGTTTGTTTTTTTCTTGTAAATTTGTTTGAGTTCATTGTAGATTCTGGATATTAGCCCTTTGTCAGATGAGTAGGTTGCGAAAATTTTCTCCCATTTTGTGGGTTGCCTGTTGACTCTGATGGTAGTTTCTTTTGCTGTGCAGAAGCTCTTTAGTTTAATTAGATCCCATTTGTCAATTTTGGCTTTTGTTGCCATTGCTTTTGGTGTTTTAGACATGAAGTCCTTGCCCATGCCTACGTCCTGAATGGTAATGCCTAGGTTTTCTTCTAGGGTTTTTATGGTTTTAGGTCCAAGATTTAAGTCTTTAATCCATCTTGAATTGATTTTTGTATAAGGTGTAAGGAAGGGATCCAGTTTCAGCTTTCTACATATGGCTAGCCAGTTTTCCCAGCACCATTTATTAAATAGGGAATCCTTTCCCCATTGCTTGTTTTTGTCAGGTTTGTCAAAGATCAGATAGTTGTAGATATGCGGCGTTATTTCTGAGGGCTCTGTTCTGTTCCATTGATCTATATCTCTGTTTTGGTACCAGTACCATGCTGTTTTGGTTACTGTAGCCTTGTAGTATAGTTTGAAGTCAGGTAGCGTGATGCCTCCAGCTTTGTTCTTTTGGCTTAGGATCGACTTGGTGATGCGGGCTCTTTTTTGGTTCCATATGAACTTTAAAGTAGTTATTATTATTATTTTTAGATGATGTCTCATTCTGTCACCTAGGCTGGAGTGCAGTGGCACAATCTGGGCTCACTGCAACCTCCACCTCCTGGATTCAAGCAATTCTGTCTCAGTCTCCCCAGTAGCTGGGATTACAGGCACTAGCCACCATGCCCAGCTAATTTTTGTATTTTTAGTAGAGACAGGGTTTCACTATGTTGGCCAGGCTGGTCTTGAACTCCTTACCTCAAGTAATCTGCCTGCCTCAGCCTGGGATTACAGGTGTGAGCCATTGCACTCGGCCAAATTTTTATTACTTCACTTAACTTAGCTCATATAAATATGAGCTTCCTTATTTGGAAGGAAAAACACTGGAATGTTCCTATATTTCTTTAACTGGTGCTTTCCCATATATACTCATTGTCTAAACTATGCTT
The DNA here is from genome assembly GCF_029289425.2 of Pan paniscus. Classification (NCBI taxonomy): domain Eukaryota; kingdom Metazoa; phylum Chordata; class Mammalia; order Primates; family Hominidae; genus Pan; species Pan paniscus. Next base: position 121,841,616 of record NC_073253.2, on the reverse strand, counting down.
TACTTACCGTCTTAGCAATAAAGGAACAAGGAAATTCTATCTTTTTAAAAGGGGTGATAACTGTGGGTGGCTGTGGCAATATGAGCAGACAGTGGGGAGGTGGTGATCTATGAGCTAAGATAAACAGATTTGTGAACCATGGCTTTATGGGAAAATTCTTTTTCTTCAATTTTAAGTGAGTCATACTTTTTTTTTCTCTTCTTATAGAAATTCTCATGAAGCACAGACAGTCATGAAGTTGGGAACTTATCAATCTAGTTGGAGCCATGGGACATTAAAATAATGTTTTCTCCTCAGTGCCCCTGGACCTTGAACTAGTAGGAAGCAAAAAGCAGAGGTTTCCATTGAGTTGGGCTATTTGGGGAACTTCCATTGACTTGGACAATGGAGGTTCAGCTATCCATCAAACTATTTGCAGAGTCCAAATTTTTATGCTTCCCACTGAACCCCCAAGTCAAAAAAACCATAAATTATGTTGTACCATATCAAATTGTCATTTTAAAAAAAGTTTAAAAATAATCAAATATTGGCAGTTTTATTTGGTTCAAAGGATAGATGAGTTTTCAATTTTCATGATTTTTTGAAGAGTTAACTTCTAAAAATAGCAAGCAAGAATATTACCAGTAACAAAATGTTAAATATAGAGCAATAGTTGAAAATTGATATTTAAAAAATAATTTATATATAAGAACACTAAGGCTTGGAGAGTTTAGATGTTTGCCCACATGCACACAGCTGGGAGCTGGAAGGGTCATAATGAGAACCTGGATCTGGCTGAACCTGAAACCCAGGCTGGAGTGCAGTTGTGTGATCATGGCTCACTCCAGCCTTGACCTCTCAGGCTCAAGTGATTCTCCTGTCTCAGCCTCCAGAGTAGCTGAGACAACTACAGGCCTGTGCCAACACACCCAGCTAATGTGTTTTTATTTTTTGTAGAGATGAGATCTCACTATGTTGCCCGGGCTGATCTTAAACTCCTGGGCTCAAGTGAGCCTCAAGCCTTGGCCACCCAAAGGGCTAGGATTATAGGCATGAGCCACTGTGCCCAGCCTCAGCATGTTGTTAACATTAACAACCATCTTATCTTATTTTCTTGTTATGAAACAGGGCATTTGAAAAAAACCTAGAAAATATAGGTAGGCAAAAGGAAAGAAATTTGGAGAATAAGCAGATATCAGTTTTTGCCCTCAGTCTAGAGAAGGGGAAAGTCAATAAACAAGTAAATCAGCAAATATATTGACCACAAATTGAGATATTTGAAACAAAATGTCATTAAAAAGAGAAAAGACTTTTAGAATATAGAATAATGGGGTCAGGGAGGTGTGGGGGAATATCCTAACTTAAGGAGGTCAGCAAAGCCCTTGTTGAGGAGATGACATTTCAGCTGAGATGAGAATGGAAGGAGTGATGCAAGCAGCTGAGTGTCCAGGCAAGGGTCAGTCAGGGCAGTGTAAAGGATTAGAATGTACCATCTCAAAATATGCTGCTTTGGCATATTCATTATTTTCAGATGAAGGCAGTTGAGAAACAGCATATGCAGGAAGGGCTCTCTGCCCTCCCCTTTTCTACCTAAAAGCAGAGCATTAATTTCCCATAAGAAAAGTACCCTCCCCGTACCAGGAAGAAGAGTAGAACATTCTTATCATTGGAGATGGAGAGTTGATACTGAGATGAATCTATAAAAACAAATCTTACTAAAATAACTTATATCTTCCATTAGTTTCTTTATATATTTTATGATCACTTTTCCACAATTCACTACCCCTAGCCCAAGCCTTTTTTTCCTTTGTCTTGCCACATCTTTACAATTTATTGCCCTTTGTTAAAATGGTATATGAGCCCCTAGGTCTAACGGTCCTTTGGATTTTCATTTTTTTCTATGAAGCCTCTCATGTTATATAAAAATATTAATTAATATCAAATAAAATGTGTATATTTTTCCTCCTATTAGTCCGTTTTTTGTCCGTTCAAGCTATCATCTCCAGACTCAGAACCTAAGGGGGTGGAGGAAAAGTCTTTCCTCTTCTACAGCAGGAAGGAGGTTGGCATATTTGATATTCTTTCCAGGAAGAGGAAAAAGAGGAGGAAGCCAGTGGGGCTGGCTTGGAGTGAAACAGGGGATGTGGGTGTGTGCAGGATCCCTGCTGTTGTAGGACTTTCTCCTTAGTTCAGCTAACAACGGGGTTCTTGTCACACAACCATGAGAGATTAGGCTTGCAGACACTTCGAAGGTTTGAGAAAAATTGAATTTATTAGGCAAAAAAGGGAAAAAACAGGAAACAGGGACTCTCAGCAAAGCAGAAGTCCTGCTAGTTGGCTTCCTGCCTCACGGACTGAATCCCGGGTTCCACCCTGGAACAGGAGAGGCCAGGCTCCTCCCACCTGCAAATGACATGAACTTCCTGAGGCTCCACCCCATCCTCCCAGTGTGCAGGCTGGTTGAAGTTTCTGCCAGGGGGCCCTTTTTACTTGGCTGTCTCACTGCCACACACTTTTGTAGATTTTGGAAGACAGTTGAAATTCTGTCTTATGAGGAAATTAATTATTTATGTAATTAAAAAAAATGGAGGCCCAGCGTGATGGCTCATACCTGTAATCCTGGAACTTTGGGAGGTTGAGATGGGAGGATCACTTGAGCTCAGGAGTTCAAGAACAGCCTGGGAAACATAGTGAGACCTTGTCTCTACTATTATTTTAAAGAAAAAAAGTATTTAAAATGGAATAATTCTAGGTACATGGTGATTTGTAACTTTTCTTAATTGCCAATACATGTATATTGGGTACTTAGTCCTTTTGATATGTCAAGTGCCCTTACCAGCTGACCCTATTATAGATAAAACTGTTAAATAAACAATAACTGGGTTTTGTTTTGTTTTGTTTTTTTGAGAGAGTCTCCCTCTGTTGCCTAGGCTGGCGTGCAATGGCGCAATCTTGGCTCACTGCAACCTCTGCCTACTGATTTCAAATAATTCTCCTGCCTCAACCTCCTGAGTAGCTGGGGTTACAGGCATGCACCACCACACCGGGCTAATTTTTTTTTTTTTTTAATTTTTAGTAGAGGCCAGGTTTCACCATGTTGGCCAAGCTGGTCTGGACTCCTGACCTCAGGTGATCTGCCTGCCTTGGCCTCCCAAAGTGCTGGGATTACAGGCGTGAGCCACTGCACCTGGTCCAACAATAACTGTTTATTGTTAATTATTCTCTTACTGCCTTTGTAGGACAGAACTAGACTTTCTATTCCTACTACATGAGGTAAATTGGAAACAGAAAAACTGCCACTTCTCTATATATGCATCTTTAAAAGCAGTTCCCCTGGGACTGAGTAAAAAAAATGCCAGAAATGGGCATTTCTGTGGCAGGAAAAGATTCTTTCTTGTTACCGGCTTGTCTGCTGTTCTTTCTGAAGCCCTGGCAGAAGATAAAATCTAATTTGTACACAATGTTAATGTCATTAATTAAACTATGACACCTTACAAATCACATTATGTACCTACTCTTATTTTCTCCAGAATCTGACATAACTTAGCTCAGTATTTAGCCAGAATGATACTTTGGTTTCTCCAAGCGCTGATGTTGATGTGCCTCTCTGCCCTGCAGCTGGTGGATGAGGGGGATCTGGGGAAGATACTTTGTTTCCTGCCTCACTATATGCTCTTTTTGGTCACTATCGCTGTTTTCAGTTGACATTTCTGAATGACCACAGGGAGTGTAGCACATCCCAGTGCTGAGACATGAGTTGCTTTTAGAGTTTTAACATTGAGAATCACAATATCCAGTCCTGCCAAGTCAAACTTCATAGGCTCAAGTGAGAAATTAATGTTTTGAGAGTCAAGTACAGCAAGAATGCTTTGGCATATTTTCAGTGGTGCTTGATGACAGGCTTACCCAAGACAGAGCAAATAAACAGAACAAGCCAGGGACCACTTTAGACATGATGGGTAATTTTCCATGGCTTATAGAGGTCTCGGAGAAATTCTTTTCAGATTTGTGTACTGAAAAGCTTCACTCGATTAAGCGTGAGCAGACACCTCCAGAGTCTCACCCAATCTGAGGGAAAAACCACCTCAATCCGCACCCAGCTTGAATTCCCCACTTGATGCACTTCACCGTAAAACCTAAGATCTGGGATGTGACAGCTGGCTATAGCTGCAGTCCCATGAGCCCAGAACATTCTATGTTTGTGGTGTGTGTGTGTGTGTGTGTGTGTGTTGTTGTTACCGGTGGTGGTAGCAGCCTTTCTATCCACTGCAAAATTATGCCAGTCTGAGATTTAGAAGATTTGGGACTGTTACACTGGGCAGTTGGTTTTCTGAAATATAAAACAAGGAATCAATGGAATGCAAATAGGCTGGGCGCAGCGGCCTGTAATCCCAGCACTTTGAGAGGCCGAGGCGGGTGGATCACCTGGGGTCAGGAGTTTGAGACCAGCCTGGCCAACATGATGAAAGCTTATCTGTATGAAAAATACAAAAATTAGCTGGTGGTGCATACCTGTAATCCCTGCTACTCTGGAAGCTGAGGCAGGAGAATTGCTTGAACCCGGGAGGCAGAGGTTGCAGTGAGCCAAGATGGCTCCACTGTCTTCCAGCCCTCCAGCCTGAGTGGCAGAGTGGAAAAAAAAAAAAAAGAATACAAATAGATATTACTTTTAATAGATTTTCTTTAAATAAACATAGTTGTCACATGTAGAGGGAGAAAGACACATGAAATATATTTTACTTACGCAAGTCTGATGCACAGAGAGAGGATGGAAAAACTGCCATATGTGAATCAGGATCTACGGAGGCTGCAAGTAAACATAGGTGTTCTTGGGTACAGCATTTGAATGAATGGATGGAAGTCAGGGCTTAGATTTTCTCCACAGAATGGCTTCCAAAAGCATGGGAGATTTTATTTAATTGCACTAACTTCAAAACAATGCTCACTGGCACAAAAGTAAAGTTGTCATTAAAAAAAAATCCTTGGGGCCAGGCATGGTGGCTCATGCCTGTGATCCCAGCACTTTAGGAGGCTGAGGCGGGCAGATCACCTGAGGTCGGGAGTTTGAGACCAGCCTGACCAACATGGAGAAACCCCGTCTCTACTAAAAATACAAAATTAGCTGGGTGTGGTGGCGCATGCCTGTAATCCCAGCTACTTGGGAGGCTGAGGCAGGAGAATTGCTTGAACCTGGGAGGCGGAGGTTGTGGTGAGTCGAGATCACGCCATTGCACTCCAGCCTGGGCAATAAGAGTGAAACTCAGTCTAAAAAAAAAAAAAAAAATCCTTGGAGTTTTTACTGACCTTTGGAATCTTAAGCACTTTAATACATTTACTCTCAGGAGATTATTAAGCAATTGAAAGTTTGGACCCCTAAAACTGCTTTGTGCGAGGTTCAAATGATAACTGATTTGAAATGGTCCCTGATATCTTTGGTTCCAGGGCAATGGGTGCTAGCTGGGCAGGTCCTGGCTTGAGAGAGAATTAGATGAATGTCACTGTGCTGCTGGGGCTAACAGTGCCTATGCTGTCCTCAAGAGCTGGGGCCAGAGGCAAGTGGTAGAAGGACCTGGTCCAGCCTCTGAGGCCTATTGAAAGGTCCTGGGCAGCCTTGTGCAGAGCTTTTGTTCCTAGGAATTTCAATTTTCTATTCCCTTCTCTGAAAAGGAAACTTTTTCTGTGAATGTTTATCTTTAGGAAGCAAATTAATGGTATTAGGACATGATTCCCAGCCTAATAAGAAATGCCCCCCAGTATTATTTACCTGGTTTCTCATTTTGATTTTGGCCTCCCTTGGTTCCAGATGGTGGAAATACATTTCAGGTATTATAAGATTGGAGGGACCTGATGAAATAGTAGAGTTTACTGATGTTGTGCTGTTAAAAAGCAACAATAATAATCTCAATTATCCCACATTCTGAGCTCAGAAGTCAGTCTGGGCTAGGTGTGGTGGCTCATGGCTGTAATCCCAGTACTTTAAGAGGCTGGAGTGGGAGGATCACTCGAGGCCAAGAGTTCAAGACCAGCTTGGACAACACAGAGAAACTCCCATCTCTACAAAAAATTGAAAAAAATAAAAAATTAGCCAGGCCTGGTGGCATGCACCTGTAGTCCCCGCTACTTGAGAGGCTGAGGTGGGAGGATTTATCTTGAGAAGCTGAGGTGGGAGGATTTTGCTTGAGCTGAGAAGTTCGAGGGTACAGTGAGTTAGGATTGAGCCACTGCATTCCTGCCTGGGTGACAGAGAAAGACCCTGCCTCTTTAAATAAATAAATAAATAGAAGTCAGTCTGGATATGTAATTTTTTTCAGAGTGCTTTGTAGTTACTAGACTTGGAAATTGATCTAATTTTGGTCATCTGTAAACACGTTGCAGACTTCCTTTTCTTACACACTGTATACCAAGTGTAACACTTTGTTAAGGGCACTTCTGTGAACTTCAGTTTCTGGAGGTGCAGAAGATGTGGGTTTAGACAGGACACAGCTTAGCATAGTGGTCAGAAGCAAGGCTTCTGGAACCAAAGCACCAAATCCTGGTTCTGCTATTGACTAGCCCTGACTTTTGATAAGTTACTTTATTTCTCTGTGACTCAGTTCCACCACCTACAAAATGGGAATGTGTGGTGGTCACTAGAATGTGCTTTGCAAATCTTCAACTACAGGGAGTATAATTGACTAAGGGCCCCAGCTGCTGTGCTCTAAATCTATCACTGTGTGGAAGGGCCTGCCTGGCTGCTTCTGGCCAACTGAGTGCATCAAGGATACTAAGGCACACCCAATCCTCGGCCACACAGAGCTCCTTTGATTGCCACTTTGGCTTGTGGACTCCTTGATGGCTTTTCTAACAAAAGCTTTATCTTGTTTCCACCCTACCTTCTCTCCCTGTCTCCTCACTGGGATTAGACTTGCATCATGGCCTGAGGGCTCTCCAAGCCTAGCCAGCTCTTTCCCTATTTTCTCTCACTCAAGGATTTCTCCTAAGACAGAGTTGTCAGTTTAGAAACAAACAAGCATCAGGATGTCCAGTGAAATTTGAATTTCAGATAAACAACAAATAATTTTTTATTATAAATATATTTATACTTTCATTTTACTTATTTTCCATCTGGAAAAAAATTCAGACATCTTTATTCTCATCTAGGCATTTGCTTCTTGGAGGACCTAATCTAACAGTGGGTGCTAAGAATTGTACCTACCCCATAGGTAGAATTAAATGAGTAAAAGATATAAAGTAATTAGAGCTGGACTTGGCACTTAATAAGTGCTCAACAAATTTTAGTTACTATCAAAGACACAGGATGTGATCAGTACTGAATGGCTCTCCTTGGGTTGTTGTGCCTTTCCCCTAGAGGGGAAGGAAAAAAATCTCTGTCTTCTACTCTCCTAGATTTAGTGTCTGGGGTCTTGCAAATTGAACCAACAAAAGACAGATTAACAGGAGAAAAAGATTTATTTAATATGCATAATGGGGCCTCACAGAAATTAAATGAAAACCCCAAACAGGTGACCAAAGACTTATATAGCATTTTAACAATGGATGATAAATTTGTGGAGAAGTGGAAAAGGGTTTGGATCTCCTAGGCACCGTACCTTGTGGGAAAGTAAATATATGGGTAATGAAAGATAAGGGTTATTTCAGCAAGGTTTATTTATGCAGATTCAAGCCAGTGCATCTCCAGTGATAACAATTGTTTCTTTTTCCCGGTATGGGAGAGGAGAGAAAAGTGCCTTCACAAAGAGAAATTTATATCCTGCTTTTAGGCAGATGGGGGAGGGTAGAGAGCTTTTTCAGCAGTCTGTTATTTCTCAATTGCCTTCAGCTCAACACAATCCTTTGCCAAAGTGGCATATTTTGGGGTGGCATATTCTGATCCTGATCATTCCCAAAGGTGTCAGTGGGACTAGTTGGCCTCCAGGCCTTGTGCCAGCTTCAGGGCAGCCCCCACACGGAGTGGTCTTGTGTTGGTGCTTGCAGGGTGGGTAGAAGTGAGAATGATCCCTCAGGAAAGCAGCTCTGTTCTCTTTTCTGCTGTCTAAATGAACGCTGCTGGGCTCCCTGCCTGTCAGTGTTTTTCCTCTGCACGGCAGCAGCTGTTTCTTACCTCTTCTGCTGTTTTTCTCTTATGATCTTGTTTCTCCTTTGCTTTAGTAGCCTTCATACAAAGAATCAGGCTTGGTCATCAGAAAAGCAGAATGCCTTTTTTTTTTGGCAAATCTCCAAAAGTTGTGTTTCTAGTTAGTCTTTCTGGCACTTCTCTTTATAGTTGTTTGATTTACTTTTGCCTTACAAGTTCCTTTATCACCAATGATGTTTTCTTCTTTTTCCCTTGACTATCAGGTTCTGCAGGAGTCTGGTTGCTTGAGAATCCTGGAGGGTTGAAATCTCGATATTTGAGGTGATGTGAATAAATTGTATGGAAGTGGGTGGACACTAATGGAACAAAGGAGGAATTTCATGGCTACCTGGAAGAATTAAAAATGTTAAAGCTCGGCCAGGCATGGTGGCTCACACCTGTAACCCCAGTACTTTGGGAGGCTGAGGTGAGCAGATCACCTGAGGTCAGGAGTTCAAGACCAGCCTGACCAACATGAAGAAACCCTGTCTCTACTAAAAATACAAAATTAGCCAGGTGTGGTGGCACATGCCTGTAATCCTGTCTACTTGGCAGGCTGAGGCAGGAGAATCACTTGAACCTGGGAGGCGGGGCGGAGGTTGCGGTGAGCTGAGATCATGCCATTGCATTCCAGCCCGGACAACAAGAGCGAAACTCTGTCTAAAAAAAAAAAAAAAAAAAGTTAAAGCTCAAAACAAAATGCCTTGGGTGTTTCAAATAGATTCTGGAAGTTTGACTCTTATGTGTTAGGACCAGAGGCATTTGAGAAATTCAATAGCAGTAATACATTATTGATTTACATTTTCCTAAAATCCAGAAAAGCAGTTATTTCAAAATACCATGTGGACATCAATTAATTTTTATCAGTTAACTTTGCGATAAATTTTTTTCCCCCTTAATAGCAGCCTTACCTTGTCAACAAAGAGTCAAACACTGCAAAATATTTGAAAAGATTTATTCTGGGCCAAATATGAGTGACCAATGGCCTGCGACACAATCCCAGGAGACCCTGAGAACATGTGCCCAAGGTGGTTGGGCTACAGCTTGTTTTTTTTTGTTTGTTTTTTGAGATGGAGTCTCGCTCTGCCACCCAGGCTGGAGTGAAGTGGCACAATCTAAGCTCACTGCAAACTCCACCTCCTGGGTTCAAACAATTCTCCTGCCTCAGCCTCTCAAGTAGCTGGGATTACAGGCACTCATCACCATACCTGGCTAATTTTTGTATTTTTAATAGAGACAGTGTTCCGCCATGTTGGCCAGGCTGGTCTCGAACTCCTGACCTCAGGTGATCTGCCTGCCTCAGCCTCCCAAAGTGTTGGGATTACAGGCGTGAGCCACCACACCCGGCCTACAGCTTGGTTTTATACATTTTAGGGAGACATAAGACATCAATCAATACAGGTAGGATGTACATTGGTTCAGTCCAGAGAGGTGGGACAACTTGAAGTGGGGGCTTCTAGGTCACAGGTGGATTTAAAGATTTTTTGATTAAAGACCTGGAATCAATAGAAGGGAGTGTCTGGGTTGAGATAAGGGGCTGTGAAGACCAAGGTTCTTATTATGTAGATGAAGCTTCTAGGTAGCAGGCTTCAGAGAGAATAGATTGTAGCTATTTCTTTTCAGGCTTAAAAAGGTACCAGACTCTTAGTTAATTTTGTCCTGGATTAGGAAAAAGACCTAGAAAGGGAAAAGGATTCTCTTCAGAAAGTGGATATTCTCCACAAGAGACAGCTTTGCAGGACCATTTCAAAATATGTCAAAGAAATATATTTTGGGGTAAAATACTTTGATTTCTTTCAGAGCCTATCTGTCATGTTGATATCTTATTGCTACAAAGACTCTGTTTTGTCAGTGTTAAGGTCTATTTTAATATTAATACTGGTCAGCTGTGCCTGAATTCCAGTGGGAGGAGGGCATAATGAGGCATGTCGGACAACTCACTCACGTCATGGCATGAACTACGTTTCGGGTTTACTTTTTATTTTTTATTTTCGAGATGGAGTTTTGCTCTTGTTGCTCAGGCTGGAGTGCAGTGGCATGATCTCAGCTCACTGCAACCTCCGCCTCCTGGGTTCAAGTGATTCTCCTGCCTCAGCCTCCCAAGTAGCTGAGATTACAGGTGCCTGCCATCATACCTGGCTAACTTTTGTATTTTTAGTAGAGACAGGGTATAATTATGTTGGCCAGGCTGGTCTCGAACACCTGACCTCAGGTGATCCACCTGTCTTGTCCTCCCAAAGTGCTGGTATTAAAGGCATGAGCCACCACACCCAGCCCAGACCGACTTCTGAGCTCAGAATGTGGGATAATTGAGATTATTATTGTTTCTTTTTAATAGCACTGGGCCCGGGGTTTACTTTAGAATGCCCTTAGCAGGTCAGGCATGGTGGCTCATGCTTGTAATCCCAGCACTTTGGAGGCCGAGGCGGGTGGATCATGAGGTCAGGAGTTCAAGACCAGCCTGGCCAAGATGGTGAAACCCCGTCTCTACTGAAAATGCAAAATTTAGCCCAGTGTGGTGGCAGGCGCCTGTAATCCCAGCTACTCGGGAGGCTGATGCAGAGAATTGCTTGAACCTGGGAGGTAGAGGTTGCAATAAGCCGAGATTGCACCACTGCACTCCAGCTTGGGCGGCAGAGCGAGACTCCATCTCAAAAAAAAAAAAAAAAAAAAAAATAGAGAATGCCCTCAGCTGACAGGAGGAGCCCATTCAGTTGGTTGGGGCTGTCTCAGAATTTTATTTTTGTTTTACAACATGTTGATTAAAGCTCTTCATACTGATGCAAGTTATTAGTGGCAAAATTGTAATCACAAATGCTGGCCTTACAACTAATTTCAATTTTAGGTGTCATTAAAAGTCATAGAATCATAGAATAAAAACTGATTTTGAAAGGCTGTTGAGTCCAAAGCTTTGCCCTTAAGCAAAGGCAAGTCATTCCAAACAAGATAAAAATCAATCTTATTTCAAAGTTCCCAGAGCAGGCTTTGCATAACCTAAGGCAAAATTTAAATTCTTGAGCTATGATATACTTAACAAAAAAAGCAAACTGAGTTATTTAAAGAAGTATTGTGCCAATAATGTCTATGTAATAGCTTGTTTGTGATGTTTGCTGGTTAATGGAATATAACATGTAATCTACAATTATTTTAATTTCGGGAGTCTTTGGAATTAATATTTTCTTCTACTAGTTATAAGGTTCCTCAAAGGATTACACTGTATTTAGGACATTCATGAGGTATATAGTAGGAAGGTGCTGGGATTTTGAATCAGAACACCTGGATTTAAGTGTGTTCCCCTACAGTTTAGTCCCTTGGGAAAGTCATTTAGCTTTTTGGAATTTATCTTCTTCATCTGTAAAATGTTAATACAAATTTGTGTCTGGACTTTTTTTTTGACCAGATTTTTTTGTGCCTTGAAGGTGGGGTTGTATAAACAAGGCTTTGTAACAAGTTCTTGTTACCATTTGTATGAATAACATAATGTTCATATAATTTGTCAATCATTAGAAGAAACTGCAGGTTTGTTGTTAATTCCATTCAATTATGAGGTGCTCATCTCCAACACAAGTGATCCTTAACCAAGTAAGAAATCCCCCTAAAGAGGGAATGTGTATGTGTATAATATTCATTGTAAGTGAAGTTCTGGCCCTCTTCCAGTGATGCTACCAGCAGCAGCTGCCCTGGGCACATAACAACACTGTTACTGCATCACTGTGCTCTACTGTGTTTATTATCTCATTCAATTATCCCAACAAGCCTGCAGAATTTTAAGTCATTATTCTCATTGCAGGTGATGTGACTAATGCTTAAAAACTTAGGAAACTTTGTCAAACCTCACTATTAGTAAGTCACAGAAAAAAAAAAAAAATTGAATCCAGAGACTTGGGCTCCAGAATCCATGCTCTCAAACTTGAAAAATTTGCCTTCCAGCTTACAAAAGTCATTGGGTTTGGGAGCATCGTCTTCACTGGTATATTTCTTCTTTCAGGACTTCTGGAAATATCAAGAATATCAAGGTTCTTTGGCTTGGCCAGATCTGGCCTAAGAATACAAAATTCTTTTTTATTTCTTATGTTTTTGGAAATTTTCATAAAATGTATGAGTCAAAGAAAATGCAAAATTCTTCTCGTTGTTCTAAAAGGTGAATGGCACAAATGGTTCACATTTCCACAAACTTAGTATTGTAAAAAAGAAGAAACTGTTCCTCTATTCTCTTAAGTTTAGTGGCTGGGGCCTGTGAGTTAAACTGACAAAAGACAGATTAGCAGGAGAAAACATATATCGATTTTACTGATGTTAATTTTATGTGCACAGAGGGCCTTATAGAAAAAAGTAAAAAGCTCATATAAGTGGTTAGATGTGGGGGCTTATATATACCTATCTTAGTAGAGAAAAGGGAAGGGGAGAAAGGGCACTTGGGGAAAAACAAATGACTTTTTGGAAAGATAAGTGGGCTCTTGGGAGAATAGATGGGAGATACAATAGTCTTGTGAAAGTGTCCCAATCCTCTAATCATGCCTCTGTCTGGACTTCTTATCTCAGAAAAGATTAAAATTGCTCCCAGGGGAGGAGATTTGAGATTGAGTTCTTTTGAGATGCTCTTAGGGAGATCAGGGATTTCAGCAGCTCAAATGCTTTTAGCTCAAAATAGTTTTTATGCCAAAGTAGTATATTTTGGGATGGTATATCATGATCCCTGAGATATGAAATATATGTATAGGTTTTGTCCATGGTACCTGGCTCCCAGCACCCATAATCCTTGTAATTTCTTAAATGATTAGAGAAATAGGAGTATCTTTAATTAAAATATTTAGCCTTTGGTTCTTGGTTCTTGAAACAGCTCCAGAACACCTCCAGAGTGATAAAGGTCAACGATGTTGTAGTGAATGCTTATAATTCTATGTTGCCTCCGCATCCATTTCGAATGTAGTTTGGCTTTCTTGTGCCCGAGACAGGGCTCAGTCACCTGTGATGCAGTTTCCAGTTTTATATCATGTCCAAATGCCTCAAGCTGGTGGCCAGAGATAAGAACATAGAGGCATCTCTCCTGCCTAGCAGACTGGGCTCCCCATGATCCCTCCTCTTCCTTTAAAGGGACCATTCAGACATTTATTTGTCTGTCAAGTTAAAGTGACCCACACCCTATTCCCTTATATACATTGCTGGTTGCCACCACTTTGTTTTCTCTTCTCTCTTCCTGTCTATGCTCCCTAAGGCTTTCTTCCGTGTGGCCTCCAGGAGTGCCATGTTCCTTCCTGGGTCTGTAAGCACTAAAATCTCTTAGACTTTCACATTGTGATTATGCAATTGAAGCCCACAATCCAACCCTTGTAGACCATCCATACAGGTGGATTCCTTCCTGATGCTTTTTGGTCAGTCAGGGTTGGGGACGGTAACTACCAGCTAAGTTGACAGAGAAACTCAAAGACTTTCATTGAAAATGTCAGAGACGTCTGAACAAGAGCAACTCCACCTTGAATAGGGGCTGGGTAAAATAAGGCTGAGACCTGCTGGGCTGCATCCCCAGGAAGTTAGACATTCTTAGTCACAGGGTGAGATAGGAGGTCGGCACAAGTACAGGTCACAAACGCCTTGCTGATAAAACAGGTTGCGATAAAGAGGCTGGCCAAAACCCACCAAAACCAAGAGGATGAGGAAAGTGACCTTTGGTCATCCTGACTGCTCATTATATGCTAAAAATAATGCATTAGCGTGCTAAAAGACACTCCCACCAGTGCCATGACATTTTACAAATGCCATGGCAACGACAGGAAGTTCCTCCATATGGTCTACAAGGGGAGGAACTCTCAATTCCAGGAATTGCCCACCCCTTTTCCTGAAAACTCATGAATAATCCACCCCTTGTTTAGCATATAATCAAGAAATAAGTATATGTATACTTAGGCAGCCCATTTCAATGCTCTGCCTATGGAGTAGCCATTCTTTTATTCCTTTACTTTCTTAAAAAACTTGCTTTCACTTTATGGACTTGCCTCGAATTCTTTCTTGTGTGAGGTCCAAGAACCCTCTCTTGGGGTCAGGATCAGGACCCCTTTCTGGTAACAAAAACAGACATGTTATTCATAACAAGGCTGTTTTGGAAAAAACTCCAACAGTGTTTTCTTCCCCTCTCTCTCACACAACATCAACGCAAAAGACTTCTGTGACCCTAAAAATATGTGGGGATTTCTCTGCACCAGTGAGCAAGCAATCAATTCGGCAGCGGATACCAGCTGGGTGTCCTTCAATTCAATTCCAACACTGTCTACTCGGAGATAGCTTCAGACTGTTTCCCCCTCAGACACCAGTCCCAAGTCTGAGCCTCTGGAACTTCTGACCAACTGCCTTCAAATTGGAGTTCCCTAGGCCCTTCTTTGTGTTCGATTAATTTGCTGGAGTGGCTCGCAGAACTCAGGGAAACACTTATGCTTACTGGTTTATTATAAAGAATATGACAAAGTATACGATGAAGAGATTCATAGGGTGAGGTATGGGGGAGAGGGCGTGGAGTTTTCATGCCCTCCCTGCTTGTTCCCCTCCCCCCATCCAGGAGCCTCCATGTGTTCAGCTATCCAGAAGCTCTCTGAACCCTGTCCTCTTGGGTTTTTATGGAGGCTTCATTACATAAGCATGATTGGTTAAAACATTGGCCATTAGTGACAAGCATGGCCTTCAACTCCTTTCTTCTCCCTGGAGGTTGGGGATGGGGTTGAAAGTCTCAACCCTCTAATTATGCCTTCGTCTTTCCCCTGACCAGCCCCATCCTGAAGCTGTCAGTCAACATTAGCATACAAAAAGACAGCACTTTGGAGATTCCAAAGATTTTAGGAGTTATAGCCAGGAAAAAGGGATGAAGACCAAATGTATATTTCATAATATCACAAAGCTCCTTTCAACTACATCTGAGTTTATGTTAATAAGGTGATTTGGGAAAGTTCCTAATCACAGGATGGGAGCTGGTTGCCAGGGGAACCAAAAGTATGATCGGAGGGTTCCAACTCACAGCCCCAACCCTGAGAAAGGGAGAGGAGCTGAAGGTTAGGAGATCACCAATGGCCAGTGGTTGAATCAGTCATACCTACATAATGAAGCCTGCCTGAAAATCTGGAACGACCAGGTTTGAGGAGCTTCCAGGTTGGTGAACAAAAATATATCCACTTGCTGGGAGGGTGGCATACCCCAACTCACGGGGACAGAAGCTCTGGCCCTTGGGACACTTCCAGACCTCATCCTATGTATCTCTTCATCTGGCTGTTCAATATGCTTTGTAATGAATGGGTAAATGTAAGCAAAGTGTTTTCCTGAGTTCTGTGAGCTGCTCTAACGTAATCAAACCTGATGAGGGAAGCATGGAAACCCTGATTTATAGCTGGTCAGTCAGAACCACAGGTCACAACCTGGGATTTGTCATTGGCATCTGAAGTGGGGGGCAGTCTTGTGGAACCGAGGCCTCAATTTGTGGGATCTAATGCTATCTCCAGGTAGACAAGAGTTGGAATTGGATTGAATTGAATTGAATTGAATTGAATTGAATTGAATAAGAGGACATCAAGCTGGTGTCTGCTGGAGACTCTGATATCAGAAGTGTTGTGTTGAGTAACAGTGAGAATAGGACAATACAGCTTGGTTTTTACACTTTGCTTTTTTCCTATATATCTCTACAAATCCCCTTCAGCATGTTTGAGAACTACCTACAAGTTACCTAGTAAGTGTGATATTTAGTTACTATCATTTGATACAGTCTATGAAGACAATCTTACTCACTTTGCAGCTGGTAAGCAAATTCCTTGCAGGGAGGGCTGCCTCTTTCGGGGAGGCTATGCACGGACAAGCCCCATCAGGGATGAAGGTGGCCCCCAAGGTAGGGGGTGCTGACTGGCTGGAGGGGCTGCTACCTGTGGTGCATGCTCAGGAAAGCTCAAATGGTATGGGTAAGGACCTTGGCAAAGGGCAGACTCTGAGAGATCAGGGTGAGGAGGAGGAAGAGCAATGTGATAGGTGTGATAGCCCAAGGCTAGGTGAAGCATGGTGAGTGCTCTCCCCAGGACCCCTCATATCACTAGTCAATTTATACATTCAGGAACCTGCACCACATCTTTTGAAAACTGATGAAGATGGTGGTATACAGGTCACCAGCACCTACAGACACAGAAGTGGCAACATGGCCACCAGGAGGATGTAAAAAGTGGGCGCGGTAAATGCTTTCTTTCTTTTTCTTTTCTTTTTTTTTTTGAGACAGGGTCTCACTCTGTCACCCAGCTTGGAGTGCAGTGGTACGATCTGGGCTCACTGCAACCTCCACCTCCCTGGTTCAAGAAATTCTCCTGCCTCAGCCTCCCAAGTAGCTGGGATTACAGACATACACTAGCACGCCCAGCTAATTTCTGTATTTTTAGTAGAGACAGGTTTTCACCATGTTGGCCAGGCTGGTCTCGAACTCCTAGCCTCAAATGATCTGCTTGCCTTGGCCTCCCAAAGTGCTGAGATAACAGGTGTGAACCACTGTGTCCAGCTGATGCTTTCTTATTGAGCAAAAACTAAATACTAAAATATATAAAATATATAGATATATACATATATGTGTACACACACACTAGGCCACATAGAATTCCTCAATAAATTCCAAAAGGAACAATATCATTATATCATCTAGACTATGTTCTCTGACCATAATTGTCAAAAAAATTAGAAATCAATAACAGAAAACAGTCATTATGTATGGAGTATGAAGGTCCCTCAAAAAATTAAAAATAGAACTACCATATTATCTATGAATCCCACTTCTGGGTATATATTCAAAAGAAATAAAATCAGTATGTTAAAGAGACATATGTGCCTTCAGGCTTATTACAGCACTATTCACAATGGCCAAGATATGGGACCAACCTATGTCCATCAATGGATGAATGGATAAAGAAAATATGGTACATATACATGATGAAGTATTATTCAGCCTTCAAAAATAAGGAAATTCTGTCATTGGAACAACATGAATGACCTTGGAGGATTTTATGTTGAGTGAAATAAGCCAAACACAGAAAGATAAATACCACATTATCTCACTTATATATGCAGCCAAAAAAAAAGTCAAACTCATAGAAATAGAATAGAATGGTGGTGACCAGAGACTGGGGATAGTGGGGATTGGGGAGATGTTATGATTTGGCTCTTCATCCCCACCCAAATCTCATGTTGAATTGTAATCCCTAGTGTTGGAAGTGGGGCCTGGTGGGAGGTGATTAAATCATGAGGGTGGACATCCCCCTTGCTGTTCTCATGATAGTGAATGAGTTCTCCTGAGATCTGGTTGTTTAAAAGTGTGTAGCACTTACTCTTTCTCTCTTCCTCTCCTGCTCCACCATGTGAAGATGTGCCTGCTTCCCCTTCACCCTTCTAACATGATTGTAGGTTTCCTGAGACTTCCCCAGCCATGCTTCCTGTACAGCCTGTGGAAGCGTGAGTCAATTAAACCTCCTTTCTCAAAAATTACACAGTCTCAGGTAGTTCCTTACAGCAATGTGAGAATGGACTAATATAGGAGATGTTGGCCAAAGGGCACAAAATTTCAATTACACAAGAGGAGTAAATCCAAGAGATTTATTGTACATCATGGTGACTATAGTTAATAACAATATATTGTATATTTAAAAATCACTAAGAGAGTAGATTTGAAGTGTTCTCACAAAGAAACAAGTCAGTGAGGTGATGCATCTGTTAATTTGCTTGATTTAGCTGTTCCACAATGTATACATATTTCAAAACATAATGTCATATACCCTAAATATATATAATTTGTAGTTGTCAATTAAAAAATAAAGAATGAAGGAAATCAATAACAGAAGAATAGCTTAAACATCTTATATGTTGGAAATCAAATAATGTTACTAAAGAAATTTTGGGCAGAGTGCAGTGGCTCACGCCTGTAATCCCAGCACTTTGGGAGACTGAGGTGAGTGGATCACTTGAGACCAGGAGTTTGAGAACAGCCTGGATTACATGGAGAAACCTCATCCCTACAAAAAACAAAAAAGCCCCAGAACATAAAAATTAGCCAGGTGTGGTGGTGCATACCTGTAGTCTCAGCTACTTGGGAGGCTGAGGTGGAGGATCCATTGAGTTTGGGAGGTTGAGGCTGCAGTGAGCCATGATTGCACCACCGCACGCCAGCCTGGGCAACAGAATGAGACTCGGTCTCAAAACAACAACAAAAGAAGTCTTGGAGTTAAAAAGAAGTCATACAAAATTTTTAAATATTTTGAACTGAATTAGAGGTGAGGCAGTCCCAGATGTGGATCCTAATGGACTGAAGTCAGGTTGACCTAAATCTCTGAGATACAGAAAGTCCACAGCTGTCAGGAGTGTCTGTGCACTAGAATTAGTGGGTTGCTAGATAATCCTGAGGCTACGTTCTCAGAATTTTACTGCCAATAATGTTGCAAAGTTCTTACTGAGCAAGTGCGTATCTAGATGCTTGGAATTCCCACACTTTTCTTGAAGGATGTGTTGTTTGTGAATTATCGCTTGGGTGACCATATGTACTAGATTGCCTGGGACAGTTCTGGTTCACGTTGGCTGTCCTGATAAAATTATTAAGGGCACCACCTTTTACTTTCAGAAGTGTCCTGGTATGAGTGATACATTATGTCATCACCCTAATTATCAGTTTTAACTTAAGTTGGCCATGATCTTAAAGGGTTGATATTTTTGGATTAAATAATGTATTTGTAAATTATCATCACAGTATTCTTTTGGTCATTGTTTTTTTTCTTGTATAATTGCTGCATTACTACCATTTTGATTGATTTGTTCCTCTCCTCTAATTCTTTGTTATGATGCTTTTTGTCCCATGGGAAAGTTAGAATGGATGAGATGGGCAAGCTGTGGGGAACATTGTGTCCCCAAGTGGAGCACATTCAAAAGACTATGTGTCACATTTCTTTGAGGTCTGCTTCCTGCTGTGAAGCTGACTTCCTGTTTCAGTACATTCTCATTTCTGATCCAGAAGTAAACACATTTCAGGACACTTAACATTTAAATTCTATCAAGAAATTTATTTTCTTTGATGTGGATGCAGCCAATTTAAATTTCATCACAGGTGCAGAAGAACCAGAAGCAATAGAAAGAGGAGTGAATTGATCATCATCTAGTGCCTGTGAGCTGGATTTGGGTCACCTGGGTGCCTCCCTGCTTCGAGAGCCAACAGTGTGGTGGTTTCAAGGACCTCAGCTTCTGGTTTGGGACCACAAATATTTCCTAATCTCTAGAAATGCTCTCAGTTTATGATCTGCTTTAGACACGCACTACTAAGTTTATATCAAAGGACACTCTGGTTTGAAATGTGCTCTGGTATCCATCAGTGAACATTTTTCTTCATGCTCGGTAGCAATGATGGTTTAAAACTGTTATTGCCATTAATAAATCTGGAATAGGGGCGAGGTGCGGTGGCTCACACCTGTAATCCCAGCATTTTGGGAGGCCAAGGCAGGCAGAATACTTGAGGTCAGGAGTTTCAGACCAGCCTGGTCAACATGGTGAAACCCTGTCTCTGCTAAAAATACAAAAATTAGCTGGGTGTGGTGGCAGGTGCCTGTAATCCCAGCTACTCAGGAGGCTAAGGCAGGAGAATTGCTTGAACCTGGGAGGCGGACGTTGCAGTGAGCCGAGAACGCACACCTGCACTCCAGCCTGGGCGGCAGAGCAAGACTCCATCTCAAAACATAAGTAAGTAAGTAAATAAATTTATCTGGAATAGGCATAACCAACATATTTTGCAACCATAAAGACAGTCCTAAGTTATGTCCCCAGGGCCGAAAAGAAATCTGGGGTGGCATAAAGCAATTCAAAACGAGCAGAAAATAATGTGAGTTGCTTCTTCCTATTTCCTTTTCTGCTTGGGTCTCACAAAATTCACAGCATGTCTGCTGTATAGCTTTTTGTTCTTTAAGGTTCCTGCAGGGGAAAGGACAACCTATGGGCAAGATGTGTGGAGGCCAGGCTTGGTTGCTCATGCCTGTAATCCCAGCACTTTGGGAGGCCGAGGCAGGCAGATCACATGAGACTAGGAGTTCTAGACCAGCCTGGCCAACAGGATGAAACCCCATCTCTACTAAAAATACAAAAATTAGTCAGGCATGGTGGTGCACATCTGTCGTCTCAGCTACTCGGGAGGCTGAGGCAGGAGAATCGCTTGAACCCGGGAGGTGGAGGTTGCAGTGAGCCGAGATTGTGCCACTGCACTCCAGCCTGGGAGACAGAGCAGGACTCTATCTCAAAAAATAAAAAATTAAAAAAGATGGATGGAACATGTATGAAGTTTTAGGGTATGTATGTTGATACACTACTTTGCTAGAGGGTAGACTTATAGCAGTCTGGAATATTTAGAAACATGGGTAGAAACTGGAGGTTACTGGAAAAGATCTTTGAACTCTGGAAATTAGTGCTATGAAGCACAGTACCAAAAAGCCACCAACTCTCCTCCTAGGAAAGACCCTTCGGTCATTTTCTCATAACACCTTGATATGGTTTGGATGTGTGTCCCCTCCAAATCTCATGTTGAAATGTGATCCCAGGTGCTGGAGGTGCGGCCTCATGGGAGGTGTTTGGTTGTGGAGGTGGATCCTCATGAATGGCTTGGTGCTATCCTCTTGGTAATGAGTGAGTTCTCGCTCTGGGTTTATGTGAGATATGGTTGTTTAAAAGTGTGTGGCATCTCCCCCACCTCCTCTTGCTCCCTGTCTCACCATGCGCTGCTTCCCCCTTCGCCTTCAGTCATGATTGTAAGCTCCCTGAGGCCCTCACCAGAAGTAAATGCTGGCATCACACTTCCTGTACAGTCTGCAGAACTATGAATCCATTAAACCTCTTTTCTTTATAAATTACCTAATCTCAGGTATTCATTTATAGCAACACAAAAAATGGACTAATACATACCTAAACTCGAATTTTGCTCATAAGTTTCCCTTACACTTTTAAAGGGCCTGACAGTTTATAACCAGGGACTAGTGAACCAGTTTGAATTCAACCATTTTACTTTCTTCTGATGTACACTCTCCTAAGTGGGTGGCATTACAATCCCAAACCCACCACTAGAGATTTTAATTCAGGAAATCTGATGGAGGGGTGGGTCTAAGGATCCGTTTCAGCAAACATCTACCTCCCTTGGATTCTCTGGTGGGTGTTCCTAGGACCACACCATTGTGGCGGGAAGGCCACGTTCTGTGGGACAGCTGGGGAAGCACAGGGTACCAACTGGAAGAGCCCAAGCTGGGATCCTCCTCAGGCTGAGTCCACGGTCTCGGATTTGTGAGATTCAGAGTCCGGGGCAGATCTGTGGCAGCAGGTCTGTGTTTTCTCCACGGCCAAAGCAAGTCAGGTGAGCAGTGCACCTGTGACAGCTGGCAAGGCAGGTGAAACTTGCATACCTAGGAAAATGAGCACTTATACCTTCAAGTGTTTCAACCTTGGGAAGGTTGTATGATGGCTGCTTAAATTAGGATGTCTTTGGATTATTGCAGTGTCCAGTTATTGTTGGGTGCTGTATTCATTATTGGTGCCAAATACCAAGAAATAAATAATATTCTCAAACATGAAATAAAAATGTTTATGTGATTCTAAATATTTAATACAAACCAAATTCATGGGAGGAAAAAACTAAGTCCCGTGCTTTTTCATTTCCTCAAACCAGTCTAAATAGCATGGGTATGTAGGAGGATAAACATCTGCGTGACACGCTTCCAGGTTGAAAGGAAGCAGAATGGCCTAAAGTCAGTCCCCATTGTTCTATCGTGGCTGCTTGGCCTCTGGAAAATTACTTAATCTTGCTGTCTCAGGTATTGTTTGTGAAGTTGGAAGCAGGGGATGGGAGTGACATATTTTGTCCTTTATAAACATCATGGGCTGATTTATTAAAATTTACCCAAGTGACAGGATGTCTTTCAAATGTACAAAGCATGAAGGTATTGGAACAAAAGGCTAGAAAAATATTGATTTAGAAATGGTTGAACTTCCTATGTTTCCAGGAAGACCATGTGCCTGGTTCTACACATTCACTTGAGTAGCTGGTGTGGTCACGTGGAAATATTTACCAGGAGGAGAACCAAGTAGAAAGCTGACACTTTTCACACAAATCTACCTAAGCCATTGTGCCTACATGTATTGGAGAAAATGCAGTTCCAGCTCTCCAGGTGCCATCGTCAGAATATGGTTTTATGCTTTAAGTGTTTTATGGTTGTCCTCATTTCATATTCATCACTACTTCCTCAGACAAAATTTAGCAAACTTTAATCTTTATTAAGGTTTCATATAAAAATGGAGGCCAGGTACAGTGGCTCACACCTGTAATCCCAATACTTTGGGAGGCTGAGGCAGGAGGATTGCTTGAGCCCAGGAGTTCAAGAATAGCCTGGGCAAAATAGTTAGATCCTGTCTCTACCAAACAAAAAGAAAAACAAAAACAAAACCCGAAATTTGCTGGGCATGGTAGCATGGACTTGTAGTCCCAGCTATTCAGGAGACTGAGGTGGGAGGATCTCTTGGGCGTATAGGGAGAGTCTGCAGTGAGCCAAGATTGAGCCACTGCACACCAGCCTGGTAAAAAAATAAAATAAAATAAAAATACATAAAAAATAAAAAAAATAATGGGACCGGGCTTTGTCGCTCACGCCTGTGATCCCAGCACTTTGGGATGCCAAGGCAGGCAGATTACCTGAGATCAGCAGTTCAAGACCAGCCTGGCCAACATGGTGAAACTCCATCTCTAATAAAAATACAAAATTAGCCAGGCATAGTGGTGCACGCCTGTAGTCCCAGCTACCTGGGAGGCTGAGGCAGGGGAATTGCTTGAACCCGGGAGGTGGAGGTTGCAGTGAGCAGAGATCGTGCCATTGCACTCCAGCCTGGGTGACAAGAGTGAAACTCCATCTTAAAAAAAAAAAAAAAGGAAGATTCTAGTTCTGAGTGAACCCAGCCATTTTCTTTCCTTCCCTGACTACATCATGAGAGAACATATTTCCAAGATCCTTTTTTTTTTGAGACTGCACCTGATGTAGAGTTTGAATTCCCACCTAATTTAATACTTTGCCCCTCAAAAGGAGAAATGACCCAATTGTTCAAGGCTTTATAGTTATTCCAAATGACCACCAAATTCATGTCATTTTGGAGACCTGCTTTCATGTCATTTTTCTTTGAAATTAAGATTATTCTAGACATTGAAAATAGAAGGAAAAAGATAAGTAACCTAAGGGAGCTGAAGCCCCTCCAAGCATCCATATATAGTCATTTTTTAAATAAACCTTAATTCAAAAATCTGTTTGGGCAGTAGGATCAATGCAGTCACAAGCCTATGAGACAGAACTGCCTTGGGCTTAATTTGTTGCAGTGTTAGAGAAAATAATGTTAGGGGAAAGTATCAACATTCTATACTACACACTGATTATACAAAAGGGTATAAAATACAACTGACAGTATCTTTTAAGGTTTCCCAGGAGTTAAAAAAAACAATGACAGCGAAAGGATATGTATGTCGACCCAAAGCTTATTCACTTCTTTTACCGAGACTGCCAAAAGGATTCTGTTCCTGGGGAGTGGTTTGAGCCAGGATGGAGACCGATTTATTGGGTTTGGCACACTAGGTCACTGGTGGACCAGGAGAGGCAGATAGGAAGGTAGGAATCACCTTGTGTTTCATTGCTGAGTGAATCCCTTTTCCTCCCTGTTATTTAATTTTTTTTTCTAGGGTGACTTTAGGATTTATATAACATTTTATTCGGTTCAGCAGCCACTTGGCTTTGATTGTACAATCAGTACTCTGCTGTCAATTTTCTTCTATCAGTAAACTACTTCTCTGGAACAACTGCCTGGCAAACAAATTGGGTCACAATATGCTTGTCTGTAAAGCTGACAGCACATCACATCCTCCACGCAACGTTACCCAGATCAACTGTGTCAGAGTCCCAGCATTATCACGTGACTGTTGTTCTTCTCAGTTTAGCAAGAAATGACTTAATTTTCTATAGATGAGCTTAACCCTTGAATGGAACTTTGCCAGTCTTAAACGTGAAAGAATGTGCAGTGGAGGAAATGCAGATTTCTCATTCACCACTGTCCTCTCCTGAAGTAGTCAGCATAACCATTTAACACCAAGCAATCCAGGAAATATTTTCACACCTTCCAGACTGCTGACTGGCTCTTATGACTTCCTAACTGAGCAATCACTAAATAAATAACTTTTAAACAAGTCCAATTTTGACAGGCAGACTGTGAATATCTTAAATTTTTTGGAAATGTGGCTATAAGAGATAGAGTCTTTGCTTTGTCTTCAATCTAAAATAACTCAATCAAATGTCAATTTTCTGGTGTTTTTTTTTTAGACGGAGTCTCACTCTGTCACCCAGGCTGGAGTGCAATGGTGATCTTGGCTCACTGCAACCTCTGCCTCCCAGGTTCAAGCGATCCTCCCATCTCAGTCTCCCTAGTAGCTGGACTATAGGTCTGTGCCACCACATATTCTAGTTTTTGTATTTTTAGTAGAGACGGGGTTTCACCATGTTGGCCAGGCTGGTCTCGAACCCCTGACCTTAGGTGATCTGCCCACCTCGGCCTCCCAAAGTGCTGGGATTATAGGCATGAGCCATTGCACCTGGCTTTTTTTTTTTTTTTTTTTTTTTTTTTTTTTTTGAGACAGGGTCTCACTCTGTTGCTCAGGCTGGAGTGTAGTGGCATGATCATGGCTCACTGCAGCCTCAACCTCCTTGGCTCAAGCAATCTTCCCACCTCAGCCTCCTGAGTAGCTGGGACTACAGGCGTGTGTCACCATGCCCGGCTAATATTTGTGTTTTTTGTAGAGATGGGTTTTTTCTTTGTCTAGGCTGACCTGTAACTCCTGGGCTCAAGTGATTCTCCTGCCTTGGCCTCTCAAAGTGCTGGGATTACAGGTGTGAGTCACTGGGCTCAGCCCAAATGTTAATCTTTAAATAGAGAATAAATATGATTTTTACCAAGTTTTGTTCTGGATTCACCCATACAGACTTCCCCTAAGGAAGGCTGACTCGACTGAGTGCCTAACATGGCAACAGCAGGCACTGTCACTGAGCCCGGATTTGGTGCCACTTCCCTGCAAATCAACAAGCCATGTGGTGGCAAGGTGATTACATTGGACCTTTCCCCATTGGGGAAATAAATTTGTCTTATTTGGGATAGACCTATGTTCTTGGTATTGATCTGCCTTCCTTGACTGTAATGTTTCTGCTTTACTCGCTATCAATAGTGACTTCATATTCCACATCATATTGCTTCTAATCAAGAAAGTCATTTCACAGCAAAAGAAGTGTAGCAGTGGGCTTGTGCCTACTTGCATCCGCTGTTTTTACCACATTCTCCATTACCCAGAAGCTGCTGGCTTAGGGCAGTGGCATGACCTCCTGAAGACGCTGTCAGGCCATGAGGGTATGCACCCCAGACGCATGGAATTCTATCTTAGAGGATGCAGTAGGTGCTATGAAGCAGAAACCAATATTTGTGTGCCCTTTATCTAGCCAGAATGTATGGACCCAGGAGTCAAGTTTGGAGGTAGGAACGGCTTCTCTCACTATGGATAGGGACAGGAGGCAGAGAAATTCGAGGCAGAACAGGGTGGGGTGCCTAGCGAGGGCCCCACCCTCAAGCCTGGAACCGCGGTCCACAGTGAGAACTTTACATCCTTGTTTTCCTGTTCAAATGTTGCCTTTTCCGAAACCACTCCTGGCCTGCCTCACCCCTCATCCTGTACCCGTAAAGACCCCAGGCTCCACTGGCAGAGAGTAGAGAAGGGGAGAAGAGAAGAAACGGCTGAACGTCCGAGAGAAGCAGCTTGACTTCAGAGCGATGGCTTGATGGCGGAGCAGGACTTCGGAGAAGAGTTGTCTGGAGGTGGCTGGACTTCAGGGGAGGAATATCCTCCCGCTCCATCCCCTTTCCAGCTGAGAGCCACTTCCATCAGCAATAAAATCCTCTGCATTCACCTCCCTTCAATTTGTTTGTGTGACCTGATTTTTCCTGGACACTGAACAAGAGCTCGGGTGCCACAGTACAGATGTTAAAGGCTGTCACACTGACCCTCTGTCCTCGCTGGTGGAGAGCAACCACCTCATGAAAAGGCAGAAGGCCCACTGAGCTGTTTAATACCTAAGCCATCTGCAGACAGCAAAGCTAAGTGATTCACTGTAACGCATGCCCTCTGGGGCTTTGGGGGTCACAGGTACTCCCCCACTGGTCATTGTCCTGGGCCCCACATGGAGTTTTGCTCCTGTCAACACCCAGAAGCACTTGCTCTGGCTCCTGCACCCACTCACCCGTATGCTCCCCCTCCCACGAGGGATTGAGAGCTGTGGGCCTAGTAAGCGAGGCAGTCCTGTCGTGAGGCCTGCAAAAGGGTCAGGGAAGACTCCCTGTTTCACTATTACAACTAAAAACCCATTTGCAGAATTCTTGCTTCCCATCTGTACAATTCCGAGCTCTGCTGGTTTGGAGGTTTTCATTTCCAAGGGAAGAATGCTTCCATGAGGGGACATAAATGTTTCCATTGAATTGGAAGCTGAGACTTCCAAATATCCATTTTGGTCTACTTATGCTCTTGAACCAACGGAAAACCAAATACTAGAAGAAGAAAAGAGAAGAAGAAGAAAAGAAAGAAAGAGAGGAAAGAAAGAAAAAGACAGAACTGCTGAGAATCCATACCCTTCAGGAATAAAGATTTGGGTCATCCTTGTCAGGTAAAGAATTGTGACAAGCTGAGCTGTCTGAGGGCAAAGAAAAGATGAAATGAGTAATGGAAGAATAAAGATGGAAGAAGAAACATTTTGTGATGAGTTACAGAAATAAGAATTATAGTGGCTATGCATATTCTCTTGCTTTGTGTGTGTGTGCACATGTGTGCACAAGCATGTGTATGTATGGTATATAGATCCTCAATGAATGTATGTTAGCTATTTTCTCTTTTCCTTCCCTTTAGTGTTTTATACAAGTTTTATTGATGGCTAACTTTACAATTTAATCATTAGACTACAGAATATTCGATGGCATTATACCAAATTTGAAGAATAACTAATATAGCTGAGAGATGAATGGTATGACTGCCTTCTAGAGACGGATACAATGAATGTTGGGACTTTGCATATCTTCTTTAGGAAAATGTGAGAATGTCTTCTTGCTCTGCTGCCCAGGCTGGAGGGCAGTGGCATGATCTTGGCTCACTGCAATATCTGCCTTCTGGGTTCAAGTGATTCTCCTGCCTCAGCCTCCTGAGTAGCTGCCATTACAGGCGCCCGCCACCACACCCAGCTAATTTTTTTTTTTTTTTGTATTTTTAGTAGAGACAGGATTTCACCATGTTGGGCAGGCTGGTCTCAAACTCCTGACTTCAGGTGACTTGCCCTCCTCAGCCTCCCAAAGTGTTGGGATTACAGGCATGAGCCACTGCGCCAGAGTTGTGTTTCTTGTTGCATGAGAGTTCAAATATTTGTAGAAGGGTGTGTGTGTGGATGCTGAATAGTCAAAGGAGTGGGTAATAGCCAGTTAACTAAGCTGTTATTATCTCTGCTTGAAGCCCGCCTTTCTACATTCTGTTTTGTGATGCTAATGCTGAATCTTCAAACTGTATTTTCATTTTGCTAGTAGCTCTGTTAGATTCTGCCAATAGGGGGCACTAGAGAGAGAGAGAGAGAGACCTGGCACCTGTGAGGCTGGAGGGGAAGAAGGGGTTGCTCTTGTTCTCTGCTTAAGAACTTTTTAACTTCTTCCTGTTCTGGTGAGTTTGTCAGTCTGGCAATGGCAGCTTATTTCTGTAAGCTGAATCCAGTTTGCAGTCTCCCCAACATTTGCAGAACCAGCCTCATTATGCCTCCTCTGCGACTTTAACACCACCTGGCTGTGCCCCTTCTTCAGAGGTCTGAGCTTCAGCTGCAGGAAGCCCCTCCGCTGAGCTTCTAAACTGTTGTAGTTTCAACCACTTCTCTCTTGTTCCCCCAAACCTAGATTTGCCACTTCCATGCTTTCTTCGTGTTCTGTTTCCCTTTTCTGTTACCAAGTTAACAATCTTTTCTACTTGGTTCACAATTCTGGATGTTGAGTTTTCTGTGATGTGGGACTTCCATCTCCACTCAACATGGAGTAGCAGGTGCTAGATTTGACTTCTTATCTGAAACAACCAAAAAACCCAGACAAAATATATGAAACAAATGGTGTACAGGACACTGGAAATTAGCTAGTGAAGGACAGTGATGCCTGAGAGAAGGAAAATAGTGGAGATGAGCCTATGATTGCCTGGCTTACTGCCTTGAGGGCTTTCAGGCTGCAGTGTAGGGAGGGGAACCCAGGCAGAGCCCAGGGATCTCCTTGAGCTCCAGAAATGGTGCTGGGAGTTGGCCAGGTGGTGGAGTTTGCATGATAGAACATCAGAAAGAACTTCTCTTCGAAAGACATAAAGGGAATAAAAATACAAGCCAAGGTCTGGGAGAAAATATTTGCAAATTGAATATCTGATAAAGCTCAATAATTAGAGAATAGTCCAGTAAAAAATGGGCAAAAGATTTAAACAGACCCTTTACCAAAGAAAATATACAGATAGCAAATAAGTCCATGAAGAGGTGCTCAACATCAACAGTCTTTAGAAAAATGCAAATTAAAACTACAATGAGATACCAGAACACACCTATATCATTATGTCTAAAATTTAAAAGACTGATTATATCACATGTTGGTGAGGATGTTGAGGAACTGGTGCCCTCACCCTGCTTGTGGAAATGTTAAATGGTATACTTTGGAAAAACAGTTTGGCAGTTTTCTCTGAAGTTAAACATATACTTTTTTTTTTTTTGAGACCGAGTCTCCCTCTGTCACCCAGGCTGGAGTATAATGACACGATTTCTTGGCTCACTGCAACCTCTGGCAATCAGGTTCAAGTGATTCCCGTGCCTCGGCCTAGCAACTGGCTGGGACTACAGGTGCGTGCCACCATGCCCTGCTAATTTTTGTATTTTTAGTAGAAATGGGGTTTTGCCATGTTGGCCAGGCTGGTCTCAAACTCCTGACCTCAAGCAATCTGCCCGCCCAAAGTGCTGGGATTACAGACATAAGCCACTGAGCCCAGCCTTGAAGCTAAACATATACTTACCATATGACCCAGCAACTCCACTCCCAAGAGAAATGAAAGTGCATATCCTTACAAAGACTGGTGCCAAATGTTCACAGCAGCTTTATTGGTAACAACAACAACAACAACAACAACAACAAAACTAGAAACAACCCAAATATCCATCTACAGGCAAATGGATAAACAGTCTGTGGTATATACATACAACGGAATACTGTTGAGCAATAAAAAGGCATAAACTATTGAAACGTGCAAAAAATGGATAAATCTCAAAATAATTATGTTGATGGAAAGAATCCAGACCAAAAAAAGAGTACATATTATATGGCTCCATTTATATAAAATTCTAGAAAATGCAAACTAATCTACAGAGACAGAAAGAAGATCAGCAGTTCCTTAGAATGGAGAATGTAGGTAGGGGCACAAGAGAGGGATTGCAACGTGATTTCTCCAAGGGGTGATGGATGTTTATTATCTTGATAGTGGTGATGGTTTCTCGAGTACACATGTACATAAAAACTTATAATATTGTATACATTAAGTGTGTAGTTTACTGTATGTAAATTACACATCAACAAAGGTATTAAAAATGGAAAATAAAACAAATCAGAATGCTGTTAGGATGGTGCTGTTAGACAAAACTGTACAAATATTCCTTTTAGGAGCCAACAAATCTACTTCTCTCCTGCATCTATGGCCTTGAACTGCATTTTCACTAGAGAACTTTCAGCTTGGGGCAAAAAATATTTAGCTCTGGGTGTGGGGGAAGATTTTTGTTACTTCCTCCTGTAGCCTATATAGGTGCAGAGAGGAAGAAATACAGTTCACAGTCACAGTCCTCAAATGAAGGAGCAAAGGAGTAATAGGGTCACAGCCTGGACAGAGCCCAAGAATAAACGGGCAAGAGCTTACATAGGCAGATGGACATCCTTCTGTCTATAATATGCTTAGCATAGGTGCAGTGGTGGCAGGGCAGAGGGATGCATGCTTCTCTGTACAACATGTTCTCTCACTTCCGTGTTTCAGAAGATGTCTTATAATCATGGTTGTTTTCAGAAAGAACAAAATGAAACTTTCTGGTGGCATTCATAAAGACATAAAAATAATGGTTTGCGTAGCTCATCAAGATCCATTGAGGCGGGGCGCTGTGGCTCATGCCTGTAATTTCAGCACTTTGGGAGGCCGAGGCGGGCAGATCACTTGAGGTCAGGAGTTCGAGACCAGCCTGGCCAACATGGTGAAACCCCATCTCTACTAAAAAAACAAAAATTAGCAGGGCATGGTGGCAGGTGCCGTAATCCCAGCTACTCAGGAGGCTGAGGCAGGAGAATTGCTTGAACCCGGGGGCAGAGGTTGTAGTGAGCTAAGGTTGCACTACTGCACTCCAGCCTGCGCAACAGAGTGAGACTGCCTCAAAAACAAAACAAAACAAAAAAACAAAAATGATCCATTGAGATAGTGAGTTTGTCTGTGAGAAGCAAGGGCCATTTTTCCCTTCCACTTTTCATTACCACATACTGTGATTATTGGTATGGTGGATGCTCCGTGTGTGTGTAGACAGAAAAAAAGAGGCACTACATAGAGTGGTTAGAAACAGAGATAAGAGAAACTACAAGAGATAAACAGAATCAGGTCTCCAGTTTTTTGTTTTTTTTTTTTCAAATTAGAAAAGGGCTTAGCATCTAGACACAACAAAGAAGTGCTGGAAATTCAGTGATCAAAGATACTTCATGTAATGACTCTGGTGTTTTTTTTTTTTTTGGCAAGAATATGGTAACATGATGGTAATTAGCAGGGAGAGGTGTAAAAGAAGCATATGAAAATATTATATCACTGGGCTTCTTTGTCAGTGGGTCAGGTTATGACCTCAAATGGCAGTATAACTATTACTGATGTGTAGAATTTTGACTTAAAAAAATGCTTGAGAGTAAAATCACCTGAGCTATCCATAATGCATTAGTGTCCATATCCTTTAGATCACCAGAAACAGAAAAATAAGAAAGCATCACCTGAATTTTACTATTGTTAGGATATACAAATCAAAATAGCATAAAAGATAACTCATATTTAAGTCAGAATTTTTGTTTTGGCATGACTCCATGAATTTATGAAATTGTGTAAGACAAGGAAAAGGCATTTAAAAAATGTCTCTGGGCTGGGCAAGGTGGCTCACGTTTGTAGGTGGATTGTTTGAGCCCAGGAGTTCAACACCAGCCTGGGCAACATGGAAAAACCTGTCTCTACTAAAAATACAAAAAATTAGCTGGGTGTGGTGGTGTGCACCTGTAGTCCCAGCTACTTGGGAGGCTGAGGCGAGAGGATAGGTTGGGAGATAGAGGTTCCAGTGAGCCGAGATTGCGCCACTGTACTCCAGCCTGGGCGATGATAGAGTGAGACCCTATCTGAAAAAAAAAAAAGTCTCTTGGTTGGTTTCAAGGAATTGCATAAATGAATACCTGGGAAATGCTTTGGAGTATTGTGGAGTATATATAGGAAGGTATCTTAAATGTTTACAAAGTTTGAGAGGGCAACAATAATAATAATAGCATTTCCAGCTTATGGAAGATTGGTAATTTCTATTCACCAAAATAGTATGTATTTAACTATATTATAAAATATTAGAGTGCATAGAAATAGTATTACAACTGATAATCTTTTTAAGATTACACGTTTTGAAGGGCTAAATATATGGTGGACATTTGCTATTACTTTGGCCATTCAGCATCTGAAACCCCTATGTTAGAATTCCCATTTATAACCTAGTTGGTAGAGGCATAAAAATCCCAGATGCTTGCTTTCCCTCGCTTTGTAGTTAGTATGCAGGCTTATAACCTGGATTTCACCATTCGGATCTAGCTGCACCAGATTTTCACTTGGAAGCTAGTAAAGGAAAACCAAACAAACAATAGTATCCGCAAAGAAACAATAACTAAATCTAGGAATGGTGGAGCTGTCTTTCGCTTTGGATGAGTCAACTGTAGTGGTTGATGGAAAATAAAGTTTCAGTTAAAGAACTAGCAGCCATGTTGTGGGGGGGTGGGAGTTGTGAGTTCTGATTCCTTGCAGAGAGCCACCTAATCTTGTAAATTAACTTATCTGATTAAAAAAAGGTAATGACTTCATTATACAAAACCTGTAGGATGCAGAAAAGGTGTGTGGGCTTCTGTGTGTATGTATGTATGCATATATATATATATATATACGTATATATATATATATACACATATATATATACACACATACACACACATTGAGGGTTTTCTTCTTAAAGTTGGGATCATACCCTATAGTTTTATGTCTTTTAATGCAATTTTCGATATTTTCTATGCCTTTCTTTGACAATGCAATTTTAAATAACTACATCATTTAACTGTTCTTCTATTGAATATTTAGACTCTCTAACATTTTGCTGTCAGAGGTTTCAAAGAATATTCTTGTATATAAACTTTACTATACTTCTGATTGTTGCTTTAGGATAAATTCCTAGATGGCAGATTACTAAAACTGAGTGAAATCTGAGGCTTTTTAAAGCTCTTGATATGGTTATAAAGTTGTTCTCCAGAGGTGGCTGACCCACTCTTGAATCACTAATGGGTTTTGAATAGAAAGTGTTGACACTGAACTTTAATAAAACTGTAATGTCAGACATAATTTTTTTTTTTTTTGAGACAGAGTCTCGCTCTGTCGCCCAGGCTGGAGTGGCAGTGGCATGATCTAGGCTCACTGCAACCTCTACCTCCTGGGTTCAAGTGATTCTCCTGCCTCGGCCTCCCAAGTAGCTGGTACTACAGGTGTGCAAAAATATTTTTTAAAATAATGACTATTGTAGCTGTTATGAAAGCATACTACTTGCCTGACATGGCTATGTGCTTTAGAGACATCATCACATTGACTGATTGATTGACTGAGACAAGGTCTTGCTTTGTCACTCAGGCTAGAGTGCAATGGTGTGATCGTGGCTCACTGCAGCCTCAGTCTCCCAGACTTCAGCAATTCTCCTGAGTAGCTGGGACTATAGGCATGCATCACCACACCTGGCTAATTTATTTTTATTTTTAGTAGAAATGGGATCTTGCTGCATTGTCCAGGCTGATCACAACCTCCTGAGCTCAAGCAGTCCTCCTGCCTTGGCCTCCCAGAATGCTGGGATTATAGGCATGAGCCACTGCACCTGGCTGACATTATCACATTTAATCCTCACACTGATACTTTTTACTGGTACTTTCAACCTCATCAATAAAATGGGTGGATATGGCCAAATATTTTGCTAAAGGTCACATAACACATAAATGTGGACTGAGGAATGAAGCATTGTCTTTTTTTTTTTTCTTTTTTTTGACTTCAAAGTTCATTTTCTTTCCTTTAAACCATTGTAACCCAAGAACTTAAATCCTTTTTTAGTTTTGAAATGATTACTTGGGAGGAAGGAAGTATCAGTGAGTTGGTAGTAGTAGATGGCAGGTGGAAAAAGAGTTAAAAAGCATAGTTAAGTCTTGGTTAAAGGAATTTACGAACTGACAAAACACAGTGTTAGCAGGGTGTTTCAACCAATGAGTATTTATTAAAAGCCAGAGGTGCACCAGGCACAGCTGTCCACTAGGCCAATAGGTACAAACAATGTAACCAATTCGCTTATTAGCTTATCTGATTAAATAAAATACATTTCATAGAAATGATTATCAAATGCATTGCAGATAGAAACAGAATATCCTTTGTACTTACAGATCTTATGATACCCTAAACAATTATTAATAAAAACCAGCCAACCCATATGGTAAATAGTTAGCAAACCACCAGTTATTTTATTTTAGTCAGCAAAGGATAAAAACATACAAATTTCATGCTGAAAGGGATTTTAGCATTATTGAATGCTGAATACAGACATCCTGCTTGAAAACTACTAACATAGTCCACCTACAGTCTTAAAAATTCAGTGTTTTTCATCCTGTATTAAATCACTATTACACCTTTTGGCTTAAAAATTAGGTTTGGTTTCAAAATAAGTTTAATTTAGTACTTCAGTCACATGCCTTACAGATTCTTGACCAGGGCTGGGTAAGAATCAGTCCAATTAACTATTAGTTACAGCAACAAAACAAAACATAAACATAATGTTAAATCCACCTTGCTTGATATTCTTGCCAAAAAGGAATTGAGAAATTAAGACACACAGGTGATTTAAACCAGAACATAAGAGGAGAACTAAAAAAAAAAAAGACAAAATGTAGATGTTACTTGTTTGAAGCAAACCTGTCCACTTAGAGCCATTTATTGCCTTTTTGAGACTCATGGCTAATTCTTGAAAGGACCACATTGAGTTTGTCAGTATATGATGTATCCTTTAGTTTGAAAGTCGTTAAGAGGGGTGTAAGGGAGAGGCAGGAGGGCGGGAAGGACTAAAAAGGCACAGGGTGGAGTGTTTGCTGACGCCATCATGGTAATTATCCAAGAGAGTGTGTTCGCTGGGCCCTTCCTGAGACCTCCGGAGATGGGTCTGTTTTCTTCAGGCAAAAGCAGCAAAATCTTCCTCAGAGAGTCAAGGTCAACTTTTATTGCACAAGAACCAAAATTATTTCCCTCCCCACTTTCCTGAGCTGGAGTCCTCCACATGCAATGTCTGGATTCTCATCTGCTTGCGCCTCTGACCAGCAGGGTGCACTCAAACAAAACGCCTCAGGAAGCACCTTCTTCAAAGGGAAACATGAGGTATTCCGATGGCCCGAGCAATCTGGTCGATCAGTCACCATTCTCAAGCAACTTCTGTAAGTTATTTTGTATCTTGAAATAAAAGAAAAGAAGTTCCTATTATTAAATAGAATGGAGTATATTAAGGGCATATTTGTTATAGTCTATATAGCGTTCTAGATTATTCCACCTTGAATAAAAAGCTACAAAAGGGTAAATTTAGGTGAGGCAAATAGATGCTTTTTCATAAACTAGAACTCTGACAATCCACTTTTTCTTTGGGACAGGGTCTCGCTCTGTCACCCAGGCTGTAGCAGCTGGGACTTCAGGCGTGCACCATCATGCCTGGCTAATTTTTGCACTTTTTGTATACACGGAGTTTCATCATGTTTCTCAGGCTGATCTAGAACTCCTGGGCTCAAGTGATCCTCCTGTCTCAGCCTCCCAAAGTGTTGAGATTACAAGTGTGAGCCACCATGTCCAGCTGACAATCCACTTTAAAATAAGGGAATATAGGGCTTAAAAAAAAAAAAGAGAATGGCAGAAAGATGAAAATGTCAGTAGAGAGTGAGATAAATGAGATGGAAGAAAAAGAACAAGGAACTGGCAACACCAGTGTGACCCAAATGCATTAGAAGACAATGGGAAATTGGTCTTTATACAACCCATTTGATGGTTTTAATCAGAAAAATGCCACGTAATAATGTTTAACACTCCTGTTACTCCAATTAGATATTATTATTTAACATTTCCAAGAAGGTTGTGGATTTCACAGGGACAGAGACCAACCACGTCAGATGTTTGGATCTTAAGACGGGTCCGATGTTGGACATCAAAAATGTTCTCAGTAGATGACTGTTGAATAAAGGAACTTGTAAGAATTCATAGCGGCCAGGTGCTGTGGCTTATGCCTGTAATCCCAGCACTTTGGGAGGATGAGGTGGGCAGATCATGAGGTCAGGAGTTCCAGACCAGCCTGGCCAACATGGTGAAACTCTGTCTCTACTAAAAAATATACAAATTAGCTGGGTGTGGTGGCAGATGCCTGTAATCCCAGCTACTTGGGAGGCTGAGGCAGGAGAATTGCTTGAACCCGGAAGGTGGGGGTTGCAGTGAGCCAAGATTGTGGCACTGCACTCCAGCCTGGGTGACACAGCAAGACTCTGTCTTGGGAAAAAAAACAAAGAAGGAAAAAAAAAAGAATTCAGAGCAAGGAATTCTCAACAACCAGCACTGTGATGGGAGTAGAAACCTCGCAGACGAAAAGAAAGAACATATTGTTTTTTAGAGGAACAGTCTGTGATGTCCTATGGGTGTTCTCAGGTGAGTGAGGAGGAAGGGGATCTGATATGTAAGTGCCAGCAAAGGCATGCCTGCTCCTGAGCCATACAACACCACACAAAGACAGGCTTTACACATGAAACCAAGGGCCAGGGAGCTGAAGTAGCAGGATGAGTTATGTGGGTAGTAAGCGGTGGAGCAGGGATAAGAACAAAGGCCTGACTCCAACATTTATGCTCTTTCTACTATACTGTTCCACCATTAATTCCACTTTCAGAACTAAGAAAATAAGTGTTTACTTCAGTTCCCGTAAGAGACATTGCTTTCTTCCCCAACTTTCTTGCTTTGTTTCTTCCTCATGTATCCCTCAGGACCAAAGATAAATGGAAAAACAGGAGTGGGAGGTAGAAAAAGGAATAAAACAAAGAACTGACATCCCAAATCCACAAAACACACCTATGATGACACACACACAAAACCCAAAATTAAAACAAAGGAGAGAATTAAGCAATTTACAGAGGAAAACCCAAATGGCCAGTAAATATATGAGATGTTCAGCCTCAGTAATAATTAGGAAAATACAAGCAAAAACCACAATGAGATCCAGCTTCACACTATCTGACTGGTAGTGGGAAGGCTGAATGGACTAGGATGGTACCTGTGGGAAGAAACTTTGAGGAGACATTTGAAGACAGACTTCACTGGATTTGCCAACTAGTCAACCAGCGGCAGGTGGAAAGAGGGAGTTAAAAATTATTCTTAGATTTCCAGTGAGGATGACTGAAAGAGCAGTGATGCCATGAACAGAAATAGGGAGGTTATAAGCAGAGAAAGATCATGAGGCTTAGACATCACCGGCCCCCGAAGGCGATAAGAAGGAATTGCTGGTATGGAGTATAAGACCTTCAACGGCATGGAGCTGCTATTTCACCGGCAGGCTGTGCTGCGCTAGTGCCCAGCTGCCTCTGAGGAAAGGTGCAGATGAATCAAAAAGAGCACGGGTGTGGCCTGGTACCTCTTTTTTAATACTTAGTTTCTTTTGAGCAATGTGTGCAACTTCTAACTTTTTAGAACATCAACATGTGCATTTTGACCCCAAATCCACTTTTTACTGAATCAGTTTCTGCTTTGAGACAAAGGTGGTCTCCACTGGTGCTCCTGTAAACCTCCCCGGCCTCCCTGCTAAGCTGTCTGAACCCTGCACAAGACCCGAGGCTGTTTGGCTGCTGTGAACAAGCCTTTCTGTTTTCAGTTCCCTGGTTACAGAATGTGGTGTCCCGGCCAGGCCCAGCGGGAGAGTGGGAAGAAACACAAAAGAAGGCGGCAGGATCCCATGTGTTTCTAATCCAAAGAATATCACTGGTATGTAAGAGTGAACAAAATTGAAAATTAATACCACTCCATTCTCTGGGTTGCATGAAAGCCAAACATTTATAAGCATTTCATTAAAAAAAATCGTTTATCTTCAATTCTCAGAAACTAATGTTTTAGAAAGGAAAAAAGCTAACCCATAACTTCTCTAGGTTGATTCTCGATGTAAAGAACTTTCTACATTTGCCCATAAATAGAATGATTTAATATGAATTCTCTGACCTGACTTGGTTTAGAACATAAGTTTGGAAACTCCTTTGCTCTTAATACTTTAGCTGTTAAATACTAACTAACACTGAGTGTAGGAAAACAAAGATAATTTTATTAATTTGTATTTAATATGAAATTTTACTAATTTGTATTTAATATGAAGAAATATGTCTTCCCAAGTAAGCATAACTGTACTATGATGTAAAGCTACCAGATACTGGGCATTTGTGACAGCAGTTGTAACTGAACACTGAATTCTTCTCTCTAAGCCTTTCCTGAAGGATTAGGGTAAAAACAAAGTAGTTATCAGATAAAGGAGAAGAAAATAAGACATGTAAATCAGGTTTATTTCTGGGATATTTCTGGCATGCCTATCTTCTTCTCCAGCTCACCCTCCTGCTGCCTTCTAAGAATGCCACAGGCTAAGGACAGATTTGCCCTAGCGTTGTTTGTACTGTAGATACTTTGAGGTAAAGGTACATCTGTGGCCTTATCAACAAAGCCTAAAGCTGAATTCTGAGGAACAGTAAAGCAGAGAGCTTCTAAGCACAACTTTGCAGTCAGACAGGCCTGGTTCAGGTTCCAGATCTGCTGACTTTATTTATATATTTTTCTTCTAATGCTCTCTCAGCAGACTCACGTCTGCTGCCTTTCTAGGTGTGTCACCTTCAGCAAGCTAATTTGAAACTCTTGATTCTTCCCCTATCAGATAGGAAACAATGACGTCTATCTTCCATGGTTCTAATAGGACTTACATGCAATATTTTACCTATGGGAACAGTCAGCCGTGGTGGAGTTAGGGCTGTACTTTCTGGCCAAGCCAGTGGTTGGTCTCCAGTTCACTCCCTACTATGTCCCTACATTGAGCTCCGATGTCAGTGGTCACTTACCATTGGGCCCTGTGCTATTAAGTAATATGTCTAATCAAGGAGGAAAAACAAAAGACCTACAAGACTATGTATTTCAAGGAAAATGAGATTAAAACCTATTTCTTTGTGGAAATAAAAAATATTCTTCCACATTTACTATAAAAAGCCCCTAGCCAGGGTTGTTCATGTAGGTTTATTGCGGCACACTAACGGCGTCTGAGTGTGTAATCCCTGACCTGACCTAGGGCAACCAACAGGCACTACTGTGACTTCCCCCATACACAGGAAAGAAATAGGTCACCTTTTCTAATTTCACTATGTTAGCTGTAAGCTCTTGACGGAGAACCTCCACATTGAATTGTACTTGTGACCTCAGGCCAGATGGTGCTGCCTGTCTGTAAGGAAAAAGAGAAAAATTATTATGGGCAGGGATGACAAGGAAAGAAGTGGAATGAACACATTTAAAATTTATTTGAACAGAAAATTGGTTTATAATAGAAGAGAATGAACATTTCATTTGTTAATATTAGACAAAGCCCTGCAGTAATCCGCAACTCCAGGCTAGAAGTTTAGGGAGCTAATTCTTAAAAGCTCAGCTGGAAATCTCTTAAGCTATTTTTGTTTAAGTGGATATGGTGTGTTTCGGCTTCTAAACAAAAATCAGGCAATTATTTTCAAGCACGTGGTTTCTTAGAACCTTTTTATTAACCCCTAATATCCTTTCTGTCTCCACCAGAGCATAAACTTACAAGAATTATTGTACTTTTGAGCTATTTATACTAGAACTTTAAAAGTTTAGGAATGTCCTTATCTAGTTAATCAAATGTCCCTTGAAATACGAGACTTTTGCAGTTTCTTCTTTGAGATTTATCATACAACTATAATTGCCCTTGTCTCATAATCAGGCGTGAGCCACTGTGCCTGGCCTGGAGTCACTTCTTATCTCTATGCCAATATTAACTTTTTGAACAAGATGGGAGAAACTAAGGGCAGAGTATGAATCCATACCAAACTGTTTATTAGGCTTTTGTATTTTATTAGTTCAAGTGTATATTTATGGGTCAAAAAGAACCTATATACCTGCATACATGTAAGCCACCTAAAGGTAATTCCTATGGAGTAAAGAAAGGTCCTAGAATGGTATAACACAGTATTTCTCAAAGTATAGAGCTCAGACCATTGCCATCAGCACCACCTGGGAACTTGCTGGAAATGCAAATTCTCAGGCCTCATCCCAGACCTACTATATCAGGCACTCTGGAGATGAGCCCTGAAATCTGTTTAAACAATTCTAGATAATTCTGATGCAAATTAAAATTTGAGAGCCACTGGTAGACTGAGGAGCCCATGGTCTTTGTAGTTATATAGACCTGCAGCTGAATCTGCAAACTGTAAGACATTAAACTAATTATTACTCTGAGTCTCAGTTTCTTCATCTGTAAAATGGGAACAGTTCTATTCTAAGGTTATGGTGAAAATATAATGAGGAAAAATCATCTGTATTTGTATGTGTATGTATCCATTCTAATAGAGCCTTCAGCATGTGGTGAATACTCTGTCAGGAAATATCTCTACTTCAAAAACTTGGGCTAAATGTACACTTTCTAACATGGCATAAATTATTTCACTTTTTAGGCAATGTGTCAAAAGCTTCTTGTAAATAGGTTTAAAGAAAAGAGCTCTATGTCTGAAAAGGTTTAATTAGGCCAGGCATGTTAAAAAAAAGACTGATGGAAAATCTTCACAGACACATTCAATTAATTACTAGTCACATTGATCTTGACAGTGGTCAAGAGTTTTGCAAATAAGTGAGTTAATATAAAAAGTTATACATGATAAAATGTGCTGAGTTTCTTGAATTGCTTCTTTCTCTGAGTGTCTTGATTTATTGCCATTTTACTAAGGTAAACTTGTGTAGTTTAATAAATGGGGCAAGGTCACAACTGCATCTTAGCATATTCGAGCAAGATAATGTAAAATTAGGCTTGTTTCTTGCCTTATTACTAGCAACATTACAACAACTCCAAAATAGTACAGGGTTAGGTCATTCATTTCTAGACCCTCCTACCTTTTTACTTTCCACATATACACTTAACAAAATGTCACATACAGAATGTATCTCCAATTAATGTTTACTAAGAAGGATGCTAAGTTCAGGTCAATTATTATATTAAGCAGAATGGCAAGCAGATGACAGCTAGAGGCAATCGTCTTACTC
Organism: Pan paniscus; assembly: GCF_029289425.2. Taxonomy (NCBI): domain Eukaryota; kingdom Metazoa; phylum Chordata; class Mammalia; order Primates; family Hominidae; genus Pan; species Pan paniscus. Next base: position 121,800,766 of record NC_073253.2, on the reverse strand, counting down.
AGTATTATGGGTGTCCACAATGGAGGTTAGTAACCCCAGCTGCTCCTCCAGAGTATTAATTCTGTATCTCATGTAGAAGGTCGAGATGATTAGTGCACAGACACTGGAAACGGATGAAAGAGAAACTTTCATTAGGTTAACGGCCAGGATCTGATGTTCATAAAACAACTCAGTGCCAATGTGGTACACTCGATGCAAGGTATTTTCCAAAATAACTTGGTAAAAAGATTTTAAAAACATCCTTTTTAAACAGGCTGATGCTTGTTATAAAACTTACAGCTAGAAGAGACTTAAAATCTTCTAGCCCAAGTCCCTTAATTTGCAAATAATGGCCCTTCTAATAGCACTGGTCAGAGCCAGACCCAAGTTGGAGTACCAAGCCAGTGTTCCTCCTCCCTGCGGTACTACCATCCTCTGCCAGAAGAGCCTGGGCAGATCTTAGCCATGTTCTCTGGTGACTCCCTCCTTTATCTGGAAACCAGACTGGGCATATTTTCCTTGGTTGGGAGGAACAGCCTAGAACTGGGTCAGGCTATTTTCAGAAGAACAATTGGTTACACGCTAGAAGTTAAAAAAGTCTATGCCTACATTTTTGATAAAGGGGATGAGGACAACATTTTCAAGTTGTGTTGGCCCCTGTTCAGGGGACATGGGACAGATGGCAAAACAAAATTATAGCTAGATAGAAGGAATAGGTTCTGGTGTTGAATACCACTGTAGAATGACTAAAGTTAACAATGATAGAGTTTCAAATAGCTAAAAGAAGGATATTGAATGTTCTCAACACAAATAGATGATAAGGGTGATGGATATGCTAATTACCCGGATCTGATCAGTATACATTATATGTATCAAAACATCACTATGTAGTCCATAAATACCTACAATGATTATATGTCAATTAAAAAAATAAAGTAAAAAAAATAACAAGGGTAAAGATGCTTCATAATTCACAGAGCAATTTCCCAACTAATGGTACCCACTCAGAACTTAGTCCTCTGCAGGGTTTGGCACAACCATGAAAATGTGACCTAAGCCTAAGGAAAAAAAGCTGAAGTAGGAGACAGAAATTGTCAAAGAAAAGATGTAGGTCACATTTCAGACAATTGAGATTTACAGTAGGTCTCGGCAGTGTGAAGAGATTATTCCTTTAGCGAATGGAATCATTTTCTTAGTCACTCACAGTAAATTCATGTACTTACACAATTGCATAGAATATAAGAATATGGTGAAGCATCGGACATTTCTGAGACTTGACTTTATGTAAGATTCCAACAGTTTCTGACAGACCTGTTGGGAGGAAAACAAAAAACAACTGTTTAAAACCATAACACACTTCTTTTATCCAGCAATATCCCTATGGGGTACTTGAGAGAGGTAATTATTCCCAGGTAAAAGAAATCAGAGAAAATATCAAGTCTCCCAGTTGTCATTTTAACCAGTGGTTACAATTCCTTCCAACACATTCCATTGATTACATACCTATCCACAGCCTTCTTTGTGTCAAGCATTGTACTGGAATCAATGATGGACAATATAACAATATCCTCGCTCCCTTACCAGTATAGCTAGTTATTAGAATAATTAGTAAATAAGAAATTTGAGTTTTACTGGAAAATTTTTTATTTTTTTGAGATAGTCTCACTCTGTTGCCCAGGTGACAGTGGCGTGATCACAGCTCATTGCAGCCTTGACCTCCTGGGCTCAAGCAATCCTCCTGCCTCAGCCTCCCAAGTAGCTGGAACTACAAACATGTACCACACCCAGCTGATTTTTAACTTTTTTGTAGAGATAGGGTCTCACTATGTTGCCCAGGCTGGTCTTGAACTCCTTGGACTCAAGCAATCCTCCCACCTCAGACTCCCAAAGTGCTGGGGTTACAGTAACAGAAATTTTTGAAAGATAATCTCATGTATTCAGAATCATGAAGTGACCTCCATGAAGGCTATTCACTTTTGTATCCCCCACTGTAAGCACGGAACTGGGTACTGTTTGCTAAATGAATAAGTGAATTAATATGCAAAGACCTATAATACAAAGGGAGGAAAGGGAATATGAAAAGCAGTCATACGGTGAAACCCAGGGACCCTTTAAAAGTTACAAATAGGCCGGGCATGGTGGCTCAAGCCTATAATCTCAGCATTTTGGGAGGCTGAGGCGGGTGGATCACTAGAGGTCAGGAGTTCGAGACTAGCCTGACCAAAATGGTGAAAACCTTTCTCTACTAAAAATACAAAAATTAGCTAGGCATTGTGGCATGCGTCTGTAATCCCAGCTACTCAGGAGGCTGAGGTACGAAAATCGCTTGAATCCAAGAGGCAGAGGTTGCAGTGAGCCAAGATCATGTTATTGCACTACAGCAGCCTGGGTGATAGAGCAAGATGCTGTCTAAAAAAAAAAAAAAAGTTACAAACAGACATCTCCAATCCTTCTAAACCCACCCCCCTAAGACATCCATTCCTTACCCTGTACAGGGAGACTCTTGGCTTTTCCTTCAGGTACTCTGTTCACATGGGCATCTGCCCGAGTTGGCTTTGCTTCTCCCTTGGAGACATTCAGAACTGTCTGGGATTCTGTCACATGGAAATCTACTAAGCCAAAATGGAGCTGGGTAAGTGTTCTCTCCAATATATTTAAAAACAGGATTAATCTCCAAGTAAATCAATCCCTTAACATGCATAATGGTCAAGAATGTGAATGGATGGTCTCACAAGTTAGTTGTGGTGGCTGGGGCTGAAATTGAATGCTTAAGCAAATAAGTAATAAAGTGATATAAGGATAGTCTTTCATTTTCCAACCAACTCACATGGATAATTCAGCAGTAACAATTAAAAATATTATTGAAATAAGAGGGAAGAAAATAGGCCGGTGCGGTGGCTCATGCCTGTAATCCCAGCACTTTGGGAGGCCAAAGTGGTCAGGAGTTTGAGACCAGCCTGACCAACATGGTGAAACCCCGTCTCTACTAAAAATAACAAAAATTAGCCGGGCTTGGTGGCGCATGCCTGTAATCCCAGCTACTCAGGAGGCTGAGACAGGAGAATTGCTTGAACCCGGGGGGTGGAGGTTGCAGGAGCCGAGATCGTGCCATTGCACTCCAGCCTCAAAAACAAAAACAAAAACAAAAACCAAATTGTATGTTTTTTTCTCTCAACCACCCCAATGTTAGGTCTATTTAAAAGACCTCTGTTAAATGTGCATAAAAGGAAATGAATTTTTACCACATAGGCAATTCTTTTCCCTCCAACTCTCAAGGCATCCTTTCTCCAGATTCCATTCCTGATTTTTAACTAGGAAGACAATGTGGGTTTTTTTCTTTCTTTTCTTTTCTTTTTTTTTAAGGGGGTGGGGTGAGGATGTTTTGAGGGGAATTAAATTTTAGTGAAAATACAACAATTTCCCAAACCTCGAGAGTTCTCAGATTCAGGAGTTTGAGAACCAGAACTGCTGTATCCTTCCATGTCTTGCCTTCTTTGTTGAACCACTCCATCCAGATCTGAGAATTCATCATTGAAATCCTGAAAGGAAACAGTGAAATGAAGACAGGCTGATATTCCCTTAGTAAACAGGCCGGCCTTTGTAACTCCCAGCCCTTTCACCTAGGCCTGACCTAGAAAACATAGAATAGAAGGAAGGATTACTCCATACGACTGGGATTTTCCCAACAGATGACTGAGTATCTGGTTACTGAAACAGATTTTTCAGGCAGTTAAAATTCTGTCAACAAACACTGGCCAACTTGTTCGAAACAACAAATGTCTAGAAAAACACCCAGAATGCCAATAATTGAGAAGCTTCCAGTGTGAAGCTGAAGAGGTTTCATTAGCACTTCATAATGAGAAAACCTGATTACTACAGACATATATAAGAGAAAAAAATAGAAAGCTTTAAATCCAAGTTCAAATATGTAGACAGACAGAAAGATATTACTAACTTATAATTTTTTTAAAAAAGTATTGGAAACAGAAAAGGAAAAATGGCTTTAGCCAATTAGACCCTGAAAGTAAAGTTTAAGCTTTTTTCCTCCCCTCAACTAAATCAAAACAGGGTTAGTGATAGTACATTTAAATTTTAGAAAGATGATGTAGGAGTAAGGTAAAAAGCACAGACATTCTACTTTGTATTCTACTGGTTCCCCAAAGTGCTTAAGAACTGAAGAGACAAATGGTGTCATTAAAATGTCCTGGCAAAGGTACAATTAGGCTGAGCTTTTAACAATTTAGTCAGCTGCCAAATGAAGAAGAGACTCATCTTGTAAGCAAATTACCAAACTTTCACCTTGAACTAGCTGTCTTTTGTTCATCTCAACACTCATTTCGATTTCATACAAGGATTTATAGGAGAAGGAAAATTGAAAATTTCTTCAATTTAATGATTTCTTGAATGCCTATCTCATATCAGGCAGTATGCAAAGCTCCTTACATACATGATTGCATTTAATCTTCACAGCCACATCATGAAGCTGGCATTTTAATGGATGAAGAAACTGAGTCAAAGCAGTTAAAGAGCTTGCCTGATGCTATAACCTAGCTGGGTGGAGCCCAGATTTAAAACCAGGTTTCTTGGATTCCAAATCATATGTGTTACATTATATTCTGTACTGCTTCCCACTACTGTTTTTCAAGGCAGATTTTTAAGAAATTGAGATAAAATTCAGGTAACATAAAATCCACCATTTAAAAGTATACAATTCAGTGGTGTTTAGAATATTCACAATGTTGTACAGCCATGGCTACAATCTTGTTCCGGAATATTTCCATCACCCCCCAAAGAAAGCCCATACCCATTAGCAGTCACTCTCAATTTCTCCCTCACCCCATTCTCTGGCAACCACTAGTTGACTTTCTGTGCCTGTGGATTTTCCTGTTCAAGATATTTCACATAAAGGGAATCATACAGTATGTAGCCTTTTGAGTCTGGGTTCTTTCACTTAGCATACTGCTTTCAAGGTCCATCTATACTGCTATATTGTAGCAGGTATCAGTACTTCATTTCCTTTTTTTTTTTTTGAGATGGAGTCTCATTGCACTGTCTCCCAGGCTGGAGTACAGTGGCGTGATCTTGGCTCACTGCAACCTCCACCTCCCAGGTTCAAGCAATTCTCCTGCCTCAGCCTCCTGAGTAGCTGGGATTACAGGCATGCATCACCAGGCCTGGCTAATTTTTTGTATTTTTTAGTAGAGACAGGGTTTCAATATGTTGGCCAGGCTGGTCTTGAACTCCTGACCTTGTGATCTGCTCGCCTCGGCCTCCCAAAGTGCTGGGATTACAGGCGTGAGCCACCGCGCCCGGCCCTTAATTTCCTTTTTATGGTTGAATAATATCCCATTGTACAGGTATACCACATTTAAAAAATCCATTAATCAGTTGATGGACATTAGGGTTTTCCCCACCTTTTGGCTATGATGGATAATGCTATTAACATTCTTGTACAAGTGTTTGTGTGAACACGCTTTCAATCCCATTACTTTTAAACTGTTCTCAAAAAAAAGGTTTGTGGGAGATGTTGAAACCATGGGCTCATATTGCTTCACTAATGTTGAATATTTATAATCATTTGAATGATATGGTTGGAACTCTCTTGGGAAAACATTATAACCATTATGGGTACAAATCTTACACAGAGGGAGCTACTTCCCACTGGAGATTTACTCTACGGTTTACAAAGTCTAAGGGAATGAATCAATCTTTACCTGTCACTTGGGCGTTATAGCTTTCTTTTCTTTTCTTTCTTTCTTTCTTTTTTTTTTTTAACAGTTAATTCTGAGCATATTCATTTCTCTTCTAAGTTGTGAAGTCTCTGAAGGCATAAATTAGTTTTAATTTTTCCTGGTATCCTACAGTGTGCACTAGCATGGTGCCTTGAACACAGAAGACATTTAAGGATTTGTGGGATGACTCAGTCCTACCTCAAATAGATTTGTGAATCCCTCTAAGCCAATATTGACAAGCAAACAGAGCAAGATTTTATGAATGCATTCACTGACCAGTAACTCACCAAGATAGTCTACTAGGTGTTTCTTTCTTTTTGCAGGACAACTCTTCAATTACTTGGAAAAAGTTTATGGCTACTATGGTTTCCTCTTCTTCAAGGAAGATATGCCCTGTTTCTTCAACTGTACCTCAAATATTTTGGTCCTAAGCTCTTCCCACACCCTGGTCATGGTGTAAGCACAAGTGTAATTGTGGCACATATTCCCTTTCTTTTGCATTTAGATAGTTATGTAGGCAACTTACCAGAGGCAGAGATGAAGGGCGGTCTGCTCGGAAACTGTTTTCAGCAGAAGATGGATTGGGACTGTTACCAACACTTGTATTCTGAAATTATTGGAACAAAACGAAAAGCCAGATTAACTATGAAACCATAAGAAATACAGAAGAGAGACAGTAATTGAGGCTCAGGGACATCATACTCACTTCTAAGTGTCCACACACAGATTTTAGTAGTTTGTAAGTTGAATCTCTGGAGAGTAAGGAGACAAATATGTACTGAAAAACAAAACAGGATAATTATGAATAGATATTGCCGGATGAGAAGTGAGAGTTGAGAGTTCAGAAAAGTATCTGTATACAGCTTTTTCATTTTCAAACAACATGGACCTCTCTTTGATCTATATTCTCATTCCTCTCACTCAAACATTCCATTTTTATTCCATTCCTGTAATAAAGCAAACATTCTCCCATAAAAGCAACAAAATCTTCAAACCCAATTTAAGAGTAATAAATACATGTAGGGCAAAATGAAGGCTCCAAAAGCCTGTCACTGGTGCCTCAAAAAAGCCCAGAGAAGAAAAGGCCTGGACATTAAGAAAAGGCTGGTGACATTCACTAGATCCCCTTTAAAATCTCTCTCCCTCTGTTTTTGTTTTTAAGGGTATTTAACAATTCCCGAGGGTCCGCCTTCTCTGCTCTGACCTAGATTTCCACTGAAAACTTCCCAGTGGCTCTAATAGGCTAGCTCTCTTTCTTGCCACTTCCAGATTCTTCCTTGTACAAATATGGAGATTTTCTAGTGGAGACTTATAAGTGAGCCATGGGAAAGGAGTAAAATCAAAGCTAGACAAATCATGTGAAGACAAATGACATGAGGAAAAATGATTTTACCATAAACAATATGTTCAGAAAATATAAAAATTTACTTTTTTTCCATCTATTTATGCCATAGAATGTTTTCAGACCTCCTTTCCATGAGTTTGTGATTATCCTTCTCATTCACCAATGAGGGAACTTGAATTATTTCCGAGCAAGTACTATATTCCAAAGTAATTGATATTGTGGGTTCTGGCATCAGGCAGATCCAGTTGCAAATTCTGGCTCTTACACTTACTAAGTGGGTGACATTGGGAAAATTGCTTAACCCCTCTAACTTTCAGTTTTCTTAATAACAGTTATCCATTACAGGGTGGTAGCAAGAAAATATAAGAAAAGCATTAGTGCATGGCCTGACAAGGAGGAAATACTGATGCCTGTTGGCTATTAGTATTTCTAAAAAATCCCCAAATAGATATTAACATATTTTCTAGCTGATCAGAATGGTCTCTTTTATCTTTCCTTCTTTCTTCTTCTCTCTACAAGTTTTCTAGTATGGTTAGAAAGGAAATCTATAGCCAGTCATGGTGGTTCATGCCTGTCATCCCAGCACTTTGGGAGGCTGAGGTAAGAGGATCACTTGAGCCCAGGAATTTGAGACCAGCTCTTGGCAACATAGCAAGACCCCATCTCTATTGAAAAAAGAAAAAACAAAAAAGGAAAAAGGAGAAATGAAATCTATAGAATGTAGAGTTTATGCTTTCATAGAAATAATTCATAAAAGATTAAAAAAATTCATGTGAAAAGTAACCAGACCACTCCACTCCCTCTTTCTTGCCAAGCTGGAATAGACACCACTTTAATGTAAATTTTTCTGATTGTGCATGTCTGCGGTAGCCCAATAGTCAATTCAGCTCTGGAATTTCTATATAGAAGGTAGTTTAGGCAAGCTGTTAGTAAAGCAGGTCTAAAAACTGATCCTGTACCTGCAGTTGCAGAGCAGGTGCAAGTTTTATTTATCTGGAATGGCTCTAGGGAGGTATTGATTGAGGTTATGGGGAGGCTGGCCACCCCCACACCAGGAACTCCTCACTATCAACCTGCCTGCCTCACCCTGTCAGTAAGGTGGTGGTTTTGTTGTTCTTGTTCTTTATATATATTTATTACTTTTTTGAGACAGGGTCTCGCTTTGTCACCCAGGCTGGAGTGCAGTGGTGCTCGATCTCAGCTCACTGCAACCTCTGTCTCCCAGGCTCAAGCAATCCTCCCACCTCAGCCTCCCCAGTAGCTGAGACCACAGGTGTGTGCCACCAAACCCGGCTAATTTTTGTATTTTTTGAAGACAGAGGGTTTCGCCATGTTGCGCAGGTTAGTCTTGAACTCCTGGACTCAAGCGATCCGCCCATTTGGGCCTCCCAAAGTGCTGGGATTACAGGTGTGAGCCCCCATGCCTGGCCTTGTCCTTTTTCTTTTTCTTTGAGACAGGGTCTTGCTCTGTTGCCCAGGCTGGAGTGCAGTGGCACAATCATGGCTCACTGCAGCCTTTACCTCCTGGGCTCAAGTGATTCTCCTACCTCAGCTTCCCAAGTAGCTGGGATCACAGGCACATACCACCACACCTGGCTAATTTTTATGTTTTTTGTAGAGATGGGGTTTCACCATGTTGCCCAGGCTGGTTCCCAACTCCTGGGCTCAAGCAATTCTCCCACCTCAGCCCTCAGCCTCCCAAAGTGCTGGAATTAAAGGCCTGACCTCCTTTTTTTTTTTTTTTTCCTTTAAGACTATTATTAAAGGAACTGAATGTATCAGTTTAGCCTGACCTAGCAGAAGTTGAGAAAGAATTTTATTTTTTTGACCTTGGTCAGGCAAGTATAATTAAGTCAGCAGGAAATTCAAAATTGGCAACACTTCTATGAGAATAAATCACCTTGTGAAGGGAAACAGCACTACATGAATGTCTACAGGCTATAATTTTTAAAATTAGTCTTATGGAATTTTCCTGATTCACCACAGGAGATGATATTTATGGTTTGGAGTCTTGGTCCTTGGCAAGAGACCCCTTAGGCAGCAGAGCCCAGAGCAGGGGGACAAAGCAAAGACGCCCTCACTTGGCTGCATACTCACCCTGTCTGTGACTGTTGCTATGATCAGGGCGTTTGGCACTAGAAGAGCAGTTTTGGTTTTCTTTATTAGGGTTACCGAGAAAGCTGGAATAGAGATCTGAAACAGAATCAGCAAGTTAATGCCAGTTCAGACTTGACAGAACAGCACTTCAAATCTTCACATTAAAGGAAAAAAGAAAAAAAAGGTAAACAGAAATCAAAACCAGCAGCAAGCTCTCCAGCCTCCATGAAAAAAAGCCAGTCTTACAGAGTGGCAGGGATGTATCACTGAGCTCCTCAAAGTGGGGCTTACTAAGCCAGAGGATAAATCTTAATCATCAATTGGACTGAAGATCTTGGTGGGAAACGTTTATCTTCAGACATGGAAATAGAATGCAAAATATGTATTCATTTTAAAGATAAGCCCAAGTCTCTAAAGAAATTTCAAGCTTGTGGTCATCCACTTTGGGCTAACTTCCACATGCCCCACTCTCCTCTGTCTCTAGGTGCATGTTAAAAAGAACTGGTATAATAGGACCATCACTGGATAGAAAATCTGGGACCTGAATTCTTGGCTCAGTTCTGTTACTACAGGTTGAGCATCCTTAATCTGAAAATCATAAATCCAAACTATTCCAAAATCTAAAAGTTTTTGAATGCTGATATTGATGGTCAAAGGAAATGCTCATTGGAGCATTTCAGATTTTGGATTTTTGGATTAGGAATGCTCAGCCAGTTATATGTTGGCAGATATTGCAAAAATCTGAAATCCAAAACACTTCTGGTCCCAAGCATTTTGGATAGGGGATTCTCAACCTGTATCTACATGACCCACTCCCCCGTGTAAGCTATCCATTCTAGGCCTCGGTTTTTTGATTTATAAATTGGAGCTAGCCTCGTCTGCTTCTCAGGATTTTCTGTGGATTAAGTGAGATAATATATGCACAATGCCCAGTGATGAATAAAAATTTCATTCGCCTCCTCACTTGTTTCATGAAATCAGGATGGGTGACATAAAAGAATTCTAAATACTTTTCTGGTTCAACAAAGAATAACAACAACAGTAACTATAGAAGCTACCATTATTGATACCTATTTACCAGATAGAATTTAATTTAATTATGATCATACATAGTCAATATTATGAGAAATAAAGAAATTTATTTAGAGAGGTGCATGTCATACATAAGAAGTTACAAAGATGGAATTCAAGCCAATCTGATTCCAAATGTGGGTTCTTTTCAATACAATGTGCTATAAGAATGTATCAAATGGCACAAAGAACAGAAGTTCATGATAATTTATGTTATACCTCTCCAACCAAGTTTGATCTCAAAGGAAAATGGATCACATCACTTCAATCCCTGAAAATAGAGTCGCACACAGCCATGGTAAAATGATCTGACTTCCCCCTTCCCTAGGAACTCACACTCACTTGAACATCTACTTCTTGAAAATGCCTCACATATTCTCAAAGAGATGGGCTTTATGTAAGTACTGCCAGCTTGAAGGAAGCAAATGAGCTTTTTTTTTTGAGACAGAGTTTTGCTCTTGTTGCCCAGGCTGGAGTGCAATGGTGCAATCTTGGCTCACGGCAACCTCCTTCTCCCAGGTTCAAGTGATTCTCCTGCCTCAGCCTCCTGAGTAGCTGGGATTACAGGCATGCGCCGCCACACCCAGCTAATTTTTTTTTTTTTTTGAGATGGAGTTTCATTCTTGTTGCCTGGGCTGGAGTGCAGTGGCACGATCTCGGCTCACCGCAACCTCCACCCACTGGGTTCAAGTGATTCTCCTGCCTCAGCCTCCCTAGTAGCTGGGATTACAGGCATGTACCACCATGCCTGGCTGATTTTGTATTTTAAGTAGAGAAGGGGTTTCTCTATGTTGTTCAGGCTGGTCTCAAACTCCTGACCTCAGGTAATCCGCCTGCCTCGGCCTCCCAAAGTGCTGAGATTACAGGTGTGAACCACCGCGCCCGGCCACATCCAGCTAATTTTGTATTTTTAGTAGAGATGAGATTTCTCCATGTTGGTCAGGCTGGTCTTGAACTCCCAACCTCAGGTGATCTGCCCGCCTTGGCCTCCCAAAGTGCTGGGATTACAGGCGTGAGCCACTGTGCCTGGCCACAAAATGAGCTTTTAATTTTGAATATTTGCATTCACATCTGGGTTTATGAGATGGGCTTATTTATTGCCCTCAATGATCTAGGCTGGAAGACTATGGAAGAACAAGGGGCTAAACCAATCAAGACATTTTCTAAAAACTGTTTGCCAAAGAACTCTACTCACAACATTTTTCAAAGGCAGGAGGCAATTCAGAACTTACAAGTTGGGATAAGTTTGGAAAAAAAGAATTTGAGATCTACTTAGATGATGATTTTTTAAAAATGAGTCTAATTTTGTTTCTGAGCAACAATACAAACATGCAGTGACAAAGGGCTAGAAATTTAGATTTTTCATAATCTAAGGCATGGAACACCCTTAAGAAGGAGTTTTCAAGCAATTGCTTCATGAGTATAAAATTACAGCCAGATAACATTTGTAAAATAAAGCTTAAGTCACTTTTCAGTTTGAGCTTAGACAGAATGTGATACATGCATGTTAATTTTACTGGCATCTGAAAATACCAACAGGCTGACTAAAAAGGTCCGGATTAAATTAAGGCTATACTTTATTAATATTTTTCCAGGGTAAATGATAATATTTTTCCAGGGTAATGGTAACATTTTTCCAGGGTAAACTGCTTTAGAAGGGGAACTTGATTAGAAAGTTCCCGTTGTAGAGCAATTGTTTGGGTGCCTTCAGCTCATATTGGACCATGTTGGACTGAGGTCCATTGGCAGTGAGGAAATTCTGCAACATCTCTGAAGCCCAAATCTCCTTTGACACCATCCTTAGAAGGGATGGAACATACAAGTCACTATCATGGTTCTTATTCCCATGCCCTGCTAATTTTCAGTCTCCTGCTTCTGTAGGTTACACATTGTAAAAGCAATCTCAGTATATCCATGTCTTCAAAAAACCAGGGTCACTCCTTCTAACTTCTTTTTATCAGTTCTTAGGTAGAAGTAGAACTTTAAAACCATTGCTAGAGTCATATTAGCTTGAAAGTGCACTGACTGCCTTTGTGAATCCCCCATCCCTTAACAAAGACTAATACTTTGTTCATTAGTATCTTCAGTCCCTGCTGCTCTGCTCAGAGATGTTGGCTCTCTATGAATTCCTGAGAACTATATCACATTGATCAGTACTACCCAATCCCCTTCCCCATTCCATGAACAAGACCTTTAATCCAGAAATGTAGAAATATATGAAATACTGCTTCATATTGCTTTGTATTATACTGATTCAGATAATACTGTCGATCAAATAATGCTTAGCTAAACATAGCTCTATATGATAAAAAATCAATAAAAAAGAATATGTTTTACCTAAAGAATAGTATGTTAGCCTCTAGCTCCAACACCAACAAAAGAAAATATTCCTATTAGATTTGTTAAGTGGTCTTTATGCAATTGCCAGTGGTTTTAGAGAGAATATTTAAATAAGGCACATCTACTACTCAAAAAGAAGTTTTAATCAGCGACTTCATGAGTATGAAAGTTGCTTCTTCATAATCATGAATCAGAATGACTGAAAACTCACTAAGGTCATGCAAACCCAAGAAGGTGTTTCTCTGGTGTTATTCTGGAGGCCTGAATGAACTGTGATGTGACATCATAGCTCAAAGGTAAAAAAATGTCAGTGGGATAGAATTATCTTTTCCTTGATAGGCCATAGTCCCACGGTCCCCAGTTTAGAGGGCAGTGCCAATTCCTTTAGGCTGTTCTCCTTAATGCCTCAGGATGTCATGTGTCTCTGCTCCCCCAAATCTATATTTAATAATAATGAAAAGATGTAATATCAGAGTACACTTGGGACTGAGGGTGTCTGACTTACCCAGGCTAGGCCTTAACTGCTCTACTTCCTGCTCATTTTGTGCTGGTGAGGGTACAAAGGGAGTGCTAATAAGTAGCTTATTTATAGGCCTGCTGTCCTAGATATCACTGGTAACTGGTATAAATATGGTATAAAAATTGATGTTTCTTAAAAGAAATGATTTTGGTTTAAATGTATGTCTTTGAAAATCATGGCATACCCTCCATATAAACAACTTTGAGTGCTCTCTGGTGACATCTGAGTAAAAAGGATTTAGGGTATGGTTATGGGTGAGGTACATGTGTATATATGAGGTATATGTGTATAAACAAATGAGTGAGAAAATAATGTTTAGGGAAAAAGGGAAGTTAGTGTCTTCTGGAGGCATTTAGAATGCATAGTATTTGGAATTACAACAAAAGAAACTTGACATAAAAGAATAACCATGATACAAATATCTATAAATATAGCTAAATTTAAGATGATTAATATTTACCATATATAATAAAGTATAGGGTTAGCGTTTTTTTTTTTTAATTATACCAACCTTTGTGTCTTTTCCAAAGACTTTGGAATGAAAACAAATCCAGTTTTCTGATACAAAGAGCTTTCCTTGGTATAGTATTTCTTTCTGTAGAGCACAGGTAAAGCCTGGGAAAATATACACAGGCACAGCATCATTTAGAATTTCCACTTAAAATAAAAACCATGTATATATTTTGGTGACTCAAGGATGGGCAGAGATAATACATTCACACTCAAAAGTTTTATTACCTCTTCTTCTGTCATCTTTATGGAAAGAAAGCTGTGGCAACCAGTTTGCTTTTAAGTTCAAAGTCTTACCAACTTCAGTATAAATATCAGAATGAAAAGGCAAATCTACCATTGTACCTGAGAGACCAAGAATGGGGTCTTACAAGTCTCCTCTATTTAGCCTGGTGTGTCACCATGTGCTGATATTAGTACACCTGTTCCCCTTTTCCCCAGTATTTTCAGTAATGACTGTTTTCAAAATACATGGCCTCACTAGGGGAACAGCACATAACCCACACCTCCTGTTTGAAGGTCATGGCAGGAACCCAGCATCTTGCCTCAACTTTTGCACATCAAGAGAGGCTAGAATGGAACTTTGGGCCCCTTGATGAACCACTGCAGAGCCTAGTAGGCGTGCTTAACTAGCATGCTGGGCAAGATATTTAGGTGACTATCTCACCCTTCATAGTGGCATCAGCACATGTCTGTCCATGTCTAAGGATGTGAGTTTTCTTTTAGCCTTCTTCTAGTGGCCTCTCTTGCCCCAGGCTTGTTATCCTAAATCTTAAAGCAATGTAACCATGTGCATTTCAGCAATAAATAAAGAAGGGAAGGGTATCACGGAACCATCTTGGGTGACTCCATACCCCATGGAGAACTGTTTCTTTTTCTCCTCTGTGATCTTTTCACGCTGCCTGGTGAAAGCTGACTGAAGCTGATGTTATTGTTATGTTATGACTTTCAGAAACCTGATCCCCTTGGTGACTCAGTCCATGGACTATGCCCTTTTTCTTCCCCAAAACTAATGATCAACTTTTCAAATATGTAGCTTAAAAAGTCAAACAGGTCAGAACTTACTTTGCTTCAGTGGTTCCTCCGTTGGGACACTAAGAAACAACTTGTGAAAGTGCATATTGGCCTTGTACTACAATGAGAACAAAATACAAGCATCACCATTCTCACTTTCTTGTGAAACATCACAAATTCAACTTCAACAACAAATTTTCCCTCCCTTAATAGTATCTTTAGGAATTCCTTCTCACTGATCTTACAGTCTCTGACACAAGCCTTCAGTAAAACACAGTGAAAGTCTGGGCACACAGTTTCATTTTCTAACAAGTTTAATGCTTTGCTGGTTGGATATAATGATGCAGCTGCTGGTCAGCCTACTGCCGAGGTAACAGGGCTGGACAAGGATGTCCCTGATGAGAAATGGGATGAAATTCTAAGGAATCTCATTAGGGAAGGTACTGGATCCCAGGTACTAAAGGTACCAGTGAGTACTCTCAGAAGAGTACAGTGGTTCAAAGCTTTGTAGTCAGGTAAACCTGAGTTGAAGTCTTGGCTGTAATGGCTCTAGCTCTTGGTGTGTGACCATGGCTTAGTCACTTAATCTCCCTGGGCCTTGGTTTCCTCTTCTGTACCAGAGGGCAAAAACAGTACCTGCCTCAAGGGATGCCATGAGGCTTAAATGGGATAATACATGTAAAGGACCTATAGTCTAAGGCAACATATGGCCACTCTTCCTACTGTATTATTGTGAAGGCATTTCCTTAGCCAGTGACAGGAGTAGGATGCAGTAGTAGGCTACTGACAAGACAAGTAGGATTTCATACAAAGACTTCACTCTCCAGGGCAGCAGAAGGCCCAAGACCATGAAAGCTGTAAATCACTTCATCTTCAAGGGATCTGTTTTCAGAACTGTGACAATAACAATGGATAGCCAGCAATTTACAGCTTGTAAAACACTTTCACCTGCATCATATAGCTATTAAGAGTAGAACTGTTAGCTAGATGTGGTGGCATGTGCCTGTAGTCCTAGCTACTCGGGAGGCTGAGGCAGGAGGATCTCTTGAGCCCAGGAGTTCAAGCCTGCAGCGAACTATGGGGTAGAACTCGATCCTCCCTCCACAGGATCAATCTGCCTCATAGGATGCTTCTGAAGAAAAATTCTTATAAGGAGAATGGGTAGGAGGCCCTGGATGGCTTTATTATCCAAACCAAGAGTGGTCTCAATGGCAAAACTGGCCCTGTTTTGCCATAAAGAACTACAGACCAGGTCATCAAGATGACAGATGGTCCCTGCAAGTCAACTATTTTACAGATAAACTCCTTATAGAAAGATACCTTGATTAAAGCTAGGTGTTCTATGGCTTCACTGAGCTTTTGTTTTCAATGGCTACAGTGAGCAGTGGTTGCACGCTTGATTTAAAATATGCTAGGCCATAAACTCTTCAAAAATGTCAACATAATAAATGGCAAAAAAGGTAGTGGGGCTGCTTTCAATTAAAAGGGACATAGCAGGCTGAGCGCGGTGGCTCATGCTCGTAACCGCAGCATTTTGGGATGCAGAGGTGGGTGGATCGCCTGAGGCCAGGAGTTTGAGATGAGCCTGGCTAACACGGCAACACCCTGTCTGTATTAAAAATACAAAAATTAGCTGGGTGTGGTGGTGCACATCTGTAATCCCAGCTACTCAGATGGTTGAGTCATGAGAATCACTTAAACCCGGGAGGTGGAGGTTGCAGTGAGCCAAGATTGTGGCACTGCACTCCAGCCTGGGCAACAGAGCAAGACTCTGTCTCGAAAAAAAAAAGAAAAGACATAGCAGTTACATGCAGTATGTGACTCTTGACTGGATCCTGGAGAGGAAAAAAACACCTTTATAAAGGATATTTATTACTGGGACTACTATGGAAATTCAAAAGTGAATTTTGTATTAATAATATTTTAATACATTTCATATTTAAATTTCTTGGGTGTGCCGATGGTTTTTGGTTTAGCTCTTAGGAAACACATATTCAAGTATTTAGAGGGGTGAAGAATTAAGAAAAACCCCAAACTCCTGTCCCCAGCACATGCATCACACTCTCTGATGACATAGAACTAGGCTTTGTTTCCTATCTGGGTATATTTTAAAGCAGAACCAAAATTAGTTCTGGAGAAGAATCCTGACCCTGTTCAAAGGTCTAACTCCTCTGTGTGCAGTTGGCTGGCCTACTACTATTCAGGCAGGTGCCTTATCAGACTCTTCAATTTCAGTACAAGGATGTCACAACTCCCCTTGTCCTGCCAATTATTGGATAAGCACATGACTTTGTGTTGGTCCCTGATCTCTGGGTATCTGTCAGAGTTCGAGGCCACAGCATGGAACTCACCACCATGCAATGTGCTGAAAAATGAGTTGTGGAATATAACGTTGCTGAAAAATGGACTGGAGGAACTGCTGCCTGTTTGTTCTTCTAAATTCTCTAAACTCTATACCTATATTAGTCTTGACCAGCAGGAAGGTGCATACTTGGGTTCCTTCTTGTCACTGGCTTCAATAGCCCTGTCACCCTCTAAGACAATACAAATTCCATTCTCAAATTACCTGGCTGGAAGATGAAGACTTTTTTCTTTCAGTCTTAGGGTCATTTTTGCTTTCTGTTTTACAGTCGTTCTTATCACTTGCTAAAGAGGCACCATCAAAACTGGATTTTGACCTAAAGAAAGAAAGTCCAGGGTTTTCTATAAGATAATTTTTTTTTTTTTGAGACAGTTTTGCTCTGTTGCCCAGGCTGAAGTGCAGCAGCATGATCACGGTTCACTGCAACCTCCCCATCCAGGACTCAAGCGATCCTCCCACCTCAGCCTCCTGAGTAGCTGGGACTACAGGTGCGTGCCACCATGCCCAGCTCATTTTCTTGTAGAGATGGGATTTCACCACGTTGCCCAGACTGGTCTTGAACTCCCGGACTTAAGCAATCTACCTGCCTTGGCTTCCCAAAGTGCTGGGATTACAGCACTTTGAGATACATTTTTCATTAATTTATTGTAATAAATCTTGATTATTATACTATCTTCTAAGAAAACCTGACATTTGTTTTTCTTTTCTGGATATCAAAAATCATTCATGATACTCTGAGAGCATTTACACAGCACATGCTTTAGGACACTGCAATGATTTCATCAGGCTGTAATCAAAAACTAGAAATAGTAACTTACAGAGGGTGAAATAACAATCAAGTTGTGAAAATAATTACATCGTTTTAAAACTAAACTATTTTAATCAGTATTTAAAAAGGAATACTTGAGGCAAATTACTAAATAGTATTGCAGCTATAGTTCAAAGAATATTTTTGTTTCAGAATTCCACTAATATTTAACAGGTATTAACTGAGTGGGGCATTGTGTTAAATGTCTTGGGGCCCATAACACAGTTTGTATCCTTAAGGCGCCTGTGTACGCATGCATCAAACACTTTTTTAAAAAGGCAGTACATGATTTAGCACCAAAAAAAAATACATATTATAGGAGTTAGGAGAAGCTATGGAGCCAATAAGTCTAACAGGAGGTAAGAGAAGAGGAAAACAGGCCGGGCACAGTGGCTCATGCCTGTAATCACAGCACTTTGGGAGGTCAAGGTGGGCGGACCACCTGAGGTCAGGAGTTTGAGACCGGCCTGGCCAACATAGCGAAATCCCATCTCTATTAAAAATACAAAAATTAGCTGGGCATGATGGTGGGCGCCTGTAGTCCCAGCTACTCGGGAGGCTGAGGCAGAAGAATCGCTTGAACCCGGGAGGCAGAGGTTGCAGTGAGCTGATATTGCACCACTGCACTCCAGCCTGGGGGACAGAGCAATATTCTGTCTCAAAAAAGAAAAATAAAGTTAAATTTAAAAAAGTAAATAAATAGAAGAGGAAAACAATAGAATATGTGGGCTTAAAATGCTGGGCCTAACAGGATAAGCAAGAATTGGGTATGAGGAAAAGAGACAAAACATCCCAGAGTGGGAACACAATAAAAGTGAAATCAGAATAAAAAAAATGAAACCACAAAACATGTTTGAAGCCAAGTCTTCCTTTTTCCTGTTAAGCACAGAGGTCAGAGCTCCAGAGTTTCCTTCTAAGATGATTCTAGTCCTGATTTTCCATTTTAGTGGATGTGTACATTTGTACATATCTTCAACCCTACGGCTAAACGCAGTCATTTCAAAGTAGAATGCATGGATGATTTTTGGAGTTATATATATGAATAAGTTTTATGATTATGAAGTTGCTTTAATGTTTACTGGGAGGAAATGACACATAAAATCCATGATTTCACAATATTATTCCTTAAAATGAGGTTCAGTTAAAAAAATTGGTTCAAAGTGGATTTAAGAACAATCTGAAATAACTCAGGTGGTACATGGGTGTCACAGAGAAACAGAAAGGACTGAAGTTAGAGAATTATGCTCTGGTTTCCTCAGCTGTGAAAAGATGGACTATATGATGTCCTAGGCCTCTTCTAGCCACCACAGTGTATGATTCCACAATGCTGAAATCACAGGGCAAATACCCCTCAGCAGTTCAAGGTAAATGAGTTTAATTTCAGATACAGGCCATTGAAGCTATTCACAGACATAAATTCCCTGGGAATTTTAGGGATTACATTTTTTTGGAAGCTATGAAAAAACATTTGTTCTCTATTTGAAAATAAAATTATCTGTACAAATGTCAACTTGCCTTTTATTTATATTATTCACAGATTTGAATTCATCACCTCTACTGATTCCCATTAATAAATGTTAATGGAATGGGCAAGGAAATGATCCGACCTTTTGAAGATCCATGGACTGCAAGCAAATATGACAGGTAGGGTGGCTCTACCCTTGATAATTTCAAAAGGCACAAGCAATAAGGGGGTTCATCTGCATGACACTGGCCCCTGTGGACAGGGTATGTATGTATATAATATGGATTTCTTTGGGTCTTTTCAACCCTGTTATTCTCACTTCCTACAGGTGACAAGAAGCCCAGTGCAAAATGAAAATGTGGGGTCCTTTATATAAAAATTATTAATTAATTAATAAAAACAAAGTAAAAACAAGTAAAAATTATTAATTAATAATTTTTATATAGAGACAAAGTCTCACACTGTTGCTGAGGCTGGAGTGGCACAATCTCGGCTTACTGCAACCTCCACTTTCCGGGTTCAAGCGATTCTCCTGCCTCAGCCTCCTGAGTGCATGCACTACCACACCCGGCTAATTTTTTATTTTTAGTAGAGATGGGGTTTCACCATGTTAGCCAGGCTGGTCTCGAACTCCTGACCTCAAGTTATCCACCCACCTCAGCCTCTCAAAGTGCTAGGATTACAGGTGTGAGCCACCATGCCCGGCCCCCTTACATAAAAATTATTAAGCATTTCTGGATAGCAAGAGGGGAACATTAAACCAAGTGTGGGCCCTTTCCAACTGCAGGAACCGCATGCCCATGAAGTTTAGCAAGCATGCCCTGTGAGAGTGTATTATTGTTACTGAAGCCTGGGGAAGTTGGAGTAAAACCAACAGTGTTTTTAAGGTGCCTGTTGTAGTCAGCCAACAGTGGTAAAAGACATGAGAAATAATGTGCCTTGTGCCTTTGTGAAGAGAAGCATTAGGTGAGGCTTTGAGGGGAAACAACTAGAGGAAAAAGAATTGTTAAAGTGAGATGCTGGCCCTTTGGGAGGCCGAGGCTGGTGGATCACCTGAGGTCAGGAGTTCAAGACCAACCTGGTCAACATGGTGAAACCCTGTCTCTACTAAAAGTACAAAAATTAGGTGGGCATGGTGGTGCATGCCTGTAGGCCCAGCTACCAGGGTGGCTGAGGGAGGAGAATCGCTTGAACCTGGGAGGCGGAGGTTGCTGTGAGCTGAGAATGTGCCACTGCACTCCAGCCTGGATGACAGAGCGAGACTCCGACTGGAAAAAAAAAAAGTGAGATGCCACAAAACAGCATGCAGGAAAGATGGAGAGATAATTGGGAATTAGAGTCAGAAGAGGAAAATTTCGGGAGGAGTTAAGACTTACTCTTGGTCCTGAATGAAGCATAGATTTGGAGAGAAGATATGGGCTGGGAAGCCAGGAAGGAAGCAAAAAGCGGAGTTAATAATCTTTTAGCAGAGACCAAAAGAAGTAGAAGGTAGCAGTTCTCAAAGTTCTAATAATGGTGAAGGACCACAATGATTTCTGTACTCAGTTTAGATAAACTGCACTCACCCATCACACACTGTTGGTTTAACCGCTATCTTTTAAGTGCCCCAAAGCAACTTTAGTCTCTACCAACTTTAGTCTCTACCAACTTTAGTCTCTACCAAATGGTAGTTGGTGCCTCTGAGAAAGATGAGGCTACAGCTACACATCTCAAAACCACCTCTCCCCTCCGGCCCCACAACCAAACCAACCCTCCCTCTTAGTCTGTCACAGGAAACTGGTGGCCTGGTGGGTCCCCGGGATGGGGATTCTTTTCCTCGGCTTTTTTCACAGCCCCTAGGAAAGTGAGACACCAGGTGTGCACACCCAAGGCCGGGCAGACACTCCAACCTGGCCAGCCTTCCCAGCTTTCTAAACATATGCCTGAGAGGGGTCCACCCTGGCCTCATCACTCAGCAAAATCAGCGCTTTCAGAAAGGTGCAGATGCTCTGCTGAAGGCTAGGGCAGGAGGGAGAAAAAGATGCTGCCTGGGTATCAAGGAAAAATGCTCATTCTTTCTCAGGAGTATTATTTGTCTATGGTATTAATAAATCCTCACTCTTAACAAAAAACCCCTGCTCCTCCTGTAACGCCCTCTCCCCAAAAGACAAAAGAGAACAAAGAGAGTCAACGGAGGACTTACCATAGGCTAATGATTTTCTTCTGGTCTGGGGAGTCCGCCTCCACAGATGGGGTAGGGGATTGAGCTGTTGGCGACCTGCAGGCTTTCTTTTTCTCCTCCACACCATTCTCAGCCTCTGAGCTGAAGAAGAAAGGAAACCGCTTCACTTTAGACATTCAGAGAGAGGTAGCTGGAAGGAAAACGATGAAGTAACATGGTTTTCTAGAGAATGGAATGATTTTCATTCCTCACTGATAGGCTAGTTAACTTTGACAGCGAGGCCCTTTCCCAATCTCCATTCTAACCCCTTGCCTGGTGTCCCAACGGCAGTAGCTGCAGGTCACACCTGTTTCACTTGTAAATGCCAGACTGTGTGGACTTGCTGGCTCCCAGGTCTGTGCTGCCCAGCTCTGCTCTGCATGGGCTGTGCTGGGGCAGCAGATCACCTGGAGGCTGGGAGCGCCCTGCACACGCACACACGCACATGTACACATGCTCACGTGTGGCCTCCTGCAGGTGTGAGCCTTCCTGCTGGGAACCCCCA
This sequence comes from Pan paniscus, assembly GCF_029289425.2. NCBI lineage: Eukaryota > Metazoa > Chordata > Mammalia > Primates > Hominidae > Pan > Pan paniscus. The sequence continues at coordinate 121,778,818 of NC_073253.2, read as the reverse complement.
CCCCTTTTGTTTGCATTTCTCTTATGTCACTTACACGTTGTTTAACCAAGCAGTTCCCTAAGCAATTTACAGTCTCTAATCTTTACAACCACCCAGACTAGGTAGGAATTACTACCCTCATTTTACAGGTGAGGAATCTGAGGCTCTTGCTATCTTGCCTAAGTTCAGAGAGCTAGCATCTATCTTACTTGAGATTCAAACTTAGTATGTCTGTCTGCAAAACCTTTGTGTTCTCTCTCTCCATTCATCCCCCCAACCACCTACTCATCCATTTATCCTCATAATTAACTCTTCAGTGTGAGAGCTCCAGGGAGGAGTGGGAATCTTACTCATCTTTGTCTTAACCACGGGGTCTAGGATAGTGTTGACTTACAGTCATGATCAATAGGCTTTGGAAAAACTAGGTCTGACCTTGGTAAAAGAGAAGGTGGAAGGGAGTAGAGGGGAAGGTGAGTCAAGAAGGTTTGTCCATAGAACCAACAAACAGAGGACAACCAGCTTGGGGGATGCAGAAGTGAGTTCCCTCAGTCGGCCAGTGAAGATCTCTTGGGAAGCAGGGGAAACCACTTCCAATGGGAAAGTGGGAAAGGAAGGGATGTTGAAGGAAGAATACAAAATGTTATTTATGGATCAGAACTTCTTTGGTGTGTCAGCTCAGTAAAACACAAACGATACTTCTGAGGATGTGAGGACTCCATGGAGACTGAGCCTAAAGAAAGACATGTTAAGATGGCATTGCTATGAGAGATTAGCTAATCTTCACTTTCATTTACCACCTATTTGGTAGTCTCACCTGCATATGACTGTGCAGGCAGGAAATGCCACTGGATAGTTTAAGCTGTGTGGTTGCTTTGCTGATCACTTTTCACAGCATATGAAAATTGCAGCCTAGGCGAGGAGTCCTATTGTAGTGTCAGAATCAAGACCAGTATATCTGACAAGGGTATCTAACTAATAACACCCACAGATGGTTGATGCTCTTTTTTTTTTTTTTGAGATGGAGTTTCACTCTGGTTGCCCAGGATGGAGAGCAGTGGCACGATCTCGGCTCACTGCAACCACTGCCTCCTAGGTTCAAGAGATTCTCCTGCCTCAGCCTCCCAAGTAGCTGGGATTACAGGCGCACGCCACCATGCCTGGCTAATTTTTGTATTTTTAGTAGAGACGGGGTTTTGCTATGTTGGCCAGGCTGGTCTCGAACTCCTGACCTCAGGTGATCTGCCCACCTTGGCCTCCCAAAGTGCTGGGATTACAGGCGTGAGCCACTGCACCCGGCCAAATGGTTGACGCTCTTAATTTTGTGGTAAGCATTTCTCTTTTCCTAGTAGATACATATCTGAGGACAGAGGTCCAACCTTCTATTTCTTCAATTCTTCTCCAAGTACTTAAAACAGTTACATACATTAAAAGGGCTCAGTCCATAACAGAACTGCATTATGTGACAAAGGTACATGGAAGGCTGAGGCATTGAAATATTATTAGGAAAACCCTGTTTTGGTTTAAAATAATAATTGGACTTTATTAAACTTAGCACCAAGTTTAATTTGTGGACTCAAAGAATTTTAGAATAGTTAAGAGGCCTTAAAGCACATCTCTGCCTTTTTTCGCTTCCCCCAAGACACAAACACATTATCTCTTTTCTTCAACAGATTCAGGCAGAAATCTACTTGAGAAGCCCTCTTTAAGTAGAGACTGGGTATAGAACTTCAATAATCCATCTCAACATTTATTCAGATATTTACTGGATTTTATGCAGGATCAGATGAAGACTTAGAGGGAGAGCTGGAGCTGTCCTATACAGCATCTTTGTGTACAGAGAGCCACTCTGAAAAAGGTGCTCCTGGCAGAGATAAGGTGCTTCTTGCTCTGGGCAGAAACAGCCCAGCACCAAGGTCAGAAGGCAGCAAAACTGAGGCTAGATTTCAGCTCCTCTTTGACCCTGACCCATCTTGGTCAGGCATTCGTGTGCAGTGCAGGTGACTTAAGTGCTTAACCACATAAGGTGGTCCTGTTTCGGGACCCCTAGCTTAGCACTGAAAAGATTACAGTGCATGCCTCTATATTGTTCTACTCAAACAATGTCTTTCAAGGATGGAACATACAGTGTACTCAAAGTAGCTTTTTTCTACATCCTCTACACTTCACTTCTCCTTCAACTTGTGTCTTGTCTTCAGCACTGGTTCTCTCCTTGAAGGCCCTAGCCAGGGGACACATCCTCCACACTGCTTAAAAGTCTCTATGCTGCCTGCTGATTTTATAACTCACTAGGCATCTAATTAATTAATACCTTGTACTGGTACCTTCTCTCCCAAAAATCTTTTAGTTATCCAGCACTAAACCAAGTTCCTTAAAGGCAGGGAATGTCTGGTTTTTTTCCACAGCACTCAGCTCAGCATTTGCTCACAGTGGTCATTTATACGTTCAATGATATGGATTAATTATGTAGTATCTCAAAGAGGAAGTGAAATTCATCTACGAGTCAATTTGATCTTAGGTTTTTGCTTAAAGATGCTACAGGCTCAAGCAAGTTAATTCCTCACACAGGCAAGATTATTCCTGCAAGCGTCCCTTACCTTGGAGGTCTTGTCAGCAGCAGACTGAAGCTATGTAGAATTCAAGCAGCAGAGGCTAGCGTGTGTTTGAGTGAGCAGTGTGGGAGGGGAAATGGAATGCTTCCTCAAGGCCTTTTGGAAACTTTTAAGTTACTGTCAAGGAAGCTGAACCAGGCCACTTAGTAACTTTAAAGTTACGGTCAACGAAGCTGAACAGGTTTCATTTAAATCATGAAAATAAGGAAATCAGTTTTTATTTATTTTTTAACCAGAAGACAAAACCCTGTTACGGACTTTGACTAAAAGAGTCAACTGAAAAAACAAACCAAAAAACCAATCCTCCTTTTTCAACAAATATTTACTGGACTCGTCCCTGCTGTCAGGGTGCTCAGAGCTTTGTAGGTGAGACAGGTAAGTGAGCTGGCAGGTGTAAGTATCCACAGAAGCAGTAGAAAATGCTGGAGACACAGGACCAAACTTTACTTGGCCTTGGCAGGTTATTTCTCCTCCCATCTCCAACCCACTTTAAGCATCAGTTATGGTCCCTGCCTGAAAGGTTTTTAGTAGAAATTTCAAAGCAGTGAGACAGTCATGCTTATAACAACTAAACCTGACTTCACCTATTAGGGGACAGCATTTTTATTTTTATTTATTTATTTTTTTGAGATGGAGTTTCACTCTTGTCACCTCGGCTGGAGTGCAGTGGCGTGATCTCTGCTCACTGCAACCTCCACCTCCCAGGTTCAAGTGATTCTCCTGCCTCAGCCTCCCGAGTAGCTGGGATTACAGGCGCCTGCCACCATGTCTGGCTAATTTTTGTATTTTTAGTAGAGACAGGGTTTCGCTATGTTGGCCAGTCTGGTCTCAAACTCCTGGCCTCAAGTGATCCACCTGCTTCGGCCTCCCAAAGTGCTGGGATTACAAAGCATAAACCACCACGCCCAGCCAGGGAACAGCATTTTTATTACTGGCTAGGAAAATCTTGTTTCAATAAAACACTGCCACACACTGTTACACAATTTATACATACAAAAACAGGTTGTACGATCCCTATCAGCCATCTAATATTTGTCACTTCCCAGACCTCATTAGTTTGATGATGACTTAAATTCTCATTTCACAATTTTTCAGAATTAGAACTCTTATGTGGAGTCAAGTATCATTCCTGCTGGAGATAGTCTCTGTGAGTTTCAGCTAAACTCAATACACCTTTCTCTTGTCACATCACTGGCCCTTTGCCGCTCCTGCTGGGAATGTATTGTATTCAGGCACATCACATGCAAGTCCAAATAAATAAGTAGCTGAGGGTAGAAGCTATGATTAAGCTGTGTCTCAGGTGAAGGAAAACAAGTGTTTCACTGTGGTTCAGTCCAAGAAGGTGTGTTCCCTTCTAATTACAGTGATGAGTCCCTGTGTTTGAGTCTACCCACATGTTAATCTAAGCTAAAGGCATAAAAAAAATCACTAAGCTTCCTTATGGTAGTAGAAGTAGAGGTAGTTTTACATCTACAATTATTTTTTTAAAAGTCTCTGATCATTTTAAAGCCACAGTCTTGATCAACAAAGGTTTAGAAGTGTCTTGAAGATAGGATATGTTTCATCAGAGGGTCTTCATAGAATAAATGCCTGGCAATAGGATTGTTGTGGTCATGGGTGGGTCTGTGAAAGTAGAGTGTTCCTGAAACTGTAGTGAAAACCATGTTGGCACCTGGATTCACCAAGATCTGGGGCCTCACAGACGCTTGTTTTTGGAGTGCTGCCTATTCAGTGGCTCCGTGGCTGGCAGACACAGGCCACGATACTTGGGAAGCAAAGAGTTGGGCTATAGAGATGGAAGAGGGCTGGACAGCAGCCATAGTACAAATAAAGAGAGGCCTCACAGTGACCAAAAGAAGGAAATAGAATGGAGTGCGGAAGTGCAGGGGTAAGCAATGGAGACAGGATGGCTGGGAAACCCTTTAGCTTTTCCAATTTCATAAACTCAGAATCTCCCAAATTAGATTTTTACAAGTCAAGAAGAATGATCTTCCATTTACAATTCTGATACATATATTTTTGTTTGGACAACTATAAATTTCATTTATCTATCTACATATTTATTTCTGAATAGGCACTATAAGCATAAGTATAAAATTTAAAAGTTACAAATGGAAAAACAAATTTTCTTTTTACCCCTGTTTCATGGTGACCCAGTTTCTCTCCACAAAGGCACCTACTCTTCCCAGCAACTTGTGTGTCCTTCCTGGGAGAGACTGCATATGTAAATGTGTGCATTTTTGAACCACAAATGATAGACAGCATGCTATTCTACACCTTGCTTTTTTTTTTACTTATTGTATCTTGGTGTTCTTTCAGTACCCATAGATCTTCCTCATACTTTTTAATGACTGCATAAAGTTCCATTGTAAGGATGAAATGTTATTTAACCAGTTCCTTACTGATGGGGCATGTAGGTGTATTTCAGTCTTTTGCAAATACCAACAACATTGCAACAAATGTCCTTACATGTTTACTACATGTGTGAATAATTTTCTGGAAATGGAACTGCTGCATCAAAAGGTATATGATAGAAAAAATGTTACAGCTATTGCCAAATTGCCCTCAGTAGACATTTTGTGATGCGCACCCAAATATTCAACAGTGTTTATATCTTCTCACTAATAAAGTATTAGCCTTAAAAATATACATATTTTGAAGTACGTAGCATAATAGCTGGCACACAAAATAACAATCATCATTTTAATCATGACTAGTGCTAAACTTTTTGATCTTTGCAAATGTAAAAGCTTAAAAAATATTCCACTACAGTTTCATTTGCATTTTCTTCTTAAGAGTAAAGCTGAGTGTATTTCCATATATCTAAGTGCTTATTAAAATTTTCTTGTTTTGTGAAACATAGCTGTTTGTATGTACATTTTGCCAATTTATCTAATGGGTTGTTGATTGAAACATTTAGTATAAACGATTCTTACCATAATTGCATCACAGATTCTTAGTAAAATCCTACAGTTGACTTTTAAAATAATCTTAAACATTTAGAAAAGTTAAGTGGAAGCCAGGTATGGTGGCATGTGCCTATAGTTCCAGCTACTCTGGAGGCTAATGTGGGAGGACGGACTGAGGCCAGGAGTTTGAAACCAGCTTGGGCAACATAGAGAGACCCCATCTCAAAAAAAAGTTAAGTGGATATTAGCGGTTGGCATGACATTAAAATAAAACATTAATGACAAACTAGTTTTGTTGTTGACAGATTTATTAGCAGATAGATAAAAGAGTGTCAAAAATATAGTATTTTCTAATTTCAGCAAAACCTTCAATGAAATGTGACAGGCTTTCAGTTCAGGATGGAGAATGGGAGCACAGATGTTTGCTTCTCCTTTCTTTCTAAGGCCTTTAAAATGAATATCTACAAAAGAAGTGATAATCCTGCTATAATGGAGGGAAACCATCAACAGAAGACTGATTTCTGAAACTTTCTGAAATATGGAAAAACGCAAAGCAGAAAGTAAAGTACAATATTTACTCATGCAGCAAAGCAAGGGAAGCCATAATCTTGAATATAGGCATCAACAGGGAATAAGAAAACACCGACCCGTTTGTCAGAAGTCCAGTGAGGTGCTATAGGAGGAGTGGGTGAGAAGTTTCCGAAAACACTAGATTTAATTAAAGACGTGCCTGTGAAAAATCTTGACACTTCCTCCTCACTCTCCCTGGCTCAGACCCAAATTACAGGCAGTTAAGAGGGAAAAGCATCAGAGGGGTCATTGCTAAAATAACTGAACAACTTGGGTGCAGGAAACTGTGGTAACTAGTTATATATAACCGTGGCAGCTAGTTATATATAACCGTGGTAGCTAGTTATGGAGCCCCAGAGTAAATCCTCATCCTTCCATTTTGAATATGGTAGTCCCAGGAAAAGTGCCAACTCCCTATCCATGAACGTACAAAGATGAGGAGCAGCTACTCCAGTCCCTTATTATTTTTTCTCTAGTCCCTCATTCTTTTTTTTTTGTTTGTTTTGAGATGGAGCCTCACTCTGTCGCTCAGGCTGGAGTGCAGTGCAGTAACGCAATCTTGGCTCACTGCAACCTCTGCCTCCCAGGTTCAAGTGATTCTCTTGTCTCAGCCTCCTGAGTAGCTGGGATTACAGGCGCACAACACCATGCCTGGCTAATTTTTATATTTTTCTTAGAGACAGGGTTTCACCATGTTGGCCAGGCTGGTCTTGAACTCCTGACCTCAAGTGATCCACCTGCCTTTACCTCTCAAAGTGCTAAGATCATAGGCACAAGCCACTGTGCCCGGCCCAGTCCCTCATTCTTAAACATGAAATAACAACCAAGGATTGCCATTTCTTTGAAGAAAACTTGAAGTCTGAAAGAAAAGACCAAGATGAACCAACAAGAAAGTAAAATCCCAGGGAAACTGGCTTTAGTGAACAGATGAAAACAAAAGACAAATATGCAAACAAGAAAAACAAAATCTAAATCCTACGAATTAATGTCTTCAGAGAAAGAAGGTAGCACCCATGAAAAAGAATCACAATGTTATGGAGAAGGAAACCCTACTTATCCCCCAATTTTTTCAGAGTCCAAATCCTTGCAATAGCCTATCAGGCACTTCAGGACCTGACCCACACACCTCCCCGATCCTCTCTTCTCCTTCCCTCACCCTAGTCCAGCCCTACTCCAAGCCCCCATGAGAAACCTGTGCCCTAGTGTTCCCTCTGCCTGGGATGCTGTACCCCAGTTAGCCAAGTGACTCTCTCCCTTTAAGATTTAACTTGAATGTCACCTTCTCAATGATATATATACAATTTTTTTCCCCCCAAGACAGAGTCTTGCTGTATTGCCCAGGCTGGAGTGCAGTGGTGCAATCTTGGCTCACTGCAACCTCTGCCTCCCAGGTTCAAGTGATTCTTCTGCCTCAGTCTCCTAAGTAGCTGGGATTACAGGCATGTGTCACCATGCCTGGTTAATTTTTGTATTTTTAGAGGCAGGGTTTCACTATGTTGGCCAGGCTGGTCTCGAACTCCTGAGCTCAGGTGATCTACCTGCCTGGGCCTCCCAAAGTGCTGGGATTACAGGTGTGAGCCACAGTGCCTGGCCAAGACCTATATATTTAACCAAAAGAGATAAAGCATTAAGGGACCAAAGTAAGATAGCATCAAGATACCAAAATTCAAAAACAGAATAGGTATAAGAGGGAAAAACATGACATATGTCAGCCAGGTACTTCTTTTTTTTTTTTTTTTTTTTTTTTTGAGATGGAGTCTCACACTGTCGCCTCTGCCGGAGTGCAGTGGCGCGATCTTGGCTCACTGCAAGCTCCACCTCCCAGGTTCATGCCATTCTCTCGCCTCAGCCTCCCGAGTAGCTGGGACTACAGGCGCCTGCCACCATGCCCAGCTAATTTTTTGTATTTTTAGTAGAGACGGGGTTTCACCGTGTTAGCCAGGATGGTCTCGATCTCCTGACCTTGTGATCTGCCTGCCTCGGCCTCCCAAAGTGCTGGGATTACAGGTGTGAGCCACTGTGCCCGGCCTCAGCCAGGTACTTCTATATCAAATGGATAGGCATTCTAAACTGAAAAAGAGAGAAGACATTATTAAAGAAAAAACAAAGGGGGAGGTAAAATGGCAGTGGTTACTAATTTCTTACCCTAAAAAGTGGGGAGTCAAAATGATTTCATTAGAAATTTATGTTGCTGTATTACTTAAAAGAGGCAATAAACAAATGCATGAAAATAGGAACTAGAAAGATACGCCTGTTAAAAGGAAGAGAGGGAAGGAGGGAGTTAGTATAAGGGAGTTGATTCTTTTCCATCAAAACAGGAAGTTGAGAGATAAGGTTTAATACTGATAAACAAAAAGAGCAAGATACACACATTTTTACAGATAATGAAGTAACCACTACACTAAAACTGGGTACAGTTAAAAGTGGTAGGCTGGGTGTGGTGGCTCACTCCTGTAATCGAGCACTTTGGGAGGCTGAGGTGGGAGGATCACTTGAGCCGCAGTTTGACACCAGCCTGGACAACATAGGGAGATCCCATCTCTACAAAAAAAACAAAAAATTTAGCCGGGTATGGTGGTGTGCACCTGTGGTTCCAGCTGCTCAGGAGGCTGAGGTGGGAGGATCACTTGAGCTCAGGGCTTCGAGGCTGCAGTGAGCCGTGATTGTGCCACTGCACTTTACCCTGGGTGACAGAGTGAGACCCTGTCTCAACAATAAAAAAAGTGGTAGCTACTGAGGGGGCAGATAGGGGATGGGAGAGGTGGGATTGAGCTCATTATACAATTTTAATGAATTATATTATTTTGGTAAGCATTTAAACAATTTTAAAAGTTTTATTCATATCCTTGTAGCAAAGATGTGAGATACAGAGTGGATAATAAAAATCAGTGGATTTACTATCTTCAAATGTTTGAGCTGTTACTATGTGTAAAACCTAATACCAGATTTTATGTTCTCAAAGGATTTAGGCTTTATTGGGAACTTAAGTTCAGTACATAAACACAGAACAATACATGTCGTAAAGGATATGGTGTCATAAAGAAGGTGTCTAAGGAATTCAGAAACCTCTTCTAATTGTAAAGAGGAGACTCAGAGAAGTTGTGTGGAAGAAATAAGCATGACACCCTTGTGTATGGGGAGGGCACTATGTCTTTTCTAGTTAAGTAGAAAAATATTATAGCTGTCAGAAATATATTTCAGTACGAGAAACTAGAAATGTAAATTATATTTCTATTTGTTATATAAAACAGTATAAATAAAACAGTCCTTTGGATTGGAGAAATCAAAACTTTCATTACTGCATCACAGCCATCGGTGCTACCTCTCTGTCCAAAGAAACGCTGTAGTTATACAATGATTATTGTGGAAGGATTGAGATTTGTGCTGGATACATACAATTTGGAGTCAGAGATGCCATAAAGTCATGAGAAACACAAGGAAAGGCAGAAGCACAATATGCAGACAAGGAAAAGTCACTCTCACAAGGAAATCCAACAGTTTGTTTTTTTTTCTGAAGTATAGGCAGCAGGAAGAAGCAGAAATTAAGTTGTGAAGTTTGACTCCTAATGAGGGAAGGCTACTTTTAGACTTCATTTGACTGGTGGTAGGTATTAATTGAAGATTTTTAAACAGAAGGAATAAAATGACAAGATATTAAATGCCCACCTTTTATACATCATGGACCTGATGAGCTATGGGCTTCTGGAGGACTATATTCCTATTTGTACAAGAACAAGGGAGGGTGGAAGCTGGAGACGAGAGAAAACAGAAAGGCAGGTAGGGAGTGAATCTGAAGGCAAGAAGCAGACACTGCGTTGGAGGGAAAATCCAGAGACAACACTGGAATGATTAGGGAGAGCACGCAATGGAGAGGAACATCCAAGAACACCAAGGTTATCTGGGGGATGGAGAGGATGGCATTGCCACTAACAGTTACAGGGAACGCAAGAGAAATTGTAGTTTGGTGGGAAGGATTTTGTAAATTTAGTTTTAGACATAATAGATGTATGTTGATAGCAGGTAGAAAACTGTATCTAAAAAAACCAAAAGAGCCCCAAATAGGTCAACAATAAAAAGAATATCAGATTTTGCAGAGGAGGGGTTCCGCCAGTTTGGAAACTAATTCCATTGAGTCTCAAGCACACTGCTGTAGCAAAAATGAATACCTAAACACCAGCAGCAATAGCAGGGCTAGAGAAATGGTTTAGCAAAGGCCACCATCTGGCTCCAGTAACCTCTTTAATATGGTCTCAAAGAAGACCCCTCTGTTCTCATGAAAGTGGACAAGTCATTGTCCCATGAACAATCATGTGATTCATTCCTGCCTCTATATCTACTCCTAATTCTGTTTTCCTAAAATATTATGTCTCTTTGAAAGCCTAAGGCAACTCATATAACTCCAAAAAGCAATTAATTGTTAAGATTCTGATTTTGGAGAGACAGAAACCCAACTCAAACTAGCTTGATTTTTTAAAAAAGCAACCAAACAGCTCCCAAGGGCTTTTGTCACTGCTTTAAGACAAAGTCAACAGTGGACAGTGGGTGCAGCTGCAGTGATTTCCCTTCCACCCTTGGAACGCACAGCAATGAACTCTAGGATCTTCCTCTCCAAGATTCTGGGACATCAATGTGCGATTCATCCTCCTGAGACACGGCCTCCATTATGTCATGCCACTGCTCCAGAGTTAACAATGGCTTTCTATTGAGCACCAGGTCGAGGCATCTGGACACGAGCCAAGACCCTCCAGTTTTGCAATCTCCCTCTGCTTTTCAAAAGGAATTCTCTGTTCCAGCCATGTTGGTAGTCTTACCTTGGCCGCACTTATATCATGTTCTGTCCTTCCTCTATGTGTTGATTCTCAGTTCTCTGCTCCCTCCTCTCTACACACAGGAACCCATCATACCAGACTCTGAACAAATCCAATTACATTCCCACTTTTATACTGACTTCCATCTCTTTATTATCAATAATATAAGAAATTATGCAATTAATACTTATTGCCTAGACATCTATTTGCAATACAGGAAAACAATTAGCATTTTAAAAAGGGCTTGGGCTTAAATTTTATCTCAAAACCTACCTCATGAACTCCTTCCCAAGTGTGGCTGACAAGTTTTGGAAGAGGGGGTGGGAACAAGAGAAAAAGGCCAGTCTTTTAATTTTCCCCACTGCTGAATTGGCATTGTGTGCAAACTTATTTTTTCAAACTGATTATTAGTTAGATGAGTAATAATTTGAAACCATATGGAAACTTGAAAAGACTGTTTTCATCAAACTAACTTCACAGCAGTAGCATTTTGAGGCCAAGCACATTTGGAAAATAACAGAGTAAATTATAAAATGCAGCAAGGAGGTAGCAATGGACTTTTCTAGTTTCCAGCCAAGGAAGATTGATGCTGCTGATAGTGAATTCTCCTTTGCTATTTACAGCCTCAGTGCATGAATGCTATTTTGCATTGCATAATAAACTTCCTAAAAACATATACTGAATATATCTCCTCCAAACTAGACTATAACCTTTTTAGGGGCAGGGACTTTAAGCATTTTTTTGAATTTCTGTCTTCATTCCTTTTTTTTTTTTTTTCTTTCAAGATGGAGAAGATGGAGTCTTGCTCTGTTGCCCAGGCTAGAGTGCAGTGGCGTGATCTTGGCTCATTGCAACCTCCACCTCCTGGGTTCAAACAATTCTCCTGCCTCAGCCTCCTTAGTAGCTGGGATTACAGGCATGTGCCATCATGCCCAGTTAATTTTTGTATTTTTAATAGAGACAGAATTTCACCATGTTGGCCAGGCTGGTCTTGAACTCCTGACCTCAGGTGATCCGCCCACCTTGGCCTCATATCTTCGTTCCTTTTTGGAGCTCTTCTCCACCAGCAATTGGATGTCACAATGAGCCACTTTTCATATACCTAAGATATATTAGAGGACATCTATTTGATTAAGGTTTTTTGTTCTGAAGACTGTGTTTAGGAAAGAACTAGTTTTTAACTAGAATGAAAAGCTTACCCAAACAAAAAGATAGAAATGCCAAAGAATAGGGCATAAAGTCCAGAAAAACATACTTAGAGAAACTGAAATTTTTCATTACTTAGTGAGGTCTATCATAAAGGAAACCAATTTGGAACCTCATGTTAAAGGAACAGAAGATCAAAGAGAGAACAAAACTGTGAGGATGAGAACTTCAGGCAAGAGTCATAAAAGGTTCTACTACTAGTATACAAAGGAGGAGAAAGGAAAGAACTGACTTATATATCAGGAATGCCAAGGAGAAGTGGTGTCTGTAGTATGAGAACTGCCAGGAGAGTAGAATGATAAGGAATAGAGTGGCTGAGGGGCTAGACTTACTGATGGACGGATAAGGGTGCTTCTGAATTTAGGAGGGAATAAAAGGCCCTGCCATGGTTTCCTGAGATGTGACAGTTTATGAACCTGATACTCAGGAGAAAAGTATTGTCTATTTTTTGATAGATGGGTATTGCAAGAGAGTAATGTCAGGGAAACCAGGTGCTATGGTCTGAATGTTTGTGTCCACCAAACATTTACATGTTGAAATTCTAACCCCCGAGGTGAAGGCATTAGGATGTGGGGCTTTTGGGAGGTGATTAGATTATGAGGGTAGAGCCCTCATGAATGGGATTAATGCCCTTGTAAGGAGCTCATTAGTCCCTTCCACCACATGAGGATCCAACAAAATACAGCCATCCATGAAACAGCAAATGTGCCCTCACCAGACACTGAATTTGTTGATGACTTGATCTTGAACTTCCAGCCTCCAAAACCATGAGAAATAAATTTCTGTTGTTTACAAGAATGTCAGTCCATTTGCATTGCTATAGAGAAATACCCAAGACTGGGTAATTTATAAAGAAAAGAGGTTTAATTGGTTCACAGTTCTGCAGGCTGTCTAGGAAGCATAGTGCCGGCATCTGCTTCTGGTCAGGGCCTCAGGGAGCTTACAATCGTGGTGGAAGGCTAAGGGGGAGCAGGCACATCCCATGGTGAGAGTGGAAGCAAGAGAGAGAGAAGGGGAAGTCCAAGACTCTTTCAAAAAACCAGATCTCATATTAACTAACTGAGTGAGAATTCACTCATCACCAAGGGGATGGTGCAAACCCATTTGTGAAGGATCCACTGCTGTGATCCAATCATCTTCTACCAGGTCCCGCCTCTGACACTGGGAATCACATTGGAACATGAGATTTGGAGGGGACAAATATCCAAACCATATCATTCTGCCCCTGGCCCCCCACATCTCATCCTCACATTGCAAAATACAATCATACTTTCCCCAAAGTCCCCAAAAGTCTTAACTTGTTCCAGCATCAAGTCTAAAGTCCTAAGTCTCATAAGAGACTCATCTCCTACCACTAATGAGCCTATAAAATAAAAAAAGTTATTTACTTCCAAGATACAATGGTGGTACAGGCACTGGATAAACATTCCCATTCCAGAAAGGAGAAGTCGGCCAAAAGAAAGGGGAAGCAGGCCCCACACAGGTCTGAAACCCAGCAAGGCAGTCATTAAGTCTTAAAGCTCCAAAACATTCTCTTTTGAGATTGTTTACACCATGCTTCCTGTATAGCCTGCAGAACTGTGAACCAATTAAACCTCTTTTCTTTATAAATCACCCAGTGTCAGGTATTCTTTTATAGCAATGCAAATTGACTAACATACTTGTAAACAACAGAAATTTATTCCTCATGGTTTTGGAGGCTGGAAGTTCAAGATCAAGTTATGGAGCTCACTGGTGCAAGGAGTGGGCTCCCAAGGCCTTGGACAGTTCTGCCTCTGTGGCTTTGCAGGGTGCAGCCTCGCTGGCTGCTCTCACGGGTTGGAGTTGAATGCCTGTGGGTTTTCCAGATGTAGGGTGCAAGCTGCCAGAGGCTCTACCATTTTGGGGTCTGGAGGATAGTGGCCCCCTTCCTACAGTTCCACTAGGCAGTGCCCTGTTGGGCACTCTGTGTGGGGGCACAACCCCATATTTCCCCTCAGCACTGCCCTAGTAGAGTTTTTGTGTTGGCTACGCCACGCGACAGGCTTCTGCCTGGGCATGTAGGCTTTCTGGAATATCCTCTGAAATCTAGGTGGAAGTTGTCAAGACTTCTTCACTCTTGCATTCTGTGTGTCTGCAGGATTAGCACCCCATGGAAGCCACCAAGGCTTACAGCTTGCACCCTATGGAGTGGCAGCCCGAGCTGTACCTGGGCCCCTTTGAGCTGACGCTAGAGCCAGACTGGCTGGGACAGAGTGAGCAACATTTTTTTTTCTTTTTTTTTAACAGCAGGCTGAATGGACTGACACTGGTTTTAGAGGCTCTCTTCTAGGACAGAGAATGAATGAGGGCCAGGTGACGGGTGAGAAAGGAAATGGGAGGAGTCAGAAATGATAACCCAGAGTGAGGCATTGCTAGTAAACTTCACAGCAGAATGTTTCATTACGTTAATACAAATTCCCCTTGAATTACACTTCAAATCTCTTGTCTGACCTTACAAAAATTATGTTTATGCTAATATGCTAATAAATTTTATCCAGAGAGAGAGAGAGAATATATTATGCTAGAAATACATGTATTTGGTCAGAAGAGAATTTTTTACCTGTTAATAGTGCAATAACCTTTTAGGTTAAAACAGACAAAAACCAGGGCCATTAGAAGCCGACTTAGAAAAGAGAAATGTTTGCTTTTGTTTTGAGGCACCCCTCTCCACCCCTGTGGAGACGAGCTGTACTACTCTGGCCCTCAGCTAAGCCCCTGAAAGAAGAGCTGCCTCTTACCACTCTGGCATCTACGATAACTACAGCTCTTTCTTTCCTCCTATACCCTTCATTTCCTGTAACTCTGTCTTCTGTTTCATGTAGGAGGAAAAAAAAAAAAGAGATCAAAAGCCAGAGAGAGCTTAAAAGACCAAGTACATGGGCATTGTAGCAGAGTTAAAAGTTACTATGGGAGTCCAAAATAGTTCCAGAAACCTGTCCCTTTGTTTCTCCCTCACTCAAACTCTGCATTGCTACTTCCTCAGTCTCCTGTGTTCTGATCTTACAGTGCAGAGCTGCACACATATGAGGACAGAGTAGGGTGTTCACAGGATGTGACACACAGGACTCTCCCAGAGGCCAGGTTTCGGTCTCATGCCATATCCCACCAAGTGAATCAACACGGGCATCAGCAGCACACGTGAAAATTCTCTTTGCTTAAATGCCAAGTATTATTAAAGCTCAGGATTCTTTTTCTAAAAAAAATTAATGGGACTCAACTTCTAGAGAAGAAAGACACTGTCACTTTAAAAAAGTGGAATATATCTATATATTGGTGAAAGCAGTTTTATGTAAAAGGCTTTGATTTAACCAAAACACCCTCATATTAGACATACGTAAGGAAAAAGAAGTTCATGATATCCCATGGTGAAAAATAAGAGAGTATAGTTTTAGTATTTCAGATTGTGAAGTTTCAAAGGTGTTAATCTACCTAAGGATGTAAATGTCTCTTATCTGTATTTGGCTTTCCTTAGAAGTTATCCATGTGGTTTGTCATGTTAGTGTCAACAATATAGAATTATTCCATATTGTTATTATGTAAAAATATACATGATTTTAATTACAACTATCAAGATAGGAATAATTGTGGAACTAGTGATAGCTCCTCACTGCTGTTAAAATGTTTACCCCAATATTTTAAATATAACTAACTTTTACGGGATAGAAGAATTAGATTGAATATAATTTGTACATGACAGTACCACTTTCAAGGAAATAAGCAGTGGATCTAAAAGATTTTAATTTTATATTTGACATCTTTATTTACTGTCCTTAATTTCTCCCACCACAAATATGCATTTTCTCTATCTGGACTTTAAACGCATCGCTTTGGAAAACACATCTCTGCCTCTTCCCTCTTCCTTGCCACTCCTTTCTACTGGATTTCCCGGATGACTTTATATTTGCATGGTGCTTTGCCGTTCAAAAAGCATTCATACCCGTGACACCATGATACCACACTAACCCTCATGCAGGCATGAAAGACAGGTGTGTTAGACAGGTGTTTGAGGCCGGCATGTAAGACAGGTGTTATCCACATTTCACAAATAAGGAAACAAAGATGAGTTCGCTGAGGGCCCACACAACTCCAATCTTGGTGACTGAAGCCTCTATTACTCTCATACTATGACTAGCCTTCTCTTTCCAAGCCTGGTCAGACACCAAGACCTGTAGACTTTACCTCCTTAATATTTTCCAGTTAAGTCCCCTCTTTTTCTTTCCCTAATTTGGTTGGCTTAGCTAGGGTCCTTAATGCCTCCTGCCTGGACCACTATACCTCCCTACCTCATTTGAGTTATATGTGACCCCTCCTCCTTCCATCTATATGGAAGATCACTGTGCTCCGTGATCTTTGTAAAGCCCAAATATGATCATATCATTCCTTCTCCTCCTTTAAAACCCCTTTGGTTCTCTGTTGCCTACAGGATAAAGCTGAAGATGAGTACAGAAAACAGGTCCTCTGCAATGTGAAGCCTCCCTTTCTGGCTTTGAACCTCTTGTCATGCTGCCCCCAAGCACCCTCCTCCTGGGCTGCCATGCCTTCTCTGTGGTCCCTTGCAAGCACTGTATATCTTTCAAGATTTAGCTCTTGATGGGGTCACCTCCTACCTGGCAACTCCCCCAACCCCTTCTAGGTCCTAAGGACTGACCTCTTCTTCTTTGTGCTCCTTTCCAGTACCCTGTGACTGTCATGGCAACTGTATCACTTTAGTATGTGGTTTATTTAAAAATTATAAATGGGGTCAGGTGCTGTGGCTCACACCTGTAATCCCAGCACTTTGGGAGGCTGAGGCGGGTGGGTTACTTGAGGTCAGGAGTTTGAGACCAGCCTGGTCAGTGAAACCCTCTCTCTACTAAAAATACAAAAATTAGCTGGATGTGGTGGTGCATGCCTGTAATCCCACCTACTTGGGAGGCTGAGGCAGAAGAATTGCTTGAACCTGGGAGGCGGAGGTTGCAGTAAGCCGAGATCATGCCACACTGTGCTCCAAACTGGGCAACAGAGTGAGACTCTTTTTCAAAAAAAAAAAAATTATAAATGGGCTACTGTTTACTTGTCTTTGCCCTGCGTTGACCATAAGCCTCTGGAGGGCAGGATCCTGGTCTTTTCACATCTCTGTATCCCCACAAAAGGGTTCAATTCATTTACCTTAAGGACTTCATGTTCCTTAAATCAGCTCTAAAGGCCAGGCTTTCTGATCTCTTTCTTTTTTTTTTTTTTTTCTTTTTTTGAGACGGAGTCTTGCTCTGTCGCCCAGGCTGGAGTGCAGTGGCACGATCTTGGCTCACTGCAAGCTCCGCCTCCCGGGTTCACACCATTCTCCTGCCTCAGCCTCCTGGGCTGTAGCTGCCTCAGCCTCCTGTAGCTGGGACTACAGGCGCCCGCCACCACGCCCGGCTAATTTTTTGTATTTTTTTAGTAGAGACGGGGTTTCACCGTGTTATCGAGAATGGTCTCAATCTTCTGACCTCGTGATCTGCCCGCCTTGGCCTCCCAAAGTGCTGGGATTACAGGCGTGAGCCACTGCGCCCGGCCTAGGCTTTCTGATTTCTAGCCCAGGGCCCATTTTGGCTACACCAGACAGTATAAATAGCAATAGGAATGGATGTACTTCACTTGGAATTCCTGGGCTTGGGAAAACTGGCATGGGAAAGGCCAGGAGTTTTCTGCTGGGGTTTGGATCCTCTTCTGGAACAACCCCCCATAATTCAGTAGACTAAAGTACTGAGGGTGCTTTTGGTGAGGCAACCGCCTGCCCTTCCAATTCCTTCAGACAAAGATTAGACAGATGGATCCTGTGAAGGTTATGGCGAAAGAAGGAACATTTCCATCGAGGGAGCTTTACCATTTCTTCCCACGAAACTAGGTGAAAGGTAGTGGAGTCTGCCTAGTTACTGAGGCCAAATGATCTCATAATTACTGCTGGGAGGGGCCGTCATGCCTTAGTTTGCTTTACTTTGCTAGAGTGTAAAGGGTAATGCTTAGATATTAGATTCCAAGAAACAGAAAGGAAAGAGGATTGCTTTCCTTCATTTTATGCCTTCTTGGAAATGGAGAAGTTTCCAGGAGAAGAATCTGTATTCCATGGTCTGTGGCTTCCTAAGAGTAGCTCAAGTCCCAGTTTCTGGGAGTGGCATCTTCATAAGGATGTTTATCATATTTCAGTGTCTTAGTAAGGGCCCCAGTTTCCTCGCCTCCACACCAAATCCTCCTCCCACAGCCTGTGTCACAGAGCTGCTCTCCGTCACACCTTACTCAAATTGAGAACACATAGGTTTTTTTTTTTTTTTAAATTTTTAAAAGCTTGGGGAATGTATGCATTTTCTACATGACTAATGAAGCTAGGCATTGTAGATAAGAGAAGCAGTGAATGTTTTAAAATCAGTCACGGTTACTGCTGGATTTTATTAGAAACACTCAGACTGGTCTAGTTTTGGGGGGTTAATATGAAATTTATAGCACAGCTGAGTAAATAAGGGTATCCACTTATTTTCAGAAATGATTTTTGAAGTTTAAACCACTTACTATGAACATTTTATAACATAGAAAACAGGTACAAAGTAGATAGAATAGTATAAACAAGGCAATCTTGTTTCATCTGTATACCTGTAGCCCACCACTCCTACCTCCTACTGGTTTTGAGACAAATCCCAGACCACACTATCTTTTCATCTGTAACTATTGCAGTGTATAACTCTAGAAGATAAAGATTCTTTGAAAAAATAAACACAATACCAATATCAAACCTTAAGGCTAAAAATTGTAATTGATTTTTTAAAAGTGAGTGAAATATGGCTGTTTTTCAGGGAAACAATTAGCACAATGTAGTAGTATTTAGGATTGGAGTGGACTAAAGCATCTCTAGGCACACTGTTGGGTATCTGGTTACCCAGTAGGGGACTTGGGAGAGTTCCTGTTCTCACACTAGTCCACATGGCTCTTGCTAGCACAGCAGTAGGAGCTGCCTACTTTGACATCACCAGGTACCAGGACCCCTTTTCTCTTGCCCTTCCTGCTCTGGCTATACTGGAGAGAGGAAGAAATGGAAATGCCATTCCCCAATCTCAACACCTGAGTCAGATTCGGCTCTCTTGAAGCTGAAGAAGAGAGATTCCCAATGACACGAATCAGCATGAAAGGAATTATGGTTGTGAACAGAATGTATCAAAGTGGGTGGTGTCCATGACTCTAGGTGGGATGATGGAGTCACTCTGCATCCTGTCTGTGCCTCAGGCTGCAGCTGCTTCTCTTTAATCTGCCCTCCCACCCCCTCCTCACCCCCGACTCCCCACCACATACCCAAGAGACAGTGAGAGAAACCTGAGCAGCAGCAGACATGGGGTGATGTGATATCCAGGCTGCCCACTTCCTCTGGCCCGTCAATACTTTGTGTCAGCAAGTCCTCAGGCTGTGCTGGCCCTCAAGATTGTCTGGATTTTTCATATGAAAAAAAGCTCAACATCACTGATCATTAGAGAAATACAAATCAAAACCACAATGAGATACCATCTCACACCAGTCAGAATGGCGATTATTAAAAAGTGAAGAAAAAACAGATGCTGGCAAGGCTGCAGAGAAAAAGGAACACTTTCACATTGTTGGTGGGAGTGTAAATTAGTTCAATTATTGTGGAAGAGAGTGTGGCAATTCCTTAAAGACCCAGAGGCAAAAATACCATTTGACCCAGTAATCCCATTACTGGGTATGTACCCAAAGGAACAGAAATCATTCTGTTATAAAGATACAGGCACAAGTATGTTCACTGCAGCATTATTCACAATAGCAAAGTCATGGAATCAACCCAAATGCCCATCAATTATAGAGTGGATAAAGAAAATGTGGTAAATATACACCATGGAATACTACGCATCCATAAAAAAGACTGAGATCATGTCCTTTGCAGGAACATGGATGGAGCTGGAAGCCATCATTCTCGGCCAACTAATGCAGGAAAAGAAAATCAAACACCATATGTTCTCACTCTTAAGTGGAGGTTGAACGGTGAGAACACATGCACACAGGGAGGGGAACAACACACACTAAGCCCTGTCAGGAGAGGTGGGAGGGAGAGCACCAGGAAGAATAGCTAATGGATGCTGGACTTAATACCTAGGCAATGGGTTGATCTGTGCAGCAAACCACCATGGCACCCGTTTACCTATGTAACAAACCTGCACATCCTGCACATATACCCTGGAACTAAAAATAAAAGTTGAAGAGGAGAAGAAAAGAAAAGATTGTCTGGGTTTTCATATGAACATCCTCATTTATCTTGGAGACTTTACAAGGTTTGTAACAATTCTGTATAGATCTAAAAAATGAGCAGTATGTTTGAAACAAAATATGGAATTCTAGGTACAAAAATCAGCTCTCAAAAGTATTAGATTCTCTGAATTGATCAATCATAAACATATACTTCGAAGGGCACCTGTCCCCTTATCTTTGCAAAAGGTTCTTGCCAATTCTTAGAACAAAAAATCTACGGAATTCGGTTCATAAAAAATGGCTTTTACAAAACAATAATTCATAACATCTCCTTGAATGGCTTCAGATACCAAATAGGCAAGTTACCTTAGAGAGGGCACGGAAGAAAGGTCTTTTCTAAGCTAGAAGGCCAGCTTGTTCTTAAGGTAGACAGACATCTGCACAGTATGGTTTGCTCAGTAGTGGGGGATAATGGGAAGGGCTCTTGTCCTTAAATTCCATAAATTCTCTTGCCACCACCCTGGCCCCTACCACAGTGTGCTCCACCTGTTTTTTTCTTGGAATAATCTTCTTTGGAAAAGGTAGGCCAGGACTGGTGGTGGTGGTGGTATTAGTGGTGGTGGAGTGCTGGAAGGCCTCTCTCTCTTTTTTTTTTTTTGAGATGGAGTTTCACTCTTCTTGCCCAGGCTGGAGGGCAATGGCGTGATCTTGGCTCACTGCAACCTCTGCCTCCTGGGTTCAAGTGATTCTCCTGCCTCAGTCTCCCTAGTAGCTGGGATTACAGGCACCCACCACCACGTTCAGCTAATTTTTGGTATTTTTTAGTAGAGACAGCATTTCACTATGTTGGCCAGGCTGGTCTCGAACTCTTGACCTCAGGTGATCCACTTGCCTCAGCCTCCCAAAGTGTTGGGATTACAGGCATGACCCACAGCACCCAGCTGGCCTCTGTATGTTTTACAGCTCATTGTTTTCTGTTATGGATATAACAACATGCATGCATGAAGTCACTGATGGAGTCTTTCCATCACAGCTGAGAGAAAGCCAGTTTTACTGAGAAAAGACAGAAAACTATTGTGCAGGAAAGTTCAATGTCAACATCTCTGTGGGGAGGGCAGAAGGTGACTGGGCAAAGATGTCTTTGAAGAGACAAAGGAAGGGAGACATGAAAGAGGATGTGGGAGGACTCTGAAGCCTCAGGGTTTTGTCTGCAGGGGCCCTGTTTTCTTTTAACTAGTTAATAGGACACTGGCTCTGCAGAGAAATACACAGACTGAAACAACACTTACTAAAACTAGAAGTGAGAATATAAATAAGGCTGAAGAATTTTCCTCTCTTCCATTAAAAGTCATTTCAGGTGTGCCTGAGCCATACAGTTTCTGAAAGATCAGTCTGTGAATTCCATAAACTAGAGGTTCTCAAACTGTGGCCTAAGAACTTTCTATGTCAGAACGATTTAGGCATGGGGCTTGTAAAAATGTACTTCTTAGGGCTACTTCAGACCTTTTAAAAACTTAAATCTTATACCCACCAAAATCTTGGAACTACTGAGCTGAGTGTCAACCAAGCCAAGACTACTGGGCCAACTGGGAAGCGAGTCAATTACTATTGTTACTTTCATCCAGCAATCTTCTAAGGAGGGCTGGGAGAGAGTGGTAAATTTATCAGTACTACTGATAGATAATGGGGAAAAACAATCCCCATTAATGATCAATCTGTAATGCTACTTCAGGAAAGAAGTTTCCAAATACTTAGTAATTTCGGATTTTGGATGATTAGTTAGATACATTATCCAAAATCAAAATATGGGCCACATCTGAGTTTTCTTTGGGAAATGAAATTACTGGTTTTTTATAATTTTATTTTTTGCTATGATCTGTGTTTGTCAAGGTTTCTACAATGAGCTTTGTAGAATCATAGATTTTAATTAAAAAAAAACTTTAAAGAAGAGAAGTAATAGAGACCACATTTAATTTTGAGACACCAGTTGTACGTGGTACCTTAAACTAGACCAGATTTCAAGGAAATATTTACAGACGGATTTTAAGCAGGGGGCTCACAGAAAAATCTAGAAGTTTTATAATGCATACATGTAAATATACATTAGGAAAAGCATTTTAGGCCAGGCGCGGTCGCTCACACCTGTAATCCCAGCACTTTGGGAGGCCAAGGTGGGTGGATCATTTGAGGTTGGGAGTTTGAGACTAGCCTGGCCAACATGGTGAAACCCCATCTCTACTAAAAATACAAAAACTAGCTGGGTGTGGTGGTGGGCGCCTGTAATCCCAGGCTACTAGGGAGGCTGAGGCAGGAGAATTGCTTGAACCTGAGAGGCAGAGGTTGCAGTGAGCCGAGATCACACCATTATACTCCAGCCTGGGTGGCAGAGTGAGACTCCATCTCACAAAAAAAAAAAAAAGAAAAAAAAGAAAAAGCATTTTAGGGAGGGGTTTGAATGAGTTTGCTTCAAAATTATGACTGATGTAAATATTCAGGTGAAGAACGTGAAGATGAGATTAGGAGTTAGTGGGTGAATGTGCTGAATTCAAATCCTATCTGTTTTTGCTTTTGTTTTGTCTAGTATTCAGTGGGATGGTTAGCCTTCTTGTTGAAGTATCTTCATAGGCATATTAGGAATAATAATTCCTTCTTAGGACATTGTGAGACTTTAGTAACATTCATAGATTTTTTACATAAAAAGGTATGCATAAATACACTAAGACAAGGCTTAAAAATGTGTTTTAGCCAGAAAAAAAGTGTTTTGATTTGATTTGAAAATTTTTAACGCGAGGAAACAGAGATTTCAGCAGATATAATCCTATGACCATCTAAGGTTGTCACAGTTATCAGGTAGGTTCTGTCTCCTGTTTACCATTGAAATGCCTGCAATTCTGAAGTATATTTTATCAAGAACCTCTAACGAGCTGGTTCCTATATTCCTAAAAAAATCCTCATTGGGGGAGCTCTGCTTATTAGAATTAAAACTATATTATCCGTTTTAGCAAAAAAAAAACTTATACCAGGACTAGCCATTGCAGTGGTAATTGTGAAATGTTGCTGTGTGCCAGCATTATTATTTATAGTTCTCCCTTGTATGGCATGATCAAATGGCCTAAATAAAGAGAAGGAATATGGGAAGAAGAGGAGAAAGGCTGGAAGCCTACTGATTGTCCTTTGAGCACCTGCATAGTTTTCAGGCTATAAAAGGCAAGGAAGATAACCACTGAAACAATGTGAAGGTGACAAAGTAGAGGAGGGGGGCCCTGAGTCAATCCTGAAAGCAGCTGCAAACAGCCTGCTTTCCTCTGCAGCGCCAATGAGGACCCAGTCTGTAGTTTGGAGCAATCCATAGCCCAGAGCCTACATGCATCTGTGTACCTAATTTCACAGTTTGATGTGAGACTTAATTTGAGGGACAATGATTACAACATTACAAAGTTGTCTTCATGCTGTTACATTTCAGATAAACCCAGCTAACAGTATTTTAATGTCTAAAAGGTATCTATCTCCTCTACAAAGTAGGGGATCTTAAGCTTAAGAAAAAAATATATAATTATGTTCTTTATATTTTTTCCTCTGCCATAATACACGCTCATTCTAGAAAATTCAAACATTACCAACACCATGAAAAAAAAGACACAAAAAATAAGAAAACATAATTTAGAGAATTTAGAGAATATCATCATTTTTAACATTTTAGGGAACATTTTTCCAGGCCTATTTCAATAAATAGATATGTCAATATAGAATTTTGTATAATAGGATCATTTTATACATGTTTTATGCAATTAAAAAAAGGTCAAAGATAGTCCTGAGACTATTCTATCCCCATGATTAGAGATAAATGCCACCTTTCATGAATGCTATAAAATATACCATTGTGTTAATGTGTAGTTCATTAATCTAATACAGAATGATGGTCCTTTGTAATGCCTTATTTTATTATGTCACACAATTTTTTCATTTTGGTTAAATTTATCCATCTTTCCCTTTATAACTTCTGAATTTAATTCCATGCATTGTAAGACTTCCTACTTCCATATTATATAGTAGTTTTTGTTTTCTTCTAGTACTTTTATGGTTTCTTTTTTTCTGTGTTTAAATACTTGATTGATCAGGGGCTTATTTTAATTATGAAATGGAGTAGATTTCCAGCTCTAGTTTTTCCCAAATGGCTAACCAGTTGTTCCATCTTTTCCCCATGGATTTGAAAATACCTCCAGATATATTTGGATTTCCTTCTGAACCTTCATTAGGATAGCTTCATCATGATAAGCTATGGGTCTATCTTTTTATTACTCAGATTTGACTTGGCTATTTCTGAATGCTTCAATCTTTCAGAATAAGTTTAGAATCATTCTGAAATGTTTTCTCAAGAGAGTCACTGAGATTTTGTTTGGAGTTGCAGTGAACTTATACATTTAAGAAATACTTCATAAGTTTTCTTTTTGAGGAAGGTAAACTCCATTTATTCAAGTTTTCTCCTTTAGTAGGTGTGTTGTTTTACTTGAAGTCTTATTAAATCGATTTCTGGGTATTTTATATTTTTTGATGCTAGTCTGTAACTCTTTCTCCAATTTATTTTATTAACTTTTTATTGTTAGTTAAGAAAGGTAATTGACTGTATTAGTCCATTTTCATACTGCTTTGAAGAAACACCGGAGACTGGGTAATTTATAAAAAAAAAAAAGAGTTTTAATGGAGTCATTGTTCCACATGACTGCGGAGGCCTCACAATCACGGTGGAAGGTGAAGGAGGAGCAAAGGCACGTCTTACATGGTGGCAGACAAGAGAGCGTGTGCAGGGGAACTGCCCTTTATAAAACCATCAGTTCTCATGAGACTTATTCACTACCATGAGAACAGCATGGGAAAAACCTGCTCCCATGATTCAATTACCTCCCACTGGCTCCCTCCCATGACACGTGGGGATTATGGGAGCTCCAGTCAAGATGAGATTTGGCTCCAGCCAAACCGTATCATTGACTTTTATAATTTTTCTGATAATCAGTCAACTTACTAAGTACTATTATTTCTAATTGCTTTTGTGTTTGTTCCCTTGAGTTTTAAAAATACAATCAACTTTGGCCAGGTGCGGTGTCTGTAATCCCAGCACTTTGGGAAGCTGAGGCGGGATGATCACTTGAGGTCAGGAGTTCAAGATCAGCCTGGTGAACATGGTGAAACCCTGTCTCTACAAAAATATAAAAATTTTTTGGGCATGGTTCCACGTGCCTGTAATCCCAGCTACTCGGGTGACTGATGCACGAGAATCACTTGAGTCCAGGAGGTGGAGGTTGCAGTGAGCTGAGGTCATGCCACTGCACTTCAGCCTGGGCAACAGAGTGACTCTGTCTCCAAAAAAAAAAAAAAAAAGCAAAACCAAAAAACAAAGAAACAATCAATTTTATCTATATTCAACATATAGACATATATGAAATATCTATATATTTCAACATACGGAAAGTCCAACCTCTTGCAGGTTACTTTTGATCCACTGTCTTTAGTGTTCCTATTGCATTCAACCTCTGACATACTTCTTTCTTGAGGACTTTGGCACATGGAATCTTCAATGGCCATGTGGGTGGAATGGCATCCAGTAATAATGGCCTTATCACCAGCAACCTTTACTGACATTTCACATAATCCCTCGTGGTCAATACCAGGCTTGCATCATGGCTCAGACGGTTGTGTACAGGAATGTTTTGTCAATATGTCATCTCTAATATCCCCATATCTGCCTGTAATCTCCTATCCTTCCAATTCTCATCCCTTGCCATTCTCACCAACTGTGTGTTTCAGCCTCAGAGAAAAGCATCAGCTATTGATGTTTCCATATTCTCCTCATCAATCAACCTCTTCTGGACTTATTTCCGGAGGCAGCTCAGGCCATATATGTGATTGTTCACTCCCAATTTCTAATCATGCTAATCGTTCTGCCATGCCCATTCAGATAAAATCCCCAAATCAGCCTTTTAAACTTCTAATACCAAGATTCTGAACACATTGTAGGGAAAAAAATACCAGTCTTTATTGTGGATCAGTCCTTTTGCTGGGCCCTCAACGGTGCCTAGACATCCTGTTTTATTTCGTCAGCTCGTATTTCACACTCTCCATGTTCCTCAAGCCCCTGATGAAACACAACTCATCTTTCTTGGTGAAAGGGGCCTTGTCATGACTTCACTAAGAAAACTGAAACTTGAAGTCATTATACAAGAGCACCCACATTTCTTTCCCAGACCTCTAATTACTTATATCTGCATAGACTGCATCTATTCATTCCTCCACTTTCAGAAGGCAAGGTCTCTCTCTTACTCATGTTCAAGCCCATTTCTGACACCTCTGGGCTTGTTCTGTCACTTATTGGGTGTGCCCCTTCATATTCTCCCTCTCTGCAGGCTGTTTCTCCGAGGTTATGTACAGGCTCACAAGGTTCTCTCTCACCTAAAAAACAAAACTTTTCATTGACTTCGCTCCTCCATTTACCTTTCTCTCTTTTCTTCACTTCTCAGACAAACTTCTTAAAGCCTACGTAGCTTCCTGAGCCACCTAGGAAATAAGTCCAGAAGGGGCTGATGGGCTAGGAGAACATGGAAACATCAAGAGCTTATGCTTCCCTCTGAGGCTGAAAAGCACAGGTGGTGAGAATGGCAAGGGATGGATAGGAGATTACAGGCAGACATGGGGACATGAGGATGCCATATTGACAAAGAAGATTCCAGTATGCACCAATCTGAGCTGTGATGCAAGCCAGGCACTGACAGTGAGGGATTATGTGAAATGGCAGTAAAGTCTACACAGGCTATGCTGGCTTCCTCATTTCCCATTTACCCAGCCCGCAGAGTCTGGCCCTCATGCTCATCGTGCTACTAAAATTTATTTGGAAAGGTTCTCTGGTGATTTCTCTATTTCCAAATGCCAAGGGCAGTTTAGTAGCTGCTCTTGGTTGTACTTGCCACTGGTGACTATCTTTTGGGACTCTCCTTTCCTTGTTTGTTTTTTCATGATTCTGTTCCTCTGTTTTATTTTGTTTGGTTGTTTTTGTTTTGTTTTACTCTCTGCCGTGCTGTTTATTTCCCATCACCTTTTGTGGCCTCTTCCTTTTTTGATCTTCATCCCAACACAGAATCATTCTCAGGTTCTCTCCTCAGTTTCCTACTCTTGTTAGTGGGAAATTGGATCCACTCTCATGATTTTAACTCTTACCTATAGGCCAACAATTGCCAAATCTATCTGCCAGCTCTAAACTCTATCCCACAACTATTAAAAAAGGGAACTCATTTTTAATACCCCAAATCCCCTTCCATGGCATAATGCAATGGCATCATAATCCACACAGCCTTTCTGAAGAGAAAAACTAAGTCATTCTGGCTTTCTCGCTCTGTCAATCCATTCCGTCACCTGGTCCTTCCAATTTTATTTCCTCAAAATTTCTCAAACTCATTCTCCCCTCTCCCCTACCAGAACAATCTCACCTGGATTGTTTTACAGCCAGCTAATTCCTGCTTCCTGCTTTGTTCTCCAACAAATCTATCTTCAACTGTCACTAGCAATATCTCGAAAAAACTCAAACCTGGCTATATCACATCCCTGGGTAAACCCTGTCAGTGGCCCCTGTGCCTTATAGATAAACCAGACCTCCTTCTCATCACAAAAACATGTCCTCTGGGACCTTCCTCCATCCTACTGCTTCTGCCTTATGTGCTGCCCTTTAAGTTTATACATTTTATCTTCTAGTAATATTAATTCTTAATAGTCACCTGGCTGTTTCACATCACTGTGTCTTACTTTAGGCTACTTTTTCCAGTTAGAATGATTTCTGTCTTTTTTTGGCAGAGTAGGCAACTGACTCCTATTCCTCCTTCAAAACTTCTCTCAGATATCATCATTTCTTCCAAGAGGCCTTCATTCAATCCCCATGCTGGGCTAGTTTCTTCCCCACTGTTCTTTTAAAAATGCCTGTACATAACACAGTAGATTGAAATTCATAGTTAATGTCATAGTAAGACATTGCTCAAATTATAGTGAACCTGACCTAATTATTATTATTATTTTTTAAATTAAGAGACAGGGTCCTCAGGCTGAAGTGCAGTGGCATGATAAGAGCTCACAACAGCTTTGAACTCCTGGGCTCAAGCGATCCTCCCACCTCAGCCTTCCAAGTAGCTGGAACTATAGGCTTGTACCACTGCACCTGTCTAATTTCTATATTATTTGTGGTAGAGGCAGGGTCTTGTTATGTTGCCCAGGCTGGCCTCCAACTCCTGGCCTCAAGTGATCCTCCCATCTCGGCCTCCCAAAGTGCTGGGATTATAGGTGTGAGTCACCGCACCGGGCCTAATGTTCTGGCGGACACAGTTCAAGCCTAATACATGCTAATAACTATAACACAGTATAATGTCTAAAAATAGTAGGTCCTCAAAAAATGTGCATTAAATTCAATTATTATGTAAATATAAGTACTTAAATGAATATAAAGTGAATTAAAATGCTAGTATAATTATTAAGTTGAAATGGGAAACTGGTACCTCTTAGGTATTCCCCAATTTCATTTCTGAGGAAAAGGGCTTTTTAACCTAAAATTGGATTCTCTATTTAAGTACAATCTTTGATTATTTTCAGACATTAAGTATATCAGAGAAGCTTGCAACTCCAGTGATAATGAATTTGGTCTCCATTTGTATTATAGGTTTAAATTATGTTACCCCATTAGGCATCTCTGCTATGACCAGTCCAGAAGGCACTGTGGCAAAGCAGGGTTGTCTGATGCAATGTGAATGCTGATATGTATCTATAAACGTGTAAGAGGATGGTTTAGGTATGTTCCAGCGGCAGTCCTGCCTTAAACAGGTATATGTTTACCTAGGGAAAGAAAAGGAAATAAAAAAATAAAGAGGCCAAACCACATAAGAAAGCAAGGACTCTATTCATATTAAAAAGGCTTTCCTTGGTTTGTTCAGTCTAATAGAATTCTTTATACAAAAACTACAGAAGCGTGCAGAGAAGTAGGGCAGTTTCTTCAAAGACTCTTCAGGTTGGAAGGGATCTAATAAATCAGGTCATTCAGCCCTCTCTCTTTACAGAGGAGGAAACTGAAGACCAAAGAGGAGAACGACTTCCCTAAAGTTTCAAAGAGTCGGCAGTAGAGCCAAAGCCGGAAAAGAAGGAAAGAGCAAAGCAAGAGGGGACACCTAACCGGGGGCTCTGAGTCCTTCCCCCTTCTGCTCTCCCTGCGAGTCCTGCCAGCCCCAGCCAGTCACGCCACAGGAGACCCCTAAGTGCCCATCAAAAACATGCATTTGAACTTTCAAGTATCCTATCCTTGTTCTTCCCTCTGCCTGAAATAATTTTCTCCCTCCAGTTAAAGACACATTCTTCCTTGTCCATCAACCTCGCTTCAAACAGCGCCTCTAATCTCACCCCACAAAACACAAATTGGCTACATCTCTATCCTCACAGCATTTAATTACTGTGAAATTCTTATCACATGGTATTAGTTATGTGGGTATGCATCCCATTCCCCTCTCCCCAGACTGGACGCTCTTAAAGGGCAACACTCATACCTCATTTAGCCTTGTATTCCCTGCACAGAGTAAGCATTAGGTAACTGCTTGCTGAATTACTTACTTTGGATTAGAGAAGAGCGAAGATATAGCACATAAAAGTTACTGAACAGTACAGTGTCAAACTCAGATCTTAGATAAAATGGTTGTGTAACACTGCTGTGCTAATGAGTCCATTCTGACCCAAAGTCAAGAACAGGAGAATATGCTTGTCCATAGGTATGCTCAGGAACTTCTCAGGGAGTAAACCAATCAGCTAACAGAGGTTAACGCTCAGGTGCCAGACAAAAATGGAAAGCTTAATGCTAAAAATTGATAATTATCGGCTGGGCACGGTGGCTCATGCCCCTAAGCCCAGCACTTTGGGAGGCCGAGGCGGGTGGATCACAAGGTCAGGAGATTGAGACCATCCTGGCTAACACGGTCAAACCCCGTCTCTACTAAAAACACAAAAAATTAGCCGGGCGTGGTGGCGGGCACCTGTAGTCCCAGCTACTCGGGAGGCTGAGGCAGGTGAATGGTGTGAACCCGGGAGGCGGAGCTTGCAGTGAGCCAAGATCGCACCACTGCACTCCAGCCTGGGTGACAGAGTGAGACTCCATCTCAAAAAAAATAAAAAATAAAAAATAAAAATAAAAAAAAGGATAATTGTCATGTGGGAAAGTCAAGAGTAGTGTCTTGTAGACAGTGAAAGAAAGGCCAATTGGAATATGGGGAGGGGGTTTGAAAAAGTGTGATGTCTATACAAATTACCATAATGTACAATAGAGTAGAAGCTAGAATAAGAAGATTGTGATAGCTGAACTTTCACTGCCTAAGCTCATGGACATTTAAAAAAATAATTTTTAATTTAAAAGTAATTTTTAATACTTATGACATACCAACACCTACCTGAGTACATTATAAACACTGACAAATGCATTTAGGACAGAATAATAACTATAAAATTTTACTATTTTCATAATATGGTTACAAAGTAATAAATGTTGAATTGGATGTATAGAAATTAGTTTGTTAAGTATTGCCAGAAACTCAGTCTTATTATTTTATAGTCACATCTTGTTTTTGATAAAAAATGATCTAATCCAGAGTGGTTTAAAGATATTTAAACTATTCTTACTCACCAAATTTGGCTTCGAGTAACTCCAGGTTGTTTTTCAAAACCTGAATTCACTCTCAAAAGAAGAAGATTTGCCAACCTTATGACTATTCCAAGAATTGGCTCCAGGCTTTGAAAGTAACACTACAAGAAGAATTTCAAAAAGATTTTGTGCAATTGCCGCATTGTTGGAAAAGTTCTTGGGTTCCTTTGGTGACTACTTTTAAAGACACAACATTCACGCTTTTAAAACACATCAGTCACATCACTTTATAGAAACACTCTGTACTTGTGCAAAGAAGAACCCATCTATGGTTTTTAAAAATTGGAATCCATGAATGACTGCTGTGCCAATTACGACGTAGAGCTTCAACTGAAAAAATGAACTTCTCTACTGCTAAGCTGGAGCACAGATAAATATGCAAGTATCCAAAGAGGTACCTGTGTTTAACAATACAGAGAAAGCACAAGTGCTTAATTGACAGCTAACCTTGTCTTCTACAGAACATTAGAAATTCTTTCAATGTTAGAATTGTAGAATGGAAATAAATCTTCCTTTTATGATTAGAAAACACACGTACAAAAGTTAAGAGAGCTACGCAGGGATGCACAGACTTTAATGGGAGTTACTTTGTCTTCTGCATCTTTGCCCTTCGTAAATCTAGTGAGGTTGTATAATCAGTGATTTTAGGAAGCTGGTTCAGTTTAGACTGCCTGCCTTTCTATTTTGGCTTCAACACTTTAACAGCTGTTATGACTTGGGCAAGTCACTGTGTTCCTCCTACATATAAAATGTGATGGAAATAGTACCTACCTTATTATATGTATATCTGTAAAAGCACTTTGAATAGTGTCTAATGAACAGCAATGATATTACTTCATCTTGTCTAAGCTTTGATATATTTTCTGGAGCTACTTAGTTTCTTCTTTGAAAGAAGATCGAATCTCAAAACAAAACATTCCTTTCCTCTCTATTCCATTTTCCTTATGGCAAAGGCTTTATGTGTTTCATCCTGGTGATATTCAAGACACTTAGCATGGTACCCATGGTGCAAAAGTACTTGTAAATGTCAGTTGAGTGCTCAATCAAATCCCTCTGTTCATCATCAACTGTCAAATACTGCTTTTCTCTTATAGCTCATATGCCATTTATTATTCTGATGCAAGGTCTGATATTTTGTGATTTTAGAATTTGAGAAAAGGTGCTGTCATTCTTTCTAAAATTTTCAGAAAAGATCCTGATCAAATCGAGAACATACCTAAGAAATCTACCAACTTCACATCAAAACAAGTCCAACTTTATATACTATGGAACTTTGTTATTAAGGGAGGAAGGGAGAGCGGGAGGAAAAGAAATATATTCTTAACAATAAATGTAGGCTCTTTGAGGACCACACTGTATATTACACAGAGTATCCTGCATAATATTTAAGGATTAAATAGATCTAATGAGGTGTTATTTTCTAATGAATTATAGAAACAATGTAGTGATAATAAAAGTTGTCATGATGAATTGATAGTTTTTCATCACTATCGATATATAGCAATTCAACTCACAATACACATTTCACAGCAATACACACTAAAGCTTTCAGAATCATTTGTAGAAACACAACTGCTTTCAGATGATAATTCTTAATTATTATAAAGGACACAAAAATTAGCATACTGTTTTTCTGAGGTTCTTCCTGGTTTTTAACTTACTGCACAAGTTGGGCATAATGTGAAAGACAACAAATATGGATATAATCATACACCTGATATATATGGACTTTAAGAAAACACCAACACGTATACACATATCAACATCTCCACTAGGGCTGGTCATGGTGGCTCACGCCTGTAATCCCAGCACTTTGGGAGGCTGAGGTGGGCAAATCTCTTGAAGCCAGGAGTTCAAGACCAGTCTGAGTAACATGGTGAAACCCTGTCTCAACAAAAAATAAGAAAAATAGCCGGGCCCGGTGGTGCACGCCTGTAGTCCCAGCTACTCTGGAGGCTGAGGTGGGAGGACCACCTGAGCCCAGAGAGGTTGAGACTGCAGTGAGCTGTGATCACGCCACTGCACTCCTGGGTGATAGAATGAGACCCTGTCTTGAAAAACAAAACAAAACAAAACAAAAATCCCCATTAGGGAAGAAGAGGCATGTCAAAACCTCATCTCATTGCTTGAGACAAGACACGGAATAGAATACAGAGAGAAAAGAAGGAATATCTTCCAGGGCAGAAGAGGAAGATTATGCAGGTTAATGGTAAATTAGCCAATTTTTTTTCTTTCTCCTTTCAATATAACTCAGTATTATTTCCCTCTCTCTTTTCCCAACTCTCTTCTATTTTCTCCTCATCTCTTTACTCACTTTCTCCAACTTCACATTTCCACTTCTCTTACCTTGGTCTCTTCCCTTTTAAAACAGGTCTTATCACCATTGTGCCCTCTATTGAATTGTTCAGAGGGTGGCCCAGATATCACTACCTCATCTAATTAGGGGGTCTGTCTAGGATCATCCAGACTAGAAGAGAGGAACAGAAGAGATTAAGAAAATGAATTGGCAGGATGGCTCAGTCACAATTCCTCTGTTTAACACTGGGGGTCTACCTTGCTAAGGTCATCACCATAAGATCGTATTCTAATGGGTTTGTTTACTAGTGTTAAAACTATGAATTCATTTTATGGGTGGATAACTATTCTGCAAAGAAGCTTGGAAAAAATAGTATTTGAGAGTAATGCCTGCCATTTATTGAGCTCTCCTATGGTGTGCAGATACTGTGTGATCACACTTAATCATAACAATCTCACGAGATGCTTCAAGTCGCCAAGTTCAACACATTTATAGTCAGCTAAAGTTGGATAGTCTAAAAACAAAGAAAACTAATCAACAAAAAACTTGATTCTGGCCTTAAAATGACAATAGCATAAGAAAAAAAGACCAAAACGTTGGGAAGTGTTAACTTTGAGACAAGGAACTATAAGGTGGGAGACAGGATGAAGGCCTCCATTTTTCATTTTGTATCTATCTATATTGTTTTAATTTCTGACTTTATACATGTAATGCTTTAAAAAATATCAACCCCTATGGGAAGATTATGTTCCAATTCTGTCACTTAAAAAAACCAGTAATAAATATTAGATGCAAAATTTTAAGAGGTCATAAAAAAAAGTACCCAAGTATCACAGCCTGAGTTCTCTTTGATGTTGTGGTTTGGGAAGTTTTCAAAATCTTAAGTACGAATGTCACTTAGTCAACATTCAACAGATGTTTATTGTTACAAAGTATAAGGCACTGACCTGTCTTTAAGATGCTTACAATCTTGTTTCTCTTGCTACATGAAAGCCCTTTATTTTCTTTTTCTTTTTTTTTTTTTTTGTGAAAAGACATATATTTATAGAGTAAAAGCCTTAGTAAAAGATCTAATCTAATTGTCTTTAAATCAAGCCTATGGAAAAAAGATTTCTATGAAATACCCAGAAAAGGCAGATTTATAGAGATAGGGAGTAGGTAGTGATTGCCTAGGGCTGGGGTTGGGAATTGAAATAAGGATTAAGAATAAATGTACCTGAGGGATCTCATTGGAGGGATGAAAATGTTCTTAAACTGGGTTATGGTGACGGTGCATCACTTGGTAATGTTACTAAGAGTCATGGAATTACACCTGGAAATGGGTAAATTTTATGAGGTAAAAACTCAACAAAGTTCTTACAAATACTATGCATCTTGGGACATCATGTCCATTATCAATACAGAAACCTTTGACACACATGGAGTGACCAATGACGGCTACATATGTCTATCTTAGGGAATGTAAATTAGTCTACTTAAGGAAATGTAGTTTAAGTTGGTTCTGCTTCTCTTCTCAAGGTAACGAATCAAACTTCGGATAAAACACTCCTCTTTAAGGATAAAGAAGCAGTCATTAAGGTGGCTGAGGAGGAACCTCTCTCAAGGATCTTTGCTTTATTACATTTGAAAATGTGCAAAGTGGCTAAAGCTGAACATTTAAAAAATTAGAAAGGTGTTAAAGGACAGTTCTGTTGAAGTTTAGCAAGTGGAAACCGTTTAAAGCTGAGAGTCCATGAGTAAAAAGCTCAGTGCCAGGAAGCAGAATGTGGAATCAGTGGA
This sequence comes from Pan paniscus, assembly GCF_029289425.2. Taxonomy (NCBI): domain Eukaryota; kingdom Metazoa; phylum Chordata; class Mammalia; order Primates; family Hominidae; genus Pan; species Pan paniscus. The sequence continues at coordinate 121,743,731 of NC_073253.2, read as the reverse complement.
TGATGGATAGAAGTATTGGACAACAGATGTATAACACCAAATCAGTAAGCAATATTTAAATTAGCTGGAAGGTCACAAAATACTCATGGCATGAGATCCTTTTAGCATAAAGTAAAAACCAACACACCTGGTTAGATTCAAAGAAATGCTCAGGTGCTGTCACAAGAGTCCTCACGGTCACTTTATAGAACATTGTTGCAGGCTACTGTAAGCATCTGACCTCTTTGAAGTTTGACCATTTAGTTTAATTACATTTCATGCCATCCTCCCACCTCCACCCCATAGCATGTCCCAGATGTTAAAAAGTGAGGACTAATACAGCTACAGTTTATGGAGAGCTGATAATATGTAGGCACTAGGTGAAGTACATTTCTTTTTTATTTTATTTTTTTCTTTAACATTGATTTTAAGTTCAGGGGTACATATGCAGGTTTGTCATATAGGTAAACTTGTATCATGGGGGTTTGTTATACAGATTATTTTGTCACTCAGGTATTAAACCTAGTACCCATTAGTTATTTTTCCTGATTTCTCCCTCCTCCCACCCTCCACCCTCCAATAGATCCCAGTGTGTGTTGTTCCCCTCTGTGTGTCCATGTGTTCTCATCATTTAGCTCCCACTTATAAGTGAGAACATGCGGTATTTGGTTTTTTGTTCCTGCATTTGTTTGCTAAAGATAATGGCCTCCAGCTCCATTCATGTCCCTGCAAAGGATGTGATCTCGTTTTTATGGCTGGATAGTATTCCATGGTGTATATATACCATATTTTCTTTATGCAGTCTACCATTGATGGGCATTTAGGTTGATTCCATGTCTTTGCTATTGTGAATAGTGCTGCAGTGAACATACACATGCATGTGTCTTTATAAAAGAACAATTTATATTCCTCTGGGTATATACCCAGTAAAGGGATTGCTGAGTTGAATGGTATTTCTGTCTTTGGGTATTTGAGGAATTGCCACACTGTCTTCCACGATGGTCAAACTAATTTACACCCCCACCAACAGTGAATAAGCATTCTTTTTTCTCTGCAACCTTGCCAGCATCTGTTATTTTTTTGACTTTCTAATAATTGCCATCCTGACTGGTGTGAGATGGAATTTCATTGTAGTTTTGATTTGCGTTTCGCTAATGATTAGTGATGTTGAGCTTTTTTTCATGATTGTTGGCTGTATATATGTCTTCTTTTGAAAAGTGTGTGTTCTTACATTTCCCATTTAAACTTCAAAGCAAGCCTGTATCAAATAGCTGACTTAAGTACTCCCCATTATAGATGATGAAACAGAGACTTAGAGGTGCTGAGTAACTTGCCAGAGTCACACCTGTAGGAGACAGGAAAGCCAGAATTCAAATACTAGTTTCCTAGAGCCTGCATTCTTAACTACTTCATGTACTGCCCAGATAAATCAGCATTTTCTGTGATATTAACCTCCAGTCATAGAGCTGATTTGGTTCACTATATATTTTTTTCAAAACCTTTCAAACTAGAACACACACTGTTTATTTTTCTCCATTTTTTAAAACTCCTCTATTGGGTGTTATACTTTAATATAATTTGTTTAATATAATTTATAAATATAATATGTATACCATTTTAAAATATGAGTTTTCATACATTGAAGGCCCATATTTAGTGGATTAGTGGGTGAATATATGTTAAAACATGTTATACATCATTCTTTCCTACCCCAAAGTTTATAATGAAAAGTGAACTGGATCTTGTTATGTTGCCCAGGCTGGAGTGCAGTGACATGATCCATGATCTTGGCTCACTGCAACCTCTGCCTCCCAGGTCTCTCACCTCAGCCTCCCTAGTAGTTGGGATTACAGGCATGAGCCATCACGCCTGGTTAATTTTTGTATTTATAGTAGAGACGGGGTTTCACCATGTTGGCCAGGCTGGTCTCAAACTCTTGGCCTCAAGTGATCCACCTGCCTCGGCCTCCCAAAATGCTGGATTATAGTGAGCTACCACGCCCAGCCTGTCAGATCTGATGACCTGGAAATTAAAAAAAAAAAAATTATATGCACACGCATACATAGATAGAGAGATAATCTTCTTTTGCTAAATGGGAGCTTTCAAAGTTTGGAATTAAGTAAGCACTAAGAAACTGAGTTAGGTCCAACAATTATTTGCCTTTATTTCTCTCGCTTCTAATTCAAGATCAGTTCCCAACTTCAATCTGTGTTCTGTTTGTCAAGTACTCCAACATGCCATGCACAAAGATGGATAGTTTAGATGAGAGATGTTGCCACTGCGGTCATTTATTTTTACTTGAATTCACTATTTTAAGTAAAAATATATACTAAAAATAACCAACCTTTATTGATAATACCAGAGCGCTTCCTTTTAAGGTAAATGTTCTTGTTGCCCACATCTATCCTTTTCCTACGTACATATGGAGTTGGACATATTTCTAAAATTCTTACACCTCAAGTTATTAAAGTTCAAATGTTAAAAATTCAAATTGCAATTTGAATGATATTACCTGTAATTTAATTCGTTATTTGAAACATGAATCAAGATAACTTTTGCTCAGAATATATCAGCATTCATTTTGGGTATTTGGGTACTTGTTGAAATTCATTAAAAGTAACCTGGATATTACTAAATGAGATCCAGAAGAAACTTTAAGAAATAAAGGTGTGTTTCATAAAATGTGTGTCAAGTGTAGGGGTTTGGGGGAGGGATAGCATTAGGAGAAATACCTAACGTAAATGATGGGTTGATGGGTGCAGCAAACCAACATGGCACATGTATTCCTATGTAATAAACCTGCACCTTGTGCACAGGTACCCCAGAACTTAAATAACAAACAAACAAACAAAAGTTAGAGCAAGGGTATTCTGGCCTCTTGAAGGAAAACAAAAATGTGTGTCAAAAAAAAGTCTGGCTATGCTACGACTATTAAAGTACTGGGAACATAAAATTCAGAATGAAAAAGGTAATAAAAGTGGAGAAAATTAGGATCTCAAAAGGAAATATACAGCTAAAGTACTTATTCTTGGTCAGAAAGGGGTTCATTGTATTTTTTAATCAAATATGCAGTTCGGTGATGAGTGTATCAGCAGCTTCACCTTCTAGCACAAAGATGAACAAATTAGCCACAGCTCTCGGGCAAGTAAATCTACCTAGAAATTCTAACCACTACTGATAGGAAATGTGATTAAGAAAAATTTTAAACGTAGAATTTCCCCTGACATAGTCAAGCTGAATGTCAGCTACAAGCATATTACAGTATATATCTTAATTACTGGGTCTGGGGTCTTAGCTTCCCCAGCTCACCAACAGATGGTACTTGAAAGTGACTGTTGGTTGGGCCCTCTGAGAAATTCAATAAGGAAAAATGTAATCTGAGTCTGCAACCTATTTAGAGGAAAGATAACTAATACAACTGGATTAGTGGGTGAATTAATATATGTTAACAACTTGAAACAGTACTTTGTACAAACTAAACTGTCAATAAACATTAATTGTTAATTAATCGTCATAATAACAGCAGATAAATTCTATGAGGTGGAAGCCACATATGTACAAGGTGAGCACTGGTAAAGAAGAGATGAGTATGGCCAGTAATGAAGGAAGGCTTCACATGAAGGAAAACTTGAGTTGATTTCTAGAAGTAGATGAAGAGAGAGGAGAGAGGGGAAAGGAATAGCAGTAAGGAAAAGTGAAGACAGAAGGGGATTCATTCGCTCCTATGTTTGGCATACCAGTTCTTATTCCTTCTGCATATCACTTCTTTTTTTGAATTTTATAAGAAATATATTTTTAAATTATTTTAAAATTAATATTATTTTTAATTGACAAATCATAATTGTTTACATTTATGGGGTACAAGGTAATGTTTTGGTATATGTATACAATGTGGCATGATTAAATCAAGCAACATACCTATGGTCTTGCTTACCTATCATTTTTTATGGTGAGACATTTGAAATTTACTCTTCGTTATTTTGAAATATACAACATATTATTATTCACTAATCTCCTTGCTGTGCAATAGATCTCAAAACTTATTACTCCTAACTGAAACTTCGTACCCTCTGATCAACTCCCTATTCCCTCCTTCCCCACCCTTTCTACCTTCCAGCGCCTGGCAACCACCATTCTACTGTCTATTTCTATGAATCCAACTTCTAAATTTATTTTTAAATTAAATTAAATTTTAGTTTTGAGACAGGGTCTCACTCTGTGTCCAGGCTGGAATGCAGTGGCATGAACATGGCTCACTGTAGCCTCAACTGCCTGGGCTCAAGAGATTCTCCCACCTCAGCCTCCCGAGCAGCTGGGACCACAGGTGTGCGCCATCATGCTTAACTTATTTTTTTTTTTTTCTGTAGAGACAGGGTCTCACTTTGTTGCCCAGGCTGGTTTTAAATTCCTGGGCTCAAGTGATCCTCCAGCCTCGGCCTCCCAAAGTGTTGGGATTATGGGCATGAGCCACAGTCCCTGCCTGGCCTGAGTCAACTTTTTCAGATGTCACACTTAAGTGAGATCATGCAGTGTTTGTTTTTCTATTCCTGGCTTATTTTGTCTAACGTACGTCCTCTAGGTTCATCCATGTCACAAATGATCTTTCTTTTTAAAGGCTGAATGATATTGTGTATATATACTACATTTTCTTATCCCTTTATCCATTGATAGACACTTAGATTGATTTCGTATCTTGTGTATATAGCACATTTTCTTATCCATTCATCTGTTGATGGACACTTAGGTTGATTTCATATCTTGGCTATTGTGAGTAATGTGCAATGAACATGGGAGTGCTGCCTATCACCCCTTTAAGTATAGGGCTGCTAGTATGATTGTTTGGCTATAAAAGATGTGCATGCTGACTAGTATTAGGAAGTGAGGTTGCAATGGTCTGTGTGGGTCCAGATCATGAAGGATCTTAAAATCTTGGCAGAGGAGCCTATTTTTAAGAGTAGGCCATGGAAGGCCATCATAGATTCTGGAACAGAGGAACCGGTGTACAGCATAGTGGTTCTAAGTTCATGCTGTAAAGTTAGGAGACCTGGGCTTGAATCCTGGCTGCTCTTTTATTAACTTTGTGACTCTGCCTAGCTGCTTAGCTTCTCAGAGCTTCAGTGCTTTTATCTGCAACATGGAAATAATAGCACCTGCCTCATTCTTTGTGAGAATGCATTTAAAGTATTGAGCACACTCCCTGTCACATAGTAAGCATTCTCAGTAAGTGCCAGCTACTATTATTAAGGAGGCTAAGGCTCTAGGTGATGAGGCCTACATGGGTGCAGTTACAGACGCAGGGAAATTGTGAGGAGCAAGTCATTCTAACCCTCTTAGAAGAAATGTCCATGGGGACACCCAGACTTCAACAAGACTTTGAGTCTAGTGATAATTAATGTAAGTTATGAAGTCCAAAACAGAAGTTAGACCGGGTTTCTAAGCACAAAAATTTGGCAACTTAAAATGATTTCAAAGTGGAATTATCACATCAGTATAACCTTATGATAATACATATCCCTCTTTCCTAAATTACTCATATCCTGATACCAGAACAAGAGTTTTAGAGCTCAGAAGGGTTAGTGTCTAAAATCATAGACTGAATTAGAAGTGACTTCAGTAGGCTTAGAAAATACCACTTTGTAGGAAAAAAACAACCTCTCCTCCCAAACCAATTTTACCAAAGACTGCAAAATAGATAAATATTTTAAAAGTAGAGAAGACTCAATTATAGGCTAAACTCTTTATCATACCTTGTCTGTGTGTTTAATGTGGCAATGGTCACCAAAGTCCCTTGAAGTACAGTAATATTCATTTGTGCTTCCCCCATCCCCACTCTGCTCTTGAAGTTCCAGAAGGGCAGATCCAAAATAACATTTATCCTTGTATTGCCCATCGTTATTGAACAAGTAGATACTCAATTATTTGCTGAACTAAAATGAATTTGTGAAAATGGTCATTCTAAACGAAGGGCTGTGTTGGGACTCTGAGCTTCAATGTGGTTAGGCTTATTTTCTACAAAATTATTTTCCCAACATCCAGTGAGTTTTGAATTAAGAGAATTTGTTTAAATCCTACAGTAGACTTTTCAATCAATCTAAACCATCTCCTTAACTGAATATCTAGACAGAGAGAGAGAGTGAGAGATAGAGAGAGAGCCACAAGATTGTCCATATAGAAACTCCAGAAATCCGCATCCACCCAAAATGCGTCCCGGGGCAGAGAAGTTTAGGCTGCGCTCCTCCCACCTCCTTGGATGGGTCCCAGCTGAGAATACTCACTGGGCTGAGCCAAGTTTGCTCTCCCTCTTCCCGAGCACTTTCGCAGGCTTTGTGTCTTCCACATCTTGCTGTAGTTCAGTCATCGGGGCCGTGTCTGGAGGGCACCTTCAGACTTCCGCACGCCTGGCTCTGCCCCGGCTCGTCCCGGCTTCTAGGTCCGGGTGCGCAGGCCAAGCAAGCGGCGCCGTGCCCTCCCCTGCACCCTCTGCCCAGCGCCTCCAGGCCGGGCCGCGCCAAGCTCCCGGGGCCGCGGACCTGGACACGTCGGAGCGGGCGCGATTGGTCCGACCCACTGTGGAAAAGCCGAGAGGGAGGGAAGGGGAGGGTCGAAGCGAAGTGACAGCCTCTTTCCCCAACCCAGGAGGCAGAGAAGAGAAAAAGGAAACCTGTTGAACGAGTCTTTCGGGAGAGGAAGCTAATTGGCCAAGCAGGTGGAACATTTGCCTAAGAAGGCACAATCGGTTTAGCCTCCTGGTAAATTAGGCTTTTTGTTTTCTATCCCGACTGTAACAGGGGGATTTTTAGAGGGCAGCCGGCTCTAGATACCGGAAATGGAGACGTCTGAGTGGGACGCCCTGTCACACAAATGCGCTGTGTGGGCTGGCCTATGCCCCATCCTAAATTATTCAAACAGGATATTGCTTCATTGAGGGACTGCCTCTTCTGCTTAAACAATAGGTCTGCTCAATTTTTTATGTGGGAATAACAAAGGTAATAAGTAGTTGCCTTTGGTGGTGTTTTGGTTAACCCTTCATCGTTCTGGGGTGGGGGGGGCGGTTAGAGGGGAAAAGAAGAAGCAACCATCAAAATCTTCAAATATTGGGTTATGACTGTTCTCATCAAAATCAAAATTGGTGTTTGATAATTCCCAAGCCGTCTCTTTGTTGCCCATAGTTGTGCAAGTACCTTATTTACTATGCACTCAACCAGTACCGTGAATGCCTCTTCTTCCCACCTTTTGGTGACATTTTGACTTGCCTGTTCTAAGGTTTTGTATTGGAAGCATTCGCTCATTCATTCATTGAACAAACTTTTGAGAGTTACAAAGTTCCAGGCATTGTTCTCAATCAGGGGTGTCCAATCTTTTGGCTTCCCTGGGTCACACTGGAAGAAGACGAACTGTCTTGGGCCACACATAAAATATACTAACACTAAGGATAGATGATGAGCTTTAAAAAAGGTCTGTGCAGGGGCCAGGCACGGTGGCTTACGCCTGTAATCCCAGCTGTTTGGGAGGCCAAGGCGGTGGATCATTTGAGGTCAGGAGTTCGAGACTAGCATGGCCAACCTAGTGAAACCCCATCTCTACTAAAAATACAAAAATTAGCTGGGTGAGGTGGCGCAGGTGCCTGTAATCCCAGCTATTTGGGAGGCTGAGGCAGGAGAATCACTTGAGCCTGGGAGATGGAGGTTGTGGTGGGCCAAGATGCACCACTGCACTCCAGTCTGGGCAACAGAGTGAGACCCTGTCTCAAAAAAAAAAAAAAAAAATCCGTGCATAAATGTCACAATGTTATAAGACAGTTTATGAATTTGTATTGGGCTATATTCACAGCTGTTCTGGGCTGCAGGTTGGGCAAGCTTGTATAAACATTGACTTGTTATAGCAAATGACATTTGTGTTGGTGGTTTTCTAATTTGCTATGGAGTAGTTGACAATTAGAATAATTAATATAAACGTTATTATTGGAAGCCTGACTTGACTTCAAAACAATTACAAGTGGCAACAGTAGAGCATGACATGCCTGGGAAAAAACGACTAACTATGTTCTGGGGCTGCAAGTCCTTCATTTTTCTCTTAAAATAAAGTTTAGATTTAAGAGTATTACAAAGACTATACAACCATAGTATGTACATGTATGTATGTAGTTTGTAGGGTGTATGTGTGTGTAAAACACCTAACATTCTAAATAACTTCAAACATTTTGGAGGTGCAAGTTCTTTCCAAAGTTTTCTTATTCCTTCTCTTTTTACATATATATCATTAGGCTGAGAGAACAAAAGCATCTTTTTGTAGCCTGCTTGCTCCAAAATTGATGTTTGTGACATTTGAAAAATAAGTAAAAGAAAAAAGCTTACATAAATTCCAGAAGAGTTGGCTTAGTCAGGCCTCTCTCTCTTTTTTCTTCCTGACCACTGACTGCTTTGCTATAGGAGCTGTGCTAGGTGGGATGGGGAAAACTCTGGGTGACCTGAAAGCTTGAAGGCTGTCTCCTTGGTGCCCATAGTTGCCTCTTCCTGGGGACATTCCTGATGCCTTCACCTCTAGATCTTTGCTTGAGATCCCCACCCTCCTCAGGATAGGGATAGGTTTGGAACAGAGATGAGGTTGTCAATTTCCCAAACTCTGGATGAGGACTCTCAGATCTCAGGTGCACTCCAACTTCTCATTACAGAGCTCAGATCAGACTGACTTTTCCCCCCTAAGTAATTTGTTTATTGTGGTAAAATATACATAACATTACTATTTATCATTTTAATAAGTGTATAATTCAGTGGCATTCAACACTTTCACAATGTTATTTAACTATCACCACTTATCTGTACCCAAAACTTTTTTTATCATCCTTGGCATAAACTCCCATTAAATACATTAAACAATAACTCTTTCTTTCTCACCTCCTCCCAGCCTCTGGTAGCCTCTAGTTTACTTTCTGTCTCTATAAATTTGTCTGTTTTAGGTACCTGACATAAGTGGAATCATACAATATTTTTCCTTTTGTGTCTGGCTTGTTTCACTCAGTGTAATGTTTTCAAGGTCAATCCATGTCATAGCATATATCCAAATTTCATTTTTTTTTGGCTGGATGATATCCCATTGCATGTATATACCACATTTGGGTTGCCCGTTTATCTGTTGATGGACCCTTGGGTTGTTTCTAGCTTTTGTCTATTGTGAATGATGCTGCTGTGAACATGGGTGTGCAAATGTTTGTCTGAGTCCCTGATTTCATTTCTTTTGGATATATACCTAGGAGTAGACTTGCTGGGTCATATGGTAGTCTATGTTTACCCTTTTGAGAAATCATGGTCAGCCCTCTTTTAATGCATGAGTAAGGGCAAGTATTCAAAGCAGTCTTAGCATGGGCTTATGGCTCAAATAAAGAGCACTCAGTTACCCTAAAATAGCTTAAAGTTCTTTAGTGCATGGTATGAGGACTTCCAATGGTGTGGTTTTAAGTGAGAAGGAGCAGGTGAGGTTGAAGTGGAAGGCAGGGCTGGTAGGGAAAATATCAGTCTTTTCCTAGAGTGGAAGAATTAGAAAGGAGCAAGTAAGCTACAATATTTTACCTACTGACGTTTGCTTATGTTTAAAAGGCATTGTTAAACAACTGCCTAATTTGTTTATTCTTGGGGCTATTCTACAGTAATATATGGAATATAGTATTAAAGAGGCACGGCAGATAAACAATAAAGGAAATGTCATTGCCATGTGACAAAATAGAGATGTAAGATTATGCCTATGATATGTGAGAGGAGACAAGATAAAAAGATTATGCCTAAAATATGTTTTAGGATGCCCTTTGATATTGTACCAATAAGAGACATTATTTTTCTTCCTCTAAGTCTCTGGGAATCTAAATTCTTGTTTTTAAAAGCAAAGAAGATTTCTTTTCTTTTCTTTCTTTCTTTTTTTTTTTTGAGAAAGAGTCTTGCTCTGTTGCCCAGGCTGGAGTGCAGTGGCACGATCTCAGCTCACTGTAACCTCTGCCTCCTGGGTTCAAGCAATTCTCCTGCCTCAGCCTCTCGAGTAGCTGGGACTACAGGCACACACCACCACGCCCAGCTAATTTTTGTATTTTTAGTGGAGACGGGGTTTCACCATATTGGCCAGGCTGGTCTCGAACTCCTGACCTGGTGATCTGCCCACCTTGGCCTCCCAAAGTGCTGGGATTACAGGCGTGAGCCACCATGCCTGGCAAAAGCAAAGAAGATTTCTAGCTGATACTTTTTCTAGTTTTTAAAACCACTTTGGTAGAAGATGCCAGACATAACACCTTAGGTGGGTGGGAGCTTCTATGCAAACAGCTTTGATGTTTGATATTGGTCAGATATTGGCCTTCCTTAACATTGAGCACATACACTGTGCATCTGTTCATACTCTTGGGGGCAGAGTACAAATAATGTGTTTGGAGACTTGAGTGGAGATTTGGTTGCAAGGTGATACAGTTTGGCTCTGTGTCCCCACCCAAATCTCATGTTGAATTGGGATCCCGAGTGTTGGAGGTGGGAAGTGATTGGATCATAGTGGTGGTTTCTAATGGTGTAGCACCACCCTCCTAGTGCTGTCTTGTGATAGAGTTCTCATGAGATCTGGTTGTTTGAAAGTGTGTAACACCTCCCCCTTTTCGCTCTCTCTCGCTCTCTCTCTCTCTCTCACCTCTCTCTCGCTTCACCATGTGAAGATGGTGCTTGCTTCCCCTTTGCCTTTCACTATGATTGTAAGTTTCCTGAGGCCTCCCCAGAAGCAGAAGTCTGCACTGCCCACAGAACTGTGAGCTGATTAAACCTCTTTTCTTTATAAATTACCCAATCTCAGGTAATTCCTTATAGCAGTGTGAGAATGGACTAATACACAATGTATGGTCAAATATTATAGTTACCTAACTTAAAACATGTGGTGGGGTATTTATTAACCACTATAAGTATAGGTAAGTATCATCACATGCCTGTAATTTTTTGCATATTGTCTGATGATAGGTTTTAGAAGATGTTAATGACCTTATCAAGATGAAACCTGGAAGCTCTGTGATAACTTAACTATGCATGATATTTTATAAGTAAAAGACTTCCAGGAACACTTCTCAGGCCATTACTGTTTTCAGTTAAAGCCAGTATCCAAAGGAGAAAATGGGAAAAATGGAGCGAGTTCAGAAGAGAAACACACAGTGACAATTAAGAACTTAATTCTAAGACTTTCAAAAAAATTGTAAGAATGAAAGTTGAGAAGCATTATCTGAATGGGTACCTTTGTTGAATGATTTATGTCAATATGAAGAAAAGATTCCCAATGAATATAACCATGAAACATTGGAATGGAACTCTGTAGTAGATTATGGAATCTTCTATGCTGGAGGGCTTTGAAAATAAGATTAAAAAATTTAGTAGAGTAGTTTTAAGCCAATATTTCCAAAGCCAAGTGACACTGCAGATTGAGATATTTGAAATCTTCTATTTCTCTTCCTAGAGATGAAGCAACCACTATGCTTAGCATTCATGCTCAGAGGAATAGGCAAGATGGCAAGGGCTTACTGGTCCAGGGGCCAGAGGGTAGTTTTGTAACACTAATTTGAATCTGGTTCATTGAGAAAGCAGAAGCAGTAAACTCTTCCAGTTCATGTTATTTTTTAAGAATTAAAATAAATGATGCCACAGAAACAATACATTAATATCTATCTCAGAGTTTTAAAGTACATGCCTATTTTGTATATGGCAAATGTTACAGATCACCATGTGTGAATTGGGAGGGTCCCTGCGATCATCCAGCATGGTGGTTTTCATGCTGGGTTCTGTAGGAGGCCAGGGCTCTTTGGTCTAGTGAGGGGAGGACCCAGCACTTGAACTCAGGTGTTCTGACTCCTGGGCCTATTTCCTGCTGCTATTTCAATGCAGTCTCTCCTGCTTCAATTAAAACACTTCTACTTGTATCTGTTTAATATATTTGTGTTCTTTCTTAATTTCTATTTGGCCTGCCACACACTGAACTGAACACAATTTAAAAATAAAATTCCACCATCATTTTTCAGAGAAGAGCCCAAGCTTTCACGGAGTTCAGTGACTTGGCCAAAATTACAGTCGTCTCATGAGAACAAAGATCCAGTTTTCCAGACTTGCAGGGGGGTACTTTTAGGGTTGTAGGAGAGTGAATGTGCCAAACAAATTTTGTTAGTGGCAAAGACACATATCTTGTAGGAGAGCGTGTTGGAGAGAAACCCCAAGGACCTTCAGGTGTGAATACAATGTTTGTGGGGAAAGAAATGTTTGAATCTAGAGTTATCTTTGGCGGCTGCATTTTGCAGTTATCTGTTGCTGTATAACTAACCACCTCAAAACCTGGTGGCTTAAAACAATAATTTATTATTACCTCTCATGGTTCTGTGGATTGACTGGGCTCAGCTGAATGGTTGTCACTTGTGATCACTCATGCATTTGCACTCGGATAAAGGCCGGGTTTGAAGTCATTTGAAGACTCAGCTAAGCTGGATGTGCAAGATGGAATTTTCATTCCCAGGTCTGGTGCTTCAGCTGGGATGGCTGGAAGAGCTGAAGGCTAGCTGAGCATTTCAGTGTCTGTGCAGTGCTCCACGTGGCTAGCTTTGGCTGCCTTACAGCATGGCCATCTCAGTACAGTTGGTTTTTTTTAACTTATTCTCTGGCATCCTCCAGACCATGTGTCCTATAACACCAAGGTAGAATCTCCAAGGCTTCCTATGAGACAGTTGGAGGTCATGCAGCTTTTCCTATGCTGCATTCTCTTGGTCAAAGGTAAGCCATAGGGCTAGCCCAGATTCAAGGTGAGAGAACTACACAAGATGTGAATACCAACTCACTAGGGGCCATCTAGAGAGACCAGATATCACAGTGCAGATAATAGATTAGGCCCTCTGACTATAGATACTTTGTCATTAGGCATGTGGGTAAATGGACATTTCTAACAGTACTGTTGTAAATGCATGAGATATAGAAGTGAACAAACCAGGTAAAACCCATGCTGTTGTGGCTCTGACATTCTAGTGGGAGAGACTGAGAATTTAACAAGTCAGTACATAAATAGCACAGTTTCAATGAGTAAGAGATGTAAAGGAAATAAAATAGAAAAGGATAGAGCTTGAGGGAGGCCTATTTTAGGGGATGATCAGGGAGGCTTCTTTGAGAGGTGACATCTCGGCTGAGCCTTCAGTGAGGAGGAGGAAGCAATGTGAAGATCTGGTTGCAGAGCTTGCCAGCCAGAGGGAAGAGCGAAGGTACAGACCCTGAGCCAGGACTGGGCTTGGCATATTTTAAGAATGGAAAGAAGGCCAGTGTTCTCCACTGTGCCTGGAGTATAAGGGAGGAGGAGAAGGTTGGCGGGAGAAGGATGGAATCTCACAGAAGATGTTTTCTGTCCCTTGGTTTATTATCTGTCCTCTCCCACAAGAATGGAATCTTCTCAAAGACAAGAACCTTGTTGGTCATGTTCGTTCCTGTGTTCACAGAGTCTACTTCATGTTAGATGCTCAATAAATATTTGTTGAGTGAATGAATCATTGAGTGGTTGTTTCTAACCACTGAGTTTCAACCATACTCCTGTGGAACTCTTACTGACCTGAGATGTTCTAATGTTGAATAATTACTCTTTTTTATTCACTTTGCAGGAAGAAAAGAAGTAAGTGAAAAAGAAATATGACAATAATTTCCTCCCCATAACAAAAAGGAAAATCTTTGGTTCATACTACTTACCAAATGACTCCTAGTGGAGTGCAAGTGCCTCTACCAGATTAGAAAGGTCCCATGACTCTCAGATGGTTTAGACCCGGAGCAAGTCCAAGAATCACTGTTTATAATCCACAGGCAACAATTTAGGGTTATGGAATCTCTCATATTTTCTCAGAGAAACATTCATACAGCTACTTCCTTTCCTTGTTTTGGGAACTAATGATCACACCATCAATATTAGTCCTGGCCTTTCTCTTTCCTCCTGCCATGATTGGCATGTTCTTTTTCTTCGTGTGAAATGTTTTGACAATGCAATCCATGCATTGCAACTGACAGATCATTTTGAAGTAGTTAATATTGAATCATGGTTAGTGTCTGTATATTACATATTTTCTATCACTTGTATACTTTTTATTGCTTATTCTGACTTTTCGTCTTTTTAAATATATTTTCTTTTTCTTTTTTGACAACTTCTATTATTACAGCATTTCGTTATCTTTTCTCCAGTCTTTTCTCTATGTAGCATTATTCATTTTTAAAAATCATTTGAAACTAGTAAGTTGAAACAAGGAAGGAAAGGGGGAACAAAAGAGAAGGGAATGCAGAGGACTTCTACTCCTCAGGCAAATAAGAAAGTTTTTCTACTTTTCTCAAGTAGCCACAGATTTATTTTACTTTCACTTTTTGGTTGAATCTTTTAAATAGAACCTTCATTTGAGGCAAATTGTGTAGCCCTCCCTCTTTCCCTCCTTCCCACCCTTCCTTCCTTCCTGGCTTCCTTCCTCCCAAAAACATTTTTTTTGCATGCCTTTTACATGTCAGGCCATATTCTGGGTGATGGAGATATAAAAATAAATAAGCACCATGATTGCTATAAGTGAGTTCACAGTCCAGTAGAAGAAACATATCAATAAACAGATATTTACAGAACATACGTGCACACACAGAACCTTACTCAGAAACCATCATGTTCTTATATCACAACCAGATACAGTGCCAGGTAACATCATGGTGTTAAATGGAGAGAAAGGAAAAGGGCTGACCATTTGATGCTTCGTGTTCTTTTGTTTTGGGTCACACACAAACCACTCATTCCCAGTTGTCCACCCCCTGCATCCCCCATGCATCTGAACAACTTTTAGAACAGGCTCTAGGCTGGAAGTCAGGAGAACTGGGCTCTATTCCAAGCTCTGTGCTTTGTACTGGAATGTGATTCTATTAATGGAATACAGCACTGAAGTAATAGAACTACTGGCCTTAAGGAAAGGGCCCTAGATTGCATAATTATAGCAGTATCTCTTCTTTCTGTCTTTATATAGACAAACTACAGAAATGGGGTAGTTGAGACTTTTTACATAGAAATGTTGTATAAACCAATTGCAAAACCTTAAAAAAATTTTCATGAGGAGAGGGTAGTTATTGAAGTCTATTCACCTGAGAAGATAAGTGCATTTACCATCTTCCTATAGGGCTCTGTGATTTGCATTAGCTTCTACATTTAAAAGCATACCAGGTGGGGCATGGTGGCTCATGCCTGTAATCCCAGCACTTTGGGAGGCTGAGGTAGGAAGATCACTTGAGCTCAGGAGTTTGAGCTCAGCCTGGGCAGCATAGTGAGACACTGTCTCTACAAAAAAAGAAATTAAAACAATTAGCCAAGCATGGTGGCATGTGCCTGTAGTCCCAGCTATTTGGGAGGCTGAGATAGGAGGATCACTTGAATCTAGGAGATCAAAGCTAGAGTGAGCCATGACTGACTGAGCCATTACACTGCAACCTGGGTGATGAGTGAGACCCTGTCTCAACAACATACGAGAATACCAGATGAAAACAGAACATTTCCCTGTGTGTTAAAATCCCAGACTAATTCAAGTCAGAATTTAGTTTTTATTTTTAGTAGTAGTTGAGGAAATCAAATTAAAGAGTTATCTTTATTCCATATCAACAAATATATGATAAATTCTCTAATAAGACACCTATCAGAGGGTGATTCAGACATTGGAAATAGACAGACATTGGTCTTATAGAAACCGAAGCCCCCAGATTTTGAAAAAATATTGTATAAATTTGCAGTAGACACTACAAAGAATCAGGTGATGAGAGCTGGTGGGAATAGTCTTGATTTCTGGCTTCTTAGCTGTATTTCCCAGGTGGTCCTACAGTATTTACTTTTCTGCACTGGATGTCTAAGGGATTGTCGATGGTATTTTTTTAGTAAACAACTCTCCTTGTTTGAGCTAGTTGAGGGAGTTGTCCTGGAGATAAGAGAGTCCTGAATGGGGATAGAATAAGGGAATGGTTAAGAGTCAGATTAATCTGAGAATCCTAATATGCACTTTACTACGTTGGACAAGTGACTTGCCTTCTCTAAGCCACAATTTTTCTTATCTATGGGGAAAAATGGGAATAGTAGTAGCAACTGTTTTACAGAATCATTAGGGATAAAAGGTTCAATTCAATGAGAAATCTTAACTATCCTAAATATATACCCACACAGCATTGGAGCACCCAGATTCATAAAACAAGTACTTCTAGGCCTACAAAAAGACATAGACAGTCACACAATAATAGTGGGGGACTTCAATACCCCACTGTAGCCTTAGACAGATCATCAAGGCAGAAAACTAACAAAGACATTTCTGGACTTAAATTCGACACTTGACTAATTGGACCTAAGAGACATCTACAGAACATTCCACCCATCTACCACAGAATATATATTCTCATCTGCACATGGAACATACTTCAGGATTGATCACATGTTCAATCTCATGTTCAGTCTCAATAAATTAAAAAAAATTGAAATCATACCAGCCATAGTCAAAATGTGGTAGAATAAAAATGAAAATCGATTCCAAGAAGATCTCTCAAAACTACAAAATTACATGGAAATTTAAAAACTTGCTTCTGAATTACTTTTGGATAAACAACAAAATTAAGGCAGAAATCAAGAAATTATTTGAAATAAATGAAAACAGAGACACAACATACCAAAATCTCTGGGATGCAGCAAAAGCAATGTTAAAAGGAAAGTTTATAGTGCTAAATGTCCCCCTCAAAAAGTTAGAAAGATCTCAAATTCATGATCTAACATCACCCCCAGGGAAACTAGAAAAACAAGAACAAACCCCTAAGTTACTAGAAGAAAATAAATAACTAAAATCAGATGAGAACTGAACAAAATGGAGACTCTGAATTCCATTCAAAGAATCAATGAAACCAAAAGTTAGCTTTTTGAAAGGATAAACAAGATCAGCAAACTGCTAGCTAGATTAATAAAGAAAAAAGAGAGATCTAAATAAGCACAATCAGAAATGACAAAGGTGACATTACAATCTATCCCACAGAAATGCAGAAGATCCTCAGAGACTATTATAAACACCTCCATACATATAAACTAAACTCTAGAGGATATGGCTGAATTCCTGGAAACACATAGTCCCCAAGATTGAATCAGGAAGAAATTGAAACCCTGAATAGACCAATATCAAATTCTGAAATTGAAATCAGTAATAAAAAACCTACCAATCAGAAAAAGCCCTGGATCAGATGGAGTTATAGCCAAATTCTACCAGAAGTACAACGAAGAGCTGATACCAATCCTACTGAAACTATTCCAAAAAATTGAGGAGAAAGGACTCTTCTCTAACTCATTCTATAAAGCCAGCATCACCCTGATACCAAAACCTGGTAAAGACACAACAAAAACAGAAAACTATAGGCCAATATCCCTGATGAACATAGATGCAAAAATTTTTAAGACGATACTAGCAAACTGAATCCAGCTGCACATCCAAAAGGTAATTCTTCATAAATAAATAGGCTTCATTCCTGGGATGCAAGGTTGCTTCATTATATGCAAATCAATAAATGTGATTCATCACACAAACGGAATTTAAAACAAAAACCATATGATTATCTCAATAGATGCAGCAAAAGCTTTTGATAAAATCCAACATTCTTTCATGATAAAAACTCTTAAGAAACTAGGCATCAAAGGAACATACCTCAAAATAGTAAGAGCCATCTATGACAAAGCCACAGCCAACATCAGATTGAACAGGCAAAAACTGAAAGCATTTTCCTTGAGAAGTGGAACAAACAAGGATTCTCAGTGTCACTACTCCTATTCAACATAGTTCTGGAAGTCCTCGTCAGAGCAATCAGGCAAGAGAAAGAAATAAAAGGCATCCAAATAGGAAAAGATGAAGTCAACTTATCTGTCTTTGCTGATGATATAATTCTATACTTAGAAAACCCTAAAGACTCTGCCTAAAGACTCCTGGAACTTAAAAATGACTTAGTAAAGTTTCAGGATACAAAATCAATGTACAAAAATCAGTAGCATTTCTATACACAAATGATGTTCAAGTTGAGAGCCAAATCAAGAATGCAATCCCATTTAAAATAGACACACACACACACACACACACACACACACCAGAAATATATCTAACCAATGTGGTGAAAGATCTCTACAAGGAGAACTATAAAACACTGCAACAAGAAATCATAAATGACACAAACAAATGGAAAAACACTCCATGTTCATGGATTGGAAAAATCAATATTGTTAAAATGGCCATACTACCCAACGCAATCTACAGATTCATTGCTATTCCTATCAAGCTATCAACATCATTTTTAACAGAATAAGAAAAAAATACTCTAAAATTCACATGGAACCAAAAAAGAGGCTAAATAGCCAAGGGAATTGTGAGCAAAAAGAACAAAGCTGGAGACATCAAATCACCTAATTTCAAACTATACTATAATGCTACAGTAACTGAAACAGCATGGTACTGGTACAGAAACAGACACATAGACCAACAGAACAGAATAGAGAACCCACAAATCAAGCCACATGCCTACAGTCATCTGACCTTTGACAAAGTTGTCAAAAATAAGCAATGGGGAAAGGACTCCCTTTTCAATAAATGGTGCTGGGATAGCTAGCTAGCCATATGCAGAAGAATGAAACTGGACCCCTGCCTTTCACCATATACACAAATTAACTCAAGATGGATAAAAGATTTTAATGTAAGACCTCAGACTGTAAGAATCCTAGAAGAAAACCTAGGAAACACCATTTTGGACACTGGCCTTGGGAAATAATTTATGATTATCCTCAAAAGCAACTGCAACACAAACAAAAATTGACAAGAGGGACCTAATTAAAGAGCTCTGCACGGCAAAAGAAACTATTAACAGAGTACACAGACAACTTACAGAATAGGGGAAAATGCTCACAAACTATGCATCTGACAAAGATCTAATATGCAGAATCTAGAAGGAACTTAAACAATTGAACAAGCAAAAAACAAATAACCCTATTTAAAAATGAGCAAAAGACATGTCCAGATACTTCTCAAAAGAAGACATACAAACAGTCAACAAACATATGAAAAACGTTCCACATCACTGACATCAAAGAAATGCAAATCAAAACCACAAGAAGATACCGTATCATACCAGTTGGAATGGTTATTATGAAAAAGTCAAAAAACAACAGATGCTGGTGAGGCTGTGGAGAAATAGGAATGTTGTTGTGTATAAAAACAACAGTTGTTATACTGTTAGTGGGAATGTAAATTAGTTCAGACACTGTGGAAAGAAGTTTGGAGACTTTTCAAAGAACTTAAAACAGAACTACCAGATAACATGATTGTATATCTAGAAAACCCCATTGTCTCAGCCCAAAATCTCCTTCAGCTGATAAGCAACTGCAGCAAAGTCTCAGGATACAAAATCAATGTACAAAAATCACAAGCATTCTTATACACCAATAACAGACAAACAGAGAGCCAAATCATGAGTGAACTCCCATTCACAATTGTTTCAAAGAGAATAAAATACCTAGGAATCCAACTTACAAGGGACGTGAAGGACCTCTTCAAGGAGAACTACAAACCACTGCTCAATGAAATAAAAGAGGATACAAAGAAATGGAAGAACATTCCATGCTCATGGGTAGGAAGAATCAATATCGTGAAAATGGCCATACTGCCCAAGGTAATTTATAGATTCAATGCCATCCCCATCAAGCTACCAATGACTTTCTTCACAGAATTGGAAAAAACTACTTTAAAGTTCATATGGAACCAAAAAAGAGCCCGCATCGCCAAGTCAATCCTAAGCCAAAAGAACAAAGCTGGAGGCATCATGCTACCTGACTTCAAACTATACTACAAGTCTACAGTAACCAAAACAGCATGGTACTGGTACCAAAACAGAGATATAGATCAATGGAACAGAACAGAGCCCTCAGAAATAAAGCCGCATATCTACAACTATCTGATCTTTGACAAACCTGAGAAAAACAAGCAATGGGGAAAGGATTCCCTATTTAATAAATGGTGCTGGGAAAACTGGCTAGCCATATGTAGAAAGCTGAAACTGGATCCCTTCCTTACACCTTATACAAAAATTAATTCAAGATGGATTAAAGACTTAAACATTAGACCTAAAACCATAAAAACTCTAGAAGAAAACCTAGGCATTACCATTCAGGACATAGGCATGGGCAAGGACTTCATGTCTAAAACACCAAAAGCAACGGCAACAAAAGCCAAAATTGACAAATGGGATCTAGTTAAACTAAAGAGCTTCTGCACAGCAAAAGAAACTACCATCAGAGTGAACAGGCAACCTACAAAATGGGAGAAAATTTTCGCAACCTACTCATCTTACAAAGGGCTAATATCCAGAACCTACAATGAACTGAAACAAATTTACAAGAAAAAAACAAACAACCCCATCAAAAAGTGGGCGAAGGACATGAGCAGACACTTCTCAAAAGAAGACATTTATGCAGCCAAAAAACACATGAAAAAATGCTCACCATCACTGGCCATCAGAGAAATGCAAATCAAAACCACAGTGAGATACCATCTCATACCAGTTAGAATGGCAATCATTAAAAAGTCAGGAAACAACAAGTGCTGGAGAGGATGTGGAGAAATAGGAACACTTTTACACTGTTGGTGGGACTGTAAACTAGTTCAAACATTGTGGAAGTCAGTGTGGCGATTCCTCAGGGATCTAGAACTAGAAATACCATTTGACCTAGCCATCCCATTACTGGGTGTATACCCAAAGGACTATAAATCATGCTGCTATAAAGACACATGCACACGTGTTTATTGCGGCACTATTCACAATAGCAAAGACTTGGAACCAACCCAAATGTCCAACAATGATAGACTGGATTAAGAAAATGTGGCACATATACACCATGGAATACTATGCAGCCATAAAAAAGGATGAGTTCATGTCCTTTGTAGGGACATGGATGAAATTGGAAATCATCATTCTCAGTAAACTATCGCAGGAACAAAAGGCCAAACACCGCATATTCTCACTCATAGGTGGGAATTGAACAATGAGAACACATGGACACAGGAAGGGGAACATCACACTCTGGGGACTGTTGTGGGGTGGGGGTAGGGGGGAGGGATAGCATTAGGAGATATACCTAATGCTAAATGATGAGTTAATGGGTGCAGCACAACAGCATGGCACATGTATACATATGTAACTAACCTGCACATTGTGCACATGTACCCTAAAACTTAAAGTATAACAAAAAAAAAAAAAAAAAAAAGAGTCGCAGGCAGAAGCTGCAAGGACTTCTTAGGAGCTAACTTCAGAAGTCACACAGCATGATTTTAGTAGTATTCTGTTGAGCAAAGCAGTCACAAATCAGGCCACATTCAAGGGAGCAAAGGAATAAACTGCAACCCTGGCTTGTGTGGAAAAAAAATAAAAAACAACCGACCAAACAAAAAAAAACAGAACTACCATTTTGACTCAGCAATCCCATTGCTGAGTACATATCAAAAAGAAAATTAATCATTGTACCAAAAAGACACATGCACTTGTATGTTCCTTGCAGCACTATTCACAATAACAAAAAAATGGAATCAACCTATGTGCCCATTAATGGTGGATTGGATAAAGAAAATGTGGCACATATATACCATAGAATACTATGCAGCCATAAAAAGTATGAAATCATGTCCTTTGCAGCAACACGAATGCAGCTTGAAGCCATTATCCTAAGTGAATTAACACAGGAACAGAAAACCAAATATCACATGTTTTCACTTATACATGGGAGCTTAACATCAGTTACTTATGGACATAAAGATGGCAACAGTGGACACTGGGGACTAATAGAGCAGGGAAGGAGGAGAGCAAGGGTTGAAAAACAAACCTCTGGGTACTGTGCTCAGGACCTAGGTGATGAGATCGATCGTACCCCAAACCTCTGCATCAGGCAATGTGCAGGTAACAAGCCTGCACATGTACCCCAAGTCTAAAATAAAAGTTGAAATTATAAAAAATAAAAAGATACTTGTTAAAACAAAACAAAAATAATATAGAATCATTAAGGAATATAAAGAGATAATATATACAAAGGACTTAGCACAGTATACCAGGCACATAGCACACAATTCATATCCATTATTGGTTATCACCATCATCACATCATTATTAGTCAGAGTAGTAGTTTTACAAATTGAGAATATTGCCCTCCTTTAGTTCATCAGCCTTCTTAATGGCAACCCATGGTGTGTGGAGTATTATGACACGTGCTAGAGGAAGTTACTAAAGATATACAAGATGTGACCTCTGTCCCCATTTGAATCCTATTTGAACCCTATTTATGCTGAATCCTTGTCAGAAGTTAAGCCTGTATATTTAGATCAGAGCCATTTTTACGTTTAACTCACTAGATCTCAGCCATAATCTCTCTTGCCTATTTGCTTTTTCTTCCTCTTGTGAGTGGAAGGAAAGGAAGATGCTTTTGCCACCCCGAAAGCTCTAGCTTAAGTAGTAAAAGAGTCATTGGAATTAAGAGTTAATCAATATGAACTCTGATGGAATAGAGGCTTACAAGAGCTAGGGTGACTGTATGTCTTGGTTTGCTTAGGACAGTCTTGATTTAGTCCTGCTGTTTTGGCATGTTTATAATAGAGACTCTTTTCAATCTTAACAGGTGTCCCTGTCTGTAACATTTGTTGATAGTCAATCTACAGTAGGGACCTAACTAAAATATCATATTAGCTCAGTTGTTTAGACTAGGCACCTAATGAACCAAAACCTTGGATCTGACTGCATTGCTGTCCAAGTAGGCTACTTGCCTCTGTCACTCACTGTACTCCCTACTCCTATTAAATGGCTTGAAATTTATCAGAAAGGTGGGGTGAAAGCAAATGTAGCAAGAATGTCAAATTATCACAATTACTTGAAAAACACTAAAGCTCCTGCTCCATTGATGTCAATTCAGAAGCATTTCTTTATGCACAGAGCAGATAGCTTTATGACCCAATACAGACTTTGTTACTGTTATTACTTATCTTGGCTTTCAGAACCACAAAACAGAATTTGTGTTCAAACTTCATTGAAAATCATATTTCTGTTGACAGTGAGGTTGAAAGCAATCTGGCTTACTTCCCCAGATGCTTTCTTTATCTATTTTTCTCTAGAAGAAAGAAATCATCAGTAATCTGACTCTTCCACAGTAAAAACCTAAAGGCTGCGTCTTTGAAGCCCCCAGGTATGATTTTTCAGTTTATCACCCAGTGAACAAATTCTTTAAGCCTTGGGTATCCAGGGGTTACTAAACCTCCAATAAGTAAGCTCTGTAAATAGTACACAGCAGAAAACGTAACAAAATCAAATTTAGGATTTCTTTTTCATTTTCTGTTTTTGTTATCTTCTCTATTTAAAAGTTTAGATAGGGATTGCCTTGGGGCTGTAGACTGAGAAGGTGGTAGAGGACTTTTAGGGGCATTGGAAATATTCTACATATTGATCTAGGTGGTGGTTAGTTACATGGGTATATGCATATATAAAAATTGAGTGTATGCTTGAGATTTGTGCACTTTAATATATATAAGTTAAATCTCAATTTTATTTTTATTTATTTATTTTTATTATACTTTAAGTTTTAGGGTACATGTGCACAACGTGCAGGTTAGTTACATATGTATACATGTGCCATGTTGGTGTGCTGCACCCAGTAACTCGTCATTTAACATTAGGTATATCAATTTTAAAAGGTAAAAAGAAAAGCCTCAAACTTCTTTAGCCAGAGCTGGTAAAAAATGTATTCCGAGTTAGTAAAATAATAGAATGAAGGACAAAACAACAACATAAATATCTTTTTTCTTTTAGACACGAATATGATCTTTGTCTCTATATTTCCTTTTTTTCTGTGGATAAATGCCTCCTTTTCTCTGCCTTTACTTAGTCTTTGACAATAAAGCTTCAAATTATGACAAATGAGTTTTTAGGTAGGACTTTTTCTGCCTACTTTTATTCAAATATTTATTTTAGTATGTAACACTAGAACATTTTAAACTCTTAACTACACTTTTCTTTGGCTTTATAAAATCTATGTAATGTCTATTGAAAACCTCCTAGGCCATATCAGTCATGGTTTATGAATGGTATGCAACTTTACTACTTGGTTCCTAGCTTATTGTGTGGCTGTTAACTAAGTTTGTTGAGTTGCATAATCAAAAGAACCAAGAAAAGCAAACGGTGTTTTAATATAAAATAGCAGGATGGCAACTTAGAAATTTCTAGATTAAAAAAAAAAAGGATATCCTCAAGGAGACTGTCTTTTGCCATCTACTGCCAAAGGGTATTCTAATAATGTGTAGCTAATCAAGTAATGATCTGGTTCACTAGACTTAGGTGAATTCAAGGACTGAGATTATATGCAATTAAAGAAAAAGAAAGGGAGTGGGGAGAGTAAAATTAATTGAGTGCTTCCTCTGTGCCAGGCACTGTGCCTCGCACAGATTATTTAATCTTTACAACTCTGTGAGGATTGTCTTATTGTACCATTGAGGAAGCTTAGGTTCAGGAATGGCAAATAACTCACCCAAATCACACAACTGATAATTTAGTTGTGTTGGTTTTCAAAGGTTGCTCTTTTCCCACAGTGTACTATCTCTGGTGATGTCACAGATGAATTAAGAAGTACTTAAAAGAGCCAAAGGGATTTGAGATAATGTCATCAATCCCATTTGTTTGGAGATAAACAGCATCCAGGGAGGTTATATTGGGTCCAAATGGGCAACACAGAACTCAACTACCAGTTCTTCCCAGACGCTTCCTCTACTCCTCTTCCTACCTCCTCACCTTATTCTGCATCCCCAGTCATAGTCAGGATTAAAATCTTTTGCATGTTTCATTATGGGTGGTTAAGAGTAAGCAGCCTCTGGAACCTGGGTTTAAATCCATGATCTACCACTTATAAGTTGTGTGACCTTGAGTAAGTAACTTGACCTCTCTGAGCTTTGGTTTCCTCAGTGTAGAAAATGAAAGAGTGGTTGTGATAATTAAAATATGGAGAGTCTTTAGAATGGGATGTGACCTGTAGAAAGCGTCCTATGAGTATTCATGCTTTATTTTTTGTTATTATGTTGTATAATTCTTCTTCTGTGATTTATTGTTACATGTGTACAGGGTTGTCTACCTGTTGACATGGAGATGGTGTCTTATACACCTTTGTAATGCACTCCTCTTCCTCTCCTCCTCTTAGTGCCAAGATCAATGCTTAATCATTCTAGACATGGAACAAAGGCCTATTGGATGAATTTGGTTTTCCCAGTTAATGACTTTCCAAATTTTCCCAGTTAACGACTCTATCAAGTATAGAATCCAAGACTCCCCTGTCATAATCTGCTACTCTTGAGGATCCTGATTGTTGATTTCCAGGCTGGCATTTTCTCCCTATATTCCTCATTTCTTTTAGGAATCCGAAAATATAGGAGTAGCTGCATATGACCATGATTTCACTTAGGAATTGGTTATTTGTTTGTTGTTCCTTTTGGGGGTTAACATCAAGCATGGACTGACTTTCTATTCTTGGCATCATGTCCTTGATGCAAACTGGTCTAAGGTAACAAGTAATCCTAATATGTGCTTTTTACCCACAGCTTCCTATTTCTGTTGACACTGGTACTTTTAACTCCCTCTGCTAGCTACCACAAAGAAAAAAAGGGGCTTAACTTTTTTTGCTTTCCTTGACATTTTCCCTCTCTACCAAATATTACAATCACAAAAAGGGTTTCATTTCCGTGGGTTGTGTTGAGACTGCACAATCCTGGGATTTCCTGATTTCAGGGGAGGTAGCTATTGTATTTTGATTTCCACTCAGAGAATTTAACATTAGCATTTCCATAGCACCACAATTGTTTTCAAAAGTATGGTATGTAGAACTTTGTGACAAACCTTCTAAAAATGTGGACAATAGCTATCAGACTTTAGCATTCCATCCTTTTTTGGCAAAGTGGTGGATTTTTTTTGAAACAACAAATTTCATCTGTATTAAGATTTAAATACTGCTCAACATCTAATGCTTGAAAAAATGATGCTATTATTCCACTGTGAACTTTATAAGTTGGTTTGTTCCAGATAGCCTCTTCCTTATTAGCAGAACTTGGGGGATAATTATATGTATTTAGAAAATCTTTCTGACCTTTGTGAAAGTTTAGAGACTTTTATGTTCCTCTATGTAAGTCTGTCAGTGTGTGGAGATATAAGTTGCCTTAAGTAAGAGGAAACTCAGTATAGGAAGGTTTTGAATAAAATTACAACAAAATATGTAACTGTATTAAACACTTAATTTTACATTAAGATGAGTTTATTTTAAACTGTTAAAACTTTTTTTTCCCCTGCTCTTTTTTCCCCTAGAGCCTAAACTTTGTAAAGGATGGTTCATTTTCTTTTCTGTTGAGCCCTTTATTCCTAGTACCTATTACGAGTGCTCAATAAATATTTCTGAGCAACAAGTGATGACTTAATTAATCAGAAAAACACTCTGCATAGTACAGGCAACAGCCAACGTAGAAGTGCATTGTGTTCCACATGGCATTTTGTAATTCATTATTAGGATGCCAAATATATTTTCCTACATAAACAGTAATGTGGAAAGAACTCAGATTCCTAGGTTTGCTCATAAAATGAGTTTATCACATATTGCAAATTCTACTGTTTTAACTACTCCAGTAGCAAACTTTTCTGGGTTAGCTTGGGAATCAAATCATTTTTTAAAAACTTGTTTATGTGGAGAAGGTACTTCTTATCCCAAGGTGACCTCTACACTGAATTAAGAAATATATTTCTTTCTGTGTGAATATTAGTCAAATGGTATTCAGAGAGATGGAGAACTGGCTGCCAAGGAGGAAATGGCATCTTCTTCATTGCTTTGGAAAGACTTGATCCTAACTCCTGGCTCTATAAAAATACTTGCCTCCTACTAAATTCCCCATTACATTATGAAGATTTCTAATTCCTTATGTGACCTTCTCCTTTTAGCCTCACATTCTACATAATTATCTCAGCCCCTATGGAAAAGAGAAGGAATATTCTAGAACAAATTCTGAATTTACTACAGATTCCTAGGCCTTTATCCAAAACTCATGGGGCCAGATGTGTTTTGGAGTTCAGAGATATTTTTGGATCTTAGAAAGGTAATATGACACATATGCTGTATATTACGTAATATCCTTGGCCTGTAATTCAACACAATAATATTTCTTTGGCTAAATGTAAGACTATTCCCACAAAGTGAGATAAATAGATACTGCTCATAGCCTTACATCACATAAATTGAGGTTCTGCTTGTAAAATTATAAAAGTTGTTTGGTGTTCAGTACCCCTTCTATCTCAGAATTGTGGGTAAGTGATTGTGGACCTGTCAAAGAGATAATGTATCAAATAAGAAAATTATAAAGGTGGTTCCAGTCTTCAGACTGAGTTCTGAGCTGCAGGGACCCTACTCAGAGACAGAGCAGAATTACATTCTTTGAAGAGGTTGGTGTTGTCCTGGAATGAAGGCTCAGTTTATAATTCAAGGTGGTATTTACCAAGGTAGTATTTGCTTCCTAGGTTAGCCAACCCTTGGGTTCATTAGCCTTAAGTGTTATTATTAATGAGCTTATTTCTTAGTAAGCCAGGCTTTCTTCATTGGCTAAAAGAATGGTACACTTGGAGAGAAAACTCTTCCACTTTTCCTTTTTCCACTTAGGGTGGGGTGACAGGAAACCATAGTGATGGCCTGGAGTCCCAGCAAGGATGCTGGTAGAAGCCCTACAGATACATAAAAAGGAAGGATGCTATTGAAGGCACTGGATGTGAGTGCTGATACTAGAACAGGATGGAGGCTGAAAACCAATTCAGCTGGGCCTCCCTACCTAGGCTTTTGATTTTCCCTGTGGCTAATTCAGCAGTCACAAAATAGACTCTCAGCTATATATGACCAGTAAGTTTGTTTTGTTAGAATTTGAAAGCCTACCAGTGAACCAGGCACTTTCCAATTTGCTGTGTCACTTGCTGGGATTAGAGTGACCCCTGTATATGACCTGGGATGACAGGGTTACCTCAATATTTAATTGTCTGAGTCAATCAGCAACAGTGATATCTTGACTAAGCTGAGTAGATATGGTCTACTCAAGATACAGTATTTAATGTCTACCCAAAACACTGTGTAATAATGTAAGCTATCATTTTTCTATATGGTAGTAAACTTTTCTAAGTGCTAGGTAAAGCAGATCTATATTCAGATGTTTCCATAAAACACTCCTTGTTGGAACAAGAGAAGTGGAGCAGGTGCATCCACAGAAAAGATTTAAGAGGCCCTGCAAATTTCTAGCTTGGATGACTGGTATAGGTCTTTCTCTCTTGAAGCCAGTCAGTAAAGACTGGAGGAGCTGACTGATTCTTCAAATGTGAAGATAGCAATGAAAGACTTCAAAAAACATGAAAAAAAATCAAGGAAACATGATTCCACCAAAGGAACACAGTAATATTCCAGTAACTGAACCCAAAGAAATGGAGACCTATGAATTTCTGACAAAGAATTAAAAATAATTATTTTAAGAAAGCTCAGTGAGCTATAAAACAGCACAGATAGACAACTTACTGACTCAGAAAAACAATACATGAACAAAATCAGAAGTTTAACAACAAGATAGAAATAATAAAAAAGAACCAAACAAATTCTGGAGCTGAACACAATTACTGGACTGAAAAATTCAATAGAGAGCTTAAGCAACAAACTTGATCAAGCATGAGAAAGAATCTGTGAACTCAAAGACACATCATATGTTATTTTTCAATCCAGGGAGATTGAAAGAAGAAAGAAAAAAGAATTTTAAAAAATAAAGAAAGCCTAAGAGATTTATAAAACACCATCAACCAAACCTATATATGCATTACGAGAGCCTCTGAAAGAAAAGAGAAATGGGAAGAAAGCTTATTTTTAAAAAATTGGCTGAAAACTTCCCAAATCTTGGGGAGGGATATGGACATCACGTTCATGAAGCTCAAAAGTTTCCAAACGGGATCAACCTGAAGAAGATTATATGGAGACACATTATGATCAAAAGTCGATGACAGAGTGTTTTGAAAACAGCAAGAGAAAAGTTACCTGTCACATACAAGGGAATGTATATAAGACTATCAGAAGATTTACCAGCAGAAACTAGCATGCCAGGAGAGAGTAGGATGATATTTTCAAAGTGCTGAAAGAAAAAACTGCCAACCAAGAATACCATACCTGATAAAGCTGTCCTTCAGAAATAAAGGAGAGACAGACTTTCCCAGACAAACAAAACTGGGAATTCATCACCATTAGACCTGCCTTATAAGAAAAGTAAAGGGCATTCTTCATGTTGAATGAAAGATGCTAATTAGTAACATGAAAACATATGAAAATGTGTAACTCACTGGTAAAGATAAGTATATGGTAAAATTCAGAATACTCTAATCTTGTGATTGGCAGTGTGTACATCACTTCTAACTCTAGTATAAAAAGATAATAGACAAAAGTATTAAAAATAACTACAGCTATAATAATTTGTTAATAGATACATGATATTAATAGATATAAATTGTGACATTAATAACATAAACTGTATGTGTGAGAAATAAAAGTGTAGAGTTTTTGTATGAAATTGGAGTTATTATCAGCTTACAATAAGCTAACTGTTATAACATAATTATAAGATGTTCCTTGTGATTACCATGAAGTTTAGATTTAAAATCTCTATAGTCACTCCTGCTTTCTTTTGGTTATCATTTGCATGAAGTATCTTTTTTTATCTTTTCACTTTCATGTGTGTCTTTAAATCTAAGAAAAACCTCTAGTAGATATACAGAAGATAAAGAGAGAGGATTCAAAACATACCGCTATCAAAAAAAAAAAAATCAAATCACAAAGAAAGGAACAAAGGAACCATAAAACAGAAAATAATTAACAAAATGGCAATAATGAGTCCTGTATTATTGATAATTACTATGAATGTAAATGGATTAAACTCATCAATAAAAAGACATAGAGTGGCTGAATGGATTAAGAAAATGGGATCCAGTAATATTCTGTCTACAAGAGATTCACTTTAGATTTAAAGACATACATGAAAGTGAATGGCTAAAAAAAGATATTTCATGCAAATGGTAACCAAAAGAAAGCAGGAATGACAATAGAAGAAAAAAATAGATTTTAAATGTAAAACTGTCTCGAGTGAAAGATCACTGTATAATGTTAAAAGGGTCAATTCAACAGAAAGATATAGCAACTATAAATATATTGTATTAGCCCATTTTCACACTGCTATAAAGAACTGCCTGAGACTGGATAATTTATAAACAAAAGAGGTTTAATTAACTCACAGTTCTTTATGTCTGGGGAGGCCTCAGGCAACTTACAATCATGGTGGAAGGCGAAGGGGAAGGAAGACATGTCTTACATGGTGGGAGGAGAGAGCAAAAGGGAGGAACTGCCAAACACTTTTAAACTTGTGAGAACTCACACACTATTACAAGAACAGCATGGGGGAAACTGCCTCCATGATCCAATTGGGGAAACTGCCTCCATGATCCAATTACCTCCCACTAGATGCCTCCCTTGACATGTGGGGATTACAATTCAAGGTGAGATTTGGATGGAGACACAGAGCTAAACCATATCATATATACAAAATATCAGAGGACCTAAATATATTATATAAAGCAAATATTGACAGATCTAAAGACAGAAATTAAGAGCAATACTATAATAGTAGGATACCTCAATACCCCACTTACACTAATGGATAGAGCACCCAAACAGAAAATTGATAATGAAACATCTGACTTGAAAAACACTGTAGACCAAATGTACCTAACAGACTTACATAGAACTTTCCACTCAACAGTACCAGAATACTCATTTTTCACAAGTGCACATGGAATATTCTCCAGGATAGATCACATATTAGGTCACAAAATAAGTCTTAACAAATTCAATAAAGTCAAAATCATTCCAAGAATCTTTTCCAACCACAATGGAATGAAACTAGAGATAACAGCAAGAAAACTGTAAAATTCACAAATATGTGGAAATTAAAGTACACACTCCTAAATAATCATTGGGTGTAAAAGAAACTCAAAAGATAACTTAAGAAGTATCTCCAGACAAAGCAAAATGAAACACAACATACCAAAACCTATGAGATACAGAAAAAGCAGTTCTAAAAGGAAAGTTTATAGTGATGAATGCCTACTTTAAAGAAGAAGAAAGATTTTGCATAAACAGTCTAACTTTATACCTTAAGAAACTAGAAAAAAACCTCAACTAATTAAGCCCAAAGTTAGCAGAAGGAAGGAAATCATAAAGATTAGTCAATGTAAATCAAATAGAGAATAAAAAGGAGAAAAAAAATCAATGAAACCAAGAGTTGGTTTTTTAAAAAGTTAAACAAAATTGACAAAGTAGAGTAACCAAGAAAAAAAGACAGAAGACTCAAATAATTAAAATCAGAATTGGGAGAGGAGACATTACAACAAATATCTAAGAAATAATAGGGACCATAAAAGATTATTATGAATGATCATATGCCAAAAAACTGGGTAAATTAGAAGAAATTCCTAGAAACATAAAACCTACCAAAACTGAATCATGAAGATACAGAAAACCTGAGCAGACCACTAGCAAATAAGGAGATTGAATCAGTATTAAGAAATCTTCCACTGAGATGGGAGGATTGCTTGAGCTCAGGAGTTCAGGACCAGCCTGGGCAACATAGAGAGAACTTTCTCTACAATAATAAAAAAATTAGTTGGCATGGTGGTGCATGCCTGTGATCCCTGAAACTTGGAAGGCTGGGGTGAGAAGATCACTTGAGCCTGGAAGGTTGACGCTGCAGTGAGCTATGGTCATACCACTGCACTCCATCCTGGGTGACAGAGCAAGACCCCATCTCAAAAAAAAAAAAAAATCTCCCAACAACGAAAAAACATTCAAGGACCAATGACTTCATAGGTAATTCTACTGAACACTCAAAGAAGACTTAATAGCAGTCCATCTTAAATTTTTCCAAAAAAATAGAAGAGGGAACACTTCCAAATTTTTTCTATGAGGCCATCATCATCTTGCTACCAAACCCAGACAATGACACTGTATGAAAATAATCCTACAGGCCAACATTACTGATGAACACAGATACAAAAATTTTCAACTAGCAAACTAAATTTTATAGTACATTAAAAGGATCATATATCATGATTAAGTGGGATTTATTCCTGGGATGCAAGGTTAGTTCAACATATGCAAATCAATAAATGTGTTACAACACATTAACAAAATGAAAGAAGAAAACCACATGATCGTCTCAATAGGCACAGAAAAAGCATTTGACACAGTTCGACATCCTTTCATGATTAAAACTGTCAATAAAATATATATAGAAGGAACTTAAGAAAATAAACATCAAAGCCAGGTGTGGAGGCTCATACCTATAATCCCAGCACTTTGGGAGGCTGAGTTGAGTGGATTACTTGAACTCAGGAGTGAAGACCAGCCTGGGCAACATGGAAAAACTCCATTTCAACAAAAAATACAAAAGTTAGCCAGGCGTGGTAGTGCATGCCTGCAGTCCCAGCTACGCAAGAGGCTGAGATGGGAGCATGGCTTGAGCCTGGAAGGTGAAGGTTGCAGTGAGCCAAGATCACACCACTCTGTTTCAGCCTGGATGACAGAGCCAGACTCTGTCTCAAAAATAAATAAATAAAATAAAAGTCCATATGAAAACCACACAGCTAACATCCTAAACAATGGGGAAAAACGGAACGCTTTCCCTTTAAGAAACTATCAACAGAATGAACAGACAACCTACAGAATGGGATAAAATTTTGCAAACTATGCATCTGACAAAGGTCTAATATCCAGCACCTACAAGGAACTTAAATTTACAAGAAACAAACAACAAACAAACAACCCCGTTAAAAAGTGGGCGGAGGACATGAACTGACACTTTTCAAAAGAAGACAAACTTGTGGCCAAGAATCATGTGAAAAAAAGGTCAACATCACTGATCATAAGAGAAATGCAAATCAAAACCACAGTGAGATACCATCTCACACCAGTCAGAATGGCTATTATAAAAAGTCAAAAAATAACAGATGCTGGTGAGTTTGCTGAGAAAAAGGACTGCTTAGACACTGTTGGTGGTAGTGTAAATTAGTTCAACCATTGAGGAAGACGTGTGGCAATTCCTCAAAGACCTAAAGACAGAAATACCATTCGACCTACCAATCCATTACTGGGTATATACCAAAAGGAATATTAATTATTCTATTACAAAGATACATGCACATGTATGTTCATTGCAGCACTATTCAAAATAGCAAAGACATAGAATCAACATAAATGCCCATCAACAATAAACTGCATAAAGAAAATGTGGTACATATACACCATGCAATACTATGCAGTAATAAAAAAGAATGAGATCATGTCCGTTGCAGGAACATGGATGGAGCTGGAGGCCATTATCCTTAGCAAACTAACGCAGGAACAGAAAACCAAATACTGCATTTTCTTACTTATAACTGGGAGCTAAATGATGAGAACACATGGACACATAGAGGGGAAACACACACACCGGGGCTTATTGGTAGATGGAAGGTGGGAGTAGGGAGAGGATCAGGAAAAATAACTAATGAGTACTAGGCTTAATACCTGGGTGACAACATAATTGTACAACAAACCCCCATGACATAGGTTTACCTATGTAACAAGGCTACACATGTACCCCTGAACTTAAAATAAAAGTTAAATTAAAAAAAAGAAAGAAAATTTGCTCAACATCACTAATCATCAAGGAAATGCAAATAAAACCATGAAGAGATATTACCTAACACCTGTTAGGATGGCTTTTATAAAAATGACAAAATATAAGTGTTGGTGAGGATGTGGAGAAAAGGGAACCCTTTTACACTGCTGGTATATTGTATACTTCACATTTGCTAAGATAGTGGACTTAAGTGTTCTTATCACACACCCACAAATCAAAGGTAACTATGTGAGGTAATGGATATGTTAATTAACTCAATTGTGGTAATCATTTCACAATGTATGTGTATATCAAAACATCACATCATACACCTTATACATATGTACAATTTAATTTGTCAACTATACCTCAATAAAACTGAAACACATATACATGTGCATGTGCACACACACACGCACACACACACAGACACTCCCTCCCTCTTGTTCTGGAAACTGAGTAGCAGGCTCTCTCTTGCTGCTTTTGAATTTTCAGTCCCCGACATTTGTTCTTTTTCTCTTTTAAACTTCTGGCATTCTAAAATTGATTAATACAGAGTTTACTAATAGATTTTTTTGGATTCATCTTAGCAATTTAAAAAAGCATAAAAAATAAAGTGAATGTTTGTGAATGCAAGTTCATTTCCCATCAAGACATGTTTGTGAATTCTGTGTTGCCTGGAGCCATGCTGGGAGGTTCAGTGAGAGTCACCTCTGGAATTTCCCCATTGCTTCTCTCCCCAGCCTTGTGTCAGACCAGGCAAACTATGAGGGCTTTCATCCATAAGACAGCATAATTCCAAACCAGCCGGGGACTTCAGGCTCAGACCATAGTTGTTTAATTCAGATTAAAGCGATCTTATCTTGAAATATGCTGACTAAGAGATGGTTAAAAAATGAACTTCATGATTATAACTAATAGGCAAGAATAGATTGTACTTAAGCTGTTTTGTGTATTAATTTAATTCTGAGACTTAAATGTTAACTGTATTTTAAAAATCCCTTTTCATGTGTTTTTAACCAGTCTTATGTTTCTTTCCTAATTATAAAACATTATTATTCTATTTTTCTGAAGGAAAAGTATCTTCTAACAAAAAAAAGTGTAACTCTAAGTTATAAGAACTGCAACCAAAAGCAAAAGGCTGACAATAACTGGCTCACTTTAAGAGAATGGTTTTGAGTCTTCTTCATTAATATACTTTGGAGACCCACAGTTATAACTTTAATGCCCAAATTTCAATAGTATCCAAAATAATCTCTGAGCTAGCCTTAGGATGTTTCTTAGCTAAGCATTATTAGTTTGGCTGGCTCACTCTTGGAAAGAAAAAAAACATATTTATGGTACTCCAAATATAGAAAAACCCATAGCTTTTATTTAATACATTTACAGTTTCTTGAGATTACAAAACATTTCACAGTTTCTATCTGTATGTATATTTAAATTTCCTCTAAATATCTGAAATCACACCATCAGAATCTAAGTTAGATGAGAGCAGGAACCCTGACTATTTCACTCACGTGTGTAGAGCCAATGTCCCGTCTCCAGAGTAAAGATGGGATGGAATGCAGAATATTGAAGTGGAAGGCAGAATATTGAAATGGAATGCAGAATATTGAAATGGAATGTAGAATATTGAATGAATCAATCAAAGACGTTAACACTTCCAGCTACAGGCAGTTTATTATGGCTTAAAGCAGCCAGGCCTCAGAGTTCTTTTTTACAATGATTGGACTGTCATCTCTTCCCACTTGTTTGTTCCAGTTTTAGCTCGTCAGGTCATGTAGATTTGCTCTACCATATAACAAACCTTTAAATACCTGAACTGATACTCATGCCCTACTTTCTCCACCTGACCTCTGAGGTTTGCCTCTGCAGACTAATATCCCTAGTTTTCTTTTTTTTTTTCTTTTTTTTTGAGACAGAGTCTTGCTCTGTCGCCCAGGCTGGACTGCAGTGGCGCCATCTCGCCTCACTGCAAGCTCTGCCTCCTGGGTTCACTCCATTCTCCTGCCTCAGCCTCCCGAGTAGCTGGGACTACAGGCACCCACCACCACTCCCGGCTAATTTTTTTGTATTTTTAGTAGAGACAGGGTTTCACCGTGTTGGCCAGGATGGTCTCGATCTCCTCACCTCGTGATCTGCCCGCCTTGGCCTCCCGAAGTGCTGGGATAACAGGTGTGAGCCACCGCACCTGGCCTAATATTCCTAGTTTTTTAACAACTGACATAGTTATGAGTGTCTTGTGATACTCTCATATGGTCCCTTCTGAGCACATACCAGATAGTTACCTTTACATGGTACTCAGGATGGTTCATGGAAGGCCTGGTCTGCGTGGGATTATGATCTTATGCTTTCTAGAGTCTGTTCATGCTCTTTGCTATCAAATTAACTTTTTCATTTTTTTCGAGGAAACATTGTTTTTTTCCAGTGCTTTAGGGAGAACCATTTTATTCTTAGTAAAACCCTGCCTCAGTGGAAGGCAATTGAAGTGGGAGATAATTATCTTGGGGCTGGTATGGTCTGCAAATGGTTCCATATGTTGTGTCTTGCTTCCAGGTTGACTTATTTGGAGGTTCAAGATAATTGACCACCAAGTCTGGTTCTGGAGAAGTTGGGTTTCCACATGCCTTACAGGTAAGGTGGAACTTTGAAGATTTTTGAAATGTTGTAGTATTTAAATGCTGCTGCTAAATAAGAATTTACTATATATTTTTGTCAAAGGGCTGAAGTTGCAATTTGGCAAAAAATGTTATTTATTTCCATGAACTTTGATATTTTCTGAAGATAATTTTTAAATCAAGTTATTAATTTGGAAGATGCAGCCATATGTATAGGCAAACATGTAAAAATTTTTATGAGAATTCATCTATTAGTGAGATAATATTTTACACTTGGAAGACCTGTGAAATAAAATTGTAAAAGGAAACAATTTTTACAGTGATTTGAATGTTTTGAAATTACAGTCAGTTTATAATTGGGGAGATGGTCGTGATGGAAAAGGGAAAGTGAAGGGGATGAAGCTGATGGGTGAAAGCAGGGAAGGGAAACAGAGGAAGGGGAGAAAAAAGGGAAAAGGTAGTGAAGGTAGGTTGTCTAAGAAATTCCAAGGACCCACTCAGTCCTTAAACTATTTTCTTGCGTGAACTTTGAGTCCTGCGGTGTAATTATGTATTTTGTAACAAACTGTTCAGAAGTTAAATAATTCCTATGAAACAGAAATTTATTGTTCTGTAAGAAAGATGACCTTCCACTTTATTTTTCAAATAGATTCTAATTCAGGGGTTCTCAACCTGCTTCCTGTCAGATCAGTGGTGGCATTAGATTCTCATAGGAGCACAAACCCTATTGCGAACTGCACATGCGAGAGATCTAGGGTGAGTGCTCCTTATGAGAATCTAACTAATGCCTGATGATCTGAGGTGGAACAGTTTTATCCTGAAACCGTTTCCCATCCCGCACCCCCTGCCCCCACCTCACCCTCCCATGAAAGAAGAATAATTTTAAAAAAGAAAAAGAATTTTTCTTTCATGGAAGAAAAATTGTTTTCCCCGAAACCAATCCCTGGTGCCAAAAAGGTTGTGGACCACTTGTCTAAACTATGCAAATAATAGGATTTATGTTGAACCCCTGCTTTCATTCTGGGAGCTCAAATTTGAGGTATGTATTGGTTAGACAGTGCCTGTGTGACCAGCCTCCAATAAAAATCTTTGGTTCTGAGTTGCTAATAGGCATCTCTGGGCAGAAATATTGCACACATATTGCTACATTTTTGTTGCTGGTGCAAAAGTGTGCTCTCTGTGCCCTATCACGGGAGGGAAAGAGCCTAAGGAAGCCTGTACATGGATTCCTGCAGACTCCACTTGTGTCTTTCCCCCTGTGATCCACCTTACTATGTCACTGTAAGAAATCTTAGCCATGAGTCGAATAATGGTGAGTTCTATGAGTCCTTCTAATGAATCTCTGAGTGTGGCTGGTCTTGGGGAACACAACCCCTTTTCTTGCAGTACTCATCCTGATACATCCGTTTTGTAGCGTTACACAATTTTAGTGAAAAGAGAAAAGGGAAGTGTTTTGGAAAACTTAAATGTCAGATAAAATACTGATCCAGAAGATATAGTTTAGCAAAGGCATGTCAGTCTTTCTGAAAATCATCAAGCCAATTTAGTCATGGAAAAATTATTTACTTACTTTGTACTTACAGAATATGAACTTCCAAGAAAGAAATGCCTTTTAAGGATCTTTCTTACCTTTTAAAAAATAATAGTTTTATTGAGATATAATTCACTATACTACAAAATTCACCCTTTTGAAGGGTAAAATTCGGTGATTTTAGTACCACAAACAGAATTGTGTAACTTTCCCCACCAATTCTAGAACATTTTCATCACCCTCCCCAAAAAACCCTGTACCCATTAGTAATCAATCCCCATCATTCCTTCCCTGCAGTCCCTGGGAACTAATTGACTTGCCATCACTATAGATTTGCCTATTTTTCATATAAATGGAATCATGTGGCCTTTTATGACTAGCTTCTTTCATTTGTGTTGTGGCATATAATAGTACTTCATTCCTTTTTATTGCCAAATAATATTCCGTTGCATGGACATACCACATTTTATTTTATCTATTCATCAGTAGATGACATTTGAGTTCTCTCCATTTTTTGGCTATTATAAATAATACTGCTGTGGATATCCATGTACAAGTGTTATTGTTATTTGGACAGGTTTTATTTCAGCATTATAAATAATACTGCTGTGGATATCCATGTACAAGCATTATTGTTATTTGGACAGGTTTTGTTTCAGCTTTGTTGAGCTATAACTGACAAATAACAATGTACAAGTTTTTTTTTTTTTTTTTTTTTTTTTTTGAGATGGAGTCTCCCTCTCTTGCCCAGGCTGGAGTGCAGTGGCGCAATCCTCCTGGGTTCAAGCGATTCTCCTGCCTCAGCCTCCCGAGTAGCTGGGAATACAGATGTGTGCCATTATGCCTGGCTAATTTTTGTATTTTTAGTAGAAATGGGGTTTTACCCTGTTGGCCAGGCTGGTCTCAAACTCCTGACCTCAACTGATTCATTTTTTTGTCACTCATGATTTTGGTGCCACATCTAACTCCTGTACCAGATTTTAAATCATCCCACTAACATTAGGAGGTCTACATCTTTAAGCCCAATCTGTTACTATATGATGGATGGAAATTAAAGGTGGGAGGAGTTGGAGTACAGCAAAGTGGCTAGAGTATGGAATTTAGAATTTTCATATAGAGTCCAACTCTTTTATTATGGGAATTAGGCAGAATATTTTTAAGCTTCAGTTTCCTACATGGAAAATGGAGTAATAATAGTTCCTATTTCATAAGGTTATTGTGAAGTTTAAATTAGCCTATTTGTGAAAAGAGTTTAGGAGGAGATGTCTGGCACACAGAAGACATCTAGTAAATGTTAGGTTGTTATCATTTTATCAAGAGATTATGGAACTGGCTGGACCAACTCAAGAATTGACTAGCAGAATTAAAGTTATCACTCTTCCAGCTGCATTTATGAAAGGCTGCTGAAATTACTTTACTTATGGTTATATAACTTTCTGGCAGCATAAAAAATCCTGACAGATATACTGCACAATGATTTTATTTCTTCTGGTTTCAGCAATAAACAATGATATTCCTCTTTGGGGTCTAAAGAAGAATCCTAGGCCAAAAAACTGTAGTGTCAGCCTAACTAAACATTTCATCATGATGTGTGATTATTATTTATCATTAATTAATAGCCATTTATATAACTACATAGAAAATAACAAACAAAACTCCTTTCCTGTCAGTTGGATATAAGTAGGAAAGGTCACTTGACATTTCAGTTAACTATTTACCATGCTTTACAGCATGACTTTAGAACTTTTATATACATGTCTCAATCATTTGGTGTTCATGGGTACAGAAGCAGGTTAGGGACATAATAAACACATTCTTTTTTATTATTATCAACCTAGATATCAGTGAAAGTTCAAAGTCAAGTCATCTCAGTTCAGCCTATTTCTTTGTGGCATGTAGACTAATAAATGAGGAGGCACCTTCCAGTAGAGATATGGTTATTTATATGTACTATAAAGACATCTTTCAGTAATTTTTATATAAACAACTCAACCTAAAATT
The DNA here is from genome assembly GCF_029289425.2 of Pan paniscus. Taxonomy (NCBI): domain Eukaryota; kingdom Metazoa; phylum Chordata; class Mammalia; order Primates; family Hominidae; genus Pan; species Pan paniscus. The sequence continues at coordinate 121,703,794 of NC_073253.2, read as the reverse complement.
TTACTATTTTATTCATCTTCAAAAGTAAAACCCTTTGTTAGCAATTGGCATAGTTATATTTCCCAATGTGGACAATTTAACAATTCTTTTTTTTTTGAGACAGAGTCTCACTCTGTTGCGCAGGTTGGAGTGCAGTGGCATGATCTTGGCTCACTGCAACCTCCATCTCCCAGGTTCAAGCAATTCTCTTGCCTCAGCCTCCCAAGTAGCTGGGACTACAAGCACGCACCACCACATCCAGCTAATTTTTGTATTTTCAGTAGGAACGAGGTTTTACTATGTTGGCCAGGCTGGTCTTGAACTCCTGACTTCAGGTGATCCACCCACCTCAGCCTCCCAAAGTGCTGGGATTACAGGTGTGAGCCACGGTGCCCAGTGCAATTTAACAAATATTAAAACATCTTTTGAAAAAACACATAATAATCTTATGCTGTGAAACATTTATTTTAAGCACACAGTTTTCTATTTTAGTTTTTCCTGTATTAACTTGCAATAATAATAATTAAAAAACCATTCAGGGGCTCTTACTAAGAATAGAAGACTATAAAACAATAGCTTAGGAGGATACAGGGATGAGTAATATAATTTCTTCCAGTACAAGTGTGGCAATTCAGGAGGTGATCTAGAAGCAAGGTGTCCTTACTCACGGAAGAATGACAGCGGGAGAGAAGATCGAAATCACTGCCCAGGTTAATAAAGCAATATGTGAGATGACAGTCCAAGTTAGAAACCAGCCAAAGGTATTTCAAGTAACACTTTTATAGTGCTTATATGTGGTAGGTAGTTTTCTAAGCACTTCACAGATGAGGTGATTCATTTAATCCTTACAATAACCCTATGAGGGGTAAGCTTTCACCCCTCCTTTAACAGGAGAGCAAACTAAAGTGCAACATGATAAGTTATGTAGACGACATTAGAGCTCAGGCAGTCTGGCTAAGAAGTTGGGGCTCTTAACTACTATCCTATGCTACTTCTCCATGCAAATAAGAATTATTGTTAGTAAAGTCACTTTGCGGTTTTTTGTATTTTTAGATTTTTATCGATTTAGGAGGTACCAGTCAGGTTTCTTACATGCATATATTGCCAAGTGGAGATGTCTGGGCTTCTGGTATGCCCATCAGCCTAATAGTAAATATTGTACCTAATAGATAATTTTTCAATTCTCACCCCCACCCCACCCACCCTCTTTGGTAACTTTGGGATTTTTGGAAGCTTTAGTTCTTCAAACCCCCCCAAATGTGATATATAATAATGTAGATAACTAAAAGATTCAATAGGTTTTTTTTCTCTTAAGAAGGAAAATAAAGATACATTTATCCATAATTTACTCTAAAATAAAATTCTACATTACAAATATGTTGTATAATCTAGTGTGCTGAATTACATGGCTTATACAATGTGATCGTCTTATATTAAGATGAATATTCCCAAAAATGTGATGATTGTGTAGGGAATAAATTTCATATTCATATTTTCCAGGAATCAATGATTGATTCCACAATGGAATAAACCTTTCATAGCATAATGATAGCTTCTCGTATAGGTTTGTTAAACTACATGTTAGTAACTAATATCTCACTTACTGGCATAAAATCTTCATTATAATATTTAGAAAATTTGTCTTGGTTGAAAACAGCATCTTTATTTAATTAATTTATTTGTTTGTTTATTTTTTGAGATAAGATCTCACTTTGTCACCCAGGCTGGAGTGCAGTGGCATGAATATGGCTCACTGCAGCCTCAATCTCCTGGGTTCAAGCGATACTCCTGCCTCAACTCCCTAAGCAGCTGGGACCACAGGCAGGAGCCACCACACCTGGCTAATTTTTGTATTTTTTGTAGAGATGGAATTTCGCCATGTTGGTCAGGCTGGTCTCAAACTCCTGGGCTCAAGTGAATCACCCGCCTTGGCCTCCTAAAATGCTGAGATTATAGGTGTGGGCCACTGTGCCAGGCCAGAAAATTGCATCTTTAAGTTAACAGCAGCAACAACTGGGACAGATTCAGTTTTGTAGGGCCTGAAGCTAATATAGTATAGGGGGTTTCTTTAATAAAAAACCCCCAAAATTAGGTGCAAACATTGAATATTGAATTAGAAGAAGTTCATTCAAGTGACAGACTCTGAAGTTTCAGCTTCATTAGCTTTGTAGTAAATGTAGCACTTCAGATAGTGACTAAATTTTTTTTAAATGCCAAAAGAATGAACTAGTCCCTAAAGACAATTCTTCATTTTTTCCCCAGAAGGAGCGTATAAATTTATGTGTATATATAGTCTCTGTTGATTTTTTTCTCTCTTCTTTCTGTTCCTCCATTGTCTGGCAAAATTCTGTTTACAATTTGTTCTCCATTTGTGAGATGAGAAAAATGAGAGACTTAGTGCTTTGCCACAGGAAACAAAAGCCTGCCAGGGCCAGGTCTGGGCCCTTTCCACTTATACTCTCAGCATATGAATTTGGAGAAATTATATACATATATATAATTATAAATACATAAATATATATATTTCTTGTTATAGCAGCAATAAGAGAGAAATAATATTTTGAGTATACAGATGGAGAACCATCTTCTCTTAGTGTCTTTATTCTTATATTTCCAGAAAATAAACTAAGCCCAGAGACATTTAAAACCAAGCCAAAGCACAGTTCTCAAATTCCTGAGTACAGAACATTTGTTTAGCCTCATAAACCAGTAGCAATGTTGGGAAAAAAAGTTTTATTTTGACTTGAGACAGAACTTGTCTTTTTATAAAAAGAGATAATCCTTTTTTTTTTTTCAGAAGAGTTAAAATTTTAAGAAACCCACTTAGCTCAGTATTGGTGGTTTTTCTTTCCCCTTCTATTTTCTTTATTATTATTTATTTATTTCCATGTTTACTTAAGGTCATCAAAATATGGACTTCAGTCATATGGGAGAACTGAAATAGCTTGACAGTTTTTTGACTCTTCAAGTTTGGCCCTTAAAATTCTTATGGTTTTTACATGTATTCAAATACATAAGAGTAAATAATTTTTTAAAGCCTCATGTACCTTTCATTTTCCTTTTGTTTGGCTCTCACTAGGTTATAAAAGAATATATGGTGATAATAAAACAAATAGGTAAAACAAAACCTTAGAATTTGACATAAGGTTTTGTGGATAATGACTTCTAACTGTGTTTTTACAGTGACAATTCACCTATGTTGTAGCTATAGTGATAACAATTCTTCAGTGCCTCCAACTTGCCAGCCTCCAAAATTATCTGTACCTAATCCTCAGAATAGTCCAATAAGCTAGATGCTATTAGCCCCATCTGACAAATGAGAAAACTGGAATTTAGAAAGATTAGTTAATGGGGCTAAGGTGGCGCAGTAAGTGGCAGAGTTGTGATTCAAATACAGATCCAAGTAACTCCAAGGCTAATGTCCTTTCACCAAATACTGCCTTTCAGATTAGAAATATTCAGAGTTTTTGTGGTGGCCAGCCTCCAAGATGGTCCCCAGTGATCACCCTTCTTGGTATTCTCAGCCTTGGATTGTCCACCTCATGAAAGTCCCTGAGCCAGAGCTACCTAGCCAATTTACTTCCAGATTCGGAACCCACAGATACTGTGTAAGATAATACATGCTCATTGTTTAAGAGGCTAGGATTTGGCATAATATGCTGTGAAGTAATTGACAACTCATCTAACCCTTATCATTCTTACTCAGCTTGGAACGTGCTTCCTTGGGGATTTCATGTTCATATCAATGACTGATTTGGAATTCGGATTTGCCTTTGAATGTTGGAGAGCATGGAATCATGCAAGGATCAGCAGACAGATCCTGGGTGGTGATCGTGATGTACAGCTACACAAAAGAAATGAATGTCTTTTTTTTCCCAAAAGATGATGTATTACAAGAGTCACTACTAAATCAGCATCTACATCAACCAAATACAATCTCTAAAAGAAAAACAAATAGGATGATATTAATCCTGGAGAGTTTTATTTTGTTTATAATTTGGGATAATTAAGCTTTGAAGTTTCATGTTTACTCTTTGAGGAAAGTGTGTCTGGGCTTTACCTCATTTCCTCCAACCCTCTCTCCCTCTCTGCTCCAGAGACCCAGTGTTCTTTCAGCAACTTGAAATGTGTTTTCTCTTCCACAGAGAATAGCAAATGCTATTTCTACAAATGGGATTCTACCTCTCCCTCTCCCTCTCTTCCAGTCTCATGTTCTGTTTCATTTCCTCAGGGACTGCTGCTTTACGACTCCATGGACTGGGTTGCACCCCCCATTGCTCCCTCTGCCTTCTACTCTACCTTCCCAGTATGCAAGACACTCAGAATCCTCTTTAATGCCTGTCTTTTTCTGATTATAAGCAACATAAGAACCTGCCACACTGGTTTTATTCACCAATGGATCTCTAGTGCCTTATTACACAATAAATACTTTTTGACTAAGTATTGTTTGAGGAAAATGTTATTTCCGGCACAGAGAAAATAAGAGCAGAGGCATGAAGATATGAAAGTGTGTGGCATGTGTAAGGGAATATTAAATTAAAAATGGATGTTTTCTTTAAGTAAATGCTTATCTCTTTCCTATGTAACTTAATTCAACTTTACCATAATTAATTTTTAAACAAATGAATTCAATGTGAAATTAAGCTAAAATTAACTTACATTTATATTTATGGAGGTAAAAATTTAAGCCTATATTGCTCATGGTATCCTTTTTGTTGTGTAATTTTCCCCTCTCTTTTCCCAGTTGCAAGAATAAAATATTTGGGATTGCTGAGAGTCAAATCTGAATTCAGATCTATTAATAAATCCCTGTGGAGTAGTGGAAAGTTCCTGGACTATGAATCAGAAGGCCTGCGGTATAATTTTATCTGCCACTTGTTATTCTCCCTATATTGAGCATATTAGTGACTTGTGTGCCCTGAATGTTCTGCTGAGCTTCAGCCCTCCTGGGGTGAAGTCAGCAGCACTCCCAGCAAGGGTCAGCCTTGCTTGTCAAACAGGGAAGGTCTTCATTCATCCATAACCTACCTGAAATTTATTCATCCGTCTAGCATTTATCGTTGTCTACTTTATGCCAGGAACTGTGCTCAGTGATTGGTTAGAAACAAAAGGCAGCACAGTGAGAAAGAAGGACAAATATAACAAGTATAATTTAATGTATAATGAATGTTATACCGAAGATAAATAAAAGGCACAATGTGAGCACAGAGAAAGGGAGATTGGTGCCAGGGCAGGCTTTCTGAAGGCAGTGATACCTGGCCCAGTTTTGAAGGACAGCTCAGAATTTACCCTGCCAGAGTATTGTAGGCAAAGAAGGTGCAAAGGCCCTGAACCAGAGTGCGTGCATAGTGTGCGGACTTCTTGGGCACAAGGAAGGGCAACAGATATGACTGGGGAAGCTGACCAGGGTCACAGATAATTCTCCTTAAGAGGCCAAAGGACAACTCTGTGAGACCACTGAAGATACCTGTTCTACTTCCCCATTCCTGCTTCCAGATTTCTTTTCCCTCCAAACAGGAGCATGTTTGAAGTGAGACCTCCTCATGGAATATTACCCTGCCCTTATGGGGCTATTTGAAGGAATAAATAGAAACTTTCCCTTTCTCCGGGATTATACTGGCAGCTGTTAGTTTTTTACATTAGGCAAGGTTTATTTTGTTGCACTAAGCATTGGAAATGTGCAGTTTATTTCTAGATCTAAACACAGCAATATGAGGATGAGCAAGAGACATGTTGTGGAAAATGATAGTTTGGAGAGTTAGGCTCATAATTTAATTTTCAAACTGCATGTACATTGTCTGCCTTCTATAGTATCCTGGATCTGTGTCAGTCACCAACAGAGATTTCAGCTCCTGGAAGCAGGATCTGAGCCTTATTTACTCAAGAAGAATCTATTCTTCTTGAAGAATAGATTTAAGATCTATTGAAGAATAGACTCAAGATTCTGCTTTAGTAAAGTAGAGTTTTTTCTATGTGCTAAGTGCTAGGACTAGAGAGGAAAGAATGTATTTGCTAGCTTCTAGGAGCTCTGGGTGATGAGTAAATATACCATTATTTCTCTGTGGATCTCCCTCGTTGTCCTATAACAGTCACAACCAGCATTAGAACATTTAAGCCCACAGAATCATATAATGAGTCAGTGTAGAACTGGGAATCTCACGTAGTTCTCTCTGACCTTCTCTTTCAAAGAGTATTGTGTCTACTTCTGAAATCTTTATATGCTCTGGGGCTCTAGAAATCACCCTGAGTGAGATAAAGAAATGGAATTAAATGACCCTCGAAAGTGGGTTTGATTTTTGAAAATAGCCCAAATAATTTGAAGCCAAGCTGGGTGAATAAATTGGTCCATGAACTTGGATAATGCCATTTTGGTCATGTATCTGGCTGTATATATACTACCTGGACTAATTTGTTCGCATAGTTTTGCCATACAGCAACAACAGAAAACTTTTTTTTTTTCTGTTACCTGCTTACTTCATCTAAGTAATGCAGAGAAAAACTGTAAGCCATCTACCACAGTGAAAGGCCAGCAAGGTTTATAAAGTAATGCCTATAAAAAGTTCCCATGAGTAAGGCACTGTGCAAATAGAAGAGATGATTATTGTTACTGCTGGGCTATATATAAGCACTCATTCATCACTTATGTGCTTCTTGGCAGGGCTTCCCAATTTGCCCCATGTAGCTCCATGCTAGGTCTTCCACATAATTACACAAGGAGGCAACTCCTAGAACCTTCAATTCAATTACATTTGCCTGGTTTTGTTTTTATGAAACATGAAGCCTAAATAAATAATAAACATCTTTAGAGGTGAAAGCATATAAATGAACCTGATTGAATTTTTTATCTGTTCAAAAATCAAAAGCTTTTAATGAAAGTGAGGACTTTAAGCTAAATTCATCCAAAATAAATTTCCATGAAATTTAAAACTTCATTTAAAAAATAAGTCACGGGGTTTACCTCACTCCCCGGCTACCTCCACTGGGGAAGGTGCTGGTATCCATGGCTGAGAGACCTGAAGACGGATCACAACACAGGACACTTTGCAGACATTCCTCAGTATCGGCCCAGAGCCTGGTAGCTCTGCTGAGTGGCTACATCCGGAAGAGAAATAATAATCACTGCAGTTTGGCTCTCAGGAAGCCCCATCCCTAGGGGAAGGGGGAGAGTACCACATCAAGGAATCGCCCTGTGGGACAAAAGAATCTGAACAGCAGCCCTTGAGCCCCAGATCTTCCCTCTGACATTGTCTACCCAAATGAGAAGGAACCAGAAAAACAATTCCGGTAATATGACAAAACAAGATTTTTTAACACCCCCAAAAGATCATATTAGCTTACCAGCAATGGATCCAAACCAGGAAGAAATCTCTGAATTGCCAGAAAAATAATTCAGAAGGTTGATTATTAAGCAAATCAAGGAGCCTCCAGAGAAAGGGAAATACCAATTTAAAGAAATTTTTAAAATGTTACAGGATATGGTCAGAAAAATCTCCAGAGAAACAGATAGCATAAATAAAAAACAATCACAACTTCTGGAAATGAAGGACACACTTAGAGAGACGCAAAATACACTGGAATGTCTCAACAATAGAATCAAACAAGTAGAAGAAAGAGCTTCAGAACGTGAAGACAAGTTTTTGAATTAATCCAATCCAACAAAGACAAAGAAAAAAGAATTTAAAAAGTGAACAAAGCCTCCAGGAAGTTTGGGATTATGTTAAACAACCAAACCTAACAATAATCTGTGTTCCCGAGGAAGAAGAGAAATTTAAAAGTTTGGAAAACATATTTGAGGGAATAACTGAGGAAAACTTCCCTGGCCTTGCTAGAGGCCTAGACACCCAAATACAGGAAGCTCAAAGAACATGTGGGAAATTCATCACAAAAAGATAATCGACTAGGCACATAGTCATCAGATTATCTAAATTCAAGATGAAGGAAAGAATCTTAAGAGCTGTGAGTCAAAAGCATCAGGTAACCTAATAAAGGAAAACCTTTCAGATTAACAGCAGATTTCTCAACATAAAACCTACAAGGTAGAAGGGAGTCCTATCTTTAGCCTCCTTAAACAAGACAATTATCAGCAAAGATTTTTGTACCCAGCAAAACTAAGCTTCATAAATGAAGGAAAGATAAAGACTTTTTCAGACAAACAAATGCTGAGGGAATTTACCAGTACCAAGCCAACACTACAAGAGCAGCTAAAGGAGCTCTAAATCGTGAAACAAATCCTCAAAATATGCCAAAATAGAACCTCATTAAAGCATAAATCTCACAGGACCTATAAAACAATAACACAATGAAAAAAAACCCCAAGGTATTCAGGCAACAAATAGCACAATGAATAGAATACTACCTCACATCGCGATACTAATGTTGAATGTAAATGGCCTAAATGCTCCAGTTAAAAGATACAGAATGGCAGAATGGATAAGATGTCACTAACCAAGTATCTGCTGTCTTTAAGAGACTCACCTAACACATAAGAACTCACATAAACCCAAGGTAAAGGGATGGAAAAAGATATTCCATGCAAATGGACACCAAAAGTAAGCAGGAGTAGCTATTCTTATATCAGACAAAACTAACTTTAAAGCAACAACAGTTAAAATAGACAAAGAGGGACATTATACAATGATAAAAGGACTAGTTGAACAGGAAAATACCACTCCAGTACCAAAACCAGGAAAGGACATAACAAAAAAGAAAACTACAGACCAATATCCCTGATGAACATAGATGAGAAAATCCTCAATAAAATACTAGCTGACTGAATCCAATAGTATATCAAAAAGATAATTTACCATGATCAAGTGGGTTTTATACCAGGGATGCAGGGATGGTTTAACATCCCCAAGTCAATCAATGTGATATACCACATAAACAGAATTAAAAACAAAAATCACATGATCATCTCCATAGATGCAGAAAAAGCATTTGACAAAATCTAGCATCGCTTTATGATTAAAACCCTCAGCAAAATTAGCATACAAGGGACATAGTTTAAGATAATAAAAGCCATCTATGACAAACACCAGCCAACATTATACTGAATGGTGAAAAGTTGAAAGCATTCCCCCTGAGAACTGGGACAGCACAAGGATATCCACTCTCACCACTTCTATTCAACATAGTATTGAAAGTCCCAGCCAGAGCAATCAGAAAATAGAAAGAAATAAAAAGCATCCAAATGGGTAAAGAGGAAGTCAAACTGTCACTGTTTGCCTGTGATATGATGGTATACCTAGAAAACCCTAAAAACTCATCCAAAAAGCTCCTAACACAGATAAATGAATTCAGCAAAGTTTCTGGATACAAAATTAATGTACACGAATCAGTAGCTTTGCTATACACCAACAGCGACCAAGCTGAGAATCACATCAATAACTCAACCCCTTTTACAATAGCTGCAAAAAAAATAAAATACTTAGGAATGTAACTAACCAAGGAGGTGAAAGACGTCTACAAGGAAAACTACAAAACACTGCTGAAAAAGATCATAGACAACACAAACAAATGGAAATACATCCCATGCTCATGGATAGGTAGAATGAATATTGTGAAAATGACCATAATGCCAAAAGCAAGTTACAAATTCAATGCAATTTCCATCAAAATACCACTATCATTCTTCACAGAACTAGAAAAAAAAATCCTAAAATTCATATGGAATCAGCCCACATAGCCAAAGCAAGACTAAGCAAAAGGAACAATTATGGAGGCATCACATTACCTGACTTCAAACTATACCATAAGCCATAGTCACCAAAACAGCATGGTACTGGTATAAAAACAGGCACATAGACCAATGGAGCAGAATAAAAAATGCAGAAATAAAGCCAAATGCTTACAGCCAACTGATCTTTGACAAGGCAAACAAAACAAAAAGTGGGGAAAGGACACCCTACTCAACAAATGATGCTGGGATAATTGGTAAGCCACATGCAGAAGAATGAAACTGTATCATCATCTCCCACCTTATATAAAAATCTCCTCAAGATGGAACAAAGGCTTTACTCTAAGACCTGAAACCATAAAAATTCTAGAATATAACATCAGAAAAACCCTTCTAGACATTGGCTTAGGCAAAGGCTTCATGACTAAGAACCCAAAAGCCAATGCAACAAAAACAAAGATAAATAGGTGTGACTTAAGTAAACTAAAAAGCTTCTGAAAAGCAAAAGAAATAATCAGCAGAGTAAACAGACAACCCACAGAGTGGGAGAAAATCTTCACAATCTATACATCTGACAAAGGACTGATATCCAGAATGTACAAGGAAATCAATCAAATAAGCAAGAAAAAACCAAACAATCCCATCAAAAAGTGGGCTAAGGACATGAATAGACACTTCTCAAAAGAAGATATATAAATGGTTAACAAACATATGAAAAAATGCTCAGCATTACTAATGATCAGGGAAATGTGAATCAAAACCACAATGCGATACCACCTTACTCCTGCAAGAATGGCCATAATCAAAAAATCAAAAAATAATAGATGTTGGTGTGGATGTGGTGAAAAGGGAACACTTTTACACTGTTGGTGGGAATGTAAATCAGTACCACCACTATGGCAAACAGTGTGGAGATTCCTTAAAGAACTAAAAATAGATCTACCATTTGATCCAGCAGTCCCACTCCTGGGTATCTACCCAGAGGAAAAGAAGTCATTACATGAAAAAGATACTTGCACATACATGTTTATAGCAACACAATTCACAATTGCAAAAATATGGAACCAGCCCAAATGCCCATCAATCAATGAGTGGATACAGAAAATGTAGTATATATATACCATGGGATACTACTCAGCCACAAAAAGGAATGAAATAATGGCATTTGCAGCAACCTGGATGGAATTGGAGACTATTATTCTAAGTGAAATAACTCGGAATGGAAAATCAAATATTGTATGTTCTCACTCATAAGTGGGAGCTAAGATATGAGGACACAAAGGCTTAAGAATGATACAATGGACTCTGGGGACTTGGGGGAAAGGGTGGGAGGGGGGTGAGGGATAAAGGACTACACATTGGGTACAGTGCACACTACTTGGGTGATGGGTGCACCAAAATCTCAGAAATCACCACTAAGGAACTTATCATTGTAACCAAACATTACCTGTTTCCCAAAAACCTACTGAAATAAAAAAGTGAGTCAAATACTTCAGAATGGGTAATTGAATAGTGTGTATTTTTTAAAATAACAATTTTTGGTGGTCTGAAAAAAATGGCAAAGTAAAAACTACTCAAAACCATTTGTGTAAAATTAGTTTTCCTACCAATATTTTCAAAATTTCCAAAAATGAGGGGCTGATAACAGGCAGTCACAAGCCAACATGCATTCCTGTTGGGAGTTCATTCCCCTAGCTGGGAGTTCATTTCCCTGGCTGGGAAAACCACATCCATTCCTTCACTCAGTGCTGCAAAGTATACAGTGTGTATCAAGTTCCACGAATAGAAAAAACAGATCTGTTGGAGACCATGGGCATAGAAGAAGTTATAATCAGAGGGCAGATCCAGGTTTTATGGGCCTGAAGCTTATACAATTTTGGAGTCTTCTTTAAGAAAAGTACGAACAAGGAATTAGGCATGAAAGTGATTATATATTTAAATGAGGAAGAAAATCAAATTATGAATTGGAAAGAGTTTACAGATTCCATAAACATCTCCAAATCCGGAAAAGTAATATAGTGCTCTTATGAACTAACTGTCTGACATATTCTACAATTTTTTTTATAATTTATAGCTGATACTCATTGATCTCTTCATATGGCAACAACCTCATAATATTTTCAGTAAACAGAAAAGAAGGTGGTTTAGTTTTTTTCTCTAGAAAAAAACTTACCTTTTTATTGATAGGCTAAAGATTTATTTCAAATTCAAATCCAGTTTTGATAATGTGATGATAATCTACTATGTGACACATACACAAATGCAGTGGGTGTTTTTAGTATTACTTCGGGTTTGTGCCTTATAAACACAAGAATTCTGATAAAGTCTATTATGCACAAACATCACCAAAAAAGAAAGGAAAAGAATAAGGTTGGTATAATTATATTAGCTGCATTATCGAGTATATAGTCCTAATAGGAGAGAACTGTCTTGACTAGGCAATAAAAAGAATAGAATCTACCACTTTATATATTTATGTATCTTATGATTTATATATCTGATGATTGGAAAAATTTGTCAGAAACTAGTTTCTGGCTCTGTACATTTCAAACTTATTTTCTTTTCCACTACCCACACACTTCTGATGCATGACACCATGTTCATATCATGATCCCATCTCTGACTCTGCCCCATGCCCCAGAGCAGGGCATATTGGCTTAGAGGGTGGTAGGAGTATTCCTGGAAGCCATTCTAATACCATACAGCCAGTGATAACTTATGTGCACAAAGAAATGAAGGCAAATCACACAAATAGATTCCACGAATACCAAACTAAATGTATCTCTGAACAACTTTCCCTTAGTTCAGAATGCCAAAAATGCCTTTGGCTACATATCTGACTTGAGGAAAAGTGTGAAAGAGGAAAAATAGGAGTGGAAAGAGACAGAAATTATACTTGCAGTTAAAATACTATCTGCAAATTTTTCAGGAATGTAGGACTATCTGCGCACCTTACCAGTGGCCCTCCCAGGGCCTTGGACAGTAGAAGCTGTCTTATAAGTGAGGGTAGAAGCTTAAGCTGCATTGGCTTTGTAATAAATACATCCTGATGGCAATACATTCTGATAAGTGGTTAATATAGGATATAGTGCCAACAATTAAAAGGTTGCTAGTTCTGAGGGATGAGAGTGGGGGTGTGGGTGGCAAAGGGAAGTTACCCAGAGCTTAAACTAGACCTTCCAGGTGCATCTTGAAAGGGCATAGGAATTTTTGAGGCCATCAAAGAGGACTTCCAGCATGTTCAACAGCCTGGCAACTAGATAGAGCATGTGCATTGAGAAAATATTGAATGTGCGGAAGTATCTGGTGAAGTCTGGGAAAGAGACCAGAGGTCCTTTCGCTCCTTGCAATGACACTGCTGGCGAGTTTTATTCTTTCCTGCTGGGAAAATTCTAACTCTCCTAAGAGAGCCTAGTCCTCTGACATAACCTCCTCATTTTAACTTCCATAGCCATGTCTCACTATATCCTGGTGCAATTTGTTCTTTCTCTGCCTCCTGTCTTAGCCTGCCCCTCACTCTCCTCTGTGAAGCTCTGCAGAGTTCATAGGTCCTCCTGCCCTGACCTTGCCCATTTGCTGAAATACCTGCTCCACACCCAGAAAACTAATGCCATTATATATCCCCTTAAAACAGTGCTGCTTCCTTTGAATGCTTCCATCTCATCCCTGCTCTTGGAGAAGTAACCTCATTTTCCAGGACTTGGCCCCACTCCAGCCTCTACATAGCAGTCTTGTGAACAGGCGCTGAGCCCATGGGCTTGACTAGTGAAAATGGGTCATGGCACAGTGTCTGCTGTGTTCCTGTTCATCTGGTGCCATAGAGTGCTCCTGTCCTTTTTGTAACAGCAGGAGAAGTGGGGTTGGCTAAGAAAAGACAAAGCTCTTGAGAGAAGAGGGCAGAAGGAAAGAAGGGCAAACATTTTCTTTCCTACCCACTGGTGGCAGCTAGAATAGAGGAGAAGACACAGATGCATTGGAGCCACTAAATGGAGGCATAATGAGTGTGACTGTGGGGCTGCCTTGGACACCAAGGTTATCGTTGACTGCAGCCTGGAGTGGACCTCATCCCAGAACACAGAAGGACTTTGAGCACCCTCCTAACATTTCCGATTAGTTCTGCCTCATTTTTGTCCTCTTCAGTTCCCATCTTGGGCCTTGTTTGTACTCCCAAAGGCCATGGTGTCCTATTCTACACACTAACTCCACTGAGCAACTTTCACTTTTGCCTAATGGCTAATTTGCATAATAAATCTCCAAAAGCTTCTTGATCCAATAGAGTTTTTTGATTTCTTAAATTTCTGGAGTGATAATTTATGAAACTCTTAATTCACCAAAGCCTTTCCCAGTCAACTACCTATAGATGTTACAGCAATTCATGTTTTTCCAAGTCTGCTTAATGTTCTGTATATTTTGAGAAATGATGATTTCTGCAAATTTTGAATTTTGAGGTACTGTGCACATTATCAATGTCAAAGATTTTCAAATGGGGATTAACTATTGGAGGCTGGGAAAGCACTGAATAACTTTAACAACCTCTTGGAAAACTTTAACTAGAAGGAAACTTTTAATCTGAAAACAGCTGATAAATCCTGAAATATTAAAAGCATTCCCTTTAAAATCAGGAACAATACAAGGATATCTAGAATTATTGCATCTACTCAACATTATACTGGTGTTCCTTGCTTGTGTAATAAAGCAAAAGAAGATTTAAAGGAGTGGCCGGGCGCAGTGGCTCATGCCTGTAATCTCAGCACTTTGGGAGGCCGAGAAGGGTGGATCACGAGGTCAGGAGATCGAGACCATCCTGGCTAACATGGTGAAACCCTGTCTCTATTAAAAATACAAAAAAATTAGCCAGGCGTGGTGGCGGGCGCCTGTAGTCCCAGCCACTCGGGAGGCTGAGGCAGGAGAATGGTGTGAACCCAGGAAGGCAGAGCTTGCAGTGAGCCGAGATCGCGCCACTGCACTCCAGCCTGGGTGACTGAGCGAGACTCCATCTCGAAAAAAAAAAACAAAAAGATTTCAAGGAGTAAATTTTGGAAAGGTAAAAATAAAATTTTTATTATTTCAAATATTATTGTCTACAAAGAAAATCTCTTAGTGTCTACAGATTTATTATTAAAAGTTTAGCAAGGATGTTGAACATAAGATCAATTTAGAAATCTAATTATATTTCTGTACATTGACAAAAGAAAATACAATGTAAAATATATTTACAATAACAACAAAGGTGTAAAATATCTAGGAATAAATCTAACATGATGTGTAAGATCTTTATGCAGAATATTCTAAAACTTTATTGAAGGACATTAAAGAAAACCTAAATAAATGGAAAGCTATACCATGTTTATGAATTGGTATATTTAACATCTTAAAGATGTTGAATTTTCTCAAGTTGAACAATAGGCTTAATGTAATTTCATTTTAAAAAAGTTTTACTTGATAAGCTAATTCTAAAATTTAAGTGGAAGAACAAAGGGTCAACGTAATGAAACACTTCTGAACTGGGTAAGGAGTCTTGTCTTAGCAGATTTTTTATTATAAAGTGATGGTAATTAAGACAGTGATATATGACAGAGCTGGCATTACAGATTAGTGATGAAAGGACAGTCTGTTCAATAAATAATGTGGGACAATTTATTATCTCTACAAATAATTTAGAATGATGCCCTAATTCACACCAGAAAAGGAAATACGTTCTAAACACAGAAAGAATCCTAGTTTGAAAGGAAAACACACTTCTAGCAGAAAATACATATGTTCTTATGACTTCAGGGTATGGAAGGATTTCTTAAGTCATAAACAAATCATAAAGAAAATAATTAATAAACTAACAAATTAAAATAAGAACTCAGACATAGTAGAGAGTGTAAACAGACAAGTCATATGTTGGAATAAAATACTTGCAACACATAACAAAAGATCAGCGTCTGGAGTATTTTAAAAAACTATCTCAAAAGAAGAAAACGATAGTGACCTCTTTCCTCCAAAAGGGATATAAATTCATAAGCAGGCATTTTATAGAAGAGAAAACAAAAAAAGACCACTAAACATGTTGAAAAGATGTTTCTCCTCTTAGTTTAACATATATTAAACCCACATTGAGTTACCATTTCACACCTTGCAGATTGAAAACGGTAAAAAAATCAGACAATTCCAGTGTTGCTGAGGCAGCAGAATAACTGCTGGTGGTAGCGCAAAGATACAGAACTTTGGAACACAGAATGACATTGGCAAAAAAAGTCAATCATGTTCATAATCTATGATGAGCATTTCCTCTAGGTATGTGCCTTAGAGACACCCTTCCACAATGTACCAGGGGAAACAGGCAAGATGTAGCATTGCTTGAATGCTCAGACAACTGGAAATCAACCACAAGTAGGCCAGAGTGCTCTTTTAAAGTGAATGTCACATTATGACACTCTTCTATTCTAAACCCTCAGTGGCTTCCTGCCACAATTAGAATAGAACTCTAACCCCCCTTATCATCTGTTTATCTGTCTGATTTCATGGGTGCCACTCTTCGCAGTTTCCTCTAGACTTCTTCCCTATCTTCCCTATGCAGGGCAACCACGCTCCTTCTCAGTCTTATGATGACTGGTTCTAAGTCAGCCTAAATATCACTTCCTTGGAGAGTCCTTTACTTACCACCCCATCTAAAGTAGTTTTCTCTATCTTACTGTCTGCCTCAGCTTTGTTTCCTATAAAACATATTACTTTTTGAATTATGTATTTATGTATGCACATATGCATTCATTCATTTTTTTGGCCTGTCTTAAACATTAAACTAAATCTCCATGAGAGCAGGGACTAAGTCTATCTCACTCATGATTGTAACCTCTGTGCCTTGTACATAGCCTGGCATATAATAATTACTCAATAAACTTTTGTTGAATTGAGTGATTGAATACAAACACTGTGTAAATTGTATCTGTGCCTATTTGAAGTGGCTTGTTGATCTGCAAGTACATTTTATTAGCTCTAGTTCATTGAAAGGATAATGTGATACTAAAATAGCCACATAAATTCTCAATACTTATTTAGAAGGTAAAGGAAAGTGTTTACCTGGTCTTATTTTTTATCTCAAAGATTTAACCAATGTGTGCCTGAATGCTTCCACAAATTATTTTCAGTGATTTTCTACACAATACATTAAATAGATCTTTCAACTAGACTAAAAGTCCTTCAATGCCTGACCTATTTAGAGATATGTTAAATTTTTTTAGGTCAGTTCTAATACACATTTAAAAAAACCACTTATAGATGCTAACATAGAAATTTGATATTGAATACTCAAATATGCGGGTGACATAGGCTGGAGCTTTTTTTGCAAGAGGCTTGAATTTAAGTTGATATGGGTTTTATTTTACTTTTATTCTATTTATCTATAATTATGAAAACATTTATTTTGTTTCAATTATACTTTATGTATTTTGTATTTGTTTTAATATTTATTTGTTTGTTGATACATTTTGATTTAATTTTTTTCCTGGTTAGAGCTTGAGCTCCAAAGAAGAATTTGCATGACAGTCTACTTAAGAGATGGATTCCACAGACAAAGCAATTCAAGAGGCACTTGAAGCTCAGCAAAATATGGAAATAATGGATGAGTTTTACATTTTATTTTATTTTTATTTTTTCTCTTTGTTTGCCTAAGTTTTACATTTTAAATCACAGAATTATACCCTTGCTCAACTACTAATACAAGTAAGATAGATTCATTTTAATAATGGATAGAAAAATTAAGTAACTTGAAAATAGATATATTACGAAACAATTTGCACACATTCACTTTTTTGGTCTCTAAAACTTCTTTTTAAAAGTGTTTAATTTATTTTCATAACCTGGCATTCTGATATGTGAATGCAATTAAATAAAATAGAACGTCTTTGTTTTCTATTAAATTTTTGAAAGCTATAATTTAAAGTACTTTTTGTGTAAATGATTTAAAACAATTTAAAAAAGAAAACGATCATATTTAACTCTTGAATTTCTGGATATGGTGCTGTCAAAAAGTAAAGTTTGGGTGTGGGGGTTATTCTGAGAAGTTTACATGAATGCTACGTTAAAGTTTACATGAAAGTTGGATGAAAAACTTTCTTTTGAATATGTGATTTCCACTTATACTAAATTTCTACATTCTATAAATTGCTAGATAAATATAATGAGACAAAATGAATAAAGAATTTGAAAAATAAATTTTCATGAAAAATATGTAGTTATTAGAGTGGTGTTGATGTGGATATTAATGCGCTGATTTGGATATTGATGAGTTTATAGCAAAAATGAATATGTTCTGAAATTGGCCCAAACTGCTATAAATCACTATGCAGTAAATACTTGAACCAGAGAACAGTTGGTACTATTTTAAATTTAAATTGGAAAGGCAAAAAGAAGGCAATTATCTTAATATTTTAATTATTATTTTAATAATAGTTCATGTAATTTTGATACCAAAGTCGATTTGGGGTTCAACGATTTGTTTTCACTTCTTATGAACCTGAGAGTGAGTCAAGAATTGATGAATTGCATAGTGACCAGTTATCCAGTACTAAGAAAGTACTAAAGAAGGCACTAAAAATTATTTTTCCTTCATAGTAATAGTAGTTCTATTTGCTCAGAAGAGCCCATCCCTTATTATATACCCCCTTCGAATCCACTGGTCAGGATGCCTAGGCTGCACCTTCTCTTCCCATGGCTGATCCCTACCTCCAGGAATGAAAAACGAGCTCTCCAAGGGTCACCAGTTGGGTAGCTGAGGCCACCAGGGGGACAGACGTGGATGGCCAGGCCCAGGCTGTACCCACCTGAGGAACACCGAGCTGGGGCTGTCTGTGGAGCTGCGTGAGGCCTCCACGTTGGCCTTCCTTGGGCTGCCCGGAGTCTCAAACCGGAACACTGTGTCACTAGAAGGCAGCCTTTTCTTCACCATTGTGCGCTTATTGATCCGCAAGTCAAGGAACAACCTTAAAAGCTCATTTCTCAGTCTCCCAAATAATATGAAAATCTCTGCGTTTCAGCTTTGTACAGTCCTTGAATTGCAGGAAGCTCTTTCTTCATGTGACTCAATCTAGCTGAGGCTATGTTTTTAAAAGTCAGTTAATGATTAACATATCAGTGTGACACAGGGCGGTTTTCATCCTATCTATGTTTGCTGTAAAGAAATAAATGTGTTTGGGAAATTCAACTTTTAGTTCACTAAGATGAACACCAATGTATCTGAATTTAGTCAGAAAAGCATGGAAAAGTAAACACCTAAACAAAACAAAACAATGAGGTGCAGAGACTGGCAGCATCTAAACATTAAAAGCAGGATGCTTTTTCTAACCACCTGAGCCTGACCAACAAGGTGAGCAATGTGGATGTGCTTTATGCCTGTACTCACACAGGCAATGACCAGCACACTGTGTGTGTTGCAGCCAATGTTTGGCAGATGCACAGCAGTTTTAAGGCTGCATTCCTTGGTCCTTGGGACCTGAAGAGTTCTGGAGTTCTTATGGAAGTGATATACACAAAGTCAAGGGAGTCTCAATATTCAGGTTGCATATTTTGCTGGGTTACAGGAGGCTGTGACTTGTACCCAAACAGTAACAACAAATACAAACAAACAAACAGTAGGAAGCGAGAGTTCGAATGTGTCTCTTGCTTGCTGGCTGGGCAACTGCAGGTGATCCCAGTTCTGCTCTGTTTGATATCTGTTATGCTGATTTCACAGGATTAGAATGAAATACGTAGGAGAATATGCAGTAGAGATTTGCAATTATGTGTCATTATTGTTACCTAGATATGCATTTTACTAACAAATAAGTTCAGAAAATGAGTTTCTTCATGCGACAAATGTTCATGCACAAGGAAAACATCAGTGTCCCTCCACCCTCGTTACTAGCACTGGCGAAAGATTTGTTCCACAGTAGCTATGCTCTCTCTCCTTGTTCCCCTTGTGATTAGTCAGTGACATTGCAGAATGGCTGGCTTAAGAGAAGTACACAGTTTCTGATTGTGGAAGAGAGCAAAGTTTCCTGGGAAATCAAAGCAAACCTTTAGCCTTGGCCTCATTAGCATCTTGCTCTAACCAACTGCTAACCTGGCAGGGACAGGTCTGTGCTGCTCTACATGCTGTATTGACCCTAAGAACACTTTTGAAGTGAGCCTTTCAGTGATATTACATTATTTTGGACAATATTTTCCTGCTGAGTTTTCTTGGTTTTAGCACTGAGTGCCCTAAATTCCAGGAAATCTTTAGTGCTGGGCAAACTGGGGCAGGTGGTCACCTTAGTACTGCTGAGCGCCCTCATGCTACAGTTCTGAAAGTGCACCGCCCCCAGCTTTCCTCCCTGTCCTTCCTTGACAGAGCACGGTCTATATTTCTCTTTCCTCTCTTATCTCTGTGCTGAAATTGAGTTGAAATGTTGGAGACATTAAATAAGCTGTTATATTAAATTGCTGAATTAAACCAGTCACCATGCCTCATACAATAGCAACAACCTGCATGGGAGTTTCTGCTCCTTGTAAACAAAAAACAACTCTTACTGGCACAGATGTTAATGGTCAATGAAATGTAGTCTGTTACTCTCTGTCTCATGCAGGTTTGGATTAAACAGGGGCAATTCCTAACTTAGAACAAAATGTCTCTAAAGGAGGAAATTCCAGTGTCAGTGAACAGTCTTTGAACTTATTTTTCAATAGATAAGTTTTCCTCGTACTCACTCAATCAACTGATATATATTTATTAGCAAAGCTCTTTGCTAGCTGCAGCGAGTGACATAAAAAGTTTTAAAAAATGGGTCCTTGCTTCAACAATGAAGCTAGGAAAAAACAGTCTACATAACTGAAAAGTTAACTAAAAATAAAAGCGATAGAAAGGCAGTGAATTAGGCTAATATTTATTGAGTCTCTGTACTAACTAATATCTTTTGAGTCAATATAGCATCTCTACTACATAATTTCATATATAACATCTCATTTAATCGTTGCCCAAATTACATTTTTATAGATTAAAAAAACTATATCTTTAAAAGGTTAAACCACTTGGCCATAATTAAATAGTAAGCATGTGGTCATGCTGGAATTCATTCATTCATTCATTCATTCATTCAACAAGTATTTATTGAGCATTTACAGTTAAAAGGAGGCAAATCAATTGAGACTGGTATAACTTATAAAAGTCTAATGGAAAATGTGGGGTTTGAGTTTCAATGTGGGGTCATGGGGAAGGCAGAAAGGGAAAGGAGTAGTGCTCATGAACAAATAAATGGGCATGGACCAGGTATGTGTGTGAGAGTGGAGAGTGGAGAGTTTGTTGATGAAGTAGAGGAATAGGGAACATTTATCTGGAGGCTGAATTATGAAGGAACCTTGATGCCAGTGTGGTTAGTTCAAGCTTTATCCTGTAGGTAATGGAAATAAAATGATGAAAGATGAGCTCGATGGCCATATGCACGATGCTTTGGAAGCAGAATGAGATGAGTTGGTCCCATTACTCCAGTCAGCCGGGTGTTACGGTTATTTCAGTTACGCAGCAATTTACTAGCCTATGGGAAGCATACTGACGTAGTTAAACAGTATTGGCTGAACTCTTATGTAAGATGTTGAGTTAATCCTTATTATAAGAAATTGTGTCAAAGGTGAGATTTTCTGAAAGTCTAGAGCAGGGGTCACAAACTCAAAGGCCTTTAGGAACCAGAAAGGTAAGTAAAACCCTGGGGGAGGGACAGAAGCCAGCAGAGAGTGGTAAACAAAGGAATGCTTTTGCCTCCCTCAGGGCATTCAAGTTTTAACACAACAGATTCTGGTGGGAGGAGGCATCCTAAACCTGTCTGAGGGCTGGAGCCAGCTGGGGCTTGCCCGGTGAATTTCACTTCTTGATATGAGCTGCCTGTGATAAAGCTGACAAAATGTGCAAGTAGTTATAGCTGGACTTTATGTTTAAATAGGAATAAGGTTTTGATAGTACATGATCATTGAAAGAAAATGTGAATTCTGACAGCTTTATTTTCAAGATTAATGGCAGTTGACTGCTGTGCAGCCATCCACAGCTACTGCCTGAGCCCTTTGACTGTTTAGACATGGCCTCTGCCCAAGCCCTCCTAGCCTGTGCCACAGCTTTCATTTGTGTGTGTGCAAATTAAAACAAAGACCAGGTGGTCAAAGATAAACAACTGGAATAGGACGTTTATGTAAATATAACTATAAAAGGAACATGCACAGTGGCCAAAATGAATAATATATGATAATAAATAAAATACAACTAAAATAAAAATCACAGAGACTCTTTTATATCCTTCCATGGGAATTGAGAAATAATGTTGAAAGTCTTCTCGGCCGGGCGCGGTGGCTCACGCCTGTAATCCCAGCACTTTGGGAGGCCGACGTGGGCAGATCACGAGGTCAGGAGATCGAAACCATCTTGGCTAACACGGTGAAACCCCGTCTCTACTAAAAATACAAACAATTAGCCGGGCGTGGTGGCGGGAGCCTGTAGTCCCAGCTACTCGGGAGGCTGAGGCAGGAGAATGGCATGAACCGGGGAGGTGGAGCTCGCAGTGAGACGAGATGGAGCCACTGCAGTCCAGCCTGGGCGACAGAGTGAGAATCCAAATCAAAAAAAGAAAAGAAAAGAAAAGAAAATCTTCTCAAACTCTAGTTTTCTTTGCTTAAGCCCTACAAATTTAAGTTTGGCCATAAGAGTTTTTTCTTTCTTCAATGAAACAAGGTCCATAATTCAAAGAATGTAGTCTTGTGCAATGATGATAATAATCTTTGGTTATTATATCCAAGCATTCTGGATTCCATAAATAAGAAACTAATATGCCTACTGATGCTAGGCCCGATGGATAGGAGGTGGGGAATTCATGCCTGTATATTCCCCTTTTCCTCCTCTCCCTCCTTTTCCTCTACTGCCTCCTCCTCCTCCTCCTCCAGTTTTTACAGGTGTAGGATTTGGATACTGAGACATAAGATCAAACCAGAACCACCAGATTAACAGAGCTTCAAAATGGAGTTTTCCAGAGCCATGGAATATAAATTTACACTTAGAAAGAAACGAGATTTTCTCTACAAATAAGCAAAGTTAGAAATATTTGTGCCTTAAGATTTATTTGATAAATTATGCTGTGTTTAGGCTATTATTAATACAATAAGCTTGTATACTCTAAGCACATAGTACTGTGATTTGGATAAAAAAAGCCTTGGTCTGGGCCGGGTGTGGTGCCTCACGCCTGTAATCCCAGCACTTTGTGAGGCCGAAGTGGGTGGATCACCTGAGATAAAGAGTTCGAGACCAGCCTGGCCAACATGGTGAAACCACCGTCTCTACTAAAAATACAAAAATTAGCCAGGTGTGGTGGTGCGTGGCCTGTAATCCCAGCTACTCTGGAGGCTGAGGCACAAGAATCTCTTGGATCCGGAAGGCGGAGGTTTTTGTGAGCCGAGATCACGCCACTGCACCCCAGCTTGGGTGACAGAGCGAGACTCCATCTCAAAAAGAAAAAAAAAAAAAAAAAAAGCCTTGGTCTGGTAAAATCACCTTGAATTTCAGATGTCACCATATTTCCATACATGGAATAACCATGTATGGAAAACCGGTGTGTGGGTGTAAATTAAATATATCCACATTCCTGGGGTTGGCTGTTTGATTTCATGGTTTAGAGTGTTAGTTTAGGGGTCAGGTTGCCTGGAAAAAGGTGGCTTGATTATTTCATTGCTTTGTTACTTTAGAAAGGGATTTAACTACTCTGAGCTTTTGTAAAAATGGGAAAAACAATAATATCTATCTCAAAAAATTGTTTGGAGGACTTGATATAATATGTGTAAACTTCAAGTATGAAGCCTGTACATAGTAAGCATTCAGAAAATACTACTGATGGTAATGACAATGAAGATTATGATCTTTGAGTTGGTCATACTTTCACTCATGTTGAGTGGAGTCATATGATATAAGTGAAAGATATGATTTGCTTTTCTCAATGGGACAACAGCTGTGTGTTTGCACGTGGTTTGTGGAAGACCTAATCCTGGAGGGAGGGCAAGCATTGACAGTCTGGGCCCATGGAGTGTTGACATTGGTGATAATGACCCTGCCAAGCAGCTTGGAATATTCCAGTCTAATTCATGGGCTAAAGCATATCTTAAGGCCCTTCCTCTCTCCTTCAAACTTCTTTATTCTGCGGTTTTTATGATAAAGAGGGGAGGGGGTTGATTTCTCTCCCAAAGTTGTGAACCCTTTGAGAGGATGCAGAGAAAGGATATATGTTATCCCCTTGTCAGAGAACTATTACTATCTGCCATAGCTCATGACTTTAGAGGGAGTTTGCCCCCAGAAGATTAGAAAATTGATCTTGCAGCTTCAGTAAACATGTAAGTAGACATGGCAAGATTGGACTTTAGATAATCTTTCTTTTTTTGTGTGCATTTGGGGCTTTAAGATATAAAGGTAAGAAATTTGAAAACCCAAGTTCCTATTCTAGTTTATCTACCAGCTTGGGTAAGTCTTTTTAGTGCTTTTAACAATATTTGCTTAAATTTATAAAATGATTTGAGATAGTTGATTTTAAAAATTTTGTTTGCAGAACTTTCTGTTGATTGATATGTTTATTATTTAAACAGTGATGCATTGGTAAACCGGTTTTCCAGGAAAAAAAAAAAAGCTCTGATTTGTAGCACTGGCCAATTTCCACAGTGTAAATACTCCTACCACAGCTGATTTCAAGCTGCTGACATGATACACTGAACGTGACTTTGGGAATTGAGCCTATAATGAGCGACAGTTGAGCAAGCATGAGCTAACTCCCTTACACCGCTGTAAACATTTAAACATTCACATTTGGGTGTTTGATAAAACATATACATTTGACCTCAGAGTTACCAGATTTTAAAAAGCAGCATTCTTGATTTCAATAGCATTATTATCTGTCAAATTGCATAGTGGTTATTGCATATTCTGCCTTTGTTTGATTTTATGCAAATTGATAATTATTTTCAGAGAAATACTTCTGAAGATAGTATGATTATTAGTGTCCCCCATAAGGTTATTTTTTGTATTAATTTTACTGGCCTAAGGGATACATAACATAAATTTACTATTTTAATCATTTTGAAGTATATAGTTCAGTGGCATGAACTACATTCACAACTTTGTGCCACTAAGGTTTTTAAAATATACTGCTTCTTTTAGTTTACAAAACAAAATGTATACTCATTACAAACATTTTGAAAATAAAATATAAAGAAGAAAAATATCATCTGTAATCCTCAGCCACCAGAGATAATCACAATGAACATTTTATCATCATCAAAATTATGTTTTACTCTAAAGGATTATCAAAATCATTTGGTAATTCTGAAAGTATATCCAATATTCACTAAATACAGTCATTATTTTCAAGAGGCCTTACCCTTCAAAGTGAGAAACAGACACATCTTCTCTGTTCCCTCCCACACCTGGAGCACCAGGGGCCAGAGTAGTGGAAACAGAATGAAAGACATGTTTGGAGAATTCTATGAAACATCTCAGAAAGATTTGTTTGGGAATGAACATACCACTGGCAAGATGTTTTTGAGATTAGTCTAGAAACTAGATGATAGAGGATCTAGAGGGAGAGGTTTTAGAGCCAATAGGAACCTTAGAATGCATGTACTTAAAATACTTCCTGTTATAGATCTATCACTAGTGGGGATAGGTCACTTGAATAGTTGGTGGCAGAGCTAGGGCTGCCTCCTGATTCATGTTCCACTCCTGACCTGGTAATCTAGATCCTCTTCACATCATGCTGCTTTGTAGAATTCCTCCCTGTTGTGACTCTTGAGAGAATGAAAACGTACCAGCAACAGACCATCTGTGTTAAATATTGTCTTTGTACGGGACAAGAGCGGGAAGCGATCCTACAACCTACACTTTCATTTTCCACTGCTATTGTGTGAAGTAATTAGATAGATATTTACTCTGAGGCATTAGCTGTGTTAGGTTCCATCATTAATTATAATATTTCAAAATTTCCACAATTTTCTGAATTTCAGGAATTTCCTCCCTATAGTTTGCAATTAGATCCAGACTCAGTACATACTTCGTTTAAAAAATGCAGACTCTTTCTGTTTGTATTCTTACTGTGCTACTTAATAGCTGGGGAATTTGAAAATCTCTATATTTTAGTTTCCTAATCTGTAAAATGGGAATAATAGTACCTACCAAATAGGTTTGTTAAGAAAGTACATTAGCTAGTATTTGTAAAGACTTTAAATATTGCCTTGAACATAATAAGGATTTAGCAAATTTTATATTTATTTTGATCAACATTTATAATAAAATCATAAGGTCTTATTTAAAGTAACTATCATTTTAGAGTTTTTAAAAAGCCTTATTAAGATATAATTTACATAATACAAAGTTCACTTGTTCAAAGTGTATAATTCAGCAGCTTTAGTACATTTACTAAATTTGAATTTAGTAAATTCACAACCATCACCACCATCTAATTTTAGAACATTTTCATGACTCAAAAGAAACCTTGTACCCAAGAGCAGTCCCTGCCCATTCTCCCTATTTTCCTCTTCCACTCTGCCCTAAGCAACCACTAACCTACTAATTTACTTTCTCTCTTTAGAGATGATACATTCATATCTCATCTGTATATATAGAAAAAGTACCTATTCTGGATCTTTCATATATAGATGGGATCATACTATCTGTGATCTTTTGTAACTGTCTTCTTTCACCTACAATGTTTTCAAAGTTCATCTCATTTTGTGACCAAAAATATTCTATTGTATGGATATACCACATTGTATTTATCCATTATTTAGTTGATGGAGACTTGGATTGTTTCTACTTTTTGGCTATTAAAAATAATGCTATTATGGATATTTGTATACAAGTTTTTATGCAAACACATGTTTTCAATTCCCTTGATTATATACCTAGGAATGAAATTGCTATATTTAACTTTCTGAGGAACTGACAAACTTTTTTTCCAAAATGGTCGTAACATTTTACATTTCTGACCAGCAGTGGATGAGAGTTCCAGTTTCTCCACATGCTTGCCAACACTTCTTTTTTTTTTGTTTTTGATATAGCCATTCGAGTGGGTATGAAGTGGTGTTGCATTGAGGTCTTGATTTGCATTTTCCTAATGACTAATGATGCTGAGCATCTTTGCAGGTCCTTATTGGCCATTTGTGTATTCTCTTTGGAGAAAAATCCATTCAAATCCTTTGCCCTGTTTTAAAATTGGGTTATTTGTCTTTTTATTATTGACTCGTATGCTTTATATATTGTGGCTACACGTTCCTTAAAATATATGATTTGTAAATATTTTCTATCATTTCATAGGATGTCTCTGCCCTTTCTTCATGGTGTCCTTTGAAGCACCAAAGAAAGTTTTCCATTTTGGTAGAGTCCAAGTTATCAATTTTCTCTTTTATCACTTGCGATTTTGGTGTTGGGCCTAAGAAATAATTGCCCAAGCCAATGATTATTTACTCATATGTTTATTAAGATTTTTATAGTTTTAGCTCTTATATAAGGTCTGTGATCTACTTTGAATTAATATTTGTGTATGTTGTAAGGTAGGGGTCCAACTTCATTCTTTAGAATATTGTCCTGGCACTATTGTTGAAAAGGCTATTCTTTTCCCATTGGATTATCTTGCCCATTTTGTTGAAAATTAATTAACCATAAATGTTAGTGTTTATTTCTTGGTAACTATTTTAAACAATATACATAGAAATGTATTCAGAATTAATGAATTTGAGTATCTCTGTTCCTTTTGAAGATCTTGTGTTTTTATTCTTTTTTATGTATGCCTACATAAGTCCAAGGCCAGGACTTTTGGTACTTTTCCTTAATTCTTCCTGATAATCCTGAAATCATAATTTTCTAGGTAGTTGTTTACTTCACCTGTTTGTAATAATGGCAATAACAAAGAACACTAATAATGATGATTGTCAACAAAATCTTAAGTTATTTAGAAAGCATGAAATTAAAGACAGGTAAAGTGAAAGGCTCATATACTATTATATAATAGTTTGTATCTATGTTGCTGTTGATTATACATATTTCTTCAATTTAGCATTCATCCTGCAATTTTTTAAAACAGTGAAGTGTAGCAAGTCCAGGCCAAATTCAGAAGAGGTGACTGAAATGGTGCTGCCCGATCAAAAAATCGTTTGATCTTCAGAACTGAGCTCATAGGATCTTTTAACACGTGAGTCAGGTCATAAACATGCAATTTATAGCTGAAGAAATGCATGTGGCTAATAACAAATGAAAAAATATTCTCCACTAGTAATAAAAAACAAAGGAGGAGACCCAACTGGGTAACAAACTGGCAAGGAGTTTTTGAAAGGTCACCACATTTGGGGTGATGGTGGTAGGCTTAACATGCTTGTGTGCATTGCTGGGAATGCTTCTGGGAGGTAGGTATTACACTGATTTTGCAGAGGAAGAACTGAGGCTCAGAGTGCCTATCGAACTGGTGTCATGTCCCACAGTTTGTGACACTCAAACACAGATATAGAGGCTTACCAACTCCTCCACAGCCACAGTGAGCAATTAACCCAGACAGGAAAGACATCATTTTGAGATTTTTGGTAAATTAGAGTTAGAATGGGACCTCTGCCCAAAGCACCTGTGAAAACTCTATAGCGTGAGGTAGGGTTTGGTGACTGGGCTGGGCCATCATGAGAACTGCAGAGCCCTGGGCAGTTTATCTGAGATACCTTGTTTCAGTGTTTCTTGTTAGATTTTCAGAAATGGAAGATGAGCAGCAGAGGGAATTTATTCATTGTGTAATTTCTATATGCCTGCCGTTTTACATATGGAAACTTACTCAATCCTCTTAGCAATGCTAGGAAACAGATTTTTTTTTTTTTTTTTTTTTTTTTTTACCATTTCGGAAATAAGAAAACTGAAACTCGAGAAACTGTCTCTTTTCCTAGTCGACACATTCAGTTAAATGGCAGCAGAGTTGGGATTCAAATGCAGGTTTGTAGAATCCAAAGCCCAGTCTGAAAGGAAACTAGAGATCCTAATCCTCCCACCCATTTATATTTTATGTTATGTTTTCAGTTCCCATCATGCCTCACAGACAGTGTTTTTCTTCACAGTGTTTATGTGTACCCTTCACATGTCTTTCTGAAGACATTCTATTTATTGCCCTAGCTCTGGGCTAAGCCTAACAACCCTTCAATACAATTATTTATTCTTTGAAGATAGGATTATTTGAGGGATTTTAAAGCAATTATAGTCAGAATAATAGAGGAATTTTTAAACAAATTAAATATCTCTACATATACTTGTTACTCTGCTAGCAGTTGTACAAAATTTAAAGTAAAAAGCAAAGCAAAACCTAAAAAACCAAAAAGCTAACCCATAGTGCCTGCTTACAAGGAGCTCATAAAACCTAACCCAAACCCAAACCTACCTTTCTAGATTAAAAGGAACCTAAAACCAAAATGTAGAGAGTTGACATGGCAAGTGTGACTTCATGCAAATATCTTATAATCCTAGTTTTCCTGAGCTGAAATGGCAAATACTGAGTTCTCCTGAACACATAGAGTCTTAGATTGCAACTGTATCTTTCAAGCCACTCCTAGCATTGCTCACTGCTGTCTCCACTTGAATTCCCCTTTCAGCTTGAGTGACATGACAAACCTCAAACTTCCAGTTTTGTGCAATACACCTATAAGCAAAATGTACTTGTATCAGGGGTTTCTGAGGACATTACAGTACGTGGGATAATTCTTGCTTTTACTCAAGACCCTGATGATAAACAAGGAAAACTCCCCCAGTGGGCAATCAAAGACATTCTCCATGTGGAGACACTCTGTCCTTAAGATACCAAAAAGGCCTTTTAAACCACAGAAGCCACACTCCACTCCCAAATGGTTTTTCCAGGTCTGAGACCTGTCACTTACAGTTCCAGGTCTGGACCCACTGGCTTCACTTCTCTCCCGTGGAACATACTCTTCCAGGGCATAAGCTGTGCTTGGAATGTTTGCTGAATGCTCCTTTTTGCTTGTAGGACTTGCTGTCTCCTTGTCATCTTCTAGAGGCCAGGTGATCTTCAAGAAACTCTGGGAAATGTCAGGAAGGAACTTTGTATTTACACCAGATCTGCCCAACCACAGCTCTTTGAGCCAGTTGGTGTGCTTTTCGCTCACAAGTGCTACCTCAGAAGTTTTCTCTTTCAGCGTCTGCTCAGAGGGATGGGACCAGCCGCACTTGAAACCCACATGTGTGAGAAAGCAAATGACCACAGAAACATTCAATGTGACCTTTAAGATAATGTTACGTCTTTGCCTTAAGAGCTTCATCTTATCTTGATGTTGACTTGGAGTCACATCACTGACCCTTTACTCATGATGACGTATGTCTTTCTGCAATCCTGATGCCTTTCTTCACTTTAGAAGACAGTGATTGTTTGTTACCTCAAAGGCTCTACCATAATTCACCCCAAATGGTCCTCAGTTGTCCTACAAGTTCATGCCTATTCATTACATAAATTAAACAAACCTAACACAACTTTGATATTCACTATTGAATGGCATGATCAATGTCTTATCACCCGTGTCTCATATGTGCATTCTGTAATCGGAATATATATTTCTCTTTAGAATATGTTTTGTGTCATACTCATCATGATTCTTTTCTCACTGTGGGGACTCAATGAATATTTACTGATGATAAACCTGTCATGCTGGAAAGCAAATTCACAGAGAAGCTGAACTTTCTCAAACTTCCTTCTTTTTAGCTGTTCTACCGTGTCACTAATGCAGACAGTAAAGTTGCTCATTAATTAGAATAATAATGAAATGGCATTAAAGTTTTTCTTTTTTTTCACTCTGTATCAGACAAAAATCTGATTGGCTGAACTCAAATAATTAAATAGTTTTAGGTACTTAATTCACTTTAATCTAAGACCATTGCAAAACAAAGTGTACATTTGGAGATGATTTACTTGCATAGGATATAGTAAGATAAAGATTTACAAATGAGAAAGAAGAGTACAATTTGCTTGAGTTCAAAACTAGGTAATAGAACAAGAGAGATCTATGCAAGAGATTATTTAGAATGCAAACAACTTATATTCTCTATCCTTTCCTTTCCTTCCTTTTTTTTGTCTTTGAGACGGAGTCCTGTTCTGTCACCTAGCTGGAGTGCAGTGGCACAATCTTGGCTCACTGCAACCTCTGCCTCAGACTCCCGAGTAGCTGAAATTACAGGCATGGACCACCACACCTGGCTAATTTTTGTATTTTTAGTAGAGATGGGGTTTTGCCATGTTGGCCAGGCTGGTCTCGAACTCCTGACCTCAAGAAATCCGCCCACCTCAGCCTCCCAAAGTGCTGGGATTACAGGTGTGAACCACTACGTCCAGCCCCTTTCCTATTCTTTCAATTAAAATTTGCCCTCAGGTTGTGTTAGATTGAATGCATTGATAATCCCAGCTACATTAATGGCCTCTATATATCCATAGCCTTTGCCTTATAGCTTTGTAATTTCTACCTACTCTAACTTGGACTGGTCTTGTTACTTGCTTTGGCTAATAAAATGTGGCAGAAGTGATACTGTGACAGTTCTGAGTCTAGACCTCAAGAAGCTTCGTGGGTTTCTACTCCTTCCCTGTGGTCACTATGACTACATGACTGAATTAGAGGTATCCTCCACATGAGACCACATGGCACAGAGCTGAGTCATTCAGGCTGTCATAGACCACCTGGCTCCCCAGTGACCTGCCAAGTCCCCACAGACACAGTAGTGAGCCCAGCCAAAATCTAACTGATCTAGATCAGCAGAACTACCTGAACACCTGTAGACTCATAAAAAATAATAATTGTTTCCAACTGAGGTTTTGAGATGGATTTCTACACAGCAATAGCTAACTGCTTCAGATCCTATATTCATATCACTAATGCAGTAAGATGATAATAGCTCCAGGGGCAATTATGTTTTAACTGTTGCCAACCACTTGAGCTAAATGAGGGTAATTTTGAGAGGGTCTTCAGGTTCAGAAGGTCAGCAGGAGGAACTTAGGCAATACAGTGGATCTTCCTGGGATCAAAGTCTGACATGCTTTAGAGGTCTGCTATCATGAGAATAGGAAAGGTAGCTTTAGGGTAGGGTAGATGACATCTATTAAAGATCTAAAAATTGTATTGTTAGTCCTACAAACTGTTGCCACTACAATCCCACTTCATCTCCCACTTCCCCTTCCATACTTCCACTTCCCTCCGTGGTCACCAGGCAAAGTTTAGAGTAGTACTCACCACCCAACTCTTCTCAGGTCTATGGGAAGCCCTTCTTCTCACCATTCTAATGACTGCACTCCAGGTTTTTTCACTGAAGGGGCAATACACCTTTAATGTGAGACAAACCTGGCTTCCAATCTTGCCTTTTGCCTAACATGTTAAGGGCCCTTGGACATGCTGAGGGTTTACTGCCTGTGTAATCCAGTTTTCTTCTCTGCGAAATGGTGATGAGAAAAGACTCTTGGCAAAGCTCTGTTTTTTCTCTTTCCTGCTTAACTCTACAAAGATACTTTCTGCTGATTTAGAAACTGCATTATAGGTCAAAGGTTTAGCAAATATTAACTTCCATTTTACTGCCTTTCTTAATAACAGGCAGACAAATGAAAGTTCAGAGATTTTACCTCAGGTGAATGGATACGTATTATTGGAGATGAGGCCATAAATACGGTAACAGTTTGATTACTCAGTTTGTGCTTTTTTTTTTTCCAAAAAAAAGGAAAAACTCTACTTCTTACTCCATATTATGAATATGTAACAAAGTCATTCTTATGTAGGCAACTCTTCATAAACCACAGGGGTTCTATTTCAGACAAACAGAGGCACTTGGCTGCTTTCTCTAGGCATCTTATCTACCTGCAAGCCCCATATAGATGCCTCATAAACTCAGCTTTTAGGAAAAGAGCTGAAGTAGGCTACTCAGATGGAAAGGCTGTTGGAAAGTTGGGGTAATGTTAGTAATAATAAGTGACATCATAGTGATGGAATATTCTAGAAAAAAGAGCTCCAAGTTTGGTGTCAGAACACTTTACTAGTGGTAGAACTTTACTCAAGTTACCTTATCTCCCTTGGCCTCAGTTTTCTCTTATGTAAAATAGGGGCTTGGAGTAAATCAATGCTTTCCTAAATTGTGGTCTGTGGACAATTTCTCTAGCTTGTGTGGAAGTTGGCAAATACGGCACACAATTTTTGTCCCTTAGAGGTCTCTATGAAGGTCTGCATTTAATAAATCTATTCAACTTTATTAACTCAGGCTCAACCAGATAGAAATGGAAAACTGTTAATATCCTATAGGAAGAATCTCCTTTTGGAAATGCAGAGGCAGATGATTCTTAAGACTTTCTCTGTGTAAAGACATCTGAGCCAATAGAGAGATTTTAGTTCTATTGCAATTTACTGCAGAGTCCACTCTTACCAAGGAAGGAAATAGGGGAAAAAAAGGTCATATTTTATCGATTTCCTACTCCGCCAGGCAATGTGTTAGATATTTTACATATTCCTCATTTACTCCTTGCAATAACTGTATGCAGTATTATTATTCTCACCTTACCAATATCGATTTTAACTACATTACTTAAACAAAAATAACCACTGACCCAGCTACTTGGGAGGCTGAGGTGGAAGGATTGCTTGAGCCCAGGAGTTCAAGGCTGCAGTGAGCTATGATCACACCATTGCACTCTAGGCTGGGCACCAGAGTGAGCCCTTTCTCAAATAAATAAATAAACAAGGAAAATCACTGAAGGCTTATTGAGAGAGTAACAATACAACATCAATGTAGAGTCAGTGGGATCAGTCCTAGATACTCTTCTCTATTGACACATTCTCTCAGTAATATTATTCATCCTATGACTTTAAATGCTATTTATATGCTGATGATGTCCAAGTCTTATAATTTCCCTCTTACTTCTCCCTATTAAATAAACATCTCAAAGTTACTGTGACCAAAGTAGAATTTTTATTTACAGCTCTCCTCCAGAATTTTTCTTGTCTCATTTTACTGTTCTGGTATGGTTTGGCTGTGTCTCCACCCAAATCTTACATTGAATTGGAATAATCCCCACATATCAAGGGCAGGGCCAGGTGGAGATAATTGCATCTTGGTGGCTGTTTCACTCATGCCATTCTCGTGGCAGTGAATAAGTCTCGCGAGATCTGATGGTTTTATAAATGGGAGTTCCCGTGCACACGCTGTCTTGCCTGCCGCCAGGTAAGACTTTACTTTGTTCCTCATTCGCCTTCCACCATGATTGTGAGGCATCCCCAGCCGTGTGGAACTGTGAGTCAATTAAAACTCTTTCCTTTATAAATTACCCAGCCTCGGGTATGTGTTTATTAGCAGTGTAAGGACAGACCAGTAAAGGGCTTCCTCATTCACCTGGTTGATCTAACAGCAATTTAGGTGTTGTCGATTTCTCTCATGCCCTTGTTCCCCACATGCAGTTCATCAACAAATCTTATCAACTGTGCCTTCAGAACACATCCAGAATTTCACTGCTTCTCTCCACTGGTATTCCTATTACTAGTCCAAGCTGCCATCTGTTATCTAGACTATTGCAGCAGTATTCCAATTGCTCTCTTCCCACTTGTATCACCTCTACAATCAGGATCCAGGATGATTTTAAAATTTAAAAATAAGAAAAAAACCATGTTACTCTTCCCTTTAAAATCTCCTAATTTTCTATTTCGCTAAATTGCAACCTCTGGCCCTGCTCAGGTGTTTGCCCATATCTCCAGCCTCATTTAGCTCATGCTTCCTTTCATTGGTTTTCTTCCTAATCTGCAATATACCACACTTGTTTCTACCCCTGGATCTTTGCACCTGCTCTGCCCACTGACTATATAGCTTCCTTTCTGGCTCTTCTTGTCATCATTCAATTTCAACTCAAATGTCACCTTCTCAGGGAGCCTCCCCTGACTACAATGTCAAAAATAATCCTGGCTTGTGCAGAAACTATTACACTTCTCTGCTTTATTAAGTAAAAGAGTTGTCACTCTATCATTATCTTGCTATTTTTTTCCTCTGTACGTTTCTCACAGCTAGAATGCAAATTCATGAGAGCTTATATTTTTTTGCTTTGTTCAACCCTGTGTCCCTACACCAATGTGTATCACAGTGCCTGGTACATATTGTTGCTCAATAGATACTTGTAGGACTGCTATGGTTTGAATGTGTTCCCTCCAAAATTCAAAGGTTGCCAGTGTGATAACAGGTGAGGCTTTTAAGAGATGATTAGGCCATGAGGGCTTCTCCCTTGTTAGTGGGATTAAGGTCCTTATAAAAGAGGCTTCGTGAACTGTTTAGTTAGTTTGCCCCGTTCCTCCTTCCGTGTGAGGATGTGGCCAAAAAACCCACATCAGAAGCCAGTGCCCCGATCTTTCCCAGCCTCGAGAATGGTAAGAAAATACATTTTTTGTTTTTTTTTTCATGAATTACCCAGTCTCAGGTACTTTGTTATAGCAGCCCAAAGAGACTAAGACAAGGATTAATAAAATGTTATTTGTTTTGC
Source organism: Pan paniscus (assembly GCF_029289425.2). Taxonomy (NCBI): domain Eukaryota; kingdom Metazoa; phylum Chordata; class Mammalia; order Primates; family Hominidae; genus Pan; species Pan paniscus. The sequence continues at coordinate 121,668,610 of NC_073253.2, read as the reverse complement.
TCGGCTTTCTAGCCATTTCTATTCAATACACATTTAAAAATAAACATTCATGAGGATAAACACAATGCCTTGGAGCAGATTCCAAACACATAAACTCATCAGAAAAACTGAAATGAGATTATCATCTGCACAGGATTTTTTAATTGCAAAAATCCTGAGGATAAAGAAAGGATAAAACAGTTTAAGAAATTGTCAAATGCTTTTCCATTGAGGCAGTGGTAGCTTAAGAGTAGTCTGATATTTAATAATATGACTTATTATTTAACTGATATAACATACCAAATAGTTGTGGTACGTTCTTGAAGTCATTGTTTCCGGGAAAGGACAGGGATCAAAACCACAAACGGCTAAATATGGCTTATTAGGAACTGGTCAGACCATTCTTTCTTATCCAATCACTCATTGCCAATGAGGCCACCTCTTACAGTGGATTTTCCTCTTCTAAATATCTGCACTGAGAAAGTAAAAGGCTAAGGGAAGAGTACTCACACAACTTCCTCTCAATATCCCTTCAGAACGAGCCTGTCTGTTATAACCAAAATCCAAGGAGAAGCTGCTAAACTGATATTGAACAAAATATCTATTTTGGTGTGATGTAACCCTTTCCTAGAAGTTGGGGAGAGGTGGAAGAGAAAGTGGGTAAGAAGGAAAATGAACACACTGTATACTCAAAGGAAAATAGACATTGTACCACAAAGTTCCATCTTTGAATTCTTGGCACCATCTAGTGGATAACGAATCCTAATTTAGAGACCAGTTATCTTCTTAAATGGTGGTTCTCAAACTTTCTTAGTATGCCTCACAATTGCACAGAACTTGTACAAATACCCCACACCTATACATTCTGATTTTATAGGTTTGGTGTGAGACTTGGGCATCAGAGTTTTTTTTTAAACAAGCTTCCCAGGTGATTCTGTTTTAACTGATTGTGAAACTCAACTATCTCTTTGGAAGTTAGCCTTTTGTTTGTATGATATTCCCTCTTTCTTTTCCCCTTGTAAAAATATTTATATGTATATTTTACATTGTAAAATCAAAGTGAACTGTGAGCAACACTATTCTGAAGTTTCTCTAAGAATTAAGTGACATATTCAAGTAAAAATAGCTGAGTGTGAACTTGGGGGTGTAGTGGGATAGCCCCAAACACATGTTGCAAATCAGTGCTCAAGTCAACCAATATCCAACTAAATATGACAAACGTCATTTGTAATCTGCCTATTTCAGGTATCATCTTCCAATTGCTCATTATCTGCTATCCACTGATTTTAACAACTTAAACTTTTTAACTTCTCATTTTGAACTCTTACAAGAGCTGCTTCATCATTTCATCCAGATCAAACTATAATACAATTAATCAAAATTAGAAAACTAACACTGACACAATACTACTTCATACACAGGCCTTATTCAAAATTTTCAACTGTCTTTCTAGGCTGCAGTCCAACCCAGGGGCCATGTTGTATTTTATAAGCATGTTTCCTTAGTCTCTCCAATCAAACAGTTCCTTGGTCTTTTTTTTTTTTTTTTCCCTGTCAATAAATTTGAGGAGTACGGGACGGTTTTTTTTGTTTGTTTGTTTTTTTTAAGAATATTCCTCAGTTTGGGTTTTCTGATGCTTCGTTCTGATTAAATTCAGGTTTTGTATCTTTGGTAAGATCGCCACAATGATAATCTTTGTGTTCTTCTCAGTGCATCAGATCAAGAAGCACACGATGTCAATTTCTTATTGATTTAAATTTTGATCACTTGGGGTTATAGAGGCTCCTTGGGTTGTTCTCTTACAAAATAATCCTATATCAGGTGGTTCTAGAGGAGATGTTTCTGATTGTCTTGTAAGTTTTTCCTGGGAAGACACAGTCCACGGATAAATTTAACTGAGATAACATTGTCTGAAAAGATGATTTATGGAGGTTCAGGGTTTGCATAAACAGCTTAGGAGGTCCAGGATATCTGTGCACTTCCTAGGAGACCTTTTACATCAGACTTTCTGTGGCTTCCTAAAGAAATGGATATTGATGTTATGACCTCAGACAGGGAGCAGCAGGTACAGCTGGCACATGGATTCACAAATGCTTGACTGGCCCTCTGATTTCAGCTGTGACTATACTGGACAATTCTCTGCAGGCTTCCACTTATTTCTAGCTGAGATTATCTGACTTCAAGTGTTTCATCTAATACCTCAGGTATTAGATTAATTTATTAATCTAAAGAAAATATAAAGAAATTAGATTTTTGGTGCTGTAAGGAACTTTCTAGGCCATGGCACATGCCCAGAGGTCAGGGGAACAACCCTTGATCTGTGGGGTCTGGGGGTCAATGGTTAAATACTCCTCTACCTCTCGTAAGTCAGGCGAAGCCTCATTATGAAGGTTATGAATACTGGGCCCAGGGTTTTATCCCACGGACAGGGTTTTATCCACGGCTTGAGCGGAAGAGTGACGGCAGGGAGAATGTTAATTAGGATCCTAGCCACTTGAATAACGTGGAAGTTAGATTGATGTGGGAAGTAAATAGGGGCAGGAACAGATAACCAGGAGTCAACTACAGTTGTCTTGATTGGAAATAAATTGTGACCAAACTAGGCAGAGCAGTGCTGTAGAAATTTGGAGGTGGAGACCTGATAGTAAAACCCCAACTATGCTAGTACCTTTCCCTTACTGACTTGGTGTGTTTGGTAGCCAATGAAATGGGCTAGGTCTCAGTTATCTCTTGCTGTATAACAAACCTCTCCCAAATATAGTGGCTTAAATTGGCAATTTGTTCACGAAGTTGGGCAGGGCTCAATTAGGCAGTTATGTTGCTGCTCTTTCTGGGGGTATATTCAAATAATTAACTGTTATCAGGAGGTTGTCCTATGGTCTGAATGTGTCCCCCAAAATTCATCTGTTAGAAACTTAACCCCCAATGCAACAGTGCTGGGAGGTGGGGCTTTTGGGATGTGTTTGGCTGAGCCCTGATGAATTAATGCTGTTATAGGAAGAGCTTGTGGGAGTAGACTTGCTCTTTGTCCTTCTGCTAAGGGAGGACACAGCATTTCTCCTCTCTGGGGATGCATTATCCAAAGCACCATCTTGGAAGCAGTGAGCAGCCCTCATCAGATGCTGGCCCCCTGATCTTTGTCTTCCCAGCCTCCAGAACTGAGACACTTCTGTTCTTGATACTCAGTCTGGGTATTCTGTGATAGCAGCACAAATGGACTAAGACAGGTTTGTTGGGGCCTTCAGAGTGTGTTCCGCCTGGTCTCTCCCTGCAGTGGCCTCGCTCACTTTTCTTATACGGAGACCTCAAGTCCAGAAGACAAGAGCAGAATTGCAAGCTTCTTGAAGCTCAAGCTCAAAAGTCACAGAACATCACTTCTGACTTATTCTATCAGTCCAAGCAGTCATGAGTCATCCAACTTAGATTCACATGGTGGAGAAATAATCTATCTCTTGATGGGAGGAGCTAATACAATTTATGACCACTTTAAATTTTTCAGTGTATCTTGGTAGCTGATGAAATGAACTTTTGGTGTCCTCTTATCTGGGTTTGGATTTAGAGCTAGAATTCAAATAACCATGTGCTGACAAACCACTCCTTCCTCTTACTAATACCCTGGTAAGTATTCCAACACCTCTACTCTTGTTCCTGTTAAATATTTAAAGCCAGGACACTTGAACTCTATCATAGACTTAATCTCACGTAAGTAGAAGAATGTAGGAAAAAGCTTAGATTCTTGGAATATTTTCCAGAGCCACTGAAACTAATATCTTTTAAAAAACTACTGAATGTACTTCAAATGAGTTTTATGAAACTAAAGTTTTTTGTGAATTTGGGCTTTTTTTTCTTTCAAGGAAGAAAAAAAGAATAAAGGGTAATTATATTTTCAGAATATGGTCTCAATGTTTATGGGACCATTTTGATAATTGCTTTAATTAACATCTTCATAACAGAATAAAAACTTCTCTTAAGTGCTAGTATTATGAAATATTGGTAAAAATGTTAGTGCCTTAAATATCAGTTAGCTAGTAACAATAGTAACTTAGAAAGTTTCATAAAGTGGCAGCACTGAAGTATCAAACTTACAAAGTATCAAACTTACAATTTTATCCTTAAGGTATTCCCTGCATATTTGGGATGTTACCCTCAATCTGGAGGGCTTTTGATAATAATACAAGAAATCTTTTTTTTTTTTTTGAAACAGAGTCTCGCCCTGTCACCCAGGCTGGAGTGCAGTGGCACGATATCGGCTTACTGCAAGCTCTGCCTCCCGGGTTTACGCCATTCTCCTGCCTCAGCCTCCCAAGTAGCTGGGACTACAGGTGCCCACCACCACGCCCAGCTAATTTTTTGTATTTTTAGTAGAGACAGGTTTCACTGTGTTAGCCAGGATGGTCTCGATCTCCTGACCTCGTGATCCGCCCGCCTCGGCCTCCCAAAGTGCTGGGATTACAGGCGTGAGCCACTGCGCCCAGCCAAGGAATTGTGTTTTAAAGAGGTAGCAACAGAATGCTAATATTCTTTCCCATGAGGAATGGTTAGGTCATGTATATACAGTGTGTGGAAAGCTGTGGCAAAACCTGATCCCTAAGTGGGGTATTGGCTTCAGAACAGTTTGGGCTCTAAAGTCTGAACTGGAGAGGCAAAAAAGAGGTTTTGCTGAAGAGATGAGAACAAAGACAGCCTAAATCAAAACCTTTTTGGAAGGCTGTCTTATTTCCCTTTAAGCCAAGATCCCTGACTCAGTTCTGGGTATTTCTAAGATGGCCTTTCTGATTTATCTGAGAGCTCTCTTTAGTTGTATTTTTGATAAATAATAATTGTACATATTCATGGGGGACAATGTGATGTTTTGATACACTTATTCATTGTAGAATGATCAAATCAGGCAAATTAACATATCCATAGAGCTTTTTACCATTCTACTTCTCTCCTGAAACAGCTGCTTCTTAACAATTGACTTCAGGCTGTTTCGAGAGGTGGTCTTATTTACTTTTTGCTCTTTTGATTAAAGCTTTTATATTCTAACACTGGGATCCATGTATCTCAAAGCGTTTTCCTCAGAATACTTGTTTGCTTAGATGCTCTTGAAACAAAAATTCTATATAGCCATGACAATGCACAAATCATTGACACATGCAAAAACAAAGATGGATCTCACACATATAATGTATGGAAAATAAATCGACATGAAAGTACACACTGAACGAGTCCATTTATGTAAAGCTCAAAACAGGCAAAACTAATCTCTAGTTAAAGCAGGATAGAGGTTGTTTTGGGTGGGGGGTATTTTGAGGAGTGAGCACAAATGGGGCTTTTGTGTGCTGATTATGGTCTGAGCACTCGTTGCTTTGGTAGGCTTGCTTTGTCAAAGTTTATTGAGCTGTACGCTGATTTGAGCACTTCTCTACTTCTTTGTTAAGCTCATTAAGGAGTAGGACAATACAGAACAAATGGTTCTTCTCATTGACTTTCAAGTGAAATATGAGACTGGGTATCTCTAGTGGTTTGTTAAGGAAAGAATTGTTAGGCTGGCAACTTTTTTTTTTTTTCTGCATCCACTGTATTGCAGTGTTGATTTGGATTTTATTGGGTTTCAGTCTCCATATAAACCAATAAGGGGTCAAACATCCAACAGATCAGTGGCAATCAGCAACAGAACAAAAACAACAAACAGCAAAGCAAAACACCATCAACACTGCAGTGCTATAGGACTGCATTTGATTGAAAAAAGAATCCTCATGCTCCACTAAGCCAGAAAAAGCTACCAGTATAAGGCATTGTTTCCAAGAAAACTTAAGAGGAAAGTGAAAGCTAAACATTGCTATCACTAAAGCCAATGTTATCTAGACATGTTCTTTATTTTCCCCGGAAATACCATCTAGGATTATGTCACGAGGTATCACTTGGAGAAAAGTTTTCAGCAGAAAAATTGTATATTTATTAGAAGGGGGTGAGAAAATGAAAGTCATATAGACTGGTAAAAATAATATTTCATATTTGCCAAAATTCACATTTAAATGTTATATGTTTGTGGCCTTGAAACAGCCAATAGATTTGTCTCTGCCCAGGAGGCTGCACTGGGCAGACGTATTATCTTCCATACAGCACTGACTGCTCTCACAGTTGGTGTCTCTGCCAGGAGGTTTGTAGACTGTAATAGAAGGTAGGACATGATACCTGAAGTCGTCATTCTTTTCTTTCAGTAGAAAGAGTTGAAATAGTGTCAATGATGCTATCCTTAAGCTATTCCCTGCATATTTGGGATGTTACCCTCAATCTGGAAGTTAGAAGAGGAAAGATTAGCATTTTCAATTTCTGCTGACTTATCAGAGACACAATTGTGATGGGTGAAAATGGAGCTCATCTTTGGGACACAAAATTTAAGCTGACCTAAATACCTTATCTCATCTTGTTGTTAATGTGGTCCATGGGCTGAGAGATTGAATTCGCTTCAGCATTTTTTGAGTGCCATTCACCATGCAAAACACGAGGGATGCAAAGGCATGGGTCTCCCAGAATTGTGGGAGGGACAAATATGCACACAAAGTTATAATCAATGGTAAATGTCATTGCATAAAAATATAGAAATGGTGTTACACACAGAGAAAGCAACTCTACTGGTGGCAGGGAAGCCTACAGAGAAGAAAATCTTAAAAGCTGAGTGGGAATTTGTCAGACAATGCGGGGAAAGGACATTACAGGAAATATGAAAAGCAAGGGGGGAGGGATGAAGCTTGGATTTCCATGGAGGGGCCAGAGAGTGGTGAGGACTCTGGGATGTTAGGATTTAGAGAAGAAGGGGAGGCTGGGCCAGGAACGGTGGTGGCTCATGCCTTTAATCCTAGCACTTTGGGAGACTGAGGCAGGCAGATGGCTTCAGGCCAGGAGTTCAAGACCAGTCTGGGCAACATGGTGAAACCCCATCTCTGCTAAAAATACAAAAATTAGTTGGGCATGGTGGCATGTACCTGTAGTCCCAGCTACTTGGGAGGCTGAGGTGGGAAGATCACTTGAGCCTGGGAGGTTGAGGCTGCATTGAGCTGAGATTGTGGCACTGCACTTCAGCCTGAGTGACAGAGTGAGACCTTATTGTAATCCAAGCTAGAGCTAGATTTTGGAGGATGTTGAATGCCATGGGAAGGAATTTGGATCTTAACCTAAAGAGCAGTGGAAGAATTGTGAAAAGGGAGAAATGTGATCCTCCTTGTGTTTTAGAAAGGTAAGATCAGCAACCATTTGGATAATGGCTTATAGAGGGAAAAGCAAACGAGGAGATCGGTTAGGAAATTACTAGAACAATCAAGAACACCCTGAATGAGACTAAAGATGAACAACTTGGAAGGCAGAATCTATCCTGGATCTAAATGCTGTTGTAGGCATATAATGGGTTAGTATAAAAGCATGAAAACAATGTTGACCTATTTTAACAACCCAGAAAGATTTCCAAAATATGTTGTTGAATAAGTTTACAAAAACATGAGCAATAATATTCTAAATCTGTATCTACACAGAAAAAACTGGGAATATATGTAGTATACTAAAATGTTAATAATAATATTTATTTGCTAATAGACTTTTGGGTAATTTTTGAAGAAAAGCAACTCACATGTCCAGTTAAGAATATAGGGCTGGGCGTGGTGGCTCATGCCTGTATTCCCAGCACACTCGGAGTCTGAGGCCAGTAGATCACTTGAGGCCAGGAATTTGAGACCACCCTGGCCAACATGGCAAAGTCCCATCTCTACTAAAAATACAAAAATTAGCCAGGTATGGTGGCACATAACTGTAGTCCCAGCTACTCGGGAGGCTGAGGTGTGAGAATTGCTTGAGCCTGGGAGGCAGAGGTTGCAGTGAGCTGAGATCATGCCACTGCACTCTAGCCTGGGCAACAGAGTAGACTGTCTCAAAAAAGCAGTATGTAAGGGCTTAGAAAAAGTCTTTTATATTCAGACCGTTTTTAAAACCTAGTAAATAGTCTGGCACTTCAAGGTAAGTGGGATATGCAGAATCAAGAGGAGTACAGAAAAGAATCAAAAGATAAACGGAAAATAAAAATATGATAGAATGTAGAAATGGAATTATTGAACTGAGAAGAGATGGCTGGGGAACAATTTTAAGGGTGTTTTAAAACTTATCTCTGGATGCCTTTCAAGTTGATCCCATTGGTAGAGTCTAAGAATGTTGCTCTATGAAGGTGGTAGAGGCTTACATGATCTATTAAGGACCCTCCCAACTATACGATTCCTTTTATCATCTGGTTTCATTGAATCAGCCTATGAAGGGAACCAAGTCTTATATTATCTCTTGTAGTATTTCAAGTACTTTTTTCCTTAAAATATATATTTAAATATTAATATATATTTAAAGTATTTCATTCTAATTTCATAAAACAACGCTGGCCACAGATGTAAGATTGAACTGATACTATTGGATAATACAATTTACATGTAATTGTGTGGGACCAAACTGACTTTACCAATTCAGAATAAAATCCTATAGAAGGGTTGAGGGTTGAAGAGATAGCCAAGGAAAAGAGTTTGGAATTGAAAGAGAAGAAAAAGAATGACTAAGGTTAATTTTTAGGAAGATAAATATATTTATGATGAAAGATCAATAGTTGCGCTGCTATCTATTATGAGAAAATGAGGTGCATTTCAAAGAGGGAATCAATATTAAAGTCCATCTTGAGGGGTTTGTATGATGTACTTTTGAGGAACCACCTCTTGTAAGCACCCATCCTTTTGGGTCCTAGGTAAACATGTCCTTCTCCTCTTTAGACCCTGGGCTCTGGCTGCCTGCTTTAGATATTGATTTCCACCCTCATTGTTTCACCTGTACTTTTCTTTGATTCTCTTTGCTTCCATTTCTTCATTCTTAAAGGGTTAGGATTAGCCTAGGTTGTTTAAAAATGTCTATGTATTAAAATCATGGGCCCCTTTAAGAAGATACATTTAGAGCTTTTCTGGGGAAGTTGAGGTAGAATGGCAGGGTTCCTTCTGGCTCTTCTCACTCCCTAAAGGGGTTCTATGGAGCCAGGCTTGAAAACTACTCAACTTGAATCTGTGCTTCCAATAGTCAAGAGATTAGTGTGGCCTGGAGTATCCTGAGGACAATGAAGACCCTGGTGAAGATATTTTGCTTTCTCACATTGTTTTCTAAAAAAAAAAAACTTCTGTTGCTGTGCCATCTGGTAGTGGCACCCAGGATCAATTCCTGTGATGGAGAAAATGAAGTGTAGCTATCATAAGTGGGAAAACTTTTTTTTTCCTCATCTGCCACGGTCTTACTGAGTGGTCTTCTGAAAATCTCTCAGGAGTGCCAAACATCATTTCCTCCTCACTGCTCCGTAAAGACACAGTGAAGACCTCTGACTGAGATATACACCACTTTGAGGCTCTGGGAGAAAAGAGGGAACTAATATCTGTCCTCCAAAGCAGTATCTTCCCTTTTACTTGACTTAGCAGAGGTTTGAGCTCTTCTGGACCTTGATGTTTCTGAGTATCTCCTTGTTCAGCAGAATACTTTTAGCCACTTGCCATCCGATGGCTTGAGTAAATGAGAGTTGTTGTTACATCTTTTGTTGAAAGTATTTCCTGCTGCCATTTTGGTCTTCCCATCTAAACACACTGTATGAAAGGAGTGTAGAACAATCTCATCTTTTAAGGGAAGAAAAATCATTTGTTCTGTTGCTGTCTCAGATGCAAGTCATTTCCAATGGATAACCCTTCCTCGACCTGGCAAGGCTGGTTAGCACAGACTGCAGAGAGCTTGGAACACGCTAAAGGATTGATTCAAGGCAGCAGAAACCTCTTATCTACGACCTTACTGACCTTTCTCAGGATTCACTCAAAAGCTGTATCTGGGACCTCTATTCTGCGGCTTTTGAACTAATATATCTTCATTAGGACTTAGAAGTTAACAATTTTTAAGCTCTAGGAAAGCAGTTTGTTTTGAACACAGTGGATTTGATCTTTAGAGAGAGGTGAACAGTTAACTGTTTTTTTCAGCAAATGCTAAAGATGATGAATGAAATGCCCACGGCTCAGAAGACCTCTTTACAACAGGGAGAGTTATTTTGGAAGGATTTTAAATCATTCACACATAGTTACCAGGCTAGGATCACTTGGCTAGCTCTGATTGGTGACTTTTTCATCGGCGGTTTCACAAACAAAAAACAAACAACAAATAAACAAAAACTTAACACTTTATCTTGCAAACCTGAGTCAATATCCAGAATACCAAAGGATTATATCTTGCAAATTATCCTTGTTTAGGGTTTTGTCAAAAGGGTAAGCTCTCCTGATATGCCTGACAGCTTTTTTGTTTGTTTGTTTGTTTTTTTGAGACAGAGCCTCGGAGCCTCGCTCTCTCGCCCAGGCTGGAGTGCAGTGGCACGATCTCAGCTCACTGCAAACTCCGCCTCATGGATTAAAGTGATTCTCCTACCTCAACCTCCTGAATAGCTGGGACTACAGGCATGCATCACCATGCCTGGCTAATTTTTTGGTATTTTTAGTAGATGGGGTTTCACATACTGGCCAGGCTGATCTGGAACTCCTGACCTCAGGTGATCTGCCCACCTCAACTTCCAAAGTGCTGGGATTACAGGTGTGAGCCACCATGCCCGACCCTGACAAACTCTTTATAAAATATGAGGCTTGCCCTCTGGAAATATGCAAGTGAAGGCATGCAGAATTAGTTGATTTTTCCTCTATGTGAGTCTTTAGTTTAGACACTCTTAGGGGAAAACATATATGGGCATTGTCATCTAAAGAGGATGTGTATTGGTGTTAAATTCTTCTTAAATGAAGTCTTAATTACCTACGGAAATAGATTTGCCTGGGGTAGTTATATAGAATTTGAGGCATATTACTATTTTGATTAATTACAAAGGTTTACACCTGCCCTCCTTTTGTTTCTATAGCACTTTGCTATTCTAGCCATGAGTGATTTGATATCAGTCTCTGGTCAAACCCAAAACACTTATGTAGTTATGCACATAACTATATAAGTATATGATATTTTCTTATAGAGGAGTAGGAGAAAACATGACTCACTTTAGAAAGGTCTGCTTTATGACTTGAGTTCTTGGGTTTCCAACAAATGGCCTATATTTGCGTCATACACTTCTCCATGTGCTTGATATATATTGTCATTTAATCCTTTAAACAACCCTTGTGTGATAGGTATTATTATGACCCCTTCCTACAGATGAGGAAACAAAGGCACAGAGAACACAAACAATTTGTGGAAGGTCACCCTGTTAGTAAGTAACTGAGCTGGTATTCAAACCCAGCCCACAGAGTGCAGAGCTCATGTCCCTGATGGCATTTTCTGGTGCTGCTACCATCACAGGGAAAAGACAGAATGGCTGTATTTATCATTCATCTATTACAGTGTGGTTGGAAGGAGAAAAGGGGTACAAAAATGTCATAATAAGAGAATAGTGTTAGCCCTGGGATATAATGCATGTGGGAAAGTGGCATACATACCAGTGTGACTTAAAGACAAATACGTGCTAAATATACATTAATTACACTCCAGAATAATTTAGAATCACTGAAAAGTAAAAAAAAAAAATTATGAGTTGAATAAAAGTGAGCTAAAAGGCACAAAAAGATCTGGGAAAAACACTTGGGTAAGGGAAATAATAACTAGTTACAGAATGTAGGAAATAATTTTTCCCTTCTTAGGTAGAGTCTTTCACTTACTGAATTTATTAGACTTGGATAGAACACTTAATGTTTGGTTTGGGGAAAATATTTGGATTGGCCTAAAGTTGAAGTTACAGCTTCCCAGATTTGACTCACTTTATTAGGGTTCTCTTGGCGTGCCTCAACACATGGAAGTGTGGGATCCTCTCAGCCGTTGGGGCAGCTGTGTGCAGCCTGGGGGACACCTGTATGAATGCTGATACAAGAACCAGGGGGACCCCCTCATAAGGTGTTGGCTTTATATAACCCCCCCAAACGTAGATATAACCAATGAAAAAGAAGGAAATCCAAATTTACTAAAATCAAGTACCTTAGTAAAATGGGAACTCAAAAAATAAAGTCAGATTACTGTACCCCTATCTTTGACACGGAATTTTTGGCCACAGCTATTGTTACAAGGGATAGACTTTAAGTCATGCAAATGGGGATTATTAAATTTTTAAAAAGAGTTTAATTGATAAGGTTTGTGGGTCATCCCTGCAGAGTGCTGCTTTGGGAGTCTTGGATCCCTTTAGCTTATTGTGGAAAGGCAGACAGCCTGGAAACACAGCTTATAGAAGAAAAATCAATTGAGGCTGTAAATCCAAGAAACCTATTCTGATTTTTAACTTGTGTCTGAGTTAAATGTGCTCAGACTTACAAAAGAAGTTCAAATATTCTTACATGAAACAAAGTCCCTTTGTAAAAAGCACAATTGACAGAAAAGCTGGCACCTGCTATTAATCTTTTCTAGGAAAGGGCTGAGTTTTCTCTTCCACACATGTGGCAGTTTTTTTCTGGACTATGGCAGGGATATGCATTTGAAAATAAAAATCTTTCCCACAGGCTAGGCTTTTGGAACCTCTATTTATGAAGCTATAGAGACTTGGATTTATTTCATTATCAGCTTTATATAAAAGTTTCATATATAAAGAATCCCTTTAGTAGGAGAAAATGGGGAACTGAGCCAGGTGTCAATATCAGTCACCACCTCACCTGTCTATCAGCAGATTTTCTAGTCCCTGTCATGGCTTAGTCACCCTGCTGAAGGCTCTGATTCTTCCTTCCTGGAATTGGTCTTTTCCTTGAAACTCTTTGCCACAATAGGTGTTGTCTTGATTTCTTAATTTTGTTGTTGATGCTCATTTTTGACATCTCTGGCTTTCCAAATTTCCTGCTGCTTCTGGCCTTGACCTTGGTGAGCAAGGATTCTCAGAATGCACTTATGCCTCAAGCTGACATTAGCTTTTTTTTTTTTTATTACGCAGAACTATACACTTATTATAGAAAAATACACATGAGAAAAAGAATCAAAGGAAGAAAGGGAGAATACATAAAATCAACCCTAATTCTATAACCTAGAGGTGTCACTCTTAGCCATTTGGCATGTATCATTCCAGGATATATAATCAAAATAGATATTATTCCAGGATATATAATCAAAATAATGATCTCTGTATAGCACAGATTATTCTAGAATCTGCTTTTTCCATGTAATATATCAAACACTTCAGTACAATAACCTTTACCAAGCCATTATAAAAGCCTGCATATTATTTTCTTTAATGGATGTACCATAGTTGATTTAACATCGCCAGCATTGTTAGACACCTTATTTCTAATTTGTCAGTATTTTAAAAAACACTGTAGTGAATGTTCTTTGCTACATCACTGGTGCGGTCACAATGATTTCTTTAGAATACATTTCTAGAAGGAAAATCACCAGGTCGGTCAAGGCATGTGCAGAACTTGAAGCCTCCAGGTAGATGACCAAACTGCCCGCAGAATGTCTACTCCCTTTTCACCAACCCCCAAAACCTGTGAGGCTGGCACCTTCCCTTGGCTTTTCAGGAGATGTTTTTTTGCTCATCTCTCAGATGCTCTGGTCTGGAGAAAACAAAAAATACAAAACTGACAAACGAACAACTTACTAGGAAGTAGATACTTAGGTTGAAGAGAACGATTGTAGGTCACATTCTGCTTGACTTCATGTGCTGTTATACTGTCCTATGTGCACAGCACAGCTCTTGCAGGAAACAGGTTGATGGTGCCAAAGGTTCTCTTCTTGGAAGCTAAGTGTGGGTCCCCAATTCCCAAGTCCTCTGAAAATGTGTACTCTTTTACAGTGCAGGTGACTTTTTTCTTTTCTTTTTGGTGGAGAGAGTGTCCATAACTTCTTTTAGATTTTCTAAGGGTCTGTAGGGCAGATAGGTATCCTTAAGAACCTGAATGATCCACTGTATCAGCTTCTTAGTTTCTTGTCTCATTAAATTAAAAGAATAAAAAACTTTTTTTTTTTTTTACAATTAATATTACTAAGCTTATATTAGATGCTCTGAGAATTGGCTTTATTTCTGAACTCATGTTTTCTGGAATCAGAGAAAAATGGCTATTCCGATATTGCCAGAAATTTGCTTCTATGCCACCTCTAAGAATGGAGATGGGGCAGATTTGCCCTCCATTTTGGGAGGGGTTACTGTGAGGATGAGCCATAAGGGTCAGTGAAGTCAAAATCCCCAGCTCCTGGGCTTCAGCACTGCTTCTCCCAATGATGAATTTCCAAGTCCAAATGTGGACTTCTGCCAAATTAATTGTATAAGCAGGGAGGGGCCAGGAAGAGCAAAAGGTATGGAAAGTTTTGTTTTCTTAAATGAGGACATTTGCTATGGTCAATGTGTCCCCTCAAAATTCATATGTTGAAACTTAATCACTAATGTGATAATATTAATATTAGGAGGTGATTAAGTCATGAGGTTGGGCCCATCGTGAATGGGTCTAGCATCCTTATGTAAGAGGTGTGAGGATGCTGTTTGCACTGCATCCATACGAGGATGCTCTAAGAGGTGCCATCTTGGAAGTGGAGAGTGGTACTCACCAGACCTGCCAGTGCCTTAATCTTGGACTTCAGCCTCTAGAAATGAGACACAAATTTGTTCTTTATAAATTACCCAGCCTAAGGTATTTTGTTAGGGTGGGTAATTTATAAAGAACAAATTTGTCTATAGCAGTAGGCTTGGACTAAGACAACATTCGAAACAATTAAGAATTAGAACCCTTTCTGAATATATGGTGATACTAAGAAATTCTTTTTAGGTAGAAAATGATATGGATATGTGTGTATGTGTGTGTGTGTATACATGTATATATATTCAGTGGTAAAATACATTTTGCTTTGTCTTGAATTGTGAGGAGATGGCAGTTACCCATGGCTGACTAAAGACAAAATTGATGTATGAGTGAGTGAAAGTGAGGATGAGAGAAGAAACTGATTCTCAGTTGGTTGGGGTCTGGTTGTTAGGCATTATAGTTGAGATCTGAATTTAGGTTTATTTCCAGAGTACACAGAAGTGCACTTCCTGTATTCCAAAAGATTCTTTGCTTATTATCTAGGTTGTCTCCTGAGCTAGTATACAGTACTCCTGGGATTCCAGAACATAAATCTTACCATCTAGGGTTTCTCTTACAAAATGCGGCATCTTTTATTCCCAGGACCCTGTAAGACAAGCAGATTAATAATCAGCAAGGTATTGGCAACTCCGAACATTTAAAAAATTTAAAGCTGATTTCAGGGTGAATGGCTGTAGCCACAATAATGTCAAATAATATTCAAAACTGATTGAAAATAAGAAAGAAATCTAGAAGTCATATAGATTGACTAGACGATGCCAAAACAATTTTTATAAACATACCTCAAGTTCAAGGTCTGAGCTTCTTCAATGATATAATGCTGCCACCTGGTGGTTATGCCTTTTTACTGCAGTAAGATTGTGTAGCTGACTAATGCTTCAGTGAAAAGTTAAGACTTTTCTGGGCAGTAACTATTTGCAATTTTATCTGAGACTAAGTTGAATCTAACTTGTTCAAAACACAAACTTCAATGAATCACAGAGGCCTTGAATTCCCTTTATGCTCAAATTTCGTTGGTAGCGTCACGAATAATTAAGGAGAGATGAGGCATCTGTCGACATTGGTTACATTCTGATAATTTTTGTCATTAGAAACAAAGCCACCTTGACAATCGTGATGTTGTGGGTTGATCTAACAACCAACGTTTTAATGTAAATCATGTTTGGAGCTCAGGAAGGAAACTTTAGAAGTAATAATTTAAAATGAAGACAGTATGGGAGTGTGGGAGAGGTCAGACAATTCTGAATGGGGTGGCGGTGGCGGCAGCGGTGGCGGCTGGGAGGGGGACCACTTGGAGGACAGTGTTGGAGTGCTCCAGAGCTATAATCTATCTAAAGCAATCCATGTCATACCCTGGGTGAGTTTTGGGTAGCTCACAAATGTTCTTATAAATTGCTTCAGATGTCAACAATAAAAATTCCTGAGGTCTCTTTGAAAATCAGAATATTGAAATGAACTGATGTTCCCAGCTGTATAATTGCCTCGAGCATGCGTTTTCCGGTTTGCTCCAGTCCTCACCTGGCAAGTTTTACTCATTTGCCAGACTGGACTCTGTAGCCATTTATATTTACAACCTCTGTTTCACAGCTCCTAGATTTTAATGGGATAAAAATTAAAACTGTGGCTGTTAGAGGTGGAAGAGAGAACCCCAGGGCATGCAGTCTAGTCCCCTTCTTTTCAAGAAGTAGAAAACTGGATTTGCCAAAGGTCACACACCTGTGGAAAGAAGAGCTAAAGTCTGGGACTTCCTGGAGCTTTGTGTATTTGCTCGGGCATGGTTTAGATTTTGGGTGACCTAATGCCAGTCAACTAGCTACAAGGTTTCTCAGCCACATTTGTACAGTTGGTACAGAGTGCTAATAACATTCTCAGAAACATATTTGTTTAGCCTTTAACACTTCACATTGATGGAATACATGAGTGTAGAAGTGTGTAGAAGCCAGACAGAACTCCCAAAAGAATTTCTAGGATATTATATCTCTTCTGCACTGTCCAAGATGGTAGCTACTGCCAACATTTGGCTATTTGAACTTGTACTTAGATTAGCTGAAGTTAAATAAATTCAGTTCCTCAGTTGCACTAGCCACATATGGCTAGTAACTACCATACTGGATGGCCCAGACATAGAACATCTACTATTGCAGGAAATTCTACTGGGCAGCACTAATGTGATTGAAAATGCCTTTTTTTGGGAGATACTTTTTTATAACTGTATCTTGGTCTTTGTGATAAAATTAATCAGAATTATTTAACAGGCAAGAGTGGAGATTCATCTTAGTAACCTAATTTGGGCTATTAAGTACTATAAATGGGAGCTTATAAGCAATAGAAACTTATTTGTCAGTTCTGGACACTGGGAAGTCTAACATTAGGGTCGCTGCTTGGTTGGGTTCTGGTGAGGGCCCTCTTGTGAGTTGCAGACTGCTGACTTGTCACTGTGTCCTCACATGGTGGAAGAGGCAGACAGGTTCCCTGGGGCCTCTTTTATAAGGGCACTAATCTCATTCATGAAGGTTCTGCCCTGACGATCTAATCACTTGCCAGAGGCCCTACCTCTGAATACCACGACACTGGGGATTTGTTTAACATATGAACTTTGGAGGGACACAAATGTTCAGACCATGGCAGGAATTAAAGCCTGGTGACAGTTCACTGTGAAAGCTACATACTGAAATGAGAAATTTCTATGTTAAAGGAAGGAATGAAATGTATCAAATGCACTGTTAGAAGAGGATGTATTTAGACATAAAGTGAAGAGCAGTTGGATAAACTTGTATTTTAGGAGCTGAGCCTGACATGTAGTTTCTCTGAGCTTCATCCCATTGCTTCATGTATATGTTGGGTGTGGTTGTGGGGGATGGTCAAGGGCAGTGCCTGCCCAGCACCCAGCCTACCTTCTGCCACCAGCACTGGGGACCTTCCCCTCACCAACTCCACACAGCCTCCATGGGAATCTCAATCTGAGGGCCCAGCCCTAGTCTGCCCAAGGGTAGGCACATAACCCCACCTAGGAATTTGAATCCTGAGCAGAATAACATCAACAAGACTCCAAATGGTTGGATTTGACTCATCCTTTTGGTGATTTTGAAGAGGCTGTCCATCATTTCTCTAGTGTTACCCTGGTTTTCATCTTTCCTTATACCTGGCTACTCATCTTGCCTTTCCAGTTAATCTATTTCTCCATTTCCGCTGCCTGTTTTTTTCTTATTTTTTTCTCTCTCTCTCTTTTTTTTTGCTAAAGTTAGAACTCATTTATGTTGCATTCAATCAAATAATCGAAACCAATATGATGTTACTTGAATGCCATGAGGGATGGGAATGAGAACATAAGGTGAAGGAGAAAGGAGGGATCTTCCAGGAGTAAAACAAAAGGAATGAAAAGCTATAATAACACAATGACTTCGAGTAGGTCATATCCAATTGATTTGTACTCGGTGAGCTGTTGTGAGAAAGGAAAAGGCATCATCGCAAGGTCCACAATGTTTCTGTTTTTCCCAAGGAACCCGAAGCAAATAACTGCCCCACACTTAGCACTCTGTTTTCAACACAGTCTCCCACCCCTGGGAACAGTCTTCCAATTTTTATTGACCTTAATTTAGCTTGGGACCTTATCCCCTTGTGCCTGTGGAGGTCCTGCAATGAATGGTCTGATTGCCTGCCTTTCAGTCCGGCCCTTCTCTAAGTTTGCCTACTCACAGCACCAACTTAACTATTTCCCAGCATTTGCTTGTAATTTTAAAACGTATCCTCTCCCATGTACTCTGGGAAACTGAGTATTTATAAGGCTGCTTTGAATAGTGAGGTGAACAGGTAGTATAAAAGTGGATTACTCCTCTTGAGGTTGAGGTAGTTAGGTGGTGAAAGGGTAGAGTCTGAACCTGTAAAGTTATGGGGAAACAACTGGGTATAGAAAATGGAAACCTTTTAATGAAGGCTCTGCAATCACAAATGGCCAATCCTACAACGTGGCTGAGAGGGTTTTATTTATTTTCCCAAAGCCCTTCACTGTCTTTTCCTGCTTCCTGAAGCTCTCCAAGTTTTACTGTGTTTCTGTTGACTGCCAGCATATTTTCTAATGGGGGCAGGGGGTCTGCTGCAGGATTGGCTAGACATTTTCAATAAGCCGTTAGTGGCTGCAGCAGATGTTTCTGCATTTGCACAATAGTGCAATAGTGTTGCCTGTTAGGAGCCAGCACACACAGTGGAGACTTTCAAATTCATAGCATACCAGGGCTAGAGAAGGACATTTCTAGAATTTCTTTGAAAGGCTACTCAATCAAACTGCAGGGAGTTTTAGAGGACATTGACAAGTATGAATGCATTCATATGGAATTTTCATGGGCCAAAAATATTAGGTTATATACTAGAATCTCATGGTTAGTGACTCTCCAATTTTATAACTAGTCATGCTTCTCCATTATAACTCCCATTGATCACCACCAAAAAAACAAAAATTAGAACAAAACTCAAACAGATCTGACAAAAAGCCTCACCAATTTGAGCATTAGTTTCTAAGCCCAAACCACACCATTAGACTTTTGCTGCTGTATTCCTACTAAATTGTTACTCTCCTTTGCTTTACTAATTTGAGGAACAAATCAGGCAAACATGTTTTAACTTGTGCTATATGAATGAACAGTGAAACCAGGGTCAAGAACACCAGTAAATATATAAGTCAATAAAAACTGAAGGATTACTTGTAAAGGGCCACTATATGAGGATTTAATCATTTGATATTTCCAAAATGAGAGAGTGCACCCAAATACATAGGAAATACCCCCAAGTAACATGTACACGGTAATATATCATTTTGAAGTATCAGTATGTATGATTCAGCTCTAATCACTACTTGAATTCACTACTTGGAAAAAAAAATGAGAAACATAGTGTTGGGTGGAAAACCTGATTCTATTACAGAGAACCATCCCTTGGGACAGGATTGTTTATGTCATCAGGCTATGGCCTTCTAAAACCCAAATCCTTACCTCTAGTAAGTTGTATTTCTTAGATGTCAAATCTGTGACTAGAAGACAGCTGATCATAGGCTGTAGTTATATTAATTCTTAGTGCTGAGAATGTCTAATGGCATTGGACAAGGACAGCTGCAATATAACGTAATGTTTCTGTATTCCATTTCATGCTGTACCTGACTTTTTTTCCCCCACTCCCTGGAACATTGATTGATTCGGTAACGTAGAATGTTTGCTTTCCAGCTGGCAGATCTAATTGTAAATAAACAGCTGCTAGCTGCATTTAGACAGTGGATGATGTTGGCCGGTACAAGAGCAGGGTGTGTAGGGATGATTTAAGGCCTGTGCAGTGGAGTGTGTGGGCGGCTGTGGGGAGACCTAGGCAGAAGATGTTCAGGTACAAAGTCCATTATAGTTCAGTATAATCTCAGGGCTAAGTCTTAAAAATTTTAATTTAAAATAAGGGCCAGTACATGGATTGTAAGGGCCTACGATGGCCAAGACTGGACTAAATATGAGAGAAATATAAATTCTCTATTATGCAGGAGTCTATTTTTTGTTTTTGAAAAATAGAATCAAATATTGGGCTAATTCTTGAGAATTATTTCTGTAAACAAGGTAGCTTTGAGAATTCTGAATGAAAGCAAGAAGATGAATGTGTGGAGGGGAATTTTTCCAAGTCTAGAGATGATGTGAGTGCAGTAACAGTAGCAACAAAAATGCCAGGACCTCAGTACATGTCACTGCTCTAGTTGTATAAGGATTGGGTGGTTCAATCCTGACATCCTCAGTAATAGGACACTTAATACAGAACAGAATATTTCCAGAGTTGCTTGTGTTTGAGTCTGGACAACCACCTTGGTAAGCCTAGGGAAGAACACTGCAAGTATCAGCCATTATCACTGGTGTCAGCTAAAACTGTGGCATCACACGTAACCTGAGCCAAAGATCTACATTCTTCTCTTTGCTCTCGGGAGAGGACCTCATGTGGACAGCAGCCTGTCCACCAGTACTGGCATCAATCTGTGCCCCCAGCTGATCTTCCTGGAGTGGAGATGCCCCTTTCCATGGCTCAGCACAATCGTAAGCACCTCTCATTCTATCTGCCTTTATACCTGGGTGGGAAATAGGATCCTGGACAGCTCAAAGATAGATGTTGGCATGGCAGAGAAAATGTCCGTGGCTAGCTAAGGTGGGGGACTAAAGAGGGACTGGATGGAGCCAGTCAAAATGTCCCTCTGACCAGGGACAGTGGTGAGATCATCCCTCATCCTCTACCTTCCCCATTAAAGAACTAAGGATGAGAATTTTGCTTTAAAGCAAGAAAAATCTCAGCCATATGACTGGACCAGCAGTGTGAATGAGTGACGAGACAGGCATGAGGCACCTGGTGGGATCAGAATGTTTACAGCATCTCCCAGTACCAATCTGCATCAGCACCCTGTCCACCTGGTATAAAGCCAGGTTCTGTGCTTGAATAGCACCAAAGCCATGGATAAAAGTGGAGGCAGGACCTGGAGGTTAGAAGGTGACCTGAGAGCACTTCGGTTTTTTCAGAGTTCTTGTTTTCTGTCATAGACTGTCTTAGAAGCTGTGGCTTGTTCTTGCTTTGTATGTCCTGAATGCTTTATATTCTTTCTCTTCCATCTTCCCTCCATGGCCTTTTCTATTTTTTCTTACAAACAACATTCTTCACAAACTTTTCTCTATTTTATTTCATTGTTACCTGTCTCAGCAGAAGGTCTCCTCCTCTAGGTTGGAGTGCAGTGGTGTGATCTCGTTTCACTGCAACCTCTACTTCTTGGGTTTAAGAGATTCTCCTGCCTCAGCCTCCTGAGTAGCTGGGATTACAGGCACACGCCACCATGACTAGCTAATTTTTGTATTTTTAGTAGAGATGGGGTTTCACTATATTGATCAGGCTGGTCTCGAACTCCTGACCTTGTGATCCGCTTGCCTCGGCCTCCCAAAGTACTGGGATTACAGGCGTGAGCCACCACACCTGGCCCCTCCTTCTTTATGTCTGTTTTCCTGCTCACATGCCCTCTCAGCCATTCACAAAACACACTGGTATGTTGAAAGCCAAGCGGCACTTTTCCCTGGAAATAACTGTTTTGTTCCCTAAAACATTTTATATTGGGAAAGGGAAAGGCAAGGGAGGTGATCGGTTATCTTATTTAATCATCACAACCCCTCAATGGGGCAGTTACCTTTGTCTGAAACCTGGATTGATTTCAATCTGCTGGGATCCAAAGGCCACATTCACTCCACTACTGTGGGGAAGAGGTTCAGACGCTTTCTAGAGGCAGGTTATCTTGCTGCATCTAGTCTTCTTAGAGTAGCTGTATGCTAAGTATGGAGAAGGAAGACACTTTAAACTACAAACTGTGTGTCATATTCTAGCATATGAAAAGCTGCTGGCCTGGGCTGAATTCATATTCCTTAAACAGCCTGATCTATAATGACACGGACTCAAATCTATAATCTGAGTTTACTTAACAAGGTAATAAAATATTTAAAGTCAGTTCATTTAGAGGCTAGCAGGAATTAGATAGCACACTCACAGTATTTCCGACCCTATATTAGTATGCACAGCAGCACATTCTTAATTTTGGTTATAGCTGTTTTTCAGTTCTCATATCTCTGCATTTGCCATGGCTATTAGGACTGGAGGGAGCTTGTGGTGTCCTTGGAACTAAGGGAGAAGAGAAAATTATGACACTAAATAATACAAAATGGGTCTAGTCCTCATTGCAGTGGAAACCACTCAGAAAAGTTAATTAAACTCAGGAAATAGGCTGCAAGATAATTAAGTTTAGGCCTAATTTTACACTGCAGGCATTCTATATTGCTTTTGCAAGGGTCCAAAGGAACATGAGATAGAAAATCTCCAGGATGGGGGCTTGATTCATAAAGAATCATTACGTGTAGTTCAATGGCCAGATAAAATGGTAATGTGTGGGTGGCAAATTATATATTGTAAAGTAAATGATTATTATGCTATATATATAAGACAATCATAATTTCCTTTAATTATCAGTAGGACTGAAAATTATCAGTATATCTGGTATAGGAAATAATAAATGTATATACTTCAAATCAAGATATAAGACATTTTCTAAGTTAATAGTTGATAATTTCTTATTGAGCTTGGGTGTATGTTTTACTCTGATCTCTCTTAAATGATTTTTAATTGACAAATCATTGTATACAATTATGCGGTACAGTGTGATGTTATATATACAATACAGAATGATTAAGGCCAGTGTGGTGGCTCACACCTATAATCCCAGCACTTTGGGAAGCCAGGGTGGGCAGATCATTTGAGGTCAGTTTTGAGACCAGCCTGACTAACATGGTGAAACCCTGTCCCTACTAAAAATACAGAAATTAGCCGGGTTTGGTGGGCATGCCTGTTATCTCAGCTACTCGGGAGGCTGAGGCAGGAGAATTGCTTGAGCCCAGGAGGCGGAGGTTGCAGTGAGCCGAGATTGTGTCATTGCACTCCAGCTAGGGTAACAGCATGAGACTCGGTCTCGAAAAAAAAACAAACAAAAAACAATATACACACACACACACACACACACACACACATATATAGAATGATTAAATCAAGCTAATTAACATATCTATCATCTTGCTAATATATGATTTTTTATGGTAAGACATTTGAAATTCTTATCTGGAAATATACATTTTATTTCTCACTTTTATAGACGTGGGGTACAAGCACAATTGTTACATGGACATACTGCATAGTGCTGAAGTCTGGGCTTTGAGTGTACCCATCACCTGAACAGTGTACATTGGACCCTATCCAATAGATAGTATTTCATCCCTAACCACTCCCCAACCTACTGGAGTCTCCAATGTCTACTATCTGTTCTGTTGAAATATACATTTTAAATGTTCCCCATGCATGAAGACATTTAATCCTCACAACTCTATGCAGGAGGATTATTACTAACTCTTTTTTTTATAGAGGCTTAGAGAAGTTTAAGTAACTTATATAAGGATATTGACCTGGCAAGGAAAGAAACTGTTCCAAAAAACCCAATGTCAGCTTGAAATTTCATGCGTGCGAGCAAGTTCTTTACTTGACGATAGTCATCCTGCAGGGCAACAAATCTCAAAATGACTGCTCCTGTCTGCCTGAAACTTTGTACCCTTTGACCAACATCTCCTCATTCCTTCCCTTGCTTTCCCCCCACCCATGCCACCTCTGGGGCTTGGGTATATTTTAAAATCCTAAGGAGGTGTCAGTCTTGATCACTGTCTTACTGCCTTGTGTGTGGTAGAATAAAAATCCTATCCCAAGTCAAAAGCAAATCCTCCATCTCTCCTTGGTCTGTCTCCATTAGAGGAGGGGGGTGTCTGCGTTCTGACTGAATTTACTTTTCACAAAGCTTTTATGGCTGCTACTCAGTACCATGTGGCCTTCAAGGGCAGAGACGATCACACTTTCAACTGTCTGGTGTTTACTCTGGTTTTCTTGTGCTTGATGTGAACTTGGCACTGCTTTTGGACAAAATAGAATTTATTTAAAATTGACCTAGGATTAGCCCTATTCCTTTAAACATTTTTTTTTGCTTAAAAAATATTCTGTAGGATATGAAAAAACAAAAAACAAAAAACAAACAAAAAAAAACACACCAAAGTCTGTTTGCTACCCAAATGAATTAAGTTGATTTTATTTCTCTTTCTGGAAAGTTTTGAGTCAAGACAACTTGCCTTTGGTTAAATTTGATCAAGGGCCATTGTTAAGACTCAATGCTATACAATTTCCCATGCTGTCTGACATCAAAATGGACTCTTCAAGGTTCTTTCTTTCACTGTATGTAGTTTTACTGACATTTTGCAGGTGACTTGAAGTTTCCAAATGCATTCCCAGGTAAAGAAGTCACCAGGCCCAAACAAACATGAATGTAAGCAGGGATGTTAAATTGACATTTCCTATTGTCTTATAATTTTGGTCTAAAAACCCAATGCAGAGGACAGTTGGCACTGAGTGCCCCATGATCTAGTGACAAGGAATAACCAGATTGCAGCCTCTCTAGTACCTATTAAGAAGGGGCTTTGACCCTGCTGCTCAGCCAGGCTTCGGAAGCGAACACTGAAGTTCACCGAAGGAGGGAATCTACTGGCATCATGAGCTGACTTAATGAGGAGTGTGTGGCATTTTTATCCCATCCATCCAAGCTGCTTACCTAGATAATGAGGGCAAAGAAAATGGCCACCACAGTTAGAAAACTGGTGAATCTCCTCATTCTTAAAAAAACATCTAGGATGGAATTAGAGAAGTTACTAAGGAAATCCATGTTGTATCTTACCTGATCTGTTGGGTTGGGTACCTTGACTGCCCTGCCATATACCTGCTGCCTCTTTCAGTGAGATCCCAAGTTAGGGACCATACTGTCTTATCTAAGAGACCTCTTGACATTCGTCCCTTAGAATGTCAACGTGAGCCAGGAAATGTGTCCTGTGGTGTGGCCCTGGACATCTAAAGAACCAAGAGTAATGTAATGATAGCTAATTACACTTAACACATTTATTGAGTAGTTGCTTTGTTAGGTACTGTTCTAAGTAGTTAAATGTATGAATTCATTTAGTGCTCCAAAAAAAACTTGTGAGTTAGGTATTCTTCTTCTTTAATTGAGAAAACGGTGAGCACAAAAGTCTACACAGCTGGCAGACAACAGACTGAAGCAGTCTGTTGCTCTAGTGTCTAACCCTGACACTGTTCTACAGTTTGTTCTTCCAAAAGCATTCTGATTGCCTCAGTTACACACTCTGCGGCCAGAGAGGCCAGCCCCTGCCTGCTCAGTCACAGCATCCTGACCCTCAACTGACAGCTTACTAACTGCCTCCTATTGCTGATGAAGCAATGGCTTTATCTTAATCCCACACTTGACTCCAAGTGACCTTGTCCTTGCCCATTTTGCTAGGGCACTGAACTTTGTACCCATGTTTGGGTTAAAACCATCTGAAAGATATCAGGAAAGCCCCATGGATTCTGAGAACTATCACTAAGTACTTCTACTTGGAGGGTAGGCGGGGTGATGAGCCCAGGAAGATAGGTACTTTGAATCCCTGAAGTAGGAAAAACAGAGCCAGCAGTTTTCTTGACATAAGTATCTTTTCATCCGTTTAAGTCATGGAGAATGCCAGCTTCCAAGGAATGGTGGGTACAAATGCCAACAGAGCAGTACTAGCATTTGGATTACTTGCCATTAGAGTTATCTGGAGAGGTAATACAGAAGAGTAGAGAGTGCTGGAGGTAATCCCAGGGACTGCTAATATCAGGAAAGATCATGTAGGCAACTATTTTGCCCTTTAACCTCCACTGTGGTCTTTTAAAATGATTTTGAGAGACAAACTATGGATTGTTCTGATACAATGAAATTGTTCCTACCATTGTTAACACAGAACTTGAGAGAGTTTTAATTCTGGAAAAGATATCCACTATGTCCTGTTAACATTTAGGAACTGATTTGGCCAATTTGAGATTGATTTCTAAATCTGTTTTTAAAAATCACCAGCAATTTGTAACTATGTGCACAGGTCAGTACTGTAACGTATTTTCACTGTCTTGCCCCTGGGACGTATAAATTTTCTTGTTTGTTGTCACATTGTTGATAAAAGAATTTTAAATCATATGGAAACTTGAAGGCTTTGCTTTCAGCTATTACAGAGATGTTTCAATTAGGAAAAACAGAAGTTGTTTTCTGTTTTCTTCTTTATTGAGCTTATGACTTTTAGCCTTGGTGATTGAATAAAAGAAGGCTCATGAACTCTCCCAGATAGTCAACTTCTTGAACATTTAACTATTTGGAGCCTATAGAGAAATACCTTCTGAGACTGAACAAAAACTAATATGGTTTAAACCTCTCCTATAACTACAAATTTCTGTGTCTTTTACAAAGGGAGTTTTATTGTTAGCAGTGGATTTGGAAAAGGGGGAACAAGTAGAGTTTCGCCTCTTTTTAAACAGAGGCATTGTCTTCCTCCTCCACAATGTGGCAAAGCAAGATTCAAATACTGTATAGAAAATAAGGCCTACCTTCATTGACGTGAAGTCCTTTCTGTCTTGTTTTATATATTCTTGACTGTACCTGAAATGGTCTGTTACTGTGTTAACGGTGCTTGGGTAGGATAAGGGAAGAGGGGGCCAGTTCCCAAGCCCATGGCAGTGACCATCAGTAAGGGATGAAGGCTGAGAATACAGCACGCGTAGATGTATGGCAACAGTCCAGAAGTGGCTTTCTGGTGGCCTGATTTAGGAGCAGACGGGAAACAACCCCTGTCCCCTGCTGTCCTAAATGCATTAGAAATATGGCCTTTGGAATAGGGAAAAGTGAGTGAGATCCTCTTATGATCTGAGGTGCATACACAAACCATTTGACTTGGCTTTAAAGAGAAGGGTGACCCCAAAATGCTGGAGGACTTGTGATAATCCAGGCAACTTAAGTTATGTGATAGGTTTGGATTTTAAAAGAAAACGTAGAGCTGGTTAACATCCATATCTCCTGATTACTGATCTGATACATCTCTGGTGGTTCCGTTTGAATGTCATCTGTAAAGTCTTATAAGATAATGTCACTGGAAAAATTACTTTTGTTATAATTATTTTGACTGTCAAGAGTGAATAATCACAACTGTGTCTCCTAACAAGTGGCATTATTAATGTTTAGTTGCCAGGTGGCAATGCATCTGACTTGGACCACCTGGGGTAATATTTCAGTTCCATCCCTTACTTCTGGGAGGACTTCAGCTGGTTCTTAGCCTTCCTGGGCCTCAGTGTCCTCATCTGTAAAATATATGAATTGAATAATATGTAAAGCAGTAGAGTGTCTAGCACAGGGCAAGTTACTCTTAAGTATTAGCCAGTATCATTATTTTATACTATCTAATTTAATTAATACATTAACGTAGGTCGAACATCAGAAGTTACAGAAGTATACATAGTGAAACGTCCACCACCCAGTCTGTCCCAGACATCTGGTTTTGCCTTCCACTGGCAATTATATTCTTTTGTCTCCTTTTAGTAATTTTATGTATATACAAGCAAATATAAATATATCTTCCTCCTTTTTAAACCAGTGGTAGCATACTATACGATGTTCTGCCCTTGCTGTTTAAAGTTTAATAATGTGTCTTTGAACTCATAAACATGCATGTAAAGAGGCTCTTATTTACTTTAATAGCTGCAACATACTAAATGGACCGGATTTACCATAATTTATTTTACTTGACTCCTATTAAAGGACGTTTAGGTTGACATCAATTTCCGCTATTATTTACTATACTGCAATAAATAACCCTGACCGTATGTTATTTGCATATATCTGTAGGATAAATTTCTAGAAGTGGAATTGCTAGGTCAAAGAGTACATACATTTTTAATTTGGTAGATATTGCCAAATGGCCTTCCACAAAGGTTATATCGATTTACCATCTTAGCAGCAGTGAATGAAGGTGATATTTCCTCCTGCTAAGACAGTGTGTTCTCACACTTTAGGGTGTTTGCCAATTTGATAAGTTAAAGATGGTATCTCTACCTAGTTTTAATTTATGTTACTCTTGTGAGGTTGAATGTTTTAAATGTTTACAAGGTATTTTTACTCACTTTTTCTGAGAACTATCTTTCCATATTCTTTGCTCATTTTTTATTGGATTGTTTTTATTTTTGTATTGTTGCATTTATTTTCTTTGAACAAAAGAAAATATATGATTATAAAAATGAAAACATGCATATGAGATTCAAAAGTTATAGAAGGGAATAAAAAGATAGATAAAATTTTGCTTTTCTCATCACCAGCTTGACCCTTTCCCTAAGATAACTATTCCTCGGAGTTTCTTTTATAGTAGAATATAAATTTTATGGGTGTGTAAAAGCATATATGTGTGTTTTCTTTACAAAGACGGGATATGCTTACACACATTGTTCAGTATTTTGCTTTTTTAATGGCTGCTTATATTTCAGTAATCTCTTAACTGAGTACACTCACCTCAGGGGTCTTCAGATGATTCATTAGGGTGTGGGAAGAAAATATAGATCTTCCAGTCATGTTTATTTTTTATCTCATTTAAAACTTTAAAAATTTGTATGTTTTATAACACACATTATATTAGTCAAGTGCATGGGCATATAATTAAAAATGTTTATATTTTCATACTAGGTTTCAGTTCAATTTTTTTTTTAGCTGAAGGGGGGTATGCTATTAGAAATGTTTAGAGACAATTGCTAAACTTTAACCAGTCCTTTGTTAATGAATACTTAAGCTTTTCCTATAGTGACTAAAAAATGTGTGCAAATTCTTCAACATATTTTTTTCAAAAGGTGGAGCCTAATTTATTTTCCCTTGAGTATGGGCAAGACTTAGTGATTTGCTTCTAGAATATGGTAGAAATGTCAGTGTGTGACTTCTGAAAATAAGACAGTGTATTGTGGCATTTACCTTGGTACTTCTATTTTTTGAGAACATCTCAAGTGTGTGATCTATTTGGAATTATCTTAAACTAAATAGCGAGGTAGCTGTCTAGCTTACAATTTTTTTCCCTTTCAAATAAGTTATCTTAACACTATTTGTTGTCTAGTGTTTTCTAAAGGAAACGTATCTTTTATCAGATAATAAATGAACAGTCATACCAGGGTCTTTTTAAAATTCTGTTTCATGGCTCCATCTTTCTCTTGTGGAAAGTCATATTTTATTTACTGTAGTTTTCTATATTTATATTTGGCAAGGCTAATTCCTTGTCATTATACATAGTTTACATTATACATACATTATACATTAATCTTTTACCTGGCCATTTTTAAATCTTTAGTCTTTCAAGTAAACTTTAGGATGATATTCTCATGAAGTTGAAAAATGAAATAAAAAGTAGAAAGGCACGAAGAAAAGAAAATTTCTCCAGGAATTTCGGTTATATTACATTGAAACTTAGATTAATTTCAGATTTCCTAATCCCTTAATCCCTCCTAAAAATAAGTCTTTCCTTGTAAGACTTTTTATGTGCCCTCACTCCCAATTAAGCCTTTTTTAAAAATACAGTTACTACCCATTTAGCTTATACCTGTTTTTTCTTTCTGAAAGCCCTTTTTCCATTACATCTTACTTTTTCTATGTAGAAAACATGCTTTTTATGTGATTGATTTTGTAATCAGTTTAGTTTCAAATGTTAATATGTAGCTTTTGAAAAGAATATCTGCATTTTCACATATACAATCATACCATCTACAAATACTGCCTTTAATAGTCTTCTAATATTAAACATCTTTTATTCCTGATAAGAAACTTATTTGGTTATGGCATAATATTCTTTTAGTAAAACTCCTTGGGTCTATATGCTAATATTTTATTTAGCCTCTGTGCATATAAAGTCATAAAACAATTATAGTTTATTTTAATGCTGTATTAAGTTTTATATCATTCTTATGTTCATTTGAGAAGTTTTCTTTTGACATGGAAATGTATAAATAGATTAAAATTTTAAAGGTTTGAAAAAATTTAACATGAAAAACTACTGTTGGCTATTTCTTTTATAACTTCTTCCAGTTTTCCAATGTTTAAATTTCTATTTGTGTAATAAAATATATGCTTTAATCAGGATTTTGCCATTGCAAACTTATGTGATGAAACATCATATTTTTAATATTGATTACATAATAGAATTAAGTTGCCAGTAACTGCTGTATATCAAATCTAGGGAACTAGAAAAAATAAGGAATTTGGGGATAGTAGCAGCAAGAGAGCTTTCTGACAGGTGCTATTTCCATTGATTGAAAATTAGAAACGATTAATAAATGGAAATGTTTTCTGTGCTTCTGAGAATGTAGAACAATGTTTATATTGAATAAAATAAAAAGGGATAGCCTTTCTTGATTTATAACTAAGGTAAAATAGGTTTTGGAATCAGATATTCAAAGGGGGAAATTAAACTATTTTAAAAATAACTGGAGAATTTTATTTAAATTATGATCTTAATGTATGATTAAAGCATGTTATTACAGGTGTTACATTTTATAATTCAAACTCTATAAATTCTTTGAAGTCCTCACTTGAATATTCAACTTTCTAATGTTTCTAATGTTTTTTCTTCTAATATGAATACAATGCTAAAAAACATGGGGCATTTAATACTTTCTTTGGGGGAAACTTTATACTCAATGGGCATAACAGTCTCAAATGGGCCAGTACTCTGACACATGGCTGCATACCAGTGAAAAATGTGGCTTGATCTTTGTAAGTGGTTTGTGTTATACCTGGTGTTCCCCCCTCGCCCAAATCATATATAAGTATATACTCACAATCCAAGACTTCTCCTTCTCTCTTTCATTGTCTTAAAAAATATCATTTCTGGCTGGGCACAGTAGCTCACACCTGTAATCCCAATACTTTGGGAGGCTGAGGTGGGTGGATCCCGAGGTCAGGAGTTTGAGACCAGCCTGGCTAAGATGGTGAAACCCCGTCTCTACTAAAAATACAAAAATTAGCTGGGCGCAGTGGCGGGTGCCTGTAATCTCAGCTGTTTGGGAGGCTGAGGCAAGAGAATCGCTTGAACCTGGGAGGCAGAGGTTGCAGTGAGCCCAAGATTGTGCCAGTGGACTCTAGCCTGGGCGATAGAGCAAGACTCTGTCTTAAAAAAAAAAATCATTTCTGTGGAAAACAGTCTAATTTCTAAGTTTTTAAATGTATTTCATATTGTTGGACAACTAGAAAAACTAGAATCCTATTATAAAAGCCAAGAGAACAAAAATGGAAAACATCTTTTGTATCTTGTTCTGTTGTTTTGTTGTTTTTTGGATAGCTGTATTAACCCTAGGAAACGTTTATGATATTTTTGCAATCAGTGATATATAATAAACCATGTATATCTTCCTCTGTTTCAGAACCCTAAAGCCCATACTTTGAAATTTTGAGTAGGCAATTTCTGCAACAGCAGTGTATTTTTTTTTTTCTGGACTAGTTATATTGAAAACTGGCTTTTCTCTGTCCTCAGAAGTATTGCTACCAAACTTCATGAATTAAATTTAACACTACAAGTCAAAATGTTTTACCACTTTCTGAAACCACAAAAATATTACTGGTGGAGCTACTTTGTGAATCAAGCCTTAGGCTCTGGATGTCACTGTGTTTCTTCACGTTGGAGATTTTTCATTTTCAATTAGACTGAAGCACAGACACAATAAAGGCAGAAGAGCTTATTCAAAAGTAAAAATGTAATTACAGCCTTTCTCTTCATGATATGGAAAACTCTTTTTTGCTGGGCTCTTCCACTGATGTTGTTTTACATAAGAAATTGGAAAGCCTCTTCATTTTTTGAATTTTTTTGTTTAGTTTAAAATATGTCCTCTATATTCTATAGGACATTAAAATAAATCTCTGTACTAATATTGTGTCCAACTTATTGAGACAATTGTGCAAAAGATTTGAGCTTTTATATCTATTTGTTTCACTGCTACCTCATTGTACAATGACAGGAAATTCATTTTATTCTCTGTATCTAAATCTGTTTTGTAGAGTAGAAAAATTCGTCCCAGGGAAGAATTTTTCACAAAGAATGATAATATTCATGACTTGAAACAGTTTTGAATTCTTCTTACATGTGACAGTTCACATGTGGAAATAGTAGTTATACTTTAATGCAGTTCATCTTCAGGTACTCTGACCTTGAAATTAACAACTTTAGTAATTAAGAGGGATAGGATGTGAGAACAGTAGTGAAGATAGATTAAGCAACAGTGGTTTTACATTTTAAGTAGTAGGACAATAATAATCTTGACAGAATCTTGGCCTTGCTAATTGCAGAAGTTTGAACTTTCAGGTACGGTTTTCCTGTTTTCTGTGGCTGCAATCTAATATGCAAATTTATTATGCATATTATAAAGGGGATTTTACCAAAAATCAGTCTTATATTAAATAAGAAAACAATTTCAATGGACAATTTAAAGAGAAGAATTATTTTTCCTGCATCTTAGCAGAGATAAGTGGATCAAAACAATCAAGAGGAATAAAATTGTTAGCCAGGGATATACCTGGTGCCTAGGGTACCCTAGTATTCTTTATTATGAATATCAACAAATTACATTTTATTGAAAGTTATATAATTTTTTTCCATATATTGAAAATGAGATTTGGTATGTGGACTAAATATAATATTTTAACTTATTTCAGAACTGCCTTTCAATCATGACTGAAATTACACATAACTAGGTAGCATAGTGTTAACATCTATTTTCTTCCCACAGGAAAATGTATGGGAAGAGTTGGGAGCCTTCAATCCTTTAAATGTTTGATCAAAGAGCTTTTGAAATAATCTACTTCTTAATGTGTTATTTTGCTCAGCCAATGAGAGAGATTTATTTGAGGCAAAAAAATGCTTACCTATTAAGGTAAAATAGAGATAGTAGTTGGTGTTGGACTGAAAATAAGTGTGTTCAAGGTCCTTGAATGTACGAAAACCACTACCATTCCTATACACCAACAATAGCTAAGCTGAGCGCCAAATCAGGAAGGCAATCCCATTCACAATTTCCACAAATGATGAAACACCTAGGAATACAGCTAACTAGGTAGGTGAAAGATCTCTACAAAGAGAATTAGAAAACACTGCTCAAAGAAAGCAGATGACACAAACAAATGGAAAAATATCCCACACTTATGGATAGGAAGAATCAATATTATTAAAATGGCCATACTTCCAAAAACAATTTACAGATTCAATGCTGTTCCTATCAAAACACCAACATTCTTCACAGAACTAGAAAAAAATATTTTAAAATTCACATGGAACCAAAAAAGAGCCTGAATAGCCAAGGCAATCCTAAGCAAAAAGCAAAGCTGGAGCCATCATGTTACCCAACTTCAAACTATACTACGTGGCTACAGCAATCAAAACAGCATGGTACTTGGACAAAAATAGGCACATCAACCAATGGAATAGAATAGAGACCCAGAAACAAGGCCACATACCTAGGATCAACTGATCTTCGACAAAGCCGACAGAAGCAAGCAGTGGGGAAAAGACTCCTATTCCATAAATGGTGCTGGAATAACTGGCTAGCCATGTGCAGAAGATTGAAGCTGTTTCCTTTCCTTGTATCATAAACAAAAATCAGCTCAAGGTGGATAAAAAACTTAAATGTAAAACCCAAAACTATAAAAACCCTGGAAGATAACCTAGGCAATACCATCTTGGACATAGGAGTGGGCAAAGATTTCATGACAAAAACACCAAAAGCAATCACAACAAAAGCAAAAATTGACAAATGAGATCTAGTTAAACTTACGAGCTTCTGCACATCAAAAACTGTCAACAGAGTAAAGAGACAACCTACAGAATGGGAGAAAATATTTGCAAACTATGCATCTGACAAAGGTCTAATATTGAGTGTCTATAAGGAACATAAATTTACGAGAGAACTCCATTAAAAAGTGGGCAAAGGACACAGACACTTCTCCAAAGAAGACATACAGGTGTCCAAAAGCATATGAAAACTCAGCATTGCCGATCATTAGAGAAATGCAAA
Source organism: Pan paniscus (assembly GCF_029289425.2). Taxonomy (NCBI): domain Eukaryota; kingdom Metazoa; phylum Chordata; class Mammalia; order Primates; family Hominidae; genus Pan; species Pan paniscus. Next base: position 121,634,525 of record NC_073253.2, on the reverse strand, counting down.
TCAAAACCATGAGATACCATCTCACACCAGTCACAATGACTATTAAAAAGTCAAAAAATAACAGATGCTGGCAAGGTCATGGAGAAAAAGGAACACTTACACGTTGTTGAGAGTACAAATTAGTTCAACTATTGTGGAAAGCAGTGTGGCGATTCCTCAAAGAGCTAATTGCAGAGCTGCCATTCAACCCAGCCATCCCATTACTGAATGTATACCAGGAGGAACAGAAATCATTCTACCATAAAGACACATGCATGCGAATGTTCATTGCAGCACTATTCACTATAGCAAACACATGGAATCAACCTAAATGTCCATCAGTGACAGACTGGATAAAGAAAATGTGGCACATACACACCATTGAATACTATGCAACCATAAAGAAAGAGATCATGTCTTTCGCGGGAACATGGATGGAGCCGGAGGCCATTATCCTCAGCAAACTAATGCAGGAACGGAAAACCAAATACCACATGTTCTCACTTATAAGTGGGATGAACTCCAGAACACAAAGAAGGGAACAACAGACACTGGAGTCTATTTGATGGTGGAGGAGGGAGAGGAGCAGAAAAAATAACTATTGGTTACTTTGCTTAATACTTGTGATGAAATAATCTGTACAACAAACCCTTGTGACTAGAGTTTGTTTATATAACAAACATTCACATTTACTCCCAAACTTAAAAGTTAAAAAAAGAATAAAGGACAACCAACTACTTTTACATGACTCTTTTGGTTTCCTCATGTTCTGAAACTTTTGTCTCATTCTTCAACTTTTTAAAACTGTGTTGTTTGTTTAAAAAAATCAGTTAGTTCTAGCTCAATGGACAGAACCACCTTGGATGTAAGTGCCTAAACCCCTTTCATCCCAGTCACATGGGATGGCTCTTGTGTTGGTTGCTTATTGTGGGATCTTTGTGCTGCTGGTGTGAGCATGGGCTATGTACTTTACATGGGATAGACCTGAGTTCTGTGTCCTGCAGGAGATTCTGCTTCTTCCCCAGCTACAACTGCAGACAGATAGGCAGAATTATTTTTGGACAAGCAGCTCATATCTGGCTCCTAGCTTTAATTGCAGACCCTGATTTTGAGTCATGTGACTTGTATCAGCTTTGTTTGCTAGCAATTCCATCAGACCATTAAGGCCCTGGTCTCAACCTCCCATAGGTAGACCCAGATTCCTTTGAGCCATTAGACTTAAGTATTCATTATTACTGAGTTCCTTTCTATTTCTAATCCATGGAGATTTTTTTCTTGTCTTCAACTACACACGTATGTTTATACATCTATACCTATACATACTTTCTACATCTATACCTATATCCATTGTATTTAATCTATCATTTTAAGTGCTAGCTGCTGGAAAGGGGAGGTTTTCACATGCTCTCAATATGCCATCTTGATCTGGGTACTCTCTTAATGCTGGCAAAATGCATTCTACTTTCCGGTAATGCAGTTTACTTGTTAGGTTTTTAAAAAGGCTTTTCCCCACCTTTATAATCAACTTCTTAGGAAGCATAGAATTTAAAATTTAGATAATAAAATCTCCTTTTTTTCTGTAGACAGTTGTGCATCATATGTTCTTTTAGTGTTGAAATTTTGCTTGGCCGTAACTGCTAACTTTAGGTGACAATCAGCTGGCTGTTTTCAGGTTTGGTGCAAGGAATTGTAGTTGTCCCCAAGTTTCCTGACTGTGCATATGTACATCACAAAATATTCAATGGAAAGAGGTGAGCACTAGGACAAAGTATTTATATTTTTCATTAGAACTGTCTAATTCACTGGGAGTGGAACCGATTTACATTTTACCCATTACGTAAAGAGTTTCATGTGGAAACATGAGTTAATTGGCACCATATTTCTGATGTCTTCCAGCTGTGTTTAAGGGCCCTTTATAGATTATATCTCTAGCAGCTGCCCTGTGACCCATCTTTTAAATCTGGCTCTACTTTCTTCTTCTGGTTTTAAGTCATTTTGCTATGAAGTCTACAGTTTAATGAAAGCAAAATATCATCAGTAACTTTTGCCAAAATGGATGTGAAGAGTCTTTGAACTGTGGGACTGTCCTTGTAGTTTTTTCTGGGTATCAGTTGGTGTAATGCAATCTTTTCATTCTATTAATAATATGTTATGCATGGTCACATCCCTGGTTAATTAGACTTACAGTTTTCAATTAACAGCATTTTTTGATGATACATTATTATCCTTATTAGTGAGGTCATAGACTATATTATAACAAAGACTGAAGATTCTATTGTCAGCATAATCTTGAAAGAACCATTTAACTTTATGAAATGTATCTGGCGAAGGAACTTCATACTTTGTTTGATGTATAATTTGACCCCCATAAAGAACTGAAATGATTCTCTTTTCCCTCCCCTTCTTAGAATAAAATGTCCAGGACTTTAGATAGTGTGACTATTTCTCAGTTAAAATGAATAACATTGTCAGAACTTGAAATCTGAATTTTAAAATGTTGAGGAGATGAGCAGATATTCAACAGTTTATCATGTCTTTGGATGAAATTTATAGTTTTGTGTGAAACTGATTAACTCCATTAGATTTTAATTATTGTTCCAAAATCAATACTCTTATGTGCATCAGGCAATTTCATTCACTTTTCTGAATATAAAGGTGGAGTTGGGCTGGACAGATTCTTTTAGTTGACATTAAAAATACTCTATTTGGTTTAGATTGTTTTAGTTTACTTTTTTCCCTACTATTTAAATACAAAAGTTATAGGAATCAGAAGATTTCTAAAGGCTTTTATCTGAACTGTCCAGCAGCTATTGGACAGTTGATTTTACCTGCTTTGGTTTTCCCAACTTGGAAGGCTGTAGATTGATCTGATGCTCTGAGAAATTTGCCAGTGGCCTCCATGGTGTGATGGGGAGGTAGAGTCAGGTGTGGGTACTTCTCTATAGTTCCACTTGCTTCTTCCCTATGCTAAATGCTGTGGTCAACTTCACAGTGAATAATCAGGTGAGTTGTTGCTTTTCCTAGTTATTACGTTCCCCAAACTGTAACCACAATTCTGACTTCTATGACCTCTATCTTTTTAAGTCCTGTGAAGTAGGTTGTATTATTATCTCTAGTTACAGTTGAGAAAACTCAGACTGAGATAGGTTAATGGTTTTGCTCCAAGTCGTATTGTCTGTAGGTGACAGATTATAGGTGCTAGAATCTCTGCCTTCTACAGCACGCTTTCTGTTCTTATCTTAATTCCCAGATAATAGGCTAGACAACAAAGCTACAAATTAAAACAGCCCTTAATCTCAAGGTGTTCCAACTTTGGCACATTGTATCCCATTGTTTTCCAGAAAATGTTTTCAAAAACACCAAATCCAAAATATTCTCAAACTTCAGCAAAATCTGGAAAATAAATATGATAAAAAAAGATATGAACATAATAGGAAGAAATATTCATCCAACTGAAAGTCTGGGGAAGGTAGATCCAGGGTTGGTTCTATTTATATTTTTATAGAATGATGATTCCTAGGTTGGCTTTGGGAGAAATGGGACCAATAATGCCTATTTTCCATGGGACCAATAATGCCTATTTTCCGTGAGAATTCTCTTCTGTGTAACTTTTTGCAATTCAGGGAAACCTGTGTTATTCTGAAATTTTTCAATTTTCTTAAGGCTAATGTGTTTTCCTGTTAATTTATGTGTCTTGGGAAAATGTTTTTAACTGAGAATGAGTCTCATTGCCTTTATTAGGTGAGTTGCATCTCGAAAAGCATAAACTGGGTTAGAAGAGACTCAGCCTTTGACCACAACAGACCTGCTCATGTGCATTGCTACAGAGTGACATTAGGGCTTGTCTGTGTCTGCCTGGGGACATAGTCTCCCTAGGTGTTTTTGGAAATATGGAAGCATGCATTCAGTTGTCACTGATCCAGAAGGGGGTTATTATTGGCATTGAGATCCTCAGGGCCTAGAAGTGGAGGGTCTTGCATGCCATGTTAAAGAGTTTTGTATTTCACTCTACCAGCAGTGGTGAGTAATTGGAGGCTGAAATTATTTTGGGGAGAAGCTTAATCTGATGGTGATGGAGGGCAACTTTCAGAGGCAAAGGCCAGGGACTAGGCATCAGGTTAAAGGTGTATATAATAACTGACACAAGCAGAAACAAGTTGTGTTTAGAATTTGGGAATGAAGAAGGACAGTTGGCTACATCTGCCTCAAATCCATCTTAAATATTGCTGAAAGAACAAAGTGATGTGTTTCATATTTTGGGATATGAAAGAATGGGGTGCTGAGGCAAAGGAGAAGCTTTCTTAACACCAGGCGTAGCACAGAGGTAAGAAGTCTCTCCAATCCCACCCTGTCTACACTCATTCAGCTCTTGTTCTGACAGTCATGGAAACATTCTGTTCTTTCATCAGTGCCTAAAAGTGATCTGAACATTACTCAAATGCTTCCCTTCTTCAGGCCAAAGCAAATCAAATGTTGGTCCCCAATGCAAGAATAAAATGTATTAGTGACTTCTCTTCAGGCAGGAGTGTTAACAGAGCTACACAGAGAAGACAAACAGATGCTTCAAATGTCTCGGGAACTAATTTGGAGTTCAGCTATTTCAGGTCACAATATGAGAACACTATGTTTTTTTTTAAACAGAACTTCTATGAATTCTGGCAATTTAGTGAACAATATATGTGATAGAAAAATCTGGAAATCTTAATTCCAAATTACTTCTCTCAGGGATTTAGATGGATTAGTGAATAATTCAGCTCAGTTTAAAGAGGAGGTCCAGTAATATTTTCTATATGAGATGTCTTCTAGATAGTAACTTCCCTCAGAATAGGAGAGAAGTCTTAATCATTTTGTGCATCTTAGAGTCTATCCTTGTACCTTGCTAATAGTAGGTGCTCAATAAGTATTTATTGATTGAATTGGTGAAGCTTGAGAAGTATATCCAGCAGCAATAGTTTTCACTGTGGAATACATTATTTATGAACTGACATGTTTCTTATTCAGCCAGACAAATCTCTTAATTACACAACGGTCTCTTGTTTTAATCTGTATTTTTTGTTATTTTAACAGGTGTGCTTCAGCAGGGCACAGCGTTTAGCAATTTAAATTAATTTAAATTACTACCATATTCAGTATTTGTGGCAAAGGAAGTCTCATCATTCTGACAAGGGCTGGAGCTGACAGTGTTTTGAGTTTAAAATCCTTCTTAGAGAAGGATAATGTACACAAATGCCTTGCTTATATTCCAAAAGAGGGTGGGTAGAACTGGGACCATAGCCACATTCAACAGAAGCCCTCTATGTGCACATTGGTTGATTTCTAATTGTGAAGCTCTTTATTAGCTTAGTGATAATACACACAAGTATATCTGTATGTAAGGTAAGATGTGTTTAGCACTACCTGTCTAATTGCACAGGTGGTCAGTATCGCTTAATAATTTGGGGACATCTCTAGTTTCATCATTACTAGCTTACAGTATTGCTATCAATTCCTAACCATAACTTCAGTGTCCACAATAGAAATTCTGAACACAAAATGAGCTTGGTGCATTACAAAAACATCACTTAGACTTTGTCAATTTTCCTTCCTTCTGATTAGAGGTTAACTCTTGAAGGTAGTGCCTGGATTATAAACAACCAGCATGTAGTTGTTGGGGGAGGCCCTCAGGTACTATTCTGAGCTTAGTGTCATGAGAGCTCAATGCATTTTGATGACACCTCTGATTTTTGTCCCAATGAGGTGGACTTGCTTCTGAGGTTTCCATTTCAACAGTGTCACTAAGTGCAGGGCTTTTATTATACTTTTGTTTGGATCTGTATAATTTTAGAATGTTGATTATTCAGATTCTGGGAAATGAATGTCTAAGAGCATGCACTTCCAAGTTTAAGTCTTGTTTCCACCAATGAGGAGCCTATGATACTGGGCAAGTTAAATAACCTCAGTAAGGCTTGGTTTCCTCACTTAAAAACATGAGAGTAGTTAATAATGGTAGCTGCCTCATCAGGCTGCCTGAAGGTTAAAGGATAGATTAAAATGCTTGAGCAGCACTTAGTTTAGGATCTGGCAGTTCATAATTGCTCAATAAATGTTAGCTATTATTATTTACTTCTAGTAAGTCTACCAGCTCTTATGCCATTTATCTCCAATGGCAGAGATGTCAAATACTTTTGTAGATAACATCTTCAAGAGATAAGTTACATAGGGTTGGCTCAACCTTAGAAATGCTGCATAAGACTTGACCGATCACTCTCTTCAGCTGAGAACTGGAAGGAGCAAAGCATGTGACAGAGGGGTAGGCTGGGTGTGCAATACTGTATTTCTCAACTAGAAGTTGAGCCCATTCTAATGTGAGCAGAAAAGATAACCTGTGCATTGATGAAATGACATTGATTCAGCATAGATATGTGAACAGCTACTAAATGTAATCAGATCTTATGCAAATCAAATTCCTGGAGCAGCATTTTAATGACAACTCTCCTACAAGTAACACTTATTTCAGTATCCAATTTATGCTCATTAAATGAGCCCAAGTTTTTTTGCTATCTCTAAAGAAAAACTGTTAATAGGAACTCCAAGTCAGGTTTCATATATCTATACCTCTTTCTGTGATTCATATTTGAATAGCAAATATATAAATATCTTGTAAACCAAAAATAAAATTCTAAGGCCCTCCAACCATCTGAATGGCCCCTCTCCTCTCAGCCAAGGGCATTCCAAAGTTAACCTGAAAAAGTAGTTCAGGCCGTGATGGGAAGGCAGGGGTTGGACATACTTCATTATACCCTCCTCCCTCTTGGAATCCAGGAAAGCTGACCACCACTAACATCAACACAAACCATCAGTCTTATAGGAAACATTTATAATCTATTCTCTCTGAAGCATGCTACCCGGAGGCTTCATCTGCAGGATAAAACCTTGGTTTCTACCACCCCTTCTCTTAACCCAGACATTCCTTTCTGTTGATAATAACTCTTTCAACCAATTGCCAATCAGAAAAATTTTAAATCTACCTGTAATCTGGAAGCCCCCACTTCAAGTTGTCCCATCCACCCTTCCAGATGGAACCGATGTAAATCTCACATTCATTGACTGATGTATTATGTCTCCCTAAAATATATACAAGAAAGCTATACCCTGACCACCTTAGGCACACGTCATCAGGACCTCCTGAGGCTTTGTCACGCGCATTTCCTTAACCTTGACAAACTTTCTAAATTGACTGAGACTTGTCTCAGATACTTCTAGGTTCACAATATACATACACACACATATGTTAACCAGAGAGATTTTGAGTTTTAAATAAATGAGTTAAGTCCTCCTCCTTCAATTACATTGAAATAACAGTTCAAACTTACTTGTAAAGAGCAGTTTAGATGAGGTCAAGATGTTAGTGCCAATTTCTAAGCTAGACCCAGAATTTCATTGGGTGAGATTTTGTATTAGAGGAAATATATTGAGAGAGTTTAAACCAAAAGTATTTTGATTTTGCTTTGGACATATAGTCATGAAATATTTTTCTTAGGTTTTTAGTGAGCTTCAAAATATTTAAGTTTTAATCTTCCAGTTTTATTTAGATACCAGAAACTGGCGTATACATGGGTATGTCTACATTTGAAGCAGGAAGTTGAGTTATTCACACCATGTCTCTGTTGTTCTCAACTCAGGCAAATTACTATTTACTAAAGGAAATTTGAGTTGAACTTTACATCAAGAGAAATCCTGTATTGTCTGCCTAGAAAGCCTCTTTGTGCAAACACACTCTTTCAGAGTTTGGAAACTCTGTATCATCTTTGGCCACTTGAAATAAAAGTGGTTATTTTGATCTAGAATTCTGAGATCTAAAGGTTGATGCTTTGAACACCTTTGTAATACACTTACAAACTACCTTGAAAAAAGTGAATGTTTCAGTGGGAATAGGTGAGTACTCTGATTCAGGAGCCATTATTCCTGCTGCAGAAATGCATTTTGGTAGGAGAGAAATGAGTGACACTTTCTATTTCTCATGTGAGATTAACCAAGAGTCAGTGTGAAAAATGGCTTCTGAGGAGTAGTTTCATGGGAAGCAGAACAACTTAGTTTCTGAATATTCAAGGTGATATGCTGCAAAGGAAAGAAAATTCTACCCTTTCAGAAGGAATGTGAGGTCACTCTCTTAACCTTGGTGAACTGTAGCATATCAGGGGCAAGGTAATAATTAAAAACTCATTTCACAGCAGCTGATTAAGCTTTGATTCATAATTATACTGTCTTTCAAAAGTCTCCTCTATCTGAGCATTTTGAAAATATGATGGCTTCATTATTTGTTATATTTCCAAAGTTAGAGCTTCAAAGGTGCTGCAAAAACTTTCTCCATCATGTAGAAAATCATGAATAAAACATGCATATCCAGAATTTTAAATTAAAGTAATTAGAGCACATTAGAATCTCAAAAAAAAAAAAAAAAAGATTTAACATCCGTGTCAATGTGGAAAAAGATGCCTTTCATTAAATTACATCTCCTTCCTGTCCAACGTTTTAAGCTGTCACTTTTAATGTAATGTTAGAAAAATAATTACTGTGATCAAGATAATTTTAAAAAGTAAATGTTAGAAAACTCAGACCACAACATTTTCAGAGTATCTCATTTCAATAATATTTTTTTCTATAAATTATTTGGAATTAGCTAAGCAATATCCTGCAATTTATAGCAGCTTTCTGGGTCCAAGTTATGTAAGCAGAAGGCTGATGCTTAACCAAAGACCCAGATGGTTCTGGGATGGCCAGCAGATACGTACAATCTGCAGACTCTCACTTGTCTGTGAGATAAAAACATTTAAGGATTGGGTGTTGACATGCAGTACAGCTCAGAGGCAGCTCTCCATATGAAAGTGCAAAGCTAAATTTGAGACTTGAGAGTGTGCATTCAAAAGACTCCCAAATTTAGAGAAAATGCTAGCAAACCAAGGAAGATCAAGGTGTGTCCAGTGCAGAACCATGGAGATAGGTAGAGAGGTGGTCCTGTGGCACAAGTATCACACAGTCATATGTCTATTTTAATTAAGCATGTTCTATATACATACTATGTTAAATTTTTCTTTCCAAATCCCACTTCTTCTGGGAGGCTGGGAAACTCTCCAATGTCCTGGAGAGTTCCCTTGATGTTTTGTTGTAGTAGTTTCATGGGTTAGGATCATAGATTTAAGTCTTTAACCCATTTTGATTTGACTTTTGTATATGACAAGAGATAATGGTCTAGTTTCATTGTTCTTCCAGTTTTCTCAGCACCATTTATTATAGAAAATCTCTATGTCATTTTCTCATGGACTGAGACACTTCTATTGCTACTGTGGAAATCAAGGGAAACACAGTTAATTTTATCCACTAACATAATTTTGTCTGTTAGCATAAAAACAAACTGCCAGTGATGCTGGTCCAGGAGCAGTACCTTGAGGCTCACTGTGTTAGAGCAATGGTTTTTAATCCTGGCTGCACATTAGATTCACCTGGGCCTTACTTTGGACACTGGTTTAATTGGTGTGGGGCAGGGTCAGGTCAACTGCAGGTTTAAAATCTTCACAGGTGATTCTAATGATCAGAGAGTGTTGAGAACTACTGAGCCTCAGTAATTGCATTATAATCCCACCTGCTGACCTTGAGGAAACATACTCATTAGACTAGAGGCTCCATGTCAACTTGCTTCTGCATAACGTGGGTATCCAGGATGCTTTTGGGGGATAATCTGTTTCTCCAGAACACCAAATGGCTGATGTTTGGACTTGTCTGGGTGTATAGAATTTTTGGCATTGGGTCTGCCAGTTTGTCTGGAGTAGTCAGGGTTTCTGGAGAAGTCAGACTTTCCCTTGATGTGTCTGAAGGGGTTGGGTGACCTGGTCAATCAGGGGATTGGGTAAAATGTTGTATCTCTCCAGCTTCTGACAACCCTGTAAAGACCTAGATAATGTTCTGCCTTGCCTGTTGGAAGTGAGAACAGAGATATCTAGCTGGTATTCACTTTCCCATCAAAGTTCTCAAAACTTGGCTGTTAGGCTTCTGAGAGAAGACAACCTAAGTTCAGGGAGAAGATGCCTCCAGTTAGAGGTTGAGAATAGGGCTAGATGCAGGTGAGACTTCATCCAGCTCACACCCTGTGGGGGCCTGTCCTGCAGACCCTGACCAAACGACGGATGAATAATGTACACTGACAGATAATCTTGCCTGTCAGTCCTGCTGAGGGTCCAGGCCCCCTCACAGACACCAAGGAAAGTGATGTAAAGAGTCAGCAGCCAGGCCTTGACTAGCTGGCCCTGCCGGCATTTATTCAGCACATATTAAATGACAAAGGCTTTGAGTAAACATACCTGTAGGTAATTAATCTTGTCGTGCCCCCACCCCCACAAAGCCATCCTGCCCGCGAATAATTAAAGTTAGTCTTAGGACCACATGAGTAAACAGGCTATTTAGATAAACTACTCTACATTCCTTTGTATTTGTACCCTAAGCTCTCTGGCTCCTGAAAAGAGAATCTGGCTGCCTTCAGCCAAACTATCTGAAGTTATGTAAAACTCCCTGGCCTTCCAAGAGGGTTTGCTTCTTTCTATTCCTATAATTTCTTCTGCCACTCTGACTGATCTTCCACAACACCCAGTCTGGACTTCCTACCCTTCCTCTCAGTAGCTCACTCTGACATGACTCTGCCCAGGACTGGGTCATGTTAGGCTGTGTGGGTGGAGAAACTCCTGACTGCTCGACCACACCTCCCACCTCTGAGCTTTTGGTTGTGAGGAATGGACTGAGAATGTTCATGAGGGAGGATGGGGTCTATGAATAGAGTGACAGAGCAAACTCTGGTTTGCTCAGACTCTCCTAGTTTTAGTACTGAAAGTCCTGCATCCAGGAGACCCCTCACCCTGAGCAAATCAGGTCTGTCAGTCACCTCATATGTAAGCCTAATTCTGAGTCCCTGGCCTGCACTTAGCATTTCTTTTTCTGTAAAGTGGGAATAGTAATATGGGTTACTATAATAACTAAATGACAATATGTAGAGACCTAACAGTTCCTGGTACAGTCATCACTTAATAAATGGTGTTTCTTTTTCATTTTTAATTTTTGCGGGTACATAGTAGGTATATATACTTATACTCATATCCATGAGATACTTTGATATAAGCGTCATAGAAAATGGGGTATCCATTCCCTCAAGCATTTGTCCTATGTGTTATAAACAATCCAATTACACTCTTTTAATTATTTCAAAATGTATAATTAAATCATTATTGACTACAGTTGCCCTGTTGTGCTATCGAATACTAGATCTTATTCTACCTATTTTTTTGTACCTGTTAACCATCCCCATCTCTCCCCCAATGCCCCATTACCCTTGCCAGCCTCCAATAACCATCCTTCTGCTCTCTATCTCCATGAGTTCAAATGTTTTGATTTTTAGCTCCCACAAACAAGTGAAAACATGCGAACTTTGTCTTTCTGTGCCTGACTTTTTTCACAATGACCTCCAGTTCCATCAGTATTGTTGCAAATGACTGTAACTCATTTTTTATGGCAGAATAGTACTCCATTGTGTATATGTACCACATTTTCTTTATCCATTTATCTGCTGATGGACACTTGGGTTGCTTCCAAATTTTGGATATTGTGAACAATGCTGCAACAAACACGGGAGCGCAGACATCTTTTTGATATACTGATTTCCTTGCTTTTGGGTATATTCCCAGTAGTGGGATTGTTGGATCGTATGGTAACTCTATTTTTAGTATTTTTTGGGAAGCTCCAAACTGTTTTTCATAATGGTTTTACTAATTTACATCCCCACCAACAGTGTATAAGAGTCCCATTTCTCCACATCCTTGCCCAGTGTTTGTTATTGCCTGTCTTTTGGAAAAAAGCCAATTAGCTGGGGATGAGATGATATCTCATCGTAGTTTTGATTTGCATTTGTGTGATAATCAATGATGTTGAGCACATTTTCATATGCCCATTTGCCATTTGTATGTCTTTTGAGAAATGTCTATTCAAATCTTTTCCCACTTTTAAATTGGATTACTAGTTTTTTTCCCTAAAGGATTTTTTGGGGTCCTTATGTATTCTGCTTATTAATCAGATGGGTAGTTGCATATATTTTCTCTCATCCTGTGGGTTGTCTCTTCACTTCATTGATTGTTGCGTTTGCTGTGCAGAAGCTTTTTAACTTGATGTGATCTCATTTGTCCATTTTGGCTTTGGTTGCCTGTGCTTGTAGGGCTTATTCAAGATATTTTTGCCCAGACCAGTGTCCTGGAGAGTTTCCTTGATGTTTTCCTCTAGTAGTTTCATAGGCTGAGATCATAGATTTAAGTCTTTAATCCATTTTGATTTCACTTTTGTATATGACAAGAGATAATGGTCTAGTTTCATTCTTCTTTCAGTTTTCCCAGCACCATTTGTTATAGAGACCATCTTTTTCCCAGTGTATGTTCTTGACACCTTCATCAAAAGTGAGTTCACTGTAGGTGTATGGATTTGTTTCTGGGTTCTCTATTCTGTTTGATTGGTCTGTGTGTCTGTTTTTATGCCAGTATCATGATGTTTTTGTTCCCATAGCTCTGTAGTATGATTTGAAGTCAAATAATGTGATTCTTCCAGTTTTGTTCTTTTTGCTCAGGAAAATTTTGGCTCTTCTGGGTCTTTGTGGTTCCATATAAATTTTAAGATTGGTTTTTCTATGTCTGCAGAGAATGTCATTGGTATTTTGATAGAGATTGCATTGAATCTGTAGATTGCTTTGGGTAGTATGGACATTTTAACAATATTGATTCTTCCAATCCGTGAACATGGAATATTTTTTCATTTTTTTGTGTATTTCTTTTATATACATCAGTGTTTTATAGCTTTTATTGTAGATGTATTCCTCTTCTTTGGTTAAGCTAATTTCTAGGTATTTTTATTTGTGGCTGTTATAAATGGGATTACTTTTAAATTTTTTTCACATGTTCACTGTTGGCATATAGAAATGCTACTGATTTTCACATGTTGGTTTTGTATCCTGCAAACTTAATTTATCAGTTCTACTTTTTTTTGTGGAATCTTTGGGTTTTTCTAAATATAAGATCATAACATCTGCAAACAGGAAAAATTTGACTTCTTCCTTTCTAACTTGGATGCACTTTATTTCTTTCTCTTGTCTGATTCCTCTAGCTAGGACTTCCAATGCTATATTGAATAATAATAGTGAAAGTGGGCATCCTTGACTTATTCCAGATCTTAGAGGAAAGGCTTTCAGTTTTTCCCCATTCAGTAGGATACTAGCTGTGGGTCTGTTGTATATGGATTTTATTATGTTGAGGTACATTCCTTCTATACCTAGTTTTGTGAAGGTTTTTTTACCATGAAGGGATATAGAATTTTATCAAATGCTTTTTAGCATCAGTGAAAATAATCATATGGTTTTTGTCCTTCATTCTGTTGATATGATGTGTCAAGTTGATTGATTTTTTTCATATGTTGAACCATCCTTACATCCCTGGGATAAATGCCACTTAGTCATGATGAATAACTTTTCAATGTATTGTTGAATTTGGTTTGCTCATATTATGTTGAAGATTTTCACATCAATATTCATCAGAGATATTCACCTGTAATTTTCTTTTTCAGACATGTCATTGCCTGGTTTCGGTATCCCAGTAAAACTGGCCTCATAGAATGACTGGAAGTATTCCCTCCTCTTCCCCTTCTATCTTTCAGAATAGTTTGAGTAGGATTGATACTAGTTCTTTAAATGTTTGGTAGAATGTAGCAGTGAAGCCATTGGGTTCCAGGCTTTTTACTGGTACAGCTTCAATCTTGTTAGTTGTTATTGGTTGGTTCAGGTTTTGGATTTCTTCATGGTTCAATCTTGGTAGATTGTATGTGTCTAGGAATTTGTTCATTTCTTCTATACTTTCCAATGTATTGGCATATAGTTGCTCATAGTAGCCATTAATGACCCTTTAAATTTCTATGGTGTCAATTGTAACATCACTGTTTTCATCTCTGATTTTGACTTTTCTTTTTTTTTTTTTCTTAGTCTGGCTAAATGTTAATTCTATTTTCAAAAAACCAATTTTTTGTTGATCTTTTGCACTGTTTTGTATTGCATTTATTTCTGCTCTGATCTTTATTTCCTTTCTTCTAATTTTGGTTTTGGTTTGCTCTTGCTTTTCTGGTTCTTCAAGATGCATCATCAGGTTATATATTTGAGGCTTTTCTTCTTGATATAGGCACTTACAGCTATAAGTTTCTCTCTTAGTACTGCTTTCTCTGTATCCCATAGGTTTTGATATACTGTGTTTCCATTATTTGTTTTGAGAAAATTTTCAATTTCTTTATTAATTTCTTCATTGACCCACTGGTCATTTAGAAACATATTAATTTCCTTGTGCTTATATAATTTCCAAAATTCCTCTTGTTTTGATTTCTGGTTTTGGTGTGTGCTTTTTCAATATAGCAGGCAGCTGAAACTATTTAAAGAATTCCTCAGTATTTCATATAGTAAGTCAGATAAGAACCCTAGGAAGCCTTGCTAAAAATCAGAAGTTTAAGCTGGGAGAGCTCATATGAAGATCATAGATACTGAAACATTTGAGAGTGTCCTCAAAAATGAGTAGAATCATGACAAGCAAAGGATGTAGGGAGATGTTCCAGGTATAGGGAACAGCAAGACAAAATAGAGGTAAGGAAACATGAATTGTGTTTAGGGATTATAGAACTCAGGTGATTTGGCTGGAACAAATAATTGTAGAAACAGATAAATTAAAAAGGGTAAACTGGGAGACTTTAAAGTCAAGGTGAACGGCTGGTTAATTTAGTACACAGTTTAGAAATGTTGAAGTATGAGTGTTTTAAAATTTTTTTTAGCAATAAGAGAATACAATAAGCAGAAAAAATAGAACGTGAACTAAGTCTGAAAGAATTTAAAAGCATTCCTTCAAGTAAATACTAATTCTAAGAACAGGTGCCAAGTGATTTTTCAAACATTTTCCAAGTAAATTTTTTTTGTTTTTTAAGTTCTGGGGTACATGTACAGGATGTGCAGGTTTGTTACATAGGTAAATGGGTGCCATGGTGGTTTGCTGCACAGATCAACCCATCACCTAGGTGTTAAGCCCAGCATGCATTAGCTATTTATCCTGGTGCTCTCCTTGCCCAACCCCACGACAGGCCCCAGTGTGTGTTGTTTCCCTCCCTGTGTCCATGTCTTCTCATTGTTCAGCTCCCACTTATGAGTGAGAACATACAATGTTTGGTTTCCTGTTCCTGTGTTAGTTAGCTGAGGATAATGGCTCCCAGCTCCATCCATGTGTCTGTAAAGGACATGATCTTGTTCCTTTTTATGGCTGCATAGTATTCCATGGTGTACATGTACTACATTTTTTTTTATCCAGTCTATCATCGATGGATATTTGGGTTGATTCCATGTCTTTGCTATTGTGAATAGTGCTGTAATGAACATATGTATGTATGTATGTATCTTTATAATAGAATGATTTATATTCCCTTAGGTATATACCCAGTAATGGGATTGTTGGGTTGAATGGTATTCCTGGTTCTAGGTCTTTGAGGAATTGCCACACTTGTCTTCTACAATGGTTGAACTAATTTACATTCCTACCAACTATGTAAAAGCATTCCTATTTCTCCACAGCCTCACCAGCATCTGTTGGGTTTTGACTTTTTAGTAATAGCCATTCTGATTGGCATGAGATGGTGTCTCATTGTGGTTTCGATTTGTATTTCTCTAATGATCGGTGATATTGAGCTTTTTTTCATGTTTGTTGGCCACACGTAAGTCATCTTTGGAGAAGTGTCTGTTCATGTCCTTTGCCCACTTTTTAATGTCTTTTTTTTTTCTTGTAAATTTAAGTTATTTGTTGACTCTGGATGTTTGACCTTTGCCAGATGGACAGATTGTAAATTTTTTTTCCCATTCTGTAGGTTGTTGTTCACTCTGATAGTTTCTTTTGCTGTCCAGAAGCTCTTAGTTTAATAAGATTTTATTTGTCAATTTTTCTTGTGTTGCAATTGCTTTTGATGTTTCTGTCATGAAATCCTTGTCTGTGCCTATGTCATGAATGATATAGCCTAGATTTTCTTCTATGATTTTTATAGTTTTGGGTTTTACATTTCAGTGTTTAATCCATCTTGAGTTAATTTTTGTATAAGGTATAAGGAAGGGGTCCAGTTTCAATTTTCTGCATATGGCTAGCCAGTTCTCCCAGCACCATTTATTAAATAGGGAATCCTTTCCCTGTTGGTTGTTTTGTCAAGTTTGTTAAAGATCAGATGCTTGTAGGTGTGTGGTCTTGTTTAGGAGTTCTCTATTCTGTTCCATTGATGTATGTGCCTGTTTTTGTATCAGTACCATGCTGTTTTGGTTATTGTAGCCTTGCAGTATAGTTTGAAGTCAAGTAGTGTGATGCCTCCAGCTTTGTTTTCGCTTAGGGTTGTCTTGGCTATATGGGCTCTCTTTTGGTTCCACATTAATTTTAGAATAGTTTTTTCTAATTCTGTGAAGAATTTCAGTGGTAGTTTAATGGAAATAGCATTGAATCTATAAGTTACTTTGGGCAGTATGGCCATTTTCACAATATTGATTTTTCATATCCATGAGCAAGGAATGTTTTTCCATTTGTTTGTATCCATTTGTTTGTATCCTCTCTTATTTCCTTGAGCAGTAGTTTGTAGTTCTCCTTGAAAAGGTCCTTCACTTTCCTTGTTAGCTGTATTCCTAGGTATTTTATTCATTCATGATTTGGCTCTGTGCTTGTCTGTTGTTGGTGTACAGGAATGCTTGTGATTTTTGCATTGATTTTTATATCCCAAGACTTGGCTGAAGTTGCTTATCAGCTTAAGAAGCTTTCAGGCTGAGATGATTGGGTTTTCTAGATACAGGATCATGTTATCTACAAACAAGGACAATTTGACTTCCTCTCTTCCTATTTGAATACCCTTTATTTCTTTCTCTTGCTTGATTTCCCTGGCCAGAACTTCCAATACTATGTTGAATAGGAGTGGTGAGAGAGGGCATCCTTGTCTTCTGCTGGTTTTCAAGGGGAATGCTTCTAGCTTTTTCCCATTTAGTGTGATGTTGTCTGTGAGTTTGTCATAAATGGCTTTTATTTTGAGATATGTTCCTTCAATACCTAGTTTATGGAGAGGTTTTAACATGAAGGGATGTTGAATTTTATTGAAGGCCTTTTCCGCATCTATTGAAGTAATCATGTGGTTTTTGTCATTAGTTCTGTTTATGTGATGAATTATGTTTATTGATTTGTGTTTGTTGAACCAGACTTGCATCCCAGGAATGAAGCTGACTTGATCGTGGTGGTTCCAAGTGATGTTCAAAGAGGAAAGAAATGCCCTTAAGAGGCTGTCTTATTAAATGTGTGCTTATAAATACTGGGAATCAAGGATACTCTATCCTTATCTCTTTAGTAATTCCTGGAAGGGCTCACTCTTCTAAAATAGCTATCAACTTATGAGGTATCAGTCAATCATTCGAATTGTAGTCATTGTATTCCAACAATGAGCCCAGAAGCACATCATGCACTGAAGATGGAAAATAATGCCTAAAAGGACTATTTCCTGCCCTCAAGTAACCAGTCGACTGGGTTGGAGAGGAAAAACTGCTAAGATAGAAATTATAAAGTGGATCCCAATAGAACAGTATGTGGCCAGCCAAATGATTTACTTTTTAGATCCTACAAAACCAGGTACATTCTAGTCCTAAGACCTACTATTACTGTTTTCTTTATTGCTCTACCTCAGTTGTATACCTCACATTTGAATAGCACATAAAATGGAATGCAAATTTCTCCGACAGCAAATGCATCAGGCTGTCTTTATTTTGATCACAAATACATAAATCATAAGATGCCTCTTAAAGTTCATCTTAGGAAACAATATAACTCAGTCTATGAGCAATTTAGAATGATTTACAATCATCTTCTCATTTAAAAACAGTCCTACTCTAAAGGAAGTAAAAAAAAATAGCTTTTTTTGGGGGATTGAAGTAAGTTATTTACTTTTTTTTTTTTTTTTTAAAACTGACTCAGGTGGTTAATTTGCACAGTTTTGAAAGCTGGCTTCTTGCCAATCAACTTAAAAAAATTAAACAGGGATATAAAATTCAGTTTATTTAAAACTAACCTAAGAAAGGAGGAAAATATACTTTTTGATATGATTGTTGCAATAACTTGGAATCAAAGTTTTTAGAGCTTTTAAAAACTTTTTTTTTTAAAAGCTTTGTTTTAACTGTTTCTGATATGAAAGTAAAAGCATGTGTAAAATGCTTTCAATTGAATATTGATACATTTCATAAGGTCCTCCAAAGTATATGACCCTGTCTCTGCCTTCTAAGACTTTCCAGTAAAGTGATGATTTATGTGAATGAAAATCAAATATCAGGCAGCCTATAGAAAGTGCTCACTAAATTGAATAGAAAGTAAATATATTAATGCGGGTCAGATACTATAGCTTATACCTAAAATCCCAGCACTTTTGGAGGCCAAAGTTAGGAGAATTGCTTGAGCCCTGAAGGTTGATACCAGCCTGGGCAACATAGTGAGAACCCATCTATACAAAAAATTAAAAAATTAAAAAGTAGGTTGGTGTGGTGGTGCATGCCTCTAGTTCTATCTACTCAGGAGTCCGAGACAGGAAGGTTACTTGAGCCTAGGAGGTCAAGGCTGCAGTGAGTTACGATCTCGCCACTGTACTCAGCCTGGGCAACAGACTGAGACCCTGTCCCTTAAAGAAATGCTTGTGGCCAGGCGCGGTGGCTCAAGCCTGTAATCCCAGCACTTTGGGAAGCCAAGGCGGGCGGATCACGAGGTCAGGAGATCGAGACCATCCTGGCTAACACGGTGAAACCGCGTCTTTACTAAAAATACAAGAAAATTAGCCAGGCGTGGTGGTGGGCGCCTGTAGTCCCAGCCACTTGGGAGGCTGAGGCAGGAGAATGGCGTGAACCTGGGAGGCGGAGCCTACAGTGAGCTGAGATTGTGCCACTGCTTTCCAGCCTGGGCGACAGGGCGAGACTCCGTCTCAAAAAAAAAAAAAAAAAAAAAAAAGCAAGCTTGTTAGTGTGTGCGTTTAATTATTGAAATCAAATGAACAGTTTACATCTAATATATACCAGATATCAAAGTAGTTCCAATTGAGGCAGAGTGACGGCAACTAGCAGAGAGAAGTTTCTCTTTAGATATAATGGAAGTTTTTTAAAATTTTTATTTTTTGTAGAGATGGGGGTCTTGCTGTGTTGCCCAGGCTGGCCTCGAACTCCTGACTTTAAACAATCTTCCCATCTTGACCTCCTAAAGTGCTGGGATTACAGATGTGAGTCACCTTCCCGCCCACTGAAATGTATTTTTATTGAAATGACTTAGATGCTTTTCAATTAGAAAAGTGTTTTACTGCAACAGAAGTAAACTCTACTTGAGTCCAATAACAGAAGGGGTTTGTTTCTCTTTCTGTTTTTGTGTTTAATCAGAGGTCCAGAGAGAGGCAGGCCAAGATTATTGCAGCTGCTTTGTGATGTCAACGTGCGTCAAGGACTCAGGCATCTCTATTGCCACGGTTCCTCATAGTTGGAAGTTGGCTACTGTGCCTCTAGTCATCATATTTGAATACAAAAAAGGGGAAAAATGAAGGGCCCCAGAGCTGAAAGGACATGCCAGTCTGCCTCTTTCCAGATTGTTCCATAGTCTTGTCTAGTAGTATGTGAGACCCACGGGCAGTGTGTTGGTGATGTATTGGCAATGTAACCAATATTTGACTTTCAAGACCAGCGTGCAGGGTGCTGAATGATAAAAATGAAGTGTCCTTGTTAGTAACTAGGGACAGCTAACTCTTTCCAGTTTTGGATAATGATGGGAGAAATATTTGGTAGTACTGCCTCTTCGGAACACTCATGTACTAGCTAGGTGTGCATGGCCCGTGCTTCAGCCTGAAACACAGAAAGTCACCAGTGTGGCTATCAGTGGAAAATTGTTAGTCAGATGTATATGAAACAGGTGCTAGAAATAGAAGTACATGCAGAGAATAGGCTAAATGCACTTGAATAGTGATTTTGTTGTTCATTGTATGGTGTAAATCTACAAATGTTAATTTGATAATGTTTTAAGAAATTTGGTGGCAAACTCTTTAGTTATCAATGAGCTCAAATGAATGGAAATACAGGCATAATAAACTTTAAATACTAAAACATTTTTAAAGAAACTTGATAATGAATGGATAACATTTGCTACCCACCGCCTGCAGGGGCCATAGTGGTACCATTGACCACATGAAAACTGGAAGACACCAATCTGCGGAAGCATCATCAGTAGCTACTCCAAAAGTTAGTAATTCTAAAAGACTGTGCCCAAAGGCAGCGATTTAATATGTGTAGCTGCAGAAGGTGTGTTTATGAAATATGATTTTTGTTTAGATCAAATGAGTCTTCTAAATTAATTTTTCTTATTTTCAATTCCAAGTTTTCTGGTGCACATACAAAAGTGAAGCAATAGGTATTACACTGCTGGCTCCAATAGTAGAAGAACTTTGCAAACAGAAGAAAAAATAATTTTTTATTTTTTTGAACAGAACATATTTTTTTTTTGTTCTGGCAATCTGAATGTAAATGTTAGTGGTGCACAGATTTGAAGTAAAATAATCTTACAAAATTAGAAAACCCGTGAAGCTGGAATATACTTGGAATTGGTTGTGGTACGCATAATGCATAATGGTATCCAAAGAAGCTATACAGTTATATATATACACAACAGAAATGTGTAGTTGTGTACAACAGCAGGCTTGTTCATTCTTTTTCATAGCACCACAATTTGCAATAGACAAAGAGTGGAAACTACCCAAATACTCAATGATGGTAGAATGAACAAATGAATTTGAGTATATTGATCCAATGGAATCACAAACAATAGGAATGAACAACCAATGACGTGCAACAGTGTGAGGAATCTTCTAGACAAGCTGACACACAGTCAATTTGATTCCACCTACTAGAAAGTTTAAAAACAGACAAAGCTGGTCTAAGGTGTCAAAACAAACTTGTCCAACCCAAGGGCCATGGGTCGCATGTGGCCCAGGATGGCTTTGAATGTGGCCCAACACAAATTGGTAAGCTTTCTTAAACATTATGAGATTTTTTGCATTTTTAAAGGCACATCAGCTATGATTAGTGTTAATGTATTTTATGTGTGGTGGAAGACACATTCTTCTTCCAATGAGGCCAAGGGAAGCCAAAAGTTTGGACACCCCTGTAAAAGTTAGGTTAGTAGTTACTCTGGGTGCAGAGCAGAGGGGAGGAAAGAATGTAATCACTGTAAAAAGTGTAAGGGATCATTTCCAGGGTGCTGGTAATATTCTGTTTCTAGATCTGGTGCTGGCTACAAGTGTGTTTAGTTTGTGACAGTTCATCAAACTGTATATTTATGGCATGTGCGCTTTGCATATTTCTATATTTCAACAATGGTATACTTCAAAAAGAATAGTGACTGGAAAACAGTCTGCAAGCAAATACCAATAAGGAAAGATCTTAATGAGCAGATGTATGAAGAGAGCAACCTCCAGTTTGTAAAGTTTGTCAAATATCTCCTTCAAGATTAGAGCGACGCTCTGGTAGAGCACTGTGCTTTATATTGTGTGGCAATATTATTTTTTAATTGCAGGAAAACTCAATGTTGAATTTCTTGAATAATTTCCTAAACAAAATAATGAACTTAAGAAAATCTGTAGTTATCACACAGAAAGTAAGAAGAACAAATTTTTCCTTGTGAGAAAGCCTGAGATACAGAAAACAAAACAAAATAAAATATTAGACTATCAGTGAGCACTTTCTTTACTGCCCATGATCAACCAGCTTGTGGAAATGTTTGAGCTTTTGAACATAAGCTTTTAAATCAACATAAGTGTCTTACAGTGGCATTAAACGTTTTAAAAACAAATACTCCAAGGCTTGTTGTATATTCAAAATTAAGAATCTTTAAGCAAAAAATTCAACAAAACACTACAACTCCAGCTTTTTAGCAAATTTCAATTACTGAAAACAACATGTACCAACAGGAGCACATTGAAAGTTCTCGCTAAAAAGCAAGAGAATAAACAACTTGGTCAAAGCTAAATGGTTTCAAATTTTAATTTAAAAATTTTATACTAGTGATTGGCAATATCTCAATTTCTTGAATCTTTTCATGGAGTTTCATTTTCAATAGAATAAACTTATATATTGGATTAGAATGAAATTGAGAAGCCCCAAGGTTTTACAACATTAAAATTTAGTGTAACATTTAAAATAATCAGAGACAGAGATATTTGACAAGTTGTGCTTGTACCCTGTAGGGAAGTAAAAAGATAATACCTGTGAAATATATTTGGGCTAAAATGTTTATGCAATGAATTTCAATAAGAAAAAATTGGAGTTTAGACTATTCTCTATTTAGCAGTTTGCATTCAGCTTACCTTAGCCTCTTTAGAGACAATATACTCTCAATTAAAAACTACGGTGTGTATGAGTCATTTGAAGATGTCAACAAGTTCAAATTTATTAGCTATAAATGCAAATTTAATAAATATTACAGATAATTTAATGAAAATCCAAAACAACTCAATTAAAAGAAAATACATTTTTAGAAAAAAAGTAACATGGTATTATGGACAGATGTGGCCAGTAAGTTGAATAATTTTATTTTTAAAAAAGTTTTAATAACATTATTCTGTAGGACCATTAACACAATAAAACCATTTTGTTGCCCAATAAAGACCTATTAAAATTATATAATTATTTTTAGTACCCCTTTGACTATCAACAGTATCCTAGTCTTGACATTCATTGCATTGTCAACTTAGTTACGTTTTTTCCCTAAAAAGCCTAGTGTTGAGAATATGAGTTTCTCATCCAGTAGTATCTTACCTACTCTGCAGTGATTATGGGTAATGAGTTACAATCATATACCATTCCATTATATTGCTTCTTTAATTAAGACTTTTTTTTTCAGATAAGCAAGAAATACGAGGTTCTGTATTTTATTATCTTGAAGTTCAAGTTTCTGATTCATAATTCTAACACCTGTGCTATCTTAGGGTTCAATTGATTATTTTCTCTCTTCACAATGGGCTCTATTTTCTTATTTTCATCATGTATATAAGGAGAGACTCAGTAAATAATGCTTACTTTCTGGAATGAGCACACCTTCTATCATGCCATTGACGTGGTGGGTTGGGCCAGTCCAGGGTCTTGTGAGCTGGGTTGGGTTTGAGCTTTAGTTATAATTGGCACTCCACGGGCTTCAGTCAGCCAGAAGTCGAATGCAGTTTCCTATTCAGTGTGAGGTGTGGAGTCCCAGAACATTTTTTCCAGTGGTCCTGCCCTCAGACTTCAAAAGGCCCAGTGTGCCTGTGCCTCAGTGGTAAGTCTCTCTCAGTATTCCTGTCCCTTCCCTAGTGGTAGATTGCTGTTGTCAAGTACTCTTGAAGAATTCTGAGTGCTGGAGGGTTCCTCTCATTCGCCTGTTTTACCTTCAGACTTAGGCAAGCCCAGTATATCAGTGCTACAGAGGAGATCTCTCTTCATTAACGGGCTTTACTCTAATCTTTTTCATGACCCCCCTTGAGTTAGGTCTGTGAAAGAGTTGTTGGATGGGTGTAGGCTCTGTTGAGGACAGAGTTTGGGAAGATGGGGAAGGGGGTTGGGAAAATAGGGGAATGTGGTTCCCAGGGATCTTAAACTATTATATCAACCCTTATTCAGCTTTCAAACCTTTGTCAAAATTCAGGTTTTTTTTTTTTTCTTACTTGCATCTATGGCATCTTCCTCTTCCTCCTGCTGCTCTACCAGAGGTGAAATAGTTAATGGGTCTTGTCTCTTCTTTGAAGAACTTGTCACTCTTCAAGTTAGTTAATTAGTTTACCTAGTGACCTTAGTTCTGTAATAGCCTTGAACCATATTATTTGTATTTATTCAGCCTGTTCTCATTGTTGGGGGTGACAGTAATGTTCACTTGTGACTTTCTACGTTAAGTGTTGGCAAACTTTGGTCTATGGGCCAAATCTTGCCCATCACCTGTTTCTGTAAATAGTTTTATTGGAACACAGCCATACCCATTTTGTAGCCTTATTTTATTTATTTATTTATTTATTATTATTATTATACTTTAAGTTTTAGGGTACATGTGCACAACGTGCAGGTTTGTTACATATGTATACATGTGCCATGTTGGTGTGCTGCACCCATTAACTTGTCATTTAGCATTAGGTATATCTCCTAATGCTATCCCTCCCCGCTTCCCCCACCCCACAACAGTCCCCAGTGTGTGATGTTCCCCTTCCTGTGTCCATGTGTTCTCATTGTTCAGTTCCCACCTATGAGTGAGAACATGTGGTGTTTGGTTTTTTGTCCTTGCGATAGTTTGCTGAGAATGATGGTTTCCAGCTTCATCCATGTCCCTACAAAGGACATGAACTCATCATTTTTTATGGCTGCATAGTATTCCATGGTGTATATGTGCCACATTTTCTTAATCCAGTCTATAATTGTTGGACATTTGGCTTGGTTCCAAGTTTTTGCTATTGTGAATAGTGCTGCAATAAACATACGTGTGCATGTGTCTTTATAGCAGCATGATTTATAATCCTTTGGGTATATACCCAGTAATGGGATGGCTGGGTCAAATGGTATTTCTAGTTCTAGATCCTTGAGGAATCGCCACACTGTCTTCCACAATGGTTGAACTAGTTTACAGTCCCACCAACAGTGTAAAAGTGTTCCTATTTCTCCACATCCTCTCCAGCACCTGTTGTTTCCTGACATTTTAATGATTGCCATTCTAACTGGTGTGAGCTGATATCTCACTGTTGCTTTAATTTGCGTTTCTCTGACCATTGATGATGAGCATTTTTTCCTGTGTCTTTTGGCTGCATAAATGTCTTCTTTTGAAAAGTGTTCATATCCTTTGCCCACTTTTTGATGGGGTTGTTTGTTTTTTTTTCTTGTAAATTTGTTTGAGTCCTTGTAGATTCTGGATATTAGCCCTTTGTCAGATAGGTAGATTGTAAAAATTTTCTCCCATTTTGTAGGTTGCGTGTTCACTCTGATGGTAGTTTCTTGTGCTGTGCGGAAGCTCTTTAGTTTAATTAGATCCCATTTGTCTATTTTGGCTTTTGTTGCCATTGCCTTTGGTGTTTTAGTCATGAAGTCCTTGCCCATGCCTATGTCCTGAATGGCATCGCCTAGGTTTTCTTCTAGGGTTTTTATGATTTTATGTCTAACATTTAAGTCTTTAATCCATCTTGAATTAATTTTTGTATAAGGTGTAAGGAAGGGATCCAGTTTCAGCTTTCTACATATGGCTAGCCAGTTTTCCCAGCACCATTTATTAAATAGGGAATCCTTTCCCCATTGCTTGTTTTTGTCAGGTTTGCCAAAGATCAGATGGTTTTAGATGTGTGGTGTTATTTCTGAGGCCTCTGTTCTGCTCCATTGGTCTATATATCTGTTTTGGTGCCGATACCAAACTGTTATGGTTACTGTAGCCTTGTAGTATAGTTTGAAGTCAGGTAGCGTGATGCCTCCAGCTTTGTTCTTTTTGCTTAGGATTGACTTGGCAATGTGGGCTTTTTTTGCGTTCCATATGAGCTTTAAAATAGTTTTTTCCAGTTCTGTGAAGAAAGTCATTGGTAGCTTGATGGGGATGGCATTGAATCTATAAATTACCTTGGGCAGTATGGCCATTTTCACAATATTGATTATTCCTATCCATGAGCATGGAATGTTCTTCTGTTTGTGTCCTCCTCTATTTCGTTGAACAGTGGTTTGTAGTTCTCCTTGAAGAGGTCCTTCACATCCCTTGTAAGCTGGATTTCTAGGTATTTTATTCTCTTTGTAGCAATTGTGAATGGGAGTTCACTCATGATTTGGCTCTCTTTCTGTTATTGGTGTATAGGAATGCTTGTGATTTTTGTACATCGATTTTGTATCCTGAGACTGCTGAAGTTGCTTATCAGCTTAAGGAGATTTGGGGCTGAGACGATGGGGTTTTCTAAATGCACAATCATGTCATCTGCAAACAGGGACAATTCGACTTCCTCTTCCTAATTGAATACCCTTTATTTCTTTCTCTTGCCTGATTGCCCTGGCCAGAACTTCCAACACTATGTTGAAAAGAAGTGGTGAGAGAGGGCATCCCTATCTTGTGCCAGTTTTCAAAGGGAATGCTTCCAGTTTTTGCTCATTCAGTATGATATTGGCGGTGGGTTTGTCATGAATAGCTCTTATTATTTTGAGATATGTTTCATCAATACCTAGTTTATTGAGAGTTTTTAGCAGGAAGGGCTGTTGAATTTTGTTGAGGGCCTTTTCTGCATCTATTGAGATAATCATGTGGTTTTTGTCATTGGTTCTGTTTATGTGATGGATTACATTTATTGATTTGCATATGTTGAACCAGCCTTGCATCCCAGGGATGAAGCCCACTTGATCATGGTGGATAAGCTTTTTGATGTGCTGCTGAATTCAGTTTGCCAGTATTCTATTGAGGATTTTTGCATCGAAGTTCATCAGGGATATTGGTCTAAAATTCTCTTTTTTTGTTGTGTCTCTGCCAGGCTTTGGTATCAGGATGATGCTGGCGTCACAAAATGAGTAAGGTAGGATTCCCTCTTTTTCTGTTGATTGGAATTGTTTCAGAATGAATGGTACCAGCTCCTCTTGATACCTCTGGTAGAATTTGGCTGTGAATCCTTCTGGTCCTGGACTTTCTTTGGTTGGTAAGTTATTAATTGTTGCCTCAATTTCAGAGCCTGTTATTGGTCTATTCAGAGATTCAACTTCTTCCTGGTTTAGTCTTGGGAGGGTGTATGTGTCCAGGAATTTATCCATTTCTTCTAGATTTTCTACTTAATTTGCATAGAGATGTTTGTAGTATTCTCTGATGGTAGTTTGTATTTCTGTGGGATTGGTGGTGATATCCCCTTCATTAGTTTTTATTGCATCTATTTGATTTTTCTCTCCTCTTCATTAGTCTTGCTAGTGGTCTATCAATTTTGTTGATCTTTTCGAAAAACCACCTCCTGGATTCATTGATTTTTTTTTTTTGAAGAGTTTTTTGTTTATCTATCTCCTGCAGTTCTGCTCTGATTTTAGTTATTTCTTGCCTTCTGCTAGCTTTTGAATGTGTTCGCTCTTGCTTCTCTAGTTCTTTTAATTGTGATGTTAGGGTGTCAATTTTAGATCTTTCCTGCTTTCTCTTGTGGGCATTTAGTGCTATACATTTCCCTCTACCCACTATTTTAAATGTGTCCCAGAGATTCTGGTGTGTTGTGTCTTTGTTCTCGTTGGTTTCAAAGAACATCTTTATTTCTGCCTTCATTTCGTTATACACCCAGTAGTCATTCAGGAGCAGGTTGTTCAGTTTCCATGTAGTTGTGCGGTTTTGAGTGAGTTTCTTAATCCTGAGTTCTAATTTGATTGCACTGTGGTCTGAGAGACAGTTTGTTGTGATTTCTGTTCTTTTACATCTGCTGAGGAGTGCTTTACTTCCAACTATGTGG
This sequence comes from Pan paniscus, assembly GCF_029289425.2. Lineage (NCBI taxonomy): Eukaryota > Metazoa > Chordata > Mammalia > Primates > Hominidae > Pan > Pan paniscus. The sequence goes on along the minus strand of NC_073253.2, from coordinate 121,606,997 downwards.
TCAATTTTGGAATAAGTGGGATATGGTGCTGAAAGGAATGTATATTCTGTTGATTTGGTGTGGAGAGTTCTGTAGATATCTATTAGGTCCGCTTGGTGCAGAGCTGAGTTCAAATCCTGGATATCCTTCTTAACTTTCTGTCTCAATCTGTCTAATATTGACAGTGGGGTGTTAAAATCTGCCATTACTGTGTGGGAGTCTAAGTCACTTTGTAGGTCTCTAAGGACTTGCTTTATGAATCTGGGTGCTCCTGTATTGGGTGCATATATATTTAGGATAGTTAGCTCTTCTCGTTGAATTGATCCCTTTACCATTATGTAATGGCCTTCTTTGTCTCTTTTGATCTTTGTTGGTTTAAAGTCTGTTTTATCAGAGACTAGGATTGCAACCCCTGGTTTTTTTTTTTTTTGCTTTCCATTTGCTTGGTAGATCTTCCTCCATGCCTTTATTTTGAGCTTCTGTGTGTGTCTGCATGTGAGATGTTTCTCCTGAATACAGCACACTGATGGTTCTTGACTCTATCCAATTTGCCAGTCTGTGTCTTTTAATTGGGGCATTTAGCCCATTTACATTTAAGGTTAATATTGTTATGTGTTGATTTGATCCCATCGTTATGATGTTAGCTGGTTATTTTGCCCGTTGATTGATGCAGTTTCTTCATAGCATCGATGGTCTCTACAATTTGACATGTTTTTGCAGTGACTGGTACCGGTTCTTCCTTTCCATGTTTAGTGCTTCCTTCAGGAGCTCTTGTAAGGCAGGCCTGGTGGTGACAAAATCTCTCAGCATTTGCTTGTCTGTAAAGTATTTTATTTCTCCTTCACTTATGAAGCTTAGTTTGACTGGATATGAAATTCTGGGTTGAAAATTCTTTTCTTTAAGAATGTTGAATATTGGCCCCCACTCTCTTCTGGCTTGTAGAGTTTCTGCTGAGACATCTGCTGTTAGTCTGATGGGCTTCCCTTTGTGGGTAACCCGACTTTTTCTCTCTGGCTGCCCTTAACATTTTTTCCTTCATTTCAACCTTGGTGAATCTTACAATTATTTGTCTTGGGGTTGCTCCTCTTGAGGAGTATCTTTGTGGTGTTCTCTGTATTTCCTGAATTTGAATGTTGGCCTGCCTTTCTAGGTTGGGGAAGTTTTCCTGGACAATATCCTGCAGAGTGTTTTCCAACTTGGTTCCATTCTCCCAGTCACTTTCAGGTACACCAGTCAGACGTAGGTTTGGTCTTTTCACATAGTCCCATATTTCTTGGAGGCTTTGTTCATTTCTTTTTACTCTTTTTTTCTCTAAACTGGCATAGAGGTATCTTTTTTTTGGTTTTTATATTTAAAAATATTCTGAATTTCTTATTTTTTAAATGAGATTTTTTTTTAACATAAATACCTGCATTGGTAGCTTCACTTGAAAATTAGGTAGATTTGATAACACTGGATCCACACTCTTGTATGGCATCCATCTCCTGTAACTGAGTACTGGCTGTTACAGACTCTATTAGGCCCTCTTTACCAAGATTGGTAGCCTGCTTAGACCTTGTAGAAATTTGAGTTTGTAATTTCTGGTGCATAAGGAATATATATTCAATATGTAACACAAAAGGCTTTTTGATTCAGAAATTTATATTCTGGTCTAATTGATTCTTTCTAAACTTCAAGAACGGTTAAGATATAGGCTGTTGATCGGGCATGACTATAAAAGTAAGCTAGTCGCAACTCGTCTCTAAGCATTTTAGCTTGAAACACTCTCCAAATTATTGATAAACTATCTTGTGTTTAAAGACCATTAAAGAAGGGACATTTTTCTTTTTGAAGATGGACATTTTCTGCTATTAGAGAAATGGGAAATCAGTGGAGATTAACTATTTCTAAGCTATTAAAAGGAAATGAGGTTCTTGTAGTTTTTGAGGTGTATGTATACTTAAGGGTTAAAAATGAATTAAAGTACCTTAGCTCTTCCATTCTCTACATTCCTAATGTGCTCTAAGATGAATCACTACCACTATCCTTTTAGAGTTGACCTGATTAATTCCTTTCTATTACTTAAGAGTAAGCATAATGAAGCATAATGAGTCTATTCTTTTTTAAAATAACAACTTTATTGAGATATAATTCACATACTATAAAATTCACCCTTTAAATTTTGAAATTACAATTCAATAATTCTTGGTATACTTAAAGAATTGTGTAGTCATCACCACTATCTGGTTTTAGAATATTTCATCCCCCCAAAACAAACCCAATAACTCCCCATTCCCTCCTGCCCCTAGCTCCAGGAAACAACTAACCTCCTTTCTATGTTACCTCTTGTATCTGACTTCTTTCGCTCAGCGTGCTTTCAAGGTTCATCTATGCTGTAGCATGTATCAGTACTTCATTCCTTTTATGGTCTAATGACGTTCCACTGTATATACCACATTTCATCTACATATTCATCAGTTGGTGGACATTTGGGTTATTTCCACTTTTTTGGCAGTTACGAATTATACTACAGTGAACACTTATGTACAAGTTACGTGGACATATGTTTTCACTTCTCTTAGGAGAATTGCTGGGTCACGGTTACTCTGTGTTTAACGTTTTAAGGAACTGCCAAACTGCTTTCCAGAGTGGCTGTACCATTTTGGAATCTCACTAGTAATGAATGAGGGAGGGCTCCAATTTGTCCACAGGCTCACCTAAACTTGTTATTGTTTGTCTTTTGATTACAGCTATTTTTGGGAGTATGAAGTGATATCTCTTTATGGTTCTGACTATTATTTCCCCCATTGAATTACTTTGGTTCTCTTGTTAAAAATCAATTGACTATAAGGGTAAGGGAATATAACTGAACTCTTATTATATTCTATCTCTATGTCTATCCTTATGCCAATACCAAACTGTCTTGATTACAGTAGCTTTGTTGTACTGTACTATACTCTACTGTAGCTTTGGAATCTGAAAGCGTGAGTCTTTTTATCTTCTTTTTTAAGGTTGTTTTGGCTATTCTGAGTCCTTTCCATTTCCATATTAATTTTAGAATCAACTTTCCAGTTTCTTCCCAGAAGACAGCCAGGATTTTGATAGGTATTGCATTTACTCTGCAAATCAGTTTGGGGAATATTGATATCTTAGCAGTAGTAACTTCTGATGCATGAACATGAGATGTCTCTTCATTTATTTAGGTGTTTAATTTTTTAAATTTTGTTGTTTTCAATGTACAAGACTTCTACTTTTTTTTGCTAAATTTATTTCAAAGTACTTAATTCTTTTTGATGCTTTTATAAATGGAGTTTTCTTAATTCTGTTTTTGAATTATTTATTTATAGTGTTTAGAAATATAATTTTGCACATTAATCTTGTATCCTGCAATTTTGTGAACTTTATTAGTTCTAATATTTTTTGAATGCATATCTTAGAATTTTCTATATACAATATCATGTCACTTATGAATAAGATCTACTTCTTTCCAATATGGATGTCTTTTATATCTTGTCAAATTTCTTGAGCACTTTTATTATGAAAGGGTTTTGGATTGTATTAAATCACTTTTTGCCTCTAGTGAGATAATTATGTAATCTTTTTTTTGTAAATATTATTTTACATTTATTGATTTTCGTATGTTATACCTACCTTGCATTCTTGGGATAAATCCCACTTGGTCATGCTGCATAATCTTTCTTATATGCTGCTGGATTCTGTATGCTAACATTGTGTTAAAGATTTTTGTGTCTGTATAAACAATATCGTTCTATAGCATCCTTGTGATATCTCTGTCTGGTTTTGGTATCAGAGTAACAGCAGCTTCATAGAACAATTGGGGAAGTATTCCTTCCTTTACTAATTTTTGGAAGAGTTTATGAAGTGTTGATGTTTCTGCCTTTATTTTTCTTTACTTCTTTTCTTTCTGCTCTGATCTTTCCTTCTATTTGCTTATTCTGGTTTTAGTTTGTTCTCCTCTTTCTAGTTTCTTAAGGTGCATAACAAAATTATAGATCTGCAATCTTTTTTCTTATTTAATATAGGCATTTACAGCTATAAATTTGCCTTTAATGTGTTAGCTGTATGCTATACATTTTGATACTATTTTTGTTTTTATTCCTCTCAAAGTATTTTTTAACTTCTCGTGGTCTTTTAACTTATTGGTTATGAGTGTGTTAATTTCCACTTATTTGTGAGTTTCCCAAATTTCCTTCTGTTATTGAATTCTAATTTTTATTTCATCATGGTTGGAGAGTATATTTTGTATGATTTCAATCCTTGGAAATTTACTGAGGTTTGCTTTCTGACTTAAATATGGTTTATCCTGGAGAATGTTCCTTGTGCACTAGAGAAGAATGTATTCAGCTGTTTTGGTGGAATGTTTTACAGATGTGTGTTAGGTTTAGTTGTTTTATGGTGTTGTTCAATGCTTCTCTTCTTGTTGAACTTTTGCCTAGTTCTATCGATTGTTGAAAGGAGGTCTTGAAGTCTCCAACTATTATTGTCAAATTATTGATTTCTCCCTTCAATTCTGTCAGCTTTTGCTTTATGTATTTTGGGCCTCTATTGTTAGGTACACATACATTTAGAATTTTTATCTCTTTTTGATGCATTGACCCTGTTATTATAAAAATCGTTACTTATCTCTTAAAAATTTTGTCTCAAAGTGTATTTTGTCTAATATTAGTATATCAACTCCAGCCCTATTTTGGTTAATGTTTGCATGGTGTATTTTTTTCCTATTCTTCTACTTTCAAGTTACTCAAGTTTTTGAATCTCAAGTATATTTCTTGTAGGTAGCAAAAGATGAATCTTTTAATAATTCCATTCCAATTTCTAGCCTTTTAATGTATGTGCTTAATACATTTATATTTAGTCATTTAGTGTAATTACTAATAAGGAATGACTTATAGCTACCATTTTTCTATTTGTCTGCATGTCTTTGCCTTTTGTTCCCTATTACCTGTCCTCTACTAATAACTTTTGTATTAAAGAAACATTTTCTAGTGCGCCATTTAAATTCCCTTGCTGTTTGTTTTGCTATAGTTTTGAAGTTATTTTCTTAGTGGTTTTTCCGGGGATTAAAATTATCATCTTAACTTAAAACAATCTAGTTTGGATTAATAACAACTTAATTTCAATAGTACACAAAACTTTTTTTCCAATATAGCATTTTCTATTTAAAGTGCTTTATAAAGAAGCAATATATTGTTTAGGCATAATACATATGTGGTAAGGCATTAATGAAAAGCAAGGGACAATAAACATAAAAGCTCACTGTAAAGCTTCACCTCCATGGGTGGCAGGGGAGTGGGATAAGATCAAAGATATTCTTTTTTTTTTTTTTTTTTTTTTGAGATGGAGTCTTGCTCTGTGGCCCAGGCTGGAGTGCAGTGGCGCCATCTCGGCTCACTGCAAGCTCTGCCTCCTGGGTTCACGCCATTCTCCTGCCTCAGCCTCCTGAGTAGCTGGGACTACAGGCGCCCGCCACCACGCCTGGCTAATTTTTTGTATTTTCAGTAGAGATGGGGTTTCACCGTGTTAGCCAGGATGGTCTTGATCTCTTGAGCTCGTGATTCACCTGCCTTTGCCTCCCAAAGGGCTGGGATTACAGGCGTGAGCCACCGCGCCTGGCTGACCAAAGATATTCTTAGTATTTTATTTCTTAAACGAGATAAGCATATAGGTGTTGTAGTTATAATTTTTTTTACATTAAAACAACTAAAAATTTACTTATAGTAAAATTAAGGCTTTCTTTTTGGCATACAGTTCAGACAAATGCCTAGAGTTGTGTTAATAGCCATTGCAGTCAGGATACATAACTGTTCTATTTCCCCCAAATTCCTTTGTACTGCCTCCTTTTACCCAAACCCTCATCCTATTCTCAACCCTTTCCTAGAATTTTGCATTTCCAGAATGTACAAATAGAATTATACAGTATGTATTTTTTTGATCCAGGCTTCTTTCCATCACTTAGCATGGTGGTTCTTAAACAGTAGTGATTTTTCTCCCTAGGAAACATTTGGCCGTATCTAGAAACATCCTTGGTTGATTAAATTGGCACAGTGAGGGAGATGCAACTGGCGTCCAGTGGGTAGAGGCCAGTGATGCCTGCAAATATACCTTACAACGCTCAAGATAGCTCCCCACAATACAAATTTATCTGGCCTGAAGTCTAATAGTGCCGAGGTTTAGAAACTCTGTTAGCACAATGCATCTGAGATTTGTCTATGTTGCTGAATGTTGTTCCTTAGGATGTACCACAGTTTGTTTTTTCATTCTTGTGTTGAAAGACAGTGGCTTATTTCCAGTTTTTCTATAAACAGTTACATAAGTTTTTTTGTGTCAACATAGGGTTTCATTTCTCTGGGTGCCTATCTAGGAGTGAGAATCCTGGATTATATGGGTTCACTTTATAAGAAACTACCGAATTATTTTCCAGTACTCCTGCACAATTTTGCATTCTGACTAGCAGTGTATGAGTTTCCAGTTGTCTGGACAACCTTGCCAACATTTGTTGTCATCTTTTTCAAATGTCGATTCAGCCTTGCATCTCTAGAGTAAACCTCAATTGCTCATGATGTATTATTCCTTTCATATATAGCTGGATTAGATTTACTAATATTTTGTTGAGGACTTTTAAAATCTATATTCATGAGGTATATGTGTCTGTAGTTTTATTGTAATACCTTTGGGTTCGATATCAAGGTAATGCTGGCTCCACAATGAGTTGGAAAATGGTCCCTTCTATTTTCTGGTAGAGATTGTGTAGGGTTGTTATTATTTCTTCCTTACATATGTGGTAGATTTTGCTAGTGAAACCATTTGGATCTAAAGTTTTCTTTATTTGAAAATTTTAAATAAAGAATGATTGACAAATGGGATCTAATTAAACTAAAGAGCTTCTGCACAGCAAAAGAAACTACCATCAGACTGAACAGGCAACCTACAAAATGGGAGAAAATTTTCGCAACCTACTCATCTGACAAAGGGCTAGTATCCAGAATCTACAATGAACTCAAACAAATTTACAAGAAAAAAACAAACAACCCCATCAAAAAGTGGGCGAAGGACATGAACAGACACTTCTCAAAAGAAGACATTTATGCAGCCAAAAAACACATGAAAAAATGCTCATCATCACTGGGCATCAGAGAAATGCAAATCAAAACCACAATGAGATACCATCTCATGCCAGTTAGAATGGCAATCATTAAAAAGTCAGGAAACAACAGGTGCTGGAGAGGATGTGGAGAAGTAGGAAAACTTTTACACTGTTGGTGGGACTGTAAACTAGTTCAACCATTGTGGAAGTCAGTGTGGTGATTCCTCAGGGATCTAGAACTAGAAATACCATTTGACCCAGCCATCCCATTACTGGGTATATACCCAAAGAACTATAAATCATGCTGCTATAAAGACACATGCACACGTATGTTTATTGCGGCATTATTCACAATAGCAAAGACTTGGAACCAACCCAAATGTCCAACAATGATAGACTGGATTAAGAAAATGTGGCACATATACACCATGGGATACTATGCAGCCATAAAAAATGATGAGTTCATGTCCTTTGTAGGGACATGGATGAAATTGGAAATCATCATTCTCAGTAAACTATCGCAAGAACAAAAAACCAAACACCGCATATTCTCACTCATAGGTGGGAATTGAACAATGAGATCACATGGACACAGGAAGGGGAATATCACACTCTGGGGACTGTGGTGGGGTGGGGGGAGGGGGGAGGGATAGCATTGGTAGATATACCTAATGCTAGATGATGAGTTAGTGGGTGCAGTGCACCAGCATGGCACATGTATACATATGTAACTAACCTGCACAATGTGCACATGTACCCTAAAACTTAAAGTATAAAAAAAAAAAGAATGCAATTTGTTCATAGATACAAGATAATTTAGATTATTACTACTTTAGTGAGTTTTTGTAGTTTGTATATTTCAAGGAATCGGACCATTTCACCTAACTTGTCAAATTTATGGGCTTAGAGTTGTTCATAGTGTTTCCTTAATGCACTATCGATGTCTGTGGAGTCTCTGGTGATATCCCCTGACATCCTCTGTATCGGTAATCTGTGTTTTCTTCTTTTTATTTATTTTTTTATCTGTGTAGCTAGAGGTTTGTTGCTTAGAAACACATACATCTGCGACAAAACTTTGAAGATAAGCAACAATAAACACAAGTTCAGTGTAAAGGTCAACTCAATAGGTGTTGGGGAGAGGAATTAAACCAGGAGGTTCTAGGGCTTCAAAGATATTTATAATATTCTAGTTCTTAAAGAAGATGATAAACATATGGGTAAATAATTATTAATCTTTAATTCACTATAATACACATATTTGTATGTGTGGCATATGATGTATTCATCCTAAAAATGACATAATAAATTTCTCAAACTTGCAAATAACCTGGACTCCATAGTTTTGTGGGGATGTTGGATTTAGATTGACAAGTAAAGGATGATGGCCCTAGGAGACATGATCATTAAGACGAAAGATCAACTTTCTGCTTCCTTTACCTAACTCCAGGAGGAGTATAAAATAAATATTACTTCTTTTTGCTTTCCTGAAACCCATGCTGGAGGTGAGAATTCATTCTTACACTCTAAACATCCTTTCTCGTGACTAGTCTACAATTATTTTTAAATTCAGAGAGTATTTTGACCCTGTGAAGAGACTGTGAAAAGTAGGGTGTGCCTAGTGGTTTGTATGTGGAATGCCCCAGGCAGAGGGACTTCCTAGGAGCCAAGCTGTTGCTTTGCTATCTTTGTGTCATACGCGACTTCTGTTCGAGTTCCAGCATTAGCGGGAGAGCCTAACATATATTGCCAGCCCTCTCCCTGCCCAGAACTCTTGTGACTGGCCCTAAGGCAGATCAGGTGTTTATTCCATATCCTTGATGACAAAGAAACTGTGATCTTGTTCTGGGGAATGTCCCTTTTCCCATTCAAGTGTATGATCATATTTTCAAGCAATCACGTTTACATTCAGCCTGGAAACTTTCTGCCCAGTTCTCAAGTTCTACTGCCAGCAGCTTGGATACTACAGAATGCTGATTTAGCTCATAGGATGCATTGAACCACATTGCCATGGTAACCAGCAGACAGACCTGAGAGAAGCAAGGCTGCAGAGAAACTGTAGCCATCACCAAACAACAAATCAAAGGGAAGTGTCTCAGGAGAGATTTCTAATTATCATACATTTGTCCTTGCAGCCAAACCAGGATGCAGTGGAAAATGGTGCCTTTGGCACTAGCATCTTAGGTCACAAAATCAGGTAAACTCTCCTGGGCTCCTTTGGGAATTCCACAGAGTCTCCTGCTGCCTTAGGTGTATTGAAATAGATTCTTAGATTGACCTTTTCCTTACAGTTATCACCAAGTCCTTGGCAGTGATAACTAAAGTGCTGTACAGCTTAAGGTATTTTATGGACAGCAAGGCAATTTTAAAAAGTCTCACATCTGTGAGCCTGATATAATAGCTAATAGCATCTGAGATGATTCTGACATCTTAACGAGATTGCCTCTGTTTATTCCTTATTTTATTCTTTTTTGCATTCTCTTTAATATAAGCAAGCTTAGTTCAATAATCTTTAATGCAAGTGAAGTACTAACTGATATGTTTATATGCAAATATATACAAATCATATAGTAAGATAGGGCTTCTAGAGTAACAACTGGTAACATCCATGTTTACTTATGAAGAAAGTGCTCAAGGTTACAAAGCTATCACTAAAGATTTACTAATAATTTGCTGGGGAAATAGTTGTTGAAATCCTTTTTCTGTTTTTAAATGTGCTGAGATCAAGGCTGTCTGATTCTTGAGACAGGGAGAATGTGATAAATGAAGACACAACATCACATGAATAAAATTCGAATTGCCTGTGCTAAAAGAGTGGCTTTGAACTTCTCCTTGCAGTCGGACCAAACTGCAAAGGCATCTGCGCTAGTAGAGGTCTTTAACGCATCTGTTCTGCATTAATTCATATTTCTGAATGGCATATGCTAGAGGCTGGCCTGAATCACCTTTGTTTTATTAAAGGTGCATTTAAGGTCAACTACCACTAACTGCATTGTTAAATATTGATTTAGCCATTTGAATTAATGTAATTTTCAGTCCTTTTTCTACTTAATATACACCAGGACTCCTGTGACCCAGTCAGACAGAAGATCAATACATGGGCACTCAGCTTGTATTGAAGCTGGGGTTGACTGCTTGCTTGTTTTCCTGTGAAAACCAAAGTGTTCAAGATAATGGGCTATTGGCTTATCTACTTACCTTCTGCAAAACTTCTGAATGCTTTCATCTCTTGCAGGATGTTTTTGACCTATTTAGTGATCAGTGTTTCTCAGAGTTCTGAGTGATTAGGTTTCCTTTGTTGAGGAACAAATGGTATCAAGAAAGCAACAACCCAAACATGAAACATTAAAATAGCCAGGTCGGTGCTACATGGATTCACATTTCAAGATTTGAAACAAGCCTTAGGTTACTTTACTCAGCACTTTCATCTTACTGGTGATGAAACAGAGTTTAAATGACTTTTCAAACTGCTAGAGTCAGAACTAGAATCCTGGACTTCTAAAGATTCTCTTTTCATTGATACTGTAGTATGTATCATTTATTTTTCTGCAAACTGAGGCAAGTAAAGGAATTTTGTGACCATATTCATTAAAAATATTGTATTGGGCTTAGAGGAGGTTGGTATTAAAAATGAAATAGTTTATTTTACTGGACGCTAAATGGAGACTCCATCCCTATGAGCTGCCATGAGAATATTGCCTCCTTGGTAAACTTTCAGCTTAGCTCTCTAATCTCTAGATAATACCAACTGGCTTCACTTACTCTGGTTTATTGAGATCAATTAATCTGTAGTTGGTTCTTTTCCTGCCTACCCTCCAGTTAAGCCTAGAGGTGCCAGGGGGCTGTCTTTGCCACTGTGTACAAAAAGTGTGCCTAAGAATGCAGCAATCATTTGAGGAAACAGTCAAGATTCAGAGACCAAGCCCTGGCAATGTGAAGTGTCTGGATTTAGACATGCCTAAAGCTAGTGATACCCCTGAAAATTTAGATGATGTAAGTTGAGTAAATACCCTTATTTGCTTAAACTTTTTTTTTTTTTTTGAGATGGAGTCTGGCTCTGTTTCCCAGGCTGGAGTGCAGTGGCGCGATCTCGGCTCACTGCCAGCTCCGCCTCCCGGGTTCACGCCATTCACCTGCCTCAGCCTCCCGAGTAGCTGGGACTACAGGCGCCCGCCATTGCGCCCGGCTAAATTTTTTGTATTTTTAGTAGAGACGGGTTTCACCATGTTAGCCAGGATGGTCTCGATCTCTTGACCTCGTGATCCGCCTGCCTCCGCCTCCCAAAGTGCTGGGATTACAGGCGTGAGCCACCGCGCCCAGCCTTTTTTTTTTTTTTTTTTTTTTAATATAACCAAGAGTCTCAACTTCCTGATGAATACATTAGCTGCGTTGGGGTATTTGAGAAATACTTGGATCTTGATGGTGTAGTATCAAGCTTCAAAGTCATGGGGTAGTTTCACAAAGATTTCTTACAGCATTTCTAAATGTGTTACAACAGGTCAGGTAAAAGGTCTCAGGTAAACATCTATATCCAAGGTCCCTCTTTTCAATCTGTATCTGGACAAACAGATGTACAGTACGACCATTGTAAATTGCCATTTTATGTTCAAAGTCATTACATAATGTCAGTGCTTCCAGGGTTTAATAATATCTTAATGATGGTAGGGTATAGTCTTCATTGTAAAAGCTAAAGTTAACTAAGTTGGTTTTTTTGGTCAAAACTTTCACTTTAGAAAAAGTTTTCTGTTCCAAAACCGAAATTGATTATTAAGAAAGGAAAGCACAGAGACTGAAATTATAGACTTTTTAGCACTGGAAGAATAACCTTGGAGATGGTTCAAGACTCTCAATTTACAGGTAACACTGAGGCCCTGAGGGTTTAGATGACTTGGCCTCAGCTGTACAGCTCCTTTAGTGGTGGAACTGACACTAATACCCCCATTTCCAATTGGAACACTTTCCTCTGTTCTGACATTCACAGCCTGATGGACTTGCTTGTCTCCTCTTATTTGGTAGCATGCTGGGAGATACTTTCTATCACTGGGTTGCCTGGGGTCAAAAATTTCTAATGTTTAGATGATACAGGACAGTAGCACAATTTACTGACAGCTGTGGAAGTAATTTAGTTTATGTCCACATTTTCTAAGTGCAAGCAAAGGTATTGTAGCACTCCAGTCCCGGTAGAGCTTATGAATATAATTAGAAAATAGAAGTTTAAACCAGGCAAAAAGAATTAAATTAACTGGAACAAACACAATAAACAGAGTCAAATCTTTTGTCTCAGCACCTGGTTATAAAATGAGGCCCAGGGATCAGTGACGAGAACCACACAGCTTTTAGGTAGTATCTCTACCTGCAAAAGATGGTAGTGGGGGCAGATTTGTTCATTCCATTTCTCTGGGCAGTTTTTATTCACATCACATAAACCTCCTCACAAACACTCTGCAGTTATGTGCGATTAAATGAACTTATTGACGTAAAGGAGACTTGATATATTAAAAAATGTTAAATATTAATGATTTTTGCCTCTATGTATTAGATGTAGTGTTCATGGAGAAAAAATCTGTTAAGAACTATAACATCAAAATTATAAAATGTCTGGATGTGAAGTTCATAAAGCTGAAACTACTTTTTTCTTAAACAAAGGCAGATGCTTTGTGTAGATGGATATCTCTTTTTCTGTGTTCTAGGCATTTGCTTTCATTTTTGTAACCCTTTTAAGTGCTACATGAGGCACCTGGCCCTAGAGTGAAAAGAGATTAAAAACACCTTGGGGAATCTTAATTCCCTCTAAATCACTTTTTTCTCCCTTAAAAAAAGAAGTTAGTCTTGAATGAAATATGGAACCTTATCCACCTTGCGAATAATCTGCTCTCTTCTCCTCTTGCCCCAGAGTTCCAGAGCTTGCTGACAGATAGGGGGTGATTAAAAATTCTCATCGTGCCCATGTGCTTTGTGCCCTCTCCTTTGTCATTCTGCAGTTGGGTATCAAAGCTGTAGCATCTATGTTCTTTGAAGACTAAGCAGGTTGGACATGCAATTTAGATGAAAAACAATTACTCTGTGTTAGCTTGCTTTTGGCAAGAGTGTATTAAGGCTCATCTCACTGATGGGAAACAAAAGCTGCACTTCATCTTCATGAATTTCAAATGAGGGAGAGAGAGAGGAGGAAACAGTGAGTTTTCTGGCAGGAGCTTTTCTGCAAAACCTTTCTCTGATGAGTGGGTTCCTTTCTTGATAGAATACCCTCAGTATTGGCTTGGATGATAATGTGTTTCTCTCCCATGCACAGATGGTGCAAATGATCATGTGGTTCTACTGGTGGGGAGCCTTTGAAACACAAAAAGAGGGCTAAGCAGATGAAGTACACTCTGTGGCATTTTTTTGAACTTATGAGGGGAAGAGAATTAATAGCCATATTGTACTGGTATCTTTTGTTATAAATGTATTTGGTTTTGAGAAAACAAGCAAACAAAAGGCACATTTCCATATTTGTGAATCATCTCTGCTTTAGGTGAAATTGAACCTTAAGAAACAGCACTTTATCTCCATGAGTTCAGTTCAGATAGGTACATTAGATCACCAACTTGTGGATAACATGTCACACATTTTTTGTGATGTCAGAATGAGTTCTTGGCCTTGGCTGTTGAGGACAGAACGTCCTGAGCCAAATGGGACAGTGGCTGAGTGAGGACACCAAACCTATTCTTAGGAGGTACATATTGCCAACAATATTATCCAGATAAAAAACACAAAAGAAACACCAAAGGCAGTACTGAAAGGGAATAAAGGTCACCCCAGGCCAGCAGGCATCACATGTGTCTGCAGGAATGAGTGTTAGGGGAATAAGGCCACATTTATGGATATGAGACCTGTGCAGTTACTTGGGGCCCTGTGCTCAGAAGGCCTCATGCTTGGTTTGAGATACGGTTTGGCTCTGTGTGCCCACCCAAATTTCACCTCAAATTGTAATCCCCATAATCCCCCCATATGGAGGAAAGTGACTTGGGGGGTGACTGGATCATGGGGGCAGTTTCCCTTATGCTGTTCTCATGATAGTGAGTATGTTCTCACTAGATCTGATGGTTTTATAAGTGTTGGACAGTTCCTCCTCCACATGTTCTTTCTCTCACCTGCCACCATGTAAGACATGCCTGCTTCCCCTTCCCCCATGATGGTAAGTTTCCTGAGGCCTCCCCAGCCATGCAGAACTGTGAGTCAATTAAACCTCTTTTCTTTATAAATTGCCCAGTCTCAGGAAATTCTTTATAGCAATGTGAAAATGAACTAATATACTGAAATTGATGCTCTGTTCTAGTTGTCTTGAAATTCTTACTAACTTTTGAACGTGGAACCCTACATCTTCATTTTGTACTGGTCCCCACATATTTTATAGCTAATCTGAAGGAGGAGAGAGAGATGATGGGGGATGAAGGGTATGGGATTGTATGCTATGGCTGCCTGCTGTCAAAGTTCTCCAGGTATGACATTAGAGTACAACTTTCCTACTATAACCAGTAGAGTCAATTGCTGCTTGAGGGCAGGCAGAGTGAATGGTATCTTCTGGAGACAGCTTTGAAAGAAAGATAGCTTTTCCCCCGTGAGCTATGTGTGTCTTCACGTATTCACCTCAGCATGTCATATTCTTAGAGTCCAAACCTGTACCATACCTGAGGTTAATACTACGTGAGTCACTTCAAAAATAAGACATGTTTTGTTGACTCGTGGCTAACATGTAGAAAATCTATAATTTTTTTCCTAGAAAGCAAGGCCTAGATTTTAGTTCAGGCTATGAACAGATTTTTATTTTTGTATGATATTTGTGGTTTTAAGTTAAATTGGAATTTTCCCTTATAGTCTGTGGTTAAATTCTAATCCCTAAACTAGTTGACATTGGAGATCTGGTAAAATTCTACTAAATTCTTCAACTTTAAATTATCCTATAATGAAAAAGTGGCTCTAGACTTGATATAGATATATTATAGGACATTTATGAGAAGGAATAGAACATAGAGAAAAGGCTTTTATTGAGAGAGAATTGGATCCAAGTTCTGGCTCTGCCGCTTAAGAGCTCCATGCTGTTAGAAGAGTCATTTCATTGCATTAAGATAGTTTCCTCAATAGTAAAATCAGGATAAGAATATTACTTTTCATGGGTTATGTCAGTATTAAAAGAAATAGCAAATATAAAGTGATTATAATAGTTCATGGATGTGGGGCAGGTGTTTTTAGAAGTATATGAATTTAGACTGGGCATGGTGGTGTGCACCTATAAACCCAGCTCCTTGGGAGGCTGAGGAGGGAGAATCGCCTGAGCCCAGGCATTTGAGGCCACAGTGAGCTATGATTGTGCCACTCTTCTCTGGTCCAGCCTGGGTGACAGAGTGAGACCCTGTCTCTAAAAAACAACAACAACAAAACAATATGAATTTAGTTATTTGTAGTTACCTGGCTATTATTCACTCTTCTTAATGTTAACCCTGTTGTATGGACTAACCTCACTATTCAAAGCCCATGTTCAAATGAGATTTCATCCTAAATGCATTTAGAAAAGAAAGGAAAACAATCAGGAAAGTATAAACTAACTTAGTTTTTAAGCATATTTATTCATAAAATGTTTATAACTTTTCTATATAAAGTATGTGACTTTCTACCCAATGGGCTTAGAATTAGATCTATATAGGGTGGACATAAAATTGTTTTCAACTCTGAATCTGAATGTTTCCCTTTGTCTTTTACAGCCTCCCAAATGTCCACATAGATAGTATCAAACCTCAATGCAAATTATAAGAATGTTATATTAAAATGTAATAAAAAGTGACCAAGCTGATCTAAACCCCACAACAGCATGAATAGTTTCCATTTATCTAGCATTTAGTTCACTCCTAAATGGTAAGTATATCAGTTGTAAGTCCACTGCCATGTGTCTCCCTTGGAGAAGGCCCTGTTTCATGGTTAACATTATAGCTGTGAAATTGAAACCTCTGGTTTCCATCCTATGAGGGAGGCACTCTGTTTTGGGGGTTGGGGTAGGGTTTAAAAACATAGGATGTTTATAAATTCCTGATGAAACTTTAAAATGTAAATACAATGTATGAAAGAAACTGTAAACATCTCTAGCAAACCTATTTTGCAGAGTTTTTAACACTACACAATTCAAAAATCTAGACTAGCACAACCACCATCTTTGGTGATGCATTGTTCATTCTGATTTTCCAAGCCATTGAGAATATTCTGCACTTGGTGCTGAGTGATTTCATGAACTGCCATCTGTGAATACAATCCTAAATTTATTCAGTGTGTGGTTTTGATGAGCAGGCAGGTTTATGTAGGACCTGTTTTTTTTTTTAAAGTCTGGGTTTTGAGAATGCAGCCAAGTAATTCATCCTGGTCTACTCATATTTTCTTAAAAGGACATCATGGATGAACCATTAACCCTTTGAAATAAAATCACCCAGGAAGAAAGCATGATAAAAAATAATAAAATTGTTATAATTTAGAGAAAAACTTCATAACATCTCAAAGTAACACCATATAAACTGTATATATATTTTACAAAAAGGATCAGTTACACTTTCCTGAGAGCACATATTGAGTAAAATCAACATTAATATTAAAAACTTTCTATTAAAATTTCAGATTGTTTGCTTTTATAAAATCACCTTATGTATACATGCATATACCCTCATCTCTAAACTTACACACATTTCACATTGCTGCATAGATCTGGTAAATGTATTTTATGCCTTCAAAGGGACATGCATTTTTAAATGAATAAATCACTTAAATGAGTCAAAAGGTTGGTACACTGTGTTAACAGAGGGAAACTTCTATCACTTCTAGAAAATATCTAGGCTCTCTTTCAGAGACCTTCTTTTCCTGTAAATTCCTGGTTAAACTAAGAGAACAAAATCCAAAGTCAATGAAATTTTTACTAGAATAGTTCTAATTTTAATATGGTATTTGGTTGTAGTGGTAAGGGGGAGCAGTTTAGGAGAACACTGCTTTCCTTTCCATAATTCTTTGAAGTTATTTATTTCTTTACCTAACTTTTTTACACCAGGAATTTTTGATTAGCTATAATGTACTTTCATCATACCATTTTATGGCTTTTAAAAATGAAGTTATAATAAGCAATATTGAGTGACTTGCATTAGGGCAGCCACTGTGGATGGACCCTTTTGGGGGGAATATGATTCAGAAAAAAAAAGGTCAGCATCACAGTAAAAAAAACGTAGGTTTGGGGCCTGCTGACTTTCTTCAGCATATGTAGCTCTAGAGCAATTGTATATATGCAATTCTTTGTCAGACTTCATGACTAAAACACCAAAAGCAATGGCAACAAAAGCCAAGATTGACAAATGGAATCTAAACTAAAGAGCTTCTGCACAGCAAAAGAAACTATCATCAGAGTGAACAGGCAGCCTACAGAATGGGAGAAAATTTTTGCATCTATCGATCTGACAAAGGGCTAACATCCAGAAGCTGCAAAGAGCTTAAACAAATTTACAAGAAAACTCCATCAAAAGGTGGGCAAAGGATATGAACAGACATTTGTCAAAAGAAGACATTTATGCAGCCAAGAAGCATATGAAAAACTCATCATCACTGGTCATTAGAGAAATTCAAATCAAAACCACAGCGAGATACCATCTCTAGCCAGTTAGAATGGTGATCATTAAAAAGTCAGGAAACAACAGGTGGAGAGGATGTGGAGAAATAGGAATGCTTTTACACTGTTGGTGGGAGTGTAAATTATTTCAACCATTGTGGAAGACAGTGTGGTGATTCCTCAAGGATCTAGAACCAGAAATACCATTTGACCCAGCAATTCCATTACTTGGGTATATATCCAAAGTAATATAAATCATTCTATAAACACATGCACATGTATGTTTATTGCAGCAGTATTCACAATAGCAAAGACTTGGAACTAACTCAAATGCCCATCAATGTTAGACTGGATAAAGAAAATATGGCACATATACATCATGGAATACTGTGCAGCCATCAAGAAAGGATTGATTCATGTCCTTTGCAGGGACATGGTTGAAGCTGGAGACCATCATTCTCAGCAAACTAACACAGGAACAGAAAACCAAATGCATATTCTCACTCATAATTGGGAATTGAACAATGAGAACACATGGACACAGGGAGGGGAACATCACACAAAATGGGCCCTTTTGGGGGGTGTGGGGCTATGGGAGGGATAGCATTAGGAGAAATACCTAATGTAGATGATGGGTTGATGGGTGCAGCAAACCACCATGGCATGTGTGTACCTATGTAACAAACCTGCATGTGTCTGCACATGTCTCCCAGAACTTAAAGTATACTAAAAGATTTCTTTGTCTTAGTTTCTTAATCTGAAAAGGTTATTGTTTAGATTGGAAGTGATGTGCAAAGCACCCAGTACACTAGATAGAATGACATAGTCGATGGCTAACAACACTAATTACAGACAGGTATGTGCGGAACCCTCCAGACTTCCTATTCTGCACACAGTGTGCATAAACCAGGGAACACAAAAACTTATGAAGTGCCCTGAACTCCTTCCTACAGAGTAGGCTTTGAAAATCTACAGTAACGGGGGAGGAGCCAAGATGGCCGAATAGGAACAGCTCCGGTCTACAGCTCCCAGCGTGAGCGACGCAGAAGACAGGTGATTTCTGCATTTCCATCTGAGGTACCGGGTTCATCTCACTAGGGAGTGCCAGACAGTGGGCGCAGGCCAGTGGGTGCGCGCACCGTGCGCGAGGCGAAGCAGGGCGAGGCATTGCCTCACCTGGGAAGTGCAAGGGGTCAGGGAGTTCCCTTTCCGAGTCAAAGAAAGGGTGACGGACGCACCTGGAAAATCGGGTCACTCCCACCCGAATATTGCGCTTTTCAGACCGGCTTAAAAAACGGCGCACCACGAGACTATATCCCACACCTGGCTCGGAGGGTCCTACGCCCACGGAGTCTCGCTGATTGCTAGCACAGCAGTCTGAGATCAAACTGCAAGGCGGCAGCGAGGCTGGGGGAGGGGCGCCCGCCATTGCCCAGGCTTGCTTAGGTAAACAAAGCAGCTGGGAAGCACGAACTGGGTGGAGCCCACCACAGCTCAAGGAGGCCTGCCTGCCTCTGTAGGCTCCACCTCTGGGGGCAGGGCACAGACAAACAAAAAGACAGCAGTAACCTCTGCAGACTTAAATGTCCCTGTCTGACAGCTTTGAAGAGAGCTGTGGTTCTCCCAGCACGCAGCTGGAGATCTGAGAATGGGCAGACTGCCTCCTCAAGTGGGTCCCTGACCCCCGAGCAGCCTAACTGGGAGGCACCCCCTAGCAGGGGCACACTGACACCTCACACGGCAGGGTATTCCAACAGACCTGCAGCTGAGGGTCCTGTCTGTTAGAAGGAAAACTAACAAACAGAAAGGACATCCACACCGAAAACCCATCTGTACATCACCATCATCAAAGATCAAAAGTAGATAAAACCACAAAGATGGGGAAAAAACAGAACAGAAAAACTGGAAACTCTACAACGCAGAGTGCCTCTCCTCCTCCAAAGGAACGCAGTTCCTCACCAGCAACGGAACAAAGCTGGATGGAGAATGATTTTGACGAGCTGAGAGAAGAAGGCTTCAGATGATCAAATTACTCTGAGCTACAGGAGGATATTCAAACCAAAGGCAAAGAAGTTGAAAACTTTGAAAAAAATTTAGAAGAATGGGTAACTAGAATAACCAATACAGAGAAGTGCTTAAAGGAGCTGATGGAGCTGAAAACCAAGGCTCGAGAACTACGTGAAGAATGCAGAAGCCTCAGGAGCCGATGCGATCAACTGGAAGAAAGGGTATCAGCAATGGAAGATGAAATGAATGAAATGAAGCGAGAAGGGAAGTTTAGAGAAAAAAGAATAAAAAGAAATGAGCAAAGCCTCCAAGAAATATGGGACTATGTGGAAAGACCAAATCTACATCTGATTGGTGTACCTGAAAGTGATGCGGAGAATGGAACCAAGTTGGAAAACACTCTGCAGGATATTATCCAGGAGAACTTCCCCAATCTAGCAAGGCAGGCCAACGTTCAGATTCAGGAAATACAGAGAACGCCACAAAGATACTCCTCGAGAAGAGCAACTCCAAGACACATAATTGTCAGATTCACCAAAGTTGAAATGAAGGAAAAAATGTTAAGGGCAGCCAGAGAGAAAGGTCGGGTTACCCTCAAAGGGAAGCCCATCAGACTAACAGCGGATCTCTCAGCAGAAACCCTACAAGCCAGAAGAGAGTGGGGGCCAATATTCAACATTCTTAAAGAAAAGAATTTTCAACCCAGAATTTCATATCCAGCCAAACGAAGCTTCATAAGTGAAGGAGAAATAAAATACTTTACAGACAAGCAAATGCTGAGAGATTTTGTCACCACCAGGCCTGCCTTACAAGAGCTCCTGAAGGAAGCGCTAAACATGGAAAGGAACAACTGGTACCAGCTGCTGCAAAATCATGCCAAAATGTAAAGACCATCGAGACTAGGAAGAAACTGCATCAACTAACGAGCAAAATAACCAGCTAACATCATAATGACAGGATCAAATTCACACATAACAATATTAACTTTAAATGTAAATGGACTAAATTCTCCAATTAAAAGACACAGACTGGCAAGCTGGATAAAGAGTCAAGACACATCAGTGTGCTGTATTCAGGAAACCCATCTCACGTGCAGAGACACACATAGGCTCAAAATAAAAGGATGGAGGAAGATCTACCAAGCAAATGGAAAACAAAAAAAGGCAGGGGTTGCAATCCTAGTCTCTGTTAAAACAGACTTTAAACCAACAAAGATCAAAAGAGACAAAGAAGGCCATTACATAATGGTAAAGGGATCAATTCAACAAGAGGAGCTAACTATCCTAAATATATATGCACCCAATACAGGAGCACCCAGATTCATAAAGCAAGTCCTGAGTGACCTACAAAGAGACTTAGACTCCCACACATTAATAATGGGAGACTTTAACACCCCACTGTCAACATTAGACAGATCAACGAGACAGAAAGTCAACAAGGATACCCAGGAATTGAACTCAGCTCTGCACCAAGCGGACCTAATAGACATCTACAGAACTCTCCACACCAAATCAACAGATTATACATTTTTTTCAGCACCACACCACACCTATTCCAAAATTGACCACATACTTGGAAGTAAAGCTCTCCTCAGCAAATGTAAAAGAACAGAAATTATAACAAACTATCTCTCAGACCACAGTGCAATCAAACTAGAACTCAGGATTAAGAATCTCACTCAAAGCCGCTCAACTACATGGAAACTGAACAACCTGCTCCTGAATGACTACTGGGTACATAACAAAATGAAGGCAGAAATAAAGATGTTCTTTGAAACCAATGAGAACAAAGACACAACATACCAGAATCTCTGGGACGCATTCAAAGCAGTGTGTAGAGGGAAATTTATAGCACTAAATGCCCACAAGAGAAAGCAGGAAAGATCCAAAATTGACACCCTAACATCACAATTAAAAGAACTAGAAAAGCAAGAGCAAACACATTCAAAAGCTAGCAGGAGGCAAGAAATAACTAAAATCAGAGCAGAACTGAAGGAAATAGAGACACAAAAAACCCTTCAAAAAATCAATGAATCCAGGAGCTGGTTTTTTGAAAGGATCAACAAAATTGATAGACCGCTAGCAAGACTAATAAAGAAAAAAAGAGAAGAATCAAATAGACACAATAAAAAATGATAAAGGGGATATCACCACCGATCCCACAGAAATACAAACTACCATCAGAGAATACTACAAACACCTCTACGCAAATAAACTAGAAAATCTAGAAGAAATGGATACATTCCTCGACACATACACTCTCCCAAGACTAAACCAGGAAGAAGTTGAATCTCTGAATAGACCAATAACAGGAGCTGAAATTGTGGCAATAATCAATAGTTTACCAACCAAAAAGAGTCCAGGACCACATGGATTCACAGCCGAATTCTACCAGAGGTACAAGGAGGAACTGGTACCATTCCTTCTGAAACTCTTCCAATCAATAGAAAAAGAGGGAATCCTCCCTAACTCATTTTATGAGGCCAGCATCATTCTGATACCAAAGCCGGGCAGAGACACAACCAAAAAAGAGAATTTTAGACCAATATCCTTGATGAACATTGATGCAAAAATCCTCAATAAAATACTGGCAAACCGAATCCAGCAGCACATCAAAAAGCTTATCCACCATGATCAAGTGGGCTTCATCCCTGGGATGCAAGGCTGGTTCAATATACGCAAATCAATAAATGTAATCCAGCATATAAACAGAGCCAAAGACAAAAACCACATGATTATCTCAATAGATGCAGAAAAAGCCTTTGACAAAATTCAACAACCCTTCATGCTAAAAACTCTCAATAAATTAGGTATTGATGGGACGTATTTCAAAATAATAAGAGCTATCTATGACAAACCCACAGCCAATATCATACTGAATGGGCAAAAACTGGAAGCATTCCCTTTGAAAACTGGCACAAGACAGGGATGCCCTCTCTCACCGCTCCTATTCAACATAGTGTTGGAAGTTCTGGCCAGGGCAATCAGGCAGGAGAAGGAAATAAAGGGTATTCAATTAGGAAAAGAGGAAGTCAAATTGTCCCTGTTGGCAGATGACATGATTGTTTATCTAGAAAACCCCATTGTCTCAGCCCAAAATCTCCTTAAGCTGATAAGCAACTTCAGCAAAGTCTCAGGATACAAAATCAATGTAGAAAAATCACAAGCATTCCTATACACCAACAACAGACAAACAGAGAGCCAAATCAATGGTGAACTCCCTTTCACAATTGCTTCAAAGAGAATAAAATACCTAGGAATCCAACTTACAAGGGATGTGAAGGACCTCTTCAAGGAGAACTACAAACCACTGCTCAATGAAATAAAAGAGGATACAAACAAATGGAAGAACATTCCATGCTCATGGGTAGGAAGAATCAATATCGTGAAAATGGCCATACTGCCCAAGGTAATTTACAGATTCAATGCCATCCCCATCAAGCTACCAATGACTTTCTTCACAGAATTGGAAAAAACTACTTTAAAGTTCATATGGAACCAAAAAAGAGCCCGCATCGCCAAGTCAATCCTAAGCCAAAAGAACAAAGCTGGAGGCATCACACTACCTGACTTCAAACTATACTACAAGGCTACAGTAACCAAAACTGCATGGTACTGGTACCAAAACAGAGATATAGATCAATGGAACAGAACAGAGCCCTCAGAAATAACGCCACTTACCTACAACTATCTGATCTTTGACAAACCTGAGAAAAACAAGCAATGGGGAAAGGATTCCCTATTTAATAAATGGTGCTGGGAAAACTGGCTAGCCATATGTAGAAAGCTGAAACTGGATCCCTTCCTTACACCTTATACAAAAATCAATTCAAGATGGATTAAAGATTTAAACGTTAGACCTAAAACCATAAAAACCCTAGAAGAAAACCTAGGCATTACCATTCAGGACATAGGCGTGGGCAAGGACTTCATGTCCAAAACACCAAAAGCAATGGCAACAAAAGCCAAAATTGACAAATGGGATCTAATTAAACTAAAGAGCTTCTGCACAGCAAAAGAAGCTACCATCAGAGTGAACAGGCAACCTACAACATGGGAGAAAATTTTTACAACCTACTCATCTGACAAAGGGCTAATATCCAGAATCTACAATGAACTCAAACAAATTTACAAGAAAAAAACAAACAACCCCATCAAAAAGTGGGCGAAGGACATGAACAGACACTTCTCAAAAGAAGACATTTATGCAGCCAAAAAACACATGAAAAAATGCTCATCATCACTGGGCATCAGAGAAATGCAAATCAAAACCACTATGAGATATCATCTCACACCAGTTAGAATGGCAATCATTAAAAAGTCAGGAAACAACAGGTGCTGGAGAGGATGTGGAGAAATAGGAAAACTTTTACACTGTTGGTGGGACTGTAAACTAGTTCAACCATTGTGGAAGTCAGTGTGGCGATTCCTCAGGGATCTAGAACTAGAAATACCATTTGACCCAGCCATCCCATTACTGGGTATATACCCAAAGGACTATAAATCATGCTGCTATAAAGACACATGCACACGTATGTTTATTGTGGCATTATTCACAATAGCAAAGACTTGGAACCAACCCAAATGTCCAACAATGATAGACTGGATTAAGAAAATGTGGCACATATACACCATGGAATACTATGCAGCCATAAAAAATGATGAGTTCATGTCCTTTGTAGGGACATGGATGAAACTGGAAACCATCATTCTCAGTAAACTATCGCAAGAACAAAAAACCAAACACCGCATATTCTCACTCATAGGTGGGAATTGAACAATGAGATCACATGGACACAGGAAGGGGAATATCACACTCTGGGGACTGTGGTGGGGAGGGGGGAGGGGGGAGGGATAGCATTGGGAGATATACCTAATGCTAGATGACGAGTTAGTGGGTGCAGCACACCAGCATGGCACATGTATACATATGTAACTAACCTGCACAATGTGCACATGTACCCTAAAACTTAAAGTATAATAAAAAAAATAAAATAAAATAAAATAAAAGAATTTCAGGAAGAAAAGAAAAATAACAGCGAGGGTAATTTTACATTATTAGTAATTGTGTAAAACAATAAAAATGTTTTGTGTACCTATTAAAAAAAAAAAGAAAATCTACAGTAACATACATCCTTATGCTACAGAATAGAGCTGTGCTCAACAATAGCCTTTTGACCTTTCTTTGATTTGGCTTATAACAGAAAATAATGGATTTTTTTTTTTTTTTTTAGGTCTTGGAATACAGCATCATGCTAAAATGAAGTAGTTATCTTTACCAATAAATATGAATATTGTCTTTTTTAGAAGAGTATTTTCCACTTATATTCCTTACATTATAAATACATAAAATCTAGTCATGTTTTTTTGCTTGAAATCAAGATTTTGTTTAGCTTAAATGACTGAGCAGAACTTCCAATGCTGCCGTTCTCAAATGCTGTGTGTTTTTTTTTGGCGGTGAATTTCTCTGTACTTAATTTCTCTGTACTTAAATTCAGAATTTCTCTGTACTTAAAAATTAAAACATATGTGGCATTTTTTCCTTAAAAGCAGTTCAGAGATCTATCTCTATTTTAGATTATCCCAAATTTCTACTTAAGAGACTTGAATTTTAATAATCAGCAATCAGATCTTTCTATGCATCAGGCTGTTGGCTGTAATTAAACAAAATGCCTGTAGTTTTCCAGTTGGATGGATATGACAATGAATCAGTGATCAAAAATTGTTGTCGAATGAAACAATACCAATAGGGGCCATCTGCGTTTGCTCAGAACTCATATGGTTCTGGCATGTATCTACTTTTCTATAAATCTTGAGCTTCAAAGAGGCTGAAAATTCTTTTTGTAATGATTTTTCCTGGTTGATTTTGTTTAATAAAACTAATGTACAGTTTTTGAGAATGAACACGGAAAAGGGCATTGGGAACATGTGGCTTTTGTCTAATTTCCAGGACAACAGGCTAATACCTTTGAAAACAAAATCAATTCTGAAAATGATACGGAACATATGCTAGAGTAATTTTAGAGTCTGCATTCATCTTGAACATGAAATCTTAGAACCTTTGAGATTATTCAGTGGAAATCCAGAAATCCTTTCTGGTTCTGACACATTTCTTCTTCTTTCAATAAAAACCAGACCTGGGCTGATGCCAGCATTAAGCCCTGGGGCAGCTGGAATGAAGCTGACACCAGGTGAAATTCCACGATCTATCATACCAGCTACACAGGGAACTTAAATACTTCACCCCCAACATTTTGACACAATGCAATTATTTTGTTTTTGACAGATGGCATTTGTTTGTTTGTAGAGGTTTTTGCTAAAAGTACCATCTTCAGATAAATGTACTCACATTTGTATTTTAGACGTATTTCACAGCTGCACTTTTATAAATAGGTCGAAAAATAGCCAGATACTGATTTATGTTTGACAGCTCATTTTAGTGGTATTCAGAATTTCTGCAAGGATACTTTGGCTTGTTCCCTTGAGTCTTCACAGCTCATGAAAACTCCAAACAGTATTAAAGGTAAAAAAAAAAAATCTTTAATATGATATGTTCAAATCTCAGTGGATTATCTTGCTCCAGATTTTCCAAACTAGCTTCAGTTTGGAACAATTTCCTTCAATTCTTTGTTTGAACAATTATTGCAGTTGGCTGAATATGTTCAGTGAATAATGAAAGGCTTACTCAGTGTTAATTTAGACAAGAAAATGGGCCAGGTATAGTGGCTTATGCCTGTAATCCTAGCACTTTGGGAGGCCAAAGTGGGAGGATCCCTTGAGCCCAGGGGTTTGAGTCTAGCCTGGGCAACATAGGGGGAGACTCTGTCTCTAAAAAATAAAAAAGCCAGGCATGGTGACACCACACCTGTAGTCCCAGCTTACTTGGGAGGCTGAGATGGGAGAATTACTTGAGCCGGGGAGGTTGAGGCTGCAGTGAGCTGTGATTGCACCATTGCACTCCAGCCTGAGTGACCAAGCAAGACTGTCTCAAACAAACAAACAAACAAACAAAAATTGCCCAGGTCAAAGTGCTGTATCTGTGGATAAGTGTGCTTTGTATGTATTGGTTTTTCCTGTTGGTAAAAAACATGGATTCTGGAGCCTGACTGCCTGTCTTCCAAATGGGCTCTGAAGGGAATATTGCATTCATTTCCAAACTTCTTGTTTCAGTTGCCTCATCTGTACAGTTTGGATACTAACAGTACCCACTTCTGTCCTTGTGATAATTTGCTGAGAATGATGGTTTCCAGCTTCATCCACATCCCTACAAAGGACATGAACTCGTCCTTTTTTATGGCTGCATAGTATTCCATGGTGTATATGTGCCACATTTTCTTAATCCAGTCTATCATTAATGGACATTTGGGTTGGTTCCAAGTCTTTGCTATTGTGGGAATTGAACAATGAGAACACTTGGACACAGGAAGGGGAACATCACACACCAGGGCCTGTTGTGGGGTGGGGGGAGGGGGGAGGGATAGTGTTAGGAGATATGCCTAATGTAAATGACGAGTTAATGGGTGCAGCACACCAACATGGCACATGTATACCTATGTAACAAATCTTCACATTGTGCACATGTGCCCTAGAACTTAAGTTAATATACATAGAAAATTTAGAAATGCTTGACTTATGGGGGATCTGCAATTGTATATATGTGTATATGTATACATGTATGTATATGTATATATATATCTAGATGTATATGTATTATATAAACTAGTACGAATAGCAACTGGTAATAATCTTTCATCTTATTCCTATTTCCATCATTAACTATGTGAAAGTTGTACTACTAAATGTGTTGAGTAGCTTATGAAATACCGAACTAGAGTCTATCAAAGATATAAAGAAAATATATGTAGCTGTTTTGAAAAAAAATTATCATAATTTCTCTCATTTGATCCTCAAATATTTTCAAGGTCCAGAGAGGATTTAAGTTGCTGGAATAATCCACCCAGTCTTCCAGATGTGATTATATAATTGATGGTATGTGGATATCACTGATCACAAAACACAATAAAGGACCTAAGGCAACATCTTTGTTCTTTCTCAATGTGGGGAAAATGTTTTTGTTCTACTTGGTAAATGGCCTCTGCAGTGTTTCTTGGAGACCTCAATAAATGATTATTTTCCAGCATTCCATCACATGCCAAATGTTTTACTCCCATTTCCCTGAGGTTCTCGTCTGTCAGCACTTGTCTTGCAGCTCAGTACAGACATGGCATGGGTAAAGTGCACAGTGAAGATTGGTACAGGAAAGTCTGAAGCCCTTTCTTCCTGAAGATGAAAAATCTTCTGGACTTACCCGCACCCCTCCAGATCTTAAGACTGACTCTTGTTTGAAGATGTGTGTTTTGCTTTACTTCCTCTGTGAGTGCTCAGCACAGAGCGGTATCTACTTTTCTGGTTTTACATTTTTCATTTTAAAGATCCAATTACCTCAAGTCCTTTTCTTGAATATTGCAGTGGGCCTGCTGATCTAATAATTCTCTCATCTCTAATTTCAATCATTATCTCTACTTGAAGTTGCATCACACATACGCATACCTGAATGTGTGAGAAGGACAGAGACAATTCCCCCCGCAGGAAGAAATGGCTCATATCATTTGAGAGCCAAGTCTCAAGGGCATCATCAGTGTTATTTCCTCACGTTCAGTGGCATTTTCTGGTGTGTCGTATTAGATTTAGTTATAGTATCACCAACTATAGTAGCGCAGCTGCTCTGCTCTTCAGAAATGCTGAAACAGGCACAGCCTGGATGCGCTAGAAAAGTCCATTGCTCAGTGAGTCTAAAGGTCCAATAGTTCGGAATCTTTTCTAAGTCCATTCCTTTATCATTCTTTGTGGCTGCTGGAGCTAGCCAGTGGTTGGTTATATGTTTTTTTAATTTGATGTAGTATTGCCAAATCTCTGATAAATTTACAATTCCTTTTTCTTGGGGATTTGGCAATGAGAAGAAGTTGCCATTTTCTTGAAGGTGTTTGAAAGGATAACTCTGAACTTCATTTCTAGAAGGTATAATGCTGTGAAATAAAGGTAATACGAAAATAACGACAGCTACCATTGTTGAGGGTCTGCTTTGCACCGAACACCATTACAAGTGTTTGAGGTATCATACATTTTTTACCTGCACAAGAATACAGTAGTCTTGCACGGTAGGTATTTGCACTGTGCCATAGGTAAGCTCAGAGAAGAGGGTTCTTGCTTAAGATGGCATAGTACGAAAGAGAGAGGAAAGCCTTCTTGTGACTCATCCTCTCTTTGCAGAGGAACTTAGCTTCTGAGATGCTCCAGTGTATCTTGTGGGTCTAGTGCATTTTGTTTTCTGGAAGAATTGCCTACTGATGGGGATGCCAAACAAAGTGCCGACCCACTGAGAAATAGTGTGAGACCTGCTTCTCGGCTGCTTTGGGTCATCTGTGAGTGTTGCAGTCCTTAGGGGAGGATGTGAGGTGGGTTGCCAGGCAAACAGTGCAGCTTGCCTTCTCCACAGTCTACTTATCACAGGGCCTGGCTGACATTCATTTATTCATTTACTTATTTTACTTGTGTGTGTATATATATACACACACAACATATAATTATATATTAAATTATATATTAAATATATATTATATATAACATATAATTATGTAATATATTTTTTATAACCAATATATATACATACCATAATTATAATTTTAGTCATTTTTGAATATACTTTCAATGACCCTAAATGCATTTACAGTGTTGTGTAACCATGACCACTGTCAATACCCAAAACTTTTTTCAACATCCCCAACCAAACCTCAATGCTTGTCAAACAATAACTCTTCCTTTCTCCCACTGTCCAGCCCCTGGTAACCTCTAGTTTATTTTTTGTCTCTAAATTTGCCTCTTCCAGGTAGCTTGTAGAAATAGAATAATATAATATTTGTCCTTTGGTGTCTGGCTTATTTCACTAAGCATAATGTTTTCTTTCATTCCTTTACTATTATTATTATTATTATTATTATTATTATTATTATTATTATTGAGACAGAATCTCACTCTGTTCCCCAGGATGGAGTGCAGTGGTGTGATCTTGGCTCACTGCCACCTCTGCCCCCAGGGTTCAAGCAATTCTTGTGCCTCAGCCTCCCAAGTAGCTGGGACTACAGGCGTGCACCACCACGTCAAGCTAATTTTTGTATTTTTAGTGGAGATGGGTTTTCACCATGTTGGCCAGACTGGTCTTGAACTCCTGGCCTTGAGTGATCCACCTGTCTTGGCCTCCCAAGGCACTGGAATTACAGATGTGAGCCGCTGTGCCCAGCCTACTAAGGCTAATGTTTTCAAGGTTCATTCATACTGCAGCATATGTTATCAACTTAATTCCTTTTTATGACTGAAAGATTTTATTGCATGCATATACCATATGTTTTTCCATTTATCTATTGATAGGTTAGTTTTTGAGAGGAAGCCATTGGATGATTTAATTCCTCAGGGGACCTCATGCCACACGTGGCACACACAAAGGTTTGTTTTGGGGCATATGTGATTTGCTGGAGTTCTAATACCTTCAGGATGAAGCACACAGAGTAAAGATTGACAGCTAAAAATCCGTTTCTACTATTTATTGAGCCCTAAGTAGACATCTGCTGCTGTATTTGACAATAGATGTCCATAAGCAGTTAAGGACTTCAGTCTGCCCTTAGGGAAGCTCAACACAGGCCCATGTGCATGCACACACTTGCACTCCTTCATACCCCCAAACACCATCCCACTCCATACATGTATACCCATCTTCCCTTCCCAGATCCCTCCCCAAACAGTTAAGTTACCATGGAGGTATGCATCTAAATGAGTTATAGAAAAGATGGGAAGTCTCAAGGGGGAAAAATGGCTGTAATTTTGGATGATCAAGCTTGCCTTTGAAAAAAGAATTTGAACCCTTGTAGAGGATGGAGATGCTTTGTGTAGAATGAAGCCACCTTCATTCCTCTCCCACAGAGGGTACATCTAGAAGAAGAAACTACTTGGGCAAAGTCCGAGCCCAGAGATGGGGAGGTGTAACAGGTGGGAGGATGGAGATGCTTTGTGTAGAATGAAGCCACCTTCATTCCTCTCCCACAGAGGGTACATCTAGAAGAAGAAACTACTTGAGCAAAGTCTGAGCCCAGAGATGGGGAGGTGTAACAGGTGGGAGGAACAGATGGGAGAAGGCTTTAATTCTAGGCTGAGGAAATTGACATTTATCCTGCAAGCAGCCGAGAACTTTGGTACAGACAAATGACAAAATTGCAAAAAAAAAAAAAAAAAAAAAAAAAAAAAAACATAATATTTGTGTAAAAAAATCTGTAAATCATAATCTGCATTTATTGAGGGGCTCTTATGTGCAAGGAATAGTATTGGGTTAGGCACTGGGAAAGAGGACAGTAACACCAAAGATGGAACCTGGTAAGTTTGAGTAGTAGGAGAAAGGAAGCCAGAAAAGAAGGCAGAAAATAAAAATTTAAGGGGAGGGAGGAGTCAAGAGTATAATCTCAAAGTTAGCAGGAGAGGGTTTACAGGAAAGCATGGTTATCTGTGTTAAAAGCTATACTAAGATCCCAAAAAAGAAGAATGGAATCTCTGCTATTGGTTTTGACAAGTAGGAGGCAGATGGTCTCAATAGGCAGAGACTCTGGAGATCAGGGTAGTGTTGTTATAGGCATTTGAACCAGAGCAACCCCATCTTGAACAGGGGTTGGGTAAAACAAGGCTGAGACCTACTGGGTTGCATTCCCAGATGGTTAGGCATTGTAAGCCACAGGATGAGATAGGAGGTTGGCACAAGATACAGGTTGTAAAGACATTGCTGATAAAACAGGTTGCAATAAAGAAGCCAGCCAAAACCCACTAAAACCAAGATAGTTATGAGAGTGACCTGTGGTCGTCCTCACTGCTACACTCCCATCAGCACCATGGCAGTTTACCAATGCTATGGCAATATCAGGAAGTTAATTTATATGGTCTAAAAAGGGGAGGCATGAATAATCCACCTCTTTGTTTAGGATATAATCAAGAAATAACCATAAAAATGGGCAACCAGCAGCCTTTGGGGCTCCTCCACTTAGGGAATCCCTTTACTTTCATAATAAACTTGCTTTCGCTTTGTATTGTGGACTTGCCCTGAATTATTTCTTGTGCAGGAGTCAAGAACCCTCTCTTGGGGTATGGATCTGTTCTCCTTTCTGGTAACAGTGGGGCTAGAGAAGAGGTAAGTATAGCAGTAGCTGGAGAAGCCAATATGCTCAAGAGAACAGACTATTACTATGATATAGTATAAAGGGAAACCAAAGCATATTTTTGTATTAGTGGGAAAGAATGGAGAGGCACAGTTTGATTAAACAGACAGAAGAGTAATCAATGGAACAAGTTTTTTTTTAAATTTATTATTTATTTATTTATTTTTTGAGACAGTCTCGCTCTTGCCCAGGCTGGAGTACAATGGCATGATCTTGGCTCACTGCAACCTCTGCTTCCCAAGTTCAAGCGATTCTCCTGCCTCAGCCTCCTGAGTAGCTGGGATTACAGGCATACACCACCACGCTTGGCTAATTTTGTATTTTTAGTAGAGACGGGGTTTCTCCATGTTGGTCAGGCTGGTCTCGAACTCCCGACCTCAGGTGATCTGCCTGCCTTGGCCTCCCAAAGTGCTGGGATTACAGGTGTGAGCCACCACTCTCGGCCTGGAACAAGTTTTTAAAATAAATGGTGATTTACAAAGACAGATCTGGCAATGGCACACAAACTGGACTGAAGTTTGTAGGTTACCAGAGGTCAGGAGTCTGTAGAGCTGTGGCAAATAGCAGTGGAGATGTCACTGAACTGCATCCTGGACAGAAATGGAGTAAAGGGATAGAAATAGTTATCAATGAAGCTTCAGGAAAAAGAATAGGATTTGGTGTTGGCATAAAGACTGAGAAGTAAATACATCAAAGAAACCGCAAATTTGGTTTGGGTATCAGAGGCATTTAATATATGGGGTCCATTTCTGCTGCATTCTCTAAAACACTCCAGGTTCACTATGACACTGCTTGTCCAGGGCCTCTGACAGTGACCCTGAAGAAACACCAGACTCTGTTTTTCTTTGAACAGTGTCCTTTTGTATTAGGACTGGTATTACATGATCTTCCAAAACTAATTTCTCTGATTACTGTGTATGTCCTCTGTCATCTTTCTTCCCATGAGGGAGCAGCCACTGAAAACAGGCTGAGTCATTAGGGGAAGAAAGAGGCTCAAAGGCCATATCCGCAGGGACTAAATGACTGACTTGGCAGGGTAAGAGCCGTGAGCTACTGCACAATATACCTACCTGTTCACATAATCATCTTGTTGTCAAAGCTGCTTTTTTGCTTCCTTCCGTTTTGCTCCTGCTTCAAACTTATTTTTGGAGCATTTTCGTGACCTTGAACATGAAATGAAATGAAATGGTGATGCCACTTCTCAAGGGAGCTGTGTTTAAGATGTGCTTGTTCATGAAAGAGAATCATCAGAGTTCCCCAAGGGCTTAACCTTCATCCGCTTTTCAAAGAGAAACGCTGCCTCCTTCCCCTCACACAGAAAGCTCTCCCCAGGTTCCTTTCCCTCTCCTCTTCCCACCGCTTTCCTGCACAACAGCCAATTTTTAAAATCTTTTGAGTCTTGTGGTGTAGATGCACCATCTATAGTTCAATAACATGGTAACTTTCTCTCTTTTTCACTTTTCTCCCCTGCCACCTCACCAGTTTCTATTGTATTCCTATAATGAAGAGCGAAATGTTGAAATTGTGTGCATGAAATGCTAATTCAACTGTTGCTCACAAGTTGGGTGCATGTTTGGGAAATCTTAGTATCTATAGCAGAATCTGGATGAGTGTTGGATGTAGTTTGATGGCAATAGAAACTTTTTTCCTTTCTGTAGGATTTCGTTAAGGAAGAATCAAAGAAGTGTTTACCCCATAAATGTATACAATTACAATTTATCGGTAAAAATATTTTAAAAAGACAAACTCAAAGAGGGGGTTATGCTTTTTCAAGACATCTTTGTACATTTCCCCTGTCCCTGCAACCTCCAACCATCCCATGGATGGGGAACTACTTTTTCATTGCTTATGATTTGAATATTTTATGGATAAGTGAAGCTCTTCCTGAAGAGTCATTCAGGCTATCATGAAAGAAAATAAAAGAACAAGACTTTTGGTGGGACTGGATAAAGAAAATGTAGATGGGAAGCTTGCGATGCTGCAGAGGGAGGAGGAGGCTGAATGCCTGGGGCACAGAGCTGAAATTAGCAAAATGGTAGCAAGAGGGCTGAGGAAGAAACCACAGTGAAGGATGGGCTTGGTTTCACTGCTCAGAAGCTGGCCAGGGTCTAAGAAGACCAGTTTGGTTGGCAGTCATTCTTCATATCAGTGGGAACTTTGTTCCACTTGCTCCAGTTATTCTCAGTTGCAGAGTGCCCGGCAGTAATTTACAGGCCTGACTTGAGCTTCTAAATTAAGGTCACTCATTTTCTGGACACCCAGTAAAAGTGCTTCCAAGAGCAATTGTTGAACCCCAGGTGAGCCCTGGATCCCTTGTATTGGGGGAGGAGATGACAGAATTCTTTCAGTGCCGCTTCACCAGCTAGAAATCTCCATGGCCAGCAATGCTTCTGCCTGGGCTTCACTTGGGCCCACTGGGCTCACCCTGCCCACTCAACCTGGCAGGCTGCACTTGACTTGCGCTACTGGCCCAGATCTCATGTGTGCCATGGCTCTGCACTCAGCCTGCGGCTGGTCTGGGCATGCTGCAACCAGCTTCTGCTTTGGGTGCCAGCATTTAGACGAGGGGAATGCAGCAGCACCAACTGTGGAGCCCCAAGGGGTGGTACAGCTTTTGCTCAGGGAGTCCTGCAGTCTGAGCCCCCAGGAAGTGTTACAGCGCTCATTTGCTCTGTTGCTTGTTGCTTTGGCAAACAGGCTGTGTCACAGCTTGTTTGCTCTTACCACTAGCAGTTCAGCGAATTGGGGTGTGCGGTGCCCAGCAGCTTTTTCTCCTCTGCTGCTCTCATTGAGTGGGAGAGAGGGTACAGTGTTACAGCTCTTTTCACACCCACTGTTGGGTGACTTCTGAGTTCTTGTCCCCCAACCAAGAGGAATGAGGTAGGTGGATGCCAGAGAGTGAGCAAGACAGAAAAGAGTTTTATTGAGCAACAGAAAAGCTCTCAACACAAGAGGGGACCCAAAGTAGGTAGCCCTTTGTGTGAGAGGGGGCCAGAAATCAGGTAGCTGTGAGGCTGAGTCAGGGTTTTTTATGGGCTCAGAATGGGGGAGTTCATGCTAATTGGTCTATGAGTGGGACTGGAAAAGGCACAATTTGATTGGCTAAAAGGACTCGAAGTTCTTACTCTGGTCTTGGACTCCACCTGGAAATGGCAGCTTGGTTTTCAGGCTTCAGGCTGTCGTTGGCTTGAAGGTCAGGTTTCACCGGGGACCCATCACTGTTTGCCTTGGAAATTGTCTATCTCCCGCCGCTATCAAAAACAACTTTGGTGCCTGCAGTTAGAGGCCTGATGATCTCAATGTTAGTCTGTGGGGAGGTGATACCCACAATTACAGTCTGGAAATATACAAAGTGTGAGTCTTTACCACTTTGGACCTACCCCTACAATGTCTTTTTCTTTTGTTCTGGGTGAAATCTTACCCAATAAAATGGGTCATCTTTTCTGGCAGAATTACTTTTCCTTCCTCTCTGTTTACCTTTGCTTATTCTTCCTTTACTTAAATTTCCTTTCTGATAAATTTTGAAGAAAACAGTGGGCCACACTCAAAAAACCCAAACTACTCATCTAACTTAAAAAAAACACACACATTTGTGATGAATTTTCAGGCATAAATCTCTGAATTTGTGTGTGTGTGTGTGTGTGTGTGTGTGTGTGTATGTGTGTGTGTGTGTGTGTATATATATATATATATATATATATATATATATATCTAATTCAATTATTTTCTCACTGTGAAGGTAGCCACACAGGAAAAGCTCAGATATACCAGATGAAGGCCCCTGACTTAGGTTTTGTAGTTTGGCTACACAAATGTGAAAATGTAATAACTGTCAAAAATATTTGATTTCATGAAATTTATTCTTGCTTTCACATATAGGCAAAGATACTTCCTCTTAAAATTGACATAAAATTGTTCTCTATTAATATCTAATACAAGTCTCCAATCTATGAGACTTAGGCATTTGAAGAACTGTGGTAAGAACAAAAGGAATAGCTCTATAGAGAGGATGGAGGTCAAGCGTTTTAAAATATTTGAAAGAAGTTTGAAAATACAGTTTTTGATGCTGACTTTGAGTGAAACTTGAATTTCTTTTTTTAAAATAATTTTTTGAGTGGAGGAAATTAGAAAAGAACAGAAGCATCTTCTAAAAACACTTCTTCAGAAAATTCCTTCTTCCCTTTGAAATTCTGAGAAGACAATTGCTTTCCAAAGCATTAAGAATTAGCTTCTTTTAGATTCTTTTCTGACAGCTAGCTCCAAATAATCTAGCAATTTCTTTTCAAGAATATAATCATAGGTAGGTTGCTTCATAAAAGAAGTTGAAACTGTGCTTATTCTTTTTCCCTCCATATGTATATATATCTCAAAAATAACCATGATAAAAATAATACAAACTATCCAAAGAACACAAACAATAAGAACACTGGCCAATATGTTAATTTATTTAATGTAGCCAGCATGAGGGCAAAGGAGCAGCTATGACTGACAGTTACTGTATGATATCAGTAAAATTCATTCTCTGTCAGATGTTTCCTATATTGCTAATAGATTTACTATGAGCTGATCCTGTATACAGTGTACAGGCAGGCATGCAGGGAGAAATGTAGCAGCGATTTAGAAAGGGAAATGGCCTGGGATGATAGCCCAGCTGGAAGTAAGGATGTTCCTGTGTCGAAAATCAGTGCAGTTAAAAGGATTTAGTAGCCAGATTATCAAGTTAATAGCTGGAGGGCTTAATCATTGGCCTCAAGATTTCTGCTGCTGCTGTGATTTAAATGGGAGGGATAATGCAACAGTCATAGTCCCTTGAACTAGGTGGGTTTGAGTCCTACAGCTTCACATTAATAGGATTCCAGACCCAGTGTTGGGGGTTGTGCGGCGGAGGGGTGGTGGTGGGCGCTGTGAAGTGATAAGAGACTAGAGGAGCCAGGGGCTATGAATAGAGGGCAGATTCTAATTATAGAGACTTCTTGCTTCTGTCGTCTGCAGGTCTTGATGTTTTAAGGTCTTTCTCTGTAGTGCTGAAGTCTTATTACAGATACCTAATCAACTTAAAATCTAGGATCTCAGTGTTAAATGTGTTATATCTGCTGGACAATTCTAAAAGCATATTGCTAGTCACACCTATATTACACCTGTGGCATGGTAGAAAAGAATGAGATTTGGGCTTCCAGATGGATGATGTAATTTCCAGACCTGGAACTGCCACTTCAAACTCTCTGGACTGGAGCAAATCATCTATCCTCTATGCCTCAGTTATTTTGTCTATAAAATGGCAATATAAAATAGCCTCAGTTATTTTGTCTATAAAATGGCAATACTGCCATGGCTCCTACCTTCTCCAGGGGAGGCTGTGAGAATCAAAGGAGATGCTCTGCTCAGTAGAATTTTATAATGAAACCACCTTTGCAAAATTATGACAATAAGAGAAATCTGACATGGCTGACTTCATCTTCTAGCCTTATAGGGTGCCTGCCTTCACTCA
This sequence comes from Pan paniscus, assembly GCF_029289425.2. Classification (NCBI taxonomy): domain Eukaryota; kingdom Metazoa; phylum Chordata; class Mammalia; order Primates; family Hominidae; genus Pan; species Pan paniscus. The sequence continues at coordinate 121,569,580 of NC_073253.2, read as the reverse complement.
CTCCTGGGTGTGGGCCAAGCTGTTAAAACTTTGGGAGAAATTTAGTCTATAGTTTAAATAATAGCCCTTCTCAAAAACTAATCTGCCCTTGTAAAACTACTGAAAGGCTACCAAATTAGGAGGATGACAGGGGCCTGAATTCTAAATAATTACCAGCCATTATTCTGGAGATCATAAGATGTGCAACTTCTCCAATTAATCTTGTAGGTGATGTCACTATTGTAGAACCTAAGATTGGCCTTTTAAAATGTCTTTTCGGGTTTTTGCATTTCTGACAACCGATGGCCCCACCTGGACCCACCAACCAGCCCTGTGGACCCCCAACCCAGAAACTGACTCATCACAAGAGGACATATTTGATTCCCTATGATTTCATCTCCAGTCCAACCAATCAGCATGCCTTCTACTGTAGGTCTGTGCCCACCAAACTATCTTTGAAAGACCCCTAACCTCTGAGCCTTCGGGGAAATTGATTTGAATAATAGCTTTGTCTCCCACGTGGCATGGCTGGCCTCATATCAATCAAACTGTTTTACTGCAATGTCATGGTCTTGGTGAGTTGATTTTGTTTGTGCAGTGGGCAGGAAGAACCCATTGGGCAGTTACAATAATGACAACAATAAAATTCCTTCCTCCATTTTCCTTTACTCTTTCATTTTTGTCTTATTTTTAATGATTCTGATTTATGATCGTTTGTGTCATTTGATACAGATGTCATTGGTCTAATTCATCTTAACTTTTTGGAAACATACATAATACACTTTAAAATGAGCTGCTGTTATCAGAAGAAAATGTTTCTCTAATTGGGGATTTAATAACATTTTTAAATTTGATAAATATGCTATTAGTTTGTATTTTGCCTCTAATGTATAAAAGTACTTAGTCTAATTTATATACACTATATATGCTAATATAGAAAAAGGAAAAAAAATGCCACAATATTTGCTCAGGAATGGGGAAGGCACATATTTTAACTATACTATTATTTCCTTTTTTGAGACGGGGTCTCACCTTGTTGTCCAGGCTAGAATGCAGAGATGTGATCACAGCTCATTGCAGCCTCAACCTCCCAGGCTCAAGCAATCCTCCAACCCCAGCCTCCCAAGTAGCTGGGACTACAGGCATGCAACACCACACCTGGTTAATTCTTAAATTTTTTGTAGAGATGGGGTCTTACTATGTTGCCCAGGCTGGTCTCAAATTCCTGGGCTCAACTTTGTTTCTATACTTTTGTGGTGGTTGGAGTACTAAGAAGTAGATCCAGAGTACATTAAGAAAAATTATTTCAAAGCTCTGGCTGGTTCTTCCTCAGATAAAAATGGACATTTAAGTGAGATGGCTGTTATCTAGAAAAACACATCAATGGCTTTATTTAGGTTATGAAAGTCAACTCCTGTGACCACTACTACTTTGACCTTAGATGGAAGAGTCTTGATAAAACAGGGCAAAGAGCTCTGACAAATTTTAGTGTTCTTTTGGGGTGGGATAAAGGGATGTGGGATCCCTAGAACTAATAGGCCATCAATGAAGGTAGGGTGGAGGGGCTGGCAACATGACAACTGTGTGAAATCTCTGTTTACAGAGAAAAACAGCCAGGGAGACATTCACATGGTAGAAACAACCAATTACTTCTGTTATTCCTAGGCTCTTGGGGAGAGTTAACACCAACAGCATTCCGTTAGTAGTGCTTAAGGGAGGAGTTGTTAATTATATCTCGATGGGTGCAGGATTTCCTAGGATTTAAGGGCCAGGGCTTGCATATTAAATCTAATAGTTCTAAATAAATGTATAAACCCAGAAAATTAGACTGGGGACATATAGCCTATACTATTGTTAGGAAAAACTGTGAAATATTTAGAATGAGCACAAAGATTACTGAGTTATACAGAAGTATCATGTTCATAACAAAGCAAATAATGCTTGTTCAGTGAGATGCAAATAAATGTTGACAGATGGGTGGTAATGAAATTGATGCCTCCCAGCCGCCCCCAAGATAATTCAAAATATTACATTTTTTTGTATGAAGAACCCATTTTATAGATTTTTTAAAAATTTAATGCAAACCTGTAGAATCACTAGTGAATCAGGGGTCAGCAAACTTTTTCTATAAAGAGCCAGGTAGTTATTTTAGGCTTTATAGGCCCCATATATCTTTTTGCTAAAAAGATTTAAGTTGATTCTTAATAATTGTACATATTTATAGGGTATATGTGCTATTTTGATACATGTATACAATGTGTAATAGTCCAATACGCTATTTAGAATATCCATCATTTCAAACATCTATCATTTCTTTGCATTGGGAACATTTCAAATTATTTCTTCTAGCTATTTTGAAACAATAAATTGTTGTTAACTCTACTCACCCTCCTGTGCTGTTGTACACTAGAACTTATTCCTTCTACTTAACTGTGTGTTTGTACTCATTAACTAACCTCTTTTTATCCCCCTGCCCCCTCCCAGCCTCTGGTAACTATCATTCTACTTTATCTCCATGAGATCCACTTTTTTAAGCTCCCACATGTGAGCGAGAGCATGAGATATTTGCATTTCTGTGCCTGGCTTATTTCACTTAACATAATAACCTACAATTTCATCCACTTTGTTGCACATGACAAGATTTCATTCTTTTTTATGGCTGAATAGTATTTTGTTGTGTATATATATACCACATCTTAAAATCTGTTCATTTGTTGAGGTACAGTTAGGTTGACTCCATATCTTAGCTATTGTGAATAGCACTGAAATAAACAGAAGAGTGCAGGAATCCCCTTGATATACTGTTTTCCTTTCCTTTGGGTAAATCCTCAGCAGTGAGCTTGCTGGATCATATGATAGTTCTATTTTTGTTTTTTGTTTGTTTTTTTTGAGAAATCTCCATACAGTTTTTCATAATGGCTACACTAATTTACATTCCCACCACCAGTATTTAAGGGTTCTCTTTTCTCCACAGCCTCACCAGCATTTATTTTTTCTTTTTGATAATAGCCATTCTAACTGGTATGACATGATAACTTATGTGGTTTTGATTTGCACTTCCCTGATGGTTAGTAATGTTGAAATTTTTTTTCATGTACTTATTGGCCATTTGTATGTATTCTCCTGAGAAATACCTGTTCAGATCATTTGCCCATGTTTTAATGGGATTACTTGTTTTATTGCTGTTGAGCTGATTTCCTTGTATATTTTAGATATTAATCCCTTGTTGAATGAATAGTTTGCAAATTCTACAGAATCTCTTCACTCTGATTGTTTTGTTTGGTGTGCAAAAGCTTTAGTTTCATCTTGTCCCATTTGTCTGTTTTTGTTGGCTGTGCTTTTGGAGTTTTAGCCATAAGATTTTTGCCTAGACCAATGTCCTGAAAAATTTCCCCTGTTTTTTCTAATACTTTTTAAATTTTGGGCCTCATGATTAAGTCTTTAACCCCTATTGAGTTGATTTTTGTGTATGGTGAAAGGTAGGGTTTTAATTTTATCCTTTATGTGGATATCCAGTTTTCCCTGTACCATTTATTGAAAGGAGTATTCTTTTTCTTTTTCTTTTTTTTTAAAGACAGAGTCTTGCTCTGTTGCCTATGCTCTGGAATGCAGTGGCGCCATCTTGGCTCACTGCAACCTCTGCCTCGCAGGTTCAAGTGATCCTTCTGCCTCAGCCTCCCAAGTAGCTATGATTACAGGTGCGTGCCACCATGACTGGCTAATTTTTGTATTTTTAGTAGAGACAGGGTTTCACCACCTTAGCCAGGCTGGTCTCAAACTCCTGACCTTGTGATCCACCTGCCTTGGCCTCCCAAAGTGCTGGGATTACAGGCGTGAGCCACCGTGCCTGGCCCGCAAAGAGTATTCTTTCCCCAGTGTGTGTTCATGGTGCCTTTGTTGGAAATCAGTTGGCTGTAAATTTGTGGATTTATTTCTAGATTCTCCATGTGTCTGTTTTTATGCTAATGCCATGCTGCTTTAGTTACTATAGCCTTGTCACAGATTTGGAAATCAGGTAGTGTGATATCTCCAGCTTTGTTCTTTTTTGCTCAGGATTGCTTTGGCTATTCAGAATCTTTTGTGGTTCCATATAAATTTTGTAATTTTTTTCTATTTCTGTGAAAAATGACTTTTTTTAAAAAAATAAAGATTGCGTTGTATCTGTAGATTGCTTTGGGAAGTATGGTCATTTTAACAATGTTAATCTTTCCAATCTATGAGCATGGGATCTATTTCCTTTTGTTTGTGTCCTCTTCAATTTCTTTCATCAGTGTTTTGTGGTTTTCCATGTAGAAGTCTTTCATCTTCTTGATTAAATTTATTCTAGTTAGTTTTTGGGTAGCCATTGTAAATGGAGTGCTTTCTTGATTTTTCACCTAATTTGTTATTGATGTATAGAAATGCTACTAATTTTTATATGTTGATTTTGTATCTTGCAACTTTATTAAAATTATCAGTTCTAAGAAATTTTTAGTAGTCTTTAGGTTTTTCTCTATATAAGATCATATCACGTCATCTGCAAAGAGGAAAAATTTCACTTCCTCTTTTCTAATTTAATGCCTTTCATTTCTTTGTCTTACTCTGATTGCTTTGGGTATAATTTCTAGTATTATGCTGAATAAGAGTGGTAAAAGTGGGCATTCTTGTCTTATTTCAGTTCTTAGAGGAAAAGCTGCCTTTCCTCTAAGAAAATGATGTTAGCTGTGGGTTTGTCATACGTGGTTTTTATTTTGCTGAGGTATGTTCCTTCTATGCCTAATTTGTTAAGAGTTTTATATGAAGGGATGTTGAATTTTATCAAATGCTTTTTCTACATATATGGAGATGATCATATGATTTTTGTGCTTCAATCTGTCAATGTGACATATCACATTTATTGATTTGCTTATGTTAAATTATCTTTGCATCCTTGATCATGTAGTTTTTGATAGAATTGTTCAGTTTACTAGTATTCTGTTGAGAATTTTTGTGTCTATGTTTGAGGGATGTTGGCCCATAGTTTTCATTTTTTGTTGAGTTCTTGTCAGGTTTGGTATCAGGGTAATGCATAGAATGAGTAGGAAGAATTCTCTTCTCTTTAAAGTTTTGAAATAGTTATGAGAAGAATTGGTGTTAGTTCTTTATAAGTTAGCTAGAATTCAACATTGAAGCCATTTGGTCCTGGGCTTTTCTTTATTGGGAATCTTTATTACTGATTTAATCTCATTACTCATTATTGGTCTGTTCAGCTTTTCTATTTCTTCATGGTTGGTGTTTTTTGTTTGTTTGTTTGTTTTTTCCCTGAGCTGATAGTCCAGCAGGGAAAATCTAGATAGGCTTTATGTGTCCAGGTTTTGGTATCAGGGTTTTGTTATTGGTGTATAGAAGTACAAACTTTTATTTATCCATTTCCTCTAGGTTTTCTAGTTTGTTAGTGAAGAGTTGTTTACAATAGTCTGTAATGGTTTTTTACATTTTTGTGGCTTAAGTTGCAATTTCTCCTTTTTTTGCTTCTGATTTTATTTATTTGTGTCTTCTCTCTTATTCTTGGTTAGTCTAGCTAATGGTTTATTGATTTTGTTTACCTTAACAAAACCCAACTTTTCATTTTGGTTGATTCTTTGTATTTTTTTCCAGTCTCTATTTTGTTTAATGTTGCTGTGAGATCTCTACTTTTTTCTTTCTACTGATTTTGGGTTTGGTTCGTTATTGCTTTTCTAGGTTGTTTATTTAAAATGTTATTTTATAATGTAGGCATTTATTGCTATAACCTTCCCTCTTAGCACTGCTTTTGCTGTATTCTGTAGGTTTTGGTATGTTGTATTTATATTTTTACTTGTTTCAAGCAATTTTTTGATTTTCTTCTGAACTTCTTCATTGACCCAATAGTTATTATGGAGCATGTTGTTTAATTTCCATGTATTTATACAGTTTCCCAAGTTTCTCTTATTATGGATTTCTAGTTTTATTTCACTGTGGTCTGAGACGATACTTGAAATTATTTTAATTATTAAAAATTGGCTGAGAGTTGTTTGGTGGCCTAACATACTGTCTATTTTAGAGAATGTTCCGTGTGCTGATTAGAAGAATGTGTATTCAGCAGTTAGATGAAAACTGTAAATGTCTGATAGGTCTAAAATGTAGTTTAAATTCAATTTTTTTGGTGGATTTCCTGTCTAGATGATCTGTCCAATGATGAGAGTGGGGTGCTGAAGTCTCCAACTGTTAACTGTATTGGAATCTATCTTCCCCATAGGTATAATAATATTTGCTTTCTATATCTTGAGTGCTCTGGTGTTGGGTGCATATATATTTAGAATTGCTGTTATCTTTTTTGCCAGATTGATCTCTTTGTTATATAATCTTCTTTGTATCATTACAGTTTTTGACTTAAAGTCTGTTTTATCTGACGTAAGTATAGCTACTTCTGCTTGTTTTTTTTTTTTTTTTTTCCATTTCTAGGGAATATCTTTTTCCATCCCTTCACTTTCAGTCTGTGTATCTTTACAGGTGAAGTGAGTTTCCGGTAGGCAGTGTACAGTTGAATCACATTTTTAAAATTTATTCAGCCAGTCTGTCTCTTTTACATAGCTGATTTAATCCATTTACATTCAAGGTTATTGATAGGTGAGGATTTATTCCTGTCATTTTGTTAATTGTTTCCTATTTTTTGTATGTCCTTTGTTCCTTTCTTCTTTTCTCATTGTTTGTCATTGCAGTTTTGTGGTTTTCTGTAGTGATAACATTTGACTCCTTTCTCTTTTTCATTTGTATGTCTGCTCTACCAGTGAGTTTTATACTGTGATATGTTTTCATGATGGTGGTAGTTGTCCTTTCACTTCCAGACATAGGACTTTCTTAAGCTTTTCTTGCAGGGCTGGTTATGGTAATGAATTCCCTCAGTTTTCGCCTGTCTGGGAAAGACTTTATCTCCCCTTCAATTTTGAAGGATAGCTTTGCTGGGTATATTATTTTTGTTGGCAAGGTTTTTCTTTTTTTTTTCTTTCAGCAATTTGAATATATCATTCCATTGTCTCCTGGCCTATAAGGTTTCTACTGAGAAATATGCTGTTAGTTTGATGGAATTCCTTCATATGTGACTTGATGCTTTTCTGTTGCTATTTTTATTTATTTTATTTATTATTATTATTACTTTTTAAAAGACAGAGTATTGCTTTGTTGCCCAGGCTGAAGTGCAGTAGTGTGATCTCAGCTCACTGCAATATCCGCCTCCTAGCCTCATGAGTAGCTCGGACGATAGGCATGTGCCACCACACCCAGCTAATTTTTGTATTTTTAGTAGAGATGGGGTTTTGCCATTCTATTAGTCCATTCTCACACTGCTATGAAGAAATAGCTGAGACTGGGTAATTTATTAAGAAAGAGGTTTAATTGACTCAGTTCCATATGGCTGGGGAGGCCCCAGGAAACTTAAAATCATGGTGGAAGGCACCTCTTCACAGGGTGGCAGGAGAGAGAATCAGTGCTGAGCAAAGGGGGAAGCCCCTTATAAAACCATCAGATCTTGTGAGAACTCACTATCATGAGAACAGAATGGGGGAAACTGCCCCCAATGATTCAGTTATCTCCACCTGGTCCCACCCTTGACAGATGGGGATTATACAATTAATACAATTCAAGGTGAGATTTGTTTGGGGACAAAGAGCCAAACCATATCAGCCATGTTGCCCAGGCTTGCCTTGATCTCCTGAGCTCGGGCAATCCACCTGCCTTGGCCTCCCACTGTGCTATGATTATAGACGTGAGCCACTGTGCCAGCCTCTGTTGCTATTTTTAGATTCTTCTCTTTATTTTTGACTTTTGACAGTTTGACTATAATCTTCCTTGGAAAAGACCTCTTTAGATTAAATCTGTTTGGGGAATCATTGAGCTTCCCGTATCTAACTGTCTATATTTCTTGCAAGGCTTGGGAAATTTTCATCTGTTTTTAAAAATAGGTTTTCTATGCCTTTGCCCATCTTTTCTCCTGGAACTCCCTACATTTGAATATTTGGTCACTTTATGGTGTCTCTTATACTACTTGGCTTTCTTCATTTTTTTTTTTATAATTTTTTCTTTTTATCTGCCTGGGTTATTTCAAAAGACCTGTCTTGAAGTTCAGAAATTCTTTCTTCTGCTTGTTCTAGCCTAGTGTTTAAGCTCTTAATGGTGTTTTTATTAATCCATTGAATTCTTTAGTTCTAGAATATTTCATTCTTTTTTATGATATCTATCTATTTGAATTTCTCATTCAGATCATGAATTGTTTTCCTGATTTCTTTGTATGGTTTATCTGTGGTCTTTTGTATCTCACTGAGTTTTAAAAATGTCTTTTTGAATTCTTTGTCAGGCATTTTATGGATTTCCTTTTTGTTGGAATCTGTCATTGGGGAATTATTGTGTTCCTTTGAAAGTGTCACATTTTCTTGACTTTTCATGTTTCTTGTGTTCTTATATTGATATCTGTGCATCTGATGTTACAATTGTTTCTTCCGATTTTATGGATTGGAATTTGTAGAGAAATACTTTTAAAAATAGATGTATCTGTAGTTTTGGTTGGGCAGGGCACTTTGGTTTTGATTCTGGGTGGGTAAAATATGTGGTCTCTGTTTATTTCTTTTGCTGTAATCAGTGACTGTGGATTCCTCAGGGTCCATTTGTAGTGCAGGCTGTAGCATGGCTTTGCTGGAAATTGGGATGTCAGGCAGGATGGTCCTCAGGCCCCAGTGATGGCAGCAGTAGGCTGGGTATGGCAGTTATTGGGCCTCCAGGCAGCATACATGAGCATTGGTGGTAATGAGTTCAGGCAGGCCAATCCTTGGGTTTTCATGTATCTTGCTTGTGTGCTGACAGTGGCAGTGGTGGGCTAAGTGGGTGGGCAGTGTGTATGGCATTGGCAATGGCAATAGCAATGGTAGGTCAACCCTCAGGCCCCCAAACATCACATGCAGGTGCCAGTCGTGGTGCAGCAGGCTGGGCAGACCAGTGCTAGGTGGCACGTGCAGATGGTTGCTGCTGGTGGTGGCAGTGGCAGGCTGTGTAGGTCCATCCTCAGGCCCCTGGAAGGTGCCAATGGTGGTGGGTGGGATGGATTGATCCCCAGGCCTCTGAATATACATGTGCTACAGGTGAAGGCTGTGGGTAGGGAGGGCCTGTCCTTAGGTTCCCTGGTGGTGTGCATGGGCATGGACTACAGTGGGTAGGGTGGGTCAATCTCCAGGCCTCTGAATGGTGTGTGTGTGTGTGTGTGTTTGTGTTTGTGTGTGTGTGTGCCAGTAATGGTAGTGGTGGTGGTGGGTGATACAGGCCCATACTCAAGCCTCTGAATGGCACACATAGGCACTGATGGTAGTGGGCATCATGGGCCTGTTGTCAAGTCCCCTCACGTTGTGTGTGGGCTCCAGCAGCAGTAAGTAGGCAGATCCATTGCCAGGATCCCAGATGGCATGCTCAGGCACCAGTAGCAGTGGTTGGGCCAGACATTACATTTTACTGGGCTTGGATATTGACAATTTTGCATCTATTGGCAAACTCATTTCAGCATTGGCTATATATGTGTCCTTTGAATATTCACTTAAGCTGTTTTTGACATCTTACTAATTCTCTCCATTAATAAGTTAAAATCTTGACATATGTTCATTTTACATTTGTATGAGAGTCATGATTTTACCTTTTAAAAAACTGTCCTTTAACACATGTTTCCATAGAGCAAGTGTGATCATACTGATCTTTCAAATATGAAATTCTTGATGCCTTTTCTGACTTTAGTACCATAATCCTTTGCCTTATGGGAGACATTGAATAATTTGTACCTTTAACCCTCACTCATGAATTAGTGTTCAATGACAATATTCACCACTCTCTCAGATCTCAGGCCAAAGGACCAGGGATTAGCCACTCAAAGCCCTACTCTGAGAGGTGCCATGCCCAGGAAAAATAAAAAGATTAGTATAAACAAATCAGGGGCTACACATAAAAATATGGTGTCTTTGATTCTCACCTCTGTACTCTATTTTAGGAAGTTATTGTATATATGCAATAGTGTAAACTGAATTATTAAAAATATAAATGAATTGTACTACATAATAACTACTATGATTATAACTGATGTGAATTCCAATCAATATAAAATTAAGCAGTTAAAAGAATAGCATTTTCAGGAAGAAAGGATGAAACTCTGATGAGTTGTAGAACCATGGAGATTTATTGTTGGATTTACAGTTTCCTCTTAGAGCTGTTAGTTTCTTACTTCCAACTGTTTGATTTAATCTTATGTTAATTAGGGGCAGAGGAATCTGGAGCATATACTTTCCTTCTGGTAGTGCGGTAAGAGGTTAGGTTCTATGATCATTCTTGCTCAGGAATATTACTATCCTGTTAAGATGAGTAAACTCTGGTCTTAGCATGGCTAGCATAATACTTTGTGTCTTTCATTTGTGAATTGTCAAGAAATTGATTCTTATTAAATACATTTATAAAATGCTCCCCGGAAAATACTGGATTCTCCAATTAATATATGCTATGGTCTGAATGTTGTATCTCCCCAGAATTTACGTGTTGAAATCCTAAACCCCAAAGTGATCGTATTAGGAAGTAAGATCTTCTGGGGGATGATTAGGTCACGAGTGCAAAGCCCCCATGAATGGGATTAGTGCCCTTAGAAAAGAGGCCTTAGAGAGCTGCCTTGCCCCTTCCACTGTGCAAGAACTCAGTGAAAATGTGTCATCTGTGGACTAATAATTGGCCTTCACCAGACACCAAGTCTGCCAGTGTCTTGATCTTGGACTTTCTAGCTTCCAGAGCTGTAAGAAATAAATTTCTGTTGTTTATAAGCCACGCAGTTTGTTTTTTATACAGCAGCCAGAATGGACTAAGACAATATGATTATCACTTCACATGTGACTATTGATGTCTGATGTAATACCTCAGTTCTTATGTTCTTGGTTTAAAAGACTTGAAACAAGAGACACACAGCAAAGGAGATGTGGCATAGAGTAATTAATTACAAAATAAAAAGTATTTTGAAAGTTAAGTGCAGGATAGACGGTACACACACACACACACACAGGGAGGGAGGATTCAGGGTGGGCTGTTTATAAGGTTGAGACAGCAAAGACTGGCACTAGGGAGACTCCCTTTATGGGAGTCTTACATGATTATTCATAAGGAGGTGGAAGGAGGTGTTACTAGTAAGCATGTTCTGGGTGTTTCTCTGGGTGCACATATGCAGTAGCTGTATATACTTGTTCATACGTCGCATGTCTCGTTAGTATCTTAAATATTCAATTAGGGGTGTGTTTTGTACTATTATAATGAGCAAAGGCTCAGTTTGAGGACAGGTAAAATCAAAATGTGTGTGCTCTCTAGAAGGGAAAGTCTCTACTGAAGATAGCTTTGCTTGAATGAGCACAATTACAATGTGAATGCTAAGGCTTATTGTATTGACTCCATGGTCATCATGGTTGCTGCGTCCTGAGAACATAGTCACTTCCTTGACTACCTATCCTGCCTCATAACTGCAAGACTTTTAGATAGTATAACCTTTGTTAATTCCCACTTATTTCTTGTCTTTAAAATTTTCGGCCAGGATCGGTGGCTCACGCCTATAATCCCAGCACTTTGGGAGGCTGAGGCGGGCGTATCACTTGAGGTCAGGAGTTCAAGACCAGCCTGGCCAACATGATGAAACTCCGTCTCTACTAAAAATACAAACATTAGTCGCGTGTGGTGGTGGGCACCTGTAATCCCAGCCACTGGGGAGGCTGAGGCAGGACAATCACTTGAACCCGGGAGTTGGAGGTTGCAGTGAGCCGAGATTGTGCCACTATACTCCAGCCTAGGCAACAGAGTGAGACTTCTTCTCAAAAAAAAAAAAAAAATTCATAAAGGTTTTCCATTTTTCTCTTAAATTCATTATTAAAATATATCTATTCTATTATTTCCACCTCTGATGATATAAACTTTGGTTTATTTTTATTATCAAAATAACTTTGTTTTTTAATTAAAACAATATATCAAAAATAACATAAATCATTGTAGAAAAGGTAAAAATATTGATAAAGAATTCATTTTCACCCATACTCCATCCTTCAGAAATAAGCACCATTCCTCTGAGTACTTCATTTCAGATCTTTTTCTATGAATAAATGTGGATATATTTTACACACATAATAAAAATTATCATCTTGCAATTTTTAAACTTATTTCATCAAAAGTAATTTCATGAATCCTTCTATATTCATTATACATATTTTAGAGCGTATGTTCTTAACCCTGGCCTCTGGTGTTGGGGTGGATCAAACCCCAGTTCTGGTTGTGTGACCTTGGGAAGTTTCTTAACTTGACTAAGCCAAAGTTAGTTCATCTATAAAATAAATTTAATATTAAGTACCTATTTTATAAATTTGTTGTGATGATTAAATGAAATAGTATATGTAATGTATCCAACACATAAGAGCATTAAGTAAGTGTTAACTATTATAATTTATCATTAAATATGACTCTATCTGTCTAGTTTTTCAGGTTAAATTTCAAGTTGAATTGGGGTTGAGGAAAAGGGGATTGTGGAGAGTTGTTTTTCTTTCATTGCCTTTAGAGATAATCTTAAATGTGTTTGTTAATCTGATCACATAACAAAATTTATTAGTAATTTCCTTCATGCCGTTATCCTGGGTTAGTGGTTTCTGACCCACTTATCTGCAGGGTTAAGGGTTATACTCTTTGTGTGATTGTTTATAGCTGAGGGTGAGCTACAATGTTCATTATTAGATTAGACTGTAGTGCTAGCATTCAGGAGACAACTGAACTTTTGTGCTTGGCAGCTATGGAAATTAAATTTTGGCAGAATGTGGCCATTAATGATTAACAAAAGAACTCTATGCTTGAGTTCATCTTAACAGCTAAGCTCCTACTGGGTTTCTGGGGATGCAAAAGTCATGACAAATCAAATCACATCTAATTCAAGCAATATTTATTGCAAACTGGTCATACATACAATTGATGCTAAATCCCATGCCGTTTCTCTATTTCAGCAAGGAGATGTTTAAGCATGGCAGATAGTGCATTTATGGAATTCAATCAGTTTTTGTTAGTGAAACCAGTCTAGTTCGTTGATCATGATGTCAGAATGACTGACTAAACAGCCCTTTTAAAATCAAAATTATTTTGCGCTAATATTTTCTCTTTTTGCCTTCATTTATGATAAGCATGTAGTAATTTGAAAGTGAAATTTAAGACACTGGGAATTATATTTTCTGTCTTAATTGAATCGGCCAACTCACTGTGTTTTGATTAAAGACAGGTACTTGGTTTTTAAAATATATAATTTTTGACCATGCCGTTGCTTACCCTGTTTACTTTTTTTAAAAGTAAAGACCTATCAATTTTTAAAAAGTTATTTTAAAATAGTAAAAATATTCTGAATAATATAAAGCACAAGAGTTTGAAGAAAAACACAAATTGAAAAGATAAAGTTCAGAGAACTAAATGACTGGTCAAGCTCACACATCCGTCAATGGCAGGCCTCACCTTGCATTCTAGGTCTGTTCATACCCGGGCTAATAATGCCCCTTCTATGGCATCACACAGTTTTTTTCTATAAATGTCTTATGAAATGAATGTATAGCCATAAAAACTGTATATGCACATTGCAGATAAAACACATTGTTCTTTTTGTGCTATTTAAAATGAATAGGCTTGCTATCATCAACATTAATTAGAAATACTTTCCTTATTCTTCATACAAATTAGAAATAAGCTCGAGATCATTTGGGCAAGTTGGACCTCTTGAGTGGCCCAGTATACTTGAACTAACCCTATTTTTCCTTTGTGATGTACCCAGGGCAGATCTGCATGTTTGGAGGTTCAGCCCTTTAGTTGTGAGGGAGTGGAGACCTGCAGTCTTCTGGGTTTCCCCTTTTCCCATCAACTTTTACTTCCTTGCTCATGCCCCACCTCCCACCTCTACTTCCATGCAGATTGACACCCTTTCCACTGTTCCACGTAGCTTGTTTTATGAACTGGGAAGCATGAGCCTAGGTAAATTTTGAAATGAGATAATATTATGCATAAACTGTAATAAAGTAAAATGATCTCTTATTAAAATCCTTCAATTTTAGCATTTTATGGACCCCACTGATGATTTCAGTTTCACTGTCCTTGTGTACCTTGTGTAGAAAATGAGAAGTTCACGTCTTTGTGACTTCTAATGCGAGATGATGTCTTTCAGAAAAAAATCAAATAGCTTTTTTCGAGAGTGGGTGTATAAGAATTTTGCAATGCTTTTGGAGGTTTGAAAAGCTTAGCTATGTAATATTTTATTTGTCATGTTATAAAAAAGTAATGTTGACTGCATTTAAGAGTCTTAAGTACTTTTCATTTTTATGTCTGGCGTATTTCATGATACATACGTTTGTATATATTTATTTTTTTTTAGGGGAAAAATCGTGGCATTGTGTCACCTTATATATTTCTTTAGAATCAAATTTTTTCATACGAAACACTGTAATCACCAAAAAGCAGAAGACATAACTTTAAAAAAAATGCTATCTTATAGACTCTGAATAAAATATAAAGAAGTATACTAGTTGAGAATCTTCCAATATTACTTTAAGTATCTTTTAAGGTCAAGTTTTAAGGTTAGCCTTTTAACTTCAGCGTTGCTTTGCTTGTGATTCTCTCTCATACAGATGATAAAGTGCTTAATTTGTTGATGTTTTATTTGCCTAGCGATCATATTTTCCCCTGAGATTTGTCCTGGGATGTTGCATTAGTATTGTCAAAAACTGCATGTGAATGTCACTGTGGTGTCACAGAAACTCATATTCAAACTTGGCATTTTATTAGTTCTCATCACCAAGCAAGTTACCTGATTTGAGTCTTAATTTTCTTTGGTGACCATGGAGTTTGTGAGGATTAAAGCATCAGCACAGATGGAGGCATAGAGAAAATCTCAATACGTGCTGGTTGTCTGTTCCTTCTTTTTATAAGCAAAACAAATGGAAGAATAGAGCCTATTATGGGATGAATTGTGTCCCCGGCCACACCACAAAATATGACCTAGCTCCCACTAGCTCAGAAAATGACTTTTTTGAAAGTAGGTTTGTTGAAGGTGCAATTAGTTAAGGTAAGGTTACACTGGAGTAGGGTAGGCCCTGTTAAAGAGTTAGGCACATTGAAATTTTAAAGAGTTTATTTGAGCAGACAGTGATTCATGAATTGTGCAGTGACAAACCACAAGTTTTTTGGCTTACACCAAAGGGATGTGATGAGGAAACTTTTATAAGGTGCAGGTGAAAGAAAAAGATTTGATTGATTAAATTGAATAGTAGCCTTAAAGTCCCCAGTAGAGGTTAGCTGGCAGTTTCTGATTGGTTAAGGTAAGTTTCATTTTGCTGTTTACATTATGTTTCTATTTGCTTAGATAGGAACCCAAGGTGCTGAGGCTGTCTCAGCCTAATGGCCTCCCAATTAATTTTAATAGCCAGTAATTCAATATGACTGTTATCCTTAGAAGAATAAAATTCAGACACAGAGACACAGGAAGGTGACCATGTGAAGACTGAGGCAGAGATTAGTTTTTCTTTCACGAAACAAAGGAATGCCTGAGGCTACGATAATCTGTAAGAGCCAAAAAGTATCCTTTCCAAGATGTCTCAGAGGAAGTATGGCCCTGCTAACACCTTGATTTCAGACTTCTGGCCTCCATAACTCTGAGAACCAAATTTCTGGTTTGTTTGTTTATTTATTTATTTTGAGACGGAGTGTCTCTCTGTCGCTCAGGCTGGAGTGCAGTGGTGCGTGGTCTCAGCTCACTGCAAGCTCCGCCTCCCAGGTTCACGCCATTCTCCTGCCTCAGACTCCCGAGTAGCTGGGACTGCAGGCGCCCACCACCACGCCCAGCTAATTTTTTGTATCTTTTAGTAGAGACGGGGTTTCACCGTGTTAGCCAGGATGGTGTCTATCTCCTAACCTCGTGATCCACCCGCCTCGGCCTCCTAAAGTGCTGGGATTACAGGCGTGAGCTGCTGCGTCCAGCCCAAATTTCCGTTTTAAGCCATCCACTTTGAGGTACTTTGTAACAGCAGCCCTGGGAAATTAATGCACAGACCAAGTAGACCTGGAGGTGTCAAGTTGTCTTGGGATCACCTCCTGGCTTGTCCATCATCATCAAGTACTTTGGGATTCTAGGACTTCGATGCTGCATTGTGTGTGCAGCTTGGGAAGAGTGTGAGCACACCCTGATACTCTGCATTTAGGATTTTAAATTTTCTGGGTTCTGATTCTATTTGAAAATATTATAGATGCTTTTGATACCTTCCTAAAGGAAATACACACATAGGCGTACAACGTTTTGCACCAAATTTTGTGGCCTTCACCATCTCTCTAGGGGATTCATAATACAAGGTTAAGAATTCCTGCTCTAGTAGAATTTCACTCTTGGACTGCTGCTTGTAAAAACAAAGAATAAACGTAGCTAAACAGACATTGAACAAGTGGTGTAATCAAATTCACATTTAACAAAATAATGGTGATTAGAAGTTCGTGGATAAAGAGATCACCTTGGGAATTCTGTGTGTAAACACAGAAGTTTTGACTGTGTGCTTAATTTACATATTTGCCTCATAGCATTGTGGAAAATTAGTAGAAACTAATAATTAGAGCCAGCATTTCTTATGTTCTGGGTACGGTGGTAGGTGCTTTATGCTCATTATCTCCAAATGCTGGCCTGTGTTAGGGGTGGGGGTGGTAGGAGGGCCATTTAGCCTTATTCTTACTCTCATTCACGAAGGACCTCAGATTTAGACTTTTGATGTTATCTTCAAAGTTGGTTATACTCACAAGCACAGGAGCACATCAAGAGAATCCAGGAACTTATTCATCATGTAATTTTAGATTTTTGGACCCTTAATAGACTAGCCTGTAGTGCATTTTGAATGACTATTTTAAAATTCTGAACTTGCCGTAAGAGTAGCACAATCATATACATACATATTTTTTCAGATAATAGTTCATGAAATATAAATTTTTAAAATAGCTCACCATTTTTGAAACTTGTTTTCACATTTTTCTCTTTTCTAACATTCTTAGAATCTTAGAAACTAGCAGTGGCCTTGGGCCTTTCTTGACCTTTGCAAGGTTCTCCACACCACAGCCCTTCAAGATTTCCCATTACATAGACAAGGGAGAGGGATTTCTCCCCAGGTCACCCTGGCCTATCTGCTTCAGTAGACAATGTGGGGCCTGGGGAGATGGATTTTTAATAGCTTCTCAGTGCTTGTGATGTATACTAAAGTCTGAGAACCATCAGGCTAAGGAGAAGAAAGCCAGGACTTAAACACTCCATAGGGAAGGTTTTTGGATCTCCTAGGCTGTTAAACTTCTAGAGTTCACTGTGCCTCTTGAGAGAGGGTGATGTATACAACCATGAGTCCCTACAAAGATTTCACATTTAGAGAATGTCAGAGCAGTGAAAGACAGTTGACCTGAGCACCTACAACACTTGACTGAATTTGTGGAGCAGAGAAGTAATGAGTAACTCTACAATGGAAAATAAAACTCATGTCTTAATTCTGTATCACAGTGACTAACCCACTTACTACTTGGCTCATGATCCATTTAACAGCTATGAAGAGGGGAGACCACTGCAACCATTCTTTCATTGCTCTGAGATTTAAAAAAAATATATACAAATGATTAAAAGAATAGACAATAACTGAATTCAGACAGCAACAATGACTCACATAATGGGGAAATTGAAACTAGAAAGAGAACCAAAGGTCTGTATCAAGCAACCCAGGCCATCTTAGTAAGGCAGGTAACCTTGTAGTGCTATGCTCCTGGCCATTGCCATTATTCCAGTTTTTTCTTTCTTTCTTTCTTTCTTTTTTTTAAATTTAAGTACTAGGGCACATGTGCACAACATGCAGGTTTGATATGTAGGTATACATGTGCCATGTTGGTTTGCTGCACCCATCAACTCATCATTTACATTAGGTGTTTCTCCTAATGTTATCCCTCCCCCAGCCCCCCATCCCCTGACAGGCCCCAGTGTGTGATGTTCCCCGCCCTGTGTCCAAGTGATCTCATTGTTCAGTTCCCACCTATGACTGAGAACTTGCGGTGTTTGGGGTTGAAATCCTAGTCTCTGATAAAACAGACTTTAAACCAACAAAGATCAAAAGAGACAAAGAAGGCCATTAAATAATGGTAAAGGGGTCAATTCATCAACAAGAGCTAACTATCCTAAATATATATGCACCCAATACAGGAGCACCCAGATTCATAAAGCAAGTCCTTAGAGACCTACAAAGTGACTTAGACTCCCACACAATAATAATGGGAGACTTTAACACCCCACTGTCAATATTAGACAGATCAATAAGACAGAAGGTTAATGAGGATATCCAGGACCTGAACTCAGCTCTGCACAAAGCAGACCTAATAGACATCTACAGAACTCTCCACCCTAAATCAACAAAATATACATTCTTCTCAGCACATCACACTTATTCTAAAATTGGCCACATAATTGGAAGTAAAGCACTCCTCAGCAAATGTAAAAGAATAGAAATTACAACAAACCATCTCTCAGACCACAGTGCAATCAAATTAGAACTCAGGATTAAGAAACTCACTCAAAACCGCACAACCACATGGAGACTAAACAACCTGCTCCTGAATGACTACTGGGTAAATAACGAAATGAAGGCAGAAATAAAGATGTTCTTTGAAACCAATGAGAACAAAGACACAACGTACCAGAATCTGAGACACATTTAAAGCAGTGTCTAGGGAAATGTATAGCACTAAGTGCCCACAAGAGAAAGCAGGAAAGATCTAAAATCAACACCCTAACATCACAATTGAAAGAACTAGAGAAGCAAGAGCAAATTGGAAAGCTAGCAGAAGGCAAGAAATAACTAAGATCAGAGCAGAACTGAAAGAGATAGAGACACAAAAAAACTACAAAAAATCAATGAATCCAGGAGCTGGTTTTTTGAAAAGATCAATAAAATTGATAGACCACTAGCAAGACTAATAAGGAAGAAAAGAGAGAAGAATCAAATAGACACAATAAAAAATGATAAAGGGGATATCACCACTGATCCCACAGAAATACAAACTACCATCAGAGAATATTATAAACACCTCTATGCAAATAAACTAGAAAATCTAGAAGAAATGGATAAATTCCTGGACACATACAGCCTCCCAAGACTAAACCAGGAAGAAGTTGAATCTCTGAATAGACCAATAACAGGCTCTGAAATTGAGGCAATAATTAATAGCCTACCAATCAAAAAAGTCCAAAACCAGAGGGATTCACCACCGAATTCTACCAGAGGTACCAAGAGGAGGTGGTACCATTCCTTCTGAAACTATTCCAATCAATAGAAAAAGAGGGAATCGTCCCTAACTCATTTTATGAGGCCAGCATCATCCTGATACCAAAGCCTGGTAGAGACACAACAAAAAAGAGAATTTTAGATCAATATCCCTGATGAACATTGATGCAAAAATCCTCAATAAAATACTGGTAAACTGAATCTAGCAGCGCATCAAAAAGCTTATCCACCATGATCAAGTGGGCTTCATCCCTGGGATGCAAGGCTGGTTCAACATATGCAAATCAATAAACATAATCCATCACATAAACAGAACCAATGACAAAAACCATATGATTATCTCAATAGATGCAGAAAAGGCCTTCAACAAAATTCAACAACCCTTCATGCTAAAAACTGTCAATAAACTAGGTATTGATGGAATGTATCTCAAAATAATAAGAGCTATTTATGACAAACCCACAGCCAATATCATACTGAATGGGCAAAAACTGGAAGCATTCCCTTTGAAAACTGGCACAAGGCAAGGATGCCCTCTCTCACTACTCCTATTCAACATGGTGTTGGAAATCCAGTATTGTTATCCTTAAACGGCAGCTATGAAATCTTGACTATCCACCTAGAGAACATGCAGATTGAAGAAGATTCTTAGGGCAATGTCCCTGTCCCTGCCTTAAAGACAATAATGTATTGCTGGGCACGGTGGCTCACGCCTGTAATCCCAGCACTTTGGGAGGCCAAGGTGGGCAGATCACTTGAGGTCAGGAGTTTGAGACCAGCCTGGCCAACATGGTGAAACCCCGTCTCTACTAAAAATACAAAAATTAGCTGGGTGTGGTGGCAGGCACCTGTAATCCCAGCTACTCGGGAGGGTGAGGCAGGAGAATTGCTTGAACCCGGGAGGCAGAGGTTGCAGTGAGTCCAGATCGTGCCGTTGCACTCCAGCCTGGGGGATGAGAGTGAGACTTTCTCTTAAAAAAAAAAAAAAAGACAATAATGTATTATAATTGATATGGTTTGGCCATGTCCCCACCCAAATCTGATCTTGAATTATAGTCCTCATAATCCCCACATGTCGTGGAAGGGACCAGGTGGAGATAATTGGATCACGGGGGTGGTTTCCCCCATCCTGTTCTCGTGATAGTGAGTTTTCACAAGATCTGATGGTTTTATAAGGGGCTTCCCCTCATTCTCTCTCCCTCTGCCCTGTGAAGAGGTGCCTTCTGCCATGATTGTAAGCTTCCTGAGGCCTCCCCAGCCATGCTAAACTGAGTCAATTAAACCTCTTTTCTTTATAAATTACTCAGTCTTGGGCAGTTCTTTATAGCAGGGTGAGAATGGACTAATACGTTAATAATTTAAAGGCAACAGTCAGTACTACAAGAAACTAAGTCACAACAAAAGCTAATGTTTATTAAGTCTGACAGCCTAAATTACATACGAAATAGTCTAATAATCGGCAATTAAAAACCTTAAATTTTCTTTAAGCAATTTTTTTTTTCAGTTTTTAGGAATGTTCTAGTTGCATTAGGCATCTTACATGTATGTACTACAGACTCTTCCTAGCAGGAGAAGACTTCACAAAGCAGTCATAATACAGAGCATGTTTTCTTTGAAAGGGTTTACTTGGGAACTGTACTAATCTATTAACTTGAACTGTTCTTTGTTCTTTCTAGAGGGAACACTTCTTATTTTTCTTTTTTACTCTTTCATCACTATTTGACTCTTTGTATTTTGATTTCCCATTGGAAATATCTTACTGAAAATTCTGGTGTGTGGGAGTTAACAAAAAATTATTTACATAGTAATAAGGCTAACCTTTTTTTTGAAATAAGATTCCCTTTTCTACTCCACAGAAAGTCTTGCAGCTGTATTTTTAGTCTTTGTTTTACAAATGTCTACTTGTCTTTTTCTCATTTCTTATCTTCATTTAAAGAATACTGGTTCTATTTCCTTTTAATATAGACAACATTTAAAAAATACATGTTCACTACAGAAAAATATATTGACAATTTATATAAGCCAAAAGGAAGATAAAATATAGAGTTTATGCCACCCAGTCACAATTGCTCTTACATTTTTAGCACATTCTTACAGAATATTGTGTATATATACCTCAATAAAATACATGGTTGATTACACTATTTTACTTCTATTTTTATACAAATTTCTTGGTTAAGAAATATACCTCCAATATCAGTTCAAATGTCAGAAATACATTTCATTGTATGGATATGCTATAATTTACTCAATCATTTCCTTACTGTTGGATATCTACTTTCTTTCCAGTCTTTATTTTAAACAATGTTAAAACATTCTATAGTTAAATCTTGCCATAATTCAATCTCATCTTTTGGATCCTCCATAAATTTTGCAACTTCTATAGCATTAATTTTTTATTTGTTGATGTTTTAAAAAGGTTTTTAAATTTTAAGATTCAACAAATATTTATTTATACTATATGTAATTTTTTATTTGATGATGTTTTAAAAAGGTTTTTAAATTTTAAGATTCAACAAATATTTATTTATACTATATGTAAGTGTTTTAGCTTTCCTTGTAAACGGGAGACTCAAGGCGTAATTCTTTGTAATTAAACCCCATGATCTTGCTCCTGGGTATCATGTAACTGATGAGTAATAGTTTATATAACTTTAAAAAGACATTCAAACACATACACCCCTTATTTCTTGCAATCACCAGTTCTAAATAATGACCCTTGATGATGCGAAAGGTTTAGCCCAATGTGCCGCACACTTTCACCTTTTTATCTGTTGAAAATGAGAAAAGATGGGCTTAGTGAGTCGTGGGCTCTCCTGCTCTAGCTTGGGAGACCTTAGCTCACACTGGCAATCTTTCTTTCATGATAGACAGTCAAGGCTCAAGTGACTCTCAAGAGATAAAGCGACTCTATTGTGATAAAGAAGCTTCTCCTACGGGAACATTAGGCTTTGGTCAATCCTTTATTAATTAGAAAATATGTGCCTGATTTTTAAAAGTGCATTTAACATTCAATCTATACAGTAACAAACTTTAAAGACTTTAAATCCTTCTAGCCTTTTTGCACTGCTAATTATTACCTCACCTCAAAAACATCATACACTTTTAGAAGTAATTGAAATAAATACCCTTGAAAACTTATGCCACCTGACAATTTAAATCATTTCTCCAAAATAATTGATTTACAATTAAAAGCCCTAATAAAATTTCTTAGAGCAAATCACTTGGAGACTCATTTTGCTAAGAGCATAATGGTCTTTTAAAAGGGATTTCTAGTATAATTTGGGATTTCAATACATTGTGCTTATGTTTTCCAAGCAGGTAAGACCTTGTGATTTAGAGGAATATATCTTTGGAGCACAAATAATTAGGATACCACCAAACACAAAGGCTTATGAGAGGTCAAAGTATGAGAGATCACATTCATTCAGGAAATCAGCAAAACTTTCAGGAGGAGGAAGCATTTGCAATGTACTTGGAAACATGGATAAAACTTAAGTACTCCAGGGCAAAAGGGAGGAAGTAGGTATGGGTTTGTGGGTTTGTGTGTGAAATAGAGAACTGCCATCTTTGTTTACGAAATAACGAATCATTAAGTTTTCCCAGGGCCCGGTGTCATGTCCTTGAGATTCCTGCACCTTTGTATTTGGTTTTTAGGGCAATGGGAAGGGAGGAAAAGTTGTATTAAAAAAATTTTTTTTTAAACATTGAAGTGATGTGGTTGCTCTATATTTGAAGAAGGTAGTGTGTGTATAGAACAAACTAGTGAGAAGGCAAGGAGAAATGGTTCAGAGGTCTTAAGGAGAACTCGAAGTGAAATTTGGCTATTGGGATCTCCCCTGGAAGAATCTATGGCATTGATGAAATGAATATCTAGGAGTAACGTGTTTCAGACTTGGGGTCTGGGGGAATGAAAGTATCATGAACAGAGATAGTGGAGGCCAGAAGGAAGAGCTGGAGAGATGGAAGTTGAGCATCTTGAGGAAATGCGAAGAGAACAGGGGGAGGGAAAGAGTCAAAGTGACGAGTAGGAAGAAGACAAGGGACCATGAGCAGGCCATCAACCTTTATTGAAGGGGCTTTAAAGGGGATGAATCTTGAGGCAGCCACTGAATTTGTCCCTTAGGAGATTATTAGGAAAACTAGAGAGATTGGTTTCAGTAGAATCTTAGGTGTGGAAGTTTGAAAAGAGTTCAGAAAGGAGAGGATGTAGATAGTAGGATATAGATTTTTGGAGAAGTGTCCTTGATGACGTGTAGGGTTTCTAAAATAGTTCTATTGATATGGTAGAGAATAACAATAAGGAGGAAATTTGAAGGGCAAGCAGGGCTCACTTGTCTATTCAGTAAATATTTTGTCAGCCCACTTTTGCTATGCATGGTACCAGGCGATGGCATAAAATAACAAAAACAGAAATAATGTCTCATGAAGCCTGGAATGGGGAAGACAGCTATTTATCAAATGATCCCAGTAGTTCAGATATAAACTCTGGACAAGTGCTGTGAAGGAGAAGTACATGGGGCAGAGAGAGAATGAGAAAGAACTGATCTATTCTGAAAGGTGGTGTCAAGGATGCACTGGTGAGGAAGCCAGCAGAGAGCTGAAGTAGGCTACAAAGGAAAAGTAGCGGGGGCCACGCAAAGAGGTTGGAGGTTGAGGAGGGAACTGCCTCACAATATGGAAGACCCCTCTGAATTAAAGGGTGGGCAGGAGGTGAGACTGGCTAAGAACATGGCCCATTGCAGGAGCCAGAAAAAGCCTAGAGTTAGAAGGAAGTAGTCTTTTGTTTGTATTCTAGGGTAGATTAAAAAGGCAGGTTATGGGTGTTCATGGCAGGGAGGAGGCAGTGCACAGAGAAGAAAAATTAGATTTTAGGAGCCATCTTTTTTTATGCCAGATTAATAAATACAAGCCACTGTTTATTAACTCCAAAGACTGTTTCCTTTTATTGAAGAGCTTGAAATATGTTTCCTGCACACTAATTTTGAGACCTGCAGTTTTTAGTAGGTGTGACTTGCTTTGGGGAGCAGATGTATTTCTGGAGAATTGTAGCTAATTCACATTTTTGTAAATTGACTCATTTTAAGCACAGCAGGGAGTCTGCTTTTTAAAGGAAACCTATGGTGCATCCTTTTATAAAGTGTAGGATTCTTTGGAAAACAAATGTTTTGTAAATCTCTTTCAGCAGAAGGGAATGAGGGTGCAACAAGGCTGAGAAACATATATATTCATATATACAGAACTTAGGATTCAATAACTGGCAAAGAAGGCCTTTTGAAGACAAGAGCAGCTTCCCTTCAAATTCTTTGGTCTGTAAATATTGTAGTAGGGAAGCCTACTCTGGGCCTCATATTTATTTTTAGAAAGCTCTTAAATGTAAATAGTCTCTGATTTCATTTTAATTGGAGATCACAATTTTTTGAGAATTCTAAGGCAATAGTTTCAGAAGAATGGTGCAGGTGTCTGTAATCTTAAAGATACGCACTTCTGTTTCTTCATGTTCTCCTATGAGTAGTTGCTGAGAAAAAATGATGTATCTGTGGAAAGAGGTAGCATCCATCTCCTTGATTACTTATTCTCAGGGAGCTTATGTAATACTGCTTCTGCAACGCAATTCAGATGTTGTGGAATTGTGTTGCTGGGGCTTCCAGGGTGACACTTTGCAGACATTATCCTGAAGAATGATTGTGATGTGTTTTTCTTCTCTAGTGTTGACTTCTAGGACTACTTGATGTGGAATTTATTTAGAGAAGAGGAACTTTTTCCAATTGCTCATCTTTTTCTGAGAATCAGAGATTTCTAAGAGTTTCTATGCCTAGTCTAGGATTTGGCATGACAGATATTTGTTTGATGCAGAATAAAACACAAAGTACATGCAACCTTTATTCAGCCACATTGTAAGTGTATTCTATGTGCTTTCAGCTGCAGTGAATTATATTAATAACCTGTTATTGTAAAAATGTCAATAGTTTTCTCTGTCTCTTGGAATGATTATCTGTTAAAAGTATAGGGTTCATTTTAACACTGCACAACAAGAAGAAAATGTAGCTTTTAGTAAAATGTTTTCAGGCATTTTTTTTGAGATTAGTCAAAAAATAGCTATAGAGATGACACAGAGAAAATGTTTAAATAGTACGTAGGATCAAAAATAGTCCCCTTTTCCATTTATACCTAGGACACGTAGGGCTTTATTATCTTTCTTTACTGTTGCACTCTCACATTGATTTCCTTTTCTGTAAGCAGGTTTGTCATTTATAAAGAACAAATCCACATGTGTGGAAGAAGAAAAAAAACTCCTGAATTTTCCCTCTCCATGTCCATCTTAGCATATGTTCTTCTTGGGCACAACATAGTAACACACTGGATTAGAGACTCTGGGATATCTTAATTGATTATTGATCTAAGTATGAATGCTACAAAGAATTAATGTGAAAAATTGCACTTATTTCTCAGTTTAGCTGAGATACCTTTATGAGCCCGTACTTGATGATACCAGTGTTGTGGGCAAGATATGTAGTACTGGCCAGTCATTCAGGGTTCTAGGCTTAAGTCATCAGAGCAATCTTGGATTGGTTTTTATGGATAATTGAGCATTGTATAGTTATTTATAATATTTTAAAAATCACACCTGCCATCAAGGTGTCAGGATCTGGCTGATTGCAACAACTCTCTGAGTCTACTTTCTAGTTCAGGCCCTCCCCCTTTCAAACTTTCCTGTGTATTGGTGCCAGATTCCTGTTTCTAAATAGCATTTTGTTGGTCCTTAAGAACTCACAATTGTTTTTCATTACCTGTGATGGTGAAGAATACCTTTCAGTCTAGCTTTCAGAGCTTCCATGATCACATTTTGCCCTAATAATCCAACATGATCTCCATAAAAGAGTTCCTTCAAAAATGAACTCTTTTAACCAGTTGGGAAGTCTCACTGGTCTTCCCTCTGCCCATATATCATGCACACATTTTTAAGTTCCTGTCTTTGCTGATTCTGTCCTTGTACTTTTTCCCTAATACTGATGCCTCCTCTGTCCATCCAACCTCTTCCTGGCACTGAAGACACACCTCTCACTGGGTGTGCGTGGAGGACTTTCCCAAGGATGAGGTCAAGGTTGTAGGCTTTGTGTGATCTTATATTAAATAGCTATTGGATTGTATCAGAGCTACATTTATATTTAAAAACTAGGGCAATTATCATTAAACACAAGTAGAAAAATGAATGAAAGAGAAATCAAGGATAAGAGCTTAAACAAGACTGGAGAAAGACAAATGGGAAATTTTTGGAATGGTTGCTCAGGAAAAATGGACCCACCTCTTCCTGAACATCTGGGCAGATCAAGGTCTATGGTTCCTTGTGACAAACCCTTGCTCACCTGAGGGTTGCAGCAGACAGCTAAAGACATTCATGAGAATTTATATTGGCCTTGAGCCATTCACCTTCCCATGATTCTTCCTTCCATCTTCCAAACATCAGGGGCCCAGTGCTATCTGCTGCAATTAGACACAACTGAGATGTAAAGATATATCTAGAGCTGCTGGCTCCATTATATAACAGAGGAAGTAGAGGGAAGTGGTATGTTCGTGGGTCATTATCTCTAAGCTCTGATTCCAGCTTTGTTGATCTAGAAACTTCATCCAACAAGGCATCCAGAAACCAATATCTAGATGGTCTTCTAGATATTGACTCACAGTATCTAAGCTCTCAAGAGGCAGGAGTGTAAATCAGAATGTTAGCTTATTAGTTGATAGTAGTATTTCTATCCAGGGACCAGAATGTATCCAGGGACCACTTGGGTACCCTAGAAACCACGGAATCTGAAGGAAGGACCAGGAGGTGCCCTGGTGAGCATGCACTCAGGACAAAGGGCACAAGGCCATCTGGAGAAGTGCTTCCCTCAGCCCAGGGAAAATTCTGGTGAGTTAGTCCTATTCCACAGAAGAGAAATTAATAATGTTAATGTGAAGAGAGGAAATGAAACATGCTCCCTCCCAGACAAGAATTAGGGAGGAGTAATTTGGCCTGTAGAATGTTTGATGACACGTAGGGAAGGGTTCAAGAGGGAAAACATAATAAGGCCGTAGAGTATTACTTCTCAAAGAACTCAGTATAACTTATGTTAATGAGAATAACATAAATTTCCAATAGAAACAGGTGGGTTTATATTTAAAAATTTTTGTGTGTGTGGAATTGAAATATTTTTGATTTTAGAGCCTCTGGGAGTTAGCAACTGCAGCTTCTCTCCTCAGTGGATACTGAGCTAGATATTCCTTTCTGCAGAGTTTCACTAACTCAACAAAGCAACAAAAGTCACTGACACTCAAAGCTTAAAGTAGTAAAATTGCAAGACCGAAGAAGGGAGAGAACACTTACCCAAAGAGGAGGGGCTGATCTTGAGAAAAAGGAGAGTGGGGTAGATTCTCTCAGTGATAGCATTGGAAGGTGGGAGTATGAAAGGTTGCGGCAAGTCAAGAAAGAGGAGAGGTAGGGAACAAGGGGTGAAAATAGAGTGCGTTTGGGAGATTTGGAGAACATCCAGATGTGGGATGGATAACCCCAGCCCTGGACGCCTTGCCCTGGTTGGTACTGAGAAGAATAAAGTAGCTGACTAGAGGCAAATACTGAGTTTCCCCCTACCTTTACCTTAGCCATCCTGCCGCTGAACTCTCTATGACTTGGAATAGGCACTGAAAGGCTTTAAGAACAATTGAAGCTTTCATCCAAGTCCAGATTATGTTTGTTGCAGGGAAAATCTGATCAGACTGTAACTAAACAGAAGCAATCTTTCAGCCTTAAATGCCTTAAAAGCTTCAATTCAAACTCACTTAAAAGGGGAATTTGTTGATTTATATAATAAAAATATCCATTGTCTTCAAGTGTGACTTTATGGGGTTCAAATCTCTTGCCAGGACCCAAATGTCTCCTGCCCTCCGTTGGCTTTCTGTGTTTTCTGAACAAGTCTGAACAAGTGGCCCCCTCATTTCCAGGTTCACATTTGCCCTGTTTCAAGTCCAGTGGAAAAAACTTACCACTTCCTGATAGTTGCACTGCAGGTTCTGGATTCCTGTTTGTGTGGCCACGCCTGGTCCATTCTTACTGCTCTACATGGGACGCAGCGAGCTTTGGCTCTGCGATCAGACTTGGCTTCATTGCTAATAAATGGACTGGACATGGAAAAGGGTGGTTTCCCAAAAGTCAGTTACTTGAAGAATGAGGAGTGGATGCAGGGTCGGAGCAAACATCAATAGCCATTGCATTCCTCTCCAGAGACATGGATGGTTAGAAGCCTTACTATTATTGTGGATTACCTGATGGAAGACTCGTCTAACTGCAGAATAGATGGTAAACTGGAGAGTCAGTCAAGTCTAGCTCCCCAACTTGCCCCTTCTTACAGAATTGCTGGGAACAAACTCTGTGGAGCAGGAAAAAAACCAACAGCAAAGTATACAATAACGATATATGTCTTCACTGAGCAACTAGTTTGTGTCAGGTACTAAGCTAGCATTTTATGTTATTATTCAAATAACATATTTTAGAGACTGTTAAAATATTTCTAGAGATAAAAAAACAGGATAAAAGAGGCTAAAAAGATCTAAGTTAATACAGCTGGGAAATGACTTTTTCTACAGAACACCATCATTACCTCTAATACTTATTTGTCTGGTGTCTGTGTCCTTCACTAGAATGTAAGCTCCTTGACAGCTATTGGGAGGCAGATTTAAGTTCAATATATAAATAACCTTCAAATAATTAAAACCTCATAAATGCAACAGGCTGCTTTTTTTTTAATCATCACTAGAGGCAGTTGAGCATGTTATGAAGGAGATTCAACATCTGGTGAGAGATTGAACTAAATGGTCACATATTCAAAATCTGTAGGTTTACAGCTCTTCACTGTGCCAGGCCATTCCTGGATTGTTGACTTTGGAAAGGACTGGAATGTGTTATATGATGCATAAATGCGACTTTAAGTTTTAAATTAAAATCAAGAAGCTATGGTTAAGAATAAGTGTACATGAAAGAAAGCGTAAAAAGGCAAGAATGAGGCGGGGGGAAAAGGAAAGGGGAGATGGAGTGTGTTGAGAGAGAGAGGCATTCTGTGTGCAAGAAGGATCAGCTCAATATTGAACTTTTGTTCTTCATAAAGGATGTGCATTCTTTTTTTTTTTTTTTTGAGTTGGAATTTACCTCTTGTTGCCCAAGCTGGAGTGCAATGGCGCGATCTTTGCTCACTGCGACCTCCGCCTCCCGGGCTTAAGCGATTCTCCTGCCTCAGCCTCTTGAGTAGCTGGGCCACCACACTCAACTAATTTTTTGTATTTTTAGTAGAAACGGGGCTTCACCATGTTAGCCAAGCTGGTCTCGAACTCCTGACCTCAGGTGATCCGCCCGCCTTGGCCTCCCAAAATGCTGGGATTACAGGCATGAGCCACTGCGCCCGGCCAGGATATACATTCTTTACAGCCACTTTGGCACCATCATCACAGCTATTGTAGGAAGATACAGTTCCCTCTAAAGATGGGAAACAGTGTGAATTCTATGCTTTTTCTCACACAATCAATAACACCTGGAGAGTGACGTGCATGATATGAGTAGCATGGAGCCCGTATCTGCTGTGTAGGCTGATTCTTGCATGTATTGTATCTTATAATATTTAATAGTTAGTTTTGGAACACTCTATAATCATTACCTGATCTTCATGTGAGTGGCGCCATTCCCAATTTTAAGATGAAACAATGGAAGTGATTTAATACTCTGGGAGTAAGCTTCAGGTCTACAAACAGAAGCTTAACCACCTTGGCTATCAGTTTCATGCTTAAGTTCTTTGATGAGCACTTTTTTAATTTTTCTAATCAAAAAAGTGTTTGGGAAAAATCTGCCATCCGGGCTGGAGTATGGTTGTCTGATCATAACTCACTGAATCCCGAACTCTTGGGCTCACCCAATCCTCCCACCTTAACTTTCCTAGTAGCTAGTAACATGTGCCACCACTCCCAGCTAATTTTTAAATTTTATTTATATTTTTGGTAGAGACAGGTTCTCACTATGTTGCTAGGGCTGGTCTCAAACTCCTGGCCTCAGGTGATCCTCTCGCATCGGCCTTCTAAAGTGTTGGGATTACAGGTGTGAGCCAATGCACTCAGCTGATGAGAACACCTTTTAACCAGAGATGGTTGAACTGGGGTTGGTCCACAGATGTGCTTTCTGCAGCCTGGGTCTGCCTGGCATTCTGTGGGAACTGCTGACATTGTCTTGGCAGCTGGAGTCCTCCCACGTATCTTTGAAGGTCATGAGGCTGCCATATCTCATTTGGTCCAAATGTTGATTGCTCGTTCAGAATGTTAATCCTGTGGTCTCCAATTCATAATTCTTTTTCTTGGAATTCTAGTCGCTAAGTGTGAGTATGTTTGTGTCTGTACGTTGGTGTGGGTGTGTGCGTTATCGTACTATCCTTGCTTGACCTCTACTTGTGCTTCCTTGCTTACTACTTTCAAAGACTTTCTTTGTATTGTTCTGCTAGCAACCTTCTGAATACCAATACGAGAAAATTATTTTTTTTCTGGGAAAAATATTGCTGTGTATCCTGACATTTTTGGCAAGTCGTTTTCTACTCACAATGGGAAGTTGTGATAAAGTGAATTATCTTTTGTGCAGAGTTGTTTTCCTTTGTGTTTGTCTGTGCCTACCATTCTCTGTTTTCTATTAAATTATTATTTTCTCCATGTTACTTTACAAGTTGTAATTGCTTTGTTATCAGAAAGAGAAAGGTAGGTTCATTTTATCCTTTTATCACTGGGCGTCTTGGTGAATGAATTGTAGCACTCCTCATTACCATAGCTTTGTTCTGCTCAGTTTTTAATGTTAATTGCCCTTGTCATTCCTTGTAATATAAGCTATAGAAATGTTCTTTCAAAGAAGAGAGATATTAACAAGTCAGAATATATTTTCAAAATGAATTGATAACGAAATTTCATGTTTCATCTCAAAGCATTAATTAAATGACAAGGAGCTCATGAAGTGAAATAAACAAAGGATGGACAAGTGATGTTGACATAGCAAGTCCAAGAAAGAAGCACATGAGTTCGTGTTTAATTGAAAGAGAACATTGTAGGGACTGGTCACTCATTCTACTGCCCCCAAATTTATAATCCTTTCAAATGTTTTAATTCTTTTACACATGGGTACTGGTCTCCATCGTTCTCTTCTTTAAATGCCAATCTTCCTTCTGCTTTTGTTCCTCTTGATGAGAGAACGCATATTTGTGTGTTTACATTCAGAATTGTTACACTGAAAGGGGCCCGAATGTGTACAAGCCGAAAGCTCCACACTGTCCTCTTCTGCCAGTTAGCGGTATTGCCTGTCAAACTGATCTCAAATGAGGTGAAAAGCTGTAGGAGTGAGTACTTAGTGAAGTAGAAAACAATTACATTCCTGTGTGATAGAGTTACTCTGGGGAATGGACCAAGAGATAGAGGGGCAGAGAGTGAATTTCTTGCCCAGGTTAACCATAGGGTGAGTTTCTTAAGGCAATTGTATTCTTTGGAAGCACAGTCCCATTTTATGCCTTTTTGTTTTACATTTTCTGTCTACTTAAACTCTGTTACTCTTACAGATTCCGAACTAGTCCAGTTCCAGAGCTCTACTTTGGAGAAGAGGTAGGGACCCTCATCATCTATTGCTTTTGCTATTTGAACAGAGAGAACAGTTTGTGCTCCCAGTTCGGTAGTTTTCAAAAAACATATTTTCCCCCAAAGCCAGGAGAAGCATCCTAAAATTTTCAAGAGCATAGCAACAAGCACACTTCTATTTTTCGGATCCGTACTTCACTCTCTTTAGTTGCAGATGAGATCTGGCAATCCTACTTCTGGCCTGAAGTACATTTGTGTTTTAAGTACATCTACAGTCTAAATCCTATCCAGGTTTGTTTGTTTGTTTTGCCAGGAGCAGTGGAAGTTGTTTTCTCCTCATAAGGGGATCTTTTTGTGCAGAGTAGTTTTGCTTTGTCTATGCCCATCATTTTCTGTTTTCTATTAAATTATTTTCTCCATTATTACAAGTTGTGTTGTTTGTAATTGCTTTCTACTGGAAAACTGCTTCGTGGGTTTCTCCCAATGTGTGGGTAAATATATCATCTGCTTCTGAATTAGAAAGTTATTTTTATGTTGACTTCTAAAGATTCTTTTCCTGAACCCCATGTGGTCCTCTTCACCTGAAAAGCAAAGACCCCTTCCATTCAAAATTGTTATTTATGCTGGTTGGAGTATTAGTAAATAACATTTGCTCTTCCATTTCTAACACCCAGCATGGAGTCTAACACATCCTGGGGTTCCAATATTTGTTGAATAAATGCACGGAAGGTATGCCTTCTGTTCTCAAGGTATTTGGAGTCAGATGGAAGAACTTACAGTTTAGAGTTGATGATCCCAGAAATTTCTGTCCTCACCTTGACCTTTTCCCTGAAACTTGCTGCAAGCTTATTCACTGGATGTTCCAGGATTATTTAACTTTTTGATGACTCTGAGCAATTCTAGCTAACATCTGGAGACAGTTCACAGTAAGAGACATGCGGACCAAGCCAATGCCCATGTTTCTTGTAGCTCCACTATAATAAATTACTTCCTTGCAGTAACCAGAGGCAGACTTACACTCCAGTCTGTGATTGGCTACATGTTTCTGTTTCTGGTCTGAGAGATCCCTTCAGCCCTCTGCTTATGTACAAAGCAGATGCTCATGTACAAAGTGAAGATGATTGGCATGTCCAGAGTCCAGTAGTTGAACAAGGCTTCACGTTGCATTCTCTCAGCTCTCCTTTCTCACGCATCCTCTCCACTTTTTTAAAAAGTCAAAAATAACAGATGCTGGCAAGGTTGCAGAGAAAAGGGAACCCTTATACACTGTGGGAGTGTAAAGTACTACTTCTCCCTCCTCCTACCCTCCCCTCTCAAGTAGACCCCACTGTCTGTTGTTTTCTTCTTCGTGTTCATAAGTTCTCATCAATTAGCTCCCACATATAAGTGAGAACATGCGTATTTGGTTTTTTGTTCCCGCATTCGTTTGCTAAGGATAATAGCCTCTAGCTCCATCCATGTTCCCAAAAAAGACATGACTTGTTCTTTGTGGCTCCTTTCTCACGCATCCACTCCTTAGGGGAAGGATGATCCAAAGTCATATTTATAGAGTTTCGCATCTCCAAAACCACCTCTTTTTTTTCACCAAGGGAAGGAAATAGATATGTTCTAATTTCAAACACAGGTAATGTTTGAAATTAGAATTCAGATGTTCAGATTACTAAACTAGTGCTACTTCTATGATATTATAATACTTTTGAATATTTAGTGACTTTAAGAAATACTTGATTGACTTGGTGATACTGATTATGGTACTTAATTATGCCACTTGTGATCTAAATCAAGTTTCTCTCTTTTCCATGATGGCCAAAGCCTTCTAAGAACCTATCATTTTGACAATTCATCCTTGATCATTTCTTTCAGACTTTTACAGCCTGGCTTTTGTATCCATTGCTTTTACTCAAACTGTAATTATCATTTAAACTGATAAACCCAGTGGTTTTACTCACTGGGCTTCCTGAATTTTTCTGCAGTATTGTCCCTTGGGTCTTTACATATTTCTTTTTTTTTTTAACTTGTATTTTAGGCTCAAGGGTACATGTGCAGGTTTGTTATATAGGTAAATTTTATCTCATGGGGGTTTGATGTACAAATTATTTCACCACCCAAGTAATAAACATAGTACCTGATAATAGTTTTTTGATCCCTCCATCCTCCCACCTCTACCTAAAGTAGGCCCTGGTATCTGGTATCTGCTGTTCTTTTGTGTCTATGTGTACTCAGTGTTTAGCTCTCACTTATAAGCTAACATGTGTGGTATTTGGTTTTCTGTTCCTGTGTTAGTTTGCTCAGGATAATGACTTCCAGCTCCAACCATGTTGCTGCAAAGGACATGATTTTGTTCCATTTTATGGCTGTGTAGTATTCCATGGTGTATATGTACCACATTTACTTTATCCAGTCTACCATTGATGGGCATTTAGGTTGATTCCATGTCTTTGCTATTGTGACCAGTGCTGCAATAAACATATGCATATGTGTGTCTTTATGGTAGTACAACTTGGATTCCTTCGGGTGTAGACCCAATAATTGATTGCTGGGTTGAATGGTACCTCTGTTTTAAGTTCTGTGAGAAATCATCAAACTGCTTTCCCTAATGGCTAATTTACACTCCCACCAGCAGTGTATAAATGTTTTCTTTTCCCTGTAACCTTGCCAGCAACTGCTGTTTTTGACTTTTTAATAATAGTCCTTCTGACTGGTGTGATACGGTATCTCATTGTGGTTTTGGTTTACGTTTCTCTAATCAGTGATGTTGAGTTTTTTTTCATAGGCTCGTTGGTTGTATGTCTTCTTTTGAACAATGTCTGTTCATGTCCTTTGCCCAGTTTTTTTTTTTTTTTTAGTTTTTTTTTTTAACTTTTAGGTTTGGGGATACAGGTGAAGGTTTGTTACATAAGTAAACATGTGTCATGGGGGTTTGTTGTACATATTATTTCATAACCCAAGTATTAAGCCGAATACCCAATAGTTACCTTTTCTGTTCTTCTCCCTCCTCCTACCCCCCACCCCTCAAGTAGACCCCACTGTCTGTTGTTTTCTTCTTCGTGTTCGTAAGTTCTTATCATTTAGCTCCTACATATAAATGAGAACATGCGTATTTGGTTTTCTGTTCCTGCATTAGTTTGCTAAGGATAATAGCCTCCAGCTCTATCCATGTTCCTGCAAAAGACATGACTTGTTCTTTATGGCTGCATAGTATGCCATGGTGTATATGTACCACATTTTCTTTATCCAGTCTGTCACTGATGGGCATTTAGGTTGACTCTATGTCTTTGCTCATGTGAATAGTGCTGCAAAGAACATTCACTAGCACGTGTCTTTATGGTAGAATGATTTATATTCATCTGGGTATATACCCAGTAATGGGATTACTGGGTTAAATGGTAGTTCTGCTTTTAGCTCTTTGAGGAATTAACATATTGATTTCCACAATGGTTGAAGTAATTTATACTCCCACCAACAGTGTGTAAGGGTTCCCTTTTCTCTGCGACCTTGCCAGCACCTGTTATTTTTTGACTTTTTAATAGTAGCCATTCTGACTGGTGTAAGATGGTATCTCATTGTGGTTTTGGATTGCATTTCTCTAATGATCAGTGATACTGAGCTTTTTTCATATGCTTCTTGGCCACAAGTATGTTGTCTTTTGAGCAGTGTGTATTCATGTCCTTTACCCACTTTTCAATGGGATTATTTTTCTCTTGTAAATTTAAGTTCCTTATAGATGCTGAATATTAGATCTTTGTCAGGTGCATAGTTAGCAAATATTTTCTCCCATCCTGTAGGTTGTCTGTTTACCATCTTGATAGTTTCTTTTCCTGTGCAGAAGCTCTTAAGTTTAATTAGATCCCACTTGTCAATTTTTGCTTTTGTTGCAATTGCTTTTAGTGTCTTTGTCATGAAATCTGCCTGTTCCTGTGTCCAGGAGGGTATTGCCTAGGTTGTCTTTCAGGGTTTTTATAGTTTTGTGTTCTACATGTAAGTCTTTAATCCACCTTGAGTTGATTTTTTTAGAAGGCATAAGGAAGTGGTCCTGCTTCAATCTTCTGCATATAGCTAGCCAGTTCTCCCAGCACTATTTATTGAATAGGGATTATTTTCCCCACTGCTTGTTTATGTCAGCTTTGTCAAAGATCAGATGGTTGTAGATGTGTGGCCTTATTTCTGGGTTCTCTTTCTGTTCTATTGTTCTATGTGCCTTACCAGTACTATGCTGTTTTGGTTATCGTAGTCTTGTAGTATAATTTGAAGTCAGGTAATGTGATGCTGTGTCTGGAATTGGTGGGTTCTTGGTCTTGCTGACTTCAAGAATGAAGCCGCGGACCCTTGTGGTGAGTGTTACAGTTCTTAAAGGCGGCACATCTGGAGTTGTTCATTCCTTCCGGTGGGTTTGTGGTCTTGCTGGCCTCAGGAGTGAAGCTGCAGACCTTCACAGTGACTGTTACAGTTCATAAAGGTGGCGTGTCCAGAGTTGTTCGTTCCTCCCGTCCGGAGCTGTTCGTCCCTCCCAGTGGGTTTGTAGTCTTGCTGGCTTCAGGAGTGAAGCTGCAGACCTTCGCGGTGAGTGTTACAGCTCAGAAAGGCAGAGTGGACCCAAAGAGTGAGCAGCAGCAAGATTTACTGCGAAGAGTGAAAGAACAAAGCTTCCACAGAGTGGAAGGGAACCCGAGTGGGTTGCTGCTGCTGGCTCGGGTGGCCTGCTTTTATTCCCTTATCTGGTCCCACCCACATCCTGCTGATTGGTCCATTTTACAGAGAGCTGATTGGCCCATTTTACAGAGAGCTGATTGGTCCATTTTATAGACAACTGATTGGTCCATTTTGACAGAGTGCTGATTGGTGTATTTATGATCCTTTAGCTAGACACAGAGTGCTGATTTGTGCATTTATAATCCTTTAGCTAGACACAAAACTTCTCTAAGTCCCCACCAGATTAGCTAGACATACAGCGCTGATTGGTGTGTTTACAAACCTTTAGCTAGACACAGAGTGCTGACTGGTGCATTTACAAACCTTTAGCTAGACACAGAGTGCTGATTGGTACATTTACAATCCTTTAGCTAGACAGAAAAGTCCTCCAAGTCCCCACCCATCCCAGAAGCCCAGCCAGCTTCACCTCTAACTGGCACTCACCACAGGACTCTGCAGCTCCTAGCCCAGGCACTCTGGCAGCCCAGAAGGAGTTCGTCCCAGACAACCAAGAGGAAAAGAGGGGAAGCGAGAAAGAGACGGAGACCCTCCATCATGGCCAATGACCCTGCAAAGAGGGAACGGTGGTCCAGGCATGGGACCCAGACTCTGATCAATCCCAGCAGGCGTCGGCCAGACGCACCAAGTGTGGGGCCTGCCGAGCCTGTGCCCACCCGGAACCCACACTGGCCTGTGAGCACTGCACACAGCCCCGGTTCCTGCCTGCGCCTGTTCCTCCACACCTCCCTGTGAGCAGTGGGAGCTGGCTCCAGCCTCAGCCAGCCCCAGAGAGGGTTCCTCATAGCACAGTGGCGGGCTGAAGGGCTCTTCAAGCGTGGCCAGAGTGGACACTGAGGCCAAGGAGGTGCTGAGAGCAAGTGAGGGCTGCTAGCACATTGTTATCTCTCAATTCCCCCTTTAAACAGGACACCCCAACTGCTGTTGGGAATTTGGCTGATGACCGCTCTAGCTACTTCCTGCTGGATAGGGGTGAAGAAGCAGCCCTGCAGTTGTAGTATCCTCTAGAGGGGAACTATTTAGGCCAGTGGAAGGGCCAGTGGTTTGGTCCAGGGGTCCTCAGTAGAAGTTGTTAGTTGAGCTCATTTGGGGTTCCCTTTGTAAGACCATCTGTAGCTTGATGGCCTAGATTCTAGAGGAGACAAATTTGACAAGGTTAAAGATACAGGGCCCAAAGGCAAGTAACAGCAAGATGGCTGCCATGGGACCTAGAAAGGGGAGAAGCCATGTTGTCCAACTCCAGAGGTTGGTATAAGAGTTTGAAAGGCGTTGTCTGATTTCAGAAGACTTTTCCTGTAAATGCAGGGTGGCATCTCGTACTATCCCTGACTGGTTAGTGTAAAAATAACACTCTTCCCCTAAGAAGGTGCAGAGTCTTCCTTTCTCAGCAGTGAGGAGGTCTAGGCCTCGGTGGTTTTGGAGAATCACTGCTGCTAGAGAGTCTATTTGGGATTGTAGAGTAAGGATAGATTTCGTTATTCCTTGCAAACTGTCTGAGAAATCCTTTGAGAGTGTGTGGTAGTAGGATAATCAAGTAGATAAACTGGCTATTCTGGTTCCTGTAGCAGTAGCCATTCCTAACCCTATAAGTAGGGGTATTAGCACTGATGGCTCTGTGCTGACAGACTTGAACTTTGAGGGGTACTGATAAGGTCTGATTTCCTGGGGCAATATTAATGTTGGGACTTAGAAAGACTAAGGCACAGGTGCCTGTCCAGTTAGTGGGGAGGCAGATATAGGTTGATGTTCCACATAAGAAGAATATACCTTGGCTGGGTAGACAGAACTGGTTGTATATGTCAAAAAGGTGTGTGAATTTGTGTTTTTCATTTTCCCATACTCCTAGAGTACTTGCCAAGGTAGCTCCAGTGAGCGGCTGGAAAGGGGTGTTGGGAGCAAACTGAGTGGCTCCCTGTGTTCTATTTTCCCATTGGAGAAAAAAGTGTTTTGTATCCACTAGGAACCATTCAAGAGAGTGATTGAAAGAGGGGATGAGAAGGCATTCACGAGTGGTGGGGGCACTGCTGGAGGGAGTCCAGGGATGAATGGTCATACAGGGAGTATGTTTGCCATTACAAAACCTGGAGTGTTTGTTAAGCAGGGAGGAGGTAATGATTTTTGGGGGCCTTGAGAAGCGGACAAACCATCTGAATGGAGCTGTTCGGGTGACTCGGAAGTTACTATGATCAGTTGGGGCTTGAAGTTGTAGGGTGTAATTACACTGATGGGGTAGTAGGTGCCCCAGGGCCAGGCCTGATAACAGGTTGCGTTGGATGCATAAAGGGGCTTGGAAAGTTAAAATGGTATTCATAGTTACAGGGCCATGTATTGGCTTTTCATTGCTTGTGTAATAGGTGAGGTTGGAAATGTAAGAACGTAAAAGTTGGATTGCATGTCCTATTAGGGTATTCTTGGTCCTATCAGAGATGGGGAAGTCAGTCAATGATTGCATATTTAGAAGTCGGAAAGGGTCTTTTCCTTCATAATGAGGGTGGTAGGTTAAGTTGGTAAAGACCCAGTTTTTTGGGGGAATGGGATTGGCAACGTAAGCAGAGGTTGATAGAGAGATACAAAGCCAACAGTCATTTGCCAGGGAAGGATTGGACTGGTTTAATAGAGAGTGTGTTAAGTTGAGAGTCTTGTAGAGACAATTAGGAGCTAGTGGAAGGGGAGGTTGTGATTGTATGAGGTATCCAAGGAAGCAGGAGGGATATACGTAGGGAAAGAGCAAATAAGAAGGTAAAGAGGGTGCTCTGGAAGACAAGATTATTTTATCTAGTCTGAGTTAAAGGTAGGAGTAAATTGCTGTCAAAAGGAAGGAAGATTGAAGAAAGAAGGTTGATGTGATTAGGATTTTCATCCTGGTACATCCTGCAACAGTATATAGTCCTATTGCAAAGAGTATGGTTAGTATGCTGTTTTCACTTACCTTTTTTAAGGAGGAAGGGGTTTTTCCACAGGATCAGTGGTAGGAGCCTTTTTAGTCTGGGATGTTTCCTTCTGAAATAGGAGATGTAAGTCCTCCAATGGTTCACAGGTGTATCGAGGGTGGTCTGGCTGATCTTGGGACTCCTGAGCTGAGGGTCCTGCAGGTTCCTCAGGGGATGTCCAAAGTTTAACTCGGGTGTGGTGAATCCAAGATTCCACTCCTGCCACCTTAACTGCAGTGGGGGTAGAGAGGATTACTGAGTATGGTCCTTCCCACAAAGAGTCCATAGATGGGCAGGTAGAGGGGAGAGATATGACCAACACTAGATCTCCTGGTTGAAACAACTCTGTTCCCTTTTTTCTGTGACATCCTTCAGGTAGGTTTTTAAGGTTTTGTTTATATTTTGCCAAAGAAGTTATATCTTTGACCAAGTTGGCTGTTTCCTGATCAAGTAGGA
Source organism: Pan paniscus (assembly GCF_029289425.2). Lineage (NCBI taxonomy): Eukaryota > Metazoa > Chordata > Mammalia > Primates > Hominidae > Pan > Pan paniscus. The sequence continues at coordinate 121,529,562 of NC_073253.2, read as the reverse complement.
GGTCATTTGTGAGAAAAGGTTGTCCATATAGCATTTCATATGGACTGAGCCTCATTTTGTGAGGAGAATTTCAGATTCTCAACAAGGCCATGGGCAAAAGAGTAGGCCATGGGAGATGAGTTTCTTGTGTTAGTTTCCTTAAGTGCCTCTTGAGTGTTTCATTTGCCTTCTCGCCCTTCCCTGAGGATTGTGGCCTCCACGTACAGTGAAAGTGATACTGTATCCCTAGCACCCTGGAAATTCCCTGAGTTATCGCGGCTTTAAAAGCCAGACCATTGTTGCTCTGTAAGCTTTGGGGAAGCCCAAATCTAGGAATTATTTCATGAATTAGGACTTTAATCACTTCCTGAGACTTCTCTGTCTTGCAGGGGAAAGCTTCTATCCAATTTGTGAAGGTATCAACACAGACCAACAAGTATTGAAATCCCTTTGACTTACGCATATGGGTGAAGTCTAACTGCCAGTCCTGTCCAGGATAGTGACATATTCTTTGTTCCCCCAAAGGGGCCTTACGATGGACCAAGGGATTATTCCATTGGCACAACTCACAGGCTTTGACTACCTGTTGGATGGTTCAGAGGAGATTTGGCCCTTTGAGTGTTTTCAATACCCATATGAAAAGTTTGGTGGAGGGTTTTAAGTATTTTCCACTGGCTGGCTTCGGGTATCAGTACCTTTCCTTCTTCTGTCATTAACTACCCTGAGGAGAGAAAACTATGCCCCTGTGAAAGTCCCCATTCTCTTTCAGTCGGGGAATACTGGGGCTTAACCTCCTGGAGGGGGTTGTTCCATACCAAGGGTCCTTCAGTAGGTATTTCTAATGGGGGGTCCCGCCTGGCAGCAATTTTGGCCTCAGCATCTGCCTGACGGTTTCCTTCTGCCTTTTCTCCTTCACCTTTCTGATGGCTTTGGCAGTGTATGACTGCCACCTCCTTGGGTTTTTGCACTTCGTGCAATAACTCTATAATTTCCTTGTGGTATTTAGTGGGGGTTCCCCCAGAGGTTAGGAACTCCCTTTCTTTCCATATTGCAGCATGGGCATGTAGGATTAGATAAACATACTTGCTATCTGTATACACATTTATTCTTTTTCCCTTTCCCAGTTCTAAGCTCGGGTAAGTGCCACTAGTTCTGCTAACTGGGCACTGGTCCCTGGGGGAAGACACTTACTTTCAAGTATGGTTACATCACTAACTATGGCATAACCTGCCCTTCATATCCCATTCTCCACAAATGAACTTCCATCGGTATATAGGTTAAGGTCAGGATTAGTTAAGGGGACTTCTAAGAGATCCTGTCAGGTGGCATAACTCTGGACTATAATTTGTTGGCAGTCATGCTCGATTGGTTCCCCATCCTCTGGGAGAAAAGTGGCAGGGTTGAGGGCCATGCACGTATGTATTTGAAGCACTGGTCCCTCAAGGAGTAGCACCTGGTATGTAAGTAGTTGGCTGTCTGATAGCCATAAACTTCCTTTGGCACCTAGCATGCCATTTACATCATGAGTAGTCCAGACAGTGAGATCCTTTCCTTGTATTATCTTGATAGCCTCTGACACTAAGACAGCCACTGCCACAACTACCCATAAACAGTGAGGCCAGCCTTTTGTTACTACATCAATTTCCTTACTTAGGTATGCCACTGGTTGTGGGGTTGTCCCACAAGTCTGAGTAAGGACTCCAAGAGCTATCCCTGCTTTCTCTGTGATGTATAAAGAGAAGTTTTGTCCTGTGGGAAGGCTTAAAACTGGAGCTTGTACTAGCGCCTTCTTTAAGGTTTTGAAGGCTGTTTCTGCCTCTGGTTCCCATTCTACTAAATGAGTATTTGCCCTCTGGGTCTCCTTGATTAGAGTATAGAGGGGCCTGGCTATCTTGCTGTATCTGGGGATCCATAGTCGGCAAGAGCCAGTGATTCCAAGGAACCCCCCTGCAACTGTTTTAATGTCTTAGGGTAAGGATAAGCCAGTATAGGCTGTATTCATTCCTTGCTGAAGGCCCTGGTCCGTCTGGTTAAGATTAGGCCTAGATATTTGACCTGCTGCAGGCAAAGCTGGGCCTTCGACCTCGACATCTTTTACCCTTGATTAGCTATAAAGTTGAAGAGATCTAGAGTAGCCTGCTGGCATGAGGCTTCTGAACTGGTAGCCAAAAGTAAATCATCCACATACTGAGGGACCAGAGGGCCTGGACTTGAGAAGTGGCCTAGATCTTGGGCCAGTGTCTGACCAAACAGGTGAGGGCTATCCTTAAACCCTTGGGGCAAGAGAGTCCACATAAGTTGGGAAGTGTGGTATGTGGGATCCTCAAAGGCAAAGAGAAGCTGGGAGTCAGAGTGCAGGGGAATACAGAAGAAGGCATCCTTGAGGTCCAGAACTGTGAACCATTCTGCTTCCTCTGGCATTTGAGAGAGCAGAGTATAGGGATTGAGTACAACTGGATATAGAGGAATTACTGCCTCACTGATGAGTCTGAGATCTTGCACTAGTCTCCACTGACCATTTGGTTTTTGTACTCCTATAATTGGGATGTTGCAGGGACTGCTACATTTCCTTACTAAACCTTGAGTTTCTAAGTGTTTAACAATATCCTATAAACCTTTATGAGCTTCAGGCCTTAAGGGATATTGCCTTTAATAAGGAAAAGTGGTGGTGTCTTTTAGCCTGATTTGGACTGGGTGGGCATTTTTTGCCCTTCCAAATTGTCCTTCCAATGCCCAGACTTCAGGGTTGATTCCCTCTTCAAGTAGGGGACAACAAATGGGTAACTTGTTCCCCATATTCATGTAGATAATAGCTCCAGCTTTGGCTAATATATCCCTCCCTAATAAGGGTATGGGACTTTCAGGTATAACAAGAAAGGCATGTGAATTGAGCAAAGTGTCCCAATTACAACTGAGGAGGTGGGAGAAATACATGGTTACAGGCTGTCCCAGGATTCCTCAGATGGTAATGGACCTTGAGGACAGTCGTCCAGGACAGGAGATTAGCACTGAGAAGGCTACACCAATGTCCAGGAGGAAGTTAATTTCCTGGCCCTCAATGGTTAAATGTACCCAGGGCTCAGTGAGGGTGATGACATGAGCTGGCGCTTGCCCTGGGCGCCCTCCATCCTGTTGTTGAATCATCTGGTTGGGGGCTTCTGACCCAGAGAACCTTTGTCCTCTGGGGCAGTGCACCTTCCAGTGATTGCCTCAGCATAGTGGACATGGAGGAGGGGGCGGCTTGTTTCTCACTGGACAATCTTTTTTAAGCTGTGCTTGTAAACCACGCTGATAACAAGCCCTACCAGGTGATTGGCCTGCTCCATTTCCTGTCCTCTCTGAAACACCAAGGTTTGTCTATCTGAGGGCCATGACTAAGGCTGCAGTCTTTCTCTGATCTTGCTTTTCCTTTTGGGCCTGTTCCTCTTGATCCCTATTACAGAACACCAAAGTTGCTAGGTTTAATAATGCCTCCAAATTTTGTTCAGGTCCCGGGGCTTGCTTTTGGAGCTTTCTCCTGATATCTGCTGCTGATTAGGTAATAAACTTATCTTTTATAATCAATTGACCCTGAAGTGATTTGGGTACAGGGGAGTATATTTTCTTAAGGCCTCTCTTAGCTGCTGAAGGAAGGCAGGAGGATTTTCTTCCTTTCCCTGAGTTATGGTGGACATCATTGAATAATTCATGGGCTTTTTCCTAATTCTCCTTAGTCCTTGTAGAACACAGGTCAACAGATGTTTACGACTCCAGTCCCCATGATCTGAGTCGAGGTCCCAGTGGGGATCCATACTGGGGACGGCTTGCTGACCGGTAGGGAATTTGTCCCTTTCTCCAGCTGTCGTTCACTTGACTAAGATACCAAGTATCTCCAAACTTTCAGGCTGCAGCTAAAGCTGCATTCTTTTCATTAAAGGCCAGGGTTTGATCTAACAGTAGCATGACATCTCTCCAATTAAGGTCGAAGGTTTGCCCTAGACACTGTAGGACATCTATGTACCTATCAGGATCATCTGAAAACTTCCCCAGGTCTGCCTTGATCTGCTTTAAATCAGAGAGGGAGAAGGGGACATGTACCTGGGTTGGGCCAAATTCCCCTCCCCCTACAGCTTGAAGGGGACATAACCGATAGCCTGGGGGTTTTTGTGGTCCTTTGGAGATTTCTTGGCTTATTTCCTTCTGGGCAGGGGAGATTTGAGGAGGCTTATCATTAATAGGAAGGGGAGCTATAGGGAGGCTAAGATATGGGTGTAAGCTGAGAGGTCCTCCTGTGGGATGTAAATTGCAAGCTTTGCATAGTTGTGTATTTTCCTTCAATGAAAAGAAGGCTTGGACTTAAGGTATTTCACTCCATTTGCCTTCCCTCTTACAGAAAAGGTCAAACTGCAGGATAGTATTGTAATTTGTACTTCCCTCAGGTGGCCATTTTTCCCCATCAGAGAGAGAATATTGGGGCCCGGCTGTAGGGCAGAAAAAAATGAGCCACCTCTTTTTCAGGGTTTGTGGGTCAAATTGGTCCCAATGGCTTAGGATGCATTTCAAGGGTGAGCCTGTTGATGCCTGAGTGTTTCCCATCTGAAAGCCAAAACTGCCCATGGTTTTGGTTTGTTTTGTTTCTCCCCCTGCCCAAGAACCTGCAACAGTCCCTGGACCCTCCTGATGGGCATAGTTGAACTCACCGACGCAGCAGCAGAAACACTAGTTTTCCTCCCAGACCACAAGGAGGACTGAGGAAGGTTGGATTTAGTGGCCCTTACCAACACATTCTCGAAAACCTGCACCCTTGTCTGTCCTCCTAGACCACAAAGAGGACTGAGAAAAATCGGATTTAGTGGCCTGGACCGACGCATTCTCGAAAACCTGTTAGAGTCCTAAGCATTCTCCTGTTGGTATTGGGACCTTACCTGTGTCCTATAAAGATGTTATGCCCCAAAAATGAAGTGGAGGGCCATACCCTGAGGGAGGGGAGGGATCTCCAGAGTTGGAAGAGTGACACCTTTTGTTCTCACTTATATGAATAGGAAGGATACAATTTCTGAGGCTCCCCATATCCTAGCTTCAGGAATAGCTTTTGTTAGGCCTGCTAGTCTGAGGGAGGGATCCTAAAATTCCAGATAGTCCACACTATGATGGGGCTTTGGGCAAAAATTATGTCTTTCTGATTGGTGAGCCCAGGTGCCTAAAGAAGGTAACAGAGTTCTGGAGTTTATATTAGAAATCATTCTCATAGGAGAAACTAGAAAAGCACCAAAGACAGGGAGTGATTTTTAGAAGTGGGACTAGCCTCGGAGAAGAGAGGTGAGAGGAAGTTTGTTTGGCAGGCATTAGGACCCAGGAGGCAATGGTCAGGGTAGATAGAATAGATGGGTGAGTCTCCCTTGGGTGACATGACTTTGAGAGTTCTGCTCATGGCCACAGGGTCAACCAACTTGTTGTTGGGACCCCGGAGCTGAATGGCTTTCCTCTCTGTTGACCCTTGGCTCAGCCCAGAAGTACAGGAAAAGTGGAAGCTGGTTCCAGGCAAACAAATGCTCCAAACTCCGAAGAGGCAGGGATTGTTAGAGAGCCCTTTCCCAGAAAGCCTGACACCAGTGTCTTTAGTCTGGCAGCCATGCTAGTTGCTCTTAACTGGCCGACAGGTGCCTGGTATTTAACCTCTGAATTCTAAGGAAAAATAGGACAGAATAGCAAGCGAAAGGGGTCCAGTGGTACTCACCACTTGGCGATAAGTGATGGTTCCTTCGTGGTCACCAAAATGTGTCCAGAATTGGTGGGTTCTTGGTCTCGCTGACTTCAAGAATGAAGCCGCAGACCCTTGCAGTGAGTGTTACTGTTCTTAAAGGCAGCACGTTTGGAGTTGTTCATTCCTTTGAGTGGGTTTATGGTCTCATTGGCCTCAGGATTGAAGCTGAAGACCTTCGTGGTGAGTGTTACAGCTCAGAAAGTTGGTACAGACCCAAAGAGTGAGCAGCAGCAAGATTTATTGCAAAGAGCGAAAGAACAAAGCTTCCACAGTGTCGAAGGGGACCTGAGCTGGTTGCTGCTGCTGGCTCAGGTGGTCTGCTTTTATTCCCTTATCTGGCCCCACCCACATCCTGCTGATTGGTCCATTTTACAGAGAGTTGATTGGTCCATTTTACAGACAGCTGATTGGTCCGTTTTGACAGAGTGCTGATTGGTGTGTTTACAATCCTTTAGCTAGACACAGAGTGCTGATTGGTGCGTTTACAATCCTTTAGCTAGACCCAGAGTGCTGATTGGTGCATTTACAAACCTTTAGCTAGACACAGAGTGCTGATAGGTGTGTTTACAATCCTTTAGCTAGACACAAAAGTTCTCCAAGTCCCTACACGTCCCAGAAGCCCAGCTGGCTTCACCTCTCACTGGCACTTGCCACAGGACTTTGCAGCTCCTAGCCCGGGCACTTTGGCAGCCCAGAAGGAGCTCATCCCAGACAACCAAGAGGAAAAGAGGGGAAGTGAGACAGAGATGGACACCCACCATCGTGGCCAATGACCCTGTGGAGAGGGAACGATGGTCCAGGCATGGGACCCGGCCACTGATCAAGCCCAGCAGGTGTCGGCTGGCCATGTCGAGTGCGGGGCCCACTGAGCCCGCACCTACCCAGAACCCACGCTGGCCTGCGAGTGCTGTGCACAGCCCCGGCTCCCACCCGCGCCTGTCCCTCCACACCTCCCTGTGAGCAGAGGGAGCTGGCTCTGGCCTCAGCCAGCCCCAGAGAGGGGCCCTCATAGCACAGCAGTAGGCTGAAGGGCTCCCCAAGTGTGGCCAGAGTGGACGCCAAGGCCGAGGAGGCACCAAGAGTGAGCGAGGGCTGCTAGCACATTGTCACCTCTCAATGCCTCCAGCTTTGTTCTTTTTGCTTAGGGTTGCTTTGGCTATTTGAGCTCTTTTGTGGTTTTACACTTTTTTTTTTTTTTTCTTGAGACAGAGCTTTGCTCTGTCACCCAGGCTGGAATACAGTGGCACAATCTTGGCTCACTGCAACCTTCGCTGCCTTCCGGGTTGAAGCAATTCTCCTGCCTCCCAAGTATCTGGGATTACAGATGTGCACTACCATGCCCAGCTAAATTTTTCATTTTTAGTAGAGATGGGGTTTCACTATGTTGGCCAGGCTGGTCTCAAACTCCTGACCTCAGGTGATCTGCCTGCCTCAGCCTACCAAAGTGCTAGGATTACAGGTGTGAGCCACCATGCCTGGCCATACAAATTTTAAAATAGTTCATTTTTTTTTAGTTCTGTGAAGAATGGTGTAGATAGTTTGATAGGAATAGCACTAAATTTGTAAATTGCTTTGGGCAGTATAACCATTTTAATGACATTGATTCTTCCTGTCCATAAGCATGGGATGTTTTTCCTTTCATTTGTGTCTTCTCTGATTTTTTTGAGCAATGTTTTATAATTCTTATTGTAGAGATCTTTCCCCTCCCTGGTTAGCTGTGTTCCTAGGTACGTTATTTCCTTTGTGCGGCAATTGTGAATGGAGTTGCCTTTCTAATTTGGCTCTCAGTTTCGGTGTTGTTGGTATATAGGAATGCTAGTGATTTTTGTACATTGATTTTGTATCCTGAAACTTTGCTGTTGTCTATCAGATGGAGGAGCTTTTGGGTTGAGACAGTGGGGTTTTCTAGATATTGAATCATGTTGTCTGCAGACAGATAGTTTGGCTTCCTCTCTTCCTATTTGGATGCCTTTTATTTATTTATGCTGCCGGACTGCTCTGGCTAGGACTTCCAATACTATGTTGAATAGAAGTGGTGAGAGAGGTGAGTGGTGATCCTCATCTTCTGCCAGTTTTCAAGTGGAATGCTTCCAGCTTTTGTCAATTCAGTATAATGTTGGCTGTGAGTTTGTCATAGATGGCTTACTATTTTGAGGTATGTTCCCTCAGTACCTAGTTTCTTGAGAGATTTTAACATGAAAGGATGTTGAATTTTAGTGAAAGCCTTTCCTGCATCTGTTGAGATAATCATGTGTTTTTTGTTTTTAGTTCTATTTATGTGATGAATCACATTTATTGATTTGTATATGTTGAACCAACCTTGCTTGCTGGGGATGAAGCCTAGTTGATCACAGTAGATTATCTTTATGATGTGCTGCTGGATTCGGTTTGCAAGTATTTTGTTGAGGATTTTTTCATTGATGTTCATCAAGGATATTGGTTTGAAGTTATTTTTTTGTTGTTGTGTCTGCCAGGTTTTGGTAGCAAGATGATGCTGGCCTCATAAATGAGTTAGGGAGGAGTCCCTCCTCAGTTTTTTGAAATAATTTCTGTAGGAATGGTACCAGCTCTTCTTTATACATCTGGTAGAATTTGGCTGTAAATCCATCAGATTCCAGGCTTTCCTTGGTTGGTAGCTTTGCCTACTTTTTAATGGGGTTGTTTGTTTTTCGCTTGTTAATTTGTATAAGTTCCTTACAGATTCTGGATATTAGACCTTTATTGGATGCATAGTTTACAATGTTTTTTCCATTCTGTAGGTTGTATGTTTACCCTGTTGATAGTTTCTTTTGCTGTGCAGAAGCTGTTTAGTTTAGTTAGGACCCATTGTCAATCTTTATTTTTACCACAATTGCTTTTGGCATCTTTGTCATGAAAACTTTACCCTTTCTATGTCTAGAATGATATTGCCTAGGTTGTCTTCCATGGTTTTTATAGTTTGGGGTCTTACATGTAAGTCTTTAACCCATCTTGAGTTGCCTTTTGTATGTGGTATAAGGAAGGGGTCCAGTTTCAATCTTCTGCATATGGCTAGCCAGTTATCTTAGCATCATTTATGGAATAGGGAGTCTTTTTCCCATTGCTTGTTTTTGTTGACTTTGTTGGATATAAGATGGTTGTAAGTGTGCAGCATTTATTTTTGGGCTCTCTGTTCTATTTCATTGGTCTATGTGTCTGTTTTTGTGCTAGTACCATGCTGTTTTGGTTACTGTAGCCTTGAAGTATGGTTTGAAGTCAGGTAACATGATCCCTCCCACTTTGTTCTTTTTGCTTAGGATTGCCTCGGCTATTTGGGCTCCTTTTTGGTTCCCTATGAATTTTAAAGGAGTTTTTTCTAATTCTGTGAAGAATGTCATTGGTAACTTGATAGGAATGCAGTGAATCTGTAAGTAGTTTTGGGTAGTATGGCCATTTTAATGATATTGATTCTTTCCACCTATGAGCACAAAATGTTTTCCATTTGTTTATGTAATCTCTGATTCCTTTGAGCAGTGTTTTGTAATTCTTATTGTAGAGCTCTTTCACCCTCTGGTTAGCTGTATACCCAGGTATCTTATTCTTTTTGTGACTATTGTGAATGGGATTGTGTTCTGATTTGGCTCTCAGCTTGGATGTTTTGGTGTATAGAAATGCTACTGACTTTTGTACACTGATTTTGTATCTTGAAACTTTGCTGATGTTATTTATCATGGATCTTTACATATTTCTATAGTACTAGGAGATGATGCTTAATTTTCCTTTTTTAAAAAGATAACATCAGGGACATTGCACTCCTTAGATGACACTTTTGTATCTCCAGTAATTAATTTTTAAAAAACGTTTTTAATTATTAAAAATTTTGAACCTAAATAGAAGTAGAAAAAAACAGTATAATGAAGCCCTGTTTCCATGACTCAGCTTCAATAATGGTCATTGCTTTGTTATTCTGATTTTATCTATCTCCTCATACTTTATTTTTCAGGAGATTAAAGCAAGTCTCAGACTGCATATCATTTGAACTACAAATAATTCCGTATGTATCTCTAAAACATAGAGACTTAAAAAACCCAGATGGCATTAGCACACCTAAGGATTAATGGTTATTCTTTGAATCATCCAGGAATTGGTCTGTGTTCAATTTCCCTGTTCTTGTCATCTATTTTGGAATATGAATCATTTTTGTATTAGAATTTTCCTCATACTGGATATGGCTGTCTGAATTTGGGTGTCTTCAACATGTCCCCTGTCCCCTAAATTTTCTGTAAGCTGATAATTAGATCTAGAGCAGCACTGTTCAGGAGAGGTATGATGCAAGTCACATATGTAATTAAAGTCTTGCTAAATTCCCTTCCATAGGTGCTGTACTGTTGTGCATTTCCTCCATTAATGTATGAAAGTGGACTTTCCTTAAAGCCTTGAAAGCAGTACACTGAATTGTCAAGCATAAGGACTTTTGTTAGTTTGATTTATCAGAAATAGTATCTCAGTGTAGTTTTAACTTACACTACTTATCAAGATCCAGGTTAAGCATCTTTTCATATTTAAGGGCTATTTTCATTTCTTCGGTGAACTCTCCATATCTTTTGCCCATTTTATATTGAACTGTTGATTTTTTTATTCTCAGTTTTTTTCTTTTTCTGCGACAGGGTCTCACTTTGTCACCCAGGCTGGAGTGCAGTTGTGTGATCTTGGCTCACTGAAGCCTTGACCTGGGCTCAAGTGATCCTCCCACCTCAGCCCCTGCCAAATAACTGGGATTACAGGCATATGCCACCATGCCTGGCTAATGATTTTGGTATAAATACAAATTGCAAACATTTTTTCACAGACCCTTTTTACCTTTTCTTCCGGCTTTTTCCTCTTCTCCATCTCACATGTAGTAGTGCTCCATGTTTCTGCTGTTACACTTCTTATCATTGCTCTTTCCACCTGATTCCTCATGAGCTCATCCATGTCAGGAACTCAACACACTGATAGCCAAACTGTGGGCACTTCAAGATTGGGACTCATGTTATATTAATTTTTGTATTTCTAGCACCTGATGCAGTGGCTAACTCACCTGAGCCATTCAATAGGTTGATTGTTTGCATTTCTATGCTGTGATACTCAAATATTATACCTTTAACCTCTACTTGTGTATCTTTGTTGTTCTTGCCACCTAGAATTTCCTTCTATTTTTCTAGGTCTGAACCTACTGAAATGTGATGCATCTTTTAAGGCTCATCTCTTGTGCCCCTTCCTCTGTGAAGGCTTTTCTGACTTCTCCAACTGCATGTGATCCTGTCTTTGAAAAGTTTTCCACATTGTATCCTCTTTTGATACTTACCCTGGGACCTCTTCCTCATATGTACATCTTTTGCAGAGATTAGCACACAGGCTGCAATTAAAACATATTTGTTGAATTAAAACTATATCTAAATGATGGTGTTCTTTATCCATTTTATGTATTTAAGTCTTATCTTACCCATCTAAGTTCTCATAAGTTTCTTGAAAACACATCAAATTAGACTCAAAGACTGGAAATATTTAAAGCACTCAACACCTTATTAAATCAAAATTAACTTGTTTTAAAAATAGACTGTAATAACTAGTGTAAGTTGCAGGACTAATGGGTATTATTTTAGAGATGATAATCTATATGATATAGCTGGAAAAGAAATGCTTTCTAGCCCAAGCTAAGCCATAATTAGCAGATAAGCACTTAACCTAAGAAGCTTATCCCTGGGTAAGTTACTTCAACAGTCTGAAGATGTATATAAATATATAAAAACATATATATTTATATATTTAAAATTTTATTTATTTTTTACAGATAGGGGTCTCACTATGTGCTCAGTCTGGTCTCGAACTCCTGGGCTCAAGGGATCCATTCGCCTCGGCCTCCCAGAGTGCTGGGATTACAGGCATGAGCTACTGTGCCTGGCCTTTTTATACTTTTTAGATACTGGCTACAAAATTCTTTTCAAAATATTGAGTTACTCATACCACTCAGTTTAAAGAACATTATTTTCATTAGGCTGTGTAATGCTCCTTATTTTAATTACTCATTTAATTATGCTTTATCTAGAACCCCACCTCCATTCCTGCCTATCCTGTAACATTTACTTGAATGTGTTTGGTATATGTCTTTAGGTATTCATGTATCCTTATAAAATATAAAGTGTTTTGCATGACTTTGGGTTTGGTTGTATGACTGTTTTGACCAGCAGAATGAGGGAGAAGTGACAGTATACCAGATTTGAATGTAGCTCTTAAAAGACCTTGCGTGTTTTTATTTACTATCTTGTGCTGTTGCTGTCACCAAGAGATGTATGTGCCAATGCTATCCTGCTGGTCCTAGAAGGACCATGACCACTGCTTGCAGACTGTTGATTAGAAAACTCTGATTTTATTTTTTTTTAATTATTATACTTTAAGTTTTAGGGTACATGTGCACAACGTGCAGGTTTGTTACATATGTATACATGTGCCATGTTGGTGTGCTGCACCAATTAACTCATCATTTAGCATTAGGTATATCACCTAATGGTATCCCTCCCCCTCCCCCCACCCCACAACAGTCCCCGGTGTGTGATGTTCCCTTTCCTGTGTCCATGTGTTCTCATTGTTCAATTCCCACCTATGAGTGAGAACATGCGGTGTTTGTTTTTTTGTCCTTGCGATAGTTTGCTGAGAATGATGGTTTCCAGCTTCATCCATGTCCCTACAAAGGACATGAACTCATCATTTTTTATGGCTGCATAGTATTCCATGGTGTATATGTGCCACATTTTCTTAATCCAGTTTATCATTGTTGGACATTTGGGTTGGTTCCAAGTCTTTGCTGTTGTGAATAGTGCCGCAATAAACACACGTGTGCATGTGTCTCTATAGCAGCATGATTTATAGTCCTTTGGGTATATACCCAGTAATGGGATGGCTGGGTCAAATGGTATTTCTAGTTCTAGATCCCTGAGGAATCGCCACACTGACTTCCACAATGGTTGAACTAGTTTACAGTCCCACCAACAGTGTAAAAGTGTGCCTATTTCTCCACATCCTCTCCAGCACCTGTTGTTTCCTCACTTTTGAATGACTGCCATTCTAACTGGTGTGAGATGGTATCTCATTGTGGTTTTGATTTGCATTTCTCTGATGGCCAGTGATGATGAGCATTTTTTCATGTGTTTTTTGGCTGCATAAATGTCTTCTTTTGAGAAGTATCTCTTCATATCCTTCACCCACTTTTTGATGCGGTTGTTTGTTTTCTTCTTGTAAATTTGTTTGAGTTCATTGTAGATTCTGGATATTAGCCCTTTGTCAGATGAGTAGGTTGCAAAAATTTTCTCCCATTGTGTAGGTTGCCTGTTCACACTGATGGTGGTCTGATTTTATTTCTGAAGATATTTTGCTTGCTGCCATGATCTTGGATATCAATAAATATGACCTGTAAATAATATAACAGGATTCTGTGGAAATACCATCATTAAAATGGATTAGGGATCTATTAAAAGTACAGATCCTTTGTCTCATTAGTGATTCTGAGTCAGAAATTCTATGGTGGGGCCTAGGAGTAAGCATTTTCAAAGGTATAACCAGTGACTCAGATGAAGATGACTCTTGGGCCACATTGACAAATACTGGTTCTGTTTTCTTCCCTATAATATAATGTAGTAAATATACAGGTATAGGAAACTTATCTTTCTCTTATTTATCACCAATCTATCTTGCTTATATTTCTCAAACATATTAATTTTTAAATATACAATGAATATGTTTAAGAACATATAAATGAATAAACTGTCACTTTATAAGGGATGGTTTGCTTCAAGATGGCAGTTCACCAATGATCTCAACTACTATTTCTACAGATTGAGTTTATCTGTTTCAAATTCTTCTGTAACAAAGAAATCTGTTCTTCTGGCCTCTTAATTATCAACTTTTAAGTCACTAAGCAAAGTCTACCTTGATTAGCCCATTGAAATTAACATTGCTAGTCTATGTGTAGATAAAAGAAAGCTGACTAGATAATGTGACTCTACAGTTGCTTAAAGCCTCTTTGCTCTGAATTATGTACTTGTCTCATCTACTTGGTCATAGGACGCAAGAGTCCACAGCATTGGAGTTTCCTGATAAAATGCCTTTGTCATTTGGGAAGGGGTAACACATTTTCTTTTAATGGTCATTGATACCTTTGGCTGAAATGTTTTTTTTTTTGTTTTTTTGTTTTTTGTTTTCCAGATTTTTAGCCAGTTACCTAACAAGGACTTAGAGAATGAATAGTTTTGATCACCAGATAGGGGACAAGAAATATCAGGAGGATGTATCATTTTACAGGGTGGGCCTAACATTATGTTTACCTATACAAACTGGGCAAAGGCAGAGCTTATAGGAAAGGGGCCTGGATGGTCATTTGGACATACTTTTACTTTGCATTATTTTCCTAGGAAAAGGAAAAGAAGGCTTCATTTATAATGGTGGCCCTTCCTATTTTTTTTTAATAATGAATGTTTATGTCCAGTTAAATAGTGCTACGTACACTTTTTTAAAGTTGAAGACTTTAAGTCAAGAAATAGTCTTTAGGCGCTAATTGTTGGTTTAATGCTAAAATTAAAATAAGGACCCAATAATTTTGCAGGGAAGCATTCCTCATTTGCATATTGATTAAAAAGTATCTGAAGATTGGAGCTAGAGTTTCTTGAACACATAAGCTTTGCATATAGATCATATTTTTTTTTCTTGTTAGAATTGGGAAATATTCTTTGCCTGGGAAGGATTTAGAGTGGCTAGAGGGAGAATTGAAAATTTATAAAGATCTCCTTAGTGAATTTCATATAGCCTCCTTAGCTGTGTTGTGTACACACTAGCGTGTACCCAGGTGTGTATATAGTGGATGGATGTTTACACTTATATTTTTCTTTAAAGCTAAAAGCAAAACAAAAGTTTTCCCCAAACCTGCTTTTAAATGTTGAGCAACATTGATTTTTTTTGTTAGAATTAAATTCTCTGTACATGTCCAGGGGTTGTTATTGTCATTGCCTTCAATCTGGAACATCTGTAAGGTTTGGTTATGTTTTGTTTTTGTTTTACCCTTTGCACCTGGGCTTTGGCATTATAACCATATGGTATTTGATAAGACCTGCCCAGGACAATCTGAAGGATTTCTTTGTGAGATTGGAGGATTTCCTTTGTTGTCATTTTTTTTTTTTTGTCACATATCAAATGTTTTCCCTTGTCACTTGCGATTTTTCATCTTTTTTGATCATATCATTAATGCTATCTAACATTTTATTTAGGACCATATTTTGCTCACAGCTGTCACAAATGTAATTAGGATTTTGAGGTGGAAGCTAATTTGATTTTTTAAATTTTGCTTTCTATCCACACTGCCAGTTGATAAAAAAAAAATAGTGGAGTGTTCAGCTGGGCCCCAAGAGCACCAAGTTGGTTAAATAATATGATTTGATAGTGATTAAGGTGAAATTTTTAGCAAGCAATCAATGTCATTGCCAAGTGCTAATCTTTATACAATGTCACTTGTTTGAAGCAGTAAACATCCTTTATGAGCCATCTCTTAAAGTTAGATGTCAGTGTCAACTGCTTTTGAGATATTGCTACAACTTTGTCCCTTGACATTATTTTCAAAATGGTACAATAGAATATATAGTTGGAGCTACATGGGGATCTCATTTTGATGGAAAAATAGGAATCAAATATATTAGCTACCTAAGAGGGTCCCTCCCCACGGGTAGCTGGCTTTATATCACTGTTTTTATTTCATTGTTTGTGTGATGGGAGTGAAAGAAGAATGAATGGGTATGTTTTAGCTCTTATTTGACCAGATCTTATTCAAAAGGCATTTGAACATCAAGAATTACATATAACAATCATTGATAGTATATTATTTTATATTATTAGCACAGGGTTATAAAGTATGTGATATATTTAATAAAAATATTATTTAATAAAAATATATTAAATATACATATTTAATAAAAATATATCACATACTTTATAACTTAAATATCTTAATGTCCTTCATCCTTCGGTTCAGGAGTAGGCAAGCTATAGCCTATGGGCTAAATACTATTTACAGCCTGTTTTGTAAATGAGGTTTTTGTGGAGCACAGCTATAGCCTGTATTTGTGTATTGTCTATCACAGCGTCATACCACAATAGCAGAGTTGAGTATGATGTGCAAAACCTAAAATATATACTATCTAGGCCTTGGCAGAAAATGTTGGCTAACCCTCACTTTGGTTGAATCCAGTATCCTAGTAGTGTAGCCTTGTTGGAGTATTTGCTCATTTTTGATAATTATATTTGGAAACATTGATTAAAAATGTTTACCCTTTATTCCACACTTTGTGTCCTTGAACACAGACTTTATTTCTAGAACGAATGAATTTTAGTCCTAGGATTTATTGAGTCTGTGAAGAGGTTGTCATTACTCTGTGTTGTATGTCAGTATCTGATGATCCTACACGGAGAGCAGGACAATCCTGGGTAAATTTTGTGGTGTATATGTATGTGAGAGAGAGGGAGAGGAGAAACACGTTTCTTTTGAGTTTCTTTAAATTTCCTTTTAGTTATTTATTTTGACTGTTTTACCCTTCAGTGTCTTGCTAGATTAAAATCTGCTTTCCATGCCTGGCTGTAATGTTGACTTCAGTCAATATTTAGAAAATGGAGACAGTTGCCATTTACTAAATACTGAAACTTGTTTGCTTTTACCCATGTAATACATGTCCTGTCCAAGGTAACAAATCAGGACAGCAGAAGAGCTTATGATGAAAAAGGGGAAGTCCCCTACTTTAGCCCCCCGACTCCCAGGCTCATTTCCACTAGCACCTCTTTTAACCATTAAAACATTTTTTTCCAAATAAAATTGAAATTGGTAGCTATCCAAACAAAATTGTCAACCACTATTTTTTGATTTAATGACCTTGAACAATTTCTACTTACTTTCTATTATGGAAGATGAGGATTTGTTTCACTTACCCTCTATATGCATCTCCTGCTCCTAAACTTTAATAATCATTATTTTCAGCTCTATTATTGGTTCTCTTCATAACTTTAGAAAACATATCAATAATTCTATTTCTTTTTTCCCTTTAATTAACTCGATTTTGCTCTAAGGTGGAAAATTAGTGTCTCTACCCTTTCCTCTGCTGCTTCTTTGTTTTTCTCCTCCCATTTTCCTTCAATTTAGTTTTTGCTTCTGTATTGTCAAGGTTGATAACATTTACATTCTGTACTGCAATTACAACCATACTTTCTGTGCTGTCTGCCTATGTTTCTTGCCTTTGAGGCAAATAAAAATCAATCTTTATATTACTATAGGTATATAATTATTTTTTACTGCCAAGACATGTACTGTGCTATGATTCTATTTCTTTTTCTTTTGAATTCCCTTACATCCCACCCACCACCAGCCATTCATCAGAATAAAATGAAATCCTTTATTTTGTATCTATTTTTCTTTTATAGTAGTTCTCTTAATCAGATGCTGGCCAACCTGGTTTGATTTTATATGCCTCTTTTCTTTTTGCACATACTTTCAATTTCTTTGTTTTTTTCTGTTCTGTATTATAAAAGATTCTTCAGCTTTATTTTTGATCCACCTTATTGCATTTAAAAATTTTGGCAGTCGATCCTCCTGCCCATTTTACTTGCTCTTTTTGGAGAATTCCATGATTAACAGCACTTTTCACTTCAGTCCTCTCTTCCGATGATGGCTTGAGTGATAGCTCCCTCTGCTTTTCTGTAGATTTTGTACTATCCTATTCTCTACTCAGCTATCCAGAAACCTGTATCTGGCCCATTGATGTTTCATATGTTCTCAGTGCTTCTGTGAATTTACTTCCTTGTGTCGTTTTTAACTGCAGTGTTTTACAGGAGAAGAGGCAAATGCATATGCTAAACCTACCATCTTGAACTTCATTACTTTGACTTCATATTTCACTGTTTTTTTCTTCCTTTGAGAAGCCCAGGCCACAGCACAATTTAAAATAAATACCAACATATTTACCCCATACATTTAAATCAATTTTCCTTTATTCTTTCCAGAAAGCTAACCACTATTTCTGAAATATTTGGTCATAACTGAGGTTCTTATAAATGCAATAAACACACATTTTAATTTTACTTTGTATGATTTTTTCAAGCCAGTTTTATTTTCAACTTTTCTATGTGCTTATGTATTATTTGAATTCAAAGTTTTAAAGTTTGAGATCCTACATTATTTTTAACATCTATACTTAAATTATAACCATAAGTCTATAGATTTCACATGCATTCAATTAATTACATAGTTTCTATAAAGACAGTTTAAGCTCAAACCCACTTTTCTCCCCTCTTTTTTGATTTGCTTTTCTAATGAATTTGCCTTTGACATGTTTTTGTATTTACATATAATTTAGCAGTTCTTTTTCTCAAGAAGCTTTAAGCACAAAATCATACACTTCCCCACCCACACTTCTTGTTTTTAGGTGAGAAGATATTTTGTGTGTGAGTAGAGATTGCCTACTATTTTTCTTATTAGACGTCTTCTCAAATTCTTTTTGAAATGATAGCCATGGACCTAACTGTGTGCCCCCTATCACCCTGTCTCCCTCATATATTGAAGCCCTAACCCCCAATTGTTACTGTTTTGGAGACAGGACCTTTACGGAAGTAGTTAAGATTAAGTGAGGTCATAAGTGTCGGGCCATGAGACGATAGAATTAGTGTCCTTATGGGAAGAGAAACTAGAGCGCGCTTGTGCTCGCTCTTTCTTGCTCTCTCCTGCTCTTCCCCCCCCTCCCCCGCCTCCCCGCCTTGTGAGAACACAGAGAAAAAGCAGCCTTCTGGCAGTCTGGAAGAAAGCCCTCACCAGGAACTAAATTTGCCACTACCTTGATCTTGGACTTCCCAGTCTTGAGAACTATGAGGAAATAAATTTCTGTTGTTTAAGCCACTCAGGCTTTGGTATTTTGTTATGTTAGCCCAAGCTGGCTCAACAGGTATCTACCGAAGTATTGAGTTGTTTTCCACTTCTTCCTACCTTCCTATTGCATAGGTTCTGATGTAACTAGTATAACTGGTTTATTGAATGGGCTGAACTGGCTCAGTCAGGAATGGCTTTTTGTCTCTTATCACACTGTCTTGGAGAAAGTTCTTTTGGATCTCTCTCGCTCTTCACTATCTGGGAAGAATCTATAGATTTCTGGTCTATTTCAACTACAAAATAGTCTGGTTTTAAAGTGCCAGTCTAGTTCAATCTCAAACCTCAGTTTTCCATCCAGTTTGAAGAGTTTGACTACCTCTCCTGCTACAGAACTGACTGGGAGAATGGAGTACGGTCTGTTTCTTTGCATTCTGTGCTTTCCAATCCTTCCCTATGTGCTCTGCCTTTGGCTCCCACAGGGTCCGTGGTATGGGGAGGGTGGGTTTAGAGGAAAGTCGACAAAGATTCATATTACTGATGCTGCTATAATCTGGTCCATGATGCCTACTGTCATGACAAGTGTTCAAACAGTGGCCCCCCTCTCCCCTCTTCCACCCTCTGCCTTTCCTCATATGAGTTAGTGCACATGCTCCAGCTAATCTCTTGTGACTTGTCCTCACATATCCCTGCTCTACCAGTATACCTATAAGTTCTTCCTGCTGGGGAGCGCTTTTCCAGCAGGCAGCTTTCTTAGGTGGGGTCTTTTTATTTATTTACTTCTTTAGTTTTATATTCTATAGGTTTTTGGGGAACAAGTGGTATTTGGTTACATGAGTAAGTTCTTTAGTGGTGATTCGTGAGATTTTTGGTGCACATCACCCAAGCAGTATACATAGAACCCAGTTTGTAGTCTTTTATCCTTCACCTGCCTCCTGCCCTTTCCCTTGAGTCCTCAAAGTCCGTTGTATCATTCTTATGCTTTTGCATCCTCATAGCTTAGCTCCCACTTACGAGTGAGAACATATGATGTTTGGTTTTCTATTCCTGAATAGAATAATAAGTCTCTAGTCTCATCCAGGTTGCTGTGAATGTCATTAATTCATTCCTTTTTATGGCTGAGTAGTATTCCATTGTATATATATACACCACAATTTCTTTATCCACTTGTTCATTGATGGGCATTTGGGCTGGTTCCATGTTTTTGCAATTGCGAATTGTGCTGCTATAAACGTGTGTGCAAGTATCTTTTTCATGTAATGACTTCTTTTCCTCTGGGTAGATACCCATTAGTGGGATTGCTGGATCAAATGGTAGTTCTACTTTTAGTTCTTTAAGATCTCTCCATGCTGTTTTCCATGGTGGTTGTACTAATTTACATTCCTACTAGCAGTGTAGAAGTGTTCCCTTTCCACTGCATCCACACCAACATCTATTGTTTTTAGATTTTTTGGTTATGGCCATTCTTTCAGGAGAAAGGTGGTATTGCATTGTGGTTTTGATTTGCACTTCCCTGTTCATTAGTGATGTTGAGCATTTTTTCATAAGTTTGTTGGCCATTTGTATATCTTGTTTTGAGAATTGTCTATTCATGTCCTTAGCCCACTTTTTGATGAGATTGTTTGTTTTTTTCTTGCTGATTTGTTGGAGTTTCTTGTAGATTATGGATATCAGTCCTTTGTCAGATGTATAGATTGTGAAGATTTTCTCCCACACTGGGTTCTGTTTACTCTGCTGACTGTTCCTTTTGCTGTGCGGAAGCACTTTAGTTTAATTAAGTGCTACCCATTTATCTTTGTTTTGGTTGTATTTGCTTTTGGGTTCTTGGTCTGAAGTCTTTGCTTAAGCCAATGTCTAGAAGGGTTTTTCTAATGTTCTAGAATTTATAGTTTCAGGTCTTAGATTTAAGTCCTTGATCCATCTTGAGTTGATTTTGTATAAGGTGAGAGATGAGGATCCAGCTTCTTTCTTCTACATGTGGCTTGCCAATTATCCCAGCACCATTTGTTGAAAAGGGCATCCTTTCCCCACTTTATGTTTTTGTTTGCTTTGTCAAAGATCAGTTGACTATAAGTATGTGGGTTTATTTCTGGGTTCTCTATTGTGTTCAACTGCTCTATGTGCCTATTTTTATACCAGTACCATGCTGTTTTGGTGACTATGGCCTTATAGTATAGTTTGAAGTCAGGTAATGTGATGCCTTCAAAATTGTTCTTTTTGCTTAGTCTTGCTTTGGCTGTGGGGGTGGTTCCATGTGAATTTAAGAATTTTTTTTTTTAAGTCCTGTGAAGAATGATAGTGGTATTTTGATGGGAATTGGATTGAATTTGTAGAGTGCTTTTGGCAGTATGGTCATTTTCACAATATTGATTCTACCTATTCATGAGCATGGGATATATTTCCATTTGTCTGCGTCATCTATGATTTCTTTTAGCAGTGTTTGTAGTTTTCTTTGTAGAGGTCTTTCACCTCCTTGGTTAGTTATATTCCTAAGTATTTTATTTTATTTTTTTGGAGCTGTTATAAAAGAGGTTGAGTTCCTGATTTGATTCTCAGCTTGGTCACTGTTGGCATATAGCAGAGCTACTGATTTGTGTACATTAATTTTGTATCCTGAAACGTTGCTGAATTCATTTATTAGTTCTAGGAGCTTTATTGGAGGAGTCTTCAGGGTTTTCTAGGTATACAATCATATCAGCAAACAGTTTGACTTCCTCTTTACCAATTTGGATGCCCTTTATTTCTTTCTCTTGTCTGATTGCTTTGGCTAGGACTTCCAGTACTATGTTGAATAGAAGTGGTGAGAGTGAGCATCCTTGTCTTGTTCCAGTTCTCAGAGGAAATATTTTGAACTTTTCCAAGTTCAGTATTATGTTGGCTGTGGGTTTGTCATAGATGGTTTTTATTCCATTGAGGTATGTCCTTTGTATGCCGATTTTGCTGAGGGTTTTAAACATAAAAAGATGCTGGATTTTGTCAAATGCTTTTGCTGCATTTATAGAGATGATGTGATTTTTGCTTTTAATTCTGATTAGGTGATGTATCACATTTATTGACTTGCATATGTTACACCATCCCTGCATCCCTGGTATGAAGCACACTTGATCATCTGGATTATCTTTTTGATATGTTGTTAAATTTGGTTAGCTACTATTTTGTTAAGGATTTTTGCATCTGTCTTCATCAGGGATATTGTTCTGTAGTTTTCTTTTTTTGTTATGTCCTTTCCTGATTTTGGGATTAGGGTGATACTGGCTTCATAGAGTGATTTAGGGAGGATTCCCTCTCTGTCTATCTTGTGGAAAGGTGTCAATAGGATTGGTACCAATTCTTCTTTCAATGTCTGATAGAATTTAGCTGTGAATCCATCTGGTCCTGGCCTTTTTTTGTTGGTAATTTTTTTTTTTTTTTTTTTAACCATTTCTATCTCGCTGCTTGTTATCAGTCTGTTCAGGGTTTCTAATTCTTCCTAATTTATGCTAGGAGGGTTGTATATTTCTAGAAATGTATCCATCTCCTGTAGTTTTTCTTGTTTATGCATGTAAATGTGTTCATAGTAGTCTTGAATGATGTTTTGTATTTCTGTGGTATAGAATGTAATATCCCCTATTTTGTTTCTAATTGAGCTTATTTGTATCTTTTCTTTTCTTTTCTTGGCTAATCTTGCTGATAGTCTATCAATTTTATTTATCTTTTCAAAGAACCAACTGTTTGTTTCATTTATGTTTTGTAGTTTTTTGTTTCAATTTCATTTAGTTCTGCTCTGATCTGTTATTTCTTTTCTTCTGTTAGGTTTGGATTTGGTTTATTCTTGTTTCTCTACTTCCTTGAGTTGTGACCTTAGATTTTCTATTTCTGCTGTTTCAGACTTTTTGATGTAGGCATTTAAGGCTATGAACTTTCCTCTTGGTACCATCTTTGCTGTATCCCAGAGGTTTTGATAGGTTGTGCCACTATTATTGTTCAGTTCAAAGAAGTTTTAAATTTTCATCTTGATTTCATTGTTGACTCAATGATCATTCGGGAGCAGATTATTTCATTTCCATGGTTTTGAAGGTTCTTTTGGGGTGATATCCAATTTTATTCTACTGTGGCCTTAGCGAGTACTTGATATAATTTCAGTTTTCTTAAATTTACTGAGACTTGTTTTGTGGTGTATCATATGGTCTATCTTGGAGAAAATTTCATGTGCTGATGAATAGAAAGTATATTCTGCAGTTGTTGGGTAGAATGTTCTGTAAATATCTAAGTCCATTTTTTTCTAGGTTATAGTTTAAATCCATTGTTTCTTGGTTGACTTTCTGTCTTGATGACCTTTCTAGTGCTATTAGTGGAGTCCTGAAGTCTCCCACTATTATCATGTTGCTATCTATCTCATTTCTTTTTTTTAATATATATATTTTTATTATACTTTAAGTTCTAGGGTGCATGTGCACAACGTGCAGTTATGTTACATATGTATATATCTGCCATGTTGGTGTGCTGCACCCATTAACTCATCATTTACATTAGGTATATCTCCTAATGCTATTCCTCCCCACTCCCTATCTCATTTCTTAGGTCTAGTAATAATTGTTTTATAAATATGGGAGCTCCAGTGTCAGGTGCATGTATATTTAGGACTGTGATATTTTCCTGTTGGACAAGGCCTTTTACCATCATATAAGATCTCTCTTTGTCTTTAACTGCTGTTGCTTTAATGTTTGTTTTGTCTGTTATAAGAATAGCTATCCCTGCTCACTTTTGGTGTCCATTTGCATGGAATGTCTTTTCCACCCCTTTACCTTAAGTTTATGTGAGTCCTTATGTATTAGGTGAGTCTCCTGAAGGCAGCAGATAGCTGGTTGCTGAATTCTTATCCATTTTGCAATTCTGTACCTTCTAAGTGGAGCATTTAGGCCATTTACATTCAATGTTAGTATTGAGATATGAGGTACTATTCCATTCATTGTGCTATTTGTTTCCTAAATACCTTTTTTTAACTGTATTTTTGTTTTATAGATCCTGTAAGATTTATGCCTTGAAGAGGTTCTGTTTTGATGTATTTCCAGGACTTGTTTCAAGATTTAGAGCTCCTTTTAGCACTTCTTGTAGTGCTGGCTTGGTAGTGGCAATTTCTGTCAGCATTTGTTTGTCCAAAAAAGACTATCTTTCCTTCATTTATGAAGCTTAGTTTCACTTACAAAATTCTTGGCTGATAATTGTTTTGTTTAAGGAGGCTGAAGTTAGGGCCCCACTCCCTTCTAGCTCTTATAGGGTGTCTGCTGAGAAATCTGAGGTTAATCTGATAGGTTTTCCTTTATACGTTACCTGATGTTTTTGCCTCACAGCTCTTAAGATTCTTTCCTTTGTCTTGGCTTTAGATAACATGATTATGTTCCTAGGCAATGATCTTTTTGCAATGAATTTCCCAGGTGTTCTTTGAGCATCTTGTATTTGGGAATCTAGATCATTAGCAAGGGTGGGGATGTTTTTCTTGATTATTACCCCAAATATGTTTTCCAAACTTTTAGATTTCTCTTCTTCCTCAGGTATGCCAATTATTCTTAGGTTTGGTTGATTAACATAATCTCAATCTTCTTGGAGGCTTTGTTCTTTTTTAAATTCTTTTTTCTTTGTCTTTGTTGGATTGGGTTATTTGAAAAACCTTGTCTTCAAGCTCTGAAGTTCTTTCTTCTGCTTGTTTGATTATATTGCTGAGACTTTCTAGTGCATTTTGCATTTCTCTAAGTGTGTCCTTTATTTCCTGAAGTTGTTACTGTTTTTTATTTATGCTATCTATTTCATTGAAGATTTCTCTTCTCATATCTTGTATCATTGGTTTGATTTCCTTAAGTTGGACTTCACCTTTCTCTGCCATCTCCTTGATTAGCTTAATAATCGACCTTCTGAATTCTTTTTCTGGCAATTCAGCAATTTCTTCTTGGTTTATACACATTGCTGGTGAGGATTAGGTGTGTCTCAGCTCAGACTCTTCTCTAGTGGGACTTGCTGTGGCTGCTGTGGGGGATGGGGGTGTGGTTCCCAGGTCAATGGAGTTATGCTCCTAGGAGGTTTATGGCTGCCTCTGCTATATCATGCAGTTGTCATGGAAGTGGGAGAAAGCCTGCAGTTACAGGCCTCACCCAGCTCCCACAAAACCCAAAAGGCTGGTCTCACTCCCACTGTGCCCTCACCAACAGCACTGAGTTTATTTCTAGGCAGTAGGTGAGCAGGGCTTAGAACTTGCCCCAGGTTACCAGCTGGCTGAGAAAGCAAGCAGGGCTTTCACACCTCCCTACCTGTCAGAGTCTGCATACTAGATTCACACCCTCCCCCAGTTTCTGGCCAGGAAACTTTGTGGCCAGAACAAAGTTTCAGTTGGAATTGTTAAAAAGTTCAGCTGTGGTCTTTTCCCAGTTTCTCTGGCAGCCCTCCTCAAGGACCCCTGTGAAACAAGTCAGAAATGCCTTCCCTGGGGACCCAGAGAGCCCACAGGGCTTTTCCTGCTGCTTCTTCCACCCCTGTATTTTGCTTGACTCTCTAAATTGTCTCAGCTCCAGGTAAGGTTAAATCCTTCTCCCATGATATGGACCTTCAGGTTCCCCAGTGAGGGTGTGTGTTCAGGAGCAGATGATCCCCCTTTCCCATGTTCACAGTTTGGGCACTCAATGTATTTGGGCTGTCTTCTGGGTCCTGCAGGAGCAATCTGCTTCCTTCAAAGGGTCTGTGGATTTTCTTGGCTTTCCTTGTATATCCCTGTAGTAGTTCTTGGGGCAGAAATTCATGACACGAGTCTCCACATGCTGCTGTGTCCATCCAAGTGGGAGCTGCAATTTAGTCCTGCCTCCTATCTGCCATTTTGTTTCCAGATGCAACCTTTAAAGTCATTTCATGCCTTGCTACCCTCCAAGGTAGCAAGGTGTGTCCCTTTGCCACAGGAAACGTCAAGTATTTGTTCACTGGGGTTTGAATAAATGCTGTCCTCCTTTTTTTTGCCTTGTAATTGTCATTCCTGTCACTGTCATTTGCTTAAACAACATCCTGTTTGATGCTTCTATAGGGATGAGGCTAACACTAGTCTTTGCTTGCTGAATTTCTCCCAAATTAGGGATTTATTTTAATTTCTCCAAAGAGTTTTCTTGTACTCCATTGCAGTAGTGATGTACGGCTGGCGTCTGATACACTTAGCAAGGAACTGTCTGCTAGGGAGAAGCCATTTCCCTTCCCACAGAAACTCCCAGTATCTCTCTCCTCTTGGCTTGGAGGTGGAGCATGTATGGGAGGCAAAAGGGGAGCACTGTGCCTCACCATCTGTACTTTTATACACAAAGGGCACCTCCCTTCACATCAACTCCTTAATGAATCTCTAGCATTCTGTTACATGGCATGGAGGTGGGAAATGGACATTGATAGGCTAATTTTGTAAGCTTTTGTTTTTGTTTTTGAGACAGAGTCTTGCTGTATCATCCAGGCTGGAGTGCAGTGGCACAATCTTGTCACACTGTAACCTCTGCCTCCCGGGTTCAGGTGATTCTCCTGCCTCAGCCTCCTGAGTAGCTAGGATTACAGGTGCCTGCCATCTCTCCGTCTAATTTCTGTATTTTTAGTAGAGAAGGGGTTTCACCATGTTGGCCAGGTTGGTCTCGAACTCCTGACCTCAGGTGATCCGCCTTACTCGGCCTCCCAAAGTGCTGGGATTACAGGCAAGAGCCAACTTTTAATAAGTTATGAGAATAACATCCATCTTTAGAAAGTGGGTTTCTTATCACCTATCATCCTGAGTTTTGATACTTCAGCTGAAATTCCACAGTTGCAGGAAAAATTCCATTTAACATCGTGTTATACCACTTTGGTGCTTAAAATTTGTTTTCACAAATGCTAGCCTTTCTTTCTAAGTCAGACAGAGGAGTACTGAAATGAATAGAAGGGGAAAGGAGACCTTCCCTTCTACAAGAATTCAAGGTGACTTTATCTATTTGTCTCCAGAGAAAATGAATACCTTCCTAGCTTCCTTGGTGCACTCCTCTGACAAAGTCTCTTTAAGTTGAACAATCAGTTTGTATTTTCTTCCCTACCAAAAGTCTTTGTTTACCCACACCAATGCCCCTAGCACATAGCAGAGTACATAAATTATAACTGGTACTCTATAAATGTTGCTTGAATTATTGGTTATGAGCTTATTGTTCATTATAAAATGGAGATTAATATGACATGGCCATTTGAAAATTCCTAAAGATCTGAATTAATGATGAAGTTGTGGAAAGAAAAAAGTTGTACTGAATGTGGTACATGAAGAGGAAGGTCACATTTATATGACCAGAGAGGAATTGGAAAGGATAATCAGTCTCTTTCTACCTTCAGTTACTATCTCCAAATATTCTACATTTAGAATCATTCTAAAGTCATCTGTGCTAATCCTGACAGCAGTTTATAAACTGGCAGGGAGTAAGGGTCACAAAAATACTTTTACTTACTACTGTACTTTGGAGAATCTCTAACATTTCATTAAAGCACAAAACATGTCTATATTCCATGCTTGAAAGATCCAAAACTCATGTTCTTTAGGTAGAAAAACTTTTCAGTTCAGAGCTATATGCATTCTGTTGATGCTAAATGATGAGATTGGCAGTCTCTTTCAATGAATGTGTGGCAGAATATTATTTTCCATGGTAACATACTTTTGTAGCACCAAGAAGGGATTGACTCTGCAGTAGCTTCAAGCAGAAGTACATGTTGACTCTCAGGAAATAAGCTGTTACCTAAATTCAACTATTTGGAACAGGTACAAACCCAACAGAGAAAATTGCATTCTATATAGAACACTGGTGTATTCAGTTTGCTACAGCTTAAAAAGTCTTGGTGTGGAAGAGCCAAGTTCAAACAATCTGGTCACAGAAGGATCAGAGAAAGGAGGAGTGATGGAGGAAGACTGCGAGGGCCTTTGTGGCGGTGCTTGAGGGGAAGGGAATAGACAAAGCACCTTTGCTTAAGAATGTCCAGGAAAACTGACACTGGTGATTTTACCTACTAACTGCGCAGTATCAAAAGAACAGCAGAATAGCGATTTGTTGTTTATGTAAATAAAAAAGTGTCAGTCGAGGAAAGACTATACTCAGCATGCTCTTAAAACATCTGCTCTTGTAAAACACTTGAAAATAATCACACACTAACAGAGGAAAAACAGCTGTGCGTGAATCAATAGACTCCACCATACGTGTGCCTGGAATATATGTACAATAAAATCTTCAGAAATAGGCCCCTGGGTATTTGGGTCAGTGGACAGACTATTGATTATGTGTAATTTTACTGTGAGCTGTTGTTATTTAGCTGTATGGGATATACTGTGCCTGGAGTCCAAGGGAAAGTATCTACTCATGGACGTGTTACTTAAAGCATTTTACACTAACTCTTTCAAAGCAATATATAAGCAAAAATTACCCTCAAGGGAAGTTTTTGAAGCATGAAGGGATGATGTGTCTGCAACTAAGTATAGTCATGGAGGGAAGGTTGCAACCAAGTGCTTCCCTCCTCCCAACTTGCGCTAAGTTGTATCCCACAGCGAGATCCTGTTCTTTATCTGTTTTGTCAACTCTCTCCAATATGATTAGAGTTTTTTATTCATAGAGGCAGAGCGGTTTTGAAAGATCCAAAGGCATGACCTGTAAGGATCTTAATACCCCTTTTTTCATCCACCCATTTCTTTCTCTAGGCAGTAGAAAAATGTGATATAAGGAAAGATTGGATCTTTTCTTTCTTCATTGTACCTTTTAAAATTTTATTTGTGGAAATGCTCACTCTTAAAATTCATTTTTTTCTTAATCTGTTGGTTATGTAATTATAGTTAACACTCCAAAAAATGTGAATCAGCTCTCACCCTTCAGATATTGGTGATTACTGGGAGAGTACGGGAAATCCTGTTAGCTTTCGCTCTTCATGTCCAATGGTGAAATGTACTGATTTCTAGGGTTCTCTTGTAAGGTACTACAGTAGAGAATTCCATCTAGATGCTATTTTTCTTGTGTTAAAAGAGCATTCCAAAATTTATCAGCCTTTACTGGATTCAATCAGGTAACCACTCAGAGCTGCTCAAGGGAGAGTTGTGCTTTTCACCACTGACATGTGGAAAAGCAATCAGACACTGAATTATATGGCTGGCTTTCTTTGTCTTCATCTGTTTAAAGTACTCACCCAGCCCCAGTGAAATAACAGTGCCATGTGTTAAAAACCTCATTCATCATGAAGTTGGTAGGGAAACCTGAACAAATAGCTGAAGGGCTGTCTTCACAAAAGGCAAGAACAGACAATGTTTTGATGTTTGCAGGGATCATGCTGTGAACATGATTTTGCTTCCCCTTGCCCTCACTCCCACCTTCCAGGCTTTAAACATTTGGGCCCTAAGACTTTAGTCAAAAGCAGACAGAAAGTGAACTACCTGTGGAGGGTAAATGTTGCAGCTGTTAAAATAATAGCATTTCCAGGTCTTAAATATATTGTTAAAAACAGAACCTTAAATATATTGTTACAAACAGCTTATGCACCTCTGTGTATTAAGGACTATGCCAAGAGCAAGGCCAACTAAGATCATCTAAGTTGAGGTGTAAGGGACTAGACACACAGGGCTATCTACAGGTTGGAATAAATGGCTTGAGCTGACCACCCCCATGGGGATTAGCTACTTGGTAGGTTATTGTTAGTGGCTTAAAATTTAAAGTTGGCCTGCTTTTGGGCCTCAGTTTGATTCTGGTTTACATTCAAGTCTCTTCATTTTGTGTCTGGGCTTAGGGGATGTAAAGAAATGTTAATATTTGTTGAAGCCAAATATAATTAACACTGCAATTTGGTCTCAGAAAGGTAATACATTATAGGGTGCATCATTTTTAGATTATTTGCAGTTTGGATCACCCATACAGTGGACCTTCTATAGTGTAGATAATTTGAAGGAATTTTAGAGGATGTTAGGAATGAATTGTCAGTCTGTTTCATTTTAAGAGAGAAGTCATTAAAATTGGATTTCTTAAGGAGATATGACTAAATCTCTTCTGACTAAGAAAAAGATAGAGTTTCAAGAGAACCTAGGGATAAGATTTGTGGCAACCCAGTAAGCTCCTTGTTTTGGCCTTGCAAGCCACTTGATACTGGATGTGGGCTGGGTTGTGCATGTGTGCACACCTTGGTGGGGCCGTTGGGCGAGCACTTACATGGAGTCCACAGTGGTGAATTTAATTCATCTTGGAGGCTAACAAGAAAGGTAGTCTTCTTGTCAAAAAATAATCACTATAATAGAATTTCCATTGCTGTACCATGTCACGAGATGAAGACTCAAAAATGTAAGATATGGATTAATTAGAGCATAAAGTGCTCAGGTTAGTGAAGTCATTCTAGAGAAGATAGGTGGTATATTAATGCCAAGCATTTTGCAGAGTGTATTGGAGAGAAACAAATCTCCTAAGGAATCTTGTTGGAATACCAGCATTTTACGAATAGTTTCAGCAATTATTGGGTATAGAGAGGGGCAGTTTATTCTACGAAAAAAAAAAAAAGACTATGGCTCTGATATTTTTGGGCCAAGGTATTTGGGCCTACATGAAGCCAAGGTAGGGACAAAAATGTATTCACATTGTAGATAAGCATCAGCAGCACTTGGATAATTCAAAATAAGAATTTCAAACTGATGCAAAATACAGCGCAAATGATATGCATGCAAAATCTGAAAGAATCAGGAGTGAAAACTTTGATGTTTGCTAATTATCATTCTGTTTAATTGTGAAACATGTGGATAGCTCTCATTCCATACTGTGAGTTCTACTCTTTTCAGCAAATCCTTTTATTTTCTTCATAGAAATAAGTCCAGGGTCACAGGGAGGGGAACATCACACACCGGGGCCTGTTGGTGGGTGGGGGGCTAGGGGAGGGAGAGCATTAGGAGAAATACCTAATGTAGATGATGGGTTGATGGGTGCAGCAAACCACCATGGCACATGTATACCTATGTAACAAACCTCCACATTCTGCACATGTATCCCAGAACTTGTGTGTGTATGTATATGTATATGTGTATATATGTGTATGTGTGTGTATATATATATATACACATAGACACACACACATATATATATATATATATATATATATATGTCCAGGGTTAAAAATTCTAACTATTCTAGATACATATCTGTGAACTGGGTTTTAATAGTTCTGGGGCCCAAAGCAGCAAAAGCAGCTAAGCAGTACCACTCAAAAGTATGCTACTTTAATTAAGCGTACTTTACTGAAGAGATTGGTATAGCATCAAGTGGCCATATCCTCACTTGCTAGGCCTTTGAACTTTCTCTTTGTTAACTCCACCTGTTCCTGAATTCCTTATCATAGTTTCTCTATCTCAGTACTAATAAATTATTGGGTTCCCAAATAATCAAATAAAATCCTAGTATAATATTTCTTATAAAACAAAATATAGTAATCTGTAACAAAAACATCTCAAACAATCAGGGTACCATAAGCATGGTATGATAGGGTATTGAACTGACAGTCATTCTACTCCCTGCTCTGCTCTGTTAGACAGTTGACACTTGGTGAGCCTCTGAATCCTTCTGGGTATAGGTTTCCTTATCTACAAAAGAATGGAGTTGAATAAGATTACTGCTCCCTTCTATGTGGTTTGTAATATTATAGAAATTTGACAGAAGTTTGTTACATTAGAGTAGCAAATTTCATATACGTGTATATAAATCACTCCATCCATCTGGCCAATTCAGGGATAAAAGAAATTTAGTAAAAGAATACTTGATAGGCCACAGAATCAATAGGAGGAATTGAAAGCTTGAAAATCAGGTTGGGGCCATGCAGCCAGAAAAAAAATGCCCAAGCTGGTGCCATAGAACGGGCCTGGTGAAGAAACTGCTGAAGAAAACTGAGGCTGCTACCTCTGATTGGAGTTCATCCACTGCCACTTTGGCCCCAAAGTCTCTTCTCCTTCGCTCCACCCCTCAACCCTTGGGAATTATCCCAGTTCCTACATCTTAGCTCACTGCCTTCCAGTTTGAAGGCTGGGGCTGAAGCACCTGGTAGCTGGAGCCCAGGGCATGAGCCTGCATGTTACCTATTGGAGGAACCCCAGCAGTGAGTTTCTGGCATTTTCAGCACCTCTCTGGAATTTGGTCCTGTCTCCCACCAGGACCATTAATGTGGAGAATTTCCCAAATGTAAACAAGGTTTCTGGAAATGACAAATGTTAGCTACATCATCTCTATCCAGTGTAGTAAACAAATATTTTATTCTGTGATGGAGAATTTCTCTATTGAAGTGCTTGAATTCAGCCTGTTTTGGGTTAAAGCTCTCAGAGATCTGTGTGTCTTCTCTAAGAATAGCCTTCCTGTTCGGAGGTGACTAAAGCTGTTTCTCATCACTCACTTCCAGTTTCTACCAAAACAATCTTTCTTTTTCTTCCCTCTGTCCTTCCCTGCCTGCTTGCCTTCTTTCCTTCTCCTCTCTTCCTCATTATTCTCTGGAATGAACAAGTCAGAAAGTTATTTCTCTTTTGCCAACTACCCATTGACTTGTAGCATTTAAACCTACATTTAAAAAATGTTATTTATAAGTTGTTTGTATAAGAAGGTACTCAGGCATCTGCCAGGATTTAGAAAATTTTATTGCTTCTTTTATTACAAGGACAAGTTAGAGAAGATTTGGTAGGGGAAATAGAGGTTGTTTTTGTTTTTTGTTTTTTTTTAGACAAGGTCTCACTCTGTCACCCTCGACTGGAGTACAGTGGCAGGATCTCCACTCACTGCAACCTCCACCTTCCAGGGTAAGTGATTCTCCTGCCTCAGCCTCCTGAGTAGCTGGGATTACAGGCACGTGCCATTGCCACCCAGCTAATTTTTGTATTTTTTAGTAGAGATGGGGTTTCACTGTGTTGGCCAGGCTGGTCTCGAACTGCTGACCTCAAATGATCTGCCTGCCTTGGCCTCCCAAAGTGCTGGGATTATAGGCATGAGCCACCATGTCTGACCGGAAATAGAGTTCTTAAACAAGGGAATCTTGATGTACACTGGGTGGGAACAACATGGGATCCAGAAAGTATGTTTGCGTAGCCCCTTGTGGGGAAGCTCTTCAAAAAAGAGGATGAAGATTCACTCCTCTTCCATAATACTGAGGATAGTGCTATGTTACCCAGTGGTTGGTTGGGAAGATCACACTCTGGTATGATGTTGAGTCACTTAATGCACCGAATCCATGAGAAGCTAGACTTGTGTGTGAAAAATTACAGGGCTTATATGAAAAATGCAGCTCTCTAGCTCAAATTGGGAAATGCTACAAAGAAGCAATAAAACCAAACAGGACACCCCACTCTAAGCCTGGAGAACAGTAATAAGTGAAAATGACTGCTAATAGCATATTGTCAGTGATATAATATTGCTGCCCTTTGGATGTCAGAACTGGACCTTTTCTGAATTTATTATAATATTCACAGGGGGAGAATGCATGTTCATTACTAGTGCTTAGAGCATCTGGTAAGGTAACCTCTAATTCTGCTTAAATGGAAGTCGACAAAGCAGGTACATGTTATCCTGGTTCTTGTGAATTAGTCTTTAGGGATGGCTCTTCTTATTCAGCATGCTTGAATTATGCGCCATTCTTAGAACAAGGCTTAAACATCCAATGACACTCAGTGGTTTAATCTGTGTAAATAAATCTCAGCCATATGAATCTGACACAAATTACCTCATTCAATGAATTGAGCGATTGCAAGGACTACAATGGTCTGAATGTTGCTTTATATATTGACTTCGTAGATCTAAACCCCCTGCTTATCCACGGAAGTAAAAGTTAGTGCTCATCAGAGGTCCAGGTTACATTTGAATAGATAATACTATCTGGTTGGATACAGACCTTGGATAGAATGTGAAGGCCAAAGCAGGAAGGAGTTTCCTTTAGGTCAATTATTATATAAGTATAAGGTCTTATGTTTAGCATCCCAGGAAAGAGGGGTTATTTTTGTAGGGAATATTTCAGATGTACAAGAAATAGACTCTGTTATGAAAATTTTTTCTCCATCAGTCAAGATAGCAGGGAGACTTCATAAAAATAGACTAGATTATTCTACTACTTTGCATCATATTTCCTTCATTTACAATATTTTCTGTATGATATTGAAGAAATAACCTTGAGGTGGATCCAGTGTTGTTAAAACTTATTCGAATTGCTGACGGCAATCTGGCTGTGTTCAGGAGCTGAATTTTCAAATCATTTAGATGGAGGCAAGTCCCAGAATAGGCTTCCCAACCTCTGCTGGGCCCCAGGTGCTTGTGAAACTCTCAATTTGTCGTTGTAGAAGCTCTGGAGAAATATCCCAGTTGCCACTGACAAAAGTTATCAGGTGAATTGGAAGGAGATGAAGTGAAGAGAAGGAAAGAATGAGAATTGTTTATGCAAATGACATGAAAATGAACAAAGGAACAAATGAGGAAAAGGCACGTGGCAGTGGCTAAGTGGAGTTACTGAGGGCTCGGATGGAATGTCACTAGCAATCTCACATATAAAAAGCACAGGGAAATGCTGCCATTAGGATTTGTTTAGAAAAGGAAGTTGAGGTGGGGTTGGAGTGGTTGGTCAGAACATTTGTGATGGTGGCTTTTTGTGCATTTGAGAGCTCAGATGCTGGCTTAATCTACTTTTGCTGCATCTGCTACCACTATTGACACTACCACTAACTCCTGGTGGAACGTTGAGTCTTGGTAGGTATCATGCTAAGGCACTGGTGCATATTATCTCACTTAGGAATTCCAAAGAATCTTCAAAATGTGTGAAATGTTAAAAGTCCTATACCTCCTACCTTACTGTTGCAATCATCCAGCGTCAAGGGTAACACACATAACTTTCCAACTGTAAAATGGCAATAACAAGAATTAGTTCACGGTGGTTGTTTAGGAATCAGTGAAATAACTCCAGTACAGTGACTAGCAACATGATAGACATCTAGCACACTCTAATGTCAACTTTTTCTCCCCCTTTCTATATAAACTAGTTCCTTATCTATAAACATTAATAAAATGTTCGAACTAAAAGGAATTTTAATATAATATTTAATGTAATCTTTGCCCTTATCCTGTATTATGTAACTTTGGAATTCAACATACAAGTTGTGTTTGATTTATTGTTATATCCTTGTTACTTATGCTAGTGCCTAATGTAATACTTTGCATGTAGTGGGTACTCAAAATATTTATTGAATTATGGTGAGAATACCAAGACACAGTCTCATTGGAAATGAGTCTTTTCAGATTGGAAGCTTTTTAAGGAAGCAAATATCATAGGCAAGCGAAACATTACAAATGGGGTATTTTGAAGCTGTAATTTCCCAGGGGCAAATCCTGAGTCAAGGAAATATAGTAGAAGACCACATTGCCTGGTGTGTTCTCAAGTTTGATAAAAAGTTTCTTTTTTGGAGCACAAAGGAGTAATTTGTTTTTTTGCTCAGGACGTCAAGATGATCTCCAGTGAGGGCCTGTGCACAATACTTACTCGGAAAGAATTCAGCTTGTCTAGAGCAAATAAGTGCTCAACTTATGTGTCATCTTTCTAAGGTGGACTGAAACACAGATGTACTGAAGTGAGCAAGCTCTTTTTTTTAATCCCTAAAGTAAAGTAATACTTTCTCAGAAATAATGTTTTCCAATAATTCACAGCAGAAGTTTTTATCACCACCTTTTATATCTGGGTTTGGTAGGTGTATAACTTTTTCAAAGGCTAGGATCAAATCTGAGTGGACAAAGATGTAATGGAGACAGAGTTTTATATCTTCTTGCCTTTAACACCACTTACAGTTTGGGAAGGAAGCCTTAATTCTGTCAATATTCCATTCCAGTATGTAGTGCTATAATTGAAAGTTAAACTGGAGGTAGACAAAATTTAGGATATTGCAGGCCACTTCATTAAACTTGTTAATTATTGTAAAAATTGGCTGCAATCACTATATCTAGAGTATATTGGTTCTAATGAGTGAGAAAAGGAAGAAAATTATAGAAACAACAAAAAACATTGTACTCTGGAGCTAGACTCCTTAGGTTTGCATTTGGTTTCTATATTTACTACATGCACAGTTTTGGGCAAGCTGCTTCATCTCTCCATGTTTCTGTTTCCTAATCAATAAAATAGGAAAAGTAATAGGAACTATCTCATTGGATTTGGTGAGGATTAAATGAATTAATATATGTAAAGTATCTGGCAGAGTGTCAGGATGATGGTTACTATATATTAGTTGTATTATTTCTTTCTTTTTTTCTTTTCTTTTTTTTTTTTTTTTGAGACGAAGCCTTGCTCTATCACCCAGGCTAGGGTGTAGTGGTGCGTTCTTGGCTCACCGCAACCCCTACCTTCCTGGTTCAAGTGATTCTCCTGCCTCAGCATCCCTAGTAGCTGGGATTACAGGTGTGCACCACCACATCCACCTAATTTTTGTATTTTTAGTAGAGACGGGGTTTCACCATGTTGGTCAGGCTGGTCTCGAACTCCTGACCTCAGGTGATCCACCAACCTCGGCCTCCCAAAGTGCTGGGATTGCGGGCATGAGCCACTGTGCCTGGCCTAGCTTTTAAATTTCTAATCTTTTTAGCTTTTTGTCTTCATCATAATATCAGGATATGTGCCCACAAATTGGGGGATTTGTCAGTGTATGTGCATGTGTATGCAGGTATGCTTTTTTTCTTTTAGATAAGTGGGTTTTACTTCAGAAAGTTAGTCATTACCTTTGAAACATCCTCCAACTAATCCAATTTGAAGAAGTGCCAAACCTTAGAATCCTGTCTTCATCACATGGGAAAATGCACAGTGGGCATGTGTAATAAATGAACATATTATGGAGTGAGGACATAAAATTCAATGTGTGTAGATGGACAAGAAAGTTCACCCAAAAGGATGAGTTGGGAGTTCCAGAACTTTACAGAAGATGTTTTATATATTAAGTGGAGTGTTGTAGCTTTTTTTTTTTTCTTTCCTGCTGAGGTCTTCTCAGAGCTGCATATACTCTTGTTCAAAATCTCAGTATTCCAAGTGGTGTTTTCACAGCCCCAAGGAAACACTGGACAGAAGGGTGAGGAAAGCAACAAGCAGGCTCCTCATCAGCAGTTTTGACAATCTGGGAAAGGAGAATCTAGTTGATTGTGTCAAAGCAAACTGAATATGGCCTGAGAAGGACTCCATACTTCTGTTGACTCCTTGTGGATGAACTGTAACCTAGCTTAACTGGCAGACAAAATTGAAAACCTAACTCAGGAGTAATACATTGTAACAATGGCTGAGTCTTGGCCAATCCCAGCAGCTATACTTCAACCACTCATAGACTGCTGAGTGTTCTAACTGTTCAAATAAGGCAAACACAAACCTGTAACCAATCCAGCTGTTTCTATACCTCACTTCCGATTTCTGTACATCATTTCCCTTTTTTCATCTATAAATCGTCTTCCACCATGTGGCTGCTCTGGAGTCTCTCTGAATCTGCTGTGACTCTGGGGGCTGTCTGATTTGCAAATCATTCATTGCTCAGTTAAACTCCTTTAAATTTAATTCAGCTAAAGTTTTTAACGATTGGTAGAACTTAGAGGCAATTGGAGGACAAAAATATTCCTCAAAGAGGTATGGTTTTTAAAAGTTGATCTCACAAGGATAAATCAAGTGTACTTCCTATATTACCAGTGAAAATTACAAGGAATGCTTCAATTTAATATTCTGTATTTTTTTTCTCACTTATAAAAGAGCATGTACTTTTCTTGCAAAGACCTGGTTGTGGTTCTTAATTCTGTCACTTACAGGTAGTAAGGCTGTGAGCAGGTAGCTTGACCTTGCTTAATCCCAGCTTTGGCATCTGTTTAATGGTGAGGACAAAAACACCAATTACCTGTGTTTGAGGAGGTGTATTCAATGGGATTACTGCCTGAGGAGTAGTAGGCATCTAACAAAGATTGGTCATTGTTATTGTTGCTCTGACCGCGCCTCCCCCACAGTCTTTCAGTCCTCCTCTCAGTCCTGTCTTTTTTTTTTGTCTCAAAGTCTATAAAAATAAGATCGTCAAAAAATTAAAAGTTGAAGATTTTAGCAAATACAACTTAATTTCTGTTTATCCATATCACTTTAAGGAAGCGTGAGAGTGTAAAAAAAGAGAAAGTTTTAAATTACCTTTTGAGATTTTCATAATCTCTATCCCTTATATATTTGTGAATTTTTTTGATAACAGTAATCACCCAAAAGGTCAAGAAATAGGAAGGTGAGGTGAGGGAAGCACTCTGTGGTACTTAGAAGATGAATGGTTAGCAATGGATGTTTATTTATCCGGATACATATTCATATTTTACATCAGTTTCTTGAACTCTATGAAATTTTAAAAAAGGAACATTTTAATTTGCTACAGCTGTTTCGTGAAAACCATTATTAGCATGAAGAGAAAGTGCTATTTGAAGCAATTGTACAAAGGTTTAATTTTTATTTCTAAGGGAAAACGTGCACGTGCAGTAAAAGTAATAAAGGAAAGCTGAGTTTCCCTTGAGGTATGCGAGGCTGAATGAAATCTGCTATATTATCCTTCAATCAGCCACTTAAAAATTTTAATTGTGAAGACTGTTAATCACAAGGAAAGTAACCTTTTCATGAGCTTTTCTTTGTTGAGGGGAGTGGAGGAGGGCTACATTCTTTTATCAGCTCCTTAGGAAGACTCTTTCCTTATTTCAGCGTTTTTGGGCAGCTCTCATTCTCCTCTGGGCTTCAAGCATTGACTTTCAGGCTAGTTAAGCTGTATTGCTTAGGAAAAAAAGCAGACTAGTAATGAACAGGCCTTAAACAAGTAATATTTTGTCACTGTAAAATGTCTCCAAACTAAGCATGCCCCTAATCCCTGTAGGTGTGTACAGGCAGGGCCCAGAACACTTCAAAAGCCCCTGTTCAGAAGCCCCTGACTCAGCAAACCTACAGTTGTGCAAGCCCCTCTGTGTGGCTCATTCAGTGTCAGAGTGACACAGCATGTGTCATTTTGGAAATATACTACAAATTGGTATGCAATGTAGATTTCTTGATTTTTCTTTTCACACATTCAGTGGCAATCAAGGGAGCTATATAGTGTGGTGACATTAGAAGATGATGATTTTATGAGTCCGAAATTTTAACTTTCCACATATCTTGTGAAGAAACTTACATGTCATTGAGGTTCATGACATTTTCTGGGTTTGGGATGAATTGGGAACCGAGAGGATGATGAGAATCAATGAAGCCACACCCCTACAGTCCAAAGGAAGCAGGGAGCAAAGCAGACTAACCAGACAGTCCCAGCAAAGCACCTCTGGACAAATGAGGTTAGCATCAGTACTCTTGCTGGTGCCATCAGTCTCTTCTACACCTCTGCAGGGTGAAGTTTGGTATGGAGTTGCTGTGCCTTCAGTGTTTCTGCCAGTATCCCTTGGTGAGTCACTAGGTGCCAGCCACATTACAACAGGAGTATGCCTTTCGAGTCCTCCAAAAATCAAAGGGAAGTGGAATAGCATAGCACAGAAAACATTTTGTGGCAGATTGCTTATGTTTTAAAAACAGCTTTATTGAAGTATAGTAGACATACTATACATTGCACATATTTTAAGTGCACAATTTGATGTTTTGATATATGATTATGTTGTAGAAAAAAACGAGTTCTTGTCACAGGACCAGGAAAGATTAGGCTCACAGACACTTTGAAGGGTGAGGGGGGACAGAATTTATTGGGCAAAAAAGAAAAAGGAGAAACAACTCAAAAAAGTGAGATGGAGTCCTGCTAATAGGCTCTCCACCTCACAGACTGAATTCTAGTCACCCCCCAGGAACTGGAGAGTCCAGGCTCCTCCCTGTTGCAAACGATGCGAACTTCCCAAGGCTACACCCCATCCTCCCAGAGCGCAGGCTGGTGGGAGAATCTCTAGGGACTACTTTTTACTTGGCTATTTCAGTTATACTTGTGAAACCACCACTACAACCAAGATAATGAACAGATTCATCATTTTTGGAAATTTCATCATGCGCTTTGCAACCCTTCTTATATTCACAGGCAACCGTGGTCTGCTTTCTGTTACTATACATTAGTTGGCATTTCCTAGAATTGTATATAAATGAAATCGTGCAGTGTGCATTTTTGTTGCTTTTTTTTTGGTTTGGCTTCTTTCATGCAGCATATGTATTTTGAGATTTATCCATGTGGTTCATAACATCAATTGTTTATAAAGTTTTATTACTGAATAGTATTCCAT
Source organism: Pan paniscus (assembly GCF_029289425.2). NCBI lineage: Eukaryota > Metazoa > Chordata > Mammalia > Primates > Hominidae > Pan > Pan paniscus. The sequence goes on along the minus strand of NC_073253.2, from coordinate 121,489,715 downwards.
TGCATGTGTACACCACATAATGATAATCTTTATCTGGTTGATGGACATTTGGATTATTTTTTCACAATTGCAGATATAGCTGCTATAAACATTGGTATACATGTTTTTGTGTGCACATATGTTTTCATCTCTGTGTAAATACCTGGTAGTGGAATGGTTGGCCAGTATAGGATATGGTTAATTTTTTTTAGTTGAGATAAATTCATATGCCATAAGATTCTTCCTTTTAAAGTGTATAATTCAGTTTTTTTATATTCACAAGGTTTTATAACAATCATCACTAATTCCAGAATATTTTTATAACTCTCCTCCACAAAAAAACTTCTGTACCCATTAGCAGTCACTTCCAAATTTCCCCCTCCCTCCAGCCTCTGGAACCACTAATCTACTTTGTGTCCCTACAGAATTGCCTATTCGAGACAGTTCAGATAAATGGAATCGTGTAATATGTAGTCTTTTGTGTCTGACTTTTTTCACTTAGCATAGTGTTTTCAAGGTTTATTCATGTTGTAGCATGTATCAGTATTTCATTCCTTTTAAGGCTGAATAATACTCCATTATAAGGATGGATACATTATAAGGATACACCATATTTTGTTTATTCATTCCTTAATTGATGGATATTTATGTTTCCACTTCTTAGTTATTATGAGTAATGCTGCTATGGAAACTCATGTAAAAGTTTTTGTGTGAATATGTTTTCAATTCTTAGGTGCAGATAGGAGTAGAATTGTGGGCTCATATGGTGCTGTGGTTTGGATATGATTTGTTTGTCCCCACAAGAACTCATGTTGAAATGTACTCCCTGCTGTGTGGTGTTGGGAGGTGGGGCCTAGTGGGAGGTGTTTGAGTTGTTGGGGTGGGTCTCTCATGAATGGCTTGGTAGTGAGTGAATTCTCACTCTCATGGGAATGGATTAACAATCGGAGAGAGCAGACTGTTGGAAGAGCCTGTCTTCTTTGGTTTTACTCTCTTGCTTCCTCTCTAGCTATGTGAGCTCTATGCACATGCAGCTCCCCTTCCACTTTCTGCTATGAGTTGAAGCAGCCGGAGGCCATCACCAGATGCAGCTGCCCAATCCTGGATTTTCCAGCCACCAGAATCATGAGGCAAATTAACCTTTTTTCTTTATAAATTACCCAATCTCAGGTATTCTGTTATAGCAATACAGAATGGACTAAGACATATGATAACTTTTTTATTAATGTGTTTGACCTCTTGAGGAGCTGTCAGACTGTTCTACAAAGTAGCTGCACTGTTTTATATCATGACCAGTAGTGTGTGGGGTTTCTGTTTCTCCACATTCTCACCAGAACTTGTTACTTTCTGTTTCTCTTTATTACAGCCATCCTTGTCAATGTGAAATAGCAACACTGCAGTTTTGATTTGCATTTCCCTAATGACTAATGATGTTGAATATCTTTTCATGGGCTTATTGGCCATTTGTATATCTCTTTGAAGAAATGGCTATTCAAATTATTTGCCCGTTTTTAAATTGGGCTCTTTGTCTTTTTATTGTTGAATTGGAAGAGTTCTTAATATATTGTGTACACTAGATCCTTATCAGATATGTGGTTTTCAAAAGTTTCCTCCCAGTCTATAGGTGGTCTTTTCACTGTCTTGATTATAGCCTTTGAAACACAAAGGTTTTTCATTTTGATGAAATCTAATTTATCTATTTTTTCTTTGCTTGTACTTTAGGTGTTATATTTAATGTTTAGCTTTTTAAGAAACTGCCAAATTATTTTCCAAAGTGTTTGTACCATTTTACTTTCCTATCAATGTATGAGTGTTTCAGTTTCTCTACATACTCATCAACACTTGGCATGGTCCATCTTTAATCTTAGACATTCTAATAGATTTATAGCAGTATCTCATAGTGCTTTTATTTGGCTTTTTCTTAGTTATTGATAATGTTGAACATCTTCTCACATACTTTTTTTGCTATCCATTTGTTACCTTTACTAAAGTGCCTGTTCAAATATGTTGCCATTTAAAAAATGGACAGTTTGTTTACTTATTGAGTTTTGAGTATTGTTTATATATTCTAGAATCAAGTCCTTTTTCAGATATATGCTTTGCAAGTTTTTTTTCTCAGTTTGTGGCTTGTTTTTAGTTCTCTTAACAGTGTCTGTTGAAGAGCCAAAGTTTTTAATTTTGGTAAAGTCAATTTACTCTTTTATAGGTTTTGGTGCTATATCTAAGAATATATGGGAAAAGAGGAAAAGAGGCTTTAAAAATGTGTGTGTATGTACTTTTTCTTTGATTAGTTTGTAGTAGACTAAGCTTAAGGATAAGGAACACGTTCTACTTGTATCCCCAACCTAGCACATTGTAGGTTATGAACAAACTTCTGCAGAAAATAGAATGAATCAAAATTAAGCAGTGATATTTGTGCAAAACTATCAAGTTGAAATTATACTTCAAACTTTCTATAAAGAAAAATAAAGCCAAAATAAATTTTAGTGAATATATTTGCCCTCATTCCAGTATGACAAAAAGATCCAAGGCCATCTTTTTCCTGACTTCAGTAAAGACAATTGTGTAGCTACAATGAAGCTTTCTCTATCTCTTATTGGATGCAGAAGACAGGGACTTAAAGCAGACTGCAAGACAACATTTGATGTGGACTTTGGACTTGTGAGATTAACTGAAATTACATACACCTAAGGATTTGCTAAGAAAATTTGAATATAAAAATAATGGTCCCGATTTTTGTGTGTTCTCATTAATCTAGGACTCTCTGATGCAGCTAAATTAGGTTGATTTTAATGAGAGAAGGCACTTAAGTGCATTTGTGTTTGTAATTTTTACAACATTGTTCCATGTTTCAATCCTTAGAGCAAATGTCAAAAAAGAATTATAATACTTGCATACCTGACAATTTTAATTGTTCATATTATGGAGAAATCACTGATTAAATCATATATTCTGACTTCTTTTAGTTATCTGGAAAATCTTAACAGCTTCAATGACATGACATGTATATTTCCATGTCTTTGTTCTTAAACACTTGAAAGACATTAATCAAACATGTCGAAGGATCTTTTCTATACAAAGACCTGATGCAGTGTCAAAATCCTACTCAGCACATCAGTATAGGCAGCCACTACCTTTCTCTTGGTGTTGGCTGATGAGATGAAATCTATTTGCCATTCTGCCCCAATTGTAGGGTTTGTACTCTTAATAAGTGCACATCCTCTTTTATTTGTGAGAGCTAATAGAATTGTGGACTTGTTCACTCAAAAAGCATTTAGTAATTGCTTTCTATGTGTCAGGCCCATGTAAAGTGTTGGGGATAGAAAAATGAGTAGAATACATTCCCAGCATCCTATAGTCTCATAGACACAATGGGGCAATGCACAGTTTCCGTGTAGATTGGCTTGTCAATGTATTCCTGACTAGCTTCTGATGAGTGTTGCAGTGATGATGAAATAATCTACCCTTATAAATGTTTATGTGGAGTAACAAGAAGTGCTGGTTATGAGGCACAGCAAAACATTTTCCATGATTTCCTAAAGAAAGGGACTGACAATTCATTTATGGTCAATTTGAACCCCATACTGGTAAAATGTGTTGAATAAAACCTAAGTAATTAATTTGTTATTTGCTATCCTGGTACTTTCCTCCCTACCACCACTTTGCTTTTCTACCTCCTCCAAAACAACGGGTCCACACTTCAGATATGTTTCCTCTTTGCCTATTTCCTGTTTTTGTAAAAGAGAGAAACTAATTGTACCTATTTAACAGTTCCATTGGACTGAGGAGAATAATGCATAATAAAATGCTTAGAAAAGTACCTATTTCAGTAAATATTAGTTTTTAAAACATTGTTGTTATTGTTGTTGTTCAGTTGAAACATTTGCTTAGACTTCCCTCCATGTACATTTGGCTTCCGCTCATTGTGTCAAGTAGACTCTCAAAGCATGTAGCACTGAGGCTGAAATGCATGACTCAAAGACATCACCAGAGCTTGTGAACATACAATCACACTGAAAATGAATATCATCTCAAATCTGGACAAGAAATTATTGGCAAAATAACCCCCAGAGTCTGAATTTGGCAATTAATTTCATCAGCTATAAAAAATGTTAGAATTATTCGGTACTTAGTATCAACAACAATGAAGCAATTGTTAATAAATGGAGAGAGAACATCAACCAGTTTGCCAAGGGAGGCCCAGCTGTGTATGCGCAGGCAGCCTTGGCAAGAGGCTCGGGTGGCGGTTTGGGATGGCGTGCCATTTGTCCTTCATGTTTCCACAACTGGCAGCCAGTCCTACATAAGCTTGGCTGACAGGCAGTAATCTAATCTGGTATCCTATTTATTCCATTTTTCTCTTCTCAATACAACTCCAGCTTCCTTTTGGTTCAGCATTTTGGCATTTGTGATCAGTACATCATATTCCATCTTGTTGACTTTTTTTGGCCTTGGCATAGTCAAGATTCAGTTAGACTGTTGTATGTTTGTCTATCTGATCATTATCTCAGTCAACAAGCATTTAGCCCCCAGTGGTCCATAGACAATATTAGCCTCTTGTATAGATGTCAGGATAACTGACACTTCACTCAGTTGCCCAGGATGCATGACGGCATTTGCAAGCTCCAAGGGCTCATTTGGAAGGGGTGGTATGTGCCAAACCCTCTAGTATTCTCTTAGCATCCAGACTTTGTCTAAGTCCAGAGAAAGAGAAAATAGTCGAATAAATGTCCAGAGGGCTCTTTTCATTAAAAAAGCTTCTCCTTCTGACATACCACTTACTTGTTTAATCTCTGTCTTCCTTCTTAAAGGGTAAACTCCATAAAAGCAGTACTCTGGCCCTTTAATTCACTGCTGCATCCCTAGTGCCTGAAACAGTTCCTTCTAAGACCTTAATAAATATTTGTTGAATGAATGAATAAATTCACTCAGTAAACGTTCTGGGCTTTGATTAAGTGCTAGCATTGTGCTAAGACTTAGCCATATCAACTAACTTCAAAGACTAGTTTCTTGTCCTGGTGGAGTGCATATTATAGTTGGGGAGTGAGACAATGTTAAATGAAAAATAATCACAAATTTGGATGATAGATTGTGAGTAACTGCTATGAAGGACCATATAATTAAATAATGAATGATTGACTGGAGAAGATGGGCAAAGCCAGAGAAGATCTAAAAAGAATAATCCAGCCACATGAAAAAGCTAGAGGTAGATATTACAAAGGGCTTGGTATATTGGAAGAAAAGAAAAAAAACTGGTGTGGCTGAAATGCAGTAAGCAAGAAGGAGAATGAAATAAGGTTGGAGAGAGACAGAGGAACCACTTTATGCAACCCTGTAGCTCATGGTAAAATAAAATGCAATGGTAAGCCATTGAAAAATGTTGATCAGGACAGTGTCATCTGATTAATAGATTTAAGAGATTACTCTAAAAGCTACCTGGAAATTTCACTGGAAGGGACTAAGAGAAGAAGCAGTGGAATCTGTTAGAAGACATTTCCGGAGTCTAAATGGAGAACGGTGACTTCACCAAGGTGATGGCATTGGAGTTGGAGAGAAGTGAATTTAAAATACACTGGAAGGAAGCACTGACTCAATGTGGTGATAAATTCGATGCACAGAAAGGGGTGAATAACAGTTGAATGAATTATTACTAGGTTTCTATAGGTACACTTGGGTAAATGGTAGGGCCATTCAATGGCTAAGTGGTAGTAGTATTTACTGAGATGGGAATGACTTTAGGAAGGTATATTAGGGTTCTCTAGAAAAACAGGACAAATAAGTTCTCCAGAGAAATGGAAAATTATATATATATATTTCATGCAACAGTTTAGATATATAAAATAAGGAATTGATTCACATGACTAGAAAGCTGAGAAGTTCAAAATATTCACTTATTAAGCTGGAGAGCTAGGAGAGCCAATGGTATATGTTCTAATCTGAGGGCAGGAGATGACTGATGTCCCAGTTCAGCGGTTAGGCAGGAGTAATTCCCTCTTAATAAGCCCTTTTATTCTTTTAAATCTTCAAGTGATTGGTGAACCCCACTCACATTATGGAGGGCAACTTTCTTCACTCAGTCTACAGATTCAAAAGTTATTCTCATCCAAAACCACTCTCACCAGACACATCCAGAATAATGTTGGACCAAATATCTGGGTATACTGTGGCCCAGTGAAGTTGGTACACAGAATTAACTATCACAGAGGGGCAGATTGGATGTGGAGATCAGTAGCTTTATTTTTTCATATTCAGTTTGAGGTGTTTATAATCCACAAGCATGCAGAGTTTAAAAGGTAAGTTTGATATATAAGTCAAGAGATCAAAGGGGAGATCTGAGCTGGAAACATAAATTGGGGGATGTGGCAGAGATGGCTAGTTTGCCTACCTAATATCATTCTTCCCTTCTACCTTATGATTACAATTCTGTTTGTTTCGGTAGTATAAATAGGTTCAGCTATAAAATCTGCATTTCCCTTGCACATTGGATGGTCACATGACACAGTTCTGTCAATAAAATGTATATAGTAATTGTGAGGTAATTCTGAGAACTAAAACTAAAAAAGGGGAGAAGACTCATTGATCTTTTGCTATTTTCTTCTTGATTAAATTACTGATGTATCTAACTTGTGATAATGTAAAAAACACATGCTAAAGAAGGATGAACAAAATGATAGAGGAAGCCTAGAATATAGTCAGTGTGTCAGCTCTGGACTATGTACCTCCAAATGTCATCTTTCTGGAGAAAAGCCAAACCCCTAATGTGTTTAAGCAGCCCTTATTCAGATTTCTGTTTCTTGCAGCTGACTGCAATTTTCAACTGATACAGAGTGTCATTAGCATATAGATAGCCTATCAGTCAGGGTGTTTTTGGCTGCAAGTAAGAAAAAACCTGACTTAAAAAATAACATTTAAAAATTTGTGTTCAGCCTGAGCAACATAGCAAGACCCTGTCTCTTAAAAAAATATATAATAACATTTTAAATCTTACATGACTGGTACTCTAGAGGAAGCACAGACTCCCGAGATTAGTTGTTCCAGGTACTCCTCAAGGACATGCTGGGACTGATGTACTTTGTTAATTTCTGCTCAGTCATCTTCTGCTCTGGCTTCATCCCATTGACTTCCTGTTCATGTCCAGTGATAGAGAAAGCACCTTTGCATCAAACATTAAATGTAAGTACTTCATTGTAATACAGATAATTTATCCTTGAATGAATGATCCTTGGCTTGATCCTCAGTTTTGAACTAATTACCAGCTGGAGAGAAGAGATTATCCTTATTGAGTAGGTCAATTCAGGAACTCTTCTTCAAATGGAAGTCAATATTCAAACTCTAGTGCTATTATATAACGGGGAAAGTTTGGGATAGGTGTTGAGGATTTAAGCAAATGTTTAATATATTTTACCCCTTTAATGACTTCACATCCAAACTTAGCTTCTTCCCAACTAGATACACACCCTTACAATGCTCACACCAGCATGAAATACATTCAGTTTTCCCCAAATGAGATGGTTCAAAGTCTTCACTGCTATAATTCCAGATTTTTGGTTGAGTTGCTCTTTCTCTTATATAGTTGTAGCTTCTAATTGTATTAAGGCTAAGATACTGTTATCTTCCCTTAACATATTTAATATAAAGTAGTAGAGAAATACCAAGATAAGCACAGTGAAAATTGTGGAAAAGGGCAGTAGCACACATGGTTCACTGGAACATGGCATAAACCATAGCCTGCTGGCTGGAAATAATGAGGACTTTCTGACCTGGCAGTGCAGTGACTACTTGTGTTACATTATAGCAGCATCCAGTTCTGCTCTTTGGAATAAATTCACTTGTCAATCTTCCTCTATTACCCCATGTCCTGTCTCCTGGGGAGATTACTCATATCCATCAATTTTTATATGAGATGGACATGAGATAGGATGCCCTTTCTGGCGCTACACAGATATAGTAGCTTACCTCCTGTAAAGTGTGTCCAAGGGATTTAAGATTTAAGTTACAGCTGTTTATGATAAAGCTTGGAATTTCTTTAATTTATTATTTTCTTCAAGTTTTAGTAGGCTTTTGGTCCATATGTATTTGTAGTTTTCATTGCATAATAACCACACCAGCGGATATTAGTGTGGCCATGGTCTTTGAGTTTGGTTTTGGTCTCCTAAGCAACAAATCACTGTTTTCTAGAATTTTAGTTGAATGGCTTCTATCTACATTTGGTCTGCCCCTGGAAGAGATCTGAAGCAATAACCTTGGGCTAGTGGACATCAATATGTTGTATCCTTTCTCAGGCAGAGAATCCTTAATTGGAACTAAGTCTCATGTCTTTCTTGTGGCTTAATCTTATATTGTTCCAAACTACCTACTTTCCAACCTGTACCAACATTAGTATTTATTAAAGTAGGTAATTCATTTCTGTAACCTAAAGAATTTCATAATTTTGGACTACAGAAAAGAATCCTCTTAAGCTACTTTTACTTCTTTAGGTGCTTACAGTGGGCCACATTCAACCCGTTTGTCTCTTATAAGATTTTGTTGATGGCCTTAAGAAGTATTAAAAACACTCTAAACATGTTTCTTACCAAGTCTCTAATGCTATAGCCTTGGTTGGCACATTGACAGAGTTTCAACATAAAGAAGGCCATAGTTTAATGGATATACTCAATATAGTGTAAAAAGATTACCAACTTACTAGAAAGAAATAATAGGATCTTCTCTGTTCTGTATCCTTTATCTTTTGACTAAACCAGTTGGTTTTCTACACTGCTTTATTTCCTGGTATCAAAATCTGTATTAGTTGAAATGCACTCACCTGAAAATAACAAATTTTACACTGGGGGTGAAAGCCACAATTCAGTCAGGGCTAAGAATGGGCCTCAGGTCTGGCTAATCAGACTAGAGTCTATCTCCTTGGCCACAGTGATTCAGGGTTATATGTGGCAGCCAAGATAGTCCAGTTGGAGCTAATCATGAGAGATTATGATCCTGGAGCTGTCAGGGGCCATGATGTGAAGCCAGAGAAAGAGGCCAACTCAGTGGAAAACAGAGCCAAGAGCTGGAGAGAAACCAATTTCTGATGACATCATTGGGCCTCTGAATCCAATCCTGTATGGAGCTAGCATTCTTTCTGGCCTTCTCAATTAAGTGAATCAATATTTTTTTTTTCTTAATCTTGTTTGAATCAGCATTTCTCTCATATTCAACAGTTTAGATTTCTGGGTTGATTTGAGTAATCGGATTATAAAAAGTCACTCAAACTCATTGAAATAATTTGGGGGGATAAAAGGGATGTTTAAGTTTTCCTGTAATTCCTTCATTTCTATTATGTGAGCTCACATAGCTATTTAGCTTCAAAGTCAAATTAGATATTCTTTCCTACTGGTTTCCAGTAGCTTGTACTATTTGATGCTGTTTAGAAATGTGTAAACACAATGCTGGCCACTAAATATTAACCTTGTTAGAAATTTTTAATCTAAGAATTAGTGCCATATCAATAGTGATATATTTTCTATAAGTTTTTGAGCTGGTAAGATTTACTTTTGTCCAACAATATACTTCACTCTGGCTACTTGCATTGGCCTCTTTTCACACCACACACACAGAAGAGAAAAGTGTATGTTTGATAAGAGAGGGTTTTCTTTTCTGACTTTTTGTCTTGAAAGAATTTTAGACTTATAGAAGAGTTGCAAAGATAGTACAGTTCTTATATACCCTTTGCCCAACTTGTCTTAGTGTTTTATTTTTGTTTTACTTTAAGCTCCAGGATACATGTGCAAAACGTGCAGGTTTGTTAGATAGGTATACGTGTGCCATGGTGGTTTGCTGTACCTATCAACCCATCATCTAGGTTTTAAGCCCCGCATGCATTAGCTGTTTGTCCTGATGGTCTCCCTCCCCTCATCCCCCAATCCCCCACAGGCCCCAGTGTGTGTTATTCCCCTCCCAGTGTCCATGTGTTTTCATTGTTCAACTCCCACTTATGAGTGAGAACATGTGGTGTCTGGTTTTCTGTTCCTGTGTTAGTTTGCTGAGGACGACGGCTTCCAGCTTCATCCATGTCCCTGCAAAGGACATGATCTCATTCCTTTTTATGGCTGCACAGTATTCCGTGGTGTATATGTACCACATTTTCTTTGTCCAGTCTATCATGGATGGGCGTTTGAGTTGGTTCCAAGTCTTTGCTATTGTAAATAGTGCTGCAATAAACATGTGTGTTCATGTGTCTTTATGGTAGAATGATTTATATTCCTTAGGGTATATATGCAGTAACACGATTACTGGGTCAAATGGTATTTCTGGTTCTAGATCCTTGAGGAATCGCCACACTGTCTTTCACAATGGTTGAACTAATTTACACTCCCAACAGTGTAAAAGTGTTCCTATTTCTTCACAGCCTCACCAGCATCTATCGTTTATTGACCTTTTAATAATCATCATTCTGGCTGGCATGAGATGGTATCTCATTGTGGTTTTGACTTGCATTTCTCTAATAATCAGTGATGTGCTTTTTTTCATATGCCACAAAAATAAATGTCTTCTTTTGGGAAGTGTCTGTTTATATCTTTTGCCCACTTTTTGATGGGATTGTGTGTATTTTTTCTTGCAAATTTGTTTAAGTTCCTTGTAGGTTCTGGATATTAGATCTTTGTCAGGGGGGTAGATTGTAAAATTGTCCTCCCATTCTGTAGGTTGCCTGTTCATTCTGATAGTTTCTTTTACTGTGCAGAAGCTCTTTAGTTAGATCTCATTTGTCAATTTTAGCTTTTGTTGCAATTGTTCTTGGTGTTTTCATCCTGAAGTCTTTGCCCATGCCTATGTCCTGAATGGTGTTGCCTAAGTTTTCTTCTAGGGTTTTTATGGTTTTGGGTTTTACATTTAAGTCTTTAAGCCATCTTGAGTTAATTTTTGAATAAGGTGTAAGGGAGGGGTTCAGTTTTAATTTTCTGCATATGGCTAGCCAGTTTTCCCAGCACCATTTATTAAATAGGGAATCCTTTCCCCATTGCTTGTTTTTGTCAGGTTTTTTGAAGATCAGATGGTTGTAGATGTGTGTTGTAATTTCTGAGGTCTCTGTTCTATTCCACTGGTCTATATGTCTGTTTTGGTACCAGCACCATGCTGTTTTGGTTACTGTATCCTTGTAGTATAGTTTGAGGTCAGGTACATGATGCCTCCAGCTTTGTTCTTTTTGCTTAGGTTTATCTTGGCTATACAAGTAATTTTTTTTTGTTCCGTATGAAGTTTAAAGGTTTCTTCTAATTCTGTGAGGAATGTCAATGGTAGTTTGGGAATAGCATTGAATCTGTAAATCATTTTGGGCATTGTGGCCATTTCCACGATATTGATTCTTCCTATGGGTGATGGAATGTTTTTTCATTTGTTTGTGTCCTCTCTTATTTCCTTGAGTAGTGATTTGTATGTTTCCTTGAAGAGGTTATTCACACGTCTTGTTAGCTGTTTTCCTAGGTATTTTATTTTCTTGTAGCAATTGTGAATGGGAATTCACTTATGATTTGGCTCCTTGCTTGTCTGTTATTGGTGTATAGGAATGCTTGTGATTTTTGCACATTGATTTCGTATCCTGAGACTTTGCTGAAGTTGCTTATCAGCTTACGGAGATTTTGGGCTGAGAAATGGGGTTTTCTAAATGCAGAATCATATCATCTGCAAACAGAGACAATTAGATGTCCTCTCTTCCTATTTGAATACCCTTTATTTCTTTCTCTTGCCTGTTTTCCTGGCCAGAACTTCTAATGCTATGTTGGATAGGAGTGGTGAGAGGGGGAATCCTTGCCTTGTGACTGTTTTCAAAGGGAATGCTTTCAGCTTTTGCCCATTCAGTATGATATTGGCTGTGGGTTTGTCATAAATAGCTCTTATTATTTTGAGATATGTTCCATCAATACCTAGTTTATTGAGAGTTTTTAACATGAAGGATGTTGAATTTTATTGAGGCCTTTTCTGCATCTATTGAGATGATCATGTGGTTTTTGTCATTGGTTCCGTTCATGTGATGGGTTATGTTTATTGATTCATATAGGTTGAACAAGCCTTGTATCCCAGGGATGAAGCTGACTTGATCTTGGTGGATAAGCTTTTCGATGTGCTGCTGTATTTTGTTTGCCAGTATTTTATTGAGGATTTTCACATCGATGTTCATCAGGGATATTGGTCTAAAACTCTTTTTGTTGTGTCTCTGTCAGGCTTTTGTATCAGGGTGATACTGGCCTCATAAAATGAGTTAGGGAGGATTCCTTCTTTTTCTGTTGATTGGAATAGTTTCAGAAGGAATGGTACCAGCTCCTCTTTGTACCTCTGGTAGAATTCGGCTGTGAATCTGTCTGGTCCTGGACTTTTTTTGGTTGGTAGGCTATTAATTATTGCCTCAATTCCAGAACTTGTTATTGGTCTATTCCAAGATTCAACTTCTTCCTGGTTTAATCTTTGGAGGGTGTATGTGTCCAGGAATTTATCCATTGCTTCTAGATTTTCTAGTTTATTTGCGTAGAGGTGTTTATAGTATCCTTTATCATTTTTTACTGTGTCTATTTGATTCTTCTCTTTTCTTCTTTATTAGCCTTGCTAGCAGTCTATCAGTTTTGTTAATCATTTCAAAAAATCAGCTCCTGGATTCCTTGTGTTTTTGAAGGGTTTTTTGTGTGTCTATCTCTTTCAGTTCTGCTTTGATCTTAGTTATTTCTTGTCTTCTGCTAGCTTTTGGATTTGTTTGCTCTTGCTTCTCTAGTTCTTTTAATTGTGATGTTAGGGTGTTGATTTGAGATCTTTCTAGTTTTCTAGTGCTATAAATTTCCCTCTTAACATTGCTTTAGATGTGTCTCAGAGATTCTGGTACACTGTCTCTTTGTTCTCATTGGTTTCAAAGAACTTCTTGATTTCTGCCTTAATTTTGTTACCCAGGAGTCATTCAGGAACAGGTTGTTCAATTTCCATGTAGTTTTGTGGTTTTGAGTGAGTTTTTTAATCCTGAGTTCTAATTTGATTGCACTCTGGTCTGAGATACTGTTTATGATTTCAGTTCTTTTGCATTTGTTGAGAAGTGTTTTACTTCCAATTATGTGGTTGATTTTAGAATAAGTACGATGTGACACTGAGAAGAATGTATATTCTGTTGATTTGGGGTGGAGAGTTCTGAGATGTCTATTAGGTCCACTTGATCCAGAGCTGAGTTTAAGTCCTGAATATTCTTGTTAATTTTCTGTCTTGTTGATCTAATATTGACAGTGGGGTGTTAAAGTCTTCCACTATTATTGTGTACATCTCTAAGTCTCTTTGTAGGTCTCTAAGAACTGGTTTTATGAATCTGGGTGCTCCTGTATTGGGTGGGTATATATTTAGGATAGTTAGCTCTTCATGCTGAATTGATCCCTTTACCATTATATCATGCCTTTCTTTGTCTTTTTTGAGCTTTGTTGGTTTAAAGTCTGTTTTGTCAGAAACTAGGATTGCAACTACTGTTTTTTTTTCTCTTTCCATTTGAGGATAAACTTTTCTCCATACCTTTTATTTTAAGCCTATGTGTGTCTTTGCATGTGAGGTGGGTCTTCTGAATACAGCCACCAATTGGTCTTGACTCTATCCAGTTTGCCAGTCTGTGTCTTTTAATTGGGGCATTTAGCCCATTTACATTGTTATTGGGTTAACATTGTTATTGAATTTGATCCTGTCATCGTGATGCTAGCTGGCTATTTTGCCCACTAGTTGATGCAGTTTCTTCATAGTGTCATTGGTCTTTATATTTTGGTGTGTTTTTGCAGGGGCTGGTACCGGTTTTTCCTTTTCATATTTAGTGCTTGCTTCAGGAGCTCTTGCAAAGCAGGCCTGGTGGTGACGAAGTCCCTCAGCATTTGCTTGTCTGGAAAGGATTTTATTTCTCCTTTGCTTATGAAGCTTAGTTTGGCTGGATATGAAATTCTGGGCTGAAAATTCAAGAATGTTGAACATTGGCTCCCAGTCTTTTCTGTCTTGGAGGGTTTCTGCAGAGAGATCAGCTGTTAGTCTGATGGGCTTCCCTTTGTAGGTGACCTGGACTTTCTCTGTGGCTGCCCTTAATATTTTTTCCTTCATTTTGACCTTGGAGAATCTGTTGATTGTGTGTCTTCGGGTTGATCTTCTCATGGAGTATCTTAGTGATGTTCTTTGTATTTCTTGAATTTGAACGTTGGCCTCTCTTGCTGGGTTGGAGAATTTCTCCTGGAGTGAATAACCTGAAGTGCATTTTCCAACTTGGTTCCGTTCTCTCCTTCTCTTTCAGGTACTCCAGTCAATAGTAGGTTTGGTCTATTTACATAGTCCTGTATTTGTCAGAGCTTTTATTTGTTCCTTTTCATTCTTTTTTTCTCTTATCTTGTCTTCCTGCCTTATATCAGTAAGATGTTATTCAAACTGATACTCTTTCTTCTGCTTGATCAATTCAGCTATTGATACTTGTGTATGTTTCACAAAGTTCTTGTGCTGTGTTTTTCAGCATTATCAGGTCATTTAGGCTCCTCTCTAAGCTGTTTATTCTAATTAGCAGTTCCTGTAACCTTTTATCAAGGTTCATAGCTTCTTTGCATTGTAGAACATGCTCTTTATCTCAGTGGAGTTTGCTATTACCTAACTTTTGAAGCCTACTTCTGTCATTTCATCCATCCCATCCTCCATCCAGGGTTCTGTGCCCTTGCTGGAGAGGCATTGTGATCATTTGGAGGATAAGGTGCACTCTGGCCTTTTGGGTTTTCAGTGTATTTTTGTTGATTCTTTCTCATCTTCATGAGTTTGTCTAGTTTCGACCTTTGAGGCTACTGACCCTTGGATGAGGATTTTGTGGGGACTTTTTTTTTTTTTTTTTGGTGATGCTGTTGTCATTGCTGTTTGTTTTTCTTTCAATAGTCAGGTCCCTCTTTTGCATGGCTGCTGTTTGCTGGGGTTTACTTCAGGCCCTATTCATCTGGTTCACTCACACACCTGGAAATGTCACCTGAGGAGGCTGGAGAACAGCAAAGATGAGTGTCTGCTCCTTCCTCTAGGATCTCTGACTTCAAGGGTCACCAATCTGTTACCAGTAGGCATGCTTCTGTATAGGGTGTCTGACAACCCCTGTTGGAAGGTCTTACCCGGTTGGATGGCACAGGGAGCAGAACTCATTTAATAATGCACTTTGGCCGTCCCTTGGTGGAGGGGGTGTGCTGCAACTGGGGGAAACCCACTTGACTGGGCTGCCCGGATTCCTCAGAATTAGCAGGAGGAAAGACTAAGTCTGCTGGTCCATGGAGACTACAACCAGCCCTCCCCTAGGGGCTCAGTCCCAGGGAGATCAGATTTCTGTCCTTGAGCCCCTGGCTGGAGTTGTTGGAGTTCCTGCAGGGAGGCCCCACTCAATGAGGAGGGAAGGGTTACGGTCAGGCCTAAAGAGGCACTCTGGCCGCAATCTGCCAAAGCCAGTGTGTTGGGCTGTGGGGAATACCTCTAGGGACCCAGCCGTCTGCCTCCGTGGCTCTAGCAGGGGAAAAGCATAGCCTGGAGCTATAGAGATGGCTGCTGCCCTTCTCTTGCCCTGGGAGCTTAGTGTGTTAGGCAGCTAGCAGTCCCAGTGTTGGTTGCCACCCTCCCACAAATAATTCAGATGGCTCAGCAGGCAGCCACAGCTGTGGTGATGGCTGTCCCTCCCCCCAGGAACTGGGCAGCCTTAAGATAATTCTAGTTGAGTGGCTGTTGAGAATCTGCATGGCTCCATGGTTGGGATCTCAGGCCCTGGTGATATGGGCTCATGAGTGGGAGCTTCCGATCTTTGGGTTGCATAGTTCCATGGAAAAAGCATGGTTTCCCAGGCTGGGTAGCACGCTCACTCATCACCTCCTTTGGCTGGTGGGTGGGGCTCCCCTGCCCATTTTGGCTCCCAAGTGGGCCGCTGCACCACACTGCTCTTCCTTCCTCTCTATGGGTCATGCCAACCACCTAGTCAGTCCTGATGACAGAACCTGGATACCTCAGCTGCTAGTGAAGGATTCACCTGCTGTTTTGGCTCTTTTGGATGGGAGCCTCCGATCACCACTGCATCTAGCTGGCCATCTTGACCCTGCCCTGCCTTAGTGTTAATATCTTTTGTAATCATAGTATAGTGATCAAAACTAAAAAATTAACATTAGTACAATATATTAAACTATAGAATTTATTCAGATTTTACCAGTTTGTTGTATAATCTTTTTCTGAGCTATTAAAAATGAAAATTACCTTTTGTATATTTGGTTTTTTATCAAGAATTTCAAATAAATATAGCTGATTGTACTTAATAGTTTAAAACTATGCATAAACTGTTGGGCCATTGTTTGTAACTCACTATGCTACTTGGAGAGTGGCATTCAAACATTAGTAGTGGGGGTACGTCTTGTTTTGAAATTGCTGAAAATCTATAAATAAGCTTTGTATACATTACAAAGACATTTTACTTTTTATAGGTGCAAGATTTACTTATAACTTATGGTTATAAGTTATAATGTTTAATATACCATTATACTATAATAAATAAGGAAGAAGTCACTTATTTCCCAAAGTGACCCCAGATGTGTTCCCTTGGCAATTTGGTGCTTCCCTTTCAAATCTGCTTAAATTAACATCACTTTATTTGAGAGTAATGGAAAGTAATTTTTTACAATTATGAGATTCAGGGGGTGTAACATCGCACCAGGAAAGGTGAATTGTGTGAGTATTCAAATACTAACGTTGGAAATTAAATTAACTCACACATCATTTTCTTAGAAAATCCACATATTAGGGCAGAAAACTGTTAAGAAATACTATGAGCTAGAGCGTAATATTTTATAATAAGGAGAATCAACAGGATATATTCCTTGGACTAAACTGAAGTTCATTAAAAGAAGTAGATTTATAGAGAAGATGCCATCTGGCTATTTATTTAGAGACAGGGTCTCACTCTTTCAGCCAGGCTAGAGTGCAGTGGTGCCATCACGGTTCACTGCAGCCCTGACTTCCCAGGATCAAGTGATCCTCCTACCTCAGCCTCCCAAGTAGCTGGGACTACAGGTGCATGCCACCACACTTGACCAACTTCTTAAAAATTCTGTAGAGACAGGGTCTCTCTATGTTGCCTAGGCTGGTCTTGAACTCTTGAGCTCAAGTGATTCTCCCTCCTTGGCCTCCCAAAGTTTTGGGATGATAGGCCTGAGCCACCACTTCTGGATTATTGTATGTTTATTTTAAAGGGGGCAGGAACCAAGGTATTTTGGTATATTTAATACATATAGACACACTATACTTAATGAAAACTATCTTTGATATATTATCTAAATAGCTTGCCAGACATTTCACATCAGCTTCACAGAGAGTAATAGAGAAACCTTAACTTCTGTGGAAAGTTCACTCTATCACCATAGCAAAACGATGTTTTCAGAGGCCTAAAACATTGCTAGTAGTTTGAGAGTTTTTTCTGACTTTGTTCTTTTTATATAACTGACACATTTAACTTTTCACTGAAGCTGTTATCAATGCTAAGAACTAACTAGAGTTCAATAAATTTGAGGTAAGTTTATGGTATTCCTTTTGTAGTTACATAGACTTTGCTCTGTAACTTGGTAGTTGTGTGATTATGCAAAAGTTACTAAGCCTCTTAAACGCTCAGTTTTATTGTTTAAGTGGCAATAAAACTAATTTGCAGTGTTGATGTGAATACTGCAAATTTATAATGTATGTAAACTGACTCTTGCATATATTCTTCTTTATTTTTCTGTATTTAATGTGAGATCTTACAGGCTATTTAGGAGTATTTTCTCAACTATATAAAATATGTTGAATCCTTACATTTAGTGACTATGAGAGAAAAAAAGATGGATATTTTATGAAAGGACTTAAAAAGTTTGTGGAAAAATGAAATCAAAAGTTAAAAATAGAAAATTATACATATACCTAATGTTAAATGACGAGTTACTGGGTGTAGCACACCAACATGGCACATGTATACATATGTAACTAACCTGTACATTGTGCACATGTACCCTAAAACTTAAAGTACAATAAAAAGAAAAGAAAATTAAACTTTATTTCTCAACACAATCTCCATCAAGTTGAAGACACTTTTGTAAGTGATGATACCAGCCATTTCATCCCTAAAGAACTGAGGATCCTGGAATTTAACCATGTCAATGCAGTATTTTAAAAATATTAACTGAAGAAATATGGATGCCCTTTAAATATTTTTTAAGATTAGAAAACAAAAAGAAGTCAGAAGAGGCTAAATCAGAACTGTAAGCTGAATGCCTAATGATTTTTCATTGAAATTGTGGCAAAATTGCCCTTGTTCAATGAGAGGAATGAACAGGAATGTTGTCATGATTGAGGACTGTCTGGTAAAGATTTTCTGAGTATCTTTCTGCTAAAGCTTTAGCTAACTTTTCTAAAACGTTTTAATAAAAAGATGTTATTATTCTTTGGCTCTCCATGCAGTCAACAAGCAAAATACCTTGAGCATCCCCAAAATCTGTTGCCATGACCTTTGCTCTTGACTAATCCACTTTTGCTTTTAGTGGACCATTTCTACCTCTTGGTAGCCATTGCTTTGATGGTGCTTTGTCCTCAGGATAATACTGGAAAAGCCGTGCTTTATCTTCTGTTATGATTCTCTGAAGAAACACTTTATTGATCGTCCTTGTTTAAAATTTCCACTGAAACCTCTGCTGTTGTCAGCAGCTGATCTGGGGTGTAAAGGTTTTGGCACATATTGAGTGGAAAGTTTGCTTAATGTTAATGTTTTAGTCAGAATTGTGTAAGCTAAACAAATTGAGATATCTATGGTGTTGGCTATTGTTTTTGCTGTTAATCATCAGTCATCTTCACTTGGGGCATGAGCAAGATTAATTTTTTCAGCAAAGAAGGCTCCAACATGGCTGAATAGTGTCATTTTGTACTCATCTGCTCCACTAAGAAGAACCAAAAGAGTGGGTATTTAATCAACTTTGGATAGATTATCCAGGAGAGAATACTGGAATTCAACAGAAAAGTGACAGGAAATACCTAAAGCAAGGAAGAAGATGGAAGTGAGGCAGCCTGCTTGACTGGGATCAGCTGGGAGCTGAGAGGCTCCCCAATATGGGGAAAGGGTAAGTAAGAGACCCTCAGCAGTTCACATTCTCACTGTGGACTCCTGGAATACTAGCCATGGGAGAACCCCTTGACTCTCGTGGGCCCTGAAACTAACACAGGGAGCTGCGGCATGGATTGGATTGTGCAATGGCACTGATCCAAGGAGGGAGCTTATGCTGGGTCCTACAGCAAGGTGACATTTTAGAGCCACACTCCCAACAGACTATGCAGTGTCCTGCATCTGGGCAGTGTTGGGGCTGAGGTGCAAGGGTAGTGTAGCTGTGGTACAAGAGAAGCATGGTTGCTGCCCCCAGGTATTGTGAGTGAATGAGGGGATGAGGTGTGACTGAGGTTCTGGCTATCACTACGGAGACTGGGGTAAAACTGGCATGTTCCTCACCTGCCAGCCCAAGATGCCTGCAATTGAAGGCAGCACTACCTTTTCAAGTGGCAGGGAAGCAGCATGGCTGCTACCTCAACCTGAGCATTCCATTGGTGGCCTAGGGATTGCCTTACCACTGCCTACCGTGGCTGGTATCTGAACCTATTAACAGAGAGCCTGAGTACAGGCCTGGTTTCACCTCTAACACTTGCCATGGCACCCAGTCAGGGTCTAGGAGATTGCCCAGCCCAGTCCAACACCACTGGCACATGAATACTTTTCCCAGGTGCCTGAGGTTTGGCCTACCTAAGCAGCCGCTACCATAGCATATGCCTGGAGACTGGTCTGCCTAGCCCATGGCAACCCACTGCCAATACCAAAAAAGACTACCAGCATCTGAGTAAGTTACTTGGACACCCAAGAATTAGCCACTGGTGCCAGCATATGCTGCCCTGGGGCCCAAGGGCAGACATTATCACCTCACTGCTGCCACCACTGGGGCCTAAAGACTGACCTGCCTGCTGTCCCAATCCCCAGCAAAACTTCAACACAGCCTCCACTAATAACTGCATCATAAGCCACTGAGGAAATCACAGATACCACTGATGCTGTTTACAGCCGAAGAAGTCATACAAAGAATATATCACTGCATGTACTCAGAATCAAAGCCAAAGTGTGTTATACAACCAGCAACATAGATACACGTTCAGGAAAAAAAATCCTCTTCTATGGAAGTAAATTAAAAAAATTGGAAGAAGCAACTGTTACATCAGATACATAAAAATCAATGTAAGGACACAAGAAACATTAAAAAGCAAGAAAACATGACACTTCCAAAGGAATGCAATAATTCTCCAGCAACAGATCCCAATCAAAAAGAAATTCACAAAATCTTAGAAAAAGAATTCAAATTATTCTAAAGCTCAGTGAGAAAAAGATTTTTCAAAAATAATACATATTAGAAAAACAATTCAGGATATGAATGAGACATTTAACAGAAAGACAGATGTAAAAAACAACCAAATTGAAATTCTGAACTGAAGAATCCATCGAATGAACTACAAAACACATTTGAAACCTTACAAAACAGGTTTCAAGGAGAAGAAAGAATCTCAGAACTTAAAGACAGGTCTTTTGAAGAAACCCATACAGACAAAAATAAAGAATGAGCAAAGACTTCATGACATATGGGACACCATAAAGCAACCAAATTTCAAATTATTGTGGGCTCAAAGGTGAAGAAAGAATGAAACTGTTAGAAAACCTATCTAAGAAAATAGTAGATGAAAACTTTCCAAGTCTAGGAAGAGATTTAGATATCCAGATACAGGAGGCTCTGAGATCCCCAAATGGATACAATGCAAAAAGGTCTTCTCTGGAGTACATTATAGTCAAACTCTAAAATCAAAGACAAAAAAGAATTTTAAAAAGACAAAAGCATCTAGTTTACCTATAAAGAAACCCTCATTAGACTAAAAGCTGATTTTTCAGCAGAAATCTTATAGGCCAGGAGAGAATGTGTTGATATAGTCAAAGTACTGAAATTAAAAAACTGCTCGCCAAGAATACTATAGCCAGAAAAATTATTATTCATAAATGAGGAAGTAGTCTTTCCAGAGAAGCAAAAGCTTGGGAGCTCATCATCACTAGACTGGTCCTACAAGAAATGCTCAAGGCAGTCCTAAATCTGGCAGTGAAGGACAACATTTACAATAATGAAAACACATGAAAATGTAAAACTAACTGGTAAAACACACAAATGAGGAAGAGAAGGAATTCAAAAGTATTGCTACAGATAATTGTCAATCCACAATGAAAGAAAAAGGAAAGAATATATAAAATAATATGACAGAAACAAAACCTCACCTATCCATAATAACTTTGAATGTAAATGGATTAAATTCTTCACTTGAAAGATAAAGACTGGCTGGATTAAAAAAAGATTGTAAATCATTTTCTTCTGTAGAACAACATTTAACAAAATTTAAAATTTTGGTAAATTAAAAATTTTATAAAAATCTCAGGTCAGAAAGCCCTAAGTAACTGAAAGGTTGTATATAATTTTTTTAATGTAAGGTTATCTTCAACATATTTTATAAAATAAAAAGTGCTCTAATAAAGATTCTGAATTAAAGCCTTTAGAGATTTAAAAGGCAAATACCCTTTATGATGTGATAAAACCCTCACATATTGAGGAAAACAGTAAATTCGTCAAGCAATCGTGAAATTAGGAACATTCTTCTCATGTCATGTATTAATAGTAAACTTGAAAGGATCTTACTATTTTTTTCTAGCATTTATCTCTACCTATCCATCCATTTGTCTATTTGTTTATCTATCTATGAATGATAGGGCCTTGCTCTGTTGCCAAGACTGGAGTGCAGTGATGTGATTATAGATCACTGTAGTCTTAAACTCCTGGGCCCAAGCAATCTCCCTGCCTCAGCCTCCTAAGTTCTAGCTTTTAATTAAATATAAGACGTACAGGACAAATATTATGAACAGGGTCCCTCTACAGTCTTTGTAGTGCCTGGCTGGGGAGAAAGGGAATGCTACTCTGCTTATGTTAGTGCAGGGTAGAGATGGTCTATTTGATGGGGAAGGTGGAGGGAAGGAAGGGTTCAGCCTCTCCCGAAGTTATTGTAGACTGGGACTGGTTAAGAGGGTTCCACCCCATAGTATCCACAGTACCCAGGGGAGAGGGAGGATGAGGGATGCTGCAGCTTCTTTGTGATGAGTGCATGTTTACATGGAGCAGTTCCACAGTCTTTGCAATGCCTCGTGAGAAAGGGGAGGGGCACAGTTTCTTTTGTGGTGTTTGCCTAGAGTAGGGAAGATATAGTTAAAATATCTGTTCTGTCCTGTCCTGCAGTTTCTGTGCCATAGGGCTGCCTTTTCCCTGTTCTGTGGCTATCAAGAACAATACTGGGAGTGAGAGGGGGTGCTTTTTAATTTTTTTGGTCTGCATCTCTTTGTTTCTGGGCTTCAGGCTGCTTTAGTGCCAAAGCCAAGAGACAAAAACCAAACCAAGGAACTCACTACCACATTCTCCCTTTAGTCTACAGGTCCCTAGCCAGTCTGCCTTTTTTCCCTACCTTTCATAGTCCTGATATATATATATATATCATAGTCCTGATACATATATATATATCATAGTCCTGATATATATATGTATATCATTGTCCTGATATATATATATCATTGTCCTGATATATATATATATCATTGTCCTGATATATATATATATATATCATTGTCCTGATATATATATATATCATTGTCCTGATATATATATATATATCATTGTCCTGATATATATATATATATATCATTGTCCTGATATATATATATATATCATTGTCCTGATATATATATATATCATTGTCCTGATATATATATATATCATTGTCCTGATATATATATATATATCATTGTCCTGATATATATATATATATCATTGTCCTGATATATATATATATCATTGTCCTGATATATATATATATATCATTGTCCTGATATATATATATATCATTGTCCTGATATATATATATATATATCATTGTCCTGATATATATATATATCATTGTCCTGATATATATATATATATCATTGTCCTGATATATATATATATATATCATTGTCCTGATATATATATATATATCATTGTCCTGAGATATATATATATATATCATTGTCCTGAGATATATATATATATATCATTGTCCTGAGATATATATATATATATCATTGTCCTGAGATATATATATATATATATCATTGTCCTGAGATATATATATATATATATCATTGTCCTGAGATATATATATATATCATTGTCCTGAGATATATATATATATATATATCATTGTCCTGAGATATATATATATATATCATTGTCCTGAGATATATATATATATATCATTGTCCTGAGATATATATATATATATCATTGTCCTGAGATATATATATATCATTGTCCTGATATATATATATATATATATCGTCCTGATATATATATATATCGTCCTGATATATATATATATCATCGTCCTGATATATATATATATCATCGTCCTGATATATATATATATATCATCGTCCTGATATATATATATATCATTGTCCTGATATATATATATATCATTGTCCTGATATATATATATATATCATTGTCCTGATATATATATATATATCATTGTCCTGATATATATATGTCATTGTCCTGATATATATATGTCATAGTCCTGATATATATATATGTCATAGTCCTGATATATATATATGTCATAGTCCTGATATACATATATATATGTCACAGTCCTGATATACATATATATGTCACAGTCCTGATATATATATATATGTCACAGTCCTGATATATATATATATGTCACAGTCCTGATATATATATATGTCACAGTCCTGATATATATATATGTCACAGTCCTGATATATATATATCATTGTCCTGATATATATATGTATATCATTGTCCTGATATATATATATGTATATCATTGTCCTGATATATATATATGTATATCATTGTCCTGATATATATATGTATATCATTGTCCTGACATATATATATGTATATCATTGTCCTGATATATATATATGTATATCATTGTCCTGATATATATATGTATATCATTGTCCTGATATATATATATGTATATCATTGTCCTGATATATATATGTGTATATATCATTGTCCTGATATATATATGTGTATATATCATTGTCCTGATATATATGTGTATATATCATTGTCCTGATATATATGTGTATATATCATTGTCCTGATATATATGTGTATATATCATTGTCCTGATATATATGTGTATATATCATTGTCCTGATATATATGTGTATATATCATTGTCCTGATATATATGTGTATATATCATTGTCCTGATATATATGTGTATATATATATTTAGCTTTATATATTTTGTTCAGCATATTTAATTGTAATTAGTGGGATGAGTAGGGTAGAATGTGCTACTTCATTATGTCTAGAAGCCTTAGCTACTTTCTAGTGGTTATGTTACATCAAACTTTTTAAAAGTGAGGATATGAGCTTCTAACTTAACCATCTTCATGTTCATAATGGATTTTTAATTAATTGCCATAAATAGGAATGACCTATAATGACAAACTCTTAGTAAAATAAGTAAAATGCAAATATGACATTAACAGTTTTGTTAATTTAGGGTTGTAAGTTAAATATACCTTATTCTAAGTTATGCTCCTGGGGTTCTTAATGTAATTTGGACACAGAAAGATATAGACAACAGCAATTTTTCTTCATTTGGAATTATAATTCCAATTTTTTTTTCGAGGAATTACCTCTTTTCTCTTTGAGGAACTATCTTTCAAAGGACCTTATGCCCACCCCTTGAATAGTGGAAGATAAGACCCAAGCTAGGCCAATTGTGTGTTCTCTCTCAGGATTTGAATTATGAGCAGAGTGACAAAAATGACTGAATAGGTTTGGATTTCATCCATCCTGACAGCTACAGAGCCCTGTAGATAGCTTTTGTTTCTTTCCCCAAAAGAGTAAAGCTTGGCACATGGGCTTGTGGGCAGAAAGTGTGTTTCAGAAAGTGGTTCCAACCAAGGAGAGTATAGGGCTAAGAAGAATAAACAGGAAAGGAAGGAAAGTCTATCCAGAGTTGCATTATCAAGGGGATCCCTGCTCTGAGCAATTGCATTTAATCTTGCTGGGAGCCATATACGTAACCACATTGAAAGCCACTTAAAAGTATCCAGCAAGGCAATAGAAGAGGGTAATATTTTTTCTAGCAGCCTACGTTCCTTCAGTTGCCACATGCATCATGACCCGTTTCACATCTTCAGGTTTTTATGCATGTGCTAGAATGACCGAGTGGTTGCCCACAGACATTCTGTTGGTAGGGAGTTGATCCAAGAAGATGTGAGGTGAGGTCAAGTAGTCCACTTCCATCACACTTCCATCAGTTTACCTTTTCAAAGACCCAAAGATGTCTTCGTGTCCTTCCTCACCTTAATCCGATGAGAAATCCCCAAATCAACTTATAATACATTTTTTTGCTTATGTTAGCTGAAGTGAGTTTCTATAGATTGCAACCAAAGAACCCTAACTGACACATCCGTTAATGTTTTCTTTCACCAGGAGATAGTTTCATCTCTAGTAAAGTCTATTTCCTTAGTTGCATCTTGGCATGTCTATCAAAATACTTATGTTATACTTCAAGGACCATATAGCTATTGTTAAAATATAATCTTCTGGCGCCAGATGCTGATGATCCCAAGTTAGCTTCTCATTCTTTACCGTTAGGCCTAACTTATTTACATGGTATTTAATGACTTGTAATGCTTCAGGTTTGAATAGATATAAACAGGCAGCAAATTGAAAATACAGGTTAAAGAGATACAGGTGGATGCTATCACACAAATAGTATTTGGTTTTCTGAAATTACAATTATGATGCTCCTGAATGATCTCTGATTCCACTGTATTATAATGTGACAGATGTATATTGCTGAGATTTCTCTAGTGATGTTCACTGTTGCTTCCTTGTCATCTTTAATAATAAAGCAACTGGACAGATTAAATTGAAATGATTTATTCTCTGTGAATGTGGTAGTCAAAGCATACTGTCATAGTAACAGGTTAAACCTTTTCCACTAGGAGCTTATTATGCACAATAGGATGGTACAGCTAGAAACTCCCTTACATCCCATTGTGTCAATGATACAGTAAGTATGTTTATATCTAGGAATTGATGGAACATCCTTTTGTGATTACTTGCATCAAAATTTTAAAATGCTAATTATACTGAAGTGCAGTATATTTAAAAAGTGTACACATCATAAGTATGATTGAAATTTAACAAATTAAACACAAATACAACCAGCACCCAGATTAAGACACAGGACATTATCAGTACTGCAGAAGCTGCCTCATACCTCTGTCAAGTCATAATCTCATACCTTGGGTAATCACTATCTTGACTTTTACCACTGCAGATTATCTTTGCCTGACACATTTTTTTTGTGTGTGTCTTCCATTTATTTTCAGTGAGGTGTAATTTTCATTTAGTGAAATAAATCTTAAATGGTGCAGTTTAATGAGTTTTGAGAAATGCACACACTCAAAAACATATGCCTACTTGTGGCCCCAAAATTTTTAAATTTTTAATTAATTTCCATAAGTAGGAATGGCCTATAATTATAAACTCTTAGTAAAATAAGTAAAATGTAAATATGATGTTAAGTTTTGTTAATTTATGGTTGTAATTTAAATATACCTTATTCTTCTAAGTTATGCTCCTCAGGTTCTTAATATAATTTGGACACAAAGATATAGACAATAGCAATTTTTCATTTGGAATTAGAATTCCATTTTTTTTTTGAGGAATTACCTCTTTTCTCTTTGACGAACTATCTATCAAAGGACCCTACGTCCACCCCTTGTGTATTGGAAGATAGGACCCAAGCTCCGCCAATTGTGTGTTCTCTCCCAGGATTTGAATCATGAGCAGAGTGACAAAAATGACTGAATAGATTTGGATTTCATCCATCCTGACAGCTACAGAGCCCTCTAGATAACTTTTGTTTCTTTCCCCAACAGAGTAGAGCTTGGCACATGGGCTTGTGGGCAGAAAATGTGTTTTAGAAACTGGTTCCAACCAAGGAGAGTATAGGACTAGGAAGAATAAACAGGAAAGGAAGGAAAGTCCATCCACAGTTGCATTATCAAGGGGATCCCTGCTCTGAGCAATTGGGTTTAATCTTGCTGGGAGCCATATATGTAACCATGTTGAAAGCCACTTAAAAGTATCCATCAAGGAAATGGAAGAGGGTAATATTTTTTCTAGCAGCTTACATCCCTTTGGTTGCCACATGCAACATCACCCCAGATTTTTCTGTGCCCTTTTCCAGTCAACTCCCCTTTTCCTCAAAGCAACTATTTTGATATCTTGGACTATAAATTAGTTTTGCTTGTTCTGGAAATTCACTTAAATGGAATCAAAGGTATGTACTCTTGTATCTGGCTTCTCTGTTCAGCATGAAGTTTTTGGAATTTATCCATGCTGCTTTATGCATACTTAATTTGGCTTTTCTATTGATGAATAGTTTTCATGATATACACCACAGTTTATGTATCAAATCTCCTGTTGAATGACATTGGTATAGTTTTGTTTTGCCTATAAGTAAATATGTATCTATGAACATTCTTGAATATGGCTTTTTCTAGAATTAGCTTATTATTTATCTTGGGTGGAACTTTTGGGTCACAGGTAGGCATATGTTTAATTGAACATAAAATTCCCAAACCATTTTCCAATGTGGTTATAGCATTTTACACTCCCACCAGTATGCTATCAGAGTTTCATTACTTTAAATCCTTGCCAATATTTGGTGGTGGTAAGTCTTTCGAATTTTTGCCATTTATGTTGGTGTGTCATTTTACCTCAGGGTTTCGAGTTATAATTCTCTAATAATTTCTCATTGTTGATGAACTTCAATTTGTTAATATTTTCTTTAAGGTTTGTGATATCTATGTTCTAAGAAATCTCTGTCTATAGTAGGGTCACAAAGACATTTGCTCCTTTTTTTAAAATAAGATTTGTGTTTTGGTTTTTATGGTTAGGTCTTTAATTCATGTTGAATTAATTTTTGTGTATGATTTAAAGAGGAGTATATTAGAATCTCAAGTTGTTTGAACACTATTTTGAATAGACTCTCTCTCTCACCCACTAATCTATTTGTTCATTATTAAGCCAATAGTACTGTTTCCTGATTACTTTACCTTCCAGGTCTTGATGTTTTATCCAAGTATTCAACCCAATATCTTAGAATGATATAATTACAATACTGTACAGACTCTTTCAGAAAATAGAAGCAAAGGGAAGGCTTTATAATTCTTTTCATTGTTTTGTTTTGTTGAGGCCAGCATAGCCCTGATATTAAAATCTTAAACAGATACAGTAAGACAATAAAATATCTGAACAATATTTCTCATGAATACACAGACAAAATTCACTAACAAAAATACTAGTGAATGATTGGTTTAGATTTGTGACCCCTATCCCGTCACCCACCCCACACAAATCTCATGTCAAATTGTACTCTCCAGTGTTGGAGGTGGAGCCTGGTGGGACGTGATTGGATCATGGGGGTGGATTTTCCCTGTGGTACCGTGTTACAGTAGTGAGTGAGTTCTTGTGAGATCTGGTGGTTTAAGAGTGCATAGCACCCCATCCCCCTCTCTCTTCCTCCTGCTCCAGCCATGTAAGATGTGTCTGCTTCCCCTTCAACTTCCACCATGATTATAAGTTTCTGGAGGCCTTCCTGGAAGCCGAAGCTGCTATGCTTCCTGTACAGCCTGTGGAACTATGAGCCAATTAAACCTCTTTTCTTTATAAATTACCCAGTCTCTGGTATTTCTTTATAGCAATGCAAGAACAAACTAATACAGTGAATCAAGTCTAGTAACATGTGAAAAGGATAATACAACATGACCAATGAGTTTATCCAGGAATGTGAGCTTGGTTTGCTATTTGAATATCAATCAATGTAATTCATTTTACTAACAGAATAAAATAGAAAATCATCCTAATCTCATTAGGTTTGAAAAAAGCCATTGGCAAAGTTCAATACCCCTTCATGACAATACTGTGTTAGACCATTCTTATGTTTCTATAGAGAAATATCTTAGTCTGGGTAGTTTACAATGAAAAGAGGTTTAATTGGCACATGGTTCTGCAGATAGTACAAGAAGCGTGGAGCCAGCATCTGCTTCTGGGGAGGGCCTCAGGAAGCTTACAGTCATGGCAGAAGACAAAGGAGGAGCAGGTGTTTCATATGGAAAGAATGGGAGCAAGAGAGAGTGAGGGGAGTTACCATGCACTTTTAAACAACCAGATCTCACAAGAACTCACTACTGTGAGAATAGCACCAATGGATGGTGGATCTAGCATGCTGGAGTCTGTAGGATGGTGGCCTCCTTCCCACAGCTCCACTAGCCAGTGCCTCAGTGGGGACTCTGCGTGGGGCCTTCAACACCACATTTCTGCTTCACACTGTCTTAGTATAGATTCTCTGTGAGGGTTTTGCCCCTGCAAGCAGGCTTCTGCCTGGATGCCCAGGCTTTCCAATACATTCTACAAAATCTAGGCAGAGGATGCCAAGCCTCCTTTACTCTTGCATCCTGTGCACCTGCAGGCTTAATGACATCTGGAAACCACTAAGGCTTATGGCTTGTGCCCTCTGGAGCAGCAACCTGGGCTATGACTGGGACCCTGTGAGCTGAGGCTTCAGCCAGTATAGCCTGTATGGGAGAGCAGTGTTTTGAGGATGCACACAGCAGTGGGGACTTGGGCCTGACTACAAAACCATTCTTTCCTCCTGGGCCTCTGGGCTTATGATGTGAGGGGCTGCCACAGAGATCTCTGAAGTGCCTTTGAGACCTTTTCCCCATTGTCTTGGATATTAGCACTTAGCTCCCTTTGAGTCATGCAAACCTGTCTTTCAAGGGGTTGCTCCATGGCTTGCTTGAATTTCTCTCTTGATAATATAATGCTTTTTCTTTGCCACATAGCCAGGCTGCAAATTTTCCAAATGTTTACATTCTGCTTCTCCTTTGAATATAACTTCCAATTCTAAATCATTTCTTTGCTACCGTATCTGAATGTAGGCTGTTAGAAGCAGTCAGGCCATATTTTGAACACTTTGCTGCTTGAAAATTTCTTCCACCAGATACGCTAAGTCATCATCTCCAAAGTTAAAACTTCTATAGATACCTAGGGCATGAACACAAGGTTTTTTTTTTTTGTTTTTTGTTTTTGCCAAGGCATAACAACAACCTTCACTCTAGTTCCTAATAAGTTCCTCATTTCCATCTGAGACCTCGTCAGCCTGAACTTCACTGTCCATGTCACTATAAGCATCTTGGTCCCAACCATTTAAACAGTCTCTAAGAAGTTCCAAATTTTCCCTCATCTTCCTGTCTTCTTCTGAACCCTCCAAACTCCTCTAACCTCTGCCTGTTACCCATTTCCAATGCTGCTTCCACATTTTCAGGCATCTTTATAGCAATGCCCCACTCCTTGGTACCAATTTTCTGTGCTAGACCATTCTTGCATTGCTATAAAGAAATACTTGAGTTAGGTAATTTATAATGAAAAGAATTTTACTTGGCTCATGCTTCTGCAGACAGCACAAGAAAAATGGCATCAGCATCTGCTTCTGGTGAGGGTCTGAAGAAGCTTACAATTATGGCAGAAGGCAAAGGAGGAGCAGACATTTCACATGGCAAGGGTGGGAGCAAGAGTGAGGGGAGGTGTCACCCACTTTTAAAAAACCAGATCTCACCAGAACTCGCTCACTATTGTGAGGATAGCACCAAGGAGATGGTGCTAAGCCATTCATGAGAAATCCATCCCTGTGATCCAGTTACCACCCACCAGGCCTCACCTCTAACATTAAAGATTACATTTCAACATGAGACTTAGGGGGACTATTACCCAAATTCTGTCAAACACCTCTCAACAAATAAGAATAGAAGAGGATTGCTTTAATCTGATAAAAGGCATCTATAAAAATCTATGGCTGGCCCGGCACAGTGGCTCACACCTATAATCCCAGCACTTTGGGAGGCAGAGGTGGGTGGATCACGAGGTGAGGAGTCCAAGACCAGCCTGGCCAAGATGGTGAAACACCATCTCTACTAAAAATACAAAAAATTAGCCTGGCGTGATGGTGGGTGCCTGTAATTCCCAGCTACTCGGGAGGCTGAGGCAGACAATTGTTTCAACCTGGGAGGTGGAGGTTGCAGTGAGCTGAGATTGTGCCACTGCTCTCCAGCCTGGGTGACAAAGCGAGACTCTGTCTCAAAAACAAACAAACAAACAAACAAAAAACTATGGCTAATATGTTTAATATTGAAACATTAACTGATTTTCTTTAAATTTTGGAAAAAATGTTCTCACTGATTCTATTCAACTTTTATCGGAACTCCATACCAATAAGATAATAAAACATTAAAGGAATACAGACTGGAATAGAAGAAGTAAAACTTCTTAAATTACACTGTGTAATTTGCAGATGAAATGATTGTGGTTATAAAAAAATTCTATGATATTTACAAGAAAAATAAAACTAAAAGGGTACATTTAATAAGGTTGGGGATACAATATTAATATATAAATTGTATTTCTATATACTTTCAACACGGAATTTGAAAATTAGTTTAAAAGTTAATATTATTTATAATAGTATTTAAAAACAAATACTAAGGAGTAGACTTAATAAAAAATATTTAGTAACCTTATATGGGAAACTGTAAAACTCAGCTGAGAGAAGTTAAATAAATCCTAATAAATATATATACCATGTTAATGGATTGGACATTATATTAAGTTGTTCATTATACCCAAACTGACCTATAGATCAAATTAATTCATATTAAAATACAAATGTATTTTGAAGAAACAAGATAATTCTGAAATATATATAAAATGCAAACCACCTAGAACAACCCACAGCAAATCAAAATGAATGAAAAAAACAGGGGAGTGGAGCCAAGATGGCCAAATAGGAACAACTCCAGTCTACAGCTCCCAGTGTGAGCGATGCAGAAGATGGGTGATTTATGCATTTCCAACTGAGGTACTGGGTTCATCTCACTGGGGAGTGCCGGACAGTGGGTGCAGGACTGTGGGTGCAGCACACCATGTGTGAGCTGAAGCAGGCCGAGGCATCACCTCACCCGGGAAGCACAAGGGGTCAGAGAATTCCCTTTCCTAGTCAAAGAAAGGGGTGACAGATGGCACCTGGAAAATCAGGTCACTCCCACCCTAATACTGTGCTTTTCCAATGGGCTTAACAAACGGCACACCAGGAGATTATATCCCGTACATGGCTCAGAGGGTCCTACACCCACGGAGCCTTGCTCATTGCTAGCAAAGCAGTCTGAGATCAAACTGCAAGGCGGCAGTGAGGCTGGGGGTGGGTCGCCCGCCATTGCCGAGGCTTGAGTAGGTAAACGAAGCGGCCAGGAAACTCGAACTGGGTGGAGCCCACCACAGCTTAAGGAGGCCTGCCTGCCTCTGTAGGCTCCACCTCTAGGGGCAGGGCACAGACAAACAAAAGGCAGCAGAATCCTCTGCAGACTTAAGTGTCCCTGTCTAACAGCTTTGAAGAGAGTAGTGGTTCTCCCAGCATGCAGCTTGAGATCTGAGAATGGGCAGACTGCCTCCTCAAGTGGGTCCCTGACCCCCGAGTAGCCTAACTGGGAGGCACCCACCAGTAGAGGCAGACTGACACCTCACATGGCCAGGTACTCCTCTGAGACAAAACTTCCAGAGGAACGATCAGGCAGCAGCATTTGCAGTTCACCAATATCTGCTGATCTGCAGCCACCACTGCTGATACCCAGGCAAACAGGGTCTGGAGCGGACCTCCAGCAAACTCCAACAGACCTGCAGCTGAGGGTCCTGATGGGTAGAAGGAAAACTAACAAACAGAAAGGACATCCACACCAAAAACCCATCTGTACATCACCATCATCAAAGACCAAAGGTAGATAAAACCACAAAGACGGGGAAAAAACAGAGCAGAAAAACTGGAAACTCTAAAAATCAGAGCGCCTCTCCTCCTCCAAAGGAACACAGCTCCTTACCAGCAATGGAACAAAGCTGGATGGAGAATGACTTTGACGAGTTGAGAGAAGAAGGCTTCAGAAGATCAAACTACTCCGAGCTAAAGGAGGAAGTTTGAACCAATGGCAAAGAAGTTAAAAACATTGAAAAAAAAGTAGACGAATGGATAACTAGAATAACCAATGCAGAGAAGTCCTTAAAGGACCTGATGGAGCTGAAAACCATGGTACGAGAACTACGTGACGAATGCACAAGCCTCAGTAACTGATGTGATCAACTGGAAGAAAGGGTATCAGTGATGGAAGAGAAAATGAATGAAACGAAGTGAGAAGAGAAGTTTAGAGAAAAAAGAATAAAAAGAAACGAACAAAGCCTCCAAGAAATATGGGACTATGTGAAAAGACCAAATCTACGTCTGATTGGTACACCTGAAAGTGATGGGGAGAATGGAACCAAGTTGGAAAACACTCTGCAGGACATTATCCAGAAGAACTTCCCCAATCTAGGAAGGCAGGCCAACATTCAAATTCAGGAAATACAGAGAATGACACAAAGATACTCCTCGAAAAGAGCAACTCCAAGACACATAATTGTCAGATTCTCCAAAGTTGAAATAAAGGAAAAAATGTTAAGGGCAGCCAGAGAGAAAGGTCGGGTTACCCAAAAAGGGAAGCCCATCAGACTAACAGCTGATCTCTCAGCAGAAACTCTACAAGCCAGAAGAGAGTGGGGGCCAATATTCAACATTCTTAAAGAAAAGAATTTTCAACCCAGAATTTCACATCCAGCCAAACTAAGCTTCATAACTGAAGGAGAAATAAAATACTTTACAGACAAGCAAATGCTGAGAAATTTTGTCACCACGAGGCCTGCCCTAAAAGAGCTCCTGAAGGAAGCACTAAACATGGAAAAGGAACAACCGGTACCAGCCACTGCAAAAACATGCCAAATTGTAAAAACCGTCAAAGCTAAGAAGAAACTGCATCAACTAATGAGCAAAATAACCAGCTAACATCATAATGACAGGATCAAATTCACACATAACAATACTAACCTTAAATGTAAATGGGCTAAATGCTCCAATTAAAAGACACAGACTGGCAAATTGGATAAAGAGTCAAGACCCATCAGTGTGCTATATTCAGGAAACCCATCTCACGTGCAGAGACACACATAGGCTCAAAATAAAGGGATGGAGGAAGATCTACCAAGCAAATGGAAAACAAAAAAAGGCAGGGGTTGCAATCCTAGTCTCTGATAAAACAGACTTTAAACCAACAAAGATCAAAAGAGACAAAGAAGGCCATTACATAATGGTAAAGGGATCAATTCAGCAAGAAGAACTAACTATCCTAAATATATATGCTCCCAATACAGGAGCACCCAGATTCATAAAACAAGCCCTTAGTGACCTACAAAGAGATTTAGCCTCCCACACAATAATAATGGGAGACTTTAACACCCCACTGTCAACATTAGACACATCGAGACAGAAAGTTAACAAGGATATCCAGGATTTGAACTCAGCTCTGCACCAAGCAGACCTAATAGACATCTACAGAACTCTCCACACCAAATCAACAGAATATACATTCTTTTCAGCACCACACCACACCTATTCCAAAATTGACCACATACTTGGAAGTAAAGCATTCCTCAGCAAATGTAAAAGAACAGAAATTATAACAAACTATCTCTCAGACCACAGTGCAATCAAACTAGAACTCAGGATTAAGAAACTCACTCAAAACCGCTCAACTACATGGAAACTGAACAACCTGCCCCTGAATGACTACTGGGTATATAACAAAATGAAGGCAGAAATAAAGATGTTCTTTGAAACCAATGAGAACAAAGACAAAACATACCAGAATCTCTGGGACACATTCAAAGCAGTGTGTAGAGGGAAATTTGTAGCACTAAATGCCCACAAGAGAAAGCAGGAAAGATCCAAAATTGACACCCTAACATCACAATTAAAAGAACTAGAGAAGCAAGAGCAAACACATTCAAAAGCTAGCAGAAGGCAAGAAATAACTACGATCAGAGCAGAACTGAAGGAAATAGAGACACAAAAAACCCTTCAAAAAGTCAATGAATCCAGGAGCTGGTTTTTTGAAAAGATCAACAAAATTGATAGACTGCTAGCAAGACTAATAAAGAAGAAAAGAGAGAAGAATCAAATAGAAGCAATAAAAATTGACAAAGGGGATATCACCACTGATCCCACAGAAATACAAACTACCATCAGAGAATACTATAAACACCTCTATGCAAATAAACTAGAAAATCTAGAAGAAATGGATAAATTCCTGGACACATACACCCTCCCAAGACTCAACCAGGAAGAAGTTGGATCTCTGAATAGACCAATAACAGGCTCTGAAATTGAGGCAATAATTAATAGCTTACCAACGAAAAAAAGTCCAGGACCAGATGGATTCACAGCCGAATTCTACCAGAGGTACAAGGAGGAGCTGGTACCATTCCTTCTGAAACTATTCCAATCAATAGAAAAAGAGGGAATCCTCCCTAACTCATTTTATGAGGCCAGCATCATCCTGATATCAAAGCCTGGCAGAGACAGAACAAAAAAAGAGAGGATTTTAGACCAATATCCTTGATGAACATTGATGCAAAAATCCTCAATAAAATACCAGCAAACTGAATCCAGCAACACATTAAAAAGCTTATGCACCATGATCAAGTGGGCTTCATCCCTGGGATGAAAGGCTGGTACAACATACGCAAATCAATAAATGTAATCCAGCATATAAACAGAACCAAAGACAAAAACCATATGATTATCTAAATAGATGCAGAAAAGGCCTTTGAAAAAATTCAACAACCCTTCATGCTAAAAACTCTCAATAAATTAGGTATTGATGGGATGTATCTCAAAATAATAGCTATCTATGACAAGCCCACAGCCAATATCATACTGAATGGGCAAAAACTGGAAGCATTCCCCTTGAAAACTGGCACAAGACAGGGATGCCCTCTCTCACCGCTCCTATTCAACATAGTGTTGGAAGTTCTGGCCAGGGCAATCAGGCAGGAGAAGGAAATAAAAGGCATTCAATTAGGAAAAGAGGAAGTCAAATTGTCCCTGTTTGCAGATGACATGATTGTATATCTAGAAAACACCATCCTCTCAGCCCAAAATCACCTTAAGCTCATAAGCAACTTCAGCAAAGTCTCAGGATACAAAATCAATGTACAAAAATCACAAGCATTCTTACACACCAATAACAGACAGAGAGCCAAATCATGAGTGAACTCCTATTCACAATTGCTTCAAAGAGAATAAAATACCTAGGAATCCAACTTACAAGGGATATGAAGGACCTCTTCAAGGAGAACTACAAACCACTGCTCAATGAAGTAAAAGAGGATACAAACAAATGGAAGAACATTCCATGCTCATGGATAGGAAGAATCAATATTGTGAAAATGGCCATACTGCCCAAGGTAATTTATAGATTCAATGCCATCCCCATCAAGCTACCGATGACTTTCTTCACAGAATTGGAAAAAACTACTTTAAAGTTCATTATGGAACCAAAAAAAGAGCTCATATTGCCAAGTCAATCCTAAGCCAAAAGAACAAAGCTGGAGGCATCACGCTACCTGACTTCAAACTATACTACAAGACTACAGTAATCAAAACAGCATCGTACTGGTAGCAAAACAGAGATATAGACCAATGGAACAGAACAGAGGCCTCAGAAATAATGCCGCATATCTACAACTATCTAATCTTTGACAAACCTGAGAAAAACAAGCAATGGGGAAAGGATTCCCTATTTAATAAATGGTGCTGGGAAAACTGGCTAGCTATAAGTAGAAAGCTGAAACTGGATCCCTTTCTCACACCTTATACAAAAATTAATTGAAGATGGCTTAAATACTTACATGTTAGACCTAAAACCATAAAAACCCTAGAAGAAAACCTAGGCAATACCATTCAGGACATAGGCATGGACAAGGACTTCATGTCTAAAACACAAAAAGCAATGGCAATAAAAGCCAAAATTGACAAATGGGATCTAATTAAACTAAAGAGCTTCTGCATAGCAAAAGAAACTACCATCAGAGTGAACAGGCAACCTACAGAATGGGAGAAAATTTTTGCAACCTACTCATCTGACAAAGGGCTAATATCCAGAATCTACAATGAACTCAAACAAATTTACAAGAAAAAAACAAACAACCCCATCAACAAGTGGGTGAAGGATATGAACAGACACTTCTCAAAAGAAGACATTTATGCAGACAACAGACACATGAAAAAATGCTCATCATCACTGGCCATCAGAGAAATGCAAATCAAAACCACAATGAGATATCATCTCACACCAGTTAGAATGGCGATCATTCAAAAGTGAGGAAACAACAGCTGCTGGAGAGGATGTGGAGAAATAGGAACAGTTTTACACTGTTGGTGGGACTGTAAACTAGATCAACCATTGTGGAAGTCAGTGTGGCGATTCCTCAGGGATCTAGAACTAGAAATACCATTTGACCCAGCCATCCCATTACTGGGTATATACCTAAAGGATTATAAATCATACTGCTATAAAGACACATGCACATGTCTGTTTATTGCGGCACTATTCACAATAGCAAAGACTTGGAACCAACCCAAATGTCCAACAATGATAGACTGGATTAAGAAAATGTGGCACATATACACCATGAATACTCTGCAGCCATAAAAAATGATGAATTCATGTCCTTTGTAGGGACATGGATGAAGCTGGAAACCATCATTCTCAGCAAACTATCACAAGGACAAAAAACCAAACACAGCATGTTCTTACTCATAGGTGGGAATTGAACAATGAGAACACATGGACACAGGAAGGGGAACATCACACACCGGGGACTGTTGTGGGGTGGGGTGAGTGGGGAGGGATAGCATTAGGTGATATACCTAATGCTAAATGACGAGTTAATGGATGCAGCACACCAACATGGCACATGTATACATATGTAACAAATCTGCACGTTGTGCGCATGTACCCTAAAACTTTAATAATAATAAAATAAAATAATAATATAAAAGAAAAAAAGTTGGAGGACTTACAGTACTTGGTTTCAAGACTTACTATAAATCTATTAGATAACAGTGTGGCATCAATGTGTGTGAAGACTAATCGATTAATAGAAAATAATAGAGTTCAGAAAAATATATGTATACACATATTCCTATATATTTGTACACAAATATTCCTATATACATAAGGATAAATGGATCAGTGAAACAGAAAAGGAAGTCTAGAAATAACTGTGTGTGTGTGTGTGTGTGTGTGTGTATCCAGTTGATTTTCAATCCAGGTGCAAGTTAATTGAGAGTTCTTTCTTGAAAATATTACTGGAACATATGGTTATCAATGGTGAAAAGTGACTTTGACCCTATCTCAGTCCTTTTACAACAGTTCATTTAAGGTGGCTAATTGACTCAAAAGCAAAAAGAGAACTATCAAGCTTGTCACAGATAATATCTTTGTGACTTTCGGGATGTCAGAGATTTCTTGGATGATGCAAAAATCCTTGTGATACAGAGGAATAGCAATATGGTATAAAAGTAAATGAGTTTAGAGTCCTATCCATCTTTGTATCTGAACTAAAACTTGAAACCACCAGTGCCAAAGTCAAAAGCAAAACGAAAAGCAAAAAATAACTGTGTAATTCTATAGGTGAGAAACAAATATTAATATTTTGAAAAGATGCAACAATTACTGTTCATGGATCTGAAATGTCATTTAAATCAATTCTCATTTTTTTACCCTATGATTTTAAATAAAAGGGATAAAATAATGTATGCCTTTAAAAAACATAATTGGCAATTTCAGTTATTTTTATTTAGTTACACCATGTTGTCACTGGGATTAGTATTGACATATGACCCAATGTATAGAGTAAAAGACATATGAGCTCAAGAAGCAACATCCTTGACTCTTGGTTCGGGGTAAACCTCACTTCAAAAAAATCACTGAGAAATAAACAACAAATAATCTTGTTTCTTATATGTAACTCAGAAATTTAATTATCGTAAACTATCTGAGTGCCTTGAAGATACACACCTTGTAAATGAAAACCACTATACTTAGATCTTTCTCCATTTTCCCTTGAAGTTTTCTAAAATTGAAACATTTCCAAACAATGACCAAGAAAATCAGTTTTACAATAATTTTAGTACCTTCCCTTGTGTAGTTTAGTTTATCTATAAAGATATCTCAGGTTAAGGGAGAGGTTTATTTGGTTAAGTTACCATATGAATGTACAACTATTTTCTACAATTTTAGTAAATTCTAGAAAGGGTTAAATTTGAATGCCTGATTCATGATTTCCCCTTCATAGTGGAGGCAAATGGTAGAGAATAAAGAAGTTGGGCATTGAATTCTAGTGGTTTTCAATGAGGATGGAAAGTAGGGGTGGAGGAATTGGTGTTTTGAGTTAGGTGAGAGACAGGAGGGGGAGTTGTGCCCCCATTTGGACATTTCACAATATCTGGAGTCATTTTTGTTTGTCACACTGAGAGTAGGGTGCTACTGATACTTAGTGGATAGAAGCACAGGACAGCTTTCCAAAACACATTTAGCCCCAAGTGTCATAGTGCTGAGGCTGAAAAATCTTGTTGTATTCTTAGGAACTTGGGTTCAAATACTAGATGTGCTCCTTGATACTTACATGATCCTGGTAACATTATTCAAATGGGACTTACATGTATTTTCAGTGTTTTGAGGATAAGCTACAAGGAATAGGAAGTTATAACAATGCTAGGAACATAATAGACTTTTAGTAATTGTTAGCTCTTATTACTGTTACTATTGCTTTGCATTGTATTAATTTTACATTTATATGAGACTCCTTAATGTTCAGTTTGTAATTGTCTCATCTTTGAGAGGGGAGAGGAAAATATATAAAAAAGGTACTAGCTTGTATTGGGGAGTTTCTTGTGGTGTTTTCCCTTGGGGCATAAAAAGAGGCCCAAAGGTTATACTGACAATGTGTCAGGTTATATATCAAATATATTTTGGCTTAACATGGACCACAAATCAAAGACAACTTTATGCTGAATAGTGAGATAGCTAACCAGATACTTGTTTTGATTTCTAGTATTACTAGTTCTGTCTCCAAAAGTAAGAGAGAACTGTTGAACCAATAATTGGGGCCCATTTCTCTGGTGAGAAATAGGGCATTTAAAATTATGCAACTTGTAATGGTGTTTATTTTAGAATGTATAAAATATTACCTATTTTGAAGTGTCTTGTTGAGAGATACAAATGCGGCTCTGCACATAGTACTTATGCTGAGAAAAGGAGATTAAACTATTTCTAAAAACCTCCCTTGTATAAAGGACAACTGAAAATCTTGGGGGTTATGCCATCAGTATAGTAGATAGTCAATAAATATCATCAAATAGATTTGCTTTCTTATTGCAGGGTTTTCTATTGTAGAAAATGGGGCATAGAGTCTAAAAGTAGAGCTTTGATGTCTACCAACTAATTGAGCTACCCCAACAGGAGGCATTCCTTCCTTCATCAGTATTTACTGAGTGCTTATGGGTGCCAGGTCTGTGTTAGGAACTGGGAGTATCATCGTAAGCAAGACAAGCTAGTGGGGGAGGCATGCCACAATCAGATAATCATATAAACCTGTCTCTTCGAACTGTAAGAAGGACTATGAAGAAAAATTAAAGGAACTCAGCAGAAGTAAAAAAAAAAAAGCTCTGAACAACTTTATTAATTCCTAAAGACAATTTTGCATTATTTACTTTATTTGTTCATTCATTCATTTATTGTCTTTCATTTGTTTAACTGAGAAACTATTAAACTACTATTAAGTTACTGTGCTAGCTGCTGGGGAAAAATGCAAACAAGATACTCCTTTGTCTTCATGGAATTTATGATTTAGCTCTTTGAGTAAACAAATATTTTAAAGAAAGAGGAAACACCGCCATTTCCCTTGTAAAATCACAAATGAGAGAAAAAAGAAAACCGGACAAGTTACCTGCAGATCAAATTAAATCACCCAGATATTATTAGTGCTGCCGATTACACACTGACCTTTGTGACAACACATGAACGTATCTGCCATTTACTGTCAGCATTTGCTAGGAGAATGGGGAGACTTCATTGATATCATTAAATAATGATTTCGCTTATTGAAAAAGAGGGATAAGATACAGAGAAGATTGTCAGCAGAATTTCCCGATTTCCTAGCAGGCAGGAGACTGTTTCTGACTTTCAGAAGACTTATCTTTTGTCATCCATTTCTAAAATGAATTCTATTTGTTTTAACATTCACAAAACATAAACTTTCTTGCTTTATCTCCAGTAGATAGAAATTATGATTAATTTTAAAATAGCATGACTCAAGTTTAATAATATATTTTTATAAGTAATCATTTAAAATTTCAATTATTCAGGCTTAATTACTATCTTTTCTGTATGAGTCCATTGCATACCTTGTAAACATTTTGAATAATCACATGGAATTACAATGAATACACAATAATTGTCATTAATTTTAAATTAAGTGTATTTGTCCACTTTGAAAAATAAATTTTAAGTGCTGCTATAAATAACTCAGGAAGATGAATTCATTTTTACATGAGAGAGAGTGTTACTTTGGATGTTTGTAACTATAAATACTCTTTTTCTTCTCAAAGAATAAAAATAGCTGATAGAATTTAAATGTTTCTTTAGTGCCATGCACATATAATGACTATTAGATGCACTTTACATGGATTATTTAATTTAATCTTTATGCAATAGTAAGAAGCAGGCCTCATATTATGTTTAATTTTAAAATGTAGAAAAAAAAGGTACAGAGAGGTTAAGTGATGAGCTCAAAACTGTATGTCTTCTAAGAGTTGATAACAAGATTTAAATCTGAATGTCTGAAATCCCAGAGTTTTAACCACTATTTTAGCTTCATTCACTTTTTGTATTCCTACTTCTGCCTTCTGTCTTTCCTCTACAACTTCTCTCACTTCTTTCTTCATAAAACAATCTAACACAGTGACCTCTTTAAAAGGGGCCAAAACAAGACTCCTATTTTGTGTGGTGAACTGTCTTAAGTTACAGGCATACCTGGCAGATATTGTGGATTTGGTTTCAGACAACCACAATAAAATTGATATCACAACAAAGTGAGTCACACAAATTTTTTGGTTTCCCAGTTCATATAAAAGTTATGTTTCCATGATACTATAGTCTATTAAGTGTGCAATGGCATGTCTGAAAAAACAATGTACATACCTTAATTAAAAAAAACTTTATTGCTAAAACATGCTAACAATCATCGGAGCCTTCACCAAGTCATAATTTTCTTCCTGGTGGAGCGTCTTTGCCTTGATGTTGACTGCTGCTGACTGATTAGGGTAGTGGTTGCTGAAGGTTGGGGTGGCTGTGACAATGTCTTAAAATAAGACAACAATTAAATTTGCCACATAAATTGACTCTTTCACAAAAGATTTCTCTGTAGCACACAATACTATTTGATAGTATTTTACCCACAGTAGTACTGCTTTCAAAATTGGGGTCAGTCCTCTCAAACCCTGCTGCTGCTTTGTGAACTCAGTCTATGTAATATCCTAAATCTTTTGCTATTTCAACAATGTTATAGCATCTTCAACAGGAGTAGTTTTTAATC
The DNA here is from genome assembly GCF_029289425.2 of Pan paniscus. Classification (NCBI taxonomy): domain Eukaryota; kingdom Metazoa; phylum Chordata; class Mammalia; order Primates; family Hominidae; genus Pan; species Pan paniscus. The sequence goes on along the minus strand of NC_073253.2, from coordinate 121,446,951 downwards.
TCAAAGCACTTTCTATGCTTACAAATAAGAGAAAACTTCTCATCCATTCAAGTTTTATCATGCGATTGCAACAATTCGGTCACATCTTCAGGCTTGCTTCTAATTCTAGTTCTCTTGTTACTTCCGTCACATCTGTAGTTACTTCCTCTACTGAATTCTTGAACCCCTCAAAGTCCTCCACGAGGGTTGGAATCAACTTTTTATAAACTCCTATTAATGTTGATATTTTGAATGCCTTCCACGAATCACGATTGTTTTTAATGGCATCTAGAATGGTTAATTCTTTCCAGAATGTTTTCAATTTACTTTTTCCAGACCCATCAGAGGAATTACTATCTATGTCAGCTATAGCCTTACAAAATGTATTTCTTAAATAATAAGACTTGAAAGTCAAAATTACTCTTTGATGCATGGGCTGCAGAGTGTTAGCAGAATGTTGTGGGAGCTAGCATGAAAACAACATTAATCTCCTTGTAAATCTCCATCAAAGTTCTTGGGTAACCAATTGCCTTGTCAATGAGCAGTAATGTTTTGAAAGGAATCTCTCTTTCTGAGCCATAGGTCTCAACAGTTGGCTAAAATTATTCAGGAAACCATGCTGTAAACAAATGCGCTGTCATCTAAGCTTTGTTGGTGAATTTATAGAGCACAGGCAAAATAGATTTAGTATAATTTTTAAGTGCCCTAGGATTTTCAGAACGGTAAATGAGCACTGGCTTCAACTTAAAGTCGGCAGCTTCATTAACCCCTAACAAGAGAATCAGCCTGTCCTTTGAAGCGTTGAAGTCAGGCATTGAGTTATCTCTAGCTATGAGAGTCCTAGATGACATCTTCTTCCAATAGAAGGCTGTTTAATTTACATTGAAAATCTGCTGTTTGGTGTAGTCACTTTCATCAATTATCTTAGCTAGATCTTCTGGATAATTTGCTACAGCTTCTATATCAGCACTTGTGGCCTCACCTTGCATTTTTATGTTCTGGAGATGGCTTCTTTCTTTAAACACCACAAACCAAGCTTTGCCAGCTTACAAATTTTTTTCTGCAGCTTACCCATCTCTTATCCTTCATAGAATGGAAGAGAGTTAGGGCCTTGTTCTGGATTAGTCTTTGGCTTAAGGAAATGTGCTGGCTGGTTTGATGTATCCAAACCACTAAAACTTCTCATATCAGCAATAAGCCTGTTTCACTTTCTCATCGTGTGTTCACAGAAATAGCACTTTTAATTTGCCCCAAGAGCTTTTCTTTTGCATTCATAAGTGGCTGTTTGGCCTAAGAGGCCTAGCTTTTTGCTTTTGACATGTCTTTCTCTCTAAGCTTAATCATTTCTAGCTTTTTATCTAAAGTGAGGTATGTGTGACTCTTTCACTTGAACAGTTGGAGGCCATTGTAGGGTTATTAATTGGCATAATTTTGGTAATGTTGTGCCTCAAGGAATAGAGAAGCCCTGAAAGGGGTGAGAGAAGGGGGAATGGCAGGTCGGTGGAATAGTCAGAACACACACAGCATTTTTTGACTAAGTTTGTTGTCTGATATGGTTTGGCTCTGTGTCCCCACCCAAATCTCATCTCGAATTGTAATCCCCATAATCCCTACATATTGAGGGACTGACCTGGTGGGAGGTGATTGGATCGTGGGGCCAGTTTCCCCCATGCTGTTCTTATGACAGTGAGTGAGTTCTCACAAGATCTGATGGTGCCATGATTGTAAGTTTCCTGAGACCTCCCCAGCAACGTGGAACTGTGAGTCAATTAAACCTCTTTTCTTTATAAATTACTCAATCTCTGGCAGTTCTTTATAGCAGTGTGAGAGTGAACTAATATGCTGTCTTATATGGGTATGGTTTGTGGCACCCCCAAATAATTATAATGGTAACATCAATTATTATAACAGACATAATAATAAAGTTTAAAATATTGCAAGAATAATCAAAATGTTACACAGAGACACAAAGTGCACAAGGTGTTGGAAAAATGGTGCCTGTAGACTTGTTTGATGCACATAAAGCTTCAATTTATAAACGCAGTATCTGCAAAGTGCAGTAAGGTGAAGTGCAATAAGAGGTATGCCTGTACTGACTCACAGTGCCTCTAAGTGCAATAACTTGTTTTCAAATTAATGATTGGCACTATCTTGATAAATTTATTTAGAAAAAAGAATAGTCGATAGGAGAGTTATAGTACATAGTGTCTATGGAAAAATAACTTTTTCTTTTTTTTTGAGATGGAGTGTCGCTCTGTCACCAGGCTGGAGTGCAGTGGCACCGTCTCGGCTCACTGCAATCTCTGCTTCCCAGGTTCAAGTAATTCTCCTGCCTCAGCCTCCCGAGTAGCTGGGATTACAGGTGCATGCCACCACACCCAGCTAATTTTTCTATTTTTAGTAGAGACGGGGTTTCACCATGTTGGTCAGGCTGGTCTCGATCTCGTGACCTCGTGATCCACCCGCCTCAGCCTCCCAAAGTGCTGGGATTACAGGCATAAGCCATGTGCCTGGCCAGAAAAATAACTTTTGTTCACATGCTCAAGTTGCTTTGGTTAAAATATAGAATGCTAAAGCATAGGCTTTATTTTATAAAACTACATTTTCTTAGTGTTCTTTTTGCTTGATTAAAGTCATATCTAGGAGATATGATTTGGAAAGATTATTTTCTTCAATCTGCCTGATGAAAAAATGCAGAGATATTGCAGATGTGTTAGCGTTGCTATCATGTGAAACATTAGCCAAAACTGACCAATCAAAACACATTGCCGGAATGACGACCATTTTATAAACAGACTGCTTTTCAATGGATAAATACAACTCTGAACTTCAACCTAGGAAAGTTGAGTGTCATGACAGCTTATCTCTTAATAAAATGTAATGTTGGGGGGCTAGAATCAGAGTCTGGGTCCTTGGTACTTAATTCTTACAGCAAATTGCTTTTTCCTTTACAAACTATCATTTTGTCTCTATAGCATCTTCAAACTTCATTCTTTATTCTTCTATGGCTTTGGGAGCCAAAAGAGAATCATCCAGCATTAAGAGTTCCTTTAGTGATGCTGTTACATAAATTCTGTAATAGTAATTGATGGCCAGTTCTACTTAAAATAATTTCCATGGAGGAGATTTGTCTTCCCTCTTGAAAGCCTTCTTCACTGTTTTAAATCATTCTTGATTTCTTATGCCACCAAAACCCTCTTCTCTTTTTAAATAATAACTTATTTCCTACCATATTTTTTTCCATGAAGATATAAAACTGCTGGCCACTGGCTTGCTTGTAATGGAATCTTCCATAGTTATAGATAGTTAAGTTGCATATTAGATACTCACTTCTAAGACTTACGTAAACCTAACTTTAGAAGAATAATTGTCCTAACTGGTTTACAGAATGGCTGTTTTTCTTGTGTTGCTGATGCTACCTCACACTGAAAATTTTCAAAATGCTTTGATAAATCCTACTAAGTTTCAGCGTACAGAAGAAGTCATTGGAGAATCTCCTTATATTTGTCTTTTTTATTTAGATGGAAATGAAATCCTCATTCCAAAACACAGGTGATGGGACCCAAACTAGGCCTGAAGCCTGGTCTTCTCTACTTGTTATTTTAATTAATCTCTCAGATTTCCTTGTAGAGTATATGTGTTGAGTCCCAAAGTGTTCTTTTACATTCAATATGCAGAATTCATAAATTGAGCCAATTTCAATATACATTTGCTAAGCAGCGAGTAAGCAGTGAATATTGAACAGGTGTTCTGAGTTAAAAATATAAATAAAGCTTCAAAATGCTTATGGCAGTAAAAGGGTAGACCCAGAATGACAAAGAGTAAAGAGCTGTCTTGGGAGAGTTGTTGATTGTGGGGTGTTCAGCAAGGTTGGTTTAGTTGACTTGGCTAGGTACATAAGTATATCTTTTTTACTTTCTTTTTCTGTCCATGTGTCTTCAGAACTTATATAGGACAAACTTTCCAGGTGGGAAAGTGCTGTTTATTAACAAAAACTATGATGTAATTGTAAATAAACCATTATGGGGGAAGTTACAGGGAGAGGGTGTTACTTGAACACATCCTTGAAGGATAGTACTACTTTGACAGCGAAGGTTATACGTAGGTGTAAGAAAGCCCTTTCATACTCAAGGAACAGCACAGGCTTGATGGTAAAATACAAAGGATATTATGAAGGTAAGACCATTAAAGATGACTGGAGATAATTGTGGCAATGAGACTCAGAAGTGTGGGATCACCATTTTCTTAATAAGTGAACTCAGAATGTGTCATTTTGAAAGAATTTCAGAATAATGCACAGTCAGGAATTCAACTGGAGAAATTATCAATCACAAAGAGCTTATGGGATGCACAAAGAAGCATGGAAATTTTAAGAAAAAAGAACTTGGAAGAAGAAGATGAGAAAGATGTTGAAGGAAAAAGGTGCTCAGAAAAATAAGTAGACAATATCTAGATGAAATACGTAATTTAGACTTTCACAATTGCCTGTGGGTAATGCTATGTCAAAGCATTACCTTATTCAATCCTTCAAGAACCTAGACTATAATACAAAACTTGTGTTCTCTAATATGCAGTGAATTTCAGAGTCTTCAACAGCACTTTTATTTTTCAGAGTGGAGAACATCAGTTCCAAGGTAGAACAAACTCATTCTGTCTGTTAGCACCTTCAACTGAGAATCCACAAAGAAAAATATTTTGATTTTTTTATAGCAGTGTATAACACAGGTTGAAAGTGATCAGAAGATGATGTGTTAAAGTGGACTCAGAAAACAGTCCTCTTTTAGATAAATGCTTTTGAAAATGAGTGGGCATAAAGCTCTATTTGGTATCTGAACAGTACATGCTCTTAAATCTGTGTTCCTCAAGAAATGATTTCAATTAGGAAAAAAAATCCGTTTAAATCTGGATCTACTAATAACCACTGTATTAAAACACAGCTACACAATCTTGTCCTTTATTTCTCTTGGGCTTAAGCTTTACTTGTGGTTAGTCATGTGCAAAATAAAATGAGAACGTCTACTGTCAATTTAAGTTGATTCCCATCTGCCATGAATGGTAACCCATGATCTCTTCTCCGTTGGGTATTTTCGGTGTGTTCTTGCTGCTATTTTAGAGAGAATCTGCAATCACTTATTCTGTATGTCTCACCCAGTGCTTGAAGAGAGACAACACTTGAAAACATAATGGCCAGATGATCTCAAGATGCAAGAATCCTTCAGATGTTTGCCGAGAACTATTGAAAGATGCTTCAGTTTGACAAAAGCAGGAAATGTTAATTTCAGCTCTTTTATAAATAGAGGGATGATCCGTAAAGGGAAAATTGTTGTCACAGCAAATGTACACTTGAGTGATTCAAACCTAATTGGTGGTTATATGATTCATTTTGAATATATTTACTGTAACAACTCGTAAACCACTTTCAAATTCAGCTGTTGAATAGACTCTTTTTTAAAAAACTAAATAGCTCTGAAAATTTTTATTTTTTCTTTCTAAAACCAACCTTTTTTATACCTTTGTCCTTGATCATATGTGCTATATGTAACCAGCAACTTGTCTTTTCTATTTTTCTGTCCTCTGATACCCATGCAAAATTCCCAACATATTAACATAAAGGAAGCATATTAGCATTATCCAGTTGGTCTCAGTGGCAGAAAGATTTATGGTATAAGTATATATTAACTAGAGAGTTACTTAATTATGAAAAATAAGGTCACATTCCTTTAAAAACTCTATTAAATCAAGATGCTCAAAGCAATTAGGGTATGGTTATTCTTTGCCATGCCTTCTTGCTTTGTTAACTACTTGTCCAGGTATGACCAAGAAAAGAGAAATTCGAGTAGAGTGATGATTTAGTGACTAGCTGCAAGTAATTTGCAACATGGTTAATTAAAACAAATCCTTATATGGAGCAGACAGAATTTGTCTCTTGGGTACACCACAAATTTATTTTGGATGAGTCATTCTGAAAATGAAGTATTCTAAAATTCAGATAATGCATACTTTAAATCAGCAGAAATGGGAGGAAATTTCTTTCCCTCTATTTTATATGCTTTCAAAAAATCTGATTATAAAAAAGCAAGTTTTTGGTGCTATTTTGGAAATACAAGGGAAAAAATCCTGTGATTCTGTTACTCATAATGTTTAAAAGTATTTTGTTTCTGAAATGTCCAGTCTCTGCATATGAAATTAAAAAAAAATGGAGTCATATATACACAATTTTGTAGGCTGCTTTGGGAACGTTTCTTTTCCAAGTGCCTGCTTGGATTTCTACATGCCTTACTGGGCTCTTTGAAAATTGGATTCCTCATTCCAGAGACAGACACAGATCCACAAGGAATGCAGCTGTGTCATGGATATGCCAACATGCATTTTCCTAGAAATGCGAGACACTTCTTCAAAATGTTAACTTTGCCTACTGATTTGTGAAGGTTTAGATATTAGTAATTAATGACTGTTAAAAATAAACTTTAATGCATATTTTAGGAGGGATAGTTGAAGAAGGAAAGCACCTAGAAGGCCCATTAAGTAGTTAAGGACAGAGTTGGCTCAAAGCCAGAATTATGAAGGTATGAGGAAGGCAGTTAGCTGGGTTGGAAAGATTTCATCTCTCTTTCTAGCAAAGAACAGAATGGTTACTTAGCTGAGTGATCATATGTAGGAATCACCAGAGTTGGTTGGCTCTCTCAATGGGGTTTAAAGTACAGTGTAAATAGGGTAAACTGTTCATTTTGGCATCTATAAAGCCATTTACATTCAGACAGCAAGTGAAGCAAAGCAAATAAACTCTACTCTGGCTGGGAATAATTCTGCCCTGAAGAGGTCAGTAATATCACTTTGTATTCTTCTTGAACTGTAGCTAAAGAAATAAAAAAAATGATCACATTGACAGCAAAGAGAAAATTATTTGCATAGTGGGTGGATAATATGCTGTGAGGTCAGATTCTTAAATACTGTGGTTGGAATATATTTTTTTTTATTTTTATAAGGCTGAATGATTTTATTACCACTAATAACCCTTGTGGCTCTGGAAGCTTAAATAATCTGGGTAATCAAAATTTATGCTTTAGGATGGAAGATGATTATCTGCAGATGAGAGGAAGGAAATTCCTTTTTTCCCAATCCTCTCTGCTAACTACACTGTGGGCGAATAATCGCATGGAGCATTTGGCTAAGGATTCTGTGTTGGAGGCAGGCAGTCCCTCTGAAAGATCACATTTTGGTGGCTGTAGGCAATGAACTGGGAAAGTGACTGAGTAATCTAAAACTCTACTCAGAGAAAAAGGACCGCATGGAGATACTGCAAAGAGAGGTAGAATAATGTGAGATGTTTGTCCTCCTCTTTGAGGAGTTCATTCCTCAGACTGTTGAGGTTTATTTTTTTCTTAAGATTATTTTAAACTAAAGCAGCTGTTTATAATGGTATTTGTATTTGCTCCACTGTATAAGGGTCCTACCATTTTAGGGAGTCTCCCTTCCCCAAATTCATGAGGATGGCTAGTTTGGGTATTTTAAATGAGAAGTTGGGAAGAATAGGATTACAGATTTGCCAGGCTTAATCTGGATTCATGGTACACAGGAATTTTTGTCATCATACAAATGCAAACAAATTCTATTTGTGGATTTCTGTCAAAATAGTTAAAGGAAAACTATACAGAGCACAGCTAACAAATTAAAGAATGTGAATTTCTTCTATAATTTTTGGCGAAAGAAACATATTACTTTAAGTTTTTCTAAATCTGATTAAATCTGACCAAGAGCCCCTACCCAGGAGGGTGGCAAGAAATCTAAGCTCACGTACTTACTACCCATCCTTCCAAAAGTGAACTTGTGTCCCAGTTGTCTTACACAGTTTAAAAATGTAATCTCTAAAAAATCTGAGCATGTAGTCTTCTAATATATTTATTATAAAGCATACAAAGGGAGAACTACAAAGAAATATATACAGTAATATTTTTTATAAGTATTTTAACTTTGATATTAATGGAATAAACCTTTGTCATTATTATTTATAAAGGTATTGGCAAAGCTTGATTGGGTGTGCTTTATTAGTTTCGAGAATCTTGATTGTATCATATCAGTGACTTAAGTGTTGAATCCTAAGTCCAGTTTGACATTTGGTTTTAATGGAATCAAAGCTGAGAAAAGATATCTAATAAAGATAAGTAGATTTAGATGGATGATGTGCACACTTGACTCCATTTGTGAAATTATACGTTTTTTTGGAACCAATAATAGGAAGGTTTTGTTAAAATTCATCTGTACATTTCCCTGTTCCATGATGTCAGTAAGCTAGTGATTCTTAAACATTAACACTAAGGTGTTCCTTGGTTACATTTTCAACTAAAGGGTTCAAAACCCAGTGAAACTCTGCACAGATGATTTTACAAATGGCTAGAAAATTGTATTCTAAGTTTTTAAAATGCATGGATATAAGTTTTTAATAGATAATATGCTCACTTAATTTTGGCAGCAAAGTCACATTTTCATCTCCAAACATCTCTTTTCAAAATGCTATCTCCGTAGCTCAAAATTCTTGCAGGATGTAGGTTTTTGAAAAAAAAATTTAAAAATGTCTTCTTCTTTACCTTGGTGGAGAAAATTAAGGTGTTTATTATTTTTTATGGAAGGTAAACAAATTTGAAATTTGATACATGTCTTTTTGTAAAAACATACATGTAACTTATTCCATCTGGGCTGCTTAAACAAAATGCTGTAGACTCGTTGGCTTATAAGCAATAGAAATTTTACTGCTCAGAGGTCCAGAGGCTGGAAAGTCCAAGATCAAGGAACCAAAAGATTAAGTGTCTAGTGAGGGCCCAGTTTCTTATAGACAGTCATCTTCTCACCTGGACCTCACGTGACAGCAGACATCTTTTGTAAGGGCAATAATCCCATCCCTATAACCTCATCACCTCCCAAAAGCCTCAGATCCAAATACTGTCACCTTGGGCGTGAAGATTTCAACATATGAATTTTTCCAAGGGACATGTAAGACAATAGCATAACTTATCTTTAAATTTGCTGGCTCTTTTAAGTACGTTGCTGTTAGATAACATAGAATAAAACATGTCACACCCCATCTCATTCCACAGTACTGAAAGAGTCTCTGTTTGAGATTATATAAACCTACAAACAAATGCATGAAAGCTGAAATATATAGCAATAAGTGAAAAGTCAGTAAAAGCATAAGCAAACTGTGTTACCTGTCCTCATTATAGAGCTACCATTTTCCCCTGGTCAGCTGAATACTGTGGCCAGTGCAGGAAAGTCTGACAAATGAACTATGGTGTTAATAACTAAAGTATTATTTTTTTTTGGATAAAATTGTACCTAAACACATATCTAAACTTTAGAGATATTTAATAATTATAAGGCATATGTTTCTACCTGGCAAATGACTGCAGTACATCCTTCAGGGTGTGCCATATGACCTTTGACCCACACTGATACCAAGTCACCGTGTCCAAGCCCTCATGGCTCTGTTCCTTCTGTGCCTGTCTTCAGCCTGGGAATGTTTGTTGAGCCTGGGGCTTGGCCGCTCAGTGTCTAGCCTCCTTACAGAGAGCTACTCTGTTTGAGATCCAGCCACCTCTGTGTGGTTCTACCAGAAAATGGAGTAACCATTCTCTGGATCCATCAAATATTCTATTAGGGAATGGTCTGTGTCTGCCACTCAGATTGATATGAACAGAAGGCCGGGAAATACTGGGTAGAAGAGGGTGGTTCCCTGGCAAAGGCACCACTCTCAAGCCTGGAAACTCATGGCTGTAAATGGGAACAGGCATTCCTATTTTTGCTCCCCAATGTTGCCTTTTCCAAGACCAATCTGGCCTGCCATGCCCCTATCCCGCACCCATATAAACCCCAAACCACAGGCTCCATGAGTAGAAGAGTGGCAGAGTAGTAGGGCAGTGTGGCAGAGAAGGAGAGACGATAGGAGTTCAGCTTGGGATGGGTGGAGAGGAGATTGGCTGCAGGATGGCCGGACTCCAAGGAAAGATCATCTTCTCACTTGATCCCCTTTCTAGCTCTGCATCCATCCTGCTGAGAACCACCTCCATCACTCAGTAAAATCCCCACGTTTACCATCCTTCAAGTCCATGTGACGCGATTCTTCCTGGATGCTGGATAAGGGCCCAGGTACCAAGAGGGCAGGGTAGAAAGACTGTCACCCTGATGCTCTACTGAGCTGGTTTAACACTTAGCTGTCTGTGGATGGCAACTGCTAGAAGAACATTAATCATAACATACTCTGAGATGCTACTGTGGGGCTGGAGCCCAAAAGCACTTGCCTTGGCTCCTGCACCTGCCCATCTGTGTGTTCCCCATCCCATAAGGGATTTGAGCATGTAGCAAACAGGCCACACTCCTGTCGCAAGTCCTGAGAGGGGGTCAGGGAACTCTCCCATCTCAACATGAAGTTTCGTATGCAATTTTCGACAATTCATCACGAGGTTCTAGGCTCCTGACTTCCCACTGACCGTTACTTTTTAATATCTTGACGATGTTCAAGTCTGGATTCACTGGGTGGAGCTGGGGTGGCGGGAAGTGAGGGGAACAAGCCCATGTGGTAGATTTGAAGAGTCTGAGGAAGACTCACTTATCTTACACTCATCTCCAACAGAAAGCCCGGGATTTGTCAGTCGGAATACTAGCTCCAGTGCTTACTGGATGGGTGACCTTAACGAACTAAGTAATTTGCCTGAAACTCAGATTCCTCTTCCCCAAAATAGGCATAAAAGTCTTACCTTTAGGAGCTGGCATGAGGATCAAGGGTAATGTATTTCAAATGCATAGCACACTAACCAAAGTATTCAATAAATGATAGCTTTTAACTGATTTTCTCCTCTCCCTTTTTTTTTCTGGGTGGGCCTGACCCTTCTGGTTATTAGGAAGGGAGAGAAAGGGTCGATCAAGTGGCCAGCTGTGTCACTAGCTCAGGCCCCAGGCCAACTCACACAAGCTACCAGAAGAAAGACATCTGCAATTTTAAGATGTTTCTTACAGGCTACTCTAACAGCAGGTAGAAGACATGACACAGCATCGATGAATTGTCTGCATTTCTATTGACCAAAGTCAGGGACACAAAGAACAGGTGTGTACCATAACCAGAAGTTCTCAATGATACATGCTCAGATTAGTTCTTTTACACACATTTTAACTACTTTTTAGCAGAACATTATCCTTTGCTTATAAGAAAACCAGTTCTGATATCCTTCACAGAACTTGTAAGATATCTACCCCAAGGTAGTTCACTTCTGGCTTTGTCTCTAATTACTATTTGTTCAGTTTTATTTGTTGCACCTTGTTTTTCTCAGGATGTACTAGCATTTGGTGATGATGCTATGACCTGGGCAATTGGAAATGCCATGTACACAACTGTTCTTGATTTACTCACTACGTTCATGGCTTACCTCACTTTTGAAGTCAAAAGAATGTTTAACACCTCCATAGTTCTAAGACCTTCCCCATGGTCCTAGTGCCTCATACATTTGTGCTTTAATTCATTGACCTCACTCATCTAATCCTACTATCCAAGCCTGAAGCAAATTTCCTTCCTGTATCCAATTTGCATTGCAAATTCTTTTTGCAAAAATGTTGACTCAACTATCACTATGATTGTTGGTGTTATCTTGCCATTCTAATTTGCTTACTTTTGTTTAAAGCTCTAACTATGGGTTAGCTTATCAGAGCATTGGAGTTTACTTGAGGAGAAAGGAGGAGAAATAATTTGATAATTTGTGCCATTTCCTAGAGAAAACTTGCCTAAATGAGATATGCATTAGTGGTGTAGGAGATGCAGGGGAGGTTGTAGGTAGCCAAAGGGACTTGAAGTCACTTTATGCCAGTTGGGAGAACTTGAGAAGCAAGGGGACACAGAAAGAGAAACTTAGAATGAGGCAAAATCAGTCTCAATCATCTAGTTTAATTTTTTTTGCTTTGGTCTCGTCCTAGGTAAGGTTCTTCAACCCTGGGAATAATTTCATTTCTGATACTGTAACCCCAAGGCTCACAGTCCTCTCCTTTCACTAGGGACAAAATGCACTTCTCCTCCACTTTTTTCTTAATAGGGTAGTCTGGTAGATCTTATCAAGAGACTTTCTGCAGGGGTCTTTTGTAATTCTAGTTATATTTTTGTTGGTTTTTATTTTTATCAATGTTATACACTTCTCAAGAGTCTCTCCTGCCATTTCCTGCCAGGCCATTTGCTCTCACACAGACAGAGGCAATCACTGCCAAACCACGAATATAGAGCTAAGTAACATGCATATACTTCAAAATTTATATTGTCTATTAAATCCTTCATATGGAAGATGAGGATGTCACTTGCTTTCAGCCTACTTCCATGTACTACCCCATAATTCTGGCCCCTGAGTCTCTTCACTGTGTTTTTTATTATAATTTCATTTGAGCCAATATTAAGTTTGACATTATTATAATACTGTAAATGCTGTTTGTCACTGATTCATAGAGTACACTATGGTAATTCTTTTTTTACACAAATTTTTCCCTAGAATTAATAATTGTCCTTTATGGATATTGTTTACCTAGATTTCTGAAAACATATCTATGAATAAACCTCAAACGATCCTTTTTGTGTAAGTTTCATTTTTATGTGTTCAAATATATTAGTGTTTTTTCAATTGATCGTCTTTGAAGAAACCTCTCCCAGAGGTCTCCGGCTTCTTTTAATCTGACCTGGTTGCTCTCTAGGTCTTGTGTGTGGTGGTCTTGGACTGGTATCATAGCATATTGGGAGTTCCTTTTACATCTCTCTTGTTTGAAGCCCCTGGGTCCTTGATCCATGCCCTCCTCTTTCTTGTTTTACTCCCTCACTTTGATGCTTCCCATGTTCCTGTGGTTTCAGTAAGAGGGGAGTGCAGAAAATAAACTTTTGAGAACTCGGAAGTCTGAATATTGTTTTATTCATTCTATCTGCCTACCATAACTTTGGTAGGGTATGAGATTTTATGTTGAAGATAATTTTCCCTTAGAATGTTAAAGGCTTTGCTCTATTTTAGGTGTTAAAAATTGTTTCTGTAAGAAGTGGAATGGTAAATAGTTAAGTCTTTGTGCACTATGCAGCTCTACCTAACTACTGAACTAAGCTTTGTAGCATCAAAGCAGCTATATAAATATGTAAACAAATTAGCATGGCTCTGTTCTAATAACACTTTTTTTCTTTTTAAATAAAAGGTAATCGTGTGCTTTCTCAACCCTGTCCTATTCTAGCTTCCACTGTGGCTATGAGATAACCAGTTATTATTCTTTTATTTGAATGAAATTCTTTCAGGAAGCTGCTAGGATCTTCTATTTTAGGTAGTGCTCTGAAATTTCACAATGAAATGCCCTGGTGCACATCTATTTTAAATAATTTATTTGAACAAGTAATGAACAATTTCAATCTGGAAATTTATGCTCTTTAACTTGAGAATTTAAAAAAAAATCATTTCTTTGATTTCTTGCCTGTTTTCTCTTTCTTGAGTTTTTATTTGGATGTTGGGCTTCTTAGACTGATCCTGTAATATTACCTTTTCTCACTCTCTCTATATTTTTTCCTTACTGTCTGGGAGACTTCTTTAAACTTTATCTTCCATCTTTCTGATTAATTTTTATAATTCTGTGTTTCTATATTTTTAATATCTAAAATGCTTGATCTCTGAAAGATCTTTTAGAATAACATCCTATTCTTGTTTCATAGATACAAAATATTTTTATATTGAATATATTAATAATTTTTAAAATGAGTGTTTTTTATATTGTACAGTCTCTATTTCCTTAAAGTTGTCATTGTTTTTGGTTATTCATTTTGACCTCTGCCTTTCCTAATATATGCTTTCCATCAAATGTTTGGTGTTCTGTGGCTATTACCCTATATTTAAGAGAAAGATGTCATAAAATGTTCTTGGTAGAATTCGTTGACTGTGGTGCATTTCTTTAGGAAATTCTCAATGTAAGTATATTTAGGTCTTAGGTAAGTTTCCCCAGAGAAAAAGTTTTCATTTCTCTGTGGAAGTGTATTCTGGTAGCCAAATGGGGAATAAATCATATAGTATTTTGTGACCTGAGTGAAGGATTCAAACTAAGGTCCTCAACATTTAAAATATTTCCCTTTTTTCACTCTGAAAGCCACTAGTTCTCTACCCTTATGGTGTTTTACCAAATGTTTAGTTATAGCATGTGAGTTTGTGAGGACATATGCCTTCTACTTTACTATTGTTTAAAACCTGGCACATAGTAGATACTCAATAAATATTTGTCAAAAATGAGTTTTATATATTGTATATAAAATATATTGGAGATATTACTGACCTTTAAGATCTTATACTATTATTAGCAAACAGAATGTTCTCAGAGCTAAATGCACTGTTAAAAGTAATACTTTATTCCTATATTTATTTGCATATAGTGTTGAGGACCATCCATTGAATTTGCTCTGTGTAAAGGGTGATTTAAGCTACATGCTTTCGCTTAGAAAAATCTAGACCGTCATGGACTTTGGAGCCAACAGAATAAATTCCAGTCTCCAATTTTGTGAAATGCGTGCATTAGCAATTCAGACATGTGGTGCTTTTGATTGCGTAGGTCTTTTCAATGCATTCATACCTGCCTGCATGTCACACACGTGATCCATGAGCTTAGCCAGTGAATGAAGAAAGCTATCTTGAATGTTAGGATAAAAGCACTCAGGATATTTCCTAGAATTTTCTTCTTAAAATCAAGTAACAGGATTAAGACAATGTACCAAGAAATTTGAATTGAGCAGATGTTTTCATCCAAACTAGGAATCTGATAATGTGCTATACAATTGATGCAGTATCTATTATACATTGATTGTTGAAATGACAGTAGTGGTATGAACTCTCATCATCATGGAGTGATGTAAACTCCTACAACTTATTACCAAAATGTTTGAAAAATGTCAGAAACCAATAGTCCAAGAGGCATTATGTAGTATGGGTGAGTGCCTAATTTTTTTTTTAGATTTTTATAAATATGTATCTTGAATGATTTATGTTAAAAGATAAGAGACAGTATTTTGCTCACTAGTCTGTTTATTGAGGGAGGAAAAGATAGAGAGGGTGAAGATAAAAGAAAAATGCCAAAATTTTACTGAGAGGACAGAGTTACCCGTAGGGTGCAGTTATGGGTGTAAAAATTCATGTTTCACTTTTTAGAGCTATCATTTTTATTGACTTTTGGGCAGAATTATTTACAGAAAAGAAAAATGTAACTTCTGCCAACAAACTTGACTTCTTAGGAATCTACAAACAATTCATTAGACTTGAATTGATTATAGTTGAACTTAAAACGTGTGGCAGCTGTGAAGGTACTTTTCTGTTCAGAATGAAAGAAATTGAAGAGGTCAAACAACTTGTCTCAGAAAACAATGATATGGGTTCTCCAGTGAATTTGTTTCCACCTTTATCTGCTGGCAAAGAGCTTGGTGAATAGTAATACAGGTCTTGGTGAAGAGCCATGCAGGTGATGATTGACATCTTTTTGTCAGCAGTCGGTGCTGTTCTTCACACTTTTCCTGAC
Organism: Pan paniscus; assembly: GCF_029289425.2. Lineage (NCBI taxonomy): Eukaryota > Metazoa > Chordata > Mammalia > Primates > Hominidae > Pan > Pan paniscus. The sequence continues at coordinate 121,431,429 of NC_073253.2, read as the reverse complement.
CCAGCACCGTCAGTTTTCAGGTTGTGCTTCCTTTGTATTTTCACTTTACATTGCTGGTTGTTTTTATAGGAAGTGTGTGTATGTGGGTGTGTACACCGGATTTAGGGAAGATTCAGTTAGGGCTATCCTGGGTCAGAATAGATTCCAGCCAGTTTTCTAAAGCATAGTGAGCAAATTTTTTTTTTTTTTTTTTTTTGAGACAGAGTTTTGCTCTTGTTGCCCAGGCTGGAGTGCAATGGCACGATCCCAGCTCATTGCAACCTCTGCCTTCCAGGTTCAAGCTATTTCCTGCCTCAGCCTCCTGAGTACGGGCATGTGCCACCACTCCTGGCTAATTTTTTTTTTTTAATTTTTTTAAAAAAGTTTTTTGTTCTTTCCTAAGTAGAGATGGGGTTTCTCCATGTTGGTCAGGCTGGTCTTGAATTCCCGACCTCAGGTGATCTGCCCACCTTGGCCTCCCAAAGCGCTGGGATTACAGGCGTGAGCCACCACACTGGGCCACAAATTCTTAAGTAACTTACCTTCTTCATGTAACAGAAACTTAGTGAAGGCCAGATGTATGCCCAAGGAGACCCATTTTAGCACTCATAGGGCCTTAATTCTCTGATCCTTCTCATGTCTTGCCAACCATACAGACACATACTCATACCCTGAAAGGAGGTCCGAAGATGTGGCTTTCGGCTCCTCTAGGTGACAGCCCTGAGCTCTCTGAGCAGGCAAGCTATAATTCTCACAGTAGCCCTTCATTTCTTGACTCTCCTTTAACCCTCTGCACTTAGAATTCTTGCTTTACTATAGCTCATTCTCCATTTTGTGAGGAAAGAAAAGCTTTATGAACAGGTTATCCACGTGGTGCTTCAGAGAAAAACCAGGCAAGACATCCTTAAGATACTCTTCTATTCCTTTTTTCATCCCAATTATTACAATTTAATCTTAAATCTATGATGTAATCTTTTCAGTCTCTGTGGCAGAGATCACTTATTGTCCCTTGAGTTCCATTCTTCCCTCTTTCTTTAGAAATACAACCCATATTTTTAGTTATGCACATGCCTGCCCAGGGAAAGATGGCATTTATGAGCCTCACTTATACCTAGATATGGTGACATAACTAAGTTTGGGCCAAAAATTGCCAATAGAAAAAGTGTTACTTTGGGGTGACAGCCTTAAAGATGAAGTGACTTACTCTTGGTTTTTTTCCCCCTTTCAACTAACTGGGGAATGGCAAGTGGAGCAACTGTGGAAGCCACTTGTGGAGATGGCGAAACCCCACTCTCACCAAGGACCGCTCACATGTAGACTGTTACATGAAAGGAGACAGCATTCATCTTATTTCAACCACTGTATTTTAGGGGTCCTTTATTCAGCAGCTTAGGGTGTACCTTAAATAATAAAGGCTTTATCTTTATTAGTCTTTCAGTTTTCAGAAGCACTCTATTGAAACACACATGCTATTGGGCAAACATGAAAAAAATGCTCAATGTCACTAATGATCAGGGAAATGCAAATTAAAACCACAATGCAATACTACCTTACTCCCGCAAGAGTGGCTTTAATAAAAAAATTTAAAAAAATAGATGTTGATGTGGATGTGGTGAAAAGGGAATGCTTTTACACTGTTGGTGGGAATGTAAACTAGTATGACCGCTATGGAAAACAGTGTGGAGATTCCTTAAAGAACTAAAAGTAGATCTACCATTTGATCCAGCAATCCCACTCCTAGGTATCTACCCAGAGGAAAATAAGTCATTATATGAAAAAGGTACTTTGACACGCATGTTTATAGCAGCACAATTTGCAATTGGAAAAATATGAAATCAGTACAAATGCCCATCAATCAATGAGTGGATGAAGAAAATGTGAGATATATATATGTACACACACACACACATACCATGCAGTACTACTCAGCCATAAAAAGAAACAAAATAATGGCATTCACAGCAACCTGGATGAAATTTGAGACCATTATTCTAGGTGAAGTAACTCAGGAATGGAAAAACAAACATTCTGGGTTCTCATTCACAAGTGGGAGCTAAGCTATGAGGATGCAAATGCATAAGAATGATACAACGGACACTGGGGACTCGTGGGGAAAGAGTCGGGGGGGCAGTGAGAGATAAAAGACTACACACTGGGTACAGTGTACACTGCTTGTGTGATGGGTGCACCAAACTCTCAGAAATCACCACTAAAGAACTTACTCATGTAACCAAACACCACCTGTTCCCCCAAAACTTATCAAAATAATAAATAAACAATACTTATGTCATTGAGAAGGGATACTACAAACTTTGTCAATAACATTTGTGTTGGTGGGGAGTTGAGAGTCTCTGAAATGGGACACAGGCTTGACCCTGGAATTGGGGTAGTAGATATTAGAAATTAAACACTAAAGAAGAGAAGTAGCGAAAGGCCACTGGTTAAGAAATTTGCTAGCAGGATGTTTTTTTTTTTCTTGAATTTATTTAGGAATGGCAAATAAAAATATTCCTAGAGGACTCCCATATAGACCCATAGCCCTAATTCAAACTTTATAATTTCAGATGGAGAATTACTATAGAAAAGGACTTTTCTTGTCATAATTCAAGTAAACCTCTTTCTAATTGAATAAATCAATTTTGTTTTATTATAATTACGATTATGAGATACAATATAGTGACCACAGAAACATTTTTTTTAAGTGACCAAGAAATCAACAATTTCTTGAACACCCATATTGGAGTCAGCTAATGTATTCATATCAAGCCCTTTACCAACTACTGTGAAGAATCGGGAACATAAATGAGGGATTCTGCTTTTAAGGCACTCACAGAGGCTAGAGAGAAACCACATCGTGTCATATGATAAAGTAATTGAGGGGGGTCAAGGCAGGGTTTATTAGATGCCAAGTGATATGAGCTGTGGGAATTCAGAGGATAGAGTCTCATGAGGACAAAAATAGTTAAGCCTTCCTGGGAAATGCAGGTCCTTTCTGTGACTTGTAAAGATAAAGTTTCCAAACAATAAAAAAATTGCTTATTTTTTTCTACAGTGTAACAGTAATGAACAAAATCTAATCATTTCAAACAAGTGGGGCTTGGGACTCAGAATATCTTGGTTTCAATTCCCACCCTGATACTTACCGGAGATGTGTCATCTTGGACAAATTATTTAACCTCTTGGAGTATTTCCTTCTCTGTAAAGTGCGTTTAAGTAATACTTTATAGAATTTTTGTGAAAGTTTAATGAGATAATTTACCTAAGGTAAGTTATTAACAAAAACAGTAATAATTTCAGAGGCTGATGTTATCACCCGAGTGATTTTGCATGACATGGAAAAGACATTGTTCTTGCTCTCAAGGATTTTATGACCTGAAAGAGCTACTTGCTAGCTTGAGGAGTGATGCTAAAAGAATGAGTGCCATGCTGGGGGCTGCGTTGTCTGTACTTACTGGCAAAGTCCTTGTGTGTTTCTAAGTTCTTTATCACTGTCTCCTGTGACAGATGTCCTTCAATACCTTATTTGCATTCAGCATATTTTTTCTCATATAAAATCTTTGTGGATTGCTTTCTTTTTCATTTGAAAATCTTAAGTTTACTATAGAGTAATATATCAGATAATTTAGAACTAAAATTTTTTTGGGATTATATACCCTGCTCATTTCATTAAATAAAAATGAGAAACTCAAATAAGATGAAAATTATTTTAGAGTTTGCATGAATAAAGTTATTTTCAATCCTTATTTTCAAAGGTTTCAAATAAAAAATGAGCAGAAGGAAAAAAATACACTGGGTTTTTTCTTACTGAAAATTCTAGATCTTGGTTACCAAATATATTAGCTGTATTATGGACTAGATGTTGTAATGGTTTCTGCTAATGATGTCAAAATAATGCACAGTGTTGAATTTATAATTCAAGTATTCTAATATACTCTTCATACATACATTTTTAAAAATGTGAATGTTTATTCAGCTTGTTCTATTTGAGAATATTTTAATCCTTTATGAATATATACAGACCTCCCAGGAGCAGACTCTGAATCCAGCAGCATCAACTCAAATTTCAGATCCATGAAAGAATTATGCTAGCAATTATGAGGCATGCTCTTTTTGAGTTCATAGATCTTTATTACACACATACAAGATGCATAATTTGAAATGATCTTTTTTTCTTTTTAGAAAGAATAAAAAGTCTAAAATTCTATTGAGAATGACAAGAGACTGAATTATTCTACATAGTATTTTACCTATTGTTTCTGCTTTGCTTAACCTATATATTCTCCTAAAAATCCACGTAAAAGAAGCTTTATATTTTTCTCTCAGTGTTAAGGAGAAGGAATGATTGTAGTCATAGCGAAAGAAAGTGTTTTTTAAGATTCTGAGAAAATTCCTAAACCGTAGGAATGCATTCATTGAAAGGAAGACATTGTGCTGTTACCCAAGGGATTTTACATGAATGGAAAATACATTGTTCCCGTTCTCAAGGTTTTTGTGACCTAAAGGTAAATTAAGAAAAGATGTGACTATCACTGAAACTCTGAGCTACATTTTCCTGCAGCCTTTCCCCTTTGCACTTTTCCGGACTGAGAAGTATTAAATGTGAGTAATAATTATTTTTAAAAGCTCCCCTTTAAGGGAGCATCAGCATTTAAAAAATATCAAAATATTTCAGTAAAGAAGGGGAGAATGAAGAGTTTTGACTATGCCTATTTTTTTTTTGCAGAGGGGAAAGAGCTGGTTGCTTAAAACATGTGGGAGGGTAAGTTCACTCTGAGTCATGGAGAGTTAATGTTTGTTTTGATGTCAAGTTCCTGTGCCCACATCCTCTGAGTTGGAAACATTATCCTCACCCCAGGATTGAGTTTTGATTACGCATTGTCAATATTCCTCCCAAAGGGATTATTTCCTCCAACTACATAGATATTATTTAATTGCTTATTAGCTCCTTTCAGGGAGAGCAAACTAAATATTTAAGGGCTAATAAATTTTATGTGTGTTTATTAGTAAGGTATTTAGATATTGCCTCTTTCATAGAAAAACTAAAATTGCAACCACTGCTAAGGAGTAAAATTGTATCTGTCATACTAATTTTTTCTTTATCATATTTTGATAGGATACGTGCAGTAATTTAAAAAATTGAATTAAATAGATGAAAATAGGAATTTTGAAAGCATGTTCAGAAGAGTTTAAAAGTTGAATGACAGAGAAAAAGAGTAGAAAATGAAAAATAAACTTCGCTCTCTTTTGCAATAATGACTCTCCAACACTTCACCTTTATATAAAGCTCTCCAGCAAGTATTTTAGAGTTCCCCTTTTCCTATGCGACTACATTTTATTATCAGTGTAAATGCATTTGCACAAATACATCAGGGTAAATACATTTATCCTTTAAATGCTTTCTTTTCCAAGGTATATAATTTCATGTTTCAACTGAGATCTCTGATCTTATGATGTGAAAATGAATTTAAATAAGCTGGTTTGTTATAAAGAGGGAGTGTTTTGAAAATCCTAAAATCACTGAATGCTAGGATTTATTGTTCTTCTGCCTTATATTTAACATTGATTTCCAGAATAAATGGCACAGGGCTTTTTCATCAGATGAATTCTTCCCAGTCTTGGATAGATTGTCTGCCAGGAATTTGTCTCATTTTCTGTCCTTGGCAGGACAATTGAATGAAACTTTTAGGTTTCCTTGGCTTCTACTTATGGGAGTCTCAAACCTAAGAACACCTTTTATGCAGCCAGTTTTCTTCTTTTACTCCTTTTGGACTATTCACTTTTAGTGCTCCACTGTCAAAGGTACCACCATTCAGGGGTGTGTGAGTGTGTGTGTGGTGTGTCTGTGAAGCAGTGGTATTGATATGGATATGAGGCAGGGAAATACTGGGTAGAAGAAAGTGGTTCCCTGGCAAAGGCCCCACCCTTAAGCCTGGAAACCCATGGCCCTAAATGGGAAGAGGCATTCCTCTTTTCAGGACCAAATGTTGCCTTTTGACCTGCCACGGGCCCTATCCTGTACCCATAAAAACCCCAAACCCAATGTAACATAAGCAGATGAGCAGAAGAGCATCAGAGCCACATGGCAGGTAAGGAGAGAAAGAAGAGAAGGAGCATCCAAACGTGGAAAGGAGTTCGCCTGGGGATGGTTGGAGAGGAGATTGGCTGTGGGATGGCCAAACTCCAGGGGAAGATCATCTTCCCACTCCATATTCTTTCCAATTTCTCATCCATCCCGCTGAGAGCCACTCTCTACCACTCAATAAAATCCCCACATTCACCATTCATCAAGTCCGTTTGACCTGATTCTTCCTGGACAGTGGGCAAGGACCCAGGTACCAAGAGGGCAGGGTGTAAAAGGCTGTCACTGTGACTCTCCACTGAGCTGGTTTAACACTTAGCCGCCTGTGGATGGCAACTGCTAAAAGAGCGTTAATTGTAACACATTCCCTAGATGCCACTGTGAGGTCAGAACCCAAAAGCACTTGCCCTGGTTCCTGCAGCTGCCTGTCTGCATGTTCCCACTCCTGTAAGGGGTTTGAGTGCACTAAGCTCAAACAGAGCAAGTGAGCCACATCCTGTTACAAGTCCCTCCAGTAGGTCAGGGAACTCTCCCGTTTCAGTACTGGGGAGAGGGCAGATGACATGCCAGTGAAGAGACAGAGTGTCAATAAGAGAAATGCAGGAAAATACATGTAAAGTTTTAGAGTCTGAAGGCCAGCTGACCTGTGTCCCTGTCATCACTATGCTTTACCATGTGGTTTTCCATGGTCTGAAAAACTGTCCAGGTTTATAGTGGAATGTCCCAACACAAGGTGAAAATGATGCCTGGATTGAGACTATTTCTTGGCTGGTTACTGTTACTAGGCTTTTGTAGTTTCAATGTTATGGTGTGCAGTATTATCTTCTATTTATCTGTCTTTTTATTTCCATTCTGTATAATGATGCCAGGATACTAATAATTACTATGAACCTCACAGGGGATATTTTAATAATTAAAGTGATAACATCCTAAGAAGCAATATAGAAAGAAAGCAAAGTGAGTAAAGTAAGATGTATTTAATGAATAATTTAATGCAGCAGTTTCCATTGTCCTTGCAAAACAAATTAATAAGATGCAGTGAACTTCAATTTATTCTTTTTAAGTGCTTTCTCTTGAAAGTCACTAGAGCATTATCATCAAGCAAACATAAAAATTAGGTAGCATTCTCTGTCCTCAGAGCTACAATGTTCCCTTTTGCTTTGAAGTCAGTCACAAAAATTATATTTTTATGTAGAATTCAAAAGATACCTTAATTTTTTAAAAAAATTTGACTAATGGGAAATTTGCAATGTTCTTTTGTGGGGGTAGAATTTCTTTCTGAGACCATTCTCCCACTGAAAAAAGGTTCAAGGCCTGTGGAATAAATGGGGCTTCTGACCATGTTTTAAGAACCCTTAATATTCCCCTTCTCCTCTCCTCCTTAGCTCTACATCCTTGTCTTCCAATCTGCACAGTTTCCTTTTTCATATACTAGGGAGGGCATTTACCCATGCTAGAAAAGCAGCTTCAAACCCAAATGTTACAGGGGTCAAACTGATAATCTAAATAAGTAAGGCAGGCCAGGTGCAAGGTAAAGGGTTTGTGGGGGCTGTGGCAGATGACAGGTGCCTGCTCCCTCTATGGGAAACAGCCCATTCAACACTAGGAATAGTGACCATTCCAGTACACAGGTCAGGTGGTCACATCCCTAACTTTTACAGGGGAGCCAAAAGTTTTGTTTCTTAGGTCAACTTTCTTGACATTTGCGTGTTAGTAAGTGATTCATATTTTTTCAAAAGAATATGACAGCAAGCAATGTACTCTTGCTGGCTGCCCTTGAGCAATTATTTAACAAAGTTGGCCCTAGAATGGCCAGGCATTATTCTTGGGCACTCAGCTTAAAAACTGTCCAATTTGGACCTTCTCCTAATAGAAGCTTTTCTGTCTTTCAGTGACTATAACCATATACTTCCACGGATATAATAATGCCCTCGTTTTACAGTATATTTGGTAGTTTCCTAAAAGCTTTTACACATATTGGTTTATAAAGCTTTAAGGATAACAAATGAGATTCGGCAGTGCTAACGTTATCATTACAGATGAGGAAACTGAGGCTTGGAAGGTTTGCATTCCTTGCCTTAATGTTATAACAAAAATAAGAGGCACAGGTGGATCAAGGACTTATATCTTCTGACTCCTCGCCCAGGGCATTTCCTATTCACTTTGGTCTTTTGAGATCTGTAAAGTTTAAATGTATAATACGTTGTAAAATCTCAGCACTCAAGCCCTTAAGAAGTACTTGGAAATCATTAACAACTCATTTCAGTTCCTTGAGAGGTAAACATATTGTGCTGTTTTATAAAAAGAAGAAAAGGGATTCAGGCTCAATCATTGTGAGAATGTTGTCAGTTTCAAATTGTATTTCTTGTCTTTGTATTTCCCAGTTTGATACTCCATTGACTAGAATTTTATATGTTCATCATTATTCCCTGCTGTGATTCTAGACCTAGCATCTCCTTGACATGAGAAATCATTTTAAGCATACCGTGAGTGCCTAGTGCATAGTAACAATTGTCAATGAACCACAGAAGAGAAATTAAGACTTGTCTTTGCACATATAATTGTGAGAGGAATACATGATCTATAATAATGCAAATATTTGTAAGATTTTAAAAATAAATGTAATGCAGGCACATGGAAAAAACAAAAATTAAAGGATGCAGAAGAGATGTCCTAGTTTAGGTTTCTCTTGTGAGGAGATTTTAAGATAAGAGCCTGTGGGCAGGTAGTTTATTTGTGAAGTGTTCAAACAGAGAAGGGAAGGACTAAGAAGAATTTAAAAATAAAGAAGAAAGTTATTGGCCAGGCGCAGTGGCTCACGCCTGTAATTCCAGCACTTTGGGAGGCCGAGGCGGGTGGACCACCTGAGGTGGGGAGTTCCAGACCAGCCTGACCAACATGGAAGAAACTCTGCCTCTACTAAAAATACAAAAAAATTAGCTGAGTTTGGTGGCACATGCCTGTAACTCCAGCTACTCGGGAGGCTGAGGCAGGAGAATCTCTTGAACCCAGGAGGGAGAGGTTGCGGTGAGCCCATATTGCACCATTGCACTCCAGCCTGGGCAACAGGAGAGAAACTCCATTTCAAAAAACAAAAAACAAAAACAAAAACAGAAAGTTATGATAAAGGGGCATTATTGAGTTCATCCCACTGTGGACAGCTGCAGCTCATCACGCGATATCATATGAGGACTATGTAGAATACCTCAGAATGACCTGTCCAAAGATCAACGTGGAGAACCATTTGATCATTGATTTCCATACACCCAGAGTTGCCCATAGACACACAGGGGCACCTCTGACTTGTTTTGAGCACTACAGTAGCATCAGAGAAGCCTTGGGGTATAGCAGGAAGGCATTGAAGGTGGTGTGCACTTGAGGTAAGGAGCCATTTGTGTGAAATAAGTTGAAGCCTGACCCAAAAGGTCACAGTTAGCGTGGCTGGAAACACAGATGAGGCCAAGGAGCTGTTAGACTGTGCACAAGAGTTGAATGATGCAACAGCTTGTCAATAAGAATAACAGATTTCCAGTTGGGTATTTTTGCCTTTATAGTGGTACATCATAAAAATAAATAGTATTTAATAAACTAAACAGTTTTTATTTATTTATAAACTTTATATACTCCTTTTACTCCTCCTCCTAACTTGTTATAATTTTCAGTTATTTTACTGGTAATGGTGTAGTTTTAAATAATATACTCAAAAGCACTATTTCTTATTTTAATAAATTTTAGTAGTTTCTTTTGATTTTTTAGTGAGTTGAGATTTTTGCCCCTACCTTTGCCTTCATTTATCTGCTCCCACATCTGCCTCCAGCAGTTGACAGCTATCCCTTAATTTTTATTTTTTACTGTCAAGGTTGATAGCTTTATGTTCTGTTTTGTATCCTTAATTATCTGTGCTTTCTCTGTAGTTTGATCTACAAGTTAACAACAAACAGCATTTAGCTACTTATCTCACATATAAGAATGATATACTAGAATTATATATTTTCCAATGGATCTCAAATCATGACCGTTGTACAACTTGAATAACAAATTTCTATGATTAAGGTCCAAATGAGTTATCTTTAATGCCATCCGAATCTGAAAATTATGTCATATAGACTTTACCCTGTATGTGTATGCATGTGTATATTTCCCTGGAGTTTCGAATTGCCTTTCATTTCTTCTTGTTGAAAGAAAATGAATGTCTTATTTACCATATCACTTTAAAGGTTCTACCCTTTAATCATGGTATCTCTGGAATGGCATTTATTCTATACATTTCTTTTTGAAGACCATTTTGGTGCTAACTGGTTTCTTGATATAATTTTGACCAATGGCTTTTTGTACTTATTCCACTTTGATTATACTGTGATACTATTCATTTCACTTCTCTGTTCGTTCTAGCGTTTCTTGGATTTCACATTTTTCCCTTCCTTGATTTGGACTGATTTTGCTTATTTCAATATGCTCTCAAGTAATTAAACTGTCTTGGCAAGAAGTCATGAGTCTTTACATGCCTAAAATGTCTTTATTTGCACTCATATTTGATTGATAGTGTAGCTTGTCTAGAAATCTAGTTCAAAATAGTTTTCCTCTGTTCTTTAAAAGTACCACACATTGTTTTTTTGTATAAATAAGAAGTCTGATGCCATCCAAATTCTTACTTTCTTTTGTATGCAACCTATTTCCCCAAACCTTGCCCTGGAAACTTTTAGGATATTTTATTTCTTTACCTTAGAATTGCTGACATTTAAAACAATACATCTTCTAATTCATTGCCTAAGAGCTCCTTTTTATAATAGGTTACTTATTCATGAAACTAATTTTGGATTATTGCTTGAAAACTTCTTTTTATACCATACAGAATCCACCACGGCCTGGATCCTATGTGCTCTTAATTTAAACACCATCTTAAAAATGAGAGTTTTGGACTTGGCACTGTGAACTCAACACAGTCCCTCTGTCAGAATATTTGATACTTACTGTTGTAATGGCTTTGTTAATTGAAGACTGGATAAATTTTACCCTTGGATTAGTTCTTTTTTGGGTACATGTGAATATTACAGGGCAATACTGGCGAAGACCAGTCAATGGTAAAGTACAGCACTATGGTATCAACCTACAAAATGATCTGTAACTTAACCTCGTCTTCAAGAGCCCAAACCAGCCTGTTATCTATTTTTATGTGTATAGCCAGACATCCAATGTATCTTGATTTCATTTATTCTTCTCAAACCTGAAGTAAATTGTAGTTTTAAGCTAAAAACATAAGGTTTAAGTCTGTCTTCAATGAATCTACTTGGCACTGAGTAGGGTCCTGTAGTCTAAAGATTTATGACTTTTATGGCTCTGGACATTGTCGTCGTCTTCTTTTTTTTTCCCCCTCATAAAAATGTGGTACAGAGTCAATACACCAATAGCCTCAGCTTTTTCCCCAGGAGGTTTACTAAACCTGTTTACAAAAGATTTCTCTGATACATTTGGTTGAACTGCAAATTACCACCATGAGTTGCTGTTTGCTCTGCATATGTTAGGGGGAAGGAAAATGGTCCAGGTTTTATTCCATTAGCATCCCTGTTTTAATCCCACCTTCTCACTCCTGCTTCGGAGCCTGGAGTCCCTAGAGATAAGCCAAGAAGACTGAATCCTACTTTATTGCAGCTCACACCTGAGCATATTTTTAACTTGCTTTGCTCTCTTTTCAACAGTCAACATTCTTTTCCCAAATTTCTATCTTTCCAAAATCTGTTGAACTCTCTAGCATGCTTGTGGTCTCCCGCCAAATTAATTCTCTCCACTTGCTTGGTTTAATTCCCTATTCCATTTCTTCAAGATTATTTTTATAGCACCTCTTGAGGAAGCTTAAGTAGTATCCAATTACATTTTTGTTTAAATTTCTTAATATAAGCCTAAACTCTTTCTTCCCCTGTACTTAATTTTGTCTTGAGAAGCTCTGATTTCATGTGAGTTTTCACTATAGGCTTGATAACAGAGGTACTGGTATTTAGTGCTAAGAGAGAAATAGATGTGATACTTGTAAAAATAACTAGTACCTCTTCTAATAGTTTCCTTTTTCATGCAAATAGTCATAAAATACTTCTCCTACCTCATTCACAAGATTTGATATCCATTTAGTAGATGGGAAAAGTTTTGATTTATGAGCTCACTGTAAAAAGAGAGAAAAATATAAAATTATATGGTAATGTTTAACAAAAGTTATTGTTATGTGGTGAGCCTGCTTTTCTGTCAGCTGGGAGTCTTGTGTAGATAATAAATCCCCACCAGTGATTTAGCATGTTTAAAACACATCAATCCTTTTTATTGTATTTTGTGAGCCTTGACATTTATGATAATTTCCTCATATCTACTTAAAACTCTTTCTCTTATGATTGCATTATTAAAGTGGATTTTTTGCCCTTGTTGGCTTATCTCATTAGCATGTGTTTATCATATATTTTCAGGGTAATTACCATTTTGGAATAATGCATACAACATTAAATGGATTCCCTAGTTTTAAAGGGTGTCAAGAAAAAGGTGGCAGCTTTCACCCCTCCCATCTCTAATGCAGTCGAAAGACTACAAAAGACATTTTGATTTCTTGTCACTTGGGTCAATTGGATAATGGCAAGGATAATACGAACCCCTACTGTGTGTCCACAGTTGGTCCTGGATTGGAAAAAAAATGATGAGAACACATTTCTATGGTATCCGCATTTTCAATGTCTCTGTTGTCCACCAATCAGTTTTCTAAATTTGGAACTTAAGAAAGGACAGTATCTTAAATGATATTTGTATGAAAGGAGGAAAAATCTCTTGTTTCCTTATCTCTTAGAGTAAGAGTTTGATATGAAAGTACAATTTAGGGAAGTGGCCACTTTTTATTTTCTAATTATTAAGTGAAATAAGATCTACTCCTATCCGGTCAGTCTTCAAACAATTAAAATGGCTTTCCTTTCTCCATTCATATATATGTATGCATATAAAGCAGTAGCTAATGCTCTCTGTAGTATTAAAGATGAATGTGAGACATGAAGATGTGGATATACATTCTAACTTGTCAAAAAACCACTAAATAACACTCCATATAATTTCACCATTGTATGTGTACTGCATAGCACTAAATTACTTGCAGTTGGTTATCAATTTTTAGTGTTCTGGGCATTTGTTAGTTTGCCAGAATGTAATGAAACAAAATGAAGTTTTTGAAGCATTTTCTTTGCAGTGCTTTTTGCTGTTGTTGTTTTTGCTGTTGTTTCATTAGAAATCTTGTATTAATTTATTGAATAAAACAAATTATAGAGAATAAAGTCAGTATGCATCATAGGTTTGAGTTATAATTCTATTAGAGGCACAGTATTTTAAGGGTGGAATTAGAAAATAATGCTGGATGCATTACATAAGGATGGAAATGCTTCTAATTTAAAATCTAATACTTAATAATTCATCATATTTTTCATTCCTGTAAAACTTCAAGCATATATAAAACTTTCTAATTTAGTGGTCTCAAGGGCGAGATAAAAAAGTGAAAGTGACAAAGTATTCAACAAATTTGTTGAAAGCCTACTCTATACTAGCCACTCCTTTAGGTACTGGAGATATAATAGCAAATATCCTGTCTCCAAAAATCTGCAATCCAGTAGAGCAGACAGATGAAATAGAGTAGAAACATAAATACAAATAATCACAAAATTGTGAACAAGATGAAGAAAACAAACAAGGGTTAATATTTACTAAGTAGCAGTGGTGCAAACCAACTTTAAGTATGGTGATCTGGGAAAGGAAAATGTCATAAAGAAATGACATTTAAGCTGAGGCATAAAGACTGAAGAGGGGTTAGCGATGCCAGAAGCATATGCAAATGCTGAAAGGCAGGACTTAGTAGCATCTATGAATACAGAGGTGAGTCCTTAGCAGAGGGCAGGAAGTTCATGACACAGGCTGTTGAGAGACTGAATATACAAATGGACAGTGGCTGGCCATATATGAGAACAGAACTTTGGTCCACAACCTGCAGCAACCAGCCCAGAAAACCAACCCCTTATCTATAATAAACAACCCAGGAAGCCAGCCTGCTGTATGTCAGACTTGCAGGAAGCCAGATTGCTATCTCTAATGACAATCCAGGAGGCTAAACAATAACTTCCATAACAATTGGCTCAAAATGGCCAGGGCTTGATTAATAAACTGACAGCTTCGCTGTCAGCTTTGTGTGTGTGTGTGTGTCCCTACTTCTAACTTAGGACCAAGCAGAGAAAGCCAAATATGCATCCCTAACCAATCACATAGAATGCCTACTTCTAGTTAGCTGCCTGCCACTTCCCCATGCCAACAGTCAATCAGGGCACATCTGAAGCCTTCCCTTTTTCCTACTGTAAAGTTTTCTTGCCTTGGCTTCCTTTGAGGCTCTGCCAAAATGCAAATAATAGAGTTGACTTCCTTGCTATAGCAAACTCTGTATAGACTTTGCTTTTCTCATATCGTTGGTCTTTATTTCCACACTTTAGAGGTGACAATAGGAACTTGAAGTTTATTCTAAGTACAATGGGAAGTCTTGGAAGGACTTCAAGTAGGGGCGTGACATGATCTGAATAATATCTTTAGACCACTTGTGCAAATATGTACGGAATTAATTGGATTGGGGCAATAGAAGAAATAGACCAGCTGGGAGGTTATTGTAGTATTTTGGGTGAGAGAGGATGTGCTGAAGACTGATGGCAGCAGTAGAAATGGAGAAAATTGGATAGATTTGAAATATATACATTTAAGAAAAGAATTATCTGTTTATAGGAATAGAAAGTAAATACTGTGATGAGTCACCTCTCTTGAGGTTTTATTATGTCCAAGAGTGTCTGTTTAAGCTAGTTACAATTAGAAGGTAGAGGACAGCCGGCATCTGAAATAGTCTTTCATCAACACACATGTGGAATATTAGAAACTTCAGACTTCTGGTTCTTATCAGGTATTTACTTATTGTTTTTGCTCATTGTTCTAGTTCTATACCTGACATGACCACTATTTCTTACACTTTCTCTTGTCTTTTTTTCTCCTGTGCCCATGTAAGATGTGCATTTTGCCTCCTGTGATGATTCTGAGGCCTCCCCTGCTATGTGGAACTGTAAGTCCAATTAAACCTCTTTTTCTTCCCAGTCTTGGGTATGTCGTTATCAGCAGCATGAAAACGGACTAATACAATAAATTGGTACCAGGGGAGTGGGGTATTGCTGAAAAGATACCTGATGTGGAAGCAACTTTGGAACTCGGTAACAGGCAAAGGTTGCGACAGTCTGGAGGGCTCACAAAAAAAAGAGGAAAATGTGGGAAAGTTTGGAACTTCCTAGAGACTTATTGAATGGCTTTGCCCAAAAAATGCTGATAGTGATATGGACAATAAGGTCCAGGCAAAAGCAGAAACCCCTGATAAACCTATCAGATCTTGTGAGACTTATTCACTATCGTGAGAATAGCACGGGAAATACCAGCACCCATGATTCAATTACCCCCCGCCCCCACCCCAGGTCCCTCCCACAGCACGTGAGAATTCTGGGAGATACAACCCAAGTTGGAGATTTGGGTGGGGACACAGCCAAACCATATAATTCCACCCCTGGCCCCTCCAAATCTCATGTCCTCACATTTCAAAAACCAATCATGTCTTCTCAACAGTTCCCCAAAGTCTTGACTCATTTCAGCATTAACCCAAAAGTCTGCAGTCCAAAGTCTCATCTGAGACAAGGCAAGACCCTTCCACCTATAAGCTTGTAAAATCAAAAGCAAACTAGTTATTCCCTATCTACTGTGGGGATAGAGATATTGGATAAATACAGCCACTCCAAATGGGAGAAATTGGCCAAAACAAAGACGATACAGGGCCCATGCAAATCTGAAATCCAGCAGGGCAGTCAAATCTTAAAGTTCCAAAATGATCTCCTTTGACTCCAGGTCTCACATCCAGGTCATGCTGATGCAAGAGATGGGTTCCCATGGTCTCGGGCAGCTCCACCCCTGTGGCTTTGCAGGGTACAGCCTCCCTCCTGGCCACCTTCATGGGCTGGCATTGAGTGTCTGCAGTGTTTCCAGGTGCATGGTCTGGTGGTGGATCTACCATTCTGGCATCTGGAGGATGGTGGCCCTCTTCTCACAGCACCACTAGGCAGTGTCCTGTAGGGACTCTGTGTGAGGGCTCCGACCCCACGTTTCCCTTCTGCACTGCTCTAGCAGAGGTTCTCCATGAGGGCCCCGTCCCTGCAGCAAACTTTTGCCTGAGCATCCAGGAGTTTCAATACATGTTCTAAAGTCTAAGCAGAGGTTCCCAAACCTCAATTCTTGACTTCTCTGCATCCACAGGCTCAGCACTACATGGAAGCTGCCAAGGCTTGGTGTTTCCATCCTCTGAAGCCATAGCCCAAGCTGTACATTGGCCCCTTTCAGCCACACCCTTGGTGTGGCTGTTGCATAGGGAACCAAGTCCCTAGGCTGCACACAGCATGAGGACCCTGGGCCCAGCCAATGAAACCACTTTTTCCTCATAGGCCTCCAGGCCTGTGATGGGAGGGGCTGCCGTGAAGGTCTCTGAGTTGGCCTGGAGATGCTTTCCCCGTGGTCTTGGGGATTCACATTAGGCTCCTTGCTACTTATACAAATTTCTGTAGCTGGCTTGAATTTCCCCCCAGAAAATGGGTTTTTCTTTTCTATCACATAGTCGGGCTACAAATTTTCCAAACTTGTATGCTCTGCTTCCCTTATACAACTGAATGCCTTCAACAGCACCCAAGTAACCTCTTGAATGCTTTTCTGCTTAGAAGTTTCTTCCTTTGGATACCCTAAATCATGTCTCTCAAGTTCAGAGTTCCACAAATCTCTAGGGAGGGGGGCCAAATGCCTCCAGTCTCTTTGCTAAAACATAACAAGAGTCACCTTTACTCTAGTTCCCAACAAGTTTCTCATCTCCATCTGAGATTACCTCAACATGGACCTTATTGTCCATATCGCTATCAGCATTTTAGGCAAAGCCATTCAGCAAGTCTCTAGGAAGTTCCAAACTTTCCCACATTTTCCTCTCTTTTTCTGAGCCCTCCAAACTGTTTCAACCTCTGCCTGTTACCCAGTTCCAAAGTTGTTTCCACATTTTCAGGTGACTTTTTAGTAATACCCCCCTCTCCTGGTACCAATTTACCGTATTAGTCCATTTTCATGCTGCTGATAATGACATACCCGAGATGGAAGAAAGAGAGGTTTAATTGGACTTACAGTTCCACATGACTGGGAAGTTCTCAGAATCATGGCAGGAGGTGAAAGGCACTTCATACATGGTAGTGACAAGAGAAAAATGAGGAAGAAGCAAAAGTGGAAATCCCTGATAAACCCATCGATGTCATGAGACTTAATTCACCAGCACAAGAATAGCATGGGAAAGACCGGCCCCCATGATTCAGCTACCACCCCCTGGGTCCCTCCCACAACACATGGGAGTTCTAGGAGATACAATTCAACACATAGGAATTCTGGGAGATACAAAGTTGAGATTTGGGTAGGGACACAGGCAAACCATATCGAGTATACTATGGTAAGAAAAATCAGAAAGTTGATGCCTGTGAAGTAGTAGTGGTGGTGATTAACTGGAAAGGGGCATGAGGGAAATTTCTGTTGATGATAGTTATGTTTTATATTTTGATTTAACTTTTTGGCATACAGATATATGAAAGCAAAAGCCATTGAGCTGTGCATTTTTGCTATATATGTAATATTCTATTATAAAAATAGGACACTATAAAACTAAAAGTCAGTTGGAAAAGAAAATGTGATTATATATGGGGAAATGCTAATATACTGTCAATAAAAAAGGGAGTTACAAATTTGTGTGTATATTATGCTCTAATCCTAAACCATGTAAAACAGATGTAAGGAAAAGACCTAGAGTAGATATGCTGCAACGTAGCAATCAGGATTAACATTGATGCTGGTAGGATTATGCAAATTATTAAGCAATTAAGATAGGCAGTTGATCAGTTAAACTCTGTCAAAGCAGAGAATCAAAAGTAAAGTGCATATATATCCTAAGTATTTTAAAATTTTGCGCTAAATATTCATTTGTTTTCTTTAAGAACACAGGCCTTTTCTTTTTTTGAGTACTATCCTGCTAATTGGAGTTCACATTTCTTTTTCTTTTATAAACTACTCCTTTTTGACTTCTTTAGCAAGGATTTAAAGAGGTTTAGGAATGATCTGAGTACAGATTATTATAATTTTAAAAAAATGTATTATGTCCACACCTAATTAAACAGCAAATTTTAATTACTTTTTATCAAGTCTTTCCAAAGAACTCAAATTATTTTTATAGACTCAGTAGCTTTCTTTTCATATGCATATTTTCTTGGTTTATATGACATTTAATTACACTTCATAAACACAGTAATAGGTACAACTGGCATAAATGAGTTTGTGAATAAATAACCTTATTCTGGTGACCATTCTGGCATACAAATCAACCTATGGGAGGAGATATTGCAAATATTGCCAGATAGGCTTGACAGCCGTAAGCAGATTCAGTATCCCCTGGGCATTTATTTCTGTATGTTTTACAGAAAAAAAAAGTGTTGATCTAGCCAGTGTGTTAAATGGATACCAGTTAAGAGAACTTTTACAAATTTCCCAAATTGATCATTTATTTTTCTAGTCAAAAAAACCAAGCGTTTATATTAAAGTTAATGTTATGAGCAACAAGAAAGTTAATACTAGCAAAACCATCTTAAAAATGATTAAAGGAGCTCTAAATTTTGAAACTGTGAGATTACCTCATGTGTCTAGCACTCCTTTGACAAATTTTTACTTCTTAGTTTTGAGAAACGGAGACATATGAAGAATAATATTTCCAAATTCTCTAGAACCTGAGTTCAGACTCCTCAAGGAGTGGATGTTGCATTCTGCCCACAAGACAGCTTGGAATAACCTTTGGAAATATGAAAACGTATTCTTAGGCCAGAGGCAATTTGTGAACTTTTCCCTGCCTCAAGCCATAGCATAAGGACACACAAGGAAATTAGAAACAATGCACAGTAGAAAGTAGATGGGCTTTGGGATCTGACACTTGATCAGGAGGCCAAATTGATTTAGTTTTTGTATACTTCTAATACTACCTACCTTAGTTCACTATTTCCAGTGTTCACTTCATCCCAGTGTAACTCAGGAATACATTCTGATTAGCCTAAACCAATCATGTTCTTCATTTCAAACCCCATGTCTTTTCACTCTAACCTCTTGTTTGAGTAAAAATGTCCAAGAAGCTTCCCATTGATTATGTTTTCCAGGTTAAACAGATTGGCTTACCACCCCCACCCCACTCCACACCCCGCCCCCTGCAGTTGAATTAACAGGATTCAAATTTTTAGGAACTTAGTGTTGCTATTTGTGCTGTTTACATTGTGAATCTCTTTACATAGTTTACTGGGATTTGTAATACAAACTAGGTTCTCTAAATCTGTCCTGTCTACATTTCAAATTAATGGTTGTTATGTAGTTAAATTTCATAATTATTTGCATAGCTAAACTCAGCAATGTTCTTATTGATCTGCTCTCAATAAAAAGTTTCTAACTGGGAATGTTTGTGAATCTTTGTAGAGTTACAGTATGGTGAGTATAAATTCATATACATGCTACTTTGGTACTTTGGAGCCTACTTGTCCCAAATCGTACCTTATTTGATTAAAACAAAAACTGGTTTGAAAACAAACACAGGTATATAAAAAGCTATGAATATATGTGAGGGTTTCTACCCTAGAATGAAGAGCTTAGCAACCAGCTTTGCGATATTTAAATGCAATTCAAGCTAACCAAAGGTTTTGTAGACTTGAATTATGTGACCAAAGACTGAACCAATGTCAGGAAAATACATAAATGATTAAAATGACCACCTGTATTATGAAAAAAATGGAAAGATTTGTTTTCTATTTTAATTGTTTTTGACATGGGAATCAAATTCTGTCTGCATCTCAGATTAACTACTGAAAATTTAAAGTCTTAGAATAAAGAATTTTTTTAAACTTTTTTTCTGAGAAATTAAAATGGAACTTTCTTTTTAAGTTGTGCATTTGCTTTTTCATATACAAAATTGATATTGATTTGAATATTATGGTTAACTAACATTAACAAAGAAAAATATCCCAATTAAGAATGCCACATTTGATTTTCCATTTTAAAGAGGTCAGGCTTAGCAGTTAAAAAAAAACAAGAAAGCTCAGTTATCTTTAAGCATCAGACTAACACTTCAGTATATTTTTGTTGTCATCATGTAGATAACCTGTTCTTAGCCCACACATGTTAGTACACTAATTATATGGCAAATCTCACATTACATGCTCAATTATTTGAAAGGGATGATATTTGTCATTATTATGCATTCTCTGGTGACTTTGTCATTGTAACTAGACCTAGGCCAGTTCAATTAAAGTCTAGTGTTTCAAACTGCTAAAGAGATAACAATGGTGAGCTTACACATGTGAAAATGTAATGTATGTAATAACAAAGGAAATACAAAGTGAAATAACAATGTAGCTTTTCTTCCAGCAAATTATAAAAATGAAAAATAAAATATAATATTCATGAGGGAGTGAACAAATGACCACTGTTATATATGCCAGGTGGAATTTTTGCAGAATTTTGCTCCTTAGTTCAGCTAAAACTGGGTTCCTGTCACAAGACCAGGAAAATGTAGGCACGTGGCCACATTGAAGGTGAGTAGAGCAGGATTTTACTTGGAGAAAAGGGAAAAAAAGAAAAAAACGTAGCAAAGTGAGATGGAGTCCTGCTAGCAGGCCCCCCACCTCACAGATGGAATCCTGTGCTACCACACGGGAATTGAAGAGGCAGGCTTCTCCCCTCCCTGCCCGTGGTTCCACCCCATTCTTTCAGTGTGTATGTGGGCATGCTCAGACAAGGCCCTGGGCAGGGAGGGGAGCACGTACGAAAGCATCCGATGTATACACTGGTGGGCGGGTTGGAGATTCTCCATGGACCCCTTTTTAACTGCTTAGGCATTTGGCTGTCTGAGAATTATACAGTATTATAATATTTTTGAAGACAGGCCAAAAGTCTTAAGAATATTCAAATTCTTTAAGAAACCTAACATATTCTAGAATTTTGCCTAAGGAAAAAATCAGATATATACAAAATAATCATGCCCTAGAACATAAGGTAACATTGTTTATAACTTTGAAAACTGGAAATAAGCTAACATTTGAATAATAGAGAATTGATCAAATTAGTTATGAAACACCCAGAAAATAAAATTATTTTATATATGGTATAATATGGTGTGATAGAAAAAATATGAGTGTTTTTGTTTAGTTTCTAATTTTTTCTAGTGGTATGATTGGTTTTTAAGTTTGGGTAAATGGTCGTTGAACATATGTTTTATTGTATTTGATAATTGATTACTGTGGGTTAAAAATTTATGTATCTTTGCAGGGGTTCCTCTGCTTGCTTTGTTAACAATGGTCTCAATTGAAGAGAAGTCAGCATTTCCTAAATGTACTCCTATGAATACTATTGTAATAAGGGATGCAAAATATTCAGATTACAAGTTATGTGTGCAGAGAAAATATAAATTTCTATTTTATGTATTGATGGTTGATTTTCCTCATTAGCTTCCACCTGCTGAACAGGAAAATAAATGTAACTTAATGTTGAATCTGTTAAAACCTTAGATCTAATAATTTAATACCTTTGGTAATTCCATTCTTTTAAAAATGCCCATTTTCTTAGATTTCTCAGTTCTTTTGTCCTCCTCCAAACTCTTCTGAGAGATGACCCTTAAGGAAGGGAGAATTTATGCCATATTGTAGAAGAACAAGAGCCTGAGATGGTTGCACCCTGGTTTCCTTAGTAACCCTTGGGTAGCAAAGCTTATAAACCAGCAGAGCCAAGAGTCACGGAGACAGAAAGAAAAAATCTGTTAGTCATTAAATGAAATTGTGAGATGTGTGACTTTTACTACTTGAGTCATTGTATTAGTTTGTTAGAGCTGACATAACAAAGTACCACACATTAGGTGGTTCAAACAACAGAAACTTATTTTCTCACAATTCTCAAGACTGATCTCAAGTGAGATCAGGTGTTGGCAGGGTTGGTTTCTTCTGAGGCCTGACTCCTTGGCTTGCAGATGCCTCCTTCTTAGTGATGCACATGGTCTTCCCTCTGTGTGCATCTGTGTCCTAATCTCTTCTAAGGACACCAGTCATATTGAATTAGGGCCTTAGTCCCTTCAGGCTGCTACAATAAAATACCGTAGACTAGGTAGCTTTTATAAAACAGAAATTTATTTTTCACAGTTGTGGAGGCTGGGATGTCTAAGACCAAGGCACCAGCAAGCTTGATGTCTGGTGAGGACCTGCTTTCTGGTTCACAGATGGCATCTTCTAGTTGTGTTCTTACATGGTGGAAAGGGCAAGACAGCTTTTTGGGATCTCTTTTTAGAAGGGCACTTGTGTGGGTTTCACTCTTATGACCTAATCATCTCCCCAAAGCACCACTTCCTAATACCATCACTTTGGAGTTTAGGATTTCAGAATATAAATTTTGGAGGACAAAAATATTCAAATCATAGCAGGGCCCATTCTTAATGATTTCATTTTAATTTACTGATTTAAAGGCCCTGTCTCCAAATACAGTCAGATTCCAAGGCATTGAGTGTTAGGACATCAACATATAAATTTTATGGGGATGGGAAGAAAAAAATTCAGTCTATAAAAATCAGCATTCTTTGTATTCTGGATGTGGGATAAGACGCATACATTGGTCATTGGTTCAGAGCATATTTAGCACTGTGTAGGACTATACCCCAAATCTGTGAGATATTTCCTTCCAGCTTCTGAATGATGTTCTGCATGCAAGGATCATTAAATATCATAAGTTCCACCTGATTGCCTTATTTCTTTCAGAATAAAACGGCTGAGTTTTTTGTTAAAATCATAATATTTTAAAAATACCACCTAATCAAATCATGATTGCTAATCACAATAAGGAGAGTCTCCAATGGGAAAAACTGCTACTCCTTTATAATGGAAAGGGTCCAGTAGTTGACTGGTTACCTGAAACACTGGACAGTATCCCAAGGCTCAGCATTGTTCTCTGTTCCTGGCATATGAGACATACTTTAGCCAGATGAAGTTTATTGAAGGAAGGCTTGAGGGCTCAATTTCTGCATAACCTCTGGCTTGCCAACATGGCTACTTTGTTTTGAATGTATTTATCAAGCTCCGGTATAGCTGTATGAAGAGCCAATCTTATAGCTGCCTGTTCACTGGGAGTGTCCTCTTTAGTGAGAGCCTTGTGGTGAGTCATCAACCAGTGAGAACAATATTCTTGCACCTTAGGCTATTTCACATACTTCTCCAACTCTCCTTTAATCAATTTCTTTTCTGTTTTTCACAAATGCTTGGCTATTTGTAGGCAAAGTATTAGCCACATCCGTGTATTGTTATAGATCTCTGCCTCAGGTCACATCTCTTTTCAGGCAAAGTTGGCCAAAAAGTCTACACTCAAGATCAGCCCGCTCATTTCTCACTACATTAAACATATGCTTAAAGTATGGCCTGACAATTTACTTCTAAGTATTTGCTGAAGGCATATAAAAGCACATATTGATAAAGGATTTGTACATATGCATTCTGGGTGGTTTTATTCTTAATAACCCCAAAATGGAAACAATTAATATGTGAATAGATAAGTTATGATGTAAATAAACCATCAAATGCTACCAAGCATCACAAATAAACTGCTGATTTATGTGTCAACATGAACAAACTACACAGATTTTGTGTTGAACGGAATAAACCAGGCAAAAAATATATACTGTATGATTTCATTTATTTAAACTACTAGAACAGGCAAAACTAAAGTGCTAAAAACCACATCAGTGGTTCTCTATAGTGGGAGTGGGTGTGGGGACAGGGACTGCAAAGAAGTACTGGTCTACGCAGACGTGCAGTAACCAGAACTCATCAAACTGTACACTTAATTGTGGAATTTACTGTATGTGAATTATACTTAATAAAGTTGATTTAAAAATAAGTTCTGTTCAATGGAATTTCTCCGTTTTTCAATATCATCCAAGGCTACTCACAAGTGGGGCTATAAGGACTATAGCAGTACACTTGCCACTCATACCAACATTTAATAAAGTGCCATCTGCAAACAAGGCTTGAATGATTTTCTCCCCAGCCATAGAGAATTTTCTCTAAGGCCCTATGTGTGGATTTAGGAAATATGGCTTATGTGGCAGGCACATTGGGAAATGGATCCATCTGCTCGTGTAAAATCCTTGTGTTTTTATGACCTTCTCAAGCCCAATCTTGCATATATTACTTCTACTTGGTAAAGAGAAACTGTTGGGCATTCCAAGTTTTATGAGTTGATGCATCACATAACACCAAGGTCATGATGAGCAGTACAGATCAGAGGCTACTGTTTACTCATGTCCTGTGCTCATGTTTCTGATCTCTAGAGGACTATCAGCAGCAAGCAGTTATTTTTTATTATAAAAGGCTCACTGAAAAGAGCATAGCTTTGTTTCAGAACCCAGGTGTCACTGTTGTGATTCCCTATTCAGTTTTGCAGTATGCTCCCTAGTATTCCAATCTGCCTCAGAGACTAAGTGCAATTGAACCTTCGTGGTCATAAAGAACAACTAGCAAAGTTATTTATGCCAGACAGCTTTCTCTTGCTCTAGGGTATTCTCCTTGTTAACAGCCTTTCGGGCTATTCAGAAAAATAGTTTTGAACAGCATATTTGAATATGGCATATGTTGTTTCTAAAACCCAGGGTCCCACATACTTCTGTACCATGTAGAAGTAGAAAATGTACAGTGAAATATGTCACTTCTGGACACATAGGAACAGCCATAGGATTGCAGGCCTTGACTTTTCCTTGAATTTACTCTGAATTCTGGCACATAAATGTCAGTCTGAGATATCTAGAGTACCTGCTATCACTCACTCTCTAAATCCTAGTAATGTGATGACATCACCATACTAGAGGAATATAATCCATGAGACAGTTAAGATGATTGAAGGTTTTGCAAACTGAATTGTGACATAAAGACAGAATTGATAAGTCTTTTGTGTATGGTTGTCCTTTCAAAAATTTTCCCCTTCTTGATTAATAGCTGCATACCATCCTCTAATTTATGTGCTAATTTGTTCCAATAAAGAGTTCTCATCTTTATTTTCAGCAAATTAAGTTTAAACAATAATCCATTGTAATTTTTCAAGCTTTTTTTCATAGTGTACCTGCATGGGTTTAACACTTGGGCTTTCTAGCTTGACCTGGCTAATATATATCCCTATGTCAGTAGAAAGGCTAACCTGGAGTTTCAGGAGGTGGGCAGGTGACCTGGGTAGTCAATTCATTACATTGCACCATTGACCAATGTATGTTTTTCTTCTCCATATCTAGAATACACAGAAACATGACCCAAGTGATAGACGTATATAAGTGGCAGGTCTCACTATCACATCAGATGACTCACAGAATTTTCGTTTCTGTCTTTATAACCCTTTGCTTTGCTGGTTTAGAAGCCTTAGTACTTAAAGGGTGTGAAGGAACCCAGAATTCAGCAATCTCAAGATCCCCAACTCTTTTATTTCACAGCATTCTCTTCAGGAAGTATTCTAAGACTGGCTTAGTATCTCCCAACCCAAAGTCAGAGGAGGAGAAATGAGTTCAAACCTTAAAACTTAAACTTGGTCTTTTTGTTTATAGCAGAGAAGTTTAATTTTTCCTCACACCTACTTGCTTTGAAATCTTTACGTAATTCTAGAAATCTTGACTATCTGATATTCCTGTTCAAAGAAGGATATTAAAAGTGGAAAATCAGAAGAAGTGAAGGCCTGCTGGAAGCAACACACTGTTGGCATGAAGAAAATAGAAAAAACTGATATGTAGTAGCAAAAGACAAGAAAAATATTGCTAATATAAGAATTCAGAATGTTATCTATAGACTCTCTATGTATTCTAAATGCTCTGACATGAATAGGTATTACCTTTACATTCATAAAAAAGTGTTATGGGATATTCTGAAATCATTATACTACCTGGAATCAGGTAGTATAATGCCTTTAGTTTTGTTCTTTTTGTGCAAGGTTGCTTTGGCTATTAGGAGATTTTTTGTGGTTTCACTTGATTTTAGGATTGCTTTTTCTATTTCTGTGAAAAATGCCATTGGAATTTTGATAAGATTGCATTAAATATGCAGATCACTTTGGATAGTATGGAAATTTTAACAATTTTCTAATCCATGAACATGGAATATCTTTCCATTTATCTGTGTATTCTTCAATTTCTTTCATTAATGCTTTGTAGTTTTCAGTGTTCAGATATTTCATCTCCTTGGTTAAATTTATTCCTAAGTAGTTTATTTTATTTTTTTTCATGTTATTGTAAATGGAATTGTTTTCTCAATTTCTTTTTCAGCTAGTTGGTTGTTAATATAAAGAAACACTACTGATTTTTGTACATTGCTTTTGAACTTATACTTTACTAAATTAATCTATTCTAACAGTTTTTTTTAAAGTAGAGTCTTTAGGATTTTCTATATATAACATCATACCGTCTTCAAATGCAGTCTGTTTTACTTCCTCCTTCCTGATTTGGATGCCTTTTATTTCTTCTTGCCTAATTGCTCTGACTAGGGCTTCTGGTACTATATTGAATACAAGTGGTGAGAATAGGCTCACTGTTTTGTTCCTGATCTTAGAGGAAAAGCTTTCAGCTTTTTACCATCAAGTATAATATTAACTGTGGGCTTGTCATCTATGGGCAAGCCCACAGTTAATATTATATTTATTATGTTGAAGTACATTCCTTCTATACATAATTTGTTGAGATTTTTAATCATGAAAGGATGTTGACTTTTGTCAAATAATTTTCTGTATATATCGAGATGATTACATGATTTTATGTTTTATTTTGTTAATGTGGTGTATCACATTTATTGACTTGTGCATGTTGAACCATCCTTGTGGCCCAAGAATAAATCTTACTTCATCATGGTGTATAATCCTTTTAAAGTGTAGTTGCATTTAATTTGCTAGTATTTTGTTGAAGGTTTTTGCATCTATGTTTATCAGGAATATTGGCCAGTAATTGTCTTTTTTTGTAGTTTTAAACTATGCTAATTCAAACAGCATGGTACTGGCATAAAAAATGGACAGATAGACCAATGGAAGAGAAGAGATTGCACTGACATAAATCCATGCACTTAACAGCTAACTGATCTTCAACAAAGGTGCTAAGAAAACACACTGGAGACAGTAGTCTCTTTAATAAAGGGTACTGGGAAAACTGGACCTTTATCTCATACCATTTACAAAAATCACCTCCATCACTCAGGAAAACCCCCAAATTCATCATTTTGAGTCCGAGTGTGACCTGATTTTTCCTGGATGCTGGGCAAGAGCTCAGGATGCAGAAAGCTGTCACACTGGCCCTCTGCCTTTGCAAAAAGGCAGAGGGTCCACTGAGCTGTTTAACACTTAAGCCATCTGTGGAGAGCAAGGCTAAAAGAGTGCACTGTAACACAAGCCCACTTGGGCTTCAGAAGTCACAGGCTCCCACCCCTGGACACTGCCATGGGCCCGGAGCCCAGGGCACTCGTTCTGGCTCCTGCACCTGTAAATCTTTCATCCACATGGTCCAAAGTCGTATGCCCCTTCACTAAAGCATGTGACTCAGAAGGTAAACACATCGTTTTTATTCATATCTTGCTGGTCACACCCACCTGCAAGAGAGGTTGGAAAATTCAGTTTTTCACCGGAGTGTTTATGTGCAATCTACAAGCTGAAATTATGTTAAACGTAAAACTTTAGACAAATTTAACATAGCTTATTTGAACAGAGAATAATTCTTAAATTGGGAAGCATTCAAAACCAGAAGAGGTTCAGAGAGCTCCATTCAAAGGCATGGGCAGTGAGTTTTTTAGACTCAACACCGAAACAAAGTATATAAATCACCTGATTGGCTACTTATCTTATTTAGGCATGGTGTGATGAGACATTTACTTTATTTGGGCATGATCTCATCAGTTATCTACCTGTGATTGGCTGAAGCTTGGCTACTTGTGTTTGACTGAAACTTGGCTGTTTATCAGAAAATATACTCCTAAATAAAGTTTGTTTGTATATTAAGTTATGTTGTGGTAGAAACTCAAATTATGAAGAAATTGATATGGATAGGAGACAAGAAAATGCTGGGTAGAAGAGAGTGGTACCCCTGCAAAGGCCCCATCTTCAAGTCTGGAAACCTGCGGCCCTAAATGAGAAGAGGCATTCCTGTTTCCCTGCCCCAAAGTTGCATTTTGGTCCACCACACCCTTCTGTCCTGTATCCATATAAACCCCAAACCCCGGCTCCACAAGGAGATAAACAGAAGAGCAGACGAATGTCAGAATGGCATGGCAGAGAGAAGAGAAAGAGCGTCTGAACGGCAAGGGGATTTTGGCTGCAGATGATTGGAGAGATTGGCCACTAGGCGGCCAAACTCCAAGGGAAGATCATCTTCCCATTCCTTCCCACTGAGAGCCACCTCCACCACTCAATAAAATCCCTGCATTCATTCTTCAAGTCCGTGTGTGACCTGATTTTTCCTGGATGCTGGACAAGAACTTGGGATGCAGAAAGCTATCACACTGGCCATCTACCCATGCAAAAAGGCAGAGGGCCCACTGAGCTATTTAACACTAAAATTGTCTGTGGATGGCAAGGCTAAAAGAGTGCACTGTAACACATGCCCACTTGGGCTTTGGGAGTCACAGTCTCCCACCTCTGGACACTGCCATGGGGCCGGAGTCCAGGGGCACTCGCCCTGGCTCCTGCGCCTGTCCATCTGCATGCTCCCCCTCCCGTAAGGGGTTTGAGTGCAGAGTGGCCAAACAGACAAGCCATACCCCTGTTGCATATCCTGGGAGGGGGTCAGGGAACTCTCCCATTTCAAACTCATCAAGCCAATGGTTTCCTGGCTATTTAATTTAACAGACTTTTTGGGTGCTTCCCAATTTAAGAATTGTTCTCTGTCCAAATAAGCTATGTTTAATTTGTCTAAAGTTTTTCCTTTAACACAATAGAATTTCAGTTTTTAGATGGCACATAAACACTCAGGTGAAAGACTGAATTTTCCAACCCCCCTTGCAGGTGGGTGTGACCAGCAAGGTATGAATGAAAATGATGTGTTTACCTTCTGAGTCACATGCTTTAGTGAAGGGGCATACCATTTTGGACCATGTGGATGAAAGAAAAACAGAGCATCATTCTAATGCTCTACCATGAGAATGCCAGAGCAAGAATAAGAGATGTCTAGACATCTGATTACTTTGCAGAATGGGATTGCCATAGGAACTTACATAAGAGAAATAAATTCTTTCTTTTATAAACTATTGTTGTTTTAGACTTCATTAAAGCATCCACCTCTATATTATAAGCAACCTTATATCATTTATTATCTGTATCACTCATGTGTTTGTTCCTATAGATACCTTAGAATTTTAGTTACCTTCTCACTTACATATATCTTCTTCACCCAATGTGAAGAGGGATCACAACTTTTGTATACAGTTATGTGCAATGCAGTCCCTCCCATACACATCCAGGTCTATCACAGTTCATTATTTAATAACACAATCATACTCTATTTCTTCATTATCTTGGAGAATAAACTGTTTTACGTAAGTGCATTTACAAATAATATCCCAGCCTCAAAAATATTTCAAAGATCTTTTTAAATTTATTTTTTAACTTTTCCATAAGTTATTGGCTGTGGGAAGGAGATGACAGGAGGGCAGCCAGTTTTAAGAAGAATATCATGAGCTCAGCCTCAATGTGAAGTGAGGGTGCATTACCCAAGATAAAACATCAAGAAGGAAATTAAGAAGATGGGTAAAATGCTTAAAAACAGTAACTCCATCATTAGATAAAATGCAAATAGTTTTTCTGAATGGAAGCCTCGACTAGCAGGAGTGTGGACAACTCTCTTAATTCTCTTCATAAGTTCCTGTGCCCAGGGACAGGAACTTAAAAGATGGCAATGCCTGTGCACAGTCCAGGAGAAGAAAATTACATCGAGGAGTAAAAGCAGCAGGATCCTGAGGCAATTAGTGTGGAAGCAGAAGGCAGCAAGCTGCTGCCATCCCTCATTTCTTTTCAATGAGCTTCGCTCAAACACACTTGAGTGATGACGGTATCTTAACTTAGGGGCAGTGCTGCTCTCTGCCTGAGATATTGATCATAGATCAGGAGAAAAGCTGTCTGCCCAGCCTCATTCTCTCTGGCTTTGGGAGTGCTTGGCTAGGAGACTCTGAATGAGGCGTTACAGTACTTACTTGCACATCAACCGTTCACATCACTTCCTCCAATAGATCTTTTGACATAGGATGTTCTTGTGCTGGAGAAATGCTACAGAAGCAATTATTGATCATTCCATTCCAAAAGTGATGAGCCAACATTTATGGTAAAAATGACAGTCCCTTATTCTTGATTCTTAAACCAAAAAGGGCCTGAAAAGCATTTTTTTTTCCTGTACAATTATGGCAAATTTACTTGGTGGAAAAATCTGATCTGAACCCTTATAAGGCTATTTACCATCTTTTTTCATTTTTAAAGCATTTTTTGATGAAATCCATATGTTTCGCTGTAAAAATTATTCTGTTTGATAATGAACAGCCAGCCCAGACCCTACTGGTGGTGGTATCTATATTTGAAATCTGTAGTATATTATGTTTGGAGAATCCCCAAACAATTCTGAATGCTGAAATATTTCTGTCTTTGAGGATTTTGAATGAGGGATTGTAGACCTGTATTTTGTAGGTTTCTCCTGTATCACCCACAATTCATTTGTGTTATTGGGTAGGAATAGACATTTTCTCCTGTTGAGCTTTAGCTTTTGGTTCAGTCTTGTTGAAAGAGAAAACAATCCAGCAAACCTATTCCTGAAGTCAGTTCTTTTAGTCTCATGTAAAGCCTGCCAGGATCTCCAGGGATGCTGTGACACACAGCATTCCAAACAGAGAACTAAGATACTGAGTCTGCAAAAGGGAATTTGGGATCATAGAGGAAACTGCATTCAGAATCCATGAGATGCACAATCCTTTACATTTACTTCTACCAATATGATATAAGTACTTCCTACTTAAACTTTTCCTCTCCTCCCCTAAGTTAGTGTACCCTACATAGTGTGTATATATATAGCCTTTCTGTGCTCTACTTTTTCACCTGTGCTCAAGGATAGATTTTTTTATATTAACTTGTTTATCTTAAGCTGACAATGTTTAATTGTTACTTGTTTTGAAATTTACATATTAGTAGAGAATAAACATTAAAGAAAGCCATTAACTATTAATTGTGCATTTCAGGAATCAGCTGGCTGGAGGAATTTTGGAAGGGGTGAGGCATACACTTTCTTCTATGTTCCTGAAACCACAACATTGTTAGGACTCATCTGTTCATGAGACCAGACCAATAGAAAATGAGCACTCCGTGGATAAAAAATACAGATGGAAACTTAGTGGTGAGTTAGACATAGTTCAGAGTTCTGATTATAAAAGAATTTTCTTCATGAAATGGTTGTTACAAATATTCTATAAGAGTATAGTGTTTTTATAGCTGTGTGCAAGCACACACGTCTTTGTTTTGTGTTGTTTTTATTTTTATTTTTTCTGAAAAGCATCTCTACAAAGAAGTCTGATGTCTGGTACTTGCCAATGTCATATGCAGCCAGGGTGTATAAAGGAGAAGGTATATCTTGTGAATTCCCATAATCTACGACACTCATGAGCCTGAATCTGCACAAATAATAGTTTGCCAGAGATGAGGCAATCCATGCATCTCTCCTTCTGGCAGTTTATTAGTCTATTCTTGTGTTGCTATAAAGAAATACTTAAGGCTGGGTAATTTATAAAGAAAATAGGTTTAATTGGCTCACAGTTCTGCAGTCTGTACAGTAAGCATGGCATCAGCATCTGCTAGGCTTCTGGTGAGGCTTCAGGGAGCTTTCAATCAATCACGGTGGAAGGCGAAGGGGGATTCCAGCATATGAGCCCAGCCCAGAGTCTAGGACCTCCTTCTTTTCTCTCGTGCTCCTTCTCTGGCCATGTGACATGAGAGAGAAGAGGGAGGTCCTAGGCTCTTTTAAAGAACCTGATCTTGCATCAACTGAGTGAGAACTCACTTGTAACCAAGGGGATGGTGCTAAACTGTTCATAAGGGATCCGGCCCTGTGACCAAATCACCTCCCACCATGCCCCACCTCAAACATTGGGAATCACATTTCAACGTGAGATTTGGAGGGACAAACATCAAAACCATGGCAGGCAACATGGGAAGAGAACCTTGAAAACCTTGGCATTGCATTGGAGTAGCCAACATGCAAGCTCTCCTTCCTTCTGCAGCAGGAGAAGTTTAGAGTAATGAGTTAAAGTTTGAGAAAATAATGCCCAGAATTGAACAAAAGGTTTTAACTTTTCTACAAACACAGGTACACAGCAATGAGAAAACCTGTATCCTAGATCAATAACAGTTCAGTCACCCCATGAACAGTGTCACCCCATGCTTCCTAGACCACCCCAGCAGGTACAATGTCGTAGACCATACTTTATCAAACTAATTTAATGAATGTATTAGGAACATGCCTTTATCTCACTGTAGTAAGGAGTAGTGTATGCTGCCTAGCATAGGGTTGTGCATTGCATCATCTGTCACTATTCTGCTGGATATTACAGTGCATTTCATAAGCACCATAGCATTTACACCGCAGACCTGCAAGATTACTTTTTATAGTCCCTTTTATGTAAAGTCTAACTTCACGTCTCTGTAGCTGTATGAAATACACTGTTTGCTTCATCTCTGTCACCTGCCACCTTTAACATTCAAGGCAATATATTATCACCAATCACTGCGAGTCCTAAATTATGACATTTTGACAGAAAAGGCTTTTTTTATCCACTTGTTTTGTTGAGCTAGCAGAGTCTGCAGAAAGGTTGGGGGAGGAAAGAAGAGAAAAATTCTGATTAAACAATATCTTAATATAGTGGTGTCTGTGGGTCAAAAACGTTTTTGTTTTTATTTTCTAGTTTCTTTTTATTATTTGATTACACAAGTAATCACTGTGTAGTAATGAGTAAATAAAACTCTTACGGTTTTAAAAATTTGACCATGATATGAAAAAAGCGGAAAGAAAATGTCAGACTTAAAGTGATAGTGTATTTGAAATATTAATATGGATCTCATTCAGAGAAACTTTGTATTGCTTTCTACCTTCTCTTTTTTGCTGTACAAATGGACTAATTATATGGGACAGAAACACATTTCGAATGAAAGTTAATGTTTAGTTTCAGGTACTTCAACTAGCCTCTGCATATCATTAAAAGTTATTGCAAAGAGCATCCTAAAATGTTTCTCATAACAAATGTTAGTGCCTTTTGGGTGTGAGAACTACATGCTGCTATAAATCCTTTAAAAATATTGGTGAATGACTACAGCTTTATGATTGACATGTTTCTCAGTTCAATTTAGAGGCAGTTTAATATTTTTATATGGAAAAACTATAGAAGAGATCATGTCACTTTGATTTAATCGTTTCTTGAGGACTTATTATTATTATCATTTTTGAGATGGAGTCTCGCTCTGTAGCTCAGGCTGAAGTGCAGTGGCAAGATCTTGGCTCACTGAAACCTCTGCCTTCCGCCTCCTGAGTTCAAGTGATTCTCCTGCCTTAGCCTCCCAAGTAGCTGGGATTGCAGGTGTCTGCCATCATGCCTGGCTAATTTTTGTATTTTTAGTAGAGATGGCGTTTCATCATGTCAGCCACGCTGGTTTCAAACTCCTGACCTCAAAGGAACTGCCCGCCTTGGTCTCCCAAAATGCTGAGATTACAGGCATGAGCCACCATGCCCAGTTTTGAGGAATTGTTTATACCTAAATATTATCCCTTTATAGAGTGGTCAGAAGCACCAGAAATTGAGGAAAAAGGATCAGGTAACTACAATTTGATCCTCTTTTTTACAGCATCTCACTGTTTTGTAAGAATATGTATTTTAATGATTCATTTCTTCAGCTACTTCCTAGCAATGGGCATAAGATTTTGCATTTACCCTGTTCTATGTTGGTCCTACAAGATACCAAACAACCAATTTAATTAAGAAAACTGACAGATATAATTTAATTGGCTTACAAATTAACTGATTTAATTGGCAAAGCAGGGATCTTTTAGAGGTGAAGGGTAACTGGACAGTGGAGCCAGGGGTGGGCATTATTCCAGGACTTGAGGACTGTAAGCTTTATAAGGTATTCAACAGAAGATATGCATCAAAACATGAGATGACCCACTAGAGACTGTTCTTCTTTGGCAAGCAGCGTGGCTGAGTTGAATTTGAGCCAACTATCTGTCCCTTAAAGATGCCTAAGAAAAACAAACATGCCCGTAAGTCAAAGTGAAGAAGTCAGTTTATTGCAATGGTAGACGTTAGATGGAAGTTGGTGTATAATTTATTCTTTCTTAAATTTATGTTTAGTATCGGGCCTCTCTTCCAATAAAAGAGAAGGTATGATTTTTTTGAGTTTGTGTGGTTTTGATAGGGAAATTTGAACACCAGTTTAATGGCTTTAATCCAGAAAAATGGAGTAGTGGAGCCACATCTTTGGAGGAAGCTTTGAATTCTCAGACCAATAGAAAGACATTTAGTTTACTAAGAGATACTCCTTGTTTCTCTCTCTCTCTCTCTTTCTCTCTCTCTCTCTCTGGTGGGATAATATCTTGTAATTAAAACGATTTGAAAGAGGCTAGACCACTGAATCATAAAATTCCTATCGTAGATACTATAGGTCCCATGACTAGTGTAGGCATTTTGGCTGTTTTTCTCTTAACCATTGGCTTTTGTTTTATTCCACTGGGCTGCTTACATTGGGTGATTTTAGTTTTGCTTTTGTACCAAGCGGTCTGAATTATCTCTTAACTATTATTTAGAATCAGTCTCTTTCCTAACTTCTAAACATCTTTCTCTGTGCTACATCTTCTTAGATGGTATTGTCATTAGCATATTATCTGCGTGTTTCTCTTGAACACATTGACTTGCTTCGATGTTGAAGACACCAGCTCCAGAAAACTTGCATTCTAGACCTGACTCTGCAGCTCACTGACTTTGTGACTTTCAGCAAATTGCCTAACCTTTACAGACATTGCTCCACCACTGAAAAGATGAGGATACCAAAACTCAATTACCCATACTCATAGCAGTTGTGAGACTGGAAAATGAACAAATGGATGTAAAAATGATGTTTAGGCAAGGATAAGTTTGCTGTGTTTTCAGCCTCATAGTTGAGGAGTTGTGGGCTCAGACAGTTTAAAAGATTTGCCCTAGTCACACAGTGAGTTGGTGAATGAGTGAATGATTAACTTTTCTATCTCTAATTCAGTATTTTTTATTTAAAATTTTAATTAATTCATTTATTTTGGAGTTATAAACATTTGTTGGTGAACATTTTGTTAAAGTGTAATATATATAGAAAAATGCATATACCATAATTATACAACTGGATGGAATTTCACAAAGTGAAACAGATCTCATAAATAGAACATCACCAGCACCGCAGAAGCCCTGCTCTCCTCCGCGCCCCCGCCGCCACAGACTACCCTGCCTCTTTCTAGATGTAATCCTCTCTACCTTCAATCCAAGGATAACTATACTTGACTACTAATGCCATAGACTAGCTTTGACATTTTATGCAATAGAAGGGGAAGAGGAGCTGTGATGCAGACTTTTCAGCCTCAGCTCATCCCATGAGGAGCTCTGAAATTAACGTGTGGTCAGAGTTATCCCATGTTGGGCCCAAATGGCCAGGTATATTCCCTTTTCTCCATCAATCATTGGCTATGAGTGAGGCAGCTCTCTGCCACTGAAGGGCTTTCTGAAGAATTTGACAGCTGAAAGTAGCCTACTCACAGCTTTCTCAGCAGTGAAGACAGCATATCCTTCCTTAAGAGTATCTGAGTGGTGTATCTCTGTGTCTACCCAATTATAAAAATAGAAACACACAGTATTTACTCTTTTGTTTGATCTTTTTGCTCAACATCATGCTTATGAGATTTATCCATGTTGCTGTGTGTAGCTGTTGTTCATTCTTTTTGTTACATAGTATTCTGTTTGAATATACTACCAATTATGTATCCATTATATTATTGATGAATAATGAGGTATTTTCTGGTTTGTGGCTATTACAAATGGTGCTTCTATGACAGTTATACAGTACATATTTTTGATGGTGAACATTTGCATGTGTTTCTTTTGGTGACTGAATGTTGGTGGTTGGTAGTTAGGCATGTATACACAGGAATAGAATTAATGACTAATATGTATACATACATTCAATTTCAGAGGATAATGCCAAGCAGTTTTTCAAAGTACATGTGAGTTGTTCCACATTCTTCCTTGCCAACAATTGGCATTGTCTCATCTTTTCCATTTCTAACTTTCTGGTATATATATATATATATGTATATATAGATACTGCATTAAGGTTTTGGTTTGTATTTCCTAAATGGTTAATAAAGCTGAATCTTTTTAAAGAAAAATTTTTATTAAACACTTAGATATTTTCTTTTGCATAATGTATTTTCAAGTTGGCTCAAACAATGGAAGGAAAATTCACTTGAAAGTAATTTATCAGGTAGTATGTCCATGAAAAGTGTTACTATCCTACGACCCTAGTAGGATAATAAAGGAAATGGAAAGGAAAAGAAGCTAAATAGTAATGGCATATCAAGCAATTTGCACAGAGGATGACTTTGGTTCGGAGCTCCCACAGAGAGTGTACTTTCACAAACCTAGATGGTATAGCCTACCACATACCTAGGCTATAGGTTATCATCTCATTTCCTCCTTGTCTCCCTGTAACCACTATTGTTCTCCATCTCTGTATGTTTAACTTTTTTGTAAGAATCTACATATAAGTGAGATCGTATAATATTTTTTCTTTCTGTGTCAGATTTATTTCTCTTAGTATAATGTCTTCCAGTCTTATCCACATTGTGGCAAATGGCAAGATCTTATTGTTTTTTAGGACTGAATAATATTCCATTACACACACACACACACACAAACACACACATATCACACCACACACACACAAACACACACCCCACAGTCTCTTTCTCCGTTTGTCCACAACCACTAAGGTCTTCTTGGCTATTGTGAATAATGCCACAATGAACATGAGAGTGCAGATACATTTACAAGATTACAAGGTGATGATTTTATTTCCGTTGGGTATATGACCAAATGAAGGAATGCTTGGTCATGTGGTAGTTCTATTTTTAGTTTTTTTAAAAAAATTTCCATACTGTTTTCCATAATGGCTGTAACAATCTACATTTCTACCAATGCAGTATGAGAGTTCTCTTTTCTCCGCACTTTAACCATTTGTTATCTTTTGGCTTTTTAAAAAAAGTTTTTAAAATTTTTTTTTATTATTATACTTTAAGTTCTAGGGTACATGTGCACAACGTGCAGGTTTGATACATAAGTATACATGTGCCATGTTGGTTAGCTGTACCCATCAACTCGTCATTTACATTAGGTATTTCTCTAATGCTATCTTTCCCCCCGGCCCTCACCCGCTGACAGGCCCTGGTGTGTGATGTTCCCCACTCTGTGTCCAAGTGATCTCATTGTTCAGTTCCCACCTGTGAGTGAGAATATGTGGTGTTTGGTTTTCTGTCCTTGTGATAGTTTGCTCAGAATGATGGTTTCCAGCTTCATTAGTGTCCCTGCAAAGGACATGAACTCTTTTTTTTATGGCTGCATAGTATTCCATGGTGTATATGTGCCACATTTTCTCAATCCAGTCTGTCATTGATGGACATTTGCGTTGGTTCCAAGTCTTTGGTATTGTGAATAGTGCTGCAATAAACATACATGTGTGTGTGTCTTTATAGTAGCATGATTTATAATCCTTTGTGTATATACCCAGTAATGGGATTGCTGGGTAAAATGGTATTTCTAGTTCTAGATCCTTGAGGAATCGCCACACTGTCTTCCACAATTGTTGAACTAATTTACATTCCCACCAACAGTGTAAAAGTGTTCCTATTTCTCCACATCCTCTCCAGCATCTGTTGTTTCCTTACTTTTTAATGATCGACATTCTAACCAGTGTGAGATGGTATCTCATTGTGGTTTTGATTTGCATTTCTCTGATGACCGGTGATGATGAGCATTTTTTCATATGTCTGTTGGCTGCATAGATGTCTTCTTTTGAGAAGTGTCTGTTCATATCCTTTGCTCAATTTTTGATGGGGTTGTTTTTGCATGTAAATTTGTTTGAGTTCTTTGTAGATTCTGGATATCAGCCCTTTGTCAGATGGGTAGATTGCAAAAAATTTCTCCCATTCTGTAAGTTGCCTGTTCCCTCCAATGGTACTTTCTTTTGGTGTGCAGAAGCTCTTTAGTTTAATTAAATCCCATTTGTCTATTTTGGCTTTTGTTGACATTCTTTTGGTGTTTTAGTCATGAAGTCCTTGCCCATGCCTATGTCCTGAATAGTATTGCCTAGGTTTTCTTCTAGGGTTTTTATGGTTTTAGGTCTAACATTTAAGTCTTTAATCCATCTTGAATTAATTTTTGTATAAGGTGTAAGGAAGGGATCCAGTTTCAGCTTTCTACATATGGCTAGCCAGTTTTCCCAGCACCATTTATTAAATAGGAAATCCTTTCCCCATTGCTTGTTTTTCTCAGGTTTGTCAAAGATCAGATGGTTGTAGATGTGTGGCGTTATTTCTGAGGCCTCTGTTCTGTTCCATTGGTCTATATCTCTGTTTTGGTACCAGTACCATGCTGTTTTGGTTACTGTAGTCTTGTAGTATAGTTTGAAGTCAGGTAGCATGGTGCCTCTAGCTTTGTTCTTTTTACTTAGGATTGTCTTGGCAATGAGGGCTCTTTTTAGGTTCCATATGAACTTTAAAGTAGTTTTTTCCAATTCTGTGAAGAAAGTCATTTGTAGCTTGATGTGGGTGGCATTGAATCTATAAATTACCTTGGGCAGTATGGCCATTTCCATGATATAGATTCTTCCTATCCATGGGCATGGAATGTTCTTCCATTTGTTTGTGTCTTCTTTTATTTCATTGAGCAGTGGTTTGTAGTTCTCCTTCAAGAGGTCTTTCACGTCCCTTGTAAGTTGCATTCCTAGGTATCTTACTCTCTTTGTAGCAATTATGAATGGGAGTTCACTCATGATTTGGCTCTCTGTTTGTCTGTTATCAGTGTATAGGAATGCTTGTCACTTTTGAACATTGATTTTGTATCCTGAGACTTTTCTGAAGATGCTTATCAGCTTAAGGAGATTTTGGGTTGCGACAATGGCGTTTTCTAAATATACAATCATGTTATCTGTAAACAGGGACAATTTGACTTCCTCTTTTCCTAATTGAATACCCTTTATTTCTTTCTCTTGCCTGATTGCCCTGGCCAGCACTTCCAACACTGTTGAATAGGAGTGGTGAGAAACAACATCCTTATCTTCTGCCAGTTTTCAAAGGGAATGCTTCCAGTTTTTGCCCATTCAGTATGATATTGGCTGTGGGTTTGTCATAAGTAGCTCTTATTATTTTGAGATGCGTTTCATCAATACCTAGGTTATTGAGAGTTTTTAGCATGAAGGACTGTTGAATTTTTTCGAAGGCCTTTTCTGCATCTGTTGAGATAATCATGTGGTTTTTGTCATTGGTTCTGTTTATGTAATGGATTACGTTTATTGATTTGTGTATGTTGAGCGAGCCTTGCATCCCAGGGATGAAGCTGACTTGATTGTGGTGGATAAGCTTTTTGATGAGCTGCTGGATTTGGTTTGCCAGTATTTCATTGAAGTTTTTCATATCGATGTTCATCAGGTCTAAAATTTTTTTTTTTTTTTTTTGTTTCTCCGCCAGGCTTTGGTATCAGGATGATGCTGGCCTCATAAAATGAGTTAGGGAGGATTCCCTCTTTTTCTATTGATTGGAAGAGTTTCAGAAGGAATGGTACATGTTCCTCTTTGTACCCCTAGTAGAATTTGGCTGTGAATCTGTCTGGTCCTGGACCTTTTTTGATTGGTAGGCTATTAATTATTGCCTCAATTTCAGAGCCTGTTATTGGTCTATTCAGAGATTCAACTTTTTCCTGGTTGAGTCTTGGGAGGGTGTATGTGTCCAGGAATTTATCCATTTCTTCTAGATTTTCTAGTTTATTTACATAGAGGTGTTTATAGTATTCTCTGATGGTAGTTTGTATTTCTGTGGGATCGGTGGTGATATCCCCTTTATCATTTTTTATTGCATCTATTTGATTCTTCTCTCTTTTCTTCTTTATTAGTCTTGCTAGCAGTCTATTAATTTTGTTGATCTTTTCAAAAGACCAGCTCCTGGATTCATTGACTTTTTAAAGGGTTTTTTGTGTCTCTATCTCTTTCAGTTCTGCTCTGATCTTAGTTATTTCTTGCCTTCTGCTAGCTTTTGAATGTGTTTGCTCTTGCTTCTGTAGTTCTTTTCATTGTGATGATAGGGTGTCAATTTTCGATCTTTTCTGCTTTCTCTTGTGGGCATTCAGTGCTATGAATTTCCCCCTACACACTGCTTTAAATGTGTCTCAGAGATTCTGGTACATTGTGTCTTTGTTCTCATTGGTTTCAAAGAACATCTTTATTTCTGCCTTGATTTCGTTATGTACCCAGTAGTCATTCAGGAGCAGGTTATTCAGTTTCCAGGTAGTTGTGTGGTTTTGAGTGAGTTTCTTAATTCTGAGTTCTAATTTGATGCACTGCTGTCTGAGAGACAGTTTGTTGTGTTTCCTGTTCTTTTATATTTGCTGAGGAGTGCTTTACTTCCAATTATGTGGTCAATTTTAGAATAAGTGTGATGTGGTGTTGAAAAGAATGTATATTCTGTTAATTTGGTGTAGAGAGTTCTGTAGATGTCTACTAGGTCTGGTTCAGAGCTGAGTTCAAGTCCTGGATATCCTAGTTAACGTTCTGTCTTGTTGATCTGTCTAATATTGACAGTAGGTTGTTAAAGTCTCCCATTATTATTGTGTAGGAGTCTAAGTCTCTTTGTAGGTCTCTAAGGACTTGCTTTGTGAATCTGGGTGCTCCTGTATTGGGAGCATATATATTTAAGACAGTTAGCTCTTCTTGTTGAATTGATCCCTTTACCACTATGTAATGGCCTTCTTTGTCTCTTTTGATCTTTGTTGGTTTAAAGTCTGTTTTATCAGAGACTAGGATTGCAACCCCTGCCTTTTTTGCTTTCCATTTGCTTGGTAGATCTTCCTCCATCCCTTTATTTTGAGCCTATGTGTGTCTGTGCATGTGAGATGAGTCTCCTGAATACAGCACACTGATGGGACTTGACTCTTTATCCAATTTGCCAGTCTGTGTCTTTTAATTGGAGCATTTAGCCCATTTACATTTAAGGTTAATATTGTTATGTGTGAATTTGATCCTGCCATTATGATGTTAGCTGATTATTTTGCCCATTAATTGATGCAGTTTCTTCATAGCATCGATGGTCTCTATAATTTGACATGTTTTTGCAGTGGCTGGTACTGGTGGTTTCATTCCATGTTTCGTGCTTCCTTCAGGAGCTCTTGTAAGGCAGGCCTGGTGGTGACAAAATCTCTCAGCATTTCCTTGCCTATAAAGGATTTTATTTCTCCTTCACTTATGAAGCTTAGTTTGGCTGGATATGAAATTCTGGTTTGAAAATTCTTTTCTTTAAGAATGTTGAATATTGGCCCCCACTCTCTTCTGGCATGTAGGGTTTCTGCCGAGAGATCCGCTGTTAGTCTGATGGGTTTCCCTTTGTGGGTAACCCGACTTTTTCTCTCTGGCTGCCCTTAACATTTTTTCCTTCATTTCAACCTTGGTTTTTCTGACAATTATGTGTCTTGGGGTTGCTCTTCTGGAGGAATATCTTTGTGGTGTTCTCTGTATTTCCTGAATTTGAATGTTGACCTGCCTTGCTAGGTCGGGGATGTTCTCCTGGATAATATCCTGAAGAGTGTTTTCCAACTTTGTTCCATTCTTCCCATCACTTTCTGGTACACCCATCAGATGTGGATTTGGTCTTTTCACATAGTCCCATATTTCTTGGAGGCTTTGTTTTTTTTTTTACTCTTTTTTCTCTAACCTTGTTTTCTTGTTTTATTTCATTAATTTGATCTTCAATCACCGATATCCTTTCTTCCACTTGATCGAGTCAGCTATTGAAGCTTGTGCATGCATCACAAAGTTCTCATGCCATAGTTTTCAGCTCCATGAGGTCATTTAAGTTCTTGTCTACACTGTTTGTTCCAGTTAGCCATTCGTCTAACCTTTTTTCAAGGATTTTAGCTTCCTTGTGATGGGTTTGAATATGCTCCTTTAGCTTGGAGAAGTCTGTTATTACCTACCTTCTGAAGCCTACTTCTGTTAACTCCAAAGTCATTCTCCATCCAGCTTTGTTCCATTGCTGGCAAGGAGCTGCAATCCTTTGGAGG
The DNA here is from genome assembly GCF_029289425.2 of Pan paniscus. NCBI lineage: Eukaryota > Metazoa > Chordata > Mammalia > Primates > Hominidae > Pan > Pan paniscus. Next base: position 121,388,844 of record NC_073253.2, on the reverse strand, counting down.
AGAAGAGGCGCTCTGATTTTTAGAATTTTCTGCTTTTCTGCTGTGGTTTCTCCCCATCTTTGTGGTTTTTATCTACCTTTGGCCTTTGATGTTGGTGACCTACAGATGGGGTTTTGGTGTAGATGTCCTTTTTGTTGATGATGATGCTATTCCTTTCTGTTTGTTGTTTTCCTTCTAACAGTCAGGACCCTCAGCTGCTGATCTGCTGGAGTTTGCTGGAGGTCCACTCCAGACCCTTTTTGCCTGGGTATTACCAGCAGAGGCTGCAGAACAGCAGATATTGCTGCCTGATCCTTCCTCTGGAAGCTTCGTCCCAGAGGGGCACCCACCTATGTGAGGTTTCTGTTGGCCCCTACTGAGAAGTGTCTCCCAGTTAGGCTACATGGGGGTCAGGGACCCACTTGAGGAGGCAGTCTGTTCGTTCTCAGAGCTCAAACACCATGTTGGGAGAACCACTGCTCTCTTCAGAGCCCAGATGGAAATGCAGAAATCACCCGTCTTCTGCATCAATCATGCTGGGAGCTGCAGACCAGAGCTGCTCCTATTCAGCCATCTTGGAACGAATCTCTTGACTTTTTGATAGTAGTCCCCCTAACAAGTGTGAGGTGACAGCTCACAGTGGTTTGGTTTGCATTTCCTTGATTAATGATATGGAACACCTTTTATGTAACTGTTGGCCTTTTTTTTTTTGTCTTCTTTGGAGAAATGTCTATTCAGGTCTTTTGCCCATTTAAATTTTTTTTTATTATTGAATTGTATGTGTTATTTATGAATTGTGGATATTAACCTTTCATCAGATACAGAATTTGCAAATATTTTTTCCTAATCTGTAGACTGTTTCATTTTGTTGTTTCCTTTCTTGTACAGATGCTTTTTAGTTTGTTGTAGTTCCATATTTTTATTTTTGTTATTGTTGCCTGAGTTTTTAGTATGGTATAAAAAAATCATTGCTGAGGCCAGTGTTCAGATGATTTTCCCCTGTGTTCTCTTGTAGGAGTTTCATAGTTTCTGATCTTATATTTAAATCTGCATTCCATTTTGAGTTTATTTTTTTGTATGATATAAGGTAAGGGTCCAATTTCATTCTTTTGCATGTGGAAATCCAGTTTTCCCAGCACCATTTGTTGAAAAGATAATCCTCCATGTATCCTCTTGGTGTTCTGGTAAAAAAAAAAAAAAAAAAAGTTGACCATATATGTTTGGTTTTATTTCTGGGTCTCTGTCCTATTCTACTCATCTTTGTGTCTTTTTTTATGCCAGTATGATACTGTTTTGATTACTATAGCTTTGTAATATAGTTTTAAATCAGTGCTATGCCTACAACTTTGTTTTTCTTTCTCAGAATTGTTTTGGCCATTTGGCCAACCATTTTATGCTTCCATGTAAACTTTAGGATTGCTTTTCTATTTCTGTGGAGAATGTCATTGAGATTTTGTTAGGAATTGCTTTGAATCTGTTTATTGCTTTGGGTAGTATGAATATTTTAACAATATTCTTCCAATCCATGAGAACAAGATACCTTTCCTGTACATTTATTTATGTCATCTTTAATTTCTTTTAACAGTGCTTTACAGTTTTCAGTGTACAGGTCTTTCTCCTCCTTGGTTAAATGTATTTCTAAAAAAATTTTTGGTTGCTATTGTAAGTGGGATTGTTTGATTGATTTCTTTTTCAACTAGGTCATTATTTGTGTATTAAAATGCTGCTGATTTTTTTGTGTTAGTTTTGTATTCTGCAACTTTAGTTAATTCACTTACTAGTTCTAGCAGTTTTTTTGTGTGAAATCCTTGCAGTTTTATACATATAGAATCATGTCATCTACAAATACAGATAGTTTTAATTCCTTCTTTTTGATTTGAATGCCCTTTTGTCTTTTTTTTCTAATGTGATTGCTCTTTCTGGGACTTCCAGTAGTAGGTTGAACACAAGTGGCAAGAGTAGACATCCTTGCCTTGTACCAGGTCTTCGTGGAAAAGCTTTTAGTTTTTTCTCATTGATTATAATGTTAATTGTAGAGTTTTCATAAATGGCCTTTATTATGTTGAAGAAATTTCTTCGTTTACCTAAACTGTTAACAGTTTTTATTGGCTGGGTGTGGTGGTTCACTCCTTTAATCCTAGCACTTTGGGAGGCCAAGGCGGGCAGATCACGAGGTCAGGAGATTGAGACCATCCTGGCTAACATGGTGAAACCCCATCTCTACTAAAAATACAAAAAATTGGCCAGGCATGGCAGCGAGTCCCTGTAGTCCCAGCTACTCGGGAGGCTGAGGCAGGAGAATGTCGTGGACCCAGGAGGTGGAGCTTGTAGTGAGCCGAGATTGTGTCGCTGCACTCAGCCTGGCTACAGAGTGAGACTCTGTCTCCAAAAAAAAAAGAAAAAAAAATAATTTTTATCAAGAAAGGATTTTGGACTTTGCCAAATGCTTTTTCAGTGTCAATTGAGAAAGTTATGTGTTTTTTTTTTTGTATCTTTTGTTCTCTAAATGTGATGTATCACGTTGATTTCCATATGTTAAACCAGCCTTACATGTCAGGGATAAATCCCACTTTGTCATGATGTATATTCTTTTTTAATTTTTATTTTTATTTAAATAGTTTTGGGGGGAAAGGTGGTGTTTAGTTGCATGGAAAATTTCTTCAGTGGGTAATTTCTGAGATTTTGGTGCACCCATCACTCAAGCAACATATTCTGTATCTAGTGTATAGTCTTTTATCCCTCATCCCCTTCCCATCCCTCCCCCACCCCAAGTTCCCAAAGTTTGTTTATCATTCTTATGCCTTTGTGTCCTCATAGCTTAACTCTCACTTACAAGTGAGAACATACAACATTTGATTTCGCATTGCTCAGCTACTTCACTTAGAATAATGGTCTCCAACTACATCTAGATTGCCACAAATGCCATTATTTCATTCCTTTGTATGGGTGAGTAGTGTTCCATGGTGTGTGTGTGTGTGTGTGTGTGTGTGTGTGTGTGTGTATATATATAATTAGGACTAATTTCCTTCCATTGGCATGAGATATATATATATTCAGTCGAACTTATTACGAAGTTCAGCTAGGAGCTTCCTTCACTCTGTGGACCCTCCCCAATTCTGCTGGTTGCCTTCTTTTCCCCAAGGACCTCTGTGAGATAAGACCAGGTATGGCCTCCCTGTGCTTGAGCTGAGGACCAGGAGTGCCTAGAGGGCTCTTCCTGCTGCTGCTTCTACTTTTATATTTAGCTTTGCTCTGTAAATCCATTTTAGCTCTAGGTAAGGTTAAATCCTTCCATGATCTGGATTTTCAGGTTTCCCAGTGGGGATTTGTGTTCAGAGGACTACTTTTCCCCCTCACACTTTGGGAGCTCACAGGTTTTTGGCTGTCTTGGAGTGTTTGCAGCGGCAAGCCACTGCTTTCAAAGGATCTGTGAATTCTTTTGGTTTTCCTGGTATGTTCCTATGGTGGTTCATAGAGCAAAAGTTCACAATGTGAGTCTCCAGATGCTGTTCTGTCTATCTTAGCAGGAGGTGCACCTTATTCCTGTTACCTATCTGCCATTTTTCCTTCTCTTTTTCTTAGACTAATTGAAGATTTGCCCATTTAATTTTTCAGAAAACTAACTCAGTTTTATTTTTTCTGTGTTTTTTCTGTTCTCTATTTGACTTATTTTTGTTCTCGTTTTTATTATTTCCTTCCTTCTGCTAATTTTAGGTTTAGTTTGTTGTTTTTTCTATTTCCTTGAGACATAATGTTAGACTATTCATTTAATATCTTTTTTTAATGTAAGCACTTATTGCTATAAACTTCCTTCTTAGAAATCTTTTGCTGCATTCCATAAGTTTTGTTATGTTGTGTTTCCATTGCTGTTTGTCTCAAGATATGTTAAAATTTCCCTTTTAATTTCTTATTTGATCCATTTGTTGTTCAGATGCATACTGTTCAATTTCCACATATTTATGAATTTTCCAAAATTCCTTCTGTTGATTGCTAGTTTTCTACCAAAGTGGCCTGAAATAATGATATATGTAATTTCAATCTTCTTAAATGTGTTAAGACTTGGTTTAACAAATTTAACGTACGATCTAGCCTAAAAAATATTCTACATGTGCTGGAAAAAAATATGTATTCTACTGTTGTTAAATGGGAAGTCTTGTATTTGTGTTAGGTCCATTTGTTCAAAAGTACAATTAAAGTTCAGTATTTACTTGGCTGAGAGCGGTGGCTCATGCCTGTAATGCCAGCACTTTGGGAGGCTGAGGCAGGCAGATCACGAGGTCAGGAGATCGAGACTATCCTGGCTAACATGGTGAAACCTGTCTCTACTAAAAATACAAAAAATTAGCCAGGTGTGGTGGCAGGCACCTGTCGTTCCAGCGACTTGGGAGGCTGAGGCAGGAGAATGGCATGAACCTGGGAGGCAGAGCTTGCAGTGAGCCGAGATCGCGCCACTGCACTCCAGCCTGGGCGACAGAGTGAGACTCCTTCTCAAAAAGAAAAAAAAAAAAATTTCAGTATTTACTTATGGACCTTCTCTCTAGTTGATCTGTCCATTGTTGAATGGAATATTGAAGTTCCCTACTGTCGCATTGCAGTTTATTTCTCCCTTCATATCCATTAATATTTGCTTTGTGTATTTAGATGCTCCGATGTTGTGCCATAGATATTTATGATGGTTATGTTCTCTTGGATTCACTCATTGAAATAATGACCTTCTTTGTCTCTTTTAACACTTTGTGACTTGAAGTCTGTTTTCTCATTTATAAGCATAGTTAGCCTGCTGTCTTTTGGTTACCAATTGCATTGAATATCTTCTTTCATCCCTTCGCTTTCAGCCTATGTGTGTTCTTAGAGCTCAAGTGGGTCTCTTTTAGTCAACATGTAGTTGGCTCTTATTTTTAAAAAACATTAATTCAGCCACTCTGTTTTTTGATTGGAGAATTTAATCTATTTACATTCAAGGTCATTAGTGATAGATAAGGACTCCCTATTGCCATTTGGTTATTTGTTTTTGGTTGTTTCGTATCTCTTCTGCTCTTTTCTTTCTCTCTTGTTGTCTGCCTTTGTGATTTGAAAACATTCTGAATTGTTAAGATTTCATTACTTTCTCATTATTGTTTGTATATCTTCTATACTTTTTTTTGTGATTACCCTGAGGCTTACATAAAATATTTTGTTATCAACTATTTAAAGCTGATAACAACTTGACTTCTTCATGTACAAAAACTCTAGACTTCCACTCCCTCACACACAACTTATGTTTTTGATGTTACAATTTGTGTATTTTTATATGTTTAATCCTTAACAACTTGTTATAACTTTTGTTATTTTTAACTGTTTTGACTTTTAGCTGTCATACTAGGGATATGTATAATTTATATACCATCATTTCAGTACTGAATATTCTGGATTTGACTATTTATTTCTGAGTTAAATATAAACTCTCTGTATGTACCAGTGACTTTTATACTTTCATATGTATTCATGATAGTAATTATCATCCTTTAGTTTCCTTTGAAGAGCTCCTTGAAGCATTTCTTATAAGACCGGTCTAATGGTAACAAATTTCTTTAGCTTTTGCTTATTTGGGAAAGACTTTATTCTCCTCCATTTCTGAAGGACAGTCCTGCTGGATATAGTATTCTTGGCTGCCAAATATTTTCTTTCATAACTTTGAATATACCATCCCATTTTTTCTGGCCTATAAGATTTCCGCTGAGAAATTCAATGATAATATTACTGTGATTCCGTTACATGTGACTTGATGCTTTTCTTTTTCCTTTTAAATTATCTCTTTGTCTTTTGATTTTGACAGTTTTATTATAATATGCCTCAGAGAGAACCTCTTTAGTTGTATCTGTTTTTGGACTTTTGATCCTCATGGATCTGGTTGCTTATATTTCTTTCAAGACTTGAGAAGTTTTCAGCAATTATTTTGTTAAAGAAACTTTCTGCCTCTTTCTCTGTCTTTTCCTCTTTTAAAACTGCCGTAATATGAAAATTTGTTAATGGTGCCCCATAAATCCCATAGGCTATCTTCATTCTTTTTATTCTTTTACCCTCTGATTGAATTGCTTTAAAAGAGTTATCTTCTAGTTCACAGATTCTTTCTTCTGTTTGATCTAGATGCAATTTGTAAATTTGTAAATTTTCATTTTTTGGGCATCACTTACTGGAGAATTATTGTGTTTAGCAGAGGGAATCTCTCTATTGTGTTTAGCTGAAGGAATCATGTTTGACACAATCCACAGGCAGCCATGGCACCATGAAAAGTCAGGGCACAGGTGCCTAGAGAGGCTGTGGAGCTAGATTCCTGGGCTCAGGATCTTGCAAAACTGCTGTAGTGCCTGGGACTTGAGGCGCAGGTTCATTTTCCAAAACACAGGATGCAGTCCTTTCACTAATCCAGTATTTGTTGCTCTGAGACATACCCTAGAATATTTTGCCTTGGAGCAGGAATGTTGCTATTGTTCTGACCCTGGAGGGCAAGGTGCAGCACTGGCAAGGCTCTAGGGAAGAAGAGGTGCTCTGGAGACTCGGCTCCTGAGGAGCAGGGCACAGATGCAATTGTGGCCCAGAACTAACGGAGCATAGCAGGAACTTGGGATCTGGCTGATGAGTTAGCACACAATGGTGACTCCAGACCTTGAGATAGTGGGACATGGCGCTAGACTAGGCTTTGTGAGGCCAGGTACAACAGCAATAAGGCTCCAGCAACAAGGACTCAGAAATGGCAAGATGCTGCTGAGGCTTGGGCCATGGGGAGTGGAGAGTAGCATAGCAATGCCTCCACTTTCTGGAGATGCAAGTTGCCACAGCAGCTCACATTGCAGGGAGCCTGTTCAGTTCCAGGTATGTGGGGCATTGTGGCAGTTCAGCATGGAAGGTGAGGTGGCACGGTTCAGCCAAGGCTCTGATTCCTGGGATATAATGTGCTGTGTCTGCTTAGCTCCAGAAAGCATGGCTACATGGGTCAGTGAAACCTCCACATCCTTAGGGGTGAAGGCTATGGTAGTGGGAGATGCAGCTGCTGTGGTGTGCCACAGGCTTAGGGTCCCTGGGGATTAGGTGCTTCCTCACCTGTGACACTGAGTAGGGGGATCAACTGCTCCACTCTGCTGGAGGCCTGAAGTCTCCTGGGGGTGAGCTACCACTTCAGTTTGGCCCTAAGGGGAAATTGTACCAGCAACTAGATGAGGAGGATAAAATCACTCTGTAGTAGCTTATTCTGAGCAGATAGGTCATAGCAGCAGCTTGGCTCAGGGCTGTACACTATTGAGTGGGCATGTTGCAGTGGCAGCAAAGCCTCAGGGATGGAGGGATGCAATGGCTATTGCCCTGGGAGCAGGATGCCCACATACAGTGACTCTGGTTCCAAGATGATGCAGTGCAGTAGCAGCATGGGGCATGGAAGAGGGCACAATACAGGCTCTTTCTCTGGAGGTAGCTCAGGGTATGGACTCTGGGAAGCTCTATCAGCTGGACTCAAAGCCTGTGAGACTGCAGGAGTCTCCAGTAGTAAAGACTAAGGTGGCTGCAGTGGTGATGGGAGCTGCTCATGTCCTCTTGCTTACCATTTCCCTGCATGGAAGAGTCTCCCCTAGTTCTGAGTTGATGCTCACTGCCAATGGGGTGGCTGAGGCCAGGTGTTTCTTTCGCTTTCCTTTGAGGCCATTCTGAATTTCTTTGCTTGACAATATTTCCACTGCTTCTTTGCTATTTTCTGGAACCCTCCTTTAGTTATTTTGGTTGAAATATAGTTGTTAGTCATTTAATGAATTCATTTATTTTTTTCTTGTGAGAGAAAGAATGCTAGGAGCTTCTATCTGCCATTTTGTTGATGTCACTACTCATTTCATTTTTTCTTATATGATTTAGGAGCAGTGTTTTTAAACATTATTTGTCCATTTAATTTAAACAGTCAAATTTATTACTATAAAGATTTTCAGTATCTTCATATTATTGATATCTTTAATTATTTATGTTCATATTTTTTAGTGTTCTCCTTTTTAATTTTTCTTTTTTGTTCTGTTTTCTTGTTCTGCTTTGCTAGGGGTTTCCCAGTGTTACTGATCTTTTCAAACTATCAGCCTTTGGCTTTGTATTTTTTTAATTGAATATTTGTTTTTTATTTCACTGATTTGTTTTTGTCTTTATTATTTCCTTCTTTATACATTTTCTGGTTTGATTGTTTATTTCTAGCTTCTTGAGACAAAAGCTGAATTAATTTATTTTTAGGCTTGTTTCTCTTCTAGTATATGCACTAAGGCTACAAACTTCCTTTTAAGCACTAATTTTGCTGCACCCCACTAGTTTCGTCCTGCTACATCTCACTAGTTGATTATCATTTTGTTCATATTATTTTTATATTTCTGTTGTGTTTTGTTCTTTGACCCATGGGTGAGTTAGAAGTTTACTATTTCATGTATGAGAGGCTTATTATTTCTAATTTATTTATGTTTATACTTTTATTTCAGTAGGTATTTTCTAGTTTTTTAAAGGTTGTATTGAGTTATTACTGAAGTCTAAATTAATTTTACTCTGTTCACAAAACAAAATAAGAAAAATTTTAATTTTAATAAAATTTGGTAAAATCTGTTTTATAACCCAGAGTGTGGTATCAAATTTGGCTAAAGTTTCATCACGATATAATTCTGAAAATAATATAAATTCTGTTACTGTTGAGGGCTGTTCTACATATATGTCAAATAGATCAGTTTTGTTAATTGTAGTTAATGCTAATTCACATGTCCTTATGAAATGTTTTGTGTTTGCCTATTCTATCAAGTACTACAGAAACTGTGCTAATGGCTTCATTCTGTGAATGTGTCTATTTCTCTTTCTAATGTTCCGTCAGTTTTTACTTTGAATATTTTTGAAGATATTTTATTACAAATGTCTGGATTTAGAATTGTTATAGCTTCTTGTTGTGTTTACCACTTTATCATGATGAGATATTCTGTTTCCCTAGTTATTCAAGTCTGCCTTGTGTGATATTAGCATAGCTAATCCAGCTTTCCTTGGTTAGTGTATGCATGGTATGTTTTTCAATTTTAGGTTAACTATTTCGTTGTTCTCATACTGAAGGCATGTCTCTTATAGGCAACATATTGTTTGTTTTTTGATTTTTATCCACTGTGATAAAGTTAGCTTTCTACTTGGAATATCTATTCTAATTTTTTTTGCGTTAGCTCTATTGAGAATGCCCTTTCTGCTGGCTTTTTGTTTTGGCTGACTAGAATTCTGTTCTGTGTTCAGAAATGGAGAAATCCCCCAGGGAAAATACAGCTGCGGGTAATCTGTTCACTATTCTCACCAGTGTTTTCAATGGTGTGTCCCTGAGCTTTGTCACCTCACTATACTTCAACATTTGGCAAATAGCTTGAAGAAAAAACCAATTGTGTGTTGAGGTCCTTCAAAGTTTCCAGATGTATCACTTCATTCCCATAGTAATGCCAAAAGCGCTCCTGGTTTTACCCTCCCCAAGCAGAAACCTTGTCCCTGGGCCAATCCCAGATTTTCAGCCTCTAGCATAAGTTAAATGTCAACAAACATCCCCAAAGAGCAGATAGTTGCAGTCCATTAACTCAATACCTATAATTTCTGATGTGTAAAAATTTAGTCCTTAAATTCTCATTGCTTCTGCAGCCATCAATGGGTCATTTAATAGATACGCACATATAGATATACAGACATATCCAACTTTATTGATTGTTTTTGTAGAGTGCTTTTCTACTGGAAATTAATCCATCATTTCTCAAGTTTTTCACTTAGACCAAAATAGTTTCTCTAGTTTATAATTTATTTGTATATTAAAGAATTACATTATTATTGCAGAAAAATTAGAAAATGATGATATGAAAAGAAGAAAGGTAAATTCTTCTTTAAATACACTGTTTTGGTAATCTATAACTAATACAGTTTGCATGTTTTGTTCCCTCCAAATCTCATGTAGAAATGTGACCTCCAGTGCTGGAGATGGACCTAATGGGAAGTGTTTGAGTCATGAGAGAATATCCTTTATGAATGGCTTGGTGCCTTCCCTGTGGCCATGAGTTACTACAAGATCTGATTGTTAAAAAAAGATTCTAGGACTTCCTGTCCCTCCGTCTTGCTCCCTCTTTTACCATGTGACATGCCTGCTTCCCCTTCACCTTCTGTCATGATTGTAAGCTTCCTGAGGTTCCCATCAAAGCAGAGTAGATGCTGGTGTCATGCTTGTACAGCCCATGAAGGTGTGAACCAAATAAACTTCTTTTCTTTATAAATTACCTAGCCTCAGGTATTCCTTTATAGGATGTAAAACAGACGGTTTTGTGTATTGTTTGCTACAAAATAACTGTATATCAAACTACCTTATATCTCAGAGGTTTAAAAATCATTTTATTGTTACCCACTTTGTGGGTCTGGTAATGTTTGTCTGGATAATTCATATGATTTACCTATGTTGTTTCCAAAAGACTTCATTTTCAAGATGTCATCCTTATTCACATATTTGTCACTTTGGTGAGACCTCTTCACGTGGCCTCAACTTCTTACAGCATGGCAGCCTAAGGGTAGCTGACCTTCTTATATAGTGACTCAGAGCTCCATGCAACTAAGAAAAAGGCTGGCAGTTGTTTTAAAGCCTGGCCTCAGAACCAGAATGGCATGATTTCCTTCATACTTTATTGGTCAAACCAGTCATAGGCCAGCCCAGATTCAACAAGAAGGAAGTAGAGTCCATCTCTCTATAGGAAGAGTATCAATTTGCAACCATCTTTAGTCTGTCTTGTTCCATTCAGAGAATTAGTCTCAGTATCTTGGCAAAATCGTAGAATAATAACAACAGCTAACTTTCATTGAGTACTCCCACATTGTATATGATTTCATTTAATCTTTATAACACTATGAGGGAGTACCTATGAATATATCAAATATTTTATTTAATGTCTTATTTACTTTTATATAGCAATTTATTTAATTACACATGTAAAACATGAACACGTACTTGATAGAGAAAAAGCTAAAATGATACAGAAGTATATAGAGTAAAAACAAAATTTCCTCTAAAATCCCTCCCTCAATTTATCTTTTCTGAGATAACTCCGGTTAACAATCTAATGTGTATCTTTCCAGAACTTTCATTTGAATTTTCATACTTGTATATTTGTTACCAATCACACTTGGCCCTGACATTTTTGGTGCTAGACATGGACACGATGCATTCATGCAGAAAGTATGGCTCAAAGCTATGGTCCCACACAAATGAAAATAAGAAAGCCTAACCTGCTCCCAATTATTCAAGGTTCTTGTCTTTCCTCTTGTCAGTAAAATATTGTTAGCCATTTCCCAGTACTTTGATGACTTTTCAATGCTTCAAGCAAAGTCATAGTTTTCATTTCCTGGAGATTGTTTTCTTTTATTATCAATCATAGGTCTGTAATCCATGTCAAAAATGTAGGTGACCAACGTATTTCAAACAAGGTTAATGTCAGCTAGCTTGGCTTCACACATAAGTGCGATTTATTATCACTTAATTATTATACAAGTCTGATCATTAAATATCTCCCTTAGGAAAAAACAGATTCCTAGCTTTATAAGACTTAAATAAATAACCTATTTATTTTTTAATGTGACTTCCATATAACATGAGTTTTACTTTAAAATTCTTATGTATATAAATATTTAAACATTTCAAACTAATAAAAATGCAGAAGAAAGCAAAGTTATTCATAGCATCATTTAGTTTTAGGGTCATAAGTCAGCACAAGTTCAACAATCTTATCATCATGCCCAGCAGAGAATTACCTTCACCAGGCTCCTAAATAAGAATTATATGTCTTTAGGTGAAGCATAATTGTGATGGCCAGTTTTAGTTTTGATTCCTTAAAATAACATATTTTTAAAAAACTATACAAGCCTAAATTTAAGGAATCAATTATTATCAATAGCAGTCATTCATACTATAATGCTTTCAAAATTCAAATATTTGTATCTCTGATTTGGTCACATTTAGTTCCATGTTCATGTGAACTAGAAATGTACTTTGTGTCTATAATGCATAACCTTCTGTCTGAACACATGATCCTACCTCCTTTGCTCTTTTTGGGGGTATCTTCTCTGTCATTTATAATCTCCTGTTTTCAATATGCAAGCTTTCTCTCTTCCTACAGGACTCCTCATCTTTAAGTGTTCAGGATTTCTCCATCCTAAGACAAGTTTCATCTTTTCCCTTCATCTCTGCTTAATCTATTGATGTGGCCTTTTCTTTCTGTTAAATTTATTGAAAGAGTTCACTGGATGTTTCTATTTTCTTTTGTCCCTCTGCTCCTAGATCAGTGTTCATTTTCAGCACCAGGCTGCTGGACCACCACCCCTTTTCACAGTTGATGCTGTTTGTCACCACTGCTTTTTTTTTTTTTTTAGAATGAAAATAGATTCTTTATTGTAGATGCCCCCCTTAGGTAAGAGATTAAGCAGGGTTGGTAAAAACCAGGGCAACAGGCCACAATTTTCACTAAACCAGAATATATTTGGGTGTTTCTTACAAAATTTGTCCCAATCACACAAATTTCAAAGACTGGGGGCTCTGGAGCAGAGAAGTTTCCATAGAGTACTATTTGCACCTTGATGCCTCCCTTAGCCCTCAAATACCTGAGAGTTCACCCTTAGGGGGTCATCCTTTTGGAGTAAACATTCCCTCTTTCTCTGATTTTCTTATTTTTTTTTATGTTTTATTATACTTTAAGTTCTGGAATACATGTGCAGAACGTGCAGATTTGTTGCATAGGTATACATGTGCCATGGTAGTTTGCTGCACCCATCAAACCATCATCTACATTAGGTATTTCTCCTAATGCTATGCCTCCCATAGCCCCGCCAGCCCCTAACAGGCCCCAGTGTGTGATGTTCCCCTCCCTGTGTCCATGTGTTCTCACTGTTCAACTCTCACTTATAAGTGAGAACATGCTGTGTTTGGTTTTCTCTTCTTGTGTTAGTTTGCTGAGAATGATGGTTTCCAGCTTCATCCATGTCCCTGCAAAGGACATGAAATTATCTTCTTTTATGGCTGCTTAGTATTCCATGGTGTATATGTGCCACATTTTCTTTATCCAGTCTATCATTGATGGGCATTTGGATTGGTTCCAAGTCTTTGCTATTGTGAACAGTGCTGCAATAAACATATATGTATTGGGGGAACCCACCTCCAATATTTCAATGTAGGTTCTTTCTATTTTCCATAAGTGTCAGCTGGCTGAGAAATAAAGAGAAAGAGTACAACAAGAGGAATTTTACAGTTGGGCCACCAGGGGTGACATCACATATCGGTAGGACAGTGATACCCACCTGAGCTGCAAAATCAACAAGTTTTTATTAAGGATTTCAAAAGGGGAGGGGGTATATGAACAGGGAGTAGGTCACAAAGATCACATGCTTCTAAGGGCAAAAGGCAGAACAAATATCACATGTTTTTGAGGAAAGAGGGCAAGGGCAAAATCAGAACTACTGATACGGGTCTATGTTCAGCTGTGCACATATTGTCTTGATAAACATCTTAAACAAAAGAAAACAGGGTTCGAGAGCAGAGAACCCGTCTGACCACAAATTTACCAGGGTGGAGTTTCCCAATCCTAGTAAGCCTGAGGGTACTGCAGGAGATCAGGGTGTATTTCAGTTCTTATCTCAACTACATAAGACAGACACTCCCAGAGCAGCCATTTATAGACCTCTCCCCAGGAGTGCATTCCTTGCCCAGGGTATTAATTATTAATATTCCTTGCTAGGAAAAGAATTTAGTGATATCTTCCCTACTTGTGCGTCCATTTATATGTGCTCTGCAAGAAGAAAAATATGGCTCTATTTTGCCCGACCCCGCAGGCAGTCAGACCTTACGGTTATCTTCCCTTGTTCCCTGAAAATCGCTGTTATTCTGTTCTTTTTCAAGGTGCACTGATTTCATATTGTTCAAACACACGTTTTACAATCAATTTATACAGTCAACACAAATATCATAGTGGTTCTGAGGTGACGTACATCTTCAGCTTACAAAGATAACAGGATTAAGAGATTAAAGTAAAGACAGGCATAAGAAATTATAAAAGTATTAATTTTGGGAACTGATAAATGTCCATATTAAAATGAAATCTTCACAATTTATGTTCAGAGATTGAAGTAAAGACAGGCATAAGAGATTATAAAAGTATTATCTGGGAGCTGATATATGTCCATATTAAAATGAAATCTTCACAATTTATGTTCCTCCGCTGCAACTCCAGCTGGTCCCTCCGTTCGGGGTCCCTGACTTCCTGCAACATACATGTGTATATGTATTTATAGTAGATTGATTTATAATCCTTTGGGTATATACCCAGTAATGGGATTGTTGGGTCAAATGGTATTTCTGGTTCTAGATCTTGAGGAATCACCACACTCTTCCACAATGGTTGAACTAATTTACACTCCCACCAACAGTGTAAAAGTGTTTTTATTTCTCCACATCCTCTCCAGCACCTGTTGTTTCCTGACTTTTTAATGATCACCATTCTAACTGGCATGAGATGGTATCTCATTGTGGTTTCTGTTTCCATTTCTCTAATGATCAGTGATGATAAGCTTTTCTTCCTATGTTTTTTGGCCACATAAATGTCTTCTTTTGAGAAGTGTCCCATCACTACGCAAAAATCACAAGCATTCCTATACACCAATAATAGTCAGAGAGCCAAATCATGAGTGAACTCCCATTCACAAGTGCTACAAAGAGAATAAAATAACTAGGAATACAACTTACAAGGGAGGTGAAGGACCTCTTATAGGAGAGCTACAAACCACTGCTCAAGGAAATAAGAGAGGAGACAAACAAATGGAAAAACACTCCATGCTCATGGGTAGGAAGAATCAGTATCATGAAAATGGCCATACTGTCCAAAGTAATTTATAGATTCAATGCTATCCCCATCAAGCTACTATTCACTTTCTTCACAGAATTGGAAAAACTAAATTTCCTATGGAACCAAAAAGCCCATATAGCCAAGACAATCCTAAGCAAAAAGAAGAATGCTGGAGGCATCATATTACCTGACTTCAAACTGTGCTACAAGGCTACAGTAACCAAAACACCATGGTACTGGTACCAAAACAGAGATATAGACCAGTGGAACAGAACAGAGGCCTCAGAAATAACGCCACATATCTACAACCATCTGATATTTGACAAACCTGACAAAAGTGATGGGGAAAGGATCCCCTATTTAATAAATGGTGCTGGGAAAACTGGCTAGCCATATACAGAAAACTGAAACTGGACCCGTTCCTCACACCTTATACAAAAATTAACTCAAGATAGATTAAACACTTAAACATAAGACCTAAAACCATAAAAACCTTAGGGGAAAAAAAAAAAAAAACTAGGCAATACCATTCAGGACATAGGCATGGGCAAAGACTTCATGACAAAACCACCACAAGCAATGGCAACAAAAACCAAAATTGACAAATGGGATTTAATTAAACTAAAGGGCTTCTGCACAGCAAAAGAAACTATCATCAGAATGAACAGGCAACCTACAGAATGGGAGAAAATCTTTGCAATCTATCCATCTGACAAAGGGCTAATATCCAGAACCTACAAAGAACTTAAACAAATTTACAAGAAAAAGAAAAGCCCCTCCACTGCTTTTTTTTTTTTTTTTTTTTTTTTGAGATGGAGTTTCACCCTGTCACCCAGGCTGGAGTGCAGTGGCACAATCTGGGCTCACGACAAGCTGTGCATCTCAGGTTCAAGAGATTCTCCAGCCTCAGCCTCCCAAGTAACTGTGACTACAGGTGTGTGCCACCGCATCTGGCTAATTTTTTTTTTTTTTTTTTTTTTTTTTTGGTATTTTTAGTAGAGAGGGGATTTCACCATGTTGGCCAGGCTGGTCTTGAACTCCTGACCTCAGGTGATCTGCCTGCCTTGGCCTCCCAAAGTGCTGTGATTACAGGCTTGAGCCACCGTGCCCAGCCTACCACTGCTTTTTAAATGAAAATCTATTTTCCTTTTACTCTCAGGCCATGCGTCACACTTGCCTGGCTCTCTGATGTGATTTCTTCTTCTGTGACATTTTTGCTGGCTTTGTGCATTGGCTATCTTATGTTCCGTGGCCAGATCTCTTCAGTAAATGCCATTCTCCTGGACTAGACTCATCCACTTTTAGGACTACCACTGCTATCCAAATGAGACTTTAAGAAAACATTAAGAAAACCTTTTAGATTGAAATAATTGTAGACACTCAGAGCATTGCAAAAATAGAGTCCCCATGCACCCATCAGGCAACTTCCACAATGGTGACATCTTATGTAATTATAGTGAATTATCAGAAACGGAGAATTGATTGACACAATACAATTAAATAAACTACAGACCGAATTAGACTACAGACCTTTCACTACTTTTTGCATCACTTTTTTCCACATATTTATGTGTAATTCTATGATATTTTATTGTATATATGGATTTGTAAAACCACCATTAAATCCATGATACAGAACTATTCCTTCACCACAGTGGAACATCATAGTGCTAACTCCTTATGGTTATACCCTCCATCCTCTTCCATAACTTCCAAAAGTTATGGAGGGTATAACTAAAAGGAGGGTATAACTATAACAAATGGAGGGTATAACTATAAGATGTATCTACTCTCCATTGCTATAATTTTGTCATTTTATAATTCTATCTAAATGAATCCTAAAATATGCAACTACTTTAGATTGGCTTTTCTTCACTCAGCATAATATCCTTAAGATTCATCCAAGTTGCTGCATGTATTAATAGTATTTTATACTGTTACATTGCTGAGGAATATTCCATTTTATGGATATGTCACAGACAGTTTAATCATGAACCTATGGAAAGATATACATATTGTTTCTAGTTTTTAGCTGTTACAAATAAAGCTGCTATGAACATTCATGTACAGGTTTTTATGTGTACTTAAGTTTTCTCTCCTCTAGGATAAATACCCACTGGTAAGTCCTACCAGCAATGTGTGAGTTACTCACTTTCCACCTATCTTCACTAGCATTTATTAGCATGATAGTATTATCAGCGTTATCAGTGTTTTTATTACCATTTTAACAGGTGTGCAGTGGTATCTTGAGTTTTTAACTTGTGTTTTCCTAATGGCTAGCAAAATTTAACATCGTTTGATGTATTTATTTGCCATCCATATATCTTCTTTAGAGAAGTGTCAGTTCAAGTCATTTACGTATTTTCTATTTGAATTGCTTGTTTTACTACTGTCATTGTTAGACAGTTTTTTAAATAAATTCTGGGCATGAACCCTGTGTCAGACAAATTTTTCAGATAATATTTGTGGTTTTAAAGTATTTTCTCTAGTTGATGGCTTATTTTTATGAGCCTCTTTTCATGGTCTCACTCCTGCCATTTTAGTATTTTTTACTGGTTGTTTTGTAGCCCTCTCTTCCTCCTTTCCTTCCTTCCTGTCTGCCTTTTAGTGAATGCAGTTTTCTCTGGTAGTATGATTTAATTTCTTACTTTTTATTCTTGGGCTATATGTTTTATGTTTTTTGATTTGTGGTTACCATGAAGCTTTCCAATACTATTTTATAACCCATTATTTTAAACTGATAACAACTTAACACTAATTTCACAAACATACAAAAAGAAAATTAATAAAAACTATAAATTTAACTTTGTACCCCCTGCTTTTTAATTTTTTGTTGTTTCTCTTTATGTTTTATTGTACTATGTCTTGAAAAGTTGTTGTAGTTATTATTTTTTATTTTGATTTTAGTCTTTCTGCTTAAAAGTAGTTTATACATCACAATTATAGTGTTATAATATTCTGTGTTTTACTACTACCAGTAAGTTTTGTACCTTCTGATGATTTCTTCTGCTCATTTATATCCTTTTCTTAAAGGTTGAAGAACTCCCTTTAGCATTTCTTGTAAGACACATTTGGTATTGATGAAATCCCTCAGCTTTCGTTTGTCTGAGAAGGTCTTTATTTCTTCTTCATGCTTGAAGAATATTTTTGCCTGATACGGTATTCTAAGGTAAAGGTTTTTGTTTTGTTTTGTTTTTCAGCACTTTTAATATGTCATGCCACTCTCTCTTGGCTTGTAAAGTCTGCTGCCAGGTGTATTTAAGCTCCGTTATATATTGTTTGTTTTTTTCTCTTGCTGCTTTTAGGATTCTTTCTTTATCCTTAATCTTGGAGAATTTGATTATTAAATACCTTGAGGTAGTCTTCTTTAGATTAAATCTGCTTGGTGTTCTGTAATCTTCTTGTACTTGGATAGTGATTTTTTCTCTAGGTTTGGGCAGTTCTCTGATATTATCCCTTTGCATAAACTTTCTACCCCTATCTCTTTCTCTACCTCCTGTTTAAGTCCAGTAACTCTTAGATTTGTCCTTTTGAGGCTATTCTAAATCTTGTACATGTACTTCATTGCTTTTTATTCTTTTTTCTTTTGTCTCCTTCACTGTATGTTTTCAAATAGCCTGTCTTCAAGCTCACTCATTCTTTCTTCTGCTTGATCAGTTCTGCCATTAAGAGACTCTGATGCATTCTTCAGTATGTCAATTGCATTTTTTTTTTTTTTTTTTGAGACAGAGTCTCACTTTGTTACCAGGCTGGAGGGCAGTGGTGCGGTCTCGGCTCACTGCAACCTCTGCCTCCTGGGTTCAAGTGATTCTCCTGCCTCAGCCTCCCAAGTAGCTGGGATTACAGGCACGTGCTACCATGTCTGACTAATTTTTGTATTTTTTTTTTTAGTAGAGATGGCGTTTCACCACGTTAGCCAGGCTGGTCTTGAACTCCTGACCTCGTGATCTACCTGCCTCGGCCTCCCAAAGTGCTGGGATTACAGGCATGAGCCACCGCGCCTGGCTGCATTTTTAAACTCTAGAATTTTTGCTTCATTTTTAAAAATTATTTTAATCTCTTTGTTAAATTTATCTGATAGAATTCTGAATTCCTTCTCCGTGTTATCTTCAAATTGTTTGAGTTTCCTCAAAACACCTATTTTGAATTCTCTGTCTGAAAGGTCACATATCTCTGCTTTTCCAGGATTTGTCCCTGGTAGCTTATTTAGTTCATTTGTTGAGGTCATATTTTCCTGGGTGGTCTTGATGCTTGTAGATGTTTGTTTGTGTCTGGGCATTAAGCAGTTAGGTATTTATTGCAGTCTTTGCATTCTGGGCTTGTTTGTGTCCATCCTTCCTGGGAAAGCTTTCTATTTATTTGAAGGCACTTGGGCCACAAGCCCAATAATGCTATAGTTTTTGCAGACTTATAGAGGGACCACCTTGGTGGTTTTGAATAAGATCCAGAAGAATTCTCTGGATTACCAGGCAGAGACTCTTGCTCTTTTCCCTTACTTTCTCCCACACAAATAGAGTGCCTCTCTCTGTGCTGAGCTGCCTGGAACTGGGGTGTGGTGGTATAAGCACCCCTGTGGCTACCACCACTGGTACTGTGCTGGGTCAGACCTAAAGCCTGCACAGAACTGGGTCTCACCCAAGGCCCACTGTAACCACTACCAAGCTACCACCTATATTCACTCAAGGCCCTAGGGCTCTACAATCAGCAGATGGTAAAGCCAGATTTGTTTCCTTCTCTTCAGAGTTCTCCCAGACCCTGGGTGTATCCAGAGATACTGGCGAGGAGCCAGGGATTGGAGTCAAAAACCTTAGAAATTTGCCAGATGTTCTATTCTACCACGGCAAAGTTGACACTCAAACCACAATACGAAGTTCTTCCTGCTCTTCCTTCCTCTTTCCACAGGCAGAGGAGCCTCTCCCTGTGGCCACCACCAGCCCACAGAGGGTTCTGCCAGACCACTGCTAATGTTCACATAAAGCCTAAGGGCTCTTCGGTCAGCTTATGGTGAATGCTGCCAGGTCTGGGATTCACCCTTCAGGGCAATGGGCTTCTCTTCGGCCCAGGGCAGGTCCAGAAATGCTGTCCAAGAGCCTAGTCTTGGACTGAGGGACTATAAGAGCCTGCTTGTTGCTCCACCCCACTGTGGCCAAGCTGGTACCTAAGGTGCAAGACAACATCCCCTTTACTTTTCCCAAACTGAGGGAGTCTTTTACTGCAGCATCCACAGCTAGGAATGTGCTGGGTTACATTTGAAGTCAGCATGTTTCAGAGGCCAAGGCTCATGGTGAACTACCTGGGTATTGCTGCTGGTTATTCAGGGCCTAAGGATGCTATAGTTAGCAAGTAGTAAATCCTGCCAGGACTGAGTTCTTCCCTTGAAGTCAGCGAATTCCTTTTTGGCCTAGAGTGTGTCTAGAAACGTCATCCAGGAGCTAGGGTCTGGAATGAGGACCTCACAACTCTGCCCAGTGCTCTGTCCTACTGTGGCTGAGCTGGTATCCAACATATAAGACATAGTCCTCTTTATTCTTTGCTCTCCTCTCCTTAAGCAGAAGGAGAGAGTCACATTTTTGGTTAGAGTTGTGGTGTCTGGGGTTAGGGGAGGAATGGCATCAGTACTCCTTTAGCTGCCATGATTGGTGTCTCTCCAGGTCACATGCCCCTAAAGCCCACTGGCTCTAAGCTCAGTCCAGCCCTAGGAGTTGCCTAGGAGTTGCAGTCCTTGTGTCCTAGTTGCCCTTTCAAGTTTACCTAGTACCCCAGAGCACTATTGGCCCATGGGGCAAGGTTTGCTAAGAAACTCAAGTTCCAAACACTGGGATGGGCAATTCCCCTCTGTCTAGATCTGGTCCAAATGTTCCTTCTGTGTGCTGGTGCTAGCTGAGTCCAGTATGACTTTGCTCTACGTTGTGACAGTGTAGCACTAAGTTCAATGTAAAGTCGCTCAAGTCACTGTGCTCTCCCTTCCACAACTGCACAGACTTAGCTCCATGCTGCATGGCTGCTTTGGGGGGATGGAGGAAGGGTGGCATCAGTAATTCAAGACTATCTCTCCTGCCCTCCTCAATACCTCTTGCCATGATATGAAGTTAAAACCAGGTACTGTGATTGCTCATCTGATTTTTGGTTCTTGTGATGGTGCTTTTCTGCATGACTATAGTTGTTAAAATTTGGTGTTCCTGTTGGGGGAATGAACAGTGTAGGATTCTATTCTGCCATCTTGCTCCACCCCTGACTAACACATTTTTAATCCTACTTTTGCTTTTGAGTGGAGTGGCTAGATTTTACAAATATAGAATGCTGAATTAAGTTTGAATTTCAGATAACTGGGAAATAATTTATTTAGTTTCATATGTCCTAAGTATTAAATGAGGGATACTTATCCTAAACAATTATTTGTTGTTTATCTGAAATTCAGTTTTAGCTGGGCATCTTATATTTTACCTGGCAATCCTACTTCTGTGTCTCAGGAGAAAGAAAATCTTTTTACATGGATGTCACACAGATTTCTAAGACTACTGCATTGAGCTTATTACTTCTACTTTCACACTTACGTCTATTTCTGAATTCTCGGTCTCAGCTATGTCCTTACCAGCCACCTCGGAACCTAAGTTGAAAACAGAATTATCCTCAACTGCGTCCTGTCTCTCATATCACTTCTCATTAGTCAGCAAGTTATTTGTGCTATAGAAGCATCTCTGAGACATAGCCTCTCCTGTCCATATTCATTGTTATTCATTTCCTGATTCTCATAATCTCTCTTAGAAATGTGTTCCATTTTCCAAAGTCTTCCTCTTCAAGTCCTTCTCTGTATTGCCACTAGAGTTAGATCATGGGGTTTCTTACTCCAGGGATTTTAGGATGCATTTCTCACTGTCTCTAATTATCTTTCCTCATTTTTACTTGCTAAACTTATGCCTTCTTCAAGAGTTACTCTCTTTGCTAGTGCTATGGGGGCAGCATTGTCTGGGTTTATGATTCTGGATTAACGCCAGTGTCTATATTAATAAGAAAGGAAGGGTGACTCTGTCCCGATATTTAGCAGGGGCAGGGAGTTCCCTCAGTTTATCTGACTTGACATGGTAAAAAAAAAAAAAATGAATGAACATGTTAGTATGAATAGCTATAAAGTTGGGAGTCTCTAAGCAAGGAGCTCCAATACAGTGATCAATGTCAACAAGAATGTTGCCATAGCATAGACCAGTATGCTTTTTAATTGATGGAGACCATCTTCAAGAGGAATACCATGTGGTAGTAACAAAGGCAACTTCAGCTGAGAAATGAAGCTCATAGTACAATGCATTATATTGTACTTGCTCTCTTTTCCCTGTGCACATTTTTTTGTGTGTAACATGTTCTGTTTGCTTTAGCGGGTCACCACTTTATTAACAAATTTACGTTTCCTGTTTCTTTAAAGAACCACTTTCACCCTGACCACATTGCTAGAGTGTCACTATGTTCCCTAGTCAATTTCTGTAAACACATAACCATGGGGTCCATACAGCTTCAAGAGTCACATTTGACATGCCAATCCTGCTGCATGCTCCTGGCTGCTTTGGCTGTTGTGCCACTTGAGCAGTCTCGCCATGTTCATAGGGGGTTTGCATTAATAGTTACAGTTTTTTTCTGTGCAAGTACCTCTCATCATCTTCTGTCAGTGTTTTGCTTATTTGTTTGAAGAAAGTATTTGTCTTTATACCTGTTTGGGGCAGATTATTATTTCTGGACACAGTACCACTAATATTTGCTCTCAAAAAAAACACACACCTCATCTCTCTATTCTTTCCCATTTTTCCCCTTTGAAACTGTCATATCTGGTTGACAAGGACTAATGCCAATCTCTGCACACAAAATCCCATTGCAAACAGAAAAATCTCACAGCATTTTTGGAAAATTTTCCTGTTTCCTTAAACTTCTCACTTATTTGTTCTAGGCTTTATAACTGAAAACTCAACAGCTTTCTATTTTTATCTGGGGGTTCAGGCATATCTGGTCTTGTTTGGACATTGTTGTGACAATCCGAGAGTTTCTTTCTGCCTGGGAAAGATAATATATTTTGCTTAATGCTGGAGTTCAGAACCGTCTGGGCAAACCTGGTGAGCTATTGGGTGACCTCATTTCACAAAAGTCTGTTTGAAAGTTAGAGCTAAAGAGACTTCCAGGTGAGAAAGCATCCTAAGGGAAGAATCTGGCTACAGTAACTTGGCCCAGTAACTTATCCTTTCTTTATTAAAGGCAAGCACAGGCCACAAGCACAGCACTGTTGCTTTGACATTAATCTTTCTTCTGCCCTACTCCATGGAAGTATGTTCGGGTACTTGGCAGAGAAAAGGCTAAGAGTAAAAAGTAAAGAGTGTCTTACTGAACTCTGAAATATATATTGAGGGCTCAGCTCTGCTCTGAGTACCTACTAATATGGTAAAATGTCAAAACTGTCATCTCAAACTTTCCCCTAGCTCTGCAATTTGGACAGCCCAAACTGATCATCAGGCAAGAACACTGTGGCCAGAGGAACTGTGGGAAAAACAGCAATTGCTGAGACAGGAGCAGAGGCTGTTCTAACCCCACTGCAGCAATAGAGAATAAAGTCAAGGACCTGGGAAATAACAATGGAACTGGAAAACTGCCTTCCACAGCCAATGGACTAGCTGTGGCTACTAGCATGCCCCCTGCTCTGCCTATCAGACTAGTATGACTAGCAGTGGGAGGGGGTGCTCTTGAGCATGTGTGAAATAACTTTGTGTGTGGAACTCCAAGGAATAATTGTAGAAAGGGGGTCCTAAGCCAGGTTAGAGCCTAAATTTAATTAAATTTAAGCAGTCTGGTCATTAGGGACATTTGCAGACATTATGAGTTATGTTTGAAAAGATAATAGTATGATGACCATAGAGAAGTAATGTCTTGGCAGGAGTTATATTATTTTTAATCCTTGAGGCAATGTGTGGTAAATGTTTTAATATAATACAAAGCAGAAGGTTTTGTCTATGTTAAATCAAATGTGGCCACTTAGGCAATTATTCCTACATCTATATTCTTGCATCAATCTTCAAATGCTTTCATTCCATTTACATTAAAAAAGAATCAAAACTTAAGTCCCAAATTCCAGATTTCAGCAAATTTGATTCTGTGCACACACATTGTATGAAGAAAGGAGTGATTGGTTCAAGTGTCTGCTTTCATAGACAGGAAATAAGACTTCACTCAGTGCCCAGATCAGCTGTGTGTATCAAGAGCAGGTTTGATTTTCATCCATTTCTGCCTCAATAATGCCTTCCATCTGCCATCAACTTGCAAATCCCTCCATCCTGAAAAACAGATGAATCCTTTGAGTGATCTTGAAAAATCAGCCCATTCACATGAAGGGACAGGGAAATAGGTTTCTATTCTTTGCCAAGTGTTTTCTCATCACTTCTTTTACCCACATGCATTCTTTAGGTTGGCTTAAGAGGTAAAGAGTAGAAAGTGAGGCTGGGCATGGTGGCTCATGCCTGTAATCCCAGCCCTTTGGGAGGCCAAGGTGGGTGGATCACTTGAGGTCAGGAGTTCGAGACCAGCCTGGCCAAAATGGTGAAACCCATCTCTACTAAAAATACAAAAATTAGCCAGGCCTAGTGGTGCACAATGGCGATCCAGCTACTCGGGAGGCTAAAGCAGGAGAATTGCTTTAACCCAGGAGGTGGAGTTTACAGAGCCGAAATTGTGCTACTGTACTCCATCCTGGGCAACAGAGTGAGTAAGATTCTGTCTCAAAAAAAAAAAGGCATTCCATCAGAGTGAAAAACCATAAATTTAATATGCTTGTGGCCCACTTTTCAGTGAGAAGTCCCAGAGGAAATATAATCTAATCTATTAACCTAAGAGAGAAAGGCTGTTTGCAGTCATACTCATTGCTCACATACATTTATTAGCCTAACTTTCCTACTTGCATTATCTAGAGACAAAAATATACTCAAGGAATGTGTTTGCTTCCTAGTGGATATTAAAACTATGCTACAATAATTTGAACATTGTATTGCTGACCTAAGTATAGACAAAGAGGTATCAAAAAGGATAGAAAACCCAGCAAAAGACCCAAGTAATAAAATAATCAGAATTTCAAACCAATGGGGAAAGATTTGTATGATATCAGCATAACTGGGTAGCCATCTGAAGAAAAATGAAAGTGAACTCTTAAGCCAAGATAAATTCCAGATTGATCAATGTTTAATAAGAAAAAAATCACACTTTGGGAGGCCGAGATGGGTGCATCACTTGAGGTCAGGAGTTCGAGACTAGCCTGAGCAACATGGAGAAACCCTGTCTCTACTAAAAATACAAAATTACCTGGGTGTAGTGGCACATGCCTGTAATTCCAGCTACTTGGAAGGTTGAGGCAGGAGAATCACTTGAACCTGGGAGGTGGAGGTTGCAGTGCGCCGAGATTGTGCCATTCCACTCCAGCCTGGGCAACAACAGCGAAACTCCATCCCAAAAAAAAAAAAAAAAAAAAAAAAAAAGAAAAGTCACTAAGATAATAAAATATGTCACAATTTAAAAATATAATTTTAAATTTGATATAAAATCTGGAAGCCAGAAAAAAAGATTGATGTAAGTTCAACTGCAAAGACTTTTGCAGGACCATCTTCCATCAAAAGCAAACAAACAAAAACATTGTCAAAGGAGAAAAAAGGGATTTACAACTTGTATTACAGACAAGGGTGAATTTTGTTAATGTTGACAGGTCTCTTAAAATCCAAAAGAAAAAATGAATAGACTAATACAAAAATGGGCAAAGATTATGATCAGGAATAGTATTATAAATGTGTCTAAAATTTATGTAAATATATGCAACTTTTATGTAAGAGAAATGTCAAGACTACAAATTTTCTACACAACAGATTTGCAAAGAGCTAATCAACACACAGTACTGACATGGGTGTAGAGCCTATATATGTAGGATCACATATATCTGGTCAGAAATTTGATAATATATTTCAAAATATGTAATACCCATGTCCTTTTACAGAGCACTGCCACTTCTGTGTAGAAATATAGTTATAATCATAAAGACAAGAGATGACCTACAAAGATAATTGTAGTAACATTGTTAATAACAAATGATTGAAAACAATTACATTCAATAAATTTGTTAAAAGTGGTTATTTTCATATTGTAAAATACTACGTAGCAATGTAAAATAATGAGTGTACTGTAATATACTGTATCTTCAAGACATATTATTAGAAGGGAAGATTAAGATTTAGTACAGTGTGCATAGTCTGTTATTTATAGATACATATATTCATTAGCTATATGCAAAGAGTTATTCCTCTGGAAGTAAACCCCCCACCCAAATCACAGAGTATCTCCAGGAGGATGTCTTAGAAATTTGTTTCTGGGGACATAAATGGTGGCAGTGGGACAGGGGTGGGAGAGAGAATTCCTTTTTACTGGATAGCCACATGTATTTTTGAACTTCATCCTTTATGTATGAACTATTCTAAAAATGATTATAATCTCAAATGTAAATATGTGAATAATGGCCAGGATCTTTGCTATTTAAGCCTCAAGCTTATCAAGCATCTCTCTCTAATTGTAGCAACTGTAGTACTATTACACACTAGCCAGCTTTTCTTCTATTAATAATTTCCTGAAGGAGCGGAACATCTCAAGATATGAGTGTTAAGTATTCTTGTAAATATTTTTTGTTTTACTGTTTTTTTTTTTTTTCCCCAAAGAAGAGAGAATACCAAGGAATATACTTTCAGATGTTACAAGAATTAATTGCCGAGGCCAGTGGATCATGAGATCAGGAGATCAAGACCATCCTGGCTAACATGGTGAAACCCCGTCTCTATTAAAAATACAAAAAATCAGCCTGGCACGGTGGCGGGTCCTGCAGTCCCAGCTACTCAGGAGGCTGAGGCAGAATGGCGTGAATCCAGGAGGTGGAGCTTGCAGTGAGCCAAGATCGCGCCACTGCACTCCAGCCTAGGCGACAGAGCGAGACACCGTCTCAAAAAAAAAAAAAAAAAAAAAAAATTAATTAAAAATGTAAGGTTATAACTTTAATTATTACTGTATAGCACACAATTGCAGGAGAGTGTTTCAATCTTGGCACTATTGGGATTTTGGGCTGGAGAGTTATAAGGCTTATAAGCCTGTCCTGTGCTTATAAGATGTTTAGCAAAATTCCCAGACTGTACCCACTAGGTTCTAGTTGAAACTTGCCACCCCCAAGCTGTGACTACCCAAAGTGCCTCTAGATGCTAGAAAATGTGCCTGAGGTGCAAAACTCCCTGCCCTGTACCTCTCCCTCTCCCATCAGTTGAGAACTACTGAATTATAGTCAATCAGCATTTATGTGGTCCTCAGATATGCAAAGCCCTAAGCTAGCGGATGTGAAGTCTTGCTTTTCTTTGTGTGTTTCTACATAGTTTTTTTTTTTTTTTTATGCCTCAGTAAACATTGTAAGGTGGCTTTTTGTCCAGAATTGGTTCCTTCCAGTGGGTTCTTGGTCTCGCTGACTTCAAGAATGAAGCCGCGGACCTTTGCAGTGAGTGTTACAGCTCTTAAAGATGGTGTGTCCGGAGTTTGTTCCTCAGATATGTCCAGAGTTTCTTCCTTCTGGTGGGTTCGTGGTCTCGCTGACTTCAAGAATGAAGCCGTGGACCTTTGTGGTGAGTGTTAACACCTCTTAAAGGTGGTGCAGATCCAAAGAGTGAGCAGCAGCAAGATTTATTGTGAAAAGCAAAAGAACATAGCTTCCACAGGGTGGAAGGGGACCGAAGCGGGCTGGGGCTCCTGGCTGCAGTGGCCAGCTTTTACTCCCTTATTTGGCCTCACCCACGTCCTGCTGATTGGTCCGTTTTACAGAGCGCTGATTGGGCCATTTTACATAGTGCTGATTGGTCCATTTTACAGAGTGCTGATTGGTGCGTTTACAACCCTTTAGCTAGACACAGAGTGCTGATTGGTGTGTTTTTACAGAGTGCTGATTGGTGCATTTACAATCCTTTAGCTAGACAGAAAAGTTCTCCAAGTCCCCACTAGACCCAGGAAGTCCAGCTGGCTTCACCTCTCAGCTTCACTCTTAGTGGAGTTTTGCTTATCTTTTCATAGAAATAGCCACTTTCCTAGATGGTCCACAGATGAATAGGTATTTGATATCTTAAATGAAAAATAATAAAATTTTCTAAGGGTAAATTTACTACTATGTTGTTAAAAACAATTTAATTGACAGAGTATATCAGACTAGCGTGTCAGGCTTTGAGAAGAGCAAAGCCAGTTGTCATCTCCTTGGATAACTGAAAATATGGCTCTTATAACATGAAGACCAAAACATTTTTCTAAACATCAAAAAATTAATTTATTTTTACAGCTTCACACAGAGTACAACACACATATTCTTGTTTTACTTTGGAAACATGTACCTTCTAAGACTCTTAATAAGGTTGTTCCTTGTACTCTTAATTAAATCTAAGAATGTACATATTTCATTTCCCCAAGTTTAGTTATTTGTAAGTGCACATTTTTTTTGGTTAAGTTTGGAAGAAATTTAATAATTATTTCTTTGTTTATAGTTTATTGCTATACTTCTGGAAAAGGATATAGCATAATAGATAATAGCATCTTATATTTCCAAAGCATTATGTGGCTTTCTAAGTGATTTTATATATACTGACTAATTTGAAATGATTTTAGGAAGTACGTGGAACATAGTTGATCAGTAAGCATTAATTATCCAGGTTACCTTATTTAAATCATCAAGGAAAACACCAGAAGTTTCTCCACTTTAATGAACATGAACTATCAATTGTAATCTAATCTTTGTTTTTGTTATCGGTTGTTATTTTCAATTTTGTGATAATGCAGGAGTTGTTAAGAAATTACTTTTAGGCAGCTAGAAAGGGTAAAAGTTCTGGGTGGAATTTTCCTTTTAAAAAAAAAGCAGCCCCAAACCATCTTTTCTCCAACAGAGAACAGCCTGATAGATATGCAAACTAGGAGCTTTCATATGTAAATGACGGCAGCTGTACCTGGAAGTCAGGAACATTCAATGTGGCATCTCCCGCCCTCTTTTCCTTGTCACAGCAGCCTTCAGGTAAACCCACCTGTACAGGCAACTGCCAGGTGGAGGCCACATTTGCATAATAAAAGACTAGGGTGGGAGGGCCAGTCTTTTCCCGGGATATGTAAGTGGCACCTGGTCAAACCAATCCCCTGGACCCTATGATGTAAATCACTCACTACTTCCTCAAGCCTCTGTACAAAATAAATGCATTCAGCTGCAAACCGGAGACCCTCTTTTGGGTGACCCACTTTCTCAGCATGCGGAAAC
This sequence comes from Pan paniscus, assembly GCF_029289425.2. NCBI lineage: Eukaryota > Metazoa > Chordata > Mammalia > Primates > Hominidae > Pan > Pan paniscus. Next base: position 121,359,675 of record NC_073253.2, on the reverse strand, counting down.
TTTTTCTCTTTTTCTTTTCTTTTTTTTGAGACAGAGTGTTGCTCTGTCGCCCAGGCTGGAGTGCAGTGGTGCTGTCTTGGAGTTTGAGCTATTCTCCTGCCTCAGCCTCCCTAGTAGCTGGGAGCACAGGCGTGTGCCACCACACCCGGCTAATTTTTGTTATTTTTAGTAGAGACGGTGTTGGCTAGGCTGGTCTCGAACTCCTAACCTCAGGTGATTCGCCTGCCTCAGCCTCCCAAAATGTTGGGATTACAGGCATGAGCCACCACGCCTGGCCTCTCTTTTTCTATTAAGCCTTGTGCTCCTAAACCCACTCCTCGTGTGTGTCTGTGTCCTGAATTCTTTCTTGACGATGACAAAGAACCAGTGTATATACCCCAGACAACGGAGCCATTTCAGTGACATGGTCATCACAAATTTATCACGCATTTCAACACTTTTCTTTTAATTTCACTGAGAATGCTGTCAACTGCCAACCTCTATTTCCTCCTCTTCACCCCACCCCCAAGGAAAAACCTGAAGAGAGAAGGCACTGTCCTACATATTGAGTTTAAATTGATTAATGGCCAGTTAATAAGAGGAAACAGGAACCATTCGGTCATCTGCACCATAGGATTTGTAGTCTTCAAAACAAGTTAATTCTGATTTCATTTGTTTTGATAAAAGTCCAAGCACACAGATTCATACCATCTGTCTTAGTTTTGATAGTCTTTGTTATGTTTGCCTTTTAGCCTCTTAAAAAAGACAATTGAAATTACAATGTATAAACAATATGAAATAGATCCAACACTGAGTTTTCAAGAAGGCATATTGTCACCAATTGTTATGAGCCAAATGAAATAGGAATGTCTTGTTCCCTTTGGTTCATACAAGATAGAGTTTGCATAGCTTAAATTGTGTGCTTTTTCTTCACTGCCATAACCAGGCAATTAAATGCAGACACTCAAATATGCGTAAGTGCAGTCGCAACAGGAAACAGCACAGTAGATAGAGATAGTCCTAGATGTTCTTAGATTTGGGATAATGGGTGTACTAGGGACATTATTTTCCACTGACTAGTCTTATTTTTCTAAGATATTTTTTGATATAAATATTGAATTAATTTTTAATAAAACTGCAGATAGGTAAGAATAATTAACTTGACAAACTAAAAATAAGGTGTTGGTTCAAACTTAGGCTTCAGAATCTTTTTTTTTTTTTGAAATCTAATAACAAAATCCAACCTGGTACATATTAGCCATTTGTTATGGCATCTAGAGATTTGTGAAGCTTAAACTTGAACTCATAGTAATCTAGAGGAAATGTTTCGACCCCAAACGAAACTTCTCCCCAAAGCTATTATATACACACTTTTCAAAATAAATACCAACAAGTGCCAGTCTTTAGAGATGTATTTTATATGAAAATTGCTGTTTGAAGTAGAACACTGGTTTTCAATTTCAAATTAAAAACATAATGCACCACCAAAGGTGCTGATTTGTTTCATCTATCGTAAACCAGAAGTGTTATTAACCAAGAAGACTTCTTTGGTACCATGCTCCATTAAACTGCATTTTCAGATGTGTGGTTAATTCTCATAACTGTTAGATAAACAGTATCATATATCATTTAAAAAAACCCAAACCATCCTGAAACGCCTTCTGAAGTAATTGGCAGTGCAGTGTCTGTGTAAGCAAATAGACCTGCCTGTGTCTTCTTAGTAATACCCAGAGGCAGCCTCATCCATTAAAGTTAGTTTTATTGAAGGGAGATTTATTGGTTAAGGCATCGGTCTGTTTCTAACTCTTTTGAAAAGGCATTACAGAATCTTTATCATCCACCTTGACCATCTAGAGAGCAGACTCTTCATTTTCCAAATACCATCTGCAAAAACTGGACTTGTTAAATTTCCATGAGATTAGATGCCTTTTTTCATCAGTTTCCAGCCTTTTTTCAGCTTCCTTAATCAAGGAGAGTCTCCTTGCACTGAATATGCTCATTACAAACAAATTAGCATTAAAACAGTGGCTTCCCAACCCCAGGAATGTAAGTGCTAATGAACAGAAAAAGGGTCGCCAGTGAAAAATAACTCAGGCAAGCTACATCTCCGCACCACTGTTTGCAGCACTTGGGAAAAGGTTCTAATATTAATGCCTCTTGTCAGAAAACCCTTACAACCTCTATTAAATCATCTTCTCTATCGACGGTGCTGTAGTTATAAATAGGCTCACAATGAATTCTGAATTCTCTACATGTAAATCATGCCACGTACCATTATCTGATATCCTTGAATTAGGTATGCGTGGCCTTGGGGGCAGTAAAGGATAGGTCGATGCAGCCAGCTGTCTCCTTTAGTAATAACTGCTGTACGTTAAAGACTAACAGCCAGACAATAAATAACATTTTCAAATCTGCATCTAGACTTTGAGTAGGAGAGAAATGAATAATGATTTCCTTGTGTTAGATTAGACTTAAGCAAAAGGTCAAACCTTTCAGCAAAAGGAACAACAGCTGTACAATCCAGTTAATCATAGACAAAATTGTGTGTGTGTATAAACCTGTAAGCAGGATAATTAATGGGTCTACTCACTTTCAGTGAACGCCATCGTGCCATTTTATTCTTACAAACCCAATGTTCTTTCATGTGTATTGCTCACTCCTACTCTCTCTCAAAGAAGGTGAGAGGTTATTAAATCCAGTTTAGAACGAGAAGCTAGAAGTAATTCATATTTGAGCATTATATTTAAATCAAGTGCATCTTTTTAATGAAGGCAAGGTCTTTGTGTATAGATTATATTGAGTTAGAATTATATGTTTTTATAAATATAGCAAAATATCTGGATCTATTTGCATATCTTCTATAAGAACATAAAATTTCTGATATTGACTGAGTTTAGTAGAAAAGTGATATGCAAGAAGAATCAATGCTCTCAAATTAAACAAATGACAACAAAAAACAATAGGGATAAATTGGTTCTGTGAAGAACCTGCTGAAATTTTAATTTTCTTCATCCATATAGCTCTAGAAAGATCACCTACATCAAAAGATTGAAGTCATATTAATGTTTCTTTTATGAGAGGAAAGACCCGATGAATTGTAGTTTCTTTGGAAATAATTTTTATTTTATTTTATGTGATTGTGTGTGTGTCCAAATTGTGCTTTAATTTAGCTGTGGTACAGGATCTCAGCTGCTAAAATGTATTCTGTTTAACTGCAGTAAACTGCAAGAAATAACTGCAGACTTTTAACTGTTTACTTCCCCAACTTCCCCTGTCTCTATGTTTCTGTGCAAACAATACAAGTAAATCTCCACCCACACCCCCCCGCTTTTGGGATGGAGGTTTTCAGTAGTGATACCAATATTGTTGTTTTTGCTGGCAAGTAATTCACCAGTGGCTCATTTTCATCAGCTTTTATTTCACAGCAATTGTAAAATAAACCACTCGTACCACATGTTGTTAACTTCTGGTCCCTGGAGTGTAACTGATGTTCCACGGTATGGGTCATGTGCCAGCTAAAGTGTGCATTAAAAAGGGAGAAATTAATAGTACTACCACTGATTCAAACTAAATGGTATTCAATGGGTATTGCCATTGCTTTAATAGTATCACAGCATATTATTTTGCTGGTTTCTTTTAGAGTCTGATTTTAAAGCAAATTTAAGGGGATAAAAGAACATACTAACATAATGAATACTCAGCATAGAACTGGTCAGATACTGATGTTTCATTTTCACATTATATTCTTTTCATTTCGTTTTTGACCTTCGTTTTATATTTGGCAAGGCAGTAAAACTAGCAACATAATCACTAGATACTGTGCTCCTGCAGAACTTAATATAAATAATGTTACTATTGTGCTTGACTATTTGTATATCTCAATTATCTATTTTTAGAATAAAGATAAACCTTTTTATTTCTTAATTATATACCTAGGAAAAGAAATCACATAATTGGTTTCAAAGATGAAATTCATATAACATCTTATATACTAATTTCAATTGAGCATTATTTTTATTGTATTCTATTTCACAATAATTAAGAAGTCCATCACAGTACAACTCTTCTTACAAATGTTCTTAATACTTTTTAAGACATAGGGACTTTTACGCTGACAACATTTCCTCAAAATTGATAGATGACACACTGTTCATCTTCCAGGTAAAGATGTTATCAACTGAAGAGGTTATTTGAGCACACACAAACGTGTTTTAAATGATTGTCAGTACCAAGTTCTGGGCTAGGTGCTTTCATGTTCATTCAGAACTGATGTTATCCAACATTGCAACACCACTAATGAGTAATCTTAACTGTGTTTTTCTATTTTATCCTCTTGCTTCCATTCAAAGATATATAAAGTTCCTTGCATAAGACTTTTGCATGCAGCAAACTTTATTAAATGCAGTGGATTCTTATTATTCAAGGTAGTTATGTTCTATAAAGTCACTGTGAACACTGAATTAGCAAATACTGAATTATTGCTTCTAAGGGAAATATAGGGTTAGGTTCCTGCAAGCCTCTGGTCACATTTTTGCCAACTGATCAATACATAACCTTGTTTTGTGTCTGTTTCTGTTTAGAGGTATCTTGTTGAATATTTATCTTTAATTCGTTAACATTGAACACACAGCCAACAGCATCTATAACTCACGCCTAAATGAAGCTTAGGTAACACACGTATTTTCTCTGTAAGGCGCATCACAGCTTTCTTGTGCTTAGGAACTCTAGACAGAACTTTAGCACTATGCTTGGGGGCCATTTAAAACTGCAGAATCACCACAAAAAGCACAAAAAGGCAATAACATAGCAGTAAATAGAACACACAAAAAAATACTTATTTACAGGATGAGAGCAGAAACCAGAAGGCAGACAGGAGCCTTGTGCAACCTCAGCTGGGAGTGTGCACTGCAGGCAACTCAATTTTTTCACTGTTTTCTGTGCATGTCTACAAATGACTGTGAAAATACCTCTAATATTGATTTTGGTGTTGAAAATATATTTTAGCAACTATGTGACTTCACAAATATAGAATCCATGAATATTGAAGATCAACTGTATTCAGAGATGTGGAAAATAGCCAGAATCAAAGCAGTGAAAACCATGTATAATTAGATTTATGCTTTCCCATTTTAAAAGTCTGTTACCTACTGCACTCCTTGATGAATCATTTCTTTTCCTCTTTCCAACTTTCTTGATCCAACTTTCCTTCCTAGAGTTTGCCTCCCTCCTCCATGCCGATTCCATATTCTCTTTGCCCTTTTTTCATCTTTTATTGGGCAAACTGAAATTCTTAATATTTTTTTTCTAGTTTATCCTAGCTATTACCTCTATTGGATTCCTGCCCTCTAGTTTTGATGCTAATATGCAGAGCTATAGTTATTACTGCCATTCTTCATGGCTGAAATATTGCTGCTGTAGAATGCTAGAAGTTTTTTCCAGTGTCTTCCAATGTCTTTCAATCCTCTACCTTTGTGCTTTCTTGAAACACGAGGTTCTACCTGTCAGTCCAGGGAGCTAGAACATCTCCCCATACTGTCCTTGGTATTTTAGAACAAGCTACCCATACTGTCCTTGGTATTTTAGAAATGCAGAGAAAAATTAAGCCTCAACTTTGAATTACAAAACAGACTTTTGATGCCAGTGGTAAGAACAAAATATATGAGAGAGAAGGTTTGTTTGTTTTTCTTTTAAATATACAGAGACTAGTTTTGGGGAGGCTTCCATATTTTGAAGGCAATAACAGCATTATTCATGTAAATTCTCAAACTGTTAACAACCCAAATGCTGTTTAGTAGAATGGATAAGTCTATCATGTTATATTTGTTTACTAGACTATGATACAGCAAGGAAAATGAACAAATTACATGCAAACATATGGATAAAACTCATAATCGTCTTTTGAATGGAAGAAGGCAGACCTAGTAGCATACATACTGGTGTTTTTTTAATATAAATATTTTTAAAGGCATAACTAACTTATGATGTTGGAAATCAGGATAGTAAAAAATTAGCAAAGGAGGGTGGGGACCATGGGGGAGCAAAGAGCTTCTGGAATGCTGCTTGTTTTCCATTCTTTAAAATCTGGGTAGAAGTTAAATAGACGTGTTGACTGTGGGACAAACATTAAGCTGAGTACATTTATGATGTAAGCCCTTTTCTGAATATGTATTCAATAGAATAGTTCTAAATTTATCATGAATGGTGGAAAACCCATTTGTATAAAATGCACTGTATTGTGCATGAATACATTTAAAAATAGAGGTAGATCTATATTTGTTTGTAAGGCTATCCAAATTATATTGCTAAGTGGGGCTGGGTGCGGTGGCACATGCCTGTAATTCCAGCACTTTGGGAGGCTGAGTTGGGCAGATCACCTGAGGTCAGGAGTTCAAGACCAGCATGGTCAACATGGTGAAACCCCGTCTCTACTAAAAATACAAAAATTAGCTGGGCAAGGTAGTGGGTGCCTGTAATCCCAGCTACGCAGAAGGCTGAGGCAGGAGAATCGCTTGAACCCGGGAGGTGGAAGTTTCAGTGAGTCGAGATCACACCACTGCACTCCAGCCTGGGTGACAAGAGCGAGACTTCATCTCAAAAAAAGGCCGGCGTGGTGGCTCATGCCTGTAATCCCAGCACTTTGGGAGGCCAAGGTGGGCGAATCATGAGGTCGGGAGTTTGAGACCACCCTGGCCAATATGGTGAAACCCCATCTCTACTAAAAATACAAAAAAATTAGCCGGGAGTGGTGACGGGCACCTGTTATTCCAGCTACTTGGGAGGCTGAGGCGGGAGAATCGCTTGAACCTGGGAGGTGGAGGTTGCAGTGAGCCGAGATCGCCCCACTGCACTCCAGCCTGGGCAACAGAGCAACACCCCATCTCAAAAAAAAAAAAAAAAAAAAAATATATATATATATATATATACACACACATATATATACATATATATATGTATAGATATAGCCAAGTTGCAAGAGATGTATATATTTTTATTTTCTGATAGAACAAACAAATTACCTACATTTACCTACATATGGTTATATATTTATATATGAGCAAGGGGAAAGGGCGAATAATATACATCAGATATTAATGTTGGTCACCCCAATGGGGATTAGAGGCTTGAAGCTTGTGCAAAGGGAAGATGACTAGCGTTGGAGGACTTTTCCTTAGTTCAGCTAAAGATAGGGTCCTTGTCAGATGGCAATGAAAGGTTAGGCTCACAGATAAGTTGAAGGGTGAGAATAATGGAATTTATTTGGCAAAAAGGAAAAAAAGGGGAAACAGGGACTCAGCAGAGCGAGAGTCCTTCCAGTATATGCTTCTTGCCTCACAGATTGAATTCCGGGTTTCACACAGGAAGAGGAGGAGTCAGGCTCAGTATATGCTTCTTGCCTCACAGATTGAATTCCGGGTTTCACACAGGAAGAGGAGGAGTCAGGCTCTGCCCCACTACAAAGGGCGCAAACTTCCCAAGTCTCCACCCCAGTGTGGGGCTTCTCTGGGGGAAACCTTCCCCCTGGGCTGTGTCACTAGAATTGGTTTTTATGTCTTTTATATTATTTTACATATTTTTATATTATTCGACTTGCTACAATAAACCATTTCGTAATTTCCAAAACATCAAGAAATGAAAATGTCTTATAAAGAAAAAAGTGAGTTGATGTCTGAAAAAATGCATATAAAATATGTAGATCCACCAGAGTGAAACATACCCACCTGCCAAAAATAAATGAAGATGTCAAGAGCTGTGGAAAGAAAGTAAAAGGAAGTAAAAGAAAGGAAGTAAAAGGAAGTAAATATGGAATATTTTTTAAAAAGTCCCCATATATTGCAGCACATGTAAATAAATGCCCCCCAGGGATCACCAACCACAGATGATGGAATTCAGCTGAACTTTGCCTACAAGTCTGGGTGCAGGCAGGACATCCCTCTACAGAGATATGGATGGGGTGCTGTCTGTGGAAACTCAAAAGCTACTGGATGAAACTGCTTACTCTCATCTTTAATACTTAGCCTGTGCCTGATTAGAGCTATTCTTAGACATTTTAAATGTTTAAAATCTTTTTCTAGTAATCATGCTTTTGAGCTATAGTAGGAGGCTGCCTTACAGTTTTCTTATCTATAATATCATTGTGTCATGAAGTCTGTGTATCTTTCTGGCCTTTCTTCCTAGATCTTTTAGAGACTGTGTCCTTGGCCTCATCACTAGGCAACACTGCTTCTTAATTTTTTTCATTTCCAGGCTGAAACATTTTATTTGTTGTTTATTAATTATTTCTTAGGTAGAGCTGTTTAAATGTTTCCTGAGTTCTTATGATCCTGTTTCTCTTTTGAGCTAGCATCATCAAAACACAGAGCCAAATGAAAGGCTCATTTTTGACTGACCTTGGTCATTGCATCCTCTACAATTAGCCCATTGAGAGTTTAGGAAATGGAAGATGTCCCAAATGCCTCTTGTGGCCTGGAAATTCATTACACTATATGCAAATATTAGAAGTGGACGAGCACGTGTTTTGTGTTGTCCATTAGCTCAGTCATGCTCTCCTTTGGATGTGCAAACTCACCAAAGGTGGGGTTTGGGTTCCATCAATTCTGAATATCCAGTACCCAGAGCAATATTTAAAACAGTGGGCACAAGAGATATAGGGTTAATGCATTAAGTACCAGTGTGTCTTAAACACTGTGTAGCATTTGGGGGAAATAAAGATGAATAAAACAATAAGTAACCTAAAAATGTCCATAGTCTCATAAGGAAACAAGACAAGTCAACAGTTATAATTACAGGAGAAAGTGCTTTAATAGAGATATACTAAATGGCTAGGGGAGCAAATACTAGTGAATGATTAATTTTGCCTAAGGGGGCCAGGGACACCTTTAAATTCTTGTAATCTTGAATGCCCAATATTTAACATAGAATCTTGGCCTTTTGTCTACATGCTAAACCCTCTGCAAAGCTCTCAATCCCTCTTTGAAAGAGGGTAGTATTTTATCATAAATCTTTAGAACCCCTTACTAATTGGCATAAACCTCCCTGTTAAATAAATCAGTCTGTGTGTGCCTTATATGCAGTATCTAGTTTGGCCTATAGACCTTGAATTAATCACTTGGTTCATGCTTCAACTTGATTCATTTCATTCTGCATATGTTTTTTAGAGAAAGACAAGTGAAATTGGGCTCTGTGTGCACTTAAGAATGGCCCTACTTCCACATCTGACCTCTTTCAAGCTCACTCTTTCTGCCATTTGCTTTTATTTAAATTATTTGCAAGAACATCTCTTGAATATGTTGCCATCCCAACTATTTAGGTGAAAACAGAGGCCAGAAAACAGAGCTTGAACTTCACAAAATGTTCTATTAGTAGATTACGAAGCTTTGTTACCTCTTAAAATAATTGAGCTATCCTTTAACATGTGAAAAATAGTAATCACTAAGCATATATATGAAAGTGGTACCAGTTGGAGGGATGGTAAATGTTCATACTCCTTTTACTTTCTAAGATAGGAAGAGATATCTCTTCGATTCCTAACCATGTCAGGTCCTAAAATGTAAGGAAAAGAAACATATATGGCAAGTTTAAGAATTAGATATTAAGGCAGATTGATGCTGCATCCCACAATGTTATAAAAAACCCAGATATGTCATAATTGAGTTGCATTTTTATTATGTGCACATATTTGGCTTTGAGCAGAATTATATGAGTTGAATTAATTTTTTATACAACCTTCCAGCAGCTCTGTGTGGAACCATATGGGAGACATTTGGTTCTCATCAACTCCCTTTTACCCTTACTTCCACCCCATTGCTTTAAAAGAACTTTCATTCTCTTTAACTATCTGCAGGTTTTATTCTGTTCAGAGAGAAGAGCCACTAAAATATTATGACCTCTAAGTGATGGGCTGTAAGGGTCTCTCTCAAAAGCCAGCCCACAGCTGTGCATTGATCCCACCTGTTGGTGGCCTGGTGCAGACTGTGTGCTGGGCTGGTTGCAGTCTGTTCTCTTTAATCTCATTGGGAGGATACTTACAGCATGGTTTGCTTCTCTCTTGTGGTCTATAAGGAAGAAGTGGAAGGATTCAGTTTTCAGCCCTGTTATTATGGTGATTTTTGTTAAGCCTGAAATTCACTTTTCAAAGAGGGTGTATGTTTTATATGGAAAATGGTTGTTGGGAGATTTTCTGAGGTTTAACTTCAATGGATAACCCTTTAAAGTAATATCAAGATTTCCCTGTAAAGATTTCAGACACATCAGCATGATTATTTGCTATCCACTCTGCAGGGGAGGTAAGTGGCAAATATCAATGACTTTCCATAATGAAGGAGCCCAAGACTGGGAAGGTGGGAAGATGCCAGCTCGCATTTAGATTTAGGTTTTCTTACTACTCAAAATCTTTCTCCCTTCATTGTCTAGACCATCTGGTTTCCTTCGTTTCTCTGGACAAAGGAAACACTAAATGAAGAAATACAAAAGTTATCTCTCTGTTTGCATGAGTGCTTGTAAATACGTGTATTGCGATAGAAACCTGAGCATCAGTTATAACCATAAGGTTAATTATCAGTTGCCACAAGAATTCTGAATAACCTGGCACTGGAGGCATTTTACGTTACATAGATACTGTTGTGTCAAGTGAATGGAATTTTAATTCCAACGAACATTAGGTTGTTTAAAAGAATGGCATTATGAGTAAATGCAGAGTTAAAAGATAGCTGCCACTTAAAGTGCCTCATGTAATGTAGGTGAATTCCATCAAATGACAGCTTCCCTCATAATGAAGTAAAAGTACTTTTGGAGGTTAACTGTCAGTATTTTTCTTTCATATCCTCGTTCAGCATAGTAAAAGGCAGAGACTTTCATATAACACATTTATTCCCTTGATGGAATTTGAGGGCAGGCTAGCAAGTTCTTTTTAATTTTTTTTATAAGTCCATATCTTGCTCAGGTTTAACATTTATTCATGGTGGCACCTCATCCCTTGCCTTCCTATGTAAATGCCAGAGGTTAAAATTTCTTATGGAAATTCTACTTAACAAAAAGCTTTATTTTGCATAATTACAATCTGGCTCAGCCTCAATTCATCCAACATTTTTTATAACTTTTTTTTTTGAGAAGAAGTCTTGCTCTGTCACCCAGGCTGGAGTGCAATGGCACAATCTTGGCTCACTGCAACCTCCACTTCCCTGGTCCAAGTGATTCACTTGCCTCAGCCTCCCGAGTAGCTGGGATTACAGGTGCGTGCCACCATGCCCAGCTAATTTTTGTATTTTTAGTAGAGACGGGGTTTCACCATGTTGGCCAGGCTGGTCTTGAACTCCTGACCTCAGGTGATTTGCCTGCCTCAGCCTCCCAAAGTGCTGGGATTATAGGTGTGAACCACCGTGCCTGGCCTTTTATAACATTTAAAGGTCTTAGAAATACCTCTAAAATGTTTTTCATTTTTTCTTTTAACAAATGGAAAAATGTTCATAAGTGATATGTTCACATATTCTCTGTTTTTCTCTCTCTCTCTGGCCATAGGAGCACCGGGAAGCTCTCCTCTGATTAGCTAGGTTTAATTCATCATTTCACTTCACCCCTGACCTGACCTAAACCTCTTTCAAACTTACTGCTATTAGTCCATTGCTTTGCTCAGTACCCTAGTGCTGAAGCCTGCATTTATTTCACAATCCGCAGTGTAGCAATTTATTATTATGCTACATCTTGTCTCTGTACATTAGATAGCATGTCTAGTGACATAATTCAGTTAAATGAAAATTTGAACATGTATTTAGTTATAGTTTAAAGCAAAGATAACATAACTAATATGTCTTGAATTACAGCTCTAGACAATTGTGTGTTTTTGTGGGGTAATTGCTAACTGACTAGAGTAATCTTGGCACAGGAAATATGAGAATGTCAATTAAAACTGAAAATATCAAAGTGCCAGGCTATTTTTTTTTTTTTTGAGACAGTGTTTCACTCTGTCGCTCAGGCTTGAGTGTAGTGGCATGATCTTGGTTCATTGCAACCTCTGCCTCCCAGGCTCATGTGATGTTCCCACCTCAGCCTCCCAAGTAGCTAGGACCACAGGTGCATGCCACAATGCCCAGCTAGTTTTTTTTGTATTTTTGGTAGAGACGGAGTTTTACCATGTTGCCCAGTCTGGTCTCGAACTCCTGAGCTCAAGCAGTCCACCTGCCTTTGCCTCCCAAAGTGCTGGTATTACAGGTATTCTTTTTTCTTTATTTTCATATTTAGGTATCAGGATACATAATTTGATTAAGTATAAATAATGTAAAGTTGTTTGAACTGAAAAATTATCTTGAAAGTTGCTGCATCACTAAGATATGTCTTACACAGACAATTAAGTGTTGTTAGTGTAGTAACTTCTTTTATTAAAACACTTTCTTATTCCGACTTCTAAGAAAAAATACTGCTCTCACAAAATTTTTAAAAAATGATCATTGCTATCCCATCAGTCACACAACTGGTGCCTAAGAACATCAAATGGTAAATCCAAGCATATTAATTACATCATTAAAGTAGCATTTGGGCACGCTAAGATACATTACAATAACAATAACCTTTCTGTTTAATAGGATGCACTACCAGCGTGTAATGCAGAAGTTGCATACAATGAAGATATCTCATTCCATCACCTCGTGGCATAAATCAATATAGTCAGAGCAACAAAGAATGACTATTTCCATAAAAATGACATTAAACTATTTGTGTGCTTGTATGTGCGTGCGTGTGTGTCTATATGGAATGCCACAATTTGAAAGCCAGATAAACTGCTCCAGAGAAAGCAGAGTTGCTTGGTTACATCTGCTGAAAACAATCTGTGCTGTGTATGAGAGCTCATGTCAGCCCAGTAATTACCACAACTGAGATAAAGCCTGTGCTAAATGTCACCTGCCGCTGACAAGCACAGGAAGCCAAACACTGCTAAATGAGTCAGTTACTCTGGGAGTGCTTAGCTCTACTTGCAGGCTAAAAGCATTTGTCTTGTGTATAAAAGGAAAAAATATACGTGATAAAAGAAAAAAATCAGAAACACATTTATAATGTAAACCTGACTGAAATTCTCCACCACCCACTCAGAAGTACATTAGGTAGAAGGCTAACAAATGCAATGAGGTTGAAGGAGAAATACTAAAGCATTAATGGACATTTCTGAGTCTGGAAGAGTCTTCTACCTTTTACCACAAATTGCTCATTAGTCAGTACAATGCAGTTTCCCACAGTCTAGAATGATCCCCCAAAGACAGCTGAGGTTCCTATTGACAACAACCAACCAATAACACGCTGGAACAGCTTGCTTGAGTCTGCATAGAATGCCCAACAGCTTGCTTGAGTCTGCATAGAATGCTTTTTTTTGAGACGGAGTCTCGCTCTGACACCCAGGCTGGGGTGCAGTAGTGCCATCTCGGCTCACTGCAACCTCCGCCTTCTGGATGCAACCAACTCTCCTGCCTCAGCCTCCTGAATAGCTGGGATTACAGGCGCACACCCCCACGCCCAGGTAATTTTTGTATTTTTAGTAGAAATGGAGTTTCACCACATTAGCCAGGCTGGTCTCAAACTCCTGACCTCATGATCCACCCACCTCGGCCTCCCAAAGTGCTGGGATTACAGGCGTGAGCCACCGTACCCGGCCACAATGTGCATTTTTTAAAAGTCTTAGATAGAAGGGGATTTACTGATGTTTTAATAAGTATTTCTGACAAAAGCAGGATTAATAATGTTGATGTGAGGAAAATGCCACCTTCTCCCTACTTATTTTCTTCTTTACCAATCCATTAAAAAATCATTCTCTCCAGTTAGAATTTTATTTTAGCTGCTTTGTAATGTGATTTGATTACTAAAAGACTCTCGTCACCCAATCACCTAACCCTTTTTTGATACTTAAGTAAAAATTTCTAGCCTCCAGCAGAGGATCTGAAATGTACTAAGCACCAAAACTCAGAGTGTAATTGTTGAACTAGAATGGCTTTGCTAGCACCCAGGTAACAATGCCAATATCAAGGTAATGGTGTGGAGGTTGCTGCAGGTGCTCTCTGAGGAGGCCTTCATGAGCATCTCTCATTACCTTGGTGAATGGACCAAATTTCAGGGTCTGACCCTCAGCCTTTGGCTTCAGAAGCTGTTTCTGGAACACCACGAGAGGATTCAGCTTTGAGGATGCACTTTCATGAACTCACAATCAGTTGCAAAAATGAATATTACACAATAGTACATTATTGTACTCTGTATTGAGCCTGAGATTATCTGAAAATAGATGACATGAGCAGCCAAATCATTGTTAGAGTGTTTCCTGATGAGAATAGAACAAGAATCTGGGGAGTTAGGTGAACTGAATGTTTACTTGCATCCTTCTCACCATTGGGGTAGTCTGACCAATGGGTTGGGGATATTGGAAATTTGCTGGCTATAGCCACCAGCGTCTGTTTTCACATTAAAGGTATGCTTGCCAATGGGAGCAGGGACTTGAAAGCTATTCATAATCTATTGCTTATCAAACTCTTATTATATACCAGGCATCTGTCCTAAAAGCTTTTCATGCTTTATCTTAGTTATTATTCATCACATAGATCTCTGGAAGAAAATACAGAAAATATCCCAATTTTACAAATAAGCTTACTCAAGGCCACACAATCCAAGCAGCATTTGTTTTTATTTTTCACCAACCACTTGTGAATTGGCCCACACAAGGACCGCTAATTTTAGATTAATTAAAAATCATTATTACAAGTCATAAATGGAACTAATTGTATTTTAAACATTAGCAGTTGGTTTTTAATGTTCCAATCCCTGATTTAGAATGATAATATCTTCTAAACTTTTTATCAGAGTATGGCTATTGGGCCGTACTGATGGCGGACATAAGCTTTAGGTCAGATTCCACATTTAGCTTAGTTTATTTTTAAATTTCTAAATCAGAAAACCTTAATTTATAGACCATTGAGATGATAGCAAGTGTGCGATGGTTATGGCAGATGGTTATGAATATTTGGATCAAACACGGACTCAGGAGTGATGAGAATGTGTTCTTTCTGAAACTACCTCTGGAGCTCTCTCAGATGGTCTCATAGGATCATAGGCAAGAGTTGGAAAGTTGAGTATCTCTTTGTGGAGATCCACTGAGTGGACACCTACTCTCAGCTTTGGTTGCATTCAACTCCATGATGTATTTCATTACTCTCCATGTCATTATTTGAATGTGGGTTTAAAATATGGCCCCAAATTCATCATGAATTTCTCTCTCCAGTGAGTGAAAAAATAATCAAATGGGAGAAGTCAAACTCTTGGGGATAAAGCCATTTGCAGACATGTTTGGTCTTGATTAAAAAAAAAAAATCCTGGCATCTTATCTTATTAAAACTTATGCCTTTCTTAGCCCTTAAATGTAGGTTAAGCCCATGAAAGATACTTACAGATTATTGCGATGTGCTACTTGTCTAAGCTGCTTGACGTAATGGAAATGATCTTTACTGACATTATCAGTTACGTGATAAATGTTATCACATCCTTTATTTAAAACATTAATGTGAGAACCTTTCCCTCAGTTGTCAAGGAAAAGTTCACTCAACTTCATTGGGAAAAACAGTCTTATATATGTGGCCTATTTCTTTATATGTCTAAAATCATGTTTTTGATGACTATAGTGTGATTATAGTAATAGATTTTGCTATATCCTTCAACATTAAATCAAGAGGTAAATTGTTTATAAGTTTTAAATAATTAAAAATATATAGGTAATAGATAAATACATCATTTCAAAAATATTAACATTAAAGACAAATTAAAAATACCCCTTAACTACAGTATACAATTCAATTATTCTCTCTAGCAGCAATCATTTTATCAGGTTTGTATAGCTTTCTTAACTTTTTACATGAATGCCTAGAAATATGTTTTGTGTTGTATGTTTTAACCATAAATGTTATAATACTATATGTGTATTTTGTAGTTTGCTTTTTCTATTGCAACAGTACATCTCCTGTTGTTTAATGCTACCAAATATATGTTCAATAATATACTTAGTAATTTTGCTATTTAAAAAGTCATTGAGATTGCTTTCAGGTTTTTGCTATTCCAAACATTTCTGTAATTAATATTCTTGTTTATATCCCCCTGTGCTTAAGAATCAGTGTTTCACTAGGGCTGATACCATAAAGCAGATTTGCAGGAAGTGCACTTATTTTAAATTTTAATAGACACTATTGATCTGGCCTTCAAAATGTGGAACATATTTATTTATATTATTGTGAGAATGATGTGAGGGGCCCCATGCCCATATCTTTGACATTTTAATTTTTGCAAAGTAGTAAATGAAAACAATATCTTGGTGCTATTTTATTTTGTTTTTAAGAAGGTTAAGCATCTTTTATAATATGCTTTATTAATCATTTGAATTTTTTCATTTCTCTGAAATGCCTGCTCATATATTTTTTCCTATTTTTCTATTGGGATAATTTTTTCTTATGTATTATATATTTTCAACATTTTTGATGAAAAATATTTTCGCCAACTGGTACTTCTCTTAACTTGAATGGTGGTGTCTTACATCAAACTGAAGTTTTAATTTTTTTTTTTTTTTTGAGACACAGTCTTGCTGTGTTGCCCAGATTGGCATGTAGTGGGGCCATCTCAGCTCACTGCAATCTCCACCTCCCAGGTTCAAGCGATTCTTGTACCTCAGCCTCCCAAGTAGCTGGGATTACAGGCAGGCAACACCATGCCTGGCTAATTTTTGTATTTTTCATAGAGATGGGGTTTCACCATATTGACCAGGCTGATCTCAAACTCTTGACCTCAAATGATCTGCCTGTCTTGGCTTCCCAAAGTGCTGGGATTATAGGTCTGAGCCACCACACCCGGCCTGAAGTTTTAATATTGTTATCAAACGTATCTGTCTTTCCCTTTCATTTTTTCTATGTGCTCTTTATTTAAGAAGACATGTAAAAATATATTTTCTTCTCCCATATAATTTTTAAAATGTATCATCTAGGTAGAATTTTTTTTTGTAAGTGGTGTGAAATAGGGATCTAACATTTTTCCAAATTGTTAAATGATTGCCCCAATATCATGTATGTAATATTTATTCTTTTTCACTGACTTGAAGTGATACTCTTATTAAATCCTAAAATTCCAATACCTAAGTATTTCAGAATCTGTATTCTGTTCCATTTATTTGCTTGATAATGATTGGCTGGATATTTTTGGTTAATATCATACCACTTTAATTTCCATAGCTTTATAATTATTTTTAGTATTTGGTAATTGTGAGTACCTTGCCACTATTTTATTTTTCAGGATCATTCTGGCTATTCTTGCACATTTCCTTGTATGATTGTAGAATCAACTTACTAATGCTAATAGAAAGAACTGTGAATACTTTATTGTGATTTATTTGAATTTAAAGATAAAATTTAATGAGTTTAAGTATTTTTAATACCATTTTTTTTTCTCTTCCAAGAACATGGTATATCTCATTTATTCAGATTTTATTTTATGTCCTTCAGTAAAATTTTGTGGTTTTTCTTTAAAAAACTATATATTTTTGTTGTGTTTATTTCAAAACACTTTATTTTTTATTCTCTACATAATAAAAATTTTGTATATTTTATTTCTGCTTTTTACTAATGTTAGTCCAAATTTGGCTCTTCATGGCATGTCAATTTTCAAATATATCTTTGCACTTAAAGGATAATCACTTTGAGTTTTAGAGGGAGACCTGGATATAAGCTTATTTAATTAGATGCTCCCATCTAAGACTTTGACTCTTAAGGGATTCAAATACTCAAGGAAAATTGAGGAGTCATTAAAGGAAGCACAAAGTTCCAGCAACTGTGATGGTGTGTTAAGTGGTGGCTCTGCCAGAGACATTGTTATGATTATTCTGTTATGTTGTTTTGTTTGTGTTCTACCATCTTGCCCTCCATAGGCACTGTCTGCCATCTAAGCCTGTATTTTCCAGATATCCCATTGATCCCATAGCCTACCCTTAGTCCTTATAACAAGTTCATTTTCTATTTAAATTTGCTGGAGTTTATTCTCCTTCATGCAATGAAGAACACTAGCTGAATAGATTTTGGCACAAAGGAAGGGGCTTTAGGTGAAAGTCCTTCAGGAAAATGAGGATATGGAGAATCTGGAATTGTTCATCTGCTCCTGATGTGGTAAAGGTCATGAAAATCCCGTTAACATTCAGTGATGATACTCTGAAAGTTTACTGCTAGTAGTGGCCAAAAAAATTTAATTTTTATCAACAATCATCTTGAGTAAAGTGCTTATTGAAGACAATGGTTAAAGGGACTATGTTGCTGTTGGCATATCACACTGTAAAAGGCAAGTACAATTCAAGGAATGCAGAATAGCTCTGAATAACGCTGCACAACTTAAAAGAGGAAATAATTAAACTCCAATCCTTAAATACTGTCACCAAGGGGTACACAGAAAACAGATTTCCAGAACTCTGTCCACAGGAATTTTACATCGTATTTATGCAGCTAAGGTTTCTAAACCAAATCAACCTAAAAATGTGATACAGAATGTTGCTGAAGTACATTGTTCTTTGACTCCACAGCCTCATCATGTCTCTTCCGTGAATGTCAAGGTATTGATTAAGTGAGAATAGTCCTCAACAATTTAGATGGGCATCAATTAGAGTAATTGAAGGACTCTTATCCCCCACTGAGCCTTTATTGTTCACTTAAGCACACCTCTCCCCTTGTTTGCTGAGGGGTATTCTCTCTTGCTTGAAGGTATTATACCTCCCTAGTCTATGGGAGTTACCTTGCAAAATGAGTCCAGTTCTCCTTATTCCTATTTCCTTCCAAACAACCAGACACATAGGTAGAGTCAGATCTCAACAGGACCCACAGGGCCAATTGTAAAATCAAATCTGGGGAGATGTTAAAGACTACCAAAGCAAAAGAATTGCACAATTTTGGTAATGTACATAAACAAAAATCTAAGGAATATGTAAGAATGAATTCTGAAATCCAAGAAGAGAGAAACAGCATTTTAGATCAGATTGAATTTAGCAGTGGATAGACACATAGCAGAATTCTGATTCAAAAGCTAGTTCCAAGGGGCCATTTGCTTTGCTGGTTGACACAACACTGGGTTTAATGGTGTCCCACATGGAAGGAAGTTATGAGAAATCAATTTTTGTAAAATATTAAAATTCTCAGATAATTTTATTAAGCCACGGTTAAAATTCCAGTTAAAAGCTTTGACCACACACTTCAAGAGTACTTAATAAAAAATAGTAAAGTTACTGGCACAAGTGCTTTTGAATGAATGTAAAGCTATTTCTCCAGGTAAGGGGGGCATTGAGAGATTATTTACAAACCAGTCATTATAAAAGCTAAGTTTAATCTGCACTTATTAACTAGTCATCATGAGGCAAAATTTCTATACTTGTTTGCTATGAAAAACAAAATTACTTTTCTATAATATTTGTATACTTGTTTTAATAGTTATTTTCTAAGGACCTGACTTAATAATTTATACATAATTTCTATTTGTCATAGAAAACCACATTGGCTTAAAATGTCTGTTGTAAAGTATTATGTTTCTTCACTTCTCTCTCAGGGTACATTAAATTTGCTCACCAACTTTGTAAAAATTAACCCACTAAAAATGACCTCCCTGACTTGTTATAATTAACCGTACTATCCATACTAACAGTGCATTCTTCTATTTTTGAAAATAAAATTGATACATGACTTTAATAGTTTCATTTTCTAACATCATCTAGAATTTTGTTCTTCTACTTTGGTATACTGCAGAAGAAAGAATTGCTGGTGTGAATTTACCACCTGCCCAATACTGACTGACCTTGCAACATTTTCTCCATCAAAGCCTTGATGAGTAACTGTATATAGGTGAGGAGATCACTGGCATCTTTGCGAAGCATGGTGGTGGCTGCTCTCTCTACTATGGGAATGCTGGTAGGAAGTACTGTGATTTAAATGGCCTCCATAATTTTGACGGAAAGAGAATACCTAGGGGATGGCAAAGGCCAAGAAGCAGTTTAGTTAACAGTTAATTTAATAGTGCCAACTATTAAAAGCTAAGATGGCCCGTTACCATAATGACAGCAAAATCAATCTGGTAAACTGAATAATCCAAACCACATGACTCTTTAGTAGTACTTAATTGATCATGGGAACCCTAGATGAAAACAAACAATAAAATGGCTACTGTGGTCTACTATTCAGACTGCCAGATTATATGAGACATATTTTTGACAGGAGTTTACCTCCAGTAGATCCAGTTAGACACCAAACTCATGATATTTCTTGTAGTATTTATCTAGTGTCTGAATATAGACTTGGAATCACTTCTGCAGTGGATGCTTTAGGTGCCTTATATCACATTCTCTAGGCCTACCTCCTATTTCTTAAAACACTATTTTTTCTTCCATCTGTCTTCTCCCTTCCTAAGAGAATGGATGTGACCTAATGTTACTTGACAATGGATATATCTTGTGGATAAATTAAAAAGTTGATGTTTTGCAGGAGCATTTACAGTTGAAAAAGAAGGTAGTGTTCAAATGCAGGGGTCAGATAGACTGTGATGGAGGGGTCTGTGGAAGCTCACTTTTGATTGTTTCTCTTCTCTTGGTGTAATAGGAAGCAAGTTCATCAGCTGAAAGAGGACAAGGGAGGAGATTTTCAAAATTGAGTATAGGGGAGAGTGAATGCAATCATCTAGGTGAATGGAAGAATGAATGGTCTGCGTATGTATAATAAAATTGTCACACAGCATTATGGGCCTATTTGATATGATCACAAGTTTAACGTGAGTACATTCAGCATGGTTATAGTGATGTGTGTGTGCGTGTATGTGTATGTTTTCTGTTTCCACTCTAATTCAATGACTTGGGTACAAGGGTGAAGTAGACAGAAATAAACTTAGTTACTAAGGTTTTGGTTTAGCCTAGTGATATGGTTAGGCTTTGTGTCCCCACCCAAATCTTCTCATCTTGAATTCTAATCCCCATAATCCCTGCATATCAAGAGAGAGACCAGGTGGAGGTAATTGAATCATGGGGGTGGTTTCCCGCATGCTGTTCTTGTGATAGTGAGTGAGTTCTCACGAGATCTGATGGTTTTATAAAGGGCTCTTCCCACTTTGCTTGGCACTTCTCCTTCCTGCCACCTTGTGAAGAAGATGTCTTGCTTCCCCTTCTCCTTCCACTATGATTGTAAGTTTCCTGAGCCCTTCCCAGCCTTGCTGAACTGTGAGTCAATTAAACTTCTCCTTTGTACGTTGCCCAGTTTAGGGTATTTCCTTATAGCAATGTGAGAACAGACTAATACACCAAGAGAATAAGATGAAGGGCAAGAGGAACTAGGCAAAAGGGGGGTTTTAATGACTGATCGGGAAATTTAAGTGACGTGTGGAGAAATGGAGACATGAAGGAATGAAGGAAAAGGAAAAGGTGGTAGAAGCGATGAATTATAGGTAACAAGGGAGAAAGGATTGCTATGGCTAGGGTAACAATAGGTGTGACTTGAAAAGATAGGAATGGTCAGAGAGTGGGAAGATTGAAATTAAGGTTTTGAGGGCAGGGAGTTTAGTGTTTGGTAATAGGGTAAAAATCTAGGGGGTGGTTCCCAGTGTACCTTGGCAATGGATAACCAAGGTAGGCTCAGGGCAGTATCATTGGATGAGAAGAAATGAGGGATTAGAGTGTGAGAGATGGGAAGGATCATTTATTTGTCTGTTTCAAAGATGAGTCATTATGACCAAGGTGAATACATAACTTAACTGGAACTGGAATACTTTTGAGAGTGAAATGTAGACCTAGTCAAAATTACCACAGGACAACAAGTGAAATTGGGACTATTGTTATGTAAGAAGTAGTAATGCAGAGAGTGCTAGTGAGCGGAAGATAAAATCTTCAGGTACTAAGAGAAGTGTTTTGAGGTTATCAGATGAATGAAAGACAGTGGCTAATCTGAATAGAATGGGTTATAATCTGGTGTTTTTTAGGGAGGAGAGGAAGAGAATGGTTTAAGATCAAAAACAGCAGCAAAAAGGATACCTACCTACTTCCAAGTTCAGTGACATAAATTTTGAAGAAGAGAAAACAGCCACAATTTGAAAGGGTGAAGGGTAGGCAGTGTTTGTAGAGAAGAGTGAGGTTTTGTGAAAAGTTGCAGTGAACACTCAGGGAAGAAGTATAAAGTACAGTGGTAATTACTTGTATCAGACAGTTCTTTTCAGAAGGTTCAGTGGAAGGTTCCTGGTGGTGTGGAGAGATGGAACAAGGAAAGAGAAGCTCTACTGGGGTTTGGGTACTGGAGAAGGAGGAATGGCCTGGGCATTTGTTTGTTTCTTTGGTGACTGATGGGAATAGCAATAAAGCATTTGATGAACATAATGGTGAAGAAGGTTTGGTGTTGAGGTGTGAAAGAAGTTTGGTAGGAACCTGCTGAAATCTGAAGCTCCTACTTGCCTTTTGATCATGAAAGTGTGGAATCTGGGAAGATTTACTGTCCATACACTCTGTCTCCTCTTGCCCTGCTAAGGGTAGCCTGCATCCTCAAACCATTAACATCTTTTCTAGATTATGTGCTTCAAAGTCTCACTGGAAATATATATCAAACATAAGGAGAAAGAAGCAGAAAGAGGATTGATCTAACATTTAGACCTTCTGGAAAACAAATGAGAATAATCTTTCTTGGGTCAAGGATTTGCCCTAAAGTTTTAACCTGCTATGGTTTAAGATGTTTTATTTCAGTTCAGATATATTTTTTAAAAGGTTTAAAAGTATTCATTTAATTGCCTGTGTGAATGTTTGGGGAGGAATTAGAGAAAATATTGGAAAATTGAATGAAAATGTGGTTTGTCAATAGTTCGTCTTCAAGACTCAAATGAAGAGATGAAAAGAAAGTCAAAATGGGCAAAAAATTATAGGCAAGAGACACATCTCACCAAGTAAGTTTTGTATAACTTGCTGTAATAATCAGCTTTCAGGAATGGAAGATGGTGCCTAACTGGCCTCCTTTGTCTCTTCTGTTGTGAACTATGTCAAAGTACTGGGGTGGGTAAAACTTCCAGTTGCATTGTGGGAAATGCCTTGCTGCCTTGAACAATGGTGTGGCTGATGTTATTGTTTGACTCAGAAGGAGACCTTGTTCTTTTGAGGAAAAAAAAAGAACTTAGTGCTCATAATGTACTAGAAATCTTGAAGAAAAACCTTTTTCGATATGTAAATAAGCAAAAATCATTTGCTCTTTGTCACTCTCTGTTTGCCCCCATCTTTCCTATCACCCCATGAAGTTCCAGACGTAACTACTAAGGTACCTTGAGCTATAAAAAGTGTAATTGAAAAAAACCTCCATATCTGTGAAAAGCAGGCTCAAATAGAATATAAATGTGTTTGTCTAAATTTAAAATCCATTTCAGGTTTTAAAAAGCCTCACGTTTAGTTATTTTTTGCTCTATGACAGTGTCTTTACGTATTGTGGGAGTCAAATGAAGGAATTGTTCTCTTTGGCCCTTTTATTTTGAAAAGTAAAGCAGGTAAAAAAAGTGAGGTTTGAGGAATAAGGTGTAAGACTTTTTTTTCTTGGAGCTTATTTAACTACTTAGTAGGTGGCATAATGAACACACATTAAAGGTCATTTTGAAACACCACTTCTCCCTCCTTTGCCTGGCTAACCCTTAATTATCCTCCAAACCTCAGGTAGTTGTCATTTCTTCTAGCAGTCCTTTCCAACGCCCCAGGAATAGATGCTTTTCCTGTCATGGTCCTTAATGTTTTCCTCTTTCAGAGCACTCATCATAATGTTATATTGAAATTAGGTCCTAGTTCATTTTTATATACTCAATGCCATCCATTTTGTGTGGTCTATAAGGAATTCTCAGTAAGTGTTGGTTTAATTAACATGCAGGGAAAGATCTTTTTACTATTTCTCTTCTTGTCAGTCTGGACATATGTCCTTTTGATCTCATAGAAGCAATTATATTTTGCAAAGACATTTTTGAATCTGAAAATCCTGAGAAGTCTTCCAGAAGCATTCTGCTTACAATTAGAAAGTAACTTAAGTGTTAAAACAGTAAAAGCCCACAAAATGGATGTGCTAACATCCAAATTTACCCCAGGTGAAACAATGAGGCAGAAAGTTTTCAAAGCCCTCTTTCTTTGCAACATTAGAACACTTTCCAGTGTTGCTTTCTTCTTTTTACTAAGGGCCTATTATATCCATGTTGCTCCCCCAGAATGACTTTCTATTTCTCCTCCATCAACTTGACTTTATTAACAGAATAGTTGGAAAGAATGAAATTAAAAAAAAATCTGTCCAAAATGCCACCGATAATAGGTGTAAGATGTGGCCCACATGTTGTTTACACTAATGCTTTCAACAAAACCCCAACCTTAGATGAAGCAAACAAGTCTCTTTTTCTGTGTTCGTACTTGAACAAGAAGATGCAGCTTAGGATTCACTGCAATAAAGTAGTTTTCCACTCTAAATTTATCATCTGCAGCCCCAAATGGTTCTTCGAATTGCCTGGTGGCTTCCTAGAGCACAGAGACAAGGATTAATATGCTGCTCTTAATGGAGACAAGCAAGTCCAAACGGTGAGGATGTAGAAAATGAGAGGCGAGGCAGGAACAAACACGAAATGATGTAACGTAATGAGTTATCCTGCTGCCTACCTGCTTCATGATGGGCTGTCAAGTGACAAGTAGGTCACTCAGCAAGCATGTTCATCGTTGGACACTAAAGACCTATATCTGAGTGTAGTTTGTGGAAAGAAGAACAGAAGAAGACATTAACATCAAGTTCCTTCTTGTTTCTTATTTCCTGTGGATTTTTGGGGTGCATTTTTTGCCCTTTTGTGGATGTTTAGAAAGCTCTAGGGTGTGGCATTTCACTTAAGGCCAGAAGAGGAAAAGTGGCTTAGCATGGATAGGCTCAGTGTGTGGGATGGAAGCCATGGAGGAACAGCACTACAAGTCAGACTGCACCCTGGGAAGCTTGCCAAAGGCAACACTGGTGGCTATGGAGTGGTCTGAGAGGGAGTAATATGGTGTTGTACTAAGCTGAACAACATTTCCCAGAATTCTTCTTTCTGTAGGTTTCCTTTTAGGTGGGCCATGAAGGAAGTGAAGCATTTTTTTTTAGGTGAGTATTTTATATGTTTTTATTTATTTATTTTTTATTTTATAGCTGTTCCCAGTAGGATATTCCCCCCTATAAGTTATTGGGGCACAGGTAGTGTTTGATTACATGAGTAAGTCCTTTAGTGGTGATTTGTGAGATTTTGGTGCATCCATCACCCGAGCAGTATACACTACACCATATTTGTAGTCTTTCATCCCTCTCCCCCATCCTATTCTTTTCCCCCCAAGTCCTCTAAGTCCATTGTATCATTCTTATGCCTTTGTGTCCTCATAGCTTAGCTCCCACATATCAGTGAGAACATAAGAAGTTTGGTTTTCCATTCCTGAGTTACTTCACTTAGAATAATAGTCTCCAATCTCATCCAGGTCACTGCAAATGCTATTAATTCATTTCTTTTTATGACTTTGTAGTATTCCATCATATATATATTATTGTTAGTATATAGGAATGTTAGTGATTTTTGCACATTGATTTTGTATCCTGAGACGTTGCTGAACTTGTTTATAGCTGAAGGAGCTTTTAGTCTGAGACTATGGGGTTTCTAGATATAGGATCATGTTTTCTGCAAACAGGAATAGTTTAACTCTCGCTTCCTATTTGGATGCCCTTTATTTCTTTTTTTTTTGCCTTATTGCCCTGGCCAGGACTTCCTATACTATATTGAATAGGAATAGTGAGAGAGGTTATCTTTGTCTTGTGCTGGTTTTCAAAGGAATGCTTCCAGATTTTGCCTGTTGTGTATGATGTTTGCTGTGGGTTTGTCGTAGAGGGCTCTTACTATTTTGAGATATGTTTTTTCAATATCTAGTTTACTGAGAGTTTTGAAAACTTTCAATTTTATTGAAAACATTTTATGCATCTATTAATATAATTATGTGGTTTTTGTCTTTAGTTCTGTTTATGTGATGAATCACATTTATTGATTTGTGTGTGTTGAAACAACCTGACATCCCAGGGATAAAGCCTACTTAATCATGGTGGATAAGCTTTTCGATGTGCTTCTGGACTCAGTTTGCAAGTATTTTGTTGAGGATTTTTGCATCTGTGTTCATCAAGGATATTGGACTGAAGTTTTCTTTTTTTGTTGTGTCTCTACCAAGTTTTCATATCAGGATAGTGCTGGCCTCATTTAATCTGTTATGGAGGAGTCCTTCCTCCTCAACTTTTTGAAATAGTTTCAACAGGAATGTTGCCAGTTTTTCTCTGTATGTCTGGTAGAATTCAGCTGTGAATCCATCTGGTTCTGGGCTCTTTTTGGTTGGTAGACTATTTATTACTGCCTCAATTTCAGAGCTCATTATTGGTCTGTTGAGGGAATTAATTTCTTCCTGGTTCAGTCTTGGGAGGCTAGGTATCCAGGAATTTATCCATTTCTCCTAACTTTTCTAATGTATGTGCATAGAGGTATTCATAATATTATCTGATGGTTGTTTGTGTTTCTGTGGGGTCAATGATAATATCCCCATTGTTGTTTCTGATTGTGTTTATTTGAATCTTCTCTCTTTTCTTTGTTATTAGTCTAGCTAGTAGTCTATTTTATTAATTTTTTTTTTCAAAAAACTAGCTCCTGGACTTGTTGGTCTTTTGAATTTTCTTGTGTGTCTCAATGTCCTTCAGTTCAGCGCTAATTTTGGTTATTTCTTGTCTTCTGCCAGCTTTGGGATTGGTTTGCTCTTGGTTCTCTAATTCTTTTAGTTGTGATGTTAGGTTGTTAACTTGAGTTCTTTCTAACTTTTTGATGTTGGCATTCAGTGCTATAAATTTCTCTCTTAACACTGCCTTAGCTGTGTCCCAGAGATTCTGGTATGTTGTATCTTTTCTCACTAGTTTCAAACAACTTCTTGATGCCTGCCTTAATTTCATTATGTACCAAAAAGTCATTCAGAAGCAGGTTATTCAATTTCCATGTAACTGTATCATTTTGAGTTAATTTCTTAGTCTTGATTTCTAATTTGATTGTTCTGTGGTCAGAGAGATTGCTATAATTTCAGTTATTTTGCATTTAGTGAGGAGTGTTTTATTTTCAATTATGTGATTGATTTTAGAATATGTGTCTTTTGGCAGTGAGAATAATGTATATTCTGTTGCTTTTGGGGTGGAGAGTTCTGTAGAATCTATTGGGCCCATTTCATCCAGTGCTGAGTTCAGGTCCTGAATATGTTTGTTAATTTTCTGTCTCAATAATCTGTCTAATAGTGTCAGTGGGATGTTAAATTTCCCCACTATTATTGTGTGAAAGTCTAAGTCTCTTTGAAGGTCTCTAAGAACTTGCTTTATGGATCTGGGTGTTCTTGTATTGGGTATGTATATACTTAGGACAGTTAGATCTTCTTGTTGAATTGAACCCTTTACCATTTAATGCCCTTCTTTGTCTTTTTATGATCTTTGTTGGTTTAAAGTCTGTTTTTTCTGACACTAGGAATGCAACCCCTGCATTTTTTATTTTCCATTTGCTACCAAGATTTTTCTCCTTCCCTGTATTTTGAGCCAATGTAGGTCATTGCATGTGAGATAGGTCTCTTGAAGACAGCATACCAATGGGTCTTGGTTCTTTATCTAGCTTTCCACTCTATGCCTTTTAATTGGGGTATTTAGCTCATTTACATTCAAGGTTAATACTGATATGTGTGTATTTGATCCTGTCATCATGATGTTAGCTGATTATTTTGCAGACTTGTTTATGTGGTTGCTTTATAGTGTCACTGGTCTGTGTACTTCAGTGTGTTTTTGTAGTGGCAGGTAATGGCCTTTCCTTTCCATATTTGGTGCTATCTGCAGGGGCTCTTGTAAGGTAGGTCTAGTGGTAATGAATTCTCTCAGCATTTGCTTGTCTGAAAATAATCTTATTTCTCCTTTGCAAGCTTAGTTTGGCCAGATATGAAATTCTGGGTTGGAATTTCTTTTCTTTAAGAATGTTGAATCTTGGCCCCCAGTCTCTTCTGGCAGGTAGGGTTTCTGCTGAGAGGTCCATTCTTAGCCTGATGGGATTCCCTTTGTAGGTGACCTGATCTTTCTCTCTACCTGCCTTGAACACTTTTTCTTTCATTTTGACCTCGGAGAATCTGATGATTATGTGTCTTGGGGATAATCTCATGAAGCAGCTTACTGGGGTTCTCTCCATTTCCTGAATTTGAATGTTGGTCTCTCTAGCTAGGTTGGTGAAGTTCTCAAGGATGATAATACTGAAATATGTTTTCCAAGTTGGTTCCATTCTCTCCATCTCCTTCAGGGACACCAGTGAGTTATAGATTTGGTCTCTTTACATAATCCCATATTTCTCAGAGGTTTTGTTAGTTCTTTTTTTCCTTTTTTTCTATTCTTGTCCTACTATCTTATTTCGATCTTCAAGCTGGTCTTCAAGCTCTGAGATTCTTTTCTCCACTTGGACTATTCTGCTATTAATACTTGTGATTGCATTATGAAATTCTTCTAGTGTGTTTTTCAGCTCTATCAGGTCAGTTACATTCCTTTCTGTACTGACTATTTTGTCTGTCAGCTCCTGCATTGTTCTATCATGATTTTTAGCTTCCTTGAATTGGGTTTCAACATATTCCAGTAGCGCAATGATTTTATCATGATTTTTAGCTTCCTTGGATTGGGTTTCAACATATTCCTGTAGCTCAGTGATTTTTGTTTCTATCCATATTCTGAATTCTATTTCTGTCATTTTAGCCATCTCAGCCCAGTTCAGAGCCTTTGCTGGAGAGCTGATGTGGTCATTTGGAGGAAAGAAGGTGCTCTGGCTTTTTGAATTGTGATGATTCTTGTGTTGATTCTTTCTCATCTTTGTGGGTTCAATTTTTGAGGTTTCTGACCTTTGGATGTTTTTTCTTTTATCCTATTTGATGGATTTGAGGGTTCAATTGTGGTATAAGGTAGATTCAACCAACTGGCTTCATTTTTTGAAGATTTTAGGGGGCCAGTGCTCAGCTCCCAACTTCTGAACTGTGTGCTCTAACTCAGAGGGACTTGTACTGGGCCCCAACTTCATTATCTCCCTCCTTGAGGTTAGCAATCCACTGTACTGGAGGGGCTGAGGTCCCCCCTGACCACTGTTCACTATCCTTCAATGGGTAGTATCAACCAAAGCATTTCATAGTGTAGTGATAGCAGGATCTGTCCTTGCAGTGGCAGCTGTGGCGGAGTGCTACCAGGTGTTGGGGTGCCTGCCTCCCTGTGGGTGTTCACTACAGTGGCATAGGCAGTGAGCCCCTGATGGCAGGAGCCCCTCCTAGAGACTATGCGTGGTCATGTTGGAGGTGGTGTTGGCTCAGAGGTAGGGTGCTGGTGGGCATGGGTCTGAGTGCCTTCTTTGTGTCCCACAAGCAGGAGTGGTTGCTCAGGGTGGGGGATGATATGTTGTTCTTTGTGCAGTGTCAGTGCAAGGGTGAGGTGCTGGTGGAGGTGGAGCTGGCTGGCTCGTTGTCTGCCAAGGCTCCATGTGCAATGGTGGTAAACTGGGGCAGGGAGGGGCAGAGTACCCTCCTGTGCACTAATGGGGCAAGGAAAGTAAAACCTACCTGTGCAGACATGCATTAGCAAAGTAATGTTGGGGGTTGCCATGGCCCTGAAGGAAGCTGCAGTATGAAGAGCGAGGGTGTGGTCTGATATGTGGCCATAGGGGCTGCCCCACTGGTGCTCTCCCCTGATCAGGCAGTCTGCCAGTTCAGAAGCTACAGTGCAGGCCCCCAGGGCACCTAAGACTACCCTACAAGCATGCATGGCCAGACTGGGGCCACAGGAGAGGCCAGCAGACCAAGGGGTGCTCAGGTCAGACCAGTCCCGTCTGATAGGCAAGACCACCCTACAGAGTTCAGATCCAACAGTTCCCCTAGGATCAAAGTCTCCTATGGGAGCAAATTGAGCCTAGGGCAATAGCTGTCCCTGGCCATGCTCTGCTACTGAGTCTCCCACATCAAACACTCTGGGCTCCACATCAGCTGGCTTGCTGCCCCTATCACTTTTCTAACAGCTCTCCATGCCACCTCTAGTGTCTGTGGTGGTTGAGAGGTCTCTTCCTGCCAGGGTTCCAGAGGCCTGTGTTGAGGGTGGTTTGCTTCTTGCCAGTTCAACTCACCCATTCCCCTGGAGCCATCTGGGGCCTGGAATGAGTCCTGATGTGCAAAGCCCTGTGCAGGGTTCTCAGCTTTCTCCCCCTTCAGCCCAGTTTCCATGTCCTCCCTCCATCCACTGTCGGTCCCTTCCCTCTGAAAATCGTATAGGAGCACACCAGTCATCTCAGTTCCTTGGTGGGAGCTGTTCCACCTGGCTACATTTAGCCAGCCATCTTATCCCCACCACCCCCCGCCCTGCCCACATTTTGTTTTTGACACTCAGAAGGTTGGGGCAGGAACTTTTATAACTCACATGTATTCTTGTTTATCTGCTAGTTCAACTTGTTGCATGCAAGAATTTTACTTTCCCTTGGACTTTCCTTCTTGTTCACTCCTGGGTCAAGTGTGTGTTTAGTTCCATGATAAAAAGTGTCAGCTTCTCCTTGAGAACACCCACTTCATCAAATTGGGTTTTAATTTGTCCTAATGAGTTTCAGTTTTCCTGCCCTCCGCATTTTGCATACAACTTCTTTTCCTATTGACTGCTCTCAAATTCCAACATCAGATATGAAGGCAAAAGCTTTACAGAGACTGTTTAACTGGGTCCACAGTCACATATTTCTATTGATGAGACCTTGGTTGATGCAGAGGCTTTTGTACACTATGGCCTGCCATTTGTGCTTCGAAGAGCTTCTCAATTTTCCCTATTATACCTATATCCTTTCTATTTCTTCTTGTTGTTGTTGTTGAGAGGGAGTCTCGCTCTGTTGCTCAGGCTGGAGTGCAGCGGCATGATCTTGGCTCGCTGCAAGCTCCGCCTCCTGGGTTCAGGCCATTCTCCTGCTTCAGCCTCCTGAGTAGCTGGGACTACAGGCACCTGCCACCATGCCCACCTAATTTTTTGTATTTTTAGTAGAGTCAGGGTTTCACCGTGTTAGCCAGGAAGGTCTTGATCTCTTGACCTCGTGATCCGCCTGCCTCAGCCTCCCAAAGTGCTAGGATTACAGGCGTGACCCACTGGGCCAGGCCTATCCTTTCTATTTTTTATGTGTAAAAATGGACATGCCCTTGCTCTAAATTCAAACTACATCTTGAGTAGAATACAAAGGTCTCCTTTAAGGTAGTAGATGAAAGGGAGAATGAAGAGGGTTTATCTGCTTATCTCAATCTTTTATTTCCTATTGGCCAAAAAAAAAAAAAAAAAAACTCTTCACTCCACAGGTGAGAACTATTCCAAACTTTTTGGCTCTGTCTCCTGGCTCCTTGGCTGATGCCCTGGAAGCCAGATCCTACTACTGCAGGACATAATCTCATCCGAATCCAGAAGAGGAGATGGAAACAGCATCAACTGTTGTATGTGTAGAGTTGAACTAAGTGTTCACCTTAGACTATAGCTAGCTCAGAGTGCTTGGCATTGGTAATAGTGATAGTGAAATAGTGGTTTGGAGGCAGTGGCAAGTTCTGGTGGAAGAAAGCAGTTGATGAAATCAAGTTTGTGTCTCATACTGGCAACACTAAGGTGTTTCTCTGGTCAGCTCATTTTTTCATCCTCTGCAACCATTATTTCACACTTTAATCAAATCAGCCTGAAAACCATTTTAGTTCCTCACACTTATCAGAAAACCTTGGCTCCTCTTTTACAGAGAAGATAAGAGTAATGAGAAAGATGCTTTGTTATGTTCTAGGCATTAAAGATACAAGCTCACCTTTATTTGTATCCTTTATATGCTTGTTTCCTCTTATTTACAGTAGAAAAGCTGTCTTTTCTTTTATTAAGACCAGTTCTTCAGTTTGTATATTGTGTCCCATCCCTCTTATCATCTCAGGAACCTGAAACAGCTGACCAACTTTTTCTTTCCTTTCTCTTACATCAAACCTGTACATTCCCTCTCAGCCAGTCACACAGTAGGCTCTATTTATAGATGTATGTGCATATATAGGGTAAAGGTGATTGTATATGCAAATATCCCTGACTTTTATATAATTTTATTTCATTTATAAAAGTGGTATCTGCCCATTGTTACAAGACAAATATTGAATGTAGAAAAGTTCACAATCTTTATCTTCCTACCTCTTTATTACCTCTCCTTGAGAATAATAATAGTTAATAATTTGATATGTTCATACTAAGCTACACAAATATATACTGTGGGAGAGAATGATTTTTTACTAAATATCCTCTGCATTTTCCAGCCTCCTTCCCTTGTGGATAGATTTAGTTCATATGGTGAGTGCTGGCCAGTGAAATATGAGTGGAAGATGTGTGTCAATTTGGGGTTGACACAAGCCTTAACCTTAGAGATTGTGGCAACCTTAGAGGTTACAGGCTCTGGGTAGCACAACCATAAAATGGAGAAGGCCCCCTGATGGGCATGGACTTTGTGTAAGAAACATGTAAATCTTTACTGTGTGAATCTTCTAAGCTTTTAAGGATTTTTCTGTTGAAGTAATTTGTGTTATGCACATATATTTCATTTAAAAGATGGGAACACACTAGACATATTATTCTTCAAACTTGTTTCTTTCCCTTAACAGTATTACTAAGATTTATCCATCCTTTTCAAAATATGAATCATATTCTACAGTATGACTATATCATAACTTATTTCACCATTTTCCTGTGGTTGGATTTTCATATTGCTCACAACTTTTGCTTTGGTATGATTTTTGCCTCTACAAACCATATTGCAATAAATACCTTAACACAGATCACTTTACATACTGACACTTTCATTTTTGTCGTACAATTTTTCCAAATTGAGATGCATGGGTCAAAGGATTTATGTGTGTTTATTTAAGTAGAAATTTCCAGACTGCTTTACAGAAATATTTTAAGCCTTTCATACATGCATTAGAAATATGAGTGCCTGTTTTTCTTTCATTAAACAGTGGATGACGTAGGTAGCTTATGTTATTAATTTCTCATGTTCAGTCATGCATCACTTAACGAGGAGGATCTGTTCTGAGAAATGCATCTTTAGGCAATTTCTTTGTTGTGAAAATACCGTACAGTGTATTTACACAAACCTAGATTGTATAGCCTATACACACCTAGGCTAGGTATAGCCTGTTACTCTTAGGCTACAAACCTGTATGGCATGTTACTGTACTAAATACTGTAGGCAGTTGTAACAAAATGGTATTTGTGTATCCAAACATATCTAAACATAGAAAAGGTACAGTAAAAATATGGTATTACAATTTGATGAGGACTACTGTCGTATATGCGGTCTATTGTTATGGAAACATTGCAATGCCTGACCATATAAATGAGATTTTACATAATCATGCCAAAATCTTGTGTGTATTTTATATGTATACAAGCAGTGTGTGTGTGTGTGTGTGTGTGTATTCTCTCTTACAATTTTATGTGCTTTTGTGTTTTTTGCTTAATGGAGTGTCTTGGAGATTATTTTATATCATAAGATAAAGTAGCTTCTTATTTCTTCTTACAGTTATATAGTGTTCTACTGTATGACTGTACTGTAATTTACCATATTTAATTAGTATTCCTATGGATGAGCATTTAGATTGTTTTTCATCTTTTGCTTGATAAAAAGGGTTACAAGTAATAACCTTATTTGTGTTATTTTACATATGTGCAAGAGTATAAAATAAATTTTTTTAAATTGACTTTCTGGCTTAAAGGGTCTGTGTATTTATCATTTTAATAGATATTACCAGACTGCTTCTGCAGAGGTTACTGTTATTCTTACCATCAATGTATGAGGGTATCTGTTTCCTCAAACACTCTCCCCGAAGTTTGTTATCAAACGTTTTGATCTTTTCAAAGTTTGTTATTCAAACTTGATTGATTAAAGTGATAATACATATCTTTTATTACACATGGGATTGCTCGTTCTACAAAGTCATTTTTATTTTATTTTCTATTAACTGTATCTACCTTTTTTGGTTTGATTTTTGCCTGTTAGCATTGGATTGTTTGTCTTTTTTCAATTGATGTTGAGAGACTGAATATACAAATGAAAAATGGCCAGATTATTTGCAATAATAAGGTGTTTACTCACAACCTGTAGCAACCAGCCCAGGAAACCAGCTTCCTATCTATAGTAACCAGTACAGGAAGTCCAACTATTCTTTGTAGCAACTAGTAGAGGAAACCAAATAATAATCCCTAAAATAATTACCCCAAATATCCAAAGACGTGATTAATAATTGACAGTTTCCTTAATTTTTGTCCCTAGTTCCAACCTAGGATCATCTGGAGAAAGCCAAAAATACATCTCTAGCCGATCACATGGATGCCCTGCTTTCAGTTAGCTGCCTACTGTTTCCCCATGCTAACAGCCTCCAATCAGGGCACATCCGAAACAGTCCTTTTTATTTGTATAAAGCTTTCACCTCTGCCTGCCTTTGAGGTCTGCCAAATCCAAATGATGGTGGGTACTCCTTTGCTGTATCAAGCTCTGAATAAATAGCCTTCGCTTTTGCTTGTTCTTATTTGTGTGGTCTTACAATATTTTGCAGATCTTTGTTTGTTGTTGTTGTTGTTGTTTTGAGAGACAGGATTTCACACTGTTTCCCCGGCTGGAGTGATGTGGCATGTTCATAACTCACTGCTTGAACTCCTGGGATCTAGTGATCTTCCTACCTAAGCTTCTCAAATAGCTGGGACTACAGGCACGTACGACCACACATGGCTAATTAAACAAAATTTGTTTTGTAGAGATAGGGTTTCTCTATGTTGCCCAGGCTGGTCTTGAGCTTCTGGACTCAAATGATCCTCCTACTTCAGTTTCCCAAAGATCTGGGGTTACAGGTTTGAGCTACCATGCCCTATCTACAGTTCTTTTTATATTAGCCCTTATCTGTGAAGTACAAACGTATTTTTTGACTTTGTTAGAGTGTTTTGAAATATAAATTTTAGTTGGTGTTAAAAATACACACAGCAAAGTGCACAAATCCTGAATGTACCTCTCAATGACTTTTCACAATGTAAACACTCACATGTAACATGATCAAGAAACAAGAGTATTACCAAAACACTAGAGGCCCCTTTGTGGCCCCTTCCAGTGACTATCTTCTCCCGTAGATGTCACCTCCTTCCCTTCAAATTTAACTACCTATCTTCACCTCTAAAATTTTTTCTATAATTTTGCTCTTGAGCTTTACATCAACAGAATCACACAGTATATAGTCTTTTGTTTCCGGCTTTCTTTGTCCAAATTCATTTGGATGAGATTCATTCATGTTGTATGCAAGTGAAGTTAATTTATTCCCACTGCCATATTATCCCATATGAATACACCACCATGTTTTGAGCATGGTTGCTTAATATATCTTAAGTGAATTATCTGTATTAGCAGTGTGGAGTAGTCACAAGGATGATTAAGACATCATTCAGTGAATCTGTTTCTCATGCTTAAACATATCCAAAAACATCATAATGGTACTGATCACTTTATTGTTTATCTTGATTCATATGGATTCTGAAACCTACTTGAATGGTGAACCTGAAGGAAATGGAGAGAGGGGATGATATGGGTGATTTGAATTTCTGGAGTGGGGTTTTGCTGGTGTCTTAGTCTGTTATGTGTTCCTATAAAGGAATACCTGAGGGTCGGTCATTTATAAAGAAAAGAGGTTTATTTAGCTCATGCTTTTGTAGACTGTATGAGGATCATGGTGCCAGCATCTGCTCCATTTCTGCTAAGGGCTTCAGAGTGCTTCCAAATCATGGCAGAAGGTGAAGGGGAGCCAGCATGTGCAGAAATCAAATGGTAAGAAAAGAAGCAAGAGAGAGAGAAGTGAGGAAGAGCTGAGCCCTTTTTTTAACAACCAGCTCTCATGAACTAATAAAGCAAAAACTCACTCACTCCCCCACTTTAGGGAGAATATTAATCTATGAAGGAGCCATCTCCATGACCCAAACGCCTCCCACTGGGCCCTACATGTAACATTGGGGATCAAATTTCAACATGATGTTTGGAGAGGTTAAACATCCAAACTATAGCAGCTGGCGGGAGTGTTTTACCAAAGACTGGTTGAGAATCAGCATGTGGTAATACCGTGAAAACCAACCCTGAGGCCATTCACTATGACATTACATTTTACATACAATGTACTACAAAGATTGTCAAACCCGGGTGGAGTGTGATCTTTGAGTATAATGCTATCATTATGAGAGACAAATAAGTGGGATAATTACTCCTTTTTTTTTTCTTTTGAGATAGGATCTTGCTCTGTCACCCAGGCTAGAGTGCAGTGGTGCTATGACGGCTCACTGCATTCTCGACCTTGGGGGCTCAGATGATCCTCCTGCCTCAGCCTCCTGAGTAGCTAGAACTGCAGGCATGTGCCACCATTCCTGGTTAATTTTTTAATTTTGTGTAGAGAAGAGGCCTCCTTATGTTGCCCAGGGTGGTCTTGAATTCCTGAGCTCAAACAATCGTCCTGTCTTGGACTCCCAAAATGCTGAGATTACAATAGGTGACAATAACTTCTTATAATTGCTGAGCTCAGAACATGATACCCAAAAGTATGGCACCTTGACATGCTGAGTATTTGTGGAACAGGAGGAAGGAAGCAGGGAGGGTCTCAAAAGCAAGAAGGTGTCTCTGACCTTCTCCTGTCCTCTTATATTTGACCCTCTTTTTTCTTAGAAGTGGGTCATGGAAACTAAAATTCCTCTCTCTTGAATTAAGTCGTAAAACCTAGGAAGGTCACTCTCTGACCTTCTCCCTTCTCCGTTAAAAAATCCTCAGTCACAGATGTCCTGCTCCACACCTGCAGGGAAGGAATGTCATACACAGAGACAGAAAAGAATCTGAAGAAACCTTGCTGAGCTCACCTAGTTTAAAACCATTGGATCATACCTCTTTCTGTCCAATCATGTTTCTCCACTTCTGTCTACTTCTTTCATCAGACTCACGATAAAAATATGCAGTTTTCCCTGGATCTTTGGGTCTTCATTTCTGAAGGCTCCTGTGTCACATAAGACTTTGGTGAAATGAATTTTTTACACTTTTATTAGTCTGTTGTTCGGTGTGGGGATGTCAGCATGATCTTTGTGATAGGTGAGGAAAAGATTACTTTTTCACCCCTACACAGTATAGACAAAATGGTTAGGACACAAAATACTGTATTTTGCTTCCTTGTTCAACATTTTTGAATATTTATTTACTATGAGGTCTAGAGCAGTGATTTCCAAACCTTAGTGTGGATCCAAATCACTTGGAGGGCTTGTTAAAAAACAAATCACTGGGCCTCACAAGGATTTGCATTTCTAACTAGTCCCAATGTAATGGGGATGGCTATTCCCAGGACTCACTTGGAAAACTGGTCTGGACAAGAAAAAGAATAATGTGAGTGAAGCAAAGCAATGATAATAGGTTTAGGTAACTTAATTCTGAACTCATATCCCTGTGTAGGGCATTCACGAGTTTTCTTTCTCCCCAGGTGCCATTTTCTGGTAAGCCATAATTTTATGCAATCTTTAAGGAAACTTAAGAAGCTCCTGTGAATTATTTGCAAGAAAAATAGCTTGAGATTATTAGGATTTGAAGACTATTTTTTTAAAAAAGAAATAACTTTTTGTTTTTTTAGATGGAGTCTTGCTTTGTCACCCAGGCTGTAGTGCAGTGGCGCGACCTCGGTTTGCTGCAACTTCCATCTCCCGGGTTCAAGCGATTCTCCTGCCTCAGCCTCCCCACAAGGATTTGCATTTCTAACTAGTCCCAATGTAATGCTGAGGCACCCGCCACCAAGCCCAGCTAATTTTTTTTTATATTTTTAGTAGTAGATGGGGTTTCACCATGTTGGCCAGGCTGGTTTTGAACTCCTGACTTCAAGTGATCCACCCACCTTGGCCTCCCAAAGTGCTAGGATTACAGCCGTGAGCCACTGTGCCCGGCCAAAAGAAATAACTTTTAAAGAAATGTTTTGAAGTACAAAATTGATAAAATATATTAGTAGGGTATTTCAGTGGATGTGGTTGGAATGCAGAGACATTTGAGAAAATTTAAGATGTGTCGCTGTTAGCAGACAAGCATTTTCGGTTAACTTTCAATTATGTTGTATGGACTGTATCAAGATTTTATTAAGTCTGGTTATTGATTCATTTCCCCTTTAAAACAATTAAAATGTTATGTTTGCTTTTGGGAAAAAGTTTTTACTGTTTCCCTGCTGCAAAACATTTAATACATACATTAACATCAGTGACATATTCATAATTTTTTCCAAGATTCTCGTAAGAAAGGTTTTGGGAATAAA
Organism: Pan paniscus; assembly: GCF_029289425.2. NCBI lineage: Eukaryota > Metazoa > Chordata > Mammalia > Primates > Hominidae > Pan > Pan paniscus. The sequence goes on along the minus strand of NC_073253.2, from coordinate 121,321,277 downwards.
ATCAAATAAAGTGATATTATTAAAGGATTAATCTTGATTCTGCTCTAATACATTTTTTAAAAGCAAATCAATTTCAAGTTAAGAAAATTTATGATGTTACTATTATTAAACTAATTTATAATACTGTTATATAATAACATAACTATATTAATAATCATTAGTAATTATAATTATTATTTTCAACTACTGTTGCTAAAAAACTTGTAATAAATCTCATTTCATTACAACATACCAATGTTTGTACCCCAAAGGTGAGAATTATTATTTTGGGAGATGTTTTATGTTAGAGCAGTGAATAGGTCAACCTATAGGTATTCCCAGGACTGAGTCTATTTCATCCATACAAAAAAGGTGTTAAGAAGTACATCCAGGCTTGTAAGGGGCCTAGGAGATTGGTCTGGCAATTGGATATTGAGAACTTCAAGGTCTGATCCAATTAGGGCTTTGGATTGCATATAGTCAAAGACAATTAGGAGAAGCAGGCCAGAGAGGCTAATGGAACTGCCCACAGAGTTGTTTAGGGACCCAGGCAATAATACAATAACATAGATAAAATATATCAAATGCTTTCTTTGTGACAGGTAGAGTTCTTTAGGTGCAGTATTTCATTTATTTCCTACATTTTGATACTTTAATGACATTCCCCACTCTAAAGATGAAAAAACTTAGAAGCCTGGATGGTGAGAATCTTTCCTTATATCACACAGATAGTTGGGACTGGTAATGAGTCTTCACCCAGGGCTGAGCTCTCCCTCCCATGTCTTCTCTCCTTATTCCCAGCCTATCACCATCTTGTCTCCAAACTGTCTCCCATGAACCGCTTGAAAGCTACATTACAATATCAGAAATGGTATTTTATGGTGTATAAAATACTAAATATTTTATTAGATTAAGAAATCAATCTTATGACATCAAAAGATATCCTTAAGAAAGTAGCAGAATTGAAAAAAATGGTGTACTGATAATAATCCCATATGCCTCCCCACAAAATACACAGAAATAATTTAAAATGTATGGTAGGTGTTTGACATTCTTTTTGTTGTATTTCCTTCTCTCTTTCCTTTGTATTAGATTCAAGTTTATTTTTTAACTTATTAACCCATCTGAAATTTAATATGTTTGTTCAATGGAAAATAAATCAATATCTCCTCCTACTAGGCCTTAATACAGTGCTCAGATTGTAGTTTATACACTGTACATTTTACCTTCCCTCGTCATTTTTACAGGCAGATTATTTTATGGCCTAATGGTTCTTCAGTAGGCCATAAGCACTATATACACTTGATAACTCCTTTATAACAAAGCAAAAGGAGTACGTCAGTTCTAAAAGTCTCAAAACTGGGCCTCTTATTAAAATTTTAATAAAAACTGTAAACCATTAAAAAACAGTTAAATTTTGTTGCTGTCATTGAGAAATGTTATTCTTGGCTAATATTATATGCAAATGTAATGAGTTTCTTCAATAATCACTCTGTGAAAACAAGACTGGAAATTTTGCCCAAATAGACCAATGGGAATTTGCACATGTTTTGGGGGAAAATTCTTGCATAGATATCTCTTTGCTTTACTCTGGCTGACTACTGACTTTGTCTTAAGAAAAATCATCCTTATGGGACATTTTATAATAAGATTGATTTTACCTATAGTTACCATACCACCTTCATTTTTACTTTCAAGTGACCTCTGATTTCATTTCTTCATTTTCAATAGTAAAATATGAACCAGATGTAGAGAATGGTGAAGTGGAATTTCTCATAGTTCATTTAGAACCTCCATTAATTAATTCCCCATTGTGTGGCAGTGTTAACAGCAGGTGTTTTAGAGTTTGAATAGGTAAAATGGGAAACCCCGCCCCCCTTCAAGTATCTTATTGTTTGCTAGAGAGTTTTGAAATCATGCCTTTAGAAATTTGCATGGTTTGTGTGTGTGTGTGTGTGTATGCGTGTGTGTGCATATGTATGTATGTGGATACTTAAAAAAACCTCTAAATCTATAGACTTCTTGGAGATGGAGGTAGATGACAGGTTGGCAATTTAAATATCTTTGTGAAATTAATGCCATGTTTTTTGCTTTTTTTTTTCCCCCTGAAAACGAACGTTGTGGAAATGAGTGTGTTGAATTGCAAAAAAAAAAAATTTTGGAAAAACTGCTTTCACATTAATCTTACTTTACTAGAATCTGCAAAGCATTTGTATAGGACTAATAGTAAGTCCTACAAACCTGAATCTCTCCTGGAGGAATTAAATCACAAGTGTAGCCTACAGGGTGATTCCATGTCGCAGTAAGTGCTGCTTTCCTGGGCAGCCTGCAGTCTGCTCTATGGCTGTCTGCTGGGGCTTGTGCCAGCTGGAACATGAAAACATGGATCTGCTTGCTCTTCTGGCCAATAGACCCAAAGCACTCCCTTATTCTTTTTTAAAACATTATTATAAAAAGTGGAATAATACTTGCTCAGTCCTCTCTCTCTCTTTGTAAATAACAATGATGTTTCAAATAATGCTGCTTCATTGATGCTCTGAAAAAAATACATTCATGAATTAGAACTAAATTGACATTTTAATTTTGTCCCTTCCTGTTGTTTAGAATTCACAGTCACTGCAAGGACCTTGCATAACACACATATGGAACATTCATATGTTCCTCTTGATTTCTGTATGCCACCCTCATATTTTGAGATTTGTCCATACAAGTCAGCTTGAATTTGATAATATCCTGTCAATTAAACTAAACCTTGTTTTCAAAGCCAAATAGCACAAGTGCCTCAGGCACCTGGAAAAAAACCCAGCACACAGGCTCAAGTGGATAGTTAGGTGTGCAATTACTTGATTTATACACATGTGTGTTTCTGAAATTACAGCTGCAGGGTTTTGTGGTCTCTGTGGGGGTGTGAACAGTTTTGCTGGCAAGTCTGTTATGCCTTACTTTGGAAATTTGGCTCCCAACATAAATTCCCCTCCCATCACTGATGGAGAACAAAGTCTATTTGTCACTTTTCCATTGCCTGCCACAATGATTCAGAAAGAAAACAGTCTTATTTTGCTGCTGTAATTGGGAATTGCTGATTCATCTCACAAGTCCAATCATCTTCACTTTTCACTATACAAATGTGAGTTGTGGATGTGGTATAAGCTGGCAGGAAAGGGCAGTCTTCCCACGCTTGTTACTGACCCGACTACTTGTAAATTTGCTTGAGGGAACACACTTCTTTCCACAAAACTCTCCTTTTTCAGCAGAAGGTTTTGAAACCAAGACATTCATTCAAAAGAAGTTTCTGTTGTTCTTTTGGCTTTGCGGCTATTTAAAAACAATGCTTGCCTTGAAGTTCTACGTATACTTTTAACCTTTTGGCTTAGCTGTAGAAAAGCTTATTACTGCAAGCATACTCAATCACTCATGATAGTACAACACTCTGGAGACCTTATCATCGCACCGTCTAGTTGAGTAATTAAATGCAGGGTAGATTTACAGTTCAGTGGATTTGCTCATGGTGGGGTGGCAGCCATCTCCTCTTTCCCTTTTGAATCTTTCAACTTCACACTGCTGCTTTGCATCAGGGTGACTGGAAAATGTGAAATCAAATATTAAAGAGCAAATATAGACTAGAAAGGGGGTGGCACATTGGGAAAAGAAAGACAAGGGCACTGAAGGATTTTGCTGTCCAAGCAAAGGAAAATTATTCTAAGTTTGTGTAACTTTTGCAGCTTTGTTAATATTAGAAGATGTAGCTATTATTAGATTGACTTTTTTTTATGAGGGAATTAAACAAGGTCATTTCAGTAACACTGAGAACTCACACTTTCTGCGAAACCACTATTTCCTCAAGGGGCTAATAGGAGCTCAACATGGATAGGAAAAACCACTCCTTTCATATATTCTCAGAATAGTTACCTAACTCATAATGGCTGGAGATTGAAAAGGCCTATTCAGTTCTTGGCTGCAGCCTCCAGGGATCAGGGCAGCATTTTTCTTTGTTCTGTAGTACATTTTCCCCTGTTTTGAATGGTTTTATTTTAATGGCCTCAAGGCTTTCTCTTCTTCCATGGAAAACTGATTCCAGATTCTAGCCAATCTCATCATAAAAATTACTTTCTTACCAGAAATTAAAAGATGTCTCTCTTTTTGCGTGTGTGTGTGTAAAAAGAGAGTGTAGGCTCATTTGACATCTTCACTCTTCAAATCAAGAATCTTCTTGTTTTCTCTTACCTCAAATATACCCTAATCTTGACATTGCCCTCTGGTATTTTTTAAAATTATCTATCTATCTATCTATCTATCTATACAAATTTCTGGTCATTTATTACTTAAATAAATGCTTTTTAACCTGTTCCCCCTCCTCAGTTTTCGAATGGTTACTCTTGTATTTTATGAAAGAAATTAGCATTTATCTCCTTCATAAGTGACAGCATATTCTGCACGCAGGGTATAAATAGCAATACCATATACATATCATCTGCCTCAAATCATTTTTTGGAACAGGTAAGGTACAAATACTACAAATGAATAAATACATGTATGCAATATTCATATTATGGCTTGTTAGCATGTTTGAGTTGTCATTGCTAATTAAATGACGATTTTTATCTTCCTGGAAATTTGCTAAATTTAAACATTGGTTTCACTTATTTATTTATTTGCTCGTTCAAACAAAACTTGTTGAATACCTACTATATTTGAATACTTGTAGGTGCTGGGAATTTAGTGGTGAATAAAACAAAGTCCGTGTCTTTGTGAAACTTACATTCCAATGGTGGGAGAGAGAATATAAACAAACAAGTAAATAGTCTGTCAAATGGTGATGCGTGCTATAAAAAAATCAAGTAGGATGAGGGAGATAGGATCTCCCTTATGAGTGTGTGTATGCACACTTGTGTAGATTCATGTGGCAGTGTTTGTGTGTGTGAGTGTGTCTATGTTGGAGGGAGGTGGTTGTTTCCTACAGGTGGTCAGTGTGACACAGTGACCTTAAGAGAACTTAAGGCAGGACTAAGCCTAAACTTTCCAGGTTGTCAAAATTACTAAATATAAAAGTCTAAAATGCTGCTGATATGGTTAAGTAACACGAGAACTGACCGTTGGATTTAGCAAAATAGAGATCATAGGTGAACTGGATAAGAACTTGAAGTTAAAATAGTAGCGGAGGGCAGAAGTCTAAGGATTCTAAGGAAAGTGGAAAAAGAGAAATTGGAGACATCATATTAAATACTGTTCCTAGGAGTTTTCTTCCAGGAGAAGGAATGACATAGGACAGTAGCTGGAGCTGTTGTGGGATTATGAGTTTTTCTTCTTTTAGCAGTGGAAGAAATAATAGAATGTTTATAAACTTACTGGAAAAATTGGTGTGTATGTGAGTGAGTGTGTGTGTGTGTGAAAGAGAGAGAGAGAGAGAGAAAGAGAGAGAGGTAAATTCCTAGAACAATGTCCTAATGTGGGGGAGTGGAGAAACGAGATAGAGTCTGTAGGATAATATGCAGTTGAGAGATTTTAGAATGACTGTATGCTGATAGTAATGCTCTAGTCGAGTGTGAAAAAGTCATGACAAAGGAGGAGAAAGAGCAAGATAGGATAATAAAGAAGCAGCTTGTGATGTTTTGGAGTATCAGAGGGATTGGGATCCAGTGCACAAATGGAGAAACTGGCTTTAATTTGGAAAGTGTTCATCCACAGTGACAAGAGGGGATGCAGCAGCTATGGGTAGAGATAGGTATAGGTGGGAGGTGGGATTTTTAGAGTCTGTAAAAGTTATTTTCTGATATTTCCCACTTCCTCAGTCACACTGAAAGGAAGTTGAGGATAAGGAGAGGGGAAGTATTAAAATTTGGAAAAGAGGATAAACCAAGATACTAGTAGTCTAGAAGAATGGGAAAGGAATATAGGCTGGGGAAATGCAGTAGGAATGAATAAATGCTATGTAATGGTTATTTGTATTTTAAAATTTGTATTATTTTTAATTGTTTTCTCAAAATACTCTGATCTGCAGTTGGTTGAATCTGTGCGGCAGATGCCAAACTCGCTGGCGCAGAACCTGCAGGTGATGGGGGCTGACTATATTTGAGGACCAGTGTGCCTGTGCTTCTGTCCCTGTCCTAAACTCCTAACCATCTGAATGAGTTGTTGAGCACAGGTATTTTCCCACCTTGGTGCCCTTATTTTTCTTTTTATCACAGTTGTCCTTATATTGTAGTATATAGCACAAAAAAAACCCATTCAGAATAAAGTCTGGCCTTCTTTGTTTTAGATACTGTACTTGCACTAAAAAAAGTGTGAGATCTCATTTGTTGTTTGTGTGTTAGTTATATCAGTCCACATTTTTTGAGGGGGAAGGGAAGGGGGAAACAGGGTCTCACTCAGTCGCCCAGGCTGGAGTGCAGTGGCATGGTCTGGGCTCACTGCAACTGCCTCCTAGGCTCAAGTGATCCTCCCACCTCAGCCTCCCAAGTAGCTGGGACCACAGGTGTACACCACGACACCCAGATAATTTTTGTATTTTTTGCAGAAATGGGGTTTCCCCATGTTTCCCAGGCTGGTCTTGAACTCCTAGCTTCAACTGATCCACCTGCGTCAGCCTCCCAAAGTGCTGGGATTACAGGCGTGAACCATCGCAACAGGCCCCGGCATAGCTTTTAATTTGTGTCATATGGGTGATTGAATTTTGAAATATAGTATTCCTACTATTTTTCTGCTATAAGACTGTAGAGCATAAAAGCGGAAATAGCTGTTAGGAAGGCCACCAACAGTATCTACTACAATCAGGTTGAAAGAGGTTCTCAAAAATATTAAGAAGAGACAAAGTGATGGGAAGAATGAGATATTATAAAAATATTGAGACTAGGCCAGTGGCAGTGGCTCAAGCCTGTAATCTCAGCACTTTGGGAGGCTGAGGCATGCAGATCATGAGGTCAGGAGATCAAGACCATCCTGGCTAACAGGGTGAAACCCCATCTCTACTAAAAATAGAGAAAAGAGTAGCCGGGCGTGGTGGCACAAGCCCGTAGTCCCAGCTACTCAAGAGGCTGAGGCAGGAGAATGGCATGAACCTCAGAGGTAGAGGTTGAGGTGAGCTGAGATTGCGCCACTGCACTCCAGCCTGGGTGACAGAGAGAGACTCCATCTCAAAGAAAAAAAAAATTGAGACTAGAAATGTCAACATAAGTTAATATATTAATTTCATAGGGAAAGAATAAATAAATAGACTCTAATTTTTCTTTTAAATTTCCTTTCTTGAATCCAAGGGTTATTGAGAAATATTTCCTTATAGATACTAGTTGCTTAGCTATCTTTTTATTATTATTTTATACTTTTATTTCTTTATAAAGTCTGTATAATATTGGTTCTTATGAATTCTTTGAGCCCTTCTTTGTAGCCTTGTACGAGGTTAATTTTTCTAAATTTTCTAATTTTGCTTGAAGTGAATGTCTAGTGTCTGTTGATGTAATGTTTATTAGAGCTTATTATATTTTAATGTAGAAAATAACACTTGCTTTTTTGGGTCTGCTTGATTTATTTGTAGTGATTCATAGTTAATAATCTCCAACTATAATTGTGGTTTTATGCATTTTCATTGTCGTTCTGTCAGTAGTTGTTATATAACATTTTTCAGTTGTGTTGTTATGTGGATATAGATTCATGATAATGGCACATAACCAAAATAAAATATCTCAATTTTTTTTCTTATGATCATTTTTACTTTAAATCATGTTGTCTGTTTCTGGCTGTTTTAGGTTTATATTTATATGAAGTCATTTTTTTTCTATCCCTGTATTTTTGAGCTTCACATGTTTTGCTGCTTAATATTTCTAGATGTCTCAAAAATCCATCAGATCATTAATCACAGTCATTTCCATTTCTTTAAATTACTATTAGATTGTGATTTACTTCTGTTTTTAGTTATTTTTACATTTGGATTACATTCTGTTTTTTTAAATCAGTTTATGAAGAGTATTTCTTTAATTTTTCTTTTTGTATACTTCTAATGTCCACTGATTATAGTACATTTTCTTCTGCTGATTTAAAAAGTGATTCTTCTTTATTAAAATTCATACTAAAGATTAGTTTTTAATCAGTTTTTTAAGCTTATAAATATCTATAAATTCTATTTCAGTAAGTTAAACTCTTCATGTAAACTAGAAATCTAATTCTTAAATATTATGGACATTTAATTTTTTAAGATTGTTTTCCTATGATTATTGCTTTTTTAGACACAAATATTTCCCTAAGATATTTATGCGCCCTTAATTCCCGTGTGTCTGCAGCATTCTCCTGGATGTATTTCTTGACTTGCTGGAGAACAGGTCAAAGAGGTTTTTATGCAATAAAGTTTTTGAAGGCTTGTGTGCCTGATAATAGTTTTATTTTACACTCAGAGTTAAATAAAACATTTAGTTGGATATAGAATTCTAGTTTAATGTGCTTTTCTTTCAACACTTTGAAAATGTAACTCCATTGTTTCTTGAATATAATATAGTCTTTGAGAATTTCAATGTCAATCTGATTATAATTCCTTTATATGTAATTGGATTTTCCTTTCTAGAAACTTAAAGAGCTTTTTATTCTTACTTGATGTTCTCAATTTTTGCTATAACTTATCTCACTGTATGTTTGTTCTAATTTATTCAGTTTGCCATTATACATTCTTTTAATCTGAGCTCTTATATTTTTCTTTAATTTTGAGAATTTTAAGTCATTGTTTCTTCTAAAGTGTCTTTCCCCCTATTTATTTATTCTTTCCCTATGAAATTAATACATTAGCTTATGATGACATTTCTAGTCTCAATATTTTCATAATGTCTCTTTCATTCCTCCCATCACTTTGTCTCTTGTTGATATTTTTGGGAACCTCTTTTCAATCTGATTGTAGTAGATACTGTGGGTGGCCTTCCCAACAGCTATTTCCATTTCTTCTTTGTTGACTTTGTTTGTATGACAATGTGCCGAGACCCAGGGAATGTATCAATATTGATTTAAGGCAATCAAGGAAGTCCAATTAGCATTGAACGTCTAGGAATGATCATGTGACCTTAGGAGTGTGCACATGCATTAAGGCTGAGGGCACTCGGCCATTTTCCTGAGACTGGAGAAAGCAAGGGAGAGAGGAGCCAATGTGACTGATGGGGCCCTTTTACCAACACTGGAAAATGTCTTGGAGTCCAGATGAAATTTGTTTTAAGAAACTTAAGAGATGTAATTCTTTCGTCTTCTGTATCATCGTGCATTTGATGCTTATAAGCAACATATTCAAGTGCATTATTTTATTTAGTTCTGGATAATATTAGGTTGGTGCAAAAGTAATTGCGGTTTTGCACTACCCTAATAGCATATGAAGGAAAGTATTTTGAGGACTTTGGGGATGTTTTTCTTTATTACTATAGCTGCTATTGATGATAATATAATAGTAATGATCACTCCTATGAACTAGCATTGCAGGACTTTTCCTTAGTTCAGCTAAAAACAGGGTTCTTTGACCCACAGCCATGAAAATTCAGGCTCACGGACAATTTAAATGGTGAGTAAGACAGGGTTTTATTGGGTATAAAGGCAGAAAAGGGTGAAACAGGGACTTTTGCAAGGCCAGAGTGCCTGCTAGAGGGCCTCCCAACCAGCACTTCAAATCTCAGTTTCCACACAGGAAGAGGAGGAGCCTACAACAAACCTCATGAACTTCCCAAGGCTCCACCTCAGTGGGGAGGCTGGTTGAAGTTCCCCTCCCACCTGGCTGTCTTACTAGTACTACCATACTGATGATATTATTGTAAAGAAAGGTAAAGGAAAAACCTCTTTAGGCCGTATGGCTGATCTCTTTCCTTGATTCTCCCCTGCTCTGGTCTCTAGTTTACCTGACTGGGACACTCACTGTTTTCATTAGTCATGAGCCTCTACACTGCATATCACAGACTAGTATATAGATTCAACCTATAAGAATTCCTTGTATCTAAATACTACACCAGCCTGATGCAAAGTTTCACTACTACCCATTCATTCCTGTGGAGAGGACTCCTTCCACTGAATTGAATTGCTTGGATGATTAGGCAGTATTCTTGAGGACTGGCTCATCTTGATCTGGGCCCACCTATAGTCTTGATTTTGGCTATTTTTTTTTTTTTCCTTAACATCCATCCCCTTTTTACCATTATGATGTCATTTTAGGTATTCCAAAGCTGAGACTGAGACTGAATGCTAATAGGGGACACAATTAGGAATTGAAAATAGTGCTGCTCCTCAAAGAGATAATTTGGTAAGAGACAGATAAGTAAACACGTAATTATAATATAACCTTAAATATACTATGATAGAGATATTAAAATGCTGTTGAAGTGAAGGAATGTGTAGGAAGTTTCTTTGCTTAGAGAAGTTGGGAATTAATTTATAGAAATGGTGACATATGAACTGAGCCTTGAAAATTCAGTGTTTTTCATTTCAGGAGAGAAAATGTCATGTACAAATATGAAAATGGAATTGTGAAAAATCATGGTATAGTTGAAGGAATTAGCAGTTCATTTGCACCCCCTTTAAGCTCTTGTGTTATAGGTGTAATAGGGTAAGATACTAAGAATTTAAAAGTAGGATGCACCAAATCAATGATGTTATTTATTTTTTGCTGCCTATAAAAGAATGGGCTTTGTGCTTGGGAAAAGGATACACTGGTACTGCATTTCTTTGGATTGACTTAAAAAAAAATTTTTTTTTCTCAGAATAAACAAGTTATTCATAGTTTAAGGCTCTGGAATCTGACTCCCTGAGTCATTCAGTGCTTCTGTATACATGACACTCAACTGTTAAGGAAGTGATCTAGAGAGAAATACTGGGTCTTTCACATGGCTAGAAAGAAAGAGCTGCTAGTCCCAATGACAGAATGATTCTCAATGGAGAAGAAAGGGTGGCACAAACAAGTAGTGTTTTAGATTTTTGGGGGAGATAGAGCATGAAAACACTGGCCACTAAATGCTTGGTTCGTCCCTGGAAGCCTAGAGAGAGATCAAAGGATGAGGGGCACAAACAATGGGGACCCAGCTCTAAGGGGCAGTGCTTGATTGGCACTAGATTTGATTTCAGAAAACTAAGAAAAAATATATATTTGCATCTTGTGTGTCACTGAGTTCTTCTTCCTATTATCAACATATCCAAGTTCATTATTTTATTTAATTTTATTTTTTACAAAGGTGTGGACACTTTGAGGATAGGCACTGAATTTTAATCACCTTGCCACTTTAGCAGCTCACATTATGCTGCATACGGAATAGGTTGTCAACAGATATGTGCTGATTGAACAAATGAAATAAGTGTTAGGAATTCAGAGAGGTTGATATCACTGTCTATTATAGATTGTATCAGCGTAATTAGGAAAATGTGTAACTTTCAGAGTCACTGTCACACGACTGAAGATCTGTGTGCTTCAGATTCATTATTGTTTAGTTCTTCCTAAGGGATGAAATGATGCACACCTGGTTGTAATGACAATTTTCTTCAGCTTCTCTGATCCCAAGGCTATTTTCAACACAGAAAATGGCATGGCCTTATTGAGGGTGTTATCACCATAAACAATACACTAGCGAGGATTGTGTTTTCTTACTGAAGCCCCATCACCATATATACAAAGGATATTTGTTAGGTGCCCACATTATCTGTGTAAGTTTCAAGCTTACAATTCCTGAGCCATTAAAAAATGTGATTTTTTTCCCTTCTGATTTAAATATATTTTCATTGAATATTTCTAAATATGGCAGGGCTGCTTTTTTAGTTCATATTTTTCACGTGTAGGTCATCAACATTTTATTTAGTATTACTGAATGTCATATGAAAGGTGCACATCATTCATTAATCAGGTAACCTAAAATTACCATTCATGGGTAGCAATTACATATTAGTATGCTAAATGCTCTTCAGGATTTGAAGCATTATCTTTGGTAAGATATTATAAGTAGAAAACAAAACAAAAAAACAACAACAAAAACTGGTTCACCTTTAATGGTGTGGGTGTTCAAAGTCAATTGACCAGGATTCAAGAATGGCAGTACCTTTTGCTCACTGGCTGACTATGGGCAAGTTAGCAGTTTCTTTATTTTTGACATGGACATGAAAGCTGTACTTACCTTACTGGGATATTATGAGGTTTAAATGAAATAACATGTGAAAGTACTTCTTATTACTTATTAATATTTTAAAAAATCTGTTTGCTTATATTTTCTTTATTATGGGAAATATGTTGATTTCAGTACTTGTGTGTGTGTGTATGTGTGTGTGTATGTGTATGGGTGGATGGGGTAAGTCAAAGTAAGTATTTTATGATTTTCAGAGATTGGTCAGGTGTAGCATAAAATGGCACTTTAACAGCAATTTTATAACTGCATTTAAGGTGTACAGCAACAACAGTATATTTATGTTTACATATTGCCAGAAGGACTTCATACCAGTGCCCAATGAGTAAGTTGCTTTTACTCAGAATTCAATTTTTTTTTTTATAGGAGTACACCTTATTTAATTACTTATTTAATTATTAAAGGCCATAAATAGTTCACAATAAGTTTCCTTGACTCTGAACAACAAGGATCAGTAATATTCCAATCAAAAGTCAAAAAAGTTGCTTCAGCTTTCTGAGTTCAGTCATTTAGTTAATGCTGGTGTTGCTTGATATTCATGAGAATTTCAGCTCTTCATGATTTCTGTACATTTTCCATTATTCCAATGTCACAATCTCCAAAGCTATCAGAAATAAATTAGGTATTGATGGGACGTTTCTCAAAATAATAAGAGCTATCTATGACAAACCCACAGCCAATATCATACTGAATGGGCAAAAACTGGAAGCATTCCCTTTGAAAACTGGTGCAAGACAGGAATGCCCTCTCTCACCACTCCTATTCAACATAGTGTTGGAAGTGCTGGCCAGGGCAATCGGGCAGGAGAAAGAAATAAATGGTATTCAGTTAGGAAAACAGGAAGTCAAATTGTCCCTGTTTGCAGATGACATGATTGTATATCTAGAAAACCCCATCGTCTCAACCCAAAATCTCCTTAAGCTGATAAGCAACTTCAGCAAAGTCTCAGGATACAAAATCAATGTGCAAAAATCACAAGCATTCCTATATGCCAATAACAGACAAACAGAGAGCCAAATCATGAGTGAACTCCCATTCACAATTGCTTCAAAGAGAACAAAATACCTAGGAATCCATCTTACAAGGGATGTGAAGGACCTCTTCAAGGAGAACTACAAACCACTGCTCAATGAAATGAAAGAGGATACAAAGAAATGGAAGAACATTCCATGCTCATGGGTAGGAAGAATCAATATATCGTGAAAATGGCCATACTGCCCAAGGTAATTTATAGATTCAATGCCATCCCCATCAAGCTACCAATGACTTTCTTCACAGAATTGGAAAAAACTACTTTAAAGTTCATATGGAACCAAAAAAGAGCCCGCATCGCCAAGTCAATCATGAGCCAAAAGAACAAAGCTGGAGGCATCACGCTATCTGACTTCAAACTATACTATTCAATGTTTATATGTGATTATTTATGTATGAGTTGGGGGTTCATGCTCTTCCAAAATAGATATTAGAAATAAGCACCTTGATTTTACATCAGATTTAGCACTTTAAAATGCAAGCCTAATGAAAATACTCTATTGTATGACAGTATTGTAGATTATTTTCTTAGTTAATTTTCTATTACTCAGAATGTGTGGATATTCCTAATGATTCCATTAGAGTTTAAATAACAGAATTCAGCACAAATGTATTTTACTGAGCAGAAGAAACATAATTTCTCTGGAACTGCAGCTGCCGTAGTTGAAGATGAGGCTCTTACTATCCCTTAGGGAGATTACTGTCTCTGCCAGCTGACTTAGTTTTTATACAGCCAGCGATTTATTAGATTGCTTTGCTCTTAAGTGTGATAATAGGCCTTATGCTTTGCAAGGTTTAGAGACTTCCAGTGCATTAATATTTTATGGCAATGACAGGCAAGACACATTTTGTTTACCTAACAAGCCAAGCCAAGCCAGGGCTGATGTCTATTGGAGATTAGCACTTTTAACTTGGAGGAACTCAGCCAGTTATATATTTAGGACTTTGCCATGCCTCCTACAATTGTAATCCAATCAGCTCCTTACTTGGTACATAGCCACTGTATGCAAAGAAACCACCATACCCATATAATCTGGCCTAAATCAGAGGTAATCGCACTATTAACTCACTAACATTAACCATGTAATGACCATGAATTTTCTAGTGATTTGTTTTCTTCCACTAAAGATCTTACTTCACTTGGAATTTACTGAACTTTGAGCCAAAGCTTCCATAGACGCGTGTATATTACAATTCTATTCAGAAGATCCACTCAATTGATCTGAGTCACCTAGTAGGAAAGTTGTGTCATGGTGCTCTTGATTTTGGGGATTTCATTCCTGTTGTTGCTGTCTTGTTTTTTTACAAACTATTTAAAACAATGTGATTCCTGGGCCTTCTATAGATTAGAAGTACAAATAAAACATAATTATTGAAATAGACCAGGTGGGTTACTGCAGTACTATATTAATTTGTTTCTTTTCTCTATTAAGCAAAGTTGACAGTTGTATCAGTTTTCATATTGAACAAAAAGCATAAGTCTCAATGCATAGTAAATGTTGGAATATTGATACTCTCTAATCTCAAATTACCTTAGTATATCTAGCTTATATGTTTTTGAACATAAAATTATATGTGCAACATTTCTTCAATGTTAAGGACTGTGAGTGTTTCAACCAAATTATTAGGTACTTACTATTTGTAATATTAAGCTGCATTTTATACATTAATTAATAAACCTGTAGGATGGATTCTAAATATTATAACCATAATTTAAATATGCAATGGAATTTGAAACTTCTCAAGTTGTCTATGTGACCTCAGGGTATGACATGAAGTATCATCTTTTCCAAAGATGACAGGGACCTCACTGAGAAAGGAACTTAAAAGTTCTATCAAATTGGTTATAGTACAGGTTTTGGGGGAGGAGGAGGGAGAGGCGGATAGCAGACGTAGATTTAGAGTATGGGAATTGGACAATTAAAATGGAAAGAAGGTTCAAATATGTTGAGAAGCGAGTCAGTACATGTGCAAAAACAGAAAACACCATGCACATGTAGATTTAGAAGAATTGCTAATACCCGCAGTGTTCCAATGAGGCATAAACGCAAACCATGGCGTGCTCTGCAGGGTCTCTCTGTGTGTTCATTACTTTTAATACCATTCTGTGCAAGCCTCAGAGGAACACAGCCAACTCCCACATCTTGGGGTTAGCATAATCTTGCTGTGGCTGGCACTCAGCCTGTGCTTGACTAAGTCTGCTGATGTTTCTGAGAGGAGAAAAAAAATGGAAAGCATTTGGTTTGGTTGTACAGATTGCTTTCTTTTATAAAGTGGGGGTGGGCTGGTTGAAGTGGTGGCAATGTATGTTTTCAACTGGGCTAAGTCTTGAAAATTACAAAATACAACAAAATGAAATTAATTCTTTTTGTTAATCATCAGGATTTATTGCTGTCCTTTTAGGGGGTGAGAACTTGATGTGGAAACACTGATCATACAAAAGAATTACAATAAAGTTATGACATCTCTCCCATCTTTTCCAGAGCTTTTTTCTGTTCCCTATCATTGCCTGGATAGTGTTTATTCAAACGCTAGTTAATTAAATTTTGGTAAGGACCAATGCAACCAGATTTAACTTAGTCTCTTCATCTTCTGTTCCTAATTTACCCTTTAAGGAACTCTGATTGCAAATCCCAGAGAAGAAAAATCAGAGGGTGATGAGAGGAAGGAACAGAGATTGTGCTGAGTTTTATCAACTAGGAAATAAAGTGAAAATGAATTTTCAAAGTGCTGGAAAGGGGCAGAGACACACAGGCTTATCCCCTGTGCTTGAGCATGATAGTTTCACTATAGTCCCTACTTTGTTCATGTGTTCAAGGTATGTTTTTTTCTCTCTCTCCCTCCCCTTTCCAGAGGTCTAAGGCTCTCAAATTGAGAGAAGCTCAAAATATCACATTGTTGGGAAAGAGCTGACTCTGGCTTTCTTCAGGGAATATAGAGGCCCAGTGACTTGGAGCAAATCACATGGCTGGTGATTGGCTTTGTCTCTGTTTTTATAAGTGATTAAAAAGAAAACCACTTCAATAATCCTCAGACCTCTGCTCTCGCCTGGGATCTCTTCCAACCAGGCCTGCTCAGCAGAACCCCTGGGAGGAGGAAAGCACACGAGCTCTCAGCCAAAAAATTAGAAAAAGCAACAAAGACATTGGAACCGGAAACTTCAGTGTGGGCCAGAATTCAAGGGCAATACCTTTTTCCCTCCTGGTTTGAGACTCACATTCAGTACTCCCATTTCATCTTTAGTTCCTCCTCTTTCAGCTTTCAGGGCCTTCACGAAACCTTGGAGCATGATTTGATAAACATTTGCTTTGAACACAGAGACAATGTGGCTCTGAGTTGCCAGTGGACAATGGAGTGACAATAATAACAATGAGATGATTTAAATCGCGTATGATTCTAAAGACAAGTAATGTGTTACTGGGGACAGAGGACTTTGCTCTATCCTGGGGGGGTACTCTTAAATGAAGGAATTTCAGAACAGATTTCCCAAATGAATGCATTTCTTAGTCCCTAAACAAACCATTAACAAAACTTAAATTTATTTAGTATTCTTCAGATTGACCTGTATTAGTTTTCATTCTAACATCCATATGTAGGCTTTCGAAATCTAAATCTAAGTGAGGAAGGCCCTGTGTTCCAGGTCCTGAAGTCTGAATGCCTGTGTTAGAAACCTAGCTCCTCTATCTATTTGCTAAATGATCTTCAGTGAACATATGACCTTTCTGGCTCCTCATTCCTCATTTATAAAATGGAGTAATAATAAGGAATCTGCCCCCGGGGGTGCTTGAAGAAGTAAAGGAAATAATGTGTATAAGATATTTTACACAGTACCTGCAACATAGGGAGTATTTAAGAAAAATGACTATATTACCTTTAGAACAGGAAAGTTGCTTTTATGCTTTTCTGTATTCCTATATTATGTAGCGTTTTAAAAAGGGAATAATGAATAAAGGATAGTAGTTCTGGAAGATAGTCATTTAGTCATTTTCTCTAACTCTTTTTTCACCTTACAGGCAGATGATCAAATTACTGAGTCTTTTTGTTACAAAGTGGTATTGGCAGAATATTTCCTTTAGAATATTGTAGTGTGGTTTCCCCTTCTAAAATTACTAAAATGCCAGGAAATTATCCATTCTGGAGTCATAGTGGGTTTAGTGTGCTTGAGACCTTGAGTATTTTCTTGTGTTTATGGTCATATAAGTGCAGACACACAGAAAACAAGGTTATATAAAGTAACATTTGTACCTTGAATCATATTCATTTAATGTTTTATATTGCTAAAAAATACATTGTATTGCTATTTTTGTTTCACCCAGAAATATCTGGATGAAAGAAAATCCAGAAGTAATTATGATTTCTGCACATGACTTGTTTTTTTATTTTATGCTATTAGCTATTTAATACTGCAAGTATTTGTACAATGGTCAAAACATTAGAAATAATTAGTCTGAATGTGTTTAAACCTCAACAGAAAACACTTGTGTTCTAACAGATCTAAATATTTAATAAGATTTTGAAAACCACAATTACAGCTTTTTATAGAAAAGGAACTTTACCTCTGAGACCTGGAAAAAGACTGTTTATTATATAAAGAAAGGGACTTTTTATATTTTTAATATATAATTTAATAAGAATTCTACCATTCCAATCTTAAAATCTACAGTTTGAGAAGAAAAACAGAAAAGTCATGTCAGAAAAATATTTTAGAAGGGTAGCACCTATTTATTTTTTAGGAAAATGTCCAAAGTATACAGAAGGCAGAAATCTAACTCAGGCTGTTTTAGTTTATTGAATTTTCTGTTCCTTGGAAATCATAGCACAATTCTCTAGAGACACCTATAAGGATGTATTACATCATAAAGTACACCAAGGATACTAACCCATGTTATTAAACTGTCAACATACATTATACTACAATTTGTCCTCAATCCAATGCAACTAAAAGCCGCATTGTTGGCAGGAAGTTTAAAACATAAGAGTATTCTCTAATCATCTAAAGCCTAAGGTACTTTGGGGAAAAATGCTGTAATAATTGCTCCACTACTCCATAGTGGCATGTGTGAATTTCATTGGTTTTGTACAGCAAATGTTCAGCTATTACAAGAAAGGATTCAGAAGGATTACCACTTAAAGGCTTTTACTAGTGATGCTGCAGATGTCTCATTTCACAGCATATTAATAGTGGTTTTGTATAACACCAGCAGGGAGAAATAAATCTTAGAAACTAGAATTTAAATAATGTTTAATTTTCACACAAATATTTAGCAGAAGATTTGACATTGTAACATTGTCAATAACAAAACCTCACAATTATAGAAAGTTTCTGCATCTTTTTAAAATCTAAAATTTAGGTAATTCCACAGAAATGTGGACAGGCTACATGCTAACCAGGATTTCCTAAAAAAACTTTATCTCAGAAATAGATAAACCGTTCATGAAATGTAGGATTTGCCAACGGAGGTAAAAGTTCCTGTTCAAAGATTATTAAAGGCTTGATTTCACATGTGTGATATGTGTCATTTCATGACAAATTTCAGATGCTTACTTCCTGGGAAGCTTTCAAAGTTGAGGCAACAGAAGACATAAGCTAATAGCACAAAATAAATTATATTAAATTTTCCTTAAACATGAATAGAAAGACAGGGGAGCAGTGGAACAGGAGACTTCTTTTCTTTTTTTATTTTGAGCCACCTTGCCTCGCCTCTTGTCTACTTCTAAAGGGAGTACCTGGCCAGTGACACAATATTTTTCAGATTTACTCTTCTGTTATTTTATTTTATTTTATTTTACATTCTGGGATACAAGTGCAGAAAGTGTAGGTTTGTTACATAGGTATACGTTTGCCATGGTGGTTTGCCGCACCTATCAACCCATCATCTAGGTTTTAAGCCCCACATTCATTAGCTATATGTCTTAAGGCTCTCCCTAACCTGGGCCCCAGTGTGTGATGTTCCCCTCCTTGTGTCTATGTGTTCTAATTGTTCAACTCTCACTTATGAGTGAGAACATGTGGTATTTGGTTTTCTGTTCCTGTGTTAGTTTGCTGAGGATGATGGCTTCCAGCTTCAACCATGTCCCTGCAAAGGACATGATCTCATTTCTTTTTTAGGCTGCGTAGTATTCCATGGTGTATGTGTACCACATTTTCTTTATCCAGTCTGTGATTGATGGGCATTTGGGTTGGTTCCATGTCTTCACTATTGTAAATAGTGCTGCAGTAAACGTACATGTGCATGTGTCTTTATAGTAGAATGATTTATATTCCTTTAGGTATATCCCCAGTAATGGGATTGCTGGGTCAAATGGTATTTCTGGTTCTAGATCCTTGAGAAATCACCACATTGTCTTCCACAATGGTTGAACTAATTTACATTCCCACCAACAGTGTAAAAGTGTTCCTATTTCTCCACATCCTCGTCAGCATCTTTTTTTTATATCTCTTCAGAATAATTTTGTTTTTTAATTTTACTTTAAGTTCTTGGATACATGTGCAGAATATGCAGGTTTGTTACATAGGTGTATATGTGCCATGGTGGTTTGATACACCTATCAACCCATCGTCTAGGTTTAAGCCCCACATGCATTAGGTATTTGTCCTAATGCTCTCCCTCCCCTTGCCCCCATCCCCTGCCCATCCCCTGACAGGCCCCTGTGTGTGATGTTCCCTTCCCTGTGTCCATGTGTTCTCATTGTTCAACTCCCACTTATAAGTGAGAACATGCAGTGTTTCATTCTCTATTCCTGTGTTAGTTTGCTGAGAAGAATGGTTTCCAGCTTCATCTATGTCCCTGCAAAGGACACGAAGTCATCCTTTTTTATGGCTGCATAGTGTTCCATGGTGTATATGTGCCACATTGTCTTTATCCAGTCTATCATTAATGGGCATTTGGGTTGGTTCCAAGTCTTTGCTATTATAAATAGAGCTGCAGTAAACATAAGTGTGCATGTAACTTCATAATAGAATGATTTATATTTCTTTGGGTATATACACAGTAATGAGATTGCTGGGTCAAATGGTATTTCTGGTTCTAGACCCTTGAGGAATCACCACACTGTCTTCCTCAATGGTTGAACTAATTTATTCTCCCACCAACAGTGTAAAAGCGTTCCTATTTCTCTGCATCCTCGCCAGCATCTGTTGTTTCCTGACTTTTTAGTAATCGCCATTGTAACTGGTGTGAGATGGTATCTCATTGTGGTTTTCATTTGCATTTCTCTAATGATCAGATATGTTGAGCTTTTTTTTTATAAGTTTGTTGGCCGCATCAATGTCTTCTTTTGAGAAGTGTCTGTTCATACCTTTGCCCACTTTTTGATGGGGTTATTCTTTCTTGTAAGTGTGTTAAAGTTCCTTATAGATTCTGGATATTAGACCTTTATCAGATAGGTAGATTGTAAAAATTTTCTCCCATTCTGTAGGTTGCCTGTTCACTGTGGTGATAGTTACTTTTGCTGTACAGAAGCTCTTTAGTTTAATTAGATCCCATTGTCAATTTTGGTTTTTGTTGCCATTGCTTTTGGTGTTTTTGTCATGAAGTCTTTGCCCATGCCTGTTTCCTGAATGTTACTGCTTAGGTTTTCTTCTAGGGTTTTTATGATTTTGGTTTTACATTTAAGTCTTTAATTCATCTTGAGTTATTTATTTATTTTTTTTTTGAGACAGTCTTGCTGTGTTGCCCAGGCTGGAGTGCAGTGGTGCTATCTCAGCTCACTGCAAGCTCCACCTCCTGGGTTCACACCATTCTCCTGCCTCAGTCTCCTGAGTAGCTGGGACTACAGGCACCCGCCACCATGCCCGGCTAATTTTTTGTATATTTAGTAGAGACGGGGTTTCACTGTGTTAGCCAGGATGGTCTCGATCTCTTGAACTCGTGATCCACCCACCACTGCCTCCCAAAGTGCTGGGACTGCAGGTGTGAGCCACCATGCCCGGCCTTGAGTTAAGTTTTGTATGAGGTGTAAGGAAGGGGTCCAGCTGCAGTTTTCTGCATATGGCTGGCCAGTTCTCCCAGCACCATTTATTAAATAGGGAATCCTTTCCCCATTGCTTGTTTTTGTCAGGTTTGTTGAAGATCAGATGGTTGTAGATGTGTGGTGTTATTTCTGAGGTCTCTGTTCTGTTCCATTGGTCTATATGTCTGTTTTGGAACCAGCAACATGCTGTTTTGGTTACCGTAGCCTTGTAGTATAGTTTGAAGTCAGGTAGCATGATGCGTCCAGCTTTGTTCTTTTTGCTTAGGGTTGTCTTGGCTATACGGGCTCTTTTTTGATTCCATATGAAATTTAAAGTAGTTTTTTTTCTGATTTTGTATAGAATGTTAATGGTAGTTTGATGGGAATAGCATTGAATCTGTAAATTACTTTGGGCAGTGTGGCCATTTTCATGATATTGATTCTTCTTATGCATGAGGATGGAATGTATTTCCATTTGTATCCTCTCTTATTTCCTTGAGCAGTGGTTTGTAGTTCTCCTTGAAGAGGTCCTTCACATTCTTTGTTAGCTGTATTCCTAGGTATTTTATAATTTTGTAACAATTCTAAATCGGAGTTCACTCATAATTTGTCTCTCTGCTTGTCTATTATTGGTGTATAGGAATGCTTGTGTTTTTTTTTTTTTTTTGAGATAGAGTCTTGCTCTGTTGCCCAGGCTGGAGTGCAGTGGCTTGATGTCCGCTCACTGCAACCTTCCGCCTCCGGGGTTCAAGCAATGCTCCTCCCTTAACCTCCTGAGTAGCTGGGATTAGAGGTGCGCGCAACCACCCCTGGCTAGTTTTTGTATTTTTAGTAGAGATGGGGTTTCACCATGTTGGTCAGGCTGGTCTTGAACTCCTCCTGACCTTGTGACCCGCCCGCCTTGGCCTCCCAAAGTGGTGGGATTCCAGGTGTGAGCCACCACACCCGGCCTGCTTGTGATTTTTGCACATTAATTTTTTATTCTGAGACTTTGCTGAAGTTGCTTATCAGCTTAAGGAGTTTTTATGTTGAGATGATAGGGTTTTCTAAATACGGAATCATGTCATCTGCAAACAGAGACAATTTGACTTCCTCTCTTTCTATTTGAATACCCTTTATTTCTTTCTTTTGCCTGATTGCTCTGGCCAGAACTTCCAATACTATGTTGAATAGGAGTGGTGAGAGAGGGCATCCTTGTCTTGTGCTGGTTTTCAAAGGGAATCCTTTCGGTTTTTGCCATTCAGTATGATACTGGCTGTGGGTTTGTCATAAATAGTTCTCTTCCTTATATTTGAACACATAGAGGCCATTGTAGGATTATTAATTCACCTAATTTCAATATTGTTGCATCTCAAAGAATAGAGAAGCCTTGGGATGAGGGAGAGAGAAGGGGGAATGGCTGGTCCATGGAGCAGTCAGAACACACCCAACATTTATTGATGAAGTTCATTGTCTTATAAGGACATGGTTTATGGTGCCCTTAAATCATTACAATAGTAACATCAAAGATCATAGATCATTATAACAGATATAATAATAATACAAATTTTGAAATATTGAAAGAATAACCACATGTAACACAGGGACACAAAGTAAGCACATAGTGTTGAGAAAATGGCGTCAATAGACTTGCTCAACACATTGTTGCCGCAAACCTTCAGTTTGTATTAAAAAAGGCAGTTATCTGTGAAGCACAGATAAAGGGAAGCACAATAAAATAAGGCATGACTCTATGGTTACACGTTTATAGCATAATCTGCCCAACATCTATTATTACATTTATAAGAATTCCTTTTGCTCTGTTAAAATTGTCTCTAACACTTGTCCTATATTTAATTTTACTATGTTTTCCTGAGTACTCCATTGACGGCTATATTAGTCCATTTTCACACTGCTATAAAGATGCTACCCAAGACTGGGTAACTGATAGGGGAAAGAGGTTTAATTTATTTACAGTTCCTCATTATTGGGGAAGCCTCAGGAAACTTACAATCATGGCAGAAGGTGAAGGAGAAGCAAGTACCTTCTTCACAAGGCACCAGAAAAGAGAAGAAAGAAGAAGGAACTTCCAAACACTTACAAAACTATCAGAACTTGTGAGAAGTCACTCACTATCATGAGAACAGCAAGGGGGAAATCGCCCCCATGATCCAGTCACCTCCCTCCCTCGACAAGTGGGGATTACAAGGTCTCTCCCTTGACGAGTGGAAATTACAATTAGAGATGAGATTTGGGTGGTGACACAGCCAAATCATATCAAGTACAGAACTGTGACTTTCTAGACTCTTCTATAATTTATTGTGTATGAAAGTTTTCACACTACATTTTTCTAGTGATTCTACTTCTTGACTATCTCAGGATCTAGAAGGAATCCTCTGAAGTCCAGTGTGTGGGTACTCATGACTTGAGTTTTCCCTGAAGGGTCAAGATTTAGTGAAAACACAATTTCTATGGAAGAGACGGCTACCTGTCTGCCAGAGATTCATAGAATCTCTATGTCATAGATTTGTTGAGTCCCTAAATCACCTCTGGTGGAGAGACACCACTGAACAAGGAAAGTGTTTAGAATTTTCAGGAGCAAAAATTAAACCTTTGTTAAGCCACTGAGATTTGCATTAAGCTACTGAGATTTCAGGGTTTATCTATTAGAAAGGCTTTTGTAACTCTACTAATATAATTCTTTGCAATAAAAATAATTGAGTTTAGATAGATTATGGAATTTTATAGAACAGAATGACTTCCTTAGCTGACAGCTCATAACTGCACAGTCCCTGACCATCCTGGGTAATGATTTCTTGAACAAAGAAAAACACCAACTGACTCTTTTTTTCTTCCTAAATCTGTTTCCAACCTCTTATGTTTTCAGGCTCAAAACTCTTTTTTATTTAACATACAGTTTATATGCTTTTCTTCCTATGAGAAATTTTACCAAAAACGGGGAAAGTTCATAATGAGCAAATGTGTATTTTACTAATTCATCCATGGCCTGGTAATATCCCATAATCTTTCTGTTATTCTGTAATTAAAGATATAAGACAGAGGAATAAAAAAGATGATGAGAATTCATGAGACAATCACATCCTAAAATATTCATGAATGTAATTTCATGATCTACAAACAGCCAAAGTCTATGGCTCTTTGCACGGTTTTTTCCCATCTGGCCAGCTATGAATCGCAGACAAACAAATTTATGTAGGATTATGGACTCGTGGTACAAAAGAAATTAGGTTGCCCTCTAAATTTTAGCTGGAGCCATAGTTTTTCAATTCAAATACATGTGTATGTGCTTGTATGTGTGTGTTTATTAACACACTTATTTTCTTCAGACATTTTCCAATTTAGATTCGAGAAGACTATTTATGGAATGAGATTTTAAAGCCTGTCTTACACACTTATATGTAATAATTTCATTATTAGATATAATATTAGATGTTATATTTTCATTTCTACCTTTGCACCCTTATAGTATATCAATACATTTTGGATATAGCTTGGTTTCACAGAACTTTTTAGCATGCATGTTCTTTTAGGCAGTAAACATTTTGTGTGTATACAGGCATATATGTTTTTTAAACTTTTCATACCTATACACAGATTTGTGAGCATTGAAATTGCCAGTGAGTTGCTATATAGATAATATGACCAACAGGTAACAGTGGGTCACCCTTTCAGTAGGGTGAAGCTCATTTGATTGAGTTAAGCTAGTCATAGCAGTCACTAGTAAGTTAGATTTCATTTTATTTTCTCTGGATGAAAGGGTTATATTAGGTGTACATCTTGCTATTTGTAGTAAACTGGTATTAGTAATTCACTTACAGTTACATTGTCCTTGTTAAGGCTTGAATTTTTCTTAAGAAAATAAAGTTTTAGCATGAGTTCATTTCCATACTTTTCCTAGGTCATTGACTAACAATTAGTGAAACATAAGAATTCATTTTTTGGTCTGCATGATGCTAAAATACATTGTTTGGCAAATGCTCCCAGCACCTAGACTAACTGATTGAAGTGTGTTTTGGGATAGTGCAGACATAGCCACAGAGTGATTATAACTGGCATACTGTTGTTGACTTACTTTATAACGTTCAAAAATAATATTTTAAAAATCATTAAATCCCATCCACATATAAAAGTTTATAAAATGTAAACATGTAGCAAGATGAATAAAACGCAAACCCTTGTAACTACCCAAGCCTAGAAATAGAATATTATTTATGGCCTCTATATTGCGATACTTACGTATTTCTTTCACAGATTCCTGTTTAGTTTTGTCCAACATATATTAGGTTTTAATATTGATGCAGGCCATTTTGAAATAAATTATAAAGGTTTCACTAATTGTAGAATAATGTTATATTATGTCCCACTTTCTCAAGTAATACATCAGAGAAATTTTCATTTAGCATTTGTCTTTAAAAATATAAATCTTTATGTATTTATTTGTTTTTGAGACGTCTCACTTTGTCGCCCAGGCTGCAGTGCAGTGGCACAATCTCAGCTCACTGCCACCTCCACCTCCTGGGTTCAAGCGATTCTCGTGCCTCAGCCTCCCAAGAAGCTGGAATTACAGGTGCGTGACACCACTCCCAGCTAATTGTTTGTATTTTTAGTAGAGACGGGGCTTCACCATGTTGGCCAGATTGGTCTTGAGCTTCTGACCTCAAGTGATCTTCCCACCTTGGCCTCCCAAAGTGCTGGCATTACAGGCATGAGTCACTGTGCTCAGCCAAAAATAGAAACTTTTAGATTTATATGTTCGTTAATTTTCTTATCCTTTTAAATTTGTGTCCTAATATAAGCATCTAACCACTAATATTTCTGAAGTTAGAGAATATTTAAGGCAGAAAAATAACATGATATTCTACTCCACTGTGGTTCAGGGCCTGAACCACTGTAGGAGACTGTGTCTGTTTTTCTTCTCTTTCTTTACAGTGTTCACAGTTGGCTCAGAATACTGCTGTCTATCTAATTGTTTTTGCCACTTGATAGGAACGTTACTTTTTTTTCTCAGAGAACTATACTTGTTGCCTAGTAGCCTGAGGATTAGATTTAAGCTGTTCATTTTTATACCCAAAATGAATCAGTCGTGTCATTATAAACTAAGTTAATCTCTTGCTGCCCTTAGAAGGTAATAGAAATGTTCTTATCTGTTAATTATGTCACACTTATCACAGCATTTCATAACCACTGTCTCCTTCTGGTGCCATTTGGACTTTGCAAATGTGGTATACAACTTTCTCTCGGTGACTTCCTCTCAGTGGAGGGTGAAGTTGATTTATTTAGTTAAGCATGTCACATCAGTCTTTAGAAAGTGGATTTCATTTTGTTTTATCTTTTTCAAATATAAGCATTATATTGGATGTTCAATTTGTGGTAAAGTGGCATTAGTGTATTCATTTACAATTGTATTATCCTTGTCAAGGCTTGAATTTTAGGAGATAAGTAAAGTTTTATTATGAATTCATTTTCATATCTGCATCAGGCCATTTACTAAGATTTAGTGAAATATACAAATTATTTTATTTCTCCTTAAGTGTTATATATACTTCTACAGAAAGTTTTTATAAACTACTTAAGAAGTATACTTAAAAAGTAAATAAAAACTCTGACCTAGGTGTTCAAATGCAAAATGGATGTATCTGATTTTGGACATACAAGTTTGAGATGCATAGCACACAGGAAAAAATGTTAGTCTGAAGCTCTAAATAAAGGTTGGGGCTAGAATTCCATGTTTGGGACTTATTTATACAATAAGAATGAATGCCATGATTTGCCTGTGTGTTTTGTGTTTATAGGTGCTGGGCCTACCTTTGCCTCTAGCCCCCAACAAATTATTCTATTCTAATAACAGACGTTCCAACAAAATAATATATTTAATAGAATATACCTATT
This sequence comes from Pan paniscus, assembly GCF_029289425.2. Taxonomy (NCBI): domain Eukaryota; kingdom Metazoa; phylum Chordata; class Mammalia; order Primates; family Hominidae; genus Pan; species Pan paniscus. The sequence continues at coordinate 121,294,314 of NC_073253.2, read as the reverse complement.
ATTATAGATCCTTGGCTTGGTATGGCTAATAGAATGAGATTGAGTTGTTTGGAACTTACTGCACTCAGATGAACCATGCAGTTGATCATTATCACAAGTCATTGGAATTATGTACATGAGACTTGATTTAGTTTACAATGTTCCACTCAGGTTCATATTATTTTGGTTATTTAAAAAGATGTAGTGATAAATTCAGAATTCCAGAAGACAGAAAACATATCATGGTCTTTGAAATGTATTTGTCCCTTCTATTCAACATCTTATAAATGTAATTTGAAAATCATTGGAGTCTTCTTATTTTATGCTCACAAATGCCCTGTGAGTAAAGCACAGTATATATTATCATTTTTGATATTTGCAGAAATGGGCACTCAAGACATAAAATGACGCAGCCAAGGTAACCCAGTTTATAAGTGGCAGAGTCAGTACTTGAATTCAGGAGTTCTGAACTCAGGAGCTTTCCTACAAAATTATTATTACTTTTTATAGCATATTGAGAGATGTAACAAGTTAGACTAGTTGACAATTACAGCTTTTTATTTTTATAAATATTTTAAAACACATATTTCAAGATATTATCAATCTGTTTTACAGCTGAGGAAGTTAAAGCAGAAAAAAATGTCTGACTAGCATGAGATCAATATATTCAGTGAAATTAGTTGTTAGTACCCTGCATTTTTTACTTTTAGGCCACAGAAAATAATGGTGATAATGTTTCATACCTGCAAATATGCTATGTATTGCAGTTCATTATAAAATGGATGTTGGCACAAGTTGAAAGAGAAATTTATGTGTGGAAACATTCTTTTTAGTTTTAGAAATGCGTATTAATCTTTTACTAAAACATAACTGAAATTATAGAGTCCAATTATAGTTTTGTATTTTAAATATTGCAATGAGAAAAATATCAAGTGGTTAGGTCATCAAACATAACCTTTAAAAAGATGCAGTGTAATCTGAAGTCCCACAGGAGCCTTAAATTTGGGCTTGTTGTAAAGCGTGCCATTTGGTTATAGAGAAATTAAACAAAAAAATCAGTTGTCATTATTAGTAGAGAGCTTACTCTAAATTAATGGTGTATGTTGTTAATGAGCCATTCCTACAAAGCAAATAGAGCCAGAGAAGCAAATGCTATTTCCAACACTATACATATTCCCCTAACATAATCAAGTAAGCCAGTACCCAACCATGAAAGTTATATTGATTTGGACAGTTTTTTAAACAGTAAGTTAAAAAATAAAGTAGTGTCTTCCCGAAAGAAAAATTGATATGATTACCAAAAAGTCGTTTTATTTTAAATTAAAAAAGAAACATATCTCTGACTGCAGAGAGCATGAAAAATACATCTTAAAATAATTGTATGGCTCAGGAAAGCAGCCAAGGAAACATTTTATGTGCAGGTAGCAAAATAAACATCATAATTATTTGTTGTGTAGAATACGTTGATCAAAACTTCATTTGGATTTTAAAACTTCCAATTACTTGTATCTAATTTTCCTACATAGCACACATTTGCCATTGAAACTAAGTTTTTGATATTTCCTTATAAGTAAAGATCATTCATGTTACAAAAGTAAATTCCTGTAGAAACTGTGGCATAGATAATATTCAGGAGAATGTTCAGGTGTAAGTAGAAACTGCAGTTTTCCTCTTCAATCAAAAGTGTTTTGCACTACATCTTGTCTATATGTTAGTAGGTAAAGCAGAGATAACTCTGTGTACATGATGGTAGTACTAGTAGCAGGTTGGAGGCAGCAGTGAGTTTTTGACTGTAGAAAAATTTAAAGCTGTATAAATTACATAACCAAATATAGCTGTTATGGTTCCTTTTGAAATCAATCCAAGATATCACCCTTCTCCAAAAAATGCCAACAGAAAAGGAGATAGAGCAGGCTGGCCAAGCAGGACCTTCCATTGATTGTTCCTTCTGCAGCAACACCAAATTGAACAATTATCTGCACAAGAAAACACCTTCATAAGAACCAAAAATCGGCCGGGCGTGGTGGCTCATGCCTGTAATCCCAGCACTTTTGGAGGCCGAGGTGGGCAGATCACGTGAGGTCAGGAGTTCCAGGTCAGCCTGGCCAGCATGGTAAAACCCCATCTCTAATAAAAATACAAAAATTAGCCAGGCGCAGTGACACATGCCTGTAATTCCAGCTACTTGGGAGGCTGAGGTAGGAGAATGCTTGAACCCTGGAGGTGGAGGTTGCAGTGAGGCGAGATCATGCCACTGCACTCCAGCCTGGGCAACAAGAGCAAAACTCCTTCTCAAAACAAAACAAAACAAAACAAAAAAAACAAACGAAAATCAGATAATGATCATAGTATCTGGTTTTAACATCATATCAAGGAAAGTGGCACTGAAGAGGGTAGGAAGGACAGTCTTGCACTGCCCATACCATCCCTCACCCAGCCCCCAGCAGCACGGAAAGAGAATCTGTGTGTTTCGGGGAGGGACAGCAAAGTGATTGTGGGTCTTTGTGTGGAAATTCAGTGCTGCCCTGTCACAATGGAACACAACACAGGACAGAATTTGGCTGGTGCCCATGGAGAGAGCATTTAAATCAGACTCAATCACCCCAGCAATAGGAACCTGAGTTTTGGCTAGCTTCAGTGGACTAAAGTGCGGTGGGTTCCTGAACAAATTTGAAAGGTAGTCAGGCCACAAGAACAGCAGTACTTGGGCAAGTGTTGGTGCTATGCTGGACTCAGAGCCAGTGGACTTGGGGTGCACATGACCCAGGGAGACACCAGCTGAGACAGCCAAGGGAGTACCTATGGCACCCCTCTTCTAACTCCAGGCAGTGAAGCTTAACGAGAGACTCTTTTCACTTGTGGAAAGAAGGAAGAGTAAAGAGGACTTTCTCCTCCAACTTGGATACTAGCTCAGCCACAGTAAAATAAAGCATCAGGCAGAATCCTGAAGCTTCTGATTCCAGGCCCTAGGTCCCAGATGATATTCCTAGACCCACCCTGGGGCAGAAAAGCACCTGCTTCCCTGAAGGACAGGACCCAGTCCTTGCAGGATTGGCCGCCAACTGAATGAAGAGCCCTTGGGCATTGCATAAACATCAACAGTAGCCAGGCAGTAGTCACCATGGGCCTTGTGTGAGACCCAAGTACCATTCAGGCCTCAGGTGTGACCCAGTCCCAGCTATAGTGGCCACAGGAGTGCTTGCTTCACCCCTTCCTCAACTCAAGGCAATGCAGCATGGAGAGAGATACTCCATTTTTTTGAGAGAAAGTGAGCGAAGTGAACAAGAGACCCTGCTTGGTATTCCTGGGAATTCTTCTGGCTCTTACTCAAGCTCTACAAATCTGCAAAAGTTACTGGGTTTAGGGCACCCTCCAGTGCTATATGGCTGTAGTGGCCAAATACCTAGATAAAAACAATTCCTTTTGAATACCTGGAAAGCCTTGTCAAGAAGGATGAATGCAAACAAGCCCAGACTGTGAAGATTGGAATAAATACCTAACTCTTCAATGCCTAGATATCAGTAAACAGCCACAAGTGTCAAGAACATCTAGAAAAACATGACCTCATCAAACAAACTAAATAAGGCACCAGTGATCTAGAGATGTGTGACCTTTCAGACAGCATTCAAAAAAGCTAATTTTAGGAAGCTCAGCTAACTTCAAGATAACACATACATTTAACAAAGTATCTGATACTATCAGATACATTTAACAAAGGGATTGAAATTAACAAAGTATCTGATACTATCAGATACATTTAACAAAAGGATTGAAATTTTAAAAAATCAAGCGGAATTTATGGAGCTGAAAGATTCAATTGACAAACTGAAGAATGCATTGGAATCTCTCAACAGCAGAATTGACCAAACAGCAGAAAGTATTAGTGAGCTTGAAGAGAGGCTATATGAAAATACACAGTCAGAGAGAAAAATATAGAAGAATGAAGCACGACTATACTATCTAGAAATAGCCTCACAAAGGTAAATCTAAGAGATACTGGCTTTAAAGAGGAGGCAGAGAAGGAGATCAGTGTAGAAATTTAATTCAAATAAATAATAACAGAATTTTCAAAACTTGGAGAAAGATATCAATATACAAGAAGGTCGTAGAACACCAACCAGGCTTAACCCAAATAAGACTACCTCAAGACATCTAATAATCAAACTCCCAAAAATAAAGATATGATTTTAAAAGCAACAAGATAAAAGAAACGAACAATATATAAAGGAGATCCCGTATGTCTGGCAGCAGACTTCTCAGTGAAAACCTTACCATCCAGGAGAGAGTGGAATGACACATTCAAAGTGCTTCAGGAAAAAACAACAACAACAACAAAAAAACCTTTTATCCTAGAATATTATATCCAGTGAAAATATCCTTTAAATGTAAAGGAGAAAAAATGTTTTCTCAGGGAAGTAAAAGCTGTTGAATTTTGTCAACATTAGACCTGTCTTACAAGAAATGCTAAAGGGAGTTCTTTAATCTGTAAAAAGGATGTTAATAAGAAATAAGAAGTATGAAGATACAAAACTCACTGGTAGCAGTAAGTACACAGACAAATACAGAATATACTAACACTGTAGCTGTGATATGTAAATCACTCATATGTTCAGTAGGAAGACTCAAAGACAAACCTGTTAAAAATAACTACAATAACTTTTAAGAGGTACACAGTATAAAAAATAAAAACAACAAAAAGTTAAAAAGCAGGTTGTATGGACTTAAGATACGGAGTTTTTAGTTATCTCCTTGCTTGTTTGTTGATTCATTGTTATTTTTTTGCAATCAGAGCTGTCATCAGTTGAAAATACTGGCTTATAAAATGTTATTTGCAGGCATCATGGTAACGTCACATTAAAAAACCTACAACAGATATACAAAAATAATAAATTAAAACATGCCACTAGAGAAAATCATTTTTACATGGAGGAAGACAGGAAAGAAAGAATAAAGGCCCACAAAACAACCAGAAAATAAATAACAACATGGCGGTAATAAGTCCTTAATCATCAATAATAACCCTGAATGTAAATAGACTAAACTTTCCAATAAAGAAATATAGAGTGACTGAATGGATTTAAAAAAAGACCCAATTATATAGTGTCTATAAGAAACTAACTTCACCTATAAAGATACACACAGACTGAAAATAAAGGGATGGATGAAACAGGCAAATGGAAACCAAATAAAGAACTGTAGTAGTTATATCAGAAAAAATACATTTCAATTCAAAAGTGTCAAAAGAGACAAGGTTACTATATAATCATAAAAGGATCAGTTCAACAAGAGGATATAATAATTGTAAATATATATACACCCAACACTGGAGCACCCAGATATAAAGCAAATATTATTAGAACTAAAGGGAGATATACTCCCAGTACTATAATAGCTGGCAACCTCAACACCCCACTTTCAGCACTGAACAGATCATCCAGACAGAAAATCAAGAACAACAATAAAATCAGACTTAATCTGCACTATAAACCAAATAGACCAAATAGATATTTACACAACATTTCATTCAAGACTTGGAAAATACATATTCTTCTTCTCTGCACATGGATTATTCTCAGAAATAGACCATACAATAGGCCACAAAACAAGTCTTAAGAAAATTCAAAAAATTGAAATCATATCAAGTATCTTCACTGACCACAATGGAATAAAAGTAGAAATCAATAACAAGAGGAACTTTAAAAACCATACAAACACATGGAAATTAAATCGTATGCTCCTTAATGACCTGTGGGTCAATGAAGAAATTAATAAGGAAATTAAAAATTTATTGGAAAAGATGATAATGGAAACACAAATACTAATACCTATGGGATGCAGCAAAAGCAATACTAACAGGAAAGTTTATAGCAATAAGTGGCTACATCAAAAAAGGAAAAATTCAAATAAATATCCTAATGATACCTCTTAACTAGAAAAGCAAGTGCAAACCAAACCCAAATTGGTAGAAGGAAAGAAATAATTAATTAGAGCAGAAATGAAATTGAAATCAAAATATAATACAAAAGGTCAATAAATCAAAATGTTTTTTGAAATGGTAAAATAAGAATAAGCAAGACTAAGAAAAAAAGAAAATCAGAGATGAAAAAGGAGACATTACAATTGATACCACAGAAATTCAAAGCATCATTAGAGATTACTATGAGAAGTTATATGCCAATAAGTTAAAATCGTAGAAGAAATGGATAAATTCCTAGACACATGTCTAGGTTCCTAAACAACCTAACAAGATTGAACCATTAAGAAATCCAAAACCTGAATAGATGAATAACAAGTAATGAGATCAAAGTCATAATAAAAAGTCCCCCATCAAAGAAAAGCTTGGGACCTGATAGCTGACTGCTGAATCTTACCAAACATTTAAAGAAGAACTAATACCAACCCTACTCAAACTATTCCAAAAAATTGAGGAGGCAATACTTTCAAACTTATTCTACAAGGTCACTGTTACTCTGATACTAAAACCAGACAAAAACACAAGGAAAACAAACTATAGACCAATATCTCTGATGCATAATGATACAAAAAATCTTCAACAAAATACCAGCAAACCAAATTCAACAACACGTTAAAAAGAACATTCATCATGACCAACTGGAATTTTACCCGGGATGCAAGGATGGTTCAACATACACAAATCAGTCAATATGATGCACCATATCAATGGGATGAAGGATGAAAACCACATGGTAATTTCAATTGCTGCTGTAAAAGCCCTTGATAAAATTCAACATCCCTTTATGATAAAAACCTTCCAAAAACTAGAGGTAGAAAGAACATACCTCAACACAATAAAAGCTATACATGACAGACACCCAGCTAGCATCATACTGAGTGGGGAAAAACTGAAAGCCTTTCCTGTAAGATCTGGAACAAGGCAAAGATGCCCACTTTCGCTACTGTTCTTCAACATAGTATTGGAACTCTTAGCAAGAGCAGTTAGACAAGAGAAATAAATAAAGGGTATCCAAACTGGAAAAGATTTCAAATTATCCTTGTTTGCTGCAGATGATATGATCTTATATTTTGAAAAACGCAAAGACTCTATCAAAAGACTATTAGAACTGATAAACAAATTCAGCAAAGTTGCAGTAGACAAAATCAACATACAAAAATCACTTGAATTTCTAGATGCCAACAGTGAACAATCTGAAAAAGAAATCAGTAAACTAATCCCATTTATAATTGCTACAGATAAAATAAAATACCTAGGAATAACATTAACCAAAGAAGTGAAAGATCTCTAAAATGGAAGTATAAAACATTGATGAAAAAAATTGAAGAGGACACAAAAAATGGAAAGATATTTCATGTTCATGAATTGGAAGAATCAATATTATTAAAATGTCCATACTACTGAAAGCAATCTATAGATTCAATGCAATTCCTATCAAAATACCAATGGCATTCATCACAGAAATAGAAAAGGTCATCATGAAACATATGGAACCACAAAAGACCCAGAAGAGTCAAATCTATCTTTAGCAAAAAGAATAAGACTGGAATAATCACATTACCTGACTTCAAATTATATTAGAGAGCTATAGTAACAAAACCAGCATGGTACTGGCATAAAAACAGACATGTAGGCCAATGGAACAGAATGGAGAACCTAGAAATAAATCCGTACATCTACAGTGAAGTCTTTGGACAATGGTGCCCAAGGATATACATTGGGTAGGAGACAGTCTCTTCAATAAATGGTGCAGGGAAAACTGGCTATCCATATGCAGATGAAAAACTAGATCCCTATCTCTTGCCATATAAAAAATAAAATAAATATGGTTTAAAGACATAATCTAAGATCTCAAACTATGAAACTACTCAAAGAAAATGTTGGAGATACTCTCCAGGACATTGATCCAGGTAAAGATGTCTTGAATAATACCTTATTAGTACAAGCAACCAAAGCAAAAATGGACAAATGGGATCACATCAAGTTAAAAAGCTTCTGCACAGCAAAGGAAACAATCAATAAATAGCATGCAGAATGGGAGAAAATATTTTCAAACTATCCATCCAAGAAGGGATTAATAACCAGAATATGTAAAGGGCTCAAACAACTCAGTAGAAAAAAAAAATAATCCAGTTCAAAAATGGGCAAAAGACCTGAATAGATATTTCTCAAAATTAGACATATTGATGGCAAAGAGGAATATGAAAAGGTGTTAAACACCATTGACCATCAGAGAAATGCAATTCAAAGTTACAATGAGATATCATCTCACTCCAGTTAAAATGGCTTTTATACAAAAGATAAGCAAAAATGACTAATGGCAAGGTGGATAAAGGGGAACCCTCATACATTGTTGGTAGGAATGTAAATTAGTACAGCCAGTATGAAGAACAGTATAGTGATTTCTTGAAACACTAAAAATAGAACTACCATATGATCTAGCAATCCAACTGCTGGGTGTACACCTAAAAGAAAGGAAATCAGTATATTGAAGAGATATCTGCACTTCCATGTTTATTGCAGCACTATTCACAATAGCCAAGATTTGGAAGCAACCTAAGTGTCTATCAACAGATGAATGGATAAAGAAAATATGATATATATAAACAATGGAATATTATTCAGCCATAAAAATAATGAAACCCTGTCATTTGCAACAACATGGATAGAACTGGAGGACATTTTATTAAGTAAAAAAAGCTAGGCACAGAAAGACCAATTTCACATGTTCTCATTCTTATGTGAAAGCTGACAAAACAACTGAAAAAAAAGGGAAGTCAGGGAGGAGGCAGGGAGTGGCACTAAAACATAGAATGAATAATATCTAGTATTTGATAGCATAACAGGGTGACTATAATCAATAGTTCAATGTATAATTAAAAATAACTAAAAATGTGTAATTGGAATGTTTATAACCCAAAAGAATGAAAAATGCTTAAGGTGATGGGTACCCCAGTTACACTGATGGATTATTATTGCACATTGTATACCTGTATCAAGACTTTATATGTACCTGATAAATTTGTACACCATTTATGTACCCATACAAATTACAAATAAAGCCCAGCATATCAAACCCTGTGGTCAGATACATTGTAAACTATTTTCACCCTGTTTTATTAACACAAAGGAGGAACCACAAATAATTTTTCAGTAGGGATTGAAATTTGAAAAATGTCTATTAATGCTGACTCTAAAGCTAATCTTTTGAGAAATAAAAATTTGGTGTCTGGGGGAAATTAAGCCAATATGTATATATTTGGGAATATCTATTATTCTGTAATAACAAAGATAACCTACTTACCTATACACACAAACACACAATGTTGATAAATCATCTTAAGTACAATATGAAGGAGGAATAATGGGAACTGATTATAGTCAAATATTTCAATATAAAAGTAAATGCTTGTGTATCTCTATACTAGAAGATCTATTGAAGTAGTTGGATGCTCATACCAAGGTATAGAATTACCACAAATATTACAGCTATGAATATGAACTGATATAGCAACATCAATACCACAACGTTATTTTCTGACTCAATGGGCCATTCTTGCTAAACTTCCAGACAAAAAGCACAATCTTCCTTTACTTTACAGGGTAGCTACATTTAGAAAAACTAATCCATATTAAAACTCTAAAAAAATACATTACATTTATATGTTAAACACAGCTAGTATCCAGCTATAAATTGGGAATAAAATTTTCACCTATGTGGCTGTCTAGCAAGACATTTCGAACTTGTTTGGGGACATCGGACAAGGCCTTACTGTGCAGTATTCTCTGTAATATCATAGAATCTTAAGCATTTCTGGTCCTTGCCTTGAAAAAGATCATCTTTTGTGATTGAGCAAACCCATAGTGTCCTCACATATTTGCCCAGTTGGAGGGCACTGTTTGACATGCCTTGTTTTATTCGTTATTAAGATATTGTTATTTCTGAAGCCTTTATGATATTTTGATCCACACTGTACATGTAAGAAGAATTAAGACTAGAAGAAGTAATTATGCATTTTCAAAATATTAAAATGAACATTTAGCAGAATAATATCAAAACAACCACATACTTACCAAAATAACTATTTGGCAGGGTGAAGAATTATAAGGAACAAATTAGGCAATAAGACACCCCAGCAATAATTTTCACTCTTCAATCGTGTGTTTTGGCACACTGTGTTGGCCTAGTGATAAGCCCAAAGCAGCACTGGGCTGGATCCAGTCCCAGCTCTCTCATGGATTAGTTATGGCCCTTGGATAAGTCACTTACCCCATCTCTCTGCACTTTTCTCATTTACAAAGTGGAATAAGGCTCACTCTGTCTACCTCATTACTAGGACATGATAGTACCACATGTGAGAATATAATATTTAGCATTCACAGTCAGAAATGTATCTCATTAGGTCTCCATTTAGTATGAGACTTATTAATCTTTGTTGCCATTCTGGCTTGCAGCTGTGTCCTGCAGTTTTCCTACAGTTGAAAGAAATGAACAGTTCAGAAAGTCTGAACTTGCAGTATGAAGTTAGTACCTATGGGTTAGTAAGTAGTTAACCTGAGTAGTCTATATCTATATGCAGTATGTCAATACATGTAAGGATATATAAATATATTAGACACATAATGTTTTTAACTCAGTGGTTCTCAAAGTACCAGGCACTCCTCTGGATCCCTGACACTTTTGCAGGGTGCTTGCAAGGTCAAAGTTTTCTAATAGTAGTGCTGAAATCTTGTTTATCATTTTCACTCTCTTTCTCTCTGATTGTATAGTGACATTTATCAGAGGCCACAACACATGTGGCATTGCAGGCGATTGAATACAGAAGCAGATCTGAGGATCCAGCTGTCTACTACTACTATATATGAGTTGTAAAATGTAAAATAATGTTACTCTTCTCACTAAATCTGTGTGTATTTCTGCACAGTATCTTACTTTTAACTTCTAATACAGAAAATATCAATAAATACAGCCTACACAAACAAAAGTGTTCTGGAGTCCTTAATTTTAAGAAGTGAAGAGTTCCTGAGACTAAAAAGTTGGAGAACCACTGATTTAGATTATATTCTAATTCTGTCCTCATTAAAGAACTGGTAGAATTGGGTTTCCTATAAGAAGTGTTTATTTTCTGGTCCTATTTGGCGCTTCTTTACCGTAGTCCTCATTCTGCATTATCTTTAGGTTCTTTGTATATCCTTTTGATCTGGGTTGAAGTAGTTACTTCCCTATAACAGGTGCAAAATATTTTATCACAAATGTAAAAATATTTCAGTCTCTTTATCTATAAATGCTCTCTTGTCCAGCTACATTTCCAAGGTGGTGATCTGCATTCTGCTAGTCTGTGTAATCTTTGCAATGCCCGGCGTATGCCTTCTTTCCATGTGCACTGTGATGTAACTCACACAATTCATGCTGTCTCCTTAAGAATTGCACCAAGGTAATGGATGGGTTTTATGATCATTGACTTTTTGGAAGAAAGGAAATCACTTCCCAGGATATATGAATTGCAATAATGGCACCGCTCTGCAGAAATGATTGACTCCATAGTTTTCTCATATATAAGTTCCTAACACATTCCTGGCTGCTGCAATCCACAGCCTGGCATTTCACTCTGTGACCACACCTCATAGTTTGTAACGTCTAGTATGAAATATGTAAAGCACCTAAGGAATACAAAGATATACTATTATAAACTAGGTTTCTTTTGTTTTCTCTTTTTGCTTATGTATTTTTTTCTTTAAACAGTGTTAGTATTTAAAGCTTGATTGCTTTGGTATGTTTTCATCAAGTCTCTTGGTAGCTGCTATATATTTTGAATAATATTAATATCTACTTACTGAACCGCAGATAATAATCTCTGCAATGGATCTTGTCCCACTTTTAACCAAACAGAACGGTGTCAGCCAGATTATGTAAAAGTTATTTCCCTCACAAACACCTTATTTGTTTATTTTTTGGCGTAACCACATAGGGCTTTGCATTAGGAGATGCTAACATATTTTAATAAGATATTTTGTCCAATAAAAGAGCATCTAATAAGATCCCAATTTATGAATGATTTATGTACACAAACAGATGGCAGAGATCTGTTGGGAGGCAGCAGCCCAGGACTCTGTGGAGGGAGCCCCTCTTGGTTTTCCAACTGAAGATACTTAAACAGAGAGTAACCAGAATATTTCCTGTGTGCTGTTCTGGGGGGACCTGGGGTCCTGTAAAGCCTTAACCAGAGGCTCTGAAAGCTCATAAGTGAAGGGAGTGATGCATACTACAGCCCCAACTTGGAGATTTCACAAGGAATGTATCACGATAAAAATCCTGAAGATCCCAGAGGACAGAAACCAGCTTAACTTTGTTTAGTCTAATATTTCTTCAATTTCATTAGCCACAGACACATTTATGAAAGGACATATTTGAATATATCCATCTATTATATCAGGGTATCGTTTGAGAAATACAGACTTTGAGAAAATCCCTCTCTTTAGGAGTTAGAGAGAAATATCACATTTCTGATGCTCGCAAGTGTCCACCTTGTCCACCTGGAGCAAGGCTCCAGGTATCACCAAACATGGGTTGATCTTGTATCCTTAGCTGGATAGATTTTCTGATGGGAATTGTGTTATCCACATGGGTATGATTGGCTGAATTAGTGTCATTAGTACTCTACTGCAATCGTGCAATGCGTTCTGTGAACTATGGGAGAAAATGTTCTGAGTTGCAAATCTGTCTACTTCATATTATATGCTTAAAATATAATCAGCAAACTTAGAGCTGACTGTCTTTATTTTTTACCTTACAGTTTAGAGATTCACTATAGTTTTGAAGTGTGTTGAAGAACAAAGGAAATACTTTAGCAAAAGGAAGGGGCAGTTTAGAATGAAAAATAAAAGCCTGAGAACATTTTTAGTTTAAAATATGATTAAATTTGCATTACAAATGGCAAACTCCTTATATATACCCTGCAGAGGAGTAATTCTCATCAACTGAAAATTACCTGGCTGTGTAACGCTGCGTTCATTTGCTGAGTCAAGTCTGTATGATGGAATATATCCGCTTGAACACACACAGCCTCTAGCACCCAGGAAAATAAACATTCATTCATTGCTAACTCTCTCTTGCAAATCTCCCACAAACAAAACTGGAACTTTAGAGCAATGAAATGCAAAGAGAATAGATGTGTGAAAATGCTGACTGCGTATAGAACTGATATTACATCTTAAATATAGCTGAGCTGCCAAGTGTCCCCAGGCATGCAGCAAGCGAAACATGTTAGCAAAAGAAATGAAACTCCAAAATCAACTTCAAAAGGTAGACTTAAAAAAAATGAACAAAACTTTTGAAGCCTTTCCTATCCGAGTGGCCCCAGGGAATTGACTTATCCCAAATAATTCAGCTGTGATAGTAATGACTCTTTTCTTGGGCAGCCCTATCAATTATCTGAATCTTGATTGCATAGTTTCTTTTTATAAAACCGACCTTGGAATTCTTCAAAAGTTTACCATCATTAGGGGAAAGTTCTAAATTTCTAAGGACCTTGAGAGAAAAACTGATAAAGAAAATTTGTTATAGTACATTGGAAATATGAATAAACATCCTCATAGGAGGGAAGAATTGAGCAGTTTGGAGTAGTCGAGCTTGGTTACTTCTAGATGAGCCTGGTACTTTCTTCAGATTCTTTATCTCTGTGTGCTCATTTTTCAAAAGGACATTCTAATTTTAGCCAATTGGAAAAATAAGAAAAAATAAATCACTTAGAAAAATATATAAATGGTAGTATTTTATGCTTTCTAAGTTTTTTTTCTTTCTTTTTCCATTGCTTCTTTCTTTTCCTTTAGGGGTAGGTTTGAAGATATTTATTCTGAGAATTCTAATGGCATTAATTTTCAGTTCCATCTAGCCAAGTGATTTACAATAAGTATTTGTTAATACTAACATTTTAAAGTACATTCTCTAGTGATGGCAGTAGGGAACTACCTTCTGCATTAATTTCCACAATGGGTCATTTATTTTTATTTATTTGACCAGTTGCAGTTCCCTGTAAAGTGGATATACACACTTGATGGGCATATAACTGGATTACCTGGACCATATTTTTATAATCCAGTATTATTCATGGGGCTGCATAAAAATGCTACACCTGGACAAGGGTGTGCAGTCACAGCACGTCAGTGCCTCCATTCATAAAAGCTCTCCTACTCCATCTTTCGATATAGGATAGATTTGCAGTGAGCATGTCTTAATGCTCATTTTAGCTATGTTTTTCCTTTCAGAAACACTACAAGGCTTGAAAGTCATTTATAATGACTTACTCGCCTTCTTTGCAGGGAAGTATCTTCTTTTAGGTATACTTGATGAACTCAAAATGGAGTATATGTGTTGAGTCCCAAAGTCCTTTAATAGCAGCTCATTAGATGTTTGTTAGCAAAAATCACTGGAAGAAAACAAACATCTTTGTTTCACAGAAACATCTTGAACTACTTTACTATGCTTTTGGGTCATCAAGACTCCAAACGTATTGTGTCAAACACTCTTTCTTCAACTTTGAAACCCATGTGGATAGCCAGGGAAAAGCAATCTGTATGTTTCTAATTAATTTACACTTAACTCATCAGAATGTTGTTTTCCAAGAGCTATTTGATGTGTAAGACCCCTTATGAGCCTTTCAAATATGGCTTCTAAGCATTTTTCCTTTGAACCAGAAAGTCACTTTTTTTTTTCCTGAAGCAAATGGAATTCAATTCTCAAAAGGCTTAGTTTGGTTCAAAAAATTGTCAGACTCACACAATCTGACAAAACATGTTCTCCCACTTAAATGGATTAACTCATGCAGCAGACACTAGGAATTACAGGGCATTTCATATCATTAGGCATAGATTTACTTAAAATGGCCACAGTGTTAATGAAATTCTTGTTTATTTAGCAATGCTCCTAGACAAAGTGACATTAAGTGCACTTGTGTGAGTGAGTATAGGTACTCCTGCAAGAAAATGCAAAGGAATTAAGAACATTTTATCTGAAAAGTGCACATTGGTCTTTGCAGTGTATAGGCAAAGGGCTTATTCTTGTATTATCTCCCTGGTTTCGGTACAAAAGTCAGTGTTGTATACAGGAGACTCGTAGATTGGTATCATCCAATACTATTTCTCTCACCATTTTATACAGAAGAGAGAAAAAAGCAGTGATTACTATGGTGAAATATAATGATAGACCCAGAGCATAACTAATGTCACAGGCATGTCATGTTTCATTATGTTTGCATAGTCCAACTGTGTTTGAGTATTACATTTTTAATTTAAATTCCTTCCTTGATATTGGTCTTACAAGTACGTTTTTGCTTTCTTTCTAGTAGCCACTTGGTTTGAAATATTCACATTGATTTTCAAATTCATTGTATCATAATTACCTGACTTTTTTCTATTCACTGTCGCAAAATTTTTGTTTAGAAGCTTCCTGTCAACCCTCATACTATGGAAAAATATTCCTAGAGCTTGCTTTAGCTATCTTCTCTATCTCCAATATATAAGTACCTATAGAAACTTACACATGCCCATGTGATTTCTTCCATCATTTATATCCAAATTTCTCCCTTAATTCAGGTCCACTTTAATTCATCATCCTCTCTATCTTCTGGTTAATCATTACCTATTTCAATTTTTTTTAGTATCTTAACATGCAGTTTTAGATGTCAGACATGAGCTGTCTATTATTGAATTTTTGAGGTGTATACTCTTATGACACTAGAGCCAAATGAACAATCCCATGTAGTGCATATAAAACCATCTAAATATTACAAATTTCTATTGCCAAGACAGTTTTCTTTGTCTTTTTTCCAGACCAATTTTTGTTGTAAATAGCGTGAAAGCCAAGACAATTTGAGCATAATGTAAAGACAAACATAAAGTCCGTAGAATTCAAAATGCTTTTGTGTAAAAGCAGGTATTGTATATATAACTTCTGAAAGTTTTTGATACGCTAGTTAGAACAGAACTCAAATTTCCATTTCTTACATTCAGAAACATTTTCATAGAGGCAGTATCCCTGATTTCAGTATACACATGAATATTTTAAAGTGAAAAAGCCACTGAGCCCATTATTGCCCCTGTCACTGAATCACTGGATGCTTACTGTATCCGTGTATTTCTTCGTGGGGAAGTTTGGAAAGTTTGGGCAATATGTGCATTCCACCTTCCGTGAGTTTTTAATCCAAACTCCAGAATCCAATTTTCTTCCTGCAAAGGACTAGAGAGTCATATTTCCCAATTTTACTTTTAGGTTTCAGTGCCTGGCTTTTGAAACGAAGTTTAAAATGTCGTTGCAACAACCTTCAAAATAAGTGTACTTCTTTGATTTCTGATGTCCTTTCGTATCTCTTGATGAGAGCTTACTCTGAGAGAGCACTTTTAAAGACATTACTATTCTTCCCCACTCTCCCACCCAGGAGAATTTAATTTTCAGGCAGCATCAGTAGTGAAAGATGAAGTGGCTCTGGCAGTTTCCTCTCAAGCCAGTACATTTAAATAGAGCAGTGCATGTGTAGTTTGTAGCCGTATTCCCTGATGAGAGCCATAACAAACAGCTACAGCATATTTTCCACCGGTGGCAAGTTGCTGTTGGGAACCACTGCATTCACTTGTGAATTATAAACACATTAGTTAGGATCAAGTCTCCTATAGGGTAAAATTCAAAGTATTATCAAAGAACAAGGAGGTAGTAAGTGATTACTTTCCAGCAGATCCAGTTTGACTATAGTTAGAATTCAGATGAATGGGACTTTTAGTGAAATAGAGAAGAGAGAGAGAGGAAGAAAAGAAAGTAACTTCCCAACACTTGATAATAAAGAAAAAACAATTTTTTATTAGCTTTCAAATGGTTTCAATCTATGGTTACCTATTTATTTGGGTTGTCATTCTGTTTACATGGGGTGAGAAATTTGCCAAAATAAGATTTTAAACCATTCATCCCTGATGCAAATATTAACTCAGTAACGATATTTAAGCATACCAGAAATTGAATTGTTTTATGAAGTGATTAGAATCCCTTTCCACAGGTTAATAATCTTGTTTATTAATAGAAATAATTAATCTAGACCAGAATTCTACCCTCTAATTTGGCTATAGAAAGTATAAGTAAAATTTTATAAGATGAAAACCATCACGTAAACTGATTTGAATTATCTGAGAGCCACGTTTGCCTAATGTACATTTAGTGAAGGGGGTGCCATGAATTTCTGATGTCCTTTCCTTGAACTCAAGGGCAGGGTGAGGACATGTTGCTGGAACTGCATACTTTCATTCAGGTCACAGTGGTCTTCGGAAGGTCTTATAGGGTTTATATGATTTTTCTCAGGTAGCAAAAAAGCTTCCCTATTGTGAAGGATCACCCATATGTTTAAGTGGGATACGGTGTTATACTTCCATAAGACAATTAGCCATTCGTTGAGGTTTACAAACCCTCTTGAGATATTAGTTTGTTAGTGTTTTAGGCATAAAAGCGTTATATCCCCAAACATGGTATACTAAAGTTTGCTTTAAAGTGGAAATATATTCAAATACAAGCAGGTTGTTGGAGTTCCATAGCATGATAATTTTCAGTTTTAAAATGAAAAATATCAAATATTTTAAATATTTTTGTGTTTATTTTTACCAAGGGAAAACTACTATTAAAGCGAGGGGGCAGTTTGATGTCTAAAATTTAAAGGGTAAATTGCTGCTTCATCACATAAGTGTCTTTTGTAGGCTGGAAGTGAAAAATATTTTTAATTTAGAAGTAAATTTGGAGATCTGGGCATGCTCACTGTACATCACTTTAAAATTATTAAAGTAGTTTGATTTAATAGAGTGAATCATCTCAGGCTGAGAAGTACTTCACTTTGCACTGCATAAGCTCAGATGTTAGAACCTGATCACTTCCCAGCTGAAGAGCTTATAAAAAATGTGAAGTACTCTAATAATTTTAAATTACTCTATATTGCACATTTTCAGGTCTCTGATCACCTCCAAATTCAAGTGCTTATAAAACTGCTCCCATAATTTTAAATTGCTATGTGCACAGTGATTTAAAATTGTAAGAGTGCTTCAAAGTTTTTTAATAAGTGCTTTAATTTAGAAGCAAGTTGAGCAATACTCCAGTATAACTTCAAGAAATTATCAAACTGATATAAAAATTTATCCTCTGGAAAGAAAATTACATTATGTATAAAAGGGTGTGGGCTTCAAATGAATATATATGGGGACGAAGGTACCCAGTGCTTGGGAACAATCAGTGAATGGAATGTAATAATAGGGTCCTGAAAGTTTGTTTTGCTAACTTTGCTGATTGCTGGCGTGAGGCTACAGTTCTTGTAACTCTAACAGGAATTTCCATTCCTTTAAGGTGAAAAGATCGCATGTAGAGGACTTCACTCTCAATTCTCAACATTCTCAAGGATATTGTCACATTTCTTTTGAAACTATGGGAAAATGGGAAAATGTTATTGGTAGATGAGAGGAGTCTTAGAAATGGTGGAGGAAGGAGGGAGAAGGAGGGTAAGAAAAGGAGGAGAGAAAGGTGAAACAGGAGAAAGGGAGACTGGCAGGATAGGAAAGTTTATTGTCGAAGAGGTCTTTTCCCCACTTAGAGTGAGTAAGATAGCTTCTGGACCTCCCTGACTCATTCTTTAATTTCTCATTTTTCAAAGGAGAAAATGGCATGTTTTAAAGTGCACTGATGGATGAATGAAACTGTTTTTCTTAAGAGAATTCCTATTGTAAACCAATGGTTCTGCTCACTCTGGAGGAACACACAGATTTTGTTTTCTGGCTGTACACCACTGTTAGTACAATACACCAGTCAATTTGATTTTAAACATGCTACTTTCCTACACTGATCTAGCATTATCCCACATATTAGAGGGATAAAATATCTTGTGATATGCCAGCTGCCAACTCGCTGTTGGCCCTGTCTTCTCTTGTTTTTGATGCTGTTCTGATCCACATGGCTGTACGCTTCCACTGAGTCACTTGGTTTGTCTGACTGCACTACCTGATATACCCGAAATATCAAACTGACAGGAACACAGGCCTCTGATAGATTTAATTAGAATTTTACAATGTCTTTGATTAATAACACTAAATTGAAATACATAAAAGATAAGGATACTCTTGTCAAGTTGTTGAAGACTTAGGATTTATAATCAATTGTGATTCATTGTACATTTTCACATTTTGCTAACCACTCATAGCCTTATTGCTAAAGAAAAGACATTTACATTTTACTGAGGTGCAAATGAAATAAAAGGAAATTGGCTGCTTGTTTCAGCAATTTATGTTTCAATATGGGAAATGATATACATCATTAGATTCTAAGGCACAATAAATGGGCAAATATAAGTTGTTATTAAGCACATTGCTATAAATATTACTCATAAAACAAAACCTTTGAAATAGTTTTTATCTCTATTTTTGGCTTTTATAACTGTTCCTTGGAAATAACACTATATTCCTGTATTTTCTAAATGTAGAAGGTTAATCTTTGTCACTACAGAGAAACAAAACTTTCTGCAACGTAACATCATATACAGATAAAAAGTAAGGAACAGAAAAGAAGTGTGAAATCTTGAAAAGGACTTGTCTTAGGACAGTTTATCATTTATCCTGTATCACCATTTTCTACAACTTTTCTAGCATTTTTAACACAAATTGAATTCTGTGTCCCCAGTAGAACACTCACTAGTGGCCTGGAAATGTAAGATACTCTGATTATGAAGCCTCAAAGAAAGACAGGAATTCCCTGGTTCCATTAAAGTTGTAGGTTTGCTTTCACTGCCATACTCTGCTTATCATTTCAGGCTAGAATCATCTCAACGTTTTTCCGCCTGGCATGATTTGTTTCTATTTCTCCAGTCTCTATAAACGCTAATTTTAAAAACCATGTGCAATGGTTTTGTTCTTGCTGGGGAAATGGAGGCAGTAGAGGGGGAAGGGCAGAAAGCATCTCTTGCTTTTTCCTGAGTTAATCTGGGGCAGTGAATAAGATGTCTTTTTCTTACCATTGTCAATGAAAGACCATCCCTTTAACTGCCCAGCTTATTAGTCGTATGCATTGCCCTAAGATATTGCCCTAAAGATCAATACCCTGATTTCCTTTCCATCTGCTCAGACCAAGAGAATTAGGCTCTTTACTTTGTTTTGTATATAATGAAGGAGGCAACGAAGTGCTAGTAGAGAAAAAAGGCTATCTCCCCGTGGTAAATATATTGACATTTACAGACACCGACAGAGCACAACATGGAGAGAGTAATGAGAAATTTGACTGCTTTTCCCTCTTTCTCTGTTTCCTGGTTTAGAGCTGCTGCATCCCACAGTGAATTACTAGCTACAAAGAGAAGGGACTGCTCTGGGACTGACAATTGAGAACATTTACAATTAGCTGAATTGATTAACCTTTACAAATGCTGTTATTTTATGAGGTGTTTTTCTCAGCCCTGGTTGAACAGTATGCCTTATTGATTCAACATCCTCCTTTATGGAAACCCTGATTTGTCTGTGACTCCACCAGTCATAACGCCTGCCTTGGTAATTGCTTCTGCATGTTCCTGGGAAAACTTGACACGGGAGACTGGTTGGCATTATGTAAATGGGGTCCACGCCTCCCTCTGAAGCCAGGGTGCAGACCTGCCTCTTAGCATCCCTCTCCTGTGGCTGCACACACAAAGAATGCCAGCTTCTGTGCCAGCATCTTACTGACACTCAATTCACTGCCTTGCTAAAAATCCTTGGTTTTTATCCAGGTTTCTTTAAATAATTTGGGATATGTATGTGTGTAAGGGCAGAAGGTGGTGAAAAATTGTTAGAAAATAGAATTGTTTTTAGTTAGTTTTTTAAAGATTATAGACCGACTTTGAGTGTCCCTCTGAGTAGTGATCCCAAAACCTATGACAAAAGGCATAGTCTTTAGAATAAATTTCATTCGAAGAAGCTCTGTGCTCAGAAATAATAAAAATCACCTAGAAATGGCTGCCTTCCCTCCTTAATTCTCCATCAAACTATATGAATACAAAGTACCATTTGGTTTAGTCTCTTTTCTTGTTTGCTTCTCTCCCCACCTTTTTCCTTCTATCTTTCCTTTTTTCATTTCAATGGGTAAATTTTTGTGATTTAAAAAATAAAATGACTGCCAGCTTGAAGTACTACAGGGCACGTCCATCAGCTGTCCCACCAGTGTCTCTTAAACACTTCCTGCCCCCAAGACTGGTTGCATGATTTGTAGAGTCCAGGGCCAAATGGAAATGTAGAGCCCCTTATTCAATCATAAATTATTAACATTTTCTAAATAGTAACAGCAGAGCATTAGACTCAACTCAGATTGCTACTAAGCATGAGGAATGTGTGATTTTGCATGTCACATGTCCAGGAAGCCACCCTTGCCTTCACCTTGGCTTTTTGTGAAAAGACGGGCAGGCATAGGCCTGAGGTAGTTGTATTTGTCTTCTTTCCCAACTTGAACTTAATGTTGAACCTGGTTTATTCTGGATCATGCTGAATTGCATATGCTCGTTTCTCACTTGAACTGCTGCTTAGTTGGGTCTGAACTAAGAACACCAAACTTGCTTGCATCTTCTGCAGGGTGAGAGAACCAAAATTAGACTGCAGTGACTTGAAACACTTTTATCCATGCCAGTTATGAGATTGGTGTGTTTGTCATTTTGTGTATCCAGTTATGGCTGAAGAAAGTTTGTTTTGCTTTGTGAGATCAAACTGAATATTTGGCTTGATGCATGTGCAAATATATGTACATTTAATCTACTGTAATAAATATACATATTCAAATGCATCAGATATTTTACACATATGTGCATAAAAGAGTTGAGTTTATGGCATTCCAAGACACAGACGAACAATGATGGAAGACAGCCATTTTTAAAAATGAAGTATTGATGCAATTTTAAAGAAAAAAAAAATCAGGGAGCTGCTCTAACAAAGTCTGCAGCATTCACAGCATGACAAACAAATTAGAAAACAGCAGATGCAGCACAAATTAAGATGTATTTAGCACAGCAGCCCATCAGATGTGTGAACGTCTTTTGTAACTCAGCTTTGCAAGGTTGATGTATTGCACTTTAGACAGCTGATAATGAACCCTCCTAGCAATTAGAAGTAGAAATACCGAGGAGTCAAATTTGTGCTGTTCCCAGTGGGTCAAAAAAGGGAAACAACCCATGTGAAACTTATTTCTTTATGTGCTTGCAAAACAAAGAAAACATTTCAATTTATGTTCTGGTATATTTGAATTTCTCTTGCCTTTAAAAAATTCCTACTTCATTTTAAGTACCATCCGACTCTAAAGTGTCATTAAATAAGTATGAATTCTGTTGCAGTTACACACGTTTAATGGCCAATACAATGTCTTTCTTTTATGGGATGCATTATTTAGTAATCTTACATTAAGACAATAACTTCAATCATTATGCCTTCAAATAGCAATAAGCATGGTAATGGCTTTGCTGAGCTGCTTCCTGGCTCTATCATTGTGTTTTCCCTTTAATATTAGAGCATTGTTTTTATTTTTATCCCAAGAGTGTGTTCCATCCCCTACCCCCAATTTCTGTTTTCTGAGAGTGGAAGCACCTTTGCAGTAGGGAATAAAACATCAAAGTCCATCTAATAGGCAAAATTCTGCTCCAACCCAGTGCCAAGACTAATGATGCACTGATAATGTTAGCTTTTTTTTTTTTTAATCAATGTTTGTTTTAAGCAAGTCTATCCTATCCTTCCAGGAGGAAGAAGTGCCTCGTAGTCACTCTGCAGAATTCACAGTAGTCCAACATTCTGTCAAGTATGGGTTTTGACAAACTTAGAGAGCTTAAAGGAACTCATTGGAGAATAAGCCAAACAGCATAAAGGTAGAAAGACAACAAATAAGAAAAAGAAACCTAATTGGTATATTCTGCCTAGGAAAGAGATATCTGACAGGTGATTTAAAGTCTGCCCCTCCCTACATGAAAAAGCTTACATCATTCTGATATTCATTGGTGTTAAAGAAGTCAGCATTGCAGGTACCATTTTCTTTTGAATCTGTTTCCTGCTGTTCTGTTGTTGCAATCTGTATCCTTAATCCCAGGCTTCTAAAGAGCAACCTTCCAGTGTCAAATTCTGTGCGAAGTCCAGAGGATCATGAGAGTGAATTG
The DNA here is from genome assembly GCF_029289425.2 of Pan paniscus. Taxonomy (NCBI): domain Eukaryota; kingdom Metazoa; phylum Chordata; class Mammalia; order Primates; family Hominidae; genus Pan; species Pan paniscus. Next base: position 121,271,202 of record NC_073253.2, on the reverse strand, counting down.
AAACATTACATTCACGTTTCTGTGAGACAGAATGTCAAAAATGTCAAAGTGCATGTGCTGATTGGTCACATGAACACAAAGAAAAGAATTTATTTGATAAGGTGGCAGCCTTTCCTACTACTTAGAAAGGGGTTCATACAGTGTTGTCCTGGGTTTCCACTGTAATGTAAAGGAAAACTTTAACAATCTCAGAAGGCCTTAATGTCCTGCCAATGAAAGAGGAGATTGTCCTCAACTTCTCTGCAGCAAAACCCAATTAGGTGGCACCAACCTAGGCTTCCAAATGTGAAACCTGCCCAGTTGTTCCATAGAACTGATGTTTTTGGTTTCTTTGAATAAACATAGAAATTTATCCTTCCAGTCTTAAAACTTAAGAAAGTTATATTTGTCTTATCTGATTTCCTTTCTCAGGAAACCAACCATCAGGCCTCCCACATAGTAGCAAGAAACTGAAACTTACCAGATCATCATATCTGGACAATGAAATGCCAGACCCCTCACCCATCATGACTACCTTAACTAATCACCTGCTTCCTGTTGACCAGCTCCTCTTCCTTGCCCCTCCCTAATTCCTGTTTTCCCACACATGATTACACTTCTTCCCTGCTATATAAACTCCTAATTTTAGTCAGGGAGATGGATTTGAGACTGATCTCCCATCTTCTTGGCTGCAGCACTTGATTAAGCCTTTGTCCATTGCAATACTCATTGTCTCAGTAATTGGCTTTCTGTGTAGTGAGCAGTAGGACCTAGAACAACCCCTGGCATTTCAGTTACAAACAGAACAGCAAACCTACAAAAGGAAAGGTGATAGAATCTATATCATAAGTCTGGAGAGGACCTGGGAGAATCTTCTGCTGATGATTCCTGTCCTTACTGCCACTGAAACCCCAGCTGATGTCAGTGTCATATCTTCTAGGAATACTGGCCATGGGCTGTGCTGAAGTTTCCATCTGCCACTGGGGCCACTTCTCTGAGGGGCTCTTCACTCCAGTACCTTTAACTAACCATATCTAGGCAACCTTAGTGGAGCCATGTCTGCCTGAGGTTATCGATCCTAGGGCTATCAGCCTCTTGGAGATGTATCTTATGTTAACCTGGCTACGAATGCTCTGTGTAACACAGATTCTCCCCTGCACTTGTAGATGTTGCCATCCCATGCAACCACAAGGGAGCTCACTTAGTGGGTCTCATGGTGGATGCTGGCCTAGGAAGTTCTACACATGGGTGGCACTATCTCCCGTCAACATGCATGGGAGGTCAGACATGATCTCTGCCTCTGCAGAGATCCTGAAGGGATTGAAAAGAACAGTCAGGTGCTGAAAAGGCTGTAATCAAGGAGGACCTTCAGGGTGAATGGACTGCTCCAGCTGGTGAGTTCACTGCTTCCCAGCTCAAGGTAGCAGATGAATCTGCAGGCTTGTAGGTGCCTTCTGTGCCTATTCAGCAGGTCCCTTCTGAAGACTGGAGCACTCAGCCTGCCACTGAATCCTGGTCTGTTATCCTGCTCAGGCCACTGAATGATAAGACCAACCATTGAGTGGGCTAAAGCTGTGATTCCACAAGCTTTTAAAGGGCAAGTGAAGCAGAGAGGATTAGAAATCATGTGGCCCAGTTGAGAGGTCATGAACTAGCAGGGTGTAGACTGGAATAGGTCTGAAGATGTTTTATTTAATTTTCTTTTCAGTGTTTAAAAATCGATGCAACCCTTTTAAAATCAGGACATTTCAGCAAAGATTGGATTTCAGCTTTTTGATGTCAGCTAACAATGGGCCTGCGCCCACATGACCACGGTGAGGGGCCTGCTGTCTTTAGGTGGTCTGGCACTCTCCAAGTTTCCAGAGCCCTACAGTCCCTGTTGACCTCTCTTACTGATCTGGCCCATTAGTTGCTACTTATCATTCTGCTTGCACTGTTGGTTTTCTCAGACCTGAGAAACTGTTCCTTTTTAACTGATTTCTTTATTCATGTTACCTGTTCAGCCCTTATGGGCATTCGTGTTTATGGCCCCAGCTGTTCTTAGTATCTTCATTTATGTAATCAGAGGGATAAATTAGTAGATCTTTTTCAAATCAAACATTCTGTGATTTAATTGTCTATTTATATAAGCTGGCATAAGGAAAAATGGATTAACTAGAAGAAGGAGAGATTTGTGATGAGCTTGAGAAAGAACTGCTAGAAGAAAATGTGAAACATTATCTTCTATTTCCTGATGGAGATTTTGAACACTCCTTGTTCTTAATAAAAAGAATGATAATTGCTTACATCTGTACAATGCCTTAGTACTTTTAAAAGTGCTGTCACATAAAATAGCTTATTTGAGCCCATTTTATGAAACTCCTTTTTTTTTTTTTTTTTTTTTTTTTTTTAGAAAAGGATGTGGATGGCAGGCGATAGATAATCCCCATCTAGGACGAACATCAGCTAGGGGTGTGGGGAGTAAATTAAGGACCTCGGTGTGGTTTCTTCCGGCTGTGTAATTCTATTTTTCATCAGGGTAATGGCCTTTTAAAAAAGAGTCATAAATACACTGTCAAGGAAGAAGGCTATTGGAATGACTCTGGTTCACTCTTCTTGGACTGATTTATGGTATCAGGAATCACCCAGCTTATTACAACTATTTTTATTTCAGTATTTTCAGTCTGAAGCATACCACGGTGTTTAGAAATAGCTAGAGAGACTTGGATAATTTTTGTTAAGCCAGGTCTCTGATAAGCATCACCACACCTGTAGAAGTCATTTGACAGATTTTGCTTCTCTCCATCGTTCAACTTAGTTTGGATTTGTAAGGTGAATGATGTCAGGATGAGTACCCAACCTGCAAAGGTAGTGTGAGGACTGGCCTCAAATTTCAGAAGCCTGTGTGCTGAGCTTGCCATTTATCCGTTGTGTGACTTTTGCTCATCTACAAAACAGGATTACATCAGCAGAACCTAGCCTCTCTTGTGTGCACATGGGAGGGCATGTGGACCCAAATGGCTTTTATTCCTTTCCTCCCACAATTGTAGTAACTGCTCATTCTCAGAACTGTTGAAGAGAAGAAATGTTTTATAGCTCCCTTAAGGTAGAAGTGTTTGGCCACAGTTGTTGATATTACATTCAGAGTCAACATTCAATGATTATTCAAGCTTCTAGGAAGTTGCTTGATCAGACAGAGGTGGTGGGTGCAACTAGATTCAAAGATAATGTGGCGCACACCTATGAGCTAGGTAGTGGGTATCCTGGCTTCCTCTGTCTCTTCGTGTCTTCCCTGCAGTGGTGATCATATATCTAATTGTCCAAAGTCATTTGTTCTCCTAGGTCTCAGAACTTTGTGCCCTTGAAATAGTCTTTCCTTCCAGGTCCTAGCCCATCTGCTTCTTCCACCAAAATTGAAATGCCCCATTCCCTAGGCTCTACTTGATAATCTGATACAGTAGTTTATGAGTAGCTCTTAATTGTTAATGTTAAACAAAAACTTATTATAATGCCCCTCTATTTCATTTGCATTCTAATCAGGGGCATCCACAACCACAAAACACAAACACATTATCATTATCACTAATGATAGCATTACCAGTACCAAATGGTTGATGGGAAAAGTGTTTGGGGGCTGGGTCAACAGTCATTCCAACAGTCAGCATAAGGCTGATGAAGAAAGTAAAACTATAGGGTAATGCAGAACACTACAGTATTAATGACATTCAAAATGCCCTCCTTAGCCCTCACAGGTGAAATCTCCTGGAGTAGCACCTTTTAATAGGAAGACCCTAGGTTTCTTCTTTGTGCATGCACAGTGCCCATGTTAGATAGTTGTATCATTAGTAAAGGTCTTGACCTGTTTTAGGAAATTCTTTGCTGGAGTTTTGGGGATGAAGGAGAAGCAAACATTGTAGGAGTCACTTTATAATGATGAACAGTCAGGTACTAAGCCCACAGCATTATAAGTTAGGAGAAAATAAACCTAATCATTTCTGGATGACTGGACATCATTTTATTGAATCCTGGAAAGAAAGTGAAACCTGTTGTGTGGTTTGGGAGCACATTTTTAGAGTAATTTTTTTTAAACGATAAGCAAAATTTGCCCTGTTAAACACTAGTTAATATTCTTTACCTTATTTAACATTCAAACTATAGCATTTGACCTTCGTTTTCATGCTGTGTAATATTGGTAGTTATTAACAGTCACCATTTGATATGATAGTTTTAAAATTACACAAGATTGCTAGGCAAAGGGCTCTGATTGCCTTTAATCAAGAAGTGAGGAATATTCTCTCTGGTCAAATGAGGTACCTTTTTAGGACTTTAAAGAGGGAAAATGAATCAGACTGCTTTTATTGTTTTCTTGTTTTGCTTTACTTTTAGGTGTTTTTCCCCCCTTCTTTGGCTTATCTGTTTATCAATATATAATGTCCAATAAAAGGAAACATAAAATACAACTGCATTTTATTTAAAGGAAAATACCCTCTGGACATGAAATCATTTCCAGATAAAGGTCAAATACTATTATTTCTTTGTTCAAATAAGTATATTCTGTTCATGCTCAGTTCATTCTGTGCTTTTATCTTTCTGTGGAATGTGTTCTCTATTACCATCTAGTGAACACAGGCTTTTATATGCATTGTATAATTATAAAAGTGTGATACTAAGTTTAATAGGCAAATTTCTAACCGAACAATGACATTTATAGAGCAGTCTTTCTGCAAACAGTGCTGGAGCTTACTTTCCTTCTTGGGGAAATGCTGGGTTAATTAAACATGGGGATTTAAAACTTTACTCTTTTTGTATTGTGGTCATTTTTTAAACAAACAATTATTTTTCTATGTGTCTTAAATACAATGGATATTCTATAATAATAAGTTCTAACATTAGCATAAGTTAAAGTTTATAACATCTTTGCATAACTTATTTCTTTTAATCATCACAGCCCTGTAAACTGAATAGTATTACCCCATTTTATAGATAAAAACATGAGTTTCAGAAATATTATGTCATTTAATTAACATCAAATATATAGTAACTGATACATTTCATACTTGATCATGAATTTCTAATGTCAATCCTGGAATACTGGGGGACTCATTTCTTGTTTTTCTTTCTAGTATTACAAGCCCGTCCATTAATGCAAATTTTTTTTCTTTTGAAAACTTGGTTTTTAATTTTTTCCTCTCTGTTGCCTAAAAAGACCACTGAAACTTGGATATTCTTTTTTCACCATCTCCTTTTTCAAAATTACCCTTTCTCTGCTTTACAAAAGAGGGGTCTGATTCTTATCTATCCTGAATCTTACTCTGTCGTGCCCCAGGACACAAAGCCTACCTCTCATCCCTGACAAAGAAACAGTTCTTAAATGCGTTCTTTTGGGAAAAAGATTCATAAAGCAAAACAGAGAAATTTCTAAAGGACGATTAAAGGAATCCTTTAGAAGGAGGGGCCTTATTTCATCCAGACAATAAACTTGAGTCAAGGAACTATTGCTGAATATTGTAGGAAACCAAAATATGCTTCCCCAAAGAAGGTGTTGAGCTGAAGACGAGAAGAAAGAGATGCAGGAGAGATCTGTCCTTCTTCTATTTGCTTAAAAGCAGGACATAGATTTACACAGACAAAAAGGTACTATGTCCCCTACCCCTACCAGGGAGAGCAAAAGTTAGCCAATGAAGACAACAGCTTTAGATCCTTTATCAGCCTTGCGATGATACCAGAGAAATTCATATTACCAAGCTTTACTAACTAACTTTTATCTGCCATTGGTTTGCCTTCCCTTCAATTTGCCGCCTGTAAAGACTCCAAGCCCTTTTCCTTTGTTTTCTCACTTCTCTAAAAATGTACTGTTCTTTGTTGAAGATGCTGTATAAGCTGGAATTCAAATCAGCTGTTAGAGAACTGCTCATTCTCGACTATCTCTTGTGTTTACATGAGATATACATGTTAATAAACTTCTGTTTTTTCTCTTGTTAATACATCTTTTTGTAACAGAGGTCCATTCCAATTACAAACCTATAAGGGTTATTTTTTCCCCTATGCTTTCTGTCTGTCTCTCTCTCCATCTATATACCTATATTTATCCATCGTATCTATCTATCCCTACATTTATCTGTCTATATATCTTAGAATTATAATTTAGTCAGCGTTTTTTGTTTTTACAGTAGGCGTTACTTAATAATGTGGATTAAGTCTTCCTGTTAGGTTATATGGTCAATATTTTCTAAAAATCAAATGAGCTACATCAACAGTTCTAAGATTTTGTGAAACTATGTTTAAAGCATGTAAGCAAATTATAATTGTGTCAGAAATTTTATCGTTTGCAAATAAACTTATAAGTATATAATTGATAAAATATATATAACAATCTCTAAATTATAATTATGATAATCCCATGGTTCAGGAGAAACTTACGAAAAAATACTTTGTTGTCAACAGTGTTCAAGTATATGGTCTTTCAAGGGTGTATGCAAGCAACAGTGTAAAACCCTTTGTTCTTGGAAGGTCACTTTTGTGGCTGGCAACTGAGAAACCTCTGAGGAATCAAGAACCACGTAAGAATAACTTTACCAAAATTTGGCAAGTTGAAGGATATACCTACTAACTCTCATCCCTCATAGGTTGAGGGTTGCTTCTGAGGGTGTTAAATGTCCAACAATATTGGGTTGCCCCATGCTTGGACTGAACAATCTCCAATGGCACTAGAGAAAGGCTTCAGGCAGACCAAAGAGTCAGAGGTGGAATCTACTAGCATGTAGGGAACTGTCCATTGTAGCAATGGACAGTGAACTCAGAGATGGACTGAAGAGACATGGAGCATGGAATCAAAGGTATCTTGCACTACTCATGCTCCACATTGAATCCTCTCTACTACTGACATTTGATGGTGGTTGCTGACCACAGTTTCTAGAGATGACTTCAAACAGGAAGTTCAATGAAACAAGCAGTAGTTTCAGCTGCTGCAGATGGTTCCTGGGCCATAATTGCTATACATTTTTTCCTTCCTGTACCACGCAATCTAGATGCCCTCACCTTCTGCTAGCACCCCTTCTGCTGGTCTTGATTGCTTATCTAGCAAGTAAGCAAACTTCACTCCTGAGCTCTCAAGACCCATGGTTACCCTACCCTTGTTAGGCTGTGGTTGGTGCAATTCCACATTTATGTTTATAAACAGGTCCTCCACATGAAGTTGAAGGAAACATGTACTGTTTGAAATTCTCTGTTGGAAGAATTTCCCCTCACTACTGTCCTTTAGTGTCACCTCTGGAACAGTGCTATAATATGACCACACTTCATTCTTGGCTTATAGGAAAAATTTGAGTCGACCTATCTATGAAAAAGACCCATAAGTTTTCTCCCACAAGGCCCTTAAGCGTGAACTGAGGGAGATGCATCAGTGCAAAAGAAGTAGATGATATAATATTCTGGTCCGTTTGCATAAATTACTTGTCCCTTTACACCTGCTTGGATATGATCCTAAATGTACCATTTCCACGGAGTTGCTACTGGAAGTTATTACTATAATTGCCTGACCTTATAATGTGGGATCTGACAATACCCACCTTACAGTGACACCTTCAGTCTTATAGCTACTTAATAGCCCATGGTTAGATGGTCTCTTTCAGGACCTAGAAGTATGACAGTATCTGTTATTTAAATAGTATTTTTCTGCAGCAGGGGGCATGGCCTTGCTCTAGCACCGTCAAGGTCTGTGCTTTAACTCTTTTTGGGGTTTCCCAGTGACCGTACACAGCCCTAATCTACCAAGTTGTTTCTAGCATCACTGGATCTACCAGGGATGTGATGATTAATATTAAGTGTCAACTTGATTGGATTGAAGGATGCAAAGCATTGGTTTTGTGTACATCTGGGTGTTTCTGGGTGTTGCTGGAAGAGATTAACATTTGAATCAGTGCACTGGAGAGGAAAGCCCAGTCTTAGGAAGACCCCCACTCCCAATGTGGGTGGGCACCATTCAATCAGCTGCCAGTGCAGCTAGGAAAGCAGGCAGAAGAAGGTGGAAGAAGCTGACTTACGGAGTCTTCTGGCTTTCATCATTCTCTCATGCTGGATGCTTCTTGCCTTCGGACATCAGACTCCAAGTTCTTTGGCCCTTGGACTCTTGGACTTACACCAGTGGTTTGAGAGGGACTCTTGGCCTTCAGCCACTGACTGAAAGCTACACTGTTAGCTTCCCTACTTTTGAGGTTTTGGGTTTTGAACTGAGACACTGCTGCTCCCTGCTCCTCAGCTTGCAGCAGCCTATCATGGGACTTTGTGAGTCAATTCTCCTTAATAAACTCCTTTTCATATATACATATATCCTATTAGTTCTTTCCCTCTAGAGAACCCTGGCTAATACAGGGATGCATGGTCAAGGTCAACAGATGGGCTATATCAGAGTCTGGACCAGCTACCAAGCACTCTCTTGTTCTGGGCCCCTCACAAAACTTATAGACCAATCAAATGGACTGTGGAGTGTTGAATCAAGTATGAACTGGCTGAATGTATTAGTTTTCTCTTGCTTCATAACAAACTACCATAAATTTAGCAACTTTCAATACCTATTTATTATTATCTTACAGTTTCTGTGGGTCAGGAATCTAGGTACAAGTGAACTGGGTCCTCTGCTCAGGGTGCCAGTGCAGCTGGGAAAACAGGCAGAAGAAGGTGGAAGAAACTGACTTGCTGAGTATTCTGGCACAGGTGAAGTGGGTCCTCTGCTTAGGATCTCATCACGCTGAAATCAAGGCATTGGCTGGGGCTGACTCAGATCTGGGTTAATGAGGGATCATGATTTTATACTGTCATGATAGATGTCAGCCTCCTATTTACCATCTCTTGACTTTTGTCAGATGTATAAGTCAACAGTGCTTCCTATCTTCCCTCTGGTGACATGATCCTCTGTTACCCACTGCCACAGATCTCAGCCAAGATTCTCTGGTTGTCATTCTTACTGTTGCTTATAAAAATTACATGTACCTGATGTTTAGCTTTCAACACCCTGCTTTTGCTATTCCATATTCCTATCATCCTACATGTTACTAGGGATTTCAGTTTCTTGACAGCATCTTTTTTCCATGTACCCTGGACTAGAAGGGACAGCTACCTTTAAGCTGCTCTTATGATACTGGTGCCATCTCACTTTCTTTACAGAAGGGAATGATTTCTGGCTTATTCCAAAGTTCACAGTAGGCTGCTTTTCTGGTCGAATGTAGTAAATCTCATTGTGATATCCATTAAATAAGTATACTTATTGCAAGGAATTGGTTAACATGATTATGAGAGCTGGCAAGACAAGTCTGAAATTTGTAGGGGAGGCTGTTAAAAAGGGCAGGCAGGAACCCTTGGACACAGGCTGGAGCTGCTGTCCACAGGTGGAATTTCTTCTACTTCAGAGAAGCCTCAACTCTACTCTTAAGTCCTTAAAACTGATTCAGGCCTACCTAGATGATCTAAGAGAATCTTCCTTACTTAGACTCAACTGATTATGTACTTTAATTAAATACCTTTGCAGAAACACTTAGTTTAGTGGTTGATTGAATAACTGGGTACTACAGCTAAGTCAACCCAAAACTGATCATTATGGAGAACCAATGAAGAAACAAAGAAACATGGTGGGGCTCACACAGATGAGGCAAAACCTGGCACTTACTTTCTTTTCTATTCTGAAAAGAAAGTGCTAGTTTAAGCCATATACTCACACTCGACTTTTATGTGCATTTTAAGCCTATCCATTTGTAAGTGTAGTTCTATTGGTAATATAGAATTGGCCTAGTTAGACTGATCATCACCTCCCTATGGAAGAACTAATTTGGGAAAATTAGAATTGTTTTCCCACCTGTCTGCTCCAGGTTTCCATATATGTAATTTCTTTTAGTCAATCAAATTTATTGTAAACAAAGGCCAAATTTATTGTAAACTAGAGGTAGAGCTGATCCCTCTTCTACCCAGAGAATCAGTAAGGCTGATTCAGAAGGCCCTTCACTTCCATGTATGTGATTTCTTCTCAGGACACACAGCTCTCATATAATTGCATGGGATCAGTGATGAACTGGGGAGTTCTGGCTTGCAAGAAATGCTTGTCTCTGCTGTCCAATAAAGTGTATCATAGCAAGATATTCATTAACTGTAAATCCACATTATATTTTGGTTGAAAATTCTCTTTCTGTTCCATTATATTTCATTCCAGGCTATGTTGTCTAACATAGCATAATTGGACAGGTCATACAATTAGTGATTTACAATTTTACGCTCCTCACTCATTATCAGCAATTCCCCAAACCCCTCAAACTCAAACAAAATGAATACAGTATATTCTACTAACTTTCCATAAAGATATTAAATCCAAAAAATAGAATCACTTATCTCATAGAAATTAGATGTTTATTAATGTTCAAGTCTGAAAATCTTCCCAAGTTTTCTTTTCTGTGCAGTCTTAAGAACGTTCACTCAAGTGCCTAATTCATGCCTAAATTCCTTCTTCAGTAGTTGAAGCCTGACCTGTCCTTCTCCCACTGGATATGATGTAGCTCCTTCATGATTTCCAAAACTGGACTCATCTTTCGCTGAGTCATCAATCTGTGCAGTGATTTAAAGTTTCTAAAGTTTAGGAGGATATATAATATCTCATAGTAGCCTCACATTCATAAAATGTAGAACACAAAAATCTTCAGCACTATAGCAGTTATGCCAAATAGAAAATGATCTTCTTAAAATCCAGTGTGTTTTATAGACCATCATTGTAATTGTCAACCACAGGCCATACTTTGGTCTTAGGAATATTGTAAAATATACAATATAGGGAACTCCCTTATCAGCTGTTTGAAAAACTATAATTCTCTTTTTCCTGGAGAAAAAAAAGCTCATCCGCAAATACTATACCTTCTTTCCTCTTAGAAAGTGGTATTTAAACCATTTGTCTCTACTTGTAAAGTGGAGCTCCTGGGTCATTCCTGATGTTCTTTCTGAGTTCTTGGAACCTCAATCAAGTGACAAAAGGAGAAACTAGGGAAAAATAACTCAGTACCAGGAAGCAGTGAAACAATAAAAGGGAAGTATAAAGCATGCAGGAACCGACATACATAGCTATTATTAACAATAAAAAAGCCATGTATTTTGAAATTAAAGATAAATGAATACATCTATAGGTCAAATGAGAAATTATAATGGAAATTAAAAATCTGTAAACCCAAAGAGCAATTAAATACTACCTATAAAACTTACAGGATAACTAGAGTGGTATTGGAGAACAACTTATATCCTTAAATGTTTATATTGGAAAAAAGAAAGGCTAAAAACTACTGAGTTTAGAACTTAAGAGGTCAAAAAAAATAAGAATAGAGAAAATAGGAAAGATGAGCTAGTAAAGAAAAAAAGTCAGATATTAAAAAAATGTTATGTTGGAGACGATTAAAAAGACTGAGAATTCTTGAAAACTTTGTTAAAGTGACCCCAAGAAGCCACAAATAAATTAGAACTGTAAAGGGTAACTACAGAGTCAAGTGGATATTAAACAAGTAAAGAATTCTACAGTTAATTCCAAAAATTGTAAATTAAATAATAGCTCAGAGGTTTTGATAGGTTGTGTCACTGTTATTGTTCAGCTCAAAGCATTTTTAAATTTTCATTTTCATTTCATTGTTGACCCAATGATTATTCAGGAACAGGTTATTTAATTTCTGTGTACTTGCATGGTTTTGAGGGTTCTTTTTGGAGTTGATTTCCAATTTTATTCCACTGTGGTCTGAGAGAATACTTGATATAATTTTGATTTTCTTAAATTTACTAAGACTTGTTTTGTGGCCTATCATATGTTCTATCTTGGAGAATGTTCCATGTGCTGATGAATAGAATGTATATTCTGTAGTTGTTGGGCAGAATGTTCTGTAAATATCTGTTAAGTCCATTTGTTCTAGGGTATAGTTTAAATCCACTGTTTCTCTGTTGACTTTCTGTCTTGATGACTTGTCTAGTGCTGTCAGTGGAGTATTGAAGTCCCTCACTATTATTGTGTTCTGTCTATCTCATTTCTTAGGTCTAGTGTAATTGTTTTACCAATTTGGGAGCTCCAGTGTTAGGTGCATATATATTTAGGATTGTGACATTTTCCTGTTGGATAAGGCCTTTAATCGTTATATAATGCCCCTCTGTCTTTTTTAACTGCCATTGCTTTAAAATCTGTTTTGTCTGATGTAAGAATAGCTACTCCCGCTCACTTTTAGTGTCCATTTCAATGGAATATCTTTTTTCACCCCTTTACCTTGAGTTTATGTGAATCTTTATGTTAGGTGAGTCTCCTGAAGACAGTAGAAACTTGGCTGGTGAATTATCCATTTTGCCATTTATTATCTTTTAAGTGGAGCATTTAGGCCATTTATATTCAATGTTAATATTAAGATGTGAATACTATTCCATTCATCATGTTATTTGTTGCCTGAAAGCAGTGCTAAGAGGAAAGTTCATAACATTAAATGCCTACATAAAAAACCTGAAAGAGCACAAATAGACAAGCTAAGGTCACACCTCATGGAACTGGAGAATCAAAAACAATCCAAACCTAAACCTAGCAGAAGAAAAGAAATAACAAAGATCAGAGCAGAACTTAATGAAATTGAAACAAAACAATACAAAAGATAAATGAAACAAAAAGATGGTTCTCTGAAAAGATAAATAAAATTGATAGACCGTTAGTGAGATTATCCAAGAAAAGAAAGATCCAAATAAGCTAAATTAGAAATGAAATAGGAGATATTACAACTGATACCACAGAAATATAAAAGATCATTCAAGGCTACTATGGACAACTTTACGTGCATAAACTAGGAAACCTAGAGGAGATGGATAAATTCCTGGAGATATACAATCCTCCTAGATTACACCAGGAAGATATAGAAACTGAACAGACCAATAACAACCAGCGAGATTGAAATAGTAATAAAAAACTGCCAACAAAAAAGTCCAGGACCAGATGGATTCACAGCTGAATTCTACTGAACATTCAAAGAAGAACTAATACTAATCCTATTGACATTATTCAAAAAGTTAGAGAAAGAGGGAATCCTCTTGAAATCATTCTATGTAGCCAGTATCACCCCCAAACCAGGGAAAGACATAACAAAAAAAGAAAACTACAGACCAACATCCCTAATGAACATAGATGCAAAAATTCTCAACAAAATACTAGTGAACCCAGTCCAACAACATATCAAAAACATAATCCACCATGATCAAGTGGGTTTCACACTGGGGATGTAGGGATAGTTTAATATATGCAAGTCAATAAATGTAATACACCACATACACAGAATTAAAAACAAAAATCACATGGTCATCTGAATAGATGCAGAAAAAGCATTTGACAAGATCCAACATACCTTTATGATTAAAACTCTCAGCAAAATCAGCATAAAAGGGACATACCTTAAAGTAATCAAAGCCATCTATGAGAAACACACAGCCAACATTATGCTGCTCCCTAAAAACCTATTGAAATAAAAAATTTTAAAAAGTACGAGTTTGATATAGTTTGGACATTTGTCCTCACCCAAATCTCATATTGAATTATAACCCCCAATTCTGGAGGTGGGGCCTGGTAAGAGGTATTTGGGTCATGGGGGTGGATTCTTCATGGCTTGGTGCAGTCTTTGTGATAGTGAGTGAGTTCTCATAAGATCTGGTCATTTAAAAGTGTGTGGCACCTCCCCCTCTCCACTGTCTCTTGTGCTCCTGATTTTGCTGTATGAAGTGCATACTGCTGCTTCACCTTCTGCTATGAGTAAAAGCTTGCTGAGTCCCCCCTAGATTAGATGCTGGCACCATTCTTCCTGTACAGCCTGCAGAACTGTATAAACCTCTTTTTATATTTAGAAAAATAATAAAAAAATACAAAATACAAAAATACTATATCAAGATTGACTCAAGAAAAAAACTTTGACCCCGAAGGTCAAAGTCTTAAAACAAATACAAAAATAAGCTTTACAGTTTTCTTCTATCAGATGTTCTAAGTTATATGCTTGGAAGTATATTGAGTAGAAAGGGCTGCATACGTTTAATGGCTATGAGGGCTAATTTTATGTGTCAACTTGACTGGGCTAAGAGATGCCCAGATAGCTGGTAAAGATTATTTCTGGTTAAGTCTGTGAAGATGTTTCCAGAAGAGATGAGCATTTGAATTAGTACATTGAGTAAAGAAGATCACCCTCACTGATAAGGGTGATCACACACTCTGTTGAAGGGCTGCATAGAACAGAAAGGTAGAGAAGAAGGAATTTGCTCTGTGTGATTGAGCTGGGTTATCCATCTTCTTCTGCCCTTGGACATTAGCACTCCTGGTTTCTTGGACCTTCAGACTCTGACTGGAACTTACACTATTGGCTTCTTTTGTTCTCAGGCCTTCTGGTTTGGACTGTAATTACACTAACAGCTTTCCTGAGTCTCCAGTTTGCAGACAGCAGATCCCAAGACCTTTCAGCCTCCATAGTCATGTGAACCAATGCCTCATCATAAATCTCTTTCTGTCTCTATATACTATTGGTTCTATTTCTCTAGGGAACCCTGATTAATATAATGACATTTTTATAAAGCAGAAAACAAACAGCACCAAATAATATGTTGCTTAGGAATACAAATGTTTGTGATGAAACTATGAAAATATGTAAGGGAATGATGAGCCTAAAATTCAGGAAAATATTTTTTCAGGGGGAAGGATGAAGGAGATGGTATAAGGAGATGGTATTGGAAATGTTCTAGTTATTAAGCACTCTCTAGAAATTGTCAACATCACCTAATGGTCTCTATCTAATGGCTCTGATTCTCAGTGCCTTTTTGCATTACCTGTCAATGACAGTTCACACAGTTCTTCACTCCTTCCTGCTTGTTACACTTCCAGTCATGTGGCTTCCACAACAACACATTTTCTTGGGTTTTCTCCCATCTCATTGGCTTCTACCTCTCAATCTTCTTTGCCAGATCCTCATCTCCCTGATCTTTTAACATTTCCATGTCCTAGGACTTAATTCTCATTCCACTTTTCTCTTTGGTATTCCTTATCTTTGCTAGAAATAATCCCATCTCTGAGTTTTTGCACAGATAACTACAGCAAAATCTTTCATCTCTATCATGCCTTTGCTCAGATGCTACCTTCTCAATAATGGTCACCCCTGAGCCCTGAGATTAAAATTGCAAACTGCTCTTCTTGCTCCCACCTCCAGTCTTTTCCACTGTTCTCTATTCACTTTTCTCTTTTTCCTCATAATATGTATTTAATACATATATATACACCGAGCATAATTTAATTATTCATTATGCTTATTGTTTGTCACTTGATGTTAAAATATAAGCTTAAAAAGGCAGAACTTTATTGTCACTTTTGGCTGTTTGTGTATTAAAATTTTTAGGAGATGGCTGGCACAGAGTAAATGCTCAATAAACAACAGAATGAATCCTTTTTTGTTCATGAATCTAACCATAACCTACTGAATGTCCTTGGAAATAATTTTTGATTGATTGTTGTTGTTTCTATTTAAATCTGTGATGCTTTTTGAAAGATTCCATATAGATTTAAATAAAACTTAAAAATTACAATGCATGTTGCATCGTGGGAAGACTATGGAACACAACTTGAAAATGTCATTTTTACTAAGAATTTTACATAGAAACTTTCATATATAAAATATAGCAAATTGAACTAAAATGAATACCATGAAAAAGCAGAAATTCAGATATCACATGCAACTCAGTTATTTTTTAATTGAAAAGATAATTAAATACAAGGTACGGACTCACAAACCTAATCAATGAGAAACACATGATGTTATACAATCACACAGACCCAAATAAAATATTTACAAATAGGGGAATTTGTTGGAACCTTATTGGCAAAAAAGTATAAAAACAAGTAGATAAAAAGTACTGGTTGCAAAATGTGAATTACGAAGTAACAGAAAAAGTAAGAGGAGTATGACATGAACAGAGATTCTTCCTCTTTTGTGAGTCTTTACTCCTCTGAAAATACCAAAGATCTTTGCTAATAGATTAGTGGAAGCCGCGTGTCTGCAGAGTCTTGGTGCACAGTTATCCCAGTTATCCAAGAGTTCTATCCAGCCTCTGAACTCACAGACTTTTGCAGTTCTCGTTCATAATCTGTTTTCTTTTCTTCAAAACATTTATTTAATTTTAAATATATAAGCACTACATGAATGTGTTTCATTATAAAACATTCATATAAACAGATAGTTAAAACTACCCCTGATCACCACTTTCATTTCCAGAATTCTCTACGATGGTAGTTGTTATTTTGTCATTTTTCCCTGTATTTACACAGCAACATACATGTTGCCAAAAATACACAATCAAGGTGTGTTTTACAGAAATCCTATCTTGGTCTGTATATTTCTCTCTGATGTGCTTTATTCACCCAACAATTTATTTTAAAGATCTTTCCATTTTGATTTACTAAATTAGTTTTAACTGCTGCATGGTCTTTCATAGTACATAGTTGACTTCAGTTGATTTTATCTATTTCACTACTTCTGGAAATTTAGATATTTCTAATGATCTATTATTGCAAAAAGTGCTGCTATGAACATTCTTACAACATGCCTCCTTGTATATATATACATTTTTTTCTAGGGTAGATATCAAGTAAAATTACAGGGACATAGAGTTTGTGCATTTAAAATTTTAAGTGGGTGCTGGCAAATAGTCCTTCAAAATTTTTTTTGTCCGTTAATGGCACAAATATAGATCATTTTTTTCTTCTGAGTGTAACCTTTTGTGACCTGCAGTAGTAGAGATGAGGTAACTACTTTCTAAATGCTTAGAAAGAATACACATTAAAATGTAGAATGAAAAGTCACTAGAACCTATTATGTAGCCTGAAGGAAAATTGGATAAGAAACATAGTGGTCTACAAGTAGACAAAACCATGTATATTTATATATGATGACCACTATAATAAGGAAATAGTGAAGCTCTATAGGCAACAATGACACCATAGAAATTTGTTTAGCTGCTATTTCTTAATACAAAATGAGATGTTAAAAAAATGAAGAATTTCTTTTCAGGGGCTAAAAAATAAAGAATGAAGAAAAGCTATTCTTTTTATTTTTTCTCCAATAGTGGGTTTTCATTATTTTTTTGCCTTACTTCTATTCGTACTTATTCCTTTAATACAAATAAATATGTAAACACATACTCTTGTTTTCACTGTCTTTACTAGAGAAAAGATAACATTCTGTATACATTCTTGTGCACCTTGCATAAAATACCAGTCTATTGAGATCTTCCTCATTCCTTTTTACTACTAGGTTGTGTTCCATTATGGGCAGGTGAACCATCCCGGGTAAGGTGTAGTTGTGCCAGGAGGTAACTTGTGCCTCCTGTGAGAAGTAAACTGAATAAAAAATTCTCCACATCATTTGGGCTGTATTGTTCCAGGAAGTTCTCACAATATGTATTTAATAATAATTTATTTGTCTTTTGCATATTTATTCCACTAATCTGTGAAATTATTGTTGGTAAGGAATATAAATTATTCATGTTTATATGAGTAAATTCCTGCACCATGATATTTGCTCAATAAAGGGTTTGTGGAATTCATGCGTAACTGCTGAATCAAATTGGAGACCTCCAAATGTGACTATTCTTAAGGTTTCCGGACTATGTAAATCCCACGTCCATACTTGTACCATACAAGCCCAATAAGTTCATGTGGGATTTCCATTTTCATAGCCACTGGAATGAACAAAAATTGGACCCTGTAGAGTAATACATTTATTGTGCAGTTAATATAATTAACAAAGTTTGTACTGAAATGATAAAGATTACAGAACCAAATACCTAATAAGAATACGGGCATTGAAACTTAAGGAAGAAATTAGGCAAAATTCAGGAAGAAGTAAGTCATGAAACTCTTAGGTTGAAACATTAGAATTTAATATTTATAAACCATTCACCTGGGAAACACTAACTAATGAGTGGTGTATATGGTATAAAGTGATTAGCATGCCACTAACTGTGCCACTAGCAAACACAGTAACTCATAAGTAATATGTGTGTTAGAAGGTGAGTTGGCATGCGGCTAGCTACACCATTAGCAAGCTGCTTAGTATTCTGCCAATTATCTAACCTCTTTGGACCTTGTGTTCCACCTCTGAGCATTAAACATGTTGACTCTAAAATAGCTTAGGTCATCCTGTTATTACATGCCATGATTACACATTTCTCTTCATCATACGTTATTTTTCCAAATATTAGAAAATGTCATTCCACTCAATTCCAATGACTCAGCAATCCAGAAAACCTTCCGTTTTATGTGATTAAATGTGACATCTACAAATGGATTGTATCCCCAATAATTCAGGTCTAAGATTTATGGAGATGGGATGTCTTTAGGCAAAATGATATATAATCATAACTTGGACAATTTCATGACAAGGCAATTGAAACACAAACAATGTGAATGCTGTACTTGTGACAGGAATCCATTGTTTCCTGCTTGTGCATTCCAGCACATGAAGAGATGGGGCAGAGAGACACTCTGGAGTTCAAATAATTTTAATTGCAGGGTTCATGAAAATTATCTGAAGTTATCTATAAATCAAAAGTGCTTACCCTAGGGTGGTGTGGTGCAGTAGACAGGTCAAAGGTCAGAATCAGATGGAAATGGAATTGAAGTGAAGCTCTGCCATTAGCAACTCAATTTTTAAGGAATTTACCTAACTTTTCTGCATCTTAATTTTCTCGTCTATAAAATGATCATAATACCTATGTTTTATGGTTTTATAAGGAACAAATAAAATACCTTAAGTAAATTTGTTGTTACATAATAGGTACCTAAAAAGAGGTTTTCATCTTTAGTTTAATTTTTTCATGATCTTCAAGTCTACTTTAAAATCCACAGCACTGACACATGAAAAGAACCCAATTATTTAACAATTTTAGAAATAGTTACTGAAGGTCCTCTTTGCATCTGATAATGTGTTAAATGCAAGAGATACAATGGCATCTCCAGAGAGACATAATTCCTACTTTCATGGAGTTTCCACTCTAGTAGAGAAGAACAAAACCTAGAACACAACTATATCAAAATATCACATATACCCCATAAATATGTACATTTTATTATGTATCAACAAACAAGAACAAAAGTACCATATAGGCTGTGATAGTTGCTATGAAGGAGACATGTAGGAACTATGGGAAAAATAATAGTGAAATATTAGGTGGTTATTAATTGGAAAGGAAATCTATTGTATTGAAAAAGGAAACTGTGTAAGTTTATGTTAACAGAAAAAGAATAACTTCTTACAGTAAATTCAGTAGAATGTTGCACAGGTCAGCAAGATGTTGCAGAGAAACAGAATAACTCGAGCAAAGGAGGTAACAAGGTATCAGAGGTTGAGCAACTGTAATCTAGGTAGTTGTACTTTGGAAGAAGTCTGGGACTGGATTTGAGAAAGAAAGAATGAGATAGTCATGGGTTGTATTTTGGTTATAGGTGAAAAGGTGTGTAGCAAGTCTGACAAGAATTGCTTCGATACTGAAGTTCTTTTGTATCTCCCGTGACTTGGTTAAGGGAGTATGTGAGGTCTTTGTGGATCCATGTGCATCATCTATTTTTTACCACTGCATGCTAAGAAAATTAAGAGAGAGCAGGATAGTCAATTATACAATGAAACATGTGGTATGAGGAAGAGTTTAAAGTGTAAAGAGTAAAGGACCTTCTAGGTAATTGTAGATGAGGTAATTTACTAGCTCTGATTTTATCGAGAATAACTGAAAATATTGAAGGACGCCTTAAGCAATTTCTGCTTAAGGCAGAGAGCTACGAGGCTATGAAAAATTAAAGGAATGAGATCTTGGAAAAGAAAGAAACCAACAGGGATGAGCCCAGTATTTGACTTCTAAAACAAACTGAGAATTATAAAGGCAATATCTACATAAATGTCATTGAGGTACTGCTTTTATTAGCAAAAGTGTTGAACATATCAAATGACACCAGTGACTGAATGGACAGATAAAATACATGTAGTCATATGACAGGAAGCTATGCAGAGCATACATAGAAACGTCTATATTTATCCTGGGTGAGTTTCAAAAACAACATTGAATGAACGGAGGAAGTTGATCAATGAAATGCATAAATTTAGATACATTTCAAATATGCACAAAAATTTTTATACATTTATATGCATACATAAATATTTAAGATAGGGATATAATAATTTGTATTGTTTTTTGCTAAAGAGTTATCTGGTAAAATCCAACAATAAATTATTGCTTTCATTTACAGGAACTAAGAATACACTAGATAGAGAAAAATGTTCCAGGTAGTAGCATACACAGTACTCTTCAAACTACTAAGTTTTCTACCCCTTTCTGAACTCAGATCTCATCTGGAAATAATAGCTTATATGATAATTTGTCTTTCATCTAGATACAATTTCTTTATTCAAATATAATTTTATATATTTTGATGAATATGTAAGAATATAATAATGGAAAGAATATTTAGAAAAGTGTAAAGGATACACTTTAAATACATGGCATTGAATTTCTTCGAAGGGTGTAGTGATGAGATTGAGAATAATAGATTAAAGAAATGTGCATCTAACGTTATGGTTATATCTCCTTTGATAATGATATTATGTTATCAATTGGAAGGTACTTTTGATTGAAATCTTTCTAGTTGGAACCTATGAATACTCACTGAAAGAAGAATATGCTTTTCAATTCAATATGCTATTTTACTGAAAATCTTGTACAAATGAACAGGAGAGTTTTCAATGAAAAGGATTGTAATCCACTATGTTGAATTGGTTATTCAGGGGAAACAAATGAACTGAGTGTGAATAGGCAAGAGAAGTCTCCGGAACCCTATGTAATCTTCAGTTCTGCATAAGTTTCTAACAAAATAATTTCAATAATTTATAACCTATTAATAAGCAAAATATTTATTAAAATGTTTACATGATTAATTTATCACTAATCAGTATAATTTTTAAACTCTTAGAGAAACAAATTATGGTACATTCCTTAAATAATGGTTTAATCTTAATCTCCATTGATAGCAATATCACATAAGCTGACATTTAGTTGAGTTAGTTTGTGTGATAGACAAGCTGTCTCTGATAGTGAGTAGATTGAAATTTTTATGAGAATATTTAGTGTGGTTGCTTATCACCTGTGGTTTGCCCTGTAGTGTGTTTGTGTTCTTCCACACCGACCACAGCTTGTATTTATTTCTCCTACTTTATCTTGTTCATTTATTTCCAAAGCCTTTCTCATTATTCAATTCATTGTCGTATGTTATAGTTTTTTTGGTTACTCCTTTCACAACATATTAGTATTTTTCTTTTGTTTCTCAGAGTTCTTCTATTTTATGCATCGAGTTAATTGCAATGTAGATAGCAAGATTTTAATTTTCCAGATGATCAAATTTCAAACTCACATTCATATGGATGGAATAAATAAAACTCAGACACATTGTAATTCTGATAATGATATTGTCATCATAATATCATCTGTAATTCATCTCTGCTTGTCAACATTTCTTCACTAGTATATATAGTTATCATGTAATTTCAGGGTACTGACACATTCAGTGTTTGATATTATCATGCAAAGATCACTTCCAAATGAATCTTGGAAAAAGATGAATGTTTGTTATTTTCTGAAAGTGTGTGTAGAATTGCTGTTAAAGAAGAACTTAAATATTTTGAGGAATTTGCCAGTAAAACAATCTGGGCCTGCAAATTTCTTTTTGGAAAGTTTTAAACCATAAGTTCAATTTTTAAATTGGACTATTTAGGATATGTAATTCATCGGAGGTGTATTTTAATAGTTTGTGGATTTTGAGGAATTGGACAGTTATCTAAGTTGTTGGATTTATGTGGGCAGGGTTAATTGTTCAAAATATTCTCTCATCATCTCTTTAATGCCTGAGGGGTCTACAATGTTATTTCCCTTTTTCATTCCTGATTTTCCCTTTTTCATTCCCGATTTTATTAGTGTCTTCTCTCTTTCTTTGTTAGTCTTTTTTCTTTGCCTATCTTGTCTTTTGGCTAAAGGTTTATCAATTTTGTTGATATTTTATTATTTATTATTGCTCTTTTCAAAGAGCCAGTTTTTTTGCTTCGTTAATTTTCACGATTGTTTTCTTTTTCTCAAATTTTTGGTTGCTGCTCTTACCTTTATTATTTCCTGTTTTCTGCTTGATTGGGGTTTATTTTGATCTTCTTCTAATTTAGTAATAGAGAAACTTAGATTATGATGATACCTTTCTTTATGTCTAATATCATCATTTAATGCTATAGCTTTTCCTAGAAACACTGCTTTAACTGCATCTAACAAATTTGGTATGTTGTAATTTTCTTTTCCTTTAATTCAAAAATATTTTCCAATTTATCTTGTGACTTCCCCTTTATTTATGGATTGTTTAAAATTATATTATTTCATTTCTACATGTCTGGATATTTTCTTATTTTTCTGTTATTTATTTTTAGTTTAATCTATCATGATCATAGAACATACTTTGTTTGATATCAGTTCCTTTAAATTGGTAAGATTCATTTCATGCACTAGGACAACAAACTCACGGTTTATTTCATGATTCATCTTGATGAATGTTTAATGTGTACTTGAAAATAATAAGTATTCTTCTCTGGTTGGGTGTGGCGTTTAATAAACATCAACTAGATTCAGTTGGTAAATGTTTTTTTCAGATCTTCTATATTCCTGTTAATTTGCTGTTTACTGGTAGTATCTATTATAGAGAGAAGTGTGTTGATGCTTCCAACTATAATAGTGGATTTAGATATTTCTTCTTTCAGTTCGCTCAGATTTTGCTTAATGCCTTTTGAAACTCTGCTGTTAGGTGAATGAGCAATCTTTATTTGGAAATGGGATGTATATTACATGAATAAGACTATAAAAAGTGGGGTAAGGCACATATATTTTATTGTAAGATAACATATATGAGATTTATTATAGATGAAAAGTTTGAAGTTTTTAAGAGCACAGTTATGGAAATAACCACAATTTAATCTGTGAAAACAATCCAAATCTGAGGAAAGGTGATTTTTTTACCTCTTTTCAGTATGTCATGATGAGAAATTCATATAATATCTTCTAAAGTTCAAAGAAACCACCTTAACTAAGTTTGCCACCTGAGGAAGGTAATTACAGTTTTAAAACATGATACTCTGCAAACTAGATTGTAAAAAAGAATGCCATGGACTCAGTACCGAGTATCTTGCTTTGCAAGACTCTTAAAACTAAAGAAGAAATACCCTTTCCTATTTTAAAAATGAATATTTTTAGAGAATAAACTAGCTTTTCCTGCCAAATATTAAAACATTATTAATCTGTAATATGCCATATTTCCATATAATCACTGGTATTTCTCATAATGCTAAAAGTACTTTCTTTCCTGAAGATAATTTTAACATGATTATTTTACCAGCATTATCAGATTTTTAGTGTGTATTTTTTAAAAAAGGTAGATACCAATTCATCTCTCCTGCAATCCAAATGGTATTTTATTTGGAATAAAATACCATTTTAATTATCGGGTCCTTTCTCATCCCTTCTTCAATTTGTGAAAATCTGGGATGGTTCTGTTACTAAAGAATATTTTTAGTCTCTTTTTTTCAGTAGCCCAGTAGCCTACTCTAGAATGGGCGGGATATTGTAATAGAGGGAGAAGGACGCAACAGCATGTGAATGTTCAATTTCATAAAAAGAACAGCTCTGGTATTCTAAGGAATTTCAATCATATTTTCCTTTCTCCTTGGACTTTGATAAATTTTTATAGTAGAAGGCAGCCTATTAATTTTAAGATACAAAAATAATTATTTATTTACAAATAACAGAACACAATTTGAATACTAGTTCAGAAGAAAAAATGGCAAACCTCTACTTGCCCTTATTTTTACAAAACAAAATATATTTAAGCATTTTCATATACTTGAAATTTTCTTTCTTTAGATATTAAATGTTTATAGACATTTGCCTATATGCTTAAATTAATTTGCCTGAGCTTAGAAAAACAACAGTATAAAAAAAAGTTCAGCAACTTTTATTTTCATTATAATGCATGAGGTTTTTATGATGAAATTTAAGTTAACAATAAATTGTATTAATATTGTATAGATAGAGTCTCCATCTCCAGGATTAGTAAAGTTTTAGCTAAGTCAACCCTGAGCTAGGGTCCAGAATTTTTGTTTTAATGTACGAGCACATTTTTATGATAAATATATTTTCCAAAACAAAAACTAAAGATAAGAAGAGTGGCATTGTTTTACAACTTGCTTATCTCTTTAAAGTGCATCTGAATAGGGGATAGCTGGATTTTTATATCTATTTCTGGAATCAAGCTTTTGTGATACGTAGTTTTTGTTGACAAATATGAAGAAAATACATTTCTATGCAGATATGAAGCAGAAAAATGAAAGGAGTATTTTGATAGTCTTTGCAGATAATTGTGCAAAGTTTCCTTTGATATTCTATCAAAAATCAATAAGAAATATTTTCTTAAAGCTTAGTTGCAATTTGGGATCTGTTCAGCGATGAACTTTTCATATGCTATAACATTAAGATTCATTGGGCTATTTTGCACTTTGAATGAATCTTTTACCTATGTATGATTTTTGCGTCACCAGTCATTAGCCATTGGGAAAATAATGGTTCACTGTGTTATCCCATACCTGCAAATTAGGAAGTAAATATTTTTAATTCTCTATATTTGAAAAATTCCTTCTGCTATTAGGACTAATTTATGTTGTGGATTTAGTAGTTAGATAACTTTCTTTTACCTATGATGTGTCCGTGGAGGTGAATAAGACTAAGACACTTGTCTATTAATATTCTGTTTGTAAAAAGACAAAAAATATTCTGTTATAAAAAACATTGCTTGCCATTTCTCTTTAGAAATGTGTCAATGAAGCACACATGCTTTAATTAACATTGTGCAATTATTATAAATAAAAATGAGCATATCTAAAATATCGCAGCCTTATACATTAATTTATTGAGGTAAAATATACATATATAATTTACCAGCTTTACCATTTTAAAGCATACAGTTCAGTGATAACAAATACATTTATATTATTTTTCCCTTGTCATCCCTCCTTTCTGCCTCCCCTTCCTGGCCTCTAGTAACCACCAATCTACTGTCTATCTTCATGTCATTCACTTTTTTAACTCCCACGTGTGAGTGATAACATGCAATATTTGTCCTTCTGTGCTTGGCTTATTTCACGTAACATAATGGTCTCCAGTGTCATTCATGTTGCTGCACATGACAGGATTTTATTCTTTTTTATACCTGAATAATATGTTGTGTACAAATACCACATGTTCTTTATTGATGCATTGATGGGCACTTAGGTTGATTCCACATTTTGGCTATTGTAAATGGCACTGCAATACATAAGGGAGTACAGGTATCTATCTCCTTGATATATTGATTTCAGTTCTTTCGGATGTAAACCCAGAAGTGGAATTGTATAGTTTTTTGAGGAATTTTCATACTGTTTTTCGTAGTGGCTGTACTAATTTGCATTCCCACCAACAGTCTACATCCTTGCCGCCATCCATTATTATCTGTCTTTTGGATAAAAGCCATTTTAACTGGGGTGAGATGATATCTCATTTTGATTTTGATTTGCCTTTCTCTGATGATTAGCGATGTGGAACATTTTTTCATATACTTGTTTTCCATGTGTATGTCTTCTTTCCAGAAATGTCTATTTAGATCTTTTGTGCATTTTTAAATTGGATTATTTGTCTTTTTGTTATTGAGTTGTTTGAGCTCCATATATATTCTGGTTATTGATTCCTTGTCAAATGGTATATTAGTTCATTCTCACACTGCTATAAAGAAAGGCCTGAGACTGGGTAATTTATAAATAAAAGAGGTTTAATTGGCTCCTGCTTCTGCAGGCTGTACAGGAAGCATGGCAGGGGAGGCCTCAGGAAAGTTACAATCATGGTGGAAGGCAAAAAGGAAGCATGCACATTTTATGTGGCCAGAGCAGGAGGAAAAGGGGCGGGGAGAAGTGCTACACAATTTTAAACAATCAGATCTTGTGAGAAGTCTATCATGAGAATAGCACTAGCAGGATGGTGAAAAACCATTAGAAATTGCTCCCATGATCCAATCACCTCCCACCAGGCCCCATCTCCAACCATTGCACATGAGATCTGGGTGAGGACACAGATCCAAACCATATCATTCTGTCTCTGGCCCCTCCCAAATCTCAAGTCCTTCTTGCATTGCAAAATCCAATCATGCTTTCCCAACAGTCCCCCAAAGTCTTAACTCTTCCAGCATTAACTCAGAATTTATTTTGGTTTTGTATCTTGCAATGTTACTGAATTACTTCATCAGTTATAACAGTTTTTTAGTGGAGTCTTTAGGTTTTCTAGGTGTAAGATCATGTCATCTGTGAACAAGGATGTTTTTACTTCTTCCTTTCCAATTTGAATGTCCTTTATTTTATTATCTTGCCTAATTGCTCTGGCCAGGATTTCCAGTATTATGTTGAATAATAGGGGTGAAAGTGGGCATCCTTGGGTTGTTCCAGTCCTTAGAGGAAAGTCTTCAATTTTTCCTCACTTCAGTATGAGGTTAGTTGTGATTTTATCATATAGGGCCTTTATGATTTTGAGATATGTTCCTTCATTACTCATGTTGATTAGTGTTTTCTTAATAAAGGCAAGTTCTGATCAATTTTTCTGAGGGTTTAGATATAGGGATATATTAATTCAAATGAAAGCATAAAGTAAAATTTATTGATCATATCCCCACAAATATCTTGATAGTTAAAATAATCTTGAAATTACCAACTGTGTCATATAATATGGACAAATACTCTTTGTTGTGGAGTTTGTCATACTTAAGAGGTTGCATATCAATTAATCAGACTGAAGAATCTCTCTGGTAATCTAATAATTGTATTAAGAGATTGTGAATTTAATATTAATGACTTTTTTTGAAAGTTTTCATAGTATATATTAATACCCTCTTCCACTATGCAAAATGGAACAGCCTTTGACTTTTCGTGCAGAACAAAGTTGGGTTTGTTGTTATTGTTTTTTGTTGTGCTTTCATCAGCATATGCAGCATATGCATCACTTCAAATTGTATCTATAGATTTATCACGAAAAAAGTAAATTATTGAATTCTATAACAATTCAAAAGTCAAATTGTAGGCTATTGGCTTATTCAGTGTAAGGTATGGTTTATGGCTTGGTGACCTCTGACCTATTTAATAAGCTGTTTTTCTTGGTCTTAGGACATAGATTTTTAAAAAATAAAACAAATGATCAGACGTTATTCTTTAGAGCAATTTTAGGTTCGCAGCAAAATTGAGAGGAAGGTATAGCAATTTCCCATATACCCCAAGTTCCTCCACACGTGCATAACATCTCCTATATCAACATCTCCCATCAGAATGGTACATTTGTTACAATGATGGACCTACATTGACACATCATTATCATCCAGAGTCCATAGTTTACATTAGGGTTCACTTTTTGTGCTGTGCATTCTATGGGTTTGGGCAAATTTTAATGACATATATCCACCATTATGATGTCATACAGAATAGTTTTCCTGCCCTAAAAATTCTCTGTGCTTGGTGCCAAGACCAGCTCAGTCTTTAACCCAGAGGAATTAAAGACACACACACAGAAATATAGAGGTGTGAAGTGGGAAATCAGGGGTCTCACAGCCTTCAGAGCTGAGAGCCCCGAACAGAGATTTGCCCACATATTTATTAACAGCAAGCCAGTCATTAGCATTGTTTCTATAGATATTCGATTAACTAAAAGCATCCCTTATGGGAAATGAAGGGATGGGCCGAATTAAAGGAATAGGTTGGGCTAGTTAACTGCAGCAGGAGCATGTCCTTAAGGCACAGATTGCTCATGCTATTGTTTGTGGCTTAAGAATGCCTTATTTAAGCAGTTTTCCACCCTGAGTGGGCCAGTTGTTCCTTGCCCTCATTCCCATAAACTCACAACCTTCCAGCTTGGGCGTTAGGGCCATTATGAACATGTTACAGTGCTGCAGAGATTTTGTTTATGGCCAGTTTTTGGGGCCAGATTATGGCCAGATTTTGGGGGGCCTGCTCCCAACACTTGGCTTATTCATCTCTCCTTTTCCTCTAATCCCTGACAACCACCAATCCTTTTACTGTCTTCATAGATTTGTTTTTTCCAGAATGTCATATCATTGGAATAATACAGTATATAGCCTTTTCACATTCCCTTCTTTTACTTAGTAATATGCATTTAAGTATGCTCCATGTATTTCTATGACTTTCTAGATAATTTCTTTTTAGTGCTAAATAATATTCCATAGTCTGGATGTACCAGTTTATTTATCCATTCACTACTGAAGGACATCTTGTAGCTGCCAAGTTTTGGCCATTATGAATAAAGTTGCTATAAACATCTATGTTCAGGTTTTTGTACAGAGATAAATTTTCAACTCTTTTGAATAAATACAACGGGTGCAACTGATGGATCATATGTTAAGAGCATCCTTAGTTTTGTAAGAAATTGTCAAACTCTTCTCCAAAGTGGCTGTACCATTTTGCATTCCCATCAGCAATAAATGAGAGAGTTCCTGTTGCTCCACATCTTTGTCAGCATTTGGTGTTGTCAGTGTTCTAGATTTTGGCCTTTCCAGTAGGTGTGTAGTAGTATCTCATTGTTGTTTTATTTACATTTCCTTGTTGACATATGATGTAAAGCATCTTTTCATGTGCTTGTTTGCCAACTGTATGTCTTCTTTGATAAGGTGTCTGTTAAGGTTTTTGACCTATTTCTTAATCAAGTAAAACATATATTTTTAAAACAAATTTATGAATATATTTTAGTTGTTTTCTATAATATGTTTGCTGGAGTCAGATCACGAAACCTTAGAATTATGTGACAATTTCAAAGCTTATGGAAGACTTGGGTTTCAGTAGAATTAAAGGGTATATTATTATTTTAAAAATTACAATTTAAATATCAATGTGTAAATGGAGGATATGCTATGTGTGCCACAAAATAGATACAGTATAACTTTGATATGTTTACTGATGAAATATTTATTTTTTCACAAAGAGAATCAATATATCCTCTGCAAACTAGTTTACAGAAAAATGTCATAGTATGATGGAAACAGATCTCTCCAGAGATGGTGATATTTATCTTAAGTTTCATAAACTTACATAAACATTATTCTCGCTCTTGCTTTGCTTCTTTATTTTTCAAAGAGTAGAGGTTATATATACATAATGTCCAAATAACTGGATAAATAGTGGCAAATTCAATCCAGTATAAATTCACTCTGGCTACATGATGCCAAACATTTGGCTATAGCAATAACTAAAATTTAACATTAAGAACTTTTTCATTGCTTGTATGGTTGTATTGATAAAGATGAACCCAAATAAGAATAAGTTAGGAAATGTTCCAAAAGAAAGAGATTGGGGAGCAAAGCCAGAAAAACAAAACCAAATATTCATGAACAGCAGTCCACGCCAGTGAAATTGGAAAGAATTAGCAAGAATCAGAATCTTTTTTACAGTGTTGTGAAAGAGATTATGATATTAACTGTCACGCCTTATAACAGTGCTAAATAATGAGTAACAGGTGACCAGCTTTTCTGGAATTGAAGTTCAGGTCAATATCATAGAAATTCTCTACATTTATATTTTCAATTAAGAAAATATGTTTTCTTTTTGGGAGGGAGGAGTCTCAACCCCATGGGTCACTGGGATGGCTAATATAATGAAGGCTTTATTATTTTTGGTTTCATCTGGCAGGTAAGAGAGGAAGTATCCTTTAACTTATAGTCAATTTTTCTTTTAACTACAAGCTCTTGACTCATCTTCACTCAAGTTCTGGGTCCCCAAGCACTAACATTGCCTTTCTTGGCCTTGATTGTTTAGTTTTTCTACTTTGTTTTCAGAGGGTTTGAAAAGTGCTAGCATTGTGAGGGCCTTTGGGCAAGTAGGACATTAAGATCTCTTTAACACACACATATGCACGCAAAAACACACATACACACAGAAGAAGGAGAAGGCGAAGGAGAAGGAAGAAGGAGAAAGAAGAAAGAAAAAAGAAGAAGAAGGAAAGCCAGAATAAAAGTAGGACAGCTAGCTCTTTGAAGGACTCTTGGGTGCTTTGTAAACCACTGCCACAATGAAAGCAGTAGAAAAGATTCTGCAATGCCAGCCACAGGTTCCTTCAAGTTGACAGAGATTGCAGTTTTACTAAGGTGGTTTAGGGGCAGTTTTCTCCCTTACTCTGATATTTGGTATCCAGGAGGGCTGATTCTAAGGAAAATGAAAACAGGTTTCTCATTTTAGGTGCTTTAAGCGTGAGGTTTTGATAAATCTGAAGTTTTAGCTTTCAGTAGAGTTCCACAGGTGCTTGGAAAGCTGCGAAGTTTAAATTATTACATTGCATGCACTACAAGTTTTCCAAGATTCTGTGGAGAAGAAGAAAGACATATTCTGGGGAAAGGTAAATTAAATTTGATTGCCCAATAATTTTCAGTAAACATATATCTATATGTATAATACTTGATAAACTATATTCTAAGATGTACATTTGTTTCATATTTTAACCTTTGAAATTGGAAAATGTCTTATTAATGTACATATTTAATGTGGTGGTATTTTTGTTTCTCTCAGAAAAACTGTCGTCTTGGAATTGCACAAATACAATATGCATAACTGGAAATAAAGTATATCCCTGCACACATCCCTCTACCCAGAATGGTTGTTGAAAGTGAATAAAAGACTGCTGCTGTTCTCCATAATGATGTCCAGTGTGTAGATTTTGCTGAACTCAGGATGTGAATGATTGCTGTTTTTGTATCTTCTGTCTCTTAGAAAAAAATATAATTCCTTAAGATTATAGGAAAAGAAAAAGAGCCCAGGGAGATAAGGAGTGATTGGGCCATTGATTCAAGCATTTCTAATTAGTAGGACAGACCAACTCCCAACTGAGAGACCCACAACCCAGTTAGGAGTAAGACTGTTCTACCAAAATGCCCCTAAATCTCCTTAATTGTGTTATTGAGACTGACTTCCTGTAATTTGGATGCAACCTATTTGATATCACCATATATTTTACATTACTGGGAGGGTATATGGTTGCAAGGGGAAAAATGACTTTCATTGATAGGGAGTTGTTATGAATGGGTGGTGTTCTTTAGGCAGAGTTGTAGTTTGTACAATGGATATTTGTTTGAAGAAGGAGTTGTTGAGATGGCAACAAGACCAAGGACAAGAAAACAGGTCTAGGACTGTATATGTCCTCAAGTTTACCCCCCAACCCCCTCCCCATGAAAGAGTTAACATTTTTTTTCCTTCACTTATAGAGATAATTTAAAAAATTCCCTCATTTATATTTCTCTTTAGTTGCATCTCTACCACAATGTCTCATTTAGACTTGTTCAAGCATACATTGCGGTGTTGGAAAGAACCAGGAAGAGGTGTAGAGCAGGCAGGCATGTCCTGTTCCACATCTGCCAAAACTTTCAATGTCGAGTTTGGAATTGCAGTAGCAATGCCCTAATGAAGTTACCTTAGGACTTCAAGTTAGTGAGTGACAAGGAAGTCAACGTTGGCCCACAGAGAAATTCAGAATCTTTAAAAGATGAGATTTCACAGAGCAGAAATAAGAGACCATTTTCTGATAGATGCAGAAAGATATTTTAGGAGAGAGGCATCAGCAAGCAGTTCTCTCTGGCACTCCACTGATACATCACTTTTCCTATTGGTTATTATTTCTTGACAGTACTTTTTCTTCTTCCATTAAGAATCTATAGGCTTTTCTGAAAGCTCCAAAGTGTTTCCATAAAGGTATATTTTGGTTTACTAATAAGTGATCGATTGTAAATGGAAGACCAACTGAAACTGTCCTAGCCAGAAAAATCTTTAGAAAGTAGCATCGTAGCGATAGGTTAGGCAAATGAGCTGCAAATAAATTAAAAGATATTCTTGAAGTTAACAGTGTTTAGTGGAGTACTCAAGTTTCTGACTCCAAGAAACTTTGGTGTTTTGTTGGCTATCTCATCCTTGCCAATCCATAAGACTTAATCCTTTTTAATTAATAATTTTAGCAGTTTCTCTCGAGAAACTTTGCCTGGTAACATTTCGTTAAGCTGAGTTGTAGTCATTCTGTACACGCAATGGTGATAAGCATAACCTAATAATTTAGCCTGGCCTATTCTTTAGTCAGGCTTACTAGATTTCCTCATGTACCTAATATTTTTAAATATTACATAAAATCCCTCAAATTGCTGTCTCTACTTAGATTTATTGTATTATTCTACTAAGAATATCACAATACAAATCCTATCCCATTTTGAACATTCAAGATATTAAAACTCAAGTCTATAAATATACTAAGTCTTACTCCTTGCCAACTTAAAAGCAAAAGAAAACAAACCTCTAGTGCGGGATTGATGTATCTGCTTTGAACAATCTTTCCACACGTTTGTGGTGCACAATCAGAGTAGAAAATGGAATTATACCAGGACAAATTAGAGACATGCTAATGAAAAGACAACTTACCTCCAAACAGACTACTTGATATCTTAGAGAAACATTTTGTATTAGAGGAAAAATATTTCTACTTAGAAAATATAAAATGGCCTGATATTTTGGATGTTTAAATCATTTTAATCTAAGAAACTTAAAGTATTCAATTTTTCACTGAAATTCTATGCAGAAGAGAGATAATTAGAGGGACAGACAGGTCAAGTTAATTGTTGAAATCTCTGAGCTACAAGCAGGCTTGAGAGTTTTCTGCTCCAAAATTAGTGCTTTGTCCAGTACTTGTTTTGCATAGTGAAAACATTCGTTGATATTCTTACTGGTGTTTTTGCGTGTGTGTGTGTGTGTGTGTGTGTATTTCTAATGCTATTATATAATGTAGAATGACTTAAAATCATTGAACTGCTAGGAAATTCTGAGATCTTTTTTAAACTGGCATCTTGTGCTTTAAAAATGGCATCATTCAAGTGTGTTTTTTTTTGCGTTTCCCTTTGAATATATTGTATCTTTAGGTACTTAGGACGTAAAGCAAATTTAACCATTCAGTCTAAATCCAGTCAGCATCTGCCAATTGCACATTTAACCACAGTCTTTGAGTTTATCTTACTTAGACAATTTGGGTCACCTGAGCATACTGCAACAGTAGGTAATCACCTGATAAAATAACCATCATAGAAGCTGTCCCAGAGGTTTCAGAACAGATAGACACACAGAACCAGCGTAAGGTGCTCAAATCTCATGGTTTATTTAGTCAGTTTGCAAAATGTAGCAAGAAACAAAGGGAAAGTATAGGTGTAGGTTTTACACTCACAATTTTAGAATGCATCTGAAGTGGAAAGAGCATTCTAGTGGAGCCCTGTGTTATGCGATGTTCACATGTCCATCTCTCTGTCCCTCTGCCTCATCCACCTGCTGTGCTAACAGTGTGGTCACAAGGACCAGACCTTAGGATTAGAAAAGGTGCTCAGTATATGTAAGACCCTCTGATACATCACTTGCTTATTTGATTAGAGAGATGCAGGGGCAAGCATGCCTGACCAATAGCTGTAGATCACTGATGACCTGCTGAGCAGCCATGGATGTTATCTGTATGTCTGGCCAAGGACAGTCTTATGGGACCAAAATGGGATCATCAGTGGGAAATGATATCACAATAGCCATCCCATTACTGACACTAGGAGTCTTTTGGAGGAGTCTTTAGGGTTTTCTAGGTATATGATCACATTATGGGTGAAAAGCAATAGTTTGACTTCCTCTTTTCCAACTTGAATGCCCTTTATTTCTTTCTCTTCCCTCGTTGCTCTGGCTAGGACTTGCAGTACTATTTTAAATAGAAGTGGTGAAAGTGGGCATCCTTGTCTTGTTCCAGGTCTCAGGGGGAATGTTTCAACTTTTCCCCAGTCAGTATGATGTTGGCAGTGGGTTTGTCATATATGGCTTTTATTATTTTCATGTAAGTTCTTTCTATGCCTAGTTTGTTGAGTGTTTTTTTTAATCATAAAGAGATGCTAGATTTTATCAAATGCTTTTTCTGCATTAATTTAAACAATTATATGGTTTTTGTTTTTAATTATGTTTTTGTGATATATCACATTTATTGACTTGCATATGTTAAACCATCCCTGCATTCCTGGGAAAAAACCCACTTGATCATGGTATATCAAATTAATCCATGGTGTATTATCTTTTTGATGTGCTGTTGGATTTGGTTACTAGTATTTTGTTGAAGAGTTTAGCATCTATGTTTATCAAGGATATTAGTCTCTAGTTTTCTTTTTTTATGTCCTTTCCTGGTTTGGGTATCAGGGTGACACTGACTGCCTGATTTTCATAGCTTTATACTAAGTCTTGAGATCTAATTTGGAAAACTCTCCAAACTTGTTCTTCATTTCAAGAATTGATTTGTGTAATCTAGGTCCTTTGTATTTAAACATAAAAGCAGAATTGACCTGTTAATTTCTATGAAAATTTGCAGGGGTTTTGATTGGGTTTGCATGGAATTTATATATAAATTTTGAGTAAATTAAAATCTTAACAATGTTAAATTTTCCAGCCAAGGAATACACTATATCTCTCCACTGGGGAGAGGGGATTTTCTTTCATTTCTCTCAGCAAAGTTGTGTTGCTTCTTTTACCAAAACACCAGGGTTCAGTCTGGGTCCTGCCACTTGCTACATAGAAAGACAATCACTAAGATGATGAGTTTTCCAATGGAAGAAGTCTTTGTTCAGGTGCTGCAGCAGAGAATAGGAGATCAGTCTCAAATTCTTCTTTCTGACCAACTAAAATTAGGCATCTATATGGCAGAGAAAACAGGGATGAAGGATGGCGTAAGAGAGGAGCTGGTAATCAGGAACCACAATAAATGAAAGGTTGGCATCTCATTGTCTGGATGCAGTGATCTGGTGAGTTTCAGTTCCTTGATACGATCTGGAAGGCCTGAGAGTGGTTTCCTGAGGAAAGAACTCAGATAAGACAATGTAAATTTCAGGCTTTAGGATCAGGTGGGTGAATTTCTATGTTTATTCAAAAAACAGTAAACATAAATTCTATGGAAAAGTTGGGTCATTTTCACTTCCAGTGTAAAAGTCACACAAATTATTTACTATATTTATTTTTAAGCATTTTTCAAAACTATGATATATTATTTTCACAAATTATGTTTAATTTATACTTAATAGGGTATAAATAAAATGTTTTAAAATCTTAACTTTTTTATTATCTTGCTAACTTCATCTATTATTTTTAGTAGTTTTGTAAATTTTTTGGATTTCTGAAGCAATCATTATCTGCAATTAAGAGTGATGTTCTTTCTCATCAATATACACTTTATTGTTTTTACCTTATTGTTATGGTTAGAACTTCTATTACAATGTCAAATAGATTAAGAGTTGAAATCCTTGAGTTCTTCCCAATTTAGGTGGAAAATGTTCAGTATTTTATCATTTAGTGTGTTTCCTGGTTGTACATAATTACTCTTTATTGGAGTGAGGAATTTTCTTTCTATTTCTCATTTGCTGATAGTTTCTATCATAAAATGATGTTAAATTTTCTCAAATAACTTTGATATCTATCATAATAATCACATAGTTATTTTTATTTGATCAAAATGGTAAATAGCATTAATTGATTTTTGGAATGTTAAACCAATCTTCCATTCTTGGAATAAATCCCATTTTGTCATGATGGATTATCCTTTTTTTACATTTTTGGATTCCATTTGCTACATGTTATAAGAGTTTTTGTCTCTAAATTTAAGAGATATATTGGTCTTTTTATTTTTCTGTAATATTTTTGTCAACTTTGGTAACAGGGTAAGGAGTTTGGAAATGTTCCCTCCTCCCGTATTTTTTAAAAGATTTCTGTCAGATGGGTGTTGCTTCTTCTTTAAATGTTTGATAGGATACACCAGTTAAATGTTCTGTGTCTAGAGTTTTCTTTATGAGATGGCCTTTGATGATG
The DNA here is from genome assembly GCF_029289425.2 of Pan paniscus. NCBI lineage: Eukaryota > Metazoa > Chordata > Mammalia > Primates > Hominidae > Pan > Pan paniscus. Next base: position 121,235,200 of record NC_073253.2, on the reverse strand, counting down.
ATCTCGATTTGTTAAATAGATGCAGTGCTATTCAGATTTTCTGTTCTAACTTGTGTAAGTTTTGTTAAGTTATATCTTTCAGAGAATTTTTCAGTTTCATGAGGATTGTCATATTTGCTGCCAAAGAGTTGCTCTTTACATTCTCTTAGTATACTTTTTATGGCTGTGGGGTCTATTGTGATTTTTTTCTTTATATTGGTAATTTCTATTCTCATGGTTTCTCTAGATTAATCTTCTCTATTCCTAGATAACAAATTAATCCATTTTATTGATCATTTTCTAGAAGTGAACTTTTGACTTTGTTAATTTTCTCTATTTTTAAGAATCTCTTCTATCTCATTAATTTCTTTTCTTTAGTATTTCTTTCCTTCTACCTACTTTGGATTCTTTTTTGGTCTACAATATTCTAGCTTCTTAAGGAGATAATTTGAGTCATTCATTTTAGATATTTGTTCTTTTGAATATAAGCATTCAAGATATACATTTCCCTATGGACACTTATTTGGCTGCATTCCACAGTTTTTATTATATTGTATTTCATTTTTATTCAGTTTAAATATTTATTTATTTTGCTTGTTATTTATTTTTCACACACTGACATTTTTCAAAGCTTCTTTAATTCTCAAACATGGGTTTTACTAGGCATTTTATTGTTATTTATTTCTAATTTAATTTTATTTTGGCTAGATAACATGCTCTGTTTCATTTAAATCATTTTAAACTTATTGAGACTTGCTTTTAAGCCCAGAATATGGTGTTTCCTAGTGAATATACCAAGTATGCTAATAATGTCTTGGGTATAGTGTTCTCTACATGTCAATTAGTTCAAAGTGATTGATAGTATTTTTAAAAGTGATCTGTGCATGTATTGATCTTTCGATCTAATAACAGAATTAAAATATAGTTGTAATTTTATCAATTTTTCCTTTTAATTCTGTTTTTTTCTATTCTGATGCTCTTTTAAAGTGCATTTACATTTATGATATATACCTGCTACACTGATCATTTTGTCATTATTAAAGGTCACTTATTATCTCTAGAAATACCTTTTTGCCTGAATTCTATTTTATCTGATATGCAAATAGTTACTTCAGCCTTCTGATGCTTACTCTATACAAGAGAGTTTTTTTCCATCTATTTATTTTCAACCTATCCATGTCTTTACAACTAAAGGCCAAACTGTTTTGAAGGAATATAGTTTAGTTTTGCTCTTTTATCTTTTCTGAAAAATTTTGGCCTTTCGTTGGAGTGTTTAATATGTTCAAATTTAGTAAGATTGCTGATACGATTGAATATGGATCTACTATTTTATTGCCTGTTTTTCATTTGTCATCTCTGGTTTTTGGTTCCTCTGTTCATTCTTTCCTTTATGTGGATTATTTGATTATATATATATATATATATATCTCTTGCTTTAGCTATTGAGTTTTATGGTTTACCTATTTACATTAGTGTTTCAGTGGTTGCTTGAGCAATTACAGTATATTATAACTTGCTAACTTTCCCTTCACTTAGTGGTTAATATTTTACCACTTCACACAAAATGTAGAAACTTAGTACCCATATAGTTTCCTTTAATCTCCATCCCTTATTCTACTGATGTCATACACATTACATCTACATACATATAAACCCCAGTAAACAATGTTATGATGTTTGCTTAAACGTTCATATGCGTTTTTAAAAATTAAAAACAGTGTTTTATATTTATTTGAATATTTACAATTTCTGATGCTCTTCATCCCTTTCTTATGATGTGAGATTCCATCTGGTAGAATTTTACATTCACTTGAAGAACATCTTTTTGTGGTTCATATAGTATGGATCCTCTGACAAACAAATTTACTTACTATTTTTTTTTTTATTCTGCAAATGTCTTCGTTTGGCCTTCATTCTTAAAGAATTTTTTCACATGAAATAAAATTCTGGATTGATCTAATTTTTAGCACTTTGTATTTTCCCACTGTCATCTGGCTTCAGTTGCTTCTGATAAGTTAGTGGCTTTTGAATCATTGTTCCCTGTATGTAATATATTGTTTATTTTTGACTGCTTATAAGATTTTACCTTTATATTTTATTTTAGCAGTTTGACTGTAATGCATCTAGGCATGTTTGTCTTTGTATATATTTTGCTTGCAGTTTGATGAGCATTTTGAATTTGTAAATGTATGACTTTCTCCACATTGGGGAAAATTTTATCCAATAGTTTTCCATGTTTTTCTCTCTTTTCCTAAGATTTCAATTACATGTATGATGGATAGACTTCTGATATTGTTCTCATGTCCTTGAAGTTGTTTTTATTTTTTAAATCTGTTTTCCTTTTCTGTTTTTCAGGTTGGATTACTTTTACTGATATATTCAAGTTGAAAGACTAATTTCTATAATATTGTATTTTTTATTTACAAAATTTTCATTTAGATTTTATTATAATTTATATTTCTCTACAATGTTCTATCTTTTCATTAATTGCCAACATATTTTCTTTTACATCATTAAACATAGTTATAAGTAGCTTGTTTAAAATTCTTTTCTGTTCCTTCTAATATCTTTGTTATCTTTGGATGTATTTCAATTGATTAACATTTTATTAAGGATAGGTCATGTGTTCTTATTCGTTAGTATGTTTAGTCTTTCGAATCTTATCCTGGACATTTTAAACTGTATGTTGTGGAGATTCTGAATTCTTTTATGTCTCTCTGAAGAATGCTGATTGATTTATTATTTTTTAAGCAAATAATTATCTTGACTAGATAAAAACAGCAAGTTGTTTCTCTTGGGCTGCAATTGAAATTTCAGTTCAGTTCTCTTATATCAGTTACATCATTTTGTGTCTGCCATGTGTTTGTGTGATCAAGATCAGTCAGAGATTTGTGCAGAGATTATACACAAAAATTAGGGCGCCTTTCTCTGCATATTTTTTATTGCTGCCCTCCTTCCCAATTTCAGAGACTGTCATTGCCTTGCACTCTGTTCTCTGATTTCTCATCTCAGAAAGACTATATGTTTCCTATTGGCATTTTATCCACCATGCATAGGATCAACTATATGCTGTTCTTCATGTAAAAAGCTTAAAAACAGAAAACTTACACCATGTTCTACCTCCATTGAAGTATTGACTCTCCTTCTAGACTTTGCTGCTTGTCCTTTCTCTAATGACTTCAAGTAGCTGATTATGGATGTTTTCTAGAATTTGCAGTGGTTATTCCTGACAGTAAGTCTGATAGAATCTTACTTAGCAATACTGAAAACAGTACTTGAAATCTTACACCTTATTCTTCTAGAGAGTTTCTCCATTGTGAGAGATATATTCACCCATCCAAACCCAAATAATGGACTTAGAAACACGAGGAACAGTAAAAAGAAGACTTTTAATGGTGTTCTTGCAAGATCGGGTGTCTGGTAGGCTGGCACACCTGGGGCAGTCACCAGGTAATTCATCTCCTAGCACGCAAGTCCCTCCCTCAGTTCCTCATTGGTCGAGTACTGTGAGGTTACCATCTTCCTGGACAGCACCTACGTTTCATTATCCCCTTATAAGGTGGTACCACAGTCCCCTTCTCTGCTTAAGTTTTGATTTCCCAATAACGAAACTTTCTTCCCTTTTATGGGCTGTCTCCTCCTCTACATCCTGCTTACTTATCGTGACTTTCTAGGTGAATGAGCCATGCAGTTTGTCACGTCCACAGGTTGGCTGCCAGTGCTTAGATTTATCATGCCTTGACAATGAACTATTTAAAATGTTTTCTTACTAATTCTCTCCTTTTTTCTATTTACTTCCTTTGGTCTCATTTTCATTTAAACCTTTTTGGTCCTTGAATCGCTCTAGAAGTTGTTTACTGTCTTCTCAAGGAGAGTGGGTTTAATTTGTTTTCTAATAGTAGCAGGTTATTTTGCTGGTAAGTCATGGGCATTTGTTTCTTAATAGCTGTTTCAATTAATCTCTGTGCTAGTCCCCTCACACAGGGATAGCACAATATCCCACTGCTATTTAGACTCCTGCCACAGTTATGCGAGATGTAAGGATTGAAGCTACCATGCCTTTCCATTTTCTAAACCATCCTTCTAGTAACTCGTAAATGGTTCATCAATTCCAGCATTTTCTGCTAGTTTGTTGGCTAGAGTTGTCAGTCCTTGTAAAGCTTTTGTGATGGTTCCATTTGGGGCAGTATTGCTGGCAATGAAAGTACAACATTTCCCACCCTGCGTAACACATACGCCCCCTTTTTCTGCTAGCATCATGTCTAGCACAAGTCTGTTTTCCCAGGCCATTTGGCTGGTGGCATCTAACTGGCCAGCCACCACTTTGAGGGTGTCCCGAGTATAACTAATGAATCTCTGTTGATTATAATAGATGTAGTTGATCCAATCCACATTTTTATTAATAATTGACCACCAGAAGAGTGCTGACTCAAACCCAACAGCTGTTTGGTTTCAGGCCTTAAATTTATTAGGCACCCCCCTAGGTACTCCTATTGAGTCAACATATATATTGGGATCAAAATAATTTGTTAAATCTCTCTGGTTTCGGTGGCCATGTGTATTTTCAGGTATCTCATGGAATGCCAGGGTGAAGGGAATGGCCAATTGGACTAAAGCACAAGTCCCAGTCCTATTGGATGGTAACAGGTTACAGAGGTTCCTCTTCCCACACTACCACCAGACATCAGCCCAGGGTATATGGCAAGCTGTGTAATTTCCATTGCCTGACTTACCAGTGAGGTTTAGGATGTGGGTACAAGTCGATAGTTCTCCCATGGCTTATTGAACTCTGCCCCCTGCCTAGAGAGGCAAGAGGAGTAGTTCATATTCCCTTTAGAGAATGAGAGGATTGCTCTGGTATCTGATCTCTGCAATGCAGGAAAGAGAAATGACAGACTCTTACAAGTCTCATCTTCCCCTGCATCATTGTCCTGGTATGGAGCCGACATGCAATGCATTCCTTCAGGATCGATATCCCATCCTAGGGGAAATGGAACCACCTGTGCCTGAGGTCATCCTGCAGCACATGTGTAGCCATTACTCTTTTTGAGGGCTTGTACCAAGAATTTGACCCATTTGACCCAGGCATTCACATCTCTGTACCCTGTTTGAATTCCTAAGGTTTGCCTTAAATCATTTATTTCAATTATTTCTACTCTTTTAGGATTATTATGTGATGGAATAAAGTACTTATTAGGGTCTGGGGTTGGAGTAGTCACAGGCAAGTGGGAGGTTGAGTTCTTGATTAATTTAAGAACAAATCACCCTAGGGGATCTTTTCCTGCAACATCTGCCCCCAGCCTATACTTGAGGCAACACCCTTGGTTCTTGATCTAGGGTGCCTGGATTTTTGGTAGTTCTGAGTATAGGGTTACACTAACTTTTGGCAGTTAGTTGGTGGGGAGCCTTTGTACAGATGTATTTTATCTTTTAAAGTTCTCCAGGATGGGGTTGCCTATCCCATAGTGACAGTCCAACCCTGATATTGGGTGGTCCACCAGACATCATCCCAGCTAGGGCAAGGACTTGCACTGTTGTAGCCTGCATCTAGTTCAGGGAAGAGATACTCATCTGCTTGTGAAACATGACTCTGGTTTTCTAAATTTCCACAAGGCAAAACTTGGCAGGCATCAAATTTTATAGTTATGGGTGCTGTAGTTTTAGTTACATTAATTACTAGCTTAAGTGAGTAGTTGGGAGTCCCTTTCCAGTTTCCCTGTCCTCCATTCCAGTCTTTAGTCCCGGCATGATAGCCCATCCCAACCATATTAACTTCCATAGAGGGGGCCAGCCCATGTTTTCTTTCTAGGTTTTTCTTAAAGTTAACTTTAAGGCTTTCTTATGTGACCCATGTACTTTCCACTGGTCTTTTTCTCTCCCTTCCAGGGTCTCTTTTATCAGTCCCTTGACTTGAGTATGAGTTCACCCCCTTTCAGCTGTTTGTATGGCTGTCTTGGTGTTCAGGAGCACTTGATAGGGACCTACCCAGCTGGGTTGGAGCTTGTTTTCTTTCCAAGTCTTAATCAGCACCAAGTCACTGGGCTGGAAGTGGTGAGCTTCAAACTCAAGAGGTGGGGTTTGAGTCAGAAGTCCTTTTAACTAAGGGATGACAAGGTAGAGGATATGGCCAGTGTAATTTCTCGAAAATTGGTCCTTGGTTTCCGTAGTAGGAAGATCTGTAGTCCTGCCCAAATATGGGAGTCCATATAATAACTCAAAGGGGGACAGTCTCAAGATTTTTGTTGGGGCTGTCCTAACCCTAAGGAGAGCTATTGGAAGACATTTGGTCCAGGACATTTGAGTTTCTAATATTTGTTTAGTAATATGCTTTTTGAGAGTTTGATTCATTCTTTCCAACTCTCCAGAAGAAGGGGGATGCCAGGGAGTGTAATTTGTAAACCTTCCATAATTCCCCTTAACACCCTTGAGGTAAAGTGGCTCCCACTGTCTGAATCAATATTTTCTAACAGGCCAAATCTGGGTATAATCTGCTCTAAGATTATTTTGACCATATTCCTGGTAGTGGCTGTCAGATGGGGAGAGGCTTCTACCCAGCTGGAAAGGTGATCTACGATCACAAGCAAATACTTTACTCTTTGTACTTTGGGTATTTCTGTGAAATCTACTTGAATGCTGTGGAATGGTCTTAGTCCAGGAGGTCGTCCTCCTGTGGCCTGTCTTCTAATTACCTTTTTGTTCATCCTTTGAGAAGTTACACAACTTCCACATACTTCTTTAGCGAGGATATAAATCCCTATACACCAATAATTTCTAAGTGTTGCATCACACAGAGCCAGGGGTCCCCAATTCTCCCTTTGCATAATATATTCATTAGTTCTCTCATTAGGGGTTTACTTATCATCTCTCACATCAGGAAGTACCTTTTTCTCATCTTCAGTTTGAGTGACCCCTATCCGAATTCTTCTTTCTCCTCTTTGGTAAACTGAGGCCTTAATACTACCTTAGGGAGGTCTGGGATCACGATAAATAGTCTAATTTCTTCCTCTACGGAGGCTTGCTTAGCAGCTTCATCTGCAAGCCTGTTTCCTACAGCTTCTATAGTGTTCCCTTTCTGATGACCATTTACATTAAGTATGATTAGTTATCCCTGATGGAAACAGGAGGCTTTCTAAAACCTGTTTGACTAGTTCTCCATGTACCAGTTCTTTTCCCCTGCTATTTATTAGGCCCTGCTCTGTCCACATTTTTCCAAAAGTGTATATCACCCCATGGGCATATTTAGAATCAGTATATATAATGCCTTCTTGGCCTTCAAGGTGCTTTAGGGCCTGGTTAAGAGCATATAATTCACAGGTTTGGGCCCACCAGCCATTAAGTAATCTACCTTTCTCACATAAAAAAGTGTTTATTTCCATCAATGACAGCACAGCTATTGTATTTCTTGCCATCTATAACTCAGGACCACCCATCCACAAACAGCCTTAGCCAATGATGTAGTGGAGCTTCTCTAAGGTCTGGTCTAACTAATTTTGGTTTGGTATTCTATGATATATAAGCAATTTTCGTCTGATGCCTCTTCGTTCTCCTCTCCTTTCCATATGAAACTGGCTAGATTCAGGCAAGTATCTGGTATCATCTTTTTCCAGTAATATGGCTTCATATTTTAGAATCCAAGAATCTGTTAACCACCTCCCGGCTTTTTTATTTAGTATATTCCTGACCCGATGTGGGGTGCTCATTATTAGGGCCCCACCAAGGGTTAGCATTTGACTCTTCTCTACCAGTAGGGCTGTGGCAGCTAATTCTTGCGCACATTCAGGCTACCCTTGAGAGGCAGGATAATAAAGCTTGGAGACAAAAACAACAGGTTGCCTCTTCCCTTCCCAGGTCTGAGTGAACACCCCAAGGGCCATGCCCTGGTCTACTGTTACAAATAGATGGAATGGGGGGGAGGAGCCAAATGGCCGAATAGGAACAGCTCTGGTCTACAGCTCCCAGCGTGAGTGATGCAGAAGATGGGTGATATCTGCATTTCCATCTGAGGTACCGGGTTCATCTCACTAGGGAGTGCCAGACAGTGCCAGACAGAGCGCAGGGCAGTTGGGTGCAGTGCACCATGCGCGAGCCGAAGCAGGGCGAGGCATCGCCTCACCCGGGAAGCACAAGAGGTCAGGGAGTTCCCTTTCCTAGTCAAAGAAAGGGGTGACAGACAGCACCTGGAAAATCAGGTCACTCCCACCTGAATACTGCACTTTTCCGATGGCCTTAAAAAACAGTGCACCAGGAGATTATATCCTGCACCCAGCTCGGAGGGTCCTACACCCACGGAGTCTTGCTGATTGCTAGCACAGCAGTCTGAGATCAAACTGCAAGGCGGCAGCGAGGCTGGGGGAGGGGCGCCCGCCATTGCCCAGTCTTGCTTAGGTAAACAAAGCAGCCTGGAAGCTCCAACTGGGTGGAGCCCACCACAGCTCAAGGAGGCCTGCCTGCCTCTGTAGGCTCCACCTCTGGGGGCAGGGCACAGACAAACAAAAAGACAGCAGTAACCTCTGCAGACTTAAATGTCCCTGTCTGACAGCTTTGAAGAAAGCAGTGGTTCTCCCAGCACGCAGCTGGAGATCTGAGAACGGGCAGACTGACTCCTCAAGTGGGTCCCTGACCCCTGACCCCTGAGCAGCCTAACTGGGAGGCATCCCCCAGTAGGGGCAGACTGACACTTCACACCGCCGGGTACTCCTCTGAGACAAAACTTCCAGAGGAACGATCAGACAGCAGCATTCGTGGTTCATGAAAAACCGCTGTTCTGCAAACACCGCTGCTGATACCCAGGCAAAGAGTGTCTGGAGTGGACCTGTAGCAAACTCCATCAGACCTGCAGCTGAGGGTCCTGTCTGTTAGAAGGAAAACTAACAAACAGAAAAGACATCCACACCAAAAACCCATCTGTACATCACCATAATCAAAGACCAAAAGTAGATAAAACCACAAAGATAGGGAAAAAACAGAGCAGAAAAACTGGAAACTCTAAAAAGCAGAGCACCTCTCCTCCTCCAAAGGAACACAGTTCCTCACCAGCAGTGGAACAAAGCTGGATGGAGAATGACTTTGACGAGTTGAGAGAAGGAGGCTTCAGACGATCAAACTACGAGCTACAGGAGGAAATGCAAACCAAAGGCAAAGAAGTTAAAATCTTTGAAAAAAATTTAGACGAATGTTTAATTAGAATAACCAATACAGAGAAGGGCTTAAAGGAGCTGATGCAGCTGAAAGCCAAGGCTCGAGAGCTATGTGAAGAATGCAGAAGCCTCAGGAGCTGATGCGATCAACTGGAAGAAAGGGTATCAGCGATGGAAGATAAAATGAATGAAATGAAGCGAGAGGGAAGTTTAAAGAAAAAAGAATAAAAAGAAATGAACAAAGCCTCCAAGAAATATGGGACTATGTGAAAGGACCAAATCTACATCTGATTGGTGTACCTGAAAGTGACGGGGAGAATGGAATCAAGTTGGAAAACACTCTGCAGGATATTATCCAGGAGAACTTCCCCAATCTAGCAAGGCAGGCCAACATTCAGATTCAGGAAATGCAGAGAATGCCACAAAGATACTCCTCGAGAAGAGCAACTCCGAGACACATAATTGTCAGATTCACCAAAGTTGAAATGAAGGAAAAAATGTTAAGGGCAGCCAGAGAGACAGGTCGGGTTACCCACAAAGGGAAGCCCATCAGACTAACAGCTGATCTCTTGGCAGAAACTCTACAAGCCAGAAGAGAGTGGGGGCCAATATTCAACATTCTTAAAGAAAAGAATTTTCAACCCAGAATTTCATATCCAGCCAAACTAAGCTTCATAAGTGAAGGAGAAATAAAATACTTTACAGACAAGCAAATGCTGAGAGATTTTGTCACCACCAGGCCTGCCCTAAAAGAGCTCCTGAAGGAAGCACTAAACATGGAAAGGAACAACCGGTACCAGCCACTGCAAAATCATGCCAAAATGTAAAGACCATCGAGACTAGGAAGAAACTGCATCAACTAACGAGCAAAATAACCAGCTAACATCATAATGACAGGATCAAATTCACACATAACAATATTAACTTTAAATGTAAATGGACTAAATCCTCCAATTAAAAGACACAGACTGGCAAATTGGATAAAGAGTCAAGACCCATCAGTGTGCTGTATTCAGGAAACCCATCTCACATGCAGAGACACACATAGGCTCAAAATAAAAGGATGGAGGAAGATCTACCAAGCAAATGGAAAACAAAAAAAGGCAGGGGTTGCAATCCTAGTCTCTGATAAAATAGACTTTAAACCAACAAAGATCAAAAGAGACAAAGAAGGCCATTACATAATGGTAAAGGGATCAATTCAACAAGAAGAGCTAACTATCCTAAATATATATGCACCCAATACAGGAGCACCCAGATTCATAAAGCAAGTCCTGAGTGACCTGCAAAGAGACTTAGACTCCCACACATTAATAATGGGATACTTTAACACCCCACTGTCAACATTAGACAGATCAATGAGACAGAAAGTTAACAAGGATACCCAGGAATTGAACTCAGCTCTGCACCAAGCAGACCTAATAGACATCTACAGAACTGTCTACCCCAAATCAACAGAATATACATTTTTTTTCAGCACCACACCACACCTATTCCAAAATTGACCACATAGTTGGAAGTAAAGCTGTCCTCAGCAAATGTAAAAGAACAGAAATTATAACAAACTATCTCTCAGACCACAGTGCAATCAAACTAGAACTCAGGATTAAGAAACTCACTCAAAACTGCTCAACTACATGGAAACTGAACAACCTGCTCCTGAATGACTACTGGGTACATAACAAAATGAAGGCAGAAATAAAGATGTTCTTTGAAACCAACGAGAACAAAGACAAAACATACCAGAATCTCTGGGACACGTTCAAAGCAGTGTGTAGAGGGAAATTTGTAGCACTAAATGCCCACAAGAGAAAGCAGGAAAGATCCAAAATTGACACCCTAACATCACAATTAAAAGAATTAGAAAAGCAAGAGCAACCACATTCAAAAGCTAGCAGAAGGCAAGAAATAACTAAAATCAGAGCAGAAGTGAAGGAAATAGAGACACAAAAAACCCTTCAAAAAATTAACGAATCCAGGAGCTGGTTTTTTGAAAGGATCAACAAAATTGATAGACTGCTAGCAAGACTAATAAAGAAAAAAAGAGGGAAGAAACAAATAGACACAATAAAAAATGATAACAGGGATATCACCACCGAAATCCACAGATATCCCACAGAAATCCAAACTACCATCAAAGATTACTACAAACACCTCTATGCAAATAAACTAGAAAATCTAGAAGAAATGGATAAATTCCTCGACACATACACTCTCCCAAGACTAAACCAGGAAGAAGTTGAATCTCCGAATAGACCAATAACAGGAGCTGAAATTGTGGCAATAATCAATAGCTTACCAACCAAAAAGAATCCAGGACCAGATAGATTCACAGCCAAATTCTACCAGAGGTACAAGGAGGAACTGGTACCATTCCTTCTGAAACTCTTCCAATCAATAGACAAAGAAGGAATCCTCCCTAACTCATTTTATGAGGCCAGCATCATCCTGATACCAAAGGCTGGCAGAGACACAACCAAAAAAGAGAATTTTAGACCAATATCCTTGATGAACATTGATGCAAAAATCGTCAATAAAATACTGGCAAACCGAATCCAGCAGCACATCAAAGAGCTTATCCACCATGATCAAGTGGGCTTCATCCCTGGGATGCAAGGCTGGTTCAATATATGCAAATCAATAAATGTAATCCAGCATATAAACAGAACCAAAGACAAAAACCACATGATTATCTCAATAGATGCAGAAAAGGCCTTTGACAAAATTCAACAACTCTTCATGCTAAAAGCTCGCAATAAGTTAGGTATTGATGGGACGTATCTCAAAATAATAAGAGCTATCTATGACAAACCCACAACCAATATCATACTGAATGGGCAAAAACTGGAAGCATTCCCTTTGAAAACTGGCACAAGACAAGGATGCCCTCTCTCACCACTCCTATTCAACATAGTGTTGGAAGTTCTGGCCAGGGCAATTAGGCAGGAGAAGGAAATAAAGGGTATTCAATTAGGAAAAGAGGAAGTCAAATTGTCCCTGTTTGCAGATGACATGATTGTATATCTAGAAAACCCCATTGTCTCAGCCCAAAATCTCCTTAAGCTGATAAGCAACTTCAGCAGTCTCAGGATACAAAATCAATGTACAAAAATCACAAGCATTCTTATACACCAACAACAGACAAACAGAGAGCCAAATCATGAGTGAACTCCCATTCACAATTGCTTCAAAGAGAATAAAATACCTAGGAATCCACCTTACAAGGGATGTGAAGGACCTCTTCAAGGAGAACTAGAAACCACTGCTCAAGGAAATAAAAGAGGATAAAAACAAATGGAAGAACATTCCATGCTCATGGATAGGAAGAATCAATATCATGAAAATGGCCATACTGCCCAAGGTAATTTATAGATTCAATGCCATCCCCATCAAGCTACCAAAGACTTTCTTCACAGAATGGGAAAAAACTACTTTAAAGTTCGTATGGAACCAAAAAAGAGCCCGCATCGCCAAGTCAATCCTAAGCCAAAAGAGCAAAGCTGGAGGCATCACGCTACCTGACTTCAAACTATACTACAAGGCTACAGTAACCAAAACAGCATGGTACTGGTACCAAAACAGAGATAGAGATCAATGGAACAGAACAGAGCCCTCAGAAATAAAGCCGCATATCTACAACTATCTGATCTTTGACAAACCTGACAAAAACAAGCAATGGAGAAAGGATTCCCTATTTAATAAATGGTGCTGGGAAAACTGGCTAGCCATATGTAGAAAGCTGAAACTGGATCCCTTCCTTACACCTTATACAAAAATCAATTCAAGATGGATTAAAGACTTAAACGTTAGACCTAAAACCATAAACACCCTAGAAGAAAACCTAGGCATTACCATTCAGGACATAGGCATAGGCAAGGACTTCATGTCTAAAACACCAAAAGCAATGGCAACAAAAGCCAAAATTGACAAATGGCATCTAATTAAACTAAAGAGCTTCTGCACAGCAAAAGAAACTACCGTCAGAGTGAACAGGTAACCCACAACATGGGAGAAAATTTTCGCAACCTACTCATCTGACAAAGGGCTAATATCCAGAATCTACAATGAACTCAAACAAATTTACAAGAGAAAAACAGCCCCAACAAAAAGTGGGCGAAGGACATGAACAGACACTTCTCAAAGAAGAAATTTATGCAGCCAACGGACACATGAAAAAATGCTCACCATCACTGGCCATCAGAGAAATGCAAATCAAACCCACAATGAGATATCATCTCACACCAGTTAGAATGGCAATCATTCAAAAGTGAGGAAACAACAGGTGCTGGAGAGGATGTGGAGAAATAGGAACACTTTTACACTGTTGGTGGGACTGTAAACTAGTTCAACCATTGTGGAAGTCAGTGTGGCGACTCCTCAGGGATCTAGAACTAGACATACCATTTGACCCAGCCATCCCATTACTGGGTATATACCCAAAGGACTATAAATCATGCTGGTATAAAGACACATGCACACGTATGTTTATTGCGGCGCTATTCACAATAGCAAAGACTTGGAACCAACCCAAATGTCCAACAATGATAGACTGGATTAAGAAAATGTGGCACATATACACCATGGAATACTCTGCAGCCATAAAAAATGATGAGTTCATGTCCTTTGTAGGGACATGGATGAAATTGGAAATCATCATTCTCAGTAAGCTATCGCAAGAACAAAAAACCAAACACCGCATATGCTCACTCATAGGTGGGAATTGAACAATGAGAACATATGGACCCAGGAAGGGGAACATCACACTGTGGGGACTGTTGTGGGGTGGCGGGAGGGGGGAGGGATAGCATTGGGAGATATACCTAATGCTAGATGACGAGTTAGTGGGTGCAGCACACCAGCATGTCACATGTATACATATGTAACTAACCTGCACGTTGTGCACATATACCCTAACACTTAAAGTATAATAATAAAAAACAAAAAAAAAACAACCAAAAAAACCCAAATAGATGGAATGGTTTCTCTAAAGATGGGAGGGCCAGGACCAGGGCTGTAATGAGGGCCTGCTTTAGCTCTCTCATTGGCTGAATATCCTCTGGGTACCATTGCAAGGGATCAGGTTCCTCTTCCATTAAGTTGAGATACACAATCTTTGTCTTTTGAGCATATGAGTCAATCCATAACCTACAGCAGCTAGTTAAACCTGAAAATTTTCAGAGTTCTCTCTTTGTCTTAGGCAAAGGAAGACCCACTATTCCTGATAGTCTTTCTGGGTTTATTCTCTGCTTTCCTTCACTAATCAGGTGTCCTAAATATTTAACTTATTTTTCTACAAACTGCAATTTGTTTTTAGGGACTCACAACCCCCTTTCTCCTAGAAAATTAAGCAACTTACGGTAGTTTCTGATACCTGAGCCCTCTTCTCCCCAGAAATTAAAAGATCATCTACATATTATAATAACTGGGTTCCCCTGGAAGGTTGGAATTCCTCTAGAAATTTTTCTTAGGTTTGACTAAATAAGTTTGGGGCTTCCGTGAAACCTTGTGGCAGCACAGTCCAGTGGTACTATTGTTTTTCTTCCCAGTTATAGGATTTTCCCATTCAAAGGCAAAGAGGTCCCTACCCCTAAAGTCTACAGTAGATGCTCAGATTGCATCTTTTAGATCCACCACATTGAACCACTTATGTTCATAGGATATCTTACTAAGGAGGTTGTAGAGGTTAGGCACCACAGGGTGGTGGGTCTGGACAATTTGATTTATAGTCCTTAGATCTTGCACCAATCTATATAACCCATCATACTTTTTGACTGGGAGAATTGGAGTGTTATATGGTGACATGCAGGGTTCCAATAATCTATCTTTGATTAATCCCTTTATTACCCATTGGAGACCTTTTTTCTCCCTTCAGTGGGAATGGGATATTGTTTTCTGCAAACTATTTCTCCTGGTTGCTTTAGTTTAATCTGTAAAGGTATAATTTTTAACTTCCCCTGTTGTCTTCCCTAACCCACACAAGGGGATTAATATTTCATTACTCTTCATCTGTTAGGAGGCCCATTATTACTTTTATTTGTCCCTCGTCTATTCCTAATCCTAAATCCAGTCTCACACTTAGGTCTTGATTTAGTTAGTTCCTGCTTCAGGAACATATAAGAGTGAAACTTCAATTTGTTCTGATCACAATCTAATTAACATTTGCTTGAATATCAGAACCTGAAATCACTCCCCTTTTACTCCTGAAACTGTCCATTTTTCCTTAGAGGGTTCTGTACCCCTCGATGGATGAATTAGGGAGAATTGAGCCACCCCAGTATCAACCAAATATGTTACTTCTTTCCCCTTGAGTCCCACCATCAATTTTATCAAGGGTTCCTGGTGGGACCTACCTAAAAGGAGCCCCTGACCCCCCTAATCTTCATAAATAGTCATCACAGGGATTATCTTCTCTTTCTTTTTCCATTCTGGACATTCTCTGTTAAAATGTCCTGGTTTTCCACACTGTAACATCCATTTACAGTCTTAGGAGTTTTTCCTTGTATTTCTCTTCTGAGTTTTTGCCGAAACCTAGCAATTTCTCATCTCCTCCAAGAGGGCTCTTGATCTAACTTCTTCCTGGCTACCTCCTCTACAGTGGAAACCATGATTTTCACTTTTTGTCTCTGTTTTTCCTTTTCTCTTCATAGAAAGGCCTTTTTAGCTTCCTTCAGTAATTCCTCAATTGATTTTTTCATTCCAACCATTGATCTTTTGTAATTTTTTTGTAATGTCAGACCAACTATTAGTTACAAAGTTAACCTTCAAAGGGTTTTGCCCTACTGGGTCCTCCACATCTAATCTGGAGTATTTTCTCATTTGATCTCTGAGCCTCTGAAGGAATGCAGAGGGAGTTTCCTCTTTTTCTTGTTTAATCTCGAATGCCTTTGAGATGCTTTGTATCCTAGGAGTGGATTCTTTGATCCCTTTAATTATTAGTTCCCTGAGGTTCTGCATTTGGGCACAGCCCCTGGGATCATTATTATCCCATGTGGGATTGACATTAGGAAATTTTTTCTTGGCTGGCAAGACTCCTTGTCTGGGATAATTCCCCTTTATTCTCCTGTGAACAGGATATTCATGATAGACATAATTTCAGCCCAGGTGTAAAAGCTGGGTCCTAGGAATTGGTCTAGCTGTTCTGCTAAACCAAGGGTACCTTCTAGGAGTGGTTTCATTTCATCTTGAAATTCCTAACTTCAGTACTTGTAAGAGGAGCATTTACAAAGCCAGTCTTTACCTCCCCTGTGGGAAGTTCCGTAAGAGGCAACAGGCTAAATGTTTGCTGTTTGGAGGGGATAGGGAAGTTCTCAGTATCCCTCTTACACTGTTCTAATTCTTTTCTTAAATTTGGATAAGGATATAAAGGAGTAGTTGGTTTGGCTCCCCCATGGTCTCCAGGTCTTTCTTCTAACCCTCCTACAGCTCTTGATCTTCCTGTCCCTTATTTTGTGAGACATATGGAGGAGACAAGCATGATAGGGGGTCCCAGGGCTTTTCACTGGGCAAGGGCTTTTTACTAGGCTTTTTTTCTTCCTCTTTGAGTGGGAACATGGGGGCTAATTTCTTGATCCAGCAGAGATGGTAACTTATCTTCTCTTGTGAAAATGGGGTTTTATTATTCACATAATTAAAGGTTGGCACTCCCAATCCTCACCTGAGCCAAACTTAGGCCAAAAGACTGAAGGCTTATGAATGGGGTCTTTGGACCGGATTAAATAGCAGTCTTTACCATCTTTTGCTTTTCCGTGTCCCTGATTTGAGGGTTGTCCCTCCAAACCTGAAACATTCTCCCCAAAGGACTATCTGGGGGAATGTCAGAGGGAGTCTCTTTGGCTCCCTCTTTCCTTTGTCCCATAGGCCTAGAATTTCTGTTTCCCATTTTCAGTCAGTCTCTATGTCTGAGCTTTTCCCTGTGTATTCAATCCACACTACTGGAGGTTTCTTGCACACCCCAAGATTTGCTTTGTCCATCTCTGGCAGCTTCCCTCGCAGGAGAATGGAACCATGGATTGGGACTCTGCACTCGCTTCATGTCTAAGATACATCTCAGTCACATACACTCAACCTTCGAAAATGCCCAACCACCAAGGCAGTACTGATAGTCCAATTTTCCTACCTTGGCTCATGCACAAGGTTGCCTGCTTGCTACAGTGCCTGCTTTTCTGCTTGTGTTGCCTCCACTCCCTTCTGAGTAACAGTCTCAGGTTTGTCTGTGGCCTCTGTGGGGAGCCAAGATGCCTGGACAAGGTGAGCCACCTAAAATCAGGTGAGACATGTCTTCCCTCTCAGCTGGAATCCCACTCCACACAGGCACACATATCCCACATGAGCCCCCAAGTTTGCGAGAAACACATTCACCTGTCCAAACCCAAAGAATGGACTTAGAGACAAGGAACAGCGGAAATGAGACTTTTAATGGCAGTCTTGCAAGTTTGGGTGTCTGGTAGGCAGGCACACCCAGGGCAGTCACAGCAGGTAATTTATCTCCTGGCATGCACATCCCTCCCCCAGTTCCTCATTGGTCGAGTACTATGGGATTACAATCTTCCTGGATGTTGCCTAAGTTTCATTATCCCCTCGTAAGGTCATACCCCATCCCCTTCCCTGCTTAAGTTTTGATTTCCCAATAAAAAAACTTTCTTCCTTTTTATAGCCTGACCCCTTTTCCACATCCTGTTCATGTTTCATGACTTTCTAGGTGCATGAACTGTGCGGTTTGTCACATCTGCAGGCTGGCTGCCAGTACTTAGATTCATCATTCCTTGAAAATAGAGCATTTAAAATGTTTTCTCACACCATAACCAAAGAAAATATCTCCTGAAAATTATTGTTGTTAGTTATAGCTTAAAAGTATAAAGCTATAAATATATTCTTTTGTTATTACTGAATGAAGGCAAGTGTATTAAACCTTGGAAATATAAAACTAATGATATACTCAAGATAAATTAGGAAAAGGAATGGGATGAGTAGAGATATGGAAGGTCTATAGAAACACAAATATATTCATATTACAAAAATAAACACATACAAACTGACAATCAATCTAAACAAGATAGCAAATAAAGGATCAGAGCAAGATGAGCAAGTACAGCCCCTTCTGGCAATTGTTTCCCCCTGCCCCCACAGGAACAACAAATTGAACAACTCTCCACACAAGGAAGCACCTTCACGAGAACCAAAAATCAAGTGAGTGATCATAGTACCTGGTTTTGACATTATATCAAACAAAGATACATTGAAAAGGATAGAAAAGACAGCTTGAATAGCCTACACTACCCTTTCTCTGTCCCATAGCAGTGGCCATATGGCATTAAACAATAACTTGTGTGCTTGGGGCAGGAAGAGCTGAGTGATTGTGGGACTTTGCATTGGAGCTTAGTGCTGCCCTCTCACAGTGGAAAGCAACACAGGGCAGAATTTGGCCAGCACCCACAGAAGGAGCATTTAGACCTGCCCTAGCCAGAGAGGATTTGTCCATCCCAGTGGCTGGAGACTGAGTTCTGGTAAGCCCCACCACCACAGGCTAAAGGATGATAGGGTCCTAAATAAATTTGAAAGGCAGTCTAGACCACAAGAGCTATAATTCCTAGGCAAGTCCTGGTGCTGTGCTAGGCTCAGAGCCAGAGGACTTAGGGTGCATGTGGCCCAGTGAGACACCAGCTGCGGTGGCACAGGGAATACTTGCATCATCCCTCCCACAGTCCCAGGAAGTACTTCCTGCAGCTCTGGCAGAGAGTCTTTCTGCTTGAGGAAAGCAACGGGAAGAGTGAAGAGGACATTGTTTGCAACTTGGATGCTAGCTCAGCCACAGTAAAACAAAGCATCAAGCAGAGTCCTGAAGCCCTCATTCCAGGCTCTAGATCCCAGATGATATTTTTAGACCTGCCCTGGGCCAGAAGGGAACCCATTGCCCTAAAGGGAGAGGCACAGGCTTGGCAGGATTCACCACCTGCTGACTAAACAGCCCTTGGGCCTTGAATAGGTATCAGTGTTAGCCAGACAGTAGTCACCATGGGGATGGGGCAGTGGTATCCATCAGGATAGTCAACTTCTGCTTGAATAAAAAATAGGGAAAAGTACAGAGGTCTTTGTCTTGCAATTTGGGTACCAGCTCAACCACAGTAAAATAAAGCACCAAGCAGTCTTAAAGCACCAAGCAGAGTCCTAAGCTCCTGATTCCAGGTCTTAGCTTATGGACACCATTTCTAGACCCACCCTGGGTGAGCAGAGAACTTCCTGCCCTGAAGGCAAAGACCCCAGGCCTGTCAGGATTCACTACCTGATTACTAAAAGGCTCTTATGCCTTAAATAAACATCAGCACCCAGGCAATAATTGCCACAAACTTTGGGTGACATCCAGTACTGTACTGGCATCAGGAATTCCCTGCACCGATCCAGTGGTGGTGGCCAAAAAAGTGCTTGTGTCACCCTCCCTGTAACTCCAAGCAGCTCAGAACAGAGAGGGAGAGACAGAGCCTCCATTTGTTTGAGGAAAATTAAGGGAAGATAACTAGAGACTCTGCCTGGTAATCCACAAATTTCTCCCAGATCATACACAAGTCCATGGAGACAGTACTTCTATAAGTCTGCAAGAGTCAGAGTGTTACTGGGCTTGGAAGCCCCATAATGCAGACACAGCTGCAGTGACTGAAGTCTTAGATCACAACAATGAATTTCCTTTGAATACTTGGAAAAGCCTTCTCAAGATGGATGGGTACAAACAACTTCAGACTGTGAAGATTAGAATAAATACATAACTCATCAAGGCCCAGACACCAATAAACATCCACTAGCATAAAGACGATCCAGGAAAACATAATCTCACCAAATGAACTAAATAAGGAACCAGTGACCACTGTTGAGCTGACAAAGATATGTGACCTTTCAGAGAGAAAACTCAAAAGAGTGGTTTTGAGGAAGCTCAATATTAAAAAAAAAAAAAAAAAGAAGAGAAAGAGAGGGAAGGAATTCAGAATCCTATCAGAGAAATTTAACAAAGAGATTGAAATAATAAAAAAAAATCAAGCAGAAATTCTGGAGCTGAAAAATTCAACTGGCACACTGAAAAATGCATCAGAGTCTCTCAACAGCAGAATTGACCAAAGAGAAGAAAGAATTAGGGAGCTTGAAGACAGGGTATATGAAAATATACAGTCAGATGACAAAAAAGAAGCAAGTATGTCTACAAGATGTAGAAAACAGGCTCAAAAGGGCAATTGACCTCAAAGAGGTAGAGCGATAAGGATGGAAAGTTTATTTAAAGAAATGATAGCAGAGAACTTTCCAAACCAGGAGAAATATATCTTCAAGTAACAAAGGTTATAGAACACCAAGTACTTAACCCAAATAAGACTACCTCAAGATATTTAATAATCAAACTCCCAATATCAACAATAAAAAAAAATCCTAAAGCAACAAGAGAAAAGAAACAACATATAAAGGAGCTCCAATACTTCTGGCAGCAGACTTAGTGGAAACCTTACAAGCCGAGAGAGTGGCATGCCATATTTAAACTTAGAGGGGGGAAAAAGGCTGAAGGTAAAAACAACAAAACAAAACCTTTTATCCTACAATATTATATCCGGGGAAACTATACCTCAAACATGAAAGAAAAATAAACACTTCCCTAGACAAATAAAATCTGAGGGATTTCATCAACACCAGATCTGTCCTACAAGAAAAGCAAAAGGGAGTTCTTCAGTCTGAAAAAAAACATTAACGAGCAATAAAATATCATCTGATGAACAAAACTCACTGGTAAGAGTAAGAATACAGACAAATACAGAATATTAAAACACTAACTGTGGTATTAGTATCTTGAATAGGAAGGCTAAAAGATAAACCTATCAAAAATAATAGCTACAACTTTTTAAGACATAGAGTATAATAGGACAAAAATAGAAATGACAAGAAGTTAAAAAGTGGAAGGGATGAAGTTAAAGTGCAGAGTTTTTTAGTTTTCTCTTTGCTTCTTTGTTTGTTTTTGCAATCAGAGTTAAGTTGTCATCAGTTTAAAATAATGGCTTATAAGGTGTTACTTGAAAGCCTCATGGTAACCTCAAATAAAAAAATCTACAATAGGTACACAAAAAATGAAAAGCAAGAAATTAAAACATACCACCAGAGAAAATCAGTTTCACAAAAAGGAAGACAGGAAGGAAGGAAAAGAACACAAAACAAGTAGAAAACAAATAACAGAATTGCAATAGTAAGGCCTTACTTGTCAATAACATTAAATATAAATAAACTGAACTCTCCAATCAAAACATATAGCGTAACTGAATGGCTAAAAAAAATAAGAACCAAGTATCTTCTGCCTATAAGAAATGTACTTAACCTATAAAGATGTACACAGACTGAAAATAAAGGCATGGAAAAAGTTATTCCAAGCAAATTGAAACAAAAAAAGGTCATGAGTAGCTATACTTACACCATACAAAATATATTTCAAGGCAAAAATTATAATGACCTTATATCTTTTTAAATAATGATAAAGGGAACAATTCAGCAATAGGATATAATAATTGTCAATACATATGCACCCAATGCTTGAGCACCTAAATATATAAAGCAAATGTTATTAGAGCTAAAGAGAGAGATAGACGCCAATACAATAATAGCTGGAGATATCAACACCCTACTTTCAGCATTGGATAGATGCTGTTACATGTCTGACTGAACTGTACTGTCGGAAAATCAAACACCAAGTTTAATCTGCACTCTAGGCCAAATGGACCTCATAGATATTTACAGAACATTTCATCCAAGAGCTGCCAAAATAACACATTTTTCTCAGCACATGGATTATTCGCAGAGGTAGACCATATATTAGGCCATGAAAGAAGACTTAAAAATTTCAAAAATGTTGACATCATATCAAGTCTCTTTTCTGTACACAATGGAAAAAAATAACAATCACTAAAAAGAGAAACTTCGGAAACTATATAAATGCATGGATATTAAACAATATGTTCCTGAATGACCAGTGGGTCAATGAAGAAATTAAGAAGGAAATTAAAAATTTCTTGAAAGAAATGAAAATGGAAATACAACATACCAAAACATATGAAATATGAGAAAAGCAGTCCTAACAGCCAAATTTATAGCAATAAATGCACACATTAAAAAAGTAGAAAAACTTCAAATAAACAAGTTACTGATACATCTTAAAGAACTAGAAAAGCAGACAGACATAAACCAAAATTAGTAGGAAAAAAGAAATAATATCAGAGCAGAAATAAATAAAATTAAAAATAAAAATATAAAAAATCAGTGAACAAAATGTTGGTTTTTTAAAAAAGATAAAGTCAACAAACCTTTAGCCAGGCTAAGAACAAAAGAGAGAAGACCCAAATAAATAAAATCAGAAATGGAAAAAGAGACATTACAACTGATACCACAGAAAATCAAAGGATCATTAGAAACTATTATGAGAAACTATATGCCAATAAATTTGAACACCTAGAAGAAATGAATAAATTTCTAGACACATACAAAGTACTAAGATTGAAAAGAAAAGAAATTCAAAACCCAAATGGACCAATTAAAAATAATGAGCTCCAAGTCATAATAAAAAGTCCCCTATCAAAAGAAAGCTATGGACCTGCTGGTTTCACTGCTGAGTTTCAAAACATTTAAAGAAGAATTAAAACCAATCCTACTGAAACTATTCTGAAAAATAGAGGATAAGGCAATATTTCCAAACTCACTCATCCAGGCCAGTATTACCCAGATATCAAAACCAGACAAAGAAACATTGAAATCAGAAAGCTACAGGCCAATAGCTCTAATGAACATTGATGCAAAAATCCTCAACAAAATATTACCTGACTGAATTCAACAATGCATTAAAAAGATTATGACTCATGACCAAGTGGGATTTGTCTCAGAGACAGAAGGATGGTTCAACATATGCAGATCAATTAATGTGATACATCATATCCACAGAACGAAGGACAAAAAAATGATATTTCAGTTGATGCTGAAAAAGGCATTTGATAACATTCAATATCACTTCATGATAAAAATTCTAAAAATCCTGATTATAGAAGAAACATACCTCAATGCAATAAAAGCTACATGTGACAGACCCATAGCTAGTATCATATTAAATGGAGAAAAATGGAAAGCCTTTCCTCTAAGACAAGCTTGTCCAACCCACAGCCTCTGGGCCTCATGTGGGCCAGGACAACTTTGAATATGGACCAATACAAATCTGTAAACTTTCTTAAAACATTATGATACTTTTTTCTGATTTTTTTTTAGCTCATCAGCTATTTGTTAGTGTATTTTATGTGTGGCCCAAGACAATTCTTTTTCTTCCAATGTGGCCCAGGAAAGCCAAAAGATTGGACACCCCTGTGGTCTAAGACCTGGAACAAGACAAGGATGCCCACTTTCACCACTGTTATTCAACAAAGTAATAGAAGTCCAGCAATCAGACAAGAGAAAAAAGGGCATTAGAAAGGTAGAAGTTAAATTATCCTTCTTTGCAAATGATATGATCTTATATTTGGAAAAACTTAAAGACTCCACATACACAAAAAAAACCCAGAGCTGATTAATTCAGTAAATTTAGAAAATATGAAATCAATACACAAAAATCAGTAGCATTTCTGTATGCCAACAGTGAAGAATCTGTAAAAGGAATCAAGAAAGTAGTCCAATTTACAATAGATACAAATAAAATAAAATACCTGGTAATAAAGCAGTGAAAGATCTCTATAATGAAAATCATAAAATATTGATGCAATAAATTGAAGAAGACACACAAACACAAAGAAAAATATTCTACGTTTATGGATTAGAAAAATCAATATTATTGAATGTCCACACCCCAAAACAGTCCATGGCTTCAATGCAATCCTTATTAAAATACCAATTATATTTTTACAGATATAGAAAATATAATCCGAAACTTTATGTGGAACCACAAAAGACCCAGAATAGCCAAAGCCATTTTGATCAAAAAGAACAAAACTGGAAAAATCACTTTACCTCACTTCAAATTATATTGCAGAAATATAGTAAACAAAACAGTATGGTACTGGCATAAACACTCTAGACACATAGACCAATGGGACAGAATAGAGTACCTAGAAATAAATCCATACTATTAATACTCCAGGGAACTCATTTTCAACAAAGTTGCCCAGGATATACATTGGTAAAAGGACAGTGTCTTCAATAAATCATACTGGGGAAACTGGCTGTCCATATGCAGACGAGTGAAATCAGACCCTTATCTCTTGCCATATACAAAAGCAAATGAAAATGGATTAAAGACTTACATCTATGACCTCAGGCTTTGAAACTACTAAAAGAAAACTTTGGGGAAGTTCTCTGCGACTTTGGTCTGGACAAAGATACCTTGAGTAATACCTCAAAATCACAGGTAACCAAAGCAAAAATGGATAAATGAGATCAGATCAAGTTAAAAAGCTTCTGCATAGCAAAGAAAACAATCAGTGAAGTAAATAGACAACGAACAGAGTGGGAGAAAACATTTGAAAACTATCCATCTGACAAGAGACTAATAATCAGAATATGTAAGGATCTCAAACAACTTGAGGAAAAAATCTAATAATCTGATTTAAAATGAGTGAAACATCTGAATAGATAGTTCTCAAAAGCAGACATACAAATTGCAAACATGTATATGAAAACATACTGAACACCAGTGATCATCAGAGAAATGCAAATCAATATTGCAATGAGATACCCTCTTACTCCAGTTAAAATTATTTTTTATCTAAAAGACAGGCAAAAATGAATGCTGGCAAGCATGTAGATAAAGGGGAACCCTCGTACAATGTTGGTAGGAATGTAAACTATTATAGCCACTATGGAGAATAGTACAGACAGTCCTCAAAACACTATAAATGGAACTAACATGTGATCCAACATTCCCACTGTTAGGTGTATACCCAAAAGAAACAAAATTATATGAAAGAGATATCTGCGCTCTCATGTCTGTCACAGCACTATTCACAATAGCCAAGATTTGGAAGCAACATATGCCCATCAACAGATACATGGATAAATAAAATGTGGTACATATACACAATGGAATGTTACTGAGCCATAAAAAAGAACAAAATCCTATAATACTCAACCATATTGATGGAACTGGAGGACATTTAGTTAAGTGAAATAAGGTAGACATACAAAAACCATTTTCACATGTTCTCACTCATATGTGGGAGCTAAAAATTAAAGCAGTTGAACTCATGAAGATAGAGAGTAGAATGATGGTGACCAGAAGCTAGAAAGTGTAGGAGGTTGCAGTGAGGTTTGTGGGAAGTAGCAATGGTTAATGGGTACAAAAACATAGATATAATGAATAAGATCTATTTTTTGGAAACACAATAGGGTGATTATCGTCAACAATAATTTACTGTATATATACAAATAACTAAAAGTGGAATTAGAATGTTCCTGACACATAAAACGATAAAAGCTTGAGGTGATGGGTACTTCAATTACCCTGATGTCATTACTACACATTGTATACTTGTATCAAAATATCTTGTGTGCACGATAAATGTATACATCTACTATGTACTCATAAAAATTTTAAAAATTTCCATAAAAATAAATAATAAATCAGTTGGTTTCATATAGATTGCCTTCTATTTCAATAGAATGGATTTTATAAAATCAGGATGCTGAATAATATTAGTGGTAAAGTAGAAAAAGGATTTTTTTCTCTCAATAACAATAAAAAAGGCAATAATAAAATCCTGGAAAAGAAACTCATATAATCATACTATAATATAAAGCAACCCAAAATATGATTTTATTTTGAGAAATTTGTATAATGTAAGAAATGTTAAATACATTAGTCTGTTTATTAGGAATGTTTTCATTTGGATAGAATTATGGTTATTACATTTGACCTTAGACAAATTATAGCTTATTACCTAATTTTTTTGTGAATTATATTTATATAGCAAAACTTTTAATAATGGTGTTATTTTTAACTACAAATAAAATATTCTTAACTTTTTCAATGTACTAATAGAAGTGCAAGTGAAAGAAAACATAGGGAGAAAGAAAAAAGTGGATATTAAGATAGTTTGTAGTTTCATGCTTGTAGTTTCATGTAATATAAAAACTGATACTTTCAAAAGCTGATCTAATGATAAACTGAGATTAACATATTTATATATCCAAAATAATCATTGGAAGAACGAAATAATAGCTAACTAAAATTGGGAAGAAGAAACATGGGACATTGGTAAACTAATATTTATCTTTCAATGTAGAAATTTAATACAGAATTTCTCAAATTTATATGTCAGTAACGGTGTCATATCAATATTTTTAGAGTAAGAAATGTATTCTTAATAGCAGCTCAAAATATGAAAATGTTAAGTGGTGATTTTTAGAAAACATATATAAAGGGTACTACATGGCATTGCTACTTTTTATTAAGAGCACTTAAGTTTTATTTTATTTTCAAACTGTATATGTTAAAAATTAAGTTAGATGTAGTTTAAAATTATGTAAGGAAATGATAATGAAACTGCAAATACAACTATTAATTTACAAGAATTGACCAGCATCTGGAACAGAGTTCCCCATGCAATGATCATATCTGATATTTTTTCCAGAAAATTTCCAGCAGAAACTTGGTGTGGATATTGCTTTTGGGAGACACAGAGCTCAGGAAACAGCCAAACAGAATTTAAGTCTCATAAACTAAATTGGGTTTTCTAATTTCCATTATGTTTAATGTCCATTAATTATATTTTTATACCTAGTAAAAATTACTAGGATTTTGAAATCAGACAAACATATTTTAAAATCTTATTTTAACCAATTGTTCATTGTGTTTTTAAGGCAACTTTTCTGATTCTCAATATTCCCATTTATCTAAAAGGGCCTCTATTATCAACTTCACAGGAATTTTGTCAGTGGCAAGATAACATATTCAAAGGATTTGGTATAAAGTAGATCCCTATATGTTTCCTCCTTTCTCCTATACTTCTCTAACTCTTTTCTTCTACACATTCCTTCTCCTAAGAAGCACAGGATATTTTCATTTAACACAATACACTGGCCACAGAAAACATTTTAACATTGCTGGAATTTCTAGGCTTAGTTGAAATCAATCAACATGGCTGGCCTAAAATATATGATTCAAAGAAATGAATTATCCAAAGTAAATCATTATGCCAAGTTATAGTTTAACTTCTTCTAGCATCAGTTACTACTTTGTGCTTTAATGGGACTATTTAGTCGTTATGTTTCAGTCATACTCATTAATCAGAGTTTCAACTTTATACTAAAAATAACTTTGTATTTGGAAGCAAATGCAATTATAAAAGTTTTATGCTTGTAGGTAGAAAAATTACAAGAAATGTATTTTGGATTTGCCACCATTGTATTTGATGGCCTGTGTCTTTTCTGGTTTATGAGTTTATAAAGGGGTTTTTCTAAATATTATTTACAACTATTTCAGTAACATCAGTGGTTGGATAGCGCAACTGTTTTGTGTTGGGGCTCAAAACATAATACCCTAAAGTGTAGCAGTTTGACATGCTGAGTACTTTCAATTAAAAGAGATTGGAAGGCTTCAGAAGCAGCCTGGGAACCTTCCCCCATCCTCCTTTCTCCTTCATAGAAAGCCATAGAACTGGAATTCCTCTTCCTTGAGGAGGGTCATAGAAACTTGAACTCCTCTCTCCCAAAGCCAGAATAAAACCTGGAAATATAACACTAACTTTTCCCTGCCTTTCTGTGTAAGAGCTGGCCATAAAGAAATTCGCTGACTTGTCTGACAATTAGGTTATAAGACCCTCATTCCAGAGGAGTTTTGCGCCACACCAGGAGGAAAGAATGCTGCACAGAGAGGCCAAGAAGAATCTGAACCAGCAGGCCTTGCTGGTGTCCTACCTCAGTCTATCCCTGTCAGATCATACCCTTTTGTATGAACACATTTCTACACAGCTGCCCATTTATCATCAAACCTAAGCATAAAAGTAGACAGTTTTTCCTAGGTCTTTGAGTCTTCATTTCTGAAGGCTTCCATGTTATGTACAATGTTGATTAAATAAATTTGTTATGCTTTTCCCTGTTAACTTGTCTTTTGTTATAGGAGTGTCAACTGTGACCCTTACGATGGGTGATGAAAGATATTGCACCTTTCCACTCCTACATTTGCTAAAAGTAAAGATTTTTAAAACTAGTTGATTCTGTTTATTTGGTTTCCTTTTTTCCCATTTTCATTTCTTTTATAAATTACCTTAGAGTAAACATGACGTCCATGTTAAGTGCTTTGATTAGGAAGGCTGAAGAAGAATATTTTCCACTAACTCTCCCGTTAAGCTCTAAACTTCTTTCTCAATTAAGAGGCACACAAAGAATTAGGGACATTTAAAACCAATGCAAAAATGTATCATTTGTAGTTAACCATGTATAATAAGATCATTGGCAGCCAAATATGCAATTAAAAACATTGCCTAGTAGCTGAAGCTTTAGCTTGAATTATTTAGAAAGGAAAAAGAAATAAAAAGGATATACAAATATCCTATAGTAAAAGTGCTTCAGAAAAATAATAAAAAGTATAAATGCACAATCATAAGTGTATTTGTTGTTTTTTCCTTGATTGAAGCTTAACAACCTTTTAACTAAATGAATACTTGTCTAGTAAGGGTAGGATAAACCCTCATCATGAAAATTGATTGTGGTGAATCAGAGGTAGATAGCAATCTGAAAACTTAAAACGACATAGAATCCTGCCTACCGTTTTGTCTGTTTGACCATAAAACTGAAAGTGGTTGGCTCTTTCAGCTATGAGCATTGGCATACCCTTTTTGTTTTTAGAACTAAGGAGCCATTTAAATCTTATATTTCCAGATCAAGTCAAGGAACTGTTTCCCTTGTGGTATCACTAGTAGCTGTAATATAACTCTTGAATAGAATTGGAGGCAATCTAGGAAAACTCAATTTTCACTAGATTAACTTGAATTTTCAGTTATGATGAAAATTGTCTTTGGAAAGAAAATGTACAGGTAGTCCAATTTCGACCTATTTTTGTGATACAATGTGCCTTAATAGCCCAATGAAACCATTTTCATAAGGCTAATGATAGCCTTAAACATGCATACTTTGAATAAAGTATATTATATGTTCCAAATAGGAAGAGATTATGCTGAACAACAGCCAAGTAATCATAAATAATTTTGAATAATCTAACTTTGAATTGAATTCACTAGTTCTCTATTCCTAGAGAAGTTATCTGCTAGCTACTTGTTGTCTGAACATAAATAAGGAAATGAAGATTATTGGTGGGAAATTTGGAGCTTTACTTTCTGGAGAATTTGAAAAGAAGAGGTTTGGAGCTCAGGAATTGCAGGAAATGTGGGTCAGGTATAGGAGTGAAAAGGGAGATTAACTGCAAATTCATATGCATAGTAATCAGACCCCAGCTACTTCATCTCTGCCCCATGCATAAATAATACCAGCAACATTTTTACCTACTAAAAAAGATGCTGGACATTTTTCCTCTAAAGAAAACAAATCAGAAGAAAGCATTTTAGGGTCTAGAAATAAAAATATCTAACGTCCCCCACACATCTTAAAGTGAAGCCCACTATTCAAACCAATCCCATGTACACAAAGTTTAATATCAACTTTATATCTCCTACACTTAAATATGAATGGACAACCAAGGATTATAAGGCACTTGAAAAAAATGTTCATTATAAAAAGGATTTATTAAAATAAGCAGATGAAATGACTTTGATAGAGATACTGCAGAGAAAAAATATTAAAAATTCTCTAATAAAGTATTCTTGGAGAGATATATAAACTTTGAATCTAAATTCATTTTCAAAATTGGAATGTGACAACCACAAATAAAAGTAATACTATAAGAACAGGAATTTTGAAATTATTAAAAAGTTGCATTATTTACAACCTTTAAAGCTATAAGGCAGTGGAGAGGATCTACAGACAACTGAAACAAAAGGATTAAAATCTAAGAATCTTAGATATAAACAACACCTTACAAACTCATTAGGATGAAAGGAGATTGTCTGTGAAGATGCAAGATTTCAAGACACATTACCCTCTCGTCCCATCTGAAAAAAAGCAATAAATAAAAGGATTTAACCAAACAAAAAATTAGAAGTGAGACCAAATGTTAAGAAGAAGAGAGGAAAACAGTTAAACAATTTAAATGGATAAGAAGCATGAGCTGCTCATAACTGAATGATATATAAGCTAAGGAAATAGTCTTGAAAGAAAACAACTTCTAATGATTTCTGAGTTATCCGACACATCCTGGAGTGGAGGTTAGTGGAAATGAATGTGTTCCCAAAGTCACATGCAGGGAGGTGGAGAAGAATGACAATAGAGGGGATAAATGATGAAACTATTGGAATAGTGTGATATTTGAGTGAGAGAGGACCAAGAGAAGAAACAAAGCATCTTGTGAAAAAAAAATCGATATCATAGTTAGGGTACTAATTGAGTTATATGAATCTGACTATGGGAGCAGGAAAATAAAAAAGTGTGTAATAAGTAATTGTACTAACTTGTTAAAAAGCACCTTTTCCACAAGCAAAAAATACCCCCACTTAATTAAATAAACTAGTTTTTTCCTTTCTTTGTGACATAGAAATGCAGAGCAGTCCCAGGCCCCAGTGGCAAATCACACAACATCATCAGGACCCGTGTCTCCTCCATCATGTTGTTCTGCCATCCTTAGCATGTGAACACTTATTAGATACCTTCTGTTTTGCCATTCTTAGCATGTGAACATTTACAAGGTCACCTCATAGTCCAGGACAGTTTCCAGAGCTCAGCTATCTCATCTGTATTTTAAGGAGGAAGAAGTGAAAATGAAGAAAGTCAGAGAAGATTACTCCCAGCTGAACCATCTGTCTTTGAAAAGCTTTGAAAAGCACTCCCAGAATCCCTCAAGAATCTCTCCTTGCATCTCATTCCCTATGCCTAGCTATGAGGGAGGCTGGGAGTTTTGAAATAAAATCAGGTCTCTCAGTTAAGGGAGAAAAGTAGATGGATATAGAGTGGGCAGGCAACTGTAGCTAGCAGTCTGCCATAGAAGGTAGCAATTAAAGTAATGAAAAAAAAGTAGTTAAATTTATAGAATATGTTATGAGAGCAAGGAAAGAGAAAGTACCAGTGAACTGAATGAAAAGGCACAATTGAATATCCAAATTAATAAGAGGAAAATATAATAAATAACTTCATGACTATACCAGCAAAATTAGGGAAAGAGAAAAGGAAAAAAATAATAAAAATAAATATAAGATGGGAACAATGAAACAATGTATTGCAGTCCTTGCAGTAAATGTAAGCACACTGCATTATTTCATTAAAAAACAGTTAATGTTAGATTGAGTTAAGAATTAAAACCCAGTTTCATGTGTTTACATGAAACACTTGAACCAGTTACTTACAAAAGTTAAAAATACAGGATTGTGTAAAGATACACCAGAAATATGCATACAAACTAAGGTAGAATGACTAATATAATATTGATATTAGATAATGTGTACTTTAAAATTACAAGCATTGAACAAGATAAAGACCAGTCTGTGAGAAATATAATATTCATAAATCTGTATGTAACAACTAACAAAGCAATTAAACATGTAATATTTTAACTCCCCAGGAGTATTGCCACTAGCATGGTTTCTAGTAAACAAACTACTTTCCAGTTTCTTTTGTAGGCATTGATAAGATACAAGCAGAAATATTCAGGTGGAGTTTCAGTGAAAATTCTTTGAAATGGGCCCATTCAGATGATATATGCCTCTGAACCCACTTACTTAATCCTTCTTCCTAACTGAAATGTGGGTGTGATGGCTAGACTCCAGCAGCTATCTTATGAAAATGAGGTGACTCTGAAATGACCCTGAGAATGACAAGATGACTGTGATAATGTCACTCTGGGGATGAAAGCCACATACTAAGGATGGTGGAACAGAAAGATAAAAGGTACCAGATTTCCTAATGATATGTATAGAACTGCTGTGCCTGTCTCAGACAGCAGGTTTATGAGAAAAAATAAATTCCTTTCTCATTCAAGACTCTTATTTTAGTTCTCTATTATTAGAAACTCAATATAATTTTAACTGATACACAAGAAAAAACTCTTTAAAAAGCACAACTATAATAGATTTTAAAAAGATCTCCCAAATGTGAACGGAGTTCAAACACACAAAATTAGTTATATAGTGATTCTGATTGAAATTAATTTGAGTTGATGTACATACACTTCACTCTGCAGCAATAAATGTGAATATATTCTCAATAAATAGAGCTTGGGCAGCAGGGATTTTATTTATGACTGTACTCAAATTATGAAATTTATTTGATATTATATAATTTAAAAATATTTGTGTATACCATATGACCTAGTGAAAGGATTCCAAATGGGATGTTTTATTTTAATTCAGATTTGCAGGACTCTGGATGTTGTTACTTTGCTAGTGAGGGTGTTGCTAAATCCTTGGTCTATATCTGGTACTGACTTTTCAGCTGTGGGTCATATCTTTCAAGTTGCATTACAACAACCATTTCCAATAAAACACATACCCCCCAAATCAAACGTCAAACTCTTATAGTTTATAGTGACACAAATTCTCTTGGGTTTCAATAATGGTGACAATGTCAGAGAGGTTTTTGTGTGACTATTTAAAGACCATTATATAGTGTTAGATAAAGGGCACATGCTAAAATGGTGGTACTTAAGAGAGTTTTAGCCATCAGGATTGATCTTAGGTGAACTGCATAGAAGATCCATTTTTTCCTTGTCCTTTTGGTTGTTCTTTTGAATCTCATTTTTATATAGATTTGTGACCCATTGTACTCTAAAAATAATTCAAAAGATGTCTAGCAGTTGATAACCAGGCATACATTAAAAGATAGGAAGCATGAAGTGCTGTGAACGTACATATTCATAATAACTGTCTAACTAATGTTTTTTTCCCTTCAGTAGACTAAGTCATGCTGTATATTTCCATCCAACTGAAATATTATAAATCACTTTTTAATATCTTTTCATCTGAACAAGAAAAAAAATCATTTGTATTACAGACATGTAAATTTAACTTAAAACTACAAAACCTAGTTTGAGGCTTGATACTGTTGCCATAAATCATATACAATAACATTGTAAATGAGATAACTGTAACATTATATTCTCTGAGCAAGGTTAATAGATTCAGTTCAAGTCTAGCAAGAAATTGTAGCTGACATTTTCCCATTTCTTTCCGAAAAGCCTTTATAAATCCTCAACTTCTAAATTGGACTGGATTAGGTCCCAGTGGAGAAAATCCTAGATTTAGTGTTTTTAATTTCCTAAGTTACTGAGTGAGAACCAACTTTATAACTATAGTCAAATATGGCTTGGGGACTTTAACAGTTAGGTTATTTTTGTTATTCCCATCCAATTCCAAAAATGAAACTAATCATATTAATAATAACAAAGGAGAAATGATGGTGAAAGTAATAGTAGCCTGAAGTTTTGAAAAGCCTGTCAATTTGGTTAACCTGGGTGAACGGTGTAAAGAAATATAAATAAGCCTTTCTTGGGTGACTAAACAGAACACAGCAGGTCTACTGCTTTCATTTTCAACTCAAAGCTCTTCATCATAGTAACAGAATATTTATATTCTGCTGCATCCTGCTCCTTGCTTCTGTCAAGCTCTTCTCTGAATTGGCACAATGGGTGACCTTAATTTTTTTCTACTGTTGGAAACAGAGTGTTTGCACCATGATGTTCCTGAGGCCAGCAAGCTCAGCTCCCTAATGTAACCTGTGGAGGGAGAATTTTCTGAATGCCACATAGTCATTGGGGATTGGTTACAAGATCTTCAAGACTGTTTTCTGCAGGTAGAAACTGACCACCAAGGTGGGGAGATTGTTATGCTGTAGAATTCTCCACAACTTGCTGTTTCCTCTCCTTTCCATTTGCCAGAGAACTGATCTGCTTTCTTATCCCCAGATACCAAGATTATTGAAATGACCTCATACTTCCCAAAAGTTTCTGTAGATTTCATTTTATCCTGTGCATTCTTGTTGGATTATTCTTCTTGGAATTCAATTTTATCATTTCATTCTGCCACCCAAGTTTTACCTGGCCTGTGCACCCTTCAAAGACCATATGCATGCTTTTCTGTCTTTTCTGGCCTTCTCACAGTGGGCTCAATTTATGTGGACTTTTGTTGTCTTTCTGTTTTCTATTTGTAGGGAAATTCATTTCCTGTCTTTACTTTTTTCCTCCACTTGGATGTCACAAAATCCAAGTAAAGCCACACACTATGCCATGCAGAGGACATATGATTAACGTATGTCTCAAAACCCAGATGAAAATTTACCTGATCCCTGAGACTTGCTTTCGTGAATTCACTGTACGTTGACTTTCTCTTATTTTGGATTTCCTATAGACTTACGGCAATACTATATATCACATTTAATTTCCTTTAGGTTGTATTCTGGTTATTTCTTGAGTACTACTTGTATTTCCTCAACATGATTCCAAGTTCCTTCAGGACATGATACTTTTTCCTACTTTTATATTCCCTACAGATTCAGTGAAGTTCAAAATGTATAGTAACTGAGAGTTGAATTTAAACTAATCTTTAAAGCAGATTGTAAGCCCCCTTCTTAAAGGCTTGGCTGTTCTGGACATATTTAGAATATTTTTTCCCATTTTTGTAACAAGGTTGTGTGTTAATATAATAATCCTTTAATTTGCAATCTTGCTCTTTGATTGAATTACTGTTAAAACAGCATGAAACACTATTATATTCTTTTAGGGTGATTTGAGAATCAGAGTGGTGTTATCTTCCAACATCTTTGCCTCTATTAACAAGCAGTAATTTTCTCTCTGAGATGCACCTCCAGCTCTGTGCATTAAGGACATGTGCATTTTTCTCAGTCTTTTGTACTGGTCATAGTGTTGTGTGTTCTCTATATTTGACATCCCAAATATTGCCCAGTTTGCATTCACAGCTCCTAAGGGTAGAGATTATTTAGTCATAACTTTTCCTGGTTTAGCAATGCAAACAACATAGTAAATGTGGGTATTTCATGTTCAAATCTCTGATGCAGAGATTCCTATATTGTAATTAGATGCAACATATGCCCTGAGGCTCATGGCACTTACTTTCATAAAAAGATTGGCCAGGAATGAAGGATAATATTAACATCTGCCTCATGTATAAAGTGTTAACATTCATCTTTTAAATATCAGGCTAATAAAGCAGGGAGGATAATGGTCTGATAACACAAGTTGCATCACACTGTTGAAAATTATAACTGCTCTTAGGCTTTATAATTTTCAAATCTTAATTATAGACACAATAACTTGTCAAAACGATAAACAGATCTTACATGATTAGCAGAAACATCTACTAGGTTATGTTTTAAATTTTTATTATTAGTATGAATTCGTGTAAAGGGTAGCTTTATATAAATTCTTTGGTGACAGTGCCTATATGGCATCAAGTAACTGATCAGTAAGTTTAATAGCCTCAATTAGTAACTTGCACTGTGGTTTTACTTAAGTCATTAATAGATTATTGAATTATTCACTTTCAACAATTTGTTGTCATTAATATTAATTTTATCCCTCCATCAATAGCTACTCATCTTTCAGTCTAGTTAGAAACCTACTATGGAGGCTTTGCGGGCACAAGGAAGTGTAACACACAACCCTATTCATGTACTGAATCCAGATACATACATATATAGACGAAAGATGAAATAACAAGAGAGTCACATGTACTCCCATAGAACAATAGACTAAGTGAATGAGCAGTATAAGTAAATATTATGAAGTGATAGGAGTTTATCACTGGGCTGGGTTTTCTGGAGAAAGAAATTGCAGATAAGAGCTCTGCTATTTAGTACTTAGTGCACAGTTGAAGTTCATGGCCTTAACATTTTCAGTTTTTATTCTTTTCAGAAGACTCTCTAAAGGCCCACATTAAGTGGCTTTATACTTTTGCTGATGAAAGATTCTGTATTGTGTAGCACATGACGTTGTTGCAGGGAGTATGACAAGCTGCAATGCTCTTAGCATCCATTTTTGTTTCAACTTAGCTTTCTGATTTCCTATGATGACACTGGTCAATTTGGGATTCAAGAAGACCTTGGATGAATTGGTCTTCTTGAACATAAAGTCTTTTTTCTGTGTCTCTGACTGCATTTTACAATTTTTTAAGGGACAGGGTCTTGCACTGTTGCCCAGACTGGAGTGTAGTGGCACGATTGTAGCTCACTGCAGCCTTGAATTTTTGGACTCAAGTGATCCTCCTGCCTCAGTTTCCAGAGTAGCCATGACTACAAGCATACACCACCACACCTGGCTAAATTTTTATTCTATTTTATTTGTAGAAATGGGGGTCTTGCTATGTTGTCTAGTCTGGTCTTGAACTCCTGACCTCAAGGAATTCTCCTGCTTCTGTCTCCAATGTGCTGGGATTACAGGCAGGAGCCACTGTGCCTGGCCTGCTTTACACAGTCTTATAACCCTTCAGTTCCAGTGAATAGTATATCACAGGTACTCAATATTAATTTGAATGTATGTGTGGATGATGGACAGATGCATATGGCATCAGTATGCAGTGACAAATGGTTCATGTGGGAGTGCAATGGAAGACAAAGTTGAAAAATCACTGAAGTCACAGTGGAGAGGACTTTAAATCTACAAACAACTTTTTCCTGCCTATACTGTAGTCATTTATTTGAAATGCAGTACTCATAATAACAATTATCATGAGGAAAGAATCTGTGTTATTTTATAACTGATTATATGTGAGAGTATGTTATTATATATAGTTGTCTTAAAAAGGTATGATTTCTTTACATGAAAATATGGAAACGATGAAAGACAACTGTGGCAATGATATGAAGTGCATATGTTGGGAAATATATTGCTTACCTTGTTAGGCAAATTAAATAAAGGTAATATTTAGTCATTTTTGAACAATCAAATAATACAGAAAGGCTTACATAGATAAATGAATAATGTCCATCCCTTCCACCCTTTTCCTTCACTCCATCCTCATAAGACACTTTTGCTTGCTGTTTCAGTTTTCAGTTCTTTTTATATATGTTTATAGATACATTATTGATTGATCAATGATAGTGTTTATTGACTTCTTGTTATTTCAAATGAATATTTTACTTTTCTATTCTCTCATTCATTTTTATATGTAGTCAATTTTTGTATTGTTTACATCTATCATAATAACTCTATATCTAAATTCCTATTGCTTTATCTCCTACTATTAGCACTCTTTTGTTTTCCTCTCAATGTTGTCTCTCCACTTTAATCCTTCTAACATTATCAAGGTTAAAAATATATGTTGCTCTTTAATATGTTGAGGCCAAATAAAATATGAAGATGCAAAGCTCTACATTTAATGTTTTTTTGGGAAGAAAGAATTGCAATTTGGGGCATATGCACAGGCTGGATAGCCTTCAGTATGTTCAAAGAACAAAGAGAAGTTTGGAGGTTTTATAAAAAGGTGGAATGTTATGTACATTTCAAATACAGTGCTCTTTCAGAAAGTTCATTGACACAAGTAAAGTTTTGAGAGTTGGCAAGTTTTGAATGAAAAGTGACAGTAGTGAGCAAAACTGGCCTAAGTGTTGGAACAGGGTGTTTCAGAAACCTTAGATTAAACTGGTTTCAGGTTATAGCATGTGGTTTCGGCAGCCAAGCTGGCAGAGAATTACATTCTTGGAACAATGCTATGTGCTCTGAGTGATTTTCCCCCTGGCTTCTTGACTCTGTATTAGTTAGGTATGGTAAGAATGACTCAATTCATATGAACAGCTTTCACAGATTAAATTTACATCCCTCTCCTATTGATTACCACAAGCAGCCTAAAGCTTGAAAACCAATTTGTGGAACTTAAAGTATTACAATGAAAGTGTTCACCACTGATGAAATTAGAAATGTGCTAGTATTATATTATGTCATCTACAGTTCCAACATTCTGGTCACCCACTGGAAAAAGCAATCCTTAATATCCAATTAATTGGGTTGTCTGCTTTCTTATACATAATTGCTCAAATTTGTGTTATGTTTTAGTTTTTCTCTATTTAAATAATCATTTTCTTGAATGTGTTTTAGTTTCTACTGACGTTTTTTATTTTCTCTTACTGAGAGAATGAACATATGTTTTTATCCTCGTATAACTAATGCTGTTGCTTCTAGCGTATTTTTGGTTCTATATATGGTGTAGAGTTTATCTCATTCTTCAAAATGTAAAGTGTTTTCAGAGCACCCTGATTGCTTCTTCTAATTTTGACTGATTGTTTTGCAGGTCTACTTTAGAAGGCTAATCTTGCACATTCTTAGCTGTATGGTTCTGTACAGTGATATGTAAAATTTTGAGATTCACCAAATTCTGGCTGATAACCACCATTGTTCATGTTATTCATTTGTATTATTTTACTTTTTGCCTATTTGTACCTTTGTATTAACATGGATTTTGTATAGGTAACATAAGGATGGATATTGCTTTTTTATGAAAACTGATGACTTCTACTTTTTAATTGAGGAGTTTATATCATTTACAATTAATGTGATTATTGATTTGGCTGGCTTTAAATTTACCATCTTGCTGTTTGTTTTCTTTTTCACTCATTTGTTCTTTGCTCATTTCTTCTCTCTTATTTTCCTCTCCTTTGAACAAATTATTTTTTCAGATTTCATTTTATCTTTCTATTGGCTCATTAGCTATACATTTGTATGTATGTGATTGCTGTAGGGTTTATATAATATATCTTTAATCACAGTGTGAACTCAAGGAATATTATACCAGTTCATGAATAATATAGAAACCTAACAATACCGTGTTTCTATTTCATTTCTCCTGCCCTGTGTGCAACTGTTATCATACATATTACTTCCACATATGCTATAAATTCAACAATATAATACACTGCTATTATTTTTGCTTTAAATAGTCAAACATTTTTAAAGAGGTTTGCACAATAAGAAAACAAGCATTTTGTAATTACCCACATAGTTACATTTCCGATGCTCTTCATACCTTTGTGCAGATTCAGATTTTCATCTGGTAGTACTTTCCTTCTGCCTGACAAACTTTCTTTAACATTCCTTATTATATAGGTATGCTGCTAACAATTTATCTTTTTTTTTTTTTTTGAGCTGGAGTCTCGCTCTGTTGCCCAGGCTGGAGGGCAGTGGTGCAATCTTGGCTCACTGCAACCTCTGCCTCCCAGGTTCAAGCAATTTTCCTGCCTCAACCTCCTGAGTAGATGGGATTACAGGCGCCTGCCACCATGCCTGCCTACTTTTTGTATTTTTAGTGAAGATGGGGTTTCACCACATTGGTCAGGCTGGTCTCGAACTCCTGACCTCATGATCTCATGATCCTCCTCCTTTGGTCTCCCAAAGTGCTGGGATTACAGGCATGAGCCACCGGCCTTTATTTATCTTTTAAATGCCTGAAACATTAATTCTTTTTTCATGACTTTGAATAATATTTTCACGTGGTATAGTACTCCAGGTTGATTGTATTTTCCTGTTAAGTAATTTAGGAAAATTGACTGTCTTCCTGCTTGCATTATTTCTACATAGAAGTGTGTTGTCATTCTTGTCTTTGTTTTTACGTATATCGTAGGTCTACCCCTTTTTCCTTTCCTTCCCATAGGTGCATTCCAAATTTGCTCTTTACTCCTGGTTTTAAGCAATTTGATTGTAATGTACTTTGGCATCATTTTTTTTCATGTTGTTGTGCTTGGTGTTTGTTTTGGCTTTTCGGACACATCAGTTTATTATTTCACCAAATTTGAAAACATTTCAGCCATTATGTTTTCCAGTTGCACATGTATCAGCCCCTTTGGTATTATCTCAAAGATTGTTATAATCTGTTCATTTTTTCCAGTTTTCTCTCTCTGTATTTTATTTTGAATGGCTTCTATTACTATATCTTTAAGATCAGGAATCTTTTCTTTTGCAATGATTAATCTATGAATCCTGTCCAGTGTACATCTCACATATTAAGGTGTCTTCCATGTTTCTTCTTGACATGCACATGCTTTTCTTTACCTTCTTAAAAAAAGAATATGTTTATAATAGTTATTTAAAATATTTTGTTTCTAATTCTGTATCTCTGTCATTTCTGGGTCTCTTTCTATTGATTGATTTTCTTATTATGGGTTGCATTTTCATGCTTCTTTGCATGCCTGGTAATATTTTACTCTCGCTCAGATTACTAACAATATCTGAATCTCACCATTCTTATATGAATTGAGCTAATGTTATGAAATTAAAAACTTTTCTAATTCTTGTTGCTCTTTTCTACAAACTTATACTCATTTGCCTACATTTTATTTTATTTGCAAAAGAATTTTTCTCCTATTGTTTAAAGCAAATTTCTCCACTTATACTTTAAATATCTCATCAGAGATGCTTTAACACTGGCTGTTCCTCACTTTTGAAATGATGTTAATTTCACCTTTCTAAAAGTCCTTTCTTCTTATCAGCACATCAACATAATCAAATATTTCTCATTTATGTATCCATATTGCCCTCTAGTTTATGTCCTCTCTTTTCTTCTCTCCACTGCCCAGATTCTTGAAACAGATTAAGATATTACTTCAGGCTTAGTCTTTAAAAATAGTTTTATTATGTATTATCTCCTGACTGTTCACTACAGTGGTTCATGTCCTTCCGTGTTTTATAGATTTTAGAGGATACTCTTCTTCAGTGAAGAATGTTTTCATTGTGAGTCACTGAGTATGGAAGTATCTTTAGAGGTAGATTTGCCTTTGCCTGTCCTGGGAATTTATACACTTTTGAGAAGCAAGAACTGTTTTCATAGTAATGTCTCATTTGGGTGTCAGGAATTATATGATAGTTTGTATGTGGAGCTCTCATTTGTCTACATTGCAGGTTTGGGATTATAATTATGAGTCACTTTTAAAAAACTTGCTCTCCAGTAAGTTTTACTTGTTCTGTTTTTATGATGGGTGGTACTGGATTCATGCAGAAAGCTCTGTTCATAATAATAACCTCATTATGCATGAGCCTTATCTCACATTCTCCAGCAGGCATTAAAACACCAGCCTCTACTTTACATCTTGATTTCCAATATCCCTGTAGGCTGCTTGTATTTAGTATTCATTCTTCTCTCTGATTTTGAATTTCTGCTTCAATCTTGGCATATAAAATTTAGAAAGTTTGGCTATATATTAAAATTTGTTATTCAATTATTTTACTTTATATTGTTATTTATTTCAAAAAAGAAGAGGAAATTTCTGCACTAGCTCTGCATGGCATACTAAATTCTCAGTTCCTTGCAAAGTGGAGGTAGCCTTAA
Organism: Pan paniscus; assembly: GCF_029289425.2. Lineage (NCBI taxonomy): Eukaryota > Metazoa > Chordata > Mammalia > Primates > Hominidae > Pan > Pan paniscus. The sequence goes on along the minus strand of NC_073253.2, from coordinate 121,193,736 downwards.
CATTGCTGTGAATTCTGTTTTTATTACTCTAACAAATATATCTACAGACAAAAAGCACATGCTTTCCTTTTCCAGGCTGATGGCCAATTCCTTTTTGGCTTATGGGATATTAACTCTTCTTGACTTTCTACATTTAGAAGCATTTTTCCATTCTATCTTATCATTGGTTCCTTTTCTTAAGACTACCAGTTGATTTCCCAAGACCTATTTTTGGCTCTCTTTTCTGCCACCCATGGATGATTCTATGGCTTCAGGCTATAATCTGTTGCATTACATAGATCTCTCTCCTAAGAGTCAGAATAAATTTATCTAACTACCAGATATCTACTAGATGTCTACACTTCATTTAAGATGTCAAAACTAAACTTATCACCTTATCTCCATGGGTCCAACCCAAAAAATCACTCACCACTTCCTCCCCACTGAATACACATGATTCTTCTTAATACTTTAGATGACTTTATTTTCATGAACACTATAACTGATTTCAGTGAGTAATGTTTTATTACAAGGAAATATTTAAAATGATCTTGAGATATTTTACATGAAAAGATTAATTATTTACATATATTACTATGACAACCATATATCAGAGTATGGTAAGTGTGGATTGCACAGTTCTTTTCTTTAGATCCCCAAATCAATGTAGTGATCAAGTGTTTAATGGCAGCTTCATGTGAATAACACCAGAAAAAAAGTAGAATAAAATGTTTTGCATAAACTCTGTTAGAATATTTTCCTTAAAAACATTTGTGTCATAGTGTCGGTGGATACATGTCTTTATACATTTGTCAAAACCCATACACTGTGCAGTGCAAAGAGTAAATACTAATATAAGCTATGAAATAAGGTTAATAAATACGTGTCAATGTTGGGGCATAAATTTTAACAAATATACCACTCTAATTCAAGATGCTAGTAACAGAGGAAACTAGGAGGGAGGGTGGAGAGGGGTTATATGGGAACTCCGTGTACTTTCTGCTTAAGTTTTCTGAGAACCTGGAACTACTGAAAAAACAGTCTATTGGCTGGAAATGGGGGCTCACTCCTGTAATCCCAGCACTTTGGGAGGTTGAGGTGAGAAGATTGCTTCAGCTCAGGAGTTTGAGAGCAGCCTGGACAACATAGTAAGACCCCATCTCTACCAAAAAAGGAATAGCATGGTGGCATGTGCCTGGAGTCCCAGCTACTCAGGAGGCTGAGGTGGGAGGATTGCTTGAGGCCAGGAGGTCAAGGCTGCAGTGAATATGGTTGCAGCACTGCACTGTAGCCTGGGTGACAGAGTGAGACCCTGACTAAAAAATAAAAAGAAAAGTCTATTAATGTTTTTAAATATAAAAGTTTGTATAAAATTTGCAATCACTGGTGTGAAAATGCTGTTATTCATAAGAAAGGAGTATAAATCATTTACTATTATTTGCAAAATTACTGATAGTTTGAAAGGATAAGATTTTAAACACCTATAAGATGATTTGCCTATATTTTCTCATAATACAAGAAAGAATCTAATGATAAAGACGAAAAAAACCACAAATAATTTAAAAACAGTATTAAAAGGAGAAATTGATGAATTCTTTTTGAGGACATTTATATTGTATATGTGTCTGGTTTCAGTCAACATGACATAGAAGAACATTACCACTTGTTATGGGATAAATTGTTTCCTCCACAAATTTATATGTTGAAGTCCTAACATCCAGTATCTCAGAATGCAACTGTATTTAGAGATAAGATCTTTAAAGAGGTAATTAATGTTAAATAAGGTGACTAAAGTATGTACTACTCCAATACTGGTGATGTGGTTATAAGAAGAGAAAATGGGGACACAGACACACACACAGAAGGGAAACCATTGCAAAGACACAGAAAGAAGACAGCCATCTACAAGCCAAGGATAGCAGCCCTCACAGGAAAACAACCCTGCAGACATCTTGTTCTTGAACTAGTAGCCTTCAGAACTGTGAGAAAATAAGTTTCTGTCATTTAAATTACTCAGTCTGTAGTACTTTGCTTTGGCAGTCCTCATCGACTAGTACACCATTTTTGGATTCTGAAGTTAGTAACAGGATCTCTCCATTAGAGCATGGGCTTTCAAGGAGAAAAGCCATAATTTATTAATCTTGGCATCTTAAAATCTGACACTTAAGAAGCTCATAATGAATATTTGTTGAATACATGAATTCCTATGTTTTGCCACCTGTTATTAATTTTTTTGGTGGTGTAGGTTTCAACAACCACTTCAAGCTAGTTTAAGCAAATAAACAAGAAAGAAAGAGAGGGAGGGGTGGGGAGGGGTGAATGGAGGGAATGAGGAAGAAAGAAGAGAAAAAGAAAGAAATTTGCAAGAAGAACACTGGGAAAATTCATTGACTAGAACTTAAGTACATAACTAGAACTAGCAATTGTAAAGCTAGCAGTTATTCAGAGCATTTCACTCTTACGTCCTCCTTTTCTCATCCCCCTCCTTCTTTCCCCTTCTCCTCCTCCTCATCTTCCTCCTCCTCCTTATTATTTCTCTTTCTTCTCTTAATGGACAGTCTATCACACATCTAATGCTTTGATGTGTACACAACTTCCCCATAGCCCCTGAGTCTTCATTTAAATGATCAGTCTATACTAAATCTCCTGCCTCAGTTCTGATTTAAAGCTCTTAGGAAATAAAAAATGTTAAACTCAGATAGAGTCAAAATTCTCCTGGTAAAAATGACATTTCCTAGGGTCACAATAGGATGAGTTTTCTAAGAAAAATACTGTCTTAGTAACCGCAAAGATCTCTTCAAAATATTTGGAAGTCAAAATTAAAAGTATAATTTATAATCACTCAAAAATGAAATAATTAGAATAAATCTAACAAAATGTGCTGGACTTGTATGCTGAAAACTGTAAAACACTGATGAGAGAAATCAAAAATCTAAGTAAATGGAGAGATATATGGTGTCCATGGATTGGAAGACCAAACATTGTAAATATGTCTTTTCTCCCCAAATTGATATATATGTGTACCATAATTTCAGAAAAATTTTTGGTTATTATAAACAAGGATATTCTAAATTTTATATGAAAAAGCAAAGCAACCAGAATGGATAAAACAATTTTGAAAAAGAAGAATAAAGTCAGAAGAATCAGTAATTAAGACAGTACTCAAGACTGTGTGGTATTGACAGAGGGCTAGACACCAAGATCAATGGAACAGAATGAATGGAGAACCCAATAAATATGTCCAACTGATTTCTGACAGGAAACACGGTATGAAGGTATAAAAACAATTCAATGGAGGAAAGATAATCTTTCAACAAATGGTGCTGGAGCAAATGGACGTCCATAGACCTAAAAAAGCAAGGCAACAAAACAAAACAACATTAACCTAAACCTCACATCTTACACAAACATTAAATCTAAAACTACAAAATTTTGGAAACAAAATAGGAGAAAGTCTTTGGGACCTGGAGCTTGGCAAAGTATTCTTAGACTTGACACAAAAATATGATCCATAGGAAGAAAAACTGGTCAGTTGTGCTTCATCAACATTAGAAGCTGTTGCTCTATGAATGATTTTATTAAGGGGATTAAAAAAACTATAGATTGGGAGAACATATTTGCAGATTCAAAAATGCATATTATCTAGAATATATAAATACTATTCCAAACTCTATAGTAAGAAGCCAAAAATGTGATTAGAAAATGAGCAAAATATATGAACAAATGCCATCAAATAGGCTATATAAATGACTAATAAGCACATGAAAAAATGTCCAACACCCTTAGCCATTAACAAGCAAATTAATACCACAATGAAATATGTCTATGCTCCTATCAGAATGGTTAAAATAAAGAAGAGTGGCAATACCAAATCCTGTTGAGCATGTAGAGAAACTGGATTACTCATACATTGGTGGCGGCAGTGTAAAATAGTACAGACATTTTGGAAAACAATTGGTCATTTCCTAAGAAACTAAACATGCGAGTACTGTAATATTTATTGAGTGCTTACTATGTGCCAGTTATTGTGGTGGTCCTTGAGGGTCCCCACTCAGGGACAAATATGAAGAAGACACATTCCCTGCACTAAAGGAATTTATAGTGTGAAGAACATAATGTGAATTTCAATATAATGTGATTGTGGCACCAGTAGAAGCTGGGTTGATCCAAAGATAGATGCAATGGCTGAAAGTGGTGGAGAAGAAAAAAATATAGTGGACAATTGCCATTAGTTAGTATTAGCTCATTTCTTTAGTGTTATGAAGTTGTAGCTGCCCTAGAAAATTAAAGCCATAAGTTTTGGTAATCAAATAAATGGAAAATGGATCAATTATTTTCCTTTTCTGTGGTTACATTTTAATTGGTGGATGCTAAGGAATGCCTATGTTAGCTGAAGCACTATTTCTAGCAAAATATGAGAAGTTCATAAATATTCACTGAAATAACTTTTTGAATTTATCTGCTGCCCTTTATGGACTTGAGAAATGGGAACTGTTGAGTATTCAGCAGAGATTTCTGAGTCGTAATTTACAAACAGTTTCAGTATAAAACATAGTTAATGTTATTAATCTTGTACACACTATAGCTAAGACCACCCTATATAGAAATATGGATCGCATATGCTACAGAGTAGCAGCTAAAGCTTATATCATCGAGTAAAATCCTGGTTGAAAAACACAAGATAAAACTGAATAGTGATTTATTTAACCCAAATTAGGGCATCAATTAATAATGTGCTTTTGGCAGAATATTAAAATAATAAAGCTTGTTAAATTATAGTGTCCTAATATGTATTTACTTTAAAGAATTTTAACATTCCTTTGAAATAGTAAACTATACACAATTAAAAGTGAAAGACACAAATCCCAAAAAAACGAAACATCCAAGTGTCAGACCCAGCAATTTTACTCCAGGATTATTCAAGAGAAATGACAACTTATGTTCATACAAAAACCTGTATATAAATGTTTATAGAAGTTTCATTCACAATAGTCAAAAAGTGAAAACAATCTAGATGTCCTTCTTCTGGTTAATGGTTAAACTATGGTACATACATACCTTGGAATACTACCCAGCCATAAAAAGGGACATACTGCTGATACATGCAACTACTTGGGTGAATTTTCAGGGAATTATGCTAAACGAAAAAAACAATCTTAAAGCTATACCATTACATTTATATAATATTCTTTTTTTTTTCTTTTTTTGAGATGGAGTCTTGTTCTGTCACCCAGGCTGGAGTGCAGTGCCACTATCTCAGCTCACTGTAACCTCTACCTCCCGAGTTCAAGCAATTCTCCTGCCTCAGCCTCCCGAGTAGCTGGGATTACAGGTGCCTGCCACCACGCCCGGCTAATTTTTATATTTTTAGTAGAGACAGGGTTTCGCCATGTTAGTCAGAGTGATCTCAAACACCTGACCTCAGGAGGCAGGTGATCCACCCGCCTCAGACTCCCAAAGTTGGAGGCCTGTGGGCCTGTGGGATTACAGGTGTGAGCCACTGCGCCTGGCCTTATGTGATATTCTTGAAATAACAAAATTATAGTAATGGAGTACAGACTAGTGGGTTACCAGGGATAATGGAGGAAGAAGTGGGAGGTAAGTGTGTGTGGCCATAAAAGTGTACCATGAAGCATCCTTGTGGTAATGGGAATGTGCTGTATTTTGATGCATCCTTATCAATAGCCTGGTTGTGATATTGTACAAGATGTTCTCATTGTGAGTATCTCTGTAATATCCTGTATGCGAACCTATAATTATCTCCAAATACAAAAGTTCAAATGATACAGGTGAAATAAAGACTGGGCAAATTTGTTGCTAACAGGCCTACCCTACAAGAAATATTAAAGGGAGTTCTTTAGGCCGAAAGAAAATGACACCAGATGGTAACTTAAATCTACCTAAAGAAATAAAGAGTACCTGTGAAGGTCATTATGGAGGTAAATATAAAAGAAAGTATGCTTATATATTTTCTCTTCTCTTCTCTTAATTGATTTAAATGATGATTAAATAAAACAATAATTAAGTTCTATATTTTACTGGAATTAAGTTACTGTTAGTTTGAAGTAGATTATGATAAGTTGAAATGCATATTGTAATTCCTAGAGCAAATACTAAGAAAATAAATATACATCCGGAAAACCAACAAAGGAATTAAAATAACACACTGAAAAAATACCTATTTAACACAAAAGAAAGGAGGAACAAATAAATCAAAAAGATGAGACATATGGAAAACAAATGACAAAATGACAAAAATAAATCCAGTCACATCAATAATCACTTTAAATAGATTGAAAATAAAAGGATGAAAAAATACACCATGCAAACAGTAACAATAAAGGAGCTAGATTGATTATATTATTATAATATCAGACAGAATGGGCTTTGAGATGAGAAATACTATTTGAAATAAAGTCATTTCATAATGACTAAAGAGCCAATTTATGAGGAAGATATAACAATTATAAATAATATACACCTAGCAACAGAGCCCGCCATTCATAAAGCAAAAAGTGATGGAATAGAAAGGAGAAATAGAATATTCAACATTAATAGAGATTTCAATACCCATTCTCAGTAATGGAAAGAGCAACTAGACAGAAAAATCAGCAAAGCTGCAGAAGGCTTGAATAACACCATAACTAATTTGACCTATTTGACATCCATGCAATGATCCATTCCAACAATAGCACAATATGTATTGTCTAAAGTGAAGCATTCTCTAGACCATATGCTATGCCATAAAACAAGCCTCAATAAATTTAAAAGCACTGAAAAAAATCACCCAAGACACAACAATAAAAACCAAAAAAGAGCAACAAAACACAACTTCCCTCTCAAAATGAATCTGAAAATCAAAATCCCAACACCTATTAAATCATGTAATGATAAGAAAAGAAGATACAATTGGGGTATACATTCACTCCAGATAAAGCTATTGATAATAATTAGGCCAAGAGTTAAAATATGTTAACTTAGAATAATTGAAGGTAAAATGGAATAGTAACACTATTAAAATGCAATAGAAACATAAAGCAAAACAGACAAAAAATTCCAGAAGAGGTAGAAATAAAAAACAAGTGATTACAACCACTGGAAAATTATAATCATCAAAATAAAAAATAAGACACTGTCACAGAGAATTGATAAATTGAATGAATAATTCACCTAAAACATAATTGTATTTCACTATTTCCATTCTCCTATATTCATTGAGAATATCCAGAAATACCATATTTGTTCTGCTTCTTGTTCATTCATTCATTCTTTCATTCAACAAATATTAATGAGCATAGACTGTGGTGGATACTCTTTTAGATACAGGGGATAAAAAGGCAGACAAGACAGGTAAGCTATCATGGAGCTTGAATTATATTGGAAAGAGGCACATATTATTAAAGAATAATTTCATTGTGTAATAAGTGACGTAAAAGAAATAGCACTTCCCTCTCCAAGTTTAATATGACTTCTGACTACAGAGAAAACATTCTTGGAAGCTTATCTAGATCAGCAAGTCAGGATTTGTCTAATATTGCTCAGCAGGGAAGTTCCAAACAGCCCCTGGTAGTGAGTGCAGTCCAAGACCTGTGCTGGCTATGGAGCTTAAATCATCATGGTAGTTAAAATGTCATTACACCAATAAGTGTTTCTCCTTCTCCTTCAAAAAGTATTAACCAGAATTACAGTTATCAAAACCAGTATAATAAATATAAAAATATAGGGCCTAACAGCTGTTTAAAACCATATCAGTAAAAGATGTCCTTAATACCCAGTGAAGATGGAGAATTAATTGAGGAGACAAGAAAATCTGAAGAGGAGGCATAGAAAGAGAATGGAGAGAATATTTAATTAGGCTACTTTCTTTTTCCTTTTATTTTCCTCATCTTACTTAAATCGTAAGTCTAAAATAATATATTTCAAGAATGACTTATATTTCTAGGTTTATTGTATTGTATTGCATATGGAGACTTATTTTCTTACTTTGGACTGTCTCTTGTTCATAAGCCACACAATTTAATGAGCACAGTTGTTATTGTTCTTGTAAGCCATAAAGTTTGTCTTAGGGAAAAAAATACCTTTTATTTAAAAATATTCTTCAGCTGCATTTCCAACCAAACTGCACAAAATAATTTTAAAAGGTCATTAAAAATGCTTGTATCCCAATTTAGCAGTCAAAATTAACTTGTTTGAATTAAATTTAAAACTTTCCAAGATTCAAGTCCAAGTCTGACCCCAAATAAATATTATTGTCTAATTTAATCCTGGAGGTAGTAATTTGTACCACATTTACTTTAGAACATGTTGTTTACTTCAATGAACATTCTAATGTTAGGCAAAATAATTGATTCTAGGATAATGGATTTCCCAACTTAATATTTCCCATCTGCACTTAATATTTCCCATATGCATGAGTTTGCAAGTCTCTTTCCTGTTCCATCATTAGCAATCAGTACAGCTCTAAAAAGGAATGGTATATCAAATAAGAAGTAAATTAGCTAATGTCAGGGAAAAGAATGGCTATTAGTTCACAGAAAATTTGAGAGAGAACCACTCTAGTGTGAGAAATTCACACAGAGACACCAGTGAGTTTCTGCCATGAACTGATCCTACTCAGTCCCTTTTGAGTGGGGGAGTTGCATACCTTAAAGCCCTTAGCTACACTATCTCTAGATCCCATCCTGAGCTGCCTTTACCACTTCCAACTTTGTGTGTTTACTCAGGTATGCATGTTCTGCTTTTTACATAGAAAAGAATCATGAATCAGCTTTTGCCAGCTGGCTATGTATGATGTAGCAATGGAAACATTTTATTTTAATGAAATATCTGCATTCTGTTGGGTCTAGTATTTGGTCAAGTGTCTCAATTTTCATCTATCAGTTTACCCTAACCACCCATTGATAACTCCCATACTTCACTGATGAATTTCCATAAGAATGGTAAGTTCAGGAAAGACATACTTGATAAGCCGGATCCCTTAGCCTTCTTCCAAAACTCCAAACAAGTTTTTAGTACTGAAAACTCTTACCATAAAACACTCTTGTGTGTAGCTTTTTCTTTGTTAGGTGACATTTCAAGAATAGATTAGAAATTAAACATACTTATTTCTAAGACTGTGCTATAAAAAGCATCAATGATATCCTCTGAGAATTGTTTACTTATTTTTAAAGAAACCACTTCCAACTCAGTGAGAAAAGATATAAATTTTAATTGTAATCCACATGCAAAGAGAAAGAGAATACATTTCATTAAGTCTTCATCATAATATCTGTTATTTTTCTAATTTTCTACAAGTTGCATTGACCTGTATTTATATCCCTGCTTTGAGATCAAGCCATTATCCTCCTCAAAACCCCTCTATGCTCCCAGTGGCTTCCAGAATAAAATCCAAATTGTCAGATATGCAGTGTGATCTGACCCAAGCTATTTGCCTGGACTCCTCTGCCTCCCACAGCTCACTGCACTGAGTTATTCCCAGTGTCATTAAAACATTGTGACCTCAAAATATCCACGTATAGATTTGTTCACATATTTCTATCTAATGTCCTTTCCATTCTTGCTGCTTATTAAAGTTGTTCATTCCTTCAAAGCTCAGTTGGAGGTGATTTTCTTCATGAAACCTATACCAACTTCTCCAGGTGAAATTAATCTCATTTTCTTTTCTGCTCTCATGATGTTTTTGTGTACCTCTTCCATGGCATTGCTTTGTGTTTAGATAATTCTGTACCTGGCAGTCTAATTCCACAGGTTACATGTTCCTTAAAGCAAGAGACCTTGATTTGTTCATCTCTGTTCCATTCACAACTAATAGACCCTTGAATATTTATGTAGCACAAATTGCCAAAAGGAGACCTCTTCATAGATTCAGGGTGATTTCAAGACAGAAATTCTGAAAAGTGATCATTCTGGAATTATCTGATGACCAAGAGAACATTTTTCTCTCTCTCATCCATCACACTCTCACTTTCTAGTTAACTAATAGCAGTGAAGTAAGAAAACCTGTGAAGCATGGACAGCTAGAGAAGAGTATGTGGCCAAAAATTGTCATAAGTAACTTTTGACAATAGTTTATTAGGAGGCTGTTTGTCCACAGATGTATCCTCAGAATAGAAACAAGGATCAATAGCACTGGAGGTCATTGTCTCCCTCCTAGGGGGCATTTTTTGTGAATCACCATAGGTAGCTGAGTGTGGTGGTTTCAGCTTATGGTTTTTTTGCCTTTATTCTCCTGTTTCTGAACTCCCATTTCAAATCAAGATCAGGCCAAAAATCTAAGAGCACACAAAATGAACCAAGGTCAGAACTGCTGTGTGGAGATATTTCCACCAAGATCACCTCTGTCACCATTGTATTATGGTTGGTATCCAGCGATCACTTCACAACAGGGTAGCTGCTTCTCACTCTAAGAAGCTGTGAGGAGATGCTTGGAGAAACAGAGAGAGGGCACCAGAAAAGAGAACAGATGGGGAGGGTTGCAAGGGGGTTTCTTTCCACCATTTTTTTTCTCCTTGCTCTGCCAGAGGAATAGAAGACTCAACAGGGAGAATAGTTTGAAACACATTAATAAAATTTGCTTTGCATTTTGTTCTTGTGCACATGATGTTCTCCCTGTCAATCAGAGTTATCATGCAGTATTGCAGTGAGGAGGTAGACGCAACTGTTGAGTTAGGATTGTTACAGGTGGAGGGCAGAAAGAGAATAATTTGCTTCAGATATTCAAAGTACAATTTATAGCAAGATAATAATAGTCTAGTGAGCCAGACTTTTCAGAGAATTACATTTTTCTCTTTAGACCTTTATGTCTCCTCCACTAACATATAAGTACCCATGCCAGGCCAACCATAAGTTTTATGTTATGTAGATCCCCACCAGACTGGAAGAAGGTGGCATAGATCCCATGTTTTGATGCTGGGATACCTGGAGAATATTGGGAAACAAAGACAGAAGATAAAAGTGCATGTGTACCAGTCTCCCTCATCTGAGATATAAATGTTGATAGAGGGATGCCTGGAGAATGAGGCTTTTGTCTAATTCATGTGTGGGAATATAGAGGGAACTGTGTCCCAAACTATCTCTTACCTTTACCAATTAAGATAGTGACCCCATCAAATGTAGTCTGTGGCATAGAATGGTATGGCAGAAGGAGAGCCAAAGTTTAATGTTTTGAGTAGTCCTTGGATCCTCCGCATCACAGCGAGGACTCAGGAGTTCCTATTAAGCTGGTAAAGGGTTGTAGCTAACCTGGAAGTTAATCGCCTGACTTTGGAGACTGCTGGTGAGAGGAGAGAGGATCTGACAGCATAGCTGGGAGTGAATTCATAACCCATGAGCTCAGTGAAAGACATTGCAGTTGTAAGAGCCAAGGTGATACCAAGACAAACTAAGAGCACCACTTGGCCTGAGAGACAGGAAGACAGGAGAAGGAGGAAGAGGAGGAGATGGAGGGGAAAGGAGGAAAGAGAAGGAAGGGAGGAGGTTGGGATTAGAGAAAGGGAGAGAAAGGAAAGCCCTTTAGGAATGACACCAGGTTTAAATGCCTGCAGGACAAGCAGCAACTAGGTAGACAAGGATCATTTTCACAGAGATCATAGGAACTTCAAGACAGTACAAGAATACTGCGTGCAAAAGTATCTCCTCATTGTCAATGCCATGAAGGTGCAGTAAGACACACCCTTTTCTGCAGAGCCACACAGTACTGAGAAAGGAAATGTGAGGGTGATGAAAACATAAAAGATTATTTTTAACCTAAACAAACTAAAATTAGTTAGAGAAATAGATTGTTATATTAGATAAGGGTTATTTAACATTATAACATTTAAATTATAAACTTAGATGAAAATGCTTTTCTTCTATCCAGAGGATGAGAGTTCAACACGATGATCATGTTAAGTGACTAAAGAATTCACATTTTCCTGATTCATGTGAAGGTAGTCTGAGCAAAACTGGTATCCCAGGACATGGAGAAATAGGGCTTTGGCTCTTATTACTCTATTTATTATTGGGGTTGACTGGTCTGACTTCCTAGGGGGGTGCTTCTTTTTTCTGATACCTCCAATAGCCTGAAGCTGGGCAATGGGTCAATGAAGACCGTGTTCTTAGCCTACACAAAGCCACTTATCTATACACAGGATGCTTTTCTGCTGGAACTTGGAGTAAGTGTTTAAAAAACATTAATGAGTGATTCTTGGATACTATCTCTGAATGAGAATAAATCTATGCCCTGTTTTATCTCCTTTCTTTAAATTCTCTTTTTTATTATTTATTTTCTTCCTTCTCTCATTATTTTCTTTATCTCTCGTTATTCTTCTTTCTCCTTTTCTTGGAGATATTTCATGCTATTAGAGCTTTCATTTCAAAAGTCTGTATTCAATGACAAGTGAAAGAGAGCAGTACTTGTTTTCATTTTATCACCAATGCTGTATGTTCTGCCATGTTTTAACACATCAAAGCAATGCATATACAAAGTCAGAATTTGTATGATGTAAATACAATTTAATTCTGTAATTTGCTTACACATTAGATAGTCATTTCACTGATATATTAACTCATGCAAATGCATCATTTTTAGCTAAGCTTCATAAATGCATCTGTCCTGTGTATTTACTGGTTAAATAAAATTTTCTGAAATCTAAACTACCTTAGGAAGGCTTCATTTTTTTAGTGTAGATATTTTTTAAAAACCTTATAGAAAATGTTAACAGATATCTGAAATAAAACACTATGCAATATTCATTTTATCAGCCATAATCTATCATGTATAGCTTTGATTTTACCTAACAGCCCTTTAAGAGAGGCCTCCCCAGAAGCACATTATTTCTAACAGCAAGATCTGCATGTAAGAAAATATTGAGATTTGGCGTTCTGGGCTATCAGCACAAAAGCCGGAGCATCACCTCAGGGATGATTGAAACATAGAAGTAAAAGTTTGCTGCCTTCCTTTTCTTCTGGAGCCTTTTCGAGTGACATTTTCTTTGCTTAAAGTGGTCCATATACTTTCATTTCTTCAGTTCATTTTATCAACTTTTAAGTATCTATATACCTCATTTTAGATAGTTTGGCTGTGACTCAACTACATGATGTTACGTAACATCTATCTATCTATCTATCTGTCTATCTATCTATCTATCTATCTATATACACATATACATAAACATGCACATTTTAAAATGAGAATAAAATTAATGTGAAACAATATATTTATCCCCATAATATTGTTCTACATAACTAGAAAGGCAACCAGAAATAACTACATAATAAACATAACATATATTCCAATAGTACAAAATTTTATAAGTATAAAAATTATCAAAAGCAATGGCCAACATAATCTAAAAATTGGTGAGGTAACACACAAAAGAAATAAAACTAACATGGTCGTCATTAATTCCTTTGTTAGGATGTGGTATGTAATGAACTGTGGTCTTCAGTTCCCTAATTAGAAGCTCTGCATTCCTGTACTGACCAAATTTCTATAAATCCACGAGTCTTTCACAATAATTTCTAAATCTCTTAGAGATTATGAAAGTCAATTCAAGTCTCTATTGCCTAACTCTCAAACATGCTCATATATATGCCCTCATATATCAGTCAGAATGATGCCATAGTTACAATCCATGGCTAGAGAAACATCTGATAGAAACAAACAAAACAAAAAAGATAAGGTGCCCAACCTAAAGAAATCAGTATTGTTGCACGCAGAATTGTTGTTTGAGTTGAGCTTTGGAAACAAATTTCTCATAATTACTGAATTGTGGTTCTGGGACTATTTTGGAAGAGATACCTTTTTCCTTCATCTGGCTAATCTGGAGTCACTGTGTATATTTCTAAAGGGCAGGTACACATTTGACTAGTTTCATAAGAATGTGGAAGTCGTTTGCTACTTGTCTCATTCAAATGTTCTATCCTGCACTTCCAACTTCAAGTTCATTAATTTTCACTCAGATGTATATCTACTTGATATATGACCTTGCTTATCTCATTTATAGGTTTAATCTTTTGTTAGAGTATTCCTGACTCAAAGAGATGTTTTCAGGCAGAATCCTGCTCAGCTAAGAGCATTCAACCCAAAACACACTGACTAACTGAGACACAAATGCTCAGAGAATTCACTCCGCAGTGGGGAGAAAGTTAAATCAATACACAAATTGATTACATTTTCACCTTAAAAATTCCATGTAGTTTGACCTGGCTTGTTACTTATCCAAACTTAATCTCATAGTTCATTGAAGATTGCCCACCTGTGCTCATTAGCATAAAGAAGAAAAGTCATTAGGAGAAAAAGTGCGATTTTCTAGTAATCCCCAAAATTGTTCACAACATTTTTCTTTACATAAGATACTTAATATTTATAAAAAACATTTATTTCTTTTAAAATCACTTATGTAAGAAGTTTGGCAAACATTCCCTAATAGTAGAATAAGTCCTGTTTCACATGCATGGAAAGAAACAGAATGGAGAGACTGTGACATTTTAGGAGTGGTGGAGTTATAATTTGGTCAAAGATTTTGACCCTGTTATATATTTTGACCCTGTTCTATCTTTTAATTTCATGATAATTAAATTTGTCTGCCATGATTCTATTCCTGCATAATTCAAATATATTTTCTCCTGATTTTCTGCATTGGAACATTTGTGAAATCCGTGTTTGATTTACACCTAATATGTATATGGCACAGATTCTTCCTAAATTCTAGACATGTCATTGTGCATAGTGCTGAGCTTTTCATCAATTTTCATTGTCTTTCCCTTTGTCCTGTGCCCCCATTAGAATGGAAAAGGGTTACTGCCAAATCCCTTTGTTCTTTCTGCTAACACTTCCAGATTCTAGTCTCCTCATAGATTTTATTATATTTTCCTCTTCAAAAGGAAGAGTACCTTTAGATGCATTCATACACAGTACACCAATGCTCCCTAAAACAAAGTCCACAGACTTCTAGTATCTTGGGAAATGCTCATAAATGTTTTATAAAATTTTCAAAAAAGAATTGTGTGGATAAATCATTTTGCAAAGGTTAAAAAGTTCAGCAGAATTCTTAATTCAGGATTACTTGGAGCCTTTAGTATGGTAATGTGCTTTGTGGCTCTCCAGGAGGCAGATCAAATATGTAGTTTTCCCAAAATTATTTCACATAATAATACTTTTTTTTGAGGAATATATAAGGACCCTAGAGGTCTACAGTGCACATTTAGAGGAAAGCTTCTAATAGAGTCTAACCCACTCATTAATTTGACAGTTCTCTCTTTTCCAGGGAACGACTATGTTTTATGGTAACAACTATGTTTTTACATCCTAAAAACACCTTATGATTTCAGTGGACATTATATTAAACTCAATCATGGAGTCCTTTGTGGGTTCCTTTCTTCTTTAAGCAAGAAGAAATACATTTAGAAAGAAAATGTTTCACATCAACTCAGAGAACATACCAGAATTTTATTGATATAATATTTAATATTTATAAAACAGTCTGTTAAATTGGCTTAATGTTCCAAGGGAATGGATTTTGGAGTCAGATAGACCCAAATTTGACTGTCATAACTACCACTTAATAGATAAGTGATTTTTCTGAGTCTGTTTCTTCATCTGTAAAATGAAGACAATGATATCTCCATTGAATTTTTGTTAGGGTTAGAGAAAACTATATATACAGATACATGCATACATACATACATATATATATATATGTATGCACACACACACACACATAAATTTTGTAGCCTAGTGCCTGCCACAGAGTTAGCAAATGTAGTTAAGAAATCTTTATTTTTAAGAAAAACTTTATTTTTTCTATATTTTAAAATTATTCTCATGGAGTAAATTTTTCTCCCATGGTCCAGCAATTTTATTTCTTTTTCTCTCATGCCTTCCAAGCGAGGACCTGGAATATCTGGTCTACTTTTGTAGTAGTTGCCGTTGGAACTCTTTACTAGGCTGGGACACCCATGCCTCAGCTGCTGTGAGTGTTGGCTGATGATGGCTCACACCCATATACCTCTTCTACAAGTATTCTCAACTGACAGAGCCACCTGGAGACGACTGAGGGGTTCTGCATGCCTCCTTCTCCAAGAGTAGGCCCTGGATAATGCTTGACTGATATGGTAGATAAAAGCCCAACCCATTCCTCTAGTGGAACAATCTCAGTGCTAAATTTATACTCCAAAGCTCCCCATAGAAATAAGCTGAAGTTAGACTTTCCTTGAAACCACAGCTTCGCCTTCCTTTCTCCCAGCCCTATTCTGCTTCCTCACTCCCATACAGGTTTCTTCCAAGAGTACATCTCTGACCTCAGGCCCTTGTTCCATTCAAACAGCTCCTGAAATTGTATTATCTCTTCTCCAACTGATCATTTTTATCAGCTTTATTAGAAACAAGTAATTATTTAGTAGCTGATTATGGCCAAGACTTCATGTCAAGTTTTAGGATTTCTGAGAATCAGAAAACTTTCTACTTTGAGAAGCATACAGTTTTATGATCTGAGAACCCC
Source organism: Pan paniscus (assembly GCF_029289425.2). Classification (NCBI taxonomy): domain Eukaryota; kingdom Metazoa; phylum Chordata; class Mammalia; order Primates; family Hominidae; genus Pan; species Pan paniscus. Next base: position 121,177,276 of record NC_073253.2, on the reverse strand, counting down.
TTTCCCCATCTTTACTGTCAGTACTAATCCACCATCTTTGTCTCTTGCTCCTCAAAATCTCTTGTATATTAAAATGCAAATTTTTGTTACCATATTACTTTAAAATTGAGTAATCTACACAACAGCAGGTTATATACCATACAGTTTAGTTTTTATGTGACTCTGGTGTGGCCTATTTGTAGGACTGACTCAGATAAGCTTTAGCCATTAGGCTAGAGGCCAAATTACTCAGTTCCTGTGGATCTGAGGACAACCATAGCCTCAAAAAATTAAAATAATAAGCCCTTTATTTGCTAATAAAATATAGAAGCAAAACTTTCTTATCAGACATGGAGGATTTCTCAACATCTTCTGAAATAATTTTCAAAGTATGATATTCAAACATTACAGAGAAGTTTACTGAATCTATTGCTTCCTAAATATACTTTGCCTCCAGTCTGTTGAGAAGTTAGGCAAAGTGGGGATGAGGTAAAACTGACCCAAGACAAACTTATTCACTCATTCAGCAATATGATTGTTAAACACATTAGGTATGAAGTATGACTTTAGATCAGATGCCTTAACTTCCTGGAGAGGCCTGGACACGTAAGAAGTCCTAAAGCCTAAGCCTCATTCATATAATTTTCAATTTGCTTCCATCTTACTCTTGTTATAGGGAGTGGTCTCTTGGGGAGCTGGAGTCAGTTTTATGGTCCAGTACTGATCGGGGCAGGAGCAGGGAAATTCTGGGCAGAAGAAGATGGGTCCTCAGTGAGGGCCACAACCTTAAGCTGAAAAGCTCAATACCATGGCCCAAGGTGAGAACTGACATCGCTGTTTGCCCACTCAAGTGTTGCCTTTTCCAAAACTAACCATGGCCCGCCCCACCCCCCATCTTGTGCCCATAAAATCCCAGGCTCAGCTGGCAGAGAGAGGAGAAGCAGCCAGACATCAGAGACTATAGCTGGATATCAGAGAGAAGTGGCTTGACTTCAGAGGGACAGCTTGACAGTGTAGTCAGAGAGGAGTCTAGCTGGGACAGCTGGACTTCAGGGGAAATTTGTCATCCCACTCCATCCCCTTTTCAGCTCTCCTTCCTGCTAAGAGCCACTTTGATCAGCAATAAAATTCCCCGCATTTACCATCTTCAATTTATTTGTGTGACTTCATTCCTCCTGGACACCGGACAAGACCTCGGGTGCCATGAGTGCGGGTGCAAAACGCTGTCACACTGATCCTCCAGTGAGCTGATAAGACTTAAGCCATCCACAGATGGCAGAGCTAAAAGAGTACTGTAACACTTCCTCTGGGGCTCCAGGGGTCACAAGCACCCTCCCTTAGATGCTGGGGAAGGGCCGATACAGAGTTCACTCTTGCTTGTGCACAAAATACCAAAAGCAATGGCAACAAAAGCCAAAATTGACAAATGGGATCTAATTAAACTAAAGAGCTTCTGCACAGCAAAAGAAACTACCATCAGAGTGAACAGGCAACCTACAGAATGGGAGAAAATTTTTGCAATCTACTCATCTGACAAAGGGCTAATATCCAGCATCTACAATGAACTCAAACAAATTTACAAGAAAAAAACAAACAACCCCATCAACAAGTGGGCGAAGGATATGAACAGACACTTCTCAAAAGAAGACATTTATGCAGCCAAAAGACACATGAAAAAATGCTCATCATCACTGGCCATCAGAGAAATGCAAATCAAAACCACAATGGGATACCATCTCACACCAGTTAGAATGGCGATCATTAAAAAGTCAGGAAACCACAGGTGCTGGAGAGGATGTGGAGAAATAGGAACACTTTTACACTGTTGGTGGGACTGTTAACTAGTCCAACTATCATGGAAGTCAGTGTGGTGATTCCTCAGGGATCTAGAACTAGAAATACCATTTGACCCAGCCATCCCATTACTGGGTATATACCCAAAGGATTATAAATCATGCTGCTATAAAGACACATGCACACATCTGTTTATTGCGGCACTATTCATGATAGCAAAGACTTGGAACCAAGCCAAGTCCAACAATGATAGACTGGATTAAGAAAGTGTGGCACATATACACCATGGAATACTCTGCAGCCATAAAAAATGATGAGTTCATGTCCTTTGTAGGGACATGGATGAAGCTGGAAGCCATCATTCTCAGCAAACTATTGCAAGGACAAAAAACCAGACACCGCATGTTCTTACTCATAGGTGGGAATTGAACAATGAGAACACATGGACACAGGAAGGGGAACACCACACATTGGGGCCTGTTGGGTGGGGAGAGGGGGGAGGGATAGCATTAGGAGATATACCTAATGTTAAATGACAAGTTAATGGGTGCAGCACACCAACATGGCACATGTATACATATGTAACAAACCTGCACGTTGTGCATATGTACCCTAAAACTTAAAGTATAATAAAAAGAAAAAAAAAAAGCTCACAACCTGGCTCCTGCACTTGCTCACCTGCAGTCACCCTCCTGCAAGGGGTGGAGCACAGCAGGTTTGAGTGAGTGGAGTTCACTCCTGTTGGCATCAAAGCGGCTGGCTAGTTCCAGTTCCCATGCACTCCTGTTCCCACCCACAAAGGGATCAGGGAAATATCCTGTTTCATTAGCACTCCTGGGCAATTGCTGGGGTCTCGGTATTGCAGTAGTCACAAACTATCTAAAAGACAGCTTTCAGAGGCAGGCATCTGACCCTCAGACTGAGAATCATTTGTTTATATTGCTTCCCCTTGGTATATTTCCAGATATACTCCAACTTTTCCTATGGGGGTGCATCCTCAAAGCCCATGAACTGTTAGTTTCATACTGTCCATTATACAGATTGGTTATGGCTCATCAGAAACGGCCTCTGGGTTTTTACGATATGTTTTTACCCTTCCTTAAAGATAAAGACAGCCTAGTGAAAAATCTCCCTCAAGGGAAGATAAATGTATCATTCTTGCTTGCTGTGTTACCCTCTCTCAGGACAGAAGAGTTTTTGGCCAAAACAGCTATCAGTGAATGAATGAGTGAATGAATGAATGAATTTAAGAAATCAGACAAGTCGTATTTGGTCTCAGTGGGTCACCTTACCAGCCATGTCTTTGGTAAGATAGCTAGTAACGCAAAGATGTTCTTTTATATGGATATGAGAAATTAGATTTCATCCCAATTCAACAATGCTGTTAAGTATGTATAAAATAAAAATTTTCAACAATGTGGCACAGGTACGTTAAAGAGATTGTCTAAAGTCACACATCTAGTAAGACAAGCAGACTAATTCTAACCCATGTCTTTGGGCTCGAGGTCTAATGGTTTATATAGCACACTTGCCCTACTTGTGGTATCATCTTCCTGTATATGAACTCACATAATTATTTGTGCCTCTACTATGCCAATACTCTTTCAAATTTATGCATAACTAATAGTAAAATTACCTTCTCTTTCCTGCAAAGCGCATGCTTCTTGGTTCATTGGAGCAAGTGTTGCATTATACATTTTTTAAAAAAATGTTTCATGATGTACAAGGTAGGAGCTTAAGAAATGTTTGATGAAAATTTTTAATGAATACATTTCAGGGGACCCAGACTGGGTTCACTGATCTAAAAAGAAATCCTGAAGAAAGGTAAGCATAGACTGGGGTGTGGTTTGACTAGCTTGATTGTCAGATGCAGAAATATTAAACTGGACTAATTTATTATTTATTTTTAAATACTTTACTATTTATTATTTTGACCTAATCTCTCTCTTTCCCCACATTTATTCCAATTAGCTGATAAACACAAAAGTCAGGTTTGGAGCATAACTAGATTGTTTGGTGAAGACACTAGAAAATTTCATAGTAAGCTCTTGCTAAATGCTTCTTCTTAATGGTGCTGGTGATATATAGTTTATCATTTACATTTAACTTCTTGCAAGATGAGATGTCTCATTGCAACAAAACTAGCAATGATATTAGGGAAGCAGAGTCTGTTGTTCCCATCTGGTACTAATCACTGTGATGACTAGACATAGGGCTATGACAGTGGCTTGCAGGCAGGAATTAGCATGAGAACAGTCCTTTGTGAACATGCAGAGAGGTCAATAAGTACATGATTATAAATTAGGTTGGTGGACTAGTGTGGTCATTAGCTGGGTCGAGTGTTCCTATTTCATGTAATTGTTTGCTGCACCTGAATTAATTTGAGTGTTTAAATCCTGCATATTAATTCCGTGCTGCTGGATGTAAAGCTTTGGACTAATCCCTTTAATACTCCTTAGTATAAACACTTTAATCAAGCAACAGCTTTATAATTAGTTCTACTTACAGACTGGATATAATTTACTAGTTTTACAGCTCATAAGTTACTGTGACTTTTTAATCATAATAATTATGCTTTAGAATGTAAACATAAATGGACTTTTCTAGCTTATTTGAAGAATAAAACCAAGGCAGTCAAAATCAGGAGATTAATAAAATCCAATATATGGATACACTTTGTATTTTTATGACAGCTCAAGATCACCCATCCTTGGAATTTAATCACCAGATTAAGGTAGGCTATTGAGCTGAGAAGGTGATTTTTTTTCTTTAAAAGGAAGTACAGTTCTGTATATATTACATATTTCTTTTGTTGGGTGTGAAAAATGCTGACGTGATTTCATTTTATCGCAGAAGTGAGCAGTCTAACAATATCCCTCTCATGTACTAAACCTAGTAAGTAAATAATGGTTTAGCTACTAAGGATGTGCTGATCCATTTTTCTTTTTATCTATTTTTTTCCCTGAGGATTTCAAAGTACAAATCATCTCTGGCATTAAGAACATTTGTATGGTCAGACTACACAGTTTAGAGAGCAGCACTTTAAATTAAGTCTTAAATAGGCATTTAAATTAAATTTATTAGAAGAGTTATTTATATCAATTAAAGTAAAATTACTTAGAAAACTTTACTGAGATTTTATTGAAATAATACAAAAGATAAGGATTTCCTACATTGTTGCTAAATTTCAATGACTGTACATTATTAGTGGATACATTTTAAGTATATAATTACTATCTTTGTATTATCTTGCTGAAATATTTCTGATCCTGGTACAAGTTTAATATATAAATGATCTATTTTCCTGAGAAAATGCTATGAAAAATAGGCTAAACCTTTTGGATTTTAACCATAAATTATGTAATTATGTGAAATACTATATATTTATTATATATAAATATAATTGTATGAAATAATATGTGTATATGTGTTATATATAAGTAAATGTAAATAGTCTGGTTTTATTATAATATAGTGAAACATAGATGATGAACTACTTTATTTTGGCCACTCTAACAAAAAATATTAATTACTTTGTTTTTAGTTCCATCATAGTGAGTCATATTGATTGTAAAGATGGTCGTGATAATTGACAATATTGTAGGTCAGGTTGGAGGTTGCATATAAAAACAGTTACTGTGAGGGAACTCTAAGAATGTTTGTTTACAGCAATTACATGCAATATCTCTTTCTCAGCATAATGTTGTTCTTAGTTTATAATTGGTTGGTATTACGGATATTTGTTTTGATGGACAATTATACTATGTAACTCAGAACTCTTTCAGTTGGATGCCAATATTTATGAAAATTTTCAGAAATGAGGACAAATCTTTTAGGATAGGGAATAGAATGGAACTTAACCAATTTCTGGGATAAATATCCTGGCCAGAGATAAAGTGAAGCTAACTGCAATGTTAGAGCTTACAGAAGGAGGAAGTGACCTGCGAGAACAGAGACACATCTAACTCATCAAGGAAACTTGAGGGGAACAATATCTAGACATAAGAAGTGGTGTCCTTGAAGAATCCTTGAAATCATCTAGGAAAGCCTTAAACCTGTGACAGGCTCAGCAAGCACTAAACCAGCTTCCCAAATGCAGAGGGATCAGAAACATTTATTATTCAGTGGGATAGATAGTGAACTAGACAGAAAAAAACATAGCTCCTTGCCTTGCCATTTTCCCTGTGTCAGGCCATAGTTGGGGGAGTGGGAGAAATCTTACCTTTGAATGAAGATTTAAAAGGTGATTGTCACAAAAATCATAAAATAAAATATGCATCACTTCTTTAAGTGAAATCTGTAGACTCTTAGGAGTCCCCAACACCCTTCCAAGGAATCTGAAAGATCAAAACTATTTTCATAATAATACTAAGGCAACATTTGTCTTATTCACTATATTGACATTTGTAGCCCTGTTACAAAAGCAAATTGTGGGTATAAGTGCTGACTCATTAGCCTGAATCAAGGCGGTGGTGCCACATTGTTCTAGCAGTCATTTTATTCATCAACATCATCCACTGGCAGCTAATAATAATAAAAAAATATTTAGTGCTCAGTTATCTTTCCTTCCACTGCTATTATGGCTGATACATTTCTTGTAGCCAAATTTAGCATTTATTTTCTCTTGTCTTTAAATATTTCCTTTCTCTCTTCCCTACTACCCAAGCTTTCTCTCCACACAAATATTCCACGCCATAGCTTCCTCCACTCTGACTTCCCATTTACCTCCAGCTTCCTGCTGTCTCTTCTGGAAATGTTTTGCCAAGTCTTGACCTCATTGGCCAATTGTCTGGGATTTTGGATTACACTTCTGTTCCTCTCAAAATAACCTATCAGTGTCCAATTGCTTTTGGATATTGTTTTCAAATTTCTGAAATGACAGCTAAGTATTTTGATAAGTTTATCTATAGAGTATTAGTGGTTGCAAAGTATGTTTATTGATCATCTCTCCACAGCCGTCCTCTTCTCTTTCTTTATTGAATAAAAGGCACTCCAATTCTTTAAAGAATTTTTAGGGCAGGATGTGGCTGTGGATAAAAACATGCTATCCAAGATAACAGTGCTCGTGTGCTTGAAACATCCTTCTTTTCGTGGACAACATTCAGGGCTTCAAAATAATGTGCCACCTAAAATTACATTATCCAAGAAACAGAAGTGCTTAGCCCAGCAAAAAGAAGACACATGAGGTTCTATTAGCGGAATACAAAGAGTTAAAGAGTAGTATTGTGATAAGCAAATTTAATTTAATCCACTAAGCTCTAGGATAGCCCCAGAACCACTGTGGTTCAGGAAGTCAAGATTTTACTATTAATTGGAAAAAGACTTTTGCAAAATGAAGGTATTGCCTTGTAAGTGAAGAGGATCAGAATACGCTACCTCCCAAAATGCTGCTTTAAACATGAGAATTATTTTGAGGTGAAGGCAATTGAGAATCAACAGATACAGTTAGAGTGTTCCTTATCTGATTAAAAGAAGAAACTTCTCAAAGTTGAAGACTATTATAAATCCCCTCTCTAGTTGAATTTTGTGGCCATAAATAAGACATAAAGTTGGCATCAAAATGAGTTTGCACAAGCAAACCTTACTAAAATAACCTGTACCTTCCATCAGTGTTCCATGTATTTACCTTTCCAAAATTTATTGTTCCTAGAAGCCCAACCACCTTTTCTTTTGTCTAGTCGTTTCTCCACATTTACCAGCCTTTGTTTAAATGTTATATAAGCTGAGTCTAACTACTTCTCTGGGTTTTTGCTTCTTTTCTGTGAAGCCCCTACACATGTAAAAGTATTAACATCAATAAAAGCTGTATGCCTTTACTCCTGTTGATTTGTCTTTTGTCAGTTTAATTCACAGGCTTCAGCCACTGAATATATGAGTAGAGGAAAAGTTTCTTTTTCCCTACATGAGGAAACAGAAACATTACATAAATTCATTTCTTTATGGGCCAGAACTATGGTTTTCAAACTGTGTCTTGAGGAGACAATCTAGAGCAGGGATGTCCAATCTTTTGGCTTCCTTGGGCCACATTGGAAGAAGAATTGTCTTGGGCCATACGTAAAATACACTGAGGATAGCTGATGAGCTAAAAAATAAAAATTGTAAGAAAATACCTTGTAATGTTTTAAGAAAGTTTACAAATTTGTGTTGGGCCACATTTAATGCCATCCTGGGCCACATGTGGCCTGCAGGCTGTGGGTTGGACAAGCTTGATCTAGAGCAACTGGAAGGACAAGCACTGAGAATGTGGGGCTTGGTAGCCTCTCATTTTAAGAAGAGTATCACTTTAAATATGCATATAATTTGCATATCCCTTTGAATTAAAAAGCAACAATGAAAGATTAATAGGTCAGAAAAATATTTTGCAAGACCACCAGACTTTTTTATTCCCAAATTCTCTCAGTTCTTTGTCTGGGAGCATTGCAAAATGCCAACATTGGAGGTATCTTGACATAAGCAAGCTTTTCTGCATCCGTGAGAACCCACTGTATAGAAGGAAGAGACTATTTTGTCTTCTAAACAGCCTAGCATTAGGAGATCTTACCTTAACAAAGTCAGAGCCTGAAATTTCTTTTTTGGTAATTCATACTATGATTTGAATCTTTCCAATTCATAAGACATCTATTGTGTACATGATATGTAAGGTCCTAAACTGCATGCTGACATAAGCATGAAATAAAACATCTTTCTTCTTGTTTTAGGGCATTTTTAGCCTAGCAAAGGACCCTCATGCATCTTCTCCTTTGCCATAAGAGGAATTAAGAGGTCATCCAGAACTGTGATGTTCCTCATAATGGTACCCAACCTTCTCCCACATGCCCAGCCTCTCTACTTCAATTTGCCAAGATGACTATTTGGACTGTCTACCCTGCTCCACATCCCCTTTAATTTTAATCTCAGTAAGAAGCCCACCTCTCATTGTGATGTCATTCCTCATCCCATCATCTGTCTATCGCTTAATCAGACTCTTGTTTCATTCATTCCCCAATTCCTAAACCCTGTGTCAATGCCTTCTTAAACTCATGGGCTGCCATCCAAGAAGTCTTCCAGAAGCACAAACATTGAGTGTTATAATCACCTTCTTTATTTGAGTGAAACTTTTTAACACAGTGGTCTCCTCTGACTACACTGCTCCCTCTGCAATTCTCTCAAGTAGTATGTCTTTCTTTCAGGAACTCCTGAAACTTCATATGCTTTCATTTAGGCTAAGTGCTCTCTTCCCTCCTCTATGCTATTCAGACTATTGTTTTCCCTTCTTTCTTCAGCTCCCTCACTTTGAAACTTACACTATCAGATCACACTACGCTCTACCCTTCCTGGTCGTCTATAAGCCTATGGGGTCAATTCCTTATTCCCTGAAGGTTTAAGAAACTAATCCTATCATTCTTTTCAATACTAATCCTATTATAATCCTTGGTAATTTCAATAGTTTATAGGTGATTCATTCAGTATTTCAGCATTTTAATTTCATAACCTCCTTTTCTTAAACTCTTGTCATCTGACCTTCCTCAGTCACCTGTTTTCATGGTCATACCCTAGACATTTTCATTACCATTAATTGTACCCCACCCACAATTTCAACTGTTCTATTTTCTGATCCCCAGCTCCTACTCTAAAGCTACTGTGCCTCTCTATCCTGATTCTGAACATATTTAACCCATTGAGTCTAGAATTCATCCATCTTATCACCTTTTTAGGGTCATATTTCCTTATATTATCACTTCTCTGCTAACTCAACAAATCCCACAGCACATCATATTTATCACTCCTTTGCATTTATCTTCTATTTTATTGCCCCTATCTTCCTTCTTTGCACATCCAATATACTTAGCTTCAGGGCCTTTGCATTTTCTCCAATTTGAATGTTTAGCTCTTGAATAGCCACATTATACTCTCTTACTGTCCTTAGGTATCTGCTCAAATGTCATCTTTTTATAGACTTCTTCCCTGGCCACTTTATATAGTATAGCACACACTTCACAATACCAGTCCTCTTTATACTGGTTTTCATTTTCTCCATAGCAAAGCCATTATCACCAATTGGCATATTATGCATGTATTAGTGTCTTAGATGTCTTTTTCACTAGAATGTAAATTCTACACAGCAGGGACCGTTTGATTCACTGGTGTATTCCCAGAACCTCGAATGATATCTGGCCCATAGTGGGTGTTCAAATAATGCTTCAGTAAGTGGGTGAGCAAATAACCACCCATGCCCACAAGTCTATATACCATTAGCATACCCATCATGGGATAGGTGAAGCCTCTGTCTTCCCACTGACTGCCCAGATCTAAGGTTCCCAACTGGTGCATTCAGTCTCATTTTAACACAAAGTCTTAAATCTATAAATATTTTTGTACTTAGATTGAAACAATACTAAGACTACAGAAATATGACATGAATTTATTGCAGGTTTTGTTATAATATGAGGCTGGAAGTAAAGTAGGGGAAGCTAGTTTAACCTAGTATAATCCTTGGTTTTAATTAATGAACATTAATTTTTCTATATTTAGTAAATTTATGTCTTTGAATGTTGTATTTCTCTACTATTAGCTCTTTTTGTTTCCAACTATGTGTGAACTATGAATGGGAAATGAAGTAAAAGGGGACAAGCTCCTCAAATTCCACTTTTATCTCTTTTGATTTTCTTATTGGCAAAGCATTATCTGGTCAAGAAAGACATCCTCCTGTAGCCTTTTGGGTGGTGTTCTTTGTTACAGGAAATCTTTTATTTCATTCCAGCAAAGAAATGAACCAATTTGATATGATTCTTTTATCCCAGAGAAAGGGCACAACTTCTTTATTTTCAAGGTTGTGCATTTTTTTTTCAACTGTAAAACATACTCCACTATTGAAGCCATAATTATATGCACTTGTCAATCAATCTTAACCTACTACACTATGGTTACGGCATTTTATCTAAAAAGAGAAGGATTAAAGGCTTTGCGTAAAATGAAAGGTACACACAGTCAGGGAAGTATAATGCATGTCATTGGCTATCTGTGAAGGGAGAAATGGACAGAGACAGATTACCAATATTTGATTTCTCACAGGCATTAAAGAAGTATTTAAGGCTACCTACAAAATAATGTTAGGGAATTTGACACTTTGATTCCTATTTTGTTCTCTTGGCAATTATTTAAAAGAGCTCCTTCATCCAGCAGCTACATAAATCAAATTCAAAAAGGATAACATTTTAAAGTGAGATTAAGAAAAGAAAAAAAAATCCTGTTTCAACGTAAGTGCTATGCCACAATTTCAAGAGAGGATTTTAAATGTTGTTTTCTTCAAATACATTTTATTTCTTTGGATACAGTTTTTATGGTGGTTGGGATATCTGGAATTAGGTTAAAATACGTTCGCTGCCCTTTGGGTCTCTGATCAGTACTGTGGCAGTAGAGAAGGAAAAGCAACTTAAGAAAAGTCAGCATAAGAGAAGCCAAGACTAAAAAATAATTTATATTCTAAGATTGGTGTAATGTAAAGCACAAACTATGTTTAACATTTAAAATATCAGGAAGATACTAGTTGCAAGGACTCAAAAACCAAAATTGTATCTGATGACCTTAAGAACTGTATAATTGAAGTGAGCCTTGCTGATCCACAGAGCAATGGAATTACATTGAGAAAACTGAAAATAATTACTAAAATTGTTCTGGGTGAAAACTCCCTATGTAACTCCCATGGAATAAATTTTGTTATTGACAGAAAGTGTTCACCATTAAAAAAAAACTGAAGACCATATTTGGAGTTGCTGTTGTCAAAATGACTGATGGTTACTTGCTTTGTCTTTTCTATGTGGGTTTTTAATAAAAAACTTCAACAATCTGATGCAGATAACTAGTTGAGCTTGGCATCAAGAGGTCTGCCAAATTCAGAAAAAGATGACAGAAATCATGGCCTGAGAGGGTAGACAAATGACTTAAAAAGAAGTGTTCAGTAAGCTAATTCCAAAGAGCCTACAGGATAACATGGAAAAGGATTATGATCTATTTATCCTCTCCATGACACATTGGTTAGAAAAGTGAACTGTGAAATGGTAAAGTGCAAAGCCACTTGTTTCATTAGAAGTAACCCTAGAATGAATTTACTGATTCACATTGACGATAAGGTAGAAATGACTGATATAAGATCCTATTGCTTTGAATAATTTTTCAAATATCTTATATGAACATCTTTGTTCTTCAAATATGTTATATTTCAGTCACATATGGTAAATGGAAAGCTGTATCGACTTTGCTTCAATAATGAATGAATCTGGTCTATATACACTGTAGGAAGCATAGTCAGATGCAATATTTTAGTTGCAGTATTCTTACTCCTACTACTTAGTTCATAACTCCTGATGCTACATAAAATTTATGATAAATTAATTTGCCACTTCTATCAGTGTATTTTATTCAATAAATATTTACAGATCTCCCTAAGAGATAATATTCTGCAAAATATGTTGGCACCCATATATCAGAGTTTAGTTATCAAATTGGTTATTTTACCATCATTCCTATCATATACCCTTAGTATTATAAAATTAAGATGCTACTTTAAAAATATATGAATAGGTTACTAACTGCATTAAGTGTCGATTAATGTATTTCTAAAAGCATTTTTTTTTAATTGCAATAAAGGAAATACAAATTTGGAAAGTGATTTTTAAAAATCTTGTACACATTCCTGAGATATCGTTACCCCCATGTGTTTGTGTTTATTTCTGGAATATCTAATGCTCTCCTGACACCTTGCTTATTATACCACTAAATATCACATTCAGAAATAATTAAGAGACACTAGTGGAAAGTATGCTCTTATTAATTGGAACTAGATGTCTGAAATTATTATTTTAGTTTGTCTTAGATACTTTTAAAAATCTTTTGAGTTAGGTATTGAGTTAATCATTCTCTCTGAGCCTCCAGTTCCTAACCAGAAATAAAAGGGGTATTTACAAAAACAAGTAAAGATAAAATGTATATATAATAAAATTAACTATTTTAATTAGACCATTTGAGAAGTTTTAACAAATGTATACATTGTATAAATTGAAGAAAGGAATGAAGAAAGACTCTCCCTACATAATGGAAAGATGTAACATATTTATAAAATGGAAGACAATTTTTTGTTTGTTTGTTTGAGGCGGAGTCTCGCCCTGTTGCCCAGGCTGGAGCGCGGTCGGCTCACTGCAACCTTCGCAAAATGGAAAATAATATCTTTAAAATGTCAGTTCTCGGCCGGGCGCGGTGGCTCACGCCTGTAATCCCAGCACTTTGGGAGGCCAAGGCGGGCGGATCACAAGGTCAGGAGATCGAGACCATTCCGGCCAAGACAGTGAAACCTCGTCTCTACTAAAAAAATACAAAAAATTAGCTGGGCGTGGTGGTGGGCCCCTATAGTCCCAGCTACTTGGGAGGCAGAGGCAGGAGAATGGTGTGAACCCAGGAGGCGGAGCTTGCAGTGAGCCAAGATCGCTCCACTGCACTCCAGCCTGGGCGACAGAGCGCGACTCCGTCTCAAAAAACAAAACAAAACAAAAGTCAGTTCTCTACAAATTGATCTGAAAACAGCCCAATTGTCCCATAGAACTAGTGCTTATGGTTTTTTTTTTTTTAATAAACATAGAAATTGACCTTCTCTGTTCTTAAAACTTGAAATGTACATTTGTCTTATCTGAGTTCCCGCCTCAGGAAACAGACTCTTAGGCAAGGAACTGAAACTCATCAGATCACTGAATCCAGACAGTGAGATGTCAGAGCCCTAATCCATCATGATTTTATGATTGCATCTTTACCCCTCCCTAAATCCTGTTTTTCTGCATGTAGCTACATGTTTTTTGCATGTAGCTACATTCCTTCCCCACTATATGAACCCCCAATTTTAAACAGTTGAGAGATCTCCTGTTTCCCTAGCTGACATCACCTGAATAAAAAGCCTTCCTCTCTAGCAATGCTCGTTGTCTCAGTGATTGGCTTTCACTGTGGTTAGCAATAGGAACTAAAGTGAACCCCTGGATTTTTGGTAACAGATCTATCAAATCACAAAAATTCAACGGAATTTTTAATAGAAATTGACAAATTGTTAAAATATTTATATGAAGAGTTTTATATACTGTATGAGGAAAATGCATAAAATATTTGGCAGAATTCAATATCCATGTATGATAAAAACAAACAAAAAACTATGCAAACTAGAAATAAAGAAAAGACATCTACTAAAACCTATTGCTAGCATTACACTTAATGGAGAAATGTTGAATGCTTTCCTTCAAAGACGGGGAATAATAAGACAAGGATGCTTATTTTTACCACTACAATTCAGTATTATACTAGTGATCATAATCATTGTAATAAGGTTAGTAATAAAATCATTAAAATACAGAAAAGAAGGAGGAAAACTATTTTTATTTAAAGGTGACTTGGTGCTAAGTAAAGAACCTGTTATCTACGAAACAACTATATGAACTAATATGTGAAATTAGCAATGTCACGGGATACAAAAACAATGAGCAATATCACAGGATACAAAAATCCATTGCATTTTTACATACTGTAAGTGAAGAAATAGGAAATAAAAATTTGTTAACTTCTATTCACAATAACAAAGAAATTATATAAACTATAAATCAATTTAACAAAAGATGTATGAGATTTTTCTTAAAAGCTATAGAAAATTAGAAGAATTCAAGAAGTGGTTAAAAATGGAGAGATTTGCAATTTAATGAACTGTAAAGGTAATATTGTTAAGATGCCAATTCTCCCCAAATTAGCCTATAGATTAAATGCGATCCCAATCAAAATCTCAGTAGAATGTTTTTAGGTAGAATTTGATAAGCTAATTTTAAGATTTCTATGGGAATGCAAATGACCTAGGATAATCAAAGGGCTTTAAATAACAAAGTAGAAAGATTTACGCTACCTGATTTAAACATTATTATTATATAATGCTATAGTAGTCAAGATAGTCTAGTATTGGTGAAAGCACAGCCATATGTATCAGTGAAACAAAATAGAGAATCTAGAAATAGAATGGTACAGATAAGACCGGTTAATTTTTGACAAGGATTTAAAGGCATTTCAATAGAAAAATTATATTCTTCATAACAAATAGTGCTAAAACAGCTGTATATTTTTATGCTACCCCAAATAAAAATAGATAACATTAACACTTACCTCACACCAAATACAACCAACTTGAATAGAACAAGATATAAATGTAATAGATAAAGAAGAAAATGTAAGAGATTTTTTTGGAACCTTGGAGTAACAAAGATTTTCTACATGCAAACCAACAAGCATGAGCTCAAAAAAAAAAAAAAAAGATAAATTACACCTTATTAAAATTTAAAACTTTTTTTATTTGAAGAAAACTATTAAAAAATGAAAAGACAAGATATGTAAAGGAAAAATTATTAGCTATACATACATTTTTACAAATAAATTTTATATAAAATAAACTTGTACGATTCACTAATGAGACCAAAAACTTAATTAAAAATGGGCAAAAGATTTGAGCAGACCTTTTACAAAAGAGAGTATACAAATGACCAATTCACACAAGAAAAGATGCTTAAGTAGTTAGTCATCAGAGAAAACCAAATTAAAATCACCATTGGATATTATTATACACCAACCACAATGGTTGGTGAGAGTGCAAATTAGTTCAACCATTGTGGAAGACAGTGTGGCGATTCCTCAAGGATCTAGAACCAGAAATACCATTTGACCCAACAGTCCCATTACTGAGTATATACCCGAAGGATTATAAATAATTCTCCTATAAAGACACATGCACATGTATGTTTATTGCAGCACTGTTCACAATAGCAAAGACTTGGAACCACCCCAAATGCCCATCAATGATAGACTAGATAAAGAAAATGTGGCACATATACACCATGGAATACTATGCAGTCATAAAAAGGATGAGTTCATATCTTTTGCAGTGACATGGATGAAGCTAGAAACCATCATTCTCAGAAAACTGACACAGTAACAGAAAATCAATATCCAACTAAATGCAGTTTCCAAATGATGCACTTTAAATATAAGCACATAAATAGATTGAAAGAAATGTGTGAGAAAAATATATCATGCCAACAGTAAGCATAAGTAAACTTGTGAGCATTTATTAGTGTTCTCACTCATAAGTTCTCACTCATTTTCTCACTCATAAGTGGGAGTTGAACAATGAGAATATATGGACACAGCGAGGGGAACATCACACATAGAGGCCTGGTGGGGGGTTGGGGAGGTAGGGGAGGGATAGCATCAAACTGTGAATTATACAATTTTTGTGTCAACGTTCCATAAATGTTATTTAGTTCAAGTTTATTGATAGAGTTGTTCAAATCTTTGATATCCTAACTTATTTTTTCCTACTTGTTCTGTCAGTCATTGATAGAAAGGTATAAAAATCTCATACAATGATTGGGGGTTTGTCTGTTTCTCCTTTTGATTCTGTCAGGTTCATGTATTTTTGAAGTTCTGTTATTAGGTGAATATCATTTAGTATTTTTATTATCTTCTTGATGAATTGACCAGTTAATATTATAAAATAATCCTGTTTGTTGGTGGTAGTACTTTGCCCTGAAATATACTTTTGTGACACTAATAAATGCTCACAAGTTTACTTATGCTTACTGTTGGCATGGTATATTTTTCTCACACATTTCTTTCAATCTATTTACATGCTTATATTTAAAGTGCATCATTTGGAAACTACATTTAGTTGGATATTGATTTTTTAAACAATTCTGTCTTTTATTTAAAATGTTTATTCTAGTCACATAAATAAACATAAGTAAATAAATTCACAATTTATATCATGGGCTTAATTATTCACCTGACTGTTAATTTTCTATTTGTGCTTTTGTTCCTTGTTTCATTATTTCTTTTGTTCTTTCTCCTTTTGGATATCTATCCATCTATCTATCTAACTACACACGTATATTTTAGTATTTCATTCTCTCATTTCCAAAGGCTTTTTAAAGCTATACCTCTTTGTATTCTCTTTTATGATTGCTGTAGTGGTTATAATTTATCTTTAATTTTTCACAGTCTACTTTGAATTAATATTTTACCACTTCATATATAATGTAAGATTATTACAATAGAATAGTTCTACTTACTTTCATCTGTCTTTGAGTTATTGTCATATACTTATGCACTTTTCTTATACATATGATATGAAAGCTACAATATATTATTTTTGTTTAACAGCCAATTATCCTTAAAAACATAAGAAAAAAGTAGTCCTTTAAATATTTACCATTTCCTGTGCTTTTTATTCCTTGTTAAATTCCCATTGATGCTCTTTCCCTTCCTTATAAAAAACTATCTTTAGCATATTTTATAACAGGTCTACCTATGAGTTAGCTTTATGTTATTTGATAAATGACTTTGCTTTCCTTTTGTCAAAGAGAGTTTCGTTGGACATAGAATTCTGGCTGACAGTTTATTTTTTTTTTAGCACTTTGAAGATGTATTCCATTGTTCTCTGACTACCATTGTTTCTGCTGATGTCAGTCATCATATTTTCCTTGAGTATTATGTTTCTCTTTTTCAGGGCTCTTACATTTTTCTCTTTTTCTTTTGTTTCAGCAGTTAGACTTTGAAGAGCTTAGTTCTGAATTTCTTTGTGGTTTTATGTTGGGGGGTTAACTAAGCTCCCCCAAATTTGTGAGTTGTTGTTTTGATCACATACGAAAACAAATATTAGCCAATGTTTCCTCAAATATATTTTTCTGCTTCATTCTCTGTTTACTTTCATTCTGAGACTTCAGTTACACATGTGATAGACAACTAGATACTATGCCCAAGTCTTTGGGGCCAATTTGTTTCTTTTCAATCCTTTCGTCTTCTTTGGGCTTTAGTTTGTATAATTTCTACAGTCTTGCTTATGTTCATTGGTTCCTTTTCATTTTTGTGTCCCATTTGTTATTGATTTCATCTAATAAATTTCAAAAGTTATATATATATTTAATTATACTTTAAGTTTTAGGGTACATGTGCACAATGTGCAGGTTAGTTACATATGTATACATGTGCCATGTTTGTGTGCTGCACCCATTAACTTGTCATTTAATATTAGGTATATCTCCTAATGCTATCCCTCCCCTCTCCCCCCACCCCACAACAGGCCGCGGTGTGTGATGTTCCCCTTCCTGTGTCCACGTGTTCTCATTGTCCAATTCCCACCTATGAGTGAGAACATGCAGTGTTTAGTCTTTTGTCCCTGCGATAGTTTGCTGAGAATGATGGTTTCCAGCTTCATCCATGTCCCTACAAAGGACATGAACTCATCATTTTTTATGGCTGCATAATATTCCATGGTGTATATGTGCCACATTTTCTTAATCCAGTCTATCATTGTTGGACATTTGGGTTGGTTCCAAGTCTTTGCTATTGTGAATAGTGCCACAATAAACATACGTGTGCATGTGTCTTTATAGCAGCATGATTTATAATCCTTTGGGTATATACCCAGTAATGGGATGGCTGGGTCAAATGGTATTTCTAGTTCTAGATCCCTGAGGAATCACCACACTGACTTCCACGATAGTTGGACTAGTTAACAGTCCCACCAACAGTGTAAAAGTGTTCCTATTTCTCCACATCCTCTCCAGCACCTGTTGTTTCCTGACTTTTTAATGATCACCATTCTAACTGGTGTGAGATGTTATCTCACTGTGGTTTTGATTTGCATGTCTCTGATGGCCAGTGATGATGAACATCTTTTCATGTGTCTGTTGGCTGCATAAATGTCTTTTTTTGAGAAGTGTCTGTTCGTATCCTTTGCCCACTTTTTAATGGGGTTGTTTGTTTTTTTCTTGTAGATTTGTTTCAGTTCATTGTAGATTCTGGATATTAGCCCTTTGTCAGATGAGTAGATTGCAAAAATTCTCTCCCATTCTGTAGGTTCCCTGTTGACTCTGATGGTAGTTTCTTTTGCTGTGCAGAAGCTCTTTAGTTTAATTAGATCCCATTTGTCAATTCTGGCTTTTGTTGCCATTGCTTTTGGTGTTTTAGACATGAAGTCCTTGCCCATGCCTATGTCCTGAATGGTGTTGCCTAGGTTTTCTTCTAGGGTTTATCTTCTAAGGATTATCTGAATAGATGCAGAAAAGGCCTTTGACAAAATTCAAAAACCTTCATGCTAAAAACTCTCAATAATTTAGGTATTGATAGGACGTATCTCAAAATAATAAGAGCTATCTATGACAAACCCACAGCCAGTATCATACTGAATGGGCAAAAACTGGAAGCATTCCCGTTGAAAACTGACACAAGATAGGGATGCCCTCTCTCAACACTCCTATTCAACATAGTGTTAGAAGTTCTGGTCAGGGCAATCAGGCAGGAGAAAGAAATAAAGGGTATTCAATTAGGAAAAGAGGAAGTCAAATTCTCCCTGTTTGCAGATGACATGATTGTATATCTAGAAAACCCCAGTGTCTCAACCCAAAATCTCCTTAAGCTGATAGGCAACTTCAACAAAGCCTCAGGATACAAAATCAATGTGCAAAAATCACAAGCATTCTTATACACCCATAACAGACAAACAGAGAGCCAAATCATGAGTGAACTCCCATTCACAATTGCTTCAAAGAGAATAAAATACCTAGGAATCCAACTTACAAGGGATGTGAAGGACCTCTTCAAGGAGAACTACAAACCACTGCTCAATGAAATAAAAGAAGATCCAAACAAATGGAAGAACATTCCATGCTCATGGGTAGGAAGAATCAATATTGTGAAAATGGCCATACTGCCCCAGGTAATTTATAGATTCAATGCCATCCCCATCAAGCTACCAATGACTTTCTTCACAGAACTGGAAAAAACTACTTTAAAGTTCATATGGAACCAAAAAAGGGACTGCATTGCCAAGTCAATCTTAAGCCAAAAGAAGAAAGCTGGAGGCATCACGCTACCTGACTTCAAACTATACTACAAGGCTACAGTAACCAAAACAGCATGGTACTGGTACCAAAACAGAGATATAGACCAATGGAACAGAACAGAGCCCTCAGAAATAATGCCACATATCTACAACTATCTGTTCTTTGACAAACCTGACAAAAACAAGCAACGGGGAAAGGATTCCCTATTTAATAAATGGTGCTGGGAAAACTGGCTAGCCATATGTAGAAAGCTGAAACTGGATCCCTTCCTTACACCTTATACAAAAATTAATTCAAGATGGATTAAAGACTTAAATGTCAGATCAAAAGTTATATTTTTTCATTTCAAAGATTTCCATTGAATTCTCTTATCACACCTGAAATTTCTAACTTCTTTACTCATTATGTCTACATTTTCCCATGCTTTCTTTAGCATATGTCATAGTTATTTTAACATTCTGTCCTGTCTGTTTGCATGTCTGGTGATAGTTGACTAGTAGACATTGTAGACAGTACATTATAGAGGCCTGCCATTTTTCTTTTGTCTTTTTCTGAAGAGTGTTGCTTTTTGTTTGGGGAGGCAGTTAAATTACTGGTAGATCACTTGATCAAAGGGAGGCTTGGTTATGAGCTTTGGTTGGATGAATCCATTTCAATTTTGCCCTTAATACTAGCACATATCCCTTAGTTCGGGGGCATGATCTTTACTCCTAAGTTGTAGTCTTAATAGGATTTCAATGTATTACTCAAGGTGTTTATCAAGCCTCTATAACTCTGAATGATTGCATTCCCAGCTCTGCATCCTAGTGGCAGGTACCTTATGAGATCACTAATCAGCTCCTTTATACTTTCAGCTATTATTTTCCCTGGACTTCTCAGAATATCTTTTCAGGACTATGTAGTTGAAGAGTCCGCCAAGTATTTTAGCAGAGTTTGTAGCCAGATTTTGGGTCCTTTCCCTTGTGTATTCATTCCTTTATAGAATTTTCCCCTCTATTTCCTAATGTTACAAAGTAATTCAACTCCAACTTCTGACTACTTATCCTAATAATACTACTCTGTCCTGATTAAGCTCTGTCACCCAGCTCAGCAAATTTGGGGAGCCCCATCAAGGGGAAGGAATCCAAACAGATAAATATGGACCTCATCCTGTATAGTTCTCTCTGTTCAAGTGTTCTAACCTCTCTACTTACTACCTAGTCTCCAGAACTTTCAAATAGTAGTTTTATAATATTTTGTCTAGCATTTTAAATAATTATTAGTAGGAGGGTTTTCTGATATCAGCTACTCTGCCACTAACTGAAACTGAAACAATTTTGAATATTTCTGTTATGGAGTTTTGAATGAAATTTTTACTATTGTCTCAGGATTGTGGTTAAAACCCCTAAATTTAGAACAGTATATGCTAAATAATCTCCATATGTTTTAAAGACCTAACATAGGTAGCAAAACTCCTAAATCAAAGAAGAAAATTTTAAATTTCAAGAGAGTCTCTCAGCAAATCGGGGTGACTACAAACAAGAAAAACTGATAATTCTTTGGTTAGATATCTCCTTAGGAAAAATACAATTGCTGGTGTATCTCTGGGCTGTTTGTATATGAAAGGAAATAGAACTTAAAAAGCAGTGATTAGAGAAAAATAAAACAGGTCCAAATCTGTGCCCTGCTGAGTTCTGGCTTTTTAATATACTGGTTACATCATATTCACTGAATCTGAGGCTCGAAGATAATACATATGAAAATAAAATATATAGTGGTCTCAGACAAGGGTGGGCTTGGTTAGAACAGCATTGTAAGATGGGTACTACAATCTGATTGTCCCTACTGTGAGCCCATTCAACTGAACTATAAATGTATATGTTAGGTATTTGTTTGTAGTGTAGTCAAAGTACTTAATCTTTAAGAATTGATTCTTACTAGGCAACATTGCTTCTTTCAGGTTTGCTGTCAAATTGCTAGCTGCCTACTCTATATAGACGAATCTGATTCTTTGAGATTGAAACAGGGATTACTGTAAACAGAAAAACAATGCTCCACTAAAAAAAAAAAAAAAAAAAAAAAGAGAGAGAGAAAATTGGGCAAACAATTTTCTTGTCGTTCTTTTTAAGGGGGATATGAAGCCTTCTGGCCGTTAAACAATAGGTGGTAGCAGGTTAAAACTAAAGCCCTGGCCAGGGTATGTTAAGAATAGAAAAACAGAAGGAGGCCAAACTTAAAAGAATTTGGGGATGGTGATCTTAGGTGAACTTTTTAAAACTAAAAGGTGAACCGACAGAGCAACAAAGTCATATTTAACACCACCATATGAGTTCAGGCAAGTTAGTGAGTAATATAGGGGCCTGTCAGAATTGACTAAACATCTTTCTAGACTCTTTGGGGCATAATTACTATTTACATACAGAGCATAGCAGTCAGGTTCAGAGGCTTTATGTCAGGTAGTATGGTGTTCAGATTTAAGCTCTGGAATTAAGTAGCTATGTGAAGTTAGAAATTATTCTTGATTTTTTCTCATCTGTAAATGAAATTAATAATGGTATTTGGGTCATGAAGATGTTATCAATAGTAAATGAAATAAAAAGTATAAACATTTTAGCACAACGCATAATTGAATAGTAAAGGATCAATAATTGTGACACGTAATCATCATCACTGTTATAAAGATAATCCACATTACATTCTTCCTCACTTCTTTCATGTCTTTATTTGATCATCTCTATTTTAAGTGAGGCCTTTCTCTGGCTGTTTAAAACTGTAATACTTCATAAATTTTTCTCTCCCCTTCCCTGCTTTACTTTTCTTCATAACATTTAATATTATCATACTATATTTCTTTTACTTATCTAGCTTAATTTTTTTATATAATTTAAGTACTGGGATACATGTGCGGAATGTGTAGGTTTGTTACATAGGTGTACATGTGCCATGGTGGTTTGCTGCATCCATCAACCCATTATCTACATTAGGTATTTCTCCTAATGCTATCCCTCCCTTAGCCCCACACCCACCGACAGGCCTGTAAGTGTGATGTTCCCCTCGCTGTGTCCATATGTTCTCATTGTTCAACTCCCACTTATGAGTGAGAACATGAGTTGTTTGGTTTTCTGTTCCTGTGTTAGTTTTCTGAGAATGATGGTTTCCAGCTTCATCTATGTCCCTGCATAGTATTCCATGGTGTATATGTGCCACATTTTCTTTATCCATTCTTTCACTGGTGGGCATTTGGGTTGGTTCCAAGTCTTTGCTATTGTGAATAGTGCTGCAATAAACATATGTGTGCATGTGTCTTTATAGTAGAATGATTTATAATCCTTTGGGTATATACCCAGTAATGGGATTGCTGGGTCAAATGGTATTTCTGGTCCTAGATCCTTGAGGAATTGCCACCCTGTCTTCCACAATGGTTGCACTAATTTACACTCCCAGCAACACTGTAAAAGTGTTCCTATTACTCCACATCTTCTCTAGCATCTATTGTTTCCTGACTTTTTAATGATCACCATTCTAACTGGTGTGAGATGGTATCTCATTGTGGTTTTGATTTGCATTCTCTAATGACCAGTAATGATTAGCTTTTTTTATATGTTTGTTGGCTGGATAAATGTCTTCTTTTGAGAAGTGGCTGTTCATATTCTTCACCTATTTTCAATGGGATTGATTGTATTTTTATGTAAATTTGTTTAAGTTCTTTGTAGATTTTGGATATTAGCCCTTTGTCAGATGGATAGATTGCAAACATTTTCTCCCTTTTCTGTAGGTTGCCAGTTCACTCCGATGATAGTTTCTTTTGCTGTGCAGAAGCTCTTCAGTTTAATTAGATCCCATTTGTCAATTTTGGCTTTTGTTGCAATTGGTGTTGCTGTTTTAGTCATGAAGTCTTTGCCCATGCCTATCTCCTGAATGGTATTGCCTAGGTTTTCTTCTAGGGTATTTATGGCTTTAGGTCTTACATTTAAGTCTTTACTCTATCTTGAGTTAATTTTTGTATAAGGTGTAAGGAAGTGGTCCAGTTTCAGTTTTCTGCGTATGGCTAGCTAGTTTTCCCAACAGCATTTATTAAATAGGGAATCCCTTCCCTGTTGCTTGTTTTTCTCAGGTTTGTCAAAGATCTGATGGTTATAGATGTGTGGCATTATTTCTGAGGACTCTGTTTTGTTCCATTGGTCTATATATCTGTTTTGGTACCAGTACCATGCTGTTTTGGTTACTGTAGCCTTGTAGTATAGTTTGAAATCAGGTAGCAAGATGCCTCCAGCTTTGTTCTTTTTACTTAGGATTGTCTTTGCTATACAGGCTCTTTTTTATTCCATATGAAATTTAAAGTAGTTTTTTTTCTAATTCTATGAATAAAGTCAATGCTAGTTGGATGAGAATAGCATTGAATCTATAAATTTTTTGGACAGTATGGCCATTTTCACGATATTGATACTTCCTATCCATGAGTATGGAATATTTTTCCATTTGTTTGTGTCCTGTGGAGGCAGTAATTTATAGCCTACCAACCAAAAAAAGCCCAGGACCAGATGGACTCACAGCCAAATTCTACCAGAGGTACAAAGAGGTGCTAGTACCATTTCTTCTGAAACTATTGCAAACAACAGAAAGACAAACTCCACACTAACTCATTTTAGGAGGCCAGCATCATCCTGATACCAAAACCTGGCAGAGACACAGCAAAACAAGAAAATTTCAGGCCAATATGCTTGATGAACATGGATGTGAAAATCCTCAGTAAAATACAGGCAAACCAAATACAGGAGTACATCAAAAAGCTTATCCACCACAATCAAGTGTGCTTCATCCCTGGGATGCAAAGCTGGTTCAACATATGCAAATCAATAAATGTAATCCATCACATAAACAGAACCAATGACAAAAACCATATGATTATCTCAATAGATGCAGAAAAGGCCTTCAACAAAATTCAACACCCCTTTATGCTAAAAACTCTCAATAAACTGTATCTTAAAATAATAAAAGCTATTTATGACAAACCCACAGCCAATATTATACTGAATAGGCAAAAGCTGGAAGCATTCCCTGTGAAAACTGGCACAAGACAAGGATGCGCTCTCTCACTACTCCTATTCAACATCATATTGGGAGTTCTGGCCAGAGCAATCAGGCAAGCGAAAGCAATAAAGGGAATTCAAATAGGAAGAGAGGAAGTCAAATCATCTCTACTTGCAGATGACATGATTGTATATTTAGAAAACCCCATCGTCTCAACCCCAAATCTCCTTAAGCTGATAAACAACTTCAGCAAAGTCTCAGGATACAATGTGCAAAAATCACAAGTATTCCTATACACTGATAATAGACAAACACAGAGCCAAATCATGAGTGAACTCCCATTCCTAATTGCTACAAAAAGAATAAAACACCTAGGAATACAATTTACAAAGGATATGAAGGACCTCTTCAAGGAGAACTACAAACCACTGCTCTAGGTTAATTTTTGTCTCTCTCTTCCTACTAGAATGTACACTCTATCAGGGTAGGGATTATTTTGTTTATTTCTACGTGCTGTATTCCCAGAGCCTATGACCTGGTACATAGTAGGTATTCAGGTGCTCGATAGGTGTCTGTTGAATGAATAAATGAATGAATGAAACAATTTGGTATGTGATGATATAGGCCTTTATTTCTGTAATCTGAGCATATTATTTGTTCTCTTTGGCAACTAGTTTTCTCCAGTTTTCTTGTGTTATGATAATAAGAGAGGCCCTTTAATTTCCATGTGAATCCATGGAAGAATCCATTACATTGCGATGAGATAACACTTTGGAAACAGTAACTAGTGGCATTTCCTGTAAACTTGACCTGTTTCTCACTTGGTCTGGAGCCAGAACTTGCCACATTCATGCCTTAGGGAAAGGTAGTTATAACTGAAAAGAGGAGTAAGGGTTTTAGGTTTTAAAATCACAGGGCCCATGGGAACTCCAAGCTATAAAAACATGTTACAACTCAGAGCAGGGTTTCCTTCCCCTCTATCTGAAATAGATGTTCTGGACCATGAGGAGTTGGAGAGTGAGGGGTGGAATGTACAATGAAGAAGTGAAAGATGTTCTTGAGAAGGGAGTCTTGCACTCAGGTGTTTAGTCCGGCCCCATCTGAACATTGAGATTAACATAAATGCCAGTCAGACTTGGTGATTAGAGTTCAGAGATGACATGAGATTTTTTTTTTCTGGGTAGTGATCAACGAAGCAAAAAGGTTCTAGAGAAGAGGTAGCCACATGGCAGACAGGAAGACAGAGCTGAAACATCCAGATCCCATCATGATGTGAACTGTGATCTTGGCAAACTTTCTCCTTCACTCCCTGCACACCCTCAGAGACCGCTTTCAGGTGGCCACCATTCTGCCTTAGCATGACTACTAAGGTTTTCTAGGCTGCTGATCACCCAGGGCTACCCAGAGTCACTCCCTCTCTTTTATGGGTAGGGAAAATGACCCTCATGTCTTTATATGGATAAATCCCAATCACTGACATCAAGTCTTATTTCTAGAAGACACTTCCATTTTGTGTAAATCTCTCACTAAATTCTATGTAGTCTTTACTTTTCATTCTTATCCAATAGTTCCTTCTTGATAGGAAAGCTAGAGAACAGCCTCTAAACAAAGTCGGGATTTTTACTCTAATACATTTAACTAGCCCTGGGCTTTTTGCAAGGCTCCATCTTTTGATACCCAAGGTTGTATTCTATATATATAGGTTTGTCATTGTCATATATATGACAATGATATATATGACAATGTAATATATATATATGACAATGACAAGCCTGTATATATAATGCAAATATATATATATTCATTACTAAAACCTATCCTTAACAGAGAATGATCTGGCAATTCATGCCCCAGCCCATCTTTAAAGCCTCATTGAGTTTATTGTCAGGTAAAATGGGTTGCAGATCTTAGCATGTGGGAGAAATGGATGACTTCGCAGTCTGCTATGTTTACTTGTCCCTTCTTCATTTTCTGGTTCATTGCCTCTCTCCAGCTTGTTGCCTTTCAACGGGGCTCAGGAGTATGGAGACAACTGGTTATTTCAGTGGTCTGCTGTGACTGTAAGTGCTATACTTCTCCCAGAATGCTGCACACCATCTATGTTGCTAGCCATCGGCTCTCTAGATTTCTGCTTGTTGGCAAATTGTGCTTACTGAGAAGACCCAAAATGTTTCATATCCAAACTTCCATATCTGAGTGGTAACATGAAAGCTTCTCAGATGCCCAGTTAGCTGCATCCAGTAGCCAGACTCAGAACATCAGTGTCATAATTGTGTAATTCCATGGTGATAATCCAGGCAAATGTGAACCAAAAGATATCCACAAAACAGTGGCAATGTGAATTGAATATGGAGCAGACAAACGGCAAGAATATTAGAAAGTAAAATCAAAAGAATTTTGACAGGATAGGAATGATGAGGTAAAAGGTTGACTTTCAAAAATTGTGTATGTATTTATTATTTTAGCCTCAGTGACAAGGTATAAATTGGTATTATTATCAAATAAATGGAAAGCAAGAGTCAGAATAGGCATTTCTTAGGCCAGAGAGATGCAATTGTGCTTAGTTCTGAACCAAATCATATATACATGGCAGTGGTAAGCAAGTTAGACTACTTCTATCTCCATACAGTATTGAAATAATTGATTAGAATTATAAATTAAAGCATAGAGGTCTGGAAATTGTTTTAATGTAGCTGAAACAGATTAATTGACTTAGTAGTGGTGAGGTCAGGAGTCACATATAAACACATACATTATGACATTTTATTAGGTAGAGTAACTTAGATGTAGTAGAATGGGCCTCTATACATTCCTGGTGCTCTCTCGGCCTTTACACTATTGATGTAATAAGAATGAGATTAGCAGCTTTAAAAGATCTGCTTTCTATGAATATATGAAATCAATAGACCAAGATAAGTGAATAGTTTCATCTGTGATTTGGGCTTTAAGTTCACATTTCCTCTTTTCAAATTCTATAGACCTGCTTAGCTAAATCCCTGCACAAAGAAAGACAATTTAGAACTATGAAAAGTCCAAACCATCTCCCTTCTTTAGGCCAAATCCTAGATCCTAGATGGCCTTTCTGAGTAGTTACATTTGTTGAGTAACATTTGTTGATAATTCACTAGAAGGATTCACAGAACTCACTAGAAGCTGTTATACTCATGCACAGTTTATTGTTATAATCATTTATAGTTTATTACAGTGAAAAGATACAGATAAGATAAATCAAGAAAATATGCACAAGGCAGAGTCCAGGAGCATCGTAAATGTGGAGCTTCTATTTGTCTTCTCTTGGTGGAGTCGTGAACAGAGATAACTCCTCCAGGCAGCAATGTGTAATAACAAGCTCAGAGTATTGTCAATCAAGGAAGCTTGAGACTTAGTGTTCAGTATTTACTGAAGCCCCATCCCGTATACGTGGTCAACTACCCACCTCAGTCTCCAGTCCCTGTGGAGGTTGGGCTTACTCTGTGTGATTCAAAGCTCCTACCATAAATCCCACTGTTAGACTTAGGGCATATCCCAATCTCCCAGGTAAACAAAGACACTTTTATCAAGCAGAATACTCCAAAGGGTTTAGAGATTACCTCCCAGTGGCTGAAGGCAATGGCCAGAGCTTTCTTTGGGCAAAGTTAAATTCTTTACTACACGATAATATCTAAATAATTTGAGTATTATCAGATACGTGCTAGAGAAATTTTTTTTATATATAGGACAAGGACGAGGGAATTGGGAATGTTTGTATGGAGGTAGGGGGAAAGGGCAGTTTGCCTCATTTAATGTAGTGTTCAGGATAAGCCTCATTGAAAATTAAATGGGAGAGTTCACTGGTCCCCCTTGCAGGACGTGTGACAGGGGTGTGGCTCGCCCGGGCCACCACTGCTCAAACCCCTGACAGGCTGGGGTTAGTGCTTTGGGCTCTGGCCTTGCAGTATTGTCGAGGGGTGGATGCCTGCAGCCCCAGTTTTACAATGCTGTTTTAGCCTTGCTGTCCACAGATGGCTTAAGTTTTAACAAGCTCAACTAACCCTCTGCCTTTTCACAAGGGCAGAGGGTCAGTGTGACAGCTTTCTGTATCTTGAGCTCTTTCCCGGCATCCTGAAAGAATTGGGTCACACATAGACTTAAAGGATAAAAGTGGGTTTTTTTTGCATTATTATTTTTTTTTAATGTACTTTCAATTCTGGGATACATATGCAGAAGGTGCAGGTTTGTTACATTGGTATACGTTTGCCAGGGCAGTTCGCTGCACCCACCAACCCATCATCTACATTAAGTATTTCTCCTAATGCTATCCCTTTCCTTGCCCCAATCCCCTGACAAGCCCCTATGTGTGATGTTCCCCTCCCTGTGCCCATATGTTCTCATTGTTTAACTCCCGCTTATCAGTGAGAACATGCAGTGTTTGTTTTTCTGTTCCTGTGTTAGTTTGCTGAGAATGATGGTTTCCAGCTTCATCCATGTCCCTGCAAAGGACATGAACTCATTCTTTTTTATGGCTGCATAGTATTCCATGATGTATATGTGCCACATTGTCTTTATCCAGTCTATCATTGATGGGCATTTGGGTTGGTTCCAAGTCTTTGCTATCGTGAATAGTGCTGCAATAAATGTACATGTGCATGTGTCTTTATAGCAGAATGATTTATAATCCTTTGGGTATATACCCAGTAATGGGATTGATGGGTCAAATGGTATTTCTGGTTCTAGATCCTTGAGGAATTGCGACACTGTCTTCCACAATGGTTGAACTAATTTACACTCCCACCAACAGTGTATAAGTGTTCCTATTTCTCTACATCCTCTCCAGCATCTGTTGTTTCCTGACTTTTTAATGATTACCATTCTAACTGGCGTGAAATGGTATCTCATTGTGCTTTTGATTTGCGTTTCTCTAATGACCAGTGATGATGAGCTTTTTTTCAAGTATTTGTTGGGTGCATAAATGTCTTCTTTTGAGAAGTGTCTGTTCATATCCTTTGCCCACTTTTCAATGGAGTTGCTTGTTTTTTTCTTGTAAATGTGTTTAAGTTCCTTGTAGATTCTGGATATTAGCCCTTTGTCAGATGGATAGATTGCAAACATTTTCTCCCTTTCTGTAGGTTGCCAGTTCACTCTGATGATAGTTTCTTTTGTTGTGCAGAAGCTCTTTAGTTTAATTAGTTCCCATTTGTCAATTTTGGCTTTTGTTGCAATTGGTGTTGCTGTTTTAGTCATGAAGTCTTTGCCCATGCCTATTTCCTGAATGGTATTGCCTAGGTTTTCTTCTAGGGTTTTTATGGTTTTAGGTCTTACATTTAAGTCTTTAATCCATCTTAAGTTAATTTTTGTATAAGGTGTAAGGAAGTGGTCCAGTTTCAGTTTTCTGCATATGGCTAGCTAGTTTTCCCAACAGCATTTATTAAATAGGGAATCCTTTCCTCATTGCTTGTTTTTCTCAGGTTTGTCAAAGATTAGATGATTGTAGATGTGTGGCATTATTTCTGAGGACTCTGTTTTGTTCCATTGGTCTATATATCTGTTTTGGTACCAGTACCATGCTGTTTTGGTTACTGTAGCCTTCTAGTATAGTTTGAAGTTAGCTAGCATGATGCCACCAGCTTTGTTCTTTTTGCTTGGGATTGTCTTGGCTATACGGACTCTTTTTGATTACATATGAAATTTAAAGTAGTTTTTTTCTAATTCTATGAAGAAAATCAATGGTAGCTTGATGAGAATAGCATTGAATCTGTATATTACTTTGGGCAGCATGGCCATTTTCACAATATTGCTTCTTCCTATCCACGAACATGGAATGTTTTTCCATTTGTTTGTGTCTTCTCTTATTTCCTTGAGGAGTGGTTTGTAGTTCTCCCTGAAGAGGTCCTTCACATCCCTTGTAAGTTGTATTCCTAGGTATTTTATTCCATTTGTAGCAATTGTGAATGGGAGTTCACTCATGATTTGGCTCTTTGTTTGTCTATTATTGGTGTATAGGAATGTTTGTGATTTTTGCATATTGATTTAGTATCCTGAGACTTTGCTGAAGTTGCTTATCAGCTTTAAAATTTTGGGGGCTGAGATAATGAGGTTTTCTAAATACACAATCATGTCATCTGCAAACAGAGACAATTTGACTTTCTCTTTTCTTATTTGAATACCCTTTATTTCTTTCTCTTGCCTGATTGCTCTGGCCAGAACTTCCAGTACTATGTTGAATAGGAGTGGTGAGAGAGGGCATCCTTGTCTTGTGCCTGTTTTCAAAGGGAATGCTTCCAGCTTTTGTCCATTCAGTATGATATTGGCTATGGATTTGTCGTAAATAGCTCTTATTATTTTGAGATACGTCCCATCAATATCTAGTTTATTCAGTGTTTTTAGAATGAAGTGGTGTTGAATTTTATCGAAGGCCTTTTCTGCATCTATTGAGAATATCATAAGGTTTTTGTCATTGGTTCTGTTTATGTGGTGGATTATATTTATTGATTTGCATATGTTGAACCAGCCTTGCATCCCAGGGATAAAGTCACCTTGATCATGGTGGATAAAATTTT
Organism: Pan paniscus; assembly: GCF_029289425.2. Classification (NCBI taxonomy): domain Eukaryota; kingdom Metazoa; phylum Chordata; class Mammalia; order Primates; family Hominidae; genus Pan; species Pan paniscus. The sequence continues at coordinate 121,146,066 of NC_073253.2, read as the reverse complement.
TGATATACTTTTTGATTGGGACATTTAGCCTGGTTATATTTAAGGTTAATATTGGTATGTGTGAATTTGATCCTGCCATTATGATACTAGCTGGTTATTTTACCCAGTAGTTGTTGCAGTTTCTTCATAGTGTTGATGGTCTTTACATTTTGGTGTGTTTTTGCAGTGGCTGGTACCGGTTTTTTCTTTCCATATTTAGTACTTCCTCAGGAGCTCTTTTAAGGCAGGACTGGTGGTGACAGAATCCCTCAGCATTGGCTTGTCAATAAAGGATTTTATTTCTCCTTGACTTATGAAGCTTAGTTTGGCTGGATATGAAATTTTGGGTTGAAAATTCTTTTCTTTAAGTATGTTAAATATTGGCCCCTGCTCTCTTCTGCCTTGTAGGGTTTCTGCAGAGAGATCCGCTGTTAGTCTGATGGGCTTCCCTTTGTAGGTAACCCGATCTTTGTCTCTGGCTGCCCTTAACATTTTTTCCTTTATTTCAACTTTGGTGAATCTGTTGATTATGTGTCTTGGGGTTGCTCTTCTCAAGGAGTATCTTTGTGGTGTTCTCTGTATTTCCTGAATTTGAATGTTGGCCTGTCTTGCGAGGTTGGGGAAGTTCTCCTTGATAATATCTTGAAGTATGTTTTCCGATTTGGTTCCATTCTCCCCATCACTTTCAGGTACAATCAATGTAGGTTTGGTCTTTTCACATAGTCTCATATTTCTTGGAGGCTTTGTTCATTCCTTTTCATTGTTTTTTTCTCTAATCTTGTCTTCATTCTTTATTTCATTAGGTTGATCTTCAGTCTCTGATATCCTTTCTTCTGTTTGATCAATTCGGCTATTGATACTTGTGTATGCTTCACGAAGTTCTCGTGCTGTATTTTTCAGCTCCATCAGGTCATTTATGTTCTTCTCTAGTTATTCTAGTTAGCAGTTACTGTAATCTTTTATCAAGGTTCTTAGCTTCCTTGCATTGGGTTAGAACATGCTCCTTTAGCTCAGAGGAATTTGTTATTACCCACCTTCTGAAGACTGCTTCTGTCACTTCTGTCAATTCGTCACTCATCCTTTGTCCAGTTTTGTTCCTTTGCTGGAGAGGAGTTGTGATCCTTTGGAGGAGAAGAGGCATTCTGGTTTTTGGAATGTTCAGGCTTTTGCGCTGGTTTTTCCTCATCTTTATGGATTTATCTACTTTTGATCTTTGATGTTGGAGACCTTTGGATGGGGTTTTTGCATAGGCATCCTTTTTTTTTTTTTGAGATGGAGTCTCACTCTGTTGCCCAGGCTGGAGTGCAATGGCACGATCTTGGCTCACTGCAAGCTCCGCCTCCTGGGTTCACGCCATTCTCCCGCCTCAGCCTCCCAAGTAGCTGGGACTAGATGCGCCCACCACCTCCCCTCCGGCTAATTTTGTTTTTATATTTTTAGTAGAGACAGGGTTTCACCATGTTAGCCAGGATGGTCTTGATCTCCTGACCTTGTGATATGCCCACCTCGGCCTCCCAGAATGCTGGGATTACTGGCATGAGCCAACGCGCCCAGCCGTGTGGGTGTCATTTTTGTTGATGTTGATGCTCTTACTTTCTGTTTGTTAGTTTTCCTTCTAACAGTCAGGCCCCTCTTCTGCAGGCCTGCTAGAGTTTGCTGGAGGTCCACTCTAGACCCTGTTTGCCAGGGTATCACCAGCAGAGGCTGCAAAACAGCAAAGATTGCTGCCGGCTTCTTTCTCTGGAAGCTTCGTCCCAGAGGGGCACCTGCTAGATGCCAGCCAGAGCTCTCCTGTATGAGGTGTCTGTCGACCCCTGCTGGGAGGTGTCTCCCAGACAGGAGGCACGGGGGTCAGGGACCCACTTGAGGAGGCAGTCTGTCCCTTAGCAGAGCTTGAGCCTGCACTGGGAGATCCACTGCTCTCTTCAGAGCCAGCAGGCAGGAATGTCTGCCTGCTGAAGCTGTGCCCACAGCCGCCCCTTCCCCCAGGTGCTCTGTCCCAGGGAGATGGGAGTTTTATCTGTTATAAGCCCCTGACTGGGGCTGGAATGTGGGGTTTTATTGAGTGGTGGGGGTGGCTCTCAGCAGGATGGATGGGGAGCTGGAAGACAGATTGAGTGGGAAGATGATCTTCCCCTGGAGTTTGGCTGTCCAGTGGTTGAACTCCCCTCTGACCGTCCCCTGCCAAACTCCTCTTGGCATTCAGATGTTCCTTCCCTTCTGTCTTTCTCCGCCATGCCATTCTGCTGATGTCTGCTTGTCTTCTTGTGTTTTCTCCTCCTCTCCTCATCTGTTTGTCTGCCTCTGCACCCTGGGGTTTGGGAGTTATATGGGTATAGGATAGGGAGGTGTGAGGGGCCAAAAGGCAATGTTTTTGGTGCAAAAACAGAAATGCCTGTTCCCACTTAGGGCTGTGGGTCTCCAGGCTTGGGGGTGGGGCCTTTGCCAGAGAACCGCCCTCCTCTACCCAACATTTCCCTGTCTGTATCAAAAATGTTGCATTTTGTTAAGAAAATCAAGGCTTAGAAAGAAAAGTGACTTGTCCAAAGTCAACTGAGATCTTCTGCCCATTACACAGACTTGAGCCAAAGACAATGTCCAGCAGATTCTGGCTTGTATTGTAATAGGACAAATTTTTATCCATAATCAAGGAGGCATGGTTACAGGAGAATCACAGAGATGTCAGTAGTAAGATTTGACCAAGAGGAGTCAGAAGCTGGCCCAAGGGAAATGAAAACTCTGAAATCTAGAGGAAAGCAAGGCAAGAAGTGGAAGGAGCAGACAGGCATCAAGCCCACCAGTATGCATGGGCTAGTTCAAGGAAACCTCAGACAGTGATGTGCCGTCTGTATTGGGATGTGTCCACACATCCACCCAGCCACCTATGGCCACCTATGTGAGGAAAGTCCTATTTGTCATTAACCTTTTTCCTACAATGCCCTACCCTTTTTTTTTTTTTTGAAAAACTTGTCTTCTAACACGACTGAGTTCACACCTCTTCTCTGATTATTCCCTTTCCCATTCTTCCTTAGCATTTTGAGCTCACTTCTGTAGCACCTAAAACATTGCATAATGGTCTTTTGCAGCCTTTTCCAATGGTTAAACTGTATACTTATAATTAGTAGGGACTGTATTTTATTCATATTTCTATCCTTAGCACTTATTTCTTAGAAAGTGTTCAGTAAGTGTATGTGTGGAGTGAGTAAATAAGTGAATCCTTGAATCCATGAAGGGCCCCAAAGTGACTGTTATTTTTTATGTAATTCAAATACACTCTAGAAACAAAATTCAGTTACATGAACACTGCTTGTTTAGTGATGATATGAAATTAGAATAGAGATGACCTCAACCTGGAAATAATAAAGTAGAGAAGGATAAACCCAGCAAGCTAACAAATATTGTGGTCACTGGTCTGTGGTTAATTTTTCTTAACAGTTCTGGAAACAATTTTGGATTGGATTTTTATATAATTTCTTCATTTCAGCCTTCTAAGATTAAGCAACTAATTTTTTGATGCAATGATTCATTTATTTATTCATATAGCTCTTTTCTCCTATAATCAGGCATTCTGTTAAATGATAGGATTTAAAAAAAGAACAAAACACAGCACAGCCCTTTTGAAGAGCACAATTTAAGTTTTAGATTTTTAGGGGGCAATTGACACGATGTCAGTCACCATATGATATATACAAATTGAGAAAGGAATAGGATAGTAAGTAATTACATATAATTTCACTCTCTGTTTTTTCAATAATGGCTATTGAACAGTCATACCTAGTTACATGTAAAAACACTGCCTCTGAGAGCATAGAGGAGACACATTATAACTATTATAATCTGGCTCCTTTCATCCAATACAATTCAACCAAACTGACTTGGGGTGTGATGGCGGACAAGTGTTCTGAGCCTTAGTTTTCTCGTTTATGAAATAAAGATAATACTGTCTACCTCAAGAAACTTTGGGAAGATCTATTTTGAAAACATTATATGTAAAGCTGCTAGGGCATGTCTAACAGACTTCAAACCAGGTGTTGTTTATCATGCTTTATACCATCTTTGATATCAAAATTCTTAAAAATTATTGACCAGGGGTGCTTGTAAGAAAAAAGTATTTCATTTTTATAATGCCTAAATCCCTCAAATTTCTACTGTACTAGAAATGTGGAAATACCTTGAGTGACTAGGAAGATTAGGATCTTTATTAAAATTAAATGCAGTTATATAATGCTATTCCTACCAGGATCCCTCTCTATTACTATACGCTATGGTTCTGGCTATATTGAAAAAAACATTTTGGCTTTTCTGTCATCATAATACATTGCTCAAGAAGATGTTGTCACTAGTAATGCTCTCCATATTTCAGAGTTTAGGTCTCTATATGAATGTGTCATATTTTACATCTTCTTTCAATTAAGGCACATATACCTTACTGTTTGACTGAATTTATATATTTAAAAAGTGGTTCCATTTCATTGATGAATTAAAGGAAAACAGCAATGTAGTACATAGGAAAAGTCAGTTTTCTAGGGGTCAAAGAAAAAGAAAAATGCCACAGTAATGATAGTCCAGTGGAAATATATTTTTAACCCTCCATGTCATACATTTTAGTGCTGGTACAATTTAAGCAAGCTGAATTGTACATCCTTATATTAATACATTCAGTGAGCCTACTTTAACGAAAAGCTTTTGTCATTGGCTTTTAACCTAGTAAAATCCCAATAATATTAGCTTCTCAAAGCCCATGTTTACAATGTTTGAACAATAATTATATACCTATTCCCATTTATTTATTTTTATGAATAGAATAATTTATACTTTGCCTTTAAGAGATATCATGTTCTGTTTATAAGAGCAAAAAATAAAACATTACATTTCAATTAAATAGAAACATTAAGCTTCAAGGAAAGATTAAATTTATTTGGAAGGCCTGGAAACCTTCCAAATTTATTACTTTTGTTAAAATGTTGCAGTTGTACTTTTATGACTGCTAAACATATTTTTTTTTGATGTTCACTGGGCTTAGGGGCGCATGTCATGAATAGTGTCATTTTTCAATGTCTGTTGCATTACAAAAAGCTCTAGTTGATCCTTGCATGCAGTGTGGTTTGTCTCTTTTGAGTTCGTTGGCAACAATAACCTCTCATCATGATTACGGAGTCTCTTGCAGAAGGATGGGCCTAATCCCAGTGCTCCATCAACTCAGTAATCTATTCCAATCAGTATTTGATGGATTTGACAGGCCATCTCTAGCCAAGTGAGACAGATTCAGGCAGGTCAAGCATCTTAGTGCTCTGCTGCGAAATATTGGGGAAAACCTTTGTGCTACATCAAAAATTATGGACACTAAAATTGCTTCTGGTCTCTTCCGTGAGGATAGAGAATGAATATAAAAAATTTCCAGATCCATAGTTCAAAATACACCTACTATTTTAGTTATTGAACAAGTTCATTCAATATTAAAAATTAAGGAAAAACAACCTGGTATTATATTTAGCCAACAGCAATAACTCAAGATTAAATAAGCCAGTTGTTTCAATGCATGGAGGTTTCTTAATATGTTTAGTTTTTCTTACATGCGCATAAACAAATATCTTATTTCTGAAAACCGTGAATCAAGTCTCACAATTCAATTTTAAAAGGCATTAATAAATAAACATTTTTAAAGATATAATATAACCTAAGATGGCAAGCATCATCTCCCTTTATGTTTTTAAATATAATAACAATAAAGGGAGTCATCTGAAAAGGAATTCACTGTTTACCTCAAATCTAGCTCTTATACTCAGTGCTCTCTGTTTCTGTAGATTGGGGAATGTGGAAGGAAGCTTTCTATGTAATGCGGTGAACCATTGATTTTAACTAGGAAAGATTAGTCTCTCTTAGGTATTTTTTCCTTTCTACATTACTTCTTACAAGACAAGAATTTAGAAAACTAATTTCTCAATATATGTTTATTATTATAGCTGATAATCAGCTATAATTTATATAAAGTGATATATAATAGTTAAACATTCCTTATCTTATTTCAGAAGCATTTTTTTTTATATTATACACCCTGGAAAACATTTCAGAATGTTTGATTCAACCACCATTTGAAAGACTTCAATGTGTTCCAAGTAGTAGAGCGAAAACAACTTATTAAATGTATTCCAACTACTTTTAATGTCTAATAAAAAGCAGGTTTAGGGAAATGTATGAAGAGTTATCAATTTAAAGTGCTTACTTTTCTCACTCTACTATTTCCTGACTTTTCCCCCCCAAGAACTCAGCTGGCTCCATGTGATTTAACAGTAAGATTTAAATAAGAAAGAAATCCTAATCTTTCCATCCTTCTTTGCCTTAGGGCTAAACTGTGCACAGTAGCTGTTAATCTAAAAGTTTCATCTAAGATTTCAAAAAGCAGCTTCACATCTGATGTGAAAATAGCATAACCTCAAAGCACTAAAAGTGATTCTCATTTTCTGTATGAGAATGTAATTTATAGAAGCAGAATTCTTCTACAAATACATCTTGAATGTTCATGGCCACATAAATGTGTGTGCATCCTAATATGAGACTGTTCCTATTACACTCCCCAGCACTGAGGTGGTGTACTTGCTTGAAGTAAATGGGGGCACGGGAGGATGTTTGGTCAAAAATACACCAGAAACATACTGTTTTGTAGCAGTACTGAAATGGATCTTCTGTTGTCATATTTTCATAACCGTTTTATATGCTAAAGTTTTTTGCAACAAATTGGAGTTCTGCCCAAGGCTTATTCCCAACTGGGAGTGTTTGGAGATGATTCTTCGGATTGAATCAGGTTTGGCAATTTAACCACTGCAGTGTGCAACCAAATTCCCTGCTGCTCTTAATAAAGGAAATAACTGATTTTAAATGAAAGGACCCTTTATATAATATAAGCAACACCTAGGTAAGACATAGTAATAGGATTTGTTTGGTAAACACATAGAAGTTTTGGCTATGATTGAGGTAGTAATGAATAATATGTTTAGAAGCTATATCGTAAGCTGAATCTTAGGTGAGCTGGAAAAATAGAGGAAAATGCAACAGCCAGATGTGTTAAAAAGATTATGATACATCCTTGTTCTCTTTTCCCAGAAAAGAAGAGAGCATGGCTGTAAAAAAATAAAATAAAATAAAATAAAATAAAGTGTGTGTGTGCGTTTTAATTAATTGACAAAGAACAAAAGTAAATTCTTCCTGGACATTCACCCATCATTCTTGTGTTCATTAATTTTTATTGCTTCACAGAGGCAAATTGTAGAATTGTTATTGGAAGCATTTGTATTGGGCGTGCTAATGCTAGAGGTAGCCCTTCACTTAAAATTAACCACCTAACAGATTTCCTTCCTAAGACCGAAGAGACGCAGCAAGAGGAAAACAGTCAAAGCAAAGAAGCTGGCTCGGGTCTGAGCTGTGTAATTCCGCCCTTGACCACCCGTGTCATTGCAGCCCACAGATCCTTGAATGGTGCTTGCCAGAAATCTGCATTGAGGTGCTGAGCTGACTCCCACGGCTTTTTAAGAGTCTCTGAAGGGGAGCAAAATCGAGATTAATATGCGTTGAAAAATAAAATGCCCTTACCACATTTTGTCTGACCTTTGCACAGTTAAATGAATATATCTCCTCACTGGGAGTTTTTGGCTGCATGTCAGGTTTGCAGAAGGAGGAAAAAAAAAAAAGTCCTTGCAGCCTAAGGAGGAAGGGACGCTCCCAAGTGAACCTTGATAGATATTGTTAGTATAGAGGTGATTCCAGGCAGCCTCTGTCTCTTTCCTTCTCTCTGCACTTTGTGTTCTACTCTGGGGCAGAATAACTGATGGAAAATTACGTCTATAGGAGAGTTGAATATTGTCTTAAAGTGCCAATAAGACAAGCTTGGGAGCAGACAATAGAGGCTTTATTTTATTTCATTTTATTTTGCTCAGGAATGCCTTACCTACCAGAGCTCTGTGGCAGAGTTGTGTGAGCAGGGGGAAATCAGACTTGCAAAAAGTTAACCTTGAACAAAGAAAACACCCAAAGCTTCATGTTGCTTGCTATACTGAGAGCTTTTTCCCGGGACGAAACCGAATTAATTGCCATGGAGTATGTGGAGAACACAAATGTAAAGGGCTTTCCTAACTTCCTCCCCTCCACAAAGGTTCTTCTTCGCTTATTTATCTCTTCCATTTTTTTTTTTTCTTTTTTGGTCAAAGTGCCCGAGGGGAGCAACATCTGCAAGTAGCAAGAGACTCGCATTTCCTTTGTGTGTGAACGCTTCACAGACCTTAAGGGCTAAACTGGATCTACCGCAGTGTCCTGGCTGCTCCCTTTTCTTCTGTCCAATCTTCTACCCATGGAACTTGGGAAACTCTATTGTCACTTTCTTCCGAGGGTGGGTTTAGAAAAGAATAGCAATGCGTCAAGGTGACTGTGTGTGGAAGCTGAGAGAAGAGACGGTTGAGAATTAAAACAATAAAAGTCCTAGAAACAAATTTTGTCGATCTGAGAGAATGTAACCCTGAGAGGCGCTGGATAGGCTGGGCTGGGGCTGCACTGAGAAATCCCACCATGTGGCTGGAGTAGGAGTTTAGTCTCTGTCCAGCCTGCTGGCCTAACTGTGGATTTGTGTAGGTTGTTGTCTGAGCATAGCAAGCAAAAGCTGGGAGGTGCCCCAGAGTTGGTGTCCTGAAAAGAGATGGAAAAAAAGAAAGAAGAAGAAAGAGCAAAAATCTTGATCAGTGTTAGGAACAAAAGCAATCTCATTTTGAACAGAAATGCTTTCCATTTGTTTGGACTCTTAGAAGAAAGCCAAATAAGAAAAATGAAGTTCAGCTAATATTTCTCTCTTTCTTCCTTCCCTTCTTTTCTCCTGCCCTTCCCTCTCTCCCTTTCTTCCTTTTATTTTTAAAGAAATAGGTATTCTCTTCTTCCTAGAGAAGAGAGTTGAGTATATTCGATTACAGAAACCTGTTTCACTGTTCATTTCTAATGGTAACTTATTCTTTCAAAAATGGAAGTTTTTGGTTATCCAGATTAGTTGGTTATTTGATGTTTGTATGTCTGTGTCTTTGTCTCTTGCTGTGGTTTGAATGTTTCTCTTTCAAAATTCAGGTGTTAATACTTAATTGCCAATGTGATGGCATTAAGGGGTGAAGTCTTTAAGAGGTAATTAAGTCATGAGAGGTCCTCCCCTCATCAATGGGATTATGTGCCCTTATAAAAAGGCTTGACAGAGGAAAATTGTCCCTCTTGCCCTTCCACCTTCTATTATGTGAGGACACAGTGTTCTTCCCCTCCAGAGGATGCAGCCCTCACCAGACAACTGAACCTGCTGGCACCTTGATCTTGCACTTGGCAGCCTCCAGAACAGTGAGAAAATAAGTTGCTGTTCTTTACAAATTACCCAACCAATTATAGCAACCAAAACAGACTAAGACATCTGTGCAGTCAGGGTCATCACAAGATGTTTCTGTTGAAAATTTCTTTTGTTGTAAAACATCCCTGGGACCATTGGGCGAGAACTGAAAATAAAGGTAATATGATGAGATCAGCACTGCTGTGGCACTGACATATAAACAGTCAAATTAGCTCTCTTGTCAGGAAAAAATGAAAGCCTCAGCCACAAAACATTATTCCAGCAGCAGCCTGAAGTGTACTTTGAGCTATTAAGGTCATTAATAATGAAATGTCCAAGCAGTGCCTTTTGGGTTGTTAAATAATGTGAGGATTACTTGATTTGATAAAACCTATTTCCTGTGGATGGTTGTTTACTGAATTAAACGTGGTTTGTTTGGTAGTATTCCTTTTTATAATTAAAATAATTCACATTGCCAACACATATTTAAGGGATTCAATTTGACATTCTTTGAGCTAATTAACAGAGAGGAATTGCTTCATAGACTGAAAATAGAGATTCTGTTTTTTGTTTCTAAACTTTTGTGTCTTTTTAAAAGGAACAGTCTGCTGACTTGGGTCAGCATGTTCTCCTTTTTTTTTTCCCCCAAGAGGAAACATTAATCAGATTCTGATTACCGTCTTCAGCTTGTCAAGAGGTGAATGGAAGTTTTAAGAAGAGTCTAGGAGAATTTGTAGACTCTAGCTTGGGGAATTGAGTAAACACATTGAATCTGGAAAGTTATCCACCAGGGTAATGGGGTGGAGAGGGCATTTAACTACGTTCTGCTAAAAATAACGCTTTTCAAGGAGCTCAAAGAAACATGGTAGTGCTTTAGCCAAACTATCTGCATTTTTCTTTCCCTGAAAATTTGGGCTTTTAGCTACAAAGAGACTATCAGTTTTACATAAAGTTCAGAGAAAAAGGTTTGTTGTAATTTAATAAAATAAAATACAATTGTAAAAGTGATCAGTTATTAAGAAGGATACAATTCTCTGCAAATTTTCATTGAGGTATCTATTTCTGCTTGGTGATGTATAGTTTGAGTCAGTCCCAGATCCAGATGTTATTTTTTCTTATTTCTTTTAAGGTAGGAAATTATAATTCATTTTATATACTATTGAGAATGTTAGCAAGTGTATCCTGACTTTGTAAGGCAGTTCTGCATATTTTTAGATCAAACATTAATCTGAAATTGTGGAATGATTTCTCACAAAAGATACTAAGTCAGCATTCATAGCACATTAAAAAAATAAAAATGGAAGCTTGAATGTTAGTGACTTCTGAAATGGCAGCAAATGGATCTTCAATTTACTCCTTGGTTATAGACAACTTAGGGCCATACTTCTTCATATGCTGAATGTAGTTTGTGTATATTGCCTCAAACTATCATTGGTTTCTTTCACTAATAAGTAGGTAATATTACTAATATTGGCAGTTAAAACCTAGGTGATTGAAGCATTTACATCATAGCTCAATAATCTTAGGAAACCTCATTATATTACATATCAAATTAAAAGTTTTGTTATTTTCAACTTGAATTTATAACTTAAAGGTATTTAAGATATTAATACATTGCCGAGGTACGTCACTTGATAAAGCCAACTGAAATTGTGGAAATGATACTTACCAGAATGACCATGATCATGAAAGAATGTTTTCATTATTTACTACTCATTTCAAACAATTTTTGTGAGTACCATTCTGATTGGCTGCTTCCATACTTCAGGATGGATGTACAGTCTTTGTTGTTGGTTTTTGTTTTGCACAATCCCTAAAAAGCATATATTAAATGGTTTTGGTTTTATCCTCTTCTTAATCTCACCAATGTGTTCAGTACTAAAATGTACATTAGAAGGCATACATTGTTGAGTAAAACAAATAAAACAAGAGTAAGGACTTGTAATAGTCTGTTCTTGCATTGCTATAAAGAAATACCTGACACTGGGTAATTTATAAAGAAAAGAATGTTAATTGGCTTGTAGTTCCACAGTCTGTACAGGAAGCACGGCTGGGGAGGCCTCAGGAAACTTACAATCTTGGCATAAAGCAAAGGGGAAGCAGGCACATCTTACATGGCCGGAGCAGTAGGCAGAGAGAGGGGCGAGGTGCCACACATTTTTAAACAACCAGATCTCATGATAACCCATTCACTATCACCAAAACAGGCACCAAGGGGATGGTGCTAACCCTCTGTCAGTATAGCAAGAAAAAGGAGAAAAGGAAAAGTAGGATGCACATGTTTTAAAAGTTTGAGGAAGAAAAGTTTCATCATGATGCAATCACCTCCCACCATGCCCCACCTTCAACATGGGAGCTTATAATTCCACATGAGATTTGGTGGGAACACAGATCCAAACCATATCAGAATCGATGATCAGACACAATTCTTTATTATCCATTGAGTAACCCCTGACTTTGTTATCACACAACTGTTTCATCAGCACTGATTTCAATGCACCTTTCATACTCTAACTTGTAATACAGTTCTTAGCTAAAAACGGTCTTCTTCCATAGCATGTGTTTTTGGAGGTAACTAACAGGAAGTTTTCCAAGTACTTCTTCCCCATATCCATGACTTTTATATCAGGAGCTATTGTATAATATGAACATTAATGATTCTATCAAAATGTAAAATGAGATATCTAATAACATGATTTCCAACATTAAAAAACAGTGATATTATGTGACATCCCCATTTAACATAAAAGTCTTGCCAGTATCCCAATCTGCTTTCTCCCAGAGGAGGATATTTTTCATGTAATTAGTGGATGGCTTTGCTTTTTCAAATTCTTATGAGCAGGACAACTTTGGATGATGCTCCCATAGCTTTGATTTCTTTTCTTGACAGCGAAAAAAGTCGTAAATGTCACATTAGAAAGCTATATTTAGAATTTTTTATGTAAAAGCTCAGTTGTTTACCAGGAAGATTACTGTGTTTTACTGGAAAAATCTGGAGGAAATCCTGCATGATTTCATTTCTTCAAATGGATCTTAAATACAAGCTAGATGCTAAGCACAAGTTGCTCATGAGAAGTGTGTGATAATGGATATGATCCCTATTCTTGGAGAAGATGAATATGAACCAAAAGTCACACACACACAGAGTATTGAGGAAGAAAAGTTGCATCCTACTGACTTCTGGCTTCTCTATGAAGTGGGTTCCAGTCCATCTTCTGAGGGGATTGGGGAAGCAGAAGTTTGTTAAAGTGAGAAACATTTGAAGTAGTTTTGTTAAGAATGAGAAATAATGACATAAGACCCAACAAACAGGGAGATTTATCTATTTTGTTCATTTATGCATTCAAAAACACGTGGAAAATATTTACTGTTTATATGAAATGAATGATTGAATGAATGAATGAATGATTACCATACAGTGTTGGAATTGACTGTTAGTTATAGACTTTAAAATTATGGTGGTACAATATACTTGATTGTGTGATTTATTTCAGTAGGTCTTAGTCACATATCAGAATGTAGGTCTGGAAGAAGCAGAGAGTTGGGGTGTCTGTTTTGTCAGACAGAAAAGATGAAAATAGAAAGGGACAAGGGTATGTCAGACATTATTTAAGTGCTGGACTGTGAAGTCTAACATGGCAAAGGAGGAATGCAGATGAGTTGCTCGTGGATAGGACCAGAGTTTCTGGAGAACTGGCATTTGGTGGGCATGTATTGAAAGGAGTAGAGATTGAGATCAAAGGGTGAGACTCTAGACTTTAAAATTCAGAGCCCCTCCTGATGATATGGCTTGTAGTTGAGCTTGACCTGAAATGATATTTTTAAATTGTATCTTCTGTCACTTTCCTCCAAATCCTTCTCCACATTACAAGGGGCTTTTCCAATCATTATTCTTTCTATGCTAGGCCACCAAATATATATGAGCTTCTTTATGCCTCAGTTTCTCCTTCTGAAAAAGGGGAAAGCAATATTCATTTCAAAAAGTTGTAAAGTTTAAATGGGATAATAAATAAAAAATTATAAATTTGCCTACAACTGAGGTATAAGATATACCAAATTATTTAATTTTTAAAAATTCAATGGAATCTGCCTCTAAGTTCCCATTTAATATGATGCCAAGTTACTAAATATGAACCGCTAATTGGGACTTATTTCTCTGTTTGGCAATGTAAACACTGTCAGATGCTTAGAAATATCCTTTGGCCTTTAGTCCATCCAGGTTGCAAATGAGATGGTCACTGTACGAGGCGACAAGATCCATTCAAAGGCAGGTGGCTCCACTGCCTCTCTGCCAGGTAGGGTGCTGTCATCCTTTGCTGCAGAGCTCAAGTCTGTGGTGCACGAAGTTTCACTTCCTCAGCAAACACATTGGCCCACTCATCAAAAGTCCTGTTGCCTCCTGGGGTACTTCTAACCCAGGCTCTGACATTAGCACACACATCACCACTTATCTTTTCTCAAGACTGCAGAGACTGCTATCCTTGGGTGAATCCCTCACTTTCAACACAGTAACACCCCTCCCACCCCACACTCCATCCCCTCCCTCTCAGGAACATGTGGCTACATTCCCCTCCCACACAAAAATCCAGATAAACATATATTAAAGATACTTAACAACTTTTGTATTGGTCCATGCAAATATAATACCTTTAACAAACTCGGAGACCAGAAGCCTAGAATTTCCAGGAGGAGAGGTGGGCAAAGTGACCTTTCCATCCTCTGAGTGTCTCTTCTGGCAGGGAATAGGTATAGAAATTAATAACTTGGATATTGTGTCCTGAAGGTAAATTGCATAATACAGAGTGAGCAGGTAGATCAGGGATTGTTTCAGAAATTACCCTTATGTCATTGTCAGCCTAAACTCCCTCACACTGAAGCCTGGCCCAACCCTCTAAAAATGACATGATAATCATTGACCCCTTTACCAGGGCTCTCAGAAGAGGTGAGAGGGAGCAAATTCTGCGTCTCTTAACTGCCACTGGCCTCTCTAAATGAACCCAAACCTGTCCTTGAGACCCCAACAAGTTAAAAGGGTAACTTAGGCTGCAGCTTGCACAGCTAATGACATTTCCAGATGAGAGGACTCAAAAGGCAGAACCCTTCAACTAGCCAGGGCCTTGCACTAAACTTGAAGATTTGGATTCAATGCTCCGTGTTGATTCCCTCCACGGGGCTGCCTCCAGGAATCCAAGCCCTTTAGATGGGAGCTGGCTCTTGGAATTTTGGGCATCAACAGCTGCCCTTTGGTGACACTGTGCCCACTCCATACCGAGGTGCCAGCTCAGCCATGCACTTTGTTTACCCTAACATTGAGCGCAGGGGTGTAGGACTTGGTGATGGATAATCACCAAGGATTACCAGGGAGCCACATCCCTGTTGCATTCTGTTATTTATGGCTCCTCCTCAAACACAACTCTAGAAAATGTGAATAATGCCTCCTGGAGTTGATCCTTCTGCCCCTACACTTGGGCCTTGAGTGTGGCAAAAAAGCACTAGAAAATTTTCTCTTGGAATAGGTCCTCATCTGCCCATCATCATTTAGCTAATAGACTTTCCTGCTTTTGAGGGCCTTCTTTATTTCCTATGTGGGAAAGAGTTAGGGAAGGGGAAGGGGAACCAGGGCTAGAAGCCAAGCTAGAGTAAGAAATCCTTCCGGTAGTGTGCAGACATTTTGGGCAGATCTTTTTGTAGCCACCCCCTCATGTGCACACATCGTGTTGGACTACCTCACCACACACCTGTGTGTCTTTGAAGATAAGCACAGATCTGGGAGTGAGGTATAACTTGTTAGGTTCCTCCTACCCGACTGCCTTTAAGCTGGGACATTGTTTTCCTTCTGCTTGCAGGCTTGCACCAAAACATCAGATCTTCCTGGGTCTTGAGACAGCTAGTTTTCAGACTGCAACTACACCATCATCTCTCCTGGTTCTCAGACCTTCAGACTTAGACTGAAACTTACATCATCAGCTCTCCTGGTCTCCAGCTTGCTGACAGCAGACTTTAGGACTTGTTAGACTCCACAGTGGTAAGAACCAGTTTCTTATTATAAGCCTTTTCATTTGTCTATGTATCTATGAATCTATCTGTATATCTATCTATCTATCTATCTATCTATCTATCTATCTATCTATCCATCTATCTATCCATCTATCTATCCTATCTATCTATCTACCTACCTACCTACCTATCTCTGTATCTATATCAATACATCCTTTTGGTTCTCTTTCTCTGTAAAACCCTGACTCTGATACAACCTCTTCTCCCTAGACTGCTTGAGGGTTTACCTCAAGAATCATCACTGCCTCATTTATTGTATCAGCTCTTGAAATATGAATAAATGAGCCAGGGAAAGTGGGATGGGGAAGAGGCCTGGCTCACCTCAAACAAGTTTTGGATTCAAGGACCTCACACAGTGGACATCATATCCGGTGTATCCAAAAGTACACTCTGTGAGCTTCTAGAAACTGTTGAGGACACAAATTAAGAAAGGAAAGCTCCAGAGAAGCATTCTTGTGATATTATTGATCAGATGAAGATATTTATGGTGGCTGGGTGGATGTGGGCCTTCCCAGATGGCACAATGTAGAGTGGGCAGCAGTCCATGAAGGGTGCATGGCCACTGGGACCCTCATCTAATTGGTCTGCCCCATGTTCTTCCCCAAGTAACTGTTTTGGGTTGGGTGTTTTCAGTAACCCTCTTGTTTAGGTTATCCCTTGGGAACCTTGAGAAATCATCTTGTGAATGTCTCACAGAATTTACTTATTATCTCCTCCTGGAAGTCAGCCCTGAGACCCTTCATTAGGTTCCTCTGGAAACTGTGCAGGAGGCCCCCGTCCGGGTCTTTTTCTGTCTTGAACCTTGCTGAGTCCCTCATATGAAACTATGGTTGTGAGGAGACAGTCCAGTGAAACACTAGAAACTATGATTGAGGGGAGAGAGTCAGGTGTCAACTTTGATGAGAGAGGTTGTAATCCTAACAGAGTGTGGAGTCAGGTGAGGAGGTAAGGCCCAAAGACAAAGCAGGGTGTGACTGGGGAATAGGGTCCAGTATCTGAGTGTGCTCTGCGGGTGGAAAAGAAAAGATAGTGGTGCGGTAAAAGATGCTATGTGGACACTATGGGATCCAGTTTTGTACCAGACTCTGGGGGAAGAAAGATACCCAGTGGTGATGGTAAAACAAAGGAAAATGAGAAAATGGGAGGGTCCAGTGGGAGGGTGGAGGCCAGAGGAAGGAAGGCCGAGTGAGTGATGCTCAGCGATCCCAAAGGTGACAGAGAAAGCTCAGCATCTTTTCTTGCCTCCTCATAGAAGAACAGAATGTCTGCTTCTGTGGTTGCTCTATTATACCCTGCAGAGCACAGATTTTGCTGTATATGCTCCAGAAAACTACCACCAAAACAACAAAGAAAAGAAAGGGCATAGATAGTAAGAATGTTGCACCAGTAGGGGTCAGGAGGCACAAAGTGGATCCAGAAGGAGAATGGGGACAGGAGGGCCTGGCGGGCCTGGCAAGGGTCACATACCTGAATATCCTGGAATTTATGAAACTCTTGTGATCCTTCACCCCACATCTGGTGTTCACATTCCCTTCCCTCTGGGTTCTCCTTCTCATGTCAAACCCAGACTGCATTGGGACACTGGAATTCCATGGGACAAGCTAGAAAGTGGGTTATCTGGGATAACAGAAGAGATTAATTACCTTTTGCAAAGAGAAAGGTGGTCTTATGCTACCTTAGCCCTTTGCAAACAAGCTATTTTAAATAGAAAAAGTAGCTTGTATTGCATCAGGTGAAGGTAGGAGCAAAGGTACTTTGTAGGAGGTTTGTAATATGCTTCATTGGGAATAGATTTAAGTTTAGGCCCTGAGAGCTCCAGGAATTTAAGGTCCAACGGTCAATGACATTAATAGTTAGGCTCACATAGGTACAGTGCTATGTCACTTAAAAAGGGCCTTGATATACATTATCCCATGTGATCAACACAACTCAATGAGATTTGCGGGCAGGATGCCCTCTCAAAGGAAGAGTCTAAAACTCAGGGAAATTAACACTTTGTTCAAAGGGTTGACCTGGAAATTTTCTTTCCAAACTTAGCCAGTATCCTTTCCACTATATCTCACATCAACATTTAGTAGGAAAGACCCACTGCCCAGCTCTACTGTTATTTAATTCCCATGGAGGGGCAGAGCATTAATTGGAGAAGTTTCCTAAATTCTGATATTCTTCCTTTGGGCCTTTCCTCTCAGGGCTCTGTTTTCCTCTAGAAACTGACATCCTCAGCAATTGTGGACCTGGGATCTCATGAAATAAGAGAGATTAAGGTTAACGCTGGGAGGCTGGCATTGAATAGCAGAACCTTATCTTTTAAAGCTACGACTTTGTTCTTCTTGCTCTGTCTGCACTGATGCTGAAAGCAAAAAAAAAAATTAGAGGGTGGAACCCATTACTTAGTCTCCTCTTTCTAAGCAAGCAGCAGACATTCATTATAAATGAATAATGTGACTTCCTATGTTGATTTAAAGATCTCTATTCTTTCCTTTTGAAAGTGGATATAAATAATTTCTACTGATCCCTTTCTGAAAAACTCAAGTAATGATAGTTTTTCTGCATATGGTCTTAAATTGATATTTCAGTCAGTAGTCCTCTGCTGAATGACAAGGACATAGGATCTCGAGTCTTCAGCGTTATATATGCTCCTTTCCATAGGATCCTGTTCCCTGAGGACAGACTAAGTCATATCTGATAGGAGGTTTTTACAAGTTCAGCATTTCAGCCCTAAAGCAAGGGACAGGCTTGACCCAAAGACACATCAGATGGAAAGGTGGCTATGAGTAAGTGTTGCGGGCCTCTTCTCTTGGAGTAAGCCAGCCTGTAGCCTCAGCATCACAAAGTTTGGGATTTTTATCCTGGAGCTCTCTACCACACCCAGGTTGGTGGGGGCGTGTCTGTGAGCTTTGATAGAAGCCCTAGTTTCCTCTCTGCCCTCTGTCCCTCATCAACCTGTTGCCCTAGACGGCTGATGTTCTTATCTTTCCTGAGAGCTCCCATTTCTTACGTCTCTCTCTTCTAATAGAAAGATGAAGAAAAGGAACTGTGAATGTAGACATGTTTAGAAACATAGGAAAAGGACAAGAATCAATAAGGGTCAATCTCATTTGTCAGCTGGACCCAGGGTTTCCTTGCCTAATTGATGTCTCTGACTTTTTCAAATATTGGTGAATATGGATTCCACTGAATGTAATAACATGACACAAAGGAGATACTGACCTCATACAAAAAAAAATATGGAACTCACTAAAGCACAAAGAAACCAGTCAATGGTCTTCATCACTTTAAGCACACTGCTGCCTCTGGCAGCTGAGCGCAGAGAACGTGAGCTCCAGTCTGGAGTTCCATGCCAGCAACACAGAGCTAAAGAAGTCACACAGAATTACGGAGCACGGGGGAAGAAACAGTGAGTGGACCATGCACCAACAGCCCCTCCACACCCACAGAGCTAAGCAGACCCCACTGCTGCACCTGGTCTCTAGACCCCTCTACTCTTATCCAGGCCTTCCTATTTTCCACCTGTAGATTTTCTACACATCCGTATTCAAATCCTAGCTTGGTTGTGTACCCTGAATTGGTCACTTCATCTCTGAGAGCTTTGCTTTCTTCCTTTATATAGTGGGATTGATAGTATTATGCTTGCACCAAGTTGAAGGGTAGCTTAAATAAGGCAATATATAATGTCCTTTATAGATGAATCCTAAAGGGCTGTAAACGTATTTTGGGGGATTCTCTTTTCTATATTCTCTTTTTTGCTAAACTCTTTTATCCTCGATCCTGATTTAGAATAAATATTGATGAATCTTCCTTCCTTGCAAGAGAGAAATGTAAGAAACATTGTATTTTCTTTTAATGTTTTCTTAGTGCTTGGTGCTTTCAATGATCTTGAATGACTAGCCACAAAGGATTACTTTAACATGGTCGACAGAGAGAAAAGAGTCCTGGAGATACAGCCCAAGCTGGCTGTACTTCTAACTCTGCCACTCACTACTGACTGGCTGTGTGACCTTGAGCTCTGATCACCTCTGACTCTGACCTGCAGAGTGTGGCTCACATCACTTCCCAGGAGATGCTGGAGGAAAGAGAACTCTGTAAACTGCTGCCAAAGGATGAGTGGGCCTTATGACTAAGCAATAGAGCAATGGAAAACCAATGAAATGAGAGACTCACAACGTGGTTTGTTAACATTCATGTGGGCAGGGTATACTACCGCTGCCCTTTGCTGAGATGATCCTCTTTTTCTAGCCTCTGCAAAGTTGTTGTACCTATAGAACTTGCATCTCTGAGGCTGCAGTGAGGAGAGTGTGATGAATGAATTATCTGCCCATTTGTCTATACTTCCTCCAATAAGCATTCAGATACATATGAGGATTTTCGGTGGCATTATCCGACTTTTGCTTCAGATAAAATTTGGTGATGGAAGGAGTTGAAGGATGATGGCAGGGACATTTCTAGCTCAGAAACTTGTAGGATGATGATATCTTTGACCTACTTAGGGAGTCCAAGGAGAGAAGCATGATTAGACTTTTGTCAACTCTGAAATATGTTGCAATTGGGAAAATTACTTAACCTGTCTATGTCCGAATGTTCCTTCTCATCAGTAAAACTTCCTATCCAGCGTTGCAGTCAAAGTGTCTATGTGCCAGTGCACAGTAGTCTCTTCTAGGGTCTAGGATAGATCCGTGAGCTCTAGAAACAGAAGTCCAGAAAATAGAAATAAATGCAGCAATTACCATCAACTTTATTCAATTTTCAACAATCCCATCCTATGGAGGATCAGGCCAGGAACACTGGTGTCACCAATGTTGCAGAGTCCCTCCAAAGATCCAAGGTGGTATTTTCAGTTTTCATTTATTTTTAAATTTATCTGATGATAAAATGTATGACACCAACACCCTATGACATAGATTTATAATTATTTTTGTTCACACTTTCTAATAAGGACAATGAGCTTTAGAAATGTTAAGTGATTTATGTAAGTTACCTGGTAGTGAAGTAAGGATTCAAACTCAGAACAGTCTGGCTACAAGTTCAGTCTCCTCTAATCATATAGTGCTACATATAATGCTACCGTTTATGAAAATGAATTCATTTTATTAAAAATAAACTGGAGTAGCAGGCATTGTTTCATTTTCCTTTGTAGTTACTCCCACAAGGCAATTTTCTTGGGTTCTTCTGACTGAGAGACTGACTGCAGTAACATGGCCCAGTTTCTCCCAGAGTAGTTGAGGAGGGCTCCCAGTTCTCTGTTTTAGTTAAAATGAAACAATATTATTGCTGTTCCTTCTTACCCCCAACTTGATTGCAGGAAGGTTGCGTACAAAATTGTTGAGCACCTAGGTATGTTCAAAACCCAGTTTGATTACTTACTAACTTGGATAAGTCTCATGCCTTTAGACTGAGTACAACCATACTTATCTCAGACAGTAGTTATAAGCATCAATTACTAAAAAGTATAAATTTCACCCCACTTCTGCTACATATATGCTTTTCACCAAAGCTGAAAAGAGCTAAGCTGACATGGAATTATAATTCATTCTGTGAATATGTTTATTTGTCTTTATTTTACCAAGCATTCCATGAAAAAGCTGCAAAAATAAGTATTCTATGACATTTAGATTTATGCCACAATAAGATGTGTACTGACTCGTATTTTGGAGTCATACTGCAAGTTGGTGAGAGGCAGGTCCTAGAATAGTCTCTTCTGTGTGCCTGTTTAATTCTGCTCTTCAACTGCAGCTGCTGTGGAAGGTCTGTCTAGGGAAAAAGTTAAAGAGCTTTTGTAACCTGTACTCTCTTTGAAAGATTCATGAAATCAAAATTGCCAAGTGAAGTCATGAAATAATGTCTGATTTGAGTAAAATCTATTAATTTAGTTTTCTTTTAGATTTCGCTTTTTTGTGGGAGAGACATTTGATCTTCATCACATATCCATGTGTCCCCCCACCGCCCCTGCTGCAACCCCCTTGCACATGGGAAGGGCCAAGTGACTGGTGTGGCTAATGGATTGGGAGTGGAAGGAACATGTATTACCTCTGGGCAGAAGCAGTGCAAAGTCCCCAGAGAGCCCTCTAGCTCACTTCTGCTGCTATAGAGGTCTAGAAATCTCATGTTCTAGATACTGCTGCTTTATGATGTAGACAGACTCACATCACTGTTTGGCAGGCACCTCTCTGGAGAGCCACCTAACCCGTGGAGACTGCAGAAACAAGAAATAAGACCCTGAACTTTCAGTGTTTGGATATTGCTGCTGAAGCTTCTAGCTTAATCTTTCCTATATAATTTTATTTTTTCCCTGTTATAGAAGTTATATGTATTCACCGAAGAAAAATCCAGGTGTATATGAAATAACCATTCAGAATCCTACCACTAAGAAACTGTCATTTTAACAGTTTCAGTGAATGTTTGGTCATAAACATACATTTAATATAAAATATGCATATTATACAGATGTAATATAAACATAAAATATGACACAAAATATACATATTATATAATAAGAATTATAAAATTAACATATACTGAATACCCACTTTATTCATGCATTGTACTAACAGCCATACATGAATTATTCCTTTGAAATCTTACAAAGGCCCTGCAAATTTGAAAGTTTCTTAATGACATTTTATAGATAAGGAAACTGAATTTCAGAAAGGTTAAAATAGCATCCTAAAGGTTACACAACTAGTCAACGGTGCAGCCCAAACTGGAATTCATTCATCTGGCTTCAAACTAGAGTGGGTCTTAGCTACAAAACTTATATTGCCTCTAAACTGGGATTATATTATACATATAATTTCAATCTTCTTCTTGCTCTTATTTTCCCCCTTAACTAAATATATCTATTTTTCAATGGCATAATTTATTCTCTTACAATATTATTTTTAATGTCTGTAATGCTATACTATTAAATAGTAAATTGGCTATTTTTCTATCTTTGGACTCAGATCATTTCTATTTCTTTTTTTGCCATCATTAACAACAATGCTAAAGATATATTTGAACCTAAGTTTTTACATACATCTATAATTGTTTTCTTAGGATAAATTCTGGTAAGTTGAATATCTGTATTAAAAGGAGTATATGTTATTATCAGTTTCTTTAAATTATTGTCAAATTACCGTGTATTGAGTTTCTTATCAATTTAAGTTCTATCAGTCCAACACAGCAAAACCTCACCAACACTTTTATCTTTTATTTAAATTTTTATTTCTTTGTTTATTTTTTGAAGTTGGACATTTTTCTAATGCTAATTGGCCAGTTATATTTCTCTATTAATTGCATATATATATATATATATATATATATATATATATTCTTTACCCATTTTTTAGTTTAGGGTTTAAGATATATTTTAAAAATAAGTATCTGTGTGTCATGCTGCTATGGCAAGCTCCTCCAGGAGAATAGATGTTGAAGCTACAATGTGTATCAAATTTCTTATGGCTATATAAACCACTCAGCTTTTTAATGTGTCAAATTATCATCTTTTAATTTTATGGAAATCACAAAAGGACTAAGTTAAGTTTGATTAGGCTTATGTTACAGAATCTTATTTCACTATATGAGTGGCAAAAAATGCTTTAATTCACTGTTTTTTAAGAGTATAAAATACAGGTAATACCTTCATAAAGTACATGATGGGGCTAAATGATAGAGATTACACGTCTAAAAGCAGTTTACAGCTTGGACAATATTAGAAAATTTAAGTTACGCTTCTCATGTAGCATATTCCTGTTAATTATAAAAAGTCCAAATGATTTAGTGAAATTGGGCAATTTAGGGTATATACAAGATACAAACAATGTCTAAATTTTGAAGGAAACCTTGGATAGACAAGGAATATACACAGTATTTGTGTAACATTTTACCTTTCCCCCAATTGTATAGTCATTTTTATTGCAGTCCTCCATGTTATATATAAGTGTATGTATCTACACACACACATACACACACACACACACACACGTAAAAGAACAGCATAAATTTATTCAACAGCATCACCTCTCTTTGTCTGGCATAACGAAAGACCTTTTTGTTTAAAGGCCAGAGCTTTAAAATCAGACACACCCTTTTAAAGTCACTGTAAATATGTAGAATTGTATAGGCAGCTAGGCTTATAATTTTGGAAATAATAACAATTTGCACTGATTAGCTGTAAATCTCAGTTATTAATGTGGCCTCACATAAAGAACGAATTGTGTACTCTTTTTTGTATTGGCACTTGGCTTCTAGAACATATTCATCTAAGCAAAATGCATGCTATTTCAGCATTTCAAGGGAAAAGTTGTTATTAATTATAATCTCAGTTGAAGGCATGATCTGAAACTCAATTTTATGCAGAAAAAGATAGGATGGTTAAAATTATTCAGCTCAGCACATCATTGGTGTATCTCTACTTGGCTAAAATATATTGGGAAATCCTCCTGGTATATCAGGTCTGATCAATTTAAAGGCCCTGTAATTAAGTTTGACTCCAAAGAAATAAGAAAGATGGGTGACATTTTGAGATTGTAATTTAGACAAGGCTTTGAAATCACTTGGTTTAAAAATGTTATTCCTTTATCAATGCCTTAAAGCAATGTCCTTTTTTTGAACATAAAAACACAAAAATAGTCCTATTGATAATTAGAAAGAGCTTTCTATGATATCCCATTCTTTTAAATGTTTACATTAAATTCATAACTGTTAATTTTGTGGTATATTTTCACTTAGATTGCTCTTGCTTGTGAGTATAGGGAATATTTTTAAATGGTCTGGCTACCATTAAAGCACTCTTCTTTCTAAAGCATTACTGTTGATTCAGATATAACCTCTGGAAGGGAAAGAAATTGATGTTATAAAATATGAATGTTAAGCCTCAGTTATATTGCATGTTTTAAAATAAACCAGTGCTATCATTTCCCAATACATCAAACCAATTTAATGTGTGATAGTGTATTTAAATTAGTAACTTCTTGAGGGAGATGTGATGAACTTTGAGATGAATGAAATCTCCAGGTAGAACTTGTTTTGCTACTGAGTTACTAATGCTTTGAAGAGCTAAGAACCTATAATTAGTGAACTTTGGGTTCACTGAAAAATATAAGTGAAAATCAGAACTCAAAGAAAGAAGAGTGAGAGAGTTGTATAATGGCTATGTTGAGGTAATAACCTGTTTAGAAAACCTGAAAAGTAAAGTGTGAAATGGGGAAATAGGAAAAGCAAAGATGGAGAGAAAAGAACCTAGCATACACACATCAAGAAGATGATTCAGGGAAGGAACCGAGGGAAGATGATGGTAGAGATCACAAAACGTGAACGGCACTGGCTATTTAGCTATTGCTTTAATGAACATTTATAGAGTGCCAGATGTGTATCAGGTGAGGGGATTTGTATAGTGGATAAAGTGTGCCTCATGTTCTCGTCTTAGAGAATCTCATTGTCCGGTAAGACAAATCAATGAACAGTTGAAGTACAGAATGGTAAGAGTTATGATAGCAATGCATACAGACAAAGAGAAGCACAGGAAAAGGACACCTATCTCAGGCAGGAGATGAAGTCAGCAGGTGAAAGCTGAGATAAATGTTGAAGAACCAGAACAAGGTGATTGAAGAAGAATGTGAACGATATTTTAGGCAAGTTGGAAAAGTATGGGCAGAGCCAAGATGTGAATGTGTACAGAATCTTCAGGGGTACGCAAATATTGCATCATGCTGATAGCACAAAATATACACAGACAGTCCCCATCTTACAAAGGTTAGACATGATTCTTTAATTTTTACAATTGTGCAAAAGCAATGCACATTCAGTAGAAACCATATTTTGAATTTTGATCTTTTCCTGGGCTAGTGATATGCAGTACTGTAGTCTTTCTGGATGCTGGGGAGTGACAGCGAGCCACAGGTCCCAGACAGGGACATGATCATGAAGGTAACAACCAGGAGATATACAATCCTTTTATAAAATAAGCATTGTGTGAGATGATTTTGCCCAACTGTGAACTATTCTAAATGTTCTGAGCAGTTTTAAGGCAGGCTGGGCTAAGCTACAAAGTTCCAAAGGTTAGGTACGTTAAATGCATTTTTGAATTATAGTATTTTCAACTTAACAAGGGTTTATCAGGACATAACCCCACCTGTGTTAGTCCATTTGCTTTGCTATAACAAAATAATTTGAGGCTGGATGATGTATAAAGAAAAGAGGTTTATCTTGGCTCACCGTTATGCAGGCTATACAAGAAGCATAGTGCTGGCATCTGTTTCTGGTGTGGGCCTCAGGAAGCTTACAATCATGGCCGAAGGTGAGAGAAACCTGTGTGTCACATGATGAGAGAGGGAGCAATAGAGAGAAGAGAGGAAGTGTTGGGCTCTTTTAAACAACCATATCTCATGTGAACTTATAGAGTGAGAATTCATTACCATAAGGACAGCACCAATCCATTCATGAGGGATCTGCCCCTATTTTCCAATACCTCTCACTAGGCCCCACCTCCAACATTGGGAATCACATTTCAACATGAGATTTGGAGGGGACACACATCCAAACCATATCAACATCTTAGGTCAAGGAGCATTTGTATAGGAAAGTGGGGGGGGGGGGAGAAAAATAACAGGAAAGATGTATTCTATGGTGGTACTTATCCTGAAGGTAATACGAAAACTTGGAATGATTTAAGAGAATGATGCAATCAATTTATACTTTAGAAAAATGATTTTTTGTGGCAGTATGGCTAATGGATTTGGGATAGAGGGAAAGAAGACTAGGAGAAGGGAAAATTCATAAGAAATCCAGGTAAAAAAGAAGAGGGTTTAATGTAAGGCAAAGGCAGCGATAGTACAGAAGGAAAATAAATTGTAAGATATTATGAAGGTAGAATTGACATAATGTTTAAGTGGAATATCGGAAAGTGGGAAATATAAAATGACCTTTAGGCATCTTGGAAAACTGGAAATATGTTATGAACTGAATGTTTGTGTTTCTCCAAAATTTATATGTTAAAATCCTAACCTGCAATGTAATGTATTAGGAAGCAGGGCTTCTGGGAGGTAATTAGGTCATGATTATGGAGCCCTCATGAATGGGATTAGTGCCATTATTAAAACAAACCCGAAACACCTACCCCCCCCCCACCTATGAGGGCAAAGCCACTGGAAGAGGGTGCTCACTAGAACTCAATCATGCTGGCACCCTGAGTTCACACTTCCAACCTCCAGAAGAGTGAGAAATAAATATTTGTTGTTGATTAGCCACCTATATTGGCATTCTGGTATAGCAGCCCAGGGTGGCTAAGACAGAATATGGTGGTTTAAGTTACCAGAGTAGAAAGTAAAGTTAGTGAGTTGTAGAGGGGTCATGTTATATTGTTTTGGACAAGTTGTGTTTGAAATGTTTTCTAAGTAGTGTTTACTAGGTAGCGGTTGTATGGGCTGACACCTTGAGTACGATGCTGAGCTGGAGATATAGATTGAAAATTATCGTATTGTGTGTCAGACCAACCAATATGCTTTTCTTGATTGAATAAAGAAGAAGAAAACTAAAGATAAAATAATTACAATGCAGAATCAGGAAAAGGAAAAAGGATCTCATAGACTTTAATAGCAAGTATCTGGAGAGATAGGAGGAGAACCAGAGAGAATAATGCTATTAGAAACTTATAGTAGGAGAACTTCCAGGTGTGGATGGTCAACTTTTTGAATGTTGAAAATGACTGAAAAGTAATTAATTGGGCTTTGCAAATCAGAGATCACTGATGACTATAGGAAGAATATATTTATTGAAGAGGTAGAGACAACAGCAGGATTTGACACTTAATGAACAAAAGAGAGAAATTAGGAACAGCAGCACAGGGTGGGGGAAGCCCGGAGGATGGTAGGAGGTTGAAGTAGCTCCCTTTTCAGCTGATTGATAATATGCAGTTTCAAACTGTAGCAAAAGAGAGGCACTGTTCTAGGTAGAAGAAGTCACTGTTTCTTATAATGAGTTGATAAATAGGAGAGAAACTTAATCTAGTTGATAGAAATTAAGATAACTAATAGGAACAGTTTTCCCCAAGATTAGAACCTAGAGGCTAGCCTGAAAATTCAAAATGGAAGTAACAATGGATATTGTCACATAATTATAACAGATGCAGCTGACTAAGACTTCCTATGGGTCAGCCATTCTAGTAAATGCTTTGCCAAAATAGGTTTTTGTTTTAATCTTCTTAACAACTCCATTTAATAGATATTACCATCTATACTTTTTGATGAGAAAATTGAAGCTCAAAAAAGTTAAATGAGTAACCCAAATTCACAAATCTATAAAGTGTCGTAATCAACATTCCAAAACAACCTCCGTGTCTCTAAAGCCTACACTCTTATACAATATTCTATTTTATCTGGAAAGAACTACCAAGTATTTAAGCTTTGGACAAGCTAATTCACTAATAAGATGGTATATATTTTTACTTCAAATTCATATAATTCTAATTTTTAGGATATTGTCATGCTATAGTAAAGATTACCTCTGACCGTGAGTATGATAAATAGATTGAGGGAAGAAGACTCAGTGGAGATAAAAATAATTAGAAAAAAAGCTATACACCTAAAAATATAAACTTTATAACAAAATCTCCCCCCTCCCTTTAAAACCTGCCAGAAGTCAGTGGAATAAATGCTGAGATCAGTAGGCTTTATGTTTAGATAGTGCCCTTGCAGACTGCTCCAGTTTGTTGAAAGGCCTCTTTATTTAGAAATTTCACAATTTCAAGCTCTTTTCCCAGCAACATTCTCCTTATAATCCCAAAATAATTACTTCACCTGGCTCACCATTTAGGTATTATTTTTCCATTCTGATTTTCTTTGCAAGTAAAAAGTGATATCTTTGTTAGGTGTCAAGGAGAAATTTTGCAGTGACATATGTATATGTAAATATACACAAATACACACACACACACACACACACACACAATACGTAGTAGATTAAAGATAAAAACATAAGAACTCATGTACCCATATGCACATAGAGGTGCTACTGCATGGGAAGCTAGTGGTAGTTTTCAAGTACATTTTAATCTTTGTAACATTAGATCATCAAATTACCCTAGAATTAGAATTCCTGAACTATCTTCTTTGCAATCAGATTTAGTTAACGTTTTCTCTTAATGGAGAAAGAAATTAATAAGTGGGTAACTATTAATAAACTTTTGAACAAAAAGGTTTTGTATATTAATCCCTTTTAATAAATTCAGCCTCAAGAGCAAACATTAATTCCAAATTATTTTTAAAGGTAAAACATACGGATTGTTGAATCAATATCAGAACTATTACAGAGCCCATAATTTTTTCTCTTTTCCGTGACACAACAGCAAATAAGGTCAGGTCACAGCATCTCACCTTCCAATCTAGCAGGTCCATAGTCAACAAGATTATTTTAACCACAGTCTTAAGAACCAGCAATCAAAATGACAAATCTTCACATTATTTGACGATGTTTACAAGCGATTCAGACATTTCTTGTTAACACTGGGAGGCCACCATGTGTTCTAGACACTGTTTGTGAATCTGTCCACCTGATTAGTTTGTGTTCTCTGTAATAACCCTGATAGCACTGAACATATGTTGTGGGCAAGAGCTGTCAAGTAAAAAAACAGAGTTAATGCCATCTATCTCTGTCACCTTTAATATGAACACTTATTTGGTTACTGAATAAGGCAGTGAAAGATTTGGATTATTATACTTTTAATATTTTCACATGTAATAAAAATAGTCTGATGAATCTGAGATGACTAGAAAGAAATCATAAAAAATGACCACTCATTTTACTCAATTTAAATTCATAGCCTAGAACACTATGGCTAATAATTAGCTGTAGTTAATGATACAAGGCACATGTAATTGACAAGACTGTACCAGAAAGGCACACTCTATCATTTTCAGATACAGGACATTGCATATGCCAGAATTTTATAAAAAGAAGAAAGCTTGAAGTAGGCAGAATCCACAAAAGAAAAAGTCATTAAAAAAATCTTCCTTTTTAGAAACATAAAGTAGCTTCTATACATTATGATTTTTAAATGTGCATGACATTTTTAGAAATGTATTTAAATAAGTGTTTACCTAAGCAAAATTATTCTCCAGTAGTTTTGGCTATAAGTCCTCCATTAACCATGTGTTTTATCTTTGGATTTTACAATCTGACAAAAAATTCCAGACTAGCATGTTGTGTGCGCAGGTTTACTCAAGCAAAACCGCTACAGTCACCTGGGGCTGCTGAGTTCTCAGTACAGCTGGTTTGTTGTAAATCAATTACAGTCATTTCCTAAGGATTATAAATCGTACTTTAAGAATGTGCTTTTGTGTGTCTTAATTTAACTTTGGTAAAATTCCACTGGATTATGGAAACAGTGTAGGGTTTTATTATGAGCATAAGATAAGCCTTATTAAAGGACTGGGATATTTATTATTCAAGTCATGTCTACACTTCATTAGAAGCTGTATTATGAATAACTTACTCACATTCAACACTGATTTTATAACATCTGAAACCAAGCATCAATACCAAGCACAAATGAGAGGAATAAATTTCTCCAATCCTTAGGTCATCCCGAAGAAACAAAATCATATGACAAGTAGATGAATTATTTTAAAAATGATTTTGGATAATGCCGTAACACTCAACCTCCCAAAACATTAAATGTGTTGGTTTCCTTAAAGACATATTTTAAAATGCCACGTCTGTCTTGAATATGGCATACTAAAAAATTAGGATAATAAAATAGGGCTCTTAATATTTCACAAAGTTTGAAAATGATAGCACAGATATCCAGCCCCAAACCTATATTGCAGCACTTTTTGTAAACAGGAAAAAGGACACACTAAAAATTGATATGTTATAAAAAAAATACTGACACAGTATTCAGTATGTACAAAAGAGCATAGACACTTATGTTCAGAGCAACCCTGGAGAACCTTTTGATTTTACAACCTGACAGGGGTATAAGAGGCAGAATGTTGAACAAAGAAATTAGAGTACTCGGGGTCAGTAGTCATCTGCTTCACAGAGTTAAGTGCCAATATTTACAAAGAATCTCTGTTCCCTTCTTTCTCTTTAATCTATTGTCTTTTTGTAGCAAGGAATGTCTGAAAGGATGCCTGTTAAAGCAAATGAAATAGTCTTTTAGCTAGCATCCTTGACCTAAATTTCTTATCAAACCATCTTCATAAAGATGTTATTGCTGTTTGGTGGTCATTTTAATTGTACATCTTGTTCCAGGGCAAGATACATGCAAAATAATTATCTTTTAGGCTTTATCAGTGTGTCTTTAAAACATAACTCCAGAAACTGATTATTTATTACAGACTTAACGATTATCGTTAATGAATCCCATTATATGCCAAGAGAATTTCATAGGTCAACACACCTAAGCAATCAATCTGACATTATTACATTTATAAACATAAAAATAAAATGCTGTGCAATTAGATTTACATGTTAAACGTAAAAGTAACATATTGAAATAAAATGTTGCAAATTTATATGATTTTAAAATATTTTTAAAATCACAAGCTCTATAGATATACTTATTTTTTCCATTATCTGAGCTAAACTTTGTTCATATTCTGAATATATTTTAATCTCAACAATGAACAAGTGGTAGTAACCTCACAAGCCTGTTCAATTTCCTTTGACCCAAGGATAAAGGGCTTGAGAAACTTGAATTCATTATTTTTCATGATCCATGGGAAGCCAAAGATAGCAGTAGAACAGTTTCAAATCCTCCTTAAAAGCAAGATATACCCATGGAAGCTATTCTCTAAGAGAAATTTAGGGACTTTTGCTAGGTCCATTTATTCTTTTGGGTTATTAAGAAATCAATTGGTAAGTAGTCACTGTAGTACAATAAAATTTTCTTTTACAACATTTTGTTAAATGTCAACATTTATATTAGTCTTCATCATTATGATCTTTCTCTTTCAGTATAAAACTGTCAGAGAATTAATTATCAAAGAGCTCAATTTCACTCTTGGACCACAAATTCAAAGAACTGATCGTACTAACTCTGGAGGCAGAAATACTTAAAAATAGGATATTTTCTACATTGTTCAGTAATGCTTAAATATTTAAACTCTTTAGTGTTCTACAGTCTTATATATATTACATATAATATATACTATTACATATTATATATACATGTATCTATAATACATATTATATATAATGACCTATAATATACATCCTAAACATATTTTAAATATAAAGGAATTACATGGAATATTACGATTAAGAAATTTTCATTTTAAGAAATTTAATCTTTTCACAATCAAGATTAAGACTGTACATGTGGAATTAAAACCATTAATGTATGTAGGATGTAGACTGGATAAACAAATATTGGATTGTATTTAATGTTACCAATAATTCCTTGACTTGCATTAGTACCCTTTGTCAGAATTCTACCCAAACCAGTCCTTGGCATGAGGACATAAATCTTTTCATAACTATTGGCTCCTTGCCCCCAAATACACACAATTGTTTACCCTTCATAATAGTATTAACTTCCATTTGTGAATTTTAGTCCTCATGTCTATGTTAATATTTATTGCTGCTTTGGGCTTATTTCCTTCTTTAATTCTCTATGTTACTTTATAAGTTAGGCTCATTTTTGGCCCATTGTTTAATCACTTTATATCAGTACTTGTATTAAATTTTCTGTCTAATTGAACCCCTCTTGGCTTTACTTTTATCTGTGAAGATAGCAGTATCTAACTCTGCTAACCTATTTTTTCTTTTTTGGCATGCTTGTTCTTAGCAATCTTTTTACGTATATTTTTGTCTGCCTCTTGTTTTTTGTAAGTCTGAAAGTCTGAGCACCCTTTTTTTTCTTTTTTTTCTAACTATTACATTTGGATGCTGGACTTCCGAGACTTCCAGAAGTCTGTGAATTTCTGTTTTGCTTTTCAGTTTTCTTGCAGAACCAAATACATAAAAAATCAGGAATAAGCCTCAGTAGTCCACAGAAAGGAAGGGATAGAAAGGCCACAAAGTTCCTCTTCAAACAAAAGATGTGACTTAAAGTGCATGAGGTCAAGAAAATATATCGTAAAATATTTTCAACCATGTCTCCCTGAATTACCATGTGATTTTTAAAAAAATATAGAAATATGATGAACACAGGAAAAATATTAAAATAAAGCCTATTGCAGAATATTCATGAGCATCAGAAGTAATGTTACTGAATAATGAGCTGTGGGCAATTACGGGAAAAGTTGGCTACCTAGGTATAACCTCCATGTGCTTTCATTTACTTTGCTACCTATATATGGCAAAATGGATGGCATTCCAGTAATTGGACTCTAGTCATGCAAAGCAGAGCTGGAATTTTTCTTTCTCCAAAATATGTACTTCATTGGTTTTTGCAAATTCTATAAAATGTACATGAAAAACATTTTTCAAGAAAACAAAACAAAATGAAAAATAGTAATCTTTCTATGGCTCACATCTATTCCCTTGAGGCAAATGTTAATACAACAGCTTCTCTTTAGTTCTTTCTGCTTACCATTATTTGCTTTGTATAGTGTCTACATATGCCTCTATTTCTTGATTTATCTGCCCTAGAAAATATACATTACCTCTCCTTTGGAAATAATTAAAAAATTAACTTACACGACTTCCTGTATTTCCCTCATTCTTCAACTTCTGACTTTTATTTTCTTCTATTGGCTTGCTTTATATTAAGCCATATGCTAATGCTTGATTTATTGACAGTATTTATGGACTTTCTTGCTATGAAATATGAGAGAATTAAAATACTATCCACTCGAATTTCTCCTCTGTATACTATGTGCACTTTTTGAAAATTTCATTATCACTTTTAAGATCAAGTCTTCTTACATTAAATTCTGCTTGTAAATGATATGAACATTGCATACGTTTTTTAACATGTTTTTTTTCTGTTTTTCTTTATTTTTTTTTTAAGTTGAAAACTAATATGGGCCAGGTGCGGTGGCTCATGCCTGTAATCCTACCACTTTAGGAGGCCAAGGCAGGTGGATCACCTGAGGTCAGGAGTTCGAGACCAGCTTGGCCAACATGGCAAAAACCCCTTCTCTGCTAAAAATACAAAAATTAGCCGGCGTGGTGGAGGGCTTCTGTAATCCCAGCTACCTGGGAAGCTGAGGCAGGAGAATCGTTTGAACCCATGGGGCGGAGGTTGCAGTTAGCCTAGATCATGCCCCTTCACTTCAGCCTGGGTGAAAGAGCGAAATGCTGTCTCAAAAAAGAAAAAAAAAAAGAGAATGAATATGATACATTTATAGTGTTATATGTAAGTATTATGCATTTTGCTTTAAGTTATGTAGAAGGTAGAATAATTCTGTGCTATTTCAATTTTGCCAAGGGTATTCTTATCATGCATTCAGGTCCATTGGATATTCCTCTAGTTAACTTCTAGCTTCCTTCACATTTGCTGAATTCTCAATTGCTATCATAATTTATATTCCATGTTATCCTCAATTTTATATTATTTTCATATGCAGAAATATGTTAGGAATACAGTTAACAGCAAATGAGAAAAAAGTTACTAATTGTATATTAACCACATAGGGATATATCCATCTTTTTCATTAAAAATTTAGAGTTTGGAGTATATTTAGTAGTGGAATTACTGGATCATGTGGCAATGTTATGTTTAACTTTCTGAGAAAGTCAAACTGTTTCTCATAGTGGCTGTACCATTTTTACATTCCCACTAGCAGTGCCTGAGGGTTCCAATTTCTGCACATCCTTGCCAATACTTGTTATTTTTTGTTTTAAAGGATGGCCTAGTAAGTATGAAGTGACATTTCATCATGGTTTTGACTTTCATGTGCTTGTTGATCATTAGTTTCTTGTTTGGAGAAATATTTATTCCAGTCCTTTCCTCATTTTTACATTTGGCTGATTGATTTTTGTTGTGGTTTTGCCAGTTCTATAGTTTTAAATCTTACTTTCAGGTTTATAATCCACATTGAATTAATTTTTGTGTGTGATGTGAGGTAGGGGTAGAAAGTCATTCTTTTGCATGTAGATACCCAATATCACTTATTGAAAAGACTTTTTCTCCCTTTGAATTGTCTTGGCAGTCTAGTTGAAAAATCAGTGATTATAAATGTTAGGGTTTATTTCTGGAATTTCAATTTTATTCTATCGATCTATATGGCTAACCATATGCCAGTACCACACTGTCTTGATTAGTGTAGCTTTGCAATAAGTTTTGAAATCAGGACATGTGAACACACAAACTTTGCTCTTCTTTTTAAAGATTTCTCTGGGTCCTGTATTTCCAAATGAATTTTATAATAAGCCTGTCAATTTCGTCACTTTATTTGACCATGATTTTTTTCCTATTTTATTTTATTTATTTCATTTGTTTGCTTTCTCTTTCTGGAATCTCTATTAGGTAGACTCTGTATTGCTAACTAATTAATGTTAAATGTCTGCTGACATTTTCCTTCTCGCATTCTCTATCCCTTTGCTTTTTTTTCCATGTTTTGGAAAAATCCCTTCTCTTAGTGTTTCGGGTTTCTATTTCACCCTTCTACTTTTTCTATGATGCTATTGAATAGCATACAATTTTCAAAAATATTGCAGTGAAAATTTTAATTTATAAGATTTATGATTGGTTCTCTTGCTTTTAGCATATAGGTTTATATGTTCTGTTAATTGTCCCCTCGACCAGGAATTTCTTTGCTAGCTTAACTTGGTGTCTTTCTTTTGCAGTAATTTTTTAGACTTTTTGCCTAAAAATTTGGTTGTTCTTGTTTTGGGAGCTGAGAGTCTCATATTTTTAGAACTCCTATATTATTCTCTGTGGATGTAGTTTCTGAGGACAGGATCTAGCCTTTGTTTATTTTTCTGGAAAAGTATTTGGTTGTTTGTGCCATTGTTTTCTCCTTAGCTTTGGTCTTTTGTCGTATCCTGGGGGGCGGGGGGAGGGGGAGGTTCAGTAGCTCCCTAGGGAAATGCTCAATGTCAAGATTTCCTCACTGTCATATCCAGCCTGTGATAGCTAATATTGTTGTCCACTCCACTGCTCCACTAGCACAGAAAAAGGGAAGACCAATCCAATAGCTCTGACTATGGATGCTCTGTCAGTTGTCAAATATTTGCCTAATTGGCCATTTCTACTCATTTTATTCATTACCTGTGATCCTAGATAGCTTCCACTGCTCTACCAGTCTTCTGAGCCCATATGTCAATCAGACTGCATCTGATTTCTAGCTCTCAGAATTTCTTATCATTTCTAGCTCATCAGTGGATATTTTTTCTTATAGTCAACTCCATTATGTTTTAATTATATTGAAAGACTTTTTATTAGGTTTTAGTTGAGGAGTTATATAAATGGGAGATAAGTCTTCTCAGTTCCCCATTTTGTTACAAATTTTTCACACAAATATTTTAAAACATATTCGACACTGATAGTTTTCTAGTAGGAAACTATTATATGTATATCTATGAATGTATGAAGTTTATATTTTTCATGTTTATAAATTCCTATATCCTACTATAGGAATGAATATTATCTATGTGCCTAACTGTGTATTTATGTGTTTGTGCCTGTGTGTGTGTGTGTGTGTGTGTATGAGAGATGGAAAAAACACATTTACACCTTGGTCATCATGTTTAAACTATCATGCCTGGATATAACTATTATATTTAAGATATTTACACTTAAATGTCTTATATGCAAAGTATTTATATCAAGTTACACATATGATATTCAAAGTAATAAAAGAACAAAATAAAAGGGAAAAAATAAGAGCAAAAAAGAGTTTTCTCAAGAGACACATCCACTTCAGAGTAGAAGAGAAAAGATAAAGTTAAGGGGAAAAAAATAGAAATACATCTTTTTGGCTCCATGTATTTCAAACACTACTCAGGTTAAATATAGATGTCTTTTTGAATATGACAACATTTTCACATTTTTTATAAATGTTGATGTTTCCCCTGCTATATCTAGGTGACTGTATTTCTATACATTTGTACTTGCTGTTATATACTTTCATCTGAGTTGTAAATTTTAAAAATCTGTGCTCTCTTTCTTAGAATTATTTTCATCCTCAATTATCTGAAGCTCTTTCCATGGGAAGATGACCCTGTCTAAGAAAGTTCAGTTCTTGTGTAATAAATAACACATAACTACACTCAAGAAACTAATATTTAAGTTTGTTTAAAATATCTTTAAAATGTTTAAGGAGAAAAGGATTTATTTTTTAAAAAACTCTTTAACAGAAGGTCAAGTTACAAACAAAAACTGCTAGAAGGCTCATCCCTCGGAGGTTATTTCTATCTAAATAATATAGTGATTGAAGACATAAATATCAGGTAGAGTAAAATTATATTAAGTTTAGTTGCCACAAAAATCATTTTTTATTGGATAGATATTATCATCAGACGTGATAAAAACTTCATTGATCACCCTCTGGCACATTTTCTCCTTTATTTCCCATGAAAGGAAGAGCAAATGAGAAAACTAAAAGGGCATTTCAGAAGTGAGTCACATAATTCATAGAAATCCACATATCAAGAAAGTCAGTATACTCTCTGGAGACAAATGGTTAGAAGCTTCAGCAACAATTGTGAGTTGCATTGATAGAGTTCTCCAGAGATAAGCCTTTTCTTTATAAATAGAAGGCTAAGAGGTAAGCTTTTCGGTTCTGTTCTGCAAGCTCCAAGCGACCAGAACATACCACATATCTATAGATTTTTAAAAGTAGGAAAAGATCCAAGACTTGTGATATCTGGGCATTAAAGCTTAAGCGACAGAGATCTCAGTTCAGAGCAAAGGAGTTCAGTTCAGGGAAAAATATTTATAAATAAACTAAAAGAAGTAAGGTTTAATATAAACCTTCTCATTATAATTGTAAAGATCTTTATATATTTTACTCTTGCTGTCCTTTAGTGCCTATGTTTCATATATAGTAACTGAAATTCATACTCTTCATGGAATTTCAAACTATGTGTCAGGCAGGTGCTATGATAAATGCAGAAGATAGACATGATTATCATATCAATGGAATTAACAGTCAGTTCCGACTGTTGTATTAATCAACTAATTAAAAAATAGACTAATAAAATTCACAATAAGGAAAGCACATAGTATGACAGGAACAGACGACAGGGGTGCGTCACTGAGTCTGGGAGTGAGGTGAAATTCAGAAAGAGTTTCTTAAGGGAAATCATTAGTAAATAAGTGAATGAAGAAGAGGAGTTTGCCAGATAGAGAAAAAGTTGGGAGAGGTAGAAAGAGAAGGTATGTTGTTTAAAATAAGAAAAACAGTATATGCAAAGTCTTTAAGAAGAGCATTACATGTTGAAAAGCTTATAAGAAGTTAGTTATGAATGGACAAGAGGGTGTGAGGCAGGAAAGAACAGTAGCAAAAGTAGAAGCTACACAAGGCCAGGTAATAAAGGGGTTCATGATCATCCTAGGGTATTTAAACTTGATCCTAAGGGAACTTACCTTATTTAGAGTACTGTCATTACTATGTTTATGTTTCAGAAAGATCACTCTGACTGCTACATGGAAAATGTGCTGGGGAGAAACAAGACTGCAGGAAATAAGAGCAGTGAACAAGCTCTTGCTGTAATTCAAGTCAGGTATGATGATATGATGGTGTCTCAGATTGGGGTAGTAGCAACATGGGTGAAACTATTTGGACACAGTCAGGAAATAGAAGATAAGACTCCAGAAGATTTAATAATTCATTATATGTGGGAGAGTTGAACAAAGAAAAAGCAGGCAATCATGGCACCTAGGTTCCTGACCAAGGCAACTAGAAGAATGGTGAGGCAGTTCACTAAGTTTGGAACCATTAAGTACAATTGGATAAATTGCACAATTCCATGTGCCATAGATTGGCTTATTACCTCCATTCTAGAAAGAAGGACATTCAGACTTAGAGAATTCAAAGGACTTGCATAACATCCCTAGTTACTAAATGGTATGTTACATCTCAATCTTAGTTCTCTAATGTCCAGGTATGTATTTAGTAAGTATGATATTTTTACTTTCCATTATTTGGATCTGAAACTATCTTAACTATTTCATTTACTCATTTAATTTCAGTATGGATTGTTTGCATTTATAATGGGTAAGCACTGAGAATTGAAGTCAGCATGGTCCAGTCCCTGTCCTTAAGGAGCTCTCAGTCTCTATTCCTGATTTGCAAAGCAAGTAGTACCTAGGAAGGAATGAACTGTCTGACTGATACATGCCTTATAACCACATAGCTATTTAGTGGCAAACATTAAGTTCTAATGTGCTGTCTAGGAAGCAATGTTAAATTTCAGTCTCACCTATTTTCTTTTTCCCATCCTGTTGGGATTTAAAAAAATACAGGAAAAATGGGTATTGTGGCACAGTGAACTTTTTGTCTTTATTTATTCCCACCCCACCACCCCTGCCGAGAACTTAAATGTTTTGCTCAGTGCATTACCATACCATTTTAAAACTACATTTCCTAGCCCATCTTTCAGCTAGATATGGCCATAAGACTCAGTTCTGGACAATGGGAAACAATAAGAGCTGTCCTGTGGGACTTCTAAGATATCTGAAAGAGAGGAACTTACACATTTCTCCACCTTTTCCTTTCTCCTGCTTCCTGGAGTGCAGGTGTAGAAGCTGGAGCTGGAGCAGCCATTCTGAACTATGTCGGTAAGGGCGTACTCCCATGGTAGCTTGGAAGTGAGCTGGAAGGCACCAAGGTGCATGATGATATCATGGGGTTCCCATAGATACCCAGGATCACGAACATCAGATTTCATTTTCATGAGACAGAAATAAATTCCCGCTTGGTTCAAGATACATATCATAAAAGGAAAAAAAAAAAAAAAAGAAGTCCTGATGAAGATGCCATTTATTTTCTAGAAAATCTACCTAGAAATAAAAAGTTGACTCACCGATTCACACCATTTCCATTTTAAGTAAGACGATGTCACTGTATTTATTATTAAGCATTTTTTTACTTGCTTTATTTCAGAAAAATAGGGTTTGTTCATTTTTTTCTCACATGCTGACAGAAGATTATATTTACTGTAACTATATATATCTGAAACCAAATAGGAATATATTTCTCTCCCATATGTATTAGGTAGCCAAACCTATGTGTAACATCCTCCCAAACAGCAAACCAGAGAATCAGCAATTGTCTCAAGACCTTTTTTGAGTCAAGTAAATCTTGGCTAAGGGATTGTCCTTGCACTCGTTGAGAGGACATGCCCAAGATAAACATTACTCTCAGATTTTTGTTATACAAGTGAAGAACCAGGAGCAGGAAATTACTTCTCCAATTAGAAAATTCACAGGCAGTGGGAAAAGGTTGCATTATCCTGTCTCCCAATATACTCGAGAAGCAAGTTATTTGTGAGGTGATAAACTTACATGTTAATGCGCTGAGGGAAAGGGGAGTAGTGATGTGCCCCAAGGGCAGTAAATCCCAGTATACACATGAGAAAAGAAAGCAAAATGCTCTTCACAAATCTCTCCCCATCAGCTGAAGATAGACCCCTTTTAGCCCAAGGCTAGAAATTGATCACCTAGCTCCAATAATTCAATTATGTGCTCTATATACCTTATCCTACCTGTGCCTTTATCAGCTAATCTAAATTGGATGAATTTATAAATTTGCCATATAAGTACTTTGGCTTGGTTTTTTCATCTCAGGTACTACTCTGTTCAGACATAATCTCTATTTCTTTATAAGAAAATTATATATAAGGAAAAGTCTTAATATTTATTTCAAACTGAACACTTTTAATTAAGTGTTCATTTTAATTAAGTTAATTTGAACTTTCAAAAAAACTATG
The DNA here is from genome assembly GCF_029289425.2 of Pan paniscus. Classification (NCBI taxonomy): domain Eukaryota; kingdom Metazoa; phylum Chordata; class Mammalia; order Primates; family Hominidae; genus Pan; species Pan paniscus. The sequence continues at coordinate 121,105,889 of NC_073253.2, read as the reverse complement.
AATTTATTTTAAAACAAAACTTCCGCCTTTATAGAATGACAGAAAAAACAAATGCATAGTGGCTTTCCCAAATCACAGCTTATTTTAATACACCAAATTTGATAATAAAACATGGCAGTGTGCCTACACTTAATACACATGGCAATGTATATTACACTTGTAATATAAGTGAAGATATATTACAAATGATGTTTTTTACTTTACTATGTATTTTAGAGAGTGAGTACAAAAATTGATTTATGATTAACATCATAAGTTCCGTATCAATTACAATCACATGTGTATGGCATAAGAATTAACTTTACACTGTTACTGAGAGGAAAATAAATTGTTGATAAAACAGGTAATCACTCAAAACTCAGGACCTCCAACAGGTAATTGATCTGCAGCTTTATATTCTTTGTTCTTATGAGAATAATTGTCCAGAAATGACAAACATTGCCAACCATTTTTTTTCTTGACAATATAATTGTGAAATAGCCAATTAGACTTAGAGTTTCAGATCAATATTTTGATAGCTTTTTGAGATGAAGCATTCTTTTGATGGTGGTCAAAATTAAGGGCTACATTAAGGAGAAGATTTTTCAATAAGTGATTTAGTGCTGCGTCTAGCACACAGTGTAATTAATAATATGTCGATAACACTGCCAGAGAATTAAGTGGGATTTACTAACAAATGCTGCTACGCTTTCACTTCTACTTTGATAATTTACTTTACATTAATATAAATGAGGTAAAATTAACACCAGCTCACAGTATAGCAGCCCATTTAATTTGGTCGAATGTTTCTCAACTGCTTTCAAGTGATACATTTGGTTTCAAGGGTAATAAAATCAGACCATTTATCATTTTTCATTTAAAATACATAATTTTGTTTATACGTTTGCATTTAAAATTAGTTTTTACTATTCTTTCAGATACAAGACAAAAACATCTTAAGATATTTTAAAATTTAATTATTAGTCAAAACTTTTGTCTTGTACAATAAAAGAAAAATAAAAAGAATTCCTGAGTAAAATGCTATTTATTTTATAGAAAACCTACCTGAAAATAGAGTTGATTTATCTATTTTCATTGTAACTAAGAGTATGTCACTGTAATTATCATTAAGCATTTTTTACTTGCTTTGTATCAGAAAAAGAGTTTGTTCATGTTTTCTCTAATGTGCTGACAGAAGATTATATTTACTGTAAATGGGGCCCATTACTCCATATCAGAAGTTACTCAAAAGAAAGGAAACATCTTTCTAAAAACCTTTACTTAAAGAGGGACCGACCACAAAATATTCACCCCACACACAAAAAAAGTGAAAACAAAAATCACTGAGGTATCTATTTTACTATTTATTTATTTTCTTTTTGTAGAGACAGGGTCTCACTATATTGGCTGGGTTGATTTCAAACTCCTGACCTCAAGCAATCCCCCTGCCTTGGCCTCCCAAAGTGCTGGGATTACAGGCTTGAGCCACCATGCCCAGCCAAGATGACTATTTAAAAGCCGTGGTTTAGAAAGCAGAAAACATATGGTTGAATTTATGAGAAAAAAGAATGCATGATATTATTACTTAAAGGAGTGATAAGTATGGCTAAAGGTGGTTAGGAATTCTGTGGTAGAGGTGAGTTTTGTAATGAACACATGTTCTGATCCTGGTCACAGCAGTAGGCAAAGTGTCATAGTAAATAAAGGGCTTAAGGCAAAACTTTCCAAAGCACAGACCTGTGTTTTTTTTAAAGTGTTTCTAAATTACAAAAAAAAAAAAAAATACAAAAAGAAATTAAAGGCATACATTGCATTTCTCTGGAGGAGCTAGAATTAAGCAGCCTTGTACAGTTAGACATGAAAATGTATGGTGACATTATGTTTTGTCTGCACTTTACTATTTGCATTTCTAGAACAGCTAACGTCTAAATGTTCAACAAAAATTGATGTGTATTGACTTTGATTCACAATTTTAGAAGGAAGAATGAAGGGAAAATTGTCAATACCAAGACAGGCAATCTTTTTGGAGGCATTCATTTCCACTGCTCAATTTTTCTGGCATAAGGTCCACATGACGGTGTTTGGGTGGAAGGTATGGTTTATACAACAAATCGCTAAGAAGGCAGACATTGTTCTCAGGAAAGGAGAATGTGTGATATAGATGGCAGGCAGATACCAAATGGATGGTTTACACTCTCTTCTCCTGATTATACATTTGTCCCTCAGAGGCATTCTGATCTCCTTCCTTGTGCTGTGTGGAAAGGCATGTGTGCATTGTGCCTGGCTTATATTTGCTTCTAACAGAGAAGCAAAGGCAGTCTCAGAGGACAGTAAAAGAAAATAACTGGGAGGGGATCTCTTTGTTTCCCTTTGATTTAACTCTGGAACCCGTTACTTTTGGCTGCAGCCCTAAGACTATGATTCTAGCCTGGCTGGCGCATACTGGCTGCTGGCAGTGCGAAACATTGCTTTATGAAGTTCCCAAATAACATGAAAGATTCCAGTGTTCTCACCTGTGTGTGACCTAGAAGGTGGGTTCAAATATTTTTAACAGTTCTCTGTCAACTCTTGGAATTCATGGTTTGATTTTTGTTTTGTTTCCATTAAATGGAAGAAAGAGACCACATTTCATCCATAAAAATTTAGGCTTCATTTCAAGCTGAACCCCCTGAGGTAATTTTAAAATTCTCTGCTATATTTTAAAGCCATGGTCACAAAATAATAATAACAAAACTACTTTGTATAAAAGTTGTCACAGATTAAAAAAGCCAAAACTCCTTTCCCATAAAAGGTTTAAGCTGCTTCTCTCCATTGCTCCCCTTCCCTATCACTATTAGGAGGATGTTATTACAAACATGAAAACTGAATTCCCTTCTGCCTGACAGGTAGCTCCTAGGTCCCTAAATGTTGCCTAGACTCTGGGCCTTCCATTTGCTTTTTTAACCCTGTCTAGAACACTGACCCTGGCTGATGCTATGACACTTTTATTTGTTCTTATTTCAGGCAGTGAGATTAATGGCAGGATTCTATTATAATAACGTTGATATTAAGATGACAAGGACTTTGACTACAGTACTGTCAGCAGAAATGAAGGGAATGTTTAAAGGCTTTTTTATGAAAAGGGATTGACAAACCCTTATAATCCTCAATGCAGGGAGGGGAGGACTTAAACCTTTCAAGCATGGCTTCTTTGGGAAAAAAACATAACTGGCAACAATAAGGAAGTCAAAGGAGGAGCCAAATGGAAGAGGAAAATGAGCTTTTTAAGACCTTTTTACATGGCCAGTTAAAGTTGTATTGAAATATCTAAGTCAGGGTCTCCATGAGGTAGTTGGGTTTGTAACTTAGGACTGGAGCTGTAGAAAAGAAATATGTAAGGATTGCATGGCACAATTGTGGATGTAATGAGACTTCATTCATGAGAGGCAGGGAAAGAGAAAAGCAGGAGGCCAGAACCTGACCCTTGGGATTTGCAGGGCAAGGAGAGGAACTAGAGGAGGGAGCAAAAGGGTCATGTGAGGGATGGGAGAAGGCCAGGGTGATTTCTCCTTACCTCCTGAAAGATGATAACAAGCTAAAAGTAGAAGTGGTATTTTTATTCTCCTGGTTTTTCTACCTTATCTATAAAATAAGATATTCCCATGGATGTTGTTTCTCTTCAGAACATACCTCAGGATGACAAAGTAATGGCGAGGAAGGAAATTTGCTTGATTGAGCAATTTTTTTTCTGAGTCATCAAGTACTATGTGTATATATATTGTGGCAGCCATGGAAATGTGCTACTCAAATCTCCTTCAAGACAACTACTTTGAGGAGCAGATTGGCAGCCCCAGCTGCTTCCTCTCTAGATCCACCACTGCACTGCAGCCAGTGTTCCCTGGGCTGTTCCCAGTGAGGGTACTTGCAGACCATTCTTACTTAACACTATTTACCAGGCAGATTTTGCTTAGAGACTCCCATTGACCTGATCAAGATTACCTCAGAACTGCTTTGCTATCTGGGGCTCTTCTGACCCTATCCCTCCAGCTGTTATTCCTTAAGCCTGCATTGAACCCACTCTTGATGGCTACTCCTATTTGCTTCCCCTTCACAGGCATTTCTCCTAATGCACACCTCTTAGTATCTGCTTCTCAGAAGCTTCAAACTCTTACATACCAACTTAAGTTTAATGTTGACCTGGAGAGCTCTGATAAATCTCATCCCTCAGAAATAAGAGCCAAACCTCTAAAACATTTTTTTGTGATTTGTTTCCTCAAGATTTTAAGACTTAAATATATCCTATTTGGAGTCAGATCTGTGGAGATGATACATAAAGCCATTGTGAGAATTACACAAAATGATGGTTTATGTATCATTCGCTACAATTTTTCTTGAGGAAACTCAAAAAGGTTAATAACTCACCCCAAATCACCTTGACATTGAGAGGAAGTGTCAGAATTAGAACTCAGTGGACATCATTGGTGTAAAAGATCTAAGATTTTCCACTGAAACAGAAAATCATATTCTGGCTTATGAAGCATTGGGTAAATCCCTAAATGTTTCTTTCATTCATTTTTCATCAGGTAGTGAGAGGCTCTGTCCTTGGTGCTGAATTGCAAAAAAAATTACAGAGTATTATTCTTCTTATGGAGCTTATAGTCTGGTGGGAAAAACAGTTAATAAATAAATGACATGACTTCAGCTCCTTTATTCTATTTAAAACAAAACAAAATGTAAGTAATATCAATGGTTTCACTGACTCCTACTAACTAAATATAGAAAAAATTTCATTAACTTCTGAAGAATTTTATCTGAAAGGGATACTCTCGAAGTCTGTGGAAAACATCACAAATAATTGTATAACATTGAACACATTTCCATTGAATATTAGAAAGAGAAAAACGTAAAAGAAGACCTGGGTAAGTGAAAATTAATACTTTAAAAAATCAGGGCCAGGCGCAGTGGCTCACGCCTGTAATCCCAGCACTTTGGGAGGCCAAGGCGGGCAGATCACGAGGTCAGGAGATCGAGATCATCCTGGTTAACATGGTGAAACCCCGTCTCTACTAAAAATACAAAAAATTAGCCAGGCGTGGTGGCGGGCGACTGTAGTCCCAGCTACTCGGGAGGCTGAGGCAGTAGAATGGTGTGAACCCGGGAGGCGGAGCTTGCAGTGAGCCGAGATCGCACCACTGCACTCCAGCCTGGGCGACAGAACGTGACTCCGTCTCAAGACAAAAATAAATAAATAAAAAATAAAATAAAATAAAATAAAACAAAATAAAAATCAGCCTGTTGCCTGGCAAGAGTGACACCATCCTGAAGCAAAACCATCAAGATAACCAATGTTTGACCTCTACATATCAAGGTGTTCTGCAGCAAGGCCCTAAAACGATGCTTGTAACATAGATAATCCCTCATAAAGATGCTTATCTAACCTTCCTAGTGGTCATGAGTTTTAGCAAGAAAGTCTCAGATGTGACCAGCTGCACATGTTTTACCCCGAAAGCTTGCTATATAAAGGATCTTTTCTGGAGGGCATGTGAAGGAATCCACCATCTTGTGGCCACCCCAGATATCACTTCATTTGTAATTCCCTACTAAATATTTTCTGTCTGAGAAACTGGATCTGTCAGGCTCCTTCTTTGACATCTCATCTCCTTTGGCCTTTTGAGGTAGGCTTTCATATACTTGCTCACCCTGAATTGTTTGCAAGCTAGCCAGGAACTGAGAAACCAAGAAATAAGTAAATTGACTAAAGAATCTGTAGGGAAAATATCAGTATGGCTAGCCATGTCTCTGTGGGGTGATGTGGCATATCTGTTAGACACTTGGGGATCTCCACATTAGTACCCTGAAAATGCTGGTTGGCGAAGAGCAGTTATTACTTCAAAGCTATATATCACACTGCAGTAAGGAAGGGTGGCCGGTAGCCACTGCAGTGGGTTGGCCACTTCTGTAGGCCATTCATTTGGTAACAGAGGCCTACCTAGTAGCAGAAACAAAATTTAAACAGCTAAAGGAAGAATTGCCGCTAGAAAGGCATGTGCATTTCCACTTCTCTCCTTGCATCCAACTTAGTGGACAAAATTGAAGACCAGGAGACAAAAATTGAAATGTTAGCATGTAGATTTGCCCACCTAGGAGAAAATAAATGGAAATGACCAAAATTCAGAGCTATCATACCTGAGCCAGATTGAAACATGAAAACTTGGAATCCCTGAGAATGTTTTGGAGAGGAAGACTGATGACATAGAAGGGGGACAAGAATCATTGGCAAGCTCACTCTCTAATGCAGAGGAAAGCAAAAGCTCAACAACTGCAGCAAAAGGGGGACAAGTGATATAGGAGACTCTCTTGGAGAATGAAAAGACCTTTAAACAACTACTCAGGGAACCCCTGACAGCTTGGATGGTCTGACTGTGGGACACAGGAGGTGATGATGTTTCCTTACCCAAGAATTAAGCAGAAAAATAATGAGTAAAATCACCACCTGCCCAGCTCTGTGGCAACACCTTCATAATGCAAGGGAATTATAAACTTATGGACTGGATCATTGTAGCTGTGAGAGAGGCTTGCCTAATGAAGGAGGTTTACCAGGAGGGACAACCTCTTGGCAGTTAATCAAAAAGGCCCAGGGGCCTCTCAAAGGATTAAGGATGAGACAAGCCATCTATGCTCAGGTTTTTGCAGGATCTGATAAGGAAGTTGTTACTGCCAGTATTAAAAACTAATTGCTACAGGGTGCACCAAGAGAATGGCATGGCCATTTGCTGTCTTTGTTGAATCTTATAGTGGAGCAAGATGTAAATGATGTGGGAGAAGCCATCATAGATTTGGGAGAAACCAAGAAAGTCAGAGACAGAGTATTCCTAGTAATCTGACAAAGGCTAACATATGGTAAGAAGAAAACTCCACAGAAAGAAGGAGAAAAAAGGGGAAAGGCACCAATAAAGGTCTCATGTAAGCAAATGTAGTATGATTCATTGGAAGCAGGAACAACACTCTGAGGAGAAATAGACAATCTAATGTTATATTAGTAGCTTTATGGAGGGAACTACAGCATGAACAGTAGTTTTGTTCTTTCCCTTTTGCCCTTCTGGTAGAAGGGAAAGACAACTCCACCCCTAGTTCTAAGGCCCTGGCCTTTCAGGGGTGGCCCCCATCTGGCCCAGTGATTAGGAGTGAGGCCAAGGTCAAACCCACATGCAAGCAACAGAGGGGCAATCAGAAGCCCCATACTGAGCTCACCATTTACTTGTACCCCTACATACAGAGAAGACTATTGCCTTAGTAGATACTGGGGCAGAATGTACTTTAATACATGGAAATCCACAAGGACACCCTAGTCAATGGTCTACCATTGATGGTTATGGGGGTGAGGGGAAATGATCTAAGTAAAAAGAACTTTAATATATTTAGTTGTTGAAAAGGCTTCTCTTGCCTTATATATTGTGTTTATTTCCTCTATTCCAGAAAACACTATAGTCATGGATATTCTATTATGAAAGACTTTGCAAACTTCAGTGGGTTAATTCAGATTGAAGGTGCATGTAGTAAAGGCTACTCTCAGTGGAGAGGCAAAATGGTTACCTGTACAACTCCCTGTCTCTAGGCAGGTTGTCAATGTCAAACAACGCAAATTGACTGGGTGTGTGTTGGGGGGGAGGTGGGGCATGCTGAAATAAGTGCAACTATTGAGGAATTGGCAAAGGTGCATATTATCCTTGCAGCTCAAAGCCTGTTTAACAGCCTCGTCTGGCCTGTACACAAACCAGGTGCAAACCAGAAAGTACCTGGTAGATGACTGTGAATTAATGGAACTGAATAAGGTAACCCTGGCCATATGTGCTGTAGTTCCTAATATTACTTAGTTAGTCAAACACACAGTGTCTGTGCTGGAGACTTTATGCTCTCTTAGATTTGGCTAATGCATTTTTCAGCATTTCTTTCTCTGAACAATCACAAGATTAATTTGCTTTTACCTGGTAAGGTCTGCAGTAGAACTTTCAAGTGTTTTCCCAGGGATATCTTCACAGGCCTACTATTTGTCATGGAATGATGGCTAGAGAATTTTCTTTGTTCTCATTCCTGTCTTCTCTTTCTTAGTTTCATTATATTGATGACATTATGTTAACCTTAGAAAATTTTAATGTGTTACAGGAAAATCTTACAGCATTGTGTACTCTTTTGTGGGAACAAGGGTAACCAATCAACCCTTGGAAGATCCAGGGCCCAGACTGAAATTTTTAGGGGTTGCATGGTTGGGTAAGACTCATTTTACATGGGGTATATTAATTGACAAAGTCCAGCAATTTCCAACTCTAAAAGCAGTAAAAGAAATCCAAATATTTGTGGCATTTTTGGGTTATTGGAAAGCATTCATCTCACATTTAGCCTAGTGTTTGAGACCATTATATAGACTTATGATAAAAGGGAAATATTGAGCTCGTGGCACACCTCAGCAAGAAGCTTTGAACAAGCTAAAGTGCTAGTATGGCAGGCATAAGCCTTAGGTGCCACTTTAGAGGGAATAGCTAGGACTTTAGATGTGACTGCTACTCCTGAGGTGTGAGCTGGGCCTATGGTAACCACAGAATGGTAGGTCAGTTCCTTTAGGATTTTGGTCACAATTATGGAAAGGAGCCAAAACCAAATGCTCTCCCATTGAACATTAAGTGCCAGTAGTATATAGTGCTTTACAGCAAGTGGAGCCATGGACAAAGACCTTTCCTGTGATTGTGAGAACAGGTCTACCAATCAAGGGATAGACAGAAGGACTGTTTAAACAATTAACCTCCACTGTAGCCCAAACACCAATCTTGAATAAATGACATGCCTATTTGCAACAGTGAAGAGTTTTGGCAACGAGTTCCTTAAGCTCAGACTCTCATTCTGCATTAGGCCCTGTTACATTTGAGCAAACAAAGGACTCCCCTTTAGCTCCTCCTACTCTAATGCCTGATATAGTAAGAAAAAATTGTTACCCATCTGGACAATGCTTGGTATATGGATGGCTCCAGTAGAGGAAGCCACGTTACTTGGACTGCTATTGCTATACAACCACAAACTGATAAAATCTGGCTTGATACAGATAGGCATCAGAGTAGTCAGTGGGCAGAGTTGAGAGCTGCTTGGTTAGTAATCACACATGAGCCCTGGCACCTGTTTCTTTGCACTGGTAGCTTAGCTATATTCAAAGTTCTAACTATGTAGTTAGCCCAAATGTAACAAGAAAAGTGGATGGGATGATTATGCGCAAGCCTGGATGGAGCATGAACATGTGGCAAGATATATGGGAGAAGCTGCAACACCCTGCAGTTGATTTAATTGTATTTCATGTGGCTGCAGGAAAAAAAAAAGTCTCAAATCCAAGAGATATGAAGCTGACATTCTAACAAAAATCAGAAGCATTATGCTGACTCAGGCTGCTAATGTAGTGACCTGGGTACATAACAAAAGTGATCATAGAAATGCAAGAGTAGGCTGAGAGATAGCCAAGGAGGGGCAGGAGTGGCCTTAAAATATAGTGACCCCCTAGCAGCTGTTACAAACTGTTTACCATGTTCTTGATTGTATCCATGGCATATACCATAACAAGCAGGAAACATTTGTGGGGCTATCCACCCTGTAACCAATTGGAAAGTAGATTACATAGGACCTCCAAGGAAAGAAATATGTGTTAAACTGTGCAAACACTGCTATTGGGAGTGCTACAAGGTTTTTCTTGTAAGCTAATCAAGCCAGTACTACTAAAGGTTTAGAGGCTTTCAGTACTATGTATTGATATCCCCAGCACACTGACAGTGACCAAGGGACCCCTTTTGCTAGATGTGATATGCATGAATGGGCAAGGGAACACAGTATAGCATGGCACTTTCATTTACCACATAACCCCTAAGCAGCAGGGGTAATTGAAGGAAAAATGGTCTGTTGAAAGCACAAATGTGGACCTTACTGGGGAAACCTTCCTGCCCAGGTAGATGTATATGTTATCCACAGCCTTTAATTTTAAAATTTAGCCAAAGGAGGGGGCACCTGCCCCATATGACCTGTTGGGATAACTGCTTCCCCCACCCCCAGCCTATAACTGTTCTCTACGGGTGACTGAGGCAACTGTTCTTCCCCCAGACCTGGTTGACAAACAACATGTTTTGCACATGAAGACACCAGTGAACATACTACCAGGGAAGGGGACACTCCACTGGGGCTTGGGATGACAAATACCCCCAGGCTGTATAGGCTATTTCCTTCCAGAGAGTGGAGAACATGCTGGATAGTAAGAGCTATTGAGCCTATGGATAATAGACCTTATTGAGCCTACTGAATAATAGACCCACGATCATCCACTTTAAATGGTCAGCAGAAATATATATACCCTGTGGCATGGTGGTGGGTTCTCTAATATGGTGTACTCTTGACCAAATTACTTTGACAACCACTGCTGACAGGTCATCCCCTGGGCAACATATATGGTATGTTGCAAAAGCCAAGAGCTACTTCTTTGATAACTACCCTTAATAAACAACTAGTATATTCCTAACAGATGGAGGAGATCTTCCCTTGGAAATACTTAAGTTTCTTGCTTTTTGTCCTTAGTTATTTTCTGTGGCTGTTATCATCAGCCAACACCTATGAAGCAAACCTTTTCCTATAATGGGTCCAAGACTATGCTGATGGCTAGTCTTGTCAATCATCTGTCAGATACGTGGCCTCATGCCATTCACTGGTGTTTCTAGCTTGCTGTGGTGGATATCTCCCTTCCAAGGATGAGGTTGGATAGAATATCAGGAATATGTCACTGCTTCTCAAAATTACGTGATGGTATTACAAATATGACCAGAGATAAAATAGCTCAATGGCCCATTAATAATACCCTTTCTGAAAAGGGACATGGGAAGCATTTTTCTTTCAATGAAACTATTTAACTTGCTCTCCAACTGGCAACAACCCAATTGAAAGGACAAAACGACCCATTACTGTGATGTCAGGACCCAATTATAGGATGGGTTTATTTGGCTAACTCCGTCTTTTGGCCAGCTTAGTAAAGTTGTCCCCCCACCCACCACCATGTTGGGAACAAAAGAATCATTCTAAATATACTTGGCCAAATAGCACAAGGAATATGAAATGGATATCAAGAGACTGATGTTTATATGGGAAAATATTACCAAGTACTGACTGGCATGGTACAGAATGAGCAATGCATCCAAAAACATATTGGTTGGCCTCAAACAAAACTTCTTGGATATGTGGCACCAAGTTATGGCCTTGGTTACTCCCTGGATGGTCAGGAAGATATTCTTTGTTTATACATGGGCATAAGGCCAAATAGTTGCTATTCTTACAAAGCCTAAAAATCTCTTTCATTTGAAGTCCCACTGAGCCTAATCTGTTTTCCATTGGTATAATCATACGGCCTCTATTTTTATTTTTCAGTTGGGCATCAAATATGTTATTTGGCATGTGGAAGCTCTAACAGTTTATACAAATAAAGCCTTGAATGATAGCCACATGGGAACATCTTTTTTAAACATGAAAGTTACTCTCATGAGAAAGCCTGTCCTCCAAAATTGCATATCTTCAGACATACCCATTAATGCCCAATGGGGGGACTTGTGTGATCATAAAAATTGAATGTTGTGTTTGTATTCCTGATAAATCAGACTGACAGTGACTGATATGAAAACCCCAAAATCCAGTCTTTCAGATTGAATGCCCACTTTGAATGAATAGCTTCATAGCTGGTTTGGGTCCTGGGGCACCTGTTGCCAGAAGCTGCTTCTCCTATTAGGTATTACACTCATATGTTGTTTACTGTCCTGTTTTTGTCTTTAGCATTGCTGCAGCATTTGTTTCCAATGGAGCCAATAGGTTGTTGCTAAAGCTGTACGATATCAAGAACTCTCCCTCTAGGCCCAGGTACTATCATGAAAGAGGTGGGAGCATGAGAATGTAAGGGCCAGTTTTGAGGCATGGAATGTATGAAAATAGCATGTTGCATGGCAAGAGTGATGCCCTTTTGAAGCAAAACTGGCACGATGATTGATGTTTGGTTCCTGCACACCAAGGCATTCCTGCAGCAAGGTCTTAAAACAAGTCCTGTATCATAAGTAACCCCTCATAAAGATACTTCTCTAACATCCGCAGTGGTCACCAGTTTTGGCAAGAAGTCTGAGACATGATCAGATACACGTATTTTAACTTAAACACTTGCTATTTAAAGAATGCTTTCTAGAAGATGGTTGTGGGGATCGACTGTCTTGCAGCAGCTTAAGATATTGATTCTGTTTGTAAGTCCCTATTAACTATTTTCTTTTTGAGAAACTGGATTTGTCAACCTCTTTCTCTTGTCTCTCAGCTCCCTTGGACTTTGATATAGATTTGGGGGTTTTAGATTGGCATATACCTGCTTACCCCAGAATACATATGATTTTTTAATTAGGAAAATATATTGTAAAGATGCCAGTTATCTAAATTTTAAGTTATAAATTTAATAACACCCAATGAAAATCCCAATGGAATATTATGAAAGTTGGCATCTGAAAAGAAAAACATAAAGAATAATCAATTAAAGAAGAAGAATAATCAATTAAAGAAGAAAAAAAGGAAGAAAATATTTGGCAGGTCTTGATATACCAGATATAAAATAAACTACAAAACTCCCCTGCTTAAAAAGTATTGTCTTAATCCATTCAGATTGCTGTAACAAAATACCATAAACTATAGGGCTCATAAGAAACAAAAATTTATTTCTCACAGTTCTAGAGACTAAGAAGTACAAGATCAAGGTGCTGGCAGATTTGGTGTGTGATGAGGGTCCACTTTCTAATTCATAGACATTGTCTGGCCACTGTGTCCTCACATGGCTAAAGGAGAAGGGAGCTCTCTGGGGCCTCTTTTTAAGAACTTTAATACCATTCATGAGGGTTCCATCCTCATGACCTAATCACCTCCCAATGGCCTCACCACAAAACACCATCACATTGGAGATTAGGTTTCAACATATAAATTTTGGAGAGACACAAACATATAATCTATAGCAAATGTGATACTGGTACAGAAATATTTCATTGAAACATAAGACCCCAGAAATCAGTGCCATAAATATGTAGCAATTTTGTTTGCAATAAAGATGGAATTTCCAGTCAATGAAAATGATATACTGCTTAAACAAATGGTATTGGGACAATTGAAAATGAAGTAGGAGAAAAATAGTTTAGACATACATTTCATCCTATGTACAGACACCCACCCCTGACCACACACACTCTCTCAGACAAACTTCAGATTATTTTAGGAATGAAATAAGCAAATAAATTTATAAAGATTATAGAAGAAAATATAAGGCAGCAATTTAATAATCTTAATGTTTGTAATCTTGACCTAAAATGTGTATGTGTTTATGTGTGTATATAGGATGAAATTTTATATCTAACTCCAATAGTTAAAAATACTGATACATTTGACTACAGAGAAATTTAAATCTTCTACAGGGTGAAAAACAAAATTAACATCAGAGAAATTAAAAAAGTAATGATAGATAAGTATGACATCTTTGCATTGTCTACATGAGGCAAAGGTTAAGTTTTAAAAAATACATATACATCTATTTTGAAATGATAACTCATTTGGAAAAAAGAGCAAAGGTTATAAGAGGTGATTTACAAGAATAAAAAAGATATGAAAATATTTTCAACCTCACTGGTGATTAGGAAAATACAAATCAAAATAAGATACCCTTTTTTGTCTAAGACATTAACAAAAGATTCAAAAATTTACAATATATTGGCAAAAATGAAAGAAAAGATAGTCTCATAAATTGTTGATAAAAGTGTAATTTTGTAAAGATGTTTTGGTGAGATATTTGTTAATATCTGTCAAAACTTAAAATGTTCCCATTGAGTTCAGTGATTACACTTTTATTAATTTATACTATAAACATTACTGTTTATTTATTAGTGGTCAGTGCAGTCAGATAATAGTAATTCAGCTTAACTATAAAATACCAGGAGGGACAATTGATACTATGTCCTAGATAGGAACTCAGCTTCCTAAAAGCCCACCTCTGGATTAATCCCAGAGGATCACAGTTATCTGAGAAGAACTAGTTAATAAATATCCACTTTAACTGAATCCATTTTAAATGGGTACTGAATTTTATTAAAAGTGGTGAATTGTTATATAATGAGGAAATTTTTTTCAGAAATTCATATAAATATTATAAAAATAAATGTACTTGGTATGTGATAAAATTGGATTATAATTGCTTCTGTGGGCTATTTCTTCACAAGTTATGGATGGATTAAATCTTGGCATTTTGGATGCAGTATTTCCAAAAACACTTTATGGTAGCATGATATTAAATCCCCCATTTATGACTTTAGCAACAAAATTATTAAAAGAATCTTATTTATTCCAAAAGACCAAAAGTCCTTTAATGATAAAATAAGTAGAAATATATATCACAACATCATAGTTGTCAGTCTTCTCTTCTGTCCATGACAAGCGGTTTAACTATGCCATTTTGCTATTGTAATCATTTTTGTGATTTTCGCATTTCTTTAATCTCACTGCATGAAACAAATTTCCTCTCGTGAAATGTATGGTAACATGTTAAAATCAATTTGCATTAATATTGCATATTATTCCAAAACGAACAAATTCAAGTACAACATCTATTGATAATAATGAACAGGCGACAGACAATAAAGATGTGGTGGTGGGAGACAGACACCAGTACTACACAGTACCGCAGAGAGGAAAATTGGAGAGAGGACTACTCTTAGAAGTGATTGTTTTATTAGTGAAACTTTTGTCCAACTTAGCTTTTCTTCCTTACACAACTGAACTGTGAATCGGTGAATAATATTGAGTACCCATTCAAACATGAATTTCTATATTTATTATATCAGTGAAAAATTCGATATAACCTTAATGTCTCTTAATAAAGGAAGGATTAAATACATTATAGTGTATGATAGCAAATACTTCTGATTTATTAATTTACTTACTTATTGACAAATATTTTTTGAGTTCTTATTAGGTACTAGGCTCAAAACAAATTAATTTCCAGCTCTGATGGAGTTTGATTTTATTGAGAGAAGATAGACACTAAACCAATAAAAAAAAGAAGTACATATTTTAGATATCAATAAGTGCTAATAAGGTAACCACCCAATGGTTCTTCCTGTCCATTCCACAGACAAAACCAATTCACTAAGACCATGGCATTGCAATAAACAGTTTAATTGATACGAGGCTGGCCACGCCACATGGGAGACCGAGTTATTACCCAAATCAATCTCTCCAAAAATTATGACGGTAGGGTTTTTCAAAGATAGTTTGGTGGGCCAGGGAATGGATGTTATGGATTGGTTGGGAATACGATCATAAGAGTATAGAAAATGGTTCTCTTGTGTGCTAAGTCCATTTCTGAGTAGGGCCATGAGACCGTTTCATGGCTTCAGGTGGAAATGCAGTCATCAGAAATGCAAAAACCTGAAAAGACATTTCAGAAGACCAATTTTAGGTTCTACAATAGTGATGTCATCTGCAGGAGTAATTAAAGTTGCAAATCTTGTGACCTCTGGAATAATGACTGGTACCTGTTACATATTATGTAATGACTGGTACCTTCACAGAATTCAGGCTCCTCTCATCCTCCTATCCTGCTGGCCTTTCATTATCTTTACAAAGGCAGATTAGTTTAGGGTAAGGGCTGTTATCATTTAAACTATAAACAAAATGTCTCCCACAGTTAGCTTAGCATAAGCCTAGGAATGATTAAGGACAGTTTGGAGGTTAAAGGCAAGATGGGGGTTGGTTAGATCAGATTTCTATTACTGTCATAATTTTCTCACTTATAATTTTTGCAAGGGTGATTTCAATGAGATGAACAAAACAAACAGGAAATGATGCAATAAGTGATAGTATTTCATGTGGCGTGGCTGTGTATGGATTCTGGGAAAGGTAACAATGGAGTAAAGGAATAACCTATTTATATCTGAGAAGAGCTTTCTAGGCAGAGGAAGAGAAAATGCAAAGGTCCTTAGGCATGTTCTTGATACGTTCAAGGCAGAGCAAAGAGGCCCGCAAGGCTGGAGTATGTTGAGTAGGGGCAAGATAGGTAAGAGATATGATCAGAGGGTTAGCAGGGAGCTGCATGAGTTAGGTACTTCTGTGTAACAAAAAAAGATCTTGGGGTTTATTTTGAGTGCGAAGAGAAATTATTGGAAGGTTTTGAACAGACAAATGACATGACCAGACAAACGTGTGTGTGTTTTCCTAGTCTCTCTTTTTAAATCAATTACACTTTTTATTACAAACTTAAACACCCTGAAAGTTATCACTCCCGTACTAACAACAAGAAAAAAGCAGAAAATATTAAACATTATACATGCTTTCTTAAATCCATCACATAATTGAGCACACAACAATGCCCTGAAACTGGAAAGAGACAGACATGCAAATACAAAGAACCATAGCACGCTGGAAGCAGAAACCACTGGAGCCACTGGAAATGGTAAGAAAACTTAAACTGTAATTGATGAATGGCTAGACACTAAGTGAGGATTGGCATGAGAGTGAAAAACTCCAGGGTGCCCAGTCTTAAAAAAGCCCTCACACTTTTGTGAGTTTTACCTGCAAGAGCTCTGATAGGTTCTCCCAGTGAAGACCAGAGTAAACACCTTCACATTCTCTTCAGGGGGAGAAGAAGTATAACCATTCTAAATACATCCATAGCATTCTATTCTTTACTTTAAAGGAAACTACTTCACCAGAGCTTGAATAGCAAGGACGAAGGAAATACCCAACTCTAGCCCCTAGTAGTCTCCCTGACTAACCTAAGTGGTGGTGGGAGGGGATGAGGGGACTCAGAAGCACTTGGGGAGGTCACAGTCTAGGGGCACAGTCTCATTAAAAGACTGATATCTGATCGTAGGATACACTACTCCTTCAATCTTATGCCACATCACAGGGCTGCTGTATCATAACAGAGGATTATGGTTGAAAGAACCTACGAAGTGCTCAGACCCTATTTAAGGAGGAGTGTCAAACCCAAAACAAGAGAGACACAAACAAGGATGATAGAGGAATTTGAAACCTCATACCCAACAGCCACAGACAATTGTAAACACCTTGTAACTCCTAGACATATAAACATAAAACTTAATGCTAAAACCCTATTCCCTTTCTATTACCTAATGTATCATGTTCAGCTTTCAGAAAAATCTACAAGGCATAAAAAATACAAGTGAAAACACAGTTTGAAGGGACAAAGCAAGCAACAGAACTAGACTCATATAGGATAGAGATTTTGGGATTATCAGATGGAGAAGTAAAAATAACTATGATTAATATGCTAAGGGCTCTAATGGAAGAAGTAAACAACATAGAAGAACAATTGGACCATGTAAATAGATAGTTGAAACTCTAAGAAAGATACAAAATGAAATGCTAGACACCAAAAATAGAAAAGAATGATAAAATGGAACAGAATATTCAAGAACTGAGAGATAATTACAAAAGGTATAACATATGTATAGTGGGAATAACAGGAAAAAAAGAGAGAAACAGAAGAAATATTTGAATAATATGACTTGGAATTTTCCAGAATTGATGACAAACACCAAATCGTGGATCCAGGAAGCTCAGAGACATAAATCAAGGTGAATACTAAAATATATGCATCTTGACACATCATATTCAAATTGCAGGCATAAAAGACAAACAAAAACTCTTAAAAGAAGACAGAGGGGCTGGGGAGAGACAGGTAGAGAGAGAGAGAGAGAGAGAGAGAGAGAGAGAGAAAGAGAAAGGGAGACTTTACCTATAAAAGAACAAGAATTGTATTGAGTGTCTCCTCAGCAAGCAGGCAAGTAAGAAAAGAGTAGAGTGAAATATTTAACAGTCTGAAAGAAAAAAAAAAACAGAATTCTGTATGTAGTAAATATCCTTCAAAAGTGAAGGACAAATACTTTCTGAAAAAAACAAAAACCAAGGGAACTTGTCATCAGTACACCTGCCTTGCCAAAAAAATTAAAAGACGTACTTCAGAGAGAAGAAAACAATATAGGTCAGAAACTCAGACCTACATAAGGAAAGGAAGAGTAGTAGAGAAAGAATAAATAAAGGTTAAATACTACAATTTGTTTATTTTTATTAATCGATGTAATGGGTAACTATTCAAAATAATAACAAAACAATATATTGGGTGGTTATAGTTTATGGATAAGTAGAATGAGTGACAACAATGCTATAAAAGATGGGAGGAGGAATTGAGAATACTTTGTTAAGGTACCTGCATTACTTGTGAAACAGTACAGTGTTGTTTGAAAGTGGTCTTTCATTAGTTGCAAATGTATATTGCAAAGTCTAGAACAATTAGAAACAATCATGAACAATTTTAAAAGAGGTATTGTGGACATAATAGAGAAGGGAGAAAACAGAATCATATAAAATAATTAAAACCAGAGAAAGCAGAAAAAGAATAAAAAAAGAAAGAACCAGTGTATAAATAAAAAATAGTTACAAAAATGGTAGATATTTACCCAACTATATCAATAATCACTTTAATGTGAATTGTCCAACACCAAATAAAAGACTGAGTGGAGAAAACAAACAAAAAAACAAACCAAGACCCAACCACATAGTGTATACAAAAAACTCCTTCTATATATGAAGATATAGAGTAAATTCACACCATCCTAACATTAACCAAAAGAAGATTGGAATAGGTGAGTTAATTTCAGACAAAGCAGACGTCAGAAGAAAGGAAATTTTAAAGGATAAAATGGGTCATTAAATAATGAAAAGTAATCAGTACTCCAAGAAGCCAGAAGAGTTTTATTGTATATGTGCCTAATAACAGATTATCAAAATATGTGAGGCAAAAAATGATTAAACTGCAAGCAGAAAAAGGCAAATCCACTCTTATAATTGAAGATTTCCACACACCTCTATCATTAATGAACAGATCCAACAGGCAGAAAACAAGTAAGAATATAGTTACCCTGAAGAGCATCATTAATCAACTGAATCTAATTAACATTTACCGAATACTTCAACCAGCAACATCAAAATACAAATTTTTCCTAAGCTCACATGGAATACACACCAAGGAACAAACTCTGGTTTATAAAATATACCTCAACAAACATAAAAGAATAAGAATCATATAAAGTATGTTCTCAGATCACAATGGAATTAAACTAGAAATGAATAACAAAAAAGGCTGGAAAATCTCAAAGTATTTGGAGATTAAACAGCACACTTCTAAAATCACATGGATCTAAGAAATAGTCTAAAAAGAAACTAAAAATATTCTTAACTAAATAAATATTAGATACACCTTAACAGAATTTGTGAAATGCAGTAAAAGCATTTCTTAGAGGCAAATTTATAGCACTGAGTTTACATACAGATATACCTTGGAGATATTGCAGGCACAGTTACAGATCACTACAATAAAGTGACTATCACAACAAAGCAAGTCATACAAAATTTTTCGTTTCCCAGTGCATAAAAAATTATGTTTACAATAAACTGTACTATATTAAGTGTGTAATAGCATTATGTCTAAAAAACAATGTGCATAGTGTAATTTCAAAATACTTTATTGCTAAAACATGCCACCAATCATCTGAACCTTCAGCAAGTCGTAACCTTTTTGCTGGTGGGGGCTCTTGCCTTGATATGGATGGCTGCTGACTGATCAGGGTGATGGTTGCTGAAGGCTAGAGTGACTGTGACAATTTCTGAAAAGAAGACAACAATGAAGTTTGTCCCATTGATTGACTCTTCCTTTTATGAAAGATTCCTCTGTAGCGTATGTTGCTTTTTGATAGCATTTTATCAACAGTAGAACATCTTTCAAAATTGGAATCAATCCGCTCTAACCCTATCCCTGTTTTATCAATTAGGTTTATGGTCTCTCCTGAAATCTTTACTGTCATTTCAATGATGTTCACAGCATTTTAACCAGGAGTAGACTCCATCTCAAGAAACCACTTTTCTTGCTCATCCATAAGAAGAAAAAGGATAATCTTCAACAGATAGTTCAGGAACAACTGGACATTCACATGCAAAAAAAAAAAATGTACGTAGATGCTGACTTTACTTCTTTCACAAAAATAAACTCAAGTGGACCATAGACCTAAATGTAAAATGCGAAACTGTAAAACTTACGGAACATTCCATAGGAGAAAATCTATGTGACCTTATGTTGACGATTGATGATGACTTCTTAGATACAATACCAACAGTGTTATCCATGAAATAAAACATTGGTAAGTTGGACTTCATTAAAATAAAAAGCTTTTGCTCTGTGACAGACACTGCTAGGAGAATGAAAAGACAAAGCACAGAGTGGGAGAAAATACTTGTAAAATACATGTCAGATAAAGGACTTGTATGCAAAATACACAAATAAGTCTTTAAAAAACTCAACAATATAAAAACAAACAACTCTATTAAAAATGGGCAAAACTCTGAGCAAACACCTCACTAAAAAAGATACACAGAAAACTAGTAAGCATGTGAAAAGATGCTCAACATCATAGTCATTAGGAAATTGCAAATTAAAATAACAAGTTGCTACTGCATACCTATTAGAATGGCTGAAGTTTAAAACAAACAAACAAAAAAGGCTGACAATACCAAGTGCTGATGAGGATATAGAGTAACAGGAACTCTCGTTTATTTCTGCTGGAAATCCAAAATGGTACAGTCATTTTGAAAGTTTTTCATGGTTTTTTACAAAACGAAATGGTCTTACCATTCAGTCACTTTTTTAGTACTTAATCAAATAAGTTGAAAACTTATGTCTTCAAAACACCTGTATGCTAATGTTTATAGCAGCTTTATTTATAATTGCCAATTTATAATTTGGGCAATTATAAATATGCTTTTCAAAAGATTAATGGGAGAGATTTATTAATCTAGTAACTATACAAAATTATAGTTAGTAGAAATAAGTTCTGTTCTATGTCACTGTAGGATGACCATTGCTAATAATAATATATAGTTTCAAACAGGTAAGAAGATACTGAGTGTTCCCAAAACAAAGAAATGATAAATGTTTGAAATAATGGACATGCCAATTACCCTGATCTGATCACTATACATTATATGTGTTGAAACCTCATTATGTACTCCATAGTACGTAGAATTATTCTATGTCAATTAACAATAAAATTTTGAAAACGTGAATGGAAAAAATGGTGCATCTATACAATGGATTATTATTCAGCAATTCAAAGAATGAGGTATCAAGCCACAAAAAGACATGGAAGAAACTGGATAGCATATTGGTAAGTGAAAGAAGCCAATTTGAAAAGCCTACATATTGTATGATCCTAACTTTATGACATTTTTTAAAAAGCAAAGTTTTAGAGAAAGTAAAAAAAAAGCAATAGTTGCCAGGATTTTGTGGGCAAAGGGTGGGTGATGAAAAGATGAAGCACAGGGGATTTTTAGAGCATGACATATCCACCATAATGGTGGATAGGTGACATTATGACTTGTGAAAACCTGTAACAATCTACAACACAGAGTGAACCCTAATGTAAACTATTAACTTCTGTTAATAATAATGTATCAATATTGCTTCAAATATAGGACACTGATGCAAGTTGTTAATAACAGGAGAAACTTTGTCTTGTAAGAGAGGGGCTATGTAGAACTCTCTGTACTTTTAATTTTCTATAAACCTAAAACTGTTCTAAAAAATAAAGTCTGTTAATTAAAAAAACCCTCAACACTGAAACAGATAAGCACACAGACAAATATACATGTCATAAACTGCAAGGGAAATATCCTTGAAACCACCACCCAGATTTAGAAGTGGAACTTTGTTAACCACTGTAAAGCCTCCCCCAATATGTCCATCCCATTGCCCAAAAGTAACCATTATCTTAAACTGTATAGTCACTACTTTTTAGCATTTTCCATGGTTTTAGCTTGCAAGGATGTACCTATAAGTACCATAGTTTAGTTTTGCCATTTTAAATAATTTGATATATTCAAGTGTATAAATAAATTTACGGCTGGTGATATTTTGAAAATATCACTATGGTTTTGTGTGTGTGTGTGTGTGTGTGTGTGTGTGTGTGTGTGGAATAACGACTACTGCAGTACAAAGATGGAGGCAGGAGGAACCAGTAGGAGACTATTGCAATGGCAGCTTGAACAAGGGTGACAGCGGGGAGAGGTAGATGGAATCGCTTCACATTGAGAAGGTTGAACGCCAAAGATTTAGTGATGGATAGCATATGAAATAGGAGAGAAATAGAAGAACTGAAGATTACTGAAAGAAACAAATTGTCACTTGCAGAAAGGGAGAAAGGCTGGAACAGTTACAGTCATTTAAAAATCATAAGCAGATCCATACTGATTTTGAGGATGTATGTGATATTAATTTAAAGAACCAATTTTTTATTATTTGAGTATAATATAGTAATACAAGAGTATGTCCTCTTTCTACATCTTTCAAAAATATGTGCACATTTTACATTTTTTAATAATAAAGGAAAATATGGAAAATAATCTAAAAACTATACGTAATTGGATCTATGGGAAAGAGAATTTTTCAGTAACGTATGAGAGACTAATTTTATTGTAGAACCCTCAGTACTCTTTAGTTGTTAATATGAACATATTATTTCTGTAACTCAATCAAAATTCTGCATACATATATGTGCATGCATATACACACATAATTTTGAGCATACCAAGTTTTTTCCCTACAATTAGTACATAGCTTGTAAGTTTAGAACTATAAAATAGTTTTGAATACCATTATTTTCAACCGCAGGCAGTTGAGAGTGAAAAACGGATTCAACAGGGGCCCAAACCAGCCTCATAAAGCCCAAAGAACTAGAGAAGGTGTCGGAGACAGTTCTGTGTACCCAAATCCCCCAGAAGGAATGTGAAAGTACTGAGAGGAACAGTGGATTGCAAGTTGCTTGGAGTAGGACAAAGAGGATGGATAGTGACACTATCTACTGTAGAGTCAGACAGGACTGTGGACACCTGTCATTATTTCCGGCTTATCACAGAGGCTCAGGTGGGATGAAGTATGTTGTCAGAGGGGAGGGAAACTAGGATGAACTGAATCTCTTCTCTTAAAATAATAATAATGCCAAGCCCTTAAAATCTTAGATCAACTCCAAGTAGGAAGGATAAAGGGGCAGGGAAAGCAGATAAAATGGAATTGACTCAGTTTAAATACAAAATTAAACACATTTAAATCAGGAAGTGTTTGAGAAGAAGTACTAGTGTGTGTGTGTGTGTGTGTGTGTGCACTCAAATAGCTTAAGGGAGGGTCAGGGAGAAAGAGAGACAAACAGAGGCTCTGGAGGATGGCAAAAAATAACTTTTGCATGAGCATTTCGTCAAATGACCACTTAACAATAGCAATTTAGGTTTATTTACTGTAAACATAGATTTGAGAGTTTGATATTTACAGTTTGATATTAATTTTACTGGGTGCTTTTTTGCAGTTTCTGCTTGATTTTATTCAAAAGAATATGTCCATTTTATCTGGGTAAATAAAAAAATTATCTGTGTTTTCAAAGGAATTTTTTTTTTATGAAATTCCTGGTTACCTGAAAACTATTGATTTATAAATTCATTAAATTCTGATTTGTTTACATTTTAGTGTAAAGTCAGTATGTTTATATTATGCATGAAGAAAATCTCACAAACCTGTTTTCCTTATATGTATAAAAACACCAATGATATTCATTAATGTTTTCTGGTTATCATCTATTACATACACACAAACACTCAAATAAGGGGAAAAAGGCAGTTTGGTATATTACTGATGGGGAAAATTCAAAGGGGAAATAATAAAAATACAATGAAAAATATGCTTTAAACTATGTTTGCTTTGCAAGCTATGCAGATTGACATTTCAAATTGTGACTAGAGAAAATAGAGAATAATTACATTCCGTCTTTTACAACTATACATGCTGGTGTTCCAAAGAATGACAGGTCGGGTGAGGCATTAGTGTAGGTCCCTTTAGTTGGATTCTTCTTTCCCTTTTAAATGGCATCAGTCAGCTGCAATTTCAGATCTATTGTCTATAGACCAAGCCCAGGGCAAGATCTTACTGTGGCACAATGACCTTTTTTATTTCTTTTCTTATAGTTCCATTAGTCTTTTTAATCTGTCTAATGCGACAAGTTTATGTCAGATAGCATTGTCTTAAACTAACATTACTTTGTCAGAATTTTCCAAACAGTTTAACAATTTGCCAGCTGTTGCTTTTGATAAAAGAGGAAGGTTATATGTATTATTCAGCTGATGGTGGTGCAGGAGAAAAAAGGAAAGGAGGGGAGAGAAATTGTTCCTTTCCAGTGCCCTAGCTTTTTAACTTTGCCTGTGTTTTGAGGGTGTTGATATAGGGTGAAATAACCAAAGTGTAACTGGAAAGCAAGAAGGTAGTACTTTGGATGTATTTTCTGAGGTTATTTAGTAATCATTTTCTTTAGGGGATACTTTATATTTTATAACTTGAAATCAGTTTCTTTTATGCTAGAAGTGAATTCCTCCAGACTTGACTTTTATAAACATACATAGAGGTATATTCACATACACCTATGCTCACGTTTTCCTCCCCACTGAATCTTATCTTTTGCTCTTGTTCTCTGGTGACCTCAAATGTTCATACTCTCCCAAGAGCAGGATTAGAAGAAATTCACTTATTATGGTATTCAGTGGTAATTGATAGCTGTGCTGAATAATGAGAATAATCTATTAACTTGAAGAATGGCTCTATATTGGCTAATTCTGATGGAGTCACGACATTATATTACAATAAAGAATGGATAAAATAATGTACCAAATTCTACAAGTTTGCTTATATGGATGTAGAATATTGTTGTCCACAAAACTATTTAGGTACATGTTTTGGGATTCGGGAGAAGGCAGCAAAATGTATGTTTTAAACAGACAGATACTTTTCATCAGTCTGAAGTTTTTATGGCCCATACATAAAGATTGTACTCTCATTACTAGACAGATGCTAAATGCTCACATAAAGAGAGTAAATATCTCTTCTGAGAAGCAATGTGGCCTATGTGTATTCATATATGGAAAGCCAAGATGGAATATTCGTAAAATACTAAGAATTCATGTCAAAGAGGAATCAATGAGATGTAATGCAAGGATCAAAAGTTCTCAGAAGGCAAAAAGATAGAGGAGCCAAGGGGATTATAAATTTTTATCAAGTTATAAACAGATTCTTATTTAGAGACTTTTAAATCAAGTGAGTAGTACTTCCTACTGGTGTATGGAAAGTAATAGACTTGTGTTATCGTTGAGTCAAGAAGAATGAGATCAATATGAATCAATTTAAAGAATTTTCAAAAGGAAAGTTGATAGACCTTGGGTATTCTAGGAGTTATCTATGCATGAATCAATGTAGGGTTTTTTTTTTTTGTTTTAAATTTCTCAGTTTTTGCGATCTCTATTTCAACTATGTTGACCCAATAGTTGCCTCCATTGTTCCTTAGGATTTACGTCAGTCCCAGTGGGAAAGGAATGAGAAGATTGGCTGCCTGATACAGCAGTACCTTCTCTTTCACGGCCTTTTTCCTGGTCTCTTGTGCCTGAACTTCTGTCTCCTTTTCCTGCTCGTGCCTTAGGCTCCTTGCTATTTTAGGGTCCTGATTACTGACGCAGATCCTCACACCAATCTGCCTTTGCCTCCTTTGCACGCTTCTGGGGTTTGTTTGACTTCCTTACTTTTTCTCCCAGGCTCATCCTCACCCACTCTTGGCACTCTTTTTGCCTGAGTGACCTCAAGAGGTAACTGTTTAAAAGTAAAAATATTAGAATGAAAATTAATTGAGGGCAGGGGTCATCTTGCTCTTAGCTCTTTATAAGCAACTAAAATAATACTTAGTGTGGTAGGCAGAACAATGACCACTAAATATGCCCACGTTGTAATCCGTGAAACCTGTGAATATGTTACCTTATATGGCAAAGGGACTTCATATATGTGGTTAAGGATCTTGAGATGGGGAGATTTTCCTGGATTATCTGAATAGGCCCTGTGATATTGCAATATAATAGGAAACAGAGAGAGAATCTGTTCCAGTTCCTGGCACATAGCTCCTACAACTCCTGGAATCTCTGAAGTGATGAGTGTCTTTTGTTTGCTAATGAGATGACTGGTGTCTGGCAGCCCCTGGATAGCTTCGGGATATAGGCAGGCCACCAGAATGACCAAAGGCTGACTACAGTTTGGGACTTTCAGCTCTATCTATCTCCTGACCCCTGGGGAGGGGAGATGGGTTGAGTTGATCACCAGTTGTCAATGATGTAATTAACCATGCCTATGCAATTAAGCCTCCATAGGAACCCAAAAGGATGTCAGTTGAGGAGCTTTGGGATAGCTCAACATGTGGAGGTTCCTTGAGGGTGGCATGCCTAGAGAGAGCATAAATGCTCCATGCCCCTTTTATCCATCACTTCCCTTATAATAAATGGGTAAACATAAGTAAAGTGTTTCCTTGAGTTCTGTGAGCTGTGTTCGCAAATTAATCAAACCTGAAGAGGGGGGGATCATGGGAAGCCTGGTTTATAGCAGATTGGTCAGAAGCACACGTCACAACCTAGGGCTTGCAATTGGCATCTCAAGAGAAGAATAGCCTTGTGGGATTGAGCCCTTAACCTATAGGACCTGATACTACCTCCAGGTAGAGTATCAGAATTGAATTAAATTGTAGGACACCCAGTTGGTGTCTGCTGGAGAACCGATTAATTTCTGCTGGGGAGAAATTCCCACACATTTTGGTGACCGGAGGTGAAATATTCTGTGTTGAGTATGTGAGAATAGAAAAAGAAAACACTTTAGTTTGTCCCATCTCTTCAGAAGCTCTAAATGTAATCACAACTATTCATACAAGATTGAGGCAGAAATGCTCTGGAAAAGGAGGAGGCAAGGTGACTAAGGAAGCACAGATGGCAGTGATAAAGCCAGGAGCCAAATAATGCAAATTAGTCTCTGTAAGTGGAAAAGGCAAGGAACAGGTTCTCCCTTGAAGCCATCTACAGAAACCAGCTGCTGACTTCCTGATTTTTGCTTTTTAAGACCCATTTTGGACTTCTGATCTGCAGAACTGTAAGAGAATACAGATGCCGCTTGACTTATAATGGGATTATATCTTATAACTCCATTGTAAGTTAAATTTTTTATTACGTCAAAAATGCATTTAATACACCTAACCTACCCAACATCAAAACTTAGCCTAGCCTTTCTTCTTGTTTTCTTCAAGCTCATTAATATAGACTGAATAATAAAGAAGCTTTCATAAGGAATGAAAGCAACATGAAAGGAATAGTTTTTCTTAGGTATATTCCTAGGAGCAACAGGGTAACAAACCACATTGGCTCCTACCATTATGCTGGAGAAATGAGGCTATTTCCAACTTTTCTACAATGACTTGTAGCTTTGTTTAAATCTTATTTTTGTGTATATAATTTAGAAATATTCACCACTATGCCTACACAGATATCTTTAAGAAGCTAGGAAAAGTTTTACTCACTAAGGGATGGCAAATACTTCTGTTATACTTGTTATTGTATAAACCTGTTATAAACTTTTAATCATGTTATTTTTGCTTTTATTTTTTCTCTTACACTCAGAATTGATGACTTTTAATTAATTGGTTTTGATGTGAATGTCTCATTAATAATGAAATGAAGAACAGCCACAATTCTGTCATGGTAACAGTCTTCAGAATTTGATGACTACAAAAGTCTTACACATTGAGGAACATACATATTGAAGACTGTTCAATATTTTATATAAGCATTTTGGGTCATGGTACTTTTCTAAAGTTGCTGGATGGTTGTAGTAACTTACTATAGATGAAAATTTAGGCAATAATTAAATTTTGAAACCTTTTTAAAAAGTCATCTTACTTTGACTTCTTAGCTGAAGGCAGAAATTGTGAGATCATGGTGATATTAAATCAAAACTATTTTACTAACTTAGAGACAGGGAGTTCTGGTCTTTTATAAAATATAAAAAGCATATGAGCATGATTTATAAAGGAAAAGAGACTTAAAGTAAATGTTTTGCAGATGGAACACTGTTTTAGCCTTTATTGAGGGGAATAAATTTTTGTCCAAGAGTCTCTGATAGCCTGTAAATACCATCACACACACAAACACACACACACACACACACTCACACACAGAGCACGTTTTTAAACTACTTTCAAACTTTTCCAGCATTACCAGAGAAGGCAAGACAAAGGAAATGCAGAGATAAGGCAAGGATAGAAAAGAAGAATTTTTAAAATCGTGATAACATTGTTAATCAATTGATTTACATTTCTTCTCCAATTATATCGTGATTATTTATACCCACAAAGTGAGACAAATTACATGTGGACTTACAGATCTAAATATAAGTTGAACATGGCAAATTGCCATTTGTAGATGAGAACAATGTACTTGTTAATTTAAAAATGTTCTGATGTCAGTTTCAGGGACACTTAACCTTCCAGAGGAAGAGATTGGTCCCAGTGGACAACCGTAACTGAAGCACACAGCTCAAAGAGTGTATGAGTGTGTACTTGCTTTCTTTATATTGTCCACAGTTACTTCTAGATTAGGCTTTTTGATCTCTCAGTTTGGAAATAAATTATTTCTTCTTTTCGCGGCCTAAAATTCCTCAAGAGGATATATGTTTTATGTTGCATCTTTGTACGTATATGAAATATTTACTTTAAAAGATTTGATAATAATTTTCATGTTTCTACATACAATTCTGTGAATTCTTGCCCTTATCTAAGCTATCATTACTCACCCTGATTCTTACCTCCCCAGATCACTTTTACAAATGACTTTTCTAGGCTTTTCTGTAAACAGAAACTTTCTTGGTTGGTTTGAGCCCTGTCATTTGAGGCTGTCACCCCAAGTTTTATTTGGTGGCGAATGAGCTGATTCTATTTCAGAGCTGTAGACTAAAACTAACCTCAATTGGTATTTTACAAATCATCAAATGGAGAATGCACAATGGTTCATAAAAATCACTATCAGTATTGGAAATGATAGCTACTATGTTTTGAGCATCTATTATGGGTAAGGTTCCTAGACACATTATGTATAGCATAGCATTTTTCTAATTAGACATTACTCATATTTTATATATAAGACTCAGAGAAGTTACTTTTCCAATGGCAAACCTGTATTTAATAGACAAGCCTCAACTCCTATGGTTTTTCTATTAAACCAAACTGTAAATATCTCAGTGTTCATAGAGTAATCCTGTTGAGTCAGCAGCAGCATCTTCATATGAGAATTGTACATGCTACAAATACATGTTTAAATAAGAATTTGCTGGATAAATAATGGACATCAATATTAAAATAGTAGCATAAATATATCTTCAATACATAGTCTTTTATTCTTCAGAACTTTTACCCAAGAAAGTGGGCAAAACATTATTGAATAATTCATTCAACAAGTATTTATGGTGTTTTTTACATTTGCATAGTACCTATATTAACGAGAAGAGGTTATGGTCCTTGCCCTTCAAACAAGGCATAAGGACATGAAACAAACAAATACATTATGATACCAGCTATAGTTTGTGTCAAAACAAGTGATAAATACAAATGCACAGTAGAGCAGACAAAGTGAAAACATGGTGGAGAGGAACCATTAGAGAAGGCCTTATAGAGTCGTTTGATTTGAGTTTAACTTTGAAAGGTGAGAGAGTTTGGCTGTAAAAGGATTAGAGGGAAACCATTCCAGGGAACTGGGACGTCATTTAAAAGCACTGAAATAATGATTGAGGATAGCTGTGACATATTTATGATTACTGGGAAATATTCCTCTTTCTTCCTCTTGTGCTAGGTACGGTTATATTTTTCTGCCTCACTGACGGTGGGTTTGTCTGTGTGACTTATTTTGGCTAATGGAAAATCACAAATATAATATCTCCTGCCTGAGAAAATGTTTTACATGTGATTTTGTAGTTAGTTTGACCTCTGGCTCTTCTGTGAAAAGAACAGGTGCATCACATGCCTGACCTCTGGCCTGGAGCATAGCCACCATCAAATTTCAGTTTATATGAAACTTAAGCAAAAAATAAACATGTGTTGTTTTAAGCCAATAAGATTTTGAGGTTCTTCCTTATGCAGCAAAACCTAGTGAAAGCTGACAAATATAATGGCATTGGAGGAAATCCTATAAGCCATCCTGATGAGAAGACGGTTTCTACTGGATTCTAAAGTTAAATAAAACAATGAAGACCTTAATTTCAAGACTTGAGTTTTAATCTGTAGAACATGAACTTGGTTGTCAGTCTGAAATTAAAAAAATGAAATGTTGGTTCCATTGTGACAGCAGTGTTGACAGGAGCCTTTTTTTTCTAACAGTGATCAAATGTGAGCACTCTCAAATATTTTTGATTATGGCCAGAATTAATGTAAATAAATAGATCCTATGACTTGAACTTTCCTATGTAACACTTACCTTCAGTCATCAACCACCTCTTATCTGGGATGTCACTGTGGATTGTGTGGGACTAGCATTTTACCATTAAGATAAAATGGAACTTGTATATAATTGGGCTGGCATTTTCATGACTTTTGTTTGCTGCTTTATTAAATGACTGGTAGGGTTTGGAATACATATTTAATCTTTACAATTTCTCATTTTGATTGAGAAATTATTTCTTTGAAAAGCTATTTAAAATCTTTAGGCAGTAAACTGAATAAATGTCAAAATCTATCTAGTCTTGTTAATCAGCTTAACATACCCCTACATCAATGGGATGACTATATAGTTTACTGTCTAAATAAGGACACTTTTGAGAACAAAATAGTATACTGCTAATAATTATCCTGGGACGACAAACATAAGCTGAAAATGTTTAGGGCAAACTTAGATATATGGTCATCTAGTGTATGAAAGAATTGAACTATCATATTCATCACTGCTTTCTTGCTGTCTACTTCCTGGAGAAAATTTTAAAAAGGAAGATTTCACCAGTGACATTGCCCCTTTTCTTTCAATCATCTGTTATGTATATAGGTCCTGCCTCTGTCTCCCTCACCTTCTACCCACTCAACCAGCTTTTGAGAGAAGTGAGAAAAGGGCCAGCTACTTCTGTATTCTGAATTCAGTAGGTAAAAACCCCATCACAACAGAGCTTCAGTGAACACATAAAAACTTTAAATTATGTTCAGCATAATAAGAATAATGAATATGAATATCATTGCCTTTGTTCAAAATAGCACGAGAAATATAGATTTTTTTATTTCAAAGAATTTAAGAGTTTTTCCCCAATATTTTTCTCTAATGTAACATGTAGCAAAAACAATGCTTTTAGTTGTGCTAAGAAAACGATCATTGTTAAGATGTTTTAATTGCCTTTAATTTGAGAGGGTTTTCAAAATGGAATATTTTCAGTGGAATGAAAATTATTTAAGATAGTCTACTTGATATGAACTCTTCGAAGTCAGTAACTATGCAACTTTTCTAACCTCATGCTACATATACCAATATAGATTAAGAAATCAAGACTACTTTGAGCCCTATCTAGAGCAGTAATGAAAAAGTTTCCAGAGATAAAGAGATATGACCTTGACTTTGAAAATTTGGAACAATTTAAATTTGCATAGAAGATTAGAAAAGGCGTGGAAATAAAGTGACTAAATTCAGAAAAGTCAAAAAGGAAAACATATGTTCACCGTACACTGAAGAAAAAGCTATTTAGAGCAGATGATTTGTTTTCTGGAATGGCAATGATCTGTGTTTCATGGATGGAAATATCTACATGTCATCAAAAGCACTTATATTTATGTTTATATGTTCCTGGGTTTATATTATCATCAGTGGTTTCTATTGTAAAAAAGAATTTTAGAATCTACTTGAACTATGTAATCCTTTTTTCCCCACCAAAAAAGGAATTATATTTGATTAGGCTAGGGATGGATATCAGAAATTAGAGCAAGAGAATGATGTCAGAAAGATGGCTGACTAGAGACACCTGGCATTCATTCCCCTGACAAGAAAAGATCAAGGCAAAGAATAAACAATGAAAATTCAAGTGGAGTGTTAGAGAGAGAGTGCTGGAATGCAGCAAGGAGGTACCTAGGTCCCTGTGGTGCTCAGAAGCCCAAGATAGCAACATAGAGAGGGGAATTAAGCACCCTGTCTCTGCTGCCCTATTTCCCCACCCAAGATCTGGTCAGTCAGGAGAGTCAAGTCTTTACCCCTTGTAAAGAAAAGGTAAGCAAAAGATCCCCACCAGTTCTCATTGCCACTGCAGACACTGGCAGTTCTTATTACAGGGTAATCCTACAATTCTCACAAGCCCTGAGCCAAGTCTTGGGAGCTGCCTGGAATTCATATGGCTGCATTGCTCTGGACTAAGAGTTATATACTCCTAATCCTGCCCATGACCCAATCTGCTGCAGTATGAAGCCATCTTGAAACCAGAGCCACTACTGAAGTGTGACCTGCCCTGGGGGCCAGTAGTCACCACCTCTCCAGCCCTGGAGCTCTGCCATCATTCCACCAAGCCCATCAAGCCCACATGGATTCATGTGGGCTTAGCTACGATGATAAAACCCTGGTTGCTCAGAGCATGGGATGAGGTATGACTATAACTGTGGTCCTGCATAGTGGAGAAACCAACACTGGACCAGCTGAACCACTGTGTGCCTGTATCCCTAGCTGGAGAAATGGCCTGGTAGACCCACCCCAGGTAGACCATCTCCTGAGCTGGCTGGGAAGCAATGTCCCATGAGTCTACTGGAGTAACAGCCCAGCAGCCCCTATCCCAGCAAGCCAGTCCCAAGCTAGCTGACCCACTATGGGCACATACTTTCCCCTGTCCTGAGACAGAACCTAGGAAGCCCAACTCTGGCAAAACTACACCACTACTACCACTAACTCCCACAGCATAGGCCACTGAGGCACTTGCTAACCTCACTAACACTGATTATAATGGAAGAAATAAACAGAGAATCCACTACTGTGTCCACCCAGAATCAAAGCCAACACATCATATCTAACTGATACCACAGAACCCAACAACAGGAATTAGTCTTTTCCTGTAAAACCTACTCCATGCAACTGGAAGAGACAGTTGTTCCACCAAATGTGCAGATATCAATATAGTGACACAATAAATATAAAAAAGCAAAAAAAAAATACATTTACAAAGGAATACAATAAATCTTCAGTAACAGACCAAAAAAAAAAATCCCAGAAAAATATGAAAGGCCAGAAAACGAATTCAAAATAATAATCTTATGAAAGCTCAGCAAAATGGAATTCAGCTAGAGAATACAATGAAATCAGGAAAAAAGTTTATGATCTGAATAAGGCATTCAACAAAGAGACAGATATCATTTAAAAAACAAAAAAAACCCAGAAATCTTAGACCTAAAGAATGTAATGAATAAAATTTTAAAAATACCACCAAGAGATTCAACAACAGACTAGACCAAGCACAGGAACAAATTTCTGAACTTGAAGACAAGTTTTTCTGAAATAACCCAGGCAGCAAAAAGAAGATAAAAGTATGAAGAAAGTTTACAGGACTTATGGGACACAATTAAGTGAACAGATATCCACATTATGAAGGTAGCAGAAGAAGAATGGAAGGCCAAAAGTGTGGAAAGCATATTTAATGAAAAAGAGCTGAAAACTTCCCAAGTCTTTGGAAAGAGATGAACATCCAGATCTAGGAATTTCAGAGATTCTCAACACCCAAACAGATCCTCTCCAAGGCACATTACAGTGAAACTGTCAAAAGTCAAAAACACAGAATTTTAAAAACAGCATGAAAAGTGTATCAAGTCATATATAAGGAAATCCATATTAGACTAACAGATTTCTTAGCAGAAATCTTACAGGCCAGGAAAGAATGAGATGATATATTCAAAATGCTGAAAGAAAAATACTTCTATGAAAAATGCTATACCTGGTAAAGCTACCCTTCAGAAAAAAAGGAGAAATAAATTGTTTCCCAGATGAGCAAAAACT
The DNA here is from genome assembly GCF_029289425.2 of Pan paniscus. Taxonomy (NCBI): domain Eukaryota; kingdom Metazoa; phylum Chordata; class Mammalia; order Primates; family Hominidae; genus Pan; species Pan paniscus. The sequence continues at coordinate 121,071,902 of NC_073253.2, read as the reverse complement.
GAGGAAATTCATCACCATTACAGCAGCACTACAAGAAATGCTTATGGGAGTTTTACATCTGGAAACAAAGTTAACTACCATCCTGAAAACTCACAAAATTATGACTCATTAGTAGAACACATACACAAAGCAGGAACAGAAAAAAACAAAATCTTATCTCTACAAAAAAATCACCAAACTGCAAAGATAAAAAATAAGAGAAGAAAAAAAGAACAAATGACATGCAAAACAACCAGAAAACAATTAATAAAATAAAAACAGTAAGTCCTCACCTATCAATAATAACTTTGAATGTAAACAGATGAAATTTCCCAGTTAAAAAATACAGACTGGACAAATGGATTTTAAAGAAACTCAACTATATGCTGCCTACAAGAAACTCAATTCACATGTAAATACACATATAGACTGAGAGTGAAGAAAAGGAAAAAGAAATGTTGTACAAGCCAAAACCATAAGCAAGCAGGACTAGGTATACTTAGATAAAATAGACTTTAAGTAAAAACTGTAAAAAGAGACCAAAAAAACCATTAATTAATTTTATTAATTAATAATAAAGGGATCAATTAAGCAAGAGAATATAACAGTTATAAAAATTTATGCACCCAACTGTGGAGCATCCAGATACATAGAGCAAATATTATTAGATCCAAAGAAAGACATAGACTCCAGTGTAATAATAATTGGTGACTTTGATATCCCACTCTCAGCATTGAACAGATTACTTAGACAGAAAATCAACAGACATCAAATTAGAACTGTACCATAGACCAAATGGACCTAACATTTACAGAACATTTCAACCAAAACCTATAGATACACATTCTTATCATTTGCACATGGAGCATTCTCCAGGATTGACTATATTTTAAGTAAGAAAACAAGTCTCAAAAATTTTAACAAATTGAAATTATATCAAGTATCTTTCATGACTCAGTGGAATAAAACTGGAATTTAATACTAAGAGGAACATTTGAAATTGTACAAATACATGGAAATTAAACAAAATTCTCCTGAATAATCTATGGGTCAAGAAAGAAATTAAGGAGGAAATGTTAAAAATTCCTTTTAACAAATAAAAACAGAGACACAACATACCAAAACCAACAGGGAACAGCAAAAGCAGTATTGAAACAAGTTTATAGCAATAAATGCTGACATCATAAAAGCAGAAAGATTTCAAATAAAATAATAACACAATTTAAGGAACTAGAAAAACAAGAACAAACCAAACTTAAAATTAGTAGAAATAAATAGTGAAGATCAGAGCAGAAATAAATAAAATTGAAATTAAGAAATACAAAGAATCAACAAAATAAAACCTTAATTTGTTGAAAAGATAAACAAAATCAAAAAAGAAAATATTAGCTAGATTAAGGAAAAAAGAAGACTCAAACAAAATCAGAAACTTAAGACATCACAATCGAAACCACAGAAATACAAAGGACTGTTAGAGACTATTATGAGGAACTATAGTTATAGAAATTGGAAAACCTAGAGAAAATGGATAAATTTTTGGATGCATACAAACTACCAAGATTATACTAAGACAATACAGAAAACCTGAACAGATGAATAATAGTAAGGAATCTGTAATAAAAAGTCTCCTAACAAAGAAATGCCTAGGGCCAGATGTTTTCACTGCTGATTTCTACCAAACTTTTAAAGAACTAATACTAATACTTCTAAATATTCCAAAAAAAAAAAAAAGTGAAAGACGGGGTAATCTTCCCAGCTCATTCTACATTGCCAGCATAATGCTGATATCAAAACCAGATAAGGACACAACCAAAAAAGAAAACTACAGGCCAACATTTATGATAAACATAGACGCAAAACTCCTCAACCAAACACTAGCAAATTGAAACCAACAGCACATCCAAAAGACTATACACTATGATCTAGTGGGATATATGCCAAGCATGCAAGGATGGTGTAGAATACACAAATCAATAAACATGATACATCACATTAATATTATGAAGGACAAAAATCATGTGATCATCTCAATAGAAACACAAAAAATTATTTGATAAAATTTAATATTCCTTTGTGAAAGAAAACTCTCAACAAATTAGGTATAGAAGGGATGTACCTCAACACAATAAAGGTAACATATGACAAACCCATAGCTGACGTCATATTAAATGAGGAAAAGCTGAAAGTCTGAGTCTTTCCTCTAAGATCTGGGAAACAATCAAGGAAAACAACTCTGACCATTCCTTATTTAACATAGTGCTAGAAGTCCTAACCAGAACAATTAGGTAAGAAAAGGAAATAAAGGACATTCAAATTGGAAAGGAGGAAATCAATTGATCCCTCTTTGCAGATGACAAGATCCTTTCTGTAGAGAAAACTAAAGATTCCACCAAAAAAAAGTCTCTTAGAAGAGATAAATGAATTTAGTAAATTTGCAGGGCACAAAATCAACATACAAATATCAGTAGTATTTCTAAGAACTAACAACAAAGTAGCTGCAAAAGAAATCAAGAAAGCAATCTCATTTACAATAGCTACACATAATACCTAAGAATAAATTTAGTGAAGGAACTGACATATCTTTACATGGAAAGCTATAAAACACTGATGAAACAAATTAAAGACACATATACAAAACATGGAAAGATATAATGTTTATGGACTAGAAGAAACAATGTTGCTAAAATGACCATACTACCCAAAGCAATCTACAGATTCTATGCAATCGCTATCAAATTAGCAATGACCATCTTCACAGAAATAGAAAAAAAATCCTAAAATTATTATAAAACCACAAAAGATCCCAAATAGCCAAAGTAATCCTAAGCAAAAAGAACAAAGGTGGGGCATCACACTACCAGATTTCAAAATATACTCTGAAGCTATGGTAACCAAAACATCATGGTGCTTGCTTAATAACAGATACACACACATAGACCAGTGGAACAGTATAGAAAATACAAAATTAAATCCACCTATTTATAGCCAACTGATTTTCAACAAAGGTGCAAAGAACATTCATTGAGTAAAGGACAGTCTCTTCAATAAATTGTGCTTGGAAAACTGGATATCCATATGTAGAAGAATGAAACTAGTCTCCTATCTTTCACTTTATACAAATATTGACACAAAATAGATGAAATATTTTAACATAAGACCAGAAACTATGAAACTACTAGAAGAAAACAGAGTGGATATGCTTAAGAACATTGGTCCAGAAAAAGACCTTATCACTAACACCTCTAAAGCATAAGAAAAAAAGCAAAAATAGGCAAATGGGATTATATCAAACTAAAAAGCTTTTGTACAGCAAAGTAAACAACAGAGGGAAAAGACAACCTACAGAATTGGGGAAAAAGTTTTCAAACTACTCATCTGACAAAAGATTAATAGCCAGAATACAAAAGGAACTCAACAGCAAGAAAACAACCCAATTTTTTAAAATGGAAAAATGATCTGACTAGACACTTTACAAAAGAAACATACAAATGGCCAACAAATATATGGAAAAAATACTTAACATCAATAATAAGCAGGAAAGTGCACATCAAAACCAGAGTTAGATATCATCTCACCCTAGTTAGAATGAATATTATCTAAAACACAAAAGAAATAAATGCTGGTGAGGATGCAGAGAAAGGTGAACTCTTATGCACTGTTGGTGGGAATGTAAACTAGCACAGCCATACAGAGAACAGTACAGAGGTTCCTCAAAATACAAATAGAACTACCACATGTTCTAGCAATCCCTCTACTGGGTATACACCCAAAGGAAAGGAGATCTGTGTATCAAGGAGATATCTGTACTCTCATGTTTATTGCAGTACTATTCACAATAGCCAAGATATTCAATCAACTTAACTGTTTATTGACAGATGAATGGATTAAAATCATGTGATATATATACACAGTGGAATATTCTTCAGTCATAAAAAAGGAATGAACTACTGTTATTCACAACAAATGAAAGAGCCTGGAGGACATTACGTTACGTGAAAATAGCCAGGAATAGCAAGATAAATATCCTTATCTGCATGTTCTCACTCAAGTGCAGAACATAAAAAAGTTTGTCTCATGAAAGGATAGAGTAGAATAATGGTTACTAGAGACTGGAAAGGGTAGAGAGAGAAAGGGATGGAGAAAGGGTAGTGAGGGAGGGATTGGTAGAAGGAGACAAAATTGCAGCAAGACAGGAGAAATAAGTTCTAGGTTTTCATAGCACTGTAGAGTGACCATAGTTAATAATAATTTATTATATACTTTAAGACAGCTAGAAGACAGCATTGTGAATGTTCCCAACACAAATTATAAATATTTGAGGTGATGGATATGCTAATTACTCTGATTCAATCATTATACATTTTATGTATCAAAAATCACTGTGTGCCCATAAAAATGTACTAGTATATGTCAATAAAAATAAAAATATAAAATAACAAAAACAAAGAATTATTAGAAAACATTGATTCTAAGTTTGACCTTTAAAGAACATATTCAAAGAAACCATATATGATGAAAGTCACATAGCAATAGACCGTTTTTGAATACAATATAGAGGGAGGAATATAATACAATATGTTGACAGATCAAGCCTGCTTTTTATACCAATTCAGTATAAATGACCTAAATGGCTCTATGAAAAGAAATGTTGGTTGAAACACACACACAGACACACACACACACACACACATATATATACACACATAAAATATACAGATATGTATACACACAAATGCACACACATAAGTTACTCATCTCAAAGAAAGTAACTCAGAAACACAAAAATAAAAATATATGCAAAGACATTCTAGAAATATTTAATATAAAAATGCAGGGATAGCATTCAAAACAGACAATAAATTTGAAAAGTGAGAGCAAATAACATTAAAGTGGAAAAAGGAAACTTTATAATGATAAAAGTAAGACAGAGTAAGGCTTTTCCATTACAAATATCTGTATGTCTAACAAAAATTCATGAAACTTTATAAATCAAAACCAACAAGGAATAGAAATCCATAACAAGTAGCAGAATTTAATTTACCCCCTGCAATCCAATAAACTAAAATGACAAAAAGATATGTAAATATAAAGAAAACCTGAATAATATAATAAACATAGTAGATCTAATTGGTACTTTGGAACTTTGCATCCTAAAAGAATTCTTTTCAAATGTTCATAGAACATTAAAAAGATGGCAATTTTGTTCTGTGCATTTACCAAGGCACAAATAAAACATTAGTAAATTTCCATAAGTAGACAATGCAAGCAGCATCTGTTAATCACAGCGAAATCAAACTATAAATTAATAATTGTATAAGTTATCTCTTGCTGCATAACAATATTCCTACAAACTTACTTGCTTGAAGCACAAAGATTTATTACCTCACAGTTTCAGCTGCCTCCTCTGCAATGTTGCAGTGTCATTTGAGGCTTGACTAGGTGGGCAATCATTTCCATGCTCATGTGGTTTCTGGCAGATTCAATTTCTTATGACAAGTACCAACAGCCTCATTTTCTCTCTGGCGGTTGGCTACAATACATTGCAATTGTTTGGCAGAATAAGGCACCTCCATTTGTTCTGGAGTAATTGTCAAAGTATATTGAGAAATAAAAATGGTAAGACACAGAAGGTATAGATTGCCACTGTTTGTGTTTATTTTAATTTAATTTAATTTTATTTTCAACTTTTGGTTTAGATTCAGGGGGCACATGTGCAGGTTTGTTACCTGACTATATTGCATGATGCTTAGGTTTGAGGTACAAATAATGTTGTCACCCAGGTGCCAGCATAGTACTCAATAGTTTGTTTTTTCAAACCTTTCCCCACTCCTTCTTTTCCTTGTCTAATAGTGTCTATTGTTGCCATCTTTACATCCATGAATATTCAATGTTTAGCTAACACTTATGCTTGAGAATATGTGGTATTTGGTTTTCTGTTACTGCATTAATTCACTTAGGATAATGGCCTACAGCTGCATCTATGTTGCTGCAGAGGGCATGGTTTTATTTCTTTTTATTCCATGGTGTATGTATACCACATTTTCTTTATCCAATCCACTTTTAATGGGTAACTATGTTGATTTCATGACTTTGCCATTATGAATAGTGCTGGGATGAACCTATGAGTGCATGTGTCTTTTTGGTAGAATGATCTGTTTTCTTGTGCTTATGGATTAGAAGAACCAAAGTTGTTAAAATGGCCATACTGTCCTGTATTAGTCCATTTTCATGCTGATGATTACGATATACCAGAGACTGGGCAATTTACAAAAGAAAGATTTAATTGGACTTACAGTTCCACGTGGCTGGGGAAGCTTCACAATCATGGTAGAAGGCAAGGAGGAACAAGCTACAGCTTACATGGATGGCAGCAGGCAAAGAGAGAGAGCATGTTCAGAGGAACTCCTCTTTTTAAAACCGTCAGCTCTCGTGATATTTATTCACTATCACAAGAACAGCACGGGAAGACTTGCCTGCATCATTCAATTACCTCCCAGCAGGTCCCTCCCACAACACATGGGAATTCAAGATGAGATTTGGGTGGGGACACAGCCAAACCATATCATTCCACCCCTGGTCCCTCCCAAATCTCATGTCCTCATCCTCACATTTCAAAATCAGTTATGCCTTACCAGCAGTCCCCCAAAGTCTTAACTCATTTCAGCATTAACTCAGAAGTCCACAGTCCAAAGTCTTATCCAAGATAAGGCAAATCCTTTCGACTTATGAGCCTGTAAAATCAAAAGCAGGTGAGTTACTTCCTAGATACAGTGGGGGTACAGATGTAGGGTAAATACAGCCATCCCAAATGGGAGAAATTGGCCAAAACAAAGAGACTACAGGCACCATGCAAGTCCAAAATCCAGCAGGGTGGTCAAATCTCAAAGCTCTAAAATGATCTCCTTTGACTCCATGTCTCACATCCAGGTCACACTGATGTAAGAGGTAGGTTCCCATAGTCTTGGGCAACTCTGCTCCTGTGGCTTTGCAGGGTACAGCTTCCCTGCCAGCTGCCTTCATGGGCTGGTGTTGAGTGTCTGCAGTTTTCCAGGTGCACAATGAAAGCTGTCAGTGGATCTACCATTCTGGGGTCTGGAGGATGGTGGCCCTCTTCTCACAGCTCAGCTAGGTGGGGCTCAGTAGGGATTCTGTGTGGAGTCTCTGACCCCGCATTTCCCTTCTGCACTGCCCTGGCAGAAGTTCTCCATAAGAGCTCTGTCCCTGCAGCAAACATTTGCCTGGACATTCAGCCATTTCCATACATCCTCTGGAATCTAGGTGGAAGTTCATAAAACCCAGTTCTTGACTTCTCTGCACTGGCAGGCTCAATACCATGTGGAAGCTGCCAAGGCTTGAGGCTTGCACCCTCTGGTGCCACAGCCTGAGCTCTACATTGGCCCCTTTCAGCCATGGCTAGAGCAGTTGGGACACAGGGCACCAAGTCCCTAGACTGCACACAGCACAGGGACCCTGGGCCTGGCCCATGAAACCACTTTTTTCCTAGGCCTCTGGGCCTGTGATGGGAGGGGCTGCCGTGAAGACCTCTGACATACTCTGGAGACATTTTCCCCATTGTCTTGTGGAGTAACCTTTGGCTCCTAGTTACTTATGCAAATTTCTGCAGCCAGCTTGTATTTCTCCTCAGAAAATGGAATTTTCCTTTCTATCGCATTGTCAGTCTGCACATTTCCCGAATTTTAATGCTCTGCTTCCCTTATAAAACTGAATGCTTTTAACAGCACCCAAGTCACCTCTTGAATGCTTTGCTGCCTAGAAATAGCTCCTGCCAGATACCCAAAATCATCTCTCTCAAGTTTAAAGTTCCACAAATCTCTAGGGCAGGGGCATAATGCCTCCAGCCTCTTTGCTAAAACATAACAAGAGTCACCTTTACTCCAGTTCCCAACAAGTTTCTCATCTCCATCTGAGACCACCTCAATCTGGAACTTATTGTTCATATTACTATCAGCATTTTGTCAAAGCCATTCAACAAATCTCTAGGAAGTTCCAAACTTTCCCACATTTTCCTGTCTGCTTCTGAGCCCTCCAAACTGTTCCGACCTCTGTCTGTTTTCCATTTCCAAAGTCACTTCCACATTTTCAGGTATCTTTTCAACAGTGCCCAACTCTACTGGTACCAATTTACTGTATGATTCGATTTTTGCACTGCTGATAAAGACATACATGAGACTGGGCAATTTACAAAAGAAAGAGATTTAAATGGACTTACAGTTCCACGTGGCTGGGGAAGCCTCACAATCATGGTGGAAGGCGAGGAGGAGCAAGCCACATCTTACACGAATGGCAGCAGGCAAAGATAAAGAGACCTGTGCAGAACTCCTCTTTTTAAAAACATCAGATCTCATGAGACTTATTCACTATCACGAGCACAGCATGGGAAAGACTTGACCCCATGAGTCAATTACCTCCCACCAGGTCCCTCCCACAACATGTGGGAATATAAGATGAGATTTGGGTGGGGACACAGTCAAACCATATCATGTCCGAAGAAATCTACAGATTTAACGCTATTCCTATCAAATTACTAATGATATTTTCCCCAGAATTTGAAAATAAAACTATACTAATAGTCATATGGAACCAAAAAAGAGCCCAAATATCCAAGGCAATTCTGAGCAAAAAGAATAAAGCCATAAGCATTATGTTACCTGACTTCAAACTATACTATAAGGCTACAATAATCAAAACAGCTTGGTACTGGTACAAAAACAGACACATAGAACAATGGAATATAACAGCCAAAAAATAAAGCTGCATGCCTACAACCATCTAATCTCTAACAAAATTGACAAAATAAGCAACAGGGAAAGGACTCCCTATTCAATAAAGAGTGCTGGAATAGCTGGTTAACCATATGCAGAAGAATAAAACTCGACACCTACCTTTTATCTATACAGACATTAATTCAAAATTGATTAAAAATTTGAATGTAAGACCTCAAACTATAAAAATGCCAGAAGAAAACCTTGGAAATCATTGGCCTTGGCAAAAAAATTTTTGGCAATTGCAAGAAAACCAAAAACCGACAAGTGAGACCTAATTAAACTAAAGGACTTCTATACAGCAAAAAGAATTATCAACAGAGAATGCAGACCATCTTCACAAGAGAAGAAAATATTCACAAATTCTGCACCTGACAAAGGTCTAATAACCAACATCTGTAAGGAATTAAGTAACAGAACAAACAAAAAGCAAATAACCCCATAAAAATTGGGCAAAATACATGAACAGGTACTTCTCAAAAGAAGACATACAAGTAGCCAACAAACATACAAATAAATGCTAATCATTACTAATTATCAGAGAAAAGTTAAAACCAGTCAGAATGGCTATTAATAAAAATAAAAAAACAAACAAAAAATGAAACAAAACAAAAAAACAGATGTTGGTGAGGCTGCAGAGAAATGCTTACAGACTGTTGGTTGGAGTGTAAATTAGTTCAGTCATTGTGGAAAGCAGTTTGGAGATTTTTCAAAGAACTTAGAACTACCATTCAACCCAGCAATCTCTTTACTGGGTATGGGTATACAGCCAAAATAATACTGTTGTCTTTAAATAGAAGTGTGTGAGTGTGTGTGTGTGTGTGCATGTGCATGCCAGTGTGTGTGTGGTTTCTACACATAGCTCACCTCTGGAAGCTCTGTGAGACTTTGGAGATGGCGAGTTGTCTTCTAGTAGGAAACCAAAATGGCTGGGAGGCTGAGTTGAACTAGTTCTCTTTTTTTTCTTTTGAATTTTGTGTCTTGTGCCTGCATTATTTATTCAAAACTAAAATATTTTAAAAATTAGTCTTAAGGATTTATACAGAAAGTCTGCTTGAGCATGCTGCCAGAGGGGCTATATTATAATAATTGTACATTGACATGACTTTCTAATATTCCTAAATTATATTTGTAAAACTTTAGAAACTTATTCTTCACCACAAAACTTTTGACATTTTATGAAAAAAAGATTTCCTTTATTTCAAAAATAATCTTGGAAACTACTTGAAGTTTAAAGCACTTTTTGAATTAGAACTGAAACAGAAAAGACTGACAGTGCATTAAAATGATTAAAAGAAGTGTGATAATGGAGTTCCTGGAGCTCACAGGTGTATGTGCTTGGTTTGATGATTTTAGCTGAGATGGAAGTGAAAAAATAAAAGAAAATTCTAAAGGCTGATATTCATTCTCTGCTTTCTTTCACCAAGCCAGAAACCCATGGATTTACCCCAGTATTCCCAAGCAGGGAATGGCCAAACAAACTTATAACTGGTAAATATTTTAGTTATAAAATATTTATTTGTTTTCTAGACTGCAGCTTGATGTGTGAGATTTCACATTTCTCTAATTAGTACTCTTTTTATTTTTCTTCTCTTTAGGTTCTGTTTAGAGTCAAGACAGTCTAACTTTACAATAAAATTGATTCAGTATTGTAGGTATTTTTCCATATGTTGATTTTCTGATAGGATGGTAAATATGTCACTTTAATATTACATTTGAAATAAATGATATGACAATAAAATTATCTCTCAGAACTATTTATATTAATTGTATTTACTAATGTGATATATCAATGTGTCACCAAAAATTTTTTGAAATGCCAATTAGCTTTTAAGGTTTTTATATCTCTAAATTCTTAGTGATTAAACCAGATTAATTCTTTCAAAATAAACAAACTATGCTTTTCTAATAAGATTGGTATGCTCTATAAAGTTTTTTTATCATAATTTACAATATAATAAATATCCAATTTTGAAATAGTTTTCTTGAAAATTACCCAAAAGTAACAAGGAGAAGGAAAAACAAAACCTGAACTCCATTTTCAGTAAAGTTATAAGATCCAAGTAACCTCAAATCATAAGATATGAGAAAAAATTACTAAATACAATGAAAGTCAAATACAGGTTAGCGGTCATGTTGAAGTAGGATGCCCCTGGCTGTAGAATTTAGACAAAGCCACAAGCTGCAGTGTTGAAAGTAATTGGCCCTTTATGGTGCAAAAACAACCTTCATTTATTTAAATCAGTGGAAATGTTTTTGTAGGCTGATGGTGACGGTGGAACTTTTTTTTCAACTAGATTGGTCACACAATCTCGAGAAGCAGAGGAGAGGTTCTGAGGGAAGAAGCACCCTCGAAGCTATATTTGCAGGAAGCAAACTATAAATGAGGAAGTGCAGAGGAGATAGAAAAACAGACATTTTTCTATATGAAACAAACGATCAATGCACAGAAACAAGAACTCAAGGAGAAAAATGGAAAGACAATGAAAAAAAATCTGAGTTCATTGAAATTAGATTTTTAACATGAAAATTAAAATGTCAGAAATGAAAAATAATTTGCAAACAGCTCAAAGGAGATAAAATATGAGAACAGATATAGAGGCTTGGAGAATAGAAAGAAAAGTAAGAAAAATTAAATTAAATAATTAATAGTTTTTAAATAGTTACAGGATATATCATGTCTCTCTTTCTGGATATTGGTAAGTAGTGTCTTCTCTCCTTTTTCCTGCCCCTTGACCAATCTGGCAAGTAATTTATCAATTGTGTTGATTTTCTCAATTAACCAGCTTCTGGTTTGACTTTATTATTTGCTGTTTTCTATTTCATTGATTCCTATCCTAATCTTTATTCTGCTTATGTTGGGATTAATTTAGTCTTTTTGTTTCTTAAGATGAAAATTGGGGTTATTGATGTGAAAAGTTTTTTTGGTAACATGAACATTTAGGGCTGTAAATTTCCCCCTAACTGCTGCTTCAGGATGAACTATACAGCTTAAATTCCTCCCTTAGAAAAAAAGTACCATCCTACAAATTTTGACTTTTTTTTTTTTTTTTTTTTGAGAGGGAGTTTCCCTCTTGTTGCCCAGGCTGGAGTGCAATGGCACAATCTCGGCTCACTGCAACCTCCGCCTCCCGGATTCATACCTGCCTCAGCCTCCCGAGTAGCTGGGACTACAGGCGCCTGCCACCACACCCAGCTAATTTTTGTATTTTTAGTAGAGATGGGGTTTCACCATGTTGGCCAGGATGGTCTCCATCTCTTGACCTCGTGATCCACCTGCCTTGGGCTCCCAAAGTGCTGGGCTTACAGGCGTGAGCCACCACGCCCAGCCCGACATTTTCTGTTTTTATTCATTTATATTCATTTGTTATTTATTTATATTAATTTATATTATTCATTTATATTAATGCAGTTCCAAAAAATTTTTAATTTATGTTTTGATTTCTTCTTTTACCCTTGGATTATTAATGAATGTGTTACAGTTGAGTATTTCTTATCCAAAAATGCTTGAGGCCAGAAGTGTTTCAGATTTCAGATTTTTTAAAATTTTGGAATATAGTCATGAGTTGCTCAATGATGAAGATACAGTCTGAGGAATGAGTCATTAAGTGTGATTTCATTGTTGTGCAAAAATCGCAGAATGTACTTACACAAACTGAGACGGCATAGCCTACTACATACCTAGGCTATATGGTGTAGCCTATTGTTCTTAGGCTACAAACCTATATGTCATGTTACTATACTGAGTACCGTAGGCAATTGCAACACAGTGGGATTTGTGTATCCATAGCTAAGGTACAGTAAAAATACAATATTGTAGTTTCATCCGTCCATTGTTGTATATGTGATCCATCATTGACCAACATACCATTGGGCAGCACATGGCTGTATTTGCTTATACATAATGAGGTATCTTAGGAATAGGACCCAAGTCTAAACTCAAAATTAATTTATGTTTCATATATACCTTATACACACAACCTGAGTGTAATTTTATACAGTATTTTCAATAACTTTGTGCATGAAACAAACTGTTGACCGTGACTTGTCACATGAGGTCAGGTGTGAAATTTCCTACTTGTGGTGTCACATTGGCATTAAAAAAATTTCAGATTTTTGAGCAATTCAGATATTGAATTTTCAAATTAGGGATGCTCAACCTATAATTTATTTTCAAATACTTGGGAATTTTCCAGAGATCTTTATGCTATTGATTTTTAATTTAATTCCATTGAAGTTAAAGAACATAGATTGTATTACTTTATTCCTTTTAAATTTATTAGGACTTGCTTTCAGTTCCACAGTATTATCTATCCTGGTAAATGTTATGCTGCATTTGAATAGAATGTGTATTCTGTTGTCATTGGATAGAGTTTTTTGTAAATGTCAATGAGGTCAAGTTGATTAATTGTGTGCCTTCTCTACTTTTACTGATTTCCTGTTTACTTGTTCCCCAGTTATTGAGAGAGGATTATTTACAATATCAGTATAATCATGAATTTGTTTATTGAAAAATTTATTCTTATTAGTGGAAGGAAAAGATTGACATGCAACATCATGTTGACATCAGAAATACATAAAAAGCAATATCCATAATTATTTCTTTCAAAATCCAATCTCATATATATGTATGCATTTATTATACATATATGCATTATATGTATATGTATTATATGTGTATAATATATTATATATCACATATATTATACATACATATATGTATTATATATATGAATATATACATATGTATTTACCTTTTATCTTTATTGTTTTCCAGATGATATTTCAAAAGAATTAATCAGTTTCTATTTTTGCACTGAGGTAAAAATGCATCTAATTCAACTGGCTAAAAAATTGCCCCCAGCAGCCTAAGAATCCAAATCAATTACACTTGGCAATCTAGTTGCCATGCAAACTATTTGTTTTGTCTAATCTAGGGACAGTTTTAAAGCTGGTTGACATGATAATATTTCTGTTAGGTATTGACATATTATCTAAAAATAGAATTGCAATGAATACAGCTTCTTAAACTCACCTTTCTAATGCTCTTTTCACTGAACAATCACAAGTATGTTTACATTTGCCTGTTTCTCATTCTGTCTAGTAATAACCACAAAGAAGAAATCCATAGGGACTTTTTGTCACAGACTAAGATATACCATTTATACTATTACCTCTCTAATTATTGAGATGTTAACTATGATACTGACAAAGAGAAGGCCCCCTTTTTTCACTGAAAACACAAGTTTGGGCCAGGTACAGTGGCTCACGCCTGTAACCCCAGCATTTTGGGAGGCGGAGGTATGTGGATCACTTGAGGTCAGGAGTCCGAGATCAGCCTGGCCAACATAGTGAAACCCCATCTCTACTAAGAATACAGAAATTGGTCAGGCATTGTGGTGGGTGTCTGTAATCCCAGCTACTCGGGAGGCTGAAGCAGGAGAATTGCTTGAACCTGGGAGGCAGAGGTTGCAGTGAGCTGAGATCACGCCACTGCACTCCAGCCTGGGTGACAGAGCAAGACTCTGTCTCAAAATGAAAACAAAAACAGAAAACCAACACAAGTTTTGCTGAATAGAAGATCTATAACTGAAGATGAGATATTATGATTTTAACCTATAAGGCTGCTAAAGACTTCCAAAGATTAACTGTAGATATTCAGGTCAAAAGAACAAAGATTTACCAAAGCACTTTTGGCAGAAGTAATGATCTATGGAGTTAGACTTGAACTTTCTAAATTGTAAGTATCAGCAAGAGGACTACATTGTAACTATGAAACATAGATTTTTCAATAAATGCAGTTAAAACAAAAATAATTTTTCTTACCTGTAAATTTATGAGGTGATAAAGAACAATCTTTATCACAGTTATATAAGGGGTGACATGATAGATTATATATAATCTTCAGTTTAAAAAACTTTTATCTTTTTATTTTCATATAATTAAATACAAGAGTTTGTAGAAATACAACTCCACATAAATTTCTAAAAACTCTATAAGTAAAGAAAAATGCAGGAAATAGCCTTTTATGAAGCTAAATATACAATTCATTTGATAAGATTTATAGAGATTTTTCTGGTTAAAGTTCAGCACATTTTGGTATGCATGAAACATTTTGATTAAAGTCTCATTGTATGACTGTAACATTGGAAACACAATAGAAATAACAATGACCACATGTTTCCATTTACTACAATGCAACATTGAACTGTGATAGCTACCTCATAGAGGAGTTCTTCACATAATTAGAAGGGTAGGGTACTGGAGATACCTGATCCAAATGGTGTATCCTATCCACATAGTGTTTCTATAGTTCAAGTTTCCATCATCCTGTGGAATTCTTACTCAAACCACATATTCAACGCTGGTTTCCTGAATTCAATGTCATCATTTAAAGTTCATTTCTCAATATCTGAGTTTGTATTCATAAAAATCTCTGTGGAGATTTCAGGAAGTAAATCTCATAAAAGGAAACCAAAGGTATGAAATATGCTTATGCATTAACATAAATAATTTCACAAAAGGATTACTTTATTTATTTATTTAATTTATATATTTTTTGAGATGGAGTCTTACTCTGTTGCCCAGGCTAGAGTGCAGTGGCCCCATCTTGGCTCACTGCAAGCTCTGCCTCCTGGGTTCACGCCATTCTCCTGCCTCAGCCTCCCGAGTAGCTGGGACTACAGGCGCCCGCCACCACGCCCGGATAATTTTTTGTATTTTTAGTAGAGACGGGGTTTCACTGTGTTAGCCAGGATGGTCTCGATCTCCTGACCTCGTGATCCACCCGCCTCGGCCTCCCAAAGTGCTGGGATTACAGGCGTGAGCCACCGCGCCCAGGCGATTACTTTAAAAAATAATATACTACCCCAATATATTTTAAATATTGAATGACTCAAATTACAAAGTCTGTATTTCAAGTAAATTTGTGAGCAATGTGCTTATTAAACAATGTTTATAAAGTGAACCATGAAATAAAGTGAACACATATTTGTTGGGCTCTCAGAGTAACACTATATACCTCTAGACTTTGAACAATTCAAAAAATGAATGACGCAAAAGATCACCACACTAAGTCAAAATACTTATATCAAGGGGAGAGGCTCAAATACAGGAGGTGTCTTCAAGTTAGTCACCTAGGATTAAGAGCACTGCCCATCAGAATTGATCAGCTGTGCAAAATGGGGTAGGCACCCCGGGCACCCCCACTCCACACCCACAGCCCATTGCCAGAAAAAGCAAAAATTTACACCTGCTCTGACAAATTATTGTCAAGAGAAAAGAGGGAAGCTTAGCCCACCATGCCAGGTTTTTATCCCCCAATTCACCAATGAATGAATGAATAAGTCATTTCACCCCTAAAAATGGAGTGTGCTGAGAGCAGGTCTCTCCTTATGGAAATTAGGATTAGACCCTCTAAATATATTATTTTAAAATGTTCTAAAAGGACATAAAAGCAAATGAGTGGTATGTACAAAGAGTTATCTTAAAGGAGACAGATGAAGATTATTTCTTTTTCTCATTTGGTGGATAACTTTATATATTTAATGGCCAAGATTCTCCAATAGCTAAATTGTAAGAAAAAAACCAACGAATTCAGAGTGAGACTACACATTAAAGGAAAGTTCAAAGTTACATAATTAAGAAGAAATGGACAAAATTAAACTATAGTGTTTAGGAGTGCATATTGGGTGATACAGTTATTTTAAACAGCAAGAAAACAATTATAAATAATTAGAATATGATTTTATTTAATAGTTTTGTGGTGAGACAAGTGGTTATGACTGGGTGGGTATTCTTTGGGGGAGGAGGCTGCAAAACTTTTTTCCTCACCTTTCAAAGCTTGGTCCTTGTCAACAATTACATTCAGCCTGTCACTTTCTCAGAGAGGTCCACTCTCACCACCCTATCTAAAATAGGCATTTATGGTACATTTATATCTCAGCCCTTTCTTTTCTTCATAACTCACATTACAACTTACTTTTTTACACATCTGTTTTACTTTTTTTTGTCACTCTTGTCCTCTAGAATGTATGCAACATGAAAACAAAGATTGCTGTCATATCACTAATGTCTAACACAGAGCCAGAGACGTAATTGGAACTTGGTAATTATTAATTCAATGAGTGGTTGAAATTTAGAACCCTTCAGAACCCTGTGACACCAAAGTCCTTGTTCTTAGCCACTATTATATTGTGCTGTTACCTTCAGGCTCTTCTATTGTCACTTCTTGTCCCACTCCCTGGACTCAATTCTAACATATATGCCTTGCTATTTTTATTGTTCCTTTTGTGTATATCCTTACATTACCTTTTTATTGTATTTGGCTAGCTCTAATAATTGTTCAACATTCAGCTCAGTCATCGCTTCTTCCAGAAAACCTTCTCTGGTATTTCCAATTCCTCCAGGGCAGATTAGGTAGTATGTCTTTCATGTTTCCAGAATATTTTGAGCAAAATCTCTCTCACTGTACTTGCCACAATTTTATGTATACACCTTTCTCACACACTCTGCACTTAGTAAATTTTTGTTAAAAGCACATACTTAAATAGAACTATTATTGCCAAGAACAAATCAATTCATAGAAATAATTATTTAAAATTATCTCAATATGTGCAAACCTTTCAGAGACTAAAAACAGGCTTAATAGAAACAGTTAACTATAGGTAGAATCCATACATCAGGACTACTGTCATTCATCTGAGCTAAAATAGATTCAGTTATTTGTGATCAGGCTCATTAGCCATTTTAATCTTTATTGATAAGACAGTTGCATACTGTGGTCTCTTCACATCAAAGAAGAATATGAAAATATGAAAAATGATTGATCTTCAATTCATTTCTACTGATGATGGATAGCATCAGTTAGGATAATTTTTGGCTGCAACATAGAACTGCATTTTAAGCTGGCTTGAAATAAGGGTATTTATCTTAAATAAAAGTTATTCAAAGGTAAGGTAATCTCCAGGCTTCTGTGAAGACAATTTTTTGAAGGAATCAGATTTTTCATTTCTCAGCTCTGCATCTCAACTAGGCTGACTTCCCTCAAGCCTGCATAGATGACCGCAGCAGTTCCTAAATCACTGAATAAAATGATGTCATTTCTTCTGAGTTTTATTTTTAAGAAGGAAGGGTCCTTTTCCAGAAGCCCCTTAAAGTATTCCCATTGAATATCATTGGTCAGCACTGGTGACTTGTTCATGCCTAAACCACTCACTAGCAAGGGAAATAGGATACCAACATTGGGTCTACAATTAATTGTTAGAGATGAAAAAGATTAGAGAAATCAACCACATATATTGTGGTCAGTATATGACTAATATCACTGTAAGCAGTTATTGATTCTAATGATTAAAAACCATGTTGCATCAAAAGAAATAGGAAATAGTAAGTTAATGAAATAAATTGAAATGTAGTTACTGGCCATTTCACAATGTTATAAAATTCATAAGAGCTAAAGTGGAGAATTGTGACTATTACCTACACCATAGTAATTCTTAGAATTCACAAATGTTAAACACATCTGCAGAGAAAAAGCAAAGATCAAAATAGGGAAACATATTCAGTTACCTGATCTTGAGTCACTGCACATTCCAAAAATATGATTCATTCTCCTTATTGCCAATTAATTTTATTTTTTCTTCTAACACCCATTTTAGAATATTTCCACCACTGAGACTAAAAGATAAATAAGAAGTCCCTCTAGGTACAGAAGGTTTTTCATTTATGACTGTGGGTGAAAGATACATTATGAATAGTATTGATTTTCTTGACCTCAGTCAAGTGACATGAAAGCTTAACCTAGATTCATCTTCTCCTCACATTTGTCATAAATCTCCGACATGCCAATATTTTATATTTGAATGCTTTGTGCACATTAGCAATATTGTAAAATCATACTGTATTGTGACAAGGCACTAAATTTATTTGAGAGAGGGTCCATTTTAGCACTATATGCACTACGCATAATAAAGCAGTTATTGATTCTAATGACAGATTATCACAACATTAATAATTTAGTCAAAGCAAGATCTTTTTTCATGTAAAATTGGAAAACAGTTGCTAAAGATAAAATAGCCAGCACTTCTATTAGCTTTTCTTGTAATGATGTTGTTAATCATAATTATGTGTTATCATGTATATCCATCTATGTAGGTCATATTAAGTTCAGAAACATAGGGATATAAACTGTAATGTAGTCATGACTTTTAAATCTTTAATTCTCAATCATGATAATGGGGCAAAGCTTGTATATTTTCTGTCTATACTCAGATAAAAATGGTTATTTATTTTCACCTCTGGCAAGACCTGCTATCACAAATCATAAAAATAATATCACTGTAAAAACAAAATCAGGTGACTTGTCTAAGGAATCAGATATATTTAAATGAAATGGATATGTAGTTTAAGGCATTTGCTTATCCTTAATTGAATTTATTTGAAGCACTAAGTACCTGTGAAATTTTGACCACAAGAGATTTTATATATGAATAGCTGAGTTGCTAATGATATTTAGAGGTATTCAAGTATAATACATAATATAGCCCATATTTTCAATTGTACTGAAATTCCTTGCATGAAGAAAAAGTTTATTCTCCTTGTTGAACTATTTGCTATTTTGTTGCCAAATTAGACCAAGATTTGTCTTCAAACTCAAACATGCCACATCCCTTTTTAAAATTTACTATGTGATCTGTCTATCTATCTATCTATCTATCTATCTATCTATCTATCTATCTATCTATCTATATGTGAATAATATACCCACTGTCAGGGAAACATGAATCCTCCATTTTTACTCTCAGTGTAGTAGTTCCCAGTTAGGAAAAGAATATTCAGGGCTTCCAGTCTAAGATAACTGGTAAAGTTATCCGTAATTCAATCACCCTTCCCTCTGAAGCCAATCTCAATTATAAGATATTGAGAAACAAAATGTGATCATGTAAATCAATCTCTAAGGAAAGTAGGAATCACCTATAACCCCATACAACAATATAGGAAGGAAATGCATTAGTAATTGAACTAGATATAGACAGCACTGAGTGGATAGCTCTCTCTATAGATTTTCCACAGAAGGAATAGTTTTCCAAATTTAGAAACACATCCTATGAAGACAAACCTACAAATCTATGCTTAGAATAATAATATTTAGATATAAGGAATAGAATTCGGAGGCTTCCTAAGCCCTGGTGGACAAGACAGAATGATCAGGAAATTGGGGCTGAGAAAAGTAGCACACAAGTGTCATAGAGCAAAGAACCACTACAGGTGCTGGAAGAAACAGAAAGTGATGAAAAGCAGCCCCAAAGCTACTGATCTTGATTCCTTAGCAGGATAAGTAATGGCTCAATCAAGATGCCCAAACGTATATACATGCAAACTCAATGCACACTTTTGTATTAAAAGCAGCCTTATTGTGAGTTCTATAGCTCTCTCCTCAGTGAAAGAAATTTGTAACCTTGGGCACAATGTTGTCCTAAAACTTTTGAAGGCTACAAACTGAATCTGCCTGCTATTCAACTTAGCTTCTTGCGCAGCTCAGTCACTCAAGCCCTATTCAACACCCTGATGTTGAAAATAGCTATACCAGAAAAAACTTTCCTCATTAAAAAATGATTGGGTTCCCAGCAAAGATATTGCAGGAGAAGGAAGGGCAAAAATATGGGATTCAAAAGGCAGAATACAGCCAGAATTATGTCATTGCCTAGCTTAGTACTGGAGACAAATGCTTCTACATGAAATAAAACAAACTGAAGAAAACATGCCTTCTGGAAGCAAAAAGAAAAAGAAAACATGCCATCTGGAACAAATAAATGACAGAGAGATTAAAAGGAAATATGATGAGACATAAAATGGAGAAGAATATTGAACTAGTATAATTCATAAATAAAGTAATAAAAACACAAAGTAATTGAAAGCAACTAATCACATCATAAATAAGTAGGGATACACAAGATACATGTATAAGTAGGAATATGCAAGATACATGTATAAGTAGGGATATATAAGGTACAAATAACGTAAGTTAGAAGTCGGTTCCAATTGATATGCTTATAATATTGCCCCCCCAAGAGATAAAGTTATTCAACTTGTAACTTGTCAACTTCTGTAACATTTTTAAAAAAGATGATATATTAGGTCATAAATAAAACAATAATCACATTTTAAAAACTCATACACATTTGTTTTTAATTAATAAAAATTTTTAAATTAATTTAAAAACTTTTCTGGTTAAAGGGGGAAAGCATCTAAGAATTCTTATCTGGGAAATAATGATTATTAAATCTTTACATATATTTATCAGGCATACAGTTAATTCAGTGATCAGAGAAAAATTTTATAAACTCAAATTCTTGTATTATTAAATTTAAAAGAATGACAAAGAATTAGGTACTTAACACAAAAATAGGAAAAAACTCTCAACTAGTTAAAAATAAGAAACATAGGAAGAAAATAATATTAATAAAGTCAGAAGTAAATAAATTAGAAAACACAACAAGGCCAGGCTCAGTGGCTCATGCCTCTAATCCCAACACTTTGGGAGTCTGAGGCGGGTGGATCACTTGAGCCCAGGACTTGGAGACCAGCCTGGCCAACATGGCAAAACCTCGTCTCTACTAAAAACATAAAAATTAGCCGGGTGTGGCTGTGCACGCCTGTAGTCCCGGCTACTCGGGAGGCTGAGGCAGGAGAATCGCTTGAACCCGGGAGGCAGAGGTTGCAATGAGCTGAGATCATGCCACTGCACTCCAGCCTGGGCGACAGAGAGAGACTCAGTCTCAAAAAAAGAAAAGAAAAGAAAATAGAACAAGAGTGTAATTAATGAATAGCTCCAAAGTTAGTGCTTCGCAAGAATTAATAACTTAAAAGAAAGAAAAAATTGTAAATGAAAGTTGATGGGAGTAGAAAATAACTTCTGATACTTGGGAAATTGGAAGTATGTAAGAGAGATCAATATTTGCTATGCCCAGTATATTTTATTTCCTTCCTTAGTAATAGAATCCCAAACTTTTAGCTAGACACATTGCTACCCACAAAGTTTTATTGTCCAGCCTTCCTTACAACTGGCATCAGAAATGTCATGTTGCTGCTATTAAAGCTATTCTCAAAAGCAGCTGGTGGGTGTCTGTTCCACAACTGTTCTTTTTTCATCTTGCTGCCTGGTGTGCAGATCAGAAACTGAAGCTTTAGTCACTATATTAGCCCGTGAGGACAAGAGCCACAGCAAGGAATGGCAGAATTATGTGCTGGAATTAAGTCTGGTCCATCGAATAATTGTAGAGTCACTACATGAACTTCAGACTACATTCCTTTGAAATTAAACTAAGAAAATAATAAAAAAAGAAAACACCTTCTTTGAGTATGTTAATAATCTTTTAATCTGCAATGCTCTATCTTGCATTCTTTTGCATCTAAAATGCAACTTAATTTTAACTGATTCAATAAATGAAAAAATTTCTATTTTGTGCAAACAAAACTGATATAGAAGATTAAATGGATTATTTTTGCAGTAATAGAAGACATGAAAATCTCAAACCTATCAATCACATTACATAAAAAAACTCTCAAAGAGTTAACCTCTCATATGGCTTTTATGGTAGTTTGAATTATTGTCGTCAATTCTCTCTCTCCTTCTCCAATCCCATTGACATAAGGGTTGACAATGTGACTTGCTTGAGTCCATAAAATCAAAACAGAAGTGAAATACACCATTTTTTGGTCGAAACTTTAAGAGCTATAGCATAATATTGCCCTTCTTCTTTTCCCATAATATGAAAATTTGGCAGTCTGGATCCAAGGATGAGAAGACACATAGAAGACTTCCAGGGATTGTTAGCTGACACATAGCCAGTATGAATTGTGATGAAGAAATAAAACTCTGTTTTTGATACTTTTGTGTTGTTACTGCAACAGATTCTAGGGCAATAGTTCTTAATATGTGGTCCTAAGACTAGTAGCATCAGCTTGTTAAAACTGCAAATTCTTGGGTGCTACCTTCAACTTCCTGAAAAAGAAACTCCATTCACCAAGCCTTTTGAGTGATACTGAAGTATACCAAAGTGTGAGAACTGCTGATCTAGTGGAAGCTAATTTATATGGTTTCCAGGTAAATTCTATAAAACCTTTAATATGCAGAAAACTCCAAAACTATTAGTTCTGGATCACTGAGGGAGAAATCAAGCTTCATTTATTTATGAAATAAAGCCTTTTAATAAAATACAATATTATTATTAAATTAAAAAATAGATTAAAGAGAATTCCACACTAAACTTGTCTTAGATTTGGGTAAAAATGTTACAGTAAGTAAAATATAAACAGATAGAACTTAGCAGCACATTAATATTCCTCAGTGATATAGGGTTGATGCCATGGCTGAATATTCCATCTAGTGGAAGCTTCTACTAGTAGCTGATATTAATCAATCACCTTATTAATGGGAAGAAGAGAAACATATATGATTCTCTCCATAGACACAAAAAATTGGTCAAAAATAAAAGTTTCTTAATTTAAAAAGAATATCTTAATAAAACAGAAATACCTAGATAATTTTAAAATATGACAAAAAGAGTATCTTTCAAGTCGATAACCAGCATAATGTCTATTTTTTAGGAGTCATATTTCTCCAACCAATCATTGAGAAAAAGGTATTTTTTAAATGTATGTTCTTAAAACATATTGGATGAAATAATGAAGTCTGAAAATTATTTCTTATCTTCAGTAAATTAAATTCCAGACTAGTAAAGATTTAAACATAAAAATTAACCATAGAAGAACACATAGGGCATAATTTTTGAATCAGAGTGTAGAAGTCACAAAACTTAGAAATCATAAAGGAAAAGTTAGTAAATTTGAATACCTAACAAACGGAAAACTTTTGCACTAAAAAACTTTAATAAAATAAATAATCAAGTGATAAATTGGAATAATAATTTCGTATGACATATGACATTGAAAATGCTAGTTTCTTCAGCATAAGAATAAGAACCAGTAATTTATTTAAAAATTGACAGGGGGCACAAAAAGGTAATTGACAGGAAAAAAAAAATTTATTTTGACTGGGCATAGTGGCTCACACCTAGCACTTTGGGAGGCCAAGGTGAGCAAATCTCTTGAGCTCAGAAGTTTGAGAGCAGCCTGGGCAACATGGTGAAACCCTGTCTCTAAAAATAAAATAAAAATACATTTATTTTAAGTGTATGAAAAAGAATTCACTTTTATTCATAATTAAATAAAGAAATAACAAAGTAACTTGTTTTTCACTTGTCAAATTTGCAAAAATTAAAATGTCTGATGTCCTAGTTAATTGTCTATAATAAAATACCTGAGACTGGGTAATTTATAAAGAAAAGAAATTTATTTCTCACAGTTCTGGAGGCTGGGAAGTTCAACAGCATGGCTGTTGCATCTGGCAGGGGTCATCTATGGTGAGAGGTCAAAAGCAGAGGCAAGCACACGAGACAGAAAGTAAAGCACCAGAGGCTGGACTCACTTTATAGCACACACTGAAAATAACTAATCCACTTCCACTATTATGACATTAATCGATTCTGAAGAGTTCTCTCATGACCCAACCATCTTGGTGGGCTTCACCTCCCAACACTGTTGCATTGAGGATTAAGTTGGATTGAGGATTAAGTTGGATTGAGGATTAACTGACATATGAACTTTTGAGGACCATATTTAAGCCATAGCATTCTGACCTTGACTCCTCAAATTTATGTCCTTCTCACAATACAAAATACAGTTATTCCATCCCAATTGTCTCAAAAGTCTTAACTCATTTCGGTAGCAACTCAAAAGTCCAGTTTAAAGTTTCATCTAAATCAGATGTGGGTAAGACTCATGGCATGATTCACCTTGAGGCGAATTTCTTCTAGCTGTAAGCATGTCAGATTAAACAAGTTATCTATTTTCAAGATACACCAGGGGACGGGCATTGGACAGACATTCCTATTACAAATGGGAGACGTAGGCAAGAAGAAAGGATTAACACACCCCAAATAAGTCCAAAACTCAACAGAGAAAATAATATTGTCTTAAAGCTGGAGAATAATCTCCTTGGCTCCCTGTCCTAAGCTCACTGGTGCAGGGGTTGGACCACTATGGGCTCTGGCAGCCCCGCCCCCATGGCTTTGCTAAGCTCAGACCATGCTTCACCTCTCTCAGTAGAGCTACAGTGGTAGCTTTACAGTCCTGGGGTCTTGATGGCAGTCCTGCTTCCCCAGTTTCATTCAGCATTGCACTATTGGGGAATCTCTGAGGTGGCTCTGCCCCTGTAATCAGTCTCTGCCTGGGTTACCAGGCTGCCTTCTATACCCTTTGACATTCAGGTAGGGAAAGCAATGCCCCTACAGCGTTTACATTCTGTCTACCTGCAGACCTTAATACCACATGAATGGCCCTAAGATTTGCCTCTTGCATTTTTCAGAGTTGCAGCTTGAGCCACAGTTGTGGTTGCTTGAGCCACAGCTAGTATGGCCAAAGAGCACTGTGCTGGGATGCAGAGACTACAGACCCATGAGAGATCTGGGGAGCAAGCCTGTGGAGAGTGCCCTGGGCCTGTCATCTGAAACCACTCTGCCCTCCGAAAACTCTGGGCCTGTGATGGAAGGGGCAGCCTTAAAAGGCTCTGAAGTGTCTTTGGGGTCTTTCTCCCATTGTTTTGATGAATAACATCTGGCTCCCTTCTATCCATGAAAATCTGTTTAGCAAATGGTCACTTTGCTACACCCTCAATACTTTCTCCTGAACATGCTTTTTTACTCTTTATCTGGCCAGGCTATGAATTTTCCAAATCTTGCCATTCTGCTTCCCTTTTAATTATAAATTTCATCTTTAAATCATCTGTTTGCTGTCACATTTCACAGTATGCAATTAAAATTGCCATGCCATGTCTGAATGCTTTGTTGCTTAGATATTTCTTAGGCCAGATATCCTAGTTCATCACTTTTTTTTTTTTTATTTCCATAGGTTTTTGAGAAAGAGGTTGTGTTTGGTTACATGAATAAGTTCTTTAGGGGTGATTTATGAGATTTTGGTCCACCTATCACCTGAGTAGTGTACACTGTACCCAATGTGTAGTCTTTTATCCATCACACTCCTTCCATCCTTCCCCCAAGTCCCCAGAGTCCATTGTATCACTCTTATGCCTTTGCATCCTCATAGATTAGTTCCCACTTATGAGTGAGAACATACAATGTTTGGTTCTCCATTCCTGAGTTACTTCACTTAGAATAATGGTCCCCAATTCCATCCAGGTTGCGGTGAATGCTATTATTTGATTCTTTTTTATGGCTGAGTAGTATGGTATATGCATACCATGTTTTCTTTATCTACTCGTTGATTGATAAGCATGTGAGCTGGTTCCATATTTTTGCAATTGCAAATTGTGCTGCTCTAAACATGCATGTGCAAGTATCTTTTCCATATAATGTATTATTTTCCTCTGGGTAGATACCCAGGAGTGGAATTTCTGGATCAAACAGCAGATTTACTTTTAGTTCTTTTTTTTAATTATTATTATACTTTAAGTTCTAGGGTACATGTGCACAACGTGCAGGTTTGTTACATATGTATACATGTGACATGTTGGTGTGCTGCACCCATTAACTCATCATTTACATTAGGTATATCTCCTAATGCTATCCCTCCCTCCTCCCCCCACCCTGTGACAGGGCCCAGTGTGTGATGTTCCCCACCCTGTGTCCCAGTGTTCTCATTGTTCAATTCCCACCTAGGAGTGAGAACATGCAGTGTTTGGTTTTCTGTCCTTGCGATAGTTTGCTCAGAATGATGGTTTCCAGCTTCATCCATGTCCCTACAAAGGACATGAACTTATCCTTTTTTATGGCTGCATAGTATTCCATGGTGCATATGTGCCACATATTCTTAATCCAGTCTATCATTGATGGACATTTGGGTTGGTTCCAAGTCTTTGCTGTTGTGAATAGTGCCACAATAAACATACCTGTGCATGTGCCTTTAAAGCAGTATGATTTATAATCCTTTCAGTATATACCCAGTGATAGGATGACTGGATCAAATGGTATTTCTAGCTCTAGATCTTTGAGGAATTGTCACACTCTCTTCCACAATGGGTGAACTAGTTTACAGTCCCACCAACAGTGTAAAAGTGTTCCTATTTCTGCACATTCTCTCCAGCACCTGTTGTTTCCTGACTTTTTAGGGATTGCCATTCTAACTGGTGTGAGATGGTATCTCATTGTGGTTTTGATTTGTATTTCTCTGATGGCCAGTGAAGATTAGCAGTTTTTCATGTGTCTGTTGGCTACATAAATGTCTTCTTTTGACAAGTGTCTGTTCATATCCTTCACCCAATTTTGATGGGGTTGTTTGATTTTTTCTTGTAAATTTGTTTAAGTTCTTGTAGATTCTGGATATTAGCTCTTTGCCAGATGGGTAGATTGTAAAAATTTTCTCCCATTCTGTAGGTTGCCTGTTCACTCCAATGGTACTTTCTTTTGCTGTGCAGAAGCTCTTTAGTTTGATTAGATCCCATTTGTCAATTTTGGCTTCTGTTGCCATTGCTTTTGGTGTTTTAATCATGAAGTCCTTGCCCATACCTATGTCCTGAATGGTATTGCCTAGGTTTTCCTCTAGGGTTTTTATGGGTTTAGGTCTAACATTTAAGTCTTTAATCCATCTTGAATTAATTTTCATATAAGGTGTAAAGAAGGGATCCAGTTTCAGCTTTCTACATATGGCTAGCCAGTTTTCCCAGCACCACTTATTAAATAGGGACTTGTTTCCCCATTTCTTGTTTTTGTCAGGTTTGTCAAAGATCAGATGGCTGTAGATGTGTGATATTATTTCTGAGGGCTCTGTTCTTTTCCATTGGTCTATATCTCTGTTTTGCTACCAGTAACATGCTGTTTTGGTTACTGTAGCCTTGTAGTATAGTTTGAAGTCAGGTAGTGTGATGCCTCCTGCTTTGTTCTTTTTGCTTAGGATTGTCTTGGCAATGTCTTTTTTGGTTCCATATGAACTTTAAAGTAGTTTTTTCCAATTCTGTGAAGAAAGTCATTGGTAGCTTGATGGGGATGGCATTGAATCTATAAATTACCTTGGGCAGTATGGCCATTTTTATGATATTGATTCTTCCTATCCATAAACATGGAATGTTCTTCCATTTGTTTTTGTCCTCTTTTATTTCATTGAGCAGTGGTTTGTAGTTCTCCTTGAAGAGATCCTTCACATCCCTTGTAAGTTGGATTCCTAGGTATTTTATTCTCTTTGAAGCAATTGTGAATGGGAGTTCACTCGTTATTTGACTTTCTGTTTGTCTGTTATTGGTGTATAGGAATGTTTGTGATTTTTGCACATAGATTTTGTATCCTGAGACTGCTGAAGTTGCTTATCAGCTTAAGCAGATTTTGGGCGGAGATGATGGGGTTTTGTAAATATACAACCATGTCATCTGCAAACAGGGACAATTTGACTTCCTCTCTTCCGACTTAAATATGCTTTATTTCTTTCTCCTGCCTGATAGCCCTGGCCAGAACTTCCAACACTATGTTGAATAGGAGTGTTGAGAGAGGGCATCCCTGTCTTGTGCCAGTTTTCAAAGGGAATGCTTCCAGTTTTTGCCCATTCAGTATGATATTGGTTGTGGGTTTGTCATAAATAGCTCTTATTATTTTGAGATATGTCCCATCAATACCTAGTTCATTGAGAGTTTTTAGCATGAAGGGCTGTTTTACTTGAGTAGGCAAACAAAGCGGCTGAAAAGCTCAACTGGGTGGAGCCCACCGCAGCTCAAGGAGGCCTGCCTGCCTCTGTAGAATCCACCTCTGGGAGCAGGGCATAGCTGAACAAAAGACAGCAGAAACTTCTGCAGACTTAAATGTCTCTGTCTGACAACTTTGAAGAGAGTAGTTGTTCTCCCAGCATGGAGGTTGAGATCTGAGAACAGACAGACTGCCTCCTCAAGTGGGTCCCTGATCCCTGAGTAGCCTAAGAGGCACCTCCTAGTAGGGGCCGACTGACACCTCATACAGCCGGGTGCCCGAGATGAAGCTTCCAGAGGAAGGATCAGGCAGCAACATTTGCCATTCTGCAATATTTGCTATTCTGCAGCCTCTGCTGGTGATACCCAGGCAAAGAGGGTCTGGAGTGGACCTCCAGCAAACTCCAACAGACCTGCAGCTGAGGGACCTGTTAGAAGGAAAACTAACAAACAGAAAAGACATCCACACCAAAACCCCATCTGTATGTCACTATCATCAAAGACCAAAGGTAGATAAAACCACAAAGATGGGGAGAAACCAGAGCAGAAAAGCTGAAAATTCTAAAAATCAGAGCACCTCTTCTCTTCCAAAGGAATGCAGCTCCTCGCCAGCGATGGAACGAAGCTGGCTGGAGAATGACTTTGACGAGTTGAGAGAAGAAGGCTTCAGACGATTGGTAATAACAAACTTCTCTGAGCTAAAGGAGGATGTTCAAACCCATCGCAAAGAAGCTAAAAACCTTGAAAAAGGATTGGACGAATGGCTAACTAGAATAAACAGCATAGAGAAGACCTTAAATGACCTGATCGAGCTGAAAACCATGGCACGAGAACTATGTGATGCATGCACAAGCTTCAGTAGCCAATTCGATCAACTGGAAGAAAGGGTATCAGTGATTGAAGATCAAATGAATGAAATGAAGCGAGAAGAGAAGTTTAGAGAAAAAAGACTAAAAAGAAATGAACAAAGCCTCCAAGAAATATGGGACTATGTGAAAAGACCAAGTCTATGTCGATTGGTCTGCCTGAAAGTGATGGGGAGAATGGAACCAAGTTTGAAAACACTCTTCAGGGTATTATCCAGGAGAACTTCCCCAACCTAGCAAGGCAGGCCAACATTCAAATTCAGGAAATACAGAGAACGACACAAAGATACTCCTCGAGAAGAGCGACACCAAGATACATAATTGTCAGATTCACCAAAGTTGAAATGAAGGAAATAATGTTAAGGGCAGCCAGAGAGAAAGGTCGGGTTACCCACAAAGGGAAGCCCATCAGACTAACTAATAAGAGAGTTTCTGGATCTCTCGGCAGAAACTCTACAAGCCAGAAGAGAGTGGGGGCCAATATTCAACATTCTCAAAGAAAACAATTTTCAAACCAGAATTTCATATCCAGCCAAACTATGCTTCATAAGTGAAGGAGAAATAAAATCCTTTACAGACAAGCAAATGCTGAGAGATTTTGTCATCACCAGGCCTGCCTTACAAGAACTCCTGAAGGAAGCACTAAACATGGAAATGAACAACCGGTACCAGCCACTGCAAAAACATGCCAAATTGTAAAGACTGTTGATGCTAGGAAGAAACTGCATCAATTAACGAGCAAAATAACGAGCTAACATCATAATGACAGGATGAAATTCACACATAACGATATTAACCTTAAATGTAAATGGGCTAAATGCTCCAATTAAAAGACACAGACTGGCAAATTGGACAAACAGTCAAGTCCTATCAGTGTGCTGTATTCAGGAGACCCATCTAACATGCAGAGACACACATAGGCTCAAAATAAAGGGATGGAGGAAGATCTACCAAGCAAATGGAAAACACAAAAAGCAGGGCTGCAATCCTAGCCTCTGATAAAACAGACTTTAAACCAACAAAGTTCAAAGGAGACAAAGA
The DNA here is from genome assembly GCF_029289425.2 of Pan paniscus. Classification (NCBI taxonomy): domain Eukaryota; kingdom Metazoa; phylum Chordata; class Mammalia; order Primates; family Hominidae; genus Pan; species Pan paniscus. Next base: position 121,041,486 of record NC_073253.2, on the reverse strand, counting down.
AGGCCATTACATAATGGTAAAGGGATCAATTCAACAAGAAGAGCTAACTACCCTAAATATATATGTACCCAACACAGGAACATCCAGATTCATAAAGCAAGTCCATAGAGACGTACAAAGAGACTTAGACTCCTGCACAATAATATTGGGAGACTTTAACACCCCACTGTCAATATTAGACAGATCAACGAGACAGAAAGTAAACAAGGATATCCAGGAATTGAACTCAGCTCTGCACCAAGCAGACCTAATAGACATCCACAGAACTCTTCACCCCAAATCAGCAGAGTATACGTTCTTCTCAAAACCACATCATACTCATTCTAAAATTGACCACATAGTTGGAAATAAAGCACTCCTCAGCAAATGTAAAAGAATAGAAATTATAACAAACTGTCTCTCAGACCACAGTGTGATCAAACTACAACTCAGGATTAAGAAACGCACTCAAAACCACTCAACTACATGGAAACCAAACAACCTACTCCTGAATGACTACTGGGTACATAACAAAATGAAGGCAGAAATAAAAATATTCTTTGAAACCAATGAGAACAAAGACATAACATACCAGAATCTCTGGGACACATTTAAAGCAGTGTGTAGACGGAAATTTATAGCACTAAATGCCCACAAGAGAAAGCAGGAAAGATCTAAAATGGACACCCTAACATCACAATAAAAAGAACTAGAGAAGCAAGAGTAAACACATTCAAAAGCTAGCAGAAGGCAAGAAATAACTAAGATCAGAGCAGAACTGAAGGAGATAGAAACATAAAAAACCTTCAAAAAATCAATGAATCCAGGAGCTGGTTTTTTGAAAAGATCAACAAAATTGATAGACCGCTAGCAAGACTAATAAAGAAGAAAAGAGAGAAGAATCAAATAGACACTTTAAAAAATGATAAAAGAGATATCACCACCAATCCCACAGAAATACAAACTACCATCAGAGAATACTACGAACAACTCTATGCAGATAAACTAGAAAATCTAGAAGAAATGGATAAATTCCTAGATACATACACCCTCCCAAGACTTAACCAGGAAGAAGTTGAATCTCTAAATAGACCAATAACAGACTCTGAAATTGAGGCAATAATTAATAGCTTACCAACCAAAAAAAGTCCAGGACCAGGACCAGACGGATTCACAGCCGAATTCTACCAGAGGTACAAGGAGGAGCTGGTACCATTCCGTCTGAAACTATTCCAATCAATAGAAAAAGAGGGAATCCTCCCTAACTCATTTTATGAGGCCAGCATCATCCTGATACCAAAGCCTGGCAGAGACACAACAAAAAAACAGAATTTTAGACCAATATCCCTGATGAACATGGATGCAGAAATCCTCAATAAAATACTGGCAAACCGAATCCAGCAGCACATCAAAAAGCTTATCCACCACGATCAAGTGGGCTTCATCCCTGGGATGAAAGGCTGGTTCAGTATATGCAAATCAATAAACGTAATCCATCATATAAATAGAACCAAAGACAAAAACCACATGATTATCTCAATTGATGCAGAAAATGCCTTCAACAAAATTCAACAGCCCTTCATACTTTTAATTCTTTGAGGAATCTCCATACTGTTTTCCATGGTGGTTGTGCTAGCTTACATTTCCACCAACAGTGCTCCCTTTTCACCACATCCACACCGACATCTATTTTTTTTTATCGTGGCAATTCTTGCAGGAATAAGGTGGTATCACACTGTGGTTTTGATTTGCATTTCCTTGATAATTAGTGATGGAGAGCTTTTTAAAATATGTTTGTTGGCCATTTGTATATCTTCTTTTGAGAACTGTCAATTCATGTCCTTTCCTTAGCCCCCTTTTTGATGAGATTTTTTTTTTCTTGCTGATTTGTTTGAGTTCCCTGTAGATTCTGGATATTAGTCATTTGTCAGATGTATAGATTTTGGTGATTTTCTTCCCCTTTGTGGATTGTCTGTTTACTCTGTTGATTATTTCTTTCACTGTGCAGATGATTTTTAGTTTAATTAAGTTCCATCTATTTATCTTTGCTTTGTTCCATTTGCTTTTTGGTTCTGGTCATGAAGCCTTTGCCTAAGCCAATGTCTAGAAAGGGTTTTCCAATGTTATCTACTATAATCCTTGCGGTTTCAGGTCTTAAATTTAAGTCATTGATCCACCATGAGTTGCTATTTTTTTATAATTTTATTTTATTTTAGGTTACAGAATACATATGCAGAACATTCAGGTTTGTTACATAGCTAAATGTGTGACATGGTGGTTTGCTGCACCTATCAACCCATCTCCTAGGTATTAAGCCCCACATGCAGTAGCTATTTGTCCTGAGGCTCTCCATCCCCCCAGCCTGCTGTCTGGCCCTGGCGTGTGTTGTTCCCTTCCATGTGTCCATGTGTTCTCATTGTTCAGCTCCCACTTATTAGTGAGAACATGTGGTACTTGATTTTCTGTTCCTGTGTTAGTTTGCTGAGGATGATGGCTTCCAGCTTCATCCATGTCCCTGCAAAGGACATGATCTCATTCCTTTTTATGGTTACATAGTATTCCATGGTGTATACGTATCACATTTTCTTTATCCAGTCTATCATGAATGGGCATTTGGGTTGGTTCCAAGTCTTTGCTATTGTGAATAGTGCTGAAATAAACATATGTATGCATGTATCTTCATAATAGAATGATTTATATTCCTTTGGGTATATACTCAGTAATGGGATTGCTGGGTCAAATGGTATTTCTGATTCTAGATCCTTGAGGAATTGCCACACTGTCTTCCACAATGGTTGAACTAATTTACATTCCCATAAACAGCATAAAAGCCTTCCTATTTCTCCACAACCTTGCCAGCATCTATTGTTTCTTGATTTTTTAATAATCACCATTCTGACTGGCATGAGATGGTATCTCATTTTGGTTTTGATTTGCATTTCTCTAATAATCAGAGATTTTACGCTTTTTTTCATATGTTTGTTGGCCACATAAATATCTTCTTTTGAGAAGTGTCTGTTCATATCCTTTGCCCACTTTTTGATGGGGTTGTTTTATTCTTGTAAATTTGTTTAAGTTTCTTGTAGATTCTGGATATTAGGCCTTTGGCAGATGGGTAGATTGTAAAAATTTTCTCCCATTCTGTAGGTTGCCTATTCACTCTGATGATAGTTTCTTTTGTTGTGCAGAAGCTTTTTAGTTTAATTAGATCCCATTTGTCAATTTAACTTTTGTTGTAGTTGCTTTTAGTGTTTTCATCATAAAATCTTTGCCCATGCCTATGTCCTGAGTGGTATTGCCTAGGTTTTCTTCTAGGGTTTTTATAGTTTTGGTTTTACATTTAAGCCTTTAATCCCTCTTGAGTTAATTTTTGTATAAGGGATAAGGAACAGGTCCAGTTTGAGTTCTCTGCATATGGTTAGCCAGTTTTCCCAGCACTATTTGTAAAATAGGGAATCCTTTCCCCATTGCTTGTTTTTGTCAGGTTTGTCAAAGATCAGATGGTTCTAGATGTGTGGTGTTTTTTCTGAGGTCTCTGTTCTATTCCATTGGTCTATATGTCTGTTTTGGTGTCAGTACCATGCTGTTTTGGTTACTGTAGACTTGAAGTATAGTTTGAAGTCAGGCAGCATGATGCCTCCAGCTCTGTTCTTTTTGCTTAGGATTGTCTTGGCTATCTGGGCTCTTTTTTGGTTCCATGTGAAGTTTAAAGTAGTTCTTTTCTAATTCTGTGAAGAATGTCAATGGTAATTTGATGAGAATAGCATTGAATCTATAAATTACTTTGGGCGGTATGGCCATTTTCACTATATTGATTCTTCCTATCCATGAACATGGAATGTTTTTCCATTTGGTTGTGTCCTTATTTCCTTGAGCAGTGGTTTGTAGTTCTCCTTGAAGAGGTCCTTCACATCCCTTGTTAGCTCTATTCTTAGGTATTTTATTCTCTTTGTACTAATTGTGAATGGGAGTTCATTTATGATTTGGCTGTCTGCCTGTCTATTGTTGGTGTGTAGGAATGCTTGTGATTTTTGCACATTGTTTTTGTATCCTGAGAGATTGCTGAAGTTGCTTATCAGCTAAAGGAGTTTTGGGACTGAGATGATGGGGTTTTCTGAATATAGAATCATGTCATCTCCAAACAGAGACAATTTGACTTCCTCTCTTCCTATTTGAATACCTTTATTTCTTTATCTTGCCAGATTGCCATGGCCAGAACTTCCAATACTATGTTGGGTAGGAGTGGTGAGAGACAGCAACGTTGTCTTGTGCCCGTTTTCAATGGGAATGCTTCCAGCTTTTGCCCATTCACTATGATATTGCCTATGGGTTTGTCATAAGTAGTTCTTATTACTTTGTGATATGTTCCATCAGCACCTACTTTATTGAGAGTTTTTAACGTGAAGAAATGTTGATTTTTATCACAGGCCTTTTCTGCAGCTATTATGATAATTAAGTGGTTTTTGTCATTTGTTCTGTTGATGTGATAGATTACATTTATTGAGTATGTTGAACCAGCCTTGCCTCCCAGGGATGAAGCCAACTTGATCGTGGTGGATAAGCTTTTTGATGTGCTGCTGGATTCAGTTTGCTAGTATATTTTATTGATAATTTTTGCCTCAATGTTCATCAGGGATATTGGCCTGAAGTGTGTTCTTTTTTTGTGGTTTCTCTGCCAGGTTTTGGTATCAGGATGATGCTGGCTTCATAGAATGATTTAGGGAGGATTCCCTCCATTTCAATTGTTTGGAATAGTTTTAGAAGGAATTGTACCAGCTCCTCTTTGTACCTCTGGTAGAATTTGGATGTGAATCTTTGTGGTCCTGGGCTTTTTTTTTATTGGTAGTCTATTAATTACTGCCTCAATTTTAGAACTTGTTTTTGGTCTACTCAAGGATTTGACTTGTTACTTTTTTAATCTTAGGAGGGTGTATGTGTCCAGGAATTTATCAGTTTCCTCTAGATTTTCTAGTTTATTTGCATTGAGGTGTTTATAGTATTCTCTGATGGTAGTTTGTATTTCTGTGGGATCAGTAGTGATGTACCCTTTATCATTTTTTATTGTGTGTATTTGATTCTTCTCTCTTTTCTTCTTTATTAATCTAGCTTTATTAGTCTATCTATTTTGTTAGTTTTTTCAAAAAACCAGCTCCTAGATTCTCTGAATTTTTGAAGGACCTTTCAAGGCTCTAACTCATTCAGTTCTGCTCTGATCTTAGTTATTTCTTGTCATCTTCTAGCTTTTGGATTTGTTTGCTCTTGCTTCTCTAGCTCTTTTAATTGTGATGTTAGGGTGTCAATCTGAGATCTTTGTACCTTTCTGATGTGAGCATTTAGTGCTATAAATTTCCTTTTAACCCTGCCTTAGCTGTGTCCCAGAGATCTGGTACATTGTGTCTATGTTCTCATTGGTTTCACAGAACTGCTTGATTTCTGCCTTAATGCCATTTTTTTACTCAGGATTCATACAGGAGCAGGTTGTTCAATTTCCATGTAGTTGTGTGGTTCTGAGTGAGTTTCTTAATCCTGGGTTCTAATTTGATTGCACTGTAGCCTGAGAGACTATTATAATTTCAATTCCTTTGCATTTGCTGAGGAGTGCTTTTCTTCCAATTATGTAATGAATTTAGAGTGAGTACCATGAGGTACTTGAGCAGAATGTATATTCTGTTGTTTTAGGGTGGAGAGTTCTGTAGGTATCTGTCAGGTCCACTTGATCCAGAGCTGAGTTCAAGTCCTTAATATCCTTGTTAATGTTTGTCTCGATGATCTGTCTAATATTTGACAGTTGGGTATTAAAGTCTCCCACTATTATTGTGTGGGAGTCTAAGTCTCTTTGTAGGTCTCTAAGAACTTGCTACATAAATCTAGGTGCTCTTATATTGGATGTATATACATTTAGGATAGTTAGCTCTTCTTGGTGGAGTAATGCTTTCACCCTTACGTAATGACCTTCTTTGTCTTTTTTGATCATTGTTGGTTTAAAGTCTGTTTTGTCAGAAACTAGGATTTCAACCCCTGCTTTTTTTCTGCTTTCTATTTGCTTGGTAAATTTTCTTCCATACCTTTATTTTGAGGCCATGTGTGTCTTTGAACGTGAGATGGGTCTCTTGAATACAGCACACCAATGGGTCTTTATTTATCCAATTTGCCAGTCTGTGTCTTAATTCGGGCATTTAGTCCATTTACATTTAAGGTTAATATTGTTATGTGTGAATTTGATCCTGTCATCCTGATGTTGGCTGGTTATTTTGCACACTATTTGATGCAGTTTCTGTCATTGGTCTTTGTATTTCAGTGTGTTTTTGCAGTGGCTGGTACCAGTTTTTCCTTTCCATATTTAGTCCTGCCTTCAGAAGCTCTTGCAAGGCCAGCCTAGTGGTGACAAAGTCCCTCAGCATTTGCTTGTTTGAAAAGGATTTTATTTCTTCTTCCTTTATGAAGCTTAGTTTGGCTGGATGTGAAAATCTGGGTTGAAAATTCTTTTCTTTAAGAAGGTTTAATATTGGCCCCCACTCTCCTCTGGCTTGTAGGGTTTCTGCTGACAGAAACTGTCACTGTTAATGGTGATGGGCTTCCCTTTGTAGGTAACCTAGCCTTTCTCTCTAGCTTCTCTTAACATTTTTTCCTTGATTTCAACCTTGGAGAATCTCATGATTATATGTCTTCAGATTGATTCTCTCGTGGAGTATCTTAGTGGGGTTCTCTGTGTTTCCTGAATTTTAATGTTGGCCTGTCTTGCCAGGTTGGGGAAGTTCTCCCGTATTATATCCTGAAGTGTGTTTTCCAACTTGGTTCCATTCTCCCAGTCTCTTTCAGGTACTCACATCAGTTGTAGGTTCAGTCTTTTTACATGGTCCCATAGTTCTCGGAGGTTTTGTTCATTTCTTTTTATTCTTTTTTTTTCTTCTAATCTTGTCTGCCTGCCTTATTTCAGTGAGATAGTCTTCAAGTTCTGATATTCTTTCTTCTGCTTGATTTTTTTCTGCTATTGATACTTGCATATGCATCACAAATTTCTTGTGCTGTGTTTTTTAGCTCCATCAGGTCATTTATGCTCCTCTCTAAACTTGTTATTCTAGTTACCAGCTGCTGTAACCTTTTATCGTGGTTCTTAGATTCTTTGTGTTGGGTTAGAACATGCTCCTTTACCTCAGTGAAGTTTGTTATTACCCACTTTCTGAAGCCTACTTCTGTCAATTTGTTCATTTCATCCTCTGTCCAGTTCTTTGCCCTTGCTAGAGAGGTGTCACAATCATTTGAGGGAGAAGAGGCACTCTGGCCTTTTGCATTTTCAGCATTTTTTAAAAATTCTTTCTCATCTTCATGAGTTTGTCTATTTTTGATCTTTGAGGCTGCTGACCCTTAGATGAGGTTTTTGTGGGAACCTTTTTGTTGATGCTGTTGTTGCTTTCTGTTTTTTTAATCATTATTATTATTATTATTTTTTTCAGTAGTCAGGTTTCTCTTCTGTAGGGCTGCTGCAGTTTGCTGGGGGTTTACTTCAGGCCCTATTCATCTGGGGCACTCCCACACCTGGAGATGTCACCCAAGGAGGCTGGAGGACAACAAAGATGGGTGCCCGGCTCCTTCCTCTGGGATCTCTGACCTTGGGGAGCACTAACCTGATGCCAGCAGGAACACTCCTGTATAGGGTGTCTGATAACTTCTGTTGGCGGGTCTCACCCAGTTGGGGGCATGGGAACCAGGACCCATTTAACCAAGCAGTTTGGCTGTCCCTTGGTGGAGGGAGTGTGCTGTGCTGGGGGGAAAACCACTTGTCTGGGCTTCCCAGATTCCTCAGGGCTAGCAGGGGGAAAACTAAGCCTACTGGTCCATGGAGACTACAACCCTTCCTCATCCTGGAGGCTTAGGCCCAGGGAGATCAGTGTTCTATCCCTAAGCCCCTGTGTGGAGTTGCTGAAGTTCTTGCAGGGAGGCCCCACCCAGTAAGGAGGGATGGGTCAGGTTCCAGCCTAAAGAGGCAGTCTGGCCACTATCTACCATAGTTGGTGTGCTGCACTGTGGGGAATACTTCTTGGGACCAAGGCATCCAGTCTCCCTGGCTCCTGCAGGGGAAAAACGTGGCCTTGAGCTACAGTGCTGGCTGCCACCCTTTCCCACCGGGAGTTCAGTGTCTTAGGTAGTTAGCAGCCACAATACTGGCAGTTGTCCCTCCTCCAGGGAGCTCAGTTTTCTTAGGCAGCTGAAGTGATGGTTGCTACCCCTCACCCAGGGAACTCAGGCAGTTTAGACAGCAGGCAGCAGCAGTGATGATGGCCACCCCTCCCTCGGGAAGTTCAGTTGTCTTAGATAGCCACAGTGATGGCTGCTACACCTTCCACAGGGAACTCAGAAGGCTTAGACAGCAGGCAGCAGCAGCAAAGACAGCCACCTCTCTCCCCAGGAACTCAGTTGGTCTTAGGCAGAGTCCAACCGTGTGGCTGTTGAGAATCTGCTTGGCTCTGTGGTTTGCCCTAGTGGCATGGGCTCACAAGTGGGATCTTCTGATCTGTGGGTTGCACAGTTCCATGTAAAAAGCATGGTTCCCCAGGCTTGGTAGCATGCTCACTCACTGCCTCCTTTGGCTGGGGTGTGGGGTATTCCTTGCACAGTGTGGCTCTCAGGTGGGCCAACACAACACCCTACTTTTCCTTTCTCTCTGAGGGTCACACCAAGCACCTAGTCAGTCCTGATGATAGAACCTGGATACCTCAGTTGCCAGTGCAGGATTCGCCTGCTGTTTTGGTTCTTGGTGGAAGCCTCCAACCCTCCACTGCTTCTAGTCGGCCATCTTGGCCCTGCCTGGCGAGTTGATTTTTGTATGAGAGACAAGGATCCAGTTTCATTCTTCCACAATATTGTACATACTTCCAAAAACAATCTACAAATTCAATGCAATTTCCATCCACATACCACCATTGTTCTTCACAGAATTAGAAAAAAATCCTAAAATTCATATGGAACCAAAAAAAAAAAAAAAAAACACACACACACACACCCTGGAAAGCTAAAGCAAGACTAAGCAAAAATAACAAACCTGGAGGCATCACATTACCCAACTTCAAACTATACTATAAGGCCATAGTCACCAAAACAGCATGGTACTGGTATAAAAATAGGCACCTAGACCAATGGAACAGAACAGAGAACCCAGAAATTAAGCCAAATACTTATAGCCAACTGATCTTTGACAAAGCAAACAAAATCGTAAAGTGGGGAAAGGACACCCTATTCAACAAATGGTGGTTGTTTATCACTTTTAAGTTCTGCCTTCTGTAAAACCCAAGGGCATGGACACAGTACAGCCAAGTTCTATGCAACTGTACAACAAGGATGGCCTTTACCCCCATTTCCAATACGCTGATCCTCAGTTCCGTCTAAGTCTTCATTAGTAGTACCTTTACTGTTTGTGTTTCTACCAATGTTCTGATCATGACTGCTTATGTAGTCTAAGAAGTTCTGGACTTTTCCTACAGCTCTTCTCTTCTTCTAAGCCCCCACCATAATCACCCTTAATGTTCTCTTCACAATATAGGCTTTTTCTTGCCTGATTCTCCTAATTCTTCCAGCCGCTGCCCATTACCCAGTCTCAAGCTTCCACATTTTTAGGTATTTGTTATAGCATCAACTCCATTTCTTGGTACCAACTTTATGTCTTAGTTTGTTTTCTGTAGCTGAAACAGAATACCTGAGACTTGGTATCATTCATGATGAAAAACATTTTTCACGGTGCTGGAGGCTGGGAAGTTCAAGAGCATGGTTCTGGCAACTGGTGAGGGTCATTCCACTGGGAGAGGCAGAAGGCAGAAATGAGTGCATGAGACAGAGAGAAAGGCACCAGGGGCTGGGCTTGCTTTATAACAACTCAACCTCATGATAACTAAACCACCTTTTCAATAATGACATTAATTCATTTATGAGGGGTCTGCCCTCATGACCCAATCACCTCTTATTAGGTCCCACCTTCCAACACTGTTGCACAGGAGATTAAGTTTCCAGCATATAAACTTCTGGGGGAACACGTTCAAATCACAGCATTTAATGAAGGTCTTATCTCACTTTGAGGAAGATTTAAACCCTCCAATGTCCTACAAAGATCTATCTGATTGACTCTCACTGTGTCTGGGAAACCCTCCCTTTCCACCCCCAACCCCTTGTATTCTCTGCTCTAGCCAGGCTGGTCTTCTTGCTCTTCCTTGGACACATCCACCAAAGAATGTCAAGAATCTTCTGCTTATTTTCCCTATACCAAGATGGTCCATTCTCAGACCTTTATGTCTCCTTATTCAGTCTATGCTTGCGTGTCACCATCTCAGAAAGGCCTTCCTTGACCACCCTCTCCGGGTTTACCCCCCTCTCACTCCACCACTCTCCATCCCTTTGCTCTGCTTTATTTTGATAGCACTCTTTACTACCTAAAATTACCTAAAAATATTTTATTCATTTAATTATTGACCTTTCTAATACATAATAGGAAGAATGTACACACAGTGCTGTTGGGAACATTGTCTGTCTTGTTCCCTCAATAGCTACAGCACCTAACCAGGAACCTGGCACAGAGCAAGCACTCTATATTCCCTGAATAAATGCATAATAGCTGCACAGGGTTGGGGAGCCTGGGACAAACAGGCTGTTTCATTTACTTCTGGAAGGGGTGTAAATTGGGACAAACTAGGTAGTAAATTGTTAGTGTTTATCAAATATTTTTCCATCAGAAAGGAAATTTTCCTTTTCAATTTTTACAAAAATAAATAATATAACTGGGCACGGTGGCTCACATCTGTAATCCCAGCAATTTGGTAGGCCAAGGTGGGTGGATTGCTTGAGCCCAGGAGTTTAAGACCAGTCTGGGCAACATGGCGAAACCCTGTCTCTACAAAAACCACAAAAAATTTGCTGGGCATGGTGGTGTAAGCCTGTGGTTCTAGCTCCTCAAGGGCTGAGGTGAGAGGACTGCTTCAGCTCAGGAGGTTCAGGATGCAGTGAGCCATGATCGTGCTACTGCACTGCCACAAGAGCAATAGAGTTCTGTCTCAAATAAATAAATAAATAAATAAAATAATAAATAAATAATATTCATAACCTCTTGAGTCTGCAATTCTACATCTAAGATTTTATCATGAGAGCTTATTTCTACATGTGGATCTGACATAGTTATATGGATTTACTGCAGTGCCTTTTGTAAGGATGATACATTGAAAACAAACGCCTGTCAGAAGAAGACTAGCTAAATATCAGGGTACCCACAGAGGAGACAGTATGCAGCTATTAAAAAGGAGATATATTTATTTATCTTTCTACATATCTGTCTTTATATGTCCTATGAGTCTATGGGTGCATGCATGCATATCTGTGCTGCCCTCAAACAATATTTTAGATATGTTCAGTAAAGTAAATAAAGTGTAAACAGTTGTAGATTATTCTCTAACTGGAGAAAATACACATACATATGTTTGTACATGCACATACTATCTATATTTGTATAGATAAAAACAACTAGTAACACTAGCTGATTACAGGTAGGTGGACTGAATACCAAGGGGACAAGTGTGAGAAAGAGAATTACCTCTTACTGTAAGCTCTTTTGTGCTATAACATTGATTTTTACTAAATTGATATTACTTATTTAGTAAATTTTAAAAATTAATAAAAGAAATAAATTTGCCTTTAATTTACATATGTCAAAGGATTATTCCTTTATGTTTTTCTAATATTTTTGTATACACATATGCAATCTTAGCATCTTTAATTGTATTTCCCTATAATTAAACTACAACAGTGTTATTTCATCCACATGATTCATTAGAACTAGATATTTTAATGTGTATCCTGAGTTGTAAATTTTTCACAAAGCAGCAATGTTGTAAACATCTATCTTTACATAATGTATTTCCCTTACTATGCTATAAAAGTATGTAAAAACAATGTAAAATAACTTTACCTTGATCCAACTGATGGTAATGGAAATGTGTGCTTTTTAAACCATGAAACTGTCTTTGCAATGCTTTCAAATAGCCAATTAACTTACACTCCATTTTGGCTTAAGTGATCTGATAAAACACAGAATCACTCCATCAATCCTCAGTCAATGAACCCTTGCTCTTCAAAGGTTAATGCTTCATCCTGCTTCATTGAATTGAATAGTTTTGTCTCTTTATATATTAAAGCAAAATGTACATTTTAACTAGCATTTTATTTAGTTCTCATTTATATAAAAGGCAATGAGAAAAAGGATGTTATGAAAATAGAATGGTGTAATAAATAGCTTCATTATGGGATTATTCTGCCCTTTCTCTCTAAAATAAGACAGTATTCTGTGAAAGGAAATTGAAGATACAAAATACAACATTCTGTTTTCATTACTTTATTTTTAATGTTCAGCAAGATTTAATATGCAATATTTTAAAACCCTCAGCTCAAGCTTTGCAAGTCACAGAACACCACAGGGACATGACGGCAAGAACATTAATTTCTTTCTCTCTTGGCTATTACAGTGGAGCCCTTATGTGACTACAGAAACTACTCCTTATGTTTTAATCTTATTCCACTGTGGACTGGAATTTTGTTCTGAAGTATGTTTCACAGAACTAATGTTTCAGTGATTGGAAGTAATAGTCTTAGAGCTATTTTATGCACATGAATTTCATCTCCAAATTTACTGTCCTCCTTCTCAGCCGCTGCTGGAGATGGACACATGGAGATTGGACAAGTGCCCAAGGGCTTCAGTGCCACACAGGAATGCTTCAATCATGACAGTTTGCACAACACAGCCACTGTCATCTCATTAGAAGGCATGAGCATTTTTGCCACATGCCGATTAATACAGACACACCTGCTCTCACCATGTCATCCAAAAGATTGGAGTTGGACTTATTTTATATTCCTCCAAGCTTCTGGCCATTTAATTCCATGACGTTATGGGACAACAAAGTCTGTCCGAGAGGTCACCTGGTCCAATCTGCCACTTCCAGAAATACTAATAGTTAGCCATTGAAAATGAATGGGTTTCTGTTACATTTTAAAATGTCTGCTGGGATAGTGATTCCCCACAATTTGTAGCCAGCTTCAGTGTTTAATCAGCCTTATAATTGTAATGGAATGGGATGGCTGGTAAAGAAGAAATTACGTCTTATTTTTCTTTTAGTTAAAAGGCAGAAAAGCTGTCTTTCAAGAGCTGACAGTCTTGTCAACTTCCACCCTTACAGACAACTACAGACAGTTTTGGAGGATTTCCTGGTACCAGGAAGAATAACCTGAATAGTTACTTTACTTGTCCTGGAGCCTTCACACTCATACATAGGAAGCTCTGAAGTCACCAATCGAGAAAAGAACCACATATTGTCTCATATATATATATTTGGGGGGATAGTGACTAGAAGATTCCTGATTAATTCAGATCTTCACAAGTGAGGTTATATGGTAGATATAAATAGCCTTTTAGATATAAATAAGTCTTTTTTGATATAATTAAATTAAGTCCTGATATAGAGCAAATTATCTTGATCTATAAATTAGGGCAAGTTGTTACTTCCCAGTCCTTAACTTCATTTTTGTTAACATCACTCAAAATCATTAAATAAAATACAGAACTTCCTTTTCTTTACTTTTTCTCTTTAGTTGATTCAAAATACCAAGGCCTCTTCTGCCACATTTGCCCAATAGTTCATTTTACTTTGTTTATAATTCTAATATTTACTACTTTACAATTTGTTTAGTCTAATAACTATAAAGTCCTAGATATTTGTGCTATAGTATATTATGGTACTCAATCATTTTCTTATCAGGAACTATGAAGATTGTGCTAAGTGCTTGAGAAACAACTACATAGGAATAGCAGCTGTAAATATATATAATTAATTTGAACACTAAAATAAAAAAAAATTCATCTTCTAGCAAACCAGTCATTATTTTCTCTTCCATGCATATGGGGCTGTTCTAGGAGAGGAATGTGGTCCTCACCCTCTCAGGTTTATTTCCCCATCTATAAAATGAAAGGCTTTATTGAAAAGCCAGGTTTACCTCTACTAATCTAGAGAGGCAGGGTAGTAGAGGAGAATGGATTAAGATAGATTGATTTACAAATCCTGGCTCAGTAACCTTCTAACAACACAACCTCAAGAAAGTTCCTCTGCTTCCCTGAAACTCTGTTTCTTCAATAGTAAAATGTTAATAATTCCCGTTTGCAGTACTACTGCAAAATTGAGATAATATATGTCAAGTGCTTGCATGGTATGTTCCCAAATTGGCAGTTATTATCTAAGAATTTTATCTCTGGACAGAAGTTAGTGTGACATATTTTAAATCATTAATGATTCTAAATTGAAAGTTAGCATCTGAACTCTTAAGCCAAAAATGCCATTTTATTAGCTTTTTATACCATGGGTTGCTTTTCCCTTGGCACCATTTGTAGCTCTTTTCTACCTAACCTAAAAAAAGAAAAAATGGTACAGATTTGTCATCAGATAATATGCAATAGTAGCTCAAAATTTTCCACCCTGGGAATTAGAGAACATGCGAGAGATTTCTTTTTCAGACATAGTCATATCAGTAGTTTTCTCCAAAGGAACCAACATATGTTGCAAAATATAATTTCAGGGAACAAAAAGGCCTATTTTAAGGTAATTATATTTAGTTCTATGATATACACCTGAAACAATTACAGACCCATTTAGAGGATAAATAGAAAGTATGAAGTTTGCACTCTATATCTTCTCCCTCTTGTGAAAAGGGAAACGGAAATAAATCAAAATAAATCATTTCTTCAATATGCATTGAACAACTAGAGTATGCCAGATAGTATGACTACTTGGAAAATAAAAAAAAATAAAGACAATTTAAACAGTGCCTTCGGGAATTTGACATGGGCATTCTAAGTTATGTGACATAAGACCTATGTATCAATCAGGTTCCTTATGACAAGCAAGAGGATCCAACTTTTACATATAAAACATATTTCCCTAAAGGCTATTATGAAGCTCATTGAAACCTTGGTGAGACTGAAGAGCCAGCATGGAGGATGAATATATGGAAATAATCACCTGAACACCACAGAAGTGGTTTGGAGAGTTAGCCATTGCCCTGGGACGGAGCTAGATGCTTCACTTATCACCTCATAGTACTTCTCACCCTCCAAGGACCCCATCATCCTGACACTGCTGCAGCCACCACTGCCAAAGAGAAGGTGCCCCTGTACAAGCTTCCAAATCCAAGTCCAAGTGTATGTCTCTGATTTGTAGATGATAAGTCACCTGCCAGTACTGCAAAGGATGCTGGGAAATTGAATGTCTAATCTTTTCAAGTTCTATAATGAGGAGCAGCCACTGCTGAGTTTCATAAAAAGTGAAACTACTCAAGCTTTGAACTGAGCAGATGAGTTCATAATCCAGATTACCTAAAATAATGATAAATATTCACTATGCTGCTTGAAACTATCACCGTGGTATTAATTTTCCACACATTCTATTAACTTTTTGACAGGAGTCATGTTACTCCTCTCCTATGTTCTAAGTTCAGTCGTGGGTCACTTATTGATGGGGATATTTTCTGAGAAATGCATCATTAGGCAATTTTGTTATTGTGTGAACATCATAGGGCATACTTACATAAACCTAGATGGTACAGCCTATGACACACATTGGCTATATGGTATATAGCCTATTGCTCCTAGACTACAAACCTATACAGTATGTTACTGTACTGAATACTGTAGGTAGTTGTAACACAATGGTATTTGCGTTATCTAAACAAATCTAAACATTAAAAACTTACAGAAAAAAATATGATATAAAAAATAAAAAATGATACCCCTGTATAGGCATTTAGCATGAATGAAGCTTGCCAGACTGGGAGTTGCTCTGGGTGAGTCAGTGAGTGGTGAGTGAATGTGAAGGCCTAGGACTTTCCTGTGCACTGCTATAGACTTTATAAACACTGTACAGAACAGCCAGTCTGCACTGTTTATTAAAATATTTTTCTTTATTCAATAATAAATTAGCCTTAGCTTACTCTACTTTTTTACTTTATAATTTTGAATTAAAAAAAATTTTGACTCTTTTGTAATAGTACTTAGCTTAAAACACAAGCACATTATACAGCTGCACAAAAATATTTTTAATATTTTTATTCTATAGGCTTTTTCTATTTTTAGAATGTTTTATTTTTTACTTTTTAAACTTTTTTGCTAAAAATGAAGACACACACATACACATTAGCCTGGGCCTATACAGGGTCAGGATCATCACGATGTCACTAGGTGATGGCCATTTTTCAGCTCCATTAGGATCTTACGGGAGCACCATGGGATATGTGGCCTGTCGTTGACCAAAATGTTGTTTGTGGTGCATGACTGTACATGGATAAACGGTAATGTACATATTAGTACTCATAGCGCAAGCAAATCTTGACTAGAACTCTGTAATAATCTGAAGACTCAATAGCTCCACCAAATCTCCCTTCCCTCTCCTTCAAGAGAACAAATTGTGTGGTTCTGTTACTACTTTTCTAGCCCAGTCTTCTCATGAAGGATTTCTGCTGAATAAAATTCATCCCCTTTGAACGGTTCACTTGGATCAATCTCTCTTGTGATTAAGACATCACTGCTTTTAATAAAGATACACTCAAATATATCTTTAGGGTGAGTCTATCTCTTGTGTCATCTATTCTGGGATAGTTCATAGCATAACTGTCAGAAGGCAAACTTATTTAAATCAAAATAATAATTTATTTATTTTTTCAATTCTTTGGTGATAGACACATTGCAAACACTGTGTTAATTCCTTATAACCAGTAGGCAAATTTAGGTATATACCTTAGTTATCCTTAGATGTGAAGAGATAGTTTTGGGAGGTTAATTAACTTACTCAAGATTTCAAAGCCAGAAAGGAGCAGTGCTGGGAGATTCTACCACACTGTGGATATTCTCCATTCCTGAGGCCCGCGAGTGGGTGATTCTGGGATGGGAATGGGGCAGTGAAGAGGACTCACCACATCTCCTTGTGCTGGCATCCATGTCATTATTAAAATGTCAGGTGAATTCTATCCCAGTCCTTACCAAATCACTATTTCTACTTTCACAGAATGTAGATTTTAGTTACATGCAGACAGGTGTACAAGATTACTTATTACTTTTTCCTCTGGTTCACATTTTTACTACCTTGTGATTAAAGCTATTTACAAGATG
Organism: Pan paniscus; assembly: GCF_029289425.2. Lineage (NCBI taxonomy): Eukaryota > Metazoa > Chordata > Mammalia > Primates > Hominidae > Pan > Pan paniscus. The sequence continues at coordinate 121,024,325 of NC_073253.2, read as the reverse complement.
CAGGTATGATGTAGCTATCATTTGCCAACAGAGTGGTTGATCATTTAGTACATGTATCTCCAGCCTTCTTAGGGACCCAGCTTGCTTAGGACTAGAAGACAAGGATTGCAAAATAGACATTGATTATAAAAAACAAAACAAAACACCAGGAAAGCTTTTCATTTATCCTGGAAAGTGTGTTCTCACGATCATCTGAGTACATAATTTTTAACCAAAAGTAGGGATGGGCACAGTATCTTTACACAGCTACTTTTCACATAATTGACTCAGCAATTTTTCAAACGCTATGAAATGCCTTCCTTTGTATGTGTTTAACTGAATATGAGGTAGTAAATATATGCCCATATGTTGTATTCAGACAACAAATAATTTTGTTCATTTCCCCTTAAAGGAGATGTTTAAAATTCAACACTGAAGGAAACTCTTTTTTTAACCTAAAGTTCCAGTCACCTCAGAAATTAAGATAAATGGCTTTAAAGAGACCATCTTGCGTGTCAAGAGTTTTGTTTCCAAAGCACTATCTTAATGAGGTTAATAGAAATGCATTTGGAACAAATGGACTGAATAGCCTTGGGATACAAAACTGAGAATGTAATGAAAAAAGTGTTTGGTACAAATGTTTTAGATTTTACTGAATCCCAAATATTTAGGTAGTATTATAATGGTGAATGTCCAGTCCAAAACATAGTTTCAAATACACTCTTTAATGCTAATCTGAAATTATTGACACACCATATGTAATAAATGTACCTTTTGGTGTTTCTAAAATAGGTTTTAATATTATATTATTCTATGACCAAGTCATATTTAAAGTAAAAAAAGATTTAAATAAATAAAATGTATCTTAATTCCCTCAGCATGTATAATGCAAACCTCATTGTTCCAGTGAGAACCCACAGTATTTATAGTTAGCTTGATGCTTGGGTTTGACAGGCAGCCATCTGGGGCACTGCAAGAGGCCATTTTGAAAACACAAACCTTCAATAAGATCAAAGTGTCTACAGACATATTAAATTATGCCCAGATAGGAAAGTATGTGTCCTCAGTCTTTCATGTGAAATTTAACATTGATACATGCTCTATGCGTTTTCAGTTTCATGTGTACACATAAAATCCATACCACTGAAATGCTGAGAGATGGCTGAAAAAAAAAAGAATCTAAACTAGGATCACATGTCCTTTCTGGCCTCTAACTGTGGCATTCATCTGACATAATAGAGACTCAGAAACACAGTGTGCCTTCACTCTGCGGGGGTTACAAAGCTGTTCAGTGTAGGAAAATAGCACATGAATATCTCTACCCCTAGCTAGAAAATGAAAAACACCTGACACTTGAGAACTGTTAGTACATGATTTGAATGCCATTAGGGGCTGCTCCTACACATTTCGTATTACAGCTGTGGAGTGTGTAACCCATGAATAGCACTTGTGTTATGTTTGCTTTAAAAAACTGTGTTGATCCCTCCAGGCGCTCTATTTGCAAGTACTCCCACGTGAGGCATAGAGCAGGGAGAAACTGGAGCAAACAGATCTGTCTTACAGAGAGACTGTTCTACAAGGAAATATTTTTAGAGGCTGGAGAAATGGGTAGTGTACCTCCCACTCCGGTTATAACTATTAAAAGACCTTGGCCTAGGAAATCTTTTATTGACTTAACTAAAACTATTTGTACAATGTGCAGGGCTCAAGGTCTAGTCAACCATCTCCATGTGGCTGAGAGTTTTAATAAAGTTTGACACGGCCTTTCTGGATTTAGTTTGTGGAAGGAAGGTTATAACACAAGTGTTTTTCTTTGGAAAAAGCTGCTCTTTGGGGTTTTTTAAACCACATCTCAAATTGTGAAAATTAGGTCAGAGATAATCTTTCAATATGTTATAAGGTTTATGTTTCTTTTGGATTTTTTTTCAGGGTGGCCTCATTTTAGAATTTCACGGTTGGAATAAAATGTCTTAATGTCTTTTGAAATAAAATTTCTATATTTTTCTCTACATACAGTCCAGTCTAGACCAAAATGGTATATTTTAGAAATATGGAAGCTAACAGCTAAACTTGCTTCTGAATAATTGAGTACATCATGACAATGATAGCTGGATTTCTGCCTTAGTTTTCTGTTCTGATCACAAATTTTGATAAGCTCCTTTGCTTTTATTATTATTATTATTAGGATTTGTTTGTTTGTTTGTAGGTAGTTATCAGGATTACGCAGGCGTACCTGGAAAGGAACTGGGCTTGGAGGATGGTTGCACCTGAAAAAGAAATCAGTCAGTTAGTGAACAATGGCTATATGGTGAGTGATTTACATATATCACTCCATTTAACACACATACAACCTCGCAGATATTCCACAAGGTAGATATTATATTTATTTTTATAGAGAGAATGATTTCTCAAACTGTAAAACCAGGAAATGGCAGAGTTGAAACTCAAAATTGTCATAAAAGTTTGTGCTTTTAAACATCGTCTATTGCCTTCATCAAATAATTGTGAAACTTTCTTCCTGTCTTCAAAAAAATCTTTTCAAATCTTGACATGACTCTTGATTACTGAATAGCTCTGTCTTCTTCTTTGCCTTTTAAATACATACCTAAAGAATAGTCTAACAAACTTGATAAAATCCCATTTCTATATATAGTGGTTTGCAACCCTGAATGTCATTAAAATCATCTACAAAGCTTTTAAAAAATACTAGTGGCTTATCCTATATCAGACCGTTCACATCAGAATAGCTGGAGGTTGAGCCAGGACATGGATATTTTTAAAGGGTCTGTTGGTGATTCTAATATGCAGCCAGGGCTCAAAACCCGGCCTATATATTGTCATAAAATGCATAAATTCTAGTTCTCCACACGTCCTCCTCAGCTATAATAAAAATTATAAAAATGTTATGTCTTTTTTTGGAAAGCAACCAGTGGTATTTTTATGTATTTTTCACATGGGCTTATCAGCACACTATTCTTCTTAATTGGAGGACGTGTTGGAATCCACATATATTTACCATTCTAAGAACTGTGACTTAGAAAGCAACATGGTAGGCAACTGGGGATAGAAGAGAATAAGGCTGATATCACTTGGTCTTAAAACTTTTTGTCTTTTTTTTTTTTGCCAGTAATTTAAAATATTTGTCTTGTTTAAAAAGTGCCATCTACCTGCCCAGGCAACTGTAACCACTTTTTATTAGAGCTGTGAGGAAAAGTGCAAAAACCTGTTCAAGGACTTTTAATTCTATGTTTATCCATTTCTGGGGCAACATGCTGGTGTGGAATCCCTTCCAGTCACTATTATTTGCTATTGAGTTAGGTTTTGTCTAACTCACTCCCCAGCCTGGCTTATGTCTTTAAACCACTGCCCCAATTCAGCTAGCCATTAGTATGGATTCAGTTTCTCTGCCAGGTGTTGAGAAACTTCTCTTTCTGTTATTGGCAACATGAGGAACAAATGGCACATATACCTTTCTTCTGCAATTATATTTATTGGCAAACATCATTTTCCTGTCACTGAAAATGGCAACATCATCAAGTGTCAAATGTTCCTAGAAAACTGAGATCAGTTCTTAAGAGACAATGCTGTGAAATCAAGGTAGATGTTTCATGAGGGAAAGTCTATTCTTAAGAGGGCATTATGTGATATTAAATTCTCATGCCCAGTGATCTACACTGAGTTTGGACAGCAGCGGGGGAAGGGAATACTCTACATTTTGGCAAATTAAAGAATAGCTAAAATGTATAAGCTAAAATGTATAAGCTGTGCATATCTTCTGGTTGCAACCCTGATTTACTCACCACCATTTTTCCTCCTCATTTTTTTTGCTTTAGAAGGCTGAACTAGAAAGATTGCATCCATAGGCTGCCTTACACTCTGGCTACAAGTTGGCCAGTGGGACTATTGGTTGAATTGGCCGAAGGATGAGAATATAGCTGGGGTATTTATTCTTCCAGGTTCCTCCTTGTGGGGTCACTGGAAGTTGTCAGCATTCCTTTACCAAAGGTCATGCTTTTCATCATGTAATTCTCTCTGTATAGCTCTTTATTGCTGGCTTGTTTAACTATTCCCTTTTCTTCCCCATTCATGCTGAAGAGAGCTAAATGACTCACCACTCTTGCTGGCCTCGGGAATCTGCACAGTTCTTCGGTTTCTCCCAAACTTGCCTACATCTTTGTTAATAGTTCCTTTATTAAACAGTCTGCAACTATCCACCTTGAGTGTGCTGTGTCTAAGAGATAACCTTGGAAGAAATGTGGAGTTCTGATTTCCTTGGAAGAAATTCTAATTGCCATGGTATCTTTAAACTTAAATGTCCATGATAGTTTTCTTGGGAATTGTTCATCTTAAACTCTAGGTTAGAATTTTGGTTATTTATTGGGTAATACTTTCTTGGATTACTTTTTCTTTCTTTCCTTCCTTCTCTATCTCTCTCCTTCCTTCCCTCCCTCCCTTTCTCTCTTCCCTCCCTCCCTTGCTCCTCTCCTCTCCTTTCCTTCCTTCCTTTCCTTCCTTTTCCTTTTCCTCTTTCTCTTTCTTTCTTTCTTTCTTTCTCCTTCCTTCCTTCCCTCCTTCCTTCTTCCCTCCCTCCTTCCTTGCTTCCTTCCTTCTTTCCTTTCTTCCTTGTTTCTTTCCTTCCTTCCTTCATTTCTTCCTTTTTTCCTTTCTTCCTTCCTTCCTTCCTCCCTCTCTCCCTCCCTCCTTCCTTCCTTCCTCCCTTTCTTCCTCCCTCCCTCCTTCCTTCCTTTCTTCCTTGTTTCCTTCCTTCCTTCCTTCCTTCTTCCTTCCACATTTGTGCCTGCCTGCTTTTATTTACTATTTTGCTTAGACAAATTTAGTATTCAGGTTTGGTCTAGAGATATTAATTTAGGGAAGAGAGAACTATAGAGCATTTTTAGAAACATGACATATTAATACATTACTGTTTTTTTCAGAGAATAGTTATATTTACTATAATAGTTAAAATATTGAAGCTTGATTATGTAGCAGTCATTAGCTTTAATTGCTATTTTTATTCATCCACTTATGAAGCATATAGTAAGGTTGTACTTCTTGACTCCTACATGGTTGAATGGGGTCATGTGACTCTTTCTGTTCAGTAATTTATGGGTGAAAGTGCCAAATGTCATTTTCCACTTGGGCTGGATCATTTGATGCCACCGTAGGACAGTTCAGAGGTGTTTTGTTCTTTTCATAACAATAATCAGAAATGTTGTAGATACTGCCTACTCCCTCTAGTCCCCATATCAGGTTGTAATAAAACTTTGAACAACATTAATTTCATATAGTGGGAGTGAGAAACTTTTTGTTTAAATCTATCCTAACTGATATATACTATGATATACTAGCTTGTACAGTTAGATTATCCCTAATAATGGAATTACTCTTGTTTGTATTTTTATATTCTTTACTGAGTAGGAGGGAAAAAGGGCTAAGTTAAGATTAGTAGGTAAAATAATTACATGTGGAAATACATTGCACAAATAGATGCCAAATTGGTGTCAGGAAAAAAAAGTGATTGAGAATGAGTATTAGAAAATAAGGATACTACATACCTAAGCATGTACTAAGTGCTGGTATTGAGAGTGGAGAGTTGAGTACCTAATTTATGTTAAGTTATGGCGGGCATTTTAATAGTATTTAATAACCACAACAGTCCTGCATACAGTCATTCTGCAAATATCTATTGATATTTGTGTGTGATGCATTGTAGTAGATGTTAGGGATATAGCAATAAGCAAAATAAGCACAGTCCCTGCTCTTACAGGAATCAACTGGGAGCCTACAGGACAGGCAACAGGCAATTTACACTGAGGAATGGAGGGTGCTAAGAGGAAAGAGCCCATGCTCTGGGAGCAGGTAGAAGAGTGTTTGATTATCTGATAAATGCATCAGAGAAAGTTTCCTGGGAGAGGGAATGTCTAGGCTGGGACACAGAGTATGAATAAGAGTAAGCAAGCAAAGAGATGGCGTTTTCTACACATAAGGAGCAATCCATGTGTTGGAGCCTGGCATTTCTTAGGAACTAGAAGAAAGTGTAACATGGCTATTTTAGCAAAAACAGGTCAAAAAAGCTGACTTTTCCATATGCTACCCAAGGAATTAGGTAACAAACACGAAAGTGCAGGGGAGTTAACTCCTATTGGGGTAATCTTTATCAAATGGGACACAGGAAAGAGGAGAGAGAGAGACGTGACAGATAAATTTCCTCTTTAATCCTTCCTCTAAAATAATAATAATAATTTAACAAACATGCTAACATTTATTGAGAGCTTAGTATGTATTGGGCACCATTCAAAGCACTTGAAACTTATTACCACATTTAATCCTCAAAGCACTTCAAAATCCTAATGTGTGCACAGAGGTTTTGAGTAGCTTTCCCAGTGTGACACTTTTATTATGTGACACAGTCAGGCTTTGAACTGAGATCTGCTAAAAGCAGAGCTGGCTCACACTGTTCAGTCAGGTAGAGGCTGAACTGACTGCTAAAAAGAGATAATCTGATTGGGTTGGTAACTACCTGATATAAATAACACTTAAGAAAAGAAGATGGAAATTGACAAGCACTATTACAATTTCTAACTAGGTGTTAGATTTGGTCTTGTGATTTTTTCCCCTATATTCTTGAGTATAGGGTTGCAGTTTCAATGGTGCCTTAAATGTGTGCAGTGAAACACAGCTGGTAACTGACTTTAACTATAATTATTGGCCTCTTACCAGTATTTAAAGATGCATTGCATGGATCAGTGCTTTGAACTCTGCTTTTTGTTTTTTATCAACAGCGTACCATTACTTTCCCAAAGACCTTTTCTTCACCTTTATTTAGATCTTGCAGTGATCTATAATTACATGAAACTAAAAATTCTTTATGGATTGATTTCCATAAATTACAAATATGTCATGCGTTATGTTACCAGACAAAAGGGCAGCAAACCAATTTGTTACACCAGTAGCACATTTACTAGAGCTTGGACAATGATCCATTTGTTGAAAGCCTTCTGGTTTTAACTCTTTAGCCCATATTTCAACTGATATAGAAATTGCATGGAAAATGGAATTTGAATCACTTGTTACTCATAATGGTTAGAAAATAGAACAATTTTGGCTAGGTGGTTATAAATTGGTATTTGCCTGTAATGCATCTATTTTTAATTCAATTTTCTGTGATAGAGAAGAAATACATAGCATTTTGCTACATCCTAAGTGTGTGAATTCCAAATTAATGACACTGACAATATATAAACTAATTCTATTATATTAATTTATAGGTTTAGTAAAAGGAATACTAGTAGCTTAGATTTATTTTAAAAATAAGGAAATATTACACATTATGGAACTTGAAAACTAAGTTGGATTCTCCCAATGTCTTCTGTGGTCCTTAGTAATCAGTTAAAAATGAATCCAATAAATGGGATTTAAGTGATAAGAATGAAGTAATTAAATTTCACAGGGGAACCTATATCCCATCTGGCAGCAGCTTGGTTGGAACAATATTTGTCACATGATTCTGATGTTACTCCATTCTGCAATTGTGAACTCAGGCTTCGATCATTCCCTTGAAACTTTTTTTCTGTTTTGAAAACTGCAGTAACATCTATGTGTACAAATAGCATGACATTTTCCAATCCTCCTAGGCTTGAAATGTTATACTTATCATTGATTCTTCTTCTCTCTTACTCTATTGCCCGATGTGATGTCAAGTCCCACTTTTCTAGTAATAGTTCTTCCATTATTATTTTCTGTATGTGCCAGTTACTACCATCAGAGTTCAATTTCCTCTCACTTTGATTATGAACTGTTTATTTCTGCCTTCATCCATAGTACACAGTGATATCAGATAATATTTATGGGACATAGGATCATTCATGTCATGCCCTTCCTCTAAAATATTCTATTGCACATAGGCTGGAGTCCCAGGAACTCTGGCATAAAATTCAGATTACATCATATTCCCATGCCAGCCTACTGTACCAAATTTCTCTTTCCACCATTGGTTCTCATGATCACTACATTTCTTAGATTACTCACCATCCTCAAGTTATGCTTGCCCTTTTGTAATTGTACTCATTTCTGAAATTACCAGCTCCTATTTTGGCCCATCAATATCTCTCCTATATTTCACAGTTCAGTTTAAATGTATATCCCTTTGTTCTTACAAAGCAATTATCACTTTACTTATAATCTACTTTTAGTTATTTGTGTATATTTATTATTATTGTTATAATTCTATATTCATTGTCTCAATGACGCATTCCCTATGATATCTCCATGGCATGTATTTTATGTTCTCCACTTTTAACAGATGATAAACTGGAGCTTAGAGAATTTAAGAAGGTTTGTAAGGTCATCCAGCCAGCATAGACAGAGCCAGGATCAAACCTAAGTCAGGTAACTCTTGAAGTCAAGGGACTCTGATATTCTGTGGCTTTCCATAGCTAATTTTAAAACAGTTTTGAGAGAGATAAATATCTGTTCCTCGTACATGCATACACAAACACACACGCAGTACTATTGCAGTAAGATAGATACTAGACAAAGGATAGAGATAAAACTATTGCAATTAAATTAGACTGCTTTGGTTTGTCTTAGATTTTTTAGAAATATTCTGACTCATAGACAGTCAATGAAACATTTAACAACTAATACATTTTTTAAATTTCTTGAACGTCTCCTTGATTAAAGTTATCTGTTATGTCTCACACTGCATATGAAGGAGTGTCTTTGAAACTTGAGGCTGTTATTGCTCACCTAAGACTGTTTATTTGTATGAATACTTAGTGGATTCTGCCTTTTGTGGTTGGACTTGTGATACACAGTAGGTCACTGAGAGTAGATTAAAAAGACTGATAGTGATATTGAAATAGAGCTGCTCAGAGCTCGGGTACTTTAGGAGCCTCACTTTACTTTGAGTGACAACTACGAATAATGTTCCACAGCATCCTTGCCATCCCACGCTGGTGTGGGGCTAAGGGACAGCAGCATGCTAAGTCACTGGGAATCCAGGATGGAGGGGAATCACGGGAGTGACAATCAAGCTGTTAGGCAGCTTCAGTTGCCCCTTTGTTTCTCCTCCAATTGAGAATCTTTTGTGCCTTTTTTTTTTAGTCATTTTCCTCTCTGCACTCTACTTTGCTAATTAAAATTCTAATCACTCTGACAGCTAGAGGTAGGGAAAAAAAATCATTCTTCCATGCTGGAGAAGGTAATTTCAAGGTGTTTTAGCTGCCAAAGAAACAAACGAAAATTAGACAAAGAAGCTGGTTGTCATAGCAGGACAAATGAATTTGGTTTCCCATTCTGCCTAAAAACATGAAACTTTAGCAAAGACAACACATTTCTATTTAGTATTGTAGAAATTCTAAACACGTGAAGGTTAAACAATATGTTTCACTTTCCTACAGATTAAGGTTTTCTGATAAAAATAGTATTTTATACATTTGTTCATGTCAAAAATAATTTACTGTTCTTGGGGTGAAACAAAGTATAACATCAAAGGTTTGACCTGGTCTTTCTGGTATGTTGTTTCTGAAAGTATTTCTTTTTAATCTTTGATTTTCAGATTTTCATTAAACAGTTAAGAGACTGAAAATTCATATTTTAAACAAAGATACATTTTGTTATGATTTCATTAATAAAATTGGAATGTTGAATTTTTAATGTCAGCTGATCTAGAAGTATTAAATACAATTTTATCCAAGATGTATTTGAAAATGAGTTTTCTAGACAGGTAGGCTTCCTGAGAAGCATTTCAACTGGATTAATAATTAAGCTTAAGTTTGGTTGTGTCTATCAGGGATCCAGAAATAGGGTAGAGTTGAAAGCCTGTCTATACCAGATAAACAGCTATTTGAATTGACTGGCATTTTACCAATTGCTTAATTTTACTAAATTGACTGGACACTTGTTAAGACACAGTGAATTGGCTGTCTGATCCAATATTATTTAAATCTAGTCAAATATATGTTTTAAAAAACATGGATCATTGAGTTAATCGACAAGAATCATTGAATGACCCACGCTACATACCCAGGACACAAACATAGGTCTACAAACACAATACAAAGCCTCTAGGATTTTGTAATGTAATAAGGTTACTTATTGTGTGATACTGATTTTCAGATGGAAGGCACTGGAAACAACATATTTTTGAAATTTCTATGGCCTTTAACCTCCTGAGCATTTATTTAGATATTTATTTCCTGACCAAAAAGTGAGGGTAAAATTATACTGATTAAATAAAACCCACATTCAATGGTGGTTACATCTATGCAAGGTTATTATTTTTATTTTATATGCTTGTATGTTTTAGAATTAAATATTACCATAATTATCTGTAACACTAAGCCTTTAAGATATTCTTTATTAATGAGCTAAAGTATGGTTTTGTTACTTTGTTATTGTTGTTGTTACGTGATTGGTTCGCTAAGTAAGTAGATTTCAGTACAAGAAAATAATAAACTCTTCGGTCCATAAGGTTTTAACAGCACATGAACAGCAATGAATCCATAAGAATTCAGCAATCTATTTATAAGAACTTTCAAAGATTGTTATCCTAAAAATATCCAGAGAGAGTTTTGTAATATATTGGTGCAAAATTGTTAAATCGATAAAATGTGTTTGTTTTTAACTTGTAAAGTATCACAGGATCATGAATGTATTGTTTATTGTTGTACTAATTCTAAGATGCTTTTGGAAGACACAATGCTTTAAAGAAGAGAGTCTAGTATAAATTTTATGCAAAGGGAGACTATGAATACTACAGTACTAGTAGATTGAAAAAGTATGAAATTCATCATCAGATTTCCCCAGACAGATTTAAAAAAATCATTTACATGGATATTCCAACATGTATTGGCAGTGCATTAGATAAAGGTTTAACTTTGCAACAGAATATTTGGAGCTCAAAGCTCAGATCTGTGAGTACATTCCTGGGTTATCATAAGCAAAATTATATAAAATCTCTGACCCTCAGATTCCTCATCTATAAAATAGAGTCAATGATGCAATCTCCCAAACAGTAGCTATGGACAACTTATTATTTCTCTACGACAGTTGTGTATGGGTAAAAAGAAACAGAGCAAGCACTAGCTGTTTGATCTAAAAATCGGTATAGCTCTGAGGACTTTCTTTAGCCTGAATAGTTAAGATGTTATTTTATTACTGTTATTGAATACCTACAATGTGCAAAGATTTATGCTAAAAATTGAAAGATTCTGTGGTGAACAAGCCAGAGTCACTGACCTCAAAAATCATTTATTATAGTAGTACAAACAGCTATGCACACAAATGTAATAAATGAGAGAGATACTAAATAGAAGCTAAGTATGAGACAGCCTAATTTCCATATTACAAATGCGAATAATTGTGTTATAGTTACTGTGTCATTGTTGCTGCTTTCACTACTATTTTAATACTATCTGAGAGTCCAACATAGCCAGGCACTATAAGTCATCCCTGGACTTTCTACTCAACTTGTAACCCCAAGCAATTAGAATATTTGCAAATGCTCCTACATGGCTTCTGGTCATGAAGGGATATGGTGATTATAGAATTGCCTCCAATCCAGGAGCCACTACAGTTCCCGTAAACCAGGACACTTTTGAGAAAGAAAGCAGAACAATTAATTATCACGCTGGGACAACAGGCAAGTAACTTTGGAAAATTAGTACCTATAGTCATGGTACCCAGAGCCCATACTTTGGAGTAGTAAAACTGACTTTTAATCTAGTTTCTGCCTATCTTCTGCCTCAAACCCAAATTGTATTTTTAGCATTGCTCCTGCCCTTTGGATTTGGACTTTGTATTTGGTCAACCTGTTCTCTGCCTCAAGGATTTGCCTTTTCTAATCTTGGGGATGACACTGAACCCCATTCTGCTTTCTTGACCCCGATCCCAGTGTAATGTGGTTAACCGCTAAGACATCCCGAATCTCCATTGGTATCCAATAAAGCATTATTTGGATATCAGGTCTAGGGCTGGTGGAAAGGCTACAGAAAAGCTCTCTACATTAAAGGTGAGAAGCTAGCCTATTGAAGTATACAAAAGTCTGATGATGATAACAATTTATGTATGTTGGAACCAAACATCCAATTTCAGCTAATGTCAACAGGCAAATATTATTATTATTCACAGATATCTTCCTATCAACACATTTTATTTTAAGAAGTACTTATATTTTCTTTAAAAATTCTCTCAGTACCCAAAAGGCTTATATTTAGCTGTCTACTTATCTACCACATTATCCTGAATATACATTGTTTAATTTGATACATACTGTGATACGACAATGACAAAGGCTTTGGTCTTAATTTTATCATCTATTTCCAGTGTGACCTTTGGCAAGCTGTTTAACATCTTTGAGCCTCAATTTTCAACTGAGACATAAAGATAATGATAATTATCCACTAGTATCCTTGTGTGTATAAATGCTTTAAAAATGTGAGTTGTATCCCCATCCTCTTCCCTTTTCCATTTCTAATATCATCTGACTGGCTGTGTTTCTATCTTATCTATCTATCTATCCATCCATATATCTATCCATCCATCTATCTGTCCATCCATCCATCTGTTTATTGAAGGGGAAACATTCACTGGAAAGTTTCTATATGTAGATGGCTAATGTTTAAGCTATGTGATTTTTTCCCCCATACCTTCCCCTAACAGTCACAGATCAGTGATAGTCATGGATCAGTGACAGCTTTCTCTACACATTGTCCTCAGAATAAGAACTGGCACAGTTGAAAACAAATCAATCATTGCTCTTGCCAAGCTTTGAATTGAGAGGTTTTTTTTTTTATTACAGCAGTGTTAAAAAAAAAACCCAACCAAAGAAAGAAAGAAAGGGATGAAATGCACACTTTTTAGTCCAAGAGCCAGGAACTTGAGAAAAACTTTCTGGATTCCAAAATAAAACATAAAAATCATCTTTGATCTCAAGAACCAAAGTCTGGTGAAGTAAGAACGTAGTTTATAAAAACTAAACATAAAGTAGTAAAGGAGAAAGACAGGAGGAATGAAAGCACTTTCTCCCCTCACAGAATGAAGTAAGAATTAGATGAGATGCTAAGAGGAAGAGTGAAAGGGGGGCCATCAGGATCAGGCAAGGCTGAGAGCCTTTGACAGAGCCCAACTCTGCCTCTCCTTGCAGTGGAAATCCTGGCAGGCAGTGGGAAAGGTGATGATTTCGGGAAAGGGGGTTAACTATATGGCGTTTGAGTCTCTAAGGCAGAAAGGGCTTAAGGTCTGCTTTCTACCCATAATGGTGAGAGGACTCAGCAGTACTATGGAGGCTTCAGGAAAGGGCAAATGTTCCTAGACCAAGAGGGCTTGAGATGACTACAAGTCTTTCTTTGTTTCAGCAAGATTTAGAGTAAATAAAGGAAAACTATCTATGGCTACCAGAGTGAAGGGAGGAAGAAATCCCCAGTTGATTCCCAAGATCTGAAGGTAGATTTCCCAGAGCAGGGACTATGACGACATGGTAGACAGAAGCAAATCTCAGATTATCAGCAGTGTTGGTGGGAGCTGATGCTGAGCCTGTCACAGTGTGTATTCTGTGCTGAGGTAATCCAGAGGGAGAGTAGTTGAGGGCAGAGAGACAAGCTGCCACTCTGGAGGCCAAGTAGGACACTTCAGCCTGAAATCAGATAGTTATCCCTAACAACTTGGTGTAACTTTCAGCTCGATGTGATTTGGTCACTACTAATCCCTCCAACCCCATCCGCTACTACTCTAAGCCTACTATAGCCACACTACTTTTTTGTTCTTCCTCAAGCATGAGAAGGTCATTTCTACTGGGGTCTTTGCAGGTTGTTTCTGTTGCTGAAAATGCTCTTCCCTCAGATTTTCACAGCTATATACTCTCACTTCATTCAAATCTCTGCTTAAAAATTTTCTTCTTAGAGATTTTTCCCAAAACATTCTTTCTAAAATAGTCTCCTTTACCATCCTCTCTATCCCTTTACCCTGTTTTATTTTCTTCATAGTGTTGATTATTATCTAAAATTCTATTGTGTATTTATGTGCCCGTTTTGTGTGTGTGTGTGTGTGTGTGTGTGTGTGTGTATCTTCTATCTAGAATGCAACTCTGTGAGGGCAAAGCATTGTGGGTCTCCTTCACATGTATACCTTTAGTGTCTGACATATAACAACTTTCAATTAATACTAGTTGACTGAATAAAGGAATGAATAAATGAATTCCCCCTGCACAGAAATACCTGCTAGAAGAAAAAAATAAGAATGAGTAGAAATCTTAAAAGGTGAAATACTTACCAAAATAGTTAAGTGGCTAATCAGAAATGAGCACATTGCTTTTAATGAGTAATATTAATAGTCTACCCACACTCCAGTACACAAAAACACCTCTGCCTTCCCTCTACAGATGAGTACTTGAGCCTTATATGCAAATCGAATTATAGCAAAATAAAATTTATTTTCTGCATATCTGAAGTATGACTATAAATTTTGAGACATTCACATTTATATTGTCAGTACCAATATATTATTAATTTGCACAAAGATATGTTTCTACCAGTACCTTAGAAAATTATAGTTTACAGATATTTTTGAAAATTTTTGCTAGTGATGAAGAAAACATTTTTGGTATGTTAGCTAGATCATAGTTATATACCCATATCACATAAAGTATTCTGCTTCATTTAGATTTGTAAGGCATTTGTCCAGACAAATCATGTTTGCAGCTATACATGAGATTGAATCCACTAGCTTTTCTCTCTCAATTCATAGTAAGTTCCTAAACAGCAAGTTTACCAGACTTGACCAGGATTTTAAACTTAGCCCATGTACTTACTTCCGTTATTACCTCAACACCCTTAAAATGACACATAATAAAGCAATAAATTATCTTTAGTACTAGAAATTATTTTCCAATGCTACTGGTGAACCAGGTTTATTAAACAAATGAGATAAGAATATTAAAGAACATATAGCTTAAAACATCCTCAGAAGTAAACTACAGGAGTAGTACAGCAATCTACATATCCAATTCCGCATTGAGCATTTGAATTCAAGCTGAAATTTGAGAGCCACACTCTGTAGGATATGACTTCCCTGGGTGGGGAGGGTACCTAGTATTAGTGTTATCGCCTGCAAGAAAAGCAAAGCAGATTTTGAGGTAACAGAGACCACCAATGCAGACCTGAATGGGGGAAAAAAAGACAATTCTTTTGAAAACAAAAATGAACTAGATTTCCTCACTGCCAGAGGAAATGTATTCCTCTTTTGGCAGCTAGTGAGGAGAAAAAATATCTGCTTGTTTTAGACCCCCAAACTTTAAATTCAAGTAATCAGTAGGCCGCACCACTTTGAAAGCAGTTTGGGATAGACATCCTGGTCACAACAGAGGCATACTGGGTAAATAACACAAACAGCTGCCGAGAAAATCCATATCCACCATATATACAATTCAGCCTTTAACTTTTTTTACATATATGAATATGCAACCAAGGTATTTGAAGAAAATCAACAGAATAGAAGAGAAACATCAAGATATCCTAGATTCTTTCAGAAAAGTGGGGAAAGAAAATAAAGTTTATTTTCAAAGAAAAGGGATTTAACATGGCATCAGATGATTCTTATACACTACCATATATAGAAAATAATGGGAAATACTATAGAATAAGCTCAAGAAATATATTATTTTTGTTTTTCTGTACCCTAATTTTTATTATTTTTTCCTTCTACTAGCTTTGGACTTATTTCTTCATTATAGATTTGAGTTTTGAGTCTAATTTTCTAGTTTCTTAAGGTGTAAAGTTAGGTCATTTATTGCTTTCACTTTTTAAAAAATGTTAAGTAAACTATAAATTTTCCACTTAGCAAAGTTTAACTGCTTCCCATAATCCCATGTTGTGATTTTATTTTCACTGGTCTCCAGACATTTTATGATTTCCCTTATGATTTTTTTTAACTGATTGGTTGTCTAAGAATGGGTTGTATAATTTCCACATATTTGTGGATCTTTTAATTTGTAATTGCTACTGATTTCTAGTTTCATTTCATTGTGATCAGAAAAAAATGTATAATTGCAATCTTTTTACATTTATTAACACTTGTTTTGTAGCACAACATATAGTCTATTCTGGAAAATGTTCTAACACTCCATCCATCAACAGCAAAATACACGTTTGAGAAAAATGCATATTCTGCTGTTGATGGGTGGAGTATTCAGTATATGTCAGTTAGATCCGATTATTTTCTAGTGTTAAGTCCTCTATTCCTTTATTGATCATCTGTCTGGTTGTACTATTCATTATTGAAAGTGAGGTATTGAAGTCTCCTACTATTATTATAGATCTTTCTATTTCTCCCATCAATTCAGTGAATGTTTGCTGCATATATTTAGAAGTTCTTATGTTTAGTGTATCTGTGTTTATAAATGTTACATCTTCTTGGAAAATTGACCCTTTTATCATTATACAATGTCCTTCTTCGTCTCCTGTAATAGTTTTTGAGCTAAAACATATTTTGTTTGACATTAAGGTAGCCATCCCATGTTCTATTTTGGTTACTATTTGCACAGAAATATCTTTTTCAAGGCTTTCAATTTCAATCTATGTATATCTTAGATCTAAAATGAGTCTCTTGTAGATAGCACATAGGGAAATTCTGTTTTATCATTCATTCAGCCAATCTACATTTTCTGATTGAGGAGTTTACTCCATTCTTATTTAACATATTTACTGATAGAGACAAAGACTACCACCATTTTGATCATTGTTTTTCTTGCTTTTTGACTTTGTTTGTCCCTCATTTCCTCCCTTACATCTTTCCTTTTTGTTTAGTTGATTTTTTAATAGTGACAAAATGTGACTCCATTCTCATTTTCTTTTGTGTATATTCTACAGATGTTTTCTTTGTGTTTATCATGGGGATTACATAAAACAGCTTAAAGTTATAACTGTTTTAAACTTTGATTTCAATCCGAAACTCTACTATTTCTTTACAGCTCTGCTCCCTTTATATTTTGATGTCACAAATTACATCTTTACATATTATGTACTCATTAACACTGTAGTTTTTTAAAATGATTTTCTCTTTTAAATTCTATAAAAGAATTAAAAATAGACTATGAACCCAAATTATAATAATCCACATTTCTATATTTTCCCAAATATCTATTTTCACCAGAAAAATTTATATTTTCATATGGGTTCCAGTTATTGTCTAGCATCATTTCAACTTGAAGAATTCCCTTCAACATTTCTTGCAGGGAAGGTCTAGTAGTAACAAACTCCCACAAATTTTGTTTATCTAGGAATGCCTTACATTCTTCTCCATTTCTGAAGAACAAGTTTGTCAGCTATAGTGTTCTTAGTTGACAACATTTTTTCTTTTAGCCCATTAAATATGTAATTCCACTGCCTTCTGACTGGTAATGTTTCTGCTAAAAAATCCACTGAAAATCATATAAAAGCTTCCCTCTATGTGATGAATTTCTTTTTTCTTGTTTCTTCCAAGATTCTCTTTGTGCTTGAGTTTTGAAAGTTTGATTATAATGTGTGTTGTTGTAAGTCTCTTTCAGTTTATCCTACTTGGGATTTGATGAGCTTTTTTTTTGTATAATGATTATTTTTCTCAAATTTTGGAGGGTTTCAGCCATTATTTTATCAAATAAACTCTCTGCCTCTATCTTTCTGTCTTCTCTCTCTGGAATTCTTGTAATATATCTATTTGTCTGCTTGACAGTGTTCCATAAGTCGCTCAGGCTCTGTTTATATTCTTTATTATTGTTATTTTGCTCCTTGGACTTGATAATTTCAAATAATTTTTCCTCAAGTCCATTGATTCTTCTGCCTAATTAAGCCCAAAGTTGAATCCTTCTAAGTACAATTTTAAATTCAGTTATTGTATTTTTTTAGTTTCAAATTGCCTGTTTGGATCTTTTTCATAATTTCTCTCTTTGTTGATCTTCCTATTTCATTTATAAATTGTTTTTCTAATTTTGCTTAGTTGTCTATGTTCTCTTTTAGTTTGATGAGTATATTTAGGACAATCATTTTAAATAATTTGTCAAGTTAGAATCCTGTGTTTCATTAGGGTTGTATTTATAGATTTATTTTGTTTCCTTTAATGGGCCATGTTTCCATGTTTCCTGGTATTCCTGTGATCTTTTGTTTAAAATTGGGGCTTTGTGGGTGTTGAGAGGGACTCACCCAGTTTTTGCAGACTGGTTCTATGGAAAGGGAGGAAGATCTTAATTAATTAGTCTAACATGAAGACTTAAAGTCTTCTCAAGCCTTTTCTGGGCATGCAAATTTTCTGATGCCATGTGTGTACTTTTTCTCAATTGTCCCTTTTACAGGGCTGTCTTTACATCTCTTAATTTTTCAAAAAGTCTCACCCTACATCTTGAAGCCTTATATATTCTATCATATTATTCTGCCTATAATCTCTTGCCTTCAGGCATCTGTAGGTCTGCAGTCTTCCGGCAGTTTTCCTATGCCACAGCACCTGCTACAGTATTCTCTGGCTTCAGTGCAAACTATGCCCAACATTTTATCTCAGCTGTGAGTCAGATGATACAGAAATCAGTCCCTCAGGCAACCCACAAAAGGCCAGAATGTTAAAAACAAGTTCCTTCTGACAGGCCATGCTGCTCCAGGGAAGGAATGGAGTAAGCATGACTAAAACCATCATAAAATGTTCTACCATTTTGACTGTAGCTTTTTCCTGATTGGGTGTTCACTTAGGTTTTGTAGATCCTTGACTAGTTTCCTAAGCTCCCATAGAACTACTGTAGTCCATCTATAGTTATTTACTTGATGTTTCAATGATGGCAGTGAGAGCTTGGAGCTTCCAAGTCTACAATCTTGCTAGTGTCACTCCAAGAAAGGTATTTTAATCTATACTCTATCTCTAATATAAAAAAAACTCAATTGTGAGATTAAAGCATCTTTTGAACATCTAGAAACTCAGTAAACTTACCAGTCATAACCTCTTTCTGAAAATATTATCAATAATACTTCAACAAAATAATACTAATAATTTAGGGAACATAAGTCAAAGAACAATGGTGAATTTAAAAGCATAGAAAATATTTATAAGTAATAAAGACCATAACAATTTGGAATAAAAATCCAAGATAATTCTGGAATAGTGATGGGTTGCAAGTAATACTGGTGAAAGATTGTGACGTGTTGGCTTATTATATCTTGTGTTATTGGGTAGGAGGTGGAGAATGAGATTTATTCTAGATATTAATAGAAAAACAGATGTTTATAAATCTGCAAGGGATTATACAGCTGAGATTATATAACAGATTAAATAGCCCAGGTACTAAGTGAAGTCCTGCAAATTACAACGAGCAGAATATTTAAATGAATAATAATATCCATTGTTGGAGAAAGTATGAGGAAATGGGTGACCTTTACATTGCTAGTGTGAGGAGAATTGTTAAGGCCTTTCTGAATAATAGTTGTGCAGTATTTTTTAAATTTTAATATATGTCAATGTCTGCCTTCCAAATTTGGATTTGGAAGTAACTGGAAAAAATACTTGGTATTTTATGTAAAGATATATATATAATATATATATTATATATATATCTATAAATATTTTATTGAATTATTCTTTGTAATATGAAAAATAAAAGGAAAATCACATGTTCATTCAGTGAATTATTGTGAATTTTAGTGAATACATATTAGGAAATACTACTTAGCAATTCAACAGAATAAAATCAGTCTATATATGCATAGTTCCAGAACATATTACGTCAAAAAGGCAAGTAGTAAAAAAAGATGTATGTTGGGTGCAGCAAACCAACATGACATATGTATACCTGTGTAACAAACCTGCATGTTGTTCACCTGTACCCTAGAACTTAAAGTATAATAATAAAAGTATTATATTAAAGTATAATATATAATAATAAAGTATAATAATAAAAGTATAAATATAAAATATAATAATTCTTACATAAAGCCCAACAGCATTCATCATGTCTGTTAAATGATAACCACAACAACAGCTCTTGCTCTGCAGTCAGCCATGCAAGGAAGCAGTTTCCAGCCATAACCTTGGTGTAATAATAAAAAGTATAATAATAAAAAAGTATGATAACAAAAGTATAATAATAAAAAAGATATATGTTATGGTTGTGTTATATAAGTAATGACTAAAAAATTTAAAAAACAATAAAAAATAAAAAACATAAAAATATTAAAAATTATTAAAAGAAATAAAAACAATACATTCTTATATATTACACACAAAAACATTTTATATTTTTTCTTATATGTATTTGAGCAATGAATATATTACCCCTTCAAAGTTACATAAATATGAATACAGGAAATCCATATGGGCTGATTTGTAACAATTTTTCCCCATATAAATAAAATGAAGCAAGTTTGTAGAACAGTGTGTATGGTATCACTTGTGCATCAAAAAATGTATGTGTATATGTGTGTATGTGTGTATATGTGTTTATACATTTATATACATATATATATAATGCATTTATTCAAATACACACTTGAAAGCACAGCCTCCCTGGAAAAATTCAGAAGAAACTGCTGAGAATGACTTTCCCTGTTGAGAGAGACAGGGATTGTCCACACTGAAAAACTATTTGAATGTTTACCACGTACATAAATCATTTTTAAAACACGTTTTAAAGGCATTTGTGAAATGCTGGTCACCATAGCAAATTTTTTTGAGCAAAAATTTAGACAGAACTAAATATTTCTTCTTTGGGAATGATTTGTATTAATTTCAACTCATTCATATTCTGGAATCCTCTTCAGTTATTAAAATATTTTTACTTTTTTTAAACTTTAAAAACAGTAATGAGACAATATTATATATTTATATGTGTGTGCTTATAAATGTAAACAAAAATCTAAAAGCTGGTAATAATGATGGCAAGAGGATTGGGAGAATCTTGATGTACCAGGAGACTTTTATTTTTTACTGTATGTAGTTCTGTATTGTGTAAATGTATTACTATATTTTTAGTACAAAATAAAAGCATGTTTAATCAGATATTCAATTTGGAATAATGTGACCACCTAGCCTTATAGATAATTCATGTTTGTCATTGACATAGTTAAAAGGACCTAGCTGCCATTTTTTAAATCTAAAAATTTCTTCTTATAGGCTTTTACACAGATAAAAAGTAACCTGGTCCTTAAGGTGAATCTTGATGTTAATTGGGAATTGGCAAAGAGGTAGGAGTAAGTTTGTCTCTGTTATGGGAAGAGAAAGAGTGCAAAAATGTGAGTGTTATCTTCAGTAACCAAATAGAAACATATATGTGTAATTAAAATTCCTTAAATTCAACAAATTCCAAAATAAGGCTAAACCAAAATATAGTATGACAAGACTGTCTACCTCTTACTGATTTGCCTACATAGCTATCAACTAATGTTTGACTTTGATATAGTATTATCTTTAATTGTTCTTAGATATTTTTTGTTAGTCCACTATTATAAATGAGTCTATAAAAAATTTGATTATACACACAGTCTTCTGGGAGAACAGGAGCAGGATTTTGGCATCGTGACATTCTCAGCTTCATAACACTCCCTCCTTCATTTCTTCCTCTGTTAGCAGTCAGCAGAATAGGCTGACACGAGGGAAATGCCTGCCAAGGAACTTTAGTAGGAGGCAGTTTTTAATTAACAGGGGCCAGAGAAGGTGATAACCCCAAGGGATAGTGAAGAGAAATTAACATGGAAAAGCAGTTCCACGCTTCTGTGGGTCCCCAAAGGCCAGTCGTATTAGTGGTGTCTGTTCTGATTGAACTTTTGCTGTGTCTTTTTATTGATTCAGTTGTCAGGATCTGACAAAAGGACCGCTGCTCGTCAGTTATTTGCTCATGGTAGAGGGTTATAGCTGGAAACTGCTTCCTTGTATGGCTGACTGCAGAGCGAGAGCTGTCGTTGTGGTTATCATTTTACAGACATGATTAATGTTGTTGGGCTTTATGTAAGAATTAAGTGTGTGTACACACATACAACCGGACAGACTTACTTTGGATTTTTTGAGCCTCTTTATTCTCTTAGTTCTTTGCTTGGTTTTCCAAAAACTTCTTTAATTATTAAAATATTTTAAAATGCAATTTCAGGGATAATAATTAAACTGACTGTTGCAGCCACTTTTTTTCTGCCAGTTACCAAATCCTTGGCTTAACAAGCATTTTAAAAGAATAATATCCTGTGATTAAATATTTCAAGTTTCTCTCTCAAAGATGAAAATGAATAGTAAATAGAGCGTGTAAAGGGCTTGTGAAATCAGCTCATGTAGCAAGGAGAAGGTAGGGGTTTTCTTTTTTTAACTGCCTAAGAGAGTGCCTTGAGCTGGTAAGCCCAGGGTGTGCCTCAGGAGAGCTTTTGTACTTTAGCACAGTGAGAACAAAAGCACATTTTCTTAAAAATATTTTAAGAACGTTTTGAACACCATGTGGGTCTTTTTAACTCCCTAAGAACCAAGCTAACTCCAGAATTCCATTTATGTTTACCAGTTTAAGAATGTACTTTTTCTAAAATAATAGCAGACTTCATACTTTTCTAAAAAGTGCAGTGATAATTACTTTTTCTAAATTCAAACAATATTTGTGTTATTTACTTACTCGAAACACAGTATTTACTAAGGTCACTTAATAAGAAAATACCAGGACCCTGATACTAATACATTCCCTAAAGCTTGTTTGTCTTCTTTTTCCTTTTCTTCTTTTTGAGGTTTGTGCAACCATTTATAAAGAAACGGCTCTCTTAGAGTTACATGTCCCTCATATCTAAATTTAATAAGCATCTAGATTGGTCCTGTCTGAAGTAGAAGTCATAAGCCACATGTAGTAATTGATCACTTGAAATGTGGCCAGTTTGAATTGGGATGTACTTTAAGTGTAAAATATACACAAAATTGTGTAAGTGTAGTATGAAAAAGAGAATGTAACATATCTCATTAACAATTTTTTTTTGTAATAACCCATTTATTATTTTGTTCTAAGTTTGTAACAGGATCTTCTAGGAGCATTAATTGTTCAAAATATGTCACCACAAATTCCAATTCCAGAATGTGGGAAAAAGAGCATACATTTCCCAAATCATATGTTTTTTTTGTTTTTGTTTTTGTTTTTATTATACTTTAAGTTTTAGGGTACATGTGCACATTGTGCAGGTTAGTTACATATGTATACATGTGCCATGCTGGTGCGCTGCACCCACTAACTCGTCATCTAGCATTAGGTATATCTCCCAATGCTATCCCTCCCCCCTCCCCCCCCCACAACAGTCCCCAGAGTGTGATATTCCCCTTCCTGTGTCCATGTGATCTCATTGTTCAATTCCCACCTATGAGTGAGAATATGGAACCAACCCAAATGTCCAACAATTTTTATGTTAATCACATATTGATGTAATATTTTTAATGTATTAGGTTAATATATTACCAAAATTATCTGATTTCTTTTCTTTTTTACATTTTTTATATAGCTACTAGAAAATTTTACATTATATATGTGGGTTACATTATCTTTCTATCAGAGTAGTGATCTAGATAATAGTTAAAGTTAATATTTATTAAGCACTTACTATTTATTTAATATTTAGAAAGCACTTACATGCTATTCTAAGCACTTTATATGCATCATCTCATTTAATTTCAGACTTACCATTAGGATAGGTGTTATTATTACCCCTGTTTTATAGACAAGAAAATTTAGGCAAGAATAGTAAGCAATTTGCTTAAGATTATGTGACTACCTTATACTTCACTCTCCTCTTAATAATTAAAATATTTTTGAAGTGTCTACATAATGCTATGCAGAAGACATAGTACTATGCATAGGCAATACACTGTAATTAATTATTCTGTAATATATGCTAGCACAATTCTAGATAAGTTTGGGAGGGTTGAAGTTTACCAAACTAATTTTTGCATATGCTATACAATAAGATGTATTAGATTTAGCAGAGAAAGCATTAAAGTGCTCACAGAAATCCCCTATTATATTCTAGGGTAAGAAATAGTTTCAATTGATCTGTATTTATAAAAATGTTGAAGTAGAGATATTACCAGAAAAAATTGACAAGTGGTATTTATTTTAGAACGAGCTCTGATTTCAAGTGTAAGATTTAAGGTCTATACATGTTTGCTAGAGGGGAGAATAAGGAAGTAGTTATAAACCTATATACCTCTCACATCTTCTGCAGAGCTCGAATTATTTTATGGAGTATAGTGTACTTCTTCTCAGCCAAGTTGAGTTAGGAGAAAAATCAGAATCAGGAAAAAGAGAAGAAAAAGAATGCATGAAGAGTGGTTGATAAATATGTTTTCTTATGCTGTATTTGGGAACTGACAGCTCTTCTTTTAACAATAAATAATATTAGAAAGCCTGCTTCCTAATGCCAAAAAGTTTCTTGGTCATAGACATAAAAGTAAGGGAGGTATACGAATAGAGAAAATGTCTTTTCTTTTTTTGTTTCATTTTTCTGCAAATAGCCGTAAACATGAAACAAGGGAGATAACATCTGAAACTATCTGAGATTTCTGAACATTCCTGAATTTGAGGGCCTAGCTGTTTCCATAAGATTCCATTGGCATCTGGACAATAGAAGTCACTTATGGGGGATTAAACAACTGGACCTCATATTACATATTGTCAATAATTTCATACACAAGAAGACAGTTCTGTTTTCTAACTGTACTCTGAAAATAGCTGCTGTGAATTTATTTACTTTATATACTTTTTGGATATTAATACAGCATACACAGAAAAAATAATTTTTTCTTAAGTGTCAAAATCATTCTCTTTAAGATAAATTATTGATGTTTAGAGAATTTTTAAATCACATAGTTTTTTACAAAGTTTCATTCAATATATTATTTATTTTTTATAATTAGAAGTTTTAAAAATACTAATATTAGTTCTATTTACTTAACATCTACTTTAATACAAGGTGGTCATGTGACTAATTATATCACTTTGTTTTCACAATCACAATGTCAGATATTATTTTCCAATTTTTAAAGTTGCTAAAGGAATGAAGCTCAGTCATGTCAAGCAATATTTCCAGATTTAAAGGCCAGTAAAAAGGCGAGCATGGATTTAAAGCAAAAGTCAAATAAACCTAATACTTTCTCCCCTCAATGCTCATCAACGTACATTGTTAGAGTTAATGTTGAATCTCTAAAATATAAGATTTGTTGGCAATGGTTCTCATTATTGTGTCTTCCCAAATCCTTTGGAGATCTTAATAGCTAATGAGACTCACAAGGAAAAACTTCCATGTTATAATATTTTCAATTCCTTCCTCTTTAGCCTACATTAATCCTTTCTATCTACTCTCTTCTACCCCCAATTTTGCCTTCTTCTCTTCAAAAATAACTGTCCTTGCTTAAAATCAAACATTTTGCAAATTGCTGTAGACTCCTACACAGTTCCTGTTTCCAGATTCTTCTCCCTATATTTATCGTCCATATTGTCACCATGGCTATTTTTCTAAAATATACTTTTGCTTGAACAATTTCTTTATTTTAAAATCTGAGGGAATTCTTCTTTGCCTTGTTAGATTTTAAGTGTAGACTCCTTAGGAAGGTATTCAATGCCTCAACCTCTCTTTCCAGCTTCAGCTCTCACTTTTCCTGGCTAAGGCTGCCTATTTTCCAGCTGCACTGAATATACTCAATGGCTTCTGCATGAGCTATTGGGAATTAAATGTCTGAATCCTTCCAGTAGAGTACCATTTCACCACATGTGTGTGGTCGCAGCCAGAGATGAATTCATAACAGATTCCTGAAGCCTGCAGGCTTTGTACACTCTGGTTGTTATTTGGTGATTCAGATCCACACTGCCAAACCTTTGTAAGCCTAAAGTTTTATCTGATAGATTCCAGAAAAATGCCTGAAGGAACTTTGGCCTTTTCCAGCTCCAAATAAAATCTGAAACCACTTCCTGCTGGAAAATGTAAATTTGGTCCTGATGGTTTTTACTTCTCTATTGTCGTCATTTAGGTCAAGATAATAGATTTGAGATAATATTTGTTATTCCTAAAAACAAATCCTAGAAAAAGTATTGACAGATGATATTTTAATTGGTTTGGTCTCTCCAGTTATTAAATAATCATGAAACCTCTTCTGTTTAACAACTGCTTGAGGTACTTTGTATTCTCACCTCAAAGTAGAGCAGTTTCTAGCTGCTAACACTGTGATTGATTTTTCCATATCAAATACAATGTTACGGTCTATTGTTTCCATAGCAAACATATAGCATCTGTCTTCAAACTCAGACTGTGATCCTGTGCTAGCCAGTAATACTTTATATGACCACATCCTTCCATTACAAGTATGAGTCGATTAATATTGATTTTTTTCCCTCTTGTCCAAGACTGAAGTTCTGTCTTAGCTATAATTTACACAGCTGGTATATAAAGATATGCTTACTCCTCCTTACTTTCATGGTAAGTAGTAGTGTTTTGTCTGAAAATCAGTTTACTCTATTTTTAGCCCATACATAGGTTGAAAAGGCTGCACACTTTGCAGTTCCAGCCATTTATATTGCCACATGTTTCCAATAACATCTTGGAGCTTTTAGAAACTTGGAGTTTTTAATACGTACAAAACTTTGGAAAACCACAAGGAGCTGGCAAGAGCACACTGCATTCAACTAGCTAAACACCAAAAATTATAAAACAAGTGAGTGTGTGTGCATGCATGTGTGTACTTCTGTGTGTGTGTGTGTTACCTATTTTATAATTTTAAATTCTGGAACTCTTAAGTCAAAAATTTTCACCAGAATGTTTCTGCTTTGTTCAATTATAATCCTTCAAATTTCCCTTCACCATAGCCCCCCAAATACGCCCATTCTCACCTCTGCACCATTGCTCAGAAATATTCCCTGCCTATAACCCCCTCATTCTCCTCTATCACTGCACTAAACTTAGCCACTCTTCAATACCCAGGTGAAATTTTACCTTTTCCTTAAAGCTTATTGCAATTATTCTGGTTCCTGGTGATTCCTTTTATAATTTTCTTCCAAGAGTAAAGTAAGCACTATAAATATTCACTTTTGATTACATTATCCCTTGCATTTACATAGTGTGGCCCTGAATACCACCAAACATATTGGAAGCTCCTAGATAAAATGTATGTGAAGGAATCAAACCACAGTGCCTGACAAACATTAGTTACATCTGAATGTGTACTATGTTTTACAATTATTTAGTATCTCATTCAGCACCTACTATCAAGTTAGGCTAGTGTTAATTGGTAGCTGAAAATGTCCAACAGAGAGGGTACTTCTTGTTCCAGTGCTAACAAAGTTGAAAGAGGACTGAATTAGGATTTAAACAATGTGAGTTTCTTCCTGGGCTTCACCATTGCCAAATTGCATGACCTTCAGAAAGTTAATTACTATTTTGAAGTTCAAATACTTTGCATAAAAGTTATGTGGTTGTACCTGCTCATACCACAAAGAACTCCTTTCTTTTTCAATCCAAAATCCACAGGACTGAGTCTGTTCCAAATTGTGTACCATAACTCTGCTTCCCATTTTCATGGGTGATTGGAGCAAAACATTCCTGACTCCAGCTTAGCCAACCAGATTCTGCTACAAGGGGAGATTGAGAGAGGGAATCTGTAGATAGTAGTTTATAAACTTCAGAATTATAAGTAGTATGGTGTGTTTTGGAAAATGGAAAATTTGATCTGCAGACTTAAGAATGAAAAAATACACAAGAAGAGATGAAAAATAGGACATGCCATCAAGGACCAAAATGTCTTTCAAATCTAATTCTAAGCAATTGCTGAGGCCTGCCTGTACCCTGACTTTGATTTCCTTTGAGAGTTGGGCTATAACTTACCTTAACACAAAGAACATGTTTGTCTTACTACTGTGGTATTCCGAAGTCTCACACAGTCCCTGGCCTACAGAGGTGCTTTGTGAATATCTGTTAAATGAGTAAATAGATTCTACTTTTTTTTTTTCTTTTTACACATTTTCTTCATCTGGTTCTATTGAAACAAAGCAAGGAGTTCTGACTAATACATCCTTGGGCTAAATAATATCTAAGTCCCACCATAATGCTATAACTTGGTGCTTTTTATTTGATCAAATTGGCCTTTTGTAAATATTATTATACTTTCGAAAATATTGAAGGGAATTAGCTAACATTTACTCTTTCTCTACTGTCTTCCAGACAAGTTACACTTCTTTTTTTTACACTTTCCAACAAAATGATGATAACCCTATATATGATCTAATTTTCAGAGATAAAAGCTAATACTCAGTGGTAGTCTTGAGTAGGTGATGAATTAAAATTTGAACCCACATATTCACTTTTAAGCCCTTTATTCCCTTTTTACTCTATCATCCGGCCTGAAAGAACTGGTGATACAACCTGTGTACTGAAGAACTGATGATACAATCTGTGTATTGGAATTTTGCAATGTTTTTTAGGGATGGCTTTTGTGATTTACAGTAAATCTGACGATTTTCATGTGCAGGTTAATTTAAAAAAACACAATCACTTTATTTTCACATTTATGAAGTGTTCCATAGGTATATTTTTAAAATTCATGTACATACTTTATAATTCCTATCCTCAGGAATTATGTGCATGAATAATTGCCCCACAGAGTAGCATGGGAAATGTTCTATATAAATGTTAGTTAAAGAGTTATGAAAGTTCAAAGAAAAAGAGAAACGTTCAGAAATAGCTTTGTGGAGAAATGAGCATTTTTAATTCATCTGTGAAGGAGGAAAAAATATGGGCATGTGGAGCTTTGGAAGCCAAATATATGCCCAGTGGAGGGATGGGATGAGATGAAGGAAAATGTTGGAAAGTAAGTAACTGTCATATCCATTTGATTATTTGAACTTCAGTAAATCTCCTGAGATGTAATGACTACTGAATAGCAGCAAGTTTTATTGGCATTTTCTGATTTGACTGGTACTTTATAAGATATATCAGTCAGAGTACTGGGTTGCAATAGAAACTAACTATTGGAGCTACATGAGGATTTTGAGCTGAATATCAATTAGCTCAAAAAATGATTAGAAAATCTGGAGATTCAGACACAAAATTAGGACCCAAGCCAGGGTAATAGGAATTACTCAACATCTAGTTTGGAAGCCAATGCTTGAGTGAAGGAACTTCAGCATTTTTATATTTCAGCATCCATTTATAGAACTCCTATTGTTTTTTAGTGTTATGGACTGCATATTTGTGTCCCTCATTCATATGTTAAAGCCCTAACCCCCAATGTAATGTTATTTGGAAATGGAACATTGAGGAGGTATTAGGGTTAGGTGAACTTGTGAGTGTGGGGCCCTAATATTGGGATTAGTGCCCTTATAAAATGAGACACCAGAGAGTAATCTCTTGTATGTGCTCTCTCTCTCTCTACCATGTGACAATTCAGTGAGAAGGCAGCAATTGGCAAGCCAAAAACGGAGCCTTCACCAGGACCCAACTATGCTGGCATTCTAATTTTAGATCTGCAGCCTCCAAAACTATGAGAAAATAAATTTCTGTTCTTTAAACTACCTGGTTTGTGGCATTTTATCATAGCAGCCTGAGCCAAGACAATTAGACACTGCTTATATAGGCTCTGAAGAATACATATATTAGTCCATTCTCATGCTGGTTTAAGGACATATGTGAGACTGGGTGTATTAGTCCATTTTCATGCTGCTGATAAAGATATACCTGAGACTGGGCAATTTATGAAAGAAAGAGGTTTAATGGATTTACAGTTCCATTACAGACAAGAGAAGCTCCATTACAGTTCCATTTAGAGACAAGAGAAGAGTGCAGGGAAACTCCCATTTTTAAAACCATCAAATCTCATGAGACCCACTCACCACCATGGGAACAACACAGGAAGGGCCTGCCCCATGATCCAACTACCTCCCACCAGGTGTCTCCCACAACACATGGGAATTGTGGGAGTTATAATTCAAGATAAGATTTCGGTGAGGATTCAGCCAAACCACGTCATTCCACCCCTGGCCCCTCCCAAATCTCATGTCCTCACATTTCAAAACCAATCATGCCTTCCCAACAGTCCCTGAAAGTCTTAACTCATTTCAGCATTAACTCAAAAGTCCACAGTCCAAAGTCTCATCTGAGACAAGGCAAGTCCCTTCTGCCTATGAGCCTGTAAAATCAAAAGCAAGTTAGTTACTTTCTAGATAGAATGGGTGTACAGCCATTGGGTAAATACAGCCATTCCAAAGGGAGAAATTGGCCAAAACAGAGGGACTAACAGGCCCCATGCAAGTCTGAAATCCAGCAGGGAAGTCAAATCTTTAAGCTCCAAAATGATCTCCTTTGACTCCATATCTCACACCCAGGTCACACTAATGCAAGAGGTGGCTTCCCATGGTCTGGGGCAGCTCCACCCCTGTGGCTTTGCAGGGTATAGCCTCCCTCCCAGCTGCTTTCATGGGCTGCTGACATTGAGTGTCTGTGGCCCTTCCAAGTGCACAGTGCAAGCTGTTGATGGGTCTATCATTCTGGGGTTTGGAGGATGGTGGCCCTCTTCTCACAGTTCCACTGGGCAGTGCCCCAGTGGGGATGCTGCGTGGGGGCTCTGCCTCCACATTTTCCTTCTGCACTGACCAGCAGAGGCTCTCCATGAGAGCCCCACCCCTGTAGCAAACTTCTGCCTAGAACATCCAGGCATTTCCATACATCCTCTGAAATATAGGTGGAGGTTCCCAAATCCCAATTCTTGACTTCTGTGCACTGGCAGGCTCAACAACACGTGGAAGCTGCCAATACTTGAGGCTTGCAGCCTCTGAAGCGATGACCTAAGCTCTACGTTGGTCCCTTTCAGCAATAGCTGGAGCAGCTGGGACACAGGGCACCAAGTCCCTAGGCTGCACACAGCATGGGGACCCTGGGCCTGGCCCGCAAAACCACTTTTTCCTCCTAAACCTCTGGGCCTTTGATGGTAGGGGCTGGTGCAAAGGTCTCTGATGTGCCCTGGAGACAATTTACCCATTGTCTTGGTAATTAACTTTTGGCTCCTCATTACTTATGCAAATTTCTGCAGCTGGCTTGAATTTCTCAGATAATGGGATTTACTTTTCTATTGCATGGTCTGCTGCAAATTTTCCAAACTTTTATGTTCTGTTTTTTAAAACTGAATTCTTTTAACAGCACCCAAGTTACCTCTTTAATGCTTTGCTGCTTAGAGATTTCTTCCACCAGATACCCTAAATCATCTCTCTCAAGTTCAAAATTACAAATCTCTAGGGCAGGGGCAAAATGCTGCCAGTCTCTTTGCTGAAACATAACAAGAGTCACCTTTGTTTTAGTTCCCAAAAAGTTCCTCATCTCTATCTGAGACCATCTCAGCCTGGATTTCATTGTCCATATCATTATCAGCATTTTGTTCAAAGCTATTCAACAGGTCTCTAGGAAGTTTCAAACTTTCCCTCATTTTCCTGTCTCCTTCTGAGCCCTCCAAACTGTTCTATCTCCTGCCTGATACCCAGTTCCAAAGTCATTTCCACATTTTCGGGTATCTTTTCAGCAGTGCCCTACTGTACTGGCACCAATTTACAGTATTAGTTCGTTTTCATGCTGCTGATAAAGACATACCTTAGTGAGCCATTTATGAAAGAAAGAGGTTTAATGGACTTACAGTTCCGTGTGGCTAGGGAGGCCTCACAATCATGGCAGAAGGTGAAAAGCATGCCTCACTTGGCAGCAGACAAGAGAAGAGAGCTTGTATAGGGAAACACCCACTTTTAAAACCATCAGATCTCATGAGACCCACTCACCACCACGAGAACAGCATGGGAAAGACCCACCCCCATAATCCAACCACCTCTCACTAGGTCCCTCCCACAACACATCGGAATTGTGGGAGTTACAATTCAAGTTAAGATTTGGGTGGGGCCACAGCCAAATCTCATCACTGGATACTTTATAAAAGAAAGAGGTTTAATTAACTCACAGTTCTGCGTGGCTGGGGAGGCCTCACCAACATGGCAGAAGGTGAAGGAGGAGGAAAGGCACATCTTACATGGTGGCAGGGAAGAGGGCATGTGCAGGGGAACTGCCATTTATGAAACTGTCAGATCTCATGAGACTTACTCACTTTCATGAGAACAGCATGAGAAAAACCTGCCCCATGATTCAATTATTTTACACTGTGTCCCTCCCATGACACATTGGGGATTATGGGAACTACAATTCAAAATGAGATTTCGATGGGAACACAGTCAAACCATATCAACAGAGAGGAAAATTCATAGTTCCTGCCCTCAAAATATATAATCTAGGAAGGATACAGCGGCTCACACCTATAATCCTGGCACTTTGGGAGGCTGAGACAGGAGGATCACTTCAGGCTGGAGGTTTGAGACCAACCTGGGCAACATAGCAAGATCATATTTCTACAAAAATATACAAAAATCAGCCAGGTGTGGTGGCACATGCTAGTAGTCCTACCTTCTCAGGAGACTGAGGCAGGAGGATCCCTTGAGCCTAGGAATTTGAGGATACAGTGAGCTATGATTATACTGCTGCACTCCAGTCTGGGTGACGAGTGAAACACCATCGCTAAAAAAATTATATTTATATATATACACACACACATGCCTTATAGGTACATATCAAAAGTATACATTTTGATCATATATATGATTGAAATAAGTGTATCGCTTTCACACCCACCCCCATAATGTGTTAATTTTTATCTTTAATTTTAAAAAAATATATATATATATACCTAAAATATCAAATCTTACCTATGTTACCCTGTTGGATAACAACAATTCTCTGCCTCATCCTCCCCTAACCTTCATTGTTAGTGCTTGGGACTAGTTAATTTCATCTCCTTTTGTTGTTTTTATTTTTTATTTTGCCTCCAGATTCTTAAATAAATACTATATACTACTATTTCTTAATTTATCAGGCTTAGATAGTATCTGTTGATTTGCTGCTAAAGGGTTAAATTTAATCTCTTTTATACCACCACAGTCTCATTTGTTCTCCTCAACTTCTAATGTTAATATATAAGAAATTGTAGTTAAGTAAATAACTGTTTACATTTTATACTTACATAAATATTGAGCCAAGTGGTGTATTATGTGTAGGTTTTCTTTTTGTACAATGACAATTTTTATGTAGTTAATAATTCGCGTTTTCCTTCAATTTGCTTAGCTTCCATGTTCTCACTCGCACTTTAAAATTCTCTTTCAAATACATCAAATACTGGAAATAACTTTTCAAATTCTCAGAAAAATTAGCAATCTCGTTTATCATGGGGTGCTGTCACCCACAGCACTTTGTTCTTTTTGCTCCATTCTGCACATAGGGTCGTTGAATGGAGTGTTTTTTCAGACATCCCTGTACCATCCTCTGACACTTGGTTGGCTGGATTTTCTCTTTCTTGGTTTATAAACTTATTTTACTGAAGCGCATTTTTCACTACTTCCTGAGAAAGAATTCCTTGTTTGTACAAATGCATCTTTATTCTGACCTCACACTTGATTGAAAGTTTGATTTGGCATAGAATTCTAGGATGAAAAAATGCTTTTTCTCATTGTTTGGAAAGCACAGTTCTACTACCTTCTAGCTTGTGTGATAACATTGAAAATAAGACTCACATTCCTTTGTATTTTATATTTTTTGGTGTTATTGTTTTATAAATGAATTTTTCTTCTATCTCTCTAAGAATGTTAATTACAGGGTTTTTTTCTTAAAGTTTTCTCCTCTTACCTGCATTGTCTCTGTGTTCTCTGTGTTCCCTGCTCCTGCTTACTGTGTTTTCCATGTTCTGTTGAAGTCTTACTTATATTGTCTGCAGATCCTTGACATTCTATTTATACTCCAGAAAGAAATGGAAGACTTTGGGGCTACAGATGGAATTATTGACTGGTGAACTTCCCAATGTGATCAAGCAGCAAGCCTTATTTATGTGTGGTAACTCAAGTATCAGAAAGAAAATGAGACCTTTCAATTATTTCTCAGAAAAAAAATATTTCAATACCCTGATTAGAAAGAGATAAAGGCAGGCAGCTGATACACGCCTTGACTCAGATATTCTCAGAACACAGTGATAGAAACTGGTCAAGGGTTTTATAATATAATATGCATATGTCTTTTAGGTTTAGTGGTTTATTGCATTGTTTAGATATCTGTTTTCTTAGTTATCTTATGTCTGGTTGTTCTATCCATTGCTGAGAAGGGGATATTGGAGCTCCAACTATTATTGTAGAACTATTTCTCTCTTAAACTGTCAGTTTTTATTTTATATATTTTGATAGTCATTAGGTGCATAAATATTTATAATTGTTATATCTTCTTGATGTATTGAAACTTTTATTAATATATAATGTTCTTGTCTCATGACCTTTTTTGATTTATAGTCTATTTTGTCTAATGTTAGTATAGCCATCCCTCCCCTCTTTTGATTACTATTCACATCAGACATATTCTTTGATCTAGTCACCTTAAATGTATTTGTGCCTTTAGATCTAATGAGAGTCTCTTGTAGACAGACTATAGTGGGTCATGTTTTTAAATCCATTTTGCCAATCTCTGTCTTGATTGGAAAGTTTAATGCATTTACATTTATAGTAATTACAGTGAGTCTTTCATATCCATGTGTTCCACATACATAAATTCAACCAACTGTAAATAAAAAATATTCAGAAAAAAATCCAAAAATTTTCCAAAAAGCCAAACTAGAAGTTGCTGTTGGACCAAATACTACATTGAATCCATGCAAATGTATTAATATATAGGCATTGTATTAAGTACTATGAGTACTCCAGAGACTAAAATATACAGGAGGATGTGCATAGATTATAAGCAAATACTATGCCATTTTATATAAGGGACTTGAGCATTTGAGGATTTTGGTATCTGCCAAGGGTCCTGGAACCAACCTCTCACAGATAATGAGGAATGACTGAACTAAAAAGGATAAACAATTATGTCCTTTTGCTATCTCTTTTCTATATGCTTTATAACTTCTTTTGGTCCCTCATTTTCTGAATTATTGTCTTCTTTTATGTTTAGTTGATTTTTTGTAGTGAAACATTTTAATTTCCTCCTCATTTCCTTTTGTATATATTCTGTAACTGTTTTCTTTGTGCTTACCAGGGGAATTACCTTTTAACATTGTACAGTTACAGTCTTCTAATTTGGATTTATACCAGCTTATCTTGAATAACATACAAAATCTCTGTATTTTTATAGCTCCAGCTCCTTACCTTCAATTCTAATGTCACAAAATTAAATCTTTATACATGTGTGTTCGAAAGCATACACTAATAATTATTAATGCGTTATCTCTTAAATTATATAGAAAAGAAGTTGGAGTTACAAATCACTGTTACAAATAACACTAGCTTTTTAAATTGCCCAGGTATTTTTACCTTAACTGAGATCTTTATTTCTTCATACAGCTTTAAGTTACAGTAAAATATCCTTTTATTTAAATTTTCAGGACTCCCTTTAGCTTATGTTGCATAGAAAATGTAGTGATAATAAACTTCCTCACTCAACTTTTGTTTATCTGGGAATGCCTTGATTTTTCCCTCACTTTTGAAGGACCATTTTGCATGATATAGAATTGTTAGTTGAAAAGTTTTTCTCTTTCAACTCTTCACTACACAAGCCCACTGCCTCCTGGCTTCAAAAATTTATCATGAGAAATCTGCTAATAATCTCACTGAGGTGCTCTTGTTTGTGTGTGATGACTTGTTTCTTTCTTGCTGCTTTCAAGATTCTCTCTGTCTTTGGTTTTTGACACTTTGCTTATAACATATGTTGGTGTGGATCTCTTTGAGTCCATCCTCCTTGGAGTTTCCTAAGATTTTAGATGTTTACATTCATGTCTTTCATCAAACCTGGGAAGGTTTTGATCATTATTTCTTCAAATAATATATTTTCCCATTTCTCTCTCTTTGTTCCTTATGAGGCTCCCATAATGAGCATATTGGTCTGCTCAGGTGTCTTAAGCTCTATTAATTTTTCTTGAATCTTTTTGCTCCCTGCTCCTCAGCATAAATGATTTCAATAGTTCCATCTTCAGGTTCAATGATTTTGCCCTCCACTTGTTCATTTCTGCTTTGAATCCCTCTAGTGACTTTTTCATTTTAGTTATTGTACCTTTCTATTACAGAATATTTTTCTCTGTTGATATTTCCATTTTATTCATCCATCATTGTCATTACTTTCTCCAAATCTTCATTTAGCTCTTTGAACATCTTTTAGACAGTTTTTTAAAAAGATTGTCTAGTAGGTCTGCCCTTTGGTCTTTTTTAGGGAAAGTTTCTGTTTGTTTGATTTTTATTTGAATGAACCACATTTTTCCCATTTATTTGTATGCCTTGTGATTTTGTTTGTTGTTGGTAACCAAAACTCTGCACTAATAATGCGGTAACTCTAGTAATCAGATTCTTCCCTCTTCACCAGAGTGTGCTGGTTTTTGTTTTTCTTTTGCTTTAATTGTTGTAGGCTGTTTTTATATCAAAGATCAGCCTGAAGTGTAAACTTAAGGTCTTCTCAGGTCTTTTCTGAGCCTCTGCTTTTCTTTGTCCATGTACAGTGACTTTCTAATTTTCCCTATATACACACAGATGTTTTATAATGTCTTAATCTTTAAAGTCTGCTTCCCAAAAGGGGAACAGAGTTAAATGAAGAGATGGGGGTAAAATAGTGCCAGCCCTTTAAATCGTGTGGAACTTGCTTCAATCTGAGGGGGAGGGGCTTGCAACAATGGGGAAACCGGAAGTGCAGCACCTCTGTGATCAGAAGCAGCACTCAGTCATCAAAACATAGACTCATAGTATGTGAAGAACAGGGTCCTTATTGCTCACTCTGGATACCAAAGCTGTGTGTAAGATACTCCAAGAATGCATACACAGTTGCCCTGCCACAGGTCTGGAGGGTTGAAGATGGGTAGTTACTGTTGAGCTAAGACCTAAAATTGAGCAAAAGTAACTGTAATTTACTATCTGAGTCTTTCCTTGAAAGTTGTAAGGCTTCAATAGGCTCCAGATTTTCAAAAATAGTTACATCAGGTAGATTCTTCCAGTGAAATTATTACCTAGGTGGGGAGACAGATTCCTTTTGCTTCCTACTCCATTATCTTCTCAGAATCCTCTCTCTAAAATAATATGTATGCATTTATTTAATATGTATTTTTAGCCACATTTCAAAGCCTCTTGGAAAGGTACATTGTGTTCCTGAATCTTGAACCTCTTGTTTTCAATTCCTTCAAAGGAAATATCTTATCCAGAAGAGGCATATACAGTGAAGAGAAAGATTTGGTCATCTATCAGGTGTAAATGGAGTGGTGGAAAGGCTGGGTTATTCATTGCTTTGTATATAGCTTTGCAAATACTCTTTACTTTCAGCTCAGCCTAATGTTCAAAGTGCTGAGCTTCTCAGGCGGTTCTTCAAAACAAATTGGTTCATTTATGTTGATTTTCCCCTTTTTCTGTCACTAAAATTTTAAGTTCTTCCACTGTGCTAAGCTAGTTACCGCTCCACTATTTGCTTCCCATCTTTCAAAACTTGGTTGAAATAAATTTATCTTCCTTTTTCTTCTCTATTGTCCTTTTTCTTTGTGGGGCAATAATGTAATAATGCCATTTATTATTACATTTCCCTTTTATTGGGTTTTGTGGGAGAAGAAAAGAAAAACACATGTGATCCCTTTACAACATTGAACTAGAAGTGAGTCCCTGGAATATGGATAATTAACAAGCATCTTAGATGATTCCATTATGTAATTGTTTGAGAAGATTTCTTTAGAGGAGAAATGGACATGTGGGGGAAGTATATTACCTCAGAAGGTAACATCTGAAGGGCAAGTACAACTTGGCCATGGAAAAAGTCCCGGGAGTAGATTGAGGAGAGGGAATAGTATGGTACAGGCCTGAAATATACAACTCCTCCGAGGAATTTCATGATGCTTAATGTGGTTGAAGCACAGATTGGGAGTGGTAGTGAGGAGGCTGTAATGATGGTGATGGTAACAGATGAGGGTAAAATGTAGGAGAGCTGTGGAAAGATTTTACATAAATAAGAATGATTATTAGCTGCAGTATATAAATGGGTGATAGAATAAGGGAGAAGAAAGAAAAATACAAATGTGGAAGGAGGGAGATGAAGTAAGAGCCATTTTCTGTGACCAAGGTATAAGATAATTATGTCAAAAAACAGGTGATAATGACAGTACGAAAAGGCAAAAGTAGATAAGTTCTACAAATACTTTGGGGGAAAACTACAATTTAGTAAATAGGTATCTAAAGAGATGAAAAAGGCATGCTAAAGGTGACTACCAGGTTTTGATTTGGGGACAAATGAGTGCAGTGACACCATCCATTCTGAAGGAGAAACATTTTTGAGAGGAGTGGCAGACAAGTCACTGAGATTAAATTTAGACATTAATTTTGATAACCACAAGATATCTAGTAGAAATGTTGAATAGTATCTTTGGATTAGAAGTTTAGGAAAGAATTGGGGCTGGAGATAAAAGAGAGAGTGGTCATTAGTTTATATGTCATAGTTGAAGAGTAGAAATTTCTCAAGAGAGATTATAAAATCAGGGTAATAATAACTACTAGTTATTAACTATTTATTATGTGACATTCATAGTTGTGAGTATTTAATACCAACAACCACCTTATACAAAAACTCTTTTCTGCCTTAGTAAAGGGAAAACAAGGGCCTGAGGGATTAGGTTGCTTTCCATGTGTTCACTGAAAGCATGTGACAGAGCCAAGATTCAAACCTAGGTTTTTCCCAACTCTAGAACATATCCTCCTCCTACTTTGCTCTTCTCAAAAATAAAAGCAGGTAGGTTGAAAATGGAGTTTATTTAAGGAGCAGGCAGATGAAAAGAATCCTTGAAAGTTTATGATACAGAGCAGTGATATTAGCAGAGAAAAACTGAAAGAATGTGGTGTTGTGGAATTTAATAGAAAAGAGAAATTCAAGGAGGGAACACTTAACAGTGGCAAACACCACAAGAAGGTTAAATAAGAGAACAGAAATTTATCTATTGTATTCATTCACAAAGTGGTCTTTGCTGACTTTGGGGAAAGTGAAGTCTGCAGAGTGCTGGAGACTGAAGCTGCTCACTGTGGGCTGTTAAATGAAAGAACAGTCAGGACATAGAAACAAGTAATTCAAGACTGTCAGGCTGTGAAGGCAGGGTGAGGTGAAGGGCACCTGTTAGATAGAGTGTATGGTGGAGGGATAACCTGAGAAGACTGGAGTATGTCTAGATGCTAACTGGAAAGAGTAAATAACTGACAGTGAATTTACAAAGAAAAAGCATATTTGTAAGCTAATGTTGCTGAGGGAGGCCAGCATAGCTTTGGAACAGTTTTATCCTTAGACTTTTAAAATTGAAAATATTTTTATTTTTCTCATCATAAATATAATTCTGCCTTCTTTAGAAATTTTAAATACCAAAATATATAAATTAGAATCTGAATGTACCCCTGTAATTTCAATCATACCCCAAGATGGCTGCTTTTGAAAATTGTTTAGTCTTTCAAACTTTAAAAAATGAATCTGTAAACAAATGTATACTAAGAAAATGGAATTATAATATAGACATTGTTATATAAGCAGATTTTTCACCTTTAAACAGTATATCATGAATAGATATATTTCTATGTTAATAATATAAAACAATTTCAAGCCCTTAATGTCTTCATAGTATTCCATTGTAGAATATATTTAATGAATTCCATTTTTAAATTTTATTTTTTAATTGAAATATGACAATTGTACATGTTTATGGGGTACATAGGGATGTTTTGATAAATAATGTGTAGTGATCAGATCAGGGTAATTAGCATATCCATCATCTCAAACATTTATCATTTCTTTGTGTTGGGAACATTTCATATCCTCCTTTAGCTGTCTGAAACTGTGTGACATACTGTTGTTAACTCTAGTCATCCTATAGTAGTACAGAACACTAGAACTTATTCTGCCTATCTAACTGCCAATTCCTTATTTATGAACATGTAGAAAGCTTTCAATTTTTTTCTATTAAAAAATCCAACAGAACAGCTATACTTATATTTTGATCTTTTTTCCTTAAAATATTTCTTGGATTATTTCCAAAAATATAATGGCTGGGCCAAAGAACACATTGCTAAATAGCACTAATCCATACTCCTGTTGTCAGCGAATAGGTGGGGAGAATTTCTTCCACTGATTAGATGGGTAGAAATAAAAGGAGATTATAAATAAGGATCTGGCTTTCCAGAGTGGGCAAAGAAAGCTGAGCAACTATCCTGTTCATTTTCCCTCTTGCCTTCACCACTTTTACCATATTTTCTAATTTCTCTGTGAAGTAGGAGACAAATCTTCCTGCTCAGAGTAAGGATGAAGGAGTATGTATATATACTTAAGGAAAATAGAGATTACTTAACATAGTAACTATAAGGAGAGAAAGAGATCTGTGTGCTGAAAGAGTAGAGGAAATCAGGTAGCCTTAAGGCCTTATTTCATGTTAATGGCCATGAAACTGTAATCAGCAATCTTCCTGATCTTGCGATCTTTTTCCCAGCAACATTTAGCAACCTTGGCATAGGAACAGAGAATATAGCCAGAAGGATTCATCCACGTTGCTATTTTGTTAGATGGGTGCAACCAAGGAACAGGAAGCTAAGAACTGATGGTCTGTGGGGTCCAAGCTAGATAAGAAGGAAGAGAAGATGGGTAGGCAGGAACTTACAGATTTAGAGAAATTAGTGCACTAACCAGCTGGCAGGTTTATAACCGTATCTAGTTGTACTCATATCTCTGGCAATGCTTTTAGTATACTTTTTATATATTATAATTTACACACTTGTCTATATTCATAAAGCTGTGCTTTTAGAGATATCCATACCAAATTACAATTTAATCAGTTTACCAATTGACAAGTCAGTATTTCTGTTGCCCTTTTGTCTGCGTATGATTGCATTTCCAGCTATTAAACCACAACATGCAAATATACGGATCTGTGGAGGTGAGTAAAAAATATGGCTACTAAAGATTGTCAGATGTACAAGAAAAATGCTTGTTACAGCCATATCACTAAAGCTAACTCATTTTATTATAGATTTTTAAAGAATGGAGATTATATTGCTTTAATAAATTTATATGACCAGATTTTCATAAATTTCTTTGAGGGCCATTGGCAAGCATTATCTTTAAAAATTGCCATAACTGAAATTTTTTTCTGATTAAAGATAGTTTATAATGTTCCGTGTCTCATGAACTTTTTGAGTATCTATATGTAGCAAAATGATTTCAGGTTACACATCATTTCTCTTCAATGGAATACAATTCCTGTGAGCTGTTTTTATCCAAAGTCTCCTTGATGACTTTTTTAAAAATTAAAAACTAATAGACCTCACAATATGATCCATTATGACATAACTAAGCTTGACTTCTTGCTCAAACTTAGAATCAGATTATACTTCTGTGAA
The DNA here is from genome assembly GCF_029289425.2 of Pan paniscus. Classification (NCBI taxonomy): domain Eukaryota; kingdom Metazoa; phylum Chordata; class Mammalia; order Primates; family Hominidae; genus Pan; species Pan paniscus. Next base: position 120,982,906 of record NC_073253.2, on the reverse strand, counting down.
TTATCTGGCTGAGAACAGTATAATCAAGACAGTAAAATTAAAGGCCATTTTCATTTTTCTCTTTAGAAATAAATGATTTCACAGCCATATTTTTCTTTCTCCATTTGTATTAAAACCTTATTACATAACTTGTATATTATTATTTTAGTAAATTCACTAAAATTATCTTTTTTTTTTTTTTTTGAGATGGAGTCTCGCACCGTCGCCCAGGCTGGAGTGCAGTGGCGTGATCTCGGCTCACTCTAACCTCCGCCTCCCGGGTTCAAGTGTTTCCCTGCCTCAGCCTCTTGAGTAGCTGGGATTACAGGCACCTGCCACCATGCCTGGCTAATTTTTTTGTATTTTTAGTAGAGACAGGGTTTCACTATGTTGGCCAGGCTGGTCTCGAACTCCTGACCTCGTGATTCACCCACCTCATCCTCCCAAAGTGATGGGATTACAGGCGTGAGCCACTGTGCTTGGCCTCATCTTTTTTATTCTTGAAAAACAGTATCTAATAGATTTGGTGGGTTTGTCACTAGAGGCAATGTTCATAGAGAAGGGCATGAAATACAATTCTAAATACACTTAATATGTTTGTTTTCAAAATTTCTTCCTTTTTCTTTTAACAAATATCGATTTAGTACCTACATAGGGCCCAGAATTCTGAAAGGCACGGGGGGCACAATGGTGTCCATGATAGACCTGATCCCTTCCTTACTGTTTATAATCTGGGAGGTCCAAGTTAATTTTAGATGGGATCCTATGTTGTTAAATGAGATACTCTGTGTGATGGTTCATACTGCGTGTCAACTTGATTGGATTGAAGGATACAAACTACTGGTCTTGGGTGTGTCTGTGAGGGTGTTGTCAAAGGAGATTAACATTTGAGTCAGTGGGCTGGGAGAGGCAGACCCATCCTTAATTGGGTGGGCACCATGTAATCAGCTGCCAGTGAACATAAAGCAGGCAGTGAAAAGGAGAGACGGGCCTAGTTTCCCATCCTACCCATTTCTCCCATGCTGGATGCTTCCTGCCCTGGAACGTTGGATCCCAGGTTCTTCAGTTTTGAGTCTCAGACTGGCTCTCCTTGCTCCTCAGGCTTGCAGACAACCTATTGTGGGACCTCATGATCATTTAAGTTAATACTTAATAAACTCCATATATATATATTATATATATATATATATGTAAGTTCTGTCGCTCTAGAGAACCCTGACTAATACACTTAATACACTCTGTGAGCTCTTGAATACAGCTGCTGGCTGAGGCACTGTGGGTTAAGAAGAAAAATCTATACCTAGAACACATATTATTTCTTTGCCTCTTCCTGGTGGAGGGTGTTTGTTTGTATCAAACAACTTGCCACTAAGTGGCTAGTTGTTCTGCCTCAAGATCCACCCATAAGCAGGGCTCAGTGTTGGTCTCCACTGTAAATATGCAGGATATTCAGCAGTGGCAGCAGCTAGATCAGCATCAGTCAGAGGGGCCCATGATTCTGGAGATGGGCATACCCCCTTCCCTGCCAAGGCTTCCTTATGCAAATACTGGAGTGACCAAAGTCAGAGGCTAGCTGGTATCTACTGGATGACTCATCTGTAGTACAGAGCCTTCTTTTGGATCTCTGGTGGGAATTGACATGACACACAAGTATCAATAAATTTAGCTCCCACTCTTATGGATACTCCTGCATGCTTCTTTCCCATACTCCTTGTCTTTAACATGAACAGTCAGCCCATACCCCCATGACATCTACCCTGTTGTGTAAATACCTCTACCTCAACTCGTATTATGGCCTAATAAGGGATTAGGTCTGGTTTACACATTGATCAGCTAGATTTGTTTATGCAGCCTGAAATTGTACAGTTGCCACACACCCAGAGCAGTTCTTGTCTTTAACTTTTAAATCTCATTCTTTGTAGGACCCTAACCAAGTCATTTGCCATTGCGTATGAATCTGGGTATATATTTACCACAGACCATTTCCACTCCACACCAAGTTAATGAACAGGTATATTGCTCAAAGCTCTGTCCATTGTGAAGACTTCCCCTCCTCTTTCTTGAGGAACTGCTCTGGGTTTGTGGCGACTGTACAGTTTCAGGCTGCATAAACAAATCTAGCTGATCAATGTGTAAACCAGACCTAATCCCTTATTAGGCCATAATATGAGTTGAGGTAGAGGTATTTATACAACAGGGGTAGATGTCATGGAGGTATCAGCTAACTGTTCATGTACCTTACCTGTGCCCCTCTGGACCTGTCTGGTACCAATTTCCATCATATATGTTGGGTTGCTGTTGCACCCACTCACCCTCTTGGTTTGGTATTTCTGACATTGAACCTGTAGGGTAACAGAATATGCAACCCTAAAATATGCCAGTTTGGCATAGGATTATTTTAAGTTAAAGGCACTTAAAAAGCAGCAGATGAAAGAAGGGTAATCTGAGCTTCTTTTTGTCTTTCTGAAAGCAGAAAATAAACCCCATGTGAAAGGTATTCTTTGTATACCAGAAGGAAGACATTCTTATCACCAGACATGAGTAGTTGAAGCCAAGAGAAATCTGTACAAATGAAGCTCGTTAAACTGGGTTAGCTTAAACTTATCTTTCTATACTTTCTCCTATCACAAACCCCTTTGTAATGTCGTATGTTCACAATTTACTACACATTATCCAAACTGGTACATAAGCTTTTAGCCCTAACTGCTTCTTAGTGTTGTCATTTTTCTTGTGAGACTCCCAAGCACTGTAAAAATTACTAAATAAAATTTATATGCTTTTCTCCTGTTAACCTGTCTTTTGACAGTAATTTACAGGGCCTTGGCTGAAAAATTTGAGATGAGTAGAGAAAAAAGATTTTTGCCTCCCCTAGAATGCTGTGGCTGAGACCATAGTCTCTACCAGGGGAAGAGAACATGCCAGTAGCTGTTTTAGGATGGTCAAGATTTCTCTGTTTTAGGCAACATGGCCTTGTTTTCGAACCCTAGGTGTCTGCACTATGATTTTTATATCAGGGTTCTCATATCAGGGCTTTTCAGGAACATCACACACTATTCTTATCTACCACAGTTATCTCTAGCATTAGTGGATCTGCTAGGTTCTGTGGACCAAACAATAGGGACACATAGTACAGCCTGAACCTGCTGCTAATCCCTCACTTAGTCTTGACCTCATTCAAAGTGGAAGCCTTCTGAGTCACCTGATAAATGGATTTGAGTAGTACCTTCAAGTATAGGTCCTAATTTCAAAAGCCAAAAAACCTAACAAGGTCTCTGCCTCTTAGCATAGACTAGTAGGAGGTGCAAGTTATAGTGACTTAACCTTTACTCTGGAGGAGGTATCACAGCATGCCTCACACTAACAGATTTCTCAAAACTTTATACATAACAGGACTGTAAATTCTGGTAAGGCTTTTCTCCTTCAATTTCTTCAGGGACTGTGTGTACTTGATACTTCTGATCATCAGATCTGGTTTCCATGATATTAAAATAGTAGGCCAGCATAGTGTTTTGTGGAATGTCAAGATGGCCAAGAGCTCTGATTCTATGGCAAGAACATGTACATATAGAAAGGGTCTCTTCTGTTGCCCAGGTTGGAGTCCTGTGGTGTGATCACAGCTCACTGCAGCCACGACTTCCCAGGCTCAGGTGATTCTCCTACCTCAGCCTCCTGAGTAGCTGGGACCACAGGTGTGCACCAACACCCCCAGCTAATTTTTTGTAGTTTTGGTAGAGACGGGGTCTCACCATGTTACCCAGGCTGGTCTCCAACTTCTGGGTTCAAGCATTCCACTCACCTCAGCCTCTGAAAGTGCTGAGATTATAGATGTGAGCCCCTGCACCTGGCCTGAATATATGTATTATTGTCTATCCCAGGTGAATGGGATTCTTTTGGAAGGGAATTGAAAATAAAGCCACAAAACATGTGCCAGGGTACAAAATACTGCATCTGAACAGCAGTTACAAGTAAGACTACCTCATTAATAATTTTATTATAATGCACCATTATCTACCATCTTCTTTATGGTTTTTGGAGGGGTTATACCAGTGAACCCAACTGGGATAGCCTGGAGACGTCTACTCCTATAAAATTTGTTTGTAGGTGGCATTAATTTCTAGTATTCTCCTCAAATGCAGTATCACTTCTCTGATTTACAATCTTGGCTGTGTGGAAGTGGGGAGCAGTTTCAAAATGTCTCTCAATTTATAGCTTAAGAAATCAATGTGAGGGTTCTATAAGCTTCTGGATACACCTGTAAAAGTTATGCACCCAGGGTAGGTCTGCAGACCCACTGGACTCAATGTGAGATGAAGCTGGGCCAGGACTCTATGCTAACAGGAACGCCATGAGAAGATCTGGAGTTTTAATACCAGTATTAGCTCAGACTCTGTATCTAATAGCCCTCAAAAGATACTGATATTTCCCTTTTTACCAATGTATGTTTGTTCTAGCAAATGCCCACAGTCCCTATTTAGAAGGATGGTGGTACAGGCACTATACATGCTTGCAATTGCATTCTAGGCTTCTTCCTTAACAGTACCTGGTTTCCCATCCAGTCAATGGGCTCTGGGTTTGATAACTGGCTTAATGTGATTTTTCCATTATAGCCACTGTCAGCCTTCTTCTCACCCTTTCTTGGTGTTTTCAGGACACCTAAGTCAGGCCACACTCTTGTTGATGCTCATTTCTCTCCACTCTAGAAACATGATGGTTTGTTACCCACTGCTGTGGATCTCTTGCAGGTTTCTAAAAGTCTTTTAGTTGCCATTTTGGCCTTGCTGCCTATTATGGTAATTGTGTACAACTTACCTCTACTGATTAAATACCATCAGTTGGCCTCTGCCATTCCAGCACCCTTTCATATGGACATTAGGGAAGCTCCTTTCATAACAGAATCTCCTACTATCAACTAGCCAGTTACCACTGAGCTTCTCAACCAATCTGGTGCCTATTTACCAGTGAATTGTTTATCACTTTACGGAAGGTAGTGTCTTCTCAGCCTGGCAGTGGATTCCAGTCACTTGACAGGTCATTGAATTTATGTAGTACACCCAATCTTATATGCCCAGCTCTCTCAGCATTTTAGGCTCTTTCTTAATACTATGTCAAGAAGTTCTAGCAATTCTTGTAGATTTGCTCATCTCCTGTAGGCTATCATGATTTTAACCTTCAAGGAGTCTTCCAGCATTATATTAGGACTAACTCCAATAACATTTGTTATATTTTTAGATCAAAATAGTGTTGCTATGTCAATAAGCTATCACATCCAGTACTGTATTCCACCTTCCCTGCCCCAGACCCCTCAAGATTCTCCTCAGGCACTTTTGGCTGGTTCTGCCCTTACATGTTATGTAGGTACTATAGCTATCTCTTGATAAGTAATTGCTTTCATTGAGTATAAGTTGAGCATCCTTAATACAAAAATCCTAAATCCTAAATGCTTCAAAATCCAAAACTATTTGAGCACCTACCTGACACTCAAAAGAAATGCTCATTGGAGTATTTTGGATTTCAGATTTTCAGATTAGAGATGCTCAACCATTGTTATCTGCACATATTCAAAAATCTGCAAAAAAGCTGAAATACAAAACACTTCTGGTCCCAAGCATTTTGAATAAGGGATGTTCAATCTGTATTTGCGACGTTGCTTGAACAATGTCAAGGCATGACTGTTCTTATTGCTCTAAAAGTAAAGATAAAAGATGGGGATAGATTTTAAGAAGGTGATCTTGATTTAGGTGAAAACTTCGCAAAATCTCTAGGCAATGAGCAACAGCTCTCTTTTATCAAGAGAAACAGGGACCACTTTTACCAGTACAGAGGGTTTGGGGAAACCTGGAGTTCCCATGTCCTGCAATTAAATGTCTCCAACTAGAGTCTTGGGGTCTCAGTCTTTTCTTATTAGGGTCCTAACTTTACACAGAAATTATCCAGGCTGTGATACCAGCATGTTTTTAAATTTTGGAACTCTCAATCAAATCTGGTTCCTCTTCATCTCAGCAGAACCTTCCCTCCAGCTATAGTGGATGAGGGCCTCTTTAAACACTGCCACAATAACTGTTAAGTTTTTATACTCTTACCCCAGTTTTTAGTTGGCTGATCTGTGTCTGTTATTTTCTTCCATCAGTAATAACCAACTAATTCCATATTGCCAGGGAGCAGAACCTAGAGCTACTGCATAAATCAGTGTACCCCCATCCCTTTATAATCTATCCCACACAGCCACAGGTGAGAATCTTAGAGCTTATGATGCTATAGAATGGCAAGATGTCTCACAATATCATTTATTACTAGCAATGATTTGGCTTGCAGTTAATCCAATTCCAGAACGGCTATCTAGGGATGAATTTCTAGAACCAACTCTCTTAGGTTGGGTTCCCCCAGAGACAGAAACCTGAGCCAACGAGTTGAGTGAAAGTAGTTTATATGGGAACCCACCACTAGGGGAATAGAAAAGTGAGACAAGGTAGGAAAGAAAGCCAGTCAGAGTGTTATTAACCATTGATATGGTTAGGCTTTGTGTCCTCACCCAAATCTCATCTTGAATTTTAATCCTCATGATCCCCATGTGTCAAGGGAGAGAGCGAGTGGAGGTAGTTGAATAATAGGAGCGGTTTCCCCCATGCTGTTCTTGTGATAGTGAGAGTGAGTACTCACGAGATCTGATGGTTTTATAAGGGGCTCTTCCCCGCTTTGCTCAGCACTTCTCCTTCCTGCCACCTTGTTAAGAAGGTGTCTTGCTTCCCCTTCCCTTTCTGCCATGATTGTAAATTTCCTGAGGCCTTCTCAGCCATGCTGAACTGTGAATAAATTAAACCTCTTTCCTTTACAAATTACCCAGTCTCAGGCAGTTCTTTATAGCAGTATGAAAATGGACTAATACAAGCATGTTGTCACTGTGGGCAAGTGAGACTCAATTACATTGCAGTTTGTACGGTCCAGTGTAGAACATGCCTCAAAGTTATCTCACCCTAAGGGTGAGAAGCATGGGGTATTTATGCACTAATTGATGTAGTCATTGGATAAGGGCTATTGTTTGATTAAGAACAACTCCCCAGAATTGTCCATTGCCTACCTATTTCACAGGCAGGCTGAGCATGTTCTTGCAACCAGATAAAGTCATCAGGCAGCGAATCCTAGTTGCTTGCAGTGAGATTTTATTGACTTATGTGGGAATAGCAATGGCAGTGGGATATGCATAGGATTCTGGTGTGTGCTGCACATGCAAGAATTCTGAGGAGTTAAGAGAGAAATGTCTTCCAAAACACAGATATGTGGATTATCTTTGAATAATGAATGGGATATTCATTTATCTCATTGTTTACAAAAGTTAAATAGGACAGTCCTGATGCAGAGGCAAATAAATTTATAGGTTTGATGTCAGGTTTTCAGCTGATGTTTCTGATTTCTTTTTGAAATAGTGTTCTCAGGACATGAGAAGTTAGAATTTCTAAGATTTTAGGAAATTGGACTATTTTTTAAAGTTGCTACAAAGAAGATAAAGAGCTGCCAAAGTAATAGAAAAAAACCAAATTGCTGGGCAATTTTATAGGACAACTTGAGAGTAGTCACCACAGTTGTAGTTTTACTCTAGCAGCATTAATGCATCAGGCTGGTACAGGCTTTGAAAACAGATAGTCTGTGTTGGCTCTTTTATGGATATGTGGATAAAAGGACAAAAACAAAGCTGTTGACAATATATAGAGAAGGATTGAAGGAAGGGATTATGTAATCTAAGGTAATCAGAAAATGAAAATGAAAAGAAGACTGCTGAAGCCTGGTAGAAAGAAAATGAAAGGTTCCAGTGCAGCCACGGATCTAGTATATTGGGCACACTTAAGTAAGAGAGCCCCTACTGTGACACAGATGACAGATCAAAATTATATTCTCTTGATTCTCATGAAAGGAATACGGGCAGGAACAAATATAAAAAGTTCAAAACCAGGAAACTTAAAACATACTCTTTAGGGAATGACTAAAAATTACTTAAGGATTCTGGATGGCACCGGAGAAAATATAAATCAAAATGAACAGTAAATCTCACATACAGTGTTTGCAAATGCTGACATCAAATTGCTTTTCTTTAAATGTATATATTACATGCACTATAGATTGAATGTGCCCCATTCAAAACTCAGGTGTTGCCAATGAGATGGCATTTAAGAGGTTATTAGGCCATGAGGGTTGCTCCCTTATTAGGAAGATTAAGGCCCTTTTAAAAGCGGCTTCACGCAGTGTTTGGCTAGGATGCTATCTTGCTCTTCTGCCAAGTGAGGATCAACAAGATGGCCCTCAGCTGACCAAATGCTGGTGCCTTGGTCTTGGACTTCCAGTTCTAGAACTGTGAGAAATAAATTTCTGTTCTTTATAAAGTACCCAGTCTCAGGTATTCTGCTGTTGTACCATAAAACAGACTAAGACTATGTATAGGTAAGTTTTTCAAGAATTGACTACATCCATTAGTGATATGAGTGTGGATAGAATACAAAGGTGAGGTTTTTATTATGCACATGTTGTACATGAATTACTTAGGCAGTACCTCGGCTCAAAGAGCCTGAGGCGCAACTGGAAGGTATAAATAGAATCTAAGACAATGGATATAGAAACAAAAGTATCCTGAAATTAGTAATTCAGCAAATCCTGAGATACAGCCAAAGACATTATCTTAAATAAATTACCATATAGTATCTGAGTGTTATGTTGGAGAGACAGTCGAGAATCAGAGGACTCAACAGTGAAATTTAAAGGCAAGTCAATGTGTTAAGCCAGCAAGGCCACATGCAGGCTGTAGGAGGGTGCTTAGAGGAGAACATCAAAAATCTTGGACGAAGGCTGTTAAAGAAGTGGAACATACCCAGGAAGTGAAAGCAACGAAGTTGTATTACTGGGTAGACATATGTCAAGGACCTTGTCAAGGTGTTCCCAGAGACCTTGATAGTGAAACCAAGATCTGCTTCAGCTTGGAGACTTCATATATAGTTCTTGCTGGAGTAGGGGTTTGCCAAAGTCATAGGAGATTCATTTCATACTGATGAGAGCAGTGGATTGAGTTTACATGAAAGGATGTGGGTATGGGAAGAACTGAGAACAGATTTTTACAAGTGGGTGTAATGAGTGAACATGAATATTTCTGAGCCTAATATGTGCCAGTAATAACTGAACTTCATACATTCCAGGTAAGAAGGGGAGATTTGGAAACAAAGAGGAGAAGCAGAGGCTTAGTTTGGGAAATTTCAGTGGGAAGCTCTAAATCCACAACAAAGGAAATATTAAATTCTAGGAATCTCCAAAACCAATTTCCAGGTCAATGTCAGGCCCAGGAAAATAACCTCTTGGCAGTGTTGAGGAATCAACTGGAAATCAAAGAGAAAAGAATCTTACCACTAAAATATACTGAAAGATGCAGTCTGGGACTGGAGATCAAGTTATAAATGAGTATGTATGAATAAACAAAGTGATCAGAGGTTTTAATAGGGAAGATTCTGTGAACTGAAGACTTGAAAGCTGAGTTTCTTAGCCTAGACTCTATGGACCCCCAAGATGCCTGTGGAGGGAACTTAGATGGTCAAAGAATTTGCATGAGAAATAAGTTACACCCTAATTTCCACTATCTCTAACTGGAACTTAGAATTTCCTTCAATTATGAGTATTGGCAACAGCAATAGTAATAATAGCAGTACCCATGACGAATAGAAGTCGTGGATATTTCCATATGACACTGAAGTTACTGCAGATCTCAAAATGTCCTTTATACTCATCCATATTTTGAAATTACAGTACTTATAAGGTTTGGCTGTGTGACCCCACCCAACTCTCACCTTGAATTGTAATAGTCCCCATAGGTCAAGGGTAGGACCAGGTGGAGATACTTGAATCATGAGGTGGTTTCCCCCACACTGTTCTCGTGGTAGTGAATAAGTTTCACGAGATCTGATGGTTTTATAAAGGAGAGTTCCCCTGAAAGAGCTGGCTTGCCTCCCACCATGTAAGGAGTCCCTTTGCTCTTCCTTCCTTCATCTTCTGCCATGTTTGTGAGGCCTCCCCAGCCATGTGGAACTGTAAGTCCATGAAACCTCTTTCCTTTATAAATTACCCAGTCTGGGTATGTCTTTATTAGCAGCATGAGAACAGACTAATACATTCTTTGACCCACCACTAGATCTTGTTATTTAATATACTAATATAGGAGTACATATATGACTGAATCAAAATGTCGTTTTTGAAAAAAATGATAATAGTTTATTTGACTTCCCTTGTTATCTTATGCACATTATTTTATGCATTTAAAAATAATTATTTTGAGAAGGGATCCAGAGGCTTCACAGATTTCCTGTGTTAGTTATCTAGGGCTGTCCTAACAAAGTATTATAAACTGGATGGCTTAAGGCAGGGAAATTCATTGTCCCATAGTTCTGGGGACTAGAAGTCTGAGATTAAGGTGTTGGCAGGGTTGGTTTCTTCTGAGGGCTTTTAGGGAGAATCTGTTCCGTGCCTCTTTCCCCGTTTATACTGTTCTGCTGGCAATCTTTAGCATTCCTTGGCTTGCAGGTACATCACTCAGATCTCCGCCTTCATGTTCATTTGACATTCAAATTTCCTCCTTTTAAATAAGAATGCTAGTTATACTGGATTAGGGCACACCCTAATGACCTTGTCTTAACGTGCTTACCTCTGTGAAGAGTTTATTTCCACATAAGATCACGTTCTAATGTAAGGGGGTGGTGGTGTTAGGACTTCAACTTATCTTTTATTGGAAATACATTTCAGCCCATAACACTTCCAAATGGGTCCAGGGCACATGAAAAGGTTAAGAGCCTTGCTTTAAGGCCCCATGGACACAAAGGAGCCTGGTAATACTTCAGGTTTAGCTGGGTTGGCTAACCCAAGAGAGACTATGCCCTGAAGCCTACCTGAGCCTGCTTAGGATTTGTTCCCTGGTATTTCCTCCAGCAGGCAAATGACTTGTGTACTTTAAAATGGCTGACTCCCTAGTGAACCCTGAGGGAGATGACTGATACCACCACAGAAGACAAAGGGAAAAGACTGTAAATTCCAGGGGCCCAGTGTCAGGAGGGGAAATGCCTGCTAATCTCCTCAGGTGGTGGCAGCTGAGTAAATTACCTAGCAAGCAGCTGTAAAGCATTACATTGCAATTATCCCCCAAGAGTTCTGAGGACTTGTAAGCAGCTGAAGATAAAAGGCAATACTGCTTCAGGACTTGAGAACTGTGAGAGGAAGAGCTGCTTCCTTTGCAGTTTTACAGTGTTTGAGGAAATGAACCTCATGGGACAGGTTTCTTTCAGAAAGCCTTAAAGTGCAAATAACCCCGTAGTTATGCCAGGGTCTTGTATCTGAATATACTGCCTACATGCATAAGACATGCAAAGGAATTACACAGGGAAAACAACATAATGAATCTTATGGAATAAATATGGCATGCACTTCTGGAACGAAATCTGCCAAGAGTTCCAACAGTAAATATTATGATTACCTGTTTATATCCTGACAGCAAAATATAAAAATTGCAATCATTTATTAAGTGCCAGACACTATATAGTACTTTTATTGGAGGTCATTTCATTTAATCCCTACAACAATCATAAAAGGAAGGTACCATAATTAACCCCGTTTTACAAATGAGGAAAATGAGGATCAGAAAATATAAATAGGTAGGATACTTTTATCACTGTTAGTAACTGATGGAGTGACATATTTAATACCCATTTTTAAAATTTTGATTCCTTTTCAATGTACGCAAATAGATCTTGTGATTATTAAAATCTTTTTCAATAATAGAATCAATGTACTTTTTAAAATTTCTGCAGACCCAGAACACTCAAAAACTTTTTAAAAGTGTTGCTATTTATATTAAAGGCTCAAAATTAACAAAGAGCCATTTACCTCAGGCAATAAGTTGGGAAAGAAAAAATCTAACTGGATCTAATTACTGCATGTGCTTGCTACAGATCAAGATGTAGTTATATAAGTAAAATATCTGTAGTTATATAATTAAAATATTTGTAGTGTCATATGCCTCCCATTTGTTGATGTAAAACCAATTAAGAGATTGTACAAATGAAGCATGCACTATGTAATCTAGCAACGATATATACTGGACTACAGCTTTCAGTTCAAAACAAATTTTCCTATCTTATATGTACAAACCAGGTGTTTACTAAGCATCCTCCCTTTCTTTGCAGGGAGTCATTCTCTAATCACAAAGATAAAATACAAAGTTACTGTCTCATTCATTTTCCCTCCACAATTTTCACCTCTCCTGACCATCTTCTCTAGATGTCACTGGAGGAAGGCAGTGTGCTTGTAAAGAATTAAAACCCGCTCTTTGAGAGGAAAATAAGCTCTGATCTGTAACATTTGCTCATTTTTGTAGTGTCAATACTCTAACAATGGCCAATTTCAAGCTATTGACATTGACAGCAGGAGCATCACCATCTTGAACAAACACCCTCATTTTAAGTTCCCCTTGATTAAAAACTGCCTAAATGCAATCCAAAAAACATCAGCCTAATGGCTAATGTCAGCATGACCATAAACCACAAATAACACCTCCAACCAGAAACATTCCAACCCTGCGATAAATACCCCTCCAACCAAAGTCATGGCAGCCCCGAGATAACCTCCCCTCCAACCAGAGACATTCCAACCCCACAATAAAATGCTCCTCCACACAGAAACATCCTGAACCTGTGATAAGCTCTTCTTCCCTAAACCTTTAAATACCCTTAGTCTGTAAGAGAGAATGCTCCTGATCAAAATTGGCCAGAAGCTCCTCTCAGGTTTATTCTCCAAAGTAAGCCTGTCTTTGACTGTTGAGCCGCTTTTTGTGTTTGTTTCTTCTTTCTTCATCTCTTGCATTTGGTGCCAAAACCCAGGACAGGTGTGGAAGGTAGAGGATCTCTTGCAACCCAGGAAGTGGTGGGCAGTGGCAGCTCATCCCGGGCTAACTCCTGGATCCTGAGTCTCTGGCCACCCGCCCCATCTTTTCTATCATTTCACTTTTTGAGTGATTTGCATGAGGAGGACAACTAATCTGAAGTGAACTGTGAGGCTTGGGCTGGGGCTACTCTCCAGTGGGCTCTCAAAACCCTCAGGTCTCAGGAATCCACCACCAACCACCCACAATAGGTATTTCACTCTCTATCTCTTGTCCCCTTTTCCTCCCTCCTCTCTCTCTTTCTCTCTCTTCCTTGCATAGCTCCAGTTCAGGAGGCCCTTTGCTGATTCCAACAAGAACATCCAACACTGGACCCTAATCCAGCATGCTGGTAAGATTTGCTTTCCCCTGGCTTTCTAACGGTACCTGAGAAAGTTAGTTCTGCTGTACTGATCCTCGGAGGACCAGTGGGGCTAAGCTAGAAATCCTGGGGATACCCAGTTTCTTCTCAGCTTAACCATCCTCTTCAGAAAGAGGATTCTGGGTCTTTTTTCTGGGGATGCCTAGAACAAAACCAGATACCCTTGGCTGCCTCTTACCCATCCACATGGGTGCCAAACAATTCCACATTCCCACATATTCTCCACGGGCCGTCTTCTTTACAACCTCACCAAACTTGGCTTTTGGGGGAGCCCAAAGTCAAAGCATTTAGTTTTTTATTGCAACACAGCCTGGCCCTAATACAAATTAGATAATGACAGCTGATGGCTCAAAACTGGCACCTTTGACTTTCAAATTCTCAGGGACCTTGCCAGCTTTATAACCAAGAATGGCAAATGGCAAGAGGTTCCCTATATTCATGCTTTCTTCTACCTTAAATGCCAACCCTCCCTATGTCAAGTTCGCACCCCTCACAAAATCCTTCTTCTTAATGGAAACCCTCCCTTGGTCTCTCCTTCCTCTGAAACCCGTTTTGACCTTGAAGGTGAACCCCCTCCGTATTCTCAAACCCCTGTATCTGCTCCTCACCCATCCAAACCCTCTGCCCCATTGGCCACTCCTGTCCCCAAGCCTTTAACCCTAAACCCCACCCCTCCTCCTCCTTCACCCATTACCCATTTAAAAACTACTCCAGCCAGTCAGACCACGTCTGCCATTCTCCCTCTGGGAAGTAGCTGGGGTTGAAGGTGTTGCTCACGTTCATGTCTCTTTCTCTATGTCTGATTTGTCACAGAACAAACAGCGTCTGGGATCTTTCTTTGAGAATCCCTCTCATTATCACAGAGAATTCCTCCACATAACCCAATCTGTTAATTTAACTTGGCATGATACTTATATAATTCTAACCTCCACCCTCACTCCTGATGAAAAATAACGCATCTGGGGTTCAGCTGAAACACATGCAGATGAATTCCACAATCAAGCCCCTATACAAAATTCAGTGGCCAATGATGCAGTCCCCCATAGAGACTCAGATTGGATTTACCAACAGGGAGACAGTAGCATCAGGTGAAGAGACCACGTGATTACCTGTCTCCTTGCGGGCATGGACAAAAATGTCCATAAGGCAGCTAATTATGAAAGAGAAATTACACAAAAGCCCCAGGAAAATCCTGCCCTTTTCTTATCATGCCTCACTGAAGCTATGCTAAAATATACCAATTTGGACCCAGAATCTAGAGAAGGTCTAACTTTTGTTCACCTCTAATTTCTCAATGTGACCCAGACATCCAGAAAAAAATTATAAAAATTAGAGAAGGGTCTCCAGACATCTTGGCAGGAACTCCTAAATGTAGCGTTCTGTGTCTTTAACAACAAAGATGAACAAAAAATTCAAAAAGACAAATATCTCCATTTAAAATACCAGATGCTTGCCTCTGCTGTCCAAAAGTCAGTTACACAAAAGCCTCTCAATAACCCAAAAGGAAACTCCTCTACCTCTCCGGGAGTCTGTTTCCAATGTGGCAACCCTGGACACTGGGCAAAGGCTTATCTTAACCCCTGGGCCCCCACCAAACCATGCCCAACTTGTGGTCTTTGGGGACCCTGGAAAATAGACTGCCCCCAATGGGGACACCTTCCCTGTTTGGGTGCTGCTCATAATGAAGGCCCCTGACCATCACAGGAGGAAATCTCTTCACTGCTGTCACTGACAATGGAAGACTGAGGGTGCCTGGGATCCTTTGCCCACATATCTAGTGATGGAACCCAGGGTAATTGGGACGGTATCCAGTAAGATTATTTCCTTTCTTTTGGATACTGGGGTGAGCCTACTGGTATTAACTGAATATCAGGGCCTATTAGAACATTCATCTGTTTCTGTCATTAGTATGAAAGGCACACAAGAAACCCCGTATTTATTATGTTGAGAACAGAGCCTCTCCTCAGACACTCCACATCAAACAGGCTTAAATTCCAAATTCCTCATCCATATAAATCCCGTAGTATGGAACACCGACTCCCCCATAATAGCTACCTGCCATTCAGATTCAAATTTCACTGAAGGATCCTAAGCACTATATAGTGGTCCCATGATTTCCCCTCAACTCTAATGGATTATGGAGACTCAAGCCCATCTCCCAACTTCCAGCTGCCAATATTTTAATCCCCACCCATTCTCCCCACAATACTCCTATTCTCCCAATTAAAAAATCAGATGGCTCCTATAGACTGGTTCAGAATTTGCGACAAATCAACTCTGCTATGGTTCCTGTTTATCCTGTTGTCCAAAACCCCTACATCCTCCTATCATGAATTCTTTCCAACACTAGCTGTTTCTCTGTATTAGACCTCAAAGGTGCCTTTTTTACTATCTCTCTACATCCCTCCTCTCAAAACCTTTTGGGTTCACTTGGACCAACCCTGGCACAAGCTATTCCCAACAACTTACCTGGACTGTCCTCCCCGAGGGGTTCAGAGACAGCCTTCAATATTTTGGTCATGCACTTCAGTTGGACCTTTTCCATCTACCTCTACAACCTAGCATTTTGCTTCAATATGTGAATGACTGACTGCTTTGCAGCCCCACTCTAAAACATTGTATTCAACATACCACCAGGCTTTTAAAATTTTTCACTGAATGTGGGTGCCAGTTATCCAAAAAAAAAAAAAAAAAGCCCAATTAACCTCCAAAAGCTTTATACCTAGGATTAATCATAACTCCAAATACTCAAGAAATTCCACTTGCATGAAAGCAAGGCATTCAACAAATCCCAATTCCTAAAACAAAAAGGGACTTACTTTCTTTCCTTGGATTAGTGGGATATTTCTGATTATGGATAGCAAATTTTTCTATTATCAGTAAACTCCTTTATAAACACACACAAGGAAATATTGACCAACCACTCAATCCCACCCCAGATGTTTATCATGCTTTCTCTCACCTAAAACATGCTTTATTACAGGCCCCCACTTTAGGCCTTCCAAATCCCCTAAGACCTTTTTATGTATATTTACACACTTCTTATAATCAGGCCCTTGGACTACTAGCCTAACTCATGGGAGATTCCCTCCAACCAGTGGCATGTTTTTCAAACCAACTAGATCCCATTTACAAAACCTGGCCCCTTTGCTTAAAAGTTTTGGCCACAACCTCTCTAATTATCCCTGAGGCACAAAAACTCACATTCTATGAACCCCTTCAGGTATTTTCCTCTCACAGTCTGCAAGATATGCTCAGCCATAAGGCACTCACCTCCACCTCATCCTCTTGCACGCAAGCCCTGCATTCAACTCTCCTTCAACACTCTATCTCTCCTCATAGATACTCCCATCATAATCCCATCACTCTTTTACCTTCAACACCAATTTTGAGATCCGACCAACACTCACACTGATCTCATTGAAAGTTCTCTCACTATGTTTCACCACCTTACTTCCACTCACATAAAGGGAGCCCCAGATTGGTTTATAGATGGCAGTGCATCAAAAAAATCCCCCCTTTACAAGCAGGATATTCTGCGATTGAGGGATATCATGATGATACCCACTGTCTCCCACCTAGCAAAGTTGTAGAGGCTGCCCCCTTGCCTTGCCTTTGGGCGTGTCCTCCCAACAAGCAGAATTAGTTGTTACAAACAAAACCAAATTGCTGGGCAATTTTACAGGACATACTGAGAGTAGTCACCATAGTTGTAGTTTTACTCTGGCAGCATTAACGCATCAGCCTGGTACAGGCTTTGAAAACAGATATTCTGTGTTGGCTCTTTTATGGATGGGTGGATAAAAGGACACAAAGATGCTGACAACATATAGAGAAGGGTTGAAGGAATGGGTTATGTAATCTGAGGTAATCAGAAAATGAAAATGAAAGATAATTTTACACAAAATTTGAAAAAAACTATTCTAAATTCACATGGAATCAAAAAAGCCCAAATAGTCAAAACAATCCTAAGCAAGAAGAACAAAGCTGGAGGCGTCACATTACCTGACTTCAAACAATACTTTAAGACTACAGTAACCAAATGGCATGGTAATGGTACAAACACAGGCACATAGACCAATGGAACAGAAGAAGGAATCCAGAAATAAAGTTGCACACCTACAACCATCTAATCTTTGACAAAGCTGACAAAAGCAATAGGCAGAGAACTCCCCTTATTCAATAAATGGTGCTGGGATAGCTGGCTAGACATATGCAGAAAATTGAAACTGGACCCATTCTTTATACCATATAAAAAATCAATTACAGATGTATTACAGACTTGTAAAACCTATAGCTATAAAAACTTTGAAAGATAACCTAGGAAATGCCATTCTGGACATAGGACCTGGCATAGATTTCATGACAAAGATACCAAAAGCAATTGCAATAAAAACAAAAATTAACAAATAGGATCTAATTAAACTAAAGAGCTTCTGCACAGCACAAGACACTATCAACAGAGTAAACAGACAATCTACTGAATGGGAGAAAATATTTGCAAACTATCATCCAACATAAGTTTAATATCCAGAATCTATAAGGAACTTAAGCAAAAAACAACCTCATTAAAATCTGGGCAAGTGACATGAACAAACATACTTCTCAAAAGAAGACATACAACCAATGAACATATGAAAAAATACTCAGCATCGCTAATAATCAAAGGCCAAAACCACATTGAGATACAATCTAACACCACACACCAGTCAGAATAGCTATTATAAAAATTCAAAAAATAACAGATGTTTGCAAGGCTACAGAGAAAAAGGAATGCTTATACACTGTTGGTGAAAATGTAAATTACTTCAGCCACTGGAAAGCAATTTGGAGATTTCTCAAAGAACTTAAAACTACCATTCAACCAATCAATCCCATTACTGGGTATATTCCCAAAGGAAAAAGTGTTATTTTACCGAAAAGACTAACGCACTTGTATTTCTTGCAGCACTATCCACAAAAGCAAAGACATGGAATCAACCTGGGTGCCCATCAATGGTGGGTTGGATAAAGAAATTCTGGTGTATATATCCCATGGAATACTATGCAGCCATAAAAAAGTCATATCCTTTGCAATAACATGGATCCAACTGGAGGCCATGATCCTAAGCAAATTAATGCAGGAACAGAAAACCAAATACTACATGGTCTCCCTTATAAGTGGGAGCTAAACTTTGAGTATACATAGACATAAAGATGCAAACAATAGACCCTGCAGACTATAAGAACAGGGAGGGAGAAAGGGGGGAATGGGTTGAAAAATTACCTATTGGGTACTATGCTGACTACCTGGGTAATGGGTTCCATAGCTCAAACCTCAGCATTATGCAATATACCCATGTAACATACTCACACATGTAACTCCTGTATCTAAAATAAAAGTAGAAATTATAAAAAAATTCAAAAACAAAAAGAATTAACTTTTAATTTAGTTCAAAATACTTTCTAATTTTATTTTTGATTTCTTGTATATAAGATGGGTTATTTACTGAAGTGTAGGCATACTAGATCAAATTAAAATGGGCTTTATAGAACAGGAGAATATAAAGGATCCAAGAGTTAGAAATACATGTAGGAACTGATAAATCATAGGGAAAAGAGAGGACAAATATTTTCTCTAGCTCTCCTTATGGTCTCATATTCACTTATTCCTCCTTCTCTCTATAATGCTTTCTATGCTTTTTCCTCTGTAGACCAGTCTCTTCTGCTCATGGTCATCATGGTCACCACAAAATAGTGCCCTCAATCCTTGGTCTTCAGGATTTTTTACCTCAGCTTTATACATTTAATTAGCTCAGTATTTCAGGGAGAGGAATTTCATTGACCCAACTTAGGCCAGATGTCTACTTGATACTATGGTGGCCAAGATGGTAGAAGAATCACTGGTACAGGTATAGACACCCAACCACAAGAACAAGGAAAGGAGAACACATAGACCTGTTCTTTGAACAGCATGTATCATAGTCAAGCATTTAGAGCACCAGGCACTAGGGGCAGAGTAAACAAGGAGAAAAGAAAGAAACAAGAGCCCAGGTAAGTTTTCTATGGGGTTCTGACTTTAAACTGACACCACTAGGCCCACTATGGTCTTAGGACTGTTAAAGCTCCTTTGGTATGACTAAGTCCGTGATAGCATCATCTCCTGTTTTCTGATTGCTCTTGAGTCCCATGAGGGGATCTTGTTCATGTTAAGAAGACAGATCCTGTGGATATCCCAAGTAAAAACAAATCTCATTTTGGAAGTAATTCCCTGCTCCTGAAAGGTTCTCCCAGAGCCAGCTTCACTCTAAAGTCTGGTATCTGAAAGACCAGGAAATCACCAGTTGCAATTTTAGCATATTAAAGTCAATGGTAAATTTACTTGACTAGGGCTTTCAGCCTCCAGCCTCCTGAAGTGAGCATGAAGGCACAAACCTGAAATATTTAAGGAATGTTGGTACAATATTTCCTCTGACTGCACATAGACTTTCCTCAGGAAATGATTATGTCCATCCTTCCTTCCCCATTGAACCAGGAAGCATATCTATTATAAATATATTTTCTTTTTGTTACATTCGATGAATTCCTCATACTTTCAAAACCTTCTGTTTTAATTATGAAAATAAAGTTCTGTAAGTCACAAGACCCACTGGGTCCAGGAAATAATTCTGCCTTAAGGCAGATTATTCGCAATTGGGGATTATACTTCAAGCAGGGTTCTGGATCCTAAACGTAAATTCTATTTTTAAAAGTATGAAATTTTCACTTAAAAGTTGTTAAATCTAAGTAAATGTGCTTATACTGATGTCCTGCTGCTCCTGAGGAAAACACAATGTGTGCTTACAATTACTGCCTCTTTGTGATCCCTCTTTTCAGTTGCTTGTTCTCTAACAAAGTCCTACAAAGAGGTGACGGTGTCTATCTGTGCTTTGCAATTCAAGCTGTTTTTTGAATAGACAGAATTTCCCTAGAACTGCCCCCCTCTTTCTTCATGACTTCTTGACCCAGCATTCATTAAAGCTGAGGTCCTGGCTCAAGTCAAGGGAAGATTTTAGTTATTATCCTTGGCAAAGGAACTCTCCACTGTGGCTTTGGTTTGAACTTCAGCTCTTCAGAGTACAGGGGTCACATGTGAATTTGTTATGCTCTCTGGCAAATGTTTCAGAATAAATGAATCTGATGAAATTCTCATGAAGTATTTGTTTTTTAGTGTTTCTCTAATATAGAATAAATTGTAATTTATGAGGCATAATTGAAGAAAATTCTGGAGGAAGTTGTGTATAAGATTAGGGGGATTATTAAATCAACTTTATTGTGTTTTCAAAAGTTAAAAATGGTTTATAGCTATAATAAATTGCTTGAGAGTGCTATCAACCCATAAATTTTAACAATTTTATAAACATTCTGCAGTTAAGTTGGGCTCATGGCCAAATCCCAGGGCTCGTTTTGTGTCATGTAGTGTGTGTTTCAGTTTACCTGACTGATAAAGGAATGAGCTGTTCCTCATGCATCACACGCAGTGATTGGTCATTAATTTTAATGAACTAAAACTGAGAACTCAAATTTGAAGTCAGAGGTGCATTCGGCATCTCTGCCCCTCCCCAGTCTGTTGCCTAGTCATTGCTACTATATAGTATCTTCAAAGATAGAGGCTGATTTCATTTCCTTTAGCCTTTTCACCTTGAAAACCAGTTATAGAAGTAATCACTTACTCATCTCCTATTGGGGAGCTGTTAACAGGATTGTTAAAATATTTTTTAAGTAATAAGCTTAAAATACTCATAACAATTTGCATATAGAGAGTTCCCAATATACATTGGCTAAGATAGATTTATATCAATTTCATCAAGCAAATAAAGTGTGATTTTTTTTATTTCTTCTCTCATGAAAGTTGGTCAAATTTTACACAACTTGCTGAGATGTGCCTGTCTATGTAGAGGCTGGGTTTGTTTTAAATGTGTGCCTTAATGAAATGTGCTAATTAAGTGAGGATTACATTATTCACATGTTCATCTAGACATTCCTGCCTAGATTTAGACCAAATTAATTATTGTATATTTAATAGAATACTATTTTGCTCTTTTTTCTTTTATTCTACTCAAATTAAGCATATATAAAAACTGAGGTGATTAATTTGACTTGGTGTTCAATTATTCATTGTCGGCTTTTTATGATCATAAAAATAGTCACTGGATACTCAAGGATACTTATTTAAACTATTGACTTTAGGCTACACATTCTGTTCTTTTAAAAAACACTTTTAGGACTATGATAAAAAAAGTGTGATTTTTAATGATACAGGAGTCTTTTCCATTGAGTGTTTAATTTTCACTTTCTCATCTTACTGATGTGACTAAAAAAAAGTTAAAGTTGATGATTTTTGCCACCAAAAGAATGTCACTTGGTAACTAGATGTGTATATGTATTTATTCATCCATGCAAGACAGGCACATACTAATATATGCACTTGCCATGCCTACATTTTCACTTAATGAAGAGCTTAATAAAAATCAGCATTCATAGCCCCTTCCTAGTCAGATAAATTAGTTAATGCACAATAAGCAGCTCTTATGTATAATGCAAAAGATTAGTCTTATCATTTGCATAATGTGCTACAAACGGCCCACTGTTTCAAGCAGTAGAAGCTTTCTCATTAAATGTGAGTTGAAAGCTGAATGACGTCAATAAAGTAATTATGCTTCATTTGGCATATCTCATTCATTCTCTGGAGTTCAAGACCTTCTCTGAGCTCTGTTGACAGTGCTGCTGAAAGGCATGGTAATGGTTCAAAAGCAGAGCAGTGGAACTCTGGGAATAAGCATGGTGTGCTCAAGCCTCCACAATATGAGTTGTTCGCCAGCAGCGATGCATTTTATCCTCTGGCCTATGCACACATGTATGTATAAGCATGTGCAACTAGAAACTCTTATGTTAATTCAAATTATCTGTCAGGGTCACTTAATCTCAGCCTTAAAAAGCTTACAGACATTCCCTGTAATATATGTCTGTTAGTACCAACTTCTCTGTTTTCGTTTGTCCTGGAATGTGTTAATTTGCCTTTTTTTTCATAGATAAATGAGTTATAAAAAAAAATTCAGGCCAGCAAAGTGCCTGTATCATTGACGTCCAGATTTGCCAGAATTCCCAGTGGAAAGAAGAGATTGACACTGATGGCATTTCTGTCTCCCTGCTGAAACATTTATAAAAATCCCAGTTCTGCCAATGGGATACACAGAATTCACTGTCACAGTGTTGCCCCTCATCCCTCACGGAATGCTCACGTGAATATTTCCATGTTTTTGAGGAAATAGATTAGTTTTCAAAGAATATCTTTTAATTCAGAATACGCACTTTACTGATGTGAAAAATAAGACTCAAAGAACTTACATAATTTGGCAGAGATCCAGTTCTACTGAGTTTAGAAGATAAGTCTCTTGAGTCTTGTTCTTTGACTGTTGTTTCCCTGTGTTGTTAGTGGGTTTTTTTTTTTTTTTAATTCTTTTCACCTTTGTTTACTATCTCGAGGATGGGGAGGCAGATCACTTTATATTTGTCATGCAAAACTTCATATTAAAACTGTAAAAATGGTGGCTATGGAATTGCCTCTATAAACTGATGCATTTCCATGCTCAGAATCTAACTCATTGCTCAAAAGCAGACTGTAGCTAATCTTTTTCTAGTATACTCTGTAAAAACAGCATTTTGACAAACATGGTAAAATTATTTCTTCTGAAAATAGCACTTTACTGAAATCTTTGTTTTCCAATTAACTCTTCTTTCTTGAAGATAAAAAAAATTGTTATTGAGAAAATGTCTGTTTTAAAGCATATATTTTATATTGTACTATTATATTTCATAATATTTTTTAAAAACAGAGGATTACTAGTACTTAGACAATTTCATCATTTTCTATATTTAATCCCACTTATTTCTGTGCTTATATAACTTATAAGCAATAAGTCTGTCTTGGAAAGGTAGAATATGCAACTTAATGCTAAAAGTAGGCTTAAATACCATCATAAGATCTGCGATTTATTCCTCCTGTTTGGGAAGTAATATGAAAGAGCCAAAAACCAGAGACATTGTTAAAATGTGGATAAATACACTTATATTCACAATTCTACATACAAAGTAGAGATTTTGACATTTTAGCTACAGAAGGCATCAAAGAAAAAAGTCTTAAAGGTTGTATATATGTTAATTAGGTAATTATAAGAAAGTGAAGAAATCTTAAAAGAAATTATTCCACTTAGTTTGATAATTTTATTCAATTGAAGTAAATTTAAATGAGATCACCCATCTTTCACCTTTAGCTAAGAATAATACAAATAATAGATTACCCAAGAATATTTATAAATGCCAATTTGAGTACCTCTAAATTTCTACGGAATCCAATCTGGAACACAGAATGTCAGTTTCTACATAATGCCAATATCATTAAGTAAAAAATGAAATATCTATTAAACAGAAACCTATGTCCAAATGACCAGTTTGAAAACATGTTTTGAGTGGCTACACAATTATAGCTTTGGCTACTTTGGTATGGACTTCAGCTATTTATCATGCTGACCTGTAATTGTATGTATGTGTGTATGTATGTGTGTGTGATTACATAAAAATAACGCTGCAATATTATTGAGTATCTTTTTTTGGCTATTTTCCATGAACCTCTTCTCTTTAGTAGGTCCAGATGAGATGGATTGCTAAAATCCAATCGTGAGAGAAATAATTGTTGTATCAACAACTGCCAGGGTGGTTCTACGCAAACGCTGAGCTCCTGGTAAATTCAATCCTCTGGATTATCTTCATATAAAAAACAAGTAAGAGGTATAGGCTCCACCCACTACATGCAGAAGAAGTTCAGCTCAAATAGTGTAGTTTTAACAGTCATTAACCCAATTTAAATGGTATAAAGTAATTAGTATATATGCTTTGAATGAGAATGTTCCCAAACTTTGATATATAATATTCATAATTTGGATAGATTTCAACTAAGAGTGTACTTTTACATGTATCCTTATTGGCAATAGAGTTTTTATTAGGCACCAGTAAATGGTCTTTGTGACTACTGCTATGACAGTCAGTGTTATATCTTAATTAGCAGTATTATTTCTAGTTCAACTAAAATAGCTAAAGGGTCCTCCTGGGATGTATTCTGGGATATGATTTTGTTTAATCTTATTATTAATGATAATAAATTTTTACTTTGTGGGAGTATCATCTGTATGCCCGTGATTCCATTATTTAAACAAATAATTATTCCATATTACAATTCCTTTTAGAACATGACAATAACAAATCATAGTTACGGCTTATTCAAAGTAAATTAGGTCTAAAACACTAATAAAATTAATTGCAAGATGTTTGATTGGAAACCGAAGCCAGTTAAAACAGGAGCTCTCTCTCATGGTCTTTGATAATGCATTACTCTCTGGAATAAAGCTACCAGCATGAAATATCTGAGTGCTTGTTAGCAAACAAAGAGTAATTGAAACTTGGTTGCTAGGAGACATTTTTTTCTCATTGTTGACAATCCTGATTTCTTTGATTACTGGCACTATTGTTGTTCATTACACAAACTGAATGTTTTTAAATAACATTGGAAAAACATATTTTGGAATCCAATTGTTGTGTGAATACTACCATGTGCTACCAAAGAAATGTTTATTCACAGGTTCAGCAGGTTAACTATTTCTGGTAAGCATTTTTTCAGGAGTCTTAGTGCATATTTTTTTATTTCTTATAAAATATACATTTTACTAGAAAGTAAATTTTAAGATTTTTATAGAACACAGATTTTGTATAATCCTTGAAATTAAGATTTTCGTACAAAAAATCCTATCTACATAAATTCAACTTTTTCATTGTAGCAATTTATTTTTATATTCAAAATTATCTCATTTGCATGAAGGAAAATGATATTTAAAATACAAGAAAATGTCTACTTTGAATGAGGTAGGGATTTAAACATTTTGGATAAGAGAGCAAATTTTGAAATTATTTTAGCAAAATGAGCACTTTGGCATCCAGATTTCTCTCATAAAGAATTTTCAAGAATCTTTATTTTCATGGCATGAATTAACATTATATTTGGCAAAACTTCAAACAGGTAGACAAATATGCAGAAAATATCTAAACAATCTTTAACTCCCAATGGAATTCCTTTGATTTTTATGCTGTCTAACCTCAGGTGTTCTCATTGCCTCTTGACACTTGCTGGTTCCTGTCCTCACTGCTGTGAAAGCCACTCTTTCCCACTCTTAAGTCATTTCTTTCATGCCTACTCTTCACATTCCTGCTTCACAGAATAGACAAGGAACAACAGACAAGAACTCCTTGAGTTTTCACTCTCTTCACACTTAATGGTCTTTTGTCTTTATTCATCCTTATTTTCTCCCCTCCTATTCAGAATAAATGATATGCTTCCTTTCTGAAACTCCCTCTTCTGGTTCTATTCTCTTCTTTGGACAGCTTGGCTCTCAACCCTCTCCTTCTCTTCACTTATCAATCTCTTTTTCTTTGTCTAATTATATATTCAGACTATGTTTACAGTCTTATCTTTTTGTTTTTTTTTTTTACTTACTAAACTTAAAAGATCATTCTATGTTTATAGATGGTTTCATTTTTCTAATGTTGTGAAATTTGACTTTGTCAAATAGTCTAACTGAAGTTTCTCTCTCATATGTCACAAATGACCTCTAAAGTCTCTAAATCAAGGATTTGTCTTAATTCTCATTCTTCCAATGTCAATTACTGCTGGTGACCTTTCGTTCTTTCACCTCAATTTTTCTTTGATTCCCTTAAAATCACTACCTGGGATATCATCTCATGTCTTTACGAATTCTTACATGTTTTCTTCTTAAGCTGCTCTTTCTGTTCCTGTATCCTAAAGTCACTATTTCTGAATTTTGTCTTGGTCCACTTTTGCTCTCTTGCTACATTCTCTCTATTAAATATCTCACCCATCCAACAGTTTCAGTTGGCATGCCGGTACAAATCTCTAGGTAAAATTATATAGAAAATCCCGACTTTCCCCCAAATTCAGTCTTGTATGTTCACCTGACTCTTAAGCAATGTTCACATGAATGCCTCAGTGACACTTTAAACTCATCATTTCCATAGTTCCAACTGTCACCATATAGGAAAATTTTATTCTTTTTTATTACTTTAATTTATATTAAGATACTAGCATCACACAGCCATTTTTCTTCTTATTTTTCTCACCACAGCAGTTGTTTGATTACCTACATGTTTTGTCCTGTTTTCTTTGCCATCTCAGTTCGAGTTTTCATTGACTCTCCTGTGGACTACTGAAGTTCCCTAATTTATCTCTCCAAGTCATCTGATGCATTTATCAGTTTTAGATTTTAAACAAAACTCTAATCATACCACTTATGTAATTAAAATTATTAGTGGTTTCCCTAAGAGCAACTCAATGGTTCCTTCTAAACTTATCTCCTAGTTGTCCTTTTTGACTTGAATTACTACAGTGTTTGCACCTGTCTCTGAGTACATTATTATAAATTACTACAGTGCAATATAGCCTTCTAAAAGTAATATTTTCCTGCTCATAAAAGAATATAAATTATTTGGAAGCTGGGTTTATATTTAATTTATCCTGTATTTTCCATCATATTTTGGTCAGATTTAATATACATAAACTAAAAAATAAGTTATTGATCAGAAATGTAAATAATTATTTTCAATATAAATGAGGTATGTGATAGTCATTATGTAGTCTTAACTAATGTACCCTTTCATCATATTTTTATTCCCTTTCTTAACTTTTTGAGACAAAGGCTAATTTATACTGATGGATACAATGACTATTTTGAGAGATTCTAAATCTCTGTGAGCAAAATGTTCTTGACTTACATCTGCATATGCTAATTGCATGACTCTGCATAGTACAAAGGAAAGAAAAATATTCTTAGATGATACTGGAATTAGTATACTATTACCGGAAAGTATACTATGCTAAGTTAATGATGCATGTTATGAACTCTAGGACAAGCACTTAGTAGATGAAGCATGGAGATATATCGTACAGACAAATAGTATAGATACAATAAAAAAGAAGTACACAGACCTTCCAAAATGTAAAAAAGGAATAAAATAAAGAACTAGTAGGAAAAATATTCCTTACATATAGCAAAATGGTTAATTCAAACAGAAGCATATTAATTACATTAAATTCACATGAGTCTGAACATCTAAATACATCAAAATCACAGGAGTGTAAACATTGTAAAAGGCAGAGGTAATCAGACTGGGTATAAAAATGAATTCCCAACTATATAAGAAATTCACCACAACAATATGGTCAGTTAATTTTCTGAATGTTTATAGCAACTTTAATTTTTTTACATTTTTAAAAATTGACAGTTATATATATGCTGTATGTTACTTTTCAATACCCATTTACATTATGGAATGATCAAATCAGGATAATTAGTATAATACTATCACCTCAACAATTATTTCCTTGTGAGAACTTTAAAATCTTTTTAGCTATTTTGAAATATATAATACATCATTATTAACTATAGTAATCATGGTATGCAATAGAATTCCAGAACTTATTTCTCCTACCTAACTGAAACTTTGTACCCATTTACCAATGTCATCTTTTCTTTCCCTATCCACCTCGAACTCCCAGCCTCTGGCAAGCACCATTCTACTCACTACTTCTGAGTTTTACTTTTATAGATTGCACATATAAGTGAGATTGTTCAGTATTTATCTTCCTGTGTCTGCAGTATTTCTCTTAACATAATGTCCTCTAGTTTCGGGTGCGGTGGTTTATGCCTATAATCCCAGCACTTTGGGAGGCTGAGGCGGGCGGATCACAAGGTCAGGAGATCGAGACCATCCTGGCTAACACAGTGAAACCTCGTCTCTACTAAAAATACAAAAAAATTAGCCAGACGTGGTGGCGGGTGCCTGTAGTCCCAGCTACTCGGGAGGCTGAGGCAGGAGAAGGGCGTGAACCCAGAAGGCGGAGCTTGCAGTGAGCCGAGATCGTGCCGCTGCACTCCAGCCTGAGTGACAGAGCGAGACTCTGTCTCAAAAAAAAGAAAAAAAAAAAAAAAAAAAAAAAAAAACAGTCCTCTAGTTTCATGCATGTTTTCACAAATGACAGAATTTCCAGGTTTTTTCTTAAGGTTGAATATTATTCCATTTGTATATACATATTAGAGTTTTAAAAATCCATTCATCCACTGATGAACATCTTGGTTATTTCCATATCTTAGCTATTGTGAATAATGCTGCAATAAACATGACAGTGCAGACATCTCTTTGACATACTGACTTCAATTCCTCTAAGTATACACACAGAAGTGGGATTGCTGGATCATTTGGTAATTCTATTTTTAGTTTCTTAGGAACCTCCATAATGTTTTTCAAAATGGCTGAACTAATTTACAATACCACAACAGTGTACAAGGATTCCCTTTCTCCTCGCCAACATTTGTAATCTTTCATGCTTTTGATAATACCCAATCTAACAGTTGTGATGTGATATCTCCTTGTTACTTTTATTTGCATTTCTCTGATTGCAGAATTTGAGTACTTTAAAAATATATCTGTTGCCCATTTGTATGTCTTTTTTTTTTTTTTGAGAAATGTCTATTCAAGTTCTTTGTCCATTTTTAAAATAGGGTTATTTGATCTTTATTGTTCAATAGTTTGAGTTTCTGGTATATTTTGGATATTAGCCCCTTATCTAATGTATAATTTACAAGTATTTTCTCTCAGCCTGCAGGTTGTCTCTTTATATTTATTGCTTCCTTTGCTATGCAGAAGCTTTGTAGTTTGATACAATCCCATTGTCTATTTTTGTTTTTCTTGTCTGTGATTTTGAGGTCATATCCAAGAAATCACTGTGCAGACCAATGCCATGCAGATTTTCCTCTGTTTTCTTTTGTTAGTTTTACAGTGTCGGGTTTTACATTTAAGTCTTTTATCCATTTCGAGTTGAAACTTGTGTAAAGGATAAGGTAAGTGTCTATTTTCGCTCTTCGGCATGTGGATATCCGCTTTTCTAAGCTCTCATTTGTTAAATAGATTGTCCTTCCCCATTGTGAGTTCTTGGCATTTTCACTGAAAATCAATTGACTGTAGCTGTGTGGGTTTATTTCTGGGCTCTCTATCCTATTCCATTAGTTCATATATTTGCTTTTAATGACAGTACCATGCAGTTGTTATACTATACAAATAATATATTTTGAAATCTGGTAGTATGATGCTTTCAGCTTGTTCTTTTGCTCAAGGTTCTTTTTGCTCAAGGTTGCTTTGGCTATTTGTCTTCTTTTGGGATTCCATATGAAGTTTAGTAATGCTTTTGGTATTTCTATGAAGAATAAGCAAATTTTGATAGGGATTGCATTAAATCTGTATCTCACTTTGGGCAGTATAGACATTTAAAAAATGTTAATCCTTCCAATCCATGAACACAAGATGTATTTCCATTTATTTGTGTCTTCTTTCATTTATGTTTTATATAACTTTTCAGTAGACATATCTTTCACTTTCTTAGTTAAATTTATTCCCAAGTATTTTATATTTTGTATGATTTTTTTTTTTTTTTTGAGGTGGAGTCTCGCTCTGTCGTCAGGCTGGAGTTCAGTGGCATGAAATCGGTTCACTGCAACCCCGCCTCCTGGGTTTAAGCTATTCTTCTGCCTCAGCCTCCTGAGTAGCTGGGACTACAGGCACGCACCACTATGCCCAGCTAATTTTTGTATTTTTAGTAGACACGAGGTTTCACCATGTTGGCTAGGATGGTCTCAATCTCTTGACCTTGCAATCTGCCCTCCTTGGCCTCCCAAAGTGCTGGGATTACAGGCGTGAGCCACCACACCCGGCCCTGTATGATACTATAAGTAGAATTGTTTTCTTAATTTCCTTGTTGGTGTACTGAAAGACTACTCACTTTTGTAATTTGGTTTTGTATCCTGAAACTTTGCTGAATTTGTTCTTCAGCTATAAATGTTTACTGGTGAAATCTTTAGGGTTTTCTATATGTGAGATCATATTGTCAGCAAACAAAGATAATTTCAATTTTTTTTCTTATTTACATACATTTTGTTCCTTTCTCTTGCCTATTTTCTCTGGCTAAGACTTCTAGTACTATGTTGAACAGAATTGCTAGTATTTTGTTGAAAATGTTTGCATCCATGTTTATCAGTGATACTGACCTGTAGTTTTCTGTTTTTGTAGTGTCTTGGTCTGGCTTTAGTGTCAGGGCATTTCCAGTCTCATAAAATGACTTTGTAAGTATTCCCTTCCCTTCAGTTTTTGGACAAATTTAAGAAAGATTGGTAGTAGGTATTATTTACATGTTTGGTAGAACTCAGCCATAAAGCCATTTGGCCACGGGCTTCTCTTTGATGGAAAACTTCAAATTACTGGTTTAATCTTTTTACTCATTATTGGTCTGTTCAGATTTTCAATTTCTTTGTGATTCAGTTTTGGTAGGTTATCCATTTATCCACTTTCTTCTAGATTGTCCAATGTGTTGGAGTATAATTGTTCATAGTAGTCTTTTATGATCTTTTCTATTTCTGTTATCATTTGTAATGACTGTCCTTCATGTCTAGTTTACTTGAGTCTTCCCTTTTTTCTCAATTGTTCTAGCTAAGGATTTGTCAATTTTGTTTATCTTTTAAAAAACAACTCTTAGCTTTGTTAATCTTATAATTTTTCTAGTCTCCATTTCATTTTTTTCTGCTCCGATCTTTTCTACTTTTTTCCTTTTGCTAACTTTGAGCTTAGTTCATTCTGTTTGTTTTAGTTCCCTTAGGTATAACATTGGTTGTTTTTCAGAGATCTTTCTTCTTTTTTGATTAGATATTTATTGTTATAAACTTTCCTCTTAGAACTGCTTCTGCTGTATCCCATAAGTTTTGGTATTCTGTGTTTCCGCTTTTGTCTGTCTCATGATATATATTTTAATTCCTCCTTTAACTTTTTGATTCAATAGTTGTTCAGGAGCATATTGCTTAATTTATGTGTATTTATTAATTTTCCATGATTCCTCCTGTTATTGATTTCTGGTTTAATACCATTGTGTTGAGAAAAGACACTTGCTATGATTTCAGTTGTCTTAAATTTGTTAAGACTTGTTTTGTGGCTTAACATATGATCTACCTTGAAGAATATTCTGTGTGCCCTGAGAAGAAAGTTTATCCTGTTGCTCTTGGGTGGAATGTTCTTATATATCCATTGGGTCCATTTGGTCTAGAGTGTAGTTCAAGTCCAATGTTTCCTCCTTGCTTTTCTGTCTGAATATCTCGTGTTGAAAATGGAATATTGAAATCATCTCCTATTAATGTGTTGCCATCCAGGTCTCTCTTCAGATATTTTAACGTATGCTTTATATATTTAGGTATTAGATATTTTAAAGTATGCTTTATATATTTAGGTACATTATATATAACATATGCTTTATATATAAGGTGCTCCAATGTTGGGTACATATATACTTACAATTTCTGTATTCTCTTGTTTTAACAAAAATATAAATAGTTTGGGAAAACAGGCAGTGTTTGGTTGTATGGGAAAGTTCTTTAGTGATGATTTCTGAGATTTTGGTGCATCCATCACCCAAGCAGTGTACCCTGCACCGATTCTATAGTGTTTTATCCCTCACCCCTTCCCACTCTTCTTCCCAAGTCCCCAAAGTCCACTGTGTCATTCTTATACTTTTGCATCCTCATGCTTATAAGTGAGAACATATGATGTTTGGTTTTCCATTCCTAAGTTTCTTCACTTAGAATAATGGTCTCCAACTCCATCCAGGTTGCTGTGAATGCCATAATTTCATTCCTTTTTAAGGCTGAGTAGCATTTCATTTTCTTTATCAACTCATTGGTTGATGGGCATTTAAGTTGGCCCCATTTTTTCGCAGTCGTAAATTGTGCTGCTATAAACATCAATGTGCAAGGGTCTTTTTCATATAATGACTTTTTTTTTCTCTGAATAGATACCCATAGAGGGATTGCTGGATCAAACAGTAGTTCTACTTTTTGTACTTTAAGGTATCTCCATACTGTTTTCCATAGCGGTTGTACAAGTTTACATTCCCACCAACAGTGTAAAAGTGTTCCCTTTTCACTACATCCTCACCAACATCTATCATTTTTTGATTTTTAAAATTATGGCCATTCCTGTAGGAGTAAGGTGGTATCTCATTGTGGTTTTGATTTGCATTTCCCTGATAATTAGTGATTTTGAGCATTTTTTTCATATGTTTGTTGGCCATTTGTATATCTTCTTTTGAGAATTATCTCTATTCATGTCCTTTGCCTACTTTTTGATGCGATTGCTTTTTTTTTTTTTCTTGCTGATTCATTTGAATTCTTTGTAGATTTTGGATATTAGTCCTTAGTCAGATGCATAGTTTGCAAAGATTTTCTCCCACTCTTGTGTTGTCTTTTTACTCTATTTCTTTTGTTGTGCAGAGGCATTTTCATTTAATTAAGTCCCATCTATTTATCTTTGTATTTGTTGTATTTACTTTTGGGTTCTTGGTCATGAAGTATTTGCCTAAGCAAACTCAAGAAAAATTTTTCTGATGTTATCTTTTATAATTTTTAAGGTTTCAGGTCATAGATTTAAGTCTTTCATCAGTCTTGAGTTGATTTTATATATAAGGTGAGAGATGAGGATTCAGCTTCATTCTTCTGCATGTGGCTTGCCAATTATCCTACCACTATTTGTTGAGTAGCGTGTTCTTTTCCCATTTTGTTTTTGTTTGCTTTGTTCAAGATCAGTTGGCTGTAAATATTTGGCTTCATTTCTGGGTTCTCTATTCTGTTCCATTGGTCTATGTGCCTATTTTTATACCAGTACCATGCTGTTTTGGTAACTATAGCTTTGTATTACAGTTTGAAATTGGGCAATGCTATGCCTCCAAATTTGTTTTTTTTTTTTTTTTTTTTTGCTTAGTCTTACTTTAGCTATGTGAGTTCCTTTTTGGTTCTATATGAATTTTAGGATTGTTTGGTCTTGTTCTGTGAATAATACATTGTGGTATTTTGATGGGAATTGCATTGAATCTATAGGTTGCTTTTGGCAGTATGGTCATTTTCACAATATTGATTCTACCCATTCATGAGCATTCCGTTTATTTGTATTTGTTGTCTATGATTTCTTTCAGCAGTATTTTGTAGTTTTCCTTGTAGAGATCTTTCACCTCTTTGGTTAGGTATATTGCTAAGTTTTTGTTTTGTTTTGTTTTGTTTTGTTTTGTGGCTGTGGTAAAAGGGGTTACGTTTTTGATTTGATCCTCTGCTTGGTTGTTGTTGGTGTATAGCAGTGCTACTGATTTTTGTACATTGATTTTGTATCCTGATCATTTATCAGATCCAGAAGCTTTTTGGATGAGGCTTTAGGGTTTTCTAGGTATATGATCACATCATTGGCAAACAGTGACAGTTTGACTTCCTCTTTTCCAGTTTGGATGCTTTTTATTTCTTTCTGTTGTCTTATTGCTCTGGCTAGGACTTCCAGTACTATATTGAATAGAAGTGATGAAAGTGGGCGTCCTTGTCGTGTTCCAGTACTCAGAGGGAATGCTTTCAACTTTTCCTCATTCAGAACAATGTTGGCTGTGGGTTTGTCATAAATGGCTTTTCTTACCTTGAGGTATGTCCCTTCTATGCTGATTTTGTTGATAATTTTAATCATAAAGAGATGCTGGATTTTGTCAAATGCTTTTTCTGTGTCTATTGAGATGATCATCTGATCTTCATTGTTAATTCTCTTTATGCAATGTGTCACATCTATTAACTTGCATATGTTAAACCATTCTTGCATCCTTGGTATGATAAACCAGTTGATTATGGTGCATTATCTTTTTCATATATTGTTGATTCAGTTAGCTAGTATTTTGTTGAGAATTTTTGCATCTATGGTCATCAGGGATATTGGTCTGTAGTTTTCTCTTTTTGTTATGTCCTTTCCCGGTTTTGGTATTAGGATGCTATTGGCTTCATATAACGATTTAGGGAGGATTTAGTAAGATTGGTACCAATTCTTCTTAGAATACCTGATAGAATTTAGCTGTGTATCCATCTGGTCCTGGATGTTTTTTCTGGCAATAATTTTATTACTGTTTCAGTCTTGCTACTTGTTATTGATGTGTTCAGTGTCTATTTTCCCCTGATTTAATCTAGGAGGGTTGTGTATTTCCAGAAGTTTATTCATCTCCTCTAGATTTTCTAGTATGTATGTGTGTGTAATGGATCATTCATAGTAGCCTTGAATGATCTTTTGTCTTTCTGTGGTATCTCTGCCATTTTGTTTCTAAATGAGCTTGTTTGGATCTTCTCTCTTATTTTCTTGGTTAATCTCACCAATTGTCTATCAATTTTTTTTTATCTCTTCAAAGAACCAGCTTTTTGTTTCATTTATCTTTTGTAGGTATTTTTGGTTCAATTTAATTTAGTTTTGCTCTGATCTTTGTTATTTCTTTTCTTCTGTTGGGTTTAGGTTTAGTTTGTTCTTATTTCTCTAGTTCCTTGAGGTGTGACCTTAGATTGTCTATTTGTGCTCTTTCAGACTTTTTGATGTAGGCATTTAATACTATAAACTTTCTTGTTGGTACGGTTTTTGCTGTATCCCAGAGGTTTTGATAAGTTGTATCAATATTGTTGTTCAGTTCAAAGAATTTTTAATTTCCCTTCTTGATTTCATTGTTGACCCAATGGTCATTCAGGAACAGATTATTTAATTTACATATATTTGTATAGTTTTGAATGTAGTGTTCCTTTTGGAGTTAATTTTCAATTTTATTCCACTGTGGTCTCAGAGGGTGTTTGATATAACTTCAATTTTCTTAAATTTATTGAGACTTGTTTTGTGGCCTATCAGATGGTCTATCTTGGAGAATGTTCCATGTTCTGATGAAAAGAATGTATATTCTGCAGTTGTTGGGTAGAATGTTATGAAAATATACATTAAGTCCATTTGTTCTAGGGTGTAGTTTAAATTTGTTGTTTCTTTTTAGACTTTCTGTCTTGATGACCTGTCTAGTGCTGTCAGTGGAGTATTAAAGTCCCCCACTATTATTGTGTTGCCATCTATCTCATTTTTTATGTCTAGTAGTAGTTGTTTTATAAATTTGGGAGCTCCCGCATTAGGTACACATATACTTAGGATTGTGATATTTTTCCTATTGGACTGATCGTTTTATCATTATATAATATCCCTCTTTGTCTTCTTTATCTGATGTTGTTTTAAAGTTCATTTTGTCTGGTATAAGAATAGCTACTCCTGCTTGCTTTTGGTGTTTATTTGTATGGAATATCTTTTTTCACCCCTTTACCTTGAGTTCATGTGAGTCCTTATGTGTTAGGTGAGTCTCTTGAAGACAGCAAGTACTTGCTTAGTCAATTCTTATTTGTTCTGCCATTCTGTATCTTTTAAGTGGACCATTTAGGCCATTTACATTCAATGTTAGTATTGAGATATGAGGTACTGTTTTATTCATCATGCTACTTGTTTACTAAATACCTATTTTTTTATAGGCCCTGTGAGAGTTATGCTTCAAGGAGGTTCTATTTTGTCATATTTCAAGGTTTTGTTTCAATATTTTGAACTTCTTTTAGCATTTCTTGTAGTGCTGACTTGGAAGTGGCAATTCTCTCAGCATTTGTTTGTCTGAAAAAGATTTTTTCTCTCCATATATGAAGCTTAATTTTCTGGATACAAAATTCTTGGCTGACAATTATTTTGTTTGAGGAGGTTAAAGATAGGACCCCAGTCCCTTCTGGTTTATAGGGTTTCTGCTGAGAAATCCATTAATCTGATAGGTTTTCCTTTATAGGTTATCAATGCTTTTGCCTTAAGGCTCTTAAGATCCTTTCCTTTGTTTTGACTTTAGATAACATGATTACTGTGTGCCTGAGTGATGATTTTTTTTTTGAGATGTATTTCCCAGGTGTTCTCTGAGCTTCTTGTATCTGGATATTTAGATCTCTAGTGAGGCTGGGGATGTTTTCCTAGATTATTCCCTCAAATATGTTTTCCAAACTTGTAGATTTCTCTTCCTCCTCAGGAACACCAATTTTTCTTAGGTTTAGGCATTTAACATAATCTCAAATTTCTTGGAGGCTTTGTTCAGTTTTTACAATTTTTTTGGTCTTTGTCTGATTGTGTTAATTAGAAAAGCTTGTCTTCAATTTCTGAATTTCTTTATTCTACTTGTTTGATTCTATTAGTGAGCCTTTCTTGTGGATTTTGTTATTCTGCAAGTGTGTCTTTCATTTCCAGAAATTGTGATTGTCTTTTCTTTGTGAAATCTATTTCTGTGGAGCATTTTCATTCATATCTTGTATTATTTTTTAAAATTTCTTCAAGTTGTTTTTCACTTTTCTCTTGTATTTCTTTGAGTAGCTTAATAATCAACCTTCTGAATTTCTTTTCTGGCAATTCAGAGGTTTCTTCTTGGTTTGGATCCATTGCTAGAGAGCTAATGTCTTCTGGGGGTGTTACAGAACCTTGTTTTGTCATATTACCAGAATTGCTTTTCTGATTTCTTCTCATTTGGATAGACTATTTTAGTGGAAAAATCTGGAACTCAAGTGCTGTTGTTCAGATTCTTTTGTCCCATACGGTGATCCCTTGATGTGGTGCACTCCCTCTTCCCCTAGGGATGGGGCTTCCTGTGAGCCAGACTGCAGTGATTGTTATTGCTCTTCTGTGTCTAGTCACTCAGTGGGGCTACCAGGCTCTGAGCTGGTGCTGGGGAATGTCTGTGAAGAGTTCTGTGGTGTTATCCATCTTCAAGTCTCCCAGCCATGGAGACCAGTACCTGCTCTGGAGGAGGTGGCAGGGGAGGGAAGTAGACTCTCTGAGATTCCTTAGTTGTAGATACATTTCGTGTGCTGGTTTTCTCGAATGCTGAAAGTGAAATTGTCATGTGGACAGATTCAAGACCACTGGTTAGCCAGGATGTTGCAGACAGTGGAATTAGCTGTTGTTTTCTCCTTCCTTGGAGCTGGGTTGTTCTGTCGTGAGTAGCTGTAATGTCCTGAATTGATTGGCCTCAAGCCAGGAGGTGGTGCTTTCAAGACAGCACCAGCGTCCATAATAGAAGGTGAATATAAGCTTGCCTTAAGTTGGCCAGGATAAGTATTTGGGTTTCACAGGCAATGGGCAGGGTCATAAAGCTCTCAAGGGTTTATGTCTTTTGTGATCAGAGTTTTTCACCTGTTTCACAGAATTTGAAGTGACCTGCCACTTCTTTCAAAGGATTCTTCTTTCATTTGGTTTTCCTGGTACATATCTGCAGTGGTTCCTGCAGGAGTGGTGTGTCTCCACATGCTGTTCTGTCAGTCCAAGTGGGAGCTGCTTGGCAGCCCTGTCTCCTATCCACCATCTGCTGCTTATATCTTCTTGATGAAGTTAATAATTATCTTCTTTGTCTCTTTTAAAGCTTTTGATCTAATGTCTATTTTGTCTGACATGGGTATAGCTACCCCTGCTCTCATTTGGTTTCCATTTGCATAGAATATCTTTTTCCATCCCCTCACTTTGTCTTTGAGTGTCCTTTAAGTGAATTTAGTTTCTTATAAAAAGAATATAATTGGATCTTTTTTTTTAAAAAAAATCCATTCAGCCACTCCATGTCTTTTGATTTAAGAATTTAATCCATTCACATTCCAAGTAATTATTGTTAGGTAAGTACTTACTAGTGCCATTTGGTTAATTGTTTTCTGGTTGTTTTTTGTTCCTTTCTTCTTTCATTGTTTTCTTCCTTTGTGGTTTAATGGCATTCTGTAGTGGTATGTGTTAGATCTTTTCTTTTTATTTTTTATGTATCTATTATAGGCATTTGTTTTTTGGTTACCTCATGGCTTACATAAAATATCTTAAGTATAACTGGCTATTTTATGCTGTAACATCTTAATTTTGATCACATATACAAACTACAATTTTACTCCCCTTCCTCCCATGTTTTATGGTTTTAACGTCACAATTTACATTTTTTAAAAAAATTGTATCCCTTAATAAATTATTGTAGCTTTAGTTGTTTTTCATAGTTTTGCTCTTTTACTTTTATACTACAGATATAATTGATTTACCTACCTCCATTATAGTATTAGTGTGTTTTGTTTTGACAATGAGTGAGTTTTACATTTTTGTATACTTTCATGTTACTGATTAATGTCTTCTTTTAGTTTGAAGAACCCCCATATAGCATTTCTTTCTTTTTTTCTTTCTTTTTTTTTTTTTTTTGAGATGGAGTCTCACTCTGTCTCCCTATAGCATTTCTAAGGCAGACTTGGCAGTGACAAACTCTCATGTTTTCTTTCTCTGCATGAGTTTTTATCATGCTTTTATTTTTGAAAGACTGGGTAGCTGGATACAGTATTCTTGGCTGAAAATATTTTCTTGTAGAATTGTGAATATATTATCTCATTCCCTTCTGGTTTACAAGGCTTCTGCAGACAACTCCAGTAATAATTTTATGGGGGTTCTTTTGTATGTAATGATTTTCTTTTCCTTTGCTGCTTTCACAACTCTTTGTCTTTAATTTTGACAATTTGATTATGATGTGTCTGAATGTAAGTCTCCTCAAATTCATCTCGTTTGGTGTCCTTTGGGCTTCCTGGATTTGTATTTCTATTGTCTTCCTCAGGCTTGGAAAATGTTCTGCTATTATTTCTTTTCTCTTTTTTTTTTCTAAGATGCGGTCTTTCTCTGTCACCCAGGCTAGAGTGCATTGTCACAATCTTGGCTCACTGCCACCTCTGTCTCCTGAGTTCAAGCTATTCTCCTGCTTCAGTCTCCTGAGTAACTGGGATTACAAGCATGCACCAACATGCCCAGCTAATTTTTGTATTTCTAGTAGAGATGGGATTTCACTGTATTGGCCAGGATGGTTTTGAACTCCTGACCTCAAGTGATCCACCCGCCTCGGCCTCCCAAAGTGCTAAAATTACAGGCATGAGCCACCACACCAGGCCAATCTCTTTGAATACGTTGTCTGTCTCTGTCTCTCCCTTCTTCCGAGACACCAATAATGTGTATGTTGTTATGCTTGATGGTGTTCCATAAGTCTCTTAAACTATTCTCACTTCTTTTCATTCTTTTTTTCTTTTGGCTCTTCAGACTGTATGGTTTCCAGTTAACTGTTTTGAGTTTAGTAATCCTTTCTTCTGCTTGATCTAGTCTGCTAATGAATCCCTCTATTGAATTATTTAGTTTATTTCATATTTTTCAGCTATACAATCTCTGGTAATTATTTATACTTCCCATTTCTTTGTTAAATTTCTCAATTTGTTCTTTCTTTGCTCTCTTGACCCTGGTGAGCATCTTCATGATTATTATTTTGAGTTCTCTGTAAGGTAAACCATATATCTCCACTGTACTTGGGTTGTTTTTTGAAAATTTATCTTGTTCTTTCATTTGGAATATATCCCCATTTCTTCATTTTTCCTAACTCTCTGTGTTGGCTTTTGCATGTTAGATATGACAACTACCTCTTCCAGTCTTGTCAAACTACACTCATATAGAAGAAAGAGCTCACTAATCTGTCTGGCCAGAGATTTTAAGGTGCGTCTTGAATCTTTGCATTTGTCTAGACTGCTGTTTTTGGTGGCCCCCTGAAGGTTAGGATGTGCCACATACTGTCAGTATCCCAAAACCGGTAAGGCAGAAGCCAGACTGTCTAGCTATAGCTGGTGTGTTGGTATGTTGAATGTGTGTTCTAGTTTCTCCTATCTTCACAATGAGGCTGAACACAGGTGCTATCTCCCACTCTCTCTGCACTAAGCCAGAGAAAGAATTTGTGGTAAATGCCTATACTCACATTCAGGCTGCACCCTCTGATCTTGGGGAGATAGATGCTGAAAGTGGGCCTCTTTGTTTTCTGTGGTCTATGCCTATTAGAAATGCAAAGCCCCATCAATTCCAAAGCTAGGTCTTTACGGTGACAGTCCCTTGAGTGTAAGCTGTGAAAGTTGTAACACACTCAGTGTATGACCGAAACTCTTTCAGTAAGAACGAGTAGACTTGGATTTATCACTGGGTTGAGCCAGAAGAAAGGCTTATTTTGTGCCAAGCTCTCGCTCAGGCTGCCAGAGAGCTATTGTTTGTTTACACTGTTAGCTCCTTGATGCAAGTTTGTTAGAAGCCAGGTTATCAAGTGGCCACTGGAAATGTGTGCTATAAGACCCTTCTGGAAAGTAAATGGGAAATGCCTGTTCCTGTCTCCTCTCTGCACTATTCCAAGGGGGTATTTGCATACCTGTTTAAAACCACTTCTTTGTTTTGTGATCTGAGAGTCTTACATATACCTAGTCCATTTTGCTCTGGGGCTAAGAGATTTGGTATGGAATCCTTTGGTAGGTAGCTATAAGAGTTGGGGTGCTCAACACATGGTATAATCCCCTTCCAGGGAGAAACTGAGAGCTGTGTTTTCAAAGCCCCTTCTCTGTGCTGCTCCTGACAGATAAATTCCCTGCAAGTGCTCACGTGCCCACATGAAACTGTCACTTTTTTTGTGGTCTAGAGAGTCTCACATATACTTAGTCTTCTCTACTCCTAGAGCTAGGAGGTTTGGCAGGCAGTCCTTCCAGTAAACATGTAAAAAGTTGGGGTGTTGATGTGTGGACAAATTTCTTTCAGGAGGATTAATAAACCTGGAATTATCACTAGGGTGAGCCAAGGAGAAGGCCTGGCAAGTACCAATCTGCTTCTCAGGCTGTCAGTGGGCTAATACTTGTCTGCCCCTTTAAGTCCCTGATGCAAGTTAGTTAGAAGCTTGGCCACCAAGTAGCCACTGGAAGAGTCTATCATATACCTCTTTTGGGAAGAAACAGGGAATTGCAGTTTTAAAGCCCCTCCTCTGCTGTTCCTTTGTGCCCATGTATAAGCACCACTTTTTTTCCTGTGTTCTAGAGAGATACTCATATACCAGTCCCCTCTGCTTCCAGAGCTAGGAGGTTTAGGATGCAGCTCTTCAGGTGAAAGCTGTGAAAGTTGGGGCACTTAAAGTATGGTCAATCTCCTTTCAGGCCTGGAATTATCACTGAAGTGAGCCAGGCTGGGGTTGGGCAGAGGGGATGTTGAAGGCCTGAGAGGTACTGATCTGCTTCTCAGGCTGCCAGTAAGCTAATACTTGTTTGCCCCCTTAACTCCCCAATGTAAGTTAATTAGAAGCCAGGCCACCAAGTAGCCACTGAAAGAGTATGTCTTAAGTCCCCTCCAGGAAGAGATAGGAGACTATGTTTTTTAAGCCTCCTATCTGCACTGCTCCTAGAGAATAAAGCTTGTGGAAGTGCTTATGTACCTGCATAAAACCACCGCCTTTTCCCTGTGGTCTAGAGAGACTCATGTGTGTCTCCTACCCTCCATTCTCAGAGTTAGAAACTTGAGAACTAATCCATAGGGAACTTTAGAATTAGGGCTCTATATGTGAGGTCCAAACACACACATACATAAGCTTCTCCATAGAGAGAAGCCGGGCATTAGGGATTATTTTTCCTATTTTATTATTTAATGCCTAGAGCAGGGTCTGTGCCCAAGTGTGCCTCAGCTTTCCCTACCTGTTTGATGTGGATGTTTTCTCAGTAGCCCAGTGGTTAGTCTCTTAACTGATCTATGACGTTCTCTCAGAGGGAATTGATCCATAACTAGATGTTTATTTGGTGCATCCATATGTAGAGGGAGCATCAGGAGCTTCCTATTCCACCATGTGGCTGATGTCACCACCTGGTCAATTCATTTTTAATACAGCTGCCAAGGTAATTCAAATAAAAAAGGATGGTCTTTTCAACAAATCATGCTGAGCAACTTGATTCCTATATGAAAAAGAGGAAACTCAAAATGGATTAATAGACCTAATCTCAAAAGCCAATACTATACAAATTCTAGAGAATACCTAGAATAAAATCTTTGTGGCATTGGAGAAGGCAAAGATCTGTTAGAAAGGATGCAAGATGCACAAATCATAAAAAAATGTAGATAAGTGGGACTTCAACAAAATTCAAAATGTTTTTCATAATATGCTATTAAAGAAATACATAGATAAGCCATAGAATGGGAGAATATGTTCTCAAAATATGTATCTAACAAAGTACTTGAATTTAGAATAGATTCTTAAAAACTATTACAATATATCATAAGATAAATAATCAAATTTTAAAATGGGCAAGAGATTTGAGCAGATAATTCACAAAAGTAGATATAAGGATGGTTAAGAAACACACAGATATATGTTCAACTTTATTGGTAATCAAATAGAAATTAAAACCAAAATGAAACAGTGCTATAAATTAACTAGAATGCCTAAAAGTTTTTTTTTAAATGACAAGACTAAATGTTGGAGACTTTATGTAGTAACAAGAGCTGTCATACACTGCTGGAGGTAAAAATAACTTTGGAAAAAGGCCAGTTTATTAATGAATAAGTAAAAATAAAATACATCCACACACGTACATACATACACACATACACAAGGCAACATTTTCACTCCTAGGAATTTACTGAAGAGAAATATTCATATCAGCTTTACTCATAATAGCAAAAAACAGGAAACAACCCAAATATCCATCAGCAAGTGGCTGGATAAATATAATGTATATTTATTCAATAGCATATTACTCTACATCGAGAAGAAACACAATAAACTAATAATATAAGGAACAACATAAGATAATCTCAAAAACAGGCTGAGGAAAAGAAGCCAGATGCAAAAGGATATATATTGTGTTTCCATTTCAATAAAATTCTAGAAAAGAGAAAATGAAACTATAGCGACAGAAAGATGATTAGTGGTTGCCTGGAACCAGGTGCTGAGAGTTGGGAAATTAAGGGGAATTAGCTGGGATGAGAGAAAAAAACTTTTGAGGCTGAAGGAATGTTCTATTTTTAGGCTTTGGTAGATTTTACTTCAGTGTCAAGTCTCTTCAAATTGTACAATGTAAATGGATACATTTTGTTTTATACAGATTATATCTCAATAAAGTTGAATTTTAAAAAGATAAAAATCTGTGAATAGATCTGACCTCATTTTTTCATTTACTTGGTACTTAACTTTTCATAAAGTTTGTAATCAGTCATTCAATGTTAAAAGAGAGGAGGAGGATTCTGGGAATCACCCTGCATATAGAATCCACTGACCCTGTGCAAGGCTATGATTGTTCTAGAGTGGATTCATGAGTGACCCTTTAATATGAGAACAATCCAAATTTAGAACCAAAGACATATCATTTGGGAAATATTTTGGTAGGAATGAAATGGTGGCAAGTATTATTAAGAAAATAACCTAGACGTAATTATTGTAAGTTTTTATTATTCTTGTCCTACTGTCTAGTGTCTCCAAAGCTACTTGAGATAAGATAGTGTGATGGGTGAAAGTAAAAGCATTTAGCTTATGAAAGTTATAATCATATGCTGGCAAGGTTGTGGACAAAAGGGAAGACTTATACACTATTGGAGTGAGTGTAAATTAGTTGAACCATTGTGGCAAGCAGTATGGTGATTCCTCAAAGAGCTAAAAGCAGAACTACCATTCAACCCAGCAAATCCCATTACTGGGTATATACCCGGAGGAATAGAAATCATTCTACCATAAATTCACATTCATGCGAATGTTCATTGCAGCAGCACTATTCACAATAGCAAAGACATGGAATCAA
This sequence comes from Pan paniscus, assembly GCF_029289425.2. Lineage (NCBI taxonomy): Eukaryota > Metazoa > Chordata > Mammalia > Primates > Hominidae > Pan > Pan paniscus. The sequence continues at coordinate 120,938,976 of NC_073253.2, read as the reverse complement.
CCTAAATACCCACCAATGACAGATTGGATAAAGAAATTGTAGTACATATACCCCATGGAATTACTATGCAGTCATTAAAAAGAATGAGGTAATGTCTTTTGCAAGAACATGGATGGAGGTGGAGGCCATTATCCTTAGCAAACTAACACAGGAACTGAAAGCCAAGTACTTCATGTTCTTATAAGTGGGAGCTGAATGATGAGAACTCACAAATGCAAAGACGGGAACAACAGATATTGGGATCTACTTGAGGGTGAAAGATGGGAGAAAGGAGAGCAGAGGAAAAAATAACCATTGGGTACTAGCCTTAATACCTGGGTGATGAAACAACACATACAACAAACCCCAGCAACATGAATTTACCTATGTAACAAAGCTTCACATGTATGTCCTAACCTAAAATAAAGCCTAAACAAAAGTTATAATCATAGTTATTTGGAAAGTAAAGGAGATTTGAAGCAACAAACTATAAATTTTTAAATAGACTTTATTTTTGGAGCAGTTTTAGGTTCATAGCAAAATTAAAAGGCAAGTATAGCAATTTTCCATATACCACCTACCTTATGCATATGCATAGCCTCCTCCATTATTAACATACCCCACCAGAGTGGTGTATTTGTTAGAATAGATGAATCTACATTGACATATTATTACCACCCAAAGTCCACAGTTTACATTGGCATTCATCTTTGGTGTTGTATAAGTTTGGACAAATATGTAACTACATGTATTCAGCACTATAGTATCTACAGATGGTTTCACTGTTCTTCCTATTCATTTCTCCCTTTCCTCAAACCCCTGGCAATCACTGATCTTTTTACTGTCTCCATGATTTCACCTTTTCTAGAATGTCATATAGTCATATAATTGGAATCATACAATATATAATCTTTTCAGATTGGCTTCTTTCACTTAGTAACAAAGATTGAATTTCTTTGAAGCTTTCATGTCTTATGGCTTGGTAGCTCATTTCTTCTTGGTGCGGAATAGTATTCCATTGTCTAACAGTTTATCCATTCACCTACTGAAGGCTATCTTAGTTGCTTTCACATTTTGGCAATTATGAATAAAGCTGCTATAAATATCCATGTACAGGTTTCTGTGTGGACATCTCATTTGGGAAATACAAAAGAGCACAATTGCTGGGTCTTATGGCAAGAATATGTTCAGTTTTGTAGAAAGATTACAAATTGTCTTCCAAAGTGGTTGTATTATTTTACATTCCTACCAGCAATAAATGAGAGTTTCTGGTGCTCTATGTCCTCATTAGCATTTGGTGTTGTCAGTGTTCTGGATTTTGGCTATTCTAATAGGTTTGTAGAGGTTGCTCATCGTCATTTTAATTTGTATTTCCCTGATGAGATATAATGTGCCACATTTTTTCATATGTTTATTTGCCATTTGTATATCTTCTTTGATGAGGTGTTTGTTAAGGTCTTTGGCCCGATATTCAATTGGGCTGTTTATGTTGAATTTTAAGAGTTCTTTGTACATTTTGGATAACAAGCCCTTATCACCTATATTTTCTGCAAGTACTTTTCTCACCATCTATGGCTTGTTTTTTTCATATTCTTGAGAGTGTCTTTCACAGAGAAGACATTTAAAATTTTAATTTTAAAAGTTCAGGTTATCGATTCTTTCATTCATGGATTGTACCTTTTGTGTTACATCTAAAAAGTCATTGTCAAACCCAAGATCATCTAGATTTTCTCCTGTGCTATCTTCTAGGAGTTTAATGGTTTTGTGTTTTACATTCAGTGTATGATCCATTTTAAGTTAATTTTTTTTGAGAGGTATAAGATTTGTCATTAGATTTATTAATTAATTTATTTATTTTTGCATATGACAGTCCAGTTGTTCCAGAGCCATTTGTTGAAAGGCTATCTTTGTTCTATTGTATCGCTTTAAATTATTTTCAAAAAGTAAATGATACTACATCTTTATTGCACTCTGCCAATCACTATGGCAAAAATATTATTAGCTAGTGCTTTTACCCCTCAGTGAAAAAAATACCTCATGTCTGAGGTCAAGGATGACTAGTTCCCCAGCTGTCAATATTCAGGCAGACAATTGATCTTCTCATTTTATTTAATCTTAGTAGTCATTTCCTGTTCCCTAGCCCCAACACTACTTAGAAAAACTAAATGTGTCCACTGTCATCAGTGCTTAGTGTAAGTGTAATATGACATGAATCAAAGACCCTTCAGGCCAAAGTAGAGACTGGTAATTTGTTATTGAAGAACAGAGGCTTTTCTGAAATTTCCTTTAGTTCAGGCAGATCACTATGAATTAACTAAGTAAGAGGGCAGCAGGTGCTCTCATTAAATTTACAGTCACTGGCAGCAGATAGAAAAGTAGTTTTAAAACAGTATGCAGCTGTGTGGACACCTGTAATTGCAGCCATGCACTCCCAGACATGATGCAGTGGGGGAGGGTGGGCCAGTGCTCTCTTATTGTGCTTCAAGCAGCTCTGGTTGCAAGTGACCAGAGAAGTGATTTCTGAACAGACTGTGGGGAGTGTGTTCCCTGAAATGACAGATAATCTTCCAAAATTCAGGTTGTAGGAAACCTTCCTGAGTTGTCAGGGAGATGGTAGTGTCCTTGGAACCATTTCCCAAGAAAAAGAAGAGTCTCCACCAGTCTATTATTTATATCTTCTTTGTTCCCCTTCTAACAGCTGAAATTAAATTTTGAAGTCATCATTTTTGAAGTCAATTTTGGTAATACATGTCAATCTGTGATTGCCTTTACAGAGTAATGATGTTTTGTTAAAGTGCAATTTGTTTATTATACATATTTTCTTATGAAGAATACAATTTCCATCTACAAGAGCAGGAGTTACTTTTCAGAGTTCTAAAAACTGTCCTTGGCATGTATCTTTCCTGGGTTTTTATCCATCTCTTCCCCTATCTTTATCTTTCCTGACATTAATAGGAAATTGTAATTTTCTCTAAGCTCTAGGGCAATTTGCAGTAAGAATTGTGTCCTTTCTTTCTCCTTCCTTCCCGCTCATTTTTTTCTTTTTCTTTCTTCCCCTCTCCTCCCCTCCCCTCCCTTTCCCTTCCTTTCTTTTTCCCTTCTTTCTTTTTCTTTTTAAAATTTTTATATCAGTCCACACATGATCTTTGGCAACTTAGACTACACTCATTAAAAAAAGATAAATTATAATTTTAAAACATAGAACTAAGACAAATAAAATTCAATAGTCAAAACTAGAGGAAATAATAAAGAAGAATAAATGAGCATAGATATTGCTCTACTTGAAACTTATATTTACCCAAATCATATTGAATATAAAGAGTCTTGATGGCTTTGTGGCAGAACAAATCATCTATCAATAAGTTTTGCATTTTTTTCTCTTTTGCACACGGTAGGTTATTTTAGTTAGGAAAGCCACTGAGAACTTGTATTAATATTCTGTGTTTGAGGATATGATACTAGTGAGGCAGTGGATGCAGTTCCTGTCTAGGCTACAAATTTTTCTCTATTCAGTAAGGATAGATTATGCCTCTAACTCTAGCCAACCACCTCATAAATCTAAGATGGAAGGGTAGGATGTTAGACCTGGAAAGGACCTTAGGGTTCAACTCATCTGACAATGCTTTGCCATTGGTCATAGGAAAGAAAGCTGAGTTTGGATAAATGTGGGTCTGTCTGTCAGCACTAGTGAGGAAGAAGTAGAAAAAAAACCTGACAAAGCCTGTGATGACTGATGGTCTGGCAGCACCAGCGTCTTCATATATACATGAGAGCAGGCTTTCATTATTTGTTAATTAAATTTCTAAAGTGCGGTAATTACCAGCCTCCCTCCTGCCCCCAGTACATGAAACAGTCTTTTTTTTTTTTTTTTTTTTTTTTTTTAGGCAGAGTCTCGCTCAACAGTCTTCTTTTAAAATAGAAATATTCATCAAAATAATATTATTTTAATAGGAATTTTTTTCTTTTCTTTTTCTTTCTTTTCTTTTTTTATTTTATTATTATTATACTTTAAGTTTTAGGGTACATGTGCACAATGTGCAGGTTAGTTATATATGTATACATGTGCCATGCTGGTGTGCTGCACCCATTAACTCGTCATTTAGCATTAGGTATATCTCCTAAAGCTATCCCTCCCCCCTCCCCCCACCCCACAACAGTCCCCAGAGTGTGATGTTCCCCTTCCTGTGTCCATGTGTTCTCATTGTTCAATTCCCACCTATGAGTGAGAACGCGGTGTTTGGTTTTTTGTTCTTGCAATAGTTTACTGAGAATGATGACTCCAATTTCATCCATGTCCCTACAAAGGATATGAACTCATCATTTTTTATGGCTGCATAGTATTCCATGGTGTATATGCTCTCCTCAGCAAATGTAAAAGATCAGACATTATAACAAACTGTCTCTTAGGCCACAGTGCAATCAAACTAGAACTCAGGATTAAGAAACTCACTCAAAACTGCTCAACTACATGGAAACTGAACAACCTGCTCCTGAATAACTACTGGGTACATAACGAAATGAAGGCAGAAATAAAAATGTTCTTTGAAACCAACGAGAACAAAGACACAACATACCAGAATCTCTGGGACACATTCAAAGCAGTATGTAGAGGGAAATGTATAGCACTAAATGCCCACAAGAGAAAGCAGGAAAGATCCAAAATTGACACCCTAACATCACAATTAAAAGAACTAGAAAAGCAAGAGCAAACACATTCAAAAGCTAGCAGAAGGCAAGAAATAACTAAAATCAGAGCAGAACTGAAAGAAATAGAGACACAAAAAACCCTTCAAAAATTAATGAATCCAGGAGCTGGTTATTTGAAAGGATCAACAAAATTGATAGACTGCTAGCAAGACTAACAAAGAAGAAAAGAGAGAAGAATCAAGTAGATGCAATAAAAAATGATAAAGGGGATATCACCACCGATCCCACAGAAATACAAACTACCATCAGAGAATACTACAAACACCTCTACACAAATAAAATAGAAAATCTAGAAGAAATGGATAAATTCCTTGACACCTACACCCTCCCAAGACTAAACCAGGAAGAAGTTGAATCTCTGAATAGACCAATAACAGGCTCTGAAATTATGTCAGTAATCAATAGCTTACCAACCAAAAGGAGTCCAGGACCAGATGGATTCACAGCCGAATTCCACCAGAGGTACAAGGAGGAGCTGGTACCATTCCTTCTGAAACTATCCCAATCAATAGAAAAAGAGGGAATCCTCCCTAACTCATTTTATGAGGCCAGCATCATCCTGATACCAAAGCCTGGCAGAGACACAACCAAAAAAGAGAATTTTAGATCAATATCCCTGATGAACATTGATGCAAAAATCCTCAATAAAATACTGGCAAACTGAATCCAGCAGCACATCAAAAAGCTTATCCACCATGATCAAGTGGGCTTCATCCCTGGGATGCAAGGCTGGTTCAATATACGCAAATCAATAAATGTAATCCAGTATATAAACAGAACCAAAGACAAAAACCACATGATTATCTCAATAGATGCAGAAAAGGCCTTTGACAAAATTCAACAACCCTTCATGCTAAAAACTCTCAATAAGTTAGGTATTGATGGGATGTATCTCAAAATAATAAGAGCTACCTATGACAAACCCACAGCCAATATCATACTGAATGGGCAAAAACTGGAAGCATTCCCTTTGAAAACTGGCACAAGACAGGGATGCCCTCTCTCACCACTCGTATTCAACATAGTGTTGGAAGTTCTGGCCAGGGCAATTAGGCAGGAGAAGGAAATAAAGGGTATTCAATTAGGAAAAGAGGAAGTCAAATTGTCCCTGTTTGCAGATGACATGATTGTATATCTAGAAAACCCCATTGTCTCAGCCCAAAATCTCCTTAAGCTGATAAGCAACTTCAGCAAAGTCTCAGGATACAAAATCAATGTACAAAAATCACAAGCATTCTTTAATAGGAATTAACTTTTAACCAAGAAGAGCACATTCACTACCAAACATTATGAAAAATTTCTGAAAGATTTAAAAAATGTGGTACTACCTGAAAGTATGATATATCTTTATATGGCCTATTTGCAAATAGGCTTAACTTCCATGCAAACATCTGTTTAAGTGAGCATATTAAACTATCCCATAAAATATGTGATGTGTGTGTATATGACATTCTATGCAATGAATATAAAATATATGAGAATTGTATGTCAAAGGCCACTTAGTGAATAACTGTATAATCAGAATAAATAACATTTAGTAAATCATTATTTGCTTTATTACTAGACTAACATAGCCTGTGGGAAGAATAGAGTGTCAAAGAAATATGGGTTTGTGAAATTTTTGTGCTTGTCTTCAGGATAGTCATACGTCAGTAATGAGTATTCAAGGGAAAATTCAGTTTACAATATATATATAGAAAAATAATATCTCAAGAGGATTTCAAATAACCTGTAGACAGAAGACTGATGACTTCTTCATGGTAATGAAGTACTTACATATATAAAACAGACTAAATGTCTGACAATTTATTTTGTAAAATATATGCTGGAATAGAGATGTAGCAGAATTGGCTGTAAATCATTCTAAATCACACCAAAAGTAAGAGCCTTTATTTACTGAGATCCTAGCAGTTGCCTCTGTTGCCCCATGTCATGTGACATTCCTTTCTGAGCCTCCAATTTCAGCTAAGAGGTATAGTGGATTTTTAAGTGCCCCAACAAAGTTCTACCAAGCATTCACCATCTAACCTTCTGGATTCTGACCCAGAGACTTTTCTATAGTTGCAGGAGTGTGTAAACCCAGCCTGGAAGCTTGAGAAATTTAGTGCCCTCGTGACAGTCCTCAATCACTGGTGAGGTCAGCTGGTACAAATGCTCCAGCCTCCTCTTCCCTGGGCTGACAATCCCAGAAAATCAGTTCACTTCCTGGGAAGAACTGCTGAAACTGAGCCCTCATTCCCTACCAGGCAATCCCAATGTTACACGTTATTGGCGGCTTTTCCACTTTTCTGCGCTCTTCCCCTTCCCTTACTCCTGCTTTAGCGCTCACCCACAAATACATTACTTTTCTCAGGCTCTGCTTTTTGGGAAACCCAAACCAAAGCGATCACCAATAAGAGAGTTCCTTTCCTTAACATGTACAGTAAGAATTTGTGAGATTTAAGTGTATTTGTACATAGCATGAGGACAATTTGGGGGGTTAGGAGACTGATGCTCTAGTCCTCAGTGACTATTAGCATTGCTTGATCTGGGCTATAGTTTCTTTAACTATAACATGAGAGAGAGGGAGAAATAGATTCACAGCTCTTAAGGAATAATGACACAAGTGTAGCCCATGTAATGCAGTTTAATCTACCCGAATCAGCTGCACAGTGTTTGATTTTTTTCTCCTATTGAGCTGTGAGACATACCTTACCCAGGAGGTGAGCTTCAGAACCATTGGTGGAATCTATACTTGTTGGTTTTGTTTGTTATTTTATTTAAATAATACAGGCTGCACATGATAAAAGTAAAATTAAACAATAGGGCTGTGAAAGATAACAATTCCTGTCCTGCTCCTTCCCATCTCTAGTCTATTTCCCATAAATGATCTATCTTAACTGCTTCTGTTTTTTTGTGTGTCCCTTGGGTTACCTCAATAATTTTAAATAAAATGCAAACATGGATTTCTTAGTTTAAAAAATAACTCTCCAGTATAAAATGGGATAATTTTACTCCTTTAAGTACTCTGAGTCTCCGCCCACCCTATTGTGATAGATGTTATGTTTTCTGTTTAGTTTTTTAATGATCACATTTATAATTTCATGTAATGTACTCTACTTCTTGCTCAATAAATTCTGATATTTCTTCATTCTCCACACTGTAAAATGAGTATATTACCCCCTTCTACCTCTCGTCCCATGTATAATCTGCCATCTTCTACATTATCAAAGTGATAAATGTTTGCATTTTAATCTGTGACTGTAATTATGTCTTATGTGCTTTGGCTATATACTGTAAAAATTAAAAAAGAACAGTATTTATGTTGCTCTATCAATGTAAATTCTGCTCATGGCATAGCCAAATAGTGTTAGGATTATATTTTCTTCTCCCTGAGTACAGAATCATAACCCTGCTCTTCCTGTGGCATCGCTAATTCACCGAGTGTTAAGTCAGTCCAATCGTCTCTCTTTTAAAGTAGTTAATTCTGATAGCTAATACTGGTTACTGCTGGGGAAAATGAGTGCCTACGTAAAAATATTTTATAGTCAACTAGGCACTCCCAGCAAATAGATGGTGAAAAACAGTAGGAGGAATTTTGTGGTTTTCAAAGCAAAGCTTGCATTTTCTATTAGGATCTAAGTCCAAACTAATTTTTCTAGGCTTACATAATAGTAGTCTTCTATATACTTCATCCTCCTACCTTTGAGTTTAGTTTGCTATTCTTTTCTTGGATTCTTATGGTGCAAGTTTAGATTATTGGTTTGAGATACTTTTCTTTTCAAACATAAACATTCAATGCTATAAATTGTCCTCTAATCAATGTTTTAGTAGTATTCCAAAAATTTTGATAGGTTGTATTTTCATTCAGTTTACAATTTTTATAAATTCTATTGAGATTGCCTCTTGGATCCATGGGTTAAGTGTGTGGATCAATTTTCAAATATTAGAGATTTTCCAAATAACTTTGTTATTTATTTCTAATTTAATTCGACTGTGGCCTGAGAATATACTTTATATGGTTTATACTTTAAAAAATTCTATTGAAGTTAAACAAATTATTTTGTATTTCAACCCTTTTAAATTGATTGAGACTAAATCATGTGCACATAAAAAGAATGTATATTCTGCTATTGCTCCTTGTAGTGTTCTGTAAATGTCGGTTAGGTGAAATTGATTGATACAAGTCTTCTGTTTTCTTGCTGATTTTCTTCAGTACTCTCAATTATCAACGTGGACTGGTGAATTCAACTATTATTTTGCATTATCTGTTTCTCTCTTAAATTCATTCAGTTCATGAGTGTATTTGTGTGTATATTCTGTTCACTATTTTAAGTACATATATTTGTAATTGTTATAACTTCCTCATTAATATTTTCATTACTCTAAAGTGACCCTCTTTGTCTCTAGTAATATTTTGGCCTTAAAGTTTATTTTTTCTGACATTTATGTGGCCATTTCATTTATCTATGTTTACTATTTGCACAGTATAAATGTTTTCATCATTTTATGTTCAACTTATTTGTGTATTTGAATCCAAAGTGTATCTTAATAATTTGCCTAGGAATTATAATACGCATCTTTATTTCTTATAATGTCTTGCGATGAAAACTAATTGAATCGAGTAAAACATAGAAAGTTTGATCCAATATAGCTCTATTTCTGCTCCTTTCATTGTGATATTATTGTCACACATATTATATTTAACACAGTATAAGCCCCAAAATACAGATTTATAATTTTTAATGCTATTGACTTTTAAATAAGAGAAGAAAACAAAAAAAGGTATATCTATGCAGTATTTTACAATTACCTTCCTGTATAATTACATATTCAGTTGCTCTCTGTTTCCTTATGTGGATTGAAGTAACCATCTGATCTCATTGTCTTTCAGCCTGGAGTAATTTTTTAGTATTTCTGGAAAGCAGGTCTGAAAGCAACATATTACCTCAGTCTTTCTTTCTTTGGGAATTTCTGTTTCACCTTCATTTTTGAAGTGTAGTTTGCCGATAGAGATATCTTGATTGACAGGTTTTTTTGTTTTTTTTTTCAGAAATATATATATTTTTTATTATACTTTAAGTTCTAGGGTACATGTGCACAACATGGAGGTTTGTTACATATGTATACATGTGCCATGTTGGTGTACTGCATCCATTAACTCGTCATTTACATTAGGTATTTCTCCTAATGCTATCCCTCCCCCTTCCCCTTACCCCATGACAGACCCTGGTGTGTGATGTTCTACGCCCCGTGTCCAAGGGTTCTCATTGTTCAATTCCCACCTATGAGCGAGAACATGCAGTGTTTGGTTTTTTGTCCTTGTGACAGTTTGCTGAGAATGATGGTTTCCAGCTTCATCCATGTCCCTACAAAGGACATGAACTCATGTCCTTTTTTATGGCTGCTTGGTATTCCATGGTGTATATGTGCCACATTTTCTTAATCCAGTCTATCATTGATGGATATTTGGGTTGGTTCCAAGTCTTTGCTATTGTGAATAGTGCCACAATAAACATATGTGTGCATGTGTCTTTATAGCAGCATGATTTATAATCCTTTGGGTATATACCCAGTAATGGGATGGCTGGGTCAAATGGTATTTCTAGTTCTAGATCTTTGGGGAATCGCCACACTGTCTTCCACAATGGTTGAACTAGTTTACAGTCCCACCAACAGTGTAAAAGTGTTCCTATTTCTCCATATCCTCTCCAGCACCTGTTGTTTCCTGACTTCTTAATGATCACCATTCTAACTGGTATGAGATGGTATCTCATTGTAGTTTTGATTTGCATTTCTCTGAGGGCCAGTGATGATGAGCATTTTTTCATGTGTCTTTTGGCTGCATAAATGTCTTCTTTTGAGAAGTGTCTGTTCATATCCTTTGCCCACTTTTTGATGGGGTTGTTTATTTTTTTCTTGTAAATTTGTTTGAGTTCTTTGTAGATTCTCGATATTAGCCCTTTGTCAGATGAGTAGATTGCAAAAATTTTCTCCCATTCTGTAGGTTGCCTGTTCACTGTGATGGTAGTTTCTTTTGCTGTGCAAAAGCTCTTTAGTTTAATTAGATCCCATTTGTCAATTTTGGCTTTTGTTGCCATTGCTTTTGGTGTTTTAGACATGAAGCCCTTGCTCATGCCTATGTCCTGAATGGTATTGCCTAGGTTTTCTTCTAGAGTTTTTATGGTTTTAGGTCCAAGATTTAAGTCTTTAATCCATCTTGAATTAATTTTTGTATACAGTGTAAGGAAGGGATCCAGTTTCAGCTTTCTACATATGGCTAGCCAGTTTTGCCAGCACCATTTATTAAATAGGAAATCCTTTCCCCATTTCTTGTTTTTTGTCAGGTTTGTCAAAGATCAGATGGTTGTAGATGTGTGGTATTATTTCTGAGGGTTCTGTTCTGTTCCATTGGTGTATATTTCTGTTTTGGTACCAGTACCATGCTGTTTTGGTTACTGTAGACTTGTAGTATAGTTTGAAGTCAGGTAGTGGGATGCCTCCAGCTTTGCTCTTTTGGCTTAGGATTGACTTGGCAATGCGGTCTCTTTTTTGGTTCCATATGAACTTTAAAGTAGTTTTTTCCAATTCTGTGAAGAAAGTCATTGGTAGCTTGATGGGGATGGCATTGAATCTATAAATTACCTTGGGCAGTATGGCCATTTTCATGATATTGATTCTTGCCATCCACAAGCATGGAATGTTCTTCCACTTGTTTGTGTCCTCTTTTCTTTCATTGAGAAGTGGTTTGTGGTTCTCCTTGAAGAGGTCCTTCACATCCCTTGTAAGTTGGATTCCTAGGTATTTTATTCTCTTAGAAGCAATTGTGAATGGGAGTTCACTCATGATTTGGCTCTCTATTTGTCTGTTATTGGTGTATAAGAATGCTTGTGATTTTTGCATATTGATTTTGTACCCCGAGACTTTGCTGAAGTTGCTTATCAGCTTAAGGAGATTTTGGGCTGAGACAATGGGGTTTTCTAGATATACAATCATGTCATCTGCAAACAGGGACAATTTGACTTCCTCTTTTCCTAATTGAATACCCTTCATTTCCTTCTCCTGCCTGATTGCCCTGGCCAGAACTTCCAACACTATGTTGAATAGGAGTGTTGAGAGAGGGCATCCCTGTCTTGTGCCAGTTTTCAAAGGGAATGCTTCCAGTTTTTGCCCATTCAGTATGATATTGGCTGTGGGTTTGTCATAAACAGCTCTACACCCTCCCAAGATTAAACCAGGAAGAAGTTGAATCCCTGAATAGACCAATAACAGGCTCTGAAATTGAGGCAATAATTAATAGCCTACCAACCAAAAAAAGTCCAGGACCATACAGATTCACAGGCAAATTCTACCAGAGGTGCAAGGAGGAGCTGGTACCATTTCTTCTGAAAGTGTTCCAATCAATAGAAAAAGACGGAATCCTCCCTAACTCATTTTATGAGGCCAGCATCATCCTGATACCAAAGCCTGGCAGAGACACAACAAAAAAAGAGAATTTTAGACCAATATCCTTGATGAACCATTGAAGCAGAAATCCTCAACAAAATACTGGCAAACCAAATCCAGCAGCACATCAGAAAGCTTATCCACCATGATCAAGTGGGCTTCATCCCTGGAATGCAAGGCTGGTTCAACATACACAAATCAATAAATGTAATCCAGCATATAAACAGAACCAAAGACCAAAACCACATGATTATCTCAATAGATGCAGAAAAGGCCTCTGACAAAATTCAACAGCCCTTCATGCTAAAAACTCTCAATAAATTAGGTATTGATGGGTTGACAGGTCTTATACACACTTTGTATATGTCTTTCTACTGCCTGCTAGCCTCCATTGCTTCTAATGATAAGACAGTTTTTAATCCTGTTTTGGTTTCCTTGTATGCTGACTTATTTTTCTCTTGTTGCTTTCAAGATATTATCTGTATCTGTGACTTTTAACAGTTTGACTAGGTTTTTGCCAGGTGTCATCGTTTTATGTTTATCTTCCCTGGGGTTCATTAAGCTTTGGATGTGTAAATTAATGTTTTAAACCAAATATAAAAATATTTTTTGAATATTTAATCTGTCTCTTTCTTCTCTTTGAGGCTACTGTCGTACATATATTGGTATGCTTAGTGGCATTCACAGGTCTCGGGTTGTGTCCATTTCTCTTCATTCTTTTTACTTTTTCTTCTTCAGAGTGGATAATTTCTATTTATCTATCTTAAAATTCTCTGATTATTTTTTTGCCAGCTTAAATCTTCTGTTAAGCCAGCCCCTCAAGAAAATTTTTTATTTCAATTATTGTACCTTCAACTGTAGAATTGACATTTGGGTCTTTTTTATTTCTGTCTCTTTATTGATATTTTCTATTTGAGAACTTGTCTTTGTTGTATTTTCCTTTAATTCTTTAAATGTGATTCCTTGAGTTTTGGCTTTCACTTTATTTCAGAATTTTTGTGTCTTTACTGTGCACTAAGCTGCACATTCAGCCAGGGAAGAGTAGATAACTAGATTTTTTGGGTGCTGAATCGACTTTTTTTTTTTTTTTTTGAGACGGAGTCTTGCTCTGTCACCCAGGCTGGAGTGCAGTGGCATGATCTCAGCTCACTGCAAGCTCTGCCTCCCGGGTTCACGCCATTCTCCTGCCTCAGCCTCCCGAGTAGCTGAGACTACATGTGCCCGCAACTGCGCCCTGCTAATTTTTTGTATTTTTAGTAGAGACGGGGTTTCACCGTGTTAGCCAGGATGGCTTCGATCTCCTGACCTCGTGATCCACCCAGCTCGGCCTCCAACTATGAGATAGTGTCAATCAGTTGGACTTGGAGTTTATTTGGCTTTTTAAAACATTCAACAAATAGTGCTGGGACAATTAGATATCTGCATGTAAAAGATGAATTTGGACCACTCATACACACCAGACAAACAAAAAGACCTAACTCAAATTGAATCATAGACAAAAATGTAAAAGCTACAACTGTCAACACTTAGAAGAAAATTTAGGGGTAAGTTTTCATGAACTTGGGCTAAGGGATGATTTCTTAAATATAACACCAAAAGCATATGTAATGAATGGTAAAATTTATAAATTTGACTTCATCAAAATTAAAAATCTTTACACTTCCAGAGACTATCAAGAAAATGAAAAGACCATGCCATAAATTGGGAGAAAATATTTGTAAATCATATATCTGATAAAGGACTTGTACCCAGGATAAATTCAAATTCCTCATATCTTAATAAGGAAACAACCTCATATAAAAATGGGAAAGAGATTTAAATAGGCATTTCACCAAATAAAATATACAAAAGGCCAGTAAGCACATAAAGAGATACTCAACATAATTAATCAGTAGGGAAATGCAAATCAAAACTATGAAGACATATTTTTTTGCACACTAGAATGGCTTTAATTAGACAAAAAATAAGTGTTGGCAAGGATATGATGAAACTGCAACCATTATACATTGCTGGTAGGTAGGTAATGCAGAGCAACCAGTAAAGAAAACATTCAATACGACCTGAATGTTGCCTCTTAGCCGCAGAAACAGTCCTGTCCCAACTGCTCCTTTTTGTATCTACTCCTGTCTCTTTCAATCCATAATCAGTAATCTTTTATTATACAAAAACACTTCTGATGATAGTGTCCTCCTTCAAGTTAAAGCTTTTCAGTTTTTTTCCATTGCCCTGAAGATAATGAATAAAATTCTTAAGTGTTTTACAAGGATTTGTAAGATCAGGCCTCTACCTGCTTTTTGTCTTCCATAAGTTGTCTTCTAGTTCTTTCTGCCGCAGCTTCCTTTCCTTCCAGTTTCTCAAACATGCTTCTTCCCAACTCAATCCTTTACATGTTATGTGTCCTCTGACTTAAATAACTTCTCTACCCCAGTGAAGTACCTCTTTTACTATTTTCTTATTTCTGCTTAATATTCAGTTCTTCAGGAGAACTCTAATGATGCCATGCATATTAATTTGACTATAGCCTTCACCTTCTTTATCAGTTTTGACTTTAGACTTATTTGTGTAATTTATTTTATGTATCTCAACCATTAGGCTGAGGATAGAGGCTATGTCTGGTTTTGTGATCACCATCGTATTTATAATACTGAGATGAGTGCTTCCCACATAGGCATTCAATCAGGATTTGTTGCATAAATGAGTCTCTTCAGAGAAGTCCTATATCTCACTCAACATGTCTTAAGCAGAATTAATATAATCTGTCTTTATGATCCCAAATAGTAAGTACCTATTAGATGATTTTGGTAATTCAGAACCTGCCAATAAAGAAAAGCTTCAGTTTTGGCATACAGTTCATTTAAACATTTTAGCCATTAAAATTTTAGCCAGACAGTTTGGGAATTTATTGGGCATCAGTATAATTCAGAAGATATTTCTAGTGCAGTGATGGCTCTTGATTCTCTGAGGTCTGTAAATGTGAAAGTTCTTGCCTGAGTCAGAATACACTAAGTTATGCTGCAATAACAAATTCACCCGAGAATGTCAATCACCTAACACTAAAAAATTTATTTCTCACTCACGCTACATATTTAATGCAGCTTGGTGGAAGGTTCTCTGTTCCATATGGTTCCTCTGAGAAACCCAGACTGATTGAAGAGATTCTGCCATCTGGAACTCTACCAGTGGCTATGCGAGAAGGAGAGAATATGTTAGAAACTAACACCTACTCTTCCATGCTTTGACTTAGGAGTGACGCTCATCCTTTCTGCTCATAGCTTATTGGCTAAATCTGGTCATGAGTCATGTAATTGCTAGATGACTAGAAATCTTAGAGAGCACATGGATATTTGGTGAACAGTAAATGTCTCTTCCATAGTATTGATTCTGAAAGTAAATTATTCACTGATCCTTAAATTGAGATGTTTCAAGTAAATATTTAAGCAAAGTACAACTGAATACATACATTTTTGTGCACATCTGCTCTATGTGCCTGTTTGTGTAATGACCCCGACTGATTCTCTAGCTCATTCTTTCCTCCCAGTGCAAGAGTCTTAAGTGTAGCTAAAACTAAGTTCCAAGTTTAAGTCTTCAAAGTTTTGCCTGAGATGTTTGAAGAGACATATTAATCATAATGTTATCAATTGTTTGATAGCTTGTATTATATTTTCCTGAATTTCCTTATTGAGACATTCTCAAAAATTCTTTTGATTATTCTTAATTTGTGGTTTTTACTTCTATACTCTTGAATGTTTTATTGCTTTGAGATTGTACTGCTATTTTAGCTTTTCATTTTCTATGAATTTTCATTTTGTTTTTTATTCTGTAAGTATTGTGCCAAGGTTGGAGGGTTGTTGAGCAAAGCCAAAGTTACAGGTAACTAGATAGTAGTCTGTTTTGTCCTATGTGATGTCTCCATAATATGGCTTCCTTATTTTAGCTGCGTGACCTTGAAAATTTTCTTAATTTCTCTGAAAAATTTCTTAACTTTCTAAACTTCTAAGCTTCAACTTCCTTTTCTGTAAAATGTGATTTATGATAACTTTCCTAAGGTTTTGTTTTTTAAATAGATATCAATAACGTACATAAAATATGTAATGCAATGCTTAGCACATAATAGACACTAAATAAATATCATTTTCCTATTATCATATGGTTAATTCAAAGTGTGTGGTCATCCTGAAGAACTGGGCTGGAATCCATGCACCATCACTTAGGAAGTGGATAAAAAGAGCAAGTTATTTGATGTTTATAAAAGTCATTTGGGAGCAAAGTTGAATTTTCTTTTCTTTAAAGAAGCAACAAGCAAGACATTTCAGGATATCCAGACTTTGTTTGCCATTCAAAACAATATTATGTAACATTCCGGTATTTCTATCCTAGTTTTAGCCCTCTGCTTATGGGAAGTCACCTAGCTCTTATTGTGCCACCGATTCTTTAGATGTTGGGGACATTTAAGAGTTTTGCCTGAAACAGGTCACTGCTTTTAAGAATATAGTCTATTATAATATAGACTATAAATTTCCAGGGTAGGTCATCAATTTTTAAGTAGCTCAGAAAAATAATATGACATTTACAGTTTTAAGATTATGAGACATAATGCATTAAATAATTATGTACTTATTTTCTGATCTCACATTAGTTGAATTATAAAGGGTTGACTGTATATGTTTTGATGATATATGTTTGTCATCATGAAAACTCATACAGGTATGTCATACAAGTATGACAAGTAATAATATTTAAAAGTTATTGCATAATGTGTGATTTTATTAAATGATGAAATTATTTTTGGAATTCATGTATTAGCATAAATTATATACTTAATAAAAGAGAAGTGATATTGCCACTGCTTCAAAATTGTATTCAGAGCCTATTTGTAAGCTACCTAAGAATTCTCTTAATTTTTACAGATATATCTCATTCTTTGAGCAAAAATATTTAAGTTTGACTTTTAGATGTTTTCAGAATTTTTAAATAAAATATTGAATATTCTGAGGAAGTCTCAGGATGTTTCAAAAGTGGTTTTTGGTGAAGTAAAATTATCAAATAGTCTTAAGCTGAATTTTTTTGAAACAAAAAATTGCCACATTTCAGTGTATTAATTTTGGTGTGTATAAATGTACACATGTATAACAAGTTTTATAGTTAATGTACTAAGATGACATTTTATACTTTATATACAGTTAATGTATTTTGATAAAAGAGAGAAGCTTTCCTTTCAGACTTCTATTAGCAGGATTTAAAATATTAATTTTTACTCTTAACTCAGGTTGATACAAATAATAAATGAGCAAAAAGAATAAATGATCTTAAGAAATTATTTCTATCTCACATGAATTATTATTCCTGAATTTCTTGAATCTTTTAGCACTCTTTTGTATGTTACAAATTTATATCCAAGTTCTTATTCCTGTTGATGAGATATGAATATCATATATTCCTCAGTGATACACCAGAAATAAGCTATTAAACAAGCCGTAACACCAATAAAACATTTACTCTTCTTTCTAAATAAAGAATAAATAACCAGTACTGATAATCCTAATTTTGGAGACGTGGTTTTAAATAAATTTTACTCATCCTGCTTTATACTAGAGGAGAAAAAGTTGATGTCATATGGACTTCATTAGATTTCAGTGAAGTTTTTTTATTTATGACTTCCTCAGATGCGGTATTTTCCCTTCATAGCAGCTACTATTGCAGAAATTGTTTCTGAAAGTAGATACTGAAAAGATCTATGGATTTATTTTTAACTAAGATTAAAATGAACCATATATATATATATATGTGTGCTAGATATATATAAAATATCAACAGCCAATTATTTAACCATATCTAACTTAGGCATCTTTTTTTAAAAAAATAAGAAACCATCCCAATTTGACATCAAATAGTATTGAAATATCTGTCCTTTAAGAGAAATATTCAAGATGGGGGATTAAGGGGTGGGAGCAGATTTTATTTTACATAATTTTTTCCATGTGAACATTCTTCTTTTGGCTTACAAATCACTGAAGACAGATACAGTCATCTGTACACTGTTTCAGAAAGATATTTCCTCTCTTCTGTTTCCTATTTACAATTCCACTGGGTTCATAAAATGGTCAGATGCTACAGAGCCATGAACAAACTACAGTGCTTTTAATAGAGCCATTCATCTGCTCCTTTTGAAGGTTAGTGCTTTCTCTCAAGGGAGGGTTCTCAGATAATAAGAGGAAAATGAATGCCAGTTGAGCACCTGTAATCAAATAACTCTTAATTCCCTCAACTCTTGTCAGATATTGAGCTCCTCATATTGTTTCATAGGTGGGCATTTTATAGACCCCCGTGGTGTAATGCAGTTAGTTTCCTTTCCTGCTTCCCTTCCTCTTTCCTGTTCTCTAGCCACCATCCATCATGACTGGGTAAATCCTGTCAGACAGAAAGTCCCAGTCGTTCAAACAGTCAGACACTGCGCCAGCCTGGTCTACACTTGCACCTGTCACTTCCCAGCATTCAGCCTGTGAGGAAGGGAGCCAAAAGAACGTTTATCGAATGGATGCGGGCAACATGCCTAGCATGTCAACAGGCATGTGGCCTCAGCCGTGGGTCTGGTAGGATAGGATGCTACTGGTCCTGAAAAGATTCACAGTCTGCCCCGCCCCCGTTCCCCGAAGAAGGACTGATCTATGTAAAATGCTTGCTGCTTCAAACCTAGAGAAAACCGTAATTTAGTCCGGACTCTCAAAGACCCAACCTGTCACATGTAACAAAACAAGAGCGGTACGAAGCTCTGAGCTTGAGTCAGCTGGTCCATAACTCATCTTGCTATAAAGTCTGCAGAGGGAATTTGTAGAATGGGGTGAAGTGTTCCGTTTCATTTGTATTGTATCGCTTGGGATCTGAGATGAATTCAGGATGCAGCCACAGACATGCTTGGAATTTCATTGATTTTCTTGTGTTAGTTGGAACTTAGATATGCTTTATGGTTTTTGTAACCTTAACTTTTATTGAATATTTTTCAGGCGTAACACATGGAAACTAATGGTGTTCTACAATTGCTGAAGCAAGTGTAACACTAAAGGTATTGCCTTTTTGGTTCTTTATCAAAATAACTTTTACTCTGAAAAATCCAGTCAGGGAGATATGCAAAAATACAAATCTAAGAATTATAGCATTGTAATGAAGATAATGCTTAAACTTTATTCCAAAACTATGTACAATGAGAAAACTCATTTATCAGTTATGGAAAAAATTAATGTTAGTCTTGAAAATGTCTACCTTACTGATTTGTTACATGGACAAGTTACAACATTCCCATCAGAAATATGCTTCCTGCTTTCCTGTTTTTGTCCACTCTGGGCAAGAGAATCAATCTTTCTCTCTCTCTCTCCCCCGCTACCTCCCTCTCTTTCTCCCCCTACCTCCCTCTCTTTCTCCCCCTCTCCACTCCCTCTCTCTCTCCCCTCCCTCTCTCTCTCCCCTCCCTCTCTCTCTCCCCCCCCTTTCTCCCTCCCTCCCTGTCTATCTACCTATCTTACACACATACACACACACACACATATACACACACACACACACAGTTACTAAGGGCCAGGTACTGTACTAAGCTCTAGATTAAGACGGTGAATGAAAAAGATTCCATATCTGTGCTTCTTGCACTTATGGTCAGGTGTTTTCTTAAGTATACTTACCAATGATGGAAAAAGATACACACACACACACATATATGCACACTCACTGTTCTCCATACTATTCTCTGCCATGAGAGCAATGCATATATTTTACTGTAATTTCTTTCATAGAGACCCTCACACCTACATTCTGACATTAATATGCAGTTTATTCTCCTGGTGGACCTGGTATTAATTCTTTGGTAAAACACATAAGGCAATAATATCTTTGCTGTACAGATCCTCTGTATGTTACATACTCTTTATTTCATCACATTTTCCTGGCATGCTCACTTCTTGTTTCAAGGCCCTCTTTGATCTGTGTTTTGTTTTTTGCATTTGTTTAAAGAACTAAGGCTTTGTCATTTAATTGCAAAGAAAGACATTAATTCTTTCAGAACATTAAAAAATGCTAGATAACCATTGATAGATTCTTACTGCTGCTTTGTGTCTCTAATCCAATGTTTTAGAATTTTTTATTACTCATGAACCATGTGATAAGCATATAAATATTTTCCCTCTCTGTGAAAGACACAGCTGGACATTTACCCAGTAGACATTTCCTCCATGTTACTTGCAGACAGATAACTGCTTTTGTTCACCATTTTGAGTGTTCATGTGAGTCTAGAGAAATAGCTACAGGGGACAGTCTTTATTGGTCCTAGCTGATCAGTGGCTGTCTTTGCCACAGCAATTCATTGCTCAAGTCGTGATCACGTGGGATGATTCTGGCCAATGAAAAAGTCTGGAAAGATTGTCCTCATTTCTAAAAGAGATAAATGAGGGGGTTATTTCTTTTTCTTCGTCTTGACATTGTTATCTGCATGTGGTACCTGGAACTGAAATAGCCATCTGAGGACCTTTAAGTGAACAAGCCTAAAAGAAGTCAAAACTCTGGGGAGCTAAAGAAGACATAGAATTGATGTCTTTGAAAATGTATTTGCTTTTCTAGCCTTAGAATTACCCCACAACCATGTATTTAGTTATGTGAGGTAATACACATACTTACCCTTTGCTTTCTATATTTTCTGTTACGTGTAGCCAAAATATATCTTACTGTACACACCTGTCCTTAAAGAGTTCAAAATATAATGAATGTCATGACTAACATCAAATAAACCTAATTTTGAACTTGAAATATATATATATTCATATATATGTATTCATATATATATGTATATATGTTTACTTTGATCACACAGTTCTGTCAGTGTAAGAACTGAGACTATTTGCTTGCCATGAGCGTTTTCTTCCTAGGTTGTGTGGAAGGTAAACAAGATAGATCACTTTCAATAACACATCTGTGTTCTTTTTTGTTTCCAACTACATGTGTACTACTTTCTATACTCTTCTAGCTCCTGTCCTCTTGGAGAATTATAGCTGTAATATCAGGGATCCAGATCTGTTGTTTCTAGCCCTGTGGTCATGAGATGAATACTTTCAACTTCCTTCTATAGGAAATCACATTCCCCTAGGAATTGAGCTGAAAACAGGATTTTCATGTTCATCTCCCAAACACTCAACACATATACCTCTTAACTGAACCTGTGTAAGCTGATAGCTTGTGGTGATCACCTTTCCCACCATACAGAAGGACCGAGTAATGAAGCCAAATCAAACAAGCTGGTATCAAGATGGGGAGTCACAGAGTTCTGTGGATATTTTTGAGCTCATAAATTCATCTGTCTCTAAAGCTCAGTCTACTCATTAGATTTTTTCCAGTTACATAGGCTGAGCTACAGTTATTGTGATAGGCAGAATAATGACTCCTCAAATATGTTCACACCTTAGTTCCCGGATCTGTGAACATATTACATTTTATGGCAAAAGGGACATTGCAAATGTAATTAAGATTAAGCACTTTAAAATAGGGAGATTATCCTGGGTTTTATTTGTGGAACTAATCTCAATCACATGATTGATCCCTTAAAAGCAGAGAACCTTCTCTGACTAGAGTCAGAAGGATTCACACAGCAGAAGGGGCAAGTTAGATTACAAGCATGTGAGAAGGACTTATGACACAATTTCTGAGATGCAGTGACATGCACACAACTCCTTTAGACATAAAGGGTAACCCCTAAATAACAGCCAGCAAAAAAACAGGAACATCAGTTCTACAACTGCAATGAATGTTCTGCCAACAACAGCCTGACTCAGCCCCAATACGACTCTTCTCCAGACTCTCCTAACCAAAGCCTAGTTGGCTGACCACTTGATTTTGGCCTTGTGAAATCTACAATAGATAAACCAGTCAAGACAACCTAACTTTTTCTGACCTACAGAAATGTGAGATAGGAAATCTGTTTTGCAGCTGAGTATGGTGACTCATACCTGTAATCCCAGGACTTTGGGAGTCTGAGGCAGGAGGATCACTTGAGGCCAGGAGTTTGAGACCAGCCTGGCCAACATGGTGAAACCCTCTCTACTGAAAATATGGCACGTGCATGTAGTCCCAGCTACGTGGGAGGCTGAGGCATGAGAATCACTTGAAGCTGGGAGGTAGAGGTTACAGTGAGCTGAGATTGCACCACTGCACTCCAGCCTGGGTGACAGAGCAAGACTCTGTCTCAAAAAAAAAAAATATATATATATATATATATATCAGACATGGTGGTGCCAACCTATAGTCCCACCTACTTGGGAGGCTGAGGCAGGAGGATCACATGAGCCCAGGAGTTCGAAGCTATAGTGAACCAGGATTGTGCCACTGCACTCCAGCCTGTGCTACAGAGCAAGACCAGTCTCTAAAATAAATAAATAAAATAAAATTTTTAAGAAAGTAAATCTGTATTGCTTTAAACTGCTAAATTTGTGGTAATCTGTCACAGCAGCAAAAGAAAACTAATGTAGCTACTGAGAAGGATTTTGGGCTCTCTAAAACAAAAGTGTCTTGATGAAAATAACGGTATGTTTTGGCCCAAATATTATTGCAATATTGGAAGAAGACATACTGAATTTTCTTTTGAGTATAAAGTAACCATGGTCTTGGAGAAAAATAATTTTTATTCTTAAATATATTTGGGTTTTTAGAATGTTGTGGTTAGTTTTTGTTTGCCTCTTGATGGCAGAAAAGAAAATACCTTGAGAACAAGAACAAGGCCCTGGGTTGAAAATACGTGAACTCTATTGAGGGGTAGAAATAGAAAAAAGTAATACATTTGGAGCACTGGTTTGACAATGGAACTGCTGCAGGAATGACTGAGCACATTAATAGGTCAGAGGCAAGTTAATCAGAAGAGACTTACAGGCTCACACACGATGCCTGAGCAGGTGAAAGGCCTGAGGAAAGGAAGGTTGATGAAAAGGGATTGGGCAGAACCAAAGGAAGACAAGACCTCTCAGCCTGATTAGGTGGCTTTGGAGGGAAGATTTTAAACGTTGAAGTAAGGGATAAAAATGAAACTCTAGGAAACTGGATTTGTAACCCCAAAGCTGAAAGAAATAAGATCCTGGGAGAAAATTCCAGCTATGTCAAGTTAGCTTTAAATGTAGCAAAACAAAGTGTTGCCAACCAGGGAAGCCCACCTGAGCTTTGGGGTTAGTCACATAGACACACAGCTACTCAGGCTGTGGCCCTTCAGAGCAAAACTAGGTATTCACCATAAGTCACATAAACCATCTCATCAAACTGATACTTCTCGGTCCAAAGCCTCAAGCATACAAAAGCATGGTTATAAGGTAGAATATTCCAAGGGCTTGGAGATCATCTCCCAGGAGATCATCTGGCCAGGCCTTTCTTGGAAATGTGGAGCATTTGAGCAACCCAAGCCTGCTAGGTTAGCTCTTTTCTGCAGAGGGCCCTTGCAATTGTGGATCAGGGATCTTGGTTTATAAGGGCCTATGAAGTTATACTAAGAGTGATGGGACACTTTATAAGCAAGTTCACCAACATGCTGTGATGGCATCAGGAGACACTGCAGCAAGATCTCTCTCTAAGGGAGCCACATACTAACAGAGGAAGTTCCTTTCTGTACAGAGAAAAAGTGTGCTCCATGGGGCCATAGCCTCTGCCCAGGCTGGAGTCCATAATCCTGACTCTTACCACCAGCCCAGAGCTCATTTTCTCAAATGCCTCAGATGCCTATGCAAACCCATGCAACAGCCTTAAAAGTCGTGGGAACTTCCTCATCTCTCAGTACCTCCTCTCCTTTTTCATGTAGTGACTCACATAGAATTTGATAATATTTCAAACACGCTGAACAGAAAAGGCCACTCTCAGTCCAAGGAGACCAATTTAAGGTCCTCCAGATGCCTCATCCCAGCCTAGCCAGCCAGGGGCTGAGAGAATTCTTAAGTTACGTTTCTGCTAAATATTAGCAGGTTCAGAAGCTATAGCATGTTCTGAGGTTTGCCTCCTATTACTTGATATGCTAAGTCCTATCCCATGAAGAAAAATCACTTCTTCTTTCTCTAAACTATGTCCCTTTTTAGCAAACTCATCTTATCTTCCTCGCACAAAGAAGAAAATTCAATTTTTCCCCCATTAGAAAACAATATTTTCCTGCCACTAGATTGATTAAAGAAGTAGTAGATTCCATCTTTGGAATATCCATTCCCCTGGAAAAATTACACAGGCAGAGGTGGGGGATAGAAATAGGCTAAATTGACTTTACTTTGGGGGATTCACGAAGGGTCATGTGTTTATCTTTGTTCAGAATTAATACTGGGACTACAGCAATATAAGAACCTATTTCTACCATCTTCAAGGAGTTCATATTCTATTGAGGGTGTTGAGGGATAGGAGAAGATAAACAGTTAAAATAAGATATAATGAGTGCTTCTACAGTAGTGACCAAAGGCCAGAGAACACGGACTGTGACATTCAAGGACAGGAGGAGAAGAAGGTGTCTTGTTTTAGAAGGGAGAGAGAGTGGAAGAAAGAAAGCCAAGCAAGCTACATGTCCCCCTCCTGTCTGCTTTGTTCAAGCCAAGCCTCCAGCTGAATGGATGGTGCCTGGCCACATTGAGAGCAGATCTTCCTCTCCCAGTCCACTGACTCACATTCATGCAGGGCAGGCAAGCCCCAAGTTGGGGCTTAGTGTGAGAGGGTTCTTTGCTTCACCCAGGAAAGAATTCAAGGTTGCAATGGTAGAAGCAAACAGTTTCATTGAAGTGGCAGTGTTATAGCTCAGGCAGTGTTACAGCTCCAGGACTGCACCTGCAGAGCAGGGCTATCCCATAGACAGTGTGCTGACAGCAGCAGCTCAGGGCAGTTCTGCAGTCATATTTATACCTACTTTTAATTGTATGCAGATTAAGGGGCAGTTTATGCAGAACTTTTAGGAAACAGGTAATAACTTCTAGGACATCGGGTCATTGACATGGAAAAAGGTGGTAACTCCCAGGGGTTGCCTGGGCAATGGTAAACTGACATGGCACACTGGTGGGCGTGTCTTTTGGAAAGCTGCTTCTGCCCCATTCCTGTCTTAGCTAGTCCTCACTTTGGTCTGGTGTCTGAGCCCCGGTTATGGAGTCAAGTTCTGCCTCCTACCTCAGCACGTCAGACTCTCCTGGCAATATCCTCACAGACACACCCAGAAACGATGCTTTACCAGACATTTTAAGTATCCCTCACTCCTATCAAGCTGACTCCTAATATTAGCCATCACAGATAGTAAGCACAAAACTATTGTATGGGAGGAAAGATATCTACCTTTTCTTTGTCTAAAACAGCAAATTACATTGCACACAGTTAACAAGTTACTTTGGATTCCCTTTCTAGTCCTAGGCTTTGGAGTCTTAACAGCTTGAAAAATATAAGGCTGAGGCATCTTTGAAGATATTTACTGTCTATATGCAGTAAAGAGTCACTTACACTACAGCAACCCAGGACCCTACCCAGCTGAGGAGGAATGCAGCTGTGACCATGATTTATAAGCCTTCCTCCACTTCTCCAAAGCAGCATTCAAAGTTCTGCTCTCAAATTTAGCCTCCTTCAAGTCCAACATGTGTTGGAGCTATTTGCATAGAATGACAAGAGTGGGAAAAGTCAGAAGAAAATGCCGGAATATTATCTCTGGGCTGGCATGCATTTCTAAGTTACAGAGATATATGTGCAAAAATGCGCCTTTTAAAATGTCTCTAACTTAATTTAGTTCCTGAGGCCATTTTAGCGGATGATAGAAAACATAATTTTGTCAATTCAGGGTAAGCTTAAGCTTATTCAAACTTATTTAAACATGCATTTAAACTCAGTCAATTCTTCATTTTTAGAATATTTTGCAGAGTTTCTATTAGCAACTTCATACTTTTTCCCCTTTTTTTTCCTTCTGTCTGTGGTGAGCTCTAAGTTCAGAAAGGAGAGTGGAAGGGGCTTAGACTTAGTGGAGGGGCTGCTCCTAATCACCCTTGGAATCCTTGGACATCTGTTAAGATGTAGCTCACTTCTTTTGTTTCTTATTTTCCTGCTGTAATTCCCACTACTCAATTCTGAGGTTCACACATTCTGCATTTTACTGATTGATAGCTCAAAATAATATTCTATTAAAAGCAGTATAGATCAAATAAATTAATTTGCCATTGTGACTTCACCCTTCATTTTATGGGATTCCTTCTCACTCCATTGTCAACTCTAGGCCATTTAGCAATGTATCCCCATGAGCACTGAAACACTCATTCTTGACTGCCTGTATGATATTTCAGTGCCCTCTCTTTTCCAAACCCAGCAGCTGCAGATCTGTAGATTGGAAATACATTGATCCTACTTTCAACCAGGGAAATGGTGGGAAGCATTCCGAGTGAAGACTGTGGTTAGGATGTTCTGGGAGCACAGTCTAGTGTATACAGAGTAGCTTCTGCACTCTGAGTGAAAGCCCTCTAACCTTGCCTCACCGTGTGTTCTTATGTTAGAAATTTCTTTTGTCTCTAAGGCATCCAGATGCTCACCATATTGAAGCTCAGCAAACTGCAGCAAATCATGCACCACATAACATTTTGGTCAACAATGGACCACATATACTATAGTGGTCCTATAAGACCATAATGAAGCTTAAAAATTCCTATCACCTAGTGATGTCATAGCTGTCGGATGTCGTAATGCAACACATTACTCACATGTTAGTGGTGATGCTGGTGTAAACAAGCTTACTGTACTGCCAGTTGTATAGAAGTATAGCACATACAATTATGTACAGCACATAATGCATGATAATGACAAACGACTATGTTAGTGGTTTATATATTTACTTTTTATTTAGAGTAAATTCATTCTACTTACAAAAAGTAAAGTTAACTGTAAAACAGCCTCAGGAAGGTCCTTCAGAAGGTATTGCAGAAGAAGGCACTGTCATCATATGTGAGGACAGCTCATGTGTGTTATTGCCCCTGAAGACCTTTTTTTTAGTGGGACAAGATGTGGAGGTGGAAGATAGTGATGTTGATGATTCTATAGGCCTAGACTAATGTGTGTGTTGGTGTCTTAGTTTTTAATAAAAAAGTTTAAAAACTGAAAAAAATAAGGGTAGAAAGAAGCTTATAGATAGAAGGATAGAAAAATAAGGATAGAAAGAAGCTTAGTTCTAAAGAAATAAAATATTTTTGTACACCTGTACAATATATTTTAAGCTAAATGTTATTACCAGAGTCAAAAGTCAAAAAGTTTTAAAAAATTAAAAAGTTTTTAAAGTAAGAAAAAGTTTTAAAACATTTAAAGAGTTTATAAAGTAAGAAAGTTATAGTGAGCTAAGGTTACTTTGTTTTTGAAGAAATAATTTTAAAAATTAGTGTAACCAGATTGTACTATACAGTATTTATAAAGTCTATGATAGTGCACAGTGAAGTCCCAGACCTTCACATTCACTCACCACCCACTCAGTGACTCACTGAGAGCAACTTCTAGTCCTTCAAGCTTCATTCATGTTAAGGGCCTATGGAGATGTACCATTTTTTATCTTTTATACCATATTTTTACTGTACCTTTTCTATGTTTAGATATACAGATACCATCGTGTTATAATTGCCTACAGTATTCAGTACAGGAACATGCTGTGTAGTCAGCGGTCCCCAACCTTTCTGGCACCAGGGACAAGTTTTATGGAAGATAGTTTTCCCATGCGGTAGGGTGGGGATGGTTTTGGGATAAAACTGTTCCACCTCATATCATCAGGCATTAGATTCCCATAAAAAGTGTGCAACCTGGATCCCTTGCATGCACAGTTCACAATAGGGTTTGCCCTCCTGTGAGAATCTAATGCTGCCACTGATCTGACAGGAGGCAGAGCTCAGGCAGTAATGCTCGCTTGTCCACGGCTCACGTCCCTCTGTGCAGCCTCATTCCTAACAGGCCAAGGACCAGTACTGCTCTGAAGCCTGGGGGTTGGAGACCCTAGAGTACAGCCTATGTGTGTAGTAGGCTGCACCATCTAGGTTTGTGCAAGTACACTTTATGATATTTACACAATAATGAAATGGCCTAACAAATTTTCAGAACGTACTACCATCATTAAGCAACACATGAATGTACTTACAGCATAAGAGATGAGTAACACAGCTACCATTAGGAAGTTAATAGAACGTGTGGAAAATTAATAGCATGGTAACAGTTTTGTGATTGTGCACTAATAGTAATGCAAGTTGTAATTATACATCCAATGTGTGTGTGTGCGTGTGTGTGTGTGTGTGACAAACCAAAATGAATGGGACATGCATTTAAAGGAATTATTCTGAGCAGAAGCTTTCATAAATTTAAGCTAAATTACAAGCTACATGTGCCTAGGCCTTTGAGTGACTCCTCTGGCTATTATATTGCTTTGCTATGTTGGGTACAGGACAGATAGGTAGGATCTGTTTCTAAATGTGCTTTTCTTCACCTAGACCAGGGGTTTTCAAACTTGTTTTGTAAAAGGCCAAACAATAACTAATTTTAGGCTTTGTGAGCCATAATGCCTCTCTGACAACTACTCGATCTGGCCTTTGTAGCACGAAATCAGTCATAGACAATATGTAAATAAATGAGCATGACTATGCTCCCATAAAACTTTATTTACAAGAACAGAGAGCTGGATTTGGCCCAAGAATCATTGTTTGCAGGCTCCTTTCCTAGGTTTGAAAACAAAATCCCAGTTTTTGTCCTGCCCAGTGTGTTTGGGGAAAATGTACTCATGAACAACACCTCTCACTTCTTTATTTTTATTTTTTATTTTACTTTAAGTTCTGAGATGCATGTGCAGAATGTGCAGGTTTGTTACAAAGGTATACATGTGCCATGAACACCTCTCACTTATTAAGGCCGGGTTGCATCCCTCTTATTCCACTCTGTAATCCACACACATAGTGTTCAGTACAGAGAAAGCATTTTAGTTCTTTTTTGAAAATGATGAGCTTTCTTCTCCATACATCTGTACAAATGAGGACACATTTCTTGTCTCTTCTTGGCAAGTGTCTGTGGTCAAGGGCAAATCTGAGACATATGGACTCCTTCCCAGTGAAGAGGTAACACACAGTGGTATTGACAGCAAAAATATTCTCTATGAAACAGACCAGATTCTAAACATGACACATATTCAAACACTCTATTTGAGTCTTTTCTGAAGTTGACATTTTTCAAATATGTGTTCTTTGTAGATAACTTAAAGTATTTAGCACCTAAGAATTGTTCTGAATAGTGTTATTTCATACTAATTATGTGATGCCATTTGGTGGCTTCTTTGGGGAGGGAACACATGATATCAACTATTGTTTCATTAACCCTAAAGAACTGGCTTATAGCCTCCTCCAAATTTTATTTTCCCAGCCTTTGTTCCCTCTAATTACCATTGTTACTAATAACACCTTAGAGGGCACACAATAATGTATTTCTGGTACATGTATCCATCCTAAAAATATATGTTTGTAAATTTAGTTGCAAACAATTGATTTTGTTGTCATAGTCAATTATCAATGGGACTAAAGGTCCTGAAAGATTGCAAGACATTTAAATTCCAAAATTTTATTCATAGGAGACACTGATACTTTCCACATGGGGCAAGATGAAAAGTCCTTATTTTCTTCGTTGTGATCCAAATTAAAGCAAAGTTTAATTAAAGTTTCATTAAAGAAAGATCTTTTGTAGTCCTGGGAAGCATCTTTTTCTTTGAGCCAAATATGTTTTAGAACGGCATGCTTTCATCTCAAGTTTTTAATGTTTTGCTGAGGGAAGAAAGGGAATAGATACACCATTAATAAGGTGTGATGTGGCTCAGCCAAGAGTATAAAGCACCAGGTGTTCTATCAATTCTCATCTAGGCTGAATAGACTGCAGTGCAACATCTATAAGCTTTCTTGACTGACAGTCTTTTCACATGTTGCCACCTGAGTGACTTCTAATCGGGCGCTACTCCTCTAATCAGGCTTCCCATTGCATTCTCATCAGTTTAACTATTGTTCTTTCACATAAAACCTTTTTGATGCCAATTCTCTTCCCATATTCCTTTCTTTAATATCCCCCTACAACTCCCTCATCCATCTTCTGCAAACAAACACACTCTGCTAGTATTATTCTTCTTGGATACATTACATAACTCTTCTCACTTGCAGCATTTCACACAATCATTGATTTATCTTTTTTATTTGGCCCCTGACATTATGGTGTTACTACTGGCAAATGAATTTCAGCATTTTGCCTGCAATTAGGTGGGGTTTATATCAAAGGGGTATACAATCAGAAATGATTACAAATAAAGGTTACACATCTTCTTAGCTCAGCTTCCTTGGGAAACAGACCCTAAGACAGAAATGTGCATGCAGAGAGGTTACAGAAGAGTTCCCTGGGAGGCAGCATTTATGAGAACATAAAGGAACCAGGATTGGGCAGAGGGAGAAGTTGAATTGCAAGACAACTGAAACTGAGACTTAAGAAGATCCACAGGGAACTCAGGCACAGAGATGACCCTTTAGAGACATATCTCTCACTTTTCATTGAATGCAGAAGAAGGTCATTTCCTTGGGCAAGGGAGTTCTCCTTGGGGAAGAGTACTTCCTAGCACTTTCCCCATTACTTGAGGACAATACCAACCTCCAGATCTGTCGCACCCCTACCCACTGGCCATTAGGGCTTATAACTTGGGTAAAGTCACTGTATCACCCAGCTAGGATCGTGTGAGTCAAGGGGAAAAAAAAAGAGATGATATTCTAAAGGAGCTGCAGGAACTGGCCAGCATGTATAGGAAACAACTCAATTCTGAGGGTCCTTGATTAAGGAGGTCAGATTATAGAATTGCATAGGGAGAGTTTGTACAGTAGCACTATCCTGAGATACACAAGATACAATATCCTTAGAAAGACCCCAGGAGATAGTTAAGTAACAAGATGGCTCCTAAAAGCATTGGAAATTGATGACTTTGCATCATTGAAATGCCAGAATTGTCTTGGCAGGGAGTGGAGTAAGGAGTTCAAAGACTCAAGGAAGTGATTATACTAGAATAGGTTCTTGAACAACATGGATTTGAACTGTGTGGGTCCACTTACACGCAGTTTTTTTTTCTGCCTCTGCCTCTGCCTCTGCCACTGCTGGGAGAGCAAGACCAACCTCTCTTCTTCCTCCTCTTCCTTAGCCTACTCAATGTGAAGACCATGAGGATATAGAACTTTACGATGATCCACTTTCACTTAATGAATAGTAAATATATTTTTCCATTCCTTTTGATTTTCTGAATAATATTTTCTTTTCTGTGGCTTACTTTCTTGTAAGAATACAGTACATAATACATACATAAAATATGTGTTAACTGACTGTTATTGGTAAGGCTTGCAGTCCACAGCAGGCTCTAGTAGTTAAATTATGGGTAGTCAAAATTATGCAAGAATTTTCACTGCACAGTGGTTGGTGCCTCTAATCCCTGAGTTGTTCAAGGGTCAACTGTATTATGTAAAGCTGAAAGTCTCATCAAGTGATTATGTTTCATGGAGAGGTCATAGCAAATGCACTGGTCAGGGGAGCACAAATATCAATAAAAACTCAGTGATGTCTCTCTCCTGTTAGCCAGGGATGACAGTAGGAAAGGCCATTACAGAACATATAGGATACAAACAATAAGGACCAAATGGCAATGCTTGTATGCAGGAAGCCAATACAACTCAATACAAATGAGTTGCAGGTTTGGAATGACAATCAAGGGGACCTGACTTCTGGAGAACCATGGAGATGCAATTATGGAGATGCATTCCTAAAGGCCAAATATACGGGTAGCCAACTTGAATACTACTCATTTTAAGCCATCTGGAAACAGCAAGAGTGGATGACCCAGAGGTTAGGAACTCTTGTCATAATAATAATCCATTGTCAGGTTTCTGAATCAAGCTGATTTTCAGACATAGCATCTGAGAAAGGACCCCACGATACAGTGTACACTACAGTGTACACTGTAGTGATCCCTTCAGTCTTTTCGTCGTGAGACCTGCATTCATTTACTCAGGTAACTGTACACTGAGAAGGGACATAGCCAAAAGTTTCTACAAGTGTTGGGCATAGAAGCCAAGTTAACACTGAAACCTTATGAAGCAAAGTGTCATCATGGCTCTCCAGTAGAATGGAGACATATGGGAGCCAAGCAATAAAAAAAAGTCTTGACCAACATCTGGATGATAGTGGATCCACTGGGTTGGCTGGCCCATCCATTGGTCATATTCCTAATTTTTGAATATTCAGTTGAGATTGACATACTTCATAACTGGTTCATCCCCCATATTGGATCCTTGGCCTTCAGTACATGAACTTTCATACTGGGAAAGTGCAAATAGAAGCCTCTAAGACTTCATTGTCTTCCCCTAATCAAAATAATAAATCTAAAACAATATTATGGGGCTGAGCGCAGTGGCTCACACCTATAATTCCAACACTTTGGGAGGCCAAGGCAAGAGGATGACTTCAGGTCAGGAGTTTGAGGCTGCAGCAAATTATGATTGCTTCAGTATACTCCAGCCTAGGTGACAGAGCAAGATCCCATCTCTTAAAAAGTTAAAACATAAAAAATAAACAATATTGCATTCCAGAGTAAGGGAATGGCTGACAATAGTGTGCTATCATTAAGGATCTAAAGTCCAACAGAACATTCTAAAATAATGAATATAGTTATTGAACACTAAAAATATGGCTAGTATGACTGAATAATTTTTAAATGTTATTTATTTAAATGTAAATCAAAATAGCTACTGGGTGTACTGAGTGGTTATCTTATTGGATAGCATAGATCTAAAGATTCGGAGTGGTGGCCCCCATTTTGTTTCCATTTAAGTTAATGGTTTGGCCACTAAAGAAACATGTTGGATACTGAAGGATGCAGGAGGCCAACACAAACCCAGTTAAGTAGCAGCCTTAATTGCAATTGCTTTTCCAGATGTGTTATTTTTCCAGCGCCACTTAACATAACCTCAGGTCTATGGTTTAAAATATTACTTTGGTGAATACTTTTATCTATTTTAATCAGAAAGTGAGATTACAATGTGTATTCACATAAAAGGGGCAACAATGTACAATTATGCATTTACTCCAGAGCTATGAAAACTCCCCTGCCTTCTGCCATAATATAATCCAAAGTGATCAGGACCGTCTGGATGTCCTGCAAAATACATTGGTTAACTACATCAATGATATTAGGATAACCTGGCCAGCTAAATTGTAATTGGCTAACATACTGAAGAACTTAGCCTTTTTAGCTTGAGAGCTGAGAGAATGTGAATGAAATGTTATAAAGACTCATGGGCCTACTACATCAGTAAAAAATGTGGGAGTTCCATTGGTCAGGGGCATGTTGAGATGTCCTCTCCAAAGTAAGAGACAAATTATTACATTATTCATCTCCTACCACAAAGAAGGAAGCACATTATTTGGTGAGCCTCTTTGCATTCTAGAGGGAGAATATTCCTGGAAGTAACTTGGTCATCCTTATAACAGCTGACACCAAATGTTACCAGCTGTAAGTGAGGTCCAGGCTGTGGTGAATTCAGTCCTTTTTTCCCTGCCTGAAATGACTCATAGATAAACATTTCTAAAACTAAATATTGAGAATGTTGATGTTTCTGTTTTCTGATTTTTCCATAAACAAATGGAAATTTTCTAGCTTATCTTTCCTTTAAAAAAAAGTTAGACTTCCCACAAATGTGATTTTTAAATCTTTTTATAAAACAGGCAAAGCAAGCATAGTACATATAGAAAGAATGAATAAAAAAGGAAAGAAGGAAGTAAAGAAAGAAAGGAAGGGCGGGACACAAAGAGGGAGAGAACCACCAGAAATTTAAAGTGTAAAAAAACTTTATTTTCTAATTTAAATGTGGGCGTTATTGGAAGGGGGTGAGAAGCTGAGGCTCAGAGAGATTAACAAATTTGCTCAATATTTACACAGAGCTAGCATGCAGTACAGCTTGGACTTGAAACCAGATCTATCTCAAGTAAAAGCCTGTGCCCTTAAAGAAGATGCCATGCTGAGTCCTTGATGAAGCATTAAGACTAAATATATCAGCTAATAGACCCTGCTTATAAGTAAGAATTTCAGATTGAGTTAAGAAAAAAGACTTTAATATTAACTGCAATATACTTAACAAAAAGACACTATTTTTAAGTAGTATTGTTCAAAATTCTCTTACAGAGAAAACTATACAACCAGTAATACTAATTTCACATAAAGTGAAATTAAATACAAATATTAAATAGCCACAAAGATTGCCAAACAATGCTATTAAAATTCACACCTCACCATGAAATATAAGAAAACTTTACAGAATATTTGTCAACTAACCAAGCTATCAAATATATAATACAAACCTGGAATAACAGGAAATAATTGTTAAAATGCAATTATTATAACATATTGGTGAGATGGGTGTAAACCAAAGAGTATCGGAGACAAGTCTCAATCAATTTAGAAAGTTTATTTCGCCAAGGTTAAGGAAGTGCCTGTGACATAGCCTCGGGAGTTCTTGAGAACATGTGCCCAAGGTGATTGCAGTACAGCTTACTTTTATACATTTTAGGGAGACATAATACATCAACCAATACACGTAAGATTTACATCGGTTTGAACTGGAAGGGCGGGACTTGTTGCCCAGGCTGGTCTTGAACTACTGGGCTCAAGCAATTGGCCAGCCTTGGCCTCCCAAGGTCTTATGACTATACGTGTGAGCCATTGCACCCAACCATGTGTTTTTATGAATACCAGATTTGGTCTGACTTTTGTTTTCCTTGTACCTCTATACCTCACATCAAAATAACTGCGGGGAAGGCCTACAGCACTTACCTATCTCTTTCTGTGAAAGGATATGCTATCTGCCATAAAGAACATGATAAAAGGAAATGAACGAAGTGGCTTTGGTCAGTTCCCAACACACTATTTATATCCAGAGTGGTCTGGTGTGATACTGCAGTGAGAAATTATATCTCTACTTCTGTAATATTTTTTATAAAAACAAAGTCCAGTAATTTAGAATCAAAGTACTTTTTCACTTGGATGTTGAATGATTTGCACTATCCAGTTCTTTTTTAGAATTACCCATTAGTCACAGGGACATTTTCCAAATTTTTAACACAGTTATTCTATACTTTATGCTATTAGAACAAAGATGATAATATATGTTTAATGTTTAGTGACACTATAATCATATTTTCTCGTGTGAATTAAACCTTCTCTTCCAACATATTTCCAAATCTTGTGTTAGTTTCTGATATCCTTAGAAGTTTCCTTAGGTGGCAAATCTAATCCACCTTGTGAAATTTTGAGATCTCAACCATTCAAGTTTGTATGGATATCTGTATTTTGTATATTCCTAATCTTTATTCCTTGAGTCAGTAGTGATTCCATTTGCTAGTCTACAATTTATGCATTAAAAATAGTATTGGATTAAACTGCAAAGTAAGGTTATTTTTTTTCATGCTTTGTCTGCATTTAGTCCATGTAAAACATCAGTTGTATCTCATTTTTGTTATACTCAAAGTGCCTTGAAGTCTTGTATTTTTGCAACTGTTCATACTAAGCATAGTTTCTTTTTCTAAAATGACCTTGTGAAAGCCATTGTTATGGAGGCATTCTGTGACTAAGATTCCGTTACACGACTGAGCTGGCTGATGGCTGAAGTTTGAGCAGACGCAGCTGGTTGTTGCAGCTGTGGGTCACAGCACGCTACATCAGACCAAATGTTCATTTTGTAGACACTGCCGAAATCTTGCACTGATGGAAGTCCCATTGACTTTGAACAAAATGTACCCAAGTGCCTCTTCAATGAGCATTCTACAATAGTGAACAAAAACCCAGCACTCGACATTTCTATGCTGTAGAAAGTAGTTATAACTAAAGTTTAAATTGGAAGGTTAAAGCTTGTAATAGTCACATCAGACAGGACTACAATCTTCCTTTTCAGAAACTAAAAGGTACTTAACATCTATGTAGAAAAGAATGAGAATCAGCTAGGATAAAATTTTATTGCTGTTTATTTTCCAAAAAAAAAAAAAAAAGCTTCTCTGAAGGTTCCCTAACCAATTAGTTTCATCAAAGGATGCAGCAAATATTTTTCCCAATACTCAAATTCCAATGTTTCCTTTTTATGAACACTTGAAGTGACATGTGCTTGAAAAGACACCTGTAAACAGAAATTGTATGTATCCAGCCCAATTTTACCAAACATTTATAACTGTGAAGTTAGAGAAACAGTTTTCTAGGGTTGTGAAGTTAAAAGTGAAGAGGCAAGCAGAGAAAAGTACAAGCCAAGGCAATAGTCATCTTTGTCGTGTCTTTTCCTTCTCTAGAGTCTGACAGCATCCTCTTCATCACTCCCATTTTGCTACCTCCATCAAAGAAAGAACAAAGTGTGAACTGAGAGACCCTAGAGTGTTGAGATGGGTAGAAGGGCATACACCTTCCCAGATGAAAATGTCAAAGGAAACAAATATCTTTCAACATTTCTTCTCTTTCTCTGTGGTGTTTTCTGGGCCAGTTTCCTCTCTGATACCATCTACTTCCTCTATTTCTCTTTGCTTCAGCCACATTTGTCTTCCTGCTTTTCGTTGAATAAATCATATATATTCCTGCCTCAGGGCCTTTGCCTTGATTTTTTTGCCTAATTGGTCCTCCATATACCTATATAGATTGTCCCCTCAACTCTTTGTTAAGTCTTTGCCAAGAAGTCAGCTTCTCAATGAGACTATCCTGGCCACCCTCTCTTTAATACCACAGCATGCTTCCACCCGCGCTCCCTCATATTGCTACCCTTGGAGCCATGTTCTACTCGCCCTCCTTCTGTATGCACACATTGTCTTCAAATTTTGCTTATCTATTATGCCAGTTTTCTTTCTCTACCTATGCATATGTGAGTTTCATGATGGCAAGGACTTTTGTCTGTTTAGATATTTAGCACCTGGATTGTTGCTAAGAACATGGCAGACGCTCAATTTGTAATTGCTAAATGAATTGATAAATGGGATTCAGAGCCTTTCTCCCAATTATCTGTTGATCAAGCATACTTTTCTTGCTGGGTCCAATGGTTCTAATCATAACTGCACAAAATTCCTGCTTACTTAGTCATCCAAGAGAACAGCACTTTCCCTCATTAAATTTAAAATATCTATAATGTAAAATACATCATAAAATGTTTTCTTATAAATGCTTTTGAAGATATCTGATACAGCATTTATTACTTTAAACTCTAAGTACCTCTATTAATTTTTAATTTTCATTTCTGAATTACTTAACCCCAAACTATTTAGCAAATTCTTATGTACTCTCCTGCAAATTTAAGACATGTTATCATTTTGACATTTTTGCATCATAAAATGGTAAAGTCTCTGGTATATTTCTACATTCCCATTTCAAGCTCTTTTCTCCCCAGTAGCAACTATTGTCCTAAATTTAGAGTTTTTAAAAAATATCTTAAAAGGATTCTATACTTTCACTACATAGGTAGCCATAAAAATATATAGTATTTATAGTTACCATTTTTATATGTACTGTCATCTGGTACATAATCTTTGATGAAATACTCATTTAGTATTATAGTTTGGACGTTTTCATATTGACACATTTTAATTACTTTAATATATTCCTCTTGATTAATCATTGGTAGTTTATTCATTCTTTCCTTCGTTAATAAATAATTGTGTTCATTCCAATTTTCCACTTCGAATATGTACTAAAATTATCCTCCTTACACAAGATTCATTGTGGACTTGTGTTGGATTTTCCACATTGAATATATCTAGAAGTGGAATTGCTGAGTACTGTGGTTTATACATGTTTATTTAATTCAATAGGAATTGTCAAATTTCTCTCTGCTGCAGCTGTACATTCCCATCAGCAGTCAGACACTTTCAGTTTTGCCAGTGGGGTAAATATGAAATGGTATTTCCTTATTTAAATTTGTAGTGAGAACCAGTGAGTGTGAGCAACTCTTTGTATGGTTATTGGCATATCCAGGTTTCTTCTTCTATAAATTACCTCTCCATATAATTTCCATTTTTCTATTGGATTCTTTATATTGATTTATAGAAATTGTTTGTGTATTATGAATACTAGCTCTATGTCAGTTGAATTGCACATAACATTTTCTAGTGTGTGATTTGTCTTTAAACTTTGTTCATAGTGTTTTTTGTCATGAAGTTTTTTAAATTTTAACATCTAATATAAAATAATCTATTCTGTAGGTTTCCGACTTATATATCTTGTTTAAAAATATTTACTTTAACAAAGTAAACTTTGTTAATACTTTGTTATTAAAGTGAGTATGTAAAGTCCTGGTTTGAAATTGGGGAGAAAGCTGAATTATATATTCTATATCATATGCTGAATATATTTTCTAAAATGTAATTTTCTTATCTTCTTTTCCTGTGAAGAGTGGCAGGATCGATATTTATAAGGCAATTATTATTTAAAATATTTTAAGAGCTTTTTCTCATCTGAAGTTAAGTTTAGAAAAATTCAGCAGTAAAGAAATTTGATAAAAACAAGAATTAATGGAGAGAATTTGTAAGTACAATGGAGAAAGTCAGTTGACCATCACTAAGTGACATTAAAGTCACTTGCTTCCTTTAAAAAGTACATGTGTATTTTGAATCTGCTTTTGTTGAGTGCCTACTTTTATGGCTCAGTGATCAGACTAATATTCAAATAAAAAATATGTGAAACCAAATTCATCAGGCATACATTTATATTTATAAGCTTGAAATGGAATGCCTTAAACAAGTATGGCCTAAAAGTATTAAAAATTAATCTTCTTTGTCCTAACTTTATCTTACCTTTGGGTCAAGAAAAAACAAAATGAAAACAAAACAAAAACCAATAGTACTTTATAAAAACATATTTATGTTCATTTATGCAAACTAATAGTTGTTTGGTCAAGCAGTGTCTGACAATACCTTTATTTCTTCCATTCAGTAATTGCTGGACCAGGAAAGACCTTCATACGGGGCACGTTATTGCTTAATTAATTTAGCATTAAAGCATGACAGGGTGTGTTTTAGTGTCTATTAATGAACGCCTTGGGTGTCTTCAGCTGCTCGAGGCATATATTAATAGCCCAGCAAAGCATGCCCTGGAGTCGCTTACTGTCATTTTAATATGGTTATTTAATTTGAAATTTTATCTTTAAACCTGATTTTCCAGTGAATCTATACTCTCTATTCTTCCACCATTATAAAATAGTTCTTACAGTATGGGTTTTCATATTAAGTTATTATTCAAGGGGAGAATAGACAGCAGGACCATTTGACCTCCATTTGGTGAATGTAACATATAATTATAAACTTGCTGTGTAAATACAATAGAATAATAAAGAAAAGCTTTCTTCACCACATATATGTTTTTGGAAAACTTATCTAATGAGTAGTTATTTTCCACTCAGTAGCATTGAGTTTTCCATCACCGACAATATTTACTGTGCTTTTGTTACCCCTTGCATTAATAATAGAAATAAAAAATGTGATAAATTGGCTCTTCCCTTCTTCTTTCTAAAATGCTACTTGTGATTGAATAATGGGAATATGGCATAACTGAAAAAATGGAATGAAAGCATGTGAAGAGAGTAACTCAAAATGTCAGAAGTCCCTAAACTGCACTGATGACCCCTTGTCAGGAGCAGCAACTACTCCATACCTCCAACCCCTCCCATCCTTGCTCAGACTGTGCCTTTTATGCTTGAAGCCCCTCATTTGACTTTACCTGGGGTCATTACCTTTTGAGGAGGAAGCCCCACCTCCACTAGTCTTTGTGGCCTCCAGACCTATATCAAAAGTCAGACCACACAGAATGCTCTAGGAGGCCAATTACAAACTTGGGAGGAGACAGCTTGCACATCAAAATGCTTGTAAGATTTCTCTTCTGAATATCAGCAAATTTAAAAAATGTGTATGACAAGTAATGCTTAGGAGGTCCGATGAGGAATTTTTAAAAAAGGGTATGACAAGTAATGCTTAGGAGGTCAGATGAGGAAAAAAGGAACATGACTTTTATTAGTTTGAAGTTTTTGAAAAGTAGAGAGACTGTGGCATCAGTGTCCTGGATAGAGAGTTGGAAGTGATTTGCTTGAGAGATAAATGGGTGAAGATTTCCACCGCAAGCCCACTTAGCTCTCTTGGTTGATCTATGCAGAAGACACATGGGTCTGGGACAATGACAGAGATTATCATGGGCTTCATTATGTGATATCTTCATTGAAGCTGTTATTACATGTGTGGGCAAATTAGTACAGGCCCTAGTAACTGTTATGCTGCTGCTGAGCTGAGAAATGTTTTTCCCCTCTTTATGCCAATAAACAAAGAGCACTAGAAGCTGTTTGCTTTTACCTGACAGACGATTTACCTTCATCAACTTGCATCAAGGCTGCAACAGCTATACTGATATGTTTACAGAACAGAGAGAGAGTAGTGAGTATGCTAGAAGCCTCAAAAGATAACATGAATGCCAGAGAGTAGAAAAGAAATTACTTTAAAATACAGGGTTCTGATAACTCGGTGATATTTCTGGACTCTATTAATCTATGGTATGTCAAAATAGATTCTTTAAAGTGAAAACTACATTGCTGTATCTTATACCCCCTACCTTTCAAGCAAACAAACCAAAGAATGCTTGGTAGACCTCTTTGATGTTTGGGAACAGCTTATACTTGATAGGAGAATAGAGTTTAAGAAAGGCCTCCTGCTGGTCCTGCCTGCAAGGCAAACAAAATGAGAGCACTGTCATTTATGAACCACTGGACTCAATTGCTGGGAGTGTTTCTCTAGTGGATTAGGAAGCTGTCAAAACTGGTGGTAAGACACAGTCAGAGAATTACAAGGAAGACCCTAGGATTTTAGAGCAAAGCCATGATCCTTTACCTAAAAACTCTTTTCCTTTTGAGAAACAGCTCCTAGTTTTGCCCTGGACACACATCAACTGAATGCCTGATCATGAAACAACATTTGACCATGTAACCTGAGATGTTCATTTTAAACCTGCCAGGAAACTCTAAGTTAGAAGACTGGCAACATCTTATCATTCATTATAGGTGGTATATCACCTATAATGTGTGTGTATGTATATCTATCTATCTATCTATATCTATATCTATATATATATATATAAAACATGGTTTGGAAGCATGAATAAACAGTGTGAGCCTTCCACTGGGCACACCTCTGTCATAAAGCCATCCCTGCTCCAGTCAACACCCATGGCTTCATGGATAGTTTCCACTGGCCTGAAGGGTATGCCACTTGATGTGGTTTGGCTGTGTCCCCACCCAAATCTCATCTTGAATTGTAGCTCCCACAATCCCCATGTGTCATGGGAGGAACCTGGTGGAGGTGGAGGTAATTGAATCATGGGGATGGCTTTTTCTCATGCTGTTCTTGTGATGGTCTCATGAGATTTGATGGTTTTATAAAGGGCAGTTCCCCTGCACATCCTGTCTTGCCTGCCACCACATAAGATGTCCCTTTGCTCCAACTTCACCTTCTGCCAATATTATAAGGCCTCCCCCACCATGTGGAACTATGAGTCCACTAAACCTCTTTTTCTTTATAAATTACCCAGTCTCAAGTATTTCTTCATAGCCATATGAAAATGGACTAATACACCATTTAAACCCGGATTTTACAGAATGTTATGCTACATGCTGACATCAGCCAGAAGTGCACTGTTGTGACCTTTGTAGCTGTTGAGGGCTGAAGAACACTGGAAAGATTAATCCTCCAGGTGGTCATAATTCAAAATGGTGCATCTCATTTTTCACTTTGTTTGGCAAAAGAATGTCTGCTTCAGACCAGAAGCAACAGCGGTTAATTGTGTAATTGCGGAGAGTAAGATTTCCAGCAGAGTGGGAGTTTGGGTTTTGTTTAGAAGCGAAGAGGATTGAGTAAGAGTTATCTTGTTGAACTTCTCAGAAGTTAAAAATGTGTGTTTTCCATGTATGAATGAACATGGCAAGCCTCCACTGTAAAGGAGATTTTCTTTTCTCAGGTAGACAACATGATCTACTACATGGATGTCAGTGTGCCGCCTTCTCTGGCAAGGAAGCCGCCTTAATGCTTTTTCAAAGGGATAATGAACAACATGGTCACAGTATAAAGGAGTAAAATTTTTCATTGGCTTGCCAATGTCCACTTACTGTGCCAAGGCTAATCAACTGTCAGTCACAGGGGACCAGTTTGTTAGCACTGTGGCCAATCCAGAGACCTGATATGGTCCCATACTTTACATGAGTCAGGAAACCATATGGTGATCATTTTAGTATACTTAATTATTCTTCTTCTGGAATAGACAAATATCTGTATTTAGATTCCCTTTCCTTGTCTGCCATGTTTCTGCCAATAACCTCACCTCTGGGATTTTTAAAATTAATTTATTATTAAATGTTTTACTTATCACAATCTATACAATATTTGGACTCATGGAAAGGTAAAATGTCTACCGATGCCTTAATTTTTGCAACTACTAGAAGACCTCATGAGATTGGCATCCACTTTACAGAATTTGTTCTAGAACAAGCCAATGGCCAATATTTTGTGACTTTTCTCCCATGACCAGAAAATATAAATCCGGGCAACAATGGGACAGAAGTGAGAGTGGCTTCTTCATTCTTGCAGTTAATGATTTGCTTCCCAAATTTTTGCACCACATTTCCTTTTCCCTAGACTCTACTGGTTTAGAGGTGTTAGGACCCAATGTCTGAATGTTTCCACCAGAGGATATAACAATAGTCCTGTTGAATTAGAAGCTAAGGTCATTATAGTTACTTCATGTCACTGAATAAATCGGCAAAAAGAGTTTCTCTCTGCTTACTGGGATTATTTCTTAGTTATCAAAAGAAATAGAATTGCTGTTATGTAATGGTAGCAGAGAGGAGTATCGTATTGGTGCAGGAATTGCTTACTCTATAGAAGCCTATAGAATATTCACAGAGACAGATTCCTTATTAATGAAGTATTGAGCAACCTCACCAGGCAAAGAACCTGAATCTGCTGAGATCATTCTGAAGGAAAGCAAACGTAGTGTAGAAGGGATAGTGGAAGAAGGAAGTTTTTATTACCATCTATAACCTCATAACAATTACAGAAACAAAAACTGTAGAATCAGTCAGTATTTTCTTTACTGCTGTGATGTTTCAACCCTTTCTTTTTTTGTTGTTGCTCTCAGTGTCTTATTTAGGATATCTTGGAGATGATTTATATGAAAATTTAGCTCCCAGGTTAGAGTCTATTGGAAAGAATGCTAAATACATTAAATGATGAGAATTTTGATTATTCCTCTGGAGTGGAGGACAAGCACATTTGTGTTAAGCAGTAGCACTTTGTTTTTGTTGGAGTGTGATATGGTTAGGCTTTGTGTCCTCACCCAAATCTCATCCTGAATTGTAATTCCCATAATCCCTATAAACCGCACGTGACAAGGGAGAGACCAGGTGGAGGTAATTGAATCATGGGCATGGTTTCCCACATGCTGTTCTCCTGATAGTGAGTGAGTTCTCTCCAGATCTGATGGTTTTATCAGGGGCTCTTCTCCCTTTGCTTGGTACTTCTCCTTCCGGCTGCCTTGTGAAGATGGTGCCTTGCTTCCCCTTTGCCTTCCACCAGGATTGTAAGTTTCCTCAGGCTTCCCCAGCCATGCTGAACTGTGAGTCAATTAAACCTCTTTCCTTTATAAATTACCCAATCTTGGCCAGTTTTTTATAGAAGTTTGAAAATGGACTAATACAGGGTATTTAATGTCTTTGTCTCTTTGGGCTGCTGTAATAAAGCACCATAAATGGGGTAGATTATAGACAACAGAAGTTTATTTCTCATCATTCTAGAGTATGGGAAGTCCAAGATCAGCATGCCAGTATGGTTGGGTTCTGGTGAGGGCTCATTCCTCAAAGAGAGTGTCTGCTTGCTATGTCCCTACATGGGGCATCTCTGTAGAGTCTCTTTTATAAGGGCATTAATCCTGTTTATGAAGGCTATGCCCTCATGGCCTAATCAACTCTCAAAGGCCCTACATCTCAATATCATCATGTTGGGGGTTAGGATTTCAATGTAGAAATTTGGGGAGGCCACTTCCCCAAAGTGGATGTTTAT
This sequence comes from Pan paniscus, assembly GCF_029289425.2. Lineage (NCBI taxonomy): Eukaryota > Metazoa > Chordata > Mammalia > Primates > Hominidae > Pan > Pan paniscus. The sequence goes on along the minus strand of NC_073253.2, from coordinate 120,894,732 downwards.
TCAGACCACAGCATTTTAGACTCAAAAATGGAATATTTTAATGTTTTCAGAACCACAGCATGGACTATAGTTGACATTTGTCACATAGCCCATTTAACTAAATTTCCTATTTTAGGTGAAGTACTTTCCCTGTAAGTGCTGAAACAGAAGAGTTCCCTGATTCCTCTCGCAGGACGTGCAACAGGGATGTGGCTTGCCTGTTTGGTTGCCCCACTGCTCAAACCCCTTACGAGAAGGGGAGCATGCAGATGGGCAGATGTAGAGGCCGGGGTTAGGGCTTTGGGTTCTGGCCCTGCGTTAGTGTCTGTCTAGAGATGGGTGCTGGCAACCCCAGTGTTACGAAGCTACAAAGCTCTTTCAGCTTGGCCACCCGCAGACGGCTGGAGTGTTAACCAGCTCAATGGACCTTCTGCTTTTTCACAAGGGTAAAGGACCAGGGGACAGCTTTCTGTATCCCGAGCTCTCTTTCAGCATCCAGGAAAAATCGGGTCACACACGGACTTGAAGGATGTATGCAAGGTTTTATTGAGTGGTGGAAATGGCTTTCAGCGAGATGGATGGGGAGCTGGAAGGGAAGATGATCTTCTTCTGGAGCCGGGCTGCCCAGCGGCCGGACTCCTCTCTGGCCCCAGCCGAACTCCTCTCGGCATCTGAATGTCCCTCCTCTTCCCTCTTTCTCTGCCACGTTGTTCCACTGTCTGTCTGCTTGCTTTCCTCATCTCCTCACCTGCTGGTCTGCTTCTGGAGCTTGGGGTTTGGGGTTTATATGTGTGCAGGATAGAGGGCATGGTGGGCCAAAAGGCAACTTTTGGGGTGCAAAAACAGGAATGCTTGTTCTCATTTAGGGCTGCAGGTATCCAGGGTTTGAGCATGGGGCCTTTGCCAGGGAACTGCCCTCTTCTACCCAGTATTTCCTTGCCTCCTGTCCATATCAGTAGCACCTCCCCAAGTATGAAGCCCAAGAACCACCTTTCCTGGCTTCTTTGGCCCTTGTGACCAAATCCTTTCAGTGAAGATGGTTCTTATGCTTCTTACTATGAATTCATTATTCCTACCTATTAAGTTAATGTTTTTAACACTTCATATTTGATATATTACACTGGAAATAATCTATCAGGCTAAGGGAAGTGAAAGAAATATCTATCATGCTAAGGGAAGTGAAAGAAAGGGTTAGCTTTTATTAAAGCCTTAAAAGAAGAGCAAACTTCCTAGGGGTGAGCAAGGTGAGAAGCCCCAAGAGAAACCTAAAACTCACAGGAAAGGAAGACTTGGTCACAGCAACTGGATACTTCTTGGATGCATAGATTCTTTTCACTGCTTACACATTGGAGATCCTGAACTATAAGGAAGAGGATTGTTCTGTTACGCTTTCTCTTAAAATCAAGACAAACTTCTATGTCAGATTTTTCTAAGTGGAACTTCTATTTCTTAAGTAACAATATACTATTATTGTTAGACCCAGACATCTCCAAAGTGATCAAAGTCCTATAGTGAGAATTATATTGAGGATTTTTTTCTTCCAAAGATATTTTGCTTTCCAGAGAGTTTTCAAAGCTGCTCTGATTGTATTTGGAAAAGACCACAGAGTGTGAATATGTAGGTGTTTGCTTTTGAGTTACAGCAAGAAATAGTCTGGGATTTTAAAGTCCCGTGCAAAACAATTTCACAGGCTCTTGAATGTGACATGAACATGAATGTAACAACTCCTTTATTATTACTCTTTCTTCACTTACTTGACACAATTATTCAAATTGTTTAGAAAAAATGTATAATATTTCAGAATGCTTTAAGAATTCCGTGTTCTCCTTAAGGTTGATCTACTTTATTCATTTTGAAGATGATCTACTTTATTCATTTATTCTATTTTGGAATGGTTAATATTCAAATACTGTGTCAGGCTTTACATTAGAATATAGTCATTTTTCCAAAAAAAATTGATTTTGGTATATTTATTTAGAAATCTAAAATATAATCTAGCCATGATATTGTATAAAGTGAGCCAATTTTGGAGGTTGCTAGAATCAAAGTTGAAGGTGAACTAAATTTTTTCCCAAACAGAAAACTTTTTCAAAGTTAATTATAGAGGAAAAATTACCAACAATACCAATAGATTGTCAGAGTAAAAATTTGAGTTGCTCTGCTTTTGAACACTAGGAGGGCAAAATACTGGCTGGTTTGAAAAGAGAAATGTGAATGAGAAGGTACAAAAATGAATGTTAAGTTAATCTCTGGTTTTCACCTAGCATGTGGGGATTGCAAAAGATGCAATCTGTGTCTTTATTTTCTTTAGATTAAAATGGTTTTTCTCAAAGGTCTCTCTCTCTCTCCCTCTATTTGTTCCTCTCCATGCCTGGCTCTTTCTCTCTCCTCTGGCAAACCAAAGTTTGAAGTTAAGTTTGAGTGGAGCCAAGAAATTTCTGGCTTAGGACACATTTGGCTTAGAATGAAGATTCCCATTCAACCCTTGGATCCAAAAATGACAGCTCGAACAAAACTAACACCACTTCAGCCTAAACCACATGATCGTGCTCCTCTTTAGGGGCCTGACTTTCTAGTTCACAGTGGGCAGGACAAAGTGTTATTAACATGAGCATGCAGAGAAGGAATAAATACCCATCTTGTGGTAATTTATGGATTGATCCAGTAGGGTAAGTGCAAATAGTTTGGCCTAACTACCTCCTTTTGTTATGGATAGCACCCCTTGGTAAACACAAATTTTATTTTTACTTAGAGCCCATTACAAGCCGTATGGGAATCTTACCAATGCTACATGCCAGTAATGTTGGTTTAAATGCCTATGAAGTTTCCCTAGATGATCAGACTTCTATTACGTCATTACATCGATGTCCTTGGAAGAATGTTTAGAGAACCAATGCAGAGGAAAGGGTAGGGAAGCTCTCAGGAGAGCTTCATTGTAAATATAACCCTCTCTTCTTTATAATAGACTGAATATTGAGGATAACATAGGAACTGACACACACATTATGTAATAAATTATTTTCATTTTGTCTCTTTGGCACGATTTTGGTAACTCCTTCTGTGTCTGCTCAAGCATCAGTTCCCCATATGTTGGAGGTGTCTATGCGTTTATTAGTCAGATTGGGTTGGCTGCGATTTGCAGTGTTTACCTTCACAATAGCCGTGTGCACTATATATTTCTTGAACGGGAACTTGCACACTGCTTCCCATTTGCCTTCAATCACTAGCAGATGCAGAACAGTCAGATCATTTCCTTTTAACTGGCCTAAGGGATTAAAGGAATTCAGAGGAATTCTAAACCGAGTGGTAACTCTGTGTTGCCTGACTTCACTTCTTGAACCTTAAGCCTAAGAGGCTCAGGTAACATAATTTGACTCTTCTAAAGTGTTTGCTTCCTTTCCTTTGTTTATCTTTTAAGCTTCAACCTTCACTTACTCGTTTATTCTTACACATTCATGCTATGAGTGAATTGGTGTTGGAAGAAGTACAGCATAAGAAATTAATCTTGGTATTTCTATTAATGCTTCTTCTGACATTTTTCAAAAGACTACAGCATTGCATAGCGGACAAGTTCTTGGAGTCAAGAGAGCCAGGATCAGGTTCTGGCTCTGCACCTAGCCCACAGATGACTGAAGGCTGAGATTGCCCTGTTAGTCTCTGGTTCCTCGTCAACAGACAATGGCTCTTAGACATCATGACCATGACCTCCCTGTCTGTGGTTACCTTCTCCAACTTCTACCTTTTGAAGTTACCTTAATTTCAAATCTGTAGATATGCACATAGATGCATATACACATACACACATATATTAGGTCCCAAAATAGATCTGAGAATCTAGAAACAGAAAGGAGAAAACAACACTGTAAGGAGCATATGATGAAGCAGAAACTAATGAAAATGAAAAGACTGGTCATGTTGAACATGAAAATTTGGGAAAACAGAAAAAGGAGAAAAGCAAGGCAGGACCTGGAAAATACAGAAGCAAATTATAAGGAAAATAAATACAGTCTTAAACCTCACTTTTCTCCACTTTTTTCCTCTAACAGGGAAATTCTATATAGATATTTTTATGGATTTATCTCTAAGTTAGACCCTGAGGTCTAGTTCTGGCCAAGAAAATATTCCCTGCTGAAGACAGAGGCCACATTTCTTTGTGGCTGAGAGTGACTGATTAAACACAGAATGTGTTGGGGCTTCTAAGACTTAGATCATTCACTCAATATATTTTCCAAAAGAGACTCTAGAATGAGGTAAGTGTTGAATTAGGATTACTGTCAGAATCCCGCAATTATTGCAAAATAGGCTTTTGTGAAATAGGATTGGGCCAGCACCCAACCTTGTCATTTTGCCAAACAAATTGGCCATTCACTTTGAAAGCTCTCTATACTTGTAAAAGAACTACTAATGATATATTTCCTATTCATTTTCTTTTAATTCTTATATGATTGCCTGTTAAATATTATTTGAGGTCCAGAGCTATTTCAGATGGTTTATAAGTCTTACTTTAAGAGAAAGAAAATTACGTCCTGCAGTTTGGACATTAGTTATAGGATCAGTGTGGATTGTAAGTCCAAATGTATAAGGTTTTGAAAAAAAGTTTCAAATGTCCAGAGCTCTATTATGCAGTATTTCTAAGCAAAATTGTTATGGTAATCTAGAAAACTCTTAAAAAAACAAACACTTACTGATGCAATAAAATATTATCTCTAGTATGTTTCTTATTTTCATTTTGCAAAAAGAAAAAACAAAAAACTCAATTAAAAATGCATGCAGTTTTGAGCAGCAGTCATGCAGCTTACTGAATGAAGCTTTTTTATTTCTGACAACTTTATGAAACAGGTTAACATTGAACACCACATCTAACTTCTAATATTCAAGGGTGCCACAGTCTAGTTGCTTAAACATGCCCTTTCTCATTTCGTTAATTACAGTGCAGAGACTGACCAGGTGTGAAAACTGGAACACTGGGTATCTCCATCAGTTTATGTATTCATTTGGTTTGTTACTATAAACTGCTGGCTGACATTGTCACACAGTTCCTCTTTCTCTCACAAGTGTGGCTATCTTGCTTTCACCACAGTACAACTGGATTCAGTAGAAACAAAATAGCCCAATAAAACAGATGAATTCTGCTTCTTCTTTCCTTGCCCTGCCCTTTTGGCAGACAGCCAAAATTTTTTCTGTGCCAGTATTATTTTGGGTTAAAACTTTTTTTCAATGACATAAAATGCATTAGAATGACAATCTGTACAAATAAATGTTTTACTGAAATACTTTACCTATTACTATGAATTTATACATGGCAGGCACTCAACAGTTTCTGGCACACAATATGCTCTCAATAACATTAGCTGTTCTTATTGTATTTTATTACTATTAACATGATTCTTTCTATCTCCCCAGACCTCATTCCTTCCAATGAGGAAAGCTAGCTGGAAATTAGTCTTCCAAACCCATAAAAGAGAGGTGAGAAGGAGGGTATATATAGCAGAGAGTGAACATGAGTTCACGGGACATTCTCAATTGCAGATAACATTTTTTGAGCACTTTCTATGTGCTCTTTATATATTTTATCATAGACTTCTCTCAAAATCTCAAAGAAGTAGTTATTATTATTCTTGTTTTAAAGATGAGGAAAATGAGGTTGAGAAAGGTTAAATTGTCTGTGGTTGCAATCTAGAAATTTGAAGAGCTTGAGTCCAGGTCAAAAGTTTTCAAAACCCATGCTCGTAACTACTCTTCTAGACTGCCTCCTTGTTCTGTGCCTTCAAGATGTACTCCATGTTCTCAGCCTGTAATTGAACTAGCATGATGCCTGGGACATCATAGGTCCTCAATGAATTTGTGTTAAATTGGTTTGGTCCCTATGATGCAGCGATCCTCAACCTTTTTGGCACCAGTAACCTGTTTTATGGAAGTCAATATTTCCACGGATGGGGTGGAGGGATGGTTTTGGGACGATTCAAGCACATTATATTTATTATGTACCCTATTTCTTTTATTATTACATTGTCATATATAATGAAATAATTATACAACTCACCATAATGTAGAATCAGTAGAAACCCTGAGCTTGTTTTCGTGCAACTAGATAGTCCCATCTGGGGTTGATGGGAGATAGTGACAGATCATCAGGCATTAGATTCTCATAAGTAACCTGCAAACTAGATCCCTCTCATGCACAGTTTACAGTAGTGTTTGAGCTCCTATGAGAATCTAATGCCACCAGTGCTCTGACAGGAGGTGGAGCCCAGGCGGTAATGCGAGCGATGGGAAGTGCCTGTAAATACAGATGAAGCTTCACTCGCTTGCCCACCACTGACCTCCTGCTGTGTATCCTGGTTCCTGGGGATTGGGGACCCCTGCTATGATGTATGTGGTTCTGTATTTATTGTTTTGTGAAACACAGTGAGCTGTAATAACAGATATGATTTATATGATGGTCACCATATGCCAGTTACTGAGTCTTTCCATTTACACATATTTTCTCATTTATTTCCTGTAATAACACAGCTATAGAAGAGGCATTGTTGGCCAGACAGAATGGCTCATGCCTGTAATCTCAGCACTTTGGGAGGCCAAGGTGGGCGGATCACTTGAGGTCAGGAGTTCTGCCTGAGCAACTTGGCAAAATCCTGTCTGTATAAAAAATACAAAAAAGAGCCAGGTATGTTGGTGTGTACCTGCAGTCCCAGCTACTCGAGAGGCTGAGGTGGGAGGGTGGCTTGAGCACAGGAGGCAGGGGTTGCAGTGAGCTGAGATTGCTACACTCTACTCCAGCCTGGGTGACAGACCCAGACCCTGACTCAATAAATAAATAAATAAATAAATAAATAAATAAATAAATAAATAAATAAGACATCATTATGCCAGTATTTTACATGAAGAATCTGAGATTCCAAATACTTATACAATGTCCCATAATAAATAACAGAGCCAGGATGGAACCTGGTTCCTGGGGATTGGGGACCCCTGCTATGATGTATGTGGTTCTGTATTTATTGTTTTATGAAACACAGGAAACTGTAATAATAGCTATGATAACAGAGCCAGAATGGAACCTGGGGCTGTCTGATGGCCATGCTCTCCCTGTTCTATGACATCATGCTGCCCAATAGAGCTGGCTTCTGTTGTTAGGGATCCTGGAATGTCAAAGACCTCATTGCCTTTGTATCTTCAGCAAACAGGACAGTGCTTTATATCTGTAGGATTTTAATAAATATTTGCCCATTCATTCACTTCAACAAACAGACTGTTTTCTCATGCTCGTGTCTCTGCTTTCATCTGTAGCATTCTCTACTCTTTACTGATCCCATTGCCTCCTGCCTGGCGTGCCTTTCCCATAATTCTTATTTACCTAGGCCTTTCCATTCTCCTACTTTACATTCATAATTTACCAGCTGCACAAAAGCTTCCCAGGCCACGACAATCCAAAACGATTTCCTCCTCTGAAGTTTGAGAGCCCTTATTCTCTACTCTACTTACTTTGTACTTATTACTGACTTTGGCTGGCTATTTCCCAAGTTTTATAAGCTTTTTTGCCTCCACACTAGTTACAAGCTCCTCCAGGGCCGGAACTATTTTATATAAATGTGTGTTTAACATAGTCACCAAATTAGTGCTTTTTACATAGTGAGTTTTCAGTTTACTACAAAGACAGCTTTATTACCTGTTACATTTCTGTCGGAAGGAAAATCATTTGGTTCATATTGCTGTTCAGTTAACTCAGGTGCAAAGTGAAATTTCCATTCTACAGAAGAACACATTCAAAGTTAGGCTGTGTGTATATATGTGTGTGTGTGTGTGTAAATATTCCAAGCATACATAGGTTAGAAAAATGTGAACCAAAATTACAGAATTTTTAGAAAAAGCTTGTGATGAATGTCACATTGTCAGGACAAATTAGTACTTAGTGATATGGGGAGAGGGGTGTGATAATAGCCCCAGTGATATGAAACTTGGGTCTGTATGAGAGCATTTACTATGCCAGCAATCGCAATGGATAATTCACTGCTACATATGGTGAGAATGTGCTAAAAGTGACTTGTTAATCTACAGGGCAAATTTCCAATTGGGAGTGGGCAAAGCCTTGACTCGTACCACGTCATACATTGCTGAAGAGTTTCTTTTTAGGGTAGCCTCAAACCACTATTAGTAAAATTACGTTAAATTCAGAAAAAATAAATGTGTCATCTTGATTGTTGCCCAACCTCTATGCCATTATTCTTTGTGTATTATTTTCTAGGGTTGGTGCCATTTACTTTGATTTATCTAGTCATTTTCTCTAGGAATCCTGCTCAAAACCAAGAGAAAGGGCATGTTTCTGAAATGGTTAATTCATCCATTTTTCTAGTTACCTTCTAGTGGAGTCTACTCCTGACATCTTTTTTAGATCATTTCTATTCTTTTATCCTGTAGCATCTTTCTTTCTGCTCTTATCACAAAGTCCTCCTGCTAGAAAGCAGTAATTGTGCTGATTGACACCTTTACAAGGAGTTGAAGATTTTGTTTGTTTTGGTTTTGTTTAATTGGGATACTTTAATATAGAGTATATCGAAGTCTAGTATATAAAAAAGTGGATTAAAGTTTTTACATGCTGAAAAGCCTAATTCTGTATAAAGATGATCTATTTCACATATATCATCAATGCTTAAATATTATTAAAAGACAAATGCTGGCTTAGAAGGATCAAACATCACTTCCAAGTTTAAAACACAAAGTTCTTATAATGCTGTTTGCAATATGTCATCATATACATACATTTCAATGATTCAGCTGCTTCCTTAGTTTAAATTAGCAATGGTTCCCCATCACTGTTATCCTCTTACTTGGCTCTACCCCCACTAACACCAAAAAAGTAGGAGATATGATTGTTTTGTATGATGATTTATGCTCAAAATATTTCCTAAAGGTGGCAGGAAAGTTGTCTTCTCCCTCTCTTGCATTTTTCCCAGCCATTGTATTTCATGTTGCTTTGGGTCTGGAAAGCTGCTCTATTTCCAGATTAATATGTAAGTAGGGTAGAGGACACCCTTTTTGGCTTTCCATCGTATTTTTATTATTTCTTAGATAATCTCTTGTAGTAGAAGTAGCTTCCAGGATCTTTATGCATCAAAAGCCTTAGAACCAGTAAGTACATTTGCATTTCAGTTCTTCAATAGTAAAATCACGGTGTGTTGTGCATTTAGAAAACACCAAAAATACATGAGTCTTTCTGATCTATTTTCCTTCTACATAAATCTAATGCCATTTGAAGAGAAATGAAGAGAAAGACTGGAGAGACTTCAAAATATCTTTTGCAGAAAGTATGGAAGGATTAATAGAGAAAGACAGTATATTCCATTTAGCTTTCTCGTGGTTTTTTTTTTTTTGTAAATTTACCCCAAATTACAGTTATAATGAAACATCACAATGCTATTATGTTAGAAAGAAGCTATTATTTCCATCCTTGCTGTGAAACCTCAGGGAAATTTACATCTTCTAAACATAAGAACCTTTCTGATATTTTTTCAGCTATAGAAGAATAAGAGTCACAAAAAAGATATTTGAAGTCTTTGTCAGACTAGTAAATCATTTCTCAGTAGAAAATATAACTGTGGCCATGAACTTGACCAAAGAAAGAAAAATATTAAAACCTCTCTGCTGCGACTGAATTAAGGAAGGACCAGTACTTGCAAGAGCTAACTGTTGCTCACACCCTTCCTTCAGATTGATTCACTGATCTGAAGCTCAGCCTCCTTCAACACAGCTCCTTGCTTTTGCTTTGCCAGTCTCTGCCAAGATATACCAGCTTTGGACAAAAATCAAGATTACACAAAGCTAAAGGGAATGTGAGAGATAAGAATCCTAAAGTAACAAGGTCTTCCTTGGAGATGTTAATAGTCAACACATTCAGGAATATCACAGAAAAGGAGCCGATCCTTTTCAGTGTGTAGCTCTATCTTCTACCTAGTGCCAGTCTTAATATTAAACATATAGACAAGCTTTAAAATCTTTTCCTTTCCTTTTGTTAAATTGGGATTTTTTTCAATGGACTGGCAAAAGAGAGCTGTCTAATTTTAGTAGCATAAAGGAAACTCCTTTGTGGCTGCTTTATGCTGAATTTTACTCCCTGAACTTGTGTGGGTTCCTGTGCATGAAGAGGGGCATATTTTATGTACCCCCAAAAACAGAATATGGGAGAGGAAGAGAGTGCCAGGGGAACAGATTCTGGAGGCAGAACTAAACTAAAATGGCTTTGTCCTATTTTTTTTATTTTTATTTTTTACAAAACTCAAGGCAAATAACCCTACTATTGGATTATTTTTAAAGAGACTAAACCTCAACTGAATTACATTTAAAAAAAAATCATCTCAATAGCCCAGCTAAAAATCTAAGGGTGTTGAGTGCATCAAGCTCTTGGGAAGCTTTGTCTCACAGCTCCAAAAGTGTTCTTGGTGCTCAGGGGCAAGGTTTGCACTAGGATCTCATACCCTACACTGCAGCATCACAGCTGCCCCAGGCTTTGTCTCATCTTTTTGCTCTGTTCTCCTTAAGTCAGAAATAAAAGGAAGAGATGATGAAGCCTGTCCCCATAAGGCTGGTGTGAGGCGAGAGTGGGAAGGTGGAGGTGCAGGGGAGGAAGGACTTTATGCTGCAGCCAGTCAGCGCCAGAAAATGCCATTTATGTGGATCCAGTGCTCACTGAGGAAGCAGAAATAAAAGCCTCTGATGTGATGTGGCGCCGCCCCTCTCCTGCTGCACTCTCGCTCATTACAGCTCTTTCTTTAAACTGCTGGGTAGACAGCTGGCAGCCAGTGCCTCAGAGGAGGCAGGAGTAAGGGAGCATATAAATTACTGTTGCATTTTACAGCTAAGATAAACTCAAACTGCAGGGTTATAGCCTGAAATGACATCAAGGGGAAGCTCTAGCAGGCCTCTCAAAAGAACAAAGAATGGAAAATGGATAGAAAGAGTTATTCAGGGAATATGGGATCATGGAGAAGGAAAAAAAAAAGTCTAAACAAGTTGTGTAAAATCTGCTGCTTTAGTGAGTCTTAAAGAGCTTATGTCAGCTTAATTCTGTGTGGTAGCATAATGTAAATCTATGGGAAATGGGGCTGTAGGCATATCTACTCTATTCCATTTCTGCAGATTGCCAAACATGGCAATAAATGTCAAGTGATTATTTATTTGATCATTAGAAACTTCATTAGATTTTGATTTGATGCTCTGCAACCTCCCCCCTCTCCACCACCACTAAAAAGAGAGCTCAATTTTGAAATTCAATCCAGCTAGTTTGATTGGGGAAAAAAATGTTATGAAATAAAATCTAGCAAATACCAACATGTAGATGACAACATTCTGCATAAATACAGAAACTCCTCTCCAACAAGTTTACAGCAATTTGCTCAAGTGATGAAAGATAGATTTTGGCAACAGTGGTAAAATTTTTGGAAGTCTTTTTAACATTTTATTAGATGAAAGGCTGTTTTTGAGGTGAGCTCAAACTCCCTGGCTACAGACAGAGTCTGATTGTATGTTCTTGGCTTAACAGCCTTAGCATATAATGTATTTGAACTTTCACTCAGCTTTCTTGAACTTGATTTATTTGCCATCATATCACCTGGGAAAAAAGTCTGTGGGTCCTCAGTTGGCCTAGGTAATTTGGGACTCAGCTGGTTGATGCCTATGTGTTTGTTTCACCCTAGCTCAAAGCATAGAACCTGAGCCTTATTATCTTCATACAATGGGGTCTTTTTACTGTAGTGAGCAATGTCAGATAAACTGTTCACAGCTGACTTTTTCATTGCGATTTTAGTTTCTCCGGTGCATTTCACACTACGGTTTTCCTAAGAATTATGTATAACATGGAAAACAAAGAGAGGATGAGAGAGAAAGTGCTGCAACTGGCTTTCTTCCTCAGGGAACAGTACTTGCATGTCAAAAGATTCACCAAATAGGCATTGGACTGACTTTCATAAAACCAGGGATATAAGCAAAGTGTGGGGTGTGTATTATTGCCACAGAGCACACGCTAGAAAGCAGCATAAAGAGACAAGCTTTATCTCTCTGCCTGAAACTCTCTTGGAACCTTCTGGGAGTGCACATTCTAAATCAAGAATCAAAACGTTTTCCCAGCACAACTGCAAATTGAAAATAGGCACTTGAACACAGGCAGAGATGTAGAGGAAGAATGACTTTGAAATGCCTACAACGCACCCCGAGCCACCCTGGGTCTTTCTGTAGACATAAGGAGTATTCATCTACGGTAAAGGGTATGTAGCACTTGGTAGAAACAAATGACAGCTGACAAAAAGATCCATTCGATGCCTGAACTTGCCCCTTGCCAGCACAGAGTATTTTTCTTTTCCTATTTTTCCAGAATAAAGAGAGGGCAAGACATTTTTTATTTCAAGAAGTGCCCCATAGCCATAGATTTTTGTTTGTTTTCCTCTAGCACTTTCTAGTATATTGTAATTGAAACAACAGCCTAAAAGCATTTCTTTTATTAATCTTAGTAGTGTAAAACATTGAAGAAAACAAACTTAGGAATATATTATTGTGCTGCGTGGTTAACAACAACAACCACAACCACAACTTGCAGCTAAGGAAGTCATTCCCCTTTTGGGGGAAGTTTCTATCATAAAAAAAAAAATTCATTGCTGCTTATCAGTCAATAACACTTCCTGGGCATATTCCTGATGAATAACTCTGTACTAGGTGCAGCTGGCAAGCTGAAAAAGCAACAACCTTCAAAGGTCTGGGGTCCAGTTAGAAAAACTGGTCAACCTAGGGAGGGAAGGTGAATGTACCAACACACTCTTTGCTGAAAAGAGAAATAAAAGTTAAAGGATGAGCTTGAGGCCTGAGGCCTTTGTGAGTAAAGAATGAGCAGCTAGGTGAGTGGTTTCTCCTTTATGCAGGAGCGTTTGAAAGGATCTGCAGAGTACGCTGGTAGAGAAAAGGAGAGAGGGAATAAAATGTCTAGGGCCCAGAGAAAGAGGCATGTTCTGGATGAAGAACTGGGAATGGGCTTAGATTTTGTTGCTTATAGATTATCTGTGAGAGAAGTGAGAAATACCAGTGAGTTCAGCTATGAGAAAAGAGAGTCAAGGGTCTTGGCAGAATATCTGGATAATCAGGTTGAAGAATATAAATTCGATAGGCGAGGCAACAGGAAGCAATTATGCATTTGTGTGCAAATGCAAGAGTGGCATGTCTAGAAAGATTATTCTCTTGCTGTAGGAGTGTGGGGCAGGGATTGTGAATCATTGAACTGGGCTTTTAGGACACAGATGTGCTGCTACATCTATGTATTTTATTCTAGGTGATTTGTCGATGAATAGGTAGTGACCCTTACATTCAATCTTGTGGGGGTGAGAGCTGTGGACTTAACTAACACAGAAGATAAGTGACAGAGGGGCAGGGGCGAGAGCAGAGGGCAGTTGAGTGCTGGGAGAAACAGATTTGACAGTTACTCAGAGAACCCTGGGGTTTGGATGTGGAAAAGCAGTTCCTCACTTCTAGGATTCTGCTGCTTGGGTACAGAGATGAGGAGAGCAGCGTGATCGGAATGGTTAGGGGTTTTCAGTGTAACATACACCCACAAATAGAAACAGCTACATAGCCTATATGGCCAAACAAGAATGGAAGCATGACTGGGTGCCAAACACAGTGGAGCCTGCCAGAGATAAAATTTTTATACGTGTGTCTCTCTATGTGTGCTTTCCCTTTTTAGCCAGCCAGATTGCTGCCTGATTCTAGGTGATGGCAAAGAAAGAAAATCACCATAAGACAAATGTTCCTTGTCCAGTGAAAGGTCACTAGGTCACTTATTTATGTAAATATAGAGCAAGAAGGCATCATTGTCCTGGGAAAATAGCCTACCAAGAAACAGAATATTTAAGGTCACATGGATAACATATATCAGGCTAGGATTCACATGCCAGATTGACTGCCTCCAAAACCCAGGGCTTCTCCTTGTTTTAATCCTTATTCAGTAATATCTACTGAGCACCCTCTAGGTCCCCAGGCACTATCTTGGGTATAGAATTTTAGTATTCTATAGAATACTAGAGAAACTTTATCTTTCCCAAATGCAGATAAACAAAAGGATATCTCTTCATTTATTGATATGAATGCTAGCATTCTTTTATTTTTATTATACTTTAAGTTTTAGGGTACATGTGCACAATGTGCAGGTTTGTTACATATGTGTACATGTGCCATGTTTGTGTGCTGCACGCATTAACTCATCATTTACATTAGGTATATCTCCTAATGCTATCCCTCCCCCCTACCCCCACACCACAACAGGCCCTGGGGTGTGATGTTCCCCTTCCTGTTTCCAAGTGTTCTCATTGTTCAATTCCCACCTATGAGTGAGAACATGCGGTGTTTGGTTTTTTGTCTTTGCAATAGTTTGCTGAGAATGATGGTTTCCAGCTTCATCCATGTCCCTACAAAGGACATGACCTCATCATTTTTTATGGCTGCATAATATTCCATGGTGTATATGTGCCACATTTGCTTAATCCATTCTATCATTGTTGGCATTTCGGTTGGTTCCAGGTCTTTGCTATTGTGAATAGTGCCGCAATAAACATATGCGTGCGTGTATCTTTATAGCAGCATGATTTATAATCCTTTGGGTATATACCCAGTAATGGCATGGCTGGGTCAAATGGTATTTCTAGTTATAGATCCCTGAGGAATCGCCACACTGACTTCCACAATGGTTGAACTAGTTTACTGTCCCACCAACAGTGTAAAAGTGTTCCTATTTCTCCACATCCTCTCCAGCACCTGTTGTTTCCTGACTTTTTAATGATCACCATTCTAACTGGTGTGAGATGGTATCTCATTGTGGTTTTGATTTGCATTTCTCTGATGGCCAGTGATGATGAGCATTTTTTCATGTGTCTTTTGGCTGCATAAATGCCTTCTTTTGAGAAGTGTCTATTCATATCCTTCGCCCACTTTTTGATGGGGTTGTTTTTTTCTTGTAAATTTGTTTGAGTTCATTGTAGATTCTGGATATTAGCCCTTTGTCAGATGAGTAGATTGCAAAAATTTTCTCCCATTCTGTAGGTTGCCTGTTCACTCTGATGGTAGTTTCTTTTGCTGTGCAAAAGCTCTTTAGTTTAATTAGATCCCATTTGTCAATTTTGGCTTTTGTTGCCATTGCTTTTTGTGTTTTAGACACGAAGTCCTTCCCCATGCCTATGTGCTGAATGGCATTGCGTAGGTTTTCTTCTAGGGTTTTTATGGTTTTAGGTCTAACATTTAAGTCTTTAATCCATCTTGAATTAATTTTTGTATAAAGTGTAAGGAAGGGGTCCAGTTTCAGCTTTCCACATATGGTTAGCCAGTTTTCCCAGAACCATTTATTAAATAGGGAATCCTTTCCCCATTTCTTGTTTTTGTCAAGTTTGTCAAAGATCAGGTGGTTGTAGATGTGTGGTATTATTTCTGAGGGTTCTGTTCTGTTCCATTGGTCTATATCTCTGTTTTGGTACCAGCACCATGCTGTTTTGGTTACTGTAGCCTTGTAATATAGTTTGAAGTCAGGTAGCATGATGCCTCCAGCTTTGTTCTTTTGGCTTAGGATTGGCTTGGAGATGTGGGCTCTTTTTTGGTTCCATATGAACTTTAAAGTAGTTTTTTCCAATTCTGTGAAGAAAGTCCTTGGTAGCTTGATGGGGATGGCATTGAATCTATAAATTACCTTGGGCAGTATGGCCATTTTCACGATATTGATTCTTCCTATCCATGAGCATGGAATGTTCTTCCATTTGTTTGTATCCTCTTTTATTTCATTGAGCAGTGGTTTGTAGTTCTCCTTGAAGAGGTCCTTCATATCCCTTGTAAGTTGGATTCCTAGGTATTTTATTCTCTTTGAAGCAATTGTGAATGGGAGCACTCAAAATTTGGCTCTCTGTTTGTCTGTTATTGGTGTATAAGAATGCTTGTGATTTTTGTACATTGATTTTGTATCCTGAGGCTTTGCTGAAGTTGCTTATCAGTTTAAGGAGATTTTGGGCTGAGACGATGGGATTTTCTAGATATACAATCATGTCATCTGCAAACAGGGACAATTTGACTTCCTCTTTTCCTAATTGAATACCCTTTATTTCCTTCTCCTGCCTGATTGCCCTGGCCAGAACTTCCAATACTATGTTGAATAGGAGTGATGAAAGAGGGCATCCCTTTCTTGTGCCAGTTTTCAAAGGGAATGCTTCCAGTTTTTGCCCATTCAGTATGATAGTAGCTGTGGGTTTGTCATAAATAGCTCTTATTATTTTGAGATATGTCCTATCAATACCTAATTTATTGAGAGTATTTTAGCATAAAGGGCTGTTGAATTTTGTCAAAGGCCTTTTCTGCATCTATTGAGATAATCATGTGGTTTTTGTCATTGGTTCTGTTTATATGCTGGATTACGTTTATAGATTTGGGTATGTTGAACCAGCCTTGCATCCCAGGGATGAAGCCCTCTTGATCTTGGTGGATAAGCTTTTTGATGTGTTGCTGGATTTGGTTTGCCAGTATTTTATTGAGGATTTTTGCATCGATGTTCATCAGGGATATTGGTCTAAAATTCTCTTTTTTTGTTGTGTCTCTGCCAGGCTTTGGTATCGGGATGATGCTGGCCTCATAAAATGAGTTAGGGAGGATTCCCTCTTTTTCTATTGATTGGAATAGTTTCAGAAGGAATGGTACCAGCTCCTCCTTGTACCTCTGGTAGAATTCGGCTGTGAATCCATCTGGTTCTGGACTTTTTTTGGTTGGTAAGCTATTAATTATTGTCTCAATTTCAGAGCCTGTTATTGGTCTATTTAGAGGTTCAACTTATTCCTGGTTAAGTCTTGGGAGGGTATATGTGTCCAGGAATTTATCCATTTCTTCTAGATTTTCTAGTTTATTTGCATAGGTGTGTTTATAGTATTCTCTGATGGTAGTTTGTATTTCTGTGGGATCAGTGGTGAGATCCCCTTTATCATTTATTATTACGTCTATTTGATTCTTCTCTTTTCTTCTTTATTAGTCTTGCTAGCAGTCTATCAATTTTGTTGATCTTTTCAAAAAACCAGCTCCTGGATTCACTGATTTTTTTGAAGGGTTTTTTGTGTCTCTATTTCCTTCAGTTCTGCTGTGATCTTAGTTATTTCTTGCCCTCTGCTAGCTTTTGAATGTTTTTGCTCTTGCTTCTCTAGTTCTTTTAATTGTGATGTTAGGGTGTCAATTTTGGATCTTTCCTGCTTTCTCTTGTGGGCATTTAGTGCTATACATTTCCCTCTGCACACTGCTTTGAATGTGTCCCAGAGATTCTGGTATGTTGTGTCTTTGTTCTCATTGGTTTCAAAGAACATCTTTATTTCTGCCTTCATTTAGTTATGTACCCAGTAGTCATTCAGGAGCAGGTTGTTCAGTTTCCATGTATTTTAGCGGTTTTGAGTGAGTTTCTTAATCCTGAGTTCTAGTTTGATTGCACTGTGATCTGAGAGACAGTTTGTTATAACTTCTCTTCTTTTACATTTGCAGAGGAGTGCTTTACTTCCAACTCTGTGGTCAATTTTGGAATAAGTGTGTTGTGGTGCTGAGAAGAATGTATATTCTGTTGATTTGGGGTGGAGAGTTCCGTAGATGTCTATTAGGTCTGCTTGGTGCAGAGCTGAGTTCACTTCCTGGATATCCTTGTTAACTTTCTGTCTTGTGGATCTGTCTAATGTTGACATTGGGGTGTTAAAGTCTCCTATTATTATTGTGTGGGAGTCTAAGTCTCTTTGTAGGTCTCTAAGGACTTGGTTTATGAATCTGGGTGTTCCTGTATTGGGTGCATATATATTTAGGATAGTTAGCTCTTCTTGTTGATTGATCCCTTTACCATTATGTAATGGCCTTCTTTGTCTCTTTTGGTCTTTGTTGGTTTAAAGTCTGTTTTATCAGAGACTAGGATTGCAACCCCTGCCTTTTTTTGTTTTCCATTTGCTTAATAGATCTTCCTCCATCCCTTTATTTTGAGCCTATGTGTGTCACTGCACGTGAGATGGCTTTGTTTACCTACTCAAGCCTCAGCAATGGCGGGCGCCCCTCCCCTACCCTGGCTGCCGCCTTGCAGTTTGATCTCAGACTGCTGTGCTAGCAATGAGCAAGGCTCCGTGGGCTCAGGACCCTCTGAACCAGGCACAGGATATCATCTCCTGGTGTGCCGTTTGCTAAGACCATTGGAAAAGTGCAGTATTAGGGTGGGAATGACCCGATTTTCCAGGTGCTACCTGTCACCCCTTTCCTTGGCTAGAAAAGGGAATTCCCTGACCACTTGTGCTTCCTGGGTGAGGCGATGCCTTGCCCTGCTTCGGCTCATGCTCAGTGCACTGCACCCACTGTCCTGCACCCACTGTCCAACAGTCCCCAGTGAGATGAACTGGGTACCTCAGTTGGAAATGCAGAAATCATCTGTCTTCTGCGTCGCTCACGCTGGGAGCTGTATACTGGAGCTGTTCCTATTTGGCCACTTGGAACTGCCTGAATGCTAGTATTCTATACCCAACATAGTGCCTGGTGACCAAGCAGGTGCATCTATAGAGATAGAAGATGTGGCCTGAAAGAGCTGCAGCTGCAGCACTCGTATGTCCACTAAACTTCCGAGATTGTGTTTCATAGCTCTTTCAAATTTTATCCCAAAGGATCATATTTGAAATTGTATCTTGCTGTTTTGCATGGTTTTTCATAACTTATAATCACAGGAATAAAATTTCTTCTATAGATGCTTTAACACATAGCACTTAAAAATCAATTACATATTCAATAAACAGTAATTTTTAAGAACTTTCAACTGGCTGATCATGGAGCTAGATACCACGCCATGGTAGGATCCAAAGGAGACTGAAACACACTCTGACCTTCAAGCTGTTCTCTCTCTAGGGAGGAAGATAGCAGTGACAGAGTTCTGATAGCTAAAAGTAGATATTTGGCAAGAGCCAATCGTAATCCAGAAAGACACAGTCCCAAACACCATAATCCTGAACAAAGAAATGCTGAAAGATCAAAATCCCCAAAATATAATTCTAGAAAAAATAATTTAAAAGATTATTTTTAAAATGCTTATTTACATTTTTAAAAGGGTATTTTTTGGGGAAACATAGAAACATGATAGAATACTTCAGAGGCTACTTTACAAAATAAAATAGGTAATAGTAACATACACATTTTTGTAAGCATAAAAACTCAGGTATACTAACAAGTCATGTGAGTATAGGAGTTATAAGCAGACAAACTATATTCACGAAGCAATAGGTCAGGCCAAGCGTGGTGGCTCACGTCTATAATCCCAACACTTTGGGAGGCTGAGGAAGGTGGATCACTTGAGGTCAGCAGTTTGAGACCAGCTTGGCCAACATGGCGAAACCCCGTCTCTATTAAAAATACAAAAATTAGCTGGGCATGGTGGTGGGTGCCTGTAATCCCAGCTGTTAGGGAGGCTGAGGCAGGAGAATCACTTGAACCTGGGAGGCGGAGGTTGCAGTGAGCCGAGATTGCGCCACTGCACTCCAGCCTAGGTGACAGAGTGAGACTTCATCTCAAAAAAAGAAAAAAAGAAAAAACATAAGTCAAACAGTAAAGTGTATAAACACATACCATTAAGGTCATTAACTGCGTGCACTCAGCTTTGTAAGTGCAGTCCTCTGAAATGCTTTGATGGACCACCTAAGTCTTTTGATGAGATCAATTTAAAAAATCAAGATGGGTCACTACCACATCACCACTGCACAAGTCATCCAAAGAACTGAGATCTTGAGGAATTTTATCTTTCACAAACACAGATACACAAAAGGATATCTCTTCATTTATTGAAGAAATTTCAGTGGTTTTATATACACACACAGTGCTTGCACACAAAATCAACATTGTGATGATGCACTCTTTTTTTTGAGACGGAGTCTTGCTCTGTTGCCCAGGTTGGAGTGCAGTGGCGCGATCTCGGCTCACTGCAAGCTCCGCCTCCCGGATTCACGCCATTCTCCTGCCTCAGCCTCTGGAGTAGCTGGGACTACAGGCGCCCGCCACCACGCCCGGCTAATTTTTTGTATTTTTAGTAGAGATGGGGTTTCACCATGTTAGCCAGGATGATCTCCTGACCTCGTGATCCGCCCTCCTCAGCCTCCCAAAGTGCTGGGATTACAGGTGTGAGCCACCGTGCCCAGCCTGATGATGCACTTTTGTAGAGTCAAAAAGTGCATAAAATGAGTTAGAACTCTGTGAAAAGCTGTGTACAACTTATACCTCCAGTATTGGAAATAATTCTAAGATCACATAGAAGAAAAAATTGTAAAAAAAAAAAATAATAATAATAATGGTGACAATTTAAAATATGGGAAAAAACTTTCAAAAAGAAAAAGAACAAAAAACTAAAACAAACAAAAAACCAAAACAAGAAAAACTAAAAAGAAAACCTGACATATGAAAAAGTGTATTAAAGAGGTAGATTATGGGCAATTGCACGGAGATAGTCCATAAGAGCTGGTCGACCTTCATGATCATTAACTATAATTTGAAGTCTTACATCATGATGAATAGCTACTTTTTTTCTTTTAGGACATCGCTGTCCTCAGAGAAGAGTTTACATTCCTTTCCTATGTGTCTCTTCTCTTTTTGATAGTCTTCTGTGATTAGATATACAAGAACATGAATGTCCCCTGTTAAGTTTTTTCGTCTCTTGTGCCTTGTTTCTATGTTGTTTTGGGTACATGGAAATCCATTCCACATGAACTCATATGCAGATCACAGATTTGACAGAAACAATACAAGTGGTTAAACAGCAACATCGTTGGGCAAGTGTCTTTCTACTTTACGGTGCACATTATTTTTGAACCACTCAGTAACTTCTCTAGCTGCTTCAGGTAAATGCAACTTTAGTTCATTGAAACCTCCTGTAATGTCATCAGGTAGAAAAAATGTCAATGCAGACAAATGACCTGTTTTTAAACTGAAGCTTTTTTCATTGTTGGATTGCATGGCCAATCTACTCATCTGAATTTTCCTCCAGATGCATTGTGCTGAATCAAAAAAAAAAAAAAAAGAATAGACTTTATTGGTAACACCTTGTAATTAACTTTTAGAAGCCGTGATCACACCTAATTTCAAATCTGTTATTATGATTTGGAATGCAATTGAAATCCATTTTCTTTGCATACAAATAATAACAAGGTAATATTTCTGCCTAACATGATGCAACTATTCTGTGATTGTGATGTTCTGGATTTTAGACATTAGGATTTTGATCTTTCAGAATTTCAGCATTCAGGATTAGGATGCTCAGGATTGTATCTTTTGGGATTATGGTTTAAACTCCCTAACAAGATAATGTATTTTGATTGACTTTAAAAAAACTGCTTTATTGATTATAATTGAAGTTATGGGTAATGGGTACATGGATGGTCATTATACCCTAACCTTATCTGATGTGTAGGTTTGGAAATTTATATTAAATTTATATCTATATATTTATCTATATCTGTATTTTTAGCCATATAGAGGAATTACTGAACAGAAAACGAAGTCTGTAATGGGCCTGGGAGCAGGCCCTAATCTGGTGTGCCCCTTGGTTGAAAGCCATGTGTTGAAATGACAGACTGATAACATTGGAGCGTGATCCTCAAGCACAAAACAGATTTCATTTTCTGAAAACAGCATTGGAGCAGGGCTCCTGTCACATACACCCTGAGCCAGAGCATCATGTTAGATGAAGGCAGCACTGTGGATTCAGCCCTCCCAGGCTGTTTTGTGAGCTGGAGCAGCATGGCCCCTCCCTATGACATGCATTCTCCCATAGACAGACTCAGCTCCTGCCCAGCTCCTGGTCACCTAGCATTTGAGCTTATTTGGAAAGTTTATATATGGCAGTTCAGCTCTTCCTTCTCCCATACCTTGGTATGACTCACACCAAAGCATCTCATTTCTACCATCAAATAAATTAGCCTAGTCTACAAGGATGTGACTGGAAAAAGAATTAACTGAGCCTTATCTGGAAGGATGCAAAGGCTGCATCCAGGAGCCTGTGGAACCAATCAGAGCAGAGGACATAGCCCTGCCTTAGTGCTCTACACCAATCTTCATGGATAGCTCCATTGGTTCATATTGCCTGTCCATTTACAAACTATTTAGGGTGACATTTAAGTTAACTGAGTAAAGGGCATCATATTCCACTGAAGGGATTTATGGCCAAGAAAGATTCTAAGAAAGCTACATGAATGAAGGGAAGGGAAAAGCTTACATACCTTAGTTTAAAGACTAAATTAAAAATGTATCTTTCCTGGAGGTCTTTATCATCCAAGCTAGAAATGATTTTTTTCTTTGTCTTCCCCTTTCCCTTTCTAGCACAAATATTCCATTCATTGGAACTACAACTCCTAAAATTCTAGTTATTATTGGGACTTCTTAGCCATCCCACCTCCCCTATGTTGATTGTAAGTTCCTGGTTGCAGAGGTGTAGATTAAACTACTTTGTAAATGCCATGGTCCATAAATAATATGTTCTCAGTTTTTGTTATGAACAAGGCACCGTGCTAAGCACTTTTACATACATGAACTCACCTAATTCTCACAAACTCCTCAGAAATATATTTGATATTATTGTTTCCATTGTACAGATGAGAGGATCGATGCACTAAGCATATAATAAACTGTCCAAAGTCACAGGATTTGAACCCATGTATTCTACCTTCAGAGCAAGCACACGTAAAGACGATGTTTTCTGCTCTGCTCACAACATGTGCGCACAGCATGGCTTCAATAAATATTGATAAAAAATTGAATGAAAGCAGGATCAGTCATGGGTCTGA
The DNA here is from genome assembly GCF_029289425.2 of Pan paniscus. Classification (NCBI taxonomy): domain Eukaryota; kingdom Metazoa; phylum Chordata; class Mammalia; order Primates; family Hominidae; genus Pan; species Pan paniscus. Next base: position 120,871,927 of record NC_073253.2, on the reverse strand, counting down.
ACAAGGCTCTAAGGTGGGGCTGTGGTGGCATGGATGATGAGTACCTTTATTAAGTTTCAATGTCAGAGCCAAAGTTCTTTCCTCCCTTCCTATCCTCAGATCCCTATCCGTATTTTACCGATTAGTGGTTGTAATGTTTTAGTATAAAGGCACTATTGGCCAGGCGCGGTGGCTCACGCCTCTAATCCCAGCAATTTGGGAGGCCAAGACAGGCAGATCACCAGGTCAGGAGTTCGAGACCAGCCTGGCCAACATGGTGAGACCCTGTCTCTACTAAAAATACAAAAAATTAGCGGGGCGTGGTGGTGAGGACCTGTATTCCCAGCTACTTGGGAGGATGAGGCAGGAGAATTGCTTGAACCTGGGAGGCGGAGGTTGCAGTAAGCTGAGATTGTGCCATTGCACTCCAGCCTGGGCAATTCTGGTATCAATTTCAATTAAGCATTTCTGAAGGTGGTTAATTTGGTACAAAATCATTCTAGCACTTCTTTTTCTCCCTGATTTCTACAACTTTCAAATTCATGAAGCTGCTATGCAGTGATCCAAATAAGAGCAGGATACTTTTAGTTCTATAATCCTACAAAATTAGGCTTTTCATTCAACCACAATTGTAGGTTAGGTCCTTTCTCTTTTTATCAAGCCTTTTCTTTCTTATATAAAGAAGTTATATTTCTGAGTGACTTCTGGATTCAGCTCTTTTTCATGCCAGTATAAAAGCAAAATGGCCATATTTTTAAAATAATTGCAAAACTACTAAATCAACAACCCATACAGTATATTAATGTATTATAGTTGTTGCTCTGTTCTGTCTTAGCAACTGAAGCATTGGCTTCTTGTTGGAAAGCTCTTCTCCTTTGTTCTGTTTTTAAAGATCCCAGGTTTTCACTTTTGTATAGCAAGGGAAGAGACCAACAGACCCTGATGGTGCGGGTGGGTAAGGCAGGCCTCTATCCTTAAATGGCTGTTCTTTCAGTCTGAGACATGTAATAGACAGACCTAAAAATGTTATTGTACTTTATTTCTTTCATTCTCAGGGCAGAGGAACTAACAATTTGGGATAGTTCCTCTTAAGTCCTACATTCCAAACCCTACTGCCTCCTGTGTTCCTGAACCATCAATTATAACCTGACTCTTTAGTATCTTTGTAACTTTCTTCTTTCATTGATGATTTCATCTCAGACTACAAACGTTCTCAAATCTTTCTCATCCTAAAATTTCTTCCCCTGAATGTATCCTTCCCTTTCCCATTGCCATCAACTTCTATCTTCACATCAGTCTGTATCAATTGCTCCTCACCCTTGTATAATTTGGCTTTCACTGGGTTAACAAATGCCAGCAAAAGGCTTGGATGGAGGAAAAGCCCTGGTGTGGACTCCACTTGGGAAAATCTGTTCTAAAGAAACAGAAGGAAGTCAGTACCACTGGGTTATGTGGCAAGATCAGAAACATGTACCAGGATAGGCACAGGTGCAAGTCATTATATCCGTACCATGAGAGGAATAGTTACTGATGATAATCTCTGAGAACAAGGGAGGGTCATGTTAGAATTGTTGGAAGGAAGCTTAACTGCACCTCTAGGTCCAGCACGGTGTAGCTTGACCTATCTTAAGCACCTCATGTGGACCAGGTATATTTAATCAACATCAGTTTTTCACAAGTACAATATGAATATTAGAGAAAAAGGTATACTGGGAACACTCAGGCATTAACAAAAATTTCATTCTTTATCTTCAGTTTCTCAAGTTATTACAACATGGGCCAAACACATTTCTGAAGTCAGAGGTGGGAAACAGATTCAACTTAAGTATAATAATATTATATTATATACCCAAATGCCTCTGGGATTTATGATAACAAGCCCTTAGACTGGCTACAAGATTTATTCTGCAACTTATTTTCAACTTCAATTTATTCATTCTTCTTCCTGCACTTTCCGCTCTTGAATACATGCCTGTTGAAGCTTGCATTTCTTGTTTTTTTCATTTGACTATTTCCCTTCAATCTGTTTAACTGGCATAATTCTTAAATATTAGTTAAACTAGAAGAATAAATAGCACTTTCTGACATATGTAACTTAAGAGATAGGAAGGTAGCAACAATTAATCACTGGACACTCAAGAAATGAAAGAGCTATATGTACACACCAAACTCATAAAGAGAATTGAAGAAGACTAGACTTGGAATGCTTATTTTCACCCTGAATTACTTCATCTAAGTCCCACAGGGTGTATTATTTTAGACTAAATAACTCAGATGTGCAGAAATGTTTTGCTGGAAGAGGAGGAAGAATTCCTAAGAGAAGACCAAACCTTTTGGGAAGTAAGTTCTATATTTTAAAAGACAGCTATAATCCATGTAGCATATTTAGGGGACACTCTCTTGGAAAGAATGTTGAGCAAAGTTAGGAATGGGGGTGTCATCTTGAGAATACACTTCATGAAAAGTTTAGCTTCTAGACTGCTTTTCCCTTGAACAATGATGGATTCAAAATCTTTTCTTCATATGTTGTGAACTTGTTGTATCCTTGAATGCCTCAGTAAAGTCTGATATACTCATATGTGTGTGTAAATAATAAGTGTAGAAGACACATGAAGGAACCCAAGAGAGTTGGAGGAGTCAGCATTGTCGATGAGTCAAATCCATGCCCTTCCTCTTTTCAGACTCAGTGGAGGAGCAGAGCAAAGTTCTGCTTTTCAGACTCAGTGGAGGAGCAGAGCACATTTCTCATTAGCATGGACTTGCTTTTTGTATTCTACTCCCTTCTCTGCCAATATGTGCTCCTGGGTAGTCTATTATAGCCTTGGCATGAGTGGTTACCACTGTGTTGCTGACTCCCAAATCCTCAGTCAGTCCAGAACTTACCCCCAACCTCAAGCTGATCCCAGCTCCACCTGGACGCACTCTCTCAATGTGCTTCAGGCCAATCTCTTTACCATATCTCTGCCACTCCACTACCTTCCTCCCTAAAAGCAGTCTTGTTTACAGAGTAACTTGAGAAAAATCCAGACTCCTTTGTCTGTTATCTACATGATTCAATACTTTCAATTTCATTTCTAACATATTTTCCAATTTCATTCCTTCCCTTGCCTCTCATTCTCATTGGCCTCATTCATTCTGGAGAACTTAGTCAATTCTTCTCAATTCTTTTGTCATCTGCTTCCTAACCGCTTTCCATTGGCATTGTATTTCCAACACATGATTCAACTTAAGTATAATAAAAAATAAAAAAAATACATCACAGTTTAAAATTTTCATGTCTTAGCAAGTTTCACCAACCACCTCTTTTAGTTTCATCCACCCTTCCTCCTCCATTTCAGCAATAAGTCCTATATTCCAGCACTCTGATGCACTAGCTATTCGTCTAACATAACCCATTCTATTTTGCGCCATGATTTTGTATGCACGATTCTTCTAACCAAAAATGCCTCTTCTTCCTTTCCCCTTTTGTCCAAATGTCAAGTTCTTAATCGTTCCACAAAACCAAATTCAAATGATAGTCCTCAGAAGCAACCTCTCTTACCAACAGACCTCCTCGGAAATGCCCTCCTTGGTTTCTCAAGCTTTTTGCACACTATGTTTACTATAACATTTTTTGGGGGGGAAGTATATACTTTTTAATCTAAGGGATTTTTTGTGCTTATGCTATCTTTAGAATTTGTATCTCTACAACCTAGCTCATAATACCTTGCACATCATAGGTGCCTAATAATTGTCGAGTAGCCAAAGAGAGTAAATTTAGGGCCATGTCATCAGGTGTGGTTACTAAGAGTGGAATTCAAACCATGGGTAAAGACATTTGTTGCTGAATAAAGAAAAATTGTCACCTCAGTCAACGACAAGGATTATATACATGTGCATAAATGTTCTCTCCCTAAGATAGTTTTTCACTAGCCCATTAGGACAGACATATAGAATATCTCTCCAACAGAGATCTCTAATTTTTGTTTAGAATTTTGTGCATTTTTAATTCACACACAAGAACTGAATTTTTCATCAAGGTTGCTCATGGAGTCTTCAATGATATATTCCTGACACTTGCCTTCAGCAAGTAATGATTCATCTCCCTGGATCTCACTCTGAGTCTGTAGTAGATCTGGAGAATATTCTGAAGTTTCTTTTTTATCCAGCAAGACTGGCTGAGACTGGATATGAAAGCTGTCTAAATACTCTAATCTATTCCCAACCCACAGAAATGCAGGCTCCACACTCTGTTCACCGTCATGAATCATGATGCTGACAAGTAAGTCTGATTCATAACATTAAACACAAGCTGATAGGAGTAACTTCTTCCTGAATCCATTGGGAAAGGGCATGGGTGTTCTTCCACAGATGTGAGCTTCTGCTGCCAATGTAAATGTAAAGCTGGAAGACAATGAAAGATAGCCAATCTTCGTTTCATTTTTCCTGGGATATACAAGATTCGTTTCTTGCCATGAGAGGTCCCTATCCGATTTTCTTTAAAGTTGCTTGCTGCCTTCTGGAAATTCCATTGTGCCATTGCTATAAAGTCTATTAATATTCTTTCATTGAGTTGTTATTACCATGGCCTTTATTATAATGAATAATAATGTGCTGCAGTTACATGGCACCTTTCTTCTTGGATCATCCTGCTTAGCCTCATAAAACAAATTAATCAAGTTACACCTTTAAGGAAAGCATTAAGCTACTTCATTGTAAGAGCAAATTGTCTTTGTTTGCTCTGACTGCAGTTGTGTACAGTTTTCTGAATGGGCATGTTAGAATACTCTATCAGGGAAATTTCAAATAGGCCATTATTTAAACTGATTGACTGGTTTCCCCCCAAAATTTTTTAAAGTCTTTTGAAAATACTATGTGAAGAAACAGATATATTCTTCTAGAGCACAACAAAGAGATCAGTGCATATGTGTGTGCTTGCATATGTGTGTGTGTGTGGATGTGTAAACAAATGTAAAGACACTCTTTATGCAGTGCACATTTTAAATGTCTGTCAAAAAGAGTACTGGTAATATTGGAGTGTCCTTGTTCCCCCTGTTTCGAATACTTGCAGGAGCCTGTACAGAAGCCACAGGCAGGAGCTATTCCCAACAAGTCCTCGTAATATGACTCTTTCCCACTTCCTGCTTTCTCCAACATACATAACTGTTATGATTCCATTCTCCACAGAGAGAAATAAGAAGAAAAATAATTATTGTATTTAATTTGCATATGAGGAAATTTCTAATAATAGCTCATTGCTGGACTTAGATTTAAATTTTGTGTTTTCTCCCCCCCAGGGGAGTTTTTGGTGTACTACCCCACCTCTCAAATTGATCTTTCAAATGTTCTACATCTGACATAAGAAAACGATAAGGAGATAAAGACAGAATTTCTCTGTATCTAGAGCTATCTTTAGTGCCATCCATCTGCCATCTATAATCTTGAGATGTGTGCAGGTTTAGCACTGGAATTCACATCAATGAAGTCAGATCTGGCAATAGATTATTGTTATATTGGAGACTCTCCATGTACAGCCAGGCCTTTTGGCTGTGTAGCTTTTGGCTTAGGGTCTCTGTGTGTCTAGAAGCAAGCAAGAATAGTCTTCTTAAAAATAGCCATAACCATGAAGTGAATTACATGTTATCTAAGAATATCACAATGTTTCCTTATAGAAAAGAGAGATAGTGTTGATTGAGTTTTATTTAAGAAGTGATTCATAATTCAGAGAGAGTGAGATTGACAGTCACAATAGTCACTTCTAATTGCCATATGTAATTTGGGTACTCTTGTTTCAAATTAATTGCAACTCACTGTGGTAGGGTGAATAATGTCCTCTAAAAAAAGTCCCTGTCCTAATCCCTCCACACCTGTGAATATGTTACCTTACATGGTACAAGGGATTTCACAGGTGGGACTAAGCTAAAGATTTTTAGAAGAGGAGATGATCTTGGATTATCTGACCCAATGTGGTTATAAGGGTCCTTCCTCTTATAAAGGAGGAAGGAAGATCAGAATTTAAAAACAGAAGGCAATGTGACTATGGAAGCAGACAAAAATTGACTTTTTTTTTTTTTTTTTTTTGAGATCGAATCTCACTCTGTTGCCCAGGTTGGAGTGCAGTGGTGCGATCTCCACTTGCTGCAACCTCCACCTCCCGAGTTCAAGTGATTCTCCTGCTTCAGCCTCTCGAGTAGCTAGGATTACAGGTGCACACCACCACGCCTAGCTAATTTTTGTATTTTTAGTAGAGATGGGGTTTTACCATGTTGGCCAGACTGGTCACGAACTCCTGACCTCAAGTGATCCACTTGCCTTGGCCTTCCAAAGTGCTGGGATTACAGGCGTGAGCCACCGCGCTTGGCCAGAAACGGACTTTTAAAAGTACTACCCTGCTGGCTTTGAAGATGGAGTAAGGAGCCACAAACCAAAGAATGTGGTTGGATTTCAGATGCTGGAAAAGGAAAGGAAACAGGTTTTGCCTTAGAGTCTGCAGAAGGAATGCTGGCTTGCCAACACCTTGATTTTAGCCAGTGAAAGCCATTTTGGACTTGTGATTTCTAAGGCTGTAAGATGATACATTGGTGTTGTTTAAGCTACCTAATCTGTTACAGTAGCAATAGGAGACTAATAAGTTTACTAATGAAGATGAAGAGAAGTGTAGAGGTTAAGATCGCATACTCTAGAGTGGGCCTGGCTAGGTTTGTGTCTTGGCTCAGCCGTTTATTAATTGTGTGACTGGGAGCAAGTTCTTTATGTTCCTGTGACTCAGTTTTCTTTTCTTTAAAATGGGCACACCTATATCACATCAAATGCTGTGAAGACTCAATTAATAAGTTCATTTAAATAGCTGAGAATAGTGCCTGTTACAAAACCAATGTTAGCCACATCAGAAAAAAGAAAAAATAGCAAGAGTTAATCAGTGCATAGTTTAGGGGAATTTTGTCTCAGATAATAATTAGTGACAGGAATTTAAAGCTAGTCTTTCTTGGTCTCCATCTATTCGTATGAATGATATAGGTGCTAGTTCAGTGTATCTCTCAGTTTCCTGTTCACTGATTCTCTGCTCATGTTGTGCTGAGATTACTACCTACTTCTGCTCAGTTCTTCAGTTTATTATATAGGGGTGGTTTGGATTCTGAGCTCTAAAATATAAACTGAAATAAGATATCCATCCTGAGATTTTATAAAGTTTATTAATACCCATATATACTGGTTTTAAATTCATTTTCTCAAAATCTTTTGTCTTTTATACAATATCACTTAAATAACCTTTGATATTTATGCCATTTATTGATTTAATGAGGAAGAGAGAAAAAGTATTAAAGGCAATAAAAGCAAAAGAGTTCAGTTACCTACGAGTGCCTCTTTGGGGGGCTTATTGTTAGAAAATGCATGGTTTCTTAAAATGTTAAATGTCCTATGTCATGGACTTCAGAAAACTGGGTGGTAAAAAACAAAAACAAACAAAAAAAACCTAAAATATATCCTAGGCATGTTTAGAAGAAAATGTTCAGAATCCTGAGTTGAAGACGGAAGAATGAAAGACAACCAATCATCTGAACAAAACCACTTTATAATTGCTTTATTAGTCTAAAAAACGGAGACATAAAACAAAAAGTAATCAAATGGGCATAAAGCCATCTTTTGTTTGGAGGACGGTATATCATCCTGATTGGTGAGAGAAGAAAAAAGAACGAGAAGCATCACTCTTTTTTTCCTAAAAATTTCAAAGACGCTTTATTTTTATTTATTTTTAATTTTTAAATTATTTCAATAGTTTTTGGGGAAAAGGTGGTGTTTAGTTACATACATAAGTGATGATTCCTGAGATTTTGGTGAAGCCATCACGTAAGCAGTGTACACTGTATCCATTGTGTAGTCTTTTATCCCTAAACCCCCTCCCAACCATCCCTCCGACTCCCAAGGGTCCGTTTAGTTTGCCATTCCTGAGTTACTTCACTTAGGATAATGGTCTCAAACTCCATCCAGGTTGCTGCAAATACTATTTAATTGCTAACAAATTACCCATGTATTTGGTAGTAGTAAATATCTCCTCACTACCACCATCTCTAAACAAAACAGTCAAGGACTAGAATTAGGCTATGAAAGGCTCATGGAAGAATGATGGCAATTAAACCGGACATAGAAGCAAAGTTCTGAGGAACTGAACACCCAGATAGGCACAGACCTTTCAACGAAGAGCCAGTGAATCCCAAGTCATTCTAGAAAATATGGAATGATTTCTCTGGATGTTACAGAAAACATCTAGACAGAAGGGACTTCATTTAATTTTCTATAATGTATTTGCTTTATGATTTCTTTGGAAGAATCTTTTTATTGGAAAGATTACTGAAATAAGTAATTTTACTTATTTCAACAAGTCAGTATTTGCACAGAATTATACTATAACTGATATTGAAGTAACCTTATTATTTACTCTGGTTTATTCCCAAAAGTCATACTCAATTTGTTCTATTGTCATGAGAAATTTCAGAGAAAGAAAAGATATAATAAAATTTTTATTCATTCACTGACAACCTATTTGTGCAGTATATAGTGTCAGGCACTGTGCTGAGCAATGGAAAGTCTTAGAATAATTCCTTTTAATAACGAATGGAAAATCTAGCATATATCACAAAAGTTCAATTTGTGTACTATTTGAGATTGTAGCAAGGCACCTGTATGGAAAGGCTAAGATAAAATAACAGAGTTTCCAAGCTGAGGACAATAAACAGTTAGAAAAGTTTTGGAGACAGGCAGCCAGAACAGCTCAAAGATTTTGAAAAGGTCTTTTCAGGTATGAAATTATGAAATCCCACAAAATCGTACGGATACCATGGGTCACTACATTTCTTGGGTTTCCGCAATTATAGTTTATCTTATTTTTAATGTATGCTCTTCTCATTGAATGATTAGGAGTCAAAAATATTGACAGCATTGTCATATTTGTATTAATATTCCTCTAAGAGAAATAGTCATTTAGAAAATGTTCTAGCTGCTACAAAGTGAATTTGAAATAAGAAATACCCACTGAGATCCCCAAACCTTGTGTCAAATAAAAAAGAGCCATCAATGTGTTTACTGCTCCACTTGGCGCTACTCATCAGTGTGCTTCTCCTGCAGGATGGTCAGAGTAGTTAATTGAGAGCCAGGGGAACTCTATTCTACAGAGCAGGGAGCAGTTTACAGTGAATGCAGGGTGAGGTAGCTTATGGCCAGTGCTAACACATTAATCCCAAATCAGTTAACTAGCAGAGTTTAAAGAAAGAACAACAACATCTACATTGGGCTTTAAATAATCGATGACAGCAGCTAAACTATAAAAGAAAAATCTCTCTTTTTTTCTAGGAAGTCTATATGCCTATAATTGCTGAGCTTATTTTCTCTCTGATTGGATACAGGTTCTCCCAAGAATATTTTCTTTCCCCTGAGACATTAAGAGGGAACTCCCGTGACATATTTTTGATGGAAGTGATGATAGAAAAATAATATGCTTTAAATAGATTGCCAAATTAACTGAATCGACTTCAAAAAAAATCATGCCCAAAATTTTGCTGTGCCTGTAGGTACAAACAGGAGAGAAACATAAATTGATAATGAATTTTTTTGCTGAGGGTCATTGGGAGTGAGGATGGGATTAGGAGGGTGTTTGCAGTGACAGAGACTTTGGAATAAAAAGAAAATGCTTTTTAAATCAAATCAAAAGACAAATGGGTTTTTGAAAACCAGTGATTGATTACAAATAATTTTACAAAAGAATTGAGTGATATTTATTTACAAACTTGTGAATCATTTCCCCTGATGAAAGAATGATCTTTCTAACCTTCTAGCTAACTCTAACCTTCAGAAGAGTGGTATTCACAGAACTAGTTCTAACTGAGCTGTGAAACAGTGCATAATGCAAAGGACACTTATGAATCAATTTTTTCCTATTCCCTCTTTTTTGTGTGCATTACAGAAGTACATCTCTAACAGTTTCCATAGAAACAGTTAAAGTTAGACTTTTGAAAACGTAATGGTAGGGGGCAGAAGACCAAGTACATGGAGAGCAAGGAGCAAGTGAATGACTAGTGAATGCGTTAAAATAAAGGATGTAATATTTAAGTGCTGAATGAGAAACACAAACATTTCATAGATGCAACATTATGATAGGTTTTACAAATTTGATGAGTAAATGTTTGTACATGACAAAGTTGCAAGTCAAAAGTCTGAACATTCAATTCTAATCCTAAAAATATATACATGTATTTACATACCTTTACACAATGTCTTATGATTCCATAGTAGTCTTTTAGTGATCACATGCCTTATTCATGTACAAAGGTAGAACTGAAAGTAGTGATGCATTTGTTCATTTAATGAACATGTATAATATGCCTGTTGTATACCAGGCTCTCATCAGTGTGTTCGGAATACATTAGTAAACAAAGCAGAAAAGATCCCTTTGTAGAGCTTATATTGGGGTGGGGGATTGCAGACAGTAAATGATGTCAGAATATTATAAACCAATATTTTCTGTGGGGGTAGGGGGAAGAAGATTTGAGCAGGATAAAAGATCTGGGGATTTAGGTTTCAATTTGGAGGGGGGTGGTGAAAGGAAGCCTTGTTGACAGTATGAGTAAAGACTTGAAGGTGGTGAGGAAGTACACCATTCATATATTTGAGGGCTATCCCTCTGGGCAGAAGGAGCAGCTAGAAGAGGGCCTGCTTACTTTTGAGGCAGCAAGAAGGCTAGCGTGGCTTCAAAGGAGTAAGCAGGGTAGAGGTTTTAGGTCAGATATGTAGCTGTCAGCCAGATCATTAGAGTTTTTAGGCCATTAAACGATTTTGGCATTTCCTCTGAGTGAAGCAGGAAGCCATCAGATCATTGGGTCACAAAGTGTGGTCTCTGGACCAGCATCGTTAGTTAGTAACAGCTGAGAAATTATTAGAAATATGAAATTTGCAGGCCCTATCCTAGACCAACATTTCTGGAAGTAGAACCCAGTCATCTGTGTTTTAATAAGTACTCCAAGTGATTCTCATGCATGTTCAATTAGGAGAAGTACTGACCTAGATGATTCCAAGCAAAAGAATGTCATGATCTAACTTGATCATTTGTCAGAATGATCTGCACTGAAAATTTTATATGATTATTTTTATAACATGGTAGAGACAATTCTGACCTTATTCAGGCCCTATGACTGAACAATATCATCATTAGCTTTTTCCATTGGAATTAACAAGCATTTCATTGCCAGGCTAGAAGTACTTGAAACTGTAAAAGACTTCTATGTATTGATCATAAGTAGAGTGGCCATGTGATTTATATTCCAAATTTGGGCATGCTGGAGAATAAAATGGGGGCTAAAAATATTTAACAGTTATAGTTTATCTACAGCATGGTATAAATTGGAATTTCCCTGGGCAAACCAGCACATATGAGACCACATGTCACTCATTTATTCTATAAAATATCTCAGGCTATTTTGTAGAACTTTCTTCTAAAAAGAGATGTAGTCACCAAGGGAGACTTTTATAAACTGAAAAGAAGAGAAAGAGGAAAATGACACTAAGTGTAGCTTCCCAGTCCAGAAACATTTGTGTCTCACAAGCAATACCCAGCTTGAAATTGACAGGAAGGATATCTCACTTGAAAGTATAGTCAACTTACTATACATAATCTGAAGTGATTTAAAATGAAGTTGGAGCTAGAATAGGATTTTTATGGAAGCCCGACCTTTGGTCTTGCTCATTTCGTTACCAAGTATTTTACTGCTGACATTTAGTCTGGGCCAAAGTTTGTCTCTACTCATTTCGAAGTCATGCCATTTCATCAAATGGCATTTTGCTTTTGATTAAGGTGCTATAGCATTAGTTGCCTTATAAAGTTAATAGTATTTAAATATTTTATATTGAAAAGCTATTTTTCAAAAATATGACTATGTAAAGGTAATATCTAATTTAATCTAAAATATTTAAATGAGGAACCTCTCAAGAGTGAAATGTTGCTGTTATCAAGGGTGGGCTGAGATGCATTCCAAACAGACCCCACCACAGACATAAAATGGGAGAAGATGAACCGCAGAGCCTAGGATTAGTGTTGCTCTGGGTCTCTCACATGCTGTGTCCTCCTTATGACACTGTGGAATGTTTCAGGCCTCAGCAGAGCTAGCTTCAATATGGTTTGAACCACAGTTACAAAGCTAAAGATGACAATCATCACTATTACAAATGTTTTCAAAGAAAAATGTAAACTAGATAAAAATAGAAACACATCATTTAAGCTTGAAAAGAGATTAAGATTTGAATCTAATGCTTCTCAAATGAGTTCACAGATCACCTGCATAATGGTCACCTGGGGATCACATGAAATACACAGAAACACCAGCTGCTTTGCTTGCCAGACGTGCTGAATCAGAATCACTGGGTGGAGGCTTAGAAAACTGCATTTTTAATAAGCACCCCAGGTGATTTTTATTTTTATTTTTATTTATTTATTTTTGAGACGAGTCTTGCTCTGTCCCCCAGGCTGGAGTGCAGTGGCGCGGTCTTGACTCACTGCAACCTCCGCTCCCGGGTTCACGCCGTTCTCCTGCCTCAGCCTCCTGAGTAGCTGGGACTACAGGTGCCCGCCACCACACCCGGCTAATTTTTTTTGAAGTAGAGACGGGGTTTCACCATGTTAGCCAGGATGGTCTCGATCTCCTGACCTCGTGATCCTCCTGCCTCAGCCTCCCAAAGTGCTGGGATTACAGGCGTGAGCCACCGTGCCCGGCCCACCCCAGGTGATTTTTATGCACACTAAAGTCAGATGACCACTATGATATGAACAGAGTCCAAAAAGAAAATAATTATTCAGAGCTAATAAAGGTGAAGATAAGAACAATTAGGCAAAGATAATTTCCTATGTTTAATATATTTTTTGTTTGAATTACTGTAAATTAAGGAGAATGAGAGAATAAAGAGATAAAACAAAGCCCAGAGGAATCACTGCAGCAAGTCAGAGGAAATGTTTAAATACTCGAGAAGCAGCCAGATAATTACTGGGGAGTGGGAGGTAGGGGGAACCTGCTTGGAGATCCCTTGGGACTAGCTTCACATTGCTAATTTACAATCACATGCTGTATCTGTCACTTTTACAAATCAATGGGAATGCCCACTTTTTAACAGCATGGAGTTACTCGCAATGGTTGCTGGTGTTGGTCATCCAGAGGGGACTTTTCAGGATGCAAGAAAGAATCTTGGTGACACACATTAACACACACACACACACACACACACACACACCCTTTTATGTCACTTCCAATTTACTTTATCTTAAACTGTCAGCAAGGAGAACTTATGCTTATACTAATAATTAGAGGTTTGCATTTAAGCCAAAAATAATAAACCCCGTGGGTAGCTCTGCAGACAGCTGGGTTGCAGTAAGTAGAGCCAGAAGAAAAGACATGACTCTTTGTATTTGCAGCAATTTTATAATATTTAGGGAAGGGAAATGGTAGAAGAATAGATTTTGTGTCTTTGTTTAGAAAAGGCATTTAGAGAAAATGATCGAGATTGTCATTAAACATGATTTTTACTATAAACAGCAGAAAAAAATGAAAAGTTATTAGGATAAAAATAATCAGTTTCAGCCATCTGGGAATCTCATTGTGCTGAAGAAATAGGACCTAAGACTTTTTTTTTCTTTTAAAAAACAAATGAAGAAATAAAGATGCTGCTTCTGTAAACTTCATTCTGATTAAAAAGGAAAAGTATTGATGATGAGAAATAGGTAAGTACTGTGGAGATTGTCATTTTGAAGAAAATAAATACTTGCTTAAGCCAGACATGGAACTAAGATTTTTTTTTAAAGTAGATTTCAAAAGTACTTAAAGGAAAAATACAGCAGTTTTGTCCTTTGTATGAGCCTTAAAAGGGAACATTGCTCAAGGGGTGTGGTAGAAAAAATGAACTTCAGTTTATACAATCTCTGTTCAAATGGAAAAGAAAGGACTTCTAAAGGAACGGATTTAACTGTGCAGGAAGCTTTCTCAAAAGCTTGGAATATAAAAAGACATGTAGAAGAGGTAGAAGGAGGGGCACAGAGCCAGGAATGAAAACAGAAGCACAGCCTGGACTTAGAAGAACAGTGTCAGAAAGGTTAGAGGACAGAGGGCTGAGGCTTGCAGAAACAGCTAAAGAAAGGAACGGGCTTTGCAAGCCGTGTTCAGAGACAGACTATGAACAAAGGAGGGCCAAGATCATTGCCCAGGGAAAATGGCACAATGAACAGATGACAGGAAAGCTTACCAGATTATCAATTGATTAATCTTTATATTCCCTAGGGCTAGCACAGTGCCTATCACCTATCAAGTGTGTCACACAAGTTGAGTAAATAAATAGATGAAAAGTTCAGGTAGTAAGAATGATTTTGAAAATTGAAGAGTGGCAGGATAAACATAGCTTTTAAAGAGGAAATTTCAATACCAAGACAGGAAGTAAAATTAATAAAGAGAATTGGTTTTTTAAAATTAACATCTCACTTCAGTCTAAGAAGGATGACATGCCAAAAGGAAGCAAGAATCTGCAGATCTGATGTTAGAACTGTCATTAATAATGTTCAGGATCAAAGTGTAGAAGTTTCAAAGGTGCAATCAGAGTACTGATCCAAAATTTCAAAAGGGGAAAATAGATGGATTTGGGAAATTTCAGAACAGTGATCTGATTATTTCTGTCATAATTCTATAATGTCTTATGAAGCAGAGAACTTGGAGTGATTTAGATAAACAATGATGTTTACAGCCTACTGAAAAAGAAAAGTGTAATAAAAAACTAATTAATAGAATTTATTTTTCATAGGGTTGACTAGTCTATTTATCAAGAAAATACCATACTCGTGATTTCAGCAGCGCATCCTGCAAAATTTCTCCTTTATTATAATTTTATTTTAGAGAAAATATGGAAAAAGATTAACTTGGTGATGGTATAAACAAATGGGTTCATAAATTTCCAGACATACCCCAAGAGGACCAAAATAGAGTGAAACAGTTCCAAACTGTTCTGTAAGACTCTGTGATTGGCCTTGTATTGTTCAATATTTTGACCAATGACTTGAATTAAAAAACACAATAAGGAAATAGTTATAAAGTTTGAATATATAATAAAGCTAGAGACAAAAATATCATGCTGCCAGTCAAAGCAAAATGGTGTATACTCATCTATTCCTGCTCCTCACTCCTAAGTGCAACTATAATCCTTGGAGACAACACAAGAGACAACCAGAGGAGAATTCTGAAAGGTGATACGACAGGCTGTATAATGTGCCCCTAGAGATATCCACATCCTAATCTCTGGGATGTGTTATCTTACATGCCAAAAGAAACTTTGCAGATGTGATTAAGAATCTTGAGATGCAGAGTATGATGAATTATTTGGGAGGCTCAATATAATCCACAAGGGTCCTTATAAGAGGGAGGTAGGAGGATCAGAGTTAAAAAGGGAAGGCTATGTCATGATGGAAGCAAAGAGAATTTGAAGATGATATGCTACTTATGGCTTTGATATGGAGAAAGGAGTTACAAGCCAAAGAATACAGCAATCAGAAATTCTTTTGAAATAAACGAAAAATCAGAAAATCTCAGGAAAAATGTTATTAAAAAAAGCCAAATGGATATTATAGAACTGAAAAATACAATAATAGAAATAAAAATAGTAAAGTGGAGATGACAAAAGATATAATCAATGAAATGGAGGAAAAATCCACAAGAAAACAGAAAAATACACACATATAAATACATATATTTATATAAATAATATATATACGTGTGTGTGTATATATATACATATATATGTGTATATTTATAAAGAGTGAATAGAGCCCTCAGGGACCAGAAGGAAGGACAATGATAGATCTGACATTTGTAATGTCTGCATCCAGAATAAGTGGAGAAAGAGAGTGAGGCTAAAAGAATATTTAAAGAAATAATAGCTAAAATTTTCCCAAAGTTGGTAGAAGAGGTAAACCCATAGATCTAAGAAGAAAAGTGATCTCCAAATAAGATAAAGTCAAATAAAACCATGCCAAGACCTAATATAATTAAACTTCTGAGAACTGCAAAGAAAAGTTATTAAAAGCAACTATAGAGAAAAGACACATTACCTATGGAGGAACATTACCTTTAATGCTGGTGGATTTCTCATCTGAAACCATGGAGACCAGAAGGGAGTGGTATATTTTTCAAGGGCTAACAAAAAAAATAAATAACAACTGTCAACTATGAATTCTACATCCAGTAGAACTATATTTTATAAAAGAAGGATAAATAAAGGCAATCTCAGATGAAGAAAAATTAAAAGTTGTTTTTAACAGAATGGCTTAAGGGAGTTTTTTAAACAGAAAAGAAAAAAGTATTAAAAATCTATTTTGAAACATCAGTAAGAAAGAAAGAACAATTTATAAAAGCAGAAATGTGGGTAAATAGAAGAATCTGTTCTTTTCATGAATTTTCTAAGTCATGTGTGAAGATTAAAACCAAAATTATATCACCACATGATACATAGCATAGTAATATTTAAAAGTAGGGATTGTAGAGGGAACTAAAAGGAAGTAAGCTTTCTACAATTCACTCAATGTTAAAAGGTTGGTTATAGAAGAATGATGATGTAGTACACAAAGAAACCACAAAGAAAATTATACAAAGCAACACATTCAATAATACTATAACAAATAAAGTTAAAATCCTAAAACAGTTAATGTAATCGATAACAAGAAAAGAAAATCAAAAATAAGAACAAGAAATAGGAAACAAACAAAAATCAAAGAATAAAATCACAGAGTTAAGCCCTAACATGCCAATAATAATCTTACATGTAAATGGTCTCAGTTAATCAATTGAAAGGTAGAGATTTGCAAAATGTATTAAGAAAAACACAACACAACTATATACTATTTGTATAAAACATGTTTTATTTTCAATAATATAAAGAGGTGGAAAGTAAAAGAATGGAAACATGGAAACATTATTTTTTTAAAAAGAGTGACTATATTAAATAAAGTAACCAAACACTTGGTAACTAAACAAAACACTTATAACACATGCGTCAAAAAGTCTCAAAGGAAAAAAACATTTTCTTGATTTTCTTGTCTTGTTATGGGTTACATGAATTGTTTTAGGATTTTACCTTTATTTGTTTATAGTATTATTGAATGTGTTGCTTTGTATAACTTTCGTCATGATTTCTTTGCATGCTATATCATCAATCTTCTATAACCAACTTTTTAACATTGAGTGAATTGTGGAAAGCTTACTTCCTTTTAGTTCCCTCTACAAAACTAAAAAACATGAAAATACAACATATCAAAATATGTGGGATGCAGCTAAAGCAATGCTGAGATAAATTTATAGTACTACATGCTTACAGAAGAAAAGTAAAACCGTCTCAAATCAATAACCTAAATTCCTAATTCAAGAAACTAGAAAAAGAAGGGCAAAATAAATTCTAAACAAGAAGAAAAAATAAATGTAAAGTTAAAAAGCAGAAATCTATAAAATTGAAAATAGAAAAATAATAGAAAAATCAATGAAATAGAAAGCTGATTCCTCAAAAAAAAAAAAAAACAACAAAAATAAGCTTCTAGCAAGACTGAAAAAATAAGAGGTACCACAAATCACCAACATCAGAAATAAAAGAAAGGATATTATTAGAGATCCTAAAGCCATTAAAAGGATAGAAGAAAATATTATGAACAAGTTTATGCTCATAAATTCAATGACTTAGAAGAAATGAGATAATTTTTCAAACACCTAAAACTACCAAAACTCAACCAGGATAAAATGAAGAATCTGAGTAGTCCTCTAACCATTGAATACATTTAATTCATAATTAAAAGCTCATAGAATACTATAGAAATTTCCAGGCCCATATAATGTCACTGTATAATTCTACCAAACATCCAAAGAACTAACAAAAACTTTTTACACTCTCCTCAGAAAATAGGAGAGGAGGGGACACATCCCAATTTATTTTATGAGGCCAGTATTACCCTGATACCCAAACCAGGCAAAGATAGTACAGTAAAAGAAGAGTAGAATCTCATAAACTTAGACACAAATATTCTCAGCAAATGCAGACAGTCCCTAACTTATGGTGCCTTGACTTGAGATTTTTTTAACTTTAGGATGGCGCAAAAGTGATACCCATTTAGTATACTTCTCCACTTAACAATAGATTTACATCTTGATACACCCATCATAACTTGGTTTTTTTTTTGAAATATTGTAAGTTGAATTAAAATGCTTTTAACTTACAAAGGGTTTATCAGGATATAACTTCATCATAAGTGTAGGGATATCTGAAATAGCAAATTGAATCTAATGAGGTTTAGAACATATTACCCCAAATTATTGCACCACAGCATTCGAGAAAACAGCAGAAGCACTAAGACTCCTCTCATCTTCCCCTTGCCTTTCTTTCCTGATGCAGGCCATAAAACATAGGAACGTCACTATGACCTTTTCTCTTCTGAAGACCCTCATGTGACAGGTTTCCTGGCCTGTACCCAGTGAAAAGCAATGTCACAAAGGAATGCCAAGAAAACCTGAACACATGGGTCTTGCTAAGTTCCCCCAGTTTATTACCATTAGATCATACCCTTTTATCCTCCAATCATACTTCTACACAACTATACATAAAAATACGCAGATTTCCTTATTTCTTAGGGTCTTTACTTCTAAAGACTCCTATGTCACATGAAATTTGTATGAGATAAATTTGTATGCTTTTCTCTTGCTAATCTGCCTTTTATTATGGGTGTCTCAGCCATGAACCATAACATAACCTTGTTATGAGAGAGGAAAAAATATTACTTCTCTCCTACAAATTCAAAAATGTATAATATTAAAAAAAGATTCACAACCTGGCCAAGTGGAATTTATTCCAAGTATATAAGGCAGGTCCAAAATCCAAAAATCAATCACTATAATCTACAGCAATAAGCTAAAAAAGAAAAATGTGATAATATCAACTGACATAGATAAAACATTTAGAACAACCAACAGTCATCCGTGACAAAAACTACAAGTTAGTAACACAGTGAAACTACCTCAACTTGATAAAAGACTTCTACAAAGAGCCTAACTAACATCATGTCTAATGGTGAAAGACTAAATGCTTTTTCCTAAGACATAGACATGGCAAGAAAAATAAATATAAGGCATACAGATTAGAATGGCAGGAATAAAACTATTCCTACTTGAAGATGACAGAATTATCTATGTAGAAAACCCCAAGAAATCTACAAAAAAACCCCAAACCTCTTAGAACTAATAAGTGAGTCCAGCAAAGTGTCAAGTCACAATACATAATAGCAACACATAAAAATTAATTATGCTTTTATATGTTAATGAACACAAGGAAACAAATTTAAAACAACACCATTTACAATATCTCCCCCCAAATAATTATACATCTAATAAAAAAGGCACACCATCAATATCTGGAAAATTACAAAATGCAAGGTTACAAAATGATGAAGAAGACCAAAATAAATGGAGAGACTACCAATGTTCATGGACTGGAAGACTTAGTATAGTAAAGATCTCAATTCTTCCTAAATTGAGCTACAGTTTTCATGCAATTCCTGTAAAATCCCAGCAAGGCTTTTTATAGATACTGATATGCTAATTTTAAAACCTCTATGAAAAGACATGGGCCATAAAATAGCTAAAACATCTTGAAAAAGAAGAACAAAATGAGAGGAGTCCTCCAAATTGAGACCTACATATAGCTACAGTACTCAACACAGTGTGGTATTGGCAGAAGCATAGACAAATAAATCAATTTAGTAGAATAGAGAACCCAAAAATAGACTTTCACAAATATGACCCACTAATTTTTAAAGAACATGGTAATTCAGTAGAAGAGAAATAGACTTCTGCTAGAACAACTGGAACATCAATAGGTAAAAAATAAACAAAGACCTAAAAATAAACCTCACATCTTATACATAAATTAACTCATAATGGGCCACATACTTAAATGTAAAAGGTAAAATTCAAACTAAAACTTTTGGGGAAAAAAAGGAACAGCAGGAGAAAAATCTTCAAGACCTAGGAGTAGGCAAATAATTCTTAGACTTTACACAAAAGCACTACCCATAAAGTTAACATTTATAAGTTGAATGTTATCAAAGTTAAAACAGTTTGCTTGAATAAGATCTCATCAAGAAGATGAAAAGACAAGCTACATAATGGGAGAAAATATTTGCAAACCAAATAACTGACCAAGGAATCATATCTAGAATATATAAAGACTCTCAAAACTCAAAAATAAAAATACCAAACGTCCAGTTAGAAAATAAAGATAGAAGAGAAGTCCATCAAACAGGATATACAGATTACCAAATAAGCAGACGAAAGGATACTTTGGAAATGCAAATGAAAGCCACAATGAGGTATCTTTGCACGCCTCTAAAAATGGCTAAAATAAAATATAGCAATGACACAGAATGTTGGTGATATATATAGAAACTGCGCCAATCTTACATTGTTAATAAAGATGTAAAATGTTACATCCACTCTGGAAAACAGTTTGAAGTTTTCTATCATACCATATGTGCAAGTATCACACAGCACAGCAAAGCAACTGATCTCTGGGACATTTATCACAGGGAAATAAAATCATTCTCACATGAAAACCTGTAAACAAATGTTCATAACACCTTTATTGAAAATAGCCCCAAACTTGAAGCAACCCAGATGTCTCAGAACAAGTGAATCGGTAAATTAATTGTGGTACATCTGTAGCATGGAATATATGGAATATTAGTAATAAATCAGTTAACTATTAATACATCCAACAATGATCTTGAGAGAATTATGTTCTGTGTAAAGAGCCCATTGTGAAAGTTATGTTGATTCCATTTATATAACAAATTTGTGATGGCAAATTGTAGAAATGGGAAATAGATTAATTATTATGAAGGGTTAGGAATGGTGGAAGGAGGTGGGTATTGCTATTAAAAGGAATTATGAGGTGTCTTTTTGGTGATGAAACTACTTTTTATCTTGACTGTACCAATGTCAATATTCTGGTTGTAATATTGTAGTATAGTTTTACATGATCTTATGTTTGGGGAAAATTTGCTATGAAGTATACAGAATGTCTCTGTATTATTTCTTAAAACTACATGTGAATTTATCTGGAAATACAGAGTTTAATTTTTAAAAAAGACATTGTGAGAAACAGAACAAAAAAATAACTTTCATAGATAGAATCAATATTCAGCATTCTCCTGGTAATGAATTCTTTCAGCTTTTATCTTTTACAATTTTTTTTTCTTCTTTGTTTTTGAAAGATATTTTCGCTGAAAATAGAATGCTGGGTTGACTTTTTGTTTTGTCCCTCACTTTAAAGATGTCACTCTATTGTCTTCTGATATGTACCCTTTTTGATGAGAAACATTGTTCCTTTGTAAAGTTTTTTTTTCTCTCCAAATGCCTTAATAACTGTCTCTTTCTCTTTGATTTTGGTTTTCAGCTGTTTAAATATGATGCATCAAGGTGTGGTTCTTTTTGTTATTTTTTTCTGCACCACTTGAGCAATTTATAAAACCTGAGCTAAAATCAGGTTTTTGGGAATAAGTCCTTCACTTAACTACAGAAGTCAGTTACAGAGAAGTACCTCCAACTGGCAGAATAAAAACCTCTGAAAACATTTTTCTCCATAAAAACACCAAGAACAGTGGTAAATAGTCAAAATAAACATTTTCTGAACTCTTTAATCAGTCTTACAACAATGTGAGAGCATTTATTCAAGAAATATGGCTGAATCTTGGTATGAATAGTAAGATAATAGTAGATAAACTCGCCTTATATCCATCCTTGTCTTTCCAGCTTAGTGGAAGCCTTGAAAATTATCAGCCTTAGAACTATGACAGCTATGAAAACCAGTAGCAGCCACTGTCAGGACAAAACTTGTTTGAAGGTCCCCTTAAATACTTGTCACTAAAAAATTACATGATAGCTCTCTGTAAAAACCCGGTTTGCAGGGCTTGTATTTGTTTGACCTGACCAGAATTCACCCAATGGGAAAAGCCCTATCCATAGGGTGTTTGTTAAAAACAATAAGCAACATTTGTTTAACTTTGAAGTTTTCAACAACTCAGTGGCCTGGGGGGCATTAACAGTTTTACAAACAAGGGACTAGTAAAATAATAGAAAAGGAAAATCTGTCCACTGGGACTTTGAAAAGCTTATGCATATTTGGGGGGATCTAAAAAGCCACATGCTTGTGTAGGAATCTGCAAATTGTAGGGTAAGACCTGAATTTAAGATGCAATATCACATGCTGCCTTGACAGGCCTAGCTATGAGTTCCCCTCCTCTCACCAGGTATGCTCCCCACCAAACAGCAGGAAAGACTCCCCACCCACCGACTTGCCCTATCATCTGGACCAGCCGCACCTCACTCAGTTCTCAACCTAACCAATTTCACTTCCTTACCAGCCTGCTAAATCATTCAAACAAGCCAATCACAGCCTCCTGTGGGAACCAGAGGTCACCCCAACCACTTGTTTTTGCAAAGCTCAGCTCCCAAAGTCCCTGCTTGTTCACTCTGTCCAAGTGCAAGCCTGTGTGGCCCTGCATGGTGAGAGGTGTCCTCTCCTGCACATGGCATACGTGGCACTAATAAATTGCTGTCAATCTCATCTGGCCAGTGTCAGCTGTCATGTTTTCAGCCATCTTGTGCTATTTATTGAGGGTGACCCCTTCCTCACCAAATGGATGAATGGAAGGTGATCCAGAACACAGATACTCAGGGAAAGACATGAGAAGGCAGAAATTTCTTACGTCTGGCTCACCTTGAGGTTCAGCATAAGCACAAAGCGAAGGTGAAGCCAGCATTGTAAATTGACAGTGCCCTTTAACGAAGGGGAGGCATTGATTCAAAGCATTTAAGGAAATACCTGCCCAATCATTAGCTGACCATTAAGCTAACCAAGCAGACAGTTTGGTGACCACACACAAATTTGAAAATTAGACTTCACAAAATTAGTCCAGAAAAGTCACTAGACAAAGAGCAACAACAATAAAACACAGAAACCACCACAACAAACCTTGAAAAGGTGGAGAGAATTTGATTTCCAGAATTGTCACATTATAGTACTTAAAATGTCCAATTTTTGACAAGAAAAGAAACAAAAGATTACATCCCGTATGCAAAAAAAAAAAAAAAAGTTAAAAAAAACTGTCCTGAGGATGCCTAGATGTTGGGGATAGAAACAAATAACAAAATGGCTTAAATTGATCATATCAAAAAAACTTTAAGTTTGGACTAAACATTCCTAATAAGTGTCAGAGATTTTCAGACTGAATAAAATATGATAATTATATGTTGTCTGAAGAGAAACACATTAATTATAAAGATACAAGGAGGTTAAAAATTTAAAATAGTCAAACAAAAAGCACATAGAAAAAACAAAGATGTAATTAAATACATAGAAGCTACTAACAAGACAGAAGATTTTAGTCCACTGATATCAATAATTACATGAAATGTAGGGAGTCTAAACACCAATTAAGATGGAAACTCTGATTAGATTTACAAAGTAAGATCCAATTATATGCTATCCACAAAGATTGACTTTAAAGTCAGATACGAGAAAATAAGCATATGTATGGCACAACCACTAATAAAAGCTGGAGTGGCTATATTAATATCAGATAAAATAGACTTTAAAACAATATTAGGGATAAAGAGAGACAGTACATAAAGATTAAGTGGTTAAATCCTAGACATGCGTGCACAAAGCAATAAAGCTGCAAATACATGAAACAAAACTGATAGAACTAAAAAGAAAAACAAACATATTGACAGACTTCACTGGCGATAACACTCCTTTCTTAGTAATCATTAGACCAAGTCCACAGACAAGCAGTAAGGATTTTAAAAAGACCTGAACAATACATCATCCAACTTCAATTAATTGATATTTATGAAACATTTCACCTAACAGCAGAATATACATTCCTTTCAAATGCACATGGAACATCCACCAAAATTGACCATATTCTGGGCCACAGATAAGGTTATCAAATGTTTTAAAAATGGAAATTCCACAAAATATGCCCTCTGGCCACAGTAAAATTAAATTGACAATCAGTAAGAAAAAATGTATTAAAAATTATCAAATATTTGGAGATAACACACAGACTTCTAAATAATTATAGACAAAATGTAACAATGAAAATTAGAAAAAAAAGAATTAAAAAATGAATAAGACAAAAACAATAACAATTTGTGAAAGACAGTTAATATATGGCTTATGTTTTATGAAAGTTTATGAGAAGAATGATCTCAAATCAATGACCTACATTTTCACATTAAGAAACTAAAAAAAAAAAAAAGGTAAACTCAAAGAAAATGAAATGTAATAATAAATATTACAGAGGAAACAAAATTCAAAGCAGAAAACAAAAAGAAAAATCATATAAATGTGATAAAGTTTGAATGTTTGTTCACTTAAGGGATCCTCCTGCCTCAGCCTCCCAAGCAGCGGACCACAGGTGTGTGCCACCATGCCTGACTAATTTTGTTAATTTTTTGTAGAGATTGGGGTCTCACCATGTTTCCCAGGCTGTTTTCAAACTTCTGGGCTCAAGCAGTCTTCCCGCCTCAGCCTCCCAAAGTCTTAGGATTATAGGTTTGAACGACTGCACCTGGCCAAAAATTCTTTAAGGACATAAAATAGGAGAAATCACTTTAGGACTCATATTTTTTAAAATCAAAATTATCTTGACAATAAATCTGGACATTCCAAAAAAAAAACTTACAGACAAACCTTATTTATGAAAATAGACACAAATCTTCAACACAGTAAATCCAATACAGTAATATATAAAAAGACCTTTATTATAGTGAGGAAATTTTCTCTATACTTACTTTGTGGAGAGTTTTTAATCACAAAAGAAGTTAAACTTCATCAAATATTTTCTCTCCATCTATTGAGATGATCATGTGGTTTTTATCTTTAATTCTGTTCATGTGGTATATCACCTCATTTGATTTGCATATGTTAAACCAACCTTGCATTCCAGGAATAAATCTCACTTGGTCATTGGGCATTGTTGAATTTGGTTTGCTAGTATTTTATTGAGGATTTTTGCATCTATGTTCATCAGAGATATTGGCCTGTAGTTTTCTTTCCCTGTGGCATCTTTGTCTGGCTTTGATGTCAGGCTGATGCAGGCTTCATAAAATGAATTTGAAAATATTCCCTCTACTTCTATTTTTCAGGAAGAGAAGAGGATTGGAAAGCTTGGTATTGATTCTTCGAGTGTTTGGTAGAATTCAGTCATGAAGTCATCTGATCTGGTTCTAGGTTTTCTTTGTTGGGAGGTTTTGGATAACTACTTCAGTCTCCATTTGTTATTTATCTGCTCAGGCTTCCTATTTCTTCTTGATTCAGTCTTGGTAGATGTGATGTTGTGAAGTATATTTTTGGTCTTCAATCTCATTTCCTGGCATACAATCTACTCTTTTCCTAAAATCCTTAGAATCTCCAAAGAGATGTCTTTTTGTACACTTATGATTAACTAATGGCTGGCAGCCTCCAGGTAGCTTCAGGATGGGGCTGGTCACCAGAAAGACCAAGGCATGATTAGAGGATTTGGACTTTCAACTATACCTCCCAGCCTCCAGCAAGGGCAGAGGGCCTGAAAATTAAGTTGATCATCAGTGGTCAATGATTTAGTCAATCATGCCTACAAAATGAAGCCTTCATAAAAACCCAAAAGGATAGAGGGCTTCCGGATAGCTGCACACACAGAGGCTTTCAGGAATGTGAACAAAAACTCATCCACATGCCAGAAGGATGGTGCACCACAACTCCACAGGGACAGAAGTTTCTGTGCTCAGGACCCTTCCAGACCTTACCCTATGTATCTCATCATCTGGCTGTTTATTTGTAATATCCTTTATAATAAACTGGTAAACATAAGTACATGTTTAATTTCTGCTAGCTGCTCTAGCAAATTAATTGAATTGAGAGAAGAGATTGTGGGAACCCCAACTTGAAATCAGTCATCAGAAGTCCCAGAGGCCCAGACTTGAAAATGATGGGAAAGTGCGGGGTTGGGAGGGTGGTGGTTCTTGAGGGACCAAGCCCTCTTCCTGTGGGATCTGATACTGTCTCCAGATAGACAGTATCAGAACTGAACTGGAGGACATTGAGCTGGTGCCCATTGCAGACCTGCCTTCTTGCTTGGTGTATGGGAAGAAATCCCCAAACCTTTGGTCACAGAAAGCTTCTGTATTGCTTATTGTTGTATTGTAAGAGCAGAGGAAAAAAATGGTTTGAGTTCATTTGTTTTTCTACTTTGTAGGTTTTATGTTTTAAGAAATTATTCATTTCTTCTGTGTTACATGCCATTTGTTGGCATGTAATTGTTTATAATAGTCTTTTATGATTATGTTTATTTCTGAGGCTTCCATTGCAATATCACTAATTTCTGGCTACTTATTAGAGTCTTCTCTCTTTTTCTTAGTCCTGCTAAGGGTTTCTCAATTTTGTTTATTCAAAAAGTCAACTCAGTTTTGTTGATTTTTAAATAGTTTTTCAATTCTCTATTTGATTTGCTTTTGCTTCGGTTTTTATTATTTCTTTCCTCCTGCTAACTTTGAATTTAGTTTTTTCTAGTTCTTTTATATATGTTGCTTAATTAAGATCTTTGTTCTCTTTTTAGTGTAGATTTTTTTATCACAAACTTTCTTCTTAGTACTGTTGTTGCTGCACCCCGTAAGTATTGGTAAGCTGTTTTTTTGTTTTTATCTTGAGGTTTTTAAAATTCTCTTTTGATTTTCTTTTTGACCCGTGGTTTTTCAGGAATGTGTCATTTAGTTTCCACATATTTGGGAGTTTTCCTATTCTCCTGCTGTTGATTTCTGGTTTCATTCCATTGTGGTTGGAAAAGATACTTGGTATGATTTCAAACCTATTAAATGTGTTAAGACTTGTTTTGTGACCTAACATATGATCTATCCTGGAGAATGTTCTGTGTGCACTGAAGAAGAATACACATTCTTCTGCTGTTGGGTGAAAAGTTTTGTATATGTCTATTAAATCCATTTAATCTACAGTGTTGTTCATGTCAACTCTTTATTGATTTTCTGTTTCACTGTTCTATCATTACCGAGAGTAGAGCATCGAAGTCTCCTACTGCTATTGTATTTCTGTCAATTTCTCCTTTCAGATCAGTCCATATTTGCTTTATATAGCTAGTCAGTCTGCCATTCGGTGCACATATACTTACGGTTATATCTTTTTGTTGAATTGACCCTTTAGTCATTATGTAAAGACCTTTCAGACAGAGATAAAAATATTGTAGGATCTCACTTGTATGTGGTATCTAAAATAAGTCAAATACATTGAAACAGAAAGTAGAACAGTGGTTATCAGTGTAAGGGCAGAGGAGGAAATGGAGGGATATAGGTCAAAGAGTATAAACTTGCAGTTATATAAGGTGAATAAGTCTGGAGATCTAATGTAGAGCATGAGGACTATAGTTAGTATTATATGGTACACAGAAAATTTGCAAAGAAAATAGACTTTAGATGTTCTTGACACAAAAAAGCAACTATGTGAGGTTATTAATATATTAATTTGCCTGACTGTAGTAATCATTTCACTTCATATAATAAAACATGTTGACATCTTAAATGTATACAATTAAATGAATGAATGAACCAAGGGGGTCTATTTGAAAAATGGAAAGTTTTGTTTGACATTTGAAAATTAAAGTAATTCACCATGTCAGCGTACTAAAGAAGTAAAACCAAATAATCTTCAAAATAAATGCAGAAGAAGCATCTGAAAATTTTTTTTTTGTTTTTTTTGAGATGGAGTCTCATCTCACTTGGTTGCCCAGGATGGAGTAAAGTGGCATGACCTCGGCTCACTGCAACCTCTGCCTCTCAGGTTCAAGCAATTCTTCTGCCTCAGCCTCCCAAGTAGCTGGGATTACAGGCACCCACCACCATGCCTGGCTAATTTTTGTATTTTTAGTAAAGATGGGGTATCAACATGTTGGCCAGTCTGGTCTCGAACTCCTGACCTCAGGTGATCCACCCACCTCAGCCTCCCAAAGAACTGGAATTATAGGCATGAGCCAGTGCACCTGGACTAAAAAAATTTAATATCCACTTATAATTTAAAAAGAAAACCTCTCAGCAAACTTGAATTAAAGGTAACATCCTCACTTTAATATAGAACATTGACAAAGAACTTACATCTAACTTGATACTTTCTGCTGAATGACTGAATGCTTTCTGCCAAAATTTTGGAACAAGGCAAGAAAGTCCATTCTCACCACTCTTATTTAGCACAACACTGGAGAGTTTGGCCAGTGTAATAGGCAAAATATAAAACAAAACAAAACACACAAAAAAGTGAAAGATAGGCAAATGGGAAAGGAAAAAAGAAAATGATCTCTCTTTGCCAACAACATAATTGTATATATAAGTAATCCAGAGAATCTACAAAAGACTCCTAGAACTAATAGATGAGGTTAGCAAGACCAAGGATACAAGTTTAATATTCAAAAATAAATTATTATATACACTAACAACAACTGAAAATTAAAAATTTTAAAACACCATTTAAAATATCACAAATAAGAATACTTAACATATATTTAAAAATATGTGCAAAATGTGTATGCTTAAAATTTCAAAACAGTGATGACAGAAATCAAATAAGACCTAAACAACTGGAGAGATGAAAAGTGTTCAGGGATTGAAATACTTAAATTTTTAATTTTTTTTCTATTTTATTTTATTTATTTTGAATTTTACTTTAAGTTCTAGGATTCATGTCCAGAACATGCAGGTTTGTTACATAGGTATACACGTGCCATGGTGGTTTGCTGCACCTATCAACCTGTCATCTAAGTTTGAACCCACATGCATTAGGTATTTGTCCTAATGGTCTCCCTCGCCTTGCTCCTCCGTGCCCTGACAGGCCCTGGTATGTGATGTTCCCTCTCTGTGTTCATGTGTTCTCATTGTTCAACTCCCACTTATGAGTGAGAACATGTGGTGTTTGGTTTTCTGTTCTGTGTTAGTTTGCTGAGAATGATGGCTTCCAGGTTAATCCATGTCCCTGCAAAGGACATGAACTCATTCTTTTTTATGGCTGCATAGTATTCCATGGTTATATGTGCCACATTTCTTTATCCAGTCTATCATTGATGGGCATTTGGGTTGGTTCCAAGTCTTTGTTATTGTACGTAGTGCTGCAATAAACATACATGTGCGTGCGTCTTTATAGCAGAATGATATATAATCCTTTGTGTATATACCCAGTAATGGGTTTGCTGGGTCAGATGGTATTTCTGGTTCTACATCCTGGAGGAATCGCCACACTGTCTTTCACAATGGTTGAACTAATTTAAATTCCCACCAACAGTGTAAACGCATTCCGATTTTTCCATATCCTCACCAGCATCTGTTGTTTCCTTTTTAATAATCGCCATTCTAACTGGCTTGAAATGGTATCTCACTGTGGTTTTGATTTTCATTTCTCTAATGATCAGTAATGATGAGCTTTTCTTCATATGTTTATTGGCCACATAAACGTCATCTTTTGAGATGTGTCTGTTCATTTCCTTCACCCACTTTTTGATGGGATTGTTTGTTTTTTCTTGTAAATTTGTTTAAGTTCCTTGTAGATTCTGGATATTAGACCTTTGTCAGATGGATAGATTGCAAACATTTTCTCCCATTCTGTAGGTTGCCTGTTCACTCTGATGACAGTTTCTTATGCTGTGCAGAAGCTGTTTAGTTTAATTAGATCCCATTTGTCAATTTTGGCTTTTGTTGCAATTGCTTTTGGTGTTTTAATCATGAAGTCTTTGCCCATGCCTGTGTGCTGAATGGTATTGGCTAGGTTTTCTTCTAGGGTTTTTATGGTTTTATTAAAGACATTTAAGTCTTTAATTCATCTTGAGTTAATTTTTGTAAAAGATATAAGGAAGCAGTCCAGTTTCTGTTTTCTGCATAAGGCTAGCTAGTTTTCCCAGCACCATTTATAAAAAAGGGAATCCTTTCCTCATTGCTTGTTTTTGTCAGGTTTGTCAAAGATCAGATGGTTGTAGATGTGTGGTATTGTTTCTCTGGTCTCTGTTCTGTTCCATTGGTCTATATATCTGCTTTGGTACCAGTACCATGCTGTTTTGGCTACTGTAGTCTTGTAGTATAGTCTGAAGTCAGGTATTGTGATACCTCCAGCTTTGTTCTTTTTGATTAGGATTGTCTTGGGTATATGGGCTCTTTTTTGCTTCCATATGAAATTTAAAGTAGTTTTTTCTAGTTTTATGAAGAAAGTCAATGGTAGTTTGATGGGAATAGCATTGAATCTATAAATTACTTTGGGCAGTATGGCCATATTCATGATACTGATTCTTCCTATCCATCAGCATGAAATGTTTTTCCATTTGTTTGTGTCATCTCTTACTTCCTGGAGCAGTGGTTTGTAGTTCTCCTTGAGGACGTCCTTCTCGTCCCTTGTTAAGTTGTATTCTTAAATATTTTATTCTCTTTGTAGCAATTGTGAATGGGAGTTCACTCATGATTTGGCTGTCTGCTGGTCTATTATTGGTGTATAGGAATCCTTGTGATTTTTGCACATTGATTTTGTACCCTGAGACTTTGCTTAAGTTGCTTATCAGCTTAAGGAGTTTTTGAGCTGAGACAATGGGGTTTTCTAAATATATAACAATGTCATCTGCAAACAAAAACAATTTGACTTCCTGTCTTCCTATTTGAATGCCCTTTATTTCTTTCTGTTGCCTGATTGCCTATTTCTTTCTGTGGCCAGAACTTTGAATACTATTTTGAATAGAAGTGGTGAAAGAGGGCATCCTTGTCTTATACTGATTTTCAAAGGGAATGCTTCCAGCTTTTGCACATTCAGTATGATATCGGCTATGGGTTTGTCATAAATAGTTCTTATTATTTTGAGATATGTTCAATCAATACCTAGTTTATTGAGAGTTTTTAGCATGAAGGGGTGTTGAATTTTACCGAAGGCCTTTTCTGCATCTATGAGATAATCATGTGGTTTTTGCCATTGGTTCTGTTTTTGTGATGGATTATGTTTATTGATTTGCATATGTTGAATCAGCCTTGCCTCCCAGGGATGAAACCGACTTGATCGTGGTGGATAAGCGTTTTGACGTGCTGCTGTATTTTGGTCACTCTGTTTGCCAGTATTTTATGAAATACTCAATATTTTTAAGATGTCACTTATTTCCAAATTGGTATAAGATGTGACATAACTCTAAACAATTGATAAGCTTATTCTAAAATGTACTGTATATGAAAATGCCAAGGAAATAGCATAGCCAAATCAATGCTGAAAAAGTTAAAGATGATTCACATTCTCTAATCTCAAAACTTACTAAAAAGCTGCAATAACCAAGACAATGTGTTATCAGTGGAAGAATAGACATACATAGATAAAAGAAACAGAATAGTGTGGAAGTAAATGCCCACATATATGGTCAATTGAATTTTTACAAATGTACAAAGGCAACTCATGGAGAAAGGCTCTGTTTTCAGCAAATGGAGTGATTCAACATAACTACATGCAACAAATAGAACATTGGCCTGTGCCTCATGTCTCATGGCACAGAAAACTAAAAATGGATAAAAACATAAATCTAAAACTTAAAACCATAAAATTCTTAGGAGAAAATACAAGAAAAAATCTCAATGCCCTTTACTTAAGTGAAAATTTCTCAGATGTGATAAGAACAAAGAAACAAACAAACAAAAACCATAGTCTGTAAAAGGAAACATTGATAGTTGGACTTTAACTGATAATCAGACTTTTTAACAGAATTTAAAATGTCTGCTTTAGGAAAAACACTATTAAGATACTGAAAATTTAAAACATAGATGGGGTTAAAATGTTTTAATGTTTTGTATCTAGAAAATATAAAGGAAACAAAAATGCAATACAAACTGAGCAACCAATTTGAACAGATATTTCACCAAAGAGGATACGTAGATAGCAATTAAAGCATAAAAAGATGTTCAACATTAGTCAATTAGAAAAATGATATTAAAACTATAATGAAATAACTCTATATACCTATTGAAATAACTTAAAATTTTAAAAAATAATTAAACTGACTGTACCAAGTGGTGATGTAGTTGCAGAGCAACTGGGATCCTTAAACATTGTTGGTGGGAATGCAAAATGCTTTAGTCACTTTGGAAAACAGTTTGGCAGTTTCTCGTATAGTTAAACATATGCTTACCACACAACCTATAATCAAGTCCTAGGCATTTATCCAAGAGGAATAAAAACTTATGTTCACATAAAGTCCTGTATGCACATGTTTATAGTGGCTTTATTCATAATTGGCAAAAACTGAACACAATGCAAATGTCCTTCAACAGGTGAATGGATAACTATTACATGGAAAACTGCTCAGCAAAAATAAAGGACAAATTACTGATATATGTGCTGATATGGGTGAATTGCAACTGCATTTTTCTAAATGAAAGAAGTCAGACACGAAAGGATACATACGATGTGATTCCATTTACATAACATTCTGCAAAAGACAAAAATATGAGGACTGAAGACTTCTCAGTAGTCTCCAGAGTCTAAGGAAAGGTTTACTACAGAGGATCTTAAGACACTTTATTGAGTGATTGAGATATCCCATATCTTAATTATGGTAGTGGTTACATAATTCTTTGCATTTGTCAAACTCACAGATTGAAGTTTATTGTATGTAAATTACATTCAATAGACAAGACCCAACTGACAACATCAAATGTTGGAGATATAGAACTCTCATTTATTGCTGTTGGGAATGTAAAATGTTATAACCCTTTGAAGAAAAGTTTTGACAGTTTATCTTCAAGCTGAACATACATTTATCCTTTAACCAATCACTTATGCTCTTGGCTATATATTCAAGAGAAATGCTGAGAATATAAAAACTCAAATATCCATAATAGGAAAATGTGATAAATTAACACAATGGACTGCTCCTCAGCAATAAACAGAATGAACTACTGATACACACAACATGGATGAATCTCACAGACATTTTTGATGGGTGAAAGAAGCCTGATACAACAGAGTACATATTCTTTAACTCTTTTTATATGAAACTCTAGAAGAGGCAAAATAATTCCATTGTTTAAAAAAATCAGACAAGTGATTGTCTTGGGAGGTGAGGATTGACCAGAGAACACTTGGGGTCTTTGTAGGGAGACACAATGTTCTATATGATGATAGAGGAATGAGGCTACTAAGGTATATCTATTTTTTAATATTGTGCAGCTAACATTTGTGTATTTCAAAGTAAATAAATTTCACTTCAGAAAGTATTATAAAATAACTGAGAGTCAGGTTTTAAAGTGTATAAAACTAAAAATGATATAAGAATGGCAGCATGATGATTATTGCAGAAACTGGGTGATGAGAACATGGGTATTCACTTGTAATTCATTATATTATTCTACTTATTTTGCATATGTTTGCATTATTCTACTTACTTTGCCATAATAAAAAATTTAGAAAACTTGATAGAACTGGACACGTTGAAGAAGAGAAAAATAGGAGGAGGGAGAGAAAGAAAAGAAAGAGGGAGGGAGGTGGAGGAGAAAGATCATCTTGAATGCTGTAATGAGTGTAGAATTTGCAGTTATAAGGGTGGAAAGAAAGTAGAGTTACATTAAGTAATAAGAAAACTGAGAATAGATCATTGGATTTAGCCAAGTGGAAATTATCATGTATCTTAGCAAGAGCAGATTCAAAGTAGGAAAAGCAAAAACCTGACTGGAGAGAGAGGATGGAAGAAGAATTACAAACAAATTCAGACAGTCTTAGAATCATAATATTTTTGGTCTCCAAAGTGTTTTAGTCACTTCGTTTTGTAGGTATGTAATAAAAAACCCTAAGATATTGACTAGAAAACAATGGCCAGTTAGTGGGAAAAAGGAAACTGACACATTTACTCACCATTTAAAAATCCTTCATTCATACAAGTTTGCCTCCTTTTCAGAAAAAATAGTAAATTACTTTTATTTATTATTAGTTAAAAACCAGAATTTCTATTTGAAATAAAATATTTTCCGCTTAAGAAGAAGCCAGGAATTAAATAGTATTATCTTAACATTTCCAAATTCCCTTTTCCATTACCACTTTATTTTTCAGAGAAACGGCAGTTGATTTGCCCGTCAGCCACCATTATACAAATAATGTCTTCAGCTATTCTTTGAACTATGCATGTTAGCAGCAAAAGTACAAATTCATTTTTGTATTTTGGTCACTCTGTTTTTCATGGACCTAAACTCACAAAACAATATTATCTCTGATTCTCAAATCTTTTGCTCAGAGTGAAATGTATTTTATTCTGGAATGATATAAATTGAACTTATCTTTTTCCTCAAATTCAAAGTGTTCCAAAGGTATCCTCCTCCTTGCCTCATTCTCATTTTTGAGGTTCTCCAGAGAATATAGGCAAGTGAATGACAGCGAACTTTTATCTATGTATCACCCCAGCTCAGCATGATCTCATAGAAGAATGGAAAGAGTAATCCGCAGTGGTCAAGGAGCTAAAAACTGAACTTGATCCATAATTAAACAACACATTCACATGGCTGAGCAAAGAGCTTGCAGCTATTGCTCATCTCAGATGTACTTTTACAAGGCTTCTCTCCTTTGAAAGCTTTTTTTAAAAAAACATTTCTTTGGTAAGTAGTCTAAATTATTCACTGCTTCCAATATTAATTTTTGTTAGGCATTCCTGTGGTGTATTTTATACAATGGGATAGAGTCATTTTATGCAGATTTTTAATTAAGGCTAGTCAAAGCCACTATGCTAATAATAATAAATAGACACATACCACACATATACACTGTGTAGTTCTGGCTCATTAGCTAAAATATGTAGCAAATAGCAATCAAAGCATCATTTCTTCGAACATTTACGTTAATTATACTATATACAACATATAATATTTATTCCAGGGGTGTGTAAAGGATTTTAAGATGAAAAAGTATAATTACAGTAATTATGATTTGGGAGCTTTTCTTTTTTGAATATTTCCTTTGGAGGTTTGTGTGCTATAAAAAAATATTAAGTAAGAAAAGACTCTGGGAATGAACAAACACTTTGTTTTTAATAATCCTCATCGTATTCAATGCTGCTGCCATATTAGCATATTGTCATTTCTGCTTTTTACTTTTAAAAAAAGATCGATTTGCATAATTATGTAGAGTGCAATCTCTCTTTCAGGTTGTTCTTGGGTATGGAGTACTCAGCATTGCTTATCACTATGGGAGATAAGCCTCTGTAGATATTCATGACTTTTTGGAGCTGAAAAGAAAATAAATGTGTGTGTTTTTCTCTCTTTTTTTCTGGTTTCTTTATAAAGAGAAAAACTTTGGCATATTAGAATAATGAATATAAAATTGTCTTCTTTCTGAAATGCCATATGTGCCGTATAAAAATACATGTGTATATACAGGTTTAAATTTTTGTTGTGATGAGAAATAGGCATATAAAATTATGACCTCTACATTTCTCAAATTCTGTTCAGGTACATAAATGAGATATGAATACATAATGAAGAATAGAAAAAAAACTAGTCTAATAGTGGACTAGTTTCCGATGATCTTTAATTAACACATACACACAAAAGCACACTCATACAAACACGAACACACTCACACTCACACGCAAGCCTGCACCTACATATGATGAATTGCTCGCACAGGAGAAGATATTTCTTAAATGTGCAATAAATATTTTGAATGAAACTGTTCATTTACATAAAATGTAGTATAAGTATTTTGTGCCCTTTATAAAAAATATCCACTCATATGTTTAAAAAGCCGGAAAAAGAAAAAGTAAAATGGAAAGTTACAGAAAAGATGACAAAAATTTACTGTAAATCTCATCAACCGTCACTCAACAAACAGCCTAAAAAATAGGTTAGACAATGAAATAGTATCATGTAAAGTATTGTGAACTTAAGCTTAATTTTACTTGACTTTGATGAAAAGGAAACTGAGCTGAGACCTAAGAATTACTGAAGCTTGTGTGTGCGTGTGCACGTGCACGTGCGTGCTGCATACACATATATGTATGCAAGATGTAGCTTTTAAAGCCAGCTTTTTATTGGGAATAATAACATTTGGGTTGTTTTTATTTTAACAAGCTTTCTCTGTATACTAAAAGATAATACAGAATAATTGAGAAAGCCGGAGGACCAGGTTTATGGCTAATAGCCAATGAAAAATACACAGAACCATATCAAGTTCCAATGTGATTAAGAAGTGAGTACCAGCACTGCTGTCATTCACATCTGAAATGTCAGAAATACTATTTGATAACCTTGTAAGTAAAAGCTGGACATATCTCTGGCCATCATTCTAAGACAAAACAAACCAACCCAACAATAACAGTGACAATAGCAACACAGCTAAATACAGCTGGGTGTGTTACATTCCTTGCTTTGGAATAGAAGACTCACAGGAAAGCTTCTGTTTAGTAAGTCCTGGGCCATGTGCCTACACTCTAGCTGCCAGGTGGCTAGAAAAGCAAGGCTTCTGCATTCCACCTCCAGGAAGACAGGATTCAGAATGTGGGAACTTATGCTATCATTGGAATGTGAAGGATTGGGCTGTCATATATGACAGTTATCCATTCCATGTCTCTTGTTTCCTGATCTGATAATTCCCTTTTTCATGTTTTACTTCTTCCTTTTTGTGGAGCATATCCAATAATAGTTACTGAGAAAGTGTACATGAGAGGTAAAATTTTGAGCACTTGTATGTCTAAAAAGAGTTATTTTTAACTATATATTTCAAATTTGAAAAATATTTGACTCTCTGCTAGAACTATGAGGAAAATATCACTCATACTTCCTCCCACATTGCTCTTTTAATCTCCACTTTTAATTATATTGTCATCTGAACATTTCCAAAAGTGTAACATGCACCTTTGATTGCATAACTGTGAATACTTTAGTTCTCTCATCTTCAATGTTAGCATAAGTGGATTCAACTCTCCCTGAGCCTTGTTTTCAACAGTTTCTATTTTTCTACATTTTAAAAATTTTCTGTCATTTCCTGTTTGGCATTTTTTACTATATAAGAGTGAGAAGTTATACCTTTTACCTTAAATATGAAGGACAACTTCCTCAGATATAAATTTGTGGTAATAGTTAACTTTTTAAAGAAACGTGTAGACATCTCTACACTATTTCTGCAACTGAATATTTCTTTGGAGACCTCTAAAGACCACTTGATATTCCTCTTTGTATATGACTTGCTTGTTCATTCATTAATGAATGTCCATACGATTCTTCCTTTATCCTTAAAGACCAGGGAATTTACCAAAATGCATGCACTTATATCAATCCCTCTGTATCCATTTTTCCTGCAACATCATGAGACTCAATCTGCAGAGTTAAGCCTGACATATTTCAGAGAAGTTTACCCTAACTGCATACTTGAATTTTGTAATGTTTTTTCTGTTCTTAGAAACACAAGTTATATATAGTTCAATATCCTTTGCTGTATCCATAATTTTCTCCATAGTCATGTTCATGTTTTGTTTTTTACTGTTTTATTTATGTAATTTGTTACACTCCGTCTACTACACTTTTGATTTTGTTTTCAGTGATACTTATTTTTATGCATTATTTTTAAAGTGACTTTTAGAACCATTATATTTTTTATTCACTTGCGTTTCTTTCCTAAGATCTATAGGCTCATTTTTCAACCATTTCTGTCTATTATATCCCTTTCTTTGACACGTATAACTCTTTTCCCACTGTTTAAAGTATTATCTCATCTATAGCTTATTTCTGTTTTTCTGACTTTACCTGTGTTTCTTTAATTCTTTTAATGATATTGCTCCTTCATTTTTCTTTTTAAGTGCTTCATAATTTTCCTTTTTATCCTCTATAACAAACATGTTTTAATGAGTGGTTTTTATGCTAGAGCTTTTGTGTTTATTACCTGATGAGAGACATGTCTGGACGGCTCTAGAGGCTCGTTTCCTTCTAACTTTTGATGTCTTAGCTGAGAGTTAGTTCAGTAGACTGAACTGGCCTTCAGAGAGCCAAGGCCTTTGGCTCATGTCAGCATTCCTGACATGAAAGACTGTTTCCAGGGCTTTTGGTTTGCATGACTTGGACTTTACTATGCATATTCCCTAGTGAGTTTCCGGACCTAGAGATAATTTGATATATTTCTTATGGTTTAGTAAAGGGATCAGGAAACACTATAACCACAACCCATGAACCACACCCAGTCTGCTGCCTATTTTTACATGGTACCTGAGCTAAGAATGGTTTTTATATTTTTATATGGTTTTAAAAAATGCAAAGAAGAATGATAATTCTTGAAATATGAAAGTTATATGGAATTCAAATTTTAGTATCCATATGTAAAGTTTATTTGAAACACAGCCATGCCCGACTTTTTATGTACTGTCTATGACTGCTTTTGTGCTACCACAGCAGAGTTGAGTAGTTGCAACAGAGCAGAGGCCATATGGCCAGTGAAGGCTCTCTCCATATAAAATATATGCTATCTGACCCTTGACCTTAAAACGTGTCCTTTCCTGACTTAGAGAAACAAGGTGTTCTGTAGTCTCCATCTTAGGCACATCCATAAACACATACCATAGTGTTAGGTATTCAGCCTCGGAGTGCTCAGTTGCATGTCCAGTGTGCTGATCAGGTCACACCCTCTCTCCTAGAACCTTGGTTTTAATGTATACAGAATATCTATGCCCATCCTATGGTAGAGAAAAATGGGACTTTGGGGGCTGCAATCACCCTGCTATTTCTCCAGCTGTAAAATTTTCCTTAATAAATGCTATGTTATATTAGGACTGTGTGGCACTTGATGTGTGCCTATGACCTTCTTGCATGACATTACTTATCTTTGAATGTTAATAGCTGCTAATGGAAAGATACGTGGGGTCAAAGTAGGCATGGAGTGGGCTAGGGATCAGGAAGAATTTGCAAATCTGAAGAAGTCTGCAGCCTCTATTTTGATGTTGGGATTTTTTGGTACACTTTTTTTTTGATCTTTTATTTCTAGCTTCCTCACTATTCTGAGATATCAAAATGGATCTCCACTGGGATGATTTTTCATTTTTAGAGACAACCCTAGATCTCATCTAATAATTAATCTAGTTAATCCTGATGATTTTTTGTGTCATCTAACTTTGAGGAAGTCTATACACTGTCTGTGATCCCTCATTTTGATTATCATTTAACAATATTTGGCAAGTGATCTTAATTGTTTTTCTTAAAAATTTGCTTCTTTCCCTTGTGATAGAATATCTTCTTCTTTATTTAGTTGTTTTTTGTTGTGGTGAAAGTTGAAGAAGCAGAGGGAGGAAAAATGTTCTTCTGCCTTTTTAAACTAGAAATTCCAGTTTGTTTTTATACCCTTAAGTATTTTTAGAATCATGTATAATTGATCTTGCTCTCTGCTCCTGAATTTAATTTCTGTTCTGACATTAAACTACTAATGTTTTCAGCTGTGCAGAAAAAAAATCACTAAAATTTATTTAAACTTAATGATCTGATATTCTTAGGAGTATCCTTTCAATTTGAATACAAGACTTATGCTAATAAAAGTGAACAGCAAAGTCCTTCGTAAATACAACATCCATTATTTCTTCCACAAAAAAAGTTGACTTTTAAATAAACCAGAATCATAATTATAAAATACTTCTCTCAATTCCTCAAAATCAGCTACCAAGAAGTTGCTTTCATTTATTCTTTCATGCCAAGTTAACTTATTCTATTTTTGCAGGTTGCATTATTTTTTGGGAAGATTGGATGTGCCCTCCCAAATACCCCTTAGAAATTGCTGGTGTGAAATTTTCATGTGAACAATTTCTGAATAAAATTTATTATGAATTCTCAGTTAGACAAGGGTATCAGGATTTTTTCTTCTTATTTGAAAAAAATAATTTTGTTGATGGAATGTTTTAGGGGTAGTCATCCAAGACAAAAGGAATAAAATGCTTGGGAATGTCAACTATATGTAGGACAACAATTTGAAAACCATAAAATAGAGTGCTCCTTTAGGAAAACTGCTTCAACCTCAATCACAGTATACAAAGCTGTATATATCCAAGTTATAGTAGCAGCATACTCGAAAGTTAGGAAAATTCCACCTTTAGAGATTTATGTATTCTTGAGTACAAGGAAGAATCAAAATATTTACAAAAGGATGTGAGCCATGCTTGGAAATTTTTAAAAATTGTTTTAACATTGTTTAGGAGCCTTTAATGTCTAATAAATACCATTTTCTAAGAAAAGAAAATGTTTACATTTTAAATATGAAAAAAATCAAAACTTTTGGTCAGCTGTTAATTATTCTAATTTTCAGTTAAATAGAATTTGTGTATATAAAGGAGAAATTATTCATAGATGATACAACACAAAAAAACCTCTTATGACTATTTTTAAAAAGCCAATGTTTATTGGATTCTTTTATTCCCAACACTTCAATGAGTAAGAATGTTGAAATAAATTATTTTTTCCCTACCCTTGTAGTGGTAAATCATTATAATGAAATAAAAAATAATGCATACTACAAAGATATTAAAAAAAATTCTGCATTCCTATGGATACAATTTTAAAGTGATTCTTGATGTACTCTTACAATGACACTTCTTTAATGTAGTTTTTCTTCTGGTATGGAAAGCATTATAACTTATACTCCATTATTAGCTACCATAATCAACAATTTCTTAATATACCTAGGAACTGTTTCCATAATTTAAAGCTAGGATTTTAAATATTTCCCTACATTTCAAAAAGTTTTATACTCTTTTATGTGTTGAGTTAATACAAAAATAAGTTAACCTCTTGTTGATATGATGTGTGATTCCTGGGATATATTGCTTAAATGAACACCCTACTTTGCTTATTTGTCAAGAACTACTACATAAACACTATGCTATTTCTAGGTCATAAAGATTTCATTATCTTCATTTACATTCCATTCTCCTATGTAACTCACTTATGTATCATTATGAATATGCAGAGATGATGTTTTCTGTCTAAGAATCAATGCCTACAGAGGAAACATGAGAGAGGGAATGAAAGAGAAGATAATGTATTCATTTGATGGTAATAATTAAAGTACTATTAATAAACTATCTCATCCCCAACATAGGAAGAAATATTGAAATAGTCGTGTTGCTATTTAACTGTCCATAACTGAGAGGGAAAAAGTATTTGCACAATTGAGAACAAAAATGCATGTAAATACTTCCAAGTTCTGATAAATACTGTAATTCTATTAATGCAAAATTATGCTCTTTGGGGTCCCAAAACTTTCTTTTCCCCACTGTAAGACAGAATGTATCATATGAGGCAGTTCCCTAAAAGGCACTTTTGAATCTCATTCATAGCAATAAATCTATAGCCATCAATTCTTTGGACTTATCGACAAAATATTAAACTCCTGGATTGAACAACTTTCAATTTTAAATATAGTGAATTACCATTTGGCAGAAGATTTTTCCCTTCTTGGATTAAAAAAAAAGTCTAAATCTTCTGTTTGAAGGCATCATAGAAATGCTAAGGCAACCAAGCATTAGAGAGCCACAATTATAGGTTTAAAGGAATCGAAGACTGGGAATCTCACATTGTGCTGGCCACTTTTCTCGTAGTGGTACCTGTTGATACTTGGCAAAGATGGAAAGGCTAAAGACATGCGAATGGGCCCACAGATAAGAATCTGAGCAGCCAGCCATACCTCTGGCAACTTCACAGGGCTAGGGAGACAAAAATTAGAGTCTAAACTCTAGGACTGCCAATATAGTTAGGACTTAAGGGACTAAGGGCCAGAGGGAAGGAAGATGTGGAGAACTGAGCTTCATACTTGTGGTCTTCCTCAAAATACATTTTCCAAATATATAAATCTCACGGGGAAAATTGCTGAGAAGGTAAGCAGAAAGCTTTTGAAAAGCTGAATGAGATTTCTGTAGTCTCACCGTGCTGAAAAAAAAAATATATTGATTAGAATCTTCCAAGTAGAAGGGACCCTAGTAAACCACCCAGGATCTCAGTTGAAATCCAGAGTACTATGTAATACACAAGGGGATAATGTGAACCAATGATAGACACAGTTTTTACAAAAAATATAATCTAGCCTGGTGCCAACATAGCCCCTGGTTTGATTGAGGTAAACTGACCTCACTTTATCTATCTAATCATCAAGATCCTCA
This sequence comes from Pan paniscus, assembly GCF_029289425.2. Lineage (NCBI taxonomy): Eukaryota > Metazoa > Chordata > Mammalia > Primates > Hominidae > Pan > Pan paniscus. The sequence continues at coordinate 120,829,707 of NC_073253.2, read as the reverse complement.
ATAATTTTTCATGTACAATATCTCATATTCAATCAGAATTTACCAGGTATGCAAAAAACAAAAACAAGGTCAAAAGCGAAAATGGAAAAAATAATAGAAAAATACACAGAGATGATCTTTACCACCAGCATAACCTCAACACTAAAATCTGATGAGATATTACTTTGAGTTACTTACTTCATGTTACTCAAAATTATAGGGCATTTCATGGCTGCAAAAAAATCTAAACAAAATATCTCATGTCAAAGGTAGTCATTCTAATAATACAAGATTGATTTAACATCACAATACCATTAGTGTAATTTGCCACATAATGAAATGAGAGAAAAGATGCAGAAAATATGATTTGAGGAAACTGACTATCCATTCAAGATAGAAACTCTTAGCAAACTTGAAACAAAAAGAAACATCTTTAATCTGATGTAAAAAAAAAACTTACAGCAAACATTATACTTCACTGTGCACTATTAAAACCTTCCCCTAAGACCAGAAACAAGACAAGAATGCCTGGCATTATCATTTCTCTTTACATTTTAGTGTAAGTTTTAGCCAAGCAGCAAAATTCCCACATGTTGTAGGAGAGACCTGGTGGGAGATAATCGAATTATGGGGGTGGTTTCTCCCATACTGTTCTCATGGTAGTAATTAAGTCTCACGAGATCTGATGGTTTTATTAGGGGTTTCCCCTTTCGCTTGGGTCTCATTTTCTCTTGTCTGCCGCCACGTAGGACTTGCCTATTGCCTTCTGCCATGACTGTGAGGCAGCCCCAGCCATGTGGAACTGTGAGTCCATTAAACCTCTTTTTCTTGATAGATTACCCAGTTTCAGGTGTGTCTTTATCAACAGCATGAAAATTGACTATATATCGTTATTCAGAGATGACATTATCTTCCTGGGAACAATTTCTCCACAATGTCAGAGCAACAAAAAAACCAAACCAGGCCAAATATGGAAAAAAATGGTTTTCGTGAGTCAACAGAGAGGAAATTTCAAAAGAGAAATGTTAACTGTGAAAAAACAAAAGTGAAAATGCTAGAACTGAAAAGTATAATAAATGAATAAAAATGTTTACAGTATGATCTTAACAAAGTATAGATGGTAAATGTTAGTGAACTTAAGGGCAGATAGATCTTCTCAAATCTGATGATCATTTCTTTTTGACAAAAATTTTTAAAATAATCAGAAATATGGGAGAAGTAACAAATGATGTAAAATATGTAACATGAGGATAAATAACCAATACTCGATGTCTTTCTGAAGAACACTATGCCTGCTAAATCAATATGTCAGTGTCTCAGTGCCTTCTACCAACTATTCTGAAGTTTCATCAGAAGAGAAAGAAATTGATAACCCAGTTGTTGTAGCATCCTTATCACCCAGCAATAGATTTTAGTTTAATGTCTCAAGCTTCAAGTCCAGTGGACTTTCAACTCTAAATTAATGGTGAGAACCTACACAACCATTCTGTTTTTCACTTTCAGTACAGTATTCAATAAATTACATGAAATATTTAAAAATTATTTAAGATTTATTAGAAAATAGGCTTGATGTTAGATGATTTTGCCCAACTGTAGGCTAATGTAAGTGTTCTGAGCATGTTTAAGATAGGCTAAGCTATGATGTTCTGTAGTTTAGATCTATTAAATGCATTTTGAACTTAAAATATTTTCAAGTTACAATGAGTTTATTAGAACATAACCTCAGCATTAAGTCAGGGAGGATCTGTATTTCTTCGTTCTGTGCTGCTATAACAAAACTGCAGACTAGGTAATTTATAATGACTAGAAATATATTGGCTCACAGTTCTGGAGGTTGGGAAGTTTGGTATCAATGTGCCAGCATCTGGCAAGGGCCTTCTTACCATGTCATCACATGGTGGGAGGTGGATGTCCATTCTTGCCACTTCTCTTGAAAATTGTACTGGAGGTCCTAGAAAGTATAGTTAAAAAAAAAAGAAAAAAAAATGATAACAGTTAGAAACTTAGAAAAGAAGAAATAAAGCAGTCTCTATTCAGAAATGATATGAAAATGTGCAGAGAAAATCCTTTAAAATGACCAAAAAACCCTAGTAGAAAAAATAAGTAAATTTAGTAAAAATCACAGAACAAACACTAATATACAATGATCAGTAGTATTTACATTTACTAGCAAGAAATAATGGGGATGAAGTTATGAAATAAAATTGAAACTCAAAAAGAAATATCATGTCTAGTAGCACTAAAGTCCAAAATATTTTGGAACAAATTTAACAAAAATATGCAGAATTTTTATACTGAAAACTGGAAACATTTCTCAGAGAACTTACATGAGAAATAAATAAATGCTGAGATTCACTTTGTTCAAGAGTTTATTAGAAGATTCAACATTGTTAACTAATTCATTCTCCCACAAAAAGTCTATGTAGATTTAACACAGTCCCAATCAAAATGTAAGCAGACGTATTTGTAGAATTTGTAAAAGCATAGGACATAGAAGAGCCAACAATGTTTTGAAAGTGAATAAAGTTAAAACAATCACATTTTCTAATTTGAAGATCTCTATAAAGCTAAAGTTAAAGTAATCTTGATAAATATTATTGGTACAAAGACATAGAGTGTCAGTGGAGCAGAATAGAATCCAAAAGTAAAGCCATATATGTGTGGTTCATTAAATTTTAACCAAGCAGCAATAAGTTAATGAGATAAAATGAGTCTTTTCCATAAATGATGCTGGAATGTCTGTATAGCCATATGAAAAAAAAAATAAAACATGTACCCCTATCTCATACTCTACATAAATATTAATTTGAAATAGGTCATTGGTGAATAGATTATTTATTTCTATTACCTAAAAATAAAAGGTAAAACTGTAACATTCTAGAGGAAAATGCAGGGGAAAATCTTCATAGATTGGAGTATGCAAAGATTTTTTTTTGGTGGGGGGGGGGGTAAGAAAAAGCACTAAGCAAAAAAGAAAATTTAAATTGAACTTCCTCAAAATTAAAATCCTCTGTTTCTTCAAAAGCCTGCTAAAGAAAACCCAAAGGCCATTTATAACCTGGGAAGATATATTTACATGTGCATGTATCCAACAAGGACTTCTATGCAGACGATATGAAGAGTTCTTACAAGTCAATAATATAAAGGCAAACAACCCAATAAAAAGAGGGCCAAAGGTTGAAAAGAACATCTCACAAGAGAAGATTAACAAATCACCAGTAGAATGTTTAAAGTCACTTTGAAAATGTTCAGCATAATTACTCATGAAGAAATGCAAATTAAAACCATAACAAAACACAAATTTGCACAATTGGAATGGCTAACATTAAAAAATTGTCAATATCAAATGTTGGCAGGAGTGTGGAGTACTTATGACTCATATATTGCTGTTGAGAGTCTAAAATGTTATAATCACTTTGTATAATCACTTTGGAAAAGAGGCTAGAATTTTCTTGTAAAATTAAATATACCCTTGTCATATGATACACTTAATGAAGATAACCACACAAAGACTTGCATGTGAATGTTCATAACAGCATTATTGTTAACACAAAAAAATTTGAAACAACTTTAAAGTTCATCAATAGGTGAGTGGATGATAAACAACTTGCAGTATGTATCTATATAATGGAAAACTACTCAGCTATATGAAGAAATAAATTACTGATATGCATAAAAACATAGATTAACTAAAAACTTTATTTCTAATAAAAGAAGTAGATACGAAAGAGTACATACTGTATGATTAAATTTATGTAAAGTCTAACATTAAGCAACACTATTCTACATTGACATAAATCAAGTCATGGCTTCCTGCAGTGAGTGTTGAGGGCATTGACTAAAAAGGGGCACAAAGGAATTTTCGAGAGTGATAGATATGTTCCCTGTTTGTATTGATATGATGATCATACAGATGTATAAATTTGTTATCAACATCACTTTAAATGCATGCATTTTATTGTGTCTAAATTGTACTTCATTAAAATTGATTGAGAATTACATTTCAAAAATTACAATAATTGAACTGACAAAACATACTGGCTAAAAACTGTTCAAGTGACATTATCAAGTGTTGGTGACCATGTGGGGCGGTTTGAATTCTCCTACAAAGCTGGTGAGTAAATTGATAAAATCACTCCAGAAAAGAATTTCACAGTATCTACTTTACCCAGTCTTTTTCATACCCTGAGACCCAGTAGTTCTACTTCAAAGTGAATGCCCCCCAAAATGCACAAGAATGTTTACAGCAGGACTGTTTGTAAAAGCCAAAAAGTGTAAACAATCCAAATGTTCATGTATAGAAGAATGGATAAACAAATTACAATGGAATGGTGTTACACAGCATTGAAAATAAGCCATTGGTACACATACTGTGGATAAATCTCAAAAAAAATCAGTATTTAGTTGAAGAAGCCAAATCCTCCCAGAAGAGAATATACTATATAATTCTGTGACGCAATGATACGCTGTTAGAAGTCATGATAATGGTTTACTTGGTGGAGATAGTGACTGATAGTGACATGGAGGGATTCGTGCTGATAATATTCAAGTTTTGGGTCTTGGTCACCTAGTATGTTCACTTTGTGAAAACTAGCGAAGTTTTATTGTTGTATTCATGTACTTATCTATGTTACATTTCAATAAAAATCTTAGAGTATCTATCAAATGAATGAAAAGTAAAATGTTCAATCTTCTAGCTGTTGCCTGTATATTTCTGCAAATTCTATTATGTTTAGGAGAGACCCATTAGCCCTGGGACCTTCAAGAAATCATAGAACTTATGGAATTCCTTCTTTGTAATCGATGCTGCACTGGGGAGAAAATTTAAAACAAAGCAAAACAAAACAAAAGACAAACTTTATTCCAAAGATGTTAACAAATTTTATTGGAAGACAAAACCGACTTAAGTTTTGTCTTTCAAAAAAAAAAAGAAAAAAGACAAACCTTATTCCCAAGATAGTAACAGATTTTTTGAAAGACAAAAGCTGACTTAAGTATCTTTAACAATTGTCAGTGGTGTCCAAAAAGGCAGCAAAAGGAAATACCATATTTAAATGAGACTATATGTACTTCCCAAGGAGCAAATAACAATAGCCAACATGATTTCAACTTTACATTTTAGAAAATAACCTCAAAAGTACTTGGTAGTTATATCTTCCAACCAGTGTTTATTATCCACAACATTATGACAAGTTAGGAGCATGCCCAGTGAAAACATTGGGACTTGAAGTACTGAGTGACTTCACACCCACTCATACACACATATAAACATGCGTATGCACACACAAATGTAAGTAATGCATAGGGTTCTCAGTGTCAAGAAATAGCATATCAATTTTTAAAAGTTAGAGTAATACCATCATCTTATTCCCTTTTCTGGTTGTTGCAAGCATTTTCTGGATATTAATAATTTGAGTGAAAATCTTGTAATAATCTCCACTACATGCTAATTCTCACCGTTAAATCTTAGCCTTCACAGTAGCCCAAATCCAGCATAACTCAAATGTTCACTTTGATGTAAATATTATGCTTTTCAATAAAGCTTTATGATACTTCTAATTAACCATATGTGCAGCTTAGTTAGTGGCTACAGACTTACTTTATGGACTTGATCGTAATGAAAACTCAGATGCTGCTGTTTGTTTATTAAGTTGATATTTGCAGAAACACTTTTTGAGGCACTCAAAAGACTAACTGCAAAGTTTTATAGATTTGATTTACACCCACCTACACCTCCAAAGGGATGTGATGCAGCTACAAACTTTAGTACAGTATAAATCTGGAAAATCTTCCAACCAGCTCTGCGTAATATTAGCTCCACAGGAGGATAAAAAGTATAATAAAGGAGAGAAAAGACATCTCTTTAAAATTTTATATTTAAAATTAGTCCATAGGTTTAATTGGCTACCCTGATTTCTTTAGCATAGGTCTTCATAATGAAATGTACATTGTTACTCTACAATGGGTACAGGACATGTTATGTTTCTCATATATACTTGGTCACTGAAAACTTTTTATTGTTCTTTTTAACTTTTAGGCTCGGGGACATGTGAAGCTTTGTTACATAGGTAAACTCATGTCACTTGGGTTCACTGAACAGATTATTTCATCACCCAGGTATTTAGTTCGGTATCCAATAGTTATCATTTCTGCTCCTCTCCCTCCTCTCACCCTATACCCTGAAGTAGACCTCAGTGTCAGTTGTTTCCTTCTTTGTGTTCATGAGTTCTCATTACTTTGCTCCCACTTATATGTGAGAACATATGGTATTTGGATTTCTGTTCCTGCATTATTCTGCTAAGGATAATAGCCTCCAGCTCCATCCATGTTCCCTCAAAATACATTATCTCATTCGTTTTTATGGCTGTATAGTCTTCCATGGTGTATATGTACCACATTTACTTTATCCAATCTGTCATTGATGGGCATTTAGGTTGATTCCATATCTTTGCTATTGTGACTAGTGCTGCAATGAACATTTGCATGCATGTGACTTTATGATAGAATGATTTATATTCCTCTGGGTATATACCCAGTAATGGGATTGCTGAGATGAATGGTAGTTCTGTTTTTAGCTCTTGGAGGAATCACCATACTGCTTTCCACAATGACTGAACTAATTTACACTCGCCCCGACAGTGTATAAGTGTTCCCTTTTCTCTGCAACCTTACCAACATCTGTTATTTTTTTGACTTTTTAATAGTCATTCTGACTGTTGTGAGATGGTATCTCACTGTGGTTTTGATTTGCATTTCTCTAATGATCAGTGAAGTGGTTCAAGTGATTATCCTGCCTCAGCCTCCCAAGTAGATGGGATTACAGGAATGTGCCACCATGCCTGGCTAATTTTGTATTTTTAGTAGAGATGGGGTTTCACCATGTTGTCCCAACTGACCCCAAACTCCTGACCTCAGGTGATCCATCTGCCTTGGCCTCCCAAAGTGCTGGGATTATAGGTGAGAGCCACTGCACCTGGCCAATAATTATACATATTTATGAGGTACATGTGATATTTTGATACATGCATACAATGTGTAATGATCAAATCAAGATATTTAGAATATCCATCACCTCAAAAGTTTATCATGTTTGGTTGGGAATGTTTCAAATTTTCTTTTCTAGCTATCTATCTTGAAATATACAATGAATTATTGTTAACTATAGTCACCTTATTATGCTATCAAACACTAGAACTTACTTCTTCTATCTAACTGTATATCTGTACCCATTAGCCAGCCTCTCTTCATTCTCTCCCCACAACTTCACAGTGGTGGTAAATTCTCAGTCTCAAGTAACTATCATTCTACTCTCTACTTTCATGAGATCAACATTCTTAGTTCCCACATATGAGTGAGAACGTGCAATGTTTGTCGTCCTTTGCTTGACTTAATTATTTAAAAAGACCTCTAGTTCCATCCATGTTGCTGCAAATAAACTACTTTTAATTTTAAATGCAGCTACTCTTGGATCTCTTCTGATGTCTGGTCAGGACTGCAACTAACAGGCAAAATAGGCCTGGTCTTCCAGAGCTGTTCTCATGAGGCCTACCATTGTATGGTATGGCAGAGGAGAAAATAAATGTAGCTTTTGAAACCTTCTGACTTTGTGGTACCCAGGCTTTCTTCTCCAGACCTCTGCCACTACCACCAAGTAGCTCTTCAGTCAAGATCTTGGTGCCCAGGACACAAAGCTGTGCCTTCTCTCATCAGTCTTAAGTTGGCTTTCATTTTAATCCTCAGCTTTACTGTCTTCTCTTTTTCTCAAGGCACTGTGACTGTATGCTTTAGTGAGTGTCATTGGACAAACATATGTGGAAGAGGCCACAGTGTGTAAATGGTATCAAAAGCACTAGCAGAGAGCATTAAAGCAATTACCTGGGATATGAAATTACAAGTGTTAAGGCAGTTTGAGGTCAGTGAAAATCTCCATCATATTTCAAAGGCTTTGGGGCTTACTATTGCTCTGTGGGAGTATTGTGATAATAAAAACATAATACAAGCCTAAGGACCTTTAAATGCTATTAATTAGATTCATCATAAAAGGATTTTGAAATTAGAATTATTGTGCCCTCAATTATAATTTGATTACATTAAGATGACAGAATTTTGTTTTACAGTGAAGGTTCCAGACAGTCAATAGAAAGCAATGCTTTTCCACATACAAAAATTTGTTGTATAAAAATCTGTTAGGAAGGTATGACATTCTGTATGAAGGAATAAATCTGATTATATGCGCTACACACAATCACGTGCAGAGACAGAAATGTTTTTGACCTGTGAAGGGATATGTGAAATCAGATTGTTATCCTTTTTCTAAGAAAGCTTTTTATGTAGTTAAATATAAAAAAGTGAATAATATAATTTTAATGTGATTAATTACAACTTATAAACATAAAATTCATTATAAAAGCAAAAGGTAAAAATTATAACTCCTTAGTGATTACCTTCTAAAACTATTAATAAACATTTCCAATACGGGCTTCTGTTCGGAAAATCTTTTGATTGCTTAAAAATTGTCACAGCTTTAAAAAAATGCTCTATGGCTGATGCTTTGGTAATCTTTACACTTGTCAGCTTTAGTTAGAAATAATAGAGCAAACTAAGGTACTATATAAGTGTGATAGCATAAAGGAAATGCTAGAACAATAAAAACATCCTAAATATCAAAAGAGGTACTCAGTTTTGGAAGGAAGGAAGCAGAGAGAGAAGAAAGAAAGAAAGAAAAGAAAGAGAGGAGGAAAAGAAAAGATGAAGAGGAGGAAGAAAGGAAGGAAGGAGAAAGAAAGAAAGAAGCAAAAGAAAAAAGAGAAAGAAAAACGAAGGAAGGGAAGGAAGAAGAAAGGCAAGAGAGAAAGGGAAAGAGAGAGAGAGAGAAGGAAGGAAGGACTTATTTATAAAAGTTTCACATATGACAAAAAGTTATATCTCCAGTCAGCAGGAAGAAGATGGGCTTTTAAATGAGTGATGGTGGAACACTGCATAGCTGTTTGGAAAGAGATGAAACTGCCTGAGTGCCTCATGTCTTACATCTTAAATTACGAATGGACCAAGATATAAAAAATAAAGGTTAAACCATAAAAACTACAGCAACATTTGAGTGCATATATTTATAATCTGGAGTGAATATATTTCTCACTAGAATATATAAAATTTAGAGGCAAAAGGAAAGATTAATACATTCTACATCTATTTTAAAAAATAGTTTTTCTATGGCAAAGGAAACCAGTGAAGTAAAAAGCAAATACCAAGCAGATAAAAATATTTGCAACAGATGTCACAAAGGGTTAATGTCTCTAATACACCATGAGCTCCTAGAGATTGTGAAGAGGAAAGCCAAGAAACCAGTAAAAAATTGTGCAAACATTTTGATCAGGCAATTCACAGGAGACAAAATAAAAATGGCTATTAAACATATGACAATGTTTTCAACCTGACATATAATAAGCAAAAATAAATTCAAACTTTATTGGAATACCATTTCTCACATATTAGATTAGCAGATATCCAAGAATTTGACAATATACTTGGCTAGTGAGACTACAGAGTGACACACACTCTCATGAATTTCTGGTCAAAATGCAAAACATTACCACCCCTCTGTAAATCTGGCAAAATCTAGCAAATTTGCATATGGGTTTATTCTTTAATACAAAACTCACTTATGTGACCATATCTCAAAAATACAGCAGAAAAACTGCTAAGGAACTAGGTTGTTAATTGCAGTATTATTTGCAGTAGCAAAATACAGGAAATAACCTCAACATCTTTTAAGAGGATACTGTTTAAGTAAATCATGCTATGTTCTTACAGTGGGATACTATGTAATCATACAAGGAAATATGGATGGTTTCTATGTAATTGCTCTCCAGAATATATCATTAAGTGATAAGAACAAGAGGCAGAAAGTGGGGAGAATACAAGTATACAAATAGTCTGTATAGCTGTATCGTCAGTATGTCCTATGAATATGATAACCAGACATATTGTCCTCCTAATACTATATGTTATGAAGAACAGAGAACTGCCAATGAAATATGATATTCTTGTCCAACGTGAAACCTGAATTCAATCAAGCCTTTAGTACTAATATCCAGTGCATATTAAATGCCTAGAATAGAAAGCTACAAAAGTATTGACCTGATTTCTTCAAAACCTAATATAAAAACATTAAGAGAAAATCCCATTATAGATTATGGAGATCCAAGAGTCATAAGAACCTTGTTTGAATCTCAATTAGAACAAACCAGTTGAAGACATTTTAAGACAATTAGTGAAATTTTAATATGAAACATTTCTTAATTTGTCTTGAAAGATGTAACATAAACTGCAGTTACATGAGAAAATGTCCCTAAATTTAGAGATGCATGCTAAAGAACAAAGGGTAGAAATGACATGATGAATGAAATTTGCTTTAAAATACTTCAGTCAAAAATATGGACTAATTAAAACAAGTAGAGCCACAACAAACAAACAAAACCATTATTCAGTATTTAGGATCCAAATATAGAGAAACAGAACCTTGCAACATTTCCCTAATCCTTGATCACACAGATTTCATAGGAAAAATTTTTGAATGCCATCTGTTGAGAAACAATTTTTCCACTTACTGGAAGCTTTCAGGGAATGCAGAGCTAGAAAATTCTTTCTTGCAACACTTTGCTTGCTTTGTTGGGATCTCCTAAACAGAAATGTTCTATTTGCCTGTATGAAGTTGTGCTCTCAAAGTGACTGCAAACTCAGAGAGCTGGCCTCTGGAGCCACTGAAATAGACTTCCATTTCCCACTTGCTTATCACTTCTCTAACTGAGATGATTTCATTTGAAACAAATGTTTCATGTGAAAAGAAACTAAGAGGCAAAATTAAGGAAGTGAGGATAAAAGAGGAAATTTGTCAAATAATAAACAGCAGAAGTCTAATTAACTCCACGAGATTTTGGCCTTGCTTACTCTATTCCTTTTACTGTGAAAATGAAATAATGAACTGTATGTGTGGAACATTACCAAAAAAGAGTAGAGACTAGGTCAGTTCTGTTAATTGCTGTAAATTGCCATATTCTTTCAGTAGCTAAGCAAAGGGGTCTCTTAGCAGTTTGAGTTAAGTTAAGAGAAAAGAATGATAACCTAACAAACATTGAACTAGGGATGTGTGCCCTCCTAACGAGGCCACGTTACTTACACAGGAAACTCCACTCTTATTGTTATGTAGATGTCCTCCGCACTGCATTTCCCCAAAACACCCCTCAACATGTATGTGCCCTGTGGGGACAGGGTCTCTCTCCTGGAGGATTTTCCATGATGACGCACACAATTTTGAACCAATTCACAGAATTAGTTCAGAAAAGTCACTATACATATCCAAATGTATTACACATTTATTAATGTGAGAGTTGAAAATATAAAACCTCTGGAAGACCATGTAAAAAAACCCTCTGTGTTCTTGTTTTAGCAAATATTAATATTTCTTAGGTAGGACTCAAAATTCAGAAATGATAATTGATAAAACTTCATCAAAATTAAAATCATATGCTCTTCAAAATATAATGTTAAGGCAGATCAACGTGCAGGCCACAAACGAGATGAAAATATTTGTAAAACCTACATCTAGTTAATAACTTTGTTTTTAGTGACCGATTCTGACTTTGTTGCCCAGGCTGGTCTCCCAAGGTGCTGGGATTACAGGCGTGAGCCACCGCGCCCAGCCACGTGTGATACTTTTAGGGTAGCCCTAGAAAACTAATATATAACCCAACAACAAAATGGCCACATCCGAAGAATTATACAAACGCCAAATAAGCACATAGAAAGAGGCTCAAAATTAGTAGTCATTATAGAAATGTAAATTAAAACCATAGTGAGAAACTACCATATGTTCACCAGAATAATGAAAATTTAAGTATGTTATTAAAGATGTGGTGCTAATAGAATTCCCATATATTGCTGGTTAGAATGCCAGATTTTACAACCTCTTGGAAAAACAATGTGATAGTGTTCTATAAGTTAAATAGATCTATAACTTATATCCCAGAAATACCACTTTTTTTGTATTTACCTAAAAGAATTATTCGTATGTATATATGTATATATATCCATTCAAAATCCTCTCAAATGCAGCTTTACTTATAAAAAGCCAAAACTGAAAACAACTGCAACAACTGAAAAACCTGCAAACTTTCCGTAACTGCTGTATTAATGTACGGATGTGTGAGATATCCATACAACAAAACAATGCTCAGCAGTGAAAAGGAATGAACTAGGAATTCGTGCAACAAGATGGATGATTACTAAATGCATTCGACTAAGTAGAATACCCAGACACAAAGCCAGCATGCTCTATGATTTGCTTTTTGTGAATATCCATAAAAGGCAAAACGATAGTGGCAGAAAACAGAACAGAGTGGACAGTGGATAGAACTGACAGCAAAGGGACACGAGGGAACTTTTTTAGGGTGACAAAAGTGATCAATATCATGACTATAGTAGGAGATCCATGACCCTAAATATTTGTCAAAGCACATAAAAATGTACAAAGTTGGTGAATTTTATTGTATATAAATTATACCTTAGTAAGAATTATAAAAATAGCATAATCCCATTTTTATATAATCATGTACATATTCCTATCTAATATTTCAGGTTTATGTGCTGGGAGAGATGTCTGAATAAAGTATATGCAGGGTTAATAGTCATTTCTGGATAGCATAGTTTGAGGACTTATTTTTTTAACCGTATATATTTTGCTGCATTATTTGAATTCTTCCTAATATATCTTTTCATAAAAAACAATACTCTTTTGGAACAAATGTAAAAAATTGCTAATGATATTTATATATATTGTGCTAAAATATACCTTTAAAAATTTTGTACTTAACCCTCAAATGCCAGACAATCAGACAAGGGAGCATACGATACATGATATTCAATCTAGGCATTAGTGAGTTAGGAAGCATTTACTTTCTAATCTTTTTGGTAAGATCTGGTCACTGTTATATGAATTATTTTATTTCAGCATATATTGGTAACATTATCTGATGTTATCAAAATAGAAATGCTTTTGAGCATTACTCACAGAATAAATTTATCTCTGATACCATTATTGTACTTGCAACTTTAATCCAAAAGTAGATCATATCTCATCATCTCCTTTAGTATTTCATCAATGTATTGTGTTTTTAAAGAGATTCCATGGTGAAATGCATTTGGGTAGCTCTATTTTAGAAAATAGAGCCCATGTCCTGAAATATACAATATCACTCGTGTAAAACCTTTCAGTGTTACTCAATTTTCCAAATAGTAGCCTATAAAAATTGGGAGTAGCCACACTTGAAATCTACCCTCTTAGATCCTGCGATATAACAGATATTAAAAGTTCTTCCAAAGGTTATCACGTTTATTAAGGTATTCTCTTCCAATCTCTCTCTCTCTCTCTTTGTATCTCTCTCTCTCTCTCTCTCTCACACACACACACACACGCACACAATTTCCATTATCTCACTCAAATCCTACTTGCAGCCAAATGACTTATTCAGTATCTTTAGTGGGAAATATTATCCATTGCGCAGGTTTAAGTTTCTTTAATGGCTTTTCAAAATTATGTTTTCTGTTTCCCTTCAGTTACTCTATTTGGTCAAACTTTGTTATTAACCATAGCATTTTATTCATTTATTTCTTTCATCTTCCACCAATTCCTCCATTTAAGAGCTTTATAGATTTGGATCTTGTCATAAAAGGTTTTAATAGAGACTATTTTCTAAGATAGCTTGTGATATGGTTTGGCTGTGTCCCAACCCAAATCTCATCTTTAATTCCCACGTGTTGTGGGAGGAGCCCAGTGGGAGGTAACTGAATCATGGATACAGGTCTTTACCATGCTGTTCTCATAATAGTGAATATGTCTCATGAGATCTGATGGTTTTAAAAAGGGAGTTTCCCTTCACAAGCTCTCTTCTCTTGTCTGCTGCCATGTGAGATGTGCCTTTCACCTTCCTCCATGATTGTGAGGCCTCCCCGGCCACATGGAACTGTAAGTCCATTAAACCTCTTTATTTTGTAAATTGCCCAGTCTCGGGCATGCCCTTATTAGCAGCATGAAAACAAACTAATACAGCTTGCTATCATTTTTTAACATGTGAAAATTTTTTTTAAAAAACTTGAATGTGACTACTTTGTTTTTAAATTATTTTACAATGATTTTTTTACTTTGAAAAATGGGAATAATGCTAAGATATCTATAAGAAGTTATAAGCATTAACTAAAAATCAGTCCCTTGAAAATGAGATCACAGAATCAACAGTGTGTGTTTTACACCATGGAATACTATGCAGCCATAAAAAAGCATGAGTTCGTGTCCTTTGGAGGGACATGGATGAAGCTGGAAACCATCATTCTCAGTAAACTAACACGGGAACAGAAAACCAAACACCACATGTTCTCACTCATAAGTGGGAGTTGAACAATGAGAACTATGGACACAGGGAGGGGAACATCACACACCAGGGCCTGTCTGGGGGTGGAGGGAAAGGGGAGGGAGAGTATTAGGACGCATACCTAATGCATGAGGTGCTTAAAACCTAGATGACAGGTTGATAGGTGCAGCAAACCACCATGGCACATGTATACCTATGTAACAAACCTTCATGTTCAGCACATGTATCCCAGAACTTAAAGTAAAATAAAAAAAATGAAAAAATGAATCAATAGTGTGTTGAACAGTAGTGTATATAAAATACATGTTCATGCACATATATACATATATGACCCCATTATATATGTGCACTAAACACTAAAGAGACTTAAAATACAATTACATAAATATGGGATATAGGTGTATCTAAGTTATAATGAAATCTGTGCTTTAGTAAGAACATTTCTCATATTTGTGCTTTGTACGTAAGTGTATGCCCATGAGGTTATATGTTACTGAAATAGAAATACTGATTTGAGTAGCATATTTACACACTAATAAATTGCCTATATTTCCCTTGTCTATCTTTATACAACAGTCCCTCTCTTGTCTGCAGGGCATACATTCCAAGACTCCCAGTGGATTCCTGAAACTGCATATGGTACCAAACCCTATACATATTATATTTTTTAAATCTGATAACTGACTAATGGGTGGGGATCATCTAAATGTAGATACACTGGTCAAGGGAAGATTCACGTTCTGGGCGGGATGGGGCACGGCATGGCGTGAAATTTTAGCTCCACCCAGAATGGTGCACAATTTAAAACTTATGAATTATTTATTTCTGAAATTTTCCATTTAAGAATTTTGGACTATGGTTGACTGCAGAAGTTGAAACCACAGAAAATGAAACCAGGAGTAAATGGACTGGGGAGGGGGGGCTACTGTACATAGGAATACATTATCCATTTCTTAATCGGGTCCTCTGCTTAACGTTTTAATTGGGAAGAATTCTAGGTTTGCTTTCGGGGCTCAGGGATTCTCACGTATTAATTCTCCTTTAGCCTTTCGCCTTATTTCAGTGCCTCTGACTGATGAAGCGGACAGTCATGTAGCTTGGGGCTTGCTTGCTTTGGGGGAACAACTTCTGAAAGTGGAGGTGACACAATTTTGTGTTCCAGAGTATTTATATTTTGAAGAGAAAGCAGGCCATTAATGCTAAACACACAAACAAAGACGTTTTGTGGCATTGCAGATCCTGTAAAACCTATAGAGATTTTGTGTGTGTGTCTAAGAGAGACCTTTTAGTCAGCCATCCAAATACTGTAGTGGTGTCTCGAACCACTACTGACTGGAAAACTTGCCCATGTTAAAACTTTGCAATTGTAAAAAGTAGAATGTGGTAATTCACTGCTTAATTAAAAGTAGTAATCTCTAGCCATACACTCACACATGGCAAAACAATAGATGCCACCTTCTACAACCAGATATCATGTGAAATGTATTCATGAATCCATATATCCATACAAACTATGGAGATTTTTTCATAAAAGCAACAACGTTAGCATAAAGCAATCTGTGTATCAAGCATGAAAGGTTTTCACTGAATATGCAAAAAGACAAATGATAGAACTGGAAAATGAGATACGCAGGTTAAACTAGTGTGTCTTTGGAGCTGGCTGCATATGTAAAGCTTTCAACAGAATAATATTACACTTTACTGACAATGAAATGTCCATTACATAGAAGAATAATCATTATCATTAAGTGAATTTCCTGCTGAGTACATTTTTCACTGTGAGCAGGCTCATCTCTTGGGACATTTGCAAGGTAGCCTCTGTAAAATTGTTTAGATCAAAGAAAGTAAGACGACTGGTTGTTTGATTTAGTTGTCAAATAAGAAAATAACTTGAAGAGAGATTTTAAAGCAAGCTGAGGTGGATTTTTTACTGGTTCTTTAGGACAAAATTACGTACTTCTTTCTCATATTTTCATTGAAGTAATCTAAAGGATAAATGCATACATGTTGAAATTTTATTTGAAATAATCAAATCCTATTATAGGTGACACATTCCCATCATCCTTATATGCAGAGATATCTACATATCAAAGTAACTGCTCAAAATGTCACATTGGTCAAAGGAAAATTAGAAAAATCTATTGTAAAGTACGCATTTCTTTTAATAATATTTAAACTATGAATAAAAGCCAGTTTTTAAAAATTTAGTCATGGAAAGTTTAATTTTTCTAAGTTGTGGGTATTTGATGTTGATTTCACACCTTTTGTTTGTTTCTACCTTTCCTGAGATTTTCATACATACTTCATATAAAGACCTCTCAAAATACCTTTATTTCAGGCTCCAGTTTCAAAATTTGGCTTTGAATTAGCAATGTTAAATAATTACGGGAACAAAAATCATTCAGAATTTGCTTATTCCTCAGCTTCACTTTTCCTTGATAAAAATCTAACTTGAAGAGTAAGGAATGTTTATATCTGGTCGAAGAGAAAATTCATGAATACTATGGATTCATAACATCATATTCCAAACATACATTTTCTGAAGAAAAAGCATTATAATAATAATAAACATAATAAGTTAACATTTTATGAGTAATTATTAGGTCCAAGGCTAATTTTAATTTAGTCCTCACAATCATCATGTAAGGTACTATTTTATCTCTGTTTTTCAAAAACGGAAATTGAAGCCCAGAAGAATTAGGTAATTTTCTGATAAACGGAGAAGCCAGGGTTCAAATTCAGACAGTCTGATTCCGGAGCCCATATTTATACCATTACCCTCTACTGTCTTACTGTGAGTGAGCAGCCAAACCATCGCATACACAGGGAGAGGAAATGTTTGCTGAGTATATACTTGCACTGATTGGGTGTGTTAGCGGGATTCTTTGATCTTGACCTATGTTGGTTTTTCTTATTTGTGTTGTATAAAGGAATTGGAAGGAAAGTAGATGTGAACAAGCCGAACAGGTTTCCTAGAATAGGTGGCTCTTAAAATCCAATTTTTTATATTTAACCAAATTGCTTTGTTTTGTCACATAACTTTTTCTTTAAGGAAAATATTAATAGCAATAGCTAATAATGATTGTTCTTAATCTGTAACAGGTGGTAAGCTCAGTGCTTTATAATCATATCCATGTTTACTATGCAGGGCTCCAAGGCCCACCTATATTTCCAAATGTGCCGTATCTTCTTTCAAGATGAAGTATATTTTCTAAGAACCAAGATTGAATCTAGAAAACCAAGTAGATCTATTGTGTGTATGTGATGGAGGTAGAGGGTTGGAGTGTAAAACAATTGGTAATTAATGCATAACCCAATTAATTTGGTTAAAAGATCATCAGTATGACCAGCTCAGGAAACAGTTCATTTTATTATTTCAATCAGCAATTGAATTAGGTCCATTCTGCAATTACCTAATCAATTTCTCAGCAGTAGACTGCATAATAGCTAAAAACTATCAGCCACTTAGCTAGAGCTATATTGATAGGTATTATTTTAATTACACATCACTAGCTCATTTCCCAGGATGTAAACTGTGCTTTTTTGTATCTATCATAAAATATATATGTTCTAGTATCTAAAATATGAATCCATGATTTAATAATTTCCAAGTCTTATTTGCAAAATAAAAGTCAGTGTATTTCCTAATTATTCATTCTAATCAACTGTCGATTTTAGTACACCAAGCGGTGTTAGTGATTATACTTTCAATATGGTCCACTGTTATTCCATATCTTCTCTCAAAAGAATGGCTGTGTTTCAGTTTTCTATCAAGTTTTATTGTACTTTGCATTTCCACTATATTCACTGCCTTAGAATTAGATTTTCATGAATATCACTGAATTTTATATTTAGATCCTCAAACAGTAGAATAATTCACTGCATTAAAAAAAATTCCTGAAATTAAAACACAGTAGACAGAATATAACACTTCATTGTGCCTAAAATTAAAAATCTTTAATTTTAATAGATCATTTGTTGCAATGCTAGTTCTGTATTGAGTCCCACTCTTTATACACACAAGGTTTTTAATAAATAAATATTCGGAGGACATTTAATCTGCTATATCAGAGACATTTCACATCCTCAAGAAGAACCACATCATAAAGATAGCTATTCATATGCCAAAGAGACAGGAAAGGTTCTCAAGGAGTTACCTAATCCATAGTTTTTCAATTTAAACCTGAGTAGAAAAATACTAGTGGTCTAACTTTTCCTTCTCCTGTTCTTTTAAATCACTGAGAACAGTATCATTTGGTAACATACAGAGTAACTATCCCCTTTATCTTAGGAATGCTCTGCACAATTCTCATATATCTCTGTATTTAAATTCAATAATCACATTAATCTCAATAGAGACCTAAAATCCCGTCTTCTACCAAATTCTCACTGTCTAGCAAATATTCCAGAGAAAATTATTGCCTCTCTACAATCTGCCATCAAACTGCTTTTCCAGGCTTCTCTCACATCTACTGTTACTCTAAATGAGCCCTGACCCGTATTTTCCCTAGTACACACTATACGCTCACATAGTCCCTAGGCCTGAAGACATTTCCTCTTAGCTCAGTCTGCTAAAATCAAGACGGTTTCTATTTTACCTCCTTTGTAAAGACTTCCTTTATCACACCATATCCAGAAGTGGCATGCCATTTCTGCTTTTCTCTGGCATTGTGCATCTCCTGCATATTACTGATCATGTACAATGCCATTCGAGTACAATTTGATTGAATATGTAAACTGTAAAACACGTAGAAGGTAAATGACAAATGTTTGTTGAAAGCATAACTGGGGGGCCGGGACCAACCAGCCTAAGGGAGGCCACCATTCCTTGAAGGTACATTCTTGCCATCAGGAATGATAATTCCTTTTGTAACACAGAGTGTAATTCTGAGTAGAATAAGAATGGCTCCCATATTGCCCAGTAAAGACCAGTGTGGTTACATGGTCAGAGCCTACCTCAGCATTGACTTTTACTAAGAGTACCTCAGTTTAGTTTTCAGGATGGTGTGTCTTAAATTGTGGTCTATGGACATCTTTCATCAGAATCCACCTGAATGCTTGCTGGAAATGAGGCTTTTTGACTTTGCGAAAGTAGACCCCGGGACTTTAAGATTCAAACAAGTACCCAACATGTACCCAGTTGATTCTTATCCTAATTTAAAGTTTGAGAATCATGATTCCAGTCCAACATTTAGCTTGGTAGATGTTCATAAGGAGTGATTTTTTAAAGACTCTCTGGTGAGATATATTTAAGAAACTCTATGTTAGAAATAGTTAAAAGGGTTTACAGCAGAGCTTTTTAGAGCTTTTAGTAGCTATGTGTTGTGAATATTCACAAGGGGAGCATAGTTTATTGTGATTTTCTATGGTAGGAAGCATCCTCTCCAACCGGTTTCTGGGAAAATAAGCCTCAGGAATTTGGCTCCAGCAGATGCTTTTCAATCCAGAGTCAGCTGTATGTGGTTTGTTGGACCAATGAAATTGATCCATCAAAGGGGATGAAATGGACCCCTAATGATCTCTTAATGTTAGTATGGAGATAGGATGAGAGAGAAAGGCTTTGGAGAATGAGAGACACTCTCTTCTTTTAGGTAGTCTCTTTCTGCTCATTTCTTAATAATGCTATTTGCTTTTCTTTTTTATCTTACTTTTGAGGCATTCTATCTAACTTTTAATTTCAGCAATACTGAGTGTAAGTGGTGTGTATTTGTGTGTGTATGTATATATATAAGAGGGGAGAGAGAGGGATTAAAAAACTATATACTCCTCATAATCCTAATAATATTGGAGTATAGCTTTTTACATAGAAAACTGGACTTATATTCCTGCTTTGTTACTATGCATATGAGTCAAAATTGCATAGCTGTTTGCCTCTAAAGTAAAAAACTAGCAAGACCTCATTACATACACAGATAAGTGGAATAAATGTAGTTCCTAAAAACATCAGAATAAAAATTTATAATCTGATGATTTACAGTTCATTCCATGGTTTTAGTGTGTAAAGGATAAAGATACCCAGTGGAAACAGATGAATTGGGTCACGTAAGATGGGAACCCATTAAAATTCTAGCCTCAACCTTGGAGGTCTGGAGAAGCTTGGCCACCCAAGTGATATATTATATAGGCCATTATTTGCCTCTGAGTTTCCTAATTTTTTCATCTGACCGAGAAAATGGAAGCCTCAAAAATCCCCCCTAAAACCCCTCATTTTGGAATCCATGTTGGAACACTTAAGAAGGGATTGAAAATCACTGAGTAGTATTTGCCTATTTGAGGTTTAAAACAAATCCTTAATGCAAAGAATTTTGAATAAATCAGATTCTTAAATTTATCCCAAAACTTACTTTGTCATATGATGCCTAACCTCTACAGGTATGTTTCAATTCAAGATCATCACTTCATCATTAAAACAAAGGCATCAAAATGAGCCTGCATTCACTAAGTATTCAAAGAGGGAAATCTGCATCCTTTTCACTTGTTTGGAACAACTAATTTCAAAAGATGCAGTATATTTATGTGCACAAAGCAGTATCCCCCTAATTATAATTTATTTTTGCCTATTCAAGAAAAACACAACAGATGTATTTCTACCAACTCTTGGATGGTCACATGGCAAAAGAACAATTGCATGAATTGCTTCAAATAGATGTTCAAGCATTCTGACATAAATACTTTTTCAGCATATCCTTGTTGCCATATTATAGCATTTAACCCTAATGCTATATTTGTTGGGAATGCAGATGATGAACAAAACGGTTTACATTCTACCCAGATCTCTTTCCTCTGTGATCAGTAAGTATCAGAAACAGAATCATCTACAGATAGCAGAGCAATTGCATTTTAAATGTCACATCGCTGCCTTTATTATTCCAGCTGGCGTGTGGAAAGAAAGGTCTCTCTGTTAATGAGACTAACACTGCCAGTCCCATTATAATAGATTTAAGCAAATAAATAACATGTTTGCCATTTCTGCTCTTGTTTTTCAAGCGCTATTTTTGTCACTGATCTCATTGCTACAGACATTTCAGTGGAATAACTATAATTGTTGCAGGGCTTAGGAAATGAAAATTACACATGGAGTCCCTATTTATTTTAGATAATTTAGCATATTAATCCAAATTGTCCTCAAAGCCTGTCCTCCCCAGGGGTCTTGCTCACACTTGCCATTAATGCTGACATGACAGAAAGATACAATGGGTTAGGTTCAGTGGTTCACTAATGTGTGGCAATACCTATTGCACACTTGACAAGAGAGAAATAATAGCCATATTACTTCAAAAGGCACAAAGTCTCCTGCAAGCCAGAAAAGGGATAGTACAAGATCCATCTAAATTATTGCCAAAATTGATTCAAAATTAGGACCACTGATCTCTGGTGTTATGTAATTCAGGGAAATTGAAAGTCCACAAGGAAAAAGTTCCCCTCTGTATTGAGAGACCATAAATATCATTTTAGGGAAAAGTCATGCTTTTCTAAATTCTTCAATAAGTCAGGATGTTTAGACACTGACTCTGTGGCTAAATGGGCAAGCCACACTATATGATCCATTCAATCTTACTCCTTTCCAATTTAGCCACTCTCATCTAGGCACTGCATGGTCACATTATAGTTCTTTGACATATTGAGCTTTCTTTTCACTATCTACAGGTTTTCTGTGGGTGACCTAATGAGTAGCACAGGTTTTAAATATCATCTTGTACTGATGACTCCCAAATCTAGAGTTCTAGCCGTACCTGTTCCTATAACTCCAAATCCAAATATCCAACTGCTTAGTTGATTTTGCTACATGAATGCTTAAAATACCTCTCGAATGAGTGTCAAATAAGTCAAAACACAGCTCTTTATTTACACATTACCAAAACTTCTCTTTACTCACCATTCCTAAATTGGTAAATAACTTATATCCACCCACTTGTTCAAAGCAAGTCTCAGAAGAATCCTAGGCTTCTCTATTTTCTTTCTTCATGACTTCCCAACACCCACACAAACATATCAGCAACACACAGACCTGTTGGTTCTTTCTCCATCCTATCCCTCAGTCTGTTCGCTTTTCTTACCTCCACTACTAACAATGTGGTACCAGCTACAGTCTTCTTTTACCTGGACTCCTTCAAATAGCTCTTGTCCAGTTCCTCCCTTCCTCTCTTCTCTCCCCTTCCTTCTCTCTCCTCTCTTCTCCCCTTCCTTTCAAGAACAGAGGCTCCTGTAGATCATTTTATAATCAATGAAGCCAGTCTCCTAAACTGTTTTGAACAGAAAAAATAATAGTGGAAAAGGCATATTAACATTTTTATCTTACAGATAGCTATTAAAGCTCAGAGAATAAGAAGTGTTTTGTACACACAGTGATTTAAATGTAGTTAGAGAATGCATCAATATGTTTCTTGAGGTGCAGTTCAGTGAACCTGGAAACTCTTCTATATAACATAATAACAAGCATAAACTTTGTTAATTCTAAGTATTTTTAAGTCCGTTCTAATATAATGATCAGATAGCTAAGTATAATATTATATGGCTAAGTCATATGTCATTTTATTTTGGTTTAGCAAGGATATAAGCACTCCATAATTCTAAATATTTAAGGGCTTTCAGAGTTATTCATCTGTCTTAAGACAGAGAAATACATACTTTCAGTTATCTTTATTGCTCAATAATTTAAAGAACTAATGCAACTTAGAATTACTTAATTTTAAGAAGGAAACTCATATTATTTCATCTACTTGGGACCAGGCAAATGTCAAATTGGTTTACAATCCATAAGTAAATAGCCTTGAGGAGATCATTTTGTACTCCAAATACTAAGTTTTTTCTAAATGTATTATC
This sequence comes from Pan paniscus, assembly GCF_029289425.2. NCBI lineage: Eukaryota > Metazoa > Chordata > Mammalia > Primates > Hominidae > Pan > Pan paniscus. The sequence continues at coordinate 120,806,482 of NC_073253.2, read as the reverse complement.
TATTTTACTTTGTTGTGGTTATTATGTTGTTTTGAGGTATTTGTTCTGGAGCTTTTTTTTTTTTTTTTGGTAGGAAGAGGCAGGAGATACAGAAATAGTGACATTTGTGCACATTCCAAAGCTGAGAAGTAAAATCAATATTACTCAAGAAGCAACTCTGAACATGTTTATCTCAGTGTATTTCCTTCTAAGCTTCAGTAATGAGCCTCTAAAATTGTTATAGTATACACAGATAATAATCAGTGAGTTTTTTCACATAGCTTCTGGAAAAACTGCTTTGTGTTCCAGTTTTAATTAGTGTATTATTATCCATTGCTAATTTGAGGGGTTTAGTCTAGAATTAGTGCACAGCTGCAGAGAATGCAAGCACATGAATTGCTGGATTAGCTGGAGTTCAAACAAAGGGGAAGGAGTAAATGAGGGGAGATGCAACAAACCGTATCCCCCAAATAACTTCCAAAATTTCCCAGCTATTACCTATAATTTAAAAGTAAATTCCTCCATGGGAAGGAAGCTGTGTTTCTAAATCTGGATTGTTTTATAATAACAAAATATAGAATTACCTCTTTCTTGGTTTTTTTTTGAAAGATTTAAGACATTCAGAAAACTAAAGAGAGTAACTTAACACAGACTCACTTACCTACTATCAAGATTTAACAAATGTCAAAATGTTGCCATATTTGCTTTACATTTTTCTAAAAGCAATAAAATTCTGCAGAAGCAGTTAGGCCCCTTTGGAGTCCTCCTAAGCCTGCTCTTCACCCCATTCTCTTCTCCCTCATCCCAGAGGTAACCAGAAATCCAGAGTCGGTACAAGTACTCCCCACCTAGGTGTTTATATTTTGCCAGATGTTTATAGATTTACAACACGTACAGTTTTTCTTCATGCTTACACCTTACATAAATGATAACATGCTATATATATTATACTACTGCATCTTATTTTTTTTTATCCAATCTTATGTTTGGATGATTTCTCAGTTATGAAACATATACAATTGAGTTTGTTCATTTTAACAGCTGTAATAAAAATCATGTTTTTTTAGTGTACATGTGCTGTGATAGGAATCATTTATAGCAGAGTTTCTCAAGCATGGCAGTGCCACCCCAGGAGCATTTGGAAAGGCAAGGAGCATTCTTTCGATGACAAAGTATTAGTTTTCTAGGGCTGCCATAGCAAAGTGCTACAACTGGGGTAGATTAAAGAATAGAAATTTATTTTCTCCCAATTCTAGAGGCTAGAAGTTCGAGATCAAGGTGTCTACAGGATTGGTTTCTTTCGAGGCCTCTCTCTGTGGCTGTAGAGGCTGTCTTCTCTGTGTCTTCACGTGGTCTTCCCTCTGTAATATGTCTGTGCCTGTCTCCTCCTCTTATAAGGACACCAGTCATGTTGGATCAGACCTTACCCTAATAATCTTAGTTTAACTTAATACCTCTTTAAGACCCTATTCTCCAAATACAGTCATATTCTGAGGTACTGGGGGTTACAACTTCACCATATGAATTAGGGGATAGGGACACAATGGACCCCACAACACAGGTTGCTACTGGATAGAGGGGCAGGGGCCAAGGGCCAAGAAACCTGAACATCCTGCACTGAACAAAGGCATGGTCCTGCACCCTGGAGTGTCAATAGGAAACTCCTTTAGGATGTAAACCAACAAGTAGAATTCTTGGGTTGGAAGCATTCATCTGTTGTTCAACTTTGTTAGATACTATCAAAATACTCTTCAAATAATTGTACCAATTTAAATTCCCAAAAGCAGCATCTGGAAACTCAAATTTCCTCCATCCTTGCAAACAATTGGTGTGTTCTCACACTTTTAAAATATATGCTAACATCATGGATATGACATCATTGCTTCAGTTTTATTTGATTCCAAATGAGGTTAGATCTATCTATGCATATGAGTATATATATAGGAATCATTCTAGTTGTCTGCTCTGTGAACTACTTTTTTATAACATTTACCCATTTTTAATCTTATGTTTATTCTTTGTATTCTAGATACTGTCTTTTTGTTGCTTCTACATTTTTCAGATACCTTCTTCCAGCATGTAACTTACCTTTAACTTTGCTTCTGGTGTCGTACTGAAGAATAGTTCAATGTAGTAAAATTTATCAGTAATTTTCTTTGTGTAAGGGGTGTTTGAACCATACCTAAGGAAGCGTTCTCTATCCCAAGGTCATAAAGACATTCTCTTCTATTTCTTTCTAAAAAATTCAAAATTTTCCCTTTCAAATTTAGGTCTTTACCTAACTTTATTTTTGTTCTTGTGCAAGGTAGGAATTTATTTAATTTTTCAACATGAATAGACAATGGTCCCATCATCAATTAGTGAATATATAATAATTTTTCTATCTTTCTCAAATAATAATTTCCTAATTAAGTATGATTCTATTTCTGAGTCCTCTATTTTGACCCATTTGTCTATGTGTCTATACTGTCATCTGGAATGTCATAACTGCTATAACTTTTTGATATGTCTTAATGTCTCCTGGGGAAATTATCTCTCCTTATTGTTCTTCAAGATTGCCTTGGCCCTTACTCCTCCATCTGAATTTTCAAATTAGCTTGTCATGTTAATGATAAGGAGAAATACATGGGCATTTCCTTGAAGTACATTAATTTTATAGTTTGGGGAAAAAGTAGTCCTTAAACATTAAGTCTTCCCATCATGAGCATCTTATATTTTATTAATTCAGGCTTTTAAAAAGTTATGATTTTAAAATAAAATATTATAATTTATTCATGTATTATGCATTTTTAGTTATATTTATGTATATTTATCTTAAAATATATGTTGCTATTATCAATGGTATGCTTTCTTTGATAAATTATTATATTGGGTGTTAATGGGTTCCTAAGGAGGTACTCTTGATTTTTGAATGTTGGTCCTAGATCCCAGCACAGTTACTAAATTTTCACTTTAGTTCTCACAACTCATCTTTAGAGCTTCTTTCTTTCTCTTTCTTTCTTCCTTTCCTTTCCTTTCCTTATTTCATTTCAATAGCTTTAGGGGTACAGTGGTTTTTGGTTACATAGATGAATGGTATAGAGGAGAAGTCTGGGCTTTTAGTGTAAATAGTATACGTCGTACCCAATAACTAATTTTTCATCTGTCACCCCTTCCCCTTCTGAGTCTCTAAAGTCTGTTACACCACTCTGCATGCCTTTGCATACCCATAGCTTAGTCCTCATTTATAAATGAGAACATGCAGCGTTTGGTTTTCCATTTCTGAGTTTCTTCACTTAGGATTCTATTTCATATGTATATAATCATATCAAACAGAAATTATTAAACATTTTCTCTTTTAAATTCTTATCCTCTTTTTCATATTTGTACCTTTGCTAGAGCTTTTGTAAAAATGTTGAATTGTGTCAACTGGTATATTTAATTTTGTCTGTCTTTTAATGGGGGTGCTTTCAAGTTTAACCATTAAGTATAATGTCTGTTATAGGTTTTTAATAGAGATCCTTTAACACTTCCTAATCACAGTTTGCAAATATTTTTAAAGATTAATCACTTTTATTTTAACCCCAAAATTCTGTATATATTAAAATTATCTCATGGTTCATATCATTTAATCACTTAATGAGGTGAGTTTTATTATTGGTGCTTGAATTCTTAGGACAAACCTTCACTGGTAAAGCCATATTATTTATTGTTATTTACTATGAGATAGATTTGTTTTCCTCATATTTTAGTTGCATGCATTTTCATTAGTATAATGTATCTACATTTTCTTTTCTTGTATGTCCTGTTCAGTTTTGATTTTGTTAACAACTAAGTAATATCAACTTTGTGTCAAAGTTTTACTAGTTTCAGAAAATAATTTGATTAGTACAGCAGAGACATCTACTTACTTCATAATATCTCTCTCAATCTGTATTTTTTCTTTCTTTCTTGATAGGAGATCTCTGATGATATTCCAGCATATTTTCTGCTCACTCTTACCTAGGTGTGACCATGCCATTAGCTCCGGGAGGGCTGTTGTGCTCTTATGTGAAATGCTTCTCATGACGTTATGCATGGACAATATTGAAGCGTGATATGATGGCTTTGGGTCTAGTCAAAGAGATATAAACAGAAGGGCTACAAGAGATCTCTAGGAAGGTCTCTTAAAAGAGAAGGTGTGGACTTTAAGTCTTCTCTTTTCCTTCTGTGTGTGGCACATTGGATATGATTGTTAGAGCTCCGCCAGCCATATTGAGCCATAATATGATCTTGAAAATGGAAGCCCATATACTGAAGATGGTGGTGGAAAAAGATTAGAACCTGGCTGTCTGAAGACACTGTAAAGTTGGCCTGGCATGCCAGCCATGAAAAGTGTATGTGTATTTGTACGTAATGAACTTCTATCTTGTTTAAGCTGCTGTGTCTTTAAGGTTTTTAGGCAAATATACAGCGGAATCTAATGCTTATTAATACTGGTAGTGTTTGTATTCCTTTTATTTTAGTCACTGAAATAATGGATTTAAAGTAAGAATGACCTATTAGTTTGTTAACAATTTTCTATAAATCCTTTGGCTTTCAATATGCAGTTTGTTTCCTTCTCAGGAAAAAGGGGCTCAAGGTAAATACAGAGTTACTGCTCTTCAAACTCTCATGGAGAAGTAGGTCTGCATGGCCCAAGGGGTGGACTGTGGTGCTCAAGGTTGTAAGCTACTCAGATAGAAATGATCTACTTAGAAAATAATCAGTAATAAACCCATAGAATTTCAAAGTATGAAGTAGAAATAGAATTATAAAGAGATCTGAGAAATTCAGAGCCACAGCAGTAGAACTAGAATATCATTTTCTGCAGTTGGCCTCCAGCGCACCAGCCACTTTGTGCTCATCCTACCTGATCAGCATGACGTTATCGATGAAATGGCTTCATGTGATGTTCTCCAGGGCATCCATTAGAGGAGTTTCATACTGGGCAGAAACAGTCTTGCCCTAATACCTTCACCATGCTCAGGCATTAGCTGGGTGCAGTTCAGAATGAATGGCCTTGGCATGAATCCCATGAGGGATCTGAAGATGCAACAGCTGTAGGCTGGCAGTCAATTATCTCACCTCCTCCCCTGGCAGCAAGTTCTTTTGAAGGAAAATCTGGAAGGCATAACTTCCTGACTGTCACAGAGCCTAAATTCCCTTTTGTCTGATAGTAGCAGTGGAACATCTATACATAAGTAGTGTATTACACATGGTATATTACAAATGCTATATCTGATAGTATACATGATATTAAAACTGCTATTAACACCACAACTAATTATCTGGTTATTAGATTATTGATTATCTAGATTACTTAGTGAATTATTTGATCATTATGCATGCTCTTTTTCTTACTGTTTCTTCTTCAATTCTATTTTTTCTGTTTTTAGTTTACTGTGCTGTACTCAATCTCAGTTTCCTGGAATTTTATAAACACAGCACACTTCTTCATCAGTAAATGTTAGATTTTTTTCCCCATTTTTAAGGATGTAAAAATAAAATTTGAACAAACATTCAAATAGCAGAGTTTTTACAATCAGGCATATTCAACCTGAATTTCATAAAATAAAAAAAAAAAGTTCTCAGCAAACAATTTGCAAGTATGAAAGATAATAATAAAGAGAAAAGAGGAGGAATCATTGTGATAATAAAACATCCATATCTCACATTGTCTTTTAGTGAAAGCACAAAAAGTATTCCTGCCCATATGTGCAGAAAATGCAGGAACTACAAAATGTACACTTCTCATCTTGTTTTGCCTCTGCCAAGACCAATTCTGAAGGGAAATAAAACAGAAACTGAAAGATAACACCAAATCTTAAAATCTTCAGAGTCTTTTAGGGACACTAACATCTATTTGTGTTGATTATGTGTATAGTGGCAGGATGTTATAGAGTACGTGGGAGTAGAAGTCAGGAGATAGGAGGGGATTTGTCAGAGAGGCAAAGTTTTAAGCTCTGCTGTTGTCTCTTTCCCGCATTGCCTTGGAATAGTCTTGGCTAGCCTCATCTTCATATAAATCAGGCTCACCTCGCCTGTGTTAGAGGAATGTTAGCAGGCTAGCACAAACAAGCTATTGGGTAAAGAGCTAAGAGAACTGGTACAGATTCACAACCCTTCAGCTCTCTGCCAAAATTTCAAATCCTGTCTTTCATTTATTTTGAAGATATTATGTGTAGATTTTAAAATTATGTATCTGTTAATGCTTTAAGAGTCCTTTTGAGTGCATTTTCATTGTCTGTAATTCTTCTTAGTTTTCATTCAAGCTGAATTATTTCTATGAGTATAGTTATTTTTATTAAATACCAGACATTGTATATGAACAATTATTTTTAATTGATTTCTCAACAAAACAACCGGCAAATCAAACCTGGAAACATAGGAAAAAATAATATATCAGGACCGAGTGGAATGTATCCCATACATTGCCAAGTAGGTTCAATGTTTTAAAATAATCAATATATTTTACTATATCAACAGGCTAAAAAAAAACTATATAATCTCAACAGAGGCATAAAAAGCATTTGACAAAATTAAATATGTTAATGATATTTAAAAAATATTTTCTCAGTCAAATATGAATTGAAGAAAACTTCTTCAACTAAAAATACATTGATTTTAAAAACATGCAGCTAACATTATACTTAAGGGCAAAATACTGAATGCTTTCCCCTTAAGATTAGTACTAGGGCAAAAAAGGCCAATGTTTTCACTTCTGTTCAATGCAGGTACTAGCTACTGCAATAAGTAAGAAAAAGAAATAAAAGGTATCTGGATTGGAAAGGAAGAAATACAACAACAGCCTCCATTCACAAATAACATGACAGTCTGCATTAAAAATCCTAAGGAATGTATAAAACAGCTCCTAGAACTGGTGGGCAAGTTTCAAAAGATCACTGGGGACAAAGTCAATATATAAAAATCAATTATTTTCAATATACTAGCAATGAAAAATTAGAAACAAATTAAATAAAACAGTGCCTTTTACAGTAGCATCAAAATATGAAATACTTTGTGAGAAATCTAACAAAATATATGTAAGATTTGGCTGTTATGAACTACAGAACAATTTTCATAGATTAGAAAAATCAATATTGTTAAGTAGCTAATTCTCTCCAAAAATGTTCTATAGATTTGATGTAATCCCAGTTAAAATGCCAACGCACTTTTTCATGAGAAAATCAATCAAAAAGCTAATTATAAAGCTTGAATGGAAAAAGCAAAGAAAGAATAACACTCCCCACCAAAAAATGGAAAAAATCAAAGTGGGTGAACTAATAGTACCCAACCTACTGAAACTCTACAGCAATTAAGACAGTGAGACAAAGTGAAAAGACAAAGAAAAAGATCAATGGAACAGACTAAACAAACAGTCCAGAAATAGACCCACACATATATGGTCAATGGACTTGCAACAAAGGTTCCAGGCAATTCAATAAATAAATTAGTATTTTCAGTAGGTGTTATTGGAATAATTGGACAGCTGTATGCAAATAAAACCTCAACCCATATATCACATCATGAATGAAAATTAACTGGAAGGATCACAGACTTAAAACTGTAACATTTTGAGGGGGAAAGCATAAGAAAAAATCTTAGTGGCCTTGGGTTAGGTGAAGATTTCTTAGAGCAATAAAAAGCAGAAACCATAGAAAAGTGATAAATAGGGACTTCATCAAGATTAAATATTTTACTCTTTCAAAGGCTTTGAAAAGACAATGAAAAGACAAGCCATAGACTAAGACAAAATATTTTCAGAGCCTATATCTGATAAAAAAAAAAACTTGTTTCAGAATATATAAAGAACTCTCACAACCAAATAGGAAAACAAACAAGCAAAACATTAAAATTATAGGCAAAAGATTTGAACACCTAAGAAGACAAACTGACAGAAAATAAGTAAATGAAAATAAATTCAACATCATTAGTCATGAGAAAATTGAAAATTAAAACTGCAAAGAGATACCACTGCATATTTAGAATAGCTGTTTTTCTGTTTTTGTAAAGAAAAAAAAAAATCTGACCACACCAACTGCTAGCCAGTATGCAAAGCCACCAGAACTCTCATATATTATTGGTAGGAAGGCAAAATGATATACTACCACTTTGGAAAAACAGTAAACAGTTTAAATTTAAACTGTAATATGCTTCAATAATCCCACTCCTAGGAATTTACCCAGGAGAAATAAAAGTATGTGTTCACACAAAAACCTGTACAAAAACAAATTTATCAGCTTTGTTTAAAAATACCACAAACTGGAAAGCATTTAAATATCCACAAGCTAATGAATAATAAACTGTTGTACATCCATACAATGGAATACTACTTAGTGACAAAGTAGAACAAATGATTGCTTTGTGCAAACACAGACATGAATTTCAAATGTACAATATTAAGTGAAAATACAGATTCAAAAGGCAACAACTGCAGGATTTCATTAATACAACTTCCTAGAAAGGACAAAACCATAGTGACAAAAATTAAATCAGTAATTGCCATGGACAAGGTGTGGAGGAAGCAGATTGATCACAAAGGGACATGAGGGAACTTTGGGAGATGACAGACGTGTTCCATATCTTTATCATAGTGGCAGTTAAATTAGTGTATGCATTTGTCAAAATTTATAGAACTGTCCAATAAAAAGGGGGAATTTAAGTGAATGTAAATTGTACCTCAATAAGCTTCATTTGAAAAAAATCAATCATTTAAGGACAAATGTAATTTTTTACATTTGTTTTTAGCACACAACTAGTGGCATTAGCAATCTGGAATCACTGCCGTCACTAACATTGGATCAAAGTGACTGGAGGCTGGTGTAAGTCCCTGCGACAGCTGGGCTCCAACTACATCAGCCTTACCACACTAGGGGATGGAGGAGGGCCTTCAGAGTTCTAGCACAAAGTGTGTGGGTATCCTATCCCTTCATGATCCCTGGACTTCAATTTTTGTCCCTATCATTTTGCAAGTCAGTCACAGTTTTGCTTAGCGTCTTAGCTTCTCACTTGACTTTTAGAATTGGCAGCTGCTATTGGGAGAAACTGTCTCCAAGCACTGGGCTCACTTATCTGGGTTTCTTGTTTTTTCATTGATCTTATTCCTAAAATTCTTCACAGTTTTGTTAGCTATTAGATATCTTCAAGTAAAGATAATTATTTTAAAATGTCCAGTTTGTACATTCTCTTTTAATTATTTTTCTGCTTTTTTCTACCCTCATCTCTACTCCAATAGTCAGTCTCCTTGTGAGAGCTAATTTACCTGTTCTATCATCATGCAGCAGAGCTCTGCCTTTCCGATGTTTATTTTCCAAGGGTACTTTTTCTAATCAATAGAAAAGTGGATGTCCAGGGCAAGAGTTTTTGGGAGGTTTTGTTTGTTTGTTGTAATTTTTAATCCAGTAACAGCCATTCATTTACGTTCCACCGAAGAAAGCTTAGTCTTGACCATGTATCTATAAGGGAGTTTGAGTAATGCAGTTACATATCCCCAGCCTAGGAAGAATGAGACACCAACTGCCTTTGTCACATGAAGCTCCCAAACAATATGCTCAATTAATATTTCTGTTCTTGTAGTTCATGGACTCAGAGGTCTGCTCTTCATCTGAATCCTTAAGATGACAAATATTTTTTCTTGTTTTGCAGTATTTTTTTTTCATTATTATTATTATTATACTTTAAGTTTTAGGGTACATGTGCACAACGTGCAGGTTTTGTTACATATGTATACATGTGCCATGTTGGTGTGTTGCACCCCTTAACTCATCATTTACATTAGGTATATCTCCTAATGCTATCCCTCCCCCGTCCCCCCACCTCACAACAAGGGGGTGATGTCCCCCTTCCTGTGTCCAAGTGTTCTCATTGTTCAATTACCAGCTATGAGTGAGAACATGCAATGTTTGGTTTTTTGTCCTTGCAATAGTTTGCTGAGAATGATGGTTTCCAGCTTCATCCATGTCCCTGCAAATGACATGAACTCATCCTTTTTTATGGCTGCATAGTATTCCATGGTGTATATGTGCTACATTTTCTTAATCCAGTCTATCATTGTTGGACATTTGGGTTGGTTTCAGGTCTTTGCTATTGTGAATAGTGCCACAATAAACATACATGTGCATGTGTCTTTATAGCAGCATGATTTATAATTCTTTGGGTATATACCCAGTAATGGGATGGCTGGGTCAAATGGTATTTCTAGCTCTAGATCCCTGGGGAATCACCACACTGTCTTCCACAATAGTTGAACCAGTTTACAGTCCCACCAACAGTGTAAAAGTGTTCCTATTTCTCCACATCCTCTCCAGCACCTGTTGTTTCCTGACTTTTTAATGATCGCCATTCTAACTGGTGTGAGATGGTATCTCATTGTGGTTTTGATTTGCATTTCTCTGATGATTACTTCACGATTAATTTTAACAATGTGTCTTACAATAAAGAAATATCTATCTGGGCTTACCCTTTGGACATCTTCATGGCTTCTGGCCTATTCCTCCTCCTACAGAGAAGATCATGTTTAACTCCTAATCTAATTCCCAGGGTTTATCAAATTTTGTCTACTGCCATCCTGCTAGCCTGAGGTGAATTCTTTGCTTGGTCCTGACTCTGCATTTGCTTTGCATTTTAATTCTTGAATGTTCAACACCACCTCCCAAAGCAACCCACTGACTCTCTGCTTGGATTTCTGCGAGTTTTAGTGGACAATCTCTTTCTGTTCACAGTCAGAAATCACAGATGTTGTGAAAGGAAGGAGGAGACAGTATTGTGCTGCTTCGGAATGAAACTCCCTCAGTCCTGAGAACAGCTGCCTAACTGGCTTTAGTAAGGACAATTTTCTGAACCAGGGGTAAAGCAGTAGGGAAGAAGCAAAGGTCTTCAAACCATTTTGGAGTGGACTGATCTCTGCAGTTTCTAATTATATGGAACCTGGAAGTCATTTTTAGTTTTTGTCGTTTTAATTCTAAGATAATTGAAAGCTCCTTCATTGTAGTATTAGTTAACTTCGAGTCTAGTTTTGGTGGCAACACGAGAATTCAACTTTTCTGAGTTTTTAAATAATATTTTAGTGGTAAAATTGGGATAAGCTGGGATAATGACTATTTTCTTCAGTCTGTTTTAAATCAGAATATTTTTATGTTTGGCCATATTTTACATGTTTTTTTCTCATCACTTAATTTTGAATTATCTTTTGAAATTTTTTTCCAACTCTTCAACCTTCTCTATCCAGTTTAAGATCACTAAATTTAATACTCCCTAATGTCTATAGTACTTGGATAAGCAAGATAAATAAAATCAAGGGCATAGCATTGGAATGTGAATTGCATTATGCATTGAGAATGATTCAGGATCTGACAAGCCAGATGAATACTAAAGCAGCAACAGAAATACTTTCCACTGGTATCTTCACAAATTCAGAAGACCACATCACATGCACCGAAGGCCACATTTTATGCCAGTCTGTTAAACTCTAAATGCAAGCTTTTAACATAAAAATGAAACAGGGAGTTACATGACTATGTAACCATATAATTTCTTCTTTTGTGTGGGTGCTTTTGTTTTTGTTAAGGCAGTGAGTTATTACTAGTTTAATACCTTCTGTTGGGATAAAAGAAACAAAAAGGAGAAAGGACAGGTTAGCCTCTTAACACAGTCCCCAAAAAAGGACAAAAATGGAGCATCTTTCATCTTTCATGGTTATTATTTGTGGGACTATAATTAGATCCTCCAGAATAATCATTATAATTCATATACTACATATAAGTCACTCACTCTTTTATGACATAAAACATAATGGTCCTTTCTATATCTATGTAAATAAACCTCCCCCACCCTGTATCTTTAAGAATCAGTGTGACATAGGTCCAAAATTAGATACTCCATTAAATTGATGAGTAAATAAATTATAAAGATCAGCAATCCTTTCTAATTTATATGCTACTTAAAGGTGTTATAATGCAAAACTTGCTTGTAACATTTCCAGGCATTCCACTCATCTAAATTAAATACAATTCACATATTTGATGGATAGATTTGCTATTTATATTTATATATCAATGACTGCTTCCTTTACAAATGGCTAAACCACCCTCAAGTAAAGCAAACACAGAAAATGCATGATTATTCCACATTTTCAGCAAACCTATGGATGCATTTGATTTTATACACATTGGCAGAATGCAGCCCTTATGTCTTGGAATAGGAAATTCACAAGCCGCCAAAGAGGAAGAGACAGCTCTCATTTTTTGTCTTTAAATACACTCTGTGTCTTTTCTTTGCGATTCATCCAGGCTTTTGCTTCTTATTTGTATTTTGTTTGTTCCTCTGTGAGTTGGAGGTTTTGTTTTTGTTTTTAATACTAAAGGGATGTCCATAAAAGGTCATATTACCATTGAAAATACTTAAGCTCTGTTTTTCCCCTTTCAGAACAATATATCACTTCATTTTCCTAAATTCACTCAGCTTTTGTGGGTTTTCACATGTGTTACTTGAGAATGTTGGCAGATCTGGAATTTTATGAGGAGAACTGCCCTAGAGGTTGCTTTTTTTCCAATCTTATGGAGAAGTTTCTCTCCACAGCTCTCCAGGCTCAGGTCACAAGCTTTCTTTGCAGCATGTCAGGAGGCAATTAGAGCATTTGTTCAGGCTGGAATGCTCTCTTCTCTCAGAGGCTGCTCTTACTGAATTTGTTGGGCTTTTAATGTAATGTTGAAATCTGTTCCTGCTTGACTCCTACAGCTGGTTTTGATCAGGCTCCTCTAAAGAGGAAGTTTCAATTAGCACAGCTCCAAATGTGCTCGGGAGGTATATTTTATGACTACTCAACTAATAGCACTCTTTGTTCCTAGTGGTGTGTGACTCCTTAACAAACACAGCCATTCGTGTGAGTCACGGAGTGACTTTATAGCAAGGCTAGGCTTTGCCAAAACCAGAAGAATGAGACAGCCAAATTGAATTAGTGGTTGAAACACATTAATTTATGCTAGATAAATGTTATTGTGGTCCCGTGGGCAAGTACTCAGGTCATAGGCTTTATGAACTATTTGCAGCAAGAGGGCTTGGTGGCAGTAAATCAGCTCTAGAGCAGGACTTTGCAGAGGACTTACAGCCACTTACTCTCCTGTTTCCTTAAATTGCCTCTGCCATTTTCCCCTCCTTCCACTGAGATAGCTCACCATTTCGTACACATTTTGTGATATTTAACATATAAGCAGTTGGATTAATGATTTGTGTAGGCTTCGCTTGACTCTGGTTGAGATGTGGCCATCTATCCACAGGCAGCTGTGTGTTTATCATTCCAGACTGCAGATCTCAGTGGGTACAGAGCTCTGGCTCAGCACCAGCTTTCGGAGTCCGTGCAGCTGTGCCGTAAATGGAAACCTTGATGCCTCAAACACAGCACACACAACCAAGTCCTGACAAGGCTGTTTCTCTTCTGGGAAGGAATTAGATCCACTTAAGGCTGGATTATTTCTAGAGTAAGAAAAGTAGAAATAAGTGTTTTCTGGCTGCAAATTGTGGCAAGTGAGAGATGATGCCAAGAAAGAATTATGCATAAATGATAGTGTTTAAACTTGTTTTTATGTGTTTAAATGTGTATCTGCCAAAAATCTGACAAGGCCTTTCTGTTGGCATTTTTTCAGAGAGAGACCACTCACACACCAAGCATTTTCTTAATAAAGAAATAATTGTAAATCACTAGCGTCTAGGCAGGTGATAACCAGTTTACCTTAAACATGATCTCTTGCAAAACCCGGGGAAAACAACGGGCTGGGTAAAGAGTGATGAATCACTGCCTCCCTCCCTCCAAACCACCAAAAATGCCAGAGCATCAATCAAGTCCCTGGAAATTTAGTGCCATGAATAAGGGGCTAAGCTTCAGACTTACTTCTAGGTTTAAACACTCATGGAACCCTTATTGGCTTGGCAATCTTGAGCAAATGGCTACTCTCTGTCTGTGTTCTCACATATTATCTACTTTTGCAGGGCTCTTTTTAAGATTAAAGAAGTTCATGAATGTAAGCCATTAACAAAGGGAATGAGGAACAAGGTTAGCCTTCAACAAACAATAGCTTGCGTTAATTATTGGTATTGCTGTTATTACTGCTGTGGATCCAAAAGAAGGCCATCTTTACCTTTTATTTTAATTCCCCAGTGGCTAGTGGAACGAGCTGATGGTACAGTAGAGGTTACCTTTTCCTGGTATAATCTCTCCTTGTAGATGGAAGAATACCCAAGAGCCACTCACCATATTCTGTTCAGCCCGTTGACCTTGACCTGCCTAACCCTTTAGGCTTACACTGCTCTGATGTTTGCTTTTTATGTTTGAAGACAGCTGCTATGACATTTATCATAAATATTTAGCATACAGCAGAAAGGCTTGACACATGTCAGGTTCTCATCATATTTCTCCTGAATTCAATTTTGTGTTAATGAATGCCTATGTATGTGCTTAAAGCTCTATGTTTAGACTTTCGGATAAAACTTCCCCCAAATTCAGCACAATTTCCTAAGATTAGATAAATGATATCTTTTCCAGATTTAGAAAAAAAATGTTGTGTACCCTTTAATCCTGGAAAAACAAAAAGGAAAATAAATACAATCTAGCCTTGGGCCCTTTAAGTTTTCTGAATTAGTTGAATCCTACGTATGTTGCTCCAGCTCAGTTCTCAACTAAAACCCATTTAACTGTTTGGATTTAATGTATCTGTTGCTATGCATTCATTACCTGGTTACTTGGTTGATTTAAATTTTTAAAAAACACACACAAATTTAGTCAAAACTTTTTAATCCATCTATGTGTATAAGCACATTAAAATATGTTTTTGTTCTGCTTCCCATTTTAAATTAGAGTTCCTTAAGAGCAGGTCCTGTGTCTTCTCAAACTCCAAAAAGTGTCTATAGCACCTTTTACAACATGTACCTACTGAATGTTAAATACAAAATGATATATGTGGCTTAATTTCCCATGGTCAATTTTACCTTCTAAGTCTCAAGCAGAATTTCTTATCCTATCGATTTTTTACTGAGTTACTAAGAAAAAATAAGTATAAAGAATGTCTCGTCTTCAATATTAAAAGCTCCATGAGAGCAAGGACTCTGTCTCCTTAGTTCTTCCTCCCTAGTTCATCCAAGTGCCTAAAATAGTCCTCTGGCACACATGCCCTGAAATATTTGTTGAAATAATTATTTTATTTTATTTATTTTTATTTATTTATTTTGAGACGGAGTCTCCTGCCTGTCACCCAGGCTGGAGTGCAGTGGCATGATCTTGGCTCACTGCAACCTCTGCTTCCCAGGTTCAAGCGATTCTCCTGCCTCAGCCTCCCAAGTAGCTGGGACTACAGGTGTGTGCCAGCACGCCCAGCTAATTTTTGTATTTTTAGTAGAGACGAAGTTTCACGATATTAGCCAGGCTGGTCTCAAACTCCTGACCTTGTGATCTGCCCACCTCGGCTTCCCAAAGTGCTAGGATTACAGGCGTGAGCCACCACACCTGGCCGAAATAATTGTTGAGTTAACAAAAAGTGGCTGAACAATAAATTAACTCTTATTTCTTCTTTGTGGTTTTTACTTCCTTAAAGTCATGTTTTCTTCTTATTTTTTTCTCTACTTATTAACCATGTATTTTTTATTACTGAAATT
The DNA here is from genome assembly GCF_029289425.2 of Pan paniscus. Taxonomy (NCBI): domain Eukaryota; kingdom Metazoa; phylum Chordata; class Mammalia; order Primates; family Hominidae; genus Pan; species Pan paniscus. Next base: position 120,790,861 of record NC_073253.2, on the reverse strand, counting down.
ACCTTCTCAAGGATCAATTTTCATGGAAAAAAGTAGAACTGATAGTATTAATACAGTTTTATAGTAAACAAATGGTGAAATTTGCTTAACAAGTTGTCTTATGCCAAGGCTACTGGTTTTTAAACCACAACCAATAAATGTGTTTTTCTCTGGCAGTTTCTGAGTAGCTCAAAATGCTAAGACGAGTCCCTGGTATATTAACAGACTGGAGTCAAGTGTGTGACATGATGAAGAGCATCTGTCTCGGGCCAGGAGTCATGGGGGTTCATAAGCTTTCCATGAAGATGGCTAATCAATAAAAGTTCTATGCTTAGGATTTTGTACATTTTGTTAATTAGGGCAAAGCAATAGGCCTTTGTGGCAATTACTCAGACAGTGATGTAAAAAGATAGCCTGACAAACAAACCTCCATAATCCACTTACATCTCACAGAAGCCAAAGGGTTGGAAAAGCCTATTAGCAAGCTCTCTGCCTGTCTGTTTGGAGATGTTGTTAAATCGAGAGTCTGCTCAGCACCTGAGGCAGTCTGTTAATAAAGATCGTTTGTAGCAGATTTCTGTTCTATTAAGAATGGACATAAAACAGCATAATTTAAAACATGTCAATAACTCAAGGCAAAAATGCCAAACATAGTCTGTTCTGTCTTTATAAAATGGAGCCAAGTATACACAAGGAAACTGCCAGGAAGGCTTCTGTTGACTGCGTTTTGAGATTGTTCATGATGAATAATGTGATCCTTCAAGTTAAAACAACCTCGTGAGTGGGTATCTCTGTGTCTTTTCTGCAGTAAACTCAAGTGATCTTTTCTATTTACGGGCCAATGAGATTTCTAACCTCCAGTCCTAGAAGATGCCTTCAAGCCTGTGCCCTTTGTCAGCTTCACGAATTCACAATAGTTTGTGAGTGTTTCATTGTTGTTGTTGTTTTCTCTTATTCTTTCTGTCCTTCTCCTGAGTGGCATTTATGGGCTTTTTGGGAACAGATCTTTATAGACATAAGGCTAGAGTTAGGATATCTTGGGAAGATTCACTAAAAAATGTAAAACCACCAACACAGTGCCACCCTTTGTTTCATGTATTTGATCAAATAAGCTAGTCTGTTTTCAATGACCGTGCTGTATTTTTAACAAAAAAACAACGACCAAAAAGTCAATATTCCTATAGTGTTTATCTGGCACTTACCATATTATGAGGGCAAAGGCAGATGGATAGCATTCTAAATGAGTACTTCAGGAGGATGAGAGGAGGGCTTGGAGGAATGACAGTCCATCACTGCAGATGTGTACTAAACCCTGCCATGTTTAACAGGCCTGTAGATTAAAATTTAACATGCTGTGTCTCCCACATCAGGTTAGGTGGATGGTTGAGCCGGAGTGATATTATCGGCTCTATTAGAAGGCCTCTCACGAACCCAGTGGTGGTTTTAATTAAATCCAGTAGGTTGAGAGAAGTGGTTTGGCAGTTTCAATTGATTTATTGTGTTTATGACATCTGGGCCTGATTTATTGTATTATTAACACACAGAATTGTTTTTGGACACTCACCCTACATATTTTCATTCTGGTTTGGGGGACTCATAGCCTATAAGTATGTAGCATTTTCATTCTACTATGATTTTAGTTTTCTGTTTGTCTCTTTTTGTTTTTCTTATATTGGTAGGGTGGTGAACTGTTGAATTCGTTTTGTAGAGTCTCTGTGGGTTTGTGTGCATGAACAGGTCTGCTTGAACAGTAGTACTGGGTTGGAGTTGATTATCATTATCTGACCTAAGTTCATGGAGAGACAGAGTGAGAGAGATTGACAGTTTTTTAATGTAGTTTATGAATTGCCAAACTATTTGCTCCATGTTATGGTTTTCTAAATTTTTTAAGTTTGGACCTTGGATATAAATATGAATACCATGTCATAGAATGTTTGTTTCCAATTATCTGAAAGTGGTGAGCATATTCAGCTGGACGTTACAGACAAGTGTTGCCCAGTCCAAATTTTATAGCAGTCAAGTACATTTTAGAAAGTATCCACTTCAAACTCCACAAAGCATGTGTAAAAAGAGAGAAAAGGGAAGAATTAAGCTGCAATTTCTGCCATACAGGAAGGGCAGAGAAGTAAGCAGGTCCCAATCAACCTACATGTCTTGTTAATCTATGACTGAGTGGTTGCCCATTCCAGTTACAGATGCTATGATAACTCATCGGGCTCCCAGCTTCCTGGCTTTCTATTCCCTACAGCTGGGGCCACCTAGCCCCTACCTGAATCCCCAGCCAGGGTTCTGGACCAGATCAGGATGAATTTAAGAATGGCTAGGTAAATATCTTAGGCAAATCAACTTCAAGTCAGCCTGTGGTTTAGCTCACTTTGACCTTCTGCCTTAGTATTAGAATTTAGATTTTGCTATTGTTCTTGGTAGTCAGCCTCTACGTGGTATTTAATCCACTAAGAATGACTTCCTACTTTTTATTATTGCAGCCATTTCTCTATCTCAGTAAACTATCTTGTTAGTCTTAGATTTCTTTCCTAAATACCAACAGTACTGCTTTGAACTCAAGTTTGGGACATACCTAACACAACTACTTGTCTATCTGGGTATCTGCCTATTACCTGTGGCCAGAATCCACTGATGACCACCTCCTGTGCAGATGTGTGTCTATGAATTACAGGTTGGTCTACCATCCAATGTAGTCTGCCCCATTAAACTAGGCTTACTTTGCTATGTAAGTGTTTATACATCCTAATACACAGAAATATCAACATTCTTCTCTTTGAAACAATGATTTTGCCCTCATTTCCTTTTGTGGCATTATCAGATTAAATAGGGAATGATTTCTCATCACCATGCTACATAACTATTTAGGGTTAATTTTAAAACTTTATTCTCTGTAGTACTCAAATTGCTTTGGAAAACTGTGAACTTGTTTGATTTTGGGGGGTCTGTTAAATGGAATCCTCCCAATTGGGTGAGATGGGATATGTGAAAGGAAGCTTAATCATAAAAGGCACTTAGTGAACCCCTACCTGTATTTAACATAGACATGAAACTTAGCTGAGCATAAAATCTGCTTGGAAAACCTCATTCATGTTGAACTTAAGTAGGAAATCATACCAAATTACTTGTCTAAAAACAGCTTTACTGAGATATAACATATCATTAAATCCAATCATTTTAAGTATACAACTCAATGGCTTTTTAGTACATTTTAACAAAATTGTGCAAATCTTACCAGAGTCCAAGTTCAAAACGTTTTCTTACCCCCAAAATAGCCTCGTCTCAAAGAGATCATTAGTTATGGTTTTAGATGGTGAATTACCTTCAATTAGGGTAATCATGTAATATATTCTGTATATAAGTTAGAGAAAAAATGTAAAGAATGTTTTATGTTTGAATTGCATATTGAGTGCTCACATGGGTGGCCAATTTAGATGACCTGATTGACCTGATCCCTCTCGGGATCCCAGGAGGGTCAGACTCTGCAAGGCAACATACCCTTCATACAGAAAAGTATTTTGAAACCATTTTGAAAATAACTTATTTTAAAGTAGAATAAATCTATGTGTGAGTACAAGTATGTCATATATTATATTAAACAGAACTGTGACTTCTGTGCCAAGTTCAGATGATGAACACTTCCTCATTATAGAATGTCATCAATCTGGTTTAACTGTGCTATAGACTGCCAACTCCTGTACCTGTAAGGTAAACATCAAGATTTCTGGAGCTGCATTTCCCCAACCCTGTGAGTGGTGTGCAAATAAGCATTACTACTTAAACTCCGCCTCCTGTCAGATCAGTGGTGGCATTAGATTCTCATAGGAGCACAAACCCTATTGTGAGCTGCACGTGTGAAGGATCTAGGTTGTGTGCTCTTTATGGGAATCTAATGCCTGGTGATCTGAGGTGCAACAGTTTCTTGTGGAAACCATACCCCACTCCAGTCCATGGGAAAAAAAAATGTCTTTCACGAAACTTGTCCCTGCTGCCAAAAAGGTTGGGGACTGCTGTCCTAATAGACTGCAAAGAGCTGGCCTTCAAAATATAGCATAAAGAGAAGCTGGGGCCAGGTGCAGTAGCTCATGCCTGTAAGCCCAACACTTTGGGAGGCCAAGGTGGGTGGATCACCTGAGGTCAGGAGTTCGAGACCTGCCTGGCCAACATGGTGAAACCTCGTTTCTACTGAAAATACAAACATTAGCCGGGCATGGTGGCAGGCACCTGTAATCCCAGCTACTCAGGAGGCCGAGGCAAGAGAATTGCTTGAACCCGGGAGGCGAAGGTTGCAGTGAGCCAAGATCACACCATTGCACTCCAGCCTGGGGGACAAGAGCAAGACTTCGTCTCAAAAAAAAAAAAAAAAAAAAAAAAAAAAAAAAAAAATGACACCAAAGAAATAGCAGTGATAACAGTGATCAGGAGAAGGAGTTTGGTTTGGCAGACTCTGTAATCTAGTTTACAAGGGTTTTTCAAGCATTTTTCTTTGTATGAACAAGACTGTATTGGACCATAGAGAGAAATGTGTAGTTAGATGTTTATGTTGAAGGGTTTACAATCTAGCCGAAGAAAAAAAGTGTGCTTCCTTGAACAAGTTTGAGAGTCAATTCTTACTTCAGGCAGTTCTTTCCTTTTAAAAAACCTGTGGTAGTAATTGTATATAAACAATATTTAATAAGATGGACATTTGGTGATGTCTGATAAGTGTGGTATGAAAAAAAGCTACCCAGCTCAACTACCTCTTTCCTTTCTGCTTCACCTCCCACGGAAATCCTCCATTGCCTGGAGGGAGACAGAAAGTTTTTCATTATTGAGTTGATCAGATAAGTACCAATACCCTTATTTTTACTGGGTTAATACTGGCTTTTCAGAAGAAGAGAAAAGAAGAAATGAAGGAGCTCAATGAGGGTGACAACTGAATGCCCCTGAAACAATTCTCAATTTTTCCTAAAAAAATGCTCATCTTTTTACTCAGGTATATACATTTTCTAAGGAAAAGACCATGTTTTTGCAGTCTTGATAAAATTCCATCACCTTATGATTTAAATGCATGCTTATTTCTACAGCTAGTCAAGACAAATTAGCAGCATATCCCCTGCCCATTCTCTTTGTATTAGTCATTGGTTGGTTATGTGCTGACATCCCAGTACATTACTATCACAGAAATTGGTTTTCCTCCTATCTTATCCAAACACTAAAACATTTGTTTTAAAAATGACAAATGATATCTATAGAGCTGCAGATGTAAGGGTCATATACTATACGGGACATGATTTATCTACAGGTTTTGGCCTTGTGGACCGTGATATTTTATATGCAAAATCTGAGTGATGAGATCTGTACAATCTCAAATTTTATCTCCGTGGGAGTAAAAGTATGGCTCTTTTAGGTGGAGTACCTGCCTAAATTCTTATTAGTGATGTAAGTGGGCAAGAGCCTGTCTTATCTTGAGTTTTGTTTCCACATGTCATCTCAGGTTCAGCAGGCAAATATTTTGAGGAGGGTATGCTCTTAATGAAAGTCCTTGATAGACTTTTTCCTTTGATGAAGTATGCCTGCCGCCACCTCCTGCCCACACTTTATTGTTCCAGTTTTCTCTCTTCAGCTGAAATCCAAAATACTTTTGAATGGTGCATCAGTAATGGAAGAAATAACTGATACAAATTTATTTTATCCATTTTTAGCACATTCCAATGTAATGATCTTGTTTTAAATTAAAGAGGAAAAATAAGTATCAGGGCAATTGAGAAGGAATTTAAACTTAGACATGGTTCAAGTATATTTACAATTTAATTATTATGCAACTGTCACTTTATTTCAGGTTGTTTTTTTCCTTAAGACTTTCGTTTAACTTGCAAAGGATAATAAATCTTAATTCAAAAACTTGTCAAGAAATATGTCAAATTTTTTTTGGGGGTGGGATATCTTTTCAACCCACTGACCCCATCCATGATAGTATAATGAGATTGCTGCTCCTAAAAGCTTGTTCCTAAACAGAATTTGACTTGTTCATAACTAGAGTTATTCCAGTTTGGTTTTAGATAAATTTATTATGTACATTCTTGGACAACACTTGATCAGGCAGGTTAGGGAATAACTAACTGCTTGAGAATAGAAATTACAAGATGCCAGGAAGAGAAAATTCCTTTCAGAGAGGTAATTTTTATAAACTTTTTCATCCGGGAGGTATTTGGTTTTTTTAACCCTTCCAACCACATTCTTCCAGGTCATTATTTTACTTCTAGTTTTGCTGTTTTCCCTTCTAATTGTTACTGTATTCAATTGCCATTATTCTAATAATTCTTGTAAAAATTCACCATTCTACTTACTTTCTGCTTCTTTTTTCTAGTCTGTTGAAGAAAGTTATTCATCATAAGAAGACTAGGTGCTCCTTAACTGGCCTTCTGAGTGTCTTTACTGGTGGTTGAAATCTTTTTTTCTTTCGGCCTGACATGTACCTTTCTTGCTTTATGTTTAAATCTTCCCTATAGCAATCTGCCAAGTAGGTTTCCCTGGCATGTGGCAAGAATCAGAACCCAATCATTTCTGAGATCACTCTCTATTTATAGACAGGAAGGATTGCTAGGAAGTTCTTTCTTGGGATGCAGTATAATATGTGCCCTGTATCTTCTGTCAACAGATCCTACTGCTGTGCTGAGGATCATACAGAACATAAGCTTCAAACTCAGTCATCAGCCCATTATTGAGAAGACTTGTGCTAGAGCCAGACTTCCTTTCCAGCTCAAATGCCTCTCTTCACCTTATCTAGTTTCCTAAAATCTAAAGATGATCTCATCTTTAGATGAGATCTAAAGATGCACTTATTTTGTTCTTCTCACCTTTGATGATCTAACCCTCCTCCTTGATCCTTGATCTCATCTTTATCCCAATTAGTAAAGGAACTTGACCCAAATATTACCTGTTTTCTCACTTGAATCCCTAATTGCTTTCTTTCTACTGACCATACCTCTTTCTTTATGAATTTGTTCAGATCTACCTTGCACCACATAAAATGAAACAGATAAATTCTCCCCTTAGTCTTGCTACCTCCAAATAACCACTCAGTTTTGTTCCATCCTTTTTATGTCAAACTACTTTACTAGATTTGTATGATTGATCTATATTTTACATTAATTTTTATAAGGTGCAAATATGCTATTTAGTACACTGTGTTATGAATTTGAAATAAACCTTGCAGTTGACAGTTCTCCAAAAATAAACAATGGTTAAGTTTGATAAGAACTAGTTCATCAGATTAAAACCAAAAGAAGTTAATTCTGTCTAATGGATGAATATATTTAACTAATCTTTTGCATTTAAGAATAATCTTCTTAGAAAATTTTTGTCTTCATTTGACATTTAAATAACACATAACACATGATAATGTCACACATAAATAACACATTCCCAAATTCAACTATGCAAAATGGGTTGGTAAATTAATATATTTTTGTGATGAGTAGAATATATTGATGTACTATAAGGTAAAAGAAAATCTCAAATACTACAGACTTATTGTGAGCATATCTCAATACACATGTGGAAGAGTGAAGTATCCTATTTTCTTCATGCACTTATCTTGTTCTTCTTCTCACCTTTGATGGAATGTTCTTCAGTACAGCCCAGTAAAGAGACAGAGACTTCGTTATCATCAAAGCATCAAGATTTTCTACTAAAATATTTAATCATCAAAATTAGTTTAAAAAAGGTTTTTCACATGTGTATATGTTATTCTAAATAATCTTAAAAATCTAAATCACTTCAAGGAATATTGTAAAAAGCAACTTCCCCTTCCTGATAAAGCAGGAAATGAAGAAGAGAGCAGAGGAGTTAGAAAAGACCTGGATAAATTCAAGCAGGAACCCCTCTCCAAATACAAGTCCCACAGAACACAAATTTGTGAAACAATGAATAAAGTAAATTATTTATAATATAAAATAATTCTTTATTATAAAGAATTTCTAGTAGAGTTCTCTTGAATAAAGAAGCTCCCTGATGCATTGAAAATTAATTCTCTGATTATTTAATTCTTGCTATTTCCAATTACTAAAATGAGCTACACCTGTCAAAATAGGGATGCATTATATAATGTATACAAATAAAGTTCATTTGTATATGTGCATGCTAAAATTTTATGACATGCTCCAAATTCTAACATTCTCATATTTTAATAGATTTCTGTAACTCACAGCAATATTTTAGAGTTCCTTGATTTTATACAGTGTTCAGAATTTAAATTGGATTAAATCAGTTTTCCTTCATAGAAGAGAACATTACTTAAACCTTTCTGATTTGTGACTTATGATTGTACTCTGTTAAATGTGATTCAAAGGTCAAGTCTAACTTAAAGCCATGGAACACAGCACAAATTCATTACTCCATTTTAATTCATGTAGCGACACAGCTAAGATCTCATGAATGCTTGTACCTCTGACCCAGAACTGTGAAGGAAATCTATCTTTCTGATGATGCCAGATTATGCAGGCCTCCGTCTATGATACTGCATAGGCCCTCAAGGAAATAAAAGCTCATAAATATTCATCAAGACATCTATGAAAATACAATATTGCTGTCCTATAGTGCAAACGCAGAACACACAAAAAGTACCATGGATTTCTCATAACGAAGCCATTAATATATACCTTTAACTCCATGAGCTACGTAGTTTCCAAAATCAAACTAGAAAAGTAGCCATCAAACAGGATTCATAACATCATTACATAACTGTATAAAGTTTCTCAACTCAAGAGATTTTGGAGCTAATTCAGTGCAGCCCCTTATGTTACAATTAAAGTGACTGAAAACCAGAAAATTGAAATTACTTGAGATTACACAGATTGTTAGAAGCAAAGCCAGAATAAGAGCTCAGGACACCTGACTTCAGCCTGTCCACTATAGCAATAGTCAGTTGCTAAAATAATTTTATACTCTTAAGATGTTTGTAGGTATGAAAGATCAATTACACTGTGGAAAGTCAACAGGAGCTATATCAGCCCCAAAGGAGTGAACATTAGTTTCTGGGGGCCAAAATGATCTTAATTATTAAATATTACAATGGCTTGGGCTTCCAAAGGACCACAGTATATAATCAGTTATATGGTATATGTGTGGCATCAAAGTTTCTGAGGCAGGGCCAGGGTGACAGGAGAAGGCAGGATTAGGAAGAGAATGTCTAGAAAAGCTCCCTAAGGGTGATAATGAAAAAAAGGTGGAAAAACACTGCTTTGGACCAAGGTCCATAGTCAGGACCTTAGGGAGGTTAATAAAACAATGTCTGAATACAAGTGCTGGAGACTCAACCTCAATTTGTTTTTAGAATTAAGCCAGAAAGTTGGGATCCAGAAGCATGCTTTATTCATCCAATTTTGGTGACCTGTGTTGAAGCATACTAACCCTTTTATAATATCAAAATCAGAATTTATGCAATTCATCTTTGTATAAAAAGAGGACAAATAAGAAAGAGGTTACACACTGTGCTTAGCAAGGTACAGATAGGGTGCTTTGGGAATCCAGTGGGGGAAAAATGCGTAGCATAAAGGAAAACACTCAAAGTTCTCAGGTTCTGAATCCTACTATGTCACTCATTAATATTTATTTGCAAGTTATTCTGAGGTTTGTCAAATCTCAATTTTCTCACCTCTAAATATGGAATTACCTACTCTATATGGGGGATAAATTTTTCAAAATCGTGAGAGTAATAAATCTGATATATAATAAACATTAAATAAATTATAATTATTTATAATTATTATTATTACCTTCAGAAGCCATGAGAACTAGATTGGTTCTAGATTAATTTATTTAGTAGGCAGTTTGTTCTTGGAGACTTTCCTATCTCCTCTTTTGAAAAACTCTCCTTTTTCTCCTTCTCACTTTCATTCTTTTTCCATTCTTGACACTCCCTACCTCTGTCTTTGGCCCCCTTGTTGTGACCTGTTTGCTGAATGGCATGCCCCCAAGTTCTGCCTGACTGAAATTTTATGACTTGGCGTAAGCATCATCCTTGCCTCGTATTTCTGCCCTCCCATCCTTAAAATGCTGGAGTAAGGTATTAATATCTCATGGCTGTGCGTCTCCTCCATAAGACCTCTAACTCTTTGAGGACAGAGATTCATTTATTTGACAAGTATTTATTGGGCATTTACTCTGCTCCAGGCACTGTCCTAACTAAGCTGTTTCCAGGCATTATTCTACAGCCATGAATAAAATGGAAACTTTCTGTCCTCATGGGATCTATATTCCAGTAGGGTAGAAAGACAGTAAACCGGTGAATATAGAGGTGGTTAATGGTAAATGCTAATGAGAAAATAAAATAATAAAAAGAAATGTTAAGTATAAGAAGTAGTATCATTTTAGAAATGTAACCAATTGAAGTCCCGTTTTTAAAAACTGGGATTTGAAAATAAAACCGGAAGGAGGTGAGGAGATGGGCCATGCAGATATGGCCTGAGAGTTGAGAGGTGCATTTTCATGGCCATCACAGGGCCAGACATGTGGGGCCACATAGATCATTTTTAGGATGTTGGGTTTTATTCTGAGGGAAATAGAATCATGCCCTATGCTTCTTAATGCCACAAGTACTGGGCTCATTGCCTAAAACATATTAGGCTTTGAATAAATAATTGATAAATGAACCAATTCAGGCAGCACTACATGTGCATGCACACAATCAACTTAAATGATATACAAAGACTGGCTTTGCAATGTCCTGTTTAGGGAGGTACCAGGAGAGATAAACCTCAAAACAGAACCCATTGCAGACAATATCATTTAAAGAAATTATACGAAAGCACATGGCTTATACCTGTCAGCCCTGTGCCAATAGACAACAATTGCAGACCTGGTGAGGGAGATGGGGAAAGGAATAGGCAGGAAGAAGTAGGAAAAGGATTAGGAGGAAACACAGGCATTTGGACAGTAACTAGAGTTGGTGTCAATAAATAAACAACTCAGGATGCTCAATTAGGTTTGAATTTCAGGTGAAAAATAAATTGTAGACTAAGTATGTCACATATAACTGGGTGTTCTGTATTTTTATGTGGTAACCCTAACCCCAAAAGATACAAGTTAAATGGACCTCTGCATCAAAACTGAATTCTCAACATGGCCTGCCTGCTGTGAGCTCTAACCCAGCAGTCTGGTAGAGATGGCTCACGGGTTATAGGTAAAAATATTCAAACTTCTATGTACATTTATTTGTATTTCATTGTTCTGTATTTTTATTGCTGCACATATTTTATAATGTATATAACATAGGTATAGCATATATATGTATATAGTTTATATATAATTTATTAGTAAACATTTATTAGAACTGAATAGTTAAACGTTACTGATAAAGGAGAGTAATTGAGAAAGTTGGAGGCTCCTATTCAATAGATAAGTAGCTTTGATACAAAGCTTTAACAAGTTTTATTCCTTTAACAACAACAAGATACTCAAAACAAGAAAATCTTTATTTGCTTGGTAAAAATGTCACTAAACTATTTAGTTTGGGGAGTTTGTGAAATTGATCAGATGTGCTGAAATATACCTTCTCATTACAAAATAGCTGATAATTCACTAGGATAAATCACTGTGAGGTAGTCACATTCAAAAACTCATTTGATGCATTCTGCATCTTAAGGGGAAAAAATGTTTTTCTGGGCTTGATCCTTACACTTCACGTGGTCAGTCATACTTTGTCGTTTTGTTCTGACAATTGCCCGTCCATCTTCAAATCTGAAAAGCAAAAGCAGGAAGAAAAGAAGCCACAAACCGCCCCCACTGTGCAGAGTGGCAGCATTATAATCCCATGGAATCTAGAGACAGATGGTGGCTTATAGCAGACATCAATCTTCAATGAGAGTAGATTTAGGATAATGCCCCTCTTTGGTAATGGACATGTCTTTGCAAAGTTATTGCTGACAGCATCCTCTAACATGCTGATTTGCTAAGACAAGGTTTTTATTGCATCTAATCTTGTCATAAGGCATGAAAAAAATGGTTGGGTACATGTTTTTCATGTATAGTTTTTACAAGAATTGCCTGCATTAGAGAGTGGCTAAATTGTTTTCCATATTTTATGGCACATTTCTAATGTTCCACCACACACAATATTGATCACTATGTCCATTAGCTTATTATGATATCCTGAAAGGAGACACTTCCTTTGGGAAAAGCCATTATTTGAAATAAGATGAAGGCTCAGACTACATAGGACAAAGTGGGATGGCATCTATTTAACAACTGCTTAATTTCATCAAGGGAAATAGTCAACCAAAAAAAAAAATCATGTAAATATAAAGTATGTATTTTTTCAAATTGTCTGACCCATCCAAATCTGCTTTGTCTGTTGAGTGGCTTAGACATGTCCCAACAGCTCAAAATATCCCCAGTAAGGATGACAATAGTTTTTTGTTACAAAACCTTCTGCATTGTTATATATGTTGAACAATACTCATGGTGTTATCAGAGTTCTAATATTATCACAGGAAAAACTGGAGGGATTTTAACCTAGGAAGTTGTTAACACAAGTTGAGAAGAGCTGAAGAGACAGACAGACCTGTGGAGCACCCCAGAGATGGGCAAAAGCAAAAACTGCCTCTACCACCAAATGGTATTTCCAGAGCCACAGGCTTTCAGAAGGAGATAGTAGACCCCTTCTGAGGCTGTCTTTTGGGAGCCAGGACCATGGAGGGAAGAGTTTTCCAGTGGTCTCAGAACCAGAGGAGACCACTGTGGAGATACAGTCCCTGAAAGAGACACCACTGAAAGTGAAATAAGAACATACTGGATTCCTCTCTCTTTGTACCTTCCAGTTTTCGATAGTTCCTTCCTTTGGCAAGAAAGCCAGGTAAATGCAGTTCCCAGCAATGCAGTTCCCAGCAAAGCAGTGAATGCTGCTGGAAGCCAACAGATAAACAGATAATCTAAGCAAGATTAAAATAGCTTTCTTTCTCCAGGCTTTCTTTTAAGATGCTTCTGAGCATTGTAAACTCCATCCTACACATGAAAACATAACTTTTCCCAAACTAAGTAAACTTTGAAATCTTTGCCAGTGAGGGTAAGGGTTGAGGTGGAGGTTGAGGGGTTAGAGGAAAATGTTTCTTAGAACATGTTTTGAAAAATGCTATAAAATGTGTATTTAGTCTCTTCATGCATTTACTTCAGAAAATGTAAGTGAATGGGAAAATGATGGTTCCCTCATTGTATTCTGCACCTACTGTACATCAGAAGCTATGCAACGTGCTTTGTACATGTCATTTCATCTTTGGGGTGGCCCAAAAGGAGAATTCATGTCTCTGTGGAGATATAAGCAATGCTGTCTTTATTCACCTCTGAAAACACCAAATCGTGTCTTCCCTGTAGGGGGTCTTTTTGTATCTGCTGCTGAGACAGGTGGACAGTGCTAGGTTCTTCTTTGACAAGAATGCATAGACAACTCGAATTATGTTAAGCCTCTGGTCTGGAAACTTAATAGTGCATGAGTCACTGTACCATATCGGGCCTTGGGTCCAATCAATTATTTTATCTCTGATGATAACAGAGATGGTTCATGAATTGTCATGTTTGTTCTCTAATGAAATTCTTAAATACTTTTAAGGTTGTACTCCAACTCATAAAACACTTACTGGGTGCTTACTAGATGATAGGCACTGGTGTGAGCATTCTACCTTTATTAATTAATACTTGCTATAAACCTGTGAATTGGCATTATTATTTTCACTTTATGATTGGGAAAATAGAGGCAAAGAGTATTTATATAACTTGTCTAAATGCATCGAGCTATAATTGGTAGAGCTGGAGTAGGATCCCATGTCCTAAGGATTATAATATGAGACTTCTCAATATCTCATGGTGACCCTTTAAGGATTTGTGGCTCATAATTCTAACTAACTGATTCTTTGTATAAGCAGTTCCCTAATGAAGAATGTGATCATTTCTTGTGAAGAAAGGCAAGATGAGTCATATTAAATTTGAACATGTCAAGATACTGAGTAGGTTAGGGTTTTGAATATGCTCTTTTGAGCAAAGGACTTAGATACGCTTTTTACTGGTTTATAATTTGGCCATGAGTATTTTTGGCATTCAACATTAGTTAAGCAAAATTTTGCTTAAGCAAGATAAAGCAGCGGAAACAATAAGATTAGGATTTCTGTTTCTGAGAATATAAAACTCTAGAGGAAGGACTGGTGAAGATCTACTCGGATAGAAAGGAGCAGGAACTGAGTATTGTAAAAACCCTGAACCCTGGTCAAATTATGGAACCACAGAAGTATTTGCTCAGATTATATTTGAGCCCTGACCCAGCATCCTTGTCTTCTCTTATTGAAAGAACCAATTAGTGATGTGGACCAGACTGGAGAAATTAGGGGCTAACAAAGATTATAACACAGACTGTAATGCCAGCCACCTCCACCATGAAGAATGCCAGGACAAGGAGTTTATCCTGTTTTAGGACAAGGGATGGAGAATGAGCCAGTTTTTTTCATTTTCATCCATCTACTTCTCTGTTCATTACAACCAACTTATAAGTCACCTTTTCAAAAAATAAATAAAATTTCATGAACAGGTTAGGATAGTTCTAGCTCTTATCCTAATTCCTCAAGCTAACTTGGAAATTTATTGAATTTACCTATATGTACAAATTTTGCTACTTCCAAGAATTCCATACTTCTGTACTATTCATTGCAGTGGGAGGCCTTCATATTTTCCTAAAACTGCTACATCCAAGTCATTTCTAAGCATACTTTGCCTCTACTCATTTTATCACCTTTTGTGATTTTCTTACGGATTACATATTTTATCATAGAAGTTACAGTAAATAGATTTACATAATAGACTTAACACATTTATCCATTTAATCCAGAGATTGTCAGTTATGTTTTTTTGCTAAGCAGCCTCATTTTCCCCAAGGCGAAAGGTAAAGTCACTCTAAAGGGGTCACACAGGCTGACTGCCATGTTTATTTGCAATTCATCCCTGCTGAGTCCTGACTCAGGTCTCTCCAGACCAATGGCTATAGTAACAGAAATCAGGTTTCTATTACCTAATTGGTGAACAATGGCATTTTCCTGGGCAAGCCTGAATGCTCTGACTGTGTGCCACACTGCTATTCCCTTCTGAAGGCAGAGCCTAACACTAGTACTTCCTCCAGCAGGCACCACCATGCATTGTCCTTGGGCAACAGTTCCCCTCCTCCTATTTGTTTGGGCTGAACTGAACTAGCATCAGAGAGGTAATCTGGCTGGAGAACTTGGTCAACAGGTAAATTTTCTTCTGGAGAGTGAAGAACTGTCCCAGTACAATTCTTTCTTGGTATGTTTGAATGTGAAACACAAAGAAGGGATCTGATGATAGGGTAGAGCGGAATGGAAAATGAGAAGCAGATAGAAAGTAGTAAGTAGAAGACATGAGAAAATAGCAATGAGGGAGTAAATGCCACGAGGTGGAGAGTGAAAGTCATAGCAACTAACACAGTAGGAGCAGGATAGAAAAAGCCAAGAGACACAGACCAGAGAAGCTGTCTCAGAAGAACATCCATTTGACTCTTACTGGGACACTGGAGCTAGAGTATTCTAACTCGTGTTCCAAGGCTCCCCCAAACCTGTTATGCACCAGTTAGGCCATTTTCTGTCCCTTCTTACTTCAGTGTGTATCCCATGTCATCTACAAAACCCCTGTCCTCCTTGGTGCTGCTTCTGATCTGAAAGAGGCCAGCACAGACGTTGTTATCTGGGATTAAGAGTACCCATACACACTCCTCACTTTTTCAATAATTTAATGCATATTTTTCTTTCTTTTGACCCCAAGGTAAAAATATGTGTTAGCATACCAAAAACCAAATCCTTCAGTGCAGAGCAACATCGCTTTGAAATACAGAACAATCACTAATCACATAGAAATGTATTCCCAAGGTCCTAAAAGCTTAGCTTTTATTTCATTGTATAATTTGTGTTATTCTCTGAAACTTCTGCAATGCATAGTATAATACAATTATTTGTCCCACTTTTATCCTGACAACAAATTAGATATCAGTAACTACTCGAGGCTTCCATAGCATCCAGTATTTCTTTTTGCTAATATATATTTGCAATTATTCTGTTAATATGCATTACTGCTGCAAAACTCTATAAAGACAAGGAACCAAGTTTTCTGGCTTATTACTGCACACTCCATGTCTGGCACAGAGTAGGCATTCAATGACTACTTGTCAATTGAAAAATAAATAAAGGAATAACTGTCATTCTGATTTTTATTTACAGGCCCTGATTCACCATAGGGTTTTGTGATTTTTATTTGCAGGTCTTGGTTTATCATCTCTGTTAGGGTTCCAGTGGACTGTGGATTTATTGTAGTTCATCAAAGAATTCAAAGACAAACTGGCATGGAGTAATGCGCACTGCTTCAATGTTTAAGTTTCTTGTTGGTGAAAATATTGGCCATAGCCTTTAGCCTTGCCTAATGATCCAGAGGAATTTTAAAATGAAGTAATTTTTTTTTGCTCCATTTTTCTAATTCTCTGCTACTTGAGCTGCTTGCAGTCACACCTGATAAGCTGCACTGTCCCTGTTATATTTTGAGTTTTGGCATTTAAATTGCTCACCTGGCTGCTCTCTCCTGACTGCTAGTTTCACTGAAGTCTTTGGTCCTAGTTTCTAGCCTGCCCATTCTTGTAGAAACCTTGCAAATTCTGGTGTATTTATAGTCACGATTTCCTAAGTGTATTTCAGAGAACAATAACTCTGAGAAATGTAAATAGTTGTTATTAAGGATCTGTGATAAAGTGAGTGTGAAAAAAGATGATTTGAATAAGCCACAGGATTTTTAGTAAGACAATTTTCCCAACTTGTTTGCTCTTTCCTGTCTTGCAGCTTATGTTTGAAGCATAGCTGGAGAAGCACTACCTTATGGCATCTGTGATACAGTCTAGCATATTATTTGTTAATATAAACATTTTAATGAACTATAATAAATCCACAGAAAGCTGTAGCATCATGAGTGTGCAGCTCAATTGATTTTCATAAAGTGAACATCCTTGTGTAACCACCATCCAAATCAAGGAAAAAACACCAATAAAACATCAGAAGCTTCTTATTATCCTTTTCTCCAGACACTACCCCATACAGGGAACAACTACCCTAATTTCTAACACAGAAGACAGAGGTTATTTTCAACTGTTTCTTAGCTTGGCATGAATGGACTAATGTAGCATGTACTCTTTGTGTCTAGCTTCTTTGATCTATGTTATGCTTTTGAAATTCCTCCATATTATTACATGTAGCAGAAACTTCTTTTACATGGCTGCATAGTATTTCATTGTATGACTATAACATGGTTTATATATCCATTCTGTTTATAGACTTTTGGGTTATTTTTAGTTTAGGGCTAATACAAACAAAGCTACCATAAAGTTTATCGTATCTGCATTTTGTTGTACACGTGTACTCATTTTTGTTGGGTGTATACCTTGAAGTAGAATTGCTGAGTCATGGGGTATGACTAGGTTCAGATACGTTTCCAAAAAAAGGTATAAGAATGCCAGTTGCTCTGCATACTTGTCAACATTTGGCATTGTCAATCTTTTCAACTTTATCCATTCTAAAAGGTCCCCCTAGATAGCCGATGCTTATCTATTATAGGGAGAGCTTTGTGTGTGTTTGTGAACTACCTGTTCGGGTCTCATCTCAGTTTTTAATTGTATTTTCTGCATTTTCTTTATTGATTTATAGGAGTTATATATGTACTCTTGGCTATGAGTCTGTTGTCAATTACATGTACTACAAATATATTTTCCCATTTTATATATTGCATTTCATTTGTTGATGATATCTTTGATAGTTTGACATTTGTTGATAGCTCTTATATTTAAGGAAGTATAATCCATCTATTAGTATTTAAGGAAGTATAATTCATCTATTAGTCCAGCCTCCTTTGACCTGATTGGTAGTCATATACTATTGCCCTCTCATCTTTATAAAACAGTTCTTAACACATAGTTTCTTTCCTGGACTTAATCAATAATTTGCAGTCCATTATTTATAAAATTTAGAATTTTCCCCCCAGAGGCATTACTTCATCCTTGCTCACTTCAAAGCCCTAATGCCTTTTATTAGAATCCTCTCATAACCTTGCTATATATTCTCATAATTTGTCTTGTATGATAAAAAATATTCACTGCTCAGATAATTTTATAAAAACGTGATAATTTCTTTTGGTGGTCTCTCATTCTTGACAGTTACAAATATCATAAATATAATTTACTCTGGCACTCCTTGGGGAGCCACATTTTTCCCCTTCATTCAGAATGATTTATTTATTTAACTATTCAACAAACACTTATGGAGTGACTCCTGCAGGTTGAGCCCTATGAAGGATATCATTACATAATGATAAACAAAATTGGGCACAACACTGCCCCTCATGGAGTTTATAGTCTAGAGGGAAAGATAAACATTACATCAACAATTAGACACGTTTATGTGAAGTTGTAATTGTGTTCAGTATTACAAAGGAAAGGTGCCATAGTCTAGGGATGAGAATTTTCCAGGGAGGTGTGTCAAGGGCTTTATTCATCCTTGTGGATCAGGCACAGAAGTGCTGATGAAATATTGATGAATGATTACTGGGAGCTTGGGGAAAAGAGGAATGACTGCAAGCCAGTGGTTGTACTGGATGACAGCCATGGTAGGTGTCTTGGGGTCTGCTTAAGTGAGAAAACACGTTAGCAGCAGACAGCCCAAGAAAATCAAAGCATGTGTTATCTTTGGAATGTTTTGCAAGTTGCTGATCCTCATTCTGTGGAGTAAAGGTTCATTTTGAAAGACTCTTGTTCTAAAACATGTATTATAATCTTTTCCAATTGCTTGGATAAAAAGTGTTTCATGAATATTTCAAGAGGTATTTTTCCTGTCTAGGAAATGCTGGCAGAAAGCCTGGTTCCCTTGTCATTCTGCCCACTTCTCCTATAGGGCTTTTTCTTTTTAAATCAATTGTGTGTGTGTGTGTGTGTGTGTGTGTGTGTGTGTGTAGACATTTTCAGAAGTAACCTAATTTGTTATATGTCTCCTTAGATGACAACAGCTCTTCAATATACTTAATCTAAGAGAAGCCACCTAATTCTTTGCATACAGGAATGCCTGTAGAGAGAAATCTGCCCATATTTTGCCAATATATTTTTATTTTTTTAATCTGCATTGTCAGTGGACAAATTATCCAATATTGGCAATGGACTGCAGAGCATTCTCCATTTTTAATATGGTGATTTTGATAATCTCCTTTTATTCAACTTTTTTAACTGCCTTATGTCATATAGGTATGTCATTTATTTTAAATGACTAATTATGAGGTTTTATTACTTTTAGCATGGTGGAATGAACTATAATATCTGCAATACATTTTATTTATTGTTATTTATTTATTTATTGAAACAGGGTCTCACTTTGTCACCAGGCTGGAGTGCAGTGGTGCAATCTCAGCTCACTGCAACCTCCGCCTCCCAGGTTCAAAAGATTCTCATGCTTCAGCCTCCTGAGTAGCTGGGATAACAGGCAAACGCCACTACACCTGGCTAAATTTTGTATTTTTAGTAGAGACGGGGGTTTCACCACATTGGCCAGGCTGGTCTTGAACTCCTGACCTCAGGTGATCCACCTTCCTCTGCCTCCCAAGTGCTAGGATTACAGGCATGAGCCACTGTGCCTCGACAAATTTTAAATTAATAGTTTGATTTTTCTCTTTATTATTGAAAAGTGATACAGATGACTTATAGATAAGATTGATAAAATGATGAAAATTAAAAACTATTACTTTTAGAATTTTGCTGTATATTTTTATAGTCATTTAATTCTCCAGAAGAATATATTTATTTATAGAAATACTATTATATTCTAGATGCTGTTCTTTCATTTTTCTTTTTTCATTTAATTCTAGGTAATGAACATTTTTCTATGTCATTACATGGCCATAAATTAACAAAATTAATGACTATTGCATATTTGCTCACTTAATGTGCCATAATATATTTAACCTAGAGTTTCTTAATCTAATTCAACCACATAACAATATTTAAAAGTATAATGTGTCACTGGAAGACCAAAGGAATATATAACACAAATTTGGATTAAAGAATGTAGCAAAAATGACCACACAAATGAGTCAGAAAACTTATTTTTTCATAAATACAAAAAGAAAAAATAGAGAAACTAAGTTATGCATATTTACTAGAAACAAAAATGAACCAAATTTTAAATATGTACCGAAACTATAATACAAATTAGATTTGTATAAAAAGAACATCAAAGTGATGACATATTACCAGAAAGGTGGAAATGCAGTTATATACCAATTCATATATTGAACAGCATGAATTGTGTTTGAATTATTACATAATGTACTGGTAGTATTCAATATGGCACTTCCTTTTTTAAATTGGAATTCTTTTGGTCTCAATTATTCCTCCATTTACTCAGTCAGCAATTATTCATCGAGGACCTGCTATCTGCCAATCTCTCACACAACTGCATGGTACAATGGTGAACCAGATATCATCTTTCCTTTCATGAATTCACAAACAAGTGAAAAGGGCAGAAATTAAATACATAATTACACCTCTGAGTGTGGTGGCCTAAGATTTTTTTACCTTTTTCACACTCTCTCTGTCCTCAGATCTGGCACGAACAAAACCCAGAACATATAGAGAGGCCGAAGGCAATGAATCTTGTCAGTGTGTAGGATTTTTATTGTCTTGAAATCATACCACATGGAGGCGAAACCACAGAGTGGCCCTTGTTTAACCTCTGTTGCTACACAGTGGAATCCAAACCTATCCCCCTTCTCCTACTCCCCCATCAGATGGGGAGCTGCATCAAAGAACTTCAGAGGCCACAAGGGAAAGGGGGAGATGAAGACATTTCAAAGTGGGGAGATTTCCCTATTGCCAGGAGAGGTACACTGGACTTATGTATCAATGTATCTATATCTATGTACTTGGATGTTTAAATTTGGGAAGATAAATATACATATTTAAAACATTTTAGTACAACTTGTTCTACTTTTCTCTCATTAGGGAGGTATGTTGAGGGAGATAAAGATTTATAATTCTTTAGGATTTTGGTGCATGATAACAAAAGAATATATATCAGCTAATATTCTGCATCTGGCTTTGCACACACAATAACAAATGTATTCTCAATATACAATCGTGTGAGCAAATGTCTGTGTGTGTGTGAATTTTATAATCATCTACATCATCCCCTTCTCTGAGAAAACCCTGGAACAGTGTATCTTGACTACGCGTTGGAATCAGCTGGGTAGTTTAAAAAAATTTTTACCACTTCCAAAGAATCTGATTTGATAGGTCTAGAATATGGTCTGTGCATTGGGAATTTTAAAACTGCCTAGGTAACTCAATTGCGTGTTCAACATTAAGAACTACTGGCCTAGAACAAAATGGTATAACTTAAAAGGAGACAGAAAAATATATTATCTTTCCTTATTAAATGTGCTATAAATATATGCATTGCATTTGGAGTTTAAACTCTTCAAATGAACTTTACTTTTTGCTTGTTTTTCCATCCTCTTCCAGTACAAGTCTCTGAGATAGAGCTGCTCAAGACCTTTACTAGATTCTACCCTCTGCCCCCCAATTCTAGATCACTATCTCCATGGAGTTGCACCTCTGCTCTTAGGATGTATAGTCCTACTTCACGTGGCCTGTGCCAGGAATTTCAGATGTCTATGAGAGGCTCCTTCCTTTATGTCACAGAAAGAATTGAAGTAAGGGTCCTTAAGATGATGATTCTATGACCACACATACTGCTTTCTACTGAACCCACATTCTCAGAACTGTGCTGCTTCTTATGGTAAATACGTACAAATCTTATTTCAAAATATAGATTAAATTACACTTCAAACACATTTAAATAATGTAGAGCTACATGACTTAAGATGAGGAAACAAACGTTTTCCATTTTCCCTGAGGCAGTTTTACACAAAATCTGAAAAAAAGCAAATTGTTAAGCTTCAAATAGCATTTAGCTTCTTTTCTCTTATAACTATTTCCTTGAGGTGCAGGTGAGATTTTAAAAATGAACATGGGAAATAAGATTTCAATTTCAACCTGAGCATACCTGAACAGAATTATTAAATCGTGAGTTACTATGAGTATTAGACTTAACTTCATGTACCAATTAGATTGTTCTTTAAAATTCTCACCACATTTAAAATGAACATTAATACTTAAATATTTACATTTCCAAATGGTCTGCTTTCTAAAACTTGGAACACAGGCATCATATTCAATTTGTAATAGGACTTATCCATCTTTCTGTTTTTATTTAACAAATATTTATTGAGTTCCTACTGTGTGCTAGACAACACTCAGTATTGATGCACTAAACTGAAATTGGATTCTCTTGTGGAATTCATGGTTCGGTGGGACACAGGTAATTAAAATATAAGCAAACAGATGTGTAATTATAAATCAAGATAAGTACAATGAAAAATGAAATATGTGCTCTGATGGCAAATAAAGGGTGAAGAGGAAGGATTTTAGGGTCTTGTGAATTAAAAGTCCCAGGGTGAACAGATCATAGAAGTGGCATTCTTAGCAGTGGAAATAGCATGTGCTGAAAGCTTCCATATGTGAGGGAACTTGGAGCATTCAAGTTCACACGGCTGGAGCTCATTGAGCTGCCAGTGAGTGAGGTATAAGAGGTAAGTATGGCCTTGGAGGACAGGGTACATTTAGATATTATTCTAAATGTAATGGGAAGCAATTAAGAGATTTTAAGCATGATCCAATTCACACTTTTAAAGTATCATTATGTCTGTTATGTGGAAAATGATTATATTTAAGGCCAGTATAGAAAAGAGACATGAATTAATAGGCTATGGCAGTAGTCTATGTGAGAGATGATGGTAGCCTAGATTATGAAGGGGCAGAAGAGATGGATTTGGTCTTATTTTAATGATTGCTGATGGGGGAGCTAACAATCATGATGTTGGATTGGGTGGAGAGGCTTGGAAGAGGGAAGAATTAAGGATGACACACAGCAACTGAGTGTATGCTGCAAAAAGTACGAGTGGGGAGAGACTAGGAAAAAAACAGGTTTTATTCTGACAAAAACAAGCAATGGGGAAAGGATCTTCAACTCAGCAAATGGTGCTGGGAAAACTGGCTAGCCATATGCAGAAAACTGAAACTGGACCCCTTCCTTATGCCTTATACAAAAATTAACTCAAGATGGATTAAAGACTTAAATGTAAAACCCAAAACCATAAAAACTCTAGAAGAAAACTTAGGCAACACCATTCAGGACATAGGCATGGACGAAGTCTTCCTGACAAAATGCCAAAAGCAACAAAAGCCAAACTTGACAAATGGGATCTAATTAAACTGAAGAGCTTCTGCACGGCAAAAGAAACATCATCAGCGTGAACAGGCAACTTACCAAATGGGAGAACATTTTTGTAATCTACCTGTATTAGTACATTTTCAAGACATACTTGAGACTGGGAAGAAAAAGAGTTTTAATTGGACTTACAGTTCCACATGGGCGAGAAGGCCTCAGAATCATGGCAGGAGGTAAAAGGCCTTCTTATTTGGTGGCAGCAAGAGAAAATCGGGAAGAAGCAAAAGCGGAAACCCCCTGATAAGCCTATCAGATCTCATAAGACTTATTCACTGTCACGAGAATAGCACAGGAAAGATCGGCCCCCGTGATTCAATTACCTCCCCCTGGGTCCCTCCCACAACAGGTGGGAATTCTGGGAGATACAATTTAAGTTGAGATTTTGGTGGGGACACAGCCAAACCATATCATTCCACCCCTGACCCCTCCAAATCTCAAGCCCTCACATTTCAAAACCAATCATGCCTTCCCCACAGTCCCTCAAAGACTTATTTCAGCATTAACCCAAAAGTCCACAGTCCAAATTCTCATCTGAGACAAGGCAAGTCCTTTTCACCTATAAGCCTGTAGAATCAAAAGCAAGCTAGATACAATGGGATAACAGGTATTTGGTAAATATAGCCATTCCAAATGGGAGAATTTGGCCAAAACAAAGGGGCTACAGGCCCCATGCAAGTCTGAAACCCCATGGGACACTCAAACTTTAAATCTCCAAAATAATCTCCTTTGACTCCAGGTTTCACATCCAGGTCACGCTGATGCAAAATGTGGGTTCCCATTGTCTTGGACAGCTCCTCCCCTGTGGCTTTGCAGGGTATAGCCTCCCTCCTGGCTGCTTTCACGGGCTGGCTTTTGAGTGTGTGTGGCTTTTCCAGGTGCACAGTCCAAGCTGTCGGTGGATCTACCATTCTGGGGTTTAGAGGACTGTGACCTTCTTCTCACAGTTCCACTAGGTAGTGCCCCAGAAGGGACTCTGTGTTGGGGCTCCAACCCCTCATTTCCCTTCCACACTGCCCTAGCAGAGAATCTCCATGAGGGCCCCAGCCCTGGAGCAAGCTTTTGTATGGGCATCCAGGCGTTTCCATATATCTTCTGAAATCTAGGTGGAGGTTCACAAACCTCAATTCTTGACTTCTGTGTACCCACAGGCTCAATAGCATTGGAAGATGCCAAGGCTTAGGGCTTCCACCCTCTAAAGCCACAGCTCGAGCTATACATTGGCCACTTTCAGCCAAGGCTGGAGCAGCTGGGACACAGAGCACCAAGTCCCTAAGGCTGCACACAGCACGGGGACCATGGGCCCAGCCTATGAAACCACTTTTTCCTCCTGGGCCTCTGGGCCTGTGATGAGCGGGGTTGCCATGAAGGTCTCTGACATGGCTTGGAGACATTTTCCCCATGGTCTTGGGGATGAACATTAGGCTCTTTGCTACTTGTGCAAATTTCTGCATCTAGCTTGAATTTCTCCCCAGAAAATGGGTTTTTCTTTTCTATCACATAGTCAGGCTGCAAATTTTTCAAACTTTTATTCTCTCCTTCCCTTATCCTTTAACATCACCCAAGTCACCTCTTGAATGCTTTGCTGCTTAGAAATTTCTTCCACCAGATACCCTAAATCATCTCTCTCAAGTTCAAAGTTCCACAAATCACTAGGGCAGAGGAAAAATGCCACTAGTGTCTTTGCTAAAACATACCATGAGTCATCTTCTTTGTTCCAGTTCCCAACAAATTCTTCAGCTCCATCTGAGACCAACTGGATTTCATTGTCCATATCACCATCAGCATTTTGTTCAAAGCCATTCAACAAGTTTCTAGGAAGTTCCAAACTTTCCCACATTTTCCTGTCTTCTTCTGAGCACTCCAAACTGTTCCAACCTCTTATTCTGTTCCAAACGTTTTATCCAGTTCCAAAGTTGCTTCCACATTTTCAGGAATATTTTCAGCAGCACCCCACTCTCCTGGTACAAATATACTGTATAAGTCCATATTCAAGACATACCCAAGACTTGGAAGAAAAAGAGGTTTAATTGGACTTACAGCTCCACATGGCTGAGTAGGCCTCAGAATCATGGCAGTAGGTGAAAGGCACTTCTTACATGGCAGTAGTGAGAGAAAATGAGGAAGAAGCAACAGCAGAAACCCCTAATAAACCTATCAGATCTTGTGAGACTTATTCACTATCACAAGAATAGCACAGGAAAGACCGACCCCCCATGATTCAATTACCTCCCCCTGGGTCCCTCCAACAACATGTGGGAATTCCGGGAGATAAAATTCCAGTTGAGATTTCAGTGGGGACACAGCCAAACCATATTACCACCCATCTGACAAAGGTCTAATATCCAGAATTTAAAAGGAACTTAAATACATTTACAAGAAAAAACCCCATCAAAAAATGGGCAAAGGATATGAACAGACACTCCTCAAAAGAAGACATTTATGCAGCCAACAAACATATTTAAAAATGCTAAACATCACTGATCATCAGAGAAATGCAAATAAAAACCACAGTGAGATACCCTTTCACGCCAGTCAGAATGGCGATTATTAAAAAGTCAGGAAACAATAGATGTTTGTGAGGATGTGGAGAAATAGGAATGCTTTTACACTGCTGGTGGGAATATAAATTAGTCCAACCATTGTGGAAGGCAGTATGGAGATTCCTCAAGGATCTCGAACCAGAAATAACATTTGACTCAGCAATCACATTACTGGGTATATACCCAAAGGAATATAAATCATTCTACTATAAAGACACATGTACACATATGTTTATTGCAGCACTATTTACAATAGCAGACATGGAACCAACCCAAATGCCCATCAATGATAGACTGGATAAAGAAAATGTGGTACATATACACCATGGAATACTATGCAGCCATAAAAAGTAATGCAATAATGTCCTTTGCAGGAACATGAATGAAGCTGGAAGCCATCATCCTCAGCAAACTAATACAGGAACTGGAAACCAAACACTGGATGTTCTCAATCATAAGTGGGAGTTGAACAATGAGAACACATGGACACAGAGAGGAGAATGACACACACCAGGGTCTGTTGGTGGGGGGGAGTGGAGAGTGATGCGAGGGAACTTATAGTATGGGTCAATAGGTGCAGCAAACCACCATGGCACACATATATCTATGTCATAGACCTGTATGTTCTGCACACACACACAAACACAGGTTTTATTGCTCTTGTTATTTTAGTGGACCTTGGAGAATTTGGGTTGTGTTTTGCATATAGTAAGTTTGAGATTTCTATAAACCAGTGATACTGAGATGTCAAGGTATAAGCATATACAACTTCTGTGGTCAGAGGAGAGCAGGACTAATTATACAAGTTCAGATAACATGAGCATATGGTCTTTTAAAAAGCTTTTTTTATAGATTAAAAGGCACACAAAAGACACCAATACAATGTGCCCTTCACCCAGTTTAAACAATTATTGATTTATGGCCAGTCTTGTTTTAACTACACCCTCCATCCCCTATCCCCTCTTCCCCACCACTGCTGCTGACTCTACTAGATTATTTTGAATAAACTCCTGGATATATAATTTGCATCGTAAGTCTGTATGGATTTCTAAAAGTTGAGCACTCTATAAACATATAGTCACAATATCATTATAACAACTAAAGTAACAATTATTTAATATTATATATTCTGTCAGTGTCACAATTCCCTTAACTATTCATAAATTATTAGTTACAGATTGTTTTTGAATCAGGGTTGGAATAAAGTGCTTACATTATAGTTAATTTTTTTCTTACATTTCTTTTAATCTGTAGGCTTTTGCTTCCCTCTCTCTCTCTCTCTTGCAATTTATTTGTGGATAAACTAAATTCTTGGTCTGGTAGAGAGTCTTACAAACTGGATTTTTTTCTGATTGCATCACCATAGAGTTATTTTTCCCATTATTTTTTCTTTCTCCATTTCCTTCTGTAAATTAGTACAGTAGTTCCTTCTTATCTGTGGGGAATACATTCCAAGACCCCCAGTAGATACCTGAAATGACAGATAGTACAGAACCATGTAGACACTGTGTTTTTTTTCTACACATGCATATGTATGATAAGGTTTCATTTAGACATTAGCTACAGGGTTCTCATGCCTTGGGGGCCATTATAAAGTAAAATAAGGTTTACTTGAACACAAGCACTGTGATTCTGTGACAATCTGAGAATCGAGAAGGCTACTAAGTAACTAATAGGCAAGTAGCATCTACAGTGTGGATCCGTTGGACAAAGGAGCAGTTTGTGTCCTGGATGGAGATGGAGCAGGACGGTGTGAGATTTCATTACGGTACTCAGAATGATGTGCAACTTAAAACCTATGAATTGTTTATTTCTGGAATTTCCTATTCCATATTTTCAGAACTCAGTTGACCACAGGTAACTGAAACCTCAGGAAGCAAAACCACAGATAAGGCAGAACCACTGTACTTACATCTATAGATTTTTAGCAGGCTCAGATTTAATTATTTTTGGTCACAAACATTCATATTGGCACAAAATGCGTAGTTTTCTTGCTTTTTCTGACATTAGCAGCCATTGAGGATCATTGCTTAGGTCTATTATTTCATTTGGTGTTTCAAAAAGCCTCTTAATTTAGTTTCTGGACAATTTTGACACATTTCCGGCCTTATACCTACAGTCAACCATTTCTCTTGGGAACCCCAGTTTTTTTTAGTAGAAAAATGGTATTTAAAGAAAAATGGTATTGTATTAAATACAATCTGGCTACTCACTGATTTTGGGTTGATCGCTGGTGCTAGGTCTTGTCAGTGGCTACAGCTAGAGGATGCATCACACCTTCATCCTGCTGTTTCCCTTTTCAGTTCAGGACCCTAGGGTATTTACTTAACCTCTTCAATGTTGTATAATGATGGTTTCTAACGTCATCAGAAAAGATGATTACCTAGTGAGAGTGCAGAGAGGGCCTATAAACTGAGTTCTGTGAAAATCGATATTTAGGGGATGGAAAGGGGGGAAATGCCTGGAAAAGCTGTTACAGAAAGGTACAGCACCCTGAAAGCAAACATAAGAGAATACCTGAGAAGGAGGAGATGATTGCGTTGGAAGATCCTGAGAAGTCAAGTAGTATGAAGTAACATTGCCTGACTGTGTATTTGGCAAACAGGAAGCAATTATTTGCGTAGAATGACTGGGGCAGAAGCTCTGTCAGAGTGGGCTGATAAGTGGGGGGAAATAGAAGATGGAGGTAGTATGGATAGAGATATGTCCTAATTCTGAAAGATGGAGATCAGGTGGTCCATTTATAAGCAGGTTTGCCTCAAGAGGAATTTCTTAATTGATAAAACGTAGGTCGGAGTCAAGGAAAGTTCTTTCTGAAGAGATCTCAGAGACAGTTAAGGTATCCATGTTTATAAAATCTAAATTAATGGGGCATAAATCTATTCCAATACAGTTTTCCTTTTACATTAACTGGATTCTTTAGTGTACTGAGTAATTCAATGTATATAGGCATATTTACACAAAGTTCTTTCCGTGAGTCTTTTCCATAAACAGAAAATTTCCGTCTTCATTGAACAGCAGAGGTCTAGTGGAATTGTTAGTCATTGATGTCTCTTACTAGTGGTCCCATCACTCATACTATCATTTCTCTACATTATCCCTGGATTCCTCTTTGTTCCAGCTGACTATTCCATCGTTAAGACCATAGGAAGATTCACAGGGCAAAGAAAGAAAATATCCAACCTTTCTGTCATTTCCATGTGTTGTAATAGATTCACCTAAAGTAATTACCTAGGCTATCCATTCTCAGCCTCACTGCCTTGGCCAGATGGTGTGTTATTCTCCTCTACAGCCCGTTAGTTTATTTTAGCAAACCCTTGAGACTGCTTTAACATCTCATAAACGAAGTGAATGAAGGCCAGGTTCTTTCTAGGTTAATGATTTTGAGATCTGTATTTTTGAAACCAAAGCACTGTTTCAGCAAAGGAAAAAAAAAATCAACAGATGGGAAAGAGGGTCACTATTGGTGATTATGATGGGAGTAAAACAGCGTACATAAGGCAAAGAACAGACTGTAGTTGAGTTTAGTTCTTCCCCATAGTTCTGTGGTAACAGATACAAAAGTAAATCAGGTTTGCCTGTTGTTTCAGAGAATCTTTAAGAGTGGAGAGAAATGCTAAAATGACAATAATGATTCTCATGCTTTCCATTTGGCAGTGTGTTACTTCTCACTGAGAGGTGTTTTTCCAGAATAGCAAGCTTTGCTTTGAAATGAAAGGGGCCATTTTTATTGATTAACTTTTCTTTTATAACATATAGTCTGTAGCAAGTAATTTTAATATGTTTTGAAGAAAAACAATATTTTGAATTGGAAGCCTCCATTTAAATGTATCCAGTGTGACTACTCAAATTCAACAATCATTTCTCTAGGATAGAAGGGGAGTGGAATTTCTTTTTAATAGCTGTATTAAAAAAAAACCGTTTATCTAAAAACAATACCTTAGAAGATACAGTATTTTTCCGACAAATGAATTCCCAGGAAGGGAGTGGGGTGGGTTTTAAAGAAAAGAAAATATGAAAGACTAATAGAACATTTTCAACCACATTTCTTTTCTTCACACAGGTGGAGGGACAGTAAGAGCCCACTATGGCTTCAGATTTTCTCTCATTTGTCTTGATTATTGTCATCATCTGAGGGCTTTGAGTAGCACGTACAACAAAGATCAAATGAAAACGCCTTAGGCAAAAGTGGGGTGAAGGATAGGTGCAAATAGATGGAGATGATGACTGTAAAGGTCACTAATTCTGTGGGAAGAGAAATATTTTCCCTCTAGCCTTACATTTATTTTTAAACTTACTTAATATCCTACCTTGTCTACTTTGCTGATTCATGTATAACTAGTCTGAAAGAAGTATTGTTCTAGGGATACCATGAATATAGTTTAAAGGCCATAAAAAATGACTTTCACAAGTCACAACACACAATTATACATGTAATTTTATTGGCTAAGATCTTCAGTCATGTGTAGACTGAAAGCTAAGCTGATTTCCAGGAATTCTGTATGTCAAAGATGGCTGGCAGTACTAGTTTCACTTCTGCTCTAGAGTGAATGGAGTAAGAATGGAAGTGAGGGGACAATTCCATGTCTAAGTATGAGAACTTGGATAAAAATCACTGTTTCTTCATGAAGTTTTAATTATCTGTACAAATTTCACAGTAAAACGAAAATATTTGACTCAAAAGGTGCCATAAATATGAAAATGCCTGAGTTTTACAGCTGTAGTTCTAAGGAGCTCTACATTTTTTAAAGAAATGATCTTACTCACTTGGAAACTATGACTTTTTCCTGATTTCCATTTATTTATTTAAATATTTAAACCTAAAAAGCACTTAGCTCCCATTTGCCAAAATGGTTCATATCCTGACACAATCAAAATTGCTGTACTGATGGAAGTAAGTAATGGTCCAGGAAGAATAAGAGAACAATACTTCACACTTTCTCTTATTTTAAAATGTATCTTATATAAAGGGAGAACCCCCTTTGTCCTTTATGTCTCAAATCATATGTATGGCAGAGCCCAACTATACACCACACAAAAATGAAAACCTTTTCTAAATTCACAACAAGGAGCAGAAAGCATGTGAAAGAGAGTCACTGGGCAGTAGCCAATATTCTATATGTCTTCCTTTCTGGTACCATGGAAAGTTAACATGTACATTTCCAACACTTTGCCTTTTGGTTAGCTTCTAATTGTCCTAAGGAAAAAAGTCCTAACATCTCCTTTAAGCATATGAGGCAATCAATGTTTATGCATCATCTTAAGAACAAGATGTTGCCAAGTTTTACATTTGAATCAGTTCCCATAACTTTGGAGAAAAAAATCTGAGCAAAAACTCTGCTTTCGCATTCTGAAATGGATATAGGAATACTTTCCTCTCCCATTTGCAAAGAAGTCCTCCATTTGTCCCATGAAGTCACTGTCTAATCACACTTTCTCACATTTGGGGGATCCCATCTGTTGATGCTAGCAATGAGCAGGCTAGGCAGAAAATGGAGAAAAAAATCAGAGGTGGGAAACTGAGCCTTGAAAACGTGTGAGAAATGCTCAGAAAACACACACATATACATATTTTAGCAGTTTCCTGGAAACAATGGAAATCCCTTTACTTCTTGAAAAACTTCCCTTCCTCCCTCTGCTCTTCAATTGCTATCCAAAAACCAGTGTTCTAACAGTAGTAACGTGGTTCAGAGGTAGCATGGGAGACGGAGAGCCATGAACATATGTGCGATGGCGTGTAATAGTAAAATATAGGCCTTTTAAATTAGAACATAAAACCGCTTTCTTACCACTGTTTTGAAGTTAGACAACTGTATGGTTTTCTGTCATATAGATTCATGTTACCACCAAGCTTTCTTTTTAATTAATACACAAATGAGGGATACTTACTGGGCTGCCCAGTGATGACACATTTATCCTCACTAATGAGGATGGAGTGTGAGGATGCTCACTTCTTGCCTCAGGCTATGCTGTTTTTAGTTCTTCATCCTGTAATTGTGGAATTAAATAGTTTACACTGGCTTTTGTGATTAGAAAAAGGAGAAACACATTTTAGGAGGTTAAAAATACACTTGAACATGACATAGTTACAATTTTCTCTTAGCGACAAGCCTTTAAACATTTTTGGGTGCATGATTTCTGTCTAGTCTGCCTTCTTCCCCACCGCACCTCCAAATCCCAGAATAAAATTCTTTGGTGGAGAAGAATTACATAGTAAGAGTTCAAGCCACTCTCATTGACCAGTAAGAAATACTGAGCCAGACACTTGAAAAGGAGTTGAGAGAAAGTGAGCAATGATGACAAATATTTGGAGAAAGCAAAAACTGGCTCATCAGGACTTGAACAATTAGGTTTAAAGAAGAAGCTTTCATTCAAGTTTCTCTCTTAGGTACTCTGCTAGATGTACAGCAAGAAAAGAACTCTGCCTTCAGGTGCTGAACCACCAAGAGAATGAGATGGGAAATATGAGTAAGTGAAATATAAAGTAGACCAAATCTAACCAAGAGAGTGTCACACTATTAATGTTGGGAAAGCTTCTTCACAAGGGTGGGAAATAATTGGAAGAAAGGGTTAGCAAGACAATTGTTTCAAAACTGGGCTGTTTGCCCTAAAGAGAGAGTATTAACTTATTATCGAGGTGGTTGTTTTGACTCTTTCCCCTGTCCTTGTGTACTGGGTGCAACATAGACCAGGGAAGGAAGAAAGCGTTCAGTAAAAAGTAGGGAAAGGTGAAACTCAGGGATCCAATAAAATCAACTACAAATTAACAGTTGAAAATAGAAGCTTCAAATGATCCAGTGGGTTGGAAAAAAAAGAAAAAGAATAAAGAGGAAAAAGAAAATGTGTGAAGGAAATAACCAACATTTCACATTCTAATACTCTTCACTCCATGAATCATAATAGTAGGGATATCCTACGGTCCTGTCATTCTGCACACAATAGAAGTTTCACAGTTTAGTGGTCTTCTTTGGGACCAATAAAGCAGACAAATAGAAAATTTGTGTGCCATTGATATAGAAAATATTAAGTTGCCCTATTTCTGGGTGGAAAGATAAATGACATAAGTTACTTGTTGACATGAGTTTATAAATTCTAATAATAAAGAAAGAATATGAATAAAATTCGTGCATGAATTTTGTATTAAAATGTTTTTAATAACAGATGTGGGTTACATAGAGAAAAGGCCATTCTTATAAAGAGACTGGATCTAAATCAATTTGTACAATATTTATCTATCTAATATATAGCAAAACTATCTACTGACAAGAGTACTTTATTAGAAGGGAAGAAACCTGCAGTTGATCCCTGGTCCTGCCCATTACCAAAAACATGTCCGTAAACCAAGTACCCAAATTTTTTCAAGTGTTCACTTTTCTTTCTGAAAAAGTAAGCGTAACATCCATTCTTCCTTTTGTGTAGCAATTTTTGAGGATTGATAGAGATATTATATGTGGACGTGGCTTAAACTTTTGCACGTTAATATTTAATTAAATATAATCTTGTGAATAGATGCTTTGAAATGTTAAATTAATAACAAGCCAAAATAAGCCTCTTACAACTCAGCAGACTAATCCCTTTACAAAGTAAAAGACCTAGTATTGAAGAATTTCAAGGTAGCAATGCTTTTGCAAATCTTTGTTTTTTTACTGGGGTTAGTTCCTTGCTGTAAATTATCTATTACAGACAAAACAACTGAGGTTTGCCAACAAAGTCACCTGTATTAAAGCCACATAAGTTAAGACTCTCTCAGATAAACTTAATCCATTGAAAGCTTCTTTGAAATTAAATTATTTTAAATACATGTGAGGCCAAAGGTAGTTGAATGTAGCTGATCATTTGACTCTGAAAATCCTCCCAAACCATGAACTATTCAAATGTCACTGTTAACAGCCTTGCATCATAAACACATACACCTAGCCACTTTAGTATATACCTAATTTATCTGTTTTCTCATCAGCCTCATTGTTTCATTTTAAAACAAAATCTCCAGAGGTTCTTTCTAGGGGTTGGACAATGGAACAGTTGCTTATTTTGAATTGATTCTCTGAATGAAAAAAAGCTCAGATAATATAGTAATTTTAGTTAAATATACTTTAGTTAATCTGCCCTTAAAAAGTAATCAAATTGCTCTTAAAAGTATCTGTGAAAATTTCGTTTTGGTGCTATGTTTCCATTAAAGTTTCTCATAAATTGTTTTGTTCAGGGATTATGTGTCAGAATTTGATGACAGAGTTTGTCACTTCTGGTAACTAGTAGGTAGAGTAAAAAATGTATAACTCTATTTCAGTGTGTGGGTTCAGATTATTCGTAGCAAATCCTTGTTTATTTTTTTTCTTTCAAAAAGCCCCAAGTTAAGGAAACACCTTCCAGATTTGTTTAGATAGTATAACAACAACAACAACAACAGAAATACAGGGGGCAGGGGGATTATTGGAAAAGATCTCACAAAACCAAAGGCAAGAGAAACAACTAGGCTCCAAAGACAAGGGAGACAGTAGAAGCCAAGAATCGCATCTAGATCTTATCTGGACTTTCTTGGGTTTGAATCTTTGCTTCTCTTGTCACACTCCACTCATCCTTTCTTCTCCCTAAATAGTTTTCCATATATATAAAAGTCATAAGTGTACAGTTCAATGAGTTTTTATAAAATGAATTTACCAGTGAAATTGTTACACAGATTGATGAATAGAGCAGTACCCATGGCCAGAAGCTCCACTATAGCTTTTCCCAGTCATTGGGCCCTCTCCTCCTTACAGGTAGACTTCTTCCATAATAACTTAGTTCTGCCCATTTCGGAAATACATTTAAATTTAAATGAAATTATATAATACATAGTCATTTATGCCTTGCCTCTGTCACTCAATATTATTTGAGATTTATCCATAAAGATACGTGTAGTTTTATTTGTTTTCATACATAGTATTCCTTTGTGTAAATATACCACGATTTATCTATTCTACTGTGGTTGAGAATTTAGCTTGTTTTTCATTTGGCAATAAAAAAGTGTTTCTATGCACATTCTTGAGCTTTCCTCTGATGCATGTGTTTGTGCATTTCTGTTGGATGAATGCCTGGGAGCAGAAATCTTTGGTCATAGGTTATGTACATAAGTGCTTAATAGATACTTCTGGACAAATTTCCAAAGCATGACTATAGTCAATGATAACTTAATTGTATATTTTAATATAACTTTAAAAATGTAATTGGATTGTTTGTAGTACAAAGGATAAATGCTTGAGGGGATGGATACACCATTCTCCATGATGTGATTACTTCACATTGCATGCCTGTATCAAAGCATCTCATGTACCCTATAAATATATACACCCACTATGTATCTACAAAAAAATTTTTAATTAAAAATTAAAAAAATAAAATGTACAAAATACCCCAGAAATTTCCAAAGTGGATATACAAACAATGTATGGCTTCTCCAAATGTTCCATAGTCTCCCAATGCCGTGAACTAAATGAAAATTAAAACCACAAGTTGTTACTATAATAGGAAATCATATTACATTATTGTAGTATATATCCAGAATAAGATTAATAATGGATGAAATTTAAAATGCATTAATTATAGCATTTTTTAAATCTGGAATTTTCTTTTAAAAATAGATCTGTCTTTGCAGAAAGCCTTCATCTTGTTTTCTTTTTTATTTAAATTTTTTATTTCAATAGATTCTTGGGGAACAGGTGATATTTGGTTATATGAATAAGTTCTTTAGTGCTGATTTCTGAGATTTTGGTGCACCCATCAACCTAGCAGTGTATACTGTGCACAACGTGTAGTCTTTTATCCCTCACCCTGCTCCTACCCTTTGCACAGAGTCTCCAAAGTCCATTATATCATTCTCATGCCTTTGCATCCTCATAGCCTAGCTCCCACTTATAATTATAAATGAGAACCATATGATGTTTGGTTTTCCATTCCTGAGTTACTTTACTTAAAATAATGCTCTCCAGTTCCACCCAGGTTGCTGTGAATGCCATAATTTTGTTCCTTTTTATGGCTGAGTAGTAGTTATCCACTCATTGATCAGTGGGCATTTTGGCTGGTTCCATATTTTTGCAGCTGTGAACTGTGCTGCTATAAACACGCATGTGCAAGTATCTTTTTTGTATAATGACTTCTTTTCCTCTGGGTAGATACCCAAAAGTGAGATTGTTGAATCAAATAGTGGATTGACTTTTATTTATTTAAGAAATCTCTACACTGCTTTCCATAGTAATTGTACTAGTTTACATTCTCACCAGCAGTGTAAAAGTGTTCCCTTTTCATCATATCCACACCAACATCTATTTTTTTTTATTATGATCATTCTTACAGGAGTAACGTGGTATCACATTGTGGTTTTGATTTGCATTTCCCTGATAATTAGGGATGTTGAGCTTTTAAAAATATGTTTGTTGGCCATTTGTATGTCTTCTTTTGAGAATTGTCTATTCATGTCCTTAGCCCACTTCTTGATGGGATTGTTTGTTTTTTTCTTGCTGATTTGTTTGAGTTTCTTATAGATTCTGGATAATAGTCCTTTGTCAGATGCATAGTTTGCGAAGTTTTTTCTCCCACTCTGTGGATTGTCAGTTTACTCTGTAATTATTTCTTTTGCTGTGCAGAAGCTTTTTAGTTTAATTAGGTCCCATCTATACATTTTTGTTTTTGTTGTATTTGCTTTTGGGTTCTTGTTCATGAAGTCTTTGCCTAAGCCAATGTCTGGAAGAATTTTTCCGATGTTATCTTCTATGATTTTTAAGGTTTTGGGTCTTAAATCTAAGTCTTTGATCCATTTTGAGTTGATTTATGTATAAGGTGAGAGATGAGGATCTAGTTTCATTCTTGTACATGTGGCTTGCCAATTATCCCAGCACCATTTGTTGAACAGGGTGTCCTTTTCCCACTTTACATTTTTGTTTGCTTTGTCAAAGATCATTTGGCTGTAATTATTTGGCTTTATTTCTGGGTTCCCTATTCTGTTTCATTGGTCTATGTGCCTTTTTTTTTTTTTTTTTTTTTTTGAGACAGCATCTTGCACTGTTGCCTGGGTTGGAGTACAGTGGCGCGATCTTGGCTCACTGCAACCTCCACCTCCCAGGTTCAAGAGATTCTCCTGCCTCAGCCTCTCGAGTAGCTGGGATTACAGGTGCCCACCACAATGCCTGGTATGTGCCTATTTTTATACCAGTACCATGCTGTTTTGTCAACTGTACCCTTATAATATAGTTTGAAGTTGGGTAATGTGATTTCTTTTTGCTCAGTCTTGCTTTGACTGTGTGGGCTTTTTTTGTTGTTCCATATGAATTTTATGATTGTTTTTGCTAGTTATGTGAAGAATGGTAGTGGCATTTTGATGGAAATTGTATTGAATTTGTAGATTGCTTTTGGCAATATGGTCATTTTCACAATATTTACTCTACCAATCCATGAGCATGGGATGTGTTTCCATTTTCTGGTGTCATTGCATTTGTTCATTTTTATACTGCTATAAAGAACTGCCTGAGACTGGGTAATTTATAAAGAAAAGAGGTTTAATTGACTCACAGTTCTACATGGCTGCAGAGGCCTCAGAAAATTTATAGTCATGATAGAAGGCAAAGAGGAAGCAAGGTGACAGGAAGGAGCAGTGCAAGCAAGGGAAATGGCAGACACTTATAAAACCATCAGATCTCATGGGACTCACTCATTATCACAAGAACAGCATGGGGGAAACCACCACCATGATTCAATTACCTCCACCTGGTCCTACCCTTGACACATGGAGATTATGGGGATTACAATTCAAGGTGAGATTTGAGTAGGGACACAGAGCCAAACAATTAGTTGTCTATGATTTCTTTCAGCAGTGTTTTTTTTTTTTAATAGTAGTTTTCCTTGAAGAGGTCTTTCATCTCCTTTGTTAGGTATATCTCTAAGTTCTTTTTTTTTTTTTTTTTTTTGCAGCTATTGTAAAAGGAGTTCTTGACTTGAATCTCAGCTTGGTTGCTGTTAGTGTATAGCAGTGCTACTGATTTGTATACATTGATTTTTGTATCCTGAAAGATTACTGAATTCATTTATGAGTTCTAGGAGCATTTTGGATGAGTCTTTAGGGTTTTCTAGGTATACAATCTTATCATCAGTGAACAGTGACAGTTTGACTTCCTCTTTACTGATTTGGATGCCCTTTATCTCTTTCTCTTATTTGATTGCTCTGGTTAGGTCTTCCAGTACTATGTTGGATAGAAGTGGGGAAAGTGGACATACCTGTCTTGTTCCAGTTCTCAGAGGGAATGCTTTCAACTTTTCCTTGTTCAGTGAAATGTTGGCTGTGGGTTTGTCATAGATGGCTTTTATTACCTTAAGGTATGTCCCTTCTGTGCCAATTTTGCTGAGGGTTTTAATCATAAAGAAGTGCTGGATTTTGTGAAATGCTTTTTCTGTGTCTATTGAGATGATCGTGTGATTTTTTGGTTTAATTCTGTTTATGTGGTATATCATATTTATTGACTTGCATATTTTAAACCATCCCTGCATCCCTGGTATGAAACCCACTTTATCATGGTGGATTATCTTTTCGATATGCTATTGGATTTGATTAGCTAGTATTTTGTTGAGGATTTTTGCATCTATATTTATCAGGGATATTAGTCTATAGTTTTCTTTTTTTGTTATGTCTTTTTCTGGTTTTGGTATTACGGTGACATTGGCTTCATAGAATGATTTAGGGAGAATTCCCTCTTTATCTTTTGGAATAGTGTCGATAGGATTGTTACCAATTCTTTAAAGGTCTGATAGAATTCAGCTGTGAATCTGACTGGTTCTGGACTTTTTGTTGGCAATTTTTTTAATCACCATTTCAATCTTGCTGCTTGTTATTTGTCTGTTCCTTCCCAGTTTAATATAGGAGTGTTGTATATTACCAGGAATTTATCCATCTCCTCTAGGTTTTCTAGTTTGTGTGCGTAAAGGTGTTCATAGTAGCCTTCAATGATCTTTTGTATTCTGTGATATCAGTTACAATATCTCCCATTTTGTTTCTAATCGAGCTTATTTGGGTCTTCTTCTCCTTTTTATGGTTAATCTTGCTGGTGGTCTATCAATTTTAAGTTTTCAAAGAATCAGCTTTTTGTCTCATTTATCTTTTGTATTTTTGTTTGTTTCAATTTTATTTAGTCCTGCTCTGATTGTTGTTAATTTGCTTCTGCTGGATCTGGGTTTAGTTTGTTTTCGTTTCTCTAGTCCCTTGAAGTGTGAGCTTAGATTGTCTATTTGTGCTCTTTTAGACTTTTCAATGTAGGCCTTCAATGCTGTGAATTCTCATATTAGCAGTGCTTTTGTTGTATCCCAGAGGTTTTGATAGGTTGTGTCACTATTATTCAATTCAAAGAATTTTTTAATTTCTATCTTGATTTCATTGTTTACCCAATGGTCATTCAGAAACAGGTTATTTAATTTCCATGTATTTGCGTGGTTTTAAGGATTCCTCTTGAATTTGATTTTCAATTTTATTCCAGGGTGGTCTGAGAGAGTGCTTGATATAATGTTTACTTTTTTAAATTTATTAAAACTTGTTTTGTGGCCTATCATATGTTCTATCTTGGAGAATGTTCCATGTGTTGATGAATAGAATGTATATTCTACAGTTGTTGGGCAGAATGTTCTGTTAATATCTGTTAAGTCCGTTTGTTCTAGGGTATAGTTTAAGTCCATTGTTTCTTTGTTGACTTTCTGTCTTGATGATCTGTCTAGTTCTGTGAGTGAGTAATGAAATCCCCCACTATTGTTGTGTTGCTGTCTATCTCCTTTCTTAGGTCTAGTAGTTATTCTCCTATAAATTTTGGAGTTCCAGCATTAAGGGCATATATATTTAGGATTGTCATATTTTGCTGTTGGACTAATCCTTTTTTTCTTTGTCTCTGCCTCATTGGGTTAATTCAAAAGCCTTGTCTTCAAGCTCTAAAATTCTTTCTTCTATTTGTTCAGTTCTATTGCTGAGACTTTCCAGTGTATTTTGCATTTCTTTAAGTGTGTCCTTTATTTCCAGAAGTTGTGATTGTGTTTTATTTATGCTATCTATTTCTCTGGATAATTTTCTGTCCATATTCTGTATCTTTTTAAAAATTTATTTAAGTTTGTATTCACCTTTCTCTGGTGCCTCTGTAAGTAGCTTAATAATCAACCTTCTAAATTCTCTTTTTCTTTTGGCAATTCAGAGATTTATTCTCGTTTTGCCTCCATTGCTGGTGAGATAGTATGATCTTCTGGGGGTGTTTCATACCCTTGTTTTGTCATATTACCAGGATTGTTTTCCTGAGTCTTTCTTACTTGGATACACTATGTCAGAGAGAAGATCCAGGGCTCAAGGGCTTTGTTCAGATTCCTTTTTCCCATGGGGTGCTCCCTTAATGTGGTGCTCTCTTCCTTTCCCTAGTGATGGGGCTTCCTGAGAGTCTAACTTCAGTGATTGTTATTTGTCTTCTGGGTCTAGCCACCCAGTGGGGCTACCAGGCTCCAGGCTGGTACTGGGAAGTGTCTGCAGAGTCCTGTGATGTGATCCATCTTCAGGTCTCTCAGCTATGGACACCAGCACCTGCTCTGGTGGAGGTAGCAGGAGAGTGAACTGGACTCCCTGAAGGTCCTTGGTGGTAGTTTTGTTTACTGTGCTGGTTTTGTGTTGGTTTGCCTCCAGCCAGGAGGTGGCACTTTCAATAGAGCATCAGCTGCAGTAGTATAGGGAAGATGCAAGTTTGCCCTAGGGTTGCCTGGATAAGTATTTGGGTTTCTCAGGTAGTAGGTGGGACCACAGACCTCCCAAGAAATTATTTCCTTTGTCTTCGGCTACAAGGGTGGGTGGAGAAAGACTATCAGGTTGCAGCAGGGTTAGGTGTGTCTGAGCTCAGACTCTCCTTGAGCAGGGCTTGCTGTAGCTGCTATGGGGGAAGGGGGTGTGGTTCTTAGGCCAATGGAGTTACGTCCCCAGGGAGATTATGGCTGCCTCTGCTGCATCGTAGCAGTCACCAGGGAAATGGGGGAAAGCCAGAAGTGACAGGCCTCATCCAGCTCCCACGTAGCCCAAAAGGCCGGTCTCACTCCCACTGTCCCCCCTCAATAGCACTGAGTTCATTTCCAGGCAACTGGTGAGCAGGGCTGAGAACTTGCCCCAGGCTACAAGCCTCCTGACTGAGAAAGTAGCAGGGCTTTCAGATTTCACACCTCCCACCTGCAGCAGTTTCTGTGCTTGTATCTGCACTCCCCATTCACCCCTCCCCCCACCCCGGATTCTGTCCAGGACACCATGCATTTGGTCAAAATTGTTACAAAGTTTATGTGAAAGTTTCCTTCTCCGTGTGGTTTTTCCACAGTTCCACTGGCAGCCCTCCCCAAGGACCCCTGAAAGTCAGGAATTGTTTCCCTGGGGACCAATAGTGTCTACAGAGCTCTTCCTGCTGCTTCTTGTACCCCTACATTTTGCTCAGCTCTCTAAATTCATCTCAACTCCAGGTAAGGTCAAATCCTTCTCCCATGATCTGGACCTTCAGGTTCCCCAGTGAAAATGTGTGTTTGGGGTAGACATTCCCCCTCTCACACTTTGAGTACTCACAGTTTTTGGCTGTCTCAAGGAGCCTGCAACAGCAAGCCACTTCCTTCAAAGGATCTGTGGATTCTCTCAGCTTTCCTGGTATGTTTCTGTGGTAGTTCTGGGAAAAAAAGTTCATAATTTGAGTCTCCACATGCTGCTCTGCCTGTCCAAGTAGGAGCTGCAAGTTAATCTTGCCTCCTCTTCACCATTTTTCTCTCTCTTTTTATCTCTTTATTGAACATAATAGTCACAGT
Source organism: Pan paniscus (assembly GCF_029289425.2). NCBI lineage: Eukaryota > Metazoa > Chordata > Mammalia > Primates > Hominidae > Pan > Pan paniscus. The sequence goes on along the minus strand of NC_073253.2, from coordinate 120,749,130 downwards.
TATTTTAAAATACAGTCAATACAATTTTAATGCCTGGATCAGCTATGTGACTGTTTCTGTTGTCTGCTTTTCCGCTTGTTTCTATCTCTTGGTATGCCTTGTGAATTTTTAATGAATTTTATGCCTTGTGAGTTTTTTTTAAAGAAAAGTTAAAATTCTTGGGAAATGTGGCTTTCCTCCAAGAGAAGATTCTTTTTAGCTTCACCCAGGATGTTAGAATAAATCAACTTTATCCAGGCTTACCCTAAGTTGATTTGGGATCATATTTCATTCTGGGAGAGGTGGTTGTCTTATCTAATGTGCAGACACCAACCCAGAAAATCAAAAAAAAATTAAGAAACAAGGTAATGTGTTCCAAATAAAAGAATAAAATAAATCTCTAGAAACCAACTGTAGTGAAATGGAGACATGTGATTTACTTAACAGGGAATTCAAAAATCAGTCATATAGATGGCCACTGAGGTATAAAGAGCAATGCTTAAAAAACAGAATTTCAACAAAAAGAAAATATTTAAAAGTACTAAATAGAAATCATAAAGCTGAAAAATATAATAGCTGAACTCAAAAATTCCATAGAGGGATTCTAAATCAAACTAAATCAAGCAGAATAAAATACAGGAAAACTTGAAGACAGATCAATGGAAATAATTCAATCTGAAGAGTAAAAAGAAAAATATATAAAAGAGTGAAGATAGCTTGAGGGACTTATGGGACACCATCAAGCTAAATAATGCACATATTTTTGGACTACTAAAAAGACAAGAGAGAAAGGAACAGAAAATACATTCAAAGACATAATGGCAAAAAACTGTCCACGTCTGGGGAAGGAAATAGAAATTCAGATCCAGGAAGCTCAATGGACACCTAATAGGATTAATCCAAAGAGACCCACGGCATATTACAATTAACTTTTAAAGGATTGATCTATCTATAGCTCAGATGTCTCAATGGAAGGCTGGACTGTTTACTAGGGTCTTCTAATTTGGGTAAGCTTTTAGTTCCAATTTTTATCTCTCATCACAGTTGGACTACTGATAAGTATACTTAGATCTTTAGGCACTTAGCAACTGTTATCTGCTGAGTTCCCCAGATGTTCAGTCTGTTTCACTTATGAATGACAGATTCTTTAAAGGAAAAGCATCTCACACTGTCAGGTTTACTTCTCTGAGTTTCTCTGCTCTTCAAAATTGTGACCCCCCCTCCCAACCTTGAGCTACCTTGCTAGCCCTGAATGACAAAATTTTTCTCCCTAAGCCCCATGAGACTGCTGAAGGCTATGTATGTTCAGCTTCTGTAGTTCTCAGTAGACTCTTTCGGCTTGATTTACTAGTTGTCAGCAATGCTGGTTATGAATCAATCAGCAAATAGATTGAAGCAACAAAATAACCCAGCATAGAATGTCATGTTCACTTCAGTGAATTCCTCTTCTCACTAAGATGTTGGCCCATCAAGGGCTGGCTGTTTTGATGGCTTAACAATATTTCCAACAGATGTTTATTGTGTTTTCTCCAGTTTTTCTCTGTTGTTTTTATTATGAAGATTGATGTGCTACATAGAAAAAACAATTGTATGTGTTTAATCTAGTTTTAGTTGTGTATCTGTGGTTTCCATTTAATACATCCTGACTAATATGTAAAACTCAACGTCTATGTTGATAAAATTATCTAACAGAATGCAGGGTGAAGAAATAACAAGTAGACAATTTTAAATTTTTCTATCCTCATATTGCTCAATTTTGTTGATTCTCATCCATAGATTCTTGATGTTATTAAATAGCTATTCAGTGGTTTGCAGTGTTTTACTTTCCTTTACATTCCCAATTGCTAGACATTCTACGAGACTCTGCCAGATGGTCTCTTAATATTTTCTGAAAAGTATTCGCTCTCTACCATGTCCACATCACTATGCCCATGGTATTCTACATTGATTTGTAACCTATGTAGTCTGTGCCTTAATATTCTAGCAAGAGTCTCAGGTTCTTGCAGAAACAGGCAGGGCCTTTCAAATCTTGCTCAGTTAGAAAAATTCATTCTTATGTGGCTCCACTTTGAAAACGTTAAAAGAATCTAAATAATTATAAAACATTCCATTGAGCTGCCCAAGCAGCTCAGAACTTGCTCCTTGTTAATGGTATATTGTTCCATATTGGATAATGCCATAGTCTTTCTGCATTGGCTTAAATTATTTCTTGAAATAGACTATTATAAAGAGAAATGTAATTTATAATTCATGTGGAGTGCATTTCTTCATTCATTGAACACATATTTATTAACTCTTAGCCTTATTCTAAGCACCGATGATAGAACAGTGAGAAAGACAGACAAGTTCCTTCACTCCAGAAGCTTACAGTTCTATTGGCAGACAACAAACCAAAAAAAAAGAAAAGAAAAGAAAAGAAAAAAGTAATCAAAAACGTTTGAGCCATTATCTCAACAATAAAAGCTATGAAGAAAGTAATATAAAAGAAGCATTGAGAAAATATAAGATACGGTGGGAAAGAAAGAATGTCTTGAGAGGTGACATTTGATCAGCGACCTAAATGGTGAGGTGTCACCTTTGCAAAGATCTGATGAAAAGGTGGCCCAAGTTGAAGCAAAAGCAAATGCAAATATCCTTGTGCTAACAATATCCTTGTGCTTGCAATGATTCCTTCATCTTGAGACCTAAGCCTGTGAAGTATCCTACCATGTTGAACATTGCTAACTTGTGTAACCAGAAGGCCAAAGAAGAAATGATGATGTGTAATTTATGAAGCTATGTCATAAAAGATATTGAGGCATCTATCTTACTCTCCTTGACCATCATTGTTGATGAAGACACTTTCCGTATTGCTAGAAACTCAAGAAATCCTGTGGAAATCCCATGGGTAGGGCCATATGGTGAGGAATTAAAACCTCCTGAAAAGAGTCAAGAAGAAACAGATTCCTCCTGCCAATCATCATGTGAATCAACCATCTTGGAAATGAACCCTCTAGCACCAGATGACTGTAGCCCACACTAACACCTTGACAGCAACTATAAGACAGACATCAAGCCAGACCTTACCAGCTAAGTCACTTCTAAATTCATGAATGACAGAAAATCAGAAATAGTGTTTATTATTTTTAAACCCATAAGTTTGTGGTAATTCGTTAAGCAACAATAGCTACCTAATGCTGTAACAAATACCTAAATATGTGGAAGTGGCTCTGAATCCAGGCAGTGGGAAGAATGTGGAAGAACTTTGAAGGGAGGAGAGTGAAAACCTAACAGTCCTTGAGCAGACTGTAGGGGGAAGCCTGAGGGCTTTTGAGGAGGCTGATAATGAGGCATTAAAGGAGAATGAGGGAAAAGGAATTCTTGTTATGAATTGGTAGAAAGTTTACCAACAAACACTATTACCTGCAGTCATGTGGAAAAGAGAAATGTGGTTAATGAATTGAAAATGATCTGCTATGGAGTTTTCCCAAACTTCTTCCTGATTACAGCAAAATGAAAGAGGTAAGAGATAACCTAAAAAAATTGTTAAACAAAAAACAGACAAGACTTGACGGTCCTGAAAATTTTTCCAGATGGCAAAAATACTAAAATTAAGAAATGATTTCCAGGCAAAGATGAAACCCAATGGCCTGCCAGGCAAACATGATCTAAGGATAAAGCCAAGGGGGCAGCAGTAAAAATCATTGTTAACACCTTTGGAAGAGTTAAGGTGGCACCTCAGAGAACCTTCAATCAAACAGTAAGACTTGTAAGAAGTTTGAAAGTGTTGCCCCTCCACAGTCTCAAGAAAAGGCTGAGATAGAGAAAGGGTGATCTTAAATAGGTTTGTGGGTGTGGCTTTTATAAAAAGATTAAATTCCAAATGATTCACAATGGGCCCACAAAGTTTTGTTTTTTAATTATTAGATTGGCAGAAACACTGCCAGCTTGGACCGGAAGGAATAGAGATAATATAAAAATTTTTTAAATGCGTCTAGACTCTCAAGATTCTGTTGACTAGAAGGCTGAGAAAGCATTGCAGCTGTAAATATAGACTATTTTTCATGGAAGAAGAAGGATAATTGAGGGGATGGAACCAAGAGCCCAGAGAGCAGAGCGAAGGGCCATACAGTTATTCCCAGACAGGAATACAACTGAGTCCTAATGAAGGAACTTCCAACATTGGTTTGTTGGGATTTCAATGACACCCACGTGCCTCTCATTTTTCCCGTTTTTGAATGAAAGTATATTTAATCGTTATCCTAGGACTATCCCATGATCATTATGTGCTGGGTGTACAGGGAGACAGATAACTTATTTCTATAGTTCATAGATCTTATGATCAAAAGAAACCATACTAGAGGAGCTGTATTCAAGGAATTATATCTGAGAAGTACCGTTATTTATGAGGTCTTTATTTAGATGACAAATTCTGGAATTTGAGCTGGTGGTATAATAAAATGGGGCTTTCAGGGGGGTCTTGACCATGGGTTCAGTGTATACTGGATGTAGGAAATATGTGAGTCATTGTGAGACAGAGGGCACACTGTGCAAGGCAGCCTCCAAGATGACCTCTAATTTATCCAAAAAGGGTAGTACCTTCCCACATTGAGTAAAACTGATTTTGTAGTTGATATGATTTGGATCTGTGTCCCCACCCAAATTTCATGTCAAATTGTCATCCCCCATGTTGGAGGTGGGGTCTGGAGGGAAGTGATTGAATCATAGGGGAGATTTCTCATAAATGGTTTAGCACCATCCCCTTGGTGCTGTTCTCATGATAGAGTTCTCATGAGATCTGGTTGTTGAAAAGTGTGTAGCACCCACCCCCTACTCTCTCTTGCTCATGCTCCCACCATGTGCCACCATGTGAGATGTCTCATTCCCCAATCGCCTTCTGCCATGACTGGAAGTTTCCTGGGGCCTCCTCAAAAGCAGAAACCTCTATGCTTCCTTTACAGCCTGCAGAACCATAAGCCAATTAAATCTCTTTTCTTTATTAATTACCCTATCTCAGCTATTTCTTTATAGCAGTGCAAGAACAGACTAATACAGTAGTCAGTAGGATATTGTGGAAATGATACTGCATGAGTACTGAGGCTAGATTATAAAAGCCACTGTAGTTTTTGTCTTGTTCTCTTGGATCACCTGCCCCTGAAGAAGCCAGCTGCCATGACATGAAACTACTCAAGAAGCCTTAGAAGCCTTATGAGGAAGGCAATGTGGCAAGGAACATAAGCCTTCTATCAACAATCAGGGAGGAACTGAAAGGCCTGCTATCAATAGCTATAGGAGTGTACAATCTTGGAAGTGGATCTTACAGGTTCAAAAGGCCACTGGAATCTCAGTGAGCATCTTAATTGCAACACCATGAGAGATTCCAAGCCAGAGCCACCCTAACAATCACCCGCAAATTTCTGATCAACAGAGACTGTGAGATAATAAATACTTTTGTTAAGCCACTATGTTTTAGGGTAGAAGTGGAAATATCAGATGGACACAGGATATTTCTGTTAGCACTAGCTTTTGAAGTTGCTGTTAAATGGAGATGGGAGGGTGGTTTAATGGGTTGCAACAGGCGCTTTTTACCTTTAAAATTAATAGCACAACTCATTTTCTGCCTAAAAAATTATATGGCAAATATTTTAAGTGCTTGTAAAAATTAAAGTAAATGCTAATTAATTAATTTTGTTTCAAATTGCTAAAAAATTTGCAACACCTCTTGACATCATTCACACGGTAAGGAATTACCAAATTTTAGTGGGTAATGCTAATTCTTTGACCTTGCCTAAGGTCTCTAAGAAAACAAGGAGAGAACATACATGATAATGTGTAAAAATAAATCCTTCAGCTAGAAAATGCCAGCAAAGTTCTGATGAGAGAAACATAATAAGAATGATTTTCTGATGTGAATCTCTCTGTTTAGAAATTACTTGTCAAAGCTCCTCCTTTGCATGCACATATACATTTTTATATATTTATTTATTATGTGGATAGATTCTTTGTATGCATAATGGGTGCTTGCATTTTTACTACTGACCCAAAAGGCTCATTACTTTCCTGTCTACCCCTTATAAAATTTTTATGTTGTATTTTATGTAATCTTTAGTACATCATTTTCATTTAGGAGACCCCTCCTCCACTTTTTTTTTAAGAAAAAGACATTTAGTTTGGGTGATTTCGATTGTATTTCTCAGATTCAGTAAAAGTATTTATTCCAATATTATTCCAAGAATAATATTTCACCAAAGTTAAATATCAAATTAACTAGGGGTTACTGACAAATGTCTGAAATATTAGATATTATGTTTTTTTCTAGGGATTTAAGATCAAGCATTCTTTCTTCTTAACAATTCAATTGTTGAAGGTAATATCCATAACTCTGCCATGTGATTACACTTGGAGTTACTCATTCTCTGAGTTGAAGCATTATATATTAAGTAATATTGACATTAAGGAACCATAGAGACAACAAAGGTGTGTGCCCAGTCAAAAGGCAATTGCCTGGTGGTAACAGTTTTCTCCCAAGGCCATTCTTTATCTATTTCATAAGGTAGGATGTGTTAGTCCATTCTCATGCTGCTATAAAGTGTGCCCGAGACTGGGTAATTTTTAAAGGAAAAAGGTTAAATTGACTCACAGTTCCACATGGCTGGGGTGGCCTCAGGAAACATAATCATAGCAGAAGGAGAACGAAACACATCCTTCTTCACATGGCAGCAGGAGAGAGAAGTGCCAAGCAAAGTAAGAAAAGCCACTTATAAAACCATCTGATCTCATGAGAACTCACTCACTATCATGAGAACAGCATGAAGATAACTGACCCCATGATTCAATTACCTCACTATCATGAGAACAGCATGAGCATAACCACCCCCATGATTCAATTACCTCCCGCTGAGTCCCTCCTACAGCACATGGAGAACTACAATTCAATATGAGATTTGGGTGGGGACACAGTCAAACCATATCACAGGGTATGAAGGAAAAACTCTTGGAAATCTGGAAGCAAGATGAAATTTGTAGTTTAAACCACAGCCTCTTCTATTTTGATTTCCAAAAGAAATCTGTTTCATGTAGAGTTTTTCCCCTAAAGCAATGTTAGCTTTATTGATTATTTGATTCCTTCCTTCTCTACATTTTATTCCCTACTCATTGTTGTTTACTTCTTTATGTTGTCTTTAACTCACAAAGTATATCTCTTCATAAACTTCATGAGCATCTCCATACCCTTTCCTAATCAAATTTTATTCTTATCTATCCTTCCTAACTTTCACACCCACAATCCCTTATATATGTACACATCATTATCTGTGTATATGTAGAAAGCTATATGGATGTAAGAATTTTTATATGCTGGTGACTCTGAACAATTGGACTCTTCATGCTTTCTTCTATTTCCATACCTAATCATTACCTTCTTCATATTATATCGTAATCTCCCCTAAATGAGCCCACACATGCAATTTTAATACGTGTGCTTCTGATTAACAGTTTTTAAGGATGAGAACCCTACAAATTAGCAACTTGGAGCTTCCAGCCCTAGAGATTTCTATTACCACTGGGGAATAACAGAAGTTACTAAAGATGGGTGTGAGAAGCGGGCTTCCTAGCAGCTCTCAGAGGCAATTGCTGACGTTCACAATTGTGCTGGGGTCTGGAATATGTTCTCTGTGGATAACAGCTATTAGTTGAGGGCCTGCTTTCTTTTACTTTCTTTTTTTTCTTTTTGCTAAATGCAGGTGCAGAATATATTATATACTTGTATATATACACATATATATTACATAAATATGAGAATTTAAAGAAAAATAATGAACCAATTAGCAATCTAATAACAATCCAGTTTAAAAAATAAAATACAGTCTGTTCTTTAAAAACCTCCTTTATGCCCTATCTCAAGACACCCTGCCTTTTCCTCAAGGGTAACCAATAGCATTAATTTTGTATTTATAATCTCCTTACTTTTTGTAGAGCTTTATTACCTATAAATTGGCAAATGTTCCAAAGGGAAAAGCAGTGCAAAATGTCATGTTCACCTTAATGGGTTTTCCTTCTCCAGAGTCCCTTTACCCTGCCAGTCCTTGCTGCCTGGCTCCACAGTGTCTTAGAACAAAAGGTATTTTTTAAATCTAACTCTTCCTCTTATTCTTGATAGAACAGTTGGCTCAATATAAGCTAGTCATCAATTCTACAGGCAGAATTACTTTCAATATTTAACTATTAATATGAAAAGTACAGTATGATATGAAGAAACCTAAGGCCAGGCTGGAAGCCTTCTTACAGATGTTTAGAGGCTCATCAGGGAGGAAGGGCATTTTAAGCAGAAGGAATTGGGCAAAGCCTTGGAGGCATAGAATGGCATGATATCACTGGGAAACTGCAAAGAGTTCTTTCTGCATCCCTCTTTTGTTAGAACTTTGAGGCTTGCCGATTCCAATTCATCATGAAAATTAGAGTAATATCCCTGTCTTTCCAAGCTGAAGAATCAAAATCTACTTCAAAAGAATCAAAATCTACTTTAAAGAAGGCCAAGAACGATGGCATGTCAATATGAGTGTCACCTACAGGTTCTCTTTTAAAAACAACACTCTTTTGCTCAAGTAGACTTTCAGTGTCGCATGCTCCTCAAATAATTGACATATGTCCTTCACTCAGCATGTTAACCTCTCACGTATGGAAGATTGGCTGTGCCAGCCACGTGCCTGACCTCATGTGTCCCAGATCTCAGCAGTTTATTGGGCATCCAGTTTGTGCCCATCATTCCTATCTCAGAGAACTCACCATGGGCTTAGCCAAGATGTAAATACATAAAAAGTCAATTCACTTTAACAATGACTCATCCACACCTACTATGTCTGGAAAGACACTAATTTCTGCAATACAAAGATGAATAGGATGTGTATGTATCCCAGGAACTATATACAAGGGTTCTCCAGATATAATAATGAAAACACTAGACACAGTAAAATTATCAGTCAGTGAGAAAAGAATCTAAGCTATGATATAAACATTTAGTAGAATGCTATAAATAAGTAAAGATTAATTCACTCTGTTTGAATATATCAACATGGGTACATCACAAAGATGTAATGTTGACTGAAAAAAAACTACATTGCTACCTTTTATATAAACATAGACCATACACATGGACAAATATTTGTAATATTAATAATAATAATGATAGCTAACATTCACGCAGAGCTTAATACGAACTTTTAGAAACATGAATAAATTTTATCCTCACAATAACCAGATGAATTAGACTCTATTATTTCCATTTTTCAGATGAAGGAACTGAGAAGTTAAGGAATTTGCTCAAAGTCACATGATTAAAAAGTGGCAGCACTGGCCCCAGCATCTACGATCTTCAATGCCATGCTATGCTGCCTCATGAAAGCCTGAGACTTTTGACGGGCAGGATATTCACCAACTTCATAATGATAGTTACCTCAAGGAGGAGGAAGAAAAATGGTATAAATGCCATCTCACACCAGTTAGAATGGCAGTCAGTCATTAAAAAGTCAGGAAACAACAGGTGCTGGAGAGGATGTGGAGAAATAGGAACACTTTTACACTGTTGGTGGGACTGTAAACTAGTTCAGCCATTGTGGAAGTCAGTGTGGTGATTCCTCAGGGATCTAGAACTAGAAATACCATCTGACCCAGCCATCCCATTACTGGGTATATACCCAAAGGACTATAAATCATGCCGCTATAAAGACACATGCACACATATGTTTATTGCGGCACTATTCACAATAGCAAAGACTTGGAACCAACCCAAATGTCCAACAATGATAGACTGGATTAAGAAAATGTGGCACATATACACCACGGAATACTATGCAGCCATAAAAAATGATGAGTTCATGTCCTTTGTAGGGACATGGATGAAATTAGAAATCATCATTCTCAGTAAACTATCGCAAGGACAAAAAAACCAAACACCGCATGTTCTCACTCATAAGTGGGAATTGAACATTGAGAACACATGGACACAGGAAGGGGAACATCACACTCTGGGGACTGTTGTGGGGTGGGGGGAGGGGGAGGGATAGCATTAGGAGATATACCTAATGCTAAATGACAAGTTAATGGGTGCAGCACCCCAGCATGGCACATGTATACATATGTAACTAACCTGCACATTGTGCACATTAAAGTATAATAATAATTAAAAAAAAAGAAAAATGGTATAAATGGAAGGGCTTTACTCTTTGTCTAGCACATTATTTTTTTTAAAAGAAAAAAGAAAACAGACCTCTAGCACATGCAATACAATATTAAAATTTGCTTCCTCTCAGGTGTCTTTCATTAATTTTTTCTAATTTTTCTATGTCTAAAATAAGCAATGAATTGAAATTTTTAAAAAACAGATGAATGAGAAATGGGCCTTGTGTCGGCTAAGAGAAGTAACCATGAAAATAAAAGCTATTGTATATTGGTGTAATGTTATTGCTATATTTAACATTTAGAGCGTTTGTTTTCAAAATATTATTACCTCATACATACAAAGACCTGGGACATGAATAAGACAAGGGTTTAATAATTTTATGTATAAGCAAAATGAGGCTGAGAGAGTTTAAACAACCTAGTGCAACTATTAGTTTTTGAAAAGCCAGTTTTTTTGTGGGTTTTTTTGGCCTTACCATGTGATAACAGCACTCCTCTCATCAAGAAAGGTTCAGAAACATATCAGGCATAAGGAAGTGCCTGTAGGAAAGAGATGCAGTGGACAACACACTAACTCATCCATTCCTTTTTGTGCCAAAATAGATGCTTCCTTTTGTCTTCTTTATCAGAAATTATGAATTAAAGCATAGGAAACAACTCCACGATCTTTTCTTTTCCATCTCTCCAACATGACTACAATCGCCATGGGAGAATGAGAAGAGGGACAGATGAGGCAACAGTCTTCATGCTTTCTTCTAGACCTGAGCTGTTCAATATGGCAGCCACTAGCCACATGTGGCATTGAGCACTTGAAATGTGCAGAGTGTCTGAGGAATGGAGTTTTAAATTTTTTAATTTACTAATTTAAGTTTAAATGTAAACATTGAACTAGTGTAAAATATATTTTCAATTAAATGAAGCTTCATTAATTTCAAGACATATTTCACTTCAACATTTGCTTCCTGTAAGATAGTATTGTTGGATTTTAGTATGCGTGTTGGACTTGTACCTCCTTTCTAGTGTTACACATAAATACATCATCAATCAAGTAACATTTAGGCATATCTAGTTGGATTGATTCAGTTTGAATAATTTTTTTTCCTGTGGCGGGTTGTAATATTATAATGTGTTTATCTGAATATCATATGCAAATACCATAAGTTTCAGTGATCCTGACAATTCGTTAAATTCAATGTTAACATGAAACTTTAATGTGTTGACTCCTTCAATTTTATAAATTTACCTCCCCAGTAATATACTTTATAAAATTTATTTTCCTCCAGCTCAGGGTGCAGTCTAGGACCATGTACTGTATTAAGTTATCATATCTCTTTAGTTTCCGTTAATCTGGAGCAGTTGGCAGCTTTGTATCTCTTTTACAATATTGAGATTTTTGAAAATTAAAGCAGTGAGCCATTTTTATGGTCTCTTTTTCTCACCTGGAATGCCATTTTAAAATATCTTACCTCATCTTTATTCAGATTTTGAAGAGTGCTTTGCAAATGGCCTCTAGGGTCAGTCAGGGCTAGAATCAAGACATAAAGGGCCATACAAATAATGCTAGGGTGTATAGAAGGGGTTTTTGAAACTGAAAGGCCTCCAGTGGTGAAGATAAAGAAGATGGGAGGTGAGACTTGAGGGATAGGCCCTTTGGAAGTAGAGGACGACTGAGAAGCTGTTGCTACAGAAGAAAACTAGCAAAGAAAGGAGCCGTCAGCTCTGGTAAAGTTGCATATATGGATGGAAAAGGTCTGGGTGTCCTGAGCCAAGGCAGATTCATGAGAATTGAATTGAAAATAAAGGAGAATTGAGGAAGGAAATAAAGTGAGAATTGAGAAAAGAAAGAATTGAGGAGGTAGAGAAATTACACAGTGCTTAATTAAAGCAGTTAATAATCTTAATAATGAAGCTGTATTAAACTTTCTTAAATGCCTCATTATCCTAGGTATATAAGACAAAAATATGGCCTCATTATTGATTTTTTAAAGGATTTGAGAGGCTATGAGGAATTTTAGTGAAAGTTAGAAAGTAAATGCCAAAAATCAGGAGGCCTATCTTAGAAGAAGTCATCAAATAAGTGATTCAAAACAAACAATATTGTTTAAAATAAATCCAACTGCTCTCTTAAGAGATTGGATCTAGCTAAAGGGAAGGCCTTGCTCACTCTCCAGATCAGTATGGATTCGGGTGTGGCATATCGTTCTCTAGTGCCAAGAAAGAGATAGTCTCTCATCTCAATAAAAATTCAACATCTAAAATGGCACTTGTTGCAAAAGAACCTAGGAAGTTCATGGTGTTACCTTCTCTGGTCCATCGACCTCAGAAAGTCCTTGTTTCTTCAGTGCACAACCTTCCCCCATACAGCCCTGTCTTTCTTTAGGCCTGTGTGGCAGGCTGCACCCTTCGTGAAGAATGTACAATCAGTAAACAGATCCAGAAGCAGCTGGAGAACTACCTTCAATAATAATTTATTCAACAACAGGGAGGCCAGCCCTACATCATCCAAGCACCTCTGGCACTGATGCAGCCTTGGGGGAAATAACCAAGGAAAGCTCTCACAGCCCTCTGTATTCAAATACTAAAAGACCAAGATTGTATATTAATAGAAGCACCCAGGAGGCTGCCATGTAAGGGTCCCAGCTAGTGAGGATCCAGGTAGGGAAAGACCTGGGGAGATGTATGAGACATACCTTGAGGAGGGACCAAAAAAATAACCTACCATGGGATTCAGAAGCTAAACACAGGAGGTTCTGAAGGAAAACTCTGAGGAAAAAAAAAGTAAGTCACGCAGGGAATGGCTGATCAAAAAGCTTGTAGAAAAACCTGGAATAAAAACAAACAAAAAAAATATACCTGCCAAGTAAACTTGGGAAGTCACTGGGGTAGACCATTTTGGGTAGAAAGCCTGTATGTGGGTTGTCTTCAGTTTGCTGCCTACTATCCACTGCCTGGTCCTGGAAAGTCTCATACTCACATGGAAACCAGAAATATTACACTCAGTGGTCAGGAAAGTCATGTGAATTCCTTATGGGAGGATTTCTTCCCCAATCCAAGGATTCAGCTGATGTTAGAAGCTCATATTACGTAGTTTTGGGGGCAGCAGAGGCAGGCTTTGCCCTTTAAGGTCCTTGAATCCATAAAACTATATCAGATGAGAGAGACACAATCCTGGCCTCTTCTCTATTCTGCCATTCTCTCTTTAACCACCCATGTTTCAGAGACTGACTCTAGAGATGAGACTGCCAAGCTCCTTGGGGAAAATACCAAAGCAAGTCATGGAGGCAGAGATCCAGTCTTCACACTTCCCCTGTAACCCCTCCCATGGGATAGGAAGGCCAGATGACCTTGAGATGATATTGGTCATTTGTTCATAAAACAATCTAAAACCGAAGAAGATAGCAAACAAATTTTTCAGCTGCTCACACCCAGCATCATGGACAAAACCTGGCAGAATTCTCAATCCATAGGAGCAGCCCAAAGCTGACAACAAATTGAGCACTGGTTGGAAATAATCTGAGAGATGAGAGGGGGAATTTTGCTCCAAGAGACTCCAGCTATAGACTAGCAATGCCCCAGAGGATAAGAATGTGAGAGAAGATAACTGTTCAGGGAAAGAGTGAAGGCCAAGGACTTATCTCTTCAACTACAATCAGGCAACATCTGGAGAGTCAGTTATCTGGGAAAGACTCAAAAAGCTAAATGAATATCTGAGTGATCTAGTTCTAGTGACCAAGGGAAACTCCATTCCACAAAGAGATTGGTTGCTGAAGATCCCAGAGAGCCATACCTCATAGACAATTTGTCAGTGAGTTAGTGTGTGAGTTGAAAGTAGAGCAGCAGTGCCAGCCTCAGTGGCACTTGGAAGTGTCCCCTTGAAGTAACCCTGACCTCAGATAATTTGGCTTCTAAGTTTTCAGAGTTGCATTCCAATGTAAATATGGCAGCTTCCTAGATGTTTTAGGGGCACATGGAGAACAGAACCATCCTGGGAAGCATAAGCCCTGGATCTTTAAGCCTCAGGTGCCAGGGAAGAACTAGGATAAGTATTTAGCCACAATGGAAGACAAAGAATCCCAGAACACTCAAAGAAGAAGACTGAGCAGGGGATGCAGGGTTGGAAGCCACTCACACCAGAGGGAAGAGCCATATGCCCAGGGGGAGGAATTAGCAAAGACCCTTATCAGAAGTTACCCCAACTCTTGCTGCAGAAGGAATAGGCATCTCTAAATAATAAACTCAGAAAAAGCATGAGGTCCATGTTTCAGTGGCTTTACCTTAGGAAAAAAAAAAAAAAAAACCAAAGAACAAGAAAGTCTCCTGTGAAAAACTCATATCATTGTCAGTCTCTGTGCAGGGTTCTGGCCCTCACATGCTTGACTCTAGAGACCAAACTGGACTGAAGCATGGACTTCACATAAGGGAAGAAAGTGAGAACAAGGAAAAACTCTACGCTCAGGTAAGAACTCATAGAGGGGCCTTTCTGTGATTACAGGCTTCTGCCTATCCTGAGCAGGGGAAAGTGATCAATGCCACAGTCTGCAGCCACCAGGGAGGCTCTGATACCACAGTTGCCATGGCAGAGACAACTGGGCAAAGACCAGGACAGATACCCCAGAAAAATAATAAAATCTAAGGATCAGCAACTTTGCCTGAGCCATCTCCTTCCATGCCCTCCTGGGAGCCTATATTCCCAGCCAGGCTCTGCCAGCTAGGGACAAGAATGCTGAGAATCTCAGGCTGCCCTCACCACTACCCGAGGGTCTATCTTTAGGGATGAGTCTCTTCTCCTCAGCCAGAAAAAAATCTTATTCATTCACTCCTAAGAGGAAAATTTCCAAAAGAAATTTCAGTTCAGTTACAGAAAATACATGAGTTCACAGAGTAGCACCTCCCTTGTTTCTCATAACCAAGGATGTTCACTCTTTCAAAATAGATTGGTTTCTCCTGTGAGAGTGGTGTCTTCTGTCTGGGCTGTGTTTGGGTTCTAGCTTTGGGATATCTAAGAGCTTGTGCTTTGGGAAAGGAAGGGATCAGTTTTAGTTTCTGCTGAGTGCCTGCTTTGGCTTCTAAAATGTTACCAAGGTCATAGAAGTAGCTTAATGTCAGCAATGTATGCACATCCTCCATTCTTGGTTCTTTCGTTTACACCTGATCATACATCACATGTTTTAACTACTTTATTTTTTATAATACTGTCATCTCTTCCCAAAAGAATTATTTTTAAAGTCTATGATAAAAGCATTTAGGGGCTTATTGAAGGGAGAATATTAAATAAGACCTAGACACAAACCTAGCCAAACCAGACTTTCTCTTACTCCTCCTACATCTGTAGGAGGAAGGTGGGGGTACACAGATAGAATAGGGCCAGCAATTCTTCACTAAGACTTTAGAAAGGGAAGGAGACCAAGTAGCTTTACACATCACAAGTGTGGAAACTGAGAGTTTGGGGGTGATTAGGCATAAGTTCATGACTATGGGGAGAACTCCATGGCCTTACATATTGTGATAAGAAATAGCTGGCTCTTCCCAGAGCCCCTTTCCTTCTTGATGAAGCTGGGAGGTGGACCTGCTCCCCACCTCTTAGTTTTGCCTTAATGAAAATGTGCTGCGGCCAACCACTCACCTTATATATGCCCTAGAGAAGTGGAGAACACAAAAGCTGCAGTTTTGTGTGTGTGTGGTAGGGACACTCTCAAGTAGGTTTCTGTGGGCCTGTTTACCTCCCAGACTCAAATGAAAGTGGCTCATGCTCAGTGACCCTGGTCACAGATTTACTTCCCTTCTCCTTCCATCTCCACACCAGCAATAACACGGACTCTGCACGAGTGGAACATATGCATGAATATGTGTATGATAAACTGGGCTAGCCAACTGCTGGCCATTAGGAACCCAGGGTGGCAGTGGTGATGAGCAATGTCCCTTTTCTGTTTTTTCTTGCCCAGATCACAGAAGGCCTAAGAAAAGGAGCAGAAGAAAGAGCCTGGCAAAGACAGGAGGGAAAGGAGAACTCACTGTTTATAGGCTTGGACAACAACAACAACAACAATAACCCTGTATGTCCTCAAATAGGACATAGATAATTCTTTTGCCACTAGATTAAAACTGGATTCAAAACTAGAACCATGATCACTGATTTGTGGCCAAGGCGCGCTCTCTCATCCCATGACAGTGCAGCCCTGAAAGGAATTAGGGACAGGAACATTCTCCTGCAAACAGTGATTTTTACATTTATACTAGTAGCTGGTGGCCAGTAGACACAGAGAACACAGAACAGGGCAGGTATTGGTTGGGGGTGTGTACGTGTTGGGAATATGGAGGATATTGCTGTGATGGATACTGGACCAGCAAGGGCATAGCCTAGGAACGGGGCAGATGCTGCTTAGAGATGTGTCATGTTAATCTGTCTGGGAGGAAACTGTAAAAGACAATGATTTCTCCCCACTGGGTGGGTACCTTGAGGTGGAAAACCTTTCCACAGAGTTTCCTCCTGGAGTGTGGCTTGATGACATCATTGCAGAGCACAAGGTTCTCTCAACCATAAAAAGTGAGAATGTCTATTGTGAAGACACACAGTACCGGGGGAAAGATAGGGCATAGGGCAAGAAGAGGCTGGATGTGGAGTAACTGGAAAACAGACAAAACAGTGAAAAGAGGAAAGAATGGCCCAGATTGTAGGAAAGAATAGAAATGTTATTATTCACCCTTCTTGCCCCTCAGACACATACAAACCCTGATTCAGGTCTTGTCTTCTTGGGCCTTATCAAGTCAATTGTATTAGTTTGCTCTCGTGCTGCTGTAAAGAACACCTTGAGACTGAGTCATTTATAAGAAAAGAGGCTTAATTGACTCATATAGCTGGGGAGGACTCAGGAAACTTACAACCATGGTAGAAGGGGAAGTAAACACATCCTTCTTCACGTGATGGAAAGGATGAAGGCCAAGTGAAGTTGGGGGAAAGCCCATTATAAAGCCATCAGATCTCATGATAACTCACTCACTATCACAAGAACAGCATGAGCGTAGCTGCCCCCATGATTAAATTATCTCCCACCAGGTCCCTTTCACAACAAGTGGGGATTATGGGAACTACATTTCAAGATGAGATTTGGGTGGGGACACAGCCAAACCATGTCATTGTGCCCCTGGCCCCTCTCAAATCTCATGTCTTCAGAAGTCAAAACACAATCGTGCCCTTCCAACAGTCCTCCAAAGTCTTAGCTCATTAACTCAAAAGTCCAACTCTAAAGTCTCATCTGAGACAAGGCAACCCCTTCCACCTACAAGCCTATAAAATCAAAGGCAAGTTAGTTACCTCCTAGATACAGTGGGGGTAGAGGCATTAGGTAAATACACCTGTTCCAAATGGGAGAAATTGGCCAAAACAAAGGGGCTACAAGCCCCATGCAAGTCCAAAATCGAATAGGGCAGTCACTCAACCTTAAAGTTCCAAAATTATCTCCTTTGACTCCATGTTTCACATCCAGGGCACACCGATGGAAGAGGTGGGCTCCCATGGCCTTCGGCAGCTCCATCCCTGTGGCCTTGCAGAGTACAGCCGCCCTCCCAGCTGCTTTCATGGGCTGGCATTGAGTGTCTGCAGCATTTCCAGTTGCACAGTGCAAGCCATCAGTGAATCTACCATTCTGGGGTTAGGAGGACAGTGGTTCTCTTCTCACAGCTCCACCAGGCAGTGCCCAGTGGGGACTCTGAGTGGGGGCTCTGACCCCACATTTCCCTTTGCACTGCCTTAGCAGAGGTTCTCTATGGGGGCTCCACCCCTGCAGCAAACTTCTGCCTGGACATCCAGACATTTCCATACATTCTCTGAAATCTAGGTGGAGGTTCCCAAACCTCAATTCTTGGCTTCTGTGTACCCACAGGCTCAAAATCATGTGGAAGCCACCAAAGCTTGGGGCTTGCATCCTCTGAAACAATGGCCTGAGCTACACTGACCCCTTTTAGCCATGGCTGGAGCTGAAGCAGCTGGGATGCAGGGCACCATGTCCCAAGGCTGCATAGATTAGGGGGGTCCTTGGGCCCTCCCCAGGAAAGCAGTCGACTTGAATTTCTCCTCAGAAAATGGGTTTTTCTTTTCTACTGCATTGTAAGGCTGCAAATTTTTCAAACTGTTACTGGCCTCTTCTCTAGTCTGCCATTCTCTCATTAACCACCCATGTTTCAGAGACTGACTCTAGAGATGAGACTGCCAAGCTCCTTGGGGAAAATACCAAAGTAGGTCATGGAGACAGAGACCCAGTCTTCACACTTCCCCTGCTACCCCTCCCGTGGGATAGGAAGGCTAGATGACCTTGACATGATATTGGTCATTTGTTCATAAAACAATCTCAAACTGAAGAAGATAGCAAACAAATTTTTCAGCTGCTCACACTCAGCATCATGGACAAAACCTGGCAGAATTTTCAATCTATAGGAGCAGTCCAAAGCTGACAACAAGTTGAGCACTTGAAATGATCTGAGAGATGAGAGTAGGAGTTTTGCTCCAAGAGACTTTGGCCATAGATTGGCAATGCCCCAGAGGATAGGAGTGTGAGAGAAGATAACTGTTCAGGGAAACAGTGAAGGCCAAGGACCCCTTTATCTCTTCAACTGCAATCAGGCTACATCTGGAGAGTCAGTTAGTGGAATGCTTCTTTTTCAAACATAAGTTCCAATTCCAAACCACATCTTTGTGAATATATAAAACTGAATGCTTTTAACAGCATCCAAGTCATATCTTGAATGCTTTGCTCCTTAGAAATTTCTTCTGCCAGATCCCTGCCCTAAATGTTTTCTCTCAAGTTCATAGTTCCACAGATCTTTAGGGCAGAGGCAAAATGTTGCCAGCCTGTTTGCCAATGCATGGCAACGATCACCTTTATTCCAGTTTCCAGCAAGTTCCTCATCTCTATCTGAGACCACCTCAGTCTGGCTGGACAACATTGTCCATATCACTATCAGCATTTTGGCCAAAACTACTCAAGTCTCTAGGAAGTTTCAAACTTTCCAACATCTTCCTGTCTTCTCCTGAGCCCTCCAAACTGTTCCAACCTCTGCTGTTACAGAGTTCCAAAGTCACTTCCATATTTTTGGGTATCTTAATGCAGCACCCCACTATTCTCAGTACCAATTTAGTGATTAGTCTCTTCTCACACTGCCATAAAATGCTGCCTGAGACTGGGTAATTTATAAAGGAAAGGGGTTTAATGGACTCACAGTTCTGCATGGCTGGGGAGAACTCAGGAAACTTACAATCATGGTGGGAAAGGGAAGCAAACATGTCCTTCTTCACATGATGGCAGGAAGGAGAAGAGCTGAGCAAAAGAGGAAAATGCCTCTTATAAAACCATCAGATCTTGTGAGAACTCATGCCCTATCATGAGAACAGCATGAGGGTAACCACCTCATGATTAAATTACCTCCCACTAGGTCCCTCCCAGGACACGTGGGGATTATGGGAACTACAATTCAAGATAAGATTTGGGTGGGGACACAGCCAAACCATATCATGACTACAGAGCACACTGGTGCCATCATGGCAGAAGTGTTTATGGGCTTTTCTTTGAGCATAAAAACAACATCTGCATGGCTGTCTTTAGACATGGTGGGAGGTAATTGAATCATTGGGGCAGTTACCTTTATGCTGTTCCCATGATAATGAGTGAGTTCTCACAAGACCTGATGGTTTTATAAGGGGGCTTCCCCCTACCCCGCTTTGCTGTGCACTTCTCCTTACTGCTGCCATGTGAAGAAGGATGTGCTGCTGCCATGTGAAGAAGGATGTGTTTTCTTGCCCTTCCACCATGATTGTAAGTTTTCTGAGGCCTTCTGAGCTCTGCAAAACCATGAATAAATTAAACTTCTTTTCTTTATAAATTACCCACTCTTGGGTATGTCTTTATTAGCAGCATGAGAATGGACTAATACACCTGGGCTCTGTTTTGGTCTCCCCACACTCTATAACAGTATGTCCTTCAATGCTTTAGCCAAGTGGGTCTTGTGACCACCAAGATATAACACCCAGAATAGGCTACCTTTCAGAGTCAGTCAGCTGTTGTGCAAGTGGAACACATGCAGTCAAATCTCCAACCACCCTGGTGTACCTTTCCTGAGCCTTGAGGACCAGCTCACAATGAGTCCTAGGCTTCTGTTATCTCTTGCTGCCTATCTGTAACTAATAAACCCACTTCATTAACTTGTTGTGTATGGTGGTGTTCTGCCTCATTGGCCTCAGATAAGTTAGTAACCAGTTCACAGTGAACCTGTTTCACAGTTGTAGTGAGAGTAGATACTAAAGCCATTGTCAGCCACCACTGGTCTCTCCAAAGTGGTGGAGAGAGGAAGCAGTATAGTTCATCCTGGCTCCATTTCAGTCTCTGGACCCTACCCTATATCTCATATCATGGACCTCCAGAAGCAAACTTTTATTCCTAAAGAGAGCAATCAAAGCCTATAGCCATGAAAGTTTTGTTTCTGCTCTTAATAACATATTTAATAATATTGCACATCCATCATTTTATTTGATTATTCCAACTTGAAGTTCAGAGAAGCTGAGTTACCAAAGAGATGGAAAATCCAGGACTAGGGAATTCAGAACATGAGACTCCCAAGCCAGTGTTCTTTATCATAAGTCCATAGACAAAGGAAATCTCAACAAGAGAGGTGCTGGCTTAAGAAAGCTGAGTTACTGGCCTTGGACTACACAGTAAATCACTCCTGGCTTTCAGATATTCCCCTATCTTGAGAAACATGTGGGATAAGACAATTAGACAGGATGTACACACACAGGGAGGCTAGAAAGCAACTTATCCAAGATGAGGTTCAGTCACAGTTCAGGTGAGATCCCACAACCTCACTCTGCCTCTAGCACTGTTTCCCCTTCCCCGACTCATGACTATATGAGAAAGCAGGAGAGCCCAAAAAGCAGGAGAGCAAATTATCTTGAGTCTAGATAATTGACAAATATCTTGTGTACACACCAATGTCGCACAACTTCAGAGGGTGTCATTCATTCACATTTATAGAGCATGCCCCAGGGATTAATTGGCCTAAAATAGAACAAAAAATGAGGCTCCCTGGAGTCAAACAACTTCAAGTCCTAAACTCCAAACCTAATATTAGGACAATTAAGATGTAGAAATGGGCTGGTACCTTCGAGATGGAGTGGATACAGGGACCTCAAAGCCCAACTGCCGGACCAATAAATTTCTCTTTGAGCAGGGTCTTGTCTACTGTAACTCCTAGAGGACATCTCAATGTTGCGAGTTTCCATTAAGAACTGAAATAGATTTCTCAGCCTCAGGAAAAAGGCCCAGGAGGCCTTACCTCTCTATTGGCAATACAATATGATAATTACTAGGCCTATTTGGTCATTAAAAATTTAAATTAATTATAAAATAAAACAAAAATTCATAGCCTCAGTCAAACTACCCACATTTTAATTGCTCAATAGCCACATGTGCCTAGCGACAGTCACATTAGACTGTGCAAATAAAGATGTTTATCCTCACAGAAAATACTGCGGGACATCGCCAAGTCAATCCTAAGCCAAAAGAACAAAGCTGGAGGCATCACGCTACCTGACTTCAAACTATACTACAAGGCTACAGTAACCAAAACAGCATGGTACTGGTACCAAAACAGAGATATAGATCAATGGAACAGAACAGAGCCCTCAGAAATAATGCCACATATCTACAACTATCTGATCTTTGACAAACCTGACAAAAACATGCAATGAAGAAAGGCTTCCCTATTTAATAAATTGTGCTGGTAAAACTGGCTAGCCATATGTAGAAAGCTGAAACTGGATCCCTTCCTTACACCTTATATAAAAATTAATTCAAGATGGATTAAAGACTTAAATGTTAGACCTAAAACCATAAAAACCCTAGAAAAACACCTAGGCAATACCATTCAGGACATAGGCATGGGCAAGGACTTCATGTCTAAAACACCAAAAGCAATGGCAACAAAAGCCAAAATTGACAAATGGGATCTAATTAAACTAAAGAGCTTCTGCACAGCAAAAGAAACTACCATCAGAGTCAACAGACAACCTACAAAATGGGAGAAAATTTTCGCAACCTACTCATCTGACAAAGGGCTAATATCCAGAATCTACAATGAACTCAAACAAATTTACAAGAAAAAAACAACCCCATCAAAAAGTGGGTGAAGGATATGAACAGACACTTCTCAAAAGAAGACATTTATGCAGCCAACAGACACATGAAAAAATGCTTATCATCACTGGCCATCAGAGAAATGCAAATCAAAACCACAATGAGATACCATCTCACACCAGTTAGAATGGCGATCATTAAAAAGTCAGGAAACAACAGGTGCTGGAGAGGATGTGGAGAAAGAGGAACACTTTTACACTGTTGGTGGGACTGTAAACTAGTTCAACCATTGTGGAAGTCAGTGTGGCGATTCCTCGGGGATCTAGAACTGGAAATACCATTTGACCCAGCCATCCCATTACTGGGTATATACCCAAAGGATTATAAATCATGCTGCTATAAAGACACATGCACACGTATGTTTATTGCGGCACTATTCACAATAGCAAAGACTTGGAACCAACCCAAATGTCCAACAATGATAGACTGGATTAAGAAAATGTGGCACATATACACCATGGAATACTATGCAGCCATAAAAAATGATGAGTTCATATCCTTGTAGGGACATGGATGAAACTGGAAATCATCGTTCTCAGCAAACTATCACAAGGACAAAAAACCAAACACCGCATGTTCTCACTCATAGGTGGGAATTGAACAATGAGAACACATGGACACAGGAAGGGGAACATCACACTCCGGGGACTGTTGTGGGGTGGGGGGTGGGGGGAGGGATAGCATTAGGAGATATACCTAATGCTAAATGACGAGTTAATGGGTGCAGTGCACCAACATGGCACATGTATTCATATGTAACAAACCTGCACATTGTGCACATGTACCCTAAAACTTAAAGTATAATAATATAAAATAAAATAAAATAATTATGCTTTTTTTAAAAAAAAAAAAAAGGGAATACTATGGGACAAAGAACTCCTATTAGTCCTGGAATCCAGAATCTACATTAGCCTCTTATTTTCCTGTGATTATAGGATATTTGTGGGTATCATTAGAGAGGCCAAGCAGATGTCTGCCAACGGGAGAGACCTGAAATGGACAGGATTGAGTGGTCAATGCCTGAGAGTTTGGAACAGAAGAGGAGGGCCCTCTGGAAATGAGCTCTAAGAACAGTGTTTGTGAGGAAGTGGTGATAAGTTCCATTAGTGACAGGGTCTCACGTGGAAGCAACTTCTCTAGCAGGTCTTCTGTCTTGTGTTGTCACTAGAGAAGAAGTCCAATTGAGTGAATAGAATCTTTTATCTAATGTGCACAAAAATCAGTTCATTTGAGGGCAATATTGTGTATATTGTCAAAATGTTTGTCTTATTCACATAGGGTATATTGAGAATACCCATCACCTGTTCTCTGTGTCAAGAAGAAGAGAATTTAGCCACATGAACTATATATGCAGTCCATAAATTAAAAGCACTTGACATTTTCTATAGCACATCTCGATATGAATCATCCACTGTCCAGTAAATGGGTTATGCTGAACACTTACATTCATTAGCTAAACTGTCATAAAGACAGAGTGTTGGAATTGCTGCTTCTAGTCCTAAATTCTGAGTGTTGGACACTTGGGAAACAGGCAGACTTTGCTCACATAGCCCATAACAGATCTCTTCATGGGAGCTGCCATCAGCATTCTTTCTTCTCTCTTTCGGTGCTTCTCAGTGAGTGCTGTGGAGCTAGAGAAAGCTGTCAGATCCCCTGCAAGATTAAACGAACAGCTCAACAGAACAGAAAGGCAAAAGAAAATCTGCTCTTGCAGAGGGACACATACTTCGGCTTGCAGCTGTCAGGAAAAGAGGAAGCTCCAATGCCATAAGTAAAAATGGGTTCCTTCTTCAGCCATTTAATGATAAGATTTTCTTAGAAAAGTACAATTTTCTCAAGTCACTCCAGCCACTTTCTGTTCATTCCCCTGGGTGTGGTGTCTATTTGATCTTAAATTTCTCCAAGATCCATAGCCTGAAACCCTTCATCTCTCACCTGTTTTGCCATATCTCTTTCATGATTTTCTTCACTAGCTCTGTCATAAATCCTGTGAAGTCATGCACTACATCTGGATACAGTTTTCTCCAGCAGGAATTTATTGTTTCAGGCTTGATGGCTTTCACGGCTTTTTCTATAACAATGATGGCACCTTCAATGGTGTAATCCTTCCAGACTTTCATGATTTTTTTTCTATCAGGGTTCTTTTCCATAGCATTGACAATACTTTCCATAGGTACCCTGTGTAACGAGCCTTAAAAATCCGTGGCCCCTGATCTAGGGGCTAAATTTGAGATATTGTCTTTGGGGGTAAATAGAGCCCTTCAACACCTTTAGTCTTGAACTCATGGGGTTCTGGATGGCCAGGGCCATCGTTCAATATCAGAAGAACTTTAAAAGACAGACCCTTTCTGGCAAGGTGCTTCCTGACATTAGGGACAAAGCATCAACACAACCCATCCAGAAAAAGTATTCTCATTGTTCAGACTTCTTGTTGTACAATCAAAGACTGGCATCTGATGTTCATCTTTCCCTTCAAAACTCAGGAGTTAGCAGCTTTGTAAATAGGGCAGTTCTGATAATAAAGCCAACCGTGTTTACACCGAAGAGTATAGTTAGCCTATCCCTTCCTGCTTAAATCTTGATGCTTGATTTTTTTTCTTAAAAATAAATGTATTTTGTGGCACTTTCTTTCCAAAATAGAACACTCCTGTCTGTGTTAAAAACCTGTTCGGGCAGATATCCTTTCTCCTTAATGATTTTCCTAGTGGTGTCTAAAAATTTGTCTGCAGCCTCTTGGTTGGCAGAAGCTTCTTTTCTTGTTATCTTAACATTACTTAAGACAGACCTCTTTCTAAAATTATCAAACCATCCTTTGCTGGCATTAAATTCTCTAGCTTTAGATTCTTCTCCTTCCTTTTGCTTTAAGTTGTCATATAATGACTTTGCTTTTTTCACATCATATTGGAGTCTATATATATGCCTTTCTTATAGCATTCCTGTACCCACATAAAAGCTGCATTGTCATTATGAGATAAAATGATATTTCACAAAAGGTGCAAAGTTTTCCTATATGGTGGTATGGATGCAATGGCAACTTCATGAATTTCCTTTTCTGTTTTTACAGTGGCCCATACGCTGGGTGAAATAGTGGGCAATCACAGCTATAGATCTCAATCTATGGTGCATTATCAAGCAATTCAACTTTTTATTGTAATGTCATGACTCTTCTCTGCTTCTTGGGAGCACTTTCAGCAACACTAGTGGCACTCCATATGGGTCCTATGGTGTTATTTAAGGTTTACAGTATTGCACTAAATACAGTGAAAAATATGTGAGAACCACGAGAATCACTTTTTATTGCAATAAGCAATTTACCAGAGAGACAAACTGCTCATGTGGAGATCATTAGCATTACAGGGTATTTTAAGCAGATATTATAACACTTGAGTTCTCCACAATAGCACCAGGAGATAGCTACAAAATTATTACAGTAGTACAGTATGTACTACAGTTAATTTTATGCAGTTATAATTCAGTAGTGCCTCTTTATCTTTGTTTAGATTTCTCTTGACTAAATAGCACCATGTAAAGTCTGGGTGTGTGTAATTCTTGATAAAATGCAACTTTTTAAAATAGATTTGTGTATATTTTATGATAGTAAAAGATAGAAAAATGCCTACATATATTTTATGCACTCATGATATACCTACCTTCTTAATTTTTGATATTTCTGGGATACACAATTCATTTGTAAGTTGTTTCAAATTGTTGCAAATCTCCAAAAAATGTTCCAATATATTTACTGAAAAAAAATCCACATATAAGTGGACAGGCATAATTCAAATCCATGTTAGTAAAGGGTCAACTATGTGTATTTATATATATACACACACATATGAAGAGAGAGAGAGAGAGAGTGCTTACTGATTTCCATAGTGTAAATGTTCTCGCATTTTATGTTTTTAAGCTAACTATGACTTCACTGTGAGTAGAATTAAGAAGAGATGGCACAATCAGCTCTTCTTAACTGGTGTGAGCTGGTTCTAGCACATTGCCGAAGACTTGCATCTTTCTCTCACATCCTACATCCCATTCAGCAGTAAATCCAATTGGCTCTATCTTCAAACTATATCCAGAATCCTGCCACTTCTCAGCCCGTCTGCTGCTACCATTCATGTTCAAGTCACTATCTTCTCTCATCAGAGTTTTAGAACAACCTCCTAACTGATCTTTGACCCTACAGTCTATTCTGAGCCAAAGGGATCATTTTAAAACATAAATCATGTCACTCCTCCTCTCAGAACCCTCCATTAGCTTCTATCTCATCAGCGTATGTGAAAGCCATCAAATAGTAGTCTATTTCCACTGTATTTTTCTTATCATTTTTTACATAACAATTTACTAATTTACCACCTGTTATCTGCTTTCACTTTCAGGAATGTAAGCTTCATGAGGCCACAGATTTTTGTCCTTTGTGTCTGAATCCCCAGGTCCCAGAAAAGTGAATAGACATAGAGTAAGCATTTAACAAATAACTGTTAAATAAATGAATATATTAATCAGTGCATCCTACTTCTTGACTGCTTTAACCTGGGTTGCTCCTCATTTGCATCCTCCTGATTTCTGACTCTTACCTGCTCCCAACCCTAGTGTGTCCTGCCTCCATCCTAACCTGGATCACTGTCCTTCACTGCTTCAGACCTCACGCTTCTCACCCCTACTTATCACCCACTTCCCGTTCTGCCAGTTTTGAGCTACTACATTGCCAGCCACAACTTGGCATAACACATGGAATAGTCCTTTTAGGCTGCCTCCCAGCTTCTTCATATTTTTAGAAACATGCCCAAAATGAATGCTCATATAACCCATTTGCTCACATATATCTGACACTACTAGGATAACTAAAAATGAATAATTTAGATGAATGATTACACTTCTCATATATTAAGCAATGTATAATCTAAGTAAAAGCTAAGTACCTATCATCACCTGGTACAAGAACATAAAGGGCAATTAGTGGGTGAGTAAATTATCAGAGTGATGATAACTAATATTTATTGAGCTCTTACTGTATATTGGACACATCGACTGTGTTATCTCTTTTTGCATCTTTCCACTTCCACTTTGTCAACTTAGAGCAAGAATATAGCCTTCCAATCAGAATCTTCATTTTCACCTTGTTCTCTTTCAATATTATTTTTCATGCTATAGTCACCCTGACTTTTAAAAAAATTTAAAGACATGCCAGAGCCCTCTCATCATACTCAACATAATACAAACTTTTTATCAGTATCCATTGATAATATTTAGCATCACTAGGTGCTTACTGTTTTCAAAGCTTGTTTCAATATTTCATATAATCCTGTTTAGTGCCCTCAACAATCCTATGAGGTAGGAAAAGCAGACATAAAGAGGATAAATGATTTGCTCAGTGTCATGAATTTAATAAATGGCAGAGCTGGGATTTGAATCCAGTCACAACCACTCTGCCATTCTGTCCCCTGAATGAGTGAGCTGGCCAAAGATACCATCTCAATTCTGTCTCCTACCGTGCCCTCCACCTGCTGAGCTAGAGTTCACTGCACTGCAGACATACACACTCTTTCTACCCTGGAACACATACAACTTAATGTTATTCCTCAGCAAGGCTTTCCTGAACCACCCAATCTAAAGTTACATTCTCTCTCTCATAGCATTCAGTTCTTTTCCTTCACAAGGTTAGTCACAATTTATGGATATACTTGTTTGCTTACATATTCATTCTCTTTCTCTACCACCATCATACCATGTTTCTACAAAACAGCCTGTACCCAGAACTTTCTGGTTCTTAATAAACATTTGTTGAATCCATTTGTGAATTTAGCATCATTTAATATTCACTACAAACCCTGAGGGAGGGCTTCTTTTAATTGACAGAGATAGTAAATAACTTGCCCAAGGTCAAAGAGCTTGTAAGTAGGGAGGCCTGGATTGCAACCCCAACCTTTCTGGTTCCAGAACACCAGCAAGCTGTGCTCTTCCCAAGGTGCTCAGGATTTGAGGACCTTAAACAGGGAGATGACTAAAGCAGCTGGCAGATGGGTTTAATAATCTCCTCTGTAATTATCTGCAAATTTGTAAACCTTGAAGTGAAAAATAAATCCTCCCTACTCAAGCTACTTTTTAAGAGTAAAGACTGAATGACCGAATGGAGCCTCATCTTGGGGGCCGTACTGAGCAAATCACAGTGCAAGGAGGCAGCTAATTGCTCAACCTGATTGCAACTGCTAATCACAGTCATAGGGAAAAAAGTGTCGGGAATTAATTAGGTAAGGACTTTCTGAACAGCAGCAGGAAGCCTCCAAGTGACCTTTATTTACAGTCAGTTAAACAGAAGTGTGACTAAAAATGCCAGGGAGCAAATCAGATTATTAATATTGATTGCTTAAAGAAAATGAATAATTTAGAAGCCGAGTCAGAATAAATATCCAGTGACAGAGATGAAAGAGCACAGCATCCCACATTTCTAACATTCATCCGTCATGCAGCAGTGTCCCCTGCTCGGAAATTGAGAATTTTCACCCTCACAAAGCACAATTAGTTTCATGACCCAGCATGATTGCCACCAGGAACTGTTCTCATTCAGCCAAGCATGGGGGAAATCCAGAGTGCTGAACTTGAGCTTTTGTTAACACTTTGCATGGTAAACTAATTACAAGTTCATGGAAGGTTTCTTTTCAATTTTTATTAATAAAACATCAACCAAAGGAAGTTAGATTGCATTTTCTGTACTAACTGAGCAAGGCTCAAGGGTTTCCATTTTTGATGTAAATATGTCTCTTGTGGTGCATATAATACAGAAGTTTTCAACAAAAAGGGCAGAGGTCTCAGATTGTTTATAACTCAAGATTTTCAGAGGTTATCTTCAATTTTCAATAAAAGTTGCCTTTCAAATACTGAAGTCAATTTGATACCACACTTCAACAACAACACACCTCTATCCTAACTCTATTTGGTGATAAGGCAGATATAGAGCACTTATTTATAGCAATATCATGAATGAGTGCTTTTGAGTTATATGGTTTTCTTTAAGCAGTGATTTTTGACATTTTTGAGCCATGTTGAAAGTTTAAGTTATGCTTAAAATTGTACTCTCCTCTACCTAGAAGTACTAATTAAATTTCTTAGTGGAGAGTTATTGCTATAATTATGTTTTTGGGCAGTAGATATTAATAGTTTTGCCGAAGTGGGAACATTTCAGAACTACCACCATGGTGAAATTCAGGCGTGTTTATTTTGGATAAGACTCAGAGAAATTAAGCTCTGTTACCATCAGATTAATGTAGCAAATTAACTAGCCATGTTCAAGGCAGCTACAATTTCTATATGACAGTAAACATAATTTGTAAACCAATCAATAAAGCAAGGCAAATCACTCATTTTGTCTAGGCATTAGTATTCATTTATGCCCATATTAATTTATGTCACTCATATTATTTATTGAGTATAAGTATTAGCATTATCTCATACACATATAAGAGAAATACTGAGATGAAATATTTTCCATTTCTACAGACTGAAGAGAACTGAATTGTCCCCCGTTTTAAACACAGTTGTTTAAAGTGCATTCCTTTAATACCTTACGTTGCAGTGGAATATCAAAATGTGTATCTGAATAATCTCCCCAGATGTTCCATTTCTTTACAGTTGAGAAGAAACCAAATGCCTCAGCCATGGTTGAGATTCACTTCAAATGTGAATTTTTGACATGTATTGGTCTCGTTCTATTGCCTATCAGACTTTAGTAAATACAGCCCAGCTAAATGGTTTGACCAACCCCAAGTAAGACCCATGACCAACACAGTTAAGTTCTTCGGGTCCAAAAAGATAGGCACTAATGGTAGGAAGTCTGCATCAAGCACGGCTGCAATCTTCCCATTTGGCTGATTATTGATTTAAACATTGAGGGAATATCTTTCAAACATGAACAAATTATCACTTCTCTGTTACAGACAAAAGTTCACAGTAACATTCTATTCTTAAAAAAAAAAAGAAAAAAAAAACTGATTGATTATTTCCCAATAACAGGAATCACTGCTCATTTTGACCTATTTGAAGGAGCAATAAAAGGTCATCTGGCTATGCAGCTATCTGGTTATATAGACTTTTTTCTATGAGAAATTAAATAAATATACCCCTCCTGGAAATAAAGGTCATGTAAAAATGAGACTCCTCAGTCCTCTATGGTCAAATACCAGTATGCCAACACTGCAGACTGATCATTTTCTGATAGAAGAATTCTCCTTCACTTGGAATGTTGCAGAGAAATAGAAGCCAGTGAGAGTTTTGTGTTTGTCCCACAATTTGAAAAAAAAAAAATCCTCATTATTTATAGACTACGTCAGTGGTCCCCAACCTTTTTGGCGTGAGGGAATGGTTTCGTAGAAGACGTTTTTTCCATGGAAGGCAGAGGGAGGTGGGGGTGGGAGGTGGGGGCTGGGGGTTGGATACTTTAGAGATGAAACTGTTTCACCTCAGATACTCAGATCATCAAGCATTAGTTTAGATTCTCACAAGGAGCAGGCAACTCTTGCGTGCACAGCTCACAATAGGTTTGGTACTCCTATGAGAATCTAATGCCAGTGCTGATCTGACAGGAAGCGTTGCTCAGGCAGTAATGCTCACCCGCTGCTCACCTCCTGCTGGGCGGCCCGGTTCTTACCAGCCCACTGGGACTGGGGACCCCTGGGCTATGTTATACTATTTCTAATATCTCTTCCTGGATGTTAGCTTGTTGTTTTTCAAAATATGCAAAACTGATGCTCAAAGGAAATGCAACAAAAACAAAGTGCAGAGAGCTATAATTAAGTGCCAGCATAAAGTCTTCATCACATTTAGTGTTAAAGTAATACAGTTTTTATTGAGATATACTAAATGATTCAGGTAGCTGGCAGGTGGGTTACAACAAGTCATTAGATTGTGAGAGGATTTTATGGGTTCTTATTTACATCTAGATAACTAGCACACTGACGGTGGCTACCATTCTTCCCCAAAGCAATTTTTATTTTCAAAAAAAAAAAAAATCATGCAGAATTATGGTCCTGCATTTAGATTCCAGAAACCTACCTAAAAGGGGCTGGACCATGGCTAGAAAACTGAGCTTACTTTTTCTGATTCTTTTCCTATTTTCGGGAAACTAAATGAATCAGGTTCTTTAGAAAAGCAATAATGTGAAAACGTGCATCTTTTAATACATGACAGCTATGGTTAAATACACGACTGTATGGCATTCTTAGATGTCTTCCTTTTGCTTCTAGTGGGTGATGATTTTCACATTAATTGTATGTCATTTGTAGTAGGGATGCCTGGCTTTACATGCAGATGTGCCCTATTTCTTTCCATTATGGGAATCAAGTAATATGATTGCAATAATTCCTGGTTTCAGATTATAAAAAGCAGCATCTTTAGAATTTGTAAATGTGATGTTTTTATTTTATTCCTTTGTTTATACACAGATTAAAACATGATCCCTCATGGCTGCAGCTTATAATTGAATTGAGTGTTCTGAGGCTGACACAGAGCAATGGAGCAATGCTTGAGTGACTTGGGAACAGAGTCAACACCTGAGGAATAAATTCTCTCCTTGATCTTTCACCATGGTTTTGAATCTTTTGATAATGTTGAGAAGACACAATAAAAATGATATTATTTTTAATGAGCAAAGACATGTAGCTGACACTACACTGCCTGCTGCAGAAAAGGATTTTTCAATATTATTTGAAAAATTTAGGGTGGGGGGATATTTTACATATAATTAATTTCATCTTAATTTGCTTAGCTCTCTGTTAAAGATCATCAGGTTGGAAATGTAGTATGTTTCTTTGTTCTTTTTTATCCCCTTGAAGTCTCAGCATAATTTAGAACTACGGAAAAGTGATTCTTTAGCACTTTGCATGCAAGTCACAATTTCTTTATTGGGTTCCAAAAGATCCCTGGTCTCCAAGCTCCAGTGCTCAGCTGCCACTGCATATGGTGCTGCTGCAAACTGAAACTTGCAGAAATAATCATTCCCTATGTTTGTAAGAGGCCGTGTTTCAAGCACTACTTGACACATCTCATTTCTTTAGGGAGTTTGCATTTGTATTGCAAAACAGCAGAGCCAATAAAAATCTAAGATCTTTTTCTCTGTTCAATATTGTATATTATGAACAATCCTTACTATCATTGCTAATAATCAGAACTTTTCAGCCTGAGGCTTTGTATGTACTTTCATTCCTAGAATGAAAACACAAATATAAATTAACACAGTATAGTAAATATGAAATATGGACACTTTTCCAAGTATGTGATTTTAAAATGTATTTTGTATTTACACTCAAAATTACACCACTTATTGCAAATCATTAGAGGCTTTATTGACTTTTTTCCTTCTGTGATCTTGCTATTGATTATTTCCTTAACCATCTTTTTAAATAAAAAGTCAAAAGTAGAAAAATGATGTTTTTAATTGCTTTACTAACACATATAGAACTAACACATATAGAATACATAATACTTACCTTAATTCAAGGGATATATGAGATACCTCCATACAAGTAGAGATGGCTCCAAGCTTAGATTTCTATGACCTTCTACTTGCTCTATTACATATAAATAAGACTGTAAAAATATAGCTGCCAACCAATATTTTCAAAAGCTAACACAGAGAAAGAACCACTTGAACACAGCCAAAGTCTCCATAAATTTTCAAGTTAGGTTTCTACGAGAGAACATTATATTTCAAGATAAAAAGCTTTGTTGTCAGCATCCTTACAATGTAAAATTAAAAATATATGTTAATGGAGGCCAGGCGTGGTGGCCCATGCCTGTAATCCCAACATTTTTGGAGGCTGAGGCAGGTGGATCATGAGTTCAAGAGATTGAGACCATCTTGGCCAACATGGTGAAACCCCATCTCTACTAAAAATTCAAAAATTAGCTGGGCATGGTGGCACATGCCTGTAGTCCCAGCTACTCAGGAGGCTGAGTGTATATATATATATACACACATACACACGCACACACATATATACACACATATATACACTTATATATACACATATATACACACATATATACACTTATATATACACATATATATTTCATATGTATACATATATACACATATATATTTCATATATACATATATACATTTCATATATATACACACATATATAAATGAAAGATAGTCTGGGCAGAGTTAGTTGACAGCCTGAAGATCAAATTATCATTTAGGGTTTCCTACCATTTTCTTTCAAAAAAATTCTTCATAAATAAGGACACTAAGGCTGTTTTCTCAGAAGGCCCATATATGCTTTGTTGGTTTTTTTCTTTAAGAAAAAAAAAAAAACAACTTATTTTCCCGTTCTGGACTTCTTGATTGTAAAACAGAAATAGAAAATGTTACTAAATTTTTAAAAAGTTCTAAATAGGTTTTAATTCAATAATCATCACTGGATTGAATTTCAAAAAATTTAAATATTTTTGTTTCTATGTTAGAAGGAGAAAAAGAGAACATAAATAGCATTTGAATATTTTAATGGCTTTGTAAATAATATTTATGTTTAAATTTGAATGCAAAATGTAGAGAATTTCAGGTAGAATGGAATTCAGTAGTGATAACCTCCTTAGCTAAGTTTTAATCAGTGTGGAAGATCCTATGCTTTGTGGCTTTGCTGAGTTCAGATGATGTTGGTGGATTCTGAAGCAGAAAAATAGGTATATGTTTCTTTGATGTTTTTCTTAAGAAAGTTGGAAGTGCATCCCATAGGAAGAATAAGTTTCTCCTTGCCTTCTTAATAGCCACTAGAGACACAGGAAGTGACCAGAATATCTACATTTGATTATTATATAACCATTCAGTTTCTGAATAATTCAATGATCCAATTTTCTTCTTAATAGAAAGATTGGGTCGTTCATATAAAATAAATTTTTAAAAAAATACCTTGTCGTGCAACTGCTTAGAGGTGAAGAAAGCTATCCATGACTCGATCCATTTGGCTCTTTACAGTAAAACTTTCATTGATCAGGTAGTCAGCTACAAAGCTGACCCTAGAAATTCATGTGGGCAATGTTTGCCATGTCACAATTCATTTTTCATCCATGGTTGAGTTTCAACAAATTCATCTTCCTTTATCAAGCCCACTGAACATCAAAATGATTTCCATTACAATACTTACTAGATTTGGCTGTATTGATAGGCTTTATAAAATAATTCTTTTAATCTTTCACTCAATTATCTTACATTTTAGTGAATGGTATGAAAACCAAAAAAAAAAGCTTGTTTAGAGTACCAGGTACGGCAAATTGGCACTACTTGGAATTTTTATGCAGGCTTAATCATCATGGATGAAGATCATGGCTCAAAATGCCTATAGTTCCCACAAAAATAATTTACAGATTGGAGAATTATTTACCATTAGTTAGCACATCTAAGAAAAATCCTCTATCTGATAATATGTTTACCCTCAATTGAGGTTGTGACGGAACTGTGTCTAAAACTTTACAAATGTCTTAACTTGAGAGGGAAAATATGTTTTAAGAGCTAGCTGACTAATTAATTGATTGCTTATTGTGACAGTTAGCATAAGAAATAACAGAGAACTGGGTATTAGTCCTACAGATAACAGAGGGGAAGTCTGTGATCTATAGACTGTGAGGTGATGGTACCCATTAGAGTTGACTGATTACTTGTGAGAAGCAAGAGACCAGAAACCGAGAGTTAGATTTGCCAGGCTTTAGATTTGGGTAGCTGAAAGGAAAATAATTATGTGAGTAGAAATATGGGAACTAGAGGACTCTGGGGATATTATAATCAGTTCAGATTGGAATCTTTTAGTTTACCTAAACTCCCATTTAAGAATATCTAGATGAGAGATGGTAAGAGCTGATGGCTTCAAGATGTTGAAGTTGGAGACAGAGATGGAGTAGTCATCTATATATATGTCTATATCTAGTGATTGAAAATAACAAATAAACAGAGTTTTAAAAAATTACCCAGGATCCTGCTACCCACAACTAATCGAATAATATAACACATGCCCCAATCTTTTTATCATACACAAATACATACATAAATGTGCTCTTTCAGCCACTTCCTTGCATAGCATAACTATTTTATTTTGAAAATTGGTAAGAGGGAAGCTGAGATGTTTTAGCATCACCATTGTTCCAAAGCACTAGAGTTAATTTGTCACCTTGTAATTGCCACCAAATTGTAGTAATAGTAACTAGGAGGAAAAAGAATAGACTAGGAGAATACTCTTGAAAATTTAAATATATTAAGTGCTAGTAGATAGTTTTTTTAAATCACATCATGATTCAAAGAGAATTTGAAGGAAAAATGTAATTCAAAAACATCTCTGTATTTCTTAGGTTAATACATCATATCAAAATTGTTTTATTTATTCCCTTCATTATCCCCACTCTCTTCATACTTGCTTCTCTTCAGTTTTGGACATGATTTCAGCCAAGTTAAAATAAATGCTGATTATGATGATCGCATAATTGGTTAGCAAATCAAATGTCTTTTTTTACATTAAGAAAAAGAGAGTTTGCTCTAAGTTGGTACACATCACAATTATATAATATAGTCCCATTTGGACCTGCAATAACAGTTTTAGGCATTACAGCCTCAAATTGCTATGTTTCACAGGCTCCAAGCAGAATTGTCATTCCCTGTAATGCCTTAGTGTAAGCACACGAGAAGTGAGAAAAAAAAAAAAATCACTCAAGGAGGAAAATTACATGAAAATAGAAGGTATGAAAAAATTGCCTTGATATATGCTCCAATTACGTAGTCTAGAAATACAAAGAACAGTGGGTGTGTGCCTCTCAAATCTCCAGTGAGAAAAACATCCAGAAGTTCACAAAGCTCAATTGTTTTTCCAAAATATCTGATTAAGAAAATCAATTAACTGGGCATAATCGGCCCTGTGGAGAAATTACTTCATTTCATTGGAAGAGGAAGAGAAAATGTGAATAAATCCATTTTTTTCTTATTGCTTTACCCTTCCACGTAACTATGAGAGATAGAGGAAAAAAAAAAAAGGAGAGAGAAAAAGGTGATAGAGGAAAAATAAATAGAAAGATGTGGGAAAGATGCACAGAGATGTCCTCACCTGGTGAAATCTCAGCTACCAGTTTTAAAATGCAAACCTCCTTGTAAAATTCCAATCTTTCATGTATAGCTCTGGGGTAGATTTTTACTCTTTGGAGTTACCACTGAGTTTTAGGATCCTGGTCTCCCAAACTAGGTTCTAATTAGGAATTGACCTCTCCAGATTATTCTTAGTTTATATATCTGGAAAATAGATTAAAACCTTTTTTCAGTTTTAATTTTTATACTAATGGTGGCTGAAAAGATAAGTAGCAACAACACTTACCAAAACAAACACAAATTACAGCATTTCCAGAAATTTCCAAACTTTGTCCTAGTAATTATCTCAGATACTCAGAGACTCCTGTTGATATCTTTGGCTCCAAAGCATTCATTTAAGGAACTTTGCTTTCTTTCAGTCTCTGAACCTTCTCTAGACGATAAAGAGTACTTTGTTACTTCAAATCCAGTTGATTCAGCAGAAATCCAGTTGATTCATCAGAATGGCCAAACCCATTCTGTGAGAATAGGTGTGCATCCACAGAACCCTTATGTAAACCTGATTTGATAAGGATTATTTGCATTTCTGGCAATTACAAAACTCTAACTTTTAGCTCTTAAGTGCCTCTACTGTACAGCCTCAAGGTCATAGTAGGTCATTTGTCACCATGAAAGCTCTGACCCAGCTAAAACACAAACTACAAACTAGATACTGCTTGGACTTCAATCCCAGCATCACCAGATGCTGCATGAGTGAATTATTTAATCTCCCTGTGCCTTAATGTATCACCATAAAATAGGAATAATAATATTTCCTACCTCATAAGGATGCTGTGAGAATTCAGTAAGTTAATACATTTAAAAGGTCCCACAACCATGCCTTTCACATTGTAAGCACTGTGTAATTATTATCATTGCCAAGATTTACCTTGGAACAAAGTTTTGCCTGGCCTACACTGATGTTATGGGTTGAATTGTGTGTTCTCCTAAAATTTATAGGAAGTTCTAACCTTCGGTACCTCAGAACATTATTGTATTTGGAGATAGGGTCTTTAAAGAATTAATTAAGTTAAAATGAGGTCATTAGGGTGGGCTCTAATCCAAAATGCCTGGTGTTTTTATAAGAGGAGATCAGGGAAAAGACACAGAAGGAAACCCACACAAAAACACAGAGAGAAGACGTCTGCACACCAGGGAGAGAGGCCTCAGAAGAAACCAACCCAGCTGACACCTTGATTTCGAACTTCCAGGGTCCAAAATTGTGAGAAAATAAATTTCTGTTGTTTAAGGCAGGGGTCCTCACCTCCGGGCCGTGGACCTGAACCAGTCCCCATGACCTGTTAGGAACTGGCTGCACAGCAAGAGGTGAGCGGCAGGGGAGCAAGCATTACCACCTGAGCTCCGTCTCCTGTCAGATCAGCAGGGGCATTAAATTCTCACTGTGAACTGTGCATGCGAGGGATCTAAGTTGTGTGCTCCTTGTGGGAATCTAATACCTGATGGTCTGAGGTGGAACACTTTCATTCCAAAACCACTTGCCAGCCCCCACCTTGGCCATGAAAATATTGTCTTCCACAAAACCAGTCCTTGGTGCTAAAAAAGTTGGAGACCACTGGTTTAAGCTACTCAGTTGTAATACTTTGTTATTGCTGCTCTAGCAAACTAATATAATTCGATTCAAGTTTTCATCTGGGGCTGACTCTCTTGAAAAGTCAGGAGACGTGATGACAGGAGACTCTCCTTAGCTACATGGAAAGAGTAGATGGCAGTTAAATAATACTGTCCCCTTTAAAGAAGGAATAGATTATCCAGTGGATGACAAGCCCACCATCTTCCATTTTCTCACATCCAACCCACCTCACACATTTATGTAATTCTCGTGGCACCATTGGTATTTACAGCACCTGATCTAAAGATCTAGCTCATTTTTAGCTATTATATAAACTAGTTCTTATTCTTCCAAATTTAGCTGGACAATCTCTGGTGTAGAAAAAGACAGCCTCCTTCCCTGACACCCATGGAAAACCTTCATAGTGATGGCAGCATATGACTGGGGGGAGGAGAGGTTGTTCACAAGTAATTACCTCTGTAATTCTACTTCTTTCTCTCCTTGGAACCGTATGAAAATGCAGAAGGGTGAGAAGTATAATTACACGGAACACTTTAAATATCAGTAGTAGAATACACATTTTACAATTCAATTCACATTGTGTGTTTGTATATGCATATATGTGTGTGTTGTGACTTTATATTTAAGAACTGCTTTCAACAGGATAGAAAATATTTTCCTTTTTTAAACAATTTTGGATACCATGAAGCCATAGCCTTCATTTTCCTGATTTTAACTGAAAACTAGCTCATCTACTTTTTAATGTGTAGCACATTGCCACCTCATTCCTAAAAGCTCCATCCTGTCTAAGATGCCAGTCGAAGGCTCTATCTGATGTGGCCAGCCAGTGAGGCTCTGCAGTAATTCCATGCTGGGCACCCTGTAATGAGGACAATTCCTGTTTGGAGGCATTTCTTTTCATGGGTTGCAGCTACAACTGCAAGTACGGTTTATGTCTGCTGCTGGCTGGTCAAAGAAATACTGTCAGTTTTTTATTAACAAGCTGTAAGCACTTGCAAGTGAAAGGGAGGGAGGGAGAAAAAGGAGTGTGCCCAAAGTTATTTCAATAGGCAAGCTCTAAAGTATTGTAAGGTTAATACTGACTAATTAATGACAGCACCAAATGGAGCCAAAAGCATGAAGTCTGCAAATGCCTTCATGCATAATGAGGGCTGCATAGATATACCCTACTCCCACTTTCCATGTATGTTTGTAGGTCTGGCTGCAAAAGGTAATTGAGGTAAATAGGGTTTTCAACTTATTGCTTATTCTTTAATACTGAGAAAGTATTTGGCTATTCTCCTTTCTTACTTCAAAGAACCACACTCAATTAACTCTAGTAAATCTTATACCTGGTAGTGTCACCACTAGAGTCCATGACATAGAAATCTTTGAAGGGCATTTATAGAAGGAGGGGGAGACAGAACCACACCATACATTCAGAACACATTCATCTCTTTGCAGTTAGAACTGATGAGCCCTAACTGTTGGGGTGGGCTGGAGGAAGGGGGCTTGCTGTTTTCAACTCCTTATGCTTATGAAAACCAAGCCTCTCCATTCTTAAAAAAAACAACAACAACAAAAAAAAAACTCTCAAATCCAAATCATTTTTTAAAGCACCCTGACCCTTTAATAAAAAGAGCCAGTAAGATAGCATCTGAAAAAAAGAAAGACAGATTTTAGGAACAAAGGATTTTTTTCCTCGTGCTTTGTTTTCCCAGTCTTGAATTAATCACAGCTGTCTTTCCCCAGCAAAGGTTATTTTTATCTAGCGTGCTTTAAATTAAAAAACAACAACAACAAAGGGAGCAATCTGATGTTCTTCAAGCTCCCAGAGCCCTTGCACAGAAAAAGAAGCATTTGCTCTGTGCAGCTAAGAATCCAGCTTTTAATTCTATCTTTTCTTGTGTTTACATAAACTTTCGTTTGCATTTCAGAAGCCTTATGGAAAGATTCCTGTGGCTGACCCAGGAGTAGTGGTGAATTTCTCCATCAAGTGAGTATTGATGAGCTGCAAAGTTCAGTGAACAGGAAAATTCTGCTCCTTTTATTGCCAATGTGACAGGTTACTTTATTACCATGCCTTTCACAGCAATTTAACAGTTACCCTGGTAACGGATTCAGTGAGGTAATGGGATCACAGGCATTGGAGCGGAGGCAGGCTGGCCGCTCGGCGCAGCCATCTGCTGGCTGCTGTTCCGGAGGCTGTCTGCCTGGAGGAGCCCTGACAGTCACGGGGCCTGCATGGCAATGAGCAGGTGAAACCGCAGGCCTGCCCTATTTAGCTGTACTCTGGTGATTTGTCTTTCTAATTCTATTGAAATAATCATCAGGATTTGTTTCTGATTAATTAACTAACCTTTTGGTAAAAAGATTAGATAACGAAATTGCTGCCTATTCAGAGATAATGAGATTTTTATTACTCTGTCAAAGGAAAAAAAGTACATTTATGTGTCACCAGCCGCTGTGTCAAGAGGAAAAAAAAAGAGAGAGAGAGAGATTTCAGTCTTTGTCGAATGTGTATATTCCTCAACAGACGACGGGTGTGCTTAATTCTGTAGGAACGCCCCAGCCTCGTTTGACGCCTTTAGGAAGAGTTTTTAAAACAGCAAACAAAGTAATAAACACATTTAGTCCAATAGGCTTTTGGGGAGGGTGCTAATTTGTTTTAAAATGTCTCCTAATGGGAGAGAAACGCTTGGGAGTCTGGGGAACTTGCCTGTACTGTGTGGGTGTATTTATGTAAGTGTGAGAGTGTGAAGAAAGCAGTAAAATCTCCGTGCGAGGCTTTAAAATGACATATGTAGACAGGCTGCTTTTCCTCCGCACTACAGATATGTCTTCGGCTTGCAGTACATTTGTCTTCTGGCAGGAGCTGCACTCGGGCAATGGGAAGGGGAAATCATCCGAGCTTAGCAGGCTGGGAGGTCACCTGTGACTGTCACAGGTAGGCTGCCTTAGGAAATGAATTATTCTAACTGGCGGTGAGTAAAAAGGGAAGCAGCCCTTCTCCTGTTTCACTCCAAGACACACAGCCAGTCAATTTAACCTTTTCTCTTAAGAAGTCATAGCTCAATCCTTTGTTAAGGGGGACTTTCATTTTCTCACTCCTCTGTGCCTTCTTCAATGCTGTGATGCCAAGAAAAAAAAAAAATACCAACCCCGGGAAAAGCGCTTCCCTTGGATAAAGAGATGCCAAATGCGCCAAATAGGCTGTGTGAGCCAGGCAGCATTGGAGGGAACAAAGCGCAGTATATTTCCAAATAAAACTTCAAAGAGCTACAATATTGTTTTAATTACTAAAACCTGAGGAGGAAACACAGTGCATGTCTCCTCCTTCAATGCAATGAAACGGAGGAGTGGGAGAAAGGGCCAAGTGGCAGGCTGGGACCCAGCTGAGCATTTTGTGAAAGTGTATTTGTGTCACTGTCTTTTCAGAGTCAATGAGACACTTATGTTTCTTGTGATATCCTGTGGCCTTGGCTGCCTCCGTTTGTGTGGGTATGAACATGAAAAGATTTCAAGTTCTAAAAATGGAAGTTTCTATTCTGAATTTCGTATGGTTCACAGACAAGTTGCAACAGACCAAAGGAAAAAAAAAAAAAAAAAAAAAGAAAGAATGTGCAGGGGATCAAATGTGAACATTCCAGAGCCCACTTTCCTGTCCTGCCTGGCGTTCCCACTCTCCTTCCCCTCTTTATTCCAGTTCCTCCTGCACCTCCAATTGCCAGCTAACAGGCTCCATTCCTGATAACAGATGCTTGACAAAGAAAGAGAAATAAGACATTAAAAAAGAGTAGGCTGCTGCTGGGGGTGGGGATTTGATAGCACATTGCCAATGGCTTTTTACAGGAACTTGCTCTCCCTGGCTCACTACCAAGACAGGGAAAGAACAGGGCGGGGGAGGGAGCCTTTGTCCTCAAACTCCCAGTGAAATATAGGGTTAATATTAGCAATTATTATTAAAATTAGCCAAATGTTATTAAATGATCTTTGTATAGAAGAATAAGTATAGTTTTCCCTTTGGCAGACAATGACATCTGCAGCTCTACATTTTCATGAAATGACTATACTTAACAAAAACATTACTTCATTTTCATGGTATTTCTTTTGTGCCTAGGAGCAACCCTGTAATTGTTCGCTTCAATTACAACATTACTATTTTAAACCGAAACCCATTTTATCTGCATGCCAGCTTTTTATTTGTTTTACCAACTATATCTATTTCCATTACTGCAAGGCTGATGGTTTGTCTCAAGAGGAAATCAAATCCATTAATTCAGAAATTTCAAGCCTGACTAGCTCTGCCATAAGCAGCATTTCTTATGCTAATAGCAAATGTGCTGAGACTGAAAGGAACTGACATGGCCCTGTTTTTTATCATAACTTAAGCATTTATGTAAGAAGGCAAATCTAATAGTAGTAGGAAACTGTAAGTGTTATTATATATAATTCACTTTCCTGAGATCTGGACAGGGCTCTGGTTTGTGTAGCCATGGTTTAAATCAGGCTGCCACAAGACTTTAACTCACCTGACTTTCCCTATTCAGCCAACATATTGCTTCACAACAGATACATCTAGCATGAAACTAGATTTGTGTGTTTGTGTGGATTTGTTTGTTTTATTCTCTACTATTTTTTCCCCCTGCAAGACCGACTTTTGTCAATGCAGGGGGGAAAAAAAATCATTTTGTATTCAGGGGATGTCTGAAACTTACGCGTGTAACAGCACTAGCCTGAGACAAACCTGGCTCCTTCTGTTTCATTTTTAATGCACTCTGTTTGGGTCCTATCACATGGTTTGTGTTCAATTAGATAGCTTGACTCGATAAAATCTGACTCTGACCCAGAAAAAAAGGAGAGAGAGAGACTGCTCCTGACTCCTGCTTAAGCTTTTGCAGGCACTGTGACCTGTTTATGTCAATGGTAAAGTTTAAGAGATTCCTATCACAGAACCACATCATCTTCTGGGATCTTAAAAATACAGAAAGCACTCGAGGACCCTGGCCCTCCTTTGTTGCTGCAAAGCCCTTCAGTGCTGTAAATCAGTTCTCATTGGGAGCTCTTATACACCAGCCGTCACCGAGAAGCTTTGGAGAAGTAGACAAGGCTTTTAGGAATTGCTGAACCATGAAGTTGACCTGCTTAGGGTTTTGTTGTAGGCTATTAAATCCGGGATGGCCGTTTTAAGATGATTCCGCTTTCTTTTTCCCTTGGCCTGGTTAAGCAACTCTACCCCCACCTCATTATTCGACTGATTTAAAAAAAAAATCAGAATGGAGCAACCTGCTGTTTAAGAATACTACCTTCACACATCAATTTAATGAGAGTGACTTATGCTGACGTAGTTTATGGGCTCAAGCAACTTGACGCTAATTTTGCAGCTAAGAAAAGATTTACTAACTGTACATACTGCTCTGCTTTTGTTGGCAAGGGTACCACGATTCTTTTCTCCAAAAACAAACTCTAAATCTTTTGTAAACATGCATTATTTGGTTAACACATTGTAAATGGATCCCAGTTGTGCAGCACAAGCACTGTTCACTATTATGTAAACAATTATTCACTGAAAGCCTTGCTTTAAATTGTAAATGAATATATTTCAGCTGTAACGTTGCTTTCAGACCTGCCCAGTGGTATAAATCTGGTCATTTGTTTTTTGCACTCTGCCTATTACTAACCGGTTAGAAATGTGCTGATTATTTGCACAAGCCTTTCACACTGCGGGCACAGTTAAATTGCTGTTTTATTTTTCCTGTGTTTGATGAGTGTTAACAGGAGCGCCATTTGAGGAAACCCAAACCAAATACAGCTCTTTAATTG
The DNA here is from genome assembly GCF_029289425.2 of Pan paniscus. Lineage (NCBI taxonomy): Eukaryota > Metazoa > Chordata > Mammalia > Primates > Hominidae > Pan > Pan paniscus. The sequence continues at coordinate 120,705,326 of NC_073253.2, read as the reverse complement.
GGGTTGGAGTGTTTGGGAAAAGCCACCCGGTGAGTAATTCCACTGTTTAATGTTTGAAAGTTCATCCACCTCACTATAGGACTTATGACAAGATTAATTAAAGGGAGTTAACAAAAATGCAGGGCCTTGCTCAGCCAACCAGAATAGCTTGAAATACGGCGCACCCACTTGCAGGGATGTAGATTATTTGGTGCAAGGTCTAATTCCCAACTCTCTCCTTTAAACTCCTGTCATTGCCAAACAGCTCCATTTTAAATTCAGTATCTCTTCAAGAAAGCACAATCTGGAGAAAAAAAATATGACAGAGGTATCTCATTGGGCCCCTGTGACTTCCTTTGCTCACAGGGTACGCCCAGTGGCTGATGAAAGTTTCAGCTGACTCAGAAAGCCTTGTCTTTTTATTTCCCCCTAAACAGTCAATGATTCATTTTTAATGTTTCCCCACCTCTTGTGGTTTAATTGGGTTTCAGTAGTGTGCTGATCTGCAGAGCTTGGAAGACAGAAATAATGACCTTGGATGGTCTCATTGGTGTGCACCAGAACAAGTGTAGTTTTATTGAGCTCTGTTGCTAGAACTGCAGAACTGTATGTGCATTAACTTAGACAGTGCTGACCTTAGATCAAGCCTAGGATAATGGGAAAAGCCCCAGATTCCAGCCCTGGATTTGCTCCTGACTTTGCACACTCATTTTACCTCTGTGAGTCTTGCCTGTGGCATAGCCGGGTTGGATGGCACCATCCTTATTGTTCCTTCTGAAACTGAAATTCTCAGATACCTGCGGTGCATAATTCTACCTGCTCTTTCACATCTATAAATAAATAAAAGAGGAAGACTCAGTGATCAAAAGATATGGTGTTTAATAGCTAAAAGGACGAGGCTTTTTATTTCCACATTGAACATTAGAAAGGGGATCTGTAGTTTTTTTTGTTACTGAAAATTCTGTAGAATTTAGGTAGAATAGGTATGCTTCCTTCTGTGGCTATTCTTTGCAACTTAAATGACTATACTATCCTTAAGTAAACCACACAAGAAATACTTTGTAGATCTACAATGGTTTGTAATTATATTATTTATAATTTGTTTAATATACTTTCCCTTATAGTGAACAGGACTCATGCTACCTTTTTCTTCCTAATAATCTACTTATTCAGATAGTCTATTTTGCATATTACATTCAATTTAGGTTGAAAGAATGAAAGTAATGTGCACATCAATAAATGGCTGTGAAAATTAAGATAGAAGACTTTTTTGTCTTCTCTGAAACTTTCTCTTTTCTAGGTACTGATGCAAGTTATCGCTAATGACAAATTGGAATCATAAGCCTTGAGTACAAAAAGTCCATTTAAGGACAATTATGAGCTTTGTCATAATGGAAAATACAGGCATTGATTTCTTTTCCTCTGCTAAACACAGTTTTCTAAAGAAGAAACAGTCAGTCTCCTGTAGCATTTCTCTTACCTATATATATGTGTTCGATAGGCAGTTCCACAGAACAAATGGAAATATTTTTTAATTACATATGTTTTAGTTAGAAACACACTTGGAATTTTTTTAAATTGTAGTTTGTAATAGTCCTGAGTCCTGGTAGTTGGTTTATTTTAAAATGTAGATGTTACACCAAATTGAAATATTAGCAGTGCTTTATTTTACCTGCTTCCCTATCTGCCCTGCCTTTCATCCAGTGCTTCCAAGAGAAATACACATTTCACACTGCTCACAGTTCTAACATTTTCTTTGCCTATTTCTGACTTCTGACCTTGTCCAGACAGATAACCATGCTATGATGACTTTACCTTTCCACTCTCTACTTTATAACACCATGTCTAGGAATGCCCCAGTTAAAAGAAGGAGACACTGATTCAGGCCAAATGTGTGGAATATTGATAAAGTCCATTCAGAATTGAAAAGTGTGCAGGGTTGCTCACAATGACCTTCTTAGAAACACATTAAGGATGTACAAGTGTTTCTGGTCTTTATTATGGTCTTGGCTATTTATATTATACAAGGACAGACTTCGTCTGACTGGTTTTTGCTATCAAACTTTCACGTTTATTTCAATAAATGGTCATTTAAATACCTGAAAGAGTTCAAGTAAGTTTTTACATCAGTATGCGGAACGAGTGCAAAGCATTCAAATAGTCTACTATGCCCAAGTCGGGACTTTTCTGCTGTTGTCAATGAGTCCATATAATCTAGCTGAAAAATATTCTGAGCATTTTCCTGAGCAGACAGAATTCCTGTCCTGGACTTATATCTTAGAGAATGTGCAGGTAATCTAAAGAATCTTTAAAATAAAGGCCAAGCAGCCTTGGTTGATATGTTCCTCTTCAGTTACTTAAATTCTAAGTTCTTTGGCAGTGAGGAATTTATCTTATTCATCTTTCCAATCTGACTACCTAGCGCAATGCCTCACATTTAGCAAATGTCCAATAAATGTTTGTTGACCTAAATAATTATGGCATCCTGAATATTCATTCTTTACTCCATGGTAGTAGAGAGATGAGTCATGTAATCAATGTGTACAACTTACATGTATAGGAAAATAGTCATTCCTACTTACAGAATGTCCAGTTTGTGAATTCACCTAAGGCTAGACACAGATTCAGAGGCAGAAATGTCATTCATATTGCAAAAATGAAGATTTCCCTAAAATATGATTAAAATAATACACCTATTAGAATTAAATCAATATACCAGCAGTAGAAGGGAAGATTACAAGGCACAAAGAAAGAAACAAATCTTTGTATTTAGGTGAGTCCTCATCTTAAAAATGTCTTCTATTATTATGTATTTAGAACGTGGTTTTTTTTTTGCATAAATGTTTGCAAGAACCTGTAGCTGCACCTTCTTCTGCTTTTAGACCTGTTGGAGTGAGACTCAAATTTGACAATCACTTATTTAAGTACTTTAGTAACAGAAAGAAATAATTTAATAGTTGATATGGTTTGGTTGTGTCCCACCCAAATCTCATCTTGAATTGGAGTTCCCATAATCCTCATCTGTCATGAGATGGACGAGGTGGAGATAATTGAATCATGGGAGCACTTTACCCCATGGTGTTCTTGTGATACTATGTGAGTTCTCAGGAGACCTGATGGTTTTATAAGCATCTGGCATTCCCCTGCTTATACTTCTCCTTCCTGCCATCATGTGAAGAAGGATGTGTTTGCTTCCCATTCTACCATGATTGTAAGTTTCCTGAGGCCTCCCCAGCCATGCTGAACTTTTAGTCAATTAAATCTCTTTCCTTTATAAATTACCCAGTATCTGGCAGTCCTTTATAGCAGCAGGAGAACGGACTAATACAATAGTCATTGTCATATAACATATTATTTCACTCTTCTTAAGTAAGCATATATTATTTTTATAAAAATAATAAAGCTATTTTGAAAAAGAAAGTTGAGTATGCCATTCTTTCAAATGCAGTATGATACAAAATACAGTCAAAAGGAATCAGGAAAGTCTGCAGACGGATGTTACAACCACACTAAGTCTTGAAGGATAAAGGAATTTAGCCTGGAGAAAGGAAGCAAGGTTCATTTCAGGCAGAGGGAAAAGCATATGTTGATATACAGCTTTGGGTTTAAATCACATCCTGTTAAAAAGGCCTTCCTTGACTATAATACAAATGTTATTTATATTTTATAGAAACAGTTAATAATTTAGGAAAATTCTCTACCTCTTTCCTCAAAAAAGTATTTGTTTTTTACAAATGGAAATTTGATATTTATAATAAAACAACTAATAAATGACTCAATTTGGCCTCATTCATTTTAAATTCTTCAAAATATATATCTTGTTTATTTGTTCATCTATCCAACAAAATTTTATTGAATCTACATAAACTTTTCCTAAGAACTATGGTAGCTACTGTGAATATAAGGGTGAAAAAACAAATGTAACCTCATGCTGTCATGGAGCTTATAAATCTTTGAGGCCATCTCTCCTCAATCATCATGAACGTGGTGAATGTGTCTAGAAGAAAATTTCCAAGTGAAACTCATATATTAGTGTTTTGGTTTTTATTTCTGCATAACAAATCATCACAAAACATAGTGTCTTAAAATAATAATTACTTATTATCTCACAGTTTCTGTGGGTCAGGAATTTCAGAGCAGCTTAGCTGGGCTATTTTGGCTGGGGGTCTCATGAAGTTTTGGTCAAATTTTGGCTGAGTGTAATCTTTTTGAAGGTTAGGCCACACTAGAGGATCTGCTTCCAAGGACACGCAGACACAGGCTGTTTGTGGGAGGCCTCAGCTCCTTGCTGGTGCACTTCTCCACACAGCTGCGTAAGTGGCCTCATGGCATGGCACTGGTTTTCCCCAGAGCAAATGATCCAACAGGCCAAGTTGGAAGCTGTGGCTCCTTTTATGACCTAGCCTCAGAAAAAAACACAGGAACTCATCCATAGTATTCTACTTGATAAGCTTTGATTCAATGGTGAAGACCAAGCTAGGGCATAAATATCAGATGGTGAAAATCACTGGGGACAGCCTTGGAGCTGACTGCCACGAAGACCAAGCCTTTGTTCAGAAAATCTCTACATCCGGGAATCCAGTTTGTGACATAATCATCAGTTCAAAATGCTCACTTAGTTTCATAATAACCTGAAGTTGACAGCTTTTTTGCTTTGAAGAATGAATCTATAAGTTTATGAAGGAAATTTTCAGTAAGTCTAAGGTTTTTGGGTTTTTTGTTTGTTTGTTTTCAACTAAATAATCTTCTCTAGTACTTTGAGACCATTATTTTCAATCAGAGAGTAAGCTTTCACTCTGCTCTGAGTGAAGCATAAGGGCCCCAATAGGTGCTGAAGTAGAAATATATTCTTCCCAAACAGTGAAAATTCTTACTCGCCAAGGAATCATTTCATTTTTTCATCTGAGAAAGATATCAATTTTTCAAAATTTCTGTTGCCAAAAACAGTTAAAAGTACCGATTTAATTCAAAATCTTACCAAATGAAAGAATTCTTTACACAGCATCCCTTACAGATGGTCAATGGGTAGTTGGACTACTTTTCATGACAGGAGGCTCTTTTCTTCGTGGGAAACAGTAAATTCATATTCAGTATAGAGCCAAAATCATCAGTTCGCTGAAACCTCAACTCAAGGATTTTAATGGTGCCTTCTGGAGCCGTGTAAAACAGGTTGGCTCTCTTTTCTGCATGATAGCCCTTTTCAAAGCTGAAGATAAGCTGTCATTTCTTGCCTTTATAAACAAGTAATAAACTTACCATAAATTGAGATTCTAACTATCTATAAGCCATTATTATTTAAATCCTCTGAGGCTACATTCTATTTATCTGGTTGCAAGTCTTCACTTTTTTTTTTTGCAGATATTGTTTAATTCAAAATTTATGTTATTTTTTCTTAGTCCAAGTGTGAATTTTACTAAATGCAAAAGCGAATACTTGTTAGATGTCTTAGAGGTTGTGAATTTGATTTAACAGCCCTCTAGAAATATGAAGCTTAACTGAAGCAAATTCCTTTTCTTCTACCTTTACATCTATTTCCCCACAGAAGGGCTTAAATATCAGATTGCAAATCCTAAGTGCTACTTTCTTCTATCTGGTTGACAGGTAACCTTTGGGTTTACTTGGAGTCAGAGATGAGATTACTTAATCCCAAGAGTCCTATTTTCCCTTTTGCCTAAGGCCTTCTTGGTGTTAATTAGGTGCAAGGAGAGATGCAGAATTAACACTTTCAGGAGCAACATTTACCTTCCTCTCATTAGCTGCACTGCAGCAATAATGATGCAATAACACCCTTTATTGTTAAGGTTGCCATACTTTAAAGAAGTCTCTAGTGCACCAGAGACAGTTCATAGATATTGTTCTCAGCCATAGAGTTACCAGAGAAGAGCTCGAGTTTTGTAGACAATTTGCTCAATATTGTTATTCTTGAGGACTAACTACTTTTGAAAAATTGTCTTGCTGTTGGTGGCTGATTTGTTGCCTTTTCTTCAGCCTTCCTAAATGGTGAAATGCCTATCTTATGATAGAAGTATTTCCATCTGGCTCTGTGCTCCTTTGAGCTGATGCCACATGGAAAGATTCTTCTCTTTCTCTTTATACATCAACAATTAAGATGGTTATTTCAGACTTTCTGGAGAGTCTTATCAATGCCAATAGCTATCATTGCACACAACGGTATTCTTTAAAGTGCCCTGTTGTATAGCAGTCTCAAAAATTATGTTGAAAAAGTAGTATCCCTATTCATATAATACAAGTAGTTTCTTGTAACTAGTAAAACCAGTGATCTGTGCAGGGTAAGAACAAGGTAAACATGACTTATCTCTGCATATTTATGCCCTGTTTACTTTCTTCCGAAAGTATTCAGGATGAGACAAAACTGAAAGAACTATACTCTTCAAATAAGAGAAGAAATGGCCTTACCAAAGACAGAGTCCGGTGAAATCAACTCTCACTTCAGATGCTAATATTCTGGGTTTAAAATGTAAACAATTTAAAACTCATGTTAAAACAGGCTGTTCATTAAGTTTATAGAGCCATGCTATGTGGGTAGGTGGAAAGTTAGACTGTAAAAATTTAAGACTTTGAAGATTAGGCATAGTAGGGAAATTGAAATTAAAATCTGATCCTCACTGTGACTTTTATTGCATATTTCTAATTTAAAAGTCATTAATACAGATGGAGTATATTTCATCATTATAAGAACTTATCGAATAGCATAAATAATTCATTTCTAGGAAAATAGAGAAATTTCTCATGATGTCTTTTGTTGGCAACTAAACTTTGAGCTCTTTGTAGGCTATATCTATGTTGGGAGAAACAGACAGACTTTAAAGAGAGTAAAATGGTCTGACTGACTTTTTTGCAGGTTATATCTGAAGAAAGATGTTGTAAGGAAATCATAGGAATGAAATAATGTCACGTGATTTCTCCTTTTATAAAAATTAAGCTCAAAAATTAGTTTTAAAGATAATATTACCCTATGTAAATGGTAGATTACATTATTGCCTCAAGACATTATTATCTTGATGAATCTATATACAGGGTTATCAAAGAGAAAAAAGACAATGCTAAGTACTCTAAATGCTCTAAATAAAGTTTGGATGATCAGGGAACCTAATGGTACCTTACGGCTGCATAAAAAATGCTTATCAGACAATTATAATGTGCTTAACATGCGTAAAGCACTATATAATACTCAAAATGATCTCTTTTCTATATTACCCAACTTTTAGTGGAACATTAGGAAGTTACTAAAATTATGTATTATCTCTCTTTTATAGATGACTAAACTAAAACAGAAACTTAATGACAGTAATAGATTTAGATTATAGGTCAATGAATGACTCATTTTGTGTACCTACCATTTTCCTCTCTGTATCCTCCAGGATTCTATAGCACACTATTACGAATAAGAGTAAAGTTCTCTGGCTAAAATCTCTGTGGTTATATTGCCACATATTGCATATGGGGTAATAAATCATTGTATGGCTGGCACATGAATTGTAGGAATTTATCAACCTAACCAGGGCAGTTTTGAGAGTGAACAGGGACGCTACTAATGATTATGTCAGGACCTTATGTAGTGACTATAAATATAAGGAGACATCGGAAAACTGTTGAGAAAAAAAAAAAATTGTGTATATTTCTTTTTGTTTTGTTTTCCCAGAAGAGTGAGATTCCTTTTCTTATGCATATGTGAATTTTGCTTGTGTTTTGTTTTTGCCAGAGTAAGAGGTGTTTGAGGAACATAATTTCATTCTTAACCAAGACAAAGCACTTGTTTCCTCTTTACTTCTCAATTTCTCTGAAAGCATTATTCTGGTTAATCAGCCACATTCAATTAAATAGTATGAAAGATAATCATAGAGAAAACGTTCCATCTTCAGAGATTTTCCAGGATATAAATTTATGTATGTGTATTTGTACACATTTTTTTTGGTTTTTTTTTTTTTTTTTTTTTGTTTTGGACATGACTTCTCACTCTGTCACTCAGGCTGGAGTGCAGTAGCATGATCATAGTTCACTGCAGCCTTGAACTCCAGGACTCAAGTGATCCTCCCATCTCAGCCTCCCAAGCAGCTAAGACTACAGGTGTGTACCACCGCACCTGGCAAATTTACTTTTTGTACAGATGGGGTCTTGCTTTTGGCCCACGCTGGTCTCAAACTCCTGGCCTCAAGAAATCCTCCTGCCTCAGCCTCCCAAAGTACTGGGATTACAGGCATGAGCTACCACACCTGGCTTTTTTTTTTTTTCTTAAGCAAATTGATTGGGATAATGAAAATGACTACTGTTGAGCACTTTTTAAAGCATTCAAATGTTGCATAAATATGTTTAAATCTTCATTAAAACTTAATTTTGGAATGCTAAGAGTTACAATCTGAAACCAACAAATTCAGTGCTTACTTTACCAGATTTTAATTTTTATTTCTCAATAACCTAAATAAGGAATTTTAATGTATTTATATTATTTCTAAAATGCATCCTTATTTCTACTAGCTTCCCTTATTTTTCTCTTATTCCGTTTTCTGTTTCTTATTATTTTGCTTCTTTAGCTTTTCATTTCCTAATTATTGTTTGGTCACATTTTATTTGATTCTTGTTTTTTTGAAATACATAATTCTAACTATATTTTTTCTAGTTAGTACCATATATTATAAATTTTAAAAGTTCTGGATAAATTTTCCTAACAACATCAAAATCAATCAGTAACTTTATTAATCAGCTTTGCTTCATGACAAATAACCTCCAGGCCTCAGTGGGTTACCACAAAAAGCCCATTTCTCTCTTAGGTTTTATGTCAATTTTAACGGGTTGACTGTGGCTCTATGACATACATATTTTTTTTTTCATTCCAGAATCTAGGCTGCAGGAGCAGATCTGAAAAGGACATGCCATTCTTTTGCAACAGAAAAATACCAGACTAAGGCACTCGAGATTCTCAAAACTTCTGATTGAATGTGGTATATTTCATGTTTACTCACTGCCCATTAGCCAAAGCAAGTCACATGGCCAAGCCTAATATCAAAGGGGTTGGGACATAAGCTCCCCCTATAAGATGGTGCTTTATGTCCCATGGCAACAGAGAGGGTAGAGAATAACTGAAAATGATGGCACTATGTACTACAGTAACTCTATCCTGTTGCTCTGACAAGATAAGATCAAAACGTACTGCGCTCATCTAAGTGTTAGAGATACTATAAGGAATAAAGCTATCCTTTTTTTTATGAAACTTAAACTCAGGTTGTGATTCACCTATTTCACTGCTCTCCTGGCTTTGTATTGAAATTATCTGGAATTTGCACTAAGCTTTTCCAAACGTTGACTAACTCATTTGCATGCAGCAGCCTATTCTTATTTTATGAATTGCGTATCCTCTCGAATCTCTGAGGATATGAACATCTATTTTAAATTTTTCTTCTATTTCTGGTATCAACTTAACTTTGTAAGGTGAGAGTTTATCATTTTATATAGTAAATGATATATATAGGTATATATATATATACAATGAATAATAGGTATATCTTTATGATATGTTGACTTTTCTCATGTTCATGATGATTGATCTATACCAAGGACTAAATAAGGCTTCCCCGGTTCAAGTAAATATCACTGTTCCCCAGGCAAGGTATGTGGGTTCTGTTCACAGGCCATCTGATTGTAGCAAATAATCAGTAGCAAATAAGCAGGAAAGGGCCTGGTGGATGGGAGCATATTTTCAGTTGATTTTCTCTTAAGGTACTTGGGATATTTTCTTTGGCATACAGGTGATTCTCATATATTACAAAAGGTATTTACCCCCCTCCTCTGTTTCTCTTCCTAAGCTCGAAGCCCATTCTGTAAGTTCCCCATGGACAAGTTGTCACGTTATTTAAATAACTTATCTCCAAGCTTTATCCTGAAGTCAAACATCAGAGTCAGTCACATTAAGAGTGGGCTCTGATAAAGAGACTTACAAACCTTTAAATAAATATCCAAAGATGGCCTCAGAGCCCACTTCTGCTGCCTCTGATCTTAAGGGGACTCCTGATATAGCCTAGACCAAGGAGAGATTCATGAGGCGAGTGAGGTTTTTGCCTCAGGCACAAAACTTAAGCTAAAACACACAGTAATCACCATAAATAATATTCTGGTGCAATTCTTTAAAAGATCCAAAAGTAATGCAAAATTCCATAATAGACAAAATATCAAAACCTTATATAAAGACAAAAATCACTGATAGTACTGTGCCAAGCCACAGCAGAGCATGAGGCAAAACAAAAAATCAGTAGTACTGATTTTTCGGTCTTACTTTTGATTTTTCAAAATATTTTCAAGTTTTTGGGGGACACCCTCTCAAATTTTATATTCAGTTCACTTCATTCAGCTCACCCCAGTCCTGGCTCTGGCTCACTGTCCTCCTGAGAAAACCTACCATTTTAGCAGTACTACATTATATTTGTACCATACGAGTGGTTCTTTAGCTTTGTTGGGACAAGGGAAAAATCTCCTCTGTCAGTTTTAGAGCTTTTACAACTTTCTCAGTATAGTTGTCCACTGATGAAATATTTCATTTTTTTCTGCACCGATTATAGACTTCTTATTATTTTTCATGTTTTTGTTTCAGTAGGATTTTGAGAGAGAGAAAAGGTTAACTTATGTGTATACATGTGCTTAGTCAGCTATCTTGAAACAGAAGCCAGCAATAGACATAAAAGCAAGATAAAATAATGGTAAGATGAATTATTAAAATTTAAGGCATTTTGGGGTACATAAAAGAGATGGCATACGTAAAAATATTCAGCATTATTTTTAAGTGGCTACCATTCTATTTTCAAAAATAATGGAACAATTTGAGGTAGGTGTATTTTAGAGTTTAGAAATAAAAGGTTTGAGTAGAAAGGAAATAGATAAATTCAATCATCTAAATCCAGCCATAAAGAAATACACTAGAGACATAGGGAGACAAACTACTCTGCTTCCATTTCCTCCAAAGACTCCAAAGTATTGTATAATAGATAGCTTCACTAGAAAAGGAACACATAGCTAAGCAAATAGAGAACCTTTCAGAGGATTACATTTAAAAACTTACTAAATTCGGGTTAAAAATATAGTTGAAGACATCCCATGCTATTGTATGATGGAGACTAGCCATTGCTGACCTGTTTAGCTCTAGTGAAACCTTCCCCCTTGTGCCCTTGGCAGTTCATGTCAGGACATTAAATGACTAAATTACGTCTCAAACACTCAGGTGTTAAAATAAAAATATAATATCTACCCTTTGTTCATTGTTTACTATGTACCAGAAGGCGAGATATTATCTCATCTACTCTTCATGATACCAGAAAAAGTAGGAATGAAAAATTTCCCTGTTTTACAAATGAGAAGACTGAGGCTGGGGAAGTCAAGTTACTTGATCAAGATTATACATTTTGTATTTGCTGAGCTGGGAGTCAAGCTCAGGCATCTGTGATCTTAAGCCTGTGCTCTCAACCATCATTTTATAGTCGTAGAAGGGGTTTCTTTCATCAATATTGGTAATCAGGCTAATTCCACAATAAACATGGACCAATAAGTAGAGAGCCCTAGTTGTCTCTTCCTCCAATAATTTTCTTTAAAACCTGTTTATTATGACTGTGCAACTGTTCTTTGTACTTCAGTTTCTCATTTATAAAATGAAACAATGCCTAACATTTCTACCCATTCTACAATTCTATGATTCTGTGATTATTATCAGCAGCCACTTGCCCTAAGTAAGATATAATTGCATAATCCAGTGACTTTAAAGGGTAAACTAAGAATAAGATGTAAATAGGCAGACTCAAAAGAAACCAAGGTAACACCCATAATTTCAAGAAGCTCATTTTATTCTCATTCTCTCCCCTTCATCTTAAATCACTTCTTACTTTTTAATTGCCCCAATCTTGCCTTTGTTTTATCCTGTACTGATAGAAGTAATATGATTCCATTTGGCCTTGCTTTTCCTACCCAGCATTTCTCTACCTTTTAAAACCAAGATATCTTTAGCTATCAAAGCACCTCATGTTTCACCTTAGGAGATTCCATACATCTCCCTAGGGGAGCATGTCAACTTCACTCATACAGTAAGAACCTCAGAGACAGCCTATTGAGTTACCCTACCAGCTAAGAAATAAAATAAAAATACAAAAATGTTTGTTGAACTTGGCACTCCAGAGTTTGTTTTTATTAAAATTACATGTTGTCAGGGAACTTTAAATTAAAATAATGAAGTTCCATCTCAGAACCATCAGACTAAAATTTGTAAAATACTGGAGAGGATATCTAGAAACAAAGACTGTTATGGAGGGGAGTGTAAAGTGATACAACCACTTTAGTGAACAGTTTACCAAATATCAGAAAGTTTAAGATATGCATGAACTAGGACCCAGCAATTTCACTATCAGTCATGTTCATTCAGATAAATTCTAAAAGTGCTCATTGCAGCCTCCCCATCAGTACTGAAAAACCATAAATAAATATTCATCAACAGGAGAGCAGATATATTCATTACGATAGATGCAGAGGGTGGAATTTTATTATTTTAGTCCATTTCATGCTGCCATATCAGAATATCACAGATTGGATAGTGAACAGAAATTTATTTTCACAGTTCTGGAGGCTGGGAAGTCCAAGAACAAACAGTTGCATCTTGTGAGAGCCCTCCTGTTGCATCATCACTGGTGGAAGTCAGAAGGGCAAAAAGAGGGCAAAAGAGAAAGCAGAGGCCGAACTCATCTTTTTACAACAAACACATTTCCTTGACAGCAGCATTAATCTATTTGTGAGGGTAGAGACCTCTTGACCTAAACACCTCTTAAAGACCTCACCTAACACCTCCACAATGGGGATCAAGTTTTCAACACATGAATTTTGGGGGACATATTCAAACCATAGCAGCTATTCATCAATCAATATGAATGAGCCAGAGCTATATGCAACAGCATGAATAAATCTAAAAACATAATAATGAGGGCAATGAAAACAAGTTGCAGAATGGTGCATACTGTATGAAGCCATTTGCATAGTTTAGAAACATGTAAAGCCAGAGAATATTTTGTTTTTAGATATATAATTTAAAAACTTATAAAAAGAGCTTGGAGGATAATAAGTAAGACTGAGAAAACTACTACTTCTTGGAAAGAAGTGATTGGATTCAAGCTCAGAGTGTTTCAATTATGCCTGTTTTCCTTAATTCTTAAGTGGGCAATATATACATGGTTATTTGTTATATTATTTTGGTACTTTGTGCATCACATTATTTTATAATAAAAATAGACACATTTCTATTTTCTAAATGTAAAATTATATTATGAGATTCAAAGTGTTTTTTCAAATTATATGTATTTTTATCCCTACACTCTTCTGATATGTCCCCAGTGAGAAGGAAAATCTGCTTTGTCAATCCACACTTACTATTGACTTAATTATCCAACAACATTTTAAGTGCCTACTATGGGCTTAAACAAGTGCTGAATTATGTTGTTGACCACTGTGTTCACTCCCACCTCTAGGAGGGCCCAAACTTGTTGGGAAATAGTAAAGGCTAGGAGAGGCAGCATTTTAATTAGCTTCTGGCTAGATTTTACAAACCTCAACAAATTTATGCTCTGCTCAGGGCTGCTGCTGAATGCAATGGCACTGGCTTACTCAAAATAATAATAATGGCCAGGCACGGTGGCTCACGCCTGTGAGCCTGTGGCTCAAGACCAGTCTGACCAATATGGTGAAACCCCACCTCTATTAAAAATACAAAAATTAGCTGGGCATGGTGGCATGCACTTTTAGTCCCAGTTACTCTGGAGGCTGAGACAGGAGAACTGCTTGCACCCAGGAGGCAGAAGTTGCAGTGAGCTGAGGTCGCACAACTGCACTCCAGCCCAGGCAACAGAGACTCCGTCTCAAAAAAAAAAAAAAAAAAAAAAAATCCAAAATAATAATAATAAGGAAAACCTCTGGTCAGCAGCCCCCAGAACTCTCAAGCATGGAGGCTTGAGATAACCATTTTTTATGTCCAAACTGCTTTCCAAGCTGTCATGCAAGGTGAAACTAAGGAAGCAATGTATGGTCTGACTCCAATTACTCTTCACTTCATTTGCTTGTGAGTTTTCTCAGTAAAAGATCATTAGTTAAGGTTTGACTTCCATTGCCAAGGTAACAAGAACCATTTTCTAGATGGTTTGGCATCCACTGAGACTCTGAATTCCATTTCCTCAGACCACTACAATAGCCTTGGCCCTCTCACTCTTGGGGTTAACTAATGTCTATCATCCCACATTTCTGCAAGTATTCTCTGCTCAAGAATTCACCGTTGCTTTTTTTTTCTCTTGAACTTATTAATTTAATTCCACTAATCAGTCTCTCCTAATCAAAACCTCAATACATTTCCCCACCCTGCCCTACTCCACCTTAGCCACACATTCCATTACCACATCCGGAATTCTTGTCTTCAAATTAGTCACCCCTTCATTAGCTTAGCTCATTTTATTTCCTCCTCTCAGGTACTACCTTGTTCAACCACACTTAGCAAGAGCTCCAATTCATCATCCGCACCACCACTCTTTCACTGTTGCTCATCCTCTTGTTCTTCCTTATCTTTCCTGGGTGAGATTCCAAGAGCCAACATTGAAGTTCTTTCTTTGCAAAATACCCTCAATTCCCTGTCCTCTCTTCTTTCATTGCATTCATTTAGCAAACAGTGACTTCAGTTAAACCCAGATGTTCTCTATGCTTTCTCCAAGCAACTAAATTGCTGGGGGAAAAAATCACAAAATTGGTTGACTGAAATTGTTTTAAATACAACACACAAACCTCAAAACAGAATTCAACACTAACCTCGCCGTATTATATTTTTCTGCTTAGTATTCTTTCTCATTCTCCAAAGTGACTATTTCTTTTTTTTCCTCTACAGTTCTTAAGCATATAATCCCTTCTGCCTCCCCTTCAAGTTACTCACAGTTTAAAATCTTGCCTCATACTTGAGAAAATGAAATTGATAAAAATAAAATTTTCTAGTAATGTAGCAGACATATCTACCAACTTAGGTATATCCATACCCATATGCTCTATCTTCTCTCCTGTTAAACAGAAAGACAGATCCCTGTCTCTATTAACACCCAATGTATCCAGTTATGCTGTATATCACTTCCTAGTTTGTCTTCTCAAGGACTTCACTCTTGTGGTGCATTAGTTATCTATTGCTGCATAAATGATTATCCTGCAATACCACAGCTCAAAATAACAAACATTTACTATCTCCAGTATCTAAGGGTCAAGAATCCAAGAGTGGCTTAATTGGAATGAATCTGGGTGAGATCTCTCACAAGTTTGCAGCCAAGTTATCAGCTAGGACTTCCATCGTAGCACTGATGGGCTGGGACTGAGGATCCACTTCCAAGCTCATGCACGTGACCATTGGTCAGTTTCTCATTGGAGGTTTCAGTTCTCAATTCTCCACCCCTTAAGCCTCTCCACAGGGTTGCTCACAAGATAGCAGCTTACTTTCCCCAGAACAAATAATGAGAGAGAGAAAAAAATAGAGAGAGAGAGAGACCAAGTGGGAGCTGTATTCTAGTATAACCCAATTTTGGAAGCTACTACCCCATCACTTCTGTTGTATAGTCTTAGTCACACAAACCAACCCTGATGGAACTGGAAGAGGTCCACACAAGGTTGTGAATGCCAAGAGATTGGATCCTTGGGAGTGAGTCATCTTGGAGGATGGCTACCATATGCAGCTACCTCTGTGTAACCTAAATTATAAATTTCTCCCTTTCTATTGGAGCATTCCTAGCAGCATACAAAGTTAGACTTCTAACAGAAAACTCCAATGGCCTCACATTCACTTCCATCCGCCACCTACTCTATTTGCCAAATCTCAGTGCCAAACTGTTCACAGAACTTGTGGATACCCACTGTCACCATGCTACAGCACTTCTCATCATTTTCCATTCTCTTCCTCTGTTTTCTGGCCATACCACCCCTCTAAAATCATTCTTGTCTAACCAATAGTGATTTTATGTTGCCTATTCTAGTGAACCATTATCTGCCTTCATCTTACTGTAGCTGCTAGTATCATTTAAAAATATTCTCTTTCTTTGCATGTGGAGATGAATTTAGGTTTTATGGAACTTGAAGCTTATACAATTTTGGATCCCCATTGAAAAAGGAGTATAATTAGATATGAATAGGAACACTTTTACACTGTTGGTGGGACTGTAAACTAGTTCAGCCATTGTGGAAGTCAGTGTGGCGATTCCTCAGGGATCTAGAACTAGAAATACCATTTGACCCAGCCATCCCATTACTGGGTATATACCCACAGGATTATAAATCATGCTGCTATAAAGACACATGCACACGTATGTTTTTTGCGGCACTATTCACAATATCAAAGACTTGGAACCAACCCAAATGTCCAACAACGATAGACTGGATTAAGAAAATGTGGCACATATACACCATGGAATACTATGCAGCCATAAAAAATGAAGAGTTCATGTCCTTTATAGGGACATGGATGAAACTGGAAACCATCATTCTCAGCGAACTATCGCAAGGACAAAAAACCAAACACCGCATGTTCTCACTCATAGGTGGGAATTGAACAATGAGAACACATGGACACAGGAAGGGGAACATCACACACCAGGGACTGTTGTGGGGTGGGGGGAGGGGGGAGGGATAGCATTAGGGAATATACCTAATGCTAAATGACGAGTTAATGGGTGCAGCACACCAACATGGCACATGTATACATATATAACAAACCTGCACATTGTGCACATGTACCCTAAAACTTAAAGTATAATAATAATAAAATAAAATAAGAAAGTAAATATTACTTAGGATGCAAAATAAATTATAAAATATTACCAATATTGAAAGCTCAAAAATACCACCAATATCAACAAAGGACAGAAAACAATACAACTCCTCCATAATTTTGTTCTCTTACAGTTTTGACTACATAATTTTTTATTGCCTCTTAACATAACAATGATCTTGATATATTGTTTTCTATAACGAGAATAGAAAGATATCCAACTTCTCCCCTGAAATGGTTGACCAAAAAATCCTTTTTATTTTTACCTCAGGAAATTTACTCTCAGCTTCACAACTTGTTAGAATTGTCAAATTTGGGGAAATTTTTTTCAGGTTTATTTCACATATGAGACATAAGGTTTTGATGAATTTCCACAGACTAACATTGGCTCCATACATTTCACACTTTGTTTCTCCTCCACTACAATTCTTCCCACTGTAGTCCAGCTGCTGAGTGAGTTGGTACAGCAGGCACCAGGACATTCCTGGAGGCCATTCCTATGCTGAGATGGCAGCAATAACTCAATTACACAGGAAAGGGGTTGTGAGCTACATAAACTTATCCAACTAAATGTATAAATTAATACACAAATGTGCTATATTCCAATAAACATATGCATGCAATATCTGCATATTAGGTTTTTATTGCTGTGTAACAAATGACCACAAACTTAGCAGGTTAAAATGACATACAATTATAATCTCAAGGTTTCCATGGGTCAGGAACCTGGGCACAACTTAGCTGGGTCCTCCTCTGCTTAGGGTCTCAAAAGGCTGCACTCAAAATGTTTTCCAAGACTGTGGTCTCATCAGAGGCTCACCTGGGGAAAAGCCTACTTTCAAGAACCCTCAGATTGTGGGCAGAATTTATTTCCTTGCAGCTGTAGGATTCATGGCAGCCTGCCTCTTCAAAGACAGTCATGTAGAGTCTCTAGCAGACAAATGTTACACTCTTGTGGAATCACATACACGTAATCACTTTTATTCCATTGCCCTTTTTTACAATCCATTGGTTAGAAGCAAGTCACATGTCCTGCCCATATGAAGGGGAGGGAATTATACAAATGCATGAACACCGGGATGTGATGATCATGGGGCTGCTTTCAAGTCTGTCCACCACAGTCTCTTAAAGAATAAATATAGAAAAAATATAAAGTGATACATGACATATTAAAAAATCATTTTAATGAGTTCAAAATGATTTGCATATATCAATAAGTTTCAATGGTTCTATGAGGTAGTGTATGTCTGCTTTCTACATAGGCAAATGAGAATCTCAACTTTTTCAGATTCCCAAGCCAGCTAATTGAGCTGGAACTTGGATTTCTCAAACTTCATCTTCTAGTTTATTGCTTCATATTAGCTTCCTCTAGAAATACAAAAGAACGAAAGTTGAAACTTTTGTTCTTGGAGATAGTTTTTAAGTACAGGAACTACTGAATACATATCTTTTAAGCATAAGCTAATTATTGAGAATTAACTAGTCCTCTAGTTACCATTTGTATGCCATTAAAATACATTTTCATCTTGACATTTCTTGATGTCTCACTGAGTCTTCAGATTTATAAACCCAAAGATTTTGTAGAATTTGTGCCATTTTTCTTTTACAGGTACTTGAGGCTGCTCTTCTCACTTAGTACTCATCTCAGTTTTCTAAAGACCCGCCTAAAGATGTTCATCTTTAGTTCATCTGAGAAAAGCAGTAAGAACACTTCAGACCATAAGAGTAAGTTTATATTGGCACTAGTGGTTAAGCTATAACTTTTCTAATTCCAATGGCCCGGTGTATTTTTTCTTCCTTATCATTCTTCACTAGGAATCAAAATATAAGCATTCTTTGTTATTATAGGCTTTATCCTCTACACAGATATGCCCTTGGATGAAAAGACCATGTTCTTAAAGCAGAGAAAATACAGATGTTTCCACTTGCCCATTTACATCACTCCACACAGCAATGATATTAGCCTTTTAGTAGTATATGCCACATTAGCAGTCTGAGTGTTTTTGAATCAAAGCCAAAATTTGTAGTGCCTCTAATGTGTAATGAAGTTGCACATTTTTACCATGCATTCACTCAAGCATATGGATTTTATAATTGAACTCAAGAGACTATATTTTGGATTCACTTCCGCTCTAATAAAAATGTACACATACCAATGCTTCTGTCCCCATTTGGAAACAAAATTTGATACAGTTTGGTCATGTTATAGCGTGTAGATATGCTTTCATTCTTCTGTTGAAAAAATAAAGCCATGATGACTTAATTATGTAAAATAGCATTACTAAATAGCAAATAGTTTATATTATATCTGCATATGGGCATTAAAAAAGATTACATGATGATATGAATTACCAGTGCCCAGAACAAATATCATTGGAACGTATATGCTTATTTTTGAGGAGACATGGAATTTAAAAGCATTGGCTTAGTTCTAATGTCATTGTTCTTAATCAACCAAGCTTTCAAATAAATGTTCACATTTATATGACTGTTTAGATTGTGGATTTCAGGAATGCTCAGATTACACTCAAAAGCAAGTATTTCCAGATATTGCTCAAAAGGTTACTTTTGAAATATGCTTTTTTTATTGCACTTGAATGTAGTTGAATCAGATCTACCATAAGAGAAGTAGTCAGAAAATTCATTTAATCTTTTCAGAGTGCTTTTAAAAGATTTAAAGTTAGATCTTTGGATAAGCTCATACTTAATGGCTGTCATCTGTGTACAGTGTAGTTTCAGCGATTATAATAGCATAAGTTAAACTTACTTTTTTTGCATTACTCCTTTGTCCTAATGTAGAGATGTTTATGTATATTTTTCTCACTTCTAATCATGCCATTAATGGAAGTATTGTAATAATATTTTTCTAATCAAGTAAAAGAAATGAAAGCTAAAATGATCAAAACTATCAAATGAACATTTTTAACTTAAAATTATGTCCTAGAAAGTTGCTTTTAGGACATTATGATAATTCACTAGGAAATGACTACAGTATATATTTGTTCTTTCAAGATGAGAACATAAAAATCACTAAAATTTATTGAGTGCTTTCTTCTCTAAGTGTTCATTTCAGTGTGTTAACTTACTTCTCTATCTGTTAACTTACTACATCATCACAGCCACTTTATAAGAGAAGTGCCATTATTTTTCTAATTTTGCAAAAGTGGAAACTGAGACACAGAGAAGCTAAATGAGCAGTAAGAGGTAAAGCTGAGGTTCCAGCGTAAGAAGTCTGGCTCTCTATGACTAACCCATGCCATCTTGAAAAAGTCAGCATAGCCTTGATACAGTCTTCTAATGACAACTTAATCATTGTCTTCTCAAGAAAATGTTTCTTTGAAGAGTATAAAATTCATATTTTGTCTTATCTGTTACTGAATTACATAAAAATGTACAATAAACATCTGAAGTCTACTCTGTTTTTATAATGTAATATTCCTGAATAAACGCAAAATTATTATATTGGTTCTTTTGCTTTAATACCATTCCCTCATGGCACCATCAGTCTTGAAAATCTGTTTCCTCCATGTTCAATTCCAGTTTCCTATCCTATACATACCAAGTAATGATAGCAGCTATCCTTTAATTGTTCAGCCAACTATTTTGCTCAAACAATTATATTTATTAAAATAACTAAATTGATTTTCTGTCTATAAGAACAGGCACTTTGAAATCTATATGCTTCTCGGTCAAAGGTTGTGTCAATAAAATACTCAGTAAAGTGGAGATTTGGAAATCATCCAATTAATTTGATCAATAGAGAGACAAACTCAATATGTTAAATCCTAAAGGTTTTTTCCTCTTCTGAATTACTGTCTGCAGACTACATTGATACAATTAGCCAGACAATCACCCAATCTCATTGCTACTTGTGCTCTGTGGTGTTATGAGCCATTGGTAGACATAACAGGTTTTCTCAAATTGTGACCCTTTCTCTACCACTAGTGATCAGTGGAGAAGTAAAGCAATTTCAAAAAAATGTGTGCTATAACTGAATTATAGCTAATTAATAAACAATTTGACTTTGACTATAAGAATATGCCAAGTAATATGAATGTTTTAGATCACGTTTATAATAATATACAATTTTGACTTTAGCATTTCCAAATGCAGAGATTTACATGTTAATTTTTGGAAACATCTCTTTTACCCATTTTTAAACTTTACCTTGTTTAAAATTTTAGTGGAAATTTAAAGAAATGAACAGCAAATCAATTTAAAATGTTGACCTGATTTTACAGCTATAACAGTAACCAGAAATTGCTCCATTCCATTCATAAGGGTTTTGAAATACTAACCATATTCAAGAAGTCACTCTGTGTCTCTTGTTCGTTCTGTTTCTTCATAATATCCTGTATCATAAGACCATGTTTTGTGCTGTGAGCAAGTGCAAATGATTATGCAATGAAGAATCTACTATTATTCTATTAATAACTACATTTTCATAGGTAAAATAATGTTTTTCATTCAAAAAAATATGTCAACTCACTTGGCTTAAGCCACAAGACTTTATTACATTTAGTGTCAGGGAAAAGATTTGGGTATACATCATTTTGGACACTTTGGGACTCAAACAGTTAAAAGGAGGTTAATCACCTGCTTTTTTGAATGTGCAAATTTACGAAAAATACTAAATGGCATGCAATCACCACACCCAAAATAGTCTACAAATAAGAAGCAAAAGAGTGAAGGAAGGGCTTTTTTGCATGAATCTGTGACACTGTGTGATTATTTTACACATTAAGCTGATTTGTAACTGTTGAAAGAATTGACCCATTCTCAGAAAATGAGAGTACCTAGCAAATATAAGGAAATCCAATATGAACTTTCTGTACCTAATAATGTGCTGACTAGCTTTGGATGCTTTCCTAATTACTTCTTAATGTTTTGCACAAGTCATCAAAACCTGCTAACACATCTGTCGAGTGGGTGATTGGCTATGTATATATGCAAATATATATCTTTTTAAGATATAGATAAAACATACAAATATGTATTATATGATAGTATGCACCCTTTAATACCACACTATTTACTTTTGTAAAACTACTGGAATTTGTGCAGTACACATAATTGTTTTTTAACATTTCAGTCCAATTTTTGGCCTGTTTTCTGTTTTTACATTTCTGCTTTGTGCTGGAATTATGTCCAAAATACCATGTGAATTTTCCCATCTGTTCTTTTTTAAACTTAAAAGTAGTTTTCCTTAATGGTATTTAAATCCCATTAAGTCATACAGGTATCTTATTTTCTTTTTTTTAAAGTGCGTGCCTCATAAATATACATAAGCCAAAGTTTAATTGGTCTGGTTTGTAGGTACTACCAAAAAGATTTTTTTGAACCATTATTTAAAAAAGGAATAAGCATTTTTTTGTTGTCTTATTCTAAGATGAGATACAAAATTAACTTTGACATTCATAAAAAATACTTTTGAATAACAAATATTTTCCATTTTAACTTTTGGCCTGGTTATACTGCAAAAAAAAAAAAAAAAAAAAAAAAGTCTATCCAGAATCATTAAAATTTAGGGAGGGAAGAAAAAAAGGCTTTTGTAATTATTTGAATTATTACATTAAAAATAATGAAATAAAAGTGTTTGAGTATTCAAAATGTTACCCAAAATACTGAACCAAGGAAAAATTACAATAGATAATTAGATTTAAGATTCAATTTAAACATATCAGATTTACTACTAATATGCATTGAAATAGGAACTGTAGGTAAATAGGTCAAAGACAAGGCAGTAAAGCAAAAATCACACTAGGTATTACTGATAGAGAACATTTATTAGGGATAATTAGTTACATGGGTATTGGAATTCTGAAAAAGCAAAGAAGAAAAGTGACAAGAGATTAAAAGTATAGGAAGCTGTCAGCAACTTTTAGGCTGGGGAAATGCAATGGAAGGTGTTACCAGAAAGCAGAAGATTAAAGGGGAAGCCCCTATAGGATTGGTGCTTGAAACTCTGAGAGTGGACTCATGGCTACTTCTGAGGAAAATGCCTGCAGTGGGGATGGTGATGTCTAAGAGAGACCCCCCCACATGGATGCTCAGTCTGCAACATAATAGGACACAGCTGGTGTTCAGAAGGCAGAGAGTGGGATGGTTGGAGGCACAAATGGTACATCAGCCACTGAGCAGGTATGGCATAGTTGGTGCTCAGCTCACTGAATGGCATGGACCAGATCATGATGGGAGCACCAGGTGAAATAGGAAATGAGAGCCTTCACTGTCTTTTGTCTCTGGAAACACAAGTGGAAAATGACCCTCCAGTGCCTCATGGCCACAAACAGGGAGAAAACTAAGCTCATATAGAGTCTAGAAAATGTATTTTACCTCACAGCACAAAATATAAAAGGATGGGCTTAAGCAGAGAAACAATAGATAAGTAACAAGCACTGTGGGTAAATCCAAAGAGGAATCTGACTGGCCTCTTGCCTTCAAGGAGTAGATTCTCAAAATATATCTGGTTGTAACGTGTGAGAACAGTCCAGACAAATGTGAAAAGAACAATGCTAAGGATTTCCTCTACTTGATAGCAAATTATATTTAAAAACTACTGTTAAAATAGTACAATAAAAGCATATTGACAGACAGCTAGTCATGGAAGAAGTCCAGAAGCAGAAACACACACACACACACACACACACACACACGAACACATATACACATTTAAGATTAAAATGGCATTTTAAATGAATTTGACAAATGGGTTAACAATTCAAAAAATCTTGTTGGGACAATTGGTTCTTCACTGAAGGAAAAAAAAATAGATCCTTATAACACACTACAAACACACATACAAAATTCTTGATGGATTTCTGATCTAAATATAAAATAAGAATTTTTTAAAGTAAGCAAAAGTGAACACATGTATAATCTTTGGATCAAAAAGGTCTTATTAAACAAGAAACAAAATATAAGTATAAAAGAAAAAAATGGATACATTTGACTACACTGCAATAAGCAAAAAAAAAAAAAAAAAAAAAAAAAAATGTCAGGACACTATAGCAAACTGCTTTAGAAGCCAGAAGCAGGAGTCAATGACTCTGCTTAGAATCTTGGCTGAGACTTTATCCCTTTGAGGCTCCCTTTCCACATATAATAGGGCTTTAATAACATCTACTTCAAAGGCTCATTCTGATGATTAAATAAAATAATCCATGTGAAGTGCTTAGCACATTGCCTGATACATGGTAAGCAATTAGTGATAACTAAACAACTTCCATTTTCCTATTGAGCTGCTAAAATTAATTTTGAAGATAAATTGCTATAAATGTTATTATGTTTCATTTTATTTTAGATTTCTTAAACTTATTTTGCATACACTGTTTGTGGACTATTCCAAGAAGACACTCTTTTTACATGTGTAGTAGAATTTCATCTTTATATTTTGATCAACTCAAATCAAATATCATATTTTTAACCCTAACACCATAGTTGTATTGAATTGTCTCTGTGACTTTACACTTTTGTGACTTAAAAAATAATTTCTGGAAATAAATATACAAAGTATTCTGATTTCTGACTGTTTCATAAAAATACTTTATTTTATTAAATACAGAATGGACTCTCACTCAAAATGCTGGTCACTGCACAGAAGCAAAGATTGGAATCATTTTCAGAGAAGTAAGAATTTCAAAGTGTCCTAAATATGTGATCAGAGTGAAATAAACCTTTTTTATGAGAAAGATATTAATTCCTAAATGAAAATAAAGAGAGAAAGAACCATAACAAAACCAATATTTATTGTGCACTTTCTATATATAGGCTAGACACTTCTAAATGCTTGGTATATTAACTTTATTAACTTGTTAAATCCTCCCAACACTATGAAATTGATGTTACTATTATTTTCACTTTATAGATGAGGAAACTGTGGCATGAAGAAGTTAAGTAACTTGAAGGAGGCATAAGCAAGAAGGTAATGGAGGCCAGAAATTTTTCTTTTTCTTTTTTTTTTGAGATGGGGGTCTCCTCTATCACTCAGGCTGGAGTGTATGGCATGATCATGATTCACCGCAGCCTCAGTCTCTCTGGCTCAAGCAATCCTCCCACCTCAGCCTCCCAAGTAGCTGAGACTACAGGCACACATCACCACACCTGGATAATTTTTCCATTTTTGTGGAAGCTAGAATTTAACAAAGGCAGTTTAACTCCACGAACAGTGACTTTTACTGATGATGCAATATTGGTAATTTTGGAGTCTGTTGTTGTTGTTTCTTTTTTGTATTTATTGTTGAGATAGGGCAGAACTACCTGCAGTGTTGCCCCAGAAGTAAATCATCCTCTTTGAAGTGTGATTTTGAGAAAACATCAGAGATAATGATTTTGAGGAAAGTAACCTAAACACTACTCAATCAAATGTCTATAATACTACTACTGGGAATTTATATCTTAGTATGTCAAACTTGTGTCATCTACAAATCTACTAATGAACTATAAATAATATCTCCAGAAAAGGTGACAGAATAAGTCATATCAACTTTTGTCTACCAATTTTGAACAAATAGAAGCCAAAGTTGGAGGAGGTAAATATGGAGTGAATAAATTCACAAATGAAAGAGTATTTGCCTGCTATAAAGGGACTTTACCAATAGCACAGTTTGTTCAGTAGCCAATAGTCTCCATAATATGGGCAAGTGCAAGATGCCATGGTGACAGCTAAGCCTATCTTTGTGATGACACAGGAAATTGGCTACTCAGATACTGCCTTTAATTATTCAACAGTGACTTAGTGATCCTATAAAGTACAAACCTTTGTGGTGAGTTCCTTGCATGAACTTATACTCCTATACAAAAAGATCACAGTCCCATCTTTAACTATTGTCTTCATCTGTTTATGCTACCATAACAAGAGACTTGAGACTGGGTAATCTATTTTTTAAAAAATAGAAGTTTATTTCTCACAGATCTGGAGGCTGGGAAGTGCAAGATAAAGGTGCCAGCGGGTTCAGTGTCTGGTGAAGTCTTGTTCCTTACAGATGGTGCCAAGTAGGTGTCCTCACACAGCAGAAGGGATTTAAAGAAATGGCAAACTCCTTCCATCAAGCCCATTTAGAAGAGCATCTAATCCCATTCATGAGAGCAAAACCTACATGACCCAATCACCTCCTAAAGGCCACACCACTTAGAACTGTTACATTGGGGATTAAGTTCAAACATGAATTTTAAAGGGGATAAAAACATTCCAACCATAGCACTCTTCCCCTGGATCCCCAAATTAGTTTAATTAATTAATTGGATGAATTAATCCAAAATTAATTAATGAGTCCAAAGTCTCATCTGCACACCATCTAAATCAGTTATGGGTGAGACTCAAAGCTTTGTGTCATTCACCACAAGGCAAATTGCTATCTAGCTGAGAGCCTGTTAAATCAAGCAAGTTGTGTGCTTCCAAAATACAATTGAGGGACAGGCATAGGATAGCCATTCCCATTCCCAAAAGGAGAAATTGGAAAAAGAAATCAGTAATAGATCCCTATAAAGTTCAAAACTCAACAGGGCAAACATTAAATCTCAAAGTTTGAGAATAATCTTTTTTAATTCCATGTCCCATCTTCTGGGTTGGATACCCACATCCCTAGGGCGTCCCATCCCCAGGACTTTGCTAGGAACAGCACATGCCACAGCTCATACTGGCTGGAGTCTTGCACCTTCAGCTCCCCCAGGCTGGAGTTGCTGATTGGTGGCTCTACAGTTCTGAAGTCTTGGGAGAGGCCCTTCCCCCACAGCTTCACTAAGCATTGCCCTACTAACAGCTCTCTGTGGCATCTTTGGAATCTAGGTGAAGGTAGCCATGCCTGCACAGCTCTTGCACTCTGTGAGCATGCAGAGTCAGCACTAGGTGAACACCACCATAATTTATGGCCCCTATACCCCTGGGCCCACTTAAGCCACAACTTGGGCAGCCAAGGAGCCCTGTACCGGACTGCAGGGAGCAGAGACTTAGGACAGTCCTGGGCATTGAGCTCTGAGGTTCTACAAACTCTCTGAGCCCCTCGTTTATAACAATTCTGCCCTAAAAGTCCTAGCACTCTGGGCCTGTGATAAGACTGGCAGCCTCAAAGATCTCCAAAAGGTCTTCCAGGGCTTCCCTCTCTCCATACTAATCTTATCAGCGGATTGTTGGACACAACCTTGGTTTACTTTCCTTAACACGTTCTTTTAGGCTTTACATGGCCAGGCTGAGAGTTTTCCAAATCTTTACATTCTGCTTTCCTTTTCGTTTCAAATTCTGTCTTTAACTTACTTCTCTCTTGCATTTTACAATAAGCAGTTGAGAGAAGCCATGCGGCACCTTGAATACTTTGCTTAGAGATTTTTTCTGCTAAATATCCTAGTTGATTGCCCTTAAATTCGGCATTCCACAAAACATTAGGACATGGACACAATTCAGCCATCTTCTTTGCCACTTTGTAGCAAGGATGGTCTTTCCTCCAGTTTCCAGCAAAATGTCCCTCATTTTCATTTAAAACACCATGTGAATGATCTTTACTGTCCATATTTCTACTAACATTCTGTTCACAACCACTTAGTTATCTCTAAGACTGAGGCTTTTTCTGCAGTTCTCCTCTCCTTCTGAGACCTCACCAGAATCACACTTAATGCTCTGTTAATGGCAGTGCGGGCTTTTTCTACCATTCACTTTAAAACTGTTTCAGCCGCTACCTATTACCAAGTTCCAAAGCCACATCCACATTTTCAGGTATTTGTTATAGCAACAGCGTCATTTTTCTAGTATCAGTTTCTCTCTGAGTCAATTTCTTCTGTTCTAACAAAATACTCAAGACTGGATATTTTATGAAGAATTATATATACCAGATTTCCATATTGATGGACACATGTCGCATAGGATAAGCACTCAGTACATATTTATATAATTCATTAATTTGTATGAATAAGTGAACAGAGATGAAAAACTAGAATATATATGTATATGTAACATAAATTCTTTTTTTTTTTTTTTTTGAGATGGAGTCTCGCTCTGTCGCCTAGTCTGGAGTGCAGTGGCGCAATCTCGGCTCACTGCAAGCTCCACCTCCCAGGTTCACGCCATTCTCCTGCCTCAGCCTCCCGAGTAGCTGGGTCTACAGGCGCCCACCACCAGGCCCGGCTAATTTTTTTTGTATTTTCTTTTAGTAGAGATGGGGTTTCACTGTGTTAGCCCATAAATTATTTATAAATATATAGTTGACCCCTGAACAACATAGGTTTGAACTGCACAGGTCCACTTACACGTGGATTTTCTTCCACCTCTCCCACCCTTGAGATAGCAAGACCAACCCCTCTTCTTCCTCCATCTCCTCAACACACTCAATATGAAGATGATGAGGATAAAGATCTTTTTCTTTTTTTAATTAAAAAAAATTGTAGAGAAGGAGTCACACTATGTTGCCCAGGCTGGTCCTGAACTCCTGGCCTCAGACAATTCTCCCATCTCAGCCTCCCAAAGTGCTGGGATTACAGATTTGAGCCAGTGTGCCTGGCCTGAAGGTCTTTATGATGATTCACTTCTGTTTAATGAATAGTAAATATATTTTCTCTTCCTTATGACTTTTTTAACAACATTTTCTTTTCTCTAGATTACTTTATTATAAGAATACAGCATATAATACATACAACATACAAATTATGTGTTAATTGTTTAGGTTATCGGTAAGGCTTCTGCTGATCAACAGTAGGCTATTAGTTAAGTTTCTGGAAAGTCAAAATTATACATAAATTTTTGACTATGTGGAGGGTCAGCATTCTTAACCCCCATGTTGTTCAAGGCTTAACCATGTATGTGTAAGTGTGTGTGTGTGTGCACACATATATAATCTCAACCCTGTATATATAGTACTAACTTATAGTTTGTAACATTGTAAAAGATATAAGCCAGAATATTCTCATCACAACAGCTGTCACTCTTCATTCCTTCCTCCTCACAGGCTCTGGTGACCATTAATCTACTTCCTATCTCTATGGAGATTTACATATTCTGGGTATTTCATGTAAATGGAATCACACAACACATGGCCTTTTATTCTGCCTTCTTTCACTTAGTATAATATTTGGAAATGTTGTCCATGTTGTAGCATGTATCAATACTTCATTTCTTTTTATGGATGAATAATGTTGCATGGTTGTGCCAAGTTTTGTTGGTTCTTTTATCAGTTGATTGACATCTGGGTTGTTTCCACTTTTTGGCTATTATGAATAATGCTTCTATGAACATTCATGTACAAGTTTATGTGTGCACATATGTTTTCCATTTTCTTGACCATATACCTAGGAGTGGAATTTCTGGGTTGTACAGTAATACTATGTTTATCTTTTGAGGAACTGACAAAATGTTTTCCAAAGCAGTTGAACTATTTTACATCTTTACCGAAATGTATGAGAGTTTTGATTTCTCCACATCCTTGTCAATACTTGTTCATCTTTTTCATTATAGACATCCTAGTGGGTATAAAATGGTATCTTATTGTGGTTTTGATTTGTATCTATCTAATAACTAATAACTTTCAGCATCTTTTCATGAGCTCATTGGTCACTTATATGTCTTTTTTGGAGATGTGCCTATTCAAATCCTTTTCTCCACTTTTAATTGGGATATTTGTCTTTTTATTGTCAAAGTGGAAGAGCTCTTTATATAGTCTGGTTACTATACCCTTATCAGATATATGTGTTGCAAATATTTTCCCATTCTCTGTGGTTTTTTCACTATTTTGATGGTGTCCTTTAAAGAACAAAAATGTTTAATTGTGATGAAGTCCAATTTTTATCTATTATTTCTTTTGTTGCTTGTATTTCAGATGTCTCATCTGAAAAAACTGTTACCTAATCCAAGTCACAAAATTTTTCTCTAAGCATTTTAGAGTTTTGCTCTTATGCTTAGGTCTTTGATACATTGTGAGTAATGTTTTATATATGGTGTGTGGTAGGGGTCCAACTTCAATCTTTTGTATGTGGATTTTCATATATTTAGCACCTATGAAACAACGTATAGGATTTACTTTAAAATAACCCATAATGGGTTATAAATAATGGGGGCGGAGGAGTGAGTAAATATGTAAGTTTAAAAAGATTGGCCATGTTTTGGTAATTGTTGAAACTGGATGATATATGCACAGAGGTTCATTACACTATTCTAATTTTTATATATTTGACACTTTAAATATATAAAAATAAAAAATAAAAAGTTGAACAATCAGGTACAACATCACTATTTTACAGCTTTGGAATAAGAATGTAAATGACTCGGGTTTACTTTTCCCATGTAGAAATGCTTTCTCAGTATATCTCAGAATATGTATATGTTTTTCCACTCCTAAATTGTGAAAAACAAATAGTCGAAAAAATCAGGAAAACAGGAGACAAGCATTTCAATGCTCCTACAAGATTTGGAGCTTGACAATCAACATAAGGACAGTATGATTAGAAGAAATCACTGATGTCAAGTTGAAAGCAAGAGCTGGGAATGCTGACATGGGAGTCAAGGGTTAAGGTTGACATTTTCATGAATAGGAGAAGAGCACATAAGAGAGAAGTAGTTCTCATCTAGCCACTCTTACTTGTAGTTGGAGTGTGTTCCTGGCTCTGACTGCTGCAAACTGTGAGTCATTTTCACAAATAATATAAATATTAATGAGCTTATTCACATAATATACTTTATACCAATCCTATCAATGGTGGTCCAAGAAATAAGCTTTAGAACCAAAATAAGTCCTTAAATTGGTAATTTTGATATACCATTCTATGTGTTGCTATTAGCCTTGCTAGAAGATCTAAATGTTATGTTATTTGAATGCTAGTTAATCATATTCTCTGGCATTCCCCAGAAATGGGGTAAGTGCTATGGTAGAGTTTCTTGTAAATACTTAAACAGAAAAAAAATGCAAATAGAAAAAGATGTTATTGTGGAATATTACAACAGGAATTCAGAAATTGATCTAAAATCTCTATTAACAAAAGCAGTATTAATTTAAGTGACAATATCCAAATCAATGTCAAGCAAACAAAATGTTTGCATTATTAAAAAAATGAGATTCATGAAGCAACATATATCCTAATGCATAATGTTAAGAAGCTTGTGGACATATTCTTAACAAATTTGATCAGCGTCTTTGAAACTTTTCTGGACTGGAATATTTGTGAAAACTGACAATGGAAAAATGAAAAAGAGACCAAGACTATAAATAGGCAATTAATGCTTTGTGAGTTTTAAAATTTCATCTTAAATATAACTTCTAATTATTAAATATATGTGGCATTTCAATTATTTAATTGGCTTTTGTCACTTATTTCATATAAATGTCATTTTCTTTAATGTTTTATTATCCAATTTCCATACCAGGTGGAGATCATTTTTATATGTTACTGAAAGATACAATGCTGTGAAAATCATGCTTTTATTATTTTACATAAAACCTCTTAAATTTTTATATAAAAATGGTTCATAGTTTATCATTACCACTCATGAACACAGGAAAAGTATTATGAAAAATGGAAAAAAACATATTATTTCAGGGCTGTCTTAGAATTTCTAGGAATTTCTATTTCTAGTTCCAGAATCCTGAAGATTATGATGTCAGGAATTTGGAAATACTACCTAAATTCTACTTAGAGAGTGAAAAGTTAATGGATGAAGACTAGCAGCCTGGAAGAGGTAGGCTGCTGTGCTCCAGAAGGCAGTGGCTTGAGCTAGGAAGCTTTTAAAAATTGCAAGTAATCATTCAGACTTAGTTAATGGAACTATTCCTCAGAGACAGCCAGAAACTCAGCAGGGAAGGAGACTTGGTAAAGACCAGACATCCTGTATTCTATGGAATCGGGCTGAAAACACTATTTGATCATTATGGGGAAAGATGACTCCTAAAAGAACAGTTGGGGACATCTGATTTGGAAAGCATTTAAGTCCCAAAAGGAAGAATTACATGAACCCTGGCCATTCACCCTACAAGAGAGAAGGGGTAACTCAATCACTATTGTATAGGGAGTGTGAAGCTGTTCTTGAATACCATGGACAATCTCATAGAAGGAAATAGAAACAGTTGCAAGTGGACACAAGAAACAACTAAGTATCACTACGATGTTAACTGTTTAAGAAAGGTTGAAAATTACTCGTTCTGAATGGTAAAATTCATCTGAAGTAGAAAGGTTGAGATCCTTGTGTCCTTCCAAAGTTATTTTTCTACAGATCTTAAGCACAAGTTAAAGTTTTATTTACTTCAGGCAACTACAAGCATCTATTAAGATTTTTTCCCTGTGCCATGATCAAATATGAAATAAATCCATACAGTGAAACACAGATTATCTTGCAATCTAAATCAAAACAAATATTGAATTTAGTTGGGTATATTTCTCTTCTCATTCTTTTCTTTCTTTCTTTCTTTTCTTTTTTTTTTTTTTTTTTTTTTTTTTTTTTTTTTTTTTTTGTGAGATAGAGGCTCGCTCTTGTTGCCCAGGCTAGAATGCAATGGCACAATCTCGGCTCACTGCTGCAACCTCTGTCTCCCAGGTTCAAGCGATTCTCCTGCCTCAGCCTCCCAAGTAGCTGGGAATTACAGGCACATGCCACCATACCTGGCTAATTTTTTTATATTTTTGGTAGAGATGGGGTTTCACCATGTTAGCCAGGCTGGTCTGGAACTCCTGACCTCAAGTGATCCACCTGCCTTAGCCTCCCACAGTTCTGGGATTACAGGCGTGAGCCACCGCGCCTGGCCTCTCTTCTCATTCTTAGGGCATTAGTGGTAGAGGCTTGAGGGAGGGATAGTGTATGTGCACACGTTAGTTTGAATGTGAGTGTGTGTGTGTTTGCATGGGCAGGCAATGTATGAAGTAGGAAAGAGGTGATGTTACATGTTTATGTTAGTCGCACACTGTTAGATAAATTCTTGCTGATGAACATGAAGCAATACTTAAGAACATGAAAGATTTATTGCACCTTCCAAGAGAGGGCAGTTCTTTCTCTATTAGCCAAGATAATGAGGCTCAGTGCCTGTTTCACGGATGCAGCTGACTTTTTGCAAATTGAAAACAAACATGGACAAGCTTTTTTGTTTTCAAATGATTTTCAGAGTCAAAAGAGAATGCTGTACCCACAAATTTGCTTACTTGAAATAGAAAAACATTTCCACTTATTTTTCACATGAAAAGTTTTGACAGTTGAATTGAGGTGAATTGACTTTGGCAATTTTTCTGTTTGGCTTTTAATACTTACTGCTCTTTTAAAGAGAAACTTAAAGATCATTTAAGTGTATTATACTATTTTGAAATTGTATAGCATTTAACTAAAAACCTGAAAGCAATAATGCTTTTCAAGAATGGAAAAGAGGCATAATAGTCCATTAGAAGTGGGTTATTTGTATCATTAAGGAGAATTGTTATATGCTTTTGAATGAGAAAACACACTGAAGAAACAGAATTTGAAGGTGAATGAACATTTGGTTAATAGTTATGCAGCATACATTCAAGAAGAAATAAAGATATATGTATGCGACTAATAGACAAAAGAATTTGAAACATAAGTTGCATATACCATTAAAGTACAATTATTCATGGAAAACCCATAAGAAGATTTTGTATCCACTTATATCATCATGTTAATACCCATTTTTCAAAGCTATCAATTTTGAAATATAATATGCTGTTTCCTCTGGTATTAAAAAGTTAAATAGCTGCCACTGAAGGATTTATACACTTGCCAGATGCTGCACAATTCTTCAGTCAAAATATAAGTATCTCAATCACAAACCATATGTACTTCCTCTTCTGTACTATGAACTGCAATTTCATCTTCATCCTCAACCAACCATGAGACTTGAAACACAGCCTGCCAATTAAATGGAAATGTACAGAATTGTACCGGGTTGCAGAGTGCTTGCAGTTAGGTGTGGTGTACCTAACATCCTTTTAGACACACACACATGAATGATACTTGCTGTCTTCATTTCTGTCTCCTAATTGTTGAATTAAAGCAACAACCAAAATTCTCAAAAACTAGTTTTAAATATGAAACAAAAGGAAGGCCTAAAGAAATCCATACAGGTGAAACCATCTCATATGGGGGAGATTACAGGTTTTTATTTCCTAGATTGAAAAATGAACATATCACTTACATTAAAACTCTCAGTAGGCACTTTCTAGGAGCAGAGAAAAATATTTTTCTTTTGATAGTCTCAAAAAGAAAATCACCAAATTAGCTTATTATCTCAATCTTTTTCAGTATTATCTTAAAAGCCCTGAAGGAGAGAATCTCTCTCTCTCCTTCCTCTCTCTCTCTCTCTCTCACACAGACACCCACACACACAAATACTACGCATACACAATCAAATAGGATGATCAAAGGCAGCACAGTTCTGCATTGTAAAATTAAGAATTTTTTTCTGACATTTATTTGTCCCCTGGATTTGAGTGTTACCAAGAGACCATCTTGTCCAGATTAATTTTTGCTTAGCAGGTTCCAAATTTTATCATGTGTTCTCATGTTTCACAGCATCTGAACACTAAGCCTCTAGAAATTCTCTTTCAGCCTCTAATTTGTGGCTTCTAATCTGCTGCAGTTTGGGAAATCAAATAATGCATCTTGCTATAATTGTATCCAATATCAGATAAAAGGGAACATGTCTGGAATGGGGGCCTAGAGGGGCCTCAGGTGACCTTCTGATGAACTTGATAATAGTTCTTCATATAGCCCTGGAAAATCACTTAAACTCTCTGAATTTCAGTTTTTTTCTTCTGTAAAATATGGAGCTGGACTCAGTGGTCTTTAAGCTCCTTTAATAGCTCTGGGACTTGTTTTGGTTCTCAATGGCAATATTTTTGTTGTTATTTTATGATTCTTGTTTCTTTTCTTAGTTTGCTGAATAAGAGACCTTTTGAAGTGTTACTGTGTTTTATTCTCGCAATTATTAATGGCAAGGCCTTTTCTAAGAATCCAAGTAGAAAATGATACTCAGTAGATAGGTCATATAAACTTTCCTGTTGTGGCATTTTAAAACATTCTATAGGTGTCAATGTACAGATTTACAATAATGTATTTGTATCATCCCATCGAGTCACATTATATCATTAATAAATGTTTGATGTTTGGATGAGTGAATGAACATGTAACAGGTCAGGTAGTATCATGCATCAATCAGAGAATGGGATTTAAATTTTAATGATTTTTCCATCATTCTTCATTTGTTTTTTATTTTATTTCTTTGGTTGTTTAGTTTACAAAAAAGGATCTGTCTCTTCCAAATTTATATGTAAATAGTATTTTTCAATCTATATGGACACAGAATAATTATTTTGATAGAAGTGATTCTTCACTAATATATTTGTTATTTGGCTTTCCTGAATCTCCCATAACTAATATTGTAACTGAAATAAGCCATTCTGATATATACATATATATGTATATGAATGAGGAAATGACTAGCGATGATTGGTGGTTTATTAAAAGGATTTTTTTTTTATTAAGTAGCTGTGTGCAGTGAACCTAATTTCTTTCTTTTTACAACTTCCCTTCTATTACAAGCTGTTAAGCTCAGAGCCTAGATCAGCTAAACAGCAGACTCAGTAACAGTAAATGAAGTGCTGTGAGTTTACATCAGACTAATTAGTCTAAGGGATTAAAAAAAAGGGGGGGTGGGGGAAGGGCTTGGGAGGACTTGGGAGGACTTTTCATGTTGCTTTGTGAAAGGCAGTTTGCTTAATTAAGCTAACCACTAATGGTTAAATATTTTTTAGGCATTAACAGAGCTACTCTGAGTGTAATTAAATTTTGATTTTAGTGGTATTTGCCGGGATTAAAGTCACAATCTGCTGAGGCACTGGGGTTAGTTAATATTCACTTCACTGCCACAGCTGTCCTCCATTACAATACAAAGGACAGGAAAAGAGACAGCAGAGTGGGGGTGAAGTCATGAGAAAGCTATTCATTCATCTGAACCAGCTCTGCACTCCACAGCCTTGTGCAAATGGGTCTGAGCTGGATGACACACCACCAGGCATTAAATCCAATTTAATGTGATACAATGAAGGGATATCTAAGCCCTGCACGTTTTTTATTTTTATACATGAGACTACGGAATGTATTAAAAAAGTCATCATGTGATTATCATATGTTTCCATCCAAGTAGTATTTCTGGATTTATTAGCTCTGTAGGAGTCCACCAGGATTGTAAACCAATTCGTGCTAGGCCATTATTTGTAGCAGCTGAGCATGAATGAGGGCTGTGGAGGGTGGTGGTGACTTTAAATCCCTGGTAAAATCTAACCTGGCATGATCAATGTTTTGAGGTTTTTTTGGTGTGGTTTTTTTTTTTTTTTTTTTTTTTTTTGGACCAAGACTGCCAAAAAGAAAAACCAATGGGGTTATATGCGCTTGAGATGGTTGAAGCTCAGCATTCTTCCCATGACTGACAAGGAACATTTCCACTGCTGACTCGTAACATTGCTGGCGATTCCTGTGTTTTTTGGTCATTTTAGTATTTTAATTAAATAGCTTTAAGCAATGCCTTGCAGTTATTCCATACTCTGGGTAAGCATAAGAAATCATTTTGTCCTCTGTTCCACTCCCCCCACTCCACAAAATAAGCTAATCAAGAAAGTGTTCAATTATTACACTGGCTATTAATAGTAGAACTTTCAGAATAATCTACAATGTAGGGTCCCTGCATCCACACAGAGGCCATCTGTGGTATTAGGCTCACCATATATGCAAAACACCAGCCTTGGAACTAGCTTTCCAATACAAGTTAGGACTGGATGTATTAAGTGTGAGGGATCAAGTTGCTTATGTCTTATTTAGGCAAAAAAAAAAACTTTATTTAAAAAAAGTCACCAAGAACTGGTGTTTACCTTGACATTAGAATAAAGAGAATGAAAATGAAAAATAAAAAGGGAGAGAAAGCGCTGGATACAGTGGCTCATACCTGTAATCCCAGCACTTTGGGAGGCCGAGGTGGGTGGACCATGAGGTCAAGAGATTGAGGCCACCCTGGCCAATAAGGTGAAACCCCGTCTCTACTAAAAATACAAAAAAATTAGCCGGGCATGGTGGCGGACGCCTGTAGTCCCAGCTACTCAGGAGGCTGAGGCAGGAGAATCACTTGAACCTGGGAGGTGGAGGTTGCAGTGAGCCAAGATTCTGCCACTGCACTCCAGCCTGGTGACAGAGTGAGACTCCGTCTCAAAAAAAAAAAAAAAAAAAAAAAAAAAATAGAAAAAAAAAAAAAAAGAGGGAGAAAAAGGAAGAAAAAAGGAACTGAAAGGAAAAGGAAGAGAAGACAAGAGAAATAAAGAAAACAGATCAATCTAGCAAACTTTCATCTCAAGGGAATTTGAAGACAGCATTTCTATTCATAATCAAACAAGTTCAAAGACCAACTCGTTTGTATTAGTCATAAGATATCTTCTGTAATCTCATTGAATTATTTTATAGTGAACCCTACATTTGAGTTTGTGCTTTAATAAAAATTACTGTCTGACTGTTTCTGCAGGCAAAGTGAAGTGGAGAGATGAGTGGATTACATGGGGCAAACACCTTGAATTTCAATTAATATTAGCATAATTTAATTCTAGTGTTAAGATGACCTTGGCCTAAAGGACTGGGTGATTTTTTTAAGGGGCTTTTATTTTCACATGAAGCCCCCACTCAGCAACTGCAAAACAATTTCTATAGGATAGGTCAAAGCTTCCTACTGAAAAGAACACTATGTAGTACTTTAGGAAGAAATTTAACTGAAAGCAACAAGCATTAACCATACAGTCCAAATATGCTGTATAAATATCTTACAATGCCTCAATCTCTTGGGTCTGTAAATGACTAGAGGTGACAGAACATTCTTCTCCCTACATTAGTAATGCCTCTGCTGTGTGACACTTTCTTCTACCTGCTGACATAGAAAACTCTCCTGGTGCCTTAGATGGCCATGTGGTGGTCATTTCTTACTCCCCTCCTTTTACTTTCTTAGATGGCTGCAGAGTTTTCATTTAAAACTTTTAATCTTAACAAAGGAAATAGCTCTTTATTTCCTATACTGCAGTTACATTAATAAATGAATGAATTAAACAAACAAAAAACAAAACCACTCCCAAGCAAGGCATTTTTCTCTTTTGCCTTCTTCTTGTTACTAGTCTCATGGACTAATCACCACCCCCAGTCCCAAGAGAAACTGCAATTTTCTAGTTATTTGTATTTCAGATCTGGAAGCCCTTCTCTTTACCACCCTTTGGCTGGGGAGCAGGAACAGACATTCTTCTTTGCTTCAGGGTACTTTACCCTCAATATATTATCCAAATAAAAATCTAAGCAAGAGAGACAAAATCCAATGATTTCCATGTATAATAATAATATTCACTATTACCATCCCTTAGATGCAAAGATAAAGCCTCTGATTCACCATCTAAAAGGGGCACATGCTTTTATTCTCAAGAGACAGAAGCCTAGATGTGTTATGCTAATCAGACCACAGTCCTCTTTGTTGGTTCCTTGCAAAGAACAACTGTGGACAATTTTAGGATGGCTTTTCATGAATGGGGTGTCCCATTACCATGAAAAACACCAAAGCTAGCTAGCTACCCACACAGCATAGATAGTAGCCATCTCTATGCTTAAACTAAAGAATCATGCTTCAATAAACTGAGCTACTTATTCACAGACAGGGTTGAATTGACTCTGGTTCACACTGTCCAAATTCATGAAGGAAAATTTCCATTTGCCTATGGAAATACAAACCTGTCTGATTTACAATTTGCAGTTGCCATCATGATATAATATAAGCTTACAAAGTAGAGTTTGCTTGATATTCCAGATCTCTTCCAACCAAACCGATACATTAATGTTTCACTCTTTGCTGGAGTTTACTTTAAAAGCCTCCCTTTCTCTTCAACATTATCAATCTTTCCTACTCATCTCTGTTTAATAGGTTTAAGAACAACTTGGGCAATATTTGGATTACTATTATATTTCTTTTTAAATTATTCAGTTCATGCTCCAAGTGGAAAATCGGTAGTGTCTTTGTAAATTTATATTCATTTGATCCTTAAAGTTCTGTAACACAATAAACTTGGAACTAGGAAGTAACATTATTCTGTTGGCATGTATGATTTGTTAGATGATCTAAACCTATTTTGGAAGCATTTTGCAAGGCGTCAGTTAAAGGTTTTCATAACAAGTATATAATGTACTAAAATTTAGGCCAAAATTGTGCAGGGAGTTCTTAACAGAGTATGCCTAGCTAAAGCTAAATCAGATTTCTTGTTGTTTTAATCATACACTCCATTCTTACAGAGTTTTCTCTGTATATTCCAACAGGAAAAATTACCTCATTGTGATAGTAACAAATGATATTTGTTATTTCCTGTTTTGCATCTGAAGAGGGGGTGGGGGTGGCCAACATCATGTCATGACCTGTGCCAGCCGTGTTGTACATTTCTCCTGCTTTTTGTGAGATACAAATATTTATATCATGGAAAGGCTTTGCTTTTCTACTCAGAATTCTGTGCTTAGAAGACCACAGACATTAAGTGATAATAAACAGCACAGTTTGAGTCCTGTGGCCACTCTGGATGATCAAGTTGAGTTGGACTGCAAGAAAGCAAGTGCTTGTTTAATACATGTATGATATAATTAAGGAAAGACTCTAGGGAAATTATCCAAAGCACATAAGAATCAAATAGACTCACTTTAACAAATATAAAAACTCTGTTCAAATAAAAGCTTTCTGTGGCTTTGTAAGGGCTCATATTGGAAAAAAATGGGGGAGAGGAATAGATATTATAATTCATTCTGAAACTATGTAACATAAGTAAATGAACAATAAAAGTGATAAATTGGGCAATAAAAAATTATAGAAATAATGCTTTCACATACTAGGTATTCATTAAATTGACTTCTCAATGTAATTACTTT
Source organism: Pan paniscus (assembly GCF_029289425.2). Classification (NCBI taxonomy): domain Eukaryota; kingdom Metazoa; phylum Chordata; class Mammalia; order Primates; family Hominidae; genus Pan; species Pan paniscus. The sequence goes on along the minus strand of NC_073253.2, from coordinate 120,665,634 downwards.
AACATTTCTACTTCTGATTCAGTACAGATTTTTGGATCATTAAGTAAGATAGTAAATATTATACATTTTTCAGGAAAATAATTTATGGCCTAACAAATTTTCCAACAGAAAATCCCAATGTCGGACAACCAGACTAGCATTTTTTGTAGTCAATTTTTGGACTTAATTCTTCAAAACAGTTTCAACAAATCTGTATTGCACACCTGCTATGCCCTAAATATAGTGTGGTAAACTAGCACATAATAGACATATGGCAATTGTTTCAGGTACTCCTGTATTTCCAGGGGATTTTGTGGATATACTTTATACTTTATATAATATATACTCTATGCATGATATAATAATTTATTTGGGTATGACGTTTTTATTCCCAACTGTGATGGCACCATCACTGCCTCTAAGGAATGCACAATTTAAAAAGAAAAGCATATATACAACTAAATATCGACAAAGTACTGTAAGAAGACAGATGATTCCACTGGGTGACTATAGTCAATAATAACTAAAAGAGTGTAATTGGATTGTTTGTAATACAAAGGATAAATGCTTGAGGGGATAGATGCCCCATTCTCCATGATGTGCTTATTTCACATTGCATGACTGTATCAAAATATCTCATGTACCCCATAAATATACATCTACTATGTACCCACAAAAATTAAACATATTAAAAGAAAAAAGAAAACACATGATCAATTCTTCCTGAAAAAGGTTAAAAAAAAAAAAGGTTTTAAGAAGATGATGTTTGATTTAGATCTTCAGACTATAGGAATTCACCAGACAGTGAGGTGAATGAAGAACCTTCAAGCCTGGAAACAGCATAAGGCAGACAGGCAGAAGCACGTGGCATCTACGCTCAATGACGGAGCCTTCCTACTCCAACAGAGGCTTGAGTGGAGGCATTGGCATCGCCTGGGAGCTTGCTAGAAATGCAGAATCTCAAGCTCCATCCTTGGACTTCTGAATCAGAATCTACATTTTAACGATATTTCTAGGTGATTTGTATGCCCACTTGAGATGAAAACACATCAGTTTAGAGGGCTTTCGTTGTTGGATTGTTGGAAGTCCATGTAGCTGGAAAAGGTGGACAGAAACTAGATAAGGACACAACAAGACTACAATATTTAGAAGCCTGAAGTTCATCCCATAGCCATGGGTAAACCACCCAAAGTTTTGTGAAGAGCAGAATAATATTACAAAAATCAATGTTTTAGGATGCTAATGCTTTTAGAAAACGGTGAAGAAAACTACCTAGGGTATTTTTGTAACAATTTAGATAAGAGACTATGATAAATCCCTGGCCTGAGACAATGGTAGTAAAAATGGAAAGAATGAGACATATTTCAGAGACATGCTACAAAAAGGATTGCCAAGATTTTATCATAGCTGTAAGAGGCCAAAATTAGACAGGGAAGACTGAGAAAAGGAGTCACTCTAGGAAGTGACTAGTTTCAAGATGAACTATAATATATTGTTGAAGGCAAAAGTAAGTGAAAGCTGTAAGAGCTATAAAGGGAAAGAAACTTCAAAACTAGGATGCCAGATGGGTCAACGGTAATAACACCAGTCATTTATTCAGTCATTCATTTATTCAGAAATGTTTGTTAATTGTCTGGTAATTGCCAGTTTCTTATCAGCACTGAGGAAACTCTGAGTCTCTGTCCACAGGATCTCATGTTCTAGAAGAGACGGAAAGCAAATAGGTAGATGAATGAATATGCAATTTTTTTTAGGTGGAGATTAGAGTTAGTGTTATTTTTTAAAAGTATGGTAAGCTCAATAGTCAGAAGCTATTTTAATTTTTTTTTTTTTTTTGAGACTGGCTCTTATACTGTCACAAGGCTCAAGTGCAGTGGCATGATCATGGCTCACTGAAGCCTCAACCTCCTGGGCTCAAGCCATCCTCCCACCTCAGCCTCCAAAGTAGCTGAAACTACAGACTCATGCCACCACACCTGGCTAGTTTATTAAAAAAAAAAATTTTAGAGATGGGGTCTCACTATGTTGCTCAGGTTGATCTTGAACTTCTGGCCTCAAGTGATCCTTCTGCCTCAGCCTCCCAAAGTGCTTGGATTACAGGGGTGAGCCACTGAACCTGGCCTCAGAGGCCATTTTAAGTACAGAGCTCAGGAAAGGGCTCTGTGAGCATGGCCGTTCATGGCAAAGGAAAAAGGTGATGTATCTAGAACCGACTTGGGAAATTCAACTACTTTAAGAAGCCATTTATTTTGTTTCACTGTTTTGCAGGAAAAAAAATGGAGTCAAAATTATTTTAGTAATAACCAAGATGATAACTTACATTTCCATGATTTTCATAGTTTTATACTTTTACATATGTTATCACATCTGACTCATATAATCCTTTTGAAAGGGAGAGAGGACAGGTTTTACAGATAAAAAGTCCAAATTTAAAATAGGTGGGGTAATTTGGTCAAGATTCCATAATTAAAAATTATGAGATCTTTTGACTTATAGATGAGTTAACTATTAAATGATTAATTATACATTAAAGTTTGTTAAGCATACAAAAGAGAGAGACTCAGGCTACAGATCTAAAAATATAAACTTCTTTATGTTAGATTAAAGATGGCTGCAAATTTTTTTTTTTTTTTTTTGAGACAGTCTTGCTCTGTCACCCAGGCTAGAGTGCAGTGGTGCAATCTCATCTCACTGCAACCTCTGCCTCACAGGTTCAAGCAATTCTCCTGCCTCAGCCTCCCAAGTAGCTGGGATTACAGGCACGCACCACCATGCCCAGATAATTTTTGTATTTTTAGTAGAGACGCGGTTTCACCATGCTGGCCAGACTGATCTTGAACTCCTGACCTTGTGATCTGCCCACCTTGGCCTCCCAAAGTGCTGAGATTACAGGCGTGAGCCATGGCGCCAGGCCTTCTATCCAGGAGTGAAATCTAATTCCCATCCTTTTGTATCTGGGTAGGTGTAGTTACTAAATTACAAATGAAAGGTTGAGATGGTGATAAGATATACTTTATGATTAGGCTCCTTCATAGGCTAGACCCACAGAAGCCTAGCAGCAGGATTCTGTCTCTCTAGCTAACATCACTCACTCTGGGGAAAAGCTAGCCACTATGTAAAAAAAAAAAAAAGGGAAAAGAAAAGTCTGAGCATTTTGAAATCCCCATGCCATGAAGAAGATCAATGAGCCATGTGGGGAAGCTGCATGACGACAAATATCCAACTTTTTCCAGCTATTCCAGCCATGCCAAGCCCCAACCCAAGACATATGAGTGAAGACACCTTCAGATTACTCTAGATTCGGCCACCTCTAGCTGCTATTTCATGGCAACCACATAAGAAATCCCTAGTGAAAACCACCCTGCTGAATCTGGTCAACCCACAGAACTGAGATAGTAATAAATTATTGTTTGATGCCATCAAGTTTGGGGGAAGGCATGCAATAGCATTAAAAACGTAAATAAATGGATACTAACTGAACAAAGGACTTTGAAATTATTTTTTTTCTTTCATAGGTATCACATTCTACAACAACCACATAAACATCCACATAATTCAAAGGATATTAAAAAAAGTAATGACTTATTTTGGATTTATAAGGTGTTTTAGATGTAGCGCTCTGAGGAAACAATACAGCATCAAAGTGTTAAATCTGTAAGATGCCTTTCTTAGAAAACCATTAGTCTGATTCTCTCAATTTGCATATGAGGAATGAGAGACAGAGAGAGGGAGAGAGAGAGAGAGAGAGCATGAAAAATTTCATTATTTACGGAAATTCATGCAAACCTTGTGAAAAACCCAAGGCCTTTGGACTCATGCTTTCCTTTCTCAGAAGACATTTTAAAAATCAGTATTCAATAGATGAATGAAATTGGCATAGTATTATTTGCTTAGTAATGAAATTTTATATTGTTAGACGAATCCAAGCATTATAAAATTAGACCTAAATCTTCAACTCCAAAAGCAATACCATTTGTTTTTCTGATGTTCTGTACAATATTGCATGGCAATTTAAAAACAAATGTGTTTAGAAAAAAACTCCTCAATAGGAAAAAAATCAGAAAATTGGTTGCCTGTATGGTGGAATGGAAATTGGCTAGATGGGCACAAAAGTACTTTCTAAGGTGATGAAAATGATACATGTATTTTAATCGAAGTATAGATTACATGGGTGTATATATTTACAAAACTCATGGAACTGTTTTCTTAAGATCTGAGTATTTCACTGTATATAAATTACTTCTTAATTTTAAAAAATATATAAGACTAAAAAAGAGATTTTTCTCCTTCACAAGAGAACATGACTAATCAATAGTTGGTTTGCCAATAGTGGAGATGGTTTCAGTCTATTTAACTTACCTCTTTCTCTGTTTTCCAATTATGAAATGGATGGGCAAAGTCAATGGTATGTACATCTGTGGTCATAAAACAAACTAAAGCTAACAAAGCCACTCAGAAGCTAAACTTATGTGACCACAAAACATATGAATTAAAAAGGGTCTGATAAATTATCTAATCCAAATTTTTTTATTTTGTAGATAACATTGGCCTTGCTAACAAATTTAATAAACAGTGGTGCTTTTAAAAAACTTGATGGTAACTGAAGATGTTGAGCCATTCTTTGTAGAGTAGAAGCTCACTTATCCAACAGAATTAGATCAGTACATAAGAATGAGTTAAAGCTGGTATTCAAAAAGGAAGAGAGGAAAATGGCAGATAGGAGACAGGACTAATGTGCAGCTCCCACTTGGACAAATAGAACAGCATGTGGAGACTCACATCATGAACCTTTGCTCCAAGAACTACAGCAGGAACATAACAGGAAAACTGAAAGAATTCACAGACCCTTTGAAAGAAGAGGCTTGCGGCTGCAAACTTCAAGACAGCTGAAAAACTGTGAGTTCTCAAAGTGTGAAGAGGGGGAAAAGTCTGTCTCTGAACACACATCCCCACTGGGGAACCTAAAAATCCAGATCATGAGAGAAAGATGTAACCTTACCTAGAGCTGAAACAGATTCAGGGAGCCAAGCAAAATATGAAAGTAGAAGAAGCAGCGGGAAGAGCCCTGTAGGCACTCCTAGTCCTGAGCTTGAGCCCAGGGAAGCCATCCCTGGCTTTATCTCACAGCAGCCCTTGGGGAGGAAGCCAGCAGAACAGGGGAGGGGCCACAGGGTGAAGGAAACTTCTAGCTGAGCTTTAATAATTTTTGACTGAGCACAAATTTTTCTAAGCAGAATCCAGGGGAGTGAATGGGAAGTGCAGATAGGAGGGCAGAAGCCACAGCTGACAGTGTGGGAAGTTAAGGAGGGGAGAGGCCTGAGAGCCCTACTTGCTTTCTCAGTGGGGAAGCTTGTAGCCTGGGGCAAGATTTCTGCCCTGCACAGCTTCCTGGTGGGGCACAGCAGGAGAAAGACTGGCCTTGCTGGCTGTGTGGGAGCAGGGTGAGGCCTGTCACTGCTGGCTTTCCCACACATCCCTGGTGACTTGTATGATGCAGCAGAGGCAGCTATAACCCCCTTGGAACATAACTTCATTGGCCTGAGAAGCACCTCCCATCCCCCACAGTGGCCACAGCAAGCCCTGCCTAAGGTGAGTTTTTGTTCAGACCCACCTAACCCTGCCCCAACCTGATGGTTTACTGCCCTGGTAGACAAAGACAAAAGACATAAACTCTTGGGAGCTCTATGGCCCTGCCCATCACCTGAGAAACCCAAATACTTATTCTAGCCAACATAGGGTAAGCTTGTATCTCCTTTCTACTATCACAGCTGGTGCTCTCTTGAAAGCACCACCTCCTGGCTGGAGGCTAACCAACTCAAGCCATTACAGCAACTCATACAAGAACAACCCTGCCCCAAGGAAGAAGAAAACAACAGCTAATTTCACTGCCTGCAACATCCTGGCTTATCAGAGGTCCTGAGTCTGTCCATGTGACAATTTGACTGCTAGCATAACCAGCATTTGAGAAAAACCAGCACACTGAACAAAACTACAATCAAGGAATTCCAAAAAGTCAACTTCACTCCCCTGCCACCTCCACTGGAGTAGGTGCTGGTATCCATGGCTGGGAGATCCGAATATGAATCATATAACAGGATTATTTGCAGACATTCTGCAACAACAATCCAGAGCCCAGTAGCCCCACTGGGTGGGTAGACTCAGAAGCACAGTAACAACCACTGCAGTCCAGCTCTCAGGAAGCACCATCCCTAGGGGAAGGGAGAGAGCACCACATTAAGGGATCACCACTTGGGACATAAAAATCTGAACAGCAGCCCTTGAATTCCAAATCTTTCCATTGAAAGAGTCTACCCAAATGAGAAGGAACCAGAAAAGTAATTCTGATAACATGAAAAAAAAAAGGTTCTATAACACCCCAAAAGATCACACTAGCTAAACCAAGAAGAACTCTCTGAATTGCCAGATGAAGAATTCAGCAGGTTTATTAAGCTACTCAAGGAGTTACTAGAGAAAGGTGAAAATCAACTTAACTTCAAAAAACAATATAGGATATGATTGAAAAAGTCTTTAGAGAAATAGACATAAAGAAAAGACAATCACAACTTCTAGAAATGAAAGACACACTTAGAGAAATACAAAATACACTGGAAAATTTCAACAATAGAATCAAACAAGTGGAAGAAAGAACTTCAGAGCTCGAAGACAAGCCTTTTGAATTAACCCAATCCAACACAGACAAAGAAAACTAAATTTTTAGAAAATGAACAAAGCCTCCATAAATCTGAGATTATGTCAAATGACCAAACATTAGAATAACTGGTGTTCATGAGGAAGAAAAAGAAATATCTACAAGTTCAGAAAACTTATTTGAGGAAATAATCAAGGAAAACTTCACCGGGCTTGCTAGAGATCTAGACATCCAAATACCAGAAGCTCAAAGAATACCCGGGAAATTCACCACAAAAAGATCATCGCCTGGGCACACAGTCATCAGGTTATCTAAAGTCAAGACAAAGGAAAGAATCGTAAGATCTGTGAGGCAAAAGGTAACTTCTGAAGGAAAACTTATCTGATTAACAGCAGATTTCTCAGTAGAAACCCTCAAGCCAGAAGGGATTGGAGTCCAATCTTTAGCCTCCTCAAACAAAATAATTGCCAGCCAAGAATTTTGTATCCAGAAAAATTACACTTCACAATGAAGGAGAGATAAAGTCTTTCTCAGACAAACAAATGCTGAGAGACTTTGCCACTACCAGGCCAGCACTACAAGCAATGCTAAAAGGGGTCCTAAATCTTGAAACAAAACCTGGAAATACACCAAAATAGGACCTCCTCAAAGCATAAATTTCACAGAGCCTATGAAACAGTAACACAATGGGAAAAAAAAAAAAGATGTTCAGGCAATAACTAGCATGAATAGAACAGTACCTCCTATCTCAGTAGTAACATTGAATGTAAATGACCTAAATGCCCCACTTAAAAGATACAGAATGGCAGAGTGGATAAATTCTACCAACCAAGTATCTGCTATCTTGAAGGGACTCACCTAACGCATAAGGACTCACATAGACTTAAGGTAAAGGGATGGAGAAAGATATTTCACGCAAATGGAAACCAAAAGTGAGGAGGAGTAGCTATTCTTATATGAGACAAAATGGACTTTAATGCAATAACAGTGAAAAAGGACAAAGAAGAACATTATACAATTATAAAAGGATTAGTCCAACATGAAAATATCCCAAATATTTACACACCTAAGAGTGAAGCTCCCAAATTTATAAAACAATTACTACTAAACCTAAGGAATGAGGTAGACGGCAACACAATAATAGTGGGGGATTTCAATACTGCATTGACAACACTAGACAGGTCATCAAGACAGAAAGTCAACAAAGAAACAATGGATTTAAACTATAACATAGAACAATTGGACTTAACAGATATTTACAGAACATTCTACCCAACAACTATAGAATATACATTCTATTCATCATCACCTAGATTATTCTCCAAGATAGATCATATGATAGGCCACAAAAAAGTCTCAATAAATTTAAGAAAACTGAAGTTATATCAAGCACTCTGTCAGACCACAGTGGAATAAAACTGAAAATTAACTACAAAAGGAATCCTCAAAACTATACAAATACATGGAAATTAAATAATTGACTCCTGAATGAATTTTGGGACAACAATGAAATCAAGATGAAAATTTAAAAATTCTTTGAACTGAATGATAATAGTGACACAACCTATCAAAACCTCTGGGATACAGCAAAAGCTGTGCTAAGAAAGTTCATAGCATTAAATGCCTACATCAAAAGCCTGAAAGAGCACAAATAGATAATCTAAGCTCACATCTCAATGAAGTAAACAAACAAGAACAAATCAAACACAAACCCAGCAAAAGAAAAGAAATAACAAAGATCAGAGCAGAACTAAATGAAACTGAAGCAAAAAAAAAAAAAAAATACAAAAGATAAATGAAACAAAAAACTGTTTCTTTGAAAAGATTTTAAAAAATCAATAATTAAACAAGAAGAGAGAGGATCCAAATAAGCTCAATTAGAAATGAAATGAGATATTACAACTGATACCACAGAAACAAAAGATCATTCAGGACTACTATGAACACCTTTTTGCACACAAACTAGAAAACCTAGAGGAGATGGATAAACTACTGGAAATATACAACCCTCCTAGATGAAACCAGGAAGAAACAGAAACTCTGAACAGACCAATAACAAATAGTGAGATTGGAACAGTAATAAAAACGTTGCCAACAAATAGGTCCAGGACCAGATGGATTCACAACTGAATTCTATTAGACATTCAAAGAGGAATTGGTACCAATTTCTACTGAAACTATTTCAAAAGATAGAGGAAGAGAAAATCCTCCATAAATCATTCTATGAAACCAGTATCACCTTAATACCAAAGCCAGAAAAGGACATAACAAAAAAGAAAACTACAGACCAATATCCCTCACAAATACAGATGCAAAAATCCTCAACAAAATACTAGGTAACAGAATCTAATAGCATGTCAAAAAAAAAAAATAATACACCATGATCAAGTGGGTTTCATACCAGGGATGCAGGGATGGTTTAACATATGCAAGTCAATAAATGTGATACACTATATAAAGAGAAGTAAAAAGAAAAATCATATGATCATCTCAACAGGTGCAGAAAAAGCATTTGACAAAATCCAGCATCACTTTATGATTAAAACCCTCAGCAAGATCAGCATAAAAGGGACATACCTTAAAGTAATAAAAGCCATCTATGACAAACCCACAGCCAGCATTATACTGAATGGGGAAAAGTTGAAAGCATTTCTGCTGAGAACTGGAACAAGACAAGGATGCCCACTTTACAAAATCAACGTATACAAATCAGTAGCACTGCTATACACCACCAACGACCAAGGTGAGAATCAAATCAATAACTCAACCCCTTTTACCACAGCTCCAAGAAAAATAAAATACATAGGAATATACCTTACCAAGGAGGTGAAAGATCTCTACAAGGAAAACTACAAAACACTGCTGAAAGAAGTCATAGATGACACAAATGGAAACACATCCCATGCTCATGGATGGGTAGAATCAATATTGTGAAAATGACCATACTGCCAAAAGCAATGTATAAATTTAATGCAATTGCCATCAAAATACCATCATCATTCTTCACAGAACTAGAAAAAACAATCCTGAAATCCATATGAAACCAAAAAAAGAGCCCACATAGCCAAAGCAAGACTAAGCAAAAAAAACAATCTGGAGGCATCACATTAACCGACATGAAACTATACCACAAGGCTATAGTTACCAAACAGCATGGTACTGGTATAAAAGTAGGCATCTAGACCAATGAAACAAAATAGAGAAACCAGAAATAAAGCCAAATAATTATAGCGAATGGATCTTTGACAAAGCAAACAAAAGCATAAAGTGGAGAAAGGACACCCTATTCAACAAATGGTGCTGGCATAATTGGCAAGCCACGTGTAGAAGGATGAGACTGAATCCTCATCTGTCACCTGATGCAAAAATCAACACAAGGTGGATCAAAGACTGAAATATAAGACCTGAAACCATAAAAATTCTAGAAGATAACGTTGGAAAAACTCTTCTAGACATTGACTCAGGCAGAGTTAACGAACAAGAACCCAAAAGCAAATACAGCATAAACAAAGATAAATTGGTGGGACTTAATCAACCTTAAAAGCTTCTGCACAGCAAAAGAAAATCAGCAGAGTAAACAGACAACCCACAGCATGGAAGAAAATCTTCGCTAACTATGCATCCACAAAGGACTAGTATCCAGAATCTACAAGGAACTCTGACAAACCAGCAAGAAAAGAAAAAAAAATCCCATGAAAAAGTAGTACTGCTCAGCCACAAGAAGGAATGAAATAACGGCATTTGTAGCAACCTGGATGGAGTTGGAGACCATTCATTATTCTAAGTGAAGTAATTCAGAAATGAAAAACCAAACATCATAGGTTCTCACTTAGAAGTGTGAGCTAAGCTATGAGTACACAAAGGCGTAATAATCTAATGGACTTTGGGGACTTGGGGGGAAGGGTGGGGAGGGGGTGAGATATGAAGGACTACACATTGGGTATAGAGTACACTGCTCGGGTGATGGGTGCACCAAAATCTCAGAAATCACCACTAAAGAACTTATTCATGTAACCAAACACCACCTGTTCCCCAAAAACTGTTGAAATTATTTTTAAAAAGGAAGAAAGGTAAACATTTTAGCTTAACTAAAATGTAAATTTGGTTTAGACATTCATTTATTTTTAGTCTTTTGATGAAGGACCACAGCCTTCCCCACCTCGCAAGTAGATGTGCTAGTTGGACAGTTCCATAAACTGTGGTGGATAAAAAGGGCAGGATAAGACAGTGGGAAGCAAAGAGGCTTTGGACAAATCTCCTGTGTTCTGAATCTCAGCTCTGCCACTTGCTAGCTGTGTGACTTTCAGGAAGTTGCATAGCTGCTCTGTGCCTCAGTTTCCTTATATGTCAAAAGGGATATTACCTACCATACACAGTAGTTAGGAGGATGAAAAATCCTTAGAACAGCACTGGCTCATTGAAAGTGCCAGATAGTTGTTTATTAAATAGAAATAAACAGGCCAGGCACAGTGACTCATGCCTGTAGTCCCAGCCAGCACATTGGGAGGCCAAGGTGGGCTGATTGCTTGAGGCCAGGAGTTCAAGACCAGCCTGGGCAACATGGTGAAACCCCATCTCTACCAAGAACACAAAAATTAGCCAGGTGTGGTGCTGCATGCCTGTAGTCCCAGCAACTTGGGAGGCTGAGGTGGAAGAATCATCTGAGCCTGGGAGGCAAAGGTTGCAGTAACCCATGATTACGACACTGCAGCACTCCAGCCTGGGCAACAAAGGGAGAACCGAAAAAAAAAAGAAAGAAAGGAAGGAAAGGAAGAGAGAGAGAGAGGAAAGAAACAAAGAAAGAAAGAAAGAGAAAGAAAGAAGGAAAGAAAGAAGGAAAGAAGGAAAGAAAGAAAGAAAGAAAGAAAGAAAGAAAGAAAGAAAGAAAGAAAGAAAAGAAAAGAAAGACTTCCATGATGCATCAGCTTTGAATTCCGATTGTTTCTTTAGATGTCTTAGAATTTAAAGAGCCATTCTTTCCTCTTTTTTTTTTTTAATAGTTGTCTTATCCACTTAATTTGATAGCAAGTTTTGGGGTTTCTTTAAAAAAAAAAAAAAAAAAACTTTGTCTTTCCTTGGCATTAAATTTCTCTCCAGAGAAACCCAAAACTGTTTTCCTGACATTCGTATTTTGCCACTTGGTGTAATATTTATTAAATTAAATAATAACAACAGGAAGTAAAACTTGTGTAGTATAAACATAATAAATGCTTGGTAGGCACCAATTCAACAGGTGAGGCAAATGCACAACCCCCCTGAGAACAGCCCGCTAGCTAGATGATTGCAGAGAGAGAATGATGGACATTAGTCACTGTGTTCTACAGAGAGAAGGAGAGTTTTAGCTAATCCAAAGAGGTTTTTTAAGAGTTAATGGATGTGAGGGTGATCTGGCTGCGACACATGTCACCCCATTGATCGCCAAGGTTGATTTGGCTGATCTGGTTGGCTAGGCAGGTGTCCCCTCCCTTCCTCACCGCTCCTCGTGCGTCCCTCCTGCAGCTGCATGCTCAAAGAGGATAACCATCCCTCATAGAGGAGGGCCGGCCTTCCATCAAGGGTATACGGGTAGCTACCCTCCCCTGCTAGAAACTTCAAATGAGCTCTCAAAGAGGTGGAATTTTTTTTTATTTTGCTATTGTTGTTTTGTTATTGTTTTTTCTTTTTCTTTTGAGATGGAGTCTCACTGTGTTGCCCAGGCTGGAGTGCAGTGGCGTGATCTCGGCTCACTGCATCCTTGCATCCTCCGTCTCCCACCTTCAAGCAATTCTTCTGCCTCAGCCTCCTGAGTAGCTGGGATTACAGGCATACACCACCACACCCAGCTAATTTTTCTGTATTTATAGTAGAGACAGGGTTTCACCACGTTGGCCAGGCCGGTCTCGAACTCCTGACCTCAAATGATCTGCCCGTCTCGGCCTCCCAAATTGCTGGGATTACAGGCGTAAACGCACTCAGCCTCAAAGAGGTTTTTAAAAGAGTTGCAAATGTGCTATGAAACTTTTATTCTAAGGACCCTTGGAGCCTTTGTGCCCATTTCAAACTTTAACTTGAAAGACCTTTGCTTAGTAGTTTATAAACCAGATACTTATAACATCCACTGAGTCTCTTTATTTTTCAGGAATTGTCATTAGTACTAAATAGTTTAGCGGGGAAAATTAAAGAACAGTTTGCAACAAATCTTTAACACACAGAGATTGCATTTGATATTGTCAGATGAATTCAAGTGTTAATATAAATTAAACCTAAGACCTCAAGTCCAAAAGCAGTAAGTACTATCTGTTTTTCTGATGTGCCATATACATTATATGACATGGTTTGGCAATTCAAAAGAAAATGTGTTCGCAGAAAAATTAATCTACAGGGATACTTGTAGGCTGGGGATGAAACTGACAGTGAAATGGCACAACAAAATTTTTGGGGTGGTAGAAATGCTCTATATCTTAATTAGCACATGGGAGACATAAACAGTGTGACTTAAGTAACCACCCTAACCCTCCTATGCCTTTTCCAGGCCTGAGGACACCAACTGCCTGTTTGGTTCATCCCATTATTGCTATTTATGACCCCAGAACTGTTCACTACCAACGTGTCAGCAGAAGTGGCATAGCTTGTCCACATGCACATCTGGCTAGCACAGGACAGGAACTAAATCCCAGATAAAAACGTGTTTTAGAAATTGACTTTGACATGAGCAGGGACTCTTTGTGTTTGAGAAGTATCTGTTGGACTACTTCATACCGACTAAGGGTTAATGGATCACATTCCATTTCTTCCATCCTACCACAGAAAAAGCTGGGACACATAAGGACATGGCAAAAACACATCACATGACTGCATGGACCAGGCATGCATTCCAAAGATAAATGCAAACATCTCCAACCAGTGTTGAAAAGCACGCATTTTCATCCTAGTCAGACTGATTGCAGCCTCACCAGCAGGGCTGAATGCTGAGCCCCATTCAGTAACACTTTGAATGCCTTTGTTCCAGCGTTTCCCAGCAGTGCAAACATAATGGAAAAGAGACTGCCAAAGGACAGCTTGCTTCTTTTCTCTTTCTTAATATAAGAAAAAATAACTGCAAAGATAGACAATAAAGTGAATAAGAATATAAGAAAAAACAGAGACAAATGTGTAAAATAAATTCAGATAATCTGAAATAGAGAAAACTTTCACGAATGTTTTATGATCTGCTTTCCTTTAAAGGAAATGAACAATAAAGCAAAACTAAACAAGAACAAAAATGTTAATGACTGCAACTGCTGTTAAGTAGGAAGTGAACCTTTCAGGCTGAACTTGGCCTTCCAATGGAAATATGAGCAGAGCAGTTCTTAGGGAATATCAGTGAAAATAGGTGTAATTAAGGAGAATGCATCCCAGCAGCCCTCAAGACTGCCTAATAATAAAGCTGTACTCTTAGCATAATAAAGACACATTCTCGTCCATTTCCAAACAACAATTCTGTAGGGAGAAAAACAACGTGAGCCCTTATAAATCAATGGGGAAAATGATCAGGTGGGTTCACACATAACTAGTAAGACCATCATATGCTCTACCATTTTTGTACCATTTTTAATATTAGGAACTGGGTGACATTTTAGGTCGTCATTCTCTGTTTCCTTCCTCTACACCGAAGCCCTTATTATCATGCATATGAAACACACAGGAGCACTAAAGGCATTCATTATGGCCACTGCTGAATTCCAAATGAGAATAGTTTAAAAATATATGTTACTATTCAAGACAAGTCAACACATTTCAAACAAGAGGGCCCTGTTTGAATTTAGAAAGCTGACTAAAACCCACAGCAGAGAGGAGATCTGAGTCCCTGGCGCTCTGTGCTGTGAGGATTGGGGGTGGAACTATCACGGCGAGGAGACGCTCAGTAAAAGAGAGGTGGAATTCAAAGCCAACACCAGTTCCCCTGGGGTCTGTTGTAATCAGGAGACAAATGGTCTGTACTCAGTAGCATGTATTCATTCTGTCGCAAGAGGCTGCCAACGCGAGCTTCCCTACGCTTTTGTGGAAATACAGTACGAGTCTTTTTCTCTTTCAGTTGCTATAGAACAAGAAGAATAAAAAGTCCACTGCTGACAAACACTGCTTTGGGCATTTGACACTGGTCTTTGATCTAGTTACTCAGACAGTTCAAAATGAACAAATTAGGTGTTTACAACAAAAGACATTCCGTTTTAGCCTGTTCAAGTGCCAAGTGGAGTGGACAGCTCGCTCAAACAGAACTGGGAAATTTCTCCCTGCCAGGCCACAAGATGGGCATTGGAAGTTCATTCCCCAAGAGCAATTAATAAATTATGATACTGTTTTTTTAAATTAAAAGAAAAAAAAGAAAGAAAACATGGGGTTTGGGTCAACAAAGTAAACCTACACCATCTGGAATTTGAGTCACGACACAGCAGATCCTTGAGGCTAGAGACCCACAGGGACAGATCTTCATCTTCATGAGATGGTTTGATTATAGGACAGACCATGAAAAAAACACTCATTTTAAAATTTCTGCCTGAAAATCAAGTCTATATACCACACAATCTACAGTCTACACATCACATAGAAAAGGGCAACATCTGTATTCTATTATGTAAATTCCCCTTTTAAAAGTATTGTAACATTATTCTCAAAGACAGAAGGAAAATTGGGTGTCTGAGTGTGATCCCTATTCACAAAAGAGAGTGGTTTTGTTCCCTTGACTTAAGTGTCTGCTTTATTTCTGTTGAAAACAGTGCATCTTAGACAAGAACCCATTGCCTCCATTTCCTTCTTGTGAAAAGAAGTGTTTGTGCTATGAAATGATTTGTTAAAAGCTTTAGCAGTCTATGGCCAAGGAAGGATTGTAAATGGACTATGTGATTTGCACCATTTTCTTCTAATAGGGGACATCTGATTAAAATCTTTTAAATAATTACAGTTTTTAGAAAAGCAGACACCACTTCAGCAACTGCGTCCAGCAGCAGTGGGTTTTGAGGTCGGCTATGTGAGGCGAAGCAGACGCATGAAACGTGCTGAACAGTGGCACTTTAAAATCACATTTTATTTTCAGCAAGCAATAGGGAGTGGAAAAGGAAAAGCAAGTGTGGAAAAAGAAAGAAATCTGTTAGCACAGATCCAAATATCCCCTAGAATCGAAATGTCAGCCTTGAAAATACCGAGCAAGCCAGCTTGTCTAATATGTTACCATCCTGCCTTATAATTACCGGAAAGTAGTTATTTATCTGTTGTGTTCAGCTACCCTGTCAGTATGCCTGAGTTTAATTATCAGACCTCACTGGAAGTTCAATTTCCTCTGTTCCTTCTTCTTTTTGCTGCAACATAAATCGAAATTGCTTCATAATTTCTGTTAACTGTTTTGGCACACTGTCTCATACATCCAGAGTTATTGCCCACAGGACAGTCTCCTCTCACAGCCTCTCCAGCTATAAAGAAGGCATCTGTTTGCTGCAGTTTCAACCCTCACAAACCCCATGATTCTTTGGTATATCAAAGTTCACAGCCTCTTGTCCATCAACTTGGTGAAAAAGAGAAGTAAGAGGCCAGGCGCAGTGGCTCACACCTGTAATCCCAGCACTTTGGGAGGCCGAGGTGGGAGGATCACCTAAGGTCAGGAGTTCGAGACCAGCCTGGCTAACATGGCAAAATCCCATCTCTACTAAAAATACAAAAATTAGCTGGACATAGTGGCACGTACCTGTAATCCCAGCTATTCGGGAGGCGGAGGCAAGAGAATCCCTTGAACCTGGGAGGCAGAGTTTGCAGTGAGCCAAGATCTTACCACTGCACTCTAGCCTGGGCAACAGAGTGAGACTGTCAGAAAAAAAACACTTAACAAAGAGAAACAAAAGAGGCAGTTGTCTGCTTCTTTCACCTTCATGGAGCACAAGAGCTTCAAACATCTGCCTGTGATGGGGCAGCCGAGCCAAAAAATTCAAAACTGCTCCAAAGAAGGGGCTGAGAGAAGTCAAACAAACAGGCATTACCATGTCTTTCCCCCTTCGCCTCCCCGACAAGCGATCCTTCCAGTGAAAAGGATCTTGTTCTGGTGTGCGATTCTTTCCCATAAGCCCTATGTAGGAACAGAGCCTTGATTGTCAGAGACTTTGAGATCTGCATATATCTAAATTAGAGGAAAGAAAAAACAGAGCTTAGGTGCAATATTCTCCCACTCTCTCATCAGTCCTCCACGAGTGAACCCAGCCCTAAGGAGAAAACTGAATACTTAGAACAAGGTATTAATATTATCACAGGTCTGCTAAGAATCTGGACACACTCTGCAGAAATTATCCTACATAGGAAGTACATTATCAGATGGTGGTGACTTTTTTGAAGTTTATTTGTAGCTGGGCATGACAGCAATTGAAAGTTTCTCTATCCTCTGAGGTCTACTTCTCGCCATCACCCAAGGTTAGTGGCAGTCAAATGAGTACAAACTGAATCTCAGCTCTGCGACTTACCATCTCTAGGACCCTGGGCAAGTTGCCTAACCTCTCAGTGACTCGGTGTTCTGTAGAGTGGGATAATAAAAGTTCCAGCCTCACAGGGATGTTGTAAAGGTGAAGTGTATTATATGCAAAGCACTTAGAATAGTGCCAGATATTATTATTATTATTACTATTACTATTTCATTGTATTCACTGTTTCCCCCCTCCCTTATGGTTTCTGGCATATTGATTTGATCTACTCAGAGTAAGCTTTCAATAATATAAATTGATTAGCAATATCCAGTACAACAACGTTACAGGCTTTTAAGGGGAGCGATCACATTGACAAATACTTACACCTAATATTCCAAGTTCAACTTCTGATAGTATTAACACTAATTTGCATGTAGTAAAGTTCCTCTGTTTACAAACAAGTGTCTAGAACAGATGGAGTTTTGTGTGTTTTACACAGTTTTAAAAGCTAACAGTGTGTTGTCTATATTGGTATTCTGCAGCTGCCATAACAAATTACTGTAACCTTGGCTTAAGACAAGAGAAATTTATTTTCTCATCATCCTGGAGGCCAGGAGTCTGAAATCAAGGTCTCAGGAGGACTACACTCCCTCCAGTCAGAGACACCTGGGGAGAATCATGTACTTCTGTCTTCCAGTTTCTGCTGTCTCCAGGCATTCTTTTTTTGACTTGAGGGTGGATCACTTCAATCTCTGCCTCCAAGGCCATGTTGCCTCCTCTTCTGTCTGTCTTCCGCCTGGTGTGTCTGTCAAAATCCCCACTCTGCCTCACTCTTATAAGAACACTTGTCATTGGATCTGGGGCCCACCAAATAATCCAGGACAAACTCCTCCTCTCAAAATCTTTAACTTAATTTCATCTTTTTGCCTTATAAAGCAATGTTCACTGGTTCTGGTGATTGGCAGGTGGACATATCTTTTTGAGGGACACCCTTCAGTCCACTACAATGCCTATTATCAATATATATTGGGAGAGACTGTAAAGGTTGTCTGATTTATTTTAATCAGGTGGCAATGACTCATATTCATAGATGTATAGGGAACATTTCTGCTGATTACCACTAGTAATTACACACACACACAAACACACATACACTCATGCCTACTCTCTGGCTTGTATTCATTAGAGTAGTTGAGAGTTTTTGTTTTACAACTGAGAGAAGAGATGTTTCAGTGGGTGAGGAGCCAAGGGAAAGAGGAGGGCAGTATTCCTATATATCATGTCTTATAAAGTGGGTTTCATTCTCCTTCTAGAAGGAGATGCTACAAAGTGGAAGGCAATGAAGGAATCTCGTGAGGTTCTTCACAGAAAACAGAAAAGACCTCATGAGGGCCCCAAGCACCAGGAGAGCCGCTTTGGAGCCCAGTGACTATGAGTGGCTCTGAGACAGGAAAGGCTGTTCTCCCTGCCTCTGTGCAGAACCAACCAAGCTCCTGCTCCTTGGAATTCAAAGCTTGGGGAGCATCCTGCAGCATCTCCCTTATCGTGCATGTCAGTCGCCTCATGATGTACTGGGACATTGACGAAGCACTGGAAACGGGCAAGAGGGGCCAGAGAAGGAGAGAAAGGGGCAACTGGTGAGAGGACATAAGTAATCCATCCCACTGGAGACCTCCAGAAAGATCTGAAGGACACTTTCCCCAGATGGGTGAAGCCCTGTTAGTGCACGAGTGAAGGTTATATGCAATTTGATATTTTCATAAACATTTCCCTATGTAGGGAAGGAAATGTTGCCACTCTTGTAAGGATACCTGTCAAAGGTTAAGAAAAGATGGGAGAAGCATTTTAACAAATTGGTTACTTCCTTTTTCTATTGCTGCTGTAAAAAAATAAATACCAAAAACTTAGTGGCTTCAAACAACACCCATTGGTTCTTTCATGATTCAGTTGAATTCTGAAATTGAAATCAAGGTATTATTGAGACAACATTCTCTTATGGAGGCTCTGGGAAAGATCCACTTCAAGGCTCATTCCAGTTGTTGGCAGGTTTAGTTCCACATGGCTGCGGGACTAAGGTTTTCATTTCCTTGTTGGCTGTTAGTTGAAGCTTCTCATGGCTGCCCACATTCCTTGGCTCCTGAACTCTCCATTTCTAAGCTATCAGTGGCATGTCTGATCCTTCCTCTACTTCCTATCTTGCTGTTCTCTTGTCTCCTTTTAAGAGTTTATGTGATTACATTTGTTGCAACCAGATAATCCAGGATAATTTCTCTACGCTAATGTCAGCTGATTAGTAACCTTACTCACATCTGGAAAGTCCCATTCAGCATGTGAGAAACCATATTTATAGATATAACATCAAGAGCTGAAGGTCATGGGGGCCAAAATTATGCATCCCACACTGGTGAAACTTACAATAAAGTATGCTCCCCAACCCCACCAAAATAAAAGATCTCTCGACTAGCAATCAGAAGACCATATTCCATTTTCAGCTCTATGGCCAGCTCATTTGTTGATGAAAATGGCTTGCCACGTTCCTGCTTGGGGACTAGTTTCTGGTAATTGTAAAGAGCAAGAGTCTGAGAAGATGCCATGTAAAGTCTCTTACTTCTCCAAAATTATGTAACTTTGTTTCTCCAATAGTGAAAGGCTATATACAACCCATTATCAAATCCACAGTGCAAATTGTATCTTGTGGTTTTCAGTGAATTGCCCAGTTATTGTCAGCACCACCACTGGGGTCAGAGCTGTGGGATGCTGTCAACTTATATATGAGCTGTGTTTTAAAATAGATGGCATGGGAAGTATTATGATATACTAAGCATATTAAATAGTTTCCTTTAGAAATTCACCGAGTAAGAGTGCAATTGAGTCATTCAAACTAAATGTTTGAGCTATGTGAGTCTAGGCTTTATCAGCTCATGCTACTTTTATACAAATTTTTGCTTATGGAATTTAAATGCAGCCAAGTATCCAAAGTGAAAGACACAGAGGCTTGTAACTTCCAGTATGCTTCAACTGCAACCTGCAAGGAATGCAATGAATTCCTCCTCCTATTTGTAACGTTCAGCAACTTCCATAAATCTTTCCCAGGTACCCAGCCAGGCTCAGATAACAATTTCCAAAAGGATTGCAAATTTGGCAAACCTTGGCAAAGTTTAAAGTCTAAGGCATTACCTCAAATCTACTGGCTACTAACTGAGGCTTAAAAAGATCTAAATATCTATTCCTATCATTTTTATCAGTCATATTAACAAGGTTTCAGTGGATCTTTATATGCAAAGTGGCTCAACACAGTATTCACACTTTAAATTGTTGAAAAAAATAAGAACTCCATCTTTCTCTTTTCCAATTACTCTCTCCATTGCTCTGTCTGTAAATCTTTTGTTTTATTCCTATATCAGTAACATTCTTCAAAATCTAAAGAACTAAGTATTTGCAACAATTTTCCTGAAAGGTTACTAGTAGTTGTTGAAATTGAGCAACTCAAATTTTCCAACACTTAAGCAAAGATGCTATTAAGAGCCCATATGTTAGGTCTAGAACTAAATTAAATTGCACTTATTCAACACATATTTATTATCTACTATGTACCATATGTATCTGCTAGGAATAAAATTATGAACAAAGCAGTCCTTGATCTCAGAGCATTTACATTCTAGTAGAAAACACATAATAAACAAATCAAAATACTGTGAAGAAAGATAAAGTAAGTAAGGGAATAGAGTACGTCTGAGATAAATATTTTTAGACAAGCTACTTTCTGGCACAGGGACAAATTAAACAGAAGCGAACACTGAATATGCGGGGCAAGAGTATCCCAGGCAGAGGGTCCTAATGGCAGGTACAAAGGCCCTGGGTTAAGAATGTCTTTGACAAGTTCTAGGAACATCAGAGAAGCCAGTTTATGTTTCGTGGTGTGAGGAAGTAGTAGAGTGGTAGAAAGTGAGTTTGAAGGGACAGCCAGGCTCAAGTCATGTAGAGCTATGGTAATGACTTTGGACATTATTCTAAGTGTGATGAAAGCCAATGGAGGTTGAGGCCAGGGGTGGTGGCTCACACCTGTAATCCCAATATTTTGAGAGGCCAAGGTGGGTGGATCGCCTGAGGTCAGGAATTCAAGACCAGCCTGGCCAACATGGTGAAACCCCATCTCTACTAAAAATATAAAATTAGCTGGGCATGGCGGCACTTGCCTATAATTCCAGCTATTCAGGAGGCTGAGGCAGAACTGCTTGAACCTGGGAGGTGGAGGTTGCAGTAAGCCAAGACTGTGCCATTGCACTCCAGCCTGGGTGACAGAGCAAGACTCCATCTCAAAAAAAAGAAAGAAGAAAGAATGAAGGAATGAATGAAGGAGAGGAAGGAAGAAAGGAAGGAAGGAAGAAGGGAAGAAAGGAAGGAAAGACAGGAAGGAAGGAAAGACAGAGAGGAAGGAAGGAAGAAAGGAAGGAAAGACAGAGAGGAAGGAAGGAAGGAAAGAGAGAGGAAGGAGGGAAGAAGGAAAGAAGGAAAGAGAGGAAGGAAGGAAGGAAGGAAGGAAGGAAGGAAGGAAGGAAGAAAGGGAGGGAGGGAGGGAGGGAGGGAGGGAGGGAGGGAGGAAGCCAATGGAGGTTTGAAAACAGAGGAGTGACATGCTTTAATTTACAATTTCAAGTTCTCACTGTGGTTGCAGGTGGAGAATAGACATCAAGAATGAAAACCAGACAGCAAGTTAGAAAAGTTATTTTATAACAAATATGAGTTCAGACAAGAGAGGGACTAGAGTGGTAGTAGTACAAAATTGGTCAGGTTTAAGATATATCATGAAGGTTTTGCTGACATATCTTGGTGATGGAATGGATGTGGAAAATGATTAAAAGAGAGAAAGTTGAATGCCCATCATTGACCAATATAGGGTAACTGTCAATTACATCTTCAAGCATAAGTGAAATCTTCTCTTCAAGGAGATGGGATTGCTTTTTTTTTTTCTATGCCTTTGCGAGGACTTACTAAAGTCTAATGTGAGATGATGATGGATAGCTAGAGAGACAGATACTACTCATGATGATGTCCATGTCCAAAGCATACCAGCAACGTGGAGAAGAAGACATATGTGACCCACTCCATGCACATGGGGAGCTACACTGAAGGAAAAAGGCTAGCAGGAAACATACAATCGACTTTTTTCATAACAGTGCACTGAGGAAGCCATAATCAAGGAAGACACAAAATCATTTTGCTTTCAACTTTAAACTCTATGGTATAACTGTGTCAGCTTGTAACCAGACTGGCATTTGGCAAAATAAAATGAAAGAACATTTAATGAAATTTTCAGATATGTTACAATTATGTTTCAGATATGTTTCAGTTATGTTTCAGATTCATACTAAGGCCCAGTATCAACTATTTTATTTCAATTTAATGTAATAAATCATTATTGAGTTCTTACTATAGGCCAGATGTTATATAGATTCTGGAAATATAAGATGTAACAACTCTGTTGTTCCCAGCCTGCTAGGAAAGAAAGAGACATAGATGAATATCTGCATTAGTATATGGTGTCAAGATAAAAGAAAGAATAAAGTACTATGGGAATACTGATAAACTATTATAATTACTATTTGGGTGAAGGTCCCAGGCAAAGTGATTGAGAGAGCTGACATTTGAATTGGACCATGAATACATAGAATCATGACAAAAAAGGAAAAATAAAAGGAGAAAGCAAGTCTGTGCTTGTTGTTGCAGATGGCAGTAGTTCAAGATCACTGGGGGTAGAGAGCAGGATTGCATAGTGGTCATAGTCTTTGCAGCTACAGCTTCAGCTTAAATACCAGTTCTACCACTTATCATGTTATTTAATCTCTATATGCCTCAGTTTATCCATCTGTAATACTGGAATAATAGCTATTTCGTAGAGCTTTGTAGGGAATAACCAATTTAACACAGGGCATTTAAGTAAAGCTTTTAGTACATAGCAAGAAGTACACAATGTTTGCTCTACAGCAATAAAAGGCAGGCTGATGTTTTCTTATTTGAAGCATATTAACAAACAGCATGAGATGACTTTTGTGGAGTGATTTAGGCGTAAAAATATAATTATTTTGCAACTCCTTTGATCTCAAAAGTTAAGACTGAACATGCCAGGATGGGAATTTTACTTTCTAATGCCTGTGTTTGTGGTTAGTTATTTTTTATGACGTTGAAGTGATAGATTTAAAACCTAAATGGGTCATATGGCTTCACCCTACTCTTGGCCACAGACTGAACCCTTAACCCTAGCTAACCATGAGGCAAATAGATCATGAAAGAGGCAGACCACACAGTGGAAATGTATCTATATTACTCATCAATTAGCCACTAGAAAAATAATCAAAATCATGCCCTAGTGGCAGTGAGGTAGCAATGTCATTTTAATAAGTTAACTTAATGCTTTAAAAAATATAAATTGAGCTACATTGTTCTTATGCCCGAAGAAGAGACCATGTTTGAATTCTGAGTGAGGTTTCAGCATGCTTACTGCATGATAATACCTCATATGTGTATGGTAATTGATATTTCACAAAAAAAGTTTCCATTGGTCTTACCATATTCTAATTTCCAAGATGGTAAAACACTGAACTTGAGAAGTCTAAGCAAGCCTTCAATGTGGTTAAGGTGCAAAGATGCCATGGAGAGAAATGGTGAAAGCATTGGCAGGCAAGAGATAAATTACTAGATTTTTGCCATGGTTAAGGCCAACTTGATAATGAGGACAGTGAGAAAGAACTGAAACTACAACTGCTAGAAGCTACTGGAAGAAAACACAGAGGAAACACTTTGTGATATGGGACTGGAAAAGGATTTCTTGGATACAACTTCAAAAGCACAGGCAACAAAAGCAAACATAGACAAATGGGATTACATCAAACTAAAAAGCTTCTGCACAGCAAAAATAGTAATCAACAGAGTGAAAAGACAACCTACAGAATGGGAAAAAATACTTCGAAGTCATACATCTAATTAGGGGTTAATATCCAAAATATATAAGGAACTGAAACAACTAATCTAAAAATGGGCAAATGATCTGAATAGAAATTTCTCAGAAGAATAAAAAGGCGAGCACATATAAAAATGCTCAGCATCATTAATCATCAGGCAAATGCAAAACAAAACCACAGTGAGATAGTAATATCATCTTACTACATGAGAAGAGAGACTGGCCTAGCCTCTCAGCCTGTCTTTCTCCTGTGCTGGATGCTTCCTATCCTTGAACATCAGACTCCAAGTTCTCAAAGTTAGAAGGGCTACTACAATAAGACAAAAAAAAAAAAAAAAAAAAATGCTGGCAAGCATGCAGAGAAAGGAGAACTCTTATACATTTTTGTGGGAGTGTAAATTAGCATAGCTATTATGGAAAACAGAATAGGGCTTCCTGAAAACATTAAAAACAGAACTACCATATGATGTAGCAATCCCATTTCTGGGTATATATGCAAAGGAAATGAAATCAGCATGTCAAAGAGAGATCTGTACCCCCGTGTTTATTGCAGCACTACTCACAATAGCCAAGAGATGGAACCAAATATTCTTCAGCAGAAGAAAGGATAAAGCAAATGTGGTCTATATACACAATGGAATACTGTTTAACCATTAAAAAGAATGAAATCCTTCCATCTGTGGCAACATGGATGAACCTGGAGGACATTATGTTAAGTGAAATAAGCCAGAAAAACAAATACCACATGATCTCACTAATAAACGGAATCTTAAAAAGTTGATCTCATGCAAGTAGAGATTATAGAAGAGTGATTACCAGAGGCTTAGGAGGGGTGGAGGAAAGAGTGATTGAGTACAAAGTTACCGTTAGGTAGGAAGAATATATTCCAGTGTTCTATTACATAGTAGGGTGACTATAGTTAATAAAAATCTATTATATTTTTCAAGGCAGCTAACAAAGAGGATCTTGAATGTCATCACTACAAAGAAATTATAAATGTTTGAAGTGATGGCTATGCTATCTACCCAAACTCAATCATTATACAATATACAGGGGTATTAAAACATCACACTGTACCCCATAAACATGTAAAATTATCATGTAAAAAATATAAACATGTAAAATTATCACAGGGAGGGGAACATTACACACCAAGGCCAGTCAGCGAGTGGGAGACAAGGGGAGGGAGAGCATTAGGACAAATACCTAATGCATGCAGGGCTTAAAACCCAGGTGACAGGTTGATAGGTGCAGCAAACCACCATGGCACAAGTATATCTCTGGAACAAACCTGCACATTCTGCACATATATCCCAGAACTTAAAGTAAAATAAAAATAAAATAAAATAATAAAATAAAATGAATAAATTATCATGTGTCAGTTATAAACAACATTTTTGAAAGTTAAATTTAGGAAAAAGCAAAGGAAGGCAACTCACATTAACTGATCTTTCTACACCTTCTTCATTTAATCTTTTTTCCCTCTTGGCTTGGCAACCACTAAACATGTTGTTATTGCCACAGCTGATACACAGCCAGTGTCTTCTGTGCCAGAGACACATTCGAATGACAATGTGACACATTTTATTATGAAAGAATAGCCCGGTGAGCTGGAGATGCCTTGCCTACAGCTGCTTTGCTATGTTTAAACTGTCCTTTGTGCATCATTTATTCTGAACACATTTGAGGACAACTGGAAACAAACTGATGAGTAAGTCTGAGTACTGAGAGAGGTGAAGGAATGACATTTTAAAGGCAAACATTGAGACTTTTCAGCCAAAGAACCAGCAGCTGCTACAGATGTTGATATAACAGAGGACACTGGGAGCAGTGAGCAGGGCAGAATGTCAGTTCAAGACGAGAGGTTGCCATCAGAGAAAACAATCCACTAGAAACAAAAGCTACAGTGCCCAGGCGGTGCTGAGGGGCTGGGCTCTTTTCTCAGCAAGATGGCTGGCAGAAAGATAAGTTGAGCACCAGTGAAAATTATCATTGTAGGAAAGAGAGAGAAACAGAGAGAGATTTGGAATGCATCTACCTCTGTGGCAGAAAAGACATTTTAAGTAGCATTAAAAGCCTGGAGAGTGTAGCCTCACATGCTTCTTTCTTCAGTGCAAGCTGTGCACACCTCCATTGGAAGCAAAAGCCTTTTGCTTTATGTTCATTGACCTTAAAGAAACTCTACTTTGGTACCTTCAATTCAAGAATTCTTTGCCAACACCTCTGGTTTTAAGTCATTACTAATAATAGGGACAAGTGCCAAAACATTTGACTAGCTGTCCAATGTATTTGCAAGTTTAAAAATATAGTCTTGTTGGTTGAAAATGCCAGTTAGTCATCAGTTAACCTTGAAGTCTTCCTGACCCATGTCCTCTGGAAGAGTTCATGGAAATAAAAACAGAGAGAATCAAAATGCACCTAACTCAGGATCTGCAAACCCCACGAAACAGCAAATCAAAGGGTTGACTCCAAGTCAGTCTGACATTTTAAAAAGCAGCAGGGCTTACATCAGGTGAGACATCAAAAGCAACAAAAAGGAAGTCAGGCTATCACAGCCTTATCTGGCCTTTGCTAGGAGAGAAAGGCTGGAAAATCTGAGACATCCATTTCTCAATATGTTCACTGCAAGTCAGATGCTTTCTATTACACAGAGAAGTTACAGAAGCCCAATTTCCATTTGGTCATTCAAAAACCACTTATTGAAGCACTACTATGTACCAGGCATCATACTGGGGACTGAAAAGTAGCTGCAAAAGACACAGTGCCTCATAATAGACATATATAACTAAACAATTTCAAAGAAGCACAACAAATATTCTAAAAAGGGCTGCAGTGCTTTCAGAATAATAGAAAGTGATTTTAAAGAATCATTCAGAGGAATCTAGTAAATCATAATAGCAATATAATAATATGAGAAAGTTCCAGGTTTTTGGTAAGAATAAAATGTAGATTGTGCCATTAATTGAGGGAGCATATATAAAGAGGAGTACATTTAAGAGGGAATATGGTGAATTCAGATTTGAATATGCCTTTCGGATATGCACAGTTTTTCCCAAAATAAAAAAATGGCCCAAGTTGCATTGATGTCCTTCTTTCTGCCACCATCATCACCTTCGATGTTATAACACATAAATAGGAAAGTGAACAGAATGGAAACAGAAAGAAAAGAGTGATCTTACTATATTAAGAAAAAGCATTTAGGATACCTGAGAGTTTGGGACAATTTTGCCAGACACTCAGACATTTTTTTTTTCTTTTTTCCCATCCACATTCTCTATAATTTAATTGTTAGGAGTATGAATTCTAGAATCTACATAGGTTCCAGTTCTGAGTCTACTGCTTTCTGCCTGAGTGACCCTGTTGACTTACTGAGTCTTCTAAGGGTCTGCTTCTTCCTCTCTAAACAGGGATACCAGTACCTGGTTCATAGAGTTGAGAAGATCTATGGGATGCTGAATATAAAAAGCTTAAACCAGTGCCTGGGGCATAGCCAGTGCTCAGTAAATATAGTTACATTTGTTCCCTAGTCTTGTTTTTCTCCCATTTCTTGTGCTTTTATTTCCGACCCCCACCAACCCTCTCACTTTCCTATGAGAAACTTCATATAGTTTTTTCTTTAAAACAGGAAAAAAAAAGGTTTAGATTGAGAAGACCTAGATTTCAATATTGGTGCTGTCACTTATTACCTGCGTGTTCTTGTAAAAATTCCTTGACCTTCTGGATTTAAGTTTTCCTAAGCATAAACTGCAGATATTAGTAATGTGTTTCTTATTAGGATATGGTAAAGGGTGAGTGAGATGTTATGTCCCCTGTGCAACATTTATTCTAGATATTCTTCATTTCCTTCTCCAATTCTACTTGCCCATCTTCTACACTCTTCTGTGCTCTAGATAGCTGACATTTATCAACTAAATCAATGGGCAACCTTGCCCTCTGGCTTCTAGCTTGGAGTGGCAGATGGAAGAGACCAAAAGGATTTTGAGAAGACAGGAAAGCGTAGTCAGGATATTGATTTCCCCCGTTCTTTTGCTGGGTCTTCTCTAGGTAAACTGTGCCAACCTATTGAAGGTCATAGCTTTTGTTAAGAAGCCCCTTCTCTCTCTGGAGTACTCCAGCTGCTCCATCTCCTGGTGCTTTGGTGCTCAAGGCTTCCCTACCTTTGCTAGTTCTGCACTGCCTTTGCCAGTTTCCCTAAAACAACCCTGCACACACCTTTGTAAAGCATATCTTTATTAAATTCTCCTCACTTACCCCTGTTTGAGTGTGCCATCTGTTTCTTTCTAGGATCCTGACTGCCACAACATGTAAAGTCCCTGGCATGTCTGGCTCCTAAGAAATGAGTTTCTCCCTACAAACAATGCCTGTCAATGTCTTCCTCAAACCTTGCTTGGCTATGAAGTGGTGTTCACAGTCAAGGAGAAGAGTCCTGACCTTAATAACCTGAATCTGGACAACAATGAAGAACCTCTGAAAAAAGTGGGAAAATAACAGTCCCCAAAGTAGAGAATAATATCCACATCTTTCTTGGAAATTCAGCCCTGAAAGCGAACCTGCAATAAGTACAGTCTATATTCATTGCTCTTACATGTTGCCCCTTCTGTATGCCGCCATCTGCAACGCTGCTTTCTCATTCCATGTTTTGGATAACTGCAGAGTCCTCTAACACATATGTGATGGTTAATACTGTGTCAACCTGATTGGATTGAAGGATACAAATTATTGATCCTGGGTGTGTTTGTGAGGATGTTGCCAAAGAAGATCAACATTTGAATGAGTGGGCTGGGAAAGGCAGACCCACCCTTAATCTGGGTGGGCACCATCTAATCAGCTGCCAGCATGCCTAGAATGTAAAGCAGGCAGAAAAATGTAAAAAGAGAGACTGGCCTAGCCTCCCAGCCTACATCTTTCTCCTGTGCTGGATGCTTCCTACCCTTGAACGTCGGACTCCAAGTTCCTCGGTTTTGGAACTTGGACTGGCTCTCTTTGCTCCTCAGCCTGCAGACAGTCTATTGTGGGACCTTGTGATTGTGTGACTTCATACTTAATGAACTCATATGTATATAAATACTTAATAAACTCATATGTATATAAATACTTAATAAACTCATATATATTTATTCATACTTAATAAACTCATATATATATATTCCATTAGTTCTATCCCTCTAGAGAACCCTGCCTAATACAACATGAGGAGGAGGAGCAGACCACAAGAAAGAAAAGCAAAGTTTGTTTTCTGTCACTGATCTGCAAAATATACATCTCTAAAGGAGTTTCTCCCAAAGCCACTGGTTACATGATTGGGTAAAATTGGCACAAGAACAATCAGAGGTTGACTGAGTCCTTTAAAAATGGTATTTAACAGTTCAGTAAGGTTTTACATGGACTATAAAGTCTCTAAATGGTTTTCTTATTTATAACTGCTCTACCAGCATCTCCTTCAGTGTAAAATCAAAATATTCATATTTTGACTTGCAAAAAATAAAATGAATGTGAATTATGTAGCTGCCAAATAATACAGGAGGATTTTTTTTTTTACGTGATATACTTCTCCTATTTTGTTTTCTTTTTCCTGTGCCCTGGCTTGTTTCCACCTCCACTGGCTTCATTTCTACTTTCATTTTTCATGTATTCAAACATACTTTTCCTAAGCTTCATGTTATATTAGCCTCATTCCAAATACCAAATATTTTAAATTTAATCCTTGAATATATGCAAGATATTAACTTTTATGGTGCTGTTTCTATAACCCTTGACACTGTATATTTTAAAGGACTTTAAAAATTTCTGACGATTGTTCTTAGTTTTGAGAAAATATGTGCTCAGTATTTTAAATCATTAGTGCTAACATGCATCAATGTGATATTTCTTTTATATGTAAATATAAGCGATCTCTGTGGATGTTTTGTAGTCTTTTTTATCTGCTTCACAACTGTTTAGCTTGCATATTTTAAGAATTGTGAATCTCACTGATGCACAGATAATAAATACTGATGTCTCTATTTTGTTTAAAGTTTGCAAACTCTGATTCTTTTCTTCTCTTCCCTTTTGACTGAGGGCCTTAATCTTCAAGTGCCTCATGAGAAGCTACATAGTTCATGTTCCTTCATAACAAATTTGACACATAATAATAATTACGGGACAGAATTCTTTTTCCTTAAAGAGTTAAAGGTGTGCAATTTGCCCCGAGGAATCTGTAGCTTGTATCTACAAGACTGTGCTAATGTTTTGGTTTACTAAGGGAAAATAAAAGAGATGCTGACAGATGAAGTAGTCCTATGAGGAAACACTTTTTTTTTTTTTTTCAATTTGAGGCTAAAGGTTTTCTTTTCCTCTTTTTACAATTTTATTTAATGCTTATACAACCAAATAAAAGTGAAAGAGCAACAGGCAGTATGAAGAGCCCTCAATCTCATTCTGCACCTCTTTCTGTCTTATACTTCCAGCATTGATCGGTGCCTCAAATATTTGGCTATGGAGCAGCCATAATAGGATTTCAACTATGTGCTGTCAGAGAATTTCTCCAGGGGTTTGGACCAGTTCTTCACAGACAACCTCAACCCATTAGCTTTGCAAACAGACTGATGCACTTGGAAGAATCATTAAAAAGACATGGTATAGAACAATCTTATCAAAATGTACAAATACTCTATGTGTAATACACTTCACTGCATGACTATAAAAAATATTATCAATTCAGCAAGTTACTTTTCTGGATAAAGTTTTTATGGATACTTTTTAAATATGCATTCTGTCACTTGTAAGAAAAATCTTCCTATTCATTGCTTTGGATGGTGGCCAATGTCTAAAGAAGGCAGAATCTGAGTGCCACATGTTTAGTGAGCTGATTAGTTGCCAGTTGCCATGCTCTATAGAGAGAAAAAGAGGAATTGCAATTTTAAGATAATCTTTTAAAATCTGCCATCATTTCCCACTACAAAAACTGTGATACAGCCTGTTAAATAGAAGATAATTAGTCTAGTGAAGGTCTGGTAATTGTAAACTCATTCCTAATTAAAAAAAAAAAAACACTGTTATTTTGCTGGGAAACCATCCTTATCACTTAGAAAATTCAGGGTTATAACAAAAGTGTATGGGCTCAGTAGCTAGAGGCATAAGAAGGGGAAACTAGAGAATAGCTTTGGAGCACATTTTATATTTCATATAAATAAGGATTGAGTAAATCAAATTAATTCAATGAAAATAGTGCAGATTTTATAGCAATAAACAGTTGCAAATTCTGACTCAGCTCCTTATTAGCTGTGGTCTTAAGCAAGTCATTTAAATTTAGTCTCATCTTCATCCTCAGTAAAATGAATAATAATAACACATGAGGATTCACAGCACACCTGCAAAGCCAGTGCAGAGACTGGCAAATAGAGTTGCCCAATAAACAGTTTTTCTGAAAAACTATATTTTGTTTAATGTTTATCACAGTGTGCTATGAAAGAGAAGAGTTCAGAGAGGAAAATATTAAATTCAACCAATATGACATCTGCTCATCTAAAATTGACTTTCTCTCTCCCTCAGTATTACCCCAAACTTTAACTCAGCCCCAATTTACTAGCTTCTTCTTCTTTGTTCATAAGAGGGAAGAGCTTCATTTTCCTGGCCAATTTACCACTTCCACAGTGACCAAGAGTTTCCCTGAACTGTTCCCTCAACACAGGAAAGACTGAATTATTTCCCATAGCAAGAATTTCACTTGTCCTTTTGCTCTCTGCTCCCCTAGAGTGCCTCTGCCTCCTGGCTAAAAAAACAATCTGAACCTGAGAAAGAGAACTTGGTGATCTTATTTTCTTCTGATTTACCAACCCTAGTTAATATTCTTCACCCTTGATTAGCAGTTGATTTTTATTTTACAACTTAAGTAAATCGACGGGGAAAAGACAGATACACTCTTACAGATAAATCATCTAGTTATGGACCCAGACTTTGCAGCCAACCTGCCTGGGTTTTCTGGGTTCCCTGTTTGTTGGCTGTGTGACCATGGGCAAGTGATTAATTTCTCTTTTCATCAGTATTTTCACCTGGAAAAAGGAGTATAAAAATACCACCAACCCCTTAGGGCTATAGTGAAATTTAAATGAGTTAATACATGCAACAGACCTTAGAACCTATAGTAAATGCCGCATCAATTTTGGCTATGATTTCCCAAGGGTCTCTATTAAACCTATTTCATAGTTAATTTTCATGCATATATGTATATGTATATGTATATGTATATGTGTGTGTGTGTGTGTGTGTGTGCGTGTATTTGGAGATGTGTATATATACACACATATATATATATCTCCAACTACTGACGTGTAGTTAAGATGGCTGGTTTAGTCTAAGCAATGTAACCTGATCCCTCACCCTTCCCAGGGCCCCAGTGAGCGCATGTGCTTGAAGAGAGGTGCTTTTAAATTGGTTTCTGTCCACATCAGGCCAGTTGCCTTGGGGACTTTCCCCCAAATCCTTCTTCATCCAAAACCTCAAAAATTATGTCTTTGCAATTAGATTCAATCCCTGTCTCTAACACAACATCCTGAAGGTCACAGGCCGTCTTTCACTATCCCAGAAAGGCACCAAACTCCAACATTCCCTTCTCCCACTTTATATCCAGGAAGAAGCAAAAAGCTATCCAGGGCCATAGTGCTGGGGAGCAGGGATTTAGAAGGGATAACAGAACTAATCAAGAATGCTTGATTTTCAACTCTCTTTGGATTGTATTTCTTGATATCATTTCCTATTTCCTTTCCCAAAAGTTGCCGTATCTCCTGCTTGACAAGGATTTCCCTGTTCTTGGAAGGCTTGGGTGTCATTGGCTTGCCAACCTATACTGTTCTCCAGGTCTTCGGGCTAAGCTGGCAAACTGAATGTAGGTGAGCCAGACACCTCCTAAAGTTCACACAGAACTTTTATTGTCTTAATTAGTTACCAGTATTTAAAACTAGTAGTATTTCACCTAACAATTTGATTTTAGCTTCTCTTGAAAATTTGAAAGATTTAGCAAAATTGGGCCCAGCATCTTTCATAGTAATAACTGTTTGGAGCTCAATGTAAACTAAGCCAGAATTCCTACCGCTCCTTATTATCTCAGCCCATCTGCTGTACACTCATTTATGCAGCCTGCAGAGGCCCCTAAAAGTTCTCAAATGTTTGACCTTTGTCTTAGGAAGAACCATTTTTTCCCCCTTGGTATATCCTTTATCTGTTCCTCCTCCTTCTTTTAATTTTTTCCCTTCTTCTTCCTTCTTCTTTTTTCTTTTCCTCCTTCTTCATCTATTCTGACCACTGGATAGCCTCAAGCACCATGGTCAAGAATTAGACCTGAGGAAAAGGTACACATGAGACTGACTTGAAATCAAAGATTTTAGGCCCATTTGCTCAAACTAAAAGAATCCTCAGCCATAATAGCTGTCCAAGATGAGCTAGGACACAAGAACCATCTCTTGTGTCCCTTTATTGCCAAGTGTGCCATCCCTGTCTAATTTCATATCTCCCACTGGGAGAAAAGAGGTAGCAACAACATTATTACCAATAATGCCACGCTCTTTAGAAACTGTTTGTATTGAAACAATATAGACCTTCTTGCCTCTGTAATTATCTAATACCATTCACTTACTGCTGATTCCATCATTAGTCATACCATTGCATTATCCCTCCTGCTCTCTGTGGATAATGGCTTCCAATGACCCTTTCAACAGTTGTTACTGAGCTTTGTTGATGACGACCACAATACAAGAATATCCAGGATATGCAGGAAAAAATGTGAACCACATTTTGTTTTCTGGGCATGTTAAATTTACCATACAAAAATTTACATTGTAAAAACATAGAACTACACATCTCCCAACTGAGTAGGTCATAATCATAGCACTCCTATAATTTGATTGGTTTCAATGTTGACTGCTCTCTCAACTTCCATATACCACAACCAGCAGGGACAATAGGCAAAAGCCCTTAGGTAGGGTGGACAGAACAGTCTCATTCTCACAAGAAATGTCTGTTCCTCATGTGGTACAGCTAAAGACAGACCAGGGTGAGTAAAACATCACTGCATCAGTAAGAAGCAAAAGAGGATATCAAATGAAGGGCCTGTTGGCTTTGCATAGCACTTGTCTGTCCTCTGAAGAGATAAGTCCGCTCCCCTAAGACTGCCTGGTGAGGGGGTGGACTGACAATCCTAGGTGCCACTGAGGGTACATACAGAGTAAATAACACCATGGCAGCCCCTCACCACCTTTGTGTGCTGGACTTGAGGTGATGCTGTGGTGAAAACTCAAAGAGCCAACACATGGCCTTCACATGCATTTGAAACTTAAAAGTCAACGGTAGATGGTAGGCAAGACAGAACGCTGAAATCGTTCTGCGCCTCATGTGAATGAGGATGTGTCAGCTTGTCAATACCATTCTCTAGGCCCAACTCTGCATGATCCTGCCTGGAAAAAGCAGGCTGGCCAGTAAAAAAAAAAAGCACTCTGCGTAGCTCCACCATCCGGAAACAGGGTCCTGGACACAGGCCCCTGGGATGTCCCATAGATGAGGGTCTTGATGCTCCTTAGAAGCATCTGATCAACCCTTGTTAAAGGTGGGGTGGGGGTAAAATGGTGGGAGAATACCCTGAAAGGAAACAACATGGACCAGGGCTCATGCATCCCTGGTGCAGATTCAGGTCACCTTATCCCAAGGGAACGGTTGGCCTAACCAAGCCCAGGCACCAAAAAGACCTCACTTGCTTAAATCTGAGGGCAGTATTGGCCATTTAGGCACTCCTTAGAAGCATTTCTGAGACTCTTTTGAGGAGGGTTGATATGGGCCACAGCTTTATTCTGTGGTTGTTGGTTACTCTAGCAAGCTGGTGTCTTGCCCCATTCTTTCTGGCCATCTATTGCTATCACATAAAACGATTCTCTTTTTTCTCTTAATATCGGCAATTTTATATTGTCATGTCACTTTGCTTTTAAGCTAAAAAACATTCCTCTCTTAAATTCTTAACCACAATCTACAACAAGGCTGTGGGGTTTAATAAAACTTTAGTAACAGCTCAAGAGTACAGAAGGGACATGAAAAAAAGAAAAGGAAAAGAAACAAACAGAAATAAATTAGGTAAGCATTCCTGCTCTTACACTCTCAGGGCCATACCCAATCCCAAGGATTCTTTATGACCATTGTCCAGTTAGACAATGTCAGCATAAGGTAGGTGCCCAGTGAATGAATATTAGTTAAATGACTGAATGAAAAGTTGAAAATTCCCTTGCAGCGGGAGAGTCTTTGACTATATTCTTCTTAGCCTGGAGTTACTGCCCCGACCCTGAGTCTCAAGCCTCACAGAGGTGCTGACAGGCCATTCTCAGATCTGCCACACAGGTATAGAATTACCCTACTGTCTCAATTCTATTCACCATGACGTTTACCTCTTTCATTATTATTCACAGACATTTAACTCTCAGTTTCCATTCCAGGATTATATCTTGAGTTTACCTTTATAAAAACAAAATCCCATTGGAAGTTTTTTGCCACCTCCTCCACCCCACCCCCAAATAAGCATCTTTCTAGGCAGAATTCAATACCAGCAACACTAATTTTGAAACTGCATTTTCTTCCCTTCCTTTTCTCCGCAGCCTTCCAGTGTTTCAATTGCCAGACAGGATTCAAGATTCAAGTTTCTGGACTTTTCTAACCACCCAGCAGCCCCTGCAAGTGGTTACATTTCCTAAACAAATGACCAGTTTGGGGTGGGAAGCAGAGAGATAATTTGCGTGCCACTGCACTCTAGCCTGGGTGATAGAGCGAGGCTCCGTCTCAAAAAAAAAAAAAAAAAAAAAAAAAGAGTTAGCATTTTGCTTGGCTTTGCCCTCTGTGTCTAGCTCTTCCTCATTACCCTAGCAATGATGGCTGGTCAAAGATCCTGGCCATCTCCACATCTTTTTCCACTTTAGAGACAAGACTAACAATTACCAACGTGCATTATAAGTTCACTGCTGAAAGCCTTAAATTGTTAGTTTAAATATCGAGTAACAAGGGAGCTTTCATTTCCTAAAAGTTGTAATTGTTTAGAATTCACAGCCTCATATTTATGCTTCGACAATTTCTTGGGTGATAAATCCTCAGTTAGTATCAGGTTTTAAACTTAATTTACTTATAATCTACACATAGTGTTAGTTAAGAAACCCTACTTATAAATG
Source organism: Pan paniscus (assembly GCF_029289425.2). Taxonomy (NCBI): domain Eukaryota; kingdom Metazoa; phylum Chordata; class Mammalia; order Primates; family Hominidae; genus Pan; species Pan paniscus. The sequence goes on along the minus strand of NC_073253.2, from coordinate 120,629,475 downwards.
ATAAAACTTTGCTATAATTAGCAGGAGTGTGGAAGGAAGAAGAATTGCCTTGGGCCACACATACAATACACTTACAATAATGATAGCTGATGAGCAAAAAAAAAAAAAAGTCTCATAATGTTTTAAGAAAGTTTACGAATTTGTGTTGGACTGCATTCGAAGCCATCCTGGGCTGCATGCAGCCTGTGGGTCATGGGTTGGACAAGCTTGTAACTAGAGTTTATAATGATTCTTCCATCATTTAGCCTCTCTTTTCAAAAATAAGGTATTTTTCCCTAATAGCTTTTGCAACTTGATAGTTAATTGTTAAAATAATCACTAAAATAGCCATCCTACCTATGACTCCATAAAGAAAATCCATTTGTATAAAGGAAGATTAAGTGAATAAATAAATAATTTTGCTTAATAGTAAATTCGCAGCTAATATCAGAAGTTACATAATTTAGGATGGGCTCCTCTAAATTACCTTTGGTTAATTATAAGACAGATCAAAATGTTTAAAAATATAACGGTTGGAGTTAGCATGCAGTCCTAGGTAATTAAAGAAATCGTGCCCTTTTTTGTATTTATTTAAATAAAAGTAAAATATTGACCTTCCTAACTATCCTATAGACTAGTCCTAACGTTGCCTGGAAGAGGGTGATGATTTGTAGAGTTATGATTGTTAATGGCCTTCAAATGCAGCCTGCACAGGCCCTTAACTCCCCAGTGTACAGTAAGGTTTAGCCCTTTCCAGATGGGAAAATGATAAGGACACTAGAAAGATAGTAGGTCATTCTTGGGCAGCTGCCAGAAACTTGCAGCAAAATGAATCATGTAGGGCTGTGGTGCTTTAGCCAGCATTTTTCCATTTTAATTTATCAAGCCAAAGCTTGTTGACATGAAAGTGAATGAAATTGTTATACAGTGGGCTCTAAAAAGCCAGCTCAAGGGTTTAGTGGAGAAGAGCTCTGACTATAAATAACAAAGAAAATACAGGGAATGTTCTTTCCACTAGCACCTGCTCTGTTGTTTGAGATGCATCGGCAATTAACTCAAATCCCAATATCAGCAGCAACTGGAAAAAGGCCAATTCTTTGAAATATTACAGAGGCTCCAAAATCTGTTGTAGATGATTATCAAAGGGCTGATTCTCAAACTGGTCATTTTAGTTTTTTGATATGTAGGGCTGTATTTATTTGTTTACCAAATGTAGTAAAGTAACTGACCGAAATGACAGAGTATTACTGATATTGCTAGGAGAGTGGCTTTGCAATCAGAAAAGGTTAATGCCATCCTGCTTGAAAAAAAAAATATTTTGCTGTGACTTGTCCAAAAAAGAAAACAATGAAATAAATCACTGACTAGCATTCACAAATGAAATCTCTGCATTTAGCTGAGGCATATAAATCAGGTTTTACAGTAAAAACAAGATACCCGCAATTTCCACTATGAGTAAAAGAAAAAAACTAGCTGATTAGAGTAAGATTTAACACATGTGCATTAAGGAAAAAAAAAACAAAACCTTCCTTGATGAAAGAGTATTTAACATTTTAAGCCTCTACTTAATGTTTTTGCACATAGTGATCCCTGATTAAATATATTTCTCTTAATAAAGAATGTTACCTGTATTAGCAAGAGATGAAGTATAATACTGTCTCTTTTCTTCTGAGGATGGAATAACACAATGTTTCCACTGCATATGCTCGCATCCTGTGGAATCTGGAAAAAAATATATACTCTCTGAGTCCATTTATTTCTTAATCGTTGGGTTTATTTATTTGTGCCTTTACTCAAACGATATTTATTGAATGTCTTTTTGGGGCAACACACCATATAAGGTTCTGTCAATTTTCTCAACTGATGCTGCAGATCAGTCAACTGAGTATGATGCCTACTTTTTTAAAATCAGGAAAGATAAAGCGTAAATAAATATTTAGGATATAAATACAAAGTAATAAATATTTCCATTAAAGAATGAAATATTAATCAAAGCTTCCTACTATCATCATTCTTTTTCCAATTTGTGAATTCACTTATATTTATATCTCACAGAAACATAAAATTAAGTGCCATCTAGATTCATAATAATTTATTGCCTTTATTTAAAATAATAAAATTGCACGCCGTGGTAGCTCTAGAAAATCTAGACTCTATGTTCACTATACTATAATCAGTACTCTGCACATAGACCATTAGGCCATTCCACATATCAACATTAAAAGTCATTTAAAATTGCTATTAATATTATTTAATGATGATAATAAAAGACTAGACTCTGTAATTAACTTTGAGAAAAAATAAAACAATGATTAACATTTGTAAATGCTTATTATGTTCTCGGCATTTTGCTAATTGCTTTGTACACTTACTAACTGGATCATTATATTATCCCTTTGGGGTAAGTGCTGCCCTTCTCAGCATTTTACAGATGAGAAAACTGAGGATCAGAACGTTTCACTAACTTGGCAATATCTGATTTTGGACCCAGATGAGCAGTACTACCAACAATTATACTAATCTGAAACAGATTATAAATATTTAAAAATAAAAGATAAAGTGTTGTTTACAGATAATATAATTGCATATGTGAAAAAACAGAATGAACTAGAAATTTGTTACAAATGAAGACATTATGATATTTATATAGTTAATAAATATAAACTCTCATATATAAATAATAACCAATTTAAAAATATAATGGAAGAAAAGATCTCAATCACAGTCCCAAACAGAAAGATCTTTACAAAAACAAACTTTATATGGAATGTGTAGGACATTACAAGGTGAACATTTTTCAGAATCTATGGAAAGACATACTGTATGCCTTCAATAAATTGCAATTTATCTTGTTCTTAGAAATAAGAGCTCAATGTTAAATCATCATTTCTTTGGGAGAAAAAAAAGAACACTCTAAAATCTACAAAATAAAACTGTCACTACAGTAGCCTGAAAAGTAAATATATAAAACTAGCTGGATTATAAAGAGGAAGAATAAGGAGTTGTACCAGATAATAAAACATACGGTAAAGCTGCAGTTCATATCACTTCAGTAATAGGCCAGGAATACACAAAAGCATCAATGGAAAAGAAAGTCCAGAAACACACCCAAATACATACGGAAATTACCATAAAGAGAGCATTTCAAACCAGTGTGAGTAAAGATAAAATTTTCAATAAATCTGTGATAACTATATAGTCATTTGGAAAAAGTAAAACCACATCTCCAAATCACTACTTAGATAAAAATAAACTCCAGATGGATCAAAGATTTAAAGTAAACAATGAAGCCATTAAAGAACTGGATGAAAACGTGACTGAATTTATTTATAACTTCGGGTGGAGATGGTCTTTCTAAGCAGACACAAAATTCAGAAACGATAAATTTGATAATTTAGACAACACTAAAAAAAAAACACTCTTTCAGCAAAGCTTAAAACATTACAAAAGGAAAAAGCATTTAGCAAACAAGAAACACAGGACCCACAGCTAATTACCTAAATTTAGGGAAAAAGCTTTACAAATTGATTTTTAAAACAGAGAGCAAACTCACAAAAAACAAACAACAAGAAACATCAATGAACAAAAGAGGGCACTTTATAAGAAAAGAAACAAATAGCTAGTCAGCATATGAAAAAGTCTTAACTTTCCTGACCCTGAAACAAATACAAATTAAAAACAAACACAAATTACATAAAAACATAATGATATATAATTATATTAAAACATGATAATTTTAAAATGGGGAATAACTTAAATATCACTCAGATTTTTTAAGTCATGCTATATCTAAATAGTGTAATAATGTACAGCCCAGCCAATTAAAAAATTAGAGTAGATCTGGGTAATATGAAACATTTTATCACTTAACCAAATATTTAAATCATTTTAAAGAGTGATAAGAACCATAAAGCGAAAAGGTGCTAATGGTAGATTATTTCTAGCTATAAACATTCAAAAAAGGTGACTCTTAGAGAGTAAAGAGATTTTAAAGAAAATTGGAGAGAAAAGAAGGAAATTGTATTTCACGCTTTTACAAAAGCCATTCTTACAGGTGTGAGGTAATATTTCACTGTGGTTGTAACTTGTGTTTCTCTTTTGATTAGTGATGTTAAGCATTTTTTTTCCATTACCTGCTAGCCATTTGTGTCTTCCTTTGAGAAATGTCTGTGCAGGTTATTTGACCATTTCCTAATTTTTTTTATATTAAGTTAAGTTCCATATATATTTCGGATCTTAACTCCAAATCAGATGTATGATTTGCAATATTTTCTCCCATTCTGTAGGTTGTCTCTTCACTCTGTTGATTGTTTCCATCAAGCTTTTTAGTTTGATGTTATCTCACTTGTCTATTTTTGCACTTTTCAGGTCATAGTTTAAAAAATATTTTGCCAAGACCAATGTCAAGAAGCTTTTCCTCTATGTTTTCTTCCAGTCGTTTTATACTTTCAGGTCTTGTGTTTAAGTCTTTAACCCATTTTTAAGCTGATTTTTGTATATGGGGTGAGATAAGGCCCAATTTCATTTTTCTACATGTGGATATTCCATTTTCCTGGCACCACTTATTTGAGATTGCTTTCTCCATTATGTGACCTTGGCACCTTTGTCACAGATCAGTTGACATAAATTGTCATTTTGTAGTTTAAAATGAATTATAAATTTTAAAGACTTATATGTATTTGGCATTTTCCTTTACCTCTTTTTTGCCATATGTGTATACATATATATATAATTTTTTTTTTTAAGACAGGTCTTGCTTTGTACCCAGGCTGGAGTGTGGTGTGCCATCTCAGCTCACTGCAACCTCCATCTCCTGGGCTCAAGTGATTCTCCCACCTCAGCCTCCCTAGTAGCTGGAGCTACAGGCACCACCATGCCCAGCTAATTTTTGTATTTTTTGTAGACTTGGAGTTTCGCCATGTGGCCCACGCTGGTCTTGAGCTCTTGGGCTCAAGGGATCCTCCGGCCTCAGTCTCCCAATGTGATTACATAGACTTAAGCCACAGTGCCCAGCAATTGCCAGATATTTTTTATTGCTATTTTAAGCAAACTAATTTGTGGCACTCAAACACCAGATGAATACAACTGATGTTTCAAGAAACTGCCAAATACAAACATTTTCACAGAGGCCATAAATAGCAATGCCAATTAATTTTCTTGCCTTCCGTTTTCCTTTCTTTCTTCCTTCTTCCCTTCTTCTGTCCTTTCTTCCTTCTTTTCCTCCCTACTCTCTCCATCTTTCATTTTTCCATTATTTTTTTCTTTTTCTTCCTTCCTTCTTTTCTTCCAACAAATTGGCCAATACTGCATGGCAGTCACAATTCCAGGTAAAGTGAATAGAGAAGTAAACAAGATAAGGCTTCCAACCTCCTACTGCTCACATTCTAATGTGAGAAAATACAAATAAATAGTACAAAGTATTCCAAATCAAACATTTTTTTAAATGTAACATGAAATAGACATTTTTAGATAAACAAAAGCTGAAAGAACCTGTTGCCAGCAGACCTGTGAGAAATAAATTTCATAGTTCATAAGCCACCCAGTTTATTGTATTTTGTTGTAGTGGCCCAAGCTAGCTAAGACATATGCTGTGTTAATGGATTTGAAGACTCAATGATGAAAAAGTGTCAATTACTCCCCAAATTAACGTGTGATACAAGTCTAATCAGAAATCTAACTAGGCCTTTATGTAGAAATTGACAAGCTGATTCTAGAATATACAGGGAAATGCAAAAAATCTATAATATCTTTGAAAAAGAGGAAGCTAGTTGGAGAACATTCACTATCTTACTTAAAGACTTATTACAAAGCTACAGTACAGCAACAAGAAAGTTACAGACAAATAAGGACAGAGATATAGTTCAATAAAACAGCAGAGTCCAAAAATAGATGTGTATACGTACAGGTCTATTTTTTATTCAACAAAAGATCGAGGGAATTTAATATGAAAAAAAGGTTTTTCAGCGAGTAGCATTGCAACAATTGGATAAATGTATGAAAGAAACATGAATCCTGACCCCTGTCTCAAATAATACACAAAAATTAAATCAAGATGAATCATAAACCTAAATGTAAAAGCTAAAGTCTTAAAATTCTAGAGGAAAATATAACAGAATATCCTTATGGCCTTGGGGTAAGCAATGGTTTCTTAAAGAGAAAATAGGGCCAGGCACGGTGGCTCATGCCTGTAATCCCAGCACTTTGTGAGGCCAAGGAGGTTGGATCACTTGATGTCAGAGGTTCAAGATCAGCCTGGCCAACATGATAAAACCCCGTCTCTATTAAAAATACAAAAACTAGCTGGGCAAGGTGGCGAGCACCTGTAATCCCAGTTACTCGGGAAGCTGAGGCAGAAGAATTTTTTGAGCCCCGGAGGCAGACGTTGCAGTGAGACAAGATTGCTCCATCGCATTCCACCCTGAGTAACACAGCTAGCTTCTGTCTCAAAAAAAAAAAGAAAGAAAATAGTAAGCACCAACCATAAAAGACAAAAGAAAAAAGAAAGAAAAAAAAAGAAAAATTTGATTTCAGCAAAATTAAACCTAACAATCCAGCTTTAATAAGATAAAAATACAAGGCTCAGACTAGAAGAAATATTTGTTACATATATATAAATGATAAAGGACTTATATTCAGAATATATGAAGAACTACTAAAACTCACTTAAATGACAAATACATAAGAAAGAAAAACTTGAACAGACGTTTCACAAAAGAAAATATATGAATGGCCATAAAGCACATAAAAATCTCAAAATTGTTTATTGTCAGATAAATGCAAATTAAACCCTCAATAAGATACCACTTCACACCCTCTAAAATAGCTACATTTAAAATACTGGCATTACCATGTTGTCAAGATAGTGGAGCAACCTGAATGCTCAAATATTGATGATGGTGAGAGTGTAAAATGGTACAAGCATTTCAGAATACAGTTGAGCATTTTATTATATGCTACATTTATCATACGGTCAGTGAATTTCACTCTTAAGGATTTATCTAATTGCCCAAAAACACTTGTACTTGAAAGTTTTTAATAGCTTTACTCATAGCAAAAAGTAGGAAACAATCCAAATGTCTATCAACAGGAGAATGGATAAACATATTACAGTATATTCATAAAATGGAATTCTAATCAGAAATTGACAAAAACATGACTAATAATGCATATAACAACCTGGATGAATCTCAAAAACATTATAATGAGTAAAAAAGCCAGATGTACAAAGATACATACTGTACGATTCTATTTATGTGAAATTTAATAACAGACACAATAGATCTGTGGTGTTAGAAATTGGAATGGTGGTTGCACATAACGGGTGGAATTTGACTGAAATGAATGGACACAGGAGATCAAGGTGTTGGTTACATGGGCAGATAGGTTTGTCAAAACTCACTTAAAATCTGTGCATATCATTGTATGTAAATTTTACTTCAATTTTAAAAAGAGAACAATAGCAATAAAAACATTTAGGAGATGATTGCAAAAATCCAAGTAAGAGAGGACCATGGTAGCAATGGAAGTGGTGAAGTAGTTGGCTGTGAAACATGTTTTGGAGTGTACAGATAAGACTTATCTATGGATTGGATGTCAGGAAGGAGGAAAAGCAAAGATTCACAGATAAGAAAGTTGACAGGTGTCATCTTCCCTGAGAAGCTTTCTCAAAGCACGGCTCATCATCTCCTCCATCAATCGTTCTACATTTTCCTCTTTTCGCCTTTGTTAAAGGAGGGTATTTCCTGACTTGGAAATTTAGTGCTGGTCTTCGACCGAGTATCTGTTCCTTGCCCTTCTCCAGCTCTGCTCTTTGTGACACCGGGAAGGAAAGAGTTGCTCCTCCCTCTAGACTGTGTGTCCCAGGCTACCTCATCACAAGGCTTCTGGTTAGGTCTGGCCAATGGAAAAAATTATAGGAAGATTAAAACATATGAGGCAGAGAGAGAAGTCAGGATTATTTCTCTTCCTGTCTCTCTGTGGAAGCATTTCTCATCATGGTTACGCCTCCTTCAGGACCTCAGTTTGCATGAAGTGACTTCCACTCCTGGGCTCCCATAACACAGCACCACCACTTTGGTCCTTCAGCCTCGTAGTGGCTTCCTGTTGTTGCTAATACTTGGGTTGCCTCAGGGTCTCCTGACAGCTTTTCAGGATTTCTATCACTTGTATGCCCAACTTCCTGCACTGGCTTCCTTCCATTTAAAAATCATAGTATGATTTCCATTTCCCGGGTTCAATCCTAATAGTCAAGGGGAAAAAACAGAGTTAACTTAGGGAACTGCAAACCCTTAAGACTAGGTCTGGTTATGATCTTATTATTGTGGTTTGGTGCACGTTCACAATATATACTTGTAGGAAACATCAAATTAATAATAATAATAATAACAGCAACTTTGCCTTACAGAATGTTTTACGAGACCTTTTATTATCTAATTTTTCCCCTTAACATGTGCAGTAATTAGCTTAGTGCTTCTCTCAGAAGAAATAAATGTTAGATATTATTATCACTTATAAAGTTTCTTGGATTTACCAGTCCTCAATAAACTGTCCTCTGAAATCTTGAATCCTGAAGAAAATACATTCATAATGAACCTCAGGCTTAGGGATTCATACATAAACAATTATGTTAAGAATATGATTTAATGAACCTCATGTAAGAAAGACAGAAATGTTTCCTAATGGACTAAAAATGTGTGGTTGTTTAAAAATATGTCTAAAAGTTTGGAATGATGAAGAGTTCTGGAAAGGGATAGTGGTGATGGCTGTATAATATTGTGAATGTACTTAATGCCACGGAATTGTGCATTTAAAAAATGGCTTAAATAATAAATAATATTATATTTTTACCACAATAAAAAAGCAAAAACAAAAAAGACTAAAGAAAGTAAATATGGGGTTTGGAGGTATCTGATGAAGTGCATTTTTAAAGGTTATAATTTTAAAATATGTGTATAAATGTGTGTTAGTCTAGTGTTCTTAATTTCAGAGCATAATACAAAGAAAATGTAAAGGAAAATGAGGCATAGTTTATTTCTTTTCCACTTCTACCATCTGTTCACATTAGTCACAAAGAAACACCCTTATAAAATTCATTAAACTACTGAGGTATAATTCAATGTGGTAATAAGTCTTCAACACAATGTACACAATCGCCAAATGACTATGGCAATGACATCATTGTAATGGTCATAATTACATGACAATTCAGATATTTGATCATTCAAAACATCAGTAAAATAACTATTCTTCTTTTTTGTCAGCCTCTAAATACCTCTATTCATTCTTTATTCAAGAATCTGTGGCTTTCAGAGAGGAGAAAGAAACCCAATCCAGCAATGGGAGAGACAAAGCTAGTGGGAGGGAAATAGGGTTTGGAGGGGCAGGCAGGAAAAACACCGCACCACGCACTTGGAGAGTGGAGGGAGGGAGATGAAGCCAGCCTAATTATCGGAGAGTGAAAGGTCATCAAAATCAATTTGCAGCATGATGTACAAAGGTCATTATCAGACTCAGATTTTCTCTGCCCGTTTAAAACACAATAAAAATAAAGTGAGTGCTTTAATAACTATGATTAGTAAAGAAAAAAGCATATCATTGAGCCATCTGTTTAAATATTTGTGCTACCTTAGTTTTACTCAAAACAGCATGAAAGATGAGCAGGAAGGCATTTTTTTTTTCTATTTGTTTGCTTTTAAAATCCTGACATTTTCTCCGCTGGTTGCCAAGATTTATAACACAGATGAAAGAGCTCCTCTAAAATTACTGCCCTTTGAAATCAATAGCACGGTATTTGTAATGACTTTCTTTTTATTATAGAGCACTTCATTATTATTTTTATTATAATTTTATGGGACAGTCTGGAACAGAATTCATCATTCACTTATTTGAAGTATCTCACTTACTCAATGGCACAGATGGCCTGATCTGAGGAGGAGATTTAATCACCCCGTGTTAGGCCTGCCTGGATGCTAAATAAATACAAACCATGAGAGAGACAGGAAGCAACGTGCAATGATAACATTATCTTAGTCTCCATTAAAAACTCTGTGGAAACTAATTCATTGGGAAACTTTGGAAGTCAGAATTATAAAGCTGGATTTTTTTATTTTGTTCTTATTTTTCCTCTAAAAATTAATATAATACTATGACATTATGGCGCAGGACTTTTGAAGTTTTTCAATTGTGTCTATCAGTAAAAAGTACATTTTACATTAGGACTCAGCACATGTGCACACATGCATACACATGTACACACACACATACACGCACATACACTGAAACAAACATTTTAAGAAGCAGTATTTGCTATTATTATACATGATGCATGATGTTATTTTCCAATCTAATTTATTTTTTTTAATGCTAGTCGTGATCCACTAAACTGTTTTAACAAATGGATCTGGACGCTCCATTTGAGAAATAGATTCAGGAGGTCCTGTGTTTTAAATGAAATACGTCTGTGAGTGCTTAGTGTAATATCTGGCACATAGTAAACATTCCACATTTACAGCAGTTTTTACGAGAAATGTCTTGAACAGATTTTGCAACTTACCACAGTTTAAAACAACTAGGAAATGCTCTATCTATAAAGGTAACATCTCTGATTTTTTTTTTCTATTCATATTGCTCTAGCCTTGATTCAACCACCTGGTTCTAAAAAAACTGACCAATTATTGATATTACATTGTGGACCTATATTGGTAGACAAGAAAAACACAAACATGAGGAAAAAATATCAGTGAAAGAATGAGGTTTCCTTTCTATCCTCAGCCTTTCGCTTCACTTACTATTTAGCTTTTGTCTATATTATACAACGTAGGCAAAAAGGTAATAGTATGAATTCTGTAAAATCCCATCATTTTAAAGAGTCAATAAACTGTGACCACAAAGAAGAAAGAAAAGAAAGGGGCAAAATGAGGACTTCTCTAACTTCTATGTATCATGTCATGCATGTACTTTCCATAAGCCTAGAAGGAGACTTTTGAAATTCTTTAGCTAACTGAAGTATTTTCACACTTATTCAATCAATACATATATATTTATTGTAAACCTGTATTTCTACCTTACGAGAGGGTAAGTTTTATGCATGTTTAATTTTTTTGTGGCTTAGTGAAATTACCCTTTCTTAAAAATTAAATTTTATGCCTCTCCTGTGATGAACTAGCCACAAATCAAGAAATACATAAACATGTTAAGAAATTTTCTGAAACTTGTTCTTTTAGTTAAGAGTGAGAATCTGAAAATCACACCAAGATGCAATTTGAAGCTAGACTGAGACAACATTAATCTGTATTAGCCACAGATTGAGGGAGGGACCTGGGAACCATGCAAAATGCACTTGTAGAGAAATAATTACCAAACATCAAGAAGTGATAAAAGTCAAATAGGAAAGGCAAGAAAAGACAGCTTTCTTTTCTATATACACTGGTGGTGTTTCCATCCAGAGGATGAAAAGATGAGGATTTTTCATTGTGCCCCTTAATATTCAGTATTCAATGAAAGTTGAACATTAGTTGTTTAGCTTTGCTATAGCCATAGACCTGTGAGATGTGTACTTTGCACTAACCTTTGTAATGGCAAGAAAGCAATAACAAAAATTATGAATGGGCTTGAAAAGATAATGGGGCCCAGCAGAAGCATGTTGCGTGTAATGGAGGAGTTTGAGTTCATATGCAGGAATGCGGCATCAGTAGGAACACATAAATTCAGGTATGAAGGGAAAATGTCAAACATTTTTCTCTTTTGCTTTCATTGTTTAGCCCTATTTTTGCCAAAAGTGGCCATTCTGAAACTCCAATGTTCCATTTTCAAAAATTCACATGAATAGGATTTTGAACATAAACTGGGTTTTATGATACACTACTTGATGAGTGTTGAGGTTGACTGAATTAACGGCTGTTCACGTGGACAGTTTGAATACTGAAGCCCAAGTACAAAGACGAAATAGTCAGAAGCGGAGGCACCCAGAAAAGCACCTCTTCTCCTTCCCCATTCAGTTTATCTAAAGATAGGAATTCTCATTGTAACTGTCCTGTAAATCAGGGTTCCAAGTTAGAAACAGTGAGTGTATGGATGAAAGTGAGCTCTTCTTAGGCTGATTCCAGCCATTCTGCTGTGCTAGCCAACCACCGTGGCTAGTCATTTGGTCACAAAATGCAGGGGTCACATTCAGCCGAAAAGTTTGGGCTAAGAATAGATATGCATTGTGGTATTATTGCTCTGATGCTAGGCACCTTGATATGGTTTTCCTCTGTGTCCCCATCTAAATCTCATCTCAAATTGTAATCCCCACATATTGAGGGAGGGACTTGGTGGGAGGTGATTGGATCATGGAGGTTGTTTCCCCCATGCTGCTCTCGTGACAGTGAGGGAGTTCTCATAAGATCTGGTTGTTTGATAAGTGTGTGGCAGTTTCCCCTGTGCTCTCTCTTTCTCTCCTGCTGCCATGTAAGATGTGCCTTGCTTCCCCTTTGCCTTCTGCCGTAATTGTAAGTTTCCTGAGGCCTCCCCAGCCATATGGAACTGTGAGTCAATTAAACCCCTTTTCTTCATAAATTATCCAGTCTCAGGTAGTTCTTTATAGCAGTGTGAAAATGGACTAATACAGATAATTGGTACCAGAATAGTGGCATACTGCTATAAAAATAACCTGAAAATGTGGAAGCAACTTTGGAACTGGGTAACAGGCAGAGGTTGGAACAGTTTGGAGTGCTCAGAAAAAGACAGAAAGATGTGGGAAAGCTTGGAACTCCTAGATACTTGTTGAAAGGTTTTGACCAAAATGCTGACAGTGATATGGACAATGAAGTCCAGGCTGAGGTGGTCTCAGATGGAGATAAGGAACTTGTTGGGAACTGGAATAAAAGTGACCCTTGCTATATTTTAGCAAAGAGACTGGTGGCATTTTGCCCCCTGCCCTAGAGATGTGTGGAACTTTGAACTTGAGAGAGATGATTTAGAGTACCTGGCAGAAGAAATTTCTAAGCAGCAAAGCATTCAAGAGGTGACCTGATTTTTCCTGAAAGCATACAGTTATATACACTCACAAAGAGATGGTTTGAAATTGAAACTTATGATTAAAGGGGAAGCAGAGTGTAAAAGGTTGGAAAATTTGCAGCCTAACCATGTGGTAGAAAAGAAAAGCCCATTTTGGGGGAAAAAATTTAAGCCAGCTGCAGAAATTTGCATAAGTTAAAAGGAGCCAAATGTTAATAGCCAAGACAATGGGGAAAAATGTCCCCAGGGCATGTCAAAGACCTTCATGGCAGCCCCTCCCATCACAGGCCTGGAGGTCTAAGAGAGAAAAATGGTTTCATGATCTGGGCCCAGGATCCCACCGCTCTGTGCAGCCTTGGGATGTGGTGCTCTATGTCCCAGTTGCTCCAGCTCCTGCCTGGCTAAAATGGGCCAACATACAGCTCAGGCCATTGCTTCAGAGAGTGCAAGCCCCAAACCTTGGCAGCTTCCACATGGTGTTTGGCCTGCGGGTGCACAGAAGACAAGAGTTGAGCTTTGGGAGCTTCTGCCGAGATTTCAGAGGAGGTATGGATTGGATGTCCAGGCAGAAGTCTGCAACAGGGGCAGAGTCCTCATAGAGAACCTCTGCTAGGGCAGTGCAGAAGGAAAATGTGGGATTGGAGCCCCCACACAGAGTCCCCACTGGGGCACTGCCTAGTGGAAGAGGGCCACCATCCCCCAGACTCCAGAATAGTAGATCCATTAACAGCTTGCACCATGTACCTGGAAAAACAGCAAGCACTCAACACCAGTCCCTGAAAGCAGCCAAAGGGTTGTACCCTGTAGAGCCACAGGGATAGAGCTGCCCAAGGCCTTGGAAGCCCATCCCTTGCATCAGCATGCCCTGGATGTGAGACATATAGTCAAAAGAGATTTTGGAGTTTTAAGAACCCTGGCTGGGTTTCACACTTGCATGGGGCCTGCAGGCCCTTTGTTTTGGCCAATTGCTCCCTTTGCAATAGGAACATTTATCATGTAAATGTACCCCCATTTATCTTGGAAGTAACTAACTCATTTCTGATTTAGAGTCTCATAGGCAAATCCTGTACCCCCATTTTATCTTGGAAGTAACTAACTTGTTTCTGATTTTAGAGGCTCATAGGCAAAAGGGACTTGCCTTGTCTCAGATAAGACTTTGGACTAGGACATTTGAGTTAATGTTGGAATGAGTTAAGACCTTGGGGGACTGTTGGGAAGGAATGAGATTGGTTTTGAAATATGAAAAGGACATGAGATTTGGGAGGGGCCAGGGGCAGAATGATGTGGTTTGGCTCTGCATCCCCACTCAAATCTCATCTCTAACTGTAACTCCCACATATCAAGGCAGGGAACTGGTGATTGGATCATGGGGGCAGTTTCCCCCATGCTGCTCTCATGATAGTGAGGGAGTTCTCAGAAGATCTTGTTGAGTTTCCCCTGCACATTCTCTCTCTCTACCAATGCCATGTAAGATGTACCTTTCTTCCCTTTCCCCTTCTGCCATGATTGTAACCCCTTCACCTTCTGCCATGATTGTAAGTTTCCTGAGGCCTTCCCAGCCATGTGAAACTTTGAGTGAATTAAATCTTTTTTAAAAAAATAAATTTCCTAGTCTCAGGTAGTATCTTTATAGCAGTGTGAAAATGGACTAATACGTATCTGTACTCTGGAAAAAAAACAGTCTAGGTTTGAATCTTGACAGTGTTCATTATAGTTGTATACAATGACCAAGTCTTGACTTCATCATCAGAAAAATGGGAATATAATATCTCTCAAGGTTGTTGGGAGAATTAAATGAGATATTCCAGATAAATCCTTGAATCACAAACAGGGCATAGTAAGCCTATAATAAATACGTTGTATCTTTTTGATCACAACCAAAATTTTTAATTATTAGTGTCTTTTTATTATACTGTCTAGGCTTCTTGATGTAAGAGAGAGGAGGATAATTTCAGATTGTCTAGCTTTCATTTGTGTCTTCTGCGGATGGAGAGAGACCCAGACATATCAGATCATAGATTCTCTGACTTTCCAACTTTTAAAAAATGTAATCTTAGTTTCTTAAACAATCCTCCAGTTACACATTCAGAGAATCTTGGAATATATTACACATATTCCTGGAATGTGTTATACAAGATAGCCAGAATGGAATTTTGAATAATATGACTCAGACTAGGAAATTTGAGGACAAAAATTCATGAGCTGTTTAGTGATTCACTAACACTACTAGTTTGTTCTTATAGTTATGATTCCAAGTCATTGGTAGGCATGAATAACTGGACACAAATAATACCAATAGTGAGATGTTTTAAGTATCTACTACTGTATCACAAGCCATCCCAAAATGTAGTTACTTAAAACAATGACTATATTATCTCTCATGACACTGCAAGTTGGCTAGGCTCAGTCAGTTCTTCTGCTCCATGTGATACTCTCTGGGGCTGCAGTCATTGGGGGGGGTTCAACCTGGACATCCAGAACGTCCAAAATGGCTTACAGTTGGTTCTGACTGTCCACTAGGAGCTTAGTTAGGGCTGCCAACTGGAGCACCTCTGTTCTCCTCTACGTGGTCTTTCCATATGATCTGGGATCCTCACAGCATGGTGACTGTATTCCAAAAGGCCAAAAGTAGAAACTTCCATTCCTCTTAAAGTCTGGACTTCAAGGTCTCAGAACATCATTTCTTCTTCTGAAATTGCTATTCTCTTGGTCATATTCAGTTATAAGTCAGAATTCAAAGAGGAGGAAAGTGAGCTCTACCTTTTGATCTGAGAAATGGTATGTACAGACAGGGAGGAGAATAAACTTACAAGATAGATATTATGTAAGCTTCATCTGGTACTTTATAATTTTTTACCCCATTAGATCAGAGGTTGGCAAACTATGGCCTGTGAGCCAAATCCAGCTGAATGCCTTTTTTATAAATAAAATTTTATTGGAATACACGTTTGTTTGTTTACATATTGACTGTAGCAGCTTTCAGGCTACAATGGCAGAGTAGAGTGGTTGTGACAGACTTTGTGGCCAGCAAAACCTAAAATATTTATTATCTGGCTATTTTCAGAAGTTTGCCAACCCCTGAGTTAGACTATTAGCTAGTTCTTGCAAGCAGGTAATACACACATACACACAGAGACAGAGAGAGAGAGAGGGAGAGTGAGTCACTGACTTAACAATGGTTTGACTTACAATCTTTCAACTTTACAATGGTAAGGAGGTGATATATGCTCAGTAGAAACCATACTTCAAGTACCCATACAACTATTGTGTTTTTCACTTTCAGTATAATATTCAATAAATTAAATGAGTTATTCAAACTCTATTATAAAGTAGGTTTCTGTTAGATGATTCTGTTCAACTATAGTCTAATGTAGCTGCTCTGAGCCTATTGAAGTTAGGCTAGGTTAAGCTATAATGTTTAGCAGTTTGGTTGTATTAAGTAAATGCATTTCAAGTTGATATTGTCAGCTTACAATGGCTTTACCAGGATTTAACTTCATTGTAAGTCAAGGAGCATCTGTGTCTGAGGGCGTGTGTGTGTGTGTGTCTGTGTGTGTGTGTGCATTTTTTCTTAAATCTGCAAACAGTACACCTGCCCACCAGAATTGTTCAGCAAATTAATACTCTAATGCATTTTTTGATATAGGCAGCTATTTTTGACTACTTGGTATTAATTATTCAAATAATATATTTGTGTAATTTTTATTAAAATCATAAGACTATTCTTGTACTGTAGTTCGTCATATTTACTTGTGCTTCAACCTGCTGAAGTTTTGCTAAGTGAATTTCCGTGCAAAGCAAGTAATCAAAATTCACATTTCAAATTAATCTTCATGGAAGTGTAAGTCAGGGTAAAAATGGGGGAAATGTTATATATACAATGTATCAGCTTGTATCTTTAATATAGTTACAATGACTTTAAGAGGATATAGCATCACATTTTTGAAATTCTTTTGTAAAACCTGTTTTTATTCCAAATAGCCTTTCTCTTTCTAAATTGAGCAAACTGCCATCAGAATCTTGCAGTGGTTTAAATTTCTGATATATTTCCCTGGAGAGCAACATAATCTTGACTTATGGAGATGTGTATTTATGAGTGTTTACTATATACTCACGAGTATTAATTAGGTTGTTTTTAATAGTCTCAAACATAACTAAAATATTTGCAAGACTCTTTATTATATGTGGTGGGAGAATATAAAGATACGTACTCCATGAATCTCAAATGTATTACCTAGGTTAGGACTTCCCATACTCCCCTAATCATAAGAATTCTGGCCGGGCGCAGTGGCTCATACCTGTATTCCCAGCACTTTGAGAGGCCGAGACGGGTGGATCACCTGAGGTCAAGAGTTCAAGACCAGCCTGGTCAACATGGTGAAACCCTATCTCTAGTAAAAATGCAAAAATTAGCCAGATGTGGTGGCATGTGCCTGTAGTCCCAGCTACTTGGGAGGCTGAGGCAGGGGAATTGCTTGAACCCAGAAGGTGGAGGTTGCAGTGAGCTGAGATTGCACCATGGCACTCCAGCCTGGGTGACAGAGTAAGACTCCATCTCCAAAAAAAAAAAAAAAGAATTCCCAGAGGTGATCATTAAACATGGAGATCATCAATTTACACATAAGATTATTTTCAGAAGGTCCAGGTTGAGGCTTGAGAATTTGTTTGTTTGGCAAATACCTCATATGAATCTTCCATCAATGAAGTTGGAGAAAGATGGATATGGGTGATTCCTGAATATTTATTATTATTGGGAAGCTTGTTGATATGAAGGGTTTAGAAAGCTGTTATACATAAAATGGGTGCTATTCACAGTAGTTACCAGTCACTAAGTCAACTCTTGGTAGTAGGATATAATTTAGTCAGAATAAGTAACTTGAGCAGTTATAAATATACTACTTAATGCAAGCATGGTCTGAAAGAATTACAACCCCTTCAAGGATGTTTAATATTTTACCAAAAGATTACTTCGACACCAGAGAAAATTGTAGACTTATTTAGGGAGTTGGAGAAAAACATTTTGATAAATATTATTTATATTTAGGTTTCATGGTCAAACTTTCTGATCTTAATTTAACTACAACATAAAAATTATCCATCAATATTTTAAATGCAATTCTAATAATAAAATGTGTATCATTTCATCAATTGGGTATTTAGGTTTGAATTGTCAATAACATTCATGTGGTGCACATCATTTTTGAGACATTCACCCTATTGTCCTTTTATATTATTTATTCTCTACCTACCTTCACACAATTTCTTTTCTAGGGTTTAGTCATTAATTTACTCTCTATACATGTCTGTTAGCTAGATATGAAAACTTGAAAACTTTTTTTAATTGTTGTGCTCTTGAAATCTAACTACTCATTTCTATACACAAATAATTTTCAAGCTGAGAACCAAATCAGGAACTCAATTACATTTACAATAGCCAAGATAAAAATAAAATGTCTAGGAATAAATTCAACCAAAGAGGTAAGTTATGTCTACAAGGAGAGCTACAAAACACTGATGAAAGAAATTATAGATGACACAAACAGATGGAAAAACATCACATTCTCACAAATCAGAAGAATCAATACTTCTTAAATGATCATACTGCCCAAAGAAATCTATAGATTCAATGAAATTCCTATCAAACTACCAATGTTATTCTTCACAGAATTAGAAAAAAATTCCTAAAGTTCATATGGAACCAAAAAACAAAACAAAACAAAACAAAAGCCCAGTAGCCAAAGCAATCCTAAACAAAAAGAATGAAGCCAGAGGCATCACAGTACCCAACTTCAAATTATAGTACAAGGCTATAATAACTAAAACAGCATGGTACTGGTACAAAAATAGACACATAGGTGAATGGAACAGAATAGAGAACCTAGAAATAAAGCCATATACTTCCAACGAACTGATCTTTGACAAAGCCAACAAAAATAAACAGTGGGGAAAAATGGCTAGCCACATGCAGAAGAATGAAACTGGACCCCTATTTCTCACGATATACAAAAATTAACTCAAGATGGATTAAAGACTTAAATTTTAAAACCTGAGACTATAAAAGTTCTAAGAAAAACTCTTCTGGCCTAGGCAAAGTATTTATGACTAAGACCCCCAAAGAAAATTCAACAAAAAACAATAATAGACAAATGGGACATAATTAAATTTTCAAAAGTTCTGCATAGCTAAAGAAGTAACAGAATAAATGGACAATCTAGAGAATGGGAGAAAATATTTGCAAATTATGCTTCAACAAAGGGTTAATAGCCAGAATCTACAACAAACTCAAACATTTCAACAAGAAAAAAAAAAACCCTATTAAAAAGTGGGCAAAGAACATGAACAGAATTTCTGAGAGGAAGACTGAGAAAGACCTTTCCCAGAGGAAGACATACAAGTAGCCAAGAAACATTTAAAAGGCTCAACATCACTAATCATCAGAGAAATGGGATATCAACTTATACCAGTCAGAATGACTATTATCAAAAAGTCAAAAAACAACAGATGTTAGTGTGGATACTGAGAAAAGGGTATGCTTATACACTGTTGGTAGGAATGTTAATTAGTAACACCTCTACGGAAAACAGTAAAGAGATTTCTCAAAGAAGTAAAAATAAAACTACCATTATACCCAGCAATCCCATTGCTGGCTATCTACTAAAAGGAACAGAAATCTTCCAGGCACGGTGGCTCATGCCTATATTCCCAGCACTTTCAGAGGCCAAGGCAGGCAGACCACGAGGTCAGAAGATCAAGACCAGCCTGGCTAACATGGTGAAACCCTGTCTCTACTAAAAAAATACAAAAAATTAGCTAGGCGTGGTGGCAGACGCCTGTAGTTCCAGCTACTTGGAGGCTGAGGCAGGAGAATGGCATGAACCCAGGAGGCAGAGCTGGCAGTGAGCCAAGATCACGCCACTGCACTCCAGCTTGGGTGACAGAGTGAGACTCCATCTAAAAAAAAAAAAAGAACAGAACTCATTATATTAAAAATACGCCTGAGCTAGTATTGCAGCACTATTCACAATAACAACAAAAAAAGGAACAGAAATCATTATATTAAAAATACACCCACTAGTTACAATAGCAAAGACACAGAATCAACCCAAGTGTCCATCGACAGTTAATTAAAGTAAATGTGGTATGTATACACCACGGGATACTATGCAGCCATGAAAAAGAACAAAATCATGTCCTTTGCAGCAACATGAATAGAGCTGGAGGCTATTATCCTAAGTGAAATAACTCAGAAACAGACAATCAAATACTACATCTTCTCATTTATAAAGTGTGAGCTACATGGATAGGAAGAATCAATATCATGAAAATGGCCATACTGCCCAAGGTAATTTATAGATTCAATGCCATCCCCATCAAGCTACCAATGACTTTCTTCACAGAATTAGAAAAAAGTACTTTAAGGTTCACTTGTAACCAAAAAAGAGCCTGCATTGCCAAGACAATCCTAAGCCAAAAGAGTAAAGCTGGAGGCATCATGCTACCTGACTTCAAACTATACTACAAGGCTACAGTAACCAAAACAGCATGGTAATGGTACCAGTACCAAAGCAGACATATAGACCAATGGAACAGAACAGAGCCCTCAGAAATAATACCACACATCTACAACCATCTGATCTTTGACAAAGCTGACAAAAACAAGAAATGGGGAAAGGATTCCCTATTTAATAAATGGCGCTGGGAAAACTGGCTAGCCATAAGTGGAAAGCTGAAACTGGATCCCTTCCTTACACCTTACACAAAAATTAATTCAAGATGGATTAAAGACTTAAATGTTAGACCTAAAACCATAAAAACCCTAGAAGAAAACCTAGGCAATGCCATTCAGGATACAGGCATGGGCAAGGACTTCATGTCTAAAACACCAAAAGCAATGGCAACAAAAGCCAAAATTGACAAACGGGAACTAATTAAACTAAAGAGCTTTTGCACAGCAAAAGAAACTACCATCAGAGTGAACAGGCAACCTAAGAATGGGAGAAAATTTCTGCAATCTACTCATCTGACAAAGGGCTAATATCCAGAATCTACAAAGAACTCAAACAAATTTACAAGAAAAAAACAAACAACCCCATTAAAAGTTGGGCGAAGGATATGAACAGACACTTCTCAAAAGAAGACATTTATGCAGCCAAAAGACACACGAAAAAATGCTCATCATCACTGGCCATCAGAGAAATGCAAGTCAAAACCACAATGAGATACCATCTCACACCAGTTACAATGGCGATCCCTAAAAAGTCAGGAAACAACAGGTGCTGGAGAGGATGTGGAGAAATAGGAACACTTTGACACTGTTGGTGGGACTGTAAACTAGTTCAACCATTGTGGAAGAGAGTGTGATGATTCCTCAAGGATCTAGAACTAGAAATACCATTTGATCCAGTCATTCTATTACTGGATATATACCCAAAGGATTATAAATCATACTGCTATAAAGACACATGCACACATATGTTTATTGTGACACTATTCACAATAGCAAAGACTTGGAACCAACCCAAATGTCCATCAATGATAGACTGGATTAAGAAAATGTGGCACATATACACCATGGAATACTACACAGCCATAAAAAACGATGATGTCATGTCCTTTGTAGGGACATAGATGAAGCTGGAAACCATCATTCTCAGCAACCTATCACAAGGACAAAAAACCAAACACCGCATGTTCTCACTCATAGGTGGGAACTGAACAATGAGAACACTTGGACACAGGAAGGGGAACATCACACACCGGAGACTGTTGTGGGGTCGGGGGAGGGGGGAGGGATAGCATTAGGAGATAAACCTAATGTAAATGACGAGTTAATGCGTGCAGTACACCAACATGGCACATGTATACCTATGTAACAAACATGAACATTGTGCACATGTACCCTAGAACATAAAGTACAATAAAAAAAAGTGGGAGCTAAACAATGGAAATATATGGACATAAATATGGAAACAATAGAGACTGGGGATTCCAAAAAGGGGGAGATTGAGAGGGAGGTGAGGGTTGAAAAATTACCTATTGGGTACAAAAGTCGCCGTTTGGGTTATGTGCACACTAGAAGCCCAAACTCCACCATTACACAATATGTTCATGTAACAAACCTGCACATGTACCCAGAGTCTAAAATAAAATTAAATTTACAAAATAAAAATTAGTTACTATATGAAGAAGCTGAGCTAACCTACAAGGAGAAAATCAAGGTACCCTGTTTAACAGTCCAGCCACTAGCTAGATATGAGCAAGACCATCCAGGACAGCCCCCTCCCATCTACCTGGCAACTGACCATAACTGCATATGTAAACTCAGCCAATTATATGTATGTGTGTATATTATACATACATGTGTGTGTATATATATATAGGCCTTCTCAATGGTCAATAAATTATGACAAAAATAAATGAATATTATATTTTTCCACTAAGTCTTTGGGTATTTCTTTATATCACGATAGACTCCTTACACAGAAATTGTAATCAGAAGTGGAGTGTGCCAAAATAAATACCTGAAGCATTAACAATGGAGCTCCGTGGGTAAAGTCCAGGCAAGGTAAACAGACTATACAGCTCATCCCATTGAGAGATAGAGCCTCCTTTCCCACCAATTGGACCTGGGCTGTCTTTGTGATTTACATTCATCAATAGTATGTGGCAGAAGTGATATTGTGCAATTTTTGCTCAGGTCTTAGAATGTCTTAATAGTTTCTGCTCTCATCTCCTTAAAATCTAGTGGCCATGTGAGGAAGCCCATGGTAGCCTGCTAGAGAAGCCATGTAGAAAAGAGTAGACTCACTCTGGAAAACAGCTCTAATAACTGCCAAACATACAAATGAGGCCATCTGGGACCAGTCAGTTACCAGCTAATGTAACTGGTAGGACTGCAAATGTATGTATAAGCCTAGCCAACCCCTCTTCGACCAGAGACAAGTCATCCCAGGTAGGCTCTGTGCAAATTATTATTTAGACACAGTATTTTTCTACATAGCATTAGATAAATAATACAAGGACCAAGACTCAGATTTTGTTCATTGTTGCTCTTTCATAGATATACAACCAACAGCAATGAGCAGTAGAAAGGATTTATACCAGATGTGAATACAAATGAGTAGACTCGGCTGCCTATTACTTTCTTCATTACTTACAGAAAAACACACTCAACAGTTCTTTGGTCAATGGAGCCCAGAAGGAGTAAATAAATAACCAGTCTTAGGAGTCTTGAGCTGTGGGTTTACTGCTCTAGAGGAGGACTTAATACCATAAAAAGAAGTTCTTGATATACCTACTTACATATTTCTGTGTTCTACTTCCTTCATCATCATTGGGTCTAAGCCAGTCTGGTCATGTCTTATCAACGATCCATAAACAGTGTTTATTGTTCAAATTAAATTTTCTTTTCCTTTTTTTCTAATTTTTTTTTTTGAGAAGGAGTGTCACTCCCGTCATGTAGGCTGGAGGGCAGTGGTGTGATCTCGGCTCACTGCAACCTCCACCTCCCAGGTTCAAATGATTCTCCTTCCTCAGCCTCCCAAGTAGCTGGGATTACAGGCATGCACCACCACACCCGGCTAATTTTTGTATTTTTAGTAGAGACAGGATTTCGCCATGTTGGCCAGGCTGGTCTCTAACTCCTGACCTCAGGTGATCCACCCATCTTGGCCTCCCAAAGTGCTAGGATTACAGGCATGAGCCACTGTGCCTGGCCCAAAATAAATTTTCAAAGTGCCCTCTAGGGAAAATAAATCAATAAAAGATATTTTTACACCTATGAAAATCCACCAACTGGAATACAGGTTCCCATCTGAAGAAAGATAATTGTGGTTAATAAATATTGATAACAAAATATTAATGGCAAAATTTGATGAAAAACTGTGCTTGTTTATAAAAATAGCTCCTTCATAAAAGTTCTAATGAATTGTTTCTACTTTTTAGATCTAAAATTTCCCCTTTCAAAAACATTCCTAAGAGAAGGCATTGTGAAACCATGGACTTAAAAAGAGAGTGAGAAACTGTTCAAGATAAGGAAAAGCAGGCCCAGAAGGATTAAAATCCCTACCTAAGATTGCACAGTTGTCAGTTAAAAAAAAGTCAAAACCCAGCTCTTTTGATTTTCGGGCCAGTCCCATAACCATTGCTTTATTTGGTCTCCAATGATTATGAGCAAGTGTACACACACTAGAGACAGGCAGTCACATGACATAGATAATTGTGTGTGTAGAGCATCTTTGCTCCTTCATGCTCTTTCCACCTCTGCCCACATCACCACTCTTGGCACATTTTTCATCTTGTCAGCAGTTTAATATTTCTCCAGCTTACTGTTTTAAGATTTGATTCTGCCTGAGGCAAATCAAGTTGGGAGTTAGCAGTTCTCTGACCACAATTAGACATTGAGTCAATATTGTTGTAAAAATACATGGTTCTCCGTTTTGAATAGAGACCGAGCATGTCAGTGTCCTCCCTGCAGAGGGGTGTGTACAGAAGGACCTTCCTGTACATCTGGCTTTTCAAAGGAGGCCACCATGTTGGTTCCCAAATATGTTGCTAGTCCTTCTCAGCTTCTAATACCTACTTGTTGGTGAACAAGTCACCCATCCTTTGAGAACATAACCTGCTTTATGTGAGAAAATAGGAAGGCTATATCATACCCATGATTTCCCTCTGTTGGCACATGGATTTTTATTGTCACAAGTTGCTTCAGAAAAATTTAACATAATTAATAATACCGGTATACCTCTTATTTCCTCCAGTCCTTTCCTTCTTGCCTTGGCAAAATGGCTTAAAAAGGGATAAAGAACATGCCTCACCAGAAAACAGGGTTTTTTGTACAATAATTTGTGCTGTATGTCACATTATAGTGGTGAGTGTAAATTTATCTTTGAGCCATGTTTTATTAACTTTTCCCCCCAAAGAGTTACATCAAAAGGCTCTATAAATAAATGATGTGCTCAGCCTGCTAGTTCCTACATGCATACCAATTACTTCTATTGGTTTCAAAACACGTAGTCAGTACTTTAAACAACCATGATAATATCACAAACTAAAATATTCAACATCTCCATCTCAGTATGCTGTCACCATGCAGACAACGATTAGAATTGGCAATCAGTTTCACTGCTGGTAAGTTGAGTGGCACAATGCATTTTATATCCATGCTTATGTCAAACTCAATTAACATTCTAATACAGTGTATTTCAAAGACACTGACCTAATCTCAGAGAACAATGCATTTATTTATTCCATGTTAAAAGCTCTTACATTTTATGCAGGATTCTTCAAGCAAAGATATTTATTGTCACAATAATATTTTAAGTTGGAGCTTGTGAAGAAATGCAAAGAAATACACGTAGTTTAAAATTCCTGCTGTAAGTGATGCATGTCATTACTGTGGAAGAAGAAAAGAATCTCTCAAGCTATAATTCTTCAGAATTTGAAAATTATATGAAGACACTGTCACCTAACAAATAGTACATTTCAAATAAGCCTGAGGTATGGAATTTTTTTGTATACTCCAAAAAGAACACTCGAAATTAAATTGTATCACAGTGAAATTTTAGGCTATGTATGTATGTATTTATTTACCTATTTATTTATTTACATGTCAAAGACTCATCAGTTATTAATATATAAGCTAATTAATGGAATAAGATTTATATATGAAATGAAAAAACCCACAGTGTTCTATGTAGGCATACATATGTATGTATGTGCATTATAGCTTGCTCTCTCTATTAACAGCATATTAGCAGTACATCATAAGCTACTCAACAATGTCAGAATAGTTACCTATTCAGAATACTTATGGGTAAATATTCAGGAAGTTTAAAAATCAGTACCAGGTGTGGTGGCTCGTGCCTGTAATCCCAGCACTTTGGGAGGCCAAGGTGGGTGGATTGCTTGTGCTCAGGAGTTCAAGACCAGCCTGGGCAACATGGCAAAACCCCGTTTCTACAAAAAATACAAAGTTAGCTCAGTGTGGTGGCGTGCACCTGTAATCCCAGCTACTTGG
The DNA here is from genome assembly GCF_029289425.2 of Pan paniscus. Taxonomy (NCBI): domain Eukaryota; kingdom Metazoa; phylum Chordata; class Mammalia; order Primates; family Hominidae; genus Pan; species Pan paniscus. The sequence continues at coordinate 120,603,482 of NC_073253.2, read as the reverse complement.
GAGGCTAAAGTAGGAGAATCACTTGAGCCCGGGAGGTTGAGGCTGTGAGCCATGATCACGGCCCTGCACTCCAGCCTGAGCCACAGAGTGAGACCCTGTGTCAAAAAAAAAAAAAAAAAACAGGAGTTTTTCAGGGAAAACTACCAAATGTAACTATATTGATCTAAAGTTTATATCCAGTATCGACTGTTAAATGCTGGTGAAAAGTGTTGCCAACAGGATGGCAGAATATCCAGATTAAAGAAAAATGAATGATGCTGCCAATTATCCATCTGCTTTGTCTCCACAGGGTGAATAGCCATATACTCAAAACATGGGGCTGGTTAGCACAGTATAGACAAAACATCCCAATATTTAAAATTTTTTCAGAGTTAACATTTGTGTGGTTGAACATTTTTCACAGGTATGGCTCTGGCACAAAATTACCACTGCATTTCTTTGTAAAATTTTTTCATGTATAGTTCACTTGATATTATATTTTTAAAATCGCATCTACTGAAACCACATATGTGTAGAAACACATATCAGAGAAAAGCTGGAGGGATGAAAATCAAAATCTTCTGTCTCTCTGAATAAATTTGATTAAACATTTATAGAAAGGAAATGGTAAAACAATACTGAATGTAGGGTTAAAATTTTTTTTCAAACTTGTTTCCCTAGTTGTGTTGGTATTTTGAACCTGGCAGTTACAGCCAGAATTCTGTTTCAGGGAAATAAATGGCAATTACAGCCAGAATTCTGTTTCAGGGAAATAAATGTGATCATGTCTTTGGGGTGTACATAGAAAGAATATTTTAGAGAAGGTTGAGGTCAGAGTTCCTTGGCTTTTCTCTATTCTTCTTAAGTTCTTGAAGACCTATGAACATTTACTGTATCATGTTTGGAACGTGAAGTAGCCAATTTCACCAAGTAGGAGACTATAATATAATTAGTAATATTATAATATGACAACCCAGAGGGAAAAAGAAACTCTCTAGCATGATCGCCCCATAATTATTTTTTCCTCCAAAGTATGGCTACATTAAAGTAAGTTATTTTCATAAAGATTCATTGCCAGAAGAGAGAGATCTTGATCTGCTTTATGTGCCCTAAAAAATGCTAATTCTCTGTAAAAAAGATGTATTTAAAATTTAATATCAGGATACAAAAAAAAATCTTTGTAATCTGCTACTCTCTGCCAAGAGAAAAAAAAAATCTCTTTTTATTTCTTGTTCAGTAGTGACATTTCTGATGAAAGCATTTGTTTCAGGCAATTTATTTTTGCAGCAAGTTTGATTTTTATGTAGCATCACATGGCTCACTTCAATTGAATCCTTTTTTTTTTTTTTTTGTCGTTGTGAACAGGTACATCTCCAGAACAAAACTAAGGTCCTACTTGAAACTGAATGCAGGTGTCTTCAACTGTGTGTTTAAAACAAAGAAGATCCAGGACATACTGCTCAAACTGTTAGCGTGAATCTAACATAAATCCAAAGCTGTTCTCCTGGCAGAAAAGTAGCACAGCCCTGTGCTGAACCCACTCAAGCAGATTTTATTGATGCAATTGCCTGGGGTACACTGGGCCACTATGTCCATAAAAATAATAATTAAGCTGTGGGATGTATTACGCAGCTTAGTACCTGAACTAAGCTCAGAGCATTGATTAATATTTCTATTTATATGTCTTGTTTTTTGTCATTGAGTAAGGTACCTCTAATCTATTTAGCATCTTTCACTTCCATTTGACTTTTATCACCACCTCCAATAAAAGAGAATCAAGAAAGCAATGGAGTTTCCTTTCAATAAAACAATAAGAAGGCCTATCTCCTGAATGTGTTTTTCAGATTGAAATCATTTAGATTTACTTGCATTTTTATTTGACACTGATGAGTTATAGTCATGCTGACTGATTCTGTGAATAGCATGATGGAAATAGAATGTGAATAACACAGCATCTACAGCTGTTTTGCTTTAGTTTGTTTGTTTTGTTTTGTTTTAAGCAGTGCTCACAACTCAACATCCCACAGATCCAAGGGACTCCACCTCCCAGCAGGATTGATGGCAACTTCTCATGGCCACAGAGATCCCTAGGTCTAGAAGCTAGCTCTCCCAGACAACTCCTGTAAATAGCTGTGATGTAAACTCAAACTGCCCGGCACATTCATACTCTTTTTGTACCCACACTGATAATGATACTCTCATGCCTATCCTGTAAGGATAGAGAACAACTGGAGTAAGTCCCTGTGCACCCAGCAGATTGCCTGGGCTCTCTAGAGCACTCAATAAACTGCTGAGAGGGAGGAGACTGTAGGGCTTTTCTCTTCTTCATGATCCTTGCTTACAAATTTCCCTAATAATCCATACTGCGCAATACAGTGGAATTTTTTTCCTGTTTCTGGTGCACAATATGTAGCAAAGACAAAGAAAGCCACCTTACCTGATAAGTATGGGGCTGCATTCCTTTTGAAGGCTAGGGTGAGGATCCCTAAGTTCAAGTCCAGATTAAGTGCAGGTATAAGGCAGAAAGGGCAGCTAGGAGGCCTTCATGTCACTTCTGAAAGGTGAGAGTGACAGCCAAAATGCAGGCTGACTCATCTACATTGATGATGTCTGGTGTTTGTTAAGAGCAGGCTGGAAGTTACCAGCAGGAGCTCCAAAGAGGAGCTGGAGAGAATGGCAGAAGCCAAATAATAAACTCAGACAAGAGCCTGAGACAGAAAGTCAACAATAAGTAGGCAGGATGATGAGGAAATGAGAACCAGGTAGCAAAATTGTTAGGATCAGGAAATTCTAAGTCATCCAGAAAGCCAGTTCTAATAACAAGGAATCCTTAAGAGCAATGAAAACAAACTAGCAAAACCAGGAATAAATTACCAGAGAGAGAACTTGTTACAGAAGTCTGAGGAGACAGGCAAGAATCATTAACAACTCATTAGCTATTTGCTATAAAGGCAAGAACAAAATTTGCAAGATCCCTAATACCTATTATCTAAAATTGGTTTGCCCATTTCCATCAATCTTTAAGAAAGCCCCAGGGGAAAAAAAAATCTTTAGTGATAAATGATGATCTCCCTCAGCTTGGGTGGAAGAATCCCAGATTATGCCCTTGTCCTGGCATAACAGTCAACAGCACTTCCTTTCACTGTAAAGTCCTGGTTTCAATGACAAACTTTATGGTCACCTTATTTAGAGAGCTCTGATGAAGAAAAAAAGAGAAAGAAATAAGGAGACAGCCACTATCCATTTATGCAACAAATATATATTGACCATCTACTCTCTGGATCAGGCTCTGGTGACGCAGCTGTAAATTAGCCGTATCTGCCCTCCTCACAGAGCCAGCCAAGTAACTGGGAAGAGAAAGAGGCAAAAGAGAAAGTAAATACCAGACACAGCCCAATTAAAATTACTTTAAGAAAAGGTAGCCACCTGGCAATTAGGGACTGATATCAGAAAATAATATAGATATTCCTAAAGTGGGAAACCTAAAAAAAATCAAAAGCTATGGAAAATAGGATGCATTACTGACCTTCTGGCCCTAGCAGTGAATTGGACAGCATATCCCCTTCCAACTCCACTCCCAACCTAACAGATATGAGTAGTAAAAGTTCTCTATACAAGATCTATTTCATCTGTCAATCTGTCCATCTACACATATTTATTAGTTCCATCAATGCTGAGAACACCGTGCCAGGTTGGCATGCCGTGATGACCAGTGGGCAGACCTTATCCTCACAGAGCTGAATCACCTGAATTCTGAATGCTCACAGCTATCTCAAATACTTACAGACTAGCATTATTGAATACCTAAGAGTCAAACTAAGCATATGTGTTTTTGGAAAATCATTTATATATCTATATATTTTTAAAAATTGATGTAGTAATCATAAAAAAAACAACTTTTTGGGAACTGTAGTATGTATTGGGTTGGTGCAAAAGTAATTGCATTTTTTGCCATTACTTTTAATGGCAAAGACCACAATTACTTTCGCACCAACCTAAATAATATGTTGTACACATTACTCTTGCCCTTATGTTGAAGAACACATCGTATGTTTCGGAGTGAAGGGGCAAGTGCTTACTTTTGTGTTTAAAGACTCAGAATATCTTTATCTAGCCCCAGGAACTGAAGTCTTGGCCCAGATTTCCTTCACTAGGATATCCTGCCTGTTTGTTTTTCCTTTCAAAATGACCTCTTAATGCCTAGGTCAGCATCCTTTGCATCCTTATCTCCCACCCAATTGCTGGCTTCTAAGAGATCAAAGAAGGGTTAGGGCTTGGACCTTCAGCACTATAACTGCACTATAACTGCCCCTCCATCCCCTCCTCCACACTGGTCTCATTAGTAGCATCCCAGCCCATCTTTTCACCAACCTCTACCTATGGACCACATACCTTCCCTTTTGTACCAGCATACCCACAATAGCCAAGGTCTGGAGGAGCAGCTGAAATTGAGTTAAATCTTATCATTTAAGCACATCGCCATTACTAACTACTATTATTTTTAAAGAATTACTTTGGTAGAATAAACAACAGAGGTTAAAATCTCTATGTACAACTATATTTCTTCCCCAAAAAGAAGGAATTATTTTTTAGTTTAACCTGAGTAAATAACTATATCATAAACTCCAGTTGGTAGGAGAGAAAAAATTATATATATATAAAGAGAGAGAATGAGAATTTCAAATTAAACAACTGATTGACTTCTAAAAGAGGTTTTGGAACCAAACTTGTAAATCATTCAGTTCCTTTGGTTTTGATACATTAATCACCAAGCGGGCACCTATCTTTTTTTTTTTTCTTTTTTCAGAGACAGGATCTCACTCTATCACTTAGGCTGAAGTGTAGCAGTGCTATCACGGCTCACTGCAACGTCCACCTCCCAGGTTCCACCTCCCACCTCAGCCTGCTGAGTAGCTGGGACTACAAGCATATACCACCATGCCTGGCTAATTTTTTTATTTTTACTTTTTAGAGACAGGGTCTTGCTACGTTGCCTAGGCTGGCTTTGAATTCCTGGACTCAAGTAATCCTCCTGCCTCGGCATCCCAAAGTGCTAGAATTACAGGCATAAGCCACAACTTCGTCCCAAACTTCTGATCTTAATTTACTTTCCCCAATGGGAGGAGTACCTTGATGGGTTGACTGAAGTATTCCAAACTAGTAAATAGCTAAAATTTCCAGTGTATATCAGTAACTTATTGCTGTGGCCTGCTGAAAGTGCCCTAAGACGGTAACTGCTGTGACTCACTTCTCTGGGGACTGATGACAAATCCCCCAAGTAAACTGATTATTGGACGAGGTGCAGAAGTTACCTTGCTTCTCTTTCAAGGTACTCACAACATTCAGGATTTAAAGAGCTACCATATCATTCACATCCAAAGAAAGTCAGTAGTTGATTAAGCTGACTCATCTCAAAACTATAGCTGACATTAATGTGAGAGTGAAACTTGGATGAAATCCAAGAAGAATAAGAAAAAGAATGCAAGTTTTTTCAAGGGTAGAGACCAGTATATATTTATCTCTGCATACCTATAATTTAACATAATTTTCCTAAACTAATTTATTAGGTTGGTGCAAAATTAATTGCGGTTTTTGCCATCAACAGCAATAGCAAAAACCACAATTGCTTTTGCACCAACCTACTTTCTAACTGTAGGATTTTTCCCAGTTATTTATCATCTCTCCTATGAACTTAGATATTTTTCTTTAAATAGACATTAAGTTAAATTGTTTATTGTACTTAGCCAAATCCTGTGAATTCCTTCAGAATTTTATGTGCTTGTTAAATTTTACTCTGTATAAATCAATTATATAGACACATACATTATACGTAAACAATCATTGTAATAAAATCATCACATATGCAATCTGTGAGGCATACAATTACACTTTAAGATACACTGGCTCACCTCGGTGCCTGGAAAGCAGAGTAAAGGCTAACAGATGAAAGGAGGACACAATATTCCAACCTCCAGCATCACCAAGCCAACCCTCCCTCTTTCCATGAACCTGGGGCTTATCTGAGAGTCCTTGTCAGAACATTGCTCCAGATAACTGCTTTGAATACTCAGAATAATCAGAATAGCCAAGAGATAAAACCAACTTGCCTTCCTGACTGTAGCAATTCTCTAGTAGTGCTCAAGTTGTTCAAGGTCTTTGCCAAGTGCTTTATATGGCAGTGGCACTCTTCACCCACCAACAGTCACTTTAGGCTATTCAGAAAATTTTCTGGAGCAGTGATATATTTCACTGATCAGCATACCCCCTGTTTGAAGAATGCATTTGCAAGACAGGTGGTGCAGATTATAGATGTTAGTGATAGACCACGCCCTCAGATTTTTCTTCATCACATCTGGAATCCTACATATAAACAGACACATATGTCTGAAACTGGGTGGCTTTTTTGTTTGTTTGTTTTATGTATTTGTTTGATCGTATTAAAAAGCTAACAAAGCTTTGTTTTCTGCAAAAGGCTGCTCTTAATTTTATCAACCTGCACTGCAAATATATCCATGACACTGGTATTAGGTAGACTGGGGAGGACAGGGTAGAGATCACAGTCCCCATTCATCAAGTTATCAATGCTGATATCTCATGCCTATCAGGTCCACCAATGCTATTTTCTAATGCAAAGGACATGTTATTTGAAGGATGATTCCCATTTCACCATTAGACTATCAATATGTCAGCCTCATGATGATGTCGGTTGACTGATAATGCCACAAAAGAAACATTGAGAATATTTTTTTATTTTGATACTTTATATCAAAGTTGTTTTACAGCCAAACATTTTCAAAAGGGCCAAATCTGTTTCTTCAAAATCCAAACATTTGCTTTAAATGGTAATTCTCAAGCTGCAAACTGTTCAGTAAAAGGCAGAATTGAGCTAGAAACGAACATGACGAGGTGCAATATTCAGCGTGTATACCAGATTTAATTTTGCATAAGAAATGAATTTCTTCAGCTTATTTTTTAATTAGCTTAAGCAAGTGCATTCAGGAGCCAATAACACAGACTTACGGGAACTGAATTACTGAAAGGGTTCTGAGTCTAGCCTCTAAATCACAGGCATTGAGCTGATCTCATAATTAACACTGAGCTGAAGCACTGCATCAAATGCTGCAGAAACTCCTTCGCCAAAGAGTGGATGGGGAACATGGCAATCATTAAACCCAGGCAGTAGCATCTCAGGGACTACAAAGCTTTGTTGAACATAGGGAAGTCAGTTACGTCAACCTGCTAAGCAGTTAATGTCCTGGCAGGCACATCTGTGTTTACTACCATCAGATACTCCCAGCTGTTCACATTGCCTCTGTTTGATGGTCATTCTGGGACCTGCCTGATGTTGAGAAGTATGTTATTAGAGAAGTAAATTCCTTACTGAAGACTGATCAAGGAGGGATGTAAACTCCAGGATGCTGGAGTTGGTCCATAAAGTTTAGGACATAGACATGTACTGGCAATTACAGAAGGTGAATTTATTTAGGACTCTTGATCAGAGCTTTTAGGGATCTATTATTGCTTCAGTTTAAATTATATTTTAAAATCATTCCTGTAGTCAGGTACTTTTAGGGCACCTCAAACAGATATAAACCACTACCTTCCTGTGGGGACTGGAAGCAGGCCAGTGCATCACTACTATACAGATAAGGAAGAAGGGACACTGAGCTGCCAAGAGCATTCTCTTAATCAAACAGCTGGTTGCTGATACCCATCAAGCCAGGTGCTATGGATTTAAAAGAAAAAGTGTGACATATCTATGCTAGGAATCCTCAGTTTGCTACTCCTAGATCCACTCTCAGCCCTTCTCAACCCTGCTCTCAGCTCAGCGAGGCACTCAGGACTCCTGAGCCCTCTGGCTTCCTATTGAACTCTGCCCATGGCGACGCCTGGCAGAAGAGCCAAGGAAGGGAAAAGAGAACTGTCTCTCCTTCTTTGGCCCACCCTCCTCTGTCTGGTGGCTGTGAGGGGCCACTAAGCCTCTCTGCAGGATTTTCCTCCTCAGGCTTTCTTTGAGCTTAGGGTGGTAACAGCCCCTCTATTTATCCCGGGGTGCTGCACCACCCCCTCCAGTCTTCTTTCACCTTGCCTGCCCTTTTCTGAACACTTCCTTTATTTGACCCTCCTTGAACAATCCTAGTTTGCATGTGCCATCCTGTGAGGGCCCTAACTGACACCATATTTCTGCCTAAAATGAGCTTATATAGGTTGTCTGGTAGGAAAAGCTACTGCATCATCAGTATAATAGCAGATCAAGCCCTGGGTTATTTGCAAGTGCGTAGCACACTTGAACACACACAGATCTTGATACTTCACCAGGTGATAAGATCATGAAGTCTATGCCATTTTCTCCTCATTCCCTCTCTTGTACAAGTAGACTTCAAAGATAAAGGAAAAGAAAAAAAATCTACAAGTCAGCATCACTCTCAAGAGCTGGACAGGGTCTCACCCAAACTTTTATCATCTATCTCAGGACCCTTACATCTCATCTCTATTCTTGCCTTCCATGCTTTCAGCCTTTCCCCAGCTTTGCTTTATTTTTCTTTTGATCACATGTAGCCGACTCACCAAATTTAACTCATAGCAAAACTCAGATATGCAAAGAAAACATAAATACTTCATTTTGTCTTAAACTATTTAAGCTTTCGGCCCTGTCACTATGCACACTCTGCTCACCAACTTCCCAACTCAGCCTAATACAAAGAATACTTTGACAAGTCCCCTGGACACAGATGTAATCTATGACTTGAAATGTTCTAGCCCATCCAGAAACTATACACTCATTTTACAGTTAAGCTCTGAAATATTCAAGCTTAGACCCTCTTATTACTGCTTACATGGTTGGCCATTTTGCTGCACTCAAGCATTGGTTAGAAAAGATGGTTAAAACAATCTAGCATAAATGCAAAACTACTACACGAAGGGAGAGCCACCAGCAGCTCTCCTACTTATGCTTAGCTGTTTTCTACTTATGCAATTATATCTGGTAGCCAATTTACCAGAAAAGATTGAGTTGCAATCATTGGCCAAAATGAAATTTAAAGATGGGCTGAGGAAGGAAGTGCTTCATGGCTGTCGTTGTTTTCTCAGTAAAATGTTCATTGTTCTATAGGTAAGACTTGTATCTCTCCTGATGACCCAGCAAAGCCAAATGGCTGAGAATCCTCAGGAAGCTCCCAATGGGTTAAAAAAGAATGTCTGGCTGCTCTGTGCTGCCTTTATTATTGGTTATGGACCACCACCGTGGAACTACTAAAAGTCTCCACAGGTACAGCAATTTCTTTTTTGGCAACTTTATTGTCAGACAACCTGCCTTCTGGGTATGTTGTTATCACTGTAGTCAATTGATGTTTCTGACATTGTTCTTGGCAGGCTCAGTTTTCCAGGGCACTGCTAGGAAGAAAACACGAAAAACCTGGCACTGTTTAATGCACTTTGCTGTCTTATGTGTTATATTTTGCAAGAAGAGAGGTGGGAAAATTATACTTTGAAAAAACAGGGTGCCACTGGATAAATATAGGGAGTAATATCAAATCTTGAAAAATCTTTCCTCGCCAGATTTTCCCACATGAGAGAGTCCTGGGGTGTATGGAATTTTAGCAGACAGTTTGAAATTGTTTGCTTTATTTTTCTTTTAATCACATGTAGCCGACTCACCAAATTTAACTCATAGCAAAACTCAGATATGCAAAGAAAACATAAATACTTCATTTTGTCTTAAACTATTTAAGCTTTCGGCCCTGTCACTATGCACACTCTGCTCACCAACTTCCCAACTCCAGCCTAATGTTCAACAGGAAAAAAACTTGCTGAATGTCAAATCCTGTCTAAAGTACAATCTATTCTGATCATTTAAACAGCCCATTTGCACAGAGTTTAGACTTTGGAGTCAGCATGTTTTGCTCAGAGGTTTTTTTCCACCCCGCCCCCAACCCCCCCGCTGCACTTCGCTGACAGGTACAGCCTCTGAGAGCTTCCAGGAGTGAGTGGGAAAGAAGCAGAGCCCTTGTCCCCAAGCAATTTGTCACTTGTGCATCCATGTGCTGCTGGTCCTGAAGGTGTTCACAGCTGAATTCTGTGGCTGGGGTAACTTACCACCTTGACTTAGTTCAGTCGGGGCCTATTACCACTCTCTGGTGGTTTTGATCTTATTTGGGTTTGTGCATTTTCCACAGACTTCTGTGAGGTGTGGCTATGACTTCTATTCAGCCCAGTCTTGGTTATTCCCACAGTTGCCCTTGCCAGAGAGCCATCTTACCCCACACCAGCAATCCCTCTAGCCCCTTCTTCAATCAAACTCTCTCTCTCTGCTACTACATGTTCTGTCTACACAACTTAGAAACCAAGAGAAGCAGTGGAAAACTAAATGTTAAGGATTCCCCCTGCCTGGACTTGGTGCAGCACCGGGTTGATGTGATCTATCCTTGAATGAAATAAGAAAGTCTCCTCCTAGAATCCCAAATACAAATAAAGGGAAGAAATGACTACCTGCAACAGTTCTTTCAAGTTATTTAAAGTTACTCCTCTTCTCCAAAATGACCCCCAGAGAATGAAACTCAGAAGACATGGATATGAACACATAACTCTCCTTTCTGCCCCCTCTATCACAATATAATTTTAACTGTTTCAGTGACTTTTCCCCAATATACATATGAATAGGAGAATGAATTAGAGAAAGGTAAGGATCACTGATAAAAGATGAAGATCCTGGTCTAGACACTATTTAGCAAAGGGGTTTGAAGCTAAATCATGGTCCACACACAGGTCCAGCTTCACAGGGATGTGACCGATCCAATTGCACAGAGCCTTGCACTCACAAAGGCCCATGCTTGGTTCTGTTGTCATCATCTTGAAATTCTTAATAATTTCAAACATGGGGCCCCACATTTCCATTTCACAGTGGACCTCACAAACTATATAGCCAGCCTGCCCGCACATGAGTATGCACAAAGGTGATGAGATAGAACTAGGCACTAAATGTCTTCAAACCACACTGTAGGAAGCCCGTTGGATTTAGTTGAAGCATCTCAGAGCCTCTGCAAGATGAGGGGATCAAGTAGATGTTCACCCACATAATTTTATTCATTTTATGCATGATATTTCACATGAGGACTGCATTCTACTGCTAAAAATTAGTTGATGCAAACTTATTTTTCTATTTTGGGATACAATATTCCTCACTACCTGGATCCTATAACAAAAAGTCAACTGCAGTGTAATCAAAAAATATTGAAAACTTTGTCTCAGAGCACCTGGGTTCATTTCCTAATTCTATCACTTATTAACTTTGGGACCTTACACAAGCTAAAACTTCTCCAAGTATCAGCTCATTTATCTGTTATATTGAAATAATAATAACTTGGAATTATTATTGTTTTAATTGTATACAATAATATATTTGTTTTTACTTTATACTTTAAAGTATAATCCTTTAAAAATAATAATATATAACCTATATAAATAAAAAGCATTACAATAGTTTATAAAACATTTTGAATAGGTTGTTTTGAAATTTATTTCTTTCAAAAATATAAAATAAATATGAAATTGAGATTAACTATAAGGGAGTGAGAAAAAATGTATATTTGATTCCTCACTTCTTGTTTTTTTGCTGATTATAGGCCTTATATGACAGGTATTATTAATAGCATTGTTTTGTCAAGCCAGTAAAAACAGTGAAGTTAAATGAGCAAGATATAAGTCAAATTTGATTTTCCAAAAAGTGTTTAATTAAATGGCATTTCTTACCATTGATGATAAACATCAATTCTGTTCCCTCATACTCCAGAGTATGTTAAAAAGAATTAGAATCCTGGAACCCTTCATCACTGAATACCACACCCAGATATTTCTGAAGAATAGCTACTGCAGAAGAGATCCTCTCAGTGAGTGAACTCTTAATTAATTCTAGAGTCTCTGGACCCTTTGTGGTCTCCTACCTTGCTGGCTAAAGGAACACAGATCCCATTGGCCTCTCTTCCTTGGTTTTTGTCCTTGAGCCATAACCACATAGTAAAGTGAAAATCCTATGCATGGAAAAGTCCTTCCCCCTAGAGCACAGCTTCCCTTGTTTCTTTCCCATGGATCCCATCTGAGTTGTGAATCTCCCATTTCAGAAACTCTTCCCAAACAAGAGACAATGTTAAGTCCCTTACTTGTAGCTTAGGAGAGAAGGAGGGACAAACTAACATGAAGAAATTTGAAGAAGAAAATGCACATATTCCAAAGAGAAAATAAATCCTGAAGGAAACCAGTCTAAAGAGTACTCTTCCAGCAGGAAGAGCCCTTGACCTCTTTCTTTGCGAGGTGTCCTGGAGTGGGGTGGCCCTGTTGCCCTTGCCCTTGATGCATATATCAGAGTTCTCACTGGTTGGGGGTGGAATTAATGCAAATAGAGGGATAAATCCTTCAGTTCTTCATAGAAGTTAGAGTTTATAGTCAGCACATGAAAATTTGATTTAATTTTCAAATGCCATTCTTCTGCCTTTCTCTTGTGTGATGGTTCCCAGGCATGCAACTGGTAGACTTGGGGTCTCATATGGCTTACTTACAAATTGCTATGGTGACTCAGTATTAAAAGATTGCCAGGGGTTGGATATTGGTAGGGAAACTAGAACATTTAAAATAAAAATAAAAGTCTAATATTTGTGAGCTTGTATTACACTTTTTAGACTAAGAGTTGTTACATTAATTATCTTAGTTAAACTTAATGTCAATCTATTATTTAGGTATTTTTATAATAGTAATTGCTATTTTCCAAATTTCCTAATGAAAACACAGGAGCTCAGAAATATTAAATAGCTTGTCCAAAGCTGTATAGTTCATACATGGCAAGGGTCAAGACTCACACCCCGGACTTCTGGAAGTCAGAGCCCATGCTCTTAGCACTTTCTACCCTACTGCTCTCAGAGTACAAAAGTAACATGACTACAGGAACCATAAAAAGATAAGCCCACTAGATTTGGCAACCCCGGTGTCAAATTTTTATCTAGGACTAAGGAAGGGCAAATGTATTTTGGCAATATTCTGGTGAATTTGATCTGTGACTAGAGCCAGAGAAAATTAATCAGTCCTACCCAGTGGTCTGATGGTTGCTAATTTCTTACTTTCTTTGATCAGAGTCTCAAAGCCATGTCAGTCAGAGACGGCATTACTCGCTGTGGGAAAGGGGATGATTTTCCTGATTTTCTTCCATCTTCAAAATGGAAAATGTTGCAGCTACAATTTGCATTTATATGCTGGCCCTGCGAATTCACCAGAGGCCCCTTTTCCTTGGCTATGATTTTCACAATAAAATCATACCACTGTTATTCAGACCATCAAGAGAGGGTATGTAGCTCAAGCATTAAGCATAAATCATACTCTTTTACCCTTTGTTCACTTCTCGTTAGCATTTAAGAGTTTGTCTTTGAAACAGTTAATATGAAAATCTACTATAATTATCTTTTGGTGTCTTTGATTCAAATATGAAATGATAGCTTTAAACTATTATGACCCTCAGAGTGTAATAAACATTTTAAGCTAAAAATACTGGTTCTCTACCAGAACCTCTAACATAGAAAGCCCATCAAATCTTCAAATGAAAATTCCCCATCATATTATAATGCTCTTGAACAAGGAAAATATTGACGTCTTTCACCACTGCATTTCCCAGGCCTAGCAGAGATGATCACCAAATAGTTTCAGAAGAATGAATACAGAGCTACAACTCCTACTCGCTGTCTTCAGAGCTCCTTCCCTGTATTCTAGGACTGGCATTGTAGGCTCGGGCGGAAGAAATTACCAGTAGTATCTGGTTTTAGTTTACAAACATCTTCTCTTCATTTTTTAATAAAAACGAAATTTTAGTACAATCAAATCACTCTGTCAGACAATATCATTGATCAGTGATTAGAGTAAAGAAATTGTTCCAAATTACATGTGGTTTTTATGTGAAAGTAGTTTAAAATCTCTATGGGATTTTGGTTTTTTGGCCTCCACTGGATTCTGACATGCTTCCGACTAACAGCCACTTGCCTTCATACATTGTCTGTTTAGACTCTAGGTACACTGGCTTAATAGAAGGTGGTTTTAGAAAATTTGGGATTGGTAGGATGATGCCAAATAAAATAATTAGATTTTAAATCTGTCAAATTACTTCGTATTTATGACTTTTCTTTGTAAGCCTTTTGTTTCATTTTTTATGAACAGCAAAGTTCATTTAATTTCTTATATTTCATCACTGGGTGCAAATACATAAACACTCCCAATAATTCCTTATCATATAGATACTGATAGGTAGTATATATGGCAGGAAGAAGAAAGAGGTCACAGAGTGTACTTTTTTTTCCTCTTCAGCTCCTCTCATAGGTGTGTCCTGATTTTTTTTAGGCCCATTTTCAACGCTGCTTTCAGCTTTATGTAATTCTAATGGTTCTTTCTTTACTCAAACTCCACATTACACATTGTTAATGCCGAATAAATGTTTTGCCATTCTTGTCACCGGGGCTTTCTTACTGGGTTTGTGTGCATTAGTAAGTCCGATGGTAAAATCTCATTTCTCTGAATAGCTTTACAATTTCGTGCACCTACCATAAAAACAAGCAAATTGACACCCTGCCAGGAGTAGCCAGAGGAGATCTTAGAAGAGAGTTCATAATGACATTGTTGCCATATTGCATGCCTGTAAATAATTCATTAAATCAACCACCCTTTTGTTTTAAGCAAACACAAGCAGATGCCTTTTTAAACTGGATGCAGACAACAGTCTTCAGAAAAACATTATTGTAATATGACACTTAAAAAGAACAACATATTTGCTTTATTGATTTTTGCAGTAGTAATACACAGTGATTACTTCTGTTATCCATTTTATCTTACTCATGGGCTTTGTCCTCTGCTCTTATTATTTTATACTTGTGTGAATATGTGTGAAATTTTATTAAGAGCAAGAGTGTGGAAAGGTAATGAGATCAATTCATTATCAATCAAGTAAATCCAGGTGATTTTCCTGATCAACGCTCTTTGCAGGTCTGTGATATTAGCACCCCATTCACAACCCTACTGACTTATTGACTAAAAATAATGTATATAAGTAAATTATTAGGAGAAATGGAAAAATTTCCCAAAGACTAGAATCTCTATCATATTTCAAAGATCGATGAGTTATTATCTTTTAGATAAACCAGTATGTATATAAGAGTCAAATAAAGTTTAGGGCCAAAAATCATTATGTTTATATTTTCTAAAAGGTAAGCTTTGTCCGCACTGATAGGACATTTTACTTCATGAATTCATGCATTTATTAATATTCCATATTGTTCCAGGAAATATGTTGTCTGATTTACTCCTTAAATGGTCATTTAAAAAATATCTGTGTCCAATAAGCTGACTCATGTTGACTGTTGCAGTAGTTCACAATCTTTGCTGTACATTAGAATCACATGTGGGAGATTTTACAAAATATATATATCTGCTTCCAGGGTCTAAATTTAATTGGTTTGAATGGAACCCAGGCAATACATTCTGTAAAAGTTCCCCATATATTTCTTATGTGCAGCCAGGTTGAGATTACTGCAAATGTCTATTGACTAGATATTCTCACTTATTTGGGGATAGTCATTGTAACTGGAGAACTTTGAATATATTTGAACCTACTTAGTAGCACACGGTGGGTTATAATTGTTATTCCCATAAAGATATATATACTATTACAGAATGCCATAACTGGAAACAAAATTGGCTATATGGCTTTTCCATTGTATAGACGAACAGAAATCCCAGATCAGAATTCTAATTATGGTAAGTCCAAAGTAGAATCCACATACCTCAGAATTCTGCTCTGAGAATTCTGCTATACTTAATTAGACTTATAATTTGGATTGGCCAAAGGAGAGATATCTATCTATCTGTCTGTCTGTCTATCTATCCATCTATCTATCTATCTATCATCTATTTTAAACTCTTGGGTGCAATCCAAGCAGGTTAAGAGGTGTAGAGAAAAAGAAGCAATCAAGGGTCGCTAGAGAAACAAGAACTAAATCTAGAATGTCTGAGAACACAGAGAAGAAATATTGAGGAGGGTGAAGAACCAAGGGTCAGCTCCCAAAGTAGATTCTGAGCAATATGGTAGCAGAAACCCAAGATACAGTCTAGAAAACAAGAAATCAGAGTTTAGACAAAAAGTTTAAGAACAGGCACAAAATTAGTAGAAACTGTGTTTTGCTCTTAGAATTAATGAATTGCATGCCTTCTATGTAAGCTCAGATGAGATTCAGAATGTGGGGTGGTTTGGGCTGTAGGCAGAGGTAAGGTAATATGCCTGGCTAGAGTTAGACAGAGACAGGGTGGAGGAAGCTGTTGTTGATAGTCAACACAGCTCAACAGGAACTTCTCTACCTAATACAATCTTTGCAGGAGACCTTAGTAAAGGAAAACCCTAACCAGATGTTCTGATTATCACCATTAGTGAAGAGATTGGAATATTAGTACAGGGTTTATTGGTTCCTCCATGGTGGTTAAAATTAGTGCCAGATGGCTCACCTGACCCATACCCTGTTTTCTGTTCTCATCTATTTAAAAAAATAATAATAATAAAAACAAAAATTTTAAAGGATCTGCTATTACTGTCACTTCAAATGCTGATATAATATTCATTTCAGTAAGATTAGTAATAATTTGTATCATTCTATAGATCTCATGCATTGTGCATGCACTTCCCTTTCTTGATATTAATCTAATGAAACAACTTTATCTCTTTTTGCTTATAATAGCTTATAGCATCCATTTTTCTTCCTGAAAAATAGAAGTCTTAGAAGTGAAATATTGTAGGTGAATTGATAGAGACAAAATAGAAAGATAACTACATTTATTTTTTAAATACATGGAATAAATATGTAATCTCTCTAGACATTTCATAATTTAAAAATTATTCCATATTTTAGAAGACTCATTCTATGACATTTATGCAGGATTTTCAATTGTGTGATCATATAGTCATAGGTTTCCAGAAAAAGAATTTAGATGACATTATAATAACCTTTGGCATAAAACTGCATAAATTAGGAGAAACTCTTCTGTTTACTCCTACCCAACTACCCCCTTGCAACTTATAATTACACATAAGTAGTTGTTTCTAATTTCTTTGAAGAATTTGATTCAATAATATGGTCATCATCCTTGTATAGTCTTACAGAAGTCAAAGTTTCAAATATTCAGGTGGCCCATTTGAAACGGTCTATCTAAACCAGCAAACTTTGTTACAAAACTTTCAGTTATTTAAATAAATATTTAAGAATTTCACAATTTATTTTAGCCCTGGGCATTAGAAACAGACTAATCTTGATAGAGTTCGAAATTGTGTCACTTATATGAGAGCTATACTTTTGTTTTGTTTTGTTTTTTGAGAGCAAGAAGAACAAGCACTGAAATCTCTTTCAGAAAGATTTACAGCATTAATAACTCCAGGCTATTTTAAGTCACAGTCAATCTTTATGGAAGAAGTACAGAGATTATACAAAAATTCTTTTATTTTTTTTCCTCCTAGAATTGCAAACTGATATTTCACATAGAAGTTATTTGACGAAAACAGTGCATTCACACTTCAAGAATATGCCTAAGGTCATTACTTCTTCTTTTTTTATTCTTTCCATCTGTGCTCAAATGCTTGATGAAAAAAAAAAAAAAGTGCTACACTGAATTTATCAAGCCCAAGCAGGGCCTGAAATGGAAACTTATTTGGTAGTCTGAAGTACACAGTTGTCTACATAAACCCAATGGACTGTCAGTTTTGTGGGGAGAGACTGGGAACCTGAAATAAGATGCAGGATCTAAAGATCTATATAGAAATGTCCACAGCAACATTATCCATAATAGTCAAAAATTGGAAACAGTGCTGGTGTTCATAAATAGAATGAATAAACAAATTTTGGTATAATCATAACAGAATCTCCCTCTGCAATAAAAAATATCAAACTACTGATACTCCAAACAACATGCCAACTGAAAGACGACTTATGCAAGAGCAGAATTAGAATTAATGAATTGCATGTTTTCTATGTAAACTCAGATAAGTTTCAGAATTCAGGTTGACTTGGGCAGTAGGCAGAGTTAAGGTAATACATATAATTCCATTCAAAGGATGTATAATTCCATTCAAAGGATACTCTAAAGAAAACTAATCTTTGGTGGGAACAAAAATAAGAACAATGATTGCTTCTGAGGGGCAGAAAGTAGGTACTGACTGGGAAGGGGTGTAGGGAACTTTCTGGAGTGATGGTAATATTTAATATTGTGATAGTTCTGGTAACACTGATGCATACATTTTTCAAAACACAGAATTCACATTTAAGATATGTGTCTTTTATTGATCATCAATTTTAATCATAAGAATAAAACTGTAAAGAAATGTTGAATTCTAGCTAATACACCTAATGGAGAATTGGGGGAAATGTACTGAAGTCTGCAACGTACTTTGAAATGCATCAAGAAATAAGATGGATTGATTGATACCTAGGGGGATGGACAGACAAATGAACAGAGAATAAAGCAATACAGTAAAATGTTAATGGTAGAATCTAGGTGATGAGTATACAGATGTTCACTACAATACTATTTTAACTTCGTGGCATGTTTGAAATTTTTCATAATCAAAATTTTTTAAAATAGGAGAGAAGGGTCAACCTTGAAAGAAAGATATCTATAATCTAATGGTGATTTTGTCAAGAAATCTTAGTCTGCTGATGTGCCATTTTATATATTTAAATATATGAAGACATCACAAAACAGCATTCAAGTCTCAATATTCATCTGAGGAATACTGAGTTTCTTATCGTGTATGTCTTCATTGTGAGCCTTACTGAGCTAAATAAAATTCCAGAAAGTCATTTTTCTATACAATACAAACATGTCCTTTGATTTTTATTTTTTATTTTAAAGTACACCCTACTAACTGATGATGTTATTTTTTTAAATTAGAAACCAAAAAGAAATGAAAATATTCTTAGTTCTAGAAATCACCTAATGGTTACTAATATGCTTATTGTTTGGCTTTTAGCTAAAAATGGTGTTTGACTTTCTGGAGGGGGAAAAACAAACAACAACTTTTTAGTTACTCTTGGAAACAGTCATCCAGAACTCTCACAGGTTCTTTCCATGTCAAAAACTGTGGTCATGGAGATCCTCAACAATAAGTGAAAAATACGTAGGCTGATTTATCTAGAGTCTGGTTTGTCTCAACATGATTCCTTCAAACATCTCATTACTAAGTTGCTATTTAGTTTTCTGCAGGTTGTTGCCGTCTGCAGTTTTCCTTGCTTTTAGAACATGAAGGATAGTATGTGGGTTTTGGGATAATGGACAGCAGAGTCACATATTTGCAAAGTTTGTGACAAGAATGACAACTCTCTCAAGACATTGTTCATTGTGAGTCGAATTCAACATAACCTGCTCATTCTAAATGTTTCTTTTGATCTAGATTTCTGTTGCTGAACACAGGATCTTTCCGTATTGTTTTATAGGATATAAAATGTTTGCACAATGTTGTCTCTGACCTTAAAGCCTCCTTGGCTGTTCCATAGCTGAAACTCTGCCCTGCAAGTCAAGGATGGAGCAATTTTAGCAGCAACTGGAATCTGTGCCCTCAGTTTGTGCTGGTTTGTTGTTGATGTAAATAATGTGCAGTAGCTTTGCCATGGCTTCGTGATACTAAGTTAGCTACACACTCATCGAGAGCTCAGAAATTGGATGCAAATCTACCGATAATCATATCAATTTATGCCATTTCATTTTTTTTCTGTCCATTACCATCCAGGCACTTTGGTGGTGGATAACTAATCTGTTATCTTTTTCTTTCTTTCACTTAATGTGAAAGAATTCACTTAATGAGAACAAGAATTGATTTCATGTTTGTTATCCCTTCATCCCCTTTCCCCAGGTTTTCTGTGCCAGACACATAGAGCTGACTGAATAAAGAAAAAGTCTCATCAAGCAGAAGAAATAGCAACTAATGTGTTATTTATGTGATACAGTGTTTTTTGCATTTTGTGTTTTTTATTTTTCATTTTTATGAAAAAACAGTTGGAATGCCGAAGATGGAGAGTCTCAACACATGCTCCATTTAATCTCTGATTGTTAAAAGTCAGACTGTTAAAAAAAAAAGTGCTGTTTTTAGTAGGAAAATCCAGAGCTTCTACACACATTAGCTGAAATAGTATTCAGTCTCTACAAATACCTTGTAATGGATCCAAGAAGGAGAAAAAATTTCTTTTTATCTGTCATTTTCACTAATGCATTGAACCTTGAATATATGAGTTACATGTGCTCCTTTATCTTATTCTGTCCTTCACTTTTCTTGTTTCCTTGTTTATAAATACAAGTTTCTACACTGTAAAAAAATGCATGGTTGTTCTGATTTATTTCACACCAAGTTTATGTCTACTCTTGCCATTTTCATGTGCATTCACAGAAATCTTCTATTCAATTAGCCATCTGGAGTAAAGAGTCTTTCTTTTCTGTAATATTTGGTATATTAGGGACTTCAGTTTTCTCTGTTTTATCATAATCTGAATTCTCTTTGTCCATAGCATATGTTACCTATTTTTGTAAATTTTATACTCCTATAAAAATATTTTTTCTCTAACATGACATTTTAAAACTAGAAGAGGCCTTTGAGGCACCTAGACCAAAACCCAAAATTCTTTTTTCTCATTACAACGAAAGAGTAATAGAGCCATGAAGTCATACCTGAAACCCACATATCCTGACTTCCCATCTAGCTCTTTTTGTAGGCCTGTGTATAATCTCAAACTATTCTTATTCCTCAACTTCTGGCTTTAGTCCATAGGTAAGGCAACTATTAATTTTCTGTAGGTAAAAGGGTTATGTACACTTGAATTTTGAACAATTTCCTTGGAATTAATTTTTCTCCTGGAGTCCAAGAATATAGCTTGGAAGCTAAACTTTTTAAAGTTATTTGAATGGCACTGTGTCATTCTGTCTCTCTTTCTCTGCTCTTTCTGTCCCTTCCCCCTTTCTTTGCTCCCTTGCCTCCTCTCATCTCTCTCTACTCCCCTTTTGTCTTTCCCTGTCCCCATTTCCCCCACCCCTCTTTCCAAAACCTTCTAAAATTTGATCGCAAAAGTTAGTGCAACAAGTTTTGCTCCTGTTTTAGTTCACAGCTGATTGTAATGAGCCATTATACTTACGACTTTTGAATTGTATTGCTTCTTCATTTGTGTAAAACCCCTACTAAGCAGCAGTTTGTACTCTGGTGACAGCAACAGAATCATGTGTTATTTTCTGAAAGATGTGGTGAGATGGAAGTACTGGAAGTATGCTACCACTCTGGCATGACACATTCAGTTTTCCCTTGCTAATTCATATATTTTTTCAATAAGGTGTTATTAGCCAATCTTGAGGAGCTGAGACAAAAGATGATGTGATTCAGGATCTAGTGAAATGCCAAACTATGCATCTTTCAGAGTTTTGCAGATAGAACATCGTCCATTCATTAACTATTCAAGGAACTACTCTGTGCCAGGTACTGTACTAGACATTAATGATACAAAGGTGGATGAGGCACAGATTCTGCTTTGAGGAACTCATGCTTCTTTAGGACGATGGAGAAGTAAGCCCAGATAATGTGTGAGCTCAGCAGTGGAGCATATCACTCAGCAGAGGAGAAAGGGGACTTTAAAAATTATCAGGAATGATTCCTGAAGGATGTCACAGTTAAACTGCCTCTAAGGATGAATAGGGGTTAGCATGTAAAAGACAGAAGAGAAATCTAGGTCGATGAATATCATTTACAACAAACTGATGTTATGACAATAAATGTCCTTCCTGTTCTTGAAACTGCAATGAACAAAAATTTATAAATTTTAGGCAATGTTTTTCAACTCCCAAAACAAGGTAAGGAAATTGCAATGATGTCCTCTGTACTAAGGAATCCAGCTACAGAGTTCTAAGCCTGCTCCCTTTTTATGTCCAATTGGATAATTCCAAAAGGTATTATTATTTGCCACACTTGCTCTATTTACCACTTTTTCCGCACCAAACACACATAATCAGCAGCTGATAGTGGAAGAGATGGGGGAAGGACACAAAGGGGAGTACAATGGAGAGATGACTGAGCATGAAGTCAGCAGTCTAAAGCCCACCCACAGCTCCAACCGTCTCCCAGTCTCTGATCTTGAAAATAGCATTGAACCCCTCTGCACTTCAGTCCGCTCAGCTTTTCATTGGGACAGAACAATATCTTTACTTCTTGACAACATAATGGAGAATAACAAATGAGAAATAAGGAAGTGATATAGAAAGTGTACAGCATTCTACAGATATAAGCTATTACTATCTATATATAGGGTACATATAACAGCCCTGTCTGTGCAGAAATAATGCACACATCCATCTATACGCCAAGGGAATGAAGGGAGCATGTGCTGTTTCCCAAACTGATAAACCCCATGTCTGTTCAGTACATAGTTTCTGTACATTTCCTTTATAGTTCTTCATACCTGTAATAGTTAATGTTCACTTTCTCTGTTAGGTCTGAGATTGTATTATTCACTACCATATTCCCTGCACCTAGTAAACTGCCTGGGAACATGCTGGAGGGGAGGAACCGACATAGTTCTCAGTAAATCTAGTCTGACTAAAGAATGAAGGTTTTAAACCTGAATTATACAGGTTTAAACGGGTCAGCATTTTACTAGCTCTGGAGACATAGTATTTTAATTGTACACAAAGCAATATTTGATTGAAGAGATTAATTTCCAGTGGCTTTTCTTACATGGTAGTTTTGGCCAGCTTTGATCCTTTTTGAACATGCATAGGAGTACTCTCAGCCACATTCCATTTCTTCAATGCACAGTTGTTAGGTATCTACAATATAGGTTTATGGCATTTAACTATGTTCTGTGCAGAGAAACAAGAAGTATTTAATTGAAGCCTCCTATCCGTATAAAGTTATCTGGCCATTCAAATTAACGAGTGTTCAAGAGTGCAATGAGGAGTTCAGGCCAAAACAGTACAGTAGTTTAAAGGAAGGAAAGACATGGGCTAGTTGGGGAATGATTTCATGGTGCATTAAAATAATAGCCAATGTTTATTGACTTCTTGCCAAGTGCCAGGCATTGGCCTAACTCTTTTACACATATTAACTCATTTAATGCTCACAACAACACTTGACTTAGGTACCATTATATTCTCATTTTAAATTCAAGGAAATCATGGCTGACTGTGGCTTAGTAACTTGCAAATTTCCATAGCAATAGAGCTAAATCTGAACCTACGCAGTCTCACTCCAGCACCTACACTCTAAATCACTATAATATGCCTCCTCCAATAAACCTTCAGGGCTGAGTCAGATGTGATTAGTCAGAGAAAAACAAATAAGAATGGGGGAAGAGTGAGTAAGAGCAAAGGCATGGAGGTAGGATAAGAATAGCCCAGTCAGAATGTAGGTGTATTAGGCCATTCTTGCACTGCTATAAAGAAATACCAAAGACTGGGTAATTTATAAAGAAAGGAGGTCTAATTGGCTCTTGGTTCTGCAGTCTGTATAGGAAGCATGGTGCTGGCATCTGCTCAGCTGCTGGGGAGGCCTCAGGAAACTAAAATAAGGGTAAAAGATGAAGGGGAAACAGGCACATCACATGGCTAGCACAGGAGCAAGGGGGTCGGAGCTATACACGTTTCAACAACCAGATCTCATGAGAACTCACTCACTATTGGGATGACAGTACCAAGAGGATGGCGCTAAACCATTCATGAGAAATCTGCCCCCGTGATCCAACCACCTCCCACCAGGCCCCCTCTCCAACATTGGGGATTACAGTGGAACATGAGATTTGGGTGTGGATACACACCTAATCCATATCAGTAGGATTACAGCTGAGCAATAGCAGAAGTCTGATCTGGAAAGTTCAGATGAACTGATGCTATGAAGCCTTGAAAGATAAACGGAATAACTAGTAGAGACTGATTAATGAGAGTTCAGCCAAGTTTAAATATGTTAATACAGTGATGTGCAGAGGTATGCAATAGAATCTGTGCCTTCTGGCCTTTGAGGCAACTTTTACTTTTCCAGAAAGAAGAGCATGCCCATCTCTGAACATTCTGCTTTGGCTGCCTCACCGCCATCCCTTGCCCTCTTCCTAACAGCCCTGAT
Organism: Pan paniscus; assembly: GCF_029289425.2. Classification (NCBI taxonomy): domain Eukaryota; kingdom Metazoa; phylum Chordata; class Mammalia; order Primates; family Hominidae; genus Pan; species Pan paniscus. Next base: position 120,579,355 of record NC_073253.2, on the reverse strand, counting down.
TTCCATGTGGGCATCCATCAGGCTCCATAGCTGGAGAGGGTGAATGAGGCTAAGCCAATCAGAGACTCTGGGCTCTCTGACAAAAGAGATAGTCAAATCTGCATTACCTTCAGACTTTTCCTTGAGGTGTTTAGACAAACAATGGGGTTAAGAGTAAGAATATAAGGCCAGAGGAGCTAGGCCAGGAATAAACCCGACTCACAGGGTAGAGCACAACAATGAGAAATGGAGCTCAGACTCTCATGATATCATTGATCTATGAATCCCACATGCCTGAAGCCCACCCAACTTCTGAACTTTTCAGAAAGGTGAACCACTATATTCTCTTTGTTATTTAAGCAGGTTTGAGTAGGTTATCTATTACTACAATAAAATAGTAAGTAATACACTGCTTCATGCTAAGGATTTCACCTTGATTTTAGGACAACTAGAAGCTCTCTCTGAGCTGGGTGACACAGCTCATAATATTGTCTCCTTCTTTTCATGACCTGCTCTTCAGGACATCACCTGGACAAATCCCAGTGATTTTTTACAGTTCAGCCCTGAAGCCTCAAATCCCAAGTCAGTATCATCTTTCGCAGGACTGCTGACATCTCTGCAATCTGGAGCTTATAAAGACACTGGGGTGACCGAGGAATAGCTGTATATCATCCCCAGGGTTTTCACATCAAAGGACCCAGTGGAGGCCTCATCCTGTTCAAAATGACAAATTAAAATGAATCCCAGAGCTTTATTCTCTAAGAACATAAGACATGTTTTCTTTTTGAACATTTCATTGCACTGTCTTCAGAATCAAGCTCTCTAAAGAATGTTATTATACCTTGAGCTTCTTGACACATTTCCTAATAATTTGAAGCTTCTGACATTTATACAATAAAAGATTGCACTCTGCAAAAGAAAAAAAATCAATGAATCTTTTTGGCAATCGTCCTAAATCTGTAGAGATTAAGTTCACTTCCCAGACATTGCTATTTCATATCAAACACAGAGTCACGCAGTATAATTAAGATAGTTGTAGAACCACATATTTCATGCCCTAGCTGTCTGCTTTAAACTATCTTGGGAAGTTCAGAAATAATAGGGAAGCTACATCTTAACCAGAGTAATTACATTTGCTAAGCAGAATGGGATGAGCAAGAGCTATGTAAAAGAATAAAATAAATCCACCACAAAACCAAGAACTTCTACATTCATTCTGATATATAAACCTTGCTGATAAAAAAGAAAAAAAAAAAATAAAGGGAATAAAAAGAAGAAAGGCTCACCTCCAGTTACAACTCCCAGGAGAATGACAGCTATTATTTCCTATTGAGTTGGTACTTACCACACAGAGCCTGAACAATTCATACAGAAAAATAAACCATAACATTCCTGTTTATTATTACTTTAGCTGAGAGGTGGTGACATTAAACAGTTCTGCACTGCTGCTATAAATCAGCAGGCTAGAGATGTTCTCAGCATGGGACTAGGACTCCTTGGAAACCACTCTCATCAAAGCAACCAGCTGTCAGAATTCTTCAAATTAAACTGTTATTACAGTAGTATTCATTAGTCAGTTACTGGCTATTAAGATATTTTTATATCAGCACCATTGACATTGGCTGTTGCTTTTTAATATGCAAGTTATATATAAACATGATTCAGTGGCTCATGTGAGGATGACAGCCTCTATTAGAGCTTGGTGTCCTCTGTCTAAAGGCTGCTGCAAAGGGTTGCTGTCTTATCTGTGCACACTTAAATTTCTCTGGGAAGCTGGATGTTTGTTCTGGAGGTCGGAGTGGGGAGAGGGCTAGTAATAATATATTTCAACACTAGTGTTTGCTCAGAAAAGTGATAGCTCAACGTCAGAAATTATAACTCTTAAAACTGTTACTGAGCCCCTGATGACAGTGGTTTATGCTCCTCCAACTTGACACTTCGGGTTTCTGTTTGTCTGAGATACTGGGCATGTGTTTAACTTTTGCCTGAAGTCCAGAATTAAACAAAGGATGTAAAATGGAATATGTGGAGAAGTGAAGAGGAGAATCAGTCTACAGGCTCTGGTAGAAATAAAAAGTATGACAGGTATTAATTGAAACAGTGTTCTTAGCATTTGGAAAAGTTCTTAAGTCTCAATTTAGTTTCAGGGCAAATTTAACCTAAATCATTTTATTCCAACTAGGAAAAAAAAACATATACTAACTATTAACTAGCTTAGAAAGATTAATATAATACTTATATGCATACCACAAACTCATTCACACATGGAAACCACAGAGTTTTTACTTTTCCCCAATCCTCACTTTAATCTTCATACAGCATAGGGAATACTAGCCTATTTAATTGAAATAGAGAGAATTCAGTCCAAATTGTTTATTTTGTAGATGACAAAAATGAGATTCAATGAATTAGTTTACTGGTATCAGCCTTAATTTTGTTTTCCTCCTATTTTCTAAAACATGTTGGAGCTCCCTCCTCCACTTGGAAGATAAGCCATTTCCTGATCCTCAGACCCATAAGATGCCAACAGACAGTATATAAACAATCTTTGCCTCTGCTGCAAGGAATTTTAGCATTTGTCATTCCCTCTGACTGAGAATCTGAGGTGCCCAGGGTTCAACACTGCGGTAGAGTTTGATTGGTTGTAACTGGCTTGTACCAGCTCTTAAGAGACAATTGTTAAAGTTTCAGGAATTTTGTGATCAATTAACATCATGTTAGTAGTATTCAATTGATTATTTATACCACAAACACTACAAATGGACAAAAACCACAAATCAGGGTTGTTGTTGTTGTTGCTGTTGTTGTTTCTTCTGAAGATCCAGTTGTTACCCATTTACCAGCATACGACTGGTTCACTGCTGAGTCTCTTTGCTGCATCCAGACCAGGGAGAGTGTGCTCCACTGATGAACATGGACACAACCAACCCCCTGAAGTTCATTTATTAAACAAATATTTAATGAGTGCCTACCTGATTTCAGATACTTCGGCCACCTCCTACCACTGTGTAGAACAAGTAAGGGCTGAAATTCAGCCCACTATCTGCCTGCACACCTCAAAGGAGTCTTAAGATTGTGAAAAATGTGAAAACACATTGTTTTAAATCTCTCAAAGAGATTCACGGAACTATGGGCTTGTAGGTTGCAGTCTGTCTTGGTGTCTGTCAAGAGGGGTGCTTTTTCTTATTTACTTAAAGGGACATTCTGGACCAACAGTGGGCCCTGAATGCTGTGCATATGCTGAAGGCACAGGAGTGTGCAAGCCAGACAAAGTCCTGTCTGCAGAGCTCACCTTCCAGAGCGGGAAGAAAATGAACATGATAATTTCAGAATGTGACCGCACCTTGAAGCAAAGCCACCAAGAAGATGTGAGAGAGAGATGGAAGTGGTGGGAGGGGTACTGCTTTGGGGCAGGAGTTCAGGACTGGTCTCTGTGGTCTGCGTAAAGTGCACTCCAAACAGAGAGAACAAGAGCAAGTGCCCAGAGTGAAAAGGGAGCGTGTGTTACTAAGGACAGACGACAGCCCATGTTACTTGGAGCAGAGTGAGAAACACAGAGAAAGGTACAAGTTGGGGACAAAGAGGTAAGCAGGGGCCCTAGTTGTCCATGAAATGGAAGTTAGATATTATCTTTGGGTAATGAGAAGCTATTGGAATGTTTTAAGCAGAGGAGTGATTTGCATTTTTAAAAGATCATGCAGGCTTTCATATGAAAATAAGATTGTAAGGAAACAAAAGTACATGCAAGAGACCAGTTACAAGGCTGAATGCCTCTCTTCCCAAATCTGAGTGCACACTTCCCAAGATGGGGTTTCTCCTTTGTGTTTTCATTTTTATTTATTTTAAAATCTTATCCTTGCACCCCAGCCCAGACTTCCTGACTTAACCACCACTTACCAGTCCAAGACCCAACTTCCATCTCTGAAAGCTTGTGTTTGGTTTTCTTTGAATTAGTTCTCGATCACTATTTATTAACAACATATCATATCATGGTGTCTATACCAGAATAATTCAAAAGGTAATTTAAGGAACACAAGGCATCCAAAACAGAGCAGCAAGACAAAGGAAAAATAATCCTGGTACATACCAGATTCAATTTTGAGTTTGAGATTAGATTTCACACTGGGCTTATTAGCCTTTCTTAAATCAAGTTTAGTTTAAAGCTGCCTCCTTACATATTGTAAGTTTGGCTTAAATGTTTCTCTGTACAGCATGAACTATAACCTAAATGGGAGTGTAAACAGACTATAGTCTACACTTGTGCCAATCACCAAGTTTTGACCAATCAAATGTGGCCAAATGGTCAAACTGTGTTCAAATAAGACAAATGTCGAACTTTAACCAATCCAGCTGTTTCTGTACCTCACTTTAGTTTTCTGTATGTCACCTCCTCTTTCTGTCCATAAATCTTCCACTATGTGGCTGCCCTGGAGTCTCTGAGCCTACTCTGGCTTGAGAGGCTGCCCGATTTGCGAATTGTTCATTGCTCAATTAAACTCTTAAATTTAATGCGACTGAAATTTTTCTTTTAACACCTTACAGGGCTACATATCCCTTTTCTAAATCAGTTCTAAGTCTTGGAGGCATGTTGGTGTCACCTAAAGGACTTTTAAAAATACCTATGACTAGGTTCAATTCCAAGAGTTTCTGATTTCACTGGTCTATGGCAGATCTGTGATATTGTAGTCTTTTTAAATCTACCCAAATAATTTTAATGTATAACCATGGTTGAAATTATGCTTCTTATGCTTCTAAATGCATGGGCATTTAGCCAGAAAGAAAGGAAAAATGATATATGGAGCAATAGCAGCAAGACCTTCTCACCCTTGAGCCTGAAATGAGGAAGAGCAACACTATTTTTTTTTCCATGAAGGATGCAGGTGGAAAGTTAATTCGGCAATACAGAGACCAAATAGCAAAAAAAGGGAGTAGTTCCAGAACTCAGAGACCTAGCTAAGTCTAGATCTAAGCTATCTCAAAAAAGAAATGTAAGCTGTCTCAAATACTAGATTTCTGGAAGTGACTATTTAAAAGCAACTGGCTCTACTTTACACTTACACAATTTAAAATACAAATCTAAAGTGGAATGATGTGAGATCTCTTTCCAAAAGACTGCCACTTACATACTCAAATCTTGAAAGAAAACACGCACCCAAATAAATATCAAAAGGGAAGTACTCTCTTGCCTTCCAACCATCTGGCTCAAACACCTTCATCTTCCAAAAAATAAACATTAATCAGGAAATGATGCAGAAGAGCAGAGTTCTGGAGAATTCAGGAGAGGGAGACGCAATGGCATGCACTGCATTCCTACTATGTATCAAGCATTGTGAGGGACAGTCCCCAAATTTTCCCATTTATCATAAAAATAACCCATTGTTAGCATCACTTGTATTTCACAGTTGTTTAAACTGAGGCTTCAAGTATTAAGTGATTTTATTAAGATCCCACATCTAGAAAGCAGGAGAGAAGGGTTCAGAGCTCCAAAACCCATATTCTTCATTATGCTATGCTTCTTCAGCCAAGATAAGGTGGGGCAAAGGGACTGAAGAAACTAGGCAAATTGGAAGTCAGGAAGATACTGAAAAATGTACAAAATTAAGAAGCCGAAGACAGACAAGTGCCAAAATTAAGAAGTTGAAGGGGGACAAATTTCTGCCTGGAATCCCTGATGTAGTGTCTCTGCTCCCTCCTTTCTGGCACAGAGACAGGAATAATTCCAGGTAGGAATTTAACATGGAATGTTAAGGGACCCCAGGCTAAGAATATGGCATGGACAAGAAAGTCAGCAAAATGAGGGATGGAAGAAGAGAGAGCCACCTGGGACTTATAGCACCAATTGCCAGTGGTTTGCCTTGTGAGGTGGGAGACTCTTTTCTTCCTCCTCACCTATCCCAGAAAAGCATTTCACAGAGACCTACTTTCAAATGTCACTTTTCCCGCTTTTCCTTTGTAAAACTATCATATTCAAGAACATTTCCTGCCTTCTTGTATGTTTATTTTATGTCGGAGCTTGTTCATTTATGGTAATATAGAAAAAAAGAGCTTTGGGATGTTTTTCTTTTCTTTTCTTTTCAATTTGCAAAGGGATTTTGAGAGTGCTGAGAAATAGTGTTGTTCTTTCTCCATGAAATAAGCATTTGCTGAAATGGACCAAGGAAACAGAAGTGAATATTTTCTGCCCACTGCAACACTTCTCAGCTTATTTCGTTTGAGCCACTTAGACACCTTGCTTCTAGTTAAGCAATTTCATACAGAACTCTATTTTCCATTATGAAATCATTGTCGTTGCTTGAGGGACAAAATATCTTCTCAGCAAATGAAAAACTTGATTCTAATCATTTACTCTAATCAGTAATTAACATTTTGCCAAACTACTAAAAATGCAATGACACACAGAAGAACATTTTCATGAGGGTTTATGAGTGTTTCCCAGCCTGTTTCTCTTTAATTTTTAAAACTCTCACAATAATTCTCTTAAAGATTCTATCAAACTACCTTTCTCAGTCTCTGTGAAATCCAAGTCATTAAGAAGACAGAGACTATTTATAAATGGCTAGTGGACATCAATATTCTGTCCATTCATTGAGTATATATGGGCCTTTTTCTTTGTTTTGTTTTGAGTCCCAAAGAACAAGACAAAGATAAAGTTGAACACAAAGCAGTCACTCTTTGCTGAAGAGTGGGATGATATCAGAGGCAGCCAAACCGGTTATCTGTTAGGGAGGCTATTTGAATCCTGCTGCCTCATTGGTTTCCTTGTTATAAAGGTTGCTCTGGCCTTTTCGCACACTTGGAGAAAATCTTATTCATTGCAATGTCACACCTGTGAAATAGAGCTCTTTGATGACAACACTGCCTCCAGATAGAAGGTAACCTTTGCTTCACTATCAGGCAGCTGGGGAAGTGCAGTCATATATCAGTGCTGTGAGTGATGTCATTGAAAGGCAAGGCTGCTAGAAGGGAAACCAAACACAAAACAGTGGACTCCCACTGCATTCTCTCCAATAGGAAGACATTCCATCCAAGAACAACTGTCATGGCTGGGTTGGATTACTCCGAAAGTACCAATGGCACGCCAGAACAAAAGGCATTGATAGCTGCCAGAAACCCAAACCGTGATACAAAAGCAATTATGTCATGGCGTCATAGGTGTGTTTCCCCTTTTTGTTCTGTTGCCACAAGGAAAAGAACTTTATCCCTGTAGATAAAACTCGAAGGTAGAAGGCCAAACTGAGAAAAGATGGTGTCGAAGACTTTTTAAATTTCTAGTGAAATTCTAACCCACAACTCCTAGCTCAGACTTTGAGTTGGTAGTTACTTGGCTTACTCTTACTTTAACATAAAATAAAAGCAGTTCCTCTGTTTAGGGATGTATATGCCTCCATTAAAAAAATCGGAGATTTCTTTATGATCTGCTTTTTTCTGAAATAATAACTTTTCTTAAGTGTATGCTATTCTTAAGCTCAGTATAAAAGAAACTTTGAACTATTGACCTTACGGATGATATGGGCAGGTACCATTCACCACCTTTTCAAGCAGCCATTTCAATTTTCTGAGGGTGAATTTTTTCCCTTATATTAGACAACTCTGGTATCTTTAAAGATAATTATTCACTTTGTCAATTTTCTGGACCTTTTTTTTCCTTTTCTTTCTCTCTCCTGCTGCATTATCATGACATGACTATTCACTCTGTGCCAAAGGGAACTCAAGGATATAGGAGTCACACCAGCCAGCATGGCTCCTTGGAAACAAGTTTGGCAAAGAATATCATGGGTGAGGAAGTACTGGGAATTCCTAGCTCAAATACATTTTTAGAGTTTTCCATGGATTTTTTGGTTTTCTTTGGTCTCAACATCTCCAATCGAAACATAATTGAAATATCACTGTTTTATGTATCAGCATTTGAACACAGCAAAGTCCATTGATGTAATATGATGTTTGGAGTAGTAGAACATCTGGTAGGCAACAGGGGTTTTGACACTTGTCTAAACTATAGATGTTGTAATTCTTATTTTTCTATCCAATGTTTATAGAAGAGTACAATTTTCCCCATTGTTGACATAATTTATATGTTAAAATCATATGGAGATGTTGTTTCAAAACATACATATGCAGTATCCACGCCTAGGATTCTGATTTAGTTGTCTGTGATGGGGATGAAGCATGTGTGCTTTTTAAAACTTTCTAGGTGCTTCTCAACTAGACCACTAAGTGAAAACCAATGGTGTAAAGATTTATTTTGCATACATTTTTAAAATGACATTTAAAAAATTTTAAGCTACATCTCCACTATATATTTTATTTTATTTTTTGTTTGTGTTTTTTTTTTGTTGTTATTTTTAAGACAAGGTCTCATTCTGTTGCCCAGGCTGGAGTGCAGGGCCAGGATCTCGGCTCACTTCAACCTCTGCTTCTTGGGCTCAAGAGATTCTCCCACCTCAGCCTACTAGGTAGCTGGGACTACAGGTGTGCACCACCACACCCTACTAATTTCTTATATTTTTTGTAGAGACAGGATTTTGCCATGTTGCACAGGCCAGTCTCTTACTCCTGGACTTAAGCAACCCGCCTGCCTCAGCCTTCCAAAGTGCTGGGATTACAGGCTTGAGCCAGCTCATGGAACTCTACTATCTGCTTTAAAAAGAATCTCCTGGATACTGTTTAAATGTCTTATACATGGTATCCATATTTCCATGGTACAATTTTTTCAAGATCCACTCCATTAAGTTGCGTGCTAAGATCCTGATTGCTGTATTCATTTTAGTCAGCAAAATTAGATTTCTCAATTTCATCGATTAGGGAACAGACATATAAATTCCTGTTGTCAAATGCTTAACTTTAAAATTACACACTGTAGAGTAAACAAAAGATTGGAGTATGAGTCAGAAATGTGGGTTCTAAACACAACCATGCCACTACCTTAGAGCTCAGTATCTGCATTGGTTAAATGTGGGGTTGGTTTAGGTGTGGCCTGAGATCCTGTTCAGATTCAGCATATGTGATCCCATTTACACTCTGATCCTGTGTGAAATGGACTGGCAGTTGCTAACAGAAATAACAAGTGCATGAGAGGTTGCCTTTGCTGCTTTCCAGAGGGCCGCTGTAGCTATCAAGTCAGGAATACCCAGGAGCTAAGCTTCCTCTGTGCCATCTGCTCTAGCAAGTAATGGCTTAGTTCACACAACCTGCTATCTAGGTAGCAGGCCCTGGACTGTCAGCTCGCCCTGTCAACTTCAGTCCTGTTAGATTCATGACCCCTAAAGGTATTAGTTGCCTAATTAACTGACTGATGATGACTGACATGTATACACAATTAACTCTTTAGTCTCACTAGCCCTCAAATGAGATCCATATGTTCCTAATCTACAAATATGCTTTAGTCTCTCCTCCCACGGTGAAATCACAATTGGGCACTTCTTGGGAGATATAGACCAGTGATTTTTAAGCACCTTTGCAGTCACGCAAAATTTCCACTCCATTGACTGATCCATACCACACTTGATAATGCCTGTCCTTTACATGTGATTTTATAGCCATCCATAGAGATCACACATAGAGAAGTACATTTTTTTTTCTTTGCCAAATCATTCTTAAGCTACCGTTGACTTAGTTTGTCTTCATTGTTTGCGTCTGGACATTTGGGCTACAAATAATTTTTCTACTAAAACAATTTCTGTTAAAAATATTCTATACACATATCAACAACACTAGTTAAATACTAACACATCATACTATATGTATAATATGCAAATATGTGATTCACAGTAAGATCTGCTTATTTGTGCATCTGTGGTACGAAGTATGTAAGTTGAATTATCACTTTCATTTAGAAATGCCTACAATTTCTTGAATATGGAAATGAGTAAGGCTTGGATGGGTAGATTTTAGTGGGCCTAACAGCCCCTTCTGAGTTTAAATATATGCCACCTACTTTGGTTTTTAGAATCCTTCCGAGCTGCTTTCTTGTAAAGAAGGAAGAAAATCTGTTTTCTATATCATGCTCATTTCCTGAGGATAGTAAGCCATTGAGGAAAGGAACAATATCTAGTCTTTATTTGTACCCCAAAGTGGCAGTGCTCTGTGCTTCACACGAGTCAATAACCCAGATTATCATACATTCTCCCCCACGTTTCCAAACATTGACCCACTCTTCATCCATGCATTCAACAAAAACATCCTGTGAGTTTCTGCTATGGATAAGTACTCTACACGGCTGTAACTATAGTACTCTACAGTGAGTAGTTTGCAAGGAGAAACCATCCCTATGGCTCAAAGAATACCAATAAAAATAAGTAAATAAATGAGTAAAAAAGATATATTTTGGAGAGTATTAAATGCTAAGAAAGAAAAGAAGGGGCAATGTGATAGATGTAAGCTAGGGAATTAATTTTTTGTTTACTAATAAAAAACTGCATTTACTTAGTAGCATTCAGAATATAAGCAAAACAGCTGCAACTTTTTTTTTCAATTACAGAGTGAGATTCAGTTAACAGAACAACCATTATTTCATATAAGCTGCATCAGAGATGACTAAAGATGAGAAAAACCACCATCCTTATATATAACTAATTTGTGCTGTGTACCACAAAGAACGTGCTTTATATTTCCAAGCCAATTTACAACCTCTGTACTGTACCAGGCAAGGTTAGTGGCTTTGGAAAATGCCAGCAGCATGGGCTATTTAAAGACACATGTGGTAGTATGTTAACTATATAAAAAAGACACTACAGTTTTAAAACAAGTCATCCAGTCTTACGTTTCCATTTTTGTTTTAATTCAAAGGAGTGAGTTGTGTATGGGGCAGGGTAAGTGCTTTTTAGAACAGAAAAAAACACTTTGGGCCAGGCGCGGTGGCTCACGCTTGTAATCCCAGCACTTTGGGAGGCCGAGGTGGGCGGATCACGAGGTCAGGAGATCGAGACCATCTTGGCTAACATGGTGAAACCCCGTCTCTACTAAAAATACAAAAAAAAAAAAAAAAAAAATTAGCCGGGCATGGTGGTGGGCACCTGTAGTCCCAGCTACTCGGGAGGCTGAGGCAGGAGAATGGCGTGAACCCAGGAGGCGGAGCTTGCAGTGAGCCGAGATAGCGCCATTGCAGTCCGGCCTGGGCAAAAGAGCGAGACTCCGTCTCAAAAAAAAAAAGAAAAGAAAAAAACTCTTTGCTAGAACCAACTTTTTCATCATCATCATCTTCATGCTTCTCATCTTTTTCTTGCTTTTTTCAGCCTTGACAATTCCCTTTTTTACTGCATCAGGTAGGCAGTAGCACGCTTTTCATATTTTCGCATCAGCTTTGCAGCCTTCTTTTCATAAGGCTGCTTGTCATCTGCTGCAGTGCTATTGCACATCTCTCCCAGTTTTGTTGCTACATCACCAATGGATAGACCAGGATGTTCTCCTTTGATTTTTGAGCGATCCTTGAACTTTTTTGTTTCCCTTTTAGGAGGGACATAGGTTTTCATTCCTCTCTTGTAATGGGCCTCATATGCCATGGCCATGTCTTCACATTTTTCCTTTCTCTTTAGCAGACACGGTCTTCCACCCCTCTCAGCACTTCTTAGAAAATTCTGAGAAGCTGATTGAACCGTCTGAGTTCTCTTCTTGTGCTGTTCCTGACAAGTTTATACAAAGAATATGTATGATGATATTTTGCCTCTTGGCTTCTTAGGATCTCTTTCTCCTGTGTTTGGTTATTTTGCCTCAGCAAGGCACAGTGCCTCTTACTTGCCTGAGTGCTGTCTCTATGGAGCTCAATGGACAGCAGTGGCTCTGAGAGTGGGAGATAGATGCCTGGAGAATTACTTTAGACTGAGAAGTGAAGAAAAGCTGTGCTGAGGAGGCAGCAATTTAAGTTGAACCTTAATGGGAAAAGGAAAACCAGCAGGTGAGATGAACAAAGAGAATCCAAGGGCTGAGGCCCCAAGGCAGCCACAAACATCGTGTTCTTGAAGAACAAAAGGCCAGTTGTATCAGCAAGATGGAGAAAAGAGAAAGAGATCAGAGAGGGAAGTGTAAACCACAGCAAAAAGGTTGGATATTATTCTAAGTGCCCCAGTGAGCTGTGAAGGACTAGTCTACATGTAGTAGAGAGCCCTGAGAAGTATCGCCTGACTTATATTTTCAAAACTGGCTACTTCATGGAAGTTGGATTGCAGGGAGCAATAGCAGAAGAAAGACATGGGAGACTGTGGTCTTCCTCGTGGGATAGTTATGAGGCACATAGAGGAGTCTTACATATTTTCAGTATTTAATGAATGCTAGGCATCAGTGTAATTTGTCTTCTTCCTTCTTTTCATTTTCCTTCTGGTTCTCCTGATGATGATAAAGATAATCCTAATTATCATTACTATTACTTTCATAGTTAACCTGGAAAGTGATAATGGGCTTGAACTAGGAGGTTATTGCTGGAGATGAAGGAAAGTGGATGAATTTGGAAAATGGTTTGCAGTTCCTACTTATCTTTTGAGGCCCAGATTGTCCCAAATCTGTGGTGACATTTCCCCTACAACCATCACTTCTTCCTCAGTATACCTACAATAACAGTCATTTGGCTATTATGGACCATATCTTCTTGAGTCTTCTTCTAGCCAATTCTGTGTCTAAAACTCATTCAGAAAAAGAAAGCATTTGTAAACATTGTTGAGACAGTTTCACTCTTGTCGCCCAGGGTGGAGTGCAATGATGCGATCTCCACTTACTGCAACCTCTGCCTCCTGGGTTCAAGTGATTCTCTAGCCTCAGCCTCCTGAGTAGCTGGGACTACAGGCACCCACCACCATGCCCGGCTACTTTTTGTATTTTCAGTAGAGATGGGGTTTCACCATTTTGGCCAGGCTGTTCTCAAACTCCTGACCTCAGGTGATCCGCCTGCCTCGGCCTCCCAAAGTGCTGGGATTACAGGCATGAGCCAGCATGCCTGGCCATAGTTCTTACTCAGTATCCTTACTCAGTAGGGTGAGGAAGAAATCTGCATTTCAATACAAATACTCCAGGTGATTCAGATCATGGTGGCTTGTCAATCTCACCTGAAGGAATACTTGTCCAGATCAGGACTGGAGATATTTAGAAGTCATTCGTGATACATAGCATTAAAACCAGGGACATGGATGCAACTATGTGGAGATAGTACATAGAGGAAGGAGAGGCTTAGAACATTACCTTGGGGAAACTTGACATCTAAGAGACAGGTGACAGAAGACCCTCAGGAGAATAAAAAGAAAGAAAGCCAAGAGCTTTGTCAGTAAAGCCTAAGAGCAGGATTTCAAAAATATGTAGTCACAATTCATTCATATAGCAATATTTTTAGAGGGCCTTCTTTGTGTTAGGCAATGGGATGTAGCAGAGAATAAGACAAACAAAAATCCCTGCTTTCAGAAAACGTGTTATCCTTCCTCAGAATTCCTCAGAATTAGTGGGAGATAAGAAAATAGAAACAGGAAATGTGATTTACCCTTTCTACATGGCCATAAAGCAGAGAAAGGAACAAAACCCTGTATGGCCTCTCTCTGCCACTTAGCTTTGAGTTGTATAACCTTAGTGATGCTACACTTCTATCAATAAGTGAAAATTTAATTTTGAACTCTAACAAACAAAGTTATAGATTTTGAAAGAACTAACATACTTTCAAGTCCCTGGAACCAGGAAGAACAAAAATAGAATTATTTGTAAAATGGTCCCAAAAACTAGCATATGACAATAACAATTCTTTGGCTTCCAGAAGAAAAAAAATTTCAGGATATTTGAAGGTTAGCAAAATAAAGAACAAAAGTGAATTAATAAATGCACAATAATCAAGCATGCAAATTATAAGATTAATATTCTGCAAAGTTGTGAGACTTTTTTAACTATATAAAAAATAGTGGTAGAAAGGAATTCAAGACCAATTCAAATATACAAATATATGATTCACACCCATTTCCTCCCTTCCTGACTCGTTTCCTCCTGCTCTTTTGTCTGCAAACTAAAAAGAGCACTTAGGTCAGGGAAATTAGTTGAAAATCCATACTGCCATTCTTTGTTAAACTCTTAAAAACTAGCTGGGGTATAGAAATGCCTTATTCTAAACTCAGAAAACCTAAACACCATTTCCCACTAGCACAATAAGATGTTCATTTTTGGCGGTATAGTCTTTAGTTATCAAGACAATTGAGTCTCTCCAATAATAAATTAAAATGTTTTAATCTTTTTGAATTTTTCCGTGATTTTAACATGAAGCCAATCAAAACCCCAAATATTTTTGGAGCATGTGTTAGTATATTCAGCAAAATGATAATAAATTGATAACCAACCTGGAAAAAATATATGAAAACTATCACAAAATTTTATAAAGAAAATCAAAGTACATTTCTTCCTCATACTAAATGAATTTCAGATAGACCAAGAATACAAAGATGAACAACAGAACCACACAAAAGCAAGAAGAAAAAAGACAGAAATTTATTTATAATCATAGAATAGGTAATACTTTGTTTCAAACAGCATATAAAACCCAGAATTGATAATGTCTGACCAGATAAAAATTTAACACACTGTATAATAAAACAATTACTGTAAGCTGAGTGACAAATACAAAAGAAGTACTTGCAATAGTTATGATAAGGAGTTAATTTTCTTAATTTCCAAAGAGTTCACATAATACATTAAGAAAAAGTGAAATAAACCATTAAAAAATGGCAAGAAATATGAGCAGAGGCTTCATAGCATAAGAAATATTATTGGTTAGTAAAATAAATATAAAGATTCTTCCCTACATTCATAATTAAGTCACAAACTAAAATAATCCTTATAACAACTGCATGACTTGAGGGTACTATTATTAGCCCTCTTTCAGATGGATAGTCAATTGTTTGAATACCATTTGCTTAAAAGTCCCTCTATTTCCCACTGATTAGCAATGCTACAGCTGCTATGCGGTAAATTCTCCTATGAACTTAGCTATTACTGGGCTCTCTGTTCCACTGGTTTAGTTGTCTATCCCTGAACAAATGTCACAATATCTTAATTACCATTGCTTTATAATAAGTTTTGATATATGATAAGCTAAGTTCCTCCATGATAGTCTTCTTCAGAGTTTTGTAACTATTTAGGGGTCTTTGCATTTTCATAAAGTCTCAGAAAAATCTATTTTTTCTGTTCCACAAAAGAAAACTTGTAGTAAGAAAAGGAAGTTATAAATATATTTGTGGAGAATTAGTATCTTTTCAAAACTGAATATTCTCCTCCATGAACATGGTATAGCAATTCACTTATTTTGGTTTTCTATAATTTTCTTCAATAATATTTTATAATTTTTATGTAACTTGCAAAATATCCTTTTTAAGAATTATTTTTAGTTACAAAAGACTTTTATTTTCTAACTACCTTTTTCTTATGTAGGAAACATTAACCAACTTTTTGGATAGAATTGTAGCAACAAATACCACACACTCAAAACTTATAAGAACTGGATTCTGGGAAGGAAGAAAGAAAGAGTTTACCAGCCAGAGTCTTCACACATAAAAATAACAGCCTTTCTCTTTATATCTGCATATACCTGATCAACCTTACTTCCAAGAATGTCTTAGTGATCCACAGAAGGGAAGTTTCCTTCTTATTACAAGTAAACAAACTTTGAAAGAGTAAACTGGCAGTATCCAGTTGAAAAGAGGTCAAAAATATACATTTGAAAGGAAAGAGAATTAAATTATTCAAATAGTAGTATGCCATTAAAAGTCTGTATAAGAGTAATGATAATCGTTCAAGGGAGTAACACTTTAAGAATATTTTTGCTAGTTGAGTTTTAACTTTCAGAATCACGACATAATCTGTTGATTAAAGAAAATTATCTCCTCTTCGGTT
The DNA here is from genome assembly GCF_029289425.2 of Pan paniscus. Lineage (NCBI taxonomy): Eukaryota > Metazoa > Chordata > Mammalia > Primates > Hominidae > Pan > Pan paniscus. The sequence goes on along the minus strand of NC_073253.2, from coordinate 120,563,533 downwards.
GCACTCAAAAATCAGGAACACTTGTCCCAACTCATTTCTTTGTAAAGATGTTCACATTGCAAATTTACTAATGATATTATAGTGAACAGTGAAAGGAGAGGGTCTTAGAAGTGTGGGTTTAGAAAACAAATACAGGCCGGGTACGGTGGCTCATGCCTGTAATCCCAGCACTTTGGGAGGCCGAGGCGGGTGGATCACGAGGTCAGGAGATCAAGACCATCCTGGCTAACATGGGGAAACCCTGTCTCTACTAAAAATATTTAAAAAAAATTAGCCGGGCATGGTGGCAGGCACCTGTAGACCCAGCTACTCGCGAGGCTGAGGCAGGAGAATGCCGTGAACCCGGGAGGCAGAGCTTGCAGTGAGCGGAGATGGCACCACTGCACTCCAGCCTGGGTGACAGAGCGAGACTCCATCTCAAAAAAAAAAAAAAAAAAAAGAAATACAATAACTAACATGAATTCTTTTTTACCCCTGAAATTCTACTGACCATGCTTGCTTTATTATATGCAGTCTCTCTTTTCTAGCCATTCTCATTTTTTCTTAATGCCCATAACCATGACAACTTTATTAAATGACTACTCAATAGCACTGTGCTAACTTTAAAGAATATATAGGACTAAGATAATTATCGAACCCCAAGAAGGAACTTAAAATATTTTTGTGAAGGTAAGAAATATCAATATGTACTAATTAGTGACCAAATATGCATAACATAGACAACAGATTTCAAAACACAAGCATTTGTCCGCTAGAAAACAAAACAAAAAAGAAAGAAAAACTTAGATTTTCCCACGGAGGTCTATGAAATATAAACTAAAAGGAAATAGAAAGAATATTTCTATTTTCCTAAAGTCTGGTGTCTAACTTCTCTGAATGTCTATGCCAGTTTTTTTTAGGCCTAGAGCACCTGCATAGAAAGCTAAAGAGTTAATATGAAGGATTCAGTAGTACATTACTGCTTCCTTTTATTCTCCCTTCAGTAATAGGGAATGACCTACTCAAATATTTTGCCCGACACTTAGCTTGCATTTGCAAGAAGAAAAATGACCATTCTCCATTGCTTGTGTGATTACTGCATCATATCTAAGCTTCTGGAGTACACATTGTTTATTGCTTAAATGTGCCCATGTTGGGCAAAATGTTGCTCCCACTGGGTTAAACCAATCTCTACAAAGTAAAGTTCTGCATGGTAAGGGTTTCTGTTTGTTCATTAAATAATATTTTGCATGTAGTGGGTACTCAATAAATACTTGTTGAATAAACAGTAGTTTATTTAGACCTGTCACAGAAAATAATATTTGGCACATATTAGTAGGAAGGGCACATACAAGAGTAGGCTGTAATAGTGAACACATGGTTAGGCTATGTGAATCATGCTCCTTTGAAGCAAGGCTTATAAGTGATATTATTGTTTCGTTATACACATCCTTAGATTTTTGATACATCTTTCCCTGGTTTGTCAGTTTTTTGACGAGGGTATAACATTTTATAAGAAGAGATTTCAAATCTATAAATATAGTAATTTCTCCTCACCATTATTCAATATTGAGGGAAAATAGTTTAAAACATAACACACTTGGACATTTACAAGTAGATGGTACCATTTTATTGGATGAAGATGAGCAAGGAATTTGATAATGTTTGTATCAGTTAACTTGCTTCTTTCTTTAAACAGGATAAAAGGTAACAACCCCTGCCCCTGCCTTCTTTGCTGAGGACATGCAACAAAGAAGGTGGTTTTGAGGCAGAGAGATGAGTAAATTTCAACTTTATGGATAACCTTTGTTATTGAACAAAAAAACAAACATAAAATCTCAATCTTGGCCTTCAAAGCTCTCTGATGTATAAGTTAATGTCAACTTCAGCCTTTGTCCAGCATTAACAATGACCATAATAATATTAAAAATTATTTCAACATTGCAATAGCTAGAATTTAGGGATGCTTATGAATAATAACTTTTTAAAAAGAAGTCTCTATGAAGAGGAATTTACCCTAAACATATCCCTGGCTCTCCCTGCTCTTTAACCACTCTGTCCCACAAAAAGCAGAGTGATCTGCCTGAAAGGTGAGTCTGAAAGCCAGATCTGGGCATGCGCAGCTCTCTCAGCCCTTCTGCCTCTTGAGAGCCTGCACCCTTAGCACCTCCTGAGGCTATCTACCAGGGCTGATGGCTGGGGAGCATGTTAGTTTCCTGAGACTGTTTTAACAAATTGCATCACATTTAGTGGCTTAAAACAATAGGAATTTATTCTCTCACTGTTCCAGAGGTCCAAAGTCTGCATTCAGTTTCACTGGGTGGAGATCAAGGTGTCCAGTGGCTGTGCTATCTCAGGAGAAGGGAGAAGAAGTTCGTTCCTTGCTTCTTCCAGCTTCTGGTGGCTGCCTGTGTTCCTTGGTTTGTGGGGCTGCATCATTTCAATCTCTGCCTCTGCATTTGCATTGCCTTCACTTCTTGTCTGTCTAATCTCCACCTGCCTCTCTCATAAGGACACTTCTGCAAGTATTTAAGGTCCACCTTGATAAACCAGGAAAATCTCCTTATATCAAGAAGATGTATTTAATCACATCCACAAGTTACAAGAATCAGGACCTAATATCTTTGGATGCCATTAGAGGGGGAAGTCTGCCCTGTCTGTATAATTATGACAGACCAGGAATCTCCCAAATGCTGCTCTATTTGGCCCACAGACCAAGTTACATCCCCCAGCTTAAACTCTGTCCATGATAAAGCTGATATTTTGATTTATCAATCTGTTAATCCTTATTTGTCAGCATATTCAGAACATGAACAGAGAAAAGGGATGCTATGTATTGGAGGCCCCCTTGAAACTGAATAGGGGAAATGAAATGAAAATAATGGCATAGATAATTGCAGCTGACTACTTGTGAAACCTCCTTTTACCATGTACCACTGTAAAGAAGTTAAGAAGCAAAAATAAAATAAGATGAGTGGACAGAGGGGAGGCAGAGCACTGAGATCTAGACCTAATTCAACTACTACATGCATATTCATTATGCACAGTGGAGTATCTACATATGGCACCTGAAAAATATCACTGAATTAATAATTTAAGTCATGATTATGCCTCTAATTTCCTACCATATTCTACTAAATAGACATTGTAATGAAAAGCATATTTTATTTACAATTACAGTTTATAAACCCAAATGTAAACTGACAGTAATGAGAAGATGGTGTCACTAAATCCATTTTAATGTAAATTGCCACATTTAAGATATTCTGAAAGCAGTGAGGGCAGTTAATGAACCTAGTCCTGATATCCTTGTCAGAAATGCCTGGCTTAAACCCTGATCTGTTTCAGACTGGATGATGATCACTTCCTCATCATTTAAGTGTTTATTGTTTCTCCTGGTGATACTCTAATTATAACTGTTTTTCTTTCTTGCCCCCTCCCAGCTATCAGCAAACCTGGTTTAAATTAGAAAGGAAAAACTCTTTGGCTATAAACACAAATCTGTCTTCCAAGCAAGAGCTCACTTGCTGTGTGTATAGCAGGGAAAGGGATGATGTAACAAGGGTAATTACAACCTGAGCTAGCTGGTGTCATTGAAGAGAAGGGCCTGTCAGCATTTCACTGTGAATAATCATACCCATGCCTCTGCTGACATGAAATGCCAAGCGTTAGTGCTTTGGTTCTCAGACAGCTTTAAGTCTAAGAATGAAAGTTTTAATTGAAGAATGTGCTACAAAATGCTCTACTTGCTGCGGCGATGCTATTATAAGGTACAGGGGTTTTTTTTTTGTTGTTTGTTTGTTTTTTTGTCTCTCTCTAGAACTGGAAGCTACTCCTGTACTTAAGGCCAGGATTTTAGAAAGGAGCCATGAGAAGAATGATTCAGACTAAAGGTGAGAAGGTAAAGAAAGCAAGAGTTTATTTAACAGCTCTTCTTTTTTTTCCTCTTTTTTATTTCTTCCCTCAAAAATATGTTCTCTTGGTGATATTTTAGTTTGTGTTATCCAGAGACCTACAACAATCTGATGAAAATTTGTAGAAACTAGAGAAAATAATGACGAATAGGTCAACACCCACCCTTAAATTCACATAGAAAGTAAATGATTTAGGAAAAATAGTTGCAACTGCTATCATATGTAAAGTCTTCATCATATGAATAAACTCTTAGAACTTGATTTAAAAAATATCAACAATCCAATAGAAATATGGGCAACAAACATGAACAAACATTCCTTTAATACAAATAAATATAAATGTTAAGATGTTCAATCTCATTCATAAAAAGAATAGTGCAAATTATAGTTGCACTGAGATACTCTTTCTCACCAATCATCAGATTGGCAAAAAACTCAAAGACTAGCAACACATTCTGTTTGTGAAGATGTGGGGGAACAATCTCGTCAATTGCTGATGTGATGAGAGTGCAAAATGGTCCCTAGAAAGGGTGTATTTGTTTTCTGTTGCCGCTGTAATAAATGACCACACCTTCAGAGGCTTGAAACAAGACCAACTTATAATCTTGTAGTTCTGTGTATCAAAAGTCCAACACAGGTCTTGCTGGGCAGGGCTGCTTTCCTCACTGGAGACTCCAGAGGAGAATTCATTTCTTTGAAGTTACAGGACAATGCCCTTGTTTTCTCACTCATCCAGGTTGTTGGCAGAATTCTGTGTGCTGTGGCTATCAGCTGAGAGCCATTCCTAGCCTCCCAAGGTGGCCTGAATTCTTTGGCTCATAACCTACTTCTTCCGTCTTCAAAGATAGCAAAGGCAGACTGAATCTTTCTCAAAACATATCTCTCAACAACTCTTCTGGCTTCTTACCCTTTAAAGCACACATGTAATTAGACTGGGCCCAGATAATCCAAGATGACTTCCTCATTTCAAAATCCTGAATTGTAATCACATGTTTAAAGCATCCTTTGCCATGGAAGGTAATACATTCACAGGTTCCAAGGATTAGGTTCTGGACATCTTTGAGGGGATGTTATTCTGCCTACCATAGATGGCAATCTGTCAGTATCTACCTTATTACAAATATTAAATTGGTAGAATTACTTTTGCACCAACCTAATATGTTTATCCTTACCTCAGTAATCTCACTTTTGGAAATTTATTCTACATATATAGGTTTGCACAAACAAAATGGCCTATGTACTAATTTATTCTTTGTAGTATAGCTTGTCATACAAAAGAATAGAAAAATCCCAAGTATCTACCAGTTAGGCACTCATTAAACTATGGTATATCCTCTTAATGCAGACCTAAAATAGTATGAATAAACTTTGTATTGTTATAGAAAGATCTCTACAAAAAGCAAATTTATATAAAATATATTTCGTATGCTACTTTTAGTTAGTGAACTTAATATTCATAGCCTTGTAAAAAATTGCCTAACCTAAATCTTCATATATTCACTATATACTGTATTTATAGTTGTTTATCCATAATAAATATAAGACAGTCCATATACAAATTTATATACACATATAGTCTATATACATATATTATAGACAGAGAGACTGTATTTATATCTATTAACAAACAAAAGAGCATAATAAGCTAATTAAAGTGTGATTCCCTATAAGGAATAAATAGGCATAAAAAGCTGGAGCATGTCAAGGGTGGGAATGTGATTTCTCAATAAACCACTCAATATTTTGACATTTGTAACCTGTGATTGAATTACTTATACTGAAATATGACATTAAATTAAAAACTCAATGAGTAAAGAACCAATTTTCAAGAAAGCCAATGGAATTGAGGGAATGGATGTTGTTCTGCACCAGAGTAGCTTTATATTTTCCTTATGCATTAAACAGCATCTTGGGTAAGTTAATGGAGGGCAGGCATACTAGTTGACATGGGAGTTTGTTTTATATTATAGTTAGGAAAAAATGATCAAATGTAAAATAATCAGCAATAAGACTTTTTTGTAGCATTGGGAATAATGTGAGTTAAAAATCAAATATATTTGCACAGTAAATGTGTTTGAATGTCTACTGAGAGTTTTTCTTCTTTTCTAACATTCCCTGTACTTTTCAGTTACTGTGAATTCCATTTGAATAAGAGGTTAAATGTCATTAATTACAAATTTAACATTTCAGCCTAGCATGAGCTTTCTAGTCTCCACAGAGTATAAGAAAAGAAGATGAACTGAAGAACCATGGCTTGGTACTCAGAGCCAGTATTGAGGTCAGTCCAATAAATATCTTCTGTTTTGCCAGTGTCTAACCTCAGAAATGAACCAGGGTAAATTACAAACTGCCTGATATGGTTTGTCTCTGTGTCTGCACCCAAATCTCATCTTGTAGTTCCCATAATTTCCATGTGTTTTGGGAGGGACCTGGTGGGATATGATTGAATCATGGGGGTGGGTCTTTCCTATGCTGTTCTCATGATGGTGAATGGGTCTCATGAGATCTGATGGTTTTAAAACTGGGAGAGAGCACAAGCTCTCTCTTTGCCAGCTCCCATCCATGTAAGATGTGACTTGCTCCTCCTGGCCTTCCATCATGATTGTGAGGCCTGCCCAGCCATGTGGAACTGTAAATCCAATTAACCTCTTTCTTTTGTAAATTGCGCAGTCTCAAGTATGTATTTAACAGCAGTGAGGAAAAAAACTAATACAGTAAATTGGTACCAAGAGTGGGGTGTTGCTGAAAAGATACCCAAAAATGTGGCAGTGACTTTGGAATTGGGTAATAGGCAGAAGTTGGAACAGTTTGGAGAGCTCAGAAAAAGACAGGAAAATGTAAAAGTTTGGAACTTCCTAGAGACTTGATGAATGGCTCTGACCAAAAGCCTGATAGCGATATGGACAATATGGTCCAGGCTGAGGTAGTCTCAGATGGAGATGAGGAGCTTGTTGGGAACTGGAGCAAAAGTGACTGTTGTTATGTTTTAGCAAAGAGACTGGCAGCATTTTGCTCCTGCCCTAGAGATTTATGGAACTTTGAACTTAAGAGGAATTATTTAGGCTATCTGGCAGAAGAAATTTCTAAGCAGGAAAGCATTCAAGATGTGACTTTGGTGCTGATAAAGGCATTCAGTTTTATAACAGAAGCAGAATATAAAAGTTTGGAAGATTTGCAGGCTGACAATGTGATAGGAAAGAAAGTCCTATTTTCTGAGGAGAAACTCAAGCCGTCTACAGAAATTTGCATAAGTAACGAGGAGCCTAATGTTAATCCCTAAGACAATGGGGAAAATGTCACCGGGTATGTCAGAGGTCTTCACGGCAGCCCCTCCCATCACAGGCCCAGAGGCCTAGGAGGAAAAAGTGGTTTCATGGGCCAGGCCCAGGGTCCCTGTTCTGTGTGCAGCCTAGGGACTTGGTGTCCTGTGTCCCAGCCACTCCAGCCATTGCTGAAAGGGGCCAACGTAGGGCTCAGGCTGTGGCTTCAGAGGGGGCAAGCCTCAAGCCTTGGCAGCTTCCTCATTGTGTTGAGCCTGTGAGAACACAGAAGTCAAGAATTGAGGTTTGGGAACCTCTGCCTAGAATTCAGAAGATGTATGAAAATTCCTGGATGTCCAGGCAGAAGTTTGCTGCAGGACCAGGGCTCTCATGGAGAACATCTGCTAGGGCAGTGCAGAAGGGAAAGGTGGAGTTGTAGCTCTCACACAGAGTTCCTACTGGGGCACTGCCTAGTGGAGCTGTGAGAGGGGGGCCACTGTCCTCAAGACCCCACAATGGTAGACACTGACAGCTTATACCATGTGCCTGGAAAAGGCACAGACACTCAATGCCAGCCCATGAAAGCAGCCAGGAGGAGCCCGTACCCTGCAAAGCCACAGGGACAGAGCTACCCAAGACCATGAGAACCCACCTCTTGCATCAGCATGACCTGGATATGAGACATGGAGTCAAAGGAGATCATTTTGGAGCTTTAAAATGTGACTGCCCTGATATATTTCAGACTTGCATGGGGATTATAGCCCCTTTGTTTTGGTGAATTTCTCCCATTTGGAATGGCTGTATCGATCCAATGTCTATACCCCCATTGTGTCTAGGAAGTAACCAATTTGCTTTTAATTTTACAGGCTCATAGGCAGAAGGGACGTGCCTTGTCTCAAATAAGACTTTGGACTCTGGACTTTTGAGTTAATGCTGAAATGAGTTAAGACTTTGGGGGACTGTTGGAAAGGTGTGATTCATTTTGAAATATGAGGACATGAGATTTGGGAGGAACCAGAGGAGAAATGACTTGGTTTGGCTCTGTGTCCCCACGCAAATCTCATCTTGTAGATCCCATAATTCTCATGTGTTGTGAGTGGAACCTGGTGGGAGCTGATTGAGTCATGGGGGTGGGTCTTCCCCATGCTGTTCTCGTGATAGTAAATGGGTCTCATGAGATCAGATAGTTTTAAAAACGGGAGTTTCTCTACACAAGCTTTTTCTTTGCCTGACGCCATCCACGTAAGATGCGACTTGCTCCTCCTTTCCTTCTGCCATGATTGTGAGGCCAACTCAGCCATGCAGAACTATAAGTCCAATAAACCTCTTTATATCTTTAGTATGTCTTTATCAGCAGTGTGAAAATGAACTAATACACTGCCAAAACTTCCAACTTCAGTAGTGTTATCTGTTACAAATTATAGGGTGCAGGATTTATTATCACCTTGGTTTTCTACACGCACAGGTCATGTGAGGCACTGGGATTGTACTCAATGGGTTTGGACTCAAATGAGGACAGCATCTTACCTGCTTTCATGCCTCCCTATAAAGAGTGTTTTTACTCACACTGAGACCAGGTAAAGGTAAACAAAGGAAAGAACAAGCATTCAAAGGACAGAGCCTACAGGAGGAATATGTGAGTTCTTAGTCTTTTTTTTTTTTTTTTTTTTTTACCTCTCAGTGATGGTGTGAAATTCCAAAATGTACAACAGTCTTAACAGTATCATCTCAGAGTAGCAGGATTATGTGATTTTTGTTTTCTTCTTGCAGATATTTTTCCAAATAAATATATATTACTTTCTGATCAGAAGAACTATAGGTTATTTAAAGATCCATTAGAAAAATTTCATTCTAGTTTTGTATGAATTTTCCATACCCTACTATAATAATTATAAAAGTGTGTCAGGTGTTTAACAATTATACCTATCATGTTTCTGATCCTGAGCTTACTGACCTGATTCTGTCCTTTCTCATCATCCTTAATCAGCCTGATGCTTCTGCTGCTTTGCTCTCCTAGAACATCCCAGTGTGTCTTTTAAAAGTGAAGTCCAAAAATGAAAGACAGAGAAAGAGAGAGAGATTACACAAGAATAAGGAAGAGGAGAATAACTACTTTGCAGTGAAGAGCACACCCTACAAAACCAAAATGACTCCCATAGGAAGAAGAAGCAAAGAGAAAATCACATGGTCATTTGCAGTTTGATTTGTGGTTTACAACACATCATCTATGACTACTTACTGACTTCTTTATAGATTGATTGCAAAACCAACCCTGTGAGTAGAAGGAACAAAATTTCCTATCAAAGATTCTGCTTAGCATCAGCATGGATTCATTTTTAAGTCAGAAAAGTATCCTTTCTCACCACCTTACAAATTTTGGCCAACCATCATCCTCAAATAATCTCTTTTTCACATACTACCTCTTCATACTGAGATCACATCCCCCAAATCCCAGCAGAGACCTTCAGACAGTGCAGTGGAAAACAAACAGCTCAAAAATTAGATTTGGGTTCATATTCCACACCTTCATTTAACACCTGGGTGTCTTCAGATAGGTGCCTTATCTCTAGATCTTCAGCAACTTTATCAGTGAGAAGTCTTCTTGCCCTCCAGAACTGTCTGGGGGACTTGAAGAGATAGCAAGTGCAAAACGCCTATGGTTGACATTCAAGAAAGATCCCTTGCCTTGGCTTCTGGCCTTGGGACTCAAAAAAATTCACATGGACATAGCAAAAAAAAAAAAAAAAAAAAAAAAGAACCCATTTTTAAGAAGTACTTGCTACTACAAAAAGAAATTTACCAGAGATTACTTCAAAGCAAGAAATTACATTAATGCATTCTTAGCCAGGAAAGACATTATTTCGCCCCACAACCTCAAGTTTTCTAAAATCCAAATTTGCATTGGTAGCTTGGCAAAGCCTGTGTTGATATCCTAGGCAGCACCTGAGAGGATCTCATGAGTGGATCAATTCTTCTTCTAGAGAAGACAAGCATTCATAGGGAAGCCCTACTTATGTAAACATAAGCAGACATTTCTCTAAGATCTTAAATAAGGTCCTTGTGTAATCTACCCATGATTACCTATATACACACTTACACACATAAAAACTTTTTTTGTATAAGCCTGTGATGATGTGGCTCAAAAAATAAATACTTGTTTGAAATCCTATCCTTTTACTTAGACTCAAATTTATGAATCTTATTGGGATTCCAAATTAGACATTAGAGTATAAAGATACTGTTCACACAGTAATGAAAAAATGGTCAAGTTGGGTTCAGTATATACATCTTCTTGGACCTCATTATAGGAGATGAAACTAGAAATTGGACTTGGAATTGGAACTGGGGGGTGGTGGAGTTGGTAAGAGACGAGCTACGCTTGAGGTAAACAATGCTTTTTCACTCGATTTTATTCTTTGGGGAAACACACAGATAAACCTCATTAAGTCAATATGGGTCTAGTAAAAATGGCCCCCAATTCTAAATAGCTCTGATTCCTCAGCCAAATAGATACTCCCTTATTATTTAATTAAAACATCAGATAACTCAAACTGGTTCAGACAATGGTGATCCATGCTTTCATATTGGTGAGGTTTTCCCTATTGTCTTGGAGTTTCAAAACACAATAGTGAAGCAGAATACCAAACAGTATAGACCCTACCTGCTCAGAATGACCATCAGTTTACACACATGTACACGCACACACAGGTACATGCACAAAGAAACATAAACACACACTGATATTGCTTGAGATTGCTTCTCAAGTGAATGAAATAACCAATAGGTAAAGCTCAAAATGTCAAACATAAGTAGAGAAAGCCAAGCAAATGAAGATCTATTCCAATTGTACCATTCAGGAAGCCACAGAGAAATAAAACACTTTCATGCAGTTTGTGAAAATGGGAAAGAGAAACTAATTCTTTTACTAGAAGCCCAAAAGCTAAAATATGCAACTGCAACTTAATTCTGAATCAATCATGGGACAAATTCACTTTTATGATGTTTGAGGTAGATTTCACACTGTAAATCACACTAAAACCTACCCTCCCAAACTGCAGCACACTCACGAACTTATCCATCTTGAAATTAGATTAAAGACTTTTTGTTACATCATTGAGTCTCTTTGGAACAAAACTTTTGTGAACTCAGGAAGGTCAGAAAGAAACAGGAATTACAGCAAACAAAGGAAAGCTTGGGTGAACTTTTCTGAACTTTAGAGGTATTTCAATTTGGTTCATAATTACCCTCGAGAAAGAAGATCAAATACATTTTTATTTGCTTCTTCATCAAGACCACAAATAGGTCTTCACAGCGCAAAGCAAGGCCCAAGTGCATGTGATTCAGAAATGATGTACTTGTGTGGGTGGCCAGCTCTGTGCCTGGACTGCAGCAGGCATGCAACAAAGGTGTTTGAATGGAGTGTAACTTTTATCCAGATGACCCACAGTTCTAGGTCTGTTTTCTGCCTTTAAGTAACTGCAGATAACTGGTTTCAATATATATTTTTAAAAAAATCTGTAACACTGCTTTACTCTTGTTTTTTTATTTGTTCTCTTCTGATTTTTAGGCAGCAAATGTTTGAGGACTAGTGCCAGGCATTATGCTGTATGTTGGAGATACATGATGCATAAGATGAGTTTCCAACCTCAAGAAATGCACCAACTATCAGAAGAGCTCACAAAGTTTGTTTTCAAGTGCTAAATTATAGAAGTGAGACTGATCCTTGCAAAGCTTTGGTAGGACACTTCACACAAATGTTGCTTCTCTGCAGCATACTGACCGATGAAACACCTGAAAAATCTGGCTCGATCTCTTTTTTTTTTCTGTAGACAACTTAATGCAACAATTTAATGGTAACATAGTAGAAAAATTCCAAACACATTATCTAGTGAATAAAAGAAACAAATATGCTACTGCAATAAAAGGCACTGTGCAGAACTATGCATTGGATATTTTTAAAGCTTTTTTTTTTAATCTTGACTTTCATGTAAATAGAAGAGTCACTTCTCCGGAAGAAGAACAACTTAGTTGCAACTACAACTAAATGTTTCTGTATTGAGTGGTTACACTTTTCCCAGAGGCAAATTTCAGATAACTCACAGCTGCTCATTACAAAATTATGCATTTAAAACACAGAGAAAATATCTATGTTTGATAGTAGAAGTGGCAAATGTTTAAAAATGTTAATCGATTAAATTTGTATTTGAATATTTACAATGACAGAATATAATGTCCAAATAGTATTTTGTGTCTTTCTATTTTATGTGATGCCCACAGTCAGAATGAATTTCTTACTATCCGAAGCAATCTACAGATTCAGTGCAATCCCTTCACAGAAATAGATAAAACAATCCTAAAATTTGTACTTAATCACACACAAAAAGCTCACATAGCCAAAGCAATCTTGAGTAAAAAGAACAAAGCTGGAGGCATCACACTACCTGACTTCAAAATATACTTCAAAGCTATAGTAACCAAAACAGCATGGCACTGGCATAAAAACAGACACATAGACCAATGCAACAGAACAGAGAACAGAGAAATAAATCCACAAAGGTGCCAACATTTGTGGATTTATTTCCACATATAAATGGGGTACATGTAAACATACACTGAAGGAAGGACAGCCTCCTTAACAAATGGTGCTTGGAAAACCAGATATCCATATGCAGAAGATGCAAATTAGACCCTTATCTCTCACCACATATGAAAATCAGCTCAAAATGGATTAAAGAGTTAAATGAAAGACCCAAAACAATAAAATTACTCGAAGAAAACACAGGGAAAACACTTCAAGAAATTGATCTAGACAAAGATTTTTTGGATAAGACCTCTGAAGCACACAGGCAACAAGAACAAAAATAAACAAATGAGATTACACAAAACTAAACAGTTTCTGTGCAGCAAAGTAAACAATCAATGGAGTGAGGAGACAATCTGCAGAATGGAAGAAAGTATTTTCAAACGATCCATCTGACGAGAAATTAATATCCAAAATATATAAAGAACTCAAACAAGTAACAGCACCAGCAATAATAATAATAATAATCTGATTAAAACTGGGAAAATGATTTTAATAGGCTTTTCTCAAAAGATGACATACAAAATGACTAACTGGTTTATGACAAAATGCTCAAGATCATTAATCATCAGAGAAATGCAAATCAAAACTACAATGACACATTATCTGACCCCAATTAAAATGATTATGACCCAAAAGACAAAATATAGCAAGTGCTGGTGAGGATGCAGAGAAAAGAGAACTCTTATATACCATAGATAAGGATGTAAATTAGTACAGACATGAAAAACAGCATGGCATTTCCTCAAAAATCTAAAAAAAGAAATATCATATGATCTAGTAATCCCACTACTAAGTATATATGTGAAGAAATCAGTAGGTTGAAGAGATATTTGTATGCCCATGTTTATTGCAGCACTATCCACAATAATCAAGAGATAGAATAAACGTTAAGTGCCCATCAATGGAAGAATGGATAAAGAAAATGTGGTATATATGCACAATAGAATATTATTCGGCCACAATAATAATGAAATCCTGTTATTTGTGGCAACATGGATAAGCCTGGGGAACATTATGTTAAGTGAAATAGGCTAGTCACAGAAAGACAAAAAACATGTTATCACTCACATATAGGAGCTGAAAATGTTGATCCTACAGAAGTAGACAGAATGGTGGTTACTGGAAATTGGGAAGGGTAGTAGTAAGTGGGGGACAGAAGGAGGTTAGTTAATGGGTACAAAGTTACCATCAGATAGGAGATATAAATTCTAGTATTCTATAGCACAATAAGGTGACTATAATTAATACTAGTTTATTATATATTTCAAAATAGCTGGAAGAGAGGATTTTGAATATTCCTAACACAAAGAAATGATAAATGATTTATGGATATGCCAGTTAACCTGATTTAGTCATTCCACATTGTATGCTTATATCAAAATATCACATGTACTCCATTTAGATGTGCAATTATTATGTATCAATTAAAAATAAAAATCATTAAGAATGAATTTTGTCAAGTACAGGATATTGTTAAATTGTCAAAATTTATCTTTTTTGTGTGTGACCAAGACCATTATTACATTGGTATTTTTGTTGTTTTCTGACTATTGACTTATTTTAATTCACTCTATAAGCTGTTTGCTGAAGCAGATAATGGAATGTGTGCAATGTTAAAAGAAAAACATGATTGTATATACATGTATGCTAGGCTTATGAAGTTGAGTTGAGGGATTTCCTCATTAATATTTTCATATAGTAGATTTTAAGGACTAGTATAGAATTTCAAAGTACAATACAGTTCTGTTATCAGTTTTTTGTTTAAGCTGTCATATGTCCTGAATTATGAATAATAAGTGTAGACAGATTTATCATACTCCCTTCTCTTCCTTCATAGAACACACATTAACTTCAAGTATTGCAAGCTAAGAGAGAAAACTCTGCAATAGGGGTGTTTGGCTCTCTTTTTGCACTTTCTACCACTCAAATGTAAGTGTACATCCAAGGTCTTAATCTAGAGAGAGCAAGTGATTTTTTTTTCTCTCTGATATTTAAGAATACTTTTTTACCACCTTTTCCTAGTATGCTTGCTGACATAATAATTATAATAATTAACATCTATTGAATGTTTACTAGCTGCCAGGCCTGTGACCAAGTTTATTATAGACATTTGTTTTTATTATAGTCATTTGTTTCATTTAATCTTCAAACTCAGCAAGGTAGGTACTATTATTAACCTCATTTTACAGATGAAGAAAGTGAAGTTTAAAGAGGTTAAGTAACTTGCCACAAAATCATACAACCGATAAACAGCACAGCATTTATTGGAACCTTGGCATGCTGATTTGAAGACTTTGTTCCTAACCCCCATAATATCCTGCTTAAGAAAATTATTCCTGGAGAAACCATGTCAGGATCCATCAAGGCAGCAGGGGAGCGGAGCTGGGCACCAGTCTGTCTGGACTCAGCATGGAGCCTGGAGAACTTCTCCAATGCAGAAGATGGTGAGTGACTGAGAACCCCCAGGGGGATTCACACTTTCCACAGGGACATGTGCAAGACTGGGAATGAAAGAATCCCCCGGCCCTCCTGAATGCCCCACTGACCAGCAAAGAGACACCCGAACATTTCTAGACAGCTGAAGAGCTACCTAAATATTTTATGGGGGCAACTCTCCAGTCCAGGGACCCGCCATAAGCCTTGGGCCCCGGAGCGGACCAGTACTGGTGCAACAGACCCAATAGACATTGTAGTTGCAGTGCCTGGGAACTGTTAGATTGCTCCATGCCCCCTTGCTGGTCAGGAGTTGGCACTAGCTTCCAGCCCAGCAGTCTCACTTAGGCCTGAACTCAGCCAGGCTGCTCCACCCACTCCCATCACTGGTAGCAGGTGGACAGTGCTTGCTAGAGCTTCCAGCCCAGCAGTCCTGCCTTTATGTGAACTCAGCCAGCTAGCACAGCTTCCTGTTGTCCTGGGAAGCACCCTGAAGGTAAGGCATGTGACCCCACCCACCCCTGCCACTGATAGGCAGAAGGGCAACACCTGCTAGAGCTTCCCGCCCAGCAGTCTTGCTTCTGTGTGAACTCAGCTGAAGGGTTCAGCCTTCTTTCGTCCTGAGATACACCAGACAGCAGGGCGGGTATCCCCAGGTGAGCCATACCTGCTCATGTTTCCAGTCCAGTGGTCCTACTTTTGCCTGAATTTGCCAAGGGGTGCAGCCTATTGTTGCCCTGGAAACAGACTTAAACTAACAAAAATCAAAGAAGGCAAAGAATGGCATGAAATAATGGTAAAGGGCTCAATTCAACAAGAAGACCTTAGTATCCTAACTATACAAACATCCAACACAGGATGACCCAGATTCATAAAACAAGTCCTTAGAGATCTACCAAGAGACTTAGATAACCATACAATAATAGTGGGAGAATTTAACATCCCACTGACATTAATACATAGATAATTAGGGCAGAAAAAAAAAAAGATATTCGGGACCTCAACTCAACACTTGACCAAATGGACCTAATAGACATCTATGGAACTCTTCAGGTAAAAACAACAGAATATACGTATTTCTCATCTGCACATGGCACATACTCTAAAAATAGACCACACAATCTTAAAACAATCCTCAGCAATTTAAAACATACACACACGAAATGATAACAACTGTACTCTCAGACCACAGAGAAAAAAACATCAGTGTTAAGAAAATTGCTCAAAACCATATGATTACATAGAAATTAAACAACCTCCTCCTGAATGACTTCTGGGTAAATAATAAAGTTAAGGCATAAATCAAGACATTTTTTGAAAATAATGAGAAAAATGATGCAACATAACAGAATCTCTCGGACACAGCCAAAATAGTGTTAAGAAGGAATTTTGTGGCACCAAATGCTCACATCAAAAAGTTAGAAATACCTCCAATTAACAAACCAATATCACACCTAGAGGAACTATGGAAACACAGGCAAACCAACCCCAAAGAAATAACCAAAATCAGAGCTGAACTGAAGGAAATTGAGAAGTGAAAAACCACACAAAAGATCAATTAGTCAATAAGCCTGGTCTTTGAAAGAATTAATAAGATCAATAGAGCACTAGCTAGACTAATAAAGAAAAAGAGAGAAGTTTCAAAAAACATGATCAGAAATGACTCAGAGGACATTCCCACTGACACTCGCCCCCCACTGCCAATAAAAAAGACTCTCAGAGACTATCATGTACATCTCTATGCATACAAGCTAGAAAACCTAGAAGAAATATGTGGAGCCCTGGAAACATACAACCTCGTAAAACTGAACCAGAAAGACTGAACCAGAAAGACATTAAACCCCTGAAGAGACCAATAATGAGTTCCAAAATTGAGTTGGTAATAAAAAGTGTACCAACCAGTAAAAGCCCAGAATCAGACGGATTCATAGCCAATTTCTACCAGATGGATAAGGAAAAGCTGGTTCCATTTCTACTGAAGTTACACCAAAAAACTGAAGAAGAGGGACTCCTCCCTAACTCATTCTATGAGTCCAGCATCATCCTGATGCCAAAACCTGGCAGAGGCATGACAAAAAAAGAAAACTTCAGGTTGATATCCTCGATGAACATAGATGCAAAAATACTCAACAAAATACTAGCAAACCAAAGTCAGCATCACATCAAAACCCTAAGCCACCATTTTCAAGCAGGCTTTATCCCTGGGATGCAAGATTGGTTCAATATACACAAATCAATAAATGTGACTCACCACATAAGCAGACCTAAACACAAAAATCACATGACCATCTCAATAGATGCAGAAAAGGCTTTCGATAAAATTCAATATCCCTTCATGTTAAAAACCCTCAGCTAGGCATTGAAGGAACACATCTCAAAATAATAAGAGTGGTCTATGAAAAAATCCACAGCCAACATCATACTGAATGGGCAAAAGCTGGAAGCATTCCCCTTGAAAACTGGCACAAGACAAGGATGCCCTCTTTCATCACTTCTATTCAACATAGTCCTGGAAGTCCCAGCCAGAGTAATCAGACAAGAGAAAGAAATAAAAGGCATCCAAACAGGAAGAGAGGAAGTCAAACTACCCTTGTATGCAGATAACATGATTCTATACCTAGAAAACCCCATAGTATCTGCCCAAAGGCTCCTTGACCCAATAAACAACTTTAGCAAAGTTTCAGGATACAAATCAAGGTACAAAAATCAGTAGTATTCCTATATACCAACAACATCCAAGCTAAGAGCCAAATCAAGAAGACAATCCTATTCACAATAGCTACCAAAGGAATAAAATACCTAGAAACACAGCTAACCAGGTAGGTGAAAGATCTCTACAATGAGAATTACAAGACACTGCTCAAAGAATTCAGATACAACACAAACAAAGGAATAAACATTTCATGCTCATAAATAAGAAGAATCAATATTGTTAAAATGGCCATACTGCCCAAAGCAACTTACAGATTCAGTGCTATTCCTATCAAACTACCAATAACATTCTTTATGGAATTAAAAAAAGAACTATTGGAAAATTCATATGGAATCAAAAAAGATCCCGAATAGCCAAAGCAATTTTAAGCTAAAAGAATAAAGCTGGAGGCATCACATTACCCGACTTCAAGCTACACTAAAAGACTACAGTAAACAAAACAGCATGGTACTAGTGCAAAAACAGACACATAGACCAATGGAAGAGAACAGAGAGCCCAGAAATAATGCCACACACCTACAACCATCTGATCTTGAACAAAAACAAGCAATGGGGAAAGGATTTCCTATTCAATAAATGCTGCTGGGCCACCTGGCTAGCCATATGCCAAAGATTTAAACTGGACCCTTTCCTTACACCATATAAAAAAATTAAACTCAAGATAGACTAAAGACTTAAATGTAAATGCTAATACTATAAATCACAATGCTATAAAAACCTAGGAAGTATAACCTAGGAAATACCCTTCTGAACATAGGAACTGTGAACTGGCAAAGATTTCATGATGCAGATGCCAAAAGCAATTGCAACAAAAACAAAAATTGACAAATTGGACCTAATTAACCTAAAGAGCTTCTGCACAGCAAAAGAAACTATCAACAGAGCAAACAGACAACCTAGAGAACGGGAGAAAATTTTCACAAACTATGCATCCAACAAAGGTCTAATATCCAACATCTGTAAGGAAGTTAAACAAATTTACAAGCAAAATACAACCCCATTAAAAAGTATTCAAAGAACATCAACAGACACTATTCAAAAGAAGACATGCATGCAGCCGTAAGCATATGAGAAAATGCTCAACATCACTAATCATTAGAAAAATGCAAGTCAGAACTACAGTGAGACACCATCTCACACCAGTCAGAATGGCTATTACTGAAAAGAAAAAAATAACACATGATAGTGAGGTTATCTAGAAAAGGAAACAGTTATATACACTGCTGGTGGGAACATAAATCAGTTCAGCCATTGTAGAAAGCAGTTGGTGATTTCTGAAAGAAAGTAAAACAGAGTTACCATTCGACCCAGCAATCCCATAGTTGGGTTTATACCAGAAAATACATAAACCATTCTACAATAAAGACACATGCATGCATATGTTTATTGCAGCACTATTCACAATAACAAAGACATGGAATCAACCTAAAAGCCCATCAACAGTGGACTTGTTAAAGAAAATGTGGTACATATACACCATGAAATACTGTGCGGCCATAAAAAGGAATGAAATCATGTTCTTTACAGGAACATGGATGCAGCTGGAGGCCATTATCCTGTGCAAACTAACGCAGGAACAGAAAACCAAATACTGCATGTTCTCACTTATAAGTGGTAGCTAAACACTGAGTTCATACAGACACAGAGAAGGGAACAACAGACACCAGGGCCTACTTGAGGGTGGGTGGTGGAAGAAGGGTGAGTATCAAAAAACTACCGCTGGGTGTGGTGGCCCACACCTATAACCCCAGCACTTTGGGAAGCCAAGGTGGGTGGATGGCTTGAGCCCAGGAGTTTGAGACCAGCCTGGGCAACATGGCAAAACCCATCTCTACAAAAAATTCAAACATTAGCTGGGTATGATGGCATGTGCCTATAGTCCCAGCTACTTCGGAGGCTGAGGTGGGAGGATCACCTGAGCCTTGGAGGTTGAGGCTGCAGTGAGCCATGATTGTGCCACTGCACTCCAGCCTAGGTGACAGAGGGAGACCCTGTCTCAAAAAAAAAAAAGAAAGAAAGAGAAGAAAAGAAAGAAAAAGAAAATAAAAGTTACCTATCTGGTACTGTACTAGTTACCTGGTTGACAAAATAATTAGTATACCAAACACCCACAACACACAATTTACCTATATAACAATCCACATGTATATCACTGAAGCTAAAATCAAAGTTAAAAATAAAAAGAATGTTGATTGTGACATTTTGTAATTATAAAATAAAATGGAAATGGATTAAATGTTCATCAAAAAGAAATCAGATGTGATATAATGATGTATAGTCATTAAATAAGTGAAATAAATCTATATGTACTAACAAAAAGAAGAAAATAATTCTTTACAAACTAAAAAAGGAGGTTGTTAACTTTGGCAATTTCATGTTCATCAGGTTCAGTTTAAAAAAACTTTAGAAAGAAAAACATGGCTAGTAAGTTTTCTCACATACTTTTTCAACATTCTGTCTTTCACCACTAGTTAGATATATGTTGAAAAATGGGAAGAGAAGCACTAGAGATGTTGAGGACTCTCCAGATTTTGAGAACTATCCATTTTTATCCAAATTAAATCTTTCATTTTAATATGTTTTGAATGGTAGGAAGAAATTTTGCCTATAAATTTTCAAAGTACATAATTGCATGTATGTCAGCAAACAATACCTTAACTATTAGGCATACATAGTTAAAGCTGTTTGCAGATATACATTGTTAATTGAGCATCTTTAAATTTTTATTATGTAATATTTGATACATACAAAAGAATATACATGACAAATATAAGAGGTCTTTAAAAAGTTCATGGAAAATGTGTACTATGAAAAAATTATGCATTAATTCAAAATGTTTTTGTACCCAAAGAAACTTATACTAACTTATTATAACATGCCCAACCAGGACCTAGTTTGAGGCAATAGGAAAGATCAGACCTCAGTTTGAAAAAAGTCCTTTTCAGAGCAACATGAATTCTGCTAAAATTGAAGTAAGAACAAACATGAAATTTATGGTGAAGCTTGGGTGGAAGAATAGTGAAATTGTTGATGCTTTACAAAAAGTTCAGAGGGACAATGCCCCCAAAGAAATCAGCAGTTTACAAATGGATACATTTTAAGAAGGGATGAGACGACGTTGTAGAAGCCCACATTGGCAGACCATCTGTATCAATTGGAGAGAAAAGAATAATAACTCTGTTTGTGCCGTAATTGAAGAGTATCAGTGATTAACAGCACAAATACAGTCAACACTATAGACATCTCAATTGGTTCAGCTTACACAATTCTGACTGCAAAATTAAAGTTAAGCAAACTTTCAACTCAGTGGAAAACTTTGGCACTGAGTCCCAAAACCATTGCACCCAGATCAGCTGCAGGTAGGATCAGAGCTTTCAATGGCAAAATTAGACAAGTGGGATCAAGATCCTGAAGCATTTCTTTGAAGAATTGTAACAGAAGATGGAACGTGGCTTTACCAGTATGATCCTGAAGCTTTACAAAACACAATCAAAGCAATGGCTACCAAGAGGGGGAAGTGGTCTAGTCAAAGGAAAAGCAGACTGGTCAAGAAGAAAGATCATGGCAACAGATTTTTAGGGTGCTTAAAGCATATTGCTTGTTGACTCTGAAGCACCAAAGAATGATAAAATCTGATTATTATGAGAGAGTTCTGAGGTCAGCCAAAGCTTTATCAGAAAAACACCCAGGAAAGCTTAACCAGGGAATGCTTCTCCACCATGACAATGCTCCTGCTCATTCCTGTCATCAAACAAGGGCAATTTTGTGAGAGTTTTCATGAGAAATCACTAGACATCCACCTTAGAGTCCTGATTTGGCTCCTTCTGACTTCTTTTAGTTTCCTAATCTTAAAAAACCCTTAAAGGGCACCCATTTTTCTTCAGTTAATAATGTAAAAGAGAGTGCATTGACAAGGTTAAATTCCCAAGACCCTTGGTTCTTTAGGGATGGACTAAATGGCTGCTATCCTCACTTGCAAATGTGTCTTGAACTTGATGAAGCTTATCTTGAGAAATAAAGTTTATATTTTTTGTTTTTATCTTTAATTCCATAAACTTTTTGAAGTTCTCTTGTATATAAACTATGATGCATAAAATTTAAATAAACATCAGTGATGTCGCCAGCAAACTAATACCATAGGTAGCTAGCTACATGGCCCTTAACTAATGCCTTTTCCAACTTCTTGCCCAAAAGGAGGTAACTGCCATCCTGAATTTGGTTTTATCATTCTCTTGCTTTTTATAGCTTTTTTAAATTAAAAAAAAAATTTGTAGAGTTGAAGTCTCACTATGTTGCCCAGGCTGGTCTTATACTCCTGGCCTCAAGCTGTCCTCAAGCCTCTGCCTCACACAGTGCTGAGATTATAAGCATGAACTCCCTTGATTTTTCAAAACAATTATATCACATGGGTATACATTTCTAAGCAATATACTGATTAGTTTTGCAAATTTTTTAGCTTTCTAGAATGGTATCACAATGTATACATAGATAGTCTATATGGACTTGTTCATTCACTGTTTCATAAAATTGTTATTATTGTATAGCTGCGTTTCATTTGTTTTGTACAAATATAACATTCCCTTTTATTAATATACCACTTTTTATCAATTCTCTTGGCAATGGGCATTAAAGTTATTTTCTGTTGTTGCCCTTATAAAAAATGACCATATGAAAGAGAATTATACATATCTCCTTTCCAAGATTATCTCTAGATTGAGGATAGCCATAATTCTAGAGCAACATTTGGAAGCTCTTTCTAAAAATCAAGTTCTCAAGCTAAGACTTATTGACATGGTTTGGCTGCAGCCCCACCCAAATCTCATCTTGAATTGTACTTCCCACCATCCCCACATATCATGGGAGGGACCCGGTGGAAGTTTGTTGAATCATGGGGATGGTTACCCGCATCTGTTCTTGTGATAGTGAGTGAGTGATCATGAGATCCAATGGTTTTACCAAGGGCTTTTCACCCTTTATTTGGCACTTCTCTTTCCTCCTACAATGTGGAGAAGGATGTGACTGCTTCCCTTTCTGCCATGGTTGTAAGTTTCCTGAGGCCTCCCCAGCCCTGCAGAACTGTGAGTCAATTAACCCTCTTTCCTTATAAATTACCCAGTCTTGAGTATTTCTTCATAGCAGCATGAGAACGGACTAATACACTTATGAGTGTTGTTTTCTTATTACAGCAAATGCTTGCAAAGTTGCCTTGTATAATAAAAAAGACATTTTGTCATTAAATGTGTATTCTGTTTACCGTGAGTATAAATAAAGGCCAGAAGCAGGTACTTTTTAGTCATGAATATTTGCCAAGAAATTATTTAAATAAAATACATTTATAATGAAATAACAGAGTTGAAAAATGCCCATAAGATCATTTGCGCTTTTGTAGTCTTTCTGACCAAATAAGAGGGCTAAAACAGTTTGTTTGTTTAAAGGGCTATTAAAAGTGTTAAACACATGCTTGCTTAGTGAGTCTATTGCCATACTCATTCTAGCAAAAGAAGTAAAAGTAATATTTAAAATATACATATGAACAGGTAATGAAAATATCATTCAAAGCTGGAAAAGGTGATAAGAAACCAGGGGTGATGTCAGGTATATTGTTTACAGCCACAGTCTAATCTCTTCCTTTATAGTTCATTGATATTATGGGTTCTAAATTCAGTATCTTTAGGAGAGGAAAGAACTTTAGTGATTGCCTTGTTCAATGTTTTTAAGACATGTACATTCTCAGATAAAACAATCTAATGATCATATATCAGAACTCTTTCCATTGCAAGTGACAGAAAGCCCAACCTAAATCTCTAAGCAAAAGGGCAATTTATTAGGTCACGTTATTAAGAAGTCTTGGATAGCTCTAGCTCTAGCTGTGGCTTGACTCAGCATCTCAATGGCTGAGGGCTTGGTCCTTCTTCTGATCTTGGCTTCATTCATTGTTGTTGGCTGTCAGAGCTACACAATTGCAAATTTAGGGCTGGAGAGAATACCAAGCATGCATTTCTCTCAGCAATTCCTGCCAAGTATCCCGCATTTCACTGGCTGTCTTACCAGGTCACATGCCCATCCAGGAGTCAGTCATTGTAGCCAAGAGAATGCAAGGTTCTGATTAGTCAGGCCCTCCTCACTTGCCTACCTCTGGTGAGAGAACAAGTCATCTTTATCCAAAACACTCAGCTGAGCCACAGAAGAGTGTTGAAAAGATGCTAAGTGGCTGATTTTCACTTCAAGGTTTTTTTCCCTCTGTTTCTGCAGAATTTCATTTCAGATTCCATAACTCATTCCTAATTACCCTTCTCTTTCTGCTTTGCTTTCAGTAGAGTTATTTCATGTTCTCAAAGTTGAGTGGGATATGCAAATCACATTGATTTGGGTACCAAGCATCACCCTCCACAGTATCATTACAGAGAATTATAATATATTCTGCACACTTTCATTCAGTGTAACTCACTACAGCAATCTGTAGCTGTAGAGACGAATCTGACATTCCTGCAGTCTCCCTCTAGCAAGTCTGAAGGGAATAATTACTTCATTCAATAGATTCAAAATGTCCCAAAGCAAGTTCAAAACATTTCATACTTAATTTTTTTTAAGTTAGCTTATAATTATCTCAGCTTTGGTTTCAGTTTTCTTGTCTTCTCCACAAAATTCTTTTTATTATGTCATGCCAGGGGAGATCTCCCCCTTGGCACCTAAATAGTTTAAAATCTGACATTCTACTGTGGCTAAAAAACTACAAAAAGAGTCCTCACACACTCATACTTCCACCGGCTCATTCCTATGAAACACACATGAAACATATGCTCATTAGTTACAGGAACCAATTTAAATGATAATTTTTTCAAATGGCCAACATCAAATAAACTTAGGGAGTAAACATCATTGCAACATGGTAAACAAGCTATGAAGTGCAGCTGAGTGTGAAGGTGATTGTCAAGGGACAGGGCTGGTGAAAACAAGGCAAGCAAAGCAATCTACTACTGGATAATAATGCAAATTTCTCATGCAGTGCACTTGATTACTTCTCCCTCAGCTCTGCTGCTATGCTCCTCTCCCCTGCAGGATTAAAAAAAAAATTCCTAACCTCTCACTGGCACGTTCAATGTCTGCTAAAAGTAGGGAGAGATATTTCACACAGGGGAGGTCGGGCATGAAGGGATGGTGTGTAGCCACATTGCTCTGCAAGGTGTTTCTGAATAGGGACATGAGTATTGTTATGCTATTGCTATTATGTGTCTTCAAAATTCTGAATATCACAGACGTACTATATAAGCTAAAATTCCTATTCTAAACTTCACATATAGAAGCATGTAAAAAACAACTCTCTTCATCTCCTCTAGTATTAAGCATATTTTTCAAAGATGCCATAATACTTAGAACATTTTAGGAAAAATCTTAATACCAAGTAACATTTTCTAAGCACAAGGTTAAACACTAAAAATACAAAGAGTACAATGGACTTACAGTATTTGAGTTGGTGTAAAATAGTAAAAGGGGAGTTTACCAGATTGACAAAGGAGGAGGAAGATATTCCCAGCAGAAAATCCAGAGAAATGAAAATATATGACCCCTTCTGAAAGTAGCCAGTTAAGGAATGGGAAAAGGAAAAACATAGGAAGAAATGGAGCTAAAAAGGCAGGTTAGGCCTTATTGGTTGTTAATTTTAAATAGCAAGTATTTGAAATTCTTTAGTAAATTATGAATAAGAAAAAAATCATAATCTCAATACCCAATTAACCTTGTTGGTAACTTTCTAAACAAAACCATAAATATATATGGGTTATTAAAATTATCCATAAAAATACAGGAAGAAGGTAAAAGCCCTTCTCTCTGATGTCTCTCCCCAAGGAAATTTCTACTAATTCTTTCTCGAGTTTTCTTAAAGAAAGAAGTATTTTGAACAATACAAATTTTCATATAAGAGAAGTCATGTTATTTGAGCTGTTCTGCATCTTGCTAGTTTTTTGGAGGAATTGTGATATATTTCTAGGATCCTCTCCTGGTAATATACAAAGTCCTAACGCAATATTATTAGCACCATAATATCTTATTGTAGCACTAAAACAACTTAACTAATTTGATTGATGACTAGGTAGTTTTCTGAGTTTTTTGTAATTACCATTTTACATAAATACCTCGGTAAATAAATGTCTTGGCCAAATGGATCTCTAGACTCTCCATTCTATCCTTTCATCAACAGTTTATCCAACATGCTCTTCTATCCACAGACCTGCCAGCCATCAGTATCATCAAACCTCCTAAATTTAATTATGTAATAGGTGGAAATTTCATATCTTGATCATTTTACCTATATTTCTTTATTAAAAACCATCACTGAGAATATTTCCATAATTTAGTTAGCTATTTTTGGACACAGATTTTGAAGAAATTTTTATTCCACTCTAATAGATTTGGACGTTATTCTAGCTTTGAAAATTTTTGTGTCTTTAAAAGTTAACTTGATAAAATCTAGCTGATAAAATGGCAAGGGAAGTAACTAAATTCTACTTTATGATTCTTGTCATTTTATTTTACTTTAAGTATTCTTAATTACTACATTATAAATATAAAAATGTCAAGTTTACTCTTGAGGTATGTGGAATAAAAAGTAACTAGAAGAGGAGCCCTTCCTTCAAGCTTTAGTATTAACCTACTGAAGAGAAGCAAGAGGAATAGGAATGGAAGCTCTCATGCATGGGGTAACCGTGGTGGGAAAGGCATTGCCATGTGTATTTAATGATATAAACTCACTGAAATCAATGTATTTATCATTGACTTCTCAACAAATATTGATTCTTTTTTATTCTGATTAAATCAATCTCATTGCATGAACAGGGTTTAAAAAGATCAGAACAAGAACAGTGGTTAACTTTTAAGTCATTTATTCAAATACTTATCACATTCTGATTCAACAGCAATGATACGGGCTTTTACTTTGTTATCACTGCACTGAGTGGTAATAGAAACCCAGAAAGACTAAGCAATATTTTCAAAGGGACACTAGAATCCTCATTGCATGTATCCGGAGAGGTCAGCCTTGCTACACCACATATAATAGAATCCATAGCAGTCTCTGGCCTTTGTATGCCACTTTATTATTATGCACATGACTTCATCTGTATTTCTAACACCAGGTCTCAGAGGCAGACTGAACTTCAGCATATTTTATGAAGTACTTGGGGTATATGCTTTTAACACTCTGCCTTGTTGACCCCCATACCACCATGAAAACATGTATTTATGTTCAAAAACCAGGTGCCCAGTTTGCCTATGTGATATGTGACTCTACTAGAAACTAAACTCCATTCTCAGTAATGTTGTCAGCAAATTGTCAACATAGGATATGGGCAATTTTTCAGAGGACAAATCAATCAGGAGCAGAAAGGAATTATTTCTGTCAAAGTCACCATGTCCTTCTATAAATTGCTGCTTTTATAGGGAGGCAGGGACCCCATGCTTGCCTTCAGTTTACCTTCCGTTTAATCCAAATATTAAACAGAATTAAACTTCTTTTGGGATAAATAACCATAACTTAAACTGAGCTTTAAGGAAATACTTCTGTGCCGTATTATCTAGTCAATCTCATGAAGTTTGGTTTCAGCTTTAGTTTTTTTTTTCCATAATGAGCCACACATTCAACATGTTTTGTATTTACAAAAAACAATAAACTGAACAACTTCTATTTTAATATTTTTTAAATAAAACTGTTAGGATAGAAAATCCTACTGCATTAAATTATAATAATGTTGATATCCCTCTCCATGATCCCTCAACCTGATATTCTATTAAAGGGTTATTTTATGGTCCTTTTAAACCTCCTCATAAATTCATTATGGAGGCCGAAAGAGATCACTTTCATATTGCTCAGCAATATCCCTCCCTTTCCTGTTTTCTTTTTCTTTCCCTAGTTTGTAATCCAAAAATCAGGGATGCAAGAGCATCATCACTATGGAGATTCTCATGTGCCTTATTCTTCCTTCTCTCTGACTGTGAAAAATAAGTCTGTGTAGCACATACAACATTGTAATTGACTCTCTCGTGCAGCCACCATTGGGTATTTCTTACAAGAAATTATATTAGCCTTCCTTTTAAATGTGTTCAGGGTAATAAGTCATCCTTGACATTCACCACTCATACAACAAAATGTCTGTGTTACAAAATCAGCCCCAAGCTTATCAAATAATTAATACCAGATTTGTAAGTGACACAGATGATGTCAGGTTTTTGTATTAAGTAGGACCTTGATCCCTAGCATTTACTGGTTGCAAACCTTTTACTAACAGATAACATCTGCCAATGAGTAATACTTGGTTTCAGGAAAGAACAGCTTTTAGTGATTTTATTCCTATGACGTTCACAAGGTTGCCAAAACTTGAAGCCAAATGCTTTTGTTTAAGCACCATGGAACAAGAAATGGCCATGCAATCTCTCTCACAGTTTTTTTAAGCCTGAGGGAATCATGTTTAAGGATAAGAAGAATCCTATTCAGTTCCTGGCAAAGACTTAGTTCAGAAATTATCATTGAATTAATTAATTGCCTGTATAGTTTAAGGTAATATCAATCTGTTGAGTAGGAAGTGGAAATATATTCTATTCTACAACCATGGTCAGATAGAAATGACTGAGTTACTAACTATGCTAGCAAGATGTCAAAAGAAATGTAGAAAGGGTTCCCAAATTGACCAAGTTTCTCACTGTTGGAGTTGAAAGTTACAGATAAGCAAAGAAGAGTCTAGTATGATCTATGAAGATTTGACCTGGAGACCCCGGTATAAACTCATGTTTCACTGACTATAAATACATAGTGTTACATAGGTTAATATTTATAGATACGTGAGTATATTAATACATGGGTTATACATACATATATTTCCTTACTCTGTCAGCTGAGAGGACATAGAACAATGATACTTCAGTAGCAACCAACATACCTCGCACCAGATCTTGTTCTCTAAATCCATTCTCCAATAAAAGAAACCAGGGCTCCTTGGAGAAATGGCTGATCCTAAAACTGGGTTGGTAAACATACAAAATGAGGCTCACCAAACAGCCAAAGTAATACTAAGCAAAAAGCACAAAGCTGGAGCCATCACATTACCTGACTTTACACCACACTACAAGGCTACAGTAACCAGAACAGCGTGATACTGCTAGAAAAACAGACACATAGACCAATGCAACAGAAGAGAGAACCCAGAAAAAAAGCCACATACCTACAATAAACTGACTTTTGACAAAGTTGACAACAAAAATGGGGAAAGAGCACTCTATTCAATATATGGTGCTAGGAAAATTGGCTAGCCACATGCAGAAGAATGAAAGTGGACCCCTACCTATCACCACATACAAAAATTAACTCAAGATGAGCGAAAGACTGGAATGTAAGACCTAAAACTATAAAATTACTAGAAGGAACCCTAGGAAACACCCTTCTGGACATCTGCCTTGGCAAAGAATCTATGACCAAGTTCTCAAAAGCAATTGCAACAAAAACAAAAATTGACAAATGGGACCTAATTAAACTAAATAGTTTCTGCATGGCAAAAGAAACTATCAACAGAGTAAACAGACAACCTACAGAATGGGAGAAAATATTCACAAACTATACATCCAACAAAAGTCTTAATAGCCAGAATCTATAAGGAACTTAAACAAATCAACAAGCAAAAACCAAATAACCCCATTAAAAAATCGGCAAAGGACATGAACACTTCTCAAAAGAAAACATAGAAGAGGCCAAAAAAAAAAAAAGCAAAAATGCTCAACATCACTAGTCATCAGAGAAATGCAAATCAAAACACAGTAAGATACCGTCTCACACCATTCAGAATGGCTATTCTTTTTGTTTGTTTGTTTTCGTTTTTTTTGAGACTGAGTCTTGCTCTGTTGCCCAGGCTGGAGTGCAGTGGCGTGATCTTGGCTCACTGCAAACTCTGCCTCCCAGGTTCAAGTGATTCTCCTGCCTCAGCCTCCCGAGTAGCTGGGACTACGGGCGCCCGCCACCACAACTGGCTTTTTTGTATTTTTAGTAGAGACGCGTTTTCACCATGTTGGCCAGGATGGTCTCGATCTCTTGATCTCATGATCCACCTGCCTCAGCCTCCCAAAGTGCTGGGATTACAGGCGTGAGCCACCGCGCCCAGCCCAGAATGGCTATTCTTAAACAGTTAAAAACAAAAAACAAAACAAAAAACCAGATGTTGGTGAGGCTGTGTTGAGAAAAGGGAACATTTATACATGTTGATGGGAAGGTAAATTAGTTTAGCCACTGTGGAAAGCAGTTTGGAGATTTCTCAAAGAACTTAAAACTACCATTTGACTGAGCAATCCCATTACTAGATATATATCCAAAGGAAAATAAGTCATTTTACCAAAAAGACACATGCACTTGTATGTTCATCGCAGCACTATTCACAATAGCAAAGCCATGAACTCAATCTAGGTGCTATCAACAGTAGTGTGGTACATATACACCATGGAATACTATGTAGCCATAGAAAGGGACAAAATCATTTCCTTTGCAGCAACATGCATGTAGCCAGAGGCCATCATCCTAAGCAAATTAATGCAGAAATGGAAAACCAAATACTACACATTCTCACTTATAAGTGGAAGCTAAACATTGGGTACACGTGGGCGTAAAGATGGAAACAATAGACACTAAGAACTACAAGAAGGGGGAGGGAGGGACTGGGAAAGGACTGAAAAACTACCTATTGGGCACTATGCTCACTACTTAGGTGACAAGTTCAATTGTACCCTAAACCTAAACCTCAGCATCACACAATATACCCTTGTAACAAGCCTGCGCATGTACTCTCTGAATCTAAAAGTTAAAAAAAAAAAAAATGAGGCTTAATTATCTTGTAGTCCCAGAAAGTAAAAAAAGTCTTTTTTTTTTTTTTTAAGAAAGCCCCACAACAATGGAGACACTTTCAGATCAATCAAAAAATTTCAAATGGCCAAAGTTGAAACAATTTGAGCAATAAAATAACATGGTATATTATACCCAAAGTAGAAAATAAACATCCATGAGTTTATATTGATATAAATATATGGTTGAAAACTAAATGGGGAAGACTAGACAAATCTCCCATGTAGAAGATTCTGTATAATTCGGGTAGATATGCCATCCTCAAGGAGGTAGTGCAAGACTCTGCACTCTTTAAGCGTGGGCTGCACAGTGACCTCTTTCCAATGGATGTGATATGGAAAGGGGGAAAAATGTAACCCGACAAACACTATGTCAGCCAGGTGGTCAAGGTTAACATCAACAGTGAGACGTCATGGTGATAGCATGAACCCTTGATATAATGTGATACAAACGGCATTCTCCTCTGCGGTCTTCCAAAAACCACAACCTGAGTCTAATTACGAGGAAACCATTAGACAAATCCCAAATTGAGGGACAGTCAAGAAGACACTTGATTAGTTCTCCTCAAAACTGTCAAGGTCATCAAAACAAGGAAAGTTTGAGAAACTGTCACAGGGAAGAAGTGCCACAGGAGACATGACAACTAACTACATATCATGAGATATCTTCGATAAAATCCTGGGACAGAAAAAAGGACAGTAGGTAAAAACTAAGGAAATCTGAGTAAAGTGTGGACTTTATTTAATAATCATGTATCAGCATTGGTTCTTCCATTATGGCAAATCAACCACAGTAATATAAAATGTTAATAATTAGGAAAATTGCATGTAGGACCTATGGGAATTCTTTGAACTATCTTCACAATTTTTTATAAAAATATAATTTTATTATAAAATTTAAAAAGCTTATTTAAATTTGTTTAAAATACTCCCCAGTTTACTCTTTTTATTATTCATCTGGACTTTAATTGGATGTCAATATTTTTATGACAACCAACCTAAATTGTTAGTCTCTGATGCCCCACAGATTGAGTTGGTTCTTCTAAGTGCTTCAATCAAAGCCTTAATTTTACCCTGAGAATAGTCTTTTCAATTGTTAGGAAAATATTTTCTAAGTTGTTCACATGCTGTCATTTTGGTTATTACACCATTTCTGATAAAAGACTGCTATAGCTTGACTCTCAGTTTTATTAACACTCTATTATGATTATCCTTTTAAAAACACTCTAAACTCTGGTCAGCCTCACTTAGGGTAGTAATGAGGGTGAATGTATCATTGCAAGCCTAATTCTGCCCATTATATTTCTGCCTCTCCATTTATGCTAGTCTAAAAGTGTTATTTGAGCCGGAAGATCATTCTGTGACCTTCAGATTACTGCTGGGTGGCTTCGGCAAAAAAGGAATTACCAATGCATTAAATTTGAATTAGCTCTGAGAAATCATGCAGATGTATGCACAGAACATTATAGCAACACTGTCTCCCAGGCACAGCAGAATTGCTTTTATGCAGTTTTAAAGAATCACTTGAGCAATCCTTAAATTGCACACACGATGAAGCTGAGCCAGCATCTTCTGTTAAAAAAAAAAAATATATATATATATATATATGTCCTGCAGCCCAAATATAGCCTTTCAGGGAGTTGTCTTTCAGAGAAACCTGATCATATAGGGACTGCTGCTGAGTGGACTGTTTGGGTTCCAGCCCCACCATATTAGAGTGCCCTGGCAGAGTGATTGCAGAAGTGTCACTTAGACTAATGATTATGAATTATGCAGAGGGTCATATCCTCTTAGTTACAAGTCATTTACACGGTTTCCCTCTAGACTGCCTAGTCTGGTTCAATTTTTTTTCCTCCTACTAGGAAATAACTCATTGAATAGATGTTCGATGTTGAATTTATTGACATTCTATTTTTCTTCCACAATGCTAAGCTTGCAAAACAACCAAATGAAAAACAACAACAACAACAACAAGATACCTACCCTCCGTGAAATTATAGCATTAACAAGTCTTGGTTTAATTTTTTTTCTTCTAGTCTGTCAGGGTGCTTCCCATTTTAAAGTTCTGACAGTTCTAATCTCTCTCTGTCTTGCTCTTCTATCTTCAGTTACATTGAAAAGGTGGTGTAAAGATGTGTGCATGGGGAAAGAGAACACAGTTAACACTAAAATCCACACTTCTCAATCTGTAAAATGTATAATGTTTCAGTGAGCTACTTAAAAGGAAGAACAACAGAAATATCAGAGATTCTCATTTTTGGAATTAAAGCCTGTCAGATCCCCAGATTTTTCTGAATCTAAGCCCTTGAGCCTACACTTAAAATGAAAGAGACAGGCCATAGAAAATTCTGTACATTTTAACAAGTGATATGATTCATTAAGCATGACCGTGTAGATGGGTGATGAAGTCAGCTGAAAAACAGGGATCTGCTTTTTCTATCGCTTGCTGACCTCAGTTTCAATGGAAAAAATAAAAGAAACATTGACCTCTCCCAAAAAGTGGACCATTCATGACCATCTTCAAAGTCAGAGGCTATTTCTTACAGTAAAGCCAGCCTGGAGAAAGAGGAAATGTCTTTTCCAAATTGACCTGGCAGATTTCATCTTGATGAGAGCTGAGCAGGGCAGAGCCTCTCATGCCTCCATAACCAATTTCAAAGCCAACAGGCCTTGTTATTGTTTATATGGTGGTGGTCTTTCAGCCATGCAAAGTGCCAGGCAACACCAACCTCCAGGCAGAGGAGCTGCCCTGACAGCCAGACCACTTCAAAAGGAGGCCCCTTGTGGCCAGAAATGGAAAGAGAGTGCTCTGGAATTGCTGTTCACACTTTCAACAACTTGATTTTTTAAGGTGTTGGAATAATTCGGGGATGGCTTCAAGCAGCCACATTTTGCTACCCCTGGGAAACCTGAGGCATCTAGGAAGATCCCTCAGGAGCACAAATATCTCCCCAAGGAGTAACCATCACATTGCAGCAGCTGGACCTCATTCCCATTATCCCTCTGTGCCCCAAAAATAAACCCAGAGAAGCTTCCAAAGGGCAACTTGTGCTAGCACAGTGGGGTTTAATGGCATTTAAGGGCCTTCCATGGCAGGATGCTTCATTGATATAACAGCCAGAGGGATCCTTGTGTTTAACACAGAACTCTTGCCATGCCCCTCCTCTTCTCAAACCCATCTTCTCAACTCTCTCAGAGAAAAGCAAGGTTGTAGAATGACCTACAGGTGAACAGCTCTGCTCTTCCCAACTGTTCGACCTCTGCTCTCACCTCCACACAATCCCACTGGCCCCTCGCCCTCCCTCACATGTGCGGAGCTTGCTCCAGTCCACAGCCTCTACTTGCAATGCTCTGCCCTCAAATGTTCACCCACACGGGTGAAGGGGTTTCTTCCCAAAACCCCTTCAGGTCTCAGCTCACACATCATCACTGACATTAGGGACCTCTCTCTAGCAGATAACAACCCCCACTAGACATAGCGTATCCCCTGTACTGCTTTGTTTTTCTAAATAACATTCCCCCTGAATGCACAGCATATTTTATGTACTTATTTGCCCACTCTTATCTCTTCTAATAAAAATGTCAACTGCATGAGGATGGGGAGTTTGTTTTGTTGACTGCTTTATTCCTAGAAACTTGAAAGTACCTGACACAGACTGGGTGCTCAGTGACACTCATTCAACTAAGAGAATGAGTCTCAACGTGTGTTATCACTCTGCATTTTCCCCTTGTTACCCTATTTCCCCCTTCATCCTCTCTCCCATCACACACACACACACACACACACACACACACACACACACACACACACACACTCCAAAACGACAGCCCAGAAGATCCCTTGCCTGGGAGACAACTGTGTTACCAGATAGAAGCACCCCACTTTCTGGATTTTGCTTTCTGGAAGCCTGAGCTTCTTGAGAACTTTAGGTGAAGAAGAGAGAAGAGTCTATACTCCCATAGCTGGGAAAGGAGACTGTTCTGTGGATTTCCAGATCTTCGGACTCAGGACCCACAGTCCCAGGAGTCACCGGCAGAGGAGCAGAACCTCACAGTGCATTGGCTATGGGGGCATCTGGGAAGACAACTGATCCTTATGCAGCCGAAGACCCTCTAGGACAGGGAAGCTGCAGAGTACCCACCCCCAAGATGGTGAACAGAAACGCAGCAGCCCCCCTTGATGTTTGTTCTGTGTAACATCCACGGGACCATTATTCATGGGAGCAGGCCTCCAAAAGGGTAAGGGTAATTTTTGATGTTAGGTTTAAAGGGACCCTGACTGAATGTGGGTTGGTTTAAAGTCAATAAGGAAATATGACATTACTGAACACCAAGACTGCAGTTGCACATCCACCCCTGTGCAGGCAGCCCTTCCAGACTAGCTGAGAATCCTTGGCTGGGTTGGCTGGCTACATGGTCCTGCAGACTATAAGGTCACACAGGGCCCTTCTCAGCTACACTTGGTTTAATGCTCTGGTATCACCCTCTTGAAATGTTTTATTGTGCCTGTGAAGTTGTGTTTTGCGAGTAAGTCTCACTAGACAATGGAGCCCCAGGTGAGCAGGGGGAAACACTCTTGGTGCCCATGCTGGTGCTCAGTCCTGCAGGTGCAACAGGCAGCCTGAGCCCCAAGTGGATGGCCAGAGCCAGGTCCTGGGCCCAGATTGCTGGTGACAGTAGTGGCAGCAATGGCAGAAGCTGCAAGAATGGTGGCAGCATCCACTGACCCATGAAAGAGGAGGGGCTCTGCCTGTGCCAGTGAGGGGACCTGGGGTGTCTGTCAATTCCCAGAGCCCATCTCTATAGCATCTGCATGAATATTAAATCGATGGTCTGAAAACCAGGACAGGAAGTGTGGTGCTCAGACAGAAAACCTTGTCAGTAAATTCTTACAAAATAAAAGTGTACTCATGGACATGGCAATAAAGCATATCAGGGAGTTATTAGGATTCTTCGAAGAGCTAGGATCTCTGGTTTCAAAAACTGCTGCAACATTAAAGAGCAAACATTTACAGAATTAGAAATAGAGATTGAATTTAACCATTGTCACATTTGACAGAAGAGTACACTCTTTTCATATGAAGTGTTGGATGAATCAATTATTAATGAGGGAGACAATTTTAAAATTAAGTTTTTCTTGTAACTGAAGAGACGATGACAGAAGATATAAACAGGCTCTTTGAATTAGAGACAATTCACAAAACCACTTTAGGTTTGTTATATGACTTCCTCAAGTCACAAGAAATGTCAGAGAAAATATCAAAATGCCATTATGTAAACTTACATTTAAAATTAAATTCAGACAACTGAAAACTGACTTATATGAAGAGTTAAATTTTTTATTTAAAAAAATGGGTACATAAGAATCGTCAATGCTCTAAACATACTAAAATGTATATTTTGAAATAATTTACCAGAAACTTATCCCAATGTCATCATAGCCTTTAAAATACTCTTAACAGCTTTAGTAGTGGTTGCATCAGCAGAAAGATACTTCTCAAAATTAAAAATTACTTGCAATATCACACTTTCCAGGAGCAACTGACATTGCTTTCAATTATATCAATTGAAAATACAGTAGCTAAAGTATAAATTTAGAGATCTAATGAATAAATTTGTAGAAAGGTAAGTCAGAAAAATCTTATGATTGAGACATCATGTTAATCACACATCTTTATTCTGTTATATAAAATTGTAATCCCATAGTTTTTTTTGTAACTTATAACTTTATGTTGTTTACTCATATATTACTAGTCCCCCATTATGTTTTATAAGCAAAAGTTATTTTTAAAAAGCTCCATGTTTTCATTTTTTCCTGTGACCCACAAATTACATAGCCAGCCATTCAGCAAAGAAGGTACTTTGATTATCATGGCTAATGAGGGACTCTCTTAAATGTGGCATTTAGCAGGTAGAGGCCAAAGATGCTACTAAGCATTCTGCAATGCATGGGATGCTCTCACAGTAAAGAATTATTCAGCCTAATGTGTCAAGTTTGAAAAAATTCTGCTGCAGACTAATTTAACTCATAAAATTGGAGCAGATTAATTTAACTCACGGAAGTGATTTAGAGTCCCAATTGTGATTGACATCAAATTGCCTGACCTTCATGGTCTGCCAGGAATAGGTGGGGAATGGGGGTTGGGGTTCTTCGCTGAATCTGACTTAAGTTGACTTGAAGAAAATAAAGAACAGCAACATTTCTTGAATATTTAAGATGTGGCTACAAATGTATATCCACAGGTGTAGCTTTCATCCAGGATTGCTGATATACTGCGTCACCTAAGACTTATGAAATGCCTAAAACTCTGACCCATGTTTCAAAACAATGGAAAAATAGCTATGATCCTCCTGGAGAGCAGTGTGTTGATTGAGGGAATGGAGTGACTTGGTGAAGGACTGAGTTTGAAAGAGTAATATCAGCACTTTCAAACTAAGGGGTTGAATACAGGATGGTGATAAAAAGTATGAATAAAAGAATCTTTTATTATTGCTAATCTTATTAGTAAATACAATATTATAGGTATTTGCTAATAAGATTAATTTTTAGTAGATAATACCCACCCCAATCAACCTAGCTTAGGGATATCTACCAAAAAAAGACACTGAAGAGAAAATATTAAAAACATATCCCAAACTCTGGGTTTCCACAAACACTGATCCTTTTCATGGAAAGGATAGGGTAGTATCCAGCAATTGATTTTGCGGAGTCTAAAGCATAAGAACATTTCTTGTTGCCCAGATTCTGGTTCTGTCACCAAAGGCAGGCTACTGTACCAGGATAGGCTATAAAATGTTTGTTTTTCCTTTGATAAAAATAACTTCCCACCAAACACTGAAGTTGTTTCCAAGGCATGAAACTCCAGTCCCTAGAAAATATGCATGTGAATCCTGGTTATGACACACTTCTGAAATGCTACACATCGGTGTCAGATACCTGAGGCCAAGAAAAGGTCGTGAATTTCAGAACACCTGAGGAGTCTAGCTTTTGAGAGTGTGGACATTGTCAAACATCAGGGCTTTAGTCACTAGGGCTGAATATCCAGGCTTTTGAGCTTACTAAAATCAAGTTCATATGGCAAGCTAAGTTCTTAAATAGTCCCCAGAAAATAGGTCTGCATTTATTCTGAGGTTAGAAATTGGCACAGAGGGCACTGACCCAGGATATTCAGACTCAAAAAGCACACACAAATATAACCCATTTAAAGCGCTGCTGGCATGACAAGGTCAAGGCTGAATGGCCTGCTCTGTTCCAAGCTTAGTCTGACTTGCCTCCAAACTACTCACAACTTCTCCCATTAAGAGGAGCTGATGACAGAAGGCACTGAGGATGAATCAATTGCACCTTCCTCATCAAACGGACACAGACACAGATGGGTCCACTTCAGTAGCACCAGCTCAACCCCGGCTGGATAGGGAAGATGGAAGGTTTTTTTGCAGTATTTAACACTTTGTTGGGTTTATGAGAAGCCATTCAGCAGGCTGTCTGAGAGGTGGCTGCCAAGGTGAGAGTTCCAATCATGCTAAAAGGGCCTCCCCTTAGTCTACTTTCAGAATAACCTTGCCAGGGATGGGAGGTGGGGGTGGGATCGGCTTAGCAAACCGTAGAGGGATAAGTGAATAGTCCCTTAGGAGAGGTACATATTTCCTCCTCGGACCTTAGATCCTGAAAGTGGGAGTCAATTTTTTTTCTTTCTAGGGAAGTAAAAACATAATAGGTGCAGAATTTGGAAGGACAACTTAATAAACTATCAAATTGAGTTGATTTTCTGTATTTTTTACTCTTTGACCCCTAGGGTCATGTGAAACAGTCAGAGTCTCTTTCAATCTTTCATTCAATACTGCTGAATGAACAGTGTTCAAGCCCAAATTGTTCCACAAAGCCTGGCAGCTTTGTGACATCATGCAATACTTGGGCCATGGGAATGTTTGGCATGCCTGGAGCCCTGGAGCCCAGTATCTCACCCTCTAAGATAACACAACTCATCATTCCCTCCTGAGGTTCTCCACCTTAGAGATGACAGCCAATGACCTGTACATGTATGTGAAGGGGAAAGTCTGCACTTAATACCTGAAAACTACTTATCCACCTTCGTAATAAGGCACTCTCTATGTATCCAACTTGGCATTGGGCATGACCATTATTAAAAGGAAACCAACAGAACTCCTGCTTCTGGTAGAATGTTTGAAGATAATATGCAGAAAGTGACCTGAAACTGCACAAATGGAAGAACTGGCTTTCAACTAAAACTCCAAGAAAGGGAAACACATACACAATGTAGCAGAGGTGACATTTTACCTCTACCCTCCTAGGGTTTTTGGCTGGGCCTGAGAATTAAATTGATACAAGACTGATCAATCAACAGGAGAAAAATATATAGATTTGTTTAGTATAAGTTTTATGTAGCATAGGAGCCTTCACTAGGAAATGAAGACCCAAAGATGAGGTTAGAATTGAATACCTACATACTGAGTTGGACAAAGAGCAGCAAATTATAAAAATGTGACAAGGCAGAGGGGGTTGGGCTAGGGTAGTTAATTGGGTAGAGAGGTGACGAGGGGGATGAGGGTAGTTTAACAAGGTTTGTTGGTATAGATTTCCCTTGGTCCCAGCTTCCCATCCTTGATGATGAGAATGATACTTTCCTTACGGTACACGGAGGACATCTTTCACATGGGAATTTCATCCCCTGCTTTTAAGAAACAGAAGGAAGGTCAGAGTAGTCTTGTAGCTGCTGTTTTCCAAGTGCCTTTAACTCTTAAGTAGCTAATATGCCAGGGCAGCATATTTTGAGGTGGCATATTCTTAACTCTGTCAACACACACAAAGACACACACTCATGCACACACACGTATCCACCTGAATGAGTTTGTATTGCCAGACAGACCACAGATATAAGAAACTCTGATGCAAAAGATAGAAGCACTTCTTCATAGCAAAAATAAACAAAAACAATAAACTCTTGAGCTCCCAAATAAGATGCCTAGTATACTTGTCTTGTGATATACCACCATTGTGGAGAACATGAACACGGAATGTGCCCCACAAGCATTTCAGTAGATTCAGTAACTATAGTCCCACACTGGAAGAAAACAGAGGTAGACAGCATAATCTATTGCATATATATATAAATATATACATATCATTTAGCATATATATACACCATATGTTATATATGGCAAATTACATATATTATTCATTCATGTTATAACAGCATTTTATAACATATGACAGGATGTCCTTTATTAATGTTGAATAATATTCCATATATTATATATGGTATATTACATATATTATTATATATATTACCATATATATACCATATATACCATAGTACCATACATACATATATTATATATGGTAAATGATAGAGTTTACATATATATTATATTTATGGTAAATGATAGAGTTTACATTGTAAAGTATATATTCAGCTAGTCTCTAAATATAATTTCATCATCTTTTAAAGATGTTTTGAAGGGACAGATATTCATGTTATTGTATGTAGATGCTCAAACTAGGTAGACTTTTGAGTACTCAGAATGGGCATAGCTAGATGAGCAGCTCCTGCATTCAGAGTTCTTTCCAGTTGTTCTATGTGCAACATCAGCATGTACATTATTTTGATCCACAGACCCTTATACATAAATTCAAGCACCTGAAAATTACACCCTAAGCCAAGGATGGAAAGTTGACCTCATCTTGCATACTAACACCAATCCATTGGTGTGGCTGCCATGTGGGTTGTGTTAAGAGGAGGTCAGATGCTATGCCTGGGTGCAGTGGAAAAGAAAGTAATATGATTCATTTCTGCCATGTATAAAAAAAGGGGACAGTGACAAGCATATGTGCCTTTATTTGCCATCTCTGTTTTAGATTCCAGCAGCAATTTCAAGCTTGGAAACATACTAACTAGGGGTGTGCTGCAGAAATCAGTGAGGGATGGGCATATGATCAGTGTGACAAGATACATTCAAAAATTGCTATTGTATAAATTTTTAATCATGCTGTATAATTTATTTTGAAATTACAAATAACATGAAAAAAGATAAGAGCTTTTGTGCTTGATGAAAGAAGGCAATGCATTTTAAAATTCTGAGAAACACTGCCCTAGTCTATAAATTCATAAATAACTTCTTCCACCTTGGCCAATAAATATAATTTGGTCTAATAAACATTACTTAAACCAATTTGTGCAAGCCACTGTGCTAGACACTCTGGGCAGTTCCCACAATCAAAGGTTTATAATTGCCAAATTAAATGCACATTCATGTATTTTTTTTCAATCTTGCAAAACTGAAACTGTATACCCATTGAACAACTCCCCTCTTCTCCCTCCCTCAACCACTGGCAACCACCATTCAACTTTCTGTTTCTAAGAGTTTGACTACTATAGATACCTCATGTAAGTAGAATCATATAGTATTTGTCATTTTGTGACTGGTTTCTTTTGTGTAGCATAATATCCTTAAGGTTCATTCATGTTATACCATATGATAGGATGTCCTTTATTAAGGTTGAGTAATATTCCATTGTATGTGTCTACCACATTTTCTTTATCCATTAATCTTTCAGTATACATCTAGTTTGCTTACACCACTTGGCTATTATGAATAATGCTGCATGAATGTGCAAATATCTCTTTAAGATACTGTTTTCAATTCTTTTGGATAAATACCCAGAAGGATTTCTAGATTATATGTTAATCCTAGTTTTAATATTTTGAGGAACTTCAATAATATTTTTCATAGTAGCCGCACCATTTCACATGCCCACTAACAGTGCATAAGGTTTTCAATTTCTCCATATCCTCACCAACAATTTTCAGGTTTAGTGGCTGGGGTTATAGGTACCCGCCACCATGCCCAGCTAATTTTTTTGTATTTTTAGTAGAGACAGGGTTTCACCATCTTGGCCAGGCTGGTCTTGAACTCCTGACCTCGTGATCCACCCGCCTTGGCCTCCCAAAGTGCTGAGATTACAGGCGTGAGCCACCATGCCCAGCCTTCTCTTGTTTTTATAGTGGCCATCCTAACGAATATGAGGTGATATCTCATTGTGGTTTTAATTTGTGTTTCCCTGATGATAAGTGATGAGTATCTTTTCACATGCTGTTGTCCATTTGTAGACCTTCTTTGGAGAAATGTCTATTGAAGTCCTTTGCCCATTTTTAATTGGATTGTTTCTTGTTGTTGTTGAGTTGTAGGAGTTTTTTACATATTCTGAATATTAACTTAATATATCAGATGTGCAGTTTGCAAATATTTTCTCTCATTCAGTTGCTTTTTTTCACTCTGTTTACTGTTTCCTTTGCTGCACAGAAGTTTTTGAGTTTGATGTAGTCCCATTTGTCTATTTTTACTTTTGTTGCCTGTGCTTTTGGTGTGATATGCAAAAAAAAATTGCCAAATCCAACATTAGAAGCATTTCCTCTGTATTTTTTTCCAGGAGTTTTGTAGTTTCAGGTCTCATGTTTAGGTCTCTAATTCATTTTAGGTAATGTTTGTATATAGTATATAGTTAAGAGCCTGACTTTATATTTTGTAGGTAGATATCCAGTTTTCCCAACACCATTTGTTGAAGAGATTATACTTTCCCCACTGTGTACCCTTTTGAAGATAATTTGATGATAAATGTGAGGGTTTATTTCTAGGCTATCTATTATGTTACCTTGGTCTATACCTCTGTCTTTATACCAGTACCATACTGTTTTAATTACTGTGGCCTTATAATATGTTTTGAAATCAGAAAGTTTGAGGCTTCCCCCTTCGTTTTTCTTTCACAATATTGTTTCATTTATTTGTGGTCCTTTGCAATTCCGTTAAAATTTTAGGATAGTTTTCACTATTCCTACCAAAAAAAAAGTGGTTGGGATTTTGATAGGGATTGCATTAAGTCTGTAAATCACTTTGGGTAGTATGGACATTTAAGCAATATTAACTCTTCCAATTCATGGAAACAAGATATAATTTTCATTTATTTGTGTATTATTTAATTTATTCTTCAATGTTTTATACTTTTCAGAGTACCTGCTTTCTTCCCCCTTGGCTAAGTATATTCCTAAGTATTTCATTCTTTTTGATGTTTGTAAATGGGGTTATTTACTTAGTTTGCTTTTCATTTTGTTCATTGTGGGTATGTAGAAACGCAACTGATTTTTGCGTACTGATTTTGTATCCTGCAACTTTACTGAACTGGTTTATTCTAACAGGTTTCTTAGGGAAATCTTTAGGGTTCTCTACATGTAAAATCATGTCTTCTATGAACAGAGATCATTTTACTTCTTCCTTTCTAGTTTGGATTTCTTCCATTTCTTTTTCCTGCCCAATTGCTCTGGTGAAGGCTTCCAATACTATATTGAATAGAAGTGGTGAGAGTAGGCATTTTTGCCTTGTTCCTGAACTTAGAGGTAAGTGCACCTCTAAGTTTTGTTACCATTGGTGTATGATGTTAGCTGTAGGCTTTTCATATATGGCCTTTATTATCTTTAGGCAATTTCCTTTCATTCCTAGTTTGTTAACTTTTTTCATCATGAGTGGATGTTAATTTTGTCAAATGCTTTTTCTGCATCAATTGAGATAATCACATAATTGTGTCTTTCATTCTGTTAACGTGGTGCATTATGCTGATTTATTTTCATGTGTGAAACCACCCTTGTATTCCAGTAATAAATTCCATTAGGCCATGGTGTATAATCCTTTTAATGCGTTGTCGAATTCAGTTTGCTAGTATTTTGTTGAGGATTTTTGCATTAATATCTATCACAGCGATATTGGTCTGTAGTTTTCCTTTCTTGTAGTATCTCTGTCTGATTTTGGTATCAGAGGAATACTGGCCTCATAAAATGAATTTAGATGTGTTCCATTTCTTGGAAGAGTTTGGGAAGGACTGGTGTGAATTCTTTTTTTAAATGTTTGGTGGAATTCTGTAGCAAAGCCCTCTGGTGCTGAGTCTTTCTTTGTTGGGAGGTTTCCGATTACTGATCTGATCTTATTAGTTATAGGTCTGTTTAGATTTTTATTTCTTCATGATTCAGACTTGGTAAATTGTATGTTTCTATAATCTTTTTTTAGCTTATCCAATTTGTTAGAATATATCTGTTTATATTAGTTTCTTGTGATCCATTTTATTTTTATGGCTTCAGTTATAATGTCTCCTCTTTCCTTTCTAATTTTTGTTATATGAATCTTTTCTCTATTTTTCTTAATCTAGCCAAGGATTTCTCAATTTGGTCAACTTAAAAAAAAAGTCTTAGGTTTTTTTTTTTTTAATTTTATCTAATGTTTTTTCATTCTCTACTTCGTTTTTTCTGTTTTAATCTTTTTTATTTCCTTTCTTCTGTTAATTTTGGGTTTAGTTTGTTGATATTTTTCTGTCCTTTAAGGCATAAAGTTAGGTGGCTGATCTGAGATCTTTTCTTTTTTCAACGTACTCATTTATCACTATAAACCTCACTTTTAGTACTATTTTTGTTGCATCCCATAAATATTGGTGTGTTGTGTTTTCATTTTCATTTGTCCTCAAGATATTTCTAATTTCCCTTATGAATTCTTCCTTGACAAATTGGATGTTTAATTTCCATTTCATGTAATTTTTTGTTAAAGAAATAGTTCTGTTAGAGATAGTTACTAGAGCATGCCCAAAATAAAAAAGAGATACAAAGAGTTTTGATACTATCCAAGTAATGTGAAAATTCAGGCACCTTATAGACAAGTAAATTTAGTATACCTAGCCCTGGGATTTTATGACAAAAACTGTAAATCTTTACAAAGGAACCTTCTCCTCTAATATTATTTCTCCTAGATATTTGTAATATACCTAAAAGAAACAATCCCTGCTTCATCTTTGTCTGTCTTGTTCTAAGTGGCTCCATGGTTCAGATCCTAGTCTCATTATCACCTCTGAATCAACAGTTTCT
Source organism: Pan paniscus (assembly GCF_029289425.2). Taxonomy (NCBI): domain Eukaryota; kingdom Metazoa; phylum Chordata; class Mammalia; order Primates; family Hominidae; genus Pan; species Pan paniscus. Next base: position 120,518,861 of record NC_073253.2, on the reverse strand, counting down.
TATCCTGTCCAGATTATTTGCTACCCACTAACTAAAGACCCATGGTCTCTGGCTACAGCATGATTTTTGAGAGCTAGAGTTTAATCAGAGCTTATGAGCTTATGGTTTTCTGTTTCTAAATTAAAGAATATGAGACATATAATTTTCAGTGTCCATTTTCTAGAAGGAGGAATAAGATAATTTGTAGTATTTGCTTCTGTGTAATAGCCACTTACATACTGAATATATATAGTTAACAATACCCAATTAGCAGTCAAATAGAATTCCAAGCAATCCATAGAGAGATGTAAAGTTTTTCTTTATAATGACCATAATACCATTTGCACTTATTATTTCCACTTATTTATTTATGCAATTTTCATAAAATCTTAGTGAAAAATGCAGGGTTATATCTTAAACACTCAGCATATGTAGATGTAATATTTGTAGTGTTAACTTTTGAAACAAGCCCTAAATTCTGTGACTTGAAGTAACTGGCAATTGTGCTGACAAATAAATTTCAATAGTATGCCCTATAAGCCTGGCTTGTTGGAACAAGCAGCGTATGCTACAGTGAGCCAGGGAGCATGAGGGATACTAGATAAGAGTAAATATCTAAATACAAAGGCCAGGTGAGGTGGCTCATGCCTGTAACTCCAGCACTTTGGGAGGCTGTGGTGGGCAAATTGCTTGCTCTCAGGAGTTTGAGACCAGTCTAGACAACATGGCGAAAGCCCCTCTCTACTAAAAATACAAAAATTAGCCAGGCATGGTGGCATGCACCTGTAGTCTCAATTACTCAGGAAGACGAGGCATGAGAATCGCTTCAATCCAGGAGGTGGAAGTTGCAGTGAGCCGAGATTGCGCCACTACACTCCAGCCTAGGTGACAGAGGAAGACTCTGTCTCAAAAAAAAAAAGAAAAAAGAAAACCACAAAATACTGGCAATCAAAATTCAGCAATAAATGAAAATACAACACAACATAGCTGTACTGGATTTATCCAGAAGTACATATTAATTTAATATTAGAAAAATAATTAATTACATTAATTATAGGTCATATAATTATCCTGATAGAAAAAAGAAAAATATTTGATACAATTTAACTTGCAATCATGATTGAAAAAAAACCTCTAAGCAAACCAAGAATAATGGAAAACTTTCCTAATTTATCAAAGAGCATCTATAGAAAAATCTATAAACATCCTACTTAATGATAAAACACTGCAAGCACTCACCTTACTTTCAAACAAACAAAAAAAAAAGAAATGGATTTCTATTCAATATGGATCCTATCCAGCATTGCAAAGCAAGAATAATAAACAAAAGGCATAAAAACAAGAATGGAAGAAAATAAAAACTGTCATTAGTCGTAGACAATATGAGTGTCCACATTAAAAAATAGGAAAGAATATACAAGGAAATTATTAAAATTAACTGGAAAGTAAATTAAATTGCTAGGTCAAAAAATCAGTACACTGAAATTAATTACATTTGTATATACCAGAAATAAATGTTTAAAATAGATAATTTTAATGAGTAACATCAAAAATAGCATCTAAAAAGTTAATAAAGTGGCTAAGACAAACAACAAAAAACGTATAAGGTCTTTGTAGTAATTTCTATAATTTTAGTGAAGGAAATTAAGAAAAACATATATAAATGGAGAGATATACCATGTTCATTGATTAGAAGACTAAATATTGTAAGTCAATTCTGGCACAATTTACTGATAACTCACTAAAATCGCAATCAAATTCTGACAAGCTTTGTGTATGTGCGTGTGTATGTGTAAGTAACTTGGGAAGCTGATTTAAAATTGATATGGAAAGAGCCAAGAATAGCCAAGAAACTCATCAAAGGAAACGAGATGGGAGGCCCTTATCTTACAAGATATTCTGAGTTACTAGAATGCTATTAATTAGGAAAGGATTATATCAGAGCAGGAATTTTAAAAAAAAAAATGACCAATTGAACAGAACAGACAATCCAGAAATATGTTGAGAACCAAAACCTTTTACTTTCGTACTTCAAGCATGAAGTGTGGACAGTGAGAACTGAAACCACACCTTATTGCCCATATGAATATGACTGTGCTATTTCACTATTTTCGTAGCATTTCTTTACTATTCCATGACTGTCTTGTCAAAGCAAATGGTTTTATTGTTTATCACAAGAATGTTACAAAAGACTCAACAACTCTTCCATGGAAAACATCAGCAGTTTACACCCTGAGATGCGTTGAATTCCTGATCTCAAAATCCCCTCTTTACTTTTCCCACCAGTCCTCAAGTGTCATGATTCTTACCTAATACTAAGCAAGTCCTCCCTCACAGTAAAAGGCAAGTCTTAAATCACACTTCCAATTCTCAATAAATTTTGACCTTACTTTCCCCACTCTAGGATGTTGCCAGTATTTTGTGAAGTTATGTTCTCTTTTAACACACTATGCAATAAACTCAACTTTGTCTCTTGGTAATACCGGAGGAGGCCAATTTAAACAATATGTACATTTATACAGAAACTTAATTTATGTCAGAGCTGGAGCAGCAGATCAGTGAGGAAGAAAATTATTGACTTTCAATACAAAGTGCTGAAATAATTAATTTCATCATTATAGAAAACTGAAAAATTGGGCCCGTGTCTACCATGTACGATAATCAATTTCAAAGGATATTAAAGACTTATGTGCAAAAAGTAAAACTATAAAAATGTTAGAAGACAATATAGAATATTTTTATGATCTCCAGATAAGTTATTTAAACAAGATACAATAAGCCCAACACATAAAGAACAAGATTGATGAATTTAATTTTATTAAGATTAAAAATTCTAGTTTATCAAAATATAAAGAAAATGAAAAGGCAAACCATAAATTTAGAGAAGAAAGTTAACAGCACAAATAACACAAAAAATTAAAATCGAGAATACAGAAATAACTCCTACTCTTCAGTAAAAAAGAAAACAAACCAATTAAAAAAGAAACCCACTTAGCAGGAGAAGAAATAATAAATAGGCACTTAATAGGAGAGAAAAATACACATTAAAGATGCTCAATTTTACTTGTAATAAGAAAAACACAAATTTATACCAAGAAATCATTTTACTCATACCAGATTAGCAAAAATTTGAAAGTCAGATATTATCAAATATTGGCAAGGATATAGACTAGGAATCATAGCATACAATTTGGCTTGCAAATAGGTAGAATTTCTTTGGAAAATCATTTGATGTTATTTGACATATAGCATAATTGCCCTATTTCTCAACAATTTTTCAACTATTTTTATTATTGTTTTTTCAATCATTTGAAAAAGCAGAAAGAACAAATGAAAATCATCCAAAAAAGCCTTCTAAGACTTCAAATGGTTCAATTCTTCAATTCACTATCCATTCTCCTACCAGCCTTTAGTTCCTCATCAAGAGACTGACATATGAAGGAAGAGAAAAGGGAAGGAAAAGGAAATCGCTATTTTCCATGCAAAGCTCTACAATCTAATCTGAAAGTGCCTGGAAATAATATTTCCCCTCTTGCAATCCTGAACTGGGCACAAATTGGAGAAACTATTGAAAGGAGAGAGTGGGGATGTGTCAGTGCCTCAGTCTGCAGTTAACTGCAGTAATTATAGTTTGTCTCTAGGACATTATTTGAGAAGTCAGCTACAGGCACATCATTCTGTCAATGGCTAAGGTCTCCTTCTTTCAACCAGTGGAAGAAAAAGCCAAGGGGCTTTTTCCCCCTTCATACTCTTATGAGAATGCTTTATTTTGGCTGAGTGAAGGCCCACTAAAGGCTGGTATTTCTCCATTATTTCTGCCTCTGTTCTGAATTCCCACAGCTCTTTGTACCACTATCAAGACACTTATCAGAGTTAGAAGGATGCTGCAGATTTCTATCCTGCTAAATTGTAGACCTTTTCAGAGAATCTTTACATCCCCTAACACAAGGCCTTGCAGGTAGTTTGCAATAAATTGTTGCTCTTCAACTTGAAACCATTCAGCAAATATCACAACTCCAAGTGACATAACTAAATTACAGGGCCCAATTTCTGACTCTTTGCTAGTAAAGAAGAGGTTGCTAACAAAGGTTTTTGAGTCATGTGTATCTCCTAATGCAAAAACCCTAAGGTTGAAAGTAGCACCCTAGATCCTCAAATGAGTGTGAATCAATCCTTATGAGATTTAACTTTTGTAAAAATCCACAGCTTTTTCAGCGTGTGATATAGCTCTCATCTGGTAGATGGTAAGGGAAAAAAAAACCCATAAATGCTTATTTAAGTAACAGCATGATAACATTTTAAAGAAAATACTACCTGGAAAAAAAATAATCAGCAGATATTAAGGAGACTCTATGATCATTGATCCTCTTTCTTCTAAATAGCTTTTCTGTTTTACAAGCTGAAACCAAGAGCTTACCAAAGAAAATGGGGTGCATGGCTGTCACTTGGAATCAAATTAAGCAAATGATGCCCTAATGGCCTGAAGGAATTAATATACCTTCAATATGTGAGCTATTTCCTTCAGAGAAGTAAGGTCTTTATTAATCTGGACAAGAGATTCATGAAAAAAAGGCAGGTATCAGAAATGTTATCCCCCTTTTGGGGGATATAGCAAGCAAGACAGGAAATTAAAATGGCTGACCTTTGTCATAGAGGGGGCATGTGTCAGAGATAATTATGGAGACCATTTTGGCTTCTTATTTTAAATTGTCACACTTTAGCAATTAGAAATCACTTATGCTCTCAGTGCTATATTAATTTGTTCTTAGATCAAAGACTCAGATTATCATACCTAGAAGCAGCCTTGGAGGCCAACCTCTTCATTTTTCAGATGAGGAAACTCATACCCAGAGATGCGATAAAATTTGTCCAGTGTCAAAGTCACACACACACACAAGAATAAAAGTTTGGCTTAAATCTAGTAGTAGTCTTTCCTTTGGTGATGCCATATTATGAAGAAAATGTACTCATTTTAATTTCTTTTAAAAATATTTTCTATAATAAATGTACTATACACATGTTAATTTTTAAAGCATGTTATAAAATTTAAAATATGTTCACCTCATGCATTATTGCTTCCAGGGCACCTTTTCTGATATTAACATGTGTACCCCAACATATACGTGAATACATATGCCACTACTGGGTGACATTGCCTCCGAGTACCTTGATCATTGCATTAAAGATACTTGTAAAGATCTGTTTATATACTTGTTACTCTTACTATAATGCTAGTCCATTGAGGAAAAAGGTTAGGTCTTACTCTACTTTGTACTCCAAAATCTTAATACAAAGTAAACCTGTTGAAAGAGTAAATAATTTATAATCTACCTATTACACGACAAACATTCTACAAGTAATCTATGACTTTATCTGAGGCTAATTAGTGTTTTCCATGATTTAATAAGAAACATACTTTGGGTCTTCTGGAGAAGGAATTCCTAAATGAGGTAAACAGATAACAGCATCTCCTCTCTCCATCTCAAAGAAAGAAGCATGCTATGGTTTGTCAAATCCAACTCCTCCATGCAAGGATGTAATCTTAACACACTTTCTGGGCATTATTCTATTAGTCACTCCTGACTGCTCAGTCTCTCCACTTACTTATTGTCCTCAGCCTAACCATACCAAACAAATGGAAAACCCTTCCTGTTACCCCATGTGCCCCATAAGCTACTGCTTTGTTTTTCTTTTTCACCCTAAACCTATTCTGATCTCTACTCCCTATCTCTTCTCATTGAGTGTTCATTTTTTCCTCCTCTACTATACATTTGACACATAAATGAATGAATGAACGAATATGATAATTTCAAAGTCTAAGCTTGTGGAGTTGAGTCACCAGGTCCAGCTGCCTTAACTTGTCTCAGTTTGTTTCCTGGGCACCTCCAGGTCTCCATGGCTCCTAACCTGTTAATTCACTGCAGCCTCTTTTGTTTACCAGAGTGAAGACTAGTCCTTACTCTGTAGCTTTGATCCTGCTTTTGAGTCATATTGGAATTTTGGGAGGTAACAGGGCAAGATGAGCAGAAGGCTGCCTAGCAACTCTGAAAAAAATCTTCCTCTTCTATAACCCAAGTTCTAGGTACCTAAACCAAAGCATGGGTTTTCCCTATAGGCTTCTTTGAACAGTTGGCCCCAGAGCCACCACAAATGAGATCAGAAATAAAATCTAATCAAGGTAAAAGAAGAAAAAAAAAGGTGAGAGAAAATTTAAGAAATTGATTCATTAATTTAGAAAGCCAGCATGTCATCTGACATGTCAGTAGAAAGCTCTCTCATTATCATCTCTACCCCAGGTCATGCCAAAGGCTTTCAAAGCTGTTGTGTATTACCCAGCCATTCCCAGAGAACAGATGTTCTTGGTGAGAAAAACTGCCCCCACAAACCTTGTCCCAGCTTCTCTTAGGTCTTTTTCTTCTCCCCTGCAACTGTAGCCCAAAGCAGCCTCTGCTTTGGCCACATCAGCCCTTCTGAGATTTCGGCACAAGGCCATCTGTTTTATTGCGTCAGCTTGCTCTTCAGGGTTTTATAGATCCCAGCACAGACATTGGAGTGGCCAAATCAATTACCTTGGCCTGTCAGAAATATCAACACTAGCTCTTGCCTGTAAACAAGGAATAGTACAATTTGCTTAAATCCCATCTTAGGCACCCAATCAGCCATGTGAACTTGATCAAGGTTCTTAACCTTAATGATCCCTGGAGTTCTCAGCAGAAAAATCAGATATGATACCTAGATAGAATAATATCTGGCCTCTGATAAGTTGGAAATTTTTGATTAAAGTACTAGCAAATGATACAGGTTAAAGAAATAGTTATTGTTTTAGTATTTATCATTTCTAATGTTATTATTTGTTATAACAGTGGTTCATTCCAAATATTTGCATATCTTCTCTGACTTGTGCCAAGATATCTGACTTCAGTGGTTAGCTGTTTTACAGGTACATAAACCCTGTGAAGCCCTGTGTCAAATTTTCTCTCTAGTACCAATTTTATTCATTGGATACATTTAGCTTTACATTTAATTCATTCATTAATTTAGGGAATAATTATGATATCCCTACAATGTACAAGGTGTTATTCTGGCCACTGGAGATAAAAGTTGTAAATAAGATAAACAGGATTGCTGCCTTTATAGAGTTCAGAAGACTCTGCAAGTGTTAATAGGAGAAGGTGAGTGTTCCAGTCAAAGTGAACTGCACATGAGAAGAAGGCCTGTGTGCCTGGAGGAGCCTCCTCTGCTATTGACCCTGGTTCCCCTGCTAGCACAAGAGACACAGATGCAGCCTGGGCTACTGAGTAAGTTGATACAGCAAAAGTGCTGAGCTGCCTTTGAAATCCAAGAAATGTGAAACAGGACCCTTGTAGATACTAGTAATTCTAATGCTGGCTTTATTCTTACACGACGGTGGCTATTTATGGTAATACAGCAACAGGTATAATCAAGACTGTCCAGTTCTCAAAAAACTCAATTAGGAAAGCCATGCTACACACTCTTCATGCTTATTCCAATTTCCTGGCTTACGTAAACAGGGTATATACTGACAGAGAATCTGGCCTAAATACCAAAAGAATGTCATCAAATTCATGGTTTTTGCTTCTTCTTTCTCCAGCAAATGAACTCCAAATGAGTTTCACGGAGTTAATTGTGCATCAGCCCCTTGTCATATCATAGAGGTAGAGGAACATTGGTACTGTGGGGGGGCAGCTCAAGGATTTAGACTTTAGGCACAAATGCAAAAATAAATGTCCAGCAGCACCTTCAAGCCTTCTGACCTACTCTGAAAAGATGGAAGGCACACAGTGCATTTGAAGAAGAAAGAAGCCAAAGGGATGGTGAAAATAAGAGCATGCAGGGGAATGTGGCAGGAGATAGTGATGTTATATCTGCTTGCTGAGCGTTCAGCTCAGTGTTCAGAGATCAGCTATAACACCACTGATCCCTGTTGGGATGGACAGGGATCAGATTGCATAAGACACTCAAGCCACGTAAAGAAAAACTGGGTCCTACAAAAGACAACAGAAAATGTACTATAACTTTTTGAAAGGTTCAAAAAGAAAATGCATTCAAAGCATAAAAGGAATCTCAAATGACACATATTCTGCCAAAAAAAAAAAAGACCTCAATATGGTAATTTGATTGCTATGGATTCTCTTTGATCAGTAACTGAAGAAGATACGAGGAAAACATTGGATTCCTATGTAGATGCCATTCACTTAGGGAGCCAGAGCCTCGCTGAGTCCCACGTGACAGTTCTGGAGTGGGCCTCGAAAGATCACATGGCTTTGCTCCCTAACAACAGGCAGGTGAGACAAGGAGACAGGAGAGACTGAAGAGATGGCTTTAATATTGTCCCAGGAAATGTGTGTCTGAACATATACAAACAGGCACATATACACGTCTGTTTATATATGCATAGATGAATACACACATATATGTGTGTATCTTTTAACATGAGGGGGTCAATAGATGGAGATCTAATGACTGCTGAAAAGAAACTTAGTGAAAAAATGAAGGCATTCTTTTAACAAAAATTTATTATATGGCTTCTGTTTACCATTTTAAATGACAAAGGATGTGACAGGAAATACTACAACACTTCTCACTTCTACCCTTACTGGGGGTGGAGAGGTAGACAGCAAATCTATAATCAAGTACATAAATCAGGGATCAGAGGCAATAAGTACAATGGAGGAAAATTAAGTACTGAAGAGAGAGGCAGAGTACTGCAAAGAAGGCCTCACAGATAAGATAACATTGGAACAGGGACCTGAAGGAAGGAGGGAACTCACCACGTGGATATCCCGGGAAAAGCCACTAAACAGGAGCAAGGAGGGTGGGGCCCTAAAGTAGAAGTGTGCCAGCAAAAGGCACGGGGAGATCAGAAAGGAACAGAGGCCCAACTATCCTCAATAAGGAGTCTTATTTAATTGTTTACTATACAGTAAGCAATATGTGATCTCCATTTTCTCACACAACCCTTCAATAAAATCCTCACAGCTGGCTTTTGCCAGCAGACTGGATGAAGTAAATTGCTGAGTCCTGTTTCACAATTGGTCTTAGGCTGTAACCCAAGGCTATTGAAGGAAGGCCCAAAACACCTGGATTAAAGTAAAATATGATTAAAGGAAGATTTATATTAGAGGACAGGTTATACCTGAAAATACGTCCCAGTTTTAAGAGCAGAATCTCCATTCAGGGGAGTTAACCAACAGACTGCACAGAGAATTCCAGGGACCACAGGAGAATTCTCCATAACAGGCACATCAGCATGAGCTTTTACGGAACACCATATGGGGAGCTGCATTCTCGGTGTTTGTATATGCTGTAGATACTTGTAGGGTGCGTCTATTTCCATAGCTTGCTTTAAGAGAACCCCTTCCCCGCATTTCAGCCCCATTGTTTAGGTAGGGACAAAATCCCCCTCCTCCCCAGATTCAGGGGCAAGCCCAGAGTGACTCAAGCCAGTTATTCGGCTATTCCGAGCTGTTGGTCACAGTACTCAGGGTAGTGCATGACCTAAGTAGATCCTGTCAAAGTGACCCTTGAAGCTTTTGCTAGGAATGCTGGGTGTACTCATTTGCTAGGCTGCCATAACAAAGTACCACAAACTGGGTAGCATAAACAGAAATTTATTTTCTGACAGTTCTAGAGGCTAGAAGTCTGAGAACAAGGTGTTGGCAAGTCGAGATCGCCAGTTAGGAATAGGTTTTTATCCTTTTTTATTGAGGCCTCTTTCCTTGGCTTGTAGATGATTGTCTTCCTGTCTTCACATGGTCTTCCCTCTGTGTGGTTCTCTGTCCCAAAATCCTCTTGTTAAAAGAATACCAATCCTACCGGATTAGGGTCCTCCCCAATGACTTCATTTGAACTTGGTTACCTTTTTAAAGACTCTGTCTCCAAATATAGTCACATTCTAAGTCACTGGGGGATAGGACTTCAACATATGAACTTAGGGGCACATATCTCAGCCCATAACACTGGGACAAAGACCAATTTTCCTGGGGAACCATCCTAAAAGATTCCTTAGGATGTATCTCTATCCTAAGATGGAAATTTTGGTGTGAGAATGTCAGTAGCAATTCCCTGACCTGGAAGGACCATGGAAGGTCTTCAGTGACAACTTCTGAGCTGCTGTATCAAAACCCACCTGCTGAGACAAACAGAGCTTTTCAGTTACTCAGATCAATAAATTCCTTTTGTACTTACACCCATTTGGGTCTAGTTTTTTTTTTTTATCACTTTAATTTTTTTTTACAGTTAAAGCCTAGAGTGAGTTCATTGATTTAAAATATTAATATAGAGGATTTATATTTAAAGTCTAAATACCATTTTTCCCTGTACCACCAACTGAGGTCTGTCTCCCTTGTAATCTCAAATGAGTCAAGATCCCCAGATAGCAAAAGGACACAGAGATAAAATATAAATGTAGCACAAGTGGAATTACATTTTTTATTTCTTCTAAAGAAAGCACCAAAATAGTCATCTAGACAAGGGATTAATCACGCAATTGAGAACAAAAATTTCTAATTTCCACCACCAGTTACAGCAACAGCTTTTAATTTGTTTCCATAAAAGTAGCTGTTTGGTTTTGGCACATAACCCTAGTCTTAGTCTCCCCTCCTTTGAAATAAGCCCAAACACTTCCTTGGCTGTACACACAATTTGTATGCCTGAGAAACTCAATCACTGAAGAGAGAGATGCATATAGAAAGCATGGGTCCGTGGTGACTATATATAATATATCTTCTAAGCAAAACAATCAGAATTAGGAAGTAACAGCTATTTATCTTTCATGATAATGGCCAACTCTAGAGATTCATGTCATGGTATTTAAGTAATCATTACTTCAGGTTTTATTTGTATTTCAATTTTCTCCTAGCTTTCTATGCTACATACTTAAGTTGCCAAGAAAACTCAAAAGAACAAGATTTTCTGAATGATTTCCAGGGTTTCTTCCTCCTTGAAAGAAATTGGGAAAATCATGTTCTCATAAAATACTAAAGCATTCTTTTATTGATTCCGTATGCCAGGAAAACAGTGCTAAGGAAGTTTCCTCAAGGAAAGAGTTATTATGCTGCCAAAATAGCAAAGCTGAAGAGTCAAAGTTCAGAGTTACAATATCATCTTGTCTCAAAACATTTCCTTTTTTTTTTTAATTATACTTTAAGTTCTGGGATACATGTGCAGAATGTGCAGGTTTGTTACATAGGTATTCACGTGCCATGGTGGTTTGCTGCAGCCATCAACCCATCATCTACATTAGGTATTTCTCCTAATGCTATCCTTCCCTTAGCCCCCCACCCCCTAACAGGCCCCAGTGTGTGATGTTCCCCTCCCTGTATCCATGTGTTCTCATCGTTCACCTCCCACTTATGAGTGAAAACATGCGGTGCTTTGTTCTCTGTTCCCGTGTTAGTTTGCTGAGAATGATGGTTTACAGCTTCATCTATGTCCCTGCAAAGGACATGAACTCATCCTTTTTAGGGCTGCATAGTATTCCATGGTGTATACCTGCCACATTTTCTTTATCCAGTCTATCATTGATGGGCATTTGGGTTGGTTCCAAGTATTTGCTATTGTGAAGAGTGCTGCAGTAAACATACATATGCATGTGTCTTTAGAACAGAATGATTTATAATCCTTTCAGTATATACCCAGTAATGGGATTGCTGGATCAAATGGTATTTCTGGTTCTAGATCCTTGAGGACTCACCACACTGTCTTCCACAATGGTTGAACTAATTTACACTCCCACCAACAGTGTAAAAGCGTTCATATTTCTCCACATCCTCACCAGCATCTGTTGTTTCCTGACTTTTTAATGATCGCCATTCTAATTGGCATGAGATGGTATCTCATTGTGGTTTTGATTTGCATTTCTCTAATGACCAGTGATGATGAGCTTTTTTTCATATGTTTGTTGGCCACACAAATGTCTTCCTTTGAGAAGTGTATGTTCATATCCTTGGCCCACTTTTTGATAGGGTTGTTTGTTTTTTGCTTGTAAATTTAAGTTCCTTGTAGATTCTGGATATTAGCCCTTTGTCAGATGAATAGATTGCAAAAATTTTCTCCCATTCTTTAGGTTTCCTGTTCACTCTGATGATAGTTTCTTTTGCTGTGCAGAAGCTCTTTAGTTTTATTAGATCCCATTTGTCAATTTTGGCTTTTGTTGCCATTGCTTTTGGTGTTTTAGTCATGAAGTCCTTGCCCATGTCTATGTCCTGAATGGTATTGCCTAGGTTTTCTTCTAGGGTTTTTATGGTTTTAGGTCTTACATTTCAGCCTTTAATGCATCATGAGTTAATTTTTGTACAAGGTGTAAGGAAGGAGTCCACTTTCAGTTGTCTGCATATGACTAGCCAGTTTTCCCAACACTATTTATTAAATAGGGAATCCTTTCCCCATTGCTTGTTTTTGTCAGGTTTGTCAAAGATCAGACAGTTGTCAAAACATTTTCTATTTCTCTGCTTAAAACATCAGGAAAATTGTATGTGAGAGAAGCTCAGAAATAAAGACGTATTTTTGAAATTGCAGTTTGTTAACATTCCATTATCAATGTATGAGAACTTAAACATTAGAAACTTCTGTCAAACTTGTCAAACATGTAAACAACTTCAAAGGAGAAGGGACTCAAAGGAGGACACAACTCACATTGCAGTGAAAACAAACATCTCAATCGCCTGATCAGGAAGGAGGCCCTCTGGATTTATGCTTGGGTCTTGTGTTTCAGAAGAGTGAATGACAATGAAGTGGAGTTTTCTTGTCCTCAATGGTGAAGAATAAAGTTACCTCCTCCCAGGGCACTGGGACATTTATTCACCCCTTGTCCTAACAAGCTTCTCTCTCTTCTTTCACCTCAGGTCAGGAACCTTTGTCCCAGCCCCTGCCTTGTTCCTGTTTTTAGCTTGAGTCAGCGGCCCGAGATTATCTCACCTCTGTCTTGTTCTCGTCAAAAGTGTCTTTCAAGGAGAAATGGTATACCACCCCTCATATTCTAACACTACAAGTTTAGAGTATCTCTAATCAAACAATACGACAGAAGGGAGGTGAAAATACGGATATCCCTCTTCTGTCGTATTAAGCATTATAGCTGTCATCATTCTTCAGGAAAAAAAGAAAGAACCAGTTGTAGAAAAAAAATTACAGATTATATCTTCCTCTTACTACAATTGAATTACACTTTGCAGTCTCAGATCTACCTCGCCATTTACCACAAACACAGATTAACACTTGGGCCTCTTTGCTTTTCCTATTCGTTGAAATGTCTCTTGCTAAGCCAAATGTGGAAAAATTTTTTCTAAAAGTTTAGTCATAAGCAAAATGACTTCTAGATGCTTCTCAACTTTTAAGGGTAATTATCTTTAATGCTTTCAAGTACATTAAGAGTGCCCACTTACCAATGATATTTTACATCTTAAAAATATTGTGTATGGTTATGTCAGTGAAGATCTTTAAAAAAATGTTAGAGAAGTAAGACATCACAAGGGAGAAATGTATATATCATGTCCTCCCTATTGACAGTGCAATTTGCCAAGGTTTGGGGGTTTTATTTTTGTTTTTTGTATTATTTAAGTAGAGAGAATGATGTTCCTCAATAGAAATATAATGCGAGCCATGTATGTCATTAATTCAAACCTTTGTTTTTTTTTAAATGCAAAGAGATGCATAAAGTTAACTTTAATAATATGTTATATATAATATAGTATGTCTAATCCATATATATTATATCCAAAACCCATATCTAAAATATTATGATCTAAGCAAAATAATATGTTTAAACATATAATCATTATAAAGATTTTAGATATTTTACATTATTTTCTTATACTAAGTCATTGAATCTGGGATATATCTTACACTTACAGCACATCTCAATTTGGACTAGTTACATAACAAGTGCTTAATAATCACATATGTCTAGTGTCTGCCATACTGAACAGTGCCAGCATAGAAATATGCTTGTATACTCTCTGATTTACGTGGGTATCATTATGTACCATCATTTATGTAAAATTTTGACCTGGACATGCCTGTAAGGAAAAATGCTTCTCTTGAGAGATAGGGTTCATTATTTTTTTCTCTTAATATATTGCAACTGATTATCCTGAATAATCAAGTTTATAAGCTCAGACATTTTATTTTTTTAAAGTATTAAAATTATTGAACACCAGCTCCCCAAATATCAGCAACACAACCTGTTGAGAAGACGAAACTCATTGTATCACTCACTGTAGCAATGGAGAACACCACCTTACCTTTCATAACCCCTTGGGGATGGGAAGGCAAAGTCAAAATTTATTGAGCATTGAAAGTGTCACTGTTGGAGGTTGTCCAGGTTCTTTGCATCTTGAACAAAGAATTGGACAAAAGACACAAACAAATCAACGAAGGAATGAAGGATTTATTGAAAATGAAAGTACACTCCACAGTGTGGGAGCGGGCTGAGCATAAGGGCCCAAGGGCTCCAGTACAGAATTTGGGGGAGTTTAACCTCTAGAGGATTCCATGGTTACTTCCGTATGCCCTATGTAAATGGAGAGGAAGAAGTAAAGTTACAAAATTATTTACTTGGCCTATGCCCTAAGGAGAGGATATTTCCTGTCATAGCTAAAGTGTGAATTGGCCTTATGTTCCCTGCCTCCAGACCCTATTTTCCTGCTTCAAAAGTTTGGTGTGAAGTGGTTCTTCCAACACAAGGACTTGATTAGGATTGGGTAAGGATTGTAATATATCAGTTTAGGATTGGTGGAACGGAAGTGAGGCAAATGATTCAAAGAATCTATGGAAACAACTCCCTGTTGATGTTTTCTGTTGAAGGGTTGATGGATATTTCAGGGAGTTCCAGTAATGAACAATCAAGTTATTTGCCTGGGCAAGACTCTCCTGGAATAGTAAAGTTATGCTAATGAAAATAAGGAATACTAAATGTAGACATGTTGATGTAGACAGTAAGCTGTAGGAGAAGGAAGTAAGTAGTTTTGATTCTAAGGGTGGCATGTGTCTATGAATGACAATATAAACAGATGTCCAGCAGAGAGAAAATTCCTCCTTTTTCACACATCTAACAACTCTGGGAAATATTTAAACAAGTGAGTTTTACCTTTTCATGGCTACTTCCACATAACCAAATGTAGAGAATCAAGTGTTTATAGAATAAATTGGTAAAATCAGGCAAAGTGTTTTTGAGAAAGCTCAAGAAATCTGGCCAGGCACAGTGGCTCATACCTGTAATCTCAGCACTTTGGGAGGCGGGTGGATCATGAGGTTAGGAGTTCGAGACCAGCCTGGCCAATATGGTGAAACCTCGTCTCTACTGAAAATACAAAAATTAGCCGGGCATGGTGGTGTGCGCCTGTACTCCCAGCTACTTGGGAGGCTGAGGCAGGAGAATCGCTTGAACCCGGGAGGTGGAGGTTGCAGTGAGCCATGATCATGCCACTGCACCCCAGCCTGGGTGACAGAGTAAGACTCCATCTCAAAAAAAAAAAAGAAAAAGAAAAAAAAGAAATCTACCCTTGAACCCAAATGATTCAGGTTAAATGCCCAAATTCTTGAAGTTGTGCTCATTTACCGCATGTCAAATATTCAGTGGGCTCCTACTATGTTCTCAGTAAGCAGTGTACTGTATGAATAATATATCAATGAACAAAACACAAAAAGAATCTGCCCTTCAGAAGTTTACATTCTAGTAATTTCTAAAAGGAAGCAATATAATAAGAAATCAGTAGAGGTGTGCCTCAGAAGAAACAAGAAGGCACTATAATACTGCAAGTGAAGAGGTGCTAAAAAAGACTCTTCTATAGAGGTTATGCTGGCTTGTTTCATAAAGATGGAGAAGAAGCCAGCACGAGAATCATGAGCACAGCAATTACCTGTCAGAGAGTGTTCTCAGCTTGGAAAAGCCAAATCCAAATGTCTTATGGCAGGAAAGAGTTTAGTTTGTCCAGGAAACAAGGCCTCTGTGGCTAAAATGCAGTAAGTGATGATGGCATTGATACAAAGTGAGTTTCAAGAAGTTTTGGCAGGAATCAAGTAATATCAGGCCTTGTAAGCAAGGTCAGCTTCATCACACAGGGTTCTATGCATCTGCTTTAATCTCTGCTGTTGCTGTCTTGGGATTGTTAATCATGTTTGAACAAAGGATATCTCATTTTTATTTTGCACCAAACCCTACAAATTATGTAGCTGGTCCTACTGGTAAATCATAGCAAGGATTTCAATTCACACAGTGTATGAGGGTGAGTTTTTTTTTTTTTTTTTTGCTTTTGTTTTTCTCCTCTCACATTCAAGAAACCTGTAAGTAATCAGGCCAGGGTTAGTGTGCTCTCTGTGGTACCAGAACCCCCAATTCCTTCAATCTTGTTCTGCAGTACAGGGCTTTCAATCCCAAGAACACCCTGGAGTATAAACTGACTGCTAGAGCTGCAGCCATTACAGTCTCTGTCCAGCTGTGCTCAAGAACGCTGCCTAAATTACCATACCACTTCCACCTACATCCCATTGACCCATTCTAGAAAATAATCATGCCTAGCTGCAGGTGAGGCTGAGAAACAAAGTCTTAATTCCAGGAAGCCATGTGCCCAGCTAAAACTGAGATTTCTTTTCCCATATGAAAGGGAGAAAGAGATGTTAAGGGACTATTACCAGGCCTGCTATATACTCTCACATATTCCTTTGACTGAAATAATCCTTCATTTATATATTCATTCAACATTAATTCACCTAAAAATGTTATTGAGAGCCTATTTTATGTCAGGCTGTATACTAGGGACTGAGGAGAGGAAGGTGATTAAGAGTTAGGTCTTACAGAATAACATAGGGGGAGGAAGAAAGATCACAGATAATTACAGTACGGTGTCACAAGTATTGGAATAGACTGTCCAAAGAGAAAAGGCCATGAATGACTAACAGGAGGTGCTGATAAAGCTACACAGAAGAGGTAAGGTGAAACGTGAATTTGGTTTTATAAGGATGCAAAGGATGCAGTAGGAGACAAAGAAGGGGAATATACTTCCAAGTTACACCTTCTACGGGAAATGTGATTCTGAAATAATATTTATGATTTCTGCAGCTTTGTTATAGTTATTAGTCAGACTTGGTAAATAAAGCATGGCCCAGCTGATTGTTTGGTTAAATCATTTCATGATCAGTGTGGGTCCTCACACAACTGCTTTGGCGACAGTCATCAGAGCTGTTGCTAAAGAGATGCTGAAATGAATGGATTGGCCATGTTGCAGCTCAGTTCACCAGCAGATATAGCTTCAGAGGCAAAGAAATATACTAGCTGACAGCAGAATCAGGCTTTGCCTTTATAGACCATCCCTCTAGTCTCATACCCATCCAAATGACAAATCCCCCATCTGCTCTCAACCTGCCTCCTGAGCCAGTCATATTGCATCGAGGCCCTATAAGCCAGCAGCTTCCCAAATTGCCCTGGCATTACAAGGGGATGTCTTGCTCTGTGACACCCCATCAACTTTGGGAGAAAATTCCCATATTTAGTAATGCCTTGCCCATCTTTTCCCAGCAGTTTTGTTTCTTTTTTTTAAAGAATGAGATCTTTAGGAATCATGTTGAGCTTTGAAAAACAAAAGAATTCCTCAACTTGAAAAATAGAGATAAATTCAGATTTTTCAGACTCTTAAGATTCAATCTTCGGAAGCCACAGCCATACCCCCACTGTGGGGATGGCGGTCACTGTCACAATGGTGAGCCTCCTGTTCAGCTATTTTGTCCTGAAACAAAAAAAGGAGCTCTGTGATAAATCACATCTGCAAGATGTGTTTCATATGTCAAGCACACATAGCTTCTAAATCAAATGCTGATACATGACTTATTCCGTCAAAAGTAAGCAGAATGCTGTAATTTATAATCATCTTGAAGCACACTGCGGAGAAAATGAAAGCAGACCATTAAATTTTAATGCCTGTTCAGCTCTCTGAAAAAGAGTGTTTCTGGCCACTCTGGAAGCAGGGTAGTGTTTCTCACACCATTGTGCACAACCCCAAAAACAGTCTGTGTTTGCCAACATTTGTGGAAACTAATTGAAAAAACGATTTAGCTGTTAAAAGCAGCCATTAGTCAGGAAGTTCTCACGAGCACAGAGGTGCCTGAAGAGGAGCCAGTCCCGTCCAACGCCCCAGTCCCCCTTAGCTTTTTAACAATTGTCTGTTGTTGTGCAAGCCAGCTCCCCGCAGCAGGGCTGCGAGCGAATATTCATTGGGGTGTCATCTCTGCTTAGACTCTCGTCCTGCACACCTATTCATCTGGGTTAAGTGAACAGCAGCATCAGCTCAAATTAAGCTGGCTTGAAAACAGCCACTGTTAATAATTTCTGCTGTGATTCAACTTAGCTTTGGCTAACAGGTGAAGATGTTTCAAAACGGAGGCAATTACAGCTCTGAGAGTGCTTTCCCGCTGCCTGTGTAATCAGAGGAATGGAACACTAGCTCCTCGCGTGCGTGGGGAAGGGCCAGCACAGCCACCATTGGGCTGCATTCGTTATCTGCTAGATTGAACAAGCTGCCTGCCGGGGACAGATGCTTAGCGCAGTGATTAGAATATAAAGCAGTTGCAAAGGCTGAGGGGATTGGAGTCAGCATCCTTTATCTCAACTTACTACAGGCTTTTCTGGTCAGATAACAAGTCTTCCAAACCGTTCTTTATAGACGAGAAATCATATGTATATCAATGCATGAAGACTCATGCATATTCATTAGCCTGTACCCTGTGTGAATTTTCCATTTAGATGGAGAACTGTAAAAAAAAAAAAAAAAAAAAAAGAAGGGAAGGTCTTCAATTCTATGTAAGTTTAGTTCCTTTTATAGCCAAATTTTTATGACAAGGAATAAATGGAGGGAGTAAGTGTTAAATCTGTACAATAAAAATGCTTGCCAAATTTACTTCATTATTTTCTGAGATTGAAAAGCCCAATAGTTTTACAAATTTCCAAACAGCTTTCATATTTAAGTTTAAAAAAGAGGAAGATAAGTGAAAACTTTGTATAACCCTAGATTTTCACTTACTCTGTAAGGAAAGAAAACTGAAATTATGTGTGGGTTTTGTTACTTTTTAAATTACAGAGATAGCATATTTCCATCTAGAGGGAAATCTATCATTCTAGCACAAAAGTAATTTTTCACGTCAACTGTGCATAACATCAAATTATAGCAAAAACATAGCTGTATACTTCCTAATTGTGGGAATTTTCATACGGTTTATTTCCAGCCAAACATTTTTCCTCTTCTACTAAAAGAAAATCAAGCAGTCTAAATTGAATTTTTATACATTACAATTTCCTGAAATGTAGTTGTTAATGCCTTCTGATGTGCCTGAAGGCATGAATCTTAAACTACCTTTCTCCCCCCCAACCAAAGAACTAGGGAAATGAAAAAGACCCTTTCTGCTACTGGTATTAAATTTCCATCGTATACATTAATCTGCTTTCAGAGTATTTTCCTTCAGTATATGTTCCATAAAGGGCCTATAATAAAGTCCTTGGTATCTTATGTTTAAAGAGCAATTGATTATAGAGCTGTGTATCCCCAAACTAAGCATATTTTCTACAAACCACAGAAAAGCAGGGAGGGGTAGCTGGGATGAAGTAGAGGGGGAGGAGAAGATGGAGGAGGGGTTAGCCACATGCTCACTTTTATTTAACAAATCTGTTAAGAGCTTGGAAATAGTTCTGATTTTATAACACCAAGGTTATACTAAGCAATTTATTTCCAGCTAGGTTTTTTAAATAGAGATTAAATAGAGATTGTAGTTCTCATCAATTATTTAATAGGCTTTGAGGTAGTGTGTGTGTAAATGTGTGTGCTTAAGAAGTTTTGGGGATACAGGAGTAAATGAGAAAAAAAAGGACAATAGAGTTTATAATTGCTAAACATATGATCCAAAGCTGTGTTTGAAATACCTGCTTAACAAGATAGCAAATGACTTGTCTCTTTTAAAAGGTATTTCTTTCTTTCTTTCTTCATTCTTTAAAACCATTCATCTAGACTATCTTGGAATATTCTCAGCAAGAATCCACTGCCTACTGTATCTTCCCCTGACAATTACTGTTGCTCCTTACCCTTGAAGCTTTGAAAGCCTGTGTAACATTAGCCTATCTAGCCCAGTGAAAATGTCTTTACAGATTAGTGTAATGTTAATACTGCTGGCTCCCCGCTTTTGACCTGAAGTGGAATATATTGCACTGCTGGAGCAGATGGAATCAGAGTTTCACTGGGCTACAGAGATTGGCTGGCTGCCTGCCAAAAGTTCAGTGCTAGTGGCAGTGGAAGCTCCAGCTCAGAATAGCAGGCTTGAATCTATTCTCTGCTCTTGGAGAGAAAACAAAAGTGTCACATAAGTTTGTGTAGAATCAAAATGCGTTGGTTAAGATTGTTCATCTGCAGATGTTTACCCAGCATTTGAAAAGTAATTGAATCTTTTGGTGTAAAATGGAGACATCTTTATTCACTTTTGCTGAAAGACATGAGACAAAAGCCAGAGCAAAGAATAAAAAAAGAAATTATCTGAACTCCATTTAACCTTCCAGTTGAATGCCGATCTCACCATAAGAATACAAATGTGTACTTGTAGAGTGTTTAAAGCCTGTCTCCTATTTTATGACTGCAAATAGATCTTAGTCTAAAATAATAGATCAAATTCGTAAATGGGTGAAAAAAGATAAGCTTGTATAGCCGAAGGGAAATAATTATCCAAATAGTTCCAAACCAGAATCTAAAACTGGGGATGTGGGGCGCGGAGATCTATTTCCTAAGTTATCCATACTAGCTTTATTATTGACTTCATCATTCAGATAAATGTTCAAAATCCTTGCTGGATTTGTATGAACAGAAAAAGCATACAAATATTTGAAATCATATCTTCCAAAATAGATTTGCCTGTTGATAGCTATCCTTTCACCTGGAACACTGGGAACACTGGTTAAAACCATGAATAACAGCAGCTGAAAACTATGGTTGTCAGATTTAGCAAAATAAATAAATAAATTATGATGTGTGGGGGGCTAGGGGGCTCCAATTTGAATTTCAGATAAACAACTCATGATATTTTAGTATAAGAATGTCTCAAATATTGCATGGAATATGGGGCATGCACAATTTGGAATATACTTGTACTAAAATATTATTCATTTTTCATTTGAAAGTTGACTTAATTGGGAATCCTGCATTCTACCCGGCAACCCTGAAAGATGTACTCTTTATTTTCTTACTTCCTGAATGTACTAAGACATCCTTTCCTTCACACACACACACACAGGCACACACACACCCTAACTTTCAATTAACACAGAGGGTTTTTTTGTATTTATTCATCAGGTTATCTCTAAGTTTATTTTAATCGTATTTTCCTCTCAAGTACTGCCTTTCCACAGTAGTAAAACATATGCTGTTTGCTGCCTAAGTAGATGGGTAATGTAAGCTGTGATGTGGAGAGAATTCTTCTCTTATCCGTTCTCTCTGAGGGTGTAGTTACAGAAACATATATATGTGCTTTTATCTGTGATAAGAGCTACCATCTGCTAGCTGCAATGTGCACAGCTTACCGTCTGAAGTGCTTATACATATTATGAAAACACACAGCTTTTGTGTATGTTGAGAATACATATAGACTCTGTTCTAATAAACCAGAATATTAGCTTTTGAATATGTCAGATCGATGCAAAATATAACCATAATTATGGACAAGAACGATTAGAGCTGGCACGTTGCCATGTGTGTATTTATGCCAGTAGCATCTTTGGGATCTTTTAATATTGCATTATTTGCAACCTCTTTCTATGAGATAATTATTTTAGAAAAATGGAACCTTTTCAATGAGGAAAGGCTTTTGCTTCATTCAAGGAGCAGAAGTTTCAGGATGGGGATACCAAATCCCTGGGATATGGGCTGCATATACGTGAGCAACGGGAGAGACTGAGACCGCGCGACAGAACATATAAATCTGAGTTACTTTGACCTTTAATCCAGGAGAGCACGAAGAGAAATGCACTAGGAAGGTTGGTTTGTAGCTGTCTGGAGACTGATAAGCTGTAATAAAGGTGCACTCAGTTGCAATTCATCTAAAGCTTCCATTGCTATCATCCTCCTTTTTCGATTTTTGTTACCTCGAGTACTTATCTAAATCCCTTTCAATGCCAGCTTGAATGCACTTTGTGTTCTCTCCAACTGTGACTAGGGCTGTCTGTGTGCGTCCGTGTGCTACAGCACACTCTCTTTCCCCTTGTTTGACAAGAACCAATGCCAACACCTAATTAAGGATAAGCCACAGAGCTCTCGGCTTTATCTTTGTCAACTGCTCCATTCCTAGCTTTCTGCCTAGTTGAGTTTTTAATGACATAAGCAACAGTTCGGTTCAGCATTCCTCAGGCCCGTTCCAGATCTCAGTGACTAAATATGGCAAGCAGCAACAGTGGAAAGATGGTGGCCCTTTGTGCCCCATGTCGTGTGAACACTGGGGAAATAGGGCCACACTGGCTTCCATGTGTTATCTGCCCACTCTGCACCTGCAGTGCGGACATGCAGGGAGGAAAAATTCACACGATGTCTCTCTCAGAAGTTTTCCAAATCTTCCAGGCACTTAATTTATGAAGAAGTCTCATCTGTTTCAATTTCATGTTACATTGTATTAAACATTCTAACTCAATTTTGCAAATGTAAGAGTTAATCATTCCCTAAAACTCTGGTGAAATCAGATTAAGATGCCTGTTACTTCCAAACAGCCAATTCACTGTATATTTTTAAAATAAAGTATGGTGTGTGTGTGTGTGTGTGTGTGTGTGTGAGAGAGAGAGAGAGAGACAGACAGAGAGTGAGAGAGAGAGAGAGAGAACAGAGGAGCTTCTACCATATTTTCCTGTCTACACTTTTCTATTATACTAGTAGAAGTGCAATCCTTTTCCTGGAAGGTGAGATTCATTGTTAGTTTTAAATATGCGCATTTGCATTTCTCTTTGTTCTCTGACCTTGGTTGAAGCTTAATGTTTTAAATGATCATAGAACTGTCACAAGGCATGGAGTTATCTCAAGACAATATTTGCTGAAAGATCAATGAAACAAAATATATCCAAATTGTGTGTATCACTGGTGTTGGTGTGATTTTTGACAATGTTAAAGGCACCTAGATTCAGTGGGGGAAAAATTGATTATTTGTTGCATTTTCTATTGCTGCTTTGCTTCGGCTTTATGTTTTCTTTAAAATTACAAAACATTTTTTGTTCTGACTTCAGTATCATCTCTTTTTTCAATTCACTTGGATGTGTTGACCCCATTCAAACTTTTGTTTTGTTTTGTTTAACTTGTAATTTTGGATGTCAAGAGAAAAAAGAACATCAGCATTTTATCTGCAGACATGGAGGAGTTGAAATATTCTTCCAAAAGAAGACGACGTTCGTAAATGCAATTATTCAATAATTCTATTTCACAGACAATTCCGGGTTGGTCCCTATGTGATCCATAATATACTAGGTATAGAATGAATTTTAAAAAATGATAATCCCCACATGGTAGGAATTTAGAGTCCAATTAAAGATATAAAATATTTTATATCCCACATGTCTTTATGTGACTCTTTGGAAATAGCAGTAAATCTCGGCAAATATTTTAGAGTCTTAAATAGGATATACTTGTTCCCTTTCTTCCTGAGTTGATCAACCCAGTCCTATCTACAAAAGCAAAATGAAAAATTGAGTCTCTTATCTACTCTATTTAAACCAAACATTTGCTTTTGCCCAAGTTATCTGAATATTTCGGATAAAACTTTTGCTCACTCAAGTGATTCAGGCCTCAGTGCTTTCTGCCTGCCAGTAGAGACAGCATCGCTTCTGAATGCGGCCCCAGCATGTCAGAGGCAGTGACACTGCCTGCACCTGCCACCTCTCCTTTGGGATTCCAAGCTGATGCTTTTGATGTTTCTTCTGATTAACATGGTTTTTCTGAGTGGTGGTGATGGATTTGTACTAAAACATCTGTACTCTGTTATAAAGCACCCTGGGAGACTGAGGCAGCTTGGTAAGATGACCATGGAGAGATCTGTGTGCGTTCTATGACCACAAAATTGAGTATTTCTCTTCCCTGCATTAATAGGACCACACTGAAATCATAGTAATCAGCTTTACCTCTGACTAATTCATCCATCTCCTCAAAGCTAATATTCTGAAATACTGTACTGTCAGAAGTAGCAAATGCAGACTTCTCAATAGTTTAGTTCACCTGAGAGTGTGAGGGATTGGACACAGGCAACATCTTCTATAACAGGCCTATTCCTAAACTTGTGCCTCTCTAGCTATCTAGAGAAAATCAGAAATGTCATGTGATCAAGATCTGCAAATTGCATACGGAATTTCTCAGTTGTTGGGTGGGTCTCTCACCGTAGAAATATCCTATCTAAACTCTGCAAT
The DNA here is from genome assembly GCF_029289425.2 of Pan paniscus. Classification (NCBI taxonomy): domain Eukaryota; kingdom Metazoa; phylum Chordata; class Mammalia; order Primates; family Hominidae; genus Pan; species Pan paniscus. The sequence goes on along the minus strand of NC_073253.2, from coordinate 120,494,464 downwards.
AATAACAGTCTGTCCAGAAAAATATGAATAAAACCCCTTTAAGGGTATTATATTGATCCTAGAATTATTGTACTTCATAAAACAATAAAAAAGCTACAGTCTTTCATAATATAAACTGAATCTTTGTTGAAATAAATAATTTTCTGATGCAAGTACACTGGGTCTAAACATGTTAGCCAAAAGTGAGCTGAACCAAAAAAAAATTGGATATTATAAATTAAAAGTTTGGATTTTGGTCTAAATATGTTAGCCAAAAGTGAGCTGAAGCAAATAAACATGGATTTTGGAAATTAAAAGTTTGGATTTTGCAAATTAAATGACATATTTTTTCTATAGGTAGAAGTAGCAAATGATGTTTTCTTATTGAACTTTCACATTATAATCATAATGATTTGCTTTTTTACACAAATAAAGCTGGAGTGCCTATTGCATCAGTGGTTAATAGAGAATTGCCTATGTTCTACATATGAAGAGTCCCATTTGAAAAATTCTTATATTGATAAGAATTTTTGATTATATTAACATCAATTAGAAAATTAAAGTATTTTATGAAAAATGCAAAAGCAATACACATATTTGAAAATTACTTTGAACAAATTACATGTAGACTTTTTAAATTGTATACCAAGTATAATCAATATATTTTTCATTTCCTAACATTTATGAGCATACATTGCAGTCTATAGGTTAAGCTAAGCTTCTCTGTACATGGCCCGATGGGTTGTTACACCAGTACACTTTTTCTGTATATTCAGGCTTGGGATTAAGTATTAGACAATGCTAGTTCTATATAACCTTTATTTACATACGTGTTCCATTGAATTTACCCAATGGAGTAAACTGAGTTTGGCATTCATAAAAGAGTTCTATTTTCTAAGGATAATTATACTGTTGTTGCTTTGAGACTATACATAAATATTTATTTCATATAATCTAAGAAATTCAAATTTATATTAAAAGTAGATTCACTATTTATAAGGCTACCTTTGATCTGATTAAACACATGCGAGAGTAATCCATCTACTTATAAGATCTGTCCAAAAGCCATTGTTTTAATACCAAAGATGACCTATTTGTTTTGCTAGACAAAAGTATACGTGGTGTAGGTCAATAATTAACTTCCTCAATGTATACCTTTCCTAAGTCAGTACCTTAAGCTGCTTATACTCAAAAATAAATGAACTGCATAGTGAAATAAATTGCTGTGACTAAAATGTAACATCATGTGTTGTTCATCACTAGATTGGAAGTATCAGTGCAAATCTTTTATAAGGAGAACACCAACATGGAGATGTAGGTTGGTTTCACCTCCAGCTGAATCTGATGTCAGTGTGGTAATTACCAGGACCAGTCAATAATACCTCTCCTCAGTATAATTGCAAATCCAGTACAACCATGACCAGAATGAAATTGCTTCAGAACAATCAATAGGAATCTTCTGATTGTATTCCCAGGTGTATGCATCAAATATAAAGAGGAAAACTGTCCATTCAAGAAAAGGTCAATTTTATAAATAAAAATTCTGTATAAAAGTCATGTTATGTTTTATGTTCTTTCCAGGAAAAAGAGACTAAGTATATTGGTTAGTTGCCCATGGAAGGAAAGTGTGTAGCAGGGAATTCATCAGTGGACAAATAACAATGCGAGAAAAGCAAGAATATTTTTTGAATTAAAGATTTACAAATGGCTGAAGATAAGCTAGCCAATTCAGCAAACATCTTCCTGCTATTTTGAAACACAACTTTGAACTTAAAACTAAAATTCCTGTACTCTTTGGTAAGCTTTCAGTCATTAAAGGGGCTAACTAATGAGTCCCATAAGCTGTCAGTTTCATTAGAAAATAAGATTAGAGCTATTAATTTCCTATCATAAGCATGTAATAATATAGGTTACTTGAAAGGGCCAGTGTCCCATCTGTTCAGATCAGTGCTCCTTAAACTGGGGGCATCAGAATTACCAGGGAAAATGAGAAGATTAGAACCACAGAGTTACTGAGCTATGCAAAAAACAAAAATAGTTGTTTGGTGATAATGAACTTGGGCTAAGTTACATTGTCTCACTTCTAGCCAAACAAGAGCATCTTCAGGTCTAAGAATATTGGAACTGGATTCCACACAAGTTTGGCCATGCTAATGGCACCATGATGCTCAAGGGAGAGCAGAGTGGTCTTCCATACCCACTGGTCTCCTGCTGGTTCCCCTACTCCCAGGGCTATGACAGAAACGTTCCCTGATCTTTCTGTTGTAAACAATCTCTCCTTCCTCAGTGCTCCACTTCACTCAGACTCTATTTACAAGAGTCTATTTACTCTTTTAAATATTTAATCGTTTGCTTTTTTTTTTTTTCTTTTACACTTTCTCTGTAAAGGCAAGAGTTGTTTCTCAACCATCTGTGCTCCATATACGGCGTGGAGCACAGTGTCATTCGCATATGGACCCTCAGTAAATTTTGACTGAACAAATGGATGAGTGAATATTTTACACATTCGACATTATGTCTAATGACTCTTCCAAGGCCAAGACTGGGTCTTCCTCATCCACCAACTACTATAATATCTAGCACAGCACCCTCTATATCATGGTAGACAGTTTTTAACCATGCATTGAATTAAGAATTGAAATGAAGCTAATTATCACCAAGAGTAATAACAGCAATAACATGCTGCTACTAAAAAATTAATATGAAAGTTACCTAAAATATGAAATGCATAATCAAGTCTAATGACGCAAAATTTAGAATTCACCATATCTAGAGCTGGCCCTACCCTCCAGTGGGACCCTGAGGAAACTATGAAAGAAACTGTTACTCCTAGTTTCAATGTTCTCAAAATGAGGAAAACTATTTTTGGTATAAAATCACTAGTTTTACATCACTTTTTGAAATCTTGCTGATATGTCATACATAATAACACAAAATAGACCAAAAGGCTGTAAAAATGCTCATTAGCCTGCACTGACAACTATTTCTTTTGATGTAAGATACATTGGATTTGAGATATTTTTTTAAGTGACCAAATATTTTTAGCAGATGTGAAAGGAAGAAAGAGAGAGGAAGCGGATTGAGAGGAGGGAGGGAGGGTGGGAGGGAGGAAGGAATTAATTTAAATGCAGTATTAATTTCTAAAGCCTCAGAAGTAGCATGTGTCTTACGAGAACAGGCCTTGTATAAATCATGTTGTCTGAGCTTCTTTTTACCACCCCACCCCCACTAGCAAAAAGGAATTCTATAGTTGGCATTTTTGCATTAAAGTATAAATGAAAATGTTGCAGTCAAAACAACCCAAAGGCTGTTAAATAGCTGATAATTTCATCAAATCCAAAATGAATGTAACTATATTAGAAGCATAATGCTGTAAACATTTTCAATTACCTCACTTAACCCCTTTAAAAAGCTAACTGGAGAATGTTCTCCGTGAGGTCGTGCTCGAAAGAGCACACGGCAGCCTTCAGCCCTTCCATCACTCCGCTGGAAGGGGACAGCACGGACTGTTGTCCACATCAGTTTTCAATTGCTCAAACAATTGTTTCCTGTAGATTAATTTGTAATTCTAAATTTCCAGGCGAATGAAATGTGAGCCTGTGCCTCCCTCAGGCCATTTCCAGAGCTGCGGCTTTCCTGTAATCTGAGGTGGAGGCAGAGTGGTAACACGTGAAAACAGAAAAACAGGGCTCAGTCAGGGAAGGAGGCAGAAGCAGGAGGAACAGACAGTGGACACAGGGAAAGAAAGAGAGTGGAAGAGAGAGTGGCTGAGACAACAACAGGAGACCCAGGAGGGCATAAACCAGTAAGGGGAGCCGTATCCCCCACCTTCCTCAAATGCATGCCTTGCATCCTTTCACAAGTGGTAATTTTACACAACAGTATCATCCTTGCATGCTATGCCTCATCTCATAAAAGGTAAGTAAATAAACAAGCAACACATAAATAAATACTCTTGAAGCAGGACTTTGCAATACTAGGAGACACATGTCTACAATGTTCACAGATGGAGTGAGTTTTATTTACTGGTTTTGTAATAAACTAGTTAGTCCTCTCTCTTCATTCTAGCCTTATACAGGTCTGCCACTTTGTTTCGACGCCAAATTACCTGTCACATTGTAGAACAGTTTGGGTCCATGAAAGGAAATGCATTCTCTAAGTGCAAAGCCTTAGGTAATTACTCTGAGACAGTGGTTTTCGCTCAGTCAACATTTGTTGAACAGCCAGTTCTCATAGAAAACTATAGGAGAACACATGTTTCTTTAAACAAAATAGCCTTCCAAAATCTCCAATTTCATACAGTGGAGCTTAACCTTTCATTGAGTCATGGATTCCTCTGGGAATCTGATTTTTAAAAAATATGTATCCTCTTCCATGATAAATGCACATAAGACTAATTGTACATTAGTACTGACTTTTCCTTCACCAAGTCAAAATAGAAAAACAATATTTCTAAAAATGTGTATGTTGCTAGACTTTCTGCATGTAAATATTTATGGCAACTTTCTAAAGTTAATTTAAATCAGTCCAAAATATGCAAAATTGTATCCATCTAAGTTTTGATCAAAAGTAAATTTCAATAAGAAGTCAGCCAAAGTTTGTCTTTAAGCAGACATTGAAAACATGAAATGGTCTTTGACATGGTAATATGCATGCCATCTTTGAGCCGTCAGCATGTTGTTTTGAAGCAAGAGGTCTTTAAAACCCTCACTCACAATGACATGTAGATGCCAGGAACAGAAGCAGAGTTTCCATAGCTCCCTTTGCCAAACAAAGAGAGACATATCAAAGAACTCTTCTACATTCTGTGTTGCATTATTTTCCTCATCTGCTCAGTCAATAAGGCCATTTTTTGGCAAGCTCTGAATCATCAATATCATCAGTGTTATGTCATTATTGTTATAGGGAAAATAGAATAAAAGATCCATGAGGTCAGAGATTGTGTCTGACTCATTTTCCACTGGACCTCCTACCATGCTGTTACAGAAAGTAGTGTGTCACAATGAGTTGGAAAGATTCTTTCTTCATCAAACAATTAACAACTAATATGCAGATAAATAAAACTTTGCTGTATCTGTGCAGGTACCTGATTTTCTCCTACAGTTTTGCTTCACAAGGCATGGAGCACAGCACCTGGTACATAGTAGGCATTTAATGGATACTTTCTGGACAATTTTGTAAAAGTAAGGCAGGAGTACAATTTTCAGGCCATGTCTACATATTGTTTGGTTTCTAATCTTAGGTAATTTATTGGGCATTAATCTATCAATGAGGTGAAAATGAATGTCACACTTTGGGAGATAAATTATTAAAAATTTGGATTCTGTACACTTAATTGGAGTTGACTGAGTAATTGAGATATTTAAAAGTTTGCAAAACATGGGGAACTATTAAAAATATCTTCACAGTTTTCAAAGCTCACTGGCTTTGCAAAATTTCTACTTGGCCTGGAAAATGTGACCTTATATACACACGTATTTACCAGGCCTCATCCCACCTCCTTTATTTCCCCCACCTCCAATGCACACGTAACTGTCTTTTTAGTTGACCTCTTTAAATCATAAATCATCAAAGCTTTCTCAACTCAGAATACTGCTTTCATTTCTTTTTGGAATACAGAGGAATTGATGAGAATGGCAGTAACATTTTCCCCCAGAACAAATGAGCCATGTTTCCTCCAAGACATGGGTGGTACCTGAATGTGACCAGCAGAGCAAGACCCTGTAATGACAACCCTGAATGGACTATTTGTACTTGCACATGTCAGGCTGAAGGCATGGCCTTCCTAACTAAAGTTTAGTAATGCGTCTTAGGACTATTTCAATTATTCCATGACACATCTGTCTAGAAACATGTAAATATGATCATGAATTCCAAACTGGCACTGGAAGTCCAGAGAAATATAGGTCCTATTTTAACTATTTAATTGCATATAGCTCTCTGCCTGATCTTCTTCAGTCTCAGATGTAGAAACCAATCCATTTTTAGCTGACTGCCTTGCTTCTGTGATTACCTAAATTACCCAAAAAATAATTGTTAGTTAAGGTAGAGCTAAGATTCAAATTAGTGGTTTGAAAGACCTGGGTCTGTGTTCATCAGGCATTCTTGAATCACTAAGAAGAGACATTCTCAGGCACCCAGAGTTCATGGGAGTTTAGTCTGTGAACACTGAGAGAAAGAAAGGAACATGGCAAAACATCTCAGGAAGCCTCATGAAAGAGGTAGGGACTAAAAGTCACAAAAGTAAACCCCTGAGCAAAGTACACTGACAGTGACTGGGTCTCCTGATAATCTTTCAGTCCAGTCAGTGCACAGCTTACTAGTCTAGAGCTTCACCATCATGGGAGGACAGCTGTCTACAATTAGGTACCCACTGCTGCTAATACCATCAGTCAAGTTCCCTCTACTTTCTTCTCTCACACATGACTTTATTTCTTGCACTTAAAGCTTTTGCTGCTTTACTTTTTTTCCTGTGTGTCACTCATCTTCTAGGTTACTCTGCTATCTGCTGATTCTTTCAAAATGTATCACCTTCAAAAGTCCAAAGAGATCATATGCCTGATTTGGCCAGTCATCTTTTGCCAAAAACTACCCCTATTGATTACTGTCCTTGTGCTCTGCCAAAGCCCATATGTCAGGTGCCCTTAGGACAGGTGCCAGTCTCTTGTCCAATATACTGAAGCCAAGGAATGCAAAACAAACCAGACTAAGGGCAAGGGATCACCCACTGCTTAGTTAAGGAAAAGGTCCCATTTTGAGACTTCCCAAAATGACATCTTGCATACATTCCCCAGAAAGTTAAACATTATGACTTTAATTTCATCTAAACGGTCAAAAATTTTTTTTAGTGAGAGATTATGAAAGCTAATTTTTAACATGTCTTCAAAAATTAATAGTGTGAAATGATACCATTGAGATACTTCCAGTAGAATATGGGGACATCTCCCCATTCTGTCCTGATATTTTCTTTGTAACCAACTCTGTACCATGTTAGTGATTTGCATATAATAGCCTCCTGGCACAGATTAAATAAAACAAGTTCCCATTGCAGCTAATAAACTCACTGTAACAAGTCCCTCAACTTTGCCTGGTCACAATGCTCAGCAGGACTGCCATATGTGGAACTGGATGCAAGATAAAAATAACATTATTTTGTGCTTTCAAACCCATACAACTTTATATTGTTTCTTTGGAAATAAATTTTGTTTAATGACCAGTGATTATCTCCTATCTGCCTTGCTATAATACCAGTTTTGTTTTTTTTTCTTTTTAATCACTAGTGTTATCTGTACTTTGGAAGAAGAGCTACAATTAAACATATTTTGAACAGAAGAGAAAAAGGCAGCAGGGCTCTTTTGGCATCCGTTCGTACAGCCTATCATTCCAAAACATTTCTGGTTTTACACTGGTATCATCAACCAATGTCAGCACAGCTGAGGTGGCTGTGCTAATTAACTGTCCTGCCGAACCAGCTGAGAAAGCTTGTAGAAACTCCATGGGAATATGAGCTATTAGAAAGAAATTCTATCCAGTGGAACTAGGGAGCAAACCCAAATATAGAATCAAAACACAGAACAGTTGCCCTTAACCATCAGGTGATAACATCATCAGTTACAAGATGTTAGAGAGTTAGCAGAGTTGAATACCAGGCTGGTATGACAGAATAAAAATTAATTACACGTAAATAGTTCAAGGCCATTTCTTCTTCTGTTTACAACAAAGCTTTTGGGAATAGCTAACTTAGCATCTCAGAAGAGAGAAAGTTCTCACAATCCAAGAGAGAAAGTACTCAAAATCCAAAGGCACATTCTCAAGGGAAAAACCAGTGCAACATAAGAAAGGCTACAATCTCTAAGGGGCTGCTTGAGATGTGTATGGGATGGGGCAAGAGTGGGGAGGGTTGTTCTGGGAATATGATGAAATCGTAGGTGTCATGCAGGATAGACAATTAGGGTCAAAGGCCTGTAAGGGTGTATGTAATGTGACACATTATTCTTTTTCATTACTTCAATCTCTTTGTTAAATTCATCTGATAAAATTTTGAATTCCTTTTCTGTGTTATCTTGAACTTTTTTGAGTTCCTCAACCCAGCTATTTTGAATTCTCTATCTGAAAGGTCACATATCTCTGTTTCTCCAGGGTTGGTTCCTGGTACCTTATTTAGTTTGTTTGATGAAGTCATGTTTTCCTGGATGGTGTTGATGCTAGTAGATGTTCTTCATTGTCTGGGGATTGAAGGGTTAGGTATGTATTGTCGTCTTCACTGGGCTTATTTGTAGCTGTCCTTCTTGGGAAGGCTTTTCAGATATTTGAAAGGACTTGGGTGCTGTGATCTAGGCTGTATGTGCCTTAGGGGGCACCCCAAGTCCAGTTACGCTGTGGTTCTTGCAGAGCTGTAGAGGTACCACCTTGATGGTCTTGGATAACATCCAGGAGAATTCTCTGGATTATTGGATAAAAACTCTTGCTCCCTTCCCTTACATTCTCCCAAACATACAGAGGTGCTCTCGCTCGCTCTCTCTCTCTCTCTCTCTCTCTCTCTCTGTTCTGAGCCACCTAACATGGGAGGTGGAGTGATACAAGCACTCCTGTGGCTACCACCACTGTGACTGCACTGGGTCAGGCCTGAAGCCAGCACAGTGCTATGTCTCGCCCAAGTCCTGCTGTAACCATTCCCTGGCTACTGCCTATATTCACTCAAGGCCCTGGGGCTCTGCAATCAGCAGGTAGCAAAGCCAGCCAGGCCTGTGTCCTTCCCTTCGGGGTAGCAAGGTCCCACAGACCCCTAATGGGTTCAGAAGTGCCATCCAGGAGTCAGGGACTAGAGTCAAAAACCTTAGAAGTTTACCTAGTGTTTTATTGTATTGCAGCTGAGCTGGCACCCAAGCTACACGATTCAGTCCTTCCCATTCTTCCCTCCCCTTTCCAAAGGCAAAAGGGCCTCACCCCATAGTCACCATCACCCCAGGCCACGAGGAGTACTGCCAGATTGCCAATGTTCCCTCAAAGTCCAAGGGCTCTTAAGTCATCTTGTCATGAATGCTGCCTGGCCTAGGACTCACCCTAAGGTGAGTCCACCAGGGCAGTGAGCTCCCCTCTGTCCAGGGCAGGTCTAGAAATGCCATCCAAGAGGCAAGTCCTGGAATCAAGGACCCCAAGAGCCCACTTGCTTGGTGCCCTACTGCGCTGTGGCTGTGCAGGCACGTAAGGTGCAAGACAAAATCTCCTTTACCTTTCACTCTGCTTTTCTGAAGCAGAAGAGGTTTTGCCCCATAGCCACCACAGCTGGTAATATGCTGAGTCTCAACTGAAACCAGCAAGTCTCAGAGGCTCACCCAAGGCCCTTGACATAGTACCCTGACATATCGCTGCTGGTTATTCAAGACCCAGGGCTCTTCAGTTAGCAGTTGATGAATGCTGCCAGGACTGAGTCCTTTCCTTCAAGGCAGCAGATTTCCTTCTGGCTCAGGGTGTGTCTAGAAATCTCGTCTGGGAGTTAGGGCCTCGAATGTGGGCCTCCCAGCTCTGACCAGTGTCCTATCCTGCTGTGGCTGAGCTGGTATCCAATATGCAAGACAAAGTCCTCCCCACTTTTCCTGCTCTTTCCCTCAAGTAGAAGGAAGGAGTCTCTTTTGGAGCCCTGAGCTGTATAGCCTGGGGTTAGGAGGGGGTGATGCAAGCACTCCCTTGGCTGCTCCAGTTGGTGTCCCAGTATGCCACGTGCCCCCCTAGTCCACTGTCATTGGGCCTAATTCAGCCCTAGGACTCACCTAAGAGTTGCAGTCCTTATGGCCTAGACTGCCTTTCAAGCTTACTTAGAGACACAGGGTGATCTCTGTACCACGCAGGGACTGCCAGGGTGGGAGAGGGATCGCATCAGTGATTCAGGACTGTTTTTTATCTCTTCATTGCCCCTTTAAATGATATGAAGTTAAAACCAGGTACTAGGAGTACTGATTTTTCATTCTTAAAAAATCACCACCACCCCAGGCCACGAGGAGTACTGCCAGATTGCAGTACTTATAAAAGGTGTTTCTTCTGTGTAGCTAGTTGTTAACTTGGTGTCCTTGCAGGTGGGGGGTAGAAGGCAGACATCCAGGGGACTTCCTATTCTGCCATCTTGCTCTACCTTCTCACATGGCACATGAATAAGAAAGATTTTGTTTGAGGCCAGGAAAATGAGAAGCTTCAGGAATTTCAAGAGGTAGGAGAGTTTTAATAAAAGTTGCTATGAGCTATGCACCCTTACTACCACCATTTTTTTTTAAGTTTGTTCAAGATATATAATAAAGAATAAGGCTCTTTACTGGGCTGTGTTTATCTAAATATAACACTAAGACAGTCTTGGACTCTATAGAGTTTTAGATTGGTCGGCTTTTGTTGAGAACTGTGAAGGACCTGAGATTTTACCCTGCTTGAAAGCTAACAAGTTAACCTGGCAAAAGACATGAGACTCCTGGGGCAGAAACAAAGGACTTCATTACTCACAGCACAGCAAACCACATGAGCTTCTTGTTCATAGCCATTCCCCTTGCACTCCAAGGCCCATGAGGTGACACATTGCTTCAGGGGGATAAGAATACAGTTGGTTTGCATCCCAGCTGAGGGACATTAAGTGTAGGGAACTCGTATATTTTTTATAATGTGCTACAAGCAAACCTGCCTGGGCCTTGCCCCCAAAGGGAAACATTATATTATACTGGACAATAAGCAAACCAGTCGTCAGCTCAAGAGAGATGCCATCTCTATCTTCCATGGCTGTTTGTTATGCAAGTGTCCCTGAAAAGATAGTGCCTCTGCTGGCAAGGTATGCCGAAGCATGAGACACCTATGGAGAATTGTCTCCTGAAAGCCTTATACTAACAGAGGCTACTGACAGTATAAGTCGTGCTCTCTTCCACCCACTGGGGCAATTCCAGGGTGGCAGCCAGTAAGCATAATGTGTCCCTACAAGTTCCACTGTGCTCTTGAGGCATGCATATCTAGGCATCTGGGGGCATCTCCTCGGCTGTAGGGACACGGGCAATTGTTAGGGATACCATTCATTTGACCTCAAGTCATACAAAAGCAGTATCAGTTATATAACTGAGTCATTATGTGAATTGCCTTCATACTGAGGAAAATGAATATATATCTCAGCAGTTCTCCTTTTTCTGCCTTTTTCTCTATTTGTTCCCATTCCTGGAATTTCTCAACAAGGCAATAATCTCCCATATCCTCAGGCTCTTGAAGAGAGAAGGGTTTATACTATTATAAATAGCTCAAAATATTCACTAGTTCTATTAATCGAACGCTTTGGGGTACAGGGTGGAAGAATAACAACTTGGAGTTTCTGATTCCCTTCCTAAATGATGTATAAGTTGAAACTGAATCCAGATTCTCTTAAGAAAACAGAAAGAGTCATAGACAACTTTTCTATTTGAATTCCCATGTCATGATGGCTTCAGTGAAACGACATGGGCCTGGAGTCAGAGAGACTCAAATGCAACTCTATCACTATTAGTATGACCGTTAGTAAATTAAGAGACTTAACCTAGGTCTCAATTTACTCATCTGTAACATAGGGATAAAAATACCTACATCCTAGTGTTGTTATCAGGATTAAATGAGAAAATATTTGTAATGCATTTTGCATAGTACCTGGCTTTATGAATAATAGTTGTTATTATCAGCTTATCCTGTCATGCCAAGGAAGCCATAAAATACAATGTTGTGAGTGCAGGATTGCCCTTAACTTACTGCCTGTCCTGAGATCCATTGCTATAGCTATCAATAAATCAGAAGTCAATGACTACTCTCCACTCTCGCCAACATGGAAATGTGTGGTGCTGTGAGATACTCAATTTGACTTCACTTCTTTGGTGGTGGATGCCACCTTTGTTCATTTGAATAATGGAGTTCAAAGGAGGGTGCCAATAGGCATTGATGAGCTGCCAGGAAACCAGGTCTCTACAGAGCTTTATCACCTATGAATGTCTTGGATACATCCTAAGCCAGGTGTCTTTTTAAAAAAAATCTTTAAAAATCACTGTAGATTTTAAAAATTTCATATAATGTAGATTATAATTGCATTCTAAATTAAGGCTCTCCTAAGCACTTGAGTTCTGAAAAATTGCAACTTAGGCTAGAACTTGAATTGTTAGTGCTCAAGTCTGTAATGTCACCATGTCCTTCACCCCTAATCTTTTACATCAACAAAGCAGTTAAAACAATAAACCCTTAGAAGACAAAGAAACTGAGCTCAGAAAAGATATTGAGTTGTCCAACTCCCTTTCCATTCAGTAAATTATCTCATCTCTGTAGCTGAGTCATTAACTCACAAGGAAGATAGTTACTGAGATTCCACCATGAGCAAATTATTATCCTGGCCCCTGGTGATACGAAAGTATTAAGGCCTGATGACCACAGTCAGGAAGCTTCATTCTCTAAAGAAGCCACAAGGCAGCTTTTACATTGCACCTGCCAGAGTCAATGCACAGTGCTGGGAGATCCTGAATACTGTGTAAGGTAGGATTCCTTTGCTTTCAAGTAACAGAAAAAAAAAAAAACCAACTTACTTTCTTTAAAATTTAGAATACGAAAGTAAAACACATCATAACTGGTGCTTCAATCATGGCATCAAGAAAACAGATTCCTTAGGAGTAGTTAATGCAGATCAAGTGCTTTTAACAGTACCCGGCAGCTAAGCATGATGGTTCACACCTGTAATCTCCACACTTCAGGAGGCTGAGGTAGGAGGATTGCATGAGCCCAGGAGTTAAAGACCAGCCTGGGCAACACAGTGAGCTCCCATCTCTACAAAAAGATTTAAAACGTAGCCAGATGTGATACCACATGACTGTAGTCCCAGCTACTTAAGAGGCTGAAGCAGGAGGATCTCTTTAGCCCAGAAGTTCGAGGCTGCAGTGAGCTTTGATGGCACTACTGCTCTCCAGCCTGGGTGACAGAGTGAGACCCCCAACTGAAAAAAAAAAAAAAAAAAAAGCACCTGGCACTTAGTAAACACTATTTAAATTTTATGTATTACTATTAGCTAGCACATGGCCCTCCACCCCAGACTCTTAAAGGGCCATAGTGGAATTATATATAAAGTAAATGAGAGCAGAGTACATTTTACCCAGAGAGTGAAGGGCAGGTTTCACAGAGAAACTTACATTTAACCCCATTCTTGAGTCCAGGAAGATTGCCAAATAGGCAAATTAAGTTTCTTAAGGCAGAAGATGCAACATGTGCAGGGTGAGCAAGCTTGAAGGGCAGAGTGACTGGTTAAATAAATTCTGATTCATCTGTACAGGGGTTAATAAGCAACCGTTTAAAAGAATGATATAGAAATGATGTATTAGATGAAATCTTTATGAATGAAAAATTAGAGTGACACAATAGTATGCATAGGAGGCTCTCATTCAATTTTAAGTACCTCTGCATTATTTATGTATAATAAGCACATTATTAACTATTAAAAGATAGATAAGAAAGTATGTTATGAAATCAGAAAATATCAAGCTATTTACTTTAATCGCAGGGATAGAGGATCATTAGATGGAATTATAATTGGGAATGAGATTTTATGCTATACAGTCCTAAAGACTTGGAATCTCATGCTCTGGGCTAGATCAGAATGACCAACTACAGCAGTGGGCTGATCCTGGCCCACCACCTGTTTTTGTAATTAAGCTTTATTAGAACACATTCATTTACATATGACTATAGCTGCTTTTGCACTACAGTGGCAGAATTAAAGACTTGTGACTGAGACTGCATGGCCCACAAAACCTAACATATTTACTATTTAAACCTTTACAGAAAAAGTTTGTTGACTCCTGCTCTAGACAATAAAAAGACTTCAAAGAAGGGAGTGGCATCATCAAATCTGTTTATAAGATAATATCAACAGAGCCTGGGAAACAGATATAAAAATGTTAATTATGGTAATTCAGACAGACTCTCTGCTATGCCTTATAGAAATTTCTCAATAATTCTCACAGTCCCCTATAAGTAAATATAAATATGATTATGTCCCTTTTATAAAAGAGAAAAATGAAGAAATGAACACATAGCTATTAAATGGTGTCTTCCCTAGAATATATATGCTCCAGGAGGAAGGAAATTCGTCTTGTTCAGTGTGCTATCTCCAGCACCAAGGACAGTGTCTGACACACAATAAGGCACTCATCTAAGTAGACATTTATGAAACAAATGCAAGAAGTATCACTCCAATAAATAAATGAATCAATGGGCACACCAATAAATAAATGAATGAATACAGGGCAGGACTGAGGCAGCCTCTCAAAATTACACTGCAGAACCAGCTATCCCAGCTCCATCATCCTGCTGCTTCAGGCAGCAACTAAAGATCCTCCATGTCACCTTGGGAGCTAGAAACCAGACAAACCAAACCAGAACCTACAGGTTCTCTCTTAGCTCAAGCCTATCTCACTCCTCTGTATTCTACCTGAAGAGAGTTATCACTTCATTTGTCTGCCAATTTGTTTTTACTGTACAGCATGCCCTATTTTCTTTCAATTTCTCACATCTGGTTAATTTCTGCTCTTTAACCCCAAGCAGTTTTGGGGGTGCTTCCCATTGCTAAAGGGATTCCACTCCCCTCAGCAGGTTACCTCTCCATCCTCCATCTGATAGACAGGCTTCACTGTTGTCAAACACCACTGTTGTACAGTTTCCATCTAGTTCTTGGGCTGATCTTTCAGCTGTACCAGCCCTTGAAAGCTGACAGGATGAATTGCTTGCTTTCCAGGCCTTAATGTTTATCTCCCTTCAGATCTCACCATCTGCTGTGATTTGGCAGCTCAGGTAAATGCATTTTTTCTACTTCTTTCAGTTGCTCAGCCTCCTGCAGGCATTGCCATGTCTGTCCTCCCTCTTTTCAGACATCATCTTCTTGGAAGTGATAGGGTTTATGTTGAAATTGATGCATGTGCCTGGTGCTTTTTTCCTTCCATGCTGTCTGTCATTCTTTACATTGCCTAGTTTCAATCTGGCCACTGAGGCCTGTGCATAAAGAAGAAAAAATCTGTAAAATCAGAATCAGCTGTATCATTTTTTTCATTCCATCTATTATCTATTGTTTCACAATAGTATTTCCCCAAGTTTCTTTTTTTTTTTCTTTTTTGAGATGGAGTTTTATTCTTGTAGCCCAGGTTGGAGTGCAATGGTGTGATCTTGGCTTATTGCAACGTCCGCCTCCTGGGTTCAAGTGATTCTCCTGCCTCAGCCTCCCGAGTAGCTGGGATTACAGGTGCCTGCCACCACACCTGGCTATTTTTTGTATTTTTAGTAGAGACGGGGTTTTACCATGTTGGCCAGGCTGGTCTCGAACTCCTGACCTCAGGTGACCCACTGCCAAAGGTGGCAAAATGGTGGCGGCCAGACCTCTTTGGTTTATTCTGAAAATGACACGAACCTGAAAATTTTATTAAAGAAACGGAAACCTGGCTTCCTTTCTCAATTCGGAAGAAGTGGTACCCTGGGGCTTGTATTTCCCTTTGTGTCTCTCTTTGGCAAAAACAAGCAAGAATGGACTATCAGCTACAGTCCTTTGATGCCATTCATACATTCTAGTTTTCCCCAGTGTATTAAGCCATTCTTTCTTTGCTATAAAGTAATACCTGGGGCTGGGTAATTTATAAAGAAAAGATGTTTAATTGACTCACAGTTCTGCAAGCTCTACAGGAAGTAGGGTGCTGGCATCTGCTTCTGGTGAGGCCTCAGGAAGCTTACAGTCATGGTGGAAGGCAAAGGGGAAGGCAGCACATCATATGATGAGAGAGGAAGCAAAGAGAACAAAGCAGGAGGTCCCAGACTCTTTTAAACAACCGGATCTTACACGAACTGAACTCATTTATCACCAAGAGGATGGTGCAAAACCATTCCTGAGAGATTCACCTCCATGATCTAATTATCTCCCACCAGGCCCCACCTCCAACATTGGAAATCACATTTCAACATGAGATTTCAAAGGGACAAACTTCAAAACTATATTGCCTGGTCTCACCATTCCTCCAATTCTCCTTTCCATCTTACCAGCATAAAACATGTACAGTTGTGCCTTATGCTTGGCCTTTATAGCATCTGTACTTTTTTGAACTCTAGTGTAAAGCCAACTTTCCAAAATCCTTTCAGAGCAGGGGTCAGCAAACATTTTCTGTAAAGCCTTTGCAGTCCATATGGTCTCTTATTACTCAATTCTACCATTGTAGAGCAAATACAACCATAGATAACAAGACTAAACAAATGAGTGTGGCAGTTTTCCAATAAAACTTTATTGATAAAAACAGGTGATAAAACATATTTGGCCCATGGGCCACAGTTTTCTGACCCTTATTTTAGAACATTACCTCTATTTTGAAACATCCATCATCTATCCAGTTTATAGTGTCTATTCATATAAGGAGTAGTCAAAGTATACTAAATTATTACACCAACTGGTAAAATCTACTTCTTTTTTTTTTTTTTTTTTTTTTTTTTTTTTTTTTTTTTTGAGACGGAGTCTCGCTCTGTCGCCCAGGCTGGAGTGCAGTGGCGCGATCTCGGCTCACTGCAAGCTCCGCCTCCCGGGTTCACGCCATTCTCCTGCCTCAGCCTCCCGAGTAGCTGGGACTACAGGCGCCCGCTACCACGCCCGGCTAATTTTTTGTATTTTTAGTAGAGACGGGGTTTCACCGTGTTAGCCAGGATGGTCTCGATCTCCTGACCTCGTGATCCGCCCGCCTCGGCCTCCCAAAGTGCTGGGATTACAGGCGTGAGCCACCGCGCCCGGCCTAAAATCTACTTCTATACTGATTAACTGAGTTCATATATATATAAATGTGGATATCGGTATGTAATTTTAGCAGCTATAATTAAATAATTCTAAAGAAGACTGAATTTGTTTTCTAGATTTTAAACTCATTTATGACCCTTATGAACTTTAATAAAATATTATATATCCACTGCTAGGTATTTTAAATGTTGTTTACACAAGTGAATAATATGCCCTAGTGAGACCAGTGCCTGAGTTATTCTCTGGTTCTAACAGAGTTCCTTTGGGAGTTATCTGCTTCAAGCCACTATGGATCTAAAGCATACTATAACACAAGACAGAGTCACTTAGTACCCTCCCAGGAACCATGTCCTCTGACACTGTCATGGCACCGGGGAAAAATCTGTCTCATATTTGTGTAGCATTCTACATAAATTTCAATAATCAATACAGTAAAAACATAGCTAAGCATTCTGGAGATATTTCTTGATAAACTACTATGTGCCAGGTACTATATATGTAAATGACACTAGGACAAGTTAAGCAGCTTGTCCAAGTTACAGAGCTTAAGTGTCTCTGCCTCTAAAGCACAGCTGAATCATAACGCAATGGCTTCTCTTCATACGGTATTTTCTATGTACTTATTCCCTCTCCTACACCAAAAGAAGAAATATTTAACTTAGTGCTTGGTGCAAGGTTGATGATCAATAAATGCTTCTTGAATAAGAAAAAGTCTTCTCTAACCAAAATTTCGCCCTCTTCTCAGGAATCCTGTCTTAGTTAAAAGCATCACCATTCACTCAATTTATCCAAGCTGAAAACCGCAGAACCATCTATTATTTATTTTCTTCACTCTTAAGCCCTTCATCCAATCGGTCACTGTGATGCTTAATTTTACGTGTCAGTTGGGATGGGCCACAGGCCCTAGATATTTGGTCAAGTACTATTCTGGATGTTTCTATGAGGGTGTTTTCTGGATGAGATTGACATTTAAATTGGTGGGCTTTTAGTAAAGCAGATTACTTTCTCTAATATGGGTGGGCCTCATTTAATCAGTTAAAAGCCTTAATAGAACAATAGACTGACCTCCCCAGGGGAAAGTAGAAATTCTGCCAGCAGACAGAGTTCAGGTTTGAACTGCAACATCAACTCTTCCCTGGGTCTCCAGTTTGTTAGCCTACCCTGCTAATTTTGGACTTTCCAGCCTCCATAATCAAGTAAACCAATTCAGATGCACGTGTGCGCACGCACACACACACACACACTCACCCACACACACACATTCTATTTGTTCTGTGTCTCTGGAGAACCTTGACTAACATGGTCATTAAGTTTTATAAATTCTTTCTCTGACCATCCTCAATTCCCTGCATTGGCTCAAGTTCCAGTTTCTTGCAGTAGCCTTATAATTAGTCCTTCTGCTCCTAGCTTCTCTAATTCTCAAAGTGGAATTAGGTCAGTGGCTCCCAAATGCCTGCAGAATCAAATTCAGACTCTTTGGCATGACACGCAAGGCCGCTCACAATTTGGAACCAGCTTTCCTACCCAGTTCCATCTCCCACCCTCAGTCCATTCCAGTCTGTCCCACTCTTTCACACCTGTGGGTCTTGCTGTCTGTGTTGCGAAATGTTCTTCTGAAAATCTGAGCAAGAGTTCCAGTTATTACATACACAATCAAATGGAAGATTTTTGGGCCCGACTCCTTACTTGGCACTTTGTTGCCTAATCAGTGACTTTGGATCAGTGACTTTTGTGAGTTAAAAGCAAGAAAAGAGCTCAGCCTTCCCTAAGAATTCTTTCCTTATCTCTGTGGATCATATAAATCCATATGTGCCCTGTAAACTGTGTTGACACAATGAAAGAAAAACCAGTGGAAGGTGAAACAATAAATCAGCTACAGTCAACACATTGCCAAGCCACTGTTCTGACTGCTTTTTCGTTCACCTGATGCTTTTCACTTAACTGACACAATATCCCAGTTATGTTTTCATCGGGTAGCCACACCTTTAGCAAATAAATGATGTTAGACAGGGGCCCATAAAACTTCCAACATAATTTTAAAGTCTTTTGTTTCATGTTGTATTGAATTTCATCAGACTGATTTCTGACTACCTGTCATGTATGTTTCCTTTGTTCATTAGAATGTAAGATTCGAATTGCTTTGAAATTGCCTTTGGTGAATTGTTATGCGATGTGAAATGTTATCAAAAGGTCACTGAAATACATGTACCAGCAGCTTTCAAAATTAACAGACAGCATGGCCAATTCTACATCTGGAAAACGGCCCAGTCAGGAATGCAGATATAATACAGCCAATATTCATTCATTCAGCAAAGGAAATTTACTTCCTCTCTACTGTGCTAAGTCTGGGAATATTAACGTGAATATAATACACTCCCTATCCTTAAGGAGTTCAAAGGAAGAAGACAGCCAGATTAACAAACCATAACTTTGTGTACTTTAAATAATGCTTAAGAAAAATAAGGTCTATGTACACTTAGGGAGTGGTCAAGACAGGATCCACCAAAAAAAAAAAAAAAAAAACATTTTTTTTTGTGTGTGTGGGTGTGTGTGTGAGTGTGACAGTGTCTCACTGTCATCCAAGGTGGAGTACAGTGGAGAGATCTCAGCTCACTGCAACCTCTGCCTCCCAGGATCAAGTGATCCTCCCACCTCAGGCTCCTGAGTAGCTGGGACAACCAGTACATGCCACCACACCTGGCTAATTTTTTTTTGTACTTCTGGCACAAAAGTACAAAAGAAGGAGTTTCCCCACATTGCCCAGGCTGGTCTCAAACTCTTGAGCTCAAAAGATTCACCAACCTTGGCCTCCCAAAGTGCTGGGATTATAGGCATGTGCCACCACACCCAGCTCTGATTTTTGAGCTGAATTAAATGGTGTCACCTGATAGAAAATCTGGCTTGCTTTAGAGAACTGATTCATAAAATGTGGTCCCCCGACCAATATCTTCAGCACTGCATGGAAACTTGTTAGAAATGCAGAGTCAGGCCCCAATTCAGGCCTCTTGAATCAGATATTCTGGGGATGTGTTTTAGTAGCTCTCTTCATCATTCTGATGCACTTTTAACTTTGAGAGTCACCAATTTAGAGAAAGATGCACAGCCCAACACAGCTGGTATCTAAGGAGTGGGCTTTTGGGGACAAGTAGTTGAAGAGGGCCACAGAAGATGAGGACTATAGACTTACAAAGTGTAAAGAAGCCTAAATACCTTGCTTAAAAGTTAAGACTATCCTCTAGGTCATGGGAATACATTAAAGTGTTGTAACTAGGAAACTATAATAATTAGATATGTGATTTTGGAAAAATAATTGGGGCAGCAATTTAAGACATAAATTCAAGATATGTAAGCAGTGAGGGACATAGGAGACTGTTATAAAAGTCCAAGCCAATGGTGTTTGGGGCCTGAGTTAAGTAGCCAGTGGCAATGAGAATGAGGAAGGAATGATGGATTTGAGAGGCTTTTAGAATGGGGAATTGCCAGTACTATTTTTGACTGAATAGATATAGATCTCAGAGGGCAGGAGAAGAATGATCTCCTTAATTGTCTGATGCATTCTTTCTCAAACTGAAATGGAGTGAAGAAGAGACGAAACTTTGCAAGTTGGTAAGTGAAGTGAGAGATGGAAGGAAACTTGAGTGAGAGGTAAGCTTAGGTTTAAATAGCCTGAGGTATCTGTTAAAATATCCACAGCAGAAATAAAATAAAATACATTGCTGTGTCTGTTGGGTGTTGTTTTTTTTAAATCTTGCTTTCTTGCAATTTCCTATTAGACTTCAAGAGTACCCCAATAAAAAAGTGAGTACATATTCTGTATAAATGTCAATTCACAATAAAATTCCAGATGAGCATTTGGCTGTTTGTATTACCAATTTACCTGATGGATCTCTTTGGTAACTACTACAGTAAATCACAACTCTGCTCTCCAAACTTTATATCATAATTTTGCTCAGCTGGGAATTGTGTGGACAGGAAGATTACTGATATAATTACTTGGAACTCCTTTAAATATTTTTGCGGGGCCTTTGATTCTGAAGACTTTTAAGAATACTTCTGGATAGATTACTAAAATGTTCAATTACAGAAAAAATGGGGAGAACATTCCTTAGCATCTGTCTTGTTCATCTTCCTTTGAATCAGGAAGTCCATTTCTTTTGTCCACATATGTATTCTCTGGATGCACACAATTCAGCAAGT
The DNA here is from genome assembly GCF_029289425.2 of Pan paniscus. Lineage (NCBI taxonomy): Eukaryota > Metazoa > Chordata > Mammalia > Primates > Hominidae > Pan > Pan paniscus. The sequence goes on along the minus strand of NC_073253.2, from coordinate 120,473,508 downwards.
TGGACATAGAACGGGGAGCCAATCATTTCGGCCACTTTGAAGGTCTTTCTGGAAGCCCATGTTGCCAGACTGACTGAGGTACCTACATATCGGTCTTGTGCAAGGATCTGAACTTTTCCTCTTCCCTATCCACCTCCAACATTGACCTACTGGAAGAGGGTGGTAAAACCAAAGTCCCCTGAAATCTGAGTCCCTGCTCTCACAGTCAACAGAAAACAAGGGGACTCCAAAGACTCACTGTCCCCTCAAAGCAGCACTGAACCAGGGGTAGTTGACATGTCGAATTTAGTGACTACCCCATGGCCACATAGAAAAGAGGAGCCTATGTGTTCTCTAATTTGAGCTACAATGCTAGAGTGCTGATTAAGATTACTGAGTGGAATTAGCGTTAACTCTGTTAGCTATTATCTGCATGGCCTTGGGCAAGTTACTTAGCCTTGCTTTTAATGAAAAAAAAATGTACCCACAAAACTGTGGGAATGACAGGAGCTAAAGCAGATAAACCATTTTGTATTGCCTTCATATAGTCATTATTATTCTTAGGGTAGTCATTGTTCTGGTCTTCTTATTTTTGATACTGAAGGCTCCAAAATCATGGCCTTACATGCTAGACAGGAAACTGCAATCTGAATTTAGAATGTATTATAAAGAGTTATTTCTTAAAAGAGACATATAGAATTATATCGACCTGTGTATTTTATCATTATCCTAGTTTATTAGCTCTACCGTAATATTCCTGATTCACTTGAATATTGGCATTCAACATCATGACCTGCAGTGTTTGTGTTTGCTATTATTTACCTCATTTTAATGGTGGATTTTTAGACTATCTATACAATAGGATGGAAAAATTACAAGCAGACAATTTTAAATGCTTAAAATCCATTAAAAACACATACATTGGGCATTCACTAGTGCTTGGCATTAATTTTTTCTAACATTTGTGTAGAGTGGAGTTTTTCAGTGTTCTCTTACCAAATACCTCACATTTGACTCTCATAACACTCTGGCAGGAAAAACATACTCCAAAACTTTCTTTTCCTTTTACTACAGATTGAAAAATCCGCTATGTATTACTCTTATATTTCAATGACTTGGGTTCTGCTAATGACTACAAATGGTCTCAATTATTTAGAGTTTCGATCCATATTACAAAAGTTGTCCAAATCATTGTTATTATCAATGGATAAGTCAGCCTAATAGTCTTTCAGAATAGGAATGTTTGAAGGAGGTCTGTGTCTCAAATTTGAATATGAAGCTTTTGTTAATTATTGTTCTCCCACTGTGTTCTAAAACGTCCTCCCTAACACTTCCTAGAAGTTAATGATACGGTTTCCTTGAGCCGGACCTACTAAACATTTGCTCAGAATTTTTGTGGGGTCAGGATGTAATAATTCATATTTTAAAAAATATTTTCAAATTATTCTGCTATAGAGATAATTGCATTGATACAGAACATAACCAACAGTTCTCTCCATTCTGCTTCAAGTTAAAGTTGGTTCCTTGGTCTTCAGCTATAGGCAACCTATTTTTGACTCTTCTTTCTTGAAATTAACCTACTTCTCCTTAAGGAGAAACCCTTTTAATATGGCTGTTAGAAAAGAGCCCTCAAGCATATAACCTTATAGAATACGATGCTCCAAATTGCCACTTTCCATTTCCTAAATATAAATATCATTAAATCAAAAGCTTTAAAGCTGTATCCTAAACCATCTTCCTTTACGATAATAACTATTCTCTTTTCTTGTCTTATGTTTTTTCTTGAATTTTAGACCTCAGATATTATTTTTACAGGGGAAATTCTTAAATGGAAGTTTGTTACCACTTAAAGATAGATGTATTTTTCTGCTCTCATACGATCCATTTAAACTTACCATCAAAGTGAACTATGGACTCATTTTGAGAAGAAAATATATCCCATAGACCATAATTCCCCAAGACCTTTATTTATTTGATTTCTGCTCCCTGGGATCATGGCCTCATGACATGAAATTCTCAGTTCTGTGAGCCTCCCAGGGAATAGCATTCATAAAAATCATTTCACAGCAGAACTTCAATGCCAACCCAACAATAAAATATTCCAGCACATTCTCACACTGAAGGCAGCCACGGGCAGCCACTGCTCCATTCTTTTTACAGTGAAAAGACACCTTTTGGTAAAGACATCAAAGCCATCTTTACAACAGACCACACAGAAACCTCCTTTTAATAGAGGTGTCCTTGGATGTAAAACTCCAATATAAGATAATTAGAACTTTACTAATTCTAGCTACTAGAGATTTAAAGGTACTATCAACACACAAATCCTCACAATTCCTTTTTTTAAAAAAAATAAAGAAGTACTTTTGAATATAAAACTGGAGGGAATTCACATCCATCAAATGCAAGTGAATCTTCAGAGCACCTGGATTCTTCACTCTGTCTCTCAAAGCAAACCATAAAATTATCCCTCTTGTCTCTGGAAGGGAGGAAAACTCCTCCACTTCACATCTTCTCTGCTGAGTTTCTTTCTACTATGGATTTCTGTACCTCACATCCCTCTAATTCCTCCCTCTCCCAGGATCCTACCTCTCATTCCCCTTAGCTTTGAATGTGATATCTTTAAATCGTTCATTAGATGCCATCAAGTTCCACTTTCATTGTGACAGCAAGGAAAAGCTCTTCTGACCTAGGAAGGAGCCTCTACAAGATAATCAGACTTTTGCAAATAGATCTCCTGTCTAAGTACTTCTGTGCTTTACAACGTAAATCACAAACAACACCAGAGTTCTTTTCTCTAACCTCACAATGTTGAGTGCCCTCTGAGTTTGTTTATTTGAGAGGCAGAAGTCTGTATATTTAATAACATTTTTGCCCTAACGTTTGCACACATAGCCTGAATTTACTGGATAATTTCCAGCAAATTAGTAAATTATTCAACTTGTTATTTATTCTGTCTTTATCTAGTGATAGTCACATATAGAAAAAAAAAACCTATTGAACATTTTGCTGTATTTGAAGGGATTGCTAGGAAAGCCAATCTTATAAATTAAGGTCAATGAGGGCTTTATCACATCTATACCTTTGAGCTATATTAAGTAGCTATAGTACAGTGAAAAGACAGACATACGGTACATTACAGTCCCTGTTCTTACACTAACTGTTTGATAAATTTTGACACACAACAAAGGCTGTCTAGGCAGTGGTTTCCTTATCTGCAAAATGAACACGTTTGAGTAATAGTCTCTGTGGAATTTATAGATCCAGCATTCTGATTAGAAACTCAAAAAATAATTTGTCATTATGATTTCTCTTAATACCTTCTTTTTACTCTAAAGCTAATCAATTTTTTCTTCCTCTCTGACCATTCAAGGATGACCCAAATCTTCGCATACTAATAAATCAAATCTGAACTCAATTCCAAAGGTTTGATTTCATCCATTTCTGCATAGAATCTGGAAATTGATTTTTTATGATCTTTTAGCTCTCCAAGTATATTTGCAAAAGAATGGGTAAATTGGATGTACATCCATTCAATCATTTAAGAACACTTATTGACTCCTAGTATCTTTTATTTCTATTTTCTTCCCTGAAACATTTCAAAGTAAATTGTGGCCATTATGATGCTTCCCTTCAAAATATTTTGGCAGGCATTGCTTAAGAAGGACATCTTCCAATATAATCATAACACTATGATCATATAGAAAAGAAGCAATAATTCAAAAATATCTTCTAATATACGGAACACATTTGAATTTCTCCTGTTAGTTCAAAAATGACTTTTATAGGTGTTTTGCTTTTTAATCAAGGTTCACAAATTATATTTGGTTGTTATGTCTTGTCATTTTCTTTTACTCTAGGACAACAGTTAGTAAGTAAACTGTGGCTCACAGACCAATCCTGCATGGTCTGTTCTTGTATCTCAAGCTAAGAAGGATCTTTACATTTCTTAAGAGTTGTAAAGCCAAACTACACGGACAAAAAACAAAGAAGAAGAAAAAAGAAAGAAGAATACACAACAGAGACTTCTATGTGACCCACAAAGCATGACACATTTGCTATCTGCCCTTTACAGAAAAAGTTTACTGACTTCTGATCTATAACATTGCCTTTACCTTCTCTGATTTTAGAACAGTTTTTGAAGATTCCAGGTAGTTATCATAAAGAATATGTCACACACTTTGGATTAGTTTCATGTATTCCTCATGATGAGACTCAGGTTAAAGATTTTTGCCTGGAACATTACAGAATTAGACTGTGTTCTTTTTACTACCTTATCTCAAGGTGCACATATGTCAGGCTGTCCCATGATGGTAGTGCAAAGTTTGACCATTTTGTTCAGCTGGTGACTGCCAGATGTCTCTGTAACAAGGTACAATTTTCTCTTTGTAGTTAATAAGTAATTGACAAATGATACTTCGAGATTGCATGACTATCTTATTCCTTAGTAATATTCATCCAATAGTATTATTATCTATTGATAATCTTTGCCTGAATCACTTATTACATTGGGGACATGTAAAATGGTGATTTTCTAATTCTATCATTTATTTTAGATTTATTTTCTGGCATTCATCTGTAGAGAAAAATCTTTTCCCTTCTCTCTCTCTCACTTTCACTATGATTTATTGGGATTTTAATCCATTGTTGTTAATATTATTATTTAAATTCCAAATTGTACATCATTTTCCTATTGGAGGCCTTCAAGCTAGCCCTTTTATTCTTTTGACTTAGCCCCATTTGGATTTGATCACTTCCTTGATTTCTGGCACGTGGTGTCTGAGGCTTACCAGGTACATTCCCTGCCCCTGGAAGAATCCACCTTTCCCCAAAAATCCTGGTTCCCTTTAGTAGACAATGCTATTTAGCAATGAAGATCTGGGGGTTTTGTTGTTGTTGTTGTTGTTTGTTTCGTTTTAAGTTTTGAGACGGAGTCTTGCTGTGTTGCCCAGGCTGGAATGCAGTGGCATGATTTCAGCTCACTGCAACCTCTGCCTCCCAGGATCAAGCAATTCTCCTGCCTCAGCCTCCCGAGTAGCTGGGACTACAGGCACACGCCGCCACACCCGGCTAATTTTTTGTATTTTAGTAGAGACGGGGTTTCAGTGTAACTGACTCCAGGCATTTTAGTAGACAGAACTGCATCAGGGTGGGAGGCCAGGAGGTAGGGGAATATATTCCTAAGTTTCAAGCAATCAAAGAAACAAATGGCATAAAACTTTAAAATTACTATAAAATGTTTAAATCACAAGTTTGTAAGTACTCATATCGATGCCTCTAATTCAAGTCTATCACCACAGATTCTTCTTCACATTCCCTGTTTTATATTTGTTTCTCTCTGCTTCCACAGCAGACAGTCTGGTTTCCAGCAACATTAATGTATTTACACATTGCATCAATGCAACATAAACACCATTAATAATAGCTAAACTACAAAGTAAGGTGCAAGATTTGATTGCGTGGTTCTTTCCTATGACCATATTTCACTAAGGATTTATGTAATATTATAGGAAAAGTAACTTAAATGCATCATTTTCCCTATGTGTTTACAGAATAACTTGATATACATTAGGTCCATTTCTTAATATTTGCAATCAAAGAGTTTATGTTTTTCACCATTTTTCATAAATATTTGAATACTTCAAACTTTTATGTGATTCAAAAATCAAACCCATTTAGAAATGTTTTTTCAAGAAAAAATTCCAGTGACATCTCAGTTTCCCTATTTCCACTGGTATCTTAATTCCCCCAGTATCTATTCTTTTGGCAACACAACACTAACTTGATTATTGTAGCTTTCTAGTAAGACTGGAAGACAATTAGTGTTAGTCCTCTAACTTTGTTCCTCTCCTTCATTATTGATTTGGTTATTTTGGGTCTTTTGTCTCTCCATATAAAGTTTAGAATCAGTTTGATTATTTCTAAAAAATAGTTTGTTGTGATTTTGATTGTGATTGCATTGAATCTGTAGATCAAGTTGGGAAGACTGGCATCCTGACAATATTAAATCTTTCCCTCCATGAACATGGAATAGCTCTCCATTTAGTTAGTTCCTTGATATCTTTCAGAGAGATTTATTGTTTCCTTCAAATAGAATTTGTACATATTGGGTTATACCAAAGTATGTTATTTTGGGAGGGTGTTGTAAATGGTAATGTATTTTTAATTTTGAGTTTCATTTGTTTATTGCTGGTATATAGAAAAGCAGTTGTCTCTTGTATATTAACCCCATATCCTGCAGCCTTGTTAGAATTACTTATTCATTCCAGAAGAGATTTTTGTTTTTGTTTTGGATATGGGGGTTGTTGTTGTTGTTGTATCTTTTGGATTATCTTCACAGACAAATGTTATCTGTAAACAAAGATATATTTACTTATTCCATTCCAATCCACATGTCTTTATTTCAATTTCTTGTCTTATTGCATTAGCTAGGAATTTCCAGTACGATGTTGAAAAGCAGTGGTGAGAGGGGGCCTTCTCAACTTGTTCCTGACATTAGAGGGAAAGCATTGAGTTTCTCACCATTAAGTATGTTAGCTTTAGGTGGTTTTTTGTAGGTGTTATTTAGTTGAGGAAATTCTCTCTATTCCTAATTTGGTAAGAGATTTTATCATGAAGATTATTGAACTTTGTCAAATAATTTTCTCCATCTATTGATACGTTCATATAATCTTTCTTCTTTGACCTCTTGATGTGATTAATCTACATTAATTGATTTTTGAATGTTGAATCAGCCATGCATACTTGGAATAAATCACACTTGATTGGGGTGTATAATTCTTTTTTTTTTTTTAACCTTGGTGGGTTCAATTTGCTAATATTTTGTTGAGAATTTTGGATCTATGTACATGAAAGATATTGGTCTGTAGGGTTATTTTCTCTTTTTTGGAAATTAAAAGTTTGTTTTTATTTATTTTTTATTTTTATTTTGCTTTATGTTCTGGGATACATGTGCAGAACATGCAGGTTTGTTACATAGGTATACATGTGCCATGGTGGTTTGCTGCACCTAACAACCCCTCATCTAGGTTTTAAGCCCTGCATGCATTGGGTATTTGTCCTAATGCTCTTCCCCACTTCCCCCCCGACTCCCCAACAGGTCCCAGTGTGTGTTGTTCCCCTCCCTGAGTCCATGTGTTCTCATTGTTCAACTCCCAATTATGAGTGAGAACATGCAGTGTTTGGTTTTCTGTTCCTGTGTTAGTTTGCTGAGGATGATGGCTTCCAGCTTCATCCATGTCCCTGCAAAGGACATGAACTCTTCCTTTTTTATGGCTGTATAGTATCACAAGGTATAAATATATCACATTTTCTTTATCTATCTATCATTGATGGGCATTTTGTTTGGGTCCATGTCTTTGCTATTGTAAATAGTGCTGCAATAAACATACGTGTGCATGTGTCTTTAGAATGATTTATATTCCTTTGGGTATATACCCAGTAATGGGATTGCTGGGTCAAATGGTATTTCTGGTTCTAGATCCTTGAGGAATCACCACTCTGTCTTCCACAATGGTTGAACTAATTTACATTCCCACCAACAGTGTAAAAGCATTCCTATTTCTCCACAGCCTCACCAGCATCTATTGTTTCTTAACTTTTTAATGATCGTCATTCTGACTGGCATGAGATGGTGTCTCATAGTGGTTTTGATTTGCATTTCTCTAATGACCAGTGATGATGAGCTTTTTTTCATATGTTTTTTGGCCACATAAATGCCTTCTTTTGAGAAGTGTCTGTTCATATCCTTCACCCACTTTTTGATGTTTTTTTTTCTTGTAAATTTGTTTAAGCCCCCTGTAAATTCTGGATATTAGACCTTTGTCAGATGAGTAGATTGCAAAATTTTTCTCCCATTCTGTAGGTTGCCAGTTCACTCTAATGATCTTTACTTTTGCCGTGCAGAAGCTCTTTAGTTTAATTAGAACCCATTTGTCAATTTTGGCTTTTGTTGCAATTGCTTTTGGTGTTTTTGTCATAAGTCTTTGCCCACACCTATGTCCTGAATGGTATTGCCTAGGTTATCTTCCAGGGTTTTTATGGTTTTTAGTTTTACATTTAAGTCTTTAATCCATCTTGAGGTATTTTGGTATAAAGTGTAAGGAAGGGGTCAAGTTTCAGATTTCTGCATATGGCTAGCCAGTTTTCCCAGCACCATTTATTAAATAGGGAATCCTTTCCCCATTGCTTGTTTTTGTCAGGTTTGTTGAAGATCAGATGGTTGTAGTTGTGTGGTGGTATTTCTGAGGTGCCTGTTCTGTTACCTTGGTCTATTATGTCTGTTTTGGTACCAGTACCATGCTGTTTTGGTTACTGTAGCCTTGTAACAGTTTGAAGTCAGGTAGCGTGATACCTCCAGCTTTGTTTGTTTTGCTTAGCATTGTCTTGGCTATATGGGCTCTTTTTTGGTTCCATATGAAATTTAAAGTAATTTTTTCTAATTCTGTGAAGAATGTCAGTGGTAGCTTGATGGAAATAGCATTGTATCTATAAATTACTTTGGGCAGTATGGCCATTTTCATGATATTGATTCTTCCTATCCAAGAGGATGGAATGTTTTCCCATTTGTTTGTGTCCTCTCTTATTTCCTTGAGCAGTGGTTTGTAGATCTCCTTGAAGCGGTCCTTCACATCTTTTGTCAGCTGTATTCCTAGTTATTTTATTCTCTTTGTAACAATTGTGAATGGGAGTTCATTCATGATTTGGCTGTCTGCTTGTCTTGTTGGTGTACAGGAATGCTTGTGATTTTTGCACATTGATTTTGTATCCTGAGACTATGCTTATCAGCTTAAGGAGTTTTGGCAGTGACACAATGGGGATATCTATATATACAGTCATGTCATCTGCAAACAGAGACAATTTGACTTCTTCTATTCCTATTTGAATACCCTTTCTTTCTTTCTTTCTCTTGCCTGACTGCCCTGGCCAGAACTTTCAACACTATGTTCAATAGGAGTGGTGAGAGAGGGCATCCTTGTCTTGAGCTGGTTTTCAAAGGGAATGCTTCCAGCTTTTGCCCATTCAGTATGATATTGTCTATGGGTTTGTCATAAATAGCTCTTATTATTTTGAGATACATTCCATCAATACCTAATTTATTGAGAGTTTTTAACATAAAGGGATGTTGAATTTTATCAAAGCCTTTTTCTGCATCTATTGAGATAATCATGTGGTTTTTGTCATCAGTTCTGTTATGACTGATGTTATGTGTTGGGTTATGTTTATTGATCTGTGTATGTTGAACCAGCCTTGCATCCCACAGATGAAGCCAACTTGATCATGTTGGATAACTTTTTGATGTGCTGCTGGATTTGGTTTGCCAGTACTTTATTTTTGCATCAATGTTCATGGAGGATATTGGCATGAAGTTTTCTTTTTTTGTTGTGTCTCTAACAGGATTTGGTATCAGAATGACGCAGGCCTCATCAAATGAGTTAGGGAGGAGTCCCTCCTTTTCAACTGTTTGGAATAGTTTCAGAAGGAATGGTACTAGCTCCTCTTTGTACCTCTGGTAGAATTCGTCTGTGAATCCATCTGGTCCTGAGCTTTTTTTGGTTGGTAGGCTATTAATTACTGCCTCAATTTCAGAACTTGTTATTTGTCATTTCAGGGATTCAACTTTTTCCTGGTTTAGTCTTGGGAGGATGTATGTGTCCAGGAATTTATCCATTTCTTCTAGATTTTCTAGTTTATTTCTGTAGGGGTGTTCATAGCATGCTGTTGCGGTAGTTTGTATTTCTGTGGGGTCAGTGATGATATCCCCTTTATCATTGTTTATTATCTGTTTGATTCTTCTCTCTTTTCTTCTTTATTAGTCTAGCTAGCAGTCTATCTATTTTGTTAATTTCTTCAAAAAGCCAGCTAGCTCCTGGATTGATCGATTTTTTCAAGGGTTTTTCATGTCTCTATCTTCTTCATTTCTGCTCTGAGTTTAGTTATTTCTTATCTTCTGGTAGTTTTTAGGTTAGTATGCTCTTGCTTCTCTGGTTCGTTTAATAGTGATGTTACGGTGTCAATTTGAAATCTTTCCAGCTTTCTGATGCTGGCATTTAGTGCTATAAATTTCCCTCTTAACACTGCTTTAGCTGTGTCCTAGAGATTCTGGTACATTGTCTCTTTGTTCTCATTGGTTTCAAAGAGCAACTTGATTTCTGCCTTAATTTCTTTATTTGCCCAGGATTCGCTCAGGAGCAGGTTGTTCAACTTCCATGTAGTTGTGTGGTTTTCAGTGAGTTCCTTAATCCTGAGTTCTAATTTGATTGCACTGTGGTCTGAGAGACTGTTTGTTATGATTTCCATTCTTTTGCATTTGCTGAGGAGTGTTTTACTTCCAACTATGTGGTTGATTTTAGAATAAGTGCCATGTGGCACTGAGAAGAATGTATATTCTGTTGATATAGGATGCAGAGTTCTGTAGATGTCTATTAGGTACACTTGATCAAGAGCTGAATTTAAGTCCTGAACATCCTTGTTAATTTTCTGTCTCATTGATCTATCTAATATTTACAGTGGTATTAAACTTTCCCACTATTATTGTGTGGGAGTCTAAGTCTCTTAACAGATCTCTAAGAACTTATTTTATGAATCTGGGGGCTTCTGTATTGGGTGCATGTATATTTAGCATAGTTAGCTGTTCTTGTTGCATTGATTCCTTTATCATTATGTAATGCCCTTCTTTGTCCTTTTTTTTTAATCTGTGTTGGCTTAAAGTCTGTTTTATCAGAGACTAGGATTACAACCCCTACTTTTTTGCTTTCCATTTGCTTGGTAAATTTTCCTCCATCCTTTCATTTTGAGACAATGTGTGTCTTTGCATGTGAGATAGGACTCCTGAATACAGCATACCAATGGCTCTTGGCTCTTTATCCAATTTCCCAGTCTCTCAATTTGGGCATTTAGCCCATTTACATTTAAGGTTAATATTGTTATGTGTGAATTTGATGCTGTCATAATTATGCTATCTGGTTATTTTGCACACTAGTTGATACAGTTCCCTCATAGTGTCACTGGTCTTTATATTTTGGTGTGTTTTTACAGTGTCTGGTACCTGTTTTTCTTTCCGTATTTAGTACTTCCCTCAGGAGCTCTTGCAAGGCAGGCCTGGCAGTGATGAAATCCCTCAGCATTTGCTTATATAGAAAGGACTATATTTCTGCTTTGCTCATGAAGCCTAATTTGGCTGGATATGAAATTTTGGGTTGAAAATTGTCTCTTTAACAATGTCGAATATTGGCCCCCTCTCTCTTCTGATTTGTAGGGTTTCTGCTGAGAGATCCACTGTTAGTCTGATGGGCTTCCCTTTGTAGGTGACCTGGCCTTTCTCTCTGGCTGCCCTTAACATTTTTTTTCTTCATTTTGACCTTGGAGAATCTGATGATTATGTGTCTTGGGGTTGATCTTCTCATGGAGTATCTTAGTGGTGTTCTCTGTATTTCCTGAATTTGAATGTTGGCCCGTCTTGCTAGGTTGGGATAATATCCTGAAGTGTGTTTTCCAATTTGGTTCCATTCTCATCTCTTTCAGGTACTCCAATCAATCATAGGTTCAGTCTTTTCACATAGTACCATATTTCTTGGAGGCTTTGTTTGTTCCTTTTCATTCTTTTTTTCTCTAATCTTGTCTGCATGCCTTATTTCAGCAGGATGGTCTTCAAACTCTTATATCCTTTCTACTGCTTGATCGATTTGGCTATCAATATTTGTGTATGCTTCACAAAGTTTTTGTGCTGTGTTTTTCAGCTCCATAAGGTCATTTATGTTCCTTTCTAAACTGGTTATTCTAGTTAACAACTCCTGTAACCTTTTATCAATGTTTTTAGCTTCTTTGCATTGGGTTAGAACATGCTCCTTTAGCTCAGAGGTGTTTTTTATTACCCATCTTCTGAAGCCTACTTCTGTCAATTCATCAATCTCACTCTCCCTCCAGTTTCATGCCCTTGCTGGAGAGGAGTTGTGATCATTTGGAGGAGAAAAGGCATTCTGGCTTTTGGAATTTTCAGCGTTTTTGTGCTGTTTTTTCCTCATCTTCATGGATTTATCTACTTTTTATCTTTGAGGCTGATGACTGTTGGATGGGGTTTTTGTGGGGCACTCTTTTTTGTTGATGTTGTTGTTGTTGCTTTCTGTTTGTTAGTTTTTCTTCTAACAGGCCCCTCTTCTGCAGGACTGCTGCAGTTTGCTAGAGATCCACTCTAGACCCTGTTTGCCTGGGTATCACCAGTGGAGGCTGCAGAATAGCAAAGATTGCTGCCTGCTCCTTCCTTTGGAAGCTTCATCCCAGAGGGGCACTGGCCTGATGCCAGCCAGAGGTCTCCTGTATGAGGTGTCTATCAATACCTGTTGGGAGGTCTCTCCCAGTCAGGAGGCATGGCGATGTCAGGGACCCACTTGAGAAAGCAGTCTGTCCCTTAGTAGAGCTGGTGTGCTGTGCTGGAAGAATCCCCCTTGTCAGGATCAGCCACTCTCTTCAGAGCCAGCAGGCAGGAAAGATTAAGTCTGGCTGAAGCCGTGACCGCAGCTACCCCTCCCCCTAGGTGCTCTGTCCCAGGGAGATGAGAGTTTTGTCTGTAAGCCTCTGACTGGAGCTGCTGGGTTTCCTTCAGAAATGCCCTGCCCAGTGAGGAGGAATCTAGAGAGGCAGTCTGGCACAGCTACTTTGCTGCACTGTGCTGAGTTCCACCCAGTCCCAACCTCCCAGTCTCCTTAGCACTGTCAGGGGAAAACCACCTACTAAAGGCACAGTAATGATGGTCGCCCCTCCCCTCACCAAACTCAGGCGGACTCCAGACTGCTGTGCTGGCAGTGGGAATTTCAAGCCAGTGCTTCTTAGCTTGCTGGGCTCCATGGGAGTGAGACAAGCTAAGCAAGACCTCTTGGCTCCCTGGCTTCAGCCCCCTTTCCAAGGGAGTGGACGATTCTCCTGCCTCACTGGAGTTCCGGGTGCTAATTGAGTATGGAAAAAAAAAAAACCCTACAGCTCAGTGCCTGCCCAACAGCCACTCAGTTTTGTACTTGAAACCCAGGGACCTGGTGGTGTAGGCTCATGAGGGAATTTCCTGAGCCATGGATTGCAAAAATCCATGGAAAAAGCATAGTACCCCAGGGCGGGTAGCACAGTCCCTCACTGCTCCCCTTGGCTTGGGGAGGTGGAGGTCCCCCAGCTCTGTGCACTTCCCAGGTGAAGCAATGTCCCACCCTGCTTCTGTTCACTCTCTGTGGGTTGCACCCACTGCCTAACCAGTCGCAATGAGATGAACTGGGTACCTCAGTTGGAAATGCAGAAATCCCCCACCTTCTGCATCGGTCTTGCTGGGAGCTGCAGACCGGAGCTGTTTCTATTCAACCATCTTGGCCCTTCCACCGGGTTATTTTCTCACAGTGTCTTTGTCTGTTTTTGGTATTAATCTGGCTTCTTAGAAAGAGTTAGGATATAGTCCCTCTCCTTGTATTTTCTGGAAGACATTATAGATAATTAGGATAATTTCTTCCTTAAAGGTTTCATAGAATACACCACTAAATCCATCTGGACCTTGTGCTTTCTTTGAAAGGTTATTAATTATTGATTCAATTTCTTTAATAGGTACATGCCTACTCAGACTGCCTAGTCTTTCTTGTGTGAGTTTTGGCAGATTGTGTCTTTCAAGGAATTTGTCCATTTCACTTAGGTTATGAAGTTTGTAGACATGGTTATTATTTATACTATTCCTTTATAATTCCTTTAATGTCCACAGGATCTGGAGTGATGGCCCCTCTTTTATTTCTGATATTAGTAATTTGGGTCTTTCCTCTTTTTTCTTAGCCAGACTAGAGATTTATTGATTTCATTGGTCTTTTCAAAAAACCAGCTTTTGGTTTTGTTGATTTTCTCTATTGATTTTCTGTTTTTAAATTCATTGATTTTAGCCCATGGTATGCTTTTTTCCAATGATAATTAATTAATTTTAATGTTCTATCCTTTCATTAGGTTAAAAGGCTACAAATAAATTTTCCATTCTTCTCACTTAATGGATTATTTCTTATTACACATTGCCTATTGTGCACCACAAAGTTTGCAAGAGTATATAGGAACAGTCTAATAATAGTCATCTTGCTATTAGCCATTCACAAACATAGATGTAGACTAGAAAACACTGTAGTATGTTTACTGGCTTTGTCCAGCCTGGCAGTCTTTAATCCAAACACAGCCATCCTGTGAGAAGCAATGATGATGGTTTTCTTTGCTGTCTTATTCTCTTTCCTCTTCTTGCTCCATGTCTTTGTTTAGACTATTTTTCCTACAACTCTGCACTTACCCTAACCCTACGCTATTTCCAGGGTCCTGGGATGATGAACTCAGATTTCTCCAGTCTTCTCTTTTGAAAGTGTACTTGGTCTTGAGAGTGCAGCTTCTAAAAGACAGAAACATTTTTCTTGTTTTGTGTGTGTGTGTGTGTGTGTGTGTGTGTGTGTGTGTGTGTGTGTGCTTTTGTTTGTTTTTGAGATGGAGCTTCACTTTTATTGCTCAGGCTAGAGTGCAATGACACAATCTTGTCTCACTGCAACCTCCATCTCCCAGGTTCAAGCAATTCTCCTGCCTTAGCCTCCCGAGTAGCTGGTATTACAGGTGCCCGCCACCACACTTGGCTGTATTTTTAGTAGAGATGGGATTTCACCATGTTGGCCAAGCTGGTCTTGAACTCCTGACCTCAGGTGATCTGACTGCCTCTCCCTCCCAAAGTTCTGGGATTACAGGTGTTAGCCACCGTGCCCAGCCAGAAATATTTTTCTTAACATTACTAGCCAAATCTCATTTTAACAGAGGGAAGACGTACAGAACAGAAGACGAAAGGAATAGGCATACTGTCCTACTATAGTAACAGTTTTCAAATTTTTCCCTTTCATAATTTCTAGACTTAAGTAGCAAGGGTCAACAAAAAAAATATATAACCCTTTCTTTCCCCCAAAGGATACCTATTCTGAAGATCCAAAATATTTCTTAGCAGTTAGAAGTCTAAAAAATGTGGTGACTGATGGGATCTTTGGCATCTAGATGAGTGTCAGTCTTCAGTCCAGAGAATCTGAAGCAAAGCTCTGTGTACTCCACATCTTTATTTTCTTAGATTCACATTGCAACTATTTTTCTGATAAGAATTAAAGAAAAAAAGGAAGGAAGGATGGAAGGAAGGAAGGAAGGGGAAGGGTAAGGAAAGGGAGGAAGGGAGGGAGGACTGGTCTAGGGCAGATGAGTGAAGAAGGCAATTACCCACAAATATTAGTTTGTTGTGTCACAAGGTAAGATGCTCAAACATCATTCACACCATCTATCAATACACCTTTATCAATGAATCCCTTGTGACCTCAAGGGCTTTTTCACCCTTAAAAAGAAAAACTTATCTTACAGTAAAAGTGCTTCTGGAAGGACTCCTGTGGCATAGTCAATATAGTCTTTGGGATATAATGAAAGAGGTATGCTTGTGAGCCTGCTGTGGGAGCACAGAGGAGGGCTATTTAGGATGAAGGTAAAATTAACAATAAGGTTCTGATCATGTGACCAGCCGGTGGCAAAGTGAGGAATAAACAGGTCTTTCATTCTAGTGCTCATTCTTGGGTTCGCAGCTGCCTCTTGGGTCTTATTAAATAGCCAACTTTAAATAAAAACCTGCAGAAAGAGATGTTAGCATTGACCCATTGTGATATGGGATAGGGGAAGAAAGGCAAGGTTATCAAAGCTTGACTTTGCCAACTCTGTGGTCTGCCCTGGAGCTAACCCTGCTGCTACCATTTTTTGTGTCACTTCTTCCTCTGATCTAGTTTTCCATGCTTCCTACCAACCATCCTCAGACCTATACTGCTATAAGCACATGATGGTAGAGCCTCAATTCCCATTGCTACTCAACATCCATTTCTCCCAACTCTGATTATTCAAAGGTGCAGAACTAGGGAGAACTTGCCCTATTTCAATGTTCTGAGTGTATACCTGACTGTTTTAGGATAAACACTGAAATCAGCCCTTCTGCAGCCTATGTTTCTTGCTGTGGATTGCATCCCTATAAACTGGCTACCTTAGGAATGTGTTATTAGTAAGGAGGGAATGTGCCTCTATAGTTGTACTAAAGCCAGGTTTGCATTTGGTGTATGCTCTATGTATTGATTCATCTGTGGTGCTTGTTTTTCAAAAGCAAGGGGTGAACAACCAAAGTCTACACTTTAAAATGGAGAATATCTGACTACTTTTCTCAATTTAATTTAGATTCAGTTTTATGAATTAAAATGGCTGAACAGGTAACATCCTGTCTAGAGAAAAATCCAGTATACTCTGAGCCCCAACTAAGCTGAATGACTTACAGTTCCAAAGATTAGTCATCTCCTTGCCTTTGCACACTTTCCTGCACTTAAAATATCCTGTCCCTTTCTTCTTCAAGTAGAAGTAAGGAAGTCAAGTCTCTTAATGTCCCACTGTTTCCCAGAGTGACAGAAATATCACCCTCTGAACTCCCACATCATTTTTTTCTCTGAGCAATTCTTATTTTCACCACTAGATTACTAAACCCTTGAAAGCAGATCTCAAAGTATTTAGCTCTAAAACCTTTTAAATACAATGAATTCGTTTCTATATAAATGCTAAATAGGTACATAAATATACACACGTGCATAAACATTACCTACATTTCAATCCTTTCCATTGGTTCATCAACAATCTGCAAGAATGCTGATACTTAGGACTTTTAGGAAATAAATATAAAATGCAAATAAAATACCCAAGAGAAGCAAAAATAAAGAATGCAGAATACTGACTGTATGTATCCTTGAGAAAGTAAAACAGTAAAATAGATATTTACCAGAAAGCTCTACACAAAATAAAAAACTTTCCCATATATTACTTTGCAATATCAAACTCATTCACTATTTTTTATTTTAAATATCTACCACAACCCCCATATTTTTGGAGATTTTGATGAACATGCAAAAGAAATAATAAAGTCTGCTATGAGCATTGAGGCAACATTAACACAGACTTTTGTGTGTTTAAACGTCAAGGCAAATTTGGTAAAGAAGTGTCCAGAGAATCTGAGAGCAACAATAACCTCAAGTTCATTGGAAATTTTGAAATTCTATGCATTGTCACACACATTTAGGTGAAATCTCCCTTATTGTCAAGAACCTACAAAAGGTGAAATGGGTCTTAAAGAAACATAGGATTCACAAAAAGCAGGTTATTGGTTCATGTTTAGTAAGCGTGACGTAACACTATCTGCCTTTTTTGATGCTAACAATAGGAAATATTAATATAATAAAACACACTCCTATCTCTGAGGAGTTCAAATAGGGTGAGACGTAAAGTCACGCCCTCATCACATGATAATATGGTTCCCCAAGGCCACAGAGGAGATCTGATCAATGTGTTTTCCAGAATACAATGGAAAGAGTGCTTAGTCCTAAAAGAAGAAAGAGACTGTTGTGAGATTAGGTGACTTTTGGAGTATAAGCAGGAGATGTTTTCCCGTGAGATAACGCAGAGAGGATAACAAAATTCAAGGCCAAGATTGCAGCATAGGCAAAAGCAAGAATGCATGTAAACACCTGGCACATTCTATAAACTGCTAAAAATCCAGGTGCTAAGGACCCAAGCTTCCTGGGATCAGAATGAAGTGTTTGATCTGACTGTAAGGTTAACTCTACTTATTCACTTACCAGGGGAAGAAAAACAAAATTAAGAGACAGAAGTTTAAAAATCTGTTAAAATCCCCCGGGTTAGCAGAGAGGTTCTATAATTCAGAGAGGTTTGCAGTTCATCAACTATAGTTTATCACCTTGGGAAAGTAAGAAACACGTTGAGTGTGTGTTTTCACAAGCTGCCACTTTCTGTATTCAACGTGATTTTCCAAATGGGGAGATATGATATTTTTCACAAAGAACAGGCTTCAGGAACAAAATGTTTTTAGCAAAGAAAACATTTTCAAAGTTACCATTTCACCAAACTCCCTAGGCAAATGAATATATACACCCACCTCTTAACCTCATAGTTTCCTTAGAAATGTCCAGTTGAAAGGACTTAATGAACAGTTGTGGGAGTGCACAGTTAACAACACTGGTTCTCACTCACCCATTGATAGGCTTTGGCTGTGTCCCCACCCAAATCTCTTGAATTGCAGCTCCCATAATTCCCACGTTTATGGGACAGGCCTGGTGAGAGATAATAGAATCATGGGGCCAGTTTCACCCATACTGTTCTCATGGCAGTGAATAAATCTCACGAGGTCTGATGGTTGTATAAGGGGTTTCCCTTTTTGCTTCACTCTCATTCTTCTCCTGCCTGCTGCCATATAAGATGTGACTTGCTCCTCCTTGCCTTCCACCATAATTGTGAGGCCTCCCTAGCCATGTGGAACTGTGAGTCAATTAAACTTCTTTCCTTTATAATTATCCAGTCTCAGGTATGTCTTCATTAGCAGTGTAAGAACAGACTAATACATACACAGAGCTAGGAAGCCAGTCTAGCACTCAGGAGTCCAAGTGCTATGCAGGCTATTGTTAAAGTGACTGTTTGAAGCAAAGCTCCACAGGTGAATCGCCATATAACTCTCTGTGAGGCAATAATGACAGCATTCTCTCCTGTTCCCAGTAATCTTGCTCCAGTCCTTCCTTTTGTCCTCTACTCTCAATTTTTCTCTTCCAGAATATCTCCCCTAATGAACCTGATCCCACTGGATATCCCTCAATTATCCATCTGGAGCTACTTACTGGCACTGTTTGCTTCATCTCTGCTTGTCATTTTCATGCATTTATATTGTGTCTCCCAACTGGACCATAAGTATTTCTGCATCTTACCTTGGCCTTTCCTGTTCACACAGTGAACATTCAATAAATTCTCTCCATTGTCTGTTTCATAAGCTGACTGTCTTATAAGACAGATCTAAGAAATAGAGGAGTCTAGGGATTTCAGAAAAATGTATCATAATAAAAAAGCTCCAGTAGCTAACAGCTGGAAAAATTGAGGCTGCTAGCAAAAAAATATTGTGGCAACAGAGGGAAGACTAGAAACGAAAACAAAATATGATTAGAGAGTAGCCTGAGTAAGAAAGGGGAGGGAGGGACCAATAAAGGCTCACTCTCTGAGAGACTGATCACACCATTGCTATAAGGCTAGGAATCTAATTATTTGTTTTTAGGAATGTTGGACCACAACTTTCAAAACAATTTCCTTGGAAGACATGTGATAATACCAAGTAACTTTCCTTGATTTTTAAAATATTGTAAAAGTGCTTAATGTGCTTTATAAACATTACCAGAATATTTTAAATAAAATGTCACTTTGCCAAGCCACAACTCCTTTTGGCCCCATAACTTACATCAGCACAGCCTGGATTCTGGGAAGCCCCACCAAGATTTTGGTGACAGATTTCCATCACTACAAAACAATGGGGCCAGCTTGAAAATGAGATGAAGACCAACTCATCCCAAGAGAAAACATGACAGCTGAGACATGACGAGCTTGGTCTTTATCCTGGACTTTGGTTGCCTGGTGAGCATATGTAGCCTGGCATTCAGCCGCATGGAAAGTTGAGGAAAGTTAGAAAGGATACTAATAATGTCCAGTGATGGAGAAAAGTGTCTCAAGTCCAAACAGCACTGAGATTTCTTTAACACCATTACTCACCTGCTGTTATATATTGATGAAATGTAATGACAATATTCATTTATAAATATATCAATAGGTTCAGAACCAAGAATAACTAATACAGATGGAAAATGTAAAAGTGGATACAAATGGAAAAATAAAGACTGCCTTACTCTGATATGTTGCATGTCTACTCAGAAAAGTTGGACTAAGGTGTTGCTTTGGCAACATGAAAAGTGTAGGAAAGACCTCTCCCCAAACGATCCTCCTTCTCCCTAACCAGTTGTCTTCCAACAAGAATCTTTGCTTTTTCTTAGGCATTTCTCTTAGGAGAGGAGGTTTAAAGAAGATCAGTAATTTACTTTCCATGCATAGTAAGAGAAATAACAGGGAGCAGAAGATAAATGAGGAAAGGCCCTCAGAGTAAGAAAGAGGGACTAAGAGAATGGAAGTCACTTCATTCGTTATTTGGTCTCAGGGTTTGCCTATGTCACAAAGAAAGAGAGAGGAGAAAGCCAGTCCAGAGAAAGATAGATCAAAGAACTTGAAGGCAGACCAGGAGAGAGACTGCTACCAAAGCCATGCATGAGGAGAGGTTTGTTTTTTGTTGTTATCGTTTTTTGTTTTTCTTTCTTTCTTTTCTTTAAGAAGAGTTATGGACAAATAAATCCTACGTAGGCAGATCTTTCATAAACACTTACTCTCTGTCACGGTATCCTGTTTATTTCCTTCATAGTACTTATTGTAAGTGGCAATTAAATGATCCATCTCTGCTTTACTTCATTTCCTGTTTCTCTCAGAAAGTATTGCTGAGAAGAGGGAACTTGTCTTTTGAACAAATCGCTAGGATGCATCAAATAATATTGTTGAATGACAGAATAAATGAAAATGAGAGTGCTGCAGCGAGTTTAATCAGAATGAGCAGGGGAAGTGTGGCTACAAAGGAGCAGTGGCATTTAGGAGGACCTAGTAACTTCTAGGGGAACAGTTTCAGTACAGTTGTGTAGGGCCTAAGAGAGATCTTAAACTGGTTCTCAAAGCTGGCCTTGCATCACGCACACCATGGAGTTTTTTTTTTTCTTATTGTGTGGAGTCCTCATCAGCTAATTACAAAACAGGGGAGCACTGTTCACTCATTTTCCGTGTCAGAACCACACACACTATTACCTCAGGAATGCTAAGAGGGACGCCTGTGTCATTGTGGACATTTACCACTCACAACTCCCTTCTCCCGGAAATATTTCTTCACAGCCACGGCCCTAGCGGGGGTTGGTGGGGGAGTGTGTGTGCCATCCTGGTACTCCTAACCATGATGGCAGAACATAATCCGAGATGGACCAGCCCCAGGACTCCTCACCCTACTGTTTGTCTCCCCTCCAAATCCTACCTGAGGTTGATAGTAGCTGCTCCACACATGCTCATATAACCCAAGCCAGAGAAATGAGAGTGCTTTCTCCGAATGTTTCAAGCGTTTCCTGGAGAAAATAGTGCTTTCCTCTCTGATCACGTTGCAATAAGGATGTGATTCAGAAACTGCCCATGGCCCTGGCTCCCATCACATACAGAACGCTGTTAAGAGGCTGGGCACAGTGGCTCACGCCTGTAATCCCAGCACATTGGGAGGCTGAGGCAGGCAGATCCCTTGCGGTCAGGAGTTTGAGACCAGACTGGCCAATATGGTAAAACCCCATCTCTACTAAAAATACAAAAATTAGCCAGGCGTGGTGGCGCATGCCTGTAGTCTTAGCTACTCAGGAAGCTGATGCAGGAGAATGGCTTGAACCCAGGAGGCAGAGGTTGCAGTGAGCTGAGATTGTACCACTGCACGCCAGCCTGGGCAACACAGGAAGACTTTGTCTCAAAAAAAAAAAAAAAAAAAAAAAGATGTGAAAACTCATAAAGAGGCAGAAACATGAGTAGATTTGCAGGGCCACTCACGGTCCCTGGCTCAGGTCAAGTCTGGGTTACTGAGTTCTCCCTGTGAGTCTCTGTGTTGCTCCAATATTCTTCCCCTCCCACAAATCCTGTTTTGTTTAAATCAGTTTGAAATGAATTTCTGTCACTTGTACCCAAGAGAACCCTAAAACAGGTAGTTATGCTTCCTTTAAATTTCAAAGTAAACTAGGAACTGTCTTGGATAATTATTTTCCCCAGGCTTGAACTGGCAGCTAAGAGTTAATTGTCAACTGAGAGGCTGCCCTTGGAATAAAAGAGTTACTTCTCTATATTACCTTTTTCTGCTTACTTTTGTTCTACCTCAGAACAAATAGAGGACCAAACTCACACAAAGAGTAAGAGGAGTGAGAAGATTAATGGCTAAAGACACGGGCTTTCTACATTCCTATATTTACTCATTTAGATAACTGGCTAGATTCTGCAGAATTATACTCTACTGACTCTCACCCTTCACCCACTGAGCTCTGGAGTTTTATTCTGAGGAAATAATTCACCATCAGTAGGTCAAAACACAAAGCAGTGCATTTGTTATACAAGAAAAGAGATTTTGCAAGTGAAATGCATTACAATTTTGTCTTTGTCCCTTTCCTTCCCTCTTTTTAATTTCTTCTCCTTGCTTCTAAGCTTTTGCTGTTTTCCCTTTTGCATGTGTAGAATAGTATATTTCATAGTGCTCACTGTACTCAGGAAGAAAATATTGCAATAAAATGTGCTATTTTAAAATATAAAGAATAATGTATCAACACTTGAGAACATTTCAGCTGACTTCATAGGTCTAAACACAGCAGTAGTGACCTCTGTAAACATGACTTAAGCTTTGAACAGTTATTAAGTGTGGCAAACAGCTATCCCTTTCTCCGACCCTCCCATCCCCCATCCAGCCTCATTATTCCTTACTAACAAATCTCTTTGTACAAGCAGTATTAAGCAGAAAGCCAGGATAATTGTGGTTCACATAAGCCAGTCATGATGAGTTCTTGCCTTTTTGCCAATAATTGGTCTAAGGGCGACCCTGTGGTCCAAGTCCAGCCTAGATAAGATAGAAGAAGACTGTGAGGTTTTCCAAGATTCTCCCAAAAAAAGGTGAGATTCATGCCTGCTGGGAAGCCTGTAGGTATGACTGTAAGAAAGATGTCATAGACTACTACCCAAGGATGGAAAAGTAAATGAATGGAAGGAACCTGGCTCTTCTGGAATTTGTGTTAAGTTAGCAACTGTCTTTATGGCCAATACCACTATTAATGCAATTGTTAGTTATTTACGGCTGAATATATCTTAGCTGATACATTATGAAATGGAATTAAAAGTATATTTATGTTCATCAAATTTTATTATGATAGCAAGGGGATAAGTAATAATCGATAAATATTTTAAACATGAAAAAGTCGGGATTTTTTCACTAGAGTACCATAAACTCCGCAGATAAATTCTGGTGTAAGTCAAGACTACACAACTATAGGAAAATAAAACTTGTAAGTGGAACAAAGAATTTAGTTTTACATATGCGAAAGTACACTTGGTCTGGTTTTACTTTATGCATCATTTCTCTCATGTACAACTTTAGCATTTACAGATATGATTAAAAACAGATTAGCTGAACAGAATGTGTAATGGTCCTCAGCTGAGTATCAGAAAATTAAAACAGATTTGAAAACTCTTCTGCAACACTCAGAATTTAAATACATTGAATATGTCAGCAATTTTGTACTCTCACAGCAAGAGATAAAAGAAGCAAAGATAAAGGGATGCACAGAATAGGAAAGTCTTTGGGGATATTAAGGCAATTAAGAGCAATATGGAAGTAATCAAAACTTGGTCGACAGACCAAATAAGACCTTATGAAATAAAAATATGGGCCAACATTTGCAAAATGTTGCATGCCTTCAGATTACATATGTCTACAAAAGAAATCAAGGGTTAGATTCAATGTGCAGATATGAAACATTAGCAATGGTTGAAATGCAAAAGGATTTCCAAGGCTTGAGCATAGACAGGCATGCTAAAGTTTAAATCCTTGTATAGCCACTAGCCAAGTTTGGAGGGTTAAAGCAGTGTTTTTCAATCATTTTCTCATGAAATGACAGAATAATGCATGAGTAGAAAATATGCAAAAGTCAAAGAAACAGTGAGCTTGGGTTGTTCATCGTGAGAAGTTCTATTTTAAATCAGTTTGATATATTCAGGAAGTAGGTTTATGTTTTTATCAAATTTTTTCTGATATAATAAATGTTGAAAGATATATGTAACAAACACACCCAATATCCTAGCATGAAACATACAGAACTGCCTGAATGTGGGCACTGGCTGTTGATTAATAAAACCAAGCAAGACTCTCACATCAGGGGATACTGGGCTTCTCTGGAGACTTCCCTGTGAGAGAAATAAGAGCCGCAGACATAGATAAACATGGGGTTTAAACTATCAGTCAATGCAGATCTCATGAAGATGAGAATGCAGCCAACAGATGTGACCCAAACCGCACCAGACAGGGAAATCATAACGAGGCAGACAAAAAGCTATGTCTCTGTCTGGATTATATGTGATGGGTTGGAAACTGACATATTACAATCCAGATTTCACTGCAGCAGCTGTCATGTTGCTGATCCACTTGTGTATTTCTTTCAGCTCACTCAGCCTCCTTTTGTGGTTCTTCAAATGTGGCGGGATCCTTAAAAAAGATTAATTTAATCGTATCAAAGACATTTGAACTTTAAATAATAATGCCACAAAGGAGAGGCAGAGCTGGTGCTTCTGTTGCTAATTTGTTTCATTGCTTCTTACATTTGCTGCTTCCCTACACTCAGGCAAACCTCCCGTGTTTGTACCGTGGCTCTGATTGTTAATGGACTGTCTAAATGCTTCTCCCCTTCCACCCCAGCATATCCAACTCCTATCTTTTTTCTTTGGCTGAAAACTCTGAGGCCAGATGAAGACTATTGTTTCCAGCAAAGACAAGTTTCTGCTAGTTTTCTCAGAGAGATGTTTCCTTACAGTCGCCCTAATAATTGTGGAAATCCCATTTGAAGCCTAGTAACTATGCCTTATGTTTTTACACACCAAGAAGAGCCACAGGATGGAGGATCCACTAATTAGCCACTTTGAGAACTTGCCCATAAATCGGAAGACAAAACACCTGGAAATTGTAGGGTTATGTGACAAATCACCTTTTCCACCAGTGTTTACAAATGGAAGAAAAAAAGTCTCTGGGTAAGGCAATATTTTCAAGTCCAAGGAACATTCCATAACCACGAAGGGCTCTTCCAGAAATAAGTTAGCAACAAAGGCCTCTTTGGCTTTGAAGTATTTCAAAATACACTGGACATAAAATTGGAAAGCATCCTATGAGTCAACAATACTTCTAGGAAATAGGAGAGATGGAGACGCCAACCTTTTTCCTAACTCTTTCCTGAGTCTATGGATGGAATAGACAAGAAAGCTGATGTGCAAAGAATGGAGAAGATATCCAAGGTACAATGATCAATGGACTCTTCTTGTCCACTCACTGCACAGTACAAAAGGAAAGGTTTAGTGTGTGCTGAAAGGAACTCAGGTTCAAGGGACTTTTTCAGACTTGATATTCAGTAGCTACCACAGAGGACAGATAACTTCAGAGCTGCATCTCCAAAATGAGAGGTTGGGCTAAATGACCTTTACGACCTCATCCTCTGTCAAACAGGCAGGGGCCCAATATCTCTAAAAGTGAGACAAATGGATATCGAGAACCAAAAAGAACCAGCCACCTCTCCATAACATTCTTCTGCCAATTGAGAGCTTGTCACCTTCTCTTTTCCACATCTAAACCTTGAAAGCTCAGGATGCACATTTCATAGGTGAGGATTAGGAATAGGAAGCTCTTCTGTTTGGGAAAGCACTTGAACAAAGTCAACAGATGAGAAACGGGGACCTGTTGAGTGCTGTGAAGTACTAGAATTCTCAGTAGATAAATTGTCTTTTGGAAAATGGGGATTTACACTGTAATATCTTTAGGGATAAATTATATATATATTTTTTTCAGACAAATAAGCATGGTCCTTTTCTAGTCCACTTGACTCAAACTCCAGGGAATGAGCTGCTGTGGTCTATAGTGTCCTGGTCAAAGGAGATGGAAGGACTGGGTTCCTGGGCCAGACCTGGGAATTAGATTTCCTTAAAAAGGTCTGATATGGTGTAGACTGACATGCCAAAAAATAGCTAATAGTTAGCAAATACGTAGCCTTTCTATGTATCAATACAAACGTATGCACATGACATATATGACTCATTTAATCCTCTCAACAATCCTATAAAGAAGGTGCTATTATCACCATCTTGCCCATGTGGATGCTGCCCAAGGTCACATGGCTGGTAGTGATTATTGAATGTTACATAACAAATCCCTCAAAACGTAGTGGTTTAAACCAATAATAATAATTTATTTATATATTTCATGGTTTCTGTGGGTTGGATATTCGAGAGCAGTGTGGCTAGGGGATCCTGAGTCAGAATCTCTCATAAGATGTCAGATATCACCTAGAGCTGTAGCCACTGGCACACTTAACTGGGGCTGGAGGATCAGTGGGTGCCACGTTGGAGCTGCCATGCCCACAGCTAAAATGTGACAGAAGCGCTAAGCCACCCCAGACATCTGGCTCCACAGTTCCTGCTCTTCACCACTCTACAACGTCACTGCATGGCTGGAGAGATGCCTTTTCCCTGTGGCCGGGGAGGAAGGGAGGAGCACGAGAGAGGCAATACTAGGAACTTAGGTATCTTTGGATGAAAAGTTCAAATTTTCTTTCTTTTTCCCCTTGGAACCTTCAAAGTCTTATTCAAGGTCCAGTTTTAGGTTGATAATTTCCTTTAATTTGCCTCCATGAAACCACTTTTGTGTTGGCAACATCGTCCCATTGGGAGAACCTAGGCCTGGAGTTCTTTTTTTTTTTCTTTAAAATTTTTTTTTTTATATTTTAGAAACAGAATCTCACTCTGTCTCCCAGGCTGGAGTGCAGTGCCTGAGCTCACTGCAGCCTTGAACTCCTGGGCTCAAGTGATCCTCCAGCTTAGCCAGCCGAGTAGCTGGGGCTACAGGCACATACCACCATGCCCTGCTAGGCCTGGAGTTCTAACTGCTGGACACCCAGGAAACGGTAGAGATCCCAGGCGGAGCTTCTCAGAGGTGAGACAAGGAGCCAGGTAGCAGGGAGAAGCAGGGAGAAGCAGGGAAGCAGTTTGGGCTAGCTCCTTCTCCCCCTAGATGTCTAGGGAATAAAGGAGAGGATAGAACTTAAATTTGTATCAAGGGTAGCCTGTGACAGACATGGGTTACAAACTAGGAGAGCTGGTAGTTATCGATGTGTGTCTTCTACTGCAAATGAATCAGATTCCAGGCACAAAAAAAATTTTCAGATGTGAAGGTGAATATGTGAGAATGGTCCCCAAAGAAGCAAAGCCAAAGAAAAAGTGGTGATTCTGATAAACAGCCTTGGATATCAACAAATAACTTATTTCAAAATTTAGAAATTACCGAGTAAAGCTGAAATTTAATCACATTAGCATTCAGTCTTCTCACATTTTGGATATAGTCTTCTCAAGAATTTTATATAGAAATCTGAGCAGGGCTTTCCCCCAAGCCAGACACTGGTAATTCCTGAATAAAAGGCAAAATAGCTAATATACACATGAGAATTTCCCTCAAACTTTTAGTAAGCAGAGAAATTCAAATTAAAACAAGAGATTATTTTTCACTTATCACCTTGACAAATTTTTAAATAATAATACATAGTGTTGGAAAAGATCTAGGTAATAGAGACACTAATACACTATTAAGAGGCGTGAAATTAGTTCAGCATTCAAGAGGGAAATTTGCTGGTATTTATTACAATTCTGCAATGAAGTGCTATCTTACAAAAATACTTCCACTTGTTCCTAAAGAGGCACATATGAGAAAACCCATTATCAAACAGTGTATAACATCAAAAAATTAGAACCTCAGTTGTTCATCTGTAAGGCATGGTTAAAAATAATTATGTTATATGCATGGTACAGAATATTACCCAGTAGTTTAAAGGAGCATGGAAAATCTATAAACAGTCACGAAAAGTTTTCCAGGTCATACTGTTAACAGAAAAAAAAATCAAGTAGAAAACAGCTTAATCCTATGCATACAAAAATAATTTAAAACTATATACTATGTAGGTATGTATCTATAAATAATCTATATAAAAAAGTTCAGAAGGATGAGACTCTTTATATTTATATGAATACCAGGAAGAGAATATACAGGTAGAGAAGAGGCTATTAAAAAGAAAATTACAAACTTTTTCATCAAGAACTTATTCATGTATTACTTGTGTTAAAAAAATAGAGAATGTTTCTATTCATTGAACCATTCTCGATCAAGTACCTAGTGCACAAAACCATTTCATAAGAACACACAATATCATCCTTGTTGTGATCACATTCTCAGAAAATCAAGCCTTGTTTGCCTGAAACTCTAAGCAATAGTGGACCAGGTGTTTGAAAAAATGAGGAGAAATAAACCCATCTATCTCTGTTGTCTGCTTTTAGTTTTTAGCGTGACCTTCTTATGGTTTCTGTCTTGGTATCCTTTTTAAGATCATTGCTTCCCCTCAAACTCATGTAAAAGGTCTGAAACATAAACGATCAGTTCAACTGGAAAATTGGATATGAAAGGATGGCTTCATGAAAGGCCAGTTTCCACATTTAAGGCAAACTTACTTTTCCAGGTGAAAATTGCAAATAAAAATAGATCAAAATTCATGGTTTTTTCCAACATGAGAAATAGATATTTACCACCCAAATCTCAATGAATACTCTGTTTTCTCTCCAAATTAGTCTATATAACTACAATATAAGCTACCTACTGTCTATAAATGCTACCAACGGAACAAATATGAAATTATTCAATAGTTTCCCTGTTCATCACACCTGGTTCCTTGGAGCAAGATGTTTACATCTGCTCTAAGCTTCTAACTACTTTTAGCTGTCAAAACTCCATCACAGCTATCTTCCTCCCTAGACAGCAAACAGCTTAAGGGTCAGAGTGTGTCTAATTCTCCCCTGGATTAACCATGGCACAACATCTAGCCCAGTGATGAGCCAATAAAAAGTTCTTCAATATTATTGTTTATGAAATATCCAATTGATTTTTAAATGCTATGTGTTAAACAGAGCAACTATAGAAGAAATTTCTATTCCTGTGATTTATTACAAGTCACGAAAGGAAATATGCAAAACCATAAGGTACAATTCCAAATGTGATCCTTTGAAAAAGAAGTAGAACCATGTAATAGAATCTGGGAGCTATAGTGGAAATTTGAGCACTGCAGTTCCTTCAAGCCAGAAACTATATCTTCTATCTCTATGTTTCTACATCCAACACTGTGCCTGATGACCCAGTGGGTGCTCAAAGATATTACTGAATCATGATTAAACCCCGGAGCAGCCTTGGGCTTTGAAGGCAGACAATCTTGTGTGGAGTCTTGGCCTGACAAATTTTAGCCACATGACCTTAAATTTTCTGTTACTTTGGATCCTTATTTGTAAAACTGAAATTAAGAATTTCATAACCACCAGGTTGCCGTGACTATTAAATAGGTAAAATATCCATGGCAGTGCCTGGTTCTTGAAAAACAGTATTTATGTTCCTGTTCACTTCTATCAAGATAGAAGCTGAGTTTCATCTTGCGTGCACTCTAGAGGAAAAAAAATGTTAAAATCAATGAAAGAATTGTCCTGGGCCAGTTTGAGCCTTAGCCACCACAAGTCTTTGTCATCTTAAGTGATATTAATATGATGTGAATTAAGTTACAAGTTTTTAAGTCTTTGCAATCTCTTTCTCATTTCTCCCCAACTGTCTCCCCACCTTCACCACCTAAATAAAAGCTTTCTTTTTCCACTTTTTCCACTGCCCTCATCTTTGCCTCCCAAGACAGAAGCTGAATTTGTGAATTCAAGTCTTGAAGCTTGATGGGGAAGACAAGAGAGAAAGCAAGAACTGGAGAAGCAAAGAAGGAAATTTGCAAAGGAAAAAATCAAGGTTACTTCAGGGGAGAATAGAGAAATCATAGGCGAAAGCAAAGACGAAGGAAAGTAAGTCTTTTGAGCTAAATTTGGAAAAGGGTGTTGGGTAGAGATTTGATGAGGAATGTTGCCTAGAGAGAAGCTTCTGGGTGCCTAAGTGTAAGAGATAAATTAGAAAAAGAGGAAAGATTTTTAAAAAGCGATTGCAATGAGTTAAAATTTTGATATCTTTAAATGTTTTCCAACAAATTTAAGTAAAGATTGCAGGTATGTTTAGTCATTTGGGGATGCTGATCTATGCATCTTTATGTACAATACCATGTAAAAGCTGGGTCTCCTAGTGCCCTAGGCTTTTTTCAGGAGTTTCTAAAAATTAAACTTGCCCTTTATACAGGAATTAATAATGAAAGAGACTGCAAGTGGCATACAGAAAGTTATATGTAGTTTTGTTAAGAACATTACACATAATAAGTGGAGACCAAGAGAGGCTAGGGCAAGCCAGTTCCACACGGAGGGCAGAATCCAGTGTGGCACTTGCCAACAGGCCTTGGGTAAGCAAGACTGGATACTTCTTCCCAAAAGGACAGAAAATGCATATGCATGTACACAAGTTTAAGCTCGTATGCTTCTTTATTGTAGGTAAGTAAAATATCTAAAATAGATCAAGTTAAAATGATCTTTATATCATTGTCAACCACTTGTTAGATGCAGGGTAGCCCTCTCATGTAAACTCTACTGAAATATAGAACATATACAGAAATGTGTATGTCTTAGTTTCCTTGGACTGCTGAAACAAGTTACCACAAACTTGGTGACTTAAAGCTATAGAAATGTATTCCCTCACACTGCTGGAGGCCAGAAGTTCTAAATCAAGGACCTGGCATTGCCACAGTCCCTCAAGATGCTTTCCCAATGAGAATTCATTTCACGCCTCTCTCCTGGCTTCTGGTGGTTCCAAGCATTCCTTCGTTTGTGGGCACCTCACTCCAATCTCCGCCTCCATCTTCACACTGCTGTCTTCTCTGTGTATTTAGCCTGTGGACCCTCCACTCTGCCTCCTATTCTATCTGTGTGTCTCTCCTCTTTGTGTCTTTTATAAGGACAATTATCACTGAATTTAGGGCCCACCCAAATAATACAAAATGATCTCCTCATCTGAAGATCTTTAATATGATTACATCTGCAAAGACTCTTTTTCCAAATGGGGTAATGTTCACAGATTCCAAGATATGACATGGACCTATATATTTATAGGGACCAACATTCAATTCACTACAGTGTATGTGTCATAAGTATATAGTTGAGTGCATTTTCCTAAAGTGAAATAGCCATCCCCTAAATCAAGAAATTAGCAGTAGCCCAGAAGTCCCCACATGCCTCTTCTTATCACAGCTACCACTTCCAGGATAACTATTAGTTTTGCCAGTTTCAGAAATTTATATACATGAAGTCATTGTGAGATCACATTGTGAGTCATTCATCATTGTAAGATTCATGTAGATATAGATCATTCTTTGTCATTGCTTTGTGGTACTTCATTGTATAACAATATCACAGCTCATTTGTCCATCTACTGAAAATGCACATTAGTATTGTTTCTAGTTTTTGCAATTAAGAATAATACTTCTATAAATAATATTTCTAGAATAACTATATTATTCTAGAAGATTATTCTAGAGTAACTATATTATTCTAGAAGATTATTTTAGCATAACTATATTATTCTACAAGATTATTCTAGCTTAACTATATTAGTCTAGAAGATTATTCTAGCTTAACTATATTAGTCTAGAAGATTATTCTAGAGGATATTAGTCTAGAAGATTATTCTAGAGTAACTATATTATTCTAGAAGATTTTTCTAGAGTATATTATTCTAGAAGATTTTTCTAAAATAATTATATTCTAACACGTCTTTTGGTAAATGTATACAAACGTTTCTGTTGAGTATACACCCAAGAGTGAAATTGTTGAATTGTAGAATATGTATATATTTTGCTTTGCAACCAATTTTCCATAGTGGTTGTAATTAGGGCAGCGCTGAAACTTAAACTCTCAGAGTCATTAGCTAATATCTACTGAAGTCCCCAAAAAACCCCTCTGAGGTTAAACTTATCACAGTGTTTCCAGTGTTTTGATCAGGTTTAACTCCAGAATTAGTGGAGCTCAACTTTGTATAAATGGTTTGTTAAGTAAATTCATAGTCTCTACAAAATTGTGGAGAAAATGCTTCATCTTCTTACAAAAATAAATGGAAATACTTGAACTTCATTTATATACATATACAGCCTGGGTGAGACCACTGCCCCCTAGGTAGCCTGGCACCATTTGTACAGTCCTTAGGACTCCTAGTTCTGTCCAAGTTCGACAAGCTCATTCCCAAGATTTGCTGCAAATTCCACAGCTCTGCTTTCTAAGCATTTTATTCACTGGATGCTTTTTTCTCTACCGTATTGGATAAAACTAGAGGGGAAATGCAACCTATTTTCTGGGTTCCAAAAGCAATCCACTCTCACCAGTGATTTCATGAGTTTTAATCAATGTTGCTGAAGATTGGTGGGCCACAAAGAGAAAAACGTTATGGAGAACGTGGTTTACCATTACCCAGGCTCTACTCCCTTCCTGTTGGATCCTCTGGTCCACATACTTTTTCCTCCATTATGCAAAGCAATTCAGTGCCCCCAGCTTGTATCCACAGAGCTGCATATCCAAATCTATCAAGGGATTCAGCACAACAGGGCCTTCTGTATAGCTGAATCTAGACTCCATCAGAGACAATTAGAGTAATGAATAGAGAAACCTGGGGAAAAGCAACAACCACAAAAAGAAGTAACTGCAACATATGTCCATGCAATGTTCCTTGGTTCCTTGAAATCTTTATGGAGTGTGTGCATCTGCTAGTAATGTTGGCTAAACTAAGTAGGGTCATAAGAGATTTGAGAAACATTTCTAAATGGAGCCAGCATTACTATTCAGAAGGCTTTTATGCATCCTCTACAATGAATGCTTCCACTTAAGGAGATGTTTACAAATATTGGACCCATTCAGCAGTGACATGGTCATATGATAGCATCATTTCCTGTGGAAAAAATGCAGAGTCAGTGCCCAGAAGTTCCTAAGCAGCATCTCTGACTCCAACTTGCAGAGTCTGGAAAGCCAATTACCTCACAGGGGGATTATTGTGTCAATACAAATCGGTTTCAAAGTTCACTCAATTCGCTCTAGCTTAGGAGTGGTTCAAAAGGAAGGCTGCACAATGGAGAAAGCCAATTCTCTAAAATCTTACTTTGCTTTTGATTATAAATCTCTGAATTGATTTTTAGAGCACTATATTAGAGAATTGAATAAAACATTTTAAAAGTGCAACATTCTTCCAGAACATGGTGAACATTGGCAGATACTTTCCCCAGCAATGTTTTTTCTCTCCACTTTTTGCAGCAATAACTTACTTTTCCTAGATATGTGGATTGAATGAATTTAATCCAGGGTTATGATGGTGCTATGGTATAAATGTTTGTCCACTCCAAAATTCATGTTGAAATTTAATTGAATTGTAACAGAATTAAGAGGTGAGACCTTTAAGCAGTGATTAGGCCATGAGGCCTCTGTCCTCATGGACGGTGTAATGCTGTTATCATGGGAGTGTGTTTATTATGAAAGAGCAGGTTCGGTCCCCTTCACTTTCCCTTGCCCTTCAGTCATGTGAGGACACTGCAGCAAGTTGCCATTTTTGTTTTTTTATGTAATTTACGGAAATCACTCAGTCCTTCATGGTTAAACCACATATTTTCTTCAGCACATCATCTTGCCCAATATATACGAACTCTAAATCTGCCAGCAGTAAGCAAAAATAGGGAGAAAAACCAAGAATATAGGTTTTAAGAATAAAAGAAAAAACAACATTTATTAAGGTTTCTAATATCTGAGAAAAGAACGAGAGTTCTGAACTGTAAAAGTAGAACAATTAATTTAGTAAATATGTACCATTATTTCTGAAAAACACTGGTTTTGTGCTGTAAACTTCTCATCACCACTGGACTCAGGCTTTCTCTGGAGCCCATCAGATTCTGCTTTACCTCCCTATAAGAACTCTTACTCTGCTTCATACTTTCCTAGATCCTTTTCTGTCCCCCCTACTAGGAGATCAATGCCTTATAAGCTCTCCATCTAACAGTGTTATGAATAATATTTGCTGGATGAATAAATAAATACAAGTCAAACAAATCAACAGTCCTCAAAAAGTTCATAATCTATTATGGTGAGATGATAAGGCAACTCCCTTGCCTATTCACCTAGTAGTGCCTCAAATCTTTCCACATCTCTCGCTTCCACCGCCATACCCTAATCCAGTTAGTTATTATTTCTCATTTTGATGACCTCAGCTTTTTCTTGCATTCAGTTTTTTCTAATCTACTACCTACCTAAATGTGTCTACACCCCCAAAATGATTAAATTATTTTCCTATTGAAAGCCCACCAATCACTTTCCATTGCCCTTAAGATGACAACTAGATTTCCTTAGCATGACTCTTGATAATCTCTTTGATATCTCTCCAGACCTATTCTGCTTTGTCCCACTCCCAGACACTCAAGCTCTAGGCTCTCGCCACCTGGAATTTCTCTTACACATGCCCTCTCATTTCTGATCCTTTTCACAAAAAAAATTTCCTGCCAAGAATATTCTTTCTGCCTAAATCCTCTTCATCCTTTAGTGCTTATATTTAAAAATCACTGCCTGGAGGAAGTGTTCCCTGGCCTCCCCGATAAGATTAGATGACCTTGCTATGTTCGCTCATTGCTCCCTGTACTTCTGCCATCATAACTATTGCCATACTTCTTTAATCCTTTAGTTTTCAGTCTCGCTCTTAAAAGACTCCAAGTCCTTTAAGGAGAGATTGTCTGTCCCCTCTCTCAATGTTAGATCAAAAGCATCTAGCCCAGGACTAGGTACTTTTCGATACTGAGTAAATATTTTTTGAATGAATGAATGAATGGACAGTCTCCATGTGGGGTGGGGTTATAATAGGGGAAAACATAGAAACTAATCAGTAGATTTTTGTAGTAATGAAAGAGAAAAGCAATAAAAGCCTACAATAAATGATGGGATGGCCGTGAGAAGAGAAGTAAGTTGTGGCCAGGCAGACATGATGGAAGCCGGAAGTTACAGAGAATGGAGAGAGAGAAAAGGAGAGCTAGAGAAGACGGTTCATTGCACTGATATATTTTAAAAGAAAACAGGCGAGGCCGAGGCGGGTGGATCATGAGGTGATCGAGACTATCCTGGCTAACACGGTGAAAGCCCATCTCTACTAAAAATACAAAAAAACAATTAGCCGGGCGTGGTGGCAGGCGCCTGTAGTCCCAGCTACTTGGGAGGCTGAGGCAAGAGAATGGCGTGAACCCGGGAGGCGGAGCTTGCAGTGAGCCGAGATTGCGCCACTCCACTCCAGCCTGGGCAACAGAGTGGGCAGACTCCGTCTCAAAAAAAAAAAAAAAAAAAAAAAATAGGCATGCACACACACATAATTTCAAGAAAAAGGGAAAATCTTGTTGCTTGGTTTTTAAAGTGTGGCAAGATGAAATTCTCAAGTAATTGCACAGTGTTTCCTTCAGGCATTCCTTTCCTTTCTGGTTTCTTGCTTTCTGAACTCATAGCAGAGGCAGTGGCCTTGAGTATCAAAGATCAAGCTCATTAAGATATCATTTTGTCCAAACATGTGCCTTTGCACATCAAGATTAGGCACCTAAGGGACTCACAGAACAAGATTCAGGCCATAAATGACTTGAGAGAATGTAAGATGACATGAGTACAGTGTTCTAACCTGAACAGATATAAACATTCAGCCAGCTGTGAAGGGAATACTCAGAGGGCAGGCCTGGGGATCAGAAGCTGGGAGCCTAGATCTCTGCTGCTCTCTCCCCAAAGCTGAGCCCCAGAACAAAGGGTTCCATAAAGAACCAAAAGAGGTTTGGGTGTGGCCACCAGAGAACAGACTTGTATCTTGCTTCTCGGGTGAGATTTAAGATGGTGGTGACACCCACTCAAAAGCCCCCATTTCAACATCATGCTGGCCTTCAGAGAGGAGACAAGGTGAGAATCTAATTAGGCATAGCTCATAAATGCTTCCAATGACACAAAGATATGACAGTAATAGAGGAGACAGCATATTTAGACATACATACAGCTACAAAGATATAGAGATATTCGAATCAGAAAGGAAAAAAAAAGAGAGGGCCTAAGAAAGTAGCCACTCACCCTGAATTGTTCACCCACCTAGTGGGCAGTAAGAGAGTGTCTCTTCTTTTCCTCAGTTTCCAAGAAGAACAAGGAATTAGCTGAGCAGTTGGTGGACCTGACATGAACACATTCATAGTCAAGACAAGCAGTACATGAAAGGAATTTCACGGTCCAGTGACTAGAGAAGAATGGTAACCATGGACAGATCAGCTGTAGACATAACAGGGATACATGATCTAAGAGCAAAGAAATGTTTGCATATCAGTGGAAACCACTGGGATTGGACGCCAATGACCTGAACCACATGTCCCTTCCCCAGTGTCATATAACCATCCTGGAACCAAAGCAAAGGGAGGCAGAAGGTATCCATGAGGGTATCTTGAATAGATAAATACTTTCCCAAAAGGAACTAACAAAAAACAGAAAGTGACATGCTTCATGTTGTTTTTTTTTTTTATTTTTATTTTTTTTTTGCCATGAGAGGGTATGGGGCCAAAAGGCAACTTTAGTGCACCTACAGAGAAACTTTTCTATCATATTTTTGCATGCCTGAGTCACACAATTTATGAAATATGCCCTACCATAATAGCAGTACTTTGGTTGGACACAGGTGGAATTTATGTATTTCCAACCCACGTGGCTACCCTCTTGTAGATATATAAAGGATATACCAAGTGTGTACACTTCAAGAGAAAAAAAAAAGGTGCTCTCATTTCTTACCATTTTAACGGAAAATTTTTAACTTAAAATGCTCACCCATGTCCATATTTACATATTTAAACATGCCATGTGAAAACATTTGAAAAGTATTATTTTTATTCCTCCTCCAAATTAGAAATATTATGAGGAATCTATTATTTCTTGCTACAGTACCATTTAAAGAGCTATAATTTCCAACTGACTCTACCATAGTAGTGACTGGATACTCACGCTGGGTAAATCAGAGCATATAATTAGTGTGATATTAAATTATTATAAAAGTATGTATGTGGTTATCTTGTTACATATCTGTCCTTGCATTATGTAGTTACTAGGTTATACATGTGTAATCCCATTGTGTAATGTATATAGCATCAATATGTTTCAGATGCATGGAATCAAATAGTCCCAGCATTTAAAACTTGGAACGACTCTAGAAATGATCCAGCTCAACAATGTCCTTATACAAATGATTGAGCTGAAGCCAAGAGAAGTTAAATAATCTACACAGTCACATTGTCTCCATTAATGCTGCAGCTAAAATGAGACCCCTGGAATAGCACTGCTCTGATAACTTTAATTAATTTCAAGGTTAATATGCTTCATAAATTGGTATATCAGTTAAGACACCTTAAGCAGCAAATAACTAAAAATACAATTGAAAATGGTTAAACGATAAGGAAAATGTATTATCTTGAATAACAGGGAGCATGAAGGTATAGTAATTCCAGGGTTAGTTAACTCTATGGTTCAATCACATCATCAAAGGCCTGGATTTCTTTCTGTCTTTCTGTTCTCTCATCCTCAGGCTGTCCTTAGATGACTCCCCTTATGGTCATGGGACAACTGCAGCAGTACGTAGAGGCACCTCAAGAGCTAGCACAAAAAGAAGGCAACTCTAAGTGTTGCTTTATGAGAACAAAGGCTGTTTCCTGGAAGTAGATCCAGAAGACTCACCTGAGTTTCTTGTTGACCAGAGCTACATCCGGTGCTCATGGAACAGGACACCCATAAGGGGCTTAGATTAATCAGGACATTAGACAAAGAAATGTGTCCAGCTTCCCCGAAAGTATGTGGCCACTCTTAGAAATGTGGATACCTGCAGGAATTAAGAGTCAAGAATGAAAGGGAAAGAAGAAGAAATAATTGGAAAGCAACCAGTAGTGCCTGTCACAGCTGGAGCATGTTCCTAGGTGTAAATCAAATTTGGCTCTCAACAGTACAGAGAAGATGAGTATTCCCATGATCAAACTGAAAATCCTTGATAAAGCAAAGAACTATTTCATTAATCATGTGTCCTTAATATAAACCCAGATCATCATATATAAGATTTATTTAAAAAGCACAACTAAAAAAGCACAATTTATTCAGTTGGTTACAATCTACATCAAAGTAACAAACTTTGGGAATTTTTCCTCTAAATTATCCCTTGGCAATTAACAACCTTATTAATTAGAAACTGTTAACACTCCACAGATGAGAAAATTTAGGCTCAGATAAATTGACATTTGTGATTCTCAAAGTATGGTCTCTGGATCAACAGTATTAACACCATCTGGAAACATTAAAAATGCAAATTTGGGGCTGTATCTCAGACCCACTTAATCACAATCTTTGAGAACAGTGCCTTGTAATCCATGGTTCAGCAAGCCTTCCAGGTGATTCTAATACACGAACAAGTTTAAGACCCACTGCCCCAAGTAGCAATTGGATTTGAACACAGGTTGTCTCATTTCCACAGCCTGTTCATTTAATCAGTTTGCTAAACTGCCTCCCAGTAAACACAGAGAAGCCTAAATAAAACAAATTAAGAGAGAATGTATTATACTTCTCTCCATCATAAAAAAGAAAAATAATGGACTGGGTAGAAAATCAGACTAAAGTAGAAAAAAACAGTACCATTTTCTGTATCCATATTTCACTATTGATCCTATTCGTTGCCATCATAAACATGATCCATGTTAATTATTAAGAAAGGGGTAAATAGTAATAACCTGGCCACCCTATGACCTGATTGCTCTGGCCTTACTCTAGGGCGTCAAGTTGAGAGGTGTGGAGGGTAGAATTCTTAAGCAAACTAGACCCTTCAATTAACGGAAGAACTTCTTTTGATAATTTTATATTTAAATGATCTGATGCAGAATTAGATGAAAGTAATGAATCATGAGACAGCCGTGGGTTACTTGAATAGATATTTTTATAATAATTACAGGCACACACAACACCAAATTCTTGAAATTATATTGCCTTGTGTTACAAAGAGCTTATTCTTCCTATAATGGCATCTTGATAGAATGTGGGTGGGCTGAATAGTTCCCAGGGCATTAGCAAAGCAATGACATAAAGTCATTGTTTTATTTTCTGTAGCTCCTCTGGATAGCTTGAAGGAAATTATGTGACTACTCTACAAATGATGGGTAACTGTGAATTCCAGAGAAATTAGTCAAGGGATCGCATGACATCATAAACTAAGAAAGGACAGAGTTTGAGTCCCATTTCATGCAATCAGGACCCTGCAGTCTATTTTCTTTATACTTTGCAGATGTCTCCTCTGTGAGCTATATAATTATTTTGGCTAAAGTTGTACTCTTCTTACTTTTTCATCCTTTCCATTTTCACGCTGAAATTATGAGAAGTAAACACTCTTTTTAATACTTAATATTACATAGAACAACAGCAAATTGAGAGTTTAGGTGTATACATAACCAACCATTTAGGTTTTATTGAATTGCACATTATCTGCTTATCTGAAAACCAAACTGATGTCTATTCAGTGTGATTAGCAACACCCTGGACATGGTAGCTCCACATACACAAGTGACTCTGAGTAAACTACAAAATGCCTTTAAGCCCCACTTAACCCAGTAACTGACTCACAGATAGTAACCAATGTGTGTGTATTATGGTTTTTGTTCTTTTCTCATTGCTCATTGTCATGGTAAAAATAATTTGAAAAATATACAGTTGGCATGCATTTTAAAAAGTTTTTGGACAAATATTCTCTGAGAAGTTCTGTCACTTTTAGAAAATTTTTAGAAGAGTCTTTGACTTTTAACAAAAATGATAAGTGTCAGAGCAAAACTTGTATATTAATCACCATATACTCAAGAATGAGTATAGTATATAATGTTTAAAAAAAAGTGAACAACTCAATTAGCTTATCTGAAATTACTTGCTTTTGAGGAACTGTACTAGAATACTCTTTTATGTTTTAAATATAGAATCACAGATTTTCTTTATAGTTGTAGATCTAGATGTTTCTTTTTGCCTTTTTTTTTTTTTTTTTTTTTTTGGAGACAGAGTTTCACTCTTGTCGCCCAGGCTGGAGTACAATGGCACGATCTCAGCTCTCTGCAACCTCCACCTCCCAGGCTCAAGAGATTCTCCTGCCTCAGCCTCCTGAGTAGCTGGGATTACAGGCATGGGCCACCACGGAAGGCTAATATTCTATTTTTAGTAGAGATGGGGTTTCACCATGTTGGCCAGACTCCTGACCTCAGGTGATCCGCCTGCCTCAGCCTCCCAAAGTGCTGGGATTACAGGTGTGAGCCACAGTGCCCAGCTTGCCAAATGTTTTCTAAGCAAGGTATGTTAATTTTTTTTTTTTTTTTTTTGAGACAGAATCTCGCTCTGTCACCAGGCTGGAATGCAGTGGCGCAATCTTGGCTAACTGCAACCTCTGCCTCCCAGGTTCAAGTGATTCCCCTGCCTCAGCCTCCCAAGTAGCTGGAACTACAGGTGTGCACCACCACACGCAGCTAATTTTTTGTATTTTAGTAGAGATGGGGTTTCACCATGTTGGCCAGGATTGTCTCAATCTCCTCACCTCGTGATCTGCCTCGGCCTCCCAAAATGCTGGGATTACAGGCGTGAACCACTGCGCTCGGCCTGCTTTTTTAAATTGTACCATTTTGCAACATTTTTTATTTTATGAAGACCTGAAATGGAAAACACTCCAAAGATAACATTGACATTACAAGTGCATTTTTAACTGGCATACTGGCTAACTCCAGATATGCCTTGTATGCCTAGACCTAGACAGCTGGTTGTTTAGAATTAGGCTGAGATTGTAGGTTCTACTTTATATCCCTAATTACTTCTCTCCCCCCAGATTGGCAAACTCATTTAGTCTAAAATGTCACCTTGGCAATGAATGAGGTGGGAGGGTTTGAAAAGCTCCGTGGTCACAGCCAAAATGCTGCCTCCAAGAGTTTGTACTTTTTCAATCACTCGGGATTTTTACACTGTGCATTTTAGGGCAGGACATTTTAAAAACAAAACCAGGTTGTTTTCTTAGGATTACCTGAGGGGTATTATAAATACTTAACCTTGGTAACTGTGGGTTCTCAACCAATGTGCCAAGGATTCGTTTTAGGCTGAAATGATTTTGTGAAGTATCATCACAGGACAATGATGAATATTAATCACCTCTACTTAAAATAAAGAATGCCATGAAATTAACTGTGATATTTAAGCTTAACTTCTTTAAAAACTTTTCTAGATATTCACTGGAATTTATCAGAATGAATCAAATAAATTCAACAAACTCAACAAGATTGATGTGATGGTTAATTTTCTGGGTCGACTTGAACAGCCATGGGGCATGCAGATATTTGGTGAAACATTATTTCTGGGTATGTCTGTGAGTGTGTTTCTAGATGAGCATTTGAGTCTCTGAGTACAGCAGACTGCCCTCCCTAATGCGGGTGGGTATGAATCGAACAAAAAGGCAGAGAAAGACACAATTTGTTTTCACTACCTGACTGTTTGAGCTGGGACATCAGTCTTTTCCTGCCCTTGGACTGGATTTACACCATCAGCACTCCTGGTTCCCAGGTCTTCGGATCTGGACAGTGTTTATGCCATCAGCACTCTTGGTTCCCAGGCCTTCGGATTTGGACAGGGCTTACACCATCAGCACTCCTGGTTCCCAGGCCTTTGGATTTGAACAGGGTTTATACCATCAGCACTCCTGGTTCCCAGGCCTTCGGATTTGGACAGGGTTTATACCATCAGCACTCCTGATTCCCAGGCCTTAGGATTTGGACGGGGTTTATACCATCAGCACTCCTGGTTCCCACGCCTTAGGATTTGGACACGGTTTACACCATCAGCACTCCTCGTTCCCAGGTCTTTGGATTTGGACAGAACTTACACCATCAGCACTCCTGGTTCTCAGGCCTTTGGATCTGGAGAGGGTTTACACCATCAGCACTCCTG
This sequence comes from Pan paniscus, assembly GCF_029289425.2. Taxonomy (NCBI): domain Eukaryota; kingdom Metazoa; phylum Chordata; class Mammalia; order Primates; family Hominidae; genus Pan; species Pan paniscus. The sequence continues at coordinate 120,431,799 of NC_073253.2, read as the reverse complement.
GTTCCCAGGTTTTCCTGGGTCCCCATCTTGCAGACAGCAGAGTTTGGGACTTCTCAGCCTCCATAATTATGTGAGCCAGTTACTTATAATAAGGTCTACTTATTATATCTAATAGTTCCAACTTTTAACTTCATAGTTAACTAATAAGTAGTTCACTTTCATTTTAATTCACTTTTTCCTAATACAAAAAAAGTATATTTTTTTCTTAATATAAAAAGCAGAAAGTAAAAACTCATAATCCCACCGTCTGGAGGTAACATTTATTAACATGTTGTTTTTATACTAACACCGATACATATACATCTTTAATGGAAACAATCTTACATAGATGCTGGTTTTAGACGTTTATCAATGCCTTTTTTGTAAACTTTTTATTGAAGTATTGACATACATACAAAAAAGTGTGCAATTCGAAGTAAACATACCCATGTATATTTCAAGAAACAGAACACTGCCAGTATCCATGAAGCCCTGGCAGGCCTACTCTCCGTTACTACCCTCCCCCAAGAGTAGTCCTCAACCAAATATGTAACATCATAAATTTCCTTTGTGTGTTTCAGACTTTTGTACAGTTGGAATCATGCACTGTGTATTCTTACATACCTCACTTTTTTCTTTGCTCGATATTTTGTTTGTGAGTTTATCTAGTTGCCGTGTGAGGTTGCAGTTGATTTCTTTCTATTATGGTATAGAATTCCATTGTTGTACCTACTGTTTTTAACTGATGGTTTACCTAATTACAGTATTTCTATGGAAATACATATTCAACAAGCATTTTTCAGGTACCTATTATTTTCCTCATTCTGTACTACATATTCTAAATGAATATTACTCATTCACTCTAAATATCTAGTACACAATATTATCTTAAATCTCTGTAATATTTTTTTCACTATATAAATGAACCATTCACTTTGTTTTTAATGATCCTTAAATGTGGTAAAGAAAAAAAATGTTGTGCTTCCATATTTAGAATTGTAGAAAGGAATTTGTGGTTCAGTGAAAAAACTACATTGTCTAGACCCTAAAGGATACCCCACAGGGCTATCTGATCGAGATTCCACAGACATGATTTTACAACTCTATAAATTGTAAGAAACTTACAGCAAAAAAAAAAAAAAAAATCTAATCTATAGACATGCAAATTCTGTCCTACTGGAGATAAACAAATAACTTCTCTCTCCATATACATATATATTTATATATTTATATATATTTTATATATTTATATATTTAATTATATTTATATATTTATATATTTATATATATTTATATTTTTTAATATTTATATATTTATATATATTTTTATATTTATATATATTTATATATATTTATATATATTTATATATTTATATATATTTATATATATTTATATATTTATATATATTTTTATATATTTATATATTTATATATATTTATATATATTTATATATTTATATATATTTATATATATTTATATATTTACATATATTTATATATATTTTTATATATTTATATATTTATATATATTTTTATATTTATTTATATATTTATATATATTTATATATTTATATATCTTTATATATTTATATATTGATGTATATTTATATATTTATGTATAGATATATATATTTATATATTTATATATTGATATATATATTTATATATTTATATATAGATACATATATTTATATATTTATATATAGATATATTTATATATTTGTATATATTCATAAATATTTATATATTTTTATATATTTACATATATATATATTTTTATATATTTACATATATATTTATATATATTTTTATATATTTACATATATATTTATATATTTTTATATATTTATATTTTTATATATTTATATATTTAATTATATTTATATATTTATATATTTATTTATATATATTTATATATTTTATGTATATTTTTATATTTATATATATTTATACATTTTATATATTTTTATATTTATATATTTATATATTTTATATTTATTTATATATTTATATTTTTATATATTTATATATTGATGTATATTTATATATTTATATATTGATATATATTTATATATTTATATATATTGATATATATATTTATATATTTATATATAGATATATTTATATATTGATATATATATAGATATATTTATATATTGATATATATAGATATATTTATATATTGATATATATATTTATATATAGATATATTTATATATTGATATATATATTTATATATTTATATATAGATGTATTTATATATTTGTATATATTCATATATATTTATATATTTGTATATATTCATATATATTTATATATTTGTATATATTTACATATATATTTATATATTTTTTAATATATTTACATATATATTTATATATTTATATATATTTACATATATATTTATATATATACTTATTTTCCATTGCAGTTTCTCTGTTGAGTTAATTATAACATTTGCCTCAATTCACACATTTATTTTTGTGTCTGTATGACAGTCATGATTTTCTTTTTCTGAAAATCCTCTTTTCACAGAATTGTACAGTTTCCTTCAGTAAGAAATTACTTAAGTGATGCTACAAAATGTACAAAGACTTTTCTTAATTCTAAAAATAAAGTAACTGCCTGAAGGTAGGGCACAGGGGATCTGTTTAACCTTGCTGGCTTACATATTTTTCCTATTTTATGGTCTATCATGGTTGGTTGAAATCAATTGGAGTATCTTCCACCTATTACCTGCAGAATTCACACAAGTCACACATTGAATTTTTCACTTGAGACATTTCACCCATTCTTTCTTACCTGATGCACATTCCACTTCACATCATTGTATATTGATTACTCCCTGTGTCAGGAATTCAATCTCAGATTCTATCAGCCATCCCCGTTACTACAAATGGAATTTCCTCGTTCTCCTTAGTTTCTCTCTGATGTGACTCATTCCAATCATTGTTAGTTTATTATATGCTTCCCATGTTAAATTCTCTAGATCTGCCCCAGCACGGAGCTTGGCACACAGTAACCATTTAACACTATTTTAAGACTGGATGAATAAATGTTAACATTGTGTTAGAGTCTGAATGTGTCCCTTCCAAAATTCATGTTGAAATTTAATCCCCATTGTGGTGGTAGAAAGATGGGGGGCCCTTTGGGGAAGGGATTGAGTCATAAGGGTTCCACCCTCATGAATGGATTACTGCCTTAAAAGGGCTGGAGGGAACTAGCTTAGGGCCTCTTTTGCTCTTCCACCATGTGAGGACACTCTCTCCTCTAGAAAATGGAGCAACAAAGCGCCATCTTGTTGGATGAAGCAGAGCGACAGGGCCCTCACCAGACACTGAAACTGCTAGCACCTTGATCCTGGGCTTCCCTGCCTTCAAATCCATGAGAATATTTATTTCTGTTATTTATAAATTGCCCAGCTTAACGTATTTTGTTACAGCAGCATCAATGAAGTAAGACACGTTACTACCAATTTGTTTTTCTGCCAACACCAGTTATTAGATATGGAAGATTGTATAATGATTTCTAGAATATGGCAAGTGAGTTCATGAAAAGTTTCTGAAATAAATTTGTGAATGTTCAGTTAATGTAGCAAATACATATAAAAATAAATCAAAATATTATTAACAGTTAAAGAAAAGCCTAGCCATAATCACTTTTAATTCAATATTTAAAAGCTATCAAATCCACCAAATACTTATATTCTGAAACTTTAATATGAACATAGGGTTGCTTATTTCTTCTCATAAGTTTATTGGTGAAAATGCAGCAGATATATTAAAAGTGTTACTTAATATGTCAGAGTAATATGCGGGGGGAGGATGGTCTATATATCACAAGCTCATAGGAAGGAACCTTCCATAGGTATACCCTTTGACCAACAATTGGTGGCCTCCTGAAGGGGATCAAAGCAACTCTGCCTTCACTTTCAATTCTCAACTTCAAGAGGTTGGATGGTTTCTGTCCCCTCTTTATCACTGACCAGCAAAAACTGCCTTAACTTTTCCTGAACCTTCACAAAGCAAAGCCAAGAGTGCTTTAAAGGCCTGACTTGAAAACTAAATCAAAATAGACTCAAAACAATGAGAGAGACCCACGACAATTCTCAGTTTCAAAGGTTTCAGTTTCAAAGATCTTTATTTTCTTCATTCTGATCTGCATGTCTTGATAAATAGACATCTACTTAAGGATCCTGCCTCTACCTTCCATTCCCATCAGGCAAGCCTTTAACATATGATCATGCCTTCTCCCTTAATCACTTCTTAATTTGTTGAGAACTTTTGTTCTTTCTGGATAAAACTGGCAAGAAATTTTTCTTAATTGCATTTAAATATTCATCCAGAAGGGTGAGAAACCCTGATAGGCTACAATAGGGGTCAATAAACTTTTTCTGCAAAGGGCCAGACAATAAGTATATTTTTATCTTTGCAGGCCATACAGTTCTGTCACAACTACCTGTAGCATGAAAGCAGCCACAGACAATATGTCAATAAAGAGACATGACTTTGTTCCAATAAAATTTCATTTACAAAATTAGTGTTACAGATTTGGCCTATGGGCTATGGTTTGCCAACTCCTGAGCAAGAAGACTTTAGAAACCAAAAACCTTGGTTCAACAGATAGGTAGGTAGACATATAATTATGTAAATATACAAGATGTATTTATTACACCTTGTGACCTGAGCCACCCTGATGGACGTGAGTAGTTGTATATGGTTATGGGGTGGGGGGTATGCAGTGATGTTTACCCCACTGCTCTCAATTAAGACTGTAACAAAAACAAATCTTTTACTAAATTCTGTCACACTTAGATTTATTAGCAAGTAGGCACATGCAACCTTGACAAAATCCAACGTCTATGTCATTTTGGCACTCAATTAAAAAGAAAGAAATATTCTGAAGACTTCACCTGAAGCAAATGTGATAATTTTACAGCTGCAGGATGCAAATGATCATCTGTTAGAGTTAGGAGACCAAAAACCCTCCAAATCAGTGGTGGGACACAGGATTATTTGAAAATCAAGGTGACCAACTGATTTGCATGACAAGATTATGCCTGGGGCAAGGGTGGGGGTAATGGGGATAGGTGTTTCTACATTAACTTGAATACTGCTAAATTCACCAATGAGAGATTATTTCAGATACCCAGTTTGCTAATTAGTAGGTTGGTGCAAAAATAATTGCAGTTTCTGCCATTAAAAGTAATGGCAAATCCTTAATTACTTTGGCAGCAACCCAATAACAATCCACTAATTTTTATCATTGATAACCAATTTCCAACTTTCATTATGCTAATTAGCTAAGTTCCTGGTGTACATTGGTTCTGAGGAGAGTGAAAGCACTTACAACTCTTTAGTGATTTATAGACATCATAACTCCCATTTTTTTTAACTGACTTTTTCCATTTAGGACACACTATAGCTAGATGGGCTCTATTTGAGTTTACCCACTAGTAGAATGTTAAAGTACCCCCAAGGGCAGGCTGGGAATGGAAAAGGACCAAACCCAGGGAGGAGAAGGTGGTATCATAAGTGTGGCAAAACCCACCCAGGACCAGGCCTGTTTGGGAGGATACAAAGGGGGATTCCAATCTAGAGGAACAAAACTAGACTGTGGTTTCAGATATACAGAGTGGATGGGGAGATGCCTGGTTATTCCAGGAAATCTATTCCAATAGAAAAAGAACATCCAGGGCAGGGTTTGAGCAGAACAAAGTGGGCTGCTAGTGCCAGGAAATCAGGTGGCTCCTGGAGAGATTCCGTGAGACAGAGCGTGTAAGGAATAGAAATGAGAGAAACTGGCATCTAGAAGAGACAGGAGGCAGCTGTCTCTCAAGTGCAGAGGGGAAGAAGAACAACTGAAGAAAAAGTGCTCTTGGTATAGGGTCAGCTGCCTTCTCCCTGGTCTAAGTGTGGAGCAAAGAAACTTGCTAGACCCTTAAATTTGATTTACATGAGCTAGACTTGGATCAGATAGGGTCTGCCAAGCACAGAAAAAAAAAAAAAAAGATGACTACAGACTTTGAAGATAATTTATTCTGAGTTAAGAAGATTAAAAACGAGGTCATGCCAGGTAGAATTGCGGGCTCAATAGCTTTTACAAAGACATCTTCAAATCTTCATCTCTCCCCCAACTTCTTTAAATCTGTCCACTGTGTTAACCATTCTGCTTAGGTCACATCTGAGGTAACTCAATGTTTGCAGTGCTCCAAGACTGCTTTCAAAGTGTGTTGACAGCTTTAAGGGTTTGCCACTCTAAGAAAGGACCCAGTTGGTCATTTATGGATGGCAATTCTAGAAAGTAGTTTTCCTTGCATAAGCCATAATCAAAACTTGGCAAATCCCAGTACTACACAAATACTACAGTTATAAAAAGAATCCCAAAAGCACTCACTTCAAACAATGTTTCATGCAGTAAAACTCAAGTGCAATGAAAAATTTTGGACATTTTGTTGAAGGTATTTGTAACTCTATTTGAACTGGGTATAATACATACCTCCAAACAAATAGGAAGTGAACAGATCATCAAACAATGCATTCTTTCGGTGACGATTTTTTAAAATAAACGTTTATTAAAAATTTCAAAAGTACACATATAGAAATAATAATACAATCAACTTCCACGTTCCCAGCACCCAGATCCAACAATTATTCAAGATTTTATTGCACTTATTGTGTCTATCCTTTTGTCTTTTTGTTGAAGTTGGTGACATGTTTTTGAGACTAAAAGTAGAGTCAATATGTGTCAATATTTAGAATTAGTTGTTTTTCTGAATGTGTCTCTTAAGAAAGCACTTCAGTGTTTTTATTTGTTCACCTACTTTGAACCGCTTGCAACAAACGTTGAATGCCTGCTTTGTGAAAAGCTTGATGTGCTTGAAATTCTTCTGCCTTCAGTTCTTAAAAGTGTCAAAGCCATTCTGGGAATGTCAAACATCTTTCTGGATTCCTTTATTTCCTTGTATACATGGCTTACTCACAGCAGGAAAACAGAAAGTAATCTAGCCATGTTGTGTAGATAACATGCCAGCATATTGGGACTTAATTTCTGTTTAGGAGATTTTGCTTTCTACCACTTTCTTCCAAAGCAGTATTGTGTTGTTTTAATAATGTTAAATTAGGGCAATAAAAGATATTGCCGATTATTTTGTATTTTGTTTGCATATAACTGCGCCTTGTGCCTATAGAAAAGGAGCTAATAGTTAGAAGCCATAAATGTAACCACAGTTTGGAATAAAATAATCCCCAGCTCTTCCTAACTGCTTAGGACCTGGTCCAGGATCCATGTTGCTGCCTCCTGTGGTTTGCTCCACTTTGAGAGTTGCGCCTGCTGGTACTGCTGGAGTTGAGAGTCTGTCAGCATCCCCATTCTGACCTCTTTATTCTTGGGTTTGTAACTCAGCTGCTTAAACTTGCCCTGAGCTAGAACTTGACATAGAGTTTTAACCTGAGAAACACAGCATGACTTTACATGTCTGTGATCATATTTATATTTTTTCCTCTTTACAATAAGTTTACTAACAATATATATGTGCATGGCAACTTCACTGTTTCAGAGCAATGACAAAAATTTTGGAGAATTTGCTCTGAAGTTGGTTGACTTTTACAACTACATTAATAATATAATTTAAGAAAGCCTTTCCTTTAAAGAGAAAATTCTAACTCATAAGACCAGGAAATTAAAGACTTTAAAAAATAAATTTTAAAAATAGAAAATGAAGTACTGACTTCTGAGAATTTGAAAATGAGCTCTTATTCATCTGGTATTTCACTATGCCTGTTTATCATAACAGCTCTTTGAAATTGGGTATAATGACATTAAATAACCAAAATTGAGACAAACATTCTATAAGGGATTGTTATGGGTTGCCTCTAATGTGGTAATAGATGTCATTTTAAAAATGCAACTGTACCGTCTAGATGAAAGACGGTGACTCCTAACACATTGGTTACAGACAATTGAATATTACAGCTGTCTTTCCTCCTGACTTGCTCCTATCATTTTATGGAATGCAACCAGTGTTCGATTGGCATGGAATTCTTCCAGGATCAAGTAAAGCTCTCATTCAGAAAACTTTGGCATTCACTCTGAAATAGGTAATAAATCTACACGATTAAAGATATACTTGCCCCTACTGTGGAGAAAAAAAGAAAAAGAACCCTTGTAAACACATTTCTGAAATCTGGTGGGTCTCTCTGAGTTTAAAAGTTTACTCAACTTCTTTTTTTCTTTTGTTTTTGAGACAGGGTCCGCCTCTGTTGCCCAGTCTGGAGTGCAGTGGTACAATATCAACTGTAACCTCCGCCTCCTGGGTTCAAGCGGTTATTGTGCCTCAGCCTCCTGAGTAGCTGGAATTACAGGCAAGCACCACCAAGCCCAGCTAATTTTTTGTGTTTCTAGTAGAGATGTAGTTTCACCATGTTGGCCAGGCTGGTCTTGAACTCCTGACCTCAAGTGATATGCCCGCCTTGGCCTCCCAAAGTGCTGGAATTACAGGTGTGAGCCACTGTACCCAACCGGCTGTACTCAATTTCTCTAGACCACAGTCTCCTTTTCTGCCAAATGGGGATTCTAATATCTCACAGAGTTCTTATTAAAGGCAAATGTGCTAATATGAAGAAAGAGCCTAACTAGGACCCCGTACACAGAAAGTGCTCAATAAATGTCAGTCACTGCCGTTTTGAATGGATGACACATTAACTTTAGGATTCCCTTTCACCTTAATAAGTGATCTCTTTTCTGTTTAATGGTTTTACTCCTTCCTAGATTATTATCATTGGCTCCTGAATAAATGGAAGTTTTCTAATGTCTTCCCTGCTGGAAGCTCATGCCTTGTAGTACTCAAAAGATCAAACCTGAATGTTAAATTGCCTACAAGTTTTTCATCTTCTGCAACAAAAGTAAAGAATCTTACTTTCCATATGTACTGTCAGATGGAGAGAAAATAATAGCCTCCTGAAGATAAAATTATTTAACCCATATAATATACTTGCCACATCAAAGTCTGATTTTTCTAGAAACTTTTGAATGTTTCTTTAGTCCTCTCAATATTAGCTGACATTTGAAAGAGATTAATCTATTGGCTATGAGTTCTTCTTAACACATATTTTATGCCAGCCTTTATTTTCAATAGATTTTTAAAACCATTTGATGATCAATTCTACATTTTGCTTTGGTTATATTTGAAGAGAGTTTTTCATATTTAAAGCTAATGACTGTCCACCTACAAATGATGTATAACACTGCTCTTGCCAATGATAGTTTAATAATCAACAGCTATGTATTGAATATTTACACTCATCCATGTGCCCACATCCAGATTGACGTTTTGCCGTAGTTAATTCAAATCTCTTTTCTCCCTCACCATTTGTAAACGCTATCCTGAAGCTGGTTATATCATCATCACGCACGCTTTAATACTTCTTATATACTACATGATGCTTTTTACAAATACCATGATAGTAAGTAATACAAGACAGGGCACCCAGTTTTCAGATGCATCAGAAGAATGGTACTCACAGTACCACTTAGTTCAGTACCATTATACTAAGAAGCTCCAAGGTGTTGTAGGCTTAGTAGTTCAGGGAAGATGTGTTGTGCTGGGCCTTTAGTGGAAGCGAGTTTGAGATGGCCAAGGTGGATGGTGGATGGCATTCCAAATGGAGGAAAAATGGGAGCGGAGGCACAAGTGTAGAAATATAGATCATGCATTCACTTCCTTGTCTATTTCCTGCCTCATGAAAATACAATTAATTTGTGTTGAATTAAGTTCTTATATTGCATCCTGCACTGTTCTGAGTGCTATAGAAATAACAAAAGGTTTATGCTGCAATCTCCTGAATGTAATTGCATTAAACCTATACATTAATGTGAGATAAACTAATGAATCTGCATCATTTAGCAACTCTGCTTCCCCTAATCCTGAACTACTGTTTGGCTTTCTAACTATTCAATTATTTCATATGACTTAGAATAGTTTTTTTTATCACTTTCTGGATAGAAGTTTCTTAGAAATGAAATTCCCAGAAGATCTGTGGTTTTCATTTTATTATCAATGAAATTTCTTTTTTCTCACTATATTTTCTAACTGCATAATATTTGTGTAATAGAATTCTCTAGGTATTTAGATATTTACCTTGTACTTAGGCACTTAGCTGAGTCTTACAAATCACAAAGAGCTTTCAGCTAATTATTTTTGACATTTCTAGGTAATAATCCTCTTTTGTATTAGTTATACTTTTTATCTTTGTTTCATGTCTTATTGTGTAGGTCAAAACTTCTAGAACTGTAACAAGGAATACTGACGAAAATGAGCAGACTTATTTTACTCCAGTTTGAGGAAATGCCTCAAGTGTTTAATATTTAGATATTATAATGGCTATTGGTTAGAAATAGATTCTCATGTAAAAGAAAAATTCTACCATTCTATCACCTACATTTGTGCTCAGACATCACCATCATGTAAAACAAGGTATCATTGAACCTCACAATGCAGGCCCCTGATACATGCTGCCCCGGAAGAAAAGTGGTTCTTCCTACCTCTCCATAAAAGGCCCTCCCATTTCCTGACCAAGGTAGGAATTTTCAGTTTTTCAGAGGGAAAATTTGTCCCTACTTAAATCAAAAGGATGAGATAGGTCTCCACAGTACCACATTCCCAAGCTCTGGAATCATCTATGCTGAATTTCACCAGGCCTGGTGCCCCATCCAGACAGGACTCTCTACCAAGTCCACCTTGGATCCTTCTCACAATCCTGTCTATAGATGAAATAATACAGGTTACATTTCCTGCTGGAGTGCTGGGGCCTCACACACATCTCCCAAAAACAAACAAGTTTAAGGTGAGTCCAGTCTAAATACATATTTTAAAAGAAAATGGTCTCTAAATTTAAAGAAACATCCACTTTGCAATACTACAAATAACATTTCAAGGTAACCAGCTGCTTTCAGGGTGATGATGAGTTTAAAGATTTTGTTCAACAGAAAGAGGGGAACAACAGACACTGGAGTCTACTTGAGGGTAGAGGTTGGGAGGAGGGAGAGGAGCAGAAAATATAACTATTGGGTACTGGGCTTAATAACTGGGTGATGAAAATCTGTACAACAAATCTCCAAGAAACAAGTTTACCTATAACAAACCTTCTCATATACCCCCAAACCTAAAATAAGAATAAATAAATAAATATTTTGTTCAAAAACAGCATGGGCGTATATGCTCTGTATTCAGATCTACAGGACACCCTGGTGCTCCCTGTCCCCTCCCTTACCTGAACATCCTTCCCTGGGCACATATCGCTGTCTAAGACATCACATAACTTAATTATTACAGCATTGTCTCTCTCCCCCATCTAAATGTGACCTCCACAAGGGCAGAGATCTTGTCTGTTTTGTTCACTAATGAATTCCAAGGATCTAGAACAATGCTCAACATAGAATAGTTGCTCAATACATTTTTTTTAAATCAATGAATGAAAACAATCAGACTCTGGGATACTTTTGCAAAAAAAAAGACAACCTATTATAAAAGGAAGTTCATGTTATCATCTTTAGAAGCAGAAAACTAGTAGCAATTTTCAAATTATTTCTCTCCAACTTTTAAAGGTAAAATTTCATCTCTTCAGGCATATTATATTAATATGTTTAATACTATAGGTTGTTGACCAGGAATACACAATGAAGAAAGTAGTTTAAAAAAAAAAAAGCCATATATGGTGATGAGATAGTGAAGCCCAGAGGTGGAAACCATTCCTCATATTCCCAGAATGATGCCAGAAATGTAATGAATGTTTCATAAATATTTACTAAACAAATGAGTGGGCAAATGAATAAACAAACAAATACACAAATGAATAACATTCTAATGATGTAAAAAAGCCATGTGTGAGAATGTTCATGAAATTCCTGAAGAGCTCAGGCCTTTCCCCAAAGAAATAAAGCTTTCAAAGGCAGTTTAGGATTGGAGGTCAGGAGAGGACATTGGTTCACAAAATCATTCTAGGAAATTCAAATTACCCTGGAGATATACTAATCATACACTGAGCCTGCATCCCAATGATGAAAGAAGCAAAACCGAACCCAGAGTTACACACTCATCAAACATCCTGGCCATTCCTACATTGCCAATTTTCCTTCCCCATCTTCCATCTCAGCAATCTTGAATTTAAATTTGAGTATGGGGGTGTGTGAGTACAGGAAAAGAAAATCTGCAGCACTTACCCGTTTACATTCAAGAGCCTCAATTCCTGCAGGCAGAGAATCTCATCTCTTTCCCTCAGTGACCATCACTGCCCCCATACATTAGGGTGCCAAATGCAAGCTACCTTGTGATTGTGATTCAGAATTCCTGGCGTTTACTATCCAGCTAATTGTAGCTTTCAATTAGTCTCTCCTGATAAGGAGATGCGGTGCTTCTTCACCGATGTGATCTCCTGCTATACACAAATTGGTGATCGGAAACAGATTATAGCTTTGTGCCGAGGCAGCATTCTATTAAACTGAATCTGAAATCAGAAGGGAGTTTTCAGCCCTGGGTTTTTTCAGTAATGCTTCAACCTTAATTTTGCAACTTACCACACATCAGTGCTTATAGGGAAGAAGAATGAATCTTCAATGTTGTGCCTTCTTCGTTAATTTCACTGGGACTACCCAGCAAATGGCTTTGATATTTCACAGCACTACACATTTGATCAGGCGGAGTCACTGTGTTCTACATACACATATATTCAACAAAAAATTTACAGCTCTTTCAAAAGCCAATTTCAAGGGCATTTAGGAGGGATCTTTGTTTAAAAAACACGAGCTTCACAAGAGGCTTCCTATTGTGATCTGACACCAATACAGTGGTTCCCAAAGCATGGTTCCAGGTGAGCGGCATAAACATCACTTGGGAACTTGTTAAAAATGCAAATTCTCAGGTCTCCTGAATCAGAATGTTGAAGAGTAAGCCAGCAATCAGTGCTTTAACAAACCCTCCCAATGATTCTGATACAAGATTGAGTATATAAATCAAAGGTTTGAAGACGTCATTGAGGGGATGCTGCCATAGACCAGTGATTCTCAAACTTCAATGCACCAGAATCACTTGGAGGACTTATTAAGATGCTGATTGCTGGGCCCATCTTCACATTTCTAAGTCAGGACATCTGGGATACTGCCCAAGAATTTGCATCACTAAGTTCCCAAGTGATGCTGATGCTGCTGGTCTCAGAACCACACCTCGAGAAACACTGCAGAAAGTTTCACCATTTACTTCTTTGCCATCTGTTGTAGCACTACCCTAGGTCTACCTGTTAGGTTTTGTTTGGTTTGAAAAATTTCAGTCTCAGAAATTTTTAAAAATTACTGAACTAAGCGGAAAACATCAAAAATTTCAAGGAGTCAGAAAGGAGACTTGCTTCTGATGCTCTAACTTTGAAAGAGATCCTAGGCAAATTGTATAATCTGGAAATACACAGTAAGCTTATGTGTGACAGAACATGGATGCCTACTTCAACTTTTCGCCAGGCTGTTTCATATTGGAGAAATACGCTTCTCCCCGAAGAAGAGGAACCATAGCAGTATACGATTACAGAGAACAGAATACCGGGTAGTTACTGAGAAGACGACCCTCGTTGCCGTGCTATCACTAACTTACTTGATGAAAAAGTTTTTACCTCCTAAGGAATCAGTTTCTCCTTTTTTAGATATGCATCGACTCACTCATATGTAAAACACCAAACTTCATGTTAAAGAGACAAAGATGAATTAGACATCATTCTTAAAAAAAAAGTCATGCATGTAAATAGCTATAGTACAGTGATGGGGAATACCACTAAGAAAAGCACCATAAATACTATGAAATGACTGCTCTTATCACTACATTGTAATGATTCCTCCATTTCCTGGAGCCTGGGCTTGACAATTTAGAGTCATTTTCCCTTGTGTCCTCTATTTCCCCCTAGCTCCTCAAATGCCTCCTGATTCTCCCTTTGAAATTTCTCTCAACAGTATCATTTCTTCTCTTTCCCCACAGCCTCATGCCCCTCTCAGTCCATCACTTTATTGCACACTTTCTGCAGTAGCCTCCACACGACTCTAGTGAGCTGCTGTCTTCCTTCCTTCTAAGACATCCTGCAGCTTGTTATCAGATTCAGCTTCCTAATATATGTGAAATCTACCATCACAACTTTGCCTCTCTTTATTGGTTCCTGCCTGCACTGCTCCATCTGCCATTCAGGCACCTCATGGACTGCTTCCTTCTCACATCCACCATGACCTGCCTTTCCCCCACAGCACAACATATCCAGGCTACTAGCCTAGCTCTCTCCTGTTTCACCAACACACTCCATCCATCAAAGCCATGAGCTTTTGCAAACATTCCACCAACTTCTTGGAAGACCCTGCCCTCTCCTCCACCCATTTACATTTGGTCATCAACCAAGATCCTCGCTTGAAGCACTTTTTCTTAGTTCTCCAATTATAGTGTTTCCTCCTGCTCTGAATTTTGACCACCTATATCAATGAGTTCATCACAGAGTCCTTTTTGCTGATTGTTTTTAGAGTCTATAGATGTCTCTCCATTGAGAAGAGAAATGAGGTCTTTTACTTTTGGATCTCTCCTGTCCTGCTGTGTCTGTTCCCCATTCCCAGTCACACACACCCTCTCTTGCTCGTCCACAGTCAGCGCAGAGAATGCAGCAGAGACTCAGGAAATGTTTGGGGGATGCGTGAAGTAAGACCGGGGACATCTGTTGTTTTCTTTTTGCCAGGCTGGCATGCATCCGCTTTCTGATTCCCATGCTCTCTCTCCTTATGGTTCTGGTGCTGCTGGGAAATGTGGCCCAGGCCTGGCTAACTGAAATTCCGGCTGCCCTGGTCATCCATGATCACTTAGCACTCATGGATGATTAAGTGTATAAGCCAGTCTAAGTAGTACTAATGAGACTCACATTTGAAGCCCTTACCAGAACTGTAAGAAAAAAGAAACTCTCTACCTACTGTTCTTGAAGATAACTGGATATTTACCTGGAAGTACTGGCAGACATCTTAGCAGAGAAAGCCTGCCTCAGAAACATGTCAACCCAGAGGAAAGAAGGGTAGAGACATGGAAAAAGACAGATTGCCATTACTGACCACCTGAATTTGGCTGTGCCTGAAGCCAGTGCCCACAACTTTCCATAAGCCAATAAAAGCCTTGTAATCCTTAAGCTAGTTTGATTTGGTTTCTGTCATTTACTGTCAATAGAGATCAACTGACTTAAATAAAAATAATAAAAACTGACACAAATAGAGAATTTACTAAGTACAAGGCGCTATGCTAAGTACTTAAGGAAACATGCATTTAATCTTTTGATAAAAGACCACCTCTAAGTAATTGTGGTGAGTTAATAATAGTGGATGAATTTTTCTGGTTGAAATAAGATACTGATGGCAAATTTTATATACCAGACAGTATTACTGATCTGTCATGATAGATTGCCTAATATTTAAATGTGGAAAAGTATTGGAGAAAATGTAATAAACTACATTTGTAGCGACTGAACTATACATGTATTATAGCACTTATATATATAGCATTTACTGAGCTATACACATATTAGAGCTATATATGTATCTGCCAATCACAATATCTTTACTCCATAAATAAGACCATTTAATTCTGTAAAAGAGTTATGAACATGTCTTATGAAATATATGAACATCTCCATAGCTAATTTTTTCTGGATATAATTACTTCGTTAAGCATATGAAGGTTAATATATTTTTATTTTTTAAATAGCATAGAAATATTTTACAAAAGTTTATAGAAGTTGATATATAATTATTTTTTCAGAATATAATAGGAAGTCAAATAAGGTTTGGTTGTGAATGTGATTTGAGATCTTCAGGTACAAAAGCCAGAGGCAAACACCTATATAAGAGATTGCCAGCTGGAACTGGTTACACATACAGAAACACAAATTTGAGATTATAAGAAGTGTTTTGGTAAACAGGGAGTCTTGAATTCCTGCTATGTTTATTGCTGTAATTACTTTTAGACCCGAGTTCTATTCGTAATCTTTTAAAATGTGATGACTCTACACACATGGACATGTAGCATAAGTGGGCATTCATCTAAAAATGGAAACAAGGTCTATGACTTGGATTTTCATTACACAAAACAAGATATTTTTTTCCAGGAAAAAGAAAAAGTTTGGATACAACGTCTTTAACCCATGCTCGGTGAATTACCAGGGTTTGGGGGTTTAGTTCTTTTTAATGAAACAGTTTGCTAACTAAAGAAGCCCCGATTTGTCTTATGAAAACCACGTTGTTTGTCTAATAAAAGTTTGTTGTCACATACCATATTAATTTTGAAACTCAGGATCAATTCACTTGTCCTAATTCAAGGAAAATTGTATCTCCTTTGTGAGGATGCCATTTCTAATTCTTGTGGAGACCTCAACCTGGGTGACCGCAACTCAACCTCCTGAGAGGAGCCCTGTTTCATCAGAGGAAGATGCCCATATCCAGATTTGTGAAAAAGAAAAAAAAATCAAAAGAAAAATAAACATTGAGGAAAGGAGGGAAGAAAAGTAGGAGGAGAAAAGAGAAATAAAGGACCGACAGTACCTTGTTGTGAGAAGACAGGGACAGAGCCCATGCCTCCTGGACATTTCTTCCATGGGCTAATAATTCCCTCCTATCCCCTCGCCCATCTGCACTTCTCCAGTTTCCACTGGTGTCCAGGTAGAGGCAAGAATTTCATGCAGAACAATCACAAAGACCTCTGAAAAGATCATGCTGTATTTACTTTATGTTAACAAGCCTAGGGCCAGCATAAATTCTTTCACCTTTAGAAGAGAAAAGGAACCTGATGATTATGGGAAATCTAAAAAACGTTTCCTTGCCAAAGGCATTCAAAAAGGCCACATTTCTTCAACGAAACCAGGCTGGGAAGAGAAAATGCAAACTTTTCTGAATCATGATCATGCACTGGCTGTGAAATGTAATTTTAGAGCAAGCCACAAAGAAATAATTAGAGACATGTTTGCAGAAGAGATCAGTGACTTTGAAATTTCCCAAAGACGCCAAATGCAAAATGACATTAGCCTGCATGCAGTTCCGGATACGGCATATCAGGCAGCAGTGTTGAAGCAGCAGAATTTGGACACGGTGGTTGAGCATGTGGAGGAATCCAAAAGAGTGGTTGTCATTTTGTCAGAGCCAGGAAAATAATGACAGAAGAGAAGCACAGCCACAGATCAGAGAACAGCAGCTGAGGGAAACAGGCACATGGAAGCCAGTCTGCATCTGCCATGAAGAAGGTTCACTCTGGAACACGAATGCTTGAAACCAATCATGTATTTGAACCGCAAAGATCCACCATGAGGAATCTCTTGTTTAATGATCCTCTGTCTGAAAAGTCAGCTGCAAAACCTGGTCCTGATCCTAAGAATGCAAACAAAGTGGTTGCCCTTGAACTTGACTCAGGAGAAAATACTTCTCAATCTTTGAACTCATGTAGAACTTACAAATATTTACTCATATTGTGTCATCTCTCTCGAATTGTCATTGTACTAGAATAGAGTAAAGGGTAGAGCACTGGGCATCACTAGCCCATAAAATGTGCACAGAGAGTTTATATTAGCAGCAAATATACAAAACCTGTCTAAAGCAATGACAAAGATTTTTATATCTTTATTTTTCAGATAAAAAAGATCAGAATCAAAAATCTCAAAGGATATAATGGCAGTAATAGAACTCACTAAATAGATTCCTTCAAATTTTGCTGTTTTTCACATGCTGGAAACTACAGAGAGCTTGATTTTTCTGGGGATACAAGATACACATAGAAAGTTAATCGTTAATAGTCGGGCACAGTGGCTCATGCCTCTAATCTCAGCACTTTGGGAAACTAGGCAGACGAATCACCTGAGATCAGGAGTTCAAGACCAGCCTGGTCAACATGGTGAAACCCCTGCCTCTACTAAAAATACAAAAATAAGCTGGGTGTGGTGGCGGGTGCCTGTAATCCCAGCTACTTGGGAGGCTGAGGCAGGAGAATCACTTGAACCCAGGAGGTGAGGGTTGCAGTGAGCCAAGATTGTGCCATTGCACTCCAGCCTTGGTGACAGAGCGAGACTCCCCACACCTCAAAAAAAAGAAAAAAAAAAAACAGTTAAGCAGTCATTCAAAACCACAACTCAAGTAATGGCACAAAGATGAAATTAATGCCAAATTGCAATAAGTCAGGTCAACCAGTGTCCTGAGTTTTACAAATAAGAAGCATGATGTATAGAATCTATAAAGTCTGCTGGCTTTTTAACCTTAAAATCTTTATAATCCAGTAAGTACTTAATAATTAAATTTGAAGGCTGAATAAAGAAATATAATTATTGATAGAATAAAACAGATAACATAGAAATTGTTTCAAATATAAAAATGTATCATGAAAAAAGAAAATTTTATTGTTTACCATGGTATCTGCCGCTAGAGTCCTCAGATTTTAAATTGCACAAATGATGATTGCCAATGGCAACTTATGTAGGTCTCAAACAATACTCTGTCATTCAAGAACAAAAATGGGAGCACTGTTATTCAATAGTTTTAATTCTGTTAAGCAAATCTTTTGGCTTTTATTTCAGGGCCGACTCTATGGCATTTTAAACGTAGCTAGTACCTTCAATTCATTATGTTGACTCCACTGAAATAATGTCTTTCTTTCTTGCACTGATTCCTTCCTCTTTTTCTTTCACTGTAATTAACTAATAGATTTGATCAAGTTGAAGTGTCTATTTTCCTTTTTCTTACTTGCACTTAAAATAATAGTAATAAGATTGTATGCATAATGCTACATGAGGAGATACTCATATTTTTTGTATTGCACTTCTCTCAAATAGTCATTGTGCTAGACTACAGTAAGTGATAGAGTGCTGGGCATAACTGGTCAATGAAATATGTCCAAAGAGTTTTTTATCAGTACCACATAAAAGAGCAAATTGAGGAACAGAAACTTAAGGGCACTTAACAAAGTGA
Source organism: Pan paniscus (assembly GCF_029289425.2). Lineage (NCBI taxonomy): Eukaryota > Metazoa > Chordata > Mammalia > Primates > Hominidae > Pan > Pan paniscus. The sequence continues at coordinate 120,412,821 of NC_073253.2, read as the reverse complement.
CTCAGTCTATCTTCTTTAGGAACATGCTAACTTTGGGATGACATAGCAAACCACCAGAATCGAACATCATGCTTTAACTTTCTAAACACCAACAACTTGGCAAATAATTTACAGAAGAGGCACATGACTTTAAGACATAACTCTCATTTCATACGAATCATTTATCTTTGTGTGTAATTTGTCTTTTATTACGGAACATTTTTAACTAGAGTACTTCCATTGATCAGGCTAATTGCTAAGTGTATTTGCTATCTCTGGAAAACACACTGGCTTTGGATGTGATATTGAAGAATTAGAATGTCACATAACTAATACTAATTGAGCACAGCTTTCACTTTAAAAGTTCAAGGCAAAAAATAATTACATAAATATATAAATAGTTCATAGGTAGGTAAAAAGAAATATATCAAGCTTATTGAATTTAATCATAACTGTTTTTTTAAAGTCTTTAGGTTATGTTATTACATTTTACAAAGCCTGCCATATCTTTCTATCTATGCATCTTTGAGTTTTATATACCTCTAAGCATCTCTGCAGTAATTTTAAGTTGGGCAATGTGAACTATGTTATGGAGACTTTATGGGTGATATTTATTGGAGTCACTGAACTGCCTCCATGAGCTTTCCCACAACTGTAAGATCACAAATGATCTATAAGATTTGGAGTAGACAAGAATCTCAATTGCTAGAATCCTGAAAGGTTTCTGAGATACAGTGAAAGTCAAATATTCAGATTCAATAAGTATAAGATGCATATTTGACTATAGAGATACAATGAATAATTGTATGTGTCAACTGGACTGAGCCACAGGATGCCCAGATATCTGGTTAAACATTATTTTGGGATGTGTCTCTGAGGGTGTTTCTAGAAGAGGTTAGCGTTTGAATTGTTAAACTGAGTAAACCAGGTCACACTCCCCAGTGTGGCTGGACATACTTCAATCTGCGAAGGACCTAAAGGCAGAGGAAGGTCGAATTTACTCTCTGCCTGACTGCTTGAACTGAGACATTGTTCTTCTGCTCTTGACACTCTTGGTTCTCAGGCCTTCAGATTCAGAGTGAAATCTATATCATTGACTCTTTCAGGGAAGCTTGTGGTATAGTTCAAAGGCCTGAGAGCTAAAGAGCTTGCAGATGGCATATCATGGGACTTAGCCTCTATAACCACGAGAGCCAATTCCTTAGGATACACACACACATCTATATCTTCTATTGATTCTGTTTCTCTTAAGAACCCTGACTCATGCAAGAGGAATCTGCTTAATCTAAAGCTATGTCATGGAGCTTCCTAATTTGCCTAGAAGATAAAACAGGTCTCACATGGTGAAACAACATTCTGCCTCCCCAGCATATATGTAGTTTGTACATTCGGTAAGCTTACTGTTGAGAATCTACCAGAAATCATGCTGGCCACTAAGGATAATGAGAAAAAAGACATAGTGGCTGCCTTCAATGAACCCACTGTCAGAGTTCTAAGATGACCCATGCTCTGCTTTACTTGAGGGTGATAGAGGAGGTATTCATTCATCTTGTCATTCAACAAAATGTATTAGCTACCTAATATATTAAAGACACTTTTGCTATGTGCTATATATAGAGTACTAAATAAGGCAGATTTGGCCTTTGCTCTCATAGAGTTTACCTTAAGGGATAAAGCAAGAATTTCATCACCACTGTTAGGTGTGTTAAAGGGGAAGAACAGGTTCTATGGGAGGATGTATAGAAAGATAGCTCGTTGACTGGGAAGAGGCAGCTGAGCTAGCTAAAGGGTAAGCTCAAAGTGACATGGGAGAAGAGAGGGATTTGGGAGAGACCATTTAAACCAGCCTGGAAAGCATGTCCAAAGGCCATGAGGCAAGAAAAGAGCATGGCTTGTCTGAGCAACTCCAAGATCAAGATGGCTGAACCAAAGAGAGGAAGAGAAAGTCCTTTGAAATGAGAATGGAAAGAGAAATGAGGCCAGCCTGTGCAAAGCCTCCCAGGCAGTGTGAATAAGGATTCTTGTCTTGATCCTAACCGTCTCTGAAGGATTTCGAGCAGAGACTGATGAGATAAGATTTGCATTACTAACAGAATTTTATGCCTGCTTTGAGGAAAATGGATTAGAAGTCAGAGGTACAGAGTTATCATAGAAGTCCAGATAATGGTGGTATGGTAAAGATGGAAAAAAGTTGACAGATTCAAGAGATATTCTGGAGAGAAAATGGACAGAAGTGGGTAAAGGATTGAGCATGAAAGGAAAGGGAGAATCTGATAAATTCTAGGTTCCTGGCTTGTGCGACAGAATGGTTGGTGGGACCCTGCACTGAAATGGGGGAAAACAGGAAAGGGTCAGGTGGGACTGGGGCAAAATGAGCCACAACAAGTCAAGGAGAGGGTGACATTGAGCATGACTCAAAATTGTCTAACCTGGACAACTGTTGCACTTAGTTGGCAGAAAAGACTCTATGAATATGTGCCTATGCCTGTTGGGGGAGGGTAGACTTTCAGCCATTGTGAAATATGGCAATATTGTTTTAAAAATGGTGTGCATTCATTACTCTACCATACATCAAGGATTTAGGACAAATATAATCTAATTAGTAGCATGGCAATATTCACCCCTCAACTAGAATATAACTTTGTTCATTTACTCTCTCTCTTCCCGTGGCCTACCTCTCTCCTCTCTCAGATTTGCTTCTCCACAACTTGTGTCATCATTTTATCTGGATCATGATAGAGAGAGAGATGGTGAATGGGGTCAGACTCCATTGCACAAATCCAGGTGCTACCACCTTGTTGCATGACTGACAAGCTGGCCAAATTCTCGGCATGTTTTTTCATCCATTATATTATGCACCCAACACAATACCTACTTGAGGAATTTTGTGAAATGGGAAATCAATCTAAAAGGCCTGGTACAGTACCTAGTTTATGGTAGATGCTTTTTAAAAAATGGCTAATTCCCTATAGTTTCAGAGTTTTTTTAACCATTATCCTGACATCTTTTCACTGAACAAACCAGGGGCAAAGGAGTAGATGTAACTCCTTTGCCCCACCCTTTGGGGAGAATTGAGGAGGGATCCCATCCTACTTTGAGCCCACTATGTGTATCCCATTCAAAGGGAGGCTTCTTTACCTCTCTCACTTACGGCTTGGCCTGTTCCCTCTACAAAATACATCACTCCCTGCCCCCGCCTCCCCACACACACATACCACACCAAGACAACTGCTGAGGCCAAGAATTACGCTCTTATATTTCCTCTTATTTTCCTTAAAAGTGAAAGGAGAGGAGCTCTCTTTTCGTATAGGTGGGATATACTGCAAATAGGAGAGGCACATAAGAGTTTTCCTCAGGCTCCAATTTTGCGGCATTGGAGATAAGCCCCTGGCTGTGGTGCTTTCACTTTCAGAAGTGTGCAGACCCAAAAATTATGTCCTGGCCTTTGGTGTTCCAAAATGCTTTAGACTAAAACACTTGAGTAGTTGCTTATGTGAGCACAGTGTTAGTTTCAGCTGCCAATTTTAGAATTAAATGGCTTACATTACTACAAACTTTCAGCAGAACATGTTTTCCAAAATAAATGTCTTTAAATCTACACTTCCACCAACTGATTAGAGACTTGAACTCAGAAAATATGGCAAAAACAGCAGAGCAGCAAAAGTAAGAAAAACACATGCTCACTTCATATGGTAAAAATGGCTCTTCCTTCCTCTCCCAAAGGCACATACACTTGGCATATGCGCAAAGTGAATTTTATTTCCCCTGAACAGAGAGTTCCTAAAAGGTGTCTACTTATCTATAGATCAAGTTGCATTAAACATTATCGAATCTACATTTTCATGATTTAAGTTTGCATGTTTAAATTAAGAGTGAGTGTCTCTTTATTTTTTTATTAATAACTTTAAAAATAAACCTGATCTGAAATTCTAAACAAAACAGTGTTGGCAAGGCAGAGTGGCAGTATATCCGAGGAAAGTTGCACTTGAAAATAATTGAAGTATTGTCTTCTGGAGCTGAAGGTCCTACCTATCTTTACAGTTCTGAGAGTTAATGAGTCATGAAGTGATCATTTAAGGGCTTGTGTCACAGCAGTGGCCATATGAGTTTGTCATTGTGAATGGCATTTCTTAGAAAATAATCTCAATTTGTACCTTTTACTTTTAGAAGAGGGGAAAAAAAACTTTATGCCTCATTCCTACCCATTACCTCCATGTAGGATAGAAGCAGTGTCTGATTAAACATATGGCACATAAACAGTAATTTAATTAAATGTGAACAAAGCCTTTCATGTACCATATTTAAATTTTGAAATGTAGCCCAGTTTTCCTTCTATTTAGAATACATAGAACAACACACAAAAAAGTCACATATTTAAGGACAGATGTGCTGATGCCATGTAAAGTGCTCTTGCTGTGTGACATGGCCTGGCCCCATCAATAGGCAGGCTATTCTAAGTACACTCCATCTTGGCACTCAATAGAGTTGAGTATTTTTGTCCTGACCAACCTATCATTTTAATAAAATTACAAGCATATCTTTGTTCTGATTTCTTCCAATTCTAGTGTCTGAAATGGTTTGATTTAAATCATTTTAGGGTTTTTAAAAGCCAAACCACAAACTAACCAGAGACAATTTACTTAAACTTGTATATTCTCTTGGAAGTTCCTGGGCAAATCAGGGAACAAATACAAGTTTGAAAAAAGAGATGATTGTAGAAACTGCCTGTAGAAAACATTTGAGATTTATTTAGCTAATTACAAGTATTTCTACAACAAATAGGATAATTTGACTAAGTACTCCAAAATGCCAATGGAATAATTGTCAAATGTCCCCCCATCGAGTTGGCCAAAAAGAAAAAAGTTAAAAAGACTCAGAGAATCCTGACATATTTTTTTGTTTTTCTTGATAGAAATAATCAAAATTCTACAAAGATCCTAGTTATACTTTGCAAGGTAAAATGTCTGAGACAGATAAAATGTTACATATGAAAGACCACCCAGTAGATTGTTTTATTTTTTTGAAAGCCTTAAAAATTTAAAGCAGTTCACTCTTTTATTCTAATTGCCCAATTACATACCTTTACGCAAGCATCACACTCCCTACAGTAAAATGGATTCCTCACAGTCCAGCCCCTGATTTCCACAAAATTAATTCAGATAAATACCTGTTAGGATATTTCTTTCAGTAATGTAATGAGGTCAAACACTAAAAATATAATGCTTTCAAAATGGAAGCTCTCAGACTGGATGTTCTGACTGCTCAATCTAAGTGTCATGTGTTATATAAACATGTAAAACTCACAATTGCCTTTGATTCCATTGTCTTCATCATTCCTCAGCTTCCATCTTCCAGAGATCATAAGAGAAAAAAGGCAAATAAAATTCAAAACATGTTGTGCCAAGAACTTTTTTCCATTAATTTTTAAACCCACGCATATGGCAAGGGAAATAAAATCCGTGTGTTTCCTGACTCATTTACACTTAATTCACCAAAATGTTCTTTTTAAAAAGAGAACTGACATCCTACGAGTCTTCTGAACCTATTTTCTTTGACATACTGTCCCATCTTGTCAACTCACAGCTCCCAAGGTTCAAGATTGGTTTACAGCTTTGAACCCATATGCTGAAAATAAGCTTGAACTTCACAAAACAAACATGCTTCGCTGTGACCCCTCTGAAAATAATTCCAGTTGAGCTTTGGGCATGACATTTTGTCACTTCTACTCTTCAATCTTGAGTTAGAGTGGGAGTAAATGAGGCAATGAAAGAAAAAAAAAGGAAGAGAAAAGAAACTAGAAGGAGGAGAAGGAGGAGGGGTAGGAAGAGAAAGAAAAGCAAAAGGAAATGATTAGTTAGCTTGGGATGGGGTGAAAAGAATGGTGGACCAGAGATAAGGAGACACCCTCTGGCTGCTCTTCCCAGCTCAGACACTAGCTAGGGTATAGCTAGGTAAAAAAGGTTACCCATCCAGGCTGTGCCACAAACATTCATATTCATAAAAATGAGAAGGATCAGAATTTACAAACATGGTTGAGATGACTACTATGTTTCCTTCTGTCCCTGATAATTCTGTTACTTTCTGGGTTTATCCCTGGACATAAAGCAAATCAAACTATTCAAGGAGTTTAGCGATCGTGAGGATTACCCCAAAGTGGACTTTCTTCTACCTCTAGTTAGGTCTCTGCCCTCTCCACTCCCCACAGGACCACAGAACATTTTCCTAACTCTTGTTTGCTCCAATTCCTCCAGCTTCATGTTCCTATTGATCCACTTCTATCTCATGTGCCTGGTGATTCATTTCTATTTCTTATTTCTATTGATCCATTTCTCTGAATCTTGAATCCTCTGCTTTGCTCTACAGTCCATTCTTGGACATGAATTGGTTCCTTTGGTCCTAGCATGGGATTTGGCCCCAGAATACCTTATGTAGTTTGCAGTTTCTGAACTCCTTCCTCTCTTCAGTAAGGAAACACCTGGTTCCTGGATCAAATGGCTGTAAAAGTCTGTGCTTATGTATCATGAGAATTGGCTCAGATTTAATTCATGCTTTAAGCTCTAAGCTAGGTGTAAAACTAGACAATCAAACATTAATCCATGATAGATTTTATTCAAATATTCTGGTCTAAAAACATATCCAATCCAGGGGAAAAGAAAAGTTACCTCCAGCCTACATATGTAAACATGTAGGAGCTTTTTAAGGGATATGTGTGTTTAGTATGTTTTACCTAAAAGGAAAAAAGGTCATAAGGTCACCAAAACTTCTGCAGAATATCATTTGCCCTTTTTCATGGAAAAATTAGCCTACTGGTTTCTGCGCAATAATTGATACAGATTGGTTGTTGTGGGGCTGTTTGTGCTGACCTTGACATTCTTTCCTTTAAGGCACATAGACTTAATATGATATGTATTTTAATCTCCTGAGTAATGTCTTTGCTTTCTAGAGACTCTATTTATGCTTGTGATGATTTTGATGTATTTTCGTCATTTCTCATGTTTATCACTTTAATGATTTTGTAACCATGTGTGTAAAAAGTAGTTTGCCAAGTTTCAAACCCCTTGGAATTTCCTTAGTTTTTCATTTGGAACCAGGCTTAAGCTCTTCCAGGTTCTGTTTACTGCTAGCTAATGATGACTGCCTTATCCAAAAGGGGGAAAGACCTTTGAACATACATTAAAATGTGTGTATGATTTCTGAGACATCAAATAGCTGGAATAACAAGTCAACATTTTGATGAGTTAAGTGTAAATTAATTAAAGACATATGAACTAAATTCTCCTTGAAGCACAGATGATTTGAGAAACCAAAAAGTGCCTGGAAAAAAATATGGCTTTTATTTTCATGAACTCCCAAAGTTTGAAAAAGTAGCTGAAGATTAATTTCCATCTCTTATCAATTGTTGCTTTCGATTTTTAATAGATTATATCCTTTTATGTGTAGTTTTTAACCTGAATCATCTAAGCAACAAAAGTCCTACCTTTCTTTTCCTCTTTCTTGCTCAAGCATGGATGGGCATCAAGGGCAAGAAACTCATCTTCCAAAAGGTGAGAGTACTAATCTGATAAAGTAAATATCGAGACACTGTTCAGCCATGCTTTCCAGTGGATGAAACACTAGAAGTATAAATAAACCTATATGGTGCTCTTCTCTAGTCCTGTTTCCTTTATTCTGGCAAAGACACATTTTTGTACTATTACAGTGCTAAGTCTTGATGCTCTCTTGTAGACTTACAAATGTCATAATAGGTGGCTCACGCCTGTAATCCCAACACTTTGGGAGGTTGAGATGGGAGCACTGCCTGAGCCCAGGCATTCAAGGTCAGCCTGGGCAACATAGCGAGACTCCATCTCTTACCAAAAAAAAAAAAATTATTAATTAGCTGAGCACGGTGGTGCATGCCTGTAATCCTAGCTCCTCAGGAGGCTACGGCAGGAGGATCCCTTGAGCCCAGGAATTCAAGGTTACAATGAGCTATGATCGCCACTGCACTGCAGCCTGGGTGACAAAATGAGATCCTATCTCTCAAAGAGATTAAAAAGAAAAAAAAAAAAGAAAAGTCATAATGGCCTGTGTTAAGGCTGCTTTGACTCTGCTCTCTAGGCTTCCATTGGATCAGGCAAAAGGAAGGCTATGTGTGGTAAGGTGAACTCAGGGGATATTTTTCTTAGCCTTCTTTGAACATATCTCTCTTCCAGGGATTTTATGGAAAGAAGTGATAAAGAAACCAATGTGCTGCACCCATTAACTTGTCATTTACATTAGGTATATCTCCTAATGGGTGCAGCACACCAACATGGCACATGTATACATATGTAACAAACCTGCACGTTGTGCACATGTACCCTAGAACTTTAAGTATAATAATAAAAAATAAATGAATAATAAAAAAAGAAACCAAAGTAAGATTCTAGATCCTTAAACAAAAAAAGCAATGTATTAGTGAGCATTATATAGTACCCCATTATTATTACTTCTGACACTTAGAATATTATTACCAACATTCAAAGTTTCTCCTTTGAAAATTATTAAACTTTAAATGACAATAGAAAGGTATTTTCTATAAAATTTGGTTATCCCAATCATTTATTTTTCCATACTAAGTGTTCTTTGTTCACTTTTAAAAATAATAACAGTAATACATAATTGTTTATCATGGTACATAAATTATTGTAAAGGAAAATGTAATCACATCACCAAATCATATCACTAATAATAGTCATATCACTATTGATATAGGCAGTTTTACTAGGCTAATACATTATTTGTGTGTGTATGTGTATGTGTGTGTGTATGAGTGTTTCTTGATGTTTGTCACGGGAAATAAAAAATAAGTTCATACTATACTACATGTTTTTTACTATTCTCAAAAGTCCATCCTAAAAATCTACCTAGTTCAATAGCTATAGCACAAACATATCTTTTCAAATGTCAGTTTAGTATTTTATATCATTGTTGACTGTGATATATTCAATCATTACATAATGAATGGACCCTCAGATCATTTCCAGTTTTTTGCTACACTGAAGAGTTTTGCTATACAAAGCGTTGCAACGTATGGCTTTGAATTCTGGGGCTTTGATCTATGCAGCGCTGATGCTCAAAAATGGGATGGCTCAGCCAAATAACAGGCAGCTCTCTATTTTATAAAAGGGCTAACTATATTACTGTCCGAAAAGAAATGCAGAAATGTATTAGCATGTCCATTTCTCCATATTTATTTTTGCAGATTTGATGAATGAAAATAAAAATTTTCAGAGATATTTTCTATTTCATTAATTGTAGTTTTGTTTTGCTGAATTAGTGATAAGAATTTATTTCTATAATTTAAAATTATAATACTGATAATGAATTTTATAAAGAGAAAATTGTTAACGCAAAATTTAACACAAATGAAAAAGCCATGTGTTGACATGGGAAGAAATCCACCACAAACTAAGTAATATAATCAAGATGCAAAACAAAACTAATGAAATAAAAAATAAAAAATTTCTCATAGATGAATTCTCAAACAGTGCTCATGGTACTCTTTCTGGGCACTCTCTCTGGAGGGGAGGACTTTCACATTTCACTCCAAATATAGAGTTGTACTGTGTACATTTGTATGTGTATACTATTTTGTACCTAAATGTGATATAAAAACTTTAATTGATTAAAAAAAAAAAGAGCTGATTATGGTATGGCATACAGTGGTAATACTGTTTTCTCCAGAAAGTGAAACCTCTCTATTTTCTTACCTTGGTAGTACTAATATGTTTTACTGAATTTGACCTTGTTTCTAAAAACTGTCAGCTTCAGGCTAATATTCTCCAGAAAGGATTAATGTCTGTGCTAAATTCTTCTGGTTACTTAGTCCCTGACTCAATCTAATTAAGAGCCACTAGTGTAAGTCACATTACTCAGGTAAGAAAATCAACATCAGGAGTATGCTTCCAAGTGGAAAGACTGTACCTGTTAAAACAGCATTTCAATTGCCAAGTTGCTGTTCTCTTAAATGCCACTTTAGACACTGATATTTGTCAGACCTCTGTGACAACTTTTGACATGAGCCACGTGCTCACTGTTTAGCAATGACATGTATGTATGAGACTCATTTCTAAGTTGGTTCTGTGTTATAATTTTATTCTTTGAGAACATTATTGTCATTCGTAATTTTCTTTCCAGGTGAAGTATGATTTGCTCTAGTTAATAATTTTAATCACTTAAGTTCAAAACGCAATATCATAAACCAAAAAAAAAACAACTTTATACTTTCTTCAACAAATTACACAAATATTTAAAGTTATGTCATACTGGTAAATGAATATATAGACAGATCAAAAAATGACTAGAAAGTCAAAAATAAACATTATATTATATCTTATTATACCATATAATATATGACATGTTACTATATTACATAATAGCATATATAATAAAATTTATTTTTCAAATAAGGTAAAGGATGGATTATTCAATGAATGGTGTGATACAACTAGGTAACCATCTAGAAAAAAATTCAATCCCTATCTTGCCCCTTACACAAAAATAAAGCCCAGATGAATTAAATATTTAAACATAAAAAATGATACTATGGAAGTGTAAATAAATAGCTTGAGAGAATTATTTTTTTTAATTTTTTTTTTTTGAGATGGAGTCTCGCTCTGTCGCCCAGGCTGGAGTGCAGTGGCGTGATGTCGGCTCACTGCAAGCTCCACCTCCCGGGTTCACGCCATTCTCCTGCCTCAGCCTCCCGAGTAGCTGGGACTACCTACAGGCGCCCACCACCATGCCCGGCTAATTTTTGTGTATTTTTAGTAGAGACTGGGTTTCACTGTGTTCGCCAAGATAGTCTTTATCTCCTGACCTCGTGATGCGCCCACCTCAGCCTCCCAAAGTACTGGGATTACAGGCGTGAGCCACCGCGCCCAGCCAGGAGAATTATTTTTATAGTCTCAGAGTTGTATAGTCTTTTCTAATAAGCCACAAAAACTAAGAAAGAATAGATAATTGATTAATCAGACTACATAACAAAAATTTTCTGCATATAAAAATACATTATAAACAAATGACAAACTAATTTTCAAAAGTAAAATGGCATGCCCAAAATTAAGAGCCAATATTCTTAAATCATAAAGAGTTCCTAAAAAATTACTAAATCATCCGGACACAGTGGCTCAGGCCTGTAATCCTAGAACTTTGGGAGGCAGAGGTGGGCAGATCACTTGAGGTCAGGAGTTCGAGATCATCCTGCCCAGCATGGTGAAACCACGACTCTATCAAAAATACAAAAATTAGCCGGCCATGGTGGTGGGTGCCTATAGTCCCAGTTACTCTGGAGGCTGAGGCATGATAATCGCTTGAACCCGGGAGGTGGAGGTTGCAGTGAACCGAGATCTTGCTACTGCATTCCAGCCTGAGCGATAGAGCAAGACTCTGTCTCAAGAAAAAAAAAAAAAAAAAAAAATTACTAAATCAACAGATTGATAAAAAGAGAATAAGAACAAATGAAAATTCAAAAGGCTCTTAAAAACTTACACAACATTCAACTTCACTCATAACAAGACAGATGCAAATGAAAGCTGTGAGACACCATCTTTTACCTCTCACTCTCAAAAAGAAAGTTACAATCTCTTAGTAAAGGCAAAGGGAAACAGACATTCATGTTTATGTTGATAAGACTGTAAGAAAAATTCTGTTGCAAAGAATTGGGCCATATCTATCATAATAAAAAATACATTTGACCCAGCAATTTTACTTCTAAAAATTTGTTCTACAGATTAACCTGAACATATTCAAAATAACTTATATTGAAGGATATTCATTACAGCATTGTTTGCGAGAAAAAACAAAAAAACTAGAAACAACCAGTTGGGGTCCGGTTAAGTAAATCATCTTACTTCATTATATTTGAATACTATGCAGCCATTACAAGGGATGAGACTGCTCTATGGGTAGTGATACATACTGATAAATAAATATTAAGTAAAAAATGGAAGATACAGAAGAGTGTGCACAGTATGTTACAAACTGTCTTAAAAATAAAAAATACATATATGAACATGTAAAGGCATAGAGCACCCCTGGGAAGTGAAGATCTAAGACACAAGAAGGGATTATTTCTGTCAAGAGTAGCTGACTGCCTAAGGGACGTGGGCAGATAAAGGCTTGTCTTTTACTGTATACCTTTGTCATATTTTGAAGTGTATCCTTTCCCTAGGAAAGTATTCCTAGAAGGTGTTTTGCTGCTATTCAAGGGTATTCCCTCCCACTCCTACTCCAGTTATTGACTGGATGCAGAGGAGTAAGAGAAAGAAAGCTTTTCTAAATACTAAAATATTGGTCTACGTAGTAAATGCCAAACTGGGGAAACTCGGATCATAAAGTTTTACTACCATCCATAGCCTAGAGACAATGGGAGAATGTGACCAAGGGGAAATTCCTATAAAACAGGAAGTGAAAGGAGGAAGACACTCTGGGGACTAGGAAGAGCCAAGGAAAAAAAGAAAATAAAAAGAAGAGTGAGATTTTAGAAGTGAGTGTCCTCTCTGCTCTGGGAGGTCAAAACTCGAAGGAAATTCCAGGGCAGATGTTCTCATTTGGTTCATTTCTTTGGGCATAGCCCGAGAACATTTACATCTCTTAGAGAATTCCCATGTTCATCATAATGCCTGAACAACAGGAATCTGTCTCAGCAGTGGACTTAAGGTAGCACCATATCTTCCGGCCTGTTTATTGCAGGCTGGGGATTCAGATCATCCTACATGTTTCAATGGGAGGACAGAAAAGTACAGAGAAAACTTGTGGACCTGGAAAAGACTGAGGTAATGCTAAGGAGGCTACAAAGTACAGAGATCTTATGACCAGAGTCAAGATAAGAACCTTGAACTTCAGAAGTATATGCCAGTGCTATACCCAAAGGGGACCCAGCAAGACTAGTCACCTGCAGGGAGCACTAGCCCAGAACACCCAGCACAAGACCATTTCAGCCACCCTGCCATGGAGACTAGTGAGAAGCCAGAAGACAGGATTTCATAGACTTAGCCCCTGCTTTCACAAGAATGCATGCAAAGACCAGCTTTCAGAACTATCGTTTTGCTGTGGCCTGAAAAGTATAGCTTGAAACTCCATGCTAAGCAATGACTTCTATGTTGTAGGTGGAATTTGTCCTCAATTCAAAGCAATGAATGGCTTCATACAATGGATAGGCAGTTATAAGACATAATTTATGGAAATTGTAAAATATGTTATTTTTAATATATTATTCCTTTTATATCAGTGTGTCATTTGTCTGTTGTAAATCACCTAAAATTCTATTAGTTATCAATAAAGTTATGTGTATACTCTTATTATAATAGTGTAAAAATCAATATATTTGGTCAATGAATAGGAAATATTATATATTTGCAAATGAGAATGGTATTTCCCCCTAAATATTTATTTGCTAGGAGGAAACTGCATAGGAAACATCAATACTTGTATTTGTTGGTATCCGCTCTTCTCTAACCTTGAACATCCAGCCAAGACTTCAATTAAATCTCCATTTTTAGCTTCACCGGCTCTGAAAGCATCAACATATCGTTTATCCAAAGCAAGGGCGTAGTGTGTATGTGTGTGTGTGTGCACGTGGTGTGTGTGTAAAAGTTATTTATCTAATAGCCACAAAAAAAATCTTCAGGTAAAGCAGCAATCAACTATTTATAGTGCTTTCAAGTATATTTCCAAATATAATATGAATATTCTTGCAAGCTCCCAAAGTATTTCTTGCCTGTATATTCATCAAAGTGCTGGAAAATTACACAAGAGCAATCAGATAAGGCAGTTAATATGGCTGGCACCAACCCGACTGCTTTACTCCTCCCTCTATGATTAATTACAACTAAATTGATGTTACCAGCAATGATTAATTTACAACTTAGGTGCAAAGTAAATGAACTAAGCAAATTGGAATTGGCACTAACAATTTCTGAAGCCTCAGCAAAGAACCCACATCATGATAAGCTATTATGCACAGAAAACTTTCTCTCTAAAAATGGTTAAAATGCATAGGTGTAGTCATTGGTTTATTTTTAAATATAGGTATATTTTTTTAATCTTCTCAAGCAAAGTTTAAATATCAAAAATAACCTTAGATTTTTGTACTTGAATATACAGCAAATAAATGCATGGGAAGAAAAATGTCTTAAGTCTCATTTACCTAAAATAAATGCAAAATGTTTTCTTCTATCCCCATCTTTTAGCATTGGTTTTAAGACTTTAGATCAGGTTATATAGATAAAAGCCCACATGTGGCCCAATAGTGTGTATTCTGAGCCAGTTTTCTATTACCAAAAATGAAAAGAATTCTAATATTCCACAAAGCTGTTAAACAAAATGTAGCTGAGAAGCCCTGGCACACAGAGAGCTTCCTGTGAGATTGCCCAGTAGAGTTTCCAGTGGGTTCTCCTGAACAGAGCAACAGCAATCTAATAAGGGGTTCCTCCTCCTGACTGCTGCACCATTATATTTACTTATAGATCCAAGCACATAGGAGAACAAAAGCCTGAAGGATGGCATTATTTCCCCCAAATAAGCTGAGACACCAGTCCAGAAAATGTATTGATGATGACCGTGCACTCAAATGGAGTTGAGATGGAGCATGCAAATACATAATCTCTTTGCAGAGGGAGGGTAAAGTTTCAATCCATCAGATATTTTGAAGAAACACAGAAATGTAATTATGAGAGCCACTGAAATTCACCTACTCTTAACACATGATTTTTACTATAAGCAGCCTGGGGGCAATTGATTGACCCAGAAAGGGGCGGGGTAGGGGCCAGAACTAGGCTGTGGTTTGGAAAATGCTCTCTTCATTTAAAATCAACAATGTGTGTTCTCACCCTGTAGCACTTACAAAATTCCCACATAACATCATTTAACCCAGTCAAATGCCTTTTTCTATTTCAAACAAGATTTTTTCAGAAGACATGTAACTCAGCTGAATTGGAGGGGATAAGCAGTTAAGCTTCCCAAAGATTTTTGCTTGCATTTCTCAAAGCAAAGACCATATTTTAGTTATTTATTTCAAACACATAGAATAGTGACACGTGGCATTAAGAGTTGCTTGGATCATTGTTAGTGGAATAACTATATGTTTTATTCTTTAAGATTCAGAATTGTTGGACAAGGAATGGTTAAGAATGATGAATTTTTAAAAAGAGAATATGACAGCTATCTTTATCATTTCTAATTAACCTTTGGCCAGAATTTTTCACTACAAAGATACATGTACATCTTAATTAGGACATAAAATATTATTAACGTCTAATATTTCTTTTGGACAGTTAAAATTTTTTCAAGTGCCTTTCAGGTGACATTTCTTACACATTTGAAAAGATCTATTTTGATACTGTTAAAGAAAATGGCTTTGTTAGCTGTAAACCTTAGGTTTGACCCTAAAAATACTAGAAATGAGCTGACAAAAGCTGAAGTTAAGTGACTAAATAATTTTTTAAGAAATTTATGGCAATAGGTGGGATTACTCAGAGGAAAGGTGAGTAAGAGAGTAGAAAACAGAATCAGCCACAAAATGTGAAACTATCCAATAAATTAAATATCTCATTATTTTGCTAAAACAGATCCAGTTTTGAGCAAGGATGGATATTAAGCCTGACTTTCATATTTCACTGTGCAGGGTGGCACTCTCATCTCCTCCTCCCCTTCCACATTTGCCCATTCTAAGGGCTCTAATACTGCCCACCTCTTTACATGCATTACTTGAGCACCTGAAGCACTCTTTGTCAGCTTTTTGTGGAAAGCTTGTCTAAGTTCAAAGCAAAAACTAGGAACTTTACTTCAAAAGCTTGGCTATACTTTTATTTCAATATCTTCAGATTAAGAAAAAAAACTTTCTGAACAAGAAGGGTCTTGTTCCTTTTATCATGTACCATGGATACTTGCTCTTAATTTAATTCCCTTTATGACCACATTTGTGTGGCTCTGTTTTCAAGGAATTCGGAAGTGAAAAAAAGACAGAGAGCACTATTAGGAAATTTAAAATCTGGTTTAAAAAAAATAAAAACAAAAACAAAAACCTTGACATATACAGGTATACTTCAGAGATATTGCAGGTTTGGTTCCAGACAACAATAAAACGAACATAGCAATAAAGTGAGTCACCCAAATTGTTTTGGGTTCCTAATGTATATGAAAGCTATGTTGATACAAATGCACTGTGCAATAGCATTGTGTCTTAAAAAATATATGTATACCTTAATTTAAAAATAATTTATTGCTAAAAAAAAAAAAAAAACAATGATCATCGGAGTCTTCTGCAATCCATAACCTTTTTGCTGGTAGAGGGTCTTGCCTCCATGTTGATGGCTGCTGACTGATCAAGGTGGTGGTTGCTGAAAGGTGGAGTAGCTGTGGCAATTTCTTAAAATAAGATGGCAATGAAGTTTGCCACATCAATTGACCCTTTCTTTCCCAAAAGATTTCTCTGTAGCATGCAATGTTGTTTATAGCGTTTTACCCAGAGTAGAACTTCTTTCAAGATTGTAGTCATATGTTTCAAACCCTGCAGCTGTTTTATCAACTAAGTTTATGTAATATTCTAAATCCTTTGTTATCATATCAATGATGTTCACAGCATCTTCACCCAGAGTAGATTCCAACTCAAGAAACCACTTTCTTTGCCCATTCATTAGAAGCAAATTTTTCATCTGTTCAGGTTTGATTATGAGATTTCAGTAATTCAGTCACATCTTCAGGTTCCACTTCTGGCCTCTTGCTATTTCCACCACATCTGCAGTTACTTCCTCCACTGAAGCCTTGAAGCCCTCAAAGTCATACATTTGAATTGGAATCAACATCTTCCAAACTGCCATTAATGCTGATATTTTCACCTCCCCTCATGAATCACAAATTTTCTTAATGACATTTAGAATGTATACTTTCCAGAAGTTTTTCAATTTACTTTGCCCAGATCCATCAGAGGAATCACTATCTACAGCAGCTATAGCCTTAAAAAAATGTATTTCTTAAATAAGTCTTGAAAGTTGAAAGCATTCCTTGACTACAGAATAGATGTTATGTTAGTAGGCACGAAAACAACATTAATTGTTAATTTCCTTATACAACTCCACCAGGACTCTTGGGAAATGAGATACGTTGTCAATGAGCAGCAATATTTTGAAAGAAATATTTTTGTCTAAGCAGTAGGTCTCAACAGTGAGCTTAAAATATTCAGTAAACCATGTATAAACAGATATGATGTCATCCAGGCTCTCTGGCTTCATTTACAGAGCACAGGCAGAGTAGATTTAGCAAACTCTTAAGGGCCTTAGGATTTTCAGAATGGTAAATGAGCATTGGCTTCAACTTAAAGTCAGCAGCTACATAAACCCTAACAAGAGAGTCACTTGTCCTTTGAGGATTTGAAGCCAGGCATTGCCTTTTCTCTAGCTGTGAAAGTCCTAGATGGCATCCTCTTCCAATAGTAGGCTGTTTCATCTACATTGAAAATCTGACTAGTGTAGCCACTTTCATCAATGATTTTAGCTAGATCTTCTGGATAACTTATTGCTTCACCTTGCATGGTTACTTTCATATGTTATGGAGACAGCTTCTTTATTTAAACTTCATGAACCAACCTCTCCTTGCTTCAGATCTTTTCAAATCTGAATGTTCCTCATCTCTCTCAGCCTTCATAGAATAAAAGAGAGTTAGGGACTTCCTCTGGATTAGGCTTTGGCTTAAGGGAATGTTGTGGCTGGTTTGGTCTTCTATTCAGACCACTCAAAACTTCATATCAGCAATAAGGCTGTTTCACTTTCTTATCATTCATGAGTTCACTGGAGTAGCATTTTGAATTTCCTTAAGAAACTATTCCTTTGCATTCACAGCTTGGCTAACCGGTTTAAGAGGCCCAGCTTTTGGCCTATCTCAGCTTTTGACATGCCTTGGAAACTAAGCTTTATTATTTTTAACTTCTGATTTAAAGTGGGAGACATGCAACTCTTCCTTTCACTTGGACACTTAGAGGTCATTTTCAGGTTATTAATTGGCCTAATTTTAATATTATTGTGTCTCAGGGAATAAGGAGGCCCTAAGTAGGAGGGAGATGAGGACCAGCTGGTGAGTGGAGCAGTCAGAAGACACACATTTATTAAGTTTGCCATCTTATATGGGTGTGGTTTGTGGGCCCCATGACAATTACAATAGTAATATCAAAGATTATTGATTATGAATCACCATAACAGATAAAATAATGATGAAAAATTTGAAATATTGCAATAATTATCAATATGTGACATAAAATGAGAAAATGCTGTTGGAAAAATTAGGCCAACAGATTTGATCTATGCAGGGTTGCTACAAACCTTCAAATCTTTGTAAAATCTGAGAAGTGCAATAAAGCACAATAAAACAAAGTATGCATGTATACAAATTGGAAAACATGCAAGTTCTATAAAGAGGCACACACAACACTGCACAAACAGTGTTCTTTGTGTCATTCAGGTGGCAAAGCAAATAGCAGTCGTAGATCCAAAATGTTACAATCTGGCTCCTCCTAATCTGGTATTTATTTTTTAAATGGAATGAGAGCCTCCTTCTTCAAGATGCACACACATTATCATATTTTTCTATTTATACAGCATGATAATTCATGCCTTTTTAATGATAAAAGGAAGAATTAAAGACAGAAAATATTACACAAGTGTGTAGTACACCTTTGGCTATTTAAGCCATATGATTGGAGGGAGAGTGAGTTTGATGTTTCAAATCTATGTTATAGCACATGTGGCTGTATTTATGCAAAGCCCATGTACTACATTCTTAGGATGCTTACTTTGTTCTAAGTCACTAATATAATTTTAGGAAATAGATGAAACTGAAAAATAAGTAAGCCAACTGATAAACGTTGTTTCCTTTCCTTGGATACTACTGTAATCATGTTATCCACCGGTTAACGTATTTTTTGACTAATATAGATTCATTTATTGACTTTCAGAAATATTTTGTAATTCAGTTGTAGATAGTTTTTGTCAATTAAGGGTCATAGATCTTAGCCTAGTTAAGACATTAAGATTGGTACTACTCTTCCTTTAAAATGTACCATAACTTGTGCTTCTTCAAAATCGTTGCCAAGCTTAGGTGAACATTTTCTCAGGTGTACATGAGCTTTCTGCTATAGTAAACCTCCCAGCCTAGTGTTTACAGATCTTTTTTCTCATTTTTCAGCTACTTCTGGTTTTCAATCGTTGTCTCCCTCTTTCCTGTGCTAAACTGCAAACTCTGGAAGAGCAAGCAGGCATTATTTCACTTCCACAGTGCATTGAGTACCAAGAACACTGAGGACACTTATTCTCAAATAGGTATAATGTGGATTCACAAACGTCATACAAAATCATCCTCTTCTAACATTATTATGACAATTCCCTCTAGCTCTAGGTACAATGGAGGGAGAAACAATAATTTATAAAAATAAGTAGAAGAAAGAATTTTCCACCATTCCTGAGGCATTAATAATGTCTTCTAGCATGTGAATGCGTGTCCACGACTCAGTATGTGTCACTTCCTGCTAATTCATTGAGCGGGTCCAGCATTTCAAGTATAAAACAAAAGACACAATTGAACCTTCCAGAGTCTTTCACAGAGTGCCCTACTCCCTTTCTCAGAAGTACCTCAGTACTCCCAAGGCTTCTTGCCATAGCCATGTCTCAAGCAATTGTTTTAAGCTGTTTAATTAATAAAGTCACTTAAAGGAATCATTGTGCTCATGGACACTACTTATTAAACTTAAGATAACCAACTAGATTTAATCCCTGAGTTCAAGGAGAGGTTAACATGCAGCCCTTTAGTCTTCCCAGCTAAAATAAAGACCAAGACGGCAACAGATAGCTAAATCAGGTTTCCCGCTTCCGGGCATCGAAATGCTCACGGAAGAAAAAAAAAAAAGTCATACCATTTAAAAACAATTGACTTCCATACAAAAATAACTCCATACTTCCAAAATGAGAGTTTTATAAATGAATTAACAGGTCTAAACAACAACAGAACAAAAGCCTGATCTGCAAACTAGAGAGTATCATTCAATTTATTCTTTTTTTCATTCACATATACATAAAAGATGCGAGGCTATTAATAAAATAGAAATTAATTTTAAGAGTCTGAAGATTTTAGAAAACATTACTATGTTTCCCTATTAAGTATTGCCTGAACAATTTGTATGTTTGCCTTCCTTGAGATCTTTTTTTTTTTTTTTTTGAGACAGAGTCTCGCTCTGTCTCCCAGGCTGGAGTGCAGTGGCGCCTCTCTGCTCACCGCAAGCTCTGCCTCCCAGGTTCACGCCATTCTCCTGCCTCAGCCTCCCAAGTAGCTGGGACTACAGGCGCCCGCTACCACGCCCGGCTAATTTTTTGTATTTTTTAGTAGAGACGGGGTTTCACTATGTTAGCCAGGATGGTCTCAATCTCCTGACCTCGTGATCCCCCCACCTCGGCCTCCCAAAGTGCTGGGATTGCAGGCGTGAGCCACCACGCCCGGCTGAGCTCTTTATTTTTTTTTTCTCAACTTTTACTTTAAATTACAGGGTACATGTGCATGATGCGCAGGTTTGCTACATAGGTAAGTGTGTGCCATGGTAGTTTGCTACACAGATCAACCCATCACCCAGGAATTAAGCCCAGCATCCATTCGCTATTCTTCCTGGTGCTCTCCTTCCCCCCTCCCCCACTGACAGGCCCCAGTGTGTATTGTTTCCCCCAGTGTGTCCAGGTGTTCTCATCATTCAGCTCCCTCTTATAAGTGAGGACATATGGTGTTTGGTTTTCTGTTCCTGGGTTAGTTTGCTGAGGAAAAACAGCTTCCAGCTCCATCCATGTCCCTGCAAAGGACATGATCTCATTCCTTTTTGTGGCAGCATAGTATTCCATGGTATATATGTACCACATTTTCTTTATTCAGTCTATCTTGATGGGCAATTGGGTTAGTTGATTCCATGTGTTTGTTATTAAACTAAAGAGCTTCTGCACAGCAAAATAAACTATCATCAGAGTGAACAGACATCCTACAGAATGGGAGAAAATTTTTGCAATCTACCCATCTGACAAGGGTTTAATATCCAGAGTCTACAAGAAACTTAAATTTACACACACACAAAAACAACCCCATTAAAAAGTGGGCAAAGGATATGAACAGACACGTCTCAAAAGAAGATATTCATGTGGCCAAAAAACATATGAAAAAAAGCTCAACATCACTGATCATTAGAGAAATGCAAATAAAAAACCACAATGAGATACGATCTCGCTCCAGTCAGAACGGCAATTATTAAAAAGTCAGAAAACAACAGATTCTGTGAGGATAAGGAGAAAAAGGAATGCTTTATACTGTTGGTGGAGTGTAAATTAGTTTAACCCTTGTGGAAGACACTGTGGTATTCCCCAAAGACCTAGAGGCAGAAATACCATTTGACCCAGCAGTTCCATTACAGGGTACATACCCAAAGAATTATAAATCATTCTATTATAAAGATATATGCATGCGTATGTTCACTACACCTCTTTATTTTCTTAACAATCTATGATAAACTTTCTTACATTCTATTCTTAAGTTTTTTTGGCTTTAGATTCCTAAGGTATTTTATTTTCTGTTACATAAGGTGTTCTAGAGTTCATACTCAAGTATGAACTTTCAGAGTAAATTTCTGTAAGTTTACTAAAATATTTTCTGCAATCAGAATATAAAACTGTACACATTGTTTTATTTATTCATTGTATTTAACAATTTACCAGTCATCTGTAAAATTCCAACCTACTACATTATTTGAAAATATGTACTACTCATTTCTTATAGTTCTAGCATATGCTCTTCCTTCATTTGCAATTTATTTTTCTGTAATCAAAGTATTGACTATGGCCATAGAGGCAGATTAACATTTTAATATAACTGAAAGCCAGGTTTTTAGAAATAAGGAAGAAAGAAGCAGTCTATTCTTCCCTTTCTTTTCTCACCAACCTATAAGAGTATTTAGGGTCCTGGAACAGTATCTTGGTTTTAACTACCTAAAGATCTAATGCTGAGGATGCTATTGCCCTGATTGCTCCACGCAGCCTTTCACACATAACAGTAAATTGGCCCCACATCTACCCATTCATGATCTACAAGTCAATTGACTCTTCTTTTTTTTTTTCTTTTTTTTAAGAATCTCATCAGTAGATGATTATATTTTTCTTTTGGTAAAGAAGAACCAACCCCACCTTTCAGTTCAGTTCCGAAGCTTTTTGCTCTCCCATCCAAATGGGCTTTCTTGGACAGGAGTTTTATCTTGAATACCAAAATGCTTCTGTCCCAGAAACCAGGAAAGAGCCATAACAAAGTTCTGGGTACTAGACTTTTAAAGTATAGGGACTAATAAATTCACTAACTTTCCCATCTTTCTTCTCAGCTCTTGCTCACAATGCTCCTAGAGATTGGTAACAGCAATTTCCAATGTCCTAATGCTAGACAAAACTTGACTGACTCTTGCCAGTGTCCTTCTTGGAATTGGAAGTGAGATAAATCCAGTTTGGGGGAAGCCATTTTTGAAGCAGGCAAAGCTAGCCTTCAAAGAGGGAAAGAAGACTCAGCTTCAGAGAGAGACGGTGCTATGGATTAAATGGTTTGTTCACTCAAAAATTGATGTTGAAACTTAATCCCTCCAAAATTCTGGTGTTGCCAATGTGGTAGTACCAAGAAGTCTGGCCTTTAAGAAGTAATTTGGCCATGAGGGCTGCTCCCTCATTAACGGAATTAAGTTTCTTTTAAAAGAGGCTTCATGCAGCACAGTGTTCACCTACTTTGCTCTTCCCCATTTCTGCCATGTGAGGACACAGCATTCCCCTCCTCCAGAGGATGCAGCTTTCACCAGACACCAAATGGTGGTGCCTTGGTCTTGGATTTCCAGGCCCCAGAAGTGTGAGAAATAAATGTCTGCTCTTTATAAATTACCCACTCAATAGTACAGTAGTTCCTTCCTTATCCACAAGTGATACATTCCAAGACCCCCAGTGGATGCCTGAAACCACAAATAGTACCGAACTTTATATACTGTTTTTTCCTCTCTATACATACATGTTAAAGTTTAATTCATAAATTAGGCACAGTAAGAGATTAACAATAAATAATAATAAAGTAGAAAAATTATAAGAATATAATTTCACCAATAGAAGATTCATTCTTACTGTAGATCTTAGCAAGCTCAGCATATTAAGAACTTTCATCTTTTCACTTAAAGGAAGCCACTATATGGCTTCTCTTTAGCAAATGCTAATTTCTAGCATTACTACTTTTGCACTTTGGGGCCATTATTAAGTAAAATAAGTATGACTTAAACACAAGCACTGGGATACTGCGACAGTTGATGTGATAACAAGATGGCTACTAAGTAACTAACAGGCAGGCAGCATAGACCGCATGGACGTGCTGCAGAAAGGGATGCTTCACGTTCAAAGTGGAACGAAACAGAACGGCATGAGATTTCATCACACTATTCAGGATGGCATGCAACTTAAAGTTTATGAATTGTTTATTTCTGGAATTGTCAATTTAATATTTCCAGACTATGGTTTATCATGGATAACTGAAACCATGAATAAGGAGGTACTGTGTCCGGAATTGGTGGGTTCTTGGTCTCACTGACTTGAAGAATGAAGCCGCGGACCCTCGTAGTGAGTGTTACAGCTCTTAAGGTGGTGCTTCTGGAGTTTGTTCCTTCCGATGTTCGGATGTGTTTGGAGTTTCTTCCTTCTGGTGGGTTCGTGGTCTTGCTGGCTGAGGAGTTAAGCTGCGGACCTTGGCGGTGAGTGTTACAGCTCTTAAGGCAGCATGTCTGGAGTTGTTCCTTCCTCCTGGTGGGTTCGTGGTCTCACTGGCTTCAGGAGTGAAGCTGCAGACCTTCACGGTGAGTGTTACAGCTCATAAGGCAGTGTGGACCCAAAGAGTGAGCAGCAGCAAGATTTATTGCAAAGAGCGAAAGAACAAAGCTTCCTCAGTGTGGAAGGGGACCCCAGTGGGTTGCCACTGCTGGCTCCCGCAGCCTGCTTTTATTCTCTTATCTGGCCCCACCCACGTCCTGCTGATTGGTCCATTTTACAGAGAACAGAGTGGTCTGTTTTGACAGGGTGATGATTGGTGTGTTTATAATCCCTGAGCTAGACACAAAGGTTCTCCGTCCCCACTAGATTAGCTAGATACAGTGTCCACACAAAGGTTCCCTAAGTCCCCACCAGAGTAGCTAGATACAGACTGTCGATTGGTGCATTCACAAACCCTGAGCTAGACACAGAGGGCTGATTGGTGTGTTTACAAACCTTGAGCTAGATTTGGAGTGCCGATTGGTGTATTTACAATCCCTTAGCTAGACATAAAGGTTCTCCAAGTCCCCACCAGACTCAGGAGCCCAGCTGGCTTCACCCAGTGGATCCTGCACCAGGGCCGCAGGTGGAGCTGCCTGCCAGTCCCACGCCGCGCACCCGCCCACACTCCTCAGCAGTTGGGTGGTGGATGGGACTGGGCACCGTGGAGCAGGGGGCGGAGCTTGTCGGGGAGGCTCCACTGCACAGGAGCCCACGGAGGGCGGGGGAGGCTCAGGCATGGTGGGCTGCAAGTCCCGAGCCCTGCCCCACGGGAAGGCAGCTAAGGCCCAAAGAGAAATTGAGCACAGCAGCTGCTGGAACAGGTGCTAAGTCTCTCACTGCCCAGGGCCGGCGGAGCCAGCCCGCCCCGCCGAGTGCTG
The DNA here is from genome assembly GCF_029289425.2 of Pan paniscus. NCBI lineage: Eukaryota > Metazoa > Chordata > Mammalia > Primates > Hominidae > Pan > Pan paniscus. Next base: position 120,388,106 of record NC_073253.2, on the reverse strand, counting down.
GCCCGCTGAGCCCACGCCCACCCGGAACTCGCGCTGGCCCACAAGCACCGTGCGCAGCCCCAGTTCCCATGGGCGCCTCTACCCCCACACCTCCCCACAAGCTGAGGGAGCTGGCTCCGGCCCCGCTCCCACAGTGCAGCGGTAGGCTGAAGGGCTCGAGTGCCACCAAAGAGGGAGCCCAGGGAGAGGAGGCACTGAGAGCGAGCGAGGGCTGCCAGCACGCTGTCACCTCTCAGTACAACTGGATTCTGTTGTAGCAGCATAAAATGAACTAAGAGAGATGGTATTGCCATTTTCCTTGGCTTCCCTGACAGATTTTATGCTTTCCAATCTCAGTCTCTCATGAAGCTCAACTTTGTTTACTTCCGTTGGATTCAATAAGACACCTTGTAGTACCCCTCTTCTGTGAAGACTAGCCCTAGAAGCAACATACAGCCATTTTCTTCCGAGCTCTGTCACATTCTTGGGAGACAACACAGCAGCCGTAATTATGTGCTCAGGTAATTTCAAGTATGGCCATTTCTTAGTCTTCAGAAAAAAATATCTGTTCCCTTTCTCATCTCTTCTGTCATAACTGTCTCCTCAATAATACCAACTTCTCTCTTCCCATTCTAGGTCACCCTACCATGAACCTCTCAAATGCCTAAGCTTTCTAAACTGAAAAAAAAAAAACAGGAAGACAACTGACCTCAGGCTGTTTCTGCTTTGACCCTGCAACTAAACCATGCTAAGGCAGGGAAGACAAAATGCAACTATTTTCAGGATTGGCAAGGGGAAAAATAGAAAACAATGTGAATTACTATCAACAAACTATATAACTTTGATAGTTTAAGTATATATCTGTTACTTGCAAATGAAAAATTATTGACTAAGGGAAAAGATTATTGAAAATAACTAATGGCAGTTTTCACCGCATCATTACCAGAGTCAAGTCTGATGAACAAAGTGGTGTTCAAGACGGGTAATTCTGTTTGGGGTCCAAAATGAGCTGTAACTCTAAAGTAATTAAACTGACATTAATAATGACTTGCAAGCTGCCTCTTAAATCAATTCCAAACCATGGAAATAATTATATAGCTACCTAAAACTACTAAAATCAATAGATTTTATTTGAATATAAAATTGCAGGTGATATGCTTATGCTCCTTTTCTTTTCAATAGTTGCATAATGTCACATCTCACTCACTATTCAACAAATGTTTGTTGAATTCCTATGTGCCAGAAACTATTCTGGGCACTAGGGAGACTTTGATGAATAAAACAAGAAAACAAATAAACAAAAAATGCTTGCCCTCATGGAGCTTACATTTCCATGGATGGCAACAACAAAAAACAAAATAATCAAATCATGTATCATGTTGCATGTTGTTAAGTGCTATAGAGAAAAATGATTCAGAGCCAGGAGCAAGGTTAGAGGAGTGGGGACAGGAGACGAAGGTCTAAATAGAGGATGTCTCATCACAGTGACATCTGAACAAAGAGATAAAAGAGATGAGGATTAAAAACCATGAAGAGTATTTTAGAAAGAGATCAGTAAGAGTGGACATGTGTTACATTTTGGGCAGCAAGAAAGCCAAGTGGCTGGAAAGGATCAATAATCCATTTACAGATGAGTAAGAGTCCACGTCAAGCATATCTGGGGAAAGAAGATTGGGATTTAAATTCTGGATACATTAAGTTTTCATACTTAGTAGACAATCAAGTAGTATTAGTCTAAAAATCAGGATTGAGCTACAAACTAAAAATTTTGGGAGCCATGATTCTATAAAATATTCAGATTTTGATTTTATGTCCCAGACTTAATGAAGTTATCAACTAACTTACAGAATTTAGTCTAATAGTGATACGATTTCTGTTCAATAGAAAACTTGGTCTATTATCCTGCAAAATATTAACCCGTTTTGTTTCTAACCCTGAAACTTATTCTGCAATGTAAATCTGATGCTAAATCTGGAGCTAGTGTAGACTTCACAGGTTGAGGGCACAGTCCTCCATTAGACTCTTTTTACTTCAGACACTTGCTGCATTCTCCAAGGTTGCCAGGTCATCCTCACTTATGACCAGCTGGCTACAAGTGTGGAGGTTCCCACTATCTCATAAGATTTGATAATTGCTAGAATGACTCACAAAACTCAGAAAAGCACTATATTTACAATTACAGTTCACTATAATGGATACAGGTCAGGACCATCTAAATGAAGAGACACATAGGCAAACACAAACACAAAATTTCTTTGTCCTCAGGATGCATCACCCTCCTGGCACATAATTGTGTATCATCAATCAGGGAAGTCCACCCAAGTTTTGATGTCCAGAATTTTTATTGGGATTTCATTACACAGGCATTGTTGATTGAATCATTAACCATGAACTCAGTCTCTAGCTTCCTTCCACTCTTCAGAGGTCAGGTTGATGTCATCTGGCTCAAAGCCCCAACCTTCTAATTATGGGGTGTGTCTTTGTAGAATGACCAGTCCCTGTACCATAAATGTCTAGGGTGTACACCATGAGTCACTTCATTTGCATAAATTCAGGTGTGGCCCTAGAGGCTCACCGTGAATAATAAAGACTCTCTTGCCATTCAGGAGTTTCCAGGGTTTATAAGCTCTCTCAGGAACCAGGGACAAATATCAGATGAATTCTTTATTATGCAACATATTCCATATTAAATTGCTAAAATATATAGCTCTTTAAATATTTATTGAACTAGCTTTAACATCTTACTGGTTCCCTCATTAATAAGGGTGATAAATGTTGAAGATGTATTCATTATATATTTGCATAAACTCATGAGTTTTTGAAAATCAAACATTAACAGTAGCATTAAATGAGATAACCAACAGAGTAAATCAAGAAGAGAGATGGTCCAAGGAATGACCCTTCAGCACCCCAAATTAAGATTTAAGAGATAAGAAGCAATCAGCAAAGTCGTCATGACCCAGGAAGAAAACCAAGAGAATGTGCGCAGCTGGAACCCAAGCAAAGAATGTAGTTCATAGAAATGAATGATCAGCTATGTTGAATGCTGCTGATACATCTAGTTAAATGAAGACTGAAACATCCTCATTGGATTTGGCAACTTAATGGTCACTGGTGATCATGAAAAGAACACTTTTGAAAATGGGGAGGTAAAGAACATTTGGGCTGGGTGCAGTGGCTCACACCTGTAATCCCAGCACTTTGGGAGGCTGAGGCAGGCAGATTACTTGAGGTCAGGAGTTCGAGACCAGCCTGGCCAATGGGGTGAAACCACGTCTCTACAAAAAATACCACAAAATTAGCCTGGCATGGTGGCACACACCTGTAGTCCCAGCTACTCGGGAGGCTGAGACAGGAGAATTGCTTGAACCCAGGAGGCGGAGGTTGCAGCAAGCCAAGATCACGCCACCGCCCTCCAGCCTGGGCTACAGAGTGAGACTCTGTCAAAAAAAAAAAAAAATTGGAGTAGGTTTAAGAGAATGATGAAACAATTCATTATTATTCAGCCATTAAAAAGAAATGAAGTATTAATGCATGCTACAACGTAGCTGAAAATTGAAAATATTATGCTAAGTGAAGGATGTCAGACACAAAAAGGTCACATATCATATGGTTCCATTTATGTGAAATATACAGAATTGGTAAACATATAAAGAGAGAATACAGATTAGTTGTTTCCAGGGTCTAGGAAAAGAGGGAATGGAGAGCCACTTCATTAAGAAGGACCTAGAATTTTCTTTGGGGATGATAAAAATGTTTTTGGAACTAGACAGAGGTGGTGGTTGCATAATATTCTGAATGCAGTAAATACCACAAAATTGTTCACTTTAAAATAGTTAATTTATATTAAGTGAATATCACTTCAGTAAAAATAAGAAAGAGAGAATGAATGGAGTGAAGCTGGAGACAGTGAGTATAGACAGGCTCCTTATAAGAGATTTACTGTAAGGGAAATCAAAAAGTAAGCTAGAGGGATGTGGGGTCAAGTGAGGGTGTTTTATTTTACTTTTTAATGGAGGAAATAAGAGTGTTTGTAGGCTGATGGAAATGTCCCCATACAAGGGGAAAAAATGGATAATGTAGAAAAATGAAGAGAGATAAAGAATTATTCTATTTTCCATACATTTTGTTTTCATTAAAATGCCAAAAAAAGAAGCATGCCTTTCAAAATCCTCTTATGTAATATTAAGCCAAATATTGCTGGTGTCTAATCCTAGCTCTGCCACTATCTTGTTCTGTGTCTTCATAAAGTCTCCCAAATCCTCAAAAATATAAAATGAAAGAACTGAACTAGATTATCCTTAAGTATCTTCTCAGTCCCAAAGTTCTGTATTCTCTAATATTCACTGATTTATTATTAGATCTAAGAATAGCTTTATAAAGCCTGCTTTCTCCATGTTCATATCATTGGACCTCCACAAACTTCCTATAAAAAAATTCAAAGTGATACTGATTTATAGCAGATTAAATGAAGAGAACCACACAAGATGAGCAGAGAACTCAAGACAAACTAGATGCAATCAGAGACATCTGGGTGGATTTACCACCACAGCTTAAAAACATCTGGGCAATGTTAGTACTCCAGTTCTGGAAATCATACATTCCTAAGTCTGACATTATTTTGGATGAGTAACTTGTATCCTTAAGCTACAGATGCCTCATCTTGGCAAGAAAACCTAATAAGCACAGGAAAAAGCACAAGAGGAAATAAAAAATCAGAACATTTCTAGCATGCAATAGTGGAATATCTTAATGCAAAAAGTTAGATCTAAATACTAATTATGTGGTTTTGATTTATAGTCTACAGATATTTGATAACCTACTGACACATCAAACTCAATTTGCCTGAACCCAAAACATTACATTTCCCACAATCCTGTTCCATGTGATTTGCCAGTCTTCATTGCTGTTCTCACCAGTAGCCAGGTTCAAAACTTAGGAATCATTTTTGACGCTTTCTTCCTTTTTAAGCCCCTTTCCTACATCTAGTCATTTGTTGAAGCCTGTTAATTTCTATCCCTATCTCATTTCTGGCTCCCTTTTCACAGTATTACTGCTACTCTCCTTGCTGACTGCATGCTGCCTGTATCCCAGACCGCCACAAGCTTTTCCTAACCACTCTATCTGCTCCCCACATTCCAGTTCATACCACTTTGCCAATAAATCCTCCTGGTTGGCAAAACTAATCTTCGTAAAACTGTGCTCAAGAAGACTCAATGTCTGTCCCCAATGAAATTCAGATCACAGATGGAATTGAGCACCAATGCCTAAAGCTCAAAGACAAATCTTGAAATGTGGCCTGATCCTTATTTCTCATATGCCTGGATAAGCACCTTAACCACCTCCAAAATGAATGTATTCACATTCATATCTTAGCATGATGATAATGGTTTTTTGTTTTTTTTTTTTGATTCAAGGTCTTACTCTCATATTCTTGTTGCCAGGCTGGAGTGCACTGGTGTGATCTCAGCTCACTGCAGCCTTGACTTCCCAAGCTGGGGTGACCTTCCCACCTCAGCCTACTAAGTAGCTGGAACTACAGATGTGTGCCACCACACCCAGCTAATTTTTTTAATTTTTGGTAGAGACGGTTTTGCTATATTGCCCAGGCTGGTATCAAACTCCTGGGCTCAAGCAATCCACCTGCCTCAGACTCCCAAAGTGCTAGGATTACAGGCATGAGCCACTATGTCTGACTTGATAATAGTTCTTAAAATATATTCTTGTCTCTTTTTTTTTCTATCTAGTGTAATTACTTATTGAGAAGAAGCATTCATAATCAGGGAGAGGATTCAGATAACTACAGCAGAACTGTAAAGAGAAAGAGTCACTGCTCAGTTTTGATGTCAAAGCTCGGTCAGAAAGACACAGAGGGTGAAGGCCTTAAAATTAGAAGCTCTGGAATGTCCTTGCTCTGACCTTGGCCCACAAGAAATAGCATGACCTCACTTTTCCCATCAGGTGCTAAATAAACCTAAAAGAAGGACCCTTTTCCGAGAAAGCACTGTATGATTTTGGAAGGAAGAATATAAGTCCCTTGAACAGGCAGGTAAGACCAACAAAGGTCAACTCTAGAAACAGAAGATAGCAAAATTATCCTTTAAGGAGGTTGGTTTTGTTACCTGCAGGGCACATGGTTTTACTTCACTGGATCTACCCTACAGAATCTCCAATAAATTACACACAGGTAACCAATGCTTTTGGAGCCTTTTGGCTTTCTTAATGACATTCAAAGAGGTGCTGAAGACAGTATCAATGTTGTCACACAATTAAATCAGTGATATTTTCATCTGACAACCATATGCTTAGATTGCTGCAATTTATCCTTGAGAGAAAGGAAATGACAAACTTCTAGGAGGTCATGTTATAGTATTGTTTATGAACAGTGCTCATATTGGTATATAATTTGGGGTTTCATTGTTTAGTATTGCTCTGTAAGTTAGCTGGAAAAATTACCTCTTCTGGACGTAGTGCTGAGGTATAATAAACACCAATTATTAGAAACAAAAAGAATTGTTAATGTCCCCTTGTCACACTGGTTAAAAAGTTCTTAGTTGTTCAAATGTAGATAAAATAAACTATGGAGAAAGGTTGTGAGACAACCACTTATGACACCGAAAAAAAAAAAAGATTAGCATTCATAAAATACTATAAATTTAATTATTTTAGCACTTAGTCAAATTGGTATACAAATTATGAAAAAGAAAACAGACATCAAACTACAAAGGTCAATTATTATAAACCAGTTGACTAACCCTATTGACCTGTTACTAATAATTAAAGGCAATTGAGCTAATCCAAGCTTTTTTAAAAAAAATATACAAAATTTAAAAACACGGTAAGGCCTAAATTGTGGTTCTGACTCTGAACACTGACATAGCACTTGAGATTTTTAAAATATATTTTATTCTTAAAGAAACTCCAAAAACTATCTAAGAAAGAAGTTATCTGCCCCATTTGATAAAGGACCGAATTGAGAGCAGGAAGGAGCAGCTGTGAGTCCCTCTGGAGTGGCAAAGCCATGAATTGTAGGGCTGAGAAGGTGAATGCAGTCCTCTTGATTCATTCCCAGACTTGAATTACTGGGTTTGCTTACCTAGAAGGATCAAATTAATCAAATAGTTTCTTTCCTTTCCCTATCATTAGACAGCCTAAAAGACAAAATTTAAAAGAGATGTTTTTCAAGAGATTTTAATTTTCTATATAATCTGGTAAATGATAAAATATTGTTGAGAATTACTGACTGTCAAGGTTGCTGACAGTTAACAGGCAACTTCGAGATCATTTGGACGTAACAGGCAGCTTCATTCAGGATCATTTTGTGGTGGGTTTTTTTTTTTTCTTTCTTTCTTAGTTTGAAGTTGTGGTGATAAGATGGATAAGGTCATTTAAAGATGGTGGCATGTGGTATCCGTTAACACATGTTGGGTCATATTTAAAACATGCTGAGAGCAGCACAGAGGCAGGAACAAAATGTTCTTAGCTTCTCAAGCCTGGTATCTCTTTTACTGTATAGATTTCCATCAATTGGTTCTATTAGGTAAATTAAATCTGACCTTTATAACCCAGTAAAGGAAAATATAATTTAAGAGTTTGTGGGCATGGGACTAGGGAAAAAGAAAAGCATCCACTGTGCAAAAGAGGATTTGTGAAATAATCACACAGAAAACTTCAAATAATGCCCAAATGTATGGACTTCTGGTCAATTCCTTTGGGGCAACCAAAGGGAATAAGAGTTTTGTTCTTTATTAGTTTGCTTGGGTTTTTCTCTTTAAACTAAACCTCAGAGCTGGAAACTAATTCCTTTCTTTTGGTCCAAGTTCTCCCTAGAGAATTATCAGTTTTTGCAATCAATACATACTGATAGCAGCACGCAGGACAGCAAAAGCTCAAAGAGACAAGTATTCTCATATGCTGCCATAGAGGTGTCAGTTCTAGCTTTCAAGAGGAAAGTTTCCTCTGTTTTTTCAAGGGTCTTGAAAAGACTCATAAATTTTGTCCTGGTGTTTCCACCTTTAAGAATTTACCTACAAAAAAGCAAGGGATGCGCTAATGATTTCTATAAAGGACTTGTTGTCATAACAATTGAAAACAATGTCCCATAACAGGAGAACAGTTAAATGATAATATGCCTTTATAATGGAATAAAATGCAACAATTACAATCAGGTTTTCCAGGATGCTCCCATCTTTTAATCAAGTTAGTCATGCATCATAGGGATACGTTCCGAGAAAAGCATCATTAGCGATTTTGTTGTTGTACAATCATACACCTAGATGGTATGGCCCACTACACATCTAAAATATATGGTATAGCCAATTGCTACATGGAACAGTTCTTAAAACATATTCTTGTCCCTTATGTCAAGATTGTCAATTATTTTGACAATCAAGATATCAAATATTTTGTTAAAATTCCTATGCAATAAAGCTATAAATTGCCTTGCAATTATAACAAAATGGTATTTGTATATTTAAACTTATATAAACATAGAAGTTACAGTAAAAATATGGTACTATAATAATATGGGATCACTGTCCCTTGTTTACTGAAATATATATATATATATAGTCTGGATTATATATATATCTGAATTTATATATATATCTGGATTAAGAGAGAATATGAGGCCAATCACAGTGGCTCAGACCTGTAATCATAGCAGTTTGGGAGGCCAAGGCAGGCAGATCACTTGAGCCCAGAAGGTTGAGACCAGCCTGAGCAACATAACGAAACCCCATCTCTAACAAAAAAAAAATTACAAAAATTAGCCAGGTGTGGTGGTCCATCCCATAGTCCCAGATACTTGGGAAGCTGAAGTGAGGGGATTGCTTGAGCCTGGGAGGTCAAGGCTTCAGTGAGCCAAGATCATGCCACTGCACCCCAGCCTGGGTGACAGAGTGAGACTCTGTCTCAAAAAAAAAAAAAAAAAAAAAGAGAGAGAGAGAAAATAGAAGACATTTTCCAGAAAGTTAACATGTCTGGGTCTAGATAAATGATGGGGTTATCGGTGGCTTTATAAATGTTTCAGAATAGACGTATTACTTTTGTAATCCAAAAGAAAGCAATAATTTTTTAAAAATTGTATTTAGAGCAGCAGTCCCCAACCTTTCTGGCACTGGAGACCAATTTCATGGAAGACAATTTTTCCATGGACCAAATCTGGGGAGATGGTTTCAGGATGAGTTAAGCATATTACATTTATTGTGTACTTTATTTCTATTCTTATTATATTGTCATATATAATGAAAAATTATACAACTCACCATAATGTAGAAGCAGTGGAAGCCCTGAGCTTGTTTTCCTGCAACTAGATGGTCCCATCTGGGGGTGATGGGAGACAGTGACAGATCATCAGGCATTAGATTCTCATAAGGAGCACGCAACCTAGATCCCTTGCATGCACAGTTCACAGTAGTGTTTGAGCTCCTATGAGAATCTAATGCCACTGCTGATCTGACAGGAGGAGGAGCCCAGGTGGTAATGTGAGAGATGGGGAGCGGCTATAAATACAGATGAAGCTTCACTCACTCACTCACATCCTGCCATGAAGCCTGGTTCCTAACCGGCCACAAACCGGTGCTGGTCCATTCCCCAAGGGTTGGGGACTCCTGTTTGAGAAACTACTTAATGGAATTAGTAATCTTAAAGATTATTTTGAAGGGAAGAGCCAGATACTAAGCAGTACATGCAATAATTCTATTTTCATGAAAAATACATGTTTTAATACAAAGAGAATAAGGACTGAAAACAATAAAATGTAAATAGTATCTGGGTTAAATAGTTATTGGTAATATTTATTACTCTATATTTTCCAAACTTCCTCAAATTGACTTTTTTAATTATTCAATTTATGTTTCCCCAGCTTTAATAATGCATAATTGACAAATTAAAATGATATATATTTACAGTATACAACATGATGTTTTGATATATGTATACATTGTAAAATGACTAAATAAAGCTAATTAATAGATCCATCACCTCACATACTTATCTTTTGCCGTGAGAACATTTAAGATCTAATCTCTTAGAAAGTTTGAGTATACATTATTTATAACTATAGTCACCATGCTATACAATAAATCTCCAAATCTTACTCATTTAGTCTAACTGAAGCTTTGTGTCTTTCAAACCACATCTCCCCATTCCCCCAAACCCTGGCCTCCAACTTCCTATTCCCTGCTTCTATGAGTTCAACTTTTTTAGCTTCCACATAAAAGTGAGATCATGTAGCATTTGTCTTTCTGTGCCTGCTTATTTAACTTAGCATAATGTTCTCCAGGATTATGTGTGTTTTCACAAATGACAGGATTTCCCTCTTTTTTAAGGCTCGATAGTATTCCATTACCTATACTACATTTACTGTATCCATTCATTCATCCATAAACACTTAAGTTAAATCCGTATCTAGAATAGGCTGGCTATTGTGAATAATGCTGCAATGAATGTAACAGTGCAAATAAATTTTGACATTAATTTCATTTCCTTTGCATATACACCCAGTAGTGGGGTTGCTAGATTATATGGTGGTTCTACTTTTAATTTTTTGAGGAGGCTTATGCTGTTTTACTGTTTTCCATAATGACTATACTAATCTACATTCCCACCAACAGCCTCGCCAACACTTATTATCTTTTGTCTTTTTGATGATAGCCATTCTCCCAGGTGTGAGGTGATATCTCTTTGTGGCTTTGATTTACATTTCTTGCTGACTAGTGATGTTGAGCATTTTTTCCATATGCCTGTTGGCCATTTTTATGTCTTTTTTTTTTTGAAAAATGTCTACTCAGACCCTTTGCCCATTTTTAAAATCTTATTTCTTTTCTTATTGAGTTGAGTGCCTGATATATTTTGTATATTAACCTGTTATCAGATGCATAGTTTGAAAATATTTCCTCCCATTCAGTAGGTTGTCCCTTCACTCTGTTAACTGTTTCCTTTGCTGCATAAAAGTTTTCTATTTTAAGGCAATCCCATTTCTCTATTTTTGCTTTTATTGTCTGTGCTTTTAGAGGCAAAAAAAAATCATTGCCCAGATCAATACCAAGTAGCTTTTTTCCTGTTTTCTTCTAGTAGTCTTACAGACTCAGATAGTTTCGGAGGCTCAGGTCTTATGTTTAACTCTTTAATCCATTTTGAGTTTATTTTTGTATAAGATGCGAGATAAGATTCCAATTTCATTCATTTTGACATGGATATTCAGTTTTTCCCATACAATTAACTGAAGGTGCTGTTCTTTCTCCATTTTATGTCCTTGGTACCTTTGTCAAAGGTCAATTAACTGTAAATGTGTGGATTTATTTTGGGGCTCCCTATCCTGTTCCAATGGCCTATGTGTCTGTTTTCATGCCAGTACCATGTGGTTTTGATTTGTATAGGTTTGTAGTATATTTTGAAATCAGATAGTGTGATGCCTCCAACTTTGTCCCTTTTGCTCAAAATTGCTTTGGCTATTTGGGATTTTCTTTGGTTCTATATGTATTTTAGGATTTCTTTTCTATGTTTGTGAAAAATGTCATTGGAATTTTGATAGGGATTGCATTCAGTCTGTGGATTATTTTGGATAGTATGGACATTTTAACTATATTAATTGTTTCAATCCGTGAACACAGAATATCTTCTCATTTATTTGTGTCTTTTCTTTCTTTCATCAATATTTTATCATTTTCAGAGTATATATATTTCACCTTTCAGTTAAATTTATTTCTGAGTTTTTTTTAATGCTATTGTAAAAGGGATTGTTTTCTTCATTTCTTGAATAGTTCCTTGTTAGTGTGTATAAACTCTACTGATTTTTGTATGTTGATTTTGTATTCTGAAACTTTACTGAATGTGTTGATTAGTTCTAACAGGTTTTTGGTGAAATCTTACCAGTTTTCTATATATAAGATTACATCATTTGTAAACAAAAGCAATTTTACTTCTTCCTTTCTGATGTGAATATCTTTCGTTTCTTTTTCTTGCTTACTTCATCTGGCTAGGATTCCAGTACTACACTGAATAGAAGTAGTGAGAATGGGCATTTTTGTCTTATTCCTGGTTTCAAAGGAAAAGCTTTCTGCTGTTCAACGTTGAGTATAATGTTTGCTGTGGACTTGTCATATATGGTGTTTATTATGTTGTGACCAATTTCTTCTACCCTTAATGCGTTGAGAGTATTTATCATGAAAATATGTTGAATTTTGTCAGTTGCTTTTTCTGCATCTATTGAGATGATCATTTGGCTTTTTTCATTCTGTTAACATGATGCATCATATTTATTGATTTGCATTTGTCACACCACTCTTGCACCCAAGGGTAAATCCTATTTGTTATAGTGTGTGATCCTTGTCTGTGCTATTTAATTCGGCTTGCTAGTATTTTTCTGAGGACTTTTGCATCTATAATCATCAAGGATAGTGGACTGTAATTTTCTTTTTTACAGTGCCCTTGTTTGGCTTTGGTATCAGGGTAACATTTGCCTTATAAAATGAACCTGATAGTGCTTCCTCTTCTTCAATTTTTAGGTAGAGTTTGAAAAGAATTAGCATTAATTTTTCTTCAAATGTTTATTAGCTGTTACCAGTGAAGCCGTGAGGTCTTGGGGTCTTCTTTGACGGGAGTTTGTGAATACTCTTTCAATATACTTACTTGTTATTGGTCTGTTCACATTTTCTCTCTTCATGATTCCGTCATGGTGATTGTATGTTTCTAGGAATGTATTCATTTATTCTAGATTGTCTAATTTGTCAGTGTATAATTGTTCATAGTAGTCTTTTATGATCCTTTGGATTTCTGTAGCATCAGTTGTAACATCTCTTGTCTTCTTTTTTTCCTTAATTAATCTAGCCAAATATTGATAAATTTGTTTACTTTTTTGAAAAACCAATTCAGTTTCATTATTCTTTTCTATTGTTTTTCTAGTCTCTATTTCGTTTATTTCTGCTCTGATTTTATTATTTCCTTCCTTCTGCTGACATTGCACTTAATTTGTTCTTTATTTTCTAGTTCCTTGGGGTATAAAGTCAGGTTTCTACTTGAGATCTTTTTTTTTTTTTTCAATATAATGGGTTTATATTTAATATAGTACTTCTCATTAGGAGGATGTTACTCAGTTAATATAGTTTTTTTCTTAACATTAAATCTCTTTTCCATGTCAATGTCTATAGTTTTTTTTGACATTAAATTTTTTTCTGCATTTCAGTATCAGATACACCGAATACATTTTTCTAAACATTTTTCCCCAGAGATAAAAGTTTCCCTTTTTGGCTGACTCTCTGATATCTAAATACAATATTAACCTGGGAGACAACAAAACAAAAACCTTATAAAAAGATGCAGAAAAGACTCCTCAATGATTCAGGAGGCAGTGATTATAACTGAACATTGGTGATTTCCTAAGATTCTGGGCAAGAACTTCCTTCTTCCTATTTTGCATGCTTTGAGAATTCTACAACTATGAAATATTACTTACGTAAATTTCAGCCATCTTACTTCTTTGACCTCCTTTCTAACTAGCAAATACAAATTATAGGCTGTATTTTTCAGTGCATTATTTATTGTAAAGAAAACATTTTTTTCAATTTATTTATGTATGTTTGTTACCATTTCATGGAAACAATGAAAAATGTAAAATTCCCTTATTTACTTATTCTTGGAAACTTTCAGATACCAAAGCTCAGGTTTAGCCTCTATAGCACAAAGGTTTTCAGGGTGAGGTTTGATTCAGTAGGCCTTTAAAGTCACATCTGTCCATTTTCTTTTTCGTGCATGTACCCCCAAGCAGGCACAAATGCCTGTAATGCTGAGAACCACACCTAACAAGAGGACAATTGCATCACCGGCTTCTACTGCTTTGACAACAGGCAGCACCAAAAGCAGTGATATGAGGACTAAGGACAACTGTGTTGAAACTGAGGTAATGATGTTGGAATCTTGAGGGCTGAAGGTTCCAAAGAAATGGTATATATAGAATTCTATCTGACTTGAAATTCCCCTTGCTGGAGCTCCAGGTGCTGAGATTAAGAGGTTCCACATGACACTACCTTCCAGGAAGCCGCCATTACAGGAATCTCTTTTGTCTTAATATAGGCATTTATTCCTATAAAGTTCTCCCTTAGGACAGCTTTTGCTATACCCCACAAGTTTTGATGTGTTGTGTTTACATTGTAATTTGTTTCAAAATGTTTTGTAAGTTCTATTTTGATTTCCTCTATGACCCACTGGTTATTCAGGAATATGTTATTTAACTTCCATGTATTTGTGAATTTTCAAACATTCCTCATGTTATTGATTTCTAGTTTCATACTGTTGTTTTCAGAAAAAAAAATACTTGGTATGATTTCAATTTTCTTGAATTTGTCAAGATTTTTTTGTGGCCTAACAGATAATCAATTTATATTAATTTTTGTTACAATGTTTATAACATATGACATAACAATATTTGTAACATATTTATAACAGGATCAATTTGTAACAACTGACAACCCTTTTATCATTATATAATGACCTTCTTTGTCTCTTAAGGAAGTTTTTGACTTAAAATCATTTTGTCTGATGTTAAGTACAACCACCCCACTCTCTTTTACATGGACTCTTCTTCCATCTCTTTACTTTCAGCCTGGGTTTGTCCTTAAAGCTAAAATGAGTCTCTTGTAGATAGCATATTATTGGATTTCTTTTAATACACTCACCCAGTCTATGTCTTTTGATTAGAGAATTTAATCTACTTAAATTTAAATTATTGATAGGAAAGTAATTACTGTGGTTTTTGCTGATCATTTTCTGACCGCCTGTAGTCTTTCATTCTTCTCGTGTTGTCTTTCTTCACAGTTTGATGATTTTTGTCATTGGATGCTTTGATTCCTTTCTCTTTACCTCTTGTGGTTTTAACACAGGCTTTTTCTTCGTTGCTACCATGAGGCTTACATAAAATGTCTTATAACAGTCTATTTTAGGCTGAAAACAACTTAACTTCAGCTGCATACAAAAACTCTACATTTTCACTTCTCTTCCCACATTTTATGTTATTGATGTCACAATTTTCATCTTTTATGGATCATATATTAACAAATTATTGCAGCTATAGTTATTTTTAATAGTTTAGACATTTAACTTCTATAGAGTTAGAAGTGTCTTAAAATTTACCATTACTGTATTAAAATACTGTGAATTTGAATATATTCTTATTCTTACAGTGAGTTTTGTAGTTTTATTGTCTTCACTCTGTTAGTGTTCCTTTATTTCAACTTGGAGAACTTCCTTTAGCATTTCCTATAAGACAAGTCTAGTGATGATGAGCTTCCATAGCTTTTGTTTGTCTTTGCAAGTCCTTATCACTCTTCTATTTCTGAATCACAGTCTTGTCAGATATTCTCGGTTGTCAGGGGTTTGTTCTAGCACTTTGTATATATTATCTGTCTTTCAGCATGAAAGGTTTCTGCTGAGAAATCTACTGAGAGTCTTATGAGGAATCTCTTGTAGGTGATGAGTTTCTTTTCTCTTGCTTTTACAATTCTCTCCTTGAGTTTTGAGAATTTGAGTACAATGTGTCTTGGCAAAGATCTCTTTAATCTATTTGGGGTTCTTTGGACTTCGTGTATCTGGGTGTTCATTTCCCTCTCCAGAGTTGGAAAACTTTCTATCATTATTTCTTTAAATAAGCTTTTGGACCCTTTCTCTTTGTGTGTTTTTTTCTAAGACTTCTATAATGTATATATTGGTTTATATGATAGTGTCCTATAAGTTTGAGACTTTTTTCACATTTTTCATTCTTTTTTTGTTGTTGTTCCTCTAACTTGAATGAACTCAAATGCCCTGTCTTTGAGCTCATTAATTCTTTCTTCTGCTTGATAAAGTCTTCTGTTGTAGCTGTCTGTGGATTTATTTATTTTTTTTAGTTCAGTCATTGTACATTTTAGCTTTAGAATTTCCTTTTTGGTTCCTTTATATGGTTTCTATTTCTGTGGTGAACATCTCCTTTGATTTGCATATTATTTCCCTGATTTCATTTCGTTGTCTGTGTTCTCCTGTAGCTCACTGAGCTTCTTTAAAATGATTAAGTTTAATCAAACTAATAGGTGCCTACAGAAAAAAAGCAAATTGTACCAAAAAAAAACTTCTTATTGGCATTTCTTTATTGTTTTTCAGACCTCTAATATTATTCCGTAACTCTAAACAATAGAGGCATACCGCTTATGGTACCAAGCTCCTAAGATGACCCCCTATGATTCCCACTTCCTGTTATTCACACCCTTGTGAAGTCTACTTCTGGAATGAAGAGAGCTGACCTATGTGATCAATAGGATATTAAAGAAGTGACAGTGTATGACTTCTGGGGCTAGGTAATAACAGGTTTCTTAGATTACTCACTTGGGAGAAAGCAGCTGAGGTCTCCTGTTATCAAGTTGGATGGTGAGCAATCTTGGTAGTAAATTTTATAATCCTAGTCAAGCCTTTAGATGACTGCAATTCCTTCAGAAACTGAGCCAGAACTCCCCAACCAAGCCACAGCAAATTCCTTGTTTATTGTTGTTTTAAAATACAAAGCTCACTTTGCGAGGCTGAGGTGGACGGATCACGTAAGGTCAGGAGTTTGAGACCAGGCTGACCAACATGGAGAAACCCCCTCTCCACTAGAAATACAAAATTAGCCAGGCATGGTGGCTCATGCCTGTAATCGCAGCTACTGGGAGGCTGAGGCAGGAGAATTGCTTGAACCTGGGAGGCGGAGGTTGCGGTGAGCCGAGATTGCGCCATTGCACTCCAGCCTGGGCAACAAGAGCAAAACCCCATCTCAAAAATAAAAATAAATAAAATACAATACAATAAAATACAAAGCTTTGGCGTGATTTGTTATGTAGTTGTAAATAAATATTTATATGTCTTATTAATCCTGAACATTCTATATATACTCTGCTATGAAAAATGAGAATTCACTCACTTTCACATCCCCCATTTGCAGTCTGCTCCTTCTCATTTTCCCAATTTGTGATCATTCTTTCATTTGAGAGAAAGAGATTCTATCTGCCTATTATAGTTAAGAGTTTATATACCAAAAACTCGATATCTCTTTCCATAAACTTTTAATTGCATGTCTTAATCTCAATATGTAATATAAAAGTTATGGTTACTCCATCCTATTCTCCACATTCTTACCTCATGACAACCTGCTTTCTTCTGTCAGCTACAGGTGTTTTCCCCTGCCCTTTTCTTTAAGACAATATTATCTGATTACACTTAAGCTGTTTCATAATTGTACATAATTCATTGGTGATTTATAGGCTGATTCTGATATTTGAAGCATAAAAAGCATTGTGCCAATGTCAGAAAACTATTTTCTTAGGAAAAGCCACATTGTATGGTAAGACTATATTTCCACATCTATCGATCCAATGTGATGAATCCTAGGGGAACTGAAGGGAACATATGTTTTCTTAGAGTCCATCAACATCTCAAAATTATGCCATATCCCAGTTTTCTTCATACTTGGCCAAATCTTTCCTTACAGATTTTTTCCCTTTATCAGTATTTGCATGTCTTCCTCATTTTGCCAATAAGATCTTCCAGCTTTTCACAGCAATTGAGTTAATCCATTCCACTCTTCCTGATGTCATTCTTGGAGTACTTTGCATTTTCTGCTAGTTTTGACTTGTTTTCCATACTACTTAGCTAGCATTCCTGTATTCCAGTCTTTATATCTTTGGGTTAATTCCATCATTTATTTCTTGACTTCCTATTGTTTTTTGCTTCACGTTACATTTATGTAAGTCATGTTGTCAAATATTTTCTTCAGATTGGCTATGTAAAAGGGAAACATTATGTGACCTTCTCTAAAATGTCTTCATTTATACCTTTATACTGGACTAAAATGGTTTATATATATAATTCTAGCTTCAAAAAATATTTCCCTCAGAATTTTGAAGATATTGTGTTATATACCCATTGTTACCAAAGAGAAATCTTATATCAATCTGTTTGTTATCCAACTTTACATAACTTTTTTTCCTGAGAGCTATCAGATCTTGTCATTACCTTTGCTTTATTGATATTTTGTAAGTCAATGTCTAGATTGTTTGGCCACACTTGAATCTATCTAAAATAAAAACTTGTATTTTCTCAACAATAATAAATTGTCTTTCATCATTATATGACAATTCTCTCTTGCCCTTTTTCATACTATCTAATAATCAACTATTGAACCTTCTGAATTTATTTTCTAGGTCTCAACTTTTCTTTCATATTTTCTGTTTAATTTTGCTGTTTATTCTTTTCCCTCAAATTTATGTTCTATTATCTCTAAGTGTACAGTTTTTTAATTTTCTCAAACTTTAATGTGCTATGTTGTGTCACTAGATTTAATGAGGTATAAAGATAACAAGCTAATTACATCACAGCACAAGATACAACTTCAAATTGAAAACCAGCTTCAAACTGAAAATAGTCTTCTCTGCCTATTCGCCACCCCAGGAAATCTCTTACTGTCCCAGGTCAGGTGGGTCTAATAAGAAAGGACAGAGACTGCATGATGGGGTCACATGCTGTAAAACAGGAACACTAAGGATAGGGAACCCCCAGGTTTTCTCAGGTTAGCAAGAGACTGGAGGTAAAGATAGACCTTATAGACTGTTTTTCCCATATTGCTCTTCCATGAATCCAGTCTCTTCATTCTTCTCTTACCCTCTTGAACTGCCAAAAGAAAACTAAAACCTCTCCATTGCTTAAATGTGCAGAGCAATTTAAACTGTTTTATTTCAACCTCCCCATTCAGGACCATTCTCTGAGACTTGTCTTTTATAAGCATAACATAAATCTCTAATTTACTAAGACACCCAACAAACCCTGACACTCAAGTGTTCAGTGTGCCCAAGTGCTCCTGTTCCAGGAGCTAGAGATTCAGCAGAAAAGAACAGACAAAAGTGTTTACCCTCATGGCACTTGCATTCCAGTGAGAGAAATAGAAGATATGTAAAATATTGGAATACTATGCAGCCATTAAAAAGAATAAAATCCTGTTCTTTGTAGCAACATGGATGCAGCTACAGGCCTTTATCCTAAGCAAATTAATGCAGGAACAGCAAACCAAATACTGTAAGTGGGAGATAAACATTGCATACTCATGGACATAGAAATGACAACATTAGACACTAGGGAGTAACAAAGGAGGAAGAGAGAAGGAAGGGCAAGGACTGAAAAACTTTTGGGTACTGTGCTCACTGTCTGGGTGATGGGATCAAGCATACCTCAAACCTCAGAATCACACAATATACCCATGTAACAAATCTACGCACACACACCCTGAATCTAAAATAAAAGTTGAAATTGTGAAAAAAGAATATGTAAAATAAATAAATATGTAAGATGTTACGGAAAAAAATAAAACAGGAAAGAGAGTGGAAGGGGATTACAATTTTTAATAGAGGGGTCAAGGAAGGCTTCAGCGAGAAAGGGACCACAGAGCGAAGGAGGACAGAGTATCAAACTAGATCATTCAACTTCACATTTCTGACTTCTAAATATCTACCTTAATTATTTGGGTCAAATTTTAAAAGGTCTTTTCAACAAGGGTCAGGGATGTTTAATGAGCAAAGGTTCTTAAGGGTGTAATCAAAATCAGGTCACAAAACTGTCCAGGAGACAAAACTGTCCAGGAGACAGCTGACCCCTCCTAGGCCCTCTGGTACTTGGGATATCAAATCAAGTGAGATTTTTGTAAAGAGGGTGGAAACTTCAGTGTTTTGGTAACCACGTGTACTTTTGTGAAGATCTTCTGTCTTTTCTTACTAGTGCTTTCGCCATAGCAACTAGCCTCTTTGCCTTCTTACCAGGCACATTAACAGCTCAATTTTCAGATAAGTAAAACTAAAAATATATTTTTTACACAGACACACATGCACATATACTTTCTTTCACACGATGTCATGGAAAAAACCTATGTATGTGAGTATTAAAAAAAAAAAGCCAAAGTCATTGGATTCTAATAGACTTTATTTTTTAGAACAGTTTTAGGTTCACAGCAAAATTGAAGAGAAGTAACAAATTTCCCATATACCCACTGCCCCCACACATGCATACCCTCCAGGTTTCTTTTTAGTGTACCTTTTCACACTTTAGTCATGAAGAGTACCCACAGTTTATGCCAATACTTCTGGAAAGTAAATTTTTATTCTACTAAAATTAAAATGCCAAAAGTAGTTACTTCTGGTTAGTGATTTTTAAATACAGTGATTTTTATTTTCCAATTTTTATATATTTTGCAACAAATATCTATTACTTCTACAATTGGGAATAGTGATCTAAAATTTTTCTTTTAAATCTGGTTTGAATAGTGAATGAGAGAAAAAGAGGAAAAATTGCTTGTTCATGCTGTGTGTTTGTTCTTGGCACAGGTTAATTTATGTATTTTTGTTTTCCTCTTAAAGGAAATGATCTCCCAAATATGCAAATGATCTCCCAAAATATTTTTTTTTTAAAGACGGAGTCTCGCTCTGTCGCCCAGGCTGAAGTGCAGTGGCGCGATCTCGGCTCACTGCAAGCTCCGCCTCCCGGGTTCACGCCATTCTCCTGCCTCAGCCTCCTGAGTAGCTGGGACTACAGACACCCGCCACCACGCCCGGCTAATTTTTTGTATTTTTTCGTAGAGACAGGGTTTCACCATGTTAGCCAGCATAGTCTCGATCTCCTGACCTCGTGATGCACCCGCCTCGGCCTCCCAAAGTGCTAGGATTACAGGCATGAGCCACCGCGCCCGGCCCTCCCAAAATATTTGATTAGAAACACTTTGAGATCTCTGTTTCAAATACAGCTGGGATCAGGCTTCAAACATAGAAAACAACAAGCAACATGAAATGAAGTCTGGCTTCACTGACCACATCCTGTCCATGGTGTCATGGAATGACAAAGAAGGGAAGAAGATATTAAAGGCTTGTGACTTCTCTGTCCAGTCTTTGATCATAATACCTCCCCACCAAAATTGACTGACATTTTCATTTTTGCAAAAATAATTTTATAGAAATCTAGTGATCAAACATGCAGTGATCCAAAACATTTGATAAAATAATCAAAAATTGATCCAGGCATGTCAGATGTTGTATTATGTGGTTGAGACAGGGTTTTTCTCTCCTATATTACTAGAAATGTGACAAAGCATACCATGTTGTACACTTGTACAATAAATTCTTTGACCAGAAAGCTACTATAAAAATAAAATGGTAGGAGAAAAGATCCACTCAATCTTCTGAATTTGCTAAAATCTAATTTGGGGAAAAGGTCCTTTTTAAGACTATTGATTTGAAGAAGTCCTGCAAGTTTACCTACCTTAAGTTGAAACTCCTGTTTTCCATTGTAGCAGTCTTTGATGTTGAATATGGGCAGATTCCCTGACTCCACTAGGATACAGTATATATATCTTGATTATGGCACTCACCACTTTGGACAGGAATCACATGCACACTTGCCTACTTTCCCAACGAGGCTGTGAGATCATTTTATTATTTATTTATTTATTTTGGAGATGGAGTCCTGCTCTGTCGCCCAGGCTGGAGTGCAGTGGCATGATCTCGGCTCACTGCAACCTTTGCCTCCTGGATTCAAGCGATTCTCCTGCCTCAGCCTCCTGAGTAGCTGGGACTACAGGTGATCACCACCACATCTGGCTAATTTTTGTATTTTTAGTAGAGATGGAGTTTCAACATGTTGGCCAGGCTGGTCTTGAACTCCTAACCTCAGGAGATCCACCCGCCTCGGCCTCCCAAAACGCTGGGATTATGGGCATGATCCACCGTGCCCAGCCTGTAAGATCCTTTTAGAGAGGAATCAAATCTTGGCCTTTGCACAACGCCCCCCAACTACTTGGTCCTGAATAAATCTTGATTTCATAGTATGTTTCCCATCTGAACTCATCACAAGAACAATAACATCAGTTTGTATTTGTTGAGCACCTACTATTCTAGGCAACTGGCATCACTTTCTGTAATCCTTGTAGCAAATGGAAAAGTTAGGTCTTCTGTACATTTTACCAATAAGAAAACTGAAGTTCAGAGGAATTGTGTCATTTGGCTAACTGCATACAGCTAGCAAACTGAAGGACTAGAATCCCACCCTGGGCATGTGTGACCCAAAACCCATGCTGACACTTTGCATTACACCCTCTGAATCTCTTAAAGAAAAATTTGTGAAAAGTGTCGAAAGGAGGAGGGAGGCCATTTGCTTCTACCTGTTGTTTTCAAAAAGACTAAGGGAACATACTTGGGACATTCTAACACACATTAATATAGGATTCATCTACCACCGCAGCTCTCTCTCCCTTTCCAAACTTTAATGCATCACAAGCACAGGGGCCATTGCCCTTTCACCCCTATTTCAGACACATTTAGAAAGAGGTGAAATTGAAGTAGAATGAGGTTAAATGGCTTCTTATAAAAGGACCCACATTCTCTTCGTTTTAGAGCACTTGAATGACTCTATTCTTTCTCTATTTCCCTTTTAGAAAAACTTTTTAAAGCCCCCCTAACAGTAAGCAAAGCACACACTGAAGTTAAGAAGAAGAATGTATAAAGGAAATATTTTTCCATTTTGCAAACCCTCACACTGCTTGTATTTATGATACATCTTACCAGAGAGGATGTTCTGCAGAACATGTCAGAATTAGAGATGATGAATTTTCAGCCACTCTTGGCTGCTTCTAGCTGTGCTTTGAGTTTGACCCAGGCAAGTCTAATACACAGTGCTGACATGTGGTTTCCTCCACTTTGTTCATGCTTTGGTGTATTATCTCTCAGCTGGCAGAATGATCTTATGGTTTATTTGGCATGGTACATAAAGGGCCTGAGTTATGTAAGGCTATTAAATCAGAACCTGTCTAGGCATCTTTGGAAGACTGTTAGCCTGGTTCATTCTGGGCAAATACAATTAAAGTCTTGGCTATTATTTACAGCAAATACCAGTAAAACCTTAAGTTCCTCGGTTTATTAACATTGATGCTGAAGGAGAAGGGGGAGGATCAATGTAGACCGTGTTCAGTGCTGCAGCTTGCACTGATTAAAACCCTACTTGTCATATTCTATATCGTTGTACTGTAGTTATAGTAAATGTTCCTTGTAATGCATTTTCAAGTACAAAAATTGCTTCAGAAAAGAGCATTTAGAAAACTAATTCTATTGAAACCAATGAAGTGTTGACACATTGGCTGATGCAGATTTGTTTAAAGAGGCTTTTTTGAAGTTATAAAAGTCCAGTCCTAGAGGCAAAAATCAGTGACTTCTCAGTCTAGTGACTGAGAGAACAGTGGAGCAGTATGTGTAGTCAGCACCCCTTCATTAATCCTTTCCCGTAATTCTACACTAGTCACCTTCTCCCTTGCCTGACTCTATAGAATTTCAAACCTGCTGCCAGCCCAGGAACTCACTCAGAAACCATTCATTACTCAGGCAAGGCATTTATAATGTTTGCTGATGTGTCGGTGAATAGGAACACAGTGTAAATCCAGACTGAAGAGTGCTCTTTTTTGTCATCTAAATTGCTCCTATGTGATGTGTTCCATAAGCGTTAGAAATCACCAGGGATTCTGACATACTCATCTTTCTGAAAGTAGCATTTCACCGTGCCAAACCCTGGGAAGAAAAAAGGACAGAGAGTGTTCGCAGCTGAAAAGAGAGATACAGCATTAAGTAAAAAGCTGATTATTCACCTCAAACTAGGCCATTGGCTCCCACAGAAAACCTTCAGTGCCTGCAGGCCCTGCTGAAATCAAACATAAAAGCAGGCATCTCTTGCATTCTAACCAGGCTCTCAGTATAACCAAATTAAGCAGCTTAGTGATGAGAGAATGTTAATGAATGAAGGGAGTGGTCAACAAAGAAGGCTGGTCCAGTTTTCCCATGATAAGCTGTGCTGGGGAGAAACGTGCAGCGGCCGTTGTTAGGTGGGGACTTCATAATTCATAGCTGCTTTATCCCAGGGTGTTACTTAGGAGTATCCACAATGAATCATGTGGAAACAGGGTTTCTGGTAGGATAGATGGAGACAGTCTTTTGTTCACATGCCTGGGGAATTTATCAGATTTGCTGTGGCTCACATCCACAGTCATCTGTCTGGACACATGATTGAGTATATCTTTTCCAAATTCTGTGCCTGGTATAACCAGGACATTCAATAGTTTTTTTTAATTGAGGTCAAATTCATGTAACATAAAATGAATTATTTTAAAGTGAACAATTCAATGGCATTTACTATATTCAGAATGTTGTATAACTGCCACCACTACCTAGTATGAAAATATTTTCATCACCTCAAAAGGAAATTCCATACCCATTAAGCAGTTAACTCCTCATTCCCCCTCCCTCCAAGCTCTGGTAACCACCAATCTGCATTCTGTCTCTATGGATTTACCTATTCTGAGTATTTCATATAAATGGAATCATATGTGTGGCTTCTTTCACTTAGTATGTTTTCAAGTTTCATCCATGTTGTAGCATGTATCAGTACTTCATTCCTTTTTACGGCTGAGTAATAACCCATTATATGGATAGATACAAACTGTCTATCAATTCATCCATTAATTGACATTTAGCTTGTTTCCACCTTTTGGCTATTGTGAATAGTGCTGCTATTGATACAGGAGATAGAAAGAAATTATTTAGGCAGATAGTGAGAGCAAGAGAGTCCTCAGCAGAACTTCCCTTCTAACAAAAAAAAAAACAGCCCTAGAAACCATTTTTTTTCTAAAAACTGATGGAAAGCCTGAAAAATCAAACTACAAATATGGATAAAAAAGCTGGAAGCTTGCAAGGGGGAATGCCAGGAGCTGCACCAATAGAAAAGGGCTACCTGGGGAACATGCATGTCCACCATGGAAGCCTTCCTTTTTTATTAGCACATGTATAGTAAGAATGAACTGAGCAACATGAAAAAACTTGGCAGAGGATCCAGCTGCATAATAAAAGATTGGGATGAGGGCTGCCAGAGACTTGCGCCCTATGCAGATGGTTCACCTGGTTCTAACCAATTTTTTGTGCCCTATGTAAATCAAACACCGCCCACAAGCTCATCGATAAAATCCCCTGCATCTCACCAGTGGATCAGCAACCCATTTTTCCAGGACTCCTCTCTGTAGCAGAAAGCTATTCTCTTTCTTTCACCTATTAAACCTCCACTCTTAACCTCCTTGTATGTCCACATCCTTGATCTCCGTGGCCATGAAATAACAAACCTTAGGTGTCACCACAGACAATGAGGCCAAATCACTATGAATATGCATATGCAAGTATTTGTTTGAATACCTGTTTTCAATTCTTTGGGTTATATACCTAGGAGAGGAATTGCTGGGTCATATAGCAATTCTATATTTAACCTTTTGAAGAACCACCAAAATGTTTTCCTTAGCAGTTCAACCATTTTATATTCCCATTAGCAATGTACAAGAGTTTTGATTTCTCCACATCCTTGCCAATACTTGTTATTTCTCATTCCTTTTTATTTTTTATAGTTATCTTAGTGGGTACGAAGTGGCACCTCATTATGGATTTGATTTGCATTTCCCTAATGACTAATGAAGCTGAGCATCTTTTCATATGTTTGTTGACCATTTGCATATCTCATTTGGACAAATATATATATTTGTCCAAAGTACTAAAGTTATTTGTCCCCATTTTAAATTAGGTTGTCTTTTGTTGTTGAGTGGTATGCCATCAGATTTTAGGTCGTTGAGTGGGATGGATAACCACATCCACCTGCCCTGAGGAATAAAACCAAAAAGTCATCAGAACCTGTGGTGATGAGGAATATCAAGTTTCCTATAATAGAAGACAGCTCTGATATAAATTTGACGGTAAAATGGGGAAAGTGTAGGCTTTGCAGACAGAGCAGAGTGCTCCTTACTTTCTGCTAATGTGACCTTAAATAAGTGACTTACCCTCTCTGAACCTCAATTTTCTTGTCTGTAAAATGGAAATGACAATGCCACTATCATAAGATTGTTGTGAGGATCAAATTAACATAAAACTTGAGATCCCTTAGGAGCTACTCTACAAAATAACTTTTGCTCTTCTCTACACAATCAATACGGCCACATGGAAACTTCTATGAAAATCATTTACTTTTTAAATCTATAAGAAATCTGCTTTTTAAAAGGATTTTATGATGAATCCAATCCTGCATAGAAGTACCCTTTTGTAATTAACCTTCTGGGTTTTCTATTAAGTAAATCTTAATTTTCATGTAGAGTTTATATCAGGCTACGTTTTTCCCAAGTTGTGTTTTTAACTCAGAATGTGTTTCCATTGACATGATCTAAATGTAGTGGTTAGAGTCCCACATGGGCCCACTAAGCCCCCAGAACCTGCGATAGACTGAGATATAGAATTATAGGCATCATCCTCATCCTGGATCTCAGGAGCAGTGAGCATCTGAAGCCAGGAGGAAGAGGACGGTATAAGGCTGGGCCTGGGCAGAATTTTCAAATAAAGGGCATCTTTGGCATTCCCCATATCCTTTTCCATATACCTTTCCTGCCATCCAGGGCCCTTCTCCTTGCACCTTTATGCCCACCACACCCTGGAGCTATCACAGGCTCCCTCCTTTTCCGTTCTCCCCTCAAAACCCACCCTCGTTTTCCATTCTCCACTCAAAACCCACTCTCCTGTCCTGCAAAGTGCTCTATCCTCTGAAGATACCGTATCTCTCAGTCAAAAGTTCCAATTCCTCAGAGCCCTCAGATCAGTGAATTCCGGAGTCCCTTAAGCTTAAAACAGATATCTCCATTGTGAAAATGACAGATTTGGCAACCCAAATTAATGGCCAATTTATGGAATGTCAGTAATGTATTCTTAAGAACAAAAGGACTCTTCATGAGTAGACCAGTTTTCTCAGTGTTTCTTGGATCGGTGTCCTTATGCCATGATACTTTCTTCCCTTCTAAGCCTGGGTTCTCGAAGAAAACCCCAGTTTCTTTGTAGAGATTCTCACAACATCCCTAGGTTTGGTGGTGGGAGTTTACAGTAAGACAGGTCCAGAGAGGCCATTGAAAGGACTTTGTATCTCTCAGATGACTATAAATTTAGGATAATCTCTATTAGCTTTGAATGACTTAAGATTTATAACCACCCTCCTCTCACAAATAAATTTTGGGGTAACATTTATGATTGCACATCTTTGGCAATTTTTATAATTTTTTAAACTTTGTTCTTTTTTGCATCTACCTCCTTTTAGAAATTCCAGATGGTAAGTATTACAGCTCCATGTTACAACTAAAGAAACTGAGACCTAAAAATCTTAAGGAACTTGTGCAAAGTGCTTTAGCTAGTAGGCAGCAGAGCCAAAATTCCAACCCAGATCTGTCTCCTTTCAGAGCTTGAACCCTTAATCACTACACTACACTACTCCAATCAATCAGCTATTCCAGAACCCTAACCCTAAAGCAGACAGCTGAGACCATGAAGCCCAACTAATTCATTTCTCAAATACGAAAGTGTTGTGAACACTCATTTTTTTTTTAAGTACCTCTCAGTATTAGGGTCCTCTAGAGAAAGAGAACCAACAATATGTGCATATATATATACATACACATGCACACGTGTATACACATACACATGCACACGTGTATACCCATGCACATGCATACGTGTATACCCATGCATATGCATACGTGTATACCCATGCATATGCATACGTGTATACCCATGCATATGCATACGTGTATACCCATGCATATGCATACGTGTATACACATGCATATGCATACGTGTATACACATGCATATGCATACGTGTATACACATGCATATGCATACATATACATATATGTAGAGAGAGAGAGAGATTTATTTTAAGGAATTGGCTCACATAATTACAGAGGCTTGGTGGGTCCAAAATAGAGTAGGTAGCAGGCTGGAGACTCAGGGAAAAATTGCAGTTCAAGTCCATAAGCAATCTGCTGGCAGAATTCCTTCTTGTTCAGGTCAGTCTTCGTTTCATTTAAAGCCTTCAGTTGATTGGATGAGATCCACCCACATTTAGGGTATCTTTTTCATTCAAAGTACATAGATTTAAATTTTAATCTCATCCAAAAAAATGCCTTCACAGAAACATCTAGAATCATGTTTGACCAAATATCTGAGCACCATGGTGCAGCCAGTTTGACACATAAAATTAACTATCACATTGCCCTTCTATACCATCATCCACATATCCACATTCAGAGTCACTGGAACTCTGATTTCCCATATGTGAGTATTCTCTAGCATCACATGTGCACAAACCATGTTTCATTCACCACTTTATTTACCCAGAAGCCGCTAGTGGAGCAGCAGCTTTTGGGTGACTTTTCTGGTGGACAGTTTAATTTTCCTTGTGAACTCAACTGTCTAAGCTATGCTACAGGAATCCCATTCTCTCTTGTGTGTCCACATTGGCCTGACCAATGAAACTCTCAGATCTCCTCTGAAGCAAAGAGGCAAATGCTTTGGTTAATTGGTGTGGTCAAGTCTCAGTTTGAGAGAGACATGTTTTCTTGGCTCACAGTTTAGGATTTCATGCTGATCTGGTCGACACAGTTCAGATGAGTTTGACCCACCACTGCAGTCGTTATCCTTTGATCTGGAGTCTAGTTTGTAATTTGACCCATTCAGATGGCTTCCCTATTATAGTTAAGCAAGACAAAACCAAATCACCCCATTTATCTTAATGGGCTTTTTTTTTTCTTTCCTTATTTCTTTCTTTTTCTTTTCTCTTTTCTTTCTTTCTTTTTAACATGAAGCCTTGCCGATCTTTTGTTAAGAAGAAAAAGGAATCTGTGTATCTGATGGGCTTTGAAATACCATCTGGTGTTTAATGTTATTGTGCTCTGTTCTCACAGTGGTGTGCTGAATCATATCTTCAAAGTTCAACAACCATTCAGTCACAGTCACCATTCAATATACTGTGTCATTATCAAAGATTTGGATTTACAAAATGCTACCTGGAAACAAAGCACACTTAACAGGCTGTTCTCCCCAAGGCTGGCTCTGCCGCCTGAGATGAGTCTTCTAGTGTGAAGTCTGTTTGTCTGACATTTGTCACTGACCTTTGGATACTAAGCGGAACTTTTAACCCTGAAAATTGCTGGTTGAATTATGCAATTTTATGTGCCTTAAGAAATACAACAGCATTCTTACTCCAAGATGTAAGTCTGGGCTTTTCTTCTACAAACACCCATATATTGGCAATTAATGTGTGAACAGATAAACTTCATTTTAATCATTAAATATGTGCCAAGAAAGTTGAATATTCATAGATACTCTAAGTGTTAAATGCAGAAGGAAAATACATCAGTGAAATAAATCCTGTGATGCACTATTTCGTTTCAGAGGAAAAAAACATTTTATGAGAGAATATTTATTCCAGAATGCATTGTTTGGGAGGTTAGAATATTTTTTAAGAGGAACACACAAGTATGGTTTCACAAGTTTAAGCAGCATTATTAAATACTTGGACAAAACTTGTGCTTATTGCTTTTAGAATAACAATCTGGCTTTCTCTTTTCACTTAATAATGATCAGGACTACTTGTATAAAACACACAGTACAGTGCTTTATGCAACAGTCATAAACAACCTCTCCTAAAATGCGTTTTTGCTTTTCTACCCTAGTGAACAGCTCTGTTTGAGTAAATGATCCATCCTTGAATCATGTATGCAGAGACAAGATCAGCGTTGGATTGTTGTTTTAATAAACTGGAAGTCTGCCAACATTATCTGGGAAGAGGACGAGGACATTAATGCTAGCATGCAATCTAGCCGTGTTTGGATTTAAGACAGAATTTAATCTTCTTGCCTCCTTTCCTTCCCCTCCTCCCCCTTTCCAGTCCTTTCTTCCCTTAGTACACAGTCTCTTTTCATGGAGTTAACTCAAGCTATCTTAAACAGCATGAACTAATAAAGGATGACATTTTTAAAAGGGGAGGCATTCACAAATGTTGGAATGTGGAACATTTAAAATTCTATGGTACTTAGTTTAAGAGAGTGGTGATTAATGAGTTTATGTTATCTATCAAAATGCTTCCATCATGCTGCTGATGTGACATGGGATTTATGGTAATGAAAAACCTGCAATCCATCCCCGGTATCTAAATCTATCAGCCCCACATTCATACAAAAAGCACTAAATGATATATTTGTAGCTATCTGAAAGCAAGATCATTTTTAAGATATGTACTGCCAAAAGAGAACATTCTTAAAATATAGGAAAGGAAACGATTTCCTTTCCAACCTATTGCTCTAGCAAGCATCATACTACGAATATCAATCTCTTCCTGGAAAAAAAAAAAAAATACTGAGCAGATGATGACCACATGATTAGGCTAGTCATTCTCAGTGAATTTCCTGTAATTTTCTTGGAAATCCTTTGTAGTACCTTTGCTAAGGGTCATACAAATTTTCATTTGGATAATTTGTAATTGTTTGTTGTGCTTTGCATCTTAGAGAAAATCCACTACTACCTTGAATAAAACTCACTTGGTTCCATCTGCAAATCAAAAGAATTCCAAGTAGGCCAATAGAAAGCTTCATCCATTCTCAGCAATTGTTATGCACCACCCATCCCTCCCTCTTCATTAGGTAGCTATTCCTATTTCTGAACGACCTAAGATAACATATATCAACATAATAAAGTTAATTAGCTGCAAGATGTGCTAAAGAGATTTGTGTGTGCAAATAGTGAAAATACTGAACTTTGCGAATGATTTACTTCTTTAAAACAAATTTGACCAGATCAAGTATATATTCATAAAAAATACCAATCTCTATTACTTATACTCTGAAATGCTTTCATGAGTGGGAGAAAAGAGGGAGGAGTTACACCTAGAAGATGCAGAAATTTTTATATAAACTTAGGGAATATAATCATGTGTTTTGTATGCCCTAGCGGAGGCGGTGGAAAAACCACTGTTCTTGGCATCATGAGGACCATCTCTATATTCTGACTCTGTGGGTAGTCATTTTTGTCAGGGTCATCTACATGTCAGGCATTTGGGTGCCTACACTGTAAGTTAATCCACTTCTGTATGCTTTGGAAAACAGACAAAGAGCCCTGTAGTGAAATATTTTTCTTAAGGCGGAATTTCTACTTCCAAAGAGCAGACATCAGCTTAGTGTGTTCCAGAAACAGCACAGGCTTGTATTCCTTCGCCATTTACCCACTGCTTTTGCCACTTCTGCCTTGGAGAGATGCAAAGGATAGAGAAACGCAGCCAAAGAGAAAGGAATCCCAGAGGCCAGGGAAGGCAAGCGGTAACAAGCCAGTGTGTGTATTGTGTTGTACAGGTTTGAAGGGGGTGGAGGAGTCTTGTTAAAAATCACAAAAACTGCCTGTGCAGCAAATAGATTCTCCTCCCACTACTAACACTGCAGAAAATGCCATCTATCAAAATGCTCTTAAAAGCAGTCTCTGATGATGCTGGAATAAAAAGGCTGTAATGACAACTGTGAGGTGGGAGGAGCCTCCTTGCACCCAGCTGTCTGTCAGACTGGGCGTTAGAGACCCTTTAGATTAATAGGGTTGCACCAAGAATGTGACTCCCAGTGAAGAGGTTCTCTTTCTCTACCCTTCCCCCCAATCCAACTTCTGATGCTCTCAGGCTTGGCCCTTGGAGTCAAAGTCACAGAAGGGGAAATGTCATTTCCTGTTGATCATGACAGTCTTTTTTCTGGTCTCAGTATTTCTGGCCTCATTGGTCTTAATCTGACCCAACCCCAAACATCATCCTCAATACTCTTGGGTGACCCAAGCTCAGGAAATAAATGGTGAACCATTTTCAAGTTTTAAAACCATTTTTATAGCTTACACTGAGGTTAGTTTCAGTTTTGAAGTAATAGTGTAATGTCAACATGATTGTCCCCAATATATTATCTACCCCACTGGCTCTCAATATTAAAATGTAATGAATTGTTTGTTTTATTTTTTCTAGCTTGGCAAGAAAATTATGAAAATGTTACTCTCTTTTAAAAGGTAGGCCATTTTTTTTTTCTGTTACCAGAGAGAAGGAAAAAACAAAAACCAACACATATTATGTAATAGTGAGAAAAAGAGAGAAATGCTTATAAGAAAACATCTTTAATTGCTTAATGTTCATAAGACAAAGAGAACAAACAAAGCAGATACACAATTTTAGCAAAAGAAAAACACCACCATGAAACATTTGTTTCTCAAGTAGTTACAAAGAATATTAACTAATCAAGCCATAGAAATACCTAGAAAGAAAAGGATTAGATGCACTCAAATATCAACATTAGGAGGCTTCTCACTGCTGATCCTGCCACCACATGCATTAAGAACTCTCTCAGTGGCCTGACAAAAGGAAGAAAAAAAAGAGCCCCAAGGTCAGTGAGTAACACTAAGACCAGCCACATTGGAGCCTGAGGCAAAAGGAAGAATCAGGAATACTGATGCGATTTTATTTAAAATTTTGACATTTTGTTCATCATGAGTTTTTTGCATTAATTTTGGGTTTTCTTAAATCTTGCATTAAAATATGATTTACCTTGATCACTGAATTTTCGACACCCTCTAAATTTTGCACCCAAGGCAAATGCCTAACCAGCTTGTCTTCCTTCAACCTAGTCTCTGCCCTGTTGTCAAGGAAAAATAAGAAAATGGAAGCACTAACATCACATGATTTTCTTACACTTAGCAAGTTCAAATGGATATAAAAACTGAAGACTAGTTTTTAATTGTTGGAATCACCAACACTTGTTTTCTAAAACACATGCCAAAGTTCTTAAAAGTTGGAATATCTTATGTAAATTAGGTGACTTACAATCATGGGCACATAATGTTTCAGTTAACAAGGAGGACTGCATATAAGACGATGGTGGCCCCTTAGGATTATAACAAAGCTGGAGAACTCCTATGGCCTAGTGATGTGGTAGCCATTTTAACATGGTAGTGCAATACATTACTCACATGTTTGTGATGATACTGGTATAAACAAACCTATTGTGCTGCCAGTTGTATAAAAGTATAGCACATACAATCATGTACAGTGCATGGTTTACTGTTACTGCTTTATGTATTGACTACACTATACTTTTTATTGTTATTTTTCATACTATTTATAAAAAATACAGTCAACTAGAAAACAGCCTCAGGCTAGTTCTTCAAGAGGTATTCCAAAAGAAGGCCTTGTTAGCATAGTTATTCATGATAACACAAATAACTCCATGAGTGTTACTGCACCTGGAGACCTTCCTGTGGGACAAGATGTGGAGGTGGAAGACAGTGATATTGATGATCCCGACTCTGTGTAGGCCTAGGCTAATATGTGCATTGGTGTCCCTATTTTTAACAAAAGAGTTTAAAAAGTAAAAAGTAAAAAACAAAAAAAATTCAAAAGTAGAAAAAGCTTATAGAATAAGAATATAGAGAAAGAAAATACTTTTGTACAGCTGTACAATGTGTTTGTGTTTTGAGCTACGCATTATTACAAAAGGCTCAACAAGTTTTTAAAAATTTTAGAGTCCATAAAATTAAAAAATCACAGTAAGCTAAGGTGAACGTATTCTTGAAAAAAGAAGTATAAATTTAGTGTAGCCTAATTGTACAGTGTTTATAAAATCTACAATAGTATACAGTAATGTCCTAAGCCAGCAGTTCCCAACATTTTTGGCACCAAGGACCAATTTCCAATTTTTTCCACAAAATGGGGTGGAGGTTGTGGTGAGGGGGTGGTTTCAGGATGACTCGAGCACATTACATGTACTGTGTACTTTATTTCTATTATTATTACATTGCAATGTATAATGAAATAATTATACAACTCATTATAATGTAGAATCAGTGAGAGCCCTGAGCTTGTTTTCCTACAACTAGAGGGTTCCACCTGGGGGTAATGGGAGACAGTGACAGATCATCAGGCATTCAATTCTCATAAGGAGTGCACAGCCTGTATCTCTTGCATTTGCAGTTCACAATAGGGTTTGCGCTTCTAGGAGAATCTAATGCCACCACTGATCTGACAGGAGGTGGAGCTCAGGCAGTAATGTGAGCAATGGGGAGCGGCTATAAATACAGATGAAGCTTCACTCACTCACTGGCCCATCATTTCCTGCTGTGCAGCCTGGTTCTTAACAAGCCATGGACCCAGGGACTGTGGACCCCTGTACTAGGCCTTCACATTCACTCATTACTCACTCACTGACTCATCCAGATCAACCTCTTGCAATATCTGTTCATAAGTACTCT
The DNA here is from genome assembly GCF_029289425.2 of Pan paniscus. Classification (NCBI taxonomy): domain Eukaryota; kingdom Metazoa; phylum Chordata; class Mammalia; order Primates; family Hominidae; genus Pan; species Pan paniscus. The sequence goes on along the minus strand of NC_073253.2, from coordinate 120,353,938 downwards.
ATACAGGTGAACCATTTTTTATCTTTTATACCATATTTTTACTTTACCTTGTTTATGTTTACATGTGTTTAGACACACAAATGTCATTCCATTACAATTGCCTAGAGTGTTCAGCACAGAAACATGCTGTATGGGTTTGTAGGCTAGGAGCAACAGACTATACCATATAGCCTAGGTGCGTAGTAGGGTGTACCATCAAGGTTTGTGTAAGTACACTCTGGGTGCACACAACAATGAAATTACCTAATGATGCATTTCTCAGAATGTATCCCCCATCAAGCAAGTGACATGCGACTGTATTTTGAGATGATATCTAGAGATTTTTCTTTCCTACCACTTACTTGTTGCTGGTAGCACTCCACCTATTTAGTCTGTGATATTTGTTGCCTCACAGAGGGGGCATATGCCCAGAAGAAATAAGTGAATTAAGTGGCTGCATATATTGTATAAATACATAGCAGAGAAAGTCTGAAAAGCTATAGGATTCAATTCCAAGAGCCAAGTGATTGAGAGGGGAGAGATTTTTCTCAGTTCCAAAAGTTTTTAAAATAAGATTAAAAACCAAAACTTTAAACACTTCATAGTGTTTATACCTTAACTGACACAATGGGGAGAATGTGGGATGCCATAAGGACTTAACATTTTCCCACCTGAAATTAAATAAGAATTCAACTAGTCCACCTGAAATTAAATAAGAATTCAACTAGTCCCACCTGAAATTAAATAAGAATTCAACTAGTAGATGGTAAAAGAGGAATTTTAGGGAATGTGATAAAAGTGCAGATATCAACAAGTGCATGAGAAAGGGTCTTGTACCTGACCCCTTAATGGATCAAACCCTTGCACAAATGTAGATATGCTAAGGTCACACCAGAATACCAGAAGCAAAGAGGTTGAGAGATTTTACACCACAAAGCAAACTTCACAGTGACAACAACTCACAGACCTGTGTGCAGAAATGAAACTTCCTTTATTTCTCTGTAACTGATTCAAACTTTGGAGCCTCCATATTTATGGTGGAAAATTTAAACTTGTCAAGGTAAACTCAGCCACATCTAACCTAAAACATGTTTTAGTTGTTATACATTTCTGTCAATTCCGCACTCTAAAACTCTTTCCTCCCATTTCCCTCAGTTGTAATAATGTATTAACAGACACTTAACATAGCACTTTTACCTCCCAAGTATAAATTAACTCATTTAACCTTTACCTCTGAGCAATACAGTATCATTGTCTCCACTTCAGAGGTGTAGAAATTGTTAGAGAGATGTCAGGTTAGCAAGTGGCAGAGCTGAAATTCAAACGATGTTTTTGGCAGGGCCTCTAAGTAACGGAAAAGCTGTAACTGAGGGGTGGTGTTGGTGGAAGGGCTCAAGGGAGACATCACAGAGCTATCTCCCCCATGCCAGCATGGAGCTCTAAATCCCTGGAGAGAAGCTTTTAAGTAGATGGGAGTAAGCAGAGTCTCCCAGAGCCCAGCGGTTGAACTGACAAAGACAGAGACTATGCTATGGGACAAGATACCACAGCGGAAGCAAGAGAGGGCTGGACTAAATCTGGATTCGATGCAAATATAATATAGAGTCTGGGCACAGTGGCTCACGCCTATAATCCCAGCACTTTGGGAGGCCGAGGCAGGTAGATCATGAGGTCAGGAGATCGAGATCAACCTGGCTAACACTGTGAAACCTGTCTCTACTAAAAATACAAAAAATTAGCCAGGCATGGTGGCACACACCTGTAGTCCTAGCTATTTGGGAGGCTGACGCAGGAGAATCGCTTGAACCCAGGAGGCAGAGGTTGCAGTGAGCCAAGATCATGCCACTGCACTCCAGCCTGGGTGACAGAGCGAGACTCCGTCTCAAAAAAAAAAAAAAAAAAAAAATATGATATAGAAGCCCCCAAGATCATAGAGACCACAGAGCACTTAGAAAGCAGAGAAGTCGCATTGAGGCGAGGAGAACCTACTCTAGAGTCCTCTTGGTTAGAATCTCAGTTCTGCTGCTTTGGTAATTTGGGGCTAAGTGACCTCTCTGTGCCTCAAATTCTTTACATATAAAGTAGAGATAAAAACAGTCTACAAGGCTGGGCGCAGTGGCTCACGCCTGTAATCCCAGCATTTTGGGAGGCCGAGGCAGGCGGATCACCTGAGGTCAGCAGTTCGAGATCAGCCTGGTCAACACAGTCAAACCCCATCTCTACTAAAAATATAAAATTAGCCAGGCATGGCACATGCCTGTAATCTCAGCTACCCGGGAGGCTGAAGCAGGAGAATCGCTTGAACCTGGGAGGCAGAGGATGCAGTGAGCCAAGATCGTGCCATTGTACTCCAGCCTGGGCAACAAGAATAAATCTCCGTCTCAAAAAAGAAAACCGTCTACATATAAGATTGAATAAACTAACTTAACTTATGCAAAGGGTTTAGAATATTATATTACATCGTGGTTATAAGTACTATTTTAAGTGTTTGCTACTATATTGTTACTTCTAAGAGGAATGCAGAAAAAAACAGTATGAGAATCCCAAATTAATTTAAATTTGCAACAAATGAAAATACATTTTAAGCTTAAGGTTACTGAATTTGCCTTGATGAGCATATCTTTTTCACCTTAAAAAATAGAGATTTCAAAGCTAAGTTCAGCTTAATTACAGAGAAACAAACGTACATTTCTATACATTGCATCAATTGGGAGACAATTCTTCTTGGCTTCCCCCTATTTGTACACATCTTGGGAGTAGAGCCACTGCCTGCCTTTTGTCCAGACTATATTTTCAAGGATGTCTATACAGTAAAAGGCCCTGGAAGATAGATATAGTGTTTCCCTCCAAAGAAAATAAGGCATGTTTGGTTCTGTCCAGTAAATTGAAGGTACCATCTCTCTTCAGGGCAAAGTTAGGCAGGCTACCTGTTATAAAAGGTTCAGGTCCCCTGAATTCAAGATTTCTCTCCTGTAACACAACCCACTGTGAGTCCAGGAATCAGCTGTGCAGCCCTGTAGGAATCAGGGCTTAGGCAGCTGGGACAATCACTGATACTCTGGCTACTGCTATTGCTGTGACTAATAAATGGTTCTTTGTCTCTGACCCAAGAGTCTCATGTTTTCTGCCAACATCCATGACACTGTGGCAGGATAACTTGTTAGCTTGCAAGGAGGGTAAAAATCTCAGAACTTTCACACCTTATTTAATATATTACCAATAAACTAAATAAAGCAAAGTATTTATTTATATGTCTTATTTTATTTTATTTCAATAGTTTTGGGGCAAGAAGTGGTTTTTGGTTACATGGATAAGTTCTTTAGTGGTGATTTCTGAGATTTAGGTGCACCCATCACCCAAGCAGTGTATACTGTACCCAATATGTAGTCAAAGTATTTCATCTTATGAAATATAATTTAATAGAGTCATAAGAATACTCATTTTTCTACTTTCATAAGTTTTTCAGTGTTTTGTTTTGCTCTCAGGCCATTCAATATATATACTTATTTTATTCTTTACACTCAATATGACTTTTTAAAAAAGAAAGACACTTATCTACATTTAAGCAATAACTAAAGGTTTATGCCAGTGACCAGAGATGTCTAAATGTGGCACATTTTGAACACATCCACAGTCCAAGGATTTATCATTACCTAAGCTAAGAACACCGCAGAACACAGATTTTCAGAGTACAAATTCCATTTCTCCGTCTGCCACATTCAGATGAGATCATGGAATCAAAATTAATTAATTATTTCAAACCTAAGTTCAAGAATACCATAAGGAAAGTAACAACAGTAAATGATTATTTCAAAACAATGATAACATCCGTTATTTTATTATCTCTGACTGAAAACAATTGGGTCACATTTTTAAGTTTATTCAAAGAAAGAGAAAATAGATCAGTTGATAGTTCTTCTAAAATCATACAATGAGATCACCAAAGCAAATACAAGACAAATATTCACACCACCACAAACGTCAAAGAATAAAGTCAGTGTTTTTCTCTAGCTCTCCCCAATCCTGACCATTCTGGAATAACGTGTTTCTGCTAATCTGCCCATTTGTGAATGACTTGTAGAAACTGACATCTAAAATAACTTCATGGGGGTAATTAAACTTAACCAGTCCTGGCTACTTTCTCAAATGTCATAATAAAAGAGTGAAATTATATACCAGACATAGTTGTTTTCCAAAGTGGGAAACATAAAACTTTAGGGAGATGAATTATAATGTTATGTCAGCAGTATTTTTACTGAGCAGACCCATGAATGTGGTGTTGCTGAGACATTTCTCCTCACGCCCTGCTGCTGGGAGTTGTTCCTCCCTACTCTATTCCTCCTCCACTTTCCTTACTCAGTCATTATCAAATACATTCATCTTGTTTAAATAACACGGTACTTAACCTCCATTTGATGTCGGGAATGTAGGGCTGCTAAATTACAACCAGAAGAATATGAGAGTGTGAGAGAAACAGGCAGAGAGGAAAATACAAAGAAATGTCATGTTTAAGTCTCATAATAACCAAAAACTATATTAAATTCAAAGTATGACTCTATTTCTAGAAGGAGGAAGCCAAGCTGACGGTAGCTCTTTTCACCTGGTAAAACTGGAGATGTGGATAGCTGTTTATAGGCTGATCACTTTTCTGGGATTTTAACATAGTTATAGATTGATACAGCTCACTGCCCACTCATCAATACCTAATGTCCATCTAAGCAACTTCTCCACAATCATGGAATTTGAAAGAAAATCCAGGAATGGGAATCTTAATCAGGATGCATTTTGTACATCACCTGTGGAGTTTTCAAACCCACTTATATCAAAATTCTGTCTTTTAAAAGGTTTACAGTGACTCCATGGTACCCACTGAGAATCGCTGATCGTGGTTATATTTGTTGGTTTGTAGTTGCCCAGAGGACATATGCAAAAATTACCTTCATATTGAGGATTATTAAAAGAATATACAGAATTGGCGTGGTGGCTTATGCCTGCAATCCCAGCAATTCGGGAGGCCAAGGCAGGTGGATCTCTTGAGCCCAGGAGTTTGAGCCCAGCCTGAGCAACATGGCAAAACCCCATCTCTACAAAAAATAGCTGGGCATGGTGGTGTACGCCTGTAGTCCCAGCTACTCAAGAGGCTGGGAAGATCACCTGAGCCTGGGAGGTTGAGGCTGCAGTAAGCCCTGATCAAGCCACTGAACCCCAGCCTGGGCAACAGAGAGAGACCTTGTCTAAAAAAAAAAAAGAATATAAAAGGAATTCTACGTAATGCAATCTTACTTAGTCGTAGAGCTTTGAGAGGACTGGGATACACAGTGGACTTCGTGGAAAAACAGAACAGTAGCTCAAAATATTTGTGGAAGGAACCTGAACTCAATTGGCCCACTTCTTTTGTTTATCTAGAATTCATTTTTTTCCCAAGTGAAAGTAGGGCCAGTATTCTGCCATTCAGTAAGGAGCACTGCGGTGAGCCAGGAATTCACACTAAGCCACTCTACAGGCCTCCCCAGTTTCTACCCCATGTGTGACTAGCTTTTTGGATCCCATTAACTAGTTTAATTAATACTGTTTTGACTACAAATGAAAGTAAGTTATATCTAGTTCATACGAAAAGAGGTCTTTGTTGTCTGGCATCTCCCAATCTCAGTAAAGGTAGTGGTAAAGGCCTGGAGTTAACAGGAACCAGGACTCTGATGAAACAGGGTTCTCTAGGTTTCTCTTTACTGTGGTTCTCTGCATGAGAAATTTTTCCTCACGGCTATACCCACTACTACCAATATCTTACATTTTCCCAGTTCTATCAACAGAGAAAAGTATTCTGTCCCCACTGTTGTAAATAAGAAAACAAAATAAACAAAAAAGCCTCAAGAAAAAATTCTTATTGGTTTGGAAGGATCATGTGACCAAGCACTGAGAGTATCCAGTCCAATGAAACTTCCATGGCTGGAGTGAGGGGCAAAAAGAATTCCTTTGAACAAGGAGTAAATGCTACAGGCAATAGTTCTCTACTCCCCTGGGGGGCAAGTTTTATATCACTAAATACAATGTGGCAGTAGCTGTAGTATCTGTGCAAGAAAGAGCGCCCCTGGGCTACGTTACTTAATATGACAGCTGTAGATGAGGCAGCTACCTGAGACTTATGGACTCACGGTGAACCCTGTCCAGTTCTTAGGCCAAATTCCCTTCATTCTACAGATGGGGAGATAGATGTAATATAAGAGGTAATATAATATAGAGGTTTTATATATATATATATATATATATATAATATAGAGGTAATAATATAATATAGAGGTAATATAAGGTAATCTACACACCTGAATCTTGCAAATAACAGTAATAAGTCCAATTGCCCCCTACACACATTGCAGGGTGAACTGACACTCCTCCCAACACACGAATACAGGATTTAGGGAGGTATGATTTGAGGTGAGGTCTAACAATGCCAGTTAAGAACTTTCTCCAGAGGTTTCTTAGGTGAGCACTACTTTAGAAAGTTAAGTCCTCATGACATTCCAGTGTGTTTGAAGCAAACCTTTGAAGAGAAAAGCAGCCAGAACCCTAAACGGATGCCCCTCCTATTCCACCCTCCACCTCTACCCCACTTCATAACCCTGGGGCCAGCCCATTCTCTGCCTACTTCCCTGAGGGCAGAGTGACTAGTTCAAGCACCCCGATGACTCCCTTTCTTTCAAACATTGAAGAGCTTATATTTATCTAGAGTTTTAAATTTACAGTCCTAGATGGGCAGTCATCTTACTCTCTTTATGTCTATGTAAGTGAAATCAGTTTACTAGAATGTAACTTTGAATTGGAAAGATAGTTTTTCTGCTAATGTGTGGAAATGGAAACCCTGAGCTAAGTTTTTTCAATTCTGAAAAAAATGAAAATAATCTCTTCTGGGCAATAACGGATCAAATTCAGGGCTGGCCTATCCCCAGGCCCATCTTTCTTTCTCCTCTGGGCCTCTATTTTCTAGTGTCTGGTTCGCATGCCACTCTGTGTCCCATCAGCTTCTGTGCAGGTATAGGTTGCCCACCTGGACTTAGATGTGAAATTCTCTCAACCTGGTATTCATTAAACTCTGTTGTTCGCATACAACCACAGGCCTCCTACAGCCTGTTGGTCCTCTCAGCACTTCTGAGCCCCCACTGGGACTCAGGAGCTTGCACCCACCTTCTCTGCACTGCTCTGGGCTCATAGTGAGGCTGTCCTTGGGACTCCCTGACTAAGTGCCTGCCTTAGTCATTGGCTACTGTCATGACAATACCAGCTGCTCCAGTACCAGATTGGCCTTGAGGATAGCTTAGAGCAGGGGCACCAAGTCTGTAGCTCTCAGATTCTACCAAATGTATCTAGGTGTTTCCTTCTCTTGTCCCTCTCTATCTCTCTCTCCATGCTCACAGCTCTCTGGGTTTTGGTGTCTGCTCTCTCAAGCTACAAATTTTGGGAATACTAAACACTCTGTCTCAAGCACCTGCTCTTTCACATACGAAACACTTTATTGTCTTGACTATGAATTCTAAATTATCCGGTCAACGTTGGAGGATGATAATAGTGAACCAACTCATTATTTTTAGAAGGGACAAATAAGGTATATAAAGAATCAGCATTTATTTTGCCTTCTTCTATGGTGTGCACCACAATAACCAAATGATAAGTGGATGGAGAAAACATGATCTTTATAAAAAATATTCCAGCTTATAAATGAAGAAGAAATGTTAGAATTACAATATCACCAGTTTGCAACCTCTATAACAGAGGACATCAACAGCCACAAACACCAAAAAGAGAGAAAACCAGACAGTATGGTATGTGCCTATTGTTGGAAAAACCCACCACTTCCTATATTATTGCCAAAACTAACTGAATAAGTAAATGAATAAATCCGATCAATCTCTACAGTCAATTTATGAAAATGCAAAGCATAGTGTAACACAGGTACCTACTCTTCAAGGATATGATCAGAAAAACCTGGATGGGAAAACTACAGGACAAACTTGTTTCTTCAACAAATAAATTGCAAAGAAAAAAAGAGAGAAATGGAGGGGAAATCTATAGAATAAAAGATATTTAAAAGACATATTTGCTAATCTTATTGTTCAGGTCATGTTTGGATCCAGGATTAGAAAAAAAAAAAAAAAAGGTGTAAGAAGGACATGACATTTACAAGAAAATATTTGATTTGATGTTGATGATATTAAGGAATTGTTGCTATTTTGGGGGTGTGATGATTACTTTGTATTTGCATTAAAGCAAAAGAGTCCTTGTCTTTTAGAGATGTATACTAAAATACAGTTGTCCCTTGTTGTCCCTGGAGAATTCATTCCAAGACGCCCACAGATACCAAAATCTACAAATGCTCAAGTTCCTGATATAAAATAGTGTAGTATTTGCATGTAACTTACTCACATCCTCCTGCATACATTGAGTCATCTCTTGATTATTTATATCTAATACAATGTAAATGCTATGTAAATAGTTGTATTGTTTAGGGAATGACAAGAAAAAAAATCTGCACACGTTCAGTGTAAATGCAACCATCTTTAACAAAAAAAAAAATGAATCTGCGGTTGGTTGAATCCACAGATGTGGAACTGATGGATATGGAGGGCCAACTATACTTAAAGGTAAAACTACTTGATACCTGGGATATGCTTCAAAATAACAAGGGGCTAAATGCAATGTAATATCTTGGATTGAATTCTAGAAAAGAGAAAGAATTTTAGTGGTAAAACTGGTGAAATAGGAATAAAGTCTAGATTTAATTAATAGTTTCATAACAATACTAACATATTCATTCTGACAAACGTACTATGGTATCGTAAGATAGGGAGACATAGGTAAAGAGTATGTGAAAATTGTCCTATCTTTGCAACTTTTCCATAAATCTAAAATTATGCCAAAATATGAAATTTATTTTAAAAGCAATGAGAAGAGAGAAGTGGATGCAGGTGTAGATGGGACAGGATTCACCAAGGATGAATGGTTGTTGAAACTGGATGGCGAGTATAGAGGATTACTATACAACTCCACCTACTCTTGAGTGAGTTGTAAATTCTCCATAATAAAGTCACGTAAGTTAAAAACATTATGATCTTTTCTATAGACTATTAAGAGCCTACACAGACCTTTGGAAGCCAGTAATTTGACACTTTGCTCTCTGTATCATTTCTGCCATCAGGGCAGTGGTGCCTAAAGAGTAGGGCAAAGGGCAGGAGCAGAAAGAATTGGAAAACAGTGGAGTTAAATATCACCCAGCTACAATCACTCGCTTCTTTTCTTATTAGACCCCAAATTATTTCTTCCTTTATATTTTAAAATCTTTTTTCACCTGTATTTTTATCGCATTTTAGATCTCTTCTAGCACCATGTGCCCATCTACGCATCACTTGGTGTAAGGTCCCCACTGCAATATAACGAACAACCACAGCGTATTAAGCAAGCTAGAAGCATATTTCCCTACACACAAAATAAGTCTGGAGGTCAGCAGGCCAAGACTGTCAAAGCAGCTTCATGGAGTTTTGGATGACTCAAGCTCCTGCCTGTCCCCTACTCTTAGATTCCTACGATGGCAGCCTGGTCACCACACTTACAAGATAGCTTCTAGAGCACACCCACATTCCAGGCAGCAAGAAGGGAGATCAATCCACTTCTCTTTAAGGAAATCTCCCAAAAGTCCTACGTATTTCTGCTAACCTTTCACTGACTAAAACATACCCACACAGCCACTCCTGGCTGCCAAGTGGAAATGTAGAAAATGGTCTTTTAATTATACTCTGGCTGTCCTCTACAAAAACAGAGTCCTATTACTGAAAAAGGAGAACGAAGTGGATGTTGGGTAGAAAACTAGCAGCCTCTGCCACAATCAGTCATGGGAAAAATCTGAACATGCAGTGGCAGAGGAGTCCAACCATGACTTATGCCCAAATTAATTATCCGGCTAGTGCAATCAGCAAAGATCTGGAAGTATCTGTCATCCCACATACGCTGCTGGCTGGTTTATGTTGATTGGTTTGACTGAAAGTTAAAAGTAGAAAACTGCCTGTTCATTCACCCTTCACAGCAAGATATCATCTATCTACATCAGACGCCAATATATGTGCATTTGTGTCAGCATCATGTATAGTACTAGATACGCCTGCTGTGACTATAATGTCCTTTAAACCTAAAATGGAATCATTATAGATTCCTCCTGGCAGCCCTCTTGAGTCTCTGGGAGACCTTCTGGCCTCCTGGCCAGTCTCCAGAGAGATTCCTGTCTGTCTGCCCGGGAGGAGACACATTCTGGGCTGCCTGCCCACATTCTAACCTGCTGCTCACACGGGTAGAGAGCTGTGTCTATTTGGGTCAGTCCTTCCAAATGATTATTCTGTTGCCTTTAGGTAAGTTCACTTGAATGTCCCACACATACCAACTGTGCACACCACATGTTTGAAAGCCAGTTGCCCAGTAAAAGCAATGAAGTATGTTGGAAAAAGCATCTGAAATCTGAGACTGAGAACCAAGCTGGAGCTCTTTTTGGTCCTGGCAGTGAAAGCTTAGGAAATTCACTTAGGCTCTCTAAGCCTCAGTTTCCTCATATGCCAAACAGAGATATTGCTACCACCTCTACTTTCCTTGCAAATATATTGCAAAGCTCAGTTACAATGAGATATTACATGTCACAGTGCTATACTTTACACCAAAAAAAGGTTAATATTATTCTTAATCTAGTGAAAATGTGAGTCATTGAAAAAAGAAGAGAAAAACAAGAAACAATAATGTAGCTCAAGCTCATTTGACCAGGGTCAACACAAAGAAATATAGTAACTAGTGCCAAATCTGCAGGATATAAAGAATATAGAGAGACAAAAGAATATAAAGAGACAAAAGGATCAGTGTAATTGTATCTGCCTCAGAAATGATAGATTCTAAATGACTTCTCTCAGGAAGTAAACTTACAACATTCTTCGAGCCACCATTTCCATTTATTATCAGCCATTCTTCCCATGGAACATCAGTTCAAAGAGGAAACCTATTGTTAAATACTCTGTTCTCCTCCAACTGAAAGGGTGAACTATGTTTTATTTCTTTTAACTAAGTCACCTTTAAAATTCATCAAGATTCCTATATCAGCAGCAAAGACCCAAAACTCTCACATAAAATTTTACTGTTCAATACCATCAACTAGGGTCCATTTCCATTCACGAATATAAGCCTTTGGGCACAAGTATGTAAGTAGTTACATAAACATAAATTCATTCAGGGAGATAGGTGACTTCTGTAGGTGTGAATGTACATGTGTATGTAATTCTATATATTGGAGCCTCTAGAAGGTTCATAGTTTTATAGAGACATCAACAAGAATTTTAAATCCTTTAGTTTTTGTCAAAAGAAGGAGCTTTAGTTTATGCAACATAAAATTAGAATTGCTTTTACTTGCTACCAGTTTAATATCAACATTTTTATTCAGAGTTAGACCCAAAGCTAAACTGCTGGGATTTGACATAACAAAACTGCTCTCCATATGTGAACCAAAAGTCACCTGGGATCTATCGGCCAATTAAGACTCTTTGCTCAGATCTAACTTTAGAGGGTGACTTCTGTCAAGAGCTAAGGAAGAACACAATTCATTATGACTGCAGAACTCAGAGAAGTCAAGAAGCAGATTCACTGGACATTAGTAAACTTTTCCTGTGACCCACAGCTAGAGCAAAGTACCTCTTAATTGTGAATAATTTTTCCTGATAAAAGTTTCTCACTCCTTTCTTAAATCTGGAACTTCCCTTGCTTGGAAAACACCCATACACACATAACAAAAGGAATTCATTCCAGATGTCCAAGAGGCCTTGCATGTCAGGGTCTGGCTTTCATGGTTGCAAAGGGAAATTTTGGCAGGTGGTCACAATGGTATTTTGTCCCTCTCAAATTTGCTGCCATCAAACCACACTGTAAAACTCAGCTGGTTTACATTTGTATAATTTTTGCCTAACAAAGGGAGGAAAAGACAAGAAAATTAGCCGAATACTCACCAGATCACAAGGCTGAAACACAGGTATAGGTAAATTCATCCATAAGAGTTTTATCAGTGCTGTGTTCCCAGAACTGTTCCACGCTGTGTGGAGGAAACAAAAGTAGGAAACACTGTCCTAAGTCTTGAGAACTTAAAATGACTTACTAGTGACAAGGTTAATGAGAATAAGAGTGCCACTGTGCTCCCATAGTACCCTGCATAAAGCATCACTGCACATACTACTCGTTATAATGAACAGTTTGTGTGACTGATGTCATCCACCATGTCCAGCCCCCAACAAGAAGCATGGCATATCTGTCATAGTAAACACAGAGCCCAAAGCATATTCGAGAAATGCTAACTCAGTGAATGTAGGAAACAACAGTAGAAAAAATTAAAGAGATGTGAGAGCTGTAGGGATTCAAAATGCAGTCAAACATGAGCCCATTATGTTTCTGGGAATTATCAAGTGTTAATATTTTTTATTCTGCTAATAAGGCATCTCTTCATATTCCTAAGAACCAATTTGAATTTTTCTGCCCTTAATTGTACTACACACTGAGAAACAACAGCTACTATGCTAGAAAATATAACCTTTAGTCTGGAAGTCCATTGTTAAAAAGCAGGTATTATCTTACTGCAGAAGAAAGGGAGAAGAGATACTAAGAGTGATGAAGTTGATTTCATTGCTGTGTTTTGGTGACAGTGTATTCCCAAGGGGAAAGGCAGGCTTGCTGGGGGCGGGGGCGGGGTGGGGGGTGGTGGGAAGCGCTCAAACTTAGGTGAAGGCGGGATATTCTTTTTTTTTTTTTTAAGTAAATTGTCTTATTCTGTACAAAGTAGTTCAGATAAAACATCTGCTTATCTGCTTACTACATCATAAACAGTGTTGAGAGTCCTAGACCTTCACTGTGACCCAATTATTCAGCATTCTCAGTGTAAAACACCATTTATAAGAGAACTTCAATAAATATCATCGTGCGAAGGGTAGTTGTATGGTGAAATAAGTTTAGGAAACACTAATTACCATATCTCCCTCCTTAGATTTGCAATGTACCTTTATATTGTAAAGAAAATTGTGTTAGTTTACTTACTCGGGGTTTTCCCAAAATTATTTGCCTATGAGCTCATTATTCACAAAGTAGATTAGAAAACACCATTCTCAGAGCCCTGCGTTGACTGCTGTCTAACTTTTCTTTCAGTGCTAAATTCTGTTATCATTTTGGGCCAACATTCTCTCACTTTTTAGAAGTCATAGCTAAAATTTGGGTATATATTACTACTCCTAAAGAACATAAGAACTGAGTTCTGAAGATTGAAGCTTAGCAAGAGTCCACCCTGAAGACCAAGGATAAGAAACAGCACTTGGTATCACAGCCTAAAATTAAAATATTCTTGGGGAAAAAAATTGAACTTGAATCTGATCAAGCCTTGCTAGATTTTACCACCATTTACAGGGATGACACCATGGAATGCAATCAACAAAATCTCAACTTGAGAAACTCCAGAGGATGCATAACCTGCTGCCTTCAAAAAATAAATTAAAAAACAAAACATAAAGGGAGGCCGGGCGCAGTGGCTCACGCCTGTAATCCCAACACTTTGGGAGGCTGAGGCGGGCAGATCATGAGGTCAGGAGATCGAGACCATCCTGGCTAACACGGTGAAATCCCGTCTCTACTAAAAATACAAAAAATTAACTGGGCGTGGTGGCAGGCGCCTGTAGTCCCAGCTACTCGGGAGGCTGAGGCAGGAGAATGGTGTGAACCCGGAAGGCGGAGCTTGCAGTGAGCCGAGATCGCGCCACTGCAGTCCAGCCTGGGTGAAGAGCAAGACTCTGTCTCAAAAAATAAAACATAAAAGGGAGGTGTTATCTGTAGATTAAAAGATACTGAAGAGAAACATCAACCTTGTGGTGTTTGAGTTTTTTTGTTTTTGTTTTGTTTTTTTGAGACAGAGTCTCACTCCATCACCCAAGCTGGAGTGCAGTGGCACAATGTCGGCTCACCGCAACCTCCGCCTCCCAGGCTCAAGTGGTTCTCTTGCCTCAGCCTCCCAAATAACCGGGATTACAGGCGCTCATCACTACGCCAAGCTAATTATTATTATTATTTTGTATTTTTAGTAGAGACAAGGTTACACCATGTTGGCTGGCCTGGTCTCACATTCCTGACCTCAGGTGATCCACCTGCCTTGGCTTCCCAAAGTGCTGGGATTAGAGGCCTGAGCCACCGCACCTGGCCAGTGTTTGAGTTTTATTTGGATTCTAATTTGAGCAAATTAACTATGAAAAAATATTTATGAGACAATCAGGAATCTTTGAACACTTTCAGGATATTTGATGATATTTAAAGAATTACTGTTAATTTTTTTAGATGCGATAGTATTGTGGTTGTAATTTTGTAAATATATAAGAAATACTTTCTGAAGCATTTTTGTATGAATAATATGTTATCTAGGATTTGTTTCAAAATAATCCTGGGGAGGGGGATATCAATAAAAATAGATTTGCCATAGTATGATGAGGTGGATACATGAGAGCTTAGTACACTATTCTCTCCAATTTTGTATTTTTTCAAATTAAACGTTTTCAAAAAGCAGTTGGAAGAAAAAAAGAGGGCAAATAAATTATTACAAACCGGATGAATACACTGAAAAGCCACAAGAGCAAGGAACTGAGACGCAGGGACAGAAAACACCATGGATACAACAGAGAAGTAAAGGAGTGTGAAAACCAAGAAAAGAAAGAAATTTCAGTGGAGTTTTGAGAGAGTAAAACAGATTATGAAGCGTTCAAAGCATGATGTCTGGTGAAGAAATGTACATAGCTATACCCTCTCATTTGAGGAAGATGGTTATGAAAAAAGATGGTGGTTGGAGGTCAAGTGAAGGTTTGGCAAGTTGTGTAATGCTATGGACTGAATTGTGTTCCCTCTAAATTAATGTCGTGAAGCCCTAAGCCCCCTCCATGTGATTGCATTGGAGAAAGGGCCTTTAAGGAGGTGATTAAAGTGAAATGAGGTATAAGAGTGGAGCCCTGATCCAATAGACCTGTTGGCCTTGTAAGAAGAACAAGAGAAACTAGAGATTTCTCTCGTCATGCACACAGAGGAAAGGCTATGTGAGGACATAGCAAGAAGGTGGCCATCTACAGGCCAGGAAGAGGGTCCCCACTAGAATGGGACCATCCTGACACTTTGATCTTGGACTTCCAGCCTCCAGAACTGTGAAAAAACAAATTCTGTTGTTTAAGTTACCCAGTCTATGGTATTTTGCTATGGCAGCCCAAGTTGACTAATGCAGGTAAAACATGCACATTTACCTCATTAGCCTTTCTCACTACTTTGCTAAGCATTTATCATGTACTTTTTTTATTATGTTGAAATTCGACATGGGAAAATAGATGTCACTGAGTGGTATTGTTGTTCTGTGTTCCTTTAGGAAAAGGTCAGTCAAGTACAGCCACAAAAGAAGACACAGGAGAGGCTCCAGGAAACAAGATGTGTGATACTTGCAAGTCCTGGAGAGCCAGTTACTGCATGCTGAGAGGGGGCCATATGGGAGGAGTGCCAAGGAAGCGGGCTCAGCCAAGCAGTGGGGAGAGCCGAGAGAGAGTGAGGACCTGTGGTCAGGTGCCTTCACTGGCAGTCAGGGTGGAGTACATAGGAAAAGGGATTTCACTGGTGCATTTGAATGTTACTAAGTCACGGTTGAGGGAGGGCAGTGATAGGAAACTTGTGATAGGGACCAGCCTTATCACATTAGTGCGCCTGGACACCTGGGCAAGGTGCTCACAGCTCAACAAGAGGCAGCGGGAAACAAAACAGGAAGTTTTAAAATTTTTTAAATTCACAATACAGCTATAAAGACTCAGTAATTGTTCCTCTCAAAGTTTGTTTTCATAACATGCTCTTTTCACTATGTTCACGCTTTACTTCTTTAAAGGAGAAAACACCAGCTTTCAGCTTTAATCATGAGCAGAAAGCTTAGATAAACCATGTAAATCCAAGCTGGGCACGGTGGCTCATGACTATAATCCCAGCAATTCGGGAGGCCGAGGCAGGTGGATCACCTGAGGTCAGGAGTTTGACACCAGCCTGGCTAACTTGTGAAACCCCGTCTCTACTAAAAATACAAAAATTAGCTGGGCATAGTGGCAGGAGCCTGTAATCCCAGCTACTCAGGAGGCTGAGGCAGGAGAATTGCTTGAACCTGGGAGGCAGAGGTTGCAGTGAGCCGAGATCGCGCCATTGCACTCCAGCCTGGGCGACAGAGCGAGACTCCATCAAAAACAAACAAAAAAGTAAAGCCAAATTTTTCTCCCTTATTACTTTCCAAAGCACATAGGCTCACTTAATTCAGCTATTAGAAATTTCTGCATTCAAGATCTCCCGGTTTTTCTGACCAAATTGATGCTCTTAAATTTTCCTCATTCTGATTGTCAAGGGTTCCCAACACCACTCTCGTGTTCAGTGATTCACTAGGGTTCACGGGACTCAGCATATAGTCACAGCTATGATTTATTAGAGCAAAAGGAGGCAAGGCAAAATTAAATGGAAAAAGGAGCATTGGGTGAGGCGCAGAGGAAACCAGGCACAAGCTTCTAAGGGTCCGCTCCCAGTGGATTCTCACAGAACACACTAAATTCCTTCAGCAACGAGTTGCAACAACACATGGAAATGCTGTCTACGAGGGAAGTTTATTAAAGACTCAGTGCCCAAGGCTTATGCTGGAGGCTGGTCACTTAGGCACTCTCTGCCTAGCACTTGCCAAAATGTCGTACTCCAAGAAGAAATGCAGGTGTTCAGCGTAAGTCAATCGCACAGTTCAGGCACAGTGAGCCACTCATCAGTTAGGCAACTGTGGAAACCTTCCTGAAATTTAAGATTTCAGATGCTAGCCTGGCGCCAACCTTACAAGCAGGCCTAAGAGAGCTGTCTCAGGCCTGCCATGTTAACTTTTCTCTGCACACTCACGGGAAACTTTGCTGTCATTCAGGACTATTCAGGGTCTTCACCCACTGTGACCTCTTTGTAGCCTTTAATACTCTGACCACATCCTCTTTCTGAATTTTATACCTTTCATGATTTTTATACCATGCTACACCATGAAACTATTTCTTCCCTTTTGTGTCAGAAAAGGGGATTATGAGGGCAGTCCCATGGTTAGGGACTGAGGGAGGTGGGTGACCCCAAACTATAACTCTTTCCCCTTTCACTCAGTGAATCTGAAATCAAATACAAACACACATCCCCAAAATGGAAACCCTTCAGAAGACCAAACTATCTTGTCTCTATTCGGAATCTGTATCCTCTCATCCCTACATCTCTATTCCTGCCCCTTGTAGCATATCTCCAACCCAGGCTAAAGTGGCATGTGCCCCAACTCACCCTGGCTTCTTTAGAAGGCATGTGCTGCACTTCTAATCTTCATGTTTCTCACTTGGCCAGAGGAACGTTACGGAGAGAAGCTTTGCTACACTACGTTCTGTCCGTTCTATTGCCCCAAGATTCCACCTTCACGTACTTCCCATCCTCAGAGCAATCATGGCCTAATTGGCCTCTCTCCCTTCATCACTTCCATCCTACTAATACCCAACGTATAAATATCCCTAACCACAGCTGTGACTTTTGATCACGCCACAACTTAAAACTGTCAGTGTTGTCTGTTGCCTATTTCCTAATGAACAGAATTTCCTAATGAATAAAACTCTTGGCCTGGTATTAAGGTCGTCCGTGACTTAGCCACGCTCTTTTTCTAGTCCCATCTTCCTCTACTGCTATTCCCATATTCATTTCTGAAGTGAATAAGAAAGCTATTTAATAATGCTCCTCTAGATAATTTAGTCAAACTAGATCAATGGGATTTTTTTTAATGTACCTTTTATTCTCCAGGCTACCTTAATTGAGAATAGGATCAAGAACTCATTTGTAATGATCAGCTAAAGCCAGGCTCTCTCTCACCTTGCCAGCACACTGGAATCACCTGGATCCCGCTCCTCGGTTTTCTGATTCAGTCGATCTAGGATGTGGCCTGGGCATTGGGGTTTTTAGAAGCTCCCTAGGGTTTCTATAATGCACAACCAGGGCTAAGAAACACTGACACAGAAAATCTGTCTTTGCCTGTGTTTTGTCCAAAATGGACTACGGGACTATTACAACAGAGTCCATGCATGTTCTTTTTATATCTCTATTCCTTATCTAAAGCCACAGTCCTCCCCTTAATCTCCACTTCTCCTCTTTGACACCTAACCCCCAATGCCTCTTTCTTGAGAGCCTTCCCTGATCTCCAGTGAACAGCATTCTCACCATCCCTGAAATGTAGGACCATCTCGCTCATGCCCCTCCGCTTCTGATGCTGCTCATCTGTCTCGCTTCTCACATTATTCTTGTATTGCTGAAGCCCCTCTTTCCTCAGGTGCTTTTCCAAGCACCTTTCTCATACTTGATTTAGCATAAAATTTTGTGTTGTGATGTTAAATGAAAATTTGAAAAATCAAAACGTGATTTTTAATTTTTGCAACGGTTGTGTAATGCTTTTAATGAGAGATTCACCCAGCAAGTCAAGTAAACATATTCTGATCTTCCCAAATCATGAATTGTTCCGAGAGCAAACACTCACCCCTAATCATTTTAAGATCTGAATCAACTCTGGGTACATGTGCTTTACTTCTCACTGACAACTAGTCGCTTTTCAGGCTTAGGCTACCAAATCCAAAGTTGCATATTCAGAATTCTAAAACAAAAGAAAACCAAAATAACCCCCTTTTGCCATGTTGTCTCCTGCTATAAATTAGGCTGGGTTTGCATCCAAATGTGAGGAGACAACAAGGAGATGAGAATTGACATGCATTATTAGTTGGCAGTAGTTTGGTTTTCTTTTCTTGATTGCTTCAGGGCTAACAGCTCACCTGCATTTTAGAACAGGCACCTGCTAATTCAACTTTCCAACCTTTAATCTCACCCTTTCACCCACAGCATTTTAATTACCCTACAATTAATATACTCCTGATTTTACCCACATGGAAGAGTGGGATGGGAGGAGGGTGAGGAGAGAGACTGGCTTGATGGTAATTTATCGTCCAGATACCCCTCTTTTTTTGTCCCTGGGTGAAAGTCTCTAATCTTGATTCATTTTAATAACAGGCCTGAAAACACTCTCACCACCATCCCCAACACAAACACACACACGCACACACAGATGCTAATAAATGAGACATCATCTCCTTGAACAGAATCATCAGTTCTCACTTCTCTTCAAAATCTGTGCCTCTGACCAATTCTCCCTCAACCTCACTGCCTGAAGCTAGGAACCCCATCTCTAAGTGGGAGGAGAAGGGAAGGTCGATTGGCAACCCAACAAAGTGACAAAGAGGGCAAAAGTTCTGAAGAAGTTGGGAGAAGGAGGAAAGGGGGGAAAAATGAATAAACAGACTTTTCTTTGCCCTATGGATGCCTACAACGACCACTGAAGTAATTTTAAATTCTTCATAGAGGAAGACTCAAGGCCCCAGCTGCCCCCAGCTTTATTGGTATTCCCCACTAAAGGAAGATCAGTATGCCAAATGGAAACTCTGCAAATGAAAATTAAGCTCTGGGTCATGGGAGGGGTGGGGGAATGGAGCAGCGCTTTTTACCCACCTGCCCTGTAGAAGCCGGCCTTTGGCTGTGGCTGGCGCCTGCTGCTGTTGATTGGCAGTCCTCTGGGTGAGTATTCACCTGGGCAGACACAGTGCCAACTGGACTCTGGCCATCCAGCTCAGGCTGCCTGCTGGGGCCGTGGCCCTCCCTCAATCCTGCACACATGAGGACACAGGCTTCGAAGAGAGACTTCATCTCTCTTGGCAAAACTTTTTTCGGTCCATCCTGAGCACTACTGATCTTCCTGAGTAGCCATTTTAGCATTCTACAGGGCATCTTTTGTCCCTTCAACTCTGCTAATACAGTCTTATCCTAATGCTGGCTTTGAATTGCAAAGAATTAAAATGCCAGTCTTCTGTCCCTATGCCTTATTAACGTATTGACCACCAACCACTTGCCATGAAGCTTACCTCTTATTTCAATGAACACTCACAGCAAACCTCTGGTACTGGTCTCTTTTCTCCATTTTACAGAAGACAGACACTGAGGCACAATGTCTCGCCCAACTTAAGGCACGAGTTCTCTCAATTTTCTACAATGCCATGCAATTTCTCACTTGGTGCTGAGTCTACTCAGTGCTTGAAGTGGCAACTCAGATGTGTTCTTTCCATTGAGAAAATAAGGAGGTAGGTGATTTATCCAGAGGAGCCACCCTTCTTTGTGACAAACTGGCAAAATGAGAACAAGCTACGTTTATTGCTTCCTGGAAATTAAAGGGACAACATCTTTCCAAAGCACAATCTTCCCCAGGAGTGATTAGGGTACACCCTGAGCTCTAGTGGTTTGTGGTTAAAACTTGCCCCGTACACCAAGACTTCACTACCACCGCAGAGACCATGAATGTGGCCTTGAGCTTCCTTCTTAATTCAACCCAGACTGTCTAATTACATAATATACACATTTTTAATTGATTTACTTAGGTACCCCTTATATTTCATACTTTAAATTTTATAGAGCTTTTTCTTTTGAAAAGCATCTTCGCATGTCTCCTGAACATCATTTTCCTGATTCTTAGTCACATTTTACAGATGAGGCCACAAATTCTGCCTCAGGATTCAAGCTCCTTCACTATTCCATGTTATTTCTGTTCTTCAAAAACTAGGATTAAGAAAATCCTCATGAAGTAGTATTTGGGGTTGAATTTTGTCCTCCAGAAAGATATGTTGAAGTCTTAACACCTAGTACTAGGGAATGTGACCTGATTTGGAAATAGGGTCTTTGCAGATCTAATTCAACGTAAGTTAAAATGAGGTCATTGTAGAGTAGGGTGAGCCCTTAACGCAAGATGACTGGTGTCTTTATAAGAAGAGGAGAGAAGACACAGAGATAGACACACATAGAGGAGAACAGCACATGATGATGGAGGCAGAGATTAGAGCACTGCATGTAGATGGCAAGGAACACTAAGGATTGACTGCCAGTAACCACCAAAGCTAGGACAAAGGGATGGAAGAGATCCTCCCCTCTGTCCCTGAGAGATCATGGCCCTGCTGACACCCTGACTTTAGGCTCCTAGCCTCCAGAACCATAAGATAGTAAAGTTCTATTGCTTTAAGTCCCACAGTTTGTAGGACTTTGTTACAGCAGCACTTGGAAACTAACACAGGGAGCATCTGAATACAGGTGTTCCAGAGCCAGGCCAACGGAAGGGATTGGGGCTGCAGTATTTCCCATGTTCAGTCTGTTCTGATTTTTTAAAACCACATATCACGAGTTGCTGAACTCTCTGCAAATAAAGTTTCTTAAACTTCTTTTGAGTTCCTCAGTGTGATGGAAAAATTTCCATCCTAATTGTTCTTTTCCCAAAAGAGTGAAAAACACGGCAAGCCTTTGTTAATCCCCATTCCCCAGCCCTGTACTGCCTGCTGGAGCCTCCTTGCATCTGACAATATTTTGAGATATTGCCCTCAATAGTGCTTTTCAAACTTTATTGAGTATTAGCAACCCTAATACTGGAGAGCTTTGAAAATCCCCATGCCCAGGTCATACCCCCAGACCAATTCCCTGTGAATCTCTGGGCCTGAGCGGGTGACTCATACATGCCTATTTTAGAAGGTTCTCCAAGTGATTCCAGTGATTTTCCAGTTAAGTCAAATGTCCTACAAATTCCTCTTGGGGTTTTATTTCATCAGAGAAAAAGCTTAAGTAAATTCCTTCCTGATTATAAGCATCTAGAGCAGGGGTCAGCATCCAGCTCACAGCCTGTCTGGTAAATAAGGTTCTACTGGAACATAGCCATGATCATTGATGTACATGTTGGTTTCTGGTTACAATGACAGAGTTGAGTATTACAAAAGAGATCATATAGCCCACAAAGCCAAACATATTTACTATCTGTCCCTTTAAGAAGTTGATGAAAGATTGAAATTTCTCTTTTCTTCCCACAGTGAAGATCCAGCAAAGAGCTTTGCACTTAGTAGGAACTCAAATGAATTAAATCGATGTCAAGTGAACTGAAATGAACTGAATTAAATTAAATCTTCTTCCACACATTACCAGAAAAGAATCCAAGGTGTTATGCTTCCCAGGAGTATTTGCATTTTAATAAGTAACTCAGAGAGGCCCCAAAGCCTTTATTTGAAGACAGAAAGGAATACCTAATTGCTGAAATTGCAAGCACCTGTAATTATGAATGTGCAGTTCTATTAGATGGAGAAATCTCTTTCAGAACCCCTCAGATTGCAGCAGGGAGGCTGCCACCCAGCTTACCTGAATACAAAACCTACCCTACTGAAATGCACTCACTGGAGGACTTGATCTTACTATTTTAAAAAAAAATCTCCAATTTTTACTTGTTTTGCTTGCACTTATTTTTGTCAGTCCAACAAGCTCTCCCTGTGGAAAAACTCATATTGATTTTCTTAAAAGATGTCACTACTTCCTCTCTCTAATTGCTAGAATTTTTTTCCCATGGGGATTTTTGGCTTTTCTTTTTCTTTTAATCATGAACAGGTATGTCAACATAAGTATGCTGGCAAATGTATTTATTTAATTTTGCTATAGTCTATGAGTGATAGGAAACTGCTCTGAATTAAATTCTCTCAATGCCAAATCAACTTACCTGGCAAATTTGTCAGCTGGCTACGTTGATGCAAAGGTTTTTAAGATCCTTATAACCTGAGAAGTTCTTAAATTTTAAGTAATTGGTATAGATGCATGTAAAGAACAAGTGGCACTCTTGCACCTTCCCAGGGGAAGGGCTTTGGGAGGATGACTTCCAAAAGAGTCAGAAGAGAGAGGACTCTAACCAGAGTCAAACAGATCAAGATTGGAATTCAGACTCTTACTGTTCACTATCCACAAAACCTGAACGACTTACTGAACTGCTTTCAACATGAGTTTCCTCAAGTGTAAATGGGAGATAATAAAGGGATTTTAAAGAATAATGACATGTTAAGAACTTAGCACAGTGCCCAGCACATAAGAAGTATTAAACATGATGTTACTGTTACAGGAGCTTACATCTTTGGAACAGATGACTCTAGAGACTTCTAACTCATATTTTCATAAAATGAAGACTCATGATATGCCATTTTATAATTGCTGCATCAGATCTGTGTGTGCATTTACTTTATAAACACAATAGTCTTACAACACCTACCAGGCAAAATATTATAGTATTTCATGACTTCAACACAATAGCGAAATCTCCCTGTCTTCACATCCTTCCTCCCTAAAAAATCATTCTATCCATTGATTTATCATATCTTTCTCCTGCTCAGAAGGTTTGAATGTCTCCTTCTTCCCACAAAACACACATAAATGCTTCTGCTTGTATTCAAGGACCATGATAATCCAGCTCCCCAGGAACTGAGCCTAAGTTCCACACAGGTAATTTTTCTTTTATTCTGACTTCTCTCTCTATTTCACAAACATGTCATGCTAACCCTCTCCTCTGTAGTCTCAGTTATGAACCTCTGGCTTTACCCACTTTTCCCTCTGTCTTCTCAATCATTTAAGAAAAGATTGTGCACATATACACCATGGAATACTATGCAGCCATAAAAAATGATGAGTTCATGTCCTTTGTAGGGACATGGATGAAATTGGAAATCATTCTCAGTAAACTATTGCAAGAACAAAAAACCAAACACTGCATATTCTCACTCATAGGTGGGAATTGAACAATGAGATCACATGGACACAGGAAGGGGAATATCACACTCTGGGGACTGTTGTGGGGTGGGGGGAGGGGGGAGGGATAGCATCGGGAGATATACCTAATGCTAGATGACGAGTTAGTGGGTGCAGCGCACCAGCATGGCACATGTATACATATGTAACTAACCTGCACAATGTGCACATGGACCCTAAAACTTAAAGTATAATAAAAAATAAAAAATAAATAAAAATAAATAAAAGATTGTCTCCTCTATCTTTTAAGATTCAGCTTAAGTTCAGCATCCTTCCTGGTAAGTGTAAAATCCTCGGAGCTGGCTGCACCATGGTCAAGCCATCGTGACATTCCCCCGCCCTTGTGATAATGTACTTTGTGATATTCCCCATCCTTGTGAATGTACTTTGTAACATTCCTCCCCGCCCTTGTGACAATGCACCCTTCCTGCCTCTGTGAATGTACTTTGTTATATTCTTCCCGCCCTTAAGAATGTACTTTGTAACATCCATCCCCTGCCTGCAAAAAATTGCTCCTAACTCCACCACCTATCCCAAACCTATAACAACCAATGATAATCCCACCACCCTTCGCTGACTCCTTTCTCGGACTCAGCGCACCTGCATTTGTTACTCACACTAAGCCTGCTCAGGTAGTCTCTTATACGGACATGCGTAACAATAAGGATTCCTTCAGGCCTTGTGAATTTCTCTTGTATTTCTAAATTTGATAGCAACTGCAGTCTGTGTCACACAATTTAACATTTAATTAAACACCTTCCATTCTTTATTATTGCTTTATGTGTCCTAGTTGTAGCTGCTTACCCTAACTAAATAATTTTTGAAGTAGGAAATATCTCTTAAGATTCTTCTTTAGATCATGTTTCTAAACCATGTACACCCTGTGGTATGAGGGACACCAAATTTGGTATTAGACACACCTAAGTTCAAACCCCGCACTCTGGGACCTTGGGTATGTTTCTTAATCTCTCTAGTCCAAAGTTTCTTCAATTATAAATGTAAATATTGTTATGGAGATTTAATTATATAATATCTACAGCTGGTACACAGAAACCATTCAGTAAATGCTAGTTTTTATTTTATACTTGATTGAATGAATGGTACCTATGAAATCCAGTGCTTTTTTGCCTGTGTCTCACAAAATGTGTCTTAGCTTGGTGCTCCCCAGAAAGCAGAGCTTGAGGCAGATCTTCAGACCACTTTACTGGAGAAGGCAATGCAGGGAAGAAGTGAAATGGGAAAAAGCGCAGAGGAGGGAAGAGCCCAAGTGCCTTAGAGAGCTGGCTGCCTCCGTGTATGGAGTGGTACCAATTGCTAAGTCTTCAGAGAGACATATGAGCTACTGCATCTCAGGACAGTGAGGCCGGGAGAGGAAGGAAGGAAACTATATCCATTGACCCCTGTCTTCAAAGGCTCTTCCCACAGGGCACTAAGTCCCCTGTACTGCTAATTTGTGCTTCTGGTGGGTGCAGAGTAGATCCCCAGTATCTGAAGCCTCAGCTTGCATGGAAGACAAGAGTACATACCGGCCTAAGGAGAGGCCCTACGGGGTTGTGACCCTGAGCCCAGGAAGAGTTGGTCATGAAGGCCAGCAGGGGCAAAACCCGGAGCCAAGGTTTCAGGAAAACTTAAGGCCAAGAAGCCAGATAAACGATCAGACAACTGAACTACTTTATCATTCATTTCTCCCCCATATATTTGTTTTGGATTTTTTCCAAAGGTTTTGTAGAAATCTTATGGCCTTATTATTTTGTATATTCCCTTCCCCATGAATGCTGAGAATGTATATTTTCTTTTTTTATAAATAACTTCTTTTTAATTACAATAGCAATAAACATTCAGTGTAGAGAAATTATAAAATAGGGATAAACAGATAAGACAACAAAAATACTTCAAAGCCAGGCATGGTGGCACACACCTATAGTCCCAGATACCCAGGAGGCTGAGGTGGGAGGACTACCTGAGCCCAGGAATTCAAGTCCAGCCTGGGCAATTCTGGGTATTCCTTTAAAAAAAAAAAAAAAAAAAAAAAAAAAGATAATTCAGGCAGGGCTTACGCCTATAATCTTAGCACTTTGGGAGGCGAAGGTGGGCGGATCACTTGAGGCCAAGAGTTCGAGACAAGCCTGGCCAACATGGCAAAACCCCGTCTCTACTAAAAATACAAAAATTAGCAGGGCATGTTGGCGCACACCTGTAATCCCAGCTATTCGGGAGGCTGAGGCATGAGAATTGCTTGAACCTGGGAGGCAGAGGTTGCAGTGAGCCAAAACTGACCCATTGCAATCCAGCCTGGGAGATGGAATGAGACCCTGTCTAACAAATAAAAATTAAAAATACACTTCAAAATCTCCAAAAATCTCTTCATCATGGTATATTTTTTTCTTATCTGGATTTTTTTAAACAATGTACTTTGGATATCTCTTCTTGTTAATAAACAACTGTCTAGAATCTCATCTCTAATGGCTTTACAATATTTCACTTTATGCTGGAACTATAATTTATTTCATCAATCCTTCATTATTGGACATTTATACTGTTAAAAATTTTTACAATTTTTAACAATTGTCCACACTCTGTCTCTAAGTCCTGAGTTCTCCACCTCTCTTCAGCCCACCACTAGTAAGCTCCTGTTTATTACTTTTAAAAGTAAACAAATAAATATCCCTAATGATAATTAATTCCTAAGAGAGAAATTTCTGAATTAAATGTTTGTACCCTTTTAATGCTGTAGGTACGTGTTATCAACTTCTCCAAAAAAGCTGTACCTATTTAAACTTCGCTACCCGTGCTCAAGATTAAGATAGTATTTCCAGATCTGCAGACTCTACTTAATGGCTCTGACCTCAGCTGGGGTCATGCTGAACGTGTTGAGATTGACCACGCCTGGTTCCAGTCAATTAGCACTCCATCTTATCACTGAATAGTGTTGTGAGGGTTCTTCAATAGCATTAGCTCCTCAGAGTCCTGGAACTACCCTTCCTTTTGCTTTCATCTCTACCTGAGAAACTCATCAACCTTATCATCACACTCAATATCATGCAATAAATTCATCTTGGCTTGAATACTTTGGAAGTCAACACTAGTTATAACAAATGGCTTTATTCCAGGCCTTGTTGGGACCTTTGTGCTCTGGTGAGAGCAATTCCCACATATGCAATCCTGAATAACCTGTCTGCCAACCTTAAAGCACTAAACCACAATTTTCTATGTTGCATAATCCTTTCATCTCTGGGAAACACATTCGCCTGCCTAGCTAGGCTCTTGGTGTGCATAAAACAATAATAAGCATTTACACTGGGTGTTTAATCTTCAAAGTATTCATGAACATTAACTAATTAATTTTCACAACACTTTTGTGAGATTAGTAAGTGCTACTCCTCCCCTGAAATAAAAACAGCATAAACCATTGCAACATTTGACACATCACAAAAAGCCCAGAACCTAATAGTCTGGGAAGAGAAGATTGTTGATTACCAGCTCAGTCATGAGAGGGGAAGGGAGTTGAGCAGGCCAGCAATTTCTCTAGTGTCACAGAAGAAATCAGCAGCAGGACAGCATTTCGATTTTACTTTATTCATGCCCCTTGCTGTGCTTAGACCAAAAAGCAGTTCGACCACAGTAATTCAGCCAAAATTCTGCACAAGAGTTAAGGATCCCTGACAAATTCAAGGTCACCTACATGCAACAAATAATGTGAAGGAAAGGTATAAAGAAAGAGTCATAAATATTCAAATTAATGGTATCAAGGAAGAAAATGTATCTCAGAAAACAGGCACACAGGGCATTGAATTTAAAGGTTAGCCATTAATGAGGAAATTCAAAATATAAATGCAAATGACAAGTGACTATGCAATGAATTATAAGAGGACTAGCCCATGAATTCTTATTTTGGTGTGTATCTATACCAGCTATAGAAAATAATGTTGACAATTTAAAACTATAAAATTCCAGAAAGTAGATAAAAACACAGCTTTTATGACTCTTAGAAAAAAAATTAACTTGCTTTACACATCTGGAACCTAGAGATTACTTTTGAACTTGTGCCTTGAATAGATAATAAAATAGAGAATTCTAAGTTTCAAAAATTTCTATCATCAGCTAAATCATTAAATTCATTGTGCTCCAGACTCTAGTCTAAGAAGAGACATGTCACTTGCTGCCACTTTTCTACTTTATATGGACAGCAATTATAATGGTCACTGTAGCAAAATTGTGCAAGACTCCTGGAAATCAGAATAATAACAGCGATAATAATATAATGACCCATTGTGTCTACAAATATTATTTATGATAATATTGCCCGTTTGTGCTAGATACTGTATGCAGAGCTTACCATATAGTATGACAGAGTGTGGAATTCAGCAACAAAGCCCTGACTTTGAATTGCAAAACTTACTACCACATATTACCTGTCTATCATTGAGCAGGTTATATACATTCTCTGATACCCAAGTTCCTCATCTGTATAATGAAGGTAATGATACAGTATTGCTCGATGGCAAGTGACCTTTCCTTGACTCCATATTCCCTGCTAATGACTGCTCCGTTTTCTCTGCTCCTTTGAAAGAATTGTCCACACCCTGTCTTTAAGTACTGATTTCTCCACCTCTCTTCAGCCCACCACTAGTAAGCTCCTGTTTCTACCACCACTCCATTGTAACTGCTCTTTTCAAGGTCAACTTAGAAAACCAATATTTAATTAAGTCCTCATCTTGCTAGACTCTCAGTAGCTAGTCCTCCATGGACATGACTGAGCACATTATTTCCTTGTGAAATACTTTCTTTTCTTAACTCCCTTAATATCACAATTGCCTAGATTTTACATCACCTGAATAATGATGACTTCTATCCCTTCCTGTGATTCCTCTTTTCCTGCCTGATTCTAAATGCTGGCATATTGAAGGGCTCTGTCCTTATCCCTATTCTATATCTATCCCTGCCCCTTGGGAGATTCCATCATATTTCACGGCTTCAAATAGAATATACATTCACATCTCCAGTCCAGATCACTTTTCCAAGCTCTGTATTGGCAAGCCCAATGTCTACTCAGAATCTGCTCTTTTGTAAATAAGAGACAGTTCAAACTTAGTATGTCCAATATTAAAATTGTGACATCTGTCCACTCATCCCATCCTCCATACTGCCAACCTTTTCTTTGACAGATCTTCTCCATCTCTTTTACTGGCACTACTATTCATCCAGTTGGTTATACTCACTCTTCATCTCTCCCACCCTCCACTCGTATATCCAATCCATCAGGGGGTCCTGCTTGCTCTGCCTGAGAACATATCCTGCTTCCAACCACTTCCCCTATCTTCACCATAACCACCTTAGTCCAAGCAGGAACATCTCACGTGGATTAATACACTTTTACCTGGTTTCCCTATTGCTTCTCCTCTTATCCCACAGCTGCCCATTCTTGCTATAACAGTCCATACAAAAGTATTGCTTTGGAATATAACTCAAATAACTTTTATACTTGTGCTATAAAGCCACCAATGGTTTCCTAATACCATTATAATAAAATCAAAACTACTCGGCAAGTTCTAAGAGCTCCTACATGAACGGATCATGCTTAGCCCACCAATTTTGTTCACTGTGACCTTCTTTACAGACTTGAACACAAGCTCATTTGGATTTCAGAGAATTTGTACATGTATTTTCTCCTACTGGGAAACTCATGCCCCAGATTTTCACATGGCTGGCTTCCTGACAACCCAGATCTCATCTCAATGTCAATTCCTTAGAGACTTTCTTTGACATTCTAAATAAAGTTGTCTCTACACACATACACATGCACACATATATATACTTCCTTCTCCAATAACCTTTCTAAATTTTTTCAAAGCATTTATTACTATCTGAAATTACATTAATCATGCATATATTATCTATCTTCCCCATTAGAAGATTATATAAACTGAGACCATAGGTCTTCTCTTCTACATCCCCCATGCCTAGCAGAGTTTCTACTTTACTCACAAGCATTTATTAAATCTTATTATACTATAAGTGAAAGTGCTACTCAAGCTGGATTAAGGAGAAATAGAAAAAATAAATGTAACCTGTGGACACTTCCTTTCAAGGATCTGGTCCTTCACCTTTAATATTTAGTGAGGAAGGGCAGCAGATCAGATCTTTGAAAGGAAGTATCTTCCTGCCACTACTGCCTGGCCTTGTGACTCCTTTTGAAACTTAACAGTCTGCCAATGGACAAAAGAGAAATGTTCATAGGATCCAGCTCCAGTATTTAAAGCAGGACAAAAAAATAAGGATTCAAAGAAATAATAAATTGATAGCTGACACAACACTTTTTCTATTTATTTTCTGTTTCTAGCACACTAGAATACAAGCTCTATGAGAACAGGCACTTTACCTTGTTCACCTCAGTGTCGCAGCATCTAATACAATTCCCGGGATATTCAATCAATACTAATCAAAAGAAAATGTAAATATATAGCCTGGATCTTTTTAGAAGTGATTTGTTATTTTTGTTACCTGGCATCCAATTCTTCTCTTTTGGCAATCATGCCCCAATTTCCATTAATAAAATCACTCTTTTCTGACTCGCAGGCCATGCAGATGCATCACATGCTTCACTGTTGAGCATGAGTCTTGAAGTAATTAATCATCGTGTTCTATTATTTACTCAATGAGAGTCAGACCCAGATGTTGTCTAGAAATTGTTCGTGAAAAGGAGCCCTGCATCTTGAATTTTTCATGGTTGAGGAAGCAAGCCTGGCAGAAACCTCTGTCATCATGGGAGGGCTTGTCTGAGGTTTAGAGCTGACATAGATAAAAGCCAAGTAGGGAGAGGAAGAGATACTAGATCCAGGTGATATTATTCGAATCCCTGAATCCAGCCAGCCATAGACTTTTTAGTTAAATTAGTCAATAGATATTTTGCCTAGCCAATTTGGTTTGGTTTTCTGTCACATACAGCTGAGCAAGTTCTGTTTTACTTTCTAACGCAATTTCAGGCTCCTTAGGGAGAGTGTCCTTGCCTTATACCACCTCATCAAGCACCTGACTGCTCCATGGAAGATACTCAGTATATGCATAAATTATCTTACAGGGAAATCTGACCAATTTCCAGAAACTGACCTTCCTTTGGCCTCTTATTCTTCATTCCAGAATAATTTATTTGAGATGTATACTTATCTATAGACAGAGAAAATAAAATATTCAAATTCATTTTTGCTTTCTTCATACATGGACAAAGAGAGATGAAGAAAAAACTTTGAAACTGACAGCTAACCTTAACATAGCCAAAAATAACTATTGGTTGCATAAATTCCTATTACAATATTAAGATCCAACAAGAATGGGAGTTCTAAAGTGCAACTACATCAGGACAAAGAGTAAGAATGACGATAAAATTAATGAACGACTGCTTTCTGTCTGGCAGTGTAGTGGATACTGTCGTGTCCCACCTAGAGCACTTTCAGAGACAACCATAAATCCCTCAGCTGCTGGGAATATCATTTGCTGATGGACCACAGCTGAGACCCTTACTGGAAATTGTGTCTCACCACAGGGAGCTACCTCCCCTCAAGGAACATTGATTGGCTGATATGCCCCTTAAAGGGCCAAGCTTCTTGCCTCAATTTGGATGATTCTGAAAGGATATCTCAATTCCAGGTGTCCCCAAAGGAATGCCTGAAACCTCAATTGCAACTGCTTTTTCTATGTTTGCTTATTCACTTCATTATAGGCATATTTCATAAAAGAACTCAATAAACTTTCTGTAGGCAACTCTCCACTCACAGTCTACTTCCAGGAAGCTTATCTAAGACAGGTAAAAGTGAAAAGACATTAAGAGATGAATAACATGTACCTTTTTGTATAAAAAGAAATAGAAGGTGAAGCTGCAACTGAGAGAGATTATCACAGATTAATGGAAAGCTGCAAAGTTCTCATTCAGAATGTAATTTTCAGAACACCCTGTAAACTACTGAATCTTATAATAAGTGGAAGAGGGAATTGAAATATTAATGTTTAATAACTTAGTATTTTAAAGCTGGATTCCTACCTTTGCCACTCCCAAGACCAAAATGAACAGTGAATGAGTTTAAGATTTAAACAAAAAAAACTAAAACATCAGATAGATAGATAGATAGATGATAGATAGATAGATAATAGAGATTCATATACAGTATATAACATTCATCAAAATGATTCTGCTTTTCTGACTGAGACATGAATGATATATTATTGAATTGATTTAATCTACATTGAATTGCCAAGCATGAGGGCTTAAGACTTGAAAACTTTGAAAAAGTAATGACTAAATAATTAGGAAGAAAATATTATAGGTAGAGTCTGTATTTGTCTAAATATCCCGAAATGAGAAAAGTGAAAACAGTAAGTCTCCTGGAAATTTTACAGAAGATATTAGAAGGAAGGAAAAAACACAGTTTCACAACCACCTAAGATTCTACTGTCGCTTTAGTTTACTCTTGGCTGGTTCTACCTTCATTTTTGTGTTCCAGACATTGAGTGAGGAAGGAAACAATGTAAATGGAATAAAATGGCTTATGTAGAAAGTACCCAGAATGCCAGATTTTTTTAAGACATAATTTTTTTTCTAGAAGTTTTACATTCACAGCAAAATTGAGAAGGTACAGAGATTTCCCATATCCCCCTCCCTCTAAACATGCATAGCCTCCCCCATTATCAATATCCTCCACCAGAGGGTAAATTTGTTAATTTATGAATCTATATTGACACATCACTAGCACCCAAAATTTATAGTTTACGTCACCGTGCCCTACATTCTGTGTATTTGGACAAATGTAGAATGACATGTATCTATCATTGTAGTATCATTCAGAGCATTTTCACTGCCCTAAAAATCCTTTGTGCCCCACCTATTCATTCCCTCCCGCCCCTAACCTCTGGCAACCACTGATCCTTTCACTGTCTCCATAGTTTCGCCTTTTCCAGAATGTTATATAGTTGGAATCATACAATACCTAGCCTTTCAGATTGGCATCTTTCGTTTACTATTATCCTCCATGTCTTTTCATGGCTTGATAGCTCATTTCTTTTGAGTGCCAAATAATATTCAATTGTCTGGAAGTAACACAGTTTATCCTTTCACCTACTGCAGGACATCTTAATTGCCTCAATGGTTTTACAAATAAAGCAGCTGTATCCATCTATTTGCAGGTTTTTGTATAAGCATAAAGTTTCCAACTCCCCTGGGTAAATACCAAGGAGTGAGATTGCCAAATCATATGGTTTTACATACACATATTTATTTTTTTAAGAAACTACCAAACTATTTTCCAAAGTGGCTCTACCATTTTGCATTTCCACCATCAATGAATGAGAGCTCCCAATGTTCCTCATCCTTGCCAGCATTTGGCTTTGCCAGTGTTCTGCATTTTGGACATTCTAACAGTTATGTGGTAGCATTTCATTGTTGTTTTAATTTGCATTTCCCTGACGACATATGATGTAGAGCATCTTTCATATTCTTATGTGCTATCTGCATATCTTTCTTCAGAAGGTGCCTGTTAAGGTCATTAGTCCATTTTCAATTGGGTTATTTTTAAATTGTTTAGTTTTCAGAGATCTTTGTGTATTTTGGATAACAGCTCTTTATCGGATGTGTCTTTGGCAAATATTTTCTCCCTGTCTGTAGCTTGCCTTTTCATTCTCTTGACATTTTTTCTTTTATAGAACAGAAGTTTCAATTTTAATGAAGTCCAGCTTATGAATTCTTTCTTTAATGTATCACACTAATGGTGTTATATCTAAAAAGTCATTACCGTACCCAAAGCTATTTAGGTTTTCTCCTGTTTTCTACTCCAGGATTTTTATAATTTTGCATTTTATATTCAGGTCTATGATCCATTTTTAGTTAATTTTTGTGAATGGTATAAGGTCTATTTCTACATTCTTTTTTGCATTCGAATATCCAGTTGCTCCAATATCATTTTTATGAAAAGACTTTCTTTGCCCCATTATATTGCCTTTTTTTCTTTGTCAAAGATCAGTTGACTACAGTTATGTAGATGGATGCCAGATTTTTATCACTAAATTTTACTTTCCTGTTTTTAGATTATTTATTGTTTCAAAATATATATATTTCATTTGTATTTCCCCACAGGAGTTGAGGTTACAGCTAAAAAGAAAAGGAATTTGCATCTTACACAGTGTATAACATAGTAAAAATATTTCCATCAAAATTACTTCTGATTCAATTTCTTCACAACATCTGTTTCCATTGAACAAAAATAATACGCTGTCATGTATCTGGGACATACTCACACTTTCTATTTTCATGTTAGCAACACAAAAACTGTCATTATTAACTTGATGTAACTGCCGCCAACACCACCTTCAGCACACGGACATGCACACTGCATACTCACAAATTGATATTACTCTATACTTGGAATGTTCTGCAAAAATCAGCAACTTCCCTAGTTCATTTCAACCAGTTTTGAATCTTATAATCTGGATAAAAAGTGACATTTTTACTCAAGCAGACACAATAAAATGTCTCTATAATGGAAAGTAACATCATCATTCTTGCCTATATTTTTCCAAATTTTCTACTATGAGTAGGTATTAGTCTTCTAAATGGAAAAATGTAACATTTTTAAAGATAAAACAATATAAATTCTTTATCTTTAAATTGAAGGGGAAAGTCATAGTAAAAGAGGGACTTTCAACAAATTAGAAAACGATATTCAAAATGGATATATCTTTTACAATATCTTCCCTGATTAGGAACATCCCACTCTTAACAGTACTTTCTACTAATTCTTTCTTTTTTGTTTTGTTTTTTTTTTTTGAGACTCAGTCTTGCTCTGTCACCCAGGCTGGAGTGCAGTGGCGCTATCTCGGCTCACTGCAACCTCCACCTCCTGGGTTCAAGCGATTCTTGTGCCTCAGCCTCCTGAGCAGCTGGGACTACAGGCACCCGCCACCACGCCTGGCTAATTTTTGTATTTTTGTAGAGACGGGGTTTCACCATGTTGGCCAGGCTGGTCTCGAGCTCCTGACCTCAAGTGATCCACACACCTTGGCCTCCCAAAGTGCTGGGATTACAGGCGTGAGCCACCGTGCCTGGCCTCTACTACTTCTTTAAACACCTACACATCCATTTGTACCTTATGATTTACAAGTGCTTATATACTTCTTAAATCTTCATGTTGTTTTATATACATATTATATCTATTACATATATAATACATATATACACATATAAATGTATATATATGTATTATATAGGTATACATAATATATAACACAAATGTGCATTGTACACATTTATTTTTGTATGATGTGTATATATCTGTATACATGCATGATGTGTGTATATATATGTATACATGCATGTGTGTGTATATATGTATATAATACTATACATTTGTATGCCTGCATATATGTGTGATTTTCCTAACTATATCTTTAAGTGTGATTGGGGAGAAAAAACATCCATTCACTCTCCTTTCTGACCATCTCCTCCAGGATTCTCCACAAGCACTTCAAACTCCAATCCTACATGTCTCTTATCCTCTTCTATTCCACCTGTATTCCCCATCTCTGTTAACTTCAATACTAGGCACCCAAATTAGAAACCTACAAGTCACCCTACTCTCTCACTTTCCCTATCCACTCTGTTGCCGAATCCTGCAAATCTTAACCCCTAAGTTTCTTTTGAGCCCAGTCCCTTTTCTCCATCCCCTTTGAGACACTTTAATTCTGGTCCTATCAATTTTGAGTTGACTGATTCCATGGACTTCCATAATCTGATTATTGGAGAGTTCAATTTACTGGAGTTTAAACCTAAAAGGTTTTGGTTTCTTTTATTAACTGTCCCCCCCATTGAAAAACCCTTTTTATATAAGACTTCCATGACTTTCCTGATTATTCATTATAAAAATAATGTTATTTTCTATGTAAGGTTCAATTTTGTTCATTTTTAACATCTCCGACTCCAGGCAGGGTTCATCACCTGTTCACCATCATTGACGCATGGATCGGTAGTTCCAGAAGCTTAGAGAAGGGGTGGGAGATATGGAGGCATCTACTCCTCACTCTCATTCTTCCCTTTAATAACGAGCTTTTCAAGTGTGCTAGGCTCAGGAGGAGAACAAGGGAAAACACAAACATCTCTTTATTAAGCTAGGCAAGAGTACAATCCTCTCCTTAGTTGGTGGCAACTGCTGGTATCTATGGGTTCAATAAGAATGGATGGAGAGCCCAACACTAAACAGTAATGGTCTTTTGTGAGATTCAGTCAGCTCCCCCACTGGACTCCAAGCAGGTGCTGTACTTACTACGTTCCTCCAATGTGTCTACATCTTTGCTCCCTGCATGCCAGTGAGCCAATCAGCATGGTGGCCTCTGATCTCATCTTCACAACACGGCCAATTCTAGGACCTGCTGGCATGAGCAGGTGCTATCATTCTTACCTCAGGGAATGTGCTAAGCCCATTCCAATGTCTGTCCTTCACACTGTCTCTCTTTAATTCTTTTTCAACCAAATGGCACAGGACTGAGTCAGCAAGGTCAAAGGCCAAAAAGACCTAGAAGACTTTCAAAGGGGAAACAAATGTCAGTCTTCCTTTCTTGTGTATAGTGTCAATATTTAAGAGTGATTCTCTTGTAGCCCCTCCCCTTGGCTTTGGGAAGGGAGCAGCCTTTCTCCAAGAATGCTGAACTCCAAACAGCACCCAGACTGTGCCCTATTACTCTTGGCATATGGGAGGGTAAGAAAGGAGTTTTTGGTAGGACTAGTTTTGATTTTGTTATGCTCTCTAATAAGCTCAATAGCTTGTAGTTCTTTATAAGTTGTGGAAATTAAGGCTTTTGTCCTCAACTTTAGTCAATATACAACTCTTAGACCCCAGAAAAAATATATACTTGATGTCTTATTGTACCCCTCATTGATATTCCCATACACCGTCTTGGTTTTGTTCCATTTATCTTTTCTGGGGAATTGTGGAAGAAACTAATTCCTTGAAAAATCAATTTTCTAAAAGCCAATTGACTAAATGACCAACTTGCCAAATTTTTCAAATTCACACATTTACCAAAAGCTTATTTTTCAGAAACCAGTTCACCAAAAATCAATACACCCAAGGCCTTTTTGCTGAAAGTCTATTGACCAAAAGAAAAAAAATAGCCAAATTACAGATTTCCCAAATACTTGTTATCTACTTAAAGTTTATAGCAAAGTTGTTTGGGAAATTTCAACAGTCTTTAAGGCTTTGTTTTGAATTTTTAGTTTATTTTAGCTTGTCTTTAGTTTTAGATTTAATGTAAGTTTTTCTTTCACTTGTAGCCATTTTATCCAGTTAATTAAACAATAAATTTGTTAGTCTCTCAAAGTCGGATGTCAACTTTGTGCATGGTTCACATCTCAGACATTAGGCACTTCTCAAACTTTTGAAACACATGAAAAACATTCCTTGAATTGAGCCAGACCCAAAAAAAAAAAAAAAATCTGTGAATTCTAAGTGGTAAAAAGGCAACAGAATATTGTATACATTTTAACAAAATCCACTCAATTGTTTATAAAATTCTTGACATCAAGATATGCATGATACTTGCAATTCAAAACACACTACAAATAGGCATTTCCAAAAGCCTGAGACAGAAAGTACAGAAAAATCCAGACATTAATAAACTTTGCCTGACCACAGTAAAATGTTTGCCACCGAATTCAAATTAAACTACACTAAAACTTCATAATAGCCAAATATAATTTCACAGAAATCTTCAAAAATTGTTAAAACCATTTTTTTCCATAAGAATTGCCTAAAACTTTGTAAATAGGTTAAAAAAAAAAAGTAACTTTTAGTAAATTAATGAGTTTGGCAAGTTTGCCAAGTTGGGTGTTTGATGACATTTAACTGAGTATAACAATGAAGTACACAACTCACATCAGGCCTGATGTTGATTCAGAGGACTGAATTATAACCAAACTGCTTGGGAGGGATGCTTTATGTTCAGCCAGCATGAGAATATGAGCTCAATATGTGCCTGAGAAACCTTTCCATACCTAGGAACATACATTTTTAGCATATGCAAATGACAAAAAAATCTACACAAAGGAGGTTATATGCAGAGAATTACACAGGGAAGAATGGGTGGTCCACTGTGGCAGGCACAGGTCTAGTAGGGGCAGAATCTTGTGTGTGTGTGGAGGGAACAGAACACTGGCAGTATCTTGCTGAGTTAGCCAGATCCAAATTTTCCTTGGAAGACATGGCACGGCCAGCTTCCCTAGGCAAGCTTAAATCAAGTAGGAAAAAAAAAGCCTGGCTGGAAAAGAAGTAATAATAATTAAAATACTAGCTACTTTTCACCAAAAGGCTCCTAAGTATCTAGCGTTGGCTATGAAAAATATCAACTTAGGCTTACCCTAAACAATATATTCTTAAAACCTCAAAACTTTAAAATCTGTGGTGCTTAGCCTCACTAGACAATCCCAGGTGAGTACATGTTCCTCTCCTGTGACTTTCAACAGTCCCCTACTTACATTACTTCGGAGGGTGGCAGTAAATTTTTAACTCCATGATAGCCATTTGCTGCCTACAAGATATGGAAAAAATAGGCAATACAACATGAAATGAATGACAACATATTCCAACTAGGACACCTCCTATCTGAGGAGAAAGGAATAGGAGCTCAAGCAAACAAAAACTCACGGCAAGTGAGCTCAAAGTATATATTTTGATGCAGTTTTTCCCCCTTTCGAAACAGAGTCTCACTCTGTCCCCCAGGCTGGAGTGCAGTAGTGTGATCTCGGTTCACTGCAACCTCCGCATCCAAGATTCAAGGGATTCTCATGCCTCAGCCTCCAAAGTAGCTGGGATAACAAGCATGTACCACCATGCCCTGCTAATTTTTTGTATTTTCGCCATATTGCCCAGGCTGGTCTCAAACTCCTGGCCTCAAGCCATCCTCCCACCTTAGCCTCCCAAAGTGCTGGGATTACAGCCATCAGCCACTGTGCCCAGCCTTTGATGCAGCTTTTTAAAATTAAACTTATTCCCAGTCTTGCTGATTTCTGTAACAACGTAATAAAATAAACATGGGATTTTCCTAAAGTGAGAAATGCCTTGTAATTTATTTTCCTGGACGCTGGCTGCATGGCCCTTCTGGAGTACCTGGGGGTATGGCCACAAAGCACTGGGGAGGCGTGGGGGCACTGGCTACAGGTGCACTAGGTCACCTGGTGTGGCATCAATCACAATAGCTCTGGGAGGTAAACATGACTCAAGTTTTACAGAGAGGAAAGCTGGAGTTTA
Organism: Pan paniscus; assembly: GCF_029289425.2. NCBI lineage: Eukaryota > Metazoa > Chordata > Mammalia > Primates > Hominidae > Pan > Pan paniscus. The sequence goes on along the minus strand of NC_073253.2, from coordinate 120,314,906 downwards.
GAGCACTTGTTACTTGCCCAAAGACACATTGCTAGGAAGTGACCATTGATATTTGATTGTACTTCGACCACTGGCATTTGATGGTACTTTGTTAGTTTGCTGTTTGTACTGAATTCTATTTGGCACAGAACTTAAAATAATAAAAATGCATAGGATTTATTCCCCACTCTCATCCCATATTTATGAGGGTTTTGTTTATTCACTTCCCCTGGGTCTTTACATTTCTAGGTAGGATGCTCTAACTTGTAGTTTACATAAAAGGCATTATCAAAATATTTTCCTCTTTTTTTTGTTATTTGATATTTCTCCATTTTTCAAATAATCCTGCATATTCTAAGTATGAACTATTAGATTTTGTAGTGTCTACTATTTTACTTTATAAGTTCTTTTATTTTTTAAAAAAAGAGTTTTTCTAAATAGCAGTAGGTCTACTAAAAAAGCTAGCAAACCTAGGATGAGTTCAGCATTGCATTGAACTTGTCAACTGCCTAATGATAAATGCTAGAGAGGTGTGGATTTCCTTCTCTATAGACTGAAACACTAGGTCAGCAATCTCTCTTCCAGCTCTGTCTTTTTCTCCATACACCCTGGATGGACAGGTAGCCTAATTCGCTTCTTACTTACAGGGAAAAATGCGACTGAGTGTCAAGCCTCTCTGTAAAAGCTGGTCTCTGGAGGTCAACCCATGGTGGTGCTTAAAAAAGAATTAAAATTGTCTTATTATAGTAAGCAATGTTTCTTAACTCCTCATCTGGAAAACTGTTCCTTGCCCCAAATCTTTTTTCCTCAGCTTAACACTATTTCTTCTGATTCTGTTGTCAGAATACAGTTGGAATACCACTGCCAGCACGTTTGACATATGCTAGGTATTAGCCCTCATCTGCAGATGGCAAAGCTCTTTCCTCATTCAATATGTCACAGCTGCATAAGTAAAACATTGTTATCACTCCCTTATAAAGGCATAAATTGTAAGATAAATTTTTTAAATTGAAAATATTGACCTATACCACTCTGAAAATCTAGGATATAACTGTCAAATTTTTAGAGGCAGTTAATTTCTTACTGATGTATATAGCTGAAGAAATGACATGAAAAAATAGTTAAATATGATTAGTATAAAATATCCAAAGTATCCATTGTTTGAAAGTTTTGCTCAAATTTATGGGGCTGAAGTTCATATGCATTTTATTTGGTTTTGTTCTGCTTTATAGGAATGGATTCATCTATTTTTAGAAGAGTCAGAGATGCAAGGAGAAAACGAAGCACTTGCTATGCTTTTAAAAATATTTGGATGTATATGTGCTCATAAAGTTGCAAAATAATCAACATAAAATTTGGTTTTTTAAAAATGAGCATCTTTTCTGCAAGTTTCTTTTAAAAAGCAAATAACTTAATATCAAATATTTTTCCCTTAATTTACAATTACTTGAATATCAATATAACTAATTAGAAGCACTTTTTTCTTATTAGAAATATAATTATTTATCACAAAATTGATGTCATTACCCGTTTTAGACAAATCTATTCCAACATGGTCTTGTTGTGCTGAAAAGAAAATAAATTCCAGATTTTCTGTTTTCTCTGTCTTCATTTTTCGATGTATTTTTCCTTTCAAGAAATACAGAGCTTCTGTTTATGAGAGATGCCTCATCGTTTTTCAATTTAATTGCTGTGCTCACTTTTTAAATTTATTTACACATCCAATGTTATGCACATATTTCAGATGTTAAAAACGTTCAGGCCCTTATCCTTTCATCGGTGTCCCTTTCATCAGTTTAAGTGAAAAGTAAAGAAAATGGACCCAAGAGCAGAGTTCTGGGGCTATTTCCACGCCCAGGAGTCATAACTTCCCATCCACAAAACCTCTCAGGAAAGCTTTATTGTACTAGCTTCAGCTCCTGGCTTTGTTTCTCCTCCATCAGACACAGGCTTCAGAGGTGCAGCAAATCTCAAAGCAGCTCTTACCAACCATCTCTCTGGTAATAGTCATAGCCATTGTTTTTAAAAGGCTGAAAGAAAGTAGATGGCTGCCACAAAATGTGCCCTATCTGGTACTCCCCAATCCATGTCATGAAAAAGCCACATGATAGACCCAGCAGCTAGTAGAAAGGGTTGTGAGTTTGTATTTGTATGAAGAAAAAGAAGGAAAGAGAAAAGAACACAAGGGTATATTTCAGACAGGCAAGTATGAGAAAGGACAGCTGGAAACAGCACTTGGTTTTGACATTTGGGTACTGCGCTTCAAAGATTAGGAGGCATGTCCTTGCCTTGGGCACTGTTAACGACCTTATTGGCTGTGAGTTAATATTTGACAAAAGGATTTGAGCCAATATTAGCTGGTTGTCCTGAACGGGAACTCTTCAGCCGCTTCCTGAATACTTAGGGCTAGTTGGGATCAGTCAGACAGGGTTTGCACAAGTTCTGACTGATCAAGTCTTAATCAAACCAGAAGAATGAGAGCAGACTGGTCAAAACAAAAAGAAAACCAGAAAAGGAAATATTTTCCAGTGTAAATAGAAATTTTACTTCTACAAATTGATCAAGAATATTTTCAGATGATATTCTTTGGTGTTTGATAGTATTTCATAAGTTACAACTAGATGACTGGTTTTATTTTTAAATACTTGCCATTGTTTGTTGTGAGACATACATTATTTGCATTGAATTTTGATTTTTTATGGTCCTAATTCAACTTCTTAGGAATTAATTAAGAAATTAATTAATTAATGGTTGCCAAAAAATGAAGAATGAAATCTGATATGGGCGTACCTGGTCCTGAAACTTTTGTTTTGCACCATTCAATCAGCTGACTAAATTGCCACTAAAAAAAAAAAAATTCTAGTATGCTTCTAAGACACTATAAATAATTATGACAATATCCAATAAAAATAGATGTCATATCAGAAAACCACAGTGGAGTTTAAACTTAGTTTAGCAAAATCAACAACTTCCTCACAAGACTGATGAACTGCAGTTACGTGTTTTTAACAAAAGCATTTCTAGCAACCAGATAAGCAAGTGTCTTCTTGACATAGATGGATGATAGCGCATGTGCCAGAAGCCAGTGGAAAATAGGAGCTGTCATCTAGAAAATGACAGAGCCATTTCGAGTCCCCCTAGATTAGCACTCCATCTTCAGCTGAGCAGATATACTATTAGCTGAAGGTCTATTGCCAGCAAATCAGAAGCAAGAGGGCAGAGCCCTGTCTTTCTGAGATGACTGGAATCATCAGAGGCTCAAAGGCAGAGAATGCACATGATGACATCCCATCTTTTTGTAAGAGTTGTGCCATAAGAAGCCAATCAAATAAAAGTTTGATCACATACATCATTAAAAAGTATTAATATTTTCACCATAGAGACTAATCAATATTCAAAAACAGTGTAAACTAGAGTAAATGTTTTTCATACCCTGTGTCATTCAAAACTGTCTTGTAGATAGGTACCTGATTATAACATTACAGGCTTTGCTACTTAGCTTTATGTAAATAACTGAGCGTGAGGATATTCATCTTCTCAGCCTCATGTCACTAAATAAACATTGTTGGACTGACCAGCGTCTAGAGAGGTAACTCTGAAGTTAAAAGGAAGGTCCAAAGTGCACTAAATTTAGCAAAACAGGTTTTCAATGCAGCTGGTTCTGTCTTCAGCAAAGGCTTTTCCAACTTGTCCTGGAGCCCACTGGGGACCACCTCTTTGTGTCTGTACTTAATGGCTAAGGATAATACGCTTCTCCCAAGTGGTCCTCTAGCAAAGATGGAGCATTGCTATTCTGTTAATGGCTGGATACTGTGTGGCACACTACTTATAATGCTGGTCTAGTGCCTCCTAGGCAGAGTGCTGCCTCGTGGTCAGCTACTAGGACGTTGCTGATTTCCAAGGATCAACTCAGGCACCATCAAGGAGGTCAACTCAGAACCATGTGGTCATGAAGACGGCCTCCACATCTGAGAGTGAAAGTTTCCACCGGACACTAATGGGCATACCAACAGTTGTGCTGCAAAACAAAACAAAAAACTACCTTATACACATTTTTTCTTAATGGCCTGGGTTAGTAAAAATGAAAGAAATACGTTTAAGTGTTCAGAAGCTAAAAATAACAAAGAAGCCACTCTCCCAGGGAAGAAATGACTGCCTTCCACTTCTGGGTACTTAACAAAGGCATTTTAATTCTAACTTGGAGTTACATGAGGTGATAGTCTGTGTATAATTTAGGACCCTCTGGAGCTATATGAGGTGCCAGTTGTGTATAATTTAGAACTCTCTGGAATCTCCTTACTCCTATCAGGCCAAGAAATGCTACACAGATATTTCTAATTAATATTATAAGCCAAATAAAATCCAATTACATTGATGAAGCAACTTTAGAAAGAAGTATTCTTCTGACTACGTATTTTGCCTGTAATGACATTATTTATCTACAATGTAATGGATAAACAAGAAAATCCCCATTTTTGCAGCATTATCATTTGATTTCAGGTCTGTCAGGTCATATCACACAAAAGCCTCCTTTCCCCCTCTCTCTCCCACGCTTTTCTTTTTGTCAATGACATTCCCTGCGATGAGCATTCCAAAAGAATAGCGCTTGCTTCTCTCGTCAGCTTGGTTTTGTCAGTTCTGAACACAGGGTCTTGCTTTGCCATTTTCAAGGTCTCTTTCAAACCCTGGATCACAGCTGGTGCTTCAATCAGGAGTTCACACCGTGAAGAAGCTGGCAGTTGATCCCCAACCAACTCTGCGGAAGATATATAATCTCTTTCATGGCACACAGTGGAATACGCCTTTCATTTCATCCCTGAGAAAGACTGCATCCTTCACAAGTCCTTCTTGACAAAAATACTAATAATGTCCCAGCCTCCTAAGGGACAGGAACATTTTGGGGTTTGAACTGAAGTGACCTTAGCTTGTCAAGATGATTTGACTTTAAGAAACGCAACAGTGAATCCTGTTTTCTATTGTGATTTTAAAATCTGCCATAGTAATAAATTTAAGGGCATTTTAATTATGGTTATCATGACTAAATGTGCCGATATGAATGAGTGGAGGTTTTATAAAGGAAATATACTCATATAATGGAATTGATATTCTTCCCCAATGTACAATGTGGAATTTGTTGTAAATCATTTTCAGAGAATCTGTTTAAGATAATATTCTCAATGCTTAAAAAGTGTTTTATTTATACATGGGGGATGAGAATGAAAGAAAAATATTTAGTGACCAGGTAGGAAGAAAAGCCTAGCAATGCTAGACAGATGTGATTTCAGGATTTATATTATTATCTGAAATCAACATTGAAAGTTAGTAGGCAAATCAGAAAACTGAATTGGAATACAATCATACATAATAAGAATTAAGGATCTGAAGTAAAATTCTCCTTCCTCTGCTGTTAACTTTTTTTTTCACATTTTGTGGCTTTACTATAGTATTTGTTTAGCAATTAATGTTCTAAGTTGTAACGCATTCAAAGAAATTAAGCCTCCCTCAAATACTGGTACAGGCTGAATCTAAATATGCCAAATGAGGCAGAGAAGTGGTAGATTAGATGCCAAAAAATCACTTTGACCTCAATTATCCAGGTAGTATTTCAAGCATCACTTTGCATGGCCAAAGAGCGTGTAATCTAGTTGTCTTCAGCATAATCACCATCTTCTATGGAAAACCATCTTTATACATTATACCATCTTCCATTCACAACCAAATCAGAGCCCAAGGTTAAAAACATAATCTCTCGGTGTCTTCAGGGTGAGAATGAGCTTTAAAGTCCCATATTTCTTGGGTAATTACTCTTATTATTAATGTTATGTGTAGCAGAAAATGAGCATTTTAAATACCGCATTTGTGAACATAGATATTTTTCAATGAAAAAAAAGCTACTTTGTAAAGTTACTCTAATAATGACCAGATATGTATTCTTATGTCACCACATCTGAAATTTGACCAAAACCAACAATTAAAAATATCACCAGAGGTGCTGGGGGAGGGAAAAATGGGAAGTAGTTGTATAATGGGGATAGCATTTCAGCTTCACAAGGTAAAAAAAGTTCTGGAGATCTGTTGTACAACAGAACTACTGAACTGTATATTTTAAAATGGTTAAGATGTTAAATTTCATGTTATATGTTTTTTACCACAATTAAAATTTTGTCAATATTTAAAAAATACTATCAAGGGGCAAATTTCCCTGGAACTAGGCAAATGGGCTAGGTGGGGTGAATTATCTACTTGCAAAAGCCAGTTTTAATTTATATGTGGCATTTATAGAGAATGCTGGTAAAGCTGCCAGAGGGGTCAAGGAAAACAAGCAACGAGAAGATGATCAATGCCTTTGTCTGCTTGAATAATTTTGATTTGTGCAGAATGTCAGAAATCACCTCTCAGAAAAACCTCTTATCATGAAAAATATGGCTGGAGAATCTATGAAAAACATTACTCCCTAACAAGGCTTATTGATTCTCAACACCATCATTGCTTAAACATTGACAAGGCCAAGTTTCTAAATGTCAGATATGCAACAAGGACTGCTTGGATGAAAGTACAAGAGAGGGAAAGATGACTTGTTGAGCTTGCACTGAGTGCTTTACACGTGATATTTCATTTAATCTTGTGAGGTAGGTACTGTTAATTCCCATATTTCCAAAAGAGGAAATTGGATCTGGGAGGTTAAGAAACTTGTCCTATTTCACCAAGAGAGAACTGACATCATTAGAAATGGAACTCCAATTTAAAGAGTCTGATTCAGTTCAATCTTAATTTTCAGTCTAATCTTAATTTGTTACACCATTCTGGAAAGTCAAAAGTGAAATTGAAGGACAGAAGTATAACTAGTTTCTCCTGCCAGCTTTCATACTCTATGATGGTTGTCATACTCTATGACGACTCTCTATGAATCCCGGTCCCCAGGACTCTAAGCCAGCCTTCTTGAGTGACCATCTACCCATCACTGAACTGCATTAGTCATTATCTTATAATCCATCCTTTCAGCAACCAATCATCAATATCCTAATTCTTAGGCACAGAAAAGAATCTAACAGTCTAGTGAGAAAGCTGCCTGTATACAAAGGTACCTGTCACAATGGGAGTATACCCAAGGTTCCATGTGGGAAAAATTAAAACACCAAAATGGAGGAAGGAGTTAAAGGAGAAGGAATAGATGGGATATAGTACCTACAACCAGGGGCGATGAGAATTACAAGTGTGTTTTCCATCTTCCAAGTCCAAGGCCATATCCGAGGTCCACCTCTGAATTTTGTGAGCAAGATTCATAAAATTTTTTGGAAATTAAGCAGTACTTAGCATTTTAATTTTTGCCATATTAGTATCTGACACTGACCAAATGACAGACCAAGAATATTTCTTATTCTATTATTGAGGACTAAATAGGGTTCTTACTTAGAACAACAACCCTATTAGGTTGTTGAGGGGTGGGGAGGTGGTGGCTGGTAACAGGGAGATGGGAGCATAAGACTCTATTATTTGTGAAAATCCAAATTTCTTAAGTAATCTTTGTTGGATATAAACTGACAGTGTGACCTTTCCCCTATGCATACTGTAAATGTATAACATGGTAGACAACTAAAGCTTCATTCTTTTGTCTTCTTTCATGAATTGGAAATACATCTTCCAATTTTATATCATGTTTCATATATAAAACATGACAAACCTTGTAATATATAACCTATATAATATATAACCTTGGAATATATAACCTATATTTTATATAATATTATAATATAAAATAGATATCACATAATTTTCCTACCAACTTAATTAGGCCTCCCAAAAGGATTACCTTAAATACACCAAAATGTGATTTGTTGATCATACTTGGGAAAACAGTTTTAAAACTCCCCGTATTGCCTTGGGCTTTCTTTGGATTTCTTGGGTCTGATTTTCACAATAAGTTACAATAGATATGCTGATGGGGTCCCGTGGAATAGGGAGCATCACTGGACAGATCCAGGCTAAGGAAAGCTTGCATTGCAAGTGGGTGATGCCGAACAACTCTCAGGGGGAAAAACAAGGAGAATGCTGGAGAGGTTCACCAACTATAATTAGCTCCATTAAATCCCTTTAACTGAATTTCTAACATGCTGTTTAAAGAATGGAAACATTTATGGGAAAATGTAGCACACCCCTTTTTGGTCACTGTTATTGGATGTAAAAAGCAAACTACATTTACAGGTCCCATGGCTATCAAATCTATTTTATCAAAACAAAGTTTTCTTAGCATTGTTTGTTATCCAGGAAATTTCACAGCTTTAAGGGACCCAGACTTCAAAGTCAAGGAAGTGAATTTGGGGCATGGAAGACTTGGGGCACCGAGTGAAATTACCCATCAGCATTAAAAAATTACTAGATTTTTTTTCTGGTCATTTGTTAACCGCAGAGTCAGAATAGCTACATATAATTTTGAAAGCATGCATGCATCTTTTTAAAGACGCATAGATATATTCATTCGCTTTATCATTTCATAAAAAATCTGGCCGATCAGATGAATACTGTTTATCAGTTGTTGATGGAAGGAACCTTCCTTTGCTAAACATTGTGTAGGAACAGCAGCATGACCCTTGGGTCATGGGATAACACTTGTGCACTCATGCTCACAGGGGCCTTTTTTTGTAAGTGGCACCTGCTGTGAGGCTCTCCTTATAAATACTGACTGCCTGCAGCAAATCACAGATGTTTTAGGCACTAGAAAAACCGACAGGAAGTAATCACTAAACGAAAGACAGAAACAGTAAGGGGTATGTTGGGGGAGGGGGAGAAAAAAAGTCTCCAGTAACTGTTTGGGGGATGTTTGGAGGAATGAACTGAAAGTGTAGAGTATAAGTAGCCTTGCTGTGCTGCTCAATTTGGCCCAGACCTCAGCTCAGCTTAGCTGAGAAGGCACAGGGCATCTAAGGAGGATGGGACGTCGTTACCTAATATGAGTGGGGGCATCAGGCTGGAAAATCCCTTTCATTATTTCTGGTAGTTTGAAGTCCTTAACAATTTTAGTTGTTCTTGTTATTTTGTGGCATTTGGGTTTTTCCACTGAACACCTTCCCCATGATTTTTTTTTAAGTGTGAAAATAAATGCTTTTATTGTGGTGCAAACCTTCCTTATTAGCCAAAGACCACTTCCCTTTACGCTTCCAGGGGACTGCCCCCACCACCTGGTGTACTGAACGTTGGATGTTAAAAAAAAAATCATGCTTGAGTTTCTCTTGTTTTTACACCAGTTTATTTTGAGTGTATTTCAAAGCCATATAATAACATTATTTTATAGACTTCCAATTAAGTGCTAACAAAGAAAATATTTGTCTACTCTCCATTCCCCCAACAATTTCCGGACCTCATTTCAAAGAGATGCATGTTACCTGAATGTTAATTGCTTTTTTTTTTTCCCAGAGAAACCAAAGCATGTTGTTTGTTTTCAGAGGAGTATTTATATTTAACATGTTTACATTGAAGTCACATTTGCTCTCTTCCTTAAATGACTTCTCTAATAACTATTTTTTAGCTTACAATCACATTAACAATCTGCCCCTAAAGAATTCCTCAGTCTTTTTTTTTATAATTTTTATTTTAATATTTGACAGTTTCTTTGTAAAAAGGAAAGAGCATTTGAAATAATATTGGGTATTTTGCCAAGTCTGTCAAAGGAGTAACACTTCCACTTTCTCAGCTCCGTCTCATTAAAATTGTATTCTAATTCTGTCTTAACTTGGTCTCGGTGCTTCATAAGTCATTGCCTGCTCATTACTTGTAGTGTGGGAGATGAAATTTATTCAAACCTAATAGCTGAGATAAAGAATGGAAAGGCAGGCAGCTGGGAGAAATGAAATTAGCCTATTTTAGTACTTTTCCGGCTGGATTTTTGCACAGCCACCGGTTATGCCATGTGTCAGTCTGCATTTGTGACACTATCTATGTTTAGTTTATAGATTTCCGTTAGTATGATATTCTTAAAATGAAAAAATGAAAATACAGGAGATTCTCCCCTTCCCCCCCGCCTTTTTTTTTTTTTTTTTTTTTTTTTTTGTCTTTGGCATTGAAATGTCACTGAGTATCTGAGTTGATAAACGGGAAAACATGATTTTCTATAGTTTTCTGTAATTATAGAATCATTAAAATTGCCCAAGAAAGATTAATTGTTTCATTGTGTTACAATTCATATTGGTATGTCTTACAGAAAAGAACATTAATGACAGAAAGTAAATGTTATACCCTCAGCATGGTTTGAGGGGAAATGGATTTAGAATGTAATGTGACTTACAAGCAATTTCAGGTAGAATACAGGAGGGAGCTACGCTTCTAACCTAAACACTCCATCTCCAGCTTTAAATGTCAAAAGAATACATTGTGGAATTCCTAATTCTGAATATAGAGGAGTATTTGAAGAACATTGTCTAAAAGCATTGTACTTTTCCATTATAAATTGAGTTGTTAAGGAATTACATGGTCTAATTACTAAACTTGGTATTTTTGACTACTTTGATTATGAACATACATTGTCATTAGCTAGATAATTAAATTGACTGCAATAACAAGTCATAATTTAGAAATATGTTTGAAATTACTTTCTATATGAAAGCAAAGTCTTTGTTGATCTATGTATGTGATTAATGTCAAGTGTCATGAGTTAGCTGAGAGATTTCAGTGTAAAAATATGTGCATTTATATAAAAGAAAGAAGTTCATTTATACTCTAATTCTTAAAGTAAACAATGGAGCTTGATATGTGCCTAAATATAAGTACTGATGGATTTTTTTCTGCTTACTCAAAGAAAATATAGGAAGAAAAATACATTTCTTAGAAATGTGATGGTTACGTTTAGGTTAGGTTTAACCATTTATGCATACAGTGCAATGTTTACACTCAACCTAGAAACTTTACAAATAATATACTTAGATTTAAATTTAAATAGATAGAACCAGTCAAAGTATTACGTAAGATATGAGGACATTTCTGTCAAACCCACTGTAGTACGAAATTACAAAATATTTTATGTGACCAATAAATTGTGCAGATAAGCAGCGGACCACAGTCATAAACAAACTTGTCTTTGTTGTAGGTATTCTCTGGTAACAGTAGCTGGATTAGAAAGGTGACCTTCTTGAGAGCATTTAGCATGGTGGATTTTTATTTGCTTTTTATGTCTTTAGCATTGTGAAATTTTGTTCGCGGTTTTTGTAAACCATCTAGCAGAAGAGTAGGTCAAGTTATAATCTAGGACTAAACTAGAAATCAATAGACCATACAAGGCTAAGCCCTGGTATGATTTAATAAATTCTGTCCAATGAATTATGTAATAAATAAACTATGCAGTGTGTTTGTTTGTGTGTGTGTGTGTAATGTAAGTAAATGTCAAATACCAAACTGATGTGGATGTAAACAATTATATATAGGGTTTGTTCCTAAATATGTATTTCTGGATTTCCAGATATACAGCAATCATATGCTATAACTAATATACCCAGATCCATTCGAACTCCATCTGTATCCTTTCTCTTCCCCATCTTCGCCACTCCAGGCACTTGGAATGCACACATATCCCAGTCCTATTGCTTATATAGCCTCTATCAAGCAAATAAAACATAACAGTAATTTGAAAACCGATTTGTTACTCAACTAGAATATTTTTGATGCCAAGCTTGGGTCTACATCAATTTCAAATTTGCAATTTGGGACTCAGAAATCGACAGACTAATGGGCTCTGTCAAGAAACATACTAAAGAAATGTAGCATATGTTCCTACAAAAGACTTTGATCTGTACTCTCATTAACAAAACATTTTTCCTTTTTTCAGGCTATGAGAATCTGGTTGCCAATTATACTTAAATTATTATGTTTGGCCCCTTGATTCTTTTATCAACTGGATGTCTTCATAGAAATAACAGCTGCATGAGCAGCACTTTTTCAAAGCAACAAGGAAAGAATCTATTCCCACCCCAGAGTCCCACATTAGCCAGTTCCTTCTCACCAGAGAGGAACAAAAAATATCTACAGAGGCAATGAATAAGAGAGGAAAGGGCTATTATGGATCTATTGTTAGTATAATTCCCTGCTGTGGCCACTGGTCCTTGAGGTTGTGTTCTTTGCTAGGGACTACTGGTTGTATCTGTCCTTCATGGCTGGTGGTAGTGGTTCAAATCTATTTAGCACTGATGGCTGCGGCAGTCAGTGTCAAGAAATTTGGTTGATGACTCAGATTTTGGACTTACCCTCTTCTCTCTTGACATTCTGAGTTCTTCATATTTCATCAATAGTTGCATACCTTCTCATGAATGCCAGCCACATTAAGGCATTTGTGGTATGAGATCTCAAATCTCAGATCTGTGGTATCAGAGAAAGCAGAAGTTTCATTGGACTATTACCACATTATTCTTATGAATAGGCATACCCACACCCCCTCCCATTAGCTTTAATGCATACAGCATAAAACATTATGTATCTGCTTCTCATCACTCTCTGGATCTTCAAAAACTGTTTGCCCTTCTAAATATTTTTTCTTGTCCACTTTTTTTACTTTTATATTTCATTTTCTTTGGATATGATTTTATCTTTCTTTAACTAATTCCAATGTTTTAATCAACTATTGCAATCATAAAAAGTGCCCTAAATCTAAAGATTTTCATGCTCTGAGAGTCCTGATTCAGCATCAGACCTACTAACTGGCCTCTGTCTGTGAAACCTGAAAGGATCTCAAAGAAGTAACTGATTTCTAATCAACAAATACATACCCTCTTCAAAGGCAACATCTCCTCCCAGCTTTTAGAATTTAACATCCAGTATCCTCCCACATTTTTACTCAACCTGGCCTTCCAATCTATTTCTTCTATGTCTCCTTTACCAACATGCCTTTATACTTCCAATATATTAGTTCACTTAGTCATCACAGATGAGCAAACCAACTCAAAAACATCAAGCACCTAGCTCTAAAATGACTTCACCAAAGATACACTTTGACAAAATAGGTCACATTCAAGCATAAGGTATATTTCCAAATTTGTTAAAAAACAAATTTCTAAAAAGATAAAATCATGACTGTCATACAAATATAAACACATGTCAAAGATTGTATTTAGCTCATTAATTGAGAGAACTGATAAGCGATTGCTAGTTCAAAGGAAAATCCACAGAACAGACACATATATAGATGAAGAATAGTGAAATAAATTCACAAATGTGTAAAAAACTGGTTTCTTCGACAATGGGGAAGACAAGTTGAATCTTCACAAGACAGAATTGATTTGCATGTTGAAGAAAAACATCATTTGCATTACTACCAGTTTTCTACAAATTACTTTTAACTTTACACCGTTGTAAAATGACACATATCCTATAAAGGATCAAGTAATCCTGGAGGTTCCAGCATTTGTTGGAGACAGAAACAAGATTTGTTTGATTCTCTTTGATTCAACAAATGAATGAATAAACACCCTTGATTATTGTATTTAGGATTAATTATTCATTCATTCAACACATACTGTTTCTTACTTACTATACCAGTCCATGTTCTAGGTGGGGGAGACAGTACGGTTAATAAAACAGAAATATTTTTGTCTTATATCCTAATGGGGAAAAATAGAACATAAGTAAATAAATAAATTATAAATATATATTAAATGGTATTAGTGCTATGGAGGAAAATAAAGCAAAACAAGGTAGATAGAATGGGGATAATACAGGGAAAGGTACTGTTTTAAAGAAGATGTTTAGGAAAAATTACACTGATGTGGAGCTACTTGAGCAGAGACATGAAGGAAGTGAGGATCAGAGTTGTACAAATTGCTGGAAAAAGAGCTTTCTAGGCAGAGAGAAGAGCAAGTGCAAAGCCTGAGACAGTAGAAGACTCACGTATGTAGGGCCAGCAAGGAGGCCAGCATGATGGGGCAGAGTGAGCCTGCAGTCAGAAGGGACAGGGCAACAGAAACAGGCAGAGATAGAAAGATGGAAGCCCTTGCAGGCCATGATAAAGACTTAGTGTTTCGAAGTGTTACAGGAGGCAAGTGGAAGGTTTGGGTCCTGAGAGTGGTGGTAGCAGAGGAGAGGGGAGGAGAGGGGATTATGCTTTTCACTGACTGCTGTGGGAAATGGGGCCAAGATTTACTGAAGATTAGTCAGGGGGGCTCTCACAATCTTATGAGAGATTACAGTGGCTTGGAGTAGAATGTAGCTGTGGAAATATGAGAAGTGCACTCTTTTTAGCTATTTTTTTTTCTTTTTGTGTGTGTTTGGATTTGTTTGTTTGTTTTGAGATACAGTGTTGCTTTGTTGCCCAGGCTGGAGTGCAGTGGTGTGATCACAGCTCACTGCAGCCTCAACCTTCCAGGTTCAAGCGAGTCTCCTACCTCAGCCTCCCCATAGCTGGGACTAGAGGTGCATGTCTGGTTAATTTTTTATGTTTTGTTTTGTTTTGTTTATTGCTTTTTTCTTTTTGTAGAGACAGGGTTTCACCATGTTGGCCAGGCTGGTCCCAACTCCTGGGCTCAAATGATCTGTCTGCCTTGGCCTCCCAAAATGCTTGGATTATAGGCATGAGCCACCGGGCCCAGACGTTTAGCTGAATATTTTAAAGGTGAGGCCAGCAGAGAAATTTCTGCTCCAACCAGCAAGAATAGGAAATAGCTTTGCAACACACACACACACACACACACACACACACACACACAGAGCCCACTTTTTACTCTTCAAAATTATTTCCTACTTCAAAGAAACAAATTTGTTGAAATGCAAAAATATTCCCAGACGATTTTTTTTTTTTTTCTTGAGACAGGGTTTCGCTCTTGTTGCCCAGGCTGGAATGCAATGGTTCGATCTCGGCTCACTGCAACCTCTGCCTCCTGGGTTCAAGGGATTCTCCTGCCTCAGCCTCCCAAGTAGCTGGGATTACAGGCGCCCACCACCATACCTGGCTAATTTTTCTATTTTTAGTAGAGACGGGATTTCGCCATGTTAGCCAGGCTGGTCTAGAACTGCTGACCCCAGGTGATATGCCCACCTTGGCCTGCTAAAGTGCTGGGATTACAGGCGTGAGCCACTGTGCCCAGCCCCAGAAGATTATTTTTATCATCTCTCATGAAGCGTGTAGAAAATTAACCTGTCTGTGCCTTTTTTTTCTTTTTTACTAAGTCCGTAACACAGGTGCTCGTTTGCAAACCAAAGAGCTTTATTTTGTGTTACACATAAAAGGGCGATTGAAAGAATATCATTCAGTTATGGAATCTATGGCAAATGGAATCAAGCTTTTTAAATGGGCAGGGAAATATGTTTCCTAGATTTTTCCATGGGAGAGGTAGAGGAAGAAAACCTTTTTTCCTCTGCCCTTCTTGGGTCTCTGCCTGGAGCCCTACAAATTGTACTGACAAATGACAAATTAATAATCGAAAACAGAATTGTATTGACAAGTTCACCTCTCATATGTGTCAAAAAGTTAGTTAGAATTTGAAGTCTATACACCTAACTTACTTAAAAGGGAAGAGAGAAAGAGCACTTAGAGAAAAGCAATGACATTTTGGAAAGCCAAAGGAGCCACAGGTGACTAGATGGGAGATATCATGATGGTCTTGTGAAAATGTCCTGTTTGGGTGTAGTGCTGACTTCTCCTCTCCGGGAAGAAAAGATTAGAGATGCTCCCACTAAGGGGATTTCTGACAATTTCATTCTTTTGAGTTCCTTTTGGGATGCTCTGCATTTAGATAGATGAGATATTTATTTCAGAAACTCAAATGCCTTTGGCTCAAAAGTAATTCTTATACCAATGTAGCATATTTTGGGGTGGCACACCCTGATAACGTTCAGAGATGAATATGAAAATAAGTGTTTTATATACAATAATAAAAATCTTAAAAAGAAAATCAATTTAATTAAATAAATTAAATGAATTAATGAATATAAGACACAAAAATAAAATGTATGCTTATGAGCTGGGTGCAGTGGCTCAGGCCTCCAACCCTAGCACTTTAGGAGGCCAAGGTGGGAGCACGACTTGAGCCCAGGAGTTCAAAACCAGCCTGAGCAGCATAGCCAGGAGACCTCGTCTCTATGAAAAATAAAAACAGGCCAGGTGCAGTGGCTCATGCTTGTAACCCCAGCACTTTGGGAGGCCAAGGAGGGTGGATCACCTGAGGTCAGGAGTTTGAGAGCAGCCTGACCAACGAGGTGAAACCCCACCTCTAGTAAAAATACAAAAATTAGCCAGGCATGGTAGCAGGCACCTGTAATCCCAGCTACTTGGGAGGCTGAGGCAGGAGAATTGCTTGAACCAGAGAGGCGCCGGTTGCGGTGAGCTAAGATCAGGCCATTGCACTCCAGCTTGGGCAACAAGAGCAACACTCCATCTCAAAAAATAAAAATAAAAACAAAATTATCCAGGTGTAGTGGCATGCACCTGTAGTCCCAGCTACTTGGGAAGCTGAGGTGGGAAGATCACTTGAGCCCAGGAAGTCGAGACTGCAGTAAGATATGACTGTGCCACTGCCCTCCAGCCTGGGTGGTGACAGAGCAAGATCCTATCTCAAAAAAAAAAAAAAGAAGAAGAAGTTTGCTTAAGCAGTTGTGTATCAAGTAAGAATTGTGCTTATCACAAAAGTCACACAATTTTATCAAGTAACTGAGATCAGTATTCAGTATGCAGTTATAGAAAATGGAAGCTCTGGGGGTTCTGTCTCTTGGCTTTGGAGCCCCCTCCCTCTGTCTCTGTACAGAAGAGCTTCTTCTATCTTTCTTCCCCCTTCTTTATTGCCTATTAAACTCCCTGCTCCTTAAAACTACAAAAAAAGAAAACAAGAAAGAAAATGGAAGCTCTGTGTCACCAATTTAGAGTTTAGTGTTTGCCAAGAGAACTGTTCCTTATTGCAATGACAATAAAACCCCAAACCAAAAGGAATCTAGCTGGATGGAGCATAGTTTTGGAAGTTCATCATAATCCTCTGGAGAATTTTTACTAAAATTTTTGTCGAAACCATAAATTTCCAGACCCCACTGCAAGACGTTTTCATTCAACACATTTGGGTTGATACCTGGACATCTGTACTTTACAATTTTGATGATCATCCACTATGGGGACCTGTAAGTTAAGCCACAATCTGCACCTGAAAATTTTTCAAAATTCACCTACTCAAAGACAGAATCTGAAAATGAAGTTTTGTTTGCTTATTTGGGACACATAGTGCTACTCATTTTATTGAATGATAGAATGTTGGTGCTGAAAGATTATCTGGTCAAAAAGAAAATAAACAGAAGAAACAACCAAGGCCCAGAAAGTGCTGATTATCCACAGAAAGCCCAATTCTCCTACACTTTCCTCACCACACTGCCTGCATTCCATCTGGACATTACTTGAAGAATGTGTTTGAATATTTTCCACATGTAATGTGTTTTCCTTACTATGTTTCTATTTATCCAATTTCTACCTATTTTCAGAATGTAATCAAAACAGCATCTACAGATACATATACAACAAATACATATACATATACAGCAAATACACATACAAAAGAAAAAAGAAAAAAGGGAGGGAGGGAGGAAGGAAGGGAGGGAGGGAGGGAGGGAGGAAGGAAGGGAGGCCAAAGAAAAGGGAAGGTAAATATGGCAACGACAATTCATCAACTTTGCAGCGATGCAGTTGAAATGGTGCTAAGCCCTTGAGAGTCAGAGCAAAAAGAGACAACTAGACCATAAGCTTCAGTGAAGGTACGTGGCATGATTTCTTTCTCATTATTTTCCTTCTTGTATTAAGCCATGCACTGCTCAGTCAATAATTAATAGCTATGACCTGTAATCCTGAAGCCAAACCACATTAAACTTTTATTCCATATTACTCATGACCTGCAAATTTCAGGAGGAAATGTAGATGGTAACTAGGATTATGGAGAAAACAAAATGACCTATGGCTGTGAGTATGTACTATCACATTGGTAAGGCATTCCATCACAGTTGAACAAAGATGATTAAAGCTGTCCTAAAAGGAGTTATGCTTACCCTTGTTCTATTTTTTAGATCTAATAGCCAAGCCTGAATATACGGAGTTTCAATGTCTCTGAACCACTGTTAATCAGGTTTCTTTTTAATTTTCTCCTAAGACATTACTTAAAATTCTTCGGTACCTTCGGTTGCTCAGGCTTCATCTTCCCCATTTTTTAGGTATTTTCCCCAAAACAACAGTGGGACATAAAAAGAAAAGAAAAACCATTCAATCCTCCTCTCCTAAAAAGTACAGCTTCCCCAGTTTGTTGTGGTTGTCGTTGCTGCTGTTGTTATGACTGTCCTGTCTTTTGTGTAACTTGAATAGTTCTTGCTTTTAAAAATGTTTATCCAGGGCTCTACATACTTCCCATGGCTCCCTGCTGATAAAGCTTCAGTGTAATTAAAGTATTTATATGAACACTGAGGAATTCAACTTGCAATATTTAGACACACAAAGGAAAATTCTTCGCATTTCCAAGTCACAATTGTGTAATCAGATGACATAGTGTCAGTTGGTTTAAGAATACCTTTACACTCAGAAAAAAAAAAAATGAAAAATTGCTATGTTTTCTCTTTCAATTATATGGCATTTGTTGGTGAAATTTACTTTACTGGATTGTACTTCAACTTGTATTGAATGTTTTAAACTATGTAGTCTAAAATAGTCTTGCTGGACTATATTTGTTTGTTTAATTAACCCTGGAAAATGAACACCAGTGGACAGGGGGACATGAACTCATCACCATTCAATTAGGCCTAAAGGCAAGCTTTTTTTTTTTCGCTTTGCCTTTAAATGTCTTGCCCCTTGACACATCCTTATTATGGAAATAAATGTAACATTGAATAAGCTAATGCCATGCTTTTGGAATTATGACATGAAGGGGAAGAATTACAGCACACTGGGAATTTTGGTAGGAATTGATTTACAAAAGAGGTTGCCACATTTGTTTTTATTGTGGTTAAAGCTCTAGTTTGGGAAAAGACAAAAGGGCAAGGAATTGGGGAGTTTCTGGATGAATGTGGATCTAATGAAGAGAGACCATTGGTTCCACAGGCCAGGGTAAGATTCCCACAGTTCTGAACAAACAGTTCTCAGCCAATAATTTCTAAGCCTTTGTTTCCCCACTTTGGAATTCTGACTACAGGCATGTTACCAAGCCAACTGGGTTCACTACAAAGACCCAGAGAACGCTTTTTATCACAAAGATCAAGACAACAATTGTGTGCCTACAAGAAAAGAACAACTAAAACCATCCAACAAGCATTAAAAGAACAATTCTAGAGATAGTTGCCTTTGAACTCCAATAATGGGTAACATTCAGTCCCGAGATTTGAATTCCAAGTTAAAAGAATTCATTACCAGTTGCCTTTTCTTATAATTGTAAGAGCTGCTGGCAGCAAGTATTTTCAGCAGCATTATTTTTGTCCAATGTAATATTTTACAGCGATGTCAAATCTCATACAATAACCATATTGTAAATCAACTTTATAGACTTTGTTTTGTTTATTATAGAGTTCATCTATGAAACAGAAGAAATCTAAATTTTGCCTTGGCTTCACCCCAAACTACAAAAAGTACTGTTTTACAAGAGTTTATTCTGAAATATCACTTCCTGAACGTAGAAGTATGCTATTTGCACAGATACATTCCATAGACATACACAATGTCCAGCTGAGAAAATAAAGGATAGTCCATCTGGATGTTTCTTTCTTTCTCCTAACTGTGACCTGTGAGTAATTTCACTTCAACACGGAAAAAAATAAATAAAACTTACATTGTTGTGTAAACATGGCATTTTCTAATGACATGGGAACAATTTAAACTGAATCTAAGCAGACACAATAATTAAGAATACATATTCTATTTGAAGAATTTGACCACTATTATTTGTGGGGGTTCTACATATTCAAAACCTTACAAATAGCTTCTGGGATTCAGTCTTTCTTATTATAAAATCCATGGCAAGCATTTTTTTGCTTTTGTTTTTATTTTGAAACAGGGTCTCACTCTGTCACCCAGGCTGAAATGCACTGTCTCAATTGTAGCTTACAGCAATCTGGAACTTTTGGGCTCAAGGGATCCTCCTGCCTCAGCCTCCCCACTAGCTGGGACTACAGGCACATGCCACTGAGCACAGCTAATTTTTTTTGGTAGAGACAGGGTTTCATTTTGTTGCCCAGTCTGGTCTCAAACTCCTGGACTCAAGTGATCCTCCCACCTCAGCCTCCAAAATATTGGGTGTGAGCCACCACACCCAGCCAAGTATTTATTTTTATGTTTTGAGTGTTCACTCTATTTTTTGTCTGCATAAGAAATGCAAGAGAATCACCTTTTAAGCCAATTATCCCGGTGGTTCATTTTGTGGAAGGATTACATAAGTCTTGCATTTGATAAAAACTCAAAATTGCTATCCCAGACCACAGCACCTTGTTTTATCTAATGAGAGTACCTTACTGCTTTTAGAAAACTTCTCAGAAACACTTTTCTTGCCAAGAAAAAAAAAAGAAGAAAATTCTTTAATAGAATGAGTGCACTAGATTTTTGTTTTTAACTTAGATTTTAATGATCAATTTTTTCTTATATTCATGCATGCATTCCAATGCTATGCCAGCAAGATTTATGCCAGAATCAATATGGAGAACTGTTTTGGCATATATAAATTAATTTCATACATGGGAAACTGTAAATTTGGCAAGTAACTTCTCCTTATTTGTAAATAATTAGATTTAGTACATTGCCTACCAGATTTCAGATTATCGTGAAAAGAATATTTAGATGGTTTTAGGTCTACATTTAAAGACTAGCTGTTGGTGGATAACAGAAATCCCTTGATTATCAGCCAACAAAACAATTCTTAACTAAAGGCAGATTGGTATATTACGTCCATAGAGAAAAAAAATCTATAAATCAAATCTGATTTTCCCATAGATGTAATGTAATGTTATATCCCCATCAGGACCTTGATGACAGGAGACGCCACCAGGATGGTAAAGGAGGAGATACCAGCCTTCATCCTCCCACAAAAAAACAAATGCAGACAGCCATCCACAAGCGTAAATAGCACTGAGAGGGCTCAAGGGCCTACTAAAGAATCTGCAGCAACACAGTAGAGTGAAAAAAAATAGAGAATATTCACATAGAAATGATTGCTGGTAGGCTGGGCATGGTGGCTCATGCCTGTAATCCCAGCACTTTGGGAGGCCAAGGCGGGCACATCACAAGGTCAGGAGATCAAGACCATCTTGGCTAACACGGTGAAATCCCGTCTCTACTAAAAATACAAAAAATTAGCCGGGCGTGGTGGCAGGCGCCTGTAGTCCCAGCTACTTGGGAGTCTGAGGCGGGAAAATGGTGTGAACCTGGGAGGCAAAGCTTGCAGTGAGCCGAGATCACGCCACTGCACTCCAGCCTGGGCGACAGTGCGAGACTCTGTCTCAAAAACAAACAAAAACAAACAAACAAACAAAAAGGAAATGATTGCTGGTGACATTAGCATACTTGAGATACCAGGAGTCAGCTAGGAACAAAGAGGTAGAGGCTATCAATACCAATCATGTAACAGGAACTACTCTGGTCCCCAGCAGCCTGCTCCAGAGAGGACACCAGCATCTTTTGCTACTGAGGTATCAAACAACCATTCCTGCTGGGGAACCTCAGGGAGGGAGAACCAGATGCATATTCTTCTCCCTCCCAAGAAGCAGCCACTGTTGAGCCACTTCAGGAACAGAGCTGTCACCTCTCTCAACCCCACCAGGCCCAGGTAATATACACTTCTCAAAAGAGGACAAAGAAATGACCAACAGGCTTATGAAAAAAATGCTCAACATCACTAATCATTCAGCAAATGCAAATTAAAACAACAATAAATTTGACCTCATACCTGTTAAAATGACTATTACCAAAAAGGAAAAAAGATAGCAAGTGTTGGTTAGGATGTGGAGAAAAGGGAACCCTTATACACTTGTTGGGAATGTAAATTAGCACAGCCATTATGAAAAAGAATATGAAGGTTGCTCAAAATATTAAAAACAAAACTACCACATGATCCAGCAATCCCACTGCTGGGTATATATCCAAAAAGTATGAAATCAGCATTTTGAAGAAGTATCTACACTCTCATGTTTTTCTCAGTACTATTTACAATAGCCAATATAGCGAATCAACCTAAGTGCCCAACAATGGATGAATGAATAAAGCAAATGTGTTACACATACATAATGGAATACTATTCAGCCTTGAAAGAAAAAGAAGATAATCCTGTCTTTTGCAACAACACATGGATGAACCTGGAGAACATTATGTTAAGAGAAATAAGCCAGGCTTAGAAAGACAAATACCATATGACCTCACTTACATACTGAATCTAAGAAAAAACTGAACTTGTAAAAACAGAGAGTAAAATGGATCGCCAGAGGCTAGGGGGTGGGAGCAATGGGGAGCTGTCGGTCAAAGAACACAAAATTTCAGTTAGACCAAAGGAGTAAGTTCAAGAGACCTACTGTACCTCATGGTGAATATAGTTAGTAGCAATATAGTGTATACTTGAAAATTGCTAAGACAGTAGATTTTAAGTGTTCTCACCACAAAAAAAAAAGATAAAATGAAAAGTGTGTGAGGTAATGCATATGTTAAATAGCTTCACTTAACCATTCCACAATGTATATCAAAACATCATGTTGTACATCATAAATATACACAATTTTTACTTGTCAATTTAAAAAATAAATGTTTTAAAAAGACTTTGATGACAAACTGTTTAGAAAAAAAAAGGACCAAAAGTTTTACATTTAAATAATGATAAACAATTTGTTTATATTCTGTACAATATAATCAGGTTCATAGACTAGCCAATCCTAATATTTTATTTAAAAGAGATATTAGAACAGGAATTATATCTGAGTTTATCAGTCAAAATTCCAGCAAGACTTAGGCCAGGCAAGTAGAGAAGAGGGAGAAGAGGGAGGAAGAGTATTATTATGCCTCACACAAGAGGGAAGCCAACTGATAAATGTAATTTCTGACCTTCCTGCTTTCAGTTCCATAATTACATGGCTGTCTTAGTCCATTTTGTGTTGCTATAACAGAATATCTGAGACTGGGTAATTTATAAAGAAAATAGGTTAATAGCCTTCTGAAGGCTAAGACCAAAAAGCACAGCACTGGCATCTGCATAGCTTCTGGTGAGGGCCTCATGCTGCATCACAACATGGCAGAGAAGCAGAAGAGGAGAAGGTGTGTGCAAAGAGAGGGCAAAGCACAAAAGGCAAACTCGCTTTGTAACAACCCACTCTGGTGGGAACCAATACATTCCCATGAGAATTAACCCAATACTGCAAGAAATGCATTAATCTCTTCACGTGGACAGATCCCCCCATGACCCAAACACCTCTTAAAGGCCCTACCACCCCTAAATAGCACTACACTGACAATTACATTTCAACATGAGTTTTGGCAGAGATGAATCACACCCAAATCATAGCAATGGGGTGCTCTAGGCAAAGAGCTTTGGGTGTGAATGGCTGCAAGTCAAAATCTATTGCTATTATTCATACCGACTTTCAAATGTAAAGAAAATAAAGTAAAAACAATATATAAAAAATATATTTCAAAACACCCACTCTACTTTTAGGTGTTGGTAAATTTATAAATGTTTCCTGGTATTTTTGGTACCAATAATACGAAAGAGAAATTATTGAATTAGTATGTATATTGTTAGATCCATATATGTATCTATTTGATATGCATATATGTGTGTATATATCTATATGTACATATCACACAAAAACATATACAGGCAAACCTAATGCTTCTCATTTGTCTCTGAAGAGTATGAAAGAAATATGGCTACAATCAAAGTATATGTTAAGCGCTGATCTTTTTGTAACATTATCTAATTTATATAGGTTGAAATATGTATGAGCCTTTGGTTTGGCCATGCATTTCTGAGGAGCTGCCATTGAGAATATAATCTTTATGGATCCATGCATAATTTATATGTCTTTAAGTGTAGTATTAGCACTTCAGATTGATATTTTTTCCCAAAAAAATGTACATATAAACTCTTCCTAAGCTTATGTCAATTACCCATCTGCCTTTTGGAGTCTTTCAAAAATTAAAACAGAAAAGAAATTCAGTTTAATGATTTGCTTTATCTTATAGAGAAACATTTCTAATATCCAAAGGGGAAATTTCATGACGGAAAAAGTCTTACTGTGGATTTCCAACTCTAGAACTATGGTATGTCCCCAGGTAAATCATAAAGTTAACCTAGAGCTCTATTCAACTACAAATGGACCGTCTTCCCTTTTCAGTTTTCACCAGTGAGCAGGGCAGGGTGAGGCACCATAAATGGGAGCTAAGTCCATTGCTCTCTTCCCACAAGAACCACCACAGGCAATTCTTCCTTGACAATTTATGTGACTCCTGCCCTCATGGTCACAGCTCCCTGAATGGTGATCTGGGCCTGAACCAAGACAGACATCTTCACATGTCCAGCAGTCCTGGAATCAGACCAGCACATGCACTCAAGCTAGTAGATAAGAAAGTAGGAAGAAGCAGAGATGGAAGACCTAAGTGTTGATCACTGAGTTTCATACTTTAAATATATTATTTTCACTTCTCACAAGACCCCATGCTGTTTTATGATTGAAACACTGACAAGAAGAAAGAGTTAGATAATCTTCCCAATATCATCTACCCAAGGAGTGGCTGAGTAGGGATTCACTCTTTGACTCCACAGCTGCCCAGCTAATTATTTTGTCCATGCTGCTAAAGATTATTAGCTGTAAGTAGATTACTACTTGTAAGTGGGAAAAGTGCAGCACCTCTCCAGTCAATTGACAGAATGAAAAATTCCTGAAATTCTCAAAAATTGAGAATTATTTTTTTCTTTTTTTTGAGATGGGGGTCTTGCTCTATTGCCCTAGCTGGTCTGGAACTCCTAGGCTCAAGCAATCCTCCCTCTTTGGCCTCTCAAAATGCTGGGATTACAGGCGTGAACCACCATGCCTGGGCAGAAATGGAGGATTGGGTCTTAGATATCTCTGCATCCCTTATGGAAACTAGCTAAATGTTAATACTGTAAGTGTTCAAGAAATAATGGTTAAATGGATCATCCATAAATGGGAATATATTTTTTCAGCTTGCTTTAGTTAGAAATGGCATTAAAACAGTACATATGTGTAAATATAAGATATACATTTAAAATTTTTGAATATGCTAGTGATTAAACAATGATGTAACACAGAAATCATTAGCTACCTGTTTTGCAAATTCACAGTCCCGTGCCCCCACCATCTATTACTTTATTAAGAGATAAATAAATCCATGGGCCAACTGCACTTTTTTAAATGGTTTTGACTTTGTTGTATCTCTGAAATACAATTTAGAAGCAAATTTGTAACACTGTAGACAACATCTGGGGGGAAAAAGACTTTATCATATGTCTGATCATTTAAAATCCAAACAGCAGCATAAGGAATCTGTTAATGAGATGTCAAAGCCCGTATATCTGCTTATGAGTGTCTCACGTTTGCCAAAATAAAACAAAATCTAATAATAGAAAAACTTTATGTAATGCATTACTGTTTATAAAGCATTTCCCTAAGTTTCTCAAACTAAAGTACTTGTTCTTCATAGCAGAAATCAAAACATAAACATGGTTAAGTGTCAAGTTGTGTGAAATATTTTTATATGAAAACAAATGGATCTTTGATGGATAAAAAAGGCAAAATATGTATTCTCCTTTTTTTGGCTCCTGTAGATTCATTTTTAATATACAAAAGAGAAGACCTCAATGAAATTGTTCTCTAATATATTCTTTGGGTTTCTCCCAATCCCTCGCCTACCTATCATGAAAGATCATGGTGAAAACATCTGAGAAAACTACTATATATTATCTCCTTTTGTCTTCTGGAGAGCTCTATGATGTAATTGTGTTCATGCCAATTTACAGGTAAGTAAAGAAGCACTGAGAAGTTAACTTCCATCATTGTGGAGAGAAAAAGTTTTAAAGAACATTCTTATTTCCGGGAAGAATCTCCTTTTACCCCCTGCAAACTCAACTATTTATAACACATTATCAATATCCTATGTGAGATTTAAGAGTGTTCTGGAAAAAATGTATGTGAACAAGGATTGCTGTATATCAAGTGTATAAAATGGGGATAGAATTATATTCATTCTCAACCTACTTTCTCTTAACCAACTTTCCTATTAATCAACATTCTTTCTTCTCCCTATAAAATGTTACATATTTGCTTTCTGTAAAGTATAATGAAAATCTACCATGGTGGTTTTCAGAGTGATCCCTGGGCCAGCAGCATCAGCATCACCTGAAAACTTGTTAGAAATGCAAATTCTCAGGCCCCACTCCAGATCTATTGAACCTAAAACTCTGGGGATGAAGCTAAGAAATCCAGATGCCAACATTTGAGAATCATTTATCTGGAAAGATTCTACTTGCACATTGTCTATACACTCTCACTTCACTTGAAAGAAACAAAAACTGCAAACTATACACCATTAATTTTTAAGTATGTGCAAGAAAAACTATGCTGTATTTCTCAATAGGTTGAATAGCCCTTATCACTTCATAAAAAGATTGATGGATGGATGTGTAATGTATATATATCATTTTTCACGTTTTCCTACCTTGGCAATATTTTTGACTAACTGACCACTGCCAGGGCTCTCCCTATATAAAAGTAGACAATAGAGAGGTGACAGATGGTAGGTAGATCAATAGGCAGGTAGGTAGATAGATTGATAGATAGAACTGTGTGTGTGTGTGTGTGTGTGTGTGAAGTAAGGGTATGAACACACCTCTGAAAAATCCCTTAAGATGCACAGAGAGGGCATTCACTTTTTAAAATGTCTATATTTGAGGTATATCTTGGGAAATGAAATAAAGAAATGTGATGTTGAGAACTAAGAAAAAACAACCTGCCAATTTGGGGGCCTCAGGGTGCAGAGGAGCTGGGAGAGCTGCCCCATGAGGTACTAGAAAGAGGCAGAACTACCACCTGCCTGAAGAGATAGCCCCTATGCCTTGCCCCTTAGGCCACCTCCTGGCTATTTCTACTTGGAATCAGGACTATAACTAGTTGACTGAAGACAAGCTTTGAGCAGACTAGTCTAGATGACAACTTGTATTAGTCCATTCTCATGCTGCTATAAAGAGCAGCCTGAGACTGGGTAATTTATAAGGGAAAGAGGTTTGACTCACAGTTTCACATAGCTGGAGAGGCCTCAGGAAACTTACAATCATAGTGGAAGGGAAAGTAGGCACATCCTTCTTCACATAGCGGCAGGTGAGATAGAAGTGCCGAGCAAAGGGGGAAAGCCCCTCATAAGACCATCAGATCTGGTGAGAATTCACTCAGTATCATAAGAACAGCATGGGGGTAACCACCCCCATGATCCAATCACCTCCCACCAGGTCCCTCCCATGACACATAGGGATTATGGGAACTACAATTCAAGATGAGATTTGGGTAGGGACACAACCAAACCATATCACAACTGTTCCATGGACACTTCCATCTGAGGGTACTTTAGAGACTGTCCTTGCTGGCTTCACCCAGGCCTGCCAAGCATGTGGGTGGGATTTTTTTCCCTTGTCAATGCCTAGTGAGATGCCACCACAACTCGTGTGAATCCCCTGGAGACCCTCCATCACCATCACCATCCCTTCTCTATGTCTGCAAGAAAAACAAAAGGAGATGTGAGTAGTATTGCCCCTCAAGGAATCACAAGCCTCTCTGTGTGTGTCTCTTCTCTCCCTCTCATCTCATCTTTACCTTTCTTAGGAATCAAGAACCCCTGCTATAGAGACAAGCTAAAATCTTTTACTGTTGGACTGAAATCCTCTTCTACAACAAATGGATATGCAACTTAGTAATTCAGAATTCAGTATGTTCTCCACAACACACTTATATTTTAAAATATAGTGAAGTCAAGAGAACAAATGAAAAACAAGAGTTTTCTTCAAGTGAATGTAGACTCACTCTCTCCAAAACTAAATCTGAAGCTTTGTGTTAAGCATTATGGGGGAGGGAGTAGGGCAGGCTGGAGAGGGGAAGTAATGGTATTTATTACCAAATGGCTACTATTTAAAGCTCTCTGCCTTTGGGCTTTTTCTTTTTTTTTAATCTTAAATACATTCCCTTCAAAAGAACTGTAAGTGATTACCCATTATTGCTTCAAAGATAACCTAACATTATTTAGTAGTTGGTTTTAGAAAAAAGCAAAAGGAAACTGTTTCTGCTAGTACTGAGTGATAGTTCAACACTATTTAACTGGGGTTTAGGGAACAAAGCCTTCTAATTACCCAGGTGTCAATCTAGTCCTCTCACATCTGGCTTCCTGTGTTACTTTCCCTCCCTTCCCTAGCAATGTAAGAAGCAGAAAAATACTTTGAGTATGAGTCTGAGGTATGAAATTTATGCCCCGCAGGATACAGTTTGGTTTAAATTGGGTAATTGATCACAGATCTAGGATTTGGCAATGTTCCTCTTTGCAGGTTAGTTGCACAGGTACACAGTGGTGGGAAGGGAACAATAATTATCACCTTGCTGGCTTTGACTTACCTTTGCCCACAAATGGATATAAAGCTGCATTTCGTGGCAGAAAATGGCCACACAGAGGAAATGAACTATAAGGGCTATGACTGGAAAGAAGACATGAAAGGGTCGAATAAGAAAAATATAAGTTTTATTGGAAAAATCATATGCTGCACTTGTTATCAAATCTTGAGATTCAATATCCAAAAGAACTGAAAGCAAGAACCCAAATTGACACTTGTACACCCGTGTTCATAGCAGCACTATTATAATAGCCAAATGATAGGAGCAAACCAAATGTCCACCAAAAGATGAATGGATAAACAAAATGCAGTATATACATGTAATGGAATATTATTCAGCCTTAAAAAAGGAAGGAAATTCTGATACATGCTGCAAACGTGGATGAAGCCTGAAAACATTATTGTTACGCTAAGTAAATAAGCCAGTCACAACAGAATCAACATTGTATGATTCCACTTATATATCTAGAATAGTTAAGTTCACAGAGACAAAAAGTGGAATCGTGATTACCAGAGGCTGGGAGGAAAGAATGGGGAGGTATTGTTTAATGGGTAGTGTTATGATTTGAGATTTTAAAAAAGCTATGGAAATAACAGTGATACTTGCACATGCAGGAGAGAAAAAAAATGTCCTTTGTCTCTATCCTTTTAGGTTCTCTGACTGGGACCCTGTAAATTAGACTAACGAAAGACAGATTAACAAGAAAAAATATGTAAAAATTTATTTAATATAAGTTTTATGTGGCCAAGGAAACTTTATAAGGAAATGAAGACAAAGCAACAGTTAAGCCTGTGTATTTTTCTACTAGATTTGAGGAAGAGTAAAAAGTCATGGAAAAATGTAATAGGACAAAGGCTATGAGCTAAGGGTAGTAATCTGGGGAAAACAACAAGCCCTGTTCATTCAGATTCCTCTCGGCATCCCTCCACCTTCAGAGGTAGGGATGCTCTTTTCCTCTGAGTATAGCAAGGGCACCTCTTACATGAGAGTCTTGGGATCTGCTTCAAGGGAAAAACAGGAGGTCAGAGAGTCCTTCTAGCACCTACTTCTCAAATTCCTTCAGTTTAAAATACTCAATATGCCAAAGTGCCATATTTTGGGGCAGTGTGTTCTGAACCACATCATACAACATTGTGAATGTTCTTAATGCCACTGAATTGTATACTTAAAAATGATTACAATGGTAAAGTTTATGTCGTATGTGTTTCATCATGATTTTTTAAAATGAAAAAAAATTATTGAGATTTATGAAGGCCCATTGAATGGGCATCCAGTGAATGTCAAAAGTCTATGACATTATTGTTCCTAAATGGAATAAAAAACCAAAATGAACAACCAAAAAGGTATACACAAATTTATTTAAGAAATTAGATTGAATCTCATTTTTTAAAAGTAATCTCACAATACAGAATGTTAACTAAAAGTCTGAAACCTGAAAAAGCATTAATCAAATATTGTTGGGGAGGAGAAAAACATCTTTATCTTTTACTCATTTTAGGTTCATTGGCTGGGGCCCCTGGAACAAAAGACAGAAAGAAAGAATCATAGAAATGTGTATGTTTTGCATGACACTGGAGCCTTCAATAGGAAATGAAGACCCAAAGAAGTGCTTAAAACTGGGTTGTTTTATGCTAGGTTTGATGAAGGGTAGACAGTCATGGGGAAATATGATAGCATAAAATGGGCATGTGCTAATTATAATAAACTAGGAGAAACGACAAGGCTTGTCCATTCAGATTCCTCTCAGCATCCCTGTGTCTTTGGAGATATGGATGCTCCTTTCCTCCAGGTATAAGGAGGGCACCTCTCACATGACCTGCTTCAGGGAAAGTCAGAAAGTCCTTCCAGCATAGGGCATTTCTCAGATTCTTTCAGCCTAAAATATTCAATATGCCAAGGTGCCATATTTTGGGTTAGTGTGCCCTGAACCTAATCAATATTATAGAACAAAGTTATTCTAAACTCACAATAAGTGGAAGGATTGTCACTATCAAATTATATATGAGTACTGGGATGGATATCAAAGTTTAATAAACTAATTTTGTTGATGAATTTTAAAGGAAATGACAAGAAAGAAAGCAAAAATGTAACAAAAAAAGAGCAACAAAAAAAAAAAAAAAAAAAAAAAAAGCAGAGTATGGCCAGCTCTGCAGAGGAAGAAGAGAGAAGCGAGAGCAGCAGTTGAGTGGTCTGAGATGACAACTGTTGGAAAAGCTAAAAATAGAGACTTTAATCTGGGATGAAAGTAACTGTGTGCAAAACTTGATGGCAATTCATGAAGTCTCATTCTATGGTGTTCTTTGCTCTCATTATCAGTGAGGAATATTGAGATGGGAGAGTTCCCTTGACCCCCTCACAGGACTTGCAACAGGGGTGTCTCCTTTGCTCAGCCGCTGCACTCAAACCCCTTACAGGAGGGGAAGCTTGCAGGTTGGCAGGTGCAGGAGCAAGGAACGAACCTGGTACTGGCCCACAGCAGTGTCTAGAGGTTGCTAGTGACCTCTAGAGCCCCAGAGGGCATGTCTTACAATGATCTTTTAGTATTTGCCATCCACAGATGGCTAAGTGTTAAACCAGGTCAGTGGAGGATCAGGGTGACAGGCTTTTACACCCTGCCCTCTTGGTACCTGGGTTCTTGTCCAGCATCCAGGAAGAATCAGTTCACACAGACTTGAAGGATAATGAATGTGGAGATTTTATTGAGCAGTGGAACTGGCTCTCAGTAGGATGGGGAGCTGGAAAGGGGATGGAGTAGGAAGATAATCTTCCCCTGGAGTTCAGCTGGAGACAGCCAAACTCCTCTCTGACTGTAGTCTCCAATGTCCAGCTGCCTCTTCTCTTCTCTCCTTTTCTGCCACAACACTAGGCTCCTCTGCCAGTGGAGCTTGGAGTTTTTATGGACACAGGATGTGAGGGTGGCAGCACATAAGGTAATATTTGCGCAGAAAAACAGGGATGTGAAGTTCTCATTTAGGGACGTGGGTCCAGGCTTGGGGGTAGAACCCTTGCCAGAAGCCTGGCCCTTTTCTACCTAGTATTTCCCTGCCTCCTGTCCATATCAATACCAATTATAATGGGAAAGAACAGTTGAGACAGAGTGTCAGGGAAAATTGGTTTTGGCCAAGAATCTTTGATATGTTCAGTAGAGGATGTGGGACAGAAAGGTATGATCCCTTTCCTCAACCATCATAAGGGTCATGGCCAACACTCCTATAACAAAAGACAGTACATATATACCATGGAATACTACACAGCCATAAGAAAGAAAAAAATCATGTCGTTTGCAACATGGATACAGCTGAAGGCCATTATCCTATGTGAATTAATGAATTAACACAGGAACAGAAAAACAAATACCGCATGTTCTCACAAGTAGGAGCTAAACATTGAGTACACATGGACACAAAGAAGGGAACAATAGACACTGAGGACTACTAGAAGGAGAAGGGAAGGGGGCGTGGGCTGAAAAACTACCTATTGGGTACTATGCTCACTGCCTGGGTGACAAGACCATCTGTACCCTAAATCTCAGCATCACACAATATACCCATGTAATAAATCTGCACATATACCCTCTGAAACAAAAAAAAGGTGGGGAGTGGGGGAAGCTTAACCAGAAAAAGGCTTAACAGGCTGGGCGCAGTGGCTCACACCTGTAATGCCAGCACTTTGGGTGGCCAAGGCGGGCGGATCATGAGGTCACGAGATCGAGACCACACTGGCTAACACAGTGAAACCCCGTCTCTATTAAAAATACAAAAAAATTAGCCAGGTGTGGTGGTGGGTGCCTGTAGTCCCAGCTACTCGGGAGGTGAGGCAGGAGAATGGCATGAACCTGGGAGGCGAGGCTTGCAGTGAGCCGAGATCGCGCCACTGCACTCCAGCCTGGGCGACAGAGCAAGACTCCAACTCAAAAAAAAAAAAAAGAAAAAGGCATAACGAAGTTACTTGATATAATCAAGTTTTACATGACAAAGATTGAGTCTTCATATCTCAAACTTTGAGATATGAGGAGTCAAAGACTTAGGGAAAATTGTCTGTTTTTATGCTTAGATTCAATGAAGAATAGACAGCCATGTAGAAATGTGACTGGACAAAGGGAATGATCTAGTGGTAATAGACTGTAGGGGTGAAAACCCAGCAATCCCTGTCTGTTCCAATTCACCTTGGCCTCTCTGTGTGGCATTCCTTCCTCCTGGCTACAGGGAAGGACTCCTTTGGAATGAGGGTCTTCTTTATGGCTTGTCTTTTGGGGAGAGGAGATCTAGTTTCTATAACCTGCCTTGGGGAAGAGAAATTCTAGACTCTATAACTTGTTTTGGAGGAGAAGGAGAGGGAGAGGACGAGAGAACAGGAGAAGGTCAGAAAGAGATTTTGCTTCTGAAGCAGCTTCTAAGGCCTTCTGATCTCTAGTTCAAAGTGCTCAGCAGTGCCAAAGCACCATGTTTTGGGGTGTTGCTTTCTGAGCCCCAACAAGGAGATATGAGAACAGGTACCGGCAAGAGCTGCGGCAGGAAGCTGCCCACACAGGGGCAAAGGTTTGGACAAGTTTTGAAGGGGAGAAATAGACAATTTCTGGCACCTATGCAGAGCAAAACGCAGCAGGATTTGGCAAGAAGAGCCAGGTAGGAAATGTAGAAGGAAAGATAATTGAAAGACAACCGTGAGTCAATGAGTCTTTAATCTGATAGCCAGAAGGAAAAGGTGACGAATATAGAATATAGTTACAACCAAAGCAAAAGTATTAAGTTACTAGTTAATTATTAATTTAGCAGGATGTTGAATGTAATGACCTAAATCTCTGTAAGGTTTGTTTTTTTTTGTTGTTGTTGTTGTTGTTTTTGAGACAGGGTCTCATTCTGTTTCCCAGGCTAGATTGCAGTGGTGTGATCATAGTTGACTGCAACCTCGAACTGCTAAGCTCAAGCAATCCTCTGCCTCAACCTCCTGAGTGGCTGGGACCACAGGCATGTGCCACCAAGCCTGGCTAAGTTTGTCAAAAAATATGTTTTAAAGATGAGGATTTCTCCATGTTGCCCAGGCTGGTCTCAAACTCCTGGGTTCAGCCCATCCTCCTGCCTCAGCCTCTCAAAGTGCTGTGATTACAGGTGTGAGCCACCACACCTGGCTATTTCTGTAAGTTCTAAAGGTGTAAACAGCAAAGACAAGGAAGTAAGTTGAAACTCCCAAAACTCTTCCTTCAAAGGAAATGTCTTATCCAACCACACACACCAACACGTTTATGCTATTTGTTGAGTGTTTTTTGTTTTCCTCAAAGCTTTGGAGGATTTTATTGAAATCTTCATTTATGACTTTGAACCATATTTGAGGCCCCTTTGTATGTGCCCTGGTGTGGAAAAGCCTCCTATACTACAGGGTTCCGAATAAATAATGAGACATATACCAGGTCTATGCTTTTGTGTTACTCACCATAATAAAAATAGCGTGCTTGGTGTACCAAATAAATAATGTGTTGAGATGTTACATTACACCAAATAAATCGATAAAAACAAATGTCTTTCAGCACAATAATTTTGTCTCAAACTCTAACCACGTAATAGAAAATAGATTTCCTGTGTTCTTGAGCATGGATTGTAAACAGAACCATACCAGTAGTCTCTGTTTATTGTTTTGTGTAAGTTCAGAGGGAGAGCGGATTGTTTACTAGAACAAAATCCTTTAAAAAGAAAAAAAAAGGATTCTTATCTTTCATTTAGGTTAATAACACACTACATATATTTGTCCATCAAATTAGAATTACTGTCAGCCCATAATGCATTTTAGTTTAGCCAATATCAGTCAGTCCTGATTTATTTGCTTAATACAAATCTAATTGAGTTTCAGGCTGCTCTTTTCCTTTCAGCTGTTAACCGACCAAGTACATCTTTAATTTCCAAGACCGATGGTGTGGTAGCAGTTGAGAGGAAGAGCGATTTGCACAAGGCCCCAGAAGGGTGCCAAAACTCTTCACGCTTTAAACAACAGCCTTTATTATTCTGTAAGTGGATGTGTTGAATTTTCATGCTTTTGTTTCCAGTTCAGTCCTGACAGAAAAGAATAAAGTAGATTTTGCCAGCACCCCTGCTGTGCCCTGGGGGAGAAATTCAATGTGCCTCATTTGTCTTAATTGGAGAACCGCCCTCAGCACCAGCTTTTTCTATGAATACATTAGCATAACAGACAGAAAATTCAAGCCCACTTTTGTAGAAACAGTCTCCCCCACACACCCACCTCCCATTTTTAAGACTAATAAAAACTGCAAGAAGGGAGAAGTGTTTCATCTCCTGAATTTCTTACAGTTGCTGTTGTAAAATACTCTGTACAGGAAAGATGCATCAAGCCTATTTTATCTCTGCACTGTTATTACAGCCAGTCGTGGAAAATGTGATAAATATCATCCATGACAGAGAGCTGAAAGCTTCTCTTTATTCTTCATAATGTGCTAATCCTATATACTTGTTCGTTGACTGGTTATGCTGCTTTTTCAGAGGGGAGAGTAGGTTTTATATAGAGATGAATGTGTAGCAGCTATGAATGAATCTAGAAGAAAAAAAAAGAAAAATTCTCACCGACGTGAATTTATTAACACTAAAACAAACGCAATTATCTCAGTCAAAGCAAGATTTTAAACCCTGTGCCAATTCATTGGAGAACTATTAAATTCATCTTCACGTTTTTCATACTACAAAAGGGCTCTAAGTCTGGACAAACAACCTGTGCTGTGTAAATCATTTCCCTAATCCAGGCTCTTTCAGTATCAGATTGAATTAATGGAATTTAAAGGTAGGCATTTCAAAAGAAATATTTCGTCTACGTGTTCCCAAGACTGGTATTAATTATTTTATCACATCTGCTCAACCTGCTTGCCACTGCCAGCATGTGAAAGAGAAAAGGAAAATATGGGGAAAGATGTAATTCCTTAATAAAACGTGGTGTACACATTCTCTTGGAAAGATGGCTGCCTTTCAAAATAACAATGAATCCATATTTTGTCTTGACTTTTTCTCCAGCAGGCCTAATTTACCCCGTCAGTCACACACTGCTCTCACTAGATGCCTTCCAGGGATTTTAAATAAGGTTTTGTTGTTGTTGTTAAGAGCTTGTTTTGTTTTGAATTATTTGTATGCTCATTTGAAAACTAAATACCTTTTGGGTCAGGTCCCTGTGGGTAAATGGAAAGCAAAATGATTTTGGAATAATAATTTTGAGATACAGAAGCTTCTGCGGCCTAGAGAGAAGCAAACAGTTCTTCCTTCTGTGTAAATCCTCATTGTGTCACCCATTTCAAATGTCTGGTAATACTAACAGAAAGCCTGAAGGCAATGCTGAGAGACTGTCAGCCTCTCATCCCCTTTCCTCCTCCCATCCCTCACTTTCCACTCACTCAGCCCCAGTAAACATTCCAAGAGGGTATGGTGACTTGGTCAGTATTAGAGACTAGGAAGTAAACGTCTGCTTTCTAGCGTAAGTGAATCTAAAAAATAATTATTTGACTTGATTTGTACTGCAAGCGGATGTCAGCTTTTCACCTTGCTAATAGTTTCATTTACATTGTAAAGCTGACAAGCAGTTTACGCAGTTTATCAGATAATTTCTGCTCCTCTTTAAACAAGCATTCTGGCCACTCTGAGTTCTTCCTTGAATCCTCCCGACACTCTCCTGTAACTCACCTTGATGTCTTGTCTGGGATCTGAACTCACATCTATTTCGCATGGCTAAGCCTGTTCTGCACGTCAGTTAGAGAGATGGTCCCCTGTGAACACCTGAGGCTCTATTCTATACTATTTTATTTCTTTTTTCTTTCCTTTTTTTCTGAGACAGGGTCTCACTCTGTCACCCAGGCTGGAGTGCATGTGGCAAAATGGCTCACTGCAACGTTCGCTTCCCAGGCTCAAAGGATCCTCCTACCTCAGCCCTTCAAGTAGCTGGGACTACAGGCGCATGCCACCACGCCCGGCTAATTTTTGTATTTTTTGGAGAGATGGGGTTTCCGCCATGTTGCCCAGGTTCTCCTCAAACTTGTGGGCTCAAATGATGCTGCCACCTTGGCTTCCCAAAGTGCTGAGATTATAGGCATGAGCCACCACGCCCCACCTATATTCCATACTATTTTTTCTTTAAAAAAGTAAATACATATCTTTCAGAATTTTCATATTCTTATCCACTTTCTCATCCTATCACCTTTCAAAAATTATTCCTATCAATGTTCAAAAATTATAAGAGAAATGGGATGAGACGTAGAATTGAAGACCGAAAGCTTTTCTTGGGAAGTTGTTGCTGTTTTTCTTAAACATATTTTGCTTTTAAAGATGGTTCTTTGACAAAAGCTTTCCATTTGTGAAGAAAAAAGATTGTTCCTAACATTTGCTATTGTGAGAGTAATGTGTGTTCATTGTATTAAAATGAGAAAATTCCAAAACTCATTTTTAAAAAGGGGTAAGAGCCACTTATATTTGTTTTTTTGCTTTTGTTTTTGTTTTTTGAGACAGGATCTCGCTCTGTTGCACAGGATGGAGTGCAGTAGTGTGATTATACCACACTGCAGCCTCAAACTCCTCGGCTCAAGTGATCCTCCTGCTTCAGCCTCCTGAGTAGCTGGGATTACAAGTGTGCACCACCACACCCAGCTAATTTTTAATTTTTTTGTAGACAAGGTCTCACTATGTTGCTCTGGCTGCTCTCGAACTCCTGGGCTCAAGAAATCACCCTGCCTCAGCTTCCCAAAATGCTAGGATTACAGGCATGAGCCACAGCACCTGCTCATGTTTCTTTATATGGCTCCAGTTTCTAAGACCCCACATTTATCATTGACATAACAGGCAAATTGGTATTTCAAAATGTGCTAATGACAAAGACTACCTCCTTGACCAAGTGTGGCTCCTTTGAGCTCTATTTTTCAATTAGGCCCTGTCTTTGGGCATGCCCTCAGGAGCCCAGTTTTAGCAAGAATTCTATCAAGTCAGTTCAGCCAGAATCTTTCACCCTTGATATCTGATAACCCTCTATAATCTGACCAAATTCCTCATTCCCCATCATTTTCCAGATGGTGTCTGATCACCCTGGCCTGACTTCAGCAAGAATCCTGTTAGGGCAGTTTAGCAAAAATTAGCCTACCCTCATAACAATTTTCTATACAGAACCCCTTCCTCCCCTACCTCTACTCCTTGGCTGTAAATTCCCACTCTGTTTTGTTGTATTTGGAGTTAAAGCCAATCTCATTTCCCCACTGCAAAACCCCATAGCAGTCCCTACATCTATTGCAATAGTCCCTACATCTATTGCAATAGTCCTGACTAAAGTCTACCTTATTGTTTTAACAAAAGTCACAGTACTTTTTTCTTTAGCACTGTTAAAAGAAAAACTTTAGACAAAATACATTTAACACAGTTTATTTGAGCATTAAGGATTTATGAACCAGACACCACTCAAACCTGGAAGAGGTTCAGAGAGCTCTGCTTCAGCAACATGAGTGGCAGGATTTTATAGGCTGAGCTCAGAGGCAGAGTAAACAAATTATTTGATTGGCTACAGGTAGGCATTTGCCTTATTTGGAATCCTAGTTAGAGGTTAGTTGGCAGTTTTTGATTGGTTAGGTTTAAGTTCATTTATTGTTTACATTGAATTGGGTTTTGGTTTTTTTACCTAGAAACCTAAGGTACAGAAGGCATCTCAGCCTAATGGTGTTCCAATTAACAACACACCAGGTACAGTGGCTCATGCCTGTAGCCCCAGCACTTTGGGATGCCAAGGCAGGAGGATCACTTGAGCCTGGGAGTTTGAGACCAGTCTGGGCAACATGGCGAAACCCTGTCTTCCCAAAAAATACAGAAATTAGATAGGCATTGTGGTGCACGCTTGGAGTCCCAGCTACTCGGGAGACTGAGGTGGAAGGATCACTTGAGACTGGGAGGTCGAGGCTGCAGTGAGCTATGATCATGCTACTACACTCCAGCCTGGCTGACAGAGTGAGACCCTACCTCAAAAACAAACAAACAAATAAAAAATCCAACATTAATATGTTCCTTTTTTGCTTGCCCACCCCCATTGTCAATTTGGCCCAACTCTCCTAGTGAGAGGTGACAATGTGCTAGCAGCCCTCACTCACTCTCGGCACCTCCTTGGCCTCGGCATCCACTCTGGCCGCACATGAGGAGCCCTTCAGCCTACCGCTGCACTGTAGGAGCCCCACTCTGGGCTGGCTGAGGCCAGAGCCAGCCTCCCTCTGCTTGCAGGAAGGTGTGGAGAGAGAGGGGCGGACAGGAACCGGGGCTCCACCTGGCGCTCACAGGCCAGCATGAGTTCCTGGTGGTGGTGGACTCGGCAGGCCCCACACTCAGAGCGGCCCTGGGCAGTGAGGAGCTTAGCACCCGGGCCAGCAGATGCGGAGGGTGCGCCAGGTCCCCCAGCACTGCCAGCCCACATGCGCCGTGCTTGAATTCTCGCCAGGCCTCAGCTGCTTCCCCATGGGGCAGGGCTCAGGACCTGCAGCCCGCCATGCCCTATCCCCCTACCCCGTGGGCCCCCACATGGCCCGAGCCTCCCCGACAGGCGCTGCCCCATACTCCACAGCGCCCGGTCCCATCAACCACCCAAGGGCTGAGGAGTGTGAGCACGTGGCACAGGACTGGCGGGCAGCTCCACCCGTGGCCCCAGTGTGGGATCCACTAGGTGAAGTCAGCTGGGCTCCTGAGTTGGGTGGGGACTTGGAGAACTTTCATGTCTAGCTAAAGGTTTGTAAATGCACCAATCAGCACTCTGTGTCTAGCTCAAAGTTTGTAAATGCACCAATCAGTGCTCTGTGTCTAGCTAATCTAGTGGGGACTTGGAGAACTTTTGTGTCTAGCTAAGGGATTGTAAATGCGCCAATCAGTGCTGTGTCTAGCTAATCTAGTGGGGACTTGGAGAACTTTTGTGTCTAGCTAAAGGACTGTAAATGCATCAATCAGCACTCTGTGTCTAGCTAATCTAGTGGGGACCTGGAGAACTTTTGTGTCTAGCTAAGGGATTGTAAATGCGCCAATCAGTGCTGTGTCGAGCTAATCTAGTGGGGACTTGGAGAACTTTTGTGTCTAGCTCAAGGTTTGTAAATGCACCAATCAGCACCCTGTGAAAATGGACCAATCAGCTCTCTGTAAAATGGGCCAATAAGCTCTCTGTAAAATGGACCAATCAGCAGGATGTGGGTGGGGTCAGACAAGGGAATAAAAGCAGGCTGCCCAAGCCTGCAGCGGCAACCCACTCGGGTCCCTTTCCACACTGTGGAAGCTTTGTTTGTTCTTTCGCTCTTCCCAATAAATTTTGCTGCTGCTCACTCTTTGGGTCCGCGCCGCCTTTAA
The DNA here is from genome assembly GCF_029289425.2 of Pan paniscus. Taxonomy (NCBI): domain Eukaryota; kingdom Metazoa; phylum Chordata; class Mammalia; order Primates; family Hominidae; genus Pan; species Pan paniscus. Next base: position 120,275,031 of record NC_073253.2, on the reverse strand, counting down.
GAGCTGTAACACTCACCGCGAAGGTCTGCAGCTTCACTCCTGAAGGCAGTGAGACCACGAACCCACCAGAAGGAAGAAACTACGGAAACACCATCTTTAAGAACTGTTAACACTCACTGCGAGTCCGCGGCTTCATTCTTGAAGTCAGCAAGACCAAGAACCCACCAATTCCAGACACACTAGGTTGAGAGATGCTCTTTCAAAAGACAAATCTGATGTTAACCTGGACAAAGTTAAGGAGAACTACTTTGTAATGATTAATATATTACCTTTTGTTCTACCACTCTCTGAAAATCTATTTTCCCCACAAAAACTGAGCACTTGTAGTAAAGGCTCTTGAAAATCAGGCATAGGTATTTGGGAAGGAACAGCAGGTTAGCCAGGAAGAACAGATGGATGGAACATTAACTTTTTTCATAGCCACAAAATATAAATTTGTCTTGAAGACCTAAAGTAAAAATAATCCTAGTGGCTTCACATGGCATATTTCTGTGGGCATTATATGGGGTAACGGGTAAGTGGGTAACTTGACGAGACAGGTTTTGACGTGCCATGTCTCCCAGAACAAACCCTGGGATTCTTTTATGAATCTGTACTTTTGAAGAGTAAAATTTCCAAAGTCATATAAATATTAGTAGGGAAAAATCTAGAGTAATTGACTTTGGAAAGCACACTTTCAGCTATAAAACTTACTTAGTTTATACAGGTTTGGTCAACACACAAAAGCCAAACGATACTAAGAGTAGGCCCACTAGTAGGACCAGAGTTTAAGGTAAAATATTCCTGAATTTAAACAAACAGTTCAAATAACAATGACCTAAAATTCCACGTGATGATTATTTCTATTAAAGTTACAAAGAAAGAGACATATAAGTGCTAATTTAACATCAGCAAATTAACAGTAAGATGCAGCACTTCCTGTAGTAACCCACATAATGAAGCAGTGAGGGGGAAACACTTATATTCTCACCTTAAAGAATTTGAAACAAATTAGGCAAATGGTAAACTCCTGTTTATTTAGGGAACACCCTCACCATTATTTTTTTCTTGTTTTAAACTTCTTTGAAACGTATTGATTGAATATTTGCTTTTCGGTTGATGATGTCTTTGCATCTGATTCTTAAGACAAAGCTAATGTAAGCTGGGAGAGTCACTTTAACCTCTGCTTTATCTGTTGATGAGGTTCAGAATATGTTGCCCCCAAATTTGGTAACTTGACATGCTGCATACTCTAAACAGAATTTGAGAAATGGCAGGTGTTGAAAGGACTGACCTCCCTCTTCTCCCTGAAGCAGATCACAGAACCCTCCTGTGAGAGGAGCCCTCCCTGTACTCCCAGAAAATGAGCACTCCTATCTATGAAGATGGAGGGATGCCACGAGGAAAGTAATGAACAGGCCTTGCTAAGTTTCTGCCAGGTTATTAACCTTAGCCCAAAAGCTTTTGTCCTGTCATGTTTTTCCATGACTTTCTGCACATCAAATCTAGTATAAAAGTGAGAAGGCTTAACTGTTTCTTCAAGTCTTCATTTCCTTATAAAGACCCGTGTCATATAAAACTTACATTAAATAAACTTATTTTTTTTTCATGTTAATCTGTCTTTTGTGAGTCAGATTTACAGGGCCTGACTTAGGAGGTAGGGGGAAAGGTTTTTTCCTTCCCTGTACTGTCAGCATTCTTCAGTGATGTTATCTGTTCTCTAAAATGGGAAGGTGGCCATGCGCAGTGGCTTACATCAGTAATCCCAGCACTTTGGGAGGCTGAGGCAGGCAGATCACCTGAGGTCAGGAGGTCGAGACCAGTGTGGCCAACATAATGAAATTCCATCTCTACCAAAAAATAATACAAAAATTAGCAGGGCGTGGTGGCTGTAGTCCCAGCTACTCAGGAGTTTGAGGCAGGAGATTCGCTTGAACCTGGGAGGCAGACGTTGCAGTGAGCTGAGATCGAGTCACTGCACTCCAGACAGAGCGACAGAGCAAGAATCCATGTCAATAAATAAATAAATAATAAAATGAGAAGGAACATCAGGAATGAATGATGGATTTTAAGTAATTATCTCCTTTAGGTGTTAACCTATAAAGAGAAGACGAGACACCTGTGTGAGGCACGCAATTGTGCACAGCGTTTTCCATCTGGAAAACAAACTTGCTCCCTGTAAGGTATTACAGGTCTTTTCCTTAGTTTAGCTAAACACGGCGTTCTTGTCCATCCCGCGACAACAAAAATTTAGGTTCGCAGATGATTTAAAGGGTGAGTAAAGCAGGGTTTTATTGGGTGAAACAGGGAAAAATGGGGGGGGGAGCGGAACAGGGGTCCTCCGCAAGTCCAGAGTCCCCTGCTAGAGCACTTCCCGCCTGATGTCCGAATCCCAGGTTCCACACAGGAAGAGGCAAGGCCAGCTCCTCCCTACTGCAAAGGGCTCGAACTTCCCAGGCTCCACCTCAGTGGACAGGCTGGTTGGAGTTTCTCCAGGGACCCCCTCCCACCTGGCTGTCTCATTCCCCCGTCTAAAGAAGTATATCTAACTCCCGTTAGATTAAGGATAAGGACTAAGACCAATCTTAACCACTTTCTGCAGACGGGGGTGCTGTTTTGGGGAAACGGCAGTCAGAGCTTCCTCCGAGGCCTATGTGAGGATCCCCAGAAGGGGCCATCTTCAGAGGCTCTGGTTGCCTGTTTGGAATTTGATGGCCTGAAGGCAAGAACAGAAAAACAGGGTTATTACAAGACATGCATCAAAATGAAACAAGGGGGGAGGGGTAAGGACAGCTAAAAAATTCCGAGGCCTTTTACCAGTTTGCACAGGGAGAGACAGGCCAAAAGACCAATTGGCAAAAAATCTTTACCCTTTTGCCGGCATGTTGAGCTTCTGGGTTCCCTTCCCCTGAGCCCAATTCTAAGCCAACCAGTTGAAGGTTTAGGAAATTAACTCTTTCCAGTTTGGAGGATGCATCTGAAGGGAGTGTCCTGCAGTATGGAAACAAAATTACCTAACTGAACAAAGGAGGAGAAAGGGAAAAGAAGGCACTTTTCAAAGGAGTCCCAGTGGTTGGCCACGCATCTAGAAAGAGGGAAGCAGGGATCCCTGGTTCCCTTCTCTTCCTAGCTGATACCCAAGATACATGAGGGAGAGAGGAAAAAGCATCCTTTTTCCCTCTTCCATCCTTGCATCCCCGCATCCCCGAGTCCTGGCAACCTTGGCAGGCACCGCCATGTGTGCCAAAGTGGCTTGCACCCATGAAGCAGGGAGGGCCTAGAGAACAGGAATTATCGCTTGTCAGGCCTCTGAGCCCAAGCTAAGCCTTCGTATCCCCTGTGACCTGCACATATACATCCAGATGGCCTGAAGTAACTGAAGAATGACAAAAGAAGTGAAAATGGCCTGTTCCTTCCCTAACTGATGACAATACCTTGTGAAATTCCTGCTCCTGGCTCATCCTGGCTCAAAAGCTCCCCTGCTGAGCACCTTGTGACCCCCACCCCTGCCCGCCAGAGAACAACCCCTCTTTGACTGTAATTTTCCTTTACCTACCCAAATCTTATGAAACGGCCCCACCCCTATCTCCCTTCACTGACTCTTTTCAGACTCAGCCTGCCTGCACCCAGGTGAAATAAACGGCCTTGTTGCTCACACAAAGCCTGTTTGGTGGTCTCTTCACACGGATGTGAGTGAAATTTTGGTGCCGTGACTCAGATCAGGGGACCTCCCTTGAGAGATCAATCCCCTGTCCTCCTGCTCTTTGCTCCATGAGAAAGATCCACCTACGACCTCGGGTCCTCAGACTGACCAGCCCAAGGAACATCTCACCAACTTTAACACTGCTAAGCGGCCTCTCTTTACTCTCTTCTCCAACCTCTCTCACTATCCCTCAACCTCTTTCTCCTTTCAATCTTGGCGCCACACTTAAATTTCTCCCTTCTCTTAATTTGGGAGTTGTCAGTGCATAAATGGAGGCTGAAGCTCAGATGTCAGGCAGACGACCACCAGAAGCAAAAGCAAAGACAGAGGGGAGGGCAAAGACAGGGGAGAGCAAAGACAGAGGGGAGTTTCTTTCCTTTTCTGGTAGACACTAAGGAGACGCGTTTTATCCATGAATCCAAAACTCTGGCACCGGTCATGGACTCGGGAAGACAGTCTTCCCTTGGTGTTTAATCGCGCAGGGATGCCTGCCTGATTATTCACCCACGTTTCAGAGGTGTCTGCACATGTGGGGACACCTGCGTTGGTCCTTCACCCTTAGCAGCAAGCACCACTTTTCTGGGGGGCAAGCACCCCCCGACCCCTTCTCTCCATGTCTCTACCCCTTTTCCACTTTCCTGGGGGGCAAGCACCCCCCACCACTTCTCTCCATGTCTCTACCCCTTTTCCACTTTCCTGGGGGGCAAGCACCCCCCACCACTTCTCTCCATGTCTCTACCCTCTCTTTTCTCTGGACTTGCCTCCTTCACTACAGTCAACCTTCTACCCTCCATTCCTCCTTCTCCCTTGGCCTGTGTTCTCAAAAACTTAAAACCTCTTCAACTCACACCTGACCTAAAACCTAAACGCCTTATTTTCTGCTACAATGCCGCTTGACCCCAATACAAACTCGACAATGGTTCCAAATAGCCAGAAAATGGCACTTTTGATTTTTTCCATCCTACAAGATCTAGATAATTCTTGTTGTAAAATGGGCAAATGGTCTGAGGTACCTGACGTCCAGGCATTCTTTTACACATAGGTCCCTCCCCAGTCTGTTCCCAAGGCAACTCGTCCCAAATCCTCCTTCTTTCCCTCCTGCCTGTCCCCTCAGTCCCAACCCCAAGCGTCGCTGAGTCTTTCTAATCTTCCTTTTCTACAGACCCATCTGACCTCTCCCCTCCTCCCCATGCTGCTCTTCGCCAGGCTGAGCTAGGTCCCAATTCTTCCTCAGCCTCCACTCCCCCACCCTATAATCCTTTTATCACCTCCCCTCCTGACACCCAGTCCTGCTTACAGTTTTGTTCCTCAACTAGCCCTCCCCCACCTGCTCAGCAATTTCCTCTTAAAAAGGTGGCTGGAGCTAAAGGCAAAGTCAAGGTTAATACTCCTTTTTCTTTATCCAACCTCTCCCAAATCAGTTAACGTTTAGGTTCTTTTTCATCAAATATAAAAACCCAGCCCAGTTCATGGCTCGTTTGGCAGCAACCCTGAGACGCTTTACAACCCTAGACCCTGAAAGGTCAGAAGGCCATCTCATTCTCAATATGCATTTTATTACCCAATCTGCTCCCAACATTAAATAAAGCTCCAAAAATTAAATTCCAGCCCTCAAACCCCAAAACAGGACTTAATTAACCTCACCTTCAAGGTGTACAATAATAGAGAGGAGGCAGCCAGGCAGCAACACATTTCTGAGTTGCCAATTCCTTGCCTCCACTGTGAGACAAACCCCAGCCACATCTCCAGCACACAACTCCAAATGCCTGAACCGCAGCTGCCAGAGGTTCCCCCAGAACCTCCTCCCCCAGCTTGCTACAAGTGCCAGAAATCTGGCCACTGGGCCAAGGAATGCCCGCAGCCCGGGATTCCTCCTAAGCCGTGTCCCATCTCTGCGGGACCCCACTGAAAATCGGACTGTCAACTCACCTGGCAGCCACTCCCAGAGCCCCTGGAACTCTGGCCCAAGGCTCTCTGACTCCTTCCCAGATCTTCTTGGCTTAGCGGCTGAAGACTGACGCTGCCCGATCACCTCAGAAGCCCCCTGAACCATCATGGATGCTGAGCTTTGGATAACTCTTACAGTGGAGGGTAAGTCCATCCCCTTCTTAATCAATATGGAGGCTACCCACTCCACACTGCCTTCTTTTCAAGGGCCTGTTTCCCTTGCCTCCATAACTGTTGTGGGTATTGATGACCAGGCTTCTAAACCCCTTAAAACTCCCCAACTCTGGTGCCAACTTGGACAATATTCTTTTATGCATTCCTTTTTAGTTATCCCCACCTGCCCAGTTCCCTTATTAGGCCGAGGCATTTTAACTAAATTATCTGCTTCCCTGACTATTCCTAGGCTACAGCCACACCTCATTGCTGCCCTTTTCCCCAGTTCAAAGCCTCCTTCACATCCTCCCCTTGTATCTCCCCACCTTAATCTACTAGTACAACTCTACTCCCTCCTTGGTGACTGATCATGCACCCCTTACCATCCCATTAAAACCTAATCACCCTTACCCCACTCAATGCCAATATCATATCCCACAGCATGCTTTAAAAGGATTAAAGCCTGTTATCACTCGCCTGCTACAGCATGGCCTTTTAAAGCCTTTAAACTCCCCTTACAATTCCCCCATTTTGCCAGTCCTAAAACCAGACAAGGCTTACAGGTTAGTTCAGGATCTGCGCCTTATCAACCAAATTGTTTTACCTATCCACCCCATGGTGCCAAACCCATATAACTCTCGTATCCTCAGTACCTCCCTCCGCACCCATTACTCTGTTCTGGAACTCAAACATGCTTTCTTTACTATTCCTTTGCACCCTTCATCCCAGCCTCTCTTTGCTTTCACTTGGACTGACCCTGACACCCATCAGGCTCAGCAAATTACCTGGGCTGTACTGCTGCAAGGCTTCACAGACATCCCCCATTACTTCAGTCAAGCCCAAATTTCTTCCTCATCTGTTGCCTATCTCGGCATAATTCTGATAAAAACACTCGTGCTCTCCCTGCTGATCGTGTCCAACTAATCTCCCAAACCCCAATCCTTTCTACAAAACACCAACTCCTTTCCTTCCTAGGCATGGTTAGTTCGGTCAGAATTCTTACACAAGAGCCGGGACCATGCCCTGTAGCCATTCTGTCCAAACAACTTGACATTAGTGTTTTAGCCTAGCCCTCATGTCTGCGTGCAGTGGCTGCTGCTGTCTTAATACTTTCAGAGGCCCTCAAAATCACAAACTATGCTCAACTCACTCTCTACAGTTCTCATAATTTCCAAAATCTATTTTCTTCCTCACACCTGACGCATATATTTTCTGCCCCCCTCCACTACCCCTCAGCAAGCTGAACTCATTGCCTTAACTTGAACCCCCACTCTTGCAAAGGGACTATGCGTCAATATTTATACTGACTCCAAATATGCCTTCCATATCCTGTACCACCATGCTGTTATACGGGCAGAAAGAGATTTCCTCACTATGCAAGGGTCCTCCATCATTAATGCCTCTTTAATAAAAACTCTTCTCAAAGCCACTTTACTTCCAAAGGAAGCTGGAGTCATTCACTGCAAGAGCCATCAAAAGGCATCAAATCCCATCGCTCAGGACAATGCTTATGCTGATAATGTAGCTAAAAAAAAAGCAGCTAGCATTCCAACTTCTATCCCTCATGGCAGTTTTTCTCCTTCTCATCTGGCCACTCCCACCTACTCCCCCACTAAAACTTCCACCTATTAATCTCTTCCCACACAAGGCAAATGGTTCTTAGACCAAGGAAAATATCTTCCAGCCTCACAGGCCCATTCTATTCTGTCATCATTTCATAACCTCTTCCATGTAGGTTACAAGCCGCTAGCCCACCTCTTAGAACCTCTCATTTCCTTTCCATCATGGAAATCTGTTCTTAAGGAAATCACTTCTTAGTGTTCCATCTGCTATTCTCCTACTCCTCAGGGATTGTTCAGGCCCCCCCACCTTCCCTACACATCAAGCTTGGGGATTTGCCCCTGCTCAGGACTGGCAAATTGACTTTACTCACATGCCTCCAGTCAGGAAACTAAAATACCTCTTTGTCTGGGTAGACACTTTCACAAGATGGCTAGAGGCCTTTCCCACAGGGTCTGAGAAGGCCACCACAGTCATTTCTTCCCTTCTGTCAGACAAAATTCCTCGGTTTGGCCTTCCCATCTCTGTACAGTGTGGTAACGAACCGGCCTTTACTAGGTCAAATCACCCAAGCAGTTTCTCAGGCTCTCGGTATTCAGTGGAACCTTCATATCCCTTACCGTCCTCCATCTTCAGGAAAGGTAGAACGGACAAATGGTCTTTTAAAAACACAACTCACTAAGCTCAGCCTCCAACTTAAAAAAAGGACTCTGTCAAGAATAGAGCCAAAAACTCACCAACCAAACAAGTAATTACACTGAACCCCCTTGGACACTCTCTAATTGGATGTCCTGGGTCCTCCCAATTCTTAGTCCTTTAATACCTGTTTTTCTCCTTCTCTTATTCCGTTTACTTTTTCAATTCATACAAAACCGTATCCAGGCCATCACCAATAATTCTACATGACAAATGTTTCTTCTAACAACCCCACAATATCACCCCTTACCACAAAATCTTCCTTCAGCTTAATCTCTCCCACTCTAGGTTCCCACGCTGCCCCAATCCCGCTCGAAGCAGCCCTGAGAAACATCGCCAATTATCTCTCCATACCACCCTCCAAAATTTTCGCCACCCCAACACTTTACCACTATTTTGTTTTATTTTTTCTTATTACTATAAGAAGACAGGAATGTCAGGACCTCTGAGCCCAAGCTAAGCCATCGTATCCCCTGTGACCTGCACGTATACATCCAGATGGCCTGAAGTAGCTGAAGAATGACAAAAGAAGTGAAAATGGCCAGTCCCTACCTTAACTGATGACATTACCTTGTGAAATTCCTTCTCCTGGCTCATCCTGGCTCAAAAGACCCCCTGCTGAACACCTTGTGACCCCCCCAACCCCTGCCCGCCAGATAACAACCTCCCTTTGACTGTAATTTTCCTTTACCTACCCAAATCTTATAAAACGGCCCCACCCCTATCTCCCTTCACTGACTCTCTTTTCGGACTCCGCCTGCCTGCACCCAGGTGAAATAAACAGCCTTGTTGCTCACACAAAGCCTGTTTGGTGGTCTCTTCACAGGCACACGAGTGAAACTGCTCTAACCTATGCCTCTATCCCTCCTACTGTCAGTAGCATTGGAGTTCCCTAGACCTCATTTATGCTACGGATACTAACGTGCCTTTATCCATGAAACAGGAAGCTTGGGGTTGGCTTAAGCAGCAGGAATCAGCCACACTCACCTGCGCTGTGCCTTTTAACCTCTATTGCTGTCTACTTCTGGATCCCTTAAATCCAGTTTTCTTTCTCGATCTTTAACCCAAAGCTTGGAATTGGATCTGGGACAAAAATGTGTCTCTGGGGGTGTTGCATGGACTCCTTATCATAAGCTAAATGCTAAGGTGAAGCTGTGGAACTGATTCCTCCTCCAACAAGGGAGAGGAAAGGGGATGTCTTGTGGCACACCCTGCTAGCTGGCAGCTATAGTTATGCTTGCTAGGATTTGGGTGTATGGCGCTTGACTTTGGTTAGTTCCCTTGGTCTTACTTTCCCCAAAAGGAAACCTTCACATCATGGGCACCCTATTTATTCCAACACCTGGCAGGATTTGCAGAATAATTGCTCAGAACTAAAATACTGATCCAGATTTCCACATTACCCATCCCTTTCATTCTCTCTGAGCTGCAGCCAGAAATTACTGGTAGGTTCACAGAACAAGCAGGGTTTGTCTAAACTGTAGGCAAAAACTTAAAAACAACTTGTGAGTTTAGAATTTAATGACAAATATACAAGTTTTGAAACATAATTTCTCTCTCTCCAGTCCTCATTTTTGTTAAGAAACAAATGATCATAGGACCGAGTTATTTAAATAGACTTTAGTCTTATACTTGGCCTGATTATTTGCATAAAATGCAGCAAGAATAATTATTTCTACATAGGCCTTTTGGATTGGCTTTGATGGAAGTGTGATCCACAAGAAATCACAGACAAGACCTTTTAAAGCCCAGCCCAGCCATGGGTTTGTATCCTCAAATACCTGCGAGTTGGGTGATCCTCCCTCTTAACGTCCCTAGATAAACTTGGAGCTCCTGGACCTGCTAGAAAGTGACATTCTTTACTGACCACAGGTCAGGAACCCTGTACAGGCACTGCATAGACAAGGGTATGAGGCCAGTTTTCCCATGGGCCTTTTATTGGCTCTGCAAGTTGAGCTTGACTCCTTAAAGGGAAGCATACCCTTCTAGTCAAAGCCTTAGTAAAATAACTACTTTCTCCACTTGTGTCCTTTTGCAAAAGAAAAATGGATTCTTATTGCACTGATGCAAACAACTATATTGCCTTAAGAATACTCATAGTTACCAAATTCTAGAGGAACCAGGCAGAGAGAAACAAACATGCTCCAAATTTTGATCACAGGAGTATATACCTTAATTATTAAAGGCTGTAAATAGTTCAAAATAAGTTTCCTTGACTCTGAAAAACAAAACATGGATCAGCAATATTCCAAACAAAAGTCAAAAAGGTTGCTTCAGCTTTCTGAGTTCAGTCTATATTTAGTGAACTATTGTTTTGTTTGCTTGCTATTCATGAGCATTTCAGCTCTTTATGAGTCCTGTACATTTTCTTTTATTCCAATGTTACAATCTCTAAAGTTATCAGAAGCCTACATTTGAGAGCACCTGTTAAAGTTCTAAACCATCTTTTGAAAAGGATTAAAACAAGACAATTGTTGGTGAATAGCAAATGTCCAAGGTAGTTACAGTTAGAAACACAATTGACAAAGAAGTTTGGTTATCTCTGTAGTTTACAATAACTTAACATAACAGCCTTAATTGTGATTGATAGCATATACTCAGACATTAGAATTCTAGAAATCCCATACAATCTTGGAATATATATTAGCACTATTTACCAAAAATATAACCTAAAGAAGATTGAACATCATTTTGGCAATCCCATGTACCTGTCAAATAATCCCGTTTACCTCTCTTTTCTGGATATTTCAGGGGCCCTCTGAAGTATTCAAAAAGCCAGGTGCCAGGGAAGACAATTTTGAAACTGAAGTTTGATTTCGGGAAAGCTGTTAAATGTTCAAGGTTTAAAACACTTGATATTATGAAGTAGAGTTCCAGATTACATGAAATAGAGTTCCAGATTACCATAAATTATTTATTTTGCCAAAATGATGACTTAGAAATGTAAAGAAGCAAAAACCTTTTACAACCCCTGTGAATTTAATGTGTTCACACAGAGAACCTCTTCTGCAAGATTAATTTCCAAAATTCTTCCACCACTTCATTGAACCTTCAACTTTTTCCTAATTTAAATCAAAACAATCCTTTAACCCTAGGCAAAAGTTTGCATTTCCATGCCTTCTTATACCCTTTTACTAAAAAACACATTTTACTTTTCTTACACACCTTGCATGTAAATCTACTTTCAGTAGTCTCAACTATATGTTACAATGGTAACTCCTAGCAATTTTTAACTTTAAGGTAAAACTTTGTAGGTTGCTTTGTGTGCTAACTGCAACCAAGGTTTGCCTTCTTAATTAAGGGCGTGGTTAGTTCCATTCATCCCCAGGCCATACCAGTTGTGAAGCCGGCAAGTCAAATAGTTCTCAAAACCCAAAAAGCTGTTTGTAACCTCACAACACTTAGCAAACCTTGCATCTGACCTGCATTTTACCAATAGTCTTTAGGGCTGTTTTTATTTCTCAAAGATTAAAGTCACGTGAACCGAAAGGTACCACAGCTTTTCACTTCCCATTAAAAAAAATTAAATCCAAGCACTTGTCCTTCTTTAGGCCAAATTAATTAGAACTCTTTTAACAGACGTCATATACAAACACACATATAACTACATGGACAGGCAGGAGAAAACCCAGTCCCCGGATGGGGTTCTTCATGAGACAGGGCTGGGAGAACAGGCAGATATTAAACCAGGGAGAAACTTACTCCCTAAGGCAGGATTGAGAAACAAAGCTTTGCTAAGAGGTTATGGCCATGCCCCCAGGATGTAAAAAAAGATGGAGGCGTGATTTCACAACCAAATCCTTGCAGAAAATATAAACAGTGGTAGTTGTGGGGCCTGGCCTAGTAAAAACATCCTCTAAAAGGAAAAAAAAAAAAAAATTAAAAGTTAACTGCTGTCAAGGTGGAGAAGAGGAAAGAAAAAAAAAAGTTTAAAAACGCCTGGGGAAAAACCTCTTCTTATGCAAGTGCTTCCTCTACCAGGGAGATTAGTTCAATTACTGTAAGATGGAGTAAAACCCCTTGGCTGGGGAAGGGGAAGGCTGCAGCAGTTGCGGCTGGCAACCAGCCAGCCCGCTGTGCGGACCCTAGGCCTATGCCTCCCTGCCTGGCAGGGAGAGGACAGGGGAGCGAGGAGGGCCGCCCCCCCGCCAACCCATTGCCTGTCGGTCCCCAAAAAAGAAGGGAAGGGCCTTTCCCTTGACCCCTGGGAGCGACAGGGTTTGGGGGCCTTTCTCCCACATTCAGAAGTCCAAGGATGAACATGCTTAGGAGCAACAGTGAGAGGTTTTGAATCCCCATTTCACTCACCTCCTCTCCAGCCCCCACGCTGCGTGCCAAAAATGTTGCAGGACTTTTCCTTGGTTTAGCAAAGATGGGGTTCTTGTCTGTCCCACGGCCATGAAAATTTAGGCTCACAGACAGTTTAAAGGGTGAGAAAAGCAGGGTTTTATTAGGTGAAAAGGGTTTAAAAAAAAAAAAAAAAAGGAGGAAACAGGGATCCTCCGTAAGGCCAGAGTCCCCTGGCTAGAGCACTTCCGGCCCACCCTTTGAATCCCAGGTTCCACAGGAAGAGGCAGGGCCAAGCTCCTCCCCGCTGCAAACGGTACGACTTCGGGAGGCTCCACCGCATTGGCAGGCTGGTTGGAGTATCTCCAGGGGACCCCCTCCAACCTGACTGCCTCAAAGAAAGGGTGGAAGCTGCCATGCTGGCCTGTACATGGTATTTGGACAAACTCAAGAGGGACCAAGATTCTGTTCCTCAGTATTATTTAATCAGATGAAGGAAAGCAAGGAATACAGAGACATGGGCTGTCACTATTACTAGACGCTCTCTAGAATGTTCTGAGAAACAAAGAGAACTGGAGAGGAGAGTAAGAGATCATATTAACATTTCTGCCTCATATTGGAGGCAAGTAGAGGAAAAGCAATTGCCAAAGGCACAGAAATAAAAGGAAATTTGGGTGGGAGTGCTAAAGAAGCTCAGGCTGTGTCAGGGAAGACGCTGCAGGATGGGTGGCAGGCAGGAAAATGTAAAACCATGAGAAGACAGTAGGCCCTTTCTGGGACTCTCTGAACTGTTGACAGTGCTGTCGTCCTCATTCATTTGAATATATTATTCACCTCTATATCACAGATTCTGTCCTAGAAGCTGAGCTAAAATGGAATGAAACATTAAAAATCCAATTGGTAAAACTGCCACAAGGGAGTCTGCTAACCACTTGGCTGGAGATAAGGCTTGGCTGTGATAGCTTCAAAACTTCGGCAATCCTTCAGCTTCTGTCTAGACAGAAAGAAGTCCCCCTTTCTCCGCAGTTTTGTTTCCTGTGGTCTCATTTATCCAGTCAACCATAGTCCAAAAAGAGGTGAATACACTACGAGAAGATATTTTGTGAGTGAGACCACATTTATATAACTGTTATTAAAGTATTATGTTACAATTCTTCCATTTTGTAATTAGGTATTGTTGTGAACCTCCTGCAGTGCCTAATTTATAAATTAACCTTATTATAGTTATGTATGTATAGGAAAAAACAGAGTATATATGGCGTTCAATGCTATCCAGAGTTTCAGGCGTCCCCTGGGGAGTCTTGGAACGTATCACCTATGGATAAGGGAGAACTATTGTATTACCTTGGTTGGGCTGTTATAACAGAATGCCATAGACTAGGTGGCTTATGAACAAGAGGAATTTATTTCTCATACTTCTGGAGGCTACAAAGTCCAAGACTGCCAGCAGCTTCAGCGTCTCTGTCAAGGGTCCGCTTCCTTATGTAGTTGTCTTGCTGACTCCTCACCCAGCATAGAGGAAGTAGCCACGGAGTTCCCTGGGATCTATTTTATAAGGGCACTGATCTCATTCATGAGGGCTCTGACCTCATGACCTAATCACCTTTCAAAGGCATCAGCCAAATACCATCACACTGGAGATGAATTTAGGGGGGGATGTTCAGTTTATGGCATATATCCACTGATTTGTACAGGTTACAGCAAACTCAAGGGCAAGATCTTGAACCCTGTTCACGATCTGGGTTTAGACATGTACTGATTGGTGCAAATGAGGGCAATGGAGGTTAGATTGCAGAAGAAACAATAAAATCCTGTAGAATAAAACCCACGATGAGAAAGGAGTTCTGCATAGTGGACCAGATACAAAACGAAGTCTGGAGTTGGATACATTTTGACCTACCCTCAGAGATTGTTTGTGTAAGCCGAGAAAAAAAAAAAAAAGCTATATGTGGTTGTGAAATAAGAAAATGAAAGGCTGGGTGTGGTGGCTCATGCCTGTAATCCCAGCACTTTGGGAGGCCGAGGTGGGCAGATCACCTGAGGTCAGGAGTTCAAGACCAGCCTGGCCAACATGGCGAAACCCGTCTCTACTAAAAATTAGCCAGGCGTGGTGGTGGGCGCCTGTAATCCTAGCTACTCAGGAGGCTGAGGCATGAGAATTGCTTAAACCTGGGAGGTGGAGGTTGAAGTGAGCCAAGTTCATGCCACTGAACTCCAGCCTGGGGGATAGAGTGAGGCTCTGTCTCAAAAAAGAAAATGAGAATAGGAAGGTGAACTGACAGAATAAAGGCCCGAAAGCCCAAAACTATGGAAAAAATGTGAAGGAACTCTGTCAAGCACCAGTATCAGAACTCCTAAAGTTTGGGAGTTTAAGAGCAGGTAAGCACCACCATTCACGTGGCCAGAATGAAGTAGGAGGTGGGGCTCAGGGACCCGACCAAGTTGAGGACCAGCTAAAACAAGTGGGAGAGGAAGCAACTTCCCATAAAACATCCACCAGTGTGCCTTATCAGTTTATCATTTCCATGGCAACACCCAGAAGTTATAGCTCCTTTTCATGGCAAAAACCCAACAGCCCAGAAGTTACCCTTATTCTAGAAATTTCTGCATAAACCACTCCTTAATTTGCATATAATTAAAATTCGGTATAAATATGAGTGTGGAACTACGTCTGAGCTGCCACTCTGGGCATGCTGCCTACCAGGTAGCCCTGTTCTGCAAGGAGCAGTACCTCTGCTGCCACCACACTGCCGCTTCAGGAAAAGTTGCGGTTTAATACCACTGGCTCACCCTTGAATTATTTCCTGGGTGAAGCCAGGAAACTTCCTGAGCTAAGCATCATGAACACAGCAGTGGTGATCTGCTGCAACAGTACCAGAAGCATCACCGGGTCACACTGAGCAGCAACAGAGCTCAGGAATTGCAGGGTGCAGGGAATGGCACATAATAGAGAAAGAAGAAACGGAGAATCTGTCAAGTTGGAGTTATTGATAAAAACCTTAAATTGGCTGGGCACGGTGGCTCACGCCTGTAATCCCAGCAATTTGGGAGGCTGAGGCGGGCACATCACGAGGTCAGAAGATCGAGACCATCCTGGTAAACATGGTGAAACCCCATCTCTACTAAAAATACAAAAAATTAGCCAGGCGTGGTGGCGGGCGCCTGTAGTCCCAGCTACTCGGGAGGGTGAGGCAGGAGATTGGTGTGAACCCGGGAGGCAGAGCTTGCAGTGAGCCGAGATCACACCACTGCACTCCAGGCTGGGCAACAGAGCGAGACTCCATCTCAAAAAAAAAAAAAAAAATCGTTAAATTGACTTTACCTACAAATCACAGTGTTGCGGCCTAAGGGCAGTTTGTATATGGCGATACCACGTGTTGTTAGAACACATCAGGGAATGTATTAGTCTTCTAGGACTGCCATAAGGAAATACCACAAACTGGATGGCTTAAAGCTATAGAAATTTATTTTTTCACAGATCTGGAGGTTAGAAGTTCAGAATCAAGATGCCCTCAGCCTTCTCACTGTGTACTCACGTGCCCTTTCCGCCATGTGAGCACAGAAAGAGAGAAATCTCTAGTGTCCCTTCCTCCTCTTATATGAACACCCATCCTATTGGATTAGGGCCCCACCTTGGTGACCTCATTTAATTTTAAATGCCTCCTTAAAACTCCTATCTCTGGCCGGTGGCGGTGGCTCATGCCTGTAATCCCAGCACTTTGGGAGGCCAGGGTGGGAGGATCACTGGGTCAGGAGTTCAAGACCTGTCTGGCCAGCATAGTGAAACCCCATCTCTACTAAAAATACAAGAAATTAGCCAGGTGTGGTGGTGCACGCCTGCAGTCCCAGATACTCGGGAGGCTGAGGCAGGAGAATTGCGTGAACCAGGGAGGCAGAGGTTGCAGTGAGCTGAGATGGCACCATTGCACTCCAGCCCAGGCGATGGTGCAAAACTCCATCTCAAACAAAAAAAAAGTCCTATCTCCACATTGGTGGTTAGAGCTTCAACATATGAATTTGGTGGAGACACAATTCAGTTTATAACAGGGAGCCACAATGGACCTTCATGAATGAACCTAAGAAATGAAAAATGCTCCAGAGTTCTACTTTGTCCCTACCCGAAGGCTAAAGATAATCATCCATCTTCAAGGGATTGCACATGACCTGTAAATAAGAAAGGCTTATTGCATTTCTTATCTGGTAAGAAGCCCATTCCTGTCTCTCAAGGTTTCCAAAAAATGGTCTTGATTCACTCTGTAGTCAAATGAATATTTAACTAAAAGTATTTATCACTTACATTTACTCTTTGTTTATCCAGACTATAATTTCTTTTCTGTGACAAGTTTGCAAAGTATGACCAAGTATCTTTTTGAAAATATAGATGAAAAGAATTGAAGCAGTGTGTAAATTCTGGCCATCATGAATTTTCTTTGATTTTAAGAAAGTTTTTTTCCATCTCAGGCTCAAGCTATTGCTGTCTTCTGTATCTAGTCCTTCAGAAGGCATAGAAATAAAACTATGATCACTTGCGTCCAGGAGGTCGAGGCTGCGGTGAGTTGTTATTGTGCCACTGCACTCCAGCCTAGGCAACAGGGAGAGACCCTGTCTCAAAAAAAAAGAAAAAGAAAAAGAAAGAAAGAAAAATATGAGTGTGAAATTGGTATATTGCACTGTGAGCTCATATAAATATGACTTTTCTATGATTTTTTTTTCAAGAGAAAAAGGAAAACCAAAAATGCACCAAAATTTCAGTATCCTAATTGATTTTTCTCTAAGAATAAGTCAAAGAGCAAAAAAGATTTGATTCTAGGCCAGGCGCGGTGGCTCACGCCTGTAATCCCAGCACTTTGGGAGGCTAAGGCAGGCAGATCACAAGGTCAGGAGATCGAGACCATCCTGGCTAACACAGTGAAACCCCATCTCTACTTAAAATACAAAATAAGTAGCTGAGCATAGTGGCGGGCGCCTGTAGTCCCAGCTACTCGGGAGGCTGAGGCAGGAGAATGGCGTGAACCCAGGAGGCGGAGCTTGCAGTGAGCCGAGATCACGCCACTGCACTCTAGCCTGGGTGACCGAGCGAGACTCCATCTCAGAAAAAAAAAAAAGATTTTATTCTACTAGATGCCAAAAACCTGAGTTAAGTATGGCTCAAAGTACTGCCTTACCTCATACTAGAGGAATATTAAATATTCTTGATTTGTTCCTTTAGTAGCTGGCTATGATTTGTGAATGGTATGTCATTTAGATTTGGTTTTAAGCAACGTAAACCAATTCTGACTTAAGCAAAAAGAGAATCTTATAGATCATAGGGAACAAGTAACAAAATTAAAGGTAAGTTTCTGAGTAGCTAAGTTCTGGAGCTCCAGGAGCATGATCCAATAGCCACTCTCTTATAGGATGCCACTGCTGGGGTGAATCATAACTGCAATATCCAAACTTCCTCTAGAAAGAGTCAGATTAGCAAAACTTCACTGAGGTGCCCATTTGATTAACAATTTTACCAACACTGCACATGATGGGGAAGTGATTGTTTTTCAAAGAAAGTATGGGATGTTGCTGGAAAAACAAACGGGACACTGGACAGGAAAAAGCAATAGATCTCCACTAGGAGCAACCACCTGAATACCGATTTTGAAAAGCTGAGAGTATTAATATTAGCACTGACAATAGAAAAATATGACCTTGCCTTTCTTTCCCACAAATCCCCTCCACAGAGATCCTCTACCTCTGAATACATTGTAAGAAAACCCAGAAATAAGGATGATATCTAATGGCGGTGAGCATCTGCCTAGCTAGCTGCATTTAAATATTGGTTCAGTATTTGCTGACTTTGAAGGATTTGCCTGCCTTTTTCCTGATTGGGTACTGCTGCCACTGCTATTTTGTCACCTTTCTGAATTTCGGTATGATCTTTATTATTCATCTGCCCACAGACCTTCTCACCAGCTCAGGTGTCTCAACAATGCCAGACCCACATCAAAGGTTACTTAGCTTTAGTGTCCAGTGAATCAGCCACCTTAGTAAATGTGGAAATAAGCAGATCACCTGAGGTCAGGAATTCGAGACTAGCCTGGCCAACATGGTGAAACCCCATCTGTACTAAAAATACAAAAATTAACCAGGCGTGGTGGCAGGCGCCTGTAATCCCAGCTACTCCGGAGGCTGAGGCAGGAGAATTGCTTGAACCCGGGAGGTGGAGGTTGCAATGAGCCAAGATCACACCATTGCACTCCAGCCTGGGTGACAACAGTGAAACTCCATTTCAAAAATTAAATAAATAAATAAACTCCAACCTGACTATCCTCTAATCTCTGATGTCCAGGCCCTGTAACCTTAGCTATCATCATGAGACATCATGTTGGTCTTACTATATAAATGTCCACAAAAACATTGTTATGATGCAATCAAGAAAAGTCTAGGTACAAACTAAGCAGCCTTTCAACTAAGTTTGGGCATTCTGAAGGCTAGCCTGTTTTTCAAATGGCTCTCTTAAAGACCAAATGGGGAAAAGCCAAGAGCTCCGGGCAATACTTCAAAAGTCAACAGCTGCTGTGCACTCCCAGGCAATCCCAATTTGCCACTTGGCTGCTTGCTGATGAGCTGCTTGTATGAGTATTTGATAGCACCATAGTGTATTTCCCAGTTCACCCATTGACTTGTCAAGCTTTGGGCAGGTATCTGGTATCCCAGAAGTCTGGCTTCCCTGCAAAACAGCTTGTTATAAGGGAAAGAGTATTTGATTGGAAGTCAAGAGTCCAGTTTCAGGTCTGAACTGCTCCTAATTATGTACATAGTATCGGGCAAGTCACTAAATGTCTTTGGGCCTTGGCTTTTGGAGTTTTGTTGTTATTAACATTTTATAATGTGACTTTCAAATGTACAAAGGTAGAAAGAATAGAATAGTTCATTCGATTACTTATTGTCTAGTTTCAACAATTATCAACTTGTGGTCAATTTTTATTTAGTTATGCTGTAACTCAACTTCTGGGTTATTATAAAATAAGTCACAGTTCATATCATTATATCCATAAATATTTCATAGTATATTACTGAAAGATTAGGACTACTTTGCTTTTAAAAAGCCAAAATAACATTAAATACTAAAAAATTAACAATAATTATTATTTTCACATATCCAGTGTTGAAATTTCCCCGTCAAATTTTCAAAATACTTTTTGAATAAAATCTAAAAGATGTCCGTAACATTTAATTGTTAAAATGTCTCTTAAGGCTCCTGTAAACTATAGATTCCCTCTTTCTCTTCTGCTCTCACTCTCTCTTATTCTTTCTTCCCCCCTTCCCCTCTTCTCTCCTTCAGTTCATTTGAGGGGAAGAGCCTAGGTCATTTGTCAATAGAGTTTCTCAGTCCGGACTTTTCTAATTGCTTCCTTGTAATGATATTGAATATATTCCTCTGTCTCCTGTACTTTCTATAGTTAGATCTAGAAGCTTGATCATTTCAGGTATTAAATTTTTGTAAGAATGCTTCTTAGGTGGTATTGTGTACTTCCGTTATGATGCGTTTAATGTCTAGTTATTTCTCCTTTTGAGTTGTTAGCTGCCATTGATAATCATTGTCTAGATCCGTTATTTTCATTAGTGGAAACCTCTTCAATTAGGCTACTTAGTCCCTGCAACATGACCCCTAAAGTCTTCAATAACTTTCTTCATTTCTGGAATGATAAAATCTTTGTACAGTTCCCCAAATCTGCATTTTTCCAAGGAATCCTGCTTTAGACATGGTTTTTACATATTCAAAATGAGAATTTATTTCTAATTTTCCTTATTAAAAATTGTGAATATATGCAAAAGTAAAGAAAATGGCATAATGAACTACTTATTATCTATGCATCACCCAGCTTCAACAACTAAAACCTCAAGTAAATTTTGTTTTATCTATATTCACAGCTACTTTTCATCCACTACTGTACCATTTCCCACTGAATTATTTCATGCGAATCTCAGATATCATATTATTTCATCTCAAGATATTTTGATGTATATCTGAAAGATCAGTACCATTTTCTTTAAATATAACCACAATTCCATTATCATACCTAGATAAATTAACAGTAGTTCCTTAATATCATCAAATATCCAAGACAGTATTCAAATTTTCCTGATATTTGTTAAACGAAGTAAGTCTTTAGACCTGTAGAATTTCCACAATCTAGATTTTGTTAATTGCATATTCATAGTGTTGCTTAACATGCTCCTCTGTTCCTAGTTTAATTATACAGCTCTCAGCAACACTAATTCTTATGATGCAATCAGGAAAGTTAGTAGTTAGATCTGGAGTTCAATCAGATTCAGGATTTTTTCTTTTTTTTTTTTTCTACAATAACACTTGTTAGATGGTATGTACTTGAATTAGGAGGCCATAGTATCTGGCTCTCTCTGTTTTGTAAAATTAGCAGTCATTAATCATCAATGCCTAGGCCTACGTTTGTATTATGAGTTGCAAAACAGTAATGCTGTAGTTCTATCATTTCTTCACTTCTTAACTAAATGTGTTTATAAAGAAAAATGTCCCGGGCCGGGTGCAGTGGCTTGTGCCTGTAATCCCAGCGCTTTGAGAGGCTGAGGAGAGAGGATCGCTCTCAGCACTTTGAGAGGCTGAGGAGAGAGAATTTAGGAGTTTGAGACCAGCTGAGGCAACATGGCAAAACACTTTCTCTAAAAAAAAATTTAAAAATTAGCTGGGCATGGTGGCGCGTGCCTGTAGTCCCAGCTACTTGGGAGGCTGAGGTGGGAGGATTGCTTGAGCCCAGGGGGCAGAGGTTGCAGACAAGATTGAACCACTGCACTCCCATTGTGGGTGACAGAGTGAGACCTGTCTTAAAAAAAAAGAAAGAAAAATGCCCCTTTGCTAACTACTGGATTGCCCTGAGGTACAAGTCATTTTGGAAAGACAGGATATATCCCTGCATTTTTACAAATTTTCAAAATAGTGAGTTGCTTCCTTAGCATCCTTCAAAATGGAGCAATGAGGTTACTTTCTTTTTCTTTCTCTATTTTTTTTTAAATTTAGAGATGGGGTCTTGCTTTGTTGCCCAGTCTGACATGAGACTCCTGGCCTCAGGTGACCCTTCCACTTCAGGCTCCCAAAGTTGTGGGATTACAGGCATGAGCCACTGCGTCCAGCCTTTTTTGTTATATACTGTTATGAACTCCTGATTTTAAGTATATTTGATATGATCAAGCTATTGATTGAAAACTTGATGCTAACATTATCCTAACTTGGACAGGGACAGCATCTTTAGTTACGCCCCCAGGCCCTTTAGACCTAACCAGTAGTCTTTAGTAACTACCTAGATTTCTTGATATGATAAGTTGTTCCTGGTACATAGTGTACATTTTTTTTGCCCCGAAAAAGAATCGGCCACTTGCCAAAGAAAGTATAAATAACAGGTTTGATAAACACAAAAGTCTCTCCTAGCTGTAAAACAAATTGGTTTTATGATGATTCTTCATTTAGCAAACATTTTTATTGTATAAAATTTTAAAGTAAAATACCTTATAGGACCTTGTCACTGTTTTTCAATTAACAAGCAGTTTTCACAACAAGGAACAGAGGAGACTTTTAACTCAGAATCTGCATTTTTTTTTTTTTTTTTTTTTTTTTTGGAGAAGGAGTCTCGCTCTGTCTCCCAGGCTGGAGTGCAGTGGTGCAATCTCAGCTCACTGCAACCTCTGCCTCCCGGGTTCAAGCAATTCTTCTGTCTCTGCCTCCCGAGTAGCTGGAATTATAGGCACGCGCCACCATGCCCGGATAATTTTTGTATTTTTAGCAGAGACGAGGTTTCACAATGTTGGCTAGGCTGGTCTCAAACTCCTGACCTCAAGTGATCCACCTGCCTCGGCCTCCCAAAGTGCTGGGATTACAGGCATGAGCCACTGTGCCCAGCCCAGAATCTGCATTTTAATACTTGCTAGTCTTTTTGCCAGACCAAGGCTACTGAATTCACAATACTGAGTTCTCATTTTGTACTTTAAGTTTGTGCAAGTCCCTAAGGTCATCTCATTGCAAGGTAATATATCTCAGAAAATATTTATGTCATTGAAATAATTCCAAAAAAACAGTAGAGCAGATCCCAGAATTTAAAATTAATCACCAAACTTAAACTTAAGAAAATGTATCATTCACAATAGTCTAGGTTATGCAACAACAGCAAACTACGGCAAAGCCCCAGTGGCTTCAAACAACAAAGGTGTACTTCTTGTTTATTACTAGCCTGCTGAGATTTCTTGGGGGTGCGTTCCTCTACCTGTGAGCTCAGCATCTCAGGCCACTTCCACATCACTGCACCTCCACATCAACACAAGCCTCCATAACTGAAATGGCAGAGGAAGAAAGAAATTGAGGGTTGAGCATTAGGAAGTAAATACTCTGACGCGAAGTGATGCTCATATATGATTGGCTAAAGCAAGATAGATAGCCATGCCTACATTTAAGGGGGCACATCTTCCATTGGACATTTGAACTAGATACATTGGTTAAGATTTGTAAAGTCTACCACAAAAATATTTCAGAAACTACATGAAGAGAGAAAGAAACTGGTGTAGAAAGTGGAGACAAAGCAAGTTAAATCACGAGCAGTTTTGCTGCCATACAGAGTTTGAAGACATACTTTTAGGATGGACTTTATCAGAGAGACACTTTTATCCTGAGTGCTTTCTAATTCTGGCAATAATCTTTTGCTTTAAAGCCATTTCACCTTAATCCTTAAAAAAATTAAAAAAAAATAAAACAAGCAAATAGATGAAGGGTATTAAGTAGGTGTTAGTGTGTTTGCTTTAAGATGTGGGCGCCAGCGAACACTGCTACTGAAAAGTGTCTCTGCATAAGTGAAACTGAAAACTGTTAAGTTTAGCCCAGGCCAGGCGCAGTGACTCACACCAGTAATCCCAACACTTTGAGAGGCCAAGGCTGGGTGAACTGCTTGAGCTCATGAGTTTGAGACCAGCCTGGACAACAGGAGAAACCCCATCTCTACAAAAAATGTTATACAAAAATTAGCCGGGTTTGGTGGCACACACCTGTAGTCCCAGCTACTCAGGAGGCTGGGGTGGGAGGATCACCTGGGCCTGGAAAGCCGAGGCTGCGGGGAGCCGTGATCACACCACTGCCTCCTAGCCCAGGTGACAGAGTAAAACTCTGTCTCAAAAAAAAAAAAAAAAAAGTTTAACCCAAAGCTGCCTCCTTACATATTTTAAGTTTGGTCTAGAGGTTTCTCCATACTGCAGTGAGCTGTAACCTGGCTGGATGTGTAAACGGACTGCAACCTACTCTTGTAACAAGTAGCCGAGTCACAGCCAATCACAGAAGCGCTACTTTAACCACACACAAGCAGCCAACTTTTCAGTGTTCAAGTAAGGCAAACGCCAAGCTGTAACCAATCAGGGTGTTTCTGTACCTCACTTCCATTTTCTCTACTTCACTTTCCTTTTTCTGTCCACAAATCCTCTCTGATCACATGGCAGGAGGGAAATCACTCTGAATTTATTCTGGTGGGTGAGGGGAGGATGTGGCATGTGTTGCCCAATTCATAAATTGTTCTTTGCTCAATTCACCTCTGTTAAACTTAATTTGTCTGAAGTTTACAGAGTTTGAGCAAAGAACAATTTAACAAAACATATAAATTTACTTGTTAAAAAAAGCAAAGCCAACAATATGTAGCTCTTCTACACAGTCTGGAAAAGACAGAAACCTCCTGTATTAGTTTCCTGTGGCTGCTGTAACAAATTAGCACCAACTTGGTGGCTTAAAATGGAAGAAATGTATTTTCTCACAGTTTTTTGGCCAGAAGTCCAAATTCAGGGCCAGCCATCGTGGCTCATGCCTGTAATCCCAGCACTTTGGGAGGCCAAGGGAGAAGGATCACTTGAGGCTAGGAGTTTGAGACCAGACTGGGCAACATAGCAAGACCCCATCTCTAAACAGAAAAAGAACAAAACAGTTAAAAACAAAACAAAAAAACTAAATCAGTGTGTAGGCAGAGGCTCTAGGGGAGATTCTTTTCCTCACCTCTTCCAGCTTCTGATGGCAGTCAGAAGCTTGTGACTGGATCACTCATCTTTGCCTCTGTCTTCACTTGGCTTCCTCCTGTACATCTGTCTCCTCTATGCATCTCTTACAAAGATCTGTCATTGCATTTGGAAGCTACTTGAATAATCCAAGATAAGCTCCTCTTCTGAAGAAACATAATTATATCTCCAAAGACCCTTTTTCTGGATAAGGCAATATTCATAGGCTCTGCAGGTTGAGAGGTAGACATATCTTTTGGGAATGGGGGCAAAGGAGAAGGGTCACCAATTAACCATCTCCACAAGAGACATAACTCAAGAAGAAAGCATAAATGGGATTGGTGTTTCTGGTTTTTGGAATTTTAGATTTAAAAGTTTAATATCTATTTTCTGAGATAAAAATCAGAGTAAGCAAAAAAGAAGAAAGCATAATCACTGACAAGAAGGCAGGGCAAAAGCAACACCTTCTGACTCTGAAGTGCTGAAGGTTGAAGGTAGGTCCAGACAAATCCGTAAGACTGTCTTTAGTGCTCCTTTCCCCGACTTTAGTAATAGAAAAGCTAATTACACAAAAACTTTAAGTCATTAGGAAGCTCAATTGTGGAGCTGATTCTGTTTAAATCAAGCCTGAATGAGTAAAAGTTAGTTTTATAATTTTGGAGGATTTCAAAGTAAAAGAAAGGTATTCAAGAAAATGTGCTTAAGTAGCGCATCTCCATTCTCAGTGATTTTGGACAAAATGATGTGTGGCTGTAACTTCCTTTATGGTTAAATTGTAAGATATTATGTATTACAACATGATCGAATATATGCCATTTCAAACCATGCCCAAGATAAATGACCCATATTTCAAGTTAAGCTTTTTACATTTGAAAAGAAGACAACAACCTTGGACCATTACTGAATCCCAGAGCAGAAAGACTGATGTAGCACATATTCTAAATATCATTGAGTTGAAGGCAATGAAATTTGTTATATTCTATGATATTTGAGAACGTATGTGAGCTTTTTAAATGTGCTCCATGGTTCAGTACTATTAAGTCCTGATACATCCAGTTGATGCATCGCGTCATCAACCTGCCAGCAAGCCCTTGGAGAGCCATTTGTCCCTGGATCCAAATCAAGTATGTACCCTGACTGTTAAAAAATATTTTGTTAGACTAAATGACTGAGCTATCTTTACGGGCCTGCCAAATGAATTATGACAAAGGTTGACCACTTTGGGCCCTCAGGCAGTATTACCAAAAGAAAAAGAAAAAAAATCTGTTCTTTCTAGTTGCTGGTCTTCTCCAGAACAAATGCCTCATTCTTTCTTTTATGAATCTTAGTTGAGGTTCAAGGTTCTTGCACTTTTTTTATCTTGGAACTTAACAACGTACAGATGTCATTTATCCTGTACATTGTGTCAAGAGACATATTTTAAAGTTGGTGTATAATGTTATTTCTCTGATTCCTGAATCTAAAGGAAGTTGAGGCATAACGGAAAGAGGACAGGTGTTGGAGCTCGACTTACCTGGGTTCAAATTCCAGCATTACTACTTAGTGGGCTCCACATCTTTTTAAGTGGGATAATAGTATCTACCAATGGGATTGCTGTTATGGTAAATGGTGATTAAGTGCCTAACAAACTGTAGGCACTTATAAAAAGGCGGCTTTTGTTATTACCTGACAACAACAGGCTTTCTCTAAAATTGCTAACTAAAGATTTGCAAAGATAAATATACTAACTTTGAATATGTATAAAATAACAGGGAGCAGTTGGGCCTATGGCCAACAGAAAAATACATAATGTACCTGAAGGCATTCAAAAACAAAAAACAGCAAAACAATTACAAATAACAGTAACAACAACAACAAACCCACTGTGCCTACCTGACCAAACCATTGGTCTCTAAACATTCAAATTCAAACACTGTATTTAAGAAAGGTCATTAGAAATTAATTTGCCTTTCAGCAAATTAATTTATGTACCAGACAGGCAAAAGGCTTTTACATTTTTTAACAAATAGTTTTCAAACTCATTTTAAGTTTCCCCTTGTTCCTCTGACCAACACATCCTAACTTTGTTTTACTGCTCCCATGCCGATTCAGAGATCTTGAACGTTCAGACAACCACAAGAAGGGTATTCAGTTTCTCTGTCTGACTACCTGAATTTCCGGGAAAGCCAACAGAAATAGAACAGAATGGAATTACAGAGGATGTTTCATTTCCTTCAGGCTTCTGCCACATTACTATGATTTTCTTCACGGTAGAGGCCCATGGAACTATATAAATAGCTATGACTTCTCTAAGGAAAAGACTGAATTTTTAGTTGTATTACATTTCCTTGTATTTTATTGTTGTTCTACATTGTGTTTCAGGAAAGTTTTGGAAAATACAAAGATTTTACCCATGGGAGGGAAACTGCTAAAAACAATTACCTGGGTTTGGAGCTTTTTTTCAAAAAAGGTTTTCCTTTCGCAACTATTTGGGAGTTTACTTCCTTGCAAAAGATGCATTTTCTGAAAATTTTCCATTGGCAGCGGGCCAATGCCATAATTACTTTCAATTAAACCCTCAAGTGTTTCCCTTTCTCTTTGTTATCACCACAAACAATTCCTTCCTCTGAGTGGCAGATTTAGTCTAACTCAGCAAGCTTCCAGAGCAGCGTATGAGGCCACAGACAACAGAAATTAAAACTTTTGTCTTGTTTTATGTGTTCAATCCAGCTGTCGTTGAATCTCCAGTGTCCAGCTCAATGTGAGGGACACATTGGAGGCCAGAGTGTTTGTAGAAAGAAGAGGTTGCAGATGAAGATTGTGGGAGACAGAGAGGTTCTGTTTTCCAAAGTTTCGTGTGGCTGGGCAGGAATGTAAAATTATTAGTCAAAAATTTATCGCAGGATAAAACCACAATCAGATCAAATATATTAAAGAAATGACTCATAAATCAAGACTACGTGTGCACCCATTAAGTTGGAAATACCTACACTCTCCCAGAACTTATTTCACGCTCCAAATATATTCCTAACCATACAATTTTATGGTCTGTCTCATGTAGAGTAGCATACCAGCCCTAACTATTTTAATTCCATTATTTAACTTTTCAAACCATGTTTCTACAAAGTATTTAAGATTTCTTGCAGGTAACTTCCACAATTGTAGGAAGGCAGTGGCAGCTTAACAACTTTTCCCCACCTTCTCTCCAACCCAGTCCTCTCCCATTTCCACACCAGCCCAACTCTAGCCCTCGTGTCCTAATCAAGGCAAAAAATACATATCTGAAGAACAAAAGCTTCAGCTTAATCAAAGTACTAAGCCTAGAAGTTAGGCCTAAGCATCATGGGTCAGGAAAACTTAAAAAGGCAGAAATTGTTCACTTTCACAAATGAAAATCCAAGATGGCTTCTTTGACTTGCTTGGGTGAAAATTGCTTTCTCTCGTCTAGACGAGAAGAGATCAGATGTGGCTCTTAGATCTGCTTTCAAATATTGTGTTCAGTACTCTCTCAATTCTTCACTACATGTTTCTTTAGACTTTGCCTTTCTTTTGAATTTTGCACCTCAATGGCCCCTTGGCTGAGTTCTGTTGCTGATAATTTGAAGACGTCTCTAGTTCCCTGTGATCTGGCTATTAAGTAGATTTACAGGTGGGTCTCTTTAGTCATGCCCTAAAAAGGGGATAAAGTTTTTGTAATCTATTTAGAAGCCACGCAATTTAACATAATTCTACTCTTTCATTTCTCCTCACCTTATACATATAATCCATTAAGCTATTTTATAGAGGCTAAATATGATAGGGCAGTGGCACTATAGTATTTCTCAACCTGTTATCAACACTGCAATATTTTAACAGGAGTGAACACCCAAATGCAAATTTCCATTCTCTTTGTATAACATTTATGCAATAAAGAATGAATTGAGTACATGATTTTTCATTTCAGGAGTACTAGGGCTAGTAATGCATGAGCTGCAAGAAGCAAGCATTAATCTATCTAGCTGCTAAGAAATGAAATGTCACTTAGAGGAACTTGTTCTTGCCAGCACACTCTTTCATAGAATTCTCCATCAAAAAGTGGAGAAAAAAGTCATTCTTTTTCCAATTGCATTAAATCATAGCACATCTAGCCTTTTTCATGTGTTCTGACTTAGTTCCTGCATACAGAGTGTACTGAGGCTTGAGTTTTTCTAGGATACCTCTTTTGATTTCATTTTTCACAAGGAAGAGGTGGTGTTTTAAAAAAGAGAGGTAAGATGGAAGCGAAAGAAATATTTCTTCAAATGGCCAGGCGCAGTGGCTCATACCTGTAACCCCAGCACTTTGGGAGGCTGAGGCAGGCGGATCACGAAGTCAGGAGATCGAGACCATCCTGGCTAACAAGGTGAAACCCCATCTCTACTAAAAAAAATACAAAAATTAGCCAGGTGTGGTGGCGGGCGCCTGTAGTCCCAGCTACTCAGGAGGCTGAGGCAGGAGAATGATGTGACCCGGGAGGCGGAGCTTGCAGTGAGCCGAGATTGCGCCACTGCACTCCAGCCTGAGCAACAGAACGAGACTCCATCTCAAAAAAAAAAAAGGAATATTTCTTCAAAAGAACATGTTTCTAATTGTGTTGCTCAATCGCTGTTGCTACTTCTGGGCTGGCATCTTAGTTGCTGTGGGTTTTGGATAGTGTCACAGGGGTGTATGTGTGTGTCCATGTGTGTATGTGTGCACCTATATATACCGAATTAGTTCTGTTCACTCATGAATGAACATATTGAATGCATTATTCCTCTGATAAATTGGGATGATAAATTTTTAGGTGAACTAAGGTTATAAATAATATTAATAATAACAAAGCTCTTTAATACAACAGGTGACTGAAGGCGGGCAGATCACTTGAGGTCAGGAGTTCAAGACCAGCCTGGCCAATATGGTGAAACCACGTCTCTACTAAAAATACAAAAATTAGCTGGGCACGGTGGTGGGCACCTGTAATCCCAGCTACTCAGGAGGCTGAGGCAGGAGAATTGCTTGAACCTGGGAGGCTTCCAATCCCAGCACCAATCCCACCCATGAGAATGGAGCCCTCATGGCCTAATCACCTCTTAAAGGTCATACCTTGTTTGGGCATAGTGCCTCATGCCTGTAATCCTAGCTCTTTGGGAGGCCAAGGTGGGAGGGTCACTTGAGGCCAGGAGTTCTAGACCAGCAAAGGCAACATAGCAAGACCCTGTCTCTACACAAAAATTTAAAAATTAGCCAGGCATAGTGGCATGTACCTGTAGTCCCAGCTCCTCGGGAGGCTTAGGTGGGAGAGTTACTTGAGCCCAGGAGTTCAAGGCTGCAGTGAGCCATGACTGCACCACTGCACTCCAGCCTGAGTGACAGCAAGACAGTGTTTCTTAAAAAAAAAAATAATAATAACATAAAAAAGAAGAAGGTCCTACCTCTTAATACTGTTACTACAATGACAACTAAGTTTCAAATTAAATGAGTTTTGGAGGGGACAAAGATTCAAACCATAGCAGCCCAATACTGCTATTATGGCCAGAGAACCCAGAGAGATGAGGCTATAGTGTTCTGGGTAAACTGGGAGTGAGCTGGACCTAACGAAAACGGAGAACTTATCTGTGAGTACAGAACTTAATTATGAAGAGAATGGTATTACCGTGGTATTTGTGAGGCCTATGCCAACTGTGAGTCCTCCTCTTTTCCCTCTTTCCCATTTCTTAAATGAGTTCCAGTTAGCTGAGATAGCAAGATAAGCAACCTCTGGAATACTAATACTCTACTGTACCTTTGAAGGAACGTGGCTTCAAAATGGACAGTAAAAAACAAAGACCTTCCTAAATTACGTAAAGTTTTAGCATTGTACTTTAAATAGAAATAGGTTTTTGTTTTTTTGAGATGGAGTCTCACTCGGTCACCCAGGATGGAGTGCAATGGCATGGTCTCGGCTCACTGCAGCCTCCACCTCCTGGGTTCAAGCGATTCTCCCGCCTCTGCCTCCCAAGTAGCTGGGACTACAGGTGTGTGCCCCACACACGGCTAGTTTTTGTATTTTTAGTAGACAGAGTTTCACTCTGTTGGCCAGGCTGGTCTAAAACTCCTGACCTCGTTATCCACCTACCTTAGCCTCCCAAAGTGCTGGGATTACAGGTGTGAGCCACCACGTTCGGCCAGAAGCAGTTTTCAAATTTGTTTGACAGCAAGAAATTGAAGCGGAGATGCATCCCACCTATTCATCATCTCCTTCTCCCCAAAATAGGCCACCAAAAGAGTGACCACAGAGCCCAGGTCTTGTTACCCCCTTACACCAGAACAAAATGCTTGCTAATTTTTCAAACTCAAATACTTTTTGATTCTCCATAAAGGCAAAAAACCCCAAAAACAAAAAGTAAGATAGTAGTAAATAAAGAGATTGTGGTATCTCTAATAGGGGATGACCTTCAATCTGTATTTCCTCATGAAAAAAAGGCAAACTTCCCACTTCTCCCATATTACGGAATTGTATAGAGGAAGTTTGACTTCTTTTTTAATCTTGATAAATGTGTATGTTTCTCAGTGGTGAATTTCTCTACATGCCTTTCAATACCTTCTATCCATGGAGAAGCCAACATATTCAAGTTAATACTTAGTGTCCATTAGGTCTACTGAGCTCCTACTATAGTCCTGGTCTCAAGGAATGAATATATCTTATTTTTACCTCTCAGTACCAATTATTTTTTTTTTTGAGGTGGAGTTTTTGCTCTGTTGCCCAGGCTGGAGTGCAATGGTGCAATCTTTGCCCACTGCAACCTCTGCCTCCTGGGTTCAAGTGATTCTCCTGCCTCAACCTCCTGAGTAGCTGGGATTACAGGTGCCTGCCACTACGCCTGGCTAATTTTTGTATTTTTAGTAGAGATGAGGTTTCACAATGTTGGCCAGGCTGGTCTCAAACTCTTGACCTCAGGTGATCCACCCACCTCCCAAAGTGCTAGGATTACAGGCGTGAGCCACCGCACCTAGCCTCAGCACCAATTTTAAGTAGTCCTGCAAGTCTTATTTTATACAACATGGAGTAATAAAAAGAATATTAGAGTCTGAGTCAGAAAACCTGGAAATTGCTGTGACAATTAATAAAATAATGTTTGTGAAATGTCTTTGAAAATGTAATGTATCATTCTTTGATTTATAAGGAAGTCTTCACTGAGAGGCTATTGTGTGCCAGGCACTGTTCTAGGTACTTAGGAGCAGCAGTGAACAAAACATCTGTCCTCATCAAGCTCGCATTCTAATAGGGACAAATACATAAATAATTTTACTATTGTTATTATTTTTTATTACATCTTCAGCATCATTGTTAGAGAAGCCTCAGTTACTTGTGCTATACTTCACATTTGAATTATGACCATACAGAGTTTAAAGTATGAAGGTGAAGACTTGGATGTGTGTACTGGCTCCTTGCCATATACTACCTGGACATATCCACAAGTAAATCATTTCGTCCTACCAAGGATAATTACTCATTCATAAATGTGGGGTAATGAAAATATTTAACTCACAAGAATGTTTTAAATATTTTATTTAAAGTGAGAATGTATTTGAATTTGGTGATGAAGGTTAGATATTAAGATGTATTTTGTACATCTTAAAGTACTATACAATACTATACAAACTTAGTACAATTACTGTTAATATGGTGGCTTTCTATGGAGAAGCATGATGTACTTTGATAGCCTTAGGCTAATTTAGGGTATCTCTTTTTTTCAAAATATGTGTTTTTTGTTTTTTTTTTTTTTAAAAAGCGAATTGGAAACAGAAGTGTTCCCTGTTTCGGATAACATGAATTATGTTCATGTTACAACATTTAACATGGATAGCCATGAATTGGTCAAAGTTTTGCTAAGAACAGAGTAAATGAAAACTATTCATATATCAGTTCTCCATTGTTCTGATTACAAGCTTATACATTAGGATGATTCATGGTTTACTTGCTTTTCAAGTCACAATTTCAAGCAGCATCATTTGTCTTCTATTAGCAACTAGTGCTGTTTTACTCATAACACTGGAACATAGGAAAGAGGGTTTGGAATTTGTTATCATGAACCTAGAGTTTTAAGATTTGGAGTTTGTTCTTAAATTCCCAGGTAAAATGCAGTTCTTGAAGGTTTTTGACCTAGAAAATGAACTGAACTACATGTTAAGAGAATTAGTATGGTGACAACTGGTAGGATAATTTGGATTTAAAGGAGACAAGAGGTAGAAAAAAAAAGGAAAAACTGTAGAGAACATTTTGGAATGAAAATCCTCAACTTGTGTAGGGAACCCATTGCCTCCCTTTTTTTAATCCACAACACTGTAATAGTCTGCCTCTAAAGCTTAAGAATAGTAGAAATATTGACTGTGAACATGGATTGTTATGTAAAGAAATTATACAATGGAAATAGATGTGCATTGTTCACCAGTAAAAAGAGAGAAGTAGTGACAGAGGATATTTTAAGAGATACAATTCTCAGAATTTGGTGATGAAGGTTAGATATCCTGGGAAAAAGAAATACCAAGAAGGGGTTCTACTTTGTGGTTTGCATAAATAAAATAAATATTAATAACTTATTTACTGAACAAAAAGGATGTTGGAAGAGGAGCAGGTTTAGGGAAGAAGACGTCATGAGTTCAATGTTGTACAGGTTGAATTTGAGATGCTTTTGATTTATCCAATAGTGTTTATCTAAAAGACCTGAAGATCACCTGCGAGTCTTTGTGTAAGGGAGTAATTAAAATTAGGAATGTGGATAAGATCTCTTAAAGAAAGAAAGAGTGTAGAGTAAGAAGAGCAAAGAACTTTAGGAACAAAACTTAAAGACTTATGAATTGAAGATTACGTGGCTAGGCACAGTGGCTCACATCAGTAATCTCAGCACTTTGGAAGTCCAAGGTGGGAGGATCGGTTGAGGCCACCCTGGGCCAAGAGCAAGACCCTGTCCCAGCAAAAAAATAATAATAATAATAATAAAAAGAACAAAGAAGATGAAATGGAAGAGAATGAGCCTACAAACAATACAGATTGGGAGAGGCCAGAAAGGAAGAAGGAAAACAAGTTTTCTCTGCTCAAAGTAAGAGAAGGGACAGTTTTAAATGAAGGCAGTAGTCAATAGTGTCCAATATTATTGAAAAGTCAAGTTAGATGAAGATTTGGCTACAGGGAGTTCACTGATAACTTAGCCAGTTAAATACCATTCCTATGCTGACAACTCCCAAATGTAAAACTCTAGTCCAGTTCTTTCCTGAGCACCAAACCCATATCTTCAGTTGCATATTGAATGTCAACTAGACATCTCTAGCTTAACATGTTCCAAAGAGTTCTCGAAACTTGTTCCTCCAGCATTCTTCCTCACCTCGCGTAATGTCAGCGCTCCACCCTTTAAGTCACTCAGTCAAAAAAAAAAAAATGTGGCATTATTCTTGACTCCTTGCTTTCTCTCATAGCCTCTCACCCAGTTTTCAGCAAGTTCTATTAGTTCTACCTTCAAAGTATTCTCACCTCTGATTATGTCTCACCATCTCCACTCCAACTTTCCCGTGCCAAGCCTCATTACCTCTTTTTATTTTTACTAACAGCTTTATTGATATAATTGGCATATCACATAATTCATCCATTTAAAGTGTGCAACTCAATGGTTTTTTTTTTTACTAAAAACCGCAGTTGTGCAACCATTGCCAGAGTTCATTTTAAAACATTTTCATTGCCCCAAAGAGAATTTACTCTTCATCCCTCCTCCCACTAGCTCCTGACAATCACGAAACTACTTTCTTTTTCTACAGAACTACTTATTCTGGGCTTTGCATATAAATGGAATCATACACTTTGTGGTCTTTTCTGAATGGCCTCATTCACGTAGCATAATGTTTTCAAGGTGTATCCATTTTGTCGCATGTATCCATACTTCCTTCATTTTTATGACTAAATAACATTCCATTATATGGATATACCACAATTTTTGTATCCATTCATCAGTTGATGGACATTTATTTGTGTTGTTTCCACTTTTTGGCTTTTAATAACGATGCCATGAATATTCATGTTTTGTTTAGACATGTTTTCATTTCTCTTGGGTATGTATTTAGGAATGTAATTGCTGGTTTCATGTGGTAACTCAATACTTAACCTTTTGAGGAATGCAAGACTGTTTTCCAAAGCATTGCCCATTATCTTTTGATAGGATCAGCATTGGTCCTGCTTCCCCTGCTTCCACCCTTGCTCTCCCAATCCATTTTCAACACATCATTTGTCTGTTCAAATTCCTCCAGTGCGTCATCTCACTCAGAGTAAAGTCAAAATATGTGGCAATTACTACATGCTCCCACACAATCTAGCCACATACGACCTTGCTGGTTTTACCTGCTGCTCTGCCTTTCGCACTTGCTCAGTCCACAGTGGCCTCCTTGCTTTTCCTTGACTCTATCAGGTACACTCTCTTGCTTATCTGCTCCTTCTTTCTGGAAGAGACTTTCTGCTAGATCCATAGGGTTTTTTCCCTACCTCCTCACATCTTTGTTCAAATTATCTCCTTCTTAGTGAGGCCATCAACACTCTCCAGCTCCCTGCTATTGTCTGAATGTTTGTGTCACTCCAAAATTCTTCTGTTGAACCTAACCCCAATGCAATGGTATTAACAGGTGGGGCCTTTGGGGAGTCATTAACTCATGAGGGCTCCACCCTCCTGAATGGGATTAGTGCCCTTATGAAAGAGACTTAAGGGAGCCTGTTTGCCCCTTCCACCTGTGAGGGGACATAGAAGGCACCATTTATGAGGAACGGGGCCTCACCAGACACTGACTCTGCCCAGAACTGTGAGCAATAAATTTCGGTTGTTTGTCAGTTACCCAGTCTAAGGTATTTTGTTGTTACAGCAGCATGAGTGAACTAAGAACCTCACTTTCCTGCCTGCTTTGTGTGTGTTTGGTTTTTGTCCATTACACTTATCACCAGTGAATGCATGGTGTTATTTATTTGCTTTAGATATGTTTTCCCTACTAGATAGTCAGCTCCATGAAGACAGTGATTTTTGGATTTTGTTTAATGATATACTCCCCAGGGCCTAGACCATATAGTAGGTTTAAAGAATTTTTAGATGAATGGGTGAATGATTGAATGTGTGTTGAGCCTGGAAGCCAAATTGGAATAGGTAGAAGAGTGAAGGAAAGTGAGGACATTAAGAGTAGACAACACTTCCAGGAGGTTTGAGAATGAGAGAGATGTTGAATATATGCAAATGCCTCCGCCTTCCATCTTGTTAGTATGGATGAAGTGTCTCTGCTCCTACTAAGACCAACTCTCCACTTGTACCCAGGATCTTGTTGTGAGGAAAAACTTCTCCTCTGTCAACTTAGGTCTGAATAGTCCCAGGACCTGCAAATTATCCAGCCATAGGCAGATTAATTGGAGAAAAGATAAAAGTTTATTTTCACGTGCATGCAAGAGTTGCTCAGTCATGAGTAACTCCCTGAATAGCCAGAGACAAGAGGTTAATATAACAATTTCACAAAAGGAGGGGAGGGTTTCACTGCGAAGGTATGAAGGGTTCTATTGGGCTTTTTGTGGTTAATGGGAATAGGCAGTCTATCTCTTTCCTGGCTGGAAATTTTCCCACGGAGGCGATGGGTGTTATGGCAGCTGAATTCATACTTCCCAGTGCTAAGGGTTAACCTTTCTTCAAATGGTAAACTCCCTCAGATGGGGGTCAACAGCAGCTGTATTTTGGGAGGGTTCTACTCAAGTGTAAATAATGTTTCTTTCTGTGGCTGCTGCCTGTTCAGATGTTTTCAGTTTAAAATAGTCTTCATAGCACTTTGGTGGGCAGCTAATTCCTTCAATCTAACCCCTTCGGCCTGTGCAGACAGGCCCCCATGATGCATTACTCACGAGGCACCTTTCATACAAAAGAGCACGTGACATCTCCCTGGGACATTATCTTTATACTGAGCATGGTGTAAGGCCCTGCTCAAGGACATCACTCTGGTAAATGTCTCTGCTCAGTTCTGAATCACCAGCTTCTTCTGCTCAACTGCATCATCCTGTTATATACAAACGTATATACATCCTGTTATATACAAAACAGCATTTTTTTTTTTTGAGGCGGAGTCTTGCTCTGTCACCCAGGCTGGAGTGCAGTGGCATGATTTTGTCTCACTGCAACCTCCACTTCCCGGGTTCAAGCGATTCTTTTGCCTCAGCCTCCCGAGTATCTGGGATTACAGGTGCCCACCACAGTGCCTGGCTAATTTTTGTATTTTTAGTAGAGATGGGGTTTTGCCATGTTGGCCAGGCTGGTCTCGAACTCCTGACCTCGTGATCCACCCGCCTCGACCTCCCAAACTGCTGGGATTACTGGTGTGAGCCACCACGCCCGGCCAACCTTTGATTTTATAAGGAAAATTTAAATATGTATTAGGCATTCAATGGTACCTAGGAATTACTGTGACTCTAGTCACAGGAGACCCTCACCCTCAGGAAAGATAGGAGACCACGCAAATACAATGCACACAGAAGGCATTCTATTCATCCTGATTGTTGAAAACCCTGTCTTCTCCCACAAGCCTAGGGTCAAGCCTGCTCAGAAAGGAGGAGAAAAGGTAAGGATTCAGACCAGTCTCCATATCAGATCTGTCTCCAACACCTAGAGACAGCGTAGCAACAAGCCCACAGAGACAGCTCTCATCAGAAAGGCATCTCCATATGCCTGGCAGTGAGATCTAGTGAATCAGTGATGCTTGAGAACTTCGGATGTTGTCCTTGGATCAAACATGTAAAACTGGTCCACATATATTACACTCTGTATATCATTATATATTATATATGTTGCTTAACAACAGGGGTACATTCTGAGAAATGTGTCAATAAGCAAATATGGTGTTGTACAACTATCATAGAGTGTTCTTACACAAACCTAGGTGGTGTAGCCTACTTCACACCTAGGCTGTATCAAATAGCCAGTTGCTCCTAGGTTACAAACCTGTACAACATTTATTGTACTGAGTACTACAGGCATTTGCAACACAATGCTGTCTTACATATCTAAACATAGAAAAAACATACAGTAGAAATACAGTATTAGAATTTAATGGGACCACCATCATATATGCAGTCTGTCTTCGACCAAAATGTTGTTATGCAGCACTTTACCATATATATATATATATATATATATATATATATATATATATATATATATACACACACACACATACATACATACAGGCATACCTCAGAGATATTGCAGGTTCAGTTCCAGACCACTACAATAAAATAAGCATCAAAATACATCAAGTTGGCAGGGTATGGTGGCTCACGCCTGCAATCCCAGCACTTTGTGGTGCTGAGACGTGTGGATCTTGTGAACCCAGGAGTTCGAGACCAGCCTGGGCAACATGGCAAAACCCTGTCTCTATTAAATAGAAAAATTAGCCAAGCTGGTGGCACACATCTGTAGGCTAGCTACTCGGGAGGATGAGATGGGAGAATTACCTGAGCCCTGGGAGGTTGAGGCTGCAGTAAGCTGTGATCGCATCACTGCACTCCACCCTGAGTGACACACTGAGACCCTGTCTCAATAAATTAATTAATTAAAAATAAATCCAACCACATGAATTTCTTGGTTGCCAGTGCGTATTAAGGTTGTTTACACTATACTGCAGTCTATTAAGTGTGCAATAGCATTATGTCTAAAAAACAATGTACATATTTTAATTTTAAAATGGTTTATTGCTAAAAATGCTAACAAAGTGAGCATATGGTGTTAGAAAAATGGCGCTGATAGACTTGTTCAACACAGGGTTGCCACAAACCTTTAATTTGTCAAAAAAACACAGTATCTGTGGAGCAAAATAAAGCAAAGCCCAATAAAATGAGGTATGCCTGTCTATAAAATATTTTGTCTCAAAAAAAGTTGACTCAATTTTGAGTGGCTAAAATTTTAATACATAGTCCTATGAAGTTGAAAAATAATATCTCTAGGCAGCCATCCTGGTTTTAATCTAATAAATTATGAACTACAAATTAACAAAGACTTGAAGGACTAGGTTAAATAGGCGATCCTAAATGTTAATCATATCACCTACTAGACGCAATTAGCTTTTGGAATAAAAGAGTAAGCATAAATATAATCAACTAAATTGTCAGATTCACCAAATACTATATTGATGTTATAAAAACTAATTCTTGGGCCATCCTGAGATTGACAACAAAATATTGACAGAATTAGACATTCATAAACACAGCCATGCCACTGCCAACCGTGCGTTTCTCTTTGTGGCCTTTCCTTGCACTAAGCTAATATTTTTTCTATTAATTTCCTTATTAATTCAAAATTAGCTAATGGTTTTGATAGATATAATCAAGGGAAAAGAAAGATGATAAACGCAAAAACGTTTTTGTGGTTTTTGCTGTTGTTTTATTGTTCTTCTCAGTGATGGATTACATTTTAAAAGGACCAGAATGTTGGTGCATTGCTAAGTCCTACAACGTGACCTTCTAAGGCCACTGAAGCTGAAAAGTGCCACATTAGGACTCAGAGTGAAAGTCACACTAATAGACTTTAGGCAAATTATTGTTTATTTTTATTTTTATTTTTTGAGATGGAGTCTCGCTCTGTCGCCCAGGCTGGAGTGCAGTGGCGCGATCTCGGCTAACTGCAAGCTCTGCCTCCCAGGTTCAAGCGATTCTCCTACCTCAGCCTCCCGAGTAGCTGGGACTACAGGCACCCGCCACCACGCTGGGCTAATTTTTTGTATTTTTAGTAGAGACAGGGTTTCACCTTGTTAGCCAGGATAGTCTCGATCTCCTGACTTCGTGATCTGCCCACCTCGGCCTCCCAAAGTGCTGAGATTACAGGCGTGAACTACTGTGCCTGGCCTAGGCAAAGTTTTTTATGTTGCCAAATTAACTGAAAGAAAAGATCTGCTGGGGTACCAGGCATGGTTTCTCCATTTTGGGGGCACAGCCAATGGATGAAACATACACTGTTGTATAATAGAGGATTTGGCTGGCTTGTGCCCCTGGTTCCTGTGACAGAGCCTCTAAACTCTTGGAATTTCCCAAGTGATAGAAGCTTCTTTATTATTCATGGTAGACCTCTCTGACCACACTGGAGTTTATGCTAATGATGTGACTCACAGTTCTAGGTATTTTCAGCATGGGGGCTTTCCATGCTGGAGAGAAAAATTATGTGGTTAGAGGGTTGGGGCTTCAAGCCATATGTTATCAACCTGACTTCCCAGCCTCTGGGGAGGGAAGGGGGGGTCTAGGGATTGAGTTCAATCATGTGGCCAGTGATTCAGCCAACCAAGCCTATAGAATGAAACCCCAGTAAGAGCTCTGGACACCCAAAGCTCAAGTGAGCTTCCAGGTGAGTGACACATATTGATGTGCCAGGAGGGTGATACATCCTGAAGACATGGAAGCTCTGTGTTGGGGACCCTCTAAGATCTCAACTTATGTTCTTCTCATTTGGCTAGTCTTGACTTTATATATATATATATATATATATATATATATATATTTTTTTTTTTTTTTTTTGGTACGGAGTCTCACTCTGTCACCCAGGCTGGTGTGCAATGGCGCATCTCAGCTCCCTGCAACCTCTGCTTCCTGGGTTCAAGAGATTCTTGTTTCAGCCTCCCTAGTAGCTGGGATTACAGGTGTGTGCCATCACACCTGGCTAATTTTTGTATTTTTAGTAGCAACGAGGTTTCACCATGTTGCCCAGGCTGGTCTCAAACTCCTGGCCTCAGGTGATCCACCCGCCTCAGCCTCCCAAAGTGATGGGATTACAGGTATGAGCAACTGTGCCTGGCAACTCATGTCCTTTATAATAAAATTGTAATCCTAAGTGTAACACTTTCTGGAATTCTGTGAGTTATTCTAGGAAAGTATAGAGCCTGAGGAAGTAGTGGAAACGCCTAAATTTGTCACCAGTTGGTTAGAAGTGCAGGTGACTGGAAAGCCCAGAGCCTGTGGCTGGTGTCTGAAGTGAGAGAAGTCTCGTGGTGGACTACACCCTCAACTTCCGCAATTTGACCTAATTCCAGGTAGTTAGTGTCAGAATGGCATTGCAGATACATACACAGAGAAAGTCGAGCACGATGCAATAAATGCGATGAGATAGGCAGGCACTGAGAAAATGCAGTGAGCACACAGAGAGAAGCCCATAACCCAGCACCTTCCCTGAAGTCAACAAAACCTTTCAGCAATGTTACTTGAGATGACTCCGAGAATGTTTGCTTTGTAAAATTCAAAAGTTAAAAGAAGAACATAAATCACCCAACCAAGGATCATCAAATCAATATTTATGTTTCTGTCATATTTTCTTCTACACATATTTCTATGGATTTTTACATATTTGAGGTACTACTCGATGTATGATTATTTTCACTTTCATTGAACATTTCCTAGGCGTAACCTCTTGGCATGAAAGGCTTATCACACATTTTCATTTAATGGCTATACGCTACGCTATCACATACATTCAATGTAATTTATATAACTGTTTTCCTAATTGGGGCATTAAGGCTTCTTGTGGGTTTTAATATAACAAATAGTGCTAGGATAAATATCTTTACACATATATCTTTGTCCACATTTCTGATTATTTCCTTAGGATAGACTCTCAAAGTAGAGTTACTGAGTAAAAGATTTGTTTGTGCTGAGCACAGTGGCTCAACGACTGTAATCCCAGCATGCTGGGAGGCCAAGGTGGGCGGATCAATTGAGGCCAGAAGTTTGAGACCAGCATGGCCAAGATGGTGAAACCCTGTCTCTACTAAAAATACAAAAATTAGCCGGGCATGGTGGCACGTGCCTGTAATCCCCACTACTTGGGAGGCTGACGCAGGAGAATCACTTGAACCCAGGAGGTGGAGGGTGCAGTGAGCCAAGATAGCGCCACTGCACTCCAGCCTGGGCAACAAAGCAAGACTCCATCTCAAAAAGAAAAAAAAAGAAAGAAAATAAATTTGTGCACCTCCTGAAGCCTGGTGCCAAATTTATTTATAGAAATATAAATTTACCTTCCTGCTAAGCATGTGTGAGACGCCTCTAACTTAACACTCACCAGTCAAAACTAAATTGTTAACTTTAAAAATTTAGAAGTTTGGGCCAGGCGCAGTGACTCACACCTATAATCCCAGCACTTTGGGAGGCCGAGGCAGGCGGTCACAAGGTCAGGAGATCGAGACCATCCTGGCTAACACGGTGAAACCCCATCTCTACTAAAAATACAAAAAATTAGCCGGGTGTGGTGGCAGGCACCTGTAGTCCCAGCTACTCGGGAGGCTGAGGCAGGAGAATGGCCTGAACCCAGGAGGCAGAGCTTGCAGTGAGCTGAGATCGTGCCACTGCACTCCAGCCTGGGCGACAGAGCGAGACTCCATCTAATAAAAAAAAAAAAAAATTTAGAAGTTTGATAGGTCCTTCAAATGTATTTGTTTTAATGTGCATTCAACTACTTGTAAGACTGTATTTTTTCATGTCCATTGGTTAATCCTATTTATTCTGTCTTAGTACTTGTTCTAAGTATTTATTGGAATCTTAAGTGTTTAGCTTTAACTATTTGTTAAATATATTATATAAAGTTCATGTACTATAGATTTTTCCTAAAGAATGATGCTATGATGTAAGGGTGTTAATCCTTTATGAAGTTAGTTAGGAAGTTAACCCTTCATATTATTTTTAATAGCTTTTGTTTCAAATTGTTGAGTTTTGAGGATTTTACTTTTTGTGGAAAAAAATTTTTTGGGATATTTTTGTTCATGATTGTGTGACAGACATTGAGGTGACCTGCTCAGATTGCCTTTCCAGAAAGAACTCCTGTCCAGTGAGTAGGAGTGTGTTTAGCTGATGGCCTCTAGTTATCATTTCCTTCAGGTTTTGCCTCAGCTTTTGAGCTAAGGGCACATTATTTTGGGGGTGGTCCTCAACCAATGACTGAGCCAGGCAGTTGTTTAAGGGCCTACCCATCTTCACCAAACACAGGACCCCTCTAATGGGCATTTTTAATATTTTTTTACCCAGCACTGGAGCTTGAATGCAATTGCTCCAATAAAAATGTCATGATCATTTGCCCAGTTCCTGAACCTGAGCAATTCCAGACCTGGAATCTATTAACCAAAGAAGTGGCTGGGTTCCCAGGGGGAAAACCCTGCCAACACTGAGACAAATATACAGAGCACTGACACTCCAAGTTCTTCTCTAAAGGCATTTATGGCCATTTATTCAAGTGAATACACAATATGGTAAGAATGACCAGACCCTTTAAGGGGTATTAGATAAAGAGTCCAAGTGGTCACTGAAACTCGGGGACATGGAATGTCATCATGGCCTCTCTTCTTAGAGTGGGGTCACATAGGAATCAAGAAATAATGAGGCCAGGCACAGTGACTCATGCCTGTAACCCTAGCACTTTGGGAAACGGAAGTGGGAAGATTGCTTGAGCCTAAAAGTTTGAGACCAGCCTGGGCAACACATTTCTTTAAAAAAAAAAAAAAAAAAATCAGCTAGGCATGGTGGCACGTGCCTGTAGTCCCAGCTACTTGGGAGGCTGAGGTGGGAGGATCACTTGAGCTGGAAAGGTCGAGGCTGCAGTAAGCAGTGATCACACCACTGCATTCCAGCCTGGGTGACAGAGACCCTATTAAAAAAAAAAGAAACAAGAATGAAGAAATTTCAAGGCCTACAGTAATAATAATATGTCTCTAGGTTCACAAACCCTCCTGGTGGTCAATTCCCCAGTCCCTGAATGTATAATTAGATTTAACACACTTGAAAATTAGAAAACCATCTATATTGAGACATTGGCTTATAGGAGTAATAGTTATCAGAGTGTGGAAAGCCAAATTGGAGGCTATGAAATAATCCACCACCACTCTCCAGTCAGCATAGCAAATCAAAAACATTACTGCATCCCAGGTAAGAAAATGAGGAGCACCAAAGACTAGTGCTTTTGTTTTGTTTTGTTTTTTGTTTTTTGCAATGCAGTTTCACTCTTTTTGCCCAGGCTGGAGTGCAATGGCACAATCTCGG
Source organism: Pan paniscus (assembly GCF_029289425.2). Classification (NCBI taxonomy): domain Eukaryota; kingdom Metazoa; phylum Chordata; class Mammalia; order Primates; family Hominidae; genus Pan; species Pan paniscus. The sequence continues at coordinate 120,231,658 of NC_073253.2, read as the reverse complement.
CTCACTGTAACACCTGCCTCGCAGGCTCAAGAGATTCTCCTGCCTCAGCTTCCCGAGTAGCTGGAATTACAGGTGCCCACTAATTTTTGTATTTTTAGTAGAGACGGGGTTTCACCATGTTGACCAGGCTGGTCTTGAACTTCTGACCTCAGGTGATCTGCCCACCTCGGCCTCCCAAACTGCCGGGATTACAGGTGTGAGCCACTGCGCCCAGCCCTTAGTGTCATTTTTAAAGGACTAAAGGGTCCAGGGATGGTGGTACCTAGCATATCTCTATTTAATTCACCAGTCCAGTTCCTGCAGAAAGTAAATTGGTTTTGGAGAATGACTGAGACTTCAGTAAGATCAACCAAGCTGTTGCCCAGTCACAACTGCTGTACCATGTGTGGTATCATCGTTAAAGGATATTAATATAGCCTCTTGTGTGGTATATGGCCGCTGATATAGATAAGGCATTACTTTCTTTTTTTTTTTTTTTTGAGATGGAGTTTCACTCTGTCACCCAGACTGGAGTGCAGTGGCACAATCTTGGCTCACTGCAACATCCACTCCCTGGGGTTCAAGTGATTCTCGTGCCTCAGCCTCCCAAATGGCTGGGATTACAGATGTGAACCACCACCCCTAGCTAAGTTTTTTGTTGTTTTTTTTTTTTCATAGAGATGGGGCTTCACCCTGTTGGCCAGGTTGGTCTCGAACTCCCAACCTCAGGGGATCCAACCGCCTTGGCCTCCCAAAGTGCTGGGATTACAGGCGTAAGCCACCACACCCAGCCAAGAATTCATTACTTTCTATCCCAATGAAGAGAGAGGATTAAAAACAGTTTACATTTTCTTGGAAAGGACAACATTATACAATTACATTATTGCCTAGAACTATACTGTCTCCTCTGCCCTCTCTCATAATAGAGCCTGAAAAGATATGAACTGTTTGGACATCCCACAGAACATCAGATTGATCCATTACATGATGATGTCTTACTGATCATTGGTTTCAACATCACCTAGAAATACTGTTCTGACCTATATACCAAGTAGCATAGAAGACTTCTAGCTTTAAGTGGGACCCAAAGCCAGAGAAGACTACACAGCAGTTCCAGGATGTGATGCAGTATACCTGTCACTTGGGCCTTACAACCTGGCAGACCTTAGGTAATGGCAGTGTCAATGATGGAAGATGATGTAGTGCAGAGTTTATAGCAAACCTCAACAGTAGAATCACAATTCAGGTCCCTGGGGTTCTAGAGCAAGCCCATGTTATCTGCTGCTAAAAAAACCAAAAAACAAAAAACAAAAAAAAAACTTGTTGAAAAACACTTCCTAGCATGCTACTGGGTCCTGGTAGAGACAAAAATGCTTGACCATAAAACACTAAGTGACTGTGTATCAGAAAATGAGCTGGGCCCTTCTTGGACCCACCAAGTCATAAGTAAGTCCTGGATGTATCATATCTATCTTATGATGGACTACTATCATAAATGCCAGTATTCCATCATAAGATGGATATGATACATCCAGTACCAAGCAAGCGCAAGTCATGAGGGCATGAGCAAACTGTATGGATGAGTAGCCAGATTCCCATCACCCTCGACCAATGTACCAGCACCCCTCTGTCAGTTCACACCTATGGCCATATGGTGGTCCCACATGAGGAACTTAAGGTGGAAAAATTAAACAAGAAGGAATAGGATGACTGGCTGGTCAGAGAGCTAAAGAAAAAAGATGGAAAGATCATGGACAAGGAGATTTAGGCTAGGAGTCTGCAGATGCACACAATGTGAATACAGAGTGTCAAGATCAGTGCCCACCAGAAAGCACCCACTATAGAAGAGGCACTAAACAACCATGAAAAAACATGAGCCAGGAATGGTGGCTCATGCTTGTAATTCCAGCTCTTTGGGAAGCTGAGGCAGGAGGCTCTCTTGAGGCTAAGAGTTCAAGACCAGCCTGGGAAACATAGCAAAAAAAGCCCGTTTCTATAAAAAAATTAACAGGCCGGGCATGGTGGCTCACGCCTGTAATCCCAGCACTTTGGGAGGCTAAGGCGGGTGGATCACCTGAGGTCAGGAGTTGTGGATCACCTGAGGTCAGGATTTCTAGACCAGCCTGGCCAACATGGTGAAACCCTGTCTCTACTAAAAAAACAAAAATTAGCCGGGTGTGGTGACAGGCACCTGTAATCCCAGCTATTGGGGTGGTGGCGGGGGGTGGTGGTGGTGGGGCGAGGCAGGAGAATCACTTGAACCCAGGAGGTGGAGATTGCAGTGAGCCGAGATCGTGCCATCGCACTCCAGCCTGGGGGACAGGAGCGAGACTTCATCTCAAAAAAAAAAAAAAAAATTAACAAATTTGCTGGGCATGGTGGTGAGCACCTGTAGTCCCAACTACTCAGGAGGCTGAGGAGGGAGATCATCTGAGTCCGGGAGTGGGAGGCTGCAGTGAGCCATAATTACATCATTTCACTGCAGCCTGGGCAACAGTGAGACCCTGTCTCTAAAAGAAAGGAAGAAAAATGATGCAGCCAGTTGATGATAGCCATCTTTCATGCAGGCACCCCAGTGATAAAACAATAGGCACATAAATGAAGTGGTGGCAGAGAGGGAGGCCCTGCATATTTCCATCAGCATGGACTCCTATTCACCGAGGCCTCTGTAGCTACTGCCACCTCTGAATGTTCAATCCGCCAACAACAGAAACCAGTGCTGAACCTAAAAAATGGCATTATTTCTTGAATGGACGAATGGGTGATCTGGTGGCAAGCTGACTACAGTGGACCCATTCCATCCCAGAGGGGCCAACTAACAGTGAGTTCTCACAAGAACAGAAACCTATTCTGAATATGGGTTTGCCTTTTCCTACCACATGGCCTCAGCCAGCACTGCTATTCAAGGGTTATGGAATGGTTAATACACAGTAAATCCCACACAAAGAACATCTAACCAGGGAACTCATTTTAAAACAGAAGAGGTGAAGGCGTGAGCCCATGCCCACAGCATCCACAAGCTGAATCACCACCCAGAGGCTGCCAACCTGACAGAGCATCGGAGTGGCCTGCTGAAGTGCCAGATCCGAGGCAGCACTCTGTGAGGATGAAATGCCATCCTTCAGGGTATGTGCATTGAATCAAAGACATGTATATAATTCTGTGTCCGCAGTGAGACGAATACTTGGGGAAACCAAGAGGCGGAAGCAGGAATAGCTCTGCTTACCATTACCACCAGTGACCATCTGTAAAAATCTTTGCTTCCTGTTCCCCATAACTCTGAGCTCCAGAGTTAGAGGACCTATCCCAAATGAAGCACTCTTACCAGGAGAATCCAGATCCCATTGAGCTAATAGCTATGACTGCCACCAAGTCACTTAGGGCTCCTTTTGTCCGGGAAACAACAGGCAAAAAGAAAGTCAGCTACTAGTCATCTGCCATCATCTGGAGGAGGTCCAACCGCTGTCACTCCATGTATGGAACGCAGGTAACCCACTGAGGTGTCTCTTAATACTTTCTTGTCTGAATAGGCAGGTGCTGTAATTCCAGTGCTTTGAAAGGCTGAGGCAGGAGGATCACTTGATCACTGAAGCCCAGCCTGAAGATTTCGGTTATCAGGGCTCCGAACCTTCAGATGAGGGTTAGAGTCCCACCTCAGATAAGCCACCAAGACCAGCAGAGGTGGTAACTGAGTGGCAGGGGTTTTAGAATGGATGATGGAGGAGAGAGAGGATGAGCGCCGGTTGCGTCCTGAAGAGCAACTGCAGCGATGGGGGTGCAGTTCTTCCCACTGACTTCTCACTTCTCAGTTTCTCCTCGGGGAGGGAGCCTATAAGAGCCCCACAGGAGCTACTCCCTATGTGTGTACAGAAAAGTGGATTCATAGATTGCAAGGGGTAGACTGTGGCAGGGACGGAAACACTCTGCTCAGATCCACTCTCAAAAATAGGCCTGCAGCCCAGGTAAAGGGTGTGGACAGCAGACAACCTCCAGCTATTAGTTCCTCAGGGTTCTCCTCAGCTTTCAAAAAGAGGCTGCTCTAATACTCAGGGCAGCCCTTAGCCACTCATGGAGCAAGAAACTGGTTCAAGGCTCAGCTATGTCGCCCAACCTGGGACTCCTCTAATGGGAAATCTTTGTTCTAGAGCTCCTCATTGGACTACTCGACTTTTTTCAGATTCACCTTTCCCTGCCCATTCCTGCTTCCTCCCTTTCTCCCTTCACAGGCATGACTCACCAATAAGCCTCACATACTAGGACGACTGCAGTGTCTGCTCCCTGAAGAACCCAGCCTGTGAGCGAGAGCTTCCATTGTTTTAAGCTTAGAACATTCTTTCCAATCTGATAAAAAAAAAAAATACCCACACACATATACTTTCATCTATTTTAGGAATTACTTGAGTTTTTACATTTTAATGTCTTACTCATCTGCAAATTATTCTGGTACAGTGTTAAGTGAGATAGTGTTAAGTGAGGATCTAAATTGATTTTTTTCCTGTGGTAGGCAACCTCTAATATCTCTACCTCCAGACCTTCATGCCTCTATGTAATCCTCTCTCCTTGACTGAGGGCTTGTTTAAGCTAAAAGATCAACTCTCTCACAGTTAACGGTGTGGGCCTGACAAGGTGGTTCTGCCATCCTTGACAAGTGGCTCCCGTCTCTGGGTCTCGGGCAATTGTTCTAAATCTCATTTTCTCCAAACTAAAAGGACAGCAGAGTGAGGCTGGAAGGTACACAACCCTAATTCATTAAGGAGCAAGACTTGGAAGTGGCATCTATCAATTTTGTTGACATCTCATTAGCCAAAACGTGGTCACATGGGTGTACCCAGCTGCATGGAGGATTTGAAAATACAACATCACTTATTGATCATTCATTCCTTTCCCCCCACTGAGTTATCCTTTCATCTCTATCATACATTGTATTCTATCCACTGATCCCCCGCTATTGCCAGAGCATTTCACTCATTCCTGCTTTCTTATACATTTTATATATGATACAGCCAGTTTTCATTACTTTTCTTTTTGAATAGTCTCTAAGCTAATTTGTTACTGTCTAGTTTGCAGATGAAAGGTTAAATTAGTATGTCCACATTTTTAAAAAACAATTGATATTTTTAAATTAAACTTTTATCAAACATTCATATAGAAAAGGGCACAAATCATACATGTAATTTCTTTTTTGTTTGTTTGTTTGTTTGTTTGTTTGTTTGAGACAGAATCTTACCCTGTCGCCCAGGCTGAAGTGTAGCGGTGCGATCTTGGCTCACTGCAACCTCCGCCACCCAGGTTCAGGCGATTCTCCTGCCTCAGCCTCCCGAGTAGCTGGGATTACAGGCGCATGCCACCACACCCAGCTAATTTTTTGTAGTTTTTGTAGAGACGGGGTTTCACTGTGTTAGCCAGGAAGGTCTCAATCTCCTGACCTCGTGATCTGCCCACCTCAGCCTCCCAAAGTGCTGGGATTACAGGCGTGAGCCACCGCGCCCGGCCCATACATGTAATTTCTAAGAATTTTTGGAAAATGAATACGTGCAATTAGCACTCAAATCAAGAAATAAGCCCAAGGCAGGCAGATCACCTGAGGTCAGGAGTTCAAGACCAGCCTGGCCAACTGGTGAAAGTGAAACCCCATCTCTACTAAAAATAAAAAAATTTGCTGGGTGTGGTGATGGGCACCTGTAATCCTAGCTACTTGGGAGGCTGAGGCAGGAGAACCACTTGAGCCCGGGAGGCAGAGGTTGCAGTGAGCCGAGATTGCACCACCGCACTCCAGCCTGGGCAACAGAGCCAGATTCCCTCTCAAAAGAAAAAAGAAAAGAAAAGAAGCATTACCAGAACAAAAGTCTCCCTTGCATCCCTTCCAGGCATCATAGATGATTTGGATCTGTTTTGGAACTTTATACGAGTGGAATCACAAAGTATATACTCTTTAGTGTCTGCCTTCTTTGTTCATTATTATGTTTGCGAGATTCACCTATGTTGATGCTGTAGTTGTAGTTCAATCATCCTCATTGCTGTATATTATTTCATTGAATGAATATACAGTTTATTTACTCATTTATGGACATTTGATTGTTTCTAGTTGTTGGCTGTTAAAAATAGTGCTGCTATGATCATTAATGTACCAAAAATTTGCCCATCAGAACTCTGTTTTGAACTACGATAAACTCATATATTCAAGAAAAAAATTAACACCTTTGCAATACCCAGTCCACCTGTCCATCAACAATTATGTATCTGCATGAAATCTTTTATGTTTTTACACCTCTCAGAATATACTGTAAGTATTCATACACGTCTATCACATTTTTTGTTAAAGCTATTCATTGGTATATAAAGTTTCTGTTGACACCAAGTTTCATACTACTAAAAAAGTGATTATTACTAGTATATAGCACTGCTATTTAATACATATTTTCCTTTATTCTAGACACTTCTAAAATATTCTAAATTCTAAAGGAAATGCTTCTAATGTTTCATTATTCTATAATTTAAGTGCTCTCTTCTACTTTGCTGCAGGATCACCATTTTCTTCATAACTCTTTCTCTAACCTGAGAATATCACTGTGGGTCATGTAAAATTGACATGCATTTATTAGCCTACTTTTGTAACTCTCTTTCTTCCAGTAGCCTCTGACCTTCTTTTCAATTCCTTTTGCAAGTTTCTTATCCAATCTTTTAATGTGAGAGTGTCCCAAGGATAAGTCCTTGGACTTCTTTTAGCTTCATTCCCTAGTGGGCTTACCTAGGCATGTGACCTTAAATACCATGTATATGCTAATGACCAAAAATGTAAATACGAGGTCTGTACCTCTCCCCAGAACTCCAGCCTCTCATATCCACTTATCTATCTGTTATCACCACTTTGATGTCTAAAGGCATCTCAAACTCAACATATCCATAACTAAATCTTCCTTCCAAATCCCATTCAACCAGCAGTCTATCTTATCTCCATTAAGGGCCACTCCATTCTTACAGTAGCTGAAGCCAAATCTTCTTTCTCTCATATTCTATAAATGCAATCTATCAGAAAATCAAGGAAGCCTCACTGTATACCCAGAATCTGACTACTTAACTCCTCTGAGGCATCAGCCTGTTGGGAGTTTCCTTGTCTCACTTGGATCACTGCAGAGACTCCAAAATAATTTCCTTCTTCCATTCACACATCCTTTCCTCAAGAAAGTAAAAACTTAAATAGGACTGAATTAATTCTCTGTTCAAATCCTTCCTACACTCCCATGGACCTCCTCCTCCCATCATTTCACAAGCCTCATCTCCTACTGCACTTTCCTTTGCTCGTTCCACATCAGCAAAGTTGACCTCCTCACTGTTCCTTAAGCCAACCAGCCATGCTCCTGCCTCAGGGCCTTTGCACTGGCTGTTCCTTCCACTCTGGCCTCTCTCCTTTGAGATGTTTTCATGGGTTACTCTATTACTTCTTTCATGTCTTTGCTGAAATATCACACTCTTAGTTAGGCCATCCCTAACCTCTGTGTTTCGAACTTCACACCACCTTCCATCTTCAGTACCCCCTTTGCCCACCTTTCTCATTTCTTTTATTCTATACCCCTTTTCACTTTTTGATATGTGATATAAATTATTCATTGATATTTATTATCTGCCTCTCCTCATTTCCATTCCAGTGGAATGTTCAGCTTCAAGAGGGCAGGGACTTTTGTCTGTTTCGTTTACTGTTGTATCTCAGTTTTAGAACAGTATGTGGCAAATAGTAGTCACTCAGTGAATATCTGCTGAATCAATGAATGAATCAATCAATAAATACTATTATAAGTCCAGGTACAGTGGCTCACACCTGTAATATCGGCACTTCACGAGGTCAAGGTGAGAGTATTGTTTGAAGCTAGGGGTTTAAGGCCAGCCTAGGCAACAATGCAAGATCCTGACTCTACAAAAGTAAAAATAAAAATTAGCTGGGCACAGTGGCACATGCCTATAGTCATAGCTACTCAGGAGGCTGAGGGGCTGAGACAGGAGAATCACTTGAGCCCTGGAGTTTGAGGCTGCAGTGAGCAAGACCCCAACTCTAAAAAAAAATAAATAATAATTTTTAAAAATGCTTTAGAAATACTATTATAAGCCTTTTATTTAGGGTTAGGAAGTAATCTCCAGAAGAAGAACTAAAAAATAAAAAGGTCTTTGCTGCTAGTAATAGGCCTGAGTGTGGAGGAGGGTACTTTTCTTTATAAAGTACTTTCTTATACTACTTGATGGTTTTTATCATGTGCATGTATTACTGTGATAAAATTTCAAAAAACTTTTGAATAAGCCCCTGTGCCTGGAAAAATCATAGGATAACAATGCAGGAAGCCTAGCCAACAACAATTTGCTTTATAGTAAATTGCTCTAAATCTGTTTTGAGAGCAAACTATTGAATCTGCTAATGGTACATACAGATGGTGCAAAACAATAAACTTCTTTTGGGTGTTGGGTGTAATTTTAAAGAGTATCTTTCATCATGCTTTAAAGCAACTTCAATCTATTTATATGATCAAGCTTCATATTATTATGTTAAGTTCCAAATATTTCACAATGGGTATAAAATGCACAGGGATGTCATTATTCAAGACTTTATATAAAACATGATTTATTGATTCTCTAAATGTGGGTGGAGAAATAATGGAAATAATTTTTCATATGCTGATAACTGACATATGTGAATGCTTACTAATTTGAAGGAGGTAGGAAGGAAAGGATGGAAGTAACAAAAATAATTTTGTCTAAGGTTGCAAGTGACATAAATTCAAACAATTGCTTTTTCAGTCTTCTGGCTTGCTCTATTCAATGTTTGCTGAGCTTTAGAGAAGGCTGAATCCCACCATGGCAAACTGCCATCTTTGTCAGAAGCAAAGAGCTGTTTACATTCAAGGCACATAATAAGTGCAATGTGAAGTGAAAAACAGTGTGAGTTCTATTATGGCTGATTAGCCCATTGTACACTGTTACAACTAACATCTTCCTTGTGCTAAAAATAGTGTGAAGTCACGGGACCTCAAGCAGCATGATCCATCAGTACTGTACTCTTTCACAAGATTGCCAACAAAAGCTGCCTCTAACTCCCCAGAAAACTAAAAGGGCCACTTATTCACTTCAGTGTCCTCCAAAATATGTAGTTTATCTGAGCTGTTAGGAAACCTGTCAGAAAATGAGGTGCAGGGAATTCACAGTGTCCAAAAAATAGATTTGTCTTCTCTGCTGTTTCCTTTTGAAAACTAGATCCTTAATACAAGCATCATAAAAGTCAGCTGGTTGCTGTTAAACTTGCATTGTTAGCTGCTTCTTAATCACAGTAGTGGTGGAATTAGTGCATATTTTGATGCATTGGCTACCAGTAGCCCAAACAAATAAATAAATCTCCCTGAAGTGACAGAAACAGGAGGCAGTGGTTTGAATAAACTCTGAGTCCTAGGTCATTTCATCACCAAGTCAATAGCCCTTCTCGTTGAAGGGGGGAAAACAAACTGCTTTCTATTCTATTGAAAGCCTGGAAGAATTTGCACCACAGTAATCCTAAATCCAGAGGCAATCTATTAAGAACTCAGCATTACCAATCCTGAGACTCAACTGATAAGCACATTCTTTTCCCCCCTTCCACATTAATCCTCTTAAAGACTGTGCTAAGTAATGAAAGGGTGCGATGAAAGAGGCCCCCCTTTTTTATTACAACCATATAAACTGCTTGTGTAAATGTTTCATTAACAAACTGCTGGACTCGTATTTAATTTCCTTGGCCTTCCTCCCCGTTCCTCCCGGTATGGTGCTCCCGGGTACGGCATGACTAAATGTGTGATTTACACATGTTTCGGAGAAACATTCCCACACTTGAATGCTGTAGCATGACAAAGGAAAGGGAGGGGCTGAGAGAGAGGTGTTGAACCTATTGTAGACATTTTAATTTACAATTCTCTTTTTATGGGCTTTAAAAAGATGAATGACTTGGACTCACTTATCAGTTTATGTTTCATTTCTCAGTTTTTTCTAATAAGTACTGGTCTGCATGTAAGTGCCTTTGGCTGACTCATTTGAGGCTGACCCTTTTGAAGACATAGATATTCTAACATACTAAGAAGAAAAGGAAGATGAATTCCAATGTATATCCAGTGTGCAAAGAACTCTTCTGTGAACAACATAAAGGCCAATACATGGCTTACCTTTACTTTGAATATGTCAAATGATGCGGGATGTTTTGTGGAAATATACATCCTGTGTTTTTCCCTGAGGTCATCTAGTTACAATCTGATGTTTTTCTTGCTTTAGCTAATCTGGTAAATCCTAACAATGCTTTCATTATCTATTTTAATGGTGGCATCTTAGTATAAAATTAACTTTCCTTTCAGACAAGCAAGATATGCCTGTGGCACCTACTGAATTCGTCAATATCCAGTCACAGGATGTATGAATGTAACTTGAAGATACAGAATCAGTCACTTACAAGAGTAGTTTAAGTTAAATCATGATACAGGAAAAACAGGTTATCACATCCAGACGAGTGCCACTGGGCCAAATTCTTAGAAAATGCATTTACCTTGTATTTGAAGAGATTCTAAACTTTGAAAAATTAATACATCAGTAAACCAAATAGAAATGTAGCCTCTTTATAATACAAGCGTCTTTCCCTGGGTGTCATTCATGTAATTTCAGTTTACTGTGAGCACTCCGGCCGCAGCTGGGGTCACTCGGTCTGGGGAAGAACCGTATCTGGGTCAGTGTATGTAGTTTTGTCTCTAGCGGCGACTATGGTCTGGTTTCAAAGTGAATACATTCATTTGGATCAACAATGCCCTGGGGAATAAACGCTTAAATGTATTCAACCTTAGGAAGAGCTGAAAACATCAATACCTTCATAAAGCCACTTTGATTTGTATTGACTATGGTTGTGCTGCTAATTCATATACATCATTGTTTACTTCACAGAGCTTTTAACATGACTTTTGATTTATAGAAAAAAGTGATTCAATTTCTACCAAGAAGTGGTGAGCTCAGACCTCCCCCAGATTCTTACTTTCTCTCTGATGTGACAAAATTGAAAGAGGAACTATCTTGTCACAGCATAAATAAATTGCTGTCGAACAGCTTAGGTGCACTTTTCTTTTAACTTTCATGGTCACAGGTGATAGCAAAGTAGATCGTCCAGATTAAGGGGAATCAATTATCTAAGCATGTTATTAATGTGTTCACAGCAAAAACCATTGATTAACACTGGAGCAAAGTCTGTGAGCTAGACGCACTTTCTACGTAGAAGATCTGTGTTAGGCAAAGAAGAAAATTCAATGGACACAGTCATATTCTGCCATTTGTTTAGTGACAAGCCCTAAAAGGTTTTGTTTACAGAAACCACTTGGGCAAACTGCAAAGCTCCACAAATAATGGAACCTGCCTTTAGTAAGAGTTTTAGTTTTGTTTATTTGTTTGATGCTATGTCAAATGGAGACGAAAAATTCTTTTCTAGCAGCTTATTTATTTCTAAGCCATGAAAATAAATGGCTTTAAACCAAGCTAAATGGACTGAAGTGACTAGAACTGGATTTTGTGGTTTATTGATTAGTTCCCAAACTTATATGAGAATTGAAATATCTTGGATTTTCATGTGTTGAAGTCTTATCCAGAAGTGCAGTAGAGCAAAGATGTTGATTTTGTCAAGAAAAATGTTCGTTGCTCAAGAAGTTGCAGGAAAATAATATTTAAGCAGACACAGAATTCAGAATATAAGAAGACAAAATGAGAATATGATAGCTGGTGTCACTTCTTGGCTATGCATAGACCTGAAAGCACAACATATCTATGGCCCAAGAAAAATTCACAGTTCTGATGCAGACAAACTTAGAAAGCCTCGAGACAGCCCAGACTCGTCAGCATCTCACAGTTAATTAAAGAAGTGAGTGAAGGCATCAAGGCTTGCTCCCTTCTGCCTGAATAATTCACCGCCTGTATCCATTATTAAAACCCGTTACTTCACCACAATGATTCCCAGCTCGAGATGGATTGGTCTCAAAACCGGGAGATAAATTGTAACAAGGCCTACAGCTATATTAATAAATTGAAATGAACATTTATTTGCTCATCTAATTAGAACTGTAGTTTTTCCAAATAGTGTAGTAATGCATTACCTTGACAGGCAGCACTACCTACCTTGTGTGAGATAAAATGAACAGGAGGGCTTTGCCCCAGATTTGGGGTTTCTCTGCATAAAAAGTTCTTTGGTCGCTGCTGTTCCTTTTAAACCATTCATTCTGCCACTATGCTCTGCCGATTCTATCTCTCCAGGATTGATGGGAGCTTAGCTTTTGAGGTACTTCATCAGAGGGCTGCAAAGAAATGTGCATATAGAACATGCATTCTTCTTTTGTCCTGTCTCTTTTTAAAGTGTTGCAGAGGAAAAAAAAAAAAAAAGAATTTAAAGATTTTCTTCACCCCCTCCCCATCTCCATTTCCCTTCATCAGGATTACAAAGCCTTATAGCTCAGAGGTTCAAAGGACTTGTGCTTGGGGTCTGGGAGACACAGGTCTGATTCCTGACTCAGTCACTAACTTTATACAGCCTCAGTTGCTCCCTCTGCAAAATGAAAATAATAATTCCGTTTGTGCAGGGTCCATAGGAAGTTTAGAAAAGATATCTGTAAAGTAAGAAACTCAGAGTGGGTTTTTCATCAATGATAAGTGTCATTATTATTCAGCAATTCTTGCTCTTCTGTTTGCAAATTAGATCTTTAAAATCATTTTACCACATTAGCATGGAGGGTCTTTATATAACACAACCAGCTCTCAATTTCTTAAGGACTCAAATGAATAATGTATTCTATGGGCATAAAACTTTTTGATTATGAATTATTTCCACAGCAAAAGTGCTGTCTTCCCCACTGCTAGATTATAAAATCTCAGACAGTAGGTTTTCTGTCTTTTCCCTTCCTCCAGTAGGCCTACAACATAGTAGATGCCAGTAACTGTTTTTCTACCAGAATGAGAAGTGTGGCTATTATGTAACCTCTCGTGAAATAAACACTTCTCTGTTGTGCCCTATGAGGCTCTAAAGCATACAGAGGCTAGGTAAGTTGGGCCTTCTTGATTTTATACAGCAGATTCAAATTCATGCTTCTTCAGATTCCAGCCACATGCTCTCATAAGAGGAATATACTTCCTTTCATAAAATTAGCAGAAATGGTATTTACCACTTACTCATTTCAAATTTGAACTCTGGTTTTTGGGTACTTCTCCTTTGATAAAATAAGAATTTTTTGAAAAAAAGTTTCTGGGTTGTCAAAATGAATATCAGGTCCCTTATATGCTCTTTACTTTACAGATAAAGGAATTACTGATGTTTTCTTCCTTGGCAGGTTCCGGCCAAGGCTGCACCATTATAAGGAATAGTATTAGATTTGGCTTAAGAGAAAAAGCACTTCTTGATTTTCTCCATGTGTTCCAAAACTGCTGAGTAGGACGCATTTCACTAAGCCCAAATTCTTTCTGCAAGTAAAATTTAGAAGAAAGGAAAATAATTTGTGAGATATTAAATGCATTACTAAGAGATAGCATGGTGCCCTTTTGCAATGGCTGTGCTTCCAGGACAACAGTATCAATTGAACAAATCAGTCTCAAGTCAAAATGTTATCTAAGCACATATGCAAATACAGTGTTTTGTCCTACAGCAGACTCTTAGTCAATAACAAGCAAAAAGAAGCAGGATTCAAAGTAGTCCCTACTTCAGTAATTCCTTACGCTATTTACTCCCTGCACAATAACAGTATTTAAAGACAATATACATTGCAGCACAGTTGTTTTTATAGATTTTCATTAATTTTTTTCTATTGAAAACTAGAGCAAATCTAAAATTAAAAGTCTAGGCCAGGCACAGTGGTTCACGCCTGTAATCCCACCACTTCGGGAGGGGGAGGCAGGTGAATCACTTGAGGTCAGGGGTCTGAGACCAGCCTGGCCAACATGGTGAAATCCCATCTCTACTAAAAATACAAAAATTAGCCGAGCATGGTGGCGGGCACCTGTAGTCCCAGCTATTCAGGAGGCTGAGGCGCGAGAATTGCTTGAACCTGGGAGGAGGAGGTTGCAGTGAGCCAAGATCACGCCACTGCACTCCAGCCTGAGTGACAGGGTGAGACTCCGTCTCAAAAAAAAAAAAAAAGATTAAAAGTCTAAAGAGTACATAAGGTCATACAGTAAAAGGTAAGAAGAGTCCTTCATTTTTCATACCAGTACAACCAATCCCACTATCTGGTTGTAAGCATTATTAATAGTTTCTTGTACAGATGCTCCTTGACTTATGATAAGCGTACATCCTGATAAACCCGTCGTAAACTGAAAATATCGTAAGTCAAAAACGCTTTTTTTTGAGACGCAGTCTCACTCTGTGGCCCAGGCCGGAGTGCAGCGGCATGATCTCTGCTCACTGCAACCTCCGCCTCCCGGGTTCAAGCGATTCTTCTGCCTCAGCCTCCTGAGAGTAGCTGGGATTACAGGCACACACCACCACGCCCGGCTAATTTTTGTATTTTTTAGTAGAGACGGGGTTTCACCATATTGGCCAGGCTGGTGTCACTTCTGGCCTCCAGTGATTTATCCGCCTTGGCCTCCCAAAGTGCTGAGATTACAGGTATAAGCCACTGTGCCTGACCTAAAAATGTATTTAATGCATCGTAGCTGAGCCTAACCTACCTTAAATATGCTTAGAACACTTACATTCGCTTATAATTGGGCAAAATCATCTAGCAATGGCTGTCAAACCATTGTAAGTTGGAGACTGTCACTTTATCTTTCCAGAAAATTCCATATATCATATACATACGATTGCATGCAACTATATCTATGATTTCTGTTTTATTTTACACAAAGGAACTTAACATGCTGTTTTATAATTTTTTAAAACTTAAAATTATATCTTGTAGATCTTTCCATATAGATGTTTTCTTTTCTTTTCTTTTTAATTATGCTTTAAGTTCTGGGATACATGTGCAGAACGTGCTGGTTTGTTAGGTAGGTATACACGTGTCATTATGGTTTGCTGCACCCATCAACCCGTCATCTACATTAGGTATTTCTCCTACCTAATGCTATCCCTCCTCTAGCCCCCCACCCGCAGACAGGCCCCCGTGTGTGATGTTCCCCTCCCTGTGTCCGTGTGTTCTCATTGTTCAACTCCCACTTATGAGTGAGAACATGTGGTGTTTGGTTTTCTGTTCCTGTGTTACTTTGCTGAGAATGATGGTTTCCAGCTTCAACCATGTCCCTGCAAAGGACATGAACTCATCCTTTCTTACAGCTGCATAGTATTCCATGGTGTATATGTGTCACATTTTCATTATCCAGTCTATCACTGGTGGGCATTTGGGTTGGTTCCAAGTCTTTGCTATTGTGAACAATGCTGCAATAAACATATATGTGGATGTGTCTTTAGAGTAGAATGATTTATAATCCTTTGGGTATAAGCCCAGTAATGGGATTACTGGGTCAAATGATATTTCTGGTTCTAGATCCTTGAGAAATTACCACACTGTCTTTTACAATGGTTGAACTAATTTACACTCCCACCAACAGTGTAAAAGAGTTCCTATTTCTCCACATCTCGCCAGCATCTGTTGTTTCCTGACTTTTTAATGATCACCATTCTAACTGGCATGCGATGGTATCTCATTGTGGTTTTGATTTGCATTTTTCTAACGACCAGTGATGATGAGATTTTTTTCCTATGTTTATTGGCCGCATAAATGTCTTCTTTTGAGAAGTGTCTGTTCATATCCTTCATCCACTTTTTGATGGGGTTGTTTTTTTGTTGTAAATTTGTTTAAGTTCTTTGTAGATTCTGTATATTAGCCCTTTGTCAGATGGACAGATTGCAAAAAATTTTTCCCATTTTGCAGGTTGCCTGTTCACTCTGATGATAGTTTCTTTTGCCGTGCGGAAGCTCTTTAATTAGATCTCATTTGTCAATTTTGGCTTTTGTTGCCATTGCTTCTGGTGTTTTAGTCATGAAGTCTTTGTCCATGCCTATGTCCTGAATGGTATTGCCTATGTTTTCTTTGAGGATTTTTATGGTTTTGGGTCTTACGTTTAAGTCTTTAATCCATCTTGGGTTAATTTTTGTATAAGGTGTAAGCAAGCGGTCCAGTTTCCGTTTTCTGCATATGGCTAGCCAGTTTTCCCAACACCATTTGTTAAATAGGGAATCCTTTCCCCATTGCTTGTTTTTGTCAGGTTTGTCAAAGATGAGATGGTTATAGATGTGTGGCGT
Organism: Pan paniscus; assembly: GCF_029289425.2. Taxonomy (NCBI): domain Eukaryota; kingdom Metazoa; phylum Chordata; class Mammalia; order Primates; family Hominidae; genus Pan; species Pan paniscus. Next base: position 120,215,421 of record NC_073253.2, on the reverse strand, counting down.
TATTTCTAAGGTCTCTGTTCTGTTCCATTGGTCTATTATGTCTGTTTTGGTACCAGTACCATGCTATTTTGGTTACTGTAGCCTTGGAGTATAGCTTGAAGTCAGGTAGCGTGATGCCTCCAGCTTTGTTCTTTTTGCTTAGGATTGTCTTGGCTATACGGGCTCTATTTTGGTTCCATATGAAATTTAAAGTATTTTTTTTTAATTCTGTGAAAAAAGTCAATGGTAGCATGACGGGAATAGGACTGAATCTATAAATTACTTTGGGCAATATGGCTATTTTCACAATATTGATTCTTCCTATCCATGAGCATGGAATGTTTTTCCATTTGTTTGTGTCCTCTCTTATTTCCTTGAGCAGTGGTTGGTAGTTCTTCTTGAAGAGGTCCTTCACATCCCTTATAAGTTGTATTCCTAGGTATTTTATTCTTTTTGTAGCAATTGTGAATGGAGTTCACTCGTGATTTGGCTCTCTGTTTGTCTGTTATTGGTATATAGGAATGCTTGTGATTTTTGCACATTGATTTCGTATCCTGAGACTGCTGAAATTGCTTAACAGCTAAAGGGTATTTTGGGCTGAGATAATGGGGTTTTCTAAATATACAATCATGTCATCTGCAAACAGAGACAATTTGGCTACCCCTCTTCCTATCTGAATACCCTTTATTTCTTTTTCTTGCCTGATTGCCTTGGCCAGAACTTCCAACACTATGTTGAATAGGAGCGGTGAGAGAGGGCATCCCTGTCTTGTGCCAGTTTTCAAAGGGAATGCTTCCAGCTTTTGCCCATTCAGTATGATATTGGCTGTTTGTTTGCCATAAATAGCTCTTATTATTTTGAAATATGTTCCATCAATACCTAGTTTATTGAGAGTTTTTAGTATGAAGCAGTGTTGAATTTTATCAGAGGCCTTTTCTGCATCTATTGAGATAATCAGGTGGTTTTTGTCTTTGGTTCTGTTTATGTGATGGATTACGTTTATTGACTTGTGTATGTTGAACCAGTCTTGCATCCCAGAGATGAAGCTGACTTGATCATGGTGGATAAGCTTTTTGATGTGCTGCTGGATTCGCTTTGCCAGTATTTTATTGAGGATTTTTGCATCGATGTTCATCAGGGATATTGACCTGAAATTTTCTTGTTTTGTTGTGTCTCTGCCAGGTTTTGGTATCAGGATGATGCTGGCCTCATAAAATGAGTTAGGGAGGAGTCCCTCTTTTTCTATTGTTTGGAATAGTTTCAGAAGGAATGGCACTAGCTCCTCTTTTTACCTCTGGTAGAATTAGGCTGTGAATCTGTCTGGTCCTGAGCTTTTTCTGGTTGGTCGGCTATTAATTACTGCCTCAATTTCAGAAATTGTTACTGGTCTATTCAGGGATTCAGCTTCTTCCTGGTTTAGTCTTGGAAGGGGGTATGTGTTCAGGAATTTATCCATTTCTTCTAGATTTTCTAGTTTATTTGCATAGAGGTGTTTATAGTATTCTCTGATGGTAGTTTGTATTTCTGTGGGATCAGTGGTGATATCCCCTTTATCATTTTTTATTGTGTTTGATTCTTCTCTCTTTTCTTCTTTATTAGTCTGGCTTGTAGTCTACCTATTTTGTTAATCTTTTCAAAAAACCAGCTCCTGGATTCATTGAATACTTTTAAGGGCTTTTCATGTCTCTATCTCCTTCAGTTCTACTCTGCAGATCTGTTTTCTTTTGAGGGTTACATTGTATTTTTTGATAACTATACAATATTGTATTTAACCGTTCCTCTTTTGATGGATATTTAAGTTGCTTGAAAGTTTTTGGAACTGTAAATAATGCCTCAGTGGACATACTTGTAGAAACATATTTGCTTACATAATGTTTCAATCAACTGATTTGTCCAATGTGTGGTTTCTAAAATGGATATTATCTATTTTCCTCAAAATGTAGGTTTTAGAAAGGTTTTTCCACTATTTAATAGGATGCTTCTACAAGTCAAGGAATATAATTAACATCCAGTCCAGTAAGAGTAAATTATTCTTTAACAATTACCTATGAATTATATTTAAGAACAATTATGCTGTTTGACAAACCTAATTTTCACTCATTGAGTAGAGAATTATTAATCCATCTCATTCAAGACAAAATGCAATGTCTCAGAGTGCAAGGTCTCAGCTCAGTTTGTGCTCAAGGAACAGCAATTTTAGATGCTGATTAGAACTAAACCTTGAGACATTTCCCGTCTTCGATTTCTTCGAAAGATGTTTTAGGTGTTGCTGTTTTTCTTCATTGGAATTGCCAAAGAACATTCCAACACCATCACTTTTTTCCCCAAATGGAAACACAAAATACAAATATCATGTATTGTGATCTTATTAAAGTTTCATTATAATTTTTGAATATAAAGCCAAAGGGAACAAGAACAGTACATAGAGCTTTTAAAGCCCACTTGTTTGTTTTAGAACAGAAAAAGAAAGCATGGTATGGTCCTAAACTTATAATGGTTTTGATACAGAAGGGAAGTGCTGGGAAGGGAAGGGCATGGTCCCTTTAAATGATACAGAATGGGGGAAGGGAAGTGCTGGGTAGAGGAGGGCACGGTCCCTGGCTAGGGCTCCACTGCCAGGCCTGTACCCGCGGATCAAGGTGAGGTCAGGCATTTTTGTTTTCCTGCCCAAATGTTGCATTTCCCTGGAAATGCCTGTAAAAACCCCCAAGACCATAGCAGGCAGACACACAGGCAGTTGGACGTCGAGAGGAGCACATCAGTGGAGGAACATGCGGGCGGCTGGATGACTAGAGGAATGCACCGACAGGCACTGGCATGTTGGCAGGCCACTGACTGTCAGAATGACACACAGTTTGGCCGGGACAGTTGGAGAGCCCAGGCTGCTGAGCGGCCTGACTCCAGGGGAAAACCATCTCCCTCTGGCTCCCTCATCTGCTGAGAGCTACACTTCCACTCAATCAAACCTTGCACTCATTCTCCAAGCCCACATGATCTGATTCTTGCGGTATACCAAGGCAAGAACCCTGGGATACAGAACGCCCTCTGTCTTCCGATAAGGCAGGGGTCCAATTGAGCTAACAGCCGCCTACGGACGGCTAAACTAAAAGACCACCATGTAACACACGCCCACTGGGCCTTGAGCTGTAAAAAACCAGCCCTAGACACTGCCGTGGGGTTGGAGCCCCACAGCCTGCCCGTCTGTATGCTTCCCTAGAGGTTTGAGCAGTGGGGCACTGAGGAAGCGAGCCACTCCCCCATCGCCCGCTGTGTGAGGGGGACAAGGGAACTTTTCCCATTTCAGTTTCCATTTGGGGTAGAAGAACTGTTGGCTTTTCAACACCAAAGGAGCCAATTTCAGTTCTTCTCATCTTCCACAGAAATAGAATTCGTGCTTTTTAGCTGAGAATATAGGAGCCCCGATAAAAAACTTTACAGTAAGGGATGGTCCTATTACTAAATTATGTCTAAAGAGGTGTCTGCAGAAATAATGTGTGCAACTTTGAGATTATGGCTATAGAGGGAAAGATGTGTCCTTTCTTTCCCTCTTTCCCTTCCTATGGTTTAGAGCCATCTGGGATCTTTAAGATAAGGACAATACTTTGGAGACTGAGAAGCAGTAAGATAGAAAGCCAACATGAAGTCATATACCAGGCCTGACCTGCTTATACCTAGACTATTACTAAGAGAGAACTAAGCTTCTATTTTCCTATACATGGTATTTTGGGTTTCTTTTCCAATGGTCAAACATATATCCCAGCAAATAAAAGGCTCCAACTTTTGGAATTCTCGAACAACTTAGATTGCAGGACTTGAGCAAAAGTACCTATCTCAGTAGTATATTTTATTCCATATCTGTTTTGTATACTGTGTGTCTCTTGAATAAGGTACTCTGTCTGAGGGCTTTATTAAAAGCAACAAGAAAGTCCAGCAAATGCCAGCATTCTGCATGTGCGTCAGTGCACTGTTTTCCTAGAGTCTACAAAAATGTTTGGCCCCATTTAATATGATCACATTCTTTTACCTGCCTGCCTGCAATAACTGCCTTCACTATTCCACCTCTTCCATTGTGGAAATGAGACATTTTATATTCCATTACTTGAAGAACCTCTTCCCACAGTTCTCATCAGCTGTGATACCATATTCTATTTCGGTTAGAAATTACATTTGTCTGTGCAAAACACAGACCTGAAAATTAGTGGTTTGAACAGTGTGTGTGTGTGTGTGTGTGTGTGTGTGTGTGTGTTGGAATAGGGGGTGGGCGGCTTACATAAAGACAGCCCCAGAGGACCATCACTGCTAACTTGCTGATTATCTTCACCTTTCTCTCATGATCCATTGCCAATTGGTTCCAGCGACTACAGGAGAACACACAAGAGCAAAATGTGCACCTATAGCTTCTTCTGTCCTATTTCTACTAGCTCTAAGTAACCTACTCTTATACACTATTGGCCAGATGTGTGTTATGTGCCCATCTCTAACTACAAAGAAGTCTGAGACTGTGGCTTTTTAATCTGGGCACAGGGCCACTTCCACCAAATCAGGATTTTGGCTGTCAAGAGAGTGTAACAGAAGATTGTTTTATTTCACCTAGGTCATGATCCATTCTAAAATTCAGACATTTTGAGGATTTATTCTGATGGAAGATTTTGTATTGGCCCCATCCAAAAAATACATTCCCTTTATATTTCGCCACATACGTACAGAGCAATTAAAGACCACCTAAATGAAATGCTTTTATCAGTAGAATCTCTCATTTGGCATCTTCACTGACACGCTAAAACGACATACATTATTCAGATAGTATAACTTGTTTGTGATCACGTTTCAGAAATAATGTCACGTATGAAAGAGCCACAGATGCCTAACATTCCCTTGTCTGGAAGGCTTCTTTTTGGTCTGAAAGCAGAGGCTCTCATGTGCTCAAAGAAACATTGTAAAAGAAAAAACACAAACCACTTTTCCTTACTCTAACCTCACACTTGTTAACAAAGGATCATGAGATCTTTGGAGGAAAAGGGTAAGCTGTATCTTCTATAACAATAATCTGCAGATTGGGGAGGCACAGCCTTCAGTACAAGTGAGAGTGTGCTCTCCAAAGACCAAAGGGAAGGTCCGGCTTCGACAGGGAACGTTCTCACCCTGGTTCTCAATCAGGTCTATTTTATGCAAATGAAGGATTCAAACTTGTTCAGTTCTGACTGGTCAAAATATTCAAGCCCTGATGGTGTGGTTTCCAAGCCCCAAAGGAGAAGTCTCTGTCAGATATTTCTAGCTATGGGAGGTTGGGGTGGGGAGGGTTCCAGCCACAGTTTATCTTGGCATGGAATACAGGACAACAGTAACTGGTTTGTTTTGATTGTAGAAAAGGAGGTCCTATGACACTTTCACAACATCTTTCTAAGAACACAGAGTATGTGACCCTCACCCAGCAATGGCCGCTTGATTCTGTTTTAATTTTGAGCACCTCAGTTAGCTATAGGGAGTCCATTTTGTCTGTCAGCTGGGGGTACACTTTAACACATTCAACACAGAACTCTTCTGTGACTGGATATGTGAGGATCTTTCCCCACACCAAGCAGTTCTCCACTGGACACCAACTGGAAGTTCTATAATTCAAGTCAATTCTGACACTATCTAACTGGAGACAATGTCACATCCCGCAGGTTAAAGGATCAGTCCCACAAGACTGCCCCCAACTTCAGATGCCAATCAGCAGTCCAGGCCACTCACAGTTCTGACCAACTGGCTATAGCCACAACCCCTTGCTTGGGTTCAATGAATTTGCTAGGATGGCTCACAGAACTCAGGGAAACACTTATATTTGCTGGTTTATTATAAAGGCTATTATAATGGATACAGATGAAATGCCAGATGAAGAGATACATAGGGCGAGGTATGGGGGAAGCGGCATGGATCTTCCATGAACACCTCCACATGTTTAGCAACCTGGAAGTTCATCAAATCGTGTTGTTCAAGAGTTTGTATAGAACTTGACCTCAAGCCCTCTCCTTCCCAGAGATACATAATACATGAGTGGGGCTGAAAGTTCCAAACCCCTAATTCTCTAATCACCTGGTCTTTCTGGTATCTGGCCCCATCCTGAGGCCATCTAGGGGCCCTACCCTAAGTAATCATTAGCATAAACTCAGGAAGTATCAAAGGGGCTTATGATGAACAACGAAAGATACTCCTATCAGGAAATGCCAGGGGGATTAGGAGCTCTAGGCAGAAACCAGGGACACAGACCAAATGTATTTCATATTATACCATGTATGTCAAACTGCTTTCTGAAAGAAAAAAAAAAGAAGGGAATGGAAGGGGAAAGGGAAGAGAAGGAAAGGAAGGGGAGGGGAGTGGAAAGAGAACAGTAGACTAAGTGATATGAGTTAGGTTAGGTGAGGTTATCACACTCTTTATTCTTACAACCCTAGGAGCTGCAGTGAAGAATTTCAATAAAACATGTAGTATTTCCAGCACATTGTTAGTGATGTTCTATGGTCACTATCATTTTTCTCTTTGTGGGAATTCAATTTGTCCCTATTAAGCCAAGGTCACAGATTGAAGAATCTTAGTGGCCATCCAGGCTCTGCCTTTGAAGCAAAGGGTCAGTGCATTAGTACAAAAGGGAATTAATCCAGTACACTGGCTCACCACACAGTGTTTAATTCATTTAAAAGAAATGACCTATTCTAGGTTTCCATCTGAACAATCAGAAGCCTCCCTTCTCCCAAACAAGAACGTCATTAATGAATATTCAACGGAAAGTATTACTTCATTGTCAGCCCTAATTGCTAGTTTTACCTTATTAGTAGAAGCTTTTCTGTGGCTGAGCCTGACATACATTTGTTTGCACACTGTTATTAGTCAAGACTCAGTGAAGTCTTGTAATTAACACCTCCACATTATCTCATGCAGTGAAAGCAAAGACAAAACCAGATGACTCACTTTGTTTCAGCTTTGCTCTTGTTTTCTGATACAGAAGCACTTAAGGAGAAGTGTAAGCTCATCAGAATGCCATATGGAGCCAACAGAAACCATAAAAGGGTTTTCGGGAAGCAGTGCATGGAAGTTCATTAAGTGAACAACACTATAATCAACATCCTGATTTGAAACTCTTACCGGCTACTAATAAATTGTGCAGGTACATTACCTGCATCACACTCAGCACCATCCAGGTCGCTGATGAAGGATCCATGTCCCCAAGAAGCAGGGGAGATAACATATTCTCCGTAAACATAATGAAGTTAATGATTCACATGACAGTTAAATAGCTTTCAGAAATCTTATCAGTTTAGAGATAAAGCAGACCAAGGCAATAAGTGTGTTTTAATCATTCCTACTATTGAAAACACTGTGACTAAAAGCTGGCTTCCAGCAGCCTATAAATGATATTTCTGTAGAAAATGGGGGAGGAGTGGAGGAAATGTCAACAGTTCATATTTTAGTTTTATATTTGGGAAGAGCTCTTTCTCCAAATGTCTCTGTTAAAAATAATTTCTAGCAAAAGAGATTTGAGAAAGCAAGATATCACATTTTTTCCTTTTATAAACTTAGCCTAATTGTCTTATTTTTATTTTTAAATGCAAAAATAAAACACCAAACCTTAAAAGAAATACCATTATCTGAAATTTTAACAATTAAATATACAAAATCTGTCACAGTTTAAAAGAAATAATTGCTTACTTCCTGCTTGCAAGTGTTTCTTTCCTAAAATAATATACACAAGGAGAGAATCAGCTACAATAGGAAAGAGGAATAATATATATGTAATGGTATAATGACCTTTCAATTAGCAAGAACAGTATTCCCAAAGCAATGAAGAATCTGGGCATTAAATTAAAATCATTATTATACAGAATTTGCACGGCTTGAATAGTCAGAATGCAAATCTTATTTACAAATGGAAACAGGCCAAAAATGTTATGGACCTCCATATACACGAAATTTCCAATATTACAAAAGTAATCCATCAGAAAGTAACAATCAGGCCGGGCGCGGTGGCTGGCGCCTGTAATCCCAGCACTTTGGGAGGCCGAGATGGGCGGATCGTGAGGTCAGGATATCGAGACCATCCTGGCTAACACAGTGAAACCCCATCTCTACTAAAAATACAAAAAAAAATTAGCCGGGCATGGTGGCGGGCGCCTGTAGTCCCAGCTACTCGGGAGGCTGAAGCAGGAGAATGGCGTGAACCTGGGAGGCAGAGCTTGCAGTGAGCCGAGATCACGCTACTGCACTCCAACCTGGGCGACAGAGCGAGACTCCGTCTCAAAAAAAAAAAAAGAAAGTAACATTCAAAAAGAATGCCTACAAGTTGCCCGACTCTTCCGGAAACATCCTGGTGGGCTTGTAACTGATCATGTCATAAGGAAATCACCCTTTCTTACCGGCATTTTACTTTGTCACCTTTATCATCCAAGTCACAACTCTGTGCAATATTGGTCTATCGTTCTGTGCCAGCACACAAGCTGGTTTATTTATTTATTTATTTATTTTTATTTATTTTCACGACAGGGTCTCCCTCTGTTGCCCAGGCTGGAGTGCAGTGGCGTGTTCACACCTCACTGTAGCCTCCCAGGATCAAGAGATTCTCCCACCTCAGCCTTCCTAGTACCTGGGACTACAGATGCCCGCCACCAAGCCTGGCTAATTTTTGTATTTTTTGATACAGACGGGTTTCACCATGTTGCTCAGGCTGGTCTCGAACTCCTGAGCTCAGGGATCTGCCCCGCCTAGGCCTCCGCAAGTGCTGGGATTACAGACATGAGCCACTGAGCCTGGCCAACAGGCCAGTTTAAATGACTGAGTCACAAATGTTACTACACAGTTGCAATTTGGGAAAATTATTAAATTGGGCAGCTTCATGGTAGAGATCCCAGGTATTCTATCCCAACCCCAGCAGTAACTCTCCGTAAAAACCAGCAGAGGTTTCAGCAGACAGAACTTTGGCCAGCTCTGTATTTTACCTCTGCCTAAAAATACTACCATTAAAGCATTTTCACATTTGTGCCACTGTGCATGTTTTGGCTTCAGGTGCCTACTTTGCCCTTTTGGTCCAGTGCTAGCCCTGAGGCTTAGGTTTCTGGCAAATCTATTGCACCAGAAGAGAACAGTCTGAAAATAGAAACATGGACTGTTTTGTCGCCATTGAATGGAAAGGCTAATAATAGCATTGCTTCATTGTTTGGCACTGACTCAAGGCTACCACGGCCAAGGAGCAGCGCGCCCTGCTGCAGTAACCAAATCATAAAGTTTCTCCAGGGAACGGTGCAGCTTTTCAGAACATGTTTTATATTCTGGGATTGCTCAGGAAGGAACTAGTTCAGAAGCCGTTTTGACATAAGTGTGGTTTGTTTCCAATTTAAAGGGAGGGGGAGGGGCTGGAGAGCCAAGCCAGGAGGTCAGTTGCAGAAGGGAGGCAAAAATGTCGTTAAGGAGTTCCTGACAGGTGGTGATAGGGCTGTGGCAGTGCAGCCCGAGGCCTGGCAGGGAGTTTGTCCCTGTCAGGTTCTCAGTGTGCTCTCAGGGCTGCCTTCACACTCCTATTATGTTTATTTCTGTTGAACTTAAAGAGTGACCTTTTCAAAACTGCAGTGCATTGTTGACCCACATGCATTTTTGAGACCTAATTTTCCTGAATGCCTTCCTTGTTCCTGCATAAGAGAACTTTGTTGGAGAAAATGGGAAGAGGCTGAGGATAAAGAGCACTGGCATGGAAATCTTTCAGGCATTGAATTCTGCCTGCTATTAATAATTTAGAAGTGTTTTTAATGCCCTGATATGGAAGGAAGGTTTTTTGACACCAAAGGCATCTAAATATTAATTTCAGAGGAATTGGTTGTTACAAGCAGTTAACATCCATTTTGTTAGTTGACCTCCCAAGGAAGGTTAATGCACTAAAATCTGGTCATTAAGTATAGTAACAAATGTTTTTTCAGGGAGGTTATTACTATCATAAACTCTAATCTATGGTTCACAGGCAGCAGCCTCTAGTGCAGTGCTCTGACTAATGAAGAATTAACTATTTCTGAGCAGTTAATAAAGATTTTTTTCCTCACCAATCAACATACTCTACATGATCCTTATAATTACTAAAAGCATTAAGCCCCTGGTATGAGTGCCCACATGTCAGACAGGAATTCTACTCTGAGTAAATGACAAATGGCAAACCTAATCCCATTTCACTTAATTTTTTTCTAACATGCTCACTGAAATAAGAAATAATGGAATTCCTAAGTATTAGAAAAAGATGGTTCAGTCCAAAGCATTTGCTAAATGAGTATTGATGAGGTCTTTAGTCATATTTTATTGTGATGGAAGATTTTATACTCCAGTTCAGTTCTTGTTAGAATCAAGAAGTTAATTGGCTCCAAACAGGGGTTTTTACTTGCTTGTTTTGTTTTTCCTTTATTAAGAAGTGCACTCATCCACAACAACACAGGAGGGAAAGACTTGTGTGAGGAACACTAATATCTGCCTCACAACAATAAGAGGGAAAAGGTACAACCTAACCTTTCTAAAAAGCCTTGGGGCAGTGTTTTGCTTTTCAATGGAAAGGTCGTCCAGAATTAATTAAAGTCACTTTCCTGCTGAGGAGCAAGCATTTGACTTTACTTTGAAGGCTCAAAGAAAGTTGCTCATACTGATTTCTTAGAGACCCACATTTAAGACAGCATAGCCAAAGCAATTGGTCAGCCTTTAAAAAGTAACCTCCTTTTGGAGTCAAAAGTCTGAACAATTAATACACTGAAGACTTAGGTGCCTCTGAAGACATAGGCCAGAGTTGGCAAGGCAAAACAAAAAGGGTAAGAACAGCTTACTTTTCCCTAAGAACTATTACCTCACATTCAGGGAGGATCAGTCCTCACATTTACGCACACCATTTTCCTTCTTATTTTTAACTTAAGCTAAATCCTGTCGTTGGGACAGCTGCTCCCATTAAACAGAGAGGAGGAGGATAAAACCATACTTAGCAAAAATTAAAAGGATGACATCTTATCGAAAAGAAAATGTATTTTGTAAAGGTTTGCATTACATAGGAAAAAAAAGGGGGTCAAATACACAGACAGTAACTCACCTTCTCAAAATATTCCTCTGCTGGAAGATTCTACACACTGTGCCTACCTAAATAACCAGTAGGGTTGGCCACGTGCAGTGGCTCACGCCTGTAATCCCAGCACTTTGAGAGGCTAATAAGGCAGGTGGATCACTTGAGGTCACGAGTTCGAGACCAGCCTGGCCAACATGGCAAAACCCCGTCTCTACTAAAATACACAAAAATTAGCCAGGCGTGGTGGTTGCATGCCTATAATCCCAGCTACTCGTGAGGCTGAGGCAGGAGAATTGCTTGAACCAAGGCGGCAAGGGGGAGGTTGCAGTGAGCTGAGACTGTGCCACTGCACTCCAGCCTGGGTGACAGGGCGAGACTCCGTCTCAAATAAAATAAAATAAAAAACGAGCATGGTGGGGTGATCTATGCACATTATGATTTGTCTGAGAATCATTTGTTTGGCGCTTTGCTTGCTTGAAGATGACTCCATTAGTTTCCCACTTACGAGTGAAGGTTAGTGACTTAGTCTTCCTGAACTTCAGTTTCCTCATCTATAAAATGATATTATAACATCTATTTTCTTGAATAGTTGTAAAAATTAGTGACAACATAAACCTGGTATACCAAAAGGCTATAGACCAACTAGTATAAATTTGTTATTCACTATGTCCATTGCTTTGTGTATTTACCACATTTTATAAAAGCAACTAGAATCCTAGAATGCCCCACAGAAACCTTCTGGGCCTAAAATTGCAATCAAGTGGTCATAATACATTAGCCTGACTTCTGAATACTAGAAGTTTGACAGAGCCCAGCTCATCCATCATGGACCCATCACTGGACACAAAACCTTCCCTGGTTGCCTCAGCCAGAAATAAACCTTCCAAACATGGTGTTCTAATTTGCCTTGTACTTTTCCCATACAATTCTTCACACCCCATCTTCGCTTAGAGTTATTTGTAGACAGATCTTGGATCTGTATTCCCAGCACTTAGCGCAGTGCCTCAAGCGCCAGAACTAAAAAGGGGTTTGTGAATTTCACTGTCTTGTGGCAACTTTACAGCCTAACCCCACGTGGATGACTAAATGAATGAAAAAGTGAATGTATTTAGAGATTATCTGCTCTTTCTTTATTCTTCTGTGGTGAACCCTCTCTCCCACTTTTTTCTCCACTGGCTTCTAAACTGTGTCTCTTGAAGTTTGTCCGCCACCTCCCGCCCACATCATTTCCCCACAGTTGATCAGTTGACAGTAAAAAGACAACAAGGAGGCTGATGTCTGGATGGCTGGATCATTTCTAAGCTGGGTATTTGCATATCAGGGGTTTCCTGCACTTTGACAAGGATTTTTAAGCGAGTATGGTAAACAGAAAGTTGTAGATTGAGACTCTATAAAGGTGAATCAAAGTGTCTTTTGAAATCACTGGTTTCCCCATATCCCTATTGCCATATCCCTCATTATTCAGAGAAATCACAGAAAAGAGAGGTTAGCCTTCCAGGGTTACTAGTGATTTGCTGTGTTGACCTTTGACATGCTCTTTAATCTCTTAGGACTTTAGTATTTTCATCAATAATAACAACAACCTGTTCTAATTACATCACAGGCTTGCTAGGCAAATCATATGAGAGTAGTATATAAAAGATACACTACTATATTACTAGAACTAGATATTAAAAAAGGACTAGGTTAGCTTGTGTAAATAGCTTTTTTAATAATGAATGCTATGTGAATCAATATATTAATAATGAGAAAAATTAGATTTGCTTGAAAACAAAATGCTATTAAAAACAGGAAGAAGCCATGGGAAAAAAGTTTAATTTGTCATTATAACAGGTAAAGAATATTGCTATAGTCACCCTCATAATGCTTTGAGCTTCCTACCCTTACAGTGAACATTCAATACATTTGGAATAAAGAACACGTTTGAGATACACTATCAAATCAAAATGGTTTTCCTGGTTTGATCAGTGGTGGAAATTGAGGCTATTAATTTAATATCTACTCCTTCTCACCATGCACACTGGGTCATTATTTAACGGTGAGCAAATGGTCTAGGTGACTCTTAGCAAACCCTGAAAATATGTAATTTCCGTTCCCACTACCAATTCCGATCAAGGCCATTCTGAAGTGTAGCAAATGAGTTTAAGTACAGGGTTGACACTGCACCGAGTACTGGCACTTTCTTGCTCCAGAGGAGGACAAATGTAAATGCTTGAAAAAACACAGTTGAGAGAATAATTGAAAATGGGTTCAATGTCTTCATCCTCTGAGAATATGCGTGTGCATGTGCGTATTTGTAGTTGCTCTTTCATAAAATGTGTATGTGTCTGTTTTGATTCTGAAGCTTCCCTCTGGTGTGGGTAGGTTTCACAGAGGGGTTCTGGCTTGTAAAGGTTAACCATGCAGAAATCAAGGCTTTGTGCATTTTTGCAAAGGTCACACTCATCAGCAGTTCCGGAAAGACTGCTGGGCAGGGCCATGGTAACCACCCCATGAGTGAACCATGGCTCTGGGTTTCATTTCCTTTAAGAACACCGCTACAGCCCCTGGTTGTGTCACCAAGAGATAAAGAGGCTGCTCAGTCACTTGAAATTCAATTTGTACATTACTCCAACCTAGCCCACCTCTTTCCTTTATGGTGTTTGGCAGCTGCTTGCTGGCACTCTGCATTTCAAATGCCTGAGCTGCAGGAAGCTGTTTAATAAGTGGGATAGGTTTTGATTAATGTAACAAGCTGAAAATAGACCATGATGTAATGCATATCTCAGCAGGAATCACAGAGCAAATTGGACGGTTTCAAAGGACCATGCTGCAGCAGAGAGTTTCTCTAAAGAAATGTATTTATGTTTTTATAGCACCTTGAAGGGTCAAATTGTAGAATGAGTACATTTTGGACCTGGAAGCTTGTCCTGTGGGTCTTTGAATAGCAATTATAGGTGACCACACAAGAAGCTCCAGAGAAAACTGGATATTTGACACTGACTCAGGTACACTAAGGGTCATCTATACTTCACCAAACACCCTGGTATTATTATTTTTAAAAACAGCAAAAGCTAATAGAAATGGTAGCAGTAAAATTCTGGCAGTATCTGTAAACTCAGTTATTTAAGTATTGCATTTAGTTTCGTCTAATGATCTAAAAGCCTCATGTAGTCCTATGCTTAAAGGCATTGATTTAAATTTCTCATTTCTTAGTGGATAAAATAATTAGAATTCATGTTGCTTGGTTTAAGAAAGACCAATGAAAAGAAAAGCAATAGACTTGTATGGCAAGATTCCCTTATATTTACCGAGAAATGGCACAATATGTAAAGGAAATGTGGGATCACTTTTCTTAAGGGAGCAATAATTAAAGATTAAAAACAAACTCTGGAATGTACTAAAAAGAAATGAAGGAAATAAATTCATTGTTTGTAATTGTTGTTTACTAAATCTATACATTGTAAGTTGCTTAAAATCACTTTGGATATTTAGTCAAAGTATGTGTGTCTGTGTCTGTGTGTTGATGTGGTGTGGTGGGGGTAAGGGATGGGGGAAAATCTTCCCTTGCTATAAATGCAAATGAGTGTGTGGAAAAAATTACGTTTTTGTATTTTTCTCTACAAGTAATTTCACCTTCCCACTATGAGAATCTGTGTACTTTATGAATGGTCCCACACTCTGGTTACTGTAAAGATGTTGTCTTGTTACCTTGCCGGTGAGGGAGAACCAAAATTAACATTCTTAGGCAGTATGAGTAATATTTTTCCTAGAGAACTTGCCTATCTACTCAAAGTACTCATCTCATGGGATAGTCAATTAATACAACCAAGGTATAGATTCCATGAAAGTAAGTTAATGCCAAACAGAGCAAAATTTGCCCAGCCAATGACCACAGTCCTAACCAAGCCATTCATTTTAGAAGAGTATCAACAATCAAATAAAATCCATCATTATTATTCCATGACAAACAACACAAATTGATTAAACTGTACTGTAGTGGGTTGAAAGGTGCCCTCCAAAAGTTATGTCCCTGGAGGGGATGGGGAAATGGGAAGCAGCTTTTCAGTGGGCATAAAGTTTCAGTTGTACAAAATGAATGAGTTCTAGAGATCTGTTGCACATTATGCCCATAGTTAACAATATATTGTGCACTTAAAACTCTGTTAAGAGTGAAGTATTCTTACCACAATAAAAAATACATTTAAACAAATTTAAAGTTATGTGTCCTGGAACCTGTGAATGTGGCATTATTTGAAAAAAAAGGGGTTTTGCAAATGTTAAATTAAGGACAAATGTTATTTGATTTAGGAATCACCATAATCCAGGATCCTAAATCAAATGATGTGTGCCCTTCAAAAAGAAGAGAAGAGAAGACACACACTCAAAGGAAATGTTGAGGTGAAGACTAGGGCGGAGGTTGGTATGATGTGCCGGTGGGCCAAGGGATGCCAGAGATGGCCCCAGCCACCAGAAACGAGGAGCATGGTGAGAGGCATGGGATGGATTCTCCTTCAAGGCCGCCAGAAGGAATGAACTCTATCAACTATTTAATTTTATTCTTCTAGCCTCCAGAACTGTGAGGATAAATTTCTGTTGTTTTAAGTTGCCCAGTTGGTGCTAATTTGTTACAGTGGACCTGGAAAATGAGAGTATTATCTTTGTGTGCACAGAAGAGGAAAAAAACTACGTGAAAATGTGGATTGGTAATATGTTGCATGAGGGATATCTGCAAGTATCAACTTCTAAAAATATGTATTGTTTATTTTTGCACTATTTAATATATTTGAGACATCTTTTATTTATCTATTTTTGAGACAGTCTTGCTATGTCACCCAGGCTGGAGTGTGGTGGTGCAATCACGGTTTACTACAACCTCTGCCTCCTGGGATCAAGCTATTCTCCTACCTCAGCCTCCAGAGTAGCTGGGAGTACAGACACGTGCCACCATGCCCCGCTAGTTTTTGTAATTTTGTAGATAAAACGTTTCTCTACATTGTCCAGGATGGTCCCAAACTCCTGGGCTCAAGCGATCCGCCTGCTTTGGCCTTTCAAAATGCTGGGATTACAGATGTAAGCCACCATGCCAGGCCTGTTTGAGACATCTTACTATCAAAACAGAGATACATTAAGAACAAGGATGATTAACATAGAAGAATAAGACAAAAAGACAAAATAATAATAAAAAGGGATAGGGAGAAGTGAAAATTTACCTGAAAACTTCAGCTTGGGACAAACTAGAGAAGACGAGAAGAAAATTGTAGGCAAGGAAAAAGTAGGAAGCTGGGGTTACAATGATCTTAGTATCTAATAAAAGGAATATGGATTTCTTAGATAAATTTAGTAAAATTTACTTAAAAAGCAATAATTTAAATCAGTAAGTGGTTTTATATAAAATTGAATTGATTTTACATATATAAAATCATTTTATTTGTATTGCCTATATATAAAAATATATATTTTATATATAAATATATAAAAATATATTATCTATAGAAATATATAAAATTTTATATATTATATATAAATATATATATAATTTATATATGTAAATATATATAAAATATAATTATAATATATAAAATATAATTATATATAATATATAATTATATATAGTATATAAATATATAAAAATATAATTATATATAAATATATAATTATATGTAATATATATTATATATATAATTATTTAAACTATTTAATTTTATTTATTTAAAGTTATGTGTCCTGGAACCTGTGAATGTGGCATTATTTGAAAAAAATGGGTTTTGCACATGTTAAATTAAGGACAAGTGTTATTTGATTTAGGAATACAAATATATATATAAATATATATAATATATATAATATATTATATAATTATATAAATATATAAATATATAAAATATAAGATTTTATATATAAAAATATAAGATTTTATATATAAAATATATAATATATAAATACATAAAACATATATATAACATATACATATACACACACACATACAAAAACACACACATATAGTTAGAAGTGAAATACTGTCTGTTTTGGTACCACACACACACATATTTCTCTGATGGGAATAAGGTCATATGTAATTATAAATAAGAAAGTGATGCTAATATAACATCATGGAAGTCCTGTTAGTTCTTACGTGATTTTTCCAAGCACATTAGACACAATGTTTTGTGTCACTAAGGAACAGGAGTTGAGTGCAACAAACCACTAAAGAATAGTTCTCTACATCAGCGGTCTCCAGCCTTTTTGGCACTGGGGAAGACCATTTTTCCACGGACCAGAGGCAGGGGTGGAAATGGGGATGGTTTCAGGATGATTCAAGCACATTACATATTATGCATTTTATTTCTATTATTATTACATTATAATATATAATGAAATAATTATATAACTCACCATAGTGTAGAATCAGTGGGAACCCTGAGCTTGTTTTCCTGCAACTAGGTCCCATCTGGGGGTGATGGGAGACAGTGACAGATCATCAGGCATTAGATTCTCTTAAGGAGTGCACAACCACAACCCAGATTCCTTGCATGCACAGTTCACAATAGGGTTCACGCTTCTATGAGAATCTAATGCCACCACCGACCTGACAGGAGGCATAGCTAGGTGGTAATGCTAACTCACCCGCCGCTCGCCTGCTGCTCTGTAGCCAGTTCCTAACAGGCTATGGACCAGTACTATTCCATGGCCTGGGGTCTGGGGACACCTACTCTACGTGATGCTAATTCACTGCATGTTCTTCCTCTTGGCTCAATTTAGTCAAGAATTTCACAGAGGGGCATATGGCCTGGTTCGGGCCATATGTGCATTTTGTCCTTATCTCTAACTGAGCAGCCTCAACCTGTTTTACCTTATATCCTCTTCCATCAAGCATCCCTCAGCATTTTTTTCTTTTTTCTGAGAAGCAGTCTCGCTCTGTCACCCAGGCTGGAGTGCAGTGGCGCAATCTCGGCTTACTGCAAACTCTACCTCCCAGGTCCAGGCGATTCTCCTGCCTCAGTCTCCCAAGTAGCTGGGACTACAGGCGCGTGCCACCACGCCCAGCTAATTTTTTGTATTTTTAGTAGAGATGGAGTTTCACCATGTTAGCCAGGATGGTCTTGATCTCCTGACCTCGTGATCTGCCTGCCTCGGCCTCCCAAAGTGCTGGGATTACACGTGTGAGCCACTGCGCCCGGCCCCTTCACCTTTTCTATAAAAGGAGAAAATCTTATATTTACTAAGGTATTTATTTTTCAAGAATTTAGAATGTCTTTTTAACTGCACTGGTGTTTTTATTATGATTATTACTGTGTTCTTGGTATTCTTGTTACAAAGTTGCATAAGTTTGAATGATCTGATCTATTTTGTCAGTGGGCCCTATTATTTTCAGTGCACCCTATTATTTTCAGTGCACAATTTTTCAGAACATGAGGTATTTTAGAAGCACATGTATTGCATAATAGCATAAATACTTATATATGACACCTCCCTTTTAAACATTATTCTATAAGACAGGCAAAGTAAATGGTCTAATTTTAGCTTTGCTACCCTCTACACACATTAATAATCTCTACTGTCTTTTGAGTCACCAGCAGCAAAGACTCTACTTTTTGCCAAGCTGATTATTCAGGGACTAACAAATGGAACTTATCTTTCTGGAAACTAGAATCATGACTGCAATAATCATCTGAGTACAACCCATTCAAGTTATGTTCCCTTAATATGCCTGTAAAGTTATTCTTTACAAACATTTTTTTAAATAGCAAAACAGAAGCGTTGAAAAGAATTAAATCCATAAAAGGATATGAACTAAATGTACTGAACTCAACTTTTATCTTAATCCACACTGGGTGCTTTCAGTGTTATTTCAATACTTGTGAAACGGTGAAAGCTTTATTCAGGTATTGGTCAGGGATAAAATAATCCTGTTTGTTGCTTGCCCACTGATCCCTTATGGATCCCATACTGACCCATGATGGACCCATGATAGACTGTTAACTTTGTTGTACCACGACTGACATACTGAATACAGAGAGTTCTTATTCTCTTTCTTCAATTTAAAGTTTATTTTTAAGAATCAGAGTTCTTGCCGGGCGCGGTGGCTCATGCCTGTAATCCCTGCACTTTCGGAGGCCGAGGCGGGCAGATCACCTGAGGTCAGGAGTTCGAGACCAGGCAGGAGAATTGCTTGAACCTGGAAGGCGGAGGTTGCGGTGAGCCGAGATCGCGCCATTGCCTCCAGCCTGGGCAACAAGAGCAAAACTCCGTCTCAAAAAAAAAAAAAAAAGAAAAAAAAAATCAGACTTATTATTGACTATATTAACAGACTTTGATTTCAGTTTCTATTTGAAAAGCACTACAAAGATGTAGTATCAAATTTGGACAGGTTTAAATTTCCTTCAGTGTGATTCTAATAGTAATAATAAAACTACAATAGACAAGATGCTCAAAGCAGACAAGGTTACATAAACTCAACGTTTTCTAGTCCAAATCATCTGGTAATTTAACTAGAATTCTGAACGAGAATTGCATTCAAACTTCCATGGGGAATAAAAGGTGCATATATACAATATATTTAACTTAATGACAACTGTTTGGTGCTAGCAAAATAAAATATGGCCATTTAAATAGTCTGCCTGACTGGACAGGCCTGATAAAACAATCGTAAGCCAAAACTAATTATTGTCGCAATACTCAAGCTTTGTGGACTCAGTCAAAGAAATGTGTATTCAGACTTGATGGCCTTTGTGTTTACTGGGACTTTTCCTCTCCTTTCTCTGGGTCTTGCAAAGCTGACCCTAACCTCTTTTGAAGTCTGTGGTTACCCCGGGATCACATCAGATGCATTGAAGTGGGTTGTGCAAGAAAGAAGAGAGCTCATTAAGTGCTCACATTTTAATGCCATTTTCAGTGGATTACAATGATTGTTGAATGAGTTCTAGCTCTCCATTCATAGATTTAAAGGTTAGTATTTTAAGGTATCAGCTTATTGTTGTAGTAACATGAGCACTAATGTTTTGAAAGGGAACAAAAAGGTTTTCAATGATAAAGTTAATTTTGTATTACTCAATTATAAAAAATATAATCATTCCAAAATGTATTCAATATAGCTCTTTCTCCTTTTTGAGATCTACTAATGTTTTTATGCACGGGGCTATATATTTTTACGCACCCTGTACTTAAACTTCAACATAGCATGTTGCACAGTTTTTTGTATTTCATTCATTTAAATGACTTCTGTGTACCAGGTTTGGTATGCTAGGAACTTGAGATATAACGACAAAAAGAGTTTAAATTATGGTAGAGGAGACAGAGAACAAGTTACAAAATGAATGAGAGTTTTAGAATGCACTTAAGGCTGAAAAAAAAGAAGACAGAGCAATAGGGTAGAAAGAGCCAAAGTGAGGGTTTACTTTACGTAGAGTGGCCAAGTAAGGCTCTCTGAGTGTTAACTAACATTGGGTAGGCGCCAAAGAAGCCGGCAATGCAGAGATTCAGGTGTAAGCACGGGCCAGTACAAAGGTCCTACGAAGAGCACAAATTTTATTTGGTAATTTTTGGTTTATGTACCTTCTCTGGCATATTACAAGCAAATGTATCATGTCATCTGGGAAGTAGCAATTATGTGTTTATAAGTAAGTACATAAATAATGATGATGGTAATGTAATTATTAATAGCTAACATCTATTGCTCTCAGTACCTTCCAGAAACTATTCTGGATCTTTGGCTGTATTCGCTTATTCAGCTTATTAGCTCTGGGCTTTGCCTGTATTAGCTTATTTAATTCTCACAACAACCTTACAAAGCAGACGAGAAAACTGAGTTTCAAAGTGGGTAAGTAAATAGCCCAGGGTTACACAGCCATGTCAAACTAGCTGATCTGGAATTTGAACCTAGGCATTCTGGCAATTAACTACCTCCACCATTAACCTCCCATTATGGACTGAAACGTATCCCCCCCACTAAAAAACGTGGTATGTTGAAGTCTTAAGAACGTAACCATATGTGGAAACAGTGCTTTAAAAGTGGTAATCAAGTTAAAATGAAGTCTTTAGGATGGGTCCCAATCCTACATGACCGGTGTCCTTATAAGAAGAGGAAATTTGGACACAGACACACACAGAGAAAAGACAATGTGAAGACACAAGGAGACGACAGCCATGGACAAACGAGGGAGATAAACATCGGCCAACACCTTAGTCTGGAAATTCTAGCTTCTAGGATTTTGAGAAAATATATTTTTGTTGTTTAAGCCACCCAGTCTACAGTACTTTGTTATGGCAGTCCTGGCAAACTAATGTGCCATCCTACTAGGCTAACAGAAAGAAGAAGAAAAAAAAAAAAAATCAGTGGCCTAATAGCACTTTTATGAAAAAGGAAAAATAAACTGACTTGAGCCGAGATCATTTAACTAAATGTATTTAACTCTGCAATATGTAAGAACCTAAAAAAGAAGCATTGATAATACTTTTTTGTTTACTGTTTGTGGTTTAGGTGTAACATCATTGTCAGAATATGATGTAAATGACACAAGAGGATAAATTTAGGCTTTGGTAAGTTAGGTGATGTGTTTTGCCTACACTGTCACCATTTGAACTGTTCCTCTGAGTAGTTACCTCCTGAAGATAAAAAGAGAACCAAAAAAATGACTCACAGAGTGTTCGGAATTGGTGGGTTCTTGGTCTCGCTGACTTCAAGAACCAAGCCGCCGACGCTCGCGGTGAGTGTTACAGTTCTTAAAGATGGTGTGTCCGGAGTTTTTTCCCTCAGATGTTCACATGTGTCCAGAGTTTCTTACTTTCGGTAGGTTTGTGGTCTCACTGGCTTCTGCAGTGAAGCTGCAGACCTTCTCGGTGCATGTTACAGCTCATAAACGCAGCGCGGACCCAAAGAGTGAACAGCAGCAACATTTATTGCGAAGAGCAAAACAGCAAGAACTCCCGGCCTGGAACAGTACCCAGCAGGTTGCGCTCCTGGCTCGGGCAGCCTGCTTTTATTCCATTATCTGGCCCCACCCACATCCTGCTGATTGGCCCATTTAACAGAGAACTGAATGGTCCATTTTACAAAGCTGATTGGTCCGTTTTGACAGAGTTTTGATTGGTGCATTTACAATCCCTGAGCTAGACACAGAGTGCCCATTGCTGCCATTTACAATTCTCTAGCTAGACATAAACTTTCTCCAAGTCCTCACCAGATTAGCTAGATACAGAGAGCTAATTGGTGCATCCACAAACTGAGCTAGACACAGAGTGCTGACTGGCGCATATACAATCCTCCAGAAAGATATAAAAGTTCTCCAAGTCCCCACCCAACTCAGGAGCCCAACTGGCTTCACCTAGTGGATCCCGTGCCCACGTGGCCCTGGGAGCTGCCCGCCAGTCCCACTCCGCGCGTGCTCTCTTCAGCCATTGGGCTGTCTATGGGACTGACCAGGAGCTGCCCTGGAGCAGGGCTAGGCTCTGGCTGGGGAGGAGCCCACCGGTGAGGGGTTCGGGCATGGCGGGCTGCAAGTCCCGAGACCTGCCCCGTGGGGAGGTGGGTGAGGCCCGGCAAGAATTCGAGTGCGGCGTGGGCAGGCCAGCAGTGCTGGGGGACCCGGGGCACCCTCCGCAGCTGCTGGCCCGGGTGCTAAGCCCCTCACTGCCGGGGCCCGGGTGAGGGGCCTGCGGAGCCCACGCCCACCCGGAACTCGCACTGGCCCGCGAGCGCCCACTTCCCGCCGGTGCCTCTCCCTCCACACCTCCCGGCAACCAGAGGGAGCTGGCTCTGGCCTCATCCAGCCCCAGAGAGGGACTCCCACAGTGCAGTGGCGGGCTGAAGGGCTCCTCAAGCATGGCCAAAGTGGACGCCGAGGCCGAGGAGGCGCGGAGAGTGAGGGCTGCTAGCACAGTGTCACCTCTCAACAGTATAACAATCATCTCACTATACAAAAACCCTAAATGTGTTCAAGTTTTCAGTGGAAAGGATTGTAATGATTCTAAATGAACACTTTTGCCAGTTATGGATTTATTACCTGTCAACTTCAAATTCAACCTTTGTGCCTTGCTTCTTGAATATGGATCTGGGCCCTTTAAATATCTCCCCGTTGCCAGTAGACATGATGTTAAGCTTTGTCTACAGACAGCACTAGAGAGACACTGCAGGAGGAAAGGGGTTTTGCATCTCGGTTCAGGTGTTCTTGCTTCTCATTTTCCCTTAGCATGGGCATTTTCTCCAGCAGTTGACAACTGGGGCATGGGTGGCTTCTTCAGCACTAAACTTCTGAAGCACTCACAGATGCTCCGGTACATGGTCCCCACAATGTCTTCATGCACCCACCTCAGGAAATTTTGGACTGGAGTGCTTCCGGTGAGACATCGTCCTGTGAACAGCCTTCCCTGGCATACTAGAGGGTGTGGATTCCTAGCAAGTTCCACTAGTGACTTTTCCTTTTCTGCCATCAATAAGATCGAGATCTCAGCCCTGGGGACTCTTCTTTGATTTCTTTATCTCAGCCAGCCATAAGGGCAGTGACTAGTATACATGATATAATATAATATAAATATGCTATTCTTTCTTTAGAGTTGTTTTTACTTCTAATCAATATCTTGTTAGTCGTATTCGTTTTATAATTAATAATTCTTTATATTAAACTGTCCCTGTTCAAATTGCTATGTGGCTCCTCTCTCTTGCCAGGACCCTGACTAATACAGTACTGAATAATCTCAAGGTTTTACAATCTCTCTTAAGGTATTGCAATATGCTGTCAGTTAGATTGTCGTAAAAGTAAGAATCATATAGTAACATCATTTTTCACTTCAAGGGCAATAAAAAACTGCCCTACCCTAAACTTGTAATCCTGGAGAATGTTAACATAGGACCACAGGTTCTTTGACTGGCTTATTTTTATTTTCCATACTCTGCAACACAATCCCTGGCGAACCATCTTCACAGTGTTTACAAAGTTGATGCTCCAAAAACACTAATATAAGACCCCACTCCTGATGGTTCATATTTCACCTCCTATCCATGTGCCTGTACATCAGACCTCCCCACTCTCCCACCTCCCACCAGGAAAGCTTTTTATCTTGACCATACTAGAGAGAATTATTTTCTCTTCAATTCTGATTTGTGCCCCCATCCTTTGTCAATCATGAGTCCTTGCTTCATATTCCAGAACCATAAAATTATATATATACACACACATATATAATTGTATATATACATTTATACATATAAATACATATATAATTCAATATATACATTTATACATAAAAATATATATATACATTTTTATATATGAATCTTTCATTTTCTCTTCTTTCTTGATGATTTCATAGTGGTCATCTGTTCCTAGTAATATTTCTTACACCTGCCTACATTTAAAAACGCCCTAAGGAGCTAGAGCTGCTAGCTTTATTTCCCTCTTACTCAGAGGTTTACAGTTGCAGGTTGCTTTCTACAAATCCATTATCTGAATCTAAATCAGTCTGGTGGTAGTTTACTGATATTAGCATAAGGTTGACCTGAAAGTGCTATGTCTCATTGCCAAATACCACAAGTTTCTTTTTTTCTTTTTCTTTTTCTTTCTTTTCTTTTCTTTCTTTCTTTTTTTCTTTTTCCTTTTTTTTTTTTTTTTGAGACAGAGTTTCGCTCTTGTTGCTCAGGCTGGAGTGCAATGGCGCGCTCTCGGCTCACCACAACCTCCGCCTCCCAGGTTCAAGCAATATTCTCCTGCCTCAGCCTCCTGAGTAGCTGGGATTACAGGCATGCGCCACCACACCCGGCTAATTTTGTATTTTTAGTAGAGACGGGATTTCTCCATGTTGGTCAGGCTGGTCTTGAACTCCCAACCTCAGATGATCCGCCCGCTCGGCCTCCCAAAGTGCTGGGATTACAGGCGTGAGCCACTGCGCCCGGCCCACAAGTTTCATTTCTACTACATTTAGAATGGTTTTAACATGGAAAGTCTTAGAAAATGTACATTCAAATGATGTCAGTCCATACCTCACTTGGTCAAGCTCCTGTTTACAACATATCAAGTATTGGATGCGTTTAATACTGACTGTATCAGTACTTTCCATCTTTCGGTATAAATTTATTCCACTGAGTCCAGGAAAAACGATATAAATTTTCATTAAAGAAAACACCATATTATGACAGCAGTAAATGAATCATCTGCAATCTCTTTTAAAAGGTTTGATTTATTTCCTGCACTTGGGAGGCACTATGTTGTAAAAATATTTTCACTAACAAGTATGAAATATTGCAATATATATTTTTATACATACTGTATTTGGCTATGTAATACATTTCATGTTTGTATCTGCACACATGTGCATATCGATGGTGGGCCCTCCAGATAATTTCTTGGTTACATTTACTTTTTTTCATGAAAAAAAGGAAAACAAGTTGGCCAAGCAGCCTAGGCAAGCATCAAATTCATCATAGCTGAAGATAATATTTTCCTGAAGTGATTCATTCTCACATCTTCCTGCAGGAGTTTTCTCCACCCAGTGACATAGTGAAATGTCACTGAAGTGAAGGCTATTTTGCTTAGCCTTGACCAAACATAGAAGCTAACTGTGGATACGCAGTTATTTTTCCTCTTGGAAGACATGTTTTTTTATGCATGTGTAAGTAGAGTTAAGCTGAATCTAGAGAGCTGCTGCATGATAAGAGCTTGGTTTGAAAACATGTTGTGCAGCTGAATGACTTGAATAACAAAATCCCCGGCAGAGTGTTTCTGAGCTAACTGCATTTGCACTCTGCAAGGAGATCAATGCTTCCCCTCATTGATTTTCCTCAGCTGCAGAGCCAGGATTATGCACATTGTGAAGCTGTATTCCCAGATTCATCCAATCTGATTTTCTAGTCAGCACTAAAAAGGCATAGGGCTCAACTGTAAACTGAAGGTTATAAAAGTATAACTGTATCAAATTTGTACTTTCACTAAGACTGCATGTTAAAAAGAAGCACAATAATGTATTCCTAGTGCGATGGAAGGGCTGCATGGGACAAGACAGATTCTGTTTGTGCGCAGCTTCTAAATAAATGGCAGAGATGCCAAAGATAAATCTGAGATGCCTTGCATACGTTTGTGTAACTCCCAAGATATTTTCAAATGTGCTAGGGCTTCCTTTCTGGCGGACTCGAAATGCAAAGTAAGCATGTAAAGAAATGATTTCCTTCCTAAATTCAGGAATTGACTGTCGTCTTTCTGAATTTGAAATTGCCCTAGAATTTATCACTGGAGAAGGTTAGTGGTTGGAAGGCTGTAAAAATCAAGGATCTAAAAAAAACATCAAGGATCCATTTCACTGTAAACAACTGGCAGCACTAAAAGTTGGTGAGTTTACTCTGCAGTTAACACAAAGCCTTGTCTTCCATAAAGTTGTGGAACATGTTATAATCCAGCTTAGCACTAACAGCCAATAGCAAAATGAAAGCACCCCCCAAAAAAGGTGACTTCAGCTCTTCCAAAATTTTCACCTTTATTATTTTTATATATCAAATAAGTATGCTGCTGTTAGTGAAGGATAAGAGGGGAAAGCTGACTCCTATATTAAATTTTGTCTTCCCCATTGCACTTTCAGGATAGAGAAGGTGTCACATTACAATGAGGATTTCAAATTTGCTTTTGAGAAAATTGTGTAAAATAAGCCATTTCCTACTAAGACTAGATAAATGATTACACAGCTGCTTGCCTTTCAAAGAGAATTTGCTCAGAATCTGGGCTTGCCACGGTGCTCACTTCATTATTAAAGAGTGCTGTCATATCTCACTCCCTGTGTCTGCTGGGGGCCGGGGCACTCTCCCACACACCCACCCCTAGAGGCTGCTTCCGCTATAGAAACAAAGTCTGGAGACCAATGAAAGACAGACGTTTGGGCAGATCCATATCCAGGGTTAAGAATTTCCACTTCCTAGGCTTAACGTGTAAATTGAGCTGCAGATCTACCCTAGTAGCTAAGAAATATAAACATGTTTCTAAGTTACCTAATCAGTGGACATTTTCCTGGTAAAAGATTAACCAAGCTGTGATCAGTTTCTCAGCAACTGAAGGTAAAAAGCAGATTCTGTATTCTAAATGTCAACACTTACCCCAAAGATTTTCTTCTTTCTTTAAATCATTCACATAGATTTTTTTTAAATCAAATGAATATTATTTCCCACTGTAAACTTAAATGAGACCAACCCACCCTTATAACCAACAAACATACCTTGGTCTGCTTTTATTTTTCTAGTCTGCCATAAGCAAAATCGGCATTTATTTGCAGGCATTGGCAACTAAATGCATTTTTCCAGTTATTATTGTCATTCTTATCTACAAATGTCAGTGATATTTTCAATTAACTGTGATGTAGCATGAATTACACTAATAGTTAAGTGATGGTCTTCTAAAGAGCATTAATTTTTTAATAAAAGTAACATATCTCTCTCATCCAGTAATTTTGAAATACTTGAAACTCAAGTTGGAGTTGATTTTCTTGACTGTAAAGGAATGTTCCTAACCAGAGTACTTTCCTCTTGGAGTGTTCTCTTTAATGAAGTCTTACTTCTGAGAAAGTTGAGTTTTTATGAGTTGGTGCCCTTGCTTCAGTGATAGTAGTCTAAATAAATATTGTGAAGAAATTTGATAATGGGTAAGTAGCAGGAGACACCATTGTTTAACCTCCAAACTATGCTAGTAAGTAGGGTGATAGACTTGCCATGCTGAATAATGGAGCTGTTATTCTAGCCCAGTAGGATTGTTTCCAAAGGCCTGCAACAAGGATCTGCCAGGCCCTGGCTGTGTGTTGCCCTTGCGTGCGCTCGTAGTCTCCAGTATCAAGTAACGGCACATTTATCAAACGAAATCACAATTTGGAAGAAAACCACATTTTCTACTCTTTCAAATAAGAAACATCCCTGTATGCTACTTTCATTTTTACTTGTTTTACCTAGGTGGAACAGAAGACTAATCTGGAAAAATAATTGTTAATAAAAAAAACTACAACATTGAGAGAATTTCATTCCCTTGAAATATATACTTTTAAGGGGCCATTTTAATACTGCATGAAAAAAAGTATATTTTCTTTATAAACCCTGAACATGCTAATATATTATTATACACAGCATAAAGTTAAGGGTGTTTGAACAGTGAAAATAGAAAGCATTCATAGCTATTCAACCCTGAATACTTAGGACATTTCATTTCTTTTTACAGCAACCATATTCTGTCAATAAAAGATCAAATGCTTTTGGTTACTGGACTGAAAAAAATCAAATCCTCCAAACTTTTAGCACTTGATGTTCCCGGGGTATTTGCTCTCAGCTATAGCTCATTAAATGAGCTGATCCACCACTGAGTCTATAAATTGAAACAAAAGCAAAGAGCTCTTTTTTTTTTCTTTTTTCAAAGTAGATGGCACCAAACTGAAATGCACTTCAGTCTGGGCTTTTTAAAAGTTCTTCTTACACATAGTAGGTATTCTGCAGAATAAATACATGTCATTAATCCAGCCATTTTTCAATACCAATCTGGTTGGGACGTCTCTGGGTTGGAGTGGTGGAACCATGATTATTAACTGGTAACTGGATGAGACTGAGGGGAGACCATGCAAATGACAAATGAAGTTTGACAAATTGGGTATTTGGTAATCACATGACCACTACATTTAATTACAAGCTTCTACTGGATTTTATGTCATTTCACACAAAAATATATTGTTAGTCACTATTCTAGGCACTTTATAGAGTATGTAAACAACCCTATGAAATGGATATCATGATATATACTCATATTAAAGGTGATGAACTGGGTCACAAAGCTTACAGAGCTAATAAGGAACAGAGTTAGGACTTGAACTCAAGGAATATTAGCCTAGAGTTAATCCCCTTAACCACTCTATTACTCTACCTCTTGTGTCTTTCTTAGGGATGCCAAATGAGGAGCTTTAGAGTCCAAGGAAATTGAAATAGATTGACCGATATATAATAGTGAAGGCCTTCACGCCACCCTTTTCTTCAGCCTTTCTTTATGTCACACATCCTATTAGATAAAATGTAAATCTAAGGTCCTTTGCATTCTGGTGCACATATGAGTACAGATTCATTCGTTCACTTTTAACCACATTTCCATCTGAGAGGTGATACTGGAAATATCACCAATTTGCAATTCCAAACATTATTTTTCCTTTAGTTTATATCCCAAATCAAAGAAAATATTTTCAACAACTGTTGAGTGTTAACCAAGCCAAGATGGCATTGCAACAGCTCTGCAATATTCTCTTCAAAAAGAGCTTGGCCGTAGTGTTAGATTTTAGTAGTATATTCAGGCCATATAGTTAGAATCATGACATATGAAGCCTTTCAGATTGGCCTCTTTCACTCAGTAATAAACATTTAAAGTTCCTCTGTGTCTTTTCCTTGCTTGATAACTCATTTCTTTTTAGTGTTGAATAATATTCCTTTATATGGATATACCACAGTTTATCCATTCAGCTACTGAAGGACATCTTAGTTGCTTCCAAGTTTCAGCAATTATGAAAAAAAGCTGCTATAAATATCCATGTGCAGGTTTTTGCACAGACTTAAGTTTTCAATTCATTTAGGTAAATACCAAGGAGCATGATTGCTGGATCATGCAAGCTCATCATGGTAAGATTTTGTTTAGTTTTGTAAGAAGCTGTCAATTGTCTTCCAAAGTGGCAATACCTCTTTGCATTCCCACTGGCAGTGAATGAGAGTTCCTGTTGCCCCACATCCTTGGCAGCTTTTGGAATTGTCAGTATTTTGGATTTTGGCCATTCAAATAGGTGGCGAGTGGTATCTCATTGTTATTTCAATTGGCACTTCCCTAAGGACAGATGATGATGAACAACTGTTTATATGCTAGTTTGTCCTCTGTATGTCTTCTTTGGTGACATTTCTGGTCATATCTTTTGCCCATGCTTTAATTGGGTTGTTCATTTTCTTATTGCATTTTAAAATTCTTTGTATATTTTGGATAACAGTCATTTATCAGATATATCTTTTGCAAATATTTTCTTTTAGCGTGTGCCTTGAATTCTCATTCACTTTGTGCCTCTTGATTCTTTTAAGTTTAGGGTAATTAGTTCACTGAAGTGATATACCAATATGTGAATTTTTAATTTGTACCATAAAATCCCATTTTCTTGGCTGGGCACAGTGGCTCACACCTATAATCCCAGCACCTTGGGAGGCTGAGGCAGGCAGATCATGAGGTCAGGAGATCAAGACCAGCCTGGCCAACATGGTGAAACCCTGTCTCTACTAAAAATACAAAAATTAGCAGGGCATGGTGGCACGCACCTGTAATCCCAGCTGCTCAGGAGGCTGAAGCAGGAGAATCGCTTGAACCCCAGAGGTGGAGGTTGCAGTGAGCCGAGAATGTGCCACTGCACTCCAGCCTAGGCAACAGAGCAAGTCTCTGTCTTGGGGAAAAAAAAAAATCCCATTTTCTCTTTCAATTAATTTATTAATTGAAGTCTTGCTAGTCCCATCTCCAACCAGTCTCCCAAACTTAATTCCTTAAATTGCCTAGAGTGGTTTTACACTCACCTCCGTGAAAGTCTGAGTAACTAAATTTTCCATATAAGAGTGAGCCTGTTATATGTTGCCCTTTGAGCTCTGGATGTCTGATATAAACACAAAGGAAATCTCTACACTTTTATTCATCTTATGTTCTTTGTTTAAATTTCCTTTTCCTGAACCAGTTTCCCATTTGCTTCAATAGTTCCACTATTCCCTATAGAGCTATAAAATAAAATGTGCACCTTCATTTCACAACCAAAGGGGAAAAAGAATTGGATATGGTTGTTTTCATGTAGAATACAGTGCTAGAGCTGACAGCAGAGCAAATTTATTTGCTCGTTTATGTAATCATTTCCAGGTATTAGCACATTACTTATTAACAAATGATTTAAGGACGTTGGTGGAAAAGGGGCCTGCATGGGGATATTTATTTAGATTTTCAAATAGTTTGAAAAATTAAAGCATAAGTCTAAACTTGGTGTCGATACTCTGTTTTCCAGGCATGTCTGCAGAAATGATCAGACGTATGGAATTACAAGATCTCCTGCTCGTTTAGGGTGTTCAAGGAAATCAAAGAACTGTGGAAACCATTACTGTCCAGGAAACAATGTTGTCTTTGAAAGCCTCATCACCTAAGACATGTCTCTGAAGTAGATGAAAAAGCCAACCCAGGCATAGTGGTGGAGCCCAGATGTCTCGCATGTTTAGCATGAGCTAGAAGACACTGTTTAAGTAAAAATGACTAAAGCCAGCCTGCCAAAAAAGCTTGTATTTCAGGTTCTAAGAGTTACTTGCTCATTTGACAGATATTTATACATTCCCTACTTTGTGTAAATCAGCTCACACGGCAAGAAAAACATATTTAGACGGTTATATAAAAGACACTAAGAGCTAAGTGACATGCGAGGAACAAAAATAATCTTATTAGAGTTCTTAGAGGGAGAGAGTACTTTTCATTTAGTAGATGTGATCAGACAGGCTTTAAGGAGGAGCTGCATCAAGAGGGTGAAGACGGTGGCAAGTGGAGGTGGGAGGAAACAGTAGTTGGGATGGAAGGACATCTTAAGGAAAAGGTGTAGAAGCAAAAAGTTCACATCTTCTGGTCCTGTTTGGGGAAAAAGAAGCAGTTCAGTCTGGATGGAGCTTAAACATATATAAAGATATAAATAAGATGAGAAGAGAGGTGTGGAAAGAGAGCATCAGGGCCCTGTGTTTGCTGTCTATGGCTACATAACAAAGTACCCCAAACCTGAGACCTTCAGACAGCAAACTATTGCTATTTTACAGTTTCTGAAGATCAGAAATCTTGGTGCAGCTCAGCTGGGCTTCAGGGTCTCCCATGAGACTCAATCAAGGTATCTATGAGTCTGGGCTGCAGTCGTCTGAGCCTTGTCTGGGGCTGGAGGATCCACTTCTAAACTCAAGTGGCTAACAGCCAGAGGCCTCACTTCACTTGCAAGCAGGCCTCTTCATGACAGCTGGCTTCCCCTAGAGAAAGTAATGAGTAGGGGAGACAGAGAGCAAGTGGAAAAGAAGTTTTAGTGTCTTTTGTAACCTGATCAGGGAAATGATGTGCCATCATTTCTGCCATATTCTATTGGTCACACAGACTGACCCTTGTACAGCGTGAGAGGAGCCACACAAGGGTGTGGGTGCCAGGGGGTGAAGATCATTGGTGCCATCCTAGAGTGTGACTTGCACAACTACCATTTCAGTTGTGCAGATGAGGCCCTGCACATCTCTAAGGGCTTTATGTATAATGTAATTATCATGAAAGAATTTTTGAAAAGTAGAACATATGAGCAGATAAACAGAACTTGATGCCTCATAAGATGTACTTAGTGACATTGAAACATATGCATTTGATGAATGGTAGAATGAGCAAACAGAATGGGTGAACAGCTGGAAGGATAACTGAAGGTCTAGATGAGAACTAATAAAGCCCCAGCTAGGTTGGAGACAGTGGGATGAGAAAGAAGGGTCAGATGCCCAAGTCAATAGCACAAAGGCTGAATTGACAGGATGTGCTGTCTGTCTCTAAAATAATTCAAGCGGAGGTCTGATGATGTCTCCATTCTCTCAGCAAACATTGTGTACATGCTAAATACCACACACTTTGCTATAGATTAGGGAGAAGAACTGAGGAAAGTCAGGAGCTCTCCGTCTATTTGGAGAGAAAGATAAGTAAACAGAAGGTTAAAATTCTAGGCAATAAGCACACTCCTGGGAAATAGAAAAGGGCATCTGGGGGCTTGAGAATGTGTTGTCACTTTAGTTGGTGGGCTGTGCCAGAAAGAAAGGGCCCCTTAACTGAGTCAGGAGAGATGAGGTTGAGGAGATCAGTAAGGGTTTTTCAGGCAGAGAAAATGCACAGCTCAGAAATCCAGAGCTTAAAAAAGTGGCCCCATTGGCAGACCAGCACAGGTCTATGTGGGTATGGCAAAAGGTGGGCCTGCAAAGGTAGGCAAAATTGAGGGCCAGACGTGTCCTTGGTCCCAACTTATGGAGTGTATGTTTTATTCAGCATGTATCAAACAAGGTAATCATCACATAGACTTGGTGTTTCAGAAAGAGCTCTTGGGCCGCTATCTGAAAAGAAGGTGAAAGAAAAAGACTGGAGACCAGAGAGCTGTAATCTGGAAGTAATCTAGGTGAAAAATAATTAAGATCTAAACACAGGTTGTTATTGTGTGGCTGCAGGAAAGGGGGCATTTAAGAGATATTTTAGAAGTAGAGTTGATCAGATCATGTCATTGATTAGATGTGGGGCATGAAGGAGAGGTAGGTGTCTAGGATTACTCCGGCCTTGGTAACTAGTGGATGGTTGTCCTAACCATGGGAGCAGATAATGCAGGTGGAAAAGCAGTTTTGGGAGAGAAACAGTGAGCTTCGTTTTGGATGTGCTGCATTTGTGAAGAGCGTGCTATTTTGGCAGGAAAGACAACCATGCAAACTTGGAAGGCAGAAGAGAAACCTGGGGCTGGGCAGATTGGCTCAAGAGTTATCAGAATGCCCTCCTGTATAAGTGAGTTCATTGGCATGCATGTAATTGCCATGGGAGAATATGTTATGTGGAAAGTGAAGGTGTGGCCGGGTGGGGAACACTAACCAGTGTGCAGCTGGTGAAACAGACTGTTGGGACTGAGAACAGGAGATTCAAAGATGGGAAAAGTAAAGACAGAGAGGCTAAGGGAGAAACTGGTGCTGAGAACCAAGAACTTGCAGACAGGAGTTACAGACAGTGTCAAATGTGTCAGAGAAGGGAACCAAGATATGGATGAAATGATGTCTACTGGATTCAGCTGCTGGTCTCTCTCTGGCCACAGAGGCCAGAGTACAGAGGGCTGGCAAGTGAATGTAAGGCAAGAGAATGTAGAGATTCAGCAAGAAATGTGACAGTGGAAAGAAGGAAACAGAAGGTTCTGTAGCTAAAGGGGAACGTGGGTTTGCCGGAGACTGCAGACACCACAGGAAGGATCATCTAAGAAGCTGATACAGAAGTTGGGCAGGGAAATGCTGGGAAGGGAAGGACAGGTCCCTGGCGAGGGCTCCACCCCCAGGCCTGTGCCCAGGGACCTAGGTGAGGACAGGCACTCCTGCCTTTGTGCCCAAATGTTGCATTTCCCAAGACCACCCTGGCCTGCCACGCCTCCATCCTGTGCCTATAAAACCCCCCGAGACCCTTGGCTAGGCGCAGTGGCACACGTCTGTAATCCCAGCACTTTGGGAGGCCGAGGTGGGTGAATCACTTGAGGTGAAGAGTTCTAGACCAGCCTGGCCAACATGGTGAAACCCCGTCTATACTAAAAAAAAAAAATACAAAAAATTAGCTGGGTGCTAATTAGCAGGTGCAGTGGCTCAAGCCTGTAATCCCAGCACTTTGGGAGGCTGAGGCGGGTGGATCATGAGGTCAGGAGTTCAAGATCAACCTCGCCAAGATGGTGAAACCCCGTCTCTACTAAAAATACAAAAAAAAATTAGCCAGGCATGGTGGTGGGCACCTATAATCTCAGCTACTCGGGAGGCTAGGGCAGAGAACTGCTTAAACCTGGGAGGCAGAGAATGCAGTGAGCCGAGATCGTGCCACGGCTTTCCAGCCTTGGCGACAGAACAAAACTCCATCTCAAAAAAAAAAAAAAAAAAAGTAAATAAAAAATAAAGGGGCCGGGCGCGGTGGCTCATGCCTGTAATCCCAGCACTTTGGGAGGCTGAGGCAGGTGGATCACGAGGTCAAGAGATCCAGACCATCCTGGCTAACACGGTGAAACCCCATCTCTACTAAAAATACAAAAAATTAGCCGGGAATGGTGGCGGGCGCCTGTAGTCCCAGCTACTTGGGAGGCTGAGGCAGGAGAATGGTGTGAACCCGGGAGGTGGAGCTTGCAATGAGCCAAGAGGGCGCCGCTGCACTCCAGCCTGGGTGACAGAGTGAGACTCCGTCTCAAAAAATAAATAAATAAATAAAATAAAATTACCTGGGTGTGGTGATGGACGCTTGTCATCCCAGGTACTCAGGAGGCTGAGGTAGGAGCATCACTTGAGCCTGGGAGACAGAGGTTGCAGTGAGCTGAGATCGAGCCCCTGCACTCTAGCCTGGGCAACAGAGTGAGACTCTGTCTCAAAAACACCAAAAACCAAACAAACAAACAAAAACCCCTGAGACCCTTGCAAGCAGGCACACAAGTGACTGGACGTCGAGAGGAACACGTCGGCAGAAGAAGACACAAGCAGCCGGATGGCTAAAGGACAGCTAGGGGAGCACGCCTGCGGAAGAGCACCTGGCATTCTTCCGGCACACCAGCAGCTAGGTGGAGGTTGGCCAGGGCAGTCGAAGGAGAGTTCAGGCCACCTAGCAGCCTGACTCCAGGGGAAAATCATCTCCCTTCTGGCTCCCTCATCTGCTAAGAGTTACTTCCACTCAATAAAACCTTGTACTCATTCTCCAAGCTCACATGTGATCTGATTCTTCCAGTACACCAAGGCAAGAACCCAGGATACAGAAAGCCCTCTGTCCTTGCAATAAGCAGGAGTCTAATTGATCTAACTAACACAGCTGCCTACGGATGGCTAAACTAAAAGAGCACCATGTAACACATACCCACTGGGCCTTCAGGAGCTATAAACATTCACCCCCAGACACTGCCGTGGGTTCGGAGCCCCACAACCTGCCCGTCTGTATGCTCCCCTAAAGGTTTGAGCAGCGGGGCCCTGAAGAAGCGAGCCACTCCCCCATCACTCACCCTGCAAAGGGGGACAAGGAAACTTTTCCAATTTCAAAGCCATATCACTAGGAGAAAAGAAGAAACAGACACCAGATCCTATGTGGGGAGACTCACTAGTATGTGTGAGGGAAAGAGAAATGGATAGCGGGCAAGACGTTAAAAGAATTTCTAACTTAATTAGCAGGTTTGTTTTCTGTGAAAGAGGGAGAGTTGCTGGATGGAGTGCAAAAAAGAGAAGTTTCAAAATAACTAGTGTGAAGTAAGGGGGAAGGAAGTGTCTAGGGCCACAGCAAAAAGGATTACAAAGCAAACTGAGGAACCATTCGAGCGTCTGAATTTATCATGGCACCAATTAATTGATTGATTGATTCAGTCATTATTGGATGCTTCAAAAGGTTTAGGTAATGTTGGTGCTGAAGGATTCACTGAGGACTAAAAGATTCAGACAAGCAAGGGTCCATCCACCCCAGAGGAGGCAGAAAGCTGCCATGCTAGGCAAAGGCCAGACAAATGTATCAAGGAAAGCTTTGCTGAGGTTTTAAGGTCCAAGATGAGTTCTGATTGGTTGATAGGGGTGAGCCAAGACAAGAACTGTTACTCCTGGGTAGATTTCCCAAGCCATATCCACATTCATGCATGGCATGAAGTCCCATGCCAGCCACTATTGTAGCTGTTGGTAAGTATAAGTCAATTTTCATTTGAACTAACATGCTTACTCTATACCTGAATATGTGAAAGATATGAAATATTTCATATTTAGGTGGTTGGCAAATACAGAAATAATATCTTTATAAAGGTCTACTAAAAATAGTTTCAAGAATTAGTAGCTACAGTCATATTCTTTTTTTTTTATTATTTTCTAGGAGGTAATCTAGTTTCATGAAAGCAAAGAAGAGAAGGAATGGAATATGATGTGCGTGTTCCAATCCCTTTGTTCATCACTAGCACATTTCACTCCTTGCCTGCTTAGAAAGCCAATAAGCCAGCAAACCCCCAGGCCAGGGCCCACAAACTGGCATCCACTCTAACTCTTGGAAGCAAGTCAGACCAATTACAGGTTGTGGAGACACTGCAGTTTGTTTGAAAATATTAAGTAGGTCAAATTGTCCTGTGAAATGTAGGCTGACAACTTCTTTATTAGTAAGAAGACCATTTATTAATGTATTCAACATCTGTTTCTTGAGTGCAAGGCAATTTGATGGAGATTTTGGGTCTTACTAAAATCAACCAGAGGCCCTGTCCTCTGGAGACAACCTGCAGTCTAGAAGGGAGATGTCTACAAAAGGCTCATACAGGGCAGCAAGGTTATATGCCCAAGAAATTTCACAATAACACAGAGTAATCAGCCCATTGATGTTTTTGGGATCTCCCACTGGCAGCGAAGTTCAGGAGTGGTGAAAAAAAATACCCACATTTCCAGGTCAGCATGCAGCTGCTAAGCTGGCCCATGATACTATATATAGTCTAGGTGTCCTGAAACTTTACAGCACCTTTTAAAATCATGTCCAGAAAAATTAGTTAAAATCAAACTGGATTAATGAAAGTCGTGCGCTGATCTAGAGGCAGGCAAAAATGCCAAAATGTGCCAAGAGAAAAGCAGAAAGAAGCAACATCATACAGCTTAGAGGTCAGGGGTGATCTTCTGTAGATGCCCGAGCAGAACATTGGCAATCAGGAGGATGAGTACAGGCAGCTTATCTGTGAACAAGCTGAGCTGCAACTGAGCAGCAAAAGAGCAGTAGAGCAGATAGTGGAGAGGATTATGAGTAGAAAAATAATGACCTCTACGGAGTCGCACGAAAAGGGTACGGCTGACATCCTTCCATCCTACAGGGAGATGCTGTTGCAAAGTTTAAAGGAAGCTTTCCCTAAGATGTACAAGCTGAGGAACCTAGAGAACATGCTGGTAGCAGGACCTAAATAATGCTATGAGGCATAGAACAGTAGGTAGCAGGGCTTCACGGATGACCGGAAGAAAGGGAAAGGCACCAGCAGTCCTACCTTGCCTAAATTGAGGGAAGAAATTGTCACCTCCACCAGGTAAGTACCCTTCATGGGCATTCCCAGAGCATCTCAAGGTTTCTTTGTTTTCTTTGTTTTTGTTTTGAAACAGGATCTCTGTTGCCTAGGCTGTTGTCACTCTATGCCCAGGAATAGCTCACTGTAGCCTCAACCTATTGGGCTCAAGCAGTCCCCCAGCTAAGTCTCCCAAATAGCTGGAGTAGCTGGGGCTACAGGCACGTGCCACCACACACAGATAATTTTATTTTTAGTACAGACAAAGCCTTGCTATGTTGCCCAGTCTGAGCGTTTTGAGTTTATGCTTCGCATGGCACAGGCTTGTAATTGTCTGCTTACTTGTATATGCTCTTGCCTAGACTAATATCTCCTTGAAGTATCCATTATTTCTCTGTTTTCATTACCCAGCACATTACTTAGCATATAGGTATCATTCAATGTTTGCTAAATGAAACAGTGATCAAATGACTTCTTGTTGGGTTTGACTTCATGTTTGCATGTAGGATATAGGAATGTGAATAGCAGGGCATTGGATCAGGAAGACAGAGTGAACCTACAGTGAATATTTGCCCTTTGCCCAGCATGTAAATCATCTCCCTTTGCTTTTGAGGAATTTCCAGTTTCCTTTGTGGAATTCACTACTTTTGAGTCATGGAAGGAGGCACATCCCACCTAACACTAAAGATGGCCAATCTTCCAATTGCTCTTTCTCAACCTCCCTTGCTGCTGGGGCATGAGCATATCACCTAAGTTCTAACAATCAGACCACTCCCCTGATTTTGAATAGAAAGCGTGTGATGCAAGGAGGGACAGAAAAAAATCCACTGTGGTTTGGTGACAGTTGCAGAATTGAGAGCTTGGTGCAGTAGCATGATGGCTGCCATAGAAGACAGTGCACATGGCAATCACATCATAGTGGGAACGGACTCTGCTAGCATTCTGTGACAGCAACTGTGGTGTCCTCATCCAGCCAGTTCCGTGGCATTATTTTGAGAATTCATTCTGGCAATACAAGCTTCTAAGTCTGTTTCCAGCCCTCCTGAGAAGTCTGTAATCTGCCCAATATCTTTTTTTAAAAAATTCCTTTCTTCTTTAAGTCAACCAGTCAGTTTCTGTAACTTGCAACTTGGAACCCTGACTGATATAGGGCTAACTCCTGGGGCACCAGGCTAGAACTTTCACATATCATCTGCAGGCAGCAGGGGACCATTTAGACTTCTAAGGGTGTCATGACAATCACAGAAGTGTTCTAAGAACATCAAACTGTCAGTGGTATGTAGTATGAACTAGAAGAAGATGGATCTTGAAGAAGAAAAAAGATCAGGTAGGAAGGTTTTACACCTATACAGATGAGAAGTAATGCAGTAATGAAGGACTGAGCTAGGAGATTTGTAACTAGAATGAAGAAAAGAGGTCTATTTCTAATTCCTTGTCTGGTTTTCCACAGGGAATTTGGTCTAAAATGAGGGAAAATTGTGCTTCTGTAGAAAATGCATTATTTATATCACACCTTTCCATGTTATCTTATTCTAGTCTTTCATAGTCTTCCAGCTATTTTACAACTCTGTATATTGTGGACAACTGATTGCAATGCAAAGTAATTCTTGTCTGTAGATATGTAAATTACGCCTACTAGAAGTTCTATTGACTTTCTTCCCCACTGTGGAAGAGGCCAGTTTTGCCTCCATTTGCACATTTGTTTTAACATTTCTGATCCATAAATTAACATTTACAAAATTATCCCTTGAACTGGTTGAAACACCTCACCAGTTTCCTCTTTAATGAATCAAATAAAACCTTTACCTTGTGTTTGTATTTATATCTGTAGGAGACCTTGTTTTTGAAAAATTTAAGCCTTCATTTCTCTCTTTGTACATGGCTTCTTGAAAAAAAAAGCTCCAAAATGGACATAAGTTACTGTCATTCCTGCTATTATCAATTGATGTTTAACTAGAAGTAAGTGTCTAGTACATGACAGGATTTATCTTAAAGAGGCTGTAGAGGAGGAAAAACTTTCCCTATACTCTCTTAGGTTCAGTATCTGGAGATTGCAAATTAAACAGAGAAAAGAAAGATTAACAGGAGAAAAGGTTATTTCACATGGACACAAGGAAGTGGGAGACTCACAGAATAAAAGTGAAAACGCCAAAGTTGTGGTTAGACCTAGGGACTTACATACTATTTTAGCAAAGGGTGATAAAGTATGGAGAAAGGACTAGACAAAGGAAAAGAGGAGTTTGGCTTCTAGAGAGGGTAACTTGTGGGAAGGTGACTAGGAAATTGTTATGGTCTGAATATGATTTGTCCCCACCAAAACTCATGTTGAGGCTTGGTCCCTAATGTGGCAGTGCTGGGAGGTGGTACCTTTAAAAGGTGATTAGAGGCCAGGCGCAGTGGCTTATGCCTGTAATTCCAGCACTTTGGGAGGCCGAGGCGGGCCGATCACGATGTCAAGAGATGGAGACCAGCCTGGCCAACATGGTGAAACCCTGTCTCTACTAAAAATACAAAAATTAGCTGAGCTTGGTGGTGCGTGCCTGTAGTCCCAGCTACTCAGGAGGCTGAGGCAGGAGAATCACTTGAACCTGGGAGGCAGAGGTTGCAGTGAGCCGAGATCACGCCACTACACTCCAGCCTGACGACAGAGCAAGATTCCGTCTCAAAAAAAAAAAAAAAAAAAAAGGTGGGGGGAGGTGATTAGATTGTTAAAATGGACTAATGTCTTTTTTGTGAGACTGGGTTAGTTCTTGCAGGGATGGATTAGTTCTCATGGGAATGGATAAGTTCCCAAGAAAGCAGTTGTTATAAGGTGAGATTGCCTCTCATGTTTTGCCTTTTTTTGCACATGCCCAGTTCCCCTTACATTATCTGCTATGTTTTGATGAAGCAAAGGCCCTCACTAGAAACCACCAGATGGGGCGACCAAATCTTGAACTTCCCAGCCTACAGAACCATGAGCGAAATAAACCTTTTTTTTAAAAAAAAATTAAATCTGTATCAGAAATTCTGTTATAAAAACACAAAAATGACCTAAGTAATGTATGGTAAATAAGCATTATTTACTAAAGTCTGTTATGTAGACTCAGTCATCTCAAGTGATAAGAGTTGTCTCCTGAGTCTTTCTTCTCTTCCTCTTATGGAAAAAGGAGGTCACCTATACTTTGCAAGTGTGGGTTTCCTTTACAAAGATTTCCTTTACAAAGGGGAAATTTATGCCCTTTTAAGCAGAAAAGGGAATGGCCTAGAGTGTCTCCCATGTTTGCTGTTTCTTAATTGCCTTCAGTTCAAAATAATCCTTATGCCAAAGCGACATATTTTGGGGTGATATTCTGATCCCTTCCAACTGCCATAACAAAGTACCACAGACTGGAAGACTTTCACAAAGCTGACTCATTTATATGTAAAGTATTTGTCACTCAGTGTCCTAAATACATAGAAGTGCATGAGGGATTAAAATCCCTGCATATCCGATAGAGCCCTAAGTGGATCTCAATCAATATGAATGAATGGATGGGTGATTATGTTTATAGCGCCTGTCTTATGGCTGCATGCTAAATCCTTTTCAGTGGACTCCAAGGAAGTGACCCAATTCTCTGGTTATATTAGAATTTTGTTATATGGAATATAGCTTAAAATAAGTGGACCATCAGCTGAAAGTAAGAAATCTTTGAGTCTTACAGCTATTTCATTGAAATAGAATTTGATTTGTACCACAACCATAAAAGGTGGTCTAGCAGTGCAAGATATTCTTCTATGGGATCATGAATACTGATCTATTTTTTACACAGATATATCTCAGAAGCTAACATTCAGAAATGTGCTAACACAATATGTCACAATATGTTGTTTAACAAAAATATAGAAAAAAGCCATATCTGCCACAAATGAGGAGTGTCATTAAAGCATCAGCTGCAAGTATTCACAGGCTTCTGACTTGGCAATTGGCTGCAGAGAACCACTTACTCAAGCAATTCCTCACTATTAGCTTTTGCTTGTTGCTCTTGGCTTCAGCACAAAGTTGCTTTTAAAAGCAGGTGACAAAATGAAAGCCTCAAGTATATGACCTTATTTCAGGTCATTTGTAACTTCTCAGATTGTTGGTTAAAAAAATTGTTTGCAAAGAGTATTAATAGGCTTGCATGGTTTTCATAAACCACCTGAATAAGGTGCTTCTCAGAAGGAACCATGCCATTCATAAAGCAAGGACTCTGGAGCCAGATGGAATGGGTGCGAAGTATGGCTCTAACATCTCCTAGCTGTTTGATGCTGAGAAAATTATTTAAATCTCCCTATGTCTTGGTTACTTACCAGTAAATCTCAGAATCCTCATGGGGAGTGAATATGTAAAGCACTTAGCATAAAGTCTGGTCCACAGAAATGCTATATAAGTATTTACTGATAATATGGAGATGTGTATTTATTGATTGAAAAAAGAATTCCTGCAAACTACAATGGTTCTGGCTGCTTCCCAACATGGGGAAGAGAAGGGGCAGCCTCAACATTGCAAACAGCTGGGGAGGACCAAGATGACTGGCCATTCGCTTCTGTAATACAATATTTCCTCTCTCCCCTCCACCTTTCCCACGTTTCTGGGAAAAGTGCCCGATAATGAAAACAAGTTGTTAGGAGGACCTCCCATGTGATATGAGAAGGATGGTACCTGATCTGGAGCCCATTCTTCAGGGGAAATTTTCTGATTCTTTGTCAGCTTAGTGGGAATGATCAAAATGTCTTTTGATAATGGTTTCTGTTCATTTTAGCAAATCTCATCCCAAATTGCGAACATAAAAAAAAAGTGGATAGCATCTTCTTTTATTTCCTTTGCTAAATAGTTGAGAAGCATGAGATAGGTCCTTACAACTTCAGGCTTGTCTTCAAGAGTAAGTCCAAAAAAGAGGTAAACAGATTTCCTGCTTCAGGGACAGGCTGATAAGGGTTAACATTTTGCTGAGGATTCCATTTGTGTGCCCTCTAAGGAAACAGGCAATGCCTCACAGGATCCCATTACCCAAACAGGAGAAGCTAGGAGCCTTGGGAAGTATTTACCCGGGGCATGAAAGGGTCACATAACTTCATATAACTTGCAACACAGCATTTTTTTAACATTCAAGTAAGATTAGAGGGGAAAAAAGGTGTGTGCGCACACACACACACACACACACACACACACAGAAAGAGAAGGAGGAACTTAAACCAGCTATGGTGAAGACAACCTAAAGGTCAAAATTGTAATATTAAATAAATCTTACAAGATTTTATAAACCGTAATTTATTGTCTATGTGCAACTGACATTTTAGCTCTTGGTTTAATACCAGACACTTCAAAGTATTCTTGTAGAAGAATGGTTGATAACCCTCTTACACAGTATAATTGGAATTCTGCATGTTAGAACATTTGGTTTCTGAAAGATTTTTGTAAATGTTAATAGCTGTCTTTTAAAATGGTGTAAGTGTGAAATGCTATGAAAAGCAAAGGTTTAAATGTCACTCTGTCTATAATTTTCATATTGTAAAAACTAAATAAGTTTTTTAAAATGGAAAACCTAAAAGCCTGCTGCAAGTTTGAAGATATCAGCTCATTCATTCTTCCTTTTTGAAATGGATATGACATTTAACCAAATGAGCCAAATTTAGAATTAAAGGTGATCTGTTTTTTCTAAAATTTAATATTGAACATTTCGCCTAAACTGAGAAGCAATTATATTTACAGAGTCCCTACTTCTTCCCACACTGCATGAGCTTATGATTAAAGATCTGCCTTTAAAGTATTCATCTGATGAGCCACCCAGCTACACATAGTCATTACCATCTGAATTTCCATTCTGGACTCCAGCCAGTCTGGCTGAGGCAGTATCTGGGCTCTTTGTATAGAGGCAGAGCCAATGCATTTCTTCCCAGAGTACATTTCTTCCCACTATGAAAATAAAAAATGCCTTTTCCCCCTTCTCCTTTCTCCTGTTTTTTTTTTTTTTTTTTTTTTTTACTCTCAGGTTGGCTTTTACTTCTTTGTGAATATTTACTGTGTAAGCGGGAAAGGGTTCATTTCCGTCCATTACCCCTCCTTGGGAATCTGAATTCTGCATCATCTCTGGTACTTGGCAGCCTGCGTACATAGGCCAAGAGTGAGCATCCTACAAACAAGAAAATAAATAAACCTGATTCACCTAGAATAGGGTCCGAACATTACTGCTCAAACCCCATTTCACCTAAGTCCTGTTTAATGGACCAGTGTATTTGGTGTTGGGTATGTGGCTGCTATGAGAAATTTGTTACTTTTCATAAGTACCAAAGGTTGCAGGGGAATCAATTAAAAAAAATGTAAATGAGATGGCATTCAAGAA
This sequence comes from Pan paniscus, assembly GCF_029289425.2. Lineage (NCBI taxonomy): Eukaryota > Metazoa > Chordata > Mammalia > Primates > Hominidae > Pan > Pan paniscus. The sequence goes on along the minus strand of NC_073253.2, from coordinate 120,171,321 downwards.
TTTCCCTCTAATCCATCACACTCATTCAATGCAGTAGTGTTACAATATGTTTTGCTGGTTGAAAGAGAAAGGAGCCCAGTTATTGTTCAAACGCCAGGAAGTACAAGTAACTTGTACCTAACTTACCTCTGCTCCTGTAAGCACATGCTCTAGATCTCAGCATCCTTTGCCTTGTGCAGCTAACAAGAGAAAGTCAGTTGGGTACAGCTGGTTAATACATACTAAGGCTATTTTCACAGAATCATTTATTCATTCTCCCTCAGCCTTTAACTCTATGAATAGAAACCAGTTTTAGGCTAAGCTCCTATTAGAGGCAGAGTCAAGAGATACAGTATTGGCCAAATCCAATATTTTCTATTGGGATAAATTGGGGATGTATGTAATCTGTTCTTCTTTCATTTTAACTTACATCTTAAGAATATTATATCACTTTGACCCAGTACACTGGACAATGCCTCCCTCTTCACCACAGGGAAGGAAAAAAGATGCATTCTTCTATATGAAATTGGGATTTTTTTTTATATCCTGGGAGAGTCCTTAGTAAGTGGTTAACCCTGTTATTTAATTATGACAGAGGAGCTGAGGTTCTCAAACTTTAGCAAGCATCAGAATCACCTGGAGGGTTTGTTAAAACACAGATTGCTGAGTCCTGTCCCAGTTTCTGAGTCAGCAGATCTAGAACAGGGCTGAGAATGTGCATTTCTAAAAAGTTTCCAGATGGTTCTGATGCTGCCTTTTCCACACTTTGAGAACCACGGAAATAGTGTGTTTTTCCAGCACCAAAGCCAAGGATTAACTGGGTTATAGCTAACAACCCTAAATAGCACACTCACTAAGTCACCTAAGGGCATACTTTATATTCTGCTTTTCCCGGTTTACTAAAGAGACAGCACCACACTGGATGATTTACAAAGATCATTTTTAATGGCATGGGTCATGGACTGGTAAAACTGCTTAAAAATGTTCCCAACTAAATTATTGTGAGCATGTTCTATTTGGGGCTTTAATTAATCGTTCATTCCTATTTTTCTTCCTGAAAAACAAAAATAATAATATAATAACTTCCATTTGTTAATTTCTTCCTACAATGCTACTGGCTCTGTGTTGCCTGGTTCCCATCAGTTTACCTCATTCAACCTTCACTGCAATCAAGGAGGAAGCTTTATCATCCCTATCTGACAGAACTGAGGACATGGCTGAAGGAGATTAAAAGCACATTTGGAAATACCGCTTTAGATACTCTACAAGTTAACCTTGGAATAAACCAGACTATCAGAGAGCATTGTCACTCACTGACGGATTTCTTTCATTCCTCTCTGCTTTGGCATTAGGCAGTTAGCCACATCAAGAGACTTCATAAGAAACAGCCCTGTAACTCATTTGTTGCTTTCCTGTAAGAATGTTGTCAAGGACATTATTTACTTCATTACAAAGGGTCTTCTTTGTGCTGGAGAAACTTCTCTCAGATCTCTGTGCCAGGAAGAATGGTGTTTCTCCCAAACACTGGGTTTGATATTACAGATAGTATAAATTATATATCCAGGCACATCCTCCTTTAGTGAGTATATACAAACTGGCTTCACTTCATTATTTTCATCTTCCAACTTCTCCATAATAATATTTACTTTTAAAAATGTTCTTAACAATGAATATGACCAAGACAATTTGAGGAAACCAATCATAAACTTTGTGTCAATATAGTAATCATGTTTCCTGCAGGGAGATACCACTGTTCCCACTAAAACAGAACACAACAAAAGGAGGCAGGAGAGAAATGAATGACTTAGGACCTGTCTAGGTTGAAAAGGCAAACTAGAAGTGGGGCACACCTAACTTGTTTAAAAAGACTTTGTCAACTATTATTTGTGTACTCTTGGCATTTCTGTGTTCTCCTCATTCCTATTTCATTCCTATTCCCCTTTAATATTTCCTTTACATACCTGATACCTTCCCTCCCAAAAATGGTGTGTGTCTATGTAGTTCCTTGATGATTTTGTCAACGAATAATAAACCCTGGGTTTTGGATAAGGAGGTGAAAAGAAAGGGCTCTGCTTGATTCTGCACAGGGCTATACACCACAGGGCGAGGAAAAAAGGAAAATCCAAATATGTTTAGTCAGGATGTTTTCCTAAACTATTGAAGAAATCTTATCTGGCCTCCTCTTAAAATATGTAAGAACTGTTTCCACCTGCTTGTTACTTGGCTGTGCTTATTTTAGACCAAAGCCAATAAAAAAAATGAGACTCTTCCCACAGTTTACTTATTAATTATACAGGAGAAAATAGTAGCTTAACAGGAGAACTCTGGTGGACACCCTTTTACCCAACTTAGCAATACTACCAGTGGGATGAACAGGCACCATGTGTCTGCTTGTGTGACAGTGTGACAAAACACAATACCACTTACCTTTCATTCCTGAGGGGAGAGAAAAGTGCATCCTGAATCTAATTATAGGGAATTATAATTAGATTTGTAGAATGTCCCAAACTGAGGGACATTCTACAAAATAAATGGCCTGTATTCTTCAAAACAATATCATGAACGACAAAAAAAGGTAAAAAAAAATTCCAGATTAAAGGAGACTAAAGAGTCATAAAAACTAAACCTAACACAAGATCCCAGATTGGGCTCTGAACCAGGGAAAAAAATGCTATAAAGAATATTACTGGAGTAGTAGCTCGTGCCTGTAGTCCCAGATACTCATGGGGGAGGCTAAGGAGGGAGGATAGCTTGATCCCAGGAGTTCAAGGCTGCAATGAGCTATGAGTAGAACACTGCACTCCAGCCTGGGCATCACAGCTAAACCCTGCCACATATCCCCCAACCAAGGAAAAGATATTGTTGGAGCCTCTGGCAAAATTAGAATAAAGATCTGTAGATTTGATAAGGGATTGTATTAATATTTCACATTTTGATAATTATAACATTGTTATGTGAGCAAATATTCATGTTTTTAGGAAATACACACTGAACTATTTAGGGGTAAAGAAGAACTGTGCCTACAGCTTACCCTCAAATGATTCAGAAAAATAGAATCCCATAATCATTTTATGTAGATGATAGAGATAAATATAGACATAGGTGCATTTACCCCATGTTCACGATGCAGCACGTTCATCACACAGCACGATGGGATAGATGGATGGATTCACAGATGGATGGATAGTTAAAGATATGAAAGTAAATGAGGCAAAAGGTTAAAAACTGTGAATCCAGGTGAAGAGTATACAGTAGTTCTTTGTACTATTATTGCAATTTTCTCTGTCTGAAATTATCACAAAATGTTTGAGGTTTGTTTTGGAAAAAATAATAGCCACAGAGTATTTTTTTCCCGAAGCAATAGTGCATGAAGTGTTGTTTGTGATGTGGCAAAGCAAATAGCTGCAAAATAAAGTTATTCACATAACAAGTATGGTCATCTTAAAAGCATGATGCCTAGTGAAAACCACTTCCTTTCATGCACAGACTTGGCTAAATCTTTTAAAAATTTTTTTGAAGCACTGGGGTTGATTATTCACACCACAGAATTCTCATGTGGTAGCAATGTTATGCACGCCATCTTTAAAACATGCTTGGCTCTCAAAAAGCCCTTCCCCCTACCCTCTAAAAAGCACTGGAACACACCAAAGCCTAGGAGGTACCAGCTGGAGTCATATATTCTGTTTTCTCTGACAAGGGTAGTGCCATTATAATCCAACAGGCCCATGTGAATGTGCGGCAAACATTCGCTTCGATTTTTATTGTGGAGCATGACAGAAAAGAACATTTGTTCCTTTTCATTCCTGAATGTTTTCATGGTGACATTTCTCAATCTGTGGGTTTGGGTGTGTGTGTGCGCATGTGTGTGTGTGTGTGTGTGTTTACTGCTTTCTTTTCCCTCAAAGAGATCACCCAGTGACCTTGAAATCTGCACTGGCATTTCACTGGCAGGAAGGCAAGTTCCCTCTTTTCATTTGCAAAATGAATAACAATTTGATCATCCTTAAACTTCTAAAAGGTTAATTATGCTCTCTTCATGAGTATCAAATAAAAACCTGTTTTATCTCTGCCCAAATGAAACCCACAGGGCTCACCCTCCCTCCAGCTCTGCCAGAAGCCCGAGTCCTTCTGGCTGTCAATTAACCACTATCAACTCCTAGATCTGTGTGAGCTGCTGTGAATTTTCTCATCCCAAAACTATGACAGCCCTCATTTGTTAGAGCTGTGTGGTGACTTTAAAAATTTCTCAGCAGGAAAGTGTTACCAGCTTTGGGTGTGATGGAAAGAAAAGGGAAGCATGAGGAGCAAGCTGGAGAGAAAGAAAGAGAAAGATAAAAAGATGTTGGATTACTAAAACTTCATTTCACTCTAAAGATTTCCACACCCAAACAAGAATTCAAACAACATAACGAAAATTGGAGGGAAACGCTAATAAACATAACAACCATAAAAATTAAAAGCAAATTTAAAATATTTAAGCTCTGCTGCAGCCAGAAGCATTCGATTCTTGCTAGTTCTCAAAGAAGGTACACTTCTGCACACTCAGCGATGACGGTGCCCGTGTGTCAACACTCGTGGTGGGAGTGGTCAACAAGACTTTGTATGGAAAAGGCTCAACATCTACCCCCCTCCCCTTTAACATTTCTAAGCTGCTACTATTTCTTGGCCATAAACAGCCTCTTTAGTTATAAGCCAGAAGCCATATCTTTAAAAGTAAGTCTGAGAGAGTTACATTTCATTTTTATTACAAGAAAACGTCATCTTTCAAAGAAAAGCGATGGCAGAGAATGGCAGCTCATGCTAGGGGGCAGGAAATCCTGCTTTTGCCTGACACTCATGGCTCCTTGTTTTAATAACTCATACTATTTCACATAAGCCAACCAAGCATTATTATATTTGAAAACATAAACAGAAGATGGAACAAGCAACATAGTTTTTTCCAGAGGAAGCATGTTACTATACACAAGAGCTCAGGTGTTTTAACAATTGCGTAATTACCAAGATACCCTACAGAGCCCGATCTTTTGACTAGACTGAAGCGTGTTATGTGTGTAAAAATAAAAAAGGCCTCTGTGCAACTTCACCCCATGTTCACCATGCAGTGAGTAAATGGGTGATAAAACAACAAGTCTCTTAGTCTCTTATTTCTTCTCTTTTCTTTTTCTTTCTTCCTTCCTTCCTTTCTTTCTCTTTCCCTCCCTCCCTTCCTTCCTTCTTTGTTTCCTTCCTTCTTTTTCTTTCCTTCTTTCCTTCTTTCTTTCTTCATCCCATGTTCACCATGCAGTGAGTAAATGGGTGATAGAACAGCAAGTCTCTTAGTCTCTTATTTCTTTTTTCTCTTTTCTTTTTCTCTCTTTCTCTTTTTCTTTCTTTCCTTCCTTCCTTCCTTCCTTCCCTTCCTTCCTTCCTTCCTTCCTTCTTTCCTTCTTTCCTTCCTTCTTTCTTTGCTTTTCAGGTGTCACCCAGGTGGGGGTACAGTGGCATGATCATAGCTCATAGCCTCAAACTCCTGGGTTCAAGTGATCCTCCCACCTCAGCCAATGTGGGGATAGAGATGCTCACCACCATACCCAGCTAACTTTTCTCTTTTTTGTAGACACAGGGGTCTCATTATGTTGCCCGGGCTGGTATTGAGCTCCTGGGCTCAAGCAATCTTCCTGCCTCAGCCTTCCAAATAATGCCTGAGATTACTGGTGCAAGCCACCAGGCCTGGCCCTTTATTTCTTCAGCAACGTCTCTGTAAGAAGATCTAGTGGAGACTACAACTTTCCAGTGATTTCATGAAAAATGAAATCATTTTTACCAAGAAGCACTAATGCAAATTCGGAGTTTTGGTTGTTCTTCTTCCTGGATGTGTGAGTATGTGTGTGTGGCAATATACGTAACATAAAACTTACCAATTTTACTATTTTCAAATGTATATTAAACACATTTCAAGTGGTGTTAAGTACATTCACAATGTTGTAGGTACTTCACCACATCCATCTCTAGAACTTTTTCGTCATCCCAAAGAGAAACTCCCCCATTACCCCTTTCCCTACCCACTGGTAACCTCTGCTCTACATCCTGTGTCAATGAATTTGCCATTTTAGGTACCTCACATAAATTAAATTATATAATGTTTGTCCTTCTGTGCCTGGCTTATTTTACTTAGCATGTTTTCAAGATTCATCGACGTTGTAGCATGCATCAGAATCACATTTCTGTTTTTAAGGCTAAATAACATTCATATATATATATATATATATATATTTATATGCCACATTTTGTTTATCCATTCATCTGTTGATGGGCATTTGGGCTATTTCCACCTTTTGATTATCATGAATAATGCTGCTATGAACATTGGTGTGTTTGAGTCCCTACTTTCAATTCTTTGGGATATATACCTAGAAGTGGAATTATAAAGTATATACTGTAGTTTTTATGTACAATAATTGTGTTAGCCAGGCCAACACACATGTGTTTCTTTATGTGAGGTAAAAAAATAGAATATAAATTTTACTTAGCAAATATTGGATATTATCATGCTTACATTTCATTTCAACATGGTTTTTTTGTTGTTACTCAAGTATTTGACTAATTATAGGAAGATTTTAAAACTTTAGAAATGGGGGAAGAAACTGAATTCATGCTCTTTCTAATTTTCTTTTAGCAAAAATATAGAGTTTAGGTCTGTCTTAGTCTGTTTTGTGTTGCTATAACAGAATACTTAAAACTGGCCAATTTTTTTTTTTTTTCCGAGATGGAGCCTAGCCCTGTCGCCCAGGCTGGAGCACAGTGGTGCGATCTCGGCTCACTACAAGCTCCACCTCCCGGGTTCAAGCGATTCTCCTGCCTCAGCCTCCCAAGTAGCTGGGATTACAGATTCACGCCTCCATGCCCAGCTAATTTTTATATTTTTAGTAGAGATGGGGTTTCACCATGTTGGCCAGGCTGGTCTCAAACTCCTGACCTCGTGATCCACCCCCCGCCAGTCTCCCAAAGTGCTGGGATTACAGGCGTGAGCCACCACACCCGGCCTGAAACTGGCTAATTTGTTTTTAAAGATTTATTTAGCTCATGGTTCTGCAGGCTGGGAAGTTCAAGATTGGGCAGCTACATCTGGTGGCTTCTGGTGAATGCCTCATGCTGCATCAGAACATGGCAGAGAAACAAAAAGGGAAGCAGGGCCGGGCACGGTGGTTCACACCTGTAATCCCAGCACTTTGGGAGGCCAAGGCAGGCAGATCACCTGAGGTCTGGAGTTTGAGACCAGCCTGACCAACATGGAGAAACCCCATCGCTACTAAAAATACAAAATTAGCTGGGTGTGGTAGCACATGCCTGTCATCTCAGCTATTCTCGGGAGGCTGAGGCAGGAAAATCGCTTGAACCTTGGAGGCAGAGGTTGCTGTGAGCCAAGATTGTGCCCTTGTACTCCAGCCTGGGCAACAAGAGCCAAACTCTGTCTCAAAAAAAAAAAAGGGGGGGAGGGAAGCAGGCACTTGCCAAAAAGGGCAAACATTAGAGGTGTCCTCACTTTGTAACTACCTGCATTCTTGGTAACTAACCCAGTCCCTTGAGAGTGAGAACTCACTCTTGAGACAAAGGCATTGAGACCTCTTAATGACCTAATTGCTGGTTTTTTTGTTTTTTTATTTTTTTGAGACAGAGTCTTGCTCTGTTGCCCAGGTTGGAGTGCAGTGGCGCGATCTCGGCTCACTGCAAGCTCCACCTCCCAGGTTCATGCCATTCTCCTGCCTCAGCCTCCCAAATAGCTGGGACTACAGGTGCCCGCCACCACGCCCGGCTAATTTTTTTTTTTTTTTTTGGTATTTTTAGTAGAGATGGGGTTTCACCATGTTAGCCAGGATGGTCTCCATCTCCTGACCTCGTGATCTGCCTGCCTCGGTCTCCCGAAGTGCTGAGATTACAGGCGTGAGCCACCATGCCTGGCGCCTAATTGCCTTTTAAAGTCACCACCTCCCAACACTGCCACACTGGGGACCAAGCCTCAACATGAATTTTCGTGGGGACAAATCATATTCAAACAATAGTAAGGTCCAAACTAAAGCACTAACATGGGCAATAAGTATTTTCCTCTGAGTGGTGCATGGAGGAAGAACTTCATGTTTATCAAGAGTTATTATCAGTTGGCAGGGACAGTTGACAAGGTTTCCAACTGCACCCTTCTGTATGCCACTTTTCTCCCTGTAGTGGGAAGATTTTCCACTGCCCACGCAGGGTGTCATTTGGCAAACTGTCCCCCGTTCTTCCTTTTATATTTTTTCTTTTTAGAGACAAGGTCTTGCTCTGTCACCCAAACTGGAGTACAATGGGATGATCTTCGCTCACTGCAACCTCTACCCCACAGGCTCAAGCAATCCTTCCACCTGAGCCTCCTGAGTAGCTGAGACCACAAGCACATACCACCACAATCAGCCAATTTTTAAGTTTTTTGGAGAGATAAGGTCTCCCTGTGTTGCCCAGGCTGGGCTCAAGTGATCCACCCACATTGGCCTCCCAAAGTGCTAAGATTACAGGCATGAGCCACTACATCTGACCACTGAGCCACCAAGCCCAGCCATCCTTCTTTCCTCCCTACAACCCACTATGCCTTTTGTGAACCAGATAATGCCACTGTTCTGCTCTCAGCTAATGAGAACAGATGGGCACATAATCCAAGGAGGATCAGTCTACAGATTGGCTAGGTGACCAGTGGCCTATGATCCAGGTTTTGGATTGCAAACGTGAACAGAACTAACTGGACTCCTATCTCAGGACATGAGAATCAGAAAACTGTTAATGAATCATGGAGCCACCGAAGAAGTGGGCAAAGATGGTACTAAGAATGCTATGAGATTGTCCGGTTTGGAAAGGACACTGTAAGCCAAAGTTACATGCAAGCTGAAATTATGAGGGAAAAGAGAAAGTCATATATTAGAGAAAAAATGCATCAGATACACAGGGAGAAGTAGATACGTCTTGTGAGATGACACAGTCCATGAGGATGATGGCAGAGCTGCTTGCAAGAGCTGCCTTTGTGTCTAAGTCTTGCCATTTCAAGGTCTCTCCATGTATTTCTTTACCAATAAACCCTTTTGTTGAGTTAACTGGAGTAAGTCTCTGTCCCTTGCAGTTTAACAAACCTAATTGAAACTCTCTCTTCTATTGTTTCTTCTTCTATATCTACCATCTTCCAATGTCTCTTATTATCCTTCTAAGCCCCTTTCTTTCTTTTTTCTTCTTTTCTCCCCCATGCCTCAACCCTACCTATGCCTCAGGCATACTGCTGGGGCCCATCCTTATAGAAGACCCTAAAAAATGGAAGAGAAATAACACAGCAGTTTGGATATTTTTTAAGTGGCAACTTTATTGAGATGTATATCATAATTCAGTATTTTAAAGTATACAATTTAGTGGGTTTTAGTATATTCAGAGTTGTACAGTCATCACAACTGTTTAATTTTAGAACATTTTCATCATCCCAAAAAGAAATCCCATACCCATAAGCAGTCATTCTCCATTTCCTCCTCCCCCTAGTCTCTGAGAACCACCAATCTACTTTCTGTCTCTACAAAGTTGCTTATTCTGGGCATTTCATATAAATACATTATGTACAAAATACAATAATTACAATACATGAGTAGCTTCTTTCACTTAGCATAATGTTTTCAAGGTTTTTCCATGTTGTTGCATGTACGAGTACTTCATTTCATTTCATCGTTGAATAATATTCCATTGTATGGGTATACCACATTTTGCTAATTCACTCATATGTTGATAGGCCTTTGGGTTGTTTCCAGTTTGGGGCTGTTATGAATACTCCTGCTGTGAATATCTGCACACAGGTTTTTGTTTACACATGTTTTCAGTTATCTTTAGTATATACCTAGGAATGGAATCGTTGGGTCATATGGCATAATGCAATATATTTAGTTGTCTTTTTGCTCCCCTTTCCCTTCTGCAGACCTTTGGCAGGTTTTGCAGCTATCACTCTATTATTTTCTTTATATTTTCTTTGCACGTTCCTGTTTTCAGTACATCTTTCCATTTTTCTCTTCTCTCTACTTTTCCTTTTATCTCATTATTTGAGTTCATTTTTTAAAAAAATCTCATCCTTAAGTAGCTTTCCCTGATGGCTTTTATTATATTTCCTTTACGATATTTTTCTTCTCTCTCCCTGTTGCTGATAATGCTTGAATAAACCCAGCTTCACCTAGAGGGAAATAAGTATCATGTGGAATAGAATGACTTGAAGTAGTTCTGTAGAGTAAGAACTTCATAAACAGAAGCACATATTTAAGGGTGCATAGACAGAAGATTACAGTAGCTCATATTTAAATGACCATTGTGGTCATATTTTTATTTCTGTATTTGCCAAGTCTGACCACAAAACTTGATGTTGACCTGCAGCCTCTTCCATCCATCCATCTAAACAAACTGCAAATACAATGTGACTCCCAGGTAATTGCTGCGCTGCTGCTATAGGCTATGTCACCATCAGCAGTACTAACCCTTTGCCTCGGGCACCATATGAACAGTGACAGGCGAATCACCCTGATGAGATGAAGAACTCTAAGTGGATTGAGGGAGGCCTTTGACTCATCCCAGCCCCACAGCTTCCCACTCAGATGTGCTCTTACATTATTCCCACTGTAAACTCAAGTCAGAAGCTGAAAAGCACCAATTTTGCTCAGGGAGATGATTCAGTATTTTTAAAGTTTTTGACTGCTGACCAATTAAAAACCAGATGATACTGTTAACAACCTCTAAATAAGCCAGGATTTAGAACCATAGAAGGCACCAAAGCACCTACCAGCCCTCCATGCTCAGTGTGAGTTTGAGAGAAATTCAAAGATAATTACAATGATGAGGAGGATGCTGATGACCTTAGGGATACTGGGCATGACTCACATCATTAACTGGAAAGCAGCAAATTCTGTTTCCTAAATATATCTCCAGTGAGCCTCCTATTTACTCCATTTCAGTATTTTTTTTCAAGATTCTGAAATAGTATCCATTTCCAGTTAATGATTTGACTGCTGCCCAATGTCCCTAAAGCCTTCACCATCATCTTTACCATTGTAATTATCATTGAATGTTTTTATACTCATACAGGGTACGGCTGCATATTAGATGAAGTAATGTGGCTGATTTCACATGTAACTTAAAAAGCATAGTTTCATCCATATTTAGTCAAACCACATAGTTTATGCTATTGAAAATCTACCATTACTAAGACATTTGTTAACAAGCACTTTGCTAAGCCTTTCAGTCTGTGAATGGGGAAGTTGAGACATTTTTCAAAAGGGAAAGCCACACAAGCTCATATTCCTAAAATTCATTAATATCACCATTTTGTAAAAGCCATTGGAGATTTTTCAGGACAAGGAGTGACATAAAGAAGCCTGATCCCCAAATTGGTTGGCATTGCCCTTAACTTACAATTTTGAATACTATTCATTGTGTCAGGCAATAGGACTTTTGAGGGTATGGTGGATACCAACAGTAATGAGTTTTGCTTTTATTTTAATTTTTGTGCTCTTTATTATCCAATATACCAAAACCCTTTCCAAATAAAGAGCTGGTGCCAATATCAGTCAGGGATTTTCTATCCATGAGTGTATTCTTATTCCTGTGTGATCAGACTTCAGAAAGAGTTCTAAAACAAGCAGTGCTGGCGGTGCTGGATTTTAGAGCAGAGATGCTATAAAAAGTGCACATTAGAGAAGTTTTGGATAACACAGCATGATGCAAATTGCTACCATACGCATCACTTACTGGAACCACGCCGATCTCAGCAGAGGGGACAGGAGTGACATCACCAGCACTGTGACTTGAACCACCCTCAGGAAAACACAGCTGATGGGACAGCGATGGTTGTAACAGCACAGAGACCTAGCAATGCACGCCATGTGAGACCAATCAAGAAGCAGTTGCTGGAGTTCTCAGTTTCATTTCTCAAATTTTATAGCTAGACCACATAAAAAATTTATAAGAGAAGCCTGGGACATTTGGAGGCAATGAAGGGAAGTGGCACACTGAGCATCATTTTATTTTGTTCTTATCAGGTAAGAAATCACCAGAAATGAAAGCTTTCATAGTATCAGCATTAATAACAAAATGACCCGTACAACAAGAACAGTTCAAGGGCTACTCTGTCCATTTCCTATGCCAAATAGCTCTTGCATTAACACTCTTGCTCTCTTCCCTAAAAGCTCACAGTGTTGAAATTAGAGAAGCCCCAGGGGTTACAGCAGGCCAGAATACTGGGACAGACCATATCTAAATGATGCCAGACACTGAGAAATGCTACCAAGGACCAGCATTTTAAAAAATACCTAGAGAATTATCAAAATTTGTTCTGGCTTATTTTATTTTATTATTATTTTTTGAGATAGTCTCGCTCTGTCACCTAGGCTGGAGTATAGTGGTGTGATCTCGGCTCACTGCAACCTCCACCTCCCGGGTTCAAGCAATTCTCTTGCCTCAGCCCCCCAAGTAGCTGGGATTACACGTGCACACCACTACACCCAGCTAATTTTCATATTTTAGTAGAGATGGCATTTCTCCATGTTGGCCAGGCTGGTCTCAAACTCCTGACCTCAGGCGATTCGCCTGCCTTGGCCTCCCAAAGTGCTGGGATTACAGGTGTGAGCCACCACGCCTGGCCCTGATTTATTTTAAATTTAGTGTCAGCTCTCTGGCAATCTCAACTTCTCCTCTTTCTCAATCCAGTGGTTTGCTGGAAATTCATTCTCTTAATACTCAGATGCAACCACTAGCTGACCATGAACTGACTCTGTTTCCTATTGTTCAAAAATATTTATTAAATACGTTCTATGTGCCAGGTACTGACTAGGTGCTGGAGATGAAATGATTAACAAAACAAACATGATCCTTGCCCCCATGTTGTTTATATATTTACTTGTAGGGGAAGAGTAAGGGATATCAACCGAGTGCCACTCAAAAATATAAGTAGGAACCACTATTGCAGGAAAACAAAACAAAACAGGTGTTATGAATGAGTGTATGGGAGGAACATGCTTGGTCAGGGAAGACCATACCAGGAAATAGAACCAGACACCTCTTGCCACCTTCTCTTCTAGTGGCATCATCCATGATCCCTTCGTTCTATTGCCAGGACCATGGCAAGAGCCTTTGAAGCAGATTTTCTGATTCACATCCTTATCCCCAACTAGTTCATTTCCATATAGCAGCCAGAGGGAGCCTCCCAAAATGCATGGGAGGTAATTTCTCTTTTTTTGAGACAGAGTCTTGCTCTGTCATCCAGGCTGGAGTACACTGGTGCAATCTCTCAGCTCACTGCAACCTTGCCTGCCGGGTTCAAATGATCCTTCCACCTCAGCCTCCCGAGTAGCTGGGATTACAGGTATACACCACCACACCTGGCTAAGTTTTTTGTATTTTCCTAGAGATGGGTTTTCACCATGTTGGCCAGGCTGGTCTCGAACTCCTGACCTCAAGTGATCCACCCACCTCGGCCTCCCAAAGTTCTAGAATTACAAGAATGGACCACTGCGTCCAGCTCATGGGAGGTAATTTCCTTCCCCTGCTTGAACTTGTAGTGTAAAGATTAAAGTCCTTTCATGGCCTTCAAGGCCCTAGAAGACCTGACGCCCTGCTATCTCTCTGCCCTCATCTCCAACCACTGTGTTTCTGCCACACCGGCCTCTTTGTTGTTCTTCAAAAGATCGAGACTGACCCTTTCTCAGGGCCTTCCAAATTGTGGCGCCTCCTCCAACAAAGCTCTTCCCCCAGATGTCTGCAGAGTGTCCCCCTCACTTAACACAGACTCTACTGAAATGTCACTTTGCCAGGTCCGCCTTTCCTGCCAATCTGTATAAATGAGGAGCGTCCCACCAGCACTCTCAGGCCCCCACTCGGCTTTCATTTTCTGTACCATACTATATATTGTGTTTCATTTACTTATTGTCTGTTTTTTCCCACTAATGTGCAAACTCATGAAAACAGGGAGCAAACTATGAGGAAAAGCTGAGCAGAGGGAGCAGCATGTGGGAAATCCTGAGACAGGAGAGCTTGGTGTGCTGAGCCACTGACAGCATTGTGGCTTTATGATTTATCTGGAACCACAGGTGCCTCCAACTCTGAGAACTGATCAAGGGCTTGGACAAAAAAGTGAAAATACCACTAGGAAAAAAAGAGTCCCCTCTGTGCAAAAAGGAATCCAGATACATAGAGGAAGAGAGGGAACGAGAAGAGAGAACTCAACTTCCACTGCTCAGCAAGGCACAAAAAAGGTCATGCTTTAAGAAAGAAATTCTCATTAAATTTCATGATTATTGTTTGTTCTTTATTTTCCTGATAAGATCAAATGAAAAACATCTGCCTTTAAAAAATTCCTTTGAGAAAGTTGGTTAGGAGAGATAGTTGCTTTAGCATGACTCAGTAGCCCACATTTTCAATATCTCTCACCCAGTCTTCATCATTGCCAGGCACTTGTTAAGTTTACAGTGCCATTTTTTATGATAAAAGTTAACAAAAATGTATCAGAAATGAATTATAATCATTTTATTTAACTATTTTTTTCTGGGTGCACTGTGCATTGAACAAACATTGAGTATCTACTAAATGCCAGGCCCTGGGTTAAGGTGCCAGGGACACATGGACTCTGCCTTCAAGGGACATCCTGGTCTACCAGCAAGTCAGGTAAAATACCAAAGATAACAGAATTGGTGACAAGGCTACAACAGGTAAACTGATCTTGTAAACCTGAACTGGAAGGAGAATCAAACCTAACACTTCCTGAATCTTGAAACAGCAGCAAGCATCACTAAGGCCAAAATTGGGGGAAGACTCTTACAGGTGGAGACAGCCAAGGAGCAAAGCTCTGAAAACACCAGAGAACAAGAAGTCCTAGAGGCCCCGGTGCAGTGGCTCATGTCTGTAATCCCAGCACTTTGGGAGAGTAGTACTTTGGGATGGCTGGAGACCAGAAGTCTGAGACCAGCCTGGACAACATAGTGAGACCTTGTCTCTACTTAAAAAAAAAATTAGTGGGGTGCAGTGGTGTGTGACTATAGTCCCAGCTACTCAGGAGGCTGAGGCAGGAGGATCACCTGAGCCCAGGAGTTTGAGGTTACAGTGAGCTATGATTGAGCCAATGCACTCCAGCTTAGGCAACAGCAAAACTTTGTCTCAAAAAAAGAAAAGAAAAGAAAAGCCCTAATGGAGGAATCCTTTAATTATGTGCATCAGGGACAGGCCATTAATGGGCTGTAATTTTAAAAACCAGTTAAAATGAGGGAGCACACACACGCACACACACAAAAGTGTACACTTCCCTCAAATATTTAAATACTCATTAGCCACTTTAAAAGACATAGGACCTCCACATTGACCATGGACTACCACATGGGCTTTCTTATATAAATCACACCCAAAATAGATCACCAATTTTTTTCTGTAAGAGAAACTTAATCACATTTATGAAGCAATATGAATGTAAAACACTTCTAGATGTCTAGGATTCCCTCACCCTAATATTCACAGTAGTCTCTACCACATCTAATCAAATGCATTTCCCTTATAGCAACTTCATGATGTCAAGTTTTTCCAGCACTTTCAACTTAGTTTTCATTGTAATAACAAGTTTCTTTTGAATCTCATATTTTATTTGTTCGAATAAATTTTAATTAAATGTAATAATTACAATGGCAATTACAACTTGCATAAACAGGTTCAGGAACAAATGCAACCAGCTTCATGAAGCAGACAACTTAATGGGTAGGAGAAGACGGTAAGACCATACAGCAAGCTTGTCCAACCTGCTGCCCAAGGGCCACATGTGGCCCAGGATGGCTTTGAATGTGGCCCAACACAAATTTGTAAACTTTCTTAAAACATTATGAGTTTTTTAGTGCTTTTGTTTGTCTTAGCTCATCAGCTATCATTAGTGTTAGTGTGTTTTATGTGTGTCCTGAGACAATTCTTCTTTCAGGGTGGCCCTGGGGAGCCAAAAGATTGGACATTGCTGCGGTAGAGTAACTAGCCTTCAGCTCTAAATCAACCATGTTTTCTATGGGTTCCTCTCCTTAATAGCTAGTACCTAAGAACTAGGTAATGCTAACATTTTTATCAAGAAGGTGCAAACTACTTAGCATCCTCTCTTACATCTCAGTCAATTCACCATATGTTTTATATCTATTATGTGCAGAGATTTACAATAGATTGAACAGGAGGGTTTAAACATAAATGAAAGGACTATTCAATAGCACAATAAGGTGACTATAGTCAATAATAACTTAATTTTACATTTAAAAATAACTTAAAGAGTGTAAATGGATTGTTTGTAACTCAAAGGATAAATACTTGAGGGGGTGAATACCCCATTCTCCATGATGTGCTTACTTCATATTGCATGCCTATATCAAAACATTTCATGTACCCCATAAATATATACACCTATTATGTACCCACAAAAGATAATAAAAATAAATGAAAGGGAAAAAAAGACATTATTGACCTTAAAAGGTCTCTAGTATTATTGTACAAATAACTACCATCATCATTGTTATTATCTGACATTCATTGACTACCTACTTTATGTTAGGCATTATGCAAAATACTTTGCACACATTATCTCAATCTTGACAACATTTTTTTTTTCTTTCTTTCTGTATTTTTTTTTGAGACAGAGTTTCGCTCTTGTTGCCCAGGCTGGAGAGCAATGGTGCACAATCTTGGCTCACCACAAGCTCTGCCTCCCAGCTTCAAGCGATTTTCCTGCCTCAGCCTCCCGAGTAGCTGGGAATACAGGTATGTGCCACCACACCCGGCTAATTTTGTATTTTTAGTAGAGACGGGGTTTCTCCATGTTGGTCAGGCTGGTCTCGAACTCCTGACCTCAGGTGATCCGCCCCCCTCGGCCTCCCAAAGTACTAGGATTACAGGGGTGAGCCACCGCGCCCGGCCTGACAACATTTCTTTAAGGTAGATACAAATATCATCAACCCTGTTTTACGGGTAAGTTAACTGAAGCTGAGAGCCACTTAACTGGCAAAGCCAAGCTTTGAATGAGTGAAGGTTGTTGCCACTTTGCTTCCTTGCCCTTTGCTGTTACCAATAATCAGAAACCCCAGATCAGTCTTTCAGCTATTAAACTGTAATAAGCTTTCCTCCTTTGGTTTTTTACTATTAGCATAGAAAGATTTCCTTAAATCATTTTCTCCACCTGAAATTATCACTGGAATGAATGAGAACTAAAAACTTGTGAAGTCTGTTATGGATTCATTGAGTGTCCTGCAGTGTGCTAGAAGCCCAAACACTGAATCAGTCTCAGGCCCACAATTTCAGTGGTCATGACCAACAAATGGGACCATGGCATGACCGATGAGCATTCCATTCAGGAACCACAATGCCGAAGAGTCGACCCTGATTTTTATTACTTGCATTATGCTTTTGTGTGTTTGTTTGTTTGTTGTTTTTTGAGACAGGATTTTATTCTGTTGCCCAGGCTAGAGTATAGTGGGATGATCTCAGCTCACTGAAACTTCTGCTGCCCTGGCATAAGCAATCCTCCCACCTCAGCCTCTCAGGTAGCTTGGAATACAAGCACACACCACTATGCCCAGCTAACTTTTTGTATTTTTTGTAGAGACAGGGTTTCACCACATTGCCCAGGCTGGTCTCAAAGTTCTGGACTCAAGTGATCTGCCCAACTCAGCCTCCCAAAGTGCTGGGATTACAAGCATGAGCCACAGCTGCATTTTGCTTATTTTAACAGGACTTCTTTAGAATTTTTTAGAGAATGAAGTAGACTAAAGAAAAAAGAGAATGAACAAAGCAAACCATTAAGTCAGTGGTGATGACCGACTTCTAAGACATCATTAATTTAATACTCTGATTTTTTTAACAATGATGAAAAATGTCATATGCTGCATTTATACACATATGTTCGAAATAGTCCCAACAATACACAAAAACATAAGAGATAAAATAGAAGCACTGAAATCTTTCTACCCACTGACAACCATGATTAATATTAATTGATATATAATATTCTGCATGCATAAGTGAAATTTTGATGAAAATATTTTGACTACTCTTTCTACAAATAACGAATCCAATTTTCACCTTTGCAAAAGAGCATGATGTATCCATATCAGCTATCAGGCATCATCTCCTGATGGTATTTCGGGGACTCCCCTCTACGAATCCAGTTAGAATGAAACACTGTGATGCAGATACAATAATGTCCTATTGCAAACACCTTTGTATTTAGACATAACCTGTCTAATATATTTGTTTCCTGTGCATGTAGTCCTTAAATAAAAATAGTCTCCTTTTGCACCTCCTCCAAAGAATTGATCAGAGTTTAATTAAATTTAATTCCATTGATTTATTGCAGTGAAATGAATTGAGCTGAATTAAAGAGAGTCATGTAGGAATTGCTGAGCAGTTGTTAAAATGTATCTCTATTCTTGTGACAATGTGATGCCTTCAGTCATATGCACTTAAAATGAAAAGACTTATAATCTTTTAAGATAGCAAAAACTCTTAAAGTTTGGGTGAACAATGTACTGTTTTATTCAAATATCCAAAATCAAATAAATTAGAACACCATGATCCTCACAATAGTTGAATGAATCAAGAAAAAGAATTTCTTCTTTATTTTCTTCTTAAGTATGTGTATTATCTTCATTCTCAGAATTACCCTTCCCTCATGCCTTAATCTGTTCCTGAAATCCTATCCCTTCTAAAATAGAACTATAGCTAATAAATATTTTAAATACTGAAATTTGTTAGGCAAGTTCAGAAAATCTGGAATAGTCCAAGCCAACTACAATGTCTTATGATGGGTCTCTGGGGGTCACTGGACAGGCGATGCTTTGGGATTTTGGCTGTTTGGGAGAGTAGCAAAAGGATGTCATCACTGCCTTTGAGACAAACATATGTCCTGTGCTTAGTAATTGCCACTAATAATCCCTAACATGGCATTCTTTATGCAACCTGGAGGTTCTAGAACTTTTTTACTACTTTCACGGTATTCCAGTTTTTATTCCTTCTCTAGATAGAAACCAGAGCTCTTTAATACATGGCATGACCAGGCTACTAAAGTGTGTCCCACGAAGGGATTTGCACTTGAAGAGCATCCTGATAATCTTCAGAAATAAGCAAGTACCCACCGGGCATGGTGGCTCATGCCCGTAATCCCAGCACTTTGGGAGGCCAAGGCAAGTGGACCACTTGAGGTCAGGAGTTCAAGACCAGCCTGGCTAACGTGGTGAAACCTCGTCTCTACTAAACATACAAAAATTAGCTGGGCATGGTGGTGCGCGCCTGTAATCCCAGCTACTGTGGAGGCTTGCTTGAACCCAGGAGGCAGAGGTTACAGTGAGCCAAGATCACACCACTGCACTCCAGCCTGGGAGACAGAGCCAGACTCCGTCTCGAAAGGAAGGAAGGAAAGAAGGAAGGAAGGAAGGAAGGAAAGAAGCAAGGTAGGAAGGAAGGAAGGGAGGGAGGGA
Source organism: Pan paniscus (assembly GCF_029289425.2). NCBI lineage: Eukaryota > Metazoa > Chordata > Mammalia > Primates > Hominidae > Pan > Pan paniscus. Next base: position 120,151,846 of record NC_073253.2, on the reverse strand, counting down.
GGGGAAGGAGGGAGGAAGAAAAGCAAAGAAAGAAGCAAGTACCCGAAATGTCAGGGGAAGAACAGGTGTATCCTGTCTGAAAAGCAATTTCACTGAATGCAATGAGCCTGGGAGCAAAAAAAGATAAATTAGAGCCCTTTCATCTATAGAATCAAGACAAACAAACCCAGTGGAGAAAATGTAAACCCCTATGGCTGGTAACTAACTACCATCTGTCTTCCATAAATCCCTTGGAAGTGGAGAAGGCATTTCAGGTGCTAAATGGATCAAGGGTTACAGCCCATATGTTGCAATCAGTGCATTTACAAATAACCACACCGTCAATTATAGTGACTTGCAAATGGCAGCGACAAAAGCTGATTGCTTCCTAATAGTCATTCTCCCCTTCTCTAGTAGCAGATCCCAACTTTATTTATCCATGAGCCCAGACATAACACCCTACTTTTCAGCCCCCTCTTTAAGTTTGATGTGACCATGTGAAGAAGTTCTGGCCAATGATATGAAACCAAAGTGTTATACAGTGTTTACAGAACGTTCCCTCAAAATGCAGGGAGTGAGCCCTTTTTTCTTTTTTCTTTTTTTTTTTTTGAGACGGAGTCTCGCTCTGTCTCCAGGTTGGAGTGTAGTGGTGCGATCTCGGCTCACTGCAACCTCCACCTCCTGGGTTCAAGTGATTCTCCTGCCTCAGCCTCCCCAGTAGCTGGGACTACAGGTGTGTGCCACCACGCCCAGCTAATTTTTGTACTTTTAGTAGAGACGGGATTTCACCATGTTGGCCAGGATGGTCTCGATCTCTTGACCTCGTGATCCATCTGCCTTGGCCTCCCAAAGTGCTGAGATTACAGGCATGAGCCACCACGCCCGGCCCTTTGTTCTATCTACTTTATCCTGCCGTACAGAACATGAAACTGCAGACCACTCCTAGGAAAGGTGGAGCAGAAAATGAGAAGAAACCATGCCAGTCCTTGACTCGCTACCTCCAGATTTACTTTACTTCAAAGAAAATTAAACTTTTATATTGTTTAAGCCACTGTTGAGGGTTCACTATTATTTGCAGCTGAAACTAATCCCAACTCATACTGATTAGAAATAAATATGGATGTATACAATGCCGAAGATGTAGTGGTAGTGCAGAGAAATTGGCCCAGGTTCTTTACACAGGCTAATGGAAATGAGTTCAACATAAGTGCCCAAAGCAACAAAAGGGTAAGGCAGGGAGGGGGAGCGGGCAAGGAGTGCCAAGCCCAGAGGCCAGGAAGGCAGTTATTATACTCACCCCAGGCTGGGCCTGAGCACAATCTCACAAAACTTAACTCAGTGAAGATTCAGGGCACCACCACCAATTCTTTAGACTGGATATAAGCCAAGAGAGACATAGTACACAAAGGCTCTACGGCAGTATTTTCAACTCTTATTCCACACCACTTATGGTAAACATAAAAAGCTCCAAGCTCTCGCCCTTGAGAAAATGATACACCCCTGGAGGACTGAAACCCAACTCCCCTCTCTCCCATGCCCACCAAGAATAACTAGAACAGAGCTCCCATCAGCTGCCTAGGTCCTGCTAAAGGTACTCATTAAGGGGTTTTGTTCTTTGTGTATAAAGCAGTTCTCAACTTTTGTTTTTTCTGCCTCATGGAACAGAACAGATGATATTCACAATGTGAAACACCCATGGGCCTGCCCAGAGTGAGAAGAAATTTCCAGCTTGCTAACTGTAACTCCATCATTTTCAATCCCACTCAAGAAAGCATGTAAGAATTGGAGTGAGAATGACATTATTATAAATGATGTAATGATAGTGACAACTTTGAATTTGCTTTAATATATAAAGATATTAAATCACATCAAGTGTTCCTAAATAATCTTCAAGTCACTTGAAGATAAAAGGATTTGTAACAACCCTCTTAAAAACAGCAAGAGCACAGAGCAAGTCACCCATTTACAGATGCTCCTCAATGATTTCCAAGCCAGAAACAGGTTTACAGTGTAGAAAACCATTCACCAGGTAAATAGCCGAGCAAGCTTCCTCATGCAAATGAGTTCTGAATAAAACTCTCTTTAATGATAATAATGAGGATGCTGATCAGAGCCAATTATTTCAAGCTTCATAATTTGTATATCAACTAAACATCCTCATAATTAAGCAAGTTAGCCTAGGGAAATACCATTCATTAAAGGCTCTGGTGTATTTTGTTTCGGAATTTTCTGCTCTAAAATATTCCTGTGAGTAGGAAGTGAACTTGCCTGTAAGTAACAGGAAGCTGAAAAGAGGGAACTTAAATTTGAGGTACTATTATTATAATGTAGCCAGAAGTCTGGAGGTAAGCTGTTCAGAGCTGATGCGGTGTTTCCAGGCAGCGGGTAGTGATCCAGGCTCTTTTCTATTTCTACTCAGCATGTCCTTAGGGTGAGTTCATCTCCTTAGGGTCCCACGATAGCTGCTCCGATGCAAATTTATGACCCCATTCTGAGCAGGAAGAAGAGGAAGGCAAAGGGCAGAAGGAGCCACCAGCTGAGTTGGTGTCCTTGAAAGAGCTTGTCTAGAAGCCCTACCCAGTAACTTTCCCCTACATAGCAGTGACCCAAACTGTCTCGTGGCCACCTCTAGCTACAAAGTGTGACTGTGAGGAGTGAGGATTTGTGAGAGAGATGATGAGGAGGGTGGGAGGGTGGGTAAGAAAGGGTGATGAGAAATAGCTTTTCAGCAGGGGCAAATCTCTTCTCTACACAAAATGAGGGTTATATTAGGGAGGAAGGTGGGGGAAAGGTTGATATTACATGAGCAACCAGCCTTGTCTTTATCTCCTAGCACTTGGAAGAGTAAAGAACAATAAGTAAGGAATTCTAGAAGTCTCTTAAAAAAAAAGAAAATCTATGTTTGAGATCTCCAATAGAAGTCATCAGAACCCTGTTAGGGAAATGCATGACATGAAGACACATGCTTGTCTCACTTTGGAACTGGAGGAAAGAGTTGAAACCTACATCTGTATGGAAACGCTCACAGACCTAGAAGAAACGAATCTAAAAAACAGTCAAGCTGCCTATAGCAATATCACAAATAGGGGAATGTTGAACTTTTTTTAAGTAAAAGATAAAAGAAGACAAAAATGTAATTTTTTCTGTATGAAACCTTTCGTTCTCTTTGTCCCTAAAGCATCTTTGTAATTTTTGTTTAATCTTCTGTTTTCTCCAATTCCTTTTTATGATTTAAAAAAAGTTCCAAAAAGGTGACATAATTGTATCTTTCTTATATTTTTTTAGCCTACAATGTTCTTATCAGTCGGGGCCCTCTTTACAAGTCAAACTGTACACGTTTTTTATGTGTCAGTGATGGAAACCCAGCTTGACATCTGACAATCATACTCAGTCCTTTCTGCTTTGCACATCAACAACTACTGGAACACTTCTGAATTAGTGCTTCGCTGTCAGTTTTGTTAATGATGTTTGAGGCAAAGAGGAACACAACCTACTCTTCTGGGAATATGATATATTGACTCTGTAGAGCTGACAATAGTAAAATGTTGGTTTAATGCCAAATTTGCCTTTCAGATATGTCACAAGTTCTAAACATTTGAAAAAAAGAATTAATAGAGCTTAACACCATATTAGCAACTCGTGAAAAGCTGGATTTAAATGTTGGCTTAATAAGAGTTTTGTTTAATTATTATTAATCATTAAGAAATCTCCATTACAGGTGACATACAAAAATGAACAACAGACTTTGTTCTTATATAGTATTTTCCCATTTGAAATAAAAACAATTTGCTAATAATACTTACAATGACCCCTGAAGTAAGCATAGACAAAGATTTTTTTTTTTTTTTTTTGAGAAGAAGTCTTGCTCTTGTTGCTCAGGCTGGAGAGCAGTGATGCGATCTCGGCTCACTGCAACCTCCACCTCTTGGGTTCAAGCGATTCTTCTGCCGCAGCCTCCCGAGTAGCTGGGATTACAGGCACCCACCACCATACTCAGCTAATTTTTGGTATTTTTTAGTAAAGATGGGGTTTCACCATGTTGGCCAGGCTGGTCTCCAACTCCTGACCTCAGGTAATCCACCCACCTTGGCCTCCCAAAGTGCTGGGATTACAGGTATGAGCCACTGTGCCCGACCTAGACAAAGATTATACAAATTATTTATTTGTTTGTTTGTTTATTTATTTATTTATTTATTGAGACAGGATTTCTCTCTGTCCCACAGGTTGGAGTGTAGTTGCGTGATCACAGCTCACTGCAGCTTCAATCCCCGGCTCCAGTGATTCTCCCACCTCAGCCCCCGAGTAGCTGAGCCTACAGGTGCACATTACAACACCCAGCTAGTTTCTGCAGTTTTTGTGGAGAGATCGTTTCACCATGTTGCCCAGGCATTTCTCAAACTCCTGTACTCAAGCAAACCTTCCACTTTGGCCCCAAGTACTGGGATTCAGGCAAGAGCCACCGCGTCTAGCCAATTATACAATTTTTAAAATAAATTGAAATGGTCGTTGAAAATGTTCAGTAAAAGTTATATATTTTCATCACTTACTTTAGAAAAATGAGTCATGTCAGAGTCTGCAGGTCCCATGCTATATTTTGGTTAAAGCAGCACGTAATAATAAATTGTTTTCTTATCATGAGAGCATAAGTCTAATAATTAGAATTTAGCCTCCAGCTTTCTTGGTAGAATTTCTTTTTTTTTTTTTTTTTTTTTTTTTTTGAGACAGAGTCTCGCTCTGTCACCCAGGCTGGAGCACAGTGGCTTGATCTCAGCTCACTGCAAGCTCCGCCTCCTGGGTTCACGCCATTTTCCTGCCTCAGCCTCCCGAGTAGCTGGGACTACGGTCGCCCGCCATCATGCCCGGCTAATTTTTTGTATTTTTAGTAGACATGGGATTTCACCGTGTTAGCCAGGATGGTCTCGATCTCCTGACCTTGTGATCCGCCCATCTCAGCCTCCCAAAGTGCTGGGATTGTAGGCGTGAGCCACCATGCCCGGCCTTTGTTAGAATTTCTAACTGACAATTTGCTAGTGGAACAACTTAGAATTTACTATATCTTTCCTTGAATCTTTGTTCACAGGTATGTTGGACATGTTTGTCCAAAATGCACAAATGCAATTACGGCAAACACATCCAGCTCTGAAATGAAGACCCCAGCACCTTACATTCTTAAATTTCTATGCTGTCTGTCCATGGAAATAAATACATTCCTAACCTTTTCCCCTTTACCAAATAGATTTAATAAATCTACAATGTAAAACTACTTAAGCGGATCAAGTACATATTCAAATTTTATTTATAGGACAGTTTGATAAACTGAAAGCATCACTTTCATGAAAACATTATATTAAAAGACTCATCAAACATAGTTCTTTTAAAGAATGAAACAATGGCACAATCATGAGAACTTTGCCAGTCTTTTCACCTAGAGCAAAGATAATGGTTTCCTATGTACTTTTTAAAACTCTTGTGGTAAAATACACATAACATAAAATTTACCATCCTGACTATTTCTGTTGTTGTCGTTGTTTCTTTTCTGGTTTTTTTTGAGACGGAGTTTCACTCTTTTCGCCCAGGCTGGAGTGAAGTGGCCTGATCTCCACTCACTGCAACCTCTGCCTCCCAAGTTCAAGCGATTCTCCTGCCTCAGCCTCCCGAGTAGCTGGGATTACAGACGCCCGCCACACCCGGCTAATGTTTGTGTTTTTAGTAGAGACGGGGTTTCACCATGTTGGCCAGGCTGGTCTCGAACTCCTGAACCTCAGGTGATCCACCCACCTCGGCTTTCCAAAGTTCTAGGATTACAGGCGTGAGCCACCATGCCCGGCCCATCCTATTTTTAAGGAACCAGTCCAGTGACATTAAGTATATTTATTTCTTGTGCAGCCATTACCACCATTTATTTCCAGAACTTTTTCATCTTCCCCAACTTAAACTTAGAACCCATTAAACAATGACTTCCAATTTCCCCTCCTCCTCAGTTCCTGGCAACCACCATTCTACTTTCTGTCTATGAATTTGACCACTCTAGGTACCTCACCTAAGAGGAATCATATAGTATCCTTTCATGACTGGCTTATTTCACTTAACATCAATGTCCTCAAGGTCCATCTATGTTGTAGTGTGTGTTAGAATTTCCTTCCTTTTTAAGACACTGTGTGTCTATACCACACTGTGTTTATCCATTATCTATCTATGGACTCTTGGGCTGCTTCCACCTTTTGGCTATTGTGAATAATTGAACATGGGTGTGCAAACATCTCTCCAAGTCCATGCTTTCAATTCTTTTGTTTTCCATGCAATTTTTTTTTTTTTTTTTTTTGAGACAGTCTCGCTCTGTCGCCCAGGCTGGAGTGCAGTGGCGCAATCTCGGCTCACTGCAACCTCCGCCTCCTGAGTTCACGTCATTCTCCTGCCTCAGCCTCCCGAGTAGCTGGGACTACAGGCACCCACCACCACGCCCGGCTAATTTTTTTTTTTTTTTTTTTTTTTGTATTTTTAATAGAGACAGGGTTTCACCGTGTTGGCTAGGATGGTCTCAATCTCCTGACCTCATGATCCACCTGTCTCAGCCTCCCAAAGTGCTGGGATTACAGGCTTCAGCCACTGCACCCGGCCTTTCATGCAATTTTTAAGTGGTAAAACTGAGTACTAGTGTTTATTTTATATATGAGGAAAAAAAAACTTTAGAAATATTTGGAAAACATTTCAATACTAGTAGGTAGCAAAGCAACTGCATAAGACAGTGGAAAGAATAGACTCATCTCTGCGACTTCCCTTTGTGAGCTTGTAAGACTCATTTGTGCTCTAGTTTCCTCATTTGTAAAATAAAAACCTCTAGTTATAATTATGTAATTATTAAGTCTCCATTCCAGTTCTAAAATTCCATGGTTTAATGGCTCCAGTCGACTCAGGACATTGACTCACCAAAGCTTATGAGATAGTTCATGATGGTCCAGGGCCAGATTCCAAGTCTGACGTACTTTTAAAATTTAACTTTACTTTTTAAATTCTGAAATTTTTTTGCTCAGATGTAGGGAAGAGGAAACTAATAAGAAATTCATTTGAAAAGCAACTTGTGTTTGTTTTTTTTTTTTTGAGACGAAGTCTCACTCTGTCGCCCAGGCCGGAGTGCAGTGGCACAATCTCGGCTCACTGCAACCTCTGCCTCCCTGGTTCAAGCAATTTTCTGCCTCAGCCTCCCGAGTAGCTGGGATTACAGACGCCCACCACCACACCCAACTAATTTTTTTTTTTTTTTAATTTTTAGTAGAGACGGGGTTTCACCATCTTGGCCAGGCTGGTCTTAAACTCCTGACCTCGTGATCCACCCGCCTCGGCCTCCCAAAGTCCTGGGATTACAGGTGTAAGCCACCATGCCCGGCCCAACTTGTGTTTTTCAAAAGAAGTAATTAATAGAAAAATGAATGCTCCAAGGATCTTTGCAGGTTATATTCTATCTGAAAAGAGAAACGAATTCACCTGTAGTATCACCGTAAGCATTGTGAGCTTTGGCAATGTATTAAAGTGTTATTCTTCAAAATTGTACACTGCCTTACTCTTCTGAAATTACAGTTTAGCTAAAAGAATCTCAACAACTATGTTACTCAAGTGAGGTTTTCAAATTGCATTTTACTCAAACAAAGCTGTGTGTGTGTGTGTGTGTGTGTGTGTCAGAGAGAGAGAAACACATTTTCAACCCTTCTCTACTGTAACCGGTTTATGTCTGAGAGTCAAATTACCCGGTTTGGATGACTGCTTGGTTCAAATAAGCTACATAATTGCAAACTTTCCACTTCGTTTTCTGTTGGGTAAACACAGAGTTTGTGTAAGTCTGTGGTTTCGTAATGCTACCGAGCCCACTCTCCCCAAACTGGTGCAGAGGCCACCAATCTCCTGTCTCCCAGGCCTGGCAGAGCATCACAGTGGCAGGATCGGCCTGGAGTGGTAAAACAGATTCACGCAGCCGCTATTCTCTGAGTCGGGAGAGGTGAGAAACTGCTCTACTATAAGTCTTTCACATTCCGGACTTGGCTAGCACCCTTACAGGAAGTGTGCAGGAAGCCTTCTGATTGGACCACAGAGTTAACCTGTGTACTGGGAACTTTATTTCTGATCTACACACATAAATCTACCTCACCCCACCTCTTCCATTCCTGTGAAGTGCCAGGAGCTAGCCCAAATGCTCAGCCTTTAAGCCACTACCAATGCTATCATCTTAACCTTGGTGTGCCTCAGTTTGCTCATCTGTAAAATGAGGATTATAATAGTACTACTTCATGAGGGTTTGTGAGGATTAAATGAATTAATATAGTCAAGGTGCTGAATCTGTACCTGGCATTTAGTGAACCCTGGGTACATGTGATCATTACTCCCTTACCACGCCCTCCTGGCTCCTTAACCACCTCCAGGGTTGGTCCCACTGCCTTGATTTTACCATAACTCACGGGTGTGCTCTGATTCTGGGTCTCTTCTCCAGCCGAAGGCCCTTGCAACTTGCCTAATGCTTTTGGGCACTTATTCCAGAGTCCTACCAATTTCCACACCAAGCATGACCTTTCTTATCACACTCTCCCAGGCCTCCACCCTACTTCCCTGACCAGCTGCTCCATGCAGTTCCAACACTAACAATATTCAAGTTTTGGTCTTGATGACAGGCTTTTTACATCCTAACCTGAGGGGAGACTGCCCGTGGCACATGTGGCTTGGAAGTTATCTGTTGGATAACTTTCCTCATCTTATAAAAGATAAAAGTGCTGGAGCCATGTACAATCAATCCCTTGCACCCCTCTGCCCCCAGTCCAGCTCTAGAACGGATATGGGGATGAAGCCATGTCTCTTGCCCTGAAACATACAGGATGTCAGTAACAGAGCCAGAAACTGGGGCCAGCTCTCGGCTTTCCCATGGCTATGTTCTACCCACTCAACTATAATGCCAAAAAAAAAAAAAAAAACAAACCCACAGACATTTCATCAACCTGTCTCTTCTGTCAAATTGCGTTATTCTCAAATTGTGTAAGCCTTATGTAAACAATATCACTTCACACATGGGGTTCCATAAGTACATTTGCTGCGAGGTTCTCACACAGCAGGTTTTCTATAGATGGATAAATAAAAAGTGCCAAGATTTCAAACTTAAGAAAACACTTAAAGGGCGGCCATCCAGCAGCATTACAGTCATTTTTTGCCCTGAGGCACAGAAGCATGAGTTCTTTGCAACTGGACGGTTCTAGCTGTTGCTCATTACCAAGTGCTTCTAGGCAGATGGCTTCCCTACTCTACTGATCCACTGAGACCAAATGGCTGATGGATCTGATTTTTAAGGCACATAATTTTTATACTCTTGCTGCATTTTTCTTCTTTCATTTTCTTCTCTTGTCACTCTTCTGCTCCCCCACTCTCTCATTCGCTCTTCAGAATAACCACTATCTCTGTCCTCTCTCTCCCTTTTCTCCACTCCCTCTCTCGTAAACAACCCATAGTACTGCAAGTTCGCACATGTTTATTTGAAACTATTATGTCTAGGGAAGGAGAGTCTCTGTTAAAGCTCTCTTAAATAATGCAAATTCATGACCTAAAAATGGTCCCCCATCTATCTGATGTATATTTATAAGGTTGCTGGATTTTTATTGTTTTTTGTGCAAAGATGGAGTTTCCTCCTGCTAGTTACTAGCTAAAAGTCATTAAATTAGCTTTCACTGTAATAAAATGAAAGCATTTACTTGATTGTTAAATAATTTAAAGCAGGCTCACTAAGGTATATTGCCACAACATAATATGTTGTAGCATAAAATGAAGATGCTAAAACCCTGACAAAGAACAGCTTTGGAATTCAGCAGCAGGTATGATAGTATATATATGTTATGCTGATTAAGATGTTATGTTTTAAAATAGACTTTCCTGCCTCCAATCTCTTCTCTATCCAATCTAAACCACAGTTGCCACCTTAATCCTACAGAAACATCACTTTACATACCTTTCAGAAATCTGCAGCTTAGTATCATTTAGAGCATCGTTCTCCAGTGAGCATCAAAATCACCTGGAGGGCTTACTAAAACAGTTCGCTCAGCCCCATTCCACCGTTTCAGATCCAGTGGGACTGGAGTGGGGCCTGATAATTTACATATATAACATGCTTCAGGTGAGGATGAGGCTGTTGGAGTAGAGACCACACTTTGAAAAAGCATTGACATTGAAACCCAGACTTTCAGTTTGATTTTAATGCCCTTTTCTTTTAGTAATATGGCCTCTCTCTATTCCTTGAAATGGACATCCATAAGTTCCTTTCACAGAGACCTGCTATTTTGGTGAAACTCTTCTCTTCTTTACCCCCAGAACAGATGTTGCCACCAGGATTGAGATAATTTCTGCTGTTTAAAACATACACTTACTCTTTCTGTAAAACTCAATCCCACCACTTCCATGAGGTCTTCTCCAGATTCTACAGGATTTCAGGATTTCTTTCATCTGTGATTATAGTAGTATTGGCTTTTCTCTGCTGTGTATTTGACCATGGTATAAACTGCCTGGTATTATTACTTATCTATCCATAAATGTGATCAAGTAAACTAGTTTGCAGTACAAAACAACCAATAAATTTGAAGATCCTAGTCAAGGTTTAATTTATATAGCAAAACAAAAATTAACTGTTTTTTAATTTGTTGTTGTTGTTAAATAACCATGATAATGGTTAGTCACCAAGAACTCTAAAATTGTACCAGCCGTCCTCCTAGTAGAATCAAATTGGCCACATAGTGATCCCACAAAGTCCACTGCTATGTGCTGTGCAAAATCTTTTACTAATTCATCAATATATGATTTTTCCCCAGTGCTTTTTCTAGATAACATGACTAAGTAATAAAACTGATTTCCACAAGCCACACACAAATAAATCTTCTAATGGGGAGAGTTACTACAGATGCATATTCCAGTTTTGTTATGCATATAAGTCCAGAGGTGGATTTACCGTGTAATGAAGCTTAATCTTCAGGCTCATCATTTGCATCACGGCTTCATCATGCCCTTTTGTGGCTCAGTGAGAAGCCCTGATATTGAGTTAGTGTGGTCAACTATTTTTGTAAATTTTGCAAAAGTAAAATATTTTTTAAACTATTTTCTTGAAGAGAGCCTCCAAAATTGTATAAGCATCAAACCCTACATGACTTGGGTCTGGCCCTAGAGATGGTCCATGGATATAGGTCCAAGATGAGTAAGGCAACCAAGTCAGAAGCAGATTTAGGGTTTCAAAAATAAATGATTACTTTGCTCCCAGTTCTCTGTTTTTTCCTTGAATCCATCAATGTAATTCTAGAACTATTAATCAAATGAAGACACATGTTTTGCTTTTAAAAATTGGCAGCCATCTTACTCATTTGTGAAAATGGACAATATTAATTTGTATTCTCATTGATTTTATGTAATTCATATTACAAATAACATTACTTGAAATACAGGTAATTACAATTTTAACAACAGTTGTCTTTGTAAATCAATGTAGAGCTTGAGAAAAAGGTTTTTTTTTATTTTAGGAATTGAAATGAAACTCTGAAGATGACCTATTAAAAACATATGGACAATTCTGAATCCTCAAAGAGTGGAACAAAGGGAGAGAAAACCTCATATTTTAATGACCACTTTAAAGAACTACAAAACTTAAACTAATCAACAAAGTCTTGTATGTTTGCATAATAAGGGCATGTGAAAGAGTAATACATCACTAGCAATGATAACACATTACTCAACTCTGCAGCCACAAAGAACATAGGTAGAAGGTTTAGTAACATCTGAAAGTCACAAACTAGAAAAGATAAAATTGGCCCTCTTAAGCTTATGGTCAGATAATATTATTTATAGATACTGGAAGAAGTCTAGCCCTTATATAAATTTGTTTCAAAAACAAAAAGTAGTGTTTTCTTTCAAAGCAATTCATTGTGAGCAATTTGTCATTACAATGAGCTTCTGGCACTTGACCAATTCTTTTCAGAGACTTGCTTCAAAACAAATGGCCATTAAAATCTTACCATGTCACAATAGAAAATCCTCACTATAATTCATTCTTAATGCAAAATTTACTTAAATTACTGTATTCATTGAGAGACTGCCAAACTTCATTTCATAAACAAAGTCATTTTCATAAGCAGTAAATCATAATTTAAATTTCTCTTTATTTTCATCGGATGCATTATTTGTTTCCCATGTGTAAGATACTAATTGTTTTTCTTCATGCAGTAAGTAATTCCTAAGAACAAAGATTTTCATTTCCAACCCTCATTCCTTGAAGAAATGATGGAAATGAAGTGAAATTTACATTATTTGGTACAGTAAAAATTAGGCTTACATTTTTAAAGCCAAGAAACATGAAATGTTAAAGCTGGGGCTCCTGAAGTGTTTAGTAAAGCCAATTGTAATTTAAATGAAATGGACACTATTAAGTAATCACTATGTACACAATTCTTGCACAGAGAAATGAATGTGTAAGTTACCAAGAATAAAATAAGAAAATGTTGAGATATTAGCCATATTAATTCAACTGAAAAAGCTCTAATAAATTAATAATTGGAAGATGGTAATTCACAATGAATTTAAATTATAATTGTCTGTATTATCTCATTTTTGGAAAAAATTCTCCATATTCATATATATGTGTATATATATACATGTGTAGACATAGATTTAGATAGATATAGAATAAAGCCTGGAAAACAGATGCCAAAATGGATGCAGTGGCCATCTTTGGTGATGAGTTTCTAAGTGATTTTTATCTTCTTCCTCTGGCTTATTTATCATTTATAAAATGATTCTTAAAACAAAATATTTTAAAATTCATCTTTGATGGCAAATGATCGCCAGTTGTACAGATCCATTTTCTGTTATGAGAAGTCTGGTTTTGAGGTTGATTTTCTATTTTGTGCATAATGAAATTTCCTTTTTTGCACTCTGCTCCCCACTTTGGTATAGCATTTCACTTGAATACGTATGAATACATATTAGAATCACCAAAACCTTCTAAGAAAACTTAAATTAGAGAAGAAGAGGCACTTTGGGAGGCCAAGGCAGGTGGATCACTACTTTGTATCTGCTTGGCAGTATTCCAAATGAGAAGCTGTATTTTGTTAACAAAGGAGAAAGTCTTCTCAGTCTAGCCTTGGAACAAGAATAAGGGTAACAGAGAAATGTGATATGCTAGAAGCCTCCTTTTCAAGGTGGGCTTACAATTAAACAGTTTTTTTCTCAAAAATAATCGTGAATTGAGGTTTCACACCCTCAATATGGGTGATAACATTTCTTTTGCTACATTTGATTTTTTTTATATTTTGTATTTCTATTTTTTTTTAAATTTTTATTTCCATAGGTTTTGGGGGAACATTATTTGGTATTTGGAATGGTATTTGGTTACATGAGTAAGTTCTTTAGTGGTAAGTTGTGAGATTTTGGTGCACCTATCACCTGAGCAGTGTACACTGTACCCAATTTGTAGTCTTTTATCCCTCACCCCATTCCCACCCTTTCCCCCAAAGTCCATTGTATTTTTTTTTTTTTTTGAGACAGAGTCTCTGTCATCTAGGCTGGAGTACAGTGGCACGGTCTCAGCTCACTGCAACCTCTGCCTCCTGGGTTCAAGCGATTCTCCTGCCTTATCTTCCCAAGTAAGTGAGACTACAGGTGTGTGCCACCATGCCCAGCTAATTCTCATACTTTTAGTAGAGATGGGGTTTCACCATGTTGGCCAGGCTGGTCTCAAACTCCTGACCTCAGGTGATCCAACTCCACCTTGGCTTCCCAAAGTGCTGGGAATACAGATGTGAGCCACCGCACTCGGCCCATTGTATCATTCTTACACCTTTGCATCCTCATAGCTTAGCTCCCACTTATGATTGAGGACACATAATGTTTGATTTTCTATTCCTGAGTTACTTCCCCTAGAATAATACTCGCTAATCCCATTCAGGTTGCTACAAATGCCATTAATTCATTCCATTTTATGGCTGAGTAGTATTCCATCATGTATATATCATATGTAATATATGATATATTATATATATTATATATAATGTATATATGAGTATATATTATGTATGATATATAATATTCTATTCTATTCTTTTATATATATATACATATATATATATATATCTCATATATTCCATAGTTTCTTTATCCACTTGTTGATTGATGGGCATTTGGGTTGGTTCCACGTTTTCACAACTGTAAGTTGTGCTGCTATAAACATGCATGTGAAAGTATCTTTTTCGTATAATGACCTCTTTTTTTCTGGGTAGATACCCAGTAGTGGGATTGCTGGGTCAAATGGTAGTTATACTTTTAGTTCTTTAAGGAATCTCCACACTGTTTTCCATAGTGGTTGTACTAGTTTACGTTCCCACCAGCAGTGTACAAGTATTCCCCTTTCACTGTATCCACGCCAACATCTATTATTTTTTTATTATTCCCATTCTTGCAGGAGTAAGGTGGTATTGCATTGTGGTTTTGATTTGCATTTCCCTGATCATTAGTGATGCTGACCATTTTTTCATGTGTTTGTTGGCCATTTGTATATCTTCTTTTGAGAACTGTCTATTCATGTCCTTAGCCCACTTTTTGATGAGACTGTTTTTTTCTTGCTAATTTGTTTGAGTTCCTTGTAGATTCTGGATATTAGTCCTTTGTCAGATGTATAGATTGTGAAGATCTTCTCCCACTTTATGGGTTGTCTGTTTACTCTGCTGAATGTTCCTTTTGCCGTGCAAAAAGCTCTTTAGTTTAATTAAGTCACACCTATTTATCTTTGCTTTTGTTGCATTTGCTTTTGGGTTCCTGGTCATGATATCTTTGCCTAAGCCAATGTCTAGAAGGGTTTTTCCGATGTTATCTTCTAGAATTTTTGGTTTCAGGTCTTAGATTTGAGTCCTTGATCCATCTTGAGTTGATTTTTGTATAAAGTGAGAAATGAGGATCCAGTTTCATTCTCCTACATGTGGCTAGCCAATTATCTCAGCACCACTTGTTGAATAGAGTGTCCCTTCCCCCACTTTATGTTTTTGTTTGCTCTGTTGAAGATCATTTGGCTCTAAGTATTTGGGTTTATTTGTGTGTTCTCTCTTCTGTTCCGTTGGGCTATGTGGCTATTTTTATACCAGTACCGCACTGTTTTGGTAACTAGAGCCTTATAGTATAGTTTGAAGTCAGGTAATGTGATGCCTCCAGATTTGTTCTTTTTGCTTAGTTTTTGTTGTTGTTTTTGTTTTGTGTGTGTGTGTGTGTGTGTGTGTGTGTGTGTGTGTGTGTGTATTTTGAGACAGAGTTTTGCTCTTGTTGCCCAGGCTAGAGTGCAATGGTGCGATTTCGGCTCATTGAAACCAAAGCCTCCTGGGGTTCAAGTGATTCTCCTGCCTCAGCCTCTCTAGTAGCTGGGATTACAGGCACCTGCCACCATGCCTGGCTAATTTTTGTATTTTCAGTAGACACAGGGGCTCATCATGTTGGCCAGGCTGGTTTCAAACTCCTGACCTTAGGTGATCTGCCCACCTCAGCCTCCCAAAGTGATGGGATTACAGGCGTGAGCCACCACACCCAGCCCTTTTTGCTTAGTCTTGCTTTAGCTATGCAGGCTCTTTTTAGGTTCCATATGAATTTTAAGATTTTTTTTTTTTTTTTTTTTTTTTTTTTTTTTTAGTGAAGAATGATGGTGGTATTTTGATGGGAATTGCATTGAATCTGTAGATTGCTTTTGGCAGTATGGTCATTTTCACAATACTGATTCTATCCATCCATGAGCATGGATGTGTTTCTATTTGTGTCATCTATGATTTCTTTCAGCAGTGTTTTGTAGTTTTCCTTGTACAGGTCTTTCACCTCCTTGGTTAAGTATATTCCTAAGTATTTTATTTTATTTTTTTGCAGCTATCATAAAGGGATTGAGTTCTTGACTTCATTCTCAGCTTGGTTGCTGTTGGTGTACAGCAGAGCTAGTGATTTGTGTACATTAATTTTATATCCTGAAACTTTGCTGAATTCATTTATCAATTCCAGGAGCTTTCTGGAGGAGTCTTTAGGGTTTTCTACGTATACAATGAGATCATCTGCAAACAGTGACGATTTGACTTTCTCTTTACTGATTTGATGCCATTTCTTTCTCTTGTCTGATTGCTCTGGCTAGGAATTTCAGTACTATATTGAATAGAAGTGGTGAGAGTGAGCATCCTTGTCTTGTTCCAGTTTTCACAGGGAATGCTTTCAACTTTTCTCCATTCAGTGTTATGTTGGCTGTGGGGGTTTGTCATAGATGGCTTTTATTACATTGAGGTATGTCCTTTGTATGCTGATTTTGCTAAAGGTTTTAATCATAAAGTGATGCTGGACTTTGTCAAATGCTTTTTCTGCCTCTATTGAGATGACCATGTGATTTTTTTTCTAATTCTGTTTATGTGGTGTATCACATTTATTGACTTGTGCATGTTAAATCATCCCTGCATTCATGATATGAAACCCACTTGATCATGGTAGATTACCTTTTTGATATGCTGTTGGATTCAGTTAACTAGTATTTTGTTGAGGATTTTTGCATCTATGTTCATCAGAGACATTAGTCTGTAGTTTTCCTTTTTGTTATGTCCTTCCCTGGTTTGTGTATTAGGGTGATACTGGCTTCATAAAATTATTTAGGGAGGATTCCCTCTTTCTCTATCTTGTGGAATAGTGTCAATAGAATTGGTACCAATTCTTTGAATGTCTGGTAGAATTCAGCTGTGAATCCATCTGGTCCAGGACTTTTTGTTGTTGTTGTTGGTAATATTTTTATTACTACTTCAATCTCTCTGCTTGTTATTGGTCTGTTCAGGGCTTCTAATTCTTTCTGATTTAAGCTAAGAGGGTTGTATCTTTCCAGGAATTTATCCATCTCCTCTAGGTTTTCTAGTTTATATGTGCAAAAGTGTTCATAGTAGCCTTGAATGATCTGTATTTCTGTGGTATCAGTTGTAATATCTCTCATTTCATTTCTAACTGAGCTTATTTAGATCTTCTCTCTTCTTTCCTTGGTTAATCTTGCTAATGGTCTATCAATTTTATTTATATTTTCAAAGAACAAGTTTTTTGTTTCATTTGTCTTTGTTTTTTGTTTGTTTGTTTGTTTCAATTTCATTTAGTTCTGCTCTGATCTTGGTTATTCCCTTTCTTCTGCTGGGTTTGGGTTTGGTTTGTTTGTTTCTCTAGTTCCTTGAGCCATGACCTTAGATTGCTTATTTGTGCTCTTTCAGACTTTTTGATGAAGACATTTAAGGCTACAAACTTTCCTCTTATCATTGCCTTTGCTGTAAGTGTGATAACATTTAAATGTGAGATCATAGATATGTTACAAAGAAGGATAAATTTGGGGGAAATTTTCTGTATATGAGGATGCTTTTTAAAAAAATATTACTTATGTGCCTGAAAGGCCTGAGGTATTAACCTAGAGTAGACTTGAACCTCTGAAGGGACTTAAATGTATAGAAAAGATAAGAGCTGAGTCAGGATCAAAGTGTAACATGGATGGCCAAAGGCCCATCCTACCCAGAGATGGAGCTAAGTGAAGGCCACTCAGAGAATTCCTGTGGCCAAATTGCAGGGAACACAGTGTGGGAACTGCATATCTCATAATTTTTAGTACCTTCTGATTTCAAATGGTTTGTCCCATTTTTCCTTTAAGGGCATAAGCAATAAATACACCATTTTCTTTCCAAATATACAGTTTGTGTAGTGCTTGGCTCCCTTGATGTTGATGTTTGCTTGAATTTAAAATAGGTGCCTGTAGGGCTTAGGAAGGCAAAGATTCCATTTGTCCTGGGTCCTGTAGGAATAAAAAAGTAGTACAGGCTAGGCTACATGGATGGTGGAAGTGTACACTGGCAAAAATAAACAATGACATCAAGCATCTGAATGTAGAGCAGTGATCCTCAACCCTCACTGTGTAGCAGGGTCTAATACTTGGTGCCTGGCACCTGCACTCTACTCCCGCTAAATTCATGTTCAGTTGCTCTGCAATGAGGCTCAAAACCTTCCTTGATATGGTACCACTAAGGAGCTTGTTAGAAATGTGGAATGTCAAGGCTCCAGCCCAGATCTACTGAATCAGAGTCAGTATTTTAACAAAAACTTCAGGTGATTTGTATGAACATAAAAGTCTTGCCAGACATCGTGGCTCATGCCTGAAATCCCAGCACTTTGAAAGGCCCAGGCAGGGAAGACTCCTTGAGCCCAGGAGTTCTAAACCAGCCTGAGCGACATGGTGAAACCCCATCTCTAAAAAAATATTAAAAATTAGCCAGATGGACTAGCATGCACCTGTAGCCCTAGCTACTCAAGAGGCTGATGTGGGAGGACTGCTTGAGCTCAGGAGATCAATGCTACAGTGAGCCTAGATCATACTACTGCACTCCAGCCTGGGTGACAAAGGGAGACCCTGTTTGAAAAAACAGAAAAAGGAAGGAAGAAAAGAAAAGAGAAGGAAGGAAGGAAGAAAGTTGGTTAGTTTGAGAAATACTGCTGAAAGGGATCAGAATATGCTAACCCAAATATGCTACTTTAGCGTAAGGATTATTTTTAGTTGAAGGCAATTGAGAAACAGCAGAAACAGGAAGAGCTCTCTGCCCTCCCCCTTTCTGCCTAAAAGCAGGGCATAGATTTCCTTTGTAAAGATGTTCCCTTCTTTCTACAAGGAAAAGGGGAGCAACTCCAGAGACAATTCTTATCACCAGAGACAACCCGAGTCTGCATAACAAACTTTACAAAACAAAACTTATCTACATTTCCTAGTCACTTTCACAATTTATCACACTTAGGATCCCAAATCCCTTTTTCCTTTGTTTAGTCATTTCTCCACAATTTATCACCCTTTGTTAAAATGGTATATAAGTCACCAGGTCTAACCACCTCTTTGGGTTTTCATTTCTTTTCTGTGAAGCCCCTATGCAAGTAAAAATGTTCACAAAATGTGTATACCTTTTCTCCTGTTGATCTTTTATTAGTTTAATTATAGGCCTCAAGCAAATAACTGAAGACAGTAGAGGAAAAGTTTTTCTCTCCTACACTACTTTGGGAGATGTTTGTGACCTGGAAAGGGGTTTAATGATAGGAAATGCTTGTAGGTTCTGTTTAATACTTTAAACTTGTGCCAATTAGGAGGCCACAAAACATTTGCGTCTGATCCACTACAGGATTATTTACTAGGAAATTTCCCCCCACACTGGAGTACAGTGAGGACTTCAGCTGAATGTATATATTTAGCACTTCAAACAGGCCGAGATCAGGGCCCAGGAGCCAGCAAAAATGGCAGTAGTTGAACAGAGCTCACCTCTGAATTTAGAACAGAGGCTGCTATCTTTCTACTATTTTAGACTTCCTGCTGGCTAAGAGCATCCCTTGGCCTAGAGGTATTGATTATAGCCAGAAATAAATCAGAGACTTCTATGCCTGCTTGAGTTAAGAGAAATCAGACTTCACACTCTTGACAGCTCTGCTGGAGCTGAGGTCTGCACCCAGCCAACACAAATCATTTATAAACAGAAATGAGAAAGCACTCTCACAGCATGGTCACAGTCATGGAAAGCATTAAGCTAAAGCAGAGGCTCAGTCCCAAAATTAGCAGTGTCAGCATCACCTGGCCACTCCCAGACCTACTTAATCAAAATCTCCGGGGGTTGAGGCCCAGTAATCAGAGTAATTAGAGTTTTAACCAGACCTCCAGGTGATTCTATTGCAAGCTAATTATTGAGAAGGAAGCTTCTTCCCATGTGTACTGAGCCTTTCTTATGTACCAGGCACATTTCTAAGCATATTAACTCATTTAATCTTCACACCAGCCCTATAAGGTGGATACCATTTTTATCCCTTCTTGTAGATGAAGACAGTGAGGCTCAGAGCACATTTTACATCATTTTACAAAACTGAAACCAATCAAGTGCCTGGCACTGTGGTGTACTAAGCACTTGGGCACAATGGGGAGCAAAACTCATATAACTGTTCTAGTGGAACCCACAGGCTAGAGTAGCCACTAGGGATATAATCAAACAAACAAGAAGTAAGAGACAAATTGTGTTACATAAAGAGATATCTGAGCCATAACAGTGGTCCCAAGGTTGCTGTCTCACATAGGCAGCAGATCGGTGCTGGCTAGTGGTAGGAAGCCTCAGCTCCTCTCCACACTGGGTCTATCCACAAGTCTATTTGAGTGTCCTCACAACATAAACAGCAATTTAAAAGAAGAAGGTGGAAGCCAAAATGCCCTTTATAGGGCTGCCAGGTTTCACAAATAAAACTACATAACACCCAGTTAAATTTGAATTTCAGGTAAATAATAAATGAAGTGTTAGTATAAGCATGACACATGCAATATTTGGGACACACACTAAATTTTTATTATCTGAAATTCAAAGTTAATTGGATATACTGTATTTTATCTAAAAACCCACCCTTCATTACCTAGGTTCAGAAATCATACACCATCACTTCTGCCATACTTAATTAGCCATGCTGAGCAGCTGTGATTCAATGGGAGAGGAAACTACACAAAAGTGTGGACACCAGGAGGTGAAGATGACTGGGGGCTACTTTGGAGGCTAAGACACCAGATTTGCTACCTGTCACCAAAGGGTGTCTCCAGGGAGCCATTCAGTTTCCTCACATTTTTCCCCAAAAAGGAGTGATCATTCAGCATCTATGATCACAATATTATGGTATCAAGACACAAAATAAGAATAATAAGAGTAATTCCCCTGAAGGAAGGGGAAGGTGAACAATTTAAGCTTTTCTTGAAGCCACTTCCTCAACAGTGAGATCAATGTTTGCATATGTCTAATTTTAATATCTATTCAAAATTATATTTTTACCTAATATGCAAAAGGCTTCCAAACAATAGTGATGCTTTTCTCTTTTTTTTCTTTTTTTTTTATTTGAGATGGAGTCTCACTCTGTTACCCAGGCTAGAGTGCAGTGGCGCGATCTCGGCTCACTGCATGCTCTGCCTCCCGGGTTCGTGCCATTCTCCTGCCTCAGCCTGCCAAGTAGCTGGGACTACACGCGCCCACCACCATGCCTGGCTAACTTTTTGTATTTTTACTAGAGGTGGGGTTTCACTGTATTAGCCAGGATGGTCTCAATCTCCTGACCTTGTGATCCATGTTCCTCGGCCTCCCAAAGTGCTGGGGTTACAGGTGTGAGCCACCATGCCCGGCCGAGTGATGCTCTTCTTATATTCCCTTTATGGTTTGATTGATGATCAATGTGGGTATTTTTTAATCACCTTCTATGTGGACTTTTTCATCCCTCTTAAACAAAACAGTATGTCGCTTTTCAAGATCTTTAAGTCACTACAAACCTTTATTTTCTTGGCTAATAATATTGTGAAATGAAAGACTTAACATTTTCATAATATGAATAACATAATGTATAATGTATAGAATTTTATCAGCTGTTTCGACTTGGAAAGCAATTGACCAGAAGTAGAAATATTAACCAGCATTTCTTGAGTATTTACTAACATTAGGGAATTTTTCATGCCTTTTAAGCCTCACTGAAAATCTGCAATGTAGGTATTGTAACTTGATTTTCTCTTCTCGCATTACAATTTACCCCACTAATAGATAAGCTGAACACATACATCATTCTATTAAAATATTTAGAGATCAGTATTTAAATACCTGCTTCATTCTGCCCAGCTATAGGCATTAAAGAAGAGCAGGCCTTGAGCCAGTCAGAGCAGAGGTGTGAAATGGCAGCTAAGTTTTTATGGTAAGATTGACCAGGTTCTGAAAATCAAGATGTCAAATACTAGAAAAGAATACGGCAGCAAGAAATAGTTTGATAATGGGCAAGATACAGGCTGAGGTGGGCGATCATGAGGTCAAGAGATCGAGACCATCCTGGCCAACATGGTGAAACTCCGTCTCTATTAAAAACACAAAAATTATCTGGGCATGGTGGCGGGCACTTGTAGTCCCAGATACTCAGGAGGCTGAGGCAGGAGACTCACTTGAACCCAGGAGGTGGAGGTTGCAGTGAGCCAAGATTGCACCACTGCACTCCAGCCTGGCAACAGAGCAAGACTCTGTCTCAAAAAAAAAAAAAAACCCAAAAAACAAGAAAAAAAACCTTATATCTCAACTCCTGCAAAAGTGTTCTTTGCCTATTTTATATTGGATTTTATTGTGACTAATTCTGAAAGCTCTCATTCATTGAGCATATTACATATGTAAGGCATTGTCCTAACTGCCTACATATGTAGGCACTGTCCTAAACAGGGTGCCCATATATAATCTTAATCCTCACAAAGGCTCTTAAAAAATGGCTTTTTCCCTCACATGGTAAAACTGTTTCAGAGATGCAAAGTAACTAGCCCAAGTTTTCAAAACTGTTCAGTATTATAGTTGCAGCATGACAAAATGTTCCAATGCAGAGTTCTTGGTCACTCTAACTGGTTGTATTCATATGCCAGATCCTTCTGAATCCAAAGCTCGTGTTCTTTCCATTACTCAACAGTTTCTTTGTTGAGTTGTATAGTATCTACTTACCTCCCACCCCCATTACAGCAATGCTTAGCACAACACTTTACATAACAACACTAAGTAGATATTGAATAAATGAAGGGATGGATGAATGGATAGTTTCTATAAATAGAGTTGTGTAATGATAATACCTACTAACTATATTCAGTAGTATGGGTAGGAGAGGTTACAGTCATAGGGCTTAGATACCCTGGGGGTTTGTGTGTGTGTGTGTGGTTTTGCTTGTTTTGTTTTTTTGTCCCATTAGCTTTAAATAGAAAGCTGTTAAATGTGCTGGTAAATGCTAACAGCCCTTGGGGACAAGAAAGGATAGATGTTTACAGTGTGGGAGGATAGACAGTTCGAGTTTTTGTGTTGCTGATTTCCCATCTATGATGGTCAGTTTCAAGCTACCAAGGCAATGTCATTGCACACAGAGTCGGGGAAAGATGAAGCAGTACACCATTATATTACATTTCTATCATACACTTACAATAGATGGAGATAACCTCAAGAACATGGAAATAATTAAGAGGTGGTCGATTTTAATGTATTATCTTTGTTTTAACATCATTTATTTAATTTAAAACTTGCATAATCTAATTTTGAAGAATGACTGTGTTTAACAATCAGCTCACCAAAATCCTAAAAATGGAAAATCAGTTCTTAGGAACAATCCATTGCACTAGTTGGCATGCTCCTGGTCTACGTAGTAGCCCTACAGATTTCTCCCACTGGAGAAATTACTAATGAACAAGCTGGTTCAGGCCAGCCCTATCATCATACCTGAACCAAAAAAAAAAAAAAAAGAGGAAACTCAATAAAATCCCTCTGATATAGAAAAAGAGCAGGGCATCCCTACCAGAGATAAGTACCAAAATCATCTAGGTGAAACTTCAGAGGATTTTAGAAATTTGGTGGTCCATTAACATTATGAAATTATTTCTAAGGTTGGCTAAATTTCATAGAAAAGAATGGTATTTCCACATACTTGTGCATTTTTATTTTAACTGACTGATAACAGACTTCAGCCAATTTTCTGGAGAAATGTGATAATATAGCTTACTCTATTTTTATATATGACACAAGGACTGACTTATTATCAGATTTATAAACTGAAATTTAAACAACTGAAGAAATCCATAATGTCTGGGATATTTTGTTAGTTCTATACAATTAGCTTGCAAATGAATTTCATATAATAAAATAAATCCATAATTAGGAATAAGAATAACTAGTTAAGAGACTGTAAATACTTCTCTAGTCTAAAGGAAAATTTATGTATCTATCGCTCTGTCAAAGGCTTCAAGTATAGTAACATTTTTTTTACTACGGATTTAGTAAGATTTGTTTTTGAGAGTCTGAACTTTATTTTGAAGAGTAATTAACTCTAAAATTGTGTCTATCCACAGAAGAAATGAATCTGAAAAGCAATTGTTCCTCTCTAAGCAAAAGGAACAATAATTAAACAAATATGCTTTTCCAGGTAGGTCAGCTTTGCCCCTCATTTTTTTCAGGATAGGCCCAAGGTAGAAATGTTCTTGTATTTAGTGAAGATTATGCCCCAAAAAGCTGCCACCAAAAAGCTGAGCTTCTAGAGAACCTCTATAACTACTCTCAAGATGAAAGAGGATCTAAGAAGTTTAGAAGATCCAGTGTAGACCCTCTCATGGAATTGACCAACACAAAATAATGCCACCAATATTCATGAAGATCTTTAGGGCCTTAGAAAGCAGGCGTGGCTCAACCTGTAATCCCAGCACTTTGGGAGGCTGAGGTGGGCAGATCACCTGAGGTCAGGAGTTCCAGAACAGCCTGGCCAACATGGCGAAACCCCATCTCTACTAAAAATACAAAGAAAATTAGCCAGGTGTAGTGGCGGGCGCCTGTAATCCCAGCTACTCGGGAGGCTGAGGCACAAGAATCGCGAAACTCCATCTCAAAAAAAGAAGAGAAAAGTCTGGTTTATTGAAGTAAAATTTACATCAAGAAATAATTTACCCTTTTGAAGTACACAATTTTATAAATTTTGACAAATGTACACAATTGTGTGACTAGTACCCTACTTCAAGCTTACTTCTTATTACTAGACCACACCACCTGTACTACATTACAAATAAAAATATTTTTAGGCCAGGCTCAGTGGCTCATGCCTTGTAATCCCAGCACTTTTGGCAGCCAAGGTGGGCAGATCACGAGGCCAGGAGTTCAAGACCAGCTTGGCCAACATGGTGAAAACCCATCTCTACTAAAAATATAAAAAGTAGCCCGGCGTGGTGGCACGCACCTGTAATCCCAGCTATTCAGGAGGCTGAGGCAAGAGTATCACTTGAACCTGGGAGACGGAGGTTGCAGTGAGCCAAGATCATGCCATTGCACTCCAACCTGGGTGACAGAGTAAGACTCTGTCTCAAAAAAAAAAAAAATTTAATCCTATTACTATCTTATGAATAGCATAATTATGCTGCATTTGATATTTTGTGGGTAAAAGCATTTAATTTGTAAATATGTAAGTTTCTAAATTACTTTAATGTTCATAAGCCTGTCTTAGTCATTCTCCATTTTTAAGTTAAACCAAGTCTATCAAAAATACAAGGTAGTCTTGGTCTCTCTCCTGTGCTCAAATAACTTGGCCTAATTATGTGGCCTAATTATGTGGCTTTACAGACAACTGAAAAACCGTGTATAAAGATTATGCATTTACTTTTTTACAGAAAGTTGAATTGTATGTCTCTTACACTACTCTTGCCATACTCCATCTCTCTCATCACCCTTCCCAAGTCTAACTAGCAAAAAGTTAAGTTACATAAAGTAATATTTTAAAGCTAGTGGGTCTGTGCATTCTAAATACACAAGACACTGGAATGGCCTATCAGTTCCTCTTCTCCTTCTCCATCCCCCACTTTTATTTTACTCTTTTGAGAATCAGTGAGGCCACACTTACTGAGTGTTACTGAGGCTTTTCAGGCCAGTTGAATATCTACATCATAGCAATATTGCACCTCAAAGAAACTGTTCTCAGCATAGATGGGAAAAAAATCACTCACTTGAGCAAATGATCGGACAAAATTGAACAAAAACATTTTTTAAACTGCTAGGGTTTGAACATTTATCCCCTCTAAAACCCACATGGAAATTTAATTCCCAATGTGGCAGTATTGACAGGTGGAAATTTTAAGTTGATTGGGTTATAAGGGCTCTGCCATCCTGAATGGATTAATCTATGTATGGATTAATGGGTTCATGGATTAATGGGTTATCACTGGAGTGGGACTGGTGGCTTTATAAAAAGAGGAAGAGAGACCTGAGCTAGCATGCTCAGCCGCCTCACCATGTGATGCCCTGCACCACCTGGGGACTCTGTAGAGAGTCCTAGCAGCAAGAAGGCTCTCGCCAGGTGCAGCCCCTAGACCTTGGACTTCTTGGCCTCCATAATTATAAGAAATAAATTCATTTTCTTTATAATTTACCTAGTTTCAGGTATTCTGTTATAAGCAACAGAAAGTGGAATAAAATACAAACAGTTGCAAGCATAGATAGTAGTGGAAAGATATATCTTTGTGGTGAATATTTCCCCAATTCAATTCTCAATGACTTCACAATGTGAATGGGTGCTGTGTACTTCAGCTTTCCGTGTTTAATGTGCTTATTTGTAAGATGTAAATCATATATACCTCATGGGGGTTGTTCGCAAAATTCAATAAGAATAACCTGTTTACCAAGCAGAGCCCCTACCATGCAGAAGATACTAAATCAGTTTAGTTATTTTCCTCTCGTCCTCCTTAAAAATTAGTTTCAAAATCCATTTCAAATATTCAAAGCTACCTGTAGACTCCAAAATCTACATTTAAATCAAGAAAACACGGTAAAAAGGTGGTCAATAATGCTGACCCTTAATGAAAGTACCACACTGTTTTGAGAGTATAGATCCCCTCTTCATGGATTTTGTGTCTCATAGCTTCTTATTGCAAGTAAACAAGAGCCTTTTGTGGTAATCTCTCCCACGTGAGCAATGGGAACAGATTGTTTTCAATCTAACACAAACAAGAAATTGCTTAAGTAAAGGTAGTGACTGTATGAATCATAAACCACTTTCTCAGATAACAGCCATTATGTAAGTCTGTGGATAAATTTGACAATTTTTATTTCATTGCCTTTTGACAGCCCTTTAGAAGGGTTTAAGAGAACAAATCTGACTACAGCTTTCAAAAATTCATCACTGAATATTTGTTACCCGTGCTCCCTGTGATAGCTGAAGAACTAAGATAATGCCCTTCAAATGGAGATAAATTACAATCTTTCAAAAGATTATCACGGTCTTAATCGAGTTTGCTCCAGCAGCTGAACAGCCTGTGACCTTGTTAGTTACACAACAAACATATCTGTTACTTTATGTTTCTATAGGTAGCGGGGTAGAACCTTTAAACTACATGTTTTCTGTATATAAAATGACAGATTTTTTTTAGATAAAACAGAAGATGTTTTATTTTAAAAGAATATACCAAGCTACTTCATATATTTAGTGTAATTTTTTAATGATTTGTGTTGAAATAACTTCAGCATTACCAAAAAGTTGAGAAAATAATATAAAGACTATATGGATACCTCTCACTCAGATTCCTCAAATGTTAAGATGTGTAGTGTGATTTAAAAGAGGACGATGATTCCTGATTCAGAAACAGGAGTCTTGTATAATTCTGTGATAACATATTATATGTCTAATAAAGGTATAGGGATTTCACATTGAAAATAATTTAGGAGAATGTTAGAGAATCCACATTCTCAATTTCTTTGAAAGAAATCAACTGACAACTTTTACATATAAATGTAACTAACTGTAGGTGTATGAACACATCCCAGCATATGGTCCAGTTTATGAAAACTACAATACTACATCTTGGGAAATTAAAGTACTTTTATCCTGAATATAATGTTACAAATAGCATGGAAATCAGCACTTCGGGTGTTCCAGGATGTCAGCACATCAGCAGTTATACCAGAGTGCCAGCCTTCAACAGAAGGGAGGGAGAGTTTGAATGGAATTAATTATTAAATGGTAACATTTAATCCTAGATCCTTATTATGAGTGCCAAGAGAAAACATCTGTGGGTGCTTAGAACAGACAGATTTGGAGCATCCATACAGATTCTGCTAGGTTTGATGAAACCTCCCAGGGAACAAGGTGATTTGGGAAGCTAAACATTTATTCTCCCACTTACACTCATAACCTCTCTGGAAATAGATGAGTCCGTGGTACCAAGAATGACTTTATGACTTACCCCATGTGGCAGAGAAGAAAAGGAAAGGCGCTTCCTTTCCACTTTTGCCGTGTCAGGGCTATTTGAAATGAGTTCAGTGTCCATGGAAGAAAACTAAATATCACTGTATTGGACAATCTAGCAGCAGTTGCCATCTGTATGACAATATCCATTTATTCTGTTCCCTGCCACCTCTTGCATCTCTGTTGCAGTGTTCTTTTGTAAGTGTTCCTGACATTTTGTTTATCTTTCTTTTAAACATTCTGCCAAGATTATGTCTGAAAATGAGGGAAAAAAAACCCTCCATTTTTCACTTGCTAAATCTGTTACAAGGGAAACAATTCAGTGCCATTCTCAAAATACTAAGGAGCTTTCAAGATACTGAAAATTCTCCAGTAAGTTGCCAAGCAAAATCAGGGCTAGAGTATAAATGTGAAAGGGACAAAATAAGTTCTCATACATGATGCTAGTTGGATGGGATCAAACTCTTAATGGATAGCCTATTCTCTCCATTGTTTAAATGGCAGGCTTAAATAAAAACACATTTTCCCTCTTAGCCTCATAAGTAGACACATATATATAAACACTTTCTATACTTCTTAATGAAAGAGAGTCCTTTCTGAGGTACCTGAAGAAATTTAAAAATTTAGTATTAAAATTATTTTGATTCACAAATCATAATTGTGCACATTTATGGGGTACAATGTGATGTTTTGATATATGTACACAACATGGCATGATTAAATCAAACTAATTCACATATCCATCATCTACCTTCCCTATCATTTTTTATGGTGAGACGTATGAAATTTACTCTCCTAGTTATTATTAACTAGAGTCACCCTGCTGTGCAATAGATCTCAAAACCTAACTTCCCTGTCTCTCTGAAACTTTGTACCCTTTAATTAACAACTCCACATTTCCTCCATTCCCATCCTTTAGCCCACCCCAGCCGCTGGTAACCATAGTTCAACTTTATTGGATCCCACATATAAGTGAGATCATACAGTATTTGTCTTTCTGTGCCTGGCTTATTTCACTTAGCATAATGTCCTCTAGATTCACCCATGTTGTTGCAAATGACAGGATATCCCCCCCCCCCTTTTTTTTAAGGCTGAGTAGTATTTCATTGTGTGTATATACCACATTTTCCTTATCCATTCATCCACTGATGGACACTAGGTCATTTCCATATCCTGGCTATTGTGAATAATGCTACAATGAACATAGGTGTGCAGATGTTGCCTCAATATATTGATTTCACTTCTTTTGGATATGTACTCACAGGTGGGATTGCTGGATCATATGGTAGTTCTATTTTTAGTTTCTTGAGTACTCTCTAGATGACTGTTTTGATAAAATGTTTTTATGACTTCATAAATACAATCCAAGATCGTCTTACTTTGATTTAATTGATTCCAAACATTTGACAACAGAGTTTTTCCTTTTCTTTCTCTGGAGCACCTTGAAGACTCCCAGGGCATTAGAATTGCAGCAGCACTACCACAATGTTCATTTTGTTAGATTTGGATGATTTGCTCAGTGATGGATGCCCCAAATGTAGTGCTTAACCATTCCATGGTGAAAATGCTGCAATTTATCAACAGAAGGAAGTTTGTAAGGAAATCAAAGAAAAATGTTTCGCAAGTGACTGTAAAGACTGCTTTTGAATTTTAGACTTAATTCACCATTGTAAATCTGATTTCCATGTTATCATATTTCTTGTCTGTGTTTTTCATTAGCTAGATTGGTTCGATGCCCTCTCCTCCCCTCCACCTTTTCTGACCTTTCTTTGATTCTTTCTCCTAATTTCTGAATCATGATTTTTCTTCCCAAGATTTGGGAAAGAGGGTAGAAAACTTACAGCAGAACGGCTAGAAATTTCTACTAAGTTCTATATAATCCGTGTATAATATTTACAAATCAATGACTAAAATTAAGACCAGTTTTGCAAATGTATCTCCACTAAAGAAGCACAGTGCAAAAAAGTAATTCCTAATTTTTATCGATCTTCTTAAATGCTTAAGAATATCCAAGAATGTAGTGTTCACTAATTCATTTAAAATCTTCTACTCTTGTATTTATTTTCTAAGCCTGTGAACTCTTGGGAGCTTCTCACTTTATTGCCTTAGCATTAAGTTCTATGCCATCACAGTATCTTGTCATAGTCTCCATTACATTAATCCCTTTCCCAATAGAGTCCCCTAAGACATGGTTCTTCAGCTTTGATTGTTTCACCAAAGATCTTCATGCAGTTTTTATCATTTCCACACTACCATACTTGCTAGGCGGGGGGCCCTCAAATAGAGCCAGATTAATTTTAGTTAACTGTTATTCTAGCTCTCCTTTCTAACTATTATTGCAAATCTTTGAGCCCCATGCAAAGCCCACGACTTAACTCTGTGTATCCCCAGGGTTGTCTCTGAAGTGGTTATAAACAAGACTTAGTATCAAACAAACAAGGGTAGTAATTAGATTCTTAGCCACATAGCTGTGATCTTAAGCGTACGATTTCCTGACCTCCTCTAGTGGATGGAGTAGTATTTCCCCAAAATCCTTGTCCATCCTGAACCTCAGAATGTGATCTAATTTGGAAAAAGGGTCTTTGCAGATATAATTAAGAAAATGATTGGCTGGGCTTGGTGGCCTCACACCTGTAATCCCAGCACTTTGGGAGGCCAAGGTGGGCGGATCACGAGGTCAAGAGATCAAGACCATCCTGGCTAACACAGTGAAACCCCGTCTCTACTAAAAATACAAAAAATTAGCCAGGCATGGTGACGGGGGCCTGTAGTCCCAGCTACTCGGGAGATTGAGGCAGGAGAATGGTGTGAACCCAGGAGGCAGCGCTTGCAGTGAGCCCAGATCACACCACAGCACTCTAGCCTGGGAGACAGAGTGAGACCCTGTCTCAAAAAAAAAAAAAAAAAAAAAACATCAACCCGGGAGGCAAAACTTGCAGTGAGCCGAGATCATGCCACTGCACTCCAGCCTGGGCGACAGAGCGAGACTCCATCTCAAAAAAAAAAAAAAAGACCAAGATGAGCTCATACTGGATTAGAGTTGGCCTTCAGCTAATGAAAGTGTTTTGGGAGAGACAGAGTAGAAGGCATAGAGACACAGGAAAGAAGGCCACATGAAAACAGAGGCACACGGCAAGGAACACAAGGAGCCACCATAAACTGGAATAAGCAAGGAAGGATTCTCTTCTAGGGCCGTTGAAGGGCGAATGGCCCTGCTGACACCTTGATTTTAGACTTCTGGCCTCCAGAACTATGAGAGAATTTTACCTACCTCATCAAAGTGTTGTGTAAATTAAATGAGACAATGCACGTGAAGGGTGTGTTAGTCTGTTCTCATGCTGCTAATAAAGACATACCTGAGACTAGGTAATTTATAAAGAGAAAGGATTTAATGAATTCACAGTTTCACATGGCTGAGGAGGCCTCACAATCATGGCAGAAGGTGAAGGAGGGGCAAAGGCATGTCTTACACGGCGGCAGGCAAGAGAGCCTGTGCAGGGGAAGTCACCTTTATAAAACCATCAGATCTCATGAGATTTATTCGCTATCATGAGAACAGCATAGGAAAGACCCACTCCCATGATTCAATTACCTCCCACCTGATCCCTCCCACAACATATGGGGATTATGGCAGCTACAGTCAAGGTGAGATTTGGGTGGGGACACAGCCAAACCATATCAAAGGGCCTGGTACAAGAGGAGGTCCAAGTCTCCACTTAGTCACTCACTAGCAATGGTAGGGAACATTACTCAATTTCTATGTGCCTCCCTTATCTTAAGGATAAAAAACAGGGATAATAATTTTCACCTACCTTCACTGAACAGTTTTTGTGATGATCAAATGAATTCACAGACATGAACATTCCTAGCATATGAGAAACATTCAAGAAATGTGGAGATCTGTGCTCTTCCTTCCCCATGTCCCTCAAACTACTGGGGATGGTAAAGTAGTGGGAGAGAAATAAGAAAATCAGGACATTGTTTTTTTCAATAAGAATGGCCAGATGCCCCCTGGCAACTCCAAAAGAAAATTCTGCTTGTATCTTTGAGTTGATGTCTAGATCTCATTACATTGTTACCCTCTAAATATAATTTTCAGAAGTACTGATATTGACATCACTAAGCCAAAACAATGTCTATGTAAATAGAATTGATAAAATCGTATCAGCAATTCTATAGGTTCAACCATTCCAGATCTGTTTCCCTCCCTCCCTCCCTTCTTTCTTTCCTTTTTGTCAATGCTTCTTCCCATCCACTTTCTCTCCATATTATTACAGTGTTCTGATGTCGTGGTTGGGAATAATTCTAAAAAGAGAGCCACCCCAGCCTGCTCAGGGTGATTCATCATACTTTAAGCTTGACATGTCAGAGAGTACTATAAATGTGTGTTCCTGGGCACTGTGGCAGGTTTCACTAAGAGCTGAGACATATTACTTAAGAGAAAACAGAGAAAATATGCAGCATAAAAACAAGTAGCGGGTATTTGCGAACAATTAAATCAATTGCAATGATCCACAAGACCAGGTTGGTGACTATAACCAGGGCTATAATTTCATATGTGGCGACCACAAGACCACCAAAGTATGGTAGGGGAATCAAGTCAGGGAAATATTTGATGGGAACCAGCCATTTATTCAGTGACCTTGTATTTACCAGAGTTGCCTGGGAGAGAAGCAGCCAGGCGTTATCACTGGCTTCCAAGGGCCTGAGGAGAAGGGCAGAACTACCCAGGAATGGAAGCCACAAGCAGCCCAAAGCTAGAAGGCCGTCGCCATGACACTGACCACTTGCTCAGTAAAGAGACCACTGGAGAAGACTGCAAAAGTCAGAAAAACTTGCCAGGGATAGGGCAAAGAGCTGATGAGGTTTAAGTTGTAGAGAATATATGACTCTGGAGTCTTACAGTCCTTGGTGTAAATCTGGCTCTGACACATATTTGAGTGGCCTTGAGAACATTATTTATTTAAGCTTCAGTTGCCCCCAAACATAAAGTGGAGATAAAAGTTACTTACCTTGCAGACTTGTTGTAAGACTTAACTGAAGTTATACATGAAAACGCCCTGAGATGTAAAACTAGGAAAAAAATGGATTTTCCCCTCCCTCCCTCCCTTCCTTCCCCTGAATTCCTATAAAATCAGTTCCCCAAGGTAAGAAGAAAGAACTTTTATATTCTGCATGAAATAATCTATTTCTTGATCCTTTAGCATCAGGATTCAAATGGTCCTTTACTTAATTAAAGCTAGGAAGTGGACATTGGAAATTTCTTTTACAATTTCCAATTTAGATTTCTAAAATGGGTGACTGACTGTACATTAGCTTCCTCTCCACTTGTCACTAGTAAAGTATCCCCTTACTGTGAACAAGAGCTATACAGATATATACACATAAACTTCAATGCTTCTAAATGCTAATTTGTGATGGGCCAAGAGTAGGCAGAGAAGAGATGATAAAAATGGCAGATTAGTAGTCACTAAGTTATCAGGGTGAGTGGAGGTCATAAAACTGAAAAAAAAAAAAAAAAAAACCATAAAAACAAGGTAAATTGCCAAGAAGCTAATGAAAGATACCTGAAAGCAGGGAATGAATTAAGACCTTGAGTGAGGGATTTAGACTTAAATAAGACGGATTACTGAGGTGGATTTCAGCTTCAAGTAACAGAAAACTAAGCTCAGAATTGTTTAAACAATAGATTTATTGGCTCATCTATCAGAAAGTCCAGATATAGTGAGGGCTTCAGCATTGTTGGATGCCATCGTTCAATACATCGACCTGGGTCTGGGTTCTATTAGTCTGTTCACTCTGCCTTCAGAGTGAAAGCCCAGTACTAAAGTCCACTCCACGTTAATCACAGAATGGCCACAGTACCAGTCAGAGTTCTGGTGCTTTCTTGTTCACATTTGGTGGGAGGGAGGAACTAGATCCTCATAGTTTCAGAAACTTCCTACAAATCTGTCAGCATCTTATATTTTCTGGAACTGGATCATATACCCATTCCTAAAGAGAAAAGGACTTATCCCTCAATCAATCCACCTCACCCATAGGCCATGTGGGAGTCAGCTTCCCTTGAAGTATTTGGGCTATGTCAGAGGTCTTAGGTACCTGAACAAAACCAGGTAGTGTTAGGAAAAAAGTATAGATTGATCCAGGGTAGGTCATCTACCTTTTACACTACAGAATATTAGCAAGGTAAACATTACACTTCCATTTACTTCAGCCTCCTAAGTTTTCCAATGTGATGGCAATGTCATACAATGAAGTATTGGTAAAGTCATATCTAGTGATTTTTCTTACATCCCAAGTCATAAGTTTGTTTTGTTTTAGTGTTGTTTTGTCTTGACTATATTAAACTGCCTCTTAAGCAAGTACCACAAAACCTTTTCACCCTAACAAGTGCACATAATAAGGGTTCTCCAATTCTAAAGTCTGATACTCAGTGAGTCCCCAGACCCACGCATCTTATACTGTGCCCACCAGCATGAGGTCCAGGAATTCTGCCACACCATCAAAGTCAGTGGTTCTTAATCTGATTGGGCAATAGGATCACCCAGGGAACTTACCAGAAGTACCCATGCCAGAGGACATTGACCCAGTGGGAATGAGGGGAGGTTTGGGCATCTGTATGTTTTTTAATCCCAGTTGAAAGAGAGTTAGAGACTGGAAAACTGAAGTTTGGATGGGAGAGAGCATTAATTCACTGTATACTTTTTTGTGTGGATTGAATTTTTTTCATTATGTATCTATATTATTCTCTTCCCTTCGTTTTTCTTTTCTTTATTAAGGTCTTCAGTGTTTCTGAAGTGCAGACAATGAGAACTATTAATCTATATGGTCAAATATCAATCTTTAGGTTGAATAGAGCCAAAAGTGTTTAGAATTGGTTGTCAGAGTGATATTTAAATATACTGACTTTTTTCTTTTTGTAGAGATAGGGGGTGGGGGGCATCTTACTGTGTTGCCCACACTGGTCTCAAACTCATGGTCTCAGGCAATCCTCCTACCTAGGCCTCCCAGAGTGCTGGGATTACAGGTGTGAGACACCGCACCCAGCCCATATTGCCTTTTTAATGAAAACCCTGAGGCCAACAAATTGGTCGGTGCTAACACCTGACTCAGATTCTTGGACTCATTTTTTGGGATTTCTGGACAGACCACAGAGTCTGGAATATGTCCCAGTTTTTGAAATGAAAGAACATAGATGACCAGATCATTTTGTTGATAGACAAAGAAAATTCCGGAGAACCTTGTTTGGCTTCCCCTTGAAAGAAGAAACGATGAAATTATTTGTAACTGAAATCAGCTCCGTGCTGTTTGCCATCAGTCCTCCCACACGTATGCCTCAGTGACAGACAGAGACCAGAGTAAGATTGCTCTGTTTACTTTAAGATGTCTTTGTAGAGGTACTTCTCAAAGTCTCTTCTAAGTGATCAGAGGCACTGCCCCTCTTTGAATTACAGCTCTAAGAAGCAGGAATCAGTAACTAGATGTTTTAAAACCCCTTTCACTAGCAATTTAAAGAGATTAGAAGTTTCATGGAGAAAGATGTGCTTGGAAATCATTAAAACGGTAGACATTGTTTTCAGAAAGAAACATCCTTCGGTCACACTTTTGTAGCTAGTTATGGTCTGATGGAAATCAATCACAAAGAAAATTCAGTGTAGCCTAATGGTCATTTTCACAAGAGTAGACCAGACCACTTGTGGCACAGCAGTTACTATCTTTTTTATTTGTATTTCACATAGGATATTTTTAAACCTGCATATAAATTGTCTGACAAATCTCTATGTCTACCATATCTGGGGAATTGTTCCTCCTATGAGCCCAAAGCCATAGCTTGGCCTTAACTGACTAAAAACATTTTAGGTGCAAATTGCTGCTCCCTCCCTCTGTATATCAACATTGCATTTTCTTCTACAGGGGTTTCCTATCCTTATAACACCTGGAGAAATAGATGTTCCTCAGCAGCCCTGACTTCAGAGGAAAAGCTTATCTGTTTGCAAGATGGAAATGCTAGGCAACTCTCCAGAGGAAGAGCTCAGAGGCTGTCTCATCCATGGAATTCATGCAGTATAAGTGACTTAGTCTGAGAAAACATTTATCTGAGCCATTGGCACCAAATCTCCCATTGCTCCTTTAAAGTACCTCAGCCTTAGTTTGGGCCTGTGGCCTGGAGGTACATCCAAGATGGACCAAAAGATCCAGATTAGTTCCAGGCAGTGACAAGAGAGGCTGGAAGAAGGGAGGCCAACCGTTTCCTAAGGCTGTTTCCCCACAAAGCATTGATAAGAAGAAAGCCAAATTTTCTTTCTTTTTTTTTTTTTTTTTGAGACGGAGTCTCGCTCTGTCGCCCAGGCTGGAGTGCAGTGGCTTGATCTCGGCTTACTGCAAGCTCCGCCTCCTGGATTCACGCCATTCTCCTGCCTCAGCCTCCCGAGAAGCTGGGACTACGGGCACCCGCCACCACGCCTGGCTAATTTTTTGTATTTTTAGTAGAGACAGGGTTTCACCGTGTTAGCCAGGATGGTCTCAATCTCCTGACCTCGTGAGCCGCCCGCCTCAGCCTCCCAAAGTGCTGGGATTACAGGTGTGAGCCACTGCGCCCGGCCAAGAAAGCCAAATTTTCTGTTTTCCAATTTTTTTTCTGTTCCCATCCATCTCCCTAGGCTTTAAATTTCCAAATATATCAAATATGATTTTTTTTTGGATGGAGTCTCCCTCTTCACCCAGGCTGGAGTGCAGTGATGCGATCTCGGCTCACTGCAACCTCAGCCTCCCAGGTTCAAGTGATTCTCCTGCCTCAGCCTCCCGAGAAGCTGGGATTACAGGTGCGCACCACCATGCCAGTCTAAATTTTGTATTTTTAGTAGAGACAGAGTTTCATCATGTTGACCAGGCTAGTTTCAAACTCCTGGCTTGCAGTGATCCACCTCAGCCTCCCAAAGTGCTGGGATTACAGGCGTGAGCCACTGCGCCTGGCCTCAAATGTGATCATTCTTAAAAGCAAACCAAGTTCTATAGAATATATATATTTTTTAGGTGAAACTTGATATTTCGTGTTCTACGCTGCTTTACAAATTGAAAAATATCTTTTCTTTAGTTCAAAGAAAGGGAGAGAACTAACAGTTGAATTCCTATTGTGATTTATTGTAGATACATGTTGGATTTTATGTCATCTCATTTAATCCTTGTAACTATTCTGCAAAATAGTTACATTGTATAACTTAATCCCCAGAGAGTGTCTACTGTGTACTTTCTCTGTTCTAGGGACTTTTACAGGGGTTAGAGACTTTGTGATCCCACCAGGAACTCATTCTGGTGGGGAAGATAGCATATGAATGACTAATTACAATAGAAACAGTAAAGTCCCATAATACGTAGATGAACAGAAGGGTATTCGAGCATACATTTTAAATTTAAATTTCTTTAATGTGTGCACCAATCAAAATGGTAGGCTTACCCCAAAAAACAAATTCTGAGGCTGTTGCAAAAGACTCCAATATTTTGACACAAAAAGCTTTCTAGAAACAGATGGGTAACTAACTAGTAACATAGGTACCTCTTTATCTTTTTTTCTGTAAGGGAACTCTGGAAAGGTTTCTAACTACTCTTTTCCTCTAACAAAGTTACTTATTTCTAACAAAGTTTTTTTTTATTATTTTTATGTTTTGAGACAGGGTCTCACTGTGTGTCACTGAGTGCACTGGAGTGCAGTGGCATGATCGTAGCTCACTGCAGCTTTGAACTCTTGGGCTCACAAGATCCTCCTGCCTCGGCCTCATGAGTAGCTAGCACTACAGGCATGTGCCACCATACACGGCTAATTTTTTTATTATTATTATTTGTAGAGGTGAGGTCTCATCATGTTGCTCAGGCTCATCTCAAACTCCTGGCCTTAAGTATTCCTCCCAAGTCAGCCTCCCAAACTGTTAGGATTACAGTTGTGAGCCACTGCACCTGGCCTAATTTCTAATGATAGTATTTGCCAGTAAAATAACTTAAAACAGGCTGAGTGCAATAGCTCATGTCTGTAATCCTGGCACTTTGGGAGGCCAAGGCAGGTGGATCACTTGAGGTCAGCAGTTCAAGACCAGCCTGGCCAACATGGTGAAATCCTGTCTCTACTAAAAATACAAAAAATTAGCTGGGCATGGTGGTACACACCTGCAATCCCAGTTACTCGGGAGGCTGAGGCAGGAGAATAGCTTGCACACAGGAGGCAGAGGTTGCAGTGAGCTGAGATCACACCACTGCACTCCAACCTAGGCAACAGAACGAGACTTTCTCTCAAAAAAAAAAATTAAAATATTTTAAAGAGACTTTACCTATTCATTCATACCCTTACACAATTTTAAAAATATTTTAATGTGGCTTACACAAATATATACAATAGCACAGAATAAATGAAAATAGTAGCAAAATGACTATATCTGTGTATCTTTCTGTATCAATTTCCTCTCAATATCAATTTCCTATTCCCCACAAATAGCTATTTCCTCTCTCCTGGTTTCAATTCTTTGTGGCTATCTGGAAAGCTCTGGTTTCCTCTGGAACTGATCAGTGCCTTGCTCTAGCCCCAGACTGCCCTGGCTTGTCTCCATGTGGGGTCTGCGTCACCTCCTCCACAAGCACAATTCAGTCTCCAAATGACTTAGGCAAGAACTTTTGTCTTAAACAAATCTGTTTATCAGAGAGCCATTGGATCATATGTTATAGAAGCCTCAACAAACAGGATATTCCGTCTCAAATTGATGGCCTCTTGGCAAACACAAGAATGCCTCCCAGGGAAGCATATGATTCTCAGGAACACCACGGCACGTCATCAGCCTCAGTCACTGAAGGAAACAGGTTAGACATCTGCTCACTGGCACTTCCTGGTTGAAGTACAACAATTAGTGTCTTTTTTGAATATGTGCAGCTTTGGGATTATTAATTTCAGCATGAGAAATCATTAGTATTCTTAATTTAAAGAGAAAACCTTTGGACAGGAGTCTGCGGCTATCAATCAATACTAAAGATTTTCTCTGAATTATGATGTTTTTACCTGACTCTGAAAATGGATTTTTTTTCCCTTTTCATTTTTGAGCTTTTGAATTTGACTTAGCATACGGACTCTGTCAGGTTCCTGTGGTGAATTGATAATGAAATTAGGAGAGACAGGGTCCATTGACTTAGAAGACCTGTGCCATTAGTTAAGTCTTCCCTCTGTTTCTGCAACTGGCTTGACACCCACTTAGTCACCTGGGTTTTGGCACTTGCCTCTGACACTAACACTTGAGAGAGCAGAGCTCAGAATGGAGATGAGGAGGTAGCACAGTAAATAGGCGTTATCAAAAAAAGACAGAGGTGAAAATCAATACCTCCATTAACATCTAGAAGCAGACTTTTCAAAGAACATTTATATGTTTAGCTGACAGTAATGTACCAAGAAGACTAGTTCCTTTATAGGTCACAAAGTATGTAACTATACCTATGGTGTTATTTATTTTTCTTCCCATTTGGCTAAGAAGTATCATCAATAGGATTTAAAACTAAAAATAAACAAAAAACTCTGCCCAGCAAAAATATTCAAATAAAGGGTACAATTTTCAACAAAGTAGATACAACAAAATTCTAGTAATATACATCAAAATTATTAATAATGTACAGTAAAATAGCTATTCTCTTGAAATTTGTCATAAGGCTTTGACGTACACGTATATCTTTTTTATAAGGTTATTATTTTTGTGACGCACATGACTTGAGATACCTGTATTGCAATGAACTGTATGTTTCTGGTTTTGTTTTTTTTGGCATTGTGTTACTGTTGTTATCCTAACTGTCATCTTCAAATATAGGTTTAATTCCTGGTTTTCACATTCCTTAGCTCTGTGACTGTCAGAAGTCAACTTATATCATGCTCAGTTTCCCTATGTGTTACAGTAGTATTAGGAGAAATAAGTGATAGGTGTGTGTAAATGCCT
The DNA here is from genome assembly GCF_029289425.2 of Pan paniscus. Lineage (NCBI taxonomy): Eukaryota > Metazoa > Chordata > Mammalia > Primates > Hominidae > Pan > Pan paniscus. Next base: position 120,112,115 of record NC_073253.2, on the reverse strand, counting down.
AGCACAGTGCCTGGCACAAAATAAAGTCTCAGTAGATGGTAGTCCCCCACCTCCCCACCCCACCCCTCATTGCTTTCTCTTCCTCCCATGTTGGTCCCCTTGCCTCCTCTGCTTTGCCATCTCCTTCTCTACACCATCAAAGGAACACCTCTGGGCAAAGGAGACCACATTCATTTATGTCGGATAACACATTGACCTGGCGGCCTTCATTCCAGTGTAAAGAGGCTGGGTACCTCCCCTGTAGCTGTCATCCTTGCTTCTTGGTATTCTTTGCTAGTGCCTGTGCACAGGAGCCAAAGCTTGGTGTGACCAACTATCATCACTAAGCAGTGTAGGATTTGGGACCCGTCTCACCTCCAGGAACAGAAGTTGGAGCAAATAAATAGATGTAGTCTGTCAACTTGAACTTTGCAGGACACTCTGAACTTGAGTCCGATCTTCAAGAAAGAACAGGTTTAGAACAAAGAAATGCTGAGAACCTTGGGAGAAAGTAAGAGAGCCTTAAAATCCATCTGAGCAAAAGATAGACAGGCTGAGCAGTATCTGACACACATCCTAGACTATGGAAAGGCACATTTCAAAAAGTTAAAAGAAAATATATGTTTGGTCCCATGGCCAGAGGGTTTTCTAGAAGAGTATAAATAGGTCCAGAAGGACTAGAAAATTAAATTCTAACTATATAATAAAAATTAGCCAGATAAGGAAGAAAAACTAAAGAAATCAATATGGTTGCTTGGGAACTCTCCTTGGAGCTCAGATATTAAAAGGCATGTTTCAAAGATCAAAGAACTTGTAGCCCAGAACAAAAGCAATGCAATAGCACAAACCTAGAAGAATAGTGTCATATAGAATAAAGTGAAAAATAAGCACAATTTTGCTGAATAAAAGGTTAAAAAATGACTTTTACTAATGTGTACAGAGTAAGAACAACAAGGAACTGTTAGCCACATTTCTAAGAGATTATGATGTAATGGTAATGAGACAAAGAGAAAATAGAATGTCTTAACTCCATTTTGCTTCTGTCTTTTCCACTAGAAGAATGACCTTCAGACTGAAAATGCAGATGTGGCTGACAACTGCAGACAAAAAGTGTTCTCTATCAGGCAGGGAGCCCCAGGGTGATTTTCCATAGGCGAGTGCCAGCAGTGTGAAGAAAACTGGAAGCCGGAAGCTGGGCAACTACTGTGATGGCCCACACAAGAAATAAGGACACAGTGAGGCAGTCCAGAGGAACAGAGCAAAGGAGGCACAGGGGAGAGGCGCTGAGAGGGCAGAAATGACAGAATAACCCACTGCAAAGGCTCTAGAAAAGCACTGGATGTGCTGCTTAAGGTGAACTTACAGAAGGAAAGGATTCCACACATCTTTTGTGGAAGCAGAAAGCAAATAGGATGGGGAAGGGGAGAGCAACCACATGAGTCTATTCATGGAGACAGAAAGTGGAGCTGTGTTGGAGACATAGTGAGAATCCGGGTTCATCAGAGTCACAGGTTATTTTCAGGGAAATAGCTGGCTATAAAGGGGCCTTGGAGGAAGGTATAAACACTATGTCTGAAGGGTTTACTACCTGTCAGAAAGTCTCGAATGAGTGCTCCACACCTGGTGAGGATCCAGAGATGAATTAAAAACAAAACAAAACAAAAAAACCACACACCTGTAGAGCTATTCATTTGCCTCCTCATTCTAGGGATACCATGTAATCTGAATATAGAGCTGAAATCTGAAGGAATCAAGAGTTTTGTGAATTTTGTTTTGTTTTGTTTTGTGTGGGATTGATTAGTTAACAGTGAAACTGTTGAAAACTGTGGATAGAGCCACCCCTCCCGTCCCTGTGAAAGGCAGGGAATCTGGATTAATTCTTCAATTTCAGGGTATTAATGCCAGTAAAGAAAGCCTTGTGGTACTACCAGAGCTGATGCTGAGGCTTCCTAAGGCCGACTGGGGGGTCAGGAGAAGGAAGTGACATATGGGCTGAGAACTTCAGACGAGTAGCGCTTAGCCTGAAGAAATACTCTGCATGTTTGGAGTGTGAAAATTGTATTCAGACCCGGGTGCCTCACTTTAAAGAAAAATGTTGCCAAACTGAACTCTGCCAGATGAGGAATCAAAGATGGCTAGCTAGGAGTTAACTGACATAGCAGGAAATCTGGTTATCAATTCTGTGTAGCCTTAGAGGAAGAATGTCATCCAATTCTGAGGCAATGTAGCATCAAGGTCAAGCTCAGAAGCTCTAGACCCAAATATGAGGGTTAAAATTCCGGCCCTACTATGAATTACATTACCTTTTATGTATAATAACATTAATAATAATAATTGCATAGAATTGTTGGGAGGATGAAATGAATTAATACACATCAAGCGCCTAAAACAGTGCCCGGAACATAGCAGTCACACAATGCATGTTGGTTATTATTAATATTATTATCCAGTGAATAGTTATAATAAAACAGATAGATATATATTGTTATATTAAAGAATGTTTCGGAATTCAAATCGTTGAACAAAGTAATCTGTGTTACCTTTTAAATTGCCCCTGAGGCCGCTGCGAGAGAAGCCGCCGCCATGTCTGCGCATCTGCAATGGATGGTCGTGCGGAACTGCTCCAGTTTCCTGATCAAGAGGAAGAAGTAGACAGACAGCACAGAGCCCAATAACTTGAAGGCCCGCAACTCCTTCGCTAAAAAGGGCTGATTCACCGCAAGACTGTGGGCGTGGAGCCTGCAGCCGACAGCAGAGGTGTGGTGGTCATGAAGCGGAGATCCAGCCAGCGGAAGCCTGCCACCTCCTATGTGCGGACCACCATCAACAAGAATGCTCGCGCCACGCTCAGCAGCATCAGACACACGATACTGAAGAACAAGTATGCCCTGACCTGCGCATGGCTGCCATCCGCAGGGCCAGCGCCCTGCACAGCCGGAAGCCTGTAATGGTGAACAGGAAGCGGACCCGCCCCACCAAGAGCTCCTGAGCCCCTGCCCCGAAAGCAATAAAAAGTCAGCTGGCTTTCTCAAAAAAAATTATAATAATAAAATAAAAAATTTAAAAAGTTAAAATGTTTAACCAGAGATTTGAGGATCATCTGGAAGAAGCAAGGAGGAGCTGCTGCCTGCTTTCAGTAGACAGATGAACTGGCTGAGTCTAGTTTTTCTGACTTTCGGAGTATATACATACATGTGTATATATATGTATGTGTATATATGTGTGTGTGTGTGTGTGTGTGTGTGTGTGTGTGTGTATAGTGACAGGGTCTCGCTCTGTTGCCCAGTTTTCAGTGCATGATCATAGCTCACTGTAACTTCGACCTCCTGAACTCAAGTAATCCTCCTACCTCAGCCTACTGAGTCGCTAGGACTACAGTTGTGGCCACCACGCCTAGCTAATTTTTTATTTTTTATTTTTATTTTTTGTAGAGGCATGATCTTTCTATGTTGCCCAGGTTGGTCTCAAGCGCCTGGTTTGAAGCGATCCTCCCACCTCAGCCTCCCAAAGTGGTGGGATTACAGGCATGAGCTACCATGCCCAAGCCCCATAAGCCCATAATTTCATGTATAAACATGGATATTTCAGGCCTGGCGCCGTGGCTCACTCCAGTAATCTCAGCACTTTGGGAGGCCGAGGCAGGCGGATCACCTGAGGTCGGGAGTTCGAGACCAGCCTGATCAACATGGAGAAACCCCGTCTCTACTAAAAATACAAATTTAGCTGGGCATGGTGGCGCATGCCTGTAATCCCAGCTACTTGAGAGGCTGAGGCAGGAGAATCGCTTGAAACCAGGAGGCGGAGGTTGTGGTGAGCCAAGATTGTGCCATTGCACTCCAGCCTGGGCAACAAGAGCGAAACTCCGTATCAAAAAAAAAAAAGATATTTCAAGTGCTCTTCATTTTAACTAATAGATGTATCACTGGTAGTAAAGTATTTATTAAATGTCCTGTGAAACTTTCCTTGTCAGGAGGAAATATCTATTTTATAGATTCCCAAAGCCATAGATCTTAAATTAGGACATAGCTGTGTATTTCAATTTGTGTTGAGTCCAATCCTAGGGAAAGCTATGGGTTCGGTCTATAAGGCAGAAATAAGAATACAGACTTGTTCATAGGAATTCATTCCAAAATGTGAAATAAAGGAGTTTTAATCTACTGTCGAAACTGACACAAACATTTCTTACACATTTCTTTGTCATTAGTGAACTAATTGTACTTTAATCGAGTCAGCAGTGAGCAATAAGAATCCATTAGGAAATACAGTAATATAGTACAGATTTTTATTTCCTTCAAGAGCTCTCCTCAGAATTCATGGTCTCAGTGAGAACACTGGCAATCTGTGAATTATCTGGGCTCTCAAAATGCAGAAAAGAATCAAAGGAGATTTAGAAAGGAGCATTGGCCCATTTTACTGAGAATTCAGCCAGGCTGATCTGCTCAATGGTTAAAGAGTAACAGCAACTACATTAAACACCAGAATGGTCAGTGCAATTAATGCAATTAAAGTAATTAGTCCTGGCAGCTGTAAGGTCAAATAGAGGTAGCTTTGTAACAACAATCTGCCACTGCAAAATTACTGACATTTCCAACTAAATTATATTCTCTAAATTGTTGCCTTAATGCTAAATAAATAAAGTTATGCTAATGTTGGGACTGATTACAGATTGAAATTAGCACAATTGCTTGTTATACAGTCTGCTAGGGTTAACATTTTTTAAAAACATAATTAATGGCCTTTGCTTACTGTCTCTGGTTATAGATCCTGCAGCTCATTTGCATTCTTTTGCAATATGCTGACAGTGCTAAATGTCTAAGAAGAAAGATCTCATCTGCAGGCAGAAAATGCGTTTTTCACGTCATCAAGCTAAAACTTGTTATGGTTTCAGGGCAGTGTTAATAACAAAAATGGCCAGAAAAGGAATGGATAAGAATGAGGCTAGAATCCGTTTTTCTTTTCAGTCTTGTGATCCAGGCCTTTTCTGGAGTCAATGTGAAATGTAATTGCTCTTTTGACCTCTATCTTCTCTCTCCCCAGGTCTGAGGAAGAGCTACACTGGTTGATTATTGCAGGAATGAAAGGCACTCTGACCTTGTCGACCGAACGCCTTGCAGCTTTCAATGTTGCCCATTATACTGAAGGCAGGCAACTCCTGGAGAGAGGCGGAATCTACAGGAGAGCTGCTCCCCGGGCAACCTGCCAGAAAAGGCTTCATCAGCAGCAGTTCAGACATGACCAAACAGCTCAGGCAGTAAAGGAAACAGCTAGGGGGGAGAAAAACAGAGTATATCAAAATATTGTTAGCACACAGCCTAAAGAGCTCTCAGGCATCTATACTATAGAGGGCCTTTGCGAATACTGCCCAGCGTCATTCGCCTGAACTGAAGATCGACCCGGGAATATTTGCTGAGGAAGGAAGCCGTAACCAATATAAGTACTGTCACTGATTTCCTAAAATAGGCAGTTGCTCATTCAAAGGGATTTGTGATAATATTTCTATGTAAAGAGAAAAGTAGGGTGATTTTCAGCAGAAAGTAGGTCAGGATATTTGGTTACAATTGCAGCCGGGTGGGTGGTGGCTCAAGCCTGAAATCCCCACACATTGGGAGCCCCAGGTGGGAAGATCACTTGAAGCCAAGAGTTCAAGACCAGCCTGAGCAACAAAGCAAGACCCCTTCTCTACAAAAAAAATATAAAAATTAGCCAAGTGAGGTGGTGTGTACCTATAGTCCTAGCTACTTGGGAGGCTGAGGCAGGAGGATTGCTTGAGCCCAGGAGTTGCAGGCCGCAATGAATTATGATTGTACCACTGAACTCCAGCCTGAGAGACAGAGCAGGACCCTGTCTCTAAAAAAAGAAAAAACTTAAATTTAAATTTAAAAGAAAACACAATTGTTCTAGATGATAAATCATTCACCAAAAATCTAGTTTGATTATTTTTAGAATTTATGGTTGATGTAAGGATTAGGGTACAATTCACAATGAGAACATGCTCTCCCTTCAATCTCTAGAGTTAAAAGAGTCTTTGTTTAAAATCAGCTGTGGTTCCTTCACATAACTGCTCATTCTGCTCAAATCAATTCTATTCAACAAAATTTTATCGAGCATTTATTATGTGTCTAATCATTCTGGGAAACATAAATGAGATGTGAAGTGTGCCTATGAGTTAACGAGACTGGCTGACCAAGCAGACACAGAAATGGTGCCATTTGCTTTCTCATTTCATTGTATTCATTGAGAGAGAACACCAGAAGCCTCTGCTATGAGTGAGGCATGGTATTAGGTTCTTCAGATTCAGACGTCATTTAACTGTTACATTAGTTTTTAGGTTCATATTATTAGCCCCACTTTAGAAAGAGTTTACTGTAGTAAAAAAGACCCTGGAATCCGGAATTAGCCAGTCTTGGGTTTGCAAGGGAGAAAAGATATAATAACTTTCCTCATCCATCGTAAGGGACACTCCTATAACAAAAGAGATTAACGAGACAAAAGCATAACAAACGTATTCAATCAAAGTTTTACATAACATGGGAACCATCAGAAAAGAAGACCCAAAGACCCAAGGAAAGCTGTTTATTTTTATGCTTAGATTTAATGAAGAATGGACAAGGCATATGGAAATATGATTGGACCAAAGAGTATGATCTACTGGTAATAGACTGGGAATGGTAGGAGCCCAGCAAGGCCTGTCTGTTTAGATTCTTTTTGGCCTCTCTGTGTAACATTTCTTCCTCCCAGGTATGGGATAGGACCCTTATGGAATGGTGGTCTTCAAGGGAGAAGAGAGGGAGTGACCTTTCTAAGATTTTGGCTTGCTTTGAGGGAGAAGAATTCTGGTCTCTATGGCTCACTAAAAAGAAGTGAGGGACGGGGGAGCAGGAAAAGCTCAGAGAGACCTTGCTTCTGAGGCCTTTCAATCTCCTTTAGTTCAAAGTAGTCAGCATGCCAAAGCACCATACTTTGGAGTATCATGTTCTGAGCCCCAGCAGGTTCATATACAATTCTGTTACTACTCAAAATCTCTGCAATCTTGAAAAAATTCTCCATTTCTCTGGATTTTTATTAGTTTTGTTCCTGTAATGAAGGAGACAAGAAGAACTTAAGACATTTTCCATCTCCATAGTTCTATGAGAAATATTGTTGTACAGTCACACGTATCAGATTTTCTGGGACATCCCAATTCCAAATGTTGTGGCCCATCATGCCTGTAAAAATATTTATGCTCATCAAATGCAGAATTCAGGAAGCATAATCACCCTCTCTAAAAATAAAAAGAACTATCAGAGTTAGGAAATGAATGATGAATAAAGGCTAGGGAGAATGGCATTACAAGATAATTTTCAAAAGAAGGGTGAAATCACGACCCTCATACAGATATAAAAATGAACATGTTAAAGATTTGATTCTAGCCATTAATCAAAGACGGAATGCAGAAGATATTATAACTGGTTCAAGAGAATGTGAAGAGACATATTTAAAGATCAGGAATATTGAAATTAGCATGCAAATGGAATAAAACCAGTTTTTCCACGGGTAGGGGGAGGAAGTCAATTGAACCTATATTAGACAGGGCAGAATGTGCATGTCTATCAGTTACCTACAAGATACAGGGTTGTAAAATAACTCAAAGACAATGAAAGGCTAGAATCAGATAATAGGAAGGGTGTACTGTACCAGATGATGCATAGTTTCCCATTGAAGCTGTTTCGTTTTTTTTTTTCTGCAATGCAAATAGTTTTGATGGGGTTCAGAAACCACTCCCCCAAAATATGGCATCTTGCATACTAAATATTTTAAGCTGAAGGAATGTGAGAAGATGGCAGAAACAGGAAGGTCTGTCTGACCTTCTCCCACCCTTCCTTCCTGAAGGAAGGAAGGTCAAAAAACCTAGAAAGGATTTTTTGACCTTCCCCTGAAGCAGAACATAAGACCTGCATGTGAGAGACTGCCTCCTACGCCTGGAGGAAAGGAACATCCTTATCTCTGAAGACACAGGGATACAAAGAAGAATCTAAGAAAACAGGCCTCGCTAAGTCTCCCTAGTATATTATCATCATCAGATCATACTTTTTAATCCAATCATACTTCTCCACAACTATCTACTTATTAAATCCAGCATAAAAAATACACAGGTTTACCTGTTTCTTCAGGTCTTCATTACCTTAGGAAGGTTCTCATGTCACATAAAACTCAAATAAATTTATTTATTTTTCTCTTGTTAGTCCATCTTTTATTATAGGGGTCTTAGCCATGAACCTAGCAATGGGTGAGGAAAAGATATTTTCGCTCCCCTACAGCTTCATGTGGAATACAGCATTTCATTGTAATTTCTGATTTTTCAATGGATATCTAGGAAAAAATGTCAGTGGGGGCCTGGGTGTGAACAAAAATCAGCTGAGATACTTTCAAAATAGAATCACACCCCCTTTGACCTGCATCAAGCCATCTAATAAATGCACTAAACAAATAGAAGTCCTGTTCAACTGCTTTTTGAAGTTGAAATTCAGATTTGAGGAGACCTAGAAATTCAGCTATGTGCAGTCTTTATAGATACAGTAACACTTCCTGATCCTTTAAGGAATCTTTTGTGATTTTCTTGATGTGGTTTAAGAGTCATGAAACTGTTTAGAGTTTGGTTCACCAAGGGCTAAGAACCAATGTGCACATTGCAGGGACAGGAAGGTCAAAAGGAAAAAATGGGAACTAGAGAAATAAAAATAGGGAAGAATAGGATAAGGAAGACTAGAAATAGAGACTAAGAGGGGAATCAGCTGGTGCACTGGCATGCCAAGGATGCCTCCCTGATAGAACTACTTTGTTAATAAAAATACCATTTTAAACCCATGCCCATAAAGAGTAGGAGTAAAAAGAAGCTTTATATCTAAAGCTCTGCTGCCGCCTCCACTGGAAATCTAATGTGGTCTTTTTTTTTTCTAACTTTTCAGGGCATATGTATTCTAGTTCCATTATGATGGTGGAAAATGCTCTCATACACGCCGTTCCTGCAGTTTTATACTTTGGCTTTATTTTCCTCTCTTCTACACTTCCCTCCCTCCACAAAAATCGAAAATACATAAAATGATAAGTTGAAAGCCCAAATTGAAGTCTTTTTAAATTTTAATTTATTTTTTTAAAACCACAACATTGTAAGTAGACTGGACTAAAGGAAATATAATTATTTATAGCTATGAAAGGGGAGTTTATGGAAATGCCAATTCAGGCTTAGCTCAGCAACTAAAATGAAATGTGAAAAAGAAAATAAAAGTGGAGAACTCTTTGGAGGTTCTAGGACGATTGTGAGAATCACCAGGGATTGATAATGCAGATGGAGGAAAGAAGGCCTCCAGAGGGTCAGGGTGTAATAGACATTCTATTTAGTGAAGCTTTATAACCCTCCAAGATACTAATCTGGAATTACTTTTGAAAGAAACAAGGTAATGGGGTTCAGGACATGCTGCCCCCCAAATATGGCATCATGGTATTTGAGAAAACAGCAGAAGAAGAAAAGCCATTCTCCTCTTCCCCTCACTCTTCTTCCATGGAGCAGGGTAGGAGACCTTCATTCAAAAAATATCCTTTCAAACACAGAGAAAAGGACCATCCTTACCTTTGAGGACACAGGGACACAGAGAAGAATATGAACAAACAGCCCTTGCTTAATTCCCCCTTAATTCTTAATTTTTATTACCATTAGATCATGCCCTTTTGTCGTCCAATCACACTTAATCAAACCTTAGCATAAAAATCTCCAAGTTTCTCTATTTCTTTAGGCCTTCATTTCTTTATGAATGCTCTCATGTCACATAAAACTTATATTAAATAAATGTGTATGCTTTTCTCTTGTTAATCTGTCTTTTGTTATTAGGGCCCAAGCCATGAACTTAATGATAGATTAAAAAAAAAAAGTTATTTCTTTTCCCCTCCAAAGGTAACTCTTACATTCAAACACATCAACTCAAGATGGGAGGCAATTTTATCTTGACTAAATCCTTCTGGAACTACGGACACCAGGAAAGGAAGAAAGGCCCTGTGGCTTTTCTACATGACATAGAGCAGATGGTCAGCAAACTCCCTGTGGGCAGTGAATTCACTGTGCTCGGACAAGTCAAAAAAGGTTAAACCAACTAACACCATGAAACAAATGAAAGAATGCTACTTGAGTCTTTGTGAAGTCAAAGTTTCAAATAAATTGTTCAGTCCAACAGAATAGTTGCTTTCTTTTCATTGTTTTAACCTGAGGGAAGAAGAAAAATAAATCAATGTCAGATTTTTTTTTGAAACCGCTTCTGGTGGCTGGGCAAAATATATAAAGAAAATGAAAATAATCATTTGCTTGTGGGAAGAGAAAGCCAATAAAATAGAAGCTTCCTTCTAAGAGTACATTGCTAGGGTTCAAGACACATTACACCCAAGATATGGTGCCTTGGCATATTAAATATTTTAAGCTGAAAGAATTTGAGAAAATAGTAGAAGCAAGAAAGTATCTCAGACCGTCTCCCACCCTTCTCTTCTGATGCAGGTCCTAAAACCTAGGAAGGATTTTCTAACCTTTCCGTGAAGCAGGTCGTTAAGACACTCACGTCAGAGGTTCCCTGCCTACACTTAAAAGAAAGGAACATCTTTATCTCCGAAGGCATAGGGACACAGAAAAGAATCTGAGGCAGATGTTGCTGAGTTCCCCAACCCCAAGTTTATTACCATTAGATCATACTTTTTAACCCAATCATACTTCTTCACAACTATCCACTTACTCATCCAGCTTAGCATTAAAACATACACAGGTTGGCCAGACGTGGTGGCTCACGCCTGTAATCCCAGAACTTTGGGAGGCCGAGGCAGGCGGATCATGAGGTCAGGAGTTTGAGACCACCCTGACCAACATGGTGAAACCCCGTCTCTACTAAAAATACAAAAATTAGCCTGGTGTGGTGGCACACGCCTATAGTCCCAGCTACTCAGGAGGGTGAGGCAGGAAAATCATAGGTTCAAACCTGGGAGGCAGAGGTTTCAGTGAGCCAAGATCGCGCCACGGCATTCTAGCCTGGCAACAGAGCAAGACTCCGTCTCAAAAAAAAAAAAAAAAAAAAAAAGAGAAAGAGTCCTTGTCTTTTAGAGATGTATACTAAAATACAGTTGTCCCTTGGTGTCCATGGAAAATTCATTCCAAGATGCCCACAGATACCAAAATCACACCACTGCACTCCAGCCTGGGCAACAAAGCAAGACGCTGTCTTAAAAAAAACAGAAAAACAACAACAACAAAAACACTGGTTTACCTGTTTCTTCAGGTCTTCATTTCCATATGAAGTCTCCCGTGTCACATAAAACATGTATTAAATAAGTCTATCCTTTTCTTTAATCCATCTTTCCTTATAGAGGCCTCACGGTGAACCTAGCAATGGGTGAGGAAACGATATTTTTCCTCTGTCACAATACATTGGTGTTTTTGTTGTTGTTGTTGTTTTGAGACAGTGTTGCTCTTGTCACCCAGGCTGGAGTGCAATGGCACGATCTTGGCTCTTTGCAACCTCCGCCTCCCAGGCTGAAGCGATTCTCCTGCCTCAGCCTCTTGAGTAGCTAGAATTACAGGCATGCACCACCACGCCCAGCTAATTTTGTATTTTTAGTAGAGACGGAGTTTCACCATGTTGGCCAGGCTGGTCTCGAACTCCTGACCTCAGGTGATCCGCCTGCCTCGGCCTCCCAAAGCGCTGGGATTACAGGCGTGATCCACTGCACCCGGCCGCAATACATTGTTTAAAAAGGAAGTTTAGAGATATTTTTTTCTCCTCTGCTCTTCCCCAACAGCTATGAGGTACACAAACTGTATCAAAATAGGGCTGCTTTCTAGATGTCATGTTTTAAATAGTACTATACATATTGCCGGGCGCGTAATCCCAGCACTTTGGGAGGCCGAGGCGGGTGGATCACGAAGTCAGGAGATCGAGACCATCCTGGCTAACATGGTGAAACCCCGACTCTACTAAATGTACAGAAAATTAGCCGGGCGTGATGGCGGGCGCCTGTAGTCCCAGCTACTAGGAAGGCTGAGGCAGGAGAATGGCGTGAACCCGGGAGGCAGAGCTTGCAGTGAGCCGAGATCGCGCCACTGCACTCCAGCCTGGGCGACAGAGCAAGACTCCGTCTCAACAACAACGACAACAAAAATAGTACTATACACATACGTTCCAAGTGTTTAAAGGCCCATTCAATGTTTTAAATAAAAGCAATTTAAGGAATGGATAGAGAGTGCACTACTAAATATAGCAACATAATTACTTTCATGTAAATTATCTCCTCTACGTAGTATTAGAACAATGAGAACAAAAAAATGTTTATACTGACAAAATTTGAATAAGTAGAAGAGGTAGATTTGGTTCAGAATGTCCATAACTTCATCCATAGACAAAGAGTAGGGAGCCCCTTTAATTTCCTTTGCATATGGGGAGTTTTCCATGGTGCATTCAGATCATGTGTCCCTGCGTGATCAGGTAAGAGAAGGCTAGAATTACAATTGATGAAAGGAGGCAGCACAAGGGCAAGATGCAAAACAGCTCTTCCTTTTCTCACCTCATCTGGATGGAGCTGAATTTCAACCATCATTTTGTTCTCAGAGTGATGGTGGGTCCATTTTCCAAAAGCAGGTTAGAGACATTGCAAATTGAGTTCTACAGATTCTTTCTCTTAAGTGCCAAAGAAGAAGTGTGATGTCATTATGCTGACTGGATATTTCGTCCTGCCTATTTGTATGCACTTCTCAGATAATAAATTGAGGGCAGTTTAAATTAAACATCATTGGCCAGGTGTCGTGACTCACGCCTGTAATCCCAGCACCTTGGGAGGCCAAGGTGGGTGGATCATTTGAGGCCAGGAGTTCAAGTCCAGCCTGACCAACATGGTGAAACCCCATCTCTACTAAAAATACAAAAAGTTAACTGGGCGTGGTGACAAGCGCCTATAATCCCAGCTACTTGGGAGGCTGAGGCAGAAAAATCGTTGGAACCCAGGGGGTGGAGGTTGCAGTGAGCTGAGATCGCGCCACTGCACTCCAGCCTGGGCGACAGAGTGTGACTCTGTCTCAAAAATAAAAATTAACCATCATTCAGCAAGCATCAGCTATTGTCCAGGTATATGGAAATAATAAACACAGAGGTCTTGTCCTTGAAATAATTTTTTAGAATAGAAAGTTGGAAAGCTGTGATTTAAAAAAAAAAGTTTAATTATCAGAATAATGGGGTATTAAGGTTCAGGAGTAGAAGTGACTTCTAATACTGTGCTGTCTTTTAGGTAAATGCAGGGATTGACCCAGAGCCCTCAGTAGACTTCAATTTAATATTCTCTAGCATAAGTCAACATTTGGAAGTCAACACTGAGCACTGCACCTGAGAAGCTGAACAGGAGAGTTGCCAGGAGATCATGGGTCTCTGGCACGCAAACTAGGCCATTGGTTAGGCCATTGTTTTCCTTTACTGCAAGCTTCCAAAAGTCTCCAGAAAAGAAAAACTATGCCATTTTACGGAAAATTTGGGAAACAACAGCAGGATCAGCATTTCATTTCATTAATATAGATAGTACGGAGACCAAGTACAAACGCTCTGGTTTTTAACTCGAGTTCATAATTTATTTAGATTTCCTTAGTTTTTAACTATGTTCCAGTATCCCATTGATGTAGGATATTTTCTTGAACGCTTTATGGGACTCATGACAGGGGTGCCCCATTTACTCAGTCCACCATGCTCCACCCCCGCCGAAGGGAGCACGTAGGTAATGGAGCGCAGGAACCAGCTGGCTGCTTTGGCAACAGCAGACGCAAACTCTGTGTAGGCCCTGTGGTGACGTCCGGGTGGGGGTGACCCTAAGGCCCCAGAGGTGTATTACAATGCTCTTTTAGCTCTGCCGTCCACAAACTGCAGAGTGTTATCAGCTCAGTAAGCCTTTTTCCTCATTGCGTGGGGTGGCTGTCCTCCACCAGCAAGGGCAAAGGGCCAGTGTGACAGCCTTTTTGAGTATCCGCATTTGGTGGTTCTGAATTCTTGTCTGGTGCCCAAGAAGAATGAGGTCATGTGGGTGAATTGAAGGATGGTGAATGCAGAAAACTTTATTGAGTGATGAAAGCAGCTCTCAGTGGAAAGGGGAGCTGGAAAGCAGATGGGAAGTGCAGGTTGCTCTCTCCTGAAGTCAAGTTGTCTGTCTGCTTCTCTCCTCCAAAGTCAAATTGCCTCTCTCCAACATCCAGCCATTGTCCCTGAAGTCAAGTTGCCTCTCCTTGATGTCCAGCTGCTTCTCATCTCTACCAGCTGAGTTGCAGATCTTTGTAGGCACAGGATGTGGGGCAGGGCGTGGGGTGACTCATGCCTGTAATCCCAGGGCTTTGGGAAGCTGAGGCAGGCAGATCACCTGAGGCCAGGAGTTCAAGTGCAGCCTGGCCAACATGGTGAAACCCTCTCTCTACTAAAAATACAAAAAATTAGCCAGATGTGGTGACGTGCACTTGTAGTCCCAGATACTCAGGAGGCTGAGGCAGGAGAATTGCTTGAATCCGGGAGGTAGAGGTTTCAGTGAACTGAGATTGTGACAATGCACTCCAGCCTTGGTGACAGAACAAGACTCCATCTCAAAAAAAAAAAAAAAATTATTCAGAAAGAACCAATCAGGAGAGAGAGGGCAAACAGGGACAGAAGTTCTCACTTTGGCCCTTGGGCTTCAGGCTTTTCAGCTTGAAGGTGGGGCGAACCTGCCCGTTTGCCTAGAGTTTCTCTCGCCTCTATCACCATAAAATATTCTTATACAATGAAAAGAATACAGGAATATAGAAAGAAGAAAAACTATTTTCTGTTGACTTACCTAGGAAAATGTTAAAGGCAGCTTGGATGTATGCAGCACTCAATTGGCTGACCTGACTGGGAAAGGCTTTGTATAGCCTTTCACCTATTGCCTGCTGCCCTTTTGGGTCAGGTTCTTCCCTGGGGTGAAGAAGAGATGTACAGTGAGCAACAACACCCCAAACATGAAGTCACATTGCTCCAGGTCACCCAGAAACACAGTAACTCTGAGTTGACTACAAACACACTCTTGCTTCCTTAGGCCAGCCCATGGTGGTTAAGATTTGTTTGGTAGTGAAATCTCTCAGGCAGTATGACATCCTGGGCCTTGTCCCACACAGAGAGCAAAAGGAACTGTGAAATAGTGACAGTCTCATTAAGAGAATGGTGTTTTTTCAGTGGAACATCAGTCACCACTAAATAATTGTTATAAAGGAAATGTAGCTCCTACAATGGGGAAATTCTTTCAGGACCAGTCCAAAGGTGAAAGTATATTAGCAATAATCTAAAAATGAGAATGCAATTATGAAATAATCTCTCCCACCCCCAATCCCACCCTCCCACATTCTAAATGTTTTCTTTCCCCCCAAAAAACTTCAGAACAGTGGTCCCCAACCTTTTTGGGAACAGGGACCAGTTTTTCAAAAGACAATTTTTCCACAGATGGGAAGGTGAGGGTGGAGGGTTGGGTTGGGGTTATCAGGCATTAGATACTCATGAGGAGCATGCAACCTAGATCCTTCACATTCACAGTTCACAATAGGATTCACACTCCTATGAGAATCTAATGCCGTGGCTGACCTGACTCAAGGCTGAGCTCAGGTAGTAATGCTACCTTCCCCTCACCTCCTGCTGTGAGGCACAGTACCAGTCTGCAGCCTGGGGATTGGGGATCCCTGCATTAGAACATAGTCTAAATTAAGACAAACACACGAATAAAAGCAGCATCATACCACCACCTGCAAAGTCATTTTTCAACTACAAACCCACATCCCATTGAGCCCAAAATGCAGGGGGTGGGGGGTGCAGAGGAGATGAAATGGTTAAGAGCAGGAAGGGCAGATAATGCCTAAACTTCTGATAGGAATGATGGTGCTTTCATTGAGATAGGAACTCTGGACGAAGACTGGGTTTGGATAAGAAAGACTATAATGAGAAAGAATCAGGAGAGAGAGAGAGAGAGAGAGAGAGAGAGAAACACCCTGAAAATAGAGAAATGGAAACAAATGATAAAACCACAACTGAGAGAAAACAGTAAGGAACTGATGAGTGCATATAGGTTGAATGGTTAATCCTAAAGAAAAAAGAACACTGATTCCTGTGCATTAGGAAACTCCTTACTCTAAGCTAGAAAACGCCTTCTTTTAAACTAAGGGACTAACATTTGTTGGTGGCTTTGCATGTAGCTAGCACTGTGCTTCAGCACTTTCTTGTACAGTTCACCCTTGAACAGCATGAGTTTGAACTTTGCAAGTCCACTTATACATGGATATTTTTTCTGCTTCTACCACCCCTGAGACAGCAAGACCAACCCCTCCTCTTCATTCTCCTCCTCACCCTACTCAGTGTGAAGATGGCAAGGGTAAAGAGCTTTATGATGATTCATTTCCACTTAATGAATAGTAAATATATTTTATCTTCCTTATGATTTTCTTAATGTTTGCTTTTCTCTAACTTACATCATTGTAAGAATACAGTATATAATACATATAACATACAGAATGTGTTAATCACCTGTTTATGTTGTAAGTAAGGATTCCAGTCAATAGCTGACTATTAGTAAAATTTGGGAGGAATCAAAAGTCATATGAGGATTTTTAACTGGGCAGGGAGTGACACCCTATCCCCCAAGTTGTTCAAGTGTCAACTGTACGTTCGGAAACTGTTTTTAAAAAAGAGCAGGTTATCAAATGATAGTTTTTATTTTCTATGTGTCTACAGAACAAGAACAGTGACTGATATTTTAAAAATAGAGAGTAAGATTAAGAAGATGGTTACATTTGGGAGTATGCTTTGGGAAAGGTGAAAGGAAAATGACTAGAGATAAATAAAAAGAATGCCAAGTGGTATTTAGTGTTCAAAACTGGATATGCATGGGTCAATGTCTTAATTTTTTTAGACTAACTAAATATCATGTTGACATATTCCAGGGTCTATAGCAATTAGAATGGAAGAAAATTGCTTTCTTTGTTCTTAAAATAATTTTATCCTTAAAAAGCTAAACTCAAGGCCAGGCGTGGTGGCTCATGCCTGTAATTCCAGCACTTTGGGGGACTAAGGCAGGCAGATCACGAGGTCAAGAGATCAAGACCATCATCCTGGCCAACACAGTGAAACCCCATCTCTACTAAAAATACAAAAATTTCATGGTGGCTCATGCCTGTAATCCCAGCACTTTGGGAGGCCGAGGCGGGTAGATCACGAGGTCAAGAGATTGAGACCATCTTAGCCAACATGGTGAAACCTCGCCTCTACTAAAAATACAAAAAATTAGCCGGGCGTGGTGGTGGACACCTGTAGTCCCAGCTACTCAGGAGGCTGAGGCAGGAGAATCACTTGAACTCGGGAGGCGGAGGTTGTATTGAGCCGAGCTTGCACCACTGCACTCCAGCCTGATGACAGAGTGAGACTCCATCTCAATAAACAACAACAACAACAACAAAATTTAGCTGGGCGTGGTGGCGCATGCCTGTAGTCCCAGCTACTCGGGAGTCTGAGGCAGGAGAATTGCTTGAACCTGGGAGGCAGAGCTTGCAGTGAGCCGAGATCACGCCACTGCACTCCAGCCTGGTCACAGAGTGAGACTCTGTCTAAAAAAAAAAAAAAAAAAAGCTAAATTCAAAGAACTGAAAAAACAAAACAGAAGTAGCTAGCAAGCTTCTGAGTCATTGCTTGAAAGTATGGCAGATTCTGAAATAGGTATCCTTCTCAGGTCAATAGGTTAAAGACTAGTCTGTGTTAGATTGGTTCAGATACCCTGCAGTATTCCCAAGGGTTTGATTCTAAAACTTAGCAATACCAGAAGATACAATTATTATACAACTCCATGAGCTCTGATAACTAAAGCGTTTTGTGAATCTCTGACAGGTAAGTTGCAAGTGAATAAAAGCAATGTAATCAGATTTCCTGAAAATGTTACATATTCCTGCAAAATTAGTTTTACAATAAGCACTCTTGTAATAGCTGATTGGGCAAATAGGCTTATTCAATTTAACAAACATTTACTAGGCACAACTGAGTGGGAAGCGCAATGCTAGACAAAGCATTACCCCCTACAGGGGCTAACCTTCATGGAGGGCTTACTATGCACCAAGTACTGTTCTAAATTCTCCACATGTGTCCATCTCAATAAGTGCTTAAAACAACCTTATGAAATAGGTCTAATCCCAAGTGTACAGAAACGGCAACTGAGGTGTGCTGGTCACTCTCTGCTTTTCTGAGGCTCAGGGCAGTGAAAGGCACACTTAGAAGAAGAGCAATCTGTCTCTCCTTGTTTATCCCACACTCACTGTAAAAGCGTTAGTGAGGAAAGGGAGTTCGGAAGTTGCCAGAGGAAAAAAGTGAACTCTTACATAAAGTCTAGATGTTGAGAAAATGGACCAATTCTTATTATTGTATCATATTAAATCATATCATATCATATCAGATTATCTCTTTTTTTTGTTGTTTTGTTTTTTACTTCTTTTGAGACAATGTCTTGCTCTGTCACTTAGGCTGGAGTGCAGTGATGTGAACACGGCTCATTGCAGCCTCAATCTCCCAGGCTCAAGCAATCCTCCTGCCTCAGTCTTCTGAGTAGCTCAGGCCACAGGTGTGCACCACCACAGCTGGCTATTTTTTGTTTGTTTTTTATTTTCTGTAGAGATGAGGTCTTGTCATGTTGCCCAAGCTTGTCTTGAACTCCTGGGCTCAAGCAGTCCTCCTGCCTTGGCCTCCCAAAGTGCTGGGATGAGAGGCATGAGTTACTGCACCTGGCCAAGATTATCTTGATTGTCATAAAGATATATTTAGAAGTGTCACAAGCAGCCTTGGGAAAAAAATTGTCTTGTTAACTATATTGGTTAATGGGTAACTGCTACACATAATGTAATCTTTGTTTTAACCTTAAATGTTTGACGGTAGTGTGAGTGCTTCTGATGAGGACATGGGAGTGAATGTGTAAAAAGCATGTGATCGGCCGGGCGCAGTAGCTCACACCTGTAATCCCAGCACTTTGGGAGGCTGAGGTGCGCGGATCACAAAGTCAGGAGATCAAGACCATCCTGGCTAACACGGCGAAACCCCGTCTCTACTAAAAATACAAAAAATTAGCCGGGCGTAGTGGCGGGCGCCTGTAGTCCCAGCTACCGGGAGGCTGAGGCAGGAGAATGGCGTGAACCCAGGAGGCGGAGCTTGCAAGTGAGCCAAGATGGCGCCACTGCACTCTTGGCCTGGGTGACAGAGGGAGACTCCGTCTCAAAAAAAAAAAAAAAAAGCATGTGATCATCCACATTTTATCTCAGGCTCCTTAAAAAGAGGAAAAGGAACTTATGTCTACTAAAAAATATTGTGTGTGAATGTCCTGCAAGAGTTCTAGGAGTTACTCTACTATCAAGATGTTTAGGAATTTGTCCATATTGAACAACATTCCTTCCTTAAAATGTCTGGCTATCATTCCATATCATTGTTGATTTCAGATTATTTAAACTCCATCAAAAACACGTCAGCCTCCACTTGCAGCCTCAAGACTATACAGTTGTCCCTTAGTATCTATGTGGAATTGTACCAAAATCTGCAGATGCTCTGTCCCTTGCACAGAATAACCTAGTATTTGCATATAACTTACACACATTCTCTCATATACTTTAAGTTATCTCTAGATCACTTATAATACTTAATACAATGCCTACACATCACCACATTCACGTGAATTCAACACAATGCTCGGCGGGTGGCGAATTCAACTTTTGCTTTTGGCAATTTTGTGGGTCTTTTTTTCCCCAACATTTTCAACCCGAGGTTGATTAAATCCATGGATGTGGAACCCAGGAATGTGGAGGACCAACTGCATACACAGATGTTACACCATTTTTAGAGAAAAGCTTGTACATTTTCAAAAAGTATTTGTGGTTAGTTTATTAACATTATTTAAATAATAACACAACCAGAGTTGATTTGCTGCCACTACCTTGGAAATATTTAAACATTATTAAAACTAAGCTACACATTCTAGTTTTATCTCTAAAATTAATGCTTTTAGGCTCAATTTATGCCTGTCAACAAGTAATGATCATAGATGTGAGCTGGCTCATAATCCAGAGGTACTAGGTTACAATGTGTTACCATGGAAACTGTGTTTTATTGCATTCTCTCTTCTTGATTTAAGGCATTTGACAATCATAGCAACTGTTTGCCAGTCTTCTCACATCATAAAAAATTCAAAACCACAAACAACCAATAGAAAAAAAAAAAGAAAAAAAGAAGGAATATCCTCTACTGTTCTCAGACCCCTCTAGAAACATAAAAAGGAAATGACAGCCTTATATTTAAGACGAACCTTTTGTGAATAGTTTATCTCTTAGAAAGTCTAAACGTGTTGGAAAATTCAATCAGTGGTTAGTCATCAAATGGACCTGTCTGCCTATGGTTCATTTTGTTTATTGCATCATATATCTTTTATGATCACTGGGACTTTAGCCTGAAACAGCATTTTCTTTAACAAGGACCGTGTTTCCTTTAACGTTGTTTATTGCATCTGAAACATTACTCTTTGAAATCATGGTACATTTTCCATCGAGCAAAGGTCTGCAACCGAATCTTGCATGAATGTGTTTATTCAGGAGCTAGAGAAGAGGGGGAAAAAAAACCCCACCTTATCCAGTTCATGTAACATTAATCACTTTGCCAGTGTTCAGCTGAGGTCATTGCCACATTCCTAGCAGTATTAAGGCAAGTCAAGATTAATCACGTACATTAAACCTTGGAAGGGGAGCACGTGAAAGGGATCTCAAATTAGACATGTCTTAAAAGACAGAGAAGGGACTGTAGCTAAATGGGTTTACCTTGCTGCAGTCTGTCTTGGATATAACTTGCTCGCTTTTACCACATGTAGTCATACAACTGCTATGAATCTGTAGGCCTTTTTCCTGTTTCTGAAAGCTTATAAGTCAAATTTAAGGTCTTTCTGAGCATTCAAAATAAAGACTCATTCACCAAACATCTTTTAGTACATACTAAACACCAGGCACCTGCTAGGAGCTGTCCATGCCAAGACGAATGAGACATAGCCCTCCCTCTCTCTGCCTCCTCCAATAAGTGCATAACCCAACCAGGAGCACTAATACCACTAATACCATGTGCACTGGGAACATGATTTGGTGTGAGTACAGAAGGGAGAATGGCTGATTGTGATGGGAAATCAGAAAACACCGAAGTTAACTTCAGACAGGGAGAAAGATGAGAAAAGCAATCTAGACATAGGAAACAACATAAAGCCTTAGTGAGTGTTCATAGGCTGATGAGTAATCTGTTGGGGCTGGGGCAGAAAGCAAGACTGTGTAGGAGAGTTGGAAGGCGTGGTAGAAGATGAGATTGTACAGTATCTTGGAGCCAGATTGCAAAAGTCTTTGAACATGTACTTTATTCTAAAAGGAATGAGAAAACTGTGAAGAATTTGAAGCAGAAAAGTTAGAATAATCAGATTGTATTGGAAAATGATTATTTGGGGCAAAGGCAGGTTGGATGGCAGATTAGTTGGTAAGAAACTAGAATCACTGTCTCCAAAGTGGAAGAGAGTACAAGTCATCCAGAAAAGCCGTGATAACAGCTTAAACCCATAGAGTGGAGAGAAACACTGTGGAGCCAGATATGACAGAACTAGTCAATAGAGTTCCTGAAGGGAGCCAGAGGGTGGACGGTGGAGCAAAAGGAATCTAAGAAGATGCCAAGGGATTTGGTTGTGTCAAATAAGCAGATGATAATGCCATGGACCAAGGCATGGAAGGTCATGGGAATGGTGATTTCTGTTAGGATGTTATGGCACTCATGAGTGACAACAGGGCTGGATACATTGATTTGGGGGTCATCAACTTATTCTTGATTGTTTAAGTCATAGAGGAAGATAAGACTATCACAGGCAAAAAAGTAGAAAAAGAAGGAGACAGAGTCCAGGGAATATTTTATGGGAGAAAAACTATTTCCCATTTTTTTGTGATAGTTTTTACATTAAGAAAAACTTTAGAGGCTTGAGGAATTTTTATGTTTTTTTTTTCTATTTACAAAGTAAACTTGACACATAGAATAATAATTTCTTAAAGACAAAATTTGAGAATAAATATTAGATTGAAAATATTTTATATTGGTTGCTTATATATAATGCAATCTGTATTTAAGATGCTAGTGGACTCATATTTATAGAGTAATGTTTCACATAAGAGGCTAACATTATTTTGAACCATTGCAGCTTTAAATGTTCATAATATGCATATTTAAATATGTGCTTATATTGTAGGTGACAGATTTATACACTTCCCATGTCAACCATCATACACTTTCATTAAAGATTTGTTTATTTTTAAAAATACATTTTATGCTCCCATAAAAAGAGGAAATTAAATCGTAAAAATACACACAAAGTTAGTGTTCACAGTCTAACTACTACTGACGCAAGAACCATCTGAGTCAGTGTTGTCTTTCCCCAGTTGAGTGTGGAGAGAAGGCCCAGGTTAAGAGCTTAGTCTCTGCTGATGGAGATTTGAATTGCAATGACTGAATTTTCATTTAAACCTAAATATAACAAATGTGAAGTACGAAAGTATGATCTTCTAATAGAGCAGAAGACTGAAATCATATTCATCCATGCTTTGCCTCATCTTTGTTAATACTGAAAATTAAGAACTGTTAATCATCCAGTAGCAAGAAACCATTGGAAAAATAATTTTATGTTAAATTCAGAAGGAAGATTTATACTTTTCAATGAGTTTTCTGTGAACTCATACAATAATTCATTCATTCATAAGTACTCACCAAGCAGCCATAATGTGCCAGATGCTGTGAGTGGATAGAAGTTGGTGACACAGGCTGGGCGTGGTGGCTCACGCCTGTAATCCCAGCACTTTGGGAGGCTGAGAAGGGCAGATCACGAGGTCAGGAGTTGGAGACCAGGCTGACCAACATGATGAAACCCCGTCTCTACTAAAATTACAAAAATTAGCTGGGCATGGTGGCGTGCACCTATAATCCCAGCTACTTGGGAGGCTGCGGCAGGAGAATCGCTTGAACCCGGGAGGCGGAGGTTTCAGTGAGCTGAGATCACGCCACTGCACTCCAACCTGGGTGACAGAGCAAGACTCTGTCTCAAAAACAAACAACAAACAAACAAAAAAGAGAAGATGGTGACACAATCCTTGCACTCAAAGAGTGAATACTCTACTCTTTGGGAAAGGATAAGATAAATTCTTAGGTTGCCATTGTGATTGGCTGGACACACTGTGTTTTGCACAACTTCAGGGGGACCCATTTACATATAGATTACAATGTAGCCCCGAAGAGACTCTAACCCTGCCTTAAACCAATTGGCATACCCATCTCCCTGGCTACAGTGAAGAGCTCAGGGATGAATGTGTGACCCAATCAGAGCCAATGAGATGTGAAGAGATGTTTGCTGAGACTTTGGGAAAAAGAAGCTCCCTCACTCTTCCTGAGAGCTCCCAAAAGGAGCTCATGGTTAATGTGGTGTAAGGATGTGAAATCAGAAATTGCTTTGGGTGTTCTGCAACCAGAAGTTATGAGCTTGGAGTTGTTGAGGTCTGTCATGTGGAACCTGAAGAGAAAGGCAGAAACAAGGCAGGCAGAATGGAGGGAAGGAGCACTCAGCCCCTTAGCGACATCACTGGAACAGTAGGTCAAGTCTCCTCCAAAGTCAAAACTATTTTGGCTAGGCTCGGTGGCTCATGCCTGTAATCCCAGCACTTTGGGAGGCCAAGGCAGGCAATTGACGAGGTCAGGAGATTGAGACCATCCTGGCTAACACGGTGAAACCCCGTCTCTACTAAAAATGCAAAAAACTAGCCGGTTGTGATGGCACGTGCCTGTAGTCCCAGCTACTGGGGATGCTGAAGGAGGAGAATCACCTAAACCTGGGAGGCAGAGGTCGCAGTGGGCCAAGATCGTGCCACTGCACTCCAGCCTGGGTGACAGAGCAAGACTCCATCTCAAAAAGAAAAACAACAACAACAACAACAACAAAAAACAAAATCAGAACTATTTCATGTGCATGAGCCCTTTTTTGCTTAAGCCAGACTGAGTGGAATTTCTGGTCAGAATTGTGAGAATGCTGACATAGTCACCAAATTAACACCTTCCCTCTCTCTAATTTTTGAGCCCATTCAGGTATCTAGTGGTCTACGTTCTTCCAGATGTATATTTCAGCTTAGGGTGAAATAGATTCAAGTGGAGTCAATGAGAGAATGGATAAGCTCATCTTTGAGAGCTTAACCTAAGCACAGAGGTAGAGCCAACTTTCTAATCCATCAATTCTCATTCAGCCTGATTCAGAGATGAAGACAAAGAAAATGGATATTAAAAAGAAGTATTTAACATTCAAAGCTAACCTCCCAAGCTGTCTTGACACTATCTTCCTAGAATTGGAGGCTTTTTGTTTTTAATGTCCTCAATAACACATAAGAAAGTGCTCAGCATTTGTGTGATCCTTAATAAAGATTTGCTTTAAAATTTTTGTTTTAATTGTAGTAAGATATACATAATATAAAATTTACCATTTTGACCATTTCTAAGTGTACCATTCAGTGGCATTAGTACATTCATAATGTTGTGCAACCATCCATCCATCTCCATTACTTTTTCATCATTTCAACCTGAAACTCTGTACCCACAAAACAGTAAACAGGCCAGGCGCGGTGGCTCACACCTGTAATCCCAGCACATTGGGAAGCCGAGGCAGGTGGATCACGAGGTCAGGAGTTCAAGACCAGCCTGGCCAAGATGGTGAAACCCTATCTCTACTAAAAATACAAAAAAATTTTCCAGGCGTGGTCGTGGGCGCCTGTAATCTCAGCTACTCGGGAGGCTGAGGCAGAGAATTGCTTGAACCCAGGAGGCAGAGGTTGCAGTGAGCCAAGATCGTGCCACTGCACTCCAGCCTGGGGGATAGATCGAGACTCTATCTCAAAAAAAATAAATACATAAAATAAAAATAAATAATAATTCCTCTTTCCCCCTCCCCTCAGCCTCTAGTAACCTCTATTTGCCATTCTGTCTCTAAGAATTTGCCTATTTTAGGTACCTCACCTAGTGGAATTATACAATATTTGTTCTTTTATGTCTTATTTTACTTAGCATAATGTTTTCGAGGTTAATTCATGATGTAGCATTAAGACTCATTTTTAGGGCCAGATGTGGTGGCTCACACCAGTAACCCCAGCAGTTTAGGAGGCCGAGGCGGGTGGATCACCTGAGCTCAGCAGTTTGACACCAGCCTGGCCAACATGGCAAAACCCCATTTCTACTAAAAATACAAAAATTAGCTGGGTGTGGTGGCGTGTGCCTGTAATCCCAGCTACACAGGAGGCTGAGGCAAGAGAATTGCTTGAACCCGGGAGGCGGAAGTTGCAATGAGCCGAGGTTGCGCCACTGCACTCCAGCCTGGGTGGGAGAGCAAGACTCCATCTCAAAAAAAAAAAAAAAAAAAAGATTCATTTTTAGCCAAGCGCAGTGGCTCATGCCTGTAATCCCAACACTTTGGGAGGCCAAGGTGGGCGGATCATTTGAGGTTGGGAGTTTGAGACCAGCCATAGCCAACATGGT
The DNA here is from genome assembly GCF_029289425.2 of Pan paniscus. Classification (NCBI taxonomy): domain Eukaryota; kingdom Metazoa; phylum Chordata; class Mammalia; order Primates; family Hominidae; genus Pan; species Pan paniscus. The sequence continues at coordinate 120,086,511 of NC_073253.2, read as the reverse complement.
GAAACCCTGTCTCTACTAAAAATACAAAAATTAGCCAGGCGTGGTGATGGGCACCTGTAATCCCAGCTACTCCAGAGGATGAACCAGGAGAATCACTTGAACCAGGGAAGCAGAGGTTGCCATGAGTTGAGATAGTGCCACTGCATTCCAGCCTGGGCAACAGAGCAAGTCTCCATCTCAAAAAAAAAAAAAAGAAAGAAAAAAAAAGAAGATGGATTTTAAAACGTATTTGCCGCCCCCCACCCCAACCATGTTTAATTTCTGCTATTCAAAAAATAATAATGCTGGCCAGGCACGGTGGCTCACGCCTATAATCCTAGCATTTTAGGAGGCCGAGGCAGGAGGATCACCTGAGGTCAGGAGTTTGAGACCAGCCTGGCCAACATGGTTAAAACCCGTCTCTACTCAAAATACAAAAATTAGCTGGGCATGGTGGTGGACGCCTGTAATCCCAGCTACTTGGGAGGCTGAGGCAAGCTAATCGCTTGAACCCCAGAGGCAGAGGTTGCAGTGAGCTGAGATTGAACCATTGCACTCCAGCCTGGGCAACAAGAGCAAAACTCTATCTCAAAAATAATAATAATATGTAAATATTGTTGTTGTTTTTAATTATAACATTATAACATGCTCAGGAGCTGTATTAGTCAGGGTTCTCTAGAGGGACAGAACTAATAGGATATATGTATGTAAAGGGAAGTTTATTTAGTAGTATTAACTCACATAATCACAAGGTCCCACAATAGGCTGTCTGCAAGCTGAGTAGCAAGGTAGCCAGTCCAAGTCCCAAAGCTAAAGAACTTGGAGTCTGATGTTTGAGGGCAAGAAGCTTCCAGCACGGGAGAGATATGTAGCCTGGGAGGCTAGGCCAGTCTAGCCTTTTCACACTTTCCTGCCTGTTCTATATCCTGGCCGTGCTGGCAGCTGATTAGATGGTGCCCACCCAGATTAAGAGTGGGTCGGCCTTTCCCAGCCCACTGACTCAAATGTTAATCTCCTTTGGCAACATCCTCACAGACACACCCAGGATCAATACTTTGCATCCTGCAATCCAATCAAGTTGACACTCAGTATTAACTATCACAGGAGCTGACACATATTTAGAACCCCCAAGCGCCCAGATGATGTACTAAGCCCTTTAAAGACATTACATTATTTAATACTCAAATTTTAACAGTTACGTTATTGTCAAAGACCCCTCAAGCCTCAAGATCTTGTGACATTGTAACTAGGATACCATCCTAATTCTCTCCTATTCAGAGCTCGTGCTTTTCCCATTTCTCCACATTGCAATGGTCCAGAGACTCCAAACCAGAGAATGATGTAATAGAAAACCTAGTTCTAGCTCTATTAATAGCTTTAAAATTTCCAAGATAATATACTTATCCTTCTAATTAGGCTTTGTTTGGAATAATATAAAAACTAGTTCACACTACATGCATCTACTTAAATATTTGGGAAAAGGCTACTTTCCAGAAACCTACAGAGTGATAGATCTGTTATCCTGGAAACTCAAGCTTTCTCTGTCCAAGACAGAGTTCACTACACACACAACACATAGAAACCCTGGTACTGGCATGGTGGCTCACAACTGTAATCTCGGGACTTTGGGAGGCCGAGGTGGGCAGATCATGAGGTCAGGAGTTTGAGACCAGCCTGGCCAACATGGTGAAACCCCATCTATACTAAAAATATAAAAATTAGCCGGAGTGGTGGCGTGCACCTGTAATCCCAGCTACTCGGGAGGCTGAGGCAGGAGAATTGTTTGAACTTGGGAGGCGGAGTTTGCAGTGAGCCTAGATGGCACCACTGCACTTCAGCCTGGGCGACAGAGTGAGACTCTGTCTCAAAAAAATACAAAAATAAATAAATAAATAATAAACGAATGAGAAACAACCTGTGATTTTCAAGATGCTTATCATTATCACAGAGCTCAAGATTCTTCTGGCTCTTCCATGCAAGTATTCTAGCTACCCAAGAGAAATCTTGCCCAGCAATCCCTAGAGCAAAAGGACTAGGGCCACTTCCTAGCCCAAAGCCTGTGTTGTTGTTTGGAGGATTCATAAAAGAATGGGAAAAGGCTGCTGGCAATGGTATTTTGTTTTCTACAGGCACAGAAAAGTGAGTCAGAGATTTTTTTCCCCAAATCTAGGGCAAACCTATTTTTTGGCTGAGCATTTTAAAAGACATTGCTCAATTTCACAGACAAACAGCATTGCCACATACCCAGTTCTTCTGAGAACTGTTCCCCTGAGTTTGGATTTTCACTAAATGTGCAATTATACAATTTTCACCAACATATAGTTTAACTTTGCGGACAGTTCTTTGGGGACACGTTGGGGGAAGTAGTGTAGGTCCTGGCAAAATAACAGCCAGTGCAGTCAGCAGACTTGGTTGGATTTCCGGCTCCAGCACTTTACTTCCTATGAAATTGTGAGCAACTCTTCAAACCTCCCACTGGCAGTTATTTATTTGTTGCTGTGTAACAAAACAGCCCAAAATTTAGTAGGCTTAAGACAGTAATCATTTTATTTTCTCATGATTGTGTGGGTCAGCTCATTGGACTAGGCTCCATGGGGCAGTTCTTCTGATCTCTCCTAAGGTCAGGTATGAGGATATAGTCAGACAGTGACTCAACTAGGGTATGCCTGATCGAAGATGGTCTCACGCACATGTCTGCCTGGGGCATCTCACTTCTCTTTCCCATAACCAGCAGCCTAGCTTGGGCGCATTCACACAATCATCTCAGGATGGCAACCACAAGCAAAAAAGCACAAACCCATCTACAAACACTTTTTAAACCGATGTTTGCATTACATGTGCTAATGTCCCATTGACCAAAGCAAGTCTCATGGCCAAGCCCAGATTCAAAGTGTGGAGAAAAACCTGGGCAACATGATGAAACCCCATCTCTACAAAACACACAAAATTTAGCTGGACAGGAAGACCACTTGAGCCCAAGAAGTCAAGGTTTCAGCGAGCCATGTGCATGTCACTGCACTCCAGCCTGGGTGAAAAAGTGAGACCCTTCTCAAAAAAACCCAAAACAAGCCAGGCACAGTGGCTCACACCTGTGATCCCAGCACTTTGGGAGGCTGAGGCGGGCAGATCACAAGGTCAGGAGGTCGAGACCACCCTGGCCAATATGGTGAAACCCCATCCCTACTAAAAATACAAAAAGTAGCCGGGCGTGATGGCAGGTGCCTGTAGTCCCAGCCACTCAGGAGGTTGAGGCAGGAGAATCGCTTGAACCCGGGATGCAGAGGTTGCCGTGAGCCAAGATCATGCCATTGCACTCCAGCCTGGGCAACAAGAGTGAAACACATCTTAAAAAAAAATAAAAATAAATAAAAATAAAAAACCAAAACAACAACAAAAAAAAGGGTAGAGAAAGAAACTATCTCTTGATGAGAAGAAAGGCAAAGTCACATTGCAAAAAGATGTGAACATAGGAATGGGAGGAATTATTGTAGCCATCTTGCAAACAAACTACCATCTTTATGAAATGGGGATAATAATACATGGAATATAACATTGTTATGAACACTATAATTTCCTTCTCTTTGTTGGCTAGGTCACTAGGGCTTAGAAATGGTAAGGGTGTAAGATAAGGTAGACTCAATCTTATGACACAAGGTCTTGAATGCTCAGTTGAAGCAGCCATGGAGACTTAATGATACACCAGGTACCTGTTGAATGACATCACTGAATTTGTTCAAGGAACTATTTCTACAGGTATATATAGAAAGTTTGGAGACCTGGAGTGGGGTAAATCAAGGATAACAAGAATTGCTGCAAAGAGGAAAATAGAAAGTAGTAGTAGGAAAAAATAATGGGGACAGTAGATAGAACAAAGGCCATGGTTACGGATGCAATCAGGGTAGAGTGAAGTAAAGTGGAGAATCAGCGGTAACACTCTGTGTCTCTACCCTGGGTTCCTGAGACACTAGCGGTCCCGTTCACAGAGAAAGAAATGGGAGTAAGAGGTGCTTGTTAGGTGAGATAATGGGGCATGGTGTGGAGAGACCAAGGAGATTTCGAGACCTCAAAGTATTCCGTGTGTGAAGAAGAGTCCAAAGTGTTGACATTTGAAAAGATTTTAGACTTTTTTGTAGCAAATCTTAAGCTTTACATTAAGTATAGGATTGTCTTATCAGGGCAATGATGTTTTATTGTATGAGATCCCTTTTCAAAAAGTAAATATTTTTTAAGTATGTGTGAATTGATCATTTCGCCCCTGCAAGGTTTAAGATTTTTTTCATCATGGTGGAAGGTATTTATAAAATCTGCCCACCCATGTGTTTTTTTTTTATCTGACGTCAATTCCTTTCTATTCCCTTTTATCCATTGACTTTTCCCATGATTGTAATAACTGTATCGTTTGCAGTTTCTGTTTGTAGAGTGGCTAAAAATTGACCACCTTGAGCATTGTCTGTTAGCAGCGCCACCATCAGCTCTCCCTGGGATCATGGCTCTGACCTTCCTCCTCGTCTCCCACCCCATCTCCTCAGACCATCTTGTCTTCCAATTCCTCAACAATTTATTCTCTACATAAAAGCCCAAATGATATTTTTAAAACATAGCTCTGATCTTATCATTTTCTTTTTAGGACTTTCCTCTTTTCCTCAGAATGAAATCTAAACTCATAAACATGGCCTAGAAGAGCCTAACTGATCTCACCCCTGCCCACATCTCTGACAGCCTTGCTCCCCTCACTTTCTGTACTTTAGTTACCTTGGCCCTCTTTCTCTTCCTCCAAGGCACCATGCTTATTCCTGCCTTGCTGTCTTTTCATATACTGTTTCTTCTGCAATAAATGCTTTGCACCCAGATTGTAGCAAAGTTGACATCTAGCCTTTCCAGCTTTAGCTCCAGTGCCCTATCCTTAGAAAGACATTCCTCAGCCTCTCTATTAAATGTTACCTGCCCTACTCTATTCCTGTACCTCTCTTGTCATCGTGTTTTATTTCTTTTTTGTTGTTGTTATTTTTTGAGAGAGAGTCTCACTCTGTTGCCCAGGCTGGAATGCAGCGGCGTGATCTCAGCTCACTGCAATCTCCGCCTCCCAGGTTCACACCATTCTCCTGCCTCAGCCTCCCAAGTAGCTGGGACTACAGGCGCCTGCCACCACACCCGGATAATTTTTTTGTATTTTTAATAGAGATGGGGTTTCACTGTGTTAGCCAGGATGGTCTCGATCTCCTGACCTCGTGATCTGCCTACCTTGGCCTCCCAAAGTGCTGGGATTACAGGCGTGAGCCACTGCGCCCGGCCCATCGTGTTTTATTTCTTCACAGCAATTATCACTATTTAAAATTATCAGTTTCATTTATTTTCTTATTTATAGTCTGTTTTCATCCAGTAAGTTTATAAGTACTACAAGACAGAATAAAGATTTTGGTCTTCCAGTCTGTGCTCAGCACATAGAACTATGTCTGGCTCAAGAAATGCTTGCCGCATGATTGAATACAGTCAAAGTCATTTCAAAATTCCTGCTATAATATTGCTTTCAGACTTTTCACTGCACTCATGCCTGTGTAGATGCATGATGTCTTCTAGCCCCCAAAGTCCTCTAGTACTGTGCACAATCTTTCTGGTATATTTGATGATCATTAGAGAAGGATAGAAGTAACTCTTGATGTGATTACTTGACTTTCGTCGATGCAGCCTAATGTGGAACTTCTTGGTTCATATAGAACTTATAGGCAACTAAAAGTCCTATTTTCACCTATAAATGACTCTTAATACAAATCTTAAGCTTATCCCATCCCCAAATTGTCATTAAAAATCATTTTTAAATACCATAAAATACATAATCTTTGTCCTCACTCAGATTTCTCTTCAGTTTCTGGCTCATCATTCAAATTTGTCGGAATTTTTCTGAATCCACATTATGTCACCAAACACATTTGCTTGCTTTCCCAGTTTTGTGCCAAATTCAAATTTGAAAAGCACATTTCCTCTGTCTTCAGCAAAGTCGATGATAAAATGTTGGACAGGGAAGTCCTGAAAGAGAGACATGCCACTATTGTACTGCTAAAAATCTCCCCCTGGGTTGAACCAGCCACTCTTACTCAACTCTCCTATTCCCCACTTTTCATGTCTCTACCTTTTCTGAGGATGTCATTGGCAATTTGTCATATGTCTTGTTGAAATCAAAATATTAAATATTAGGCTGAGGTGAGAGGATCTCTTGAGGCCAGGAGTTTGAGACCAGCCTGGGATACATAGCAAGACCCAGTCTCTACAAAAAATGTAAAAATTAGCCAGACATGGGGTGCACTGCTATAGTCCTAGCTACTTGGGAGGCTGAGATGGTAGGAAAACTTGTGCCCAGGACTTTGAGGCTGCAGTAACCTATGACTGCGCCATTGCACTCCAGCCTGTGTAACAGAAAGAAAACTTGTCTCAATAAATAAATATCAAATATTTATAGAATTCTCTTTTCTACCTACCTATTTAACCAATCCTATTTCTAAAATTAAAAGGAAACTAGGTTTGTCATGACTTGTTTTCCTCTTCAGTTGACTGATCTGCAACTTTACCTACAACTTTATCTTACTTATTTTCACCAAGGGAAAATATTCTTGATTCAATTAATGTTACATCCTTCTATTAGGACTTCCTAAATTAACTCCTTGCATCTTGTTGCAGACTTTAGGCATTTCCACTCTTCAGTAATAACGGCCCCTCCTTCTTTCATCAGATCATAGCCCTCACAACTGTAGTATTGGTTCTTGTATTAGTCAGCGTTCTCCAGAGGGACAGAACTGATAGGATATACATATATAGGAGTTTATTAAGGAGAATTGGCTCACACGATCACAATGTAAAGTCCCATGATAAGCTGTCTGCAAGCTGGGGAAAAAAAGGAACCAATATTGGCTCAGTTCAAGTCCAAAAGCCTCAAAAGCAGGGAAGCCAACAGTGCAGTCTTCAGTCTGTGGCCAAAGGCCTGAGAGTGCCTGGCAAACCACTGGTTTAAGTCTAAGAACACAAAGGCCGAAGAACCTGGAGCCTGATGACCAAGGGCAGGGGGAAAGGAAGGAAGCATCCAGCGTGGGAAAAAGAGGAAAGCCAGAAGATCAGCAAGCAAGGTTTCTTTTATCTGCTTTGTTCTAGCTATGCTGGCAGTGATTGGATGGTGCTCACCTACACTGAGGGTGGGTCTTCCTCTCCCAGTCCACTGACTCAAATGTCAATCTCCTCTGGCAACACCTTCACAAACACACCCAGAAACAGTACTTTACCAGCCATCTAGGCATCCTTCAATCCAATCAAGTTGACACCTAATATTAACTATCACAGTTCTCAAACCTGATTTGGCTTCAAAATCATCTGGAGGCCTTATTAAAACCCAGATTTCTGCATTTCATTCCCAGAGCTTCTCATTCAACAGTTCTGAGGTGGGAGCCAAAAATTTGCGTTTCTAATAATTTCCCAGCTGATGTTGATGTTGCTGGTCTGGGGACCACAGTTTGAGAACCACCAACCTTAGTATGTCCCTTCTTTAAAATAAAACAGTCTGGGTGTGGTGGCTCACGCCTATAATCCCAGCACCTTGGGAGGCTGAGGTGGGTGGATCACCAGAAGTCAGGAGTTCGGGATTGGCCTGGCCAACATGATGAAACTCTGTCTCTACTAAAAATACAAAAATTAGCCAGTGTGGTGGGAGGTGCCTATAATCCCAGCTACTCAGGAGGCTGAGGCAGGAGAATCATTTGAACCCAGGAGGCGGAGGTTGCAGTAAGCTGAGATCGGCCACCGCACTCCAGCCTGGGTGAAAAGAGTGAGACTCCATCTTAAAAACAAAACACCAAAACTCTTCTCCGATTTTACAAAAGCACCTACAAAAATGTTGCCTCACTTCCCTCTTCCCCTTCATAGCCAAACTTACTCAGAGCATTGTCTAATTTCGTATTCCCTATTTTCTCATGTTCATCCCAACACCACCGAAACATCTTTAAGCAAGTTTACCAATGGTTTTCTTGTTGCTAAATTTAAAGATCACCTGTCTGACCTATTCTTATTCCATCTCTCTGGTACTTTTAAGAACTTCTTACTTAAAATGCTTTTCTAAGGCTGGACAAGATGGCTCATGCCTATAATCCCAGCACTTTGGGAGGCCAAGGCAGGAGGATCACTTCAGCCCAGGAATTTGAGGCCAGCCTGGGTAACACAGAGAGACCCAGTCTCTACAAAAAATAAAAAATTAGCCAGGCATGGTGGCACACGCCTGTGGTCCCAGCTATTTGGGAGGCTGAGGTGGGAGGATCACTTGAGCCAGGGAGGTTGAGGAAAAAAAAATGTTTTTCTTCTTCTATTAGCTTCTGAAATACCATTTTTTTAATGCTTTGCTTCCTAATTCACTGATTTTCTTTTATTCTCTTTCACTGGTCCCCCTACTCAACCCAAATTCTAAATGCTGAAGTGCTTTAGGGTTTGGTCCTAGGCTTTCTTCTCTATCTCATTGTTCCTCCAAATAATCTTTTTTTTATTTTTTATTTTTTATTTTTGATGGAGTCTCACTCTGTTACCAAGCTGGAGTGCAGAGGCACAATCTCGGATCACTGCAAACTCCGCTTCCCAGGTTCAAGTGATTCTCCTGCCTCAGCCTCCCGAGTAGCTGGGACTACAGGTGCACGCCACCATGCCCAGCTAAATTTCTTGTATTTTTAGTAAAGACGAGGTTTCACCATGTTCGCCAGGATGGTCTCGATCTCTTGACCTCATGATCTGCCTGCTTCGGCCTCCCAAAGTGCTGGGATTACAGGTGTGAGCCACCACACCCGGCCTTCTCTAGATAATCTAGTTCCCTGTGGCTTTAAATACCACACCTCTCACATTTATACCTGTTAGCCAAGACCTCCCTTGCAAACTTTAGACATAATTCCAAGTGGAGATCCAACTACCTATTTGACATTCCACTTGGATGCCTCTTGAGAGTCTCAAATTTAAATCTTAATTTTCCATCTTAAACCCAGTTATCTCTCAATTATCCCTGTGGTAGGCAGAATAACGTCCCTCCCAAGGATGTCCACATGCCAATACCCGGAACCGATGAATGTATTACCTTACGTGGCAAAAGGGACGTTGCAGTTGTGATTGAGAACTTTGAGATGAGGAGATTATTCTAGATTATCTGAATAGAGCTAACGTCATCACAAGAGTCCTTAAAAGTGGAATGAAGAAGCCTGACAGAGAAGGAGCTGTGACAATGGGAAACAGAGCCAGAAAGATAGCAGCATGATTATCAAGGTGAGCCCAATCTAATCCTCAAAAGCAAAAAACATTTCCCAGTTGTGGTCAGAAGGAGATGTGATAACAGAAGGAAGCTCAGAGAGATTACATGCAAGAGCCACCTTTGTTGGCTCTGAAGATGGAGGAAGAAGGCTATGAGTTTAAAAATGCTGCTAGTCTCTAAAAGCTGGGATTGACAAGGAAACAGATCCTCCCCTAGAACCTCCAGAAAGAAACAGTCCTGCTGATGCTTGGATTTTAGCCCAGTGAGACTCAGGTCAGACTTCTGACCTATAGAACTGCAAGATATTGAATTTGTATTGTCCTGAGCTGCTAAATTTATGGTATTTTGTTACATCAGTAATAGAAAACTAATACAACCCCCCATCTCTGGAAGTGACACCAAAATCTACCCAGCTGCCCAGGCCAAAACCTTATGTGTAGTTTGTGATGCTTCCTTTTTAATTACCTTTTACCCACTCAATCCATTAACAGGTTCTGATGGGCCTGCCTCCAAAATAGAACTTGAATCTGTCCATTCCTCTCCCTCTTCACTGCCAGCATCCTGGTCCAGGCCATCATCATCTTGCTTCTGCACAACCACAGTAGCCTGATAGTCTATGTCTACAATGGCCACCCTCCGATTAATTCTTCATGAGTTAGCAACAGTGATCTTTTAAAAAGTGCGTGTCACTTTTCTGCTTTAAACTCTGTAATATCTCATCAAGTTGTATACAATAAATATGTACAGCTTTTTGTATGTCAAAAAAACCCTCTATAATATCTTCTCATCACAATTAGAATAAAATTCAAGTTTCTGAACATGTCCTACATAACCTGGTATCTGCTTACCTCTCTGACTTCACTTTATACATTTAACTCACTTTGTTTACTATTATTGAACTCCTTTCTTTTCCCGTAACAAGAAGAACTTATGCTTTGTATATGTTATTCTCTCCCCCAGTAATTTCCCATGTATGGCTTCTTTTTTATGTCCAAATTCAACTATTATTTCCTTAGAAAGGCTTTCAGTGACTTCCCTAGCTAATCTGCCCCAGACCACCAACTTAGTCATTATTTCTCACATAAGCATTTATAATGATCATATTTGTTTGATTTGGTTTTTTCACTTTGTTCCTCCAACCAGAAGGTAAGCTCCATGAGGCTTTCTTAGCTGATTCAACATTACTCCCCCCGTGCCTACCACGGTGCCTGACACATTGTCAGTAGTAAATATATATGCTCCTTGAAGTCATAATGAAGATTGAGTGAGTGAGTGAATGAGAGTGATGAGATCATGGTTTTTTTCACTGAGGTGAAATGCACATAACATAAAATTTAACAATTTTAAAGTGAAGAACCAGTGGCATTCAGTACATTCACAATGTTCAATTACCATATCTATCTAGTTCCAAAACATTTTCATCACTCCAAAATAAAACCTCATACCCATTAAGCAGTTACATCCCATTCTCTCCTCCCCTTAGTCTCTGACAACAACCAATCTGCTTTCTGTGTCTATGGATTTACCTATTCTGAATACTTCATATCATTGAATCATATGATATATGACCTTTTCTCTCTGGCTTCTTTTACTTAGCATAATGTTTCTGAGGTTCATCCATATTGCAGCATATATCAGTGTTTTGTTCCTTATTGTAGTTGAATAATATTCCATTATATGGACATACTTAAATTTGTTTAGCCATTTGTCCCTCCATTTGTGCCTCCATTTTAGCCATTTGTCTGTGATGGACATGAGTTGTTTCCACCTTTTGGCTATTGTGAATACTGCTGCTACAAACATTGTATGTTTCCTTTAAACAGGTCCCAAACCCCATTTTGGAATTTGGGGTATGGGCAGTGATTTCTAGAGTATAAACTCACTCAGTTTTTGCGTGTTTCTTATTTGTTAGCATATCTCTCATACCCAAGGATTTCTCAGAGTCATTGAGAGTAGCTTTGTGATCATATCTGCTTAATTATCACAGAATTCTCAGCTAAGTTGTTTACTCTGTGGATTCATAGAGCAGGTCCCAAACTCAGTAGGGCTGGAGACGGAACTGGGGGTAGGCAGGAAGAGATTAAGGGGAAGGGTGGTACGTGTAGTTAAAATTATAACTTTTAAAAAAAATGCATATTGCAAGATAATCATTTTACTCATTCTGTGATGAACTCTGTTTTCGTAAGAAATGTCAGAAGCTGTCAATGCTTACTGAATTATGCACTTGGCGTCCCTTGGTGGTATGTTCAATGCTATCTCCAGTGTTAGAAAGTTTTAATCTGCAATTAGATATATTATTAAGCCATTAAAATATCATTGCATTTTAATGATTTGAATCTATGAAAATATGTAAATTAGTAATGGCTTATTAAACTTTACAATTTCTGGTTATTGTAAAAAAAATCTGTACATTATAAGATGTTGAGGGGGGAGCCTTTTGTGTATTTTATTACATTATTCTTCAGTGAAGATGACAAGAATAAAAATGCCCATGCAATTGCTAATTTTTAAAAATAAGTACATTAGCTATTATGAACTGAAAGTATTTCCATGAAAGCCAAGTGCAAACAGTTGTTTAGGTCTAAGCACTTTATCTCAATCCCTGGCACTCTATTTTGTGCTTTGGAAAGCTCTACTCAATTCAGAACATAAATTTAGAAAAGGTTTCCTCCCTGAAACCCTCTGAAAGCCTGTAGTTATGGTGGTTACTTAAATATTATTTCCATAGCTACGCTGGCTTCTAGCCACAGCTCAAATGCATATCAACAAGCTTGGTGTGAAAATGGAAAGGGAGGGAAAAAAAAAAAAAAAAAAAGAAGAGACAGGACACTAATTTTTCTTCTTCGGAGTAGGAGGTATAATGTCTTTATAAAGTAATAATTAAAAGAAAAACAATTACTGGAACCTTATCTGGACCATGCAGCTGTACTTCCTCCTTTTACATTAGCAGTGTTTCTAAGGTTATGACAAACCATGAAAATTGCATCTTTAGGGGAGTTTTATTCCTTTTCCTATGATTTGATTGAAACAGACAGCTACATTTTGTGTATATATAATTAGGCAGTAAAATAGGCTTTGAAGGCAGGTTTCCATTTAGTATGTGAGTCACACACACAACAGTCTTTCATTCAACAGCCAAAGACTGATCTTTTTAATGCTTCAACTCACTCAACATGTTTTTTGAATGCTACATCTTGCACTGAGGGGAAAAAAAGAAAAGAAAAAAAATCAGCTTTTAGCCCATATTTCTTTCTTTTCTTTTTTTTTTTTTTTTATCTCCTTTCCAAAGAAAAAACAATCTGAAAAACCAATCTGGGAAGTCTTTGGTGATTTAACCTTATGACAAACTGATTTTTATCGTCTTTTTTCCAGATTGTTGTTCGGGGCACCAGTGAATGCTGCACCAGTTCTTGGCGTATCTAATCCCTCTCATAAAAGGCCATTGTGGCAGGAAAACTGAGACCAGTGGCTTTTTCATTCTCCACCTCTCAGCTCTCCAAAATAATGGCACTGGGTCTAAGAAGGGGGAGTGAGAGGGAGAAGAAATAAAATCCCATTTTCTCAATGCTGTGCCCATATGTGGCACTAAGTGATTTTTTTTTTCTGAACTTAAATTAGGAAGAGCTTTAACATGGTGCAGTTATTTAAGATACAGCCTGTTTTTAGGAAAGAGATTGCCCTCTGAGATTTTGTGAATACAATGAGAACAACCCTGGGTGTATTTTTTTTTTCCTGTAATAGAAATCAAGTCTATCAACTGTGCATCATCATGCCTTATCTGATTACAAAGAAGTCGCCTATTAATCTCTATGCTTTCATCTCACTATATAGCATTTGCTATCTTCTGTCTCATTCTGGCAAACCCAAAGATGGAGAGAAATAATATCAAGCTACTTGATTGATTTATGCAAGTGATAGTTTGTGTTTGTAGAATGCCTTTCATCTGAAGACCTCAAAGGGCCTTATGAACATTATCACATTGACAGGGCCCAGATCCAACATAAAGGGCACAGAAGGGCCATAGTCATGTAAATCTAAATTTCTAGAGTGATTAGTACCCTGGTAACCAAAAGAGATAAACTAGATTCTCATTTTTTATGTGAATTTGATGTCCATGCAGGAATTTCAATTTTCAATTCAGGCCCCATCACTGAATAAACCACTCAGTATTCAATTTACTTCCTGGGAAGTCCCCCTGGGAAGTCTACTCCCCAAGATAAAGGGCTTTACATGACAGGCAGGTGTATATATTTCTTCAATTGGCCTAATCTAATAAAGCTGGACATGATTTATATGTGCAAAATGTTGCCATGTTAAATAATTCAGAATGAAACTGCCTTTCTGGTTGTGCTACAAATAGATGTCAATCTGCATTTGATGGTGCCTCTATCCCACAGGGATTTTGAACCAACTGAAAGAAAATACATTTCTTGTGCTGGTTCTAAGAAAAAACACTTGGGACAGCTCTCCCAACTGAAGCCTGGGTAATTTTGGCCCAAACTAAATGACATCTTTCAAAGTAGACTATCCTTGCTGGTTCTGTTTTTGTAAAAGAAGCACCTTCCACAGAAGAGTGTGGTATCCATCCAGGTTTCCATGTCAATCTGATACAAAGACCTCTCTTTATAAGAGAGATACATATGCCATAATCAGTGCCCAAAGGTTGAATAATCTCCTTACAGGTCCCTCTTTTTGCTGACTTTTTAAAGACTCTTCTTCACATTTCTCTTCCCTTCCTACCACACAACTTCTCTCCCCATCCCCGATCTTACTCTCCCAAACTTGATTCTTAACGATTTTTTTCATGAAAACAATATTATGAGTCAAATTTTTACCATAGCTGATATCAACTGAAGTCATAAGATTTGCATTCATCACTTCCATATTAATCAGAGAGACACAATAGGAGCTGTCAGTTTGCAAAAACAAGGTCTCCGCACTTCCATAGCATTATGTGTCTCAACTTCAACAGTGGTTTGCATTTACATGATAAAGCATAAGAGGCACTATTTTCCAAATGGGGTCTCTTTGCTTATGAAAATGAAATGGCAACATTATGAAAATGATCCAGCCAATATTGGGAGTTTTTTGATGATAACTTCAGAATGCCAGTTTATATTACCAATTCGTTAGCCTAATTTTATGGATGGATATGATAAAACATGGAAATTTTACATCCTGTGCCTTTCCTTGTGAACTAACCAGACCACAGCAGTCAGTTATTTCATCAGTCTTCAAAAGCTCACTGAGATCCCAGGGTTGTGTTACCCTGAAAGAGAATGCAGCAAATGGCCAATGAAGAAGTGCAAAATGACAAGTGCACTTTACTCCTGTGGGTCCCTCGGTCACACAGAACCAAGACATGGTTTTTCTGGAGCTAGTCCTATTTCATATGGACAATGCTTATTTAATATTCCCTCTAATGCAAGTATATTTTTTGAGGCTTATTTTAAACCCAATTCAGAGGAATATTCTACAGTTACGAAAGGAAGACCCTCATGGATTTTTAACGAAGTGGTGGGAGGGCAGTTAGAGGGTTAAAATTCTTCCTGCTCCCATCACATTCCCTCATATCATAATTTTCTATCTTCTTTACAGCATTTATTACCATCTAAAATTATTATATGTTATTACCTGTTTACATATTATTTCTCAGCTTCACTAGAATATAAACTTCATGAAAGCAGGAACTTTAGTATCTCTGGTTCCTAGAGCAAAGCCTGGCACACGGTAGATTTTCAATAAATATTTGTTGAAAGAATTAATGAATGGGTCTCAGTTATTCTAAACACATACATCAACATTTGATAGATTTCTGATTCTATAATTTTGTAAATATTTAACTAGTATACAAATGACCTGATTATTTTGATTGCAGTTTGGTATAAACGTCAATCCACTGGAATTAATTGCAAGCCGATGTCCAATGACTCTCTACTGCCACCTTATCACATCCGCATTACAAAGAAAACTAAGACATATGATGACCCAGAATTAGTGCAAGATGATAACTTACAAGCTAAGCATAATTTTGAAACAAGAGTTGGATGTAGGTTCTGGATATTATATTCAAACGCTTTGATAGCTTTTGGGAGCCATACACTGCACCCTTAACAACAAGCCTATGGATCAAAGACTGGTCTTGCCAAATCCGGTATATGTCTTCTCTTTTTTCCTATTTTGGAGTTCATAGACCATAGTAGTAAAGAATGTGGATTTTAGACTTATGCAGGTTAATTAAGCTCCAACTCTCCCATTATGCCTCCATTTCCTCCTCCCTAAAATGGGATAACAGTTTCTATCTTCTTTTTTAAAATATATTTTAAGAACAAAATGATGAGGCCAGGCACAGTGGCTCACGCCTGTAATCTTAGCACTTTGGGAGGCCGAGGCCAGAGGATCACTTGAGGTCAGGAGTTTGAGACCAGCATGGCCAACATGGTGAAACCCCAACTTTACTAAAAATACAAAATTAGCCGGGCATGGTGGTGGACACCTGTAATCCCAGCTACTTGGGAGGATGAGATAGGAGAATCACTTGAACTCAGGATGTGCAGGTTGCAGTGAGCCAACATTGTGCCACTGCACTCCACCCTGGGTGACAGAGTGAGACTCATTAGAATTGGTATCATGATTCTCTTGTTGCCCTTGTTCCCAAACCTATTTTGGCTAGCCTGTCCTAACTTCTGGTATTTACTTTTTGTGTCTACATTGTCTTCAGCTCAAGGTCTCCCTTCAGATACTTTATTCTTTCCTTTAGAATTTAATTGACCCATTTCTACCTTTTTACTGGATTGGATCATTCAACCAACTTGTCTTTACACCTGGCTATCCATAAGCTTCATTTTATCTCCCAGCCCAGCCATGCCAGCATTGTCCATCTTGTCCTACTTTGGAATCCCAGATTCTTAATCTAGCTACCACTTTGAGTGAGTCTCTCACTTTGGGCTTGAAAAATGGTTTCAAAGGTAGCTCTGATTATCCAGAATATTAGATTAATCTTGCCAGTATCTTTGATGTGTGACCTTTGACAAGGAACAAGCAAGCTGAGTTTCCATGTTTTGGTCTACAAAATTACGGGAGTTTGGGTTAGAATATTCTCTAAGGTCTTTTCCAATTAAAAATATTTGGTTCTGGCTGCAAGTGGTAGCTCATGCCTGTAATCCCAACATTTTGGGAGGCTGAGGAGGGCAGGTCACTTGTGTCCAGGAGTTCAAGACAAGCCTGGGCAATATGGCAAAACCCCATCTCTACTAAAAATACAAAAAAATAGCCCAGTGTGGTGATGCACACCTGTAGTCTTAGCTACTCAGGAGGCTGAAGTGGGAGTTTCACCTGAGCCCAGGAAGTAGAGGCTGCAGTGAACTGTGATCATGCCACTGCACTCCAGCCTGAGTAACAGGAGTGAGACCCTGTATCAAAGAAAGAAAGAAGGAAAGAAAGAAAGAAAGAAAGAAAGAAAGAAAGAAAGAAAGAAAGAAAGAAGAAAGGAAGGAAGGAAGGAAGGAAGGAAGGAAAGAAAGAGAGAAAGGAAGGAAGGATGTAGTTCTAATGACAAAAACTTTTATTTACTTTCATACTCCTCAGGTTAAATTTTAAAAATAACCACTGTAGCAAAGCATTCAACTTCACTATTATTTTATTAAATGCTAGACTAACTGATCTAGATTGCACATTTGCTATTACATCTTTATCTCTACATCTCCTAAAGCTATCAGTGTCTAATATATCATTTTCTAACATACTCTTAGCCTCATCTGTATACAACTGTTTTTATCCCTCTGTCAATTCATACTGGAAATAAAATTTGGGGGTATAATATTAGCAATTTATTATGTCTCTTTGTGTAATCCACAGCCGTCAAGATGGAGTATCATCCAACTACATGTTTATTTGATAGTTTCACTAGACAACATAAAAAATGAAAATGCATTGCATTTGTGGATGGCTTTTTGTCTTAAAAGCACATTCACACATTAACTCGTATGACCCTCACAACAAATGAATAAGTAGGGCAAGCCTTATTGTCCCAATTTATAACAAGAAAAACTAGGGCACAGCAGAAAACTGAAGTGGCTTGCCCTAGGCACCACCGTTGATTAGTGACAACTAGGACAAGAACCCAGGATTCTAACTCTGAATCCAGGGTTATTTCCATGGTTCCTGTCCCCATTCTCAGCCAGCTCACTCACTCCACTAGGTGCCCATCACCAAATTCTTCACTGCTGTAAGAGATCTCTTACCCATTGACCTCATTGCTTTGTTTGGGGAGAATAGTCAAATAATTTGTTATATAAAAATAAAAATAGAAAAGTATATAATGTGTTTATATTCTTATGAAAAGATATACAGGTAGGTGTTTGCAGTTCAGAGTTTCAGATGTGGTGTGTTGCTGAAGATAAAAATCCTGGCCGGGGTGGTGGCTCATACCTGTAATCCCAGGACTTTGGGAGGCCGAGGCGGGTAGATTGCTTGAGCTCAGGAGTTTGAGACTAGCCTAGGCAACATGGCTAAAATCCGTCTCTACTAAAAATACAAAAAAAAACATTTAGCCGGGCATGATGACACATGCCTGTGGTCCCAACTACTCGGGAGGCTGAGATGGAAGGATCACTTGAACCTGGGAGGTGAAGGTTGCATTGAGCCAAGATCATGCCACTGCACTCCCTCCTGGGTGACAGAGTGAGACTCTGTATCCAAAAACTAAAAAAAGAAAAAAGAAAAAAAATTCTTGTTATGCTTGGCTTTAGTGCCCTACTACCTTCGTCAACATGGGCCCTGGTGAGGAAACCATCTGATAGTCAGTTAAAAATAACAAGCAAACTCCAAGATTCTAGTGGAAAAAGAAAAGCATTACTCTTTCTGGGAAGTGGTGGTTACCATTTGAACTGTAACGTTCCTGCTATTTACCACTCTGAATACTATTAGACTGATGTTTACTCTTGCTGATTTACACTCACCTTCCTAATTTTATTACTGTAACATCATGGGCATTGGCATTAATCTCTTTCAATGTCAGGCGGAGTGCGGTAGCTCACCCCTGTAATCCCAGCATTTTGGGAGGCTGAGGCGGGAGGATCTCCTGAGGTCGGGAGTTCAAAACCAACCTGACCAACATGGAAAAACCCCATCTCTACTAAAAATACAAAAAATTTTCCCAATGTGGTGGCACATGCCTGTAATCCTAGCTATTCGGGAGGCTGAAGCAGGAGAATCGCTTGAACCCGGGAGGCAGAGGTTGCGGTGAACTGAGATCATGAGATCATGCCATTGCACTCCAGCCTGGGCAACAAGAGTGAAACTCCATCTCAAAAAATATATATATATATATGTATATATATATACACACATATATATATTGCAATGTCAAAGAGCCTAGAAGTTTTAAATGTTTGCCCTTTCTTCAGTCTTCTATCACTGACCTCTTTCACACTAGTATCCATGAACCCATGTATCGTAGTGATTGTCCTTCCATTTATTTTGATTTGCAAATTTTGTAAAATAGATTTCATTTGTATATTGCTCAGTCTACTACATGTCTAGTCACAGCTAAGCCCTTTGCAAGAAACATAAAAGAAGTCAAAAATGCAATACTGTCTCTCTGCTTGAAGTCTTGAAAGACAAGATACATTTAAGAAGGCACTTGGTTATGCACTGAATGTTTGTGTCTCCCCCAAATTCATATGTTGATGCCCTAACTTCCAACGTGGCTGTATTTAGAGTTGAAGCCTCTAAGGAAGTAATTGAGGGTGAATGAGATCATATGCGTAGGGCCTTGATCCAATAGCATTGGTGTCCTGTAAGAAGAGACACCAGAGAGCTCTCTGCCTCTCTCTCTTTCCACCACATAAAGACACAGGGAGAATGGAGCTGTTTGCAAGCCAGGAAGAAAATGCTCACCAGTAACCAACCATCCCAGATCTTGATCTGAGACTATTAGCCTCCAGAATTGTGAAAAAAACAAATTTCTGTTGCTTAAGTCTCCCAATGTATCTCGTTTGTTATGCTAGCCCAAGATAACTTTTTTTTTTTGGTGGAGTTTTCTTTCTTTTTTTTTTTAATTATTATACTTTAAGTTTTAGGGTACATGTGCACAACGTGCAGGTTTGTTACATATGAATACATGTGCCATGTTGGTGTGCTGCACCCGTTAACTCGTCATTTAGCATTAGGTATATCTCCTAATGCTCTCCCTCCCCCATCCCCCGACCCCACAACTGTCCCCGGTTGTGATGTTCCCCTTCCAGTGTCCATGTGTTCTCATTGTTCAATTCCCACCTATGAGTGAGAACATGTGGTGTTTGGTTTTTTGTCCTTGCAATAGTTTGCTGAGAATGATGGTTTCCAGCTTCATCCATGTACCTACAAAGGACATGAACTCACCATTTTTTATGGCTGCATAGTATTCCATGGTGTATGTGTGCCACATTTTCTTAATCCAGTCTATCATTGTTGGACAATTGGGTTGGTTCCAAGTCTTTGCTATTGTGAATAGTGCCAGCTAACTTTTATAGCTTAGAGAAAAAATATATGACAACCCATGGAGAACTAACTAGATCGTGTAGTGTACAGTGCAAAAAAAAAACAAAAAACAAAAACAAATAAGAGAAGTAAAAAATGATTTGGGGTAGTAGTCCCCAGCATAAAAACTATGGTGGGCTTGATTTATTTTTTAGCCTTGAAAGAACTGTATGATTTAGATTGCAAAAACCAGTGAAACAAATGGTGAATTACAGGTATAGTCACATGACCCTGGTTTTGGGAAGATAACATGGAGTCATGAAGAAAAAAGAGGAGGCCTTGGACTCATATAGACTTGCATTCAAATTCAAGCTTGGTGTCTTTCTAGCCACAATAATAGTATTACTATTACAGGCCAGTCACAGTAGCTCACGCCTGTAATCCCAGAACTTTGGGAGGCTGAGGGCGGGTGGATTCCTTGAGCCCAGGTGTTCGAGACCAGCCTTGGCAACATGGTGAAACCTTGTCTCTACCAAAAATACAAAAATTAGCCAGTTTCATAACCTGGTCTCAAAATAAATAAATAAATACATTTAAAAAATAATATTACTATTACATTGCAAAAACCACAATTACTTTTGTACCAACCTGATATTTATCATTTGAAAGCATATTTTGTGCCAGGTACAATTTTAGAAGTATGAGTTCATTGAATCTTTCAAACAACCTTGTTACTCAGTGCCTGACACACAGTAGGAACTCAATAAACGTTTGTAAATGATTGAGTACTAGAGTATGGTTCTCATTATTTTCTATGAGGAACACAAAGCTCAGGGAAGTTATATGACTGGCACAAGGCCACAGCTAACAAAGAACAGAGCTAGGATTTGAACAAAATCTAATTTAAAAATGGGGATAACACTTTTCTTGGATGGTGTATGGGTTAAGCAAAATACTGTGGCTAAAGATTTAGTACAATGCCTGGCACACAGAGAGTGCTTAAATAAATATTAGAACAAAACATCTCACATCAGGTAAACTGATATGAGACGAATAAGGAACAAAAAGGAAAGCAGTAGTACAACTATTTTTAGATTTTCGACGGTTTAAGGCAATGTGTTTAGAGTTGACAGAACCTCAAATGACCCACGGAAAGCAAATATTTAATGTGATGTTTGCTTTCATGCTCAGCCATGGCCACTGTTACTTAGTTTTTTCTGCCTAATAATTTTAATCCTAAGCATAAGAGAAACAACTAAATGACTTTTCCTGGAATAGTCTTCATTTTTCATACTGAATAGTTTAATAATATTTTCTGTTATGATATAAGATGTTATTTGATACCCCTGATACATATAACACCTTAATAACTATTTGAGATGTTGAATTAAACCATAAGCTTTTTCAAAACAACCTAAATATTCATCACTTGGAGAACTGATATAGTAAATTACAGTATTTCCATCTCAATGATATCATGCAGCCATAAAAAGAATGAGCTCATTTATATGTACTGATCTGGGAAGATGTTTATCATATAGTCTTAAGTGAAAAAGTAATTGCAGAAAAAGCTGTAATAGAGAAATTCTAGTTTTTGCAAGAAAAAAACTGCATATCATGTATACACTTATAGATGCATGGAAACAAAATATGCAAGGGAATATAGTAAATCACAGAGAAACATTTCTACTGGATAAGAGAGTATGGTTAGAAGGAGATTTGGAAGGAAACTTATTCTTTTTTGCTTTATATACACCTGAATATTGCATTTATTAGTAGTAATATTTTTACTTTATGAGACAAACATAATTATTTTTACGTATTTCTTCAATTTAAAACCCAATAGGGATTACATCAAGATAATGGCCTCAGTATGCCTATATAATTTTTTTAACAACCCAAGCTCCACTGAAATGACAGAAAATAGCCTTTAAGACTGCTACAAAGAAACATCGGTTACCATAAGAGCCCCATATTGGCCAGGCGCGGTGGCTCACGCCTGTAATCCCAGCACTTTGGGAGACTGAGGCGAGTGGATCACCTGAGGTCGGGAGTTCGAGATCAGCCTGGCTAACATGGTGAAACCCTGTCTCTACTAAATACACAAAATTAGCTGAGTGTGGTGGCGCATGCCTGTAATCCCAGCTACTCGGGAGGCTGAGGCAGAAGAATCGCTTGAACCCAGGAGGCAGAGGTTGCAGTGAGCCGAGATCGCGCCACTGCACTCCAGCCTCGGCAACGGAGTGAGACTCTGTCTCCAGAAAAAAAAAAAAAAAAAAAAAAAAGTGCTATAAGGGAACATGGGTTACCATAAGAGCACCATATTATCTTGAGAAATTCCTGAAAGAGGAAAAACCAGTAGAGAAAAACACAAACAGAAGAAAGCTACCACAAACGTGGTATCAGTAATACCAACAATAACCTAACATATAGGAAGTTCAATACAGGATCCACAGTAATCCTCCAAGTACCAAAGAACCACATTTGAAAGAGCTACACTAGTAGGGTCCAATTCCTTGCTCCTTTGCCACATCAATTGAACAGCAGGAAGCAAAGGCTTTTTGCCTCCAGATTATTGCTCTAACTTCTTTCCAAACAAAATAAGACAGCCTCTAGTTTGTGAGTTCAAGTCGGAGAGGAGCCCTAGGTAACGCAAGGCCTACCAAAGGGCCTGGGTGTGGGGAATATATTCACATTGTATGCAGCTGCCTTCCTTTCCTTTTGCATAGCATTTGTTACTAGGATAAAACCTTGAACAGGCATTTCTTTTTTTAAAAAAAAAAAATGTATTTCCACAAGTTATTGGGGAACAGGTGGTGTGTGGTTACATGAGTAAGTTCTTTAGCGGTGATTTGTGAGAGTTTGGTGCACTCATCATTCGAGCAGTATACACTGAACCCAATTTGTAGTCTTTTATCCCTCACACCCTTCCCACCTTTTCCCCCGAGTATCCAAAGTCCACTGTGTCCTTCTTTTTTTTGAGATGAAGTTTCACTCTGCCCCTAAGGCTGGAGTGCAATGGCATGATCTCAGCTCACTGCAACCTCTTCCTCCCGGGTTCAAGCGATTCTCCAGCCTCAGCCTCCTGAGTAGCTGGGATTACAGACATCCACCATCACACCTGGCTAATTTTTGTATTTTTAGTAGAGACAGGGTTTCGCCACGTTGGCCAGACTGGTCTCGAACTCCTGACCTCAGGTGATCTGCCCGCCTCGGCTCCCAAACTGCTGGGATTACAGATGTGAGCCACCATGGCCAGCCCGTCTCTACTGACTCTTTTCTCTCGGCATGTTAAGAAAGTCAGCCGGGCGCGGTGGCTCACGCCTATAATCCCAGCACTTTGGGAGGTTGAGGTGGGCGGATCACTAGGTCAAGAGATTGAGACCATCCTAGCCAACATGATAAAACCCCCTCTCTACTAAAAATACAAAAATTAGCCGGGCATGGTGACGTGCGCCTGTAATCCCAGCTACTCAGGAGGCTGAGGCAGGAGAATCGCTTGAACCCGGGAGGCAGAGTTTTCAGTGAGCTGAGATCGCGCCACTACACTCCAGACTGGGCGACAGAGCAAGACTCTGTCTCAAAAAAAAAAAAGAATGTTGAAGGCTGTTTCATAGTAGGTAAACAACAACAAAAGCCTTTTCCCAGACTCTTTTTCTAAAAATGATGCTCTCTCTTCCCTTTCAACCAACAAGCTTCTAAGAGTAGACTTCATTTGATCTACTTGTTCCTGCCTATTTCAGTCCCAAACCCATTGTAGTGAAAGGGTTATTGCTACCATTTCACTGACATTGCTCCTTTTAAGATCACCCGTGACTTCTCCAAAAAAACCAATGGAGGCTTTTCCATCCGAAACTTACTTGATTTCCCTGATGCATTTGGAATTGTTGGTCACTCTCTCTTCAGAGCTGTACCTTCCCTAGCTTTAGAAAATCTCTCTTCTCGGCCGGGCGCTGTGGCTCATGCCTGTAATCCCAGCACTTTGGGAGGCTAAAGTGGGCAGATCACTGGGTCAGGAGATCGAGACCAGCCTGGTCAACATGGTGAAACCCCGTCTGTAATAAAAATACAAAAAATTAGCTGGGTGTGGTGACGGGCGCCTGTAGTCCCAGCTACTAAGGAGGCTGAGGCAGAAGAATCACTTGAACCTGGGAGACGGAGGTTGCAGTGAGCCAAGCTTGAGTCACTGCACTCCAACCTAGGCGACACAGCTAGACTTCTTCTCAAAAAAAAAAGAAAGAAAAACAAAAACAAAAAAAGAAAGAAAAGAAAATCTCTCTTCTCTCTCATTCAAGACCTTTTATTTTTTGCCCCATATTTAGATTTTTATTTATTTATTTATTTATCCAGAATATCTTCCTTGACAACTTAGATGTTGTTGTTCTCTAGGGATCCCATTTTTGACTCTATGTTCCGTTTCTTGACATTAACTTTTGTTTCATTCAACATGTTTTGATTCATAAGGACCTGTCTCTCAACAGGTTTTCATTCATAAAGACCTCTCTCTGCCTTCATTAGTTTATTTAATTTGGCTGTAAAATATTCTTGCAGAATTTGCACTTTCTAATTTGAGGATTTCTAAATTCCGAGTTGTCTTAATACATGTTTATTGTTATCTTTTGTCCAGTGAATATACTCATTGGCTTCAGTATATCTCAATACATCCTGAGCTGCTTGTGATTCATTACTGCCCCTTACATTTTTGGGGAATCCATTCTCTCTACTATTTACACGTATAGAAGTTCAATATAAATTCATTAATTTAACAAATGTTTTGAGCATTACAATTTTCAAGAACTTGCCCAGGCATATATGATATGATATGATCCATTACTATCTCCTGGAACTTTTCTGTCTTTTCTTTTTATATACATCAGTAAAAAACTGAAAGTGATAAGAGATTCAAGAATTTTCCATAGTCCCTACTAGGGGTAGGCCATTGTCCTCTGATAAACTGAAACGCTCCTCTAAAGGGGGTAAAGGCAGCTGTGTAATCCAGTCTGGATGAGAGCACAGTTTGACATACATTACAAAAGATTGCCCTTCGTTAGGGTGACATAGCACAGAGCCAGGGCACTCAGCCTGGTGAGCAGAGCATGGCCTGATGTCAGCGTCCATTGTTCCCTCAACAGAACACCGTCGTGCCAGTTCATAATGACCCTATCTACAATAAGACTTCAGCCTACAGCCTGACCAGCATTCCTTCCCTTTAAGACCCCTAAGATCTAGCCATGCTGGACAACACTGGGGCCCCATTCTTTCTTGCCACTACATGTATGGTCATTATATTTCCTCTGCTTGGAAATACAATCTCCATTCTAATGTGGTTTAACAATTTAACCTACTTTGTTTCTAGAATCTATACTGACTCCTTAGATAAAGTTAGCTTTTCCTTTTCCCCCAAAGCAATGCTTTTTTCTACTTATTATCATAAATCACATTCTTTTCATAGTTGGGTGTCTTATCTCCTCTAGGAAACTCAAAGCCTCTCAAGGGCAGAGATGATGTATTTTCCTTTTCATATCTTCTTTGAGCCTTACATAACACAATAGAGGATTTTTGAGTTACTACATGGATAGCTCAAACTTAATTACAGGAAATGAGTTGATATTTGTAAAATGCTTAGTATAGTGCCTTGCACTGAGTAAGTGCTATACAGGTGTTTCTTAAAAATGAAAGGATGATAGAAGATGAGTTTGAATTTGGAAGGACCATTGTTATTATAATTAATGAAAACTGGGTCTATAATTTATTAATAGACTCAGAGATACTTCCCTCTTTATCACTAGACTTTTACTAATGTGGAACCATGGATAGAGACATTGCTTTCTTTTTATATTCTGTTCCTTTTTCTAATTACATATCATTTCTCTTACAGTGATAGTTAAATCTCATTATATTTAATGATTTATCCATTTCCTGCTATAACAGTTTTATCAGTGACTCCTTGTGTTATAATCTCATTATTTCACAAAATTATATCCTATTTGTTAAGAATAGTAACTGTTACCACGATTTTATCTTTTTCAATGCCCTTTTTAATGTCGATGTCTTAGACCTCTTTGTGAAAAGATTAAACATTTTTCTCTTCATTTAGTCTAATTCTGTTCAATTTTGCTTATGTTATATAGCGTCTTTCACTGTATGCTGCTATTTTATTTAAAGAATTTAATTCTGGATAGGCATGGTGGCTCCTCCTTGTAATTCCAGTGCTTTGGGAGGCCAAGGCAGGAGGATTGCTTAAGTCCAGGAGTTCAAGACCAGCCTTGTCAGCAAAGCAAGATCCCCATCTCTACAAAAATGAAAATTAAAAAATTAGCCAGGTGTGGTGGCATGCACCTGTAGTCCCAGCTACTCAGGAGGCTGAGGCGGAAGAATGGCTTAGGCCCAGGATTTCAAGGCTGCAGTGAGCTATGATCATGCCACTGCACTCCAGCTGTGGCGACAGAGCAAGAGCCTGCCTTAGAAAAAAAAAAAACGAATTTAATTCTGTGTCTGAATTGTGTGTTTCATTTTTACAACTCTATTTCTTTGAATAAGACAGAAAACATGTACTGAAGAAATCTAAACTACCAAATTTTTTCTTTATTTTAAAGAAAATGAATGAGCCGGATGTGGTGACTCATGCCTGCAATCCCAGCACTTTGGGAGGCCCAGGCGGGCGGATCACAAGGTCAGGAGTTTGAGACCAGCCTGACCGACATGGTGAAACCCCGTCTCTACTAAAAATACAAAAATTAGCTGGGCATGGTGGCACACACCTGTAATCCCAGCTACTCAGAAGGCTGAGGCAGGAGAATTGCTTGAACTCGGGAGGCGGAGGTTGCAGTGAGCTGAGATTCCGCCATGGCACTCCAGTTTGGGTGAAAGAGCGAAACTCTGTCTCAAAAAAAAAAAAAAAAAGTTTGTGCAAGGAAATTATAAACTGTTCAACTGAGTCTCCTAGACACATGTTGAAAATATAAATAGCGGCCAGGCGCGGTGGCTCATGCCTGTAATCCCAGTACTTTGGGAGGCTGAGATGGGTGGATCACTTGAGGTCAAGAGTTCGTGACCAGCCTGGCCAACATAGTGAAACCTCTTCTCTACTAAAAATACAAAAATTAACCATGCGTAGCAGTGCATGCCTGTAATCCCAGCTACTTAGGATGCTGAGGCAGGAGAATCGCTTGAACCCAGGAGGCGGAGGTTGCAGTGAGCCGAGATAGAGCCATTGCACTCCAGCCTGGGTGACAGAGCCAGACTCCGTCTCAAGAAAAAAAGAAAATATAAATAGCACGTTACAGATTTTCAACGTATGTGGCCTTGCAAGTAAATTGGACTCAAAACAAACAAACAAAAACCTGTGTAAACAAAGGGTAGGCTACAGGTGTAATCTGCTGCTTCTTTGTATATACAGTAAAGTCATTTTACCCTGTTGGATTAATGCAAAAACTGTTCTAAATCCAAGGGATAAATTGTGTTTCTGAATAGCTCCTTCCTTCTCCAAGGCACGGTAGCTTTTTGTTTGTTTGTTTGTTTGAGACAGGGTCTTGCTCTTTTGCCCAGATTGGAGTACAGTGGCATAGCTCACCGTAATGAGCCTTGAACTCCTGGGCTCAAGTGATCCTCCTGCCTCAGTCTCTCAAGTAGCTGGGACTACAGGCATGTGTCACCACATTCACCTAATTTTTGAAATTTTTTGTAGAGACACGGTCTTGTTATATTGCCCAGTCTGGTCTCGAACTCCTGGCCTCAAGCAATCCTCTCGCCTTGGCCCCCCAAAGTGTTGGGACTATAGGAATGAGCCTTTCAACTGGCCCCAGTTTTTAACATAGAAATTTTCAAAAGTGTGTGTGCGTATGTAAGCGCATGTATTACATAAAGAATATTATGATCCCAGCGGGGCACGGTGGCTCACGCCTGTAATCCCAGCACTTTGGGAGGCCGAGGCGGGCGGATCACGAGGTCAGGAGATTAAGACCATCCTGGCCAACACGGTGAAACCCCATCTCTACTAAAAAATACAAAAAAAAAAAAAAGCTGGGCGTGGTGGCGGGTGCCTGTAGTCCCAGCTACTCAGGAGGCTGAGACAGGAGAATGGCGTGAACTCGGGAGGCAGAGCTTACAGTGAGTCGAGATCGTACCTCTGCACTCCAGCCTGGGCGACAGAGCAAGACTCCGTTCCAAAAAAAAAAAAAAAAAAAAACGAATATTATGATCCCAATCAACAAACCACCAGTCCCAATAATGGCCAGCTTTATGTCATTTTTTAACCTCACTCCGCCACCTATTGTGGTAAGACTTTTCCTTGGTTCAGCTAACAACAGGGTCCTTTTCCGTCCCACGGCCATGAAAATTTAGGCTCCCAGATGGTTTGAAGGGTGAGTGAAGCAGGGTTTTATTGGGTGAAAAGGAAGAAAAGGGGGAAACAAGGACTCTGGCAGATAGAGTGCTGCTCACCAGCAACTTGGATCCCAGGTTCCACACAGGAAAAGGTAGGGCAAGGTTCCTCCCTGCTGCAAATGTCCTGAACTTCACGTTGGTGAGGCTCCATCTCATTGGCCAGGCTGGTTGGAGTTTCTCCAGGGACCCTCTCCCACCTGGCTGCCTCACTATTATGGGAATATTTCTTAAATATTTAAAATTTTTCTCAGATCCAAAGATGTGACCAAAAACTTTTTTTTTCAATTAAGTGATAAGAAGAAAATTGATTTTTAAAAAATATCCTGAGTATAAGGACCAGAAGTGATACAATTTCTCGCAGAATTTGCATGTATCTGATCAAATGTGCCGTATCTTCAGTTTGGCATAGAGTTGTTCTATGTTGGAAAAAAGTTAGCACATTGCTTGTTAACTGCATTTCTTTCAGGAAAAGAAGTCCTTGGTCACCTGTTAATGTTCCTGTGCTCAACAAAAAGAATGGCAATGTTGTCTGGAGTTTTGTTCTTTTATAATAGTCCTGGTGCAGTGGTTAAGCATACAGGCTTCCTATATGAAATCTTGGCTGGACCAAGATTTGGCTGGAAAATTTAGACAAATTACATGATTTCTGTGTCTCAGTTTCCTCATTCTGATGCTAATACTACTTATTTCACGTGCCTGCTATGAAGATTAAATAAATTAATACATATAAATAATTAAGAAGACTTTTTGGAACATAGTAAATCACACATGTATTTCCTACTATTATTCACTTGAATTACAAACCTATTTCAGGCCGGGCGTGGTGGCTCATGCTTATAATCCCAGCATTTTGGGAAGCTGAGGCAAGAGGATCCCTTGAGCCCAGCAGTTTGAGACCAGCCTGGGTAACATAGGAGACACCCTTCTTTACAAATATAAAGAAACTAGCTGGCTGTGGTGGTGCATGCCTGTGGTCCCAGCTACTCAGGAGGCTGAGGTAGGAGGATTGCTTGAGCCCAGGAGGTTGAGGCTGCAGTGAGCTTCGATCATGCCTCTGCAATCCAGCCTGGGTGACAGAGTGAGATTCTGTCTCCAAAAATACAAAACAAAACAAAACAAAACAAAAAACCCCCGACAACAACAACAACAACAACAACAAGCTTGAAAGAGTTGTGCATCCTTAATACACTATAGGAGTGTTAACTTCCTTTTTTTTTTTTTTTTTTGAGACAGAGTCTCGCTTTGCTGTCCAGACTGGAGTTCTGGAGTGCAGTGGCATGATCTTGGCTCACTGCAACCTCTGCCTCCCAGGTTGGAGTGATTCCCTTGCCTCAGCCTCCTGAGTAGCTGGGATTACAGGCAGCTGCCATAATGCCTGGCTAATTTTTGTATTTTTAGTAGAGACGGGGTTTCACCGTGTTGGCCAGGCTGGTCTCGAACTCCTAACCCCAAGCGATCCACCTGCCTCGGCCTCCCAAACTGCTGGGATTACAGGCGTATGCCACAGCACCCGGCCAAGAGTGTTAATGTTTAAAACATCTTTTAAAATTACAAATAAAAGGCAATGTTTTAATTATGAAAAAATACATTGTCTCCTTTACCTGAAAGATTACTTTTCAGTATTAAAGGTTTTTTAATTTAATGTTTTGACTTGTAAATATCTCAATAAAATTCTTTTTGGGAGACATTATGTTTAGAATTATAAGAATTAAAGCATATGTTTGTTCATTTAACTTTCATGGGACCCCTCTAAAATCCAAAGACACACCATTAAAACCCAAATAAACAGAAAACATTAAAATAAGGGTAGAAAACATGTTCTCATATATTCAACTCTATTCTTAACAGATCATTACATTTTAAAGGTGTTTGCAAGAAAATACAAGGTGCTTCCTTAAATGATTTTAAGAATCTTAAAAAAGAGGACAGAAGGACAGAAGGGAAAAGAAAGGAAAATAAAAGATGATTAAAATATTCATAGTAGAAAAAGGTCCACGGAGCAGTCTGGCAGGCAATGCATGTGATGAGCTGTAGAAACCTTAAACATCCTGGACCAGAAGTCAGCCAATCAGGGGGCTGAGAACCCCATTTCCATAATGATGATTGGCTGGTGGACTGGAGGCACCGCTGAGCTGTGAGGAAGGGGAGGAAAGGCTCTGCTGAGAAAATAGCAAAACAACTTTCTGGCTTTCTGTTGTTTATTGCATATTCTCCAAATGATTGTAGTGATTCATTCTTTAGGAAAGCTTGTTTTGAAAACAAAAGAGGCACAGTTGTTCACAACAAAAGTGATATTCAACAGCCAAAGGAGCCAAGTATAACGGAACTCTTTTATTCTTCTTTAAAATAAACTTTGGTCTCCTGATTTCATCTAACCAAATATGTTAAGACTTCCCAGGTGATGCATAAGGGTTGGATTTAAATATTAAAATTAGGCAGGGGTTACTGTTTCTGATAAGTATCACTGCTTTGTTCTTCTGTCAGCTTTAGAAAATGTGCACAAATAGAATATATTTTTATAAAATGTGAAAAAAATCCTTAAATTCTAGCATCAAAAGTATATTTAGTGCTTTCACACTTGAGGGAATTATGCCACTCTCCAAAAAGAAACTAATTTAGGCATTTTATTTTCCTGCAGTCATATATGTGTGAAAGTTGGAGATAGATGTATCAATGTGTTTGGTATTGCTCTCAATTTTTACACATATGTAAAAATCTACTGTCATGAAGTCATAAGGACCTTAAAAATGACAAAAGAAGAAGCAGAGAAATGGAGGCAAAGGAGAAAGATGGAGTGGAACGTAATGGCTGGATCCTGCTGCCTCTTGATCTTCCTGTGCTTGATCGTATTGCATTTTGTTGTAATTGTTTTGAATTCAAATAGAGCAGTGACAACATTTCACCTACAAGTTTTTAAATTTAGTTTTACAAACACTGTATCTACGGGCCATCTATCTGGAAATGAGAATAACTCTATAATGCAGATTAAGCAGAAGTATTTTGCAGTCTCTCCCAGTGACTATTCCTTGGCTAGCTAACAGACCAGCCATTCAGAAGCAATTTTCTTCAGGCTGAAATTATGTGCTGACCTTAGCAGATCACTTCCCATAATAACCCTTCCCCCACCCAATGCTAAATACAATCTGTTTCCTACTCACTGTAATAACGTGCAAATGACTGTAATTTTACAGACAAGAAACAGCCGAAAGTGAAACGTGTCTAAACAGAGGTCGATTTGAAAAATCAGGGCTATTACCTAAATCTGTAAAATACATATTGTAATAAAACCAGCAACAGAAATCTCCAATAAGTAGTTATTTTTATTTTATTTTATTTTTTTAAATGTAGCTTGTGTTTTGATCTTCTTTATGCAGCCAGTCTCCGCTGGCATAAAAGAAAAATCCTTTTCCAGAAATGGTTTCATTACACGAGATGTAAATTGCCTTACTTTGCTAACTGATCCTCAGACCTTGCTTGGGCACCCACTCAGATATAGCTGCACACACCACACCACAAAAGCCCGAGCCAAGCGGAGGTACAATTTCAGATACTTAACACTGACCTACATTGCACTTCTCTTAATGAGAGCAGTATACAAATGTTTTCCTTTAAAGATCACATTGTTTTGCCATATTTTGCTAGGTTCTCTAGAGCTGCAAGGCATAAAAAAGACAATTTGCTGCTTTTTATTTTGATTATTTTAAGATGGAGGATTAGAGACTATATGAGGAATTACATAAACATAGAGGGTTTATAAGTATATAAAGTTCTTCAACTTTATATTGCTTTACTAATTAAATGCATTATTGTCTTAAATAAATTCACGTAATATTTGCTTTATATCATCGCAACTTGTTTAAGGTAAACTGTATTGTAAAGACATGTCAAGACAGTTATTACTTTCCCTCCCTTGGGTGGAGGGTCTTTTTGTTATACTCTAAGGAATTTAAACTGAAGGTGAATTAATAGGGCATAGAAGTATCTTGAAAAGTTAACATAGCAGAGTAATACGATGTGTGTAAATAGTCGTATTTACAAAATGTATATTGGAAATGTCCCACAGTCTTTCATGGCAGGGAGAACACTGTTGATGTTTTTCTTCTCTGAGACCCTTCATGCTCCCCAAAAGGACCTGAAATGTTATGGTGTGCAGGGGCCCTTCCTTCCACGGTAGACAAGGCTCTTGGTGCTTTGTCTTGTTCCAGTGATATTTCAGGATAATGCAAAACGTCAAATGTTTGACCAAGAGCAACACTGCTCGTCTCCTTTTGGCAACAGTTATCCAGAAATGGATATTTTTGGTTTTTTTAAAAAACAGGGTCCGGCTCTGTTGCCCAGGCTAGAGTGCAGTGGCGTGATTATGGCTCACTGCAGCCTCGACCTCCTGGGCTCAGGTGATCCTTTTGCCTCAGCCTCCTGAGTAGCTGGCATTATAGACCACCTTGCCTGACTAGTTTTTTTGATTTTATATAGAGACGGGGTCACCCTATGTTGCCCAGGCTGGTCTTGCACTTCTGGGCTCAAGGCATCTTCTCACCCCAGCCTCTAAAAGTGTTGAGATTACATGCATGAGTCACCACATCCAGCCTGGGAAATGGATATTGTTAAAAGTACTACCCAGAAACTTAAATTGGATTTAGCATGCAGGTGTGAAAAAGTAGAGACAGTGTTTTTTCTAGAGGACCTTTAGCAAGTCAGGATGTTACCTGTAGGGAAAAAAAGCAAAGACCTTGTGTTTGTGTGGGTGTTTAATAAGTCATCAACTGTATTCCCTAGAAACCAGGGCAGGACACCTGCCCACTGCCTTGAGGCCATCCTGTTGATAAGCAAACCCAGAGAGATAAGAATCTTTCTCCATAATCCTCTGGGATAGCCAGTAAGTTTCTCATTATGTCTAAATTAAGTTCCTTTTCCTATAAATTAACCCCATTTCCATGTAGGTTTCATTTTTTATAACTTTGTTTTCCACTTTTTCCCTTGATCCTGAGTAGATCTCAAGTGTCAATGTTGGCATAAATATAGAAAAGGTAGGCCTAGGAATAGACTCCCTTACAAATACACAAAAACTGGAGAAATAGATATATATTTAGACATGTTCTCATTCTGTTGCCCAGACTGGAGTATAGCAGTATGATCATAGCTTACTGCAGCCTCCAACTCCTGGCCGTTAATGATCCTCCCACCTCAGCCTCCAGAGTAGCTAGGACATAGGCATGTGCCACCACGCCTGGCTAACTTTTTAAAAATTTTTTGTAGCCGAGCGCGGTGGCTCACACCTGTAATCCCAGCACTTTGGGTGGCTGAGGCGGGAGGATCATGAGGTCAGGAATTTGAGATCAGCCTGACCAACATGGTGAAACCCCGTCTCTACTAAAATACAAAAATTAGCCAAGCATGGTGGCGCACACCTGTAATCTCATGTACTCAGGAGGCTGAGGCAGAAGAATCCCTTGAACCCGGGAGGTGGGGGTTGTAGTGAGCTGAGATGGCGCCACAGCATTCCAGCCTGGGCAACAGAGTGAGACTGACTCAAAAAGAAAAAAAAAAGAAAAAAAAATTTTATAGAGACAGGGTCTCGCTATGCTGAGCAGGCTGGTCTTGAATTCCTGGTTTCAAGCGATCCTCCAGCCTCAGCCTCCCAAAGTGCTGGGATTACAAGCATGAGTCACTGGGCCTAGCCCAAGAAATAATCTTTGATCTTTAATAATATACCCTAAATCAGAGGAAATAGGCACCAAAGAAAGATCACCATGTTTTCCTGTGTTACTGCTAGAAGCCCCTGGCCTCCTCAGCATTGAGATCGTCTGTCTTTAAAAAAGGAGGAAAGGGACCTTTTGATGACCTTAACAATGATGTAGTACAAGCAGGGGCAGAGTTGATCTTGAGATCCAAGGAGCGGGTAGTGGAGGTTGTTGGAGGGGGATGATACTGTTTTGTTTGTTTGTTTGTTTTTGAGATGGAGTTTTGCTCTTGTTGCCCAGGCTGCAGTTCAATGGCGCGATCTCGGCTTGCTGCAACCTCTGCCTCCTAGGTTCAAGCAATTCTCCTGCCTCAGCCTCCCGAGTAGCTGGGATTACAGGCATGCACCACCACGCCTGGCTAATTTTGTATTTTTAGTAGAGATGGCGGTTTCTCCATGTTGGTCAGGCGAGTCTCAAACTCCCGACCTCAGGTGATCCGCCCACGTCGGCCTCCCAAAGAGCTGGATGATACTTTTTAAATGCCCCTTTTACACTATCCTCATGCTCCTTCCACCCCTCTGTTCCAAATACTCATTTCCTGACATCTCCTCCTTTCTACCACATCTCTGAGTAGACACTAAGGTGTAAAATTACATAGTGCTTATATTATACAGTAGTGTATTGATATTATGAAGTATATGCATGTGGATATTAGAATGGTGACAAATAGGTTCCTAGTTACCTTGATGAGAGATTAAGATAACATTTTCATCTCTATAAATACAGAAAACTTCCCAATTTTGTGAGAGGAATAGCTCTGATTTTCAAAACTGGTAGTTAATTGTCTTAGTTTCAGTCATCAATTAGCTGATGGTCCTCTGATGCCTTTTGATTGGCCCCTTTGTCAAACAAAACAAAACAAAACAAACACAAGAAAAGCCAGTCTGACAACACTGGTTTATTCAAAAGTCTCCTGGAAGAACCTGGGAGGAAGGAGGTGGGGGTGGGGTGTAAATGGAGTGTGGAGATGTTGGAATGGAAGGAAATACTTTAATTTATCAAAATGGTTTGGGTTAAATATGTGGTAGAGTCGGGCCTAAGCCTTCATCTTGGGCCAGTAGGGTTTCTCAGAAAGGTTTAAGGTTTGGGTTTAAGTGTTGAAGCTAGGGTTAGATTAGATTATTTGATTATTACAAACCCTAAACTTTGGTTTTAGTTAGACTTCATCTGTGCTGCAGACGCTGTAATTTGTTTTGTATTGGAGGAACTCCAATCTTCTCCAGCTTCACTAGGTCTCATTTTTAAATGTCCCATTCTTTTAAGAACTACCTATATATTATTTCCAAACTAATATAACATATGGGGTAGGCATGGGCTTCCAAAGGCTGAGATGTAGATGACACCCCAGGGACACAGGAAGTGCCCAAGAGTGATCTGATCCTTTGAGAAATCACTCTTTTAGAAGAAGAAAAGTTAAAAAACAGTATGGTGCTGTATTCTTATCAATGGGGCATACACAAATGTAAAATCTGTATATTCAAAAATATAAAACAAATCTCAAAGCTAAAATGGAGGCTAGGTAGATATCAGATCCCTAATTTGCCCATTTTATTTGTTAAAGTACAGCTTTGATTTGAATACAAATTGACTTAGGGAGAGCTAAGGACTAGTACAGATTGCATTCCTCTGGTTTATATGTCCCAATAAAGGGTGGAAACTGCTGTTTATTACTATTTGCAGCCTCAAATCTAGTTCATTTATGGTAGTGAAACAGCTAATTGGCAATTTTTTTATGGACTAAATATATTGAAAGCTCAAACATGAGTCAATAGCCATTATTTAAAATATGTGACATAAATATTTTTATTGATCCACGAAGTCATCACTGAATATTTACATCAGAAGCTGTCTTCTGCTAGCACTCATTCACTTTACATGTCCATATGACTCAGTTAAGACACAACCTTAAATTGCAATTGTCACGTGGAAATTACAATCCCAGTAGTACTGGATCTTTAAAACTTGGGATCATGATGCTTTCAGTTTACAGTAACCTTTGACTTTCAAATGTCCATATTGTAGCTTCTAAAAACAATGAAGGTAACAATAAAAAATTAAAAATTAAATGTACTCTAAAGGCTTAATATATGTAAATACATTAGCTTAAATATGTTAGCTGTTATAGTAAAATGCTAAACTTGTTATTTCATATTAACCTCTCTTATCCTATGAGCTGAGTCTCATTAACTTGGTTGCTGGCATTTGTCCTACAATACATTCTGAAGTATTTCTGTGTTTGTGGATTGTAGATGTAGCATTCAGAGGATTCATGATGCCCCCTTCCCCACCAGTGGGGTTAAAGATATGGGGGAAGAGGAATTCTGACCCTTCCACAGTTTAAATACGTGTACTGGGACTGTTTAACAGTTAATCTTCCTAGTACATTTAACTTTCATAAGTCGATTTTTTAAAAGATGAGGCTGGCCCGAGGTGTTACTATGGTTAGCTGGGGCCTTATTTTAATATTAAGTTTTTCTTTTTTGGAGTCACATAACACCAGGTGGAAAAGATTTGTTGCTAATTCCAGGGAAGAACCATTCACATAGTGTTGGTTAAATGGTCGCCTGCGTTCACACTTCAGTGCCTGTAGATCAGAGCCCTGGAAACAAAAGGGTTACTTGTTTCCCCACCATCGCCTTTACCCGCAGATCGATTTTTCTTATTTAATCAGCGAGTAAAAAGAGAGACACAGGGAAGAAAAAAAAAAATTGCAGGAAGGGCAAAGTGGTGGGGGGAGGGTTGAAAGCCAGAAGCTGCAATACAGAAAATCAGTCTTGGGAGTTGGGCTGCGAAGTCCTTGGAACAAGGAAGGGAAGCCGGCAAAATGCTCGCAGTCAGTTCCACACAGCCAGCCTCCCTTTTCTCTTCGCTACGCGCTAGCGGCTCGTTTGGCTTCTCTCTGCCACCGAGCGATCACATACATTATTTCCCCCAAGATAACACAATCAAACTTGTATTTACCGACATCCTCTCCTCGCAGCCTGTTTGAGATTTGTTTTAATAAATAAGTGTTTTATGTGAATGATGTTGTAATTGAAAGGGGCGCACCATTTTTTTCCCTTCTTACTGCGGGAGGTTCCTCAACCCCAATCTGGTTGGAAAATAAAACGCTTTGTCTCCACAACCACCCCCCACAGCACCCCCACCCGCTCTCAGTGTGTGTTTTATACGTGTGTATATCTCAACCCCCTACAGTAGCCAAGAGAAAGCAGCTAGCCAATGAGAGAGCCCAGTTTCATAAAAGCTGCTCTCTGATTGGCCCGATGCGAAAGGGCACTGGGAACAAAGAAAAGTCCCTTTCAGGTATAGAGGCTGAGAGCTTCTTTTGCTCCACTCCCCCTGTGTGTGTGTTGTGTTTCAGTCCTGATTTAGTGTTGCAGAACAAGCTTGTTGTGTGTGTGCACCAGGGGGATTTTTGTTTTGCTTTTTTTAAATTTTAATTTTTGCTTTTATAAAAAATACACAGGACGGTCTGTGACATTTGATGGTCCATCTTCTTTAATAATAAATTTGTTGAAGAGATTATAATTTCCAAAATAAAGCGGCTGCAACCAAACACATTCAATGCAGTTAGAAGGAAAAGGTCAACTCGATCCAATACAGACCGTAAGTACGGTTGCGTGGTGTGTCTCTATATAGCACTTAGCGGGGACTTCATGCAGGGGAATGTGCGAGTTTTATGCATAGAAATGAGGAACTAGTTATAGGGTTTGGCTTTTGCATTTAGAACAACAACCCAAGAAGGGTGAATTTTATTCAGTGGAGGGTGAAGCATTTGTAACTTCACACAAATTAAGCTTGACTGGGCACTCGGGGTAACTTAGAGGAAATTAGCTTTTGGGCTCTAACCCAAAGGAGAATAAAAGTGACACAGTTACATATCCTGGTCTGCAGTGTCAATTCTCTAGCTCACCTTACTCCCTCCCTCTTCTGTCCTAGCTGGGCAGACCCCCCTCCCAAAGCGATACAGGAAAATGGGGGCAAGGGCAGAACAAGCCGATTTCTGTCTCCTGTCAGATCCCAGTGCCCGATAATTTAATATTAAACAAGGGAATAGTCACTCATTACATGTAATGGTTATAATTACCATTCGCCATCTCCTTAAAAAAGCAAGCAACAAAAATACCATTAAGAGAAAAAATAAAAGCCCCACCCAACCCAAACAAACCCACAAATAGTAACAATGGTGTATTTATTACAGGACCAGGCTGGGGAGCAAGCAAAAGGTTTTTCTTTGTTTAATACATGAAGTGGGGGTCCCTAAAATCCAAGTAGCTCGGAGATACCCTTCTCCCTCCCCCAGGCGTCCCCGTCCCTGGCCCCTTGGGAAAGCCGACAAATTGGAGATAAGTTGAGGAAAGGTTTATAAAGTGTTTCTTTAAAACATCTGCTTTGCTCTTGTGCTCATTACATTTCACTCCTTCCGAACTTCGGAGATCCTAGATCTCCGAGAAATGTTTCACATTCATAACTTGTAGCTTCGCCCACTGCGGGGGGGCGGGGGGAAGAGGTTGGGGGAGTGTGTGCAGGGGGAGGGGAGAGACTTTCAGCTTTTTTTTTTTTTTTAAAGACCAGATCAGTATTTTCTTGATACGCTTGTCACCATTTTTGTTCTCACGACAACCAATTGAGCCCTTGATCCTCACGTGATGTGAAAGGCTTGCACTGTAACAAAATCGCTCCTTTTAGATGGTTGGTTGTTACTAACTCGCCCATCCCCCTCTCCCAGCCCCGACATTTCCAGCAAAGCGACTCTCCACTTCCAATCCATCAACAATTCATTACTGCTTTTAGCTTCCAAACGCCAGCTAATTAAAAATACTAAGCCAAGCTCCGGGGCCATCTGACTAAACACAGGAGGGGGTGGGCGAAGGGAGGAGGAGGAGAGAAAAAATAAATAAAAGGGAGACACATCGTTTGCTGCGAGTATAAGAGGGAAAAACTCCCGAAAAAGGTCGCCTTAAAAAAAAAAAAAGAAAACAAAAACCTTTTTTTGACTCTAATTATCGAATTACCACATGACTGACTGACCTGAGAGACAGAGGATTCCACTCCCCTCGGGAGCTATACTAGGAACTCAGTTCCTTTTTCTTAAAACAACATAAGACAGGAAAACATCACATCCTTTAGGTTTCGAAGACTGAGCCCATTTTAAACGCCGTTATTTTCCCCACCCCACCGCCCCACGCCCCCCGCCCCGAGCGAATGCTGTTATAACTGGTTTATCAGCTCACTGAATCATCTGCTCTCTCCTCCTCCACACCTTTCTTTTTCTCCTCTTGCCCAGTTTCTCATCCCACCCTTTCTTCCTCCTCCTCCTCCTCCCTCTACTCCCCCCCTCCTTTTCTCTTAAGTTAGTTCAAGAAATCAAATCTGTCAGGACGGGCGGAAAAATGCCACTTCCCGACTAACAGGCGGAATCCAGCCCAGATTTTCAGTCCTTTCTTCTTATTCTTTCTTCCCTTTCACTAATTTATCCCGATGTTAGCACATTCTGTCTCGTTACTAGCGGACGCCTGTAGGTTTGCTACATGGGATCATTACTGATCACGGTGACTCTGAAGTCTGGAACTGAAGGCGGAATGAGAAGTTGGGAAAACTTTTTTCTCTAAACTCTCTGTTTTTTAAAAAACTATTATTCTCGATGCTTGTTAAGAGGAAAAAAAACCTTTGGTGCTTCTGTTGTGAATGTGAAACATTATTTTCCAGCTGTACAGTGACACATTTTTTTTAAGGAGAAAAGGACTGATTCGTTTGCCAAAAGGGGGGTGGGGAGGTGGAATAATGTTATCGAGTGATTATTCTGGCTGAGATGTGTTATTTGGTTTCTTCCTTCTTGATCATTTGGTGTTTAAGTAAAATGAGGCACAGGCTTGTTTGCCGAGTGGAGTGGGAAAGGCATTTTGATTTGCTGGCCTAATTAAAAAATGATAAAGGATTAAAAGGTAAGCAATGTCTGTGTGTGTGTATGTGTGTGTGTATGTATATTTATTTATTTTTTTCTTGACAATCAACTGTTAAAAAGGGGCTGATCCCTTTAAAAACGGTTTTAACTGCTCTTTGTCAAACACACTCATTTGCGGTCATTGAGGCCACCTTGGCGCAGATCACTTAAAGTGTATGTCTTAATCAGTTTTCTGTACAGTCAGTAGCACCATATTTAAGAGAGTGAGCAATTCTCTGACCTAGGAATACGGTAGAATTGTTTAAATGTATTTTTTTCTCAAAAGGCAGGTATTTAACTTTTTATATAACACTGTCTTTTCTAGAGAGAAGTGCTCTTAAAAGACATGCATATTTCAAAAAAGAAATTGTAGAAGCTGTTGGGGAAAAGAGGATAGGAGGGAGGTATGTGTGTGTGTTGGGGGCAGTTATTGGTTGTTTTTTCTGTTCCTTACTAGGAACAAAAACCAGATTGCCCAGACAATTTGTAAAAAGAAGTACTGAAACCTAAAATTAGAAATAAGGAAAATTTAGCAACATTCTATTCTGAAAACTAGCCTCAGAACTTCCAGGGTCTGGTCTTCTAAATTGCAAGATCTAGGACATGTTTAGGGATGTTTAAAGCTGTGTTCTTCCTTCTTGTCTGAGTGTTCAGGCTGTGTTTCTGGGGTTGAGATATCACATGTGCCAGACTGAAATCCTAAACTTTAAAAAAGAACACAAAAACCTTTCTGGACTTGAATCAGATCCTTAAGATAATTTAATGCTTTTAAAAAGGCGATTATCCTTGTGTTGTTGATAAAGGGATTTTCTTTTTAGCTACCGTAAGATGCTTACTGTCATAGGTTTATTTTTCGGGTTTGGTTATTTTCCTTTAAACCTGATATTGGACTGTG
This sequence comes from Pan paniscus, assembly GCF_029289425.2. Taxonomy (NCBI): domain Eukaryota; kingdom Metazoa; phylum Chordata; class Mammalia; order Primates; family Hominidae; genus Pan; species Pan paniscus. Next base: position 120,045,844 of record NC_073253.2, on the reverse strand, counting down.
AGGACAATACATGAGCCACCTTACTCTCCATCCTTCCCTGTCCCCTTTACTGATTCCCCAATACTAATCGTTTTTTATTCTGGTAACACCCAGACAAGAAATATTCGACTTTTCCCCCCCTTCACAGGAAAAGGTGGACCTGGACTGAGGGTGTAAAATCCCTGGACACATTCGTGGGGCAGGAAAAAGAAGAGGAAGATTAGAAGATTTTTTTTTTTCTTTGAGAGAAAGCCCAGCGGAGATAAACGAATGTCCCCTCATCTCCAAAGAAAAGTTCATCGGATTTTTATTCTAGAGAGCTCATCTTCAGGATGTCAGTGAACATTTCTACTGCAGGAAAAGGTGTGGATCCAAATACAGTTGATACTTATGACAGTGGCGATGATTGGGAAATCGGGGTTGGAAATTTAATAATTGATTTGGACGCTGATTTGGAGAAGGACAGACAGAAATTTGAGATGAATAATTCCACCACCACCACTAGTAGCAGCAACTCCAAGGATTGTGGAGGTCCGGCCTCCAGTGGGGCTGGTGCTACCGCAGCCTTAGCTGATGGCCTAAAATTTGCTTCTGTTCAGGCCTCTGCTCCCCAGGGGAATTCACACAAAGAGACCAGCAAATCAAAAGTGAAAAGGAGTAAAACTTCTAAGGATGCTAATAAATCTCTGCCTTCTGCTGCCTTGTATGGGATTCCCGAGATCAGCAGCACTGGCAAGAGGCAGGAAGTCCAAGGGCGCCCTGGAGAGGCAACTGGCATGAATTCAGCGCTGGGTCAAAGTGTGAGCAGCGGCGGCAGCGGCAACCCAAACAGCAATAGTACCAGCACCAGCACCTCTGCCGCCACCGCGGGGGCAGGCTCCTGTGGGAAAAGCAAAGAGGAGAAGCCAGGTAAAAGCCAGAGCAGCCGAGGCGCCAAGCGGGATAAGGATGCGGGGAAATCCAGGAAGGACAAGCACGACCTGCTTCAGGGCCACCAGAATGGCAGTGGCAGCCAGGCCCCTTCCGGGGGGCACCTCTATGGCTTTGGGGCCAAGAGCAATGGAGGTGGCGCGAGCCCCTTCCACTGCGGGGGCACTGGGAGTGGCAGCGTCGCCGCTGCAGGGGAAGTTAGCAAAAGTGCCCCGGATTCAGGGCTCATGGGAAACTCTATGTTGGTAAAGAAGGAAGAGGAGGAGGAGGAGAGCCACAGGCGAATCAAGAAACTGAAAACTGAGAAGGTAGGATAAAGTCGCCTTCCTAGATGTCCTACTCTCCTCTGTGTGCATTTGTGTGGGTGTGTGGGGGTGTGCCTCTGTGTGCCTTACACTTTATGCTTTCTGGTTCTTTGTGAGATTTCTATGATATGCATCGTTTATATTAAAATTTGATTTGGGGGAGCCTACTTGGGTGCAGTGTTTGGCTCTTGCTTCTGCTGTCCTTGCTGCTGCTGCTGCTGCTGCTGCTGCTGCTGCTGCTTGTGATGCTAGTGTTTGGGTTCCCAGGTGGGAGGGCCTGAGTGTTCTAAGTACCTTTTGCCCTGTAGATCGGTTCCTCACTAGTCAGCAGGTTGCCGTGTGCTTTTAATAGAAAACCTGCTCATGCACCCTCTTGACTCTTGTCCTGCTTTCTTCCTTAAGGGGAACAGTTTTCTATTTTAATTTATTCATCCTGGTATTGCTGGTAATGTGTCCTTAGGTGCAAGGTTCAAGTTCCCTCCCTGGAGAGGAATGTCGAGGATTCTAATTTACATTCTACAGACCTCATCCCTTTTTTTTTTTCTTACTGTCTCCAAAATAGTACTGTGAAAGGATATCCTTGAATGAGTTCTTGTTATTGGTCCTGAATGAAACCCCAAGCTTGATGTGTTGGGTCATTGGTTTCATAACTGCAGAAAAACTCGATGGTTTTGGTGGCTGTTAGCACTCTACCCCTGTTCCCTCACCCAGTTCTTAGCCAGAGATTTAAGAGTGTTATCACTTGGATACCTAGCTTGACTGGGGAGCTGGACGGCTGCTAAGAAGAATAAAACAGACTTGCTGGACTGATACTCGTGAAATGTGAAAATGTAGCCAAAGGGGATGTAGACGGTTGAGTGAATTGGAATATAGAATTATGTGCTGCATTTAAGCGGTGTGGATGGTTGATTTAGACTATTTGGACCCTTCTCCCCTTCTTTGTACAAGTCTATAGTTAGACACTGCCTTGGAAGAACTGCCTGCCCCGACACCCACACCATGTTTTGCTGCTTAGTCATAGACCACATTGACTAATGTTTGGGAACAGAAGGTGTTCTGTCCACTAGGCAGGTTGGGAAGGAGTTAGGGGTGTGTGTGTGATATTTCTATGAAGTTAATTTTCATATTAATTCTACAGGTTGTGCCTTGCAGAAGCAAGATTTCTGTCATGTGGGTTGTGGCATGGTTGTTGGGGAACATCCTTATTAAATAATTTTGATTTTTTTTTGTGCTATAGTTGGCGATTGGGATTGTAAGTGGTGATAATATGTCTTTGGAGAATTATTTCTGTGTAAAATGGTTCACTGCTACTTAAACTTTTATATTCTTGTTTTTGTGTTCAGGATTTAAGTTGGAGTATAGGAGTAAAGTTTTGATTTTTAAAAGTTGATAGAGGCACATTAAGGTGTAGATAATGCCAAATTTGCAAAATGCCTCCAAACGCTTATAAATTCATATCCTCTTGGTCAGGTACATTGATGAATATAAATGAATTTTTGAAAATTCCTGGTTTTGATTCTTATATTTAAATGTGTAGTTTCACATTATTTCTGCTAAAAGGTGTTCTGAAATCTTCTTATTACTTAGTACAGTAGGGCATTTACTTTTGTTGCCAATAGTCTTCAAATTGCAGTTCTAATCTGCTTTAACTATCTAGATGAATTGCCCTAATCCAGTGCTCACAATGGCTGTGGTTAAGGAGTCAGAGCCATTTGATTGGATTCACTGGCTGCTTGGAATGTGGGAGGTACTGCCCTTTTGCATTCCCCTTAGCCTTTTAATCTTCCAGCCAAATGTTCACATTCAACAATTTTGTTTAGCTGGCAATCGGAACATTTCAGTATCTAAAAGGCTGCTGTCATGGCAACTGAGATTAGAGCATGGTGTCGTTTCTCCAGTTTTTGTGTGTTCTTTTCACTTTCCAGTCACAGAGGAAACTGGGTGAAGAATGGAAGAATTAAATTATTCATATACATGCAACTCATCTTCAGTTAGAGCAGTATAAATGTGATAAATATGAATTACATAAATGAAGAGCAAACAAGTCATGGTGGATCTGGGGTCGGGGAGGGAAGAAAGCACATTGCAATTTAGATTCACTTCTGATCCTATACCAGAGGAAGCTGTGCCACCAATCTTAGCCACTGGAGTTGGCACAGGGGCCCCTCAAAGGCTTGGATCCAGGGGCTTGGATCCTGTAGTGTTGGCCATTCTCTGTCAAGTTGGGCGTTGGCTCAGGATCTCAAACATTATTCCTTAAGGCTTTCCTCCCCACCCCCACTTCACCCTGAGAATGACTTCTCTTAAGAATGCTTTCATCCTTGGCACACAGAAATGGCACTCCCTTGCATGAATGCCACCCAGGAAAGTAACTCTAATTCCACTAACTAGTGGTTGCATCAAATTAGGCATCAATTTAGAAAATGCTTCCTACTGATGTGAGAATACCTATTTAGAAAGTAAAGATTTAGTAGGACCAGAAGCTTCACCTGAAAAAATATTTCAACACTGAGGTTTTTTGACATTTTATACAATGTTTTAATTTCCTTCAGCCTGGCTTGATTATCTGAGTTTGTGAAGAGTAAGTGCCTGGAGAGTGAAGATTATTAATTTTCAGCAATCAGATGTGGCTCGTGAGGGGCCACATGTGAAAACCAAAGGGGAGTGTATGTGTGTGTGCATTTTTTTTTTTTTTTTTCTGGTTGGAAGGTTCACAGGAGATTCATAAGACTTGCTGTCACTGGTTAATTTTCATAGCATGCATGCTTAAATGTCTATTTTTGGTCTGTTTATTCTGTTTCTTCACTACACAAAGTCATGTAAAACATGATAAATTGGACCTTATGAAACCTAATTAAATCAATGAGTGTTCTACTCCTTTATGTGGAAACCACAAGTATGTTGTAAAAGTCGCCACTCCCTTAATACGTGAACAAAATCAAAACATGCCATAATTCTAAGATGTTTGAGCTATATTTCTGTAGCCCATTTTGTGGTTAAGCCACCAGTGACATGTCTGAATAAGTAGATTTGATGGGTTGGCTTTTGGTTGTTAAAACCTGCCTCTCCACCTTCCCCTCCTTTCTTGTGAAGCATAATAGCCTTGTATTGAAGCTCTTCTTTATGTATCCTCCTAGCCATCTTACAGTTTTGACTTATCAGATACGGAGGCATTCAGCTGGGCTTTATAAATAAACAGTTTATATGTAAAGTTGATGGGTTTATTTGATTTTTGGAAAATTCAAAAATATATACAAAAACTCAAAAATCCTAAAAGTGGCTGATACTTAAACAGAAGTGAAAGGCACAAGAGGTCATATAGTTGTGTCTCAATACCTATTCAGGGAAGAGAATTATTTCTGTAATATCATATTGCTTTCATTAAGATGGCCCTGGTCATAAAGGTGGTGTCTACAAATGGACCTGTCCATAAAGGATATCATTCATTTTATTTTATTCTTTTGTAGAGGCCTTTTTATACTTCACCAGGGAATTCTGGCACATTTTCTAAGTGAGTGTGAGCAGTTTAAGAACATATTTTGATTCATGAGTTTTGTGGACATTATGCTTTTTTTTTTTTTTCAAATATAGTGTCCCATATGAATTCTGCCTAGAGTGTAGTGTATCTACTGTGAAATAAAAGGGCAGAGGGGTCACTTGCTATAATTAAAGAACAGAGTCCATTGTTGTTGGACAGCAAACTGTTTTGAAAGCTACATAAGAGATTTAGCTGTTAAAAATGTTGGTAACTAAGGGTGGCTTCCAATCAGCATTGATCCAGCTCCTTACTTTTCTATAGGCCTCCTCACAGGGTGACAGGGCTTTTTGAGGGAGGGGCTGCCCTTTCCCCAAGAACACATGGAACTTAGGTATTTGTGTAATCAGACCCATCACTGAATTCTGACTTTGGGGTGTGAAATCCGTTTGCTTTGCTGGAGAGAGAAGGAATATGCATAACTGATCAAGATTGTCCTATAGGAGATAAATAATGTTTTGCAACTTTTAATAACTTTGCAAATAGTCTGTAAAAAACGGTGGGGGGAGGGATTGATAGTCCAAATGTCATGAAGTTAAGAATGCTCTTCAAGTGAAATTGCTTGGCTGCAAGATGGTTTTAATTAGACTGTTATAAAGACTTATTTTTCCTAAGCAGCATTTTATAGTTAGTAAATGAAATGTATGCCGAAAGTGCTAAGCAGAAATCTCCCTAACCACAGAGGTGTTCAATAACCAGATTCAAACAACATGGAAAGTACCATCTGTTCTTCGTTTTCAGCATGAAAAAGAGGGATTGAATGGCTGCGATTTGCTCCAATTTCGACGGTGTCTGTGTGTGCGCGTGTATTTTTTTTTAATTTAAAAAAGTTCACCTGGTACTTCATAGAAACTTGAAATTGCAGTAATATGAGCAACACTGTGAAAACACATGTTCCTGCATTTATTTTAACCAGTTCCACTTTTATTTAAAAGATTTCCAGAAGCCCAGCCATTGAACACTTTATAATGGTTATACAGTTCCTGCAGGCAATCACAATGAGCGGTCAGCTTTTCCAAAGAGCTGACTATTTAGTCAGTACTTGAATTATTCTGTCAATTTTCCCCCTGGAGGCAAGGAGGGGAAAAGGCTCTCACGCCAACTCTGGTCAGCGTTTATCAGTTAATCTAATTGTGTGTGATATTGCTGTGGACTGGTGTTTACTATACATAGACCTTGCTCTTGTTCAGAGCTGTAAGCTAGGATTGTTGATAATGAGGAAAATATCCTTTTAAGGAAGGGTAACTTTTGAGTCCTTGACTTTTAGACAGTAAGAATCTTGGTTCTGGGTTTAGTTAGAGCCCTGGGTAAAACATTATCCGGCCTTTGTTTGAGGTCTTTTATTGAAGCTAATGACTGGGCTTGTGCCTCCCTGAGATAAATGACATTATCTCTGAGTGGCCTGACAGGAAACAGACATGTTAATGGTGAAGCTGCGGGGAGGATCTGCTTGGGTTCTGACAAAAGAGTCGAGAAAGGGACCCCTGGTTGTGGTCATTAACACATAATGCATTCTTGCTCTTCCTAAGAGGCCCTTGATAATTGGAAAGCTATTTTAGCCACAAGCACTTAAATCATAAATCTACTACTCCTAGTTCTTTGCATTCTTAAAAGTAGCAAAGTAATGTGTTTTTTGTTAACAAGTGTGTGATCTGGTTTTTTAACGTGGTGGCAGCTCTAGGCTGCCTGGGTAATGACGTGTGGGAGAGCTGCACGTTGAATTGTTTTTATCAGTTGAGATCCTTCTTTGTCTTTCAGCATTGCTCAGCCATCCCTCTACTTTAATAAAGTGAAAAGTGGGTACAGAGCTGAAAATAAGTCATTTTTATGCTTGAAGATGTCTTGTGGGAGGGGGATAAAATCTGTTTCATAAGATATTGTGCAGTGATTTGAATGTGATGAAACCTCACTTGGAGTGTATGTTTTCAAAAGTCATGAGTATAATTGAATTTCAATGCAGTTTAAACTCTCTGCTTCTTGAAGGAAGATAATTGCCACGTTGAACACACTCTAGAGGTGTAGAAGAGGTGGCAGGATCATGTTATTCTATTCTTTAATATTAAGCACTGGAAGTTTTTCATAGTAATTACTGCAGCACAACATAGTTTTGATTGCCAGCCCTCTGAACTTGCCAGCAATCTGAACATCAAGGGTTTTGCTTGAATACAAAACAGTTTATTCCTAAATTACTTGTATTACATTCCTGTGTTATATGGAAGTCAGAACTAAGGAAATACTGGGCTATCCTTGTTAGCAACATCTTAGGGAAAATAACCCTTCTTCACTAGGATTCTTGTTGATAAATGATCATAATACTCTCCTAATGTAGTCATTGAAGATTAAAGGGATGGAGAACAGGTGAGCTCCCTGCCTCAGTGATGACTTAGATTGTCATTAGAGAGTAAGTAATATGTGTATGATATTGGTGCCCTGTAACTGGTATTTCATAGGTGTGTGTATATAAATGTTGTAACTGCATATACAGATGTTGGATTGGGAGTATTTAGTTAGTATGGGCTTTATTCTTTAAAAAATGTTCACTGTTGGTTTTACGTTCCACTCTGTTGCAGAATATATGGACCTCTCCCTCTGTGTCTAATTCTTTCTCCCAACTGCAGTTTCACTAGTGACTACTTGCTCCCTGTCACAAGTTCTTTTTAATTTAAGCTCAAGGTTTTGGCAATGGGAACAAAGCCTTTGCAACTGAATGAAAGGTTGTTAAACTATTCATAGTTGATTGACCAGCAGTTGGGCTGTTTGTAATGTTATTTTGAGAGCTCAAAGGATATGCAACCTCTTGCATATCCAAAGTGAGACTTTGCTCCTAAAGCTGAATTTTGCATATTTGCTAAATTTTTCTTAGAAATACCTTTGGGAATGTAGTAGAAAAGATGATGGGTTTTGCCTTAAGAACTGAAATGATCACAAAGCAAATACTTATATTTTGCTAGGTCTGTGGGCCTTGAACCACAGGGATCCCATCTGGTATTCAGAAGGCTTTTCCCCCCAGTGAAACTAAATGAAAACTTAAAGGTATATATTGTAATTGTAATAGAGAACTCAAAGGAAAAGGTGTTTCGGTTAGAACAAATAGGTTTGAAATGATGAACAAATACTTCTGTGGATTTTTCAAAGCCACTTACTCTTCTCATTTCCACCCCCCGACCTAGTTTGATTATTATTCACTGTGACTATTCCAACCCAACTACTGAGCTTTCTGCCTCCTGGGAATCCTCATTGTCAGCTAGCACCTTAAGAAAAATGTGTCTGCAGGGACATTTAGGCATATTCCAATAATGCCACATGAATGTAGCTTTTACAGTTTAAAAAGCAAGTAAAAATATATTGATTATATTTTGTGTTGTACATAATGATTTCAGAAAGCAGATATTTAGGTTGTGGAATTGGCTTATTATGCTAACCAGAGAGCAGATGGCATGGTGCCACAGACGTATAATTTTACTTAAAGGGACTTTTAAGGTTTTGATGTGTTTTCTTTTCCTCTTATTTCCCTGATGGCTTCTTTTTATTGAAGGGTAACTTAAGGAGACCTGGTAGCAATTTTACTGCCTTCCCCTGACAGTTTGAAATAATAGCTTGGTCTTTGGTTGCACTGATCTTCTACCAGTCAACTAGATTCTGGTTTTTGTCATGTGGCAGAGAATTTTTAAAAAAAGTGTTAGTAGTATGTTTTAAGAAGTGGACTCGTTTATATGCCTCAATTAGCAACAGACGACAAAGTTCCAATTGGTCACACTTTCATAAACTCCTGGAAGTCACTGTTTGTCCTTTTGATTAAAGAAAACTCCTGGTTTAGTTTCCTAGGGAAAGCACATCTGGCCCTCTGGCCGCTTTTGGTACACCTTTTTGTCCTTCGCATTAGTCACTGAAGGTTCAAAGGTTGTGTCTAAGTTGTTCCTAGTTAGGTTAGAAAATTTTCCCCATGCTGGAGGAAATGTACTTTTTTTTTTTTAAACTACACTCATCATGTGTTTGGATTCAGCTGGCATAAAAGTACCTTTTGTTTTTGTACCTAGATTTTACAGTTTTATCCATTATTCACCTCAAACATCATCAGGATGAGTTGGAAAGCATCTTCTAACTTTTTTTTCCAAAGCGTGCATAGCCAGACCAGATTACTTCTGGATTTCCTGTCACTTCCTTGGCTGATTTTATGGATGGCTCATGTTAAAAACAACAAAAATGTTTGAACTGGAAGGGTTGAAGCCTTGGGTTTTCATTCTTCATGGAGAACTGTTTATTTGTGTGTGGTTCACCACAGTACATGGATAATGCTATCAAATCTGTGCTTTATTATAGGCTTATGACTAGCACAGCCGCACTTTAGTTATGTGTTCCCGTGCTTTAGTTATTTGCCAATTCTTTTGTGATGGAAATGAAATTAGAGCTGAATCTTTGCAACGAAGGGGAAAATAGGCAAAACAAATAGAAACTATCCAGTTCTTGAGCCAGTTAAGAAGTAAGCAGTGGTGATTAAACATGTTTTTTTTTTTTTTTCAAAATAAGTGAAACACAGAGGAAACTACTTCCTTTTAGCTTTTCTGTGAAGATGTGTGGAAGATGAGCTCAACATTTTGAGAAGTGGAGGCTGCAGCTAGATTTTATCCCCTTGTATCGTTTGACATCTTCAGTAATTGAAAAGCGATTCGTATTCCCAAATTTTTAAACTTCTCTAAAGGTGTAATTTGAGTTAAGTAATATTGTTTGTTTCTGCCCCCAAAAGGGAGCAACATGATGTTAAAACAGAGCAGTTGAGCCTCTCCGCATCCAACTCCATTTGGTCAATTGTCTCCATTTACATTCCCTGCCCAAATCTTTCACCAGCCTTTCCCATGATGCCGCAGCAGATGCCAGACACTGAAGTAGAAAGGGAGCAGCTGTTTCCAAACATTACTCCATTGCTGTATTATCCTCCACAATCTGCTTTCTTTTGCTCTCCCCTTCCCCCATTCTTAAAGTAAAGAAGCCTTCTCTCCCTTTGACTTTTGCATCCTCCAGTTTATCAGTGTGCAGGTTTTCTATCTTATCAGTCGCACTGGTTTCTTCAGCAGGTCCGTTTATTGTTTTCGCTATGGGAGCAGATGGAGGGCCCTGAGCTCCTGGGGGCGTGGCCGCTGGCACCTCGGGCCCGGGGCTGCGCGTTCCCGACGGGGCGGCGGGGGCGTGCAGCCGGGGACGCGCCCTTCTTCCCGCCGGGGACCCGTTTATGGCCCTGAGCGCTGTAAATCTGTCAGCTCTTCACGACGCCTTCACCTCTTTCTTCATTTGCTCCAGCTTCTAGTTTGACAACGTTCCCCTGAGGCAGAATTCTAATCTGCTTCCAATTAGTTGCAAAATGTGACTGAAATTTCCACATCATGACTGCTGTTTTACTTGCACGCACACATCTAGAAACAAATTAATGCTCTTGAATATTTATTTTTTGAGCCCTTGGATTTACTTTAAGAGGAAGAGTTTCCAACTGTTTGGAATGACTTCCAGGATTTGCATTTTTTCCCGAAAGCCGAATATACTGGGTACATTAAAACAAAACAAAGCAACTATGGTTGCCCCCCATCACTTAATAAGCCTTTTCCATCTTTTCAAGATTTCCCAAAATGTATTGCATATGTTTAAGTAATGCAAATAAATTTTGTAGTATTTCTAAAATAAAACAAGGATGTTTGGCTAAGGAACGGTCCCTATGCAGTGTTTTAATAAAAGAGAAATATACAGACACATTTCCTTCTAAATATAGTTTAAGTATACTTTGGCCAAAACACAAAGACTTTTGTTCCACACGTTTAAATTCTTTCATTCAATATTCAAAAGCTGTAAACCCAAATAAACGAATTGAGTGATTAATTGGCTTGGCACAAATCTAAGGGTAGCATTAAATAAGTTACTGTGGGCATTAATGCGTACCCAAGTTTTTGTGTAGGTCTCTGGAGCACACCTTCCCTCAGCGAGCGGCTGGGGTGGTTGTACTGAGATCAGTGTAGTAGGTGGGTTCCCGTGACTTTGGTCTTCCCAGTCCCTCCGTACGCCAGTGTTGGGAGAATGGACCTAGCTCTGGGCTTTGGGGTGGTTCTGTTTAGAGGGTGATCATCACTCATCACCCCAACTCCATTTCCTCTCTTTCAGTGATTTTTTTTTTTTTAACAAAGATGTTGATCCCCCTGATTATATGTAAATATTAGAGTTGTTTAAATCTTGGTTGCTGAGAATGTCAAGTTAAGACAACCATTTTATTACTTGCCTTAAAGACTGCTTTCTCAAGTACTGGAGAATTTTAGTACCAAGGCAGTGGATTAGTATTTGTGAAAAGGTGCTACTCTTAATGTAAACAGCAAAATTTACTGGTGCATTTTATAGTAGAATTTAGTCCTCAAGCATCTTGGCAGATTGATATCAACAGTAATAATGGGCTTTAAAGAGGTGTGAAGGATTTTATTGATGGTAAAGTGGTTATGTTGATCGCATCACTGTGTATTAGTTTCTGAGTAAGAACTGCACATGTAAATGGATGCATGAGTTTTTTTTAAACATCTTTATCGTATATAATCATAAAACCCTATATTGATTGATTTCTAATGCTCTTTTATGTGCCACTTTGAATCTCTAATCAGGAGGTGGAGAATTTATTTCATTTTGTTTCAACAAAACCTATTCAAAATTATTTCTTAGATGTATAGGGTATATGTTATTTAAATGGTTTTCTAAAAACTTATTTTTAGATATGCCAGAATTCCACAAAAGAAGTCGCAGTGCTCTTTGTATTGCTTCCTTTCTTCTTACTCAATGACTAGTAGTAGAAAAAAACAGCCAGATTGAAATCCTTAAAAATTTAAAATGTTGGGTCTTCAGATTGCAGAGACCTCCTGGGTTAAAAAAATGAAAAAATTAGTGGCCCTGTAGTGAAACGCTCACAATAGCAATGATTGTGGTAGCCCCTCAAGTCCTGGGGTTCACTAATTACCCTTTAATGAGGTCAGTCTGCCCCGGCTTTTTCCCTACCTTGGGAGGAAAAGCACACAAGACAGTTGGAGTTCAAGTGGATCTTGCTGTATTTGCAACTTAGCATAACTGCTTTGAAAGCCCCCAGGGTGCTTAATTGGGGCCTGGGCATTTTTGTTTGGGGGGAGACTACACACAGCTCCTCATTGTGCTTGTAGAAGCCACTGTGCATCTTGGAAGCATTACATGCTTTTGTTGATGGTGCATAGTTTTATAAACTCCGAATGAGCTTATTGCTTTTTAACCATTGGGAGAGCTAAATAATGGAAGAACCTAGAAGTCTTTGGGTTGGGTAGCCGCCAAACAGAAAAAAAAAAAAAGAGAGAGAGAGAGAGAATGAATGGTTTAATTGGAGAGCAAACCATTTGTTTGCAGATTAAGATTTACTTGGTCGCCAAATCCTATGGATGAGGTGAAAGAATGAGGCCGTAAGGTACAGAAATTGAATGCCCAGTGTTATGTTTTGTGATCATGCTCAGCTGTTTTTACCCTTTTTTTTCACAAAGAAGGCAAAAGAAGAATGAATTGTTTAATGGAGAGAACTGCCTAGCCAAGTGCATCTTTTAAGCTGTATAGAGGGAGGGAAGAAGGTGGGGAGGCAGATTATTTCTGTGCTCCCTGGTCAGGAAGCAAAACTCTCAAGTTTCTTTTAGCTGAGAGAGGGGCTAGAAGACTTGCTGAATCTTCCTGTTTGCTCACTTAAGGAGGAATGGTAGTGGTGGAGCTAGGGAGTAAAAAGTAGAAGAAAGGTGTGTGGGAAAGAGGGTGGTTGGGGTAGAGCTTTTGTTGCAAGGACCCTAGACAATGCATTCTCTTGAATAATTGGGACCATTTATAGAAATTCCCCATGATTTCATTAGTTAGTAGCCCTGTTTCTGAATAGAAAGGGACTCTCCAGCAACAGCAGTGAAGTGGTACAGCAGTTTTGGAGGGGGAAAAGCAGTTGCCTGGCAGCCTGAATGTCAGTATGTCTTTTTTTTTTTTTTGAACAAACAAAAAAACCCCTTTCCTAAGGACTAGAAGACCAGAAATCATGGCATTTGTCCATGTTGTAGTTGCAGTTTGTCCTTCTAATCTTATTGTGAATAAATAGGTTTCTGGAAAGAGCTAGCATTATTTTCTAGAAGTATCATTCTAAACACTCCTCAACTCACTGTTTCTATTTTTACTTTAATCTTGGGAGTGAAACCCTTTATCTTAATCTGCTCTTTTGTGTATAAACTGTCTCTCTTTTTGATAACTCAGGATGCATGCCATGAAAAAGCCCATTTCTTCTGTAACATTAAAATCATTTGTTTATTGATGCATATTTGATACATTGAACTTTTAAATATCTTAATTGGCTTTAGGTGATCTTGTTTTGTTTTTCTCCTAGCTTTAAGTTCTGGTATTATTTATTATTTTGGTATCATGATCCTTTTGAAATGGCATGATTTTTGAATCCAAATAATGGCTGATAGCTTCATTTTATAGATCTATTTCTTCTGAGGGGTGGTGAACAAGAGGATTGTAGGAATTGGGGAGCAAAGAGAGTGTAAAAAATTAGGTCTAAGTAGTTTCAGTTTTGTCAAACTGCTACTTACTTTTTAATGTGCTATTGCTCATTCCTGATTCTTTCCTGTTAATATTTTCCATATTAGTGAGGAAAGAGACTGGATTTTACTTCTGTTAATGTCTAAAACTCCAAACTTTTTTTTTGTTTTTTGAGATGGAGTCTTGCTTTGTCGCCCAGGCTGGAGTGCAGTGGCACGATCTCGGCTCGCTGCAACCTCTGCCTCCTGGGTTCAAGCGATTCTCTTGCCTCAGCCTCCCGAGTATCTGGGATTACAGACACCCACCAGCACGCCTGGCTAATTTTTGTATTTTTAGTTGAGATGGGGTTTCACCATGTTGGCCAGGCTAGTCTCGAACTCCTGGCCTCAGGTAATCTGCCCGCCTCAGCCTCCCAAAATGCTGAGATTATAGGCATGAGCCACCACGCCTGGCCTAAAACTCCAAACTTTTAAATCTTGTGTAAGTTGGCCGGGCGCGGTGGCTCACGCCTGTAATCCCAGCACTTTGGAAGGCTGAGGTGGGCGGATCACGAGGTCGGGCGTTCGAGACCAGCCTGACCAACATGGTGAAACCCCGTCTGTACTAAAAGAGTACAAAAATTAGCCAGGCGTGGTGGTTCGCACCTATAACCCCAGCTACTCAGGAAGCTGAAACAGGAGAATCGCTTGAACCCGGGAGGCAGAGGTTGCAGTGAGCTGACATCGTGCCACTGCACACCAGCCTGGGCCACAGAGCGAGACTCCGTCTCAAAAAAACCCAAAAAACAATAACACTGCCATAGTCACTAAGTAGACTAAATTTGTGTAAACACATCTTTTTAAAGTTATAAAAAAAAAATCATGTCTTACCAGTAGGAAAACCTGCAGATGCTCACCTACATGTGATTTCTTTGGTTGACTGAATGCTCAGTCTAGGTTTACTTAGCAAACCAAAACAAAAGTGCAAAGATAAACATGGCTTCTCTTAATATTTGTGACAGCCTAGAAGCTTTGCAATCTTGAAATTGCTCTACAGTTTTAATCCTTCCGGGAAAGAAAGCTTTTTACCAAATTGTCAGTGCCTCCACTCTATGAATGCTTCTGAGGATTTAAAAAACAACCCCCCGAAATACAAATTTATTTCAGTAAGTTTAATATGTGCTCACATGTAGCATAAAGAATGGAGAGTAAGTGCTGAGCTTTCGGCCCCTCAAAATTTAATATTAACAAGAGTTCTTGTCTCTTGCTTCTCCTCTCTAACCTGTTCTGTATACTACAGACGTGGATCCTTTTTGTTGCCCATATAAAATGTGAAAGGAAAAATGCCAACCTAAGACACTCTGAAAATGATTTCTATAAACCTGTTTACACCAAAGTCTAATACTCTCTGTCTTAGCTCACATTAAAGGCTTAAAGTCTCCTTTGAAACACTAGCATTTGCATCCGTAAGCCTGCTATAAATTCCTGTACATTATTTCCTTGTAAAAACCAGTCTTTTCCATTTACCTGGAGTCAGTACATCTGCAAGAGTTACTTCCAGCAGATAATCCTGTCTAGTTTTAGACTGATAGAAATTTTGTAATATCTATAGCTATATACTGGTGATTGGATGACAACACGAAATCACTTGCCCTTGTTGGATTTCAGCTCTGTAAGTATATTGGGTCTTAAACATGTTAAATTTTCCTTTTTTGACACTTACAGTAAACTCTGAAGAGGGTGGAAGGCTTTTTACACTTGAAAAATCTAGAAAATGCCCTATGTATTCAAATCACATTTTTGCCAGTGTTTAACACATAAACACAGATCTCTTCAAATCACTTGTGCATTTGGTGAGCAGCTTGCCAGCACACACCAGTATTAGGAGGAAGTTAAATGGTGGTGAAAAAATAGGTACTGTTTTATCTTTTGTCTGTAAAATAAATTCTGAAAGCTTTTTGAATAATTTTACTTTGGATTTGTTGTTGCTTCAGGATCTAAGGAATAATACTAATTGTACAAATCTGTGCAGTGAGGTGTAGTTGCTTCCATGTTATTTGAGCCTGAATGTGCGTGCATAATTGGAGAGATTATTGGAGAGAGAGTGTTTTGCTGTGGTAGATGTGGTTTAAATCCTAGCACTGAGCATAGCATTTACTTTCTCAGCTTACCCACAAAATCTGTGACCAATTTAGTGAATGTGAAGATTTTTGTCCAGATGGTTAGGTTTAATTGTAAAAACTGGAAAGATTTCAAAGTACCCTTTGGGGGAGTGCGGGAAACAACAAGTAAACAACAAAAAAGAAATAAAAGTAACCACAGATCACTAAATATAGCATATATGTATATTTTATATTTATAAACACACATAGATATATATACTTAAACATATACACATATAGAAGTACAGTATTTACAGTCAAGGAACAGCTTAAAGAATTTGTTGTAACAGCACGAACCAATACAACCTACAAGAGGGGTAATTTTTAATGTTTAAGGATTTACTATGTTCTGTTCTTAAGTGTTTCCTAAATGTGAGTGTTTAGCCTCTCCCGGGCTCAGAATAGGTTTCCGCTCCAGTGTGATACCACTTTGCTGCCACTCGCTATCCTTGGTTTAGGGGCATTGTTAGGTATCTCACCAAACATTAGGGCAAATGTCCCTCTCACTCAGGACCTCCATTGGCTGGTCTTCCTCTCTGGGATGCTCTTGGAGGCCTGGGCTAGCCTGTTCTTCCCAAACTGCAGCTGTGAAGCTCAAAGAGGGAGTAAGCTTGTGAAAGGGACAGTGAGATGGTGATCAGTGTGCCGTGTGAGGACGAGCCTTCTTTTAAAACAGCATCCATTTCTTCTTCACACTTCTTGCATTTGATGGCCATGCCAGAATGAGTACGGTAATCAGAACTGATGCTTTTAAAGCGACTCAGGGACCTCCTCCTTCTGGTTGCTTCCTGTGCAGATGAGCGCTTAAAGGGCAGAAATTGGTCTCCTCCCCTTTTGTAGAGTTAGAATACTGCTGACCTAAATATTGGGCCCATAAATTAGCTTTTGAAGTTGGTGGGCTAATAGGGTTCTATAGTGAATTTTATTTATGTTACTTGGAATTATAAGAAGAGAAAGAAGAGTGATGTGTCATGGGGTTTAGGAAATAGGACAGAAGGTGAGGTTATGGGGCTGTTGATAAAGTCGGCATTGTTTAAGTGGGTGGGGTTTATGGTACTAGAGTCTACAACGCAAGCAACATGGATATATTTCTTGCACTAGAGTGGAAATATGCCCAAATATTTATAAATCAACATATTTAATAATATTCAGGAACTGTAGAGAATGAGCTAAATGTATATGTATTTATCATATATCAATTGCTGTCATATTTGATTATTGAGTCTTCAGCATTTAAAAATGGCTAAGGAACGAGTTTGAGGTTGTCTTACATGGTAACGAAGATAAGCAGAAGGCCAGACATGTTGGGATAGTGATTTTCAGATTATGGAAAATCTGCGTAAGATAGGTCAAGAGAAGGTGCTTCCTGTGGAGGAGTGAGTACTGTACATGTCTGTGAGGCTATTATTATTGCCAGTAGCATGGGAGAGCTAGATAAACAAAATGTCAGCCACCCCAAAGCAGAGGTGATCTTTGCTTTGATCCCCTTGGCTAAATTCCTCCTGAAAATATCTTTCTGATATGTTCCTATCCACCTAAAGCCTATTTTTTTTCTCCATTTATCAAGAGCTTTGCCCTCCAATACCAACCTATTGAATGACCCTTAAGGTGATTTTAAGATAGCACCTCAATCCCATCGTGAGTCGACTTTTCAAGACCAAGGTATGGATTTCAAAGGTAGGGACTGGTCTGATAGGAGGAGAGGCATAAGAGCTTTCCTGGTGTCTTAAATCACACCTTTGGGCAGTCATCTCTTCTGCCTATTTGTAAAGCTGTGTTTGGAGAGAACCTCCTTTACAGATGTTTCTTAAGATACTTGGAGCCGAGCACAGTGGCTCACCCCCTATAATCCCAGGACTTTGGGAAGCCGAGGCGGGCAGATCACCTGAGGTCGAGAGTTCGAGACCAGCCCGACCAACATGGACAAACCCTGTCTCTACTAATAGTACAAAATCAGTCAGGCATGTTGGCACATGCCTGTAATCCCAGCTACTTGGGAGGCTGAGGCAAGAGAATCGCTTTAACCCGGGAGATGGAGGTTGTGGTGAGCCGAGGTCATGCCATTGCACTCTAGCCTGGGCAACAAGAGTGAAACTCCGTCTTAAAAAGAAAAAAAAAAAAAAAAAAAAAAAAAGGATACCTGGAGCTGGCAACAAGATACAACTGATGAGGCTGAAGCTGTATCTGATGTGTGTGGTTTTTTTTTTTTTTTTTTTTGGTCTGATTTTTTTTTTAAGGGACTTTTATAACTAAGAAGTGAAGTTCAATAAGGACCTAATAAGAAAATGAGATCCTGAGGATTGATACCATCTTGAGAGTAGTATATATGTTATATATTTCTTTTTTCCATATTTGTTAATATCTTTTTACATATACATTCATTTCTAGAATTTCTGCATATTTCTAACATACCCAATGAAATTGATTTGAGAAAGAGAAATAATAGAAGTAGTATGCATAAACTGACAAAGATACTGTGAGGGTGGCTATACAAGGTCAAGACCAACTGGAATCCCAAGGACAGAAGTCAGAAAGATAATGGATGTGATAAACTCAGTACAGCCTGTATAAGCAGTGATACTTTTTTATTTCCTCTGAAGCCTTGACTTGGGGAGAGGAGAGGGTTTTAGAGTTGACAGAGCACAGGGTTGTGAAATTTTCTATTGAAAATCCTGGCACATTTAGAACACAGTGGAGAAGAAATTTACTGGAGGAGATTTGCCCACTTGTTGCAAAACTCTGTTGCTGTCACTGTAAGACCTTTGGTGCTAGGCACTATAGGTAAAGGGATGAAGTTGAAGTGTAGGATCTCACTGTGATTTTGAAGCTCTGTTACAGGGTAGAGGCCTGTGTTAAGTACAAGCTTGAGATGGGAGAGAAAGAGCAGATACAGCAACTGATGCTGAATTGAGAGAGGATCCAAAGCCCGGAATCCCAGTTGGTTGGATGTTTGCACTTTTTTTTGTCTGGAGATGCTTCCTAGTCTGTTTCTTGACTGACTGCACATGCTGTTAAATCCACTCAGGTAACACATATGTGTTGGGCGCACAGCCCACGTCCAGATTGGACTCGGAGTTGGGCAGAGGCCAGGTCATGCAGGGCCTTGTAGGCTATGGTAAGGAATTTGGATTTTAGCTTGAATGCGATGAGAAACCATTTCAGAATTTTGAGCAAGGCAGTGACTTTTTTTTTTTTTTTTTTAAACAAATCTTACTGTTGACTGTTGTGTGGAGAATTGACTGTAGAGAGGCAAGAAGAGGACAAGGGAAATCAGTTGCAAGACTTTTTCAGTGGTCCTGGTGAGAGAAGATAGGCTTCTTTGGTAGGCATGGAAGTGGTGGGAAGTGGCAAGAAATGGTCACGTTGTCCTGAGATAATGAGGATATGGATATATGTGGAGTTGTGAAAGAATGAGAATTAAGGAAAATACCTGGATTTTGGAGGTGGATGAAATCAAGAGTTGTGACTCATTTTTGATATATCCTGTGGCTGCCAAGTGATTATGGTCCTTCCACAGGAAGGCCAGGGCTGGAGACACCTATGGGCAAATAGGTGGGCTTTAAAGTTATTGGGCTGGAAGAGGTCACCTCTAGAGTTAGTTCCAATGGAAAAGACTAGGGCCCAGAGGTGGGCTATGGAGCAGTAGGAGCCAGCGCCGTGTCCATTGAGGGGGAAGAAAACCCAGCCAGTCTGGTGTTTCTGGAAAGCAATGGAAGAAATTCTAGCAAGGAAGGTGTGATCAGCTGTGTCAATTGCTGCCAAGAAGTCAGGTTAAAATGAGACTCAGAATTGATTTTTGGTGACATTAGCACAAATCGTTTCTGGGGTAAAGGGTAGTGATGGGGAAATAAAAAGTTTGATTAGAGTGCTTGGATTTTTTGTGGGAGGTGAGAAAAAACAGGACACTATGAATATAGCACCCTTTTCTGTAAGGGGCAAAGAGATCAGGGAATATCTGTCATTTTTTAAAGTGGAGAACTCTCACAGCCTGTTTGTATGCTGATGGGAATGATGAGAGAGGGGTGGAGAAGAGCTGTCCATACTAGAGAGAGAGAGGAGACAGTGTCCTGAAACAGGGTGCATCCATGGGTCTCTGGAGCTAGGACAGTCCTCCATTATAACAGGAGAAAGTCAGAGAATATGTACAGATTTAGGGGTGGTACAGTTTTTTCTAGGAAAAAACTAGAGCGTTTTCATTTTATCACTGTGCAGGGTATTGTTGCTGTGTTAAGGGATTACAAAAAATACACGTCATAGACAGCAGTTAAATATTCATTTCCTTGCCTCCTCCTACAGTTTAGAAGCTTTGGCCATTTTGTGTTCTGACAGCAAAAATAATTAGAATGGGGGAGGTATAAAAGCAGGTCTCAATCTGTTCTTTCATTTGTTCATTCCTTTATTCATTCCTTACTTTGTTTACCCAGCAAAAATACCTAGTAAAAATATTTCCTCAGCAAACATTTTTTTGAATGTCTATTATATGCCTAGCACAGTCTGGGTCCTGGAGGTACAGTAGTGAAGAAACCAAGTCTCTGCTATCATGAAGCTTATATTCAAATTTATTCCAGACAAATAAATATATTTTGGTTGGCGTTACGTGCTATAAGGGAGAATCAAGCAGGAGAAGGTGGTAGAAAGAGATGGTGGAAAAGAAGAATTTTATTTGTTTATGTTTGAGTAGGGACCTGAGTACAGTTAGGAGCCATTTGGCCCCCTTGTGGAGGGAACTTTTTAGACTCAGGACCTGTGTACAATCCCCCCGGGGGTTGGGGAGAGGGAGAGTGTATTTGGTGTGTTTGAGGAGACACCAGAGTGACTGAAGCTGGATGAGGGAGAGAGGAGAGTTCCAGAAGATGAAATCTAAGATGGAGCTTGAGGCCAGGCTCCAGAGAGCCTTCCAGAACCAAGTAAGACTCAGAAAGGTGGGAGAGACTGGGGGGCTTTGCGCAGAGGAGGGACAGGCTGTGACTTAAGTTCTAAACGTATCTCAGTGTGTGGGAACTGATCCTAAGCTTAACCTCTGGCTTTTGATTTCATTCTCATTTCTCAGTGGTTGAGGGAGATGATGTTACCCCGTGTGAATTATATTAACTGATTTTACATGCAAGATCGTAAATACTGGGTCCTTTTTCCGAGAGTGGACAAAATGGTACCTTTCTCTGAAGACATTAATTGAAAGAGTATTACTTTCCCCAGAGAACGTTTTCCAGGTGTCTCTGGTTGTGTACACACACACACGTGCTGTTGAATTAATATAGTTGATGTTTACTAAAGTTACAAATAACAAAAAATTGGAAATGATGAGGTAATAATATAAATAGAAATGCCAGTCTTTTTTTTCTTGCACTCTTTGCATACTCCCTGGGTTTGAACATGTCTCCTACTTAGGAGACTGGTCCAGAGCCCTGAGAAATTAGTTGCATTTATTACTTTTTGACTATTTTTTTTAAATTAAAAAAAGAGGTCAGAAATTGGTAAAAGTTCAAACTACACTAAAATGTTATATAATGAAAAGTAGGTTTTACTTCCCCCTTATGCCCCCCAGACTGTTCCCTAGAGCCAATTATTTTGAACAGTTTTGTATGTCCTCGAAATAGTCCCCGTATGTTCAAGAATATATATTTATATTTTTGTCCCCTTATACAAATCACAGCATATTAAAGAAACTGATCTGCACCTTTAAAATGTTCCTTTGAACATCTTTGCACATGTGTGTTTCAAAATTTAATTGCCCCCCAACTTGATTGCATCCGTTTGCATTCCCAGCAATGGTGGAACATGAATTGCCTGTAATTTCTACAATTTAATACTGTGAGTTATAATTTTCTGGCTTTAATCTGTGCTAATCTGATAGTAATCTATTATTTTAATTTGCATTTTTCATGTGTACAAGCCATTGTATTTATTTTCCTAAATATTGATAATTTATAACCTTTGATTATCTAGTGAGTTGTTGGCCATTTCTTATTGATTTTAAA
Source organism: Pan paniscus (assembly GCF_029289425.2). Lineage (NCBI taxonomy): Eukaryota > Metazoa > Chordata > Mammalia > Primates > Hominidae > Pan > Pan paniscus. The sequence continues at coordinate 120,024,427 of NC_073253.2, read as the reverse complement.
GTATTTCAGTGTATAATAATTAAATATATAATTTTTTCATGTGTTTTGCAAATTTTTTTATGTGCTTTGCAAATATTTTTTCCCATCTCTTCATTTGTCGTTTGATTCTGTTTATGCTGTTCCTCCCCCTACTCCGTGCAAATATCTTAAACTGTATAGTCAGATTCATTGATTGATTGAGTCAGCGTCTCACTCCATCACCCAGGCTGGAGTGCAGTGGCACGATCTCTGGTCATTGCAACCTCTGCCTCCTGGGTTCAAGTGATTCTCCTGCCTCAGCCTCTCGAGTGGCTGGAATTACAGATGCCCACCACCATGACCGGTTAATTTTTGTACTTCTAGTAGAGATGGGGTTTCACCATGTTGGCTGGGCTGGTCCTGAACTCCTGGCCTCAGGTGATCCACCCACCTTGGCCTCCCAAAGTGCTGGGATTACAGGGGTGAGCCACTGTGCCCAGCCAAAAATTTTTATTTATTAACCTTGGAGTAAGAAATGTCTCCCTAAACCAATACAAAACCCCTTAGCCATAAAAGGCAATGAATTATAAATCTGACTATAAGGCAGGGCGCGGCTCACGCCTATAATCCCAGTACTTTGGGAGGCAGAGGCGGGTGAATCACCTGAGGCCAGGAATGCAAAACCAGCCGGGCCAATATGGAGAAACCTTGTAGCTGGGAGTGGTGTCGCGTGCCTGTAATCCCACCTGTTTGAGAGGCTGAGAACCGAGAATTGCTTGAACTGGGGAGGCGGAGGCTGCAGTGAGCCAAGATCGTGCCACTGCACTCCAGCCTGGGAAACACAGAAAGACCTTGTCTCAAAAAAAAAAAAAAAAATTTTTTTTTAAAAGTCTCCTACTGCTTTTATGGTAGTTGAACTATTTTTATGGTCTTTAACTGGAAGTTATGATACATACCTTCTTGGGTTTGGGGGTCGTATTTCTACTTAAATAATTTTTGATCCAGTATACAGAATTATTGAACTCTTAATATAAATATTATTTCTTAATCATAGCTGTGCATCTGAATTACCCGAAGAGTGCTTAATTGTTTTCATTTCCACAGATATTCAGTCTCAGGCCTCCTAACCCCTATTCTGATTCTCCAACTCTAAAGGTTGGCTTCTTTGTGTGCATTTAGCAAAAGCTTCAGATAGCTTATTTGAAGATATCTTCTCCAACCCTCAACCCCCACCTCCCTGCCCTTTCTCAAAAGGGAGATGTTAGGAATGGTTATTAGAATTTCTTGCGTGTGTGTGTGTGTGTGTGTGTGTGTGTGTGTTAAGGGTTCTTATTTATAGAAAAATCATCACAGTATTGCTTTAAATATGACTTCATTAAGGTGTTTTACAGGTGGTTAATTAGTGTACTTGGTCAAATGGGAGGCAAAAGGACTAATGATTTGCAGCTCCAGCCCTAGGAATATTTACAGCCAGTAAATACACTTACTGGTGTTTCCCAGAATCCTAGGGCAGAAACATCCCGGCACAAATGAATTGCTTAAGTAGTAAAGATGAGCCATAGCTTTGCTTAGTTAGCCATTTTGGTTTAGTAGAATGTAGATAATTGCCATGGAGGCAGGGGGAAACGTTTTGGGAGTGTATAAAGCATGAAGTTGTAAGTATTACTGCTATAGGTCTGATCTATGCAGGTCATCTCTTCTAGTCAGCTGGGCTTCAGAAAATTGCCATGTTGCTCTTGTGCTCTCAGTGTGGAGGTAGCCAATAAGTCCTGCTGATGTTGGCCACATGTGGCCTTTAGGTAGATTGTTCCCTCCTGCAGACCTTTTACTCTTGATTTCTACCTGGGTCATGATCCAGGGAGAGAAGCTCTAGAACTGGGAATTGGGGGACTGGTCCCACTTGATGATTTGGCTTTGAGTTCTTTTTTTTTTTTTTTTTTTTTTTTTTTTGAGACAGAGTCTCATTCTGTCGCCCAGGCTGGAGTGCAGTGGTACGATCTCGGCTCACTGTAACCTCCGCTTCCTTGGTTCAAGCAATTCTCCTGCTACAGCCTTCCGAGTAGCTGGGATGACAGGCGCCCGCCACCTCGCCTGGGTAATTTTTGTATTTTTAAAGTAGAGATGGGGTTTCACCATGTTGGCCAGGCTGGTCTTGAACCCCTGACCTCAGACGATCCACCCGCCTCAGCCTCCCAAAGTGTTGAGATTACAGGCGTGAGCCACTGTGCCCGGCCTGGCTCTGAGTTCTTTTATGACCCTTGGGCAACAGCTACTGGCTCTGAGCCTTAGTTGCTTCTTGGTTATGTTGTCTGACTATCTTTACTGTTCCAAAACAGTTGTAATTTCCCCCATTTCTATTTATTGCTCTGGAAACACATGTCGTTTATCTACACTTTTGCTGTTTTGTTCTGTGGTGTGTGAGCGCATGTTTCCCCTGCCAGCCTGGAACCCCTGAGGGCATGGATGCCATCTTATTTGTTTTTATCTCCCTGGCGCCTAGCACTGAGCCCTCTTACAGGAAATGCTCAGTCAATATTTGTTGAATTGGATTCTCTTTTAGTAGGGTTACAGAGGAAAAAAGAGCCTTAAAACTGTCTCCATGGGGTCCACATCTTTTGTCTTTTCTTCCATGTAGAGATCGTTGGCAAAAACATTGATGGGAATTATCTATCTTGCATTTATGTGACATTTTTAATTCGTTAACAGTATTGTCATCTGTATAATCAGTTATATTGCACCTGGTTTCCCCAGTTTGGTAGAGCATGCCTATTGAGTTTTAAAGAATAAAGATGGGCCGGGCGCGGTGGCTCACGCCTGTAATCCCAGCACTTTGGGAGGCCGAGGCGGGCGGATCACGAGGTCAGGAGATCGAGACCATCCTGGCTAACACGGTGAAACCCCGTCTCTACTAAAAATACAAAAAATTAGCCGGGCGTGGTAGCGGGCGCCTGTAGTCCCAGCTACTCGGGAGGCTGAGGCAGGAGAATGGCGTGAACCCGGGAGGCGGAGCTTGCAGTGAGCCGAGATCGCGCCACTGCACTCCAGCCTGGGCGACAGAGCGAGACTCCGTCTCAAAAAAAAAAAAAAAAAAAAAAAAAAAAAAGAATAAAGATGATTTATTCAGAAGAGTCATGCTCTCAGAATAACAAACTGTCATGGCATCCTGTTTGCAAAAATCTGCATTAGGCAGATTTTTGTCTGATGATTTCTTTGTTATCCACATGACTTTCAGGGCTAAAATGAAATGCTACTTTTTTCTTTAAGTCATTATTCAAAAGTAAGAGAGAAGCGTTTATTATAACATATAGCTGAGGTGTGACCTTGGGAAAGTTGTTTAAACCAAGTTAATGATTTAATTTGCGGGGTGGGGGTGGGGGAGAAGATAAAGAAAAAGGAAAAAAAAGCCAGCCCAGGAGTTGGGAGTGTAATTAGATATTATGAGCTCAGGCATGAATTTGGCCCCTTTATCTCTGTTGAAATTTGTGTAAGAACATGAAGTGCGGCCCATTCTGACACTTTAATCATAGGTCATTCATAGCCATAATTGTTGTTGAAAAGAACAGTGGTTGGATTTATTTTTACCTGGAAGTTGCCCGTTAAACACAACATGTTATTAAAATTTATTTTTCCAAAAAGTATACTTTTCAGTATACATTTAACAGATTGAAGCTATACATGTTTACCATGAAAGTCTGTTTCACCTGAATGAATTCCGGTGTTGCTGTGTTAGATAGCTATAGCATGGTTGTGGTTTTTGTAGAGCCTCTACTAAGTTTTATATTTCTTACCATTCACAATTTTTGCCAGAAAAGTGGTAGAAAAAAGAAACTTCATAATCAGAAAGGTGATAGAGAAACCTCATAGTCAGATATATTATAAAAGAAGATGATGACACCTATTAACAAGAAATCTAACATCTTTTGGGGTGAGCTTCTAATACAGTATCAACAAAGCCTTGGAAGAGTTTCCTTTTTGAGACACCCCGCTTGCCCCCAAATACATTCGCTCAGATAAATTACTTACTGAGAAGGCTATTTCTTTTCTAAAATAAAAAATACAATCAATAATTTGTAATCTCTATACAGTGCCTGGCAGCTAGCTGCCCAAGGAACATTTGTTGAATTCAGTAGCACCTTAAATTATGTTTAAGTACTTCCAAAGCCATACTCCTGTTGGTTGTTTTGTTATTGTTGTTGTTGTTGTTTTGATAGCCTTCAATGATCATAAGAGAGTATGTCATTGCTCTGGCTCACAGGTGAAGAAACTGAGGTTTAGAATGAATGCCTGTGCTTTTAGTCTAGCAAATGTTTATTGAGTATGCATTGTAATGAAGAAGAAGCACAGCTCTTGCCCTTGAATTTGCCACTGGGTCAGTTCTCATCTCCTAGGTAGGTTAGGATTTTACTGGGCATGTATGGACTCTCTCTCCAGGAAAAGGAAGAGAGAAAGTACACAAACACAGAAACCTTTGCTTCTGTAATTACAAGGTTTCTGAGGCCCCACAAATCTTTGAACCCCAGATTAAGAATCTTTGATCCCCACATAAAGAATCTTTGATTTAACCATTGCTTGTCAACAAGCCCTTGAATTAAGTAACTGACTTAGGGGGCAAATAGCTTAACTACTGAGAAGCAATAGGAACCCCATGCTTCTTTTTCCTCTCCTAATGTTTTTCCCACCACCCCATGCTGATTTTGAAGTGGTGAACAACAAATGAAGTAACAGGAAAACACTTTGTAAATATAGTGTTCTACAGATATGAATGCAAACAAATCTGTAAGTGGCAGGGAAACCCAGGCCACACATTTCGCAGTGTGGCTTATGTTCATATATTAGGGAGCCTGCTGGAACCCCACTAAACTGTTAGTTGCCAGCTGTTTGGTTTAATCTGATCATTTACAAAAATATAGCAATCCTCACTGGTGTGTGTGTTAAATACAGACATCACTGAAACGAACGCTGTGCCTGTGACATACATTTTTGCAAGTGCTTTCTATGTATGGGTTGTCAGAGCTAGTTTAATTCTAATTGCAGAAATATCAGTGGGATTTATATCTGTCTTCTTCAAATAGTTGGAAAGAAAAAATGTAAGCACTTGGCACACATTTTGATTTTTGTTCTACATTGAAAAGAACCATGTTAATTTCAAGAAACTCATTAATGTGCAGGTCAGTACTAGTAGTTTCTCTTAGTTACATATTGGTGGAAGGCAGAAGTATTAAAAATGGCATATATGTAATGAGATTTTACAAAATTTCTGATTTTGAGGGTAGAGAAAAAGCCAGTGGATTTCCTATTGTGCATGTTAATTTAAAAATAATTTAATAATGACTCCATTTGTTTCATTCCAGCATTAAAAAGGGACATGGAGAAGGCTTGCCTGTCTTTATTCACCAAATAGCAGTTTTGCAGACCCTTACAAGTTCCCATATGCTAGTGAAAAACATTTTCCAAGAAATTGGCAGCATTGCACTTTGTAGCTGATGCCAGCTTCTTCCTTGGGCCAATTCAACAGAGAAGAGAGAGAAAAAAAATGCCTTGTTTTAGTGGCTGAATTACTCTGACAAGCTTTCACATCGCCCCTCCTCTTATTAATATTCTTTTTGATGTGAGCTTGTAAAACAGAGGATTGGCTGTTAATCTCCAAGATCTCAAGGGCTTTTGGCAGTGGCCCATAATTGATGTGTTCACATGGCTGTTGTCTGACTACTAATGATTAGACAGCAGTGTTATCTACCAGCTAAATCAGTGTTGCTTATAAATCACACTTGATAAACTGCAGTTTCATTTCTTCAAAGAGTTCGTACAATTCTGCATACTTTGATGGAAGTGCCAGAGGCATTTCATGATTCTTTGACAGCTTAGATTAGGTTTATTTTTCATTTCTGTTTGACAAAATATTAGACTTTTTAACGCATGTGAAAGAGAATTTTTTTCTTCCCCTAACAAGGCATTTAAAGAGTGCTAAGCAGAGAAAGATGACCTGCTTTCAGTGGGAAGATGTACAAGTTGGGATGGCAGGTCCCAGTTTTGCTTTTGCTACCTACTCCAAGGTAAATGGAATGGGGCCATGGCATCTGGTGCCATGCCACTTTGAAAGAAGAAGAGAAGAGGCCACCAGCAAGGAAGTTTGCAGAATGTGGGCCTGTGCTCAGATTGTGACAGGGTGGAGTAGTGAGAGAGCACCAATTGCTCAGCCATGTTATGTGTTGAGCCCCTGCGTCAAGGTGTGATTCTGCTTTATAGACAGGCAAGAGAAAGCAAAAAGGATTTATAAGAGGAAAAGGTGCCAGCCATAGGATTCATTTTCCTCCTTCGCTGCCCCTATAGGGACACTTGCCTGGCCACAGACACACCCAGAGTCCCCCATCTGTCCAGAACTCTGTGTACTGCAGAGATGAAACCAGGTTGCATGTCGCATGCACATGGTGGGCTTTGAGAACTTCTGCTAAGTTTTGGGTCTTTATTGGCTACAAACGCCTGTGGTCTTGAGTTAACTTTCCTCATTTATAAAACTAAAACAACAACAAAAAAGGACTAAATGATATCTAAGGTCATTTTATTGCTCTTTATTTTGCATGTCCTTGGACTGTATTGTTTCAGAGCCTCAAAAAAGCCTTTTTGCTAACATTAGTTAATCTTTGCTTAATTTTTGAGATCAAATATTAGATTGCAAAGAAATGGTTAAATCAGAATGGTTTGTGATTTTTAAAAAATGAATTTATTTATTTATTTATTTAAGGTGGAGTCTTGCTCTGTCACCCAGGCTGGAGTGCAGTGGCGCAATCTTGGCTCACTGCAATTTCCGCCTCTTGGGTTCAAGCAATTCTCCTGCCTCAGCCTCCCCAGTGGCTGGGATTACAGGTGCTTGCCACCATGCCTGGCTAATTTTTTTTTTTAAAATTTTTAGTAGAGACAGGGTTTCTCTATGTTGGCCAGGTGGGTCTCGAACTCCCGACCTCAGGTGATTCGCCCACCTAGGCCTCCCAAAATGCTGGGGTTACAGGCATGAGCCATTGCTCCTGGCCAGCAAAAATGAATTTTAAAAATCGCATTTCTTTTAAGAGAAGTTTATATAATTTTAAAATGTGTCAGAGGGTAAATATTTAATCAAAATTTACTTTATTTTGAGATGGAGTTTTGCTGTTGTCGCCCAGACTGGGGTGCAATGGTGCCATCTTGGCTCACTGCAACCTCCGTCTCCCAGGTTCAAGTGATTCTCCTGCCTCAGCCTCCTGAGTAGCTGGGATTATAGGCATGCACCACCACGGCCCGGCTAATTTTGTATTTTTGTAGAGACGGGGTTTCTCCAGGTTGGTCAAGCTGGTCTCCAACTCCCGACCTCAGGTGATTCGCCTGCCTCGGCCTCCCAAACTGCTGGAATTACAGGCGTGAGCCACCATGCCCGGCCAAAATGTACAACTTTTACTCAGAATAAAATTATGTTCTGTGACCAAGATTGGGAGTGGGGCTAATAATAACTTATTAAAGTTTAAAGAGTTATTAGCGCTCTAGAATGCAAGAATGCAGGAGAATGCACTTAACACTAAAGCTACCTGAAAAAATTTCACCTATCCTACCCTACCCCACTCCACCAAAACAAAAGTCATGTAAGATTTAACTGAGTACTTCCTTTTATATCCAGTACTTTGAGACCTTAAATCTAGGTGGCAAGTTTATTTCCCAACTTCCTAAGAGTGGCTTTGACATGAGCACTACTTTTTCCTAGTATATTTTAGGGCTGTAATTAAAATAAGCACTATAGTCAGGGAATAAATGTTTATTGATAAGTATTAACATTGATGAACAAAGGTGCTTAACTAAGCTGCTTATTTAAATGACTTGTGGTTGAAGGAAATCCCCTCTTTTTTTTTTTTATTAAATGAAACAATTTAAATTTAAGTTGTTTTGGTTATGGTTATTAGATTTTAATGCGCTATGGAAAAATACCCATGATTAACTTAGAGAAGATAGCCATTCAGTGATTTAAATAGATGCTTCATTTAGTTTTGATACGTAAAGCAACTATATTAGAGTTTCTTTCTTTTCTTTCTTTTTTTTTTTTTTTTGAGACGGATTCTCGCTCTGTCGCCCAGGCTGGAGTGCAGTGGCGCGATCTCGGCTCACTGCCAGCTCCGCCTCCCGGGTTCAGGCCATTCTCCTGCCTCAGCCTCCCCAGTAGCTGGGACTACAGGTGCCCGCCACCACGCCCGGCTAATTTTTTGTATTTTTAGTAGAGACAGGGTTTCACCGTGTTAGCCAGGATGGTCTCCATCTCCTGACCTCGTGATCCGCCTGCCTCGGCCTCCCAAGGTGCTGGGATTACAGGCGTGAGCCACCGCGCCCGGCCTATATTAGAGTAATGCAGCTAGAAAATATGAGAAAAATGCATTAAAAGTTATGGAGTATGGTTTTCATTATGTAAGATATGTATGCATAAGTAAGGGCTGGTTGGTAATATTAAAAATAAAAATGATAACATTTGAAAAGATTTTTTACACCACTTAATAATATTTTCTGTTTAAAAGCAGTATACGTACATATATCTATGAGCTTTATGAAGTGTGTATATTACCATTATGGCAAAAAATAAGCATGCATTTTTTAATTTTAGAAGATAATAGTTTTTCTTGACTGATTTAAATCATGATTCAAATCAACTTGATTTAAATGTAGTCTAGATAATGCTAAAACTATATTGCAGGTGTTTGTCAACTAGCTAGAAATTATTTTAATGGTTAAGGGAGTGCATAATAGAAATAATTATTTTGCTGCAGATATGGCAAGCTCTGTCACCCGTGGGGTGCTTGTACTTGGATATTAGACACATTTGTAAAAATAAATAATAAATATTCTGGAAACGTGATGCCAAGAGAGCGTGATCCTGTTTACCACCCCTGCTATCCTTCATTTCTTTGTGGCATCATTTTTTGTGTGTGTTAAAGAGTAAATGAGCTGACTTGGTAACTGTGCAAGAATAAATGGTTAATAACATTTATTTTTATTTACATTTGGGCATTCTTTTGAGACCATTTTCATAGAGTTTGTTTCATTTAATTCTTGAAGTACCCCTATAAAATAGCTGAGGAAGCATTTTCATAGAGTCCATTTCATTTGATTCTTGAAGTACCCCTATGAAATAGCTGAAGCAAGCATTCTTAATTTTTATGGATGTTAACACTAGAAGCAGAAGATCCTGATCTCATTCTTAGGCTGGGATTTCTCCTAGGATGTCAGCTTTTAGAAGAGGAAAAATCACTGTTACCTCCAAATAAAATCTTACTATGTAGTTGGTTCTAAAGAACCTTAAATATTCAATTATAAATTCATCCCCAGGTATTTTGAAGTGTTTCATTTAATTTGAAAACTGTCATCTGGTTTTCAGAGACTACAGCAGTATGTTTTTAATGTGTTGGTTTAGCCATGTGACAAATTAAGCAAGCCCTATGAACATGTGTTATTGAGATTGGTATTGGCAAGGACAATAATAACTAACATTTGTTGAGCACTTATATGATAGAGATACTACGGGCTTTATGTAGGATCTCTTGTTTGATATGTCTATTACATTAAATACAATTAGGTAATACTATAATCTCCACTTTATAGGTGAGGAAATTGAGGCTTAGAAAGGTTAAGTAAATTTTCAAGATTACACTAGTAAGTAAATGATCTGAGATTGAAGCACAGAGACCACACTCCTATTTATTACACTATATTACCCAGTTCAAAAGCATTAGTGAGACATGTGATGTGTGACATTGACCTGTCATCCTCTGTGAGAAGTAGCTTCTGGGACTGATGGTCTTAGTTGTGCATCCATGACTAGACTTCTGGATGAAAGAACTCCAAGTTTCTAGGAGGGCTTGTTTCATTTCTAGTCCTCAACAGAATGTGTTTGAGAACTTGATTTTTTCATGTAATTCATTCACTTATGGGATAATTAAGATAAAATATCCTGGTTTTCAAACTGAAAATGTTACCAAAAACACATTGCATTTACATAGGATGGTTGTTTCTTCTTTTGGGAATAGAGACGTATCATAGATTGACAATGTTGTTTTTTTTTAAAAAGTTTACTTCTTTGTAAGCTCCGTGAAGGGAGGGATCTTGTCTGTCTTGGTTGTCATTAGCACTCAGCACAATGGCTGGTATAATAAAAAGATGTTCAATAAATATTTAATGTTTTACGTTATGACTGCTTAGGTTAGAACTGGAATGTGGCTCCTCATATATCTTTTGGTTTATGACTCCTAGGTTTTTTTAAGAGAGTTAGGTAGTAGTAGGTACATTTATTATTATTTTTCATTCAGAGATGGATCTATATGTTTACTTTTAAAATCTCCTACACTTCTGTCCACTCCCTACTTCCTTTTTCACTTCCTTCCTGCCCTGTTCCAACATACTGTTAACTTCCCCTCCCCCTCTCCACCAACAGATATTAACGTCCAAGAGTGAACCTAAATGAGCTCTTGAATTCAGTAGAGCAAGGATTGGCAAATTTTTTCTGTAAATGGCTGATAGTAAATATTTTAGGCTTTGCAGGCCAAGAGGCAACATCACAGATATTATGTAGGCACTTGGATAACAAGAGAGAAAACAAATTTCCACAGAATTTTTTAATTGACAAAATTTAAAATCCAATGACAATTATTGAGCACAATTTTTGGTTATACAGATCTACTGATGAGAAGAATGAAATTCTTTTTGTGGGAGAGAATAACATTCCACTTAATAAGTGTTCAAAGTTAATGTTTGCTGTCATTACATTGACTGCAAAAATTCATCTGTAGAAAACATTCTTAGCTTTCAGGCCTTAGGAAAACAGACAGTGGGCCAGATTTGGACTGTGGGCCATCATTTGGTGACCTTTTAACTAGACTGTGGACTGAGAAATCCCTAAGCAGGGTTACTTGCCCTGGATATTCCTTCTCATAAAGGCTCATTGCTCTAAGACTGGAAAGGGAAGATGTTCAAATGGGATTTGTAGGGTGGAACCACCTTAGGGAACTAGTGAATATAAAGATAGAAGAGTAGTAAGAGAGAAGGGAAGGAGAGAGAGTTTATCTCTGTTCAGGGACCAATGGTGATTAAGGGGCATGTGCCTTGGACGTCATGCTGGGAAGGCCCGAATCAGGTGGTGGGTGGGGATAGAGGTTTGAAAAAGCTTATTTAGGATCCCTATTACTTTTGTTATTTAGCTTCCTGAAATGAAGGGCTCATTATCTTGGCCATCAGTGACATACAAAGATTAAGGGACATGGCATTTGGGATGGGATCTGGTTTCTCAAAGATCATGAGTCATCTAATGGAAAAATAGGTGACTTGCAGCATGGTGTGGAGTCATTTTTTCACCTAAATTGAAACAAAAGGTTCCAGGTTGGTGTAGGGGCAACACTGTGAGGCTGCCAGTGGCTGTTAGGGTAAAATTAAGGGAATTATTAGGAATCTACAGGTTTTAAAAAGCCAGCCGCTTTGTTCTTCTGGTAGCTGGAGGGAAAGCAGGGACCCTGGGCCAACTCCACAGGGTGGGTGGGCACTGTCTCCTCGTGGCTTCTCCATTGGTGTCATTGGACACCAGACTGCCCAGACCTTGGTACTCTTAGAGCCCCGCTCCTTAGATTAGTCACCCCACTTTCCAGGTTTGCCAGTCCCTCTCCAGCCACTCTGCTCCTTCTCACTCTTTGTGCCCCATCACTATTGGGGTCTACAGGGTTTTGGCCCTTCTCTTTACATTCTTTGCATTTTCCCTGAGCCATCTCAGCCGCTCCACTGGCTTCATTACTTTCTTTCTGCCAGGGGTCACAGAGATGATCTAGAATGATCTAATTCTGTCCATTCGCCTGATAGACGTTGCCCAACAGGCGATCCTCTGCCCATCCTCCCCATCCCAGGCCATGACACTGTCACCAACGGAAACAGACCGCTGGGGCACATCTTGAGTTTGTCCTCCTCTGCCACCTTCCCGAGTCTGACTTCTCCTCCCTATCCCCCCACCCCACCACAGGTGCCAGGTCTTCTTGGAGTACTGCAATGGCTTCTTTTTTTATGTTTTGTGATGGAGTCTGGCTCTGTTGCCCGGGCTGGAGTGCAATGGTGCGATCTCAGCTCACTGCAACCTCTGCCTCCTGGGTTCAAGTGATTCTCCTGCCTCAGCCTCCCGAGTACCTGGGATTATAGGCACACACCTACACCCGGCTAATGGTAATGGTTTCTTGTCTTCCTTCCTCCAGTCTTGCTCTGTCTCATCTGTTTTCCCATGGCTTCCAGTGTGCTTTTTACCACATTAACAATCGAATCCTTCCGTGCCCCTACTTTAAAATCCTCAGTGCCCACTTCCAACTTCATAATAACCCCCCAGATTCTTAGCCTGGCCTGGGCTCTTGTGAATTCTCTGATATTCCAGCCTCAGCTCTCCCTGTCCCTGCCCCTCCCCCTTGGTGCTCCCACAATGCCCTGGGCTTAACTGACCATCTTCAGCTCTGACCACACTTGGCTCTGCGGCCACTGCTCATCTCCCCACCTTTGGCACATTGTGGCACCTGACAAAAACTTGTTGGATGAAGGAATGACTTCCCCAACAGTGAGGCGGCTTAAACGGCAACCCATCTAAAGGGGAGGGCCTGGGGTTAATACATGATTCCTGTCACACAAATTAGGTCCTTATGCCACCTTGGACTCACTTGTGGATTTCAGGACCTCTGCATGAGGAGTTGAAATAATAGTCTTCAAGCATCTACCCTCTCCTCTCTGCTTTACTTTTACTCTAAAGTGGAATGCCTTAGCATCTTTTCATTAAAAAGTTAGTTTAAAAAATGGTAAAATAGTATATGGTCATGTTAAAATTTAAGCAGCATAGAAGGCTATAAAATGAAAAGTGATTCCTTCTTCCTCTGTATGTTTCTATATGGATAAAATTTCTGAAAGAACACACAAGAAACTGTTAGAAGAGAGGTTCTCTCTGGAGAGTGATCTGTTGACTTTTATTAATAAAATCTGCTGTGTTCTCAAGGTGGGGAAACCGAATTCTGGACCTGTGAGCAAGCAGCTTTTTTTTGTGTAGGCCTCTGTGAGAAGAAACTTTTAAAAGTGGTTTATGGTTTAGAACTTGGTAGGGGGCATGATAGACCTCATTGGGACAGGCTGTGACCTCTTGTTTTTGCTCCTGACCCTGAGAAGTAACTTTTCTCTTAAGACTAAGTTTCTTCAGTTTACACAATCAGATGAGAAAACCCACCCTTGCCTTTCTCTAGAGCTGTAGTAAAAATGAATGTTTCTTTAAAGAGTCCTTGACAATAGATATGTAGCTAAGTATTACATATGGATGGAAATACCATATACATCCATGTATAGAGATGGTGTATGGGGAAGCTTTGTCATGTTCTCTCTAACCATTCCATCTCTGTGATAAACTCTGGAGAACTTTACCCAGTTGCTTAACTGTGATTCAGAATGAAATCACATTTTCAAAACTTTGCTTAATTTATGAAAATTGATCAGCGTTTTGGATCAACATTTGGGAGGTATGGAAAGAAGAGGCAGGAGACATACATAAGAAGCTTCTTGGACATATGTTGAATATATGTGAGCAATATTCAGATTTTGCAGGGAGGAAAGTGAGTGGTACCAAGATAGTGTCCTGTACAGGGAGTCAAAATTGTCTTCTTCTGTGGCCGACCCACGATGCTTTGGGTGCTTCTGTGGCCTTCCCTTTACATGGATCTCGGCTCACCGCATAGCTTTATATACCACATAGCTCCCATACAGTGTGACTCAGGCACTTCCTTGTCATTTAATTTGTTATGACCAGCATGTTTTGAGTTTGTAATTCAAATGTGTAAAATTTTCGTTGAAAATACTCCTTTTAGGTGGTTGCAAGTGAGATTCCCTAAAAGAAGGTAAGAAAAATGACTGATGTTAAGCTGAGAGAAATCGGAATATGGTGGTTTCCAAAATGGGCTTTTCTTTCCTTTCTTCCTGCCTTTCTTTCGTCTTAAAATCATATCTGCATCCAGAAGCATAAGGATGAGAGACTTCTAACCTTTCCCTGATTTCAACCTAATTTCAAGGAGAAATAAGGGTCACACAAGGACGGTGTATTTATCAATGACCAATATCAACTAAGATACATGCATTACTCATGTGTTTTGAAATTGATTTATTGGCTAATGTAGGCGCAACCATGTTTAGCAATATCCAGGATTTACCACTGAACTTTCTTTTTAAAAACTTTCACTTTTAAGGGATTGGGAACAAGATCTAATGGATAGAAATGGAATTTGCATGGAACTGTTCAGGAATTCAGCTTTGTACAAAGGGCCTTGTGCAAAGGATTAATCCAAGAACACAGGCTTTTTTAGTACCTTTACGATGGTCTCCTTTCTTTGTGGCTTATTTTTGTGCTTTAAGTGTCTTTGGAAATGGGATGAGAGGAAATCAGAGAACTCTTATGAACAAGATATGAAAACACTGATCATTTACTGCCACTATTTAAAGCACACACAGCTCTCTGAGCAGTGAAAGATGTCAGCGGCACTTTTGAAACAGATTAAGTATCTGTGGCTCAGCAGTAGGACAGGTTTTCAAAGAACACAACTGAGGCTAAGTATGTGACAACTGATGTGGTGTGGTAGAAAAGAGTCCCTGTGTCTGCTCCGCCTCCACCAATATCGCTTAGCTATGGAACTCTACACAGTTCAAGGCCTTTGAGGGAGGAATTTAATTTGGCTTCATAACAAAAGAAATTTAAGACATTGAGTAGAGTAGTTTAATTATATTCCATCTTTACATACTCAGTACCTTCTGTTTTGCTTTGAAAACTGTCATGGCTAGAGAATGAAGTTAAAAATAGTCACTGCTGTTTAAAGCATATTTTACACATGTAGCTGTGTACATTCTCTTGCTTTGTGACCTGCATATAGGGATCCTTCTGGCAGTCAGACACGAAGAGTCAGTGACCCCCTTTCCTCTCCACCCCAAAGCAGTACCATGCAGAACCCAGATTTTTTTTTTTTTTTTTTGAGACAGAGTCTCTCTCTGTTGCCCAGGCTGGAGGGCAATGGTGCAGTCTCGGCTCACTGCAATCTCCGCCTCCTGGGTTCAAGCAATTCTCCTGCCTCAGCCTCCCGAGTAGCTGGGATTACAGGAGCCGCTACCACGCCCAGCTAATTTTTGTATTTTTAGTAGAGACTGGGTTTTTCCATGTTGGTCAGGCTGGTCTCGAACTCCTGACCTCAGGTGATCTACCCGCCTTGGCCTCCCAAAGTGCTGGGATTACAGGCGTGAGCCACTGCACTGGGCCTCGGATTTTTGGCATTCTGGAATTTTGGCATGGTGGGGGTTCTGGCTGGAGGTGGAAGCATCCGTCTTGGCCCCACTGGCCTTGGGGCCAGAGCCCTGGTCCATCCCCAGGCCAAGTCCTACCAGATCAGCTGCTAAGCCTGAACAGCACTTGAGGGCAGGGTTGGTCTTCATACCTGATAATGAGAAAGTGGAAATGGCAATATAATTCCCAGTCTGTGCATAGTGGTAGTTTTAGAATTGGATGATTTAAAACAACAACAATAAAACAAAAGCTGAGCTTTGGTTTCAGTAAGGTTTTAAAGTGAGGTTTCTGAAGGGATTGTAGTATTTGCTTGCAAGCCTGAGATTCACTATTCTGAACTATGGGTAATAAAGGGTGATTCAGGTATATTGCTTCCAACATACAGAAAAGGGTCAGAAATTACCCATGGAGAAAGGTTTCTTTCCATCTCATCTTCTATTTTACATTTAGAAGGGTTTGCGTTTGATGTTAGACCAATGTGGGGTCAAATTCTGGCTCAGCCACCGACCCTGAGTGACCTTTTAAGTTACTTAACTTTTCCCACGTTTCCTTTTCCTCATCTGTAAAATACTTCCCTTAACAATTTTGTAAAGATCAAAAGAGAGAATGCACAGTATAATCCCTCCTACACTATATGTGGTAAGACAGTTATAATTCCTCTATGTTGTATGTGTTAAAAAGTAGCTGCTGATGTTACTATTTTTATGAGAAAGCCCATGGACTTTAAGATCAGAGAGCTTTGGTCTTGAATTTCAGCTCCTTAGATAAAGTTGCCCATCCTCTGAGATCTTCAGTTTCTGCTTCTATAAAACAGGAATGTTGTGAGAATTAAAGGAGACAGAAAAAGTCTGGTACCTTAGACCCTTTGTGAGAATTTGCCCATGTTGTTTTCTCAGCAAGCTGCAAAGCGTAAATTGCTTTGATCATGGTTCTGAAAGGAAGAGTTTTCTCCATCGCATTTACGAAAGGCAGAATTAGAAGTGACCAAAATTCAGTTGTTACAGGTTTGTCCTTTAGGGATGGAAATTCAGCCCCAATGATTAGTTCTGGAGAAAAGATCAGTGCCTAATTTAAGGAAATGGTTTTTAAAGCTTCCCCTGCTTTGCTAATGAAGCAGTGACGTCAGGCAGAAAAAGGGTGGTTAAAATGCAAAGTAAGAGACTGCAGCAGTGGTCACCTCTAAAGAGCTGTGATTTCCCCTACGTAGTAGTGGAGTCTCTTTCTAATGCTTTTTAAATGAAGAGGTGACTATGGGCAATCTCATAAAACAGCCCAATACCAGGATATGGAGAAAACGTGAACATTAAGTAATCGTGCCCCAGCATTCTCATAGACTATAAAAATATTGGCTCTGAGCAAAGTAAAACACCATTCCCCCTCTGGTTGTTGGTGATCCCGGGATTGAGGGGTTAATAGCAGGATCGGTGTAGATATTTTTGGCAGTAGACGTGAGAAAGCTGTGGCAAGCTTCCCTGTCAGGGTTTAGACCTGATCCCAGGTAAAGGAGGGAATCTCTCTGCCTTCTGGAGGCTTGCTTCTTGGCAGTCCTGGGTTTCGCCTTCTCCTTCTACCTGGCAGCAGAGCCACCTGAATGTCTCTTTGTTGGGTCTGGGTGGAGCAGGAGTGCTCGAGGGAGCACTCTCCAGCCCTACCCTGGCCACCTATCCTCACTGGCTGTCGGTTTCCTGGTACTGAAAGCGTCACTGACCGACACAGTGAAATGCCCCAGTGATGAAAAGCTGTCCCCACCAACACTCCAGCTTTGGATCCTTCCTTGCCCATCAGCACTCAGGAAGCCCTTGAAAGAAGGTGAACGGAGAAAATATTGCCAGGGTTTCCCTGCAGATTGCCCGCCCCCAACCCAGCCCTCTGATTACACACACTAAGTGCCGCTATCTGTGTAAATAACCTTTTCTTCCCTGCCTCCCTTCAGCCTCCCTGCTCCCCCTCCCATGCTCTTAGGCTCTCTCGCGTGATAAATAGCCAGGCTACTGCTCAGCATGCACTAACACCTGGGAATAATCATGCAAAAATAACAGTGAGAGACTGCCGCGCGTCTGTTCTTGACATTAACTTTCCTCGGTTTGACAGGCTGCCACCACCAGCTGTTAGACTTATGGGTCTTTTTTTTCCAGTGGAGATGGCTGCTTTCCTGCTTTCCTCTTTTTTTGGGTTCTAATAGGTTACATCAGTGTCCTATCAAGATGACAGAAAAGAGCTTTGACAAAGAAACCATTGCTAAAACAGGCCAGTTCTCTATTCTGATATTTTATTCCAGTTGTTAGTATCATTAGACTAATAATCCCCCACTGATTTTTAAATGAGGAATATCTGATTAGAACTATATTAGTGTTTCTCCCCTCAGAAAGGGATTTGTTGTTGCCTCTTGTGAATTGCCTTTGAATGTAGCAAATACTAGCATTTGGTCCCATAGGGCCAAACCACCTATCGATTTCAGGTCTCAGATATATTTGTAATAATGATACTAATATTGACAATAGCAATAGCCCCTGTTTATTGAGTGCTACCTTCTACCAGGCCCTGAGCTAAAGTTATTTGTATGATCTTCTGTAGTAGTCACATGAGCCAGATGTTATTTCCGTTTTACAGATGAAGGCACTGATTCCCCAGAGCGATCAAACTACTTGCTTAAGGTTTTGTAGCTAACAGTGGAGCTGGATTCCGACTCCCAATGAAGACAGATCGCTGCCCCACCCTGTCTTCCATTAACACGCTACTTTTTGCTCTCAGGCCACCATGAAAGTTCCTTTGGTTGTAGTTCTACAATTATCCTTGTAATTTTGCTATATTTGTATGATTATCTGACTAGTGTCACAGTCTTGCCCACTACACAGTCAGTCCAGAAGGGCAGTGACCTGGTCTGTTTGGGCCACTCTTGTTCTAGCAGGTTGCACGGTGCCTGGCAAACGGCAGGTGTGTAGTAATTATTGGGTGGATGTGTGATAAGAGTTGAGGTGAGCTGACTGTTAGGGCAGCAGTGCATGAGAAAAAGCTGCAACTAGAGATTAGGAGGAGGAGATTCTGTAGTAGTACGGGACTCATCAGGGCCTTCATGGTGATCCCATCATTGCCATAAAATTGTAAAATGGAGGTGGGTTAAGCCAGTTGACTGCTGCAGATGTCAGTGTATGAAAGAAGCAGTGTTTCCCCAGGCTGAGCTTCTCAAGGTTAAGCCCCCTTTCTTGTATTTTTAACATACTTTAATTGCACTTAACCATGCATTTGGAGGGGATTATAGATTTATGTTAAATATAGTAGGATATAAAAAGGAGCTTTGGAAGGTTGGGTGCAGGGTTAGGGAACTGTAATATCAGACCAGGGACTTTTAAGCCAGTGTTTACTGACCTAAGCACTATGGTGAGCATTCACTTTGCACGGATTATCTCACTGAGTCTTCACTGCAACGCTTGTGGGGGTAATTGCTATTATTACTCCCATTTCTTAGAACTAGACACTGAGTCTTAGAGAAGAGAAGCCCGGTAACTTGCTCAGGGTTCCACACAGCAAGTACTGACAGGGTCAGCATTTGAACCCAATTCTGTCTGCTAACAGAACCAGAGGTTCAAGTCCTGGTATGCTGCCTCCTCACTGGAGGGAGTCCTTGTGGAAACTGTTGCCACCCTCTGCCTTAATGAGCTTCATTGGCTGAAGAAATTACGGTTCAGTGTATGGATCACTGACCTGAGAAACCAGGGTGCAGTGGAGTTGATCTTTTGTATAAGTCAAAAATAACTACTGAAAATGCTTTAAAATCCTCCTTTACATATGATACATGTGACTTCAGTTTGACACTGAGATACACAAGATAATTGAAACCTTTTGGGGGGAAATTCTTACCTAGCAGAAAGAATTGGCCACACTCTTTGAATTACTTCCCTTCCACCCTTCTTCTGTTTCCCAGTGTATGTTGAACTCCTGTCAATTTTCTGCTTGTGGGATGCCATCATTTTCTGTGTACCTAGGCTGCCACTACAGATAGCTTATTACACTTGTACAAATATGGGCCACGGTTTTCTCTCGACTGAGTAGGTTGGGCTAGGTGACATTCTGTGATTGTTTCAGGCAGAGGGTGGAAGCACAAACTCCAGCATTCTCTGGTTGGGCAAGTCACGTGGCAAGGCTGCAGTGAAGCTCAGTTCTGTCAGTTGATGCCATGAGGAATGTGGGCCCAGGAGAGCACATTATCCAATAATTATTTTACGAAATAGGAGAAATTTAAATTCTTTCCTAATTTATTAAAGTGTTGCTAAAAAAACTGGAATGTTTTAAAAAGTTACATACCTGCCAAATAAAAACACCTCTGGGAGTGGCTGTAATCCCCACCTGCAAATCCTGTTCTTGCTGGCGGGCCTATGGAAGAGGGGCCTATGGTAGACCACATGGGGAGACTTTGTGTTCCACCTCCTCCCCAATCCCGACATCTCACAGTGAATGGGGAGAAACTGCGATTCTCCTCTCATTTGGTTCTCCTCTCACTGGTAGTGCTGGTCTGGTACCTATGGGAGTGGCAGTTCTGAGCCACCATGAGAAGCCGATACTACAGTGAAGAAACGAAGAAATTCACTTGTGCAAGTCAAAGATGTGAACCTCAAAACAATAGTAACTGTCAGGTTTAAGCCTTAAAAGTCTTAAATAGTCTAAACACTATTATCACATCGGAGTGCTATTTATGATTAAGTGTATATTTATAGTCAAACTCTCTGAACCTTAGCTTTCTCATTTTAAAACATGTTGAACTGGGCTCAAAAGTTCTTGCTATAAATATCAGTTCAACTTTCATGTTACATTTGAATTGTGTTAATGGTAACAAACACAATTAACTTACAAGTAAGCCCAGAGTACTCTGGCTTCTCCCCTCAAGGCATCCAGATTCCATAGAAATTTGAACTTGGAAATTACATAAATATGAGAGAGAGAAGGGTGTGTGTGTGTGTGTGTGTGTGTGTGTTTCTGCATGCAAATATATCTATAGATAGAGTTTTGTTGAAATAAGGATTTAGTCTAGAAGCTGTTGTGATAGGATATGTCATCAATATTAGGTGGCTGAAAAATGCATTTGTTGTTGCTGTTGTTGTTTTTAAGAGACAGGGGCTTGCTTTGTTGCCCAGGCTGTAGCGCCATGGCATGATCATAGCTCACTGCTGCCTTGAATTCTTGGGCTCAGTTGATCCTCCCACCTCAGCCTCTCGAGTATCTGGGACTACTCGCATGCCACCATGCCTGGCTAATTTTTAAATTCTTTTTTATAGGGATGGGGGTCTTGCTGTGTTGCTCAGGCTGGTCTCCAACTCCCAGCCTGAAGTGATACTCCTTCTTGGAGCTCCCACAATGTTGGGATTACAGGTGTGAGCCACTACACCTGGCCAGGAATGTGTTTTCTAGTTGAGGAAAATGGGCCTCAGAGAGGTTGAATGACTCTCCAGGGTCATAAGCTAGTTAATATCAGAGTTGGCGCCAATCCTAGTATTAGTGTGTCTTGCTACCATAACTGTCATTGCCCCATTGTGTTCTCACCTCCAAATCAGAGAACTGATACGCTGTAAGACTCATCTCTAATTTTATTTCATTTTCCTATGCATCCTATTCAAGCTACATTTGTTCTCTTGGTATTAATGTAGGCTGTTGATCAGGTGATGTGAAGAATATTTTCAGAATAATGTTCTATTTTTTCTTTTCAATTTATACATGTGACATCGAATTGCAGTCAGTTTACAACTAACTATACAAGTTAAGAAGCTGGAAAGCATGCAAAAGAAAAAACCACTGGTTTATAATTTTCTTTGGTCTTTACTTTTAATTCTGGAAAGTGATTCTAATCTCAGACAGTCTTTTAGTTGTAATAAAGACTACTAGGTAGCATTGTTTTTTTTCCCCCCTTAAATTTCCTCTCTCAGAACCCCTTTGTTCATTTGTCAGCTCAGTTTTAAAATAAGAACTATCAGTGTGAACTTTGATCCACATTAAGCTACATTTACACAAAAGCATAAATCACAGTATCTGGGGTTTGGGGCTGTTAAATGCTTTTCTTTCCTGGGCTCTGTGATCAAGAATGCAGAACAATAAAAAGCGTGGAGCAAAAGAAGTTTTATGGCAGCTTTGAGAGCAGGAAATTAAGTTTTTTTAACATGCAGATGGGTGAAAGGCTGTTCTGTTGCATCTTGGATCACTCAGGCAAGTGAACGTCAGTTTATCATTTTAGTGAAATGCAAACTGTAGAAATAGTTCCTACAGTCATATGAACAAGGAGCCCACACAGATGACTGCTTCAGCTGTTTAACTAGGAGCACACTTCCTCATATGACTCTTGAAATACACTCTTTTTGTTTTGTTTCTTTTCAAAAAAAAAAAAACCCAAAACCCAACAAAGACTATATACTATTACGCCTGCAGCCAAGTGGCTACAAAAGATAACTTACAGTGGATAACTGGGAATCTATGAACAGCAGAATAAGATAACATTTTACCAGAATGATCTTCGATGCGCCCTTTTTACATATAGGATTTGTTAGCCCAACTGATAATACATGCAAGGTGTCATCCCTTAAATGTAGGCCGTTTCTATGTGCAACACGAAGACATAGGTAATCTGGAGTCTTGGTACAAATGGGCTTTGTGTGTGGCATTTTCACAACCAATAATCAGGGTCAAAGCTATCTGTAGCAGTCCTAGCAGTTGTTACAATGGGCCAAATGAATGTACTGTTTAGTACATGCATAGCCTTTGGTTTCATTATGGCCAGACTTTTAAACTTTTTGTGATGAAGAACTCTTTTGCTGCTCTCCTGGGGATAGCGGTGCAAAGGGGATGCCATTGCAACACAAGATCTTGTAGTTGGCTGCAATTTACATTTCCTGTATTTAGAGAGGTGGTGACTGAGCCTTAATCAAGCTCATTAGGGATCTTTACCAGTTTAACCACAGAAGAATTTGTGCATTGGAAAAACTCAAGTTATGTTGATGTTGGGCACATGCATTTATCTCCCCCCTTATATGAATTCTGCTAAACTTTGCAATAGAATGCTTAATTAGGAGTTGATGCTTAATACATGCTAACAATATCCAGTTTTTGTGTTTCGGTGTAGATTGTAAAGTTTATATATTTATATATTCAGCAAAGCTAATATATTTTAGTAGTGATTTAATTCATTATGGTTTATAAAGTTCTTTGAAAACAATTTTATTTCATCTCTTATACTTAAATTTTTAGTGTTTACTGGAGTTTCTCCTTTGGAAACTGTTATAATTTTTAAAGTGAGATTTCATTACATGTGAGAAGTAGCCTTAGTTTTGCAAAACATGTTTCATTCACGTCTGCTGAGGCTAACGGTTGTCCAATGATGAATTTAGAAGGAGAAGGACACTGAAGGCCTGCTTATGATTCAGGGAGCTAGCGCTCTCATGTTTAGCTTATTTGGCATGAAAAAACAAAATGCTCATTTCTATTCTACTTTATATTTTGGCACCATTAAAACACTCAAAGCATATTATAATTGCAAATGGAATTTGGAATGGTGATATATTCTAGAAGTGATATAAGCAAATTGCATTAAAAGGAATTCACGGAATGCAGCACTACTGCAGTAAGCCTGTCTGTCTTTCAGGTTGACCCCCTGTTTACAGTGCCAGCGCCACCACCGCCGATTTCCAGCAGTCTCACGCCTCAGATTCTACCCTCCTACTTTTCCCCATCTTCATCCAATATTGCAGCACCGGTTGAACAGCTTTTGGTTCGGACTCGTTCTGTGGGTGTCAATACATGTGAAGTTGGAGTAGTGACAGAGCCAGAGTGTCTTGGGCCCTGTGAACCTGGGACCAGTGTGAATTTGGAAGGGATCGTGTGGCATGAAACAGAAGAAGGTAAATACAATTTATTTTTATATATTTCCCCATGCCCTCTTCCCCATGATGTATTTATGTCCACCTGTGAGGAGAATTTGTTTTTCGGTATTCAGAGAGGAATGGAAAGTGTTTTTTATTTCCGCTCTCTGGATTTGTGTTGGAAGTAAGAACTGTGTTTGTCTTCTTGTGCATGGCTGCTTTTAAATTGCAATGAGTCGGGTGTTTCTAAAAGTGATTCTCCTCTTTAAGTGCTAACGTGGAAGGACTGTGAGAAGCGGGTGAGGGTTTACTCTTCCCCTAAAAGGTATTGTGGAAATTAGGAAGGGAGATAGATCTCAAGTTTATTTCTTAGGGTGCCAACCAATGTGTCTGTCTTGACATGGTTGTTTTTGTGTTGTAGAGGCTTATATTTACTTTCTGAATTGAGCCAAGGTTCTTGCACATAGTGAGGATCATTGTCATGATGTGGCTGTGGCCAGCTGGCGCTCAGAAGTAATGAGGCCAGGGCCAAAGACTTAAGCCCTAGTAAGCCGGTCACTTCTCTTCTATGGCCAGAGACGTAAAACCTTTTCTGTTCCTTAACTCGGCAAGCCATTTGGCAAATGCCATCCATTAGCCACAAGAGAAACAAGGTTCAAAGGAAATGGATCAGGATTAATCTATCATTGCTACTGGAATATAAATCAGAGCATATGCCATGCTGATAGTGGATCCAAATCATGGTTGACCATGTCTCATAGCACATGACCACCAGGTATGAAGTGTTTCATATGGCCAGTGTCACTAACAAGCCAACCAATAATTGAAAACTAACTACCAAGAAGAACTGTAGTGCTCCATTGGGGAGTGAGTAGAGTAGAAGAGATAAGGAAGAAGCATGCTCCAGGGTGCTTCAGAGTGGACCAGGGAACAAAGAAAAATGAAGGGGTGGGGGAACTTTTTTTCTCTGTAAGTTAGATCAGTCAAAGATAAGGGAGATGACAGTTGTTGATATCATGGTCATTTGCCAGAGGAGTAAGGGCAGGATGAGGGTAACAAGAAGGGTCTGAGACTCACAATTATTCATCAGATTCCTCTGAATCAAGGGAGAAAAATTGAGGGCCGAAACTCAAAGGGAGAAGGTGAAATGTATTCAAAAGTGGCTGAGTGGATGGGGAATATTGAGGGTAATTGCTGGGCAAGAAGTAGTTGAGAAAAAATAGTTAAGGATAGTGACAAACTGGGAAATGAAAGAAGAAGATAAAAATAAATGAAAATCAGATGACAAGTGTTGAGTATAATTCTTAAAAGGTAGAAAACAGCTCAAGCTGTTTCAAGGTAGAAAACAAAGGCTGTTAGAGAACTCTGAATTCTACATATTACATTAAATATACTCTTGTACGATATGTTTCGTAATTAAATAAAAATATTTGTAGATAGCACTGGTAAGTATAAATAAAGACAATACACAAGAAAGAATCAGAGAAAAGGACCGAAAGTAGCTATGGTCAGCTTTTGTTTGCTCAGAGGGAAGTGATTAAAATTTACTTTTTTGGCTTTAGAAATTTTTGAGTTTTGGGTCTCTTCTTTCATTTTGTACTTTTAATTTGGGTTTTTCAGATATTCTGGGAAGCCATTTGAAACTATACTGTGGAACCACATTGGGAGGAACTGATGTAGGAGGAGCCAGAATTTGTCTCATCTTGCTTGTCTGTTCAGCCACCCTCCAGTACAAGGGGTCCCATGTGGGGAGCAAGCTTCTATCATGTTATTCTCTTGGGTTGTGCAGTTTGCCTTCCCTTAGATTTTCTCTAAAGGAAATGGTGGATAAGGCTTTCAGACTGACACTCGGTGTGAAAAGTATAAAAAAGTATTCAAGATCTTAATAAGGTCACAGTGAATTTGTTTAGGTGCACATTTTCAGGAACAGAAAAATATTTGGAAAGTGTAAGGGTAATTTCCCTAAACTTGAACATCAGATTTTTTTGTACTTGGATAATTTACTCATTAGCGTGAAATGCTGTCTTCCCATTTCTTAGCTATGACTTAGCACTCCCATCAGTTTATTGCTTGTCATGATTTTATTTATTCAAGTGCGGAGTAGGACTAAGTCCCTGCAGTGTGACCTCACTGGGTGGTAGATGTTGTAAAATTAGCCACAAACTTTCTGGAACAGCTGTAAAGCTTGGGTTATTTTTCACTTTGCTTAGAAGTCTGCTTAGTTTTGACTTTTAACCTTAGCCTCTTCTCAAAGATAAGATTATTTAGGAAAAAAATCTGGGTTTAAAAACTATAGCAGTACATAAGTTGGTGTGGAATTCTGGGCATATGCTTAAAGAGCTGTAAGATATTATTACTGTTGTTATTATTTGATAGTGATATACATAAAGCCTCACCAGTTCCACTCTGTCCTCTGAAAAACTGGTCTCCTGAGTCCAGCTGCTTTTATACGTGCTCTGTTCCATCCATTTCTGTGGATATCTTTGTACATTCGTACAGCGGACTGATAGCTTTAGAAGGTTTTCAGGCTGTTGGCAGCCCCCGCCTTCTCTTTACTGCCTCACATTTTCCAGGATTTGGAATGTGTGGATGTTTACTGTGGTGACAAGAAGGAGCTGGAGCTGTTAATAGAGTTATTCTTGCTGAATAAACTAAACTTCTGACCTCCAAAGAATTTAAGAACTCGTCTTAGTAAAGGCCTGGGTCATAAGATGTATGTTTAATGTGCAACCATTTGCAAGAGCGTTCCATTTGCATTTTTCTCACTATAGTGTGTTTAAAGCTCTTGTACCAATTTAAAAATTAAACCCACTTGACCATTAATTTTTTCCTTTTGGGAGAAACAAAGAGAGACACAGAACAAACACATGGGGAGCCAGTTATTTGGCAGAGCTGAAAGAGAGGGATTCCAGGAGAAGGGGAGGGGAGAGTAAGCTACAATAGTTTTGTAGTGTGAGGTTTCACTAACAAAGAGCTTCAAGTTGAGCATTTATAAAACTGTCAGGTGCCTTTGACTAATGTCCTGTAGATGGAGTTGAATAAAACCCCGTCCCTGGTATTTTCACTTGGAGAGTATTGTGTAACTGGTAGTGTTTTCCACAAACCTAATTTGTTACGTGTGTTCATATGTCTGTGAAGGTCATATATGTGTGTGTGTTTTAAGATCCTAGAATTTTAAGAGTTCATGTCTGCACTCTTTGGGGGGAATATTGAATATTACTGTGATTTATTTGGATGGTTGGGAATCGCAAGACTGGACTAGGAGGATCCCCATTCAATACTTAATCGTTTCTTGTGTTTGGAGTTTCTCATTAGAGGAGGATTCTTTTAGTCAGTCTTTCCCCTAGTGTTACTGCCAGTACATGAAGTACTGGTTGTCTAAGAACCAAGTTGTGCTCAGGAATAAAGTGTTACTAGTGAAGTTCCCTCTGGAAAAAATTAATGGGTTTCAGATCATGCCTAATAGGAGAGAAAAACTATTACTGCATTTGGATGTTTGGTAATTCTACTCTCATCTTTTTTCTTTAAGGTAAATGCATAGGACCAATGATGTATGGTACAAAATTACTCACAGATGTTGGAAAGAATTTCCTTAGCATTTATTCCTGCCATTTGGGACACACATGCCTCTGTATAGTCATTTGTTTGAAGCTCTTTAAAAAAAATAACAAAACAAACCAGAAAAAACATGGTGTATATAGCAATATGTGTAAATACATATGTGCTGAACTTGGCTTTTTAGCCTTTATGAATGTGTTTCCTTTTGATTTTTATTGAATCATGTTTCTTGTTGGCTTTTTTTTTTTTTTTTTTTTGGCCTTACCTGAGAACATACTTGGTTTAGCTGCATCTGTCGCCGTTATTCCGACCGTTATTTACTACTGCTCTGCCACTCTATCATTCACAACGCTTTCACTTTCTTACTGGTTAAGTAAAGCCATGAAGAAAAGAAAGTGAGAGAAAGAAAAGTGGTACTTGCCAAAGACGATTCTCAGTGCTGTGCCTTTGAATCACCTTGGGAGCTTTTAAAACCCACTGATGCCCAGGCACCACCCCAGGCATTTGTTTAGTCTGAGTTGGCATTTTGGTCTGGTTTGGTATTGGTGTTTTGTCAAAGCTCCCTAGGTGATTCTAATGTGCAAACAAGGTTGAGAACCACTGTCTCATGGCAAAGAGTTGATGTCTTAGCCCTTTGCAAGTTCCTTGACCTTTTCTCTGTAAGGAAGACACATGTATTATTGCTTCACTTTCCCAGGTATAAAATGGACATAGGGACACCCGTCCTGCTTACCTCACAGAGCAGATAGTGTCTATCAAGATGCTATGGCAGGTGAGCAGCGTTGTTTAATCACTGTGCTGATGAGGAAGAGGGTCTGGCTTTGCTCCTCAACATGAATTCTCAGAGGATTTAAGAGGCTTAACAAACAACTGGTAGTACCACTCTTCCTAATTTATTGATATGGAAAGAGTGGACCCTACTGTTGATTTCTCAAGTGAGTCCAACGCAATACTTCTATTTCTGTGTGGCCTCTGCTGAATTAATTTTTAGATGACTCAGAACCCCATAGTATTAAGGAAAGTTGTTAATGTAGCAAATATAGAATGTGCTCAGAGAATCAAGAGTTTTTGGGGGGCAATGAAAATACAAAGGGCAACTTATGATAGTGACTATCATTTTAATGAGAAGACTCAGCACCTGGTGTGAGAGGATGAATGCTTGTTTGTATGAGGACCTTCTTCACCTGATGCATTTTTCAAGGAAGGAAACTGATTTTGGGAATCAATGTTTTCAGGGTAGTTAATTGGAGAAAGAAATGATTCTCTCTCTCTCTTTTTTTCCTTTTTTTTTTTCTTGAGACGGAGTTTCGCTCTTGTTGCCCAGGCTGGAGTGCAGTGGCATGATCTTTGCCCACTGCAACCTCCACCTCCCTGGTTCAAGCAATTCTCCTGCCTCAGCCTCCTGAGTAGCTGGGATTACAGGCATGCGCCACCACACCTCGATAATTTTTGTATTTTTAGTAGAGACGGGGTTTCTCCATGTTGGTCAGGCTGGTCTCGAACTCCTGACCTCAGGTGATCCACCCGCCTTGGCCTCCCAAAGTGCTGGGATTACAGGCGTGAGCCACCCCGCCCGGCCGAAATGATTCTCTTTTAAATCACCAGAGATGTTCTAAAATTCTTCTGCTTCTCCTATATCTCCAAAGTCATAAAGATGATAGTATTTAAATGTGCAATGTAGGAGGAGGTTCAAGCTAATTCTTTTTTTTTTTTTTTTGAGACAGGGTCTCAGTTCATCGCTCAGGCTGGAGTGCGGTTGTTGTGATCATGGCTCACTATAGCCTTGATCTCCTGGGCTCAGGTGGTCCTCCCACCTCAGCCTCCCGAATAGCTGGGACCACAGGTGCATACCACCACACCTAGCTCATTTTTTTTTTGTATTTTTTGTAGACACGAGGTTTTGCCATGTTGCCCACGCTAGTCTCGAATCCCTGGGCTCAAGCAATCCACCTGCCTTGGCCTCCCAAAGTGCTGGGATTATAGTGAGGTATCTCACTCAGCCTCAAGCTAATTAATTAAAAGGCAAATGATCCTATGTAATGGAAAATGAATCTGTGGTATTGTTATTCTCATTCTGCAGTATTTACTTGCCAATCTTACTACTGAAAATAGAACTTTTCTTTTGAAATTCTGATTAATTTGAGGCGAGATTAAACATTAATCCAGGCTTACTTTGTATTTTCAGTAACAGCATGGAGTTGGTACAGTACTTTACGGAGTGAAATATTATTTATTGAGGTATATCATAGTGACTTTATCAATTCAACTTTGACTCTCAAGAGGAATAAGATGTCTGTATTTCGTTACCCCTATCCAAGTCAGTGGCGATTATAACAGTGCGGTAATGGGGAACTTGAGATGTCTAGTGGGCATGCTTCTTATGACTCCTGCGCTAAATGGAGATAAATCAGCCCCCAATATGTGAGTTGGGCAGGTGAGCATGGTTGTTTAATTACCATGCTAATGAGAAAAAGGGCCAAGTGGTGAGCCTCAACATGAACTCTACAGAAGTTCTGAGGGGCTGGAAGAACTACTAGTTAGTGCCACTCTGTATTGGCTGTGAACTTCTCCCTCGGCTTCCTGGGCCATCTTGCCGTGGAAGTTGTCAGTGAAAGTGTGGATGGTTCCCGTCATTCTGAGCAAACTGTCGCAAGGATAGAAAACCAAACACCGCATGTTCTCACTCATAGGTGGGAATTGAACAATGAGGACACTTGGACACAGGATGGGGAACATCACACACCCAGGCCTGCCATGGGGTGGGGGAGGGGGGATGGATAGCATTAGGAGATATACCTAATGTAAATGACGAGTTAATGAGTGCAGCACGCCAACATGGCACGTGTATACATATGTAACAAACTGGCAGGTTGTGCACATGTACCCTAGAACTTAAAATATAATAATAAAAAAAGAAGGTGTGGATGGTTCCTTGAGGTTCGTCACCATTGTCAACAGAGCAGCACAGGGTAGCAGTGCACTTCTGAAGTACACAAGTGCTACCCACTTTCACTTTCACATGGAAAAGGCAACCCAAATAGTGAATCAAATCTGTATATTTACTGGACCATATACCATCTTAGTTACCTCTATTCTGAGTACATTGATGAAAAAAAATTTTTTTAGTAAAAATAAAATTGAATTAAGGATACATAATAAACAACAAAACTCATCAGGGTATTTTCATTTTAAGATTAATGAGGGCGGGGCGCAGTGGCTCAAGCCTGTAATACCAGCAATTTGGGAGGCCGAGGCGGGCGGAACAGGAGGTCAGGAGATAGAGACCATCCTGGCTAACACGGTGAAACCTCATCTCTACTAAAAATAGAAAAAAAAAAAAAAAAAATTAGCCGAGCGTGGTGGCGGGCGCCTGTAGTCCCAGCTACTCAGGAGGCTGAGGCAGGAGAATGGCGTGAACCCGGGAGGCGGAGCTTGCAGTGAGCTGAGATCGCGCCACTGCACTCTAGCCTGGGCAACACAGCGAGACTCTCTCTCTCAAAAAAAAAAAAAAAAAAAAGATTAATGAAATCTTACCAGCTTCACAGAAAAATACAGAAGGTAAAAAAAAAAAAGGAAGACAGGTCTTCACATAGGCGTACAATAGACAGTCAACAAAGGCGTACTGAATGGAGAGAAAGGAAGGAATTGTCCAGGGTTTTGTGCCATTTTCCTGGATTTGCTTTACTCTTGGACCTACTTGTTTTAGGCTTTCCTGATGAGGGAAGGCAGCCAAATTTGGATATGATGAGTGATTGTGTATTTTGTTGGAAAGCAACAACATAGACCGTCACTTTAACTCTTGTCAATGTGAAAAATAAGCTGCTGTTGAGTAGGATTCAGTTTAATGTTTTTAGATCAAATATTTGTTTTTTGGTGTCATTTGTGTATATATTTTCGTGGTGACATTAGGTGCTAAGTAATGAACCAATAGGTTTAAAATTCACTGTGTAAAGACATTGTTACCTCTTTTTTTGTGTGTTGGTTGATATTGTAGCCAGGTTTATTCTTATATGTGAATATATAATGGAAAACTTTAAAACTTTTTTTCTTAGGACTTAGTTATAGTAAAAGATGTAAGCGCTATCTTGTAATATTTGTGTGTATATGTGGTATTGTTCTGCTTTTTAATCTTCTTCCTGTAAAGAAGGAATTAGTAAGAAAATCTTGAGTGTCTTAATATTATAGTGACTGAGCTGAAGATGTATTTTCTAATTACAAAATGGAGATGGTCTCATTGGCTGCAAAGAATAGCTTGTAATCATAGGTAAGCATTTGATTAAAGTATTCCACTGACATTTTAAAAGTAAGTTCTCACAGCAGCTTTATTGAGATATAATTCACATAACTTAAAATCTACGCACTTAAGGTGTATAATTCAGTGTTTTTTCCTGTGTGTATTCAGAGGTGTACCACCATCACCGCAATTCATTTCAGAACATTTTTTATCACCCTAGAGGAAACCCTGTAACCCTCAACAGTCATGACCACTTACTCCAATCCCCCCATTTTGTTGACTTTTACATCATTGTCCTTGATTCTTTCTTGTTTTTATGTGTAAACATGTATGTTTTGTAGACAATAGAAGGGACTAGCTTGTTGAGTACTTACTTTGTGCCAGGCATTGTGCTAGGCATGCTTGTCAGGTCATGATTTCCTTTAATCCTCAGAAAAAAAGCCAAAATAAGCCCACTGTCGTTATCTACATTTTAATAAAGGAGATTTAGAAAGGGATTCATCTGTGCCAGGCAGCACACCTGGCAAGTGGGGAAGAGTCTGAAGTTGAACACACTGTGGTTGGACTTTCAGAGCCCTTGCTCTTCATACAATTCCTGGGTGTTCTGGATTTCTGTCTACCCCTTCACAAAAGTTCCTGTCTGTTTTACAAAGTGCTCTTTGGAAAGGGAGTCAAATGTGATGTAATAACTGGAGTTTATTTTTAAACATGGAATGATAGGAATTTCTTTATAATTCTAGCATCTGATTTTGGCAGTAATATTTGAATCAGCTTCAGCTGGGTTGATGTATACAAACCATCATTTTCAGCCCCACTATGCTGCGAGCTTCTTAAGTGCACAAATTCCATCTGTTTTGTTCACTGTTGGATCCCCAGCGCCTGGCACAGAGTCAGTGCGCCATACATATTTGTTGAATGTTGAATAAATTCGTGGAACAAAGTGATATGGTCTTGATACCTGTTTGAGTAGTGTAGCTTTCTAGTCAGGAATATGTTACTTTTAAATTAAGTTTGGTCTAGACAATTGAAAATAGAGAAATCTACTTTGTCACTGATTTTTAAAAATCCATTATAAAATCTCATTACATTTTATTATATTTCAGCTTCCAACCTTGTTATTGTAAGATTAATCTGCGCAAGGAAGGAGGAACAAAATATTTGACATACTTTTTCCCTCAAATCATTCATATCCTCAATACGGTTTTTATTTTTCAATTATAAAAGGAATACATGCCATTTTAGGAGATTTGGGAAGAAAAGTGAAAATGTAGATGGGAAAAAACTCTATAATCTCACAATTTAGGTGACCACTTCCTATGTTAGTTCATTTTCTTGATTTTTTTTTTTTTATTCTTAACCATAGGTACCGTGTTGTACTGCAGATTTCTAGAACTTAGTTATCTTGAGCAACTAAAACTTTATACCTATTGAGCAGCAATTTCCCCTTTTTCCCACTGACAGTTGCTGGTAACCACCATTCCACTCTGCTTCTGCCTTGGCCAACTACTTTAGATACATCATATATGTGTAATAATTATGTGACTGGCTCATTTCACTTGATGTAATATCCTTAAGGCTCATGCATGGTGTCACATATGATAGGATGTCCTTTTGACATGCTGAATAATATTCCAGTGTGTGTATATTCCGCATTTTCTTTATTCACCCATTGATGGACACTTAGGTTGCTTTCATATGTTGTCTATTGTGAATAATGCTGTGATGAACATGGGAATACAGACATCTCTTCAAGATCCTGATTTCAGTTTGGATAAATAACCCAGAAGTGGAATTGTTATCTTTTGATGTTTTAAATAATGGCTATCCTAACAGGTATGAGATGGTGTC
Source organism: Pan paniscus (assembly GCF_029289425.2). NCBI lineage: Eukaryota > Metazoa > Chordata > Mammalia > Primates > Hominidae > Pan > Pan paniscus. The sequence goes on along the minus strand of NC_073253.2, from coordinate 119,991,666 downwards.
TCATGGTTTTGATTGCATTTCCTTTGTGGATAGTGATGCTGAGCACTGAGCATCTTCACACATACTTGTTGGCCATTTGTGTGTCTCCTCTGGAGAAAAGTCTATTCAAGGGTTCCCCCAGCCCTCACCTTTTTTTTTTGTTTTGTTTTTGTTTTTTAAATAAAAGAGACAGGGTCTTGCTATGTCACCCAGCCTGGAGTGTAGCCTCAAACTCCTGGGCTCAAGTGATCCTTCTGCCTCAGTCTCCCAGGTAGCTGGGATGGGCCCACAGATGTGTGCCACCATACCTGGCTGAGACGGGGGTCTCACTATGTTGTGCGGGTTGGTGTTGAACTCCTGGCCTCTAGTGATCCTACCATCTTGGCCTCTTGAGTTCCTGGGATTATAGCAAATAACAAATAACCCAATGAAAAATGGTGTAAAAAAATTGTGTAAAAAATTTTGCACACTTTTTCATTATTTGTATGTGTGTGTGTGTGTGTGTGTGTGTGTGTGTGTGTTTCTGTTGCTTTGAAGGAGTCCCTGTTTTGGATATTAACCTTTTGTCAGAAACACAGTTTATAAATATTTTTCCATTCTTTTTCCTTTTACTCTGTTAATTGTTTCCTTTACTCTGTGGAATCTTTTTAGTTACATGTTACTTGTTAGTTACTTGGCGATTTTTGCTTTTGTTGCCTTTGTCTTAGTGTCTTTAGTTCAGATCATTCAGTGGATAAGGTTTTTTTTGTTTGTGTTTTTGTAGAGATGGGGTCTCACCATGTTGCCCAGGCTGGTCTTCAACTCCTGGGTTCAAGCGATCTTCCTGCCTTGGCCTCCCAAAGTGCTGGAATTACAGGCATGAACCACTGTGTCCGACCTGGATACACTTTTTTAAAAGGCTGTTTTGTAAGAGCAGTTTTAGGTTCACAGAAAAATCGAGAAGAAGGTACAAAAATTTCCCATATATCCCTTGCCCCTACACATGCATAGCCTCTCCATTATCAACATTCCCCACCAGAGTGGTACATGTGTTACAATTGATGAATCTAATTGACACACCATCACCCAAAGCTCCTAGTTTATATTAGGGTTTGCCCATGGTGTGATACAATCAGTGAGTTTAGATAAATGTATCATAAGCTGTATTCACTATGTAGTTTCATACAGAGTATTTGCACTGCCCTAAAAATCTTCTGTGCTCCACTTACTCATCTCTCCTTCCCCCATCCCTAGCAACTACTGATCTTTTTATTGTCTCCATTGTTTTGCTCTTTCTAAAGATGACATATTGTTGGAATCATACTGTCTGTAGCCTTTTTCAGATTGGCTTCTTTTACTTAGCAATATGCATTTAAGTTTCTTCCATGTCTTTTCGTGGCTCAATAACTCAATGCTTGTGAGTACTGAATATTATTTCATTGAGTCTGGATGTATCATGGTTTATTTGTCCATTCACTCCTGAAAGACATCTTGGTAACTTCCAAGGTTGGCAATTATTAATAAAGCTGCTGTAAACATCCATTTGTAGGTTTTTGTGTGGACATAAAGTTTTTAACTGCTTTGGGTAAATACCAGGGAGTGCAATTGCAGAATCATCTGGTAAGAGTATGTTTAGTTTTGTAAGAACCTGCCAGACTGTTTTTTGGAAAAGTGGCAATACTGTTTGGCATTCCCACCAGAAATGAATGAGAGTTCATTTGGTGTTGTCAGTATTGTGGATTTTGACCTTTCTAATAGGTGTGTAGTGGTATCTCATTGTTTTAATGTGAACTTTCTTGACAGTTTATGATGTGGAGCCTCTTTGCTGGTACTTACCAGCCATCTGTATATCTTTTTTGATGAGCTGACTGTTAAGGTTTTTGGCCCATTTTTCTTACACAGTTGTTTTCTTATTATTGAATTTGAAAAGGTCTTTGAATATTTTGGAAACTAGTTCTTCAGTTCTTTCTCTCTCTCTCTTTTTTTTTTTTTGAGGGATGGGTTCTTACTCGGGTCTTAAACTCTGTCACCTATGCTGGATTGCAGTGGTGTGATCATAGCACATTGCAGGCTTGAACTTTTTGACTGAAGCCATACTCCCTTCTCAGCCTCCTGAGTAGCTGGGACTACAGGTGGTGTGTACCACCACACCTGGCTAATTAAAAAAATTTTTATTTTAGAGACAGGGTCTTGCTTAGTTGCCCAAACTGGAGTGCAGTAGTACCATCATATCAAGCACATCACAAGCGTATCACTGTAACCTTGAACTCTTGGGCTCAAGTGATCCTCCCATCTTGGCCTCTCAAAGCACTGGATTATGGGCATGACCCAGTATGCCTGATCTTTAGCTTTTCTCATATACATCTTATACGTATTTCTTTTACATTTATACTAAGTATTTCACCTTTTTCATTGCTAATGTAAATATTATTGTGTTTTTAATTTCAAATTCTACTTATTATTGGTGTATAGGAAATTGATTGACTTTTGTTTATTAACCTTATATCCTGCATCCTTGCTATAATTTCTTAGTAGTTCTAGGTAGATACACTTTTAAATGTTGCCTTCTTTTAGTCTTAACATTAAAACACAAGCATTTCTGATGTTGTGAAAACACTTTCTAGGAAGCATTTTTTAAAATATCAAATATTCCATGGAATGGACACACCAAAGATTAATTTAATTTAAATTCCATTAACAATGGATATTTACATTGCTTTCAACTTCTTAGATAAATATAAATAGCATTACATAGTATATCTTTGTGTATGAAGTTTTTTTGTTTTGTTTTATGAATTTGGAGTTTTTATGCTGGGATCAATTTTCAGGAAACTGAATTGCTGAGTTGAAGTATACAAACATTTCTAATGTAGTAGAAACACATATTGCCTAACTGCTTCCCCTAAGAGTTGTACCAGTTTATATTTCCTGGATGAGAGTGCCCATCTCAGTTATCCTTTCCAACTTTGGACTTGCTGACATTTTGATGACAAAGGGATGAAGTTGTAAGTCAAATGTATAGCTCTCAATGTTCATATCCAGGGTCCTACCCTAGGTAGAAAGAGAATGAGACTTTCTCCTTATAGTAAAAATCAAAATTGTTCAGCAGGAGGAAGCAAGAGTGCAAGTGATGCTCCCAAGAGACCACACGGCTGGGCTCTGCCTCAATGGAGGGCTTTACTCTGGATGACAGAAAGGTTGGGATTTAACTTCTGCTTGTGTCTAGAATGACTCTTACAGCTCTTTTTCTCCCAAGTGGAGGAAGTTAAAAGATACTTTTAAATATGAAGAATTCAAACACTCAAGGGAGAAAATTAGTCTGTCAAACATCCATTCTGAACTGGAAGGAATCTGATTTACTTTTGTTGCTGTCTCTGCAAACATTTTTCTTTTGGATTCTGCTTTTTCAGAATAAAGAAGGATGAAGGACAGGATTTTCTAGAAAACATTTTGCGTCTCATGATTTGTTTATAATATATAATTTGTCACTTGATGCATGCAGTGTGCAGTTTTCCCTGGCATGCCCAAGTGCTGTCCTGCCCCCTGCTACTTTTATTTCCTCTTGTAGTCTCTTTTCCCTTGTCTTCTTCTGTATATAACTACAGCAGGAGGAAGAACCATCAAGGTAGTTTTTAAAAGTAGTATCTACGAAAGCATTCCTATATGCCCTTCTGGGGCCTTTCTGATCTCAAATAAGTTTGGCTGGTATTTTCCTGGCAAAAGAAAAATGAACTATAATATGACAGAAGTCATATCATGGATTTTCAAAAGCTGTCCTCAACAAAGAAAGTAAGGGGAATTCGGCTCGTGGGCACAATTGCAGGGTATCTAGCGAAGTCTGACATAAACCTAGTCAGGAGACCTAAGAAGGTTAAAAAAGTGCTGTGAGGCAGGCAAGGTGCTTACTGCTCATTTGATAATTTCTTGGAATTGAATAGTAAATTGAGCATTTATTATATACATACACATTATACCCATAGATATTCATTCATAATTAAGTCTTCAGACTCAATATATATATTTGAGACTCTTTCACAGTATTTGAGTCCTTGGGTGTCAGAAATGTGGCTGTTTCCTTTATGTGACACAAGACACATTTGGTGTGTCTGAACAATTAAACACTTTTGCCTGGAGAACCTTCTGTTGCTCTGTCAACACCATCTAGTTAGCATTTTCTCATTTACGGAGATGAGTCCCATAATTAGGCCCATTATTCTTATGGAAAAACTGAGATACAGACCATCCAAAGAAAATGACTGTGGGAAGTATGTTCTTTCTGGATTTCTAGTTTTGTCTAATATTATTAGTCTTTCCTAGTTTTGAGTCTGTTTATGTGTGTATGAATATAACTAGCTATTTAAAAAATATGCTGTGAGGGAAATAAATAAACATTTGCTTGTCCGTTTGAGGTTTTGACTGAAATGTGGAAACTTAATTCGGCTTATTAAATGAAATGTTTTTAAAATTTGATATTCACCAAATATTTTTACAAAAACACCCCAAGTGTAGTTTCCAACTATATATTTCATAACAAGGAAAAAAAATTGCCCACCACTTCCTGTGCCTCAGAGAGTCAATGCCTTGTATTCTGCTGGCCCAGTGGGCAGTTTTGATCCTGCCAGCTCTTCGAGGACTTACTTGTACCTTTGCACAGTTTGTATATTGTCTTGTAGATGTCTTCCTCATATCCATGTTGACAGACAACTTTTGAAGTAACTCAAGTTGACAGAGCTGACTGAGAACATTTAATGTGTCTTATTTCACTTGAGCAGCAGCAGAGGCCAACTTGTTTAAAGAGAACCTGCAAAAGCTGCTTTCCACTGTTTTCCTCAGCTTCATGAGACGACCTAGTCACTTTTCAGAATACAAAAAGCCAGCCAGTTCCAGACAGTGCACACAGTGCACATATAAAATTATTTATTGTCCAGACAAACATATGTGGGTGGGTACCAGAAACACAGAAGAACCACAACTGGGACTGGGGCATTGGCTTGGCTCCCTCTTGAAGCTGGCTGCAGTAAGCAAGTGTGTGAGAGTCACTTTCAGTTCAAAAAGTCTGAATACTCAAGGGCAGACACATTAGGAGGCCATAGACCAGGAACCAGGACAATCTTCATTGCAAAGCAGTAGCGCCATGTTGAACTTGTCTCTTTGTAGACTCCTGCCTGATAGGGTGACCGAAGGGCATTATCACATTCACAGGGACAGAGAATCTAATGGGATTAAGGAAATGAAGGGTCAGCTTTCAAAGAAGCAGAATAGAGTGAGCTACTTAAAATTATATTGGTTGCACATTAATCTTCCACGATTCAGAAGGAGAGCATTACCTTAAATTTCCCAGTTACTGGAGAATCCCTAAAGTATACACCATCTAGGAAATCTCCCTTTATATTTGGCATTTGAATTAAAAGTCTTCTTAAAATAAATATCATCAGCCATACCAGTCCTCCTTAGCTTGCAGTTTCTTGCAAGTAGCACATTTCCAAGTATGGAATTTCAACAAAGCACATCATATGTTGAGTGTGACTGTTAAGTATTTGAGGCTGTGATTTAGCATCATCATCTTTATTTTCTCACAGTGAGGAAAATGAAGTATGGGGGAATCTATGACTTGCATAGAAATCAAGGCAGAGTCCAAAGGAGAATTAACAGCACAGAGGTCTGTGGCTCTAGTGATGGCTTGGGAGGGATCTAGTTGTTCTAACCACATACACCCACCTCAAGGTTTCAGGATCAGGTGGGCTGGCCGCGTACTGAGTTCCTCCTCTGGAGAATCAGGCTGGCAGCTAAGTCAGATCCCCTGGGGTCTGTTGATAAGTTGCTGTTTTTTTTTTTTCCTCTAGATTTGACTCTACCCTGACTACGCCTGATCAGGAGAGTCAGGCTTTACACTACACTTTACCCAAGGGAGATGCAGATACTCTACCAGCGGGTATGCAACCATAACTTCATGCATTCCTTGGGGTAAATTGTTTGTGTATTTTGGAAAGTAAAAAGAATAGTCTGGTGTTTACAGAAGAATATTAGGGGATTGTCAGGGAGCTTAATTTTGTGTTGTTCTTTCGCTCTGTGAATTCTGGCACTACAACTTGCTATGGTTCAGTGTTTTATGTCATTCCCCCGTTTATTTCATTCCGATCATTAATGAAAAGCAACAAAAGTGTAGCAAGAGTGCCAGGCCAGTTGGTAGGCATAATAAGATTGATTAGAGCCCAAAATGAAAACATTAAACTCACTTGAAAGCAGCCAAAGCCTTAATTCTATTACATATGAACTTCTTTTTTGGATACATGAATAGTGAAAAGTATTTGGAGTTGATAGTATGTGACTTCAAAAGCATGTGAGAAGTTATTTGCCTTTATAATACCTCATGACAACTAAGCAAAAAGTGCATTTATATTTCATACAAAATACTGTGTTTATTAAGATCCTCTGAAAGGGCATGATTGTATAAATCAAGAAGCATCTGTAATATTTTGCTTAAAAATTCTTTATTCTTTGGCTGCAATAGTCTAGCATCTATCCACTTAGCAGATTTAAAAAATGTATTGTTGCAGAATCCTCAAGAGTTCTTGGTATTTCAGTTATGACTACTATTGGACAAACTGTTTTTGAGAAAAGACCTGTGGCTAAACCAGGAGAAAAACCTAATTAAAACAAAATGGCGTGATTGCTGTAACTTTGAGGTTACTATAGTGTACTGGTTTTAAAAGAAGGGAAAAGGGAGACCAGTTAAAAGGAAAAGGAAAACTAAGTGGTGAGCTTCTGTTGGGAACTCTCACTTCCCACTACGCCCATTTGTTATAAAAATATATGTACATATGATGATCTAACGAAGTTCTTTCAGAGTATTCCTGTTGCGTCCTCTCCTTTTGGTGACATTATCCCCCATTCACTGTGAAAACTAATGCATTTTATATAACCTAAATATGATGTAGTTCAGAAATGCCTTAGGACTTATGGGTAAGATTGATAAGTTATAAGGGAAAAGAAGAACCCTGGAAGAAAGCACTGGATCAGGTGTCAAGAGAACAGGGCTGCAACCTCCCTTTTCGCACCCTCTGGCTGTGTTTTCTTGGCTCTGGCCTCACTTTCCTCATGTGTACAGTGAAGGGGTGGAGGTTGGAGTACATAATAATCTCTTGAAGATACCTGAAATTCAGGTAGCAAAGGAGTGTTAAGATATTAGAGTGTTCTTCATGGCAGAATCAGGTAGCAAAGGAGTGGTAAAGATCTTAAGGTGTTCTTCATGCCAGCATCATTTCAGACTTAAAGAATTCTAAACAAAATTATTAGCAAATAGTCAGCCCTGATGGCATTACCCATAGTGCGAAGTCCTGTTGAATGAGTAGCCATGACTTGAGTCTCCAAAAATAGATCTGTTTCTAGGACTCTATTTACTCACATCATTTATTAAACTAGTAGCACTTCTGCAGGTAAAGCGGGGTCTGATTTGAGTAGACTGACACTTATTTTATGCTCTGATACACTCCAAAGAAGAATGAACCCATTAAAGACATTATCTGATAAGATTCCTAAGTGGTAGAGTCTTACCAGTTTCATTAGCAGGTTTTGGAACCCCTGGTCTAACGTGCCTGTACCAGATCCAGTGACTTCTAGTGCTACTTATATATACCTTGTATTAAGATTCCTTAGAATGCTCAAAAGACCACTGTGAAATACAGAATTTATTGGATGCACGAGAGTTAACACATAAATGTAGTTGAATTTTCTTTTTAACTTTTATTCAGGTTATATGTTTATATAGTTTAAAGAGCCACATAGCTCTACAAGGCCCATAACAAAGAACAGTAGTTTCATATTTCACCTTTCCCTTCACCCAATTTCTACTTTCCAGAAGCAACTCACTAAACTCTTTGAACTGGCATTTTCCTCTATATTTTGAAAACACATGTTTATATGGATATTTCTTGATTTATTTTTCACTTTTAGGTATTTTATAGTAACTTTTTATTATGGAAGGTAATGATTTAGCTCCCTTACTCACCCTTTCCCCCAACACAAATATATTTTACCACCACCCATACTTCCAATATAATTAGGAGTTATGAGCTCTTCATTGCTATGTAGCACATTATTCTAGATGATAGTACCTTAAAACAACAAACATATCCCACAGTTTCCGTGGGTCAGGAATCTGGGAGCAACTTAGCTGGTGCCTCTGGCTCAGGTTGTCTCAGAAGGTTTCAATCAGGCTGTAGGCAGGTGCTACTGTCAGCTGAAGACCCCATCCAGTGGAGATGAAGGAGCCACTTCTAAGCTTCCTTACATGGTTTTTGGCAGGCTTTAATTCCTCACGGGGCAATTTGACTTGCTATGCCATGTGGGCCTCTCCATAGGACTGCTCACAACATGGCAGCTTGCTTCCCAGCAAGATCAGAGAGAGAGGGGGAGAGAGAGAGAGAGAGAGACAGAGCACCCAAAATGGAATTCATAGTCTTGGAATAACTTAATGTTAGAAATGATAGCTCATTACTTCTGTTCGTTATAAGTAAGTTCAGCCCACACTCAGGGGAGGGCATCACACAAGAGTGTGAATGCCAAGAGGCAGTGGTCATTAGGGGCCATCGCAAGTAATTATGAGGCTGCCCACCACAAGTAATTATGGTTAGGTCAATATTCAGTATTTACATTATGACTACAGCACAGTCATGTTCTATGATTGCCTTTTCTAATCCAACTCTTTTCCACAAGTTAATAACTTATTTTTTTGTTTGCTTAGTGTTCTGTGCATCCACACTGATTCACCATCAACTGTCATGCCAGAATTATACATTGCTTCTGGGTGTATTGAAATACACCAAGTATAAGTTCTATATGTTTTATCTTTTGGGATAGTTTCTCCCAGAGTTTTCTGACCTTTTCCAATCTGGACTGATTGCTTAGGCGTTATTCATAGCTATAAAAATCTGAAATATCTCTTGTATACCATTCTGAAGATGCCATTGCCTCTTATGTTGGATACACTATTTCCTGACTCATTTCTCTTGGTCCATCCCTTCATTTTCGTGGTGCACATTTTCCAATAGCTTCCTAAAAAAGGATTCATGGTAGGCCGGGCACAGTGGCTCACGCCTGTAATCCCAGCACTTTGGGAGGCCAAGGCGGAAGGATCACCTGAGGTCAGGAGTTTGAGACCAGGCTGGCCAACATGGCGAAACCCTGTCTCTACTAAAAGTAGAAAAATTAGCCAGGCGTGGTGGCAGGCGCTTGTAAGCCCAGCTACTGGGGAGGCTGAGGTAGGAGAATCGCTTGAACCTGGGAGGCGGAGGTTGCAGTGAGAGGAGATTGCACCATTGCACTCTAGCCTGGGAAACAAGAGCGAAACTCCGTCTCAAAAAAGAAAAGAAAAGAAAAGCATTCATGGGAAGTCAACATTTTGAAAGCTCAGATGCTTAAAAAATGTAACGCGTAAAAATGTCTTCTGTCTACCCTCATGCTTGATTGATAATGGGGTTACATGAAGAATTGGTTGAAAATCATTTTTCTTCAGATTTCTGAAGATTATGCTCCTTTGCTTTGAGCTCCCCAGTGTTGTCTCCGAGGAGTCCAATGTCCTTCCTGATTTCAGATCTTGTATTTGATACCTATTGCTCCACCCCAGAAACTTTCACCTTTTCTTTGTTTCCGGTATTCTGACATATGTCAATGCCATCCTTTAGCATGAGTCTTTTTTTAGAGTCAGGGACTTGTTCCTTCACCTAGGCTAGAGTGAGTAGCATGGTCCTAGTACACTATAGCCACAAATTCCCGGGCTCAAGGGGTCGTCCTGCCTCAGGCTTTCAAATAGGTGGGACTTACAGTCATGTGCCAACATGCTAGGCCAATTTTTTTTTTTTGTTTTCTATTTTTTGTAGAGATAGGATCTTCCTAGGAGTTTAAAGGTAGTCTTGAACTCCTGGCCTCAAGTGATGCTCCCAGCTCAGCCTCCGGAGTAGCTAGGATTCTTTTTTTCTTTTCTTTTCTTTTTTTTTTGAGATGGAGTCTCACTCTGTCACCCAGGCTGGAGTGCAGTGGCACAATCTCAGCTCACTGAAACCTTCGCCGCCTTAGTTCAAGTGATTCTCCTGCCTCAGCCTCTTGAGTAGCTGGGATTACAGGCTCCCACCATCACGCCCAGCTAACTTTTTTTTGTATTTTTAGTAGAGATGGGGTTTCACCATGTTGACCAGGCTGGTCTCAAACTCCTGACCTCAAGTGATGTGCCCGCCTTGGCCTCCCAAAGTGTTGGGATTACAGGCGTGAGCCACCGCACCTGGCCTGGGATTCTTTTTTTAATCTGTTGTTCTGAGCTTGGTCCTCTTGTTGAAAACTCAAGTCCTGCAGTTTTGGAAATTTTATAGATGTATTTCTTTAGAAAGGATTAATTTCCATTTCCATGCTCTCTCTTTCTGGAACTCGTTTTATATAGAAGTTGAACCTCCTCTACCAATCTTCTTTTCTGATCTTTCTCCTTCTTTTTCAAAACTCTGGTTTATATGCGTTTTGTATTTTCTGTCGGGAGAGTTTTTCAAATTTATCTTTGCTTTTTCATTTCCCTCATGCAGTTTTTAATTTCTAAACGCTTTTTATTTTCTATTTTGGTTATTGGCATTGCTCTTTTAAAAAACCTTCTATTCTAGTTTCATGAATGAAGCATCTCCTCATTTCTCTGAAGATATTTAATTAGCTTTTCTAATTTCTTCTTTTTATTGTCAGCATTGCTTTTAATTCATCTAAGTTTCTTTTTTGTTTATGTGTGTGATTTGTCATGTGTATTTTTTGTTGGAGACTTTCCTCAAATGCCTATGACTGTTGGCTGTCTGCTTCTATGAGTGGTGCGCTGAGAAGCTAGTTTGAAATTCTACATGCTTCAGTAGAACTGGTTGATGGTATAGGCAGACCTGGATCAATTATTTCTGTAGAGTTGCAATTCCCATATTCCTTTTCTCTTGCTTTTATCAGTTTTTCCTGAAAAGGCTTCACTGATTAGCTGGCAGCCAACTTTCTTGGTGCCAATTTTGGAAAAAAAGAGAGTGAAGCATTCACTCTTCATTATATAAACTTTATAAACTATGACTTAAATCTTCCTTTTTTTTTTTTTAGTGGCCATAATATCCCCATTTTACAAATGAGAAAATTTTTAGAGCTTTACATTTCTTTGTTGTAATTTCTTCATAGCTGTTATTTATTCCATGAACTGAAATAGAGATAATTTCAGTCAATATGGAATGTGCCATCATAATTATCCTTCTACAGAGATCTAGTCATTTAATTTATCATTATTGTGGTTTGCATGGCCTATTTTTTTTTTCAAATGTGGCTTCAGCGATGCTTGGTTTTCAGAAGACTATAAGCTTGGGACTTAAAACAGCAGCATATGAATGGCCAGAGTTCCCCCAACCCAGCCCTACCTCCCTCCCTTATAGGTCCTTGCCAGATCATTATGTTGGGCTTGAGCTCTGTTTTTATCTTTACTTATCAACATGAGCTGTTCGCCAAGCTGGTTTTTCACAAATTGTTTCAATGTTGACCAGCCCTTTAATATCTGCACTTCTAAGAATCAAAGTCCTAGGAAAAGACAGATCTCATAAGCACTTTCCTTCTACAAGGGACAGATGCATGGAAGACACCTCCTTAAAACCAAGGTACACTGCTATGTTCTGTGGTAAAACCAAGCCACGGGGCAGGGTGTATTCCCCAGAGCTCCAAAGCACTCTGCTCTCTTAACCAAAGCACATTCAGTCACCTGTATTTTCAAGTTTTTCTTCTCAGCCTAGAAAGGTGCTTTTTCCTTTAGTCTACCTACTTCAGAATAATAAAAGGTACTTGCCTGCCTTCCTTGAGTGGAGACTGTAAAAGGAGATTTTAAATATCACATTGATATCTTACTCTGAAGTAGGGATTTTTCTCTCTCTTGTCCATGAATGTAGCCCCGGTGCCCAGCACATTGGCTGTTACCAATAAATATGTGTTGTCTGAAGGAAGGAAGGAAGGAAGGAAGGAAGGAAGGAAGGAGGGAGGGAGGGAGCGAGGGAGGGAAAGAAGGAAGGAAGAAAGGAAAGAAGGAAGGAGGGAGGGAGGGAAGGAAGGAAGGGAAGGGAAGGAAGGAGAAGTCAAGTGAACTCATGACTTGACTTCAACCTGACTGAAAACAATCTTCCCACTTCTGTCCCCCCTCCCTCCCATGTTTCTCAAGTCCTACACAGGCACCCAGAGGGAGCTTGTTGCATGGAGTCCGTGCTATTCTGCCAGTTGAGTAAATAGGTGACAGGCAGTAAACTGAAGGAAACGTTTTTATATCCTTAAAAGTGTTATCTTCGAGGAGCACAGTTTGTAATGCTGGAGTGAAAAAAAGCCTCCTTTCAGATGGCCGGCTTGATGCAGGCAAAGCTGCTAATTTGTTTTCAACTTCAAGGAGATTTAGAGCCTTGGCTTCCTCGGCAGTAGCTCACAGTGGAATTGTTTTCTTGCTCCTTCATGTAAGTCTGCTGCACAGCAATAAGAAAGGCCGGGGTGTTTACTGAACTGGCAGGACCAAATTCTTCTTTTTGCAGACAGACCTGGAGATTTGTTGCCCAGGACTTTTCTGACTTAATGGTGTACTCTTGGGAAAATACACCAATCTTTTCATATCTGAGGGCAACCACAGAACAGCCCACAGGAAGGAGCACTAGAGTCCAGTCACTTACCTGCTGGGAAAGGAAGAATCAGAGGGAAAGCTTTTGGCTCATGGGCCCTGGGCAGAGCTGTCATCGGCCCTGGCAGAAGTAGACAGCATACAAAGGAAACACACATCAACTAACACGCACCCTCAGAAAATGCTAGCCAGACTCAAACCTTTGGCAAGTGACACCCCTGGCTTTGCCTGCCAGTCTAGATGTGAGCATGGGAACGGAATGGCAGCCCATTGTGGTGGGAATGGCAGTTCCAAGTTGTCCTTTTCTGGCCTCCGGTTAAGTCCCCCGTCTGTTTAGACTACATTTACAGGAACCTATCAGTGGCACTTAGAAGGGGAATGTAGAAAAAGAAACTCTGCCAGGTGGTTCTATTTGTGCATTCTTGTTCAGCCGTTTCATTATTATGTGGATTTCCATAGTTAATTAGATTAATTTTAGTCTATTACAATTTGCTGGGATTTTTGTCCCAAAGTGGAGGCCTTTGGGTACTGAGAGTTGAAGTTTTAAGATTTCTTGGTAATGCCTGGATCAACATTCTAGGAATTGCTTCATTGCCAGCTTTCCTTTTTTGGCAGTGGAAAAGGCATGAATAATGCCTTCTTTGAAGCTTTAAGGCACACAATAAGCTAAGAACTCTCTAATTGAACTTTACAAGCTGAAGGGGCTGACTTACGGGCAGCATTTGAACAAACTTCTAGTCACCATAATTTAGTAAGGGTTGGCTGCCAAAAGCCATGTAAGGCTTTATTTGATCCATTTATGAATTAAGAGCCTGCAGTAAATTAATTACCATATATTGGGGCTAATAAAATCTAGCAGGATGAGAACGCCTTTGGGTTCATCTGCAGAGAGGAATAAGGACTGAGAGCTGCTTCCTGGTGTCTGAGTGTTTCTGGCTCGGGGCCTTCTGCAGTGCTGGGCAAGGGTGGTGTTCGTGCTCCGTGTCCACCGAAGAGGCATTTGAGCTAGCTTTTGGCTCTGCAACTGCTGGAAGGCTTTGCTCTATTGATCATAATAAGCTGTTCTGTCTTATTAAAGTTGCATCATGGAGTCTGGTTTTTAGGAGCCCTATTGAGAATTAGTTGCAGAAGAAGCGATTTGCTTGTATTTTCCGACAGTTAACAGGCCAAGCAGATGGGAGAGCAGACCTGAAATAGTTGGGTTGGCTGCCTGCCACTGTTCTATGAATTTTGATTTGCACGGATATGTAATAGTTGTATTTTTCCCTTTTTTGGAAGTACTTGCCTGTGAGCCTTGGGAAAATTAATCCTTGGTTTCCTGTAAAGTATAGCCTTGTACGCGAATGTTGCTGCAGTGTTCCTTACAGACCCTGTGCTGTGTCCTATGTCAAACAGATCAGGACACCATAGACTGTGTGTTCAGTTGAAGAGGAGAAGAGGAGAGTTCTCGCTCCAGTTTCCCATGGCTCCTCAGGGAAAAACTGTTTTCATTCACAATTTACTTTGTGTTTTAAGATGTTTTCCCTTTCAAAGGGGGGGATTATTTTTCTTTTCCTTCAGGCTGTGTTCACCAAAATATTGAATAAATGCAAGAAAGGATGTTAAATTTAAGCTTAAGAAAAGGAATTTATAGACAAATGTGAAACAAGCATGAATGTATCTGGGTGAAGATCTGAGTTCTTCCTAAATCAGTTAAAATCTTGTCTTATTAAACATTAAATATATATGCAAAATAATATTTTAAAACATATGCATAAGATATAAAAAACAACATGAAAGCAAACGTATATTTCCTATCACTAGATTAAGTAATAGAAAATTTCACTTTCAGGACTTTTTTAACCCCTCAGTGATCCTTCCTTAACCCTATTGTGGTTGTTGCCCTCCCTACATAGCCGCTATCCTGAATTTTGTGGTTTTTATTCCCATGTTTTATCATATACCTCTAAATTCCTAAATAATGCATTGCTTAGTTTTGCATGGCTTTGCACTTTGCATAAATGGAATCACATATGGTATATTTTTCCAACTTGCTTTTTTCACTCAACATGAAGCATGAGTTCACTGTTAATGCTGCATCATGTTGTTTGAATATACCATTATTATTTATCCATTCTTGTGCCCATGGACTTTTGGGTTGTGGCCAGTTCTTTACTATTTCACACACTTTCTCCTGGTATCTAAGCCAGTTGTTAAACAAACCAATCTACTTTAAATAGTGTGCGGCTATTTTTTTTTTAAAGATTTGTTTTGCTAACACGGTACGTCACAAAATATTTTAGGTATTATAGATTATAAAATGACTATTTGTTACACACTTCAAAGAAAGTTCCATATTTACACAACAGTGTAAAGGAACAGGAGCTTTGTTTGTCTGCTCTTAATAGCGGTCTAGATAAGTCATTGCTTCTGCAAAATGCATTTCATTAATATTTGTTAAAACTGCAGCTTGAAGAGTCAAATGGAATTTTAAGATCAGAAAGATAAACAGAAGGAAAAGAAAACCTCCAAGAAGTGCCTGCTGCATTTCCATATGCTGCATTCACCTCTCCTTCTTGGGTTCAGAGAGCGTTTATTGTTTGCACTCGCCCCTCAGATGGCTCTAGGCTTCTCTGGTTACTTCTCTCCAGTAGCATTCACCAAAGGCCTTTGATGACATCTCTTTGACTTCATTTAATGTTGAGAACACACTAAGTTCTCAATAAATATGTACCATTTTTCAAGTATGACTTCTGAGACAGGCTTTGTTGAACAAGTAGAATGCTACATCTCTACTTCTGCAGCCCATCTCCTTGCTGCCAGCAGGCCTTTGTGTGGCCAGCTGTCTCATGTCTTTCAGCTCTTGGCAGAGATACTACCTCCCAGAAAGGCATTTCTTGACTCCCTTTTCCAAAATAGTCTCTCTCCTATTACTTCCTAAACCTTTGCCTTATTTTCATCAAGAATTTAGTACCTAAAATTATAGCTGCTTGGTTGGTTATTATCTCTCTTGCCCCATGTGGGCATGGAGTCTGTCTTGTCCACTACTGTATTCCAAGCACCTAGAAGTGCCTAACGCCGTGAGGGGGCAGAGCATAAAAATGGATGGAGAAAATGAATTTCCCTTAAATAACAGATAGATTAAGGGTATTTCTAAAAAAATGATGGCCATGTCTCATGGAATGAATCCTGATAGGGACAAGAGTCGTTTAAACAAGTCATTAAACTCTTTAGGCCTTATTTTTCTGTCTGTAAAATGGGATTAAGGATTTAGTAAACATAAAATGTTAACGGATACAATATTGCTATAAAAAATGGAAACATTATTATGAGAATGTGTTACAGATACCTAAACTGCCACTGGCCATACTAGCCTAAATGTTTGTGAAGGGAATGTGGATTGAAAGTGTTTTTTATAAATTTTCCTGCAGGAAGAAAGCAGTCTTCAAATAGAAAAGGATCAGTTAGGTTGGAAGGCTCCAGAAGACTTTATATTTCAAATCCATGATCTCCAAGTCAGCTTGAGTAATTTTTGTCAAGAATTTGCACACGTTTGAATGATTTGTCACTTAGCTAACATGTACTGGAAACTTACTAATAACATTTTTAGTTTTCTTCTTAGCACTTAGGTGTTCAGCCTTATGTAAATTTCACCCTTGCTGATACTGTTTAATATCCTCTTGTTTTTTCATCAGGGTGTATTTTTATCTGACTAGCTGAGTTGCAGTCTCCTTCAAAGGAGAGACTGTTTTGTTTTTAATTTATTTGTTTTTAATTAGTTGTTGTATTTGGCAAACATAGTCATGTGCTTTGCAGAGAAAGCGTGTTTGGATAAAAGCTTATTAAGTTGTTTAAATAGTTTTGATTAACCTTAGAATCGATTAGGCCCATTCTTCTCAATCTAGACTGCATATTAAAGTCATTTTAGGGCTGGGTGTGGTGGCTCACCCATGTAATCCTAGCATTTGGGGAGGTGAGGCAGAAGATCACTTAAGTCCAGGAGTTCAAGACCAACCTTGTCAACAAAGTAAGATCCTATCTCTACAATAATAGAATAAAAAAATTAGCCAGGTGTGGTGGTGCATATATGTAGTCCAAGCTACTCAGGAGGCTGAGGTAGGAGGATTGCTTGAGCCCAGGAGTTTGAGGCTGCCGTGAGCTATGATTATACCATTTCACTCCACACTGGGTGATAGAGGGAGACTCTGTCTCAAAGCAAAACAAACACACAAAATCATTTTAGGAACTTAGAAAAAAAAATGCATTGGCTCAGTCCTAATGGTCAAATATGCTGAGTTAATTGATTTAATATGCAGTCTATGCATTTTTTTAATGAGTTAGTTTGTAACTTCCTACAAGTTATTCTGATGAGCAGTGAGAACTGAGAACCACTAAACTAGGCTGGAACATTAGTTCACCAATGTGGCTGTCCGCTGGAATCACCTAGGCAAGTTAAAACCTACTGATATTTGGGCCCCACTTCCACAGAATTTGATTTAAATGGGTATGAGCATCAAAGCTTAAAAGACCACCCAGTTGATTCCAATGTGCAGCGGTTTTTGAACCACTGCACTCAATTATGGGCTCTTTGAACATAGTACCAGACACAGGTAGATTAGCCCTTGTCTGACTTTACCTGATGATTCAATTTACCTATAATGTGTAGTGCTTGCTAAAATGCAGATTCCTGGATACCACACCAGAATCTACAGAAGAATGTTTGGAGGAATGCCAAGCTCCACGATGATTTTTATGATAATGCAAGTTTGGGGAACATGGCCCAGTAAATATTCCACTTCTAGAATTATTATCTTTATGAGTGAATTTTCTCATAATTTACCTGGTTTGCCTCTGAGCAGAGAAACTTGCTTTGCAAGTACATACTATCTTTTGAATAATTAAAAAAAAATTTCATATTTAGTGAAAACGTATATAAGCAGCAAAAGGCATCAAATTATGCCATGTGAGGAAACAATTATAATTGCTTTCTTTCTGTAGTTAAATGATCATAAACTACATGCTGTATATATCCTTGAAATAAACAGCCGATTTAGAGATAAGCATTTGATAATAGGAATATGCATCAAAACTGATGAGAAGTCTTATTATACCTGAGGTTTCCTCTCCCCTACTCCATTTTCTGTTTAGGCTTTTTTGAATTTTGAGCTGTTGTCTGGTTTGTGTTTAACTCTATTTTGTTTTCATGATTTTTGTTTTAAGGACATACTCAGATATAGTATTATATTAAAAAAGAGAAATGAACAACAAAAAAAAGATGAAAAGCTGAGCTCATTCAATAGAATCTATCGAATTCTATTATGTGCCTAGCATTGTGTAGGAATGTTTATACATTTTTTTTACTAGGAAATAAATTAAAAGTTTAAGACCATCTCTTGTGGTTGGAGGATAAATATAAATGTTTTACAGTGTCCAAAAAATGTACAAACTGCTTAATCCACCAACTAGTTAACCAATTGCATAATAATTAAGAGTGGGAGAGATATCTACGTATCTGTATTTCTATCTATAACCATCATATTGTCTGGTGTTTCTAATCATTTGTAAGAGATTTCCAATCTCTTGTAGGAGAAAGTTCTCCTGGTGTGAGTTAAGTACACTGAGTTTAATAATAACAAGCATTTGCAGCTTTGTGCTGAATCCATTTGAAAGGATGCACAAACTATGCTCATACTGATGGTGGGGATGCGGGGTGGGTATTGGGACCTGATAGTTAAGTTAGGCCCCCTCATTGGCTATTGGAGGCTCCAGAAATGTATTAATTGCATGTACCCAGTCTTTCGGGTTATGTTTTTTCTGCAGTTTGAGAATAGCCAGTCCACTGCAGTTACCCTTTTTTCCTGTTTCTTTGAGAGTCACCTTAACTTAGTAGGACCTTACTGTTGTCACCTCATACTCACTACAAGCCTATGATAAATGACTTGGGCTCATACTTTTTTCCGATGAAATAATTTTTAGGAGACATATTTGTTTTCTCTGGACTTCCTCTGAACAAGGTTAAGATCTGAGAGTTTTGCCTTTTAGCATTTGAGAAGGTAACATCAAAAGGCTGTTCCTTCAAAGAATGTCATGTTGCTATTTAATTGGTAATCACTTTTCCCCTGGTTTAGCTCTGGGCTTGGTAAATTTAATAGGCTCAGTATTTTTATTTTATTGGTACTATGAGATGAGTGTCTGAATCAAAACACTAAATTCTGATTAGGAAGACAGTTGAACACCTATATTGAAGATCTGTTCCAGTGTTACTTGAGAAACATCTTAAACTATGTTATAGTGAAAATAAATGAAGGTCCTTTTGCTTTTTGTAGTTATTCATTTTGCATGCATTTTTCATTTAGTATCAGGAGACAGTTTTCCTGTTTCCCAGTCAACTTAGCCTTACTGAGGTAATTGAGGGCATAGTTAGATTAGTTTATTAGTTCTTTAGAGATTCATTATTTCCATGGAGGAAGAGCATAGGCCAGTGGTTTTCAACTCTGGTTAAACATAAGAATTCCTTTTTTTAAATAAGTGGCCTTTGGGATCCAGATCAACCAAATCACAATATTTAGGAGTCAGCCATGCTGTGGTTATTTAAAAACAAAATGAAACAAAACCTCCCTTATAATTAATGAGCACTAGGATTGGAAATCACTGACACAGACAAACCAGTTCTGTATTATATTTGGCTGAGAGAGAGTTAAATCAAGTTTATTTAACTAGGTGCCTATTAATATTTTATGTTGTATTACTCGGTAGAATTCTTAGGGAAAGAATGACTTTTTAAAAATGTTTTTCCTGGATACTTTCTTGATTCATTATTTGATTCTTTTTTTCTCTGTAGAATTGGGCTTCTCTGAGGCCTGTTACCTTTTCTGTTTACTTGATGATAAAGAAGCCCAAGGGGGCTGGGCACAATGGCTCATGCCTGTAATCCCAGCAGTTTGGGAAGCTGAGGCAGGTGGATCACATGAGCCCAGGAGTTCGAGACCAGCCTGGGCAACATAGGGAGACCCCCATCTCTACAAAAAATTTAAAAAATTAGCCAGGTGTGGTGGCTCATGCCTGTAGTCCCAGGTACTCGGGAGGCTGAGCTAGAAGGATGGCTTGAGCCCAGGAGGTTGAGGCTGCAGTGAGTTGTGATGTCATCCTGCCACTGCACTCTGGGGTGAGACCCTGTCTCAAAAAAAAAAAAAAAAAAAAAAAGAGAGAGAAGCCCCAGGACAGTATGATGTGCCCGTTTCTTAGCCCCAAAGATGAGCCTAGTTTCTTTCTCCATATAAAATATTTTTGTTTAAGGGAAAAGAGACAAATTTGACTCTTGAGGTATTGTGTGGGTAGACACATTTAGAAGAGAAGGTTGAGAAATTAAATCTGGTGTTCTCACCATGTGCTGTAGTAGTTATTAGAAACTTAATGCGGAATGGGATTTGTTTTGTGGTTTCAAATGACCTTTTGGATATGGTGAGTTATTTAAAACCCCAGGTGGCAAGGTGAGTCTTGGCACATTACTGATCTAGGAATTGGGCAGGAGATACACAGGCAGAAAAAGACCTTTCTGGGCTTCTCTTTATATTGTGTGTCTCTATTTCTGACTATTTAGTTAGAGCTTCCTTTTAATATTTTATTATCTACTTGGTTTATAATCAGGACCACCCACCTGATTTTAGCCTTCTGACTCTTTTCTGCCTTTTTATTCCCTCAAGCCCACAGTGCATGTGTATTCATGTTTTTGCTTTCCATTCACGGAGATCTCCAGCTGGGAAAATATAGTGTGTACAATACTCTCTGCCTTCAGCTGACATTGCTCATAAATTGCAACAGAAACACTGCTATCAGCAGCTTAATAGCAGGTAGAATACAGCTCTACATATCAAGTCTCAGCAGGATACAGAAACTATGGTTACCAAATTTCCAAAGGAGAAGGGGAGGGGGTAGAAAGTTTTCTATCTAAGAATAACTGAAACAACATTGAAAATTGATTCACTGAAAGCAGCTTTTTGAAAAGGACTTATAAGGGCTGACCCAGTGGTTGCTCTGCTGTCACTTTTTGCTGAATTGTTATTTCTGAAGACCTCACAAGAAGGGTTTTGTGTGATGGAACGGTATAGAAAAGGCAAGCTTGTTTGCTTCTCTTCCTTCCTTTCTCTGTCTCTGTCTCTTATAGTTTTAAAAGAAAAGAAAGGGCCTTTGATAAACTTAATGAAAAGTGTACTGGTTAACTGATTCTAAAGTAGGGTGATTAGGTGGAGTTAGGAGTTACCCTCAGGCACACTCACCGTCATACATAGGCATCCTTGGCAGAGGATCCATGCCTATGGCAAGGAAGAAGCGAGCCTTGCTATTAGTTTTTTCTCTTAGCTACAATTTATTTTATCTTTTGTGGTGACTCGTCCAGTTATTTGACTTCTGGTAAAATAGCACACATTTACATAGCATATCAAGACGTTCATATTTTAGGCTATGATGTGAAAATGGGCACTCTTATAGAGCCTTTCCATTAAAAAAAAAAAGAAAAAAGAAAAAGGATAGCTGCACTTGTGAAAATTTCCAGTGCTTTATTTAGTACATCATTTTATCTTAATAAGTGAGATTATATTAATATTTTGAAAAGTCCCAAATTCCCCTCTATCTCTGTGAAGAAAGGATTGCTGGGCTCCGTCATCTTTTGTGAGTAGCCACAGCAGAATTCTGCCTCTTGCCAGAAGAGATTAGTGTGGGTGGTAAAATAATTCTTTCTTTAAACCAAGTAAAGCTGTTGTATTAATACTCCTGTCATAGGACTCAGGCAGATAAAAAGCTCTCAGCCTTGTTCCAGGCTCCTTAGTGACTTCTAAAGGAATAGTCAAATATATCCTACTCCCACCTGCAACCCAGTCCCCAAAATACTGGAAAGTAATTAATCAAAATTATCATTCCCCATTTCTTTCCTGGGAAAACTCAACACAGTTTATGTATATCTTAGTTTGTATGATGTACATTTTTCTTTAAAGTCTGTTAGCCTAGTGGCTCTGATAAGAATCACCTTGGATCCTTAGGGGAGAGCTAGGGATTAGTATCTGTAATAAGGACTCAGGTATATTTTTATCATCTGGCGAGTTTTGGGAAAACACAGGAGTCTGATAAGCCTAGGTATGAAACCCATCTATACCATCCTCCAGGAGTGTGTGTGTGTGTGTGTGTGTGTGTGTGTGTGTGTTTGTGTGTGTTTGGGAGAAGGGATTCATGGATTTTTTTGAACCAGGGACCCAGGTTCTGAAACCTACGCTATAGTTCCTTCAAAAATGGAACCCTGATTCTTAACATTTGGAATAAGCTAGTGCCTTGCAGCCTATAGCGTTCACTTGGCAGGGACAGCCCATTTGGTTTGAGTATTGTATTGTATGCTGTCCACTGTTCCCGTCAGGTCCCTGGATGCTGAACCATCTCCATGAGAGCAGGCCGTGTGGTGGCTGATGCCATGCTGAGAACACCTCTTCTTCCATTGTGGAAAGCACAGACAGTGTGCATCCGAGGATGCAGCCCCCCACCTTTCAGCCAGAGTGGCTATGTAAGCCTTGTGATAAAATGAAGCAAGTAGAGCAAGAGGCTTGCAATGCAAGTTTAGATAAACTCTATTTTGTAATGTGATTTTGGTGGGGGATGCTGAGTCAGTAGGTTCATTCTTGTCCGCCACGTGTCCCTGTCTTATGAAGGTGCTATCCCAGGAAGTCTATGGTCATATTTACCAGAGGCAGTAAAGTCACTATTGCTCCATCCGATTTTTTTTTTCTTCTCAGTGCACTAAATATGGTGCTAAATGGGTTATATTTTAGCAGTATGCCCTTTGCAATAGGTAGTCTTCTGGTTCCTTCTCTTCAATTACTTTATGTGCCATAAATCTGAGACATTTGGGTTTGGCTGTCTTGCTAATGAGGAAGTTTAGGATTAAATGAATTGGTTGAATGATTGATTAAATGAATTGCTTCCTGTGTCACCAACTGAAGGACTTTGGTTATTGCCTAGTGCATTGGCCCCTTCTTTACCCAGACCTCAAGGAAGTCTTGTCTTAAACCCCCAATTCTCCAAAGCAATCTCTAATCACTTAGCTTTGTGTTAGTCTTACTGGGGCAAAATTCCCGAAAGGCTCCTGGGCATGGGTCAGGCCTCCCAGCTGTGTGATGGGCGTTAAAGGAACATTATGCTCACTGGAGAAGTGCTGAGAGCCAGGCAACTGGTGTCCTGATGGCCACCTACCCCAGAGGCTGCTGTGTGGAGGCAAAGGATCACTGGAAGAGAAGAAAGTTAGAGATCCAAGTGTGGTTTGGGCTCTGTTTTTGGCTCTGTTCCAATTAGTTTTAGGGCCCAGGACTAGCCATTTAACCTCTCTGGGCCCTAGTTTCCTCTTGATAAGGAGGACAAATATGGAATAAGTGATCTCCAAGATTCTTTTGTGCTTGAAAATTACGTGATTTTTTTTTTTTCTGTGTGGTGTTTTGTTTTGTTTTGAGACAGGGTCTCATTATCATACCTCACTGCAACCTCAGTCGCCTCAAGGCTCAAATGATCCTCTGGTCTCAGCCTTGTAAGTAGCTGGAACTATAGGCGCAAGCCACTACATCCTGCGGTATATATATATGTATTTTTTTTTTTTTAAGCATAGAGAAGTTCTCCATATGTTGCTCAGGCTGGTCTAAAACCCCTGAGGTCAAGTGAATCCTCCTGCCTCGGCCTCCCAAAGTTCTGGTATTACAGGCATGAGCCACCATGCCTGGCCTTTGTTGCTTGTTTGTTGGTGTTTATTTTATACGAGTTCTAGATGTGATATGGTGAAGCTTATTGTGTGATTCACGTACCTTGTCATGTATATTTAGCACGTGACCAACTAGAGCAAGGGGCAAACCCCTTGAGTTGAGGGCCAGGAGTCTTCTGTTCACTCTCTTTGCACCAGTGTCTTCTACATGGGAATACTGGGTAATTGTCACAAACTGGGTTCCATTTCCTAGTTCCACAGATTACTGCCTATGTGATGTTGGGCAGTTACTTATTGCTTTCCTTGTACCTCCGTTGTACGATAGAGGTACCATAATATAGTACCTCTTGTTTGGGTGGTTAGGAGGATTAAAAGAGTTAATATTTGGAAGACATTTTGAATAGTGCCTAACATAGCACGATATGCACTTGTTAAATTAAACAAACAAAAGTGCAATTCCCAGTGTTATAATATTTGTTCTAGGCAGAGACAGGGGTGTCTGTCATTAGCATGCCAGCATGCTGTCTATAATTTGGAATTTCAACATCGAAGACCCTGCTACTTGTAGATCTTCTTACAGTTATCAACAATGGTGTTGATGTTGCCACTTGTTTTCTTCCAGCCACGGTGACAGTGGGGGTGGGAGGAAGCTGTGTTCAGGGGATGAATGCAGTGCAGGACTTGCACAGAATGAACACTCTGTCCCCAGGAGTCCAGTTTCACTGATTATCAGAAGCAGCTTTCCTCTGGGTTCAGGTGGAATTAAACTATAGGAACACATGTAGTTGGGATCAGTGCTTTATGTATAAATGCTTTGTAAAAGATATTTCTTGCCCCCCACCATTCCTCCTGCCATCCTAACTTCCAAACCCATACCAATAACTTTATTTCTTTAATGTAATGACTGGGGTTGTGAATATAGTCTAAGTAGATGTTATCTTGAAGAGTTGATCTTAAATACTTCATGCACTCAGGGATCAGGCAGTTCATTTTTACTTTGAATTGAATTGCTAATTTATATTAAGTAGATGAAAATTTACGTCTCTGTAATCTGCTGCTCCAGAGGATACCTTCTGCATCTGTACTGGCCATATTTACTCATATATTGATTCCAGGCACCTACATTGTTGGTTACTGTGACCATGTGTTTTTAGAATGACAATTTTTATTAAATTTTTTCATTATTTTATGTTCTATTTTATAGAATATATGCTTGCATACTGGGATTTCTACATATTTGCCAAGTTTCTATTTTAAAATATGTCTTTACATAAAATTAGGCTAATTTAATTAACTAGGGTTAAGCATTAAAGGCCATAAATTGTTAAACAGATGAAACACACACACACACACACACACACACACACACACACACACACACACACAGAGCAAACCCAGTTTGTATTTTGATATTTGAGTTGTGATAAAAGTAGTCACATTGAGTTACTAATCTTCCAGGGCTGGGGGAGCGGAATGTGCCTTTGCTATATTATGAAGGCAAGAAAATTGAAGTTTTTTTCTTTTCATTTCTTTCCCTTGTATTAGGAGCCAGGTACATGATTTCTAGTAGCCTAAAGACCTGACATTTTAAAAGAAACTACTCTATTTGTATTATTTGGAGAGCATGAGGTACCCAAAAGCACATTGGGAAAGAAAATTATCTTTTAGTATTTCAGCTAGTACAAGGGAAGTGCCTATTAGAAGCAATGGGCCACTTGAGGACATGGATTGCATCCAGTAGTGGCGCATTCACCAAAAGGCAGATGAAAATAATCTGTACCAACAAGGATCACAACAGGAAACATCATCTGAATTTTCCACTATTGACAATCTTGACTATCTAGCCTGGGATTTGCATTGCCAAGCAACACGTTAAATAATTTTGTATCCCTTTGAAATCAATTTCTGGTGATCACACATGCAGGTTGAAAACTATGGCTTTAAGATTTACGTTCAGTGAATAAAATTAACGTTCCCTGAAAGGCAAAGAAGGCTGTCATTTCATGCCTCCTAACCTTCACTGTCTATTTCCCTTTGGTACACACAAGCAACCTAGTACGCACAAATGTACGTGCCCATTATGGAGAGATAGCTTTCTGCTCTGTCAACTTTGTTTTATAAAAGCTCTGTTTTCTTTATTGCCTTTATCTATTACATCTGTAAAATTTATTTTAAGCAATGACAAATCCCTCTTTGGGGCCCAGAGTCTGGGAGAATAACCACTGGCAGGCTATTGGGAGGAGATTTGTTGGATATGACTGTTCATTAAACTGCAAGGAGTAGTGGGAGAGGCCAACAGTCTGGATCTGCCATGTGCCATGGCTGGGTACGTTATGGGCTGTGTTTAGAGCTTCTACATCAGGTGAGCGACAAATGTACCTCATCAATTGCTTTTTTGTCCAATAAAACTGGATGGCTACTGAAATCTCAGGAAGATTCCTGATTTCTTTGACTTGTGAGATTACTTATTCCACAAAAGTTTCTAATAAAAAAATAGAAATACATAAAACCAAATTGTTTACAGCTATATCGTCAGATTATTTTAAAAAAGGAAAGAACCAACTGAGACAGGCTCCTTCACTTACGAGATATCAGAAGCAGCTGATGAACAATTTTCACCTTTCCAGTTTTTACTTTTATATTTGACTGGGGAACATACTTATAATGCAGGAGCTCTTTTGGCTCTGTTGTACTTTATTTTAATATTTCATGTGATTGAAGCATGGCAGTTCAGCAAATTAAATTTATAACCATTGGTGTGCCAGTAAGTATTTAACAGCTGGCTCTGTGGTGGGAGTTGCAGGGAGAGAGCCCTGATTTGTAACATTTGCTGTTTTCTTTGGTGATTATATCACCACCGTGGTCAGTTTCAAGTTTCCAGTGTGATGTCACTGAACATGGTATTTTTTTTTTTGGTGGGGGGAGACAGAGTCTCGCTCTGTTGCCCAGGCTGGAGTGCAATGGCACAATCTCATCTCACTGCAACCTCTGCCTCCCGGGTTTAAGCCATTCTCCTACCTCAGCCTCCTGAGTAGCTGGGATTACAGGCACCCACCACCAAGCCCAGCTAACTTTTTGTATTTTTAGTAGAGACGGGGTTTCACTATGTTGGCCAGGCTTGTCTCAAACTCCTGACCTCGTGATCCATCCACCTTGGCCTCCCAAAGTGCTGGGATTACAGGCATGAGCCACTGCGCCCGGCCTTGAACATGGTATTGAGAAGAGATGCTTGCCACCTGCAGCACATGCCTCCAACATACCACTATCATCATCAAGATGACCTTAGCCTTGTGGGTCCCCATCCATACATGCACCATTCCTTCATGACACTGTATTATTTATAAATAAGTTTATGTAAACTTATACAGTGCATTTAAAAGTATGGTATCAGAAGTCAGACTGCCTGTGCTCCAAATCTCTGACTTTTTGACCTGGGGCAAGTCAGCCAGTTAAGCTTTCCAAGAGTTACTTTGCTCATCAGTAAAATAGCAATAATAAAAGAACCTGACACACAGGCTCTGAGGAATGAATGAGATAAGCTGTATAAAAACACTTATTCTTGCGACCTACACATAGCAAAGCACTCAATCAATGTTCCTAATATTTATTTTCTGTCTTTATCCCCTGGGGACAATAACAAAAATGTTAACTGCCTAGTGTGTAAAATAATGCTTATTTTATTAGTTTTGAATTGCCTTCTTTTAAGCTTCAGAGGAAGCCCCAACTTCAACTTTACCAAGATTCAGTGAGCAAATCCTGAGTTCAGTTTGTCCATAGGCTTACAATTTTTAGTGATTTCAATTTTGACCTCCTGCAGTTTCCATCTTTATTAACTCAAGACTTAAAATTTGTAGTGTGTCTTTTTTCAGCAGCTACTTGAATATTTTGGTTTTTTTCCTCTGAATTGTTTCCTAACTTATTTCTAGGCTGCAAGAAATAGGACGACAAAGCAAGTTTTGAATGCTTTACAAAATATGTTTTGGCCCTGTTAGCCCATCGTATGTATGAGCTTAATGTGCTATGATGTTGCATTCTTCTTTGTTAAAAATTAAGGATTTGTTAAAAATTTAAGCTACAGATACAGGACTACAATTTAAAGGGAAAAGGTTAATTGCAAATTTTAGGTTTCCTTGATCTAATTCTCTCTAATATTAAAATTAAGTAGAACTGAATGGCACCAGAAAATGTAATCGGCCACACCAGGAGACTTTATCAAGACAGAAAGCATTGTTCTCCTAACCAGTACCTTTTTGGAAAGCTTATCAAATTTAGTATTACTTTCACATATCTTGGAGTCAATCCATTATCTAGCACACAAATGGAACAGAATTTAAAATGGCTTTCTGCTCACCGGTTTGGGACAGTGTGCACTAATTCATATATACTAATTCATATGCTGAGATGTACTAAATAAAGTATTAATAGCATAATACTTTGGTTAAATGTCAAAGTCTTTTGTGGCTGAAAATTTCTCAATCAAAAGCTGTGTATAAAACCAAACCATTTGGTTTTTGTGCTTTTTCCCTGAACCCAAGAAATTTGATTTCCAAAATGTCAACATGTGCTTTCTCACTTGAAGCATTCACATTCTAGCCTGTCGTTTACCACTTTGAACAGCAAGGTTTTGGGGGGTGGGGCAGGTTTTGTGCGTGCTGTGTGGTAGGCCAGGTCTGGGTCCCCACTGCAGTGAGCAACAGACCTGGACGCTCTGGTGTGTACCTTCTACGGCCACACCACTCGCCTTTCCCTCCTGTCTCCCCTGAGAGGCCTGTTTGGGTAAGAAGAGATAATGGGCTGCCTGTTTTCTCTTTCAAAGAAAACCGGAAAGCCTTTGGACCAATAATTCTGCCACCCCTTTAGAGTGCTGAATTTCTTCAAAGGAAGCCTGAATGGAATGCTGTACTCTTCACCCTGAGGCTATCCAGTCTGTTGCTGGCTGCTCACAAATAGAGCTACCAGTTTCCACTGAAAAAGATCTTTAGTTATTTTAAGCAAAGGACATCAGAAGGAAATAATAGGTTTCTACCTCATTCTTCCATCAGGCATTTTCCTGCCCTATATACTAATCCCCACAGATATTTGCCATGAAAAAATTTATTTATTGTTCCAGGTGGCAACCCTCAAGTGTTAGCATTGTCCAGCCAAACATTCTGTTTGCATTGGTATTAGATTTACTGGTTCAGGGACTGTGGCGAGTACAAATCAGATTTTTGTCCAGAAGTGTGTGTGTCTGTGTGTGTGTGTGTGTCTGTGTCTGTAACTCTTGAGAGAATTACAAGGCAACCTGGGAGGATGCTGAAATATTTGGTCAGGTTTTCTTTCAGTGAAGAGAGGTGTATAAAACACACGCTGATGATGAGCAGCAATTAACAGTGCATTACTTTCTGGAAAAGGCTTGAAGTCGGCTGCCCTGCAGGTCAGAGTCAATAAAGACTGAGTTACTAACAATAGCCTTTCTCTCGCTAAAGCCTTGGACTTAACCCTAACTTCATCAGACCAGAGAATAAGAGAATAATGCGAACAATAGGAGTCTTGGAAGTTGACTTGGGCCTAATGCACAGAGGCAGTAAAAGCTGTCAGAGAGTATGATTGATTGGCTCACACGCCTTAGTCCCCAGTGCGAAGCACTAATGTTCCTGCCTCTTCTGAGAGGGCTGATGTGCCACCTGGGGTCAGAACTTATCAGCCTGTGGGGCTAATGTTTCAGATGAGGCCAAAGTGCAGTCAATAATTTATACGGAAATTTGTGCTCAGATTCGCAAGGAAAGCAGGTTTTGACTTGAATTCCTCAGTCATCCAAGAAAGAAGTCAAAGCCAACTTCAGATCTTCCTGCTAACATCGCTGCTGTGTATATTAATAATACTTAAGACAAACGTTAATTGAAGAAGACAATTTAAGTCATCATGAAATATTTATTTAGCAGTTAACATTTGGAGGCAAATTTCAGGAGTTTCAGAATTGATCAGTGAAATGGGGAAAGGAAACAGCAGCAATTTTGAATTCATGAAAAAACAAAATCACCTCTAGAATGTAATAACCAGGTCAGGTTAAATCAGAGTGACTTCGGAAACTATTAAGTGTCTATGGGGAGGGTTGGTTTACAGGCTTTGAAATTGAGGTTCATGATACTGACAACATGGAGAGAAATGTTAGGTGATATCAAGGACTAGAAGAGATACAAATATCGGAGAGGAATTAGATTTCAGTTAGATGCCTTGAACACTTCATCCTGTTTGCAGAGAACAGTTAGCTGGCTGTGTGTGACTGTGTGTATACAGACGATCTCAGTGTCTGTGTAAACACACGTATTTACACACAGAGTATATAGAAATAGACAGTAAAGCAGTGACACCGAGCAGGCTGGTCAATCAATAACCAGCTAAGTTTTGTTCTGCTCCAGCAAAATGAAGACTTTGCTCCAGTAAGTGCTAACAAAGGCCCTTTTACCTTCCCTGTGCTGGAGGAGAGCACTATTAGTCACACTTCATTAGGCTTGTTTACAGAAAAGAGCTGGTCTCTAAGCACGTTATTGAAATACTTGTAACTCTGTGGGGCTTTTTTTTTTTTTTTCTTCCCTGAAAGATAAGAACTTTGGAATGTGGAATGGGGGAGGGTGGGAAGGCAGCCTCTGAGTGCTGTCAAGAAAACTGGTGGGTCCAGATGGGAATTGGAAAGATGAGTTCATGTTTAACCTGCTCCGTCCATCTGCATCCCCAGAGCCTTGCTGCAGAGTCTCATTTCTGTTGTCACGGTACTGGGGAGCTTTAATTTTGGCTTTTGTAATTTAGACAAATGTCAGGCATTCAGTTAGCTGTTCCTGAAAACATGAAATGAGGTTTTCTTACCCTGAAATAGTCCAGAGATGAGGCTTCAGTGATTTAGAACTGCATTTCTCAGTTGCCTTTACTATTGAGTAGTCAGAGGAAATGTTTGCTTTAAACAATGGATGGGTTAGGAAAGAAAACTTTTATATCGGTTGAAATTGGTGGTGGGTATAGAAATAATAAAAGAAGTCCCTCAGGTTGGAATTTGCAGCCCTTAAGATTCTAAAAGATAGATAGGCCACATTTATAGTAAGCCTGGTCACCAGCAATGTGGGATAATTAGTGTGGATGCGCATAACTGAGTTTGCTTCACCTGGGAGGAATGCGGGAGGGCTTGCTGCCAGCTCCATTTCTGAGTGTGGAATTCATAGCATTTTGGCATCTCCTTCCATTCTTCAGCTTATGACCTGGGTGAGTTACAGGAGAGTTTAAAAGATGAGGACACCATAGTACATATGCTGAGTGGCTTCTTTATGCCAGTGCTCATGTTAAATACTTTACATAAATCACATCTTATTTAATATTCATATTACCCACATTTTATAGATGAGGAAACTGAGGCTCAGGTAGGTTTAGGTTAGCTCAAGATGAAGCAGCTACAAAGCTGGTTGTGAACAGGTGAGTCTGCCTCTGTCTCCAGAGACATGCTTTCAGGTGCTTAGGGTGCTCCATTTGATGGCCACTGTTTATTCTTTCTTCCTTCCTACTCCTCAAAAATGACTGCAGACTAAACTTGATTAGAGTTCATCCTTTCAGCTTTCCCTATTGCATTCTGAACCTGAGCCACATGCTGTGGCTTCTCTACCAGAATGTGGGAACTACTTCCCACACTGCCTGCAGGGCATGGCCACCTCCAGGAAGAACAGGGAGGTTCACCAACAACTTAAGCCTCATTCACCCTGCCGCCAAAGGTGAAACTGAGTCTGGTTTCTCTGACATTCATATTCCTTGTTTCCTTTCTAGATTTGCAAAGATGGTGGCTTTTTGGTGACACACAAAATGTACCCCTTTGTGTGCCATATACTTGCAGATCTCTCCCATTCTCTCTCTCTCTCTCACACACACACACACACACACACACACACAGTTAAGAGAGGCAGTTCTTCTGTTTTCGGCTGCTGTTGTAAATTGCTATTTTAAATTTCAGTGAATGGAATAATAGCAGAGTGATCATCTCCAGTAAATGTTGTTGGCCTTTGTAAAGAATAGCTTGTTCAGAGGTTTTATGATTTACAGAGGACACAGCTGGTGGCCAGCAGAGCGGTAGGAATGTATGCTCTCCTGGGCCCGGTATAGCTAGAGATGAAAAGGGCCCAGAGCTGGCACAAAAGCAAATAAGCGCTCTGACTTTAAATAAAGCATCATAATTTATAGGAAGCCTGGCTCTTCAATCCCAGTGAGACACATGGATCAGTAGCAGCTTTTTGATGTGGAGCATAATTGTCAATTGGTTCCCACTGTCTCCTTACAGCTCAAGGTCTGGGGATGGTAAGAAATTACTTTAAGATACAGTCCTATAATCTATAGTTGTATTACACATATTTTGACAAGTAATTCAATAGCATTTAAACCTGGAACTCTGCTAATCACCCATGACCTACTGATCTACAAGAGGTGGTGGGTTTGTGAGGAAAACTAGGTGATGAGAGGAGTTAGGAAGACAATAGCTCCTATTCCCTTTTCCTTGCCTATCCCTCCCCACAAGGCATGAGATTTTTCATTCTTACATTTTATTTCCTTTGCATCTTTCAGTTTCATTCATCTTGGTAATTACTTTGCCTTCCTGCCTGCTCCTTCTTCCTTTGCTCCTGCCACTGGGGAAGAATTGGGCAAGAAACAGACTATGCTGCCAGATACAGAAAATACGGAAGTGGCAGATAGCTGTTAATGACTTCTCAAATTCAGAGCATTTTACACCCTTCTACGCCCTTTTAGTCCTAGAGTACTCGTTTTTTGGTGAGTGGCATGGAGGGGGAGTTTTTGCCTGAAGGATGATTTATTTTTGTCTGGCTTGCTGTTCTCTTTACCTGTTTTTTTCTAGTCGAAGTAATGGCATCGTGGAGAGCTTGGGTATCTGAGTTGTTAACTTAAAAAAAAAAATCCTGTAATTAATATTAAGTGCAGGAAAGGACTGGGACCAATGATTTGAATGGCTGCATTCTTTCAGTGGCTTATCTTCAGTGACATCCTGAGTCTGACAGTGGGAGTAAGTGAAAGCTGTTTCCCTCTCATTTTGACAGACCCTGGCCCTGTGCTATGTGCCCAGGGCCACTTGTAATAGCTGTCTTCTAAAATAACACTCTTAGGAAAGGAATGACCATTAGGAGGTAATACCACAAGATCTGTGTCATTATTATGGCTCATAGTAGGCCTAGTTCAATAATTACAAAATACCTTTCCCAAACTTTTTAACACTTTTATTTAAAAGAAGAAAAATATGTCCTAACAAGCTAATGATACAAGCTTGTGAGACTGGATTGGGGAGGGGAGTCAATTCTGTTACAGTGGGCACTGAACCTTTGTCTTCCCACAAAGAGAGGGAAGAGGAAGAGAAGGAGAAAGCATCCTGCTACTCTAATGAGGAAATTTGGCTTTAAAAAAGGAGAGGGTTTGAGAAACCTGCCCCACACTAGAAATCATCATCCAAACTCACCAGATTTCAGACCAACCAGTGGTGCCTGACAAGGAGCAGGAGAAAAATTAAGTTTCAAACTTGGCATTAGAAATCAGACTGATGCTGTTGCTTAGTTTGGTGGCACTAAGCCTCAAAGGAGGCAGCTACTTACTAGGAAGTTTAATCAAAGACAAGAAATAAAACCCCTTGGTACAAATGTATACAGACACACACTCTATACATGTACATATTCAGTTTATGCATTTGAATTGCTCCAAATGTCTGTCTCAGAAGACTGTATTTTTTTATTTGATTCTATATTCCTGTCCTCCTTTGTCCCTTGCATCCTGCTGTGTGTTGACTGAGCGCTGAGGGACCACAGCATGAAGGCTATCCCTTTTGGGGTACAGGGGGTGGCTTTTGATGCATCCCAGTTAAATGTCTGACTTGCTGACCTTGCTGAAGCAAGCTCAGGGGACTTGTCTTCTTCCCTCCTCCCCCAACACTATCACCTGAAACCTGTTCTGCCTGCCTGTCCCCAAAGTAGGGACTCCAGGAACCTTAGCAGAAACTACTAGAGGAACGGTCTACACAATAAGGGGTACATATTGTATATGAATGGTGCAGTACATATATTTTATTTTATTTTAAAGCTGGCCTCAAGTCATCAAGGGCAATATTGCTTTAGGATATGTATGTTTGCCTAACTTAAAAGCAAATATTTTTGTTACTGATCAAAATTCCTGATTAAAAATTACTTTCTAAAGATCTCCATGTGATTTTTTTTTTATGATGGTCTTTGTTACTTAAAATGTCTAAATTACACCTATGACATTTTATAACTAGGACACTTGCTTGGTAGAACATATGTTTTGATTATTTAAAAGAAGTAAAGCATGTCTTTCCACAGTAAACATTAATTGATCTCTAATGATCTGTTTTTGTTTGTTTTTTTGAGATGGAGTCTCGCTCTGTCGCCCAGGCTGGAGTGCAGTGGCGCGATCTCAGGTCACTATAAGCTCTGCCTCCCGGGTTCACGCCATTCACCTGCCTCCGCTTCCCGAGTAGCTGGGACTACAGGTGCCCACCACCAGGCCCGGCTATTTTTTATTTTTTTATTTTTTTATTTTTTAGTAGAGACTGGGTTTCACTGTGTTGGGCAGGATGGTCTCGATCTCCTGACCTAGTGCGCCGCCCGCCTCGGCTTCCCAAAGTGCAGGGATTACAGGCGTGAGCCACTGCACCTGGCCTCTAATGATCTGTTTTGATTTAGTATTTTTTTTCATGTTATATCTTGGGCCCTGTAAGTTTTCACTGATGCTTAAACTTGGTCAGTGAAAATATTGTCACCATCTATATGTGTGGTGCAGCCTCCCATGTGAACATATGGGACAGCATCTTAGTGTTACCGGTGGTGCCTTATAAAAGTCTTATTTGTGCTCCCTCTTCTTACTCACAAGACTCCTTAACAGGCCATTGTATCTTCTAGAAGTGGGAAAGGATAATGTTACTAGGGAAGCAAGAAAAAAGCAGCTAGGGCTTCTTTTAGCTGACCAGTCAGCTGGATATTGACCACCTGTCTTCATGGGAAAGAAATAGATGGCAGTGAATAAGCGAGAGTCTAGTTTTCCAAAGAAGCTCAATGATTTTCCCAAATCAATACAGCTCATCAGGCCTCAGAACAAAGGCTGCGGGGGAGGTGACAGTGATGGAAGTGGCTCTGTGTTCTTTTGTGTATTAAACCATAAGGCCCATGGGGAAACAAGGTTTCTTTAGCTGTGTGTGTGTGTGTGTGTGTGTGTGTGTGTGTGTGTTTAGGGCTTATTCTGTGTATTTAGGGGGAAAATCCTTTCAGATTTTTTTTTTAAAAAAGGATTTCCATAGATTGTATACCAATGACCAAATGTACTTTTGAAAGAGATAAGTACAGTCAAGTAAGAAAGACTATCATGTTTTAAAATGCAGAGTAGAACAGCATTTTTCCATTGCTTTTGTTATTGCTTAAGGTTTCATTTTTTGTTGTCGTTATATGTGGATTGGGTTTAGATGAACCAAAAAAAAGTCTGTGTTCAGATTAACCTCTGGCAAACCAAGAATCGTAACTACCCTCCCATAAACAAACCCTGTTCCTAATGCCCTGAAAATAACACCAAACCCTAATAGGAATGCTCAACTGTCATCTGAGAGGTTATAATTAACGCAGATAGAGTGATGCCAACATATTCCAGCCGCTGACAGAGAAGATCTATCCAAACCAGCAATTTTTAGCTCTTCAGTCCTTTAATCTTTAAGCTCACTGTGCTTTCATAAAGTAGTACATTAACACCAGAGCAGTGTGTCTCTGGGGTTTATGACTGGGGTGGCGGCACACTAGGGCATAAAGTGTTTCATTACACTTCCTTTTGTTAGTACTGCCCTATCTCCCAAGCTCCATTGCCGTACGCTATTTGTTCAGATAAAGCCCTACGTTCAGGGTGACTAATCGCAGCACTGTGTTCCAGATGGTTTGATTACAGGATGTGGTTAAAGTGACTCTTCAAACATTCAGCCCAGCGGTAGGGCTCTTTAAAAAAAAAACATACTGCATTTTATGGTCATGTGACAACACTTACTTTTCCTGTCCTATGCTCTATATATACTTGGCACAGGTAATGGGAAAGTCCCTCTGATTTTTGGCTGGCAGGTATTTTATGAGCAACCTTAGTTGTACATTTTAAATTTTCCCAAATAATTATATTTGAAGAAGGATCTGTCTGAAGGTTATAAGCTCCGAGGCTGGAACAGCGAAGCTTATGCTATACAAGATTCAGCTTTTACAAAGTACCAGTATTGAATACCACAGAGTGACGACAACATAATAATGGGGGGAGGGAGTCCTGAACAAAGAAATGGTGATAAATCATACCTTGCACAATAGTCACATTGTGTAAAAATGTAGGGTAATATGATATCTGAAATATATGAATTTTATCCTGTACTCATGAAATCAGCATATTGTGACATTTTGTCACCAATGTTTCACTAGAAAAAAATATATAAAAGGAAAGAAATGTGTAAACTTTCTTTTTTTAAAGGCATATGGCATGAATGGGTTACCATTTGGTGTTATTCGAATGAGGTTTCTGTTTTCTGCTTGGATGCACATCAAATGCATCCAGATGTGGTAGTCTGAGAGAGTTCAAAAAAACTTCTGTCTGATTCCAAACTCAGCATTTGCGATGCTTGGCAAAGACTTCTGTCCCGGGGATGAGGCACTTTAAAGACTCTGAAGCAGTCTTTAAACTCAATACAAACAGAATTATGTCAATCCACAGGGAAATCAGGCATTTGCCCCGTTCTTGAGGAAACAGCTTCACAAATACCAGAAATAACAATTCATAAACCACATTTATAACATCTTGGGAGCAAAGCCTCTCCACAGAGAATGTCTATCATCTATAAAACTAGTGGGAGATTATGCTTATTGAAAAAGTATGGTAGTAATAAAAGGAAGTCACTGAGTAGGATTCATTCTAGACTCTCTCTCTCCTCAGTCCTCGTGTAGTTAGTTCCTAGGTGTTTAATGAATTCTCACTATTAGGTAGCCACTGTGCTGCCAGGAGTTGTGGGTGCAGACACTGCTCCTATTTTCAAGGAGTGTCAACTAGTTGGAAGAGTTAGGCATACTGTGTATACGAGCAGAGTAAAATATTATGGGGGCCATGTATTACGGTAGGACAAATAGCCTCAAGTTCAGACTTGGGAAGTTCTCCTTGTCATTCAGGGTCCCAGATGAAGGAGACTGCCACCTTCATCCTGAGGCCTTCGAGATCACAATAGCCATTTCCATTGCAGCCAGACAGAAAGGGATGAGAGGTTCTTATGGGCCAGGCCTGGAAGTGGCCCACATTCATCAGTTCTCTCACTTGCTTTCCGTAGGACTCAGTCACATGGCTGCATCAGACTGATAGGGAGGCTGAGAAGGAGTCTAGTTGTGAGCTCAGAAAGGGGAGGGAAACATGGCTCGTACGTTTCCATCAGGGCAAGAACTGTGTATGCAGTGCTGTGGGGATCCAGGAGAGAATGGCTGTCTTTTGGCGGTGTGCCTGGTATGTGTGTGTCTAGGGCAAGGATTCACAGAAGTGAGCACCTTTGCATTTGTCTCCATTTGCTTCTAATTCATTAGGAACTTTAACTTTCCCTAGGGATTTAGACTAAGGCATCTTCAAGGTTTCTTTTAGGGGAATTAAAAATGTAACATGAAGAACGGTTGAAGAAACTTGTCTAGGCTGGAGAGTAAAGAAGAGATAGAGGCTGGGTGTGGTGGGTCACACTGTAATCCCAGCATTTTGGGAGGCCGACGGGGGAGGATTGCTTGAGGCCAGGAGTTCAAGACCACCCTGGGCAACATACTGAGAGCCCATCTCATTAAAAAAAATAGGAAAAAGACAGTGAGCAGGAGGTGGGGAGAATGCCAACATGGTCATTATCCTTGCGTGGATGAAAGGCTGTTGAGTGGATGATGGGTGGACTGCATCTGCAGGGTATCAGGAGGCTCAGCCAGGACCAAGGTATTCAAAGACAAATTTAGTTTAACACAAGGAACAACTTTTTAACAAGATGGCTGGAAAATAGGCAATCCTGGGGGAGTGCTGGTGAAATCTTCTATCAGTGATGAAGCTGGAGAGAAAAAGGACACACACACACGCACACAAAGTCCTGAGGGTGTTGCACCAACAGTGCAGTTGGCTTCCTGGTCTTATAGCTATTGCACCCTTGGAACTTTGGCCCATCATGGTTCTTTACACCTCTTACTATCTTGCAAGCTTTACGCTTCTACTCCTATTGCCAATTCTTTGGAACTT
The DNA here is from genome assembly GCF_029289425.2 of Pan paniscus. NCBI lineage: Eukaryota > Metazoa > Chordata > Mammalia > Primates > Hominidae > Pan > Pan paniscus. Next base: position 119,954,077 of record NC_073253.2, on the reverse strand, counting down.
CCATATTTCTCATTCAGATTCCCAACATAAGTCCCTGTTGGGCTGGCTGCCTTTGCTCCAGGTGCCCATCACTGGTCCAGTCAGATGGGGGCAGGGTTAGGATCCACTGGTCTAGGTGGGGGCACCATGAACATGAAATCCAGGGTCTAGCCTGACGTGATAGCATAAGGGGCCTACTGTAAAAATGCAGGTAATAGACAAAACTATACTTCCACTTGTGCATCACAGTGTATGCCTGTGTCTGTTCTGTTCTTTTCATGCACAGACTCTTGAAGTACAGAGTTTGGATGGAGCTCCAAGTAAAACGTGGTTGATTCCATAGCACTAAATAGGCACCTAATGTGTACCCTGTAGACACACACAATAAGTGTTTGTTGGGCTTGACATCTTCCTGGAAACCCTTTACAAAGGACATAACAGAACACTGACTGAAATCCTTATGAGGTCTCAGGCTTTTTTGGCTTGAGGAAGTAACAGGCTCAGGTTATATAATAAAGACCTTGTTCTTATTAAATGTTCTGTAGGTAATAGGCCTTTGGGGGCAGCATCTTAGACAAAGTGTTAACAGTACAAAGAAGAAACCTGTGTGTGGTCAGCACACTCTCAAACCATCCATTGTACTCTTCAGCTGTATTCTTTATTAGTAATAAGCCTCAGATAAAATGTTACAGGGCATTAGCTCTCTGACAAAGGCCACGCCCAGTCCATGGGTGGAAAGGGAAGAATAATAAACCTGGTAGAATACTTGAATATAAAGATGAAAAGTACCTGTATAGAACGTCCCCAACACCTAGCTCACTGGCTAGATGTTTGAATAAATGTGCATGAAAAGAAACTAATCCTTCTGGAATAAATGTACACTTATTTCCAATTTACATGTGAGAAATAGAACTTTATGCCCAGATTTATAAAATACAAATTTGCACTTTTAAAGAACTAATTTTCATCATGGGCATTTATGCCTTCAGTAAGTGTAGTCTGCTTTATGTGACTGTGGGTTATAAAATGTTCAAGATTTTGAGATTTCAGCAAAATGATAAATCATTTACATGTTTTAGAACTTAAACACCGCCTTTATACTTGGCCCTTCACAATGGGGTGTTGTCTAAACATAGACCTTCTTACAAAGAAACAGTACACTGTGTAGTTTATATGAGAAACATTCCTTAAGCCTTCATTCCAATATAGAGTGGCAGATTTGGCTGTGTAAACATGTGCCTGTATATATTCGGATGTGAATTGTGGGCAGATTTAAACACTCTGTGGCATTGTGAAGCGGCTCGTACATATAAAGAAAGACACAAGCACACATATTTAATTAGCACTGCTTGATGGAGACTGTTCAAAATCTCCTTGGGTGTAAAGCATTTGTTTTGAGCATTTTAAATACGGAGTGCTTCTGGAAAAATAAGGGTTACTTATTTAGGCCCTTTGAGGTTGAAAATGGATTTTTCTTTCCAGGACTTGATTCCTTCCGAGTGCAAATAACAACGGCATCACTTGTACTTCGATAAGAGGTCTGCTTGTGTGGCTTCCAGAAAGAGCAGCAGGAGATGTGAATAATTTTACAGTGAGGAAGTTGCAACTGCAGATTAGCCTTTGTGACAGCTTCAACCTGTGGCCCCAGATAACCAGTGATTAATTGCCTGCCCTGGGTCCCTTCCTTTTTTCCGACTCCAGGTTTCCCTTGAGCCTGTATTGAGACGGTGAATTTCGTTCTGAGGGTTCTGCGTGGGCCGGCGTGTTGTGTGGAGCCGCGTGGTGGGGGGAGCGCAGCACGGTCACGCAGACCGAAGCTTTCACTGCACGGCCGGGCTCGTTAGTGCGAATGAGCCTGTGTCCCGCGTGCACCGAGGGAGCCGAGCAGCGCAGGCGGCCCTCTAGCCCCGCACGGCCAGCGCGCCGTGGGGGCTGCGTCCCTTTGCCTCCGCCACGCTCGCCTCTACCCGACCGCTGCCTCTGTGCTCCGGGCGGCCGCCTCGGCCCAGCCAATCAGACGCGAGTGCTCGCAGCGGGCGCCGGCCAATCCGCGGCCAGCGTTCTCTGGAAACGCGAAACCCTTAGGGGAAAAGCAATAACAAAAGCCTTTCACTGCAGACAAATGTTAAGTGTCTGTGCAGACTTTTCCTGTTTTTAATTTTATTACTGCAAGAATGGAAGGTTTGTTGTTTCTTTCATGTTTCCTTTCAAGCAATTTTAATTATACATTTGTGCTACATCAGGGGCTCTGGAACGCAGTGATTCAGCCTATTGGATCTAAAGCTAAAATGCAGTAACCTTCTGGCAATACACATATATTCCTGCACTGTAAATATAGCTGACATGCTAAAGAATTTTAAGCAGCTGCAAAGGTCTTTGACACCACACACAGTGCCCCAGAGAGAAGATGATGAGAAAACCAGCTCAGTCTTCCCCTTCGCCTCCTCTCCCACCCCCTCCCCTTTCCTGAAGGGATGTGTTCATAAAGAATCCTTTCCTCCAATTGTTCTGTCTTGTGCAGATTTTGACCAAATGCCTAATACCATGGATTCTCATCGCAATAGGAAATTTTATACACAATGGTTTTAAAAAAATTTCCTGAGGGAATTTCATTGGAATCAGCTATGATTTGAGGAAATACTTGCTTTGCTCCATCCTAGCCTTTCCCCTGCTAGCCTATTGCTACAGTACACTGAATTAACACAGAGTAAATAATTCAGCTGTTGCCTAAGTCATAGCAACATAGACCATATGGGAAACAATTTTAAAATCTCCTTTTGAGACTTTGGAAAGAAATCGTTCTCCATTACTTGAGTCCCAACCATTGAAATATTTTACCTGCTGTTAAAAGCTTCCCAAGGAAATGAGTCTTACCTTGTGAGGTTTCCCTTACTGTAAAGGAGCCCAGTACAGGTTTTCTGTAAAATTCACAATGGCAATGGTAATGCAAGTGAGCAAACTAGCTAGAAACAGATTTTGACTAATGTCTTCTGGTGCTTCCAAGAAAGAGTAGGGGTAGATGCAGAAAAGAAAACAAAGGCTCAGTTAAATATTTTATTTCTTTACCCTAATAATTTATGTATGTCTCAAAATCAAGGTTCTATTAAAATATGCTTTAAAGAAGTGATTTTTGTAATTTGGCATTTGTCCTCTCAGAAATAAAGAGGATATTATATTTTCTCTGTGGCATTTGGTATACTAAGCACACTTAAGTTTAGTAATTCACAGATGCAGTGCTAAATTAAATTGTCTGTCTGAAAAGCAGTTGGAAAAAGCAGAATGGCTTGCAGGAAACGAGTGTGTTAGTTTTGAGATTTCTTTTCTAATCCTCTGAGGCAAATGCTTACCAAAGTTGATTCCAAAGATAACCCCAAGAGTAAATCTATTGTGCACATTTATTTTCTTAAGAGGGCTATTTTAGGAGTCCTTAATATGAAACAAAACCAAACACTGAAACAGATACGGTACCCAGGCTGATTACTGTCTCACAAAGTCAAAGAGGGGAGGATTAGGGAAGTGAAATCGTAGTTGATTGTCTGCTATCTGGACTCTTGAGTCCCCACTCTCCTGTCTATGCCTATTTTTATGCACCTGCATAATTATTTTTTCTTAATAAAAATCACCATCATTTTATATTGTTGAATTGGAAACAAAACCGATTCCTTTCAGTCACCCTCTGGTTTAAGCACTGGTAACTGGCGCTAGTTTATATTGGCTGCTTGCCAAACGAAAGCAATTATGTGTAATAATAGAAAAATTAAGAGGTGAGTGTTGCTGTTTTACAGCAGGACATGGCAAAAACCATTTCCTTCTGTCAGCAGTATCTTGATTACACTCTCACACACAGTCTCACTCCTTTGTACCACATGCGCACGCGCACGAATGCACAACACACATTATTTCCTGTGGGTTTTAACTTGAGGTCACTGAAACCAGAAAGAGGAAGAATGCAAACCACAGCTTTTAAAAGCAAATGAGAATAGAACTTTGCTGGCAAAAAAAAGAGAAAGAAATAATAAGTGAACTGGAAATAACAGTAATCAGTGGTAACTATGATCCTTTTTCATCCCCTGCCTCCTGCAGGTGTCCTAGTGGTCAATGTCACGTGGAGGAACAAAACGTACGTGGGAACCCTACTGGACTGCACCAAGCACGACTGGGCCCCTCCCAGGTATGAACAGGGCCTTTTATTTCTCTCCTTCCCCATCCTCTCTTTGCAGGGAAACTGTAGAGAGAGATTCATAATACATAAAAGTGTGCCTGTAATTGAAACCAGGCAAAGGAGAAATGAGCAATTTAGGATTGAACGCAGTAAAATGCAGATGCTAAATTTCTTTTCTATCAGAAGATCTCTGCTCCCCACCCCTTCTCTCCTGTCTTTGTTTTCATTTTTTCTCAAAGTGGGAATTTGAACTGGATTGGAAGCTAGCTACTTGAGCTGTTTTTCTTTGGTTTTTCTGAGGAAGAATATAAGCCTTTGGTCGCCTGTTCTTTTGCAGGTGTTGGAAATTGTCAGTCTTTTCCTTGACTGGGCCCAGCCCTGAAGCTACTGGAGTGTTGACTCCTCTTTACTGCATTGTGTACTTTGTGATTTCACCTGGCTCTTTTGGGGATGCTCATTTTCACATCTGTTACTTGCTTCCATAGGTTTTGTGAGTCACCGACAAGTGACCTGGAGATGAGAGGGGGCCGGGGCAGAGGGAAGAGAGCAAGGTCTGCTGCTGCTGCCCCGGGCTCCGAGGCCAGCTTCACAGAGTCCAGAGGGCTGCAGAATAAGAACAGAGGGGGGGCCAATGGGAAAGGGAGGCGGGGCAGCCTCAATGCCAGCGGACGAAGGACACCCCCAAATTGTGCTGCTGAGGATATCAAAGCCAGCCCTTCCTCCACCAACAAAAGGAAAAACAAGCCTCCAATGGAGCTGGACCTGAACTCCAGCTCTGAGGACAATAAGCCTGGAAAGCGTGTCCGCACAAATTCCAGAAGCACTCCCACTACCCCTCAAGGGAAACCAGAGACTACTTTTTTGGACCAAGGCTGCTCTTCTCCAGTGTTAATCGACTGTCCCCACCCAAACTGCAACAAAAAGTACAAGCACATTAACGGCCTGAGGTACCACCAGGCTCATGCACACTTAGACCCAGAAAACAAGCTGGAGTTCGAGCCTGACAGTGAGGACAAGATCTCGGACTGTGAGGAAGCATTGAGTAATGTGGCACTTGAATGCAGTGAGCCAAGCACAAGTGTATCTGCTTATGACCAGTTGAAGGCACCGGCATCCCCTGGTGCTGGAAACCCACCTGGGACCCCAAAGGGAAAGAGAGAGCTGATAAGCAATGGCCCAGGTTCCATTATTGGTGCTAAAGCTGGGAAGAATTCTGGCAAAAAGAAGGGCCTTAACAATGAACTGAACAACCTTCCAGTAATCTCCAACATGACGGCTGCATTAGACAGTTGCTCGGCAGCAGACGGCAGTTTGGCTGCTGAGATGCCTAAACTGGAAGCAGAAGGATTAATTGACAAGAAAAATTTAGGAGATAAAGAAAAGGGCAAAAAAGCTAACAACTGCAAAATGGACAAAAACCTCTCTAAACTGAAAAGTGCCCGGCCCATTGCCCCTGCCCCAGCCCCCACTCCCCCGCAGCTAATCGCTATACCCACTGCAACCTTTACAACGACCACCACTGGGACAATACCCGGACTGCCCTCCCTCACAACAACTGTTGTTCAGGCTACACCAAAGAGTCCTCCGTTAAAACCCATTCAACCAAAGCCCACGATTATGGGAGAGCCCATCACCGTGAACCCAGCTCTGGTGTCACTCAAAGACAAAAAGAAAAAGGAGAAGCGAAAGCTAAAGGACAAAGAAGGGAAAGAGACGGGAAGCCCAAAAATGGATGCCAAGCTGGGGAAACTAGAGGACTCCAAGGGGGCCAGCAAAGATTTACCTGGGCATTTTTTAAAGGATCATCTCAACAAGAATGAAGGGCTGGCAAATGGACTGTCGGAGTCTCAGGAGAGCCGCATGGCCAGCATCAAAGCTGAGGCCGATAAGGTTTACACTTTCACAGATAACGCTCCCAGCCCTTCCATAGGGAGCGCCTCGAGGATGGAATGCAGCACTTTGGTGAACGGGCAGGCACCAATGGCACCTCTGCATGTGTTGACCCAGAATGGGGCAGAGAGTTCAGCTGCAAAGACAAGCAGCCCGGCCTATTCAGACATATCCGATGCTGCTGACGATGGTGGTTCTGACAGCAGGTCGGAGGGTATGAGATCAAAGGCCAGTTCCCCATCAGATATTATTTCTAGTAAGGACAGTGTTGTAAAAGGGCACTCTTCAACTACAGCACAATCATCTCAACTGAAAGAGTCCCATTCTCCCTATTACCACAGCTATGATCCTTATTATTCTCCAAGTTACATGCACCCTGGGCAGGTCAGTGCCCCTGCAGCTGGAAATAGTGGGAGCACGCAGGGAATGAAGATCAAGAAGGAGTCTGAGGAAGATGCTGAAAAGAAAGACAAGGCAGAGCAGTTAGATTCTAAGAAAGTGGACCACAATTCTGCATCCTTACAGCCTCAGCACCAGTCGGTGATCACACAAAGACATCCTGCCCTGGCTCAGTCACTTTATTATGGCCAGTATGCATATGGGCTCTATATGGACCAGAAGTCTCTGATGGCCACCAGCCCTGCCTATAGACAGCAGTATGAGAAGTACTATGAGGACCAGAGGCTGGCAGAGCAGAAAATGGCCCAGACTGGGAGAGGAGACTGTGAAAGGAAAAGTGAGCTCCCCTTGAAAGAGCTGGGCAAGGAGGAAACTAAACAGAAAAATATGCCATCGGCCACAATCTCAAAAGCTCCCTCTACTCCGGAGCCTAACAAAAACCATTCTAAACTAGGGCCATCAGTGCCTAATAAAACTGAGGAGACAGGTAAATCGCAGCTTCTCTCCAATCACCAGCAGCAGCTTCAGGCCGACAGCTTCAAAGCTAAGCAGATGGAAAACCACCAGCTTATTAAGGAGGCTGTAGAAATGAAGTCTGTCATGGACTCTATGAAGCAGACAGGTGTAGACCCAACCTCGAGATTTAAACAAGTAAGATTGTGGAGCGTGGCCCCAACAGGGAGAGAGCAGTCTGAGACTTGTATTATACATGTCTGGGCTTGATCTGGTTAGACTTCTGACACAGGAAAGAAACCCATATTAGTTTTTTCCTCTGCTCTTGAAAAATATCTTAAGATTCTCAGGAGTTACTATGTAGCTCTAAAATGTACATTATCAGTATTTTCTTGTCATGGTGTATAGTAAAAGGAACTGTGGACGGGTGCCTTGCAGATTTGTGTTTCAGGCCACTAACTTGCTCTGTGACTCTGATGAGGTCCATTAATTTCTTTTTTTAAATTTTTAAATTTTTTTGAGACGGAATCTCGCTCTGTCACCCAGGCTGGAGTGCAGTGGTGCAATCTTGGCTCTCTGCAACCTCCGCCTCCGTTCAAGCGATTCTCCTGCGTCAGCCTCCTGAGTAGCTGGGACTACAGGCACGTGCCACCATGCCCGGCTAATTTTTTGTATTTTTAGTAGAGACGGGGTTTCACCGTGTTAGCGAGATGGTCTCGATCTCCTGACCTCATGATCCGCCCACCCTGGCCTCCCAAAGTGCTGGGATTACAGGCGTGAGCCACCGCGCCTGGCCAGGATCCCTTAATTTCTTAGTCCAAGGCGAGGGCATTCCACAATGGGGCTGCTGAATTCTCTTCTAACTCTGAGATTCTGAGTCTTATCTCTGAAATATTTATTTTCCATTTTCAAATTTCTACTAGCATCTTCTTTGAAGATAATAAAAACTGGGTCCCTGAATTCACATTTCCCATTAATCTTTTTAATAGAATTTGGGGCCCAAATTTCTTTCACATGGGGTCAGAGATGCCTAGATTTCAGTCTTACTCCCTATATTAAGTACCCCAAAACTCAGAGCTCAGTGCTGAATGTTTGTGAGGAGGGTGAGGAGGTTTGGGTGGCAGGCCTCAACAGCTGTCCCAGAGCCCCATGGGTCAGTCAGCTTGAGAACACCTGAAAATTGGTCACCACGAAACCACAAATGTACTAGCACCTTCTGTCATGGTTCAGACGTCCTGACCCACTGCAACCCCGTGAGCATTAATCCTGGTATTTCCCAGCACTGCACATCCCCACTCCCACCCTCACCCCCATGCTTAGATAATCCCTGGTGCATTAGAGCAAGAACCACCAGCCCCCACCACCGCCACCCACACACACACATTTACTTAGGCACAACTTTGCATGTTCTCTGAGAACCTGAATCCCCAGTGGGTTTATATCATGAATGGGATGGGGATCACAAAGGCCATTTAGGATTCTCAGTTTCCCCACTTACAGAGGCATAAATCAGGCTGTCACTTCACAGGGCTGCAGAAGAATGATATAATTTTGGGGGTTTATAGATGGCTTTGTTTTCCAATAGAGAAGCCATAACGTGTGCTATTAATTTGAAATTTTGTTTTGATTAAGATGTTAGCACGTAATGAGAAGTGAGCCAATATATTAAGCCTCAGCTGCAGTAGATGAGGAAAATGTATTAGGAAACCAAGAGTTTTTCCTCCTAAGTGATGTTAATAGCTATAGCAATTACTTAAATTTACTATTATTAGCTTGAGTTGGAGTTTTTAACATTCTTTTTACCTGTGCGAGATATTAAAAGGCAAACGAAGACAGAATTAAATATGTCTGAGGATGTTATTTAGTGTTGAGAAATGACATTAAGGGCCCAGCTCTGAATTTCAGCAGACCTGAGTTTGAAGCCCAGCTCCACGACTGGGCAGCAGCATGACCTTGATGTTGCCTGAACTTTAAACACTTTGGTTTTGTCTTCTGTACAAGGGATCAGTAATAATGCCTACCTGGGACATTATTACTTTGTAAGAGAAGGAGGTAAAGCAATTAGCACAGTGTCTAGCACAGAAATAAATGTCAACTTAGCATTAAAATTAAGAGTGCTAGTGCTGTCATGATTATTAACAAGTTTTCTTTAAAATTGAAATTTTAAAACAAATCTGTTGGGTTTTTTTTCTTTAAAAAAAAAAAATCAGGACCCAGATTCAAGAACATGGCATCATTATGTATACCAGCCCAAATATCTGGATCAGCAAAAGTCAGAAGAACTTGATAGAGAGAAGAAATTAAAAGAGGATAGTCCGAGGAAAACTCCTAATAAAGAGAGTGGTGTGCCCAGCCTTCCTGTATCATTAACAAGCATTAAGGAGGAGCCCAAAGAGGCCAAGCGTCCTGATTCTCAATCAATGGAGGAGAGCAAGCTGAAAAATGATGATCGAAAGACTCCTGTGAACTGGAAGGACTCTCGGGGAACAAGAGTGGCTGTCTCCTCACCCATGAGTCAGCATCAGTCATACATACAGTACTTGCATGCTTATCCTTACCCACAGATGTACGACCCCAGCCATCCTGCATACCGGGCTGTTTCTCCCGTCCTAATGCACAGTTATCCTGGTACGTGTTGTCAGTTCTGACTATATTGGAGGAAAGAGGCGATGTTCAAATATTAGCTGTTAAAAACTCAAGATAAATTAGAAGCTTCAAGAGTGACATTTGTTTTCCTTGTTTTTATGCTGTTTAAAGTCCCAAAGATAAAACTGATTTAATATAAGTTTTTTTAATGAAATGTCAAGAATCCTCAGCCATAGTTTCCATAGTCTCTGATGGTCTGCTATAGCTGTTAGGCTGACAGATACTTTATTGCCTATAAAAATATTCTAAGCACTTACTGTCATAATCATTATAGTTACTATTCCTTTCACTTAAGTGGACACGTAAATGTATGAAATGGCTATAAGCTCAATTCTGTTTATAACCTCCCTTCATCAGGATGAATTAACTGGGAGAAGAAAATTGGAGAAGCTAGATACAGTTTAATGATGATGTAGCCCATTCTTAATGTAACCCCCTATTTTAAGATCTCTTTGACTCTTATCCCAAATTCATGTAACCCAAATGATTTTTTTTTAAAGATATAGCCTGTAACTTCATGTGGCATTTGTTGTTTATCTGCAGGGGCCTATCTCTCTCCAGGATTTCATTATCCTGTTTATGGGAAGATGTCAGGGAGAGAAGAGACAGAGAAAGTCAATACCAGCCCTAGCGTCAACACGAAAACAACCACTGAATCTAAAGCACTGGATTTGCTCCAGCAGCATGCTAACCAATACCGCAGCAAGTCTCCTGCTGTAAGCCTCCTTTTGTTGTTATTTAAAAGTACTGTGTTTTGGGGAGAAAGGGGAACAAGCTAGAGAACAGTCTTGAAATATAAATGGTTTTGGAACCCAGCTGTGATTTCAGGATGCTGTTTTATCCTAATACATAAAGAATGGAGCGTTCAAAAGTAAGACGCTTTCACACATGAGAGAAAATTGTTAAAGCATGTATGGCAGTAGCAAGCTTTTCTGTTGCAAAATCTAGTATACCTTGCTTACCCAGGAGGATGGTTGTTAGGTGGAAATTTAAATTCATAGGAACCAACTCTTGGTGCAAAATATGTTTGATAAGACATTGAGGAATTAGGTAACAGAGGAGTATATTTTATATAATTTTTGTAAGTAAGTAGTCCAGAGGCTACAAACTGTTGACTTTTTGGGCAAATCAAGCTTTTCAAAAACTGTTTTCTTGCAGGATACCTTTTAAAAATCAGACATTTTACATACAAGTTCAGATCACCTCTTTCTCTTAAGACTATAGAAAATCTGGGCCGGGAGTGAGCCACTGCCTGTAATCCCAGCCCTTTGGGAGGCCGAGGCGGGCAGATCACCTGAGGTCAGGAATTCGAGACCAGCCTGGCCAATATGGTGAAACTCCGTCTCTACTAAAAATACAAAAAATAGCCTAGTGGTAGTGGGCACCTGTAATCCAAGTTACTCAGGAGGCTGAGGCAGGAGAATTGCTTGAGCCCGAGAGGCGGAGGTTGCAGTGAGCAGAGATCGTGCCACTGCACTCTAGCGTGGGCAACAGAGCAAGGCTCTGTCTCAAAAAAAAAAAAAAAAAAAAAAAAAAGACAATAGAAAATCTGGTTCAAAATGACATGGCAGTAACTGATGGGAACTAGTAGCCCCATCTAGGCAGATGTGCTGCTCCCCATCAATGTGCATGGATATAAATAGAAGCTCCCTAATCTGCATCACTTATCTTTGTTGTTAACTTGACTTCTGGAGAGATTTGAGGTTTCTGCTACTTGTATTGACCCTTCATATTCACATCATCAGTGTTCATGGTCGGGGGTTCATCACGAGCAAAGCTGAGTGCCTGTGACATGTAATAAGGCACAAATTTGAGCCTTGCACAGTGTGAGGCTCATTTGCAAGAGTAAGTCATGTGGCTTAGGAGTGAGAGCTGTGTCTGCTGTTTTCTGGCCTTGACTCTTTGTCATGTCCCTTTAACTCTGCTGAAGTAATACAATGTCTGTGAAAGATGGCTCTTCCCCAAAAAAGGTGACTGCTCTAGTCCTAGAGACTGTTGTGAAGAGAGACTAAACAAAAATAGGATGGTGCTTGGCTAGGAAAGAGTTCAAAGTAAATTAAAATAATAGTATCTGCAATGTGTATGAGTCTACCAGAAACTCTATAGAGAAACCAGAAAAGGTGATTTCTGAATCTTTTTCTGAGTCCTCCTTCTTAGTACAAGGATTTCTTTTAAGTGAGAAGTATGACTTTAGTTAAAGGGTGGTTAGGCTCTAAAGGTAGAAAGTCATAGGAAATGAACCATCCTTACCCCAAACTATGGTTTGGGAGGATGGGGGCTTCTCTTTGAGAGTTCAAAAATTGAGAGATTCAAAATGTGGGTGTAGGACAGTGATTTCTTGTGCTTTATATTGGCATATAACTTTAGAACATGTTTTTTCAGTAGAACAAAATGTATACAGACACGTTTAAAACTGTGAGATATGTTCTCTCCACAAAATACAAGTGTAATTAGAAAACTTGACCTTAAAGATATCTCCAAAACTACTTATTTTGTAAAAGTTGTTTATGGGAAGCAATTGGGTAAATTCTTAACCTGCAATTATGAATGAATATAGAGAGAAATCCTCTTATTTCTGTCATTTCAGGAAAACATTGGTGTCACTTGGTTTACTTTGGGTGGAGTAGTTCTTTTGTGTTGGCTAAATTCCAACTGAAACTAATGCATGTTTTTTGAAATTCTCTTTAGTTACTAAAGAATTGTATCTTTATATTTACTTTTTAATCATTAACACAATATTGTCGAAGGGACAAAGGTGGTTTAGTACTCTTAAAAGTTGATTTTCAGAGCATGAAGGGGGAAAATTTCTCTTTTCTGTTGCAGCCTGTGGAAAAGGCTACAGCTGAGCGGGAACGGGAGGCAGAAAGGGAAAGGGATCGCCACTCCCCCTTCGGCCAGCGGCACCTGCACACGCACCACCACACCCACGTTGGCATGGGTTACCCGCTAATCCCGGGTCAATATGACCCTTTTCAAGGTCAGCAGCTCTATCATTACTGTGTCTTTGTCCATTCTGCTTTGGAAAACAGTTGCTAAAATTGCATTTCACATCTTAAAAATATTGAGCTTTGAGTTCACATTAGCTCTCAGGAGGGTTTTTAACACTTATTTTCTAGTGACACAGCTAAGGCTATTCCCACATCTTTGTATTCTATTGAGACATGAAATGGCTACCACTTAATAATTGTCGCCAGTTGATGTTATCGGCAGCTTACTGTTATCTCACAGACTGAGGGCGGTGGCCAGTGTCTGGGGCACTGAATATAACAATCAGAAGATCAGATATCTACTTCAGGGAAATTGTAGAAAAAGGGAGGGATGGTGGGAAGCTTTGGTGAAATTACTTGTTCTGATTTCTGCATGCCTTTTAAGTTGCTCTTTTCCCATGGAAATCATGGGAGTAATGTGATCAGGTTTAACACTTTTATAACCTCATTCGAGGGTACTTCACAGCCCTTCACTGCTGCGACTTCACTAAATGGGAGAATTGAGAAAGAGAAACATGTTTTAAGCCATAGGATTGATATGAGGGAATCTTCACCTTGTAGTTCATTAGTTGAGCATGTATTATTTGTCCCATCTTTGTCATCTCATAGCGGGTGGGTGGTGGCACCATCTTTACAGCTTGCTAGAATACCACAGATTGCATGGCTTTAAACAACAGGAATTTATTTTCTCACAGTTCTGGAGGCTAGAAGTTCAAGATCAGGGTGCCAGTACAGCCAGCGTCTGCTCAGGCCTCTCTTCCTGGCTTGTGTGCAGCTGCTGTCTTGCTGTGCGCTCATATGACCTCTTCTTTGTGCATGAGCTGGTGGGTGGGGAAGGGGCAGGGGGGAGCCCTCGTGTGCTTTCTTATAAGGACACTAATCCTGCCCTGTTAGGGTCCCACCCATATGACCTGATTTAACCTTAATTACCTCCTTATAAGCCCCATCTCCAAATCTAATCACATTGTGGATTAGAGCTTCAACATATTTTGAGGAGACATAATTTAGTCTGTTGCACTTGCCAAGTTGCCTCTTATGCTACTGTGTGAATAGAAAGTAAGATAATATGTTTGAAGGTGTTTCCAAAACTGGGAAGTGATATACAAATGTGAAGGGGTCATTTTTATTTATTCAGGTCTTTTTAGTTGATGTCATCTAGTAGTGTTAAAAGAGAGCTTTCCTATTTCTTAAACAATTTGTATTGAGTGTGATAAGAACTTGGAAGAGAAAGAGGTTTTATTTCTAGTCTAACACATTATATCTATATATAAATAAAGTATATATGAGAAGAAAACAATTGTCTCTTTTAAGATAATATTATTGTTGTTGTACTGTCTTAAGTTACCTCTGGGAAAAGAAAATATATCCAAATAAAAGACCTAGAAGGAGACAGTAATCTTCCCTAGGTTTGCATTTGTTTACTCTATTTTTCCCCAGGACTGTCTTCTATAGAATTTAAAAGAATTCTCTGTTAGGCAACATCATGCCATTTGGAGCTATTACAGTCTCTGACTGCTACCTTCGTCTTGCAGGGTGAAAGTTAAGAGCATTTCTAAGTTTGATTTACTGATTCTGTGTATCTTATGGGATGCATTGTGTTCAGTCACTGGGGAAAATGTTAAAGTGATAACAATTATTATGAAAGTATTGTATTCTAGGCAAATAGCATGCCGCTTCTGTAATTCACTGTGACTTTTGATTCCTGTTGTTACCTGGTATCTGTTATTTCTCCTGAGCTTCCTATTCAGGGAATGCATGCAAACCATTTAGCACCATGCAGAGCTGGAGAGATGGAATGCTGTATCTCCTTCGAATAGCTATTAAGAAAACTGCAGAGTATTCAAGAAAGGATAGATAGCAGATAGACCAAATGGTTTGTACTGTGTCCTTGCTGCATGAAACAGTTCATGTGTGTGTTTAGGAGAGGACACCATGCTGCTACTAGGTCTGCGGCCCTTCTCCACTGGGCCTGTATCTACTCTTATCCTTCTAAAGATCACAGACACTCTACATTTTTTCCCCATTAGGCTTGACCTCTGCTGCCCTTGTTGCCTCTCAGCAGGTGGCTGCCCAGGCATCTGCATCTGGAATGTTTCCTGGACAAAGAAGGTAAATATCCTCTACATTTTTAATTAGTTGTAGATAGAAATATCTTAATGGTTGGGAGGAAGCAAGTACAGGATTTTTAGACCAAAAACTTAACTCCTTGGGTTTTATATCATTGTAATGAATGTGTTTATTATGCCAATATAAGTTGCTTCACATGCAACTTAAATTCCATGAACCTCATTCTGTAAGGGTTACATAGATTAGTAATTAACTGATTAGTTTTTTAGACAGTTGAAATTTTCTTGGGTTATCCTTACGGCATTGCTAAAATAATTCACCATGACTCCCTTTGTTTTATTATGTTTAAAGATAAAGTCGCAAATGGAGACATTTATTTTCATAATGCTAAAGGTAATGTTTGTTCTTTGATATTTTAAATTATTCCCTAAGTTTATGAAGGAAAATGATTTAAAGGAATTAAATTATTAATATTATAAAATTAATATTTTTCACAAGGTATATCATTACTTTATGTTTATTCACTTTCTCTGGCATTGAATTCCACATTTGAATGGAATTAAAATAAGACTATCGGTCTTATGGTTTTCTGGTTTACAGTGCCAAATGTTGATAGAGGCTGGGCATGATGGCCCATGCCTGTAGTCCTACCACTTTGGGAGGCTCATGCAGGTGGATCACCTGAGGTCGGGAGTTCCAGACTAGCCTGGCCAACATGGTGAAACCCCATCTCTAATAAAAATACAAAAATTAGCTGGGCGTGGTGGTGTGCGTCTGTAATTCCAGCTACTAGGGAGGCTGAGGCATGAGAATTGCTGGCACCCAGGAGGTGGAGGTTGCAGTAAGCCGAGATTGCACCATTGCATTCCAGCCTGGGTGATGGAGTGAGACTCTGTCTCAAAACTGAAAAAAAAAAAAACTGTTGGCCGGGTGCGGTGGCTCATGCCTGTAATCCCAGCACTTTGGGAGGCCGAGGTGGGCAGATCACCTGAGGTCAGGAGCTTGAGACCAGTCTGACCAACATGGAGAAACCCCCTCTCTACTAAAAACATAAAATTAGCCAGGCATGGTGGCACATGCCTATAATCCCAGCTACTCGGGAGGCTGAGGCAGGAGAATCACTTGAACCCAGGAGGCAGAGGTTGCGGTGAGCCGAGATTGAGCCATGGCACTCTAGCCTGGGCAACAAGAGCAAAACTCCGACTCAAAAAACAAACAAACAAAATATTGATAGAACCGTGTGCTAAGGTTTGCTTTTCTTTTGCAGAGAATAACAAGATTGGACATGTACATTGTCATGTGACTGGATCACATGGGGAAGCGCTTTATACAGACATCAGTTCCATGGTGTTAATTTGAAATGCCTTAATGGCAGGCAAAAACCAGTCATTTCATTTTTGTAAATTACAGATTTTATCACAAAGTAACAAATGTTGCTGTAATTAAACTTCTGTTTTATATATATATACGTATACATATCTGTATATATACATATATATATATATAAATATAAATATATTCTTTACTTTTTGTATCAGTAACCAGGCTCGCACACACAGGGTCTGCTGCCACGTCGCAAACCACTCAGTAAAGGAAATTAAAAATGTATTTGTCATGTTAAAAAGTGTTAGCCACAAAAGGCTACTTACTTTCTTTTCCTTTTCCTTTAAAATTGTAAATAAATAATGTTATGTATCAGTGTGCCTGAACCTTGCATATCCTTCACATATTTCCCATAAGCCCCTCAGAAAGGCTAACTGTGATGATGACACTTTGGTACAATTTAGATGTCTATTTGGTGGCTCCTGTTAAAGACGCACCAGTGTAAAATGTTCCTGTAGTCACTGTTTGTACTTGTGTATTGTGGAAAAAGTACTTTTGGAAGGCATGGGGTTGCCAGTACCACAAAAACTGTGTTGTATATAATGTAAAGATTAAAATGGGGAAATAATGAGCATCTGTGAATAATGAGGTGTCATTTTTTGATAATCTTGAATGGCAAATAACCCAATAGCCTGCGTACCAGAGACATCTGTGATTGTTCTATTACTTGAATAGTTCTACAGTCTTTTTTTTTTTTTTAATGTTTACAATTATCCAGTTTTAGAAGAGAGAGACTTTAACGCCATTGCCTGGTTACTTGTTTTATGCTGTAATCTAGTTTATTTTATGTAAAATGTATATTGAATGCTTTCCTTTTTTATACCTGCCTTAAATAATTTGGCAATCAGAATTAAAAAGTTTTTTTTTTTTTAAATAATGGCTTCTTGTCTGTCTCATGTTATTTTCTACCTGGCTGATAGTCATTCTAATTTTCAAAGAAGGGTTTCTTAATATTATTAATATCCAATGCATAAGATACAGTAAACAGATATTAACTTTTCTTATAGGATACATAGGTATAACAACCAAATAATGTATTTAATTCGGTGAATGTATTCCCATTTACAGGGTATTTACCCTAAACATGGAGCACGATATCACTAGAAATTAGTAGATACAGGTTTCTATGGTATGGAATGATACTTCAAAGATGCAAATGTTATGACATGTGGATAATAGGAAAAATATGTAAAAAGTCATTTAGTCAGTTAGCTGTCATTACATTGATTTACTAGAATATTTTATGCCACATTTTAACTGCCTCTTCTCTCCCTTCTTTGCTTGGAACAAACACTTACTGAGTGCCTGCTTTATCCCAAGCACTGCACTGGGTTCTGGCATATTGCAGTAAACAAAGCAGACACAAATTCCTGTCTTCATGGAGCTTTCATTTTTTGGTGGGTGGGATAAACATATCATAAAATATCTGAATAATATATACAGCATGTTAGATGGTTGATAAATGCAATGAAGAGAAATGAAGCATGGGAGTGGGGCATAGTGAATGTGTGCTGGAGTTTGTAACTGTAAACAGAGTGGCCACTAAAGAGATGGGGGGGATCCATGCAGACATCTGGGGGAACACCACTGCGGTGACGTGGAAGAGCAAGTACCGAAGCCCCAAGGTGGGAGTGTGCTTTGTATGTTTGGACTGGTTGATTTCAGTGCTCCATTCCAGCTGTAAGTTTTTATTATTTTACTATAATTGCTAATGCAGGGCTACCACGTGGTTTACTAAAAAGTTCTTTAAGCTGACGGAATTTGTCTTGGTATAATTTGGTTAGTTCTACCTAGAGGCCTTTGCATCAGAAATGAATAGAATTTTGCAATCAAAAAGAAATGTTTCCCTTGATTTTGAAAGACCACCTTAGAGTGTTGCCTTTGCTGCTTGGCTTACACATCTAGTCTATGCTCTTAATAGATTTCAGTAAGAAGATGTTTTTCTGTTAGTTTTCAGTTTTTCTTTTGAATTTCATCCAAGCTGTCATTTATAAAAATATCGTTTGTGGTGTTTAATCCTATACATAAGAATATTTCACATATTTTTCATCATTTTTAAGCTATCAACGCTTTTTCATTTTTATACGACATCTTGATTATCCTTGAAGACTTGAGGTAATTTGTCTTATACCAGTTAAGCAAGTATGTTTTCTCTGTTCAGACTATAGTTGGCAGGGTATCTGTTGGTTGCCTACATGCTGATCCAGTTCTTAACCAACCCCTTAACTGTCAAAGCACAGAAGCAGAACTAAGGTCAACTTACATCTTCACTAGCTGAATTTTCATGTTCTTGTTGGTAGCTGGGTGATACTGTGGATTCCTGATGATTTTCTTGCTCTTAATAATATATATGGAAGCCAGTCTTACCTTTCAGCTGCAAAATGACTAGATGTATGTTTATTACATAGCAGGCTTTTTAAAATCACTTCTAATTAGGTGGTTAAGTAAATAGGTTATAAATAACTGCATTGGACCATGTTTAACTCTGCTCCTGTAATAAACAGGAATGCTGATAAATACAAAGAGATATATGACCAAAAGCACATTGCAATTTGAATAGGCTCTTCCCCTAGGCTTTTACTGGAACATTATTCATGACTGGTTTACATTAATCACTAAATGAAGTTTTGTTTCTTCCTCTTACTGTTACAGTGTTGTCTTTGCTGATGACAACATGAATTGCCAAAGGCCAGGGCTTATTTATATTACGTGTGCCATTTCTCTGGCTGAGTATATAGTCAGTACCGAATGGCAAATTAAAGATTCCCAAAAGACAAGTGTACTTGGCTCCATTATATTACTATGATGAATCTGCCATTAATACGTTCTAATTGTTTTACTTTTATAGACATAAAATCAGTCCCCTTAGTGACTAATAATAGGGTTTATTGATTTTACTAAACATTACTCATTCCAGGCCTGCTCATATCAGCTTGTCCTGAACATATGCAAAAAGCCTGCAGTGCTGACACAGTGCAAATTAACTTCATGGAGAAATGGGAGTGAAGAGTTGTTTACAGCTGTGGTCCCCTTGAATACAGAATATTAAAAACCAGGTAATAGGCTCCATACAGAACCATTTATTCCTAGATTACAATCTCAGATGACTTTTTCATGGAAACTTGCCATTGCTGTTCAGCCCAGGTCATTAACACTTGCAGAGTAAAAAGTGTGGCCTTATACATTCACACTGGCTGTGACCCTGATTTAGTGTGGTTTCAGCCCAAGGGTCTGTGAGTAACCAGAATGAATAGCTCTGATTGATGCAGGATAAAAACAGCAGTTTAAATGATAATTACTGGTCATTTCATTCCTTCCCTGACTCTGAAAGAGACAAGACAGGCAAAGCCATTTATTATTGTTTTTGTCACTAACCACAGTCATCCATTCCCTGCTTCTTGCAGTAGCCTGAGTCATAAATGTTGTTTACTTTCAGTTAACTTTAGAAGAGAAAACAAAGCAAAGCCCCCAGTCTGACTTTTCATTTTTCTTAACAAAATCACTCTTTAAAGCAAGGGGTGAGTTCTCAGCCTTGGCACTATTGACATATGGGACCAGATAATTCTTTGCTGTGGGGGAACTGTTCTGTGCATTGTAGTATATTTAGCACTACTCCTGACCTCTACTCTGGAGATACCAGTAGCAACCTCCCCAACAAATTGTGACAACCAACAGGTCGTATGAAATTTAGAACTCATGCCTAGCCCCTGCCCCACAGGTAGAGTGCTGAGTTCTATCGTTCTTTGTTGCTTTTGGAGATAGGAAAGCCACCGATGTTTCCTTGTAACTCGATGTAAACAGAATGGGGATGCTCATTTGACCAATGTGGATAAAGTTGGACCAGACCTCTAGATCTTTAAAAAGAATTGGATGACCCAGATTTTAACATAATAATTAGTAGTTCTTTTAGGTTGAAGATGAATTCAATTTTAAAACCACATCTGAGGGCTGGATTCGTTTCACAGCACATCAATTAGCAGTGCTAGCCCACTAAAAATACATATTATTTCTTCTGGAATGAAGGCTGTCAGTGGAAAAGCTGGAAAAAAATGGATAAATCTTAATTGAGTTGCTGGGATTGAACTCAGATTTTCTTCACACAGGGAGAGGCATTTTTTTCATACACAGGAACAAACTTTGAGAGATTCTCACATACACTATACATTTCAGTGAAGTTTTTTTTTTCACTTAGACATTTGAAAATAAAATGAAAGGAAACATCAAAATCTGCAATATGGAGAAAGTTAAAGTATCCAGGGCTATCATGAACACAAGGCATGATAACACCCATGGACAAGTCTAGGTTTAGGTCTGATCAGACTGGCCTGACCCTTGGCCAGCTGTTGTCATGTTCCTGTCTACCTGGAATGGCAAGTAGTACGATGGAACAAAGCTTCTTTCCTGTGTCCATAACGGACGTGGCTAATCATTGCCGCATTCTCTCCACCTGAATGTGTGTGAGACCTCATAACAAGTTTCTCAGTGCAGTTTTCCCAGTAGTCCCTAAAAAACAGACCAAAGTTGACACGCAACATGAAGGCTGTTTGCTACCTCTGCAAGAAACTAAATTCTTATGGGACTAAATCATGACCCCTATAACTTTCAAGGGTGTCACCCTCACAACCCCCCAATTTCAGGCAAGGAGACTTAACATGGCACTATTCCTCCTTTCAACTATTGGAAACTTTGGAAGTTATTTATTTACCTTCAGTGTTTTAAAGCACTGATTTCTTCAGTCAGAAAAGTTGGGGAACCAGAATCGTTACTTATTGACCCAACTTTCTACTGATTTATGGAGGTGTTATCTTTTTCTCTTTTACTTTCATGCTATCATCACATCTTTGGCTCTCCTGCCACCCTCTTATAATGATCTTTGATTAGATAGAATCCATCCAAATAATCCAGTATCATCTCCTTCTCTCAGTGTCACCTGATTAACAATTTTAGTTCCATCTGCAATCTTAATTCCCCTTTGCCATGTAACAACAGATTCATAGATTCTGGGGATTAGGACATGGACATCTTTGGGGGCTACCACTCTACCTGCCACACCACCCAACACAAATCCCTTTCTGTCTGGGCAGTATTAACACAATAATAATAGTATAATAGTTCTACTATATAATATACAATATTACAACTGGTATAATGACCATCATCAAAATTATAGTATATTTACTTTGCACCTCACATGTAACAACTCATTTAGTTCTCATAACCACCCAATTACTATTCCCATTTTAGAGCTGGAAAAACTGAGGCATCAAGCTAAAGTAATTTGCCCAAGTTCACACCACTGTGTAAGTGACAGGACCATAACCCCTATGTTATACTGCTTCAGAGAAGGGATAATACACTCCCTAGGGAATTGACAAGATTTTCCTTTGCTAAAGTGCTTATTATTTCAGAGGGGAAAATAATGGTGTGTCTCTCCAGGCTGCTATGAGACAAAGCCTCTGTGCAGCCTGTGCTGGAGCCAGGCATCAAGCCCTTGTTAAACTCCACATTCCAGGCCCAGGATCCTGAGAGCCTAGCGGCTCTTCAGTGCATTGCTGGCAGAGGTTGCTGAAAAGATTACCTTTTTTTTGTTTTCTCATTGTCATGGCAGCCCTTGCCTCTTTCAATACTCTACCATATGTATCTGATGACTAGAAGCTCAGAATACAAGAGTTGGGCTTCATGGGAACTGGTGCTTGGGTGTCAGAGGCTGGTGGGAAGGCTGATGCTTTTGTGATTCTGGCAGAGACTATCATGGGCTCCTACAAAGGGTCATTCCAACGTTCTGACAAAGGGCCCCAAATTTGTACTTTCAATTATCTACAAATGATGTCATTCTCACTGTCTCAGGGGATTTTTGAAAATATTAGAAAGAAGGATGTTCAAACCTCAGCTTTAACTCTTTAAATACCCTCCCCTAACCAGATCCTTCTCCAGTGTATTTTGTGTGTACTGAGGGACAAGGGAATATGTGAAACATACTTACTTGCAAGATGCAAACATTTAAATTATAATTTCTGCAATGTTATATTGAAATTGCTTCTTTATTTCGACATGGTCAGAACCTCAAAAAATGAATGCCTAGATTTTTCTTGGCTTCTCAGAGGACTTTGCTCTAAATAGTATGTGTTGGGGCAAAATACAGAAATTGATTGAAAAATTCTTCCTAATAAGGGTGGCAGGGGCCAGTGAATCAAGACATCCTGGCCCCATTTAATCACTGGAGGTCACTGAACTATAGATCTGAAAGAGAAAGTAGTTCCATCTTCCTCACCACTCTCCAGAGAAGGTAGTCCAGCCACCCAACCTGTCCTCCTAGACCAGATCGGAATTTTCCAGGGTGGGGTAAGTGGGGTGGAATCCCTAGCCTAGTGGGGATGACCTTTCAGCGTAATAACCATGGAGAGGGAGACTGTCTCTAGCAAGGCCGCTGTACAGCTGGATGTTTTCAGCTGCCTGTAACAGAAACCATGACTGAAACTGCCATCAACTACAAGGAAATGTGTTCTCTCTCCAATGCTGAGCCAAGAGCAGGGTAATCTCCAGACATCATCCCTCATGCTGCTGACTCTGCTTCTCTGTGATACTCTTTGCTCAGTCTTCCTTGGGCTTGTCCCCTGTGTTATGGCCACATGAGTTCCAGATCTCTCTCTGGAGACATCAATGTCCAGGGGAGAGAACTGTGTCTTCCTGTGTCTCTTAGGAGGGAAGAAACCTTCCTCAGATGCCTCTGGCAGGCATCTCTCCCATATCCTTGGCCAGAACCAGGACACATGCTCACTCCTGAAACATTACCGGAAGAGAATGGGATTGCCATGAGTTCCTCAGGCTAAGAAGGATGAGAATCTGCCCCTGAGTCATGCATGGGAGGAGTGGCTTATGGCTTAGAACTAGGATTCTGTTTGGGAGAACGAAGAGGGGGATGAATGTTTTGTTGTCTGAGGCATGAACCTTTCCTTGAGGCCAGTGAAATGTAGTAGATTCTCCTAGTGTCCTCTGGGTTCTCCTGAGGTGTAAGTCTGGGATGGGTGTGGCTGGGAGGCAGACAGTTGTTTGCACTCCAGCACAACTCACAGAGACCCTCCGCTGTAACTGATTTTTCCTCAGAGAATCTGGTGATTGGGTAGAATTAGGATAGCGGGCACAAGGCTGCACTGAACGCACTGTTCCAAAGGAACATGAAGAGATTCAGAAACCTACCGTCTTTCTTTTCTCTCTCTACCATGACACAGCTGAGTAAGACTCTATGGGTAGGAGGAAAGGTGCCACTCTTTTCCACCATTCCCTAGCACACACGCACACACGCTTACACACACACACACACACACACTCTGCTCTTCAGAGGTTCCCCAGAACTTACAGCGTATAAGAAAGAACAGGGACCTACCTTCTCCCCCAAAGCAAGTTCTGCACTCTGGAGAGAAAAGAGGAACTCAGGACCATTTTTACTAGAATTTAGATATAATTAGGTGGGGTGGGTGGAGGGGTGAAGGGACTGGAATGTTAGGAAGGGCAAGCGTTGAGCCCTGGTATACCAAAATTGGAAAGAGAAAGAACAAATTAGCCCACTGGCAGAGGGAGAATCTCACCATATCAGGAACAAGGGAGATTCCTTCAGGAGAAAGAGAAACCAGGCTTTAGCTTGGGGTCTCTGACTTAGAGTTATCAAGGTTAGGAAAGGGCGTTGACCAAGTCTCAGAAAACCATCTCACTCTTGCTGGAAGGGAAAGAATGGGTGGGCAACCCCTAGAACTTCCAGCTGGGTGGGGGCATAATCCTCTCTGCCTCTGGCCCTCTCTCCACTCTCAGCAGAGCAGAATGTGTCTGGTAGGGAAGAAGATAAAGGACTGGCCTCATTTTCCTGACCCTCTACCAACCTGAATTTGTCCCTGATTGGGTGAGTGGTGGGCAAGTGACCCACCCAGCAGATCTAGTGACTGCAAACCCTTGGGGTAGCGTTAATTCCTTCAAAAGAAGGAATTTTGAAAGTGGGTGAGCAGGTCATGAGACAGAATTCATTCAGGAAGTATTTCCTGAGTACCTGTGAGGGGCCTAGGTACTGGGTGCCCAGGTCCTGTGTCCTGGGGACAGGGTGCCCAGGCCCTGCCCTCTCCCACTTATAGACAGAGTGGGGCACCCCCTCCCACCTCTGGATGAGCACATAGATGTCTCCGCAAAGCTGAGCAAAGCTGAACTCTGCAGACCTAGTGCTGGCCAAGAAGGTCTGCCATGAAGACAAGCACTCACTGTGAGATTCTGCCTCGAAAGCTCATAAACCTGGGAGCCTCCTGTGCTCAGCCTCAGAAACCCTCAGGTGCCCATGTGTCTGCCATCCCCAGCCCCCACCATCCCCTCAGTGATAAGATACTGGGAGGCAGACCATAAAAGGTGGATTTTGTGACAACATCTTGGTGACCAGACCGTTCCCTCCGCTGAGGGCTGCTGAGGGCTGAAGCAGGGATGACTCATGGAGAGGCCCCAGCAGACAGCCCAGGAAGCCTCTGACCCTGCGGTGCTGTGGGCTGGGCCATCACGGGACACTGGGGAGCCACAGATGTGCTCAGAGGTAGGGAGATGTGGTGAGTCACTCCACCCCTGTCAGGCACTGGCAGGGAGCTGAGGAGTCAGAAGCAGAGAGAGCCAGCGCCGAGCTCGCCCGGTGCCTGTGAGCAGCCAGCCTCTAAATGGCTTCCAGCGTGACAGTCCTCACGCTGTGGCAATGTAGCTTCTGGAAGCCTATGGGGCCCAGGGACATTCCTGTGACTGACTCCAGTGGATGAGGTGTGCTCAGGGTATGGTGGGTGAACAAGTGGCCTTCCCGGGTCAGCTAGAGGGACTCCCTTGTCATCGTCTGGTGGTGGAAATTGATGAATTGGTACCTAACATGAATGCGATATCCTCCTGGGAGGCTGAGAATCTCTAATCTTGTCCCACCCGATGTCAGCAACTCCGCAGGCCTGGAAGCCTCCCTCTGAATGCTTAGCAGGGCTCCCCTGTGTACCTCCTGCTTTCCAGGGCCACTGTGCCTTGGTCAAGGACGTTTAAGGTATAAATCACAGAAATCTATTCAAGCAAATGTAAGCAAAGTAGACAGATGTAAGAACAGAGGGGTTCTTAACAGGAGCAAGGGTGGCAAGTGTGTCCAAGCTTCCTAGGGGCTGGCACTGGGTGGGACCTGGGAGGTCTAGGCACCATGGAAGCTTCTCTCTCACACACATCGTGGCTTGTTTTGTCGCTGTTACTCCTCCTCTGCCTCATTCCTCTCTCTGCACACTGGCTCTCTCTGATTCTCCAAACATATGACCTCGCCTGACTGGCAATACTCTCTGTCATCTCCCAGTTCTAATTGCAGATTCTCAAGAGAAAGGATGGAAGTGGCCAGGCCCAGGGGCCACAGGATAGAATGAACTTGCTGAGGGAGTGGAGGCTGGGCAGTGTGGAGTGGGAACAGTTGCTAAGCTGGCTCCTATTTTTGGCTTCTTTTGACTCCCCATACCACTTTCATCTAAGCCCTTTGTCGAAGGAACATTTATGACTAGGAGCAGAAGTTCATGCAAACCAGCTTAGTTACAAAGAAGGTTTATTGAAAGCGTATAAGAATCTGTCTCACTATCCAAGGATAGGAAGGGAATTGGCAGGTCATAGTGGTTGTTGGTGTCTAGAAAATCCCTAAATCTCCCTCAAATATCACATAATCTCTTACCCCTTCTTCTCTTGGTGTCTCTGTCACATTCTCCTGCTTCTGCAGACAGACTGTTTCTACCTCTTTGTGACTTCCCTATTCTTGTAATTGAACGTGGCCTGAGATTGCTATGGAGCTCACGAGGGCTCGTTTCTCACCATCATTTAACTGACCTAGCCTTTCAGTTTGCACTCCAAATTCCTGTGCCAAGTGCAGTGGATTTCCATCCAAGGAATAACCAAATGTGGCTGGGCCAGATTTGGGAGAGGCGTATGGAATTATATAGGACTGTCAACACTCCTGTGATTCCAAGGGTTTTAGGAGCTCTGTGCCAGCAATTGTGGGGTGGCAAAGACCATATATATATATATATACATGTGAACAAGTGGCCTTTTCGGGTCAGCTAGAGGGACTACATATACATATATATGTGTATATATATGTATATATAGTCTGCATATATGTATATATACACACATATATACATATATGTATATACGTATTGTGTATATATGTATGTATATACACTATATAGTGTATATATAGTGTATACAAGTATATATATATATACTTATTTTTTATGCCACAAAATAGAAATGTCCCCCTTTTCCCTGAGTACTTCCTCTTTTGTCGTACTTTACTTTTTCCATTTTGTTTACCATCAAATGACATGTTAAATATTTGTTCGTGTATCTGATTATGGCCTCTCCTCCCATTAGAATATAAACTCCATAAGAGCAGGGACCTAATCATTTTTTCCTACTATTCTATCTCCCGCATCCAGAACAGTGTTTTGCCTAAAACAGGCACTTAAGTATTGTCAGATGAATGAGTGAGCAAATGTTATGTCAGGATACAGTAGAGATGCCATTGATCTGCCTCCTTTCTTTGAGAATTTGCCTCACCCACAACCTCTAGAAGGTTTTATTTTTCATAATGAACCCTTTTGTACCTTACCTGACTTTATGCTAATGAGGTTACTTTTGGCGGGCCCTTAGGTAGTTTCAGGAAGGGGCTGGTCGTCAGAGGAACCAACCTCGTGATTAGAGGGTTGGAACTTTTGCAGGGAAGAAGGACTGGAGATTGAGTCCAGTCACCAATGGCTGGTGATTTAATCAGCCATGGCTATATAATGACCCTTCAATAAAAACTCTTCAAAAACAAGGTTTAGGGAGCTGGTGAACGGGGCTGCTGAACCCATGTGCTGGGTGGTGGCATGCCTGGGGAGGGCATGGAGGCTCTGTGCCACGCCTGTCTCCATACCTTGTCTTATACATCTCTTCTATTTGGCTGTTCTGTGTTGTATTCTTCATAATAAAACTGAGATTATAACTCTTTCCTGAGTTCTGTGAGTCACTTTTGCAAATTATTGAACCACAAGGGGATCATGAGAAGCCTCAGATTTGCAGTTGGCTGGGCAGAAATGCAGGTAGTCTGGGGACCCCGTTTGTGGCTGGCACCTGAAGTGAAGGAAGTCTTGTGGGAATGAATCTTTAACTCTGTGGATCTGCACTCACTCCAAGTAATGTCCGAATTGAACTGGGTTGTAGGACACCCAGTTGGTGTTAGAGAATTGGAAATTGTTGTTGGGAAAATGAAGTAATTTTCTGTAGGAGGTTCAGGGAAGAGACATCTGAAGGCACTAAAGGAGCAAGTCATGCAGATGTCTCAGGAAATGTTTCAGGCAGAGGGAAGAGCAGGTGCAAAGGTCCTGAGGCGAGAATGTGTCTGAAGTGTTTAAGGGAAAGCATGGGAAACATTGTGGTTGGAATACAGGTGAGGGGCAGAATGGCGGATGAGGTGTCGTGTGGACACAACCTTGAGGCAACAGTAACCTTCAGCTACACAGCCAGGCATGCTATCCTGTAATTGTGGGACAGGCAGCTCACAGATTTAAAATGCACAGATCAGAGTTTGCTGAAGCATTTAAACTAAAGCATACAGTGAGAAGCAAGTTGAATAAAATGGAGTGGAGGCCAGCCATGGTGGATCTTATGTGTAATCCCAGTAACACAAGGGGCCGAGGTGGAAGGATCACCTGAGGCCAGGAGTTCAAGACCAGCCTGGGCAATGTAGTGAGACCTTGTCTCTACAAACAAACAAACAAACAAACAAACAAAACTAAAAAATTAGCTGAGCATGGTGGTGCATACTTGTGGTCCTAGCTACTTGGGAGGCTGAGGCAGGAGGATTGTTTGAGGCCAGGAGTTTGAGGCTGCAGTGAGCTATGATTGCACCACTATACTCCAGCCTTGGCGACAGAGTCAGGCCCTGCCTCAAAAAAAAAAAAAAAAAAAAAATGCGGTGAGTTAATGCACCTAGGCTGGGGAGTACAAGCAAATGGAAGGGCCACAGGACCTGATAGGGTTACACAATGATCGTATATCTTGTCGGTCTTTGTGCTGCATCAGCCTTTCCTTCTGGTAATGTGGTTATGAGGGCCCAAGTAGAGGACGAGGAAGATGGAAGGTGCCTGGAGTGAGCACATGCCTGCTCTATTGGAGAGCCTGGCCAAGGGCTGTAGCATTAGCCTGATGAGCAGTTAAGGGCTTTATTTGCATCTCCAGGGTAGGGGGCAGCTGAGGCCCTGCATGGCTGTCACTGAGTGGCTGAGATAAGACTTCACGGATAGTGAGTGCTTCGTGACCTCATTTATATTTAGGATACAATAAATATTTAGTGCTTCATGTTTCTCATGTATATTTGGGGTATCATGAATATTTAGTATTTACTTGGTTCTTCCTTTCCTTCCTAACTAGGTTCACACATATATGCTCTACTTACTTTATCCCTCTAACGTATCTCCCAGGTAAATAATTTAATTATGCTTACCACATCTAACGATTTGCATCAATTTCATTTATTTCTCTGCCTTCTCTAACAGAATTGAATATTCTCAATTCAGCAAATGGTCATTGCATGAAGCCCAAGAGTTGTGTGTGTGCTTGGGTGGGGAAGGTGTCACATTCATTACTATCTTGTAAACTCTTGTAAGAACTTCATTTTTACTTTAAAGAGAATGAAGGAGCTGCTTGTTTAGATGATTCGTTATCACATGCATGGAAGATTTTAGGAAAGGCAGGAGGTAAGAAAAATTATAGAAGAAGGTGCCAGCTGCTTCTTTGTAGAGTGGTGTTTTATAAAAGCTGCTGAGAATGTGAGTTATGGGTGGTTGGCGGGGGAAAGGATAATGGGTATTAATTTCACTTGTTTGCCTACCAGTCATTTCAATTTTGCAATGACACCAAGGTGAGAAGACAGTGTGGGATAAGGCAGCCACCCCAGGGTGAAAGAAGGGACTGGGCAAGAGCAGACATGGGTCAGCCTAGAGAACAGATCCAGCCAGCTCTGGAAGGAAGTTTAATGGCGGAAGTTTGCAAGACAGGAGGAGATAAATTAGCACCTTTAAGATCAAGGGACACGGTTGCTTTTTAACTGATTGTTCAATTTTTATAATAAAATTGGCTTTTCCCCCAGGATGTCCTGTTTCAGTTAGTCCTTATCTATTTCCTTCTGCCCATTTGAATATATTTTGAATAATATGATATTTTTTACTTTGCACTATTTTCATGATTTGAGTTAGCTGGGACAGAACACCAACATATTTCCTACTGATAGAAATGTTGAGCCAGGTGCGGTGGCTCACGCCTGTAATCTCAGCACTTTGGGAGACCAAGGCAGGTGGATCATCTGAGGTCAGGAGTTCGAGAGCAGCCTGGCCAACATGGTGAAACTTCATCTCTACTAAAAATACAAAAATTAGCAGGGTGTGGTGGCACACGCCTGTAGTCCCAGCTACTTGGGAGGCTGAGGTGGGAGAATCACTTGAACACGGGAGGCAGAAGTTGCAGTGAGCTGAGACTGTGCCATTGCATTCCAGCCTGGGTGACAGAGTGAGACTCCATCTCAAAAATAAATAAATAAATAAATAAATAAATAAATAAATAAATAAATAAAATAAATTATCTGGCATGGTGGCAGGTGCCTGTAATCCCAGCTACTCAGGAGGCTGAGGCAGGAGAATCTCTTGAACCTGGGAAGCGGAGGTTGCAGTGAGCTGAGATTGTGCCATTGCACTCCAGCCTGGGGTGACAAGAGCAAAACTCCGTCTCAAAAAAAAAAAGAAAGCAGTGTTGCAGTGTTTGTTTACGAAGCAAAAGGGCATAACAATCTTATCTGATATAAAACCCTGAAAGCCAATTTAAGATCTACTAAAAGAGTCACTTAAAAATGTTTTTGTGCAGTATAATTGTTTTCATTTTTTTCTTTTTTTTGGAGTCTGTTGTTGAAAAGAAATTAAGGGGATATTCCTTTTTCATGTTCCTGTAACACAGAACTAGCAATTGCATTTTATTTATTTGTAAGTTGCAGAATATGTTTCTTAAAAAAATCATAAAACTTATGAAACAACAAGAGTGTACTGTTAATGTTTCTGCCAGGCATGGTGGCACACGCTTGTCATCCCAGCTACTCAGGAAGCTGAGGTGGGAGGATCACTTTAGCCCGAGAGGTGGAGGCTGGCTGCAGTGAGTCGTGTTCACACCACTGCGTTCCAGCCTGGGCAATGGAGTGAGAGATCCTGTCTAAGAAAACAAAGGAACAAACGAACAAGCAAATAAAACTAATAAGTAAAATTAATACATGAAAACATAAAGGTAATTTTATCTGTATTTGTAATAAAACATTACTTGACCAGCAAATGTGATATGTTAGTGCCCTAAATATACCTTGACACGTTGGTTAGCCATATGGAAAAAAATTAGCCTGGAATCCTATATAATGCCTTACAACAAAATAAATTCCAGATGGATCAAACTTTTAGTGCAAGTATCACACTACTAGAAGAAAATGTGGATGAATTTGTTTCTATTCTTGGAATTGGAGCAGTGCTTCTGTGCATAGCATGAAATTCAGAAGCCACATAGAAAACGATGGATAATTTGATTACATTTTAAAAATTTTAAGTTGCACTTGGGGAATAACATCATAAATAAAGTCAAATAGCAAACGGAACGGGAAAATATTTGCAAAATATACCTCAGGCAAACGGCCAATTTTTATACTCAAATTATTTGTAAAAAGCATTGAGCCAGCAACCTCACAAAAAAGATGAGCAAAGGGTATAAACAACTATTAACAGAAAAGAAACTGTGATGAATGAGAAAAATATGAAAAGATGGTCATTTAGTGAATTAAAAGGACAACAGATTATTTTTTCATCTATCAGTATGACAAAGGTTAAATGTTGGTGAGTGTGTGGGTGCAAATTCCTGCACCATTGGTGAGAAATTTACTAGAGACAAATTTGGCACTATTTGTCAAAAATGTAAATGCACATAATAATTTCCTTTTGGGAAATAGTCTATAGCCCTTCACCCTCAATTGCACAAAGACACTGTACAAAAATGCTCATTGCATCATTTTAAATCACTGAAAACTACCTAAATGTCCATCAGTGTGTTCTAGTAACAGCAGGGCCACAGTATACTGCCTTGAAAAGGATGAAATAAGTCTTCATGTATTTACACGATACAGTGGCCATCACATACTGTTAACAAGTGAATTCGCTAGATACTATGTATAGGGTTATAGGAGTACAATCTTATTTCTGTAGAGACAAAAAACAATGAATACATGTTTATATATGTGTATGTTTGTGTGTAGATGTGTATGTGTGTTTGTGCAGTATATTTATATTTGGAGAGAAAAACCTGGAAAGCAAAGTATTTCAAACTGTTAGCAGCAGAGATTTATGATGAATGGGAAGTGGAAAAAAGTAGTCTGGGGGGGAGGAAATATTGTTGTTAATTAATATAATTATGAACTATTTGGTTTTTTAAAATGAAAGACATGAATCGCTTTAAAAATAAACTGACTTTTTTTTCACCAACGATATATGGCATGATGTGTCTCCAAATTATCTCTATCTCTTTTGGTATCACTACCTCTATTTAATTTATTTCTATTCAATTAATTTAATATATATTAAATAAAGGGAGAATGTTTATTAGTTATATAATCTTTTACCGTGATGGTAATGGCTTTGATTTATACAAAGTTTGTCTTTGGCTATTAGCGAATAATATTTTATTCTAGCATAACATTATATGCATATTCTTACAGGCTTAATGAGAAAAGTGCCCAAATGGAGTAGAAAATAAATAGGTATCTTTATTAATAATAGGCTAAGTACCCTCTTATGGTACTTAATATCTCAGAGTTAAAAATAGACATCTTGGAGTTAAACATATCAACTGTGAAGCTGTCTATCTAATGTTCTTTTAGCAGATGTCTTATTTTGAAGTAATGGAGAAAGTCTTATCATTTTAAGAATGCGTTGTGATGGGCAGTTAGGAGCAAGTAGTGGACTCCTCTGCACTGTGAGCTGCTGCTTTGAAAAGAGCAGTTTGTATTCCTTATGTGTTTAGCGAGAAATGAGTTTGGTGAGGGACTTGTGATTAGTTAATGCCCAGAGTAACAGAAAGGCTTCCTTCCACCTTCCCTGCTTTTCTCCTGCTTAGTCTCTAGGGACTGGGAGTCACTGATGGGACCAGGAACAATGGTAAGCAGGCTTAAGATAGCTCTTGATGTAAAACAATTGCCTTGTATTGCCATCTCGTATACTCATATATTTCTATGTCAGTGGAGGCAAGCCTAGATCTTTTGTATATATATGCAAGTATTTTGTATTTGCCTGAATACCTTTGCCCAACCTTTTCATCCCAAGCTTTCTGAATCATTTGTTTTGGGCGTGTCTGTTTTAGGAAGGGTAGGGATAAGTTTCTCAGAAACTTTTTTTGAATACTCAAGTTTAGCTCATTTTATTTATGGTTCTAAAATATATGTTTGTCTCTGTTCTGTCATATTATTTTGTACTATGTTATCTTTTTGCTAATTTTGACATTGTAATCCTTGTGATATTTGAGAAGGTTTATATTTTTGTGCAAATATTTTGCACAACTTGCTTGTGTTATATAAAAGTGTAATTACCCCATACAAAGGCTTCTTCATCCAAAGCCTCCCTTGTACAAGGCTCCCTTTATTTAATAACACCCATCCTCTTTGTTCCTTACCATCATCCATGATACGATTAGTTGATGTTCTTTTCCTTCTCTGTGTACTCTCCTTCCTCCAAATTTAGTCTTATCATTTTTGTTGTCGCCTTTGTAGTGCTAACCCTTCTACCACTTGGTCAATATTAAATAACATTCCCTTGTCCTCACCTGTTTTCTATCTTCTACCTTCTCCTCTCAATTTTTATTATTTTTAAGAGGTTATAAAAACATGTTCATACCTAAAACGAAATGAAACCAAATTCTTACTGTAAATGATGTGATCTTTTTGCCTAGCTGTGCAGAATATTACTTATCTTAAAATTCCCATAACTTTATTAGAAAAGTGCTCAGATGGAGTAGCAAATGAATAGATACCTTTATTAATATAGGCTAAGTACCCTCTTATGGTACTTCATATGTCAGAGTTAAAAAGATTATGTTGCCGGGCATGGTGGCTCACGCCTGTAATCCCAGCAGTTTCGGAGGCCGATGCAGGCAGATCACCTGGGGTTGGGAGTTCGAAACCAGCCTGACCAACATGGAGAAGCCCTGTCTGTACTAAAATTACAAAACTAGCTGGGCGTGGTGGCACATGCCTGTAATCCCAGCTACTTGGGAGGCCGAGGCAGGAGAATCACTTGAACCTGGGAGGTAGAGGTTGTGGTGAGCTGAGATCATGCCATTGCACTCCAGCCTGGGCAACAAGAGCAAAACTCTGTCTCAAAAAAAAAAAAAAAAAAAGTTATGTCTCAGTGTTGATTGTTCTATTTTGTTTTCCCTAATACAAAATGTGCCTTTTGAATGTGTAGATACAAATCTTTGTTTATTTCAGGAAAGTTTATTTGCTGATCGTTTCAGAATACTTGCTCTGTTTTACATTCTCACCTTTGGAGATTCCAATTATGTGTACATTGAATATCCTTGATTTCTAGATGAATTAGATACATTTTGTCATTTATAACCATTATTTTCTGTACAAGTCTTTAATTTTTTAAAAAGTTTCTATCTTGTTAGCTTATTGCATTTCTATCTTTAATATTTCTTTTTGGGTTTTTTCCATTTCCCCCTTTGCTCCTTCCATTTAGAAAAATTCATTTCTTTAATTTTTTTCCTGTATTTATTTCCTAAGTTCTATCAGTGATATTTTATACTCCCTTGGGTGCTTAGTCTTCTCTGTGTTCTTATATTTTTATTTTGTAGTCTTGCTTTATGGAGGTAATTTTTTATTACTTTAAAAAGTCACGATACTTTTTGTGATTATGAATTTTATTTACTCTATGCCAATATCTTTTTAACGAGTGTTTTTTTAAACCCATTTCTAAGTTTTAGTTCTGTAAAAATGTTTTTAAAACCACATTGTACTAATTATGTTATACATAATTGATTGGGTTACATTTTCCTAGACCACTTATTTAAAGGATGTTTTTGTTAGGAGTAGGAAATAGGGCAAGATAAAATTCCAGGCTTTGTAATGGTTCTTCTTTTTTTTTTTTTTTTTTGCTGTCTTAGAGACATTTTGCTTCAATATGATATCTCTGTGCTCGGCAGGCTCTCTTTTCTTCTCTGAACCTGATAGCATGATCGTAGCTCTGTTTCATCTCACAGCAGTCTTCTGTTTCGTTTTTCACTTCTTAGTGGATCCCTCTCATTTTCAGTTCATGTATGTTTATGCTTTTTGGGATGTGCTGTGAATTTGGGCTCCTTCATCCCTTGCTGGGCTGTTCCCTGATGCTTCCAGAACATCTTCCTTTGGGGCTCTGCCTAATCTCTGCTATTTGGGACAGCAATAATAACAATAAGTTGATATAGTGTTTTTGGTATCCAAGTTTTACCAAAAAGTTGTTTCCATAGTCCTTGTTACTCAATACAGTTTCCAAGAGAAGAGAAATTCTGGGCCAAATTGTCATTTTGTTTGTATCAGAAATCTTTACTCTCATACTTTAAACATTTTCACTTTTATTAAACAGTTTTTTCATTGCACAAGGCATATATAACTAAATGAGAATGAAGGAAATAGAAGTCTCTTTGATTCTTCCTCCTAAACTCTTTAAAAAGGATCACTTTTAGTATCCTGGTAAGTATACAACTGGTTAGTATACAACTGTCTAGATATTTCTCTATGTACATGTATGAAATTGATATTATATATTTTTAAATTCATATCTTTAATCTTGTCTTTTGTTAATACTCACTTTTAGGATACTATCTCATCCTATCATTAACTTTGATCTTATTCTATAGCTACAGAACATGATACATTTTTATAAGAATTATTGGTCTTGAAATATTACAATTCCTTCTATCTTCAAGGGCAAAGTGTTCAATAAAAGTTGAACATTAGGATTGTGGTGATTTTCTCTTTCTTTTTTTTTTTCTGAGTTTTAATTCAAACCCCTCTCTTTTCTAAAATCTGAAACCAAGAACTGAAGGCCTGCTCCCTCCTTCGTCCTTCTATAATAAGGATAACAAATACCTCCATAGGAGGAATTCTTCACCAACAAAATTACTTCGGGGGAAAAAAGGCCATTGGAAGGAAAAGAAAAACCTAAAATTGTGGGACTTAGATACAATACGGGATACTTTAAAAAGCATCTTTTCCTTCAGAAAGATTTCTAGTTTCTGTGTTACTGGTTGGGCTCTAGGGATTCATGCACCCGTCTGAAATAGCAAGCAACATCTTGCATGACATGGTCACATAGGCATTTTTCTGCAGGAAAAGATGTTTAGTTTTAATGAGATCCCAAAGACACCAATGAATGAAAAGTTTAAGCAGTACTACTAAGGATCCTAATAGTTTACTGTAACTTTTGTGTGGGTAGGGTTGTGGCCATTTTTTGTTGTCCCTGCCTGGTGTCCATTTCCACTTTCTTTGGTAACAGTACCTCAGTGTTCCTTTGGGGGACTGCCCTCCTTCACTCTAAGCCCAGGCGAGCACATGGCTCAGGTGTGGTTGATAAGCATACTCTACCCTTCTGGCCATAATGTGTGGTTCCGGAAGTGGGCAGGTAACTCACTATAGGTCTGAGAATTTGCTGAAACTATTAGGAAAGAATCATCTTCTTTTTACTGGAGTTGCTGAACAGATATAATATAAATCTGGGTCTGACAGGGACCTCCATGGGGTAAGAGCTTTTCTGAAAGTGAAGCTAGCAGGCAATAAGATTGAGCCAAGAAATGGAAGAAGAGAGTCATGATACCTTTTTGAGCCCATAAATCCGGTAGTGTCTAACAGTCTCCTTCTGTACTTTTTAGTTACCTAAACTAATAAACACACTCTTCTTCCACTCCTTTGTTTGTTTACTTAAATGAGTTTGAGTTGGGATTTTGTCACTCAGGTGACAGAGTCCTGACTGACATCTCTGTGTATATATATGGTTTTTGAATATGTGTGGGAATAGCATGTACAATTTGGCATGCGTTGCAACATCTACGAGTTGTTTGGGAGATGTAATTTACCATTTCGCATATTTAAGTCTATTGACATAAGACACTTTTTAAGGGACTAAAAAAAAACTTTTGTTTTCCTAATCTGTAATTATAACTTATGTTTTGACCTTGGCCTACCTGGTTTTTCTCTTAAAAAATGCCCTTCTGCCAAAAATGACTTTCATATTCATTCATATTCATCTGGTATTTTAAGTCGGCAGTGTGGATGTCCCCACGGTACCCTGTGACCCAAAGAAGAAAGTGGGAGAAACAAGACAAACTGGAGGGCACCTGAGTGTGACTTCAGGATTTTTCTTATTTCTTTCATTTGCGGTAAGCAAGAAAGAGTGCTCGTTCTATTTAACCCAATGAAGTTAGAAGAGAGAACAAAGAATCATTTTGAAAAATCTGCTGATAGTTCTAACAAAATAGGCTCTCTTATCTAAGGCTCAGTCACAACAAAGATGAAAAAATTCTTTTATGTGCTCAAGTACTTTTTCAGTTTTTGAAAAAAATCAATACCATATTCACACTAACGTTTGCTTGGATAAAATATTGACTGTAGACATGTTCCTTTGAATCCTTACGTAAAAGCACCCATCTTAATCATCAGATGGGTTCTAATTGTCCCCCCTCCCCTCTAACAGGAAGAGTAATGAAATGACAGCTAAAAACAGAACTATACAGTTATTTTATAACTGGCACTAACAAATTTCACCAATTACAGAGTCCATTCTGTAAGCAATGAATGTGTGGCTCCCAATTAATCTAGTGCACCTCCAGGCAAGGTCTAAATCAGCTGGATACAGCTAAAGCAATTTGCACACAGCTAAAAGCAAATTGGAAAATAAGTGTTCCTCGCTGCTGCCTATCTTTCCAAGCCAAAGACACAATCAGTATTCTGGCAGCAGCCCTCTGTCATGTTATTTGCAGCTATCAATTTTAATTATAACAATTATTGATTAGTTAGGAAAGTGAATAATCTGAAGCTCAAATGAATGACTCTGCGGCTTCAGGTCTCCTTCCTGTTTCTTAAGGGCTGTTGTTATGAGTCCTACTTAAAGATCCCACCTGCATGTCTGGACTGTTCTACCCCTACTTTTCCCGCCCCTCCCCACTACACACACAGTTTTAGTTTTCCAAATCAGAATAAAGACTGCTCTGACCTGAAATAAAGCTTGGCTAGCATCTTATTTCTAATCAGAGAATTTAGAGACAAAGAGGGTTTGGAGTTCAATAAACTATTTTATCTCAGTTGGGTAAAGAAGGAAGAAGAGAAATTCAATAGAAGGAAAGGAAAATAGAACTGTATGTAAGAAAGAGAAGAAAAATGGTCACTAAGTTGTTAGATGAAACCAACATGACAATGTGGTTTCATGAATGAGAAAGAAAGGTAAAATTTGGGGTTAAAAGGCCTGAAAGAATCTTTCCCTTAAGATATAAGTGGGAGCTAAATAATGAGAACCCATATGGGCATATAGAGGGGAACAACACACACCGGGACCTTTTGGAGGGAGGAGGTTGGAAGGAGGGATCAGGAAAAATAACTAATTGGTACTGGGCTTAATACCTCAGTGATGAAATAATCTGTACAACCAACTCCGGTGACACAAGTTTACCTATATGACAAACCCGCAGTTGTAACCCTGAACTTAAAAAAATAAAAATAAAAATAAAAAGATTATTGCTACACTGTTAAATTTGTGATCTTGAGGAAATCAAATAACATTACTAAACGTTTATCTCCTAGTCTGTAAAATAGGGGCGAGAATAACACAATGAGAATAGTACTTTCTTTATTAGTTAGCTTTATTTTTTAGGTGGAGAAGATTGGAAGTGGGGAGGCAGTGAAATGATACACTCTCTTTGAAAGGCTTTTACTAGATGGTTATAAATGTTATGCTGGGCTCTCCCAAATAAGGTCTATCAAATTTGTTGAACTAACCACATTCTCCTCTAAGTCGATTTTCTTTTGTCAGATTCTGTCTGAAGGAACCCCAGAGAGGTAAGCAGATATAGAGATGATAAATATGAACATAAATAAACTTATCTCTCACTTTATCAAATATGTGCAGCTAGCAAATTTGGCTATAAAGTGAATTTCTGCAAAGCAAATCCCACTTCTCTATTGATGTCTATTATGAAATCAGATATATATCCATGGATAAGAATTTCTTCAAGATGATAAGTCAAAAATCGTTATAGGACAGCAGTAGATACTTAGAAGTGTGTTCAGAATTTTGAAATATTTGGCATGAGTATCCCAACTCTGGGATTCATCTGGAACCTATGTTTTTCAGAAAAGGTTGGTTAAGGCCTAAGAAAGATGAGCAGCTCTTGGAATTAAGCTCCCCTTCTCCTTTGGTTTAAGCACTTTCAGTCCGTAGAAAGTAGATGAATTCTGTGCTTTATCACTTCTTAATCTAAAAACTCAGCATATTGGGCTTATTAATAGAAGGCTGGATAGAGGTGGACCACATTATGTGGTACAGTCTGAATGTGGTAACTGCAGTTCAAGGGGCTGTTACATTCTAGAGCAGGATGTAATCTAAGAACTAAAGCAAGATCAGAGCCTTATTATTCTTAGCAAGTCTTACAGAAGAGAGGTTAAAACCTCAAATAATTACTACTCAATTTCTATTTGTTTCTTCTTGTAGGAAAAATCATACATTTGGAGAAGCGTGCTTATAGGACTCAGACCTCATGGAGTCAACCAGTTTAATGAACATCATTTTTTTTCTATAGGTTTCTTAAAAATGATTTCAAATTGTGGGGGGTACAATCTACTTCTTCTTTAACTTAAGGAAAGGCATGGCTTACTTTGTTAGTTTGCTCTGCATCAGAGAATATGACTTATAGCTGGGTGTGGTGGCTCAAGCCTATAATCCCAGGTACTCTGGAGGTTGAGACAGGAGGATAGCTTGAGCCCAGGAGATGGAGGCTGCAGTGAGCTATGATCACGCCACTGCACTCCAGCAAGAGTGAGACCTTGTCTCTAAAAAGAAATACAAAATAAAAATGATCATATAATTGCTAGCAAGTCTGTCACCATATTTGTGGGTAATCTATTTATTACATTAGTAAAAATTTAAATTAAATACCAAAGTAAATAAAGATCTGCAATGGTGACATGAATAGGAATTCTTAACCTTTCTAGAGTCATTTTTTTAAGCATCCTATTTAGATATGCAACATTAGTCATACTGGAAATATTTTAGAGTACTACATTGTTTTCTAAAGGACCCCACGGCATTTTTGCTTTGTTTTAACATATGTTTTAAAACAAACAGGATTGTATTTCAATATTTAGCACTTAAAATTCTTTAATAGTTTACATTTCAATGAATTGAAATTATTTATATGAATAGAACAGCCATAAAACTTCCTTATTTGATATAGGGTACTTAGCAAGGGCAGTATACAGGTCAGAAATGTCCTTGGGTTTCAGCTACATTTAAAACTCACATGACTTTCATCCTTGAAAGGGGAGTGATTTGGTAGAATCAATAAAAAAAACTATATTACAACTCAAAGTATGAGATAGAACATAATGCGTATTAAAGAAGCATGAGATTTGGTATAAAACATTTGGTTAGACTCTAAATCTGTGCCCTCTGATTCTATGTTCATAGGCAAGTTATTTAACCTCCATAAGACCAATGATCTCTCCTATAAAATGGAGATAACAAAAGAAAATGTGTATTAA
The DNA here is from genome assembly GCF_029289425.2 of Pan paniscus. NCBI lineage: Eukaryota > Metazoa > Chordata > Mammalia > Primates > Hominidae > Pan > Pan paniscus. Next base: position 119,914,245 of record NC_073253.2, on the reverse strand, counting down.
AGAGAATTAGATAAAATAATTAATTTAAAGTGCCTAATAGTTGCTTAATAAACATTATTTTCTCCTTCCTATTCCTTTTTCTATCTCAAAATAACATGAAGAGGTACACGAGGGGCCCAGTGCTGTGGCTCATGTCTTTCCTAGCCCTTGGGCAGGCTGAGGCAGGAGGATTACTTGAGGCCAGGAGTTTGAGAACAGCCTGGGCAACAAGAAAGACCCCACCTCTACGAAAAAATTTTTAAATTATCTGGGTGTAGTGACATGTGACTGTGGCCCCATCCACCTGCGAGGCTAAGGTGGGATGACCACTTGAGCCCAGGAGATTGAAGCTACAGTGAGTTATGATCACGCCACTTTGCTCCAGCCTGGCCAACAGAGCAAGACCCTGTCTCAAACAGACAAACAAACAAAAGGTATATGAAGGAGTTGGAATCTCTCAACTGCTAAATAGAATATAGTTACAAACTGCTGATTTCTTTACTCAAAATCAGTCAAGAAATAATAGAAAATTAAGCAGGATAATTTCTTTGTTACAAAATATCAAAATCTCAATTGCAAGATTGTCTTATCTAACCAAACACCTTTGAAATTCTAAGCTTTGGCCCATACACTTTCTGCAATATTTTACACAATCCTAGGATCTTGATGTTAGAAGAGATTCTAAGGATCATCTGGTCTAATGGTCCACCTGTTGTCCTAATCCCCTCTTTCTTATGCTTTGGTCTTATCTGAACCAAAGGAGAAAACAGACTGGGGGAGTCATTGACTTGAATTTCATCTGTGAAGCAAACTATGGGGTACAAGGCAACTGACCTTATGAAATATGTTTCTTCTGGAATGGACCTGATCTACCAGCGTTTAGGGTGGGAAGTTAAGGAAGCACTCCTCTATTCAGCTGATGTAATTATTTCTAGACCTGCTCTGGGGGACCAGGCTGGCTGCTCAGGATCCTCCACCCTGGTAGTTTGCCACTCAGAACTGCTCCCCTGCATGGTATATCTAGGGTCAGACTACTTGCTTCCTTTGCCTTTCTGTACTTAATTGTTCTGGGTCTAATTTCCTCAGCTCACAGGCTGATTAATTTGATATACCAATATATAAAGTGTTAACGATGATCTTCTCTCTTGGGGTTATTCTCATTTTAATGGTGACTCATAAAACTATAGCGACCTCCTCAGCAGGAATGAAATAAGGTTATCTGGGACTTGGGCAACCTTATGGGGTAGATATCTTGGGAGAGGTGGGCATCGGAAGGCCTCCCATTTCTTCAAATCATACAACATATTTTCCTTCTATCCGTTTAAGATCAGTGTGGGCGGTGTTCATGTACACCAGAAACAGAGAATGTCTCTTTCAACTTACATGATTACTCGATGCAGTTGAAATGCTTCAGCATAAGATTGAAATAACCTAGTAAAGGCTGAGTCCTATCACATCACCTTCTAAATGCCTCAGCTGTTCAACATTTCTAAAAAGGAAAATCAAATCCAGCCGCTTCATGTTTAAATTGGACACCTTTTTAAGTGGCTGAGAATAAGTAGGGAAGGTCTGCTGGATGGCCTCTCTGACAGGCGGAGCTGGACATTGTCATTCTTATCAAGAAAAGGCTCTGCTTTTCAAGAAGCAAATCTCACACAGCTTGATGAGGCCTCATTAAAAACACCAACTATAACTATAGAAAATCCTTTTGCAGAAGAGCTAGGGCCGATGCTGTGTGAATTAGAAGGACGATTTATTCATTAAAATGGATTCCCTAAGCCATCGTGCTATTATTACCTAGGCCAATGTCCCAACATTTTTGTCACCATGAAAAGTGAGTCTCTAGGTATCCATTCTTCCCAACCAGACTAGAGAGCCTGGAGAGAAAACCAGGAATTTTTAATTCAGTCTTTTCTGGTCCTAACAGTACTTGTGATCATTTATGTAATATTTACCCAGGTTGAAAAAAAATCAATAACAAATATTTTTGTAGTGTTTTATTTACTTATTTATTTTATTATACTTTAAGTTCTAGGGTATATGATGTGCATAATGTGCAGGTTTGTAACATAGGTATACATGTGCCATGTTGGTTTGCTGCACCCATCAACTCATCATTTATATTAGGTATTTCTCCTAATGCTATCCCTCCCTCAGCCCCCAACCCCTGACAGGCCCCGGTGTGTGATGTTCCCTGCCCTGTGTCCAAGTGTTTTCATTGTTCAATTCCCACCTATGAGTGAGAACATGTGATGTTTGGTTTTCTGTCCTTGTGATAGTTTGCTGAGAATGATGGTTTCCAGCTTCATCCATGTCCCTGCAGAGGACATGAACTCATCCTTTTTTATGGCTGCATAGTATTCCATGGTGTATATGTGCCACATTTTCTTAATCCAGTCTATCATTGTTGGACATTTGGGTTGGTTCCAAGTCTTTGCTATTGTGAATAGTGCCAAATAAACATATGTGGGCATGTGTCTTTATAGTAGCATGATTTTTAATCCTTTGGGTATATACCCAGTAATGGGATGGCTGGGTCAAATGGTATTTCTAGTTCTAGATCCTTCAGGAATTGCCACACTGTCTTCCACAATGGTTGAACTAATTTTACAATCCCACCAACAGTGTAAAAGTGTTCCTATTTCTCCACATCCTCTCCAGCATCTGTTGTTTCCTGACTTTGACGATCGTCATTCTAACTGGCATGAGATGATATCTCATTGTGGTTTTGATTTGCATTTCTCTGACCAGTGATGATGAGCATTTTTTCATGTGTCTGTTGGCTGCATAAATGTCTTCTTTTGAGAAGTGTCTGTTCATATCTTTTGTCCACTTTTTGATGGGGTTGTTTGTCTTTTTCTTGTAAATTTGTTGGAGTTCTTTGTAGATTCTGGATATTAGCCCTTTGTCAGATGGGTAGATTGCAAAAATTTTCTCCCATTCTGTAGGTTGTCTGTTCACTCTGATGGTAGTTTCTTTTGCTGTGCAGGAGCTCTTTAGTTTGATTAGATCCCATTTGTCTATTTTGGCTTTTGTTGCCATTGCTTTTGGTGTTTTAGTCATGAAGTCCTTGCCCATGCCTATGTCCTGAATGGTATTGCCTAGGTTTTCTTCTAGGGTTTTTATGGTTTTAGGTCTAACATGTAAGTCTTTAATCCATCTTGAATTAACTTTTGTATAAGGTGTAAGGAAGGGATCCAGTTTCAACTTTCTACATAAGGCTAGCCAGTTTTCCTAGCACCATTTATTAAATAGGGAATCCTTTCCCCATTGCTTGTTTTTGTCAGGTTTGTCAAATATCAGATGGTTGTAGATGGGTGGTGTTATTTCTGAGGCCTCTGTTCTGTTCCATTGGTCTATATGTCTGTTTTGGCACCAGTGCCATGCTGTTTTGGTTACTGTACCCTTGTAGCATAGTTTGAAGTCAGGCAGCATGATGCCTCCAGCTTTGTTCTTTTGGCTTAGGATTGTTTCGGCAATGCGGGCTCTTTTTTGGTTCCATATGAACTTTAAAGTAGTTTTTTCCAATTCTGTGAAGAAAGTCTTTGGTAGCTTGATGGGGATGGCATTGAATCTATAAATTACCTTGGGCAGTATGGCCATTTTCACGATATTGATTCTTCCTATCCATGAGCATGGAATGTTCTTCCATTTGTTTGTGTCCTCTTTTATTTTGTTGAGCAGTGGTTTGCAGTTCTCCTTGATGAGGTCCTTCACATTCCTTGTAAGTTGGACTCCTAGTTATTTTATTCTCTTTGTAGCAATTGTGAATGGGAGCTCACTCATGATTTGGCTCTCTGTCTGTCTGTTATTGGTGTATAGGAATGCTTGTGATTTTTGCACATTGATTTTGTATCCTGAGACTTTGCTGAAGTTGCTTATCAGCTTAAGGAGATTTTGGGCTGTGACGATGAAGTTTTCTAAATATACAGTCATGTCATCTGCAAACAGGGACAATTTGACTTCCTCTTTTCCTAATTGAATACCCTTTATTTCTTTATCTTGCCTGATTTACCTGGCCAGAACTTCCAACACTGTGTTGAATAGGAGTGGTGAGAGAGGGCATCCCTGTCTTATGCCAGTTTTCAAAATGCTTCCAGTTTTTGCCCATTTAATATGATATTGGCTGTGGGTTTGTCATAACTAGCTCTTATTATTTTGAGATACATTCCATCAATACCTAGTTTATTGAGAGTTTTTAGCGTGAAGGGCTGTTGAATTTCGTCAAAGGCCTTTTCTGCATCTATTGAGATAATCATGTGGTTTTTGTTGTTGGTTCTGTTTATGTGATGGATTAAGTTTATTGATTTGCATATGTTAAACCAGCCTCGCATCCTGGGGATGAAGCCAACTTGATCGTGGTGGATAAGCTTTTTGATGTGTTGCTGGATTCGGTTTGCCAGTATTTTATTGAGGATTTTTGCATTGATGTTCATCAGGGATATTGGTCTAAAATTCTCTTTTTTGTTGTGTCTCTGCCAGGCTTTGGTATCAGGATGATGCTGGCCTCATAAAATGAGTTAGGGAGGATTACCTCTTTTTCTATTGATTGGAATAGTTTCAGAAGGAATGGTACCAGCTCCTCTTTGTACCTCTGGTAGAATTTGGCTGCAAATCCATGTGGTCCTGGACTTTTTTTGGTTGGTAGGCTATTAATTATTGCCTCAATTTCAGAGCTTTTTATTGTTATATTCAGAGATTCAACTTCTTCCTGGTTTAGTCTTGGGAGGGTGTATGTGTCCAGGAATTTATTCTTTACGTGGCATTGAATGGTTATCTCACCGAATGTACTAATCAATCTCAATCAGTTGTCCATTTGGTAAGTATGCTTCTTACATGTTATGCATCAATTCCAATCCCCAGTCCTATCCTTGATAATCCTACTTAGCAGATGACTTTAGACACATTTATTCACTAAACATTGATTTGGCCACTGTGTGAGGAGACTTTAGTAATAAAATGGAGGCTAGTGGATGTGAACACTTTAACTTTCCTCCTTTCTTTAACCTTTCTCTTTCCTGGCTCCTATCTTGGAGAAAGAAGACCCTTTCCTTTTTGCCAAGTTTGCCCCTTCTGGCTCTCTTGCTTCTCCCTCATCTACACCCCACGGGGTCCCTCTCTTTTACTGTCTCACCAACTGTATGTTTAATGCTTTCTTCCCTTCTCCCATAAATATGGTCAGCCAAAGCCTTCATTATCTTAAACACTACCACTCAAACTTTCCCCACAAAGGCATAATGCCATCTGCCTTCTCTTCACTCTGAGCTTCTTGAGCTTTCAATGGCCCTTGACTCTTCTTCCTCACCAGATACTCAATCTTCACCTTTTGAAATCTGGTGTATTCCCTTAATGTTCTATTGAGAGTGCTTCCATGACTGGAGCCTGGTGACAGGCTAAGTGACACTTCCCTGAAGGATATGTCCCTGACCATCTTCCCCTTCCCCAACTCTCCCCTCCCTTGGATGCTGAGACCTGGTCCAATGGTAATTCCCATCTTTGTTTTTTCAGCTCTTTTATCTCCTTAGTATTACAGCTTTTCTTAAACTGTTTGCCCTCAAACATGTTTTTTTTTTTTTTTTTTTTTCCTTAGGCCACTTCTCTCTGTTGGTTTTCCTTCAGGTTTCTTTCATCGTTGGGACTTCAGTTGCTGTTGTCTATGTTGCCACTTCCAAACCTGTATTTCTACTATTGACCTCTTTCCTAAGAAGTATGTTTCTAGAACTATGTTTCCATAGAACTATGTTTCTAGCTCCCTCCTAACAGCATCCACGTATCTCTACCTGAAGGTCTTTGTCCATCTCAAACTCGATCAATCAAAAACCTGAGTCCCCTTTCCTGCACTAAACCAGATGCTTCTCCTGGTCTCCCCACGTCTTTCCAAGGTGCCACCTCCCACTCACACTCAAACCTTGGAGTCTTCTTAATGCCTTCTCATAAACGGTCAGAAATGGGTTACTTCTGCTCTGTAATTTCTCTTATGTACACCTCCTACTTTCTTGTCATCACTGAGGCTCAGGTTCTCCTTTCTTGCTTTGAGTGAAATCGCTTCCTGAATTCCATGTCTGCTTTCTAGCTCTTAAACTCTAGGGTGTGATACACACTACAGTAGAAATCCTCCTGTTTCAAGATATCAGAATTGGTAGGTAGTATGTGGGTTAATAAAAACAAAGTCAATTAAAACAGAATCAGATGGTACATGCATATCTTACATATTTTCTTTTACCTTAAAACATATAAATGTGCCTTAATCTAACACTTTCTGGCCCATTGACTCATATTCTGCGTCATCTTTTTTTGCATTCACATCTCAACTGCATGATTTCTTTGGTTTGGTTTCCTTTAAGTGGAGCAAGAACTTAAAGAAACTTTTGAAGCAATATGAGAACAAAATCTTCCTAAATTTTAATACTATCCCAGCAGCCATTTATAGCTTTCTCCTCCACACCAAATTTTTTTTTTTTTTTTTTTTTTTTGAGATGGAGTCTTGCTTAGTCGCCCAGGCTGGAGTACAGTGGCACAATCTCGGCTTACTGCAACCTCCCAGGTTCAAGCAATTCTCCTGCCTCAGCCTCCCGAGTAGCTGGGACTACAGGCGTCCGCCACCACACCTGGCTAATTTTTTGATATTTTTAGTAGAGATGGGGTTTTGCCATGTTGGCCAGGCTGGTCCCAAACTCCTGACCTCAGGTGATCTACCCACCTCAGCCTCCCAAAGTGCTGGGATTACAGGCGTGAGCCACCACGCCCGGCCCTCCACACCTAATTTGATGATGTTAAAAAAAACCCAAAAAACCCAAAAAACCCACCTCTTTCACAGAAAATACAAATCTCTTTCTTCCCCCACTTTAATTTTATCAGTTTATTTTAAACAGTAAATAAATCATCTAATTATAATAACGAAGACAACCTGTATAAACAGATTTGGGCACAAACACAACCTATCTTGCTAAGTATATAATACAAATGATGAGAGCAAAGGTGTTCAGATATTTTGTCTGGAGAGAGGAGCCTGTTTGTGATGAGACAAGACATGTGCGTGCCGTGGCCAAGAATCAGGGCCGGGAACATATCAGCTAGTCTGGGAATTTGGCTATTTGGGGGTGAGTTAACAGAGCATCTACTGTATTGTCAAATTACCTGGAGTGAGATAGCTTTGTTTCTGAAACCCTAAAGAATACCACTCTCAGTCTGTAGAGATACCTGACCTCATGGGAAGCTTACTTTGGGGAGGGAATGTGGGAAGTATTGTTAGAATAATGCCCTATTCCCTTATCAGTAACTTCTGCCTTGGCAGAGATGGGCATTAGTCTGACATAAAGCAATGAAAATGCTGCAGTGCCTTTTCAATTTTTTTTAAAGAGAGACTTAGCAAAAAAAAAAAAATTTCATACAAAAATATTGAAATGAATACATTTATACACATCTGATTTTAATGTAGAATTTCCATAGCAACATATTACTTATTGTTTAATGTTCAGTAACTTAGAGGCCCATTTGCCCATAAAACAATTGCGTAATGCTGTTCAGCATTAGATTATAGGAACCTCGTTCTTTATATGAAATATTATGATCTTCAGCCTTTCAATCTACCATGAGTTAATGCCTACTCTGGGAATTGATGTCATATTCCCTAACTAGAATCACTCTTGGAGAGCAAAAATAATTTATCGAGAAAAGTAATCATAAAAGAAATTGAGTGTACTAATCCATGGATTAAAATATAATTTTAAAAACTCTTTCTGACTTAGAGCTCATCTGTGAAATGATTTTACTGAGTCTCGTCCCCCACGAGTGGGGACACTGCCAAAAACCAGAATCACCTCCCTTTAACACGTAAAAATTTATCACTGAGCCCAAAGCCAGCCCAACACCATCTTGAGATTCTTGAAAGACTCTCCTTCAAAAATCAAGTCCATTCATTTAGCACGTTTCCAGAAGTTCATTGACTGTTGGATAATCAGAGGTTTAGATTTCATCGACATGCAGAAAATAGGCTCTGAGAATTCTCTAGGGCTCTTAGGCCAGGCCTGGAAAAGCTTGCTTGGACCTGTCCCTTGGACCTGTGTCAGTGTGCTGTCACTGGGAGTTCGGAAACATTTTACAATGCAGCCCTGAACTCTGGTGCATGGATGACTTGTTTTTCCGAAAGGAAAGAAGGCCAGCATTACTATGTAAGCAGAGGAAGTTGACATGATCTCATTCATGGGCCTTTCTTCTCTTTGTGTCAGGGAAATCGGCCTCTGCAGAATAGTAAGCCTTTCTTTCGGCCACACATGGTTGTCTGCCTAATTTTCCTCATTCTTAACCTTTGCCTCCTCCTCGGAATGAAGTGCGAAATACTGCCGAGACTCTGCATTCTTTCTGTATATCTTCCTCACAATAGTCAGAAGGAGCAGGGTTAAAGATGTTTGCACACCCAGAAAATAACTCCAGCACACAGGACCAGGTCTGAACAGCCAACTACCAGTGGAAAGTGGCTGCACATAGAAGTGAATTCAGAAAAGAATATTTGTTTCTGTCTTATACAATATACATGTCAGCAACCTAGTTAAGTGTTGCCTAATTTAAATTAATGATAAAATATCTTGTAAACAAGAAAAGTCCCAAAAGCAAAAACTTTCATTTAATAGTACTAATTGCCTTTGAGTCAGACCTTTGCTTTAAAACTGTTTTAGTACATGGGGAACATTAATTATGGAGTAATATTTAATATTACTTGTGAAATAGTAATTTAATTTGCTGTGTTTTATATGGTAATGCTTTTTAAAATTCTTTTAGTTGCTGTACATATTGTAGAATTATGAATTATTCTATAGATAAGATTATTCTAAGAAACGTAGAGATAATACTTTGACTATTTGTAGCCAGCAATTAAATATATATTGCATCCTGCTACTCACAAAATACTTAAGCAGGCCTTTATCATGGTCTCAACTGATGACCTGATTGATCAGAAAACATTTTACTTTTACTGGTTTACTTAAAAAGAGAATGAAATAGCTCTGTTTCTAAATGTATGTTGCTAATATCAGCCAGTAAATCGATTTTATTCCTTGTATTCTGTTACTCATCTCCTATTTCTCATTCCTAAGGGAAGAAAAGGAAAGGAGGAAGCAAGAATCTGCCTAGCGTTTGAGAGTGGACCTTGGAGAGTGGAGTCTGATGATTCGTGCGCACTAGAGCTACAGCTCAATGAAATGTCACACACATGTCCTCCTTTCCTTTCGTGTCCCCTTCTGATTGCACTGTCATGCAATAATCAAAGAGGACAAAATCATCGTGGAGCTCATTTTTCATCCTGTGCTATGTGGCTTTGGCAGCTTCAGGTTTTCTTGGAACCTTAAGTTCCCATGGGATCTGTCAGGAAAGAAACCCCTCACGGCCACTTGATTCTTTCTTCACATGCCTTAAAGGGACTAACTAGCTTCTTTTTAGAGATCTATTTTTAATCCTTTTTTTTTTTTTTTTTTTTTTTGAGACAGAGTCTTGCTCTGTTACCCAGGCTGGAGTGCAATGGCATGATCTCAGCTCACTCTAACCTCCGTCTCCCAGGTTCAAGTGATTCTCCTGTCTCAATCTCCCGAGTAGCTGGGACTACAGGTGCCCACCACCACACCCAGCTAATTTTTGTATTTTTAGTAGAGGTGGGGTATCACCATGTTGGCCAGGCTGGTCCTGAACTCCTGACCTCAGGTGATCTGCCCGCCTCAGCCTCCCAAAGTGCTGGGATTAGAGGTGTGAGCCACTGCACCCAGTTCTAAATCCCTTTTTTTAAAAAAAAACTCTTTGATAATTATGACAACATAATAGCATTTTGGAAAACAAAATGAGGGAAAAAAACCCATTCCCTTTAATAAAATTATTCCAACACAATTGGTATTTTTAAAAAATATATGTTGTCATCAGGTCTCTTTTGTATAAATCTATTTTTACATAGATTTGTAATCATGCTTTTTTTTAATACTTAGACATATTGCTGGATTTTTTAAATCCAGTTTTCATAATTATTATTTAAAACAGCTATATAACAGTTCATGAAATAGATGGTTCATCATTTATATAGAGAGGTCTTCCTATTTTTTTAAATTTAAGTTTTTATTTTTTTTACATATATATAAGTAAACTATACTATCTTATTACTATATATGATGTGAATCATATTGCCATATATGTTCCTATACTATATAATATTGGATTATATTAATTCACATTACTTTCTCCTTGTTTTAAAAATGTCCTGAGGCTAGAGACCTGCAAGTGGATACACTGGGTTAATGGGTATGGCTAATCCATAGCTTTTAATACACATGCCAAATTGCTCTCCAAAAGGGCTGAGCCAATTATGAATGAAAATTCCAGTTTCAAGGCAATCTAGCTCCTAATCTTTATAACTACTTTATCCTGCAACTTAGGGAGAGAAGCTGATGAAGGACCAGTTTGTTCCATGCTCTGTGAAGAAGAGAATAATGGTTGCGAAATCAGCTTTAAGTAATTATTAGGAGAGAAAATTGACATCTTTCTCTGATAAGGCAAATTGGATAACACATTATGCCTAGATGTTATACTATTTACAGTCTTAGTCTCTATTGTGTTTCTATTGCCTATTCATATTTTATAGGTATGTGTTATTTTATTCATAAAGATTTTGATAAAGTCATATTTTTATAGAAAAGTTATTCAAGTGTGGAAGCATGTGTCAGCCTCCAACTCAGCTGATTGTATCATTTCCTGCTCAAAACCCTCACCAGACTCCATTACTTACTAAATAAATTCTGAATTCCTTATTCTGACACTTCAAGTCCTTCATTTTCTGGCCTGAAGCTTCCTTCCATCTTTATCTCTTACTAGAAGTTCTCTACACAGCAGCCAATCAGTGATTCTTGCTATTCCTCAAACAATACTTCTTCCTGCTCCCTATCATGGGTTTCACCTTTCCTGTCAAAATTTCACTTGGATTTCAAGGTGTTTAGAGTCATGCCCTCCCACAGCTTTTCCTGATTCCTGACATGTTTCTCCTCCCAAGTGCCTGTAATTTCTTCCTCCTCTGGATCATGGTGAAAGTTTTGCTTCTCTCTTAAAGCATTTATCACATTCTATCTCATAGTACTTGTGAACTTGTCAAATACCATTAAGTTGTAATATTCTTGATGGCAGAGAAACTTCTTATTTATTTGTTAATGGCTCACAATACTTATCAGTGTGCCTTACATATAGCAGTTTCTTAATAAATATTTGTTTAATTCAAGTATATAGGTTGGACCCAAGAGACCCCAATTAGTGTCCTGATCTACCGCTTAGTAGCAGCTATCAGAATATAGACATAAAATCTCAAGAGGAAGTAATTAGACATCTATACTTACGTGATAACTGATGCAAACAATTCTGACCCTCAAGTGTTTTGAGATCTTCAAGTGTGTTCCGAATCATCAAAGATAAAATGATCTGGTAGACTCTTTCAGGTTGCAAAACAACTAATATATATCCAGGCTACTTCAATTAGGCTATATATTGTAAGGATTCAAAAGGAAATAAAGAATGATTAAAAACAATCCATTTCCCACACTGCCCCAGCTCCTGGAGGACCAGAATTTTTACCTCTTTTCTAGTTTCTCCTTGGCTCCTCAGCACAGGCCCCTGTTGCTCCCAACTCCTGAACTTTGCCATTATGGAAACTAAGCTTCCGTTGGTCTTTGCTACCCCTACTCTCAAGATTGACTTTGTCATTCAAGTGGAAGATTTGACTGGCCAGCCAGTCCCAATCTGCTAGTGCCGTCAAGCCATCTGTGGTTGGACCACAGTCTACAAGGCAGCCAAACGCCAGAGTTTTTAGACTGGGGTCCCACTTGTGTCCCACTGTGGCCCAGCTAGTGGTGTTAGGATGACTGAAAATTGTGCAAATTCTGGCCACCTATTCACCTAAGGAATTGGACATGAGACTTACACTCCTGGCATTAAATCTCTTAAACAGGTTTAGTTTTTGACTGTTAAATTATTTTCTAATTTTGTAAAGTTGGTAATTCATATGTTGTATATAATCTTTATTAAACCTGAATTTTATGTCAGTTGGGACTTTGTCCAATTTTGACAGGTGTTAATGGATATTCTGCTTAATAATAAGTACTGGCCAGGCACAGTGGCTCACGCCTGTAATCCCAGCACTTTGGGAGGCTGAGGTGGGTGGATCACGAGGTCAGGAGATCGAGACCATCCTGGCTAACACGGTGAAACCCCGTCTCTACTAAAAATACAAAAATTAGCTGGGCGTGGTGGTGGGCGCTGGTAGTCCCAGTGATTCAGGAGGCTGAGGCAGGAGAATGGCGTGAACCCAGGAGGCGGAGCTTGCAGTGAGCCGAGATTGTGTCACTGCACTCCAGCCTGGGCGACAGAGTGAGACTCCATCTCAAAAAAAATAATAAAAATAAAAAAAAGTGCTAACTTTGCCAGGCATGGTGGCTCACACCTGTAATCCCAGCACTTTGGGAGGCCGAGGCGGGTGGATCACCTGAGGTCGGGAGTTCGAGACCAGCCTGACCAACATGGCGAAACCCCATCTCTTCTAAAAATACACAAATTAGCCGAGTGTGGTGGTGGGTGCCTGTAATCCCAACTACTCGGGAGGCTGAGGCAGGAGAATTGCTTGAACCCAGGAAGTGGAGGTTGCAGTGAGCCAAGATCGCACCATTGCACTCCAGCCTGGGCGACAGAGCGAGACTCCATCTCAAAAAAAAAAAGTACTAACTTTATGAAGCACTTACCATTGCAAATGTGTCTTCTTTCATCTTCTCAAGAACTCTGTAAGATACTTTTTTATCCTCATTTCATAGAAAAGGCTCAGAGAAGTTTATTAACTTGTGTACAGTCACAGTTAAGTCATAGAACCGGGATATGACCTTAAGTTGGTTAGGATGCAAAACCTGTCCATGAACCACACTCAAGCATGGACAATGTAGAATTTGAATTATTATTTTATTTTTATTTTTATGTTTTTAGAGACAGAGTGTCTCCCTGTCACCCAGGCTGGAGTACAGTAGTGCAATCATAGTTCACCGCAGCCTCAAACTCCCAGGCTCAAGCCACCCTCCCACCTCAGCTTCCTGAGTAGCTGGAATTACAGGTGCTCACCACTGTGCCCAGCTAATTTTTAAAATTTTCTGTAGAGATAGGGGTCTCGTTATACTGCCAGGGCTGGTCTTGAACTCCTGGGCTCAAGTGATCCTCCCGCCTCAGCCTCCCAAAGTGCTGGGATTACAGGCATGAGCCACGAGCGGAGTTTGGATTATTTAACCCTCATTTTTCTCCAAGTAGAAAACATATCAGGTTTTATGTAAATTTTAACTTTTTCATATCTCATGGTGAGCCTGGATATTTTGCAAGTGAAATGAAGAGTATCGAGGCTCAGGATGCACACCCGAACTTCAGTGTTGTCAATATTCCTGCTTATTCCACCGTGACAGGTTTTCTCCCCACCCTTCACATTTTTATTCTCAAATATCATATGGAAAAAAATGTGCTCTGCACTGTGACAGAGCTTTATGCTAAAGGGCTTTCAAGAGAGTTAGTAGAGAAGTAACTTTGCTCTGTGTTTAAATAGCTTTCCTGAAAATATCACTCTGCTCAAGCGTTAGTGTTGCCTTTATAAATATATACAAAACCATTGGAACAAATGAACTTAAATTTGCAAAACTTCGAAGAAAAAATAAAACATGATCAGATCGCTCTTTTCATTAGAAGCTGAACTGGGTTCACAATTGCATTTCCAATTCAATTAAAAATGTAAAATTCACTGCAGTCCCTCCTACAATGTTGTACTCCTTTTATCTGGAATTTCAGGTTTCTTTTTTCTGTTTCCTGGGATTTGCAAAGTAGCAAAATCAGCCAGTTTACATTTAAGATGTTTTGATTCTTTTCTCAGACTCTTGCCAGTGTACTTAACACAGAATGATTAAAAGCTGTGTGTTCTGTTAGAACTGTTATAGTGTTTAAACAAGGAAGTCTGTGTTTGTTTAAGAGAATGGGGAAATGGTTATCTTGACAGATTAGACTGAAAAAACAGGACAGCCACAGTCTAGAACAGATGTCCACATTTGCCACTTGGCTGGCTTTTTGAGGTATTCTAAACAAAACTTGCTTGTGTGCTTGTGCCTGTGTTCTGCTTGACACCTGACTGAGGAATGTGATTAAGAGCTACTGCCAGGGCCTGCGTGCCTCTGTGGGCAAATGTTCCCAGGTTTGAAATTTCTCAGAGTCTGTTTAACTATGTCATAATTAAACTAATGGAACACAAGAGAAATTTCTCTAACGGACTTAAAGACCCCGTTCAACTGCAGTTTCATCTCACATCACACACGGTTCCCGTGGCTTCACTGAAAAGTTGAAATGAAGCTGAACAGAAGCTGCAGGGTACACCACATTAATCAATCTCTTAAAAATGTGATCTTAAAAACTGGATGAAACATCAGTGGCAGTGGTTTAGTGGGAATAGCACTGTATGAAAATTCAGGAAACCTTAATGCAAGCCCTAACTCTGCCATTTACTATTATAGCTGTTTGATCATGGTCAAGTCCTCACTTAACCTTTCTAGGTTAACGAAGCTATTGTTGATGATACTGATGACAACAGCTTGTGTTTATTGAGCCCGTATTCTGTGCCAGGCAGTGTTACAAGCTTGACACGCAATACTCCATCATACCGTCAAAAAAGCCCTGAAAGGTAAATACAGTTAGCTTTGCTGTTTCCTATGGAATCTCAGCAAACTAAGAACTTTGCTCAAAGTCAGATATCTAATGCGTAGCATACCAGCTAGGGTGTTTCCCAGGTCTAACAATTATACTTTATTGGATTTCTGTCTTTTCAAGGAGGATCTCCAAGGTAATTTCCATTTGTAAAATTCAATATTTGTGAAATCTGAACATATGAAAATCACTTTAAATATGTCAACAAATAAAAAAGACTCAGACTTACCCTTTTATAGTTGTGGTTATGCATAGATATCTACATTGCCTCATTGCACCGTTTACCATAAATATTAACATATAATTTTTAAATCAAATTTATGAAAGTATAGAATAGCCTCACTACATGGTATTTGCTCACTCAGATTTGGGGAGTTTAAACCTCTGGAATGTGGGATTATGACTTTTTACAGAGGAAGAAATTCAAATTATAGTGTACAGTGTAGGACTTTGAGATATGCTTGCTAGCTCATATAAGAAATGATCAATTTCTTGGTCACTCTCTTTGTTGTATTTATTACTATTTATATAACTTCATTTTAACTTTATAGTAATATGGATGATATTTAAGTATATTTAGTCTGTATTTAGAAGTTATTCTACTGCAGCTTTATTGGTAACAAAGAAAGAAAGGTTTCCATTGGCTTACTTTAAATAAGTAAGATCTTTTGACTTATCTCAAATATATTCTCATGTGGTATGTGAATATATTTTCCAAAAACCATGACAGCACAGTTTTGTTGTTGTTGTTTTGTTTTGTTTTTGAGACAAGGTCTGGCTCTATCACCCAGGCTGGAGTGTAGTGGCACAATCTTGGCTCACTTCAACCTCCACCTCCCGGGCTCAAACCATCCTCCCACCTCAGCCTCCTGAGTAGCTGGGACTACAGGTGTGCACCAGCATGCCCGGCTAATTTTTGTATCTTTTGTAGACATGTGGGGTTTTGCTACATTGCCCAGGCTATTCTCAAACTTGTGAGCTCAAGCAATCCACCCACGTCAGCCCCCAAAATTCTGGGATTACAGCCGTGAGCCACCGTGCCCGGCCAACAGCACAGTTTTTATTGAAAATATAAAATTTGAAATGTCAAAGTAGCAAGTGGCAGTCCACTTCTTCCCTGGCTGTGTTGTCAGTGTTAGTGGGGTTACCCAGGTCTTTGGTAGACCAGACAGGATTATGACCATGGATTCTACCGGCTTTATTCTTAGAGACTAGCTAGAGCATCCCATTAATGCAAAGTCTAAAAGACTGGTTTGAAGAATTAAGCATGCACCAATTTTATATATCTGTACATATTTATTAATCAAATAAAATGTATTTAATAATTACTTCTTGTGCAATTGTTTAAATGACTTATGGTAGTGTCTAAGCTCCTTTAATCTTTACCTGAAGACAGTCAGCCTGGGTAGCTTCATTTCTAGTCCTCTTGCCTTACTTTTACTTCTTTTGGCTCTAACCCTGCTCCCATGTAAATCTCATTCCTAACATTTGGAACCACCTTTTACTCTACTTCTGCTATTTTTCTCTCCTACCACTTCTGTTCAGGATAAATATCTTGAAATTCTAACCTCAGCCGTCAATGGATCAAATGATGAAAGGACTTATCCAAAAAGCTATTTTGTTTACCACAAAAATAAGAGGCCATTTCTCCCCAAAGAGGAATCTATTGTTTTGTCTTATCTCCTTTCGAATGAAAGAATTGAACAATTGAACCAGCAGGGCCACTTGTTTATCCCCATGCTGACACAGTGCCACGCAGTTGATATTAATAGATAACAAAGGAATTTCAGCGTAATTACTTCTTACATACATTCTTGGTCATGTGTCATGTAATTTCCCTGGTTTGATTTCCCCAGGAATTCCTAACGCTAGGAATTTAGATTAGTTTCTGCTAACATTTAAGATCACCAAATTGAGGCTGTGATCTCCATTTCAAACATAGCTCAAAGATAAATACAAATAATGAGCTTGAATATGTTGAGTCATGGTTAGGAAAAGTGAGGTCCAAATCTTCAGAGGCTGTTTGTCTAGGATGAGTCATGTGGTCTGCCCCTTCCACAACTGAGCATTTACTCGGGTGAAATCAGGTAAAGAAATGATCTGAGACAGGCCACAGAGCAGTCTGTGAGGTAGGGGTGAGTGAGGCATGCCTGGGTATTTGAGTTGATTTATGGGGGACTTGTGTGTTTATGAAACTCGTGGGTTTTTGGGTTTTTTGGTTTTTGGCATCACTGTCTAGACTGCTTCCTTCTTCCTGCTCCTCACCCCTTTTCCAGAACTAGTGCTAGCTTGACTACTGTTGATCCATGGATTGTGCATGCAAAGCTCCAGGCCAAAGAGGTTCACCAGGGTTTAGAGATAAACAATTTAAAAAATATATCTTTCAAGCAGTGCTTCACCCACTTGGGTTATCTGTGAACCCACTTTTCTAAAATTTACCAAATCTTAAAAAAAGTTGACCTACATTTTAATTTAAATAAATGTATTATAGAAGGAAACAAGATATCCCATGCTATAAATAGGAGACTCCATTCAAAACTGTGGAGACAAAACAATGGAGTTTAGACTTTAAATGCTAAAAAGGATCTGAGTTTGAGGCCTGTTCTCTTTTTCTGAAAGAGATGTCAGGGTTAGAGAGGTGGCAACCGCATACCAGTGCCAAACTAAAACTTTCTCCTTGGCTGGGTGTGGTGGCTCACGCCTGTAATCCCAGCACTTTGGGAAGCCGAGACAGGTGGATCACCTGAGGTCAGGAGTTCGAGACCAGCCTGGCCAACATGGTGAAACCCTGTCTCTACTAAAAATATAAAAATTAGCAGGGCATGGTGGGTGGGTGCCTGTAGTCCCAGCTACTGGGGAGGCTGAGGCAGGAGAACTGCTTGAACCCAGGAGGCAGAGGTTGCAGTAAGCCAAGATTGCGCCACTGCACTCAAGCCTGGGCAACAGAGTGAGATACCATCTCAAAAAAAAAAAAAAAAAAAAAAAAAAAAAAAGGCCAGGCGTAGTGGCTCACGCCTGTAATCCGAGCACTTTGGGAGGCCAAGGTGGGTGGATCACAAGGTCAGGAGATCAAGACCATCCTGGCTAATACGGTGAAACCCTGCCTCTACTAAAAATACAAAAAATTAGCTGGGAGTGGTGGCATGCACCTGTAGTCCCTGCTACTTGGGAGGCTGAGGCAGGAGAATTGCTTGAACCCAGTAGGCGGAGGTTGCAGTGAGCCGAGATCACACCACTGCACTCCAGCTTAGGCAACAGAGTGAGACTCTGTCTCAAAAAAAAAAAAAAAAAGGAAAAAAGAAAAACAACTTTCTCCTTGATGTATTCAGAAGGATTGAGAGAAAACTGAAAATAGAATAACTTGCTCACTGTGTAAGTTAGCGTTATGTAATGCTGTGTTTGTGATCTACTTCATTTCACACACCTTCAATAGCATTTGTCTCACACAATGAGAAATGTTTTTAACTACTGTCTGGACCAGATAGTAGTTGGCAGTAGATTCAACATGGATTTATCGAATGCCTATCATGTGTATCATTTGTGCAAGGCATTACGGGGAATACAAAGAAAGCAGATTAACTTGAATTGGGGTTAGAAGACATAAATAATATGTATCATATATATGTGTGTGTGTGTGTGTGTGTGTGTATGTTTATATATTGAGTATTTCAAGGATGTACTTTCCTCCTCCTGGTGTTTACCATTCTTAAAAATACATAATCTTAATATTTTTTCACCACAAATCCTTTGAGGATTGAATATTATATTGATTAAATAATGAGGCAGTGTCGTGTGCTTTGGGCTTGATAATCTTTGAGAGTAAAATAATACTAGATTTGGTGACATGACTGGTGTCTTGTTTTTCCCAGCTTTTAAGTCTAGCATTTCATAAAAAACAAAAATGTTGCATTTCATTTGGAACTTTAAAGTGCTCTAAGTGAAATCCGCGTGAGTGAAGGGGTGCCCAGTGGCTCACAGCTCAAGAGTGCCCCATTGACTGTGTCTTCAACTCGTTTCAGAGAAGTTGCTGGCCACGCTTGGCCACAGTGTTAGCCTTCTGAATGAAATACAGACAACAAATAGGAAATCAGAACAGGGGGACTCTCTAAAGAACAGTTCTTTTTTTTTTTTTTTTGAGATGGAATCTCCCCCTGTTGCCCAAGATGGAGTGCAATGGCGCGATCTTGGCTCAATGCAACCTCTGCCTCCCAGGTTCAAGCAATTCTCCTGCCTCAGCCTCCTGAGTAGCTGGGATTACAAGTGCACACCACTATGCCCGCGTAATTTTTGTATTTTTAGTAGAGACGGGGTTTCACCATGTCGGTCAGGCTGGTCTCGAACTCCTGATCTTGTGATCCACCCGCCTCTGCCTCCCAAAGTGCTGGGATTACAGGCATGAGCCACTGCGCCCTGCAAGAACAGTTCTTTGATACAGTTCTTTAGTGAGAAGGACTTTAATCATGGAATCTGGCAGCTTTTATCTATCTTAGTGAGGACGCTCTCCTTCCAGGTTCCAGAAGCAGGACACATATCCATGCATTTCAAAGGTCCTGGACATAAGGCTGTTGTGGGCTATGCAGGACTCTCAGGACATGAATCTTGCACCAACCCTGGGGGTGTGGGACAGCAGACAGCTCCTAGGTGCAGTTTTCTCCTCACCATGCCCTAAATGAAGTGGAAAGGTCACTTGGCTAATCAAGCAATGGGCTTCTTGCTTGTATTCAGATATGCTTTTACTGCATATGGTTTAGTACACCCAGACTTCAATATCATACTGAGAATTTAAAACTCACCTTAGGCTGTCCTTTGGGACAGGTGTGTGCTCATATGCATGTGTGTGTTCCAGTAGGGTCTGTCCCTGGATCCCCAGTACAGCTTTGAAGTGGAATGGTGGCTCCACACACAACAATGAACAATTCTTTTCCCTTGTTTCCCCACACTTGCTCCCCCTGCCTTCTTCCCTGATTATCTCTCTACTGTTCTTGCCGTCTTCTGGTGCCCTATCTCTCAGCACCATTTCTACTTCCCAAGCAACTGTCCAACAAACTGTTGCATCTTAGCAAACATTGTTAATCCAGAATCCTTTGGTTATTTCTCAGAGGACTCCATTTGGAAAACTGTTTCTCCTTTCAGATTTGGGGAATCATAATCTTAAAACTTAATTCATTTATTCAACAAATGTTTCTCAAAGGCCTACCCTGTGCCAGGTACTGTGCCAGATAGACACTTAAATAAATACATTTTCAGCACTTTTAAGAATTTTAGAATCCGGTGGGAGGAGACAGGCAAGTAAATCAATGATAGTTATAAGTAATATATTAGTCATAATAAAAACTATGTCAGGGTGCCGGGCAGGGTGGCTTACGCCTGTAATCCCAGCACTTTGGGAGGCTGAGGCGGGCAGATCAATTGAGGTTGGGAGTTGGAGATCAGCCTGACCAACACGGAGAAACCCTGTCTCTACTAAAAATACAAAAAATTAGCCAGACGTGGTGGCGCATGCCTATAATCCAGCTACTCCGGAGGCTGAGGCAGGAAAAGCACTTCAACTGGGGAGGCAGAGGTTGCAGTGAGCCGAGACCACGCCATTGCACTTCAGCCTGGGCAACAGGAGCGAAACTCCATCTCAAACAAACAAACAAACAAAAAACCCCCAAAACTATGCTAGATCTACTGGTATGCAGTTGTGCGAATGAGGAGGAGAGACATCTCAATCAGATGCTCTGGGTTCTTCTAGCTCCCTTACTGGCCCTTTTGCCACATTGAGCACCGCAAAGTGTTTACGTCACTGTAAGAGCAGAGTGTGAGAGTAGGGCTAGCACACACTGGTATGACTGTTCCAGTTGTTAAAACATTGAAATACTCCTGTACCAGTAGGTGATGACTTCAGTGTCCCTTCTACCCCAGGAGCCCCAGCTATTTCCCACAGACTCAGCAACTAAGGACAGACTGAGGCCCTGCAGGCATGGCTCCAGCATTTTGGCCTGGGGCCATTCTGTTTAGTTGTCATCTGGGCCATAAAGATTGCTTGGTGGTTTGAATATCCTCCCTGTGTACTGGACTTGTTGGGCATTGAATCTGCTGCACCCAGCACAGAGACTGCCATTTAAGTAGTGCACAATAAATATTAGGTGGATGTTTAACATGTAATGTAATTACTAGGATTTAGGATGGGGAAGTTAATAGACCAGGCTTCTTGAATGAAGCAAGACTTCAGTCGAGTTTTGGAAATCTTAATTTTTTTAATTACAGAAAGAATAAATGCACATCATTGAATTTCATGAAAATTCTGTAAAGTACAAAGAAGAAAAAACAATCAGCTATTATCATACCACCCGGAGGCGGCCACAATTGACAATTTGATGTGTTGTCTTTTGGAATTTTCAATATGTGTATTTACTTCTCTCTCTCTCTCTCTCTCTCTCTCTCTCTCTCTCTGTGTGTGTGTGTGTGTGTGTGTGTGTGTATGGGCATGTATGCAAGTGGGCCTGTAAGAGGGGTGTGGTGGTCATAATAGTTTAAAATTGTTTGATGTGGCTTCTTTTATTTTTCTAAGCACTTGACCTTGGCCTTATTCTGCCTAATGTACCCACCTATCCATCTATCAGGAATGCAGACAGGGAACACAGTGATATTCAATTTTTGATATTCAAAGATATGATTTTGCAGCAAGTCAATAGTCTTGAAAATCAGGATATTTCTTGGAGAAAAGTAATTCAAAATTACTTTGTTTCCTTATTTTTTAGCATGTCAAAATCCACACTTAGTGAACTAGACCATAGGTAATTTCTTAATAGAGGGCCTGTCAGGAAGATTACAATACTCTTCCAGTCCAGGGAGTTTGGGGGAAAAAGAAGGAAAGAGAATTGGGAGAGAGAAAACATCAGATATGCGCTGTGAGTTAGAAAAGTGAGGTGAATAACAGGAGTCTTTCCCACCTTCTCCACCTGATGCCCATTTGGGAATGGGGGAGGTTGCCACACCGGCTACTGCGTATCAATCAGACATGAAGCCACAGCAAAATAAATGGTGGTACAGCAAGCTCAGGCAGAGAGAGGTCTTCAAGTTTATCTTTTTGGAGCGGTCCTTGGTCCCTGTGGAGCAAAGAGGGACCCAGCATGAATGTGGAGACTGTCAAACGGGGTTACCAGAGTGGAGGCGGGGTGTCTCTATCACAAAAGATGTAGAGCTGACAGCTCAAGCTGGGGCTCAGTGGGAAATGTAAGACCTGAGAGAAGTCTAGAATGTCAAGCTTATCCAACCAAGCTGAGAGACCAGGTTGCCAGCTCCACCAGATACATGCTATGAATGGCATTTGGGGCTGTAGTGTCTAGGGGGTGAGGTCGTTGCTCCAAGCGCAAGGGAGGCCGAAGAACTGAAAGCAATTGACTTGGCTTTTCTGCCCTGAGGTAAGTAACCTTCACCTCTCCCCTCTTACCTTGAGATATTAGCATTTCTATTCAATACTACTTAAAGCAGCAGTCTAATTTATAAAATCAGATTAAATGTTATACCTGACAGGACACTTAGTTAATGTTTTCCCAAATAATGATAGCTGAGTACTGGAAGGGAGGAACAGATCATCCATAGATGAAAGAAATTACATGTTTTCTCCATCTACCTGCGTTGTGTTATTTAAAATTGTGCATGCACACGCACATTCAGTAAGACCATCATACTGGGTACAGAGTTGTTCCTGTTAAAGTTGTTTTGTTGGCAAAGATCAGAAACTCCCTAAGGTTCACTCAGGTAACAGAGTAAGGGATAATTTAAGAATCCCAAAAGGCAATTTCATGGATATCTACAGATGAGAAGAAGAGAAGACAGGTTTCAGGAGAAGTAGAATGGGAAATTAAAGACCCACGTTTATGCTCACAACCTCAGTGATCACAAGATCGCTCTCATTTCTGCTTCCCCCTTATTAAGCTTGTTCTTGGTACAATATATACTGATGGCAAGTAAACACACAAAAAGATGCTTAGCATCAGTAGTTATTAGGGAAATCTTCATTAAAACCACAATAAGCTAACATTACACACTTATTAAAAAAAACACTGGCAAAAATGCAGAGCAACTAGAACTCTCACAGTGTTGGTGGAAATGCAAGATAAATATTTTTTTTTCTTGGAAATTTTTTTATCTCTGGAAAACAGTTTGTAAATTTCCTATCAAGTTAGACATACACTTCCTGTATGATGCAGAAATTCCACTTCTACATACTTACCAAGTGAAATGATTTTTTAAAAAGTCTACATGAAGGCTGGGTACAGTGGCTCACACCTATAATCTCAGCACTTTGGGAGTCCGCGGCAGGTGGATCACCTGAGGTCGGGAGTTCAAGATCAGCCTGACCAACATGGAGAAACCCATCTCCACTAAAAATACAAAGTTAGCCAGGCTTGGTGGCGCATGCCTCTAATCCCAGCTACTTGGAGGCTGAGGCAGGAGAATCGCTTGAACCCAGGAGGCGGAGGTTGCGGTGAGCCAGGATCATAGCATTGCACTCCAGCCTGTGCAACAGGAGTGAAACTCTGTCTCAAAAAAAAAAAAACAAAACAAAATAAAAACAAACAAAAACAAATGAAAAGTCTACATGAATGCTTATAGCAGTTTTATTTATAATTTCTCCAAACTAGAAAACAAAACAAAACAAATGTTCTTTAACTGGGAAGTGCATAATCAAGTTTTAGTACATCGAATACAATGGCATACTACTTAGTAGTGAAAAGGAGTAAACTACTGATATATGCAACAAGATAAATGAGTCTCAAATGCATTATGCTAGTAAAATAAGCCAGATTTAAAAGGTGACATGTTATATGATTCCATTTATATGGCACTCCCCAAAAGGTAAAACTACAGAAATGGAGAATAGGTCAGTGGTTGCCAGGAGTTAGGGGTGGATGAGGACATTGTCTGAAAAGGAGAAGCATAAGGGAAGTTTTTAGAGTGATGAAGATCAGGAAAATGTTCTGTCACCTCATTGTGATGGTAGTGACATGGCTCTATGCATTTGTCAAAAGTCATAGCATTTTACATTAAAAAGAATGATTTTATTGTATGTATATTTTTAAAATTTTGAAAAATGTTAAAAAGGAAGTTGAAAAACAATTCCAGTAAGACAGAAAATATAATTGACACTTCTCAGGTCAGATTACCATGTTGGTCCAATGATGGATGATTCCTCAGCAGAGCCCTAAGCTGTTTCTCTAGGTTTTGAGTGGTTCAGTAACCGTGGGTTGGCAAATGAAGAGACTTGTCCAGTTGTACACTGTGGCACCATTGATTAAGGTTATTTAATGAGCATTTCCCCACATCTTTTTTTTTTTTAATTTTTTTAATTTTTTATTTTTGAGACAGAGTCTAGCTCTGTCCCCCAGGCTGGAGTACAGTGGCGCGATCTCGGCTCACTGCAACCTCTGCCTCCCGGGTTCACGCCATTCTCCTGCCTCAGCCTCCCAAGTAGCTGGGACTACAGGTGCCTGCCACCACACCCGGCTAATTTTTTGTATTTTTAGTAGAGACAGGGTTTCACCGTGTTAGCCAGGATGGTCTTGATCTCCTGACCTCGTGATCCACCCACCTCAGCCTCCCAAAGTGCTGGGATTACAGGCGTGAGCCACCGTGCCCAGCTACATCTCCCCACATCTTTAAAGTTATCTCGTATGCATCTATTGAAAATGTTTCTAGTGACCCATTCTACCTATAAATGTATCTGCCAAGTTTCAAAGAAGAATTTGAAAGTCACTTGATAACTAATTATCAGAGATATGCAAATCAAAACCACAATGAGATACTATCTCATTCTAGTGAGAGAGGCTACTATAAAGTCAAAAAACAACAGATGTGGACGAGGCTGTGGAGGAAAGGGAATGCTTATATACTGTTGGTGGGAATGTAAATTAATTCAGACATTGTGGAAAGCAGTTTGGAGATTTCTCAAGGAACTTAAAACAGAGCTACTATTTGACCCAGCAATCCCATTACTGGGTATATATCCAAAAGAAAATAAATTGTTCTACCAAAAAGACACATGTACTCATATGTTAATCATAGTACTATTCACAATAGCAAAGATATGGAATCAACCTAGCTGCCTATCAATAGTGGATTGAATAAAGAAAATGTGGTACATATATACCATGGAATACTATGTAGCCATAAAAAAGATGAAATCATGTCTGTCTTTGCAGCAACATAGATGCAGCTGGAGGTCATTGTCCTAAGTGAATTAAGGCAAGAACAGAAAATCAAATACTATGTGTTCTCACTTATAAGTAAGAGCTAAACATTGGGTACTCATAAACACAAAGATGGCAACAATGGACACTAGGGACTACTAGAGGTGCGAGGGAGGGGAGCAAGGGCTGAAAAAGTAGCAATTGAGTACTATGCTCAGTAGCTGGGTGATGGGATCAATCATACTCCATGCCTCAGCATCATATGATATACCCATGTAACAAACCTGTGCATGTGCCCACTGAATCTAAAATAAAAGTTGAAATTATATATATATATATATATATATATGAAAATAACTAGATAAAGTAAGGAAGGAAAGCAAAGAAGCAGGAAAAGATCTAGATGCCATCTACTCTCAGAAGTGTCAGAACCAGCATCCTCTCAATCAAGGACTTAATACAGAGAAGCAATTTTGAATATAACATTGTGATAAGTAGTTTGTGTTGCATCAGAATATATATTAAGATTAAACTTCAAGATGCCAAGGAGCTATCTAGTTAGAGGGTAAAACTAACACATAGAAAAAAGATACAAGTATTCCTATTTTCTGCTTAATATATGTTTCTAACAGTTTGCCTCTAAGCCTTGTAAAATTGTATTATATTAAGTACAAAAACCCTATAGAATAAGCCTTGGAAGTATCAAGGTCTGAAAATCTTTGAAAAGTGCAAACGTGTTTCAGGTACTCTTTACCTTATTGGTATAAGGCGGAGATGTTACATTTTGCTATTACTTATAGTTTGAAATAGCTTCCTTGATTTTTGTAATCAAGTATCTTTGTGCAATTGCTGAGCATCTTGAAAACACTTCAAAATCAACATAACTGTATATTCGGTAGAAGTACCAAAGCAGCAGCAATTAAGCCCAGAGCTGCTAGCTGATATTTAGGAGTATCAAGTCACATTTTCTGCACTATGAGAAATTGTCTCAACTTTGGTTTACAACATAAAAATGGGTGAATCAGTGTTATATCAGGAAACAACACACTCTCTGGCTACTTCTCTCAGACGAAAAGCCACATAACTAATGTCACTAGGTTTATTTCTCTTCTTTCTAGGAATAATGTTTCTAGGTTAAGACTGAAGCCAATGGCAAGAGTGTGTGTGTGTGTGTGTGTGTGCATGCTGGGGGAAGATGGGGGGTAGCCCAATCTCTCTTTACGCGTCCCTCAAAGTGGCAAATATTAGAATGTTCTCATACTTGATTTTCTGATGAGCAAATACAGTCATCATTCAGTAGGCTGTGTAAAAGAAAAATAGGAAATTTTCAGTAATCTCCTCTTGTCAGACTTCGCATAACATAAATGTATCAGTGGAAGATTAAAGGCCAATTCATGAAAATAAAATAGAATGACTTGAGGTGATTCAGGGAGAAGAGAACACATTGTTTGTAAATGAAGGTTAATGATACCTTTGCACCAGCTGCAATTTTGTAGCATGCATATTTTGATGAATTATACCAAGGATGTATCATAATTTGTGACCTATATACAAAAGACTCAAAGTGAAGTAGTTATCCACATTTTATTGTAATTTTTTTTTTTCTGATCAGAATCCCCCTTCCCCATATCACTAAACTCTCTATATGGGTGTATATATTTTTTCAGACTATTAGTTCCCCCTGGAGACTATAACACTGACCAGCCACAACATGATTAAAGAGAAAGAAATAGTTGTATGAGTCACCTATACATGTCAACAGGGGCTCACAGGGATGGATTTAAATTTTTTAAATTTAGATTTATTTACTTTGAAAATTGTTGATGGAGGCCGGGCGCGGTGGCTCATGCCTATAATCCCAGCACTTTGGGGGGCCGAGGTGGGTGGATCACCTGAGGTCAAGAGTTTGAGACCAGCCTGGCCAACATGGTGAAACCCTGTCTCTACTAAAAATACAAAAATTAGCCAGGCGTGGTGGCAGGTGCCTGTAATCCCAGCTACTCGGGAGGCCGAGGCAGGATAATTGATTGAACCCAGGAGGCAGAGGTTGCAGTGAGCTGAGATCACGCCATTGCACTCCAGCCTGGGGGACAAGAGTGAGACTTGGTCTCAAAAAAAAAAAAAAATTGTTGATAGAATTTTTACATTTCGCCTCAAAAAGGCTGTACGATATCACTGCTGACACTACATTTACGCAGAGACTGACTTTATGCTAACAAATATTCTGTTCAGATTGTCAGCAAAGCTGAAATGAATGAGCTTAGCACAATTCAAATGGATCTTCGGCATATCATCAATCAATTCTGTTCTCCCTGGCACTCTTAGGTTAATATCAAAGTATACAATACAACATCATCCATTTTACTTAGCATTCTTTGTGTGCAGTCCCATAAAACATGCTACAGAGTTTTCCTGATCTCTCCCTTCTAGACTAGAGTGACTCTGACAGTGACGAAGCAGAAGCTGAGGAGATGTGACCAGGGATTGTTCCCACAGGCTTCTTTGTCTCTAGGGCAAGGTGCATGTCTCCACAATAACCAATATTGACCCTTGGTGGTTCGGATAAAGAAAAAAAAGACAAAAATTAAAGTTCAAAATAACCAAATTCAAGGATAAAAGTCCAAAAAGCAGGAAGAGATGGATGAGTGTGAAAATGTCAGAGAGATGAAGTAAACAGCCCAGAAAGCTCCGCTTCAGTTCATTTGACTCAGTTGCAATCCACCTCAATGAAAAAGGAGCAGAGAGAAATGCTGCGAGGGTGACGCTGAGACCATTTCTGAAAACTGGAAGGCCATTCTGAAAAAATTCCAACATGGATTCTTATTTAGCCTGGATTCGGTTTACTTCAAGCAAATGTATTAAATTCAAATTTCATTCAGAAGCAAAGTCAATCTTATTCTTGAAATTACAGAATAGCCATTCTTGCCATGTTCAGTTTCTATGTGGCAGAGAACTACCCTGGGCTTACCTGCCGCAGTAGGATAAAAACTTCTGCTTCAGAGGAAACAAGAAAGAATAACAGGAGAATAGTGACTGCAAACTCTGCTTTCTGACAGAATTATTGTAGCTTGTGACTCAGGAGCAATGTAATGTTTCCCTTAACTATGTTAAATGTTAGCACATTTTGTATTTAAAAGATCCCAAAGGTGAATCTTCTATAGCTGCTATTCCTACTCTGAAAAGTCAAGTACTCTTAGGGGTGAAAGTGGGGAGCACAGGGTATTATTGCAAAAGGGGAGTGTGAATCTGTGTGGTCTCTGAGTGTTACTGATATGGAGATATGGACAGGAGACAGGGAAATACTGGGTAGAAGAGGGCAGTTCCCCAGCAAAGGCCCCACCCTCAAGCCTGGAGACCCATGGCCCTAACTTGGAACAGGCATTTCTGTTTTCTGCCTAAAAAGTTGCCTTTTGGCCACCACACCCCCCTATCCTGTACCCATGTAAACCGCAAACCCCAGGCTCCAGAAGCTGATGAGGAGATGAGCAGACAAGGAGACTAGGAGACAAGCAGACGAACAGCAGAATGGTGTGGCAGAGAAAGAGAGAAGGGAAGGCATGTCTGAATGCTGAGAGGAGTTTGGCTGGGGGCAGTCAGAGGGGAGTTTAGCTGCTGGATGGCCAAACTCCAGGGGAAGATCATCTTCCCACTCCATTCCCCCTTCCAGCTCCCCATCCTTCCCACTGAGAGCCACCTCCACCACTCAATAAAACCTCTCATTCATCCTTCAAGCCTGTGTGTGACCCGATTCTTCCAGGATGCTGGGCAAGAGCTCAGGATACAGAAAGCTGTCACACTGGTCTTCTGCCCTTGTGAAAAGGCAGAGGGTCCATTGAGCTGGTTAACACTTAAGCTCTCTGTAGACAGCAAGGCTAAAGGAGCATTATAACACTGGGGCTGCAGGCACACCCCCAAACACGGGGCTGGAGCCCACAGCACTCACCCTGATTACTACACCTGCCTGTCTGTGTACTCCCCCTCCAGTCAGGAGTTTGAGCAGCAGCAGTGACCGAACAGATGAGTCACAGACCTGTTACATGTCCTATGAGGGGGATCAGAGAACTCTCCCGTTTCATTACCAGTAAAAAGAAATGTCACATACATATATACTATGTTAAATGTATGTGTATCCTATTAAAAGAAATTAGAAGAAATTCCTTTAAAATTGTGATTGGGTTCATAAAGTTGCCTTTTAGCTTTATGTACTTTCTTTTATGTTTTTTTAAGAGATGGTGTCTTGCCCTGTTGCCCAGTCTGGAGTACAGTGGTGTGATTATAGCTCACTGCAGCCTCAAACTGACCAGCTCAAGAGATCCTCCCTCCTCAGCTTCCCAAGTAGCTGGGAATACAGGTGAGTGCCACCATGCCTGGCTAATTAAAAAAAAATTCTGGAGAAGACACAAACCATCCTTGCTATGTCCTGACCCACAGACTCTATAAGCATATTAAAATAGCTATTTTATACCATGAAGCTTTGAGGTAGTTTGTTACGTAGTGAAAATAATGGAAACAGGATTCTTCTTACCTGAATAAAAACCATAACACTAAAACAAAATAGACCATCAAACTCAAGGAATTTGGAAACTAGGGTCAGCCAGGATTCTTTGGTTGCAAGCAACCAAAACCCACTCACTTAAGCAAAAGAGAATTTACTGGCAGGATATGGGGCTGGAAGGATCTAGAGGAATTAAGAACAATTCCACTTAAAAAGGCCCTCTGAGGGCCTGGGCAGAAGGAACTGATGAAGAATTTCTTCAAGTCTCAAGCACTGCTATGAATGTGCTCTGACCATAGTCAGTTGTGTCACTCTAATTAAGATTGTAATTACAAGGAAAGCAATCAGTCAACCCAGACTGAGCCACACGCCTGCACCTTGTCTAGCAGAAGACAGGCACAGTGATTTGCAGCTTCACCAAGATCAGCACACAATGGGGAAGGGCTAAGTACCCCAAGGGAAATCAGGGTGCTCTTATTTACAAAAGGAGGACTAGATATGCAAGCATCCAAAACTCATGTTGTGTGGAACTAGTAATTCAAACGTTCTCTCACTGCACTGTGAGGCTTGTGGCTTCAGATTCTGAAATCAGCTTTATTCCAGTGTTGATAGTACTCAAAGATGACTGAAGTGGATTAGGTTTCTGGTGGCTGTTCAGTGCAGATTGGAGTTTAAGGCGTTTCCTGCTTCATATTTGCATAACCAATACTGTCTTGGGTACTGAGAGTGAGTAGATGAGTCATTCTCTAGTTGATTCATAGTAAAAGTAGTGGAGCTTGTATATTGCTGAAGCTGACTTTTTATATTGGTAGTAGTAGTAGCACTCACCCAGGCCCCCCTGTCCCACAGCTATGTGACTTTTGGCGGCTAATGACAACCACTTTCCCTTCTCCAGAGAACTGGCATCAACTGGGGAAGCCTCTGTCCTTCCTATAGTTAGTGACTAAGAAGGGCTTATGACAAAGGTTAGCCCTTTGCTTCAAAGGGAGATAACTCTGCTGCATGGTTTGCGTTCTAGAATCCTCTTCCTGTGAATCAGGCCAAGGAGAGGCTTCACCTGAATTTACATCACATGCTTGCTTGTCTCTGTCCCTTTCTTTGCTCCACTTCCTTTCTTACAGATTTCTACTGAGAGCCGGTCCTTAATAAATCACTTTCATAAGGATCCCCATCTCAGGCTCTGCTTCTAGGTAACACAACTTAGAACATGAATCTATGTCTGTGGTTCTCAAACTTTTGTGTGCATCAAAATCATTTGGAAGGCTGGTTAAAAACACAGATCACTGGGCCCCTTATCTCAGAATTTCTGATTGAGTAGGTCTGGGGTGTGGCCAAAGAATGTGCATTTCTAGCAAATTCCCAGGTAATGCTGATGTTGCTGGTATGGGTACCACATTTGGAGAATCATTGTCTTGGTGATTGCTGGGTGGTATGATTTCAAGCACTGAGAAGTCTCTTCCGTACTTCATGCCTATGGCAAAACTATTTTGCCAAGTAGCCCTGCCATGGAACCTGAAATTCATGCTTAACTCTCTTTGGTTAGGAGGTTGAAGACTAAAGTATAAATGCAAATGTTATCCAGAAAAGCACAAACATATTATGTTTTATCCCTTACATTGGCTTTAGTATAGTATGGTTTACTTAGCCAATTACCTAATAGAGCTCTGAGAAAAAAGGCAATTAAGAACAGGAAGGTTTTGATAGGGTAAAAAAAATCAAGAAAGTCCCATCACGGTATATTTCCAACTCATTTTAGTCACAGAATTCTTTCTTCAAACAAAAACTTTAGAGAAAGTCCAATACAGAGACCCAAGTGCATAGACTCTAAAGAAATCATTAAGGCTGACTGGTCTTTGCACTGGCTGTGTTGGCTGGTTCAAGAGGTGCAGGATCTTTAGCTACTTCTGTTTGATCCGGGCCTGTTCCGGGGCTGGTTCCATATGGCAAGCTTATTTTGAAGAAATACACCAACCATATAATTTCACTGGGAAACTAGAGCCCCCATATTGTATTTCAAGATCTGCAGTACTACTGCTGAGAAAACATGCATTATGAAAGAAAACAGGATTTGGCGCCATTGTTTATATAAGTGATGCTTAGTAAAATCCATGTTAGAGGAATACCAATGTCATGGGCCATGTACAAATTTTTTGATGTTTTCCCTTCTGTGTATTTCATGGTCTTGCTTTTTGTTCCGTTAAAAAAAGTCTAGGGCATATGAAAATGCTTAAGTAACCACACATTGCGGCCCATGATGGCTTGGTTTTGATGAATGATGTGGGATTGCGCAGCTCATTGCAAAGTAATGCTTTTAACTTAAATCAAATCAGTTTTAAGTGAATATGTTTTGCACATTTATGCTCCAGAGTTTGAAAAAACTTTCTTCCTAGAAAACAGCACTTCTTCAGACACTCCCACCAGTGGGGGGTTGTGGGGGTCGCCTCTCTGGCTCAGTCAAGGAGAGTGTTTACTTGCTTTGTCTTCAAACTGCTACAAGTTTAGGGCCCACAGGGCTGCTGTCTTCTTAATGAAGCGGTTAATGATGTGTGAATTACAGATCCTGACAACCCCTTTAATAAAAACAACAGGACTGCATCCACAGTATAGTGTGGCTGCTAAGTAATGACAGACTGTCTGCTTAACATAATGCAGTGTCTTTAAGTAAAGCGCCATTCTTGCATGGCAGCATTGAAAATTCCTGGTCAGTGCAGAGAAGAACAAGTGTCCTGAAGAACACGTTGATGCACAGGACACTTCTCTTCCATTCAACTGGGGCTTGGAGTGCAGGAGCCAGAGAGGTTTTAGAGACATAGCAGAATCACGAACAAGCAGCTGTTTAATACTCTTTGCTTTGTCGCCTTTGCTTTCCTGTGAGGTGCCCCTGATAGCAAAGGGCTGTATGATGGATGTTTTAATAGTCTAAAAGTTGCCCTCTTCTCCCCCTCCTCCCCACTGGAGCACAGGAATGCTGGCTTTCCAGTTGATTTCAAAGAACTAATTGTCTGCTCTGAATACCTACTGATGCTTGGATGGGATAATATGCACGCCTGGACTTAGCCAGACAAGCCATGCAGAGGCCCAGCTGTGGAGCCAGGCACATTCTGGTTGCTGACCTGGACAGTCAGAATGCATGAAAGCCTGGCTTGTGAGGAGCTGAAACACAAACCCAAACCTAAACAAAGCCTTTTCTCTATTTAATTTGGTGGCCACTTTTAAGAAAAAGTGAATTCACTTTCAATCCCTCTATAGGCACTGAATGTGGATTCACAGGCCAAAGTCCAATCTCTTTATCATTATCCCTGGGATGAGAAAATCCAAGTCTGCCTTGTTTAGGCAGGGGTAGTTTTCCTTTAAACAGTTCAAGGAACTGTTTGTCTAACCCTCACCATTTGAGGTGACAGATAGCAAAGCAAAGCAAAGAGAATGGCATGCATTCACAAGCGCACACAAACCTTTCCGTTTGTTCCCAGAGCTCAGAGACCAGCCCAGCAACGAAATCACTGCACTGCTGAAAGGGCATTGACATGCAAATGAGGCCCGGGGCACCCTGCTTGGCTTCAGAAAAGCCCTGCCTGCCCCGCTGGGAAAGGCTGCCTGATGGGACAGGGGCTCGCTATGCCTTCTTCTGAGGGTCTCTCAAGCTGGAAAAGCACCTCAAGGGGAAGGGCCAGGATCAGCCCAGGTGAAGCTGAGTTTTGTGGAAGGGGAGGGGAGGAGATTGAGTATCAGGCAAGTCATTGCAGTTAAAGGGTGACCAACTGTCCTGAAGACTGAGGGGAGATTTGGGATCCAGGATTTCTCAAACTGGGACAAGTTGGTCACCCTAGTTAAGAATGATTTGCTACCCTTAACTTTCTCAGCTAGAAGGCAAACAGGAATCCATTGTGGAAACGATAAAATCCACTGTGAATCTTGTTAAAAGCCGGACATGGTTGCTCACGCCTGTAATCCCAGCCCTTTGGGAGGCCGAGGCAGAAGGATCACTTAAGGCCAGGAGTTCGAGACCAGACTGGGCAACATAGCAAGACCCTGTCTCTACAAAAATTTTAAGATTAGCTGGGTGTGGTGGTACACATCTGTAGTCCCAGTTACTCGGGAGGTTGAGGTGGGAGGATTGCTTGAGCCCAGGAGGTCAAGGGTGCAGTGAGCTGTGTTTGTGCCATTGCACTCCAGCATGGATGACAAAGTAAGACCCTGTCTCAAAAAAAAAAAGCAAAAAAAAAAAAAAAAAAGCCGGGTGTGGGTGGCTCATGCCTGTAATCCTAATCCTAGCACTTTGGGAGGCTGAGGTGGGCAGATCACCTGAGGTCAGGAGTCCAAGACCAGCCTGGCCAACAGGACGAAACCCCATCTCTACTAAAAAATGCAAAAATTAGCCAGGCGTGGTGGCACACACCTGTAATCCCAGCTAACTGGGAGGCTGAGGCAGGAGAATTGCTTGAACCCAGGAGGTGGAGGTTGCAGTGAGCCGAGATGGTGTCACTGCACTCGAGCCTGGGCAACAGAGCAAGACCCTGTCTCCAAAAAGAAAAAAAGAATCTCTTTATAATCTGCTATTTCTTTGTCCTCCTTCATTGATTTCCAGATCTTAAACACATCTACTATAAGTATCAAAATTAACTAGTTAGATTTTCTTTCTATTTTTTAAGTCTCTGAGCTCCTCCCATGGGAAGAAGGCTAAGAAATAAAGTGACTGTGGGAAACAAAACATGTAGAGCATTCATTATCATTATTAGTGATCTACTATATGCTGGGTGTTAAGTTATAGCTTTTCTGTTTATTCATTCACTGACCATTGTCAGTGATCATATGAAGTAGGTGATACTTTGCCTGTTGTGCAGGTGATGAAATGAGGAGCTGATAGGTTGAGTATGATTTTCATAAGTTTATACAAGTAGTGGATTTGAAACAAAACTCTTGATTCTCCACCCCCAAGTCCTGTGGTGCTCCTCAGAACATCACATTGTGTCTTAAAGCATTATTGGTGATTGGTGTAAGGAATAGACATTTATTGAGCCAGACATTTTACAGACTTTAAAACAATAATGTCATTCATCGAATTCCACATTTTGCATAATTATGATCAAATTAATATATGAGTGTTGTAAAATCATTAATATAACTATGAATATAAAATGAAAGAAAAAAGTTTTCCTACTCAATCTCTCTCAGCATCCCAGTCCCTGGAGGCAACCACAGCTATCAGTTTCTTGTATAACTTTATGGAGACTTCCACACATATAAATATTATCTCCATGTCAGTACATAGTACACAAATAACTTTTTTTTTTTTTTTAGCTACTGGGCTGCACCTCAATCAGATAGTCGTATTCTGACACAGGAATGTATCATTCAATTTAAGCAGCTTCCTATTAAGCATATTGAGGAAGTTTTCATTTTTTTTTTTGTATTACAAACTATTCTATGATAAATATTCTTGTACACATATTTGTGCTATTTTTTGGGTATATCAGAAAGACAAATGTGTAGAAGAGGTGCGTACATTTAAAATTTTGCTAGGTATTGCCAACAATTTATTCAAACTTGTATTAATTTTTATGCTAAACAACGAAGTAGGAGAGTCCTTGTTTTTTTCTCATCCTGGAAAACACTAAATGTTAGAAAATGTTCTAACATAGTAGCCAGTCTGGTAGCTAAAAAAACCCTCAAATTTCATTGTTGCTTTACTTTGCATTTATTTATGTGAGCACTTGAGTATCTTTATATATGTTTATTTGACATCAGTGTTATCTTTCAATAAATTTGTGCCTGTGCCAGATATTGTGGTAAGTGCCAGGAATACAAAGATGTACAAGACAAGACACCTGTCTTTAGGGAACTCATGGTCTATCAGACACATAAATAAAAACTGCAGTGAAGTATTATAGGCACCACAGAAGAAGTTCATGTAGAATACTGAGAGAGTCCAAACAACCATGTGGGCAATTCTCCTACGATAGGTCAAGGCTATAGGTCAAAGGGCATGGAGGAGCTGACCCTTGAATGTGACACGGTGGGAAAAAAATGAGTTTTAGAGATGGGGAGGCTGAAGTCCTGACTGTGTTACTTATTGTGTTATCTTGGGGAATTTCTGTGACCTCCCTGACCTTCAGTTTCTTCACCTGTAAAATGGGAATTATGCTTCCTAAATCACATTGTTAGGGGGATTACATGAGGGAATGCTGATGTGCCAGTAACTGCTCCATGTGAATTTTATTGTTAAGAAAAAAATCTTCTTGTTCAATAACCAGCTTTTCTTATATCCAACTGATAGTACTTCCACCCTCATCCAATTTTGAATTTTCAAATACGAATTGGTAAGTCTAGGGACTTCAGAGCATACCCTTGCTCCTTTGTGGTAATGTCCTTAAATAACATAACTGCTGTTATCGTGTTTTTTTTGTTTTTTGTTTTTTTTTAGATGGAATCTCATTCTGTCACCCAGGCTGGAATGCAGTGGCACGATCTTGGCTCACTGCAACCTCTGCCTCCCGGGTTCAAGCAATTCTCCTTCCTCAGCCTCCCGAGTAGCTGGGATTACAGGCATGTGCCACCGTACCTGGCTAATTTTTGTATTTTTAGTGGAGACAGTGTTTCACTATGTTGGCCAGGCTGATCTCGAACTACTGACCTCAAGTGATCTGCCCGCCTCGGCCTCCCAAAATGCTGGGATTACAGGCATGAACCATTGTGCCAGGCCAACTGCTGTTATTGTTATGTAATGCAGCTGACTTACGTTTCCATAGTTAAAGACAATAATTCCTTCTTGATAGACATGGCTTATGAGACTGTTGAAAGAATGCTTAGTGCCAATTGGAAGATAAGAGGAGACCGAATTTCAAGTTGTGATTTGCAGAGAATTGTGGTTGAAGCCATGTCTGTGCACTTGTGAGAAGCTAGAACATCTTCAGTACCAGCAGTGCCTTGATGATCTCCTTCAAAGATTGGGAACCATTTAGGATTTCCCAGTACCAAGTGAAGTGTTCAGAAACGCTGACAGCAGACCAAGAATCTTCCAAATGACATTACTCTTTTAGTTTCCATTTTAATTTAACACAGGTTTACTGAACTGCTTACCAAAATGAACAGTTACTCTTTGGGAAGGCTCCTGGGAGACATTGGGGTCCAAGAACTTTGCCTTTACGACCGGAAAGCAGCAGGTTTAATCATTTTAAACAAATATCATTCATTAAAATAAATAAGTATGATTTGTGAAAATATTTGTGTATTCTATTTTCCTTAAGAGAGCATGAATGGATTTATACACTTTGAATGGCTCCCAGTGGGTTTTGATACTTGAGAAAATCCACTTGGTCATTTGCTGATGTATAACATGTTTGCAAATGGGCAGTTTTTACATGCAGGCTGCCAAAACTACCCGTGGATTACAAAGAGCCCATGTCAAGAAGAGTTTGTTGCTTTCACACTCTGAACGGTCAGTTCTGAGGTCACATGTGGGCAGGTCTATGCTATACTTACCACTTGTGTGCCCAAACCAAGAGTGTAATGTAGCCAATGTGTGGTTTGCCCTAAATATAGCCAAGTTCCTATGATGTTTAAGAGACAATAACCTGCAGGGAATGCAAGCACTTTTCTTAGAAGTCTCAGTCACCCAAAGCCTCCAACCTAGAGCTCAAGGTGGGCTGAAAGTGGCAGAGTAACTTCCCCAATGCTCATTGCCTTCCCATAAAGAGGAAGGCCTTCAGAAGCCCAAAGTAATGACAAATTCAGGTGACATTTTTGGCCTTCTCTCCATGTCATTTTTATCGAGGCGTAGCATGCATACAGTAACCTGCACAAATCTTGAGTTTAGATGGATGAATTGATATCTGTCTCTCATGTGATTTGAAATAAAACTTGAGTGCAAGCTGTAAAACACAAGCTTTGCAAGTATTTTGAAATTAAAAGGATTTCTTTTTATATTTTCTGATTGCTAATTCTAGATAAATTAATTAAAGCTAAGCTTATCTCTCTTCCTCTCTGTGTGTTTGCTTTTCGTGTCTTAAGCACCAGGCTGATCTGACTCTGTTTAATATAGCCTTGCCTAAGAGCAAGAGAGGGAAGATTTTCTTCCCTTGGTGGTTCCGGAGGGCGTGCTCTTGTACCCACAGGAGCTCAAAAGAGAAAATCAGGCTAAAAAACATCTCTGAAAATCTTGGCAATGTGTTTGAGGTGCTCTTTGGTAGTGCTTATTGGAAGCTGGAGAAATTGTGATTCTGGGTTTGAAGCAATCAATAAATCAAATGTAACATCTAAGGTAATTTTAGAGCATTCCCGGGGAAACACGGCTCATTCAGTTGCTCCTCTATCACTTAAAACAGAGTTCTTTGTCTTTGGGGTTGATGAGTAGGTATAAAAGCAAATCCAGAGCAAACTGTCAGATAAAGCAAACTCAATTCTTGTCCTATAATGACAAGGTTGTGCACCACATAGAACTGCTTTTAGATTGGCTTTGAGTAAACTCAGATGAAGAAAAATTTGTATTAGAAAAAAAAAGAGTGAGAAAACAAAACAAAACAAAACACCTCCCACCTCACCTGAGAATACAGAGGGATGAGAAGGCATCCAGCTCTGGCAGGGACACTAGCAAATAGCTGTTTCCATAATGACTTCTTTACATTATTGAATACAATGGGATCTTTAAGGGCGACTGCAATAACAGTTTCTCATAAAAAATTAACAAAGAATTTATGGAAATGTAGGAAAAGTCCCAAAGCAATTAGCTTAGATTTCTCTAGAGTCTGAGAAAAGCCTGGATAATTGCATGCAGAAACCGCATAAAGTGGCTATTTTCATTATCGCTGGATACCGAAAGTCCATTTTCATCACAATGGGATATAATGATGTTAAAGCTAACAGGGAGATATGTTTAAAAAGGTTACAACACGGTTTACCAAATGGTTTGATTTATGTAACTTTGGAGATAACACACTTAAGATTACTGTTAAGGCGACTGGAGAGGTTACCCTTGAAATTTCTAAAGACTCCTATATGATAGGAAAATATATTACAGTTTCTGAAAGCTAATTGTACATTACCACTAGGATGCACAAGAATGAATTTAATTTGTCTCAGAATTGAAAGCTGAATTGTACTACAAGCTGGCACATGAATATCCATTCTGACTGACTCTCTTGTAAATTGGCTATTATGTATGTTTATAGGTGCACCTAGGGCTGGGGTCCTCTCCCTGAATGTCTTAGAAACTCTGAGGTCCTGGCACCCTAAGGAAGCAGAGGCAACATTCTGAAAACCTGCAGAGTCTTTACTAGGCCTAAAGAGAGATTAGACATCATTATGTAAATGTCACTATTTTCAGTAAAATAAAATAAAATGAAGCGCATCATCTTTTCTTGTGATATTCATTCACAAGCACTGGCAGTTTAATGACTCTTCCCAAGTCCAGGAAAGCCATCTTCGCCCCGGCTGTCTGTGAAGAAATGGGGAAAGAGACATAATACAGTGAGCTTTTATCAACCCCCAGTGTCCTCCGCAATGTCACAGACACATACAGATCTGGATATCCTTTTCTATCTATAAAAAGCTATAGTTAAGGCTGTGCCTGGGATTTGAATGATTCTTGAAACCATTAAATAGATTCTTGCTCTGAAGCCCACAGAATATTAATAACTTTTGTTAGCTGCAGTGTCAAAAGGATCATACAGTCTCAATCTTATTTGGTAAACACTCACTGTTTAAAAAAAAAAGAAAGAAGAAAGAGATTATTTAAGTGGTTCCAACAAAAGCCTCAGCAGAGGTCCTACTCTGAATGGACACTGCTGCCTGGGGACAAATGTCAACACAGTTCAAGCTTTGTTAATAGGACTGAAAGGATCTGCAAGCCTGCACATGGACACGCTTATGGCCAGCATTAAGAAAATCAATCTAAAATAGCAACACCACATTCACATCCCAACCTGGCCAATACACTTCCAGCAGATGTGACAATCATATTTTGACAGTTCAGATAGCTGATAACGGATGGTAAAAGAAATTTCTATTTGACAGGGGATCTGAGTTTACACAATTACTGCCCTTCTGTTTGTCTGGGGCACATTAAGGACGCAAAAAGTGGAGAGAACAAACAGAAGCCAGTGTCTTGGTATAATCAATGCAAAGTGATATAAGCCCCACCAGTATCATTCCAGTCTACTTTCAATTTTATTTCCTTCTGCATTTAATAGTAGCCCAAAGAATAAATTAAGATTCCTGCAGTCCTCCTTGTTTCCCAGCTTGCCATCTTTTTGCTAGGCTCTTTGTCATTTCAAATACATTTTTTTAAGCCCATCATTCACCTGGCTAATGAAAGAAAGGAAGGAAGAATGAATAGAAAGCTTTGTTGTAAATGGAACTGGCATTTCACTCAGGCATTCTGAGCAGCTCTGACATTCAACACCCTTGTACCTGAAACTCCTGGACATCTCCCATTCAGGCAGGTCAAATAAAGCTGTTCCTTGGGGGATAGTTTAAAACTACTTGTAACATGTTTTGATTTACAGATTATCAATTCTGCTGAGCAACAGAGGGACATATTTGGGAGTCGCATAAACAAATATATTCAACGGTGCTGTGGATTAACCTAAAGTGACACATTTATTTAAAAATCTGCCTACTACTTGTCCTCATTGATTAAATGCCCTTAAGAAAGTAAGTCTGATGAAATGAAAGCCATTAAGATGCAGCACACCTCCTCTGCTCCTTTTGATGGTTGACACATTCCCTGGAGTGGGAGATTGGACGGCTGATTAGCTAACACTGAATTATAAGCACTTTGTGGAATGTCACTGGCAAATGAAAGATCTACTGTTTTGCTTGCAAAGCAACTGTATGCCTTAACAGCACAAAAATGGACACGGTGCAGAATTATTTCATCCTCAGTGCTTAGAATATAAACGAATGTGTACACCGTGCGTGCATTTTCACAGTAGAGATCAGCTCAGAGCCAGCGAGGCTTGTTTCTGGCTGTAGTACCATTGATCATGAAAATAGAAGGGCCTGCCAAGGACTTTGTCAACGTTGTCAGGACTCCAACAAGCATCGGGTGATTTTGCTGTTGCCTGTTGTTACCTGAGCTTTCATAGTTTTGGAGAGGGGATTGTATAGGGGTATGAGAGTGTGTTGGTGGTGGAACTGAAGCGTGGAGAGGTTAAATGGAAAACTTTTTTTTTTTTTTAGGAATTAGAGGTGTAAACAACATTCGAAGTGTAGAGGATAGGGTGCCAATGTGGAGTTTGTGCCATGTGTTTCCTTACTGGTCTTATGGCTTCGAGAAAATCACTTCAATTTGCTGAGTGTCCAGTTTCTTGAGCTGAAAAATGGAGCTAATAATGTTTGGTTTTTATTGGATTGTGGAGAGGATGGTGGGGAATAATGTACAAGGATGTGCTTTGTAAACAATTCAACACCATACAAACATCAGGGGTCATCACTAACCACAATGAACTAGAGCACCAGGAGTTTGTTCCAAGTGGAGGACACTCCCACTGAGGGGCAGTGGTTCCCCCCCGCCATTGGCCTCCCTGCTGTGCCCTAGTTCTCCTGCCTGATGTCAGGCAGAATCACCGTGAATCTCCGTTGCAGACTGTTCAAGGCCCTAACAGAAACACGGAGAAGATCTGAAACATAGTTTAGACCTCAATCTGAACGA
Source organism: Pan paniscus (assembly GCF_029289425.2). Lineage (NCBI taxonomy): Eukaryota > Metazoa > Chordata > Mammalia > Primates > Hominidae > Pan > Pan paniscus. The sequence continues at coordinate 119,873,210 of NC_073253.2, read as the reverse complement.
TGTAATGAATGTATGTTTAAGATTAGCAATCAATCACACTGTCTAGAATAAAAAAAAAAAGGGACCCTAAAGTGCAATGAAACACTGGTAAACTTTGGAATTGCTTTGAAACTAAATTGGTGACAAGACTTGAGGAATAGTCAAACTAGTTTTTTGTTGCTCTTTCTCTTTATGAGCAACAAAAATAAAAATAAAATCTTTAGTGAAAAGTTAATTTAAGGCTGGCCAATGGCTCATACCTGTAATACCAGTACTGTGGAAGGCCAAGACAGGAGGATCACTTGAGGCCAGGAATTCAAGACCAGCCTGACAAAACAGCAAGGCCTCATTTCTACAAAAGATTTTAAAAATTAGCCAGTAGCTGGGCATGGTGGTGTGTGCCTGTAGTGCTAGCTACTGGGAGGCTGGGGCAGGAGGATTGCTTGAGCCTAGGAGATTGAGGCTACAGTGAGCTGTGATTACACCACTGCACTCTAGCCTGGGTGACAGAGCAAGACCAAGTCTTAAAAAAAATAGTTATTTTAGGTCTATCCACATAAATACTAATTTTCCTTCAAACCTTTCTCTTGGGCTTTGCCCATTAGGCACAGACATTTTTTCCCCCCAAAAGCTGTTTTGATAGCATTATTTGTTCCAAAACATCTGTGATTTGGATCAGGAAGAATTTGGGGCTGAGCTGACCCATGCCCATATTACTATGGCTCTCACGAGGCTTTCTCTCTGAGGCTGATTCTGGAGAGGGCTCCGGCTGTCCTGTTCCAGTCTGAAACTCGAGGTGGGGGTAGTATGAACAGTCCTGCTTAACCCCTGCCATGTGGTGGCCATAAAATGAATTTGGCTCTGGTTTTTGCTTAGCCACTGCTAGCTGTGTTGCCCTGGACTTAGCTCTTAAAATTCTCTCATAATAATAATAATGCTACTAACTAGGATAATAGCAAGAACAATGATGATGACTTCTAATTACTGAGTGCTTCTCAAGTGCCAAGCATTTTTATAAGGGTTAATATGTTGTATCTAAGGCCAGGCATGGTGGCTGACTCCTGTAATCCCAGAACTTTGGGAGGCCAAAACTGGCGGATCACGAAGTCAGGAGTTCGAGACCAGCCTGGCCAACATGGTGAAACCCTGTCTCTACTAAAAATACAAAAATTAGCAGGGTGTGGTGGCGCGTGCCTGTAATCCCAGCTACTTGGAAGGCTGAGCAGGAGAATTGCTTGAACCCGGGAGGCAGAGGTTGCAGTGAGCTGAGATTGAGCCACTGCACTCTAGCCTGGGACAGAGTGAGACTCCGTCTCAAAAAAAAAAAAATTATTAATAGAATTCTCCTAGGAAGCTGACATAGTGGGTACTATTATCACATCTGTGGTACCAGTTCAAATTCCTCCCTCAGTTTCCCTATCTGGTAGATTTGAAAAGAGGGCTCAAACCCAAGGCTGGTTGACTGAATCCTGAGCTACATCCACCTTGCTCACCTCATAGGGCTGTGGAGAATATTAAATGTGATCAAGCTTGTGAAATCATTTTTTAAAATATTTATTTATTTGTTTTAGAATTGTACTAGTGGCTGGGCGTGGTGGCTCACACCTGTAATCCCAGCACTTCAGGAGGCTGAGGCAGGCAGATCACTTGAGGTCAGCAGTTCGAACCCAACTGGCCAACATGGCGAAACCTCGTCTCTACTAAAAATACAAAAATTACACGAGTGTGGTGGTGCACACCTGTAATCCCAGCTACTCGGGTGGCTAAGGCATGAGAATCTCTTGAACCAAGGAGATGGAGGCTGCAGTGAGTGAGATCATATCACTGCACTCCAGCCTGGGTGGCAGAGGGGAGACTCTGTCTCAAAATAAAAAATAAAAATAAATTTAAAAAATTGTATTAGCAAACCACTTCTTATGAAAAACTTTGAAATCACAAAAGAAGTAAAAACCACTTATAACTGTATTGCTTTTTATAAGAAGATGTAAAGTCAAAAGTCCAAATCCCTTCCTACACCTCCCACCCCATCCCTCAGAGATAAACTCTAGTTAATAGCTGTTTTGTGTGCACTTCCAGATCCTTTTTCTGACGAAAGTTCATTGAAGAATAGCACACTCCAAAATCCAAGTGTGAGCCTGATTTCCTGCTGCTGCGGCATGAAGGTCACAGGCTGCCCTTGACCATCCAGCGTGTCAATTTCAGGATGCTCTGGCTGGCTTGAGCTGTGTGACGCTTCTGCAAGACCATCTGTGTGTGTCGAGGGACCGACGGCCCCCAGCTGGCCCATGTGCTGGGGAACGTGCTCTGACCTGTCTAGGATTTTTTGTCCCAGATTGTGTCTGTTTGCCTCTTTCTTTCTTCTTCGGTCTCTCTTCCTTGCCTGCTGACCCTCTTCTTTTACATTGTCCCCTATCTTGATGTCAGCAGAAAACATTCTGAAGTGAAAGTGACTGGTGGGAAGGGGAGAAGGGGATGAGGAAAAAAAATCAATGTTCTATTGCTATTTTTAGCTGCTGAGACTCCCTTCCCCTGATTTAGCTAAGTGCTTTGGGGCAGAACCAGCCACCACACTTGGTAGCTTCAGCAGATGTCCTATTGCTCCCAAGGGAATAAACCAGATACCTGGAAGGAAGGGGAGACCTTGGAGCTTTATAGGAATTGGTGAATAGGTGGAAGAGTGAGCTCATGTTTATTCTCCAAGTGCCTGGTGAAACCCTGCCCAAGCTCAGATCCCAGGCATAGAGCTCACCCTGGGCTTCTCCTGTGGTTGAAAAGCCCTGAGTGACAGCGGAGCTAGTGGCAGCAAGATTGATTTTCAAAAGATAATTCCAGTGAATTTACTTGGTCAGATGGAGAGAACCAGTGGCAGATATTTCTGCTGTTAGGGCCATTTTATGCTGAAGATTATAAGGCATTCCCATTCCCATGGAATTCAGAGCAGCCCAGTGGGCTTGCCTGGACACCCAGAGCAGCACTGCCTCCACCATGGTCCAGGTGTCCTCTATCTACCTGGAAAACACAGTTTCTTTTTCAGAATAAATGTTTAAGTCAATACCGAATAGAGGAAATTGTAGTGACAGGACCTGCATACTTGATGTATACATCTTCTGCTCCTCACTTCTTTTTTTTTTTTTTTTTTGAGATGGAGTTTCGCTCTCATTGCCCAGGCTGGAGTGCAATGGCGTGATCTCGGCTCACCACAACCTCTGCCTCCCAGGTTCAAGCGATTCTCCTTCCTCAGCCTCTCAAGTAGCTGGGATTATAGGCATGTGCCACCATGCCTGGCTAATTTTGTATTTTTAGTAGAGACAAGGTTTCTCCATGTTGGTCAGGCTGGTCTCGAACTCCCGACCTCAGGTGATCTGCCGGCCTCGGCCTCCCAAAGTGCTGGCATTACAAGTGTGAGCCACCATGCCCGGCCTTCACTTCTGTTTTACATTTGACTGAACTGATAAAAGTAACCTAAAATCCAGAAACTTTTCTTGCTCCAACTGCTGCCTTGTGACTCGTTTACATAGTACATTTTCACCTCTTCATAACTGGTGAAATGTAGTTTTAAGCAGAATCTTGGTTGTCCAGTTGATGTGGTGTGGCTCTCATTGCCTCTTTCTCACACATGCAGAATAATGTAGAACTGACTCCATCTAATAATAAGGAGGTAGAAGTTCCACTAAGAGAAGTTAGTCACTCATGGCATTGGAACCATGAGAGGGAAGCTATGAGTGGTTTATCAATGTCAGAAGGAGCCAGGGATTGAATTACAACTTAATATACACAGTTGGGTGTATTTTATTATTTATAACACATGCTTCATTTTTAACACTCCTCTGAATGCAATATCACTCTTCATCACTCTTCGGATGGGTCTCCCATCCTGAACCCCTCCCTTGCCCAACCTCCATCATTTAAAATACTGTGAACTGTTGCTTTCAGGCAGGCTAGTGCACATGGAGCCAGGGATATCTGGTTTCATTTTGGCTTTTTTAAAAAGAAGTCAAGTCTAGATCTCTCAACTGCGTATTCCAAAGGCTTCATGAATTGAAAACGAAGAAAAAATATTCTATTTTTGCATTAAAATACAGCTTGTGCTCTATTTAAAAAAGAGCTTGTGCTTACCTAGGAGATTCAAAAAACAAAAATAATAGACTCATTCAAAAGTATCTGTGACTCTCTGGGGGACATTGTGCTAGGCATTTGGGATACAGACATGAGGAGTTAGACAGGGCTCTGAACTCAAGGAGCTTACATTCTTGTTAGGCAAAAAGCAAGATAATTATAGATTGCAACTGAATGCTATGACTGAAAAACAGTAATTGTCTGATAGAGAATCAGGGCCAGGCAGAGGAAGGGGCTGCTGTCCAGTGATCGTCTGCAGAGGGAGGAGGCAATTAAGCTGGTTGAGGCAGAGATGTTAATTTTCAGATCCCTGCTAGGCCATTTATAAACTCCTTTGGCAGGTCTCGAGCAGCTCATCATTGTAACATGGACAATGAGGCAGGTTGCAGGAGGGTCACATGGAGAGTTCCCACTGGAGATCTACTGGTTTGCTAGAGCTACCATAACAAGGTACCATAGACTGGATGGCTTCAGCAACAGAAATTTTTTTGGTCGTAGTTCTGGAGGCTGAGAAGCCTGATATCGAGGTGTTGACAGGGCTAGTTTTTGGTGAGGCTTCTCTTCGTGGCTGTAGATGGCCGTCTTCTCCCTGGATCTTTATATGTCACCATTTGTGCATGCACAAGTCTGTGTCCAGATTTCCTTTTCTTATAAGGGCAATGGTCATACTGGGTTAGGGCCTAACTTAGCGATCCTATTTTAACTTAATTACCTCTTTGAAGACCTTATTATCTTCAAATACAGCTACATTTTGAGGTACTGGGGGTGAGGACCTCAACTATGACTTTTGAAGGAAGAAAACTGAGCCCTTCAGGAGGGGAAAAGAAGAATGTCTACCTTTCTGAGAATGGTTGTAGATTTTTGTAGGGATGCAGTTTGGGAACATTATCTTATCCTCTGGGTATCTTGTAATGTGCTACACCTTGTATCTAAGAAAAATGACCATCAGATAACACATTCAAGGACCATTTTGCATTCTTCAAGTACACTGGGCATCAGTGGGTGGGTCCTGTCATGGGTGAGCCTCTGGGGAACCTTGGACTGGACTGCAGATTTTTTTTTTTTAACAGTGTTTTACATCTATCATTCAAAATGGGAAGTTGATGTGGCTACCAATTCTGAAAAGGTGCTGCTGAACATTCTCTATCTAATTGAATGTATATTAAAATTACCAAGCCAAATCATTAGAAAAAGAACACCTACTTTAAAAATTTTTGTTGATACATTCATAATTTTGTACCATAAAAGGAAATCAATTGACAATTGATTGAAAACTATGTGGTCAGCGCTCTGCTAAGGGGGAACTAGAAACACACAAATTGATTTATTCTTTCTTTCACTCAACAAATATTTATTGAGTCTTTACTGTAGGTTTTATCTACCATGTCCATTTTAGAAAACCTGGCTAAAGATAATTCAAGCATGATCTGATTTCACTAACTGTGGGAGGTGGATATTTAAGTAGACAATTAAAATGGGCCAGACTCGGTGGCTCATGCCTGTAATCCCAGCACTTTGGGGGGCCAAGGTGGTCCGATCACAAGCTCAGGAGTTCGAGACCAGCTGGGCCAACATGGTGAAATCCCATCTCTACTAAAACTACAAAAATTAGCCAAGCATGGTGGCAGGCACCTCTAGTTCCAGCTACTCTGGAGGCTGAGGCAGGAGAATCACTTGAACCCGGGAGGCGGAGGTTGCCACTGCACTCCAGCCTGGGCGACACAGCAAGACTCCATCTCAAAAACAAACAAACAAACAAAACAATTAAAACAATGTGACACCTGAGTAGAGTAAGTACAAATGCAGGCATGATCTGAGTTTATCCAATTTGTTGGATGTGCTTTTTATTGTAAAATCCCTCTACAAACCACTGTGCTGGGGGGCATAGTAGAGATAAGACCAGAAAGGTCTGGGATATCACATTACTCAGAGAAGGTTTCCTGGCTCCCATGGAATTTCTGGGCAGAACCTGTGAGTGTGCATGTTTCTCTTAGTAGACTTGATTAATAAGTATGTATCAAAGAATCAAAGAAAATGGCCAGGTCTTTGTTTTACAAAGACACTCACATGAACGTATTCAAACTGATACTCCCAAACTACTTGCTCTTACTCTACTCAGGTGTCACATGGTCTTTTTTTTTTTTTTTTTTTTTTTGAGATGGAGTCTCACTCTGTCGCCCAGGCTGGAGTGTAGTGGCACGATCTTGGCTCACTGCAACTTCCTTCTCTCGGGTTCAAGCGATTCTCCTGCATCAGCCTCCTGAGTAGCTGGAATTACAGGTGCGCACAACCACACCTGGCTAATTTTTGTATTTTTAGTAGAGACGGGGTTTCACCATGTTGGCCAGGCTAGTCTCAAACTCCTGACGTCAAGTGATCCGCCCGCCTTGGCCTCCCAAAGTGCTGGGATTACAGGGATAAGCCGCTGCCCCCTGTCAAATTGTCTTAATTGTTTACTTACATATCCACTTCCCACGTTTAGTGTGTGCATTTCTGTAGTGCCAGAAGTGGAGCCCACTGAATGCTTGATAAACATTTGTCGAATGAATGAATGAATCAATTTGGAATTTCTTGGAAAGCTTTTCTTTGTGTAGGTTGTTTCAGACTTTGTAGTAATTTTATATATATATATGCATTATTTTATATTTTTTAAGACACTGGCTTTCACTACATTGTCCAGGTAGGAGTGCAGTGGCCATTCATAGGTGTAATCACAGTGCACTACAGCCTCAAACTCCTGAGCTCAAGCCATCCTCCTGTCTCAGCCTCCTTAAGTAGCTGGGACTACAGGCATGTGCCACTATGCCTGGCCAATATATTTTTGAATTAGATTAAAAATGCATCACTAAATTGTGGCACACAATAGTATCTAGACAGAGTTCTAGAGTACATTTGGATGCATGCATGACAAGCGTGATCCATTAAAAGGGCTTCGGAAGGTATCTTTTATGCATTGTCTAAATGGAAGGCTACTAAAAATGCATGAGAAAGAGAATGAGAGCACAAGTGAGAGTGAATTGAACTTAGCATTTGGAAAAAAAATGAGCACCTTGGTCACATTCATCAATTGTACCAAGATATTGCTCAGGCCTTGCAGAGATGGGAACACAGAATACCGTGGGCTCTTACTATTCCCAAGGGCCAGAGCTCCCTGATATGCTTCTCTGTCATATTTGTGGGCTCACATAAAATCAATAGAAGTTCCAGGAGAGTCAGGAAAATATGTGAGGATAACTTCTGGTTTCAGGGGATTTTAACTGATTCTGAGAAATTTGGACAAAAGACCAGTGAAAATCTCTTAGCAAAACAAAAACCGCTTCTGAGATGAATTGTAACTAAATGAATGGGAAACACCAATAATTATTCCTATCTTGAAATTAATAGTGTCTGGAGACAAAGTGACAGAAGATGAAATATGTACATTGGAAATCCATAATATAAAGTTTATTTAACATTTATAAAATCATCATGTTCAACAATAAGGGGTTAATTAAATTATGATACATCCTTATGATAGATTACCTGATAGCCATTAAATATATATTTTTTAAATTTAAAAGCTATGAAAAACACTTATGATGCAATAAACTAAAAAGTAGGTTACAAAAATATATAAATATTAAAAACACAATTGTGTAAAAATATGTATAGGAGAAAGATCAAAGACCTGGCTGCCAGAATGTTAACTCTGCTATTTTCAGGTGTATGTATGTGTAATGTGTATGGGGGAATGATGGTCAATGGTTTTTCTACATAGCTATTTTCCTATATTTTCCATGCCTTTAAAAATTTTTCTTTTAGGCCGAGCATGGTGGCTCACGCCTGTAATCCCAGCACCTTGGGAGGCCAAGGCAGGTGGATTACGAGGTTAGGAGTTCAAGACCAGCCCGGCCAACATGGCGAAACCTGTCTCTATTAAAAATACAAAAATTAGCCAGGTGTGGTGGTGCGCAACTGTCGTCCCAGCTACTTGGGAGGCTGAGGCAGGAGAATTGCTTGAACCCGGGAGGCAGATGTTGCAGTGAGCCCAGATCGTGCCACTGCATTCCAGCCTGGGTGACAGAGTGAGACTCTGTCTCAAAGAAAAAAAAAATTCTTTTAAATTATGAAAATTTCAAAGAAATAGACAAGATTGGAAATCACAGAAATGATACTTATGCGCCCATCACAAAGATTAAACAGATGCTAATAATAGGCCATATTTGCTTCCGATCTCTCTTTAAAACATACAAGAAGTTTGACATTACAGGTAACAACTTTAGTGTCACTCCTCTCTCCTATTCTCCCACCCGCTTTGTAGAAGTAATCACTGCTTTTTCTTTTGGTACATGTTTGCCTAGAATAAACATTGCATCTCCCAGATATTGCCATTTGAGTGAATTCCGGCCAGTGGAAGTGGAATTAAAGTAGAAGTTATATGTACAACATCCTGGAGGATTCCCTAAAGAAGGAAGGGCCCCTTCTCTTTCCTCTTCCTCTTTCATACTGGCTAGAGTGGGGCTATCATGGTAGGGGCTCTCTTGGACCACTAGGTAGAAGCTATGGGCTATGGACGGTGGCGCTATGAGACAGAAAAATTCTGTTTTCTTCATGCCTGCAGAGTTGCCATCTCAACTAAAGCAACTTATGTAGACTTCTATTTGACAAATCTAATTCTAATGTATTTATGCCACTATCACTAAATTTCTTGTCAATGGTAACCTAAATTAACCCATATACTGTGCATCATTCTGAAATATGTCTTGTAATTTTTAACACATATGTATGTATCCTAAACTATAAATAGTATGAGTTAATATTATAACTAAATATTATACTGTACATATCCTTTTGTAATTTGCTTTTTAAAAAATATAACAAGTTGTTTTTCATAATCATTCATGTTGATATCTGTAGATACAGTTCACTAATTTTGGCTGTTATATATTATTCTACAGTTTATGTCTATCCCCCTTGAGGAATATATAGATTGGTTTCACTTTTTTATTATTATAAAAAGTGCTATAACAAACATCTTTGTACGTGGTTTGTTGTGTAAATGGTGAGTTTCTCAAAGGTGGATACCTAGTGGTGGAATTTCTGGGTTAAAGAGTACACATGGCCAGGCTTGGTGGCTCATGCCTGTAATCTCAGCACTTTGGGAGGCTGAGGCGGGTGGATCACATAAGGTCAAGAGTTCAAGACCATCCTGACCAACATGGTGAAATCCCATCTCTACTAAAAATACAAAATTAGCCTGTCATGGTGGTGAATGCCTGTAATCCGAGCTATTTAGGAGGCTGAGGCAGGAGAGTCTCTTGAACCTGAGAGGCGGAGGTTGCAGTGACCTGAGATTGTGCCACTGCATCCAGCAATGGGCAACAAGAGTGAAACTCTGTCTCAAGACAAAAAAGAAAGAAAAAAAAGAAAAGAAAAGAGTACATACATTTTTAAATTTTACTAGGTCTTGCCAAAGTGGTTGTTCTAAAAATCTACTCTTTCCGGCAATGTTAAAGAGTTTCTATTTCTCTTCATCCTGAATAATGTTTGATATTATTGGGCTTTTCAATTTTTGCCTATCTGATGAATATGAAATGGTGTTTTACAGTCATTTTCAATTTCTCTGTTTTTCATGATGAAAATGTATCACCTTTATAATTAAGAAAGATAAATATTAAAACCTCTCCCAGCTTGAATCTCAAGATGTACATTAAGTTGCTTCAGGGAGTCTAGACATGTATCAAGTATCAGTGGGGAATCTTTCTCATCCATATGGTTCTCTCTCTAAGCTCCTAGAGGCATCTAATCTATTATTCTAGAAATGCTGTGTACAGTAATACAGGACAATAAACTTTTGTTCTGCTTAACACACTTTTTATGAGAGTTTCAAAATCATAGTGCCGAAGCCAGCTGAATTGGTGACCTGTGACTTGGTGTTTCTGGATGCCTTGCTACAAAATTGTCTTGTTCTGCTGCCATTGTAAGCAAGTCTCTTAGCTCCTTTGTATTATCTACCCTTCCAAAATATTGTGAAATGGAGAAGCATGGTTTTGCTTGATCCCCCTTCTCCCCGGCAGTGTCTTCTGTGATTCTCTCCTCTTGGTGAATATGTGCCTTCCTTCTACTTCCAGAGTCATCTCCATCTTACTCACCTTCCCTTTTTCCTCCCTCTACTGACGGCCCTATCTTGATTCAGATTTCTATAGACCAGGGACCTGAGCCCAACTGACAGTTCATCATGCAAAATTGCTCTCTTGAGGTCATTGCTTTCTGAAGGCCTTTTGTACTTTATTTTATTTTTGAGACTGTCTCACTCTGTCGCTCAGGCTGGAGGGCAGTGGCATAATCACAGCTCACTACAGCTTCAACCTCCTGGGCTCAGGTGATCCTTCCACCTTAGTGTCCCTGGGAGCTGGCTCTACAGGCACATGCCATCACACCTGGCTGTTTTTGAATTTTTGTAGAGACAGGATTTTGCCATATTGCTCAGTCTGGTCTCGAACTCCTGGTCTCAAACAATCCACCCGCTCCGGCCTCCCAAAATGCTGGGACTACAGGCGTGAGCTACGGTGCCCAGCCAGCATTTGCACTTTAATAGGGGACTCCGAAAGAAGCCTCGAAGACTTCTGTCTTTGAGAAGAACTTCTAGGCCTTCGAGAAAGGACTAGATCTCTTTGAATAGAATTTAAGATACTTGATTAGTGCAAGAGGTAAAGGTTTGGAGCTTAGAGACTTCGTTGAAGGTGCTCAAATGATAACATAAGATTTACAAATGTGAATCAACTTGAGATTGGCCCAGCACTTAAAAAATATGTGTACATGGCCGGGGGTGGTGGCTCGTGCCTGTAATCTCAGCACTTTGGGAGGCCGAGGTGGGCAGATCATGAGGTCAGGAGATCGAGACCATCCTGGCTAACACGGTGAAACTCATGTCTACTAAAAAATATAAGAAATTAGCCGGGCGTGGTGGTGGGCGCCTGTAGTCCCAGCTACTCGGGTGGCTGAGGCAGGAGAATCACTTGAACCTGGGAGGCCTCAAAGGTTGCAGTGAGTCGAGATCGCACCACCGCACTCCAGCCTGGGTGACAGAGCAAGACTCCATCTCAAAAAAAAAAAAAAAAAACAAACAGTGTACATGAAAATAATATGGTAGTCAAGTCTTGTTAAGACAATATTTCACATAGTGTATGTTTATTTCCAGATCTTTAAGGTAAAATTCTGGTAATGACAAGAAAAGCCACAGTTGTATAAAGTCTAAAGGTGCTGAAATGATAACATAAGATTTACTAATGTGAATCAACAGGGTCTTGTTGTGTCACCCAGCCTGGAATGCAGTGATGCCATGATGGCTCACTGCAGCCTCTACCTCCTGGGCTCAGTTGATTTTCCTACCTAAGCCTTCCAATTAGCTGAGACTACAGGCCCACGCCACAACGCCTAGCTAATTTTTGTATTTTTTGTAGAGACAGGGGTCTTTCTATGTTGCCCAAGCTGGTCTCAAGCTCCTGGGAAAGTGCCAAATTTACAGGTGTGAGGCATCATGCCTGGCCTAGAAGCACCATGTCTTATTGTTTCTGAACATACAAATCAAAGACACAAACGGTGACATAATTTAACAATAATTTTGGTCTAATATAATTTAGATATGATTGTTCTCAGTATTTACAATTTTGTTCCCTCTGTGAAATAATTTTTTTTTTTTTTTTTTTTTTTTTTTTGGTGAAAGAGAAGAGTGAAACACTGTAGAATTCGTAGCTGAACTTCGGACAGATTAGCGCAATCTTCTTTTCCATGCCTCAAGGCTGCCTGCAAATATCTGAAATAAAAGTTAAAGGCATTTACCTATTTTTTCAAATCCAATGGAAACATTCATGTTAAAGAGGTTTTATACAAGTCAGCTTCACTTTAAAAACACTTCCAAGGGCAAGTTGTTGATGTAAATTGTCCTTATGTTCTGTTTTACTTCTGCAGTGTATTTAGACTTTTGAATTATAATGGGCAAATCTATATACCAGAGAATTTTAGTGTTTGAACTTTATTTCACTTTGTTCATACAAACTCAATTATTCCAGAAATAAGAATTCTGGTGTGAGTCACTTTTACAGAGTTGGGGCTTTGCTGCATGTGAATTTCTGGAAGCTCAAAATAAGGTTTCTCTAGGGGAAATATGTAAATTTGTTTGTTTTACTCGCAGCCTTTAAACTTACATGATACTTGACACAAATGGAAAAATACACACACACACACGTACACTTATAAGCATGAATAAAACTACAACAAACATCCACCAAATTAACTGATCTCCATCATTCTGTTATCAAAGGCAACCACTCTCCTAAACTTTTGTGTTTAATCATTCCCTTGCTTTTTCCCTTAAACAGCTTTATTGAGATATAATCCACACCCATACCATACACTCATTTAAAGTGTAAAGTTCAAAGTTTTTTTAATTGATATTCACAGAGTTCTGCAACCATCATCACAATCATTTTAGCATATTTTATCACTGAAAAAGGAAGCACTGTACCCATTAACAGTTACTTTCATCTGCAACTCTCAACTCCTCCTCCCCATTTTTAAATGTAACTTTTAACCACCGATGCACAACACATATGCCTTTATCACTATGTATTTAACTTTGATTTCAAATATAATACAATTTTTTCATACTTTACTTTTTTTCATTCAACACATTTCTAAAATTCATCCATGCTCTTGTACATAGCTATAGTTAATTCATTTTCATAACAGTATATTTTTACTATTTGAATAAACCCACAATTTGTGCTTATCCTTAATTTGTTTGGTTTATTTTTAGTTTTTTTGCTACAATAATTCTGTTCTGAATAATTGTGTACATTGGTATACATATGCAAATTTCCTCTAGCATAAATTGGCACTATAATTTTTGGCTGAAAGTTCAACTTTTCCAAACAATGCAAAATTTCATTGCAAAGTAGTTATAATAATTCATATTCTCATTAGTTGAGAGGCAGATTATTCTTCCACACTGTTGCCAACACTTAGTGTTGTCAGTTTTCTTAATTTTTGCTGTTCTAATGGATGAAAAATGGTATCTCATTGTGTTTTAATTAGTGTTTCCCTGACTGTGAATGATGTTGAGCTCTTTTCATAGGTTCATTTGCCAGTCTTGTTTCCTCCTCTCTAAAATACCTGTTCATATCTTTTCCCATTTGGTTGCTTGCCTTAGTGATTAACAGCACTTCTTTATATATTCTGAATGCCATTCAATATTTGGCTATGTATGTGGCAAATACCTTCTTCAGGTTTCTAGTTTGTGTTTGTGCTTTTCATTGGTGCTTACCTCTCTCAAGTTATCGTCTACTTGTATTTTAAAATATCAATTATAATGTTTTTGACTTATGCGTTACTTAGAAGTCTTTTAAAAATGGCTATATGAGTTTTTTTAAAACTCACATAACTTATTTCTATTTATTCATTTCTAACTTGATTACATTATGGTTAAAATCTGAAATTTGTTGGTACTTGCTTTATGGCTTCTGTGTGGATGATGTTTTTGTAAGTGTTCCATGTGTGCTTGAGAGGACTATATATTCTCTAATTGTTGGGCACAGCATCTTATTTACATCTTTTTTTTTTTTTTTTTTTTTGAGACGGAGTCTCACTCTGTCATCAGGCTGCAGTGCAGTGGTGCGATCTTGGCTCACTGCAACCTCCAACTCCCTGGTTCAAGCGATACTCCTGCCTCAGCCTCCTGAGTAGCTGGGATTACAGGCGCCTGCCACCACACCCAGCTAATTTTTTTTTTTTTTTTGTATTTTTAGTAGAGACGGGGTTTCACCATGTTGGCCAGGATGGTCTCGAACTCCTAACCTGGTGATCCACCCGTGTCGGCCTCCCAAAGTGCTGGGATTACAGGCGTGAGCCACCGCGCCCGGCCCCTATTTATATCTTTTAAGTCAAGCATGTTGACTGTGATTTAAAATTTCACATATTTACCACTCTTTTGAAAGCTTGAGCCATCAATTATGGAGCGATACATACTGAAATGTTCCACTATAATGATGGATTTGTTACTTTTTATCTGTAATTTTATCACTTTATTGTTTTGTACTTTTTGAGTCCCTATTTGGTGCATAAACATTTTAAATTTTTACATGTTTCTGTTGAGAAGAACCTTTACCACGGTGACACATTTTGTTTGAAAAACATGTGTGCCTCTTAAGGTCATTTTTTTCTGAATTAATATATTTAACCCTGTTTTCATTGGTTCATTTTGATCTTATATTTTTTTCTCCTTTTACTTTCAACTTGATCAATTTTCATCCTTTTACTTTCAATCTTGCCATGTACTCATTTTTAAACTTTATTTTGTAACTAGCATATAGCCAGATGCTTTCCCACCCAATCTGATTATCTCTATTCCTTGGCTGGACAACTGAAACCATTTACATTTATTTTTATTAGTAATACGTTTAAATTTGTGTTTTCTGTGTTACTTTGTAGTTTTCTATATCATGACTTTTCTGTGTGTATACATTTGAGTTTGTTTATTTTCTTATTCTATTTTTCCTTCTAGTTATTTGGATAATATTAAGAGGTGAAGCCAGCTGGACTTTTGGGTCAGGTGGGGACTTGGAGAACTCTTCTGTCTTGTAGGAGGATTGCAAAATGCACCAATCAACACTCTGTAGCTAGGATTGTAAAACGCACCAATCAGCACTCTGTGGCTAGCTAGAGGTTTATAAAATGTGCCAATCAGTGCTCTGTAAAAACGCACCAATCAGCGCTTGGTGGCTGGCTAGAGGTTTGCAAAATGGACCAATCAACACTCTGTAAAATGGACCAATCAGCGCTCTGTAAAATGGACCAATCAGCAGGATGTGAGCGGGGACAAATAAGGCAATAAAAGCTGGCCACCACAGCCAGCAGCGGCAACCGGCTTGGGTCCCCTTCCACTTTGTGGAAGCTTTGATCTTTTGCTTTTCACAGTAAATCTTGCTGCCGCTCATTCTTTGGGTCCGTGCCACGTTTAAGAGCTGCAACACTCACTGCAAAGGTACACGGCTTCATTCTGGAAGTCAGAGAGACCAAGAACTCACCAGAAAAAACCAACCCCAGACACAATATGACTGTCTATTTTTGTAGTGGCTACACTTTAAATTTTACTGTGTATTTGGACTACCACTACTATTTAGACTTAACCGAAGTCCAAAGTTAGTCTTATCTAAATGTCTTTCCAAACCATACACAAACTTAAAACATTTGTTATTCTGAGAACCATTCTCCAAAATACCTTTTATTTTTGTTCATTATTTTAGTTTTTAATCCAATAACATCAGACATTAGCATCATTATTATTGTATAGAATGTTTGCTTAAATTTACATACATGTTTTCCACTTTCGTTTTTCTCATTTTCTTCTCCTGTATCGGGCAGCTTTCTTATTTTCTGAAATACATCTTTTAAAAGTTTCAATGGTGAAAGTCTGCTGAGTAGACTATATCAGTATTTGCTTATTTAAACACGTCCTTATTTCATCCTCATTCTTAAAGGATATTTTGCTGAATATCCTGTTTTAGGTTGATGGTTGTATACGTTAGCATTCGGATGGCATTCTTTCACTATCTTCCAGCTTTCACTACAGCTTTTGAGAATCTTGCTTCCCATTTAATTGTTTCTCTGTGATGTGCAATTTTCCTCTTCATGCCTTATAATTCTTTATTTCGTCATTGATATCCTGCTCTTTGACTACAGTGTGTCTAAGTGTGGATTTGGTTTTATCTGTGCTGTTTGATATGGGTTTTGCATCCTCTGTGTGAAAAGTCTTGTGTTTCATCAGTCATGGAATATCATCAACCATTACCTTTTATAACACTATTTTTTTTTTTGAGACAGAGTTTCACTGTTGTTGCCCAGGCTGGAGTGCAACGGCGCAATCTTGCACTGCAACCTCCGCCTCCTGGGTTCAAGTGATTCTCCTGCCTCAGCCTCCTAAATTGCTGGGATTACAGGTGCCCACCACCACGCCTGGGTAATTTTTGTATTTTTAGTAGAGATGGGGTTTCACTATGTTGGTCAGGCTGGTCTCGAACTCCTGACCTCAGGTGATCCACCTGCCTTGGCCTCCCAAAGTGCTGGGATTACAGGCATGAGCCACCACGACCAGCATATCATTACCTTTTAAATATTGCTTCTCCTCCATTCTTTCTCTTCTTTCCTTCTAAAAATTCCATTAACTGATTCTTAGTCTTCTCACTAAGCCTTCTCCATACTTTCTATTCTCTGCACTGCATTGTGAGTAACTTTTAAATATCTATTACCCCATTATCTAATTTTTTCTTCAGCAGTATATAATCGACTGTCTCATACTTCAATTGAGGTTTAAATTTAAATGCTTATAACTTTTATTTTTGAAAGTTGGTTTGATTCTTATTTAACTCTTTCTGATAATTTTGTAAAGTCTTTTGCCTGATAAATAAAAAGTTGTTTTTGCAAAATTATATATTTTAAAGAAATATGTCATACCTATTTCTGTATCTTAGAATTATTCCAGTAGTAAAATCATCAAGACACTAACTTCATGGATTTTTGTTTTCGCTGAATTCACTTATAGCTGCTTATTTCCTTGTGTGGTTGGTAATGTTTGTTGTTGCTGTTGTGAGCTCCTATTTTGTTCAACGTAATCTCTAGGAATCATGTGAGATTGAATTGGCAATACTTTCTTTCAGAGAGAATTTGTGTTTGCTTCTTGGAGCTGGGAGTGGGGTGCTTCTAACGTGGGATCTCTTTAGCTGTTTTGGAGGATCCATACTAATGCATATTTCCCAGATTCAGCTCCCTCAGCTTGCAGCAGTGACAACATTTAGCCACCCAAGTTCTGCACTACTGTTGAAATTTACTCTAGGTTAACTCCAGATTTGGTGATATTGTTCACCTATCTGGCTTCAGTTTCAGCTTGCTACTCCTGTTCTATTCCTTTTTATCTCTTAACAATTTTTTTTCTTAATTCCCCACACTACATTAAAAAATTGTTGTTGTTGTTGTTGTAGTTTACCCAGGATCAGTGTGTCCCTAGTCTTGTGTATTACCCAAATCTGATATCCCAGACCTTTTTCACTTAGAGCAGTAAACATCTCTCAGGGGCTTTCTTCTCACATACGCTGTTTCAGCACTTACCATGTGCCAAGCTCTGTACTGGATGCTGTAGAGAATAATGTTTTTGTTCTTGAGCGCTTGGAATCTGATGGGAAAAATGGACATGTGCACCAGTAATGATTCTGTAAGGCAGCCTGAGATGTATGCTGAAACAGCCACAACTACCAAGCATGGCAAAGGCTAAGGAGGGAGGACTTCGCTGTCCCTGGGGAAAGCTGAGATTGTAAGGCGCAAGCTCGTGCATTGAATATAAGCTTCCATTTCATAACAGTCCAAGGGTGTACTGCTGGGCAGAAGTTAAATCAAGTCTCTTTCATGTTAAGAGTGACTGATGTGAAGGGCATAAGCTTACTGCAGAAATCTGAGGAAACATTCCAGACAGCCCATGCTGTTCTCCTAGTCACAAACCTCCACTTGTACTAGGAAATTATTTAGAAGGTGCATGGCTGAGTAAAGATGGAACACATTTAGGTATTTCAAATATTTCCCAGGAAGAAATAGCCAATGCTTATACTGCTATTAAAGAGAACTTCTAAAGTGACTACTGTTTGTCTACTGATGTTTTCTATTATAACCCTATTTTAAGAGGGTTGTAACTTCACTGTAAAAATTCCCTCTGGGTGAAAACTTGGCATACCAGAGTGCTCCCTTTGAATAATGCTTTGTTTTTTTTTTTAACTGATTTGTTTTACAGTAGCCAAGGTCTTTGAAAGTCAAAAAAGAGACAACAAAGCTCTTAGTATTGGAGGGAATTGATTCTTTCTATGGATGTTTGCATTCTGTACTGCATGGAAGATAAAAAATAAATAAAACAAGAATCAAACCTATTTGTCTTCTTAATGTACAAAACAAATATCCAATTTTAGATAAGAGTCTTCATGCAGTGTGCCCAAAATTACAATAACAAAGCTATATAATGTCTACTAAAGGAAAGAGCGTTTTTTATTTTTTTTTTAAGTAACAGATGCAGTTGTAAGACACCAGCTGGCTAAAGAAGTATAACCCGATAGATGGAACTTACATAGAAGCAGACAGCAGTTTTGCTATTTCTACTGAGTTAGATGAGCTCTACCAAGACACTGAACAATATTGTAAAAACTCCGGTGATATTCAAAGAGATCAATATATTTAATACTAGGCATTATGTGCTTTGCATTAAAGAACAGAAAGAGACAGTGAGGGATGGAGAAGATATTGTACTCGATGGGCACCATATAAGGCATAAGGTACTTCAGATAGGAACCTGAAGCTGTTGTGTTTTTTTGATAGCCTCAGTTCCCACATGCTTCTTTTCTTGAAATGCCGAATGCAATTCCAGTGACTAAAGATACATAATCTGAGTATGGGTAGGTGCCACAACAGAGACAAAGCCATCTGGTCTACCACTGAAGAAAGTGCTGGCTTTACTCTATTTCGAGTGAGTTGGTGTGTATATCTACCAAGTGGTGCCTTTCTAAGAATTGTTAAGGTTAAGTTTTCTTATATACAATTAAGTTTTAACTCATTTATCAGTTTTAGAATCTAACGCAGAGTAAGATGTGACTTTGTGTTCTATGTTAACAGAAATCGTAGGAAAAAATGTGTTCTTACCCTTTAAAGTTATAGAGATGAGAAGGAAATTATAAAAATAGAATTACAGAAATAGAGATTAGTGGTTGCCATGGGATAAGGAGGGGCAGGTAGGGCAGTGGGTGTGGCTATACAAAGTCAACATGAGGGATTTTTGTAGTATTGGAAATATTTTGTATCTTGCCTGCATCAATGTCAATATTTTGGTTGTGATACCATGCTATCATTTCTAAGGATATTACCACTTGGGGGAAAGGTGTACAGAATTCCTCTATATTATTTTTTACAACTTAATATGAATCTATAATTATATCAAAATAAAAAGTTTAATGGAAAATAATATCAGATTTACTTTAATAATACATATAATAAAAAGCGAGACCAGTAACAACATGGAATCTAATAGAACAGGGATCAGTAAGTTATGGTCCACAGGCCAAGTCTGGCCCACTGCTTGTTTTTATAAATAGCCTTTCATTGGAACACTGCTGTCTTCCTAAATTATCTGTTGTCTATGGATGCTGTTGTGCTGCAATAGCAAAATAAAGTCATTGCATTGGAGACTGTATGATCGACATAGCCTAAAATATTTACTATCTTACTCTTTACTGAAAAATATTTGCCGATATAGAACATAAACTAGGCTGGGCCGAGTGGCTCACGCCTGTAATTATAGCATTTTGGGAGGCTGAGGTGGGTGGATTGCTAGAGTTCAGAAGTTTAAGGCCAGCTTGGACAAACAAACTAGGGAGACCCTGTCTCTTTAAAAAATAAACAAATTAGCTGAGCATGGTGGTGTGTGCCTTTAGTCCCAGCTACTTGGGAAGCTGAGGCAGGAGGATCACTTGAGTCCAAGAGGATGAGGCTACAGTGAGTCACTATCACACTACTGTACTCCAACATGGGCAACAGGGCAAGACCCTATCTTAAAAAACAAACAAACAAACAAAAAAATCAGAATATAAACTCTACCAGGGTAAGTACCTTGTCAGCTTTATTTATCACGGTTTCTTAGCACATTGCCTAGCACATTGTGGGTTCACAATCATCATTTGCTAAGTTAAGGAAGCAGCATACTAAGGAGATTTGAGTGTGCTAAGAAGAGGATGATTGACAGAATTCAAAAAGATCATCTTGGGATCATGACTCTACATTTTCTAAAGCCCATGGCACTGAAAAACAATGCCGCCTGCCTTTTATAGACCGATAGAGGAAGAGGATTGTAGGTCTCACATAAGCCCACAGGATCCACATGAGACCAGTGAAATGAAAAGAATTTTTAAAGGCATGAACTAACTGTGTAGAGGGTCTAATGTAATTCTAATTCATCATTAGTCAGGCATCTTACTTCCTTTTAGGTGTATAACATGTAGCAATAGTTCAATCTTTGAGATACGCTTATAGTTAAGTCACTAAAACTGATGAATTTGATCAGAAGATTTCCACCTGTTTTGAGGGAATGCTCCTATTATCTCATTACACAGGCATGCACTTTGTTCAGGAGAAGAATTATTAAAAACAGGAGTGAAAAAAATCCAAACTTTTAAGTTGACTGTAGTTTTGAAATTTTGATTATACCAATGAAGGCTTCGATTTAAATGGACTCTTTTACAAATACTCTGTATGGTGAAAATGTTCTTTGATAATATCAAGAATAAACTTCTAAATTGTCGCTAAATTTTGACTGCCTCCAAGGCAGGAATAATGTTATCATACTGTAGTCTCAAGAATAGTTTCCAGGAAATACAGTTGGTGCTGGGAAGATGAGAAGAGGAAATAATGAAAGCAGAGTCTGGAGCCAGACAAAACTGGATTTGAATCTCTGGGCCTGGAACAATTTAATTTTCCTTGCTGTGGCTCATGTGAAATGAAGCAAATGATTCCTGTCTCATAGGTTGTTCTGAGGATTAAATCAGGTTGGAGAGTGCTTGGGCCATGGAATATACTCATAGACACTCATCAAATGTTAGTGCTCTTTCCTTGAACTAAAAGACAAAGGAAATAGGTACTAAGAGAAAGGAGGATCTTCCAGGATCTGCAGTCAGCAGAAAGGAATACCTTGCCTGTGTGACACTATCTCCTAGATGCTTCCCTGGGAAGGAGTAGGGCTCTTCTTTGTGTTGTGCCTGCAGCATTGTTCTGCAGTTTATCTAAATGATTCGGCCAGGCGCGGTGGCTCACGCCTGTAATCCTAGCACTTTGGGAGGCTAAGGCAGGCAGATCACTTGAGGTCAGGAGTTGGAGACCAGCCTGGCCAACATGGCAAAACCTCATCTTTACTAAAAATACAAAAATTAGCTAGGCATAGACGTGTGCGCCTATAATCCCAGCTACTCAGCAGGCTGAGGCAGGAGAATTGCTTGAAACTGGGAGGCAGAGGGTTGCAGTGAGCCAACATCATGCCACTGCACTCCAGCCTGGGCGACAGAGAGAGACTGTCTCAAAAAAAAAAAAAAAAAAAAAAAAGATTGGCCTCCATGATATTTCTAAAAGATCATTTTGTTCATGGAACATAACATAGCAGCCTAAACAAATCAAACAAACAAAACCCTCTTGTTTGTGTGGGACATTGGGCTGAAGAGAAGTTTCCAATAAAACTCTCATCTGCAGGTGCTAGTCTAACAGGAATGACTGTCACGAGCTGACCATGCTGGAATCCATTCCTTTAGTTTCTTGAGGTACCCTCTGCCCTCCATTTTTGGGGCTCTGTCTAAAGCCACAGGAAAATTGTTTCCCAATTTGTTTGATTAAAATGTTTATTTAAAAAAAAAAACTCTTGGTTACAAAAAGTCTTTCTTATGCCTGGTGTCCTTTCCTTTTATCGTGTTAAACACGAAACAATAAGAAACAGCATTCTCTGAGAGGCAGTGTTTTTGTACTTCCCAACACTGAGGGTTTGACCTTGAGTCAGTTCCGTAGCAACTCTGTTTTATTGCTGTTACAGACTGCCCGTCAATGACTGTGGCCAGTTTACGAATTCAGCATGAAGCAAAATTATGATGAAGCACTTTTGCTGTGGATAGCAATTCATTATTACACTAAAACATCTTTAAGGAGAAAATGTGACAAGAAGAAAGGTAGACAGAAGGTACTGTGACTATCTGGGGATTATTACCTTACCTAAACTAGGGAGAAATAATAAAGCAGGCTTCAGACTGTGGACTTTGTCAGCTCTGGATAAATAGCGAATCTAAGACCACAAGCTTACCCTGTGACAAAATACATAGCAGCCACCAGACAAAGTGAGTACGGGGCATACACCAGCTTTGCATTTTTAAGAAATGTTTTTAAATTATTAAATACAGCCAGTATTTTTTCCTGCATTTTCTTTTGTAGCTCTGTTAGTCATTTTTGTAATATCCAAGACCAAAAGCCACATTGCTAGAAAAGTAATCCACTCCAGAACTCCTGTTTTCTCTTCCCCAAATGGCTGTTAGTTTCACTCTGAATTATTTTATTCGCTTTACAAATAAATGTTGAATATTATAGGAAGAAACAGAACTGAGGAATGGGGTGCTTCCAGCTGGTATGTTAATTGGACACTGTTTATTCAACAGCAGCATTAAGAATATAAAAACCTCATCACCAGTCTTCTCTGGAAAGAAAGCCTCTGCAAATAATAGCACTTATGTAAAACTTAAGGCCTGAATGTTTCTTGTTTGTGAGTAACATAGTATTAGCATATTAAAATCATTACTAACCAGTGCTGGAAGATGTGTTCGGAAGCCTGTCAATGTGCTAATGGTAGTAGTCTTGGAAACTCCACATCTGCCACAGGATTAATTGTTCACATAAAACATTATCATTTCCCACATCTCCTATGAGAAGGAGCTGCTGCTGGATTGATTAATGGCTCTGAATGATATACAAAGGAATAAATAGGAAGGGTACCCAGCAGAGGGAGAGATCTGCTCTTGACTCATACGAGAACAAGTTGAGGGACCTCAGTGGTGTAATGTTTATTTCTCGAGGCCTTTAAGCAATTGAAAAGAAATATCTGGCACAAGCTCTGAGAAACTTATTGTTTAAATGGCCAATAGTGCCTTCCCCCAGAGGCCTTTATATAGGAGAGGATGAGGGTGGAGAGAAACTTAGGTCAGAGTGAAACTGGCCACTAGGGTTTGGTGAACTAGCTGCTGCTTGTCGATGCCATGTTTTCTAGGTCCTTCTATCGGTGTTTCTTAGTCACTGAAGTTCAGCTCAGAGGTGACTTCCAAGGTCTGCACTGGCTTCTCTCCTTCTCACCACTACACCTTCTGTTAGATGTCAAGCTGAGGCGGATTCAGTTTTGAGAGGATGGAGGCAAAGAGAAGCGAAAGCATTTGAAAGACAATTTATTGTTTACAATTAAAACTAGGGGATTATAGTTCAAAGGTGAGAACCCAGTCTGCAATTAAGGCCTGCGAGAAGACTTAAACAAGCTATTATATGACAATTACCACAAATGGGAATAGGAGGTAATATATTGATTGCATCCCTGAGCACCCCTCCATGTTGTCCATCATTCCAGCCAAGCACCTCTGTCAATCTCTCTACACTACCTCCAGTTTACAATAAATTGACCAGCCGGATTGTTTGTTTGTTTGTCTTTTGGCTCTTCTGTGTTTCAGAAAAGAGAGAAACAGACTCTCCAAACAAAACCAGTCCTTGAGTTTTGAAAATAAGTCCAATTTCATTGCTTCTATCTTTCCTTTATTTTCCATAGGCCTTTTCTGGGAGACAGACTTTCACAATGGGGATTTGGGAAGTTAAAGCTGTTAGTGCTAAAGAAGTCAAGACAATTTTCAAAGCCTTTCAGCATCATTATAATTAGAGACAGAATTATAGTGAAGTTGGTGGTAATTCAAATTGATCAGCTAGATAGCAGATAATGAATGGTTTGAAACTGGCAAATTCAATGCATATCTACTTGGTGAGTGGATGTGGGTTTCAGTAAACAAAGATAAAACCTGACCACCTAGTTGGCCAAATTTATAAGCCCATGAACCAGTGGAAATGCTACTTATGCAGGTGACAGAGCTTAGCACTGTAGGGTTTTCGGAGAAAATGACATTGGCAGGGCATCCTGTTGAGTTTTCTTACCCCCTGCTAAATGACTTTGATTAAGCATTTAAATGCTACTCTTTCTACAGAAGATCTTGGGAGAACCTACTAGAACCTCAAGTTGTGTTCTTAAAATGTCTCCATTTTTATCTAGTTGAGTGTTATTTTTTCACTGGGTGGATCCAGTGTAGCTCACAGGCACTCTGATTTTCCAAGGACTTACATAAGCTTGGGCAGAATTATCTTGGCCCGAAGGATTGAGGTAATGAGGGGGTAGTGGTGGAAGTGGGAAGGAGGGAGAGAGAGAGATAGAGAGAGAAACCCCAATGAGAGTCCTCTTAGAGGATCATCTGTTTTCCCTCACAAAAGTATTCCTTGTTCCAGATCATTCTTTTGAAATAAAAGAAAATAAAAAGGCAACCTAAATCCCAGCTTATTTTCTGTTATGCCATTATTTTATTTTCAAGTCTCTTTTTCTTTGAGCGGGGAGAAAAAAACAAGTCTCATGAAGAAATAAATAGGAGTCAATACAAGTATGGTTGGGAAATTATACATTCAACCTGAAGGATGAAGGTTTGGACTATTGTTACTGGGTTTCCAAGAGCTGTGTTGAGACTTGAATTTCATGGTCAAACTCTTAGCATTTTATAGGACTCAAGAAAAAGATTGGTGTTGAATTCTTCAGATTTTGGCTTGAATAAGGTTTAGGTTGGAGCTTCAGCAGGAGCTTGCCAGGGATTGGAGAAAATGCCCCTTGAACCCTATTGCCCATGCATCATTACATCACAGATCTCTCAAGGTGGTGGTGCTGCCACTCATGATGTTGACATGTAGTCTCATTACACATTCTTTGATACAAAAGATCTTGATCTTGGGAGATTTAATATTGTTCCTTTTTGGCTTTAAGATTTAGGAAGCAATAGATCTAGATACTTATTGTAATTTCCCAAGCCTTGAAGAAAAACATTTTTTTAAAAAACTAGCAGAAACTGTGGTTTCCTTTTCACTTTCTTGTTTGTAATTCCAGTCATAGGGCTTATTATAATAAGTAAAAATTCTCTGAAGTTGACATCTTCTATCATACACTATTACTGCTTCAAAATCCATGTATGTATTTTCACCAGAAGTGCTAAACCTTTGAGAGAAGCAGGTCTGACAATTGAGTGTCTGGCTGGAAATCATTTACTATCGATGGTCACTCAGCTCAAGTTTGTATCACTGAAATGACTTAGGAAGAAAAATCAATAATACTCACAGACTGTGCAGTCCTCTTAGAGGATCATCTGTTTTACCTCACAAAAGTATTCTTTGTTCCAGATCATTCTTTTGAAATAAAAGAAGATAAAAAGGCAACCTAAATCACAGCTTACTTTCTGTTATGCCATTATTTTATTTTCAAGTTCTATTTTTTTGAAGGGAAGAAAAAAACA
This sequence comes from Pan paniscus, assembly GCF_029289425.2. NCBI lineage: Eukaryota > Metazoa > Chordata > Mammalia > Primates > Hominidae > Pan > Pan paniscus. Next base: position 119,847,954 of record NC_073253.2, on the reverse strand, counting down.
AGTCTCATGAAGAAATAAATAGGAGTCGATATGAGTAAGATGGAAGGCTAACATGGGTGTGCTTGTATTATAATTTCAATTGCTCAGGTTTTCAACCAAGAGAAAACCTGCCTAGTGTATAATTAATAATATCTCAATTTCAAATTGTTGGATGAAAGAGGAACAGTTTTATCCCCATAAAATGGCTTTTGTGAGTGGAGGATTGACTTCACTCTCACACATGCATACACACTAACACAAACATACACAGGGCACACATGGGTCACCATCACTTCCATTCTCAGTTAGACATTACACTTTCATTGTTCCTCTAAATTGAATTCTTTTATGTTTTACCCTAGCCTGGACCCGGACCACATTTTGGAACAGCATTCTGGTGAAATGCAGTGGGACTGGGCATGCCTAATCTGGGAGAGGAATGACATAAGTTATTGAAATATAAAACTGAAATCCTCCTGGAGTACATGCACACCAAAAGCTAAGTGAAGGAGTGAGACGGACTGGATTTTCCTTAGTTGCTCAGAAGGAAAAGCACAAATGGCCTACCATCGCAATTGGCCTGGAGCTCTCCTTGGTGCTGAGATAGCACCCGAGGGAGTTTCTCACATGGTGCTGACCTATGTGTGCCTGATGGGTTAGACAAGATCAGTCATTTTCACAGGGGGTTGTGTACCAAAGAGGCATAGGAGGTGGTTTGACAAGGAACAAGGACAAGAAACAGCATGAAATGAGTTTGAGTTTATGGTGAGAACATTATTCCTTTAATAAAGTCCTCATCTTCACCTCCTCAACATCAGTGTTCATGTGACTGTTAGAACCCAGATGATCCCATCTCCTTTCACCTCCCTCATCCTTGTCTTTTTTCTTTATTTATTTTAATGAGATAAAAGCTCTGCGGATGCTTATTCCTTTATCTGGATTTTACCTGCATTTCTGGCTGCTAGCTTTGGAGAATTTCTGCTCTGGTTTTAATTTGAGAGACCTAACGCATATCTTAATAGAAAGTGCAAAGAGATGAATCCATTCTACTCTTTTGGTCTATTTTTAACACCATGGCTGATTTGGTGGCTTTAAGAACTATATTTTTCAATGTGTTAAGCTATCTGAGGAAGCTGAGGGTGTAGATAAGAAAGCTAAAAAAATTTCTTTCTGTATTAAAACAAAGGATATATTTTTTGGTTTTGATGAAACTGGTCTCTATTAGAAGCATATCATGCCTTCAAGAGCTTATTTCAGTAAGGAGGAGGAAACAGGAGTTTCAGATTAAGATTGCAAATGATAAACTGATTGTGGTGTTGGGTGCTAATGCCAATAGAAAGTTAACTGTGCCTGTATATTTGTGAGAGTTGTTATTGTTTTTCTTAGGGCTTTAGTGACAAAGTTCCATAGATTTTGTCCCAACACTATTTTCCCCCAAAGCCCTATTATGTATAGCCTGCAGTTTTACAGAATCTATGGCTTTTGGGTGTGTGTTCATGGAGTTATCACAGAAATGGTTGTAAAACATCTTGAATAGTTCAAGTTCATATTCTTGGGCACGAATGTAACCAGTCTTTCGCCAGTACAGAAAAGGCAACTGAAGACAGCACTGCATAGACATGAGGCACTTTGTAAAGTCCAGGGGCCTCCAGTATTCAGCCCATGCCACAAATGCATATGGGCCTAGACACTAGTTATTTTGGCTCGTGGACCAGCTGCAGCCTTTGTATTCTCCTTCCTACCCTGTGGGAAAGAGATACTGTTGGTTAAGCTCAAGGACTTACAAACCTTCTAGTCCAGGAGAGTTAGCCCTTGTTCCTTAATACTTTTTTTTTTTTTTTGAGACAGGGTCTTGCTCTGTTGCTCAGGCTAGAGTGCAGCATTGCCATCATGGCTCACTGCAGTCCCAACCTCCTGGGCTCCTGGGCTCAAGCAATCCTCCCACCTCATTTTCTTAAGTAGCTAGGACTACATATGTGCACACTACCATGCACAGCTTTTTTTTTTTTTTTTTTTTTTGTAGAGACAGGGACTCACTATGTTGCTTAGGCTGATCTTGAACTCCCGGGTTTGAGCAATCTTCCTGCCTTGGCCTCCTTAATGCATTCTTGGTTGCATTTGAGAACCAAGTCATCTGCTTTTCAGGTGTTGTGCCTTCTGCGTGGTCAATGCTGCCACATCTCTATCTGGACACATCAGAAAAAAAAAGCATTGGAATTTTGGCAAACTTGGCAAGTGTTATGTATGCCCCTCAATTTATACGTGTATTGTGTACTTTGAGTTCTACAATAGAACCTGTTTTTTTTTTCCGGGTGAATTGTATGACATTCGCTGGATTACTTCACCCCTGGGTTTTGGGTCCTAGGAACTGAAATGTAGACAGCATTTTAATCCTAACATCCTTTCCTGGCCTGGCATGTAAAGCACCTGACAGTTACTCTGTTTCTTTCTGTGAAGTCTCAGAATAGTCACCACACCACAGTCCTTCTTCTGGGTTTGGCCTCACTGGACTTGACAAGTAACTGGTGTTCTCTCCAATGGCAGCTGACTCATAGGCTGACTTGTGGTCTAAAAGGAGTGTTGCCTGAGAGTTCAGTTCAGCTCTTGATGAGCTAACCAGCCAACCCTGTCACATTGTCACCTGAGTGGCTTTGAACTTCAGACTCTTGGCATTAGTTGGTTACAGCAGGGGGAGACCAATTAGAGACTCAGCCACAGGGAGAGTAGCTGCATCACCCACTCTTGTGTAGCACCTGAGAGGGCAACAGCAGAAGTTAGCTGCTGAGGACACAAGATGGTTTGGTAGCTGCTCTTGGTGGCATTGTGTCTTGAATGAAATTCTGGCCTCTGTAAGGCTTGGCTGGGCTTAATTGGGATGATCTGCTGACTTCCTGGCTTTCCTGTGAATTCTTATCTAATAGTGTGTTTTACCATTTCCTGGCTGAGGGGCTGAGGGTGAGTAGGAGGTAGGGTTTGAGGAAGTTTAAGCCCATTTGTATCTGCGTACAGGTGCAAGGCTGTTTCTTTCCATCCTACTTGCTCCCCATGGGGTATCCAAGTCCCTGTCCTTCTTTGAAGCTTATTGAAACTGGGTATGTTGTTGAGACTGACAATATCTGGGGCCAGATTGGCACTGTACTCCCAGAGGTTCACTGAGGATGTACTGCCTGCTCTCACAGCAAGGTTTTTGTGGGGTGCAATGTGGGAAGGAGGGGCAGCACAGCTCTTTAGAGAAGGGGGTTGCATTGCTTGCGGGTAAGGACTAGACAGTCTGAAGAGGTGAGCAGTTCCTAGAAGCTGCTTGCTGCTGACAATACAGGGGATATTGAAGGAGGAGAGGCCAGGCAACCCAAGGGACCTGATGTCACTACTGCCTCATGGTCACTCCAAGCCCCTTCTCACTGCAGACCTGTACATGTCCCTCTCCTTTGGTTCCTTCCCTCAGCACCCTTCTTTCCCTAACCTTGGGAAGCCAAGGTGATCTTGGTGTATATGCAGGGGAAGGGGCAGTAGTTCTTATTCCTTTTGCTTTTTCATGTACTTTAATTTCTGGCTCTTCCTCTCAGGATACTAGAACCTTGAAACCCTACCCAGTCAGACTTTATTTTTCGTTACTTTTTAGTGCAGTAACCCTCCCTCGAGGCAGTGAATGCCATGAGCCTTGCTATTTGAATGAGGGAAAGAGAGTCCAGGGAGTGAGGTTGGTAGGGGAGCCTCTACCATAATGAAGAGAGGATAAAAAGAACTCTGGTTAATAAACATGTACAACAAATCCCATGACCTTTTACAAGTAACCCGAGCAAGTCTCTTTTGTGCATCTTGAAAGAGCCTAACATGTATCTTTGAGTCTCTATAGAGCAAAATATTTCCAAACCTCAGTGAGTGGGCCATCTTTTTCAGATAATAGGATAAGTTATAGTACATCTGAGTTACTTGGAAGGCCTTTGAAGTTTAAAACACATCTGTAAAACCGAAATGGAGGAGAATAAATGCAGGCCATTAAACTCTTAAGATATTGATCAAATAATATCTTGAATACCAGGCTTCCATTTAGGATGGATCCAAATATAACAATTTATTCAAGTGGCCAAGTCAAAGAAATAACTTAGGAATGAGCAAAATCAACAGGATAGAATCTCTGATTTGGAGCACAAAAGCAACTGCAGGTTGTGTTAAAATACCTACCAAGCTTTCTCTTGAATACACTCAATTACAGGTGAAGCTCCTAATGAAGATGAACAATTGCAATCAAATGGAGCTAGCTAGTGAAGACCGCAAGGCCAGAGGCTGTGTTTACCAAAGAGGCTTTTGAAAACAACAAAACTACATAATGGTGAAATCTTCCAGTTTTTGTGAAGTGCAATTATGATCATCTGGTGGTAAATGTATTACTCCTTTTGTAGATAGTTGCCATCAAGTACACATCTCTTCTGTTCTGCAATTCGAGTCAATTAAATGTTTTATACAAAGATTTCTCAATCAGTCGCTGCACATCTCTGTAAAGTGCCTAAGTTTGCACAGCGAAAGTTTATAGGACACCACACTTCCCAGGAAGGCAGAATTATTTAAGAGGGTTATTATGCTGAGGACAGAAGGGACAAGAATAAAAGGTCATTTGTGTTCCATGGTTACTTACCAGGTAAATATGCAAATAGCAGATGCTACTAAAATTAAATGCATCTGAATGCAATCAGCCATCATAATTATATGTTGCACCAAACTTCTCTAACAACTATGAAGATAGAGGTCGGTTGTTCAGGGAAAGCTTCCCAGAGGAACTGACTTGTAAGGTGAGTACTAATGAATGAGTAGGAGGAAGAGTATTCTACAAGGTAAGGGTAAAGTATTCAGCAACTTAAGGGAAAAAGTGTGGTTCATTCAAAGAGCTGAATATTTAATATGGCTAAATTATGGAGTGTATTATGTGTTTGCCTGTGTGTTTGTATGGGTGAGGTGGGCTGGTGTGTGGAGGGATGAAATATAAATACAAGGAGATGTGATCAGAAACACTAGCAAAAGTTGGACCATGAAGAGCCTTGCTGGCAAGAGTTAGGAGTTTAGACTATCCTAATGACAACCAGTGAAAAGGCATTGATAGATTTTAATCTGGAAGAGGGCGACATAATTCTGTTTATATTTTGAGAGTATACCTCTCTGGGCTTGTGCAGAATGGACTGGAGATGATGGTGGCCCAAGCTAGGGTTGAAACAAGGAAAGGGAGAAAGGGACAGAGTTAAGTGACATTTAGAAGGAAGACTCAATAGGATTTTGTGATAGATTGAACAGGAGGTGCTAGTTGTAGAGACAAAGTAGGATTTGAGTTTCCTGGATTAGGCAACAGGGGTGTTGGTTGTGGCATTAATTAAGTTGTGAGAAACAGGAGGAGGGAGAGTTGAGGGACATGATTGGTTATAATCCTAGGCTTTAGTCCATTCATCTGAATGGAGCCTCTCACCTAGATGAGGAGGATGGTGTGGGTCTAAGAGACCCTAAAGAGAGGTCCTTAAATGTCTTTTTTTTTTTTTCTCGAACAAATCACCCTCATATGGTGGATCATGAGAGCTGAGGAAGTCTTCCTTTTTATACTTAGTAATTAAGTTCCCAGCATTAAACCTCAGCTAAAACAATCAATGGACCATCCTGTTGCTTCCAATATGGTAGCCCAGGCCACTGCCCTGAGGACAGCCCCAGTGATTGCTCTCTAGCTCTAAGTGTGACAAAACTGCCAACACCATGGCTAGACAGTTTCTTTCAGATCAAAGCCATGGAGAACCCAGTTTACTGGCTGAACTTGCCATGTTGGCAAAGCTGGTTCCACTTTTCTCTTCCCTATGGAGAAGTTGGACTAAATTGAACAAATTGTCTCATTTTATTTTTTTCTCTGACTTTGAAAGAGCAATAACTTCAGGGCTGGCACTCCACAAGGGCACCCTACTGAGCCTAGACTGATTCAACCCCCCTCCCTCAGCCCCTTTGTCTCTCTTTCCCAGTGTCCTGACTCTCTCAAAGGGCAGAAATGTTGATCTCGCTTTGCCTTCTAGTTGGTCGTGGGATATATTGATTCCTACTCAGTCCTGTCCCTGCATAGCTGGCAGCAGAGCAGATCTGCTGGTGATTGTTGATGTGAGCTAATGCCTTGGAGAGGTGTAATGCGGGAAGGCAGGTGTAGTGGAGAAGGAAGCTGTGCCATACACAGCTGTCAGGAGCAGTCTCAAGCAGGCTGATACTAACAGGTCTTGGAAGTGAAGTGAGAGGAGCAAGGGGCTGCTCAGGGAAGAGCAGGAGTGATGAGTAGCCAGGACCTTTGTAGATCTCCATGACACACGGATTGCCTTAAAGGACACGTGGCATAGGGAGGAGTCAGATTTTTCTAGAAACTATCGCCTGAGTGGTGGTGTCAGTTGATTCTTTCCTGTGGCTTTAAGCCTGGGCACAGGACTTAGAAAAGGAGAGAAGGGGGAAACTTCTGTTATTAGAGAATAGGCAACCCTCTTCATGAAGGGTAGATGCAAATTGGATTGTTTTAGAGTTGATGAAAACATGGCCATTGCTACTCCACACAGAAAATCTCTTCTATGTAGGAGCTTGGAGAGCTATGGGGTCACTGGGAAAATGACAAATAGTTATCCATGGTATGAGTGTCTGACTCCAACCCTGCTCTGCCACATGTTACATTTACTTCCCACTTTTCGGTGTGGTCATTAATATCCGTTGAGTCACTTAGAGAGTTTCTTGAAATTATATTCCATTCTTCTCTTTGACTAAATTTTCACATAATTTGTTTTGTATGCTTATTAGCTGAGCATAAAATTCACACTTATTTGTAGTCCCCCCAATTTGTCAATTAAATGCTTTCCTTTGTCCAATTTGTACCCAATAAAAATATAGAAATGTCCATGGAGTAGCTGCCTTTGAAATTATCCTACTAATAGCTTTCTTACTAACCTTTTAAAACCAAATCCCTTTCATCTTCTGAAACCTGGCCTACTTAAATTTTAAATGTGTCTTGTCCTATAGCCTTTGGCAAAAAAATAAGTCTGATCCAGACAAACATGTCCAGAATATGTGGTATTATATTAGGAATAATGCATTTATTAAAACAGAGATGGGGATTTTAAATGAAATATGTACTTGCCCAGTAACATAAATTTTCATAATTCATAAAACAGGAATGTCTAGAAGGTTTTGGGATGAGAAAGTAACTTTTGACTTTCAAGAAAGGATAGCAGTGGGGAAGGGTAGCCAGCGACGAAGTGATGACGAAGTCCAACTATGGAGATCAAATTTCTTACGGTTGCTTCCTTCCTGCTGGAAATCCTGGTAAATCTCAGAGAAGCCACATGGAAGCAGCCATTGGATAGAATTTTTACCAAAAAAAGCTTCTTGACTTACAATTTCAAGTGCCAGTGCTAATTTGTATGGTTGCTCTAAAGGAATCTTACTTGGAATGCTTCTTTAGGAAGCGACTGTATTGTCCCTGATAAGAAGACATCTGTTTGTTAAATTAATTTCTCTTTAATGATCTGGAGAAGTGGTGACCCTAGGTTGGAATAACTGACCAAATTGTTTATTTAAGGGAGACAGAGATTTAGACAAGCTCATCAGCTCGATTCTACAATCATCTGGATTCTACAACCTGAAAATAGAATTTTTGTTCTGTTTTATAATTTATAATACAATGTTACAAATTCCACATTTAACATAAAAATAAGAACAGTGGTTGAGTTAATTCTGCTTTTCTTTTTCTTTTTCTTTTTTTTCTTTGAGACTGAGTCTCACTCTATTGCCCAGGCTGGAGTGCAGTGGCCCGATCTCATCTTACTGCAATAATACTGCATTTTTTGTGGATGTCAGAGGCTCTAGGGTAAGATATTAGTGTGGCCTATAAAGACCTCTCCTGCCTCAACTTCTGTTTCCTATTTCTTGGTTTTTCAGGTCTTTGGACAATCTCTTCTTGCATTGGGAATACTTCTCTCCTTGTCCATCTGGTAAACCATCACTCATCTATAAAGCTCTGTTTATTCTTCACCTCCATAGTGGAATGGTTCCTGGCCAGGTCCCTCTCTGCGGAAGTTGGCTGCCATCCTTAACTACCCTGCTCAGAGTCTGGAAATCAGTAGGGGTTAAATAAGGGTTTGTTAGGTTAAAAAATGTTTACTGTGTAACTATTAGGTAAAGGGTAGTGAGGGAACCATGTAAAATATAAGGCAAGATTTCAGTTCATTTCAAGCTCATATCTAGTTATAGTGGCAAGACAGAAGCATCTAAAAATGCAAGTGAACAATGCCAGGCAACGAACGATGAAAGGCAAGAGGGATGACTTCAGGGCCACAAATACTAATGTGATAGAGATCAGCATTCCTTCTAGACTGGCACAACAAGCAAATCCTTGAAGCAGTTTCCCTGGAGAGAAGTCATCTGTCTCCTTCTTTTGAGCTTTAAAATTATATGTCTTTCATGACACTCATCATATTCTACATTGTCATATAGATATTTGTGTCATGTGACATATTTTCTTCTTTGATAAAGTAAATTTTTTTCATTTCGAAAATGTCATACAGTGCAGGGCTTATCATTATGTTAAGGATATAGTAGGTGCTTAAAGAAGCTCTGTTGCATGAATAAAAATCTTGCTCTGGACAGTGAGTGCCACACGAATTCAAGGCAGAAAAGTCCATGACCTGCTCTTTTGATCATAGAATGCTTGGAAAAAGAGAAGCAATTAAGTTGTATTTTGAAGTGAAGAGTAGATTTACATAAATAGATTCAGGGAGGGCATTCCATAAAGGGAAAATGGTATGAGCAAATATTTGAAAGAAGGGTAGCAAAGATGGGGGAAAGTGGGTAGAAAGAAAGAAAACTCACGAAAGAGAAGAGCAAGGATTTCCTTTGGACAATGCAGTGATTAAAAATACAAGCACAACGGCAAAGTAATAAAATAACATGATTATAGTTATTTTCTGGGCACCATTGTTTTAGAGAGGAACCATCTCACACTTAAATAACACTAACTTCCTGATCATAAGGCATTTGCTGACATGGATTCTGAGCACGAGGTCGTTTCCCAACAACTCTCTTTTGTCTGTTTGGTTATGAAGAATGCTTTGGTGGGGACAGGAAGTTTGAGTGGCCCTATGAATGTGTGAGGTTCATTTTTGGAAAACTGAACAGTATTCTTAGAAATCTGACATATGGCACATGAAGGCAAGCTTGGAAGCTGGGCAGAAAAATTGTCCCCATCCTGGCATTTTATCTTGCCATGTGCAACCTATGGGAAAGGTGGAGCTTGATGACATAGAATCAATATGCCTTTTCCATGTTTATGGGGATTGCATCCCGTTTTCTGACTTCCCAAGTAAGCTTAGTTCCTGCTGATACCATAATGGCAGCCATTTTTGCCCACCATCACCAATGAGGTATGGTAGATCAAGAAGGGTATAATGGAATAGAAAGTGGAGGAGGCAGAGAAGAGAACAGGGGTGTGGAAGGGAAAGAAGAAATAGATAAATAAATGTGGAAAAGGTCTGGTGTAAAGAATTAAAGGGTCCTGGAGAGTTCTCGAGCTAATCTGGCAGCAGTAATGGCCTGGCTTCTGAGGTTAATTGAAAGTTGATGGAGTTGCTGAACTAGGAAATTTCCAGAATTATGAATGTTTTTTCTTGTTTGTGTAGATCCAGGACAGCATGGAATTTATATCTTTTTTCTGTGTAAAACAATTGCCATATCAGCAAAAAGACTCATTTATCAAAATCTTGCTATGGTGAATTGTTTGACAAACTATTGGTTTCTGCTCTGGTGTTTTTTATAAAGAACAAAAGTGACTCAGTGCTCCACATTCTTTGATTATCTTAACATAAGCGTAGTGCAACATGGTCGAGTTGCACTGTATTAGACACAGGCAGGCAAATTCACTGGCCATAAAATAGTAGTGGGGGTTTCTCTGTAGGTAAAAACAGTGGTAATTGTATCCATCACAGAGGGCAGAAAGTGATTGTACACAGGGGTCAGGAGAGCAATCTGCCAGCCCAAACCTCATGGCAGCACTGGACGGTGCATTCATTTTAAGCCTGCTTCCCCTCCTTTGAAGCCGGAAGTTATTGGCTACTGCCGGAGGCCAGTTATGACCATGTGAGGATCAAAAGCCCGACTAGGGGTGGGAAATCCTTTGTTCCTGGCTCTCTCATAATAGTTTTTTCCTTTTCTTTGACTGAGAGAAGCAAGTCAAATAGGATTATCCTAATGGAACAGAAGTGTTTTATATAAAAAGTTCAAAAAAGAAATCCAAACAAATGCCAATGTCTTTCATTTACTGAATACTGTTTTATTACAGAGCCAAAATGGAAAATATGTTGGTGGCCAGAGGGCCATTTTCTGAGGCTCTAAAGAAACTATCCTTTCTCAAATTATGACTGATTAACAAGCAAATGTAATGGTCTTTTTAACCACAGTAAATAAGTAAAACAAATGTTTTTTCCCAAACTCAAAGTCTTTAAAAGTACAGACTTCCAAGACTGGCCTCTTCTCAAATTACTTTACTACAACTCCAACTTGTTTCAATTGTTGAAAAACTGAAAACCATATGCCCTAAAATGAAAATATACACTTAAGTGATACCTTCAGGGTATAATAAAGTACAATATAGGTGCAAAAAGCACAATGCAGTGGTTAAAAATATACAAGCACAACGGCAAAGTAATAAAATAACATGATTATAGTTATTTTCTGGGCACCATTGTTTTAGAGAGGAACCATCTCACACTTAAATAACACTAACTTCCTGATCATAAGGCATTTGCTGACATGGATTCTGAGCACGAGATAATTTCCCAACAACTCTCTTTTGTCTGTTTGGTTATGAAGAATGCTTTGGTGGGGACAGGAAGTTCCAATGAATGTGTGAGGTTCATTTTTGGAAAAATGAGCAGTTATTCTTAGAAATCTGACATCTGACACATGAGGGCAAGCTTGGAAGCTGGGCAGAACAAATGTCGCCATCCTGGCATTTTATCTTGCTATGTACAACCTATCTTGGCTGTGTCAAAACAAAGGACAGACCCAGGAGTGTTGTGGGTATAGGTCGGCTTTCTTCAGCAAGGGGCTCGGCAACGTGCTTTGGTGAAAATCCTGGAGAGAGTTTGGCTATCTCTTGAGCTGCCGCCAGAGAGCAGGTTTACAAAGAAGGTACTATTTATTTATTTATTTGAGATGGAGTCTGGCTGTGTCGCCCAGGCTGGAGTGCAGTGGTATGATCTCAGCTCACTGCAACCTCTGCCTCTTGGGTTCAAGTGATTCTCTTGCCTCAACCTCCCGAGTAGCTGGGACCACAGGCACACACCACCATGCCCGGCTGGCTAATTTTTTTGTATTTTAGTAGAGATGGGGTTTTGCCGTGTTGACCAGGCTGGTCTCAACCTCCTGACCTCAGGTGATCTACCTCCCAAAGTGCTGGGATTACAGGTGTGAGCCACCATGCCTGGCCTAATTTACTCTTGTCATTAAAATTTATTGGCTGGGTGTGGTGGTGGCTCACGCCTGTAATCCCAGCACTTTGGGAGGCCGAGGTGGGCAGATCACGAGGTCAGGAGATCAAAACCATCCTGGCTAACACGGTGAAACCCCGTCTCTGCTAAAAATACAAAAAATTAGCTGGGCGTGGTGGCAGGCACCTGTAGTCCCCACTACTCGGGAGGCTGAGGCAGGAGAATGGCTTGAACCCGGGAGGTGGAGCTTGCAGTGAGCCAAGATAGCGCCACTGCACTCCAGCCTGGGCGACAGAGAGAGACTCTGTCTCAAAAAAAAAAAAATTATCTGGGTAGCTGGCTGCCAGTTTCTGTTTTTTCAGCAATTTAGGTAGAAAGTGAGGAATGGGTGGATTGCTAGATGGATATATGGAGTAAGATAAATCCTACCATTTTTTTCCCAACCTCCATGCCATTTTAGTATTGGTAACACCAGGGTAAAATGATGAGCTACAACAGCCTGGAAATGGGAAAGGTATGCAGGCATTTGGGCATGGACAGTGGTGCCCTGCTTTGGCCTTGATGCTGTGGTTTATGGATTAACTTTGTAATTAACGTATAATACATAATGTATAGGCTATTTAGTATATTGTGAAAACGAGTGGTAGGGAGAGAACACAAAAGTGTGCCAGGTCATGAGGGAGATTTTTGTGTGTGTTTGAAATGGCCTCCCTTGAGGCAGGTGGTGAAGCAAGACCAGAACAAATGGGAGGGTGGAGAGGCAGGGTGAGCTGAGGTTTCCCTGTAGAGAAGGCAGCTCAGTCTAGAAGAGAAATCTTAAGGCAGAGGATGAACTCAAGGGCCTATAGGACCCAATGCTAATGGGGGTAAGTGCCAGAGGCCTGGAGGTAAACTGGATGTGAATTGCAGAATACATGAAGGCCAAAGTGAGCAGCCCTGCTACTTGCAGCTCTGGACTCATGCTACAACACCAGAAAGCAGGCTAATGCTGCCAAAGAGAAGCTGGGATTATATGAATCTGCAGGTTTAAAAAAAATGGCAATTGGTTAGATTTTTTCTTAAACATTGCAAAAGCTGATTCAAGCTGTAGTGTTAAGTTTTGCTTCTGATTGCCAGTAAGACCTCTGTTTTGGTGTCTTAGTCCCAAAATGCTCACAGTCAGGTGATACGGGAGCAAGGCAGGAACACATCCCAGGTAGAAGTATCAGAAGGGGAAAAGACACAGGGGTAGAAAATAGCCTTGGGTAGGACTGGGGCACAAAGTCAGGATGCGAGCCAGTGATGATGGAGACAGCCAAAGGAGGGGAGCTAGATCGAAGGAGGATGGGCCCAAGTTACAGTAATCATGGGATCAAGATTTACAAGGGGGTGGGTGCGGTGGCTGATGCTTGTAATCCCAGCACCCTGGGAGGCCGAGACGGGTGGATCACCTGAGGTCAGGAGTTCGAGACCAGTCTGGCCTACATAGTGAAACCCTGTCTCTACTAAAAATACAAAAAATTAACCAGGTGTGGTGGTGTGAACCTGTAATCCCAGCTACTTGGGAGGCTGAGGCAGGAGAATCATTTGAATCCAGGAGGTGGAGGTTGCAGTGAGCTGACCACCATTGCACTCCAACCTAGGCAACAGAGTGACACTCCATCTCCAAAAATAAACATTTACGAGGGCTTGGGATTTATCTTGTAACCATCATTGCATATATTGGGTGTCGTTAGTTAAATTGTGTTCCCCCAAAATATACGCCCAAATTCTAATCCCTGGTACTTGTCAATGTGACCTTACTTGGAAACAGGGTCTTTGCAGATGTAATTAAATTAAAGATCTCAAGACATAATTTTGGATTAACTGGGTGGATTAATTGGATCCTAAATCCAATGACTAGTGTTTTTATAAGGCAGATTTGAGACATATAGACCCTGAGGAGAAACACAGTGGAGAAGGCCATGTGAAGATGTAGGCAGAGTGAAGGGATGTGCCTACAAGCCACGGACACCAAGGATTGCCACAGCTAGCAGCAGCTAGGAGAGAGGGGTGCAACAGACTCTCCTTCAGAGACTCCAGAAGGAGCCAACCCTGACCACACTTTGATTTGGGACTTCTGGCCTCCAGAAAGCTGAGAGAGTTAACTTGTGTTGCTTCAAGCCATGAAGTTTGTGGTAATTTATTACAGGAGCCCTTGGAAATTAATACACTGGGCTTCTATGTAAGTTTCATTAGGAAATCGCAGGGGTAAATGAAGGAGAACTCCTGCAAGGTTGAAGAGTGGGGAATGGCCTGGTCAGATTTGAGTGAGGGGAGGATCCTTCTGGCAGCCACTCAGGAGGGAAGAAGGCACAGCCCAGAAGAGCCTCTTAGAATCCCTTCGGGCTCCACACGAGACATGATGAGGACCCTGACCTGTGGGACTAAAGATGGAGCTGAAGGGACAACTTCGAGGAGCACTACATTTAGGAGGAAGAATTGGCAGGATTTGGTGATTGCTATGGGATGCGTGGCACTGAAGGTGGGAGATGAGATGAGGGCAGGGATTGGTTATTTCGAGGTCACTAGGATGATGGCAGTGGCGGTTGCACTTGCTGAAATAGAGACTCCAGGAGAAGTAGTAGGCTCAGTGCAAATATGGTGAGGTCTGTTGTGGGCGAGTTCAGCTTGAAGTGACTGCTGATCATACAGGTGAGGATGACCAGCAAGCTGTTTGTTTTTTTCTATCTTACATGGAGGATTTGGAGAACTCTAAGAGGGACAGCTGTAAGGTGAAATCGTGAGATAGTTGAGATAGCCCAGGAGTGTGCATCTGTTGAGAAGGAACACGTGCTGCTTTTTCTTTTTGTTTTTTCTTTTAATTATGTAGAAAACATGTTTACATCTTAGAAGAAAAAGAGTGACTCAGTGTTGTAGTCAACATGTATTTTTGCCTTCTCAGCATCCCTTCCCTTCTGGATGCAGTACCCTGATTTTTTGTTAGAGGATTACCTGTTTCATTCTCAGTAACCCCCTTCCCAGCTCCAGGAGCCCCCAGCTGACCCAGGCCTGGCAATCAGAGCACTATGTCTCTGGCTACAGTGACCAGGAATTGGTTGTTTTGTGATAGTCACGTGACCTAGAATGGACAGTGGCAGCCCTGCCTGGGACCTTTGTTCGAAGTTATCATGAAAGAGAAGATTTATGTCGTGGATAAGTTGCTAGGCTAAAAGTGTGTAAACCTGGAGATGCAGGTGGGCATCGGGCCATGACACAGGAGATCCTGCTGGAGATAGGAGCTGATGGAGAGGAAAGCAGAAAGGAGAGATGAGCAGGCAGGTTCTTGATGGCTTTGAGTCACCAGATCCCCTTTTGCCTTAAGTCAGTGTGAGGTTGCATTTATTTCTTTTACAACTAAAAAGGCTGCCGATTAGCGCATCAGTAATATATTGCTTTCTGCTAGCTGCTGGCACCTGGAGTGGATTTCTTCAGTGGCACTATGCCGGACATCAGCACGCTCTGGACTATGCATTGAAGAGAGGAACATCAAACCAAGCTTTCAGGGCCATAGTGTGAGGGAGGCCAGCATCTTTCTCAGAGAAAAGGAAGGCTGTCACAGCAGAGCAAATCAAATGCTATCTTTTTTTTTTTTTTTTTCCTGCGAAGTTTGGCAGTATTTCCCTTGACAGAGAGCTACAAAGTGATTCTTTTAGAGGCTACAATTACTAATTGGTCTGCCTGGGAAAAAAGTGAATCAAGTGTCTCTACAACTTCATTACTGTCATGCTCATCTTTTCATCTGTGGCAAAAACAACCAACTAAAAATGTGTGAGTGCACATTTTAAAGCTATCACAAAAAGTGTGATGCTTGTATGTATATTATTTAATTGTGCTTCGAGATATTTCCTCTAAAACTGACTAATGAATGTTAATTTTCCTTCTATGACCCTACTCTCCCATTAGACATTTGACTTTGAAAGTGGCTCTCTGGGATCCCTTTGAGCTTCTCCGTGTCACTTATTGTGCAAGATTAAGCACTGAAAATATGATGCCAATGACATGTTTTTCTCATGTCAGTAAAATGGAAACTAAAATGAACTTTTAGTTCATTGACTTTTTAGTCTTTTGAAAGTATTTTTTTCCGATCATCAAACTAAGAATTCTATGGACTGATTCCAGTGTTGCTATGTAATTGCTGTTCTGATCCTATCAATATGCTTATGTATATGTAATTAACAATGACTTTAGCTATTAAATCTATCTACCTTGATTTTTAAAAAAGGCTTTAGAAACAGGGGCACAATGCCAAGATTTACATTTGTTATTCAAAGTGGAGGATATAACAAATAAGGTGATTGTATTCATTCATTTATTCATTCATTCATTGAATGCTCCCATCTTCATGAGCATGGAATGGCCTAGGTAACTTGACATATAAAGAACCAGAGGCCACAGCTGGTACTAGCAGACTTATATTCTGGTGTTCACAACTTTAAGTGTCCTTCTTGAAAAAAGAAAGGCCATCACTGCAATCCTAGACATCACAGATTTGTAGAATTTTATTTGGAAACTGGACAGAAAGTCAGATCCCTTTTAACAATTTATTGTCATAATTTTACACTTAAAGATTCTAAGCCTTAAGGAGGTTGAATAGAATGTTGTGCCACTGAGAAAAGAAGCCTGGATTCTTGTCTCCTAGTCTATGAAAATCTCTGCAGACAATTAAGCCATTAATATGTTAACATTTATTGGGGTATGGTTTTATGCCAGGCACTGTGCAGCATATATGAATGACATCATAGTCCCTGTCCTGGAAGGGAGTCATGAAGTAGTAGGAAGACAGGCACATCAACAAACAGTTTCAGTGTATTGGAACAAGTGTTAAAAAGAGGTATCATACTAGGATGTGAAGGGATTTCATAGGGAAGGTGGCAATTGAAGTGAATCTTGGAGGATGAGTGAAAGCCTGCCAAGTAGACAAAGCAGAGGTCTTCCCCATGAGAGATGAGTGAGTATGTCCAAAGGTGTGAAAGGTGAGACATGGTCATGGAGCTGACAGCCTGGCTGGCCATGGGAAACACACTTGTGAGGGTCATGGGGCATGAGATCAGAAAGGTAGGCAAGGATTAGACCACTTTATATGCTGTGTTAAGGACTTTTCACTTTAGCATGAAGGCAATGGGAAGCTAGGGAAAGATGATAAACAGAGGCCTGATTGGATTTGCGTATGGTAAGCATGGAGCACGGATTAAAGGAGATGAGGAGTAGGAAGACGAATTAGGAGCTGACCCAATGGTCCATTTAATACACAACAAAAGCCTCAACAATGGCAGTGGCCTGGGAGTGATGCACAATTGGAATGTAAAATAATTTGCAGAGCATTTAGACAGGAGAACAAAACAGGACATGGTGATTAATTGAATAGAGGGGTGTTGGTGACAGAGGAGTAGGAGTATGAGGCACACTGAGTTTTGTAGCTTGAGAAATTAGGGATTTGGTGGAGCCATTTCTCAGGTCAGAGGCTAAATGAGGAAGCCGACTTGGAGCTGTATGAACTCATAGAGGGCTCTGAAAAAGTCTGCAGACTTGGGGATGATGCCTTCCCAAGGCGCCTGACAGCAATGTTTCCAGAAAGGAGTTGCCAGTGTCCAACGCACTGTTCCAGCTCTCAGCTAGAGCTGGAGTGTAAACAGCTTAGTTTCTTTTCATTTTGTACTTTTTTATTTTGAAAAAATCAGAAAGCCCAGTGTTCTATAAACCTAACTTTGGAGGATTTCTTTCTCCATTTTGTCCTTGGATGAGGCCTTGCAGAATAGCCTGGCGTTACTGGCAAAAATAAACAAACAAACTGGGCGCGGTGGCTCACACCTGTAATCCCAGCACTTTGGGAGGCCAAGATGGGAGGATCATGAGGTCAAGAGATCGAGACCATCCTGGCTAACATGGTGAAACCCGATCTCTACTAAAAATACAAAAAATTAGCTGGGCATGGTGGCACGCATCTGTAGTCCCAGCTACTCGGGAGGCTGAAGCAGGAGAATTGCTTGAACCTGGGAGGCGGAGGTTGCATTGAGCCGAGATCTTGCCATTCTACTCCAGCCTGGGTGACAGAGAGAGACTTGGTCTCAAAAAAAAAAATTAGAATTAGAATTATTTTTGAAAAGAAATTAGAATGAATAAATAAACACTAGATTTAAAGGAAGACAACTATTTTAGCAGATTTGTTTCGTGATTGTTGAAAGCAGAGTGCAATGGCTATAACAGAGAGCACATTTAACCTCTATGTAATGTAGAAAGTGTCATAGATGCTTCCAGTTACTTTTTAGTGTTTTAGAAATAGATGATGAAAAGTAGGATTTAGAATTTAGTTTTAAGCCCATTTGTATCTGCAGATGGGAATTTTTTCAAAGCTCATTACACATTAGATATAAATTTATTTTTATTTTGAAATTGGTTTTAGACTGACAATTCTGGGTTAAAGCATCTTAGAGGTTTAGAAAACTTTCTCATAGAAATTCTTTGTATTTGAATTGGGAAAGGGGCAGAAGATTTAGAAAATAAAGCATTGCTTAAAGGACTAGACAGTGAAGTCATTTAGTTTAGATTTTGCTACAGGGGAATTAGAAAGATTTTAGAACTTGACCTAGTCTTTCATGGTATGAAGGGGTAGAACTTAACAATTTTTTTCTAGATAACAGTTTAAAGGTGTATATTCAGGTATTAGATTAGAATTTTTTTAGTAAAATTTCTGGCTCTTTATCAGATACCCAACTTGAAAAGTAAAGTCAGACTTTAGCCTCGTTTTTTAGTGCAGACTCAAGCTATGGATGAGCCTCTAATTTGAATAGGGAAAGAGAAGTAGTGGATGGAGGGGAACTCAGAGAACATTTAGAACCAGTTATAAGTAAAGAATATGACCTTTTACAAATTTAGAGATATTTTTTGATCTTGAAAGAGCCTAACAGATTTTGAGGCTTATAAGAAAATCATATCAGGAGTCATCTTTTTAGATAATAGATTAAGTATAGACATCTGAGTTATTAGTTGAAATTTTACACATTAATAGAAATAGAATAAATGAGGCCAGAATCTTAAGATTTGAGAAATAAATTGCAGTTTTTAGAATATCCAAATATAACAATTTATTAGAAAGACTCTGTCAAAGAAATAATTAGAAATAGAAAATCAACAGGATAGAATTCTGATTTCTCTTGAAAATACTTAGGTTGTTTTAAAAATACTTTTCGCTTTAGAGAGGAATGCTTTAATGAAGATAACAATTGCAATAGGCTAGCATTAGAAATAGCCAGAATGTTTTATTTAAGAATTTTGAAAACAAAAAACTAAGGGTGGTGAGAATCAATGAATTTGTTTAGTTTCTATATAGTGGTATAATCTTATTACTAGAAGAATAGGTAGAGATATCAAGCTGCCTCTTTTTCCTAAGTTAATTAAATGTTTTTTACAAAGATTTTTATAGTCCATTGCACATCTTGATAGACTCTAAGTTTAGGAAAGTTTATAGAACTTAGAGGCAGATTATTTAGATATTTTTTATGCTAGGAAATTGCTAATAATAAAATTTTTGTTTTCCAAGGTTTTCTTGTAATTATGTAATTTTAGATCTTTCTAAAATTAAATGCATGTAATGCAGTTAGCCATCAGGATAGTTTACCAAATTTTAGACCACAGTAATTTTGTTTAGGATTCTTAGATGAAACTTGTTTTTATTATGATTTATAGGAAAATAGAAACTATTTGTAGCTTTTTTCAGAGGGATTTTGTTAGAATTAGCTTATTTAATAGGCTAATTTTATTTTAGTGTTTGCCTGTCAGTTTATATGCAAGGTAGGCTGGTTGTGGAGATTAAATATAAATGTTTTAGTTGTGATAGAACACTAGCAAAATTTTTACCATATAGAATTGCTGGCAAATTGTTTAGACTATTGGAAACCAGTAAAAGGCATTAGAAGATTTTAATAGAAAAGATTGTTTAAGATTTTGAGAGAAGTCTTCAGGCTTTTTAGAATTTGGAGATGATTGGAAGAAGCTAGTAGAATACAAGGAAAGTAGAAAGGCTTAGACTAAGTTAATTTAGAAGGAAGATTCAATAGATACAATAGATTGATCCATTTTGCTAGTTGTAGAAATTCTAGATTTAGAGTTTTAGATTAAGAACATTGCTTGGTTTAGATTTTTAATTGTGAGAAATTTTTTTTTGGAGATAGGGACATGATTAGTTTAAATTACTTTAGTCCATTTGAATGGAGATTAGAACTAGATAAGGATTTTTTAAGAGAGAACAGAGGTTTTAGAATAAGTAAATTTTAGTTAAATTAGGTTTAGGTGGAAATGAGATGAGAAATTTAGAATTAGAATTTTATTTCCCAGAATTAAGCTTACAATTGGATATTGTTTTTTCCAAGATGGTAGAACCAGGCACTGCCCTGAGGAATTTTGAGAATTTTCTATTTCTTAGTAGAAAAGTGCCAGAATTTTGGCTAGTAGTTTTTTCAGATCAAAGAATGGATACTGTAGTTTATGGTAACTAGGCCAATGTTGGACAGCTGGTTCCACTTTTCTCTTGACAAAAGGAGAATTGGCTAGAAGAGTGAAAAATAGGACTTTATTTTTTTTCTGAGTTTGAGAGATTTGGTTCCACTTTTCTCTTCCCTAGTTTAGAACTTAGAAATAGAACAAATTGAAATAGAATTTTTTTTAGAATTTGATTTTTCAGGGCAGTTTATACGAGGGCACCCTAATTGAGTAGATTATTCAAGTTACATAGCTCAGCAGAGCAGTCTCTTTTATTTTCTGTGAGCTTAGAATTGGAGAGGTCGCTTTGCCTTTAGTTGTAGGATTAGAAATTCCTACTCAGTTGTGTCAGCATAGTCTCAAGAGCAGATCTTTGATTTTGGAAGTGAAGTGAGAGGAGCAAGGGGCTGCTCAGGGAAGAGAAGTATGTGCCTAGACCTTTGTAGATCTCCATGACACACGGATTGCCTTAAAGGACACGTGGCATAGGGAGGAGTCAGATTTTTCTAGAAACTATCGCCTGAGTGGTGGTGTCAGTTGATTCTTTCCTGTGGCTTTAAGCCTGGGCACAGGACTTAGAAAAGGAGAGAAGGGGGAAACTTCTGTTATTAGAGAATAGGCAACCCTCTTCATGAAGGGTAGATGCAAATTGGATTGTTTTAGAGTTGATGAAAACATGGCCATTGCTACTCCACACAGAAAATCTCTTCTATGTAGGAGCTTGGAGAGCTATGGGGTCACTGGGAAAATGACAAATAGTTATCCATGGTATGAGTGTCTGACTCCAACCCTGCTCTGCCACATGTTACATTTACTTCCCACTTTTCGGTGTGGTCATTAATATCCGTTGAGTCACTTAGAGAGTTTCTTGAAATTATATTCCATTCTTCTCTTTGACTAAATTTTCACATAATTTGTTTTGTATGCTTATTAGCTGAGCATAAAATTCACACTTATTTGTAGTCCCCCCAATTTGTCAATTAAATGCTTTCCTTTGTCCAATTTGTACCCAATAAAAATATAGAAATGTCCATGGAGTAGCTGCCTTTGAAATTATCCTACTAATAGCTTTCTTACTAACCTTTTAAAACCAAATCCCTTTCATCTTCTGAAACTTGCCTACTTAAATTTTAAATGTGTCTTGTCCTATAGCCTTTGGCAAAAAAATAAGTCTACATGTTTAAATTGTTTAGATTTTATATTAGGAATAATGCATTTATTAAAACAGAGATGGGGATTTTAAATGAAATATGTAGTTGTCCAGTAACATAAATTTTCATAATTCATAAAACAGGAATGTCTAGAAGGTTTTGGGATGAGAAAGTAACTTTTGACTTTCAAGAAAGGATAGCAGTGGGGAAGGGTAGCCAGCGACGAAGTGATGACGAAGTCCAACTATGGAGATCAAATTTCTTACGGTTGCTTCCTTCCTGCTGGAAATCCTGGTAAATCTCAGAGAAGCCACATGGAAGCAGCCATTGGATAGAATTTTTACCAAAAAAAGCTTCTTGACTTACAATTTCAAGTGCCAGTGCTAATTTGTATGGTTGCTCTAAAGGAATCTTACTTGGAATGCTTCTTTAGGAAGCGACTGTATTGTCCCTGATAAGAAGACATCTGTTTGTTAAATTAATTTCTCTTTAATGATCTGGAGAAGTGGTGACCCTAGGTTGGAATAACTGACCAAATTGTTTATTTAAGGGAGACAGAGATTTAGACAAGCTCATCAGCTCGATTCTACAATCATCTGGATTCTACAACCTGAAAATAGAATTTTTGTTCTGTTTTATAATTTATAATACAATGTTACAAATTCCACATTTAACATAAAAATAAGAACAGTGGTTGAGTTAATTCTGCTTTTCTTTTTCTTTTTCTTTTTTTTCTTTGAGACTGAGTCTCACTCTATTGCCCAGGCTGGAGTGCAGTGGCCCGATCTCATCTTACTGCAATAATACTGCATTTTTTGTGGATGTCAGAGGCTCTAGGGTAAGATATTAGTGTGGCCTATAAAGACCTCTCCTGCCTCAACTTCTGTTTCCTATTTCTTGGTTTTTCAGGTCTTTGGACAATCTCTTCTTGCATTGGGAATACTTCTCTCCTTGTCCATCTGGTAAACCATCACTCATCTATAAAGCTCTGTTTATTCTTCACCTCCATAGTGGAATGGTTCCTGGCCAGGTCCCTCTCTGCGGAAGTTGGCTGCCATCCTTAACTACCCTGCTCAGAGTCTGGAAATCAGTAGGGGTTAAATAAGGGTTTGTTAGGTTAAAAAATGTTTACTGTGTAACTATTAGGTAAAGGGTAGTGAGGGAACCATGTAAAATATAAGGCAAGATTTCAGTTCATTTCAAGCTCATATCTAGTTATAGTGGCAAGACAGAAGCATCTAAAAATGCAAGTGAACAATGCCAGGCAACGAACGATGAAAGGCAAGAGGGATGACTTCAGGGCCACAAATACTAATGTGATAGAGATCAGCATTCCTTCTAGACTGGCACAACAAGCAAATCCTTGAAGCAGTTTCCCTGGAGAGAAGTCATCTGTCTCCTTCTTTTGAGCTTTAAAATTATATGTCTTTCATGACACTCATCATATTCTACATTGTCATATAGATATTTGTGTCATGTGACATATTTTCTTCTTTGATAAAGTAAATTTTTTTCATTTCGAAAATGTCATACAGTGCAGGGCTTATCATTATGTTAAGGATATAGTAGGTGCTTAAAGAAGCTCTGTTGCATGAATAAAAATCTTGCTCTGGACAGTGAGTGCCACACGAATTCAAGGCAGAAAAGTCCATGACCTGCTCTTTTGATCATAGAATGCTTGGAAAAAGAGAAGCAATTAAGTTGTATTTTGAAGTGAAGAGTAGATTTACATAAATAGATTCAGGGAGGGCATTCCATAAAGGGAAAATGGTATGAGCAAATATTTGAAAGAAGGGTAGCAAAGATGGGGGAAAGTGGGTAGAAAGAAAGAAAACTCACGAAAGAGAAGAGCAAGGATTTCCTTTGGACAATGCAGTGATTAAAAATACAAGCACAACGGCAAAGTAATAAAATAACATGATTATAGTTATTTTCTGGGCACCATTGTTTTAGAGAGGAACCATCTCACACTTAAATAACACTAACTTCCTGATCATAAGGCATTTGCTGACATGGATTCTGAGCACGAGGTCGTTTCCCAACAACTCTCTTTTGTCTGTTTGGTTATGAAGAATGCTTTGGTGGGGACAGGAAGTTTGAGTGGCCCTATGAATGTGTGAGGTTCATTTTTGGAAAACTGAACAGTATTCTTAGAAATCTGACATATGGCACATGAAGGCAAGCTTGGAAGCTGGGCAGAAAAATTGTCCCCATCCTGGCATTTTATCTTGCCATGTGCAACCTATGGGAAAGGTGGAGCTTGATGACATAGAATCAATATGCCTTTTCCATGTTTATGGGGATTGCATCCCGTTTTCTGACTTCCCAAGTAAGCTTAGTTCCTGCTGATACCATAATGGCAGCCATTTTTGCCCACCATCACCAATGAGGTATGGTAGATCAAGAAGGGTATAATGGAATAGAAAGTGGAGGAGGCAGAGAAGAGAACAGGGGTGTGGAAGGGAAAGAAGAAATAGATAAATAAATGTGGAAAAGGTCTGGTGTAAAGAATTAAAGGGTCCTGGAGAGTTCTCGAGCTAATCTGGCAGCAGTAATGGCCTGGCTTCTGAGGTTAATTGAAAGTTGATGGAGTTGCTGAACTAGGAAATTTCCAGAATTATGAATGTTTTTTCTTGTTTGTGTAGATCCAGGACAGCATGGAATTTATATCTTTTTTCTGTGTAAAACAATTGCCATATCAGCAAAAAGACTCATTTATCAAAATCTTGCTATGGTGAATTGTTTGACAAACTATTGGTTTCTGCTCTGGTGTTTTTTATAAAGAACAAAAGTGACTCAGTGCTCCACATTCTTTGATTATCTTAACATAAGCGTAGTGCAACATGGTCGAGTTGCACTGTATTAGACACAGGCAGGCAAATTCACTGGCCATAAAATAGTAGTGGGGGTTTCTCTGTAGGTAAAAACAGTGGTAATTGTATCCATCACAGAGGGCAGAAAGTGATTGTACACAGGGGTCAGGAGAGCAATCTGCCAGCCCAAACCTCATGGCAGCACTGGACGGTGCATTCATTTTAAGCCTGCTTCCCCTCCTTTGAAGCCGGAAGTTATTGGCTACTGCCGGAGGCCAGTTATGACCATGTGAGGATCAAAAGCCCGACTAGGGGTGGGAAATCCTTTGTTCCTGGCTCTCTCATAATAGTTTTTTCCTTTTCTTTGACTGAGAGAAGCAAGTCAAATAGGATTATCCTAATGGAACAGAAGTGTTTTATATAAAAAGTTCAAAAAAGAAATCCAAACAAATGCCAATGTCTTTCATTTACTGAATACTGTTTTATTACAGAGCCAAAATGGAAAATATGTTGGTGGCCAGAGGGCCATTTTCTGAGGCTCTAAAGAAACTATCCTTTCTCAAATTATGACTGATTAACAAGCAAATGTAATGGTCTTTTTAACCACAGTAAATAAGTAAAACAAATGTTTTTTCCCAAACTCAAAGTCTTTAAAAGTACAGACTTCCAAGACTGGCCTCTTCTCAAATTACTTTACTACAACTCCAACTTGTTTCAATTGTTGAAAAACTGAAAACCATATGCCCTAAAATGAAAATATACACTTAAGTGATACCTTCAGGGTATAATAAAGTACAATATAGGTGCAAAAAGCACAATGCAGTGGTTAAAAATATACAAGCACAACGGCAAAGTAATAAAATAACATGATTATAGTTATTTTCTGGGCACCATTGTTTTAGAGAGGAACCATCTCACACTTAAATAACACTAACTTCCTGATCATAAGGCATTTGCTGACATGGATTCTGAGCACGAGATAATTTCCCAACAACTCTCTTTTGTCTGTTTGGTTATGAAGAATGCTTTGGTGGGGACAGGAAGTTCCAATGAATGTGTGAGGTTCATTTTTGGAAAAATGAGCAGTTATTCTTAGAAATCTGACATCTGACACATGAGGGCAAGCTTGGAAGCTGGGCAGAACAAATGTCGCCATCCTGGCATTTTATCTTGCTATGTACAACCTATCTTGGCTGTGTCAAAACAAAGGACAGACCCAGGAGTGTTGTGGGTATAGGTCGGCTTTCTTCAGCAAGGGGCTCGGCAACGTGCTTTGGTGAAAATCCTGGAGAGAGTTTGGCTATCTCTTGAGCTGCCGCCAGAGAGCAGGTTTACAAAGAAGGTACTATTTATTTATTTATTTGAGATGGAGTCTGGCTGTGTCGCCCAGGCTGGAGTGCAGTGGTATG
Organism: Pan paniscus; assembly: GCF_029289425.2. Taxonomy (NCBI): domain Eukaryota; kingdom Metazoa; phylum Chordata; class Mammalia; order Primates; family Hominidae; genus Pan; species Pan paniscus. The sequence continues at coordinate 119,822,626 of NC_073253.2, read as the reverse complement.
ATCTCAGCTCACTGCAACCTCTGCCTCTTGGGTTCAAGTGATTCTCTTGCCTCAACCTCCCGAGTAGCTGGGACCACAGGCACACACCACCATGCCCGGCTGGCTAATTTTTTTGTATTTTAGTAGAGATGGGGTTTTGCCGTGTTGACCAGGCTGGTCTCAACCTCCTGACCTCAGGTGATCTACCTCCCAAAGTGCTGGGATTACAGGTGTGAGCCACCATGCCTGGCCTAATTTACTCTTGTCATTAAAATTTATTGGCTGGGTGTGGTGGTGGCTCACGCCTGTAATCCCAGCACTTTGGGAGGCCGAGGTGGGCAGATCACGAGGTCAGGAGATCAAAACCATCCTGGCTAACACGGTGAAACCCCGTCTCTGCTAAAAATACAAAAAATTAGCTGGGCGTGGTGGCAGGCACCTGTAGTCCCCACTACTCGGGAGGCTGAGGCAGGAGAATGGCTTGAACCCGGGAGGTGGAGCTTGCAGTGAGCCAAGATAGCGCCACTGCACTCCAGCCTGGGCGACAGAGAGAGACTCTGTCTCAAAAAAAAAAAAATTATCTGGGTAGCTGGCTGCCAGTTTCTGTTTTTTCAGCAATTTAGGTAGAAAGTGAGGAATGGGTGGATTGCTAGATGGATATATGGAGTAAGATAAATCCTACCATTTTTTTCCCAACCTCCATGCCATTTTAGTATTGGTAACACCAGGGTAAAATGATGAGCTACAACAGCCTGGAAATGGGAAAGGTATGCAGGCATTTGGGCATGGACAGTGGTGCCCTGCTTTGGCCTTGATGCTGTGGTTTATGGATTAACTTTGTAATTAACGTATAATACATAATGTATAGGCTATTTAGTATATTGTGAAAACGAGTGGTAGGGAGAGAACACAAAAGTGTGCCAGGTCATGAGGGAGATTTTTGTGTGTGTTTGAAATGGCCTCCCTTGAGGCAGGTGGTGAAGCAAGACCAGAACAAATGGGAGGGTGGAGAGGCAGGGTGAGCTGAGGTTTCCCTGTAGAGAAGGCAGCTCAGTCTAGAAGAGAAATCTTAAGGCAGAGGATGAACTCAAGGGCCTATAGGACCCAATGCTAATGGGGGTAAGTGCCAGAGGCCTGGAGGTAAACTGGATGTGAATTGCAGAATACATGAAGGCCAAAGTGAGCAGCCCTGCTACTTGCAGCTCTGGACTCATGCTACAACACCAGAAAGCAGGCTAATGCTGCCAAAGAGAAGCTGGGATTATATGAATCTGCAGGTTTAAAAAAAATGGCAATTGGTTAGATTTTTTCTTAAACATTGCAAAAGCTGATTCAAGCTGTAGTGTTAAGTTTTGCTTCTGATTGCCAGTAAGACCTCTGTTTTGGTGTCTTAGTCCCAAAATGCTCACAGTCAGGTGATACGGGAGCAAGGCAGGAACACATCCCAGGTAGAAGTATCAGAAGGGGAAAAGACACAGGGGTAGAAAATAGCCTTGGGTAGGACTGGGGCACAAAGTCAGGATGCGAGCCAGTGATGATGGAGACAGCCAAAGGAGGGGAGCTAGATCGAAGGAGGATGGGCCCAAGTTACAGTAATCATGGGATCAAGATTTACAAGGGGGTGGGTGCGGTGGCTGATGCTTGTAATCCCAGCACCCTGGGAGGCCGAGACGGGTGGATCACCTGAGGTCAGGAGTTCGAGACCAGTCTGGCCTACATAGTGAAACCCTGTCTCTACTAAAAATACAAAAAATTAACCAGGTGTGGTGGTGTGAACCTGTAATCCCAGCTACTTGGGAGGCTGAGGCAGGAGAATCATTTGAATCCAGGAGGTGGAGGTTGCAGTGAGCTGACCACCATTGCACTCCAACCTAGGCAACAGAGTGACACTCCATCTCCAAAAATAAACATTTACGAGGGCTTGGGATTTATCTTGTAACCATCATTGCATATATTGGGTGTCGTTAGTTAAATTGTGTTCCCCCAAAATATACGCCCAAATTCTAATCCCTGGTACTTGTCAATGTGACCTTACTTGGAAACAGGGTCTTTGCAGATGTAATTAAATTAAAGATCTCAAGACATAATTTTGGATTAACTGGGTGGATTAATTGGATCCTAAATCCAATGACTAGTGTTTTTATAAGGCAGATTTGAGACATATAGACCCTGAGGAGAAACACAGTGGAGAAGGCCATGTGAAGATGTAGGCAGAGTGAAGGGATGTGCCTACAAGCCACGGACACCAAGGATTGCCACAGCTAGCAGCAGCTAGGAGAGAGGGGTGCAACAGACTCTCCTTCAGAGACTCCAGAAGGAGCCAACCCTGACCACACTTTGATTTGGGACTTCTGGCCTCCAGAAAGCTGAGAGAGTTAACTTGTGTTGCTTCAAGCCATGAAGTTTGTGGTAATTTATTACAGGAGCCCTTGGAAATTAATACACTGGGCTTCTATGTAAGTTTCATTAGGAAATCGCAGGGGTAAATGAAGGAGAACTCCTGCAAGGTTGAAGAGTGGGGAATGGCCTGGTCAGATTTGAGTGAGGGGAGGATCCTTCTGGCAGCCACTCAGGAGGGAAGAAGGCACAGCCCAGAAGAGCCTCTTAGAATCCCTTCGGGCTCCACACGAGACATGATGAGGACCCTGACCTGTGGGACTAAAGATGGAGCTGAAGGGACAACTTCGAGGAGCACTACATTTAGGAGGAAGAATTGGCAGGATTTGGTGATTGCTATGGGATGCGTGGCACTGAAGGTGGGAGATGAGATGAGGGCAGGGATTGGTTATTTCGAGGTCACTAGGATGATGGCAGTGGCGGTTGCACTTGCTGAAATAGAGACTCCAGGAGAAGTAGTAGGCTCAGTGCAAATATGGTGAGGTCTGTTGTGGGCGAGTTCAGCTTGAAGTGACTGCTGATCATACAGGTGAGGATGACCAGCAAGCTGTTTGTTTTTTTCTATCTTACATGGAGGATTTGGAGAACTCTAAGAGGGACAGCTGTAAGGTGAAATCGTGAGATAGTTGAGATAGCCCAGGAGTGTGCATCTGTTGAGAAGGAACACGTGCTGCTTTTTCTTTTTGTTTTTTCTTTTAATTATGTAGAAAACATGTTTACATCTTAGAAGAAAAAGAGTGACTCAGTGTTGTAGTCAACATGTATTTTTGCCTTCTCAGCATCCCTTCCCTTCTGGATGCAGTACCCTGATTTTTTGTTAGAGGATTACCTGTTTCATTCTCAGTAACCCCCTTCCCAGCTCCAGGAGCCCCCAGCTGACCCAGGCCTGGCAATCAGAGCACTATGTCTCTGGCTACAGTGACCAGGAATTGGTTGTTTTGTGATAGTCACGTGACCTAGAATGGACAGTGGCAGCCCTGCCTGGGACCTTTGTTCGAAGTTATCATGAAAGAGAAGATTTATGTCGTGGATAAGTTGCTAGGCTAAAAGTGTGTAAACCTGGAGATGCAGGTGGGCATCGGGCCATGACACAGGAGATCCTGCTGGAGATAGGAGCTGATGGAGAGGAAAGCAGAAAGGAGAGATGAGCAGGCAGGTTCTTGATGGCTTTGAGTCACCAGATCCCCTTTTGCCTTAAGTCAGTGTGAGGTTGCATTTATTTCTTTTACAACTAAAAAGGCTGCCGATTAGCGCATCAGTAATATATTGCTTTCTGCTAGCTGCTGGCACCTGGAGTGGATTTCTTCAGTGGCACTATGCCGGACATCAGCACGCTCTGGACTATGCATTGAAGAGAGGAACATCAAACCAAGCTTTCAGGGCCATAGTGTGAGGGAGGCCAGCATCTTTCTCAGAGAAAAGGAAGGCTGTCACAGCAGAGCAAATCAAATGCTATCTTTTTTTTTTTTTTTTTCCTGCGAAGTTTGGCAGTATTTCCCTTGACAGAGAGCTACAAAGTGATTCTTTTAGAGGCTACAATTACTAATTGGTCTGCCTGGGAAAAAAGTGAATCAAGTGTCTCTACAACTTCATTACTGTCATGCTCATCTTTTCATCTGTGGCAAAAACAACCAACTAAAAATGTGTGAGTGCACATTTTAAAGCTATCACAAAAAGTGTGATGCTTGTATGTATATTATTTAATTGTGCTTCGAGATATTTCCTCTAAAACTGACTAATGAATGTTAATTTTCCTTCTATGACCCTACTCTCCCATTAGACATTTGACTTTGAAAGTGGCTCTCTGGGATCCCTTTGAGCTTCTCCGTGTCACTTATTGTGCAAGATTAAGCACTGAAAATATGATGCCAATGACATGTTTTTCTCATGTCAGTAAAATGGAAACTAAAATGAACTTTTAGTTCATTGACTTTTTAGTCTTTTGAAAGTATTTTTTTCCGATCATCAAACTAAGAATTCTATGGACTGATTCCAGTGTTGCTATGTAATTGCTGTTCTGATCCTATCAATATGCTTATGTATATGTAATTAACAATGACTTTAGCTATTAAATCTATCTACCTTGATTTTTAAAAAAGGCTTTAGAAACAGGGGCACAATGCCAAGATTTACATTTGTTATTCAAAGTGGAGGATATAACAAATAAGGTGATTGTATTCATTCATTTATTCATTCATTCATTGAATGCTCCCATCTTCATGAGCATGGAATGGCCTAGGTAACTTGACATATAAAGAACCAGAGGCCACAGCTGGTACTAGCAGACTTATATTCTGGTGTTCACAACTTTAAGTGTCCTTCTTGAAAAAAGAAAGGCCATCACTGCAATCCTAGACATCACAGATTTGTAGAATTTTATTTGGAAACTGGACAGAAAGTCAGATCCCTTTTAACAATTTATTGTCATAATTTTACACTTAAAGATTCTAAGCCTTAAGGAGGTTGAATAGAATGTTGTGCCACTGAGAAAAGAAGCCTGGATTCTTGTCTCCTAGTCTATGAAAATCTCTGCAGACAATTAAGCCATTAATATGTTAACATTTATTGGGGTATGGTTTTATGCCAGGCACTGTGCAGCATATATGAATGACATCATAGTCCCTGTCCTGGAAGGGAGTCATGAAGTAGTAGGAAGACAGGCACATCAACAAACAGTTTCAGTGTATTGGAACAAGTGTTAAAAAGAGGTATCATACTAGGATGTGAAGGGATTTCATAGGGAAGGTGGCAATTGAAGTGAATCTTGGAGGATGAGTGAAAGCCTGCCAAGTAGACAAAGCAGAGGTCTTCCCCATGAGAGATGAGTGAGTATGTCCAAAGGTGTGAAAGGTGAGACATGGTCATGGAGCTGACAGCCTGGCTGGCCATGGGAAACACACTTGTGAGGGTCATGGGGCATGAGATCAGAAAGGTAGGCAAGGATTAGACCACTTTATATGCTGTGTTAAGGACTTTTCACTTTAGCATGAAGGCAATGGGAAGCTAGGGAAAGATGATAAACAGAGGCCTGATTGGATTTGCGTATGGTAAGCATGGAGCACGGATTAAAGGAGATGAGGAGTAGGAAGACGAATTAGGAGCTGACCCAATGGTCCATTTAATACACAACAAAAGCCTCAACAATGGCAGTGGCCTGGGAGTGATGCACAATTGGAATGTAAAATAATTTGCAGAGCATTTAGACAGGAGAACAAAACAGGACATGGTGATTAATTGAATAGAGGGGTGTTGGTGACAGAGGAGTAGGAGTATGAGGCACACTGAGTTTTGTAGCTTGAGAAATTAGGGATTTGGTGGAGCCATTTCTCAGGTCAGAGGCTAAATGAGGAAGCCGACTTGGAGCTGTATGAACTCATAGAGGGCTCTGAAAAAGTCTGCAGACTTGGGGATGATGCCTTCCCAAGGCGCCTGACAGCAATGTTTCCAGAAAGGAGTTGCCAGTGTCCAACGCACTGTTCCAGCTCTCAGCTAGAGCTGGAGTGTAAACAGCTTAGTTTCTTTTCATTTTGTACTTTTTTATTTTGAAAAAATCAGAAAGCCCAGTGTTCTATAAACCTAACTTTGGAGGATTTCTTTCTCCATTTTGTCCTTGGATGAGGCCTTGCAGAATAGCCTGGCGTTACTGGCAAAAATAAACAAACAAACTGGGCGCGGTGGCTCACACCTGTAATCCCAGCACTTTGGGAGGCCAAGATGGGAGGATCATGAGGTCAAGAGATCGAGACCATCCTGGCTAACATGGTGAAACCCGATCTCTACTAAAAATACAAAAAATTAGCTGGGCATGGTGGCACGCATCTGTAGTCCCAGCTACTCGGGAGGCTGAAGCAGGAGAATTGCTTGAACCTGGGAGGCGGAGGTTGCATTGAGCCGAGATCTTGCCATTCTACTCCAGCCTGGGTGACAGAGAGAGACTTGGTCTCAAAAAAAAAAATAAAGAAATAAATAAAAAATGAAAAAAAAACAAATGAATAAATAAACACTAGATTTAAAGGAAGACAACTATTTTAGCAGATTTGTTTCGTGATATGTTGAAAGCAGAGTGCAATGTGGCTATAACAGAGAGCACATTTAACCTCTATGTAATGTAGAAAGTGTCATAGATGCTTCCAGTTACTTTTTCCTGCTTATTAAATAAGAATGATGAAAACCAGCATTTTAATCTATCTTCCCTAATCTCTGTTCGACAGGCAGATGGGATTCTCCTCTTTTCAAAGCTCATGTACACAGTAGAGATAAATTTATATAATACACTAGATTCTCACTAAATTGGTATAAGCCCCACTCTCCTGCTGTTAAAGCATCTTATGGATTTTTAAACAAACAATATTTCATTTTAGATGAAATCTTTATTATTATTTGACAATTGGATATGAAACTGGAATGAAAATCTGAATATAAAGACATGCAAAAATAAAATGAGTCAAGCTAAAAGTGTTAATGTCATTTAGCGTGAACACACTTGCTTGGCGGGGCTCAGAAATGATTGTCTAGTGACTTGATTTAGCTTTCTTTGGGCAACCAATAATGAAGGGTGTTTGGAAGAAACTTAACAATTTTTTTTTTGATAACAGTCTCTAAAGGTGGTTTTCACTCCTATTTAAGCAGCAGAACTCTTCTTCAAGAGAAACCACAGGAACCACACCATATATTCAGAACCCAACTGAGAAAAGTAAAGTTGTGACTCATAGCCTGGATGGAAAGGGAGAGTCAAGCTCTGGATCCCCCTCTAAGTCCCCCAGCATCCTCCCCAAGGCAAGTAGTGGAATGTCTAAGGCAACTCAGAGAACACTTTGAAAACCACTCATAAGGAAAAGCAGAGATGGCCGTGATCTCCCACATCTTAGAGGATACACATTTCGGCCAGGTGTGGTGACTCACGCCTGTAATCCCAGCACTTTGGGAGGCTGAGGTGGGTGGATCATGAGGTCAGGAGATCAAGACCATCCTGGCTAACATGGTGAAACCCCAATTCTACTAAAAATACAAAAAATTAGCCAGGTGCAATGGCATGCGCCTGTAATCCCAGTTGCTCTCCTGAGGCAAGAGAATCGCTTGAACCCAGGAGACGGTGGTTGCAGTGAGCCAAAATCGCACCACTGCACTCCAGCCTGGGTGACAGAGCAAGACTCTGTCTCAAAAAAAAAAAAAAAAAAAAAAAAAAAAGAGGATGCACATTTCAAACTGGAAATGGCAATTCTCTTGGCAATACTTGGGTGTGTCTTTTAAAAATTACCTTTGTTCGCTTTAGAGGATGGTATGTTTTCAGGGCTGGCCATAGCTCTTCTTCTGTCTAGGCTGGTGCATTCAGGCAAATTCTCTTTTCTATAGTCATGTGGAGAAGTTGCTTTGATCATTTTGAAAATGTAAACATGCTACATAAATGCAAGGCAAAGGGTGCTCATAGAGATATCAATGACATTCCATTGTTTTGTTTCTATCATAGTAGGTATGCATCTTATTCCTAGATGTGAATGTGTGAGAGATGTCACGCTGCCTCGTTTTCCTAAATTAAATGAAATCTGTCTCTGAGTTCTTATTCCATTGCGACTGCAGGAAATTTAGTATCATCCATTGCTTGGGCTTCAATCTGACTCTGTCCCAGGGTTGTAGGAAAGTCCCAGAGATCTTGAGGTGGCAGATCATTTGGCATAGTTGTCCTTCCTGGTCACAGGCAAATTGCTAATTTCCTGGGAACTTCATGTTAAAAACCAAATGTTCTTGAATTTGTACCATTGCTTCTGAATCTTTCTGGGGGCAAGAATGCTGTACGTCCCCAAGGTTGACTCATCCTAGGATAGTTTCCCAGGGAATTTATGAACAGACCACACTAATACTCTCCCAGGATGGCTGTAGGTATTCTCTACTCAATGATGAAACCCTTTATTACAGGTGATTTGATTCTTTACCAAAGGATCATGAAACTATTTTGCCCCAGCTCTTTCCTCATTTCTGACTCAGTTCTGAATGCTGCTGCTTTTACCTAACTATCAATATTACTCATTTTTCTATCGCTACACAAGTAGTGTGTGTGCACTCTGAGCTATTTAAAACATTGGCAATGTCTTGGTTCCTTCCCTGCACCCCCACACCCCCGGTCTCTCTTCCAGGAGTTTTTTGCTATAATAGATGTGCTGGCTATTTTTTCACTGGCACTCTTGATAGAAGCTGCCTGGCAGTAAATGCTGCACACTACTGCAGACTGCCTCCAACCGGATTTCTTAATCCTTAGCTTGTTCCAATACTGGTATGGCTGAGTTAGCACATTGGGTGCAATAAAACACTGCGGCTGGTCTGAGATAGAGAGAGACAAAAAGCCTTCCTCATTCTCAAAATTCTTTCAAAAGGCTTTATTTCTGGAGTCAGAGATAAAACAGGCTAAAGTCCATATGCAAACGATGAACTTTGAAGTCCAGGCTGCTGAGACTCAGCAGAGCTCTAGATGGTGAATGCAATCATCATTGCTTGCAATAGGTTTGCGGTGCCATTTTGTAAGCTGCCTTCTTATGTGTAAAAATGGAATGGAAGGCTTAAAAAAAATCTTACTGCCTCTTGGCCACCCTTAAATTACACTGGTCTCAAAAGCCATTTTTCAATGGAGCAGAAAATATGGGACCATGTAGAATCTCCAAATTCCATTAGTAAACACAGTGAAAAAAGAAAAAAAGGACTGATATAAAAAATTTTAAAATCGCATTTGCACAAGAAGTAAGGTGATTTCCATAAGGAGACTTCTGGTTTGTAAGTCTGTGAACGGCATATAGGAAAATCAGAATTACTGACATATTTGGTATTAATTAGTGAACAAGTTGTGGAGACTGCTAGCTGTCCACCAAAACCACTTTTCTATTTCCTTCACGGTAACGGAAGCTGTACAATGACTGCCTAGACACCTTACACTTCCCAATTGCCTTTGCAGTTCAGTGAGGCCAGGAGGCATAAAAGGAGAATATAGTAGTTTGTAGTCTCATGCCTGGACTTCAGAATTTTTTTTTTGGCAGTAATGATATGACTTCGGATTGCAGGAAAAGCAATCAGAAGTCATTATTTCCTTGAATAGCAAAATCTTTAAAGCATAGAATCCTTTTTTTTAAATCTTTTTTTTAATTATACTTTGTTTTAGGGTACATGTGCACAATGTGCAGGTTAGTTACATATGTATACATGTGACATGCTGGTGCGCTGCACCCACTAACTCGTCATCTAGCATTAGGTATATCTCCCAATGCTATCCCTCCCCCCTCCCCCCACCCCACACCAGTCCCCAGAGTGTGATGTTCCCCTTCCTGTGTCCGTGTGTTCTCATTGTTCAATTCCCACTGATGAGTGAGAATAAGCAGTGTTTGGTTTTTTGTTCTTGCGATAGTTTACTGAGAATGATGATTTCCAGTTTCATCCATGTCCCTGCAAAGGACATGAACTCATCATTTTTTATGGCTGCATAGTATTCCATAGTGTATATGTGCCACATTTTCTTAATCCAGTCAATCATTGTTGGACATTTGGGTTGGTTCCAAGTCTTTGCTGTTGTGAATAGTGCCACAATAAACATACGTGTGCATGTGTCTTTATAGCAGCATGATTTATAGTCCTTTGGGTATATACCCAGTAATGGGATGGCTGGGTCAAATGGTATTTCTAGTTCTAGATCCCTGAGTAATCGCCACACTGACTTCCACAAGGGTTGAACTAGTTTACAGTCCCACCAACAGTGTAAAAGTGTTCCTATTTCTCCACATCCTCTCCAGCACCTGTTGTTTCCTGACTTTTTAATGATTGCCATTCTAACTGGTGTGAGATGATATCTCATTGCGGTTTTGATTTGCATTTCTCTGATGGCCAGTGATGGTGAGCATTTTTTCATGTGTTTTTTGGCTGCATAAATGTCTTCTTTTGAGAAGTGTCTGTTCATGTCCTTCTCCCACTTTTTGATGGGGTTGTTTGTTTTTTTCTTGTAAATTTGTTTGAATTCATTGTAGATTCTGGATATTAGCCCTTTGTCAGATGAGTAGGTTGCAAAAATTTTCTCCCATTTTGTGGGTTGCCTGTTCACTCTGATGGTGGTTTCTTTTGCTGTGCAGAAGCTCTTTAGTTTAATTAGATCCCATTTGTGAATTTTGGCTGTTGTTGCCATTGCTTTTGGTGTTTTAGACATGAAGTCCTTGCTCGTGCCTATGACCTGAATGGTAATGCCTAGGTTTTCTTCTAGGGTTTTTATGGTGAAGCATAGTATTCTTAGGAATGCATCTTACCTATCAAAAGCTAACAGCATGTGTGGATGTGGTGAGCATCCAGCTCATAGCTATATTTGATTGTACTCATATTCCTCACCAGGTGTTCAGTTCAGAATAGCATAAACTCTTGGTAAGGTGTGATCATATCCTTAAGTCAGTGAAAAATATAGGGGTTAAGCTGGATAAAGAGCCATTTAGAGAAATATTGAAGGCAGATGGAGATTTAATTCATATTGAGAGACCAAGGCCAGGGTGTGCTGGCCTGGCAGGGGATGGAGGCTTGGCATGGTGGTGGAATCCTTGGGTGTGGGGTGGAAACATGAGGGAGAAGGCTTATATTCAAAGCAGAACTGGAGGGCCTGGGGACACATGAGCAGATAAGAGTATAAATTGACAGCAGGGCTCAGAACAAAGGTTTCTGGAAAGAGTCTAGCAGTTTGGTGTTAGGAGGAAGTAGATGTCAAAGGGATATTAATGCAGGTGGCTACAAAGCCTGAGCAGGTGGTCAGCAACCTGGAGATCCACGGAAACTGGAAAGGCAAGACAAAGAAGGCAAAATGGATGCACAATGAAAACATAAAGGGGAGATTTTGATAGGGATGCCAAGCTGACATTAGCCAGAGGCTTTCTCAGATTCATTTAGGGCAGTGCCAGACCTGCAAAGGGAGCTACCTGCTGCTTCATCTCTGCTGCCTTTATCAGCTCTGGTGGAGGGAGTCATAGCAGAAGTGAAACTCAGAGACCTCCTGGTGGCCAGAAAGAGAGTCATCTCATTGTTCTTGTAGTGGAGAAAATTCGTGCACCGCCTCAGAAGGTACAGTTGTAATGGCATACTGCTTTCGGGGCTTGATGGGCTTCAGTCTTAGCCCATGTCAAAGTCCTGGTGACTTTTCCAAACGGAGTAGTCACACTGAGGTTAAAAGCAGAGAAAATACAAAGGGAGCCTTCACAGCCCTTTGGAAACCCAACCATACCAACGGTTTGGCCTATGTTCCTTGAAGTTTTACATGGAAGAGATTCCAGAAAGAGGGTACTACAGCAATAGACTTCTCTCATTTCCAAATTGCGGTTGTGGTCCTGGAATCTTCTTGTCAACAGGAGAACTCACTCTTTCAAATGGGAAATAAGCTCTCTTCTGATCTTTCCTAATAGAAAGTAGGCCAAAGGTTTTTCTAGGACAGCAATGTCATTTTGAATTTCATGGTTACCCATGGCAGCTTCCAGTGGAGGCTTGATTTATATCCGGATCCTCGTGATTTTAGAGGTGAAGTCAGCTTTGCTTTGGGATTCTAATTTCCAATTAACAAACACATTATTTTATGATAACTCTGGTTTAATGACTAACAAGAATGATTAACAGAAGGTCAACTGTATTCAGAAGGGCAGGGCAACCCTCAGAGTCACACGTACTTCTTTCCTTAGAGATAACAATATCCAATGTTGTTATGAATTTTCATGAGAATTAATACTTGGATTCGCGTCTCTGCTGAAGGTCTTTGATGACGGAACTAAAACAAGCAAGCAAATAGCTCTTCGAGCTTCATGTGGAAAAAGCCCTTAATTTATTACTAATGTCTTGTTAATCATAGAAAAACTGGAGCAAGGGAAATGGGACCAGTTAACTTTGAGTATGTACAGTGTTGTGGTGGTTTTGCACCTTGAAGATAACCTTAGTCAGAGTGGAAGCCAAATAACTGAGTCCAAGCTGGGTGCAGTGGCTCACCCCTGTAATCCCAACACTTTGGGTGCCTGAGGTAGGAGGATTGTTTGAGCCCAGGGGTTCAAGATCAGGCTGAGCAACATATTCAGACCCCATCTCTACAAAAAATAAAAAAAATTAGCTGGGTGTGGTGGCATGCACCTGTAGTCCTAGCTACTTAGAATACTGAGGCAGGAGGATTGCTTGAGCCCAGGAGTTCGAGTCTGCAATGGGCTACCATTATGTCGTTGCACTCTAGCCTGGGCAACAGAGCAAAACTTCATTTCTAACAAACAAACAGACAGACAAAACCCAGGTCTAGATTAGTAACAAAACACTTAAGCTCTGCTTCTTTTTATCACAGTCTTATTGCTCCTGACCCCAAGCTTTCCTCCAGTTTGCACTCCTGAGACAGTCCATGCACATTTTAAGTGGCCTAAAAGGAGTCTTGCCAATCAGATCGTTTGTTACTAAACTCTCAGAATCCCTAATTAAATGTCCAGCCCCTGAGATCAAGGCTTTGGCTATGCCTGGGTATTTTACAGAGCTTTTGTTTTATGAGCTTGAGAAATATTCCTGTTCTTCTCTTCATGCCAATCCACATCTCCAGAAAATTGAGGAGAGGGCAGTCCCTAGGCAAGCCTTCTTGCTTTTACTCAGAGACAATTTTTCTTGCCAATTTTCCTGATGGTCTTTGGCTGAAGAGGAAGGGAGTTCCAGTGGGAACCTGATTTATGTGTTTAAGATGAAATCTGGATTGTAATTTCCCAAGAACAAACATATTACTTTATAACAAGCAAATACCCTTGCAGCCTTGCCTTTAGTTTAGAGACCAACAAGCATGGGTAGCAGAGGGTCAATGTGGCAGATGCTGCAGATCTTCCTGCTTAAGACCTCTTCTTTCTAGCATGTCCTCCTAGACATGGTAGCCTGGTAAGCTGGAAACTGTATCTCACAGATTCCTTTGCAGTTAGAGGTACCTCTGACCTTCATTCTTCAAGTGGACACATCTGTGTCCGGAATTGGTGGGTTCTTGGTCTCACTGACTTCAAGAATGAAGCCACGGACCCTCGCGGTGAGTGTTACAGTTCTTAAAGGCGGCGTGTCTGGAGTTTGTTCCTTCTGATCTTCGGATGTGTTGGGAGTTTCTTCCTTCTGGTGGGTTCGTGGTCTTGCTGGCTCAGGAGTGAAGATGCAGACCCTCGTGGTGAGTGTTACAGCTCATAAAGGCAGTGTGGACCCAAAGAGTGAGCAGCAGCAAGATTTATTGCAAAGAGCGAATAAACAAAGCTTCCACAGTGTGGAAGGGGACCCGAACGGGTTGCCACTGCTGGCTTGGGCAGCCTGCTTTAATTCTCTTATCTGGCCCCACTCACATCCTGCTGATTGGTCCATTTTACAGAGAGCCGAGTGGTCTGTTTTGACAGAGTGCTGATTGGTGCATTTACAATCCCTGAGGTAGACACAAAGGTTCTCCACCTCCCCACTAGATTAGCTATACAGAGTGTGGACACAAAGGTTCTCCAAGTCCCCACCAGAGTAGCTAGATACAGAGTGTCCATTGGTGCATTCACAAACCCTGAGCTAGACACAGGGTGCTGATTGGTGTGTTTACAAACCTTGAGCTAGATACAGAGTGCCGATTGGTGTATTTACAATCCCTTAGCTAGACATAAAGGTTCTCCAAGCCCCCACCACTCAGGAGCCCAGCTGGCTTCACCCAGTGGATCCCGCACGGGGGCGCAGGTGGAGCTGCCTGCTAGTCCCTCGCCGTGCGCCCATACTCCTCAGCCCTTGGGTGGTCGATGGGACTGGGTGCCAGTGGAGCAGGGGGCGGCGCTCGTCAGGGACGCTTGGGGGCACAGGAGCCCATGGAGGGTGGGGGAGGCTCAGGCATGGGGGGCTGCAGGTCCCGAGCCCTGCCCGGCGGGGAAGCAGCTAAGGCCCTGTGAGAAATCGAGCGCAGCGCTGGTGGGCCAGCACTGCCGGGGGAACCCAGCACACCCTCTGCAGCCGCTGGCCCGGGTGCTAAGCCCCTCATTGCCCAGGGCCGGCAGCATCGGCCGGCCGCTCTGAGTGTGGGCCGCGGAGCCCACATCCACCGGGAACTTGTGCTGGCCCGCAAGCACAGTGCACAGCCCTGGTTCCCGCCGGCGCCTCTCCCTCCACACCTCCCCGCAAGCTGTGGGACCCGGCTCTGGCCTCGGCCAGCCCAGGAAGGGGCTCCCACAGTGCAGCGGGGGGACTGAAGTGCTCCCCAAGTGCCACCAAAGTGGGAGCCCAGGCAGAGGAGGTGCCTAGAGTGAGCAAGGGCTGTGAGGGCTGCTAGCACGCTGTCACCTCTCACATCACGTGAGATTTGGAAGGAGTAAAAGAGCAAGTGGCTGTGGCTATATGCATAGAGATCTAACCTTCTGGCCAGTGTAGGTCAGAGGCAGTGTAGTTCTGGGGCTGGTGGCTGCAGAGGCAGCTCCTTGTTTCGGCACTTCGTAATTGCAACCGAGGCCTGTGTTGCAACCAAATCTTTTAATGTGGCACTTCTCTGGAGGAGTTAAGGAAGTTGTTTCTGAAATTTCTGTTTAGAGCCTGTTCTTTCAAATCACCCAATGGCTTTGTGAGCTCGGTTACTTTCTATAATAATTCCCTTTCTCTTTATATTATCAATAATAGATTCTGTTGTCTGCAGTAAAAAACACTGACTGATAAAGTGAATCTCTTTGGGTAGTCTGGATGGCAGAATCGTTTCAGTCATGTTAAAGGGTCACAAGTAGGCTTCCCTGCTCTCTCTCTTCCATTTTTACTGCTGGCCCTACCCCAGGGATGTGGGCTATATACCATTTTTTTTCTGGCTGTTATCTTTTTTTAATTTTCTGCGATCTAACTCTTTTTTTTTTTTTGAGGCGGAGTGTCGCTCTTTCGCCTAGGCCAGAGTGCAGTGGTGCTATCTCGGCTCACTGCAAGCTCCGCTACCCCAGTTCACGCCATTCTCCTGCCTCAGCCTCCCTAGTTGCTGGGACTACAGGCGCCCACCACCGAGCCCGGCTAATTTTTTGTATTTTTAGTAGAGACGGGGTTTCACAGTGTTAGCCAGGATGGTCTTGATCTCCTGACCTGGTGATCCGTCCGCCTTGGCCCCCCAAAGTGCTGGGATTACAGGCGTGAGCCACCGTGCCCGGCCTCTGTGAAGGATATGAATGTTTACATATCTGTAAGCCACAAAACTCATATTCATTTTCAATTTCTTGTTACTCTCCATGATAGAAAGCAGAATGGGGCTGCTCACAAAACCCAGTGGATGACAGAGGTTTAGGCCTCCTTCATGAAGTTCCATAGGAGTTGTTCCCTGTCCACAGTGAATTGTAGCAGGTACTAGAGTTGCTCACTGCTAGTCTCCTCTTTCACACACTTCTTAGGGGATTCTCACACAGTTGTTATACCATCTTCAATCCCTAGGAATGTTCCCCTTCAAAATTACTCCTTCTAATGAGTGAGGTTCTCTAGCAATTACAACTCTGCTTTCAAATTCTAGTGGCTCAATTGTGTATAAAGAGGAATGGAAATATGCCTGTTATTCTGGTGTCATTATTCATGCTCTTGCTCTATTCATCTTCCTTATAGCCACAGTCATTTTAATCCATCTCTGATACTCACTCACTAGCTTAACCAACCCTCAGACCGAGGTGTGGTCTACCCCTCACACACCACTTGCAGCTGGGGCACTATCTTTCAAACTTGTTTCTCCAAGTTGCTTAGTTCAGGTAACTTTTCCTGTACTCTGTCTTTGCCAAAACATCAGCTTTTAAGGCCTGCTCATTCTTTTAAGAAGCAACACTAAAAAACAAGTGTTTAGATTAGAAGAAGGTGTACAGGACAGACTTCAGACAGGTGGAAATTTAGAAAACAGATTAAGCCTCTTGGATGGCATTTTAAAGAATTTGTACTTCTAGAATTCATACTGCATCCAGATCCGGAAGAAGTCAAAATAGCAGGGACAGGGGAGGTGATATGACAATGTCAAAAAAGTTACAGGCTGAAATGAAATATGAAAGAGGAAGTTTTACACCTTTTAAGGGGGCACAATCGATATAGCCATTTAGTTTCTGTGGCTGTGCTATACCACATAGACTGTTAATTGTCATGAATCTGCTTTTCCTCTGAGGGTCTATTTATATCCTGTTGGAGAGCCAGTGGCACTGAGTCATGGCAATGTGCAGAGCTAGAATTAAGCAAGCTGGTGATTACTTATGCCTGTACAAGCAAGGGGCCAGTCCTTTGGGCAAAATTTCAGGAGCATTCCCTTCCATCTGCTGATAAAAAAGCCTTTTCTATGTTGGGCTATTGCAGTTAAAGCAACTCCTTTGGAGAAGACAAAGTGGTATAGTAAAAAGACTGAACATAGATCAGTTCTGGTTATGAATCTTGATTTATTCCTTAATACTGCATTGACCTTGGTCAAGTCAATTACTATCTGGGAACCTTAAATTTACCACCACCGAGTTAGAAATATTTATTTATTTTTCTTTTCTTTTTTTTTTTATTTTGGAGACAGGGTTTCACTCTTTTACCCAGGCTGGAGTACAGTGGTGCAATCCTAGCCCACTGCAATCTCAAACTCCTGGGCTCAAGTGATCCACTCCCCTCAGCCTCCCAAGTAGCTAGAACTACAGGCGCATGCCACCATGCCTGTTTAATTTTTGAATTTTTTGTAGAAACAAGATCTCTCTATGTGATCAAGCTGGTCTCAAACTCCTGGCCTCAAGTGATCCTCCTGCCTTGGCCTCCCAAAGTGTTGGGATTACAGATGTGAGCTGCCATGCCTAGCTGGAAATATGGAGTTACAGATGTGAGCTTCCATGCCCAGCTGGAAATATTTATATTTTTATATCTTGTGCCCTTCTGGGATCAATGAGAGGATGAAATGGGATAGCATATTTGTTGACACTATAGAAACAATAACATGCTTTAGGCAGCTCAATGGTCAAACCAGGCAAGCTCTGTTAAGAAGAAATATATTCTGGTTACGGTAGCAAACTATCTAATTATCAGCCACAATCTCTAAGTTCATTAGGAATCTTTTAGTTGTGAGGGACAAAAATGGTCTCCAGTGTTGTTAAGCAAATAGGTGAAATTTCACAAAGTTCTTGGGGGCTTCAGAATTGATAGGAGATTGAAGAGCTAGAATTGGGAAAGTGGACAGAAGCCAGGAGAGTCAACAATCAGGGAGTAGTGCCGTCATATTTTAGCTGAAGCAGCCTGACCAGAATGTCACTACCACCAGTACTATAGGACAGGACCTCTGCTACTGAAGGGACAACCTCTCCATCTGCAGCCTCCTCCTCAATTAATGAGGATATTCCTTCCTATCACATCTCCTGCTGTAGGTGAATCCAAGCAGTTCTCATGCTTTGGCATTACAATGCTAGGATTCAAAGCCCTAGACAAGAGCATCTTCTAGGCCAGCTCTGGGTCATATATGCATAAGGTGACTACCACTGTTAGTGGGGTGGGAGGATCTGGTGCCTTCAGCTTCCCCCAAAGGATTCAGGGAACTGCTACCATCAAGTCTATACACACTGGGGAGTTACAAATGTTTAGCTGACATTTATTATTTAGAACTTAGCTGATTCCTATATCAAAGGAAAATAGGAAAAATAAATAAGCTTTGATGTGAATTCAGGATAGTGAATATTCAACTAAACACTAATGGGGGAGGAGGGGATGCCGGATGACCAAGGGACACAGTGAGCAGGGCACGGAAATAAAAAAGGGCCTTAACAAGGAGAGGTAAGAGGATGCTAAAGATTACTTTTTCCCCAAATTTTCTTACTCCAGATCTCATGAACAAACACTGGAAAGTTTTTGAAAAAATTATCTAAAAATTCCTTTAGGTTGCACAATTCATGCAGTATTGCATGTGTGATCTGGAAAGGACTTCAGAGGTTCGACTCCATCCCTTTATGTCTAAAGAAACTGAGGCTGGGTGAGTTGATGTGAATACACAGGTCCTACAGTGAGTTAAGGCCAGAGCTGGAACAAGAACTCAATTTTCCAGACTCTAGTCCAGTGTTATTTTCATAGCACCCCATAGCATCTCTTTTGTGAAACTGCCTTTTTATTTTTTTTTTCTGGCACGACAAGAAAATATTCTCAGTGTTATTTACTGATGCAGTCCAGCTGGGCCACTGAATTCTGCACTTACCTATAACTTCTGTGTGTCCAGGCACTGAATAATTTTCCAAGGATCGTGAGGTGATATTTGTACCAAGAAAAGACAGAGAAACCTTCATGATTATCTTAGGAAGAATAGTTTCATTTAGTTAGATTAATATTTATAGAGTACCCGCTATATGCAAGGTCAGTGGGGTATTAAAAATTGAGCAAAATGTGTTTTCTAATCTCAAAGATCTCCCAAGCCATCAAGAGTGAAATAGATAAGCCTACAAAGAGATTCCAAAAATGAATGTTGAATATGATAGGCAAAGGACTAAGTATACTATAGATTTTTAAAGGAGAATAATCACATTGATTACCACCATATTCCTCTGTGCTAGAGACTTTCTTACTCATATCTACTTCTCTAGGCCCTCTGAGAATATGGGCGGGTCATATATTGCTCTCACTGTCATGTGACTAGTTTTGGCTAATGGGCTACAAGAAAAAATGATGTGTACTACCAAGCCCAAGTATTTGATTGCAGTTGCAGCCCTCTTCTCCCTCTGTGGCAACAGAAATGCCCCCAGCCTCAGGATGGTGCAGTTACAAGAAAGTGGACCCCTCATGAGCCTGGATGACTTGAGTCACTGAATGGAGATCAGTTGCCCTGAAAACTCTCCTGAACTCACACAGTGGATATTGACTGAGCAAGAGTAAATTTTCGTTGGATTACATAAGTGAAAATTTTGGGCATTTTTGTCATGGCATTATCTAGCTTATCCTGATGAAGATATCTTCCTCCTGGCCTATTCCTTATGGAAAAGCGAATATATAAATATAAATATAAATATATATTTATTAACAAATATATTTGATAATTTGAATATTTAATAAATATATAAATATTTGAAATGACAAATATATTTAATAGCTAAAATATAAGCTAATAACTTAAATATGTACATCAGTATAAATAAACTGCTGGCCATGTATTTATTAATTCCAATGGACAATTTAATGCTTGGAAACCAACGAGTCTGTTCAAAGTCCAAGCTGTCTCCATTTCTCTCCTTGTTCTTAACCTTAACTCTTTCTGCTATTCAGGGGAAAAAATTTTTTACTTTTTCACTTTCTAATACCACCGGATGTCCTGGCATAGAGTCAAATCTTTTACCGAATGTATCCAACTCTGGTTATAATCTAAGGGTTTGAAATCAATGGCAGAAAGCATGCAGATATGGAATGTTTGAACTGGATGAGTAGGAGAAGCAGACAAATAGTCTTAAGATTCCTAATGCTATCTCAAAGAGCAATAAATAGAAGAATGGGAGAACTGGTGTCGAAAAGAAATATTTATTTAAATAAGAAAAGATTTTCATGGTGGGGAGAATAAACATAATTCATTGAGTTAATTCTTGCAAAGGTTTTATTTTCTTTTACTCTTTTTTCCTTTTGGCAAGGCGATGGTGGGGGTTGGATGGGAGGGTTGTTGGACTATATGCAGCCAAGGAAATAAAATGATCTTTCTAGCCAGTTGCACTCTCCAAGAAATGTGAAATCACTCCAAGTTAAAGAGCATATAATACTGCCTGAAGTCTATTGAAATCTTTCCAAAATATGTCCAAATTAAGTCTTCCAAGTTCCATGGCTCTGTTGGTGCTGTCAAATGAAGCAACCGCAAATAATGAAACCTGCAAGAAAACTGAAGCATTTTTTTTCAAATATAACAACCTGTGTCACAATTTATCCATTTGGAAGTATTTGACACCAACAGATCTTTTTTTTTTTTCTGTTCATATATCATTACCAGCCCTTTGGCCTTGTTATTTTGCAACCTCCTTCATTTCTTGTCAACTTTTTTGGTTGCATCCAAGGGAAACTTGGAGAGGTACCTAAAATAGAAATAACTGGGAAACTCTAGGATGTTCTGCTTTTCTTAATGCCAACACTTAACCTTTGTTGATGTAATGTTTTCTCTGCAAATAGTGCAAATTGGAAATTTCCCTAGGATCACAATCCAGCCTTCCCCAGAGCCAAATTCAGTCTCAAAGTTGCTGTTCTCAAGTATGGTGATATTTATTCAGTCTCAGCTCATTTCCTACATTTTTTTTGTTGAAACACTCTTCCTACAGCACTATTTAACAATTGAGTCATTTGGACAATTAGCTGTTTGTTTCTAAAATTTGGATTTCTGAAGGAAGCATAAATATTTGCCCATGGTTGGTATTTTGGGCCTTGATCAAGTGTCTGTTCTGTACAACCATTTTGACCTCTTACTTCTCCTAGAGACATGTAAATTTCTCCCAAATTCATTCATTTTGTTTCAGCTGCTGGGAATCATGTTTACATACAACAATACTGTAAGAACCTATTGAGAAATCCTCTGTGCTGTTGTTAATGTGTTTTCATTTTCATACGGGGGAGGTTTTTATTGTGCAGCCCTCCGCTGACACCCTATTCAAGCTTTCTATTATCCCTCCAGCTTTGTCTTCAGCTAAACACATTCTCTTTTTTTTCCTCCTCCAAATTATTTGCATGAAGATTTGCATTTAAATGGATGTGGAAAGTACATTAACAACACCTACACTAACCATGTAAAAGCTGTACAGTATTTGTTGCTGCCAGACATGAATGGGAAAAAAATTCAATGAATGTTTTGTAAGGAGAGTCCTCAGGTAACTGCATTTTAGACACAAAGACACTTCATTAGATTGTATTTAATACTGATTATGCATATAGAAGTATATGAATACAAATGCCCTATTCCCAAAAGGGATGTTGTGAAATTCTATTACATATTTGTGCACACCCCAGAAACCAAACATATTTCAGCATTTGGGGTGAATCCAAAGGCCCCTAAGTGGGTTGAGAGCACATTCCAGGGTTGGTCCATTTTGAATGACCTTTATGTCCTCGCTAATAGAACAAGGAAGAAAAAGGAGAGAGAATTAAAATATACTGTATTTTATGTTTGCACCTTAGGACATTTTTTCCTGGGCAGCTCAAACAATAAACATTTTATAAGAAGGCTGGATACCTAAGAGAGGGAAGGGAAAGAAGGAGGAGAGAGAAACAACAAAAAATAGGGCGAGAAGGGCAAGAGAAGCATGTGTAGTGAGATTTTAGATATCTATTCCATTTTTAATCAAAAGAAAACAATTGGAAGAAAGAAAGAAAAAGACAAAGGAAGAAGAGAAATGAAAAGAAAAGGAAAAAGTATGATAAAAGGTCACATAAATCAGAAAACAAGTCTTCATGAAGAAGAGGGAGAAAGGGATAGAGAGGAGAGAAGAAAAAGGGAAAAGAGGGGAACTGAAGAATGACTATAAAAGAACACTTGTGTTTCATTTATGAAGCAGATACCTCGAGTTATCATTCAGTATTATGAGAGAGAAAATTAAATTGGTCTTGGCAAAAGGATTCTATTAAGGGATAATATCTTCCCTTTTATTGTTAATTATTTTATGTTTACAATAGTCAGTGTAAATGTATATTATTTTTACAGTAACACATGGCTTAGCATAAATAATTTACCCAGGACATATGGTTAATTTCTAATTAACTTCTAGCTCTGTTAGTTTGCTTTAGATTAAAGCCCTTTCTCTTTCTAACAAGTCCTTGAAGGGAAGCAGACAACCTAATTACAGACATTCATTGTGGAATATTTATATTTAGCAATTTAAAAAGGTAATATCAAACGAGAAATGTAGTGGAAAATAAAGTGGAAGAGGAAAAGGCTGCAGTAGAGGGAGGAAAATTTATTGTTTGTCTTTGTATTTTTATGTCTGTATAAGAAAAAAAATAGGCCAGAGAAATGTATCCACAAGCTGAATGCAATACGGCAGCAGTACCTCTGTGTCCCCAAATACAATTATAGTTTATTGCTTAAAAACAATTTTCCATAGGCTGTATGCACTAAAGAGAAATCCATAAACATCAGAAACAAGTCTCTAACAAGTCTTCATTTTTTATATGGATTAAAAAAATCCATATTTTCCTTCCTGTTAATCCAGAATAGACCTGAATAAAGCAAATTCACTGCATCCAATGAGATTTGTAATGCAACAGTAGAAGAATCTGATTTCACACATTATGGTTAGGGTCCTCCATATCCCAGCCATAACAAGGATAATAAATAAAGTCTACTCTAAAACCAGGCATATAGCCTCAGTAATTGACTCGCCGTCTGCATGAGACACAGTGATTTCCAAATGTGAAGGGCTAACCTGAGTCAGAGGGCTTGCAGAAGTTCACCATGGGAATGTACTGGCATAAACACTCTTTTGTGCATACAACCACATCCTAGGTGCTGAAGCTTCTTTAAAAAGCAACAAAATGAGATCAGGTCCTTGCTTTATACCTGTATCATTGTAATTGACACAGCAGAGGAAAGCCCTCTCCCCCTGGGGTCTTATATCTTGAACTAATCTGAGTCACCTTTGGACTTGTGATACCATAGCTCTGAATTCATTGAGGTTTAGATAAGTATGCTGTATTAGTCTTAATGTGCATTTACAGTGTATGGTGTAATTGCTCCTTTGGAGCCGTTAATGCATTTTTATAGCCAAAGACAATTTCGTGTATACTGTATGTATTAAGGAGAAATGTCTGCCTGAAAATTTATGCTGAGAATGCACGAAAACAAAGCAAAACATCCTAGTGTGTGCATTCATCTTGTTAAAGACCATACACTTGGGTGCATTTGTTCTTCAGAGAATGTGAGGAACATCAAACACTTAGGGTTCTTTGTCATCCCTGAGCCTGGCTTTAGAGCTTCCATGCTCCTTTTCTATTTTCTTCTATATCCTCAATATATAAGGCTATCTAGGGAACAAGTGAGAAAATGCTGAGTGAAAAGGTTTACGTGATAATGTTAAAACCGAAAATGATATACTTTAAGTCTTAAAATCATCTCTGAAGAGATGGTGCAGATTCATATGCGCAAAGACGGGAAGGAAATTCTGGACAGTGAAAATTCTTGCACCAAGCATGCGGAGTTAAAAACAATGTGCTCCCCCCACGTTTTATCCCAATGATTCTTTAATGGTGTTATATAATTTTTACCAAAACAGGGGGTGGGTAGGTGTCCCATTCATTCTTGGTTTCATTTGCTGATTCTTTTTCTGCACTGCTGTCTGTTCAAGGGAAATGACTGTTTGAGGTCTGCATCACCGGACTCCCTGCCAGCTGGCTTCCATTGGGTTTGGCCAACGGCACACACAGGCAGATCAGAAGACAGAAGGAGAGAGGGGTTGGGTCATGTCTTCCTTGCTGCTTCCCTGCCTTGGTGTTATATCTCTGGCATGCATTCCTCCATGATGGCAGCTTCTGCTGAGGGGCCCCACCAGGGTTCCTGCTTTTTCTGAGGATTGTAACACAGGTTGGTAAAGCCTTCTCATTGTTGCTTGTCTCTGGGTACCCATCCGTTGTGAATCCTGCTCACCTCTCTGTAAGTTAGCACTTGATTAAATATACTTGTTGGGACCCTGACTGATACACTGGGTATGTAGGCAGGAGAAAGAGACCCCAAAATGCTCAAACCAGTTAATTCACATGGGGGCTGAAATACTCTTAATAGCTCTGTTGACTGTAAGGCTTTGGCAAGCTCAGCCTTGTAGCTGCCAAAATGATGCATCTTCCTAGTTGTTCAGTGACTGTGCTACCATGTAGCTGGAATGCTTTTGTTTGGTTTGACCTAAAGCAATTTTGTATTAGTTAGAACTTTATAGCTACAACTGCAGAAACCCAACCCCAAATAGCCTATGAAGGAGAGGGGAGAGGATCTTATTGACTCACATAACTGAAAAGTCTAGTGGCACAGAGGCCTTAGATCCAAAGGTTCAAATGATTTTCCTGGGTCATATGCTTATCCCTGAGTTGGATGAATTGGAGATATTTCCACTAAATCCAAAAGTGGAACTTTCTCCAAGGATAAATAGGACTGGGCAGAATGAGGTAATATGAAGTAATACATGCACACTTTATATGTTCTAAATGGTTCTCAGAAATATTCTGTCACTGTGTGCAGAAATGACACACGAGGGCCATGTGTATATGACACTGAAGAAACCTGTGAGCAGTCTTTACTACACACATTTGTGACCTTCCTAACTACCTTTTAACACCTGCCTGTTGTTTGAAGATAAATACCAGTGAAAGCAACCGTGTATATCTAGTCTCTGCTTTATGGGAAAATGAAGATAAGAGATTTTTGGAAAGAGCACTGAATATATTACCTTATGTCCAGTGGATGCTCAATCCATTTTAATTATCCCACTTATGAATGGGAGGGAAAGATAAGAGATGCAAAATCATTTCTGAAAAAGAAAACATCTGGCTTGGCAACATGACTTAGAGCTCACATCTCGTTCAGGCACTGGTTTGTGGACCCTTAAGCATGTTCATGAAAATCCATGGCTCCTGGTTTATTCCTATGAGAAATGAAGAGGAATCTAGAACTAAAAGAGAGGAAGGGTCCCTTTTTTCCTTTTTCTTGAGACTTATTTGACAAAAAAGCTTAATAAAACTTTTGGCAGGATGAAATCAGGAGGCATTGGGCTTATTTCTGATTTTACTTCATTATTCGAGAAACAGATAATATATTTCTACACAATATTTGCTACCTAAACATTTCTTTTAGGGAAAACATTTAGACAGAAATGAACATTCTGGTGTCCAAACTCCATCTCAGACCAGGGGAAGCAGATGAAGTGTTGCCTTTTTTTTAACTTCTTACTTGGCATTTTTGCTTAATAACTTCTCTGCCCTTCAAATGGCTTGTTTTGATTGTGAATTTCCAAATCTTAATAGAAATTTCTTAAATTCCTTCCTTGATAGGAAATTTTATCCAAAGATTTTGAGGATTTAACAAAGACAGAAGCTTTACAAAAAGTATTTTTTGTTTGCCCCCTTTCCCACCTGAAATTGGCAGGAAACTGTTGGCAAAAGATGAGATGTCTTTCCCTGGCTTCCCCATACACATGAGCCAGGACTTGCCTGAGAAGCTTTGAAGCTATGGTAGTTACTCTCCAAAGATAGCTCCCTCCCTAATGAAGCATAACTGGAAATTGAGCCCTTGTGTGGTCTCTGCCCATTGAACCCGGGTTGGCTAATAAAATGAGACAGAAGTGCTGCTGCCAGATTCTTAAAGTGCATTTTGAAGCCTTGTAGATTTTGCCTGGGTTTCTTGGGATGCTTTCTTTTGGGGGAGCCAGCCACCATGTAAGAAGTCAGCCTGCTAGCCAGGTGTGGTGGCGCATGCCTGTGGTCCTAGCTACTCGGGAGGCTGAGGCGGGAGAATTGCTAGCACCCAGGAGGCAGAGGCTGCAGTGAGCCAAGATCACGCTGCTGCAGTCTAGCATGGGTGCCAGAGCCAGACTCTGTCTCAAAAAAAAAAAAAAAAAAAAAAAAGATTTCCCTGAGACTATACATCCTGAGGATGTCTAAGCTAGCCATGTGGAGAGACTGCATGGAGACAGAGGTGTCTGAGCATTGCCCAGCTGTGCCAACCATCTGAGTCATCAGACATGTGAGAGATGAAGCCATCTTAGTTGGCCAACCCAAGTCAAGAATTCAGGTGACCCCAGCCCCATCTGCCATCTGATTGTAACTGCTTGAGAAAACAATGCGAGAAAAGTGCCCAGCTGAGCCTGGCCAAGTCAAGAACTACATAAGATAATAATAAATTGTCATTTAAAGCCACTGAGTATTGGGGTGGTTTGTTGTGTAGCAATAGAGAACTGAAACAGGGCTTATAAGCAAACAGGTGGATGGGTCCATGGGAGCTGAAGTGATCCATAAAGGAGGGGTGACTTGGTGTTGTCTTAGTCTCCTTACTTGGTTGTGGCTGTGAAGAATGAAATGGTGACCTGAAGACTGGACTGTTTCATCTTTTGGGCCCTCCATCCAGGGTGAGGGCCCTTACTCTTGCTCTGGGCTCTCCCCACCTGTCTTCTTTGTACTCTGAGCACCTGGTCTCCATAGATATTTATTTCTTAACATTACAAATAATTCTCCCCTGAGTGCAATCTCTGACTTCAATTTATCCTTAATCTGTTTAATTGCCACCCATTATTGTATATAGTTAACAAAGGTGAATTTGTGCTATAAATGGATTTTTTGGGTAATATAAAGAAATTAATCATTTATATTTTATATATAATAATATATACTCAGCAACATTTCACATTTCCTTAAATGGGTGAAATGAGTGGTGTCATAAATAGAAAATTTCCTATTGAATGACTCATAGAAATATATTGTCTAGTTTAAGAGAAGTACTAAAACTGCTCAGCAAAATTAACAACAACCCTTTCAAACTCTATCATTACTATAAAGTGAGGTTAGATGGCAAGTTCTGAGGATGCAGTGAGGTATAAAACACAACCTCTGTCCTTAATAAATTTAGAATCTAGTTGGAGAGATGATTGATGACAATGATGATAATAACCAGTATTTATTGCGTATCTATGTGCCAGGCACTAAGATAAGTATGTTACATGCATTTATTCACTTAATCCTCATAACAATCTATCAAGTACATAATACTATTGTGAGTATATGCATCATAAAAATTCAGGAATGGAGATTATGTAACTTACCCAAGATCATACAGCTAGCAAGGGTGGTATTAAGTAGATAACTACTATGCAGTATTACCATACATTCTGAAAACAGTGGTCCCCAACCTTTTTGGCACCAGGAACTGGTTTGTGGAAGACAATTTTCCCACAGATGGTGGGGGTATGGTTTTGGGATGAAACTGTTCCACCTCAGATCATCAAGCATTAGATTCTCACAAGGAGCACGCAACCTAAATCCCTCATATGTGCAGTTCACAGTGGTGTTTGTGCCCCTGTAAGAATTTAATGCTCTCACTGACCTGACAGGAGGCAGAGCTCAGGTGGTAATGCTTGCTTACTAGATGCTCGCCTCCTGCTGTGTGGCCCAGTTCCTAACAGGCCAAAGAGTAGTACCGGTCCACAGCCTAGGGGTTGGAGACCCCTGCCCTAAACCCCTGCAATACTCCACCTCACTAATTCTGGCACACATAATATGTCAGCTTGGACCAGGAAGATGGATGGACATCCACATGGCCATTTGGCTGCATCTGGTGATCTGAGAATAGCTGCCATACTTTCTATCCAGTAGGAAGTGTATTCATTGATTCAAAAAAAAAATTATTCCAATCCCTGAAGAAATTTGACTAGGTCATAAATGTTTAAAAGACAAGAAAGCATTATATGTGACATTACTGATCAAGGAATAAGGTCAGTAAATCTTTGGTATGTGGGAGCAGTTAATAAAAGAAGGAGAAATAAAGGGGGTGAGAAAAGTCATATTACATAATTTGCTGTCTTGACTTTGTGTATGGTTTTGAGACCTCCCAAAGAACTTTGACACTGTTGAGACAGTTATTAACAGAAGAGGGGAGGAAGCTTAAGAAGCTAACGCAAGAGAGTAGAGTCCAGGGGAAATTTATTTTCACTGGTATATAAAAAGCAAACCAATGGACAGATGCTACAGAAAGGAATTTTGTCTAGCCAACTTAGGAGGAAGAGGAAGACAACTGCATAAACTACAACAGAAAAAAAAAATCCTCATCATCCTTTTCAAAGCCAACAGGGGAACCTTGGTTAAAAAAACAGTAGTGGGAGGAGAACATAAATGTCATAAGGGTTATGATGCCTAATGGAGCAGGAAGTATAATAATAAAGGTTAGTTCTGTGAGCAAAAGTTAAGAACAGAGAAATAAGAAGGACTAATACAGTGAGAGAATGTTCACAAATATGTGGGTGACAGTGTTGAAGGTCACGTTCTGCTTCACATGAAACTTGTCTCATGGAAGAAGACATGGGCTTCTAACTCAGATAGACTTGGGTTGGAAGTCTAACTTTTGTCCTTTTTTGCTTTCTAAACATTTACTTTCTTATACATAAAATGACAATAATCTTATCAACCTCACAAGGCAGTTCTGGAAACTCTCCTACAGAGTGCATTTTAAAGATCTTATTCCTGCATATTCAATTCATTTTCATGCCCTGTATGTGGACCTTGTTAAGATCTTCTGAATCTGTCTACTTTTTTTCTATCATTATCACCTCTTCTATAGTCTAAGATACCAAGATCCAAGTCCTTCTGCCTGAACTACTGCTATAACCTTTTAAATGGTCTTTCCATACTTACCCCCTTGCTTGCTTCCAGACCGCTCACATAGCAGACAGCAGATCTCTTTCATATGCACATCTGTCATGTTACACACACCTCCCCAACACACACAGACACACACACACTCCCCTTAAATGGCTTCGCACTGAACCTAGGAAAATGATAAAACATGGCCTGAACTTGCCTGCTGCTTAAACATTATTTTTCATAACTCTTGGCCTTTTATCACTTCCTTGAAATTCATTTTGGTGCTGGGTTAATGTCTGTTTCCATCATTAGAGGTTTAGCTTCATGAGCTCAGGGTCTATGTCTATTTTGCTCACGACCGGATCTCCAGCATCCAGCACAGTGCCAGATAAATACGAGGTGCTCATTCAGTGTTCCTGAATGAATGACAATGCCTATTTAGTAAAATCTGCCTCTTTCTTCCCTACCAGGAGGGACAGCAAATCTCAAAACTGTGTGAGGCATTGATAATATGTGTTTGGCTACTAGTCCATCATTACTGGACACGCCCACCATACACTTGAAGGATAGGAGTGGTGGCTGTAAAGATGCCCTACTTTGAAAACTTCTAGAATGGCATTCTCAATCAGACACACTTATGAATTTCCTAAAAAGGAGCCAATTAAAGAATTGGGAATGATATATGATGCCTTATGTTGGAGTAGAACTTCCTGGGTAAATAGAATTGTGCTATTTTATACCTCAATTTTCATAATATCAAAATATTCTTCCAGCATTTATTTCTTCTCTCTTGTAGAACTTAAGGTAAGTGGCAAAAACAATAGCACAAATGACTTATCAAACAAAATACTGCATTTTAATGTATATATTTAAATGAAGGAACATCTTAATTGCCTTACCCATTCTTAATTTTTATTCTATGCTTTATGTTTTATTAATCCCACTTGGAAATAGCCTTCTGTCACTTTAATATTGGCTTATTCACATTTCAAAATTATGCCATGTAATCTAATCTCTGGAAGTTTAGCTTTTGCAGTTGTTAATAATAATATGATATGATTAATTTCCAAAGACTCTCATTAGTAATACTATTCATTTCAAATCCTCATTAACCTGTCAGATAGGAGCTTTGGATTCTTCACTGCTAGAATCAAGACAGATTCCAATATGCTTAATTACTTGAAATGAGGTGCTGCATGTTATCTTTGAGAGTGTTTGTTGGTTCAGGGATTGATAACACTTGGGTTAAATTTGGTCTTAGATATATATTTTCTGGAATCTGTTGAGTTGTGTCACTATTAATAGAATAGTAAAAGTAAGACTATAATATAAGACAAAAACATGATTTTTTCTGAATGCTCTGCCTAGCCCTCTCTGTTGGGGTGAAATCTCTTCACACACACTATAACAATCTTGATTATGTCATGCACAGGTAGTTGTGGAAGTTAGAAACACTGCACCTTTAATCTCTCAGCTAGTCAGACTTTAAGACTGTGTGTGGGAAAGTTTGAGAACTTGGTAGAGCACAAGACTATGCAATGAGGCAGAAACAGTGAAAAATGGTCTTGGTTGATTTTACTTTTGAGCTCTGAGATGGCACTGACAGTGGTATAGCTTGTTTAAGACCATTCTCATTCAGGCCTGTGGTGTCTGGTGGAATCTTTTGAGAATGCTCAGAATGCGGTCATCTCTCCCTAGATACGTCATTTAGAAAAGAGAATTTCTAGAAGATGCATGGCCAAGTAGTGCCAAGTAGGAGTCTGGACCTAGTCAGAGTTTGATAATTTTGAAAATAATAATCTTTGGCAAGATAAATGGATATATATGCCATTGCCATGTATCTCCAGTTGAAAGAAGGGGTTTCTGGGTCCTTCTGCAAGGACCTGCTCCTTGTGAGAACTGACTTAGCATTGGTTTTAAGCCTTCTATTTTCATACTCAAGGTCATCTGTGGCCAGTCACTGGTCAGGGGTCCAGGAAAACCTGGGGAATTAAGCTTTTGTCCTAGGTTCTTTACAGAATGCACCTGGAAGAAGTCTGGGTGGCTATCTAGAATATAAAAAGGGACACCTCCTGAGAAGCAGCGAATTCTCATTATTTTTGAAAAATAACTCTCTTTACAGATGAATTACATATCATTAAAAGTAGGTTCATTATTCTAAATTTAGAAAAAATGAATGAATCTGCAGGAAGAAAAAAATAAAACTTTTCCATAAACCTATTATCCAGAAAGAATCACTTCTGAGTTTGTTATGTTTCCAGTCACTCTCCCTGTCTATTTCTCTTTCTTTATGTAATTGTGTGTGTGTGCTTGTGTGTATGTGTGTGTGTGTGATAAGTATACACATGCACAAACATGCAGAGCAAGGTCACAAAATTACATGGACTCAGATTACCCAGACAAATGTACCTTTATTCTCCTTTATTCTTCTATAACTGATATGATCTTCTCTGTGAATCATCACATACTGTCTGTGGGAACAAAACCAAAAAATTTAGTTTAGTCCATAAACTCTGTCTGAGCTGAGGCAAAGACTTGCAAAGTTTCTTTGGATAACCCAGCTTTTTCCTGTTTGCTTCGGGTAAAATTCAGGCTTCCAGAGTTCTGTGCCCTTCCTCTCACTTTTCTCCAAAATGTGTCTAGGTGATGCATGTGACCTCAGGGCAGTGGGAGGAAGGGGTTTCTGGGTCCTTCTAGAAGGACTTGCTCCTTATGTCAGTGATCTTTGAAGTGCTATAGGTCCTAGGTGGCAGTTTCAGGTCAGGTATGACCATCTCCTCTGGGCCTATTTGTTCACAGTGCATGGAAGTTTCTTCATCCAGATTGCAGCCCTGGGGTCCTTTAGAGAGGTCTCATCCCCTAAGTCCCATCATCACCAACTCTAGCTCTTTTGTACTTGGTGCATAAACCTTGGGGAGCCAGGAGGTCTGCTCCCCTGCCACACCAGAAATCTTGCTGAGCTGGGTTGTATCTCTACACCCAAGGAGGGTGGGTGGAGGAAGTGCAACTGTATGAAAATAGTACTGCAAGTCAGTCTGGGATTTAGAAATTACTTTAAGTATTGCTCAGAGTGAAAAATGAGGGGTCTAACAATTGAGCATAGTTAAACTGTCCTTTTCCGAATAGGCTTTATTCTGTTTTGTAAATTCCACATTCCCTGCCTTGACCTCTCATGTGGGTCAAGATTTGTTCTTATAGAATGTTGCCGGGGTAACAATGCCTGTGGCTTTTCAAGGAATTTCAGGAGTGACTGAAGAGCTCTCTTCATCTGCTGGTGAAGCTACTTGGGGATAAGAAAGAGGTCTTATGTCAATTTGTTTCCTATTAAGATTACATTAATAAGCATCACTCATGCAAATCTCACAGGCGAGTAGTAATTCTTGGGCTTATGCTTCTGTGTTTCCAGAGAGAATTCTCCGTTTCTATGCCCATGCATCACTACAGCTCAACTCTAAAAAGACAAATAGGTTAATTCACTTTACTTGCTCCATGTCCTCTGAAAGTTACAACCCAGTTTTGTTTAAGTGGCCATTGAAGACAGTCTGGAGAAGTGTGGATCCTTTAAGAATTCAGTGGTGGAGCACATATTGTGCGCCTGATTGTATATGGACTGATATTTAGGGCAATTAAAGGATGTACTCTTTGACAGGTGCCAAGAAATTCCTGGGATTGACATCAGGAAGTTGTCCCTGAATCAGGATAGAGGAGTAGGTGATGGAGGAAGCTGGAGACCATGCCAGTGCCCTATACTTAACCTGAAAGGAACAAACCACAGGGGTCAATTCTGATCTGGGTCTAACTGACCATGGAGTAGCCTGGAAGAGAGACCAGTGGCAAGGGTTGGATAGAACAGAGAAAAAAGTCTAAAGGCTCTACCAGTTTCTCTCTGTGGGAAGCAGATATGCCCTGGTTCTTATGGTGTGTGCATTTGAGGGATAAAAGAGGAAAGTGACCTCCTCTGATTTCCATTTGGGAGTTAAATCACTTTTGTACTGTGACCCCATCCCCTTAAGAAAACAAATCTCTATTAACATGCTTACAAAATATAGCATACAGCCATGAGCCAGACTGAACTTGACGGCAGAAATGCCAGACAAGGAGGGGGGAGCTTGTGGCTTTCTGGCTTTGACTTTAATCGGGTCATCTTGATTACATAGCACAGGCAATGAGAAGCTTGATTAAATGACCTTAGTTCATTGACGTCTTTAAATAGCGGAATATGTAATTTGCAATTTTACCAACTCACTTACCTGTGGGTTACCATGGTAATAAAGTATATACTGAAATGACATTTGACATTAATTTTATTATTGTAATTTATAATCAGTGAAACAATAGCACTTCCCTACCAATGTACTTCATTTTAAGGTAACTGTGGAAGACTAAATGTACTCACATCCTCAAAGTAGTTATGAATTACGGTATATTAAAGATAAAAGGTTAAGACCAATTCATCCATCATCCAAATTAAACTTTAAATTGATGTAGGTGGTTGGGTTAAATGGGTTATCTTGAAACAGGTATCCATCTGGCTTTCTAACCTGTGGATGGGTGGCACTTGGTCTTGGGATGAGTTATATTCAAATCCAAAATGTGTTATAATGGCATGATAGTACCCTAGCTCCTTGAGTTTAGCATTTCAACGCAAGAATGAGGTATATTTATACTTTGGTGGCAACCAATGGCTATGAAAAATAGGCCTTGGTTGAACTTTAATGGCTTAGTTAATATTCTAGGAAAAATTACTCATGCATAATTTCATGCGCGTCCGTGTGAAGAGACCACTAAACAGGCTTTGTGTGAGCAATAAAGCTTTTAATCACCTGGGTGCAGGCGGGGTGAGTCTGAAAAGAGTCAGCGAAGGGAGATAAGGGTGGGGCCATTTTATAGGATTTGGGTAGATAAAGGAAAATTACAGTCAAAGGGGGGTTGTTCTCTGGCGGGCAGAGTGGGGGTCACAAGGAGCTTTTGAGCCAGGATGAGCGAGGAGAAGGAATTTCACAAGACAATGTCATCAGTTAAAGCAGGAACAGGCCATTTTCACTTCTTTTGTGGTGGAATGTCATCAGTTAAGGCAGGAACCAGCCATCTGGATGTGTACATGCAGGTCACAGGCAATATGATGGCTTGGCTTGGGCTCAGAGGCCTGACATTCCTGCCTTCTTATATTAATAAGAAAAATAAAACAAAATAGTGTTGAAGTGTTGGGGCAGCAAAAATTTTTGGGGGGTGGTATGGAGAGAGAGAATGGGCAACGTTTCTCAGGGCTGCTTCAAGCGGGATTAGGGGCGGCGTGGGAATCTCGAGTGGGAGAGATTAAGCTGAAGGAAGATTCTGTGGTAAGGGGTGATATTATGGGGATGTTAGAAGAAATATTTGTCATTTAGAATTATTGGTTATGGCCTGGATACAGTTTTATATGAATTAAAAAACTGAATGGAATAAGAGAAGGAGAAAAACAGGTATAAAAGGTCTAAGAATTGGGACGACTCAGGACATCTGATTAGAGAGTGCCTAAGGAGATTCAGCATAGTCCTGCCAGCAAAGATTATTTATTTACTTCAAGAGTTAAGAGTGGCAGTTTGAGGATAGCACCAGGAGATATCAGCTGTGATGGCTTGGAGAAACAGTATAAACAAGAGCAGGGCATGTATGAGTAGTTGAGAACAGTGAATAGGAGTATGACTAGACAGAACGTAGTAGGGATGACAAGTTTTTTGGGGCACAGTCTAAGTTCGTCTGGTGTCTGGGATGAGACTGGGACCTAATAAAAAGGAGCATCTATACCGGAGCTCAAATGGGCTGTACCCTGTAGCATTCTGAGGACAGGCCTGAGTTCTGAGAAGGGAAAGTGGTAAAAGTATTGTCTGGTCCTTTTTAAGTTGGTGGCTGAGCTTGGTAAGGTGTGTTTTTAAAAGACCTTTAGTCCGTTCTATTTTTCCTAAAGACTGAGGACCATAAGGGATATAAAGGTTTCACTGAATACTAAGAGCCTGAAAAACTGCTTGGCTGATTTGACTAATAAAGGCTGGTCTGTTATCAGACTATATAGAGGTGGGAAGGCTAAACTGAGGAATTATGTCTGACAGAAGGGAAGAAATGCCTGCAGTGGCCTTCTCAGACCCTGTAGGAAAGGCCTCTACCTATCTAGTGAAAGTGTCTACCTAGACTAAGAGGTGTTTTAGTTATCTGACTCGGGGCATGTTGAGTAAAGCTAATTTGCCAGTCCTGGGTGGGGGCAAATCCTCGAGCTTGATGTTTAGGGAAGGGAGGGGTCCTGAATAATCCCTGAGGAGTAGTAGAATAGCAGATGGAACACTGAGAAGTTATTTCCTTGAGGATAGATTTCCACAATGGAAAGAAAATGAGAGGTTCTAAGAGGCAGCCTAGTGGCTTATACTATAGCATATCCTGCCTTTGCTGGTGTGTGGTGATTAGGCCTGGTGGAACTGCCATCAATAAATCAAGCGTGATCAGGGTAAGGAACAGGAAAGAAGGAAATATGGGGAAATGGGGTGAATGTCAGGTGGATCAGAGAGATACAGTCATGGAGGTCAGGTGTGGTATCAGGAATAATGTGGGAGGCCGGATTGAAGTTTGGGCCAGGAACAATCGTAATTGTGGGACTTAACAAAGACTGAGTACAGCTGAAGGAGCCAGGGAGCAGAAAGTATATGCGTCAGGTATGAGGAAGAAAATAGATTTTGGAAGTTATGAGAGCTGTAGAGAGTGAGTTGAGCATAGTTTGTGATTTTGAGGGCCTTTAAAAGTATTAGGGCGGCAGCAGCTGCTGCACAGAGACATGACAGCTAGGCTAAAACAGTAAGGTCAAGTTGTTTGGACAGAAGGGCTACAGGGTGAGGTCCTGGCTCTTGTGTAAGAATTCTGACTGCACTAACCATGCCTAGGAAGGAAAGGAGTTGTTGTTTTGTAAAGGATTGAAGTTTGGGAGATTAATCGGACACAATCAGCAGGGAGAGCACGTGTGTTTTTATGAGAATTATGCTGAGATAGGTAACAGATGAGGATGAAATTTGGGCTTGACTGAAGTAATGGGGGCTGTCTGTGAAGCCTTGAGGCAGTATAGCCCAGGTAATTTGCTGAGCCTAATGGGTGTCAGGGTCAGTCTAAGTGAAAGCAAAGAGAGGCTGGGATGAAGGGTGCAAAGGAATAGTAAAGAAAGCATGTTTGAGTTCCAGAACAGAATAATGGGTTGTGGAGGGAGGTAATGAGGATAGGAGAGTATATGGGTTTGGCACCACGGGGTGGATAGGCAAAACAATTTGGTTGATAAGGCGCAGATTCTGAACTAACCTGTAAGCCTTGTCTGGTTTTAGGACAGGTAAAATGGGGGAATGGTAAGAAGAGTTTATAGGCTTTAAAAGGCCATGCTGTAACAGGCAAGTGATAACATGCTTTAATCCTTTCAAAGCGTGCTGTGGGATGGGATATTGGCATTGAACAGGGTAAGAGTGATTAGGTTTTAATGGGATGGTAAGGGGTGCATGATCGGTCGCTAAGGAGGGAGTAGAGGTGTCTTATACTTGTGGGTTAAGGTGGGGAGATACAAGGGGAGGATGTGAAGGAGGCTTTGAACTGGGGGAAAAGGCAGCAATGAGGTGTGGCTGTAGCCCAGGAATAGTCAGGGAAGCAGATAATTTAGTTAAAGTGTCTCGGCCTAATAAGGGAACTGGGCAGGTGGGGATAACTAAAAAGGAGTGCTTAAAAGAGTATTGTCTAAGTTGGCACCAGAGTTGGGGAGTTTTAAGAGGTTTAGAAGCCTGGCCGTCAATACGCACAACAGTTATGGAAGCAAGGGAAACAGGCCCTTGAAAATAAGGTAATGTAGAGTGGGTAGCCTCTGTATTGATTAAGAAGGGGACGGACTTACCCTCCACTGTGAGAGTTACCTAGAGCATCTGTGATGGTCCTGTAGGCTTCTGAGGTGATCGGGCAGTGTCAGTCTTCAGCTGCTAAGCCGAGAAGATCTGGGAAGGAGTCAGTCAGAGAGCCGTGGGCCAGAGTTCCAGGGGCTCTGGAAGTGGCTGCCAGGTGAGTTGAACAGTCCAATTTTCAGTGGGGTCCTGCACAGATGGGACATGGCTCAGGAGGAATCCCGGGCTGTGGCCATTCCTTGGCCTAGTGGCCAGATTTCCAGCACTTGTAGCAAGCTCCTGGGGGAGGAGGTTCTGGAGGAAACTCTGGCAGCTGCGGTTCAGGCATTTGAAGTTCTTGTGTGCTGGAGATGTGGCTGGGGTTTGTCTCACAGTGGAGGCAAAGAATTGCAACTCAGAAATATGTTGCTATTTGGTTGCCTCTACTCTATTATTGTACACCTTGAAGGTGAGGTTAATTAAGTCCTGTTGTGGGGTTTGAGGGCCGGAATTTAATTTTTGGAGTTTTATTTAATGTCGGGAGCAGATTGGGTAATAAAATGTATATTGAGAATAAGATGGCCTTTTGACCTTTTAGGGTTTAGGGCTGTAAAGCGTCTCAGGGTTGCTGCTAAAGGGGCCATGAACTGGGCTGGGTTTTTCATATTTGATGAAAGAGCCTAAACGCTCACTGATTTGGGAGAGGTCTGATAAAGAAAAAGGAGCATTAACCTTGACTATGCCTTTAGCTTCAGCCACCTTTTTAAGAGGAAATTGCTGGGCAGGAGGGGGAGGGCTACTCACGGAATGAAACTGTAAGCCGGACCGGGTGTGAGGAGGGGAGGTGATAAAAAGATTATAGGGTGGAGGAGCGGAGGCTGAGGAAGAATTGGGACTTAGCTCAACCTGGTGAGGAGCAGCCTGGGGAGGAGGGGAGAGGTCAGATGGGTCTGTAGAAAAGGAAGATTAGAAAGACTCAGCAAGGCTTGCCATTGGGACTGAGGGGACAGGCAGGAGGGAAAGAAGGAAAATTTGGGCCAAGTTGCACTGGGCACGGAGACTAGGGAGGCACTGATGTAAAAGAATGCCTGGACGTCAGGCACCTCAGACCATTTGCCTATTTTTCGACAAAAATTATTTAGGTCTTGTAGGATGGAGAAATTGAAAGTGCCGTTTTCTGGCCATTTAGAACCACTGTCGAGTCTGTATTGGGGTCAAGTGGCATTGTAGAAGAAAATAAGGCATTTAGGTTTTAGGTCAGGTGTGAGTTGAAGAGGTTTTAAGTTCTTGAGAGCACAGGCTAATGGAGATGGAGGAATGGAGGGTGGAAGGTTGCCTATAGTGAAGGAGGCAAGCCTAGAGAAAAGAGAGAGAGACATGGAGGGAAGGGGTTCGGGGGTTCTTACCTTCCAGAAAAGCGGGAAAGTGGTCGGGGTGCAGAAATAAGGGGTTGAGGCACAGAGATAAGAGGTTGGGGCATGGAAATAAGGGATCGGGGTGAAGAGATACGAGGTTGGGGTACTTGTCCCTCCCCCAGAAAAATGAGACTTGCTGCTAAGGGTGAAGGAGAAGGGGTTGAGGGGTTCTTGTCTCTCCCCCAGAAAATCAGAGAAGGGGTAGGGACACAGAGAGAAGGGGTTGGGGTACTGGCCCCTCCCCTAGAAAAGCAGGACTTGCCACTAAGGGTGAAGGACCAAGGCAGGCGTCCCTGCGTGGTCTGACACCTCTGAAACGTGGCTGAGTAATTAGAGAGGTGTCCCTGCAATGATTAAACACCAAAGAAAGGCTGCCTTCCCTAGTCCATGACTGGCACCGGAGTTTTGGGTCCGCAGATAAAACATGTCTCCTTTGTCTCTACCAGAAAATGAAAGGAACCGAAATTAAGAGAAGGGAGAGATTGAAGTGTGATGCCAAGATTGAAAGGAGAAAGAGGGTGAGAGATAGTGAGGGAGGTTGGAGAAGAGAGTATAAAGAGGCCGCTTACTGGATTTGAAATTGGTGAGACGTTTCTTGGGCTGGTGGGTCTGAGGACCTGAGGTCGTATGTGGATCTTTCTCACAGAGCAAAGAACAGGAGGACAGGGGATTGATCTCCCAAGGGAGGTCCCCCGATCCGAGTCATGGCACCAAAGTTCATGCACATCCATGTGAAGAGACCACTAAACAGGCTTTGTGTGAGCAATAAAGCTTTTAATCACCTGGGTGCAGGCAGGGTGAGTCTGAAAAGAGAGTCAGCGAAGGGATATAGGGGTGGGGCCGTTTTATAAGATTTGGGTAGGTAAGGGAAAATTACAGTCAAAGGGGGGTTGTTCTCTGGCGGGCTGAGTGGGGGTCACAAGGTGCTCAGTAGGGGAGCTTGTGAGCCAGGATGAGCCAGGAGAAGGAATTTCACAAGACAATGTCATCAGTTAAGGCAGGAACAGGCCATTTTCACTTCTTTTGTGGTGGAATGTCATCAGTTAAGGCAGGAACGGACCATCTGGATGTGTACGTGCAGGTCACAGGGGATATGATGGCTTGGCTTGGGCTCAGAGGCCTGACACATAATAGAAACATAGGGAAGTTTGGACATTCTTTTACCTAATGATAGATTTGTGACAAAAAGGTAAAATAATGAGGTAATATAAAAGCATTTTTTTGTTATGACTACCACTAATAATATAGACTTCTGTAGTATAGAAGATCAGCATGGAAAAGGACCTAGGGCTTCATACTCATTTTGGAAATGATTCCACATGGATTTACCATCTTCCAGGGAAGGGATACAATGGACTTTGCTTGTGTCTTGTGAAAAGGATGTTCGGTCCTGGCCCCCATTTTTATCTCTGCTCTTGACCACATCTGACTCTCAGGGTGTCCATATTGCTTCTTTTTCTCTCAGCATTCATGCAAGTTTATTGAGAACTTAGCTTTAAAAAAAAAATTCTTTCTGTGAGTGATTATTATAGTGGGAATATATTTCAGGATACTTCTTTTGCTTTTGATTAATAAAGGAAACTAAGTCCTATCAGAAGTAGTTGAATATTTCCTCCATGTTCTACAATGGTACATATTTTCTTTTAAATTTGGGGATGAGGCTGCATAAAAAATTTTTTAGGTCTGGCTAATACATTGTTTTGTCAGACAGCTATGTGCAGAAATACTCATAAAAATTGATCCTATAATATATTTTAAGGGTAAATGTAATCCCTATAAGCTGTGAATAGTGATAGAAAACATAGAATCCAACTCTCTTTCCTTAAAAGAAGCATTTATCTCAGAAGCCAATCAAAAAAATTGAACTCAATACACCCCAAATACCTTTTAGTTATTTATTGAAAAATTAATTCAAATTTTGTCACCAAGTCCTCACACTGATTATTTTTCCATCTAACCACTCATACAGCCAACCATAAATAATCAAGCCAAAACAACAATTGGCAGTCATAGAGAGAGAATGATATTAAAAGGTAGAAAATAAATGTATCCATCAGCTAATGGAAATAAAACCAATAACCAATGAAAATAGTAAAGAAAACATTAATTCAGGAGGCACCCTTTCAGTTTGCCTTAGGAATCATGAGTAGCAATTTGAAACCCTGTTTTTCTCCTGGGAAGAGGTGCTGCCTAGAATATGATATAAACTATACTGATCAAATAAAGAGGAAAGCCTCAGGCTAAAACAGAGAGAAAGAAGTTACAACAAAGAAAAACAGCGAGTTGTATGAAATGACACATTTATACACCAACAAAGTAAAATTAGAAATCTCCCTCCATATAAATGTTATATTAGCTGCAGAAGAAAAATAGCTGTATAACAGAGATCAGACTTGAAAAAGACGATGACATAAAATAGAAGACAACTTCTAATAGTTCCCAGAGCATGCCTCCTTAATGTGTGTATATATATATATATTTAGATTTTGATCATGATATAATAATATTAGTTTTGTTACATGCTATATAGAGTTACCAGAAAAAAATGAATATTTTAGGAAAAATGTAATGAGAAACAATATGAAATAGTACACATTGGAACAAAAAATTTGAGGAATATAGATTATTAAATTTAAGCAGGGATTTGACATTCTCTTTCTTCTTTGGAAATGTAAAGCTCTTGATTCAGGCCAAATGATATCCTATGGCTTTTGTGAGCATCACTGAGCTTAGAAAAGTGTAGCCAATGACAAAGTGAAATATTGCAGAGGTATGCTTTGGATGTGATGGATTTGTTATTGCAGAAGTTCCCATTAGAAATTCAATGTCATCTATTAGGAAGGCCTCTGTGCCTAAGTTTATACAGTACATGGCTTCTGAAAGGCAACAGACAAGTACAATTTTTGTAAATTAAATGAATGTGCTTG
This sequence comes from Pan paniscus, assembly GCF_029289425.2. Classification (NCBI taxonomy): domain Eukaryota; kingdom Metazoa; phylum Chordata; class Mammalia; order Primates; family Hominidae; genus Pan; species Pan paniscus. Next base: position 119,781,793 of record NC_073253.2, on the reverse strand, counting down.
TCATTTGTGGCTCATCATTCTGTAAAACCATAGTACATTTGTAATGTCAATGATTAGGCCTAAAATATCTAATTGATTAGATTTTCTAAATCAGATTTTATTAGAGTAAAGCATAAAAATATTGCTGACAGCAATTTAAATGTCTGTAAGGATACTAAAATGACAAAAAGAAAAGATAATTATAGGAAATCATGAATGATTCACTTCATAGTCAATACAATGTAAACAAGATTTTATGAGTGTTTAATCTTTGCACAACTGGTAATCACTTCACTTTTCTCCCTTCCTCAAGCTAAACTCTTTAGAGTCTCAGTTCATAATTTTATCTATCAACAGCATTTTTTTTAAGTTGATCATTCCTTTTACTTGAAACACTCTTGAGACACTACCCTCTGCTAGAAGTCCTCACGGCTCACTGAGACTTTTTTTTTCATCTTCTTTCTGGTTGTATGTCAACATTAAAATGTCTAGGACCTAATCCTTGGATCATTTATCCTCTATTTGACCTCATACACTTAATGATCTCATTGGACTTTACAACTTTATTTGCCATGTGTATGTGAACTGCATTCTCTTCATCCTTGAGCTCCAGACTACTCACCCATGCAACACAGGCAGCATCTCCTCTTGGATGTCTGATAGGCGTCTTGATATGTGCAAATATGTCTTAAATATGTGCAAAACTGAATGCTTAATTTTCTCCCTCCCCCACTTGCTCCTTGACATTGTTTCATTTCAGTAAATAAAAACTCCATCCTTTCATTTACTGAAGCTCCAAACCCAAAGTCATACTTGAAGCCTATCTTTTTCTCATACCCCACATCTAACGCACTAGTGAAGCCCTGCCTCTGCTAATATCAGCCTGACCTAAGCCACTAACTTTCCTGTTTTATTGCAATGGTCTCTGAAGCCATCTTTCTGCTTCTTGTCTTTTCCACATACAGTTTTTTTCCCCTCAAAGCAGTCAGAGTGATTTTTTAAAAAATCTAAGCAAGATTAAGTCACTTCTCTACCCAACCTCCTCCAATCACTTCCTGTGCCATTCAAAGTAAAAGACCAAGTCCTTGCATCAGCCTATAAGATCTGTGTGATGTGACCACTTGACCTCTCTGATTTTGTTCCTTAAAATGCTTGCCCTACCTCCCATGCACTTCTCCAGCCACAGCCTCCTAGCTGTCATGTCAGGATCACTCCCAACTCACAGCTTTTGCACCCTCAGTCCTGACCACTCTTCTTTCAGACACCTACATGACTACATTCATCTTTACTCAAATGTCATCTTCTCCATGAGGTCTTTCTAATCACCCAATGTAAATGGCAATTTCCACCCCTGCACCCCCTATACTACCTATCCCTTTCTTATCATTCTCCATGGCGGTTATCACAATCTGGTGTGCAATGTGTTTTATTTCACTTAATGCCCATCCCCTCCCATTCTAACATACATTCCATGAAGAAAGTAAGTATTGCCATTTTTGTTCACTGCTCAGCACCCAAAGAAGTGCCTGACATAGAAGAGGTTTAATTAGTATTTGTTGAATAAATGACTAAGTGTACCAATAGGGCTACTTTGAATATTTAAGGAATCTAACCTAGATGTACATTCTATTGTAAGAGCCGAACTTTGCGACTTACAGAATTAATAATCTAAACTTGGGAACAGGGTTTATGTAGTGGAGTATACCACCAATATAGGTGGATTGGAAGCTATTCAAGGAAAATAAATGCAAAATCAGTATCTGGCCAAGGCATTTGATTGCTCATCTAGCAGCTCTTTCCCCTTTTTCTCCTAGTGAAAGACTTCTGATTTTCTGACAGTTATAGTGAATTCCATCCAACTCTGGAATGAATTATGATAAATTTAAGCCAATCATGAAAATGTCATTTTTCTTTGCCCAGTGACTAACTAGGACAGTTCTTTGTCAATGTGATGTAAAGTCTCTGGGAAAAATTTTCTACTCTCATAAATTAGGCAGTAGTACACAGGAAAAACTCTCTATTTGCCTTATTCCTTGCTTCTTGCTTTGGATATTGCTTTTTGGGATGCAATGCTTGGAACTGGAACAGCCAACTTGTAACCACGAAGGGAGCATCACCAACATACTGAGGATGCCTGATCAGAAACATGGAAAAAGTTAACATGCTTGCTGATAGTGTTGATACTGGCCAACCTCATTACAGCCTGCTTGCAGATTTCTTGATAGGGAAGGTAATAAATATTTGTGTGGCTTATATCACTATTTACTGAGTAATTTTTTACCTGTTGCAAAATTATCCTAACTGAAACAGAGGACTTGAAAAAGTGAGGACATGGCACTGATTCAAATAAACCTCAATTGTAACAATGTAATCGGGAAAAACAAACACACAGCTGTTCTGGTGAAAAAAATCCTGCAATCATTTAAAATCTTGGAGTCGAGCTATGTGGGGCCAAGATGGCTGACTAGAAGCAGTGGCGATTGGAGGCTCCCGTGGAAAAGAACCATAACATAAAGTGCGAATCCTGCACTGGCAACCGAGGTCTCCAGGCTCTGTTATCACAACTCACTAGGCCGCTGGTGTGGCCCACAGAGAGGCAGGAAGAGCAGTGTGGTGCGGCAGCCCACGTGAGAGCCACAATGACACAGGGCAGGGGAGCCCCCACTCCCCAGTCAAGGGAGGCAGTCAGTGAGCGTGCCACCCAGCCTGGGAAACCGTGCTTTGTCCATGGAACTGTGTAACCCACGGATTGGAAGATCCCACTTGCGAGCCCACCACCAGGGCCTAAGGTCCTAACCATGGAGCTGCACAGATTCTCAATAGCCAATCAGCTAGAATCTGCTTAAGCCTGTGAGCTCCCAGCGGGAGGGGCGACCAGCACCACAGTTGTGGCTACCTGCTGTCTAAGCTGTTTGAGCTCTCTGGGGAAGGGGCGACAACAAAGTCTGAGACTGATAGCTGCCTAACACAATAAGTTCCCAGGGTGAGAGAAGGGCAGCAGCCATCTCTTTAGCTCCAGGCTGCACTTTTCCCTTGATGCAGCTGGGGAGGCTGGACAGCTTGGTCAGAGGGGATATCCTCCACAGCTAACACACCAGCTGTGGCAGACTGTGGCCAGAGTGCCCCTTCAGGCCTGACCTTGACCCATCCCTCCTCACTGGGCAGGGCTTCCCTGCAGGAACTACAATAACTCCAGCCAGGGGCCGGGGGACAGAACTCTGATCTCCCTGGGCCTGAGCCCCTAGTGGGAGAGGTGGCTGCAGTCTCTGCGGACCAGCAGACTTAGTCTTTCCTCCAGCTAGTTCTGAGGAATCCAGGCAGCCCAGACCAGTGGGTTTCCCCCAGGGAAGCATACCCCCTCCACCAAGGGACAGTCAAAGTGCTTCGTTAAATGGGTCCTGCTCCCCGTGCCACCCAACTGGGTAAGACCCTCCAACAGGGGTTGTCAGACACCCTGTAAAGCAACATTCCTACTGGTATCAGGTCAGTGCTCCTCAAGGTCAGAGATCCCAGAGGAAGGAGCAGGAACCCATTTTTGCTGTTATCCAGTCTCCTCGAGTGACATCTCTAGGTATGGGAGTGGACCAGATGAATAGGGCCTGAAGTGAACCCCCAGCAAACCGCAGCAGCCCTACAAAAGAGGGACCTGACCATTATAAGAAAAACAAATAAACAGAAAACAACAACAATAGCATCTACAAGAGAAAAGTCCCCACAAAACTTCAATGGTCAGCAGCCTCAAAGATTGACACTAGACAAACTCATGAAGATGAAAAAGAATCAGTGACAAAAACGCTGAAAACCCAAGAGGTGAGAGTGCCTCTTCTCCAGATGATCACAAATCCTCTCCAGCAAGGGTGCAGAACTGGATGGAAGATGAGATGGACGAATTGACAGAAGTAGGCTTCAGAAGGTGGGCAATAATAAACTCCACTGAGCTAAAGGAGCATGTTTTAACCCAATGCAAAGAAGCTAAGAACCTTGATAAAAGGTTACAGGAGCTGCTAGCTAGAATCATAACTTTAGAGAGGAACATAAATGACCTGATGGAGCTGAAAAACACAGCACAAGAACTTCATGAAACATACACAAGTATCAATAACTGAGTCAACCAAGCAGGAGAAAGGGTATCAGAGTTTGAAGACCATGTTGCTGAAATAAGGCATGCAGACAAGATTAGAGAACAAAGAACGAAAAGGAACATACAAAGCCTCCAAGAAATATGAGACTATGTGGAAAGACCAAGCCTTCAATTGATTGGAGTCTGTGAAAGAGATGGGGAGACTGGAACCAAGTTGGAAAACACAGTTCAGGATATTATCCAAGAGAACTTCCTCAACCTAGCAAGACAGGCCAACATTCAAATTCATGAAATACAGAGAACACCACTGAGATACTCCATGAGGAGATCAACCCCAAGACACATAATCATCAGATTCTCCAGGGTTGAAATAAAGGAAAACATGTTAAGAGCAGCCAGAAAGGCCAGGTCACCTACAAAGGGAAGCCCATCAGACTAACAGTGGACCTCTCAGCAGAAACCCTACAAGCCAGAAGAGAATGGGGGCCAATATTCAACATTCTTAAAGAAAAGAATTTCCAACCCAGAATTTCATATCCAGCCAAACTAAGCTTCATAAGCAAAGAAGAAATAAAATCCTTTTCAGACAAGCAAATGCTGAGGGATTTCATCACCACTGGGCCTGCCTTGCAAGAGCTCCTGAAGGAAGCACTAAATGTTGAAAGGAAAAACCAGTACCAGCCACCTCAAAAACACACCAAAATATAAGGACCATTGACACTATCAAGAAACTGCACCAACTACTGTGCAAAATAACCAGCTAGCATCATGATGACAGGATTATATTCACACATAACAATATTAACATTAAATGTAAATGGGCTAAATGCCCCGATTAAAAGACACAGACTGGCAAATGGGATAAAGAGTCAAGACGTATTGGTGTGCGTATTCAGGAGACCCATTGATATGGTCTGGCTATGTCCCTATCCAAATCTCAACTTGAATTGTGTCTCCCAGAATTCCCACAAGTTGTGGGAGGGACCCAGGGGGAGGTAATTGAATCATGGGGGCCAGTCTTTCCTATGCTGTTCTCTTGATAGTGAATAAGTCTCACGAGATCTGATGGGTTTATCACGGGTCTCTGCATTTTCTTCTTCCTCATTTTCTCTTGCTGCTGCCATGTAAGAAGTGCCTTTCACCTCCCACCATGATTCTGAGGCCTGCCCAGCCATATGGAACTGTAAGTCCAATTAAACCTCTTTTTCTTCCCGGTCTCGGGTATGTCTTTATTAGCAGCATGAAAATGGGACTAATACAGTAAATTGGTACCAGTAGAGTGGGGCATTGCTGAAAAGATACCTGAAAATGTGGAAGCAACTTTGGAAATGGGTAACAGGCAGAGATACGAACAGTTTCATAGGCTCAGAAGAAGACAGGAAAATGTGGGAAAGTTTGGAACTTCCTAGAGAGTTGTTGAATGGCTTTGCCCAAAATGCTGATAGCAATATGGACAATAAAATCCAGGCTGAGGTGGTCTCACATGGGGGTGAGGAACTTGTTGGGAACTGGCACAAAAGTGACTCCTGTTATATTTTAGTAAAGAGACTGGTGGCATTTTGCCCCTGCCCTAGAGATTTGTGGAACTTTGAACTTCAGAGAGATGATGTGGGGTAACTGGTGGAAGAAATTTCTAAACAGCAAAGCATTCAAAATGTGATTTGTGTGCTGTTAAAAGCATTCTGTTTTAAAAGGCAAATGGAGCATAAAAGTTTGGAAAATTTGCAGAGCCTGATGATGCAGCAGAAAAGAAAAACCCATTTTCTGGGGAGAAATTCAAGCCAGTTGCAGAAATTTGCATAAGTAGCAAGGAGTCTAATGTTAATCCCCAAGACCATAGGGAAAATGTCTCCAGGCCATGTTAGAGACCTTCATGGCAGGCCCTCCTATCATAGGCCCTGGAGGCCCAGGAGGAAAAAGTGGTTTCATGGGCCAGACCCAGGGACCCCATGCTGTGTGCAGCCTAGGGACTTCTTGCCCTGTGTCCCAGCTGCTCCAGCCATGACTGAAAGGGACCAATGTACAGCTTGGGTGGTGGATTCAGAGGTGGAAGCCTCTATCCTTGGTAGCTTCCATGTGGGGTTGAGCCTGCAAGTGCACAGAAGTCAAGAATTGAGGTTTGGGAACCTGCACCTGGATTTCAGAAGATGTACAGAAATGCCTGGATGCCCAAGCAAAAGTTTGCTGCAGGGGCAGGGCCCTCATGGAAAACCTCTTCTAGGGCAGCGCAGAAGGGAAATGTGGGATTGGAGTCCCCCACACAGAGTCCCTACTGGGGCACTGCCTAGTGGAGCTGTGAGAAGAGGGCCACAGTTCTCCAGACTCCAGAATGGTAGATCCACTGACAGCTTGTGCAGTGTGCCTGGAAAAGCCACAGACACGCAACACAAGCCTGTGAAACCAGCTGGGAGGGAGGCTGTCTCCTGCAAATCCATGGGGACAGAGCTGCCCAAGACCATGGGGACCCACCACTTGCATCAGAATGACCTGGATATGCAACCTGGAGTCAAAGGAGATTATTTTGGAACTATAAAATTTGATGGCCCTGCTGGATTTCTGACTTCTATGGGCCTTGTAACCCTTTTGTTTTGGCCAATTTCTTCCATTTGCAATGGCTGTATTTACCCAACACCTGTACCACCATTGTATCTAGGAAGTAACTAGTTTGTTTTGATTTTACAGGCTCTTAGACAGAAGGGACTTGCCTTGTCTCAGATGAGACTTTGGCCTGTGGACTTTTGGGTCAATGCTGAAATGAGTTAAGACTTTGGGGGACTGTTGGGAAAGCATGATTGGTTTTGAAATGTGAGGACATGAGATTTGGAGGGACCAGGGGCAGAATAATATGGTCTAGCTGTGTCCCTATCCAAATCTCAACTTGAATTGTATCTCCCAGAATCCCCACATGTTGTAGGAGGGACCTAGAGGGAGGTAATTGAATCATGGGGGCTGGTTTTTCCCATGCTATTCTCATGATAGTGAATAAGTCTCATGAGATCTGACGGGTTTATCAGGGGTCTCTGCATTTGCTTCTTCCTCATTTTCTCTTCCTGCTGCCATGTAAGAAGTGCCTTTCATTTCCCGCCATGATTCTGAGGCCTCCCCAGCTATATGAAACTCTAAGTCCAATTAAACCTCTTTTTCTTCCCAGTCTCAGGTATGTCTTTATCAGCAGCATAAAAACAGACTAATACACCCATCTCATGTGCAAACACACAGAGGCTCAAAATAAAGTGACTGTGGAAAATTTAGCAAGCAAATAGAAGGCAAAAAAAAAAGTGCATATATATTTAGGATATATAAATCTGAGTACCCAATACAAGAGTACTCAGGTTCTTAAAACAAGTTCTTAGAGACCTACAAAGAGACTTAGACTTTCACACAATAATAGTGGGAGACATTAGCACCTCACTGTCGATATTAGACAGATCAACGAGATGGAAAAATTAACAAAAATATTCAGGACTTGAACTCAGCTCTGGATCAAGTGGACCTAATAGACATCAACAGAACTTGACTTTATCCCTGGGATGCAAGGCCTGTTCAATATATGCAAATCAATAGACAATCCATCACATAAACAGAAGCAATGACGAAAACCACATGATCATCTCAATAGATGCAGAAAAGGCCTTTGATAAAATTCAAAGTTCTTTCATGTCAAAAACTCTCAATAAACTAGGTATTGATAGAGTATATCTCAAAATACTAAGAACTATTTATGGCAAACCCATAGCCAATATCATACTGAATGGGCAAAAGCTGGAAGCATTCCCTTTGAAAGCTGGCACAAGACAAGGATGCCCCATCTCACCACTCCTATTCAACATAGTATTGGAAGTTCTGGCCACGGCAATGAGGCAAGAAAAAGAAATAAAGGGTATTCAAATAGGAAGAGAGGAAGTCAAATTGTCTCTGTTTGCAGACAACATGATTCTGTATTTAGAAAACCCCATTGTCTCAGCTGAAAAACTCCTTAAGCTGATAAGCAACTTCAGCAAAGTCTCAGAATACAAAATCAATGTGCAAAAATTACAAGCATTTCTATACACCAACAATAGACAGAGAGCCAAATCATGAATGAACTCCCATTCACAATTGCTACAAAGAGAATAAAATACCTAGGAATGCAGCTAACAAGGGATGTGAAGGACGTCTTCAGGGAGAACTACAAACCACTGCTCAAGGAAATAAGAGAGGACACAAACAAATGGAAACACATTCCATCCTCATGGATAGGAAGAATCAATATCATGAAAATGGCCATACTGTACAAAGCAATTTATAGATTCAATGTAATTCCCATCAAACTACCATTGACATTCTTCACAGAATTAGAAAAAAACTATTTAAATTTCATATGGAATCAAAAAAGAACCTGTATAACCAAGGCAATCTTAAGCAAAAAGAATAAAGCTGGAGGCATCACGCTACCTGACTTCAAACTATACTACAAGGCTACAGTGACCAAAATAGCATGGTACTAGTACCAAAACAGATATATAGACCAATGTAACAGAACAGAGACCTCAGAAATAACACCACACATCTGCAACCATCTGTTCTTCAACAAACCTGACAAAAACAAGCAACAGGAAAAGCATTCCCTATTTTATAAATGGTTCTGGGAAAACTGGCTAGCCATATGCAGAAAACTGAAACTAGACTCCTTCCTTACACCATATACAAAAATTAACTTAAGATGGATTAAAGACTTAAATGTAGGCTGGGCATGGTGGCTCACACCTGTAATCCTAGCACGTGGGGAGGCAGAGGCGGGCAGATTACCTAAGGCCAGGAGTTCGAGACCAGCCTGGCCAACATGGTGAAACCCTGTCTGTACTAAAAATACAAAAATTAGTTGGGCATGGTGGTGGGTGCCTGTAATCCCAGTTACTTGGGAGGCTGAGGCAGGAGAATTGCTTGAACCTGGGAGGCTGAGGTTGCAGTGAGCCAAGATCATGCCATTGCACTTCAGCCTGGGTGACAGAGGGAGACTTTGTCCAAAAAAAAAATAAATAAATAAATAAATAAATAAATAAATAAAGACATAAATGTAAAACCCAAAACCATAAAAACCGTAGAAGAAAACTTAGGCAATCCATTCAGGACATAGGAGGCATGGGCAAAGACTTCATGACAAAAACGCCAAAAGCAATTGCAACAGAAGCCAAAATTGACAAATGGGATCTAATTAAAGTAAAGAGCTTCTGCACAGCAAAAGAAACTATCATTGGAGTGAACAGGCAACCTACAGAATGGGAGAAAATTTTTGCAATCTACCCATATGATAAAGGTCTAATATCCAGAATCTACAAGAAACTTAAACAAATTTACAAGAAAAAACCAACAACCCTATCAAAAAGTGGGCAAAAGATATGAACAGATACTTCTCAAAAAAAGACATTTATGAGGCCAACAAACATGAAAAAAAGCTCAACATCACGGATCATTAGAGAAATGCAAATCAAAATCACAATGAGATACCATCTCACACCAGTCAGGTGGTGATTATTAAAAAGTCAAGAAACAATAGATGCTGGCGAGGCTGTGGAGAAATAAGAATGCTTTTACACTGTTGGTGGGAATGTAAATTAGTTGAACCATTTTAGAAGACAGTGTGGCAATTCCTCAAGGATCTAGAACTAGAAATACCATTTGGCCCAGCAATCCCATTACTGAGTCAATACCCAAAGGAATATAAATCATCCTACTATAAAGACATATACACATGTACGTTTATTACAACATTATTTACAATAGCAAGGACATGGAACCAACCCAAATGCCCATCAATGATAGACTGGATAAAGAAAATGTGGTACATATACACCATGAAATACTATGCAACCATGAGAAGGAATGATATCGTGTCCTTTGGAGGGACATGGATGAAGCTGGAAGCCATCATCCTCAGCAAACTAACACAGGATCAGAAAACCAAACACCGCATGTTCTCACTGATAAATGGGAGATGAACAATGAGAACACATGGACACAGGAAGGGGAACATCACACACTGGGGCCTGTTGGGGGCTGGGGGAAGGGGGAGGGAGAGCATTAGGACGAATAGCTAACACACGTGGGGCTTAAAACCTAAATGATGGGTTCATAGGTGCAGCAAACCACCATGGCACACATATACCCATGTAACAAACCTACACAGTTTGCACTTGTATCCCAGAACTTTAAAAAAAAAAAAAGAATTAGAGGTAAACTGTAAAATATTAACAATAACAAATAAATAAAAAAATAAATTCTTGGAGTCTGCGGAGTGACTATCCTGCCCTCTAGGCAGTGTTTTTGGATCTCTGCATAGAATAGAAAATATGAAGCAGAATACAAAGTAGTGCTACACTCTCCTCTGCAGTCTAGGCTCTGGGGCCCTCCTTCCCCCAGTACAGGCATGACTTATTTTATTGCTCTGTGCTTTATTGTGCTTCACAGATACTGCATTTAAAAAAAAAAAAATTGAAGGTTTGTGGCAACCCAGCATTGAGCAAGCCCATTGGCACCATTTTTCCAACATGCTGTGCTCATTTTGTGTCTCTGTGTCACGTTTTGGTGATTCTCCTATTATTTCACACTTTTTCATTATTATGATATCTATTGTGGTGATCTGTGATTAGAGATCTTCGTTGTTACTGTTGTCATTGTTTTAGGGCATCACAAACTGTGCCCACACAAGACAGCAAACTTGACAGATAAATGTGTGTGTTCTGACTGCTCCACTGACTAGCTGTTCCCCTTTCTCCCTTTCCTCAGGCATCCCTATTCCCTGAGACACAATGTTATTGAAATTAGGCCAATTAATAACCCTACAATGGCCTCTAAGTGTTCAAGTGAAAGGAAGGGACACATATTTCTCACTTTAAATCAAAAGCTAGAAATGATTAAGTTTAGTGAGGAAGGCACTTTAGAAAGCTAGCCCACTTGCACAAAATAGCCAAGTTGTGAAGTCAAAGAAAAAGTTATTGAAGCAAATTAAAAGCACTACTCCAGTGAATACACAAGTGATAAAACGATGCTGAGCATCAGTCCTTTGCAGCAACATGGATGCAGCTGGAGGCCATCATCCTAAGCAAATTAAGGCAAGAATGGAAAACCAAATACTGCATGTTCTCACTTATAAATGGGAGCTAAACATCGAGCACACATGGACATAAATATGGGAACAATAGACTCTGTGTACTACTAGATGGAGGAGGGGAAGGGAGGGGTTATGGGTTGAAAACTACCAATTGGCCACTATGCTCACTACCTGAGTGTTGGGAGCCATACCCCAAACCTCAGCATCATGTAATATTCCCACGTAACAAACCTGCACATGTACCCCTTGTATCTAAACTAAAAGTTGAAATTAAAGAAAATGAAACACCCTTATTGCTAATGTGGAGAACATTTGAGTGGTTTGGATAGATCAACCCAGCCACAACATTCCTTTCAGCCAAAGCTTAATCCAGAGCATGGACCTAACACTTTCCAATTCTATGAAGGCTGAGAGAGATGAAGGAGCTGCAGAAGAAAAGTTGGAAACGAGTAGAGGTCTGTGCATGAGATTTAAGGAAATAATCCTTCTTCATAGCATAAAGTGCAAGCCGAAGCAGCAAGTGCTGATGTAGAAGATGTAGCAAGTTATCCAGTGGATCTAGTTAAGATAATTGAAGGTGGCGACACTAGACAACAACTTTTCAATGTAGATGAAACAGCCTTCCATTGGATGAACATGCCATCTAGGACTTGTGTAGTTAGAGAGAAGTCAATGCCTGGCTTCAAAGCTTCAAAGGACAGGCTGACTCTTTTGTTAGGGGCTAATGCAGCTGGTAACTTTAAGAACACAATGCTAATCTACCATTTTGAAAATCCTAAGGACCTTATGACTTATTCTAAACTTACTCTGCCAGTACTCTAGAAATAGAAAAACAAAGCTGGGTAACAGCACATCTGTTCACAGTATGATTTGCTGAATATATTATGCTCACTGTTAAGAATTAACGCTCAGGAAAAAAAAAACCTTTTAAAATATTACTGCTCATTGACAATGAACCTAGTTACTTAAGAGCTCTGATGGAGATATACAAGAAGATTAATGTTGTTTTCATGTCTGGTAACATGACACCCATTCTGCAGCCCATGGATCAAGAAGTAATTTCAAATTTCAAGTCTTATTATTTAAGAAATAAATTCATAAGACTATAGCTATCTGCCACAGATAGTGGTTTTTCTGATAGATCTGGGCAAAGTAAATTGAAAACCTTGTGGAAAGGACTCACCATTGTAGATTCTATTAAGAACATTCTTAGCCAGGCACTTTGGCTCACGCCTGTAATCCCAGCACTTTGGGAGGCCAAGGCGGGCAGATCACTTGAGGTCAGGAGTTCAAGACCAGCCTGGCCAACTCCCGTCTCTACTAAAAATACAAAAAATTAGCTGGGCCGTGGCAGGAGCCTGTAACCCTTGCTACTAGGGAGGCTGAGAGAGGAGAATCCTTTGAACCTGGGAGGCAGAGGTTGCAGTGAGCTGAGATCGTGCCACTGCACTCCAGCCTGGGCGACAGAGTGAGACTGCATCTCAAAAAAAAAGAACATTCTTGATTTATAGGAGGGGGTAAACATTTAACACTAACAGGAGTTTGGAAGAGGTTGATTTCAACCCTCATGGATGACTTTGAGGGGTTCATGACTTTAGTGGGGGAAGTAACTACATATGTGATGGAAATACCAAGAGAGCTAGAATTAGAAGTGAAGCGTAAAGACATGACTGAATTGCTACAATCTCATGATCCAACTTGAATGTATGAGAAGTTGCCTTTTATGTGTGAGCAAATAAAGTGTTTTCTTGAGATAGAATGTACTCCTGGTGAAGATGCTGTGGACACTGTTAAAATGACAACAAAGGATTTAGAATATACCATATACTTAGTTGATAAAGCAGTAAGATAAAGCTTGAGAAGACTGCCTCCAATTTTGAAAGAAGTTCTACTATGGGCGAAATGCTATCAAACAGCATTGTGAGCTGTAGAGAAATCTTTTGTGAAAGGAAGAGTCAATCAATGTAGCAAACTTCACTGTTGCCTTATATTAAGGAATTGCCACAGCCATCCACCTTCAGCAACCCCTACCTTGATCAGTCTGCAGCCATTGACACTGAGGCAAGATCCTCAGCAAAAAGACCAACCAGCAAAAGATGCCAACTCCCTGAAGCTCAGGTGATCATTAGCATATTTTAGCAATAAGGTATTTTTAAATTAAGGTATGTACATTTTTTTAGACATGATGCAATTGTACACTTAATATACTATAATGTAGTGTAAACATAACTTTTATATGCACTGAGAAACAAACAAATTAGTGTGACCCGCTTAATTTTGATATTCATTTTATTGCAGTAGTCTGTCTGGAACCAACCCCGCAATGTCTCTGAGGTGTGCCTGTGTAATGTTGAGCATGAGTGGTGCCTGGCTGGGGTCTCCCTCGCAGCCCTTCATACTCAGGACTGAGGACATGAAATGCCCTATGTGAGATCATCCACACAGGGAAGATCTGCATTCTGTAGAGTTAAAACAGTGGCCACCTTATTTTTGCTAGAATTTCTATTTCTCATTATTTTTCCTCTTGAAGTCAGTTCCAAATCCTCTGGCTTCAATAAAACAACTCTCTTCTAACATTTTCTTTACAGTGTGGAGCCATTGTTCATGCTCAATTAAAGATGATGACGAATAACACAACCAACAGTAATTAGTAGCTTGAAAGAAAATGATGGCTGAAAAAACGGTAGGGAACTTCCCAGGAGAGTTTTATTTCTATATTGACTAACCTTATGAAAAAAATGTAGTGGAAGCATCATTCACCTGGGATGGAAAAAGTCTGGACAAATAGCAAGAATAGATGACAGTGGGGAATTGTGCGATAGTGAGGTAATGAGCTGAAATGCCCAGTGGTTTTTCATCCTATTTAATTTCAAAGGTTTAATTTCCACCATTACCAAATGGTGATTATTACATCCCCTCCTGAACACAGCATTGACCTAGATCCTACCCCCTGGAAGGATATTACGCAAGCATGCATTTTGAATTTCCCTTGGTTATATTCATAAAAAAAGTAGTACGTGGCAAAATGCTCTTAATAGAGAATGACCTTGCTTCTCTGCCTTTGGCCTTGCTGTCTCCTGTGATTGGAACGCCCTGCCCTCTTCCACTCATGCCACTCTTCAGATCCTTCCTACTCAGGCCCCTGCCCTCCTGGAAGCCTTCATAAATCTTTCATCTCCCACGGAATTGTTTCTTCCTGAGTTCTCAAAGTACTTCTTATGCTCCCACTCCCAGCAAATAATTAATTTTTTTTAATTTAAAGAATATTTTTAAAAAGTCTTATATGATTTATGTACAATAAAATGTTTGTATCTTATGAATTTTAAATATAACCATCACTCAAATCAAGATCTAGAACATTTCCAGAAGGCTTCCTGAGCACTATTCTAGCCTCTAATGCCATAGACTAGCCTTAACTGGTTTTGATCTCCATATAAATCAGTGGCTCTCATATGAAAGTGGTTTTATCCCCAAAAGGACATTTGGCAATGTCTGGAAACATTTTTGGTTTTCATAACGGGCCTTGGGGTGGGGGTACTATTGGCATCTGTTAGGTAGAGACCAGGGATGCTACTAACATCCTACAATGTACAGGAAAATGCCGCACATCAGAGGATTTTCTCACTCAGAATGTCAATAGAGCTGATGTTGAGAAACCCTCATATGGATAAAATCAAAAAAGGATATACTCTTTTGTGTCTGACTTCTTTTATGCAATATTACATTTATGAGAATCATCTAACTTGCTGCATGTATCAGTAGTTCTTATTTATTGCTGTGTATTTTAGTGTACGGTAAATGAGTACACAAAACCTTTATTTATTCATTCTACTATTGATAGATATCCCAAAGTCATTTTTTAATAAGGCATTTAAAGTAGCTATTTTATTGGTAAATATTTGTATACACTAGATTGAAGGAAGTCAGTATGGAAAAGTGGTTAAGAGGTCAGTTTGCATGCCAGACTATCTAGGTCCACCCCTTGGCTTCATCGTATTTTAGTCATAGGACCTTGGTGGCAAGGTACTTAACCTCTTTGGGCCTCAAGTCCCTAGTCAGTAAATGGAGATAATGAGATAATAGTACCTATTTATAGGGTTGTTAAGAAGATTAAATAAGTCACCATATTTACAGTGCTTAGAATAGAGCTGAATTCATTGTAAGTGCTGAAACAAAATTGGGCTATGTGCCTACCTAGTTCACTGAGCTTAGTTACTGGTCAAAAATGTTTTATGTAATAAACAATTACTGGTAAGAAGGGAAAAAATAATTAATTTTTGGGCCTTTTTCAAGGCTTCAAAAGGCACTGTGTTTAGCAAAGGGTCTCTAAGGAACTATGTCCATCCCAAATTGGAGCTATCTCTGACAATAAAAAGATCTGTAGACAAATTGTTGTATACATCTTAAAATAACACAATTTATGGACTTTAAAGAAACCTCTCTAATGGGAAGAAAAATTCAATGTCAGGATTTTACATCTATTTTAAACTAATCTAGAACTTTAGTCATGATTTTTAAGAAATCTCCAGGTTGAACAGAAGGTGATTAAAAATAAATGTTCTAATTCTTCTTGATTACGAGAAATAACAGCACATGGCAGGGGGAAATGGCCCAAACTATTGTAGGTATGTACTCAAAAGTTTTGAAAAAAATTAGATTAAAAGAAACATAAATAATTTGTGTGGTTGAAATAGGAGTTTATTGGGTGACATTACTATTACTATTATTTATTCTTCTTCTTCTTATTATTATTATTATTTTTAGAGATGGGTTCTCACTCTGTCACCCAGGCTGCAGTGCAGTGGTAGGATCATAGCTCACTGCAACCTTGGACTCCTGGGCTTAAAGTGATACTCTCGCCGCAGCCTTCCGAGTCGCTGGGACTACAGGTGCGTGCCACAATGTTTGGCTAATATTGGGTGACATTATTAAATCCACTTGAAGATTATTGTTAAAATAACTTTTTGAGGCAAGGATAACTTTTTAGTCCCCCTTTATGTGTTACCTATGTCCAGATACAAAGGAGATGCTTGGCCATATAACACACCTTTTTGGCTGAGCATATTGGTAGTAATTCTGTTAAATAAGACTATGTAGATGGTCAAACCTGGTTCTGAGAAACAATTCAATGTGCGATACAGATTGTTGAATATTAAAGTTTTGCTTCATTATCATATGATGCTTGTGTGAATGTTGGTAGTGGTCACTAGCCCTCATTGTCTAATTGTGGAAGGGATCTGAATGGCACTTGGTGGGAAAGATGAACTTAGTGCATATCATCCGCTGTATATAAATTCTGGAAGAAACTCCTGGCTATTCTCTCTCTGTTTAATTTTTTCTAGAGAAGAACTTCTTTATCACGGAAACCTAGGGATATGGCTTTTTTCACTTGTTAAGAAATAGGGGGCCAGGTATGGTGGCTCACGTCTGTAATCCCAGCACTTTGGGAGGCTGAAATGGGAGGATCACTTGAGGTCAGGAGTTCAAGACCAGCCTGGGCAACATGACAAAACCCCATCTCTACTAAAAATATAAAAATTAGCAGGGTGTGGTGGCACATACCTGTAGTCCCAGCTACTTGAGAGGCTGAGGCAGGAGAATTGCTTGAGCCTGGGAGATAGAGGCTGCAGTGCACTATGATCACACCACTGCACTCCAGCCTGGATGACAGAGTGAGGCTCTGTCTCAAAAAAAAAAAAAAAAAAAAAAAGTAAATAAGGGCAGCTTCTGAACTTTGTTCATTCAGTATTGTATTCATGGTTGTGGTAGCATTTTTGAGCAAAGCTAGAATCTTGATAACAAGTCTTTTCTGTAGGTGCCTGTATATATCACCAAGCTAGAGGGTAAGTACACTTTTGCCCACGGGACTCAATGACAATGTTTAAATGATTCAGACATTTAGATACTGGGCTGTTGCTGCTGAGAGAGCCAGGTTACTCCTAGGTGGGAGTACCTGACCTGGTGGAGTCAGGTTATTCCAGCTGAGGGTTTCAAAGAGGCCTCTGAGCACTGGCTGCAGCAGTGACCCCCAGGTGTGTACCTGACATCAAAACTGTTAATGTGGTCTCTTTTTGGCTCACACAGTTCTTCCTCAATGAACAACTGTATAACAAATCAAAAGACTTCTAAGAAAAATGTAGATTATATTACAACCAGCTGTTCTTATGAAGGAACCACAATTTCTTATTTGGTACATGGAAAAAATTTGGGGGAGAGAGACCATCTTATGTAATCCCACTAGTGAAATTTTTTTTTAAAGAAACATTTCCCAGTGTCACTGAATCAATGACACAGGTAAATTGGGAAAAACTTGTGGGAGTCACTTGCTGTGGCTTTTGTGATGGGTTAGAGCAGAGCAGAAAGTTATTGCCTCCTGACATAGAGATTCGCAATACCTTTTCTTCCCCCAAGTCATGACGAGACTGTTAAAGAGAGAACTGACAGTAGGCCACAGCACAGCAGAAGCTGAGGCCTTCTCCCAGCTGAGGTTTGATTAGGAGGACTGCCAGCAAATGTGACCGAGTTTTATTTCACAGAAGAAAGAACAGAGCAACAATGAAGACACAGAAGGAAAACAAGGTCAATGAGCTTTCCCTTAAATAAAAAAAAAAAGCCTGGTTTCAAGTAGACAACATTGTTAAAGATTTTAGTGTCAAATCCACACTGTAATTTACCCTGGAAGATTGAGGAAAAATAGTCATTGATTCATTTATTCTTTTTTCATATATCTCTACTGAGTGCTATTACCATCAAAGCTGAACTTATTTTGATTTGCTTGATGTGTATAAACAATGTGAATGTCAGGTTCTCCTGAGGAAACTCCTTAGCCTCCAGAGGATGGAAGCCAACAAGGTTTGCACATGCCCAGCCTGCAGGCTCGCTTATGAGGTGGTGTCTTGCAATGAAGGTGCATCCCTGAGCAGGGTTCATCAATCTTACAGACATTTATGAGCCAGCAGGCCCAGTGTGCAGCTCTGAACTCCTCTCTTTCTCTTTCTCTCTCTCTCTCCCCCACTTCAGGCACATTGAGCAGACTCTTGCATGAAAAAGGCCCAGTAGGAAGCAAACAGTAGCTTCTTCCAGCAGTGTTTGCAGTCTTTTCTCCTGACAAGCCAATGGATCCTCTATGGGAAAGGGTGGGAAGAGGCAAGCTTGGCTCTCTAGTGCAGCAATGGAGAGGGGTAGTTGATTTATCCAAGTAATTTAAGAGCACTGAGTCCTTGCACATCACTCCCGGCCAGTCGCATGTCTCAAACATCATACATGATACCAATCCCAATGTATTTCTAACACTTCTTATGATAATAAAGTAGCCCTCAGGTATTAATCCTTTTGAGGATTATCTTATTCCCACATTCATCATATCATGCTACTCACACTAAATTATTTCAAAGTAAATCATCACAAATGTAACACAGACCTACTATGTCCTAGGCATTGTTCTGGAGATTCATAAATGAATAAAGTCACTGCTCTCTTGGGACTTACATAAAAGTTACATGTTAATTAATTAATATATAACTTAAAGTTAGGTAGTGAGGAAAGCTATGAGGAAAAATGAAGTAGATAAGCGGACAGAGAGGAATGAGTGAGGGTGCTCTCTTGGATAGGGGTCAGGAAAGACCAATGTTGAGGGATGTATTCGAGCAGGGTTGGAGTGAAGAGAATCATGGATTTCTGGGGGTGGAGTTTGCTCTTGAAGAGGAAACAGAAAATGCAAAGGCTCTGAGGTCTGGTGGCTCAGAATGTTTTAGGAACAAGAGAGCCCATTGGACTAGACAGAGCACAGTGAACACGTCAGGGCTGAATCTGGTAGATCTGGGAGACTGAATTCTAGGCTTTGAATCTTATTCAAAATGTAACTGGAGGCCTGTGACGGCTTTGGACAGAAAAGTAAGACAGTCAGGGGTACCTTCTAAAAGTCCACAAGAAAATATCATTTCTTTACATGACTGTCCCAAGATTACATATACCTTCTGGCAGACTTATCTACAAATAATTTTTGGTGATATATTCAGAGCCCAACTCCCAGTTATTCACAAAAATGCACTCTTTGGAGATAGGGTACCATGGCATTTTTGAACTCTCATTTCATTTTTAGAAAAACCCTGTGAGCAAACCTACTTACATTTTATCGAGTTGCTATGTGCTTGCAATTGGCTGGTTTATGTATATTTTCCCTCATTTTCACAGCTACTTTGCAAGGTAAACCTCACCGTTGCTTTTTGGTAAGTGAGAAAACAAAGGCCAAGAAAAGTTAAGTGACTTGGCCAAGGTGATGCCATCAGTAGAGTGGAGCTGAAACTTTGACATGGATTTGCCTCAGTCCAAACCTGGTGCCCTTCTTACTTCATGACAGGGCTTACACTCTGATTACTCACATTTAATAAAGAAATGAAGTGATTTACTCAACGTCCTCTGGCCAGTGCTCTTCCTGCTTACAACTGTCCTAGGAAAATTATCAGGCTCAAATGGACTTGTTTGGAAGTGTTTTCAAGCTCTTGTGATAGGACTAGGGCAAGAGTCTATTTTATATTGCTTTCAATGTTCTGGAGACATTATCATTTCTTCTGCTAAAGCTAATGCCATGGGTGTAACTTGTAGATGAGTAAGAGCTAGAATGAATGGATGCCTAGTGTTCCTTTAGTGCACTTCAAGTACAGACAAGGATGGCAAGGCATTGTAAACTATGCTGTTTAATTAATTTCCCATAGAAGGCTATCCTAGAGAGTCGTGGAATGCAGAAGCTCAATGGAAAACAAAACTCTACAAACATACAAAGGAGGGACAGGATTTGGTTTAGCTTAGTTTAATTTAGTTTAGCTATTTGTACCAGCCATTCCATTCCAAATGGAATTTCCTTTACTGAAAGTTCATGAGAAGAGAGACCTTGTCTATGCAGTGGATTTCATCTTTGGTGCTGGACATATCTTTGCTGCTATTGCATTACATGCAGCACATGCAGCTGTACAGACACCTTGGGAGAGCTCAGCAGCCCACAAAGCCCAAGAAATAAAGTTCGTGTTTCTTGTCACTTTTATGATTTTTAATAGTGGCTTTATTCTTACCTCACAGTCCCCTTTCTTGGCTGAATACTGACAGAATCTACTGTAGTTCACCAGAAACCTAAATTAAAAAGTTACATTGGATGTGGAATCTTCATAGACTTCTGGGTAGAATGTGAAACAGTAGAACCATTTTCGAAATCTGTTTGGCAGTGTTTTAAGTGGTGAACAAACACATACCATATGACCTAGCTATTCCTTTCACGGGTATTTAGTTAAGAGAAATGGAAACATATGTCCCTCAACACAAATATTCATAGAGGCTTTACTGCCCCAAAACTGGAAAAAACAGGTAAACAGATTAAAAGATTTTGGTACACTCATATGATAGAATACTACTCAGGAAATGAAACATAATGAACCACTGATAAAACCACACGAATGAAATATAAATGCATTATGCTAAGCAAAAGAAGCCAAACACTAATGGCTGCATTTATGTGAAATTCTAGAAAATGCAGAGTAATGGATAGCAACAGAAAGCAGATCAGTGGTTGTCTAGTTGTGGAAACAGAGGGGGTATGGACTGCCCTGGGCTTGAGGGAAATTTCTTTTCTTGTCTTTTTTTGAGACAGAGTCTTGCTGTGTCACTTAAGCTGAAGTGCAGTGGCATGATCTCGGCTCACTGCAGCCTTGTCTTCCTGGGCTCAAGTGATCCTCTCACCTCAGCTTCCCAAGTAGCTGGGACCACGGGCACACGCCACCGTACTCAAGTAATTTTTTTGTGTGTATTTTTTGTAGAGACAGGATTTTACCATGTTGCCTAGGCTGGTCTCCTGGGCTCAAGTGATCCACCCACCTTGGCTTCCCCAAGTGATGGAATTACAGGCGTGACCCACGACACCTGGTCAAGGCCAAGGGAACTTCCTGAGAGTGAAGGAAATATTCTGGACCTTGACTGTTCTGGTAGACCTGGATATAAACCCACACACACACACACACACACACACACACACACACACACACACACATTATTTGATAAAATTTGTCCAATTGTATACTTAAAATGGATGAGGCTTATTATATCTGGGCTTATTATATCAAGCTGGGTGCAGTGGCTCACACCTGTAATCCCATCACTTTGGGAGGCCAAGGTGGGCAGATGACCTGAGATCAGGAGCTCAAGAACAGGCCGGCCAAATGGCAAAGTCCTGTCTCTAATAAAGTACAAAAATTAGCCGGGTGTGGTGGCGGGTGCCCGTGATCCCAGCTACTTGGGAGGTTGAAGCATGAGTATCAGTTGAACCCAAGAGATGGAGGTTACAGTGAGCCGAGCTAGAGCACCACCGCACTGCAGCCTGTGAGATACAATGAGACTCTGTCTCAAAAAAAAAAAAAGTCAACAAAATTGATTTTTTAAAAAAGTTATGTTAAATACTTTCTTTGTGTTGCCTTGAATGTCTGAATCCCCCAGCTGCCTTTTTCCAGTAATTCCCTGGCTCCTCTTTTTGCATCTGGAAGCTTCAAAGAGGTTATGATCAAGCTGATGTCTAGCTGTTTTCTTCCTATATTTTATCAGTAGAGGAGTGATGGAAATATATGGGCAAAAGTCTATATTCTGCTAATGGGTTGGCCTTTAAGAATGAATTCCATTTTAAGCATGGGTCCTACCTTTATTCTTTCTCACCCTTCAGCATCATATACAGATTTAAACAGATAGGGATGGGGATTACGAATGAACAGAGTGAGGAAAACATTTAAAATTGAGTGAACCATGACTCCTGCCATTCCATTCTATGAATGACTCTTTCGGGAAGAGTCGGAGATGGGAGTGATGAAAACTGTTACCTAGGACCTCCTGCAGTGAGCATCTCGCTACTTTAAAACATTGTAATACTTTTCAAGATACGTGTTTTTCATAGAACACGTCTTCCTAAACGCAAGCCTGGTGTTTATAATACCTGGTACAATAATATTGAGGAAACACTATGTTTCCATGTTAGAAAATTCAAGGTAATTTATTCTATCTTTTATCAGAAGGAGCTGCAAACTTCTCAAAAAGATAAATTTGGGTTCAATTCCAGGAAGGTAGGAGTGTGGGAGCCAGCCTCCAGGATGGCCCCCACTGGGCTTGCCTCCTGGTGCTCCTGCTACTGAGTGGAGCTCCCACAGGGCTTTTGTACAGAACCAGGTTGTTCTACCGACCAATAGAAAATGGCAGAAATGATGGTGTATGTGTGATTTGGGAGAATAAGTGACAGAAAACATGGCCACTTTTGTTTGATTTCTCTTGGATCAGTTGCTGTGAGGGAAGCTGACACACAAGCATCCTATAGAAATGTTTATGTGTCAAGGAACTGAGGCCTCCTGCCAAGGATGGGCTCTAACTTGCTAGCTCAGGTAAGTCGTCTTGGAAACAGATCTTCCAGCTCTTCGGGGATCAGGATAACTGCCATCCTGGCTGCCATGTTAACGACAGCCTCGTGAAAAATCCCAAGCTAGAACCACCCCGCTGAATTTTTCCTGAATTCATGACCCACAGAAACTGTGTGGTGATAAATGATTATTAACTTAAGCCATTAAATTTTGGAGTAGTCTGTCATTCGGCAATGGATAATGAACACAATTAGAGTCCTGAGGACCCTTGGGGACTCTCTGGCAACTGACTCCTCCCAACCCCCTTTTTTTATTTTTGAGATGGAGTCTTGCTCTATTGCCCAGGCTTCAGTGCAGTGGCACAATCTTGACTCACTGCAACCTCCATCTCCCAGATTCAAGCGATTCTCCTCCCTTAGCCTCCTGAGTAGCTGGGAGTACAGGCATGTGCCACCACATCTGGCTAATTTTTGAATTTTTGGTAGAGACAGGGTTTTGTCATGTTGGTCAGGCTGGTCTTGAACTCCTGGCCTCAAGTGATCCTCCTGCCTTGGCCTCCCAAAGTGCTGGGATTACAGGAATTAGCCACCACACCCAGCCGACAACCAACTCCCTTCTAAATAAAAGCATTCAGTCTGAATAGAGCTATGATTACCCTGATTACAGAAACTTCAGGCAACGCTTCAGGCACAGTTCACGTATTGTCTCATTCAATTCCTATAACAGTGTTATAAGGTACATATCCCTTATTACCCCATTTTACAGATGAGGAAAAAGTGTAGTGCAGAAAATTCCAAGGTCACTCAGATAGGATTGACTGACGACTGCAAGGCCCACAGTCTTAACCTTGAATGGAATACAGCCTCACTGTCTGACATTATTTTCACTCTAGTTATTTCGTATTCTATTTTATGTGAGATTTCAATTTGTTTTCATTTTTCTCTAAATGAGATGCAAAGTGAATTACAGGAACACAGCTATTTCACATCCCCATTGTCTGCAATTCCAGCAACACAACAGACTAAATTTCCGTGAAATCTGAGCTCTTAGTGCATTGTATCTGTGAAACATGTAACCATTTTCTGAGTAAAACAAACCAGGTGAGGGGAAACATATTTCTTCTCGTCTGGTTTTTAGTTAAGTTGCCTAAAAATAACTTTACTTATGCTAAGTAGAAAAATGTTTTCTAGAAATTATCATTTCAATATGTTCACAAAAACTTTAGAATATCAGTCAAAAAGCCTTAGTTTGACACTAGAAAGTAGAATTCATTACACAGTCAGAAAGAAGTTCTTTTCATGTCTTAAACAAATGCAGCAATTGATTTATTCTTTTGTTTGTTTGTTTTTTTGAGAGAGGGTCTCACTTGGTCACCCACGCTGGAGTGACCAAGTGAGACTATAGCCTTGACCTCCTGGGCTCAGCCGATCCTCCAACCTCAGGCTCCCAAGTAGCTGGGACTACAGGCACTCACTACCACACCCGGCTAGCTTTTTGTATTTTTTGTAGAGATGAGGTTTTGCCATGTTTCCCAGGCCTGTCTTGATCTCCTGGGCTCAAGGGATTCTCCTGCCTCAGCCTCTCAAAGTGATGGGGTTACAGGCATGAGCCACCATGCCAAGGTGATTTGTTCTTTAGTTACTAAATCTCCATAATTTTTGCTTTATTTTATTAATAATAAATGCTTTTGTTGAACACTAACATAGCTGAGCTATACCTTCAGTATATGTGCCTTCAGTATATAATTTTTAAAAATTCTTCATAAATCACTATGAAATAAATACTAATGCTACCCTCATTCGACAAATGATGAGAAAAATGATGGGCAAGGAAATAATGGCCTTGCCCAGTGACATCCAGTTTCTAACTGGCAGACTTGGGATTTGAACCCAGGTCTGCCTAAGCCCAAAGCCTATGCTTTTTTCTACCACTGCTCCTGTGTTACTCTGAAAGAACTGACAAAAAGTATTAAAAGTACAAGAACCAATGGTCAAATAGAATAGAAACCCATTATAAATAGCTTTGGGATTCAGAAATAATTGTTGAGGTGAAGGGTTTCTATGTTTAGAGTGTAAAAATGTATATACTTGGCCACAGCAAAACCAGCAACATGGAACCAGTTCTGTTATACCAAAAGTTTTAAGGTTCTCTTCCACTTTATTTTAAAAAGTGAAAGAACACTGTAATATGTAGACTTCCCCAGTCACCAGATGTAGATCAGGCTGTTATTCACCTGTCTATTTTTTATTTGTAAAAACTAATTTTCTGTCAGATGAAGTATATATAGCCATAGATCTGTTTAATGGTCGACTTAGGGCTGGAATGTTAGTGTTCAGGTGCCAAGGATGGTGATTTTTGCAGCATGCACATACTTTCTTTTAAAAGTATTTTAGACCTGGCACATAATGATTTTGAGTCAGTGTATGCCTAATATCATGCTCACCATTTTAAAAAATATTGGAAACTAACAGCAATTTTAGAAGTATACCTCACAGAAGTCTCAATCTATTGCGGTTTCTGCTAGGACAGTCCTTGATTTTTTTTTTTTTTATAAAGTAATTCTCTCAGAGTCTATAGTTATTAAATTCTGGGGGTAATAAACATATAAATATTTATGGAAGTGAAGAATAGCTTAGATTAGTTTTCTCAGACACAGACTTCAATGTCATTTTTTTCCAACTCATCTCACATCATTTCATTTGAATTTAATACTATTGACACGTGATGATTGCACACAAACTCAAGAGTCACCCTGAGGGTGACCGTACTAGATTTCTTTTAGGACAAAGGCCAGTGCAATTAACTTCACAGGTAAAAATTTCTTCATGAAATCCAGCTGTGACATATACACTTCAGATGGAATGTATATACAATGAGAGACCTCTTTTAGAGGAGAACAAAGTAAAGGGATTTGGTAAAACTTATCATGAAACTAGATTAGGTCTAGACCCCAGAAACACTGGGCTGAAGAAAGTAATGTGAATACCAATAATCCAAATAGGTCTTTTAGAGTCAGGAAAAATAAAAATTAACTAGTAACCACTTATTAATGGTTTATGCTTTTCCAACTTACAAAACTACTTTAAGTGAGCTTTTCTCCTTCACTATTTATGCATGTGTAAGATCCATAAATCCAGTTTAATCCGGTAAAACACACTTCTGACTCCTCATTTACAATAGGCACAAAGATCTTTCACACATGTACAAATAATATGGAGCCTACAGAAACATAGCTTTGTGAATTGCGATTATGACATAACTTTGAAAAAACTGCAGGGTATTCGCAACAGAATGTGAAATACACTTTGTGTAAAGAATGAGCTCGAGGGTGGATCAGAAGCTGTTCCCACTGGACAGTGGTGTGTTTAGAAGTCAAGTTAATTAGTAATTAATTAACTAATTAATTAACATAGTTGTTTATAAACTACCTGCTCAGGCATGTGATGCTACATATAACCAACCTGCAGTGGCACTGAGAATATTTTGGATTTGGCAGCTAACTCATTCTTCCTGCTCAATCCTGTATATTTTTCTTAAGACACTCAGAGAAATAGTGAAGGAAGTATCTCCTGAGTGTTCCACAACTCTGAGCAGTTTTAGGAAATCTAGCTAGCCCTCCCTCTGTGGTCTGTATATTCTTGGCATTGGGCTCATGGATATGACGGAATTCATTTCTATACAGAGAGGATGGGTCATAGGGGTCAGGGTCCTGATGTCCTCCACATTACATTCCTGTATAATGGCAAAGACTGAAATGGGTTAATGATCTGCAACTAGTAACTAGCTATTTTAATTTTTATTGGCAAGAAAGGCAATAATCAAATGACTCCTATGGGGATGAATTATAATGATGTTAGCAATAAGCCTTCGAGTGAATTATACTAATTAATTTCTGTAGGTCAGCATTATCCATCACCTCCATCATAAAAGGCAGGGAAGCCTCAATCCGGAGAAGCAAAGTTGCATTTCAAAAGCTTTTGAGTGGGCATCCAGGGATTGGAATTTGTAGCTTTGCATTCCAAATGGGATGTTGAATTTAGAGAATTAGGACAATGCCCAAGGAGTTTACTCTCTTCCTTCTCTATGGGGGTCGGGCATAGGGGAAATGGGGCGCAAGTATTTGGAGGACCCTGTGGGGATGTTGTTAGTGCTGTCCTGGCAGTACTTGAGCTGCAAATAAACAAACTTCACTCCAGAAGACTCTCTAGTGTGCAACTTTGAAGGCATGAAATTCACACACACAATGGTGGTTCAATACTCTACTGCCCAGTAGGACCACTCTTTAAAAATTAAAATAAGATTGAGTTGAGTTTTCTATAAGAGGAAGCAGCTCTGCCCTAGAAATTGGCTCTATTCAGTTTTCTGAATAAGAGCTAGTGCAAGTCTTTTGTGAATATATTTTTTCGCAGTGTTGTCTTACGTTAGCACAAACGGGCAAAACAAACAAACAAAAAACCCCAAAAACAAAACAAAAGACGCAGATTGCATAGGAGAGAAAATGTGGGAGTTTATTCTTTTTGTTATATGTGTCTTTATTTTTATTGTATATATTTAAGGTGTACAACATCATGTTTTGATATACATAGTGAAATACTTACTACAGTCAAGCCAATTAACAAATCCATCGTCTCACAGAGTTACCCACCTCCCCTTTTTCTTTGTGGTGAGCCACCTAAATTTCCAGTATACAGCACAATATGATTAACTATAGTCCTCATGCTGTACACCAGATCACTAGACTTATTCATCCTATGTAACTGCAACTTTATGACCTTTGACCTACATTTCCCCATGACTTTACATTTCTCCCCCATCAGCCTCCCCCAAACTCTCCCTCCTGTCTTTGGTAACCACCATTTTACATTGTTTTTTTGCATATCAACTTTTACAAATATTCCGCATATAAGTGAGTTCATGCAGTGTTTGTCTTTCTGTGTCTGGATTATTTCAGTTAGCATAACATTCTCCAGGTTCATCTCTGCTGTGGTAAATGCCAAGATCTCTTTCTTTGTTAAGGCTGAATAATATTTCATTGTATATGTACAACACTTTTCTTTATCCATTCACCCACTGACAGACACTTAGGTTGTTTCTATGTCTTTTATTGTGGATAATGCTCAATGAATATGGGAGTTCATATACCTCTTCAACATACTGATTTCACTTCATTTGAGTATATCCAGAAAAGTGATTGCTGGGTTAACCATTCAGTTCTATTTTCAATTTTTTGAGTATCCTCTGTATTATTTTCTGTAATGGCTATACCAATTTACATTTCCGCCAACAGTGTATGAGGGTTTCTTCTTCTCCATACCCTCACCAACAATTGTTATTGTTGGTAATAGCCATCCTAACAGGTGAGAACTAATATCTTACGGTTTTTATTTGCATTTCTCTAATAATAAGGGATGTTAAGCATCTCTTTATATACTTATTGGACATTTATATGTGTTCTTTGGTGAAATATCTATTCAAGTCCTTTGCTGACTTTAAAATTTGTGTTTTTTTATATGAGTTTCCTTTATATTTTGGATATTAACTCCTTGTCAGATATGTGGCTTGCAAATATTTTCTCTCAGTCTGTAGACTGCCTTTTCATTTTGTTGATTGTTTCCTTTGCTATGCAGATTTTTAGTTTGATGTATTAGTTCCACTTGTTTATCTTTCCTTTTTTTTTTTTCATTTGCCTGAGTATTTTGTGTGATGTCCAAGAAATTATTGCCAAGGCCAATGTCAAGGAACTTTCTTTTACATTTTCTCCTGGAAGTTTTACAGTTTCGTGTCTTTCAGTTTTCCGCCATTGATTATAATGTTACCTGACAGCATTTTATAATAGCTTTTATTATGTTGTGGAAATTTCCTTTCCTGTACCTAAATTGTTGACAGCTTTTATCAAGAAAGGATCTGAACTTGGCCAAATGTTTTTTCTGCATCTACTCAGATGATTTTGGAGCTTTTGTCTTTTTTCTGTTACTGTCGTATATCACATTGATTGATTAGGTTATGTTAAACCAACTTTGCATCCCAGGGATAAATCCCACTTGGTTGTGAGTAAGCTCCCTGATTTGAGCTCAGTGCTGGTGAAAAATGCAGGGATCCCCAGTGGTGAAGACTTCAGGCGTCTGCAGGGGTGATGAGGACAACCAGAGTCCTCCAGCTCACTGTTTCCCCTCAGGGGCACATTCCTCCAGGTTCAAAGCTGATTCTGACTGGGGCATGGGGTGGCACAGATAATGTGTTTCCTACCCTATTCTAAGCAGCCATCCTTGGTTTCTGTGCTCCACAGTGTTTCTGCTGCTCCTTTGCTGTACTCTAGAACTCTTCCTTCAGTATTTTTGTTGACATGTAGTTGTTCCTTCTTTTTTCTATGAGGGAGAAGAACACTGGGACCTTCTGGCCTTCCATCCCATTGATGTTACTCCTTCGGAGTTTATTTTTAAGGTGGGAAGACATCAACTACTCAATCTTGATAATCCAACACAGAATGTACAGTCACGGTATCAGGTTTTCTGCCATTTTATAGGGCAAATATGCTTATACAATTTATTTGAGCAAGATGAAAAATTGCTAATACTAGAGGAATTTTATGTTGTGTTAATTCAGAAACTCAACTTTCAGCCTTCTTGGCACTATGACAAATACACTTGCGATCACAACAGCATATTGTGTTTAAAATGCTGCACTCTTTCCAAACTGAAAGCTACTGTGTTTAGACGCTTCCCCCGACTCTGGCTAGGGAATTTGAAACCATTTGCTGTGAACAGTATAACAAACACGTATGTCAAAATCTTGTTCCTTGCTCCTAGGCATTCTAGCTTTTGAAGTTTGGTAGCATTTAATAGTGACCATCAGCTTAGTATGGAGAATAATACTTGATGTTACGTCTTACAATCAATTATAAGATAAAGACATATAATTCATAGCTAACATGACTCTCCATTTTGATAATATGGCTGCTAGTTTGGGCAGCGGATTTGAACTTTTGCATATGATATTCAGATTGAAGTAGTTATTTCCTCTTATGTAAAACTTTCATCAACCCTACCTGGGGCATTGATCAATTTTAGCACTTTTTTGTCTCTCTAGAACTGCAGTATTTTTGGATTGCTGTCAAAGCTGGCTCTACTGCAATCCTAAGGGCTATATTCAAGGTCATGTGACTGTTTACTGTTTCAATAAAAAGGAACTTATAAATGCAAAATGCTATTCACTATTTATTCATCTCATGTATTCATTCAATGTTCGTTGGCTTACTGTGGTGTTTGCTTAATATGTATTCCACAGCACATCTTTTGTTTCTGCAAAACTGCACATTATATCATTTTTGCATCTGACACTGACTTTCTTCTAGGGAAATATTCTAATAGCAAAGGAAAAAAGAAAAGGCTACGATGAGGAGCTACCAACCCTTGCAAATTTGCTTAACTTGCTGAAAAGGCAGGGAGATTTTAGGAGCACACTGACCTTGAGTAGTGAGAAATCCCACAGCAAAACGTGTTAAACCATAGTTCATTGCCAAATCTTATTACTATGCTTCCTAGTTATCTTGGTTATTTTCACTTTAAGTTCCTTATGATCTAACAGATATATGTCATGGTTTACATGAAACCTCAAACAACCATGGGGAAACCAACATATTTATTCTGCTTTCCCCCATGAGAAACTGAGAATAATGATTTTAAGATTACTTCCGTATTTTTTTCTTTGGAAGGCTTTGGATTAGAAGATTTAAATAGTGATATCTCTAGGCCTGGCACTGTATGCTCACACCTGTAATCCAAACACTTTGGGAGGCCAAGGCAGGAAGATCAATTGAAGCCAGGAGTTTGAGACCAGCCTGGACAATAAAGCAAGACCCAATTTCTACAAAAAATAATAAGTAGAATTAGCTGGATGAGGTGGTGTGGGTCTATAGTCCCAGCTACTTGGGAGACTGAGGCAGGAGGATTCCTTGAGCCCAGGAGTTGGAGGCTGCAGTGAGCTATGATTGTGCTACTACACTTTAGCCTGTACAACAGAGTAAGACCCTGTCTCTAAAAAATTAAAAAAAAAATAGCAATGTCTCTAAATTCAACAATGTCGGGACTGCATTTGGGACAGTTCTGGTCATTCATCCACGTAGTCAAACCCCATAGATTTGAAGTTCTATTCCAACCCAGGTTTCAGTATGCAATTTGGGACAAACCAGATCTCAGTTTGAGTCTGGCTCTGCTGCACCGAGGTGGATGAAATTAACAAATCATTATCCTCTCTGAGCATTCATTTGCTCATCTACAAAATACAGATAAAAATGCCCACCTTGAAGAGTTGTTGTCTGTATGTGTGTATATAAGAGACCTAGTAAATGTTGATTCCTTTTCCACTTTCTTTTGCTCTTAAAGAGGATAAAGTATTTTTTTTTCTAGTTCATTCACTTCTCTGAGATGGAGCTAGTTATAGTGATATCTGTTGAAATTTTTAAGCAGTAAAAAAGTAAAGATACACATCCTGTCTTTTCCAAAGCTAATACCAGTGGTCAAATCAAATGGACATAAGGCATCTTCAAGTATTTTGACTCCAAGAGACCAAAAGACCAGGACTTATACCTGGATCCTCCCAATCACTAGCTGGGGAAATTTTACCTATCCAAGACTTAATTTCCTCCTTTATAAAATAGGGCTTATAATAAAATAAATTTCAGTAAAAGCATCCTAAAGAGCTATGAAGATTAAATGAGACAATGTCGATTTCAAGCGCTTGGAATGTTTAGCACATGGTAGAGGCTCAGACACACTCTTTACAATGTCACCAGCTGCTTTTCTTTTGGCCAGGATTCTCTGTTGGATTATAGTCTTGAATACCACAGACTGAGACCCAGTGATTCAATCTCATACAATTTGGTCACATTGGTAAAGATATGGCCAAGACCAACAGTTGCATTTATTATCTATTTTTAACTCAGTTTAGGCAGCTTTTGTTTTAAATACAACCTCCCAGTTTGAGTAAATGGTGGGTACCATGTCACATGTCTGGGTGGCTCCACTTAACAAACCTAAAGATGACACTTAGGGTTCTAAGTGTGGAAGAGAGAGATTTCTCTGTTAATTGCTTGAAGATGAAACACAATTTTAAATGAGACCAATGGTTGCTGTGATTTTTGTTAGCACCTCTTGAATCTTTAGTTTGAACATCTCCAGGGCCTCACTGAGGAGCTGCTGTGTTGCTCTGCAGGGACAGTGTAAGTGAGCCTAAAAGAGGGCTAGTGATGGAAGGTAAACCTTTTCTGTGTTGTAAGCATGTATAATCTCCAAAGGTAAATATTGCTTGCAGTGAAGGAAGGACTCTGATAAGTTCATTTGCAGCAAAGGACAGAGTAGAGACAGCATACTGAGATTGGGGGACAGAAGAACCCCTGTTGTTCTTTAAACAATGGATGACAGAGTGCTTATTTTTAACCATTTCCAGATGCATGCAACAAAGTCATATGGGAGATTTATTTCTTTTACAACAGAAGTCAATTGGGCATGACACTAATGTATTGTTTCAAGAAAAGTCTAACTCAACTAAATCGAGACTCAGTAGGAAATTTAAAGAGAAACGATTTCTGTTATCGGTTTTAATGAATACCATTAAGTGATAACCAAAAAGAAAGAAGAAAGATTAGGGATTGCTCAGAAAACATCCTTCCCACTTTTCTAAATTATCATGACAACACAGTCTTTAGCTGTGAAGTTAATTTCCTTCGTAATTACATTCTATTTAGAGGTGCGATTGCTTAGAAACACCCTCCTGGTGAAGAAGCTTTTTTTATTTTAGTGAGGGATGAAGAAGGGGTCCCCTGCACCACGTGGCAAGTATTTCCTTTCCCTGCTTCACCCTGGGGCACTTATCTGTGGGGTGCCTTGGGAGTCCCTCCCATTCCAGTGGCTGCCTCTCATCCTGAAAGCAGTGGGCAGAATTCACTTTAGAGAGACTCTCAGGAGAAGGCTTCCTTGGCTGGAAGTGAATGGCACTTGCCTTGAATTCTAGGGTCTCTCTGAAGGCACTTACATCTCCCCTGTCCCTAGGATTGTATGAAGGAGGGTTAAATGGGCCATAGTGTCACTGTGGTAGTTATGTAGGCGAGAGAGCTGTGTACTCAGAAGAGAAATATTTTTTAGATCAAAATGAACACTGGTCTTCTAAGGCTCGTTAGCATGCAGTTGAATCATTGCAAGCCTGATTCTACTATGACACGAATGAATACATTTTAACATTTCCACTACCTAAATCCTTGCTTACAATCATTTCTCTCACAGTCATTTGGGAGGGGGGAAGAAAAACAACAGTAGAAACAAAAAAGCCACAACCCAGACTAGCTGTCTTTGAGTTGGTCATGAAGTCTTTCACCCTAAGGACTAAAAACTAGGGCAAGATACTTTGTTGTGATGTAGGCCAATTTCCTATTTTCAAACCACTGGAAAAAAAAAATGAGGCCAGAGGGTTCTGATAAATGATTCTAAGAGATGAATCCCAAGGCTCTCTCTCACATGTTTCATGCAAAACCAGAGAATGTTCACGACAGTCCTGAGTCCAGCTTGTGGAGGCTCTAATTCTATTACTGCCTCATCCAGGCACATTATTTTTGCTCATTAACGAGATGGCATCATAATGGAGCATGCAGCAGCCACAGTGATTAGCAAAGCGCCTCCTTCCATTCTTCAAAATGTCATCAACACACTGGTCAGGAAACAAACTCATTTTCCGACTCTGCCATGATTTGCAGGGTTTCAGGCACTGATGATAGCTTGTCTGCTTGGTTTAAAAGAGCTCCTGATATAACAGAACCTGACACTGTTTACTTCAGCCTATTATGCCTGCTGCATTCATTGAATGCTTCATTGGAGAAGAAAAATCGAAAGAAAGCTATTCATTGTAATGCCAGCTGCTTTTTAAAAAAGGAAATCAATTTTTGCTTGAGCTCAGAATGTACTCTGCAGGTCCAGAGTGACCTACCACTTTTGATGTCAACAACAAAAGGATCTGCCTGAATTTTCCACAACAATCACCCAACAGCTCAAAGAACATTGAAATCCTAGATTAGTTTCATTTTAGTTTATGTTCAAATTGGTATCCACTCATCCCAACAATATCACAAAATAGAAAGCCTTGGGTGACACAGCCCTTGCACGCCAAGCTGTAGGAACTCTGGGCTTTGCCTTCTATGCGGGGTTTTGTTATAAATTACTTGGCAGGACCATTTTATGACGGAAATAATTAGTTATGTTTAGTATTTATAGCTAGTATCATGATGCCTTTCTGCACTGCTAATTAATTATTTTATGGCCAGCATGTTTCAAATGCAATTAGTTAGGTATGGCAATGATCATAATATTTTGCATATTCATGACAACATTCTGCCTATTTACAGCAAAACTTGGGTGTCAAAATCAGTCATTTTCCTTTTGTTATTAGGCAGAATAATTACAGGAAACAATAACAATGATGTCTTGCATGTGAATAACATTTTACAACCGAGCACCTCCATTCATGTCACCCATGCATGTACCCCTGTGGTTTCTCACAGGGTAATGGAAACTCTATATGGTGACAGATTTTGGCTAGGTCTTTAGCCAGCTTGAAGGTCACCAACAGAGGCTTTTGCTCTTTTTACTTTGTAGTTGGAGTCTCATTTGGGCCATAGGGACAAACTGGTTGCTAAAGAAGTATTGCGAAGGTGAATATTTCAGCTGGGTAAGGAAACAAAAGGGTCAGTTGGCACTTGGCTATTTTGAACAAATCCCCTCAGTGTTTTCTTTATAATTAATACTATTATTTTTTTATAGTAGGTGTGGAGGTGTCACTAAACAGCAGCAAAGCCTCCTTAGTTTTTAGCATTGGAGGCCTCAGAAGACAGATTGAGTTATTGCTTAACCAGACTCCGTATCCAGCAAGCACACTGCCTTATGTCGAACTATCGAATGCTTCTTAAATCCTGAGAGTCTAGAAATAGTATTGCCCTGTGAAGCCTGGGAATGTTCTCAATTAGCTTGTGGACAAGATCAATGACATATGCTCTCTTCCAGATCTGTGCCAATTTCTCTTGACTTTAAGCCTCCCCGACTAGCCATAATCCTCCATTTCCTTTTCCCCATATGTCTTTGCAAAGTGCTGAAAATAGTAAAAATCAAGAAAAATATTGACCACTGAGAACTGAGATCTAGCCATGAGTGTCCTTTTATGGTACATTTGTAAGACCAGGCTGTGGGTGCCTGAAGAACAGGAATGGGGTGGGGAAATGAAACCATTACATATTTCCAGTTTTTGCTCCTCAGAGTCTAAACAACCAAGAAAAAAAAACAGTTAAAAAATGAGAAGTCAAGTTTAATTATAAAAAATGTGTGGTCTATCCCTCTATTAAAATCTGTATACACATCTGTACTCCATGACCTCAGATTGCCATATTTCTTCCTCTGAAGCACAAGAAAGTCTTCCTTTTACCTCACCCAATTCTCTCCTGCTTTTAATTCGAGCCTATTTCCATTCATTGGGTTTGTTGCAGACATGAAGAGCAAACTGGCTTTGAAGTTAATAATCATTATTTTCTCATTTCTTGGGATAAAGGCAAAAAGAATCCCTTTAGCCTTCCCTCAGAAACCATTCTTTAGCCCTTTCATCATCTTTGTCACTTCTCTGAACTCACTCCAGGTTCGCCACATCTGCACGTTACAAGCGTGAGTTCTCAGTGTTCTCAAACATCCCCAACTCCGTTCTCAAAAACATCTGCCAGCACTTGGGGCCAAGTCTAGAGTTAATCCTTCTGTTTTAACCGCTCTGGTATGGGTCACAGACTAGCCGTTTTGTTGCCTTTAAACAAAACAAACAACAACAAAAAAACCATAGGGATGGGATATTTCGAAGGTGAGTGGCCAACTTTCAGAATGACAGTGTTTTCTTCTGACCTCAAAGATGGGCTGCCTTCCAAGGGGAGCCTTGAAGTTTCAGCCAGGCCCAGGCGTGGGGTGTAGAAATGGCAGTGCGATGGAGCATACTGTCAAGGTGTGAGACCCAGTGGAGAGGCTTGAGTTTGGAGGGCCAGGCTGGGTTTTCTGAGACTACTGAATTCAATTCAGCAACTCATAGGATATTTGTTACTAAAATCCCAACTATATTTTGGGAGCTTCTTCAGCATCTGTAAGACAAGCTAGAAAATCAGAAAATGAATAGGGAGGAGAAATTTTATAAGATACAAGTATTACAGAGATATACAGTATGGAGGCAGATGCAATTAATCAATCCTTGATAACTAATGATCGTTTGACTGACAGATTTACAGATTCTGCTCCAGTTAACACTTCTATTCCTAACTTAATATGTCTAAGTCCCGGCCATGTTCTCTTTCCCAGTTTCTCCCTTCTAACACTCTCCCCTTTGTCCAAGGGCCTTGCTTACTCTTCGCTAGCATTAAGAAAAATTAAAAAGTGACTGATACCTGCTGGGGGTGAAATCATTATAACTCATTTTTCTGTAAGAATCTATGCCAGCTCACTCTCATTCTATACCCTCAACTGCAGTTGCAGATATTCCCTTACTGAGAGACATTCAAAATACAAACATGTTGTAGTCCTGATGAGCTATTCATGTTGTTTTTGTCATCAAAGAGCAGCATAAAAAGAAGAATGCCGGCGACGTGCCATTAGTAATTGAGAGCCTAATCAATTCTACATTGTAATTGCCCCTGTCATCTGTTTACACACCTTTCATCGGTTTACAATCGTGCTCTTAAAAGACAGGCTTGCCCCAGCCCTGCAGGTTGAGAAACATCTGTATTCCTGCTCTCTGAACACAGCATAAAAGTTATGTTGAAAAAGAAACATCAATAACATTTTACAAATGGATTTTGTATTCATTTAATTCATAATTGTGAAATATTAATGTCAGGCATCACTTTCAACCAAAACAGAGAGCTTTCTTGTGTTTGATTTGCATAAAACAGTTGATGTATTTAGATAATTTGAAGGATTTTAATATATGTATTATTAGTTTACATTAGACTAATGTAGTTTTGAAAAAATCGTGGGTAGTTATTGTCATCAAGTGGAATAATTTTACATATTTCTAGATAAGCTTAATTTTTTTAAGGTTTCTTTTTTTTAATTATAATTTTCACACCTCTTATATTTCTAGAAACTTCACAGGCATCACTAATATATTTCCATGAAGATTGACTTGTAGCAGCCTTCTATAGGGATTAGAGCTGACATCTGTGTAACAGTGACTGAGAGAAAAAAAATTAATATAGTTCCTGCTATATGAAGATAGACATTAGGATGTCATTAGCAGACCAATTTCTGAAATAAAAACTCACACCACATTGGGCATTTTGATCTTGGGTTTGACCCAGCAATATGATCTGGAATCAAGACAAGATTGCTAAAGAACTATAAACAACTGAGGCAAGAGAGAAACTTTTTTTTTTCTTTAAACTGTTTAGGATGTGATATGAATAAAATTAGAGAAGGCAGTATGTGGCTTTTCTGGTTTTCCTGCTTTCACTCTTAACTATTTTCACCAGACAAAACCCCCACCACCAAATCTATTTTTCATTTTTCTTAGGAATGAATGGATAGAAGGCAGAAAACTCACTACACAATTTCATACTTCAGTTTATCTGAAATGCATATAAAATGCATATAAATGTAGCAAATTTGAGAGAAACAGGGAAGCTCGAGCCAGTGTCCTTTGTTGCTGGGTCCTGTCAGTTACTCACAGAGAGTATCCATTCAGCACAGCTGAAGTGCGTCCTGCCAATACCACACATTCTGTCCACATGTAGTGTCTTCAACTTTGATGAAGGCAGGGTCAGACCACAGGGTCAAACTGTTTTACCCCGCAATTTAGTTGATATTCCCTGAGCCCTTTAAAACTTTCTGAGCTCACAAATATTATATCATTTTAATGAATGCAAATGTTTTAAATCTGGTGTTTAAAAATTTAAGTTAGCCACTTTTCCACCAACAAATATACACGAGTGTCTATAACTTGCAAGCTATTGTTCTGGCTACCACAGAATACAAAGATGCTTGACACCTACCCCAGTCCTTCAGGTTTCTTGTAGTCCAGGAGTCTTTAGCTGTGTAACTAAATATAATTACCTAGCTTTCTCTAGATCAGTCTTCTGTTTTTTAAAATTCCATATTCCATTATCACAAAGTTATTTGGCTTGGTTTGTGTTAGAAGAGAGTCACCTTTGGTCTCATCTCTTTGAAAATTCTGTTTGTTTATATATTACCATTTCAATTTACAATCACCCTGTGGTGGGATAAAGGCTTGAAAGAGGTATGATGAGCACCTTGGAGGGGGATAAGAGGATCAGTTGCCTTATTTCACAGGTGAGGAAGCTGAATACCAAAAGCCCAGAATGAAAGGTCCAAGACCTATAGCTGGATACAAATGAGCAGAGGCCTCTGGATGCTCACACCAGGATGATTTCCCTTCTCCTCAAAGATTAGGCAGAACCAAGCATCCCAGGGGTGATTGTTTGCAGGCCAGGCTACCGGTACCCAGGCAGCTTTCAGCATGGTGATTTTACCACACAATGTAAACAGAAGGCCCGTGGTTCCAAGAACGAGCTGAATGCTTCAATCTGTCCACTCCAGCCGTTAGGGTGAGCCGACCATCTCAATTCATATTGCAGGCCAGTGTGCCATAATTACTGCTTGATCATTTTCAATTTGGAGGATTTAAAGAAAGAGCACCCTTCTGCCTTTGCTAGAATTTAAAAAAGATATTTAGAAAATAGCAGGAAAGTGTCATCTTTGTTGTTTTCCTTGTCCATGTCAACAAGAATACATTTTCTTAAGAGATTTGTGTAACCATTCTTTTGTCTTGATCCAATTGTTAGAAATTAATTTCCCTTTGTTTTCACAGCAACATCCTTGACCTAATGGGTGCCTTTGCTCTTTATGTACACACAAAGTCATAAAAATCCTTTAAGTCTGTATGAATATCCCTCACAACATCTAAGAGGAATCCATCCAGTTTGGAGTAGTTTGGCTTGAAGGGATTTAATTGCTGCAAACTGTATTTGTAAACTAGTTCTTTCCACCACATCTAACAATTTTGTGAAGTAATTGTTAGCAGAAACAAAATCTGTATTTATTAATGTTTAGTGTGTTTCAGCTGAAATCAATTTTCAAAGCATACTTTTGAGTGCCATTTACATTCAAAAATAAACACAGCAGATGTGTTATTAGGCCGGCTTCAGGATATTCCAGGAGGCCTAATGTGCCAACATTTACTGCATCAAGGCAAATGAGTAAACCTCCAGAGTGATCAGCTCCATGGAACTAATGTTTTATCTAATCCAAGGCTCGAATGAGACATGAACAGATTTCTGCTCCGCTACGCTACCAGTAATTAGCAAAGTCTCCCTAGGTCTAGTTACATTTAGAATAAAGTAAATAATATTCATGATTTGGCCATTTCTGTTACATTCCTGTGGCTTCTAAAATTGAAAGAATGAATTCAAACAAGCTGTTGCATATAGCAATCACCATAAATGCTTCTCCAAATAGTGTAGATTTTTTCTGGAAAATCTAAAGCTCCATATACCTAAGTCTTATACTAAATAATATTCATAGTAGAGCTGCTTAATGTTGCTTTTCAAAAACTCCAAGAAGAACCATGTATATTTTTTTAACTACAAGGGACCAGTGTATACTGATATAATTTTATGTCTCATTTTCTGGCCTCACTGAACAGAAGAGGACCTGCTAGAAAGTCTCCTGTCTTCACTTATCTTTTGCGTATTTCTAAAAATAAAATGGACATCTTGTTAAAAGATGACAAAATACCTGTTTTATTGCAAAAGTCTTCCTTTTCACATAGAAAATGGATACAGACACGAGTTCTCAAATTGTTATCTTTCCTTAACGAAGAAAGGTGACAGGGTGAATTAGTTCTTCCTCCTTCAGAATAATGCTTTCCACATATCACCCTCTGCTGTGGTTGAGCTCCACCTACCTGGGAAGGCAGGTTATCCTCCATGACAGGGGAGACATCTGCAATATCTCTGCTCAACCAGGATTGTCCACCTTCATAAAGTCACAAAGGCATTGAGATGCGGCTTTTCTTGCTGCATCTGTTTTGATGCAAAACCTACAAATGGAAAAAAGAATTTCCCAATCCCAAACACTCTGGGAAGCTCTTTGATCTTCTGTCTTGCAAGATGGGGTTCGAGTTTTAAGAAACAAATTTTTATGATTGCAAAGACCTTTGATGAGGCAAATAACATGCGGTAAACTAAGGAGTGATTTAAGATTTTGGTTTGCTAGGTTTCAGGAGCACCCCCCTTCCTTCTAATGATGTAGTGGAACATTCTCCACTTCAGTGACTTTTAAACATCGATGTTATTCCCCAGCAAACTTTCAAAATTGGTTTTATTTTTCTTACCTAACTGACGATTATAGGGTTCCTGTGAATTCTCTGCTCTTAGATAAGTTAGTGTTTCTGGATACAGAGAGTACTTGTTGGATGTCTGTTGGCTCAGTAGTTGTGTGTCACCCTGAGGCTCTGACTTAATTGAGAGCTCCACCCATGGGCAGTGGTGCCCCAGCAAGGGAAGGTGGGAAAGTTAGGCAGAGCAGAACGGCTGTTTCATTAAGTTCTCCTGACTACCTGGATTATTTGCTGTCTTAATCCCATCTTTTTTTTAAATTAATTTATCTTTTTATTACACTTTAAGTTCTAGGGTACATGAGCACAATGTGCAGGTTTGTTACATAGGTATACATGTGCCATATTGTTAACCCCATCTTTCAGGGCAGTAAAAAATAAAATAAAATAAAGATATTTCAAGGTGAAGTCTTACGTGATTGCTCCATAACTGTGGATCTCCTAAAAAGTATTTTTTTATGTGTGCCCCTCAACATTCTCAGTTGCCAGTGTGCCAAAATCGGATGAGTTGTAAAAGGTAAATATAAATGGAAAACAAAAGCGCCTACTGTAATATCTGGCACATAGTATTAAATAAATGTTAGTTGATACTGAACTATAGAGCCTTATACACAAATATCCTTTAAATGGAGAATTTTATATTGTAAAAGTCACATGATTCTCTTTTTATGCTGCCAGCAGTTCTCCATGATGGACGTTCTAAATATTGAATATTATTATCTTTATTTTTGAAATGAAAGGGACGGGGGAAAAAATGTAAAAGATTAGCCTAAACGACGGTATGTGGTCACAGACAGAGGAAGCAGTCGAAGACTGATTTGTTTTATTCCATTTCATTTTTATTCAGAAAGGCAGAGGTGAGTTAGTTTTATAGGAAGTTGCAGTATCCAACTGTATTTTGTTTAATTTTTGAAACAATTTTGCTTATGTGGGTTATACTCGCTTTTAAGGTTTATTCCTGTTGAAACATGTAGATCTGGTTAATTAAAAAACTGCTGTGAAGTATGCCATTCTCAAATTCTCAAGTTTCTTGCCTTTTTTTTTAATAGTTAAAAAATTTCATTCCTTACTAAAGCAGGAATGTGTATGACAGTCATACAAGGCAATATTTCTCATGCTGGTCAAGATTTTTGGTTAAAATCTTAGCAAAGTCATGGCAATCTTAGGAATTTAGATTTTCAGACACTGAGTAGTTGCATAAATTGGACAGTGGTTCTTTGATTTAGTTTTGTACGTGTATTCTAAGTAAGTTATTTATATAAATTACTAAACCTAACTCAGTATTTTTAATCATAATCTTCAGCATGCATCGTTATATGTTGTAGAGGAAAAGAGCTTTTAATCTAGTGGAATTCCAAATCATCTGTGTTGCCGTTCCTGAGAGAAATAGATAATGTTTGGGTAATGGTTATCATGCAGTTGGTTTAGATGACTGTTGTGAACTGAGTGTTTGCATCTGCCCAAAATTCATAGGTTGAAACTGAAACCCCCAATGTGACTATATTTGGAGATAGGACCCATGAGATGATAAAGACTAAATGAAGTTAAAGAGTGGGTTCCTAATCTCACAAGGCTGGTGCCCTTATAAAAAGAGGAAGAGA
The DNA here is from genome assembly GCF_029289425.2 of Pan paniscus. Classification (NCBI taxonomy): domain Eukaryota; kingdom Metazoa; phylum Chordata; class Mammalia; order Primates; family Hominidae; genus Pan; species Pan paniscus. The sequence goes on along the minus strand of NC_073253.2, from coordinate 119,740,246 downwards.
GATCAGAGCTGTCTCTCTCCACCATGTGAGGACACAGCAAGAAGGCTCTTGTCTGAAAGCCAAGCAGAGAGCCCTCAGCAGGAAACAAACCATGCTGGCAACCCCAAACCTGGACTTCCCAGGCTCCTTCACTGTGAGAAATCAACCTCTGTGGTCTAAGCCACCCAGTCTGGTATTTTGTTATGGCAGCTCGTGATGACTAATATAATAATCGATGTATTATAACACTTGTGGGGACCTCACAATTTTAAGGAGTTACCAAAACATGAGTCGTCCTGGGTTTTGTTTATACTCTGTGTCTCAGAATCAGTGAAGCAAAGAAGTTGATGCTGGAGTAATCTCTGCTACATCCTCAAAATGGCCCAATGAGGCCAGTGTTGAGAAATAAATTTATCGCTGCACATTATTATCATTACTACCTTAAGGATGAGGAAACTTACTTGCCAAGAGTCACACAGTTAAAGTACAAATTCAGAGGTCTTTCTATACCACACTGCCTTTTAGTTTCAAAATTCCTTCCTGAATCATTTTATTGGTATGCCTTGCATCACCCTAAAGAGAGCTCTGATCTCAGGGAAGCTTTGTGCAAAAAAAGGGAACCATAGGAGCTGGATGACATTTAATCGACCCAGAAACTTCTAAAAATTCCAAAGGTGATGTTATGTGGAGTTACATGCCACTTACAGAAACCAGCTTCCAGCAAGTGGCTTACCAAGACTAAGGAGGTAGCAAAAGGTAACTGCTGAAGGTGAGAGAGTGGCTTGGTGCAGTGATTTCAGAATAGAATCTATCAGTCAAGGTCCTGGCAGGAAGAGTACTTTCAGGCTGGGTGTTTGATGAAAATTTCTAGGAGAACATGAACAGGGTTTTCAAAAAGTGACTAAGGCTGGTGTAGCACCCCTAAGGGGCATTAAGAATGCAGGGCCATTATTATCCCAGGCCTGAAGAGGACAGTGCGGGTGAGCAATTATAGGAGCCCAGAGAGAGAATTGTGTGGAAAGAGCTCCTGACAGGAGCTTTGACCTTCTGTGGAGAGTCACAGCCTGTCCACAGCGACCCTCATTCTCTTCCTACCCTCTGCACTCTGCAAACCAGGGGAAGTGGGGCAGTGGCTCAACACAAGCAGAAGCCAAAGGACAAGGGAGTGCTGATAGCTATATAAACCTCCTCCTGTGCGTGCACATGCATGTACACACACACACACGCACGCGCGAGAGTATAGAGAGAGGATCTGCTTGGACAGGCAGTTCAAATGTATCAGACTCCCTCATTGTGGCCCCTCAGTACTCTATGATCTGGCCTATCCCTGCCTTCCTGCTCACCACACACCACTCACTCTGCTCAGCCACACTGACCCTGGGCCATGGGTCATTTGTGCGATTCTCTGTGAGACATTGTTCTTCCTCAGCTCAAGCACATCTTTTTCAGAGAGACCCCTTTCCCCCACCAGAGTTTCTGCTCTCCCTTAAGTTCTCCATTTTTACCCACATGTGACCCCACTCACCCTTTTCTTTGATTCCCTTGTTTTGTTTCCTTCGTGCAGCTCCTAGTTTCTTAGCTTGGGAAGATACTTATCATTCATCATCCCCTGTATTTTTGAAAACTCCAGGAGATCTTGGCCTTGTCTGCTTTGTTCCCTGCTCTATCTTTAGCCCCTGGAACAGTGCCTGGCATTTTGTAGGCTCTTGAGGTAGGCTTGTTGAATTGCTGAATGAGTGAATGAATGAACAAATGGAGTGTTTGGGGTGTACAGTGTAAAGCACAACTTAATAACTAAGACTCTGGAATGTAGCAAATAAATAAAGTGGCCGAGGGCATCAGGCAGAGATATGTGGAGTTCTATAGCAAAGAGCATCAAATTATGTCTTTATGCTGTCGCTGTTGAATTTACTGGCCCCAGGATTACACTGAACAAAGTCCTTATTGAACCCAGCATTTCAACAGTGCTGTCCTTGCTGCCTGTTAGAAAGCATAAACTGGAAGTCTTGATAAGTGGCAGCAAATGCTCTTGTTTTCCGTGAGCATCTCGGAAACATCAGAGACAAAGTCAATTTAATGCTTTTCTTGAGAAAGCCCAACAGTTTAGGTGATGCGTTTACATTTTTTTCATACTATATGATTTAATTCTCCATACTGTTCCTATATATCAGAGTTTTTGATCTTGATTCCTTTGACTAGGATTTTAAATAAGTTTATTGAATTAAATTTCTTATTCAATTTATGGGTCAAGGGGGTCCAGTATGCCCCATTAGCTGATAGATGGACTGACCATGATGCTATTTTTTTCTGCCAAGCTAAGCTTCTCCTAAGCTGCATTTCTGTTTGGTCAAGGAAATCCTCCCCGTCCTTCCATCTCCACTTCCCTCAGTAGCGCCTTTACTTAACACTTGTAGATTTTTTTGGTGATTTACAAAAATCACATTTTCCCTTTTAGAAATAATTGATCTTTGAATCTAGGGATTCTTGCCCCACTTAAGATACTTAAAGAAACTCTAGTGAGTGTGTGAATTAATTAAGAGGTATTGAGTGGCTCCACCATGCTGGGTGCTATCTGGGCCCTGAAAACACCAGGAAGAACAAGACAGACTTGGTTCACTTCTTACGGAGCTTCTTGTGAGTTGGGGGAATATTTTTTAAAAACCAAGAAAATATAAAATAAAGAAAAGAATTATAAGCTGTGTAAGGTAGAGCATCCCCAGGGGCCCCACTTTAGGCAGAGCCATCAAGGGGGCCCTTTCTGAGGGGTAATCAAAAGGTAGATGGGAAAAGCAGGTGGGAGGGGGGCACTCTGGACAAAGGGAACAAGGCCAAGTCCCTGAGTGAAGGAGGAAATGCTATATTTGTGGCAGTGAGAAGAGGCCACCAGGGGTGAGGAGCCCTGAGTTAGGGAAGAGTGGCTTGCAATAACCCTGCAGGCCATGGTGAGGATGTATGACTTCAATCTAACTGCAGTGGATGCCTTTGATAGATTTTAAAGAGGAGAGTGATATGATAGCATTTCCATTTTAAGATACATTTGCCTATCTGTATTGAGGGAATCAGAGGCAGAAAGTGTAGCAGAGTAAATCAGTTAAGAAGCTATGACATTGAGCTGTAGGAGGCTGAGAGGAGGCCATTCATGTTCAGGAGGAAATAATGATAAAGTGGGATTGTGGGTTTGGGGTGGTAAAATGAACAATTGGTGTTCACTTTCTATTTGCTTAATGAAGTACGAGGTAAAGTTGTCAGCTGAGAATAAGGGCAGAGGGGGAGGTGTGGAAGGTCTGAGGCAGTGCTGTGAAACAGCCATCTTGGGAAGTGGGAAAGAGTCCACTCCTTTAAAAGAGGAGAATTGCTGACTGTGTGGAGTCCCCATTGAGATTTGAGATCCTGAATTTAACATACGACCGCTATACTTGATTACATGATTTTCTCCTGCAGTATTCAGTTGTTGGGGACATTAAACTGTTAAATATAAAGATAGTCCTGTGTACTTTAAGCTGGAGGATTGAATTAAAACTAAGAATCTACTCATCTAATGGTGGTAGTTGCATTAATGGAAGCGACCCTTAACATTTTGAGGAAGGATTGTCTTTTCATTGTGTTAGACAGCTGTAATAGCCACTTCCAAAATGAAATAGACACCAAGCAGGGATTGGTGACAAAGTGTTTATTTGTGACACGCTCTGAACAAGCAGTTGGGGAGGCCTGCAGTACTTCATCTTATAAAGTAGCATGCTGAGGAGGTGTTGTGCCTCCAGACATAGTCATGGAAACGGCCCGAGTGTTCTACAGGGGGCCAAGGTGATGCTACATATATTGAGGATGTCGAGGACAAATATCCCAAATCAGTTATTTCCATAGCAGTCTTTTCGCAAATGGAAAATCACTTGTAGCTGTGGCAAACCGACAGAGCTTGCTTTTAATTTTCTTGAAATGTCCTAACTGCAGTTGGATTTGTTTTATGGAAATGTGTGTGTGGAGGTGTTTTCACATAGGCATGCATCTGTGTGAAAGTATGTGTTGGGTGGGCAGTGGTTGTTTTCACTTCGTCAAAACCAAAGCATCTTCTTCCAACATCAGTTCTTTCCACAATATGCACAAAAACAGATAGATCCGGTTGGTTCTGAGAATAGGCCAGTGTTTCTAAATATTTTATCTTCTCATGTTACCTGTCTGGGAAGCTTTTCTGGTTTCCAAGGGCTGTGTAACCCTGTTTTAATATTCTTTTCCACTATCGTGGGCAAATGTTCCTGGGAATATGGCTGTGAGTGGCCTTATTTGATACAACAGTCATTATGGGAAGCAGCTTTGAAACGGGATCCATATGAATTCAAAATGACTAGAACAATGATTTCCACCTTTTGGGAATCCCACTTTGTGAAAGGAAGGAGGTTTCATAGAGAGGCTCTGTTGCTTAAACTTTAAATATTAGTGAAAATTAATATTGTTTGGAGACTTTTATAATCCCCCTTGACAGGACCACGGGCATCTTGGTGGTGGGTTGTTAATCACAGCTGCAACTGTGAGGCCTTGGCTAATGCTTCTACTGAAACATAAAGCTGTGCACACGAACGTTTGCTAGAAATACCCATAGGAAGGCTTCTTCACTGGGGCTCTGAGCACCCAGGGGAAAGAAGGGCAGGAGAGAGTCTAGACATCTCCTTCCTATGAGAAAAGCATGTCCTCTTGTCCTGGGTAACAAGATAGCCTCTGTCTTACACAGGCAATGACTTAAACCTTGAGAAGAGTAATGGACCCAGATTCAGGACCTGGCTCCACTTTATCTATAATAGCCATGAAACCTTGAGCTCAGATTCAACTGGGAGCTTGTCAAATTGTTGTAAAGCTTAAACAAGCCTTGCAGATTGGGCTATAAAATTGTGGGATGTCATCTGAGTCCATCAGTGCTTCTCAGCTTCATTACTTGTCCTTTGTCAGTTTGTCCTAATCAGTTTGCTCTTCTGCTTCCCTTAGCAGCATCTCTCCTCAAACGTCTAATCTCAGAAACTTCCATTTCGCAAGGAAAACATTGAGTATAAACTCCCCCAAGTTCCTAACCTCCTGCCTACCAAGTGATCTTTACCGGCTTCTGTCCCCAAACGGACTCGTCTTCTGAGCCAGTGAGCTGGGCCTCATCCCCTCCCGTGCTCACATATCCTTACAGATCTTGCTTCCTCATTTATCCTCTTGGTTCCTGTGTCAACTTTTCAGCCTGATTGTCTCCTTTCTGTCACCAAATTATCAAGACCCAATTCTTTCTCTTTATAAAACAGCCCCTCTCTTAGGGATGAGTCTTAGCCTCTCAGGCCTGAGATGTAGTGGTATCCAAGATTCTTTTCTCTCTCTCATGCTCAGATCTAGTTAATCAGCAAATGCTCACTCTCTGTTTCCTCTCTCCATTCCTCCAGCCACTTCCTTAATTTGGGCCCTCATCATCTCTAATTAGGATCATAGCAATAACCTCTTAACCAGTCTTCTTGACTCTTCTGCCCTTAAATTTGTACTCTGCAGATCTGTCTGAGAGAAGAGGGGATGAGGTCATTTCCTAAGGCAGTGGTCCTCATTGTGTGCTTTCCTGGCCAGGAGCTTCAGCATCACCTGGGAACCTGTTGGAAAGGTACATTCTCTGGCCCACCCCAGACCCACTGGATAGAAATGCTGGGGAGTGGGCCTCATCAGTCTCTGTTTAATGAGTCCTCTGAGTGATTCTGATGAGGTAAGGTTTGAGAACCACCGTCCTCAAAGATAATCAAGGTACTATTAACCAAAGGACGGGAGAGAGATTCTGGAAAGCACAATCTTGTCTACTATAGGGTTCTATGCTACAGCAAGCTCCCAAAGGACCTTATTTCTAAAGTGTTGCATCTCCAGGTGCAAACCAGGCTCCTGGTTTCTTGAATGAAGGCCTGAATGTGCCCAGTGCTTGGCTGTTCCAGGGGCAGAATTGAGGTTACTTTCTTTTCTTTCTTAGCTTTTTTCAATGAGTTTTAGAGATTTACTCATGCTGGGAATCAACAGGCTATCACTTGGAGTCCTGAGAACAAATGACCTTTGTTGGCTGGAAGCTGCATCATCTCCCTAAAGCTTTATGAGAGCAGAAGTCCCTGGTACCATGACCCTTGAGACCTAACCTTTTGTAGCTCTCTCCCTTGTCTCAGTTAATTCTGACCTCACTGGGTAGATGGCATTTGAGTGAAGCTTGAGGGTTAAAAAGAATTCGGTAAGTGGAGAATGAGGGGAAGATCATTTCAGGCTCAAAGAATGCTATAAACAAAGACAAGAGGGATGAAATTACAAGACATGTTATGCAGCCAACAAAAGTAGAATGGCATGGGCTGAACAGAAGACATGAGACTGAAAAGGTAGTTTGTAAATCAGTCCTGAAGAGTCCACTAAGGGAGTTTGGACTCTATATGAGAAACTGCGTAATGGATAAGTAAGAGTCATCGTGTGAGAAGTGTTATATCCCATATTTGTACCTCAGAGGTACCTCTATGTGATTTTATTTCCCAGCAAAAGACATGGATAGCAACTTATATGTAGGTAGAGTCAGAGCTCAGTTGAATAAGGTTGATAAATCCACCCGACCCTCTGCCTGGGGAACAGAGGTAACAGCTACCTACACATTAGCATACTAGGAAGCAGTAAGAGATCCGCTGAGACTGAGCTGCAGATAACTGATTGTTCTTTCTTTGTTTTCTAAGGTGTGGACACTGGCTACCCAGGTGTGAGCATCTTTAGCAGTGACATATTAGCTCAGAGACATGGGAGCTGAGACAACCATGGGACTGTGAAAAAGTGCCTTAAATAAGGCTGGTTCCTCCTTGAACACTCCCTCCCCAACTTGCCTTTGCCCATCTACCTGGACATCTCTTACTAAGGGAATGCTTCAGATCTTCCAGAGTGAGGATTGTGACTTATTAAAGAAAACAGCTGTTAGGTTCCTATTACATGACTGGTTTTGAACAGGCACCAAGACATTTTCCATCTGATGATGAGTGTTAACCTTCTTAAGTGGCTGAAAAGCTAAATATCCCTGTAGGTGATCAGTGTGATCCTCAGTCATTAGTTTAGCCTCTGGCTGTTTTGATTTCAGAGTGATAATAAAGAACTTAGTAAAGAAGCCACCACAGAACCAGCACAAGCTCACAGAGGAGCTTCAAATGCCTGCCTCTGGTTAAAATGGATTTATTTGCTCAGGTTAAAGGATTTGCTACCCAGACCAGACTTGAAAGTCTAAGACAAAGACTTAACAAGGAGGAGAAACAGGAGAAGGTAGTATGAGGGTTTTTTTGTTGTTGTTGCTTTTTACAAAAATTGTCAGTTTTTCTCATTGCTTGATTTTCCATCATTATATTTTGGGAGATGAAAGAAAGAAATAAGTCATCCTTTGACTCTGACTGCAAGACATCTCTGCTTCGACTGATAATAAAAAAAGAGCTGGATGGTATGAAGCCCCAGAAACGCAGCTCAATCACTCCCCGCAATTACTGTGTCTTATTGATAACTTGCAGCTCTATCCAGCAAACGCCATCTCTGGAACAAAGCCTGTCACAGATCAGACTGAATCCATTAAAAAGCTTTGATTAACATGTCCCTGGGGTGTGCTGTGGAAACTTTTTACGCCAAAGACAGCCTATTGCTGCTGCTTCTGAATTGTCCTCCTGAAACACTCTTGTGTTTTAATCTAGTGCACAGTTTAAATTAAAAAACGGCAATGACTTTGTGTGACCTAAATACAAGCCACTTCTATTCAGGGTGGGATTTATCAACTGCTAACTTATTAAGTGTTCAGAGAAGCAACAATTAACCTTACTGTGTGGTGGCTAATATTAATTATATATATATGTATAATACATATGTTGTATATATAATCTCTTGTTCTTTCTTCTATTCTTAAACATGGCCCAGAGAAAAGGTCATAGTTAATGTGCTTTATCTAGTGGATATAAAGCTTTGTGTTCATCCTTAGTAGAAAAGAAATTTGTTTATATTTGAGGAGCACAAGAATCACCCTCCCTGGTGCTTTTTTATTGGTCTCTGATGTGGATACGGCAATAAATCGCAGCCTTTTGAAGCAAAGATGAAGCTCAGTCTTCCAAATGTGGAGTTGTTAGGGGCAGGGAGCTGCTAGTTGTCCACACAAATATCTCCCTTTCATTTTATGGGGGAAATTCAATCTTGAGGGAGGGTCTGTAAGGGGTTTGTGTGTGTGTGTGTGTGTGTGCGCGCATATGTGTGTGTTTCTTTATTGCTAACATACACTCTCTCAAAATACAAGTGCTGAATGGTTGCATTTTGGGACTGTTATGAACTACATTAAGCAATAAAATGATTATCTTAGATGCCATAAACAGACACTGTGAAAACAGAAGGAGGGCACCTACCTGCTGCTCTTCGCAGTATTTTAAAATCTCTGAAACTGATGGAAGACAAAAAGCTTTTCGTGGTAGGATTATTAAAGCAAATTTATTGTTGGCAGCCATTAATTATGGCAAAAAGATAAGAATGAATGAAAGAGTATCAGGTAGAGAATGTAGCAGCCCTGGGGCCCCTCTACTGCCTACCTAAATGTATAAAGACAGCTTTTTCCCTTCCATCACTAGAGAAATGAAGTCACACTCTCCTTTTAAGGCTACATCTTACCACTGACTGGGAACTCATGACACCTCCATCTTTCATCACATATAGTGATATATAGGTACAGAGGGGGACCTAAGGGGTCTCAGATTGAAGAAAATTTATAGCCATTTAAATAAAATACATTCTGGTTAGTTTGGGGTATACAAAAGTGTAATGGCCAGCATTCTGAAGTGGTTGAAATAGGATGGGTGATGTGTGTCAAATGAGAGTTGGGAGAACATGATTTATGAGGCAAATAAGGTCTAACATTTAGAAAAGAAAAATATCAAACATTTAATGTTTTCTTTTTTGATGAATTGAAAATGTTTTTCTTTTGTTCCTTCAAAACTCACCAAAAGCTGAACAGAATCTAAGGTTCATGAAGGTATGTATCCTGGTGTTTTGTTCATGGTGGTATCTCCAGCTTCTAGAACAGTAATAGAACATAGTAAAACACCCAACAAATATTTACTGTTATTTGCATTGGATTCTCAGCAGAGAGAAGCTCATGACACATTATTACCAAAATGAGCAAGCCATAGCTGTTACTCCCTCTTGGCTTGTTTCATCACAGGGGTGTTAGGCACCCTAGTTGCTCACAGGTGCACCCTTACCCTGCCATCGTTCTTAACCTCAGACTTCCGCTAGCAGATATTCATTATGAGAGCAGCAACTTTGGTTTTGACAAAAGTAGACCTTCAGCATTTCAAGGGCATCCAACAGTGAGCTGACATACCATTGGGGAGCCCAGCACTTTATATTTAGTCTAGGTTCTGTTCCACACCTCTATTAATAGACAGTCTCTGGCAGCCTGGGATAAAGTGGAGTCAAAGTACTTTAGAATGAATAGAATGGTGACTGGATCTTTCTGGATGGGATCTTTCACTCAGGCTGGTTTCTGACCCGGTTAACTCTGACTGACTTCCTTTCCACTGATCTGCAGGACCATTTGCCTCCCAAAAGAACAGCATTTGATATGAGCCAAGCATGAGACTACTCGGTAAGAACCTCCTTGGAGAAGAACAGAGGTAGATTTGGAGCAATGGATCATGCATTTGCAAAACCAAACATCACTCTCAATGCCATACCTGTCCAGAAATTCTAATTTTCTTCTAAATATTTTATATTTGTCTTTGAAAGTTTATTTCCCCCTTCCATACCCACCCTTGGATCTGATATTGTACTTCCACTACTTCCTGGTCAAGGAAGTGGTCCAAAGACATGAGAAAAATAAGCTGTTCAAAAACAGCCAGTGGGCATTCTTCACTACAGGAAAAAATTGGGGAAAATGTAAATGTTTCAATGTAATTGGATTGTATATTAGATGTATATTAGATGACTAATCATTTGTATATTAGATGACTACTAAAAAGGCAAATAATAATAGAGGGAAATATGTAAGTGAAGAAGTGCTAAGCAAAAGTAAAACAATCTAACATAAAAACATAGGTTACAGCTAAAAAAGGCATTAATAAATATTTCAGAAGTCAATTTTTTGGAAATGGGGAAGGGCAACAATCATTTAGTGAGTGTTATTTCCCAGGACTTTCACAAATGTTCTCATAACAAGTGTAGGCAATCAGCATTAGTATCACCGTTTTACACATGAAGATACTGACCTTCAAAGAGGTTGAGTATCCAAGAAAACACTAGAAGGAAGAGACAAACTGAGAATTTCAACACAGAGATTTTCTGATGCTGAACCCCAACTCTCTCCATTACAATATTAATGTTTATTTGGTTATTCTTCTCTGTAACGTTGCATTAAATTGCAATTTAAAAAATATCATTTGATATAATTGCTTCAAATATTAGTAGATCATGAGTTAGCATTCATGTTACACTGACACAGTTGAGGCAAATAAAAATCGATGCTTATGAATATATTTAATTTCCAATTTGGAAAAAAGGAAGAATGTTAGCTAACTTGATAGATAAAAATCTTTCTCAGGCAGTTTAGCCTTTTTTCCTCTTCAGTGAAAATGCATTTTCTGGTGCTCTTTGACCTATAGGGCACAGGCTCATCTTTGAGGGAAGTAATATTAAGAATTCAGATTTGTTGCTAACTCAGTGTTGAGAAATGAACAAGCTTGTGACCTCTTAGCCACTACTTCTAAATGTTAGATCTATCCAATTTAGAAAATTAAACTTACAAGTCAAAATCTGGGTGTGGGGGCTCGTGCCTGTAGTCCCAACTATTTGGGAGACTGAGGCCAGAGGATCACTTGAGCCCAGGAGTTTGAGGCAGCAGTGAGCTATGATAGTGCCACACACTGCACCCCAGCCTGCGTGACAGCGTGAGACCCTGTCTCTAAAAATAGAAGAAAGAAAATTAAACTCACAGGTCTAAATACCTATAAATATCCATATCCTATTAATCCCTGTCTGTCTCTCTTTTGCTCTGTGTCACAGTTCATTAGTGGAGTAAAAGATATTTCTAATGTCTCAACTTAAAGAAAAATTTAATACAGTACTGACAAGCATCTTTGGTCATGAAAATTATCTCCTTACCTGTATCTAGTGCCCAGGTGAAGGGAACTTTCGTTCTGAACCCTAAAGCTTCAAGAATTTGAGTCTATAAAATAAACAGACAATAGATAGATTAGCATGAGAAAAGGCATACAAATTTGTTAACGTGCAAGGGCACAGGAGTCACACAAAGTGTGAAGGGCAAGATGACTGAAGCTTGAATGCCCTCTTCATGAGGGAGAGGGAAACAGGAGATTGATATGGTTTGGCTGTGTTCCCACCCAAATCTCATCTTGAATTGTAGCTCCCATAATTCCCATGTGTTGTGGGAGGGAACCAGTGGGAGATAAATGGATGATGCGGGCAGTTTCCCCCATACTGTTCTCATGGTAGTGGATAAGTCTCATGAGATCTGATGGTTTTATAAGGCGGTTCTCCTTTCTCTTGGCTCTCGTTCTCTTTCATCTTCATGTAAGATGTGCCTTTCACCTTTCACCATGATTGTGAGGCTTCCCCTAGCTACATGGAACTGAGTCCATTAAACCTCTTTTTCTTTATAAATTACCCAGTCTTGGGTATGTCTTTATCGGCAGCGTGAAAACAGACTAACACAGAGGTGTAGGCAATTTTAGAGAAAGAGTAAAGGATTTTTAGGTGGATGAATGGACCTGAAGAAAAGACAATAATCTGGGACAAAGTTCCTCTGGGCTCTGGGTGTGATGTCAATTCTAGTCTTCTGTCCTTCTAGTTAATCTTCCCGGTTTGATGAGATTATAGGGAGGAGGTCCAAGACAACTGCATTCCTTCTGGAGGAACATTGTTAGTTAGATAGGAGAACTTCAAAGGAAACCCTTCCCTGTGCTTCTGGAGGAGCAGAGGGGCAATAGACAGGAAGGCAGGAGGTCACCTTGGTGCTGAGGTTGCTTCTTTAGTTGAAAGTACTCAGCATGTCCAAGTGCCAGGCTTTGAGGTATCATTTTTCTAAGCCCCAGCACTAGTTATTTCACACATTGCCAACATGCCCAAAACATTTTGTTTTCCAAGCAATTTATTAAGACAATGACACTCCTCCTCATATTCCAGGGAATTATATTAATTATTAATGTGCACTGTATTATGTTACCATTTAGTGTAAGACACATCCTGGGTTTACTCTATGACTAGTCAGTTTGGAAGACCACCCAGCCTGGAACCCCGGGTGGTCTTGGGAAGAGCTTGGGTATTGGAAGTCAGCTCCGTATTTGGGTCCTGGCTCTCCTGCCTACCATCAGTGCGATGCCACACCATTTACTTGACTTTTTGGAACTCAATTTTCCTCTCCCTTAATAGGATTAGAAATGTATAGCATGCAGGTGAAGGACCTGGGATAATTAATTATACCAATTATATATTGGTAATATTAGTACAGCATAGAGTAGTGGTTCTAAAGTATGGTCCCCAGACCAGCAGGATCAACATCATGTATTACAAAGCAAGTTCTTGGGCTTGAACCCAGACCTACTGAATCCAAAACACTAGGGAGAGAGCTCAGCCATCTATGTTTTAGCTAAAATTGGAAACTATTAGCAGAGTGGTTAAGAGTGGAGAGCTCATTTAGAAAATTGGCTAATGCATACATTTACCTCATACAGTAGTTGTAAAGCACTCAGTGTTTGGCACTGAGTAGGCACTAGATAAATGTCAGTATTATTTACGTCTGAGAAACAGAGTTTGTGTGCTGAAAATAGTATTTGAGTCAAATGTTCCTCTTAGGCAAAATATAATCGCTGCTAGGCACATGAATTTTGGACTGAGACAATGTGCGTTCAAATCTCATTTCTGCCAACATAGAAGCGATTGGTTTTGGGAAAGTGTCAAGGTCTCAATGTTCTTATCTGTAAAATGGAAATAGTAATAGTATCAACTTCAAGTAATTATAATGGCACTATAACATGAGTAGTAAGGTGTTGACAAAGATTTTCTCCTTGACCAATCTCTAGTCAGGTTATACTGATGCCTTTGCTAGACCGGACCTGACCGTAGGCTTCTGTCTCTAGCCTTGTAGAATCCGGTTTTAGCAAGAATCTTGAAAGTTAGTTTAGAGAGAATCTCTACCCTTGGTAATGGATGACACACACTATCTGATCAAATTCCTCATTGGCCACCATCTGCCAGCTGACGTCTGACCACTTTGGCCTGCTATCAGCAAGAATCTTGTTAGGTCAGATTAGCCAGAATCATTTTAGGCAGAATCCCCTCTTCCCATGATATTTCTTCTTAGCAATTTTCCATTCAGTGTCCCACCTCACTATAAATCTTCACTTTTCCTTATATTCAATGTTGAGCCCAATCTCTCTCCCCTACTACAAAACTGTATTGCAGCAGTATCTACTTTTATCACAATAGCCCTGAATAAAGTCTACCTAGCCATTTTAACAAATGTCAGAAAAATGTTTTCTTTACCAGCATGTTGGATGAAAATGTTAGTTGTTAAGAATTACTCTTCAAATAGAAGTAGTCTAATTGAATGACAAATGCTCACCCAATGATTTTATGCCTTAAGATTGTCATGGAGAATTATCTTATTATAAATTCCTGCTTACTCTTGAAGCTTCAATATAATTTCACTACTTTTTTTTAAGCTTCAGGATCAAAAAATATCCCACGATTTTCAATGAAATTAATCTGTGTGCTTAATTTGATGCTCCATTTAAAAAACAATACAGTGTCTCTGATAGTACCTCAGAAATAAATACCGTATGGCCTGGCATGGTGATGTGTGCCTGTAGTTCCAGTTACTTGGGAGCTCCCGAGGCAGGAGACCAGGAGTTTGAGGCCAGCCTGGGCAGCATAGTGAAACCACATCTCAAAAAATTTTTAAAAGTTGTAAAAAAAAGAAGTAAGTACTATAACCAGCAGCTGCCATCCTATATGAGAGGGTTACTCTATGTGTACATCTCCAGATGAAGGGTGACTCAGAGTAACACCACATTTAGTGCAATGCCATACCCAGTTTCACACTCTCAGATGAGGCTTTGTTATTCTTGAAGACTGAGGTCCCGTAGGTAGCCTGGAAAACAGTTCACAAAAGGCTCTCTGAATAGCGAATGCACATGCTTAACAAATCTGTTTTTGCTAGTCTCCATTACTTTCCTTCAGCAGGTGTAAAGCTTTAGTTCTGATATTCCTTTCCATTGTAGACGCCTGGCTCTAAGCCTTCTTTGTTTCTACCCAGATGCCAGCTTCTAGTTAACTATTCTTTTTTTTTTTTTTTTTTTAAGCTACCAACCATCTGGAGGAAATCTGATTGGGGCTAGGGTCATTTTTGTACCTTTTAAAATGCGGTGTAGGTAAAAGGATTTGTCAAACCCATGAATGACCCTTCTCAGATCTCAGAGTCACTTCAGATTGGCAAGGGACTCCTTCATGAAGAAGCTGACTCAAGCAGAGGTAGCAACAGAGGCAAAGAGGAGCATGCTGAAGCTACAAGCTGAGTTGAGAAATATAGATCTGCCCAATTATAATTCAAACAAAAACAAGTGAGAAACTGTAGTCGGTTGAGGCACTCTTGGCCGAGCATCTGGGCTTTGCATGCATGCATGCATAATTAGGCTTCAGGCAGCTGCAGGCTTCCACAGTGCAACAGGGCAGGCGGGATATCATAATACACAGTAGGTTGCATATCAATGAAACTCTTTTTAAATTCACATGAAGCCTAAGATAAAAAGACATCAGCAAAAATTAAACAGCATTCAAAACGGCAGTGAATTGTGATACGGGCCACCAGGAAAACAATGAAACCCGACCTGGTTTCCCCCATTGTTCTGTTTCCTTCACACAAATAGATTAGAGCAACAGTGCTGACTTTGTTTTAAAATACACACACTCATTAGATCAAAGTGATCAATGCACATTTAAGCAACTTTCAAGGCATCACAGGAAGAGTGAAATGGTTTGCTTTATTTTGAAAGACAACAGAGAAAATCACACATATGCATTGGGGCATTGTGATATGCAGATGGTTGGCTTTCAGAAGAATTAAATATTCATGGAAGATAAAAATCTCTCTCATTATATTTTTAATGTATATGAGGCTTTGGGCTCAATGCCCTCTGTGTTCACATAACAGACAGACCCTGTTCTCCAAACACATGGATCTGCACACAAGGATGGCTCAGATCACATCCCGAGATGTCACCCTGGCCCGGGCCGGTCAGGCCCTTCCACCGCAGGGCTGCCCCATGGCAGCCAGTGACACCGCTGAGACAACTTTGCCGTGGCCTTACTTTCATTTCCTTGGTTGTTCAGTTTATGGCAAAAGACCCTCAGCTGTGTTTTGTTTACTAATTCCCCTAAGCCTGCCTTAAATCCAGACTGCCAGGGCCACAGGAAATCTTTCAGACCCCTGACAGGTACGGGTAAGTCTCTGAGGTACCTGGACGTTTGCATTTGCTTCTATTACTAACCCACGTGCAGCATTATAACCTTCCTGCTTTTTCTTGTTTATTCCATGTCTTTGTTTGACAGAGATTCAAAGGGGTTTCTCAGAGGCTTTTAATCTGATTAACTACACATGGGTGACCACTGTAAGGGTTGGGATGCTACAGGACAGGCAGCACTGTCAGGTAGGGTCAGATTTGTCATCCCTCCTGCCCTCGCTTTCCCCAACACACTCCCAGTTTTCCCCTCCCCCACCCCGTGTGCCAACTCACTCAGAAAATAGGATTCCAGATATGCTTTTATTGAGGAAGAATAATTTTAAAAAAAGATGTGTTTCTTCTTCATAGGCTGCTGAAATAATGAATTTATTAACCGTAGATCAGTGAAATGAATGAAAACTAAACCTGCTTAAAGGAAAGCATTAAGGTGAGAAAAATAAATATTCCTCTACATTTCAATTTGATTCTGAATTTAGTTCATTTTACTCCAGTTAGAAAATTGACTCCACCTATGGCATTCACTGGAGTAGTCATCATGTTCTACACCGTGTCATTTTCTGTGCTTCTTTGTACATACATTCTTTCCTATGCTTTAAGACTGTATCCTCTATAGAAGATGAGTAATTAAACAATGATGAAGACTGAATCGTCACAGCATTTTGTTGTTGGCATTCAGGTAATTGTAGCTGCATGTAAGGTAGTTATTTGACCAGGTCTAATGTGTTGAATTGGTCTCTTGCTTTTTTTTTTTTGGTCACTGCTGTTGCCCTCCAATAAATTCCATCTTATCTTCAACTTAGATTTAAATACATGTGTTTTCTAGGTGTTTCTAGGTGTGCTCATATTTTAAACACAAGCATAAATGT
This sequence comes from Pan paniscus, assembly GCF_029289425.2. NCBI lineage: Eukaryota > Metazoa > Chordata > Mammalia > Primates > Hominidae > Pan > Pan paniscus. The sequence goes on along the minus strand of NC_073253.2, from coordinate 119,723,889 downwards.
GCTTACATTACTGGATTCCAAAATGTAAATAGGTAGGACACTCAGGAATCAGATCTAACTTCCTTTTTTCCCGCTGTCTGTGAACTGTGCTTTCAGTAAAAAGTAATGTTTCCATGTTGGGAATTCCCATTATTTCTTTTAAATATCCTCTAAAGCCCTGGTTTAAATAGGAATCAAAGTTCTTATTCCAGTGAGTGGAACAATGCAATAATATAGATGTAGGGATCAAAGACATCACTGAACCATCAGCCTTCTGCCTCCAGTGTAGCCAGCCATCCTCAGCCATCCCCAGAAGCTGCATCCGCAGGGGCAGCACCCGGGGCTGAATAGTGAGCTGGCCAGGCTGGAGGGAATCTCCTCAGGGGAAATGTGTGAATAGACCCTGATTTGGAGGCAATATCCTCCCCCGCACCCTTTATTGAGGGATGATTAACACATAAAAATTGTATATATTTTTTACAACATGATGTTTTGATATATACTATGAAATTATTACCACAATCAAGCTAACATCCATCACCTCACGTGGTTACCTCTGTTTCCCTGGTGAGAACACTTAAGATCCACTCTCTTAGCAAATTTCAAGTACACAATACATTATTACTAATTATGGCCACCAAGCTGAACATTAAACCTCCTGAACTTATTTATTTTAGAACTTAAAGTTTGGCTGAGTGTGGTGGCTCACGCCTGTCATCACGGCACTTTGGGAGGCTGAGGTGGGAGGGTCACTTGAGGCCAGGAGTTTGAGACCAGCGTGGGTAACAATGAAATCCCATCCTTCCAAAATTTAAAAAAACTAGCCAGGTATGGTGGTGTGCACCAGTAGTCTCAGCTACTCAGGAGGCTGAGGTAGGAAGATCTCTTGACCCCAGGAGTTCAAGGCTGAAGTAAACTATGATTACCCCACTGCACTCCAGCCTGGGTGACACAGCAAGACCTTGGCTCTTTATAAAAAAAAAAAAAAAAGTTTGTACCCTTTGAATAGTATTTCCCCTTTTTTTCCATGACCCAGCCCCTGGTCATCACCATTTTACTCTCTGTTTCCATGTATTTGACTTTTTTTTTAAGATTCCACATGTACACAAGACTATGCAGTATTTATGTTTATTTATCTGGCTTATTTCATTTAGCATAATGTCCTCTAACTTCATCCATGTTATTGCAAATGGCATGATTTCAATTTCTTTCTCCTTTTTTTTTTTTTTTTTAAGATAGGATCTCACATTGTCACTCAGGTTGGAGGGCAGTGGTGGGATCAATGGTCACTGTATCCTTGACCTCCTGGGCTGAAGTAATCCTCCCACCTCAGCCTCCGTGTTAGCTGGGACTAAAGGCACATGCCACTGCACCCACGTAATTTTCTTGCTTTTTTTTTTTGTAGAGACAGGGTTTTGCTATGTTGTCCTGGCTGGTCTTGAATTCTCAGGCTCAAGGGATCTGACTACCTTGGCCTCCCAAAGTGCTGGAATTATAGTCATGAGCCACCATGTCCGGCCAGATATCCTTCATTTTTAAGGCTCAATAATAATATTCAATTGTGTGTATTTGTCCATTCTCACACTGATATAAATAATACTACCTGAGACTAGGAATTATAAAGGAAAGAGGTTTAATTGACTCACAGTTCCACTGGCTTAATGGGAAGCATGACTAGGAGGCCTCAGAAAACTTACAATCATGGCAGAAATTGAAGGGGAAACAGGCACCTTCTTCACAAGGCTGCAGGAGGGAGTGTGTGCAAGTGTGAAGGAGGAACCGTCAAACACTTATAAAACCATCAGCTCTCATGAGAACTCGCTCACTATCATGAGAACGGCATGGGGAAAACCACCCCCACGATCCAATCACCTTCCACCAGATCCCTCCTTTGAGGTGGAGATTACAGGGATTACAATTCGAGATGAGATTTGGGTGGGGACACACAGTCAAACCTTATCAGTGTGTTGTAGGACACTTAGATTATTTCCTTATTTTGGTTATTATGAATATTGCTGCAAGGGGAAATGTGGGAGTAGAGCTATCTTTTTGAGATAGTGATTTTATTTCCTTTGGATATATACCCAGAAGAGGGATTGCTAGATGGTATGGTAGTTCTATTTTTAATTTTTTGAGGAAACTCCATACTGTTTTCATAGGGCTGTACCAATTTATAGTCTCACCAACAGTAGACAAGTGTTCCCTTTTCTTCACATCTTTCCCAACCCTCGTTATCTTTGACTTTTTGATAATAGCCAACCTAACAGGTATGAGGCAATATCTCACTGTGGTTTTCATTTGCATTTCCTTGATGATTAGTGATGTTGGGCATCTCTTCATGTACCTGTTGGTCATTTGTATATCTTCTTTGGAAAAATTTCTATGCAGGCCTTTTACCCATTTTTCACTTGAGTTATTTTGTTTGTTTGTTTGTTCATTTGTATGGTATTGAGTTGTAAGAGTTTCTTATATATTTTTTATATTAACCTTTCATTGGACGTATAGTGTTCAAATATTTTCTCCCATTCCATAGGATGCCTTTTCATTTTGTTGATTGTTCCTTTTGCTGTGCAGAAATTTTTAATTTGATATAGTTCTACATGTTTGTTTTTGCTTTTGTTGCCTGTGCTTTGAGTGATAAATAAAAAAAAATTGCCAAGAAAAATTTCAAGGAACAAAAGTTTTCTTCTATTTTTATAGTTTTCTATATGTTTTCTTCTAGTTTTATAGTTTCAAATCTTATGTATAGGTCTTCAATTCATTTTGAGTTAATCTCTGTGTATGGTATAAAGTAAGGTTCCAATTTTATTCTTTTGCATATGCATATCCAGTTTTCCCAATGCCATTTATTGAAGAGATCATCCTTTCCCTATTGTATATTCTTGATGCCTTTATCAAAAATTAGTTGACTGTAGTATACATGTGGGCTTTTTTCTGGGCTCTCTATTCTGTTCCATTGGTCTACTTGTCTGTTTTTAATGCCAGTGCCATACTGTTTTGATTATTATGGCTTTGTAATATAATTTGAAATCAGAAAATGTGATGCTACTACCTTAGTTCTTCTAATTCAAGATTGCTTTGTTTATTCAGGGTCTTTAGTGATTTCACACATATTTTAGGATTTCTTTTCTATTTCTGTGAAAAACACCATGGGAATTTTGACAGAGTTTACATTGAATCTGTAAAGCATTTTAGGTAGCATGGACATTTTAGTAATATTAATTATGCCAATCAGTGAGCACAGGATATCTTTCCATTTATTTCTATCTTCTTCAAATTCTTTTGTTAATGCTTTATGATTTTAGTTTACAGATCTTTCTCCTCCTTGGTTAAATTTATTCCTAAGCACTTTATTCTTTTTGATGCTATTGTAAATGGTACTCTTTTCTATTTTTTTAGTTTTAAATTTAAAAATATTTAAAATTAACACATAGTTGTATGCATTTTGGGGTAAAGCGTGAGGTTTTGATACATGTGTAGATTGCGTAATTATCAAATCAGGATATTTAGCATATCCATCATTTCACGCATTTATCATTTCTTTGTGGTGAGAACTTTTAAAATTCTCTCTTCTAGTTATCTTGAAATATTCAATATTTTTAACTATAGCACCCTACTGTGCAATAGAATAGTAGGACTTACTTCTCCTAACTGTAACTTTGTACCTGTTAACCAACCTCCCTATCCCTACTCCTACCTACCCTCCTTAGCCTCTCATAGTCACTATTCTACACTCTACTTCTGTGAGATCAACTTCTTTAGACTCCACATATGAATGAGATCATGTGGTATTTGTCTTTTTGTGTCTGGCTCATTTTTCTTAGCATAATGTCCTCCAGATTCATCCATTTTGCCAGAAAATATCAAGGTTTTATTCTTTTTTTATGTCTGATTTGGTATTCCATTGAATTATATATATATATACACACTATATATAATATAATACTATATATAAGAAATGTAGTATATGTGTTACATACTATATATAGTATAAGTAGTGGTATATGTGTTATATATATGGTATATACTATATATGGCATATAGGATTAGGATATATACTATATATATGGTATTTAACACGTATACCGCATATATACTATATATGTGGTATATAACACATATACCTCATTTTCTTTATCCATTTATCCATTGATGAACACTTAGGTTGTTTTCATATCTTGGCTATTGTGAATATTGCTGCAATAAACATGGAGTGCAGCTATCTCTTTGGCATATTGATTTCAATTCCTTTGTATATATACCCTGCAGTGGGATTACTGGGTGATACGGTAGCTCAATTTTCAATATTTTGAGAAACCTCAATACTGTTTTCCCTAATGGCTGTACTAATTCATGTTCCCATCAACAGTATATCAGTATTCCCCTTTCTCCACATCCATGCCAACATTTGTTTTTTTTTGTCTTTTTGATTATAGCTGTTCTAATGGTGGTGAGGAGATATTTCATTATGGTTTTCACTTGCATTTTCCTGATGATTAATTATGTCAAACATTTTTTCATATACCTGTTGGCCATTTGTATGTCTTCTTTGGGGAAATGTCTATTCAGGTCTTTTGCCCATTAACAAAAAATCAAATTGTTAATTTTTTTTCTACTGAGTTGAGTTCTTTTTATACTCAATATTAACCCCTTGTCAGATGCGTAGTTTGCAAATATTTTCTCCCAGTCTCCATTTTGTAGGTTGTCTCTTCACATTGTTTTGTTTGTTGTTGTTTGGAAGTTTCTTGGTTGGTGTAATTCCATTTGTCTATTTTTGCTTTTGTTGTTTGTGCTTTTGAGGTTTTATCCAAAAAATCTTTCTCCAGACCAATGTCATGAAGCATTTCTCTTATGTTTTCTTTTAGTGGTTTTATTGTTTTGGGTCTTAACATTTAAGTTTTTAATCTATTTTGAGTTTATTTTTGTCACTTGTGAGAGATAGGGGTCCAGCATCATTCTTCTCCATGTGGATATCCAGTTTTCCCAGCACCATTTATTGAAGAGACTGTGCTTTCTCTAATGTGTGTTCTTGGCATCTTTGTTGAAAATGAGTTGGCAGAAAATATGTGGATTTTGTTTCTGGGCTCTCTGTTCTGCTCCTTTTGGTCTATGTGTCTGTTTTTATTCCAGTATCATGCAATTTGGGTTACTATATGGCTTTGTAGTGTAGTATATTTTGAAGTAAGAAAGTGTGATACCTCCAGCTTTGTTCTTTTTGCTCAGGATTGCATTGGCTATTTGGGAGTCTTTTATGATTCCATATGCATTTTAAGATTGTTTTTTTCTATTTCTGTGAAGAAGTTATTGGTATTTTGATAGAGATTGCATTGAATCTGCCGATTGCTTTGGATAGTGTGGACATCTTAAACAATATTAGTTCTTCTAACCCATGAACATAGGATATCTTTTCATTAATAAAACATTTATCAATGTTTTATAGTTTTCACTGTAGCTATCTTTTACCTTCTGAGTTAAATGTATTTCTAGGTGTTTTATTTTTTGTAAGTATTGTAAATGGGATTGCTTTCTTGTTTTTTTTCAGGTAATTTGCTATTGGTATATAGAAATGCTACTGATTATTGTATATTGATTTTGTATTCTGCAACTTTACTAAATTTATTTATTGATCCTAACAGTTATTTTGGTGGAGTCTTTAGGATATTCTGCGTTTAAGATCATTTCATCTACAAACATAGAACAATTTGGCTTCCTTTTTTCCAATTTGGATGTCCTTTATTTTTTCCTCTTGCCTAATTGCTCTGGCTAGGTCTTGCAATACTATGTTGAATAAAAGCTGTGAAAGTGGACATCCTCATCTTGTTTTAGATCTTAGAGAAAAAGCTTTCAACTTTTCCCCATTCAGTATGGTGTTAGATGTGATTTTGACATATATGGTCTTTACTGTGTTGGGGTGTATTTTATTTATACCTAACATATTCAAAATTCTTATCATGGAGACATGGTGAATTTTATCAAATGCCTTTTTAGCATCTACTAAAATGAACATATGGTTTTTGTCTTTGATTCTGTTAATGTGACATGTCACATGTATTGATTTGCATGTGTTGGACTTTTTTTGCATCCCTGGAATTAATTCCACTTGATCACGGTGATCTTTTTAATGTGCAATTGGCTAGTATTTTGTTAAGGATTCTGCATCTGTGTTCATCAGGGATACTGGCCTGTAGTTTTTCCTTTTATGGAGTGCCCTTGTATGGTTTTGGCATCAGGATAATGCTGGCCTTTTAAAATGAGTTTGGAAGAAATCCTCTTAAATTTTCTGGAACAATTTGAAAAAAAAAGTGATAAATTCTTTAAATGTCTGATAGAATTCAGCAGGGAAATCATCAATTCTTGTGCTTTGATGGGAGACTTTTTATTACTGATTCAATCTTGTTAGTCATTATTGGTCTGTTCATGTGCTCTCTTTATTCATGATTCAATTTTGGTAGGCTGTATGTATCCAAGAATTTATCCATTTCTTCTAGGCTTTCCAATTTGTTGGTGTCTAGTTGTTCATAGTAGTCTCTTATGATCCTTTCTATTTCTGTGGTGTTAGTTGTAATATCTCCTTTTTCATTTCTGATTTTATTTATAGGGGCTCTCTCTCTCTGTTAGTTATTGTAGCTAAAAGTTTGCCAATTTTGTTTATCATTTCCAAAAACTAACTCTGTTGATTTTTTGTATTTTTAAAGTCTCCATTTTGTTTATGTCTGCTCTCATCGATATTATTTCTTTCCTTCTACTGATTTTGAATTTAGTTTGTTCTTGATTTTCTAATTCCTTAAGGTGCAATGTTAGGTTGTTTATTTGAGATATTTCCTTTTTTCTTTTCTCTCTCTCCTTGTTTCTCTCTCTCTCTCTTTCTTTTTTTCTTTTTGGCAGGGTCTCACTCTCATTGCCCAGGCTAGAGTGCAGTGGCACAATCTTGGCTCACTGCAGCCTTGAATTTGTGGGCTCAGGTAATCCTCCTACTTCAGTCTCCTAAGTAGCTGGGATCACAGGTGCATGCCACTATGCCTGGCTAATTTTTTGTATTTTTAGTGGAGTCAGGGTTTCACTATATTGCCCAGGCTGATCTCAAACTCCTGGGCTTGCGCTCAAGCAATCCACCTGCCTATGCCTCCCAAAGTGGTGGGATTACAGGTGTGATCCACTACTCCTGGCTCTTTCCTCTTTTCTGATGTAAATATTTGTTGCTACAAACTTTCATGGGAGAATTGCTTTGCTATATTGCATAGGTTTTGATATGTTGTGTTTCCATTTCATTTGTCTAAATAAATTTTTAAATTTTTCCTTCAATTATTTCATTGGCCCATTGGTTGTTCAGGAACATGCTGTTTAATTTCCATGTATGTGTAATGTTTCTGAGGTTTCTCCTGTTATTGATCTCTAGCTTTATTCCAGTAGGCAGAAAAGATATGTTGTATAATTTTGATGTTCTTAAATTTGTTGAGACTTGTTTAGTAGCCTAACATTTAGAGAATATTCCATGTGCAGTTGAGAGGAAGGTATATTTTATAGCTGTTGGAAGGAATGTTCCATAAATGTTCATTAGGTCCATTTGGTCTACAGTACAGTTTAAATCTGATGTTTCTTTGCTGATATTTAATCTGGGTGATCTGTTTATTGCTAAAACTAGGGTGAGGAAGAGCCCTACTATTATTGTGTTGTGGTCTGTCTCTCCCTTTAGATCTATTAATATTTGCTTATATATTTAGGTGCTCCAATGTTGGGTACATATATATTTACAGGTGTTATCTGCCCTTGCAGAATTGACCTTCTAATTATATAATGACCTTTATTTTTACAGTTTTTGATTTAACATCTGTTTTATTTAAGTATAGCTACTCCTGCTTCCTTTTGGTTTCTGTTTGCTTGAACTATCTTTTCCAGTTTTTCACTCAGTCTATGTTCTTATAAGTGAAGTAAGTCTCCTGAAGGCAGCATATTGTTGAGTCTTGTTTTTACTTTGGTGTTGTTCATTCAACTACTCTATGTCTTTTGATTGGAGAACTTAGTCCATTTACATTCAAGATAATTTTTGATAGATAGAGACTCACTACTGCCATTTCATTAATTGTTTTCCAGTTATTTTGTAGATCTTTTGTTCCTTTATTCCTCTTTTCCTGTCTTCCTTTGTGGTTGATAAATTTTCTCTAGTGGTATATTTTGATTCCTTGCATTTTTAAAATTATTATACTTTAAGTTCTAGGGTACATGTGTACAACATGCAGGTTTGTTACATATGTATACATGTGCCATGTTGGTGTGCTGCACCCATTAACTCGTCATTTATATTAGGTATTTCTCCTAATGCTATCCCTCCCTCAGCCCCAAATCTCATGTCAGGCCCCAGTGTGTGATGTTCCCCATTCTGTGTCCAAGTGTTCTCATTGTTCAATTCCCACCTATGAGTGAGAACATGCAGTGTTTGGTTTTCTGTCCTTGTGACAGTGTGCTCAGAATGATGGTTTCCAGCTTCTTCCATGTCCCTACAAAGGACATGAACTCATCATTTTTTATGGCTGCTTAGTATTCCATGGTGTATATGTGCCACATTTTCTTAATCCAGTTTATCATTGATGGACATTTGGGTTGGCTCCAAGTCTTTGCTATTGTGAATAGTGCCACAATAAACATACGTGTGCATGTGTCTTTATAGCAGCATGATTTATAATCCTTTGGGTATATACCCAGCAATGGGATCACTGGGTCAAATGGTATTTCTATTTCTAGATCCTTGAGCAATCGCCACACTGTCTTCCACAACAATTGAACTAGTTTACAGTCCCACCAACAGTGTAAAAGTGTTCCTATTTCTCCACATCCTCTCCAGCACCTGTTGTTTCCTGACTTTTTAATGACCGCCATTCTAACTGCTGTGAGATGGTATCTCATTGTGATTTTGATTTGCATTTCTCCGATGGCCAGTGATGATGAGCATTTTTTAATGTGTCTTTTGGCTGCATAAATGTCTTCTTTAGAGAAGTGTCTGTTCATATCCTTCACCCACTTTTTGATGGGGTTGATTTTTTTCTTGTAAATTTGTTTGAGTTCTTTTTCCATTCTGGATATTAGTCCTTTGTCAGATGGGTAGATTGCAAAAATTTTCTCCCATTCTGTAGGTTGCCTGTTCACTCTGATGGTGGTTTCTTTTGCTGTGCAGGAGCTCTTTAGTTTAATTAGATCCCATTTTTCTATTTTGGCTTCCGTTGCTATTGCTTTAGGTGTTTTAGTCACGAAGTCCTTGCCCATGCCTATGTCCTGAATGGTATTGCCTAGGTTTTCTTCTAGGGTCTTTATGGTTTTAGGTCTAACATTTAAGTCTTTAATCCATCTTGAATTAATTTTTGTATAATGTGTAAGGAAGGGATCCAGTTTCAACTTTCTACATAAGGCTAGCCAGTTTTCCCAGCACGATTTATTAAATAGGGAATCCTTTCCCCATTGCTTGTTTTTGTCAGGTTTGTCAAAGATAAGATGGCTGTAGATGTGTGGTATTATTTCTGAGGGCTCTGTTCTGTTCCCTTGGTCTATATCTCTGTTTTGGTACCAGTACCATGCTGTTCTGGTTACTGTAGCCTTGTAGTATAGTTTGAAGTCAGATAGCATGATGCCTCCAGCTTTGTTCTTTTTGCTTAGGATTGTCTCAGCAATGAGGACTCTTTTTTGGTTCCATATGAACTTTAAGTAGTTTTTTCCAATTCTGTGAACAAAGTCATTGGTAGCTTGATGGGGATGGCATTGAATCTATAAATTATCTTGGGCAGTATGGCCATTTTCACAATATTGATTCTTCCTATCCATGAGCATGGAATGTTCTTCCATTTGTTTGTGTCCTCTTTTATTTCATTGAGCAGTGGTTTGTAGTTCTCCTTGAAGAGGCCCTTCACATCTCTGGTAAGTTGGATTCCTAGGTATTTTATTCTCTTTGTAGCAATTGTGAATGGGAGTTCACTCATGTTTTGGCTCTCTGTTTGTCTATTATTGGTGTATAGGAATGCTTGTGATTTTTGCACATTGATTTTGTATCCTGAGACTTTGCTGAAGTTGCTTATCAGCTTAAGGGGATTTTGGGCTGAGATGATGGGGTTTCTACATATGCAATCATGTCATCTGCAAACAGGGACAATTTGATTTCCTCTTTTCCCAATCGAATACCATTTATTTCTTTCTCCTGCCTGATTGCCCTGGCTAGAACTTCCAGCACTATGTTGAATAGGAGTGGTGAGAGAGGGCATCCCTGTCTTGTGCCAGTTTTCAGAGGGAATGCTTCCAGTTTTTGCCCATTCAGTATAATATTGGCTGTGAGTTTGTCATAAATAGCTCTTATTATTTTGAGATATGTCCCATCAATACGTAGTTTATGGAGAGTTTTTAGCATGAAGGGGTGTTGAATTTTGTCAAAGGCTTTTTCTCTGTCTATTGAGATTATCATGTAGTTTTTGTCTTTGGTTTTGTTCATGTGATGGATTACGTTTATTGATTTGTGTATGTTGAACCAGTCTTGCATCCCAGGGATGAAGCCCACTTGATCATGGTGGATAAGCTTTCTGATGTGCTGTTGGATTTGGTTTGTCAGTATTTTATTGAGCATTTTTGCATCGACGTTCATCAGGGATATTACTTTAAAATTCTCTTTGTTTGTTGTGTCTCTGCCAGGCGTTGGTATCAGGATGATGCTGGCCTCATAAAATGAGTTAGGGAGGATTCCCTCTTTTTCTATTGATTGTAATAGTTTCAGAAGGAATGGTACCAGCTCCTCTTTGTGCCTCTTGTAGAATTAGGCTGTGAATCTGTCGGGTCCTGGACTTTTTTTGGTTGGTAGGCTATTAATTATTGCCTCAATTTCAGAGTCTGTTATTGGTCTATTCAGGGATTCAACTTCTTCCTGGTTTAGTCTTTGGAGGGTGTATGTGTCCAGGAATTTATCAATTTCTTCTAGATTTCCTGGTTTATTTGCATAGAGGTGTTTATAGTATTCTCTGATGGTAGTTTGTATTTCTGTGGGATCGGTGCACATATCCCCTTTATCATTTTTTGTTGTGTCTATTTGATTCTTTTCTCTTTTTTCCTTTATTAGTCTTGCTAGCAGTCTATCAATTTTGTTGATCTTTTCAAAAAACCACCTTCTGGATTCATTGATATTTTGAAGGGTTTTTTGTGTCTCTATCTCCTTTAGTTCTTCTCTGATCTTAGTTATTTCTTGCCTTCTGCTAGCTTTTGAATGTGTTTGCTCTTGCTTCTCTAGTTCTTTTAATTGTGATGTTAGCATGTCAGTTTTAGATCTTTCCTGCTTTCACTTGTGGGCATTTAGTGCTATAAATTTCCCTCTACCCACTGCTTTAAATGTGTCCCAGAGATTCTGGTACGTTGTGTCTTTGTTCTCATTGGTTTCAAAGAACATCTTTATTTCTGCCTTCATTTCGTTATTTGCCCAGCAGTCATTCAGGAACATGTTGTTCAGTTTCCAAGTAGTTGAGCGGGTTTGAGTGAGTTTCTTAATTCTGAGTTCTAATTTGATTGCACTGTAGTCTGAGAGACAGTTTGTTATAATTTCTGTTCTTTTACATTTGCTGAGGAGTGCTTTACTTCCAACTATGTGGTCAATTTTGGAATAAGTGTGATATGATGCTGAGAAGAAGGTATATTCCATTCATTTGGGGTGGAGATTTCTATAGAAGTCTATTAGATATGCTTGATGCAGAGCTGAGTTCAAGTCCTGGTTATCCTTGTTAACTTTCTGTCTGATTGATCTGTCTAATCTTGACAGTGGGGTGTTAAAGTCTCCCATTTTTATTGTGTGGGAGTCTAAGTCTCTTTGTAGATCTCTAAGGACTTTCTTTATGAAGCTGGATGCTCCTGTATTGGGTGCATATATATTTAGGATAGTTAGCTCTTCTTGTTGAATTGATCCCTTTACCATTATGTAATGGCCTTCTTTGTCTCTTCTGAACATTGTTGATTTAAAGTCTGTTTTATCGGAGACTAGGATTTCAACCCCTGCTTTTTTTTTGTTTTCCATTTGCTTGGTAGATCTTCCTCCATCCCTTTATTTTGAGCCTATATGTGTCTCTGCACTTGAGGTGGGTCTCTTGAATACAACACACTGAAGGGTCTTGACTTTTTATCCAATTTGCCAGTCTGTGTCTTTTAATTGGAGCATTTAGCCCATTTACATTTAAGGTTAATATTGTTATGTGTGAATCTGATCCTGTCATTATGATGTTAGCTGGTTGTTTTGCTCGTTAGTTGATGCAGTTTCTTCCTAGCCTTGATGGTCTTTAAAATTTGGCGTGCTTTTGCAGTGGCTGGTACTTGTTGTTCCTTTCCATGTTTAGTGCTTCCTTCAGGAGCTCTTGTAAGGTAGGCCTGGTGGTAACAAAATCTCTCAGCATTTGCTTGTCTGTAAAGGATTTTATGTCTCCTTCACTTATGAAGCTTAGTTTGGCTGGATATGAAATTCTGGGTTGAAAATTCCTTTCTTTAAGAATGTTGAATACTGGCCCCCACTCAGTTTTGGCTTGTAGAGTTTCTGCCAAGACATCCGCTGTTAGTGTGATGGGCTTCCCTTTGTGGGTAACCTGACCTTTCTGTCTGGCTGCCCTTAACATTTTTTCCTTCATTTCAACTTTGGTGAATCTGACAATTATGTGTCTTGGAGTTGCCCTTCTCAGGGAGTATCTTTGTGGCATTCGCTGTATTTCCTGAATTTGAATGTTGGCCTGCCTTGCTAGGTTGGGGAAGTTCTCCTGGATAATATCATGAAGAGTATTTTCCAACTTGGTTCCATTCTCCCCGTCACTTTCAGGTACACCAGTCAGACATAGATTTGGTCTTTTCACATAGTCCCATATTTCTTGGAGGCTTTGTTAGTTTCTTTTAACTCTTTTTTCTGTAAACTTGTCTTCTCGTTTCATTTCATTCATTTGATCTTCGTTCACTGATACCCTTTCTTTCACTTGATCGAATCAGCTGCTGAACCTTGTCCATGCATCACGTAGTTGTTGTGACATGGTTTTCAGCTCCATCAGGTCATTTAAGGTCTTCTCTATGCTGTTTATTTTAGTTAGCCATTCGTCTAATCTTTTTTCAAGGTTTTTAACTTCTTTGTGATGGGTTCGAACATCATCCTTTAGCTTGGAGAAATTTGTTGTTACTCATCTTTTGAAGCCTACTTCTGTCAACTCATCAAAGTAATTCTCCGTCCAGGTTTGTTCTGTTGCTGGTGAGGAGCTGTGTTCCTTTGGAGGAGAAGAAGCATTCTGATTTTTAGAATTTTCGGTTTTTCTCCTCTGGTTTCTCCCCATCTTTGTGGTTTTATCTACCTTTGGTCTTTGATGATGGTGACCTACAGATGGGGTTTTTGTGTGGATGTCCTTTTTGTTGATTTTGATGTTATTCCTTTCTCTTTGTTAGTTTTCCTCATAACAGTCAGGACCCTCAGCTGCAGGTCTGTTCGAGTTTGCTGGAGGTCCACTCCAGACCCTGTTTTCCTGGGTAACATCAGCAGGGGCTGCAGAACAGCAAATGTTGCTGCCTGATCCTTCCTCTGGAAGCTTTGTCTCAGAGGGGCACCTGGCTGTATGAGGTGTCAGTCGGCCCCTACTAGGAGGTGTCTCCCAGTTAGGCTACTTGGGGGTCAGGGACCCACTTGAGGAGGCAGTCTATCCATTCTCAAATCTCAAACTCTGTGCTGGGAGAACCACTACTCTCCTCAAAGCTGTCAGACCAGGACTTTTAAGTCTGAAGAAGTTTCTGCTGCCTTTTGTTTAGCCATGCCCTGCCCCCAGAGGTGGAGTCTACAGAGGCAGGCAGGCCTCCTTGAGCTGCGGTGGGCTCCACCCACTTTTAGCTTCCCGGCTGCTTTGTTTACCTAGTCAAGCCTCAGCAATGGTGGGTCCCCCTCCCCCAGCCTCACTGCCTCCTTGCAGTTTGATCTCGGACTGCTGTGCTAGCAGTGAGCAAGGCTCCATGGGTATGGGACCCTCTGAGCCAGGCACAGGATTAAAATCTCCTGGTGTGCCATTTGCTAAGACCATTGGAAAAGCACAGTATTAGGGTGGGAGTGTCCTGATTTTTCAGGTACCATCTGTCATGGCTTCCTTTAGCTAGGAAAGGGAATTCCCTGACTCCTTGCACTTCCTGGGTGAGGCAGTGCCCCACCTCAGTTTGGCTCACAGTTACGTGGGCTGCACCCACTGTCCACAAGTCCCAGTGAGATGAACCCAGTACCTCAGTTGGACATGCAGAAATCACCCGTCTTCTGCGTCACTCATGCTGGGAGCTGTACACTGGAGGTCTCCCTATTTGGCCATCTTGGAGGGCAGATCTCCTTGCTTTTTTTGTATACCTACTATAGGTTTTTGCTTTGTATTTATCATGAGGCTTACAAAAAACATCTTATAGTCATAACAGGTTATTTTAAGCTGATGACAACTTAACTTGATTGAAAAAACAAAGACTCCACAATACTCTACACTTTTATTTCGCTCTCCCCTTTAAAAGTTTTGATTTTATAATTTACATATTTTTACATTGAATGTCTCTTAACATTAGTCATTATTTTCATAGTTTCACTTTTTAATCTTCATACAGAAAATGTGATTTACATACTGCCATTACATTATTAGAATATTCAGAATTTGACTATGTACTTAATTTTATTAGTGAGTTATATACTTTCAGATGTTTTTGTGTTACTCATTAGACTTCTTTTCTTTCACCTTAAATAACTCTCCTTAAAATTTTCTGTAAGACAGATTTGGTGGTGATGAATTCCCTCAGCTTTTGTTTGTCTGGAAAATCTTCTTTCTTCCTCATTTCTGAGAAACAGATTTGCTGAATACAGTATTCTTTGTTGGCAGGATTTTTTTATTGGAGCACTTTGAATACATCATCCCACTCTCTCTTGGTCTTTAGATTTCTGCTGAGAGGTCTGGTGTTAGATATATTGGGACTTCTCTATATGTTGTTTGCTTCTTTTCTGTTGCTGCTTGCGGGATCCTCTCTTTGTCTTTGGCCTTTGACTGTTTGATTATAATATATCATTGGGCATTTTTATTTGAATTTAATCTGACTGGGGAGCCTTGGCCTTCTTGTACCTGGATATTTACATCTTTTTCCAGGTTTGGAAAAATTCTATTATTGTTTCTTTAAATAAGTTTTCTCTCATTTTCTCTTTTTCTACTGTCTCTGGAATAGCAATGACCTATACATTTGCTTTTTTTGATGTTATCCCCTAAATCCCATAAGCTTTCTTTATTCCTTTTCATTCTTTTTCTATTTTTCTCTCTTTCACTGTTTATTTTTAAGTAACTGGTCTTCAGGTTCACATGTTCTTTCCTCTTATTGATCGATTCTCTTGTTGAGGCTTTCTATTGCATTTCTTATTTTATTCATTGTGTATTTTAGCTCCAGTATTTCTATTTATTTATTTTTTATTACTTAAATCTCTGTTAAATTTCTCTGATAAGTTTCTGAATTATTTATCTGTATTTTCTTGAAGTTTGTTGAGTGATAAGGGCTCTGTGTCCTCATCCAAATATCGTGTTGAATTATGATCTTCAGTGTTGGAGGAGGGGCCTAGTGGGAGGTGATTGAATCATGGGGACAGATTTCTCCCTTGCTGTTCTTGTGATAGTGAGTTCTCATAAGATTTGGTTGTTTAAAAGCATGTAGCACTTCCCCTTTTGCTCCATCTCTCCTGCTACCATGTGAAAATTGTGCTTGCTTCCCCTTTGCTCTTTTACCATGATTGTAAGTTTCCCGAGGCCTCCCCACCCATGCTTCCTATACAGCCTGCAGAACTGTGAGTCAGTTTAACCTCTTTTCTCTATAAATTACCCAGTCTCAGGTAGTTCTTTATAGCAATGTTAGAATTAACTAATATACTGAACCTCCTTAAAAACGCTGTTTAGAATTCATCAGGCAGTTCTTTCATCTCCACTCTTTAGTGTCATTCACTGGCACTTTATTTTGTCTTTTTGGTATCTTCATGTTTCCCTTGGTTTTTGTGGCTGTGCACCAATGTCTGCACATTGATATAGGTATTTAATACAGTCCTCACAGCCTGATTTTGTTCTTTCAGTAGTGAGCCTGTCCAGAGATTAAGGGCAGATTGACTGGTGAGGGCCCTAAGCTCTCGCTTAGGGCGGGTTAATTGGTGAGGACTCTAAGCCCCAGTCCCACTGTTTTAGCTGTTGCAGTGCTAGGGAGCACCCTAAACTCAGGACCACTGTGGCTGAAATCCTTTGGCTCCTGAGGTTGACACAAGTGCTAGGTCCCATTCAAAGCTCACAGCTGCCAATACCAGCACAGACTGAGGTGTGCCAGAGGTCTGTGGCTGATGTGGCCTGCCTACTGCTGAGGTTTATTTAGGGCCTGAGGCCCATATAGTCAGCAGGTAGTGAAGGTGGCCAGGTCTTGAGTCCATCATACCGGGCCTGCAGGTTCCTGTTTGGTACCAGATTGAATTGAGAGGCCCCGCTCACAGATACCTGCCTGGTGTCAGGGGTTCCATGGTTCTAACCAGTGCTGGATTTTACTGCAAGTCCAGTACAGGGTTGCAAGACAAAGTCTTGTACTTACTTTCTTCTCTTTCGGCCAGGTAAATGTTGTCTTTCTCTGTGCTGTGCTACTTGGGGTTCTGGAAAGGGCAACATAGGCAATCCCATGGCCACTGAGGCTAATGCAAATTGGTCGTACCGGAGGCCCAGTGCCACTGATAGCAGTGCAGCACTGGGGCATGCCTAAGGCCTGTGTGTGCCCTGCCCTGCCTGCCACTGAGGTTTGTTTAGAGCCCAAGGCCACTACAGTAGGCCCGCAGTGAGTTTAGTCTATCATGCTGAGTTTAGTCCGTATTGACTGGAACACAAGTCCATTCCACTGGGGCTGCAGTTTCCTGTCTAGTGCTAGGGTGGGTCTAGAGGTTCTGTCAATGGGTACCAGCCTGATGTCAGGTGCCAAGAAGTTCTGTCTGGTGCTAGTCTTCTGGCTGGCCTAGTACTGTTCTGCAAGGCAAAGTTTTATGCTCATTTCCCTCCTCTTCCCCCAAATGGAAAATGTCTCTGCACTGTGGTGCGTAGGGTTAGGGGAGGGGTAGCCTAGGTAATATTAAACTGTTCTTTTTATCCTCTTTAATGTGTCTTGTCTTATTATTATGCTAAAACCAAGTAGTGGTATACAAGGCGATCTCTTACCTTGTTTTCCGAGGTCCTGTGAAGGCTTTTTCATGTATGGATAGTTGCACACATTGATGTTTTTGTGGGGGGATGATCCTGGAGAGTTCTATTGTGCCATCATGCTGAGTTTAGTTCTGGGGTTGTTTTCTTAATTTCTTTTTTGAAAAGTTTGTTTCAGAGTATGGAGACTAGCAACATTATTGATTTTTATATGTTGATTTTATAGCCTGCAAATTCACTGATTTGTTTATGAGTTTTTAGGGCTTTTTTGGTGGAATTACTATGGTTTTCTATAAATAAGATCGTGTCATCGGCAGACAATATTACTTCTTTCTTTCCAATTGAACACCTTTTTTTTCTTGCCTAGTTGAGAAATCTCACAATTTCTCACAAATAAATTATACCCCCATTAATTCATCAAGTCACAGTCATTCTGGAGAAAGGCTGTTTACTTATTTTTCTACAAGAGGAAATCGTGATTATTTATACCTTTGCATTTGACCAGTTGCTCTCAAAGCCCTCAAGTCTCTGGGGAGAGGAAGAAACCTTGCTTGGACTATAATCACACTGTCTACTTTACAAGTGTGAAAAAAGTGCTATTAATTTTAGCAGCACTTTAAAAAACAAAAACAAAAAACCTCTCACTTTGCTCCCTGCTGTCCCCGCTCTCAGTCCTTCTACACCTTTTTGACTGCTCAGCTGTGTGATTTTCTGATCTTTTCTACAAGGGTATTTCAAAAGAGATAAGTGGTAGAAATCAATGCACATCATCTTAATTACCAAATACAGTTTATTTTATTGTAAGCCATTTATCTCTCAATGGCCATAAGACAAATGCTCTGTCCTTGTGCTAAGAATATGCCTACTTTTCTAAAATGATGCAGAAACATTTGTCAGATAATTCTAACATCCCCAAATTGGCTTTTCTATCCAAGATATTCCGAACTATGAGAAAAATTGCCTCAAATTTTTAGTTTAATATGTAGACCCTACTTATTTTAAAATATCTGCTGTATATCTTCTTTCTTTTGTATTGCTTTTCTGTAAATCACAGATGGTTATGGTGTTAGTTGTGCAAGATCCGAATTCTCCTCAGGCAGGTTTTGTAATTATATTTTCAATGTGTTTGTGTGTGTGTATATATATATCTATATATGATTTAAATTGCATTGTAGAATAATAAAAAATAAAGACATACAAAACATGTATAGATACAGATACAGATACCATAGGGTCAGACCTTTTTAAGCACATATGAGTCTCTGGAGACTTGATAAAATCATGAACAGGGGCTCTAGGGACATTTTAGGGGGCTAGAGGTTTACATAAACATCCAAACATCAAGTCACCTAAGATGAAAATCTGGGGGCATCATAGCACTTTGTTAGGGCCATTTCCACTTTCCACACCTCAAATTTTACCTATATTATGTGACTTCTTATTTACTATCTCTTAACCAGCTTCTGGTCTGGTAATCCTCACATCCATCATATCAGCCAGATGACCCCTGTAAACACAAGTCAGGCATTGTCAATTCCCTACAAAACTCATCCGTAACTCCCAATTTTTCACAGGATAAAGGTGAACAAGCCCTGGATTTAGGCTCCACTCTACCTCATCAGCTGCATCTTTTGACAAGACCATCATGAAGCTCCACGAATTAGTATCCACATTGGGATATTTGTAACCTCCAGGTCTGGGTGGATGCTCTCCTTTCTGCCTGGAACACTTCTCTCCAGCAATCCTGCCAGGCTGGCTCCTACTCATCCATTAATGCCCAGCTTAGGGATTACCTCATCTTGATTTCCTTTTCTATTTCCTCACTCCTCAGAGGGGCATAGGTACTCCTGCTCTGTTTTCCCATAATACTTTGTACATCTTTCTATCATTGGCTGTCTAGATGAAATTCAGCCCAGAGCTTAGTTTAGGGTTTTGGTCCTAGCCAGAATGCCACCTGAACAGGCAATGCTTCAAGCATTCTCAGTAATTTTTAGCTAGGAGAGGAAAGGGCAGCATCAGAAAGAGAGGTTAAGACAGAGCTGAAGGGGCTCAGGACACACTACCCCAAAGTATGGCACTTGGAATATTGAAGAAAACAGCAGAAACAAGAAGGTCACCCTCAACTTCCCCAGCCCTTCTCCCCTGAAGCAGGTCATAAAACCTAGGAAGAATTTTCTGACCTTCCTCTGAAGCAGGTCATGATTCTCATTTGACAGGTGCTCTTTCTTTATGTGAAGGAAAGGAACATCCTTATATCCTTATATCTGAAGATGGAGGGTCACAGAGAAGAATCTGAACAAATGGCCTTGCCAAGATTCCCCTAGTTTATTACCATTAGATCATACTCTTATTGCCCTATTGTAGTTTCCATATGACTGTCCACTCTTTATCAAACCTTGCCTAAAAACGTACAGGTTTAACCATTTCTTTGGGTCTTCATTTGCTTAAGAAGGGTTCTATGTCACATAAAGCTTATTAAATAAATTTGTATGCTTTTCTCTTGTAATCTGTCTTTTGTTATAACATCCTCAGCCATGAACCCAGGACAAATATTTTTCTCCTGTTCAGAGTACATAAGAATGCCAATACTGGCACACATGAGAGAAGCACCAGGGTTTTGCTGAGAGGAAAGGTCTCTGGTAGGAAATAAGCTTGCTAAAGACCGACTTTGCCTATTCTGCAGAGATGTTGAGGTCTCTATCACTTTCTCTCTCTTTCACTTGAAAAACTAAGACAGAATTGACATGAAGACATTACTATCAGTGCACTTTTGGTTTGAAAAAATAGTTTCTTGGCTGAACTAGAGGCTTATGTAAACCTGATTTAAAATAATTTATGGAAGGGTGTGTGTCTGTGTGTTTTAAGACTCCAATACCACTAGAGTGTTGACATCTTTGTTTACTCTTGACTCTAGAGCAGCCACCACTGGAGACTAATAAAAATCACATTTTTGTTTCAATAGCTAACCTTCTTTGCCTTCTTTAGCTTCTTGTAAAATGAATTTTGGGCAACGAATGTGCTGCAAGGAAAATTTAGTTTTTGTGTTGGATATTACATGTAAATATGACCATGAAAATTAGATTCTTTTGTATATCTAAATTTCACCTAAATATAAATCCAAAGTAATAGACTGTAACAGAGGAAAGGGGTCTAGGCATCATCTAATCTAATTGCTTGATTTTACAAACAAACATGCTAAAGTTAAATGAATAAACTCAAAAGCCAGACTACCTGAGTTTTTCATCTGGCATAAGATTGCTGTGTGAACTTGGGAAGATTTCTTAACCGCTCTGTATCTCCTTCCTTTTGGGTAATGGGAATAAAAAGAGTGTCTATTTGTTATCATTGTTTGGAGAGTTAAGTACAGTTAATAGTAAGTGTTCAGTAATTTTTGCTCTTACTGGGTTGTTGTTTTCTACACCGCATGGCAAATTAACCAAGACTAAAATTCAAGTTTCCTAACTGCTCTCCAAGATTCTTTCCACAACTCTCTCATTTCCCAAATCCACTCAATTTTCCTCCATCTACTGTAAGTTTCTATAGGAGTGGTGAAAAGCATTTTTCCTTGCTTTAACCCCATTATTTCTCCATCAGGGCTATGTATTAAGTATCATGCATTTTCCATCTATTTGTTTATCTCTCTAGTCAATTTCTGTCTATCTCTCTCTTCAGTTCAATTTATGCCAGCACTGCAGAGATGCCTTAGGCCAGTTGAACACTTGCAGGGTACAGTTGGCCTTAAAGTAACCTTAAATTCTGAATGCTTAAAGACTATGTGCAGAAAGACAGCTGAGAACCAGCCCTTAGCACAGGCCTACAGTCTTTGGGGCACACAGGCGAGGGTTCACCACTCTGGGCTAAGGTATTTCCCTCTGCTCTGAACATCCTGGATAGCCTGTACTGAGACCCCAGGCCTCAGTGACATCCACATGTCAGACAGGTGCTGCCTGGGACTCGGGCCCTCCAAACCAGGCTCACAACAGCTCTCATGGACATCAGGCCAAATATGGCCCAGGAAAAAACAGGAGTGCTCAGGAACCAGAACAAATTGTGCCAAATGTGGAATATTTGTCTCCAAACTCTGATTACTGTAATCCCTAGTCACCATCTAAAACTCTTTGAATAGGCTTGCTGAGTTGTCTGGGTAATCTTATTTATACTTGTTGTCCTGGCATAATTATCAACAGGGTCTCCATTCACTCTCAAAAATGTCAACCCATCCAAGATGCAAGGCCACATGTACCCTCCCTAATCATGTATCCTTTATGATATTCAGTAGTCCCCCTTATCTGTGGTTTCACTTTCCAAGGCTTCAGTTACTCGTGATCAAGTGTGGCCTGAAAATAGGTGAGTAGAGTATAATAAGATATTTTAAGAGAGAGAAAGAGACCATATGCACATAACTTTTATTACTGTATATTGTTATAATGGTTTTATTTTATTATTAGTCATTGCTCATTTCTTACTGTGCCTAATTTGTCAATTAAACTGTATCATAGGCATGTATGAGTAGGAAAAACATACGAACTATGTATGGAGGGTTTGGTGCTATCTGCAGTTGCAGGCATCCTCTGGGGGTCTTGGAACCTGTGGACAAGAGATAACTTCTATATATTTTTATATCTTTACTAGTTGGCATGTTTTATGCCATAACTGTTCCCAATTTATATATAAACCCCCGTTTTCCCCCTTTGTCCACTTGTTCCTTTGTGAAACGACTCTCCCACACTCTCAGCCTCTAGGAAACAAATCTTACCGTCCTGGAAAGCTGCTTCTCTGACACACCCGCTGCTAGGGTGGTTGGCCTGAGATCTGCCCAGCCCTGCGTCAGGACCCGGCCCTCCTCTCTGAAACCTTAAGTCTTGTCCTGAGTAGATCTCAACAGCCTGCCTACCCACGTCCCTCCGGGAGTGAGGACAGAAGGCGGGAGGGAGCTCATTCATTCCTAGACATTTTTGGCTTCTATTCTTTTCATCAAGTCTGTGTAGTAAGAATTTGGCCTTGTCCAAAAAGAGGTTTTGCTTTTGCCCTCAGTTTCTAGGAGGCAATTTCTGGCACACCTGACAGAAGTGTCTTTGTTTAGGGTAAGAGCTGACCATACCAGAACTCAAGGTGGGGCCGGCCTCACCCAGTCAACACTGGATAGAGCTGGCCATTCCAGAAAGACCAGCCATGTGATTGATGGTGGAGGCTTTGAGTCATGTGGTATTGGTTGGTGTGGGTATCATAGCTTGGGTGAACTTTTCTTGGTCTTTTGTTGTTGTCGTTGGCAATACTTTATGGTCATTGCTACACATTGATGTCCTAATTCCACAAAGAGGGGACAACAGAAGCTTTGTGTTTGTGACCCTCCCAGTCTCTGCCCTCTATGTCTCTTTCCTGGGCTGATTTTGACCTGTATCCTTTCCCTGTCATGAAGTGTAACCATAAGCATAACAGTTTTCA
This sequence comes from Pan paniscus, assembly GCF_029289425.2. Lineage (NCBI taxonomy): Eukaryota > Metazoa > Chordata > Mammalia > Primates > Hominidae > Pan > Pan paniscus. Next base: position 119,701,279 of record NC_073253.2, on the reverse strand, counting down.
GTGAGTTCTTGTGTCCTTCTAGTGAATTGTTGGAACTGAGAGTCATCTGGGGAAAGCAAAGTGAACTGGCAGGTGGTGCCATAAGGGAGAGCTGTCTTGGATGGAGACTGCATCCTCTAACTGTTGCAGTTGGGCTAATTCCAGGTAGAGTTCCTCTTTATTTACATGGGAGAGGGGACACATTTCAGTCCCTTTTCTCTCAGGTGGCTTCTGGCTCCTTTCCTGGGCAGAGTTGTTAGGAGACGAATGTTAAATCCTCCAATATCAGTGAGATCTGTCACTTCTTGGCCAACAAAGTCAGTCTCATTTCTCAAGTTCAGCCAAACCTGTCCTGTACTTCTGTGCCTGGATGGTAAAGACATTTAACTACCTTCACAGCGGGTGCTAGAATTTTTCTTCACAGCATTTAGGAAACACATCGATAAGCCTGTACTAAGATGTTAGAGGAAAGGAGAAGATGACCTGCGTAACACAAAGGGAATAATTAATTATTTTCACATCTTAATGGGAGGGGGGTTGATGAGTGAAGATGAGAAAGAAAGGGGGAGAGGAGCTCTCAGATAGAGCAGGAGAGGCCAACACTAATGAGAGCAGTGTCAATGGAAAGCTCGGTGGTAGTGGCCTGAGGGCACTAAAAAAACTCGCTTGCCCTGGTTCCCCTTGGAGTCCTTCGGGCTGTCCAGATCTATCACTCCTCCATGTGCCTCGCACCCGCCCCACCTTTGAGAAGCTCACTAAGTTTTTGTGAGAGGGAGCCTGAGGATCTCAGCTGGATGACAGTGCAGAACACACAGTAGCCCTAGGAGGCAGACGCCCTGCAGTCAGGAGAGGTCTCAAGACCCATCTGTCCTGGCAGTTTGCAGAAGCCTCAGAGGACTCTGGACTCCAGAAAATAGACTTTGGAGCATTAAGGTAATTCCACCTTAGCTCTCTAGGGTGGAGCCTCCAGCTAACATTTTGGTTACATTTATCTTTTCTATCTGAACATTTTTCCAGAACTGACCATGCATTTCACACTATGCTGGGTGGTTAGCTCTTATTTAATCATCCCCACTACCCTATGGAGTCAGTGCTGCTATCTCCATTTGACGATAGAGAAAGGTGACATGCAGGTTCACAGCTGGTCAGCAGTAGATGGATTCTGGCTCCTGCTTAGCACCCCCCAGTGCTTCCCTGTTACTTACATGTTACATCCTAGGCTTCTTACATGACCCCGAGACCTTGTGGGATCTGACGCTGCTGGCCTCTCCTGCCTGACTTTTTACCTCTCCCTGCCTTCTTCTCCATGCTCCAGCCTATTGGACAAGAGTGTTTAGAGAAACCAGCCCATGCTCATTTCCACCTCTCGGTCCTGGAGTCACTACTTTCTCTTCCTGGTCTACTCTTTCCTTCCCTCTTGGTTTGGAAGACCTTGACTCTCTATCCCCAGATGCCATAGCTGTCTCCCCGGCTAAGTGTGGGGCACACCCACATGCTGCCATCATGCCCTATTCACACTTCTGTACTAGTGGTTCACCACCAGGCAATGAGAGCCTGTGAGTGCCTCCCTGGCTGGGATAGAGAACATGCACTGTAAGGGTATAAGTAAACTGCATTCAAGTTAGCAAAATAATGATTATGAAGACTGGTAAGGTCATAAGACTAAGACAAGTTTTGATTTTTCCTAGTAGAGCTGCTTAGAAGATGATATGAAGATACTAGAATTTTGTTATATTGACTGTCAGTGAAAGAACAATGAAGTTGGAGGGGCAATGGGCAAATGTCAAGGATCAGGAAGTAGACCTCAGTTTCTCATTTTCTACTCACCTACTGTTGTGGGAGGGACCCAGGGGAAGGTAATTGAATCATGGGGCCAGTGAATAAGTCTCACGAGATCTGATGGGTTTATCAGGGGTTTCCGCTTTTGCTTCTTCCTCATTTTTCTCTTGCTGCTGCCATGTAAGAAGTGCCTTTCGCCTCCCACCATGATTTTGAGGCCTCCCCAGCCATGTGGAAATGTAAGTCCAATTAAACCTCTTTTTCTTGCCAGTTTCAGGTATGTCTTTATCAGCAGCGTGAAAACGAACTAATACACCTGCATAGGATACTGTCCTGTAAACATTTTGTTCTTGCCGCCCCCTACTCACCTTTCTTTCCTTATTTATTATTCTGATTTCTAGTACTTTAAATCTGCTTGCACTTTCAGATTCTTTTTACCTAGAGAATCAGTGGGTGTGGTGGAGAGACTAATGGCCCCCAAAGATTCCTACATTCTAATTACTAGAAAATGTGAATATGTTGGGTTACAGAGAAAAGAAGAATTAAGGCGGCTAACCCTGGGTTTTCCTGGTGGGCCTAATTTAATCACAGGCATTCTTAAAAGTAGAAGAACAAGGCAGAAGAAGTCAGAGTCAGAGGGATATATGCCTATGGAAGAAGAGTTAGAAAAATACAACCTTGTATCATTTTAAGCTGCTAAATTTGTGGTAGTTTGTTATAGCAGCAATAAAAAACTAATACAGTGGGTGACCAAAAACACCCACAGAAAATTCCTCTTTTTAGGCCCAATGGTTACGAGCCCAGGCTCTGAGGATGCCTGAGTTCAATCTTTGGCTCTTGAGATGTTGACTGAACCCCTTTGTAGCGTTATTGTGAGAATTAGCTGGGCATGGTGGCACATGCTACTTGGGAGGCTGAGGCAGGAGGATCACTTGGGCTCAGGAGTTCAAGGCTGCAGTGAGATACAATCGCACCACTGCACTCCAGTCTGAGCAATAGAATGAGACCTTGTCTCTTTAAAGAAAATTCCTTGTAGTATTATGAGAATTAAGTGAGTTAATATATCTAAAGTGCTTAAAATGGTGCTACTAAGGCCCTGGTAAGTTGTTGCTGTTATTATTATTTTTATATTCCTCTGCTGATTATGGCACCTTAGCCAGGAGCAGTTCTAATTTGCAAATAAACTTGTATTTAGTAAATATTTGCTTCATGTATATGCATAGAAAAAAAATAAATCCAGCAGCTTAATTTGAAGATCTGGATTTATACCCTAGCTTTGCATAGAAGCCTTGGCATTGGTAGATTAGAAGAGCTCTATCTTTGAGATCTGGACATTTTTCAAGCTAAGTATATAGAACAAGCTCAGAATACACAAGGGCAACTGCGTTTAAATCAGATGGAGAATGCTACTTCACAGAATTAGCTGATTGCCCGTGAGCAAGACAGGTTTTGATTTTTCCGTAGTTGAACTGCCAGGAAGAATTTGAGAAGTTGAGAAAACTGAGTTAGGTGATGGTATTTTTCAGCCATTTTATAAAAGTATGGCAAGACAAAGAGTTTTTTAAAAGACATATTTCAAGATGGGATGGGGTCAGATTTTGTTTAAAAAGCTTATTTGCCAAAAACCACAAAGGCTTTTTTGTTGTGATGTCTAATTTGGAGCTTTTCAGTATTTCTATCTGCTGATGCAAAGAATATTTGCATTGGTATACAGAATGGTTTTATATGTTATTCACAAGTCCAGCTGACAGTTTCCAATGCAAATCAAAGTATTTGTACTTGCAAAAGACACCCACCTGCAGTCTGAGGATGATATAGCAGAAGGCTGGAGAGTTCTAATGTGTATTTATATTTGAATTTTCACCTCCTTGTTCTCCAGTCTCAGTACAGACACCGTTTCTGTCCATCCCTAATTCTGTTAATTCTGTTCATCTCCTAGCCTGAAACACCTGTGTCTTCTTTGTCTGCTCCAACCTCTCCCACTTTTCCCTACTTTAGCTTCATCCTGTTAGTGGCAGAACCTACAGACTCCATAATTTCTGCCTCTCACATATACTCCTCCTTTCTATTCTCGCTGTCTGCTCTGTAATTCCTACTTCTGTTCCTCCTGTCTAGACCATGACCACAGCCTTCTCACGGTACTGCCTTCAGCCTTTCCCTCTTCTAATATGTTCTCTATATATTCAATTATTTTTCCTGAAGTGCAGTTTTCATATGGTCATCCCAGTTTGCACAACACTTCAATATCTCTTGCTGGCTACTTAACTAAATGTAAATCCCTGGCTGCAATATGCAAAACCTTGGTGTATTTCTAGTACATTCCGAGGTTTCTTCCCCACTGGTTCTGAGGCTGCCTGGGTTCATGCTGCACCCTCCTTCTGAAATGGCTTCTCAGTTCCTCTTTTGCCCATTTGAAGCCCTACCTATTACTGAACCAAATTTCAAATAATAACTTCTAGCTTGTCCCTGATTATCACTATACAAATTTATTGTATATTTTAGTGGAATTTTTATTTTACAGATGCATGTATACTTGCATTTCCCCCTAGAGTAGGTTCTTTGAGTGCAGGGTCTATGCACACTCTTAGATCTATGAATATCTCCTACATTTGGCATATTACCTTGAAGATGGTGGTGATTTAAATATATAAATTAAGTTCAATAATTTGTGAAGCTACTATTTTCTCTTTTTTTAAATGCAGATAGAAAAAGTTCTTGAAGCATATATCCTAATGTGAGTGTCCATGAAATGAGTAAGCATAGTATGTTTTGGTATCCCTGAGCTGTATTCTGTATCATAGGGTAGAAGAGGTGGATTCCCCCAACACACACACACACACACACACACACACACACACACACACACACCATGTAATTATTATTTGGGCCTGAAATGAAATGCATGGCTTTATTTATGGAGAGGCCTCGAGGTGAAAGGATCCAGTCAGGCAGTTTAAGATTACCCTTAGCAATATTTATCTATGACTATGTAACAAATTAACCCAAATCTTAGTGGTTCAAAATAATAAACATTTATTATCTCACATAACTCTGTGGGGCTGGAATATGGGAGGGGCTTAGATGGTGATTCTGGCTCAGGGTCTTTTTTTGAGATTGCAGTCAACATGGTAGCTGTGTGTGGTTGCAGTCATCTGAGGACTAGACCAAGGCTGGAGGATCCAATTCCAAGGTGACTTACATGGCGAATTAGTGCTGGTTATGGATAAGGGGCCTTAGTTTCTCACCATGTGGTCACTTTTGTTGGGCATCTCGAGTATCTACTGGCATGGTGGCTGGCTTCTCCCAAAGTGAGTGATCTGAGAGAGAGAGGAGGAGACAGAAAGAAAGAGAGGGAAAGAGAAAGAGAGACAGAGAGCAAGCTAGAAGTGGTAATGCCTTTTATGACTTGGGCTGGGAAGACACACACTGTCATTTCTAAGTGATACACTTGCTCACATGGTCATCTATATTCAAAGTGGAAAAAAACTACATAAGGGCATGAATATAAAGAGGTGAAGACCACTGGGGGCTGCCTTAGAGGCTGGCTACCACTGCTCAGTAATTATTGTCCAATTATGTGTTTGGGACCCCAGCAGAAAGAGAAGTTTGTTTCCTTCTCTTTAATTTCATGGAGTTTGGTGGAGCCTAAGGAACTGGACGTCAGATACGAATTTCCAGGCCTGGTCTTCTGGGAGGCTGCCTTACATTCTCCCCTGATTCAGTGATGCATAACTAGTGAGACCTCGATTTCTGGGCCTCTCAATCACTTTTGAAAGAATGCAGCAGCCTCACAATAAGGGCATAGCCATGAATGGATTTTGGACAAGAATTTGATTGAACGTTTTAAAATAAGTCCTGGTGCTGCCAGAATGCCCCAAGTACTTTTGACTTTTTTGTAGGGTTGATTTCTTTCAAATGGAAGGTATTTGTCTTTCCCTTTGGAAACAAATTCTTTTAATAAGTATCTGGATTGGCTTCAGTTATTTACTCGGCACTCTTTCAGCTGCAAGTTGATGATTAGATACATTCCATTTCAGTGACACACACATTTGAAAGGATTCATGCTTCTAATCATAAAAAGATAAAGTTTTTTTCTTTCCTAACATCTGGAGTCTGATGAATAATTACTATAATTAAACAAGAGGCCATTGTATATTTGGGTATTTTTTAAGCTTCAAACGCCTCTCTGTGTGCAAGATTCACGTTACGCACTCTTTGTTCTAAAGCATTCTACTGTGTAGTGCTCACAATCAACTGAGGCGCCTTAGTGGCTGGTGTTAAAAGTAGGTCACTGTGGCCTAATCTTTATCACTCCCTTATTCTGCTTCACCAAACCCTTAGGAAGTAAACCCACTGCTCCTGTCAGGATTTCATACTCTGCCTCCCTACACCTCATGGCATGGAGGGCAGGACACTGGCCGGTCACCTGGGAGGTGTTAGCTCCTCTCCTTAAACTACTATTCCTGATTTAATGATACCACGTTGAAAAGTAATGCCATGCCAATGACTGTTAAGATGATTAAGGATACATTTTAGAGGCAGCAACGTGAGATATAAAATTGAAACAACCTGAGGTCAGGTTTGCAGTGAAAGTGTAGTACCTTATAATTTTTAGATGCCCATTTCCCATCAAGTTTTGCCAGCCCTGTCACCATCTTCTCACCTGGTCTCACCCCCAAGACTACGTACCTTGACATTAGAACATGTTCATTCTTTTGCTGAACTCTGGTGCTCTGCTAAGGCAAACTGACCTTGCACTGGATCTATCCAAGAACTTACTTCTTCCTGTGGACTTGGTACCCATCTTTCCGAGAGAAGACATGGAAATAAACCTAATTACTTAGAGCCTGGAAACTCTGCAAGCATCTGAAATCTTCATGTCTCTTTGAGTTCACCATTTTTTAAACTCCATAAGTGTTTATTTTTTGATAGGTGAAAACTTATAAAGAATTCTGCAGGCTTTTATGAAGAAATTGCTTTATATTTCCTAATATTCCTTAAATACCTTGTGCATGGTAGGTGGTAATAAATTCTTAACAGTTTGTTGTTTGATACTCATGTTTGGCTTATTGGATCATGGTGCCAGAGGCAAAAATAACTAGAAGGAGGATAGTATTTAGTAAAGCAAGACGAAATTAAGTTTTATTTAAAAATTATTATTATTATGATTGTGGTAAAATGCACATAACATAAAATTTGCCATCTTCACTATTTTTAATTGTGTAGATTGGTGGTATTATATACGTTCATATGTTATGTAACCATCAACATCATCAATCTCCATAATGCTTTTCATTTTGTAAATCTGAAATTCCATACCCATTAAGCAATAACTCCCTATTTACACCACCCCCCAGACCCTGACAACCACAATTCTATTTTCTGTCTCTATGGTTTAGACTACTTTAAGTACCTTTTATAAGTGGAATTATGCAATATTTGTCTTTTTGTGACTGGTCATTTTTCTTAGCATAAAGTTGTCAACCTTTATGACAACTTCTTCCATATTGTAGCATAGGTAAGAATTTCCTTCCTTTTTAAGGCTGAACAATCCAAATTAAGTTTTGTAGCCTGATAAAATACTGACAGGTTGAACATCATAGAAAACCCTTTATAAAATCTGTATTTAAATAAATAATTTCCATTCTATAGAGTGTAATGTTGCGCTTATTAAAAGAGAAATAATGATAAAAACACGCATTTGATGTACAAACATTCTGCTTATGGCATCTTGAAGAATTTAGGACACAGTCACATTCAGGAATTACAAGCTAATGAGCATCTTCACCTCTTTTCATTCACTCTGAAGAGGTTTCATGAAAGTCAGAAGACTTTCAACATTGGGAATGTTGGAATGAAATGTGCTTTAGTATTTTTAATTTTTTTGAATAAAATAATCCAGGTGAGGTTAATTAATGCATACACTCAGCCTAATCAAGAGAAATCTATTGGGATAATGAGCATTTTGGTGACTATTGCAAAGAAAAAGGTGCTTATTTCTAAGGCAGAAAGAAAATATATTTTCATAGTTAATATATACATTAAAATTGTATGTACTTGCATATTAGATAAACACAGTGTTAAAGCTATGGCTAATATATCATTTTGGAGAAAAATCTGAGTAAAAATTAACTCTTGTAAAGAGTTACTGGTGTCAGATGGCAGAGTCCCAAATGAGTGGATTCGTTTATCCCCGCAATGTATCAGGTGATCACCTCTCATAAAAACTACTATTAACCTAAAAAATTAGGGTCAGTAAAAGCTTAGCTCTAATTCACAAATCTCAACAAGCTGAACTGTTAGACCCAGTGAGCTCATTAGGATAGATTAAAGACCAAACATAATGACATTATGAAATATGTGATTTTAATATGTTTGATCCTATCAGAGCAATCCTTTTAATAACATGATTTTATTGTGGAACCTTGTATGTTTTCCTTAAAAACCAAAAAGACAATCTAAAAATTTAACCCATTGTTGTTTCTTAGCTTGTAACCCCATGATACTTGATTTAATTTGGTAAAGCTGACTGAAGTGATGCTATTCTGGGACATAATGACAGCAAAGATGACATGAGCCAATGCTGCAGCTGAATTTCAATTTTCAGTAAAAAATCCTCACCTCATCTGCCACTGGAATAGAAATAATATCAAGGGCTAACTTCTAATCTTGCACCCCTGTCATACATCATACTCTGGATTCCAACAGTCTACACCTATTTTCTTTTATAATGGTCCTAACCCCAAACAAGCAACCTAGGGTTTGCAGCAACAAAATCAGATTCTTACAGTGAACAGGACTTTGCAAAGCACCTTCTTCAGAATTAGTAATATTACTTACTTAATATGGGAAAAAACATACAAATCTTACCATCAATGGGCCAACTCATAACCAACAATTTATAGCGTACAAGAACCTTCATGGTATCTTATTCAACCTTTAACATAATTCTATTTGTTATCATTAATTCTAAATCACAAATGAGGAAACAGAGTCAGAAACAGCTGATTTTTCACTGTGCTTGGGTTAGGTCCAACTCTGGAATTATCATATGCAAATAATGACAGAGAGAGGCTCTCATATAGTTGTAGAATTGTAACAAGACAACAAGCAATTCACATAAGTCATGGTTTCTCAGACAATAATCTTGTTTAGTAATTATTATTCTTTATCTGAAACACATGGTTTGATGGTAAATTTTTTGAATAGGCGATAATAAAAAATAATTCTCAAAAAGAACCCTCAAAGTCAACTGTGTGTATTTCCTTCTTTCCTGGTGGGGAAAGTCTATAAGGGTTGGGGCAAGTCCCTTCAGACCCAGGAATTTGATAAACACCATCAGGGTTGTTGAGACCAACCTCACTGTGAGAGAGAAACAGAATGAATGATATGTTGATATAGGAAAGGAAGTAGCTGAATTAAGAGTGTTTTCTTCTTTACTAACAGCCAGTCCACACGTTGAAAAGTATTCAGTTACAATTTTTATCTATAAAGAGTGGAACATTCGCCCAATGTCCCACTACAATAGGACCATGAGAGTGAAGTTCCCTAAAGAACTCAACCATTTCCATGGATAGATGGCAGAGGAACACAGCTTTGCTGTCAGAATGATTTGTGACCAGGCCTAGATGGGGACTGGGGGCATCCTGGCAGGTTGATAATTTTATTTTAAAACCATATTCTTTCAATATTTGTACATTTATATCGAAGAGAGTCTGAGCTCTGTGTGGGAGCAATGTGCAGTGGGAACTTCTGGGTCCCTCGGTGTCCCCTTTCATGTCTTAGGCTATTTGGCTCTACCAGGTGTGGATATTCCACTCAGCACGGCTGTGCCTACAGAGGCTGTGCCTCTGGCCTGCTCTTCTTGGAAGTCAGATGCAAATATCGCCTTCTCGGGTCTTAGCCCCACCTTAGTATCCCACCCTTTTCCCTAAGAAGAAACGTGGCATATACAAGTTCCTCCATCTTGTGACATTTCCACGATTCTCTTAGCCCCTCTTACAGAACAGTTTCCCAAGCAGCAGCCTGCCTGATCCACCCTTAATTCAGCTGTGCGTCTGACAACATGTTCTACAGGAAAGATAACCTTGTACATCAGGTGTTTCCTGTTTCCAGTACCAAAAGGTCAGTATTTGATTACACATGTATTTACAAGGGTAGAGAAGGGAAATGATCAAAATTTTTTACAACCATAGTCCTTCAATTAAGAAAGAGGTGGTCTTTAATTTTCTCCTTTCTTTTTAAAAATTCTCTTTCTACCTTTGTTTAAATATCTCTCCTAACCAGGAAAGACCTGTTGTACATCATACAAGGCATACCAACCGACATACTAGAACACATAAGTAGGAGGAATAGTGTTCTAGAAGAGAATTACTATTTGGAGAAAAAAAGGCATAATTTCCTTTTACAGTCATGCATTACTTAATGCCAGAGATACGTCCTGAGAAATGTGTGGTTAGGCAGTATCATCATTGTGTGAACATAATAGAATGTATTTACACAAACCTAGGTGGTATAACCCACTATTCACCTAAGCAATATGGTACTGCTCCTAGGCTACAAACCTGTATAGCATGTTACTATACTGGATACTGTAAACAATTGTAACCCAATGGTAAGTATTTACATATCTAAACATATCTGAGCATTAAAAAGGTACAGTAAAAATACAGTATTCTAGTCTTACAGGATTACCACTGTATATGCCCTTTGTCATTGATGGAACCATCGTTATGCTGTGCTTGCCTATATTTCAAAATTCACTATAAAAAGATAGGTGAACCTCAGATCCATCTCCTAGATGTATGATTTCTAGCTGCATATTAACCTCAGTCACATTTTAATATTCACACAAAAATTAAAACACTCAGGTATTTGTGATGAAGTAATTTTGCCTAAATTTATTTTATTTCCAAAGAACCTGCATCAATTTGATTCAGTAACATTTAAAATCATTCAACAAAAATCTTTCAAACTTTTATGTTACAGTAATATTCAAACTCTTTTTTTGTGGCTCAAATCTTTTTATGAATTTCAATTATGTGAAAATATCCAATTTTATTTTTAAATAAAGATGTTTAGAAATGTATTGATATTTGTCAAATCTAAGTTGCAGCTATGTAAGTTTTTATTAAGTCATTCTCTGTGTATACTTCTAAGTATGTTGGACTGCTTGCATAAAAAATTAAACATTATTGAAGAAAGAAAAAGGAGAATAAGTTTCAAAAAGAAATTTATCTTTCTTTAGATATATATATAATCATCACAAAAAATCATCAGAAAACAAATCTTGAATTTTACTTTAAATGAAAACATTTTTCAGATATGGCTTACTAATTTTATGTAATTCCTTTTCACATGTTTCGTGAGGCTGATAAAATGCTTCGTAAGCAGGTATTCATGTGGCTCTATAACAAGTTATTTTTAGGAAGCTTATATACAAAAATACTTGCCACACTTTCTCTCACTCTCTGGACAGTCAGACAAGAAGGCTCAGTTTCTCCAGGAATCTCCTAGTACCAGGTTCTGGGCTGTGGACACCATGCTGGCCCGAGGAAGCTGCTGCACAGGTACAGAGGTGCAGAGGGTGGGGCTGCACTGAGAGGAGACTGAGAGGGCGGGGCGGGATCAGAAGTAATTTGACCAGTTAGGAAGCTACTGCAATAGCAATATTGATTATTTACTATGTGTCAGACACTGTGCCATTGTGCTAGGTGCTGGGCATAGGGGTGAATAAGACACCAAAGTCCTCAGTTCCAGGGAATTAATTTTTCTAGTAAACAAACAAACCAAAAAACAAGGAAAGTCATCATTGCTATGGAGAAAACAACACTGGATCTTGTCATAGCGACTGAGGCCTCCACAGAAGGTGGGCTGTGTGTGTGTGTGTGTGCATGTGTGTGTGTGTGTATGTGTATTATTTGGATAAACAAATTAGGGCCCATCTTTGGAGTTGGGGATGGGGTCAATCCCACCAGAATAGTGAAGGGATGTTTTCCATTTTCTTTCAGTTTTATCCATTCTCTTTGTTTGTTTTTCCAAAGAAAAGTCCAGGCACTGATCCAGGATGCAAAAATTCATCCCCTTTAAAAGCTAGTGCCAGTTGTGGAGTGAGGATAGAAAAAGGGGAAGGAGAGGGAGCTTTGTGAATTCTCACACTGTGGTAATTTTTATTCCTGTTACAAATTAATTTTAAAAATCTATTATATACATTTTCAAGTTACCAAAGTGAAATCATCACAGCTCAAGTGCCTGTGGTAGCAAACATGGATATTGCATAAATATATGGTCCCTAATAAATAAAAATTAGAATATTTGTATCTAACTGGAGTGTTTTTTAAAGTTAAAAATTAAAAATGAAATTAAATGAGAGAATGGGGCCATCATTAACAATTTTAAAAATGCTTAGTCTTTGGAAAGTGATTTAAAGTAGTAATAATTTTTTACCTTTTAGGCCTTTAATGACAATCAGTCCGCTCATCCAGCAGGAATGCCCATGTTTAGATTTAGTATTATTAGAGTTAGGTGTGTGCATGGCACAGTCCCAGAGTTCCATGGGAACATTCCCACCAGGGAGTGAGAGTTTATGCAGAGCAGCGTCTATACTTCAGGTCATTACTGCAATTAGGCTTATTCTCGTCAGCTCCTACTTGGAAAGGATTAATGTTTTGATGTTTATAGACTGTTACCATGATTTTATTGTGGGCTCTGAGCCACCAGTTATTGAATCAGGGTTTCCCGAGAAAATATTCCTGTTTCACCGATCTCAAGAAACAAGGCAGAGGAAGCAGTGCTTCTGGCCATAGAGTCCCTGTGGCATAGGGCTGGGTTCTTACTGGCAATGCCGAGTCATCTGGTCAGAACGCTTTACAACCACACAAAGAGGGCAAATAAAGTGCACAGCCAGCTCCTCTGAGCCCACAAAAGGTCCTGTTGAAATCTATTAATCTCCTCCGCTGAAGGGCAAGTGGAGACGATGACAATACTGAGGTGTGGAATAGAAGAAATGTGATAAGCGGCTCTATTTTGTTTCCACCTCTAGTGGCTTAGGAACACAGAGTGTTCGAGGCTCAAAGAACTGAGAAACCTCAACAGCCTTAGAGGTTGATTGTGAATATGTGGGTTTCTCTTTAGTAACTTTAGAAGGGCCACATTGTTTAATTGAAAAACTCAATAACCCTTGTAAGTTTTCAAAAGCAAAATTCTCTTTATGCCTATGATCTTACTAACAATCAGATAAAAGCTCTTTCTCATCACAGTCCACCTACAATTTTTAAAAGGAAATTACCTAATCTGGGATTATAAATAAAACCTAAATAAACACACCTAAACAGCTCACTGAGATATAAATACCTGTCTATGTTCACTCAGGTGTAGGTAATTATAAAAGAAATAAATGTACCTGGGGCCCAGCCCTGAGCCAATGAGGAAATCAGGGGAGTTTTGTTTTGGGCCTCTTTCACGTTTCACTGTGGGTGCTTTTCTTTTCCTTCTTGACAATCCTTCCTCTGTCCTTGCACCCTGCCTCCCAGAGAAACTCGCACATATCTCATTCAAACTTTTAGCCTCTGTTTGTTTCTAGTTCTCAGCTCCCTGCTCCCAACCCTGCTCAGTCATTAACTAACAATTCACCTCTGAACTTACAGGTAATGGTACCCAGAGGGTCTCTGAGGCATGAAGTTCAGGAATCAGATGGGGAAGGAGGACAGAGTAGGGTGGGGAGGGCAGTGGCGGGTTTGGAACTTCAGGGTGTGACATTGCGTCTGCTGCCTTCTCAGATCCACCTGCAACTCACCAGCCCAGCACTGGCCTATGGCCTTTCCACTCCTATTGCATTTTCTGGCTGAGATCACTGGATTTTCCTTTGTATCTTTTCTTATTTATCTCATACCTTCCAAAATCTTCAGTAAACTGGAAAAAGTTCAAAACAAGCAATTTAGAATTTAAATAACTAAAAATAATAGTTTAAAAATAGGTTGGTGCTCCCCCAAGTATAGTTCCCAGACCAGCAGCCTCGACCCCAACTGGGGGCTGGTTAGGAATGCTGACTCTGGGGCCCAGCCCACACCCATGGGATCAGAATATAACGAGATTCCCAGGTAATATTCATATGCATACTAAAGTATGAGAAGTTCTTCTCCCACCCCTGACAATTACCCATTAAGGATTTGAATGATGGACTTTCCTGATAATGGAAATGCCATGGTGACATGGCACCACTCACCATGTGAGTGCTTTTCACTCACACTTACCCTTGAAAGAATGATTTGGGAAAAAAATATTAACATCAGATGTTCATACTGAAGAACATTCTTTGTCTACTTGGGTATTTTTAGCCTGTGGGGCAGGAGTATGCCATTACCTGAGTGTTATGCTACCCGATTTGGAGGAAAAAAGATGTGGTAGGCAGATAAAATAGATTCGTTTCAAATCAGGAGGATTTTTCAAAGTTTAGAGGAGAGAATTCTGGGGTATAAACAAAGGGAATGAAAAAAAGGGAAGAAGAATTGCTCAGAAATCCAGCTATGGACTATGTATCCTCTTCATAGCGTTAGAGATGTCCAGGTTTCTAACATGAGTTATTTGGAAAGTACACTTTGATTTTAGGACCATGTTTTTTGATGGCAGCACCTAGCCTGGGTCTGGCTACATTGTCATATCTTTGGCAGGGTTATGAAGGATTGTACTTCAGAACACCAACATCAGATTCAAGACAGTGTCACTCGTTAAACTCTGTCAAGGGCTGGGTATGGTGGCTCATGCCTGTAATTCCAGAGCTTTGGGAGGCCGAGGCAGGAGGATCACTTGAAGATAGGAGTTTCAGACCAACACTGGCAACACAGTGAGACTCTTTCTCTATTACAAAGAAAAAAGAAAAAAAAATCTGTGAAGTATTCCACTAGGGAACATTATGTTTTAGGTCACATTTATCTGCAGACAATGAACTAGACAGTGATAAAAATGGTAGAGTCTAGAACCATGTTTTCAATGACCATATCACCTTTGCTTTCATATTTACTTGAGCTTAAAGAAGGCTGCTTTGGGCTTTAATCACTTTTGGGTTGCATTACATTATCCTAGCATCTCTGGGACAAAAACTTTTTATATATAAGATATATAACAGTGAATATGTATAAAGTGTAGAAATAAACTCACCCCTCTTCATTACTAAGTGTACTTTAGCATTTTGGAAAAAATAATGTACAACATGCAAATAAAAAATAATTAAAACATGCCTTTGGACAAGCATGCCTATAAAAACTAAGCAAAACCACAATAGTTGAATAGGTATCTGGAACATTGTTCTTTGGCAGGGAAATGGCAGAATCCCAAAATTCCTTCTTTTCTCTTAAAAAAAATTAATCTGCTCCTTTGGCAGATTGCGTTTTTTAAAGATGATCACAGAAACATTTCCTATCTCACAAACCTTTTCTATAAATATGACTTTGACATCCTTTCTCACAAAAGCTGGGATCTATGTTGCTTCCCCTTGGCATCGGGCAGGCTTTGATGACTGTTTGAAACAACGGACTATGGTGGAAATGTCCTCTGTAAATTCTGAAGCTAAATCACAAAAGGCAATTTCCATTCTGCCTTGCTTGCTGGAATGCTTACCCTTTAAGCTTTAGGCTGCTAATTAAGAAGTCATACTCTGAAGAAGTCCAGACTAGCTCAGATAGAGAAAATGGAGAGACCCTGAGACTACACACAGAGAGAGAGAGAGAGAGAGAGAGAGAGATGAAGGGATGCTGGGCCAGGCCCTAGGTAGTCCAGCCCCCAGCTGTTCCAAATCCACCACAGGTAGACTTTGAGTTACAACCATCCAATCTAATTCCTCACCCACAGAAACCAGGGAAGAAGATAAAATAATTGCACTTTTTTGAAGCCACTAAGTAACTGGCTGCACGTATGTTATTGGTTCCTGTTTAACACCATTTTATGTCTTCACGCCAGTTTTCTGTGGTGATATCTAAATCTAAGAAAGAATTAATGTTGTTGCAGTGGGGGCGACATTGTTCAAATGGTAAGGAAAATCTTTAAAGAAAGGCAAGACTTAGAAAAACAAAGGATGGTGAAATTGGGGTGTTGCGATACTGTCAATGTAAGGTAACAGGGTCGTGAAAGAGAAAATGGCAATCACTTGTGCAGTGATCATTTTCCGTGGGGCAGGTAGGAGCAAGGGAAATTAGGTTACAGAAAAAATTTGGGACCAGATTATAGGGGTTATTAAGTGGCATACTGAGTTAGGCTTTCATCTGTGGACAAGCAGAACTGATTGATGTTGCATTTTGTATATATATGAAGTGGTTGCGGGGGATGGCGGTGCTGACCTAATTGCCATGTGGCAGAGTTCTGATTGTGCATAATGTGGATGAAACATGTCTGATAAACTTCATCATGAATTCCATCTGAATACAATGCCAAAAACATGAAACATGCTTAGTCTTCATAATTCGTTCCTTATGTGGCAAGGCACATGCACACACTTTATAAAAACAGAGGGAATATTGCCCACAGCTGTATTTGGTCCACTCTTACACTCCAGAGATTTCACTCTTTTTTTTCTATTTTTATAACCATCTTTGTCACTTTCACTTCTTTCCTCTTTCCTGTTTTCGATTCAGCTGCAGCCATATCCAATAAAACACAGTGACAGATAGATGGATCTTACAGAAAATCTGCTGATTGCTCTCTCTGTAAACCTCAAATGTAAACAATAGAAAGGCATTTGTTTCTCTGTCATGCTTCTTTTACTACATAAAGATGGAAAACCGAATCAATGTTAGGAAAAAAGAATATGTTGTAGTTCCTCCCTGGTTGACTTTTTGGTAGCCATTCACCCCTAAAAAAAGACTACAGCAAAATGGGTGGTTATGTCTTGCCTATTTCACTAGGGGCAAAATAATTTCTATTTTTCTAATTTTCAAATTCTTTACTGAGGGAACTCTAGAAAAAGAAGTCAAAAATCCTAGTTACTGCAATTTGTATTGTTTTCAATTTCTCTGACTCTATAAAATAGCATAGGTAGAACAGGACACCAAAATAACATAAAAATGATTATATATGGAATATTCAAGAATCTGCTGGGTACTTGGTGTCATACATATCTAAATATGAAATATTTCGTTATTTCGAAAAGACTCAGGATCTTCACAAAATGACTGAAGTTCACCTCTCCACCTCTTCTTTCTCACCTCCTCTTTTAAATGACTCACCATCCCTCAACCAATAATTGGGACTGACACAGAAAAGATCTTTGAGTCCCCCACACAGTGAATTGTTTCTCAGTTTAGTTTTGGTTGTAGAGATACATGCTCTGCCCTGGTAAAGATCAGTTAGTTCTACCTGGACTCCAGTGTTTCTTCCACTTCTGAATATTACGTTTGTATTTATACTTTCCACAGCTGGAAAATGCATTCCTTGGTCGGTAATATAAAGCACAGAAATTATGCCTATGTGGTCATAGCAGGTGAGTAACTCTGGTCCCTTGTGGAGTCAGATGAACAAGGATCCAAACAGCATTACAGATGGAAAATTTAGGCACCATGTGGTCCCTTGGGGTTTGTACTGCTAGAAAACATTTTCAGTCCCAAGTAATAAAAATGACAGACAGTCACTCAGCCTACATGGAATTGTACCCTGTCACCTTTACTCAGGAAAATCTCCCTGTGAAGTCAGTGGGGGGTTTTAGACTGGGTTTGGGCCATAGAATATGCCCTTTTAAATGAAGACAATGGAATTAATGTTTAGCTGAGCAATTCAAGAACACATTTCAGTGACATGTCTGAGAAATTAGGGAAATGTCATTATTTCCCTTCAAAGTGCATTGTCATATTGCTAGGCATCATGGTAGCCACCAATTTGTTTCTGAGGTTGGATTGGACTAGCTTATTCATAAAATTTCACAGGGAAAATTGCTTTTCTTTTCTTTGCGAAAAGTCTATTAAGAACCTCATTCTATCACTGAGTTCTGGCTAGTTGCTATCAGCATGAAGTGCCCAAGAGGGATTTACATATAATACCTTTTACTTAATTCTCTGAGGATTTTTGCTTAAGCACTTACACCAGCATAGAGTTAATATTGCAATGAATGTGGTAGTTGGAATGCAAATGTTATTCCCAAGGGAGAAAGAGAAAACTAGAAACAATCACAGGAGCAGTTGTTGGGAAGCTGGAGAGGCAGATCCAGGTCCCCTTCCTTCCCCTGACACACAGGCATCCTTCAAATAGTGTCAGGGCCAGCTGTGTGGATAGAATCATAATCTTACTTGACATTATTACTTATCGTTTTCAAAATATACTTACTCTTTTTAAAGTACAATTTCTCTTTACATTTCTGTTGGGTTTCTTTTTGGTAGCTCTTTAAAGTGATGGCAGGGGCTTAATTGCCACCCCATCAGCAATCTTAACATATTTCTTAATAAATTTCAGATACATATATTTGAACCCCATCATGCCATAGGTTTTCTATATGTTATGAGAGAATGGGATTGATAAAGTACAGTTAAGATGCATGGGCTATGAGAGGCGGTGGATAGGAACTATTTATTTGATGCTTTAGGTTTTAGCATCAAGTTATTTGTGGAGTACAAAAAGAAAAATAAAATTGGTGTATACAACCATTGAGAAATGTAGCCTAGGTGTAATTGCTCCATTGGGTTTCTCCCTGTGGCCTATTTTTGCTTTTCATTAATAAATGTTCAGTGGATTTTGCGTCAGGGTTTGGTTGGATGATGAACACGTATGGTGTCTCCTGTCCTCTGCAATCTGCCACACTCTCAGACAGTATATTTTTGATTGGCAGCTCTTGGTAGCGGATAGATGAACTAGAATACCTAAATGTGACAATGCTCACTTTGTTGCCCCTTCCTTGCCTTGCACTGTGGCTGTCTCATTGTGTCCCTTTTTTCCAATCTGCAGGCAGTGTCACAGGATTCTGAGATCAGTTCACTCAATGTTTCACTCAGATTTTTCTCTCCTTACCTGTGTCAAGCTCATTCTGGTCCTGCGAAGTCCTTCGTAAAGTGCCAACAATCTGCTAATGTTCCTGGAAAATTTCGTAGATGCCATTTGCACTAGATTAATATTGTACTCGTTTTGCATACACAACAGGCAGTGAGCAAATGAAAGTAGATTCTTAGCTGGGAGACTATCAAATAGGATATTGACCTCAATCCCAAATATAAGATTTGGAGATTAAATATCAAAATAGATCTCTCTGAATATTTTTCACTTGCTGCCTGATGGAAATGTGTCCAGTTTTCTTTTGAAAATGAGTGACTCCCAGACAAGTGTCTTGCCATAACTGTGCCCTAATGCACTCCTGATCCCAGTGGCTTAAATTCCTGTCAGAATCCAAGTGCAAAAACAAAGTGAATAGAACAGATACCTCTGCTCCTCGGGTCTTGCTTTGAGAAGCAGAGTGAGCTGGGTCCAGACACTAGATACTACTATACTCAGTGCCACTGGGTGCTTCTTTCCCTGCCAGCACACTGTAATTAAAGAAGAGAGACATCAACGTGGAACCAGATCCCAGGCGCTGTCCAGTTGAAAAGGTCACTGCCGCAAATGAGCAATTAGTGCTCCCTGCTGCCGCGGAGGCTGTGGCTTCAGAAAGAGCCGCAGAAACACAATGCCTGGATAAACCAGCTTTGTAATCTGCTTGTCACAAGTCCAGTCGTCAGGGGTCTGTGCTGAATCGTAAAGGATAATGCTGTCCGGATTGGAAAAAATCAGATTTTTTAAAATGCAGCTGTCAACAGAACAGACCAAAGGGATATTTCATCTGTTGGCGGGGAGGATGTGGCGGACAAAGTACGGGGGGCATGGCTTTGAAGCCTCATCCTAAACCTTCACTATTTGGGACCTGCTTTCTCTCGAGGCCTCAGAGCTCAGCTGCAAAGCTTTGTTGCCTACTAAATGGGAATTTGAAAAAATTGGCTACAAATGCTAGGGTTAAATTGACTGTGTTATTAGCACTTTCTCTAAGAATCAGCTGCTTTCTTAAGGATTGTTCTTAAGAGTGTTTCATTTAAAACCTGGAACTTCTGCTTCCTCTTCATAAGGGTAGGAAGTGGAAATAGTGACAGGAGTGAAGGAGTGCTTGCTGGTGGCGGGTGAGTGAGGAGGACTGGTGGTGGAAGGAGGAGATGAGAGCTGAAACGTCTTTCCAAACTGCTCCTGGCTGAGCAGCCTGGGCCTGCCGCAATCCTGCCACCCCTGCAAAGCCCAGAATGCAGCAGGCAGACAGGGCTTTGGGAAGCCGCTCTGAAGCCACAGGTTTGACCTTGAAGACAGATGACTGACCCACTCTTCAAGGTAGCCTGATAGAAACTTCATTTCTTTGGCCACCGTCTGTCAAATCCAGAGAAGGAAAAGAGACAATTCTCATTTCATCAGCCCAAAAGGCAAGATTTTGTTTTATGTTACAGACAAAGCTGTGAAATTGCATCTGACAAGAGAGGGCTCAAATAGTGAATTATCCAAGGTTTTGATACAGGAATCAAGATTTTTCCCCTTTGTGTTGTAACGTTAGTGTTCAAGTTGTAAGGTAAATTGATCAAGCTATATTGGTTTAGTAAAGAGGAGGATGCAGCTGCCTCTCCCCATCCTCTCCTCTGTAGGATGGTTCCTAAAAATATAATCAGCCCTATTTTTATATGGGCTCAGGCCTCTGATTTTATAATGCAAGTTTATGGGCATTCTGATGCTTCGAATTGTAAACAACAACAGCACAACAAAAAACTCCAAGATTAATTTATAAGTTTCTCATAGACATACAGGAGGTAATCTCAGAAAAGGACATTTAAATTACTTGCTCTTCTACTTTCCCGTATAAACTCGTGCTAAATTCTACCCAGACTTTGTCCACATTCTCATGCATGTAAGTCTGTAATGCCTACTCATGAATCAATTGTGTTTTCTGTCTTGCCTATTGGTATGGAGAGGTCTTTGGTTGACAGGATTGTTTTATTCCCCTGACAGTGGTCAAGAGGATGAGAGGTGCTTTGGGAAGGGTAGAGCTAAGCCAGGAGGCAAGCACTGGACAGAGCGAGTAACTGAGGGCAGTCCAGGTGCTGGGGCATGAGGGAATGCAGGGTAAGAAGTCAACTTAGTGATTTCTTCCAGTATAGCTTCCTCTGCTCGCCTCTGACCAGGATGAAGTTAAAGGGCTCCATTGCTGACTCTGCTTTCAACTCTCAAAAAGACATTTTCCTAAGTCCGGGTTTTCAAGATTCCATTTATCTGTTCTTATTATGCAATTTGTCTGAGCCCCCCTGGAGGCTGAGATGGCAGTTGGTGCTAACTTCTTGGCACTAAAAGCTGCTTTTCTTTACAAAGGCTGGGCTTATCTCATTGAGGCATTTTGTTGTCAAGCTCTGAGTTGACAGCACAGAGTTACTAACACTCTTTCAACAGAAACTAAGTTTATAAGCTTGTAATTAGTGTTTAATGTTTGATATTTATACAGAGCTTTACAAAGCTCAAAGCATTCTACAAGAAGAAAAGGAAAGTAAGCAAAACAAAACAAACAAAAAATCCCATTGAAACAAGGGCACAGAATGGTAGGATGTTATATAAAACCTAAATGTCATCTATATGTAGATATGTATACATTCTTGTGTATATATATTCATATATACATATATGAATAAGGACTTCTATCTAAACAATTTATGGAAGTTTTCAGGTGATTATTGCAATATTTCTAGGGCATATTCTTGTTTTTCATTCATTAATTATCAATTCTTTAATTACTCAGAAATCATTAATTCCATTACTCTAGGAGTAACACTATTCAATGTCTTATTGAGTCCAGATAATAGCACTTAAGGTTTTTGGCCATAGATCCTATATATTTAACAGGCTGCCTTCTGCTCAGGATTCTCTCTTTCTCATCTTTCTTCCTTTCTTTTCTTCCTCCTTGTTGTGTAGTTTTTAAACAATCAATATGTTTTGATATTTAACTTCATAATGAAATGAAAAAGTTTTCTGATACGGTTATTGATCAAAGCAAATATCTCCCTGGCTCATCTCTAGGTGAATTCTCTCTGTACTCATAATTCTTATTTCAACACTGGTATGTGTCTTTCAGGACCACTTTCTCTTAATGTATATGTGTGTGTACATGTATGATGTGTACATGCACAAAGAAGGTATTTGTGAATTTTTAAAACAATAATAATGATATCTAATATTTTTAGGGTACTTATTATGCAACAGGTACTGTTCTAATTAATCCTGACAATAACACTATAAGGCTCTCTGTATCCCCATTTTGCTAATGAGAAAATGAAAAACCCAGGGAGGGTAAGTAACTTTCCTGGGATTGCACTGTCAGTAAGTGGCAGAGCCAGGGTTCACATGCAGGTTTACACTTCTAACCAGTATGCCCTATTATGCTCTCTGTATATATATTGTCTCGATATACTCTCTGATATATATATACTCTGTACAAGCAATAATGTGTTTCAGAGATTTTTTTAATACTAATGCATTCTAGATTAATTTATGCTTCTAAATTGCTAGATAGTTTTCCATTTCATGGATGGGCCCTATTTTTGTTTAGCCATTCCCCATTAGTCAACTTTTGGTTATTAGTACTTGATTTTTCCTTCCATTTTCTTTTCAAATTTTTTTATTACAGTAAAAATACATTATATAAAATTAACCATCTTATTTGTTTTTAATTGTATGATTCAGTCGTATTCACTGCATTGTTAATGTACAACCATTACTACCATTCAACTCCATTACACTTCATCTTGTAAAACTGAAAGTTTATATCCATTAAAGAATAACTTCTCATTTCCTTACCCCCACAATCCCTGGCAACCACCATTCTGCTTTCTGTTTGTAAAAGTTTGACTACTTTAGATACTCCATATAAGTGGAGTCACATAGTATTTATTTCTCTGTGGCTGGCTTATTTTATTTAGCATTATGTCCTCAGGTTTCATTCATGTTGTAATATAAGTCCAATTTTCCTTCTTTTTTTTTTTTTTCCAATACGAAGTCTTGCTCTGTTGCCCTGGCTGGAGTGCAGTGGCACGATCTCAGCACACTGCAACCTCTGCCTCCTAAGTTCAAGCAATTCTCCTGCCTCAGCCTCCCAAGTAGCTGGGATTACAGGCGTGTGCCACCACACCTGGATAATTTTTGTATTTTTAGTAGATATGGGGTTTCACCATGTTGGCCAGGCTGGTCAGGAACTCCTGACCTCAAGTGATCTGGCCCCCCAACCCTCGGCCTCCCAAAGTGCTGGGATTACAGGCGTGAATCACCACACCCGCCCTTGAGGCTCCTGCCGGCCTGATTTTCCTTCTTTTTAAAGCTGCATGAGATTCCATTGTATGTATATACCACATCTTGCTCATCCATTCATTGATCAATGAACACTTGGTTGCTTCCATTTTTAACTATTAAAAATAATGCTTCTGTGAACATGGGTGTATCTTTTCAAGGCCATACTCTCAATTATTTTGGTTATATATAGGCATACCTCATTTTGTCATGCTTCACTTTATTGTGCTTCACAGATAATGTGGTTTCACAAATTGAAGTTTTATGGTAATCCTGCATGGAACAAGTCTATAGCCACCATTTTTTCAAATAGCATGTGCTCATTCATGTCTCTGTGTCACATTTTGGCAGTACTCATAATATTTTAGACTTTTAAATTATTATTATATCTGTTATGGTGATTTTTGATCAGTGATCTTTGATGTTATTGTAATTGCTTGGGGGTGGCACAATTCACACCTATATAAGATGGTGAACTTAATAAATAAGTATATGTGTTCTGACTGCTCCATGGACTGGTCATTCCACAATTTTTCTCTCTCTCTTTGGGCTTTCCTATCCTCTGAGATACAACAATATTAAAATTAGGCCAATTAATAACCCTACAATGGCCTACATGTTCAAGTGAAAGGAAGGGTCATGTATCTGTCACTTTAAAGCAAAAGCTAGAAAAGACTAAGCTTAGTTTGTAAGACATGTCAAAAGCCAACATAGCCCAAAAACTAGGACTCTTGTTTCAAAAAGCTATTAGCCAGGTGATGAATGCAAAGAAAAGTTCTTGAAGAAAATTCAAAGTGCTCCTCTAGTCAATATACAAATGATAAGAAGGTGAAACAGCTTTATTGTTGATATGGGGAAAGTCTGAGTGGTCTTGATAGAAGATCAAAGCAGCCGCAGCATTCTGTTAAGCCAAAGCCTAATCCAGAACAAGACCCTAACTCTTCAATTCTTTGAAGGCTGAGAGAGGTGAGGAAGCTGCCAAAGGAAAGCTGGAAGTGAGCAGACATTGGTTCATGAGATTTAAGAAAGTAGCCATTTCTATAACATAAAAGTGCAAGGTGAAGCAGCAAGTGCTGTTGTAGAAGCTGCAGCAAGTTATCCAGATCTAGCCAAGATCATTTATGATAGTGTCTACACTAAACAATATATTTTTAATGGTCTTCTATTAGAAGAAGATGTCATCTAGGACTTTCATAGCTAAAGAGGAGAAGTCAATGGCTAGCTTCAAAGCTTCAAAAGATAGCCTGATTCTCTTGTTAGAGGCTAATGCAGTGAGTGACTTTAAGTTGAAGTCAGTGCTCATTTACCATTTCAAAATTGTAAGGGCCTTAAGAATGATGCTAAATCTACTCTGCCTGTGCTCTGTAAATGGAACAACAAAGCTTGGTTGAAAACACATCTGTTTACAGCATGATTTACTGAATATTTTAAGTCTGCTGTTGAGACCTGCTGGCTCAGGAAAAAACAAAATCAAAAACAAAAACAAAACAAAACAAAAAAACACTGTTCCTTTCAAAATGTTACTGCCCATAGATTGACAATGCACCTAGTCACCCCCGGGCTCTGATGAAGATATACAAAGAGATTAATGTTTTCATGCCTGCTAGCACAATATCCATGTGTATCCCATGGATCAAGGAGTAATTTTGACTTTCAAGTCTTATTATTGAAGAAATACATTTTATAAGGCTATAGTTGTCATAGATAATGATTCCCCTCATAGGTCTGGGCAAAGAAATTGAAAACCTTCTGGAAGAAATTTGTCATTTTAGATGCCATTAAGAACATTTATGAGTCATGGGAGGAGGCCAAAATATCAACATTAGCAGGAGTTTGGAAGAAGTTGATTTTAACCCTTATAGATGACTTTGAGGGGTTCAAAATTCAGCAGGGAAGTAACTACAGATGTGGTGGAAATACTAAGAGAAGTAGAATTAGAAGTGGAGCCTAAAGATGTGACTGAGTTGCTGCAATCTCATGATAAGGATTGAATGGATGAGAAGTTGCTTCTTATCGATGAACAAAGAAAGTAGTTTCTTGAGATGGAATTTATTCCTGGTTAAGATGCTGGGAACAATGTTGAAATGACAACAAAGGATTTAGAGTATTCATACACTTAATTGATAAAGTAGTAAGAGGGTTTGAGAAGATTGACTTCAATTTTGAAAGAAGTTCTATTGTAGGTTAAATGCTATCAAACAGCATTGCATGCTACAGAGAAATCTTTCATGAAAGAGTCAATTAATGTGCAAACTTTGTTGTTGTATTGCTGTAAAAAATTGCCACAGCCTCCCCAACCTTCAGCAATCACCACCCTGATCAGTCAGCAGCCATCACCATCAAGGCAAGACCCTCCACCAGCAAAAAGATGACAACTTGCTCAAGGCTCAGAAGATTGTTAGAATATTTTAAGAATAAAGTATTTTTTAAACTAAGGTATGTACATTGTTTTTTTAAGACATGATGTTAGAATATTTTAAGAATAAAGTATTTTTTAAACTAAGGTATGTACATTGTTTTTTTAAGACATGATAGTATTGCATGCTTAATAGACTATAGTATAGTACAAACATAACTTTTATATGCAATGGGAAACAAAAAAATTGTATGACTTGCTTTATTGTGATATTCATTTTATTGTAGTGATCTGGAACCAAATCCACAGTATCTCTGATGTATGCCTGTACCCAGAAGTGGACTTGCTGGATGATATTTAAATTCTATTTTTAACTTTTTGCAGGATTATCATACTGTTTTCCACAGTGACTGTACCACTTATATTCTCACCAACTGTACACAAGGGTTCCATTTCTCCACATCCTTGCTGACGCTTATTTTCTGATTTTTAAATATTAACCTTTTTCTAATGGGTGATATCTCATGGTAGCCTTGATTTGCATTTTCCTAATAACTAGTGAGGTTGAAAATCTTTTCCTCTGCCTCTTGGTAGTCTGTGTATCACCTGTGGAGAAATGTCTATTCAAGTCTTTTGTCCATTTTTGAATTAGGTTGTTTTGTTGTTGATGAATTTTAGGCATTCTCCGTGTATTCTGGCTATTAATTTTTTTATTAGATACATTCTTTGCAAATATTTTCTCCCATTCTTTGGACTGCCTTTTTTTTACTCTGTTAGTAGTATCTTTTGAAGCATATTTAAACTTTTTTTAGGAAGTCCATGGTTTTCTCAATTCTAAAATTCATGTGGAACCAAAAAAGAGCCCACATAGCCAAAGCAAGACTAATCAAAAAGAACAAATCTGGAGGCATCACATTACCTGATTTCAAACTATACTATAAGCCCACAGTCACCAAAACAGCATGGTATTGGTATAAAAATAGGCACATAGACCAGTGGAACAGAATAGAAAACTCAGAAATAAACCCAAATACTTATAGCCAACTGATCTTTGACAAAGCAAACAAAAACATAAAGTGGGGAAAGGACACCCTTTTCAACAAATGATGCTGCGATAATTGGCTAGCCACATGTAGGAGAATGAAACTGGATCCTCATTGCTCACCTTATACAAAAATCAACTCAAGATGGATTAAGGACTTAAATCTAAGATCTGAAACTCTAAAAATTCAAGAAGATAACCTTGAAAAAAACCCTTGTGGACTTTGACTTAGGCAAGGATTTCATGACCAAGAACCCAAAAGCAAATGCAATAAAAGCAAAGATAAATGTCTGGGACTTAATTAAACTGAAGAGCTTTTGCATGGCAAAAGGAAGAGTCAGAAGAGTAAACCGGCAACCCACAGAGTGGAAAAAATCTTCACAATTTATACATCTGACAAAGGACTAATATACAGAATCTACAATGAACTCAAATCAACAAGAAAAAACAATCCCATCAAAAAGTGGGCTAAGGACATGAATAGATAATTCACAAAAGAAGATATACAAATGGCCAGCAAACATATGAAAAAATGCTCAACATCACTAATGATCAGGGAAATGCAAATCAAAACCACAATGCCATACCACCTTACCCATGCAAGAATGGCCATAATCAAAAAATAAAAAAATAGTAGATGTTGGCATGGATGTGGTGAACAAGGAACACTTCTACACTGCTGGTGGGAATGTAAACTAGTACAACCACTATGGAAAACAGTGTGGAGATTCCTTAAAGAACTAAAAGTATAACTACCATTTGATCCAGCAATCTCACTACTGGGTATCTACCCAGAGGAAAAGAAGTTATTTTACGAAAAAGATACTTGCACACACATGTTTATAGCAGCACAATTCGCAATTGCAAAAATGTGGAAGCAACCCAAATGCCCATCAATCATTAAGTGGATAAAGAAACAGTAGCATAGATATACAACAGAGCACTACTCAGCCAGCCATTAAAAAGGAATGAATTAATGGCATTCACAGCCACCTGGATGAGATTGGAGATGATTATTCTAAGTGAAGTAACTCAGGATATAAGCTATGAGGATACAAAGGCATAAGAATGACACAATGGACTTTGGGAACCCAGTAGGAAAGGGTGGGAAGGGGGTGAGGGATAAAAGACTACAAATTGGATGCAGTGTATACTGCTCAGGTGATGGGTGCACCAAAATCTCACAAATCACTGCGAAAGAACTTACTCATGTAACCAAATACCAACTGTTCCCCAATAACCTATGGAAATAAAGAAAGTTAAAACAACAGAAAAAAGAAGTCCATGGTTTTCTTTTGCTGTCTGTGCCTTTGGTGTGATAGCCAATGAAGTCATTGTGAAAAAAAATGTTGTTAGGCTTTTTCCTCTATGATTTCTTCTAAGAATTTTAGTTTTAGAACTTACACTTATTTCTTTGATCCATTGCCTTTTAATCTATGAACATGGGATATGTTTCCATTTATTGTCTCCCTTAATTTCTTTTAGCATTGTTTTATAGTTGTTTTGTTGTATAAGTCTTTCACCTCCTTGATTAAATTAATTGCTAAGTATTTTATTATTTTTGATGATACTGTCAATAAAATTGTTTTCATCATTTCCATTTCTTATTGTTTATTGTTAGTGTATAGAAATGTAACTGATTATTTTGTGCTGGCTTTGTATCTTGTTAAATTGCTGAATTCACTTATTAGGTCTAACATTTTTATGTGGAATCTTCAGGGTGTTCTACATAGATGATCATATCATCTGCAAACAGATAATTTTAGTTCTTCCTTTTCCATTTCTATTCTATCTGTTTATTTTTTCTTGTCAAAGATATTCTTTCAGTCTTTCACCATTGGGTATGATGTTCACTGTGGGTTTTTCATATATGGCTTTTATTATGTTGAGGTCGTTTCCTTCTATACCTAGTTAGTTGAATGTTTTTATTAGGAAACGGTGTTGAATTTTGTGAAATCCTTTTTCTGCATCGATTAAGATGATTATGTGTTTTTTTTCCCCTTCATTCTGTTAATGTGATGTGTTATGTTGATTTTTGTATGTTGAATTATCCTTGTATTTCAGGAATAAATCCCATTTGGTCTTGCTATATAACTCTTATAGTATGCTTCTGAATTCAGTTTGCTAATATTTTATTAAGCATTTTTGCATGAATGTTCGTAAGAGATATTGATTTGCTATTTTCTTTTCTTGTAGTGTCTTCCTTTGGCTTTGGTATCAAGGTAATGCTGGCCTCATAAGGTGAGTAAGAAAGTGTTCTCATCTTTTCAATGCTTTTTTTTGAAAAATTCGAAAATGATTTGTGTTAGTTCTTTTTTAAATGTTTGTTGGAATTTACCCAGGACCCGTCAGGTCCTGGGCTTTACTTTGTTGGAAGATTTTAAATTACTGACTCAATATCCTTCTAGTTACAGGTCTATTCAGATTTCATATTTTTTTCATGATTGTGTCTTGGTAGAGTTTGTGTTTCTAGCAATTTCCCCATTTAATCTAGGTTATCTAAGTTGTTAGTGTGCAATTATTTATAGTACTTTCCCACAATCCTTTTTATTTCTATAGAATCAGTAGTATTCTCACTTTCATTTCTGACTTTAGTAATTTAAGTCTGTGGTTTTTTTTCTTAGCCTATCTATTTAAGTTTTGTCAATTTTGTTGATATTTTAAAACAAACCAACTTTTGGTTTTATTGATTTCCTGTATTGTATTTCTCTATTTTGTTTATTTCTGTACCATCGTCATTCTTTTTTTTCCTGCCAACTTTGGGTTTCGATAGTTTCTTTTTCTATTTTTTTAAGCTGTAACTTTAGGTAGTTGATTTGAGATCCTTCTTGTTTTTAAGTGTTTATAGCTATAAATTTCCCCTAAAATTATTTAGCACTGTTTTCACAGCATCCTATATTTTGGTATGTTGGGCTTTCATTTTCATTCATCTGTAAGTATTTTCTAATTTCTGTTGTGCTTTCTTCTTTGATCTGTTGGTTGTTTAAGAGTGTGTTGTTTAATTTTTACAATATTATAAATTTTCCATTTTTACTTACGTTATTGATTTCTAATTTTGTTTCATTGTGATTGGAGAAGATACTTTTTATGATATCTGTCTTTGAAAATCTACTGAAACATAATCTATGGCCTAACATATAGTCTATCCTGGAAAATGTCCCATGTGCACTTGAGAAGATATGTATGCTGTTATTGCTGGGTACGGTGTTCAATGTGTGTCTATTAGATCTAGTTGGTTTATTCTGTTGTTTAAGTACTCTACTTTCTTATTTATCTTTTTTCTGGTTGTTTTAGCCATTATTGAGAATGCAGTACTGAAATCTCCAACTATTATTGTAGAACAGTCTATTTCTCCCATTGGTTCTCTCAGTTTTTGTTGAACATGTATATATTTTAATAGTTTGTCATTAGGTGCATAAATGTTTATAATTATATATTCTTGCTGTACTGAACTTTTTATTAATTCATAATGCCCTTCTTCATTTTTTGTAAATTTTGAAAAATGGAAGACTATTTTGTCTGATATTAGTATCACTAACTCTGATCTTTTTTGGTTACTATTTCCATAGAATATCTGTTTCCATCCTTTCACTTTAAATCTATTTGTGTCTTTGGATCTAAAGTAAATCTCTTGTAGACAACATACAGTTAGATTATATTCTTAAATTTATCCTGCAAATCTCTGTCTTTTGACTGGAGAGTTTAATTCACTTACATTTAAAGTAATTATTAAAAAAAGGTTTTACTTCTGTCATTTTTCTATTTGTTTTCTAAATGTCTAATAGCTATTTTGTTCCTCATTTCCTGAATTACTATTTTCTTCTGTGTTTAGTTGATTTTTTTTGTAGTAAAACATTTCTCATTTCTTTTTTATATATCCTATAGGCATATTCTTTGTGGTTACCATGGAGATTACATTTAACATTCTAAAGTTATAACAGTCTAACTTCAATTTATACCAGCTTCATTCCAATAACATACAAAACTGCTCCTTTAACAGGTTCATCCTCATCGCTTTAGGTTGCTAATGTCACAAAATTACATGTTTTTACATAGTATGGCCCAAAATATAAACTAATAAATTTTTTAAATGCATTAGTGTTTTAAATAAATAGAAAAATGTGGGGTTACAAACCAATGTTACAATAATATTAGCTTTTAGATTGTTATTTTTCAAAGTGTTTTAGTATCTTAAATAATGTAGAGAACAAAAAGTACAGTGACAAACCATTGTTACAGTAATGCTAGCTTTTATAATTGCCCATGTATTTACCTTTATTGAGATCTTTATTTCTTTATGTAGCTTTACTCTCTGGTGTCATTTTATTTCACCTTGCTGGACTCCCAAGCATTTCTTGTGTGGCAAATTTAGTGGGAACAAACTTTCTCAACTTTTGTTAATCTGGGAATGTCTTAATTTCTCCTTCACTTTTGAAGAACAGTTTTGTCAAATACAGGATTTTGGTTTGACAATTTTTGTTGTTGTTGTTGTTGTTTTAATTTAGCATTTTGAATGTATTTATCCACTATCTTCTGGATTCCAATGTTTCTGATGAGAAATCTGATGATAATCTTATAGAGGATTCCTTCTATGTGACAAGTCAAATCTCTTTTGCTGCTTTCAAGTTTTTCTCTTTGCCTTTGCTTTTGAAAGTTTGATTGAAATGTGTTGTGGTGTAGGCCCCTGAGTTCTTCTTACTTAGAGTTTGCTGGGCTTTTTGGAGTTTATATTCATGCATTTCACCAAACTTGGGAGGTTTTCATTCATTATTTCATCAACTATTCTCTTTGTCCCTTTATCCTTGTCTTCTCTGTGTGGGACTCCCAGAGTATGTAAGTTGGTATACTTGGTGGTGTCCCACAGTACTGGGGGAACCCGCCCCCAGTATTTCAACATGGGTTCTTTCTATTTTCCATAAGTGTCGGCTGGCTGAGAAATAAAGAGAAAGGGTACAAAGGGAGGAATTTTACAGCTGGGACTCCAGGGGTGACATCACATATCGATAGGACAGTGATGCCCACCTGGGCCTTAAACTAGCAAGATTTTTTATTAAGGGTTTCAAAAGGGGAGGGGGTGTAAGAATAGGGAGTAGATCACATGCTTCAAAGGGCAAAAAGGAGAACTACTGATAAGGGTCCAACAAAGATCACAAGACAAAAGGGCAAAAGCAGAACTACTGACAAGGGTCTATGTTCAGTGGTGCACATATTGTCTTGATAAACATCTTAAACACAGAAAACAAAGTTGAGAGCAGAGAGTTGGTCTGACCACAAATTTACCAGGGTGGAGTTTTTCCCCACCCTAGTAAGCCTGAGGGTACTGCAGGAGACCAGCGCGTATCTCAGTCCTTATCTCAACCGCATAGGACAGACATTCCCAGAGCGGCCATTTATAGACCTCCCCCTAGGAATGCATTCCTTTCCCAGGGTATTAATATTAATATTAATATTCCTTGCTAGGAAAAGAATTTAGCGATATCTCTCCTACTTGCACGTCCGTTTATAGGTTCTCTGCAAGAAGAAAAATATGGCTCTTTTTGCCCTACCCCAGACCTTATGATTGTCTTCCCTTGTTCCCTAAAAATTGCTGCTATTCTGTTCTTTTTCAAGGTGCACTGATTTCATATTGTTCAAACATACATGTTTTACCATCAATTTGTACAGTTAATACAATTATCACAGTGGTCCTGAGGTGATGTAAATCCTCTGCTTACGAAGATAACAGGATTGAAAGATTAAAGTAAGACAGGCGTAAGAAATTATAAAAGTATTATTTGGGAACTGATAAATGTCCATGAAATCTTCACAATTCATGTTCCTCTGCTGCGGCTCCAGCCGGTCCCTCCGTTTGGGGTCCCTGACTTCCCACAACACCACAGGTCCCTTAGGCTCTGTTCATTTTCTTCAATCTTTTTTTCTTCTGTTTCTCAGACTCAATTATTTCAGTTGTCCTCTCTTTAAGTTCACTGATTCTTTCTTCTGCCTGCTTGAATCTGCCTTGGAATCCCTCTAGTGAATTTTTCATTTCAGTTATTCTATTTTTCATGTCCAGAATTTCATTTTGGCTTCTTTTTACATTTTCTAACTCTTTACTGATTTTTTATTTTGTTCATACATCGTCTTTTCTCTCTCCACACCTTCCTTTAGTTCTTTGAGCATATTTAAAACAATTGGCTTAAAGTCTTTGTTTAGTGCAACTGCCATTAGGTCTTTCTCAGGGATAGTTTCTGTTGATTTACTTTTTTCCTTTGAATGGGCCATATTTTCCTATGTTTTTTGTTGGTTTGTCTGTTTATTTGTTTGTTTTCATGCCTTATGATTTTCTGTTGAAAACTGAACATTTGAATCTAATGATGTGGTAACTCTCGAAATTAGATTCCCCATCTTCCCCAGGGTTTGCTGGATTTTGCTTATTGTGTTTTTGGTTATTCTAACCTGTCTCTATGTCATAGGTCAGTGTGAGATATAATGTCTTCTCAAGTATTTTCTGAAGCTGCACCTTTTCCTAGGCACGCACGGTCACTTTCAAATTTTCCCCATATATGTAGTTGCTTTTGAATAACTGAGTCTTTAATGTCTGGATACAAAAAGTGGAAAAAAAGAATAATAAAAGAAGGAGGGGAGAAAGAGTGCCAGCCCTTTAAATCCTCTGGAAGTCATTTTAGCCCTAGAGTGTGGGGGCTGTAACAATGGAGGAGGTGAAACAACAATGGCTGCATGTCTCTTTGTTGGTATGTTTGTGATCAGAAGTAGCAGCAATCAGTGTACAGATACCTGACATTTGGGTGACAGGGTCCATTTTTCCTACCCTGACTTCCACAAGGTATACCCAGGACACTCCAGAAACATGCGCACAGCTGCCTGCCACAGAGCTGAGGATGGAATATGGGTAGCTGCTACCCTGATAAGAACTGAAATAGACTGAAATTAACTGCAATTGACCATTAAAGGCTTTTCCTAGAAATTGCAAGGCTGCAATAGAATCCAGAGTTCCAAAAGAGTTACATCAGACTGATTCTGCCAGAGCAAATGTTGTCTAGGTGGGGAGACAGACAGATTGCTGGTGCTTCCCACTCCACCATCTTCCCAGAATCCTCCTGGTTGTTATTTGTTTCTTCTTGTAAATATTTGCTGCAAAGCAAAGCTTTCCACTGGTGTTTTCATATATATATATTATATGCATGTATTCTCAATAACAGAGAAGAAAAATAGAATTTCTGGGTTGGAGTGTGTGTGTGTGCGTGCACGCGCATGCATGACCAAAGTGCTTTCAAAGGTTGCACTTATTTACACTTCAAACATATATTGTATGAGAGTACATTTTTTTTTTCATCTGTCAACACTTGGTATAATTGTTATTTAAATTCTTTTTCAATTAGATGAAAATACTTGATATATATTGTTTAAATTTGTATTTCTTTTTATGTTTATTGGTCATATTTTCTGACTTCAATTTTATTTTTATATTTTGCTCTTGTGAGCAGCCATTTTAAATTTCATTTCAGCTAGGAGTTTTCAGGCCATTCCGTCTGGAAGTGTAGATGGAGTCACTTTAACAACAACAACCCATGCCCAGCACAATAACTAGAACATCACTGGAACACAACAAATAATGATTGACTGAACCTTCTCCAAGCCATGAGTATGTGCTATGCTTTGTTACACTCATTTTTTTTTTTTAAAGAAACACATTTCCAGGAGAAAAAGTTAAATGTCTAGGTTCGTTTTCTCTTGAGATCATTTTTTCTTACCCCTAGAGTAACCTCAGTTTCATGCAAATAAACCTTCATCAGGGCTGTTCTGCTCACTTATCAGATAACTCCAGACATGCCTGAATGCCAGCACTAGGCAGTGGTGGCCTCTTAAGTCTTACCATCTCCCCAACTTTCTGGAATCCATGCTTTGAGTTGTCAGAAAATAAAAATATTAATAAAAACAATTGTTCAATTTAAGGCAAAGGATTTGGGCCCAATGCAATCATTTTGGACTGTTTTTATAAGAAATGTTTTATAATTGTTTCTAAAGATTTCCATATGAAAGATACCTTTATTTATTCTGCAAACATGTACTCAATGCCTGCTGTATTGTGGTGCTGGGCTATAACCACACAGTCATGCTTTCTAGGGGCATATGAGGATGATAAAATACAAACAAACAAGCAAAACAATGAGTGTAACAAAGCACAGCACATACTCTGACAGTTTGGAGAAGGTTCAGAGGGGGCATAGGGAGGGTGTGATGAGTTGAATCCCAGGGAGTCAGGAAAATCCTCATTGTTAAGATGATGTTTCAGCTAAAAGGATGCCTTTTTTAAAGATGTGGGTGGCCAGGGTTATGATGACTTTGCTGTTGTCAAACAAACTTCAGCCAAGATAATTGATAGTAGCTCAAAAGATCTCATCTCCTAACTGACATACAGCTTAGAACTAAATAAAACCAAACCACTTCCAATAAATGTGATGACATTTTCAAAGTCTATGCAATATGGGTTTTGTGAATATTATTCTAAATATTTTACAATAACAGGAAATGTTGTGATAACATGAAATCAGACAGACTTTGAAAAGCCCCTCAGAAACTTGTAATCACAAGTTAATTTGAGAGAAATCTGATCATGGCAAAGCAGCAATCAATCCCATTTGCCTAGCATAGAAGTCAGTTATGTCTCTATATTTACATAGTCTATGTCTTTAAATTTATATATTCTGTGTCATTTTATATATATTCTATATCTTTATAGAACTGTATAATAAAAATAAATAAATAAATAAATAAGAAGATGAGATGCTTATCAACGGAGGGTAAAAAGGACAGTGCCAACATTTTTGTGATGTTTCTTATTTTCAAGGTCAGAGAATAATGTACTTTTCTGAAATTTTTAAGAAGATAGTTTAAAACTTACATTGTTCTTTAACTTTAGCTGTTCCCAAATGAACCCAGGTTAAAAAAGGTTGAAGATGGCAGGGTGAGAGATGAATGAACACTAATATTCACTTGAGATGTGTGTGTTTACAGACCATGTTCATTTATTCATACAACTAATGTAATGAACATTTACTGTGTGTTGGGCAGTATGCTAGAGGCAGGGCATGAAAAGATAATATAATTTTTTTCCCTTTAAGGAATTTATAGTCTGGTTCAGTAGACATAGCCCTAAATGTATTATTATAATGCAGTAGAATAAGGACTCTGTTTCTAGCCAGTCTTTTACTAACCTAGAGCTACAGACAAAATGTGTGCTATGGGAACTTAAAAGTTACTTATCTCATCTTGAGTTATCTTATCTTGGGGAGCCAAGAAGGCTTCACAGAAAAGGTGACTTTTATGGACAAAGTAGGTATAAGAGTTTTTAATTTTCCTTCCCCCCAGTGAAGCAATTATAAGACCCAGAAAAGTATAAAGCAAAACAAATAGAGCAAAAATATTATAAGAGAATAATAGTCCAATCAGGAGCAAACACAAATATGGTGTGATTTCTTATAATTAATGATTTGTAAAAATGATCATTCATTTGACTGAGTGTTTAGCTCACTTTATCCTTCTCCTTTAAATGGCACAAATGTCATGACTTTAAACCTGTGAAGACGGAAATATAATCTTGGTACTCTGCTTGTAGTGAACTCTGTAGTGAACACTATTTTACATGTCATACTAATCCAAAGACTTTGATTGGTTTTTAGTCTTCACCTAGCTAAGTACTCAACTTCAAGTTAAAATAGAATGCGCCTCAACATCAATAATTTCAGCATAACATATTATTTAGGGTTAACTTAATAACTAAAAACAATAAAATTAAGGTGGCTGCTTCTGGAAAGCAGGACCCTGGGGGGGAGGAAAAGAATGAGATAAAGCAATTTTTCAAAATGTAAAACCACTTCTGGGGGCCAGGTGCAATGGCTCAGTCCTGCAATCCCAGTGCTATGGAAGAATCTTTTGAACCCAGGGGTTTGAGACCAGCCTGGGCAATATAGTGGGATGCCATCTTTATTAAAAAAAAAACATGGAAAATTAGCTGGGTGCAGTGGTGTGTACCCACAGTCCTAGCTAATTCGGAGGCTGAGGTGGGAAGATTGCTTAAGGCCAGGAGTTTGAGGTTACAGTGAAGTATGATTGCACTACTGCAGTCCATCCTGGGCAACAGAGTGACATCCTAGGGAAGAAACAACAACCACAAAACAAATAAACAAACCAAAAAACCCACTTCTGTATATCTGATTTTTAAAATACTGTGTATGTATTGCCATGTTTTTTTTAAAAGGACTCTTAAAACCCTAAGGTAATTTAGCAAATTAATTCAATGCAAAGAAATGTAATTATTTCAAATGATCACCCTTAGCTATAAGAAGTCTGCAGATCCAATGAGTAGTTTCATTTTCCATCTGTG
Source organism: Pan paniscus (assembly GCF_029289425.2). Taxonomy (NCBI): domain Eukaryota; kingdom Metazoa; phylum Chordata; class Mammalia; order Primates; family Hominidae; genus Pan; species Pan paniscus. The sequence goes on along the minus strand of NC_073253.2, from coordinate 119,664,436 downwards.
TTTCTGATAATATTATATCCAGCACTTGTCATCCTCACTCACACTGAGGCACTTACTGTGCTATGTGGTCTTGTGTGTTTAGTGTTTCAGAGTGACATCATATTCTTTTGATACCCCATCCCCTTTTATTCTACCGGACTGATACAGGTAGAAGGGAAGGAATTGAAGAAACATGGTTCAGTAGTCATTTGTCCAGAGAGAAATGGTTACGAGTGCTGTTGCCACTAAATTATGCTAATCCACTCTATAATCCAATCACTATTTTCTAAATGACAAGGGACCCTAGTGCCAAAGGAACTGTAGCAATTTTCTCCTTTGTCCCAGTAGGTCAATTATTCTATTTTTCCTGAGGTAAAAGAATAACTTTCTTTCCCTGAACTTGTGAGGGCTCTGCAATGCACACCACCCACAGGATCTGCCAAACTATTATCACTCCATTAGACCTGGCTGAGATCATAATTACCTAAGGAATGCCATACCTCAACTCCATGTTTCTGGATGTCAGCGGCTCCAGGCACCTCAGCTCATTCAGGAGTTAAGGTTCATATATCCTGCCCTTTATTTTCCCTCTGGACTTCCATGATTCTACATGCTGAAGAGTACACAGAGCATTGCCTTGGAGTTAGTAACAAGGGACTGAAAACCCAACCATTTGGAACTAATATATTTATTGCAGTATCCGTAAGAAAGATGGCATGAAGCATTCTTATTAAGAAGCGTGAAAACTCCTTATATTTTGGTTCCTAAAATAACACCATACACGTAGAGAAAATTAGACAGGACTAGGATATTTCTTATCATTCGTAGGGTTGGTGTGTATAGAGATCCAGGAATATAACACAAATATAAGACACACATTTTTTAACATTAGTGAACCTGAGTTGCAGCTACCATGGAATGTAAAGTTAATGGGAGACTTGGATAATCTCTCCCCAAAGAACTAAATTTAAGGATTTGTTTTCTCCTTGTTTCTACCTTAGTACACTATTAATTAATTTGCCTTGTTTGGAAGACCTTGATTTCTGCGCACGCGTGTGTGTGTGTGTGTGTAGAGGGCAGGGTGTCTTGATTAGCTTTGAAGTGCCTTTCTTGCATAATGAACAACATTCTAACACGAGCTGGCTCTAGTATCCAGGCCTCATTGTTAGGAAGGCTTTATCAGGTGCTATCCTCAGTCTCTGACACATTCAAAAGAATGTTAACAGTGATTTTTCATCCTTGGAGGGTATATCTGGATTTGGAAGACTGTCAAAATGTATTTGGAGCCAAGCATGGTGAATAAATGCTGGGTGATGATTCTAGGAAATAGAATGTTTAGAGAAGTGGTCAAAAAAAAAAAAAAAAAAAAAAAACAAAGGATCCTAAACTTTTGTTTTTCTTTTAAGCAATGGGCATTTTGTAATAAATAGAATATGTAACACCACAAGGTAACTTTCTATGAGTTAGTAAGTTTGCTCTCTGTAGAAACCAGAGAGAGGTTATCAGAGGCCTGCGTCTGAGAAAATGCCAGGTGGGTGGCAATGTTATTTATATAGATGAATAACTTGGAATTTTTCTCAATACTCTCTTCAGATAAATGGAGGATATTATTCCTTAGATTTAGCCTTCTGGTTGCTTGTCTCCAGTTCCCAATTTTCCAGTAATCACTCAGCCTTCACAGCAAATGTCATTAACCTGGGGAAAGGAAAAAAGAAATTTGATCTACTTCACCATCTTAGATGCTCAGATAGAGCCTGTCAGATGTGCAGACAACAGAGAGTTACGGAAAGGTCATAGAAAACAAGGAAATTGTGGATACTACCTCTTTCTCACCCCACTGACCCCCATATAAAGCAAGGTTCACTTACATTCCAAAAACATTTATGTACTCTGTTATTTGTAAAACTTTTTTCTAATAAAGAGAGAATAAGAAAGCTGCAAATGAACGTACCTATTCTTTAAAAGTGTCAAAATTTTTATTTGAGAGGAGAATTACAAGAAAAATTATGTCAACACTAATAACATCCTACAATTAGTCGCTTGATTTTGTAAACACTTTAATTGCTTTGACAATGCTTGACTTACATATTAAGAGTAGTTGTTATCCATAAAAACTATAACCATGTGCTTGCCCTACAACAGGGAGTAACATATATACAGAAATCAACAATGAAAATATTAACAAATCACCAAACTAGAAGAAGAAAATTCACTAAAGGAAGACAGAATTAAGAGAGGTACCAAAGAACTGGGTGTGGTGGCACATGCTTGTAATCCCAACTACTTGTGGGGCTGAGGCAGGAGGATCACTTGAGCCCAGGAGTTCCAGGCCAGCCTGGGCAATATAGTGAGACCCATCTCTTAAAAGAGAGAGAGAAAGTGATTGAGAAAGAGAGAGGGATAGAGAGTGGCATCAAAATTTGACCCGTGGCCCTAACATTGAACTTAATGCTCCGCAACCATCACTCTAGAAACTATTTTCAATCTGCTTTTTATCTAGGTAAGAATAAAAAGAACAGTTTCATAGATCTCTTTTCATGGTTGTTTTGATACATTCTTATTGGAATGCCATATAATAATGTGACCATTGAAGGTTATATAAGTCCTTTTATTCTTTTCTGCTTTACTTCCTGTCTTTCTTTTGTGTGCTGGTCAGTTTTAAACTTTGACATATTTTAGAGCTGTAGAAATTTTAGTTTTGTTTCAATAAATCCATTTTGTAAAAATTAAGAAGCATGTCAAATCAACTCAACTGTGAACAAACTGTGGAGTCAGTTAATATGTTAATATTACCAAAGCATGAATGATACCAATAGGTTCAAATAGTTCAATTGTATATGTAGATGCATTTTATTAAGGAGGAAATTTTTTTCACATTTTCCCAAGCATAAAAGACCATCTGATTTTAGAATTTGGAGCCTTTGAAATAAAAGTATTGTCCCTAGATTTTTCATATAAGGTCATGAAATGGCTGTTATTTATAAAATACATTTTATCTAGCTGGTATCTTTTATTATGAAAGGGCCAGAATAGATGTTGACAAGTGGACATTTTATATATAAATAAAATATTTTAAAGCCTCCATGAACTCAACATGTTTATATATTGGTTCCTGTCATATCTTTTTCTTTAGTGCTTATATATCAAGCATTTTTATGAAGTATTCTTTCTTCTAAATTGAGACATAGTGTAAGATAGAAAAGCAGGCAATATCAGGAACTGAGTTTTTTTTCTCATTTTTCTATGAGAAACACTTATTCTGAGAGAGAGGAGTCTAAGTGGTGATGCTGAGACCACAAGCTCTTGATTTTATAGTTCAGTTCTGGTGTTGGGTGAAGTCCTAGGCTTTGGGGTGATTTTTCAGTGTGATCATTTTAGACTAAACTATTTGCCTGCTGCACCAAATATTGCCGAGTATCCAAAATGTGACTTTGGGCAAATTATCCACTGATTTTAAATATCAAAAGAATATTACTGGCTTCAGACAAATCTTGTAATGATCAATTAAGTTTCAATGATGCTTTAAAATTAGTCCTTCTATGAGTAAAGGAAAAAGTCTAGAATCCTCCACAGTGAGAATAACTCCCAGGTTATTGCCTATGCATTGCCTATTTTCAGCTTCCTCTTGATTAGTGTCGATGCTCTTTTAGGGAATCGGCATGTATATTTTTGTTTCGAGGAAGTCATTTCTTTCTACGGTGATGTCAGACTTGGGTATCTTTTCTTTAAAAGGCAACAGTTTAGGTGCCATCAGAGCCAATTTGCCATTACCTTCAATGTTTCCAAATGTAAATACGTCACTCTGTTGTGGTCTGGCTCCATTAACATTGCTACAGTATATTAAAGAATGTTTTTACATCTACAGCCCTGTGCATTAAAAGGGAAATTTTAAAAGAGGCTCATGATATATTAGTCACATGAATGCTAGCAAAGGAGCGAGAGTGTTTCCAATTAGCTTGTCTTCCTTTTGCTGTTTTATGGGGAACAGATGAGTGACACATCTCACTGCAGTGAAGAGTTACTAGATGTGAAACCAAAAGTCTTGAGCTGGGGCACACTTTCTTGTTGTGTAAACCCTTTGAGAATTTTTTAAAAATCAGACATGTCAAATGAGAATAATATCTGGTCTACTAGTGTCAGAGCATTGTGGGAGGGAATAGGGTACAAAATGAGTAAATGTGCTGTGAACTATTAGTTGTTGTATACAGGTTGGTGTGTATTAGTTCCATGCCTTTGATTATAAGCCTGGAAATGAACTGTGGCTAATGAAGCTAGAGATTATTTAGTGGAAGTATATTGAGGCTCACAGAATAGCCAGGAGCCTAGAAGATCATGCTAGGGATGTGACAAGAAATAAGGCCTTTTCAGAGGGCAAAGAAGCAGGACATTCTAGAGGCCACAGCAGGAACCGTCCATGAGGATGGAGTGGATGCTATTCATTTCCAGTCCCTTTGATCCTACGCTCAGATTTGAATACTAGTGAAAGGGTGGTAGTAGAGTAGTAGGCCCAGTTGCAATCTTGTGCTAGTCTCATGGATAGGGAAGGGTATGGGCCCTGGTTACTGTCCCATCAGACTGTGTCTTATAGGAAAAAAGTAATTTCTCAAAAGGAATTAGAGTGGTAATAGAAAGAAGATGGATGCTGGACAATCCAAAAATCCACAGACATGAAATTGATATTCCTTATTTCTTCAGTTTGGGGTAGAAAATGTATATAGACTCAGTGATTCTGAGCCCTTTTACCCTGTGCTATGGTCTGAATGTTTATGTTTCTCCTAAATTCAAATGTTGAATCCCTTACCCTCAAGGGATGGTATTAGGATGTGCGGACTTCGTAAGGTGATTAGGTCATGAGGGTAGGACCCTTGTGAGTGGGATTAATGCCCTTATAAAAGAGGCCTGAGGATTGCTCCTTCCACCATGTGAGGACACAATGAAAATTCACCATCTATGAACCAGGAAGCAGGCCCTCATCCCACACCAGATCTGTTGGTGCCTAGATCTTGAACTTCCCAGCCTCTAGAACTGTAAGAAATAAATTTCTCTTATTTAGGCTATCCAGTTTAAGGTATTTTATCATAGCAGCTCAACAGTACTAGGACAATATTCTGAAATTAATTTTTTTTTAATTTCCCCAGTCTTGGGAACTTAAATATTTAAATTCAATGACTCTGAGCCCTTGTCTCCTGTAACCAAGGGAATGCCACATTTTTCCACCCTGGGGTTTCGCTTGATGATTCCCAAGAAGAGCGGTAATTATACCTGAGACCAAAGGTTCAATTCTGATTACCAGTCTTTGAGCAGAGAAGAAAATGCCTGAGATCTGTCTCAGCCTACGGAGGAGTCTTTGTTTGTGGCTGTTGTTGATACTGCTGCCCAGTGTGACACTGATGAAATCCAGATGGCCCAACTTCCCTGGGGTTGAGCTCCTTGTGCACTGCTTGAAGTTAGGGGCTGGCCAGGTATCCATTGTAAATCAGGGGGCCTGTCCCTGAAAAAAACACGTTGTCCATTTTCCAAGCTGTGATCCTGGCTGTCATTTTTTGTCTGCATATAGGTGTAGAAGGAGGAATCTGTGTCCCCGTCCCCCAAATTCTTCAAAGCTTGACCGTGATGCTGGTGACAGGGTCCAGAGGATTTCCTTTCTCAGTTGTATGCTGTACCTAGACTACTCCTATCTCCAGGTTTCCAAATACTTTCCCTGTGAGTAGAGGAAATCCCTCCCTTTTTCAGTCCCAAGGCCTAGCTGCAGTGCTATCCTAGTAAAAGTGAAAGTTTTTTCATGAGAAAGAATAATTCTTGTCAAGTGTATTATTTACTACCTAGATGAGCTTTCTTAAAGACTTAGAGGGAAATACAAGAATGACATACACTAACTAGTATGCCTATACCACTTCTTCAGATGGGAGAGCAACTTAGTTTTAATTGAAAATTGAGTCAGAGAAAATTAGGATACTTAAAGTAAGGAGCAAAAGACAGCTAGGGGAGTGTAACTGGCAGGTTTGCTGAGTCAAAGGCTGTGTCAAAGGATAGGAAAGGATAGGTGCATTTGACATAAAAGACAGTGGTGGACATTAGAGAAAGCCTTTGTGGAGGCTAGCCTCTCCAGCTGCCAAGGCAAGGCAAAGAGAAACTTCTAGTGAAGACAATACTGATTTCCTTCTCTTCATGCTATCCTCAGTCACACTATAGTGGCCTTTGGCCTTTGTGTGGAGAAAAGGTAAGGACTGTGAAGACTTTTTCCTTGACATCCCGGGCTGATCTCAAACATCAACTCACTTGCAAAGAGGATGGGAGCTCTGTGTTCAGATGAGTCCTGTGGGACATTCAGGAAGAACAGAAACAGGTCCAAGATGCTGGATCCAACTGCACATTAGATTAAGCTGCCTGGTGTTAAGACTTTTAGTGAAGGTCATGTGGTTACCAGTCTGCGTGCCAAAGAGCAGTGTGTGTTAAGGTCTGAGCTCATGTCCTTACTCAAGATTCCTTTTAGTCAAAGAAACTCAGTGGATACAAACTTGAGTTATGATGATACTAGGCCTTCTCATAATACATAATCCAGAAATATTTCCAAGAATGCCACTAATCATTTGTTTGGGGAACTTTCTCCCCAAATGTCAATTGGATCAGTGTTTGCTGTGAAATCAGAACACATGAGAGTAATCAGATCTGCTGGGAAGATGATAGTTTAGAATTCTTGCTTTCCAAAACATTTCACAATTTCAGTCATGGTTTTTCCTGCGAACCCCATATCCTATGGTGTCTCTGTCTAGTTATAAACGTCTTTAGGCTATAGTCTTCAGCTCAGTTAGCACACTGTCCAACAAAAGTTATGTTCGTTTATAATACATTTCAACTACTTGGCAGGAGCTTATCAATGTGCTTTGGTTTATCAAACAGAAAGATTAAAATCTAGTTTGTATGTTTGCTTTTTTCTCTGACACAGATGTATTTTTTTTTTAAATCAAGACATCTTGTTCAAATATTTCTGTTCAACTTTGGATGATGTTCCAGAAAAAAATAGGAAAGAGGTTCCGTGAAATATTTTTGGTGTGATCTGATGAGTCAAAGAGCAGCATACAGAAATACCTTGCAGTTTTTCAACACATCAAAAATGTGCTCAGAGCACTAAAGGAAAAAACTTGAAACATACTTATTTTCTGTTTGTTAGCAAATTTTGGCAATAGCCACAATTGTTTACATGAGGAACTTGAGTCAACCTAATTTAACATGATGTCAATGTGTTTTGGAATAAAAATGTGTGGTATATACGGTGAAATTATGTTCTGGCACTAGAATCAAATAATGTCAGAGCTGAAAGATCCAAGAGGGTATCCAGTGTCATTCTCTCATGTAAGAGATGAAAAAACTTGGGCCCAAACTAGTGAAATGACTTGGCCAAGATCAAATTGCCATTCATTTGTACAACTCAAATAAATCTGATCTTGTAATCTTCATCTACTCTTGTTTCTATCTTTCCACAAAGGTGGTGATATGTTTTCTCTGTGGTCCTTCTTCTCACATTTAAGTCTACTTTGAATAAATTACTTCCACTGAAGTGACTAAAGTATATCAGAATATAAATAAAAGACTCAAAATTAAAACCAGGGCTAAATTATTGCCCAGTCTATAGAACCTCTGCATCTGCTCTATTAGCCTAAAAAATTAAATAAACTTTTCAGGTAAATAGGAAAAATTCATATTTTCTCAAAAATTTACACATGATTCTGAGATTGAATTTGGCCGGAATTATAATCCATTTCTATAAATGAAAAGTAGACTTTAGGGGAAGGGCAAAATTAGAGATCAGAGATAGGGCATTAAAATCTTCCAAAGGGGAAGCTGAATCTCTTGGATACATATACTTGAAGCAAACAGTTTGTTGAATCCTGACATATTGAAGTATGGAGGAGAGAGAAATTTCCATAGGAGTTTTGATCATAGCAAGCAAAATTCAAATCTCTAGATTCAATAGTAGGTGTCATGTCAGACAGACTTGGGTTCAAATCCAGATGTGTCACAAGAACTGTGCTTTTAAGCTTGGATCTCAATTTTTTAATCTAAAAAGTGAATAAAATTATAGTTGCTCTCATGGTGTTGCAGTAAGCTCATGGCATTGTTGTAAGTAAAGCATGGCTCCTGCATATGAGTGGGGTGCAATAAATATGACATATAATATTTTATAACATCAAGAGGTAGAGTCTATTCCTCCACTTCATTGCACTGGGCTGGCTTTGACTATGAATGTAGCAGAAGTGACATTGCGTGAGTTCTGGGATCTACAAAGACTATGTAGTTTCTGCCTTTGCTTTTTTGAAACAGTGTGCTGAGACCACCATGACAGGAAGCCAATTTAGCCTATTGAAGGGTGAGCGGTCATATATAGGTGAAATGATTTGCCTGAGTGAACAGATTGTGAGCTTCCAGACATAGAAGTGAGGTTGTCTTAGACCTTCCAGCCCAATCAAAACTCTAGATGGATGCAGCCATATGCAAGAACCCAGGTGATAAATCCAAACATGTGAGTGTACCCATGCCCATACTTGGTAGGACATACACATACTCACTTGGCATGCAGATGTTTGTGAGGTTGTGCCCTGCCCAACTTTGTCCTGAGGTTGTTTCTTTTGGAAGCTTGCTGTATTGAGAGGCCCTATGTCTACCCCTTCCCCCATCTACAAGGTTGGTGATACAGTTTGGCTCTGTGTCCCCACCCAAATCTCATGTTGAACTGTAATCCCCATGTGTCGAGGGAGGGACCTGATGGGAGGTAATTGGATCATGGAGGCAGTTTCCCCCATACTGCTCTCATGATAGTGAGTGAGTTCTCACGATAACTGTTTAAAAGTGTTTGACAGTTTCCCCTTGCTAGCTCTCTTTCTCTCCTGCCGCCATGTAAGTTGATGTTTGCTTCTCCTTCACCTTCCGCCATGATTGAAAGCTTCCTGAGGCCTCCTCAGCCATGTGGAACTGTGAGTCAGTTAAAACATCTTTTCTTTATAAATTACCCAGTCTCAGGTAGTTTTTTATGGCAGTGTGAAAATGGACTAAAACAGTTGGGAACATTGAGTATGAGTGCTACTATCTGTGTTGTGCATTGACATAGGGGTATGTGTGAGCATTTAAGCCCATTTATGACTTCAGCCAGTGATACAGATTGTGTAATAATATAAAAATTTAAAAAATTGTTACTTAAGGCCGGGCACGGTGGCTCACTCCTGTAATCCCAGCATTTTGGGAGGCTGAGGCAGGCAGATCATGAGGTCAGGAGTTCAAGACCAGCCTGGCCAACATAGTGAAACCCCATCTCTACTAAAAGTACAAAAATTTAGCCAGGCATGGTGGCAGGCACCTGTAATCCCAGCTACTTGGGAGGCTGAGGCAGGAGAATCACTTGAACCCGGGAGGTGGAGGTTGCAGTGAGCAGATATCATGCCACTGCACTCCAGCCTGAACGACATTGCGAGATTCCGTCTCAAAAAAAAAAAAAATTGTTACATGAGGTTGGAATTTCTTTTTTTAAGTACCATAAAGACACTATATTGGGTGGATTTGAAGTCCAGCCCCAGCATAAAACAAATTTTCAGTAAATATGAGCTATTCTTACTATTAATAAGTGTCAGATAATATCTTACTTAGTGTTTTAAAGTTTATCAAGTAGGCTCAACAAATTTATCTTAATTAGCCCTCACAATAACCCCATGGGGAAATCATTTTCTCTGTCTTAAAAAATTTTAACCTAAAGTTAGTGCTTTTTTAAAACCATCAAGAACAGAAGTTAGAAGCAGGGCTCGTATGCTGCTCTCTCGATACCATTTTTAGCTTCTATTTCTCTCCTTCCACGTAAGTGACATGTAAATATAACATCACTGACATCACTGATGACAGAACATTAAAGTTTGGTTCTAAAAGCGAATTAATGATGAAATTTGATTTCAACTTTTCCTCTGAGACCCTCCCTCCGTGCCCTCCCTAATGCCCTTGCTTTGAGATGAAGAAATTATTCCTAATATCTTACTTATCTTCTTCCCCATTGCAAAAATGATGTGTAACAGGCTATCACAAATATCTGGGCCAAAAATACCTTCTTGGATAGCTGTCTTGCTGAAGTAAAGCCTATATTGGCTGTTAGTCATCTAGGAAGAAAAAAGAAGTCACAGCAAGATACTCTCAGAGGCAGTGGCTTGTAGTGGGGGTCATTGAAATATTTTCTGCAACAAACTAAGACAATCAGCCATTAGGGAAGTACAAATCAAAACAGCAAGAGATACCACTTCACATCTCTTATGATGGCTGTAATCAAAAGGACAGATAATAACAAGTGTTGGCAAGATGTGGAGAAATTAAAATCCTTTTGCACTGCTGGTGGGAATTTATAATGGTGCAACCACTTTGAAAAACAATTTGGCAGCTCTTCAAAAAACTAGAGCTACCGTATGACCCATTCCAACCCTAAGTATAATACCTAAGAGAATTAAAAATATATGTTCATGTAAAATCTTGCCATGAGTATTCATAGCTACATTGTTCACAATAGCCAAAAAAGTGGAAACAACCCAAATGTCCATCAACTGAGGATGAATAAAATGTAGTATATCCACACAATGGAATATTATTTGGCAATAAAAAGGAATGAAGTACTAATACATACCACAACATGAATGGACCTTGGAAATATCATGCTAAGTGAAAAAAAAACAGACACAAAAACACATATTGTATGTTTCCATTTATATAAATCCATAGGGACAGAAAGAAGATTACTGGTTGCCTAGGGCCATGTGGGAATAGGGGAATTGAGAAATCATGTGTAAGCAGTGTTGGAGTTCTTTTTGGGGTGGTGAAAATGTTCTAAAATGGACTATGGTGATGGAAGCACAACTCTAAATATACTAAGAGGCTTTGAATTGTATACTTTAAATGGATGAATTGCATGATATATGAATTATATTTTAGTAAAGCTATTAAAAAAAGACTAAGGCATTGCCTCACAATACTAGCATGCCAATAGCTGATCTAGTATGAATAATATTAATATGTTGAAGGAGAGGAATAGTCAGTAATGATCTATCCAGAATACAGAATATAGGAATTTAAGATAAAAATATTGGAGATTTGGGCCAGGTGTGGTGGCTCACACCTATAATCCCAGCACCTTGGGAGGCCAAGGTGGGTGGATCACCTGAGGTCAGGAGTTTGAGACCAGCCCGGCCAACATGGTGAAACCCTGTCTCTACTAAAAAAATACAAAAATTAACTGGATGTGGTGACATGCATCTGTAATCCCAGCTACTTGGGAGGCTGAGGCAGGAGAATCGCTTGAACCTGGGAAGTGGAGGTTGCAGTGAGCCAAGATCATGCCACTGTACTGCAGCCTGGGTGACAGAGAGACTCTGTCTCTAAAAAAAAAAAAATTACTGGAGGTTTTTCTCCATTATTAACTGAGAAAGCTGTGACCCAGGCTCAGGGGTATGAGCTCTGATCACTGATGAATAGTGTTCATTTCTCTGGATGCACTAGGCTGTTATTGATTCTATTAAACACTCATCCTGATGGTCCAACTCCTTGATCCCCAACTATGGGACATTGTAGAAAGCAGTGGTGTTGGTCAGTGTCCTTTAAAGAAGATTTCTCACTATTAATTAATAAACTGATATTAAGACCTCTGCATGGGCAGTGGGAGGAGGTGAGTCAGAGAAAGGGGAAAGGAGCTAATGTTTATTCAGATCAGCTGCTGTATTAGGCCCTCTGTCTACCTTTTAATTCTCACAATGATCCTATGTGGTAGGTATCCTTATCTCTAATTTAGAGTTGAATAAGTCGAGGCTGAAAGACGACAAATGGTTGATCACCTAGCCCACAATTGGCATCCCCTAAATATAAAATCAGATCTCTTTCCCACCAAAGCCTATAACTTTTCCACTTAAATGTCCATTGGTGTGATTCAAAATGTCTGATTCAGACAAAAATAGTGATTCAGCAAGCCAGAGTTTGGAGCCTCCAGAACTGAGGACAGACAAAAATCCCATACGGAAATTCACCAAGGTAATGCTGGCCCACCCTTACTGTGCTCTGGTTTGACTAATCAGATTTACCTTTGATTAAAGGAATGAGGTCATGCACTGAGGCTGGAGACAGGGACCCAAGGAAGTCCTGCTGACCATCAGTACCCAACCTTCTCTTGCTGAGCACATGTGATTGTTCTTCTTTGCAGATGGCCAAAGCACTGGTCCTTATAGCTAGATGCAACCCCTGCTTCTGAGTGTCCCCTCAGCACCCAGGATCTGCTTTGTGTAACAGGACTCCAGGCAGCTGCTAGAAGCTCAGAGGTCAGGCGAACACGGGCTGAGGACAGGAGGACACCTGCCTCTTGCGTGCAAAGATGGAACAAATGACAACATTTGTTGCCTTGGATCTGTGCAGCCCAGGCAGCATGTGTGAGGGCCTCACAAGCTCTGTTTTCTTCATGAGCATGGGTCCCTCTTTTCATATATGGAGCAGGGAACAGATGTTTCATCAAAAGACACATTTAAAATAAAGATAATTATGCAGTAAGAGGCTTAATTACATCAGCTTATTCAGGTCCACTTAATTGCCTGACAGCCCGAGTGCCTCCCACTTATTTGCAGCAGAGGCTCTTGTGTTTTGCTGGTTTATCAAATCCTTTGATGGCTCAAGGAAGATGTTATTGACTTAGCGATTCAGAAAATATCAATTCCTTATATACAGCTGGTAGAGGAAAATGTAAATATTTTTAACAAGCAATAAAGAATCATCATTTTCCTAGAGGTGGCTTATGGTGTCTTATAAATGATTAATAATTGGAATGACTCAGAGAGGTAAGCCTAAACTAGATATTGCATCTTTCATTGTCTCTTGGTCATATTTGAAATCTTTCTGTCATATTAAAATTCCAGGGAGAAGGTGATTTGCTAACTTAAGAAGGCCATTTGAATCATGTGACAATGAGGTAATTGACCACACACACACACACCCAAAGGTATTTTTTTTTCACAATTATTTTTGTGTTTTTTTATTTTTCAGACTGGTTAAATCTGCTTGAGATGCACAATATTTTTTTACACAGCTATCTCCTTTATTAACTTCTTGAGAGAAATTATAGTATTTTTATTTCTTTAAAGTTTACTCTAACTTGTATCTGGCACATAAATGGCACTCCAACTTAAGTGTTGGGGGAGTGAATCTTTTTTTTTCTTTATTTCTTCTAAGAAAAAACATGAGATCCACATATAGAATGTGCATGTTTGTTACATAGGTATACGTGTGCCATGATGGTTTGCTGCACCTATCAGCCTGTCCTCTAAGTTCCCTCCCTTCAATGAACACCATCTTCAGTTCTCCCACCCCCTAACAGGCCCTGGTGTGTATTGTTTCCCTATCTGTGTCCATGTGTTCTCATTGTTTAACTCACACTTATAAGTGAGAACATGCAGTGTTTGGTTTTCCGTTTCTGTTAGTTTGCTGAGGATGATGGCTTCCAGCTTCATCCATGTCCCTGCAAAGGACATGATCTCATTCCTTTTTATGGATGCATAGTATTCCATGATGTATATGTGCCACATTTTCTTTTTTTCTTTTTTTTAAATTTTTATTATTATACTTTAAGTTCTAGGGTACATGTGCACAACGTGCAGGTTTGTGTTTGTTACATATGTATACATGTGCCATGTTGGTGTGCTGCACCCATTAACTCATCATTTATATTTAGGTAATTCTCCTAATGCCATCCCTACCGCCTCTCCTCACCCCACAACAGGCCCTGGTGTGTGATGTTCCCCATTCTGTGTACAAGTGTTCTCATTGTTCAATTCCCACCTATGAGCGAGAACATGCGGTGTTTGGTTTTCTGTCCTTGTGATAGTTTGCTCAGGATGATGGTTTCCAGCTTCATCCATGTCCCTACAAAGGACATGAACTCATCATTTTTTACAGCTGCATAGTATTCCATGGTGTATATGTGCTACATTTTCTTAATCCAGTCTATCACTGATGGACATTTGGGTTGGTTCCAAGTCTTTGCTATTGTGAATAGTGCCGCAATAAACATACATGTGCATGTGTCTTTATAGCAGCATGATTTATAATCCTTTGGGTATATACCCAGTAATGGGATGGCTGGGTCAAATGGTATTTCTAGTTCTAGATCCTTGAGGAATTGCCACACTGACTTCCACAATGGTTGAACTAGTTTACAGTCGCACCAACAGTGTAAAAGTGTCCCTATTTCTCCACATCTTCTCCAGCACCTGTTGTTTCCTGACTTTTTAATGATTGCCATTCTAACTGGTGTGAGATGGTATCTCATTGTGATTTTGATTTGCATTTCTCCGATGGCCAGTGATGATGAGCATTTTTTCACGTGTCTGTTGGCTGCATAAATGTCTTTTGAGAAGTGTCTGTTCATATTATTCGCCCACATTTTGATGGGGTTGTTTGATTTTTTCTTGTAAATTTGTTTAAGTTCTTTGTAGATTCTGGATATTAGCCCTTTGTCAGATGGGTAGATTGCAGAAATTTTCTCCCATTCTGTAGGTTGCCTGTTCACTCTGATGGTAGTTTCTTTTGCTGTGCAGAAGCTCTTTAGTTTAATTAGATCCCATTTGTCAATTTTGGCTTCTGTTGCCATTGTTTTGGTGTTTTAGTCATGAAGTCCTTGCCCATGCCTATGTCCTGAATGGTATTGCCTAGGTTTTCTTCTAGGGTTTTTATGGTTTTAGGTCTAACATGTAAGTCTTTAATCCATCTTGAATTAATTTTTGTATAAGGTGTAAGGCAGGCATCTGGTTTCAGCTTTCTACATATGGCTAGCCAGTTTTCCCAGCACCATTTATTAAATAGGGAATCCTTTCCCCATTTCTTGTTTTTGTCAGGTTTGTCAAAGATAAGATGGTTGTAGATGTGTGGTATTATTTCTGAGGGCTCTGTTCTCTTCCATTGGTCTATATGTTTTGGTACCAGTACCATGCTGTTTTGGTTACTGTAGCCTTGTAGTGTAGTTTGAAGTCAGATAGCATGATGCCTCCACATTTGTTCTTTTTGCTTAGGATTGTCTTGGCAATGAGGACTCTTTATTGTTTCCATATGAACTTTAAAGTAGTTTTTTCCAATTCTGTGAAGAAAGTCATTGGTAGCTTGATGGGGATGGCATTGAATCTATAAATTACCTTGGTCAGTATGGCCATTTTCACAATATTGGTTCTTCCTATCCATGAGCATGGAATGTTCTTCCATTTGTTTGTGTGCTCTTTTATTTCACTGAACAGTGGTTTGTAGTTTTCCTTGAAGAGGTCCTTCACAGCCCTTGTAAGTTGGATTCCTAGGTATTTTATTCTCTTTGAAGCAATTGTAAATGGGAGTTCACTCATGATTTGGCTCTCTATTTGTCTGTTATTGGTGTATAGGAATGCTTGTGATTTTTGCACATTGATTTTGTATCCTGAGACTTTGCTGAAGTTGCTTATCAGCTTAAGGAGATTTTGGGCTGAGACTATGGGGTTTTCTAAATATACAATCATGTCATCTGCAAACAGGGACAATTTGACTTCCTCTTTTCCTAACTGAATACCCTTTTTTTCTTTCTCCTGCCTGATTGCCCTGGCCAGAACTTCCAACACTATGTTGAAAAGGAGTGGTGAGAGAGGGTATCCCTGTCTTGTGCCAGTTTTCAGAGGGAATGCTTCCAGTTTTTGCCCCTTCAGTGTGATATTGGCTGTGGGTTTGTCCTAAATAGCTCTTACTATTTTGAGATATGTCCCATCAATACCTAATGTACTGAGCGTTTTTAACATGAAGTGCTGTTGAATTTTGTCAAAGGCCTTTTCTGCACCTATTGAGATAATCATGTAGTTTTTGTCTTTGGTTCTGTTTATATACTGGATTACATTTATTGATTTGCATATGTTGAACCAGCCTTGCATCCCAGGGATGAAGCCCACTTGATCGTGGTGGATAAGCTTTTTGATGTGCTGCTGGATTCAGTTTGTCAGTATTTTATTGAGGATTTTTGCATCGATGTTCATCATGGATATTAGTCTAAAATTCTCTTTCTTTGTTGTATCTCTGCCAGGCCTTGGTATCAGGATGATGCTGGCCTCATAAAATGAGTTAGGGAGGATTCTCTCTTTTTCTGTTGATTGGAATGGTTTCAGAAGGAATGGTACCAGCTCCTCTTTGTACCTCTGGTAGAATTAGGCTGTGAATCTATCTGGTCCTGGACTTTTTTTGGTTGGTAGGCTATTAATTATTGCCTCAATTTCAGAGCCTGTTATTGATCTATTCAGGGATTCAACTTCTTCCTGGTTTAGTCTTGGGAGGGTGTATGTGTCCAGGAATTTAACCATTTCTTCTAGATTTTCTAGTTTGTTTGCATAGAGGTGTTTATAGTATTTTCTGATGGTAATTTGTATTTCTGTGGGATCAGTGGCCATATCACCTTCATCATTTTTTATTGAGTCTATTTGATTCTTCTCTCTTTTCTTCTTTATTAGTCTTGCTAGCACTCTATCAGTTTTGTTGATCTTTTCAAAAAACCACCTCCTGGATTCATTGATTTTTTGAAGGGTTTTTTGTGTCTCTATCTCCTTCAGTTCTGCTCTGATCTTAGTTATTTTTTGCCTTCTACTAGCTTTTGAATGTGTTTGCTCTTGCTTCTGTAGTTCTTTTAATTGTGATGTTAGGGTGTCAATTTTAGATCTTTCCTGCTTTCTCTTGTGGACATTTAGTGTTATAAATTTCCCTCTACACACTGCTTTAAACGTGTCCCAGAGATTCTGGTATGTCATGTCTTTGTTCTCGTTCGTTTCAAAGAACATCTTTATTTCTGCCTTCATTTCATTATGTACCCAGTAGTCATTCAGGAGTTGGTTGTTCAGTTTCCATGTAGTTGAGCGGTTTTGAGTGAGTTTTTTAATGCTGAGTTCTAGTTTGATTGCACTGTGTTCTGAGAGACACTTTGTTATAATTTCTGTTCTTTTACATTTGCTGAGGAGTGCTTTACTTCCAACAATGTGGTCAATTTTTGAATAAGTGTGATGTGGTGCTGAGAAGAATGTATATTCTGTTGATTTGGGGTGGAGAGTTCCGTAGATGTCTATTAGGTCCGCTTGGTACAGAGCTGAGTTCAATTCCTGGATATCCTTGTTAATTTTCTGTCTTGTTGATCTGTCTAATGTTGACAGTGGGGTGTTAAAGTCTCCCATTATTATTGTGTGATAGTCTGAGTCTCTTTGTAGATCTCTAAGGACTTGCTTTATGAATCTGGGTGCTCCTGTATTGGGTGCCTATATATTTAGGATAGTTAACTCTTCTTGTTGAATTGATCCCTTTACCATTATGTAATGGCCTTCTTTGTCTCTTCTGAACTTTGTTGATTTAAAGTCTGTTTTATCGGAGACTAGGATTTCAACCCCTGCTTTTTTTTGTTTTCCATTTGCTTGGTAGATCTTCCTCCATCCCTTTATTTTGAGCCTATGTGTGTCTCTGCACATGAGATGGGTCTCCTGAATACAGCACAGTGATGGGTCTTGACTCTTTATCCAATTTGCCAGTCTGTGTCTTTTAACTGGAGCATTTAGCCCATTTATATTTAAGGTTAATATTGTTGTATGTGAATTTGATTCTGTCATTATGTGTTAGCTGGTTATTTTGCTCGTTAGTTGATGCAGTTTCTACCCAGCATCGATGGTCTTTACAATTTGGCATGTTTTTTCAGTGGCTGGTACCAGTTTTTCCTTTCCATGTTTAGTGCTTCCTTCAGGAGCTCTTGTAAGGCAGGCCTGGTGGTGACAAAATCTCTCAGCATTTGCTTGTCTGTAAAGGATTTTATGTCTCCTTCACTTATGAAGCTTAGTTTGGCTGGATATGAAATTCTGGGTTTAAAATTCTTTTCTTTAAGAATGTTGAATACTGGCCCCCACTCAGTTTTGGCTTGTAGAGTTTCTGCCAAGACATCCGCTGTTAGTGTGATGGGCTTCCCTTTGTGGGTAACCTGACCTTTCTGTCTGGCCACCCTTAACATTTTTTCCTTCATTTCAACTTTGGTGAATCTGACAATTATGTGTCTTGGAGTTGCTCTTCTCAAGGAGTATCTTTGTGGCATTCTCTGTATTTCCTGAATTTGAATGTTGGCCTGCCTTGCTAGGTTGGGGAAGTTCTCCTGGATAATATCCTGAAGAGTGTTTCCAACTTGGTTCCATTCTCCCCTTCACTTTCAGGTACACCAATCAGACGTAGATTTGGTCTTTTCTCATATTCCCATATTTCTTGGAGGCTTTGTTCATTTCCTTTTATTCTTTTTTCTCTAAACTTCTCTTCTCACTTCATTTCATTCATTTGATCTTCAATCACTGATACCCTTTCTTCCAGTTGATCGAATCGGCTACTGAAGCTTGTGCATGCGTCATGTAGCTCTTGTTCCATGGTTTTCAACTCTGTCAGGTCATTTAAGGTCTTCTCTACACTGTTTATTCTAGTTAGCCATTCATCTGATCTTTTTTCAAGGTTTTTAGCTTCTTTGCAATGGGTTCGAACATCCTCCTTTAGCTCGGAGAAGTTTGTTATTACCGATCGTCTGAAGCCTTCTTCTCTCAACTCATCGAAGTCATTCTCCAACCAGCTTTGTTCCATTGCTGGCGAGGAGCTGCATTCCTTTGGAGGAGAAGAGGTGCTCTGATTTTTAGAATTTTCAGCTTTTCTGCTCTGGTTTTTCCCCATCTTTGTGGTTTTATCTACCTTTGGTCTTTGATAATGGTGATGTACAGTTGGGGTTTTGGTGTGGATGTCCTTTCTGTTTGTTAGTTTTCCTTCTAACAGTCAGTACCCTCAGCTGCAGGTCTGTTGGAATTTGTTGGAGGTCCACTCCAGACCCTGTTTGCTTGGGTATCACCAGCAGAGGCTGCAGAACAGCAAATGTTGCAGAACAGCAAATGTTGCTGTCTGATTGTTCCTCTGGAGGCTTTGTCTCAGAGGGGCACCTGGCCATATCAGGTGTCAGTCGGCCCCTACTGGGAGGTGCCTCCCATTTAGGCTACTTGGGGGTCAGGGACCCACTTGAGGAGGCGGTCTGTCCATTCCCAGATCTCAAACTCTGTGCTGGGAGAACCACTACTCTCTTCAAAGCTGTCAGACAGGGATATTTAAGTCTGCAGAAGTTTCTACTGCCTTTTGTTCAGCTGTGCCCTGCCCCCAGAGGTGGAGTCTACAGAGGCAAGCAGGCCTTCTAGAGCTGAGGTGGGCTCCACCCAGTTCGAGCTTCCCAGCAGCTTTGTTTACCTGCTCAAGCCTCAGAAATGGCAGGTGCCCCTCCACCAGCCTCACTGCCACCTTGCAGTTGGATCTCAGACTGCTGTGCTAGCAGTGAGTGAGACTCTGCAGGCGTGGGACCCTCCGAGCCAGGTGCAGGATGTAATCTCCTGGTGTGCCATTTGCTAAGACTGTTAGAAATGCACAGTATTAGGGTGGGAGTCACCCGATTTTCCAGGTGCCATCTATCACAGCTTCCCTTGACTAGGAAAGGGAATTCCCCGACCCCTTGTGCTTCCCGGGTGAGGTGATGCCTCGCCCTGCTTCTGTTCACACTCCGTGGGCTGTACCCACTGTCCTTCTCCCACTGTCCGACAAGCCCCAGTGACATGAACCTGGTACCTCAGTTGGAAATGCAGAAATCACCTGTCTTCTGCGTCGCTCACGTTGGGAGCTGCAGACTGGAGCTGTTCCTATTTGGCCATCTTGGAACCTCCGTGTGCCACGTTGTCTTTATCCAGTCTGTCATTAATGGGCATTTGGGTTGGTTCCATGTCTTTGCTATTGTAAATAGTGCTGCAATAAACATATGTGTGCATGTGTCTTTATAGTAGAATGATTTATATTCCTTTGGGTATATACCCAGTAACGGGATTGCTGGGTCAAATGGTATTTCTGGTTCTAGATTCTTGAAGAATCACCATACTGTCTTCTACAATGGTTGAACTAATTTACATTCCCACCAACAGTGTAAAAGCATTCCTATTTCTCCATAGCCTTCTCACCGGCATCTACTATTTCCTGACTTTTTAATAATTGCCATTCTGACTGGTGTGAGACGGTATCTCATTGTGGTTTTGATTTGCATTTTTCTGATGATCAGTAATGTTGAGTTTTTTTTCATGTTTGTTGGCTGTATAAATGTCTTCTTTTGAGAATGTCTGTTCATGTCCTTTGCCCCCTTCCAAAAAGAAAAATAAAGGCAGTATTGTGGTGCTGTTTCAATCTCTCCTTAAATTTAAAGACATAGATTAGTTCTGTTTCAGACTAATGTCCTATCTCCCCTTTGTACCCCTACAGCATCAGCTGTTTTGAAGCAATAGCTTTTACTCATTGCCTTTATTTTCTCTTACCATTCATTTCTTCCTTTCTTCCACAAAACCTTGCACACTGTCTCCTGCACACACCAGTCTTCTGAAAAAGAAGAAAAAGTCAAAGTCTGATTCTTTTTAGTCTTCATCCTGTTACATGCTCTGTATCATTTATGTAAACTCTTCCATAATGGCTTCCAGAATATTGCACCTTCCTAGATTTACCCCTTGAATCAGAGAGGATCCTAGCAGGAAATAGATGGCACATTTACATTGAGTAATTGAAGTGAGTGTAATGAAGGGGCTCTTTATAAAGATGTGACAGGGTACAAGAAGTGAACAGCAGATTGGGCAGTACTCTTGGACTAAAGATAGGAGTGTCTGTGACCACCTCTAGGGGAAAAAGATGGGAGCAGCTATCAGAACTGCCACTTGACAGAAGCTGTGGACTTCAGAGAGGGATATGGCTAACTTGGGGTAATCTGATAGGGAGGCAGCGAGGGAGAATAAATAATCTAACTTTACTCTCTTCCTAACCTCTGATCTTGACCAAGGCTTCCCACTGGCCAAGTTAGGCCCAGTGCCAGAGGAGAAGAGAACCATGGATGCAGCTCAGACAGGTCAGCCTCCCAGAGCACAGAGCAGGGTGGAAAGTGGATTTAGAAGGGCAAATGGAAAATAGCCACCAAATCTCCATCTCACTTATGTTTTCTTCTTAGTCTCACTTATTGGTACTTCTTCCAACACCATCTCTGCAAGTCTAGTGTTCCTGAAGGCTCTATGTGCCCCTCTTCTCCTTGTCCTGGACAATCTTACCTAGTCTTTAGCTTCAAATATCACCTCTATGTTGATGATTTCCAAGTCCCTATGTTTAGTTCTTCCTTTTCTCCTACGCTCCATTTGCAGGATGTGTTTATATTAAATGATTAGTCCTTCCTTCCATTTTAACACATTCAAACAGAACTCACTTTTCTCCCAATTAAATTCCCCTGAATTTTTCTTCTGAGTTAATGTTTTTCTCCCAGACACTTAGACTAGAGTCATCATACTCATCTGCATTTCCTTCTTTTTATCCCAGTCAGTTGATTACTAGATTCCATCTCTGAATTCTCTCCAATTTTCCTTCCTTACTTTCCATGATTATGGGCAAGTCCACAGGTCATACTCACATTTTCTTATGTACACTCTTCTATCATAACCCCCTTGCTTCTGCTGTTTAACTTTTACATTATGTCCTCCACACTGCTTCTGAAGTTATCTCTCTAAAACAGTTTACATTTTGTTCAACTCTTAGATAAAGGCCTTTGTAACATTAACTAAAGGATAAAGCTCAAGAGCTTAGGATGGTTTTCATAGCCCTTCTCATCATTGTTCTAATCTCTCCTTCCATCCCCGTAGCTTAGTGTATGTCTTTTAAAAAAACTCATACTTCACACCTTCCTTCCTTTTATCATGCTACACCCTCTGGCCTCTTTCTTCCTTTAAATTAGGATATGCAAGTAAATGAGGAAACTAGTCCCTATAACACAAGAGGAAGTGAAGAAGATTGTGGTGATTAGAGAGAATATGCCAGTGTGAAGGGGATGGTTTTTATTTAGATTCTGTAGATTGCTGCCATGTGGGAATGTAGAGCCTTTGTTTTTATATCTTTATTTTTAAAGAGAACCTGAAAATTTAAATTTTTATCTGAAGCTCCCATGGGTGTATTGTTATGCCACCAATAATCATGTGAGTTTACCATTTGTCTAGGATCTACTTGTAGTAGAGTCTTTCCGACAGTTCAGTACAACAGAACCCTTGACAGCCACTTCAGGCATTCCCTGAAGAGAGCAATTTGGACATTTCTTGTGCTACACAAGATATCAGATCCAGCTGCTCCAGTTGGGGTCAATGGCCACATCCCACGCCCTGCTATATACGTGTCACCCTGCTATAGTATACCACATAGCACTGTGGGGAAGAACAAAAACAAAAAATCATGGATCAAGGCAGCCCTCTGATGAGTCTCAAATGTTAGAAACTAAAATCTGTTCACACTCATGACTCCTGAGAGATTTTAGGGGAGTCCATCCATATTTCCCAACATATAATGGTAAAAGCAGATACCTATAGAGGCCCATAGTTCTGCACTCAAGAGAGAATGCAATGAAGTACAGCTTTTTCTGAGGAGGTGAAGTGATGAGTGGTTTGCAGCTTCAACATGGTAACCTCAAATGTGGGACTCACCCCAGATTTCTGAACACAGAACTGTCATGTTTGACAGGTTTATCAGCAGGGATGTGGCCAGCTCAGTGAATTCATTTTTTAAGGGGTAGATTTTGCGGGCTTTCATACGCTGAATTCTGCATTCTCACTTGATTGCCTGAGTAGAATGGTTCAATATCTTGACTAGATAACTAGAAAAAGGCTTAGGAAAGTGCCTGACAACTTCCAGAACATTACAATCTTCCCATTTCTTGGCGTTTATAGATTTCTACAGAGCTAGAATTTTGCCAAAACTCACATCATAGCAAGCCATAGTGTGCCCACACATCTAGAGACACATGAGTCTCTTGTGTGTATTTGAAAACTGCATGCATCACCAGGTAGGGACCACAGTACCGGTGGTGTGGTAAGGCCAGGTGCCTGGTGCTTGGGTCCCTAGTCTGAGTGATAGAAGCATGTCTGTAAAAATAACAAAAGCCTGGCCGGGCGTGGTGGCTCACGCCTGTAATCCCAGCACTTTGGGAGGTCAAGGTGGGTGGATCATGAATTCAGGAGATTGAGACCATACTGGCTAACACAGTGAGACTCCGTCTCTACTAAAAATACAAAAAAAAATTAGTCCGGTGTGGTGGCGGGTGCCTGTAGTCCCAGCTACTCGGGAGGCTGAGGCAGGAGAATGGCGTGAACCTGGGAGGCGGAGCTTGCAGGGAGCTGAGATCCCGCCACTGCACTCCAGCTGGGCAACAAAGCAAGACTCTGTCTCAAAAACAAAACAAAACAAAACAAAAACAAAAGCCCCTTGCAAGGAGTTCTGCTCCTAACTCGTGTACTCCTTTAGACACTTTCATATCAGACTTTAGTTTAGATCTCACATCCTTTATCCTACTACAGTCATGAGAGTAGATACACTTTCTTAAACAGCATACTTTATCTGCTGAATTTCACCATCTTACTCCTTTCTCTCCACATTCAAGATAATTTGGCAACTCTTCTTATAAAGGAAAATGTTCTTCCTTAAAGTACCAATTTTATCTCAGATATTTGTTCCAAGTTGATGTCTAGATTATAAAAGCACTGTTAAAATTCCTTCATGTCTACAAACATGTTTACCATCACCTGCTACAGACTGATGGCTTGATGGAGCAGTTTAACTGGTCCCACAAGCATGTTCTATTTCTACTTATCCTACATAAATTGTGACTGCAGACACTACAGAATCTGCACAGAACAACCCACTTACTCATCTGCCCACAATACAACCATTCACAATCACTAACTCTTTCCTTATATTAGGAAGTTGTCCGCTACCTGTAGAAGTTATAGACTACTCAGAAGGACCTAAATGACATATTCCGGTAATCCTAAGAACTGCATAAAACATAATTTTCTTCTTACTGAACCCCGGGAGAAACCATTTGAATAAGACATGGCATCTGAGTTTATCTCAATAAATATCTGTGTGTGCTTAGAATTGTGGAATTTGTCCTTAGGGTCTAATGCTCCCTTTCACGTTTTTCTGACATAAATGGACTTCCAATTTCTCATACTCCATAGCTCAGCTCCAGGGACCAGGGTCTGCTCCGTCCTAGACCCTATAAATATAGCCAGTGGTACTTGAAGGCCACAAGTGAAAGGAAGTGATGAACGGCAATACCTGCTCCAGACTTGCTCCTGCTTACTCTAAGAGGATGTTCTCTACCATCCCTGACCCCACAGAACCCTCATCAGTGGCCTGGCTTCCCATCTACTCACAATAGGAGACCCTAAACCTTAGAAAGCACCACATCTCTTCCTTGTCAATTACAACCTTTTCCTTCCTTCATAATCCAGTTCAAATGACCACTTGCTTTTGTGAAGTGTTCCCTGACCACCCAGAGAGAATTAATGGATCCTTCTAAACTTCCATTTTCATCTACTCAAGGGGAGGGAAAGATGCCAAATTATATAGTGAAGTTGCAACGTGGCAGATCCTGTGCTAATCAGAAATATTATCTTGTCTAGTCTTCACCACTATAATGTGAAGTCAGTTCACCACTAGCTTCATTTTTAGAAAAGAAAACTAAGGCTCAAAGAAGTATAACTTGCTTAAGATCACATAGATATTAAGTGGCAGAATCAGGATTCGTAAGTGAGTCTCTTTCAGATCAAAAATATGTGTTCTCCTCTAACACATTGTCTCCCAATTTATTTCATTTGCTTATGGAGTACATTTGGTGTTTATATCAACATTGTAAATTCAGTTCCGTCAGGGGCCCAGTGGATAATGTAATTGTGTAGAGTGGCTGAATGTAAGTCAGCAGAAAATGAGCTGGAGAGTTCATGCACAGCTTAGAACGTTCAAATTAGAAACTCAGCAAAA
Organism: Pan paniscus; assembly: GCF_029289425.2. NCBI lineage: Eukaryota > Metazoa > Chordata > Mammalia > Primates > Hominidae > Pan > Pan paniscus. The sequence continues at coordinate 119,639,542 of NC_073253.2, read as the reverse complement.
CAAACAACTAAAACAAGGCTGTGGACCAGATTTACCTAGCGATTGTGAGTTTGCACACCCTGGTTAAATACCTGATTTCATGACTAAACTGTAAAATCTTTAGGCCTGGAACTGTAAACTACTCATCTTAACAAACCCTATGCTGCCTAGCCCAGGGTTCTTTACAAAGTAGATACCCAATAGGTATCTACTCAATTCAATTAAAAAAGTAAAACCTTGTCTTTAATCTTTAAACGGATAGTCATTCTGTTTCTATGGAATATGTCCATAACAAAGTAATTTAAAATTATTAAAATGTCTGATCATAATCCCCTATTTTTCTCTCCACCCCATGTCCGTCTATGATTTCAAAGTAAGAGATAAGACACGAAGGCCAGAAATTACAGATTGGTCTGATTCCTTGTCATTGGCCTTTAAAAATATCACAAAACGATGCTTGGTTTCCCTGTGGTTCTGAAGATGTGGTCTGCTCAACCGGATAGAGTGGTTTTACCACTGAGATGTATTTTGTTTATTACCCACAGGCTCTGCTTAAAATGAGGGCATTACACAGTGAAAGCTTGAATGAGATTCAGGTGTGCCTCATGAGTGTGCCTGTGGGAGCAATGGCTCTGGCCAGTTCCTCCTTCTGTAGTTACCCATGCCCACTAGCCAATACATCAATCTAATTGGCCTTGGTATGTGGTTTTCAAAATACAGAAAATGAAAGAGAATTGCTTCAAGGAAGCCAAAATCCAAAAAACACTGTCAATTACTGTTGGTTTTCTGACAAGGAAGATTTATAGGTCATCTTATTTTATAAAAATTATAAAGCCTCTGAGCTAAAAATAAGTACCTGTACCCAAACCAGGGGATGAAAAGATTATTTCATCATTCCAGAATGTTTTTGCCTTCATGTTCTTCTATTGTAGATTTTGTATGAATTTCCATATACTAATTTTCTCAATATGAAGTTTAAGGTTGTCCTTAAAATAGCAGACTTTACTCAGGACAAAATTAGTAAATTTATCTTAAAGGAGGAGAAGGGTGTCTTAAAGTCATTAAAGGTAGTGACTTTTAACCCTGCTCATGGGTAGAGTCATTTCGAGTAAATACTGATGAATTTTGGAAATCTTCCCAGTAAACTGAGGTTTCAAAATCATTTATTATCATTCTGCAGCTACATTAACTACTTTTTTAAGGACAGCCAAGAAGGTTGATAACTTGCAATTGGAAATTTAAAAACTGCTTCCTCTACATGTATTTAGGTATAATTAGCACATGGTTTAAATTATCTTTTGCTCTACTGTGCCCAGATTTTTTCAAATAAACTTATTTTTAGACAAATACGGATACTAATATAACACATAGGACAACCTAACATAATCGCCTAACTTTACATCTCTGTGTTTTGGCTTGCATCTTTGGACTTTCTCAGTAAATCAAAGACTTGTCTTAGTTCATACCAGCAATACTCATACTTGAGATGTTTTAAGTTTTCTATTGATCTTTGGGTTTTTATTCTCCAACTCTTACTCTGTTTTTCCTAATTCAAATACATACACCTCTCCCTACTTTATTTTCCCACTGTAGTTACATCGCATTTTTAGTTGTTAAATTAGTATTTGGAATTTGCTTTATTATGGCCATGTAAATACGTAAGTAGGTGAATATGTAAATATAACCACACATACCATGAAGTCTGTAATATACTATATTAAGCATATTTGAAATCCTTTTTATTTTTCTGAAGTTAATGATTTGAATGTTTTAAGTTGGGCATGTACTCTCCAGTTCATTCCTTGATGACTTACCTTTGGCCACTTCACATAATTATATTACCCACTTGACACCTTGTATTAGTCCATCCTCACCCTGCTATAAAGAACTGCCTGATGCTGGGTTATTTATTTATTTTTATTTTTTTGAGATGGAGTTTCACTCTTCTTGCCCAGGCTGGAGTGCAATGGTGCGATCCTGGCTCACTGAAATCTCCACCTCCCAGGTTCAAGTGATTCTCCTGCCTCAGCCTCCCAAGTAGCTGGGATTACAGGTGTGTGTCCCCACACCTGGCTAATTTTTATATTTTTAGTAGAGATGGGGTTTCGCCATATTGACCAGGTTGGTCTCGAACTCCTGACCTCAGGTGATTCAACCACCTTGGCCTCCCAAAATGCTGGGATTACAGGCATGAGCTACCACACCCAGCTGCACTGGGTAATTTATAAAGGAAAGAGGTTTAATTGACTCACAGTTCTGCATGGCTGGGAATGCCTCAGGAAACTTGCAATCATGGCAGAAGAGGAAGCAAACATGTCCTTCTTCACATGATGGCTGGAAGGAGAAATGCTGAGCAAAAGGGGGAAAGCCCCTTATAAAACCATCAGATCTCATGAGAACTCACTCACTATCATGAGAACAGCATGGAGGTAACTGTCCCCATGATTCAATTACCTCCCATGGGGTCCCTCCCACAACTCATGGGGATTATAGAAACTACAATTTAAGATGAGATTTCGGTGGCCAAACCATATCACACCTGAGGAGATTGTTTTCTGTGATCCTGCAATCTATATTAGTAGTTTCTGACAGAATGCTAAAACACCTTTCAGTCTGGTCTAACACATCTGGTTGTCTATTCATTTCGTTTGGTTCCTTTTTTTTTCTCTTAGAAATTTCCTTTCTGGAACCTTCCATCCCACCTCTCTGATGTGTGCTGGTTGTTCTCTAAACCCACTGCCTAGATGTTGTCTTGGAACTTCTGCTCTAGGAAGTGGTATCCTTACAAAAATGCCCAATACCCTAAATTCATACCCTTTCCTAAATTCATACCCTTTAGAATGTGACTTCGCAGCTTCTCTTATCAAGCAAAGAAACATATGTTGCTTCTCTTGAATCTTGCCTGGCTTCATGACTTGGTTTGGCTGATAGAATGTAATGCAAGTAATGACATGTCCCTTCCTCTAAGAATACTTACTTTTTCTTTCTTGGAACTCTGCTTTGCCCCATGACAACAATGCTAGCCCAGCTGGAGAATGAGCAACTATGTAGAGCAAAGATGATCCACTCAGCTAAAGCTGTCCTAGACTACTAGGTAACCCCTCATTGACCAGAAGCTGAATACAGACACGTATACCCACCCAAGACCAGAAAACGGCCCAGCTGAGCCTAGTTCATCTTGGCAACCTGAAGAATCTTGTTACCTAAATAGTTGCTGTTTGAAATGATTATTGCAAAATCAGATAGAACTGGTTCTAAGAGAACATGCCAGAGAACATGAATTATTTGTGGGAGGAGCAAAGACAGCATCTTGAGGATATGGAATGGTATTGGTCCTCATTGGGCCCTAGGGGCACAAGATTCTGAAGTACCAACCACAGCTTTGGTTCAAAAGTATGCTGTGTGTTTTCCTTGTTTCTTGTAAAAATGAGATAGAATTCATAAACATTAAAATTTAACTTTTAAAGTGGAGAATCCAGTGGATTTTAGTATAGCCACAAGATTATGCAACCATCACCACTATTGAGTTCCAGAACATTTTTATCACTCCTAAAAGATACCCCATATGCATTAGCACTCACTCCTCATTCCCTTCTTCCCACATATCTTAGTAACCACTACTCTATTTTCTGTCCTTTTGGATTTGTCTATTCTGGACATTTCATATAAATGTACGGAATGATTCCATTGATGGAATCATATGATAAGTGGCTTTCTGTGTTTAGGTAATTTCATTTAGCATATAGTTTCAACTCTTACATTGAAATCTTTGATCCATTTTGAGTTAACTTTTGTATATGATGTGAGGTAGGGGGTCCAACTTCATTCTTCTGCAAGTGGATATCCAGTTAAGTGTTCTTTTCTGGCTAAATATATTCAATATGAAGGTGAAATTCTTCCCTAAGCAATTATAATGCAAGAAGCAGAGGTAGCAGCACAAGCTGATAAGTGCTTTCTCACAGACAGAGTGGAGGCCATATTGCAAGGCACCACTCACCTGCAGGCAGCATGGAAATTCCAGGATCCCAGAGAAAAGAACAGGAAAGACTAAGTAGTTAGATACATTGGCTGGGAAAGATGAGCACCTCAAATAATACTTGCTGACTGGGCTGCCACCATTTCAAATTTCTAAGCTTTGTAAGAAGGCAGCAATATCTCGAATACCACTCTGAGAAATGACACAGTGAGTTTAGAAAGATTGTCCACAGTAATGGTGAATGAATAGTGCCATTGATTTCAAGTTTGCAACTTGTGGATTCTGAACAACAGGCATCAACTGATTGCACATGGTGATGCTGAACCAATAGTTTGTCTACTTTGTTTACTTCAGACATCAGTGAATGTTTGCCATATTGCCTTTAGCAACTCTTAGAACTGGGCTTTGTTTGAGTATATACTTTTGCCTATAGTAACTGTTCTAGAGACTGGGGATTATCTTGTTTTATCAAATTGGTGGTTGTGAAGCCAGGGCTATAATAAACTTGTGTATCATAATAAATGTTCAAGATCTTAGGAAATGGATTCATGCAGAGAGCTAACACTGAACTGATACCTCTTTTGATGTTCAGAAGGAACTACATCCATTCTAAGAAGAAGCAACCTAAGAAGGCTGCTGAAGGAACCACAGCTTTACTGAGGCATTAAGAACTTAACCTGAAGGAAATTAAATTAGGAAGGATGATGAATTTTGAATTTCAGACTTTGGACTATTAAGTCACTAGGTCAGGAGAACTGATTTTTAATTTTAATGCCTTTGGACTTTAATTTACAAAGGATTTATTCATCAGGGCAAAATAACTTCAATTTGGACTTCAATAAATTTGGAATGTAATGTCTTTCAATTTTAATAGAATAATAGAGGATGTTTATTTTAAAATTTGTGTCATTTCTGCATTGCTGACATTTTATTATTGAAGTTTCTTATTGCATTTTTGTTGAATGCTTTATTGAATATTGAATATTTGTTACTCAATCTCATTGATGAACTTCTTATATATTATGTCAGACATGACATAATATGTGCCTAGATATTATTTAGGGTGTCTAGATATTATTTAGGGTGGGAAATAGAATAGTGGGAAATGGAACAGTGGGAAATAGGGTGAGAAATAGAATAATATGTGCCTAGATATTATTTAGGGTGGGAAATAGAATAGTGAATGGATTTTCAGCTTTGGGTGTGGAAAGAAATTCAAGTTTTCTTAATTATTTTATTAATCAAATTCACTTTAGAGCATTCTGGGGGGAGGGAAATCAATATTTCTCCCCAATGGTCGCAGGAGAATACCCAAAGGAGAGCGGCATTGTGGAATGTAATCTCATGCAGGGCTAGTCCAATATTCCCCTATCTTCACCCTACTGTGATTGCTACCCACTTCCCTTCTGTCACTCCAAACTGACCCTGTACTTCATAGGTAAGTTCAATGTGTTAAGAAAAAAACAAAAACACCAAAGTTATGGAATTCTGTGAAGAAATATGTCTCTCCTATTCCAGATGTTTCTGTCCATGGGGAGGGATCTCTTCATATAATTTCTGTCCCCTCCCTCTCCTTTTCCTTATTATACAGGGAAGGACCTTGGGTTCTCGCTACCTGGTGCTTGGTTTCTAAAAGAGAGCATCCAAAAAGCAAGCATTCTAAGAATCTCAGGCAGAAGCTGCAAGGTTTATGATCAAGTAGCCTCTGAGGTCCCAGAATGTTGTGTCTGTTATATTATGTTCGTTAAACAAATCACTAAAGTCAGCCTAAGCCTAAGTTCAATTACAATGTAATTATCCCCTTTTGATGTGAGAAGTAGCCTGCTTGTCCAGACAAGGTAGGAATTGATGGCTCCTTCTCTGGGCATCATCTACCATGCAGGCTATACCTTCTTCCACCCTTTTACTTTCAACCTGCCTGTGCTTCATAACCAAAATATGTTTCTTATAAGCAGCATAAAGTTGGGTCATAATTTTTTAATCCAATCTAATAATATCTATCTTTCAGTGACTATGTTTAGTTCATTTATATTTAGTGCAATTATCGATATAGTTGTATTTAAGATTTCCATGTTCCTGTTTGTTTTATATTTCATCCATGTATTCTTTGCTCTACTGTTCCTCCTTTCCTAACTTCTCTTGAGTGAATTGCATTAGTTTTAGTATTCCATTTTCTTTTATGTATTATCTTCATAATTTTTGTGTTAAATTTATTTTTAGTAATTGCTTTAGAGTTTACAGTGTGAATTATTACATTGTCACCTATTTGAATGAAACACACAAGAAACTTTAAAATAAAATAATTTGCTCTATCTCCTCCAATACTTTGTGTTCTTGTGATTTTATATTTTACTATTACATATGGCATAAACAGCACAATCATTGTTAGTATTTTTGCTTCAGACAAAAAGGTTTTTAAATAAATTATATATTGGCTGGGCACAGTGCCTCATGCCTATAATTCCAGTACTTTGGGAGACTGAGGCAGGAGGATTGCTTGAGCCCAGGAGTTTGAGACCAGCCTGAGCAACATGGCAAAACCTGACCTCTACCAAAAATACAAAAATTAGCTGGGTGTGTGGTGCGCAGCTATAGTCCCAGCTACTTGGGAGGCTGAGGTGGGAGGATCACTTGAGCCTGGGAGGCAGAGGTTGCAGTGAGCTGAGATCATGCCACTATACTGCAGCCTGGGCAATAAAAAAAAAAAGGGAAAAGAAATTATATATTTATATGTGTTATGTACTTACATGTGCATATATTATACTTTATAATAAATATAAATATTATATAGTACTATCTAATACAAAGAAAATATATAATGTCATATAAAGAAATCATATATATGCATATATGCACAATACCTATTATATAAACCATATTTATACACACACACACAAACACACCATCTCAAGGGGTATCTCTGCTAGGTCTTCTCTGCACCTACTTTTTGTTTGTTTGTTTGTTTGTTTTTGAGATGGAGTCTTACCCCGGCCCCCAGGCTGGAGTGCAGTGGCATGATCTCAGCTCACTGCAACCTCCACCTCCTGAGTTCAAGCGATTCTTGTGCCTCAGCCTCCAAGTAGCTGGGATTACAGGCGTGCACCACCATGTTCAGCTAATTTTTGTATTTTTAGTAGAGACGGGGTTTTACCATGTTGGGCGGATATACTGCTCCTGAGCACTCAGGGAAGACTCATGTAAACAACACTGTGTGCTTGGAGTCCTGCTCTGTGACTGGAGCTCCTTCAGATTGTGATCTATCATGCTTCCCACATGAAGCTATTAAAAGGTCATTCAAATTTTGGTGACTATGTTTCAGGTATATTCCTCTCCCTCCTGAAGTTCTGCCAGGTATGAGAGCAGTGTTGTGTCTCTTCTCTCTTGAAAAGGATATGTTACTCTCTGGTATTTTATTCACATGGCTTTCTTTGTCTCCTTTTCTGATGGGCTCTAAAAAATTATTATTCTGCAGCTTTTCCAGCCTTTTTATTGTTAGGGTGAGAGCAGCTGTCTCTTGCTTCTTTCTACATGTGAATTAGAGCAGAATTTTCTAAATTCTTTAGAGTTAAAGGGACTTTACGTTTAGGATAACTTTAACCCTAAACTCTTAAATTTGTCTTATTACGTGTTTTTTCCTCAAAATTCAGATTAAATATCACTTCATCATGAGAAGCCTCCTCTAATAATCTTTTTATTTCTTTTCTAATTGTAAATCATTCTGTTCATGAGATTTTCAGTAGTTGTCATAGTGATGGGACTAATACTTTGTGATTAATGTGGCTATTGTAACCCACAGAAAACAGGGACGATTAGGGAGAGAGATTTTCAGGATAGTAGTTGACATTAGATTAGTTAATGGGTGTTTTTGTCTCCTTGCATTTCTTTTGTTGTCTTTTACTAGGAATGGCCCTATTCTTTGGGGTAATGACTTTCCTGCACCCAAGATGTCCCTCAGCAGTATCTCTCTCTCACTCTAGGTAGGCAAGTGATCTAGGCTGTGCCAGTCATAGTACCCTATACCTAGTACTAGTATAGATATTATTCAATGCTATCTGGTTGGAAGTGACAGTATCCCAACTTAAAGAATAATTTAAAATAGGTAATTTTATTAAATTACAAATGAATAGGTAATTCATTTGTTTATATAACTGATAAGTACAAGAACTTTGTTTCAAAAATCAAACCACAAGCATTTTTATTCAGCATGTGGAAATTTTCATTTAATAACAAAAATGATAAATGTTAATGTTGGCGCTTAGAAACCAATGCCCCAAAATATGGCATTTTGACATGCTGAACTGAAGAAGTCTCAAGGTCCCTCTAATTTGGGTCTCCCCCAAAGCATAGGATAAAGTTGATCTCTGAAGTTCCTTTATCTGCCTAAAGTTTGGGCCCACAAAGAAGAACAATTGGTTTTTCTTTCCATTCCTCTGGCCTCATTATCTATTGAAGAAAAGAAGACCAATAAAGTGAACCAAACCTGAACAGATCCTTTGGCAAGATGATGGCTGTCTCTTAGACTTATTCAAACTTCAATGATAGCTATTTACTGGTTCACCTCTGTTCCCATCCATTCTGCCTGGTAATCATTTATTGCTCCTCCCCAGAATTCTCCTTCTCCCTGCCTCCCATAGCCTCTTTGGCCACCCAAGCCCCCATTCTTTCTGTAACCTCAAGATAGAATATAAATTTCTGTACCTCACTAGGGAGTTGGGTCTTCATTCTGAAGGCTCCTTTGTATACATAGTAAGTAATTTGTATGCCTTTTCTTTCATTAATCTGCCTCATGTCAGTTATTTTTGAACCTCCAGGAGGCCAAGTGTCTGGGCCCCTACATTAATGTTCTATTCTTATACTATATTAGACATTAGGTTACTTAATAGGTTCCTTAGGATCTGATTTAATTACCAGTACCTTAACAATTGGCCAATATCCTGCAGTTAAATTGTTGTATGCCCTTCATTTTGGGGAAGGTACCTTAAATCTTAAGTGGACAATGCCAGAACCACTGTGGTTCATTAACAAAAATCTGATTGTTATGAAGAAGCATATCTGTGGCTATAATAAATTGCTAATTTCAAATGGTCTAGTCTTAGGGATACAGCATCAACAGAATGCAGACTGTCGGAGAATCTATTTACCTGCCCTTTCTTTTTCTTGTTTCTCCCTTCTTGAATTGGAATGCATATAAAATGTTTATTAGAAGGCATACAAAGAAGACAGTAAAACTAAATAAAATGACAATTTATTAGGACACTATAGGACAATGAGGAGTCTCTGAGATGTCATAGCCTCTTCTGACGGTGAACTAGTTTCTATTTAAATCATTTAGTGGAAGAGAATTCCCCAGAATGAGGATCTGACTAAGCCTGACAGGCTCTGGGGCAGGGCTCTTCAGTTGGTGGGTTGTGATGATAACACCAGCTCTGAGTACAGGAGATTTTCATTTGATGAGTGGTCTGAACATCTACTTAGTGGTTATAAAATATTTGCTGCTGAAAGCCACAGAGCATTGATAAACAGATCCTGGACAGCTGAGTTATTGCAATCTACTTAACATGAGGAGAACAAATTATGAGTCAAATGTTCCTGTTTAATAACCTTACTCAGGGCAGAGAGAGCTGCTCAAGGTTGGCGTTAACTCTGCATGCGCTGCGCCAGCCAGGGTCCCAGAAAGGGCTGTGCAGACGTTGAAGCAATTCAGGTGGGTTTTCCATTAGGACTAAGGTACATAGAGAGGAAATTTAAAAGGGTCCATCTGGTAAAGGAAATAAACAATTTATAAAATGGCTGTATGGTATTGAATATACTACCAAGACTCCCTCTGTGACTTACATTTCATCTTCCTTAGAATACATGTGTTTGGGCTTATTAAATCTTGTCTTCACCATAATACTGTATTCTTTTATGTTATTGGGGGAAGGGAAGAAATATTTGTCTGTTCTCTATTAGTCATTTGAACCTAGGTCAATTATTTCAGCCCAAGTACTATAAATACTTTCATTGAAAACTGACTCCTTTTCTCTACTTTCAAGATTATGCTTTACTTTAACACATGCAGAAAAGGATGGATTCATCTCATTCATGGGAAACAGATGAGGAATACATTTTCTGTGAATGCTATTTCAAGAAGTAAGTTAATTTTAAATAATATTTGTTTCTTAGCTGGCTCCTAGACATGCATTTGGGAGCATGTATGGAGGGCACATGTTTGAGGGTGAGTTAAAGTATTTCAACTGGGCAGTGGGAAAATGATTGTTTTTTTTTTGGTGCTTATGACTTGAATATTGTTCTAAACATTTGCTTAATCAGGGCTCTAGAGTGAAGTTGTATTTGAACCTTAGCCAAACTGGAGCATCACATTTCTGTGCTACAGCACTTCGTTCACTAGCGCTCTACCCCATGCTCACCTCCGCCTCCCGCAGCAACAGGCACACACATACACACATGCGTGCACACAGTGCACGCTGGACGTGGGCTCTGACTCTTGAAGCCTTTACTCCTAAAGGTCATTTTTTCATTCTTTTCTTGACCCCAAGCCTGGAATTGCTGCTAGAAATCTACCCACAGAATCCAGAGATTTTACAGACATAGAATTAGAAAATAAAGGCATGCCAAAATATGTTTCTAAAAAATGTCCAGAACTGAATTAAGGCCACATAGTAATTTTTTTTTTTATTGGCATACTCCCAATAGCTTCAAATTGGATTTCCCAAGCCAAGAATGTCCTTAAATGAAATGCAGTGTGCTAGGAAGGCTTTTAAGACCTTTTCACCTCAAAGTGCAAACCTCTGAATGGGGCCCAAGAAAGCAAAGTCTAGATTTGGCATGCCACTTAAACCATGATTAGTAGAGAGTATCAGCATACTAGAAATAGCTGTGTTTGTGAACCTCCTGTTCTTCAGCTCTTGACTGCCAGCCAAGCCCCAAATCAATCCCAGAGAATGAAAACTAAGATAATAATGAGAAAATGGACTTTTCATGCCAAAAACTCAGGAAAGCGTCTTATTCTCCATATGTTGACTTTAGAGCACATAACAGAGAGCAGTGCCCCTGGCCTGCTGGTCCTGTCTTCAAGACAGTTTGCCAAGCCACTACAGATATATCCTCCCTACTGTTCAGGTCTCAGTTTCCTTATCAGGAACCTGGGAGCAATTGTGCTAATGTCCTCATGTGGAGCATAACACATTTCTTATACCTATATACTGGTGGATATTTTGGGGAATAATGGTTTTTTTTTTTTTGGTAGATATTAAGCCTCACTCCAGCTCTGAGTTAGTATGCGGCAGAATTGATTTTTTTCTTTCCTTTGAAATATGTCCTTGTGCATTACTTGACAAGCTGTCGTGAAATGCTTAGAAAGCTCTCTTTTGTTTTGAGGCTGTACTTGCTTGGGTCTGCATCTGAACTGGGTGGGGATGGACGCACTTAACTTTTCCTTCCTATATAGCCGGGTGGGCGTTTACTGGCTGCTGCTATTTGTTATGAAGAATCAGCCATAAATCAGTACTCATTTTCCATTTTTTTCTTATTGATGAAATTGCTGTAGGAAAATGGCTTGTCTCCCAAGCTCCTGGAGCCCTGCAGGACTGAAAGCTGCATACAATAAAAGTTGTTTTGACAGAAAACTGACCAAACGTGACAATGGACAGAGGGGAAACACAGAAGGGAGGGGAAGGGGGTGTACCTGCTTGTCTGTTTTGAGCCAAGGAGCTCTCTCTCTTTTTTTCTTTGTTAAATTACTTTTTCATATGAAGGACACAAAGGGAATGGCCCCTACTGGCAGCCAGAAGGCAGAAAACAAACCCTTTGAAATTTCTAATTTGTTTATAGATGGTCCTCCAGGAGCCACTGGAAAATAATTTTGTCTGCCAGAGACAGTGAACAGCTACCCGAGGGTGTTGTGCTGAAAAAAATGACTCTCTAGTTTTGGTCCTTGAATGTCTTATTGTTCAACACTCAGTAGTTGTTCTGAAATCAGTCATCTGATTTCAGATGACTGATTTCAGAGAAAGAAAATGAAAGAAAAATCTCTTCCCTATCCTCTGGCCTGAGTTTCTAGGAAAGGTGCTTAAAAATTTTTTTATTTTGATGTGAGTTTAAACTGCGTGTTGATTAATTTTCGAATGACACAAAGGTTTGTGAATCTTGCTTCCTAACATGTCTTTTTCTCTCTGGGGGAGGATGTTAATTTTCATGGATACTTTCTGGACCAGTCACTTCGCACAGTTCAAAAGATGCTGTCTTCTCTCTGGGATATGCTATCAAGGTGAACTGCTTTTCTTGATAATGCCACAGATTCTACAGACCTCTCACACTGCAAGCCTAACCTGAGAGTGTTTCTGAATGTGAGGAAGATGTGGGTTTGGAGGTAATCAGGGGATCTCTGTTGTCTAGCATAGGAGGTTTTCTAGAAGCTTACCCCTCAGTTTTCCTGTTTGCAAAATGTTTTCTTCAATTTATGGTGATGTGGAGGTGCCCTTCACCTGATATAGGTGAGCAGCAATGTTTTCACAAAAACTTAGAACACTAATTTGAGGGGAATTTCTTCTATAATATTTTTATTTTATAGATTAGAGAATTGAGCCCCAGTGACTTGAAGAAGGAGGCATGGCTGTTGGGGATAGAGTTATGATTACAATTCAGGTCTTGTCTGTTAGCCTGCTGCTGCTTCCACTATTCCTTCCATCCTTGTGGCACTGGGAGAGGTAATTATGTTAATTTTACATGAATCTCTCTGAATTCAAAGATTTGACTCCTCCTTATAAGCCTAGCAGAGGGCCAGCTATTTGCCTTCTGAAGCTGGAGAATAATCCAATTGGTTCCATCCAACTGTTTGTCACTGCAGCCTATGCCTGCAGTACTCAAAATAGCTAGTTACACAGTTCTGAAGATTGTACAACCAAAACTTTAAAATCTTGGAGTCTACTGAGCTCTCAGTGTCAACTGATCATTCTTCTCTATTTTCTTAATGTGCTCTTGTTTCTCAAGCCTCTAGTGTCCTTTCACTTCGTATCCTACCACCTTCCTTGTCTCATTAGATGACCTTACTTTCTAATTTACAGAGAAAATAGACACCATCAGCCAAGGTCTCCTTCTAACTCCTGTCTCTGCACGCACACACTTGCATCTGTATCTATCCTCTTCTCCTACATATATCTGTAGAATGTGTATCTTTTCTCCTAAAGAAATGTCCTCTCTCTTCTGGGTTCTTAATTCCCATTGTTTGTGCTTTTGCAGAGGCCTCACTCTATTAATTGTGCTCCTTCTTCCTTATCTTTAGTTTTGCTCTCTTTGGTTATTCTTTCCAGTCTATATGTAAGCCACTCCCATGGACCCCAGATCTTCCTTTAGCTACTGCCTCATTTTTCTTTCTCTTTACAGCAAAACTTACTGAAATAAGAAGTCTATATGTTACTTTCATTTATTCACCTCTCAATCACTCTTTAACCCAAAGTAATCTGAGTTATTCTCCTGCTACTCTTCGAGCCTACTCGTATAGGTCACAAGGAATAAGCTTGTTGCAAAATTTATTAAATAGATGCTTTTCAGGCATAATCAAATTTAACCCCCTCACAGCATTTGACACTGGAAATAACTTCCTCTAACTTAAGACAATCTCCTCGTTGGCTTATGTGTTGTTATATACTCCTGGTTTCTTCCATAACTCTCTGGCCCCTTCCTCTCAGTTTTCCTTGTGTTCTCATCTTCATCTGTCCAGGTCTTCAGTGTTGGTATTGGTCACAGTCTCCTCTAAATGTAAGAGCATATCTATTTCAGTAGGTTTAATTTTCCATCCACATTCTGACATTTTCGAAATTTTTATTTCCAACACATATGTCTTTTCTGAACTTCAGACCCAGTTAAGCAATTGCCTGCTGAACACGTTTTCTTGGTTTTCTACAGGTATTTGGAACTCAGTACAGAACAATTTATCTTTTATTTCAAGCCTGTTCTTTCTCTCATGTTACTTATCTCAGCTGCTCAGGCCAATAACCTGAGATTCCTCCTAGATCTCTTCCACTCACCAGTGCATTTCATCCAATGTCTTAAAGACTTTTTCACGCAACCCTAAGTATTTACCAAATCCATACAATTTCCCCACATACCTTAATTCCAGTCACTGTTCTCTCTTGCTTGGATTATTCCACAGACTTTAAAATGATTTCTTTATCTCCTGTAGTGGTCCCAATTTATTTTCCACACTACAGATGGAGTGATATTTTTAAAATAAAAGTCTGTACAAGTCATTGTCTTATTTCAAGCTCCTCAATAGCTTTCCATTGTTCAAAAAAGACAATGCTTTGACTCCTTTTTGCAGGTTACATGATCTGCTTCTACGTATTCATTCTCTTTTAATTGGCAAGACTTTTTTACTTGTTCTCTTCAGTTTAGCCATGGTGCTGTAGTTTGAATATTCCTTCCAAAACTCATTGAAACTTAATTGACATTATAACATTAAGAGATGATTAATGCCATTGTCAAGGGAATGGGTTAGTTGTCATACGAGTGGGTTCCTGATGAAAGGGTAAATTTAGCCCCCATTCTTCCTCTGTCCTGTACTCTTGCTCACTGATGCCCTCTCTCACCATGTGATGCCTTCCACCATGTTATGATGCAATACGAAAAGCCTTACCAGGTGTGGCCCTTGATCTTGAACTTCCCTGCCTCCAGAACAGTGAGCCAAATAAATCTCTTTTCTTTCTAAAGTGTCCAGTCTATGGCATTCCGTTATAGCAGCAAAACACAAAATAAAACAGAAAATTAGTACTGCGAATGGAATTGTTGCTATAATAGCTTTAGGACCTAATGTTGTTTTCCCTCTTAGGATTTTGGACTTAGGACCAGTTACCCTCTTTTTTCTGCCTCTTTCTCCCTTTTGGAATGGAAATATCTATCCTATGCTTGTCCCACCATAGATAACTTGTTTTGATTTCATAGGCTAACAGCTAGAAAGAATTTGTCTCCAGATGAATCATGCCTTGAGTCTTACCCATATCTGATTTAGATAAGACTCTGGACTTCAGATTTTTGAGTTGGAGGAGTAAGCTGGGACTCTGGGGGCTATTGGGATGGAATGGATATATTTTATGTGTGAGAAGTACATTGAGGGCCAGGGCAAAATGCCATAATTTGAATGCGTCCTCAAAACATCATGTTAAAATTTAATTGCCATTGTAACAGTATTAAGAAATGAGGCCATTAGGCAGTAATTAGGCCATGAGGGCTCTGCCCTCGTAAGTGGATCAATGCCATTATCACAGAGATAGGTTAGTTATCATGGGAGTGGGCTCCTGATAAATGCGTAAGTTTGATCCCAATTTCTCTCATCATAATATGCCTTCTACTATGTTATCACACAGCAGGAAGGCCCTCACAAGATGCAACTCCTCAGTCTTGTACTTCCCAGCCTCTAGAACCATAAGCCAATGAACCTCTTTCTTTTATAAGTTACTCAGACTGCAGTATTCTGTTTTAACAGCAGGACACAGACTAAGACACATGGTGAACTTCTTTTTAATTACTCTAGTATGCCATGCTTTTGCTCTCTCTTTCAATCAGTAAGGGATTACTGAGTCTAAATATGTGCCAAGAACTATGCAAGGTATTCTCTTGTAGACCTTTTATATTTGTCTTCACTGTTTCCTCTGCCTTTACTCTTTCTTTCCTTTATCCTCTTTTGAATATAGCTAAATCTCATTCCTTATTCTAGGCTTCCCCCAGGAAGTCTTTCCTGATATTTTTCATATTACACATTTTTGCTGTATGCTTCCATGACACCTTGAGTCTCCTCTATGGCAGGGTTTGCTATTCTCTTTTATAATTGCTAGTTTAATTACCAGTCTTTCACACTAGGTTTTATGAGCAGATTATATCTGCATTGTTCACTACAATGTTTCTATCATCTAGAAAAAAAGGAGAGGCTTAGTAAATATTTATTGAATAAATAGATCAGTGAACATTTATAAGAGTTGGAGAAAGAATGTGCATTATATTATTTATAGTATCACCATTCAACTAAATGATAATAATAATGATAAAAATATCAACACGCCTTCTGCCCAAGGAGTTGAGGAAAGTTATTTTAAAATTTCATCCTGGCCAGGTGTGGCGGCTCATGCTTGTAATCCCAGCACTTAGGGAGGCTGAGGTGGGTGGATCACTTGAGGCCAGGAGTTAGAGACCAGCCTAGTCAACATGGTGAAACCCCATCTCTACTAAAAATACAAAAATTTACCCAGGCATGGTGATACACACCTGTAATCCCAGCTACTCGGGAGCCTGAGGCACAAAAATTGCTTGAACCCAGGAGGTGGAGGTTGCAGCGAGCCAAGATCATACCACTGCACTCCAGTCTGAGCCACAGAGCAAAATTCTGTCTCAAAAGAAATAAATAAATAAAACAAAAATAAAAAAATATATGTGTATATATATACACATATATACATATACAAAATATAATCTTCATTTTGAAGATTTTACAACATGTTTGGAGAGATTTGGCATAAGGAAAGGGTAAGATAAAGAAATTTGTTGACCCTGCACAGTTATAAATGTCTACACAAGGTCCCAAAACTAGCACCACATTGACATAATCTGGGGAGGGCTGTAGCAGGGGATGTCCTCATTGTTCTTCTGTCCTGAAAGCTAGATACTCAGGTAGCACTTGTGTGGGTGTGACATCCAGATTCTCCCTCAGATGTCCAGAATAGGAAAGGAAAACAGAAAAGTCAAAAGGAAATGCAGAGGTTTGTAGTGATTGTAGAAGTTCTTTAAACTGTATGTTTTTATTCTTACAGTTTAATTTCAAAGCTGAATGGTCTGTAGTACATCTAACCTGTGATAATGGATAAAGCAACATTCATTGCAAGGTTGCCAAATAGAAGGTGCTCTTATTAGTATAAAATCACCTAGAGGCGCAAAAATAAAGAGTGACAGAGAATGACTTTAGAACACTACGAAGTTAATGAGCATAGGAGTAAAGAGCCTAGGGCTAAAAGGCAAAGCTTAATATTTGTGTAAGGGAAAACATAGTGATCATTAATAAGACTGATAATACGTCATTAGTGGAATCAGTGCTAGCAAAGAAGCAAAGATTCCAATATGAATATTCTAATAGGTTGTTTATAATTTGTGTGGCTATTGTAAGCAATCCCCTGGAAATATTTGCATATCAAATCTAATGGCAGATCAGATTTAATAAAAGCTCTACTGTATATTGAATTTTACAATATGCCACAAAGTGTGCTAAGACTTTATATACATTATTGGATTTAGTCTTCACATCGACCATGAAGTGAATATTCTTATTCCCATTTCACATACTAACTGTGGTCAGATGTAACAGAGTGGGGATTATGACTCCATAGCCTGTCTCCTAAATGCCTATTTTATCCAGTTATTCCTTTTCACAATTACTAAGAAAATACACCCAGTTGGTATACATTTATTTCTCATATTAATGGTTTTATTCAAGGTATACAATTTATGTCTTACTAAAATAAAACCATTTAGGTTATGGAAAAGTCCTTTGCTTAATATGACACATGTAGTGTGGGCATGATGGGGTGGTCCTGAAGATGAGAAAAGAGACTGGAATGTGATCTGTAAATTTCCTTCCAACCCTAAGATTATGAGTCTTCAACTGGAGTGGTTTGATGTGCTTAGTTGAACCACTTATCCTAATGTGTTATTTGTAATTTACATCATCACTTTAAAAACATTGGGCAATATTCCTAGAAGATCCCTGTTAATACGCCTTAAATGGATAATACTTTAAGCTAGCAACTAAAAAACACTTATTGAAACAGCTCTATGTATCTATTTTTTACTAGGCATTGCAGGCATTGTTTTAAGCAATATCAAGTTCAGCAAGGGTGATAG
Organism: Pan paniscus; assembly: GCF_029289425.2. NCBI lineage: Eukaryota > Metazoa > Chordata > Mammalia > Primates > Hominidae > Pan > Pan paniscus. The sequence continues at coordinate 119,621,703 of NC_073253.2, read as the reverse complement.
ACATTAAAACAATAAAATGAAATGTAAAGTATTAAGTACCATACTTAATATTGAAGCAGGGATTTGTTAAGCTGGCTCTGCCATCATCCCTTCCCCTTTTCCTAATGGCAAAAAATTTGCTTTTTCTCAAAGGAATCTATTCTGCTTGTGACATTGAGTTATGTCAAAGACAGGTGTGGGTCCAACATTGATACATAGCCACCAGAAAGTACTCCATGCCCATGTCTCTCAGCTCATCCCAAATTTATTCAGGAATGGGCACATGACTGAAACCAAACCAACTGCATTCTCTTTCTCAGGAATATAAATCTTATACTAAATGGCACAAGGGTAGAAAACAGTAATGGCTGTTCCATTCTGATGACAACACTCTGGAGAGATGCCTATTGTTTTTCAGCACCAAAATTCCTAGGACTACCCTGTTTCTGACCTTCCTGAGACTTGACAGTCCAATTCCTCCTGCCAGTATGAGAGACTTTTAGTTCATCAATGAATTCTTTTATGTAATTGTGCCTTTCTTTCCTTCTTTCCCTCTCTTCTTTCCTTCCTTCCCTCCCTCCTTCCTTTCTTCCTTCCTCTTTTCCTTACTTCTATCCTTTGCTATTTTTAGTTTCTTCTTGTTTGTTACTTAGAGTCTCTTTTTGTTGCTTTTTTTTCTTTTCTTTTTTTTTTTGAGTGGAGTTTCACTCTTGTTGCCCAGGCTGGAGTGCAGTGGAGCGATCTCGGCTCACTGCTACCTCTGCCTCTCAGGTTCAAGTGATTCTCCTGCTTCAGCCTCCCAGTAGCTGGGATTACAGGTGCACACCATCATGCCTGGCTAATTTTGTAATTTTAGTAGAGACAGGGTTTCACCTTGTTGGACAGGCTGGTCTTGAACTCCTGACCTCAGGTGAGCCACTAGCCTTGGCCTCCCAAAGTGCTGGGATTACAGGCGTGAGCCACCATGCCTGGCCTCTTTTTATTGCTTATAATCAACAAATTCTGGAACAGAAATTGGTATCAAGAATGGTATAACAAGTAAGCAAAGCTAAAACACTATTCCATCTCTGAGAAGTTGTCTCTACGTAACTGTCAGAAACAGTTTCTTATGATGTCTTTGCTAATTTTTTCTTGATATAGAAATATACCTACAAAAACTAATTTTGGAAAATTTTACAGGAAATATGAGGATTTTGGAGTTTGTTAATTATTTTTGTTTTAAATTAATAAACTTTATATCTTAGAGCTAGTTTAGGTTCATAGCCAAATAGAGCAGAAAGTATAAAGAATTCTTATATACCCTTGTTCCACACAAGCACAACCTCCCCCTCTTGATTGCTTTTTAAATTTTTCAATAAGATATTGTAATATGAGATATCATAAGGTACCAGTTCAGGTCTAAGCTGGACTGTCTGGAAGCAGAGAGATGAGGAGAGAGCTCTGCTGTAAGAACATTTTAAGTTAAGTGCAGTGAGCATGTACCATCATAAAGGCCTCTCATTAGGAGATAGAAGTAGAAAGAGTAACTCTAACTCTAATCCAGGTTTAGAGACCATGACTTGACAAATTCTGTGACCGCAATTAATAGTCTGGATTTTCTGGCAAGATAATTGTGCAGTGGTCAAGTGAAGTTTTAAAGTACTTATTTCCCCAAGGTCTATGTCTATAATCTGCTATACCCTAGAATTATTCCCCTAACACGAATTGCACTGCTGTGGCAATTAAACTCCCAGAAAATGAATATTCTTCAATACTTCTCTCATATGTGCTCATGAAGAGCAGTGAGCAAGAACGGTCTTCCCAGAGGACAGGACAAAGGGCAGTTATATCACTCAACCTAGCAAACCACTTTATTGCCTAGATAGGATATCATTACAATCCCTGTCTGGCAGGATATATGTTTTGCAGCAGTAACCATGGTATTGTAGGTGGTTTCTAAATGGTAGTGCTTGGTATATTTCTCTTGTTTTACCATCACCACTGTATATTGGGTGTATTGATGTGGTTAATTTCACAGGCTGCTATATCATTAAGAGCCTTATTTGCTTAGACTGAGACCAGAGGTCCTGAACATGGAGCTAGACATAGTAATTGGGAAAACTTTTGGATTCTCTCTTTTGAATAGTGTGTTTTTGGTTGTTGGTAGAAAAGTTCATGATGAAGGTATCTTTGAAATGGTATGTATAAGCATACCTCATTTTATTGTGCTTCACTTTATTGCACTTTGCAGATATTGTGTTTTTTACAAATTAAAAGATTGTGGCAACATTGGGTCAAGCAAATCATTCTGGGCCATTTTTCCAATAACGTGCTCATTTCATGTCTCTGCATCACCTTTTTGTAATTCTCATAATATTTCAGACTTTTTCATTATTATGTATTTGTTATGGTGATCTCTAATCAGTGATCTTTGAAGTTACTATTGTAATTGTTTTGGGGTGCCACAAACCATGCCCATATAAGACACTGAACTTACTTAAGCAATAAATGTTGTGTGTTCTGACTACTCCACCCACCCGCTGCTCCCCTATCTTTCTTATTCTCCTAGGGCCTCCCTATTCTCTGAGATATAATGATATTGAAATCAGGCCAATTAATAACCCTACAGTGGCCTCTAAGTGTTCAAGTGAAAGAGTCACATGTCTTTCACTTTAAATCAAAAGCTAAAAATGATTAAGCTTAGTGAGGAAGGCACAGCAAAACCCAAAAATAAGCTGAAAGCTAGGCCTCTTGCACCAGTTAGCCATGCTGTGAATGCAAAGAAATGTTTTCAAAGAAAATTAAAAATGCTACTCTAGTCAATACACAAATGACAAGAAAGTGAAATTTATTTCTAAGGTGAAGTAATTTTGAGTGGTCTGGATAGAAGATCAAACCAGCCACAACATTCCTTTAAACTAAAGCATAACTCAGAGCAAGGCGCTAACTCTCTTCAATTCTATGAAGGCTAAGAAAGGTGAGGAAGTTGTAGACGAAAAGCTGGAAGCCAGCAGAGATTGGGTCATGAGATTTAAGGAAAGAAGCTATCTCTATAACATAAAAGTGCAAGGCGAAGCAGCAAATGTTGATGTAGAAGCATCAGCAAGTTATCCAAAAGGTCTAGGTAAGATCATTAATGAAAGTGCCTATACTAAATAACAGATTTTTAATGTCAACAAAACAGTCTTCTATTGGGAGAAGATGCCATCTAGGGCTTTCATAGTTAAAGAGGAATCAAAGGCTGGCCTCTAAGCTTCAAAGGACAGGCCGACTCTCTTGTTAGGCTAATGTAGTGTGTGAATTTAAGTTGAAGCGAATGTTTACTTGCCATTTCAAAAACTGTAGGATGCTTAAGAATTATGCTAAATCTACTCTGCCTATGCTCTATCAAATGGAACATCATCTGCCTGGAGATGTCTCTTGACAGCATGGTTTCCTGATTACTTTAAGCCCACAATTGAGACCTACTGCTCAGAAAAAAAAAAAACAAAAACAAACAAAAAAGAAAACAAACCAAAAAAACCCACTGCTTTCAAAATATTACTGTTCATTGACAACACACCTGGTCACTTAAGAGCTCTGATGGGGCTGTATCAGGAGACTAATGTCTTCATGTCTGTTAACACAATATCCATGGATCAAGGAGTAATTTTGACTTTCAGTCTTATTATTTAAGAAATACATTTCATAAGGCTATAGCCACCATAGATGGAGATTCCTCTGATAAATCTGGACAGAGTTGATTAAAAGCCTTCTGGAAAGGATTCACCATTCTAGATGCCACTAAAAACATTTGTGATTCATGGGAGGTGGTCAAAATATCAATGTTAGCAAGAGTTTGGAAGAGGTTGATCCCAACCCTTATGGATGACCTTGAAGGGTTCAAGACTTCAGTGGGGGGAAGTAACTGCAGATGTGGCAGAAATAGCAAAAGAACTAGAATTGAAGTGAGGCCCAAAGATGTGGCTGAATTGGTGCAATCTCATGATAAAATTTTAGTGGATAAGAAGTTGCTTCTTATGGATGAGCAAAGAAAGTGGTTTCTTGAGATGGAATCTATTCCTCATGAAGACGTGTGAACAATGTTGAAATGACAACAAAGGATTTAGAATATTCATACACTTAATTGATAAAGCAGTGATAGGGTTTGAAAAGATTGCCTCCAATTTTGAAAAAAGTTCTACTATTGGTCAAATGCTATCAAACAGCATTGCATGCTACAGAGAAATCTTTCATGAAAGAAAGAGTCAATGAAAGAGGTAAACTTCATTGTTGTTTTATTTTAAGAAATTGCTGCAGCTACCACAGCCTTCAGCAACCACCAGCCTTATCAGTCAGCAGCCATCAACATTGAGGCAAGGTTCTCCACCAGCAAAAAAGATGACAGCTTGCTAAAGACACAGATGATTGTTAGCATTTTTAGCAGTAAAGTATTTTTCAAATTAAGGTATGCACATTTTTTAGACATAATGCTATTGTACACTTAATGGACTGCAGTATAACTTTCATAGGCACTGGGAAACCAAAAAGTTTGTGTGACTTACTTTATTGTGCTATTCACTTTATTGTTGTGGTCTGGAATGGAACCAGCAATAGCTGAGGTATGAATATGGTATGAATGTGAGCCAGAGAAGGAGTGTAATGCAATGAAAACCTGAGATCGGCTCAGCATCCCTTATTCTTTCTTTTATTTATTTATTTTATTTTATTTATTTTATTTATTTTTTTGAGACAGGGACTTGCTCTGTCACCTAGACTAGAGTGCAGTGACACAATCATAGCTTACTGTAGCCTCAAACTCCTGGGCTCAAGCGATCCCCCCCACCTCAGCCTCCCAAGTCACTGGAACTACTAGTATGCACCACCATGCCCAGCCCTCTTTTAAATAAAGGTTATCCCTATTCCTGGGGGGGTAACTATTCATTTGTTTGGTGAAGATTGACTATCACCCCCTCATCTAATACCCCTCCCCCCACTACAGGATTAGGCATCTAATCTAGGGTGTTCAATATTAAATTTCTCCTTTTACCTAGTCACAGTGACTGATTTAGGGTTGGACATGCAAGCCAACTAAAGCCCTCTCTGTGACATTCCTGTTAACACTATTGGAGAAAAAGCTTTCTTTTTACTAGAATTGCTAAACAAATAAGATGTGAGTCTTGGGCTGCCCATAACCATAGGTCCACCATGTGAAGAAAGCCTTTTTGAGAAATGAAGATAAAGAGATAAAAAGAGAGATAGCAAGGGAGCTGAAACTCTATTTGCATATTTTGAGCTGTAGAATACCCAAGGTCATTGTTTTTTTTTTTTCCTAAGCTAGTTTGCATACTGTCATATACACAAAGTATGTATGAGAGAGCAAAGAAGGATAACTACTTATCTGTCTGGAGACATCTTCAAAGAGGACAAGAATTTTGAGACAAGTTTAGAAGAATGAGCAAGGGTTTTCCAGTCACAGAATGTGGGAAATGCATTCATTGAGTGGTAATAATGATGAAAGTTCAGGGGAGAGACGACTTCCTCGCTACCCTCTGAGGGTTCAATAACTGAGTCTATGATATAAACCGACAACAGGCAGATCAATGGGAGAAGTATACAAATTTATAACGTGCACAGGACATCACAGAAAAGAAAAGCGAATACACCCAAAACAGTGAGATTCACTAGCTTATATACTGTCTTTATAGGGGAGGGGTTTATAGAAAACTTAGGGGAGGATAAATAATTTTGAGGAAAGATGAATGGGATCTTAAAAGAACAGGCGACAGTCTGTGATGAAGTCTGAGTGTGGTGTTGATTTCCAGCCTCCTCTTCTAGGATACGAGTTAATCTTCCCTGGTTGATGAGACTCCCAGGGAGGGGATTCATGACAGTTGAGTTTCTTTTGGACTATCTGTCTTTAGGCAGATAAGGGAAGCCCAGAGAAAGCCTCTCCCTATATTTGCTGCTTTATCAAATGCCTTCAGTTTGAAGTAATCAGTCTACAAAGCAGCATATTTTGAGGTAGCATTTCCTAGACTCCTTAAGAAAGACTAACAAGAATATACATTATATCAAGGGAATGTACATGCCAAATACTGGCATGTGGAGTGGAGAAATGGTGGCTAAATCTTGAAAGCTAGTTGAGGTTCTGGTTATGAAGAGTTTGTTTGCTTTCTAGTTGGTGTAAGCATCATCTAGCATTTAAGGTGTTTAAGCAGAGGGATCCCAGGTTCCCACCAGAAAGAAGAGGCACAATTGACAGAGAGCAGGCATGGAGGGAAGGGCAGAGGCACTGTGGCAGAAATGCCTGGAAGCAAATCCTGGCTCTGTGGATTTACTTTGAGTGAATGATTTAACCTCTTCGGCCTCAATTTCTTCATCTGTTAACTGGGGGTGATACTAATAGCAATAACAGTGATTAGCTTATAGGGTTGTTATGAAGATTACGTAAGTCAATGTAAAACACCTATATAAGAGCTTGACACATGGCAATTGCTCAATAGAGGTATTTGCTGTGATTTAGAAATGAAACTCTGTGGAGAGAATTGAGGATTCGGTGACTGGGGGATGTAAGGAAAACTACTGATCATTTGCAAGTGTTATCCCTTTAACACAGGTTAGTTTCTCAGCCCAGCTAGCTGTCTCCTAACAGACAGAGCAGTCACAGGAGAATAGGATGTAGGGCAAGCATGTTTGTGTAGGAGAATAGAAACAAGAAAAAAGAAAAAGTTCAGAGCATGTGATGCCACCCAGAAGATGAGACTTGGACACACTTCTTTAATTGGAGGGCTTTGGTGGCCAGAAATAACCTGAGATCTCTGGGAACTTGTAGAGAATGGCTGTGGTTGGGGAGACAGACTCTCAAGTTCAGCAGCCAATGGAAAAATCTTGCCTAGGGATGGGCTTGCCTGTAGCAAATCAGTGGAAGAGTCTTTGAAGATGTAAGAGATAGCTCTTCAATTGAAACTGCAGACAAGGGTCTGCAGGAGGCCAAAGCAACAGCTCTGAGGGCAAGGGGCCAGATGGCTCAGTTAACACCATAGTGAGAAATTCCATAGGATCCTTAATAACTCAGCTAGTGAGGGATTGAATTTGATGCCCTATCACCCAGAACACAGGTTTAGCAAATGCTTTAGCCCCAGAAGTCAGCAGCAGGGTAGACAGTGCCCCTGAGGGCCACTACCAGGCTAAAGGCAAAGGCAGAGAAAAATTTAAAGGTACAGAAAGACAGGGAGAAAGAAAAGGAAGGAAAGAGTATATAAGAGCATCAAAAAGGAAAAAGTGAAAAAGAAGGAGTGGGGGAAAAGCCAAAGGAGCCGTATAGGGTGGGAGAAGAGGGATTGCATAAACACTTGATACATTCCCTAAAGATCATTTTCCTCCTCTGCCAGTGAGCAGTCTGGGGAGGTGTGATCAAACCAGAAAATTCTACTATTAAGTATATTTTGCTTTTCTGCTGCCTTTATTTGAATGACTGCCCGTCTTGCTATTATATAGTTGAAATACATATACAGAATTTTGCTATATTGTAAAAAATCAACATTCAACTTATATTTGCCACATAAGTTGAAACTACCCTTAGATCCTGCTGTCAGTCCTTGAAGACTTTCTTAACCATTGAATGCTCGAGTCTGGTTGAATCCACATGAGTAGTTTTAAGTAAGACTATGAGGTGTATCTCATAATCTGGACCAACAGGAGACTACTTTGAAGGCTGGAGTTGTCCAGCTTTCCATCGCTCATAGTATTTAAGATAGTGTCTGGCAAATAGTAGCTGTTCAATAAATGCTAATGAATTAGGTATCACCTATTTGCTGCAGCTTAAGGCACAACAGTAACTGAGGGAGAAAAAAGTTGTATTTAGACTAACCTGGGTTTGAATCATAGCTCCATTAATGACTACTCTGTGATCTTGGGAGATTCACTCCACTTCTATCAGCCTGGGTTTCTTCATCTGTAGCATGGTGATAGTAGTAACACTGACTCTCCAGGATCCTGCTGAAGATTAATTAAGTTTGATGTGTAGTATGTGGTATGAAGTAAATGCTCAATAAATGTTAGCTGAAGACAAAACCAAACCCTCCCTCCAGTGTAGTTCCTTAAACTATTGTCAACCACAGTTTTAAAAATTCATAAAGTTTAGAAATGTATGTTGTGTTGTGAAATTTGGAGAAAAATATCATCTCAAGTCTTATCATTTCTGTATCATTCTTCCTGGTTTCATTATGCAACATGACCTTCTGTACTTAAACAGTAGTTGGCTGTTGCTAGCTCTCTGATCCTAAACAAGCTCCTTATTTAAATTCATCTTAGATAGATTCAGGCTGTCTGGAATATTATTACATTTTTAATGTCTAGAACAGTGTGGTATATAGCAAGCATAAATTTTCAATATTTCTGTAAAATGGGATAGTGTAAATATAAACTGAGATGATAGTGTTTTTTGAATACTCATTATGCATCAGGCACTATTCTGAGTGCTTTCCGTTTGCTAATTCATGGAATTCTCACAATAATTCTGTGAGGTAGACAAAATTTTCTTCTTCAGTTCATATGTGGACAAATCTGGGCAAAGACAGATGAAAGAAATTGTGCAAAATCACATAGCTAGAAATGAACAGAACCAAGGTTCTTCCTTGATAGTCTAGCTCCAGAACCGAAGCTCTTAACCACAATGATATACTGACCCTCAGTGTGGATATTGTAATTGCCTGCCTAACCTCACATTTTCATTCAGCTATTTAAATCTCCCCCCATGTGAAGCTCATGTGCTTTGGAAAAAGCAGCAAAGCAGGTCAAGCTTATACTGATGAACATGAGCTCATTTGCCAAACATGACCCAATTTAGGCCAATGAGATTTAAGACATTTTCTAGGGGTTTCCAGAAAAAGGTTTCCTAACTTTCTTATTTTTCCTTTCTCATTTTTCCCAGAAAGCTTCTAGAAGCAATTCCCCCAACCCTTTCATTCTCCAACCCTCCCTTTCCCCAACCCTCCCCAGCCTCCTCTCCCTTCTCTTTGTTGGCAGCCATTTTATGACTATGAAGGAGAGCCAGCCTTAGGGGGGAAAAAAAAAAGCCTTTCCCTGGAAACCCCTAGAAGCTGACATACGGGAACGCAGAGTCGATCGAGAGGGACTGGATCTCTATTGACACCAATGAGCCACTAAATCAAACCCTAACTTTTGATTTTGGCAAATTCAGTACAAATAACTTTTTATTTTTCAACCAATTTAAGTTGTCAATGTGATGCTCCATCACTCCTTAATACTTTAGAATTTATGTCCTACAAACAAGGATATTCTCCTGAATAACCAAAATAGAACTATCAAAATTAGCATATTAACATTAATTCATTATTTTCACCTGATTCTCAAATCACATTCGAGTTTTGTCAGTTGTTCCAATTATGACTTTTATAACTAAATAATCCAGTCCAGAATTATGCATTGCATCTAGTTTTCATGTTTCTCTGCCACTTTTAATCTGGAACAGTCCCTTGGTCATTACTTCTATGCTCTTGACATTTTTGAAGAGTACATGCCAGTTATTTTGCAGAATATCCCTCAATCTGAGTTTGTCTGGTATTTACTCATGATTAGATTCATTTATACGTGTTTGGCAGGAATATTACAGAAGTGATGCTGTATTCTTATCATTGCATCCCCTCGGTGGTGTGTGCATCTGCACGGATGCCCTCCTCCCTGGTTCCACATCCCGCTCCAGGTCATTCCACCACCTCTCAGGATGCTCAGGCTTCAGCTCTCTACTCTTGGCATCCACAGCTCCCCTCCCTGCACAAATGCCTGCTTTGCCTAGACTCCACCCATTGACTTTTGAACTGCATTGTTGGGAGATGGAAAAGAAGAGAAAAGAAAGGAAAAAAGATGATGAGAAATAATAATAATAAGACAAAGAGTAAATCTCCAACTTTTACGCCCACCACATCTCTTGATTTTCAATTATAATAGCCAGTGATCATCTTTGTAGCTTAAGCCAGTATGAGGTAATTTTTATTTGTTTCTGCAAACCAAAACTTATTAACCAATATATAAAGTTCATGATAAATAGTAGGCAAACAAGAAATGGAAGCTATTATTGTGATATTGGTGCAATTGCAAAAAGGCATTAAGCTTGGAGTCATAAGATCTGAGCTTAATCTAGGAAATAGCTGTGTCACATTGGACAAGACACTTACATTATTCAAGCCCTTGGTTCCTTATATAGAGAGCAGGGACAATAATTCTTACTCTCTGAATTGCTATTAACGTGCTGTTATGGATTCAACTGAGTCCCCCAGAAAGGATCTGCTGAAGTCCTAGCTCCCAGCACTCAGAATGTGACCTTATTTGGAAATAGGATTATTGTGGATATAATTAGCTAAGTTAAAATGTGGCCATACCAGAGTAGAGTGGCCCTAATCCTTCCCACTGGTATTCTTCTAAGGAGATGGCCATGAGAATGTATGGAGATGCAGGGGGAGCACATGTGAAGATAGTAACAGAGATTGGATTGAGGGCATCCACAAGCCACAGAATAGATTGTCAGTCATCACTGGAAGATAGGAGAGAGGCATGAAACAGATTCTCCCTCAAAGCCCTCAGAAGAAACCAACACCATAGACAGCTTGCTTTTGGACCTTTGGCATCCAGCACTGTGAAAGACAAAACTTCTGTTAAGACACCCAGTTTGTGGTACTGTGTTATGGCACCTTTTGGAACCTAGTACATGTGCTTTATAAAATTTAACGGTATAGAAACATAAGCAGTTGTTATCATATCTTTCTAACTCTGCCATTGAGCATGAGATAAGTCACTTGAACATTTGAGTCCTTTCAAAAGCTTTTATATATTGTACTTATATAAATGCTGGCGAAAACACAGAAGATTGTGTACAGTCAAGAAGATGATCCCCTTCTTGTTTATATCCTGTGACACAAAATCATCACCCCTTGACCTTATCAGAAAAAAAAAAACAAAAACAAAAACCTGATTCATCTTTAAGATGTCCCCTGAAGTTTAGGCCTCAGGTGATGTTATCCAGACAAGATCGAACTTAGTCGTAAGGAATGTATAATATATTTTTCCGGAGTCATGATGGTGTCTTTTGTGCTTCCTGAAATAATATTAACAGTACAATTTTATTGAATAGTTACTTTGTATTATATCACTTCAAGCACTTTGTGTTATCTTGTTTAATCTCCACAACAATCTTATAAGGTAGAAACTATTATTTTTCTATTTTCTACTTCAGGAAACTGAAGCGTGAGAAATGAAGTAACATACCTTGAGTGATTCTGTTGGTAGGCAGTGGAGCTGAGTTTCCATCCAGGACTGTGGCTAAGCAACATGATCTCTAAACCACCACAATATACGACCACTTAAAAGCACTTCTAAAAATCAATTCTATACTAAAATGTGGTTGTGGACTAAATCATAATATATCAATCTAAGTTAAATAGCAATTTGGAGAAGGAAATGTAATAAAATGAATGGCAAACTTTACATGTATTTATATATGCTATACATTAGCAAGTAGAGATATATGGATATTATGCATTGGTCAATAAGATATATACATCCATAACAATAGGAAATTCCTGGTTTATGTAAGTTCATCAAATATGTGCTTGAAATAGTACATCCTATCTAGTTATTTCTTTGTAAAATTAATGTACATTCACATAACTACCAAGTATAGTGGCATGAAAGAGAGGACAAGCAACTTTTTTTTTTGAGACAGAGTTTTGCTCTTGTTGCCCAGGCTGGAGTACAATGGCGCGATCTCGGCTCACTGTAACCTCTGCTTCCTGAGTTCAAACGATTCTCCTGTCTTAGCCTCTTGAGTAGCTGGGATTGGCACCATGATATTTACAAGGATGCACCACTATGCCCGGCTAATTTTTTGTATTTTTAGTAGAAATGGGGTTTCTCCATGTTGATCAGGCTGGTCTCCAACTCCCAACCTCAGGTGATCTGCCCGCCTCGGCCTCCCAAAGTGCTGGGATTACAGGTGTAAGCCACTGTACCCGGCCCACAAGCACTTTTTTATACGAATATATGGGTAGTGATAGGGGAGGAAGAATGTATTTCCCTCACCCCTTCTAGGTGCAGGGTAGAGTCTCCTATAACAAAGAACAGATTAACAAGAGAAAGACATACAAATTGATTTAATATGTGTTTTGTATGACGTGAGAGCCTTCATAAGAAAATGAAGACCCAAAGAAATAGATAAACTTGTTTATTTTTGTGCTTAGGTTTGAGAAAGAGTAGAAAGTCATGGAGAAATATGATTGGATAAAGGGGGTATGATCTAATGGTAATAAACTGGAGAAAACTCAGCAGGGCTTGTTGGTTCAGATTCTTCTCTGTGACCCTTTGTCTTCAGAGGTAAGAACATTCTTTTCATTGGGGTATAAGGAGGGTACCTTTCACCTGAGGGTCTTTTTATTTTATTTTATTTTATTTTATTATTATTATACTTTAAGATTTAGGGTACATGTGCACAATGTGCAGGTTTGTTACATATGTATACATGTTCCATGTTGGTGTGCTGCACCTGTTAACTCGTCATTTAGCATTAGGTATATCTCCTAATGCTATCCCTACCCCCTCCCCCCACCCCACAACAGTCCCTGGAGTGTGATGTTCCCCTTCCTGTGTACATGTGTTCTCATTGTTCAATTCCCACCTATGAGTGAGAACATGCGGTGTTTGGTTTTTTGTCCTTGCGATAGTTTGCTGAGATTGTTGGAAACCTGAGGGTCTTACATTCTGCTTCAGGGTGAGGTCAGAAAATCCTCCCTAGATTTTATGACCTGCTTCAGGGGACAAGGGATGAGGGGAAGGTGAGAATGACCTTTCTGCTTCTGCTATTTTTCTCAAATGCTGAAGTGCCATATTTGAGGATAGCATGTCCTAAACCCCATCAATAAGAAGTGTGATAAGATGAATTGTCACCAAGGAATGCTGCAGAAAGAGAAGCCCAAAATTATTATTCTTTCAGGAGAGTGTGAATGTGTCTATGAGGAGGCAGGTGGACCCAAGGAGGTGTCAGATTTGGAGTGAGGAAGAATCAAAGTGTGTGTAACTTGTCAACTTTGGCCTTGGTGTCATGTCAGCATACTTCAGTAAGAGTAGAAGGCAGCTACTAATCCCCACCAGGGATTGTACATCTCAGTTAAAACCAGTGAGGACAGTGGCCAATGACTGGGAAAGTTATGTCTTTTTTGATGAGCTTCTCTTGGAAACTCTTCCTATAAACTCCTCTTGGATAGGAAAGAAAAAGAAGGAGAGAAAGTGCTAAATTTGTCAGTATGCCTGAAAAAGAAAATACCTGGAAGGACTAAAACTAAAAACTAAAATTATATCTTGAATTGGCACCATGATGTTTTCTGTCATTTAGCAGGGTGGTAGATAAAGAACAAAGAGAAGCTGAGTTATAGACCATGAAATTAACACTAGTTAACACTTTTGCCTGCCTGAGTTTATGGTGATGAAGTTTGATCCTGCTACATTAATAATGAGGTGAATGTTCTTCAGCTACCTCATTTGTCTTGAGCATCACGTTTGTGCCTGGCTTATGTTCACTGAACTGCAGAATTTACTTATGTTATATTATCTCCCTGATCCTAGCTGAGAGTTATCACCAGAAGACCGCCCCCTGAAGGAGTAGACACATTCTATTTCTCTACCAAGAAAGGAAAGGACTAAGTCAGAGCCGTTGAGCTACAGGGTTCCTGAGGAGGTGGATCTCTGTGTTTATTACAGTCATCTTGTAACTCTCCAGTTCTGTTGTCTTTGATCATTTTACCTTGCAGTAATCCCTTCCCTCATGCTATGTATTCAAATGTACACAGTATTTTAATGAATATAGGCTATAATCTCTTGTCATGCCTCCTGGGTTAGTTAAAACTTCAATGGCACTGCTCCTTCATCATTATTTCTTGTAGGCAATTTGTTTTAAAGTACATATTCTTGGTTACACAATTTTAAAGGAACATTTCTTTCGCACAGAAAGAGCACATGTGACCTACAAAGAGCCTGAACAGAGCTCTAAAATTTATCCTGAATTTTTGCTAGAGACAAATTACACTCTGAGCACTTTCTCCTCATCTTCCTCCTTATTACCTTCTTGGTAAAAGTCCTCTCTATTATTGCATGAATTTGTTCACACTAATTATGTTTCTTTGATTCTGGTCAGTACTACTCTGGTTATCCAATTTAGCTTTCTAAATTGCTTCTGGCGATTTGCTTGGTCATTCTCTCACTCTGCTGCCCCACAGAATCTTTCCTTTTGAGATGCACTAAGCTTAGTCTTAGTCTATCAGCTAATTCTGGGAGCCAAAAGTAAAAGCCTGTTTTCACTATCTGCCAAACGGAGGGAGGTATTTGTCCACTAAGGAGAATTTGCAAAGTTCCTTTCCTAGACAGTACCATTGATTTCATCTGCACAAAATGTTTTAAGTTATAGACTTAGTATCACTTCTACATTTGGCTTCTCATGGCAGTACTTTATAACTTGTTTTGGTAAAGGCTTTAAATATAGAAGTCAAAATGGCTATGCCTCTTACAACACAAAATGCATCTAATAAATATCAACTGGCTTTGCCACTTTGTCACACAGAGAACGTTTGTTATAAATCAAAATAATCATATAATTGATTTTCCCACTAACACTAAAGCCAAGTATGTGTGTTAATCATGGAATTTTATTTAACCTAGAATAGTCAATAGCATTTATTAGATACTACCTTGTATTAGGTATTTGTCTAGGTGCTTTACCTGTATTAATTTAATCTATACATCCCTAGGAGGTAAGAGAGATCATTAGCCCTATTTTGTCAATGGTGATGCTGAGGCTAAGAGAAGTTATTCGAGTCAGTTATTCAAGTTCTTGGAATAAGTGACAGAGGCAGGATTTGAACCTGGATTGTCTGGCCCCAGACACTGCTTTAAACTCTGCTGTAAACCCTGTAAATTGTGCTGACAGCTTCTCAAGACCTATGGATCGGTTCTTAGGAATAACATCAGATTTTCCCCTTTTCCAAGCTTAGTTGCTTTCTTGTAAACTACATTTACTTGTTGTTGATTTCTAATGCATTATATTTAGTTCCATGAAATGTTTTAATTGAGTTGATATAAAATTAAGTAGTGTATTTTTCAGAGACGTTAGACAACAGTGAACTTTGTTTGGGCATTGTGTTAGTCTGTTCTCATGCTGCGATAAGGACATAACTGAGACTGGGTAATTTAGAAAGAAAAGAGGTTTAATTGACTCACAGTTCTACATGGCTAGGAAGGTCTCAAGAAAGTTACAATCATGGCGAGGTGAAGGGGACAGCAGGACACAGTCTGTTCTGCTGACCTGTCTTCACAGGACAGCAGGAAGGAGAAGTGCCGAGCAGAGGGAAAAGCCCTTTATAAAACCATCAGATCTCCTGAGAACTTACTATCATAAGAACAGCATGAAGGTAACTGTCTCCATGATTCAATTACTTCCCATTGGGTTTCTCCCATGACATGTGGGGATTATGGGAACTACAACTCAAGATGAGATTTGGGTGGGGACACAAACAAATCATATCAGGCATGTCTTTTGGCATTTGGTTTATATTTTAGTAATAAAGTTGCATCTCAACTCCACCCAATATAAATTCTTTTTTTGACCCCCAAATCTGGACAGATTATGGATGGGCTGGTCCACACATTTTATGCATCTTCATTCTCACCATTAAGTCCAGTAGCTAAACAAAAGGACATCAAGTTTCCTGATGAATAAAAGACATGAAACTGGCCACAAGAAGCCTACCAGTGACCAAAAGCAAATTCTACATTAGCAAGATATTAAATTACAAAAAAGATATGACATTTAATAAGTCTACATATAATTTTATTGATTAAAACTGTGGCTTGTTTATCAGCATTTTTTAATGCTAGAAATAGTATCTTACCAATGCAAAAAGGACTGAGGTATGCTTTTTTTTGTTTGTTTTTTCCCCAATGATTCAAGTTCACAGAGGAATCAAAATTAAGTTATAAGATTAAGATGAGAAATAACAAATAAGAACAAAAAGAAGAGTAATAATAAATCTATAGGATCTTAGGGCTATGTTTGAACAATAAGCCCTTATGAAAAATATGCAATTAAGATAAGAGAGCAACTGAGAAAAACTTCCTGGATTTAAAGTGGTAGTACAGGAAAAAGGCAGTTAACTAAAGAAAAGTGATCTGATATCCTGCAAACCTACCACTCAACATCAGTCCTTCCCAGCATCCTGTCTGGAGCTGGGTGTCCAGACAGGATGTTGAGTGGTGTCTAGTGAGCTCAATGCCATCTGTGATAGTTAATTTTATGTATCAACTTGACTGGGCCAGGAGGCCCAGATATCTGGTCAACCTTTATTCCTGAATGTGTCTATGAGGGTGTTTCTAGAAGAGATTAGCATTTAAATCAATGGACTGAATAAAATGAATGGCCCTTTCCAATGTGGGTGGGCCTCATCCAAGCAGTTGAGGGCCTGAATAGAACAATCAGGCAAAGGAAGGTTACATTCTTTGCCTGACTGCTTGAGTTGAGACACCAGCCTTCCGTCCTTGGACTGGGACTCACACCATTGGCAATCCTGGTTCTCAGGCCTTTAGACATGGACTAGAATTTATACCACTGGCTTTCCTGGTTCTCCAGCTTGCAGATGGCAAATCTTGGGACTTCTCAGCCTCCATAATCATATAAGCCAATTTCTTGTAATAAATCTCATTTTATATTTATATGTGTGTGTGTGTGTGTGTGTGTGTGTGTATACATAGACATATATCTTCTATTGGTTTTATTTCTCTGAAGAACCATGACTAAAATACCATCAAATCAGATCAAAGGAAAATTATATAAATTATGGCATACCCCTGGAGACCAAGTTAGCCCTCACCCTTCCAAGATCTGAATAGAGGTCATGACTGGATGGATATGAGATGTCAAGGCGAATGGGCCAAAAGCATAGTCTGCTTTCATCTTCTGTATCTAACCAAAAGAAACAAAAACTGTAGGGTCAAATTCTGTGGTTTTAACCTGAAATGTTGAAGGTATCTAGTTCCTGAAGAGAAATTCGTAATGTCAGATAGCCACATGTGTATAAAAAGAAACAGAAAGCAACAAACATAGTTGCATTTATTTCAGCAATATCTTAAAGACCACATTTTCCATCTGCCCTCCTTCATCTTCCCCACACACACGCTCACACATGCGCACTTTTGAGTCAAACAAAAGTGGAACCAAAAATGTATTCAGTGATTCCTACAAAATAAGAGAATAATTAAGATGTTCAATTTAGGCCAGCAGGCCTATATGTATGTACACATACACATGTGTGTCTATTGGTGGAGATAGTCATATGTAAACTAATTTTCTACAAAATCAGTGGGAAATCTGGTGTTTTAGAAAGTGTGATGTCAACAAGAATGGGGCCTCTCAAAAATTATTGTTGCCTTGCGGAACCACAGCAGCAAGTCACTTCAGAGTGCACTGGGGCAAATCACATCATGTCATTATGTCATGGATCATAATGAAGCACAGAGGCTGATTGAACCAACAGGCCTCAACGCTAATCTCCATGCCAGACTGGAGGCTTGAGAAGTTTTCTGATGGGGATAAAGGAGAGGAGATTGAAAGCTGAAGTTAATGATTAAAGTCAAATGAACCCCACAGGTAAAATTATTTCAATAGCAACATGTCTCATAGCCAAAGTTTTGATGATTAATAAAATGAATAGAGCAGGTCAGAAATTCCCAGGGTGCCTCAGGTCACTGAGTAGAGGAGTCATTCAATGCACAGCACGATTGCTTGCTGCCTGGGGGTCTAGCCAGTGATGCATGGGGAAAGTGGCGGGGAATATGGGTCATTACAAAGGGAATGGTGCTTCTTCACTTCTTACAGTTGGAAAAAGTTGAAATGTAGGCATCTTTTGCTCATGTCCTATTCATTATTTAAATTCAAGGAATATCTCAAAGAGCATCTTTTCTTTTAAAAATTTCTGGAGGAATGTTTTTTACAAAAAAGAATAAATAGCAACCTGCAAGTCCATATACAAAAAGTACCATCAGCCAGTAACTATAACTGGCATGGTGGCACTTGCCTGTAATCTCAAAAAGACTTTATTTTAGTACTATTCACTTTTTCCTGAATATAAAAGTAATACACACCTATTGTAGAAAAAGTTGACAAATATAGAAAATTATATGAAGGAAAAGAAGTAACCACTGATACATCTGCTTTCAACAATAATGATTGCTCATATTTAGGTATATTTTCTTTCCATTGCTTTTCCATACATACAGATTTTTCTGCGATTAAAATGATAATTTAGATACAGTATGATATCCTGACTTGTTGAACTTAATGAGATGCATTTTTGTCATTAAAATTAATTATAAAGCATTTTTAATTGTACCATTATATTTCACCATGTTTATTGACCATAATGCATTTATTCATTTCCATGTTGTTGGACACTTACTTTTTCTTTTTTTGTTGTTATTATTTAACTTTGTGATGGAGATCTTAGAATTAGGATGATTGTTCATATTTCTGACTTCTTTTTTTTTATTTTGAGACAGGGTCCTCTCTCTGTCACCCAGACTGGAGTGCAGTGGTGGGATCTTGGCTCACGGCAGCCTCAACCTCCCAGGCTTAAACAATCCTCCCACCTCAGCCTCTCAAGTAGCTGGGACTACAGGCACATGCCACCAAACCAGGGTCTGCTAATTTTTGTATTTTTTTAGTAGAGGGAGGGTTTCACCATGTTGCCCAGGCTGGTCTCGAACTCCTGGGCTCAAGTGATCCACCCACCTCGGCCTCCCAAAATGCTGGGATTACAGGCATAGGCCACTGTGCCTGGCCCATTTTTAACTATCTCCAAATGATTTGTCCTAAGTATTTTTTTTTAAACTTATGCTTCTGTTTGGGGAAAAGAGAAAGGGCCCTTAAATGAGTATATGTAATATGGCCCTAAGGTGAAGCCCTTCATGGGAAATTCTTTACTTTCATTTCTCAGTTTAACAGTATGATTCACCAGTGCATGTATCAAATTCATATTGCATAACTCACATAAATCATTCTTGCTCCAACTTTATCCACCACACATGTGAGATGAAAAGCCTATCTGATGGTCCATGTGAAGCTTCGTGGAGCTGTGGATACTATGGGAGATTCATTGCTTTAGGCATTGTAGAAATGCACTGCTTTAAGGCTGAGTAACTCATTCTATAGACTCTACCACAGCTAAATGATACCTCTGGAAAGTTATAAATTGCTCTCACTTGATTTTAACTGGAGAATGTAATACCACAATGCTGACTCTCCCGTCCTCATCAGATCACAAACAATGATAGACTTGCCATCTGATTTGACATGGCAGCTGAATCTACTGTATCCATTTCTGACTCCACAAGACTGTCAGTCTCACCACTGAGTAATATAAGACCTGAGTTTGCCAAGTCTCTTGCTAACATTCCAGATGGAGGAAAACTGCCACCATATCTAATTTGTAAGCTTGAGTCTCCAATCAGGGGAAAAAAAGTCATTATTCTTGTGGCTGAGAATGGAAAGAACCATGTGATGATCCACAAAGGATGAATTTATGAAGGAGGAAAAACAAGGGATGTATAGGTTGACAACACAATCCACCTATTTAGACAAGGTTAAGGTGGATTTATATAAACATATGAAAGCTTCATTTTATAAAAATTGGGTGTGCTCTAGAAAGTACTTTCCCAACTTTGCAAAGATGCTGCAGTCCTAAAACTCTTTGATAATGCGCTTTCCAAGGATATGCTTAAATAGTGGGACAGGGAAATGTAAAATACACTATACATAAGGAATTAGCCTGATCAGAATATAAATATTTTTGAATGTAAATTTGTATGGATAAGACTATGCTTATTTCTGTCTCTTCCGGCATAGAGTTATACATATATAGGCACCCCCACTTTTTTTTTACTGTGTGATGATAATGATTGGGGTAAGAACAATAATATTTTGTTTTTTGGGTTTTTTTTTACTTTTACAGACAGGGTCTCATTATGTTGCCTGGGCTGGGGTAGAGTGGCTATTCACAGGCATGATCACAGCTCACTGCAGCCTTAAACTCCTGGCCTCAAGCAATCCTCCCGCCTCAGCCCCCCGAGTGACTAGGACTACACGTGTCCGGCTTTGAATTTTTATAGTATTGTTATGATTTGGATTTGAACCCCTGCCCCAATCTCATGCCGAATTGTAATCCTCAGTGTTGGAAGAATGGCCTGGTGGGAAGTGATTGGATCATGGGGGCGGATTTCCCCCTTGCTGTTCTCGTGATAGTGAGTGAGTTCTCATGAGATCTGATTTTTTTTCCTTATTTTTTTCCGACAGAGTCCTGCTCTGTCACCCAGGCTGGAGTGCAGCAGCAAGATCTCTGCTCACTGCAATCTCCGTCTCCTGAGTTCAAGCAATTCTCATATCTTAGCCTCCTGAGTAGCTGAGATTACAGGCGAGCACCACCATGCCAGGCTAATTCTTGTATTTTTAGTAGAGATGGGATTTTGCCATGTTGACCAGGCTGTTCTTGAACTCCTGACCTTAGGTAATCTGCCCACCTTGGCCTCCCAAAGTGCTGGGATTACAGGCATGAGCCACTGCATCCAGCGAGATCTGATTGTTGAAAAGTGTGTAGCACCTCCCACTTCACTCGCTTCCTCATTCCCCAGCCATGTAAGATGTGCCTGCTTCCCTTTTGCCTTCCACCATGATTGTAAGTTTCCTGAGGCCTCCCCAGCCATGGCTCCTGTAAAGACTGCAGAACTGTGAGTCAATTAAATCGCTTTTCTTTATAAATTACCCAGTCTCAGGTAGTTCTTTATAGCAATGCGAGAACAGACTAATACAAGTACGTTGTAGGCAACGAAGTACTCGTGTTCATTATTTTATTCTTTAATACAGTTGTCTCCCTTTATCCATGAGGGAGATCTTCCAAGGCCCCCAGTGGATGTCTGAAACTGCAGGTAGTACCAAATCCTATATGCATTATGTTTTTTCCTATACATACATACCTATGATAAAGTTTATTAATTAGTTACAGTAAGAGATTGACAGCAATAGCTAACAATAAAGTAGAACAACTATAACAATATGCCATCAGCATTACTCTTGGGGCTATTATATAGTAAAATAAAGGTTACCTGAACACAAGCACTACGATACTGAGACAGTAGATCTGATAACTGAGACAGCTACTAAGTCACCATCGAAGAGCATATACAGTATGGATATGCTGGACAAAGGGATGATAAACATCTGGATGGGATGGTACAAGATTTCATCATGCTACTCAGAATGGCGTGCAATTTAAAACTTATGAATTATTTATTTCTGGAATTTTTTATTTAAGATCTTTAGACTGTAGTTGACCAGAGGTAGCTGAAACCATGGAATTCAAAACCGTGGATAAGGGGGTACTACTGCCCACACACATTAAAGAACTCAAAGGTGGGTAGACATGATACTTATGTATAAGGAAACTGAGTGAAACTCAAATACGATTCATATACAGTATTCCACAGCCAGTAAGAGATGGGTCTGGAATTGACACTCATGTTTTCTCATTTCATGTCTTTTTAGCATACTTTTGTCCATAAAGCAAAATCCGAAGATTAGTGTTAAGAAACAGGATTTGGAACTCTCAGAACAAGGCCATTGGGGGTGGAGATTTCTTACCTATGGCTTAAAGAGGTGGGTGACAGAAATGGCTCATTCAACCATAGATGGTTTAAAATAGCATTTCAATGGTTAATCATCAGCAGAACAGACAATTCTAGAAACATTCTAAAAGGAACTTTGTGGATTGGGTTCTTTGACCATTATAGTATTTCCTCTTCTAACATTCCTTTCCCTTTCATCTTTATTTCCCACTTAGTTTGCTTTTCAGTTAAAGGCAGTCAGTGAAAGTGTCACTCAATATCAGAGCAGCACATTGGAGTAGAAAAGCAACATGGGCTTTGAAGATGTAGGTGCTGTATTTGAGTTTTCAGTGATCTTGGGTATTTCAGCCAAGAGGGAAGTGGGTAAAGAAAAATTAATGGGCTGGGCGCGGTGGCTCATACCTGTAATCCCAGCACTTTGGGAGGCTGAGGAGGGTGGATCACGAGGTCAGGAAGGTCAGGAGATCGAGACCATCCTGGCTAACACGGTGAAACCTGGTCTCTACTAAAAATACAAAAAATTAGCCGGGCGTGGTGGCGTGCGCCTGTAGTCCCAGCTACTTGGGACGCTGAGGCAGGAGAATGGTGTGAATCCGAGAGGCAGAGCTTGCAGTGAGCCGAGATGGTGCCACTGCACTCCAGCCTGGGTGACAGAGCAAGACTGTGAAGAAAAAAAAAAAAAAAGAAAGAGAAAGAAAGAAAGAAAGAGAAGAAAGAAAGAAAGAGAAGAAAGAAACGTTAATGATGGATATAAGTGAAAAACGCATTGAAAATAGAATAGTCAGTGCATAATTTGCTATTCTATGACTAGGATGCTATTTTAAATGATATTCTGTCTGTGTGGCTATACATGTATCTACATCTGTATGTTTGTAGCTGCATGTGTGTTTCCATGTATGTATGTGTATAAGCCTATATGTATGTGTCTCTGGTTTGATGTGTACATGTCTGTGTGTGTGGTGCATATGTGGATGTGTGGATATTTTATATTGTAGGATAAAATGTTTGGGCAATGGGTTAGAGCTGTGTACTGATGACCCCAAATGTCCTTATAAGATATTTTTTTTTCATGTAAAATATTTCTATAATATTTGACTCTATGGGTAGAATTAACATTTGCACTTGAAGTAAAAATAATTATTAATCCCTTCCTGAGGCCTTTTGGTGTTCTTTGAAGCTTTTGCTAAAAATAAGAGGGAGGATCTTAGGTAACAAGCTTACATTTGAGAACAGTCTCAGTATGACCTAATCACTGATTTGCTCATTGCAGTTCTCCAGAATTTGCATCAAGAATGTAGCTCTGTGTCCTCCGTTCTCTGGGGCTGATGCATGGCCACCCCTCTAATCTCCCTGTTTTTCATCTTTCTCTCATCTTCACCTCTTTTTAACAGACTAGCAGAGAGGTAGGAGAGTAAGCTCTAGATTTCCCCACCTTCCTTCATTTTCAAGGCTTGCATAGTGGAAAGATGGCAGACTTCCTTGCACTAGGGCTTCCTGTGTTATGTTCCCCTGGCACTCCCCAAATACCTCTTCTCTGTTCTTTGCCTCAAAAGGTGTCACTCTTTGTTGTCATGTTTGACTACTAGATTCTGTGTACCATGAGGGCAGCAGCTGTCACATTTGTGCCTGGTAAAAAGTAGAGGGCCTTGACTGAATACTGGCCTGAAGGCATAAATGAATCAATAGCAGGTAACTGGGGAAAGCTCCCAGGATTGAATGCAAATGCTGATTATAAAGAATTAGTCCTGAAGGTGGAATCCTTCTCCTCTGCTGACAAGACAAACAAAGCCAATTTTTGGAACAACTACATTATAAATAACATTAGTGGTAGAATTTAGTGGACAAATGAGACAGCCTATGTAAAAAGACAAAAAACCTCTTTTCTGTATGTGAAGTTTCAGATCATTTTTGCCGAATGTAAAATTCTTTTGTATATTTATACAAAGGAATATTTTATTATATAGACAGAAATGCAGGATAGGGAACATTGAAAAAGAAAAGCAATTGAAATTATGTACAGAAAATGTTTTAAAAGGCTAATGAATGCACACTGTTGTATATTTGGAAGTAAAGTGACCATGAAAAAGAAAGAAAAGAGGCAGAAAAATTCCCTCTTATTTATACCAATAAAATGTAAATGCATGTTATTTCCCTATGAACATCATCATATTGGATTTGTAGAGCACTGTTTTCCAGAATTTAAAATGTAATAATCCATAGAGAGAAACTGTTCCTCTGGCAACCAAACCTTGAAAAAAATTAAGATTAAAAGCAAATACAGAAAAATTATTTCTCAACCCACATACTAGAAATCAAACCAATTTTATTTCAAACTATTAGCAAGAAATACCCTGCCTATTTACCACCTGCATTTTCCCAATAATTTATAATTACAACCCAGCAGTAAGTATTGATTTCCAATTGATGGATATCATCTGTGCCCTAATAAACTGACAGACCTTCAGAAATCTATCCTGGGAGACCTTTAGAATACATGACATGAGTTAAACATATTTTATTTAATACCAGAGGAAATTTGCATTTCATCTCTCAGGCTTTTACGAAGCTGCTGTAAATGATTTAGCTTAGCTTTTAGATTTCAGAGTCATTTCATTTCAATCTGGGCACACTCCTGTATAATTCTTAGCCTTTGTTCAACCAAATGTAGACTACTGACATTTAGCATGTGGAATAACATGTCAAAAATATGGGATGCTTAAATTCACGGTTTGTGGATTTAGTAAAGATGTGAAATAAAGCTTTTGATGTGTGTAAAAATCACAGTAAAATGTAAGTGAAACCTAATTGTAAAATGTAAATGAGTTCTAATTGTTTACCATGCTCTTATAACTGGAATCCTGCTGGGTAATATGCCACGGCATCCCTTAGGATGGGGTAATGCCACATTCAATGAAGTCCAGGGAGGTTTAGCTCCAACAAATGCGATCATTTTTTATGAGTACATGGGTGGGGCATTTCTTCTAGCAACAAGATCTTCTGTTTATATGGTTAGCAGCCTGTTCAAGGCTTGGCCCCTGAAAACAGAGTACCCACACAGGAAAGACTAGGTTTTAAGACAGGAAGCAAAGAATTAACATCCTTAAAAGATTTTCCTGAGCAAACTGAGGAGCCTTGGCAAATGCATTATTTTATTAGCACCTTTTCTAATCTGAAAAAAAAAAATAGAGTGGGAATGTTCTCATTATTAAGTACCTTGTATTACTTACGTGTCAATATACCGTAACAGCCATTTAGATTTTTGTAGCAGAACCAAATGTGGTTTTTATAAAAATTGTTTTGTTTTTAAGGAAGAAAAACACACGCACACAGGTTTAATATAAAGTGGGGGCCCTTGAGTATTTCTTTGTGAATTTTGTTTGTTTTCTGGGGGAAAAAAAGGAACCTATTAGCAGGTTCATTTGTATAATAATCATTCATTAAAATAGACTCTGTGGCAATGAAATACTGTACTTGAATTCTAGCACAAAGCCTTTAAAAAGCTAAAATGTCAAAACAATAAAACTAATTAACGCAACAAAATAGCTTTTTCCAGCTAATGACAAGCTGGTCCAAAAACACACTTCAATGATTTTTCTTTCCTCTAGAGACACTTTAAGTAAAGCAACGATAGAATTTTCCACAATCATTATCTAGCCCAGTGTCACCTAGGAATCTAGCCCAACTGAACTGTCTGGCAGAGAGGTCACATGTCTACTTTTGGCTAGCTTCCCCCAGTCCCTCGCTCCTTCCTTCCCTCCCGTGCGGCCCTTCTCTCCCCTCCTGTCTTCCAGAAACATTTACGAGGCTTTACCACACTCTAGGTGCTGTGGAAGGACAGCTAACTGAGCCCGCTGTGGGTCCCGCAGTCAAGCAGCTGATGGAGTAGGAAGGAAGACAACACATAAATAACTCTAACCCTGGGGGAAAAAGTCACACGTTGTAAATTACAGATAAGTTGCCAGAATAGCACCCAGGACTCCTTTATACTCTTTGCCCAGAGACTGAATTCAAATTTCCTTGATGGTTCCAGCAATGTCCTTTGTGGCAAAAGATCCCATCCGGGATCAGGGGCTGCTCCCAACTCACACCTGTCTCTATCTCTGATCTGAAACAATTCCCGTTTTCATGCGTGTCTGTGTGAAGAGACCACCAAACAGGCTTTGTGTGAGCAATAAAGCTTTTAATCACGTGGGTGCAGGCAGGCTGAGTCCCAAAAGAGAATCAGTGAAGGGAGATAGGGGTGGGGCTGTTTTATAAGATTTGGGTAGGTAAAGGAAAATTACAGTGAAAGGGGGGTTGTTCTCTGGCGGGCAGAGTGGGGGTCACAAGGTGCTCAGTAGGGAAGCTTTTGAGCCAGGATGAGCCAGGAGAAGGAATTTCACAAGATAATGTCATCAGTTAAAGCAGGAACAGGCCATTTTCTTTTCTTTTGTGGTAGAATGTCATCAGTTAAGGCAGAAACCAGCCATCTGGATGTGTACATGAAGGTCACAGGGGATATGATGGCTTAGCTTGGGCTCAGAGGCCTGACATTCCTGTCTTCTTATATTAATAAGAAAAATAAAATGAAATAGTGGTAAAATGTTGGGACGGTGAAAATTTTGGGGGGTCGTATGGAGAGATAATGGGAGATGTTTCTCAGGGCTGCTTCGAGCGGGATTGGGGCGGCGTGGGAACCTAGAGTGGGAGAGATTAAGCTGAAGGAAGATTTTGTGGTAAGGGGTGATATTGTGGGGTTGTTAGAAGAAACATTTGTCCTGTAGAATTATTGGTTATGGCCTGGATATGGTTTTGTATGGATTGAAAAACTAAACGGAATAAGAGAAGGAGAAATACAGGTATTAAAGGACTAAGAATTGGGAGGACTTAGGACATCTAATTAGAGAGTGCTTAAAGAGGGTCAGCATAGCCTTGCCGGCAAAGATTATTTATTTACTTTAAGAGTTAAGAGTGGCGGTTTGGGGATAGCACCAGGAGATATCAGCTGTGATGGCTTGGAGAAACAGTGTAAACAAAAGCAGGGCATGTATGAGTAGTTGAGAACAGTGAATAGGAGTATGACTAGACAGAAAATAGTAGGGATGACAAGTTTTTTGGGGCACAGTCTAAGTTGGTCTGGTGTCTGGGATGAGACTGGGGCCTAATAAAAAGGAGCATCTATACAGGAGCTCAAATGGGCTATACCCTGTAGCATTCTGAGGACAGGCCTGAGTTCTGAGATCTGAGAAGGGAAAGTGGTAAAAGTATTGTCCGGTCCTTTTTAAGTTGGTGGCTGAGCTTGGTGAGGTGTGTTTTTAAAAGACCTTTGTCCGTTCTATTTTTCCTAAAGACTGAAGACCATAAGGGATATAAAGCTTTCACTGAATACTAAGAGCCTGAAAAACTGCTTGGCTGATTTGACTAATAAAGGCTGGTCTGTTATCAGACTGTACAAAGGTGGGAAGGCTAAACTGAGGAATTATGTCTGACAGAAGGGAAGAAATGCCTGCAGTGGCCTTCTCAGACCCTGTAGGAAAGGCCTCTACCTATCTAGTGAAAGTGTCTACCTAGACTAAGAGGTGTTTTAGTTATCTGACTCGGGGCATGTTGAGTAAAGCTAATTTGCCAGTCCTGGGTGGGGGCAAATCTTCGAGTTTGATGTGTAGGGAAGGGAGGGGGCCTGAAGAATCCCTGAGAAGTAGTAGAATAGCAGATGGAACACTGAGAAGTTATTTTTTTGAGGACAGATTACCACAATGGAAAGGAAATGAGAGGTTTTAAGAGGCAGGCTAGTGGCTTGTACTATAGCATATCCTGCCTTTGCTGGTGTGTGGCGATTAGGCCTGGTGGAACTGCCATCAATAAACTAAGTGTGATCAGGGTGAGGAACAGGAAAGAAGGAAATATGGGGAAATGGGGTGAACGTCAGGTGGACCAGAGAGATACAGTCATGGGGGTCAGGTGTGGTATCCGGAATAATGTGGGAGGCCGGATTGAAGTCCGGGACAGGAATAATCTTAATTGTGGGAGACTTAACAAAGAGTGAGTACAGCTGAAGGAGCCGGGGAGCAGAAAGTATATGCATCAGGTGTGAGGAAGAAAATAGATTTTGGAAATTATGAGAGCTGTAGAGAGTGAGTTGAGCATAGTTTGTGATTTTGAGGGCCTCTAGAAGTATTAGGGCGGTGGCGGCCACTGCACGCAGACATGAGGGCTAGGCTAAAACAGTAAGGTCAAGTTGTTTGGACAGAAAGGCTACAGGGTGCAGTCCCAACTCTTGTGTAAGAATTCTGACCGCACTAACTATGCCTAGGAAGGAAAGGAGTTGTTGTTTTGTAGAAGGGATTGGGGTTTGGGAGATTAGCCGGACACGATCAGCAGGGAGAGCACATGTGATTTTATGAGAATTATGTCGAGATAGGTAACAGATGAGGAAGAAATTTGGGCTTGACTCAAGTAATGGGGGCTGTCTGTGAAGCTTTGCGGCAGTACAGCCTAGGTAATTTGCTGAGTCTGATGGCTGTCAGGGTCAGTCCAAGTGAAAGCGAAGAGAGGCTGGGATGAAGGGTGAAAAAGAATAGTAACGAAAGCATGTTTGAGATCCAGAACAGAATAATGGATTGTGGAGGGAGATATTGAGGATAGGAGAGTATATGGGTTTGGCACCATGGGGTGGATAGGCAAAACAATTTGGTTGATAAGGCGCAGATCTTGAACTAACCTGTAAGCTTTGTCTGGTTTTAGGACAGGTGAAGTGGGGGAATTGTAAGGGGAGTTTATAGGCTTTAAAAGGCCATGCCGTAGCAGGTGAGTGATAATAGGCTTTCATCTTTTTAAAGCGTGCTGTGGGATGGGATATTGGCATCGAGAGGGGTGAGGGTGATTAGGTTTTAATGAGATTGTAAGGGGTGCATGATCGGTCACCAAGGAGGGAGTAGAGGTATCTTATACTTGTGGGTTAAGTTGGGGGGATACGAGAGGAGGATGTGAAGGAGGCTTTGAACTGGGGAAAAGGGCAGCAATGAGGTGTGGCTGTAGTCCAGGAACAGTCAGGGAAGCAGATAATTTAGTTAAAATGTCTTGGCCTAATAAGGGAACTGGGCAGGTGGGGATAACTAAAAAAGAGTGCATAAAAGAATGTTTTCTAAGTTGGCACCAGAGTTGGGGAGTTTTAAGAGGTTTAG
This sequence comes from Pan paniscus, assembly GCF_029289425.2. Taxonomy (NCBI): domain Eukaryota; kingdom Metazoa; phylum Chordata; class Mammalia; order Primates; family Hominidae; genus Pan; species Pan paniscus. Next base: position 119,592,874 of record NC_073253.2, on the reverse strand, counting down.
AAGCCTGGCCATCAATACCTACAACAATTATGGAGGCAAGGGAAACAGGCCCTTGAAAAGAAGGTAATGTGGAGTGGGTTGTCTCCGTATTGATTAAGCAGGGGGCAGACTTACTTTCCACTGTGAGAGTTACCTAGAGCATCTGTGATGGTCTTGTAGGCTTCCGAGGTGATCGGGCAGCATCAGTCTTCAGCTGCTAAGCCGAGAAGATCTGGGAAGGAGTCAGTCAGAGAGCCGTGGGCCAGAGTTCCAGGGGCTCTGGGAGTGGCTGCCAGGTAAGTTGAACAGTCTGATTTTCAGTGGGGTCCTGCACAGATGGGACACGGCTTAGGAGGAATCCCGGGCTGTGGGCATTCCTTGGCCTGGTGGCCAGATTCCAGCACTTGTAGCAAGCTCCTGGGGGTTCTGGAGGAACACTTGGCAGCTGCAGTTCAGGCGTTTGGAGTTCTTGTGTGCTGGAGATGTGGCTGGGGTTTGTCTCAGTGCAGGCAAGGAATTGCAATTTAGAAATATGTTGCTACTTGGCTGCGTCTACTCTAATATTGTACACCTTGAAGGTGAGGTTAATTAAGTCCTGTTGTGAGGTTTGAGGGCCGGAATTTAATTTTTGGAGCTTTATTTAATGTTGGGAGCAGATTCAGTAATAAAATAAAATGTTTATTGAGAATAAGACGGCCTTTTGACCTTTTAGGGTCTAGGGCTGTAAAGCGTCTCAGGGTTGCTGCTAAAGGGGCCATGAACTGGGCTGGGTTTTTTATATTTGATGAAAAAGAGCTTAAACACTAACTGATTTGGGACAGGTCGGATAAATAAAAAGGAGCATTAACATTGACTATGCCTTTAGCTCCAGCCACCTTTTTAAGAGGAAATTGCTGGGCAGGTGGGGGAGGGCTACTCATGGAACGAAACTGTAAGACAGACCGGGTGTGAGGAGGGGAGGTGATAAAAAGATTATAGGGTGTAGGAGCGGAGGCTGAGGAAGAATTGGGACCTAGCTCGGCCTGGCAAGGAGGGGAGAGGTCAGATGGGTGGGTCTGTAGAAAAGGAAGATTAGAAAGAGTCAGCAACGCTTGGGGTCGGGAGTGAGGGGACAGGTGGGAGGGAAAGAAGGAAGATTTGGGATGAGTTGCACTGGGCACAGAGACTAGGGAGGGACTGATGTGTAAAAGAATGCCTGGACGTCAGGCACCTCAGACCATTTGCCTATTTTATGACAAGAATTATTTAGATCTTGTAGGATGGAAAAATTGAAAGTGCCATTTTCTGGCTATTTGGAACTACTGTCGAGTTTGTACTGGGGTCAAGCAGCATTGCAGAAGAAAATAAGGCATTTAGGTTTTAGGTCAGGTGTGAGTTGAAGAGGTTTTAAGTTCTTGAGAACACAGGCTAAGGGAGAAGAAGGAGGACTGGAGGGTGGAAAGTTACCCATAGTGAAGGAGGCAAGCCCAGAGAATAGAGAGAGTAGAGACAGGGAGGGAAGGGGTTCGGGGGTTCTTACCTTCTAGAAAAGCAGTAAAGGGGTCGGGGCGCAGAGATACGAGGTTGAGGCATGGAAATAAGGGGTCGGGGCGCAGAGATAAGAGATTGGGGCACGGAAATAAGGGATCGGGTGGAGAGATAAGAGGTCGGGGCATGGAAATAAGGGATCGGGGCTCAGAGATAAGAGGTCGGGGCACGGAAATAAGGGATCAGGGCACAGAGATAAGAGGTCGGGGCACAGAAATAAGGGATCGGGGCACAGAGATAAGAGGTCAGGGCAAGGAAATAAGGGATCAGGGGTTCTTGCCCCCTAGAAAAGCGGTACTTGCCTCTAAGGGTGAAGGACCAAGGCAGGCGTCCCCATATGGTCAGACACCTCTGAAACATGGGTGAATAATCAGAGAGGTGTCCCTGCAATGATTAAACACCAAGGGAAGGCTGCCTTCCCAAGTCTGTGACCGGCGCTGGAGTTTTGGGTCCACAAATAAAACATGTCTCCTTTGTCTCTACCAGAAAATGAAAGGAATTGAAATTAAAAGAAGGGAGAGATTGAAAGGTGGTGCCAAGATTGAAAGGAGAAAGTGGTTGAGGGATAGTGAGAGAGGTTCCAGAAGAGAGTAAGAAGAGGCCGCTTACCCGATTTAAAATTGGTGACGTGTTCCTTGGGCTGGTGGGTCTGAGGACCCGAGGTCATAGGTGGATCTTTTTCACAGAGCAAAGAGCGAGTCACGGCACCAAATTTCATGTGCGTCCATGTGAAGAGACCACCAAACAGGCTTTGTGTGAGCAATAAAGCTTTTAATCACCTGGGTGTGGGTGGGCTGAGTCCAAAAAGAGAGTCAGCAAAGGGAGATAGGGGTGGGGCCGCTTTATAAGATTTGGGTAAAGGAAAATTACAGTTGAAGGGGGGTTGTTCTCTGTCGGGCAGGTGTGGGGGTCACAAGGTGCTCAGTAGGGGAGCTTTTGAGCCAGGCTGAGCCAGGAGAAGGAATTTCACAAGATAATGTCATCAGTTAAGGCAGGAACAGGCTATTTTCATTTCTTTTGTGGTGGAATGTCATCAGTTAAGGCAGGTACAGGCCATTTTCATTTCTTTTGTGGTGGAATGCCATCAGTTAAGGCAGGAACCGGCCATCTGGATGTGTACGTGCAGGTCACAGGGTATATGATGGCTTAGCTTAAGCTCAGAGGCCTGAAACCCGTCTTCCTTTGATTTTCATTTTCTTCTCATTTTTGAAGATTATAGGTCAGTTGTTTTATGGAATGTCCCCCAATTTGGAACTGTGTGATGTTTTCTTATGATTAGATCCTGGATAGATTTTTAGCTGGAATATCACAGAGCTTGTGCTCTTTAACTCCTCTTGGGAAACACATGAGGCCTGTTTCCCCATTACTGAGTGCTGTTTACATTTATCATTTGATTTGGATAGTGTCTGCCAGGTTTTTCTACTGTGAGTTAGTTTTTGAAAAATATGGATGAATAAATATTTTGGAGTAGATACTTTGAGACCATGTAAAATTATGTTCATCATTCCCTGTTCCTACTAGTTATAACATCCATTGACGTTTCCTGCTTGAAATAATATTACTATAATCGTTGCCAAAAGATGTTATTCAATGCCATTATTTCCTTTCTATTTATCATTATTTTTATTAGCTAGCTCTCTGTTATAAGGAACAGTTTTCTCCTTATGTGTTTTTTTCTTTATTTGTATCACTGTTGACTCATAAATTTCTATTATGTGAATAATCCTATTATTCTGTGAGCTATAATCCACTGGTTGCAGAATCGGGTTATAGTCCATGGGTTATAATCCAGTGGGTTATATATGTCTCCATTATTCTTTGAGCATTTCCTTACCTTCTGGTGCCATCAGATACTTCAGGCTCCTCTTGCAGTACAAAAATCGTCCATTTTTCCAAGGAGCTCTGGCACATTTAGAGTGATGTTTGGAAACCAAGATTTGTGCCAACAGAAAGTCACTGCTCCCTTGACTTTCTAGTGAAAAGATTTAAGATATATATGCAAATATATCCTTTTAAACATATATACAAATATGTGCACATTTATAAGTATACTTAGTTTATATTGCAAGAGAAAAAAAAGTTTTTCCTTTACCCATCTTACACTCTCTGGCTGGGGCCTTATAAATTAGACTAACAAAAGACAGATTAAGAAGAGAAATGCAAACAGAAGTTTATAAACACATGCATCACACATACACATAGGGGTGCTCAGAAATGAGTAACTCAAACGAGTGGTTAGAACTTTGGCTTATATATTTTCTAAACAGAAGAACAAAAAGGTCAGTTATACAATTGTCTGGGCCCTCTCTCCAGGGATTCTGGGTAAGGTCCAGCATCTATATTTTTAAAATCTCCCTGGGTCCTTCTAATATTCAGCCATGGTTTAGAATCAGTAAAGTAGTGCTGGCTTCTTCATTTGTAGAAATAGATGCTAAGAACCAGAGAGGACTCAGGTGTTGATTGTTGGCCCTGCTTTCTTTCCACGACATCTATATTTTTCTTTTAGTCTACAAGATAATGAATGGGAAAACCTGAGAACAACTTTCACTAGTTTTTAAGGCCTTCTTGTTTTCCCTCACATTGGTAGACAGTTGGATTCGTGATGAGTACATTTACTCTTTTTCTGATTTCTTCTGCTCTAAGCAGTGTGTCAATGCTTTTACTTAATAGTTCCCTTCCTCCCCTTCTCCCAGTCTCTGAAGATAAGCAGAGGGATGTAAAGAGCCAAATATTTGTTGGGCATTTTCATTAATCCTAGAAGGTCTGCCCAACCCTTTCCACTCAGATATCGGCATTGGAGTGAAAAGAGACCTGGAATGGAAAACGGATGAGTAAAAAAGAAATGGAACAAGATGAGGTCAGTTCCGCAGCAGAGCTAGGGAACAACAAGATTCCATTCCTTTTGCCTCATCACCAATGTGCTTAGAAGGTAGCAAAACCCTCTTAATCCCCAGATATGTGGGAGGAGGGAAATGTTTGTCTGAAGCAAAGGGGAGCAGTAGAAATCATTTAAGAAGCTCAAATGCCTGATAAAGTTTGTAATGATAGGGACCAAGCTATGTATTTTCTGAGACACTGGATACCTAAAGTGTTATTTATTTATTTATTAACAAAAACGTTGTGCTAGTCAAACAAAATGTTAAAGACCAGATTTGGCACAGTGCTGCCTGCTTGTGATCTCCTTACCTAGTTACTGTTCTATTTTCTTAATTTTCTTGAGTTTAGATTATAGTGAAACTAAGTTCCTTTGAATACTTTTATTTCTCAATGCTAGAAGGATTTCCACAGGTTTTTTTGATCATAAAGCCCAGCGTTTCAAAGCTAGATCAGGTCTGAGAGATGATAGCTAAAAACATTATTTTTTATCCATAAGGAAGTTGTTGCCCAGAGAGGTTAAGTGATGTGTACAAGATTGAACAACCTGGTGAAAGAGCAGCCAATTCCGGGTCCAGGGAACTGGAATCCCAGTCCGGCATGATTGTTCCCGCGCCATGCTGACTATGCACTTTATGGAAAAAGCTTTATTGCATTAATTCTCTAAATGATCATTGCTTAACTGGAACTATGCCTGCTTTTACTTTAATTGAGATTTTATTTTTGCCTGCCTGGAGCAGGGAGAGCATTACGGTATTTTAAATGAGAACCAAGGAATTTCCTGCACTTCAAATATTAGCAGTTACATTCTGCTAAAGACACGTGTGGACTATCTATTAGAAGCATGTCATAGGTAAACCAGAAACATTTCATATTAATTGTTATAAGCGTATTATCCATCAAAATGTAAATTTCCCAAAGTAGGCTTTATGTGGATCATAATTTCCTTTATTACAAAATGGACTTGAAAACTCTGGCTGGCTCCTGGTCCTTATGTAAAACCTCCATTTCCTGTGGCGCCTCCAATTTGTTTTTTCACAGCTTTAACGGCTTTCACACTGTGATTTTCTATATCTGTTGCAAATGTTCAACAATTTACAGAGAAAATTTTAGTCCATAGCTTTCTGCTTTTAGCTTTTCATGTATAAAGATTAAAGAATGAATGTGCAATCAGCAGATATATAGAAAACATCTCCTGCTAGAATAAAATAGATGGTTCAACTTCTGAAACCCCAGTGGAATTTATAATATCTACCTACAGCCCTTCCTCTCTTTTATATTGCGCCTTCTGATAAATAGGCTCCCAGAAGAGACAATTTGGGAAGCTAGAAAATACTTTTTTTTTCTTTTTCTTTTTCTTTTTTTTGAGAAGGAGTTTTTGCTCTTGTCACCCAGGTTGGAGTGCAGTGGCACAATCTCGGCTCATTGCAATCTCCACCTCCCAAGTTCAAGCAATTCTCCTCTCTCAGGCTCCCGAGTAGCTGGTATTACAGGTGCGTGCCACCACGCCCACCTAATTTTTGTATTTTCAGTAGAGACAGGGTTTCACCATTTTGGCCAGGCTGGTCTTGAACTCCTGACCTCATGATTCATCTGCCTAGGCCTCCCAAAGTGCTGGGATGACAGGCATGAACCACCATGCCTGGCCTTTATTTTTCTTTATAGCACGGCATGGCATTGTCCAGGCCTTTCAGGTGGGGGAACCATCGGAAACAGGGAGGTAGAAGGAGATCGAGGGGTGGTAGTGACTGACAAATAAAAAGAAACTTTATGCTGCCTAATGTGAACCTTAAAGGTTAATGCACTTTTGGAAAACAGCACAGAATTTGAGATTACACCTAGAATATTGATTATCAGTGGTTGCTACCTCAGGACTTAAAAACGTGGTAATGCAGTCAGCCCCATAATGGTACATTTAGTTAGAGGTGACGGGCTGGTTCTTGATATTGTATATGGTGGTAGTGTGTGTGCATGCATGCGTGTGTGTGTGTGCATGTGTTTCTGTGTGCATGTGTGAAGAAGAGAGACATTTGCATTTCTTTAGAAAAAAAGCTAGCATTTGTAAAAATGGGTTTCATCAAGGTTGAATCTACAAAAGCACAACCAGAACAGAAAGGAGGGTGGATCCAGTCTGTCCAGTTTGCTCTGACTTGTCTACAGGAGGGACCATGGCTACTTCTCAGTCTATAGAAGCATCACTCATGTTAGATCTCAAATCCAATCTCTCTGCCTCCGACCCACCTGACCTAAGGCTCTTTGAGAATCAAAAACTGCCATTTCAGAAATGCATTAATATAAAAGTTCTTATTTCCATTTTTATCTTGCACCATTTTTATTTTGGGGGGACCTGATGGAAATATATGGGCTGCTCTGGGAGGTCTAACCCAGTTGCTGTAACCCGGAATGTGCATTTGAAGGCACATATTCATGACTGGGTTCTTAATGTGACTGGATACGCACAGCGCATTGGGTGCAGCACATGTGAGGACTGAAACAGGAGTGTCAGGTGCTGAATTGTGTCACTCCCTCCCTCATTCATATATTGAAGCCCTAACTCCAGTACTTCAGAATGTGACTGATGTGGATATAGAGCCTTTAAAGAGGTGATTAAGGTAGAGTGAGAGCATATTGGTGGGCCCTAATCCAATCTGACTTGGGTCCTTATAAGAAGAGGAGGTTAGGAGACAGACAGACACAAAGGAAGGAGATTAGGACACACCCAAAAAAAAGGACTATGTGAAGACACAGGGAGAAGATGGCCATCTATTACTACAGTGAAGAACAGAGGTCTCAGAAGGAACCAACCCTTGTTCCTTGCTGACACTCTGATCTTGGACCTCCAGCCTTCACAACTGTGGGAAAATAAGTTTCTGTTGTTTATGCTACCCAGTCTGTGGTATATTGCTATGGCAGCCTGAGCAGATGAATGTAAGGAATTTCAAGGATACACTAGCTTGATTTTAAATCATGTATTTTACAGGGGGTTTGACTTTCTGCTAGGATTCTCATATCCAACTCCTCTGTTAGTACCTACTGTCATTATACTTCTAAAGACTATTGATATGTTTTGGATCTGTGTACCCGCCCAAATCTCATGTCAAATTTTAATCCCCAGTGTTGGAGGTGGTGCCTGATGGGAGGTGATTGTATCATGGGGGTGGATTTCCCTCTTGGTGCTGTTCTTGTGAAAATGAGTTCTCAAGAGATCTGGTCACTTAAAAGTGTGTGGCGCCTCTCCCGTCTCTCTCTCTTGCTCCTGCCATGTGAAATGCCTCACTCCCCCTTCACCTTCTGCCATGGTTGTAAGCTCCCCTAGGACTCCCCAGAAGCGAATGTGGCCATGCCTCCTCTGCAACCTGCAGAACTGTGAGGCAATGAAACCTCATTTCTTTATAAATTACTAATCTCAGGTATTTCTTTATAGTAATGCGAGTACAGACTAATACAACCATTTTCATTTTTTTTTTTTGCCTAGAATATGATTGTAATTATCGCTAACATGTTTTCCTATTCAGTTGATCACTCCACTGATACAGACTTCCTAAAAAATAAAGCTGTTGCTGCTCAAACACCTTAATATTTCCCCATCACCTCTGGAATGAAATCTAAGCTGTGTAAAGAGCCCTCCAGGCTCAGGCTGGCCATCATCTGGTCTCACCTAGCCTGCCTGCCCACCTGCCTGCAATTCCCCCTGACCCCCATGCATCTGTCAATCTATGTAGTTCCTCAGTAATCCTTCCACTTCCATGTCTGTGGTCTTTTGCTGGTGATATTCTCTCAGCCTGGAGGGCCTCATCACTATCTGTCAACATTCTACTCTTCTTCAAATGTCACACATTCCTTCATGCCTTTCCCTACTCTCCCAAGTCAGAATGAATCCTTACCTGTTTCACACTCCCATAGTACTTACTGTATTCTGCTTTTACTTGGATGAGAAAATACTTGTCTCCCCAAGAAGATTATAAAGTACTTGGAGGCAGGCTTCGTGTTAGTAATGTTTGTAAACCCAGTGCCAAGTAGAGGTTGGGCTCAATATAGGTTTGTTGTAGTTCTGTGGAGTGATGCCAGAAGCACATTGTAGAGTCATCCTTGTTTAAAAACGGCTGCCCTGCTAGCCTGCCACAATCTGGCTCTTGCCTTCTGCATCATCTTGAATTTTCTCTTGGTGATCTTCCTATGATGTAAAAGAGGAGATACTATCGCTAGCAGTTCTTTGTACATTACAAGCGTTGAGCCAAAATTGTGGGAGGCCATTGTTTTGGGCTGAGCTCCTGTACTAGGCCCCAGCAGAGCAGACCAAATAAAAATGGAGTCATTCATGGTAAATGCCACATAACCAAACTGAAACTTTAAGGAAGCAGGTAAATCCCAAAATAGAACAGGTTTTTTTTGTTTGTTTGTTTTTTGTTTTTTTCTGAAAACAGGAGATTCCTGTCTTCCCAAGTCAGCATAATAAAAAAGTCCCCTCTGCTTTAGCCCTTCCTAAAACGTAAACTGAAGTAGCCTGATGTTAACCCATCATCAGTTTTTTGTTGTTGTTGTTGTTGTTTCTTTTTTTTAGAGACAGGGTCTCTGTTGCCCAGTCTGGAGTGCAGTGGCACAGTCATGGCTCATTGCAGCCTCAACCTCTTGGGCTCGAGTGATCCTCGCAACTCAGCCTCCCAAGTAGCTAGGACTTACAGGTATATGCGACCATACCCAGCTAATTTTTTTAATTTTTATTTTTGTAGAGACAGGATTTTGTCCAGGCTTGTCTCAGACTCCAGGCCTCAAGCGATCCTCTTGCCTCAGCCTCAGCCTCCCAAAGTGCTAGGATTACAGGCGTGAGCCACTGCGCCTGGCCCAGTTTTTTTTTTTTTTCCTATTGTTTGAGTTCCTTGTTCTCACCTTGCAAAACCCACTGTTCTGCTATTGCACATGGAATGCTGTCATTTAATTTTGTAGAATGGAAGTGGTTCCAATTCATCAATCATGAGTAAAAGTCAATTTGATCTATAGCTAAATTTGTTCTAATTTTGTCTTGACACAGGGAGGAGTTTTTGGCATGAATCCACAACTCTGGGTCAGTTGATCACCAAGAAAGCACTGTGAACATAGCCCTTGGCACACATACATAGGGCAGGTTAGTGAACAGGTTAGTGAAAGTGTTAGGGTGGTTGGTGGGGAGGAAGGGGTGAGGAGACAGTCATGTCCTAAGAACAACAGCAATAATAATAATTGCAACTTTTTAAAAACTATGTATTTATTCTTTGCCACGCACTATTCTAAGCATTTTGCATATGCTAATCTATTTTGTTCTCATGCCAATCCTATGAGAACAAGGCCAGGCACAAGTGGCTGATGGACATTGGCAGCTTACCTTGGGGCTTGGGTAAGCTGTGTAAAGAGCCCTCCAGGCTCAGGCTGGCCATCATCTGGTCTCACCTAGCCTGCCTGCCCACCTGCCTGCAATTCCCCCTGACCTGCATTCCCAGGGCAGATGGACCATAGTGGGAAGCCACTAGTTCAGGGATGAGAGAAACCTTAGCAGCAATGAAATAGAAGCGATTGCTGGGGAAGGCAGAGAAGGATTTGGGAAAAATTTCTCACTGTCTTATGAACCACACCTCCTCCACCCCTCCCATATACTGCCCCATGCTTATGAGTATGGATCATTATGTAAGAAAATAAAATAGTGAACTATCGGTATTATAAACATATCATTATGTTTATTATTATTATAATAAACATATATATGTGTGTATGTGCATATATATATATTTGACATGAGAATGTGTGTTTATTCCTATAAACCAATTAGAAAGATGTAGCGATCATATTAGTTAAAACTGTTCTGAGGCTGACATTTAAGTTTTGGGTGCTACAGCAGCACCCAGGGAACAATGACCTATACCCTTGCCACTCATATGGCACAAAGATCAGTAGCATTGCCATCTCCGCACACTTCATTAGAAATGCAGAATCTTGGGCCCTACCTCAGAACTACAGAATAAGAATCTGCAGTTTAACAAGAACTCCAAATGGTGCAGATTAAAAATGTGAGAATCACTAATGTATAGTGCCAAGTGAGAAACATCGGTCAAGAGAAGGATCTCGGCTTATGGATAAGATGGGAGATGGTTTTACAGTGAGTTGGTGAATCAAAGACCCATCTAAGGTAGAGGGCTCTAGCACTGGGATCCATCATTTAAGCTTCTGTCTATCTCTACCAAGTATCTGCAAGATGGGGCATGTTAACAGAAGCTTCCTTCTAGGAGTTTTTTGAATGATGCCTCAAACATCTATTCATCTTCCCACGGGTTCAGAGCTGCAGGGACTTGAATTTATATATTTGTCTTCTCACCCCAGCTCTGTTCTCTGCGTATAAAAATGGAAGGAGAGAAGAAGAATGATGAGGGAGAAGCTTAGAGAGCCATGGTGAAGATTTTTCTTAGATCATTTTATTATTGACTGATCCCAGAGTAAAAATAAACTCCTAGGAGGAAAATAAAGAAAGCTTTTGGTTAATGAATTGCAGTTCTTTTTAACATTTAAGACACTGAGGTCTGGAAAAATGGCAGCAGACACTATACTTTAGTAACATCATTGTCATTTTTACTATCTTTTCTTCTTCTTCTTCTTTTTTTTTTTTTTTGAGACTGAGTCTCGCTATGTCGCCCAGGCTGGAGTGCAATGGTGCAATCTCGGCTCACTGCAACCTCCGCCACCCGGGTTCAAGCTATTCTCCTGCCTCAGCCTCCAGAGTAGCTGGGATCACAGGTGCATGCCACTGCTCCCGGCTAATTTTTGTTTTAGTAGAGACGGGGTTTCACCATCTTGGCCAGGCTAGTCTTGAACTCCAGATCTTGTGATCCACCTGCCTCAGCCTCCCAGAGTGCTGGGATTATAGTCGTGAGCCACTGCGCCTGGCCTATCTTTTCAAAAGAATCTATTTGGCACCCATTGCTTTACCTGTGTGACTTCTCATTCTTACAATAACTCTATAAGAACATGTTGTCATGTCTTTATGTCTGATGTAAAAGCTGAGGTTCAAGGGATACACATTAGCGCCAGCATTGAGATTTTATACAGGGCTGACTTCAAAACCTGTAGTATTTATCCTAAGCTGTGGTTCAGCTGACCCATCATTCTTTCTCCTTTCTTTTATTTTGCCCTGTTGAACATTCACTGAGGGATCACTTCTTCTGAGACCTCAGTTTTTTCATCTGTATATTCAACGAGTTGGAATAGATGCTCCTTGAGATACTCTCAAGTTTGGTGTTCTAAAATTTACTAAAAAGACAACCCCATACAAGCAAGGGCACAGAGCAAGGGCTTTGGTCCACAGAGTAGGGGAGGGTAGAGGTGAAATGAAAAGGAGAAAAAGCTTCAGAGACAAAGGTGCAGAGCAAAAATGAAGGGGGTGCCTATGCTAAGATGGACACTTGCTCTATTCCTCTAGTGACTTAAAATGTTGAAAATCGGTATACATAAAAATGTGTTAATATGGTATTTTCTGACGATGGAAGAGAGATGAGTTGGTGAGAGCCAGGTGTGGAAAGTGGAGATGTGCCCATAGTGGATATCTTGCACATCACAATTTTGCTTCCCAATTAGCAGTACAATCCTCTGTGTTAGTCTGTTTTCACACTGCTATAAAGCAATGCCTGAGACTGGGTAATTTAATAAGGAAAGAGGTTTAATTGACTCACAGTTCCAAATATTTGGGGAGGTCCAATGAAACTTACAATCATGGCAGAAGATGAAAGGAAAGCAGGCACCTTCTTCACAAGGCAGCAGGAGAGAGAAGTGCAAGTAGGGGAAATGCCAGATGCTTATAAAACTATCAGATCTGGTGAGAACTCACTATCACGAGAACAGCATGGGGGAAACTGCCCCCATGATCCAATCACCTCCCTCCCTCAACATGTGAGGATTACATGTTCCTCCCTTGACATGTGGGGATTACAATTTGAGATGAGATTTGGGTGGGGACACAGAGCCAAACCATATCATCCTCCTTCTTCAGCATCACTACAAAACATCAAGGACAATTCTTTTGCAAAACACCATCAATAAATATTGCTAATTAAATCTTTTTTCCATAGCAAAGACTTTTAACAACCATGGTGATAAGGGTGTGTGAAAAAAACAAGCAATATTTCAAGATATCAATTTAGTGTGTCTTAATATTTAAAAGGCTGAGTTGAGAAACTAGACATAGGGTTTTCTTTTTTTTTCTGAGACAGAGTCTTGCTCTGTTGCCCAGGCTGTGTGGAGTATGGTGGTATGATTTCAGCTCACTGCAACCTCTGCCTGCCAGGTTCAAGCAATTCTCCCGCCTCAGTCTCCCGAGTAGCTGGGGCTACAGGTACATGGCAGTATGCCCGGCTAATTTTTAAGTAGAGAAGGGGCTTCACTGTGTTATCCAGGATGGTCTTGATCTCCTGATCTCGTGATCCACCCGCCTTGGCCTCCCCAAGTGCTGAGATTACAGGTATGAGCCACTGCATCTGGCTGACATAGGGTTTTTGAAACATAAACAAGGTTGGGCTGGTGGGTCACACCTGTAATCCCAGCACTTTAGAAGGCCAAGGCAGGAGAATCACCTGAGCCTAGGAGTTTGAGACCATCCTGGGCAACGTGGAGAGACCCCATCGCTACAAAAATTACAAAAATTAGCCAGGCATAGTGGCATACACCTGTAGTCCCAGCTACTTGGAAGGCTGAGGTGGGAGGATTGCTTAAGCCTGGGAGGTGGAGTCTGCAGTGAGCTGTGATTGTGCCACTGCTCTTCAGCTTGGGTGACAGAGCGTGAGACCCTGTCTCAAAAAAAAAAAAAAAAAAACCCAAAAAGAAACAAGCAAAAACAACAATAAAAAACGTAAACAAGGCTGAATTTGGAGATTGTGGGAAAAAGGAAGAAACAAACAGTGCAAATAATACGTAATAATGTATATCAATGCCTTCTAATAATATAGGGTCCTATAAAGCCTTTGGTTCTCCATACCAAACACTAAGAGTACGTAAGCCCAATGTATTATGTTAGTAGATATGTAAAATAAAGCCTATATGGATCTGATAAAAGTTGTTGCCTTCTTTTCTAATGAGAAGCCAGAGTACAATTAATGAAAGCTATGTAAATGTGCTCCAGGCTGTTCAGATTACAAAGAGAGTTCAGAACAGAGGATAAAGAATCAGAATAGGCTCCACAATCAATTACGGAGAAGGTCCTCCTATCTCGGACAGGCACACACATTTTGATATCTCATCAGGGAACCAATTGCATCCAGGCGTCTTTTGGAAGAAAGATGTAGGAACATGCTCCCTCCTATTTGGGGAATGATACAAGGGGGCTATTTTTGAATGATTAATTAAAGGGAATCAATCTTCATTGCTTTGCTACTGACGTGAAAAGCGCCATGCCTGTGCAATAATCGCATGCAATTATTCAACTACCCCTTTGGCAAGGACAACGTAATTAGTCCTGGTGGTGTCGAGAGATTCTCTTTATTCCCAACAAATTGGCAGTTTTAATCAAGTGTTGCTGGAAATTTATCATAACACGGGGAAAACAATAGGTGAAGGTACAGGGCCCCAAGCTGTGTGACTCCTATCTACAATGGTACAAATTTACAATGCTAACAACATGATAAATACTACCAATCCGTGAATGGTTGATTATAATTTCATATCAGCACCAAGCCTTGGCAGTTCTTATTTGTTTAGAAACATGCCTGTAACCCTTTTTGTGCTGCGTTGCATTGGTTTGCCGGGGAAGTTGAGGTGAGCCCTGGGTGCTGGTGGCCTGGAACTCGGAAGGCTTAAAAGCATGGGGAACAAGGGAAATATCCAGAAATGCTAAACGACTCAAACTGTAGGAGTCTGGGAGCCACTGATAGCAACAGAGATAAGGCAAAAAGCAAGTTTGCCATGTCCTATTTTGTGTTTTACTCAGAAGAGACTTCTGCTGGGTGATTTTCTGAGTATCCAAAGACAGGCTCTCTCCACCCTCACTTTTCCTTTTTCATGTATGTTCATGCCTCCTAAAATCTTTGCTTAAAAATAATAGCAAATATTAAGCAAATTGCTTAGCACAACATGTCAGGTGTTATACCAAACAATTTACTTGTGTTGTCTCATTTAGCCCCTTATAATACTTTATGTAAGGGAAATACTATTTTTTAATCATTCCTGATTTGCACATGAAGAAATTGAGGCTTGGAAAATGTAGAGCAGCAGAGTAGGGGTCATAAACCTGGGTTGGGGGGACCTCATTCTAGGTCTGCAAGCTTCACCACTGTCCTGTGACACCTCCTGGGCATCTGGTGTGGCTGACTTGTTCTGTACTCTCTTAGGCTAATATGCTCATTATTCTTAAAGGCTTGGCAATAAGAAGGTGCACTTTGTGTGCTTCAACTTGCCTACATTATCTCTGCCTCCTTTCTGCAAGAAGAAATTATCTCTGTTACCTTCAGGGGTTTGTATATTTTATGGTGTGCTTTCATAACTAGCATGTATATATTTGTGTGTTTGTATGTGGGGGGAGGGACAGGTAGGAAGTGCAGAGGGTAGGTATATAGAAAGCCAGAATTTCTCAAACTTAGCTCACTATAAGAATCACCTAGGGTCCTTGTTTAAAATCCTGGATCCCACTTCTGATCTATCAAGTCACAGTCCCTAGGAACAAATCTGCAAATCTGTTAAGAGAGTGCTACAGGTAGATCCTATGATCGTGCTCTAAGGAAAAATATATCAGAGTCTGTTTTCCCAAGAGTTAGTTCTAGGGATATTAAACATTATGTGGCAAAACATTCCCCCTGGCCAAGTGATTTGGGAAAACATAGGTTAAATGGTATTTAACAAGTCTCTTCTAGGAGACTTATATTGAATGCACAGTGAGAATTTCAAGAGAAAACTGTGGTATTCAAATGTTTCCCTAACTGGGCCAAGTGTGGTGGCTCATGCCTGCAATCCCAGCACTTTGGGAGGCCATGGAAGGAGGATCTCTTGAGCCCAGGAGTTTGAGACCAGCCTGGGCAACATAGTAAAACCCTGTCTCTACCAAAAAAAAAAAAAAAAAAAAGAAAAGAAAAATTAACCAGGCATGGTGGCATGCACCTGTTGTCCCAGGTACTCGAGAGGCTGAGGCAAGAGGATCTCTTGAGTCCCTGTGGGCAGGGGGTGTCAAGCCATGATCAGGTCACTGCACTATAGCCTGGGTGACAACATGAGACCTTGTCTCTAAAAAAAATAATAATAAATTTAAAAAATAAAACAGACAAAAACCCCAAATGTTTTGCTAATTACTTTGGCCACAGAGCACTCTCTTCAAGGAACATATCCTGGGTCTAGGGATTTGCAGAACCTACCTTGGGGGATCCAGTTTCAAAAGATGCTTAATGAAAGTAAGAATCACCAAGAAAACTTCAACTGCCAGCTTGAATAGTTATGGAATCATTTGGAGGCATAATCACCAGTATCTCTTCCCTAAAGGCATTTAAGGCAATTTCTAGAAAACATTTTATAAGGGAACAGTGTTCTAGTTATTCAGGTATTAGAGGATGTGGTGAATCTACTTATTTCAGGTAAGCTGGAGAAATGTATTCTCTATCTGATGTGAGATGTTAACAGCATCTCTTTAGAGTGATGTTGGAATGGTCCTCAGGAAACAAAAACATGATCCAATTTTTCTTTTCTCTATTTCTGCTGTCATAGTAGCAGCATAGGCTAAGGGAATAAAAGTGGTTATTTAAAGGCTGTTTTGGCATTCAGAAGGAGTCTGGGATCCTAGGCTGTAAAGGGTTGGAAAGCATATCTCATAAATCAAAGGATGTTAGCCCAAATCCCATTGCTTAAAGGTGAGCCCTCTTCCAAACAAAATCTAAAAGCTTGGAGAAGTCATGATCAGCACAGTTAACACCAAAGCAGCTGATTTCTGGCCTTTGTAAAATGCAGTGTAGTTAAAGCAGGTTTCAGGAAGGAACACATCAAGAACTAACTCTCAAACCCGGCAAAGCTCATTTGTGGACAAGGCCTTGTCAGTGGCTGCCCTGATCTCACTTCCACTCCTTTGTTCTACTTGTTGCAAGAAGGAACATCTGGCTCAGGGCCTAGAAAGCAGACTACATCCTCCATTGCACCTGCCCCAGGAGGAAAAAGAGAAATGCTTTACTGACAAAAGGTAGGATTTTCAGAGCTGCATTCCTGCCCATTAAAGCAGCTTGTTTGATCCCTTCAAAGCTCAAGATCAAAGGGAGGCTTTTCCGGACCTGCCAACCCATAAAGCTACAGGCAGAGAGAAGGACCTCTTTGTTTTTACAAAGCCAGGTGGACTTGCCATTTCAGTTCCCAGCCAGAGGAGGGGCTGTGGGCAGCTTGTAGGGTTTTCTCACATCTGGCTGGTGCCATTTGGATGCTGGACTTTCCCAGGAAAGCAGGAGCTACTCCAGCAAGATCCTGGCAAGTCAGAACCACCACTTGGCAAAGAAACATGTAACACCTCCTCTCTCTCCTCGCCTCCACCTGGAGGCCAGATCACCAGCATTCATTTTATTTCCTAATCCCCAAGGCGTAACTACACGTTTCTGGGCTGAGAAAGCTCCCGACACCTTTCCTCCCCCGTAATTTACTGAACGCAATCATGAGAAAACAATACTCTAGTTTTAAGTGTACTTAAAAATCGTCACTTTATGTGGTGCTTGCTGGCTTTGGGTATAATGGAATGCATGAACCAGGGAAATGAATTTGGACCCGCTTCCCTGAGAAAGTGTGATGAGAGGCTTCTGAGCCCCCTCAGCCTGTCACCACCTCCCTGCCAGTAGCAGAGTCCTCTTGGCCCCAGGCCAGTGCCACATGCTGGCCCTGGCCACGGCTCAAGGAATGACGGGATGTAGTTTTTTTTCTGGTAAAGAGGCAGCCAGATTGTGACTTCCCCTGGCAAGGGCTTCACAGTGCTATAAGAGATTTTTGCTTTAAAAATAATGACAACCTCCTCCCACATACAAACATTTATAAGCATATCTAGCAAAAACCTTCCAGCCATTGGAAGAGGCACAGGATTGTGTAGAAAGTCAACACGAACCTGCATTAACAATGGACCCATCTTAAGCATAGAACCCACAGTAAGAGATACAGATGGAGGAGTTCAAAACAATTATGAAGCTGCAAAGGAGGGGAGAGAGGAGAGAAGCAGTACTTCCTTGATAGTGGAAAATAAGGACAGAAACCAGATAAGACAAAGGCCAAGGGAATCGGATAAAGAACACCAATTTCTGTAGGAATAGTTGGCCAGGGTGCAATAGCCCAAGCCTGCTGTTAACTGCAGGAATTCACTGTGCCTTGGGTCAAATTTTTCCCTTAAGAAAGATTTTCCATGAAAGCAAAAAGGGGTGGAGTCATGGGACTCTATGCACAGAAGTTTGCTGAAGCATGATTAATTTTTTAAGCTATACTTTTTTTCCAGGTTCTGTATATAAGGCCAGTTGAAGGAAGGGGTGAGCTGATCTCAAGGCCAAGGTAGTATCAAAAGGGCCGTGCTGTTTTTTTTACTCAGAGAATTCTGAATGGATTTATTTGGCAGAGAAAAGAAAGGCTACACTCACCAAGAGGGTTAGCTGAGGTTGGAGACACAGAAGTGGCATCATTCATTAATGTGGAGGGGGGCTGGACCAGGTGCAGTGGCTCATGCCTGTAATCCCAGCACTATGGGAGACCGAGGAGGGCAGATCACCTGAGGTCGGGAGTTCAAGACCAGCCTGACCAACATGGAGAAACCCCATATCTACTAAAAAAACACAAAATTAGCTGGGCATGGTGGCACATGTCTGTAATCCCAGCTACTTGGGAGGCTGAGGCAGGAGAACCCAGGAGGTGGAGGTTGCGGTGAGCTGAGATCGCACCATTGCTCTCCAGCCTGGGCAACAGGAGTAAAACTCCATCTCAAAAAAAAAAAAGAAAAATGTGGAGGGGACAGGTAGGAGCCTGAGTAGTGAACAGGGACACAGCTGTGAGAAGTGAATGGTGGGGAGCCAAGAAGGGGGCAGGGGGAGCCAGTCAGTTCCCGTGCATCTCTGTAGCAGAGTGCTGATCTGTAGCAGCAGCAGGTCAAATGGTTTGGA
The DNA here is from genome assembly GCF_029289425.2 of Pan paniscus. Classification (NCBI taxonomy): domain Eukaryota; kingdom Metazoa; phylum Chordata; class Mammalia; order Primates; family Hominidae; genus Pan; species Pan paniscus. The sequence continues at coordinate 119,574,395 of NC_073253.2, read as the reverse complement.
TATCACTGAGTCACTGTCTTTTTTAATGCTCTGCCTCATGGTTGTTCTGCTCCTGTTTCCCCAGCTGGACTTCTGTTAAAGTGGTGAGAGTGGATGTGGTGGTTAGACTGTATCATCCCAAGTCTGTGTCGTGTTGGGGCTGTGAGGGCAGGGTAGAAAGGTCCCTTTCCTCTCCATCACAAGGGTCATGGCTGACATCCCTGTAACAATGACAGGTTAACAAGAGAAAAGCATAATACATTTATTTAATCATAGTTTCACATGACATGGGAGCTTCAAAGACCCAGGATGAAGTATTCATTTTTATGCTTAGGTTTAATAAATCGTGAACAGCCATGTAGTAATATGATTGTACAAAAAAGGTAGATCTAATGGTAATAGAAGGTGGGAGCAGCAAGACCTGTCTGTTCAGGTGGGGTGCAGTGGCTCACACCTGTAATCCCAACACTTTGGGAGACTGAGGCAGGAGCATCATTTGAGCCCAGGAGTTCAAGACAGCTTGGGCAACATACTGAGATCCCGTTTCTATTTTATAAAATATATATATATTTAAAAATATTTTTAAAAAGACTTGTCTGTTCAGATTCTTCTTGGCCTCTCTGTGCAGTGATCCTTCCTTCTAGCTGTGGGACAGGACCCTTTCTGGAATGGGTCTTTTATGACCTATAATCAAATATGGTAGGTCAGAGAATTTCTTTATGGCCAGTTCTTACATAGAAAGAGTAATCTTTTTCATTCTTATGACTGGCTTTGGGGAAAAGGGGTTCTGGTTTTTATGACCCACCTTGGGGAAGAGGAATTCCAGTTTCTATAGCTTGCTTTAGGGGAGAATGAGACTGAGAGACAGGAGGGCAGAAGAAATTCAGAAAAAGATCTTTACTTCTGAGGCTGCTTCTGTGGCCTTTACTTTGGGTTATCACTCTCTGAGCTCCAACAGAGCATAGAGAATGATACCCCAAAGTATGGTGCTTTGATGTGCTGAACACTTCAAATGAAAAGAAGTTGGAAGGCATTAGAAGCTGCCTCAGAACCAAGGACTTTCTAACTCTCTCTTGTTTTTCCTCCTGCTAAGCACGGGGAGGGACTAAAATTTCATCTTACTAGGAAACATCTTTCCAAAAGAAATGCAATTGTTTGAAGACCCTCTCTCTAGGAATCTCATCAAATGACTAGGAAAGATTAACCACTGGGGAGGAAAAAAGACTACAGGACAACCCCACACCTTGACAGAGTTTTCATCTATTCTTTTGAGGGCAGCTCTGAGAAATTACCTGAGAGACTTTATCTGCGTAATAAATAACCTTTGTTCCAATGAAGTTCTGCCCCTCACCTTCTTGCCACCTATTCCAGAGCTCAGAGGAACATTGTCCCACGCCTTTCATTATCTGTTCTTTGGGCTTATTCTTTTCCCTTGAAAAATCATTTACTACCCCTCACAATTTCCTACATCTTCCATTTCTCTCTCCCCATTGAAGAGGATATGAAGCCCCTCAATCATCTGGCCCTTCTTTGAGTCTCATATTTTGTATGGCTCCTGTGCTTATTTATTTATTTATTTATTTATTTATTTATTTATTTATTTGAGATAGGGTCTCACTGTTGCCCAGGCTGGAATGCAGCTGCACAATTATATTAATAGCTCACTGCAGCCTCAAACTCCTGGGCTCAAGTGATCCTCCGTTTATTTATTTATTTATTAGAGACAGGATCTCACTGTTGCCCAGGCTGGAATGCAGCTGCACAATTCTATTAATTGCTCACTGCAGCCTCAAACTCTTGGGCTCAAGTGATCCTCCTGCCTCAGCCTTTCCAGTAGCTGGGATGACAGGTGTGCACCATTGTGCCCGTCTATTTTTTTGTTAATTTTCAAATTTTTTTTTGTAGAGACAGGTCTAGCTTTGTTGCCTAGATTGGTCTCAAACTCCTGGCTTCAAGCAATCTTCCTGTTCAACCTCCCACATGTCAACGTATTTGTATGCCTTTTCTTCTTCTGTTAATCTGCCTGCTGTCCATTTATTTAGCAGACTCAAACACTCAGAGGGGGAGGAAGAATTCTTCCCTGCAGTAGTTTGCTCTACTGATGAGATGAAGGGGAAGAAGTAGTAAAGGTAAATATTGAGAAAATGAGACATAAACAAGGACTTTCACCAGCTTGGAGAGATCAAGCTGGAACATATAGAGGCCAAGTTCAGAGTTGGGCTATAAACCTAGCTCTTGAAGCTTGTGTTGGAGAATAGTGAGCCAAGCATCTTGCTTCACTGCGCTCCTGGCTTTATAAGAAAGCAGCAAGGGATTTCTCCAAAGTGAGAACTCCCTTGAGTCTCATTTTCTCTGTGTGTTGGAGGCAGTGCTTTACCAGGTTGTTGACTGCAGCTTAGAGAGTCAGTGACAGATGTGTTTGCAATCACGTGGTTTTAGGAGAGGGCACAGATTTAGGAGATGTCTTCTCATGTCCCCTGGTCCCAACACTTCTAATTCTTGGAGATATCCTATGTTCCCTAAAATATGCAGTCCCATCCCACAAAAAATAGCAAAAAAGATCCCTCCTCCTGCTTTTTAAAGACATGTGGACTGTCAGAATATTGAAGCTAAAAGGCACCTTAGTTTGTTTATTTTATCAACCTCCTATGAGGAAATTGAAGCCCAGTGAAAATAATTGACTTGCTCAGACCTGAGGTGAGGCATGGTCAGTTAGAATTGTGGTAACAGGGAAACACTGAAACAAATGAGGTCGTTTTGATCCACATGGTCACTTGCCAAATTGGAAAGTGGCCAGCCTTAAGGAACAGGCAAGGCTGTAAACTCAACAAAGTCAGGAGCCAGGTCTGCCAGCAGCATCATGGCATTGCCGTTTCTTAACCAAGTTCGTGACACATAGTGCAGACTCAAAATAAAACTTGCTTTTCATAATCTACATTTAATTCTTTAGCATATTATTTTGGCTCCACTTTCCAAATATATTCTCAACCCAACCACTTCTCACATTCTCAACTGACACCACCCTGGACTCAGCCAATGTGATCTCTTGCTTTGATTATTGGAATAATCTCTGTATTAGTCTTGCTATACCTGATATTACCAGCTCCTCCATATAAACTATTCTTCCCATAGCAAGCAGAATAATCCTTTAAAAAGGTAAGGTAGATTATGTCAATCTTCTGCTCAAAATTCTCCAGTGGCCTCCCTAACCCAACACACACACATCATTAACTTTAACTGTATTTCCTCCCAATCCTACCCTCTGCTCAGACACATGGACCCACTTGCTGTTCTTCCAACAAGCCAGGAATTCTGCAACCTCAGGATCTTGACAATTACTATTCTATCTGCCTGGCATGCTCTTGCCTCAGCTATCTACTTAGCTCACTGCAATGCCTTCCTCAGACTTTTGCTCAAATGCCATAATCTCAGTGATGCTTTTACTGACCTTCCTATTTAAATCACACCCACCCACCTTACTGCTCCCATCTCTGTTCTCTGCTTTATTATTACCCATGACACTTATGATCCTCTGATATCCTACATAACTTACTTGATTATTGTCAATCTCCCCTAAGTTGTAAACAACATGAAGTCACTTATTTTTGTCTCTTTTGCTATATCGCCAGTGAATAGAAATGTACCTGGAACATAGTAGGCACTGGATTAATATTTGCTCAATAAAGGAATGGAAGAACAGATGCAGATCTTTTACACACACAATTAGCTTATAGTAAATTCATTGCCCTTTTTCTACTTAAGTAATACAATTATGATGCATTTATCTTTCCTAAAATCATCCTTCATGAAAACCACAAGGTGACAACAATATGAGAGTCAAAGACCTCAGTTGTCATCATGGCTACACTATATTAGTTGTGTGAGCTCTCTGAGTCTTGGTTTTCATAAAAGTAAAATGAAAATGATAATATCTACTTTGCCAAACTCAGAGAGTTGCTGTAAGTATAAAATATTCTGTATGTAAAAGCATTTTGAAAACTATAAAGCACTTGTTGTATGTAAGTTATTACTATTTCCTATGAAATCTTCTTCCCTAAGGAAGTTGCCTTGCGCTTCAGGTAAGGTAATAATGCATTACTTAAGCAAGACAAGCCATCTTAATAAGTTGAATGCTTTGTTAAGTTTATAGGCCAGAAACAAGGGAGGTGATGGGGCCCTTTGAACACTATTTCACCATGAATTCTAAGCGGCAATTATCAATTCCTACAAGTTCTCTTGACCTACCCAGCATGGTGAAAATCCTGGTGATTCATTGGCAGAAATGAGTAGAAAATGGTCAGTGATATTTGATACTCAATCCACAAATACTTATTGAATATTTACCAGCTCTATGCTAGATGCTGAGAAGAAAAATGCATTGCATAAGATTGTAAGCCCTTTCACCACTTGCTTAATCTAATAAAATACAGAATTCTAGCATACAGCCAGCAAATGTGTTTTATAGTCCTGAGTAGCTATGATTGTAATATCAACATTTCCAGCACTTCCCACTTCCTTAGTCTCATGTACTGCCATTCCTAGCTCCTATTTTATGGTTTAGCAATGCTTTCTCCTGTTTTCCTTTTCCTTTCCAATCTTTTTGCTTATTCTTTTTCTTCTGCTAAAACATGCTAATCCTTTAAGACTCAGTTCAGCTGTAAACTTTTTCAGTTCATTCCGGTTGCCTTACTCCATCAGTCTTGTTGAGTTAGATGCTGCTCTTCTCTGCTTCTCCAGCAGCATTTAGAATACAATTCAAGTTGTACTCCCAGTGAAATGCAAAGCATTTCCCTGGACTATATGATCAGATCCTGGCCTCCTGCTGGGTCTTATTTTCCACTGTGCTCCTCTGCAAACACTGGCCTTCTTCATGTTCTTCAGATTCTTCTAATGTGCCAAACTTAGGGCTTAGAGTCTTTGTGTTTGCTCTTTTCTCTGCCTAAACACAACAATTGTGTGTTAATTCAAATGTTATCTCCTCAGATATTTCTAGAATGGTTGATTGCATATCTGTGTCCGCACTGTCTAACAAGGCTAAAGAAATATTTGTTGAGCCAACCTGAAAAGATACTGTAATCTTTGAAAAACAGAGTCAAATGGAAGAAACTATAGCCATTCTTCATGTGAATATTATTCACACGGCAGCTTCTGTACCATGTCAAGGTATTATATTTCTGAATATATAGGATTTTGCTAATTAATTAACAACTCACAAGATCTTAGAAACTTTGTCTTTTGGTTTCAGAGATCAGTCCAACTTCTTCATTTTATAAATCAGAAAACAAAGGTATTCCACTTACAGAATCCTGGGCCATTGTATCTTCATGATTTCCAAAGCAGAAGCTTGGATTCTCAGTTAAGAGAAAGATGGGATTCTGTGTATGTGGGTATGCCGAATCAGAGCAGGGAAGTAGAAATCATGGGTGCATGGGTGAGGGTCAGGACTTATTGTGGAGTCTGTACCTAAATGTCAACTTTCCAGCCCTCTCTGTTTCTTATATTCCCATTATCCCTCATGTATTCCACAGTTTTTCACTGATAACACATATGAGAATGGGGTGGAGACTTGGCAAGAGGAGAGAGGTAATAAAACTTTTTAATGGCAACATTTTGGTGCTGAGACAATGTCCCTGACAGTTTGAGACTATGTCACATAGAAGGGCTGAAGACACCTATTAAACCTGAGTTGTCAATTTTGAGAGCCTCAGAGTCTTGTTACCATCTGTTGGTACCATCTCATTGTGAATGGCCATCCTAGTGTAGGAATAAAGGCAGAATGGAGTCTCCCAAAGTTTGAAAGTTTCAGTGATTATTGATTTGCTTGGACTCAGAGGCCAGGCAATATTCCAAGATCAAGCTTCTATTGGTGGTTACCTCAGGCTGCGAAAAGTGGAGACGTGCAGGTGCAGCTGGGGATGTTGAAAGCAGAGACTCAAAGCTTTCTCTCAACAGCCCATTGCACACAATGATCTGCATCTAGCAACTACAGAGTCTTAATAACACTTTCATCAGATTCCAACAATCAAAGAATCATAGACTTTTCGGAATCATCTGATTCAACGTCTAATGTTAAACAGAAACCTGTCCAAAGGTGTGACAAAGGCGTGATCTATCCTATTGGGCAAAAGCAAATTGGATTCAAACCCAAAATCAATTTATATATTTTTCCATTTCTGACGAACACACTTATAATTATATATGAAGAGCAAGCTCTGAACAGCTGGGCAGAAACATTGAAGTTCTCAGTTTTCGTTTGAGTCCTGCTTAATAAATAATATAATAATTTGGCTGCTGCATTTTTCTCTCTGCATTGCTTTTAAACCTGACTTTAATCAACATATTGCATTATTTGAAAATATTGTGAAACCTTCAAAATTCCCATTGATAAATGTCACCAATATCAATGTAAAAGCATTCTGAAAATTACAAAGCGCTTGAGGTTTAGTTTCCATTGTACATTTGACATATTATTATTATACTACAATTTCTTTCATTGAAAAAGGTGTATTTCATAGTAATGACTGTTGTAATTATGCTGTGCCATTGTAATCAGTATTTGGGAATCATGACCAGGTAGGATATCAAAAAAGAGAAGTAGAAAAAATACTGCATGATCTCCTATGCGTGGAATCTAAAAACATCTAACTCATAGAAGCAGAGAGTAGAATGAGGGTTACCAGGGCTGGAGGAAGGAGGGGAGATGTCTTTCAGATAAACAGGAGGAATCAATGTTTGAGATCTATTGCACCTCATAGTGTCTATAGTTAATAATATGATGCATATTTCAAAATTACTAAGAGAGTAGATTTTTAAATGTTCACACGCCAAAATATTAGTATCTGAAGTGATAGCTATTTTAATTCGCTTGATTTAATCATTCGATAATGTGTACATACATCAAAACATCAAAAAAAATAGTAGTGGGCTGGGCTAAAGCAAAGCTTTAGAGACTCAAATATCTGCATAGGACCCAGGTTGGCTAAGTACATAAGGAAAGTTTGCAGGCTGGACTGAGGCTATGATGAACTGGTTTACCAGATCTCAAGGAGACAGCAACAACTCAGCTCCAAATGGTGCTCCAACCTCTACTGTAGGTAAAAACAAACAAACAAACAAACAAAAAACACAGACACAGATGTATGGAATCTTGTCATTTTTAATGCACTATTTTTAGAGTAGCTTTAGGTTCATTGCGAAGTTGACCAGAAGACACAGAGATTTTTCCATATCCCCTGCCCTCCCCTCCTGCGCTCACAGCTTCCCCCATTATCAGCATTCCCCACCAGAATCTCATTATTATTAAAGTTTATGATGAATACGAACTAAAAAATAATAATTTTATGTGTCCAATGAAACATATCTGAGATTACGTGTAGCCTGTGGATTCAGATAAGAGGCAACTTACAACTTTTCTGAGATGTAAAATGTCATGAACCCAAAACAGGGTCTCCATCTTTCAAGAGCCATAATGCTTACTCTCTCAGCAGACAATGACATAAAATCCAAAAAAGAGTATTTATCCGCAGAGAAAAGCCCTGGCTGTTGCCATGGGTTGCTCCTTTGTTTCATCCTTCCAGTCCCATTTTGCCCCCCTGCCTGGGTCTGTGGTGCTTGCCCATAGCACAGGGTGGCCTCAGCAGATGTCTCACTGGGACAGGAGAGCCACGTGATCCAGGAGGAATTGTCAAGCTCAGCCTCCACTCTCCACACACTGAGTCTTTTCTTTTCAGAAGGGAAATAGGAGTGTCATGATTATTTATTTCCTGACAATTTTTGACAAGTTAGAATGCTTAAGCCATGATAACAATAAAAGTAGATGCGTCATTAATGAATAAGGTATTTTCTTAAACCTGGGTTATTTCCCAGTTTCATAAACAAAATTGATACCGTAAAGTTCTACAGTCAGCATTGTTTCATCATTAACACCACATTTCATGCAAATTGCCTATAATTATGTGTGGAGTTGAATTAATTAATGATATATGGAGAGGAAGCTCTGAACAGCCAGGCAGAAACTTGGAAGTTCTGGTTGTGTCCTGCTTCCTAAATAATATCATAATTCAGCTGATACCATGTTCTCCCTTCCCAGATTGCCCCTTAAACTGCATTGCCTACAACCCCCACAGAACAAACTATGTGGATCCTTTTGAGTGCAGGCTGACAGTGGATTTTGAGGTCATCAACTAGTAACACTGAAGCTTGAACATATGTTTTTTGTTAGCATGAAAATTCTGCAGCCACTAAATATTGTCTAAATAGGCACATATGTGCTTTTAGAGAATGCCATTCATGTGTTTATCTTGGGCAAACACACATACTGCACCCAGTCTTAACCTAATTCTTCCATTGCTGCCGTCACCAGAATCTCCAAAAAGGGGTTGTCTTTAATATTCACTGTCTCTAAAATCACCTCTGAACTTTGAATGAATTTTTTTCCTCAGGCTCCATTTCCATGTTGAATGTTTTATAATACTGCAAGCGAAATGGTTTTGCACACTGCCAGAAACCTACATTACTTGTGGCAAAGTGGTGATTTGTTATACCCAATGACATTTAGTTAAAGATACCAACAAAAAAGGTAGGAAGGGAGAGAAAGAGAACAGAAAAACCACAGCTCACACAGCGAGGCTTCATGTCTAATCTGAATAACTTCCATCCCTGCTGAGGTCTCTTATCTTAATGACTTTGCTAAAGAAGTTGTCTTGTCAAATCTATTTAAAAGCTTTTGCCTTATATGAATAATTTACCAACAGAGGCAATTTGGGAACATTCTGATGAGATTTAAAAAAAAATAGCTCAGTGATAAGGAGCAAGCTTGAAAGAGTTGTATATAAGAATAGAAAAGTTTCATAGGATCTTGAGGGACTTAGTCCTCAAAAGGTCAATAGATCTGTTCTGGTTTTAGAGAGGACTTTCCTAAAGATTTCTTGTTAGGAGAATAGCCAATTTAGACAAATTTAAGGAAGAAAATCCATAACGTTCCCATAGTAATTAATCTCATTTTTTTAACCTACCAATTAGGAACATTTTATTTATATTTTCAAAATTCTGTTTTGAGAACTCTACTTTTAGTGGAGTTAAAGAGTAAATAGACATTATTCATATATGTCATATGACTGCATTGGCCACTGGGCTGTCCGTATTTGTATAAAGTTCATCATCATCACTGGGCAGTGATCTGATGTGTTTGATGAATCAATCATCTGATTGTTTGGGGCCACATTACTACAATCAGAAAATAATTCCCAGGACTATGGAAACACAGACTGAAAATAACTCCGGTGAGGCCCTTTTTGGGGACTTCCCATTTTGGAATATTGCTAGCCTTATGCTCATTTGAAAGCTGGGTGTATTTCCATCAGGGACTGCCTAGAGAGAAGAAAAAAAATATTTGAAAACCTACTGTGTGGTAAATACTCAGAAAGTTGTGTTACTTAAGGATATTAGAATAGAGAAGTAAGAAAACTTATTCAAGAAACTCAGTGATGGAATGGACCCTGATACTCATTATTAAAAATCGCTCCCTATCTCTACATTCCTTACCACCATCTGCTATGGGTGTGAAAGTAGGTACAGGGGAAATCCAGGTCACCTACAAGATTTTCACAGGCCTGAATGCTTGGAGTTAAGTCATAAAAGCTTTATCCATGCTTATCTTAAAGCAGGAAATCTCGGGTGTAGAGCAGAATAACTTAAGTAGATAATGGGCAAGAAAAGGTTTCTGTTTACTGTTGGCTTTTTCAAGGTTCCATCTCGAATCTTGTCCAAAACAAACATTTCATCAAATGCATTAAGCTCCGGTATTAGGATCTGACTGGATATCAGAGGATTAAAGGGAAGTAGAAAATGTGTCAAGTGAAAATGTGGCCGTGGGCATGAGGAAGAGAGTTATTCTAGGGAAAACTTAGTAAAAGCAATTCTGCAGATGTCAGCTTCTGATAGGCCAACCCCAGCAAAGGTGGAGCAGAGAGGCGTCCTGCGGGAGCCACAGGACTCTCTTGATAGTCCCATGCAGGGTTTCTTTTATGTGTACCAGATAGGTGACAACACTGGCATACCCATCACAGCATGTGCCAGGAGGCCAGGGACAGAACAAGGACAAGGTGGAGAATTAAGCAGATAAGAGGCAGACTAAATAGTCTGGCACTGGGGGGTCTGTCTGGCCTTCCACACTACCCAAGCCACAGGAAACTGACTAGATGGGCTACCAGGTAGGTTTGTAGGCCTATTGGGTTCAAAATTTTTTTGAATTTTCCACAGTTAGTTCCCACATATCCAGGCCTCTTTGGGTCAAATTATGAGTGCAAGTCTGGAGACTTCTAGAACATGGGAGGTTGGGATTGGGGTAGCAATGTGACTCCATTTATAACTATTAGAACTTCTCATAATTTAGAGTTCTTTAGAACTCCAATAAACTCCTATTTGGTGATATTTCTAGATCCTGGGGAATGTTTTTACAGCTACTGAGGGAAGAGGGTAAGTAAGATATAATCCCTGCCATTAGGGGCTTTAATAGAAGTCCTGTAGTTTTTATTTACATGGGAAAGTGAATGCTCTTTTTTACTTACATCCTTCGGAATTTTTCTTTACCACTTTCTGTTACTTCTAACCCAACCAATCAGCCAGGCATCCCAATTAGGATTATAAGATTTTCTGATAATTCTAATTGGGATGCCTAGCTGTTTGGTTGGGCTGATAAAATAAAACAGGATGCCCAGTTAAATTTTAATTTCAGATAAACAATAAATAATCTTTTTAGTATAAGTATGTCCCAAATGTTGCATGTCCCAAATATAAAGAGGTCTTATTGCATTAGGAAATATATGCTTTTTCTTTTCAAATATACCTGTGGGGTGTCAGATTTAGCAAATTAAATACAGGATCCCCAGAGAAATTTGATTTTCAGATAAACAACGAGTAATTTTTTAGTCATTAGAATACACTGAAAAGTTATTTATTTATATGAAATTCACATTTAATAGGGCATCATGTATTTAACCTGGCAACGCAAATCCCAATGCTAGGAGGACATTCTTTTACCTTTTCATCCAATTAAATTTTTTGAATCCTTACTGTGTTCAAGGTGTTATAGACTGTTTGTGACCCCTCAAAATTCGTATTTTAGGCCAGGTGCAGTGGCTCATGCCTGTAATCCCAACACTTTAGGAGGCCGAGGTGGGAGGATGGCTTGTGTCCAGGAGTTCAAGACTCTGCCTCTACAGAAAAATAAAAAGTTAGCCAGGCATGGTGGTGTGCAACTGCAGTCCCATCTACTTGAGAGGCCATGATGGGAGGATCCCTTGAACTCAGGAGTTCAAGGCTGCAGTGAGCCATGATCATCCCACTGCATTCCAGCTTGGGCAATGGAATGAGACTCTGTCTCAAAATATATATGTATTTTAAATCCCTAACCCCCAATGTGACGGTATTTGGAAATGGGGCCTTTGGGAGATAATTGCGGGTAGATGAGATGATAAGAGTGGGGCCTTCTTGATAGGATTAAGTCCTTCTAAGAAGAGATGCCAGAATGCTAGCTCACTCTCTCTCTGGAAGCTCACAAAAAGAAGAGGTCATGTGAGCAGGAAAGTGGCTGCCTGCAACCTTAAGGGGATAGCCCTCACCAGCTATGGACCATGCTGGTGCCTTGATCTTGGACTTCCAGCCTCAGGAACTGAGAAAATAAATTTTTGTTGCTTAAGCCACCCAGTCTATGGCATTTTGTTATGGCGTTCTGAGCTGATTAAGAAACAAAGCATGGCGTTAGATGTTGTGAAGGGATTTAAAATTAGTAAGACATGATCTCTGCCCTTGAGGGCCTCTGTCTCTGGAGAAGACAGAGACATGCACCATTGTTCTTGGTCTGCTCTGCTGCCCAAGTCTCTCCTACATCTCTTCTTTCTTGTTCTGGTCATGGGCTTTGCCCGGGATAAACCCACATATTTCTACTCAACAGAAGTAGTACCCATCCATGGTATGTTTCTTTCCAGGTTTCCCATGCTCCAATTCATCCTCGACACTGCCCATCAGGGTATTTTCTAAAATATGAATCTGACCAAACAGCTCCTCAGAGTACAGTCCATCAGTTTCCGTATTTTCTACAAAATGAAGTACAAACTAGCATCAGAGTTCTATTATTGACTATCCTTGACTGCTTACTACCCACTACTCATTCTTCTTTGTCTTTTTCTCTTGCTCTCTTTCTCACTCTCTCTCTCTTTTTTTTTTTTTTTTAAGGAGACAACGTCTTGCTCTGTCACCCAGACTGTAGTGTAGTGGCACGATCCTGGCTCACTACAGCCTCAAACTCCTGGGCTCAAGCAATTGTTTTGCCTCAGCCTCTTGAGCATCTGAGACTACAGTGCATACTGCTGTCCAGCTAAGTTTTAAACCTTTTTTGTGGAGATGGGGGCTGGGAGTGGGGTCTTGATTTGTTGCCCACGCTGGTCTTGAACTCCTGGCTTTAAGCAATCCTTTCACCTTGGCCCCCCAAAGTGCTGGGATCACAGCGGTGACCTACCTTACCCAGCCTCCTTTTTCTCTATGAATCCAGTGCTCAAGCACTGCCACCTTTTATGGGTTGAATTGTGTCCCACTTAAAGTATATGCTGGAGTCCTAACCCACCATACGTCAGAATGCTTTATTTGGAAATAAGGTCTTCAAAAGTTAAAATGAGTTCAGTTAAGGTAGGCCTTAATCCAATATGACATGTCCTTACAAAAATGGAAAATTTGGACATGTAGACAGACAGGCACAGGGGGGAGATGATGTGAAGAGACACAGGAGGAACACCGTGTAAAGATATCAGATTGGAGTGAATCATCTACAAACCAAGAAATGCCAAAGATTTCTGGCAAACCACCAGAAGCTAAAAGAGGGAAGGGAGGATTCCTCTACAGGTTTCAGAGGGAGCATGCCCTCCCTACTGTCACCTTTAACCTCCAGAAGTCTTATGAGACAAATTCTGATTGTTTTAAGCCATCCTGTTTGTGGTACTTTGTTAGCACACTTCTGGGAAATTAATACACATCCCGACTTGTCTTTTTCTTGAATGTGTTGTGCCATTTCATGTCCTTCCAATTTTGCTCATGCCAGGGTCTTGATCTCCAATATCCTACCCTGCACCCCCTCCCCTGCCAAACACACACACACACACACACACACACACACACACACACCCCTCTCTATTGACTCTTACTCCAAAGCCTAGCAAAACCCTGGGAAACTCTGAGCACACCCTTCAGGCTGAATAAGTTGGTCCCTCATCTGTGCTCACATAGAAGTATGTTTATACCTCCTCCCTAGAACTATCATGTGCTAGTTTTTAGTCATTTAACACTTAATGAACATTGCAAATATTTGTTGGGCATGCAAAGTGCTCAGCGCAGAGCTAAGTGCTTGAATACTGCCATTTAACTTTCACATAAACTCCACGTGAAGTAGGTTTTATTAGTAGTTTTGTTTACAGTGGGGAAACTTAATGTTAGAAGAGTTAAGTAACTTGTACGAGATCATGTATCTAGCAAGCATCAAAACCAGAATTCAAATTCAGGCAATCTGATACCATAGTCTGCACTCTTAACCACTCTGACACACTGGCTTCCATTTATGTGCCTTTCTCCCCCTTTACAGAAATTAGATTCTGTGCTTTCAACTTCTTACCTTAGCACCCCACCTAAAACAGCACTCCACAAAGTGCTTGTGATTTTGCAGGGTATTACATTGCATTCAGCTGCAATAACTATAACATAGGTAGTATGTCTTAGATGGAAAGGATAAAACACACTACAAAGGAGAGAGATCAGGTTTACCAGATAATTGACAAAGATTTTTAATTAACATTTGATTGCAATATTTATTATGTATTCACTCCTTATGTAGTGGAGAACACTATTCAGTTGTCACTAGGATATATAATATCACATTTCTTCAACATTTACTGTACTTTTTCCAAACTTTTAATTGATTTTTGCTTCATTCTAGATATCTTTTTCAATATCTCTACTGATCTAAATTGGGAAAAAGCTGGAAAAAGTAGTATTTCTTTGTGAGACATAAAGGTTTTAGGACTTAGAATATTAGAAGTATTCTTCATTCAACAAGTAGTTATTAAGAGATTACTAAGAGCAAAGTAGTATTCTAGAAGTAGTGATTAAGAATATATTCAATACAATAAGCAAACACCCCCAATGAAAATTATATTATTTTTTCCCTAAGGGCATTATGATTTACAAATATTTATTTTGATCAGTTTGAGATCATAATGATGTTCATTTTTTCTTATATACTCACAAGAAATGTCATCGTGTTGCTAAAAGTCCAAGGACGTCTTATGGAAGAGAGTAATGTGCTTCATGAAATATTCCCTATATGTTGGATGTTAATAACTGTTATAGAAAAATGTGTAGTCAAGTATAGGAAATGAAAATAAAGTCAAATTTTGTTTATTTGTTTCAACTACAGAACATCTCAAAACCTTAAGATGCTAGTAGTCATTTTGAATCTCAAAGATAAGAAATTGCAGCATTTTAATTTTTTGACAACATAATTTTCTCTCCTTTACCTTCTCAACACAAGATGATCAAAGGAAAAATATTTTTAGGAACTTCTGGTTTAATATTACTTTGCAAGATATGGGAAGGAAACTGTCCCCCCACTGTTTTCATATCAGTTTATTTGTTTTGAGTACACTTGTCTTGGAATGATCTTCATTTAGTTAACAAGTGTGTCAATAATTTAAGACTTATCTACTACATTATATTATTTACAAATACTGCACCAGATGGACAAGTTTTAGTGTCTTTTTTCCTCAGAGAGAAAATTACAGCTGAATACTGAGCTTTGTATCTATTACTGTGTTTCCTTCTCCTTGAATTTAGACCAAGAAGCATCTTTACTCGTCATATTTCATCATAGTCTTATAAATGGATTAATGAGTAAATGAATTAAACAAATAGCATACTTATTATATGTTGGAAATTGAGAAAAGCATTTTTATAATTACAGATGTATCATTAAAAAGTAACTAGGAGCCAGGCATGGTGGTACATGCCTGTAAGTCCCAGTTACTCAGGAGGCTGAGGTGAGAGGATCACTTGAACCTAGGAGTTCGAGACTAGGCTGGGCAACATAGTGAGACACCATGTTTAAAAAAAATGTTAAAAAAGTAACTGAATTTAGCCTCAAACAGTTAAATCATAAAAATTGAAAAACTGAGAGGGAGTAAAGAGTTGAAATCAGGAGACTTGCTTGAACCTGGGAGGCAGAGATTGCAGTGAGCCGAGATCATGCCATTGCACTCCAGCCTGAGTGACAGGGTGAGACTTGGTCTCAAAAAAAAAAAAAAAAAAGTTGAAATCAATAGTTGCATTGCCATTCAGGCATGTCAAGGGATGCAAACAAATGAAATATCAAGTAAATGTAAGATTAACCAGTTACTTCATTTATCAACACTGTGTAGCAAAACTAAGGCTGTGCTAATAGAATTCAAAGAATTTCCAACTGGTAACTATTCCTATTGCTAAAAGTAGACTTCGAGTATTCTGAGAGCAGATGCTGAGCGAGCAACTCCTGGATCAAGACCCTTCATTCTTCATCCAGGATGGTACACTTTGTTGGGTTTTAAATCATAACAGCCTGAAATAGGGGGAGAGAAAAAAGCAAGGTTAAAATAATGTTTTATATATTTCACCAATAGAGGTTCATATGCAAGGGTTAGATGATATTCATCTGTAATAACAACAATGAATGTACTAACTCATAAATAATTCACCCACACTTCCTTCCTCCCTCCTTTCTTCTATTTTCTCTTCTTTCTTCCTTCTCTCTTCTAGCCCATGTCAGGCAATAGCTACTTATAAATATTGAATCAATGTTTGTTGTGGGAAATTCAGGTTCAGAGAAATAGAACACATCAGAAAGCAATTTATCATGAAAATTAGATATTTTCTACTACTGTGTGTGTTCTCAATAAAGGATAAAGAGTTCAATAAAGGATCAAAAGCCTTTAGGTTTGGATCAGTTATTATATCTGTAACTAATAATTCAGGTTGAATGTCCCAAAGCTGTTCAAAAAAATTCATTCTCAGAAAAAATTCTTAAGGAGAAACAAATTAATGCTTATTGAATACCTACTATAGCTGCTGTATATGTAGATTATTTTATATAATCTTCACAGTAACACTGTGAGGTAGATACTATCTCCATTTTGTAGATAAGGCTACTACAACTCAGAAATTATTTAACATCATCAAATTTGTGCAGGATGTGAAAAAGCAGATTTGAAATTGGACTTTTTGATGCACACTTGCTATTTCTTGATACTTACTTCATTCTTCCAGCATGTTTTGATCTCCTCTTGACTTCATACCACTGGAGCCATATTTGTGTGTGATAAAGACATAGAGATAAAGATCCAGACTGGAGGAAGTCCAGAAGACTTAAAATCTGTCTCTTACCTCTCTGTGCAGGTCATCATCAATCAGGTTGCTTCTGAAGATATCTAACTGTTTTATTTTAATTAAACATAAAATAAGCCAGAAGAGTACAATGGTATAGAATATCAGAATGTACACCAGGATTGCTCAATTAATGTTTCACTCCACTTCCCCTCCCTATCCCCAATATAGAGTTGTATTTTTTACACTGTGAATAACCAGGGTCTGGTTACAAAAACAAAACAAAACAAACAAACAAAAAAAAACCAGGGTTTTTATTTTCTTCAGTTTTCCTTCCCTTCTTTCCTCCTTTTGTTCTTCCTTTTCTTTTTCCATTTTCCCTTCCCTCCTCCTGTCCTTTCTTCTTACTTCTTCTCATTTTCCTTCCTTCCTTCCTTCCTTCCTTCTTTCCCTCCGTCCCTCCCTCCCTCCCTTCCTTCCTCCCTCACTTCCTCTCCCCATTTTACATTTTGTAGAATTTTCTAGATGCTGTCAGTAATTATTCTTTATTTTCAACTTTTAGAAATGTTCCCATTTGTTGTTATATGAATTTAGCATGGCCAAATTTATCCCATGCCACCTCTTGATCTAGAGATAGGTCTTGATTGGCTTAGGCCAGTCAGTATAATCTCACTCTCACCTTGTCCCAGCTATTGGTTAAAAAATACAGGTAACTCTTCAAATTTAGGTGGCCTTTTCTCTTTCCCTGGATGGTGAGGTTACATAATGTCTGACACTGATGAAGCCATTTTGCTACCAATGGGAAAAACAACCCAGGGATAAAACTACTATGGAGGAGAGAAAAGCCAAGAAAATCCCAAGAAAATAGATATGGAGGTGGTACTGATCAAATCCTGCAAAGTTTATACCTTCTGGATTTTTTATTTATATTGTCCAATAAATTACCTTAATCTCTAAGATAATAATTTTCAATTAACAATTAACAATTACCTTAATATCTTAATAACAATTTTCAGTTGTTAGGGAAAGTATTCTAAATGATATACTCTCCCTTTGTCCTCTCAAAGAGAATTTATTGAGTGCCTACTATGTTTCAAAGTTCTATGTGTGTCAGGAAATACAAAGAAATAAAATCTCTCATAGAAAGGCTATATCTCTATTTCTCAGTTGCTAAAGTCCATTTATCTCACTTCTATGCCTCTTTTACTATGGACAAGTCATTCTGATTTTGGCCCAGTCCCTGTTTCATGTGCTGAGATCATTAAGCTACCCTGACCTCGCGTGCTGGACTTCATATATTTGAGGAGAGGAATTCCATACCACTTGGATTAAAAGATCTCTAGCACCCAAATACAAGTTCACTTCTTGGGGCTTGTTTTGATTCACTGATCTCTAGGAGTGCAATATTGTTTTGTCTTGTTAGAAAAGAGGGATTTGATTCAGATTATCCTTCTTCTATTAGCATGATTTCTTTGTATCAGTAAGGCCCAACTGTCACAGTGGAAAGTGGAGGAAGAATGGAATAAAAAAATAAAACCTGGTTGTTGGAAGAGTTGAAGCTAGAGGCCAAATTTATCCCAGGCTGACAATAGGTATAGGCCCTGGAGAGTACCTTATTCTACCTAGCACAGTGCCAGCACTGTGAGAATAGGGACTAGGACAGTAACAACTAGGTCAAAGAGCCAGGATTCTGTACTGATTATCTTTTCATTCTCTCAGGGCATCCAATGCACTCCTAATATTAGCACACCCTGGGGACCCAAAAATAAATAAGACCCTAACTTAAAACCTAGATGATGGGTTAATAGGTGCAGCAAATCACCATGTCACATGTATACCTATGTAACAAACCTGCACATTCTGCATGTATATCCCAGAACTTAAAGTAGAATTTTAAAAAAATTGAACTAGTCACCCCCATTTTAAGAAGAACCAATCATATGAGAATTCAAAGGTGGAAAAAAAAAGTTCATACTTTAGAGCAGACAACCTATAGAAAGGGAGAAAATTTTTGCAATCTATCCATCTGACAAAGGGCTAATATTCAGAGTCTACAAGGAACTTAAACAAATTTACAAGAGAAAAACAGACAACCCCATCAAGAAGTGGGCAAAGGACATAACAGACACTTCTCAAAATAAGACTTTTATGCAGCCAACAAACATGAAAAAAAGCTCAACATCTCTGGTCATTAGAGAAATGCAAACTAAAACCACAATGAGATATCATCTCACACCAGACAGAATGACAATTATTAAAAAGTCAAGAAACAACAGCTGCTGGCGAGGCTGTGGAGAAATAGGAACACTTTTACATTGTTGGTGGAAATGTAAATTAGTTCAACCACTATGGAAGACAGTGTAGTGATTCCTCAAGGATCTAGAACCAGAAATACCATTTGATCCAACAACCTCATTACTGGGCATATACTCAAAGGAATAGACATCATTATATTATAAAGATACAGGCACACATGTTTATTGCAGCACTATTCACAATAGCAAAGACATGGAATCAACCCAAATGCCCATCAATGATAGACTGGATAAAGTAAATGTGGCACATATACACCATGGAATACTATGCAGCCACAAAAAGGAACAAGATCATGTCCTTTGCAGGGACATAGATGAAGCTGGAAGCCATTATCCTCAGCAAACTAACACAGGAACAGAAAACCAAATGCTACATGTTCTCACTCATAAGTGGGAGCTGAACAATGAGAAGACATGGACACAGGGAGGGAAACAACACACACTGGGGCCTGTTAGGGGTTCAGGGGGAGGGAGGGCATCAGGATAAATAGCTAATGCATATGGGGCTCAATACCTAGGTGATGGGTTGATAGGTGCACCATGGTGCAAACCACTATGGCACATGTGTGTAACAAACCTGCATGTCCTGCACATGTATCCCAGACCTTAAAATAAGGTCTTCCTTCAGAAGAGGGAACGAGTACATAAATGAGTAGGTGCAAATATAGAGCAATAGATATTGAAATAGAAGTAAGAAGAAATAATTGCTCTATCTAGGGGTCAGAAAAGGTTTGATGTAGGAAGGAATATATGGACTGGGGGCTCAAAAATAAGTTTGTTCATGGTCCTGGCAAAACCAGAACCAACTCTAGGCTTCCTGATTCTCAGTCTAACATGTGTCTTAAAAGATGAATCACGCCAATCTGTTGTGAAGAGCCCACATGAACTGCTACAAAAGGATACCCAGAATGCAGCTGGAAATGACAAGTAATTTTGGGAGAGGACACACACACACACACACACACAGCCCAAGGCCTAAAATATCAGTGTAGAAATATTCATTGGGTGACTTGAAGAAGCAGGAAACTGAGTTAAACCTGAAAGAAAGAGTGCCCATGAAAAATTAATTCTCCAAAATTAATCTGTGCAAGAACACCCCCCTATAACTGAGGCAGCAGATTGCAGGATCAGGAACGAACAAATTAGAGAATGTGTGCTAGAGAATCGCTCTAAAGACACGATACCAAATTCTTTTAGTGGCCATCTTTTCTGTACCTGGGGAGGTTTGGGGTTTCTGGGTGAGTAGTTAGTTTATAAAGAGATGCATTCCACTGATGTTTTGTAGGAATTTCCTAAAGGGAAAGAAAGAGTATTTTACTTACCATCCAACAAATTTAGATTGAGGGTTTACTTTGTGGCACTTATTACACTGGATACAATTCTTTTAATTTTTTCCGAATTATTTATTTATACACCAACTCTTCAGAGAGAAATAGAACTGCTAACAAAGATAAGTAAAACGTACAATGCTATAAGACACAATTTTATTTTTTGTTACTGCTTTTAATTCTACCAAATCTTCCTTTTCATATTATAAGGAGTCTAGAACTTTCCCACCATTTTGTTTATTAAAATTTAGCCAGTCCAGTAACTCCAAGCTCCAAATTCCAACTCAGATCTCCGGGTTTAACTGTCCCATCTCCAATTTAAACCCATCTGGACAGGTAAAATATCAAGTTGCAAAGATTCAGAGTGGAGGCGAGAGAGGGTGATATGGCTCCAGCATATCCTTTCCCCCTTCTCTCACATTTCTGTTGTTAGGGAACTGTGAGAATAGATGGGGGAGGCAAAGATTACTTTCTATAACTGGACATTGCAAAGGCACATAGCAGGAAGTGCCCAGGCTTTGAAACCTCTGGTTTCATCTGATTCTGTTTGCTGCTGGTGGCCTCTGCAGATACAGTGTTCCTAAGTAGATGAAACAGAGTGTGCCTGGGGCAGTGCTCAGCTCCAGACCAGCCTCTCTGCTGTCAAGGACCCCTCAGAGAGGCATCACCAATCCTCCAGCAACATCTGTGCTCTTCCAGCTCCACCACATCTTGGGCAGCCCTAATATTCTTGCCCTTTCTCTTGCCCTAGACCCTCTCAGGTGGAGCCACAAGAACCATTGAGGTCTTGTCTGTTTGTTGAAGCTGTTTCATGGGCACGCGGTCTCAAAATGTGGGATTTTAATTTTTAGTGGTGACTGTGTGATGACACAGATTGGTCAATGCCACTGAGAGAATAATTTATGACTTATATTTCCTGAGGAAGGTGGGCATGTCTTGCCATGCAGGGCCACATGGAGAACTTCCAGGTTTTGGTCAGGAAGAAGAAGCAGGAACCAGGAGAAAGCCTAGGCCAGAGCTTGATAGGGATTTCCGTGGGAAAGTCAAGGCAGAGAGAGGTAAGCAGCTTAGTGCTGCCTCATTTGAATAATATCAATGGGCTTTGGACTATAGGGGTAGTCTCTAGTTGTCTGATATTTGGCCCTGGGTTGATTTAGAGAAGGGGAAATATTGGCTTGGTGTCTGAGAGTTATAGAAAATAAGTGGTTGGGGAATAAGAACTCAGACTGGTTGGTTTGCATATGAAAGGCAAGCTACCAGCCAAGTTCTTTGCCATCTCTGAGAATTGGCTAGCCCTGGGAGAGGTAGTCTCCCCTTGGCCAGCAGGATTTTTTAACATCAAAACCTCATAAGATACATTAAAAGCATGATTAATTTGCACCCATCCCATAGTCCCCCAATGCCTTTCCAGCCAGCCCTTATAAATTTCTAGGCCTTAAAGGGCATCTAAATACAGTGTTGGATTCCCTTTAGAAATCCTTATCATTCCCCTCTCAGGAAGCAACACCAAGTAGAGTGGGTTGCTTGTAGATTCTATATCCCAGGTAGATTTCATCCACAGAAGACAGACTGTCACTCCTGTTTGAAATTACCTTCATTTTCTTTTGAATGATTGAATGATGTGTTTCTACCCCTCACCCCTTAGAAGGAACAAAGGGAAAAATCAGTACCTAGTATTATGGACTAAATTATGTCTACCCCTATCCCCCAGTTTATATGCTGGAACCCTAACCCACACTGTGACTGTGTTTGGAGATAGGGTCTCTAAGGAAGTGATTAAAGTTAAATGAGATTATAAGAGTGGCGTCCAGATATGCTGGGATTAGTGCACTTATAAGAAGAGACACAGAGATACATTAAGAAGGCAGCTGCCTATAAGCCAAGAGAAGAGGCCTCAGGATAAAACTTACCTTGCCAGCACCTTGATCTTGGACTTCCCAGCATCTAGAGCTGATAGTAGTAAATTTCTGTTTTTTAAGCCACCCAGTCTGTGGTATTTTGTTATGGCATCTGTAGGAGACTAATATACCTTGGAACACCTAATTCCCACAGGTTGGTAATGACCACTGTAAATGCTTCTTCTTCACTTCCTTCTGTTTTTTGCTTATATCCCAGGTAGTGATGGCGGTCATAGTTGTAGGGGCATAGGAAACACTTCCTCTTCACCCTCTGAAGTTTCACTGAAAAATTAACTCACAGCAGGCAGAGAAATTGGAGAAAAGGCATACACATTTATTAACATGCGCATGGAGGAGAACGACAGAGTGATGACCCCAAACCCACGATGGGGTACAGAAGCTTACCTACCATTTTGAGGTTACAGAAAGAATGAAAGCTTGGATGTTGGCAAAACAGGTGGTGGGCAGGAGAGAAGAGGAAACCTGGCTAGCAAAGGTGATCTTGTTACGTAGAGGAAACGTCACAGCTAAAATCCTTCAGAGACCATAGATGGTAAAGTGTTTGTATCAGACCTTTAAAGGTATCAAATTTTCAGTTAATCTTTCCGAGATCCAGATAAGGAAAGGCTCAGAGAAAACCCGGCTACATCAATGCAGATTTTCTCTACAGAAGCAACTCTCCCTCACAAAAGACAACTTTGCAAGGCTACTTCTGTTTGCTGGCTCTTGAGGAACAGCCATTCCAAAATAAGTTACAGAAGTGTATTTTGGGGTCGAATATTTTGATTTTCTTCATGGTGATGGTGGTGGTTATTATCAGCAGTAGGTTAGCATCTTCATAAGCTCCAAGAAAATTTACTCCAACTGATAGCAGTTAAGTGGTGGCTTCCGCTTGGGCCTTAACTACAATTTTAGAATTGATCCCACTCAACACCCTATTGTGTTTCATATCTATCCATGTGGGAACAGAGATGTAACATAGCTTGGTTCATGTGGGTTATTTTTTCCTGCATATATATATATATTCATGCATATATATATATATATTTCCTGCATATATATATATATCTATATATATCTTGTCTCCTTACCCTTATTGTAAATTCCTTGAAGATGGCACTCCAAAGAACCTAGTATTGTGCTTGCCCATAGAAAGAAAGAAAGTGCTTTGCTCTTTTGCTTATTTGGGAAGTAGTATCTCCTGTTAATTACTCAGGCTTAGGCTGCATTTTTCACCTGCTGAGATCACCATAGAATTCTGCCTTCATACTCAGGAATATTTAAAACACAATAACTCCTTGAAAAAGGGAAGGAATCATTAGTCACACGGAATTTGCTTACAAGTAAATTCCAACTTGCCTAATAAACTAGACTTTTTTTTTTTTTTAAACATAAAGACCATTTGAAGAAATGGCAGCTCTGTTGAACCCACAGCTTCATTTTTTTCTTTTTTAAATCCCACTGTCTAGTTTCCCCGTTTCTTTTACAAGCAGACACTGCCTGGAAGCTACAATTGCTGCGCAGTGGTAACAAGGGGTCCTCCACAGGCCACAGAATCTCCAATCAAGAACAGGTGCAGTCACACCCCCTTTGCAAACAAAGATATTTTGTTTGAATGGGCACAACATGGAAGAATAGGATGTATTAATAGCTAAATAGTGTCTTTATTAACAGTAGAACAGCTGGCAGTTCTATATGACAGTGCTCATTCCAATCCATTTTATCCAATTGCAGAACTATAAGCACGCTCCACCAGGGAACTAAGGGGACCACACGCAAGCAATCAGCCATTCAACAGCACTCTAATTGCTGCACAGTTGGAAGTGTGTTCTCCTCAGCCACTGTTATTCTTTTAGGCGGAATTGTTGGTGCACTCGCCTATCTAGAATCAAGTGCTGCTAATACAGATAATCTGCTTGAAGAAACTTCCTTTGTTTCACAAGGCCTTGTGAGCCGTCCTCCAGGGGGGTGCTCCCTGGTCTTGGTTGATCATAAATCCCTGGTGCTGGGTGCCAGAAGGGAGCAGATGCAGGGAGTCTCAGCATCTCTGTCATCTCCTAGCAAAGTGGTTACCCTAAAGAGGGAAAAATAAACTCCCAACTCATAAAGATCCTGTTAGACCCTGCTTGAGAACCTTTCTTCAGGGCATCCTACTGAGCTGAAGAATAGATTGAATGAGTCAGTGCAGATGTATAAATGCCTGTGACTGTAGTCCAAGTCCCTGAGCAGTGGGGAAGCTATACTGGGAGGAATCCATGTCAGGGTATAATCAGGTTACACAGGTAAGAGCCAGGAAAGGAGGGAAGGAATTGGAAAGTAAGTAAAAGCATGACTGAGGAAGCAAATTAAAAACAAAACCTGAAATACCTAAGCAGACAAAAAAAAAATCATTTCTTTAGTGTATTTATCAAAGAAGGACCTGGCTAAACATTATAAAAATTATTTTCAATGTCAAATAAGGGAGGCTAGGTTACCTTCTTATTCTTTTAGACTACTATTTAATTTTCTTTGTGTGTTTGTTTTATTTGCAGTTTATCCAGTTTAAGAAAATACTGTTTGCAGAGCATTGCGTCTCTGCCTTTTTACAGGGTAATTCCTGTTTGGTGAGTTTTCAAAGGATCCTTTAGGGAGAATATTAAAAGGCTCTTGGCTATATTTAGCCCAGACAAATATAGGCAGATATGAAATTATAAAATCTTCCTGATATGCAGGGCTTTCTTTGTTCTATCTGATCATGTGGGGATTAAATGACTCAGAGGAAAAAGAGTTATTGTTTAGGATTTGCCAATCAGGCTGCTGATCCATCCATGGCTCACCCATTGTTGGGACTTCTTGTTTTGTCCTTGTTAGCATGTAGCTCCAGGTAATAAAATTATAGGTTACTCTCATTTTTCTACCCCCTTTTTGTTAAATTGCCCCCAAATGGCTTTCAGACAATATTTTGTTTCCATCCCTACTGATGGCACTTTCTGAATAAAGAAGCACATCTTTGGCTGTGGCAATGGATTCAGATGAAATGGAAATCATTGTTGAAAATAAAATAGACCCTAGAGAGCTCAGGACAGTGAAAATCACCCGTTCACAAAGAAAGTCGCTAAAGCTTTAATAAAAGGCAACAAAGACACAGGAGGCCAAGCAACAGACTCCAAAAGGAGGCAAAAAGTCATGTCTTTTATACGAACTCTTTCATGTTTCTTCCACGATGGGTTAAGTTTTCAGAGCAGCATAAATTCTCCATAAGAATCCTTAAATTCTCAGCCCTCCTGCCAAGAAAGTGAAGACGAATATGCATCTGTTTGGAAATCTCCCAAATGCATGTGCAAAATGGGCCAAGCAGCTTTCATTGCCAAATATTTGGAGGAGCCCCGTCACAGCCTCATGCAGAGGACTTCAGTTTTAGGGCGAAGGCACCTGCAGACAATGCCGGGAAGAGAGGAGGGGGAAGGGAGGATATTTCTGGTAACAGAATGCCAGGGTCTGGTTAGAGTAGAATAAACAAATGAACAGATTCCTCCCTATTCAATGTGGATATTTAAAGAGACATCCCCGAATGCATCTATTTTAAAAATTAACATTATCCACATGCAGTACTTTGTTAATCGCTCCTCCCCCTTACTCTACATTATTTTCTTGCTGTCTGCTGAGTTTATAGTCAGGGAAAAGATGGCATTTCTGGCCCTTATGATTCAGGGTTTCTTAACCAGTTAAATTAGTAGCTTTCATGTCAGGGGACATGTGGAACAGTTGAAAGAAAATTCTGTGTCTTCCTCTGCTCAGAGAGACATATTCAAGGTAATATCTGACTCCTGGACCTTTTTTTGAAGCTCATTACTGTGTGTGATCTTGAGTAAGTTACTTCTTTTTGTAGTGAGTAGCTGCCCTTTTTAAAAAATAAAGCTGTGAACTCCTTGAGGGTAGAAGCTGTGACTTCGTTTTCTTGGCTTCCCTGTAACCTAGCACCATGCCCTTCACATAAATACTGTGGAATGCAAGTGGCTTCCATATTTGCCACATCTCTTCTGGGTAATATGAATATTCATCTCAGTGTTTATCATATAGGTATAGAAAAATGTACATCTTTATATCTGTTTAATGCTTTCAGCATTTTGAATAACTTTAACAGTACTCTTATTAGGTAGGACAGTTATTTTTATGACTGTCCACCTATGGAGGTATTAATGGCTCAAAGGACACATACCTAACACTAGAAGCCTCCCCACTAAAGGAAGGCTTTCCCGTCATCAGAGCACCAATCAGTTTTTAGTAGAAGCAAGAGTTCAAAGGGAGGCATTGAGTAAAACTGCATTCCTACTGGGAGTGCCAAAAGCTATGTGTCTCATCAGGATTTCCTGAAAGCAAGAGGTTCGTTTTCATCTCTTTGATTTTGTTCTTTCTTATGTCAGTACACCATCTGAGTGTTAGATCTTTTCTTCATGGAGATCTGGTATTCTCATCCAGTCTTACTTCTAACTATGGCACATAGCTACACCGTTTGTGTACTTGTAAGTTACCTTTTCCATGTAAGGGATACCAGTTACATCACGATGGTAAATCCTCCAACTCTGAGACTAACTCCCCATGTCGACTGCAGGACACTTTTGCCAATGTTGGCACAGCCATTTCCTAGATTGGCTGTGAAGAGGGATAGGAAACACCATCTGGGAAGAGTAATACCCTTCCTCATGTGCCAGACTGCACCGGCCACGTGTGTCTGAGGACGAGAGCCGGTCTTCTGTCCTACGTGGCATCAAGCAGGGTTTCCTGCCCACAGCCTGGCTGCTGGATCAGACATACTGTTCCCACCATGGGGAAGAGGAGGGGGCGGTTTCCTAATTGTAGCGAGTCTCCCAGGGGAGCTCATTTCTCCATGAATGCCTTTGTGATTCTTTTTAACTCCCGCTGTTGATTTGGTTTGGTTTCTGACACGTGGACTCTGGTATCTCAGAGTCTGACCCAGTAACTGTGGGCTTCTCTTATTAAGTGACTCTAGGGCTAACGTTATCATTGTCTGGTGTGAGATATGCCAGGATTACCTCAGAGGCTGCTGAGGCAGTGTCATACTATGCCACCAGATTTATTCCG
Source organism: Pan paniscus (assembly GCF_029289425.2). NCBI lineage: Eukaryota > Metazoa > Chordata > Mammalia > Primates > Hominidae > Pan > Pan paniscus. The sequence goes on along the minus strand of NC_073253.2, from coordinate 119,547,398 downwards.
CTTTTAAAAGTGGGGTTTTCAATAAGCTGGAGCTGGATGATGAGAACACATGGACACAAGGGGGAACAACATACACTGGGACCTGTCAGAAGTCAGCGGTGGCAGAGGGAGAGCATCAGGAAGAATAGCTAACAGATGCTGGGCTTAATACCTAGGTGATGGGATGATCTGTGCAGCAATCCACCATGGCACACATTTCCCTATGTAACAAACCTGCACATCCTCTGCACATACCCTTAAACTTAAAAGTTGAAGAAAAGAAAAAATAGATATGAGGTTGGCTATAGGTTTTTCACAGATACATTTTAGCAGGTGGAAGTTCTCTTATATTTCAAGTTTGCTGAGAGTTTTTGTCATAAATGGATATTAAACTTTGTCTAATTTTTTCCTGCAAAAAAGTGGGGTTTTCAAAACAACAGATGAATTGACTAAATAAATTCAATGGAATACTAAAGCTCCATTACAAAGAATGATGTAGTGCTCTATTTATTGACCTGAAAAGGTGTTCATGACACAATATCATGTGTAAAATTATTTTACTTATGTAAATTACAGATATCTATATCTGCACATCTATTTATATGTGTAGACACATGTCTGGAGGGTTGCTCATGAATTAACTGTGGTCATCTGTGGGTGGTAGATATTGATGAGACTAAAAACCTTTTTCTTCTAATGTTAGTGTGTGTAATTTCAAAATTACTTGTAGTGAGAAGGTCTCATTTTTAGTTGCCAGAGAAACTAAGTCTAATTCCATTTTGGAAAAAGATGTCTTCTACTGGTTTTTCATTGAGCAGCTTTGTAATCCCACCCTCTTTGGTAATATCAGAAAGAATTTACAAAGAATATATTCATAACTGAGGAATTTTTCAACACTCAATACAGTCACTTAGGTAACTGTAACCCTATTCTTCCATAGTGTTGGGCCTCAAAAAATGATGCCCCAAAGTATAGTGCTTTGGCATGCTGAGTACTTTGAACTAAAGGAGATTGGAAGGCCTCAGAAGAGCCTCATAAACAAGGCCTTTTTTCTTGTTTTTTGAGACAGAGTCTTGCTCTGTCACCCAAGCTGGTGATCACAGTGGTGTGATAGCTCACTACATCCTCCGCCTCCCACAATCAAATGATTCTCATGCCTCAGCCTCCTGAGTAGCTGGGATTACAGATGTGCACCATCACACCCGGCTAATTTTTGTATTTTTAGTAGAGACAGGGTTTCGTCATGTTGGCCAGGCTGGTCTCAAACTCCTGGCCTCAAGTGATCCGCCTGCCTTGGCCTTTCAAAGTGCTGGGATTACAGGTGTGAGCCACCATGACTGGCCTATAACCAAGGTCTTTCTGACTTCTCATCCTCCTGTCTCCCACCCATCTATCTCCCCAAAGTGAGTCATAGAATCTAGAATTCCTCTTCCCTAAAACCAGCCCTAAAACCTAGAAATAGAATTCCAACCTTCCCACATCTTTCTGTATAAGAGCTGGCCATTAAAAAATTCCCTGACCTTTTTTTGCTTCTATTGAGATGATCATGTGATTTTTGTTTTTAATTCTGTTTATGTGGTGTATCATATTCATTGACTTGTTAAACTATCCCTGCCTCCTACTTTGTCTGAGAGCAGGTCATCAGACCCTCATTCCAGAGCAGTCCTGCCCCATGCTAGGGAGGAGAAATGCTACCCAGAGAAGTCAAGAAGAATCTGAACAGACAGGCCTTGCCGGTTTTCCTCGCTCAGTGTATTACCATTAAATCATACCCCCTTCATCCAACCACATTTCTACACGGCTGCTCATTCTTTATTGAATATTAGCATAAAAACAATTTCCCCTGGGTCTTTGAGTATTCATTTCTGAAGGCTCCTATGTCACCTAAAACTTTAATTGATCTGTCTTTTGTTGTTAGCCATGGCCCTTATGATGGGTGAGGAAAGGGATCTTACCTCTCTGTCCCTACAAGAGCAAAATGAAACAGTAACATACAAGGTATACTGACAACCAAATAAAAATGAAACTCATGTATTTGACAAACATGAAGAGTCAATGCTTCCCTAATCTCTATTGCCTATTCCAAAGTCTGTGAATACACCAGTCAGAACCAATTTACATGTACAGAATTTGGATGTGAAATTTTGAGTTGCTCAGATACAATTGAAGTGGGGTTTTAGAATTTCAAAGGTAGCCAAGACCTGCAAAGTTATTTAATTCAACTGTTCGCCTAATACATTACTCCCTTCATGCTTGTAGCTCTTTTATCTAGTGAGAAGTGAGCAAGTTTCTGATAATTTAGTCTGCCAGAGCTTCAAAAGAAAAGAACATCTTTTTAAAATTTCCCCGAAAATATGTTTAGAAAGCAGTTAATGGTGTTTACCAATGGTTCTCAGGTTGATTCTCATAGCTGTTGGGTTGGAGATGTTAGTGGGATGGGGATGGGAAGCAGCAGAGAAGGGGCTCTTCAGAAGTTCTTGGAGTATCATATTAGTGAGAATTATCATGTGACCATTAAATAAACAACAGGGATTAATGCATTTGTTGGTGATTGATTATATATATACAAACGTTGTTAGGATTTGGGGAGAAAAAAAAATCAAGACAGGAGAGAAATAGGAGTGTATTTGTGGAAGCAGGCAAGATATACAGAGGTAAGCATCACATCCAGAAGTTAGGATGACAAGAGAGAGGAGAAGCTAGAATAAAGGTATCATTTGATACAGAAGAGAAACTCACAAATGGCATTTAAAAGGCCAGCATTGTGAAGCTTCAACAGTAGCAAACATATTTTCTTTGACAGAGAAAGCTTGGGATTCATGAATCTGGAAGCACATAACCTTCCATATTCATGTAACATTTTCACTTACTGTTTGGACCACAAGATTGTATTTGTTATATCTATATCTATATATTATTAGATTTAATAATCTAAAAGGAAAAATAAGGATCTTTACCTAGGACTTCTAAAGGGTCCATGGACAAACAAGCAATCCTGAGATAACCCAAAGACCCTCAGAAGGAAGCAGACTGCTCCTGCAGGACCTGGGAGATACTCCAAATACTGTGAGGGCTCCAACTGCAGAAGTGGGAAAGGGAGACACTACTCTCCTGAACACAAAGCCCCACTGGAGAAACCGAAGGTCTGTTTGCAGGAGAAGTTTCCGACCTTACCTGGAGCTGAGTCAATTTAGAGAGCCAAGTGAAATACAGGGGTAGAGGAAGCAGCAGAAAGGCCCTGGGAGCTTGTTGGGTCCCCTAGCAGGCCATTCCTGCCTGGCACCACAGGGATCCGTTGGGAGGGTGGCCAGAGGAGCAGGGGGTAAAACTCCACAGAGAGAAGGAGATCTCTAGCTGAACTTTGTAACAGTTTGAATGGGTGAGAGGCGAGAAGCCTCCTGGCCAGGACTTGGGGGAAGGTGCAAATCTAGTATGCAGATTCCACAGCGCCTGGGGAAGAACCAAATCCTTTTCTTTTGCAACTGGGAGGCGGGTAGCCTGGGTTAAGTTTTCAAGCCCGTCTCATCCACTACCTGGAAACAGACTCGGGCTGTTGGTGGGGGTTTTGTGGGAGTGAGACCAGCCCTTCGGTTTGCGTGGGAGCTGGGTGAGGCCTGTGACTGCCAGCTTTCCCTCACTTCCCTGACAACCTGCATGACTCAGCAGAGAAGGCCATAATCCTCCTAGGTACACAACTCCAGTGACCTGGTAATCTCACCCGCATCCCCCACAGCAGTCGCAGCAAGACCCACTGAAGGAAAATCTGAGCTCAGACACACCTAGCCCTGCCCCCTCCGATGGTCCTTCCCTACTCATCCTGGTAGTGGAAGACAAAGGGCATATAATCTTTGGAGTTTTGGGGCCCTGCCCCCGATGGTCCCTCTCCATACTGCTACAGTTGATGCTCTCTGGAAAGTGCCACCTCCCTGCAGGAGGCCAACCAGCACAAAAATTGAGCATTAAACCACCAAAGCTAAGAACGCTCACGGAGTCCATTGCACCCCCTGCGACCTCCACCGGAATAGGCATTGGTATCCACAGCTGAAAGATCCATAGACATTGCACATCACAGGACTCTGTGCAAACAACTCCTAGTACCAACCTAGTCTCAGAAGAGAGACAACAATCACTGCAGTTTGGCTCACAGGAAGCCACATCCATAGGAAAATGGGGAGAGTATTACATCAAGGGAACACCGTGGGACAAAAGAATCTGAACAACAGCCTTCAGCCCTAGACCTTGCCTCTGACAGAGCCTACCCAAATGAGAAGGAACCAGAAAGCCAGCCCTTGTAATATGAGAAAACAAGGCTCATTAACATCCCCCAAAATCACACTAATTCACCTAAAATGGATCCAAACCAAGAAGAAATCCCTGATTTACCTGAAAAAGAATTCAGGAGGTTAGTTATTAAGCTAATCAGGGAGGCATCAGAGAAAGGCGAAGCCCAATGCAAGGAAATCCAAAAAATGATACAAGAAGTGAGGAGAGAAATATTCAAGGAAATATTAGCTTAAACAAACAAACAAAAACAATTAAAAATTCAGGAAACTTTGGACACACTTTTAGAAATGTGAAATGCTCTGGAAAGCATCAGCAATAAAATTGAACAAGTAGAAGAAATAAATTCAGAGCTCAAAGACAAGGTTTTTGAATTAACCTAATCCAACAAAGATGAAGAAAAAAAAAGAAAATATGAAAAAAGCATCCAAGATGTCTAGGATTATGTTAAATGACCAAACCTAAGAATATAGTTGGTGTTCCCGAGGAAGAAGAGAATTCTAAAATCTTGGAAAACATATTTGGGGGAATAATCCAGGAAAACTTCCCTGGCCTTGCTAGAGACCTAGATGTCTAAATACAAGAAGCACAAAGAACACCTGGGAAATTCATCACAAAAATATCATTGCATAGGCACATTTTCACCAGGTTATCTGAAGTTAAGACAAAGGAAAGAATCTTAAGAGCTGTGAGACAGAAGAATCAGGTAACCTACAAAGGAAAACCTATCAGATTAACAGCAGATTTCTCAGCAGAAATCCTACAAGCTAGAAGGGATTGGGGCCCTATCTTCAGCCTCCTAAAACAAAACAATTATCAGCCAAGAATTTTGTATCCAGCAAAACTAAGCATCATATATGAAGGAAAGATATAGTTTTTTTCAGAGATGGAAATTTAAAAATTCTTTGAACTGAATGACAATAATGACACAACCTACCAAAACCTCTGGGATACAGCAAAGGCAGTGCTAAGAGGAAAGTTCATGTTTATAATAGCACAATTCACAATTGCAAAATCATGGAACGAACTCAAATGCCCATCAATCAACAAGTGGATAAAGAAACTGTGGTAGATATATATGATGGACCACTACTCAGACATAAAAAGGAATGAATTAACAGCATTTGCAGTGACTTGGATGAGACTGGAGAATATTATTCTAAGTTAAGTAACTCAGGAATGAAAAACCAAAAACCATATGTTCTCACTGATATGTGGGAGCTAAGCTATTAGGACACACAAGCCTAAGAATGGACTCTGGGGACTTCAGAAGAAGAGTGGGAGGGGGGCAAGGGATAGAAGTCCATAAATATTGAGCAGTGTATACTGTATGCTGCTCAGGTGTTGGGTGCACCAAAATCTCACAAATCACCACTAAAGAACTTATTCATGTAATCAAATACAACCTGTACCGCAATAACTTATGGGGGAAAAAAAGACATTGGTATGGGCAAAGATTTTTTGGGGTAAGGCCTTAAAAGCATAAGCAACAAAAGCAAAAATAGACAAATGATTACATCAAGTTAAAAACCTTCTGCACAGCAAAGGAAACACTCAACAAAGTGAAGAGACAACCAAAAAGTGGGAGAAAATATTTGCAAACTATTCATCCTACAGGGGATTGATAACCAGAATACATAAAGAATTCAAACAACTCAATAGCAAAACTAATCATCTGATTTTAAAAATGGACAAATGATCTCTCAATATCTGTCCTATGTCATTTTCTTTCATACCACATCCTAATTCATCATTGACTCTATACACACTTTTTTAAAAGCTCCATAAACCAATTGTTGAAAAGCAAAATAAATAAATAAATGGGCCATGGATAGAATTCGGGGGCCTATGAACTGGAATGGGGGAAAATAACTTTATTTTTATGAATCTCTAACTGTAATTCAGTGTTTCCTTCAATTCTGCATTTAGGCAAAAACATCACAGTAGTCTTAGAAGCACTTGTGACTTTGTCACTGATAAAACTCACAGATGATTTTGTATTGCATTAAAGTTTTTGCAGAAAATTTGTTAATGTCCATCACTTAGCTCAGCCTTATGATAGATATTCCACCCTTCACCCTATTCTGTTATTTAATGAGTTAATAAATATGCATATACATTACTATATCACAAACCTGTCTGTTAAAACAGTTTGATAAGAATATTTCAATATAATTGATTTTCTCTGTATTCTGGATTTTATTTTCCACATGTAAAAACACCGTTCTGACAAGGTGTTCATAAGCTCCACCAGCTAAGACAACCTACCTTTGACTCAGGAAGAGTCCTTTACCTAAGAGAAAACACTTACTCTGAGGCTATGTGAGCCCACCCCTGTCCAAAGATACTCTTAGAGCTGTCCTACATTCCTTCTCTGATGTGACTGACATAAGCATCCTACAGGCAGCTGGGGGGCTCTGATTCTGGCAAATGATGCCACAGTGTAGAATGGGAAGAGGAACAATCTTCCTGTCAAAGACGGTTTCTTATTTAGCTCTATTAATAAGATTTGATGGTAACACAATTTGATAGGATTCTTCTGGAAAGTTAAAACATATTCACATAATTATGTTTATAAAGGAAATAGATGTATAGAAATGACACTTAGGACACCTGCTCTGGATTGAGAATGATTTAACTGGTTTAAGTTGACATATGTGTCAGTGCTAATGTTCTGAAGGTTCCCATTTTTTCAGTAGGTATAATGATCCCAAACCCAATTGAAATCAGGAAAGCTTAAACACCAAGGTGCAAACATCCATTTGCTTTAAGCAATTGTATTTTGCCCACATTGTCTGCACCATTCTGTGCATATAACACTCTTGTGATAATTCCATCCAAATGGACAGACGGCAATGAAGGGGGCGGGGGAGGGAAACAGGAAAGCTCCATAGTTATGGTTTGTGTGTTTCCAACAAAAGACGCACCTACCCAGCTCTGTCTTTCAAGCAGCTACAGCGTGGAGCTTATAGCAGATGGTTCTGCCACGTCAGGCCCACAGCTGTGTGTGTCTGGCACAAGAACAATGTTTGAATTCTGTACAGAAATTTTGTAAGATATGTTTCTTGTTGCCTTTTCATGAATTTTATTTGGTAATTTTTTTAAAACCACAAAGAGTCTGGAGACCATATTGAGAAAATGTTGGCAAGGGAAAGCTATTTGTTAGCTAGCCAAATTTATTTAAAGAGGATCAATCACATATAATTTCTGGAAGAGAAGCAGCCCGTTGGCACTGATTGTGCATCCCAACAAACTCAGAGTCTGAACTGCAGCCACTCAGTGTTTCCTTCCCTGCTCTTTTAAAATTAGATTCCTTACCAACTTTCACAGCCAGGTAGGAAAGAAGGCCTGAGCGTTTCCTTCTTGGTGTATCCAACACGCATCATTTCGGACTTGGGGGAAAGAAGTAGAAAACATTCAGAATTTTTTGAGCTAATAAGGTACAATATTGCCTGATTTTATAGAAGGGGTGCTAGCTCACTTCTGGGGAAGGCTTTGAAGGACTTTTGCCATCTTTTTTCTAGGAATACCCAGGATAAAATCACAGGACTGTTTCTATGTCCCCTACACTTCTGCTACCCCCAAGTTTAACCTTGCATATGGGCAGGCGTGGGCCTGGGGGTTGTGTATGTGTGTACATGTGAACAGAACTCAGTTTCATTTGAGCTGATTTTCCAAGATAACCCAGCAAATTGGAATAAACCCAGATGTAAGACACAGGACTCTCTAATTCGGACCACATGTATAATTTAGCAGGATCCACTGATGTATTTAAAGAATACTGAACTTTCAAGCAGAGATATAAACACTGTGTGGGTTAAAAAAAATTTTTTTTAAAGAAAATGCATACCTTTCCTCTGGAAACCCTGTCATTTCCTCCTGAATCCCTTAATCCTAAACTTGGTGTCTAAAATAAATTTAGGGTGGTTCCTACCATTTTGTTGAAAGGCCCCAGGGATTGTTACTGTTATCAGAGTAAGGGGTCCAGTACCATTCATGATGTTATTCAATAGCCTGTTGGGCTGTCTGCACCTGGCAGCCAGCACTCACTCCAGGCTGTTCTTAGGAGCTGCTCCCTTGATTGACAGTATCCTGTGACCAGGGTCAGAGCCGTAGCAGCTGCACGTGGGAGCAGATTCCTCTCACTCACATTTGATGGATAAAGCAGAAGAATCTGGCAGTGAAATCCATATTAATGGCTGAAGCCAGCTTTCTCTTTCATGATTTTCTTGCTTTTTCATTTAGTTTGAGATTGAATTTGAAAGTGAACTTTGTTCCACACTGTAGCCTATGGCAGTGGGCAAATGAGATGAAACTGCACAGAGAAATAGCATTCATACTGCACATACCAAAAGTAGATGTATGAAAAATGGAAATGACAAGGGTAGTTGGGGCTGACTTGCTTTTTACAGGAGCTGAACTTCTGCCAGATTTATTGAGGGAGGCTGAATGGTGAAGAACGCACTGCAGTTTAAGAAATCTTCACATAACCCCCCTTCCTGGAGAGAAATAAAAGGTGGCTTGCAAGTGCCCAAGCAGATACAAAGAGCAAGGAAATAATCATGTCAGCAACCACAACTCAAATGCCCATGCTACCCTCATTTGCTGGGTGGGATGCTTTGCTAGGAATCAAGAGGCTTTGTAAACTCAGTGTAAGAAAAGAAAACCAGAATGGCTAGTAATGACCATCCGAAAAAGACAACACCATCTCCAAAGAACAAACGCTCCCCACTTCCATCCCCATCCTGCCAGATGCTATCACCACCAAAGCAATTTTGTCAGTGGAGGCAGTTGAGGATGCATTTTATTTGTAATGAAACTTAATATAAATTATTCTCATCCTTCTCATGGTCTTATATTCCTACTACTTCTTTTGCGAAGAGTTTCTCCAGTCTGTCATTTGTCTTCTTATTATCTTAACACTGTCTTTCACACCATAGAAGTTTTTAATTTTAATGAAGTCCAGCTTATCAATGGTTTTTTTTTACAGATTGTGCCTTTGTTTAAAAAGTCATCACCATACCCATGGCTGTCTAGAGCTTCTTCTATTATTTTCTAGGAATTTTATAGATTTGTGTTTGCATTCAGGTATATGATCATTTTGAATTAATTTTTGTGAAGGGTATAAAGTCTGTGTCTAGATTCATTATTTTTGCATGTGGATGTCCAACTGTCCCTGCAACAGTTATTGAAAAGACTACCTTTTCTCTGTAGTTCTGTCTTTGCTATTGTGCTGCTGTTAACAGAATACCCGAATTGGGTAATTTTTAACAAACAGAAATTTATTAGCTAATGGTTCTGGAGGCTGGGGAGTCCAAAATTGGAGGGCTGGCAACTGGCAAAGATCTTCTTGCTGTGTCACCCCATGATGGAAGAGCAAAGAGAGAGAGAGAGAGAGGAAGGGAACCAAACTCATTATTTTATAAGGAATCCACTGCTGTGATAATGGCATTAATACCTTCATGATGACAGAGACCTCAGAGCCTAATCATTAGGCCTTACCTCTCAACATCAACACATTGGAGATCCAGTTTCCAACACATAAACTCTGGGGACAAATTCAAACCATAGCAAGTGTATTTATGTGGGTCTATTTCTGTGTTCTCTATTTTGTTCCATTGATCTATTTGTCTTTCTTTCACTCATACCACATTGTCTTGATCACTGTAGCTTTATAGTAAGTCTTGAAGTCAGGTTGTGTCAGTCCTCTCACTTTGTTCCTCTCCTTCAATATTGTGTTGGCTATTCTAGGTCTTTTCTCTCTCCTTATACACTTTGAAATCAATTTAGTGATCTCTACAAAATAACTTGCTAGAAACATTTCCATTACTTCTTTTATGTGGAATCTCTCATAGTGACATATCCTAGAGAATTTTAAAAAATTGTAATGCCCAGCCCTCCTTTCAAGGATTCTGCCTTAATTAGGCTGGGGTAGGCAGGCTCATCAGTATGGTTTATAGCTTCCCAGAGGTGATTCTTATATATCAAACCAATATATCTATGTATCAAATTGCTATGATTTATAAAAGAATGTTGGTGGAAATATGGACAGTAAAGGCCATTCTGATGAGGTCTCAGATGAAAAAGAGGAACATCTTATTGGAAACTGGAGAAAAGGCCATCCTTTTAAAGTGGCAAAGAACTTGATTGAATTGTGTCCATGCCCTAGGGCTTTATGAAAGGTAGAGCAATGAAGCAGGGTATCTGGCATAAAAATTTCTAAGCAAAATATAGTCATTTGCTGCATAGCAAGATTTTGGTCAATGGCAGACCACATTCACAATAGTGGTTCCATAAAATTATAATGGGGCTGAAAAAATCCTATCACCTACTGATATTGTAGCCATTATAATGCAATGCATTAGAGCAATACATTACTCAAGTGTTTGTGGTGATGCTGGTGTAAACAAACATATTTTGCTACCAGACATAAAATTATAGCATATACAATTATGTACACAGTACTTGATAATAAATGACTATGTTACTGGTTAATGTATTTACTATTCTATGCTATTTGTTGTTATTTTAGAGTGTGCCCCTTCAACTTATTAAAGAAAAGGTTAACTGTAAAACAGCCTCAGGTAGGTCCTTCAGCAGGTACCCCAGAATAAGACATTGTTATAAGAGATGAAATTTCCATGCATATTATTGCCCTGAAGACCTTCCGGTGGGATAAGATGTAGAGGAGGAAGATGGTAATGTTGATAATCCTGGTCCTGTGGAGGACTAGGCTAACGTGTGTTTCTTAGTTTTTGACAAAAAAAGTTTAGAAGTTAAACAAAATAGAAAATTTAAAAATGGAAAAAAGCTTATAGAATAAGGGTGTGAAAAAAGAAAATATTTTTGTACAGTTGTACAATGTGTTTGTATTTTTTTAATTTAAAAATACATTTTAGTTTTTAAATTTTTAAATTAATTTTTTTTATTTCAGTATCTTTTGGGTTAGAAGTTGTTTTTGGTTACATGGATGAATTGTATAGTGGTGAAGTCTGAGATCTTAGTGTACCAGTCACCCAAGTAGTGTGCACTGTACCCAATATGTAGCTTTTTATCCCTCACCTCGACTTTCCCGCCTCTGAATTCCAGAGTCCATTTTACCACTCTGTGTACCCATAGCTTAACTCCCACTTATAAGTGAGAACATATGATATTGGGTTTTCCATTCCTGTGTTACTTCACTTAAGATAATGGCCTCCAACTCTATCCAAGTTGCTGCAAAAGACATTATTTCATTCTTTTTTGTGGCTGAATGGTATTCCCTGGTGTATATATTACCACATTTTCTTTATCCACTCATTGGTCAATAGGCATTTAGGTTGGTTCTATATTTTTGCGATTGTAAATTGTGCTGTGATAAACATACATGTGCAGGTGTCTTTTTGATATAATAATTTCTTTTCCTGTGGGTAGATATCCAGCAGTGGGACTGCCAGACTGAATGGTAGATCTACTTTCAGTTCCTTAAGAAATCTCCATACTGTTTTCCACAGAGGTTGTATTAATTTACATTTCCAACATCAGTGTATAAGTATCCTCTTTTCACCATGTCCATGCCAACATCTATTGTTTTTTGACTTTTTAATAGTGGCCATTCTGGCTGGGGTAGGGTGTTATCTCATTGTGGTTTTAATTTGTATTTCCCTGATGATTAGTGATGTTGAACATTATTTTCATTTTTTGGCCATTTGTATATCTTCTTTTGAGAAATGTTTATTCATGTCATTTGCCCACTTTTTGATGGAATTATTTGCTTTTGTTTTTTAATGCTGATTTGTTTGAGTTCCTTGTAGATTCTGGATATTAATCCTTGGTCAGATACATAGTTTGTAAATATTTTCTCCCACTCTGTGAGTTGTCTGTTTACTCTGACCATTGTTTATTTTGCTGTGCAAAAGCTTTTTAGTATAATTAGGTCCCATTTATTTATTTTTGTTTTTGTTGCATTTGATTTTGGAATCTTAGTCATAAATTCTTTGCCTAAACCAGTGTCCAGAAGAGCTTTTCCTAGTTTTTTTTCTGTAATTTTTATGGTTTTAGGTCCTACATTCAAGTCTTTAATCCATCTTGACTTGATTTTTGTATAAGATGAGAGAGAGGGATCCACTTTCATTCTTCTATATGCGGCTGATTTTCCCAGCACTATTTGTTAAATAGAATATCTTTTCCTCAATCTATGTTTTTGTATGCTTTGTGAAAGATCAGTTGGTTGTAAGTATTTAGCTTTATTTCTGGGTTCTCTATCTTTTTCCATTGGTCTATACATCTACTTTTATACCAGTACCATGCTGTTTTGGTGTCTATAGCCTTGGAGTATAATTTGAAGTCAGGTAATGTGATGCTTCCAGATTATTCAGGATCTTTTTTGGTTCCATATGAATTTTAGGATTGTTTTTTCTAATTCTGTGAAAAATGATATTGATATTTTAATAGGTATTGCATTGAATCTGTAGATTGCTTTGGGCAGTATGGTCATTTTCATGATATTGATTCTTTCAATATATTAGCATGGGATTTGTTTCCATTTGTTTGTGTCATCTATGATTTCTTTCAGCACTGTTTTGTAGTTCTCTTTGTAGAAATATTTTACCTCCTTGGTTAAGTATATACCTAGATATTTTATTTATTTATTCTACTGCAGCTCTTGTAAAAGGGATTGAGTTCTTGATTTGATTCTCAGCTAAGTTGTTTTTGGTGAATAGCAGCGCAACTAGTTTGTGTACATTGATTTTGTAACCTGAGACTTTACTGAATTCATTTATCAAATCTAGGAGTCTTTGGAAGAGTTTTTAGGGTTTACTAAGCATACAATTTTACTATTAGGAAACAGCAATAGTTTGACTTCCTCTTTTCCAATTTGATGCCCTTTATTTATTTCTCTTGCCTGATTGCTCCGGCTAGGACTTCTAGTACTGTGTTAATCAGAAGTGGTGAAAGTAGGCATCATTGTCTTGTTCCAGTTCTCAGGGAGAATCCTTTCAACTTTTCCCCATTCCATATGAGGCTGGCTGTGGATTTCTTGTGTAAGGCTTTTATTATCTTGAGATATGTCCCCTCTATGCTGCATTTGTTGGGAGTTTTATCATAAAATGATGCTGGATTTTAATGAATGCTTTCTCTGCATATATTGAGATGATCATATGGTTTTTGTTTTTAATTGTTTATGTGATGTATCACATTTATTGACTTGCATATGTTAAACTATCCCTGCATCGCTGCACTGAAACCCATTTGATCACTGGTGTAATATCTTTTTGATGTGCTGCTGGATTTGGCTTGCTAGTATTTTGTTGAGGATTTTTGCATTTATGTTCATCAAGGATATAGATATGTGGTTTTCTCTTTTTGTTATGTACTTTCCTGGTTTTGGTATCATGGTAATACTGGCTTCATACAATGAGTTAGAGAGGATTTCCTCTTTCTCAATCTTTTGTGATAGTTTCAGTAGGTTTTGTACCAATTCTTATTTGACTGTCTGGTAGATTTGCCAATTGAATCCATTTGGTCCTAGGCTTTTTTGTTGTTGTTGGCAATTTTTGTGTTATTACTGATTAAATCTCACTGCTCATTATTGGTCTGCTCAGGATTTCTATTTCCTCCTGATTCAAGCTAGGAGGGTTGTATATTTCCAGGAATTTATCCATTTCCTCCAGATTTTCTAGTTTTTATGCATAGAAGCACTCATAGAAGTCTCGAATGAGCTTTTGTATTTCCATGGTGTCAGATTTAATGTCTCCATTTGTTCCTAATCAAGCTTATTTGAATCTTCTCTCCTCTTTTCTTGGTTACTCTAGCTAATGTTCTATCAATTTTGTTAATTTTTTTCAAGGAACCAACTTTTAACTTCATTGATTTTTTTGTAATATTTTCTTTTTCATTTCAATTTTATTTAGTTCTGCTCTAATCTTTGTTATTTCTTTTCTTCTACTAGCTTTGGGCTTAATTTTATCTTGTTTCTCTAGTTCCTTGAGGTATGATGTTAGGTTGTCAATTTGTGTTCTTTTGGACTTTTTGATGTAGGCATTTAGCACTATAAACTTTCTTCTTAGCACTGCTTTTGCCATATTCCAGAGGTTTTGATAAGTTGTGTGACTGTTATTTGTGTCACTGTTATTCATTTTGAAGAATTTTAACATTTCCATTGTTATTTCATTGTTATCCCAATCATTCAAGAGCAGATTGCTTAGTTTCCATGTATTAGTATATTTTTGAGGGTTCCTTTTGGAGTTGACTTCTGGTTTTATTTCACTGCAGTTTGAGAAGGTGTTTGATATAATTTTGATTTTTTAAATTTATTGAGACTTGTTTTGTGGCCTATCATATTTATCTATCTGGGAGAACGTTCCATGTGCTGATCAGATGAATGTATATTCTGCAGTTCATAGGTAGAATGTTCTGTAAACATCTGTTAAGTCCACTTGTTCTAGAGTGTAGTTTATATCAATTGTTTCATTGTTGACTTTCTGCCTTGATGATCTGTCTCGTGCCATCAGCAGAGTGTTAAATTTCCCCACTATTATTGTGTGGCTACTTATTTTATTAGGTCTAGTAGTAATTGTTTTACAAATCTGGGAGCCTCAGAGTTGGTGAATATATATATTTCAGGATTGTAACATCTTCTTGTTGGATACTTTTTATTACTATATAATGGCCTTCTTTGTCTTTTTTTTTTTTTTTTTTTACTGTTACTTTAACATCTGTTTTTTTCTGAGGTAAAAATAGCTACTTCTACTCTCTTCTGTTTTCTATTTGCGTGTAATATATTTTTTCATCCCTTCACCTCAAATCTATAAGAATCCTTTTGTGTTAAGTAAGTCTCTTGAAGACAACAGATATTTGGTTTGTTATTTTTTAATCTACCCTGCCAATCTGTATCTTTTAAGTGAAACATTTAGACTATTTACATTCAATGTTAATAGAGATGTGAGGTCCTGTTCCAGTCATCATGTTGATTGTTAGCTAGATGCTTTGTTTTCTTCATTGTGTTTTTATAGGCTCTGTGAGTTTTATCTTTTGAGGTTCTATTCTGGTGTATATCAACCTTTTGTTTCATGGTTTAGAACTCCTTTTAGCATTTCTAATAGGACTGGTCTTGTAGTAACAAATTCCTCAGCATTTGCTTGTCTGAAAAATACTTTATTTCTTCTTTATTTACAAAACTTAGTTTTGCTGGATACAAAATTCTTGGTTGACTGTTATTCTGTTTAAGGATGCTAAAGATAGGACTCCAATTTCTCTGGCTTGTAAAGCTTCTCCTGAGAAGTCTGCTGTTAGTCTGATAGGTTTTTCTTTGTAGCTTACCTGATGCTTTTGTCTCACTGCTCTTAGAATTCTTTCCTTCATGTTGACTTCAGATAGCCTGATGACTGTACAACTCAGTGATGTCCTTTTTGCAATAAATCTCTGAGGAGTTCTTTGAGCTTCTTATATTTGAATGTCTAAATCTCTAGCAAGGCCAGGGAAGTTTTCCTCAATTATTTTCTCACATAAGTTTTCCAAACTTTTTGCTTTCTCTTCTCCCTCAGGAACACCAATGATCTTAGGTTTGACCATTTTACATAATTCTATATTTCTTAGAGACTTTGATCATTTCTTTAAATGAAGCTTATCTCATTCCTCTGTGGTGTGCAGTTATTTATTGACTTACTTATTCCTCACATTTTATTTACTGGGTTTGATAGTTCAGGCTTTTGTTTCATGGTTTAGAACTCCTTTTAGGCAGATAGGCAACTCTTTCCATCTGCAAGAATGTTGATGTTCCTTGTAGAGAGGGATTGTTACTCTACCCTTCATGCAAGGCTTAACCTGGAGGTCATTTCTTCTCTGGAAAAATGGTCACCCTGAAGTGATCCAAAAATGCTGTCTATAGGTGTACCCACATTGAGCTCCTGTGGGAGAAGCCCCATGTGTGTCTGCAGTGGTGGATGAAGGGAGGGAGAAAGTCCTTATATTAGTCCCTTCTCATGCTGCTATAAGGACATACCTGAATCTGGGTAATTTATAAAGAAATTATAAATTAATTGACTCACAGTTCTACAGGGCTATGGAGGCCTCAGGAAACTTACAGTCATGGTGGAAGGGAAGCAAACATCCTTTTTCACATGGTGGCAGCAAGAAAAAGTGCAGAGCAAAGTTGTGTGTTGGCGGGGACCCCCTTATAAAACCATCAGATCTCATGAGAACTCACTCACTATCCCAAGAACAGTGTGGAGGTAACCACCACCATGATTCAATTACCTCCCACCAGGTCTCTCCTAAGACATGTGGGGATTATGGGAACTATAATTCAAGATGAGATTTTGGTGGGGACACAACCAAACCATATTGTTCTGCCCCCAGTGCCTCCCAAATCTCATGTCCTCACATTTCAAAATACAATCATGCCTTCCCAACAGTCCCCTAAAGTTTTAGCTCATTCCAGCATTAACTCAAAAGTCCAAGTCCAAAGTCTCATCTGAGGCAAGGCAATTCCCTTCTGCCTATGAGCCTGTAAAATAAAAAACAAGCTAGTTACTTCCTAGATACATTGGGGATACAGCCATTTGGTAAATACACTTGCTCCAAATGGGAGAAATTGGCCAAAGAAAAGGGACTACAGGCCCCATCCATGTCCAAAATCCAACAAGGCAATCATTAAACTTTAAAGTTCCAAAATGATCTCCTTTGACTCTGTGTCTTACATCTAGGTCACACCGATGCAAGATGTGGGCTCTCACAACCTTGGGCAGCTCTGCCTCTATGACTTTGCAGGGTACAGTGCCCCTCCCAGCTGCTTTCACAGGCTGGCATTGAGTGCTTGCAGCTTTTCCAGGCACATGGTACAAGCTGTTGGTGGATCTACCATTCTTGGGTCTGGAAGGTGGTGGCCCTCTTTTCACAGGTCCACTAGGCAGTGCCCTATTGGGGACTCTGTAGGGGCTCCAACCCCACATTTTCCTTCTGCACTGCCCCAGTAGAGGTTTTCCATGAGGGCTCTGCCCCTGCAGCAAACTTCTAACTGGACATCCAGGTGTTTCCGTATATCCTCTGAAATTTAGGTGGAGGTTCCCAAACCTCAACTCTTGACTTCTGTATACCTGCAGGCTCAACACCGCCTGGAGGCTGCCAAGGCTTGGGATTACAGTGCTGGGATTACAAGTGTGAGCAACCATGCCTGGCCTCACATCTGATTCAGATGAGCCTTTGGACTTTAGATTTTTGAGTTGGTGCTGTAATGAATTAAGACTTTTGGGTCTATTGGGATGGAATGAATGTGTTTTGCCTTGTCAGTAGGGCATGAATTTTGGTGCCAAAAGCAAAATTCTATGGTTTGAATGCGTTCTCCAAAATTCATGTGTTGGAACCATAATTCTTAGTGCGACAGTGTTGAGAGGTGGGGCCTAATAAGAGGTGACTGGGTCATGAGGGTTAACTCTCATAAATGGATTACTGTCATTTTTGTGGGAGTGGGTTAGTTATGGCCAGAGTGGCTTTGTTGTGAAAGTGAGTTTGGCCCCTTTTTGCACACTAGCTCTTTCCCTTTCTTGCCTCTCTGCCTTCTGCCATGGTATGATGTAGCACAAAAGCCCCTCGCCAGATGCCAGTTCTGTGCTCTTCTTGGTCTTTCCAGCCTCTAAAACTGTGTGCCAAATAAATTTTTATTTATTATAAATTACCCAGTCTGTGGCATTCTCTTATAGCAACACAAAGCAGACTAAGACATAAACCATATATCAAACAAGTGCAGGAATGAAAACCACTGCACTCATTTTCATCACTGTCTTAAACACTGTATGTCAATGTACGTCCTTAAAATTTGTTTGAAAAGGTACTGCTTTGGTAGAATGTCCTCTGGGAATGTGACTTCTGCCTCTGCCTGCATTGCTATACTTTTCTAGATTTTTTTACTTCTTTCTTTTCTTTTTTTCTTTCTATTGTTTTTTAGATGGAAACTCCCTCTGTCACCCAGGCTGGTGTGTGCAGTGGATGATCTCAGCTCACTGCAACCTATACTTCCCAGGTTCAAGCAATCATCCCACCTCAGCCTCCTGAGTAGCTAGGATTACAGGCATGCACCAACATGCCCGACTAATTTTTTTTTTTTTTTTGGCATTTTTATTAGAGACGGGTTTCACCATGTTGGCCAGGCTGGTCTTGAATTCCTGACCGCAAGTGATCCACCCACCTCAGCCTCCCAAAGTGCTAGGATTACAGGCATGAGCCACTGTGCCCGGACTGATTTTTTAATTTCTTGTGGCCTTCCCTTTGCAGTCAGAAGTCTGTCCTGCCTCAGACAAAATCTTGAGCAGGCATTTTTTTTTTCTTCTGATGCCAATTCCACCCCCTGCTTCTTTACATTTAACAACAGTTTTTGTAAGAAAAATTCAGAGAAAGAAAATCTTCAACTATCACCTTACTTTTAGCATTTAACTATTTACTACATGTAAAACACTGATATCATCTGAACTTGGAACCCTTGCTTGTGTTCACATTTTCTCCTACTCCAACTCTCTAGCCTTTCTGTCCTCCTGCCATTCTTTCCTTCCCCTTTACTCTTTCTCTTATTTTTCTTCCTCTTTTTCTTCTCTTCTCCTCTGTTCTCCTGTTCTCTTCTTTATGTTCACTTGCCTACTTTAATCCTCTCTCCTACATTTCTTTCTCCATCTGTTTCACTGCTTTTATCTTCCCAACTCCCCCTAATTTGTGTTTCTTGAACCAGAATCGCTTTTCTTAGAGCAGGCAGCTGAACTTGCTAATTTACTCTTATTAGAAGAGGAGGAGCAGATTTTTTAAAAATAAAACTCTGCATAATCAGAGGCTGATTTAATCAAAGAAAAAGACCAAGTATGGAGTGTGAACACTAGGATTTTTGGCCACCTTCTTGTGAAGTTACCTTGGAAACATTTAGTCACTCTGTGACTCAGTTTCCTTATTTGTAAAATAGGGATCTGGTAGCACCTGCCTCATTAGGCCTGTCCTATCTATTGATTTAACATGGGTATAGTGCAATTGTACCTGGCACACAATGTGTTGAATATGATTATTGTTACTCATTACATGTTGAATATGACTATTAACAGTATTTTTAAAATTAGAGTAACCCTTCTGACAGATGAAGAAAAAAGAGTGCTTTAACAAAAAGATAAATTTATAATTTACCCATATTGTTTGGATGCAAATGCTATTCTATTGTGTCAGCTAACATTTCCCTTGTTAAAGCTATTAATTGACTTATAAATTCCTTTGTTCATAACTCAGTTACATTTCCTTTTGAACAAGTTACACTATTCTCATGTGTCCACCATGGAATTAAGCAGGTGAAATTTGTTAAACTGGTATGACCTAGTCTCTGCATCATATAACCCTGAGCAATAAATGCTCTATCTAGTTCTCTCCTGCCCACATGATAGTTTCACAAGAAATACACAGTTATATGCTATTTTGGTTATTGACAGGCAGGAAAAAGCGTGTGCTTGCAGCTGAATTCTTGGTTCTTTGTTCTATTTATAGATGAGAATCCATCCCATTATCTTTTCCAGAACTTGAAAGTATTTTTAAACAATAAACCACACCCCTTACAAACTTCCAAATCATGAAACAAAACAGACGATAGCCAAAGGGCAGAGGGGAGGAAAGTTGATTTGAGCATTCTCTTTCCATACTCAATTGCCACTAAGGCTTGCAGAGCTTCCCCTAGAACCCTGCTTTCTACTTCCTGACACCTTCACACCTCCTGACAACAATCATCACTGTCTACCCTGCACCTCTAGATCCCATGAGCCTTAAAGAGCTGAAGGCTAAGTGGCAGTGATCTCTTCTCCTTCTATGCCATCTTTCCTCTCCATATGAAGGGCTCAGCAGCAGTATGACAAGATTCAGAGAAGTGTGGAGAAATATGATGAGGTGGGGAATATTTGGGATGTCTCTCCTTCCTCTAAAAGCATGTATTGAAACAAAAACCTCCATTCAAATGTCTTCTTTTTTTCTTTTTTGAGATGGAGTCTTGCTCTGTTACCCAGGCTGGAGTACAATGGCACGATCTTGGCTCACTGCAACCTCTGCCTCCCAGGTTCAAGTAATTCTCCTGCCTCAGCCTCTCAAGCAGCTGGGATTACAGGTGTGCACCACCATGTCCAGCTAATTTTTGTATTTTTAGTAGAGATGGGGTTTCACCATGTTGGTCAGGCTGGTCTTGAACACCTGACCTCAAGTGATCCGCCCAACTTGGCCTCCCAAGTGCTGGGATTACAGGCATAAGCCACTGTGCCCAGCCCAAATGTCTTTTCTTTACCTATAGGACTAGCTCATATGAGATATTTATAATTATCTAATCTAAAGTGATTAGATTCTGGTTGGCCAAGGACTGAAGAGTTTCCTGGGACATATAAATTTCATTTGCTAAATCAAAGACAGTCCTAGACTGACTAGGTGATTGGTCATCCTAGAAGTAAGTACTACATATGATACAGAATTATTTTACTTAGATATGAAAAAAAAGATCCTATGTTAATAGATAACACAAAAGTGAAGTATAATCAAGGGTGTTTAAAAGGTTCACTAATTTGCACTGTAGTCTATGCTCATTTAGATTTCTAAAACCTTGCCTCACTACTCATCCCTATCTATACATGTCTTCAGCATGGCAAGTGAAACTTCCACCTCTACATTGAAGGATGTTACCTATTGCTGTATAATACATTGCCCAAAACCTTAGTGGCTTAAAACAACAATTTATTATCTCATCATTTTAAACGAGTTGAGAATTCTGGTACGGCACAGTAGGTGTGGCTTATATCTACTCTACCTGTCTGGTGCCTTCTCTGAAAGGTTCAAGGGCTGAAGGCTGAAATGATCTGGAAGCTTGACTGCAGCCAAAGTCTCCTCCCATGATGACTCATTCCCATGGCCTCTCCAGAGGGCTGCTTGAGTGTCCTCACAACATGGCAGCTAGCTTCCTCCCAGAGCTAGTGATCCAAGACAAATCATGTCAAGAATGGAAATGCTTTGAAATTCACACACTATCACTTCCACTACATTCTAATTATTAGGAATGAGCCACTAAGTACAGCCCACATTCAAGGTGAGAAGTGAATTTTACCTTTTGAAGGATGGAGTGTCAAAGAATTTGAGTGCATGTTTTTAAACTATCAAAAAGTGTTGCAGACAAATGCCTCTGAGCATGAAATGCCAAAAACTTTTCTTAAATGCTGATTTTTATTCTAACAGTAATAATAAAATAGCTTACAACAGGGTACTTATTACGTTCCAGACATTGTTCTAAACTCACATGTATTCTCTTGCTAAGAAACCTAGCAACGCTATGGGCTTTTTAATCCCTGTACAGCAGATAAAACTGAGGCCACAGAGAGGTGAAGTAACTTCCCCTAGGTCACACAGATAGTAAGCACCAGAGCTGGGATTCAAACACAGCCATGTCAGCTTCACAACTCCTTTGCTACATGCGATTGCATCACAGTGATTTTTCTTTAAAAGCTAAGAAAACAAAGTTTGTGATTTTTTTTTTTTTGCACGGAAGTTATTTTATGGTTACCAGTCTAATGGTTTTTATAAAATCCAATTCTTCTCACTGACTTTACTGCTTCTATTTTATCTTATGTCAGACAACTTTGGTTATCCTAAGAAGTTACATTTTGGAAGGGAAAGGTCAGGAGTTTATAAGTTATCTAAAACCTTCTGGGTATGGTGAAAACTGTCCTATCCATCACAAATGGTAATTTTGAGATCAGAAGGAAATGATGAATGAAAGCATTATGAAATCCATAAAACTCTCCAGAGCTAATATATGCTCCCTGTATAAGGTGGTGTCTCTGTTCTATTTTTCTGCCTCACCTCCTGAAGCAAAACAAAATGACATTAAGGTAATTAGAAGAGTCACTATTAATTTGGATTCAGCTCATGAAGACTCCTGTGGTTTTCTCTTCTGTGTGTTTTTCTAGCGTGATTTCCCCCCATTTCCCAATATTCTGTGAACTTACTAGGCAAATGTCAGCAAGACTGGGAAAGTCCTCAGGTGCTTATTGTTTGTAAGTGAACGAGCCTCCATCAGATGGGTTGCTGCTGCCCTCGCCAAGGCATGTTACTGCACGCAGTTTGCCTTGGCTGGAAGTTGTGGTTACTGGTGAGATGTGGTACAAGCCGCACCACTACGGTCTGAATGTTTGTGTCACCCGCAAATTCATATGTTCAATTCCTAACCCACAATGTGATGATATCCAGAGGTGGGGCCTTTGGGACCAGTGCTCTTTTTCTTTCTTTCTTTCTTTTTTTTTCTGAGATGAAGTCTTATTCTGTCACCCAGTCTGGAGTGCAGTGGTGTGATCTTGGCTCACTTAAACCTCCGCCTCCAGGGTTCAAGCAATTCTCCTGCCTCAGCCTCCCGAGTAGCAGGGACTGTAGGTGCACCACCACACCCAGACCACTGCTCTTTTAAAAGAGACCTGGGAGAGTTCCTTTGTTTCTTATGCCATGTGAGGAGGCACAGTGAGAAGTGAGCTCTTTGCACCTGGGAAGTGGGCCCTTACCAAAACCTGGCCATGCTTATACCCTAACTCAGGTTTCTCCAGGCTGTGGGAAAGATATTTCTGCTCTTTATAAGCCACACAGTCTATGGTACTTTGTTGTAACAACCCAAGCAGACTAAAACACAACTGAAGCCTAAAGGTGAACATGGGCACTAGGAAGTTCACTGGGTACAAAAGGAAATGACAAAAGGGTTGCAGGGGTACATGGAGGAGGGGAACAGCAAAACAAGCCAACCATACAAACTGTGTATTTTAATTAACTTAACAAACCGGTAGCACTTACTATGTACCAGGAACTGTTCTAAGCTCTTTTAAAATATTAACTCATTTATCCTCTTAACAACATTGTGAGGTCACAACTATGTATGGACTTCATTTTATAGATTAAGATTCTGTTCAGAAGCACAAAGCAGTTATGTCACTTGCCCAAGGTCACACAACTGGTGAAGAGTGGAGCTGGATTCCACTCTTAGGAGTTTGGCTCCTGAATAGTGGTTTTTATCCACTCTGTAAAGCTACCTCCATTTTGTCTCAGAGTTTGGTCGACTCCAGAAGGTTCACATCATTGCTGATCTCAGAATGAAAGCCAGTTCTCGCTTAATGTAGTGTTAGACATTTCCCATAGAGAGAAATGTGGCTGGTGGTGGGAGGAAGGGATACTCCTCAGCTAACCAAATATCAGTAGCTAAAAACTCTAGCCTGAATTGATACGTATTGCAGCATGCTGTCTGATATTTCCCAGATGTGTGGAAATAATCTTAGAAGAACATTTAATATAATAGTCCTTTTGGCATTTAAATATGGGTGACAGGAACTCTTTAAGGCTGCATAAACAGAGCACACAGGTGTTAGAAAAACAGCTGTGAATAAAGGCCAGGTCTTTTCAAACAGAGAGAGAAATGGTGCAATAAAAGGGCTATAACCTTATGTTTTTAGGCTTATGACCTTTGTTTCATTAGGTGCACCTTTAACTGTGATAAACATCCACTTAAATGAATATCATTTCCTTACAATTACAGCAGGGTCATACATAATACACTCAGTCCCCCTGGCAGCCTATGTGTTAGTCATGCATATTTCATGAGCAGTTTTATTCCCCAAGTCACTTGCAAGCAATGCTCAATCCCATGGCTTTGGTGCCTAGGAAATAAAGGTCTTGTCCATAAAGAGATCTCAGGGCAATTATTGTAGCTCTGCACTTTATCAAGGAGAGCAACCGAATGACCTGCTTGTAACATCTGACCAGCACTATTATCAATTTTCTTCTTAATATACATGATTCCTCTCAGTTATCAGTGGATATGGGAAACATGTTCCTCTGATTTTATTTGCCTGATGTAAATTGTTTGAATGATGCCTAGTGATATAAGGAGAATATAAGCCCTTAAGAGAATATTTGTAGCAACCTAATGAGTGTAAAAAGAAGGGGGAAAAAAGCCATGTCGCCATGTCTACAACATACTCAATACTTGTGGGGCAGCAAAAAATAGATCACAGTCCATGGAGCATGGTCAGGCAATTTAAGTGAGTCGACATCTGTTTGTGCAATGTGATGTTTTTCCCAGCTGCATCAGCTGCTGGGAAATAAAGTGTTGGAATGATAATAAGCAGAAAGGAAGTTTGCAGTAACAGTGAAATATAAGCCTCTTTATAGTCTCAATATCTTTTGTGGGCAATTTCCTTTTTTCTCTTTTCAAGACTATTGAGTTCATCAAGACAGCTTCATCTTTGTGAGATCTCCCACCGCGCTTGGAATATGATCGAAGAAATGTGAATCCCATCTGCCAGGTCTTGCGGGTTGACTTTCTAGGTTGGATAAAACTGAAAACAATTTACTTTTTAAAAATTCTGACTTTCTAAATGCTGTCTATGCAGAAAGTAGCTTCATTGTCTTTTGCCCCCTATAACTGCTTTCAGTCTTTCATAGTTGAAATACATTGAAATTATAAGAGCTGGGCCAGGTTAGGGCCAAGATACTTGAATCATATCTGTTAGTTCAACATCCTATATTCCCATTACACCCTGCCCCGGAAAGATTTGGGTGGAAACCCTTGTTCCGCACTCTGCAAGTTATAGAGAGGAGGGGGGAGGGGAGAGAGAAACATTTCCTCTTAAACCAGCAAAATTAATATTTACGTTGTTAAAACATTAGAGAAGCCACAGAAAATTATTAATCTAAAAAGGTTATAATTATCTTTAAAACGGTGGCATCCATTGAAATGTAAATCTTAATGTGCAGGGAGAAGGCTCATGTTCTTGGTGCCTGGGGCCGCCTGCCCGGCGCTGCAGCTGCAATTGATCATTCCAAATCAAAGGGAGAGGGAGATATCTCTGGTGGTGGGCAGGCGGGGGAAGGGTGGTGGGGGGTTGTGGGGGAGCAAGCAGAGAAAGATGCTCTGTTCTTTGGGTCTGTTATAAAAAAAAAAAATGAGCTGGAATGTGTTTCAAATCTCTCTTCTGTTGAATTTGCAGCCCTTCAAAGCTTACCCACAATAAATAAAGTTTTCAAAACCCATAGACTCTAAAAGATTCATTGAAAATTCCTCTGAATTAAGCATCTCTCTCTCTCCCTCTCTCTCCTTTCCTTCCTCCTTCCCTCTCCTCCTATCACTCTTGGTCTAAAGTTACCAAAGCCAGCACAGTTTGAAACAAATGTGAATTAGATGATTAAATATGAGGCATATTTAAACTCTTAATGCTTTCATTGATAATGTAGTTATTTTTTGGCCTGCATTCTGGAAAATGAATGCATTGATTACATTGCTCAAGAAGACAACCTGGTCTAAAGGAAAGAGTAAGGTCAAAGGAAAGAGAAAGAGGACCCAGTGAAAAAGCAGAGGCCAAAAGTGTGAAACCCTGTGTCAGAGTCCCAAGGCCAAAGACTCAGGAGTTCACCAACAAATGACAGGAGACAACTGGAATCTTCCACAGCCCCTCAATATTACTGACTGTGTAGACATTTCTCAAGGTCCATTAAATTCTATTTGATGTACATTAAAAAAGATTTAATCACAGATGCCAGTCAGCTAACCAACCCATTAATCTAGCTGTTTTTCCTAAGAAAATTGTATTTAAAAAGGTCTTTTTTCCTCAATTTAATTTAGTCATCCTTTTAAATTTCATGTATTTATCATGTAAATGTGCCTTATTTGCAAAAGAAAAGCACGGGATTCAATGAAATAAATAGTTATTTCATTAAAATGGATACAAAAAACCCTGTGATTAGGGTAATTAATTTGCACACTAAAAGCTATCTTCCTGGTTCAGATCATTAATATTGATGGCCTTCGATTTTGTTCTCAGTAATGTTCCTTGAAATATACTCAGAACTGGGACCAGGGCTGAATGAGCAGCCATCAGAACACAAGTAAAAATGAGGCATCAGTGAGCATTTGGGGCTGCCTCTCTTCCCTCTTCTTCAGCCAGCAGCACATAATGTAGAGACCTGTGTCCCAAAATAAACTCGACTGATTCTGTTTGAATGAGTTGGTGTGGTTTATCTTATCTCAAATGTCAGTTATTGATGCCTGGCACTTATTGATATGTGTCTTCTTTTGGAGGAGGAAAAAAACATTTAAATTGCAAAATAACATTACAGGAGATTATGTCTAGGTACCACATGCTGTTATGCACAGCATTGCCAGATAACAAGGCAACGTCTGTCAATATACCTTTCTCATTAGATTTTCATCTGCATATTATGCAAATGGTTCGAGCAGGTTTCCACTTTGATAGCTCTCTGTCACAAGTTTGAGTCAAGGCACATATTTTGTTTCTGTTCTGTTCAGCAGATGTATTCCACCAAAGACCTTGTAGAAAAGGTGTCATATCAATGTGCTGCACTATCAAATGTAGCTGTAGGCTGCACTCACATGAAAATCAAATCCTGGAACAATTTTAGATTACCTCACTTCGCTGTGTCAGCATGCCCAACATTCCTGGTGATGGAAAATGAATTAACATTCTGTACTAGATATATGTATGTGCGTGCAAACAGATTCATACAGCAACATAGGAGCTGCTTGATATTTTAACTTGCATTTCAGGGCTTGCTGACAGAGATGTTGTAAATGCTTTTTAATTACAGATAAAAGTATGATTTTTAAGACTGGTTTTCATTTTCCCAACTGTTCTTTTTTTTTTTTTTCTGACATATTGCACTTGAAGTTCCCCTTGCAAGAGATTATACATTTATCCAAAGTTATCAGAATTACTCTCGTGCCTCTGCTACTTTGAAGGTTGCTTTTAGACTATTAAATCTTTTCCAAAAATAAGGATGCCAGAACAGAGGTCTTTAACAATCTCCATTGTTGTTTTAGGGTCAGAAGTGCTTGGGTTAAAATTTGAACACTGTTTCATTGAGTGCAGATTGTGTCAGGGCTTTGTCTCACCTCTGATCTTGATAGTGTGAGTTCTAATGCTGGTCTTGCACTCTCCCTGCCTTTTTTCTTTTCTTTTCTTTTCTTTTCTTCTCTTTTCTTTCTTTTCTTTTCTTTCTTTTTTCTTTTCTTTTCTTTCTTTCTTTCTTTTTCTTCCTTCCTGCCTTTCTTTCTTCTTTCTTTCTTTCTTTCTTTCTTTCTTTCTTTCTTTCTTTCTCTTTCTCTCTCTCTCTCTCTCCCTTCCTTCCTTCCTTCCTTCCTTCCTTCTTTCCCTTTTTTCAGGGTCTCATTCTGTCACCCAGGCTGGAGTGCAGTGGCACAATCTCGGCTCACTGCAACCTCTGCTTCCTGGGATCAAGTAATTCTCCTGCCTGAGCATCCCGAGTAGCTGGAATTACAGGTGCCCACCACCATGCATGGCTAATTTTCGTATTTTTAATAGAGACAGGGTTTCTCCATGTTAGCCAGGCTGGTCTTGAACTTCTGACCTCAGGTGATCCGCCCATCTCAGCCTCCCAAAGTTCTGGGATTATAGGCATGAGCCACCACGCCTGGCCTCTCCCTGCCTTTTAAAATGCTTTCAGGTATTTAGTTCTATACTTGAAACTATAGAACTATACTTGGAACTATAGAACTAAAGAAGTAATTTAGTACTAAAGAAGCAAATAAGTAATTTATTCAAGGAAGATAGCTTCATGTATTTCTGGATTTCTACAGTGTTTTGTAAGCAAGACAAGGCAAAACAAAACAAAACAAAACAAAACTAGCCAGAACGATTTCTCAGACTCTGGTGAAAACTTCGTTGGGGTCGGAGGGGCGGGAGGGGGGTGGGAAATGGAAGCTTTCTATATCTTCCCCAAGACGACTCACTGGGCCTTCTTTGCCTGTCTTGTTTTGTGCAGCGCTTGAAGTGGGGCACGCTAGGTGTCCTGTCATAAGACAGGGTGCCACCGCAGACGGCAACGTGCTAATTAAAAAGAGGAATGCAGCACCAGTCTGCTTGTTATTATTCATGGTAAGCATGCAGCAAATCACTTAGCTGTTTGCTTTAAGAAAAAAAGCTTTTTAAAAATTTCTATCCTATTTTTTCCTTTCTTTTCCTTCCTTCTTTTTTTCTCCTTTTCTTTCTTTCTTTTTTTCCCCTCCCCCGGACTACCCTGTTTAAAAAGATACTTATGGTCTCAAAGACTTTTTCTAAAGAATGACATTGAAAAGACATTGCCCCGAGGTTTGGTAGAGCAAAAGTCTGGATCATTTGTACTGTTTAATGTCATGCCTTTTTTCCCCCGATTCTTTTTTTAAAACAGCTATTCACTCATTACAATATGCTTTCCACAATATGCTTTCTCTAACCGATTAACAAGTAGGTGAGATGAGTAGGCAGTATTGTTCCAGGGATTTTTTATTTTTTTAAGCATTAAGGAGAAATGATAATAAGAAAAACAGTTTTCTATAACTTACATCCCCTGAATGCTGGCATTAGAAGGGATTTGCAGCCTGTTAGGCCATGTTCACATTTATTAAGATGTCAGACACTGAATAAAGCAGAAATAGCATTGTTTTAGAAATAGCAATCAATCAACTTCCCTCCCACAAGCAAAATCTAAGTTCAAATACCATAAACTTGGACTTTGAGATTCTGGTACTTTACAGGAGGCAAACATGAACCTTCGCATTTGCTTTTCTGAAATGTATCACCATTTAAAGGAAGCTGTCATAAGTATTTCAGATTTATATAATCCTTTTCTTCTGAGGCATCTAAGAAGTTTATAAATGAGCAGTCCACCTACACACTTCATTTTCTCTGATGTTGGGATCCTTATTTTCCAAGTGTAAGAATTTGTACACGAATGTAAATGTTCCATGGCTTTTTCAAGATGACCAAAGGAATTAGAACCCTGAAATAACTACTTATTCTGTTCGATTTGGGAAACTTGGAAAGCCATTTAAATATTGTTCTTTTTTTCCCCCCAGGCATCACTCCCTAAATAAAGAGTACAAATTCTTTTTGTGGTAATTCGGTTTGCTAGCTGAAAGGTCCATTGGCAATTCTGATGCTAACTCCTAGACTCACAAAAAGTATCCAACTTTTACTCAAAAAGAATATTTTTATATAGAAAGAGGAAGCTGAACTGTTAGACACTGGGATTCCCCAGCCATTTACAAACGGGCTGCATTGCTCGAGGCTATGGTTCTAGTTCACTGCTGTGATTACTTCACTCCAGCTGCCAGAGTATCCCGCTGACCCCATTCTTTGCAGTGGAGTTGTGATGTTGTAAGTATCACTTCACTGTTTGGTAGAGTGGCTGGATTGTATGAATTTGTCTTTGGTGATCTTGTCTTACACCTTGATGCTATTCAGTAGTGTTCATGGGTTACTCAAGGAACTGGATAAGATCATAGTGGTGGCTCCAAAGGACTTTGGAGTTTTCACAGCTTCTATCTATCCAGTTTGAATAAGGGTTTGCTGTGTGTTACTGACATCCAGATAGGTTGAACAATTGAGGACATTTCTGTTTTAGAACAGAGCCTGGCTTCCTTTCTTAGTCCTAGATCAGTTGTCAGGGGATAAAACCTCCTTACTAGCAAACATTTAATTTCCCCCTAACCCTCAGCTGAATTGTGCCCCAAATCCTCAAATACATGTATTGAAGCCCTAACCTCTAGTACCTCAGGAATGTGACTGTATTTGGGGATGAGACCTCTAAAGGGGTAATTCAGTTAAAGTGAGGCTGTTAAGGTAGGGTTTAATCCAATTTGACTAGTGTTTTTAAAAGAGGAGAAAATTTGGACATACAGAGATCCAGGGATGCACATGTGATACTAGTGGGCTAGGGGAGGTCCCAAATGCTGGTAATGAAGTAGGATATTTCCCTGATCCCTTCATGGGCAGGAACTGGAGTGCAGGAGTGCTGAAACTAGCTGGCCACTTCAGCGCCAGCAGGGATGAATTCCACTTACTCTAACCTGCTGTGCTTCACCCGTCATGGCCGGGGGGGAGCACTCAGGTGAGCCAGTGCAGGAGATGGGTGAGTGCTTTCGGGCACTGGCAGGAGTAAAACTCCATGCAGACCCTGTGGCAGTGCCTGGGGGGGTGCCCTTGACCCCTGAAACCCCAGAAAGAGTGTTATAGTGTTCTTTCAGCTTTGCTGTCCTTGGACAGCTTAAGTATTCACAGCTCAGTGGAGGGTCACTGTGATAGCCAATTGCACTCACACTTGAGTTCTTGTCTGGCATCCAGGAGGAATGAGGTCCAGTGAACAAATTGAAGATGGTAAATGTGGGGGATTTTATTACCAATGAAAGTGGCTTTCAGTGGGAAGGGGAGCTGAAAAGGGGACATGGAGGGAACGTAATCTTCCCATGAAGTTCAGCTGTTCCTGGCCGGACTCCTCTCCAAAGCTATGCCATCAAGCTGTCCCTCTGAAGTCAAGACGCTTTTCTCTGACGTCCAATTGTAGTCTCTGATGTCCAGCTGCTTCTCCTGCTCCCTGCTGGATGATCCTGAGTTCTTATGGGCACAAGATCGGGGGTGGGGCAGGCCATGGGTGGTTTTGGAAAAGGCAACATTGGAGCAGGAAAACAGGGATGTAAGTTCTTGCTTTGGGCCATGGTTCCAGGCTTGAGGGTGGGGCCCTCTCCAGGGACCTGCCCTCTTCTGCCCAGAATTTCCCTGCTTCCTGTCCCTGTCAGTGGGATCTTGACCCCGGCTGGTGTCCAGGCTGTTGACACTGTCACAAGAAGAAATTCAAGGATGAGTTGGAAAATAGTGAAAGTACATAGATTTATTGCAAAGGGAAAAGTACATATACACAATCAAGAAAGGAGAATGCAGGCATACGGGAGAGAGTCACACACTGGGTTTGGGGTTTGTCTTTGTGGGTTTCTTTGATCAAGTGGTGAAATACTCATGAAGATTCCTGGGAACAAATGGAGATTTTTGGGAACTGTGGTGACACCCATGTTTATAGCAAACATGGGTATTCCGGGAACCGTCATGGTGCTGGTGGATGTGTGTTTAATGTGCTAATGATGGTATAATGAGGTCCTAGGTGAAACCTGGGTCAAATCCAGTACCACCTTGGGTTCAGTCGGATTTAGCCAGCCTGGTCCACACCCTGGTTTTCAGGATCTTATTGGCCTCTAGATTATGCACATATTTCAACAGTTTCCTTTTGCTAGTCATATGAAATTTCTGCCTGGAGTTTTCTGTCCTCCTGTGACCACCCTGTATCATCCCTGTCTTACATCACAGAAGTCATACAAAGAGGTGCAAGAGGGTGAGAAGAGAGGCCTCAAAGGAAACCAGTCTGCCAGCAACTTGATCTTAGAATTACAGCCTCCAGGACCATAGGAAAATCAATTTCAATTGTGTAAACCATCCAGTGTGGTGTTTTGTTATGGCAGCCCAAGCAAACTAATACACTTCTCTTGGACAGTGAGGACTATCTTTCCTGTGATTGTAGAAAATCTGCATTACAATTATGACTTTTGTAGAATACTGATGTGTACTTCATAAAGTTCACTAAGTTTTACAAATGGCTGTTAATGTTAATTTCAAGTTGACAAATGAGAAAACCATTTCTGTGATGCTAATCTCCAAGTGTATCTTTATTTTGCTGACTAAAAATCTGTTCAAATTTTTCTCCTTGGCATTCTTACATTCAAGAGAATTCATAAAGCTATTTCATTTTGAATTTTTAAAATGAGGCATATGTATGAATTTTATTTGAGAGGCTTAATTGACTCTTGATAAACATGTCAAAAAATATAAAGAAAGGATTTATTAGATTAAACTTAAAAGGCTACAATCAATAGAGATATGATAATAATACAGACCTTGTCTTTATTTAAAATGTTGATGTTTTATTTACTGTGGATTTTTGGCATTCATTTTCATTTTAAAAATTCCACTATAATATTATTTTTCTTGATTTCTGAGCTTTGGGGTCTCCATCAATTTTATGTCTGAGATGAATGTGTTATTTGCCTCATCCTAGCCCTAGCCTTGAATTTGTAGATAAAGTGATACTACCAGTCATAGCTGGGCACTCCTTTTCTACTCCCCTTTGGGGGAATGAATGAAGTTCATGCATTCATTCCCCCAAACTTTTCCCCAGAAGTTAGCCAAAGAATGGCTTAGCAGCTGACTCTGCTGGTTAGGACACATGTAGATACTAGCTAACCACTTAGAAAATTCCCTGTGGACTTTAAGTCATTTCACTTTATAGTTCTTGTGAAGAAGGTGATTGTTGGCTCAGTTTTGGAGAGTTTCACAAGTGGGAAAAATTTCAAGATTAACGATCATGAAAAAGTATGTATCAAAAAGAGAAGAGGGAAATAGAGATGAAGGCAATAGAGGCAGGCCAGAAAAGAGATAAAAGCAAAAACACACCAACAGAGAAATAATATTGTAAACTTATAGACTGAGCAGATGCAGAAGTCCTCTTGCTCTTTATAAAACTACAGAGAAATTTTATGCAAATTATGACATTAGCAATTGTTGTCAAGGGTGTGGAGTAACAGGAACTCTCATATTCTGCTGGTGGGAGTGTAATTTGGGAATTAGCCCTGTGAAAAAAAAATTGGCAATCAATATTAAGGTTTGAATTACACATGCCCTGTGACTCAGAAATTTCACTTCTAGGTATGTAGCCCAGAGAAACTTTTAAATCTGTACACAAAAAGATATAAAGGAATGTTCATTGTGGCATCAATTGTAACAGTAACAAGAAAGAAATAAGCTAAATACTGCCTTCAGGGAATGGATAATAAAATATGGTATATTCGAGATAAAATATTGGACAGCAGGTAAAAGATTTACCTGCATTGTTATGGATACATCTCAAAAGCAAAGCTGAAAATATTTGCAAAGATGTAGAGAAGTTTGAACCCTTGTACATTGCTGGTAGGAATGTAAAATTGTAAGTTGTGATGAAAAACAGTATGGTAGTTCCTCAAAAAAAAAAAAAAAAAAAAAACAGAATTACCATATAATCAAGCAATTCTGCTTCCAGGTATATTTCTAAAAGAATTAAAAGCAGGAACTGAAACAAATATTTGTACACCAATGTTCATAGCAGCATTATTCACAATAGCCAAAAGGTGAAAGCAACCGAAGTGTCCATTGACAGATGAATGGATGAACATAATTGTGGTATATACATGCAATGGAGTATTACTCAGCCTTAACAAGAAAGGAAATTCTGACATATGTTATAATATGGATGAAACTTGAAGGCATTGTGCTAAATGAAACAAGCCAACCATAAAAGGACAACTACTGTTTGATTCCATTATATAAAGTATCTAGAGGAATCAAATTCATAAAGACAGACAGTACAATGGTTTTTAAGGTCTGGAAGAGTAAAGGAGAATGAGAGGCTATTGTTTAATGGATACAGAATTGAGCTGTACACTTAAAATCATGAAATTGTACATCTTATGTATATTTTACCAGAATACAAAAAGGTTGGTTCAAAAAAGCAGGTCACAAAAGGATTCATTAGATACAATTTGTGTAAATTGAGTGAATACATAAAATGATACTATATTTTATAGATATCTACGTGCATAGTAAAAATATGAAAACATTGCTGTGAAGAATGCATCCCACTTTCAGGATAGTGGTTAATTTGGGGAAGAGAGGGAGAGAAAAGAGATGATAATGGAAGGTGACAACTTCCACTTTATTTTATTTTTGTTTTTAAAAATTTTTTTAGAAGAATATATTTTATTTTTATATAAGAAACTGTTTACAAGATAAATAATGTTTTGAAAAAATAACAGGCTATGTTTAACTGACAAAAATATTCAGGATAAAAATATTTTTTTTTCTTTTTTTTTTTATTATACATTAAGTTTTAGGGTACACGTGCACATTGTGCAGGTTAGTTACATATGTATACATGTGCCATGCTGGTGCACTGCACCCACTAACTCGTCATCTAGCATTAGGTATATCTCCCAATGCCATCCCTCCCCCCTCCCCCGACCCCACAACAGTCCCCGGAGTGTGATATTCCCCTTCCTGTGTCCATGTGATCTCATTGTTCAATTCCCACCTATGAGTGAGAATATGTGGTATTTGGTTTTTTGTTCTTGCGATAGTTTACTGAGAATGTTTTCCAATTTCATCCATGTCCCTACAAAGGACATGAACTCATCATTTTTTATGGCTGCATAGTATTCCATGGTGTATATGTGCCACATTTTCTTAATCCACTCTATCATTGTTGGACATTTGGGTTGGTTCCAAGTCTTTGCTATTGTGAATAATGCTGCAATAAACATACGTGTGCATGTGTCTTTATAGCAGTGTGATTTATAGTCCTTTGGGTATATACCCAGTTATGGGATGGCTGGGTCAAATGATATTTCCAGTTCTAGATCCCTGAGGAATCGCCACACTGACTTCCACAATGGTTGAACTAATTTACAGTCCCACCAACAGTGTAAAAGTGTTCCTATTTCTCCACATCCTCTCCAGCACCTGTTGTTTCCTGACTTTTTAA
Source organism: Pan paniscus (assembly GCF_029289425.2). Classification (NCBI taxonomy): domain Eukaryota; kingdom Metazoa; phylum Chordata; class Mammalia; order Primates; family Hominidae; genus Pan; species Pan paniscus. The sequence goes on along the minus strand of NC_073253.2, from coordinate 119,512,724 downwards.
TGATTGCCATTCTAACTGGTGTGAGATGGTATCTCATTGTGGTTTTGATTTGCATTTCTCTGATGGCCAGTGATGATGAGCATTTTTTCATGTGTTTTTTGACTGCATAAATGTCTTCTTTTGAGAAGTGTCTGTTCATGTCCTTCGCCCACTTTTTGATGGGGTTGTTTGTTTTTTTCTTGTAAATTTGTTTGAGTTCATTGTAGATTCTGGATATTAGCCCTTTGTCAGATGAGTAGCTTGCGAACATTTTCTCCCATTTTGTAGGTTGCCTGTTCACTCTGATGGTAGTTTCTTTTGCTGTGCAGAAGCTCTTTAGTTTAATTAGATCCCATTTGTCAATTTTGTATTTTGTTGCCATTGCTTTTGGTGTTTTAGACATGAAGTCCTTGCCCATGCCTATGTCCTGAATGGTAATGCCTAGGTTTTCTTCTAGGGTTTTTATGGTTTTAGGTCTAACGTTTAAGTCTTTAATCCATCTTGAATTGATTTTTGTATAAGGTGTAAGAAAGGGATCCATTTTCAGTTTCTACATATGGCTAGCCAGTTTTCCCAGCACCATTTATTAAATAGGGAATCCTTTCCCCATTGCTTGTTTTTCTCAGGTTTGTCAAAGATCAGATAGTTGTAGATATGCGGCATTATTTCTGAGGGCTCTGTTCTGTTCCATTGATCTATATCTCTGTTTTGGTACCAGTACCATGCTGTTTTGGTTACTGTAGCCACATAGTATAGTTTGAAGTCAGGTAGTGTGATGCCTCCAGCTTTGTTATTTTGGCTTAGGATTGACTTGGCGATGCGGGCTCTTTTTTGGTTCCATATGAACTTTAAAGTAGTTTTTTCCAATTCTGTGAAGAAAGGCATTAGTAGCTTGATCGGGATGGCATTGAATCTGTGAATTACCTTGGGCAGTATGGCCATTTTCACGATATTGATTCTTCCTACCCATGAGCATGGAATGTTCTTTCATTTGTTTGTATCCTCTTTTATTTCCTTGAGCAGTGGTTTGTAGTTCTCCTTGAAGAGGTCCTTCACATCCCTTGTAAGTTGGATTCCTAGGTATTTTATTCTCTTTGAAGCAATTGTGAATGGGAGTTCACTCATCATTTGGCTCTCTGTTTGTCTGTTGCTGGTGTATAAGAATGCTTGTGATTTTTGTACATTGATTTTGTATCCCGAGACTTTGGTGAAGTTGCTTATCAGCTTAAGGAGATTTTGGGCCGAGACAATGGGGTTTTCTAGATATACAATCATGTCGTCTGCAAACAGGGACAATTTGACTTCCTCTTTTCCTAATTGAATACCCTTTATTTCCTTCTCTGCCTAATTGCCCTGGCCAGAACTTCCAACACTATGTTGAATAGGAGTGGTGAGAGAGGGCATCCCTGTCTTGTGCCAGTTTTCAAAGGGAATGCTTCCAGTTTTTGCCCATTCAGTATGATATTGGCTGTGGGTCTGTCATAGATAGCTCTTATTATTTTGAAATATGTCCCATCAATACCTAATTTATTGAGAGTTTTTAGCATGAAGGGTTGTTGAATTTTGTCAAAGGCCTTTTCTGCATCTATTGAGATAATCATGTGGTTTTTGTCTTTGGTTCTGTTTATATGCTGGATTATGTTTATTGATTTGCGTATATTGAACCAGCCTTGCATCCCAGGGATGAAGCCCACTTGATCATGGTGGGTAAGCTTTTTGATGTGCTGCTGGATTCGGTTTGCCAGTATTTTATTGAGGATTTTTGCATCAATGTTCATCAAGGATGTTGGTCTAAAATTCTCTTTTTTTGTTGTGTCTCTGCCCAGCTTTGGTATCAGAATGATGCTGGCCTCATAAAATGAGTTAGGGAGGATTCCCTCTTTTTCTATTGATTGGAATAGTTTCAGAAGGAATGGTACCAGTTCCTCCTTGTACCTCTGGTAGAATTCAGCTGTGAATCCATCTGGTCCTGGACTCTTTTTGGTTGGTAAGCTATTGATTATTGCCACAATTTCAGATCCTGTGATTGGTCTATTCAGAGATTCAACTTCTTCCTGGTTTAGTCTTGGGAGAGTGTATGTGTCAAGGAATTTATCCATTTCGTCTAGATTTTCTAGTTTATTTGCGTAGAGGTGTTTGTAGTATTCTCTGATGGTAGTTTGTATTTCTGTGGGATCAGTGGTGATATCCCCTTTATCATTTTTTATTGCGTCTATTAGATTCTTCTCTCTATTTTTCTTTATTAGTCTTGCTAGCGGTCTATCAATTTTGTTGATCCTTTCGAAAAACCAGCTCCTGGATTCATTAATTTTTTGAAGGGTTTTTGTGTCTCTATTTCCCTCAGTTCTGCTCTGATTTTAGTTATTTCTTGCCTTCTGCTAGCTTTTGAATGTGTTTGCTCTTGCTTTTCTTGTTCTTTTAATTGTGATGTTAGGGTGTCAATTTTGGATCTTTCCTGCTTTCTCTTGTGGGCATTTAGTGCTTTAAATTTCCCTCTACACACTGCTTTGAATGCGTCCCAGAGATTCTGGTATGTTGTGTCTTTGTTGTCGTTGGTTTCAAAGAACATCTTTATTTCTGCCTTCATTTCCTTATGTACCCAGTAGTCATTCAGGAGCAGGTTGTTCAGTTTCCATGTAGTTGAGCAGTTTTGAGTGAGATTCTTAATCCTGAGTTCTAGTTTGATTGCACTGTGGTCTGAGAGATAGTTTGTTATAATTTCTGTTCTTTTACATTTGCTGAGGAGTGCTTTACTTCCAAGTATGTGGTCAATTTTGGAATAGGTGTGGTATGGTGCTGAAAAAAATGTATATTCTGTTGATTTGGGGTGGAGAGTTCTGTAGATGTCTATTAGGTCCACTTGGTGCAGAGCTGAGTTCAATTCCTGGGTATCCTTGTTGACTTTCTGTCTCGTTGATCTGTCTAATGTTGACAGTGGGGGTGTTAAAGTCTCCCATTATTATTGTGTGGGAGTCTAAGTCTCTTTGTAGGTCACTCAGGACTTGCTTTATGAATCTTGGTGCTCCTGTATTGGGTGCATATATATTTAGGATAGCTCTTCTTGTTGAATTGATCCCTTTACCATTATGTAATGGCCTTCTTTGTCTCTTTTGATCTTTGTTGGTTTAAAGTCTGTTTTATCAGAGACTAGTATTGCAACCCCTGTCTTTTTTTGTTTTCCATTTGCTTGGTAGATCTTCCTCCATCCTTTTATTTTGAGCCTATGTGTGTCTCTGCACATGAGATGGGTTTCCTGAATACAGCACTATGGGTCTTGACTCTTTATCCAATTTGCCAGTCTGTGTCTTTTAACTGGAGCATTTAGTCCATTTACATTTAAAGTTAATATTGTTATGTGTGAATTTGATCCTGTCATTATGATGTTAGCTGGTTATTTTGCTCGTTAGTTGATGCAGTTTCTTCCTAGTCTTGATGGTCTTTACATTTTGGCATGATTTTGCAGCGGCTGGTACTGGTTTTTCCTTTCCATGTTTAGTGCTTCCTTCAGGAGCTCTTTTAGGGCAGGCCTGGTGGTGACAAAATCTCTCAGCATTTGCTTGTCTGTAAAGTAGTTTATTTCTCCTTCGCTTATGAAGCTTAGTTTGGCTGGATATGAAATTCAGGGTTGAAAATTCTTGTCTTTAAGAATGTTGAATATTGGCCCCCACTCTCTTCTGGCTTGTAGGGTTTCTGCCGAGAGATCCGCTGTTAGTCTGATGGGCTTCCCTTTGAGGGTAACCCGACCTTTCTCTCTGGCTGCCCTTAACATTTTTTCCTTCATTTCAACTTTGGTGAATCTGTCAATTATGTGTCTTGGAGTTGCTCTTCTCGAGGAGTATCTTTGTGGCGTTCTCTGTATTTCCTGAATCTGAACATTGGCCTGCCTTGCTAGATTGGGAAATTCTCCTGGATAATATCCTTCAGAGTGTTTTCCCACTTGGTTCCATTCTCCCCATCACTTTCAGGTACACCAATCAGACGTAGATTTGGTCTTTTCACATAGTCCCATATTTCTTGGAGGCTTTGCTCATTTCTTTTTATTCTTTTTTCTCTAAACTTCCCTTCTCGCCTCATTTCATTCATTTCATCTTCCATCGCTGATACCCTTTCTTCCAATTGATCGCATCGGCTCCTGAGGCTTCTGTATTCTTCACGTAGTTCTCGAGCCTTGGTTTTCAGCTCCATCAGCTCCTTTAAGCACTTCTCTGTATTGGTTATTCTAGTTATACATTCTTCTAAATTTTTTTCAAAGTTTTCAACTTCTTTGCCTTTGGTTTGAATGTCCTCCCGTAGCTCAGAGTAATTTGATCGTCTGAAGCCTCCTTCTCTCAGCTTGTCAAAGTCATTCTCCATCCAGCTTTGTTCCGTTGCTGGTGAGGAACTGCGTTCCTTTGGAGGAGGAGAGGCACTCTGCTTTCTAGAGTTTCCAGTTTTTCTGTTCTGTTTTTTTCCCATCTTTGTGGTTTTATCTACTTTTGGTCTTTGATGATGGTGAGGTACAGATGGGTTTTTGGTGCGGATGTCCATTCTGTTTGTTAGTTTTCCTTCTAACAGACAGGACCCTCAGCTGCAGGTCTGTTGGAATACCCTGCCGTGTGAGGTGTCAGTGTGCCCCTGCTGGGGGGTGCCTCCCAGTTAGGCTGCTCAGGGGTCAGGGGTCAGGGACCCACTTGAGGAGGCAGTCTGCCCGTTCTCAGATCTCCAGCTGCATGCTGGGAGAACCACTGCTCTCTTCAAAGCTGTCAGACAGGGACATTTAAGTCTGCAGAGGTTACTGCTGACTTTTTGTTTGTCTGTGCCCTGCCCCCAGAGGTGGAGCCTACAGAGGCAGGCAGGCCTCCTTGAGCTGTGGTGGGCTCCGCCCAGTTCGAGCTTCCTGGGTGCTTTGTTTACCTAAGCAAGCCTGGGCAATGGCGGGCGCCCCTCCCCCAGCCTGGCTGTCGCCTTGCAGTTTGATCTCAGACTGCTGTGCTAGCAATCAGGGACACTCCGTGGGTGTAGGACCCTCTGAGCCAGGTGCGGGATAATCTCGTGGTGCGCCGTTTTTTAAGCCAGTCGGAAAAGCGCAGTATTCGGGTGGGAGTGACCCGATTTTCCAGGTGCCGTCCGTCGCCCCTTTCTTTGACTCGGAAAGGGAACTCCCTGACCCCTTGCGCTTCCCGAGTGAGGCAATGCCTCGCCCTGCTTCAGCTCGTGCACGGTGCGCGCACCCACTGACCTGCGCCCACTGTCTGGCACTCCCTAGTGAGATGAACCCGGTACCTCAGATGGAAATGCAGAAATCACCGTCTTCTGCGTCGCTCACGCTGGGAGCTGTAGACCAGAGCTGTTCCTATTCGGCCATCTTGGCTCCTCCCCAACTTCCACTTTATTAGCAATATTTTATTTCTTTCTTTCTTTTTTTTTTTTTTTTTTGAGATGGGAGTCTCGCTCTTTTGCCCAGGCTGGAGTGCAGTGGCGTGATCTCGGCTCACTGCAAGCTCTGCCTCCTGGGTTCACGCCATTCTCCTGCCTCAGCCTCCTGAGTAGCTGGGACTACAGGTGCCTGCCACCACGCCTGGCTAATTTTTTGTATTTTTAGTGGAGACGTGGTTTCATCATGTTAGCCAGGATGGTCTCGATCTCCTGACCTCGTGATCTGCCCGCCTAGGCCTCCCAAAGTGCTGGGATTACAGGTGTGAACCACCGCGCCCGGCCACGATATTTTATTTCTAAGAGAAATAAAGTTTAATGACCTTTCTTAGGTTTTTCTGTACTTGAAGAAAAGCATAAACTGTAGTAGCTGTACCATGCTGTATTCAGCTTGCTCCATGAGTTTCAGATAGCACAACTCTAAACAACAAGAGCAGTAGCAGCAATTATCACTGTTATTTGTAGTAGTTGTATGGTGTTAGGTTAAAGCACAAAGAAGAGAAGTTGGGAGATCGGACTGAAGAACTCAGCTTCACCATTTATTTAACTGTATTGAGCGTCAATAAAGTTAACAAGGTAGGCTTCATAGGATTGCAACAACATCATGTATGTACAAGCCTGGCATTTAGCAACCATTCAGTATGGGATATAACATTAGTCAAATGCCATTGCTTTCATCCTTCTTGAAAATACTTATTATTTTCACTTTTTTCATCTTGAAGTTGTTCCTTCTATTGCCAGTATGGAGAGGGAGCACATTCAGATGCCAAACAGCAATGCCTTTACTGGATTAAAAATGCCAGTAAAAATGCTGTCTAGTCCTAGAATTTAATCATACTTCATGGCTCTGCCTGTAGTGATAACCTCTGGAAAAGTTAAGTCAAAGTCCACTAAGTTATCACACTTGGGCTTGTGGGATTTTTTACCCTCAGGAGAGGAAGTTGTATTAACAATTTATTCTGGTGCATACCAATGAATATGTGTGTGATATGAAATGAAAGTTTCTAGGGGAGAACATAAAGAACAAAGAGGCAGAAACTCGCAATTATGTTTCTGTACTATCTCCCACAATACTGTTTGACCTTGTAAAGTTTTCCCATGATTCAAATGAAGATGACAGTACCCATTAGCTGTTACATATTTCTACCTTACAAAGAAAAGGGTTGCTGTCAGGATTAATGAGATGATGTTTGTAAACAGCTTTGAGCTCTTTGGGAGACAGATGTTCTATAAATACAAATTATTAATAAAGTATTTATACTGATTATTGCAGGAAATGTCAACACTTCTGGAGTAAAGAAGTCATCAATTATATGGCATATTCAGTGGGAGGAAGAGTATGGCTATGGAATAGAGATACTCAACAGGCTCATGTAATTCTTTGAAAATGTACTATAAAATTAGAACGGCACCAGCTGCAATGATACCAAGGAACTGTGTTTGTTAGGATCCTTCTGATGACAAGGACAGGTAAATAGCTTAGGATATCTCGAATTAGCAATTTATTGTAGCAGGTACCTGAAAGACTGGAAACATAAGATCAAGTCCTAAACTGAAAGGTCAGACAACAAAGATGTACACCCTGACTCACCCTTGCCTGAAGAACCAACTCTTGACGTCTCAGAGGACATGTCCTTCTACTTTATCTATTTTGTTCTATTCATTACTGAATTTCTCTCTCTCTTCTTTTAATGCAGCGGTAGTATGTTATTCTTCCTTCTGTCATTTCTGTCTCTTTTTACTCGCCTCCTTAACTCATGGTTTCTTTTGATTAATGGCTTCTGTAGCCTCATGGTTTCTGCTTACTGACTTTCTCTATATGGCTCTTATCTTTTGCTTCTGTCTCATTGGTGGCTCTCTCTCATGTCTTGTGTTTTAATACCTTAAGAGGGGGGATTTGAGCAGTCCGCTCAGGTTGAGTAGTCACTAACGGGTATAAGAAGTATTTACTGGGAAGAGTTCTCATGCTGGGCTACCTCGCAAGCCTATTTATGCTCTTTTTTGTTGTTGTTCCCTTTGCATTAGACACTAATCATTACTGCAGTGAGTTGTGGAAAGAGTTGCAGGGGACATTACGTAAGGAATGGAAGGCCACAGAAAGAAATAGACAGCCGGGTGCAGTGGCTCACGCCTGTAATCCCAGCACTTTGGGAGGCTGAGGTGAGTAGATCACCTGAGGTTGGGAGTTCGAGACCAGCCTGACCAACATGGAGAAACCCTGTCTCTACTAAAAATACAAAATTAGCTGTGCGTGGTAGCGCATGCCTGTAATCCCAGCTACTCAGGAGGCTGAGGCAGGAGAATTGCTTGAACCTGGGAGGCGGAGGTTGCGGTGAGCCGAGATCGTGCCATTGCACTCCAGCCTGGGCAACAAAAGCGAGACTCCCTCTCAAGGAAAAAAGAAAGAAAGAAAAAGAAATAGCCTTTGAACACCTATCTCAGAAGTGGCTTGAGGGCCTGGCGGTTCTCAGTGCCACATGGATTATCTACTCATAAATGAGAGTGAAAGGTGACGAATAAAGTTTAAAATTCTGATATTTACTTTTATAACCTTTTTGAGGTATTTTATATGTTACTTTTGAATATTCAAAAAACAAGAGAAGATACGTTAGCTTGGAAATACTGACTTATGTGTTGCAGATATTTACTATTTTAAAATATTTTGTTTATAGTGTCTTTCACCATAAAAGTTTTTTAAGTCCTGTATTCAAATATGCTAATCTTTTAAAATGGTCTCTAGACTTTGTGTCTTGATTATAAAGACATTTTCTTCACTAAAATCATAAAAATACTTTCCCACAATTTTCTCTAGCACTTTATTTTTTACTCTTGTTGTTTTTACTCCTAGAAATTTAGTCCCTCTTATTAAAGTGAGAGAAACATAATAGTATGACAAAACTTTTTTTTTTTTTTGGAGATGGAGTTTTGCTCTTGTTGCTCAGGCTGAAGTGCAATGGTGCCATCTCAGCTCACGGCAACCTCCGCCTCCTGGGTTTAAGCAATTCTCCTGCCTCAGCCTCCTGAGTAGCTGGGATTACAGGCATGCATCACCATGCCCAGCTAATTTTGTATTTTTAGTAGAGACAGGGTTTCTCCACGTTGGTCAGACTGGTCTGGAACTCTCGGCCTAAGGTGATCTGCCCGCCTCGGCCTCCCAAAATGCTGGAATTACAGGCATGAGCCACCATGCCCCACCTGAGAAAACTTTAATATAGACAGACTTTAATAAAGACTCTTTGTCTTTAAGAGGAAAATAAAGAATAAAGAAATAGAAGACTAAATGGTATAATTAATGATTTTAAGCAGTAATTAAAACCTTATATCCAACAAATAAGGAATACAATTTTTTCTTTTAACCCTTACGAAGCATTTATAAAAACATATCATGCAAAAGACTACAAGGAAATTCCCATATACTCTCCAAGAAGTTGACATCCCTCCCCTAGTACAAGCCAGGTGCTTTCCTGAGCAACTCTCCAGTAAAAGGGCTGATCAGAATTGAAATTGAAGACTACCTAGAAAAAAACATGAAACATTACTCATAAAAGTCCTGGGATCTAGCCAAGTTGCTACTCAAAAAAATTCATAGTATTGGCCAGGTGCTGTGGCTCATGCCTGCAATCCCAGCACTTTGAGAGGCCGAGGTGGGCAGATCACGAGGTCAGGAGTTCAAGACCAGCCTGGCCAACATAGTGAAACCCCATCTCTACCAAAAATACAAAAAATTACCCGGGCATGGTGGCAGGCGCCTGTATTCCTAGCTACTTGGGAGGCTGAGGCGGGAGAATCACTTGAACCTGGGAGGCAGAGGTTGCAGCGAGCTGAGATTGCGCCACTGCACTCCAGCCCCTGCGACCATGCAAGATTCCGTCTCAAAAAAAAAAAAAAAAAAAGCATAGTATCGAGGACATTTATGATTAAACAAGAATGAAAATAAATATACTAGACATTGATTCACAAAATAAAAACAAAAAACAGCAACACCCAGTTAAGCCCAAGAACAACGAGAGGTATAAATAAAGAGAGAAAAGGTAAATAGAGTAAATAGTAAATAGGAATACTGAAAAAAAGATGAATATAATTAATTAGAAAAGAGGAAAAAGGTAGATGTAAGGAGTAAATCTAAGAATTTTGAAAGGCTTGATAAGGAAACCACACCTTTGACCAGGAATTAAGGGGAGAGGGAGAGAAAAAACTATGTAATATAAGGGAAACCATAGACACAGAAGAAATGTCATGGTTATACTTTCATGGACAATACACGTAAAATTCTTGAATTAAATGAATAATTTCCTGAGAAAATATAAGTGACCAAAATTGATCTAAGGCAAGTTGAAAACCTGAAGAAGTAAGTCATACGGATATCATAATAGGAAGAGGAAGCGGTGGCACAGGAAATAGATCAGTGGAACAAAATAAAAAATCCAGAAACAGACTTAAATATGTATGAAACTGCTGCGGCGGGCGGATCACGAGGTCAGGACCATCCTGGCTAAGACGGTGAAACCCCGTCTCTACTAAAAATACAAAAAATTAGCTGGGCGAGGTGGCACACGCCTGTAGTCCCAGCTACTGGGGAGGCTGAGGCAGGAGAATGGCGTGAACCCAGGAGGCGGAGCTTGCAGTGAGCCAAGATCACGCCATTGCACTCCAGCCTGGGCGACAGAGCGAGACTCCGTCTCAAAAAAAAAAAAAAAGAAGAATAGAGGGGAAGGGCCCCTCAAATAAATTGGAGGAAAAGAAGATTATTCAACGAAGTGTGCTGGGTAATTTAATAGTCATTTAGAAATCAATCGATCAGTTAATATCCTTACTCTGTACCTTACACCAAATAATTTCTATTACATTTAAAATAGAATTTAAATTTTTACATTTAAAATTTTTAAATGTAAAAAATTATAGAAAAATACAGGTGAATATTTATATAATCTTGAGAGGAAAACCTGTCTAATCATGAACCTAAGGGCAGAAACCATACAAGAAAATGCCACTGGAGTTAATCAGGTATACATTTAAAAGTTTTGTTTTCAAAACTACCAATTCATTTATAAAAGAACTTGGGAGAATACTGCAATATATGTGGTAAAAATGTGTTGCTATTCTTAATATAAAAGTTCCTAAAAATTAATAAGCAAAAGATAAATGCCCTAAAGGAAAAATGGACTAAGAAAGTTTCTAGAGAAGAAATTTATCTGCCCTGTGAGAAATTCATTAGTTTCACTGCTAATCAAGAAATGCAAAGTCAAAAAAATTAGCATATTGTATCTTTCAACTGGCAAAGATGAAAACAGAATGGAAAAAGTGAAATCCCGTTCCTTGTTGGTAATTGTTATTATAAAGGTACAAACTTTTTGAGAAGCAATTTGGCAAAATTCACAAGTATTCTTGTTGAAGTATTTTTAAGAAAAGTGTTTTACAGACAGCAAAAATATATAATGTAGCATTCTATTTATTGCTTCCTGCAGGTTGTTTATATTAGTAAAAGAGAGGTGACAGACTAAATGTTCTAAAATAGTGTATTTATTAAATGAATTAGAATATATCCTTACAATAGAACTCTATAGAGCCATTAAAGTGATGCAAATCAGTGTTTATTTTTATGAAATACATCCCCAATATGTTTCCTAATAGAAAACAAAAGCCTCCAAAGAATAAAATCTCACTTTTGCTAAGAATGTGTCTGTTGTAGACAGCCACTGCAATACATTGAGTTCCCTAGAGATGGCACCAGGGCAGGTGAGAGCCAGATGGGCACTAGACTACTCTGCCTTGCTGAGAAAAAATAAATAAACATGGGCAAAGGAAAGCCTAAGATGCTGTGAGGCAAAATGTCATCATACGGATTCTTTGTGCAAAACTGTTAGGAAGAGCACAAAAAGAGCACCCAGATGCTTCTATCATCTTCTCAGAAGAACTCAGAGAGGTGGAAACCACGTCTGCTAAAGAGAAAGGAAAATTTGAAGACGTAGCAAAGGTGGACTAGGCTTGTTAGGAAAGATGAATGAAACCTATGTCCCCTGTAAAGGAGAAACAAAAAAGTCTAGGAGCCCAACGCACCCAAGATTTCTCCTTTGACTTTTTTCCTGTTCTGCTCTAAGCATCACACAAAAATCAAAGAACATCCATTGGTGATGTAGCAAAGAAACAGGGAGATGTGGAATAACGCTGCTGCAGATGACAAGCTGCCTTATGAAAAGTCTTTGAAGCTGAAGGAAAAAGACAAAAAGGATATTGCTGCATAGTGAGCTAAAGAAAAGCCTGATGCATCAAAAAAGGGAGTTGTCAAGGCTGAAAAATGCAAGAAAAAGAAGAAAGAGTAGGGAGATGAGGAGGATGAAAATAAAGATGATGATGATAAATAAGTTGGTTGTAGCACAGTTTTTTTTTTTTGGTCTATAAAGCATTTAAACCCCTTATACACAACTCACTCCTTTTAAAGAAAGAAGTTGAAATGTAAGGCTACATATGATTTGTTCTTAAACTGTACAGTGTCTTTTTTTTTTTTTTTTTTTGTATAGTTAACCACACTACCAAATGTGTCTTTAGATAGTACTGTCCTGGTGGTGTTTGCCATAGCCACTAACCTTGCTTGGTACAGTATGGGGGTTGTAAATTGGCATGGATATTTAAAGCAGGTTCTTCTTGGTGCACAACACAAATTAATTGTGTATACGGATGGTAGTTTTTTCATCTGCAGTTATCTGTCATGCAGCTTTTATGAAATAATTGTTCTGTTAGCTGAATACCACTCTGTAATTGCAAAAAAAAAATAGTTTCAGCTGTTTGTTGACATTCTGAATACTTCTAGGTAAATACAATTTTTATTACTTAAAAAATATTTATTTTAAAAATCTGGAGTGATATAAACAAACGATTGACAAAGAGTCCATTTGGGTTAAATTATATGTGTTATAAGTGATTATTTTCTAGTTTTTTTTGTATTTCCTAATATTTACACTAAATATGCCTTATATATGTAATAAAATAGCAAAATATTAACCAAAAAGTATTGATTCTTTGTTATTATCCTCAATTGCATTATCAACAAATATTTTTTCAACATTTTACTAGGAAATTTTCAAGCCTATATAAAAGTTCAAAAGTAATACATTGGCAACCCATGAACTCATATAATTTCAGCAATTATTAGTTTGCCACATTTGCATATCCCTTTCTCTCCTCTCTGTCTCTCTTCCTGCAGTGAACTATTTGTACATCACAACATTTCATCTATAAAGGCTTCAGTATGTAGCTTCTAAGCAAAGGGACCTGCTTGAAAAGCACATTCTCTACATAGCCAAATACAATGACCAAGTCCAAGAAACTCATTGAAACTCCTCTTCTGTCTCAGCTCTGAAACAACTGTCATCTGATCTTTTACTTTTCTGATGTGACATGAACTGGAGGCAGGGAAGCTGATAATTTACTTTCCTTGAAGCCCTTCAAAACAAATACACTTTTCCATACTTGATAGAAGTGATCCCAAAAACTGTGTGCACTGAATGATATGTTCCTTTGGAATTCTATTTTAATTAGAAATCCAAAATGTACTGTAATTTATCTAATTATTCTCTCCTTGGTAATGCCTCCTAATAGTTTATTTTCACCCTGCCAGTTTTCTTTTCTTTTTTTTTTTTTAATTATTATACTTTAAGTTTTAGGGTACATGTGCACAACATGCAGGTTTGTTACATATGTATACATGTACCATGTTGGTGTGATGCACCCATTTACTCGTCATTTAGCATTAGGTATATCTCCTAATGCTATCCCTCCCCCCTCCCCCAACCCCACAACAGTCCCCAGTGTGTGATGTTCCCCTTCCTGTGTCCATGTGTTCTCATTGTTCAATTCCCACCTGTGAGTGAGAACATGTGGTGTTTGGTTTTCTGTCCTTGCCATAGTTTGCTGAGAATGATGGTTTCCAGCTTCATCCATGTCCCTACAAAGGACTCATCATTTTTTATGGCTGCATAGTATTCCATGGTGTATATGTGCCACATTTTCTTAATCCACTCTATCACTGTTGGACATTCGGGTTGGTTCCAAGTCTTTGCTATTGTGAATAGTGCTGCAATAAACATACGTGTGCATGTGTCTTTAGAGCAGCATGATTTATAATCCTTTGGGTATATAACCAGTAATGGGATGGCTGGGTCAAATGGTATTTCTAGTTCTAGATCCCTGAGGAATCGCCGCACCAATTTCCACAATGGTTGAACTAGTTTACAGTCCCACCAACAGTGTAAAAGTGTTCCTATTTCTCCACATCCTTTCCAGCACCTGTTGCTTCCTGACTTTTTAATGATTGCCATTCTAACTGGTGTGAGATGGTATCTCATTGTGGTTTTGATTTGCGTTTCTCTGATGGCCAGTGATGATGAGCATTTTTTCATGTGTTTTTTGGCTGCATAAATGTCTTCTTTTGAGAAGTGTCTGTTCATATCCTTTGCCCACTTTTTGGTGGGGTTGTTCGTCTTTTTCTTGTAAATTTGTCTGAGTTCATTGTAGATTCTGGAAATTAGCCCTTTGTCAGATGAGTAGGTTGCAAAAATTTTCTCCCATTCTGTAGGTTGCCTGTTCACTGTGATGGTGGTTTCTTTTGCTGTGCAGAAGCTCTTTAGTTTAATTAGATCCCATTTGTCAATTTTGTATTTTGTTGCCATTGCTTTTGGTGTTTTAGACATGAAGTCCTTGCCCATGCCTATGTCCTGAATGATATTGCCTAGGTTTTCTTCTAGGGTTTTTATGATTTTAGGTCTAACATGTAAGTCTTTAATCCATCTTGAATTAATTTTTGTATAAGGTGTAAGGAAGGTATCCATTTTCAACTTTCTACATATGTCTAGCCAGTTTTCCTAGCACCATTTATTAAATGGAGAAACCATTGCTTGTTTTTGTCAGGTTTGTCAAAGATCAGATCGTTGTAGATATGTGGCATTATTTCTGAGTGCTCTGTTCTGTTCCATTGGTCTATATGTCTGTTTTGGTACCAGTACCATGCTGTTTTGGTTACTGTAGCCATATAGTATAGTTTGAAGTCAGGTAGTGTGATGCCTCCAGCTTTGTTCTTTTGGCTTAGGATTGACTTGGCAATGCGGGCTCTTTTTTGGTTCCATATGAACTTTAAAGTAGTTTTTTCCAATTCTGTGAAGAAAGTCATTGGTAGCTTGATGGGGATGGCATTGAATCTATCAATTACCTTGGGCAGTATGGCCATTTTCACGATATTGGTTCTTCCTACCCATAAGCATGGAATGTTCTTCCATTTATTTGTAACCTCTTTTATTTCCTTGAGCAGTGGTTTGTAGTTCTCCTTGAAGAGGTCCTTTACATCCCTTGTAAGTTGGATTCCTAGGTATTTTATTCTCTTTGAAGCAATTGTGAATGGGAGTTCACTCATGATTTGCCTCTCTGTTTGTCTGTTATTGGTGTATAAGAATGCTTGTGATTTTTTGCACATTGATTTTGTATCCTGAGACTTTGCTGAAGTTGCTTATCAGCTTAAGGAGATTTTGGGCTGAGACAATGCGGTTTTCTAGATATACAATCATGTCATCTGCAAACAGGGACAATTTGACTTCCTCTTTTCCTAATTGAATACCCTTTATTTCCTTCTCCTGCCTGATTGCCCTGGCCAGAACTTCCAACACTATGTTGAATAGGAGTGGTGAGAGAGGGCATCCCTGTCTTGTGCCAGTTTTCAAAGGGAATGCTTCCAGTTTTTGTCCATTCAGTATGATATTGACTGTGGGTTTGTCATAGGTAGCTCTTATTATTTTGAGATACATCCCATCAATACCTAATTTATTGAGAGTTTTTAGCATGAAGGGTTGTTGAATTTTGTCAAAGGCCTTTTCTGCATCTATTGAGATAATCATGTGGTTTTTGTCTTTGGTTCTGTTTATATGCTGGATTACATTTATTGATTTTCATATGTTGAACCAGCCTTGCATCCCAGGGATGAAGCTCACATGATCATGGTGGATAAGCTTTTTGATGTGTTGCTGGATTCGGTTTGCCAGTATTTTATTGAGGATTTTTGCATCAATGTTCATCAAGGATATTGGTCTAAAATTCTCTTTTTTTGTTGTGTCTCTGCCAAGCTTTGGTATCAGGATGATGCTGGCCTCATAAAATGAGTTAGGGAGGATTCCCTCTTTTTCTATTGATTGGAGTAGTTTCAGAAGGAATGGTACTAGCTCCTCCTTGTACCTCTGGTAGAATTCGGCTGTGAATCCATCTGGTCCTAGACTTTCTTTGGTTGGTAAGCTATTAATTATTGCCTCAATTTCAGAGCCTGTTATTGGTCTATTCAGAGATTCAACTTCTTCCTGGTTTAGTCTTGGGAGAGTGTATGTGTCGATGAATTTATCCATTTCTTCTAGATGTTGTAGTTTATTTACGTAGAGGTGTTTATACTATTGTCTGATGGTAGTTTGTATTTCTGTGGGATCGGTGGTGATATTCCCTTTGTCATTTTTTATTGTGTCTATTTGATTCTTCTCTCTTTTCTTCTTTATTAGTCTTGCTAGCAGTCTATCAATTTTGTTGATCTTTTCAAAAAACCAGCTCCTGGATTCATTGATTTTTTGAAGTGTTTTTTATGTCTCTATTTCCTTCAGTTCTGCTCTGATGTTAGTTATTTCTTGCCTTCTGCTAGCTTTTGAATGTGTTTGCTCTTGCTTCTCTATTTCTTTTAATTGTGATGTTAGGGTGTCAATTTTAGATCTTTCCTGCTTTCTCTTGTGGGCATTTAGTGCTATAAATTTCCCTCTACACACTGCTTTGAGTGTGTCGCAGAGATTCTGGTATGTCGTGTCTTTGTTCTCGTTGGTTTCAAAGAACATCTTTATTTCTGTCTCCATTTCGTTATGTACCCAGTAGTCATTCAGGAGCAGGTTGTTCAGTTTCCATGTAGTTGAGTGGTTTTGAGTGAGTTTCTTAATCCTGAGTTCTAGTTTGGTTGTACTGCGGTCTGAGAGACAGTTTGTTATAATTTCTGTTCTTTTACATTTGCTGAGGAGTGCTTTACTTCCAACTATGTGGTCATTTTTGGAATAAGTGTGTTGTGGTGCTGAGAAGAATGTATACTCTGTTGATCTGGGGTGAAGAGTTCTGTAGATGTCTATTAGGTCCACTTGATGCAGAGCTGAGTTCAATTCCTGAATATCCTTGTTAACTTTCTGTCTCGTTGATCTGTCTAATGTTGACAGTGGGGTGTTAAAGTCTCCCATTATTATTGTGTGGGAGTCTAAGTCTCTTTGTAGGTCACTAAGGACTTGCTTTATGAATCTGGGTCCTCCTGTATTGGGTGCATATATATTTAGGATAGTTAGTTCTTCTTGTTGAATTGATCCCTTTACCATTATGTAATGGCCTTCTTTGTCTCTTTTGATCTTTGTTGGTTTAAAGTCTGTTTCATCCAAGACTAGGATTACAACCCCTGCCTTTTTTTGTTTTCCATTTGCTTGGTAGATCTTCCTCCATCCCTTTATTTTGAGCCTATGTGTGTCTCTGCACATGAGATGGGTTTCCTGAATACAGCACACTGATGGGTCTTGACTCTTTATCCAATTTGCCAGTCTGTGCCTTTTAATTGGAGCATTTAGCCCATTTACATTTAAGGTTAGTATTGTTATGTGTGAATTTGACCTTGTCATTATGATGTTAGCTGGTTATTTTGCTCGTTAGTTGATGCAGTTTCTTCCTACCCTTGATGGTCTTTACAATTTGGCATGTTTTTGCAGTGGCTGGTACCGGTTGTTCCTTTCCATGTTTAGTGCTTCCTTCAGGAGCTCTTTTAGGGCAGGCCTGGTGGTGACAAAATCTCTCAGCATTTGCTTGTCTGTAAAGTAGTTTATTTCTCCTTCACTTATGAAGATTAGTTTGGCTGGATATGAAATTCTGGGTTGAAAATTCTTTTCTTTAAGAATGTTGAATATTGGCCCCCACTCTCTTCTGGCTTGTAGGGTTTCTGCCAAGAGATCAGCTGTTAGTCTGATAGGTTTCCCTTTGAGGGTAACCCGACCTTTCTCTCTGGCTGCCCTTAACATTTTTTCCTTCATTTCAACTTTGGTGAATCTGCCAATTATGTGTCTTGGAGTTGCTCTTCTCGAGGAGTATCTTTGTGGTGTTGTCTGTATTTCCTGAATTTCATTGTTGGCCTGCCTTGCTAGATTGGGGAAATTCTCCTGGATAGTATCCTGCAGAGTGTTTTCCAACTTGGTTCCATTCTCCCCGTCACTTTCAGGTACACCAGTTAGACGTAGATTTGGTCTTTTCACAGTCCCATATTTCTTGAAGGCTTTGTTCGTTTCTTTTTATTCTTTTTTCTCTAAACTTCTCTTCACGCTTCATTTCATTCATTTCATCTTCCACCGCTGATACCCTTTCTTCCAGTTGATCACATCGGTTACTGAGGCTTGTGCATTCATCACGTACTTCTCATGCCGTGGTTTTCAGCTCCATCAGGTCCTTTAAGGACTTCTCTGCATTGGTTATTCTAGTTATCCATTCATCTAATTTTTTTTCAAAGTTTTTAACTTCTTTGCCATTGGTTCGAATTTCTTCCTTTAGCTCAGAGTAGTTTGATCATCTGAAGCCTTCCTCTCTCAGCTCGTCAAAGTTATTCTCCGTCCAGCTTTGTTCCGTTGCTGGTGAAGAGCTGCATTCCTTTGGAGGAGGAGAGGTGCTCTGATTTTTAGAGTTTCCGGTTTTTCTGCTCTGTTTTTTCCCCATCTTTGTGGTTTTATCTACCTTTGGTCTTTGATGATGGTGACACACAGATGGGTTTGTGGTGTGGATGTCCTTTCTGTTTGTTAGTTTTCCTTCTAACAGTCAGGGCCCTCAGCTGCAGGTCTGTTGGAGTTTACTGGAGGTCCACTCCAGACCCTGTTTGCCTGCGTATCAGCAGCGGTGGCTGCAGAACAGCGGATATTGGTGAACCGCAAATGCTGCTGCCTGATCGTTCCTCTGGAAGTTTTGTCTCAGAGGAGTACCCGGCCATGTGAGGTGTCAGTCCACCCCTACTGGGGATGCCTCCCAGTTAGGCTACTCAGGGGTCAGGGACCCACTTGAGGAGGCAGTCTGCCCGTTCTCAGATCTCAAGCTGCATGCTGGGAGAACCACGACTCTCTTTAAAGCTGTCAGACAGGGACATTTAAGTCTCCAGAGGTTATTGCTGTCTTTTGTTTGTCTGTGCCCTGCCCCTAGAGGTGGAGCCTGCAGAGGCAGGCAGGCCTCATTGAGCTGTGGTGGGCTCCACCCAGTTTGAGATTTCCAGCTGCTTTGTTTACCTATTCAAGCCTGAGCAATGGCAGGCACCTCTTCTCCAGCCTCACTGCCACCTTGCAGTTTGATCTCAGACTGCTGTGCTAGCAATGAGCGAGGCTCTGTGGGCGTAGGATCCTCTGAGCCATGTGTGGGATATAATCTCCTGGTGTGCCGTTTGATAAGCCCGTTGGAAAAGCACAGTATTAGGGTAGGAGTGACCCGATTTTCCAGGTGCCATCTGTCACCCCTTTCTTTGACTAGGAAAGGGCATTCCCTGACTCCTCGTGTTCCTGGGTGAGGTGATGCCTCGCCCTGCTTTGGCTCATGCACAGTGCACTGCACCCACTGTCCTGCACCCACTGTTTGGCACTCCCGAGTGAGATGAACCCAGTACCTCAGTTGGAAATACAGAAATCACCCATTTTCTGCGTCGCTCACGCTGGGAGCTGTAGACTGGAGCTGTTCCTATTCGGCCATCTTGGCTCCACCTCACCCTGCCAGTTTTCAATAGCTATTTTGGACTTGGCTTTCAAAGGGCATTCAGGCATACTATCACTTGGCATATTTCCCAGTACAATACCTCATTGTTTTTGATAACCAAAATTCACACAACTTATAAATTTCTTAACAACGTATTTTTGGACCATGTTTGTATATATGAAAAAATTATATTTATGAACCAAACACTTAGTACAACATTTTAAAGTAAGCGGTATCTTGGAATGGTCTCAAGTTTTATTCCAGATTCAATTATTAACACCTCACAATCCTGTATAGAAGCACTTAGAAAGCACAATGAATTACTGCACACCAGTAACTCTATGTTAGCAACAATATTAATTATTTGGTGGTCAGAAAGCAATGTTTTAAGTATGTTATATCCTAACATGATAATTTGTTACTTATGTATGTAGGCAATGTATTTTAGTACATTTAGGAAATTGGTAACAAGCTTTGTATTAAAGTATAGTGAATGACATTTTTTTTCCATTTAAAATAAAATAGTCTCCTGATCAGCATTCTTAGGCAGACTTTTCTTCTCAAGACATGGCTTACTTATGTTAAGCCAGAAATATGTATATTTACTTAATTTTACCTTTTCCGCTAGCCTTAAACAGTCAGGACATGTTTATTTTCTTTGCTTCATTTGTAAAATGATGATAATTTCAACCTCTTCTGGGGAGAGATCACATCAGAGTTGTAAATATATGCCTCAGTGAAAAGGTTTTGAAATCATTTCTGATTTTTTTTCATTGGATTTGTCATATTGGTAGACTCCATTCATGCAGACCTGAATACCCTAGAAGCAGGAACATTAGAGTGAGTAAATTGAATAAACAACCATGCAAATAATAACAAAATACACTTCTTCATAAAATACCAAATGCCAAGGATATTCTTACAGAGGGTGATTTTCATCAAGATGGAGAGATTAGAACATGAAAATCTTGAATGAGCTGAATAGAATTTCAGATAAAATACACATATAAAAGTTATATTGATAGGTGGAGCATGGGGAATTTTTAGGATAGTGAAACTATTCTGTATGATATTCTAAAGGTGGATACATGTTGTTATACATTTGTCAAAACCCATAGAATTTAAACTGCCAATAATGAATCCTAATGTAAACTATGGACTTTGAGTGTTAGTGACATGTCAACGTAGGTTCATCAATTGTAACACGTGTGCCTCTCTGGCGTGGGATGTTCAGAGCAGGGGAGACTGTGTGTGAGGGGAGGGGTATATGGGAAACCTTTGTAGCTTTCACTCAATTTTGCTATGAACTTAAAACTGCTTTTTTTTTTTTTTTTTTTTTTGAGACAGAGTCTTGCCCTGTGACCATGGCTGGAGTGGTGTAATGGCACGGTGTTGGCTCACTGCAACCTCTGCCTCCCACATTCAAGCAATTCTCATGCCTCAGCCTTCTGAGTAACTGGGATTACAGGCACGTGCCACCATGCCTGGCTAATTTTTTTATTTTTATTTTTAGTAGAGATGGAGTTTCACCATATTGGTCAGGCTGGTCTCGGACTCCTGACCTCGTGATCTGCCCACCTCAGCCTCCCAAAGTGCTGGGATTACAGGCATGAGCCACTGCACCCGGCCAAAACTGCTTTAATAAATAAAGTTTATTTATTTTTTTAAAAGAATATTGAAGAGACTAACTCTATGGGCTACATAATACAAAAGTTGTATTTTTCTTCACTCTCTGTTTTCAACTGCTTTGTCAAATCTCTGGGTCAGATTCTATAACTTCACATTAGTGAGTCTGGACCAATCTGAACCTTTACTTAAATCTCTTCTCTTTTCCCCCTAGAGCAGGGATAGTCTGGAGCACTGACAGCATGAGTAGGTGGGATGTGTTGGAAAAGGTGGGTGCTCCTGCTTGGAGATAGCTTCCTGCCTTTCCAAGGCCCAGCTCCTCGTGTGGGTTGGGGCCAAAGGCAAGGAGAGAAAGGAGACAAATGTCTTTGTACTCAAAGGCTGATATTGTAGCTCTCTGCTGTGCCTGATCTCTGCATGTTAGGCTTCTAAATACTGGCTGTTTTATGGGGGTACATATATAATTTCTATGGAGGATCCTATAGTGTCTCTCCACTGTGTAGTTCCCTGGCCTTAGGAATCCAGCTTTAGGTGACTTCTTTCTTTGTCCCTCAGCCCTACCCCAGTTGATTGCTCAGCCTATTGCTGTTGGGGACCCCTTGCTCAATGGGCAGGACTCATGTGAGGTGCCAGCAGGAAGACAAAATCCCAGGCATCTTCTACAGACTCCAGTTAAGCTCCGGAAAACTCATGAATTCTTGTCATTTTTGCAAAAGGAATATATACAGAATAATTCTGTGTTATTCTCTGTCATTTCTTTCCAATACTCATCTTCTCTGATCACACAAACTCAGTGCTAGGTTAGTAAGTCTGCTGCCTAAGCAGATGTCCAATCAAGGGTAGAATGTCATTTTTCACTTCCTATCATCACTCTGTCAATGAGTAACTCTTCTGGAGTTTTCCCCTCACTCTCCAAGCATGGCATCTAAGTATGGCAAAAGTGATATATCACAACAAACAGAGGACTCTCCTTCTCTCTTCTCCTCAGCCTTCTTGTATAGCTTGGGAAGGCATGCAGGTGGAAAACTGGAGTGCAAACTGGTGATAGGCAAGCCCAATAACCACACTTCAATAAACAGAGAAAGTGTCTAACCTCATATGTAGGTGCCTCTTTTTAGATGTTATCTTTAGAATACCACTCTTTGGACAACACATTAGCCTAATTCATTCTAAAGAGAGCCAATTTCGAGGCAGCAGCAAAAGTTCTTCTCAGCATCACATTTGATTGGTCATACTTTGCCTTGGTTTAGTTCCAACTCTGCAGCTGTCCTCTACCAGTGAAGTTGTCTTAGTGTATATAATGTGCTTGTTTACCTTAGAGGGGCAGCATGACACCCAATCCCTTCCATTAACAAGAACTCACAGAAAGAGAGGTGGCCATGTATCACTTTAGCCCTGCTAAGTAGTCCATTCCTCAAACCCCTTCCCCAAGCAGGTCTTCATTTCCTTTACCTGAAAACCACCTGGGTAGCTTTATGGAAATGTACTTATCTAGAATATCTAGGAGCCTTTCCAGAATCTCTGAGGTCATTTATGGCATCCTCCAAGGGTTGTGGGACCCTTAGGTGATGGTGTTGACATCTCCCATGCTATTTTCTTAGGTACAGGGTAGTGTGCTCTCTACTCAACCTTTGGCTCAGACTGCTCTGGCAAACCTGCTGTCTTTGGTCAATTTTCAAGTGAGAAGCAGTCACTAGTCTCTAGGTCTTTAGATGTTTCCTTCAACTCCAGGGACATGTGCCAGAGGCATCCACGAATTTTATTACTTATTTTTCAGGGTATGGGTGACTGGATGTTTTGCACTTCTTCAAGAATCCACTTGGGAACAAGATACTGTTTTCCCCTACTCACTGGCATCCCTGATCTCTTTGAGCTCCACCCGCACCCTCACCTTCTCCACATACACTTTGATTTTGGAGGAAAGAGGGATGTAAGATCTTACTATCAACCTGGAGACTTCAGTGATTCTCCTTCCATCCCACTCCTCAGTTTATGAGGAAGAGAAAGGATGAGGCAGGAGCTTGGCATATGTATGGCAGAGGTGGCATTCAGCCATAAATGAAGCATACCCTGAGAATGACTCTATGGTCTAAGAAGAGTGTTGGTTCAGAATAAAGCTAAGGAATCCAGGAGTGTCCAACCCAGAGATTCACTCTTTATCTATGAAGGACATCCAAATCCCTGGCCCATCCTCTGGAACACAGGCCATACAGGGGATCAAGACCCTTTATTTTGGGTTAAATGGAGTTTGCTAGGTGGAGGTTACTAGGTGGAGGGTGCTAAGTGAAAATGTGATATAAACCACATACTTTCTACATATTGATAATCAATAGATTGTTGACATTTATTTGAAGCTTATTATATATTAGATATTATGTCAAGTGATTTTTATATACTACCTTATTTAATTTAACAGCTTTTTGAAAGGAGAGCCATTATTTTTCTCACTTTACAGTGAAAGAAACTGAGGCTTAGAATGTTTAAGAGATTTGTTCAAGGTCACATGGCTATTAAAGGAGTGGGATTCCAACTTAGGAGCTTCTAACCACTGCCCTGCATTTTTCTC
Organism: Pan paniscus; assembly: GCF_029289425.2. NCBI lineage: Eukaryota > Metazoa > Chordata > Mammalia > Primates > Hominidae > Pan > Pan paniscus. The sequence continues at coordinate 119,489,386 of NC_073253.2, read as the reverse complement.
CCCCTTCCCTCATGTGTTTGATGTTGCATTACATACTATAATAAACCTGTGAATTCATACGCTGGGCAACTTGTATGCAAGTGTTAATTTCCTGGACCGGTGCTCATCTCAGCTTCTGAAAACTCAAGAATTTATCCCCTTTATTTTGTGTTTTCATTATATTTTTACTTATTTTAAAGCATCTGTTGTTTTATATCTATGATCAGTTAAAACTTATGAATATAGAACAATCCAAAAAATATATAACCAGCAATCTTACTACCTAGAAATATTCACTGTTATTATTTCAGTTCCTTTATCTTCCTATCCTCAGCTATCTAGCTAATCTTTATTTTAACCTTTTTTTGTGATACCAAACTGTATATGCTATTTCTAGCCTACTTTTGTCCTTTCATTTAGCCACATATGAGCAATTAACATTAAAATGCCTTATTTTTAAAAAAATGTGTTTGAAAGCCAAATGTTAGGTCTAGTGGTAGACTCATATCAGAATGGGGGGAGGATGAGAGTCATTGCTGGGGAAGAGAAACGTGTTACAAAATCCATATGAAGCCACAAGTGTGGCTTTTCTTAGGCATCAGCAATCCAGCAAGTGGAGAGAAGCCTCCTGGGCCCTTAGTAGGGACTGGCTGGCGGCAGCAGCCAGTTTGGACATCAGCATAAGGGAACCAGCCATTGCACAGTGACTGTCTCTTATAAAGACACATCATTGGATTGAGGGTCCACTCAAATTGTCCAGTTTAGTCTTATCTAGAGATCCTTAATTTTCAAAGACCCTTTTTCCAAATGTAGTCACATTCATAGGTTCCAGGTAGGTATATCTTTTGGGTGGGGAATATTATTCAACCCACTACAGTTCTATATGCAGATGCTTTGAACATAAGCTGGCATGAGAGATATATAAGTAACTAATTATAATATTGTACAGTAAATGCTAGAAAACAAGCATGGCACCATTTCTGTGGGAACACAGAGGAGGTGTGGACAGTTGGGGTGAGGGGATGTGGATGCCCAGGAAGCTTCACAGAGAATGACAGTTCAGGCCAAAATTGTATGATTCATTTTGGGCCTAGACAAAGCACATTAAAACAAACAAAAAACACGGTTAATTTTAAATATGGTATTTTAAACGTGGTTGGTGAGCCAAGTGAATTGGTGTTGGACATTAGAGAGTGGTGGGAACTGTAGTAAAGCAGAGAACAAATGCTGTAACTGGGGATATGATTGAATCTAAAGGGGCCTAAAAGACCACACTTTCACAACCTTCCTTGAAATCTGACCAGAATTTCCCTGTGTGAACTTAGGTGAACTGGCCTTCCTTTTGCACAATGAGCTCCTGAGTGTCTGTTGTTAAATACATTACATTTTCCTTCCATTTCTAGTTCTAGTCTGGTTCAACCTGTCTTAATTTCTTCTCTGGAATATTCTAGTAGGTCTATTCCCTCTTCCCTTCCCTGCACCTATCCTCCAGTATCCGGTCTATCTTCCCTACTTCACCTGTCTTTTCTCCAAATCAGTCACGTTACATCATCAGCCATAGATTACATTTAATTGTTTTCATGTCAGTTTTCCTGACTAGTTTGACAGTTTCACAAGTGCAGAGACTATCTTTTGTATCTCTTCTTTCTCTCTTCCCAATGTTTATTACATAATGGCACTCAGTAAATAAATGAACTGGGAAGAAAATGCACTTTCAGTGTATTGGAGTCCAGTTTTATGGAGGGAAGCCCATAAAACTTCAGTCCAAGATTTATCTTCTAATGTCAATGGTAGAGTGTTTTAGCTAATGATTATCCACACTGGTATTAGGCCAACATGTGCAGGACTCTAGGAAAAACCAATTTCTTTGTCAATACTTCCCTAATCTCTCTAGCTTCTGCTGCATAGATATTGCTCCTTATTTCCTTGGCTGTCAATCTAGCAAGATTTGAATTGGACAATGCTAAATCACCTTCACAGAAGACCACCTAAACTGCAGTTTATGACAGTCCAGTTAATAAGGCAGTTTTCGGTGGATAGATGATCCAAATTAGCACATTTGATGAGCACAGCTGCTTTTGTAATCCTTCTCCGTTTCCATACCAGGGATCAAAAACTCAAATACAGGTATTATAAATGAGTGAAGAGGGCTGTTGTTAGACATGAAAGAATGGTGGTGACTATGGTAAATTGGGAACAAGGATGCTAACAGAAGCAGCTGTCCCTTTGCTCCAGCCATTTGTTGCCACTTGAAGATGTGGCTCTAGTGTTGGCATGTTGCCAGAAGTTCAAGTGTTTCAATGGAAGATAAAAATCTGAATTTTTCTATGCCGTTTCCAGAGTTTAAAAACACCATGTGGAAAGAAAATAAAGTAAATGCCTATTTTGCAACTTCCAAATAAAAATCAATGTGCTAAAGCTACCAATAATTTGCCTCAATCTTATTTAATGCTCTTAGAACTTTGAAAAAGCATGGAAGATTTTTCAAATCCAACTTGGAAGTTCTCCTGAAATAATTATTCCTCTTTCAAAATTGAAGTTTTATGGAATGGTGAGTCAGAAAATGAAACTTAGTGGGCAATCGGAATTATATCAATTGAGCCTCAATATCATAGCCAGGAAATTTGAAGCATAGGTTCTAAGAGTAATTTTTCATTAATTTTTAGCTAAAGTAGTCTGGCTTTCAGTTGGAGACATTGACTAATATTTGATCTGTTAATGTTTTCTTGCTGTTATAAGAATTTTAAAATGATCTATATGTCCCTTTAATTGTCATGAGCTCCCTGAAGGGAAGATGCCAGGGCTTCTCAATGAAATCACACTTCCCTTGAGTGGGATTTTTATTTTTTCAATCAGCTCCCCATCTCCCATGCCCTGGCTGTTAGATCTGACTCAGTACTATAAGCATGCATGTCTGTGCATCTACACAACCTAGTGCTTTCAACTTCAGGGGTTTTGCTGTCATCTGAAGCTCATCCATGAATCCAAGTCAGGAACCCCTAGCCTGGAGTGTAATGACAATTGAGCAGATGGGAGGTAGCCACCATTCCAATGTGTCAGGCCTCTTGCTAAGTATTTTACATGCATTTTCTCATTTAATCTTCAGAATAATATTCCCATGGGGTAGGCATTATTATTACTAGGTTGTAGACGAATAAACTGAGGTATATATATAATAGGACATACAGGTTATATATGTCAGCATGGGGACTGGTGTATTACAGTGTTCAAATCAAGAGTAGAGGTTTTGGCTTCAGACAGAACTGGATTTGAGACCTGCCTCTGACAAGTCACTTGACTTCTCTGAGTCTCAATTCTTTCACCATGGGGCCTAGTAAGTGCTTGGAACATAGTGATGTAAGTACAATGGGTATGAATTTGCAAATATGCTCAGGTGCAGAAAATATCCAGTTACATTTTTCCCCTAAAATCAAGCTAAATCTGATTCTAACTTACATTTTGATGATGTAGCAGAGAAGTAGCAGAGAATTCACTGCTTGGAATCATTGGGATTTCCTTCTCCTTTGCCCCATTTGTGGAGATATCAAGCACATTTTATTTAAGAAAATGTGATGAGTTAATGTCACTTTTTTTGAAAGGTGATGCTGACAATGCACTCACATTTGAGTGTACCATCACCAAAAAAAATCATATGACTTAATAACTCACTACTAGCTCTTATAAGCTACAGCTACAGCTTTTAAAGAAGTGATTTGAGTTTGTAGTTATGAATTTGAATGGACAAGGCCCAAGCTTCCACATTGTAATTTTCTTAATATTAGTTGCAGCTTCTGAATGAGCAATGGTTAGGACCTGGCATTTCCATGACTACTTCTTCCTTAGCAACTCAGGGGCTTTATATTCCCCCATTTTTCTGGGAAAATGCCATGGTTTGTCATTATGAAGTAGTCCTTCATGGACAGTTAGATTTTTCTCTGTTTCTATCAGTGTTCAGCTCCTTCTTAATGCTTATGGGCTCATCTTGCTTTCACATTGACATTAAGTAGCTCTGTCTCTGAAACATTTGAATATATATGCATATTTTTTGCCTTTTCAATTTGAAGTGTTGGTCTTATTGAATCATCTTCACAATTAGTACAACATCAAGTATTCATTTGAACCTAATCACTTGGTATCCCATGCCAAATATCTCAGGGAGTTTAGCAAACTGGTTGTGCCTGTTGTGTGTCATTGTCATTCTGTTGTTGTCTCCAGGGTGTAGTAACCCCTCGCCCCTGTATTAGTCCATTTTCACACTCCTATAAAGAAATATACTAGACTGGGTAATTTATAAAGAAAGAGGTTTAATTGACTCATGGTTCCACATGTCTGGGGAGGCCTCAGGAAACTTACAATCATGGTGGAAGGGAAAGCAGGCACCTTCTTCACAAGGTGGCAGAAGAGAGTGTGAGCAGGTGAAGGAGGAGCTGTCAAACACTTATAAAAGCATCAGATCTCATGAGAACTCACTCACTATCCTGAGAACAGCATGGGGGAAACTGTCTCCATGATCCATTCACCTCCCACTAGGTCTCTCCTTCAACACCTAGGGATTAGAATTTAAAATTAGATTTGGGTGTGGACACAAAGCCAAACCATATTATGCCACCCCTGGACCCTCCCAAATCTCATGTCTTTAAACATTTCAAAACTAATCATGCCTTCTCAACAGTCCCCCAAAGTCTTAACTCATTCCGACACTAACCCAAAAGTCCAAATCTAAAGTCTCATCTGAGATAAGGCAAGTCCTTTTCAACTAAGAGCCTGCAAAAGCAAAAGCAAGTTAGTTACTTCCTAGATAAAATGAGGCTACAGGCATTGGGTAAATATTCTCATTCCAAAAGGGATAAATTGGCCAAAACAAAGGGGCTGCAGGCCCCGTGCAAGTCCAAAATCCAACAGGCCAGTCATTAAATCTTAAAGCTCCAAAATGATATCCTTTGACTCCATGTCTCACATCCAGGTCATGCTGACACAAGGGGTGGGCTCCTATGATCTTGGGCAGCTCTGCCCTGCAGGGTACATCTCCCCTGCTGGCTGCTTTAATGGGCTTGTGTTGAGTGTTTGTGGATTTTCCAAGTGCACAGTGCAAGCTGTTGGTGGAACTACCATTCTGGGGTCTGGAGGATGGTGACCCTCTTCTCACAGGCACCAATTAGTGCCCCAGTGGAGACTGTAGGGAATCCAACCCCACATTTCCCTTCCACACTGCCCTAGCAGATGTTCTCCATAAGGGTTCTGCCCTTGCAGCAGACTTCTGCCTGGGCATCCAAATATTTCCATACATCCTCTGACATCTAGGCAGAGGTTCCCAAACTTCAACTCTTGACTTCTGTGCACTCGCAGGCACAACACTATGTGGAAGCCACCAAGGCTTGGGGCTTGCACCTTCTAAAGCGATGACCTGAGCTGTGCCTTAGCCCCTTTTAGCCATGGATGGAGCCAAAGCAGCCGGGACACACGGTACCAAGTCTTGAGGTTGCACAGAGCAGGAGGGCCCTGGGCCTGGCCTACAAACCATTTTTTCCTCCTAGGCGTCTAGGCCTGTGACGGAAGGGGCTTTCACCAAGATCTCTGACATGCCTTGGAGACATTTTCCCCATTTTCTTGGTGATAAACATTTGGCTCCTCATTACTTATGCAAATTTCTGCAGCTGGTTTGAATTTCTCCCCAGAAAATGGGTTTTTCTTTTCTATCACATCATCAGGATGCAAATTTTTCAAACTTTTATGCTCTGGTTCCCTCTAAAACAAAAGTTCCAGATTGGGTGCAGTGGCTCACGCCTGTAATCCCAGCACTTTGGAAGGCTGAGGTGGGTGGATCATTTGAGGTCAGGAGTTAGAGACCAGCCTGGCCAACATGGTCAAACCTTGTTTCTACTAAAAATACAAAAAAAACTAGCCAGGCATGGTGGCATGCGCCTGTAGTCCCAGCTATTTGGGAGGCAGAAGAATGGTTTGAGCCCAGGAGGTGGAAGTTGCAGTGAGCTGAGATTGTGCCACTGCACTCCAGCCTGGCTGACAGAGCAAGACTCCATCTCAAAAAAATAAAGAAAAAAAAATCCAATTTCAGATCATCTCTCTCAAGTTCAAAGTTCCACAGATCTCTAGGTCAGGGGCAAAATGCCATCAATCTCTTCGCTGAAGCACAGCAATGGTGACCTTTGCTCCAGTTCCCAATAAGTTCATCTCCATCTGAGACCACCTCAGCCTGGACTTCATTATCGATATCACTATCAGCATTTTAGTCAAAACCGTTCAACAAGTCTCTGGGAAGTTCTAAACTTTCCCACATCTTCCTGTCTTCTTCTGAGCCTTCCAAGCTGTTCCAACCTCTTTCTGTTACCCAGTTCCAAAGTCGCTCCCACATTTTCACGTATCTTTATAGCAGTACCCCACTCTCTGAGGTACCAATTTACTGTATTAGTCCATTTTCATACTGCTATAAAGAAATACCCAAGATGGGGTAATTTATAAACAAAAGAGGTTTAATAGACTCATAGTTCTGCATGGCTGGGGAAGCCTCTGGAAACCTACAATCATGGCAGAAAATGAAGGAGAAGCAAGCACCTTCTTACATGGCAGCAGGAGAGACAGAGTGAAAGCAGGGAGCTACTGAACACTTTTAAACCATCAGATCTTGTGAGAACTCACTATCATGAGAACCTCGTGCCCCCATGATTCAATCACCTCCCACCAGGTCTCTTCCTCAACACCTGGGGATTACAATTCAATATGAGGTTTGGGTGGGGACAAAAAGCCTAACCATATCACCCCCACACCCTGGAACCACATGCCAAGGGTTAACCTCTCATACTTGTTCATGTTTCACCTCACTGGATTTGACATTTGCAGTGAACGGTTTCTTTGGATAAGCCATGGACTAGAAACACTGCTTTTTTAAACTTGCTTGTGCTACCATATAGTTAAGACATGGTGTGAAATTAGTAAGGTATCAGGCAAAATGGCACATGTTGGGTTAGTCTCCTTTTAAAAATAGGTTAGTAATCAATGTCCTGTAGATTTGCCCTACTTTTGTTTTGTTTAGTTTTGATAGTAAGTCAGAGACTTGGTCAATAAAATGATTGTGCTTACTGTTTACTGTCGAACCTTAGGGGAGGTAGTGCCATAATAACGATATGTATGTAAGCATATGTGTGGATGTGTGTTCCTCATATTGGTGAATGATAAAATGAAAAGAGCTGACCTACCAACTCTCATTTTCTTTATTTAAAAGTCTCTACTTTGAAAACAACATGACAAAGAGGATAAATGCTTGAGGGGATGGACACCCCATTCCTTATGGTTTCCTTATTTCACATTGCATCCCTGTATCAAAACATCTCATGTACTCTATACATATATACACCTATTATGTACCCATAAAATTAAAAAAATTAAATTGAAATAAAAAAATAAAAAAAGATAAGGAACATCTTGTGGAAAAGAGGATTCTATTTACCTTAAATTACTTTGATTTGGAACTAGAAACAAGGACAAAAATAAGATCATATATTCAATCTCCTGTGTCCATTAATGTAAATAAATCAAGAACTTGTTTCAAATGTATGAATACAATCTTGTTAAACAATGAAACTCTTAAAAATAAGCTGCCTTTAATTTCTAAATATAAAAAAGGTAATAGTATATATCAGGGATTAATTTCTAAACCTTTAGCAATTTATTCTTAATGAAGACCTTTTAAATTTGGACTTTGTATTTAATTTAATGGTGTAACCAAAAATGATAGGAAAGGATGATTTGATGCTGCTCTCTCATGATCTTAGGCAGGGAGTACAAACTGAGCTGGAAAAAATAATTCAAACTTTGTACCAGCATAAAAAAAGTGTAAAAAAATGCATTAAAAATTCAAGATATATACCAAGATATTTGGTTGTAAATTATTTTTACATGTACTCCTAAAAGCAACCTTTTCATTTTAAAAAGGATCACTGTCCAAAAATTTGATTGGTGTCATAGCCACACCACATACTTGCTCACAACCACCCCTGACTAACACATACACACACACACACACACAACTCTTATAGCACATTGGATAAGTAGGTCATTGCATTTATCTTCCAGTTTTAAAAATTTCCATGGCAGCAGACTGACACTTTTAGAAAAAATGGAATCAGTTTTTGTATAAGTTGCATGTTTCCAAATCACCTCCTCTCCTCAAATAGAAGTACTGTGGGTATTGGAAAATTGTCAGCAAAATTTCCCTGAAGCTAAACAATTTAAGTTAAAACTCCTTGCCCTTCAATTTGTTCAGATTTCTTGTCTCCTATAGTTAAACTGAAGGCGGAAAAGTGTTCAGTGAAATGTCTACTCAGTGATTCTATCAATTTAGGAGCAGGATCAAACAAGAGAATGAATCATGCAACAAGCCTCATACACTGGAAAATGGGTCATCTTTCTGTAAGCAGTGAGAGATCTGGAGCCAAACCAGGTTGAAAATGTCATTTAAGTAGATTCTTTTAACTTGTTTCTGAAAAAAAAAATGTCACTGACAACTATTTGTCTTCTCAGACACTACTTTCAAATACCTTATCCTGCAAGCCAAAGAATATATTTAATTCCAGAGAAAAGCCTTTCAGCACCCTGAGAAATCCTTTTTGTTCAAAACTAATCAATTTTTGCTTTGTGCACAAAAGTAAAATACTTTGTCAAACTCTGCAGAAATCCTTTTAGCTATCTTAAAAAATACATTTGGTACAGCCCTGGCTGATTTCTGTTATATGAGCAAAAATTTACTTTGTCAAATTATATTCTTCAGAAAGCCTTTCAGCTGACTTAAAAATCCATTTTGTGCAAAACAATGACCATGCATCAGCTCAGAGTGATTGCACGGTACTTACTTAGCCTGGCAAATGGCAGCAAAATGTCAGCTGAAATGAAAGACACACAGCCTAGGGCTTATCAGGGAAAGTGAAGATGATTCATGTAACATCATAAATAAATAACGCCGACTTTGTGTTGAGATAGGTTTAACAGTAGAAGTTCCTTTACCAACCGTGGTTTGTTTCAAAGCAATAGTAACAGGGACCTTACCTGGTGACAATGACGTGTTAAGATAAGGTATGATGTCTTTAACACTCATAATTTCAAGGTCACTAAATGTTATATTTGTGGGTTAACAAGGAAAAAATATCCTCTGTCTGATGGTCGATGATAGGGTGGAACTGAAGTATCATAAGAGTAATGATAGTCAAAAAGGGAATAAAATTTCTCAACCCAATGCCCACAATAGCCAATGTCTTTCTTCAACACTCTTGTCCTATTGTTGTCTAATTTTGGTAGGAGTTACACGGAGGAAGAAAGGGATTAGAAATGCAGAAAGTCGGGTCAAAAATAGAGATGAAGACTCTGGGCTTGGCTCATGAAATATTAGATTCTAACAAAAATATGGTGCCCATCAGCCACCTCTCAAGACAGGTTGCACAGGGTACCATGCTCAGAGGGCCCCATGCTTGGTTTAATGCTCTACCGTCACCACCTTGAAATTTATAATATTTTGAACAAGAGGCCCTGCATTTTTTATTTTGCATAAAAAACATACAAATCACATAGCTGGCCATGATTAAGGACAATCAGGACTACCTTGTGACTTTTATGGGTCCTAGCCAATTTTGCCTTCATGGACCTCTTCCTTCCTAAAATCATATTAGAATTATATTTTACAACTGCGTTCATACAAAGATGAATAGGTTAACATGTTCTTGACCTAAAAATTAATTTTTTCCAGATTTTAAATGAAACTAAAACATTTTTTATGAACTTCAACACTATCGTGGGCCCTTGCACTGTGCCTACTCTGCTTAATGGAGATGTTGACCTTGGGGCCGAGCGGGTGGAGACGGGACATCAACAGCCCATTGCCAGCATGGCCATCAAGGCAATGTGTGCTGGTTGGAAATGAATGCTTCTGGATGTCAGTTTTCGCAGTGAAAGATGGGTCCACATTCTCTGCTCACATTTGCTGGATGATGCAGAACACATATGGCCCTCACTGCAACTAACAACTATGTGAAGAGTGAAGTCGGCCGGGCACGGTGGCTCACGCCTGTAATCCCAGCACTTAGGGAGGCCGAGGTGGGTGGATCACGAGGTCAGGAGATCCAGACCATCCTGGCTAACACGGTGAAACCCTGTCTCTACTAAAAAAATGCAAAAAAAATTAGCCGGGCGTGGTGGCGGGCGCCTATAGTCCCAGCTCCTCTGGAGGCTGAGGCAGGAGAATGGCGTGAACCCAGGAGGCGGAGTTTGCAGTGAGCCGAGATAGCGCCACTGCACTCCAGCCTGGGCGACAGAGCGAGACTCCGTCTCAAAAAAAAAAAAAAAAAAAAAGAGTAAAGTCATCCCAGAGCAGCTGCCAGAGTCCACAGTCTTTTCTGTCAAAACCTGCAAGTGTAAAAAAGTTCTGAATCAGAATCATATTTCCTCAAAGTGGATCCAGTTTGTAGCAACCATATCATGCATGTTCACCTTACTCGGCTATCATTTTAGTGATAGATGGGCAACATAGGCCCTAAACAAAATGATTGAGTGCTTAGAATTAATCTTCAAACACTCTTCTACCCCTATATGCTATGCACTCATTTATTTTGTTATGTCTTTTAACACCATCAAAAGCAGCTGGTGACTCCTTTCCGCTCATCTAGAAACCCAGGAAACCCTGCCGTAGAGTTCAATGGGGTCTGCTCTGCTGGGGTCACACTCCATGTTTTGTGTATTTCATTTTCCTTCTTTCCTGCCCTCCATCAAAGCTTTCTGTCCAGGTGGTTCCAGTATCTAACCACACATAGCATGGAGCTATAAATTATTAGTTCTGATGGAACTTAAAAATTTTCCTATCTTGGTTTTCTCAGCCCTTACTATACACCAATATTACTAGAGAGTAGAAAAAATCAGATAGTCTTCGCCCCTAAACTTACTGAATCCAGATCTCCAGAGATAGTATCTGAGCATTTGTGTTTTTACAGAATTATCCAGGTAATGCTAATATTTGGGTTGATAAACTACTTATTCTTCTCACTGATCAACAGCTACAGGAATCACTTTAAAGCATTCCTGGTCTCACTTTGCTCTGCATTTGGGAGAAAGACATAAGCAATGAATAGATGTCAAATATGATCACCCTTATAGGAGATATCCATAAACTAAAATATTATCTTCTATCTCTTTGTTTGATACTATATCACACATGGGACTATGGAATGAATTTTTACTGAATTTGAAAGGTATATTTGGGATGGCCAATTAAAGCACAGGCTATGTGGCATGTGGCATGCACACAATTTATGTTGGAAGCCTCTGGGAGCACCTCAAAGAGGTAGGCACATTTTCAGAGTGGCAGAACTGAGGAACACAAGGAGAGAGCTGTGTGTCTGCCTTAGGGGGAACATGGGTTGTATATAAAGATGCTGTGGACAGAGAAGACTGAAAACAAATTCAAATATGAGCCTTAAGTAAAAAGCTAGGAGGGAGAAACTGAATTGCAGTCACTGATTTGTGATTGTGCTGCCTCTCACAAGAGCAATCTTATGTAGTTTTGCTTCAGGTGTAATGTTAGATGCTCAATAAATGTTTATAGTAGATGTTTAATAAATGCTTATTGCTTGGATAAATCATGGTAATGGGCTTCTTGCCATAAGTCACCTGCAATTACATCTTTGTTAAATAATCACCATTTTATTCATTTCCAAAGTTAAGAGAGATTGTACAATACCATTTTAAAATTTCGTATTCATCATTTTCCAAATGTAAATTAAAAACTTAAGCTTTCTTGTTTTGCGGTTTCTTCTGGACACTGTATGTTAGAATTTGAATTGAAGATGTTTCAAAGAGCTTCTTATGTTACCTAGAATTTGGTGTGCAGCTTGGGTTCATTAATGCCATGTTCTTTAGAATGCTCTTAGATTCAACATCAAAAGAGTTTTAATGGTATAGAACATTTTAAACACCACTTAAAATGCCAAGATATTTGCTGAAGACTGGCTGCCCTGAGATCAGGCTTTGTCTCGAATTGAGACTGCAGACTTTCTCATGAAAAGTCTATAGATTGGAGCTTGCATTCAGGGGGCTTTGGACTTCAGTCTCTTTTGCGTGGCTCGAAGAGATGAGAGACTAGGAATTTAAAACCTAATTTATCAAGTTAATATTCCAAGAGTAGCTCACTTTACAAATCTCTGTCTCCTAGGTCAAGGTCTCAAATTCTTAACCCTGTTGTCCAGGATACCCTTGTAAGTGCAAACATCATTTCTGGTGTGGTTATTCTTAATAATTACAATCTCTCAGGAAACTCCCGTGACCTCAGTATGGCCCTGAACTTTTCTTTCCCCACTCTTCTGCTGTTCTCTATTGTATCTCAGTAGGGAGGACCCATTGTAATTTTTAATTCTCACTTCAACAATGGCTCTGATTTTGCAGATCCCTCAAAATAACAAAACTGGCTGTAGTCACCAAAACACCCTAGATTTTCACAATTATATGCTTATGTATACAAGGTAGAAAAGAACTGATTCTTATGTCCAATTCACTTTCAAGTTAAAAAAATTTTTGGTCTAACCCCAGATTTCTATTTGCAGTATGTTATATAAAGTCAGGTAGTTGAGATGAGAAAGCATCATGTATTTATAACACAAGACTGGATAGTATACGTAAATTATATGTTCACTTTTCTTACACTTCCAAAAGATATACTAGTGATTTTTTCTAATCAGTCTGCTTCATGTTTCCCCTTTGGCAGATAACAGAGAAAGAACACATTTTGGAAGCAAGAAAGAATTTCTAAACGTATGCCTTTCTGAAGGTGGTTTGGAATATGGTATTAGGTATTTCAATTTTACTGGGCTTTGCCAGAAATAAATCAGACCTTTAGTCATGCTCTGTGTCTCTACAATAGTTTTATACATTTAAGTGCGAGTGAATTTGATTTATTTTTCCTCTGTCCACTCAAACTATTCCATCCTATTAGTATTTATGTCAGCTAGGTTGGAGCGTGTTTTATACCTGGGCCTCACACTCTTTTCATATTCCAATTTTATTGTGGGTCTGTTAAAAGGTCACTTTAACCTCTCTGCAAAATGAAGAGCATGAGGACATAGAGCTGTTCTGTCACTTTACTGATACATGTCGGGAAACATTCAGCTGGGCTTTTGCTATAATAAGTTTGTGAAAGAAAAGCTGTCGAGATACAAAAGATGACATGATGAATAATCAAAATAATGCTGAGCTTCAAATCTAATCCTATAGGAAGTGTTATGATGGAAAGTCCTGGGCACATGATAATTTCAGCACAGAAAACAATTTATGCTGGATTTGCCTCCTTCTCCATGATACCATGCTGACTAATGTCCTCTAGCTCTGGAGGCCCTCGGGTTACAGCCAAACATTGATTATTTGTCAGATAATGCTATCAGACTTACAAAGACATCCACAGTGCTCCTGCAAGGAAATAAATGACTCCAGTATTCTTTTGGGAGGAAAAAAAGAAAGAAAGTACAATAGGATTCACTATAATAAGTGCTCTAAGAGTTTATAATAGGTTGAATGTGGACTATGTTTAATACACTTTCAAGTCTATTGTCAAGATTATTAAAATGCATTTTCTCTGCATAACGAGACATGGTTTTTACACTTCAGAGTGGGAATGATAGCGACTTGAAATTTGTTGAGTTTGTCCCCTGTGCCAGGTGCTTTAGTGATGTTGGAGTTCATTTAATTCTCTCAGCAACCATGCAAGATAAATATTGTCCCATAATACAGGGGAGAAAAATAAGATCCAGAGAGGCTCAAAGTCAACTATAAATAAGAGGTTTATTGTCTGCAAAATCTGTGGTTGGTTATCAAAAATTATAGTTATATGCTCATAGAAAATTGTTGCTTATTTGTGCTCTTTTCAGAATATTTGGTGCCAATTGGGATGAAGACCAAAGTGACTTTTTTTTTTTTTTTTTTTTGTCTGTGGGAAGATATGGTGTCACATAGGGTTTGAGGAACTTGGTTCTCTGGTACCACAAAAAAATTTCCATATATCCCAGGCATTTGGTTCTTGGTTTCTCAGGTACCTACATCCCTGGGATATTTTCCTCTTACTGTTGATGACAAAGCACCTGGGGGTGGTCATCTGCTTTTTCAGGTTCTTGCTTAGTTTTGAGGGATTTACTATGGCATGACAAGTCTGATTCGTGAGGATTCCTATGTTACTGGTCACAGCTGGGGAAGGTTATTCTCTACATTTACACAGGATTAAGAAAGCTTGTGATGCTCTGTGAAAAGCAAAGTCAAAAAATAAAAATAAAAGCCTTGTCAAGATAAATAATAAAAAACAGCAAGCGAAGTATCTGTTTATGGTACAGTCTTAACGCTTCAAAAGGTAGAGAACTTTTATCATTACGAGGCAAGGTAAAAGTGAGCATTCCAGCTTCACCCCTGATACTGATCTAAGAGCAGAATAAGGACACTCATTTCCCTCCAAGCATTAACAGGCTGCCTTTTCAGCTGTGCACTTCATGTTCACTTGCTTTAACAAGACTTACACAGTCCTAACTCACTTATTAAATGCTTCAAAAGTGTTTTAAGGCAAAGATCTTCAAAAGCAAAATGCATGTCTCAGGCGTCAGTCTGAAACCTACTGCATACAGTTCACTGATTTAAATATGTGCGCTGGAGTTAAAAAGAAACCATTCCATCTCTCTAATATTTCTAATACTTATTTTGGCTCTATCGCATGAATTCCTTTTATTGAATCCTCCTGCCCCAAATTCTATTAAAGCAATAATTTTTTAAAGTTTCACTGAGCCAAATTTGAGAATTAATAGATGTTGGATTTTTCAGGGCAGGGTTAGGGAAAGAGAGCATGATATGGGTGCGGTTATAGAAGGGTCTGGAAAGAGATGACGGGAAGGATGTGCAGACTTGAAAGCAAAGGGTTAAATCTTGCTGGTAGCCCTGTAAAATGTGTTTAGAGGCATCAGAAATTAATTCCTGTGAACTACAATCTGCAAATAAAAACTCTGAAGTGTAAGGGTAATGAAGCAAGCAAAAAACATTTCTCTAAAGAAAAGCACTAAGTTTATTTGAATACTTAGCTATAGGAATCAGCACTTTAGAAAACCCTATACAAGTTCTATTTGATTTTCCATCAGAGAAATAGATGAGAGAATTTGTGTGAACTAAAAGATTTTTAAAATATTGATTTGAGGAAACAGGAAAATGAAGAGGATGTTGCAACAAAAAGGGAATTGTCTTTTTCTTGGCAGCTCACACTTCCACACCTCTGACTCACATTACTGTTGTAAGAAATGTCTTCTGGAGATGAAATATTATGGAGACAGTGGGAAGGGAAAGACCTAGGACAGGGACAATTTGCGTACATTTAGCTCTATTAATATAATTAGGCAGGAGAACCAGTGACACTGCAGCTAAAAGCGAGAGAGGCACTAACCAGTGCTTTATCTCCTGTTGCCAAGGACTACATGATGAACCGTGCAGTGACCCAAATTTATTACAGAATAGTGCTCATTGCTGCTGTATCAAGCACTCTGTTGCAATTACAGCACATTGGGTGGAGGAACAAATCTCAAGGGGAATTGCCTAGTCTTTTAATCAAGTAGTAGAAAAGTCAGGGTGCATAAAAACCACCCAGTAAGACATATATACATATATACGTATATACATATATATATATATCATCTGTACATGTGCATCTATATCTGATAACAGTCTTAATTTTGCCCAGAAAGTGCTTTTATTATATACAGGAGTCATGAATGTACAGTGTCCTCACTTAATCTTTTCTCTACTACAGCCCAGTTTTTTCTTATTTTATGTTCTCAGTCTTCAAGAACCTAAAGCTCAGGGAAATTACACAAAATAAAATGAGCACTTGGAAGAATAATTTATGATATGATACTTTTGCCTCTTCATTTTCCCAAGAAGTACTCCTTTATTTTCCTCATATACCTTTTTTTTTTTTTTTTTTTTTTTAGACAGTAAGGGCTTCTCTGGTTTTCAGCAATCTGATTGCTTCCGGACGACCTAATGATGTCATTTCAAGGGTCATATTTTAGTGTCTAGTGGGAACAGGAAAACTCATGCCACAAGCCTGCTGAATTTTATAAGTCATTGATTAGTTGTAATGAATGGGAGGAAAGTGTATTAAAACAGAGTTAGAAAACACTATTAACAATTATAAATTTGAATCACAAATTAGTCGATGTAGTTAAAGTTTATCAAGAAACTGTAAAATAATGGGAAGAGGAAAGGTGATATGGGGTTTGGCTCTGGGTCCCCACCCAAATCTCATGTCAAATTGTAATCCCCATGTGTTGAGGGAGGGACCTAGTGGGAGGTGATTGGATCTTGGGGGCAGTTTCCTCCATGCTGTCTTTGTGATAGTGAGGGAGTTCTCACAAGATCTGATGGCTTAAAAGTGTTTGGCATTTCCCCCCTCACTTTCTCTCTCTCCTACTGCCGTGTAAGAAGGTGCTTGCTTTTCTTTTGCTGTCTGCCATGATTGTAAGTTTCCTGAGGCCTCTCCAGACACACGGAAATTTCAGTCAATTAAACCTCTTTTCTTTATAAATTACCCAGTCTCAGTTTTTTTTTTTTTAGATAGCAGTGTGAAAATGAACTAATACAAAAGGAAATAAAAAGGAAGCAATAAGGAGAAAAGTAAAGACTGGAAGAAAGATGCAGTTTAGGTCCATACTCACAAGCCATTGTGAAATAGTTTACTTTGTTTTTGTTGTTATTGGGTGCACTTTAAATAATCTGTGACTTAAAAAGTCATTTAAAATGGTAAACTAGTTTCTGTGGATAATCAGCCTAAAAAAGAACATTTCAGTTAAAGTTACAGCTGTGGTGATAATCTGATCATAACATTTTAGAACTTCTTATTGATAACGTTATTGGAAAGGCATTCCAATCTCAAAAAGCTAGCCAAAATATGTTTTATGTGAAAGACCCCTATTTGCATCTCAAGAATGCAGCATAAATAAGGGACATCCAGTACACCCAGAATAACTGTATTTCCAGCAACTCCTGTGGTGAGCTTCTTTGTCTTTTTGGTAAATACTCATTTCCAAATCTCATGTCTGTATCATGTTAAGTTGCAAAACATTTAGTTTACATGGTCCTTCTAAATGCCTATACATCTCTCCAACATTCATATAATAAACAGTAGACATTTACAAGGATAAGCATATAGGTAGGGGTATTTAAAAGTTTTATTTCTTACTGTAATCACATTGCTAGATCCTCCAAAACTCACCTGGAAGTTGGGACCCAATACTTTTTGAAATGTCAGTAATATAATTTTAAGCCCTTAAGCAAATGTGCCTCCATCAATATTTTTCTACTTCAGCATATGGATTTCCACTTCTTGCGCCTGCAATCAGAGGGAATTTATGTCTCCCAATTTGGTCAATTTTTACTACCTATTGTGCATGTCCAATTTTGTGAGGTACTAAACAATATATTGACAAATTAGATCAGTAGAAGACCATTTTAGTAGTGGAAAGATTGGTTCTTTCTATAATTTATAAGCTCACCCTTTCCCACTTTACTCTTTCTGTAGTATTAAATAAAGGCAGAGTGAGGCACATTGGAGAGCAGTGAAAGAAAATGAGATGTCAGAGAGGTGGACAAGTGAGGGTTGAGGAGAGAACCTAAAAAGCACAATAGATTTTTCAAAGTAAGATCTATGACAGAATAGGGGAAGGTCTGTAGAGAGCATGAAATTAAATAAGATGGACTAAGAGAGATGGAGAGATCTGCGGGAAGGAAGCTGCGGACACAGCAACAGGGAGACATTTTTCTGATATCAGTGGAAGTGAGAACTGGAGACAGGGCTATTACAGTAGAAAGAGAAAGACAAATGAAGCAATAGAAAAAGACACATATATACAAGTCTCTGTGAATAGTCCCCCAAGAAAGATAGCAAAGTCAAAAAGCATTCACCAATACATACAAACTGGAGAGGACGTTATCATTATTTAGTTCTTACAGAATACTTTCTATTCAGAAAAAGCTTTTATTTTATTTTTCCTCTCATTAGGGAGCAATCAGTATTATTATCCGCAGTTAAGAAATTTGAGGCACAGGCAACAGTGAATTATCCTGAAGCAAAAATTAGAAGCCAGTGCCACAGTCAGAGACTATTCATATAATTACTTTGATTTTTCAAAAAATGGTGGACATTCAATGGTTGGTCAAATGTTGAACTGTTCTGTGTTACCACCTTCCCCTTTCAGAAGTTTAAAGGGACTATAAAGCATCCAAATCCATGCATCTGTTCCCTGACCTCACCTTACTTCGGATTTCTTACAAGCTCGGTGTTTAGCTAATGTTGCTACTTAGTGGTGGCTGCTTATTTACTCTTAGACTGAAAGTGACCAGAGTGAGTATTATGCAGGCCCTTGTGAACTCAGTTCAGGAACAGTTCTGCTTGGATCTGTTGAGACTTGATCCCAGGTTGGTTCGTGGTCTGTCTAATTCTGACAGAGGAACTACGGAAAGGATTCTCCCAGAGACTCTGGGAACTAGAAACACCCAAATCCTTTAGATCTCTGGGAAGTGGCTACCAGTGATGAAGGCATTGCTGGGAATTCTGGTCATGGAATTTATATCTAGTCATAACCCAAAGTGTAATACTCCTGAGATGAACTTCAGTACAGATGTTTCCAAGACAAGCAGCGCCTCATTTATGTGATGTATTTACTTGGTCTCCAAACCACTAAGAGAAGTTAACAAAAGACAAGCGGTTGAACTAAACTCTTTATTGATATTGATTTCAAAGCCTCATCTGCATTTGTCTGAGGGTTACATTTACTTGTAGGTCATTTAAATGTACATGTCCTAAACCTAATCAGTCATCTTAACTCCTTCATGGATATCCAACTCCTGCACCAAAATATGCTTTTCTTTATGTATGTACCACATTGCCAAATGACTTCCAAGATTCAAAAACATCAGATCATAATCTCTTTCCAAACGCATTAAGCTGCAGAATCTCATCGATTCATCCTCTTTTCTGCTGTTACATTTTTCCCATTTTCTGCCCCATCATGAGCATTCTAGTTGAGGTTGTAATGAATTTTCATTGGGACAAAATAAACAGTGTAGATATCCTGACCATTCCTCTCTCTCAGTCCCTCCTTGTTCCACATCAAACCACATACTTTAAATAACTATTGTATAAATGTATAGATCAAATCTTTAGTAGTAGCCAAATGTACACAGAATATTCTTTATACTTCTAGGTCAGACAATCAGGAATTCCAAGTCCTGACCCTTTTCACATTTCTAATGTTAATTTTCACTCCATCTTTCTTCCTACCAGGTATCCTAAGCTTTGGAGGGTTTTCTGGAGTACAACTCCGCTCCAGGTATAATATGAGGTGTGCCCCAGAGATCATGCCAAATTTTGAGTCATACTGATCTTCCTGATTCTTCCTGCTTGTTCTCCTTACTCTTTACTGTCCATACAAACTTTGCTCTTGCCGGTTTTTCAGCCTGCCCTCATCCCTACTTGTGGAAATCCGATAGAGCCACAAAGTAACACTCAAGTCATACTTCCTCTCTGAGACTTTCCTACATTTTATTCATGCCTTTTTTTCTAACCCTTTCTCTGCTGTGCAGTAAATGATCCTCGGCTTAGACATTGAAGGGTCTAGAATTTCTACAACTAGGGGCGTACAGATACCAAAGTTTGGAAGAGAGGACAGGGGAATGTATTCAAACTGTATTTGCACAGCAAGCACGCTACCTTTACTCACATTTTGGATTTTCAGGGCAGGTTTTGGTGGTTGGTGGAGATAATGTGGAAGTTAAAGCTTCTCCATGCACCTGAGGCTTTAACACCCACCTTGGTTGGTGGCACCAAGTATGTCCTATACTACAGAGCATGGAACATATGCAAAGGGCCTTTTCAGGACTGGGATGAGTTTTACCTTTTTATCCTTCATAGAACATAACAGAATATAATGTCCAGTAAGTAAATAAGTAATAAATGCTTGTTGAAAATAGAAAATAAACTTTGAGCAAATATTAAAATATGAATGTTCCAAACCAACACTTGGTATAAAGCATTAAGCTCAATCAAGTTTTTGGCCAAGTGAACTTTACATGTTTTCTATTTTATTCTGTACTTCCATCAAAAGAGCCTCTGTCTCCCTCTCTTGTTATAGGATATTGATAGAACTGACCCTTAAAACAATTTCCTAGACAGGACTGCCAAAGTTTCAGAACCACACTTTCTTTCATGCCTAGACTGTGAGACAGCTGGTCTGTGAATTTTTTTTTTCCATTGTAATTCACTCTAAAATAAAGATGGGTGGAGACATACCACAAACAGATTTTAACTTGCGTTTAATCCATTATTTAATTTTGCTATTTTTTTCTTGGACTATTTACAGATGAACCCAAAGGGTTGTACTACAGAATCTTTTAGAAGTTAACTTATTGGCCAGGCATGGTGGCTTACGCCTGTAATCCCAGCACTTTGGGAGGCCGAGGGGGCGCGGATTAGTTGAGGTCAGGAGTTCAAGACCAGCCTGGCCAACATGGTGAAACCCCATCTCTACTAAAAATACAAAAATTAGCCAAGCATGGTGGTGTGCACCTGTAATTCCAGCTACTTGGGAGGCTGAGGCAGGAGAATCACTTGAATCCAGGATGCAGAGGTTGCAGTGAGCTGAGATCCTGCCACTGCACCACAGCCTGGGCAACAGAGCAAGATTCTATCTCAAAAAAAAAAAAAAAAAAGTTATTATCTTCCTGCCCTAATCTCTAGTCAGAGTTTTTGGATTGAAATAATATTTCCAATATATGATATATGTTTATTATATATATGATATATGTTTATTAAAATATTTAAATTTTTGTAAGTATTATCTCTCACCATTTGGAAAATTTAGAATTTTCCAGGACATTCACATGTAGAAGTTATTTTCGACCATCTGTTTTTAACAGGAGATACAACATCTAGAGCCTTTATAAAAATATTGCTTATGGTTGCTAACTTAACAGGATTGAAAAATAAAGGTTTTGCATCAAAAGAAAATGCGTCATCTCTTGTCGAACATCTGCCCAGCCAAACTGTCATTTATGGTATTCTCCTGCAGCTGATTCAGGGAATTGCGTTTCTTATACCAGCCCAGGAACTGACTCAAGGGAAGCCAGGATTGAATGTACAATTAGAATACCCAGCTGACGGCCGGGCGTGGTGGCTCACGCCTGTAATCCTAGCACTTTGGGAGGCCGAGACGGGCGGATCACGAGGTCAGGAGATCGAGACCATCTTGGCTAACACGGTGAAACCCCGTTTCTACTAAAAATACAAAAAATTAGCCGGGCGTGTTGGCGGGCGCCTGTAGTCCCAGCTACTTGGGAGGCTGAGGAAGGAGAATGGCATGAACCTGGGAGGCGGAGCTTGCAGTGAGCCGAGATCGCGCCACTGCACTCCAACCTGGGAGACACAGCGAGACTCCGTCTCAAAAAAAAAAAAAAAAAAAAAAAAAAAGAATATCCAGCTGACGAGACTCCGTCTCAAAAAAAAAAAAAAAAAGAATATCCAGCTGAGGCCAATTTGAGGTGGCTCACGCTTATAATCCCAGTACTTTGGGAGGCTGAGGTGGGAGGATCCCTTAAGCCCAGGAATTCAAGACCAGCCTGGGCAACATAGGGAGACACTGTCTCTACAAAATACTAAAAAATTTAGCCGAGTGTGCTGGTATACACCTGTACTCCTAGCTACTCAGGAGACTGAGGTGGGAGAATTGCTTGCGCCCAAGAGGTTGAGGCTGCAGTGAGCCATGATTGCACCACTGCACTCCAGCCTGAGTGACAGAATAAGACGCTGTCTCAAAAAAAAAAAAAAAAGAAAGAAAGAAAAGAAAAGAAAAAAAAGAAAACCCAGCTGAGGTATGACTGTAAATGTGGTGTGGTCTTTCAAATTGGAGTCTTCAGAATAGAATCATGGGACCCAATAGATGTAAAATGCCAGGCTACATCTCCTGATCTTCATTCATCTGGCCCAGCAGTAAGAATATCCATACCCCAGATCAATCTTAACTGGAGCAGAAAGTTAAACTGCAACCCTTTGGAGAAGGAACTTTAGTTGGCCCACTCTGCCTACTCCTTCAATGCCATTTGATGCCCTGATGTCGACCTTTAAATTCTTCCATTGCAATTAGTTTCATCCTATGCTCAGTGATGAACATGTTGCTTCTTCTAATCCCAGTTCTGTTAAGTGTTCTTCTTTTGCCTAAGTTCCCGAGTCCCTCATCCACTTGTGCTCATAGATCTAAGATTCTACCTGTATTCCTACCTTTTTTCCAATATCTCACCAGATGTCTCAGCTTCCTTCTAGGTCCCTGCCTTGTATTTGTCATTCTTATCCCTGAATAGTGGAGTCTTTGAACCTCACCCCAATAGCCTTATCACTATATTTCATGTCACTTGGTTATATTTTCTTTATTGTACTTAAGCATTTCTTTATACTTCCTGGTTTGATTACTTATTTTTTACTGTCTTCCTCAAACTAAATGTAAGTATAGTCAGCCATTCCTACCTGCATCCATGAATTCAACCAACCATGGATCTAAGATATTTGGGGAAAAAATAACCCCACCAAGTTCCAAAAAACCAAAACTAGAATTTGCCAGGCATCAAGTACATTTTCATGATTCATGAAAATGAAGTGATATGTAGGCATTATATTAGGTATTACAAGTAATCTAGAGATGATTCATAGTATGCAGGAGGATGTGTGTAATATGTAAATACAATGTCATTTTATATAGTGAACTTGAACATCCACTGATTTTGGTGTCTGCTAGGGTAGGGGTGTCCTGGAATTAATCCCCCAAGGATACTGAGGGATGACTGTATCATGAATGTATGAGCCTTGTTTTTCTTATTCTTTATTCTATGGCCAATTCCTAAAATGACATGGCCCAGTAATTGCTTAGTGAATGAACAAATTTTGTAATAAGAAAATAACCAAGATGCTCACTGTCTTTCTGCCTAGCATTTGAGCATTTACTTTCTGGATACCTTAAGAAACTCTGTTACTTCTTAGACTTGTGATACTAACAGCTATGTGAACACCGCTTGGACAGTGTAGTACCCTGGAATGCCGAGACAAACCTCAAAGCAGCCACCGTTGGTTGAACCTCACAGCTAACTGGGCAGGTCTTCTGCCAGGCTCCTTTCTAGTAGAAAACATCTAGTCCAGGGTCAGCAATTAAATGACATTGATGCCATCACCTCCCCTCCTGTTGTCAGGAATAGAATGGCTAGTTGTTCACTACTGTTTTCCACTGAGCCAAGCACAGTTTCATATTCATAGTATTTCAGTTAGCCAATATCAACTGATCTGAAGTGACATCTTTGTCATTCCAGAGCTAATCCAGCCTCTAACTGAATGCACAAAACCGTAACAGCTGATCATTTAGCATCTCCTTGGGCTGTATGCATGAGAAGGAGTGAATCATTTTACTGTTAGCATTTTGAATAATACTAAATTTTAGAAAGTTTTCCTAAAGTGGATTCCAAATCTGCCCATGCATACATGGGTCCTATGGATGGGCAAAGAATATAAAGAATTTCCAATTATTCAGTCCTTTGATGCTTCTTAATATACCAAGAATCCAGACTAATAACAGCTGACATTTATTAAGCTCTTTTTATATGGAAGGCATTGTCATAAGTACTTGAAAATATCTAATTTAATTCCCAGGAAAGGTGCCCATTATTACTGTTTTGCTGATTAAGAAACTGAGATATAAAGTAGTCTTCCTATTAATTACCCTTTCCTCCCTTTCCTTTTTCCTGTTCTTGGCTCATTGACTTATCTCTATTATGAGCTTTATCTTGTTGCATTATGATTAGCTGTATACATGTTTTTTCCCATGTTAGGTTGCAACTCTTCATTGGTACATGTGACATCATTATCTCGAGTACCTAGCATCTAGTATATATGAAACACATGCAGTACATTGTAAAGGGTTGCTATTTTATGAAAGGGCAGAACAATTTAAAGAGGGAATTTCTGCTCAATTTAGTTGAGGAGAGAGTCACTAATTGAAATAAATTATTCTGGATCCCATGAACATGGATCCAGGTTATGGAAGAATCACACAGGTGTGATCTCAGAATCAAACAATGTTTGAAAAGTCATGCATGATTGGAAGGTGCCAGAAAATGAAAAAGAAACATGTGAAGTCCCAAGTCTACATTTAAAAAAAGTAAGTAAAGAAACTTCCGACTAGTGAACTTGATATATAGTTCCCAGGAATATTTTAGAACATTTTCATCAATCAGATAGTTTATGAATTCTTAACAAACATGTGGCCATCTCTAGAAGCCAATGTCAGTTAACTAAGAACTACTTATGCCAAATTAAGGTCACTTCCTCTTAATTTATGCCAAATTAAGGTCACTTCCACAAATTATGGTAGTGAAAGGGGTTCCCAGAATACTAAATTAGGAGAATTTTCTATACACATGTGATATACTTTTCTTTAGCCAAACATTTGGTTATTTCCCATGATAATTTTGTAGATAAAGTTGTTGGATGTAGTACATTCTAAGAGGTTTCTACTTTACAATTGTAAATTGTGAGGACTGGTTAATGATGTTTGGGGAAGCATCAGATGTAGCTTAGTAGAAAGAAGTCTGTATTTATCAGTAGAAGTAGTTTCTGTCATTTACAAATGATCTGACTTTGAATATGCCATTTAACCCCTCTAGGTCTCAGTTTCCAGCCTGCCTTGGAGGATTGTTGTGAGACTAATTGAGACATATGAAATCATTCATTAAACTCCAAGCACTGTATCATGTAGCATAAGGTTAACACTGAGGGGGGACATTAGCAGAGGTCACAGCTCACTGTCCTTAGCTTTGTCCTCTATCACATGAAATGTCTTCACTATGCACAGTGAAGGCATACCTAATGTGACTGAGGATGACTTTATTCTGGAAGAAATAACACATCAAGAGATATGTAAAATTGAATCTAAAAATGATTTCAATAATCTCAGCCATTTTAGAAAATAGGAAAAAAAGAAAATAGAACTATATTCTTCATTTAAATAAAAAATATCAATTGTGCAAATATAAGGGAAAATAAAGCCAACTTGGCAGCAAATCTTTGAAAGTAGATCTAGTATTTGAGCCTAGAATGTGATTTGGCCACAAATAACATTAATATTGATATTCTTATTGACATTTTTGTTTGCATTCCCCACTTTTGCTGGTAGATAGTAAGGTCCCAAAGGGCAGAGACTGTGCCTTTCTTTCTGTATCCCCAAACAGACCATAGTTTGCCTCTTTCTTTCTTTTCTTTTCCTTTCTTCTTCTTCTTTTTTTTTTTTTTTTTTTTTTTTTGGACAGGGTCTCTGTCACCCCGACTGGATTGCATTGCAGTGGTATGATCATGGCCTCAACCCCTCAGGCCCAACAGATCCTCCTGCCTCAGCCTCCTGAATAGCTAGGACCACAGGCAGGAAGCACCATGCTTAGCTAATGTTCTTAAGTTTTTTGTAAAGACAGTGCCTCCTTATGTTGCCCAGTGTGCTTTCTAACTCCTGGGCTCAAGTGATCCTCCTGCCTTGACCTCCCAAAGTGCTGGGATTATAGACGTAAGCCATTGCACCTGATCAGACTATAGCCTCTAATAGATGGTTCATGTTTTGAGTTAGTCAACTCTTATAAATCTTATAGACCTCAGTCATCCAATCTCTGCAGCAAGTCACATTTAAATTATCAAAGTCCAGAAAAAAACATAATTTAAATCTACTTTGTATATAGTTTTTCATGTCTTAAATCACATTTTAGTGAATAAATTCATGATCAATACTCTCAAAATGTCATTACTCTCCTTCTCAATTCTTACATAAACCAAAACAGCCATTCAGCAAGTTCTTAAAAACTCTCTTTCCAATGCCTGAGGAACTGATTTTCTACCCAGTTCCTGCTGTCATGCTTTCATTCTGGTGTGATATTATTTTCTTTCTGTAAATGAATCTTAGGAGGAACAGGATAACAGGACTATTGAGAACTGCTGGAATTTTTCTTAGTGAAATATTGGGAAGAATCTGTCTACATATTAAATATTGTTCTTTGAGAATGAATGAAGCCCAACACAATGAAAATTAAGGCAGTGTAGCTCTTTTATCATATGCTGAATATAATTTGGTATAAATAGTTTGGTTTGGGGTGCTGAGTTTAAAAGGGACATTGACAATCAGGTTAATATCTAAAATAGGGTATCTAGAATTAAGAGGGATCTGATGCTCTGCCATACAAAGAATGGATATATTGAGCTTGGAGAAGAAAAAATGAAATGACATGTTATCTCTCTTTTCTGCAATACTTCTGTGAGCAGAATAAATTTTGAACTAGAGCTGAAATTTTGAATTAGAACTCGGAGATACAGGAAAGTTATTAGAAGGCTATTATTGATGAAATTTCTATCATGTAATTCTTAAGAGCTGCTCTGTGAAAGGGGGCTTGTGCAATGTCAGGCATGCTAGTCTTTTCTGGAGTGGAAAATTAGAAGATTGAATATAAAAGTCACAGTGACTCTGTAATCAGATGACTCAAGGAATCGCTCAGATACAAGGAATTTGGGAAACAAGTGCTTCAGAGACCACTAGGTCCAGTTCAAAATGCTAATTATGGCTTCACAAGATCTCAATAGCTTGGACTGGGTCACTGTCATATTTGACTATCCCTGGTGCATGGGACAAGGATCCTGGAAATAGATACATTAGTTTCCCAAACATTGTCTTATTTGCTTGCCTAAAATATCTCTAAGAATTTGATTCTCTCACATCAAAGTTTCTGTTCTGTTACTATGCAAATGTATTTGCAAAAGAAAACTCTCAAGCTATCATCACGCATTTTTACTATTGGGGCTCAGAAAACAATACTCCAAATTGAAGGCCTCAGAAGCAAAAGTTTTTCTCTGATCTTCTCCTGCCCTCCTGTCTCTCAGTTTCATTCTCCCCTGATGCTGGTCATAGAAACTAGAATCTCTCTTCCCCTAGGCATGTCACAGAAACCAAAACAAAAGCCAGCCATAAAACCTAAAATTATTACTCTAACTTTCCCCTGACTTTCTGTGTAAAAACTGGCCATCAACAAATTATCTGGCCTACCTTGTTTGACTATAGATAATAAGATTCCCATTTCAGAGAGGGTCCTGCTCCACACCCAGAAGGAAGGAATGTGTGCTTGGAGAGGGCAACAGGAATCTAGACAGGCCTTGCTGGGTTTCCCTGCTCAGTCCATTAGCATTAGATCGTGACCTTTTGTCCAATCATCTTTCTACACAGCTTCCACACTTTGTTGAACCTAAGCATGAAAATGGACAATTTCTCCTATAGCTTTGGGTTTTCATTCTGAAGTCTCCTACACATAGACACAAAGTCTCCCGTATATAGACATTAAGTAAATCTGTATCCCTTTTATCCATATGTCTGCCTTTTGTGAGCTGATTTTTAGGCAAACGTGTAGAGGGTGAAGGGGAAAATTTCCCTTTGCCCGTACATTACCATATTTTAAGCTGAGTCAGATCCACCTTTGACAGAGAAGAGCATGAGGGTCTGGGCTCTTTAGGTGGAGGAAAAATGCACTGCCTGGGACTTGGGGGCCAGCATGGACCCACCACGGACCCACCACTAGCTTTCTTCACCTTTGGGCCTAGTATGAAACTTGTACACTAGTCCACTTAGGTTTGTGTTTCTCCCAGTGTATTCTAATGAACACTATTCCTGCAAGATTCTACTGAGAAAAGAGGTTTCTGGGATCAAATAAGCTTTGAAAGCCTAGATTCTAGGAAAATAGAGAACCTGGTAACCAGGTTTAAATCCATGTTTCCTGGATGAATCAGCTTGGTAGGGAAAGAGAGGGGGTTGCCAATGTTTATTAGCATTCCACGGATTTCATGTTCTCTGGAATAGACTGTGGGAAACACTGCCTATTTAACTTCATAGAAATATAAATCAGCTGGAGGGCTCTAGCTAACAGTTACCACATTTCATCTGTAAAGAACTCAAGAAGGAATTAGATTTTGTGGATGGCTCTTGTTTGTGGGATTCTTTGTTCCCCAGTTTGGCCCAATCCTTGTTTAATGACCTTCTACAAGCCGAACTGTAAAGAATTGAAAGACACATCTCTTTACATGACATCTTGTTTATTTTAATATATGCCAGTTGTTCTACTTTTTATGCATTCTGATTGTTAGCCCTTTGAACTTTTGCCCTAAGGCAATTTAATCATGATTGGTTCAATTGTGGAAATCCAATAAACAAATCTTGGCCGAAGTCCCCTGGAGGTATTATCCTGACATTTCTCTGAGTGTGTTTACAAAGTCCTTTTCCCCAGTCTTAGAACCATAGGCTTTGCCATGTGTTCTTGCATTCAAAGAAACCTACTGCTTTACAGAAAAAGCATCTTAGATCACTTAAAGGCCTTTCATTCCTAAAAAGAACACATTTTTGACTGGTTTTAAGTCTCTAATTTCCTTTGTATTTATACTTTAAAAGCAGTCTCTGCAAAGGCGTAGCCACAAGGAGTCAGTTGCTACAACCACACCCAGACCTTAAATGGAAACACAACCAGCAAACTTCATTTTTTTATAGCTCTCTTTCCGAGGGATAATTTCCAGGGCTTTTACAATGTCTAGGGGTAGTCTAGTCTGGAAAGACATTTTCTACTACCTTTAAATAGTTACTCTTACATCAAAGGCAAAGGTGTTCTTTTTCCTTTCATTTGGAGCTATTTCTGACCGAATGCTAAATACTGCTCAGAATGGGTCTTCTGCAATAAATATGCAAACTACGTGGCAATGGAGTTATTATGTATCGCCCCAGAGTAATATAAAAGCACAATTTGGGAGTTGTATCTAAGATATGCTTCCTCCCTCTCTTTCCTAGAAGTTGTAAATATAGGTGGGAGATTTTATATTATTAATTTAAAAACTTGAGGAAATTATCATTTTAATAGCCTTGCCTTCCTTTTGAAGGAGAGAAAAATGGGCCACTTATGTGAACATAATTTTATTTCTCCAAGCTGTTTAGATAGTTATTTTCATGTGGAATATTTACATCAGCTTGTAAACTGATATATAAGAACTTAAGTTAAAATGTTTCCACTCCATATACTAATGTTTAGCTCTGGTATTCATCCAAGAATTGGGCCCCTCACAATTACAGCATCTGTTTTTGTTTGGTTAATTTTATAATCTCAGATGTTTCCATAAATCCTGAATTAAAGAGAAAACTGCTGGGACCAATTTGTGTGGGTAGGCTAAATGTAATAGTATACCATCACTGTGCAGAGATGTTTTACTTTTTTTTTTTTTTTTTCCTGTGGTTTGTTATTACAGAGATCCCATTTTGGCAAATGCTTCCATGTCTTAAAAAAAAAAAAAAAGCAAAAAAAATGAGTGACACTGCACTGAAAATGGCTCTTCCATTTTGTTTTGGTTGGAATATGTTTGGGATTTGGGCTATTTGAACCATTGAGAAAATAGGAACAAGTGAGTTGGTCACTTTTAGCTCTATCGTAAATTGTTCTGTAGCATTCATAAGGTGTTTCTAGTTCCTTAAATTATTTTAATGCACACTGTAAAATGCTTTTTGGTAATGAAAAAAAATAGAGTCATGAACAGGATAGCCAGGCATACAAAAATTCCTTATTGTTACATTCCCATGTGTAGTTCAAAGAAAAGTAGTGAAAATGAAAATGCAAAAGAAAAAATAACTGTAAAAGGGCTGAAATTCTGTGTCTTTTTTGTATTACTGGTCAGATTCTCAGGTATAGAGGATCAATAATCTACACAGTATCTTAGCATCTTTATAAATTTCTGTGCCAACAACATAGTAACAAAGAGCAGCTCTTTTCATTCTTAATTCATTGTATGAAGAATTGAACAGGTGGAGACTTTTCAAGTGGTTAGAAGATTGCAACTGAAGTTTGGGAAAGTGTAAATCACATGGGAAACGTGTTCAGTGTTTTAAGGTTCCATCAGATTCTCAATTGCGGGGTACAATTTACAAAATAGTACCTCGAGCCTTTAAGAACTTAAATATTTATTTGATCATTGTCAGAGTATTTTTTTTTTAAATCATTATTGCTGAAGGCAATGGAATCACAAATATAAAGAAGCATCATTGTCAACTACTGCTCTTTTGCTCTATAGGTGAAATACTCTTTGAGCTCTGCTCATTTGTGGATTAAAGATTTGGTGGACTACCCTGGAGAATTAATGTTTTTAATTGAAGCCTAAAAAGCCTGCTAGGTCTGTCTCTCAGATCATAATAATTTTTCTCAATAAAATGAAGTTATTTATCTACTTTTCATTTAGAAGACAATTGAACTTTTTTTCAAAATGGTTCTAGTTCTTTTATAAAAATT
The DNA here is from genome assembly GCF_029289425.2 of Pan paniscus. NCBI lineage: Eukaryota > Metazoa > Chordata > Mammalia > Primates > Hominidae > Pan > Pan paniscus. Next base: position 119,458,969 of record NC_073253.2, on the reverse strand, counting down.
AATTGATGGCATTCATTGAAGTCTAACTTCTGAATTTTTAATTTTGGAACTAATTTTATGTGTTTTGGAGAACATAGTTTCCTCTTTATTGAGAAATGTAATATAATTTCATTTATCATTAGAGCTCTGAGGGATGTCCTTAAAATAATGTTATCCTTTATTAAGCTTTCCCCTAAAAGTTATTTGAATTTTGATTATTTTAGATAAGAACTTGTCACTTTATTTAGGAAAACTTTGTAGTCAGTTTTGGTTATTACACATAGGAAAAAATGAAATACACTGAAATACACTGAAGGAGAAAGTAGTAAGTCTGATCATGTGACTTTGTGTAAGAGAACTTTAGGGATGGAAAGGGGTTGATCCTTTTCTTCCCCATCATAAGGGGTCATGACTGACACCCTTAAAACAAAAGACAGGTTAACAAGAAAAAGGGATAATACATTTATTTCACACACATGTGCACAGGAATTATACAAAATGTAAAAACTCAAAAAAAAGGGCCAGATGGTTGATGCTTAAATACCATTTCTATTGAGGAGAAAAGAGATGTGGGGATATAGAAATAAATTATTTTCAGGGGAAATGAATAAGCCCAAATAAACAATAGCCTAGGACCAACTTTCTCTGAGCTCTAGAGGAGGTTGTGTAGGGAAAGGTGAGGGGCAGAACTTCACTATGAACAATGGTTGTCTTATGCAAATAAAGCCCAATCAAGTAATCTCTCAGAATTGCCTTTGAGGGATAAATGATGACCTGTAGTAAAAGTTCTTCTGCCAGACCTTTTAAAGTGTCAGACTTTCATCTCCTGTTCTTATGAGTTACCCTTCCTGAATCTGGATGAGAGCTGGGGGGAGGTGCTTAGAAAAAGCCTATTTGTATCTGCTGTTTACTTCATTTCACTAATGTAGATTTCCTCTACAGATGCAAATCTTTTCCACAAAAGACAGCTTTTCAGGGCTATTCTTGTGTATGCAGCTTTTCTGAAAAGCTGTCTCCAAATATGCAAAAGAAACACATTTTGGGGTGAAATATTCTGATTTCCTTCAAAAGGAAGAAGTGGTATGATGGATATGGTACCCCCAGATATGAGACCTTGTATAATGCACCTAATGTTTCTGATTCTCAATTATGAATAATAATATTGCTGAAGGGCTGCTGTGAGGATTAAGGTAAAAACAGGTAACATGGCTACCATAGTGTCCAGAAAAAATACTAAGTGTATTATATGACTAAAACAAATGATTTTCAAGTATGACATAGATAATGCCAAAAACTTCCACAAAGTTTCAAAACTTTCTTTGCCAAGACTTGTGTGATTTTGTGATCTAGATATAAGTAACAGAAAAAAGGTCAAAGAAAATGAGATGCTTTTTCAAGTTATCTAGTATAATAATATGCTTATTAAAGCTACTATGAGGAGGAAGTTGAAAAAGATCAATAATATTCCAATTAGTATTTATATTTCATCTAATGTAAAATCCTAGAATTGAAAGACTAAAACTGGCATCAGGAAATAATTTATTATTAATAATTTGGGAATATTCAAAGAGGAGACATACTTACTTTATTCTTTCCTGAAGGATCCTGAAGAAATTTGGTCTTATTTAAATGAACACATATTATTATATTAAAATAAAATATGTTCAATTTATTTGAACTTTCTTTTTTTCTATATTTTGAGGTTCTACCAAATAAAATCCTAAAAATAGTTTAATCAGGAAGAGCATGAAAAATAACCTAAAAATGATCTCTAATTCCAGTACCTGTAGAACTACTTTTAACATTTTATGTATGTCTCAGGGCTGGTTTCCTAGAAGCCCAACCTACAACAGGGAATCAGACACACATGATTAATTGAGGGAGTGCTCTTGGGGCAGGAGAAGTGATAGGATATGGCAGGGGAAGGAGCTGTGAAAGCTTGTGAAATTGGCTGAAGTCTCATGCTTCTGGTCTCATGGGAAATTCAGAGCACAGTTGGCACTACAGAGTTAGTTGAGGCATGAGGCTAGGCATTTGTACTCTCTGTCATTGATGGCAAGATGCCTCCTGGGACAGGGCATTCTAACTCTGAGCAAGGCAGTTCCTTTTTAGCCAAGGACAATTCTTCAGAGAAAGGTGGCAGTGGTGAGCCTCAGCAGGCAAAACTCATAGCAGCAGTCAGAGTGTGGGTGCACTGGTCCAGTAAAAGTGATATAGAAGGGGCACTTACAGCATTCAAGACACTTTCCTTCAGAGATTCTCTCTCTCTCTCTCCATAAATATATACTATAGATATGGATATATACTATATATGTATATATAATATATATACATATATGTATTATGTATATGGTATATAGTATATAATATATACATATATGTATTATGTATATAGTATATACTATATACTATATACATATATTAATTATGTATATATGTATATAGTATATACTATATACATATATGTATTATGTATATATGTATATAGTATATAATATATACACATATATGTATTATGTATATATGTATATAGTATATAATATATACATATATGTATTATGTATATATGTATATATTGTATATAATATACACATATATGTAGTATGTATATATGTATATCTTGTATATAATATATACATATATGTAGTATGTATATATTATATATAATATATACATATATGTATATATGTATATATGTATATAATATATAATCATATACATATATACATATATGTATATAATATATACATATATATGTATTATATATAATATATATGTATATATTATATAATATATACATAATACATATATGTATTATGTATATATGTATATAATATATACATATATATTTCTTATTTTTCTACATAGATACAATTACACAATGTATTATTTTTAATTGTTTTTTAAAACTTTAACAATATATGATGAACAAGTTTCCATGTTAACAAATAAATTTCTAGAGAGATGCATATTACATTGTAAGTATAGATATATCTCATTTATCACTAGACTATTTCTAGACCTTTCTAAGTATTTTTTGAATGGAAGAATATATCCCTATTTAAGTATTTGTTGTCTCCAAAGATATAGGCATTAAATTATTATTTTATCTTTGATAAATTTTTATATGTTACATTTATGTGCCTCCTCATCCCCCATATGAATAGTTTCTACATTGCTCTTTCTAAAGCAACTTTTTTTCCAGCTAGTTTCTATTTCACAGTCTTGGTGAAGATTACAAAACATACTAATAATGTCTTTGTATTGCTTGCTGATGTTTGAATCCAAGAAAAACTTACTTATTTCTGCCTAAATTATGAAGAAAATTAAATTACTCCTGATACAGAGAACTTGGACGAAGAAATTTTCACTTGTAAAATGGATTTCCTTAGAGAAAACACTTTTTTCATTTTTTACACGTTTTGAAAAAAATTTTAAGTTTTACCTTTTTGTCCAACAACTTCCAAATATTATCCAAAATGGATAACTCTGTGCCCCAGAAATATTGTGTCTGAAGTCATAAAAATAGTCGAGTGGTATATATTTAAAGGTTATCAAATTTTTCTTTGATTTCTATATTCCTCGTGTTTAACTACATAATATACTTTTAGATAATTTTATGTAAACTTTGAAAAGATTCTTACCTTCTGTGCATCTTAATTTGATTTCTATTATACATGATTAGCCAAAATTTATTGAGCATCTTTATTTAAATCACTGGACCAGAAGTTGTAGGAAACAGAAAACTACTCATAGTCCCTGAACTCAGGGAGCTTAAAACCTAGGTGTGGGGAAAGTGTCTAAGACGTGACTTGGCTTATTCTGAAAGTATTCAGTTATATGCATTCACAAAGAGATGGTTTGAAATTGGAACTTATATTTAAAAGGAAAGCTGAGCATAAAGATTTGGAAATTTTGTAGGGTGGCCATATGGTAAAAAAGCAAAACCCATATTTTGGGGAGGAATTCAAGCCGGCTGCAGAAATTTGCACAAGGAGGAGCTGAATCTTAGTAGTCAAGACGATGGGGGAAATGTCTCCAGGGCATTTCAGAGACCTTCACAGCAGCTCCTCCTATCACAGGCCTGGAGGCCTAGGAGGGAAAAATGGCTTTGTGGGCTGGGCAGTTTCCCCTGTGCTCTCTCTCCTGCTACCTTGTGAAGAAGGTGCCTGCTTCCCCTTTGCCTTCCACCATGATTTTAAGTTTCCTGAGGCCTCCCCAGACATGCAAAACTGTGAGTCAATTCAATCTCTTTTCTTTATAAATTACCAAGTCTCAGGTAGTGTTTTTAGAGCAGTGTGAGAACAGACTAATACACCTGCTTTGTGGACAAAAAAGTGGAGCGCAGCAGTGCTCAGGCTCCTTGGATGGTGAGCACTTTGGGAGTGTCCAGTGGATGGCACCTGAATGAATATATCACTCTTCCTGTGGTCAGGTTGGCTGTGAGTTGGTGATATGGGATCCCCGGTGAGCTTCATGGAAGTGTCAATGAGTGGGAGAACAGAGAACACAGTACTCTTTATGAGCTCCCCAAACTCCATTCCCACTCATTCTCCTAGAACCAGCTGGCTTAGATTTTGAGGTGGCTTCATTAGTATATGAGCAATGGAATGGTGAAATTTGAGCACTATTAATAAATAACTTTATTTGAACCATAGATTAGTGACTCCTAGAAAAATTCAGGCTATATCAAAATTCTTGTGTGTGTATGTGTATATACACACAACTATATATATATATATACACACAAATACACACAAGTATTTTGATATGTGTATATATACACACATATATAATTATATTTAATTTAAATTATATATATTTTCTATATAAAATTAGACATATAATTACATATGTGTATGTATACATATTTAAGTTCTAACTTTGGAATTTTTTGTCTATATGCATATCAATATATACATACACACATTTGTGTATTCATCTACACATATAAATGTATTCTGAAGAGATATTCTTACATCTTATTATAGGCTTAAAGAAAAAATACATAAAAACAAAATATTATTGAACATAAAGATTACCTCATTATAAAAGATGCATTTCCCCAATAAAATCTCCTATATGTGCTAATATATTAAGAAATATTTTTGTATACTCATTTATAATCTTATATACTCATTTCTCAAATATTCTTGAAAACACATTCCTAGTATTTAGTATAATTTAAAAAATATTGTCATACTGATATAATGTTGTCTAGCAAAAAGGTTATGCATCGGCAGTTGCCACTGAAATAAGCTGTCATCAGCACATTTCCTTATGAAATAATATAAATTAAAAATAGGATATTCTCTTAGCTAAAGGGCAGCTCATCAGCTTGTCAATTTTCTATAATAATATACACTTCACAATATGGTGCTAACAACACACAGGTAGCATTTCATTCATTTACTATAGGGTCAAAATGGAGATTAGATATATTGCACTCAAAGAAAAGATGCCAATTAAGGGTATTCTCTCCACAGTCTATGGTACCATACAATAATGTGATCTGTATCCTTGTTATCCAATATTAGATACTAGCATTCCACCACATTTATTTTTCTCTCTCTTTCTCCTTTGCATTATTAACTCTGGCATATTGTCATAACTACTACAAGACTTGGCAATGAGATTGCCAAACCAGGAAGTGCATGGACACAGAGCCTAAGCAGACCCATAGGGATAGATATGAAAGCAGACAGGAAGCTTCATAATATATTGGGTAAATATGTTGGAGCCTGTCACAGTGAAGTTTCAATCTTTACCACTGGTTAGCTGTCTGAATTTATGTAAATCATTAACTTTTTCAAGGCTCAATTTCCTTTCATTAAAATGGAGATATTAATTTGATCTCTTTGGGAGAGTGTGAGGACTAAATGAGATAATGTTTGTAAAGAGTTTGGCCTAGAGCCTAGTACGCAATAGGAGGAGCCTAATAATTGCTAGCTCTATCCATGTGCCTCATATTTAAAATGTCATTCCATTGACTTCTGGCTTCCATCATTTCTATTGAGAAGTCAGCTCTCAGTCTTATTGTTGCTTCTCTGAATTCTTGTCTTTCAATAGTTCAACTAGATGTACCTAGTTGTGTTTTTCTTCATATTTATCCTGCTGGCATTTCATTGTGTTAAGTCAACATGTAGCTTGAAGTCTGTCATCTGCTCTGAAAAATTCTCAGCTATTATCTTTTTTAAAACAGGATTTAGTCCATTCTCTTTCTCTTTCTACTCTAGAACTCCAATTATACCTATGCTAGACTTTATCACTGAGTCTAGTCCCACTTATGCCTCTTTCCATATTTTTATTCGCTTTTTTACTGTATGTATTAGTCTGACTAAACCTCTCTTCAGCTATATATAATTTGCTGATAAATTCCTATGCTACCCTCTTTTATTGTGCAACATTCTATGATGAAAACAGTCAAACACAGAACTGTTGAAAAAATTTTATATTAAGTACCCATATATCTATCTACCAAATAGATTCTACCATTAATATTATATTATACTTAATGTTATCTTATCTCTCTGTCAATTTAACAATCATCTTACTTTTCGATGTATTTCCAATTAAATTGCAGATATCAGTGCACTTTCCTTAAATACTTTAGAATGCATATCATTAATTAGAATTCTGTATTTGTTTACAGATTTTATTTCTTTTGAGGTAGAATTTATCCACAATGAATTGCATAAATCTTAAACCTTTATTTCCTGAGTGTTGATAAATGCAATCACTTGTATAAACACATATTTTTGGGGGGATACAATTCAACTTATAAGACATAGAACCCATAAGATATAGGAGATTTTTATCATCATCCAGAAAGTTTTCTCATCCCCTTTTCCAGTCAATCCCAGTGTCTACACCAATGAGCAAGCACTGGTCTGAATGTTTTTTTTTCACCATAGATGAGTTTTGCCTGTTCTAGACTTCCTATAAAGTGTATTATTTTATGTAAGAATTTTTTACTCAACATAACACTTTTGAAATTCATTTGTGCTGTTAAATGCATAAATAATTATATTAGTTTCATAGGATGGCTGTAAATTAAGTATCAAAAACTGGATGGCTTAAAACAATAGAAGTTTGCTACTTCTGGAGGCTAGAAGTCTGAAATCAAGGTATTGGCAAGGTCATGCTCTCTCTTACAGTTCTAGAACAGAGTCCTTCCTTGACTCGTCTAGATTCTGGTGTTTGCCAGCCACCCTTGCCATTCCTTGGCCTGTAGATGCATTACTTCAGCCACATGACTGTCTTCTCCTTGTGTATTTACATCATCTTTCCTCCGTATGTTTATCTCTGTGCCCAAATTTCCCCATTTTATAAGATTATCAATCATATAGATTAGGACCCATCCTAATGACCTCTTTTTTTTTTTTTTTTTTTTTTGAGATAGAGTCTCGCTTTGTTGCCCAGGCTGGAGTGCAATGGCACAATTTCAGCTCAATGCCAACTCCACCTCCTGAGCTCAAGCAATTCTCCTGCCTCAGTCTCCCAAGTAGCTGGGATTATAGGCATGCACCACTGTGCCCAGCTAATTTTTGTATTTTTAGTAGAGATGGGGTTTCACCATGTTGCCCAGGCTGGTTTTGAACTCCTGACTTCAGGTGATCCACCCGCCTTGGCCTCCCAAAGTGCTGGGATTACAGGTGTGAGCCATCGCATCTGACCCATGACCTCATTTTAACCTCATTTTCCCCTATAATCACCCTATTTCTAAACAAGCTCACATTCTGTGGTGCTGGAGATAGAACTTTAAAGTATCTTCTTGGGAGGACACAATTCAAACTAAAAGGACAGTTCATTCTCTTTTATTGCTGAGTAGTATTATACTGTATGACTATTTCACAGTTTTGTTTTAATCCATTCTGTTGATGGATAACTGAACTGATTCTAGTTTTGAGCTACTATGAACAAAGCTATTACAAATACACTTGCACAATTTTTTTTTTTTTTGGCAATGATATGTTTTTTATTCTCTTGGTTACATACCTAGGCATAGAATTGCTGGATCACGGGAAAGGTACATGTTTAGTTTTATAAGGAACTGTCATATCTTTTTCCTAGGTTGTTGTGCTGTTTCGTATACCTACTAACAATGTGCAAGAGTTTTGATTGTTCCACATTGTCGCTGTCACTTACAACACAGTCATGGTAATAAGTAGTTTTAATTTTAGCTATTCTGGTGGATGATCAGTGACATCTATTGTATTTTTTAATTTTAGATGCTATTTTCTAGTTTTAGAATTTCCATTTTATTCTTTTGATATAAATTTCCATTTTCTGGTTGATTTATCTATCTTATCATCTATTATCTTTAATATATTAACCATGGGTATTTCAAAGTCTATGTATTAAAACCAATACCTGAATCACATGTGCATCAGGTCCTATTTTTTTTCCTCATTTTTTTCTTGTATTCCTGGTAATTTTTTGTTTAACTTAAATTATGGAAATCATGTACAAAATTTACGGTTTCTAGAAAATGTTACCTTTTTCTAGAGAGAATTTCCTTAGCTTCTGGGAGGCAATTTGCCCAGGCATGGATTACTTTAATCCAAACGGAGACTGAGCTTATTCAATGCCATGTTTCAGTCTTTGTAAAGCTGATCTATTTCCAGTTTAACCGCACTCTTAGACTGTAGCTCTTCTGGAGTTCAGTTGAAGGCTCGAGGTTTTTATTAGAAGCCCATTCTTTCGGTGATCTTTTAATTCCATTTTTTATCTCCCCAGAATTACAAAACTGACAAAAATCATGTTTCGATTCTTAATCTCATAGCAGCTAATTTCTGCTCTGCTCTCTACCTTTCAGCCTACAGTACATACAAATCAGCAAATGCCTCAAGGGGAAAAAAAGACTCAGACTGTTGGGCTCAATTCTTTTAATATTATCCCTGGGAACTTGGCCTCTCTCAGGTCCTGGCTGCCTTAGCATCCTTAAATCTAAATTTGGTCTTCCCAGACCCTTCAGATTGCTAAGTTTCTTTAAAATGCTATTAACCATTTAAAGCCGAAACAATTATAATGGACTGTGGGGCTTATAATAGATGTTGAATTAAAACATATCACAAGAATACAAAGAATGAAGTGGAGGTTAAATAACATTATAAGGCTATATAGTTCTTGGATTGTTCTTTAAGTAATGTAGTATTATTTGAAATGATGCTGTGATAAGTTAAGAATGCATATTGTGATCTTTAGGGTAAACACTAAACCATACACAAAGACACCCACCTACACACACACACAGAGACACATAAAAAAGTTATAGCCATGTGCTACATAACGGACTGCATATACAACAATGGTTCCAGAAGATTATAATACCATATTTTTACTGTATCATTTCTATGTTTAGATACAGAAATACCACTACTGTGTTCCAATTGCCTACAATATTCAGTACAGTAACATGCTGTACAGATTTGTAGCCTAGGAGCAACAGGCTATATCATATAGCCTAGGTGGGTAGTATTCTATACCATCTAGGTATATGTAAGTAAATTCTATGATGTTTGTGCAAGGATAAAATCATTTAATGATGTGTATCTTTGAACTTGTTCCTGTTATTAAGTGATACATGAATGCATTGCTAAAAAGTCAATGAAGTAGATAAAATTGAATTTTAAAAAACTCTATCATATTTCACCCCAAGATACACTCCTTTGCCATATTTTGAGATGGCTATTCCGAGGTCCTGCAAACAAGAATAGCCCTGAAAAGTTGCCTTTCGTGGGGAGATTTGCATCTGTACAGAAAAATCTACTTTAGTGAAATAAACAGCCAGGCTTTCTCTGAGGCGCTCCCCTTTATTCAGACCTAGGAAAGATTAACTTAACCAGAGGCTTCCCCATCTATTCTTTCTGAAAGCTGCTACCTGTTAGGTTTTATCTACATAAAGAGATCATCTTTGCCCCATGCCTTTCTTTTTCTCTCTCCTTGCCATATTCCTAGCCCCTATTTTTCCTGTAACCTCAAGATAGTATAAAAGCAAAATCAATCTAGCCCTTTCTTTTAGTTTTAATATTTTGTATGACTCTCATGCACATGTGAACATGTTAATTTTTGTAATGCCTTTTCTCCTATTAATCTGCCTTTTGTCAGTTGATTTTCAATGAGCTTTCAAAGGAGCCTACAGCAGTGTTAAACTGAACTGAGCAAAGCCATAATTACATTAAACGTAAATGCATTAAGCACTCCATTAGAAAGAAAGAAATTATAAGATGATAAAAAGCAAAACCTATTTACATGTTGCTTATAAGAAACATTCTACAACATCTAAAAACACAAGTTAAATTTAAAAGAGTGGAAAAAATTATTGGGCATATACCTGAAGGAGTATAAATAATTCTACTACAAAGATACATGCACACATATGTTCATTGCAGCACTATTCACAATAGCAAAGGCATGGAATCAACCCAAATGCCCATCAAGGATAGACTGGACAAAGAAAATGTGGTACACCATGGAATACTACGCAGCCACGAAAAGGAATGAGATCATGTCCTTTGTAGGGACATGCATGGAGGTAGAAGTCATTATCCTCATCAAACTAACACAGGAACAGAAAACCACTGTATGTTCTCACTTATAAATGGGAGCTGAACAACAAGAACACATGGACACAGGGAGGGGAACAACACACACTGGGGCCTGTCAGGGGGCTGGGGAGAGGGAGAGCATCAGGATAAACAGCTAAGGCATGCAAGTCTTAATACCTAGGTGATGGGTTGATAGGTGCAGCAAACAATCATGGGACACTTTTACTTATGTAACAAACCTGCACGTCCTGTACATGTATCCCAGAACTTAAAATAAAATAAGAGTGGGAAAAGATGTATCACACAAGTACTAAGCGTAAGAAAGTTGGTGTCTATCTTATGACAAAGGAATGCCATTTCTAGGTATTCAGCTGAGAGAAAAAAATATGTCCATAGAAAGATGTATATGAGACTTTATTCATGATAGCAAAATTTAAAGACAATACAAAGGTCTAACAATCAGAAAATTGATAAAAAAGTGTTATGTATTTGTACAATTGAATACTACTTAACAATAAAAAAGAATAAAAGTCTTGACTTACTCAACAATATGGACAAACCTCAAAAATATTATTTGTTTGAAGGAAGCTAGATGCTAAAGAATACCTGGGTATGATTTCATTTTACATGTGTTCCAATAATAGGTAAATCTATTCCATGCCAATAGAAATCAGAAACTTCTTACCTTTGGGAGAAGGTAAACTAACTGGAAAAGGGGCATGAGGAAAATTTTTAGGTTGATGAAAATGTTCTATATCTTATTTGGGTGGTTGTTAGGTGGAGATATATAATTATAAAATCATTAAGCAAAACACTTAAGATATGTGTATTTTATTTTATGTGAATTATAGCTCAATAAAAATTTAGAGTGAAGTATCAGTTTAAAACAAATATGGAATAAGACATTACTCAATCATATTTATTTGTTTGTTTTATTTATGACAGAAGACAATATATACAACTTGTTAAAGAGAAAAAAAAACTATTCCAAAGGTTGAGTTGTTTTTTTTGCCATCTTATTTTAGTGGGTCAACTAGTAACATATGTAACTGAATATGAGATTGAAACCGTTGAAAAGTTTAATAGATCAATAAATTCCTTCTTCCAGTGATGGTGGTTCTAACAGAACTCTTAATGGTAGATCCAGTGTACATCTCATATGTCCAAAATATTGTATAAACCTGTGTAGGAAGGGTTTGTGTTTAAAGAGCTCAGTGTTTGTGCTGTGAGGAGTATATCAAAATTACATAAAACATTAAATAAAAGAGCTATTTACTCAGACTAAAATAACATGCATTCACAATTGTTTTATAACTTGTGCTGAAAAAATGTTTAGAGATTTCTGGGAACCAAAAGAATCTTAATACTATATTATAAATATTTTCAAAGATTTAAGGTAAAGATGGATATAATATATGAACAAATAGCGGTTCACAGTAGAGAAATGAGAACTATAAAAATTCAAATAGAAATTTGAGAAGATGGAAAATTTACTGGAGGTTATAACAACAGATTGGACAGTCAGAAAAAAAAATAACTGTACTTGCAGATAAGTCAACAGAAACAAACCAACCAAAGCACAGAGTGAAAAAAGAGATTGGAAAAATTAAAAATAACCATATCTATCTTTTGATTGTGTGGCAATATCAAAACATCGAACATACATGGAACTGGAATTGCAGAAAAGGGAGAGAAAAGAATTGGCATTAGCAAAAATATTTGAAGAAAGCATGCTCAAATGTTTTCCAAATTGAAAAAATCTTAATAAGCTTAATTACTTATTGAAGATAAAAGCTTAGTATGACTTGCAATGTGATCTTTTCTTATCCAGCAAACTGATTTGCCATTGGGAGTTACAATTTTTAAACAGCTTTACTGAGATATAATTGACAAAATCAACTACATATGAAATGTACAATTTGATACACTTTGACTTATCAATAAGCCCCCCACTTTTTCTTATGCCCATTTATAATTTCTCTCTCGGATCTTCCTGGTCTCCAGACACCTAGCCATCTGAGTTCCATCACTAAAGATTTGTTTTCATTTCTAGAATTTTGTTTTCATTTCTAGAAAATTTCATTTTCTAGAATTGTATGTAAATTGAATAATATGGTAGGTACTTCTTTTTTGCTTGATTGCTTTCACTCATCATAAGGTTCATCGATGTTGTTGTGCCTATTAATAGTTCATTTCTTTTTATTGTTAAGTAATCTAATTGCTTATAGCCAATTACTAGAACAGATAAAACGAAGCTATGGTGATAGAAATCCGGAAAGTGATTACCTCTGCAGGAGGGGTGAGGAAATTGATTGTAAAGAGCCATGAAGGAAATTTCTTTGGTATGGGTGCTTCTTATATGGGTGCACACATTTGTTGCAACCCACTGAACTGTAAACTTAAGATGTGTGCTTTTCACTGTGAATAATTTATACCTTGATAAAAATAAAAGAAAAGGCAGGGTATGAAAAAAAATCACCAGATGTGGTTTTAGTTCACCTAATTGCCAAAATACTTGTTGATATTTTCATGTGCTTGAGTCAGTGATTTATTTTTCATATATCTGGTTACTCTGAGTACCATCTTTGACATAACTTTAAAGCATTTCCCTATTATTTAACTCTTTTGTGAGGGCAAATTTATGAAAAGTTTACTGTAGGACAAGCTTTCTCAAAACATTCCAACTAAATCAATCATTACTGCCTCCAAGTTATCTTTATAAAAGTAAAATCTATGCCCCAAACTGAGTATACCTATGATATTGCCCAATATATCATGTATTAAAATGGAGTAATGGAGTTGTTAATGATAATGTTTCATTTGTATATATAATTTTTCCTCTATCAATAAAATGTAATATGTACCCTACATACTAGATAGAATTAAATTTTATCATAAAAACCAAGAAAAATTATTCAAATGAACTTATAGCTCAAATAATTTCAATAAAATAACATTTTTATTGAATGACAAATGATTAAAGTCTAGGTATTAACTTATTTGTTCAAACATTTATTGACTACCTATAATATTTCTGATTTATATGCTTTTCCACTTCTAAATATCTTTGGTATTTTCATAACATAATGAAACACATAAGCTACATTACATTATAAATGGGAGCTTATATAGAAAAGTGGTTACATTTTTTGGTGTGTTTTGGTATACACAATGCAATATGAAGCTATGTATAATTAAGCCATACTCAATACTGAAGCATTATTGAATATTCAATATTACACTTAATATTTACCTCTATATAACCTAACTAGAGGACGCTGGGGTCAGAGCCCACTGGCACATGAACCACCACTTGTAACATTCTTTTCACAGTATGTTCAGTCTTCCATTTTGTTTCAGTACCATTCATTATAGCACAGCAAAAATGTACAATTTGGTGTCTGAGTGTCTTTGAAAAATAATTATTCAGACAAACAAATGTAGTATTACTGGTTTGGGTTTGCTTCTGTATGGTTTGGATTGTAATTTTTCAATTAGAACCTCAATGAAATAATCATCATTCAATTATAGTTTATCTCCCTACTTGCTCTTCTCATCTTCAGATCCCATCATCTGAGGTTCTGAATCATCCAGGACAAAACAGGAGCACCCATGCTGGGCTGCTTTTGTGCTACATGAGACTCCAACATCATTCTCCTTATTGGAAGGGACTCTCCAGGAGCTTCCTTTTGTCCTTAGAAAGATGTCAAACTCCTTGGCTTGTCAGCCCCTCTGAAGAGTGGCCCCTCTCTTACCTGTGACCTTCTTTGGCCCACCCTGCTCCCCCTGGGCTCAGCATTCCAGTTGCTCAGGTCTTCTGTCTGATCCCAGAGGCTGCCAGGCTCATCTTGTGTTTTCAATCTTTAGAATGTTCTTCCTCAGATCTTCACAAAGCTAGATCTTCCTTATCATTCCAATCTCAGCTTAAATACTACTTCTTAGCAAGACCGCTCTTAAAATCTCTTATGACGTGGCCCCTCTTCTTATCCTTTATAGTGCTAGCTGTGGGTTTTTATTTTCTACATTGAATTCTTACTCTTATCTAATTTCCTGTTAGTTTACTTCTACATTTTCTGTTAGACCATAAGCAGGGCTGTGCATTGCCCAACTCCAGGCAGACCCCTCACATTGTTGTCTATGTGGATGTTGTTCCTGGAGTGAGACAGGGTAAACCTGCCAGCCTCACACAGTGGGCTTGGTAACAGAAGCTCCTGGTAAATGCTGTTATTCCTAGTACCTAAAACAGTGCCTGACACACAGCAGGTGCTCCAAAAATATTGCTAGAAAATGAACTCTTAAATTTAATGGTTTCTAGAGGCCTAGGGGAGCTAGATAATGTATTTTAGCTGTAATCTTTTCCATTTCTATTGCTCTGGTGAGTTTCTCCAAAGAAAACCTATATTTAAAATAGTAAATATGACTAAATTTCTGATATAAATTACAAAGAAAGGAATCAATCACTTACCTGAATTGCTTAAGAAATTGCTTAAGGCTAATATGCCCATGTTACTGATAGTTTAATTTTAATGATTATAGGCAGAATTTTTTAAAATCTTTTTCATTAACATTTGTATTTGTATATTAATCATAAATAACTAATGTGCTACCAGTATGGGATATTACCCATCTCTATAAATCTTTTGGGATAAGACCACTTTGCTAGGTAGATTAGATTTCACAATAATTTATATGAGTCTTTCAACTAAAAAATATTCCTCATTCTCAAACATTAAATATGCTGATGAGAAGTCATAACACATTTTATTTGAAAGGAAATATAACATTTTCTTCCAAAAATTCAAGCAAACGCAATCATATAGATAAATGAAGAAAGTCTGAATTTGTGAACTGAAAATTAAGATGACCAGGATTATAAAATTTAAAATAGATTCTCCATCATGTATCCTACATTTATTCAGTTTTAGTATAAAGATCCTGCATAGGAAGTATTTAAACACTGCAGGGTTAGGTTTTCCTCACTGTGACTCATCTTTGGACTCAAGGATGAATGTACACGAGAGCTTTGGTCAGATTAGGTGAACGTGGTCTATTTGATTAGTAATTGATCCTGCGTGCATGTCACATTCCCTGGAATTGATAACAACCACAAAAAAGCCAACCCCTTTGCCTTCAAACCCACCTATGAAATAAAAATGCTGCAGCTAGTGTGTTTTTTAAAAATAGACATTTTATTACACTGCAGCGTTTCCTCCTTTTTCTCTGTGGTATCATTTGAAGTCTGTTTTTTAAAACAGAAGTTGAACAAATGAATCCTTCTGTCCTCACTTTCAGTTGTCAGCAGTGCTTCAGTGTGAGATGAAATAAATTGCCAAGCCCTTTCATCTTCTATAATCAGCTCTGCACAGCTGAGTACACCCACAGCCCTGCACGCCGCCTCTGCCAGCGCTGATTCTATGTGGAACAGGAAGTCTTTGTTAGTGCCACATTTCCAACGCTCTACACAGGAGTGGGTTTATTTTGCTTCCCTCCTTCCTTTCTTGCTCCCTTGCCTCTTCCACCTCCTTTCTCCCTGCCTGCACAGCTGACGTGCAGTTCATTTCCTGTAGGAAAGAAGTTTGGGGGGATTGACATTATTTTTTTTTTAAAGATATGTCTGAGGTAGGTTTTTTCCATCCTGCAACACAATCATGCGTATCATTCCTTTAGTCATGTACAAATTGACGAGATTTACAAATGGGAAGTTATTTGGAGAAGTCCTAAACAATGCCTTTACTAGGTCAAGATGTTATTTTATTTTGTTTTGTTTTATTTTATTTTACTTATTTTATTTTATTTTTTAGAGACAGAGTCTCACTCTGTCACCCAGGGTGAAGTGCAGTGGTGCGATCTTAGCTCAGTCTCCCAAGTAGCTGGGATTACAGGCTCATGCCACCACTCGTGGCTAATTTTTGTATTTTTAGTAGAGATGAGGTTTCACCATGTTGGCCAGGCTAGTCTCCATTTCCTGGCCTCATGTGATCCGCTCGCCTTGGCCTCCCAAAATGCTGGGATTACAGGTGTGAGCCACCATGCCTGGCCCAAATGCTTTATTTTTAAAAGCAGAGAAGCAGCACATTTATAACACCAAGGATATCCACAGAGATTTACTTATCACAGTCCAGGTTTTATATTTCTAGCACCCAAACTACGTGGACTTCTATTAGGGAACAAAGCAGGGCATAACAGGTTGGTGTAGGGGCTACAAACAAATATCTGCTAGTTATTGCTAGTTTTCATTGTTCTTGTTTTCTGCCATGAACCCGAGTTCCTTTCAAGATCGTCCTTCCTTTAGTCCATGTACTTCTGGTGGGGCTACCAGTCCCTGATTTCTCCTTTTCTGCATCTTCTTCCTCCTTATCCCCACTACCATCATTCTGCTCTTCATCATAGTTGTCAGCACGGTGGTTATTAGGTGTCAGGTGCTAGTCTTAATGCCTTACATGTATAAACTCAGTTTAATCCGTTTGGCACAGTTTGGCTAAATGATTTGCCTAATGTCACGCAGCTAGTTAAGGGGTGAAAGTGAGATCCAAACCTGGGTATTGTGTCTCCAGACTTCTGTTCTTATCTAGTTCACAATAGTGCTGCTCTAAGGGTGGGCAGATGACTTACTTGTACCCTACCTGCCTGGAAACAAAGATTAGTCCAAGGCTGGGCACATGGTCCAAGAGAAGGGAGATGGTATGGGTAGAAGTTGCATATTTTGTCTTTCTGCAGGCGTTACAAAGCCAGCAGGATGGTACTCTGGGGCTGTTAGGGGACATCATACCCGTCGTGTGCAGACATGGAGCCTTGATATTTACTGAGTTCTGTCTGGTCCAGCTGCTCCTGAATGCAGTTTATCCAGAATTTTTTTTTTTTTTGTAATGTGAGCCAGTAAGTTCTCTTTGTTTGCTCAAGCCAGCTACCTTGGAATGTCTACCACTGTTAGAAGAAGGGTTATCGAGTGACAGAGGAAAAAAGCAAAATGTCAACAATTCCCAAAGAATGCCAGATATCCCCCATCTACCTGTGCCTACCGTAGCCCACCACTCCCCTCCCCCAGGGCCCTATCCAAATGCAATTAGCCCTGTAAAAATGATAGTGTCTACTCAGTTAAGCCACTGGCTTTTTATACATAAAAAAAAAAAACCCCATTTTAAGATGAGAGGATATGCTGGCCTGGAAGTGTGTATTGATCTTTTAAAGGCTGAATTTATAAACTCAAATTCTGTCTCAAGTGGGAAAGGACTAGAAATGAATTATTGTTTTCCAGCCACTTTCTGGTGAGAAGGATCGGTAACACTTGGAAACCAATTATAACAGTAACAGACCAGAAAAGTAATTCCTGGGGAATGTCTTTCTCTGGGGTGCTGCTGAACACCAACAGAAGGAAAGTTATTTCTTCTTAAGATTCAAATTAGCTCTTTCCTCAAGACTAAGTTCTTTAGGAACTTGTGATATAAGGGAAATATATAAGTTGGAAGTACAAAGTCATCATTTCCTCTTAGAGTGGTCCTGTAGTGTGCTCCCAGGTGGTTTTATGAAGACCAAGTTGATGTCCATTTGCCTGAGGTTTGCAGAATTGCCTTGTTTTATGGAAGGAGATTGTGTTGTATTTATCCTGTAAGCCCAGCACCAAACACAGTGCCTTTCACATTACAACAGCTGACATTTATCAAGCACTCTTACATCAAAACTTTTTAAAGAAGCTCATGCACTTTTTTTTAAACTTACTTTGTCTGATGATATGGGTACTGTAACGACCAGCATCCCTATTTTACAGATAAGGAAACTGAGGCACAGAGTTGTTAAGTAACTTTGGCAATCAACCAGGTACCAAGTGGGTGAAGCAAGGGTCTGAGCAGGCAGTTAGGTCCTGAGGCCATATTGTTAACCATTGTGCTATA
Organism: Pan paniscus; assembly: GCF_029289425.2. Taxonomy (NCBI): domain Eukaryota; kingdom Metazoa; phylum Chordata; class Mammalia; order Primates; family Hominidae; genus Pan; species Pan paniscus. Next base: position 119,440,551 of record NC_073253.2, on the reverse strand, counting down.
CTGACTTCTCTTGTAGAAGGTGCCTAATACATATTTCTTGACTGGAACTGAAACTGTTGAATTTCCCATGTGGCCCAGCTAGCAAGAAAACAGGCTTTTTATGTTGTAAAAAAATAAATAGCTACTCCGAGTTAAAAGAGCCAGCCACAATCAAAATCCCTTCATTTTCCTGAGGCTTTGATTACCCCAACATAATTCTAGTCTGTAGAATTACTTTGCTGTCATCAGCATACATAATTAAATATTTAGTAGGAAAATTAATATATTTAAATTTGTTTAAAATTAAGCTGACCACTAATAGCTCTGCTTATCAGTAGAAACTTTATATTTTTATATGACAACTTAGAACATTTTAATGGCCAATAAAATTGCTCCCTAGATCCTAGCAGTTTTCAGATTCCAAAATTGTAGCTGAAGATACTGTTAGTCATTCCTAAATTACTAACTGCTCATTACTGACTTCTAAATTGTCTAGTTTATCTTTACATTTGAGAAAAATAAAAAAAATATGACTTCCCTAGAGGTAGATTACATACAAGGTAGATATACTTTATAAACTTATGTATACATTTAAGACATAGGTTGCTATAGAATAAAAACACACTGCACTATCTTTGTATGAATACATCTGAATATAACTAAGTCTATGTATTATCTAATTTGGGGAGAAGGGATCAAAAGATCATACCATTATAAAGTTGATTACAATAATGGTATGATTCAATTGTTTCCATAAATAAATGGATTTTTTTACCAAGTTTAAAAAATACTTACATTAATTTCTATTTTGTTTACTTACTGTGCATTATCTATTTAGGGACAGATGTTTAATTATGCATTTCTGCCACTAAAATGTCTAGAGTAGTAGACTTTTGAATAGATATGATCACTTGGAGATTAGACATCAATTAAGACTATTTATCTAACTCGAGTTATTTCATCAAAAACTTTCTAGCTATAAGTAAAAATGAAAGAAGGGCAAAAAACCACAGTGATTGTAAAAAGATGTGTGGCCGCTACATATAAATATAAAGTACTATATTTTGAACTCTCAGGATGGAAAGGATGATGATCTTGAATCATGCTTTTCAAATACATTTAAATATACTGACGACATTGTGCAGATCTGGGCTTCTGATCTAGGTAAATCCTGGCTGAAACTGGGTAACTCTAACATCCTCTTTGGGAACTATTTCTATGACTTTTTAAAAGCAGACTAAATACACCTTATTTTATCTGGCTAAATGTATTTACTCTGAAAATTCCATGATCTTTTTATGACTTCTTTAAATTCAGTCAACTAAATAATATCAAATGCCAATTCTGTGCAAGGTAATGTGCTTTGTGCTGTGGAAGATACAAAGATAATCAGTCATGGACTTTGTCTTTCAGTTTAATTAAGGGGGACAGACAGGCAATAACTTCATCATGAAATGTGTATGTGCTATGAAAGAGTTGCAAAGTCTATAAGGAACAAAGCAGAGGCTTCAAGAAAATAATTCTGATAGAGTGAAGGCAGGGTGGCTTCAGGGAAGTAGCAGTATTTGAGGTAGACAGAAAGACTTTGACATGGGAAGAGGTGGTGGGGAGGACTTCCCATGAATGTGATCTCTTTTCACCTGAACCCAATAATCTAGAGATGAGGAGGGGGTACATAATGTACAAATTAAGAGTCCAGTCTAATGTGGAGGGCTCATACAGCAACAATTTATATTTGTGTGACCTTAATTCCAACATCTACTAATTGGCTACTTCCTATGACTTCTTTAAATCACAATAAATACACATTATTTTATTCTGCTTACTAATGTTGTCTCTAAGCCTCCTCTTCTCATGTACAGTTGAAGGTGAAGTATCACACAGAAACAGCCTGCCACTATTAACTCATGGTTTAGGCCTTGCACTCACACCAAAAGCTGGCTCACCATTCTGTGCAGACTTGACTTGGCAAGGCGGGGCAACATAAATTTCCAAATGTCAGGTTGAGACCCTCACACCTAGGGACTCCAGCAGGACACAGTTTAAGCTCCCAAGTCCAGGGTTATTCCCTTAAAACTCACCAACTATCCTCTCCTACCTGAGTCTGGTATACTAGTGAGTCAGTGGATGAAGAGATACTGGGGGAACCTACCATATACCCAAAGGAAGGGCACATTGAACCCAATCTGTTTTCTCCTTGTGCTGATGATGTGTTCCATTTAAAACAATATATTTTATTCTTTTGTTTTTTTAGACCTAGCCTTTGTCTTTTTGTAGCATCTACACTATCAGTCGCTTAGCCCAGCGAGCTCAAAGTTTGTATTTACCCTATAGCTGTTGATGTACAGACATAAATGCCTATTAGGTTATCATAGTGCTAATTTTGTTTCTTATGATTGAGAAATTTTAGGTATAAAAATATAAGTAATTTCTAAAGGCTTGGCCAGGAGCAGCCAGGTTCTTTGCTGTTGGTCACTGTGACCTCCCTGGCCCTTTAGTTTTGACAGTTTTAGGTCCATAAAGGCTTAGTAGCCTGTAGGAATCTTTCTGTGTAATTTATTCTGTTACAGTTTTTTTCTTAAGTTTCTCACATGTAAAAAATTAGATTATAAAAATAATTGTTTCAATGAGGGCTTTAGGCTTAAGATCATTAGATTTTTTTCCATTGTAAAGCATTCAGTAGTACATTTTCCAATATATTTTTTATTGAGGTAAAATATACATATAACATTTACCATCTTTATCATTTTTAAGTATACAGTTCACTGGTAATAAATACATATATCTATATATATTTCTCCCCCTTCATGTGCACTCCTCCCTCCCCTTCCCAGGCTTTAGTAACTGCCAATCTACTCTCAATCTTCATGAGATCCACTTTTTTTTAGCTCCCCCACGTGAGTGAGAAAATGCAATATTTATCTTTCTGTGCCTGGTTACTTTCACTTTGATTCGTCAAAACCTGGTAAAACAGATGCCCGGCTGCTTCCTCATTCACTCTTCAAAACACTTCTCAGAAGTCTTTTGGTTTTCTTGATCATCTTAGAATGTGACCTTATAATTCTGATTGTAACTCAGTCCACCACACCAAAGATAAACAGAAGAATGAAAGAGGTTGTTACCAACAATGCAGTCCATAGTCAAGCAACACACTAGTGTGTTCTTAATTTTATGAAATATATTTTACTGTCCAGGTAAAAATCCATCCAGAGGGGCAAAGCTGTAGCATTCAAATCTTGGTATACATAAGAATCACTAGTCTGTTTAAGTTAGATTTCTGGCCTCATCCTTAAATAATCCAATATAGATTTGGGGTGGGAAGCAGGAATCCGCCTTTTAAGTTTTTCAGATACTTCTGGGGCAGCTGGTTTGCAGAACACTTTAAGGAAAAAAATGCAAAAGTGGCTACTCATAGCCCCTTTATATCTAGTTTGAATGGTTTTTTTTAAATCAAAATTAATGCTATAAGAGAAGAACAATGATGATTGTTGTGACTTTTAATGTTGCTCTAAATCTGAAATGCAGAAAAACACTAAAGTGCCCAGAGTTTCCTGTGATTTGTCCCTTTAATGACTTCATGAACCACGTGGAAGACCTTTAAAGATTACCACTAGGCTGTGGCCCACACTTTAAGATCACTTTTCTCAGCTGTCTGAAAATTATGGCAGAATGCCCAGAAGCTGATATTTAACATCCATGGAAATATATCTACTTGCAATCTTACAAGTGAAAACAACTTTGAGAAGCCAGTTCCCACTTCAGTATTTGGCACTGGATAAAAGTTTCACATCCATAGTAGAGATCCACATTCAAAGACAGAGACACTTCAATATTCACAATAATTTCATTTACTAAAAATAACAGCAAAGGAATGTGCAGCTGATGTTGATCCCTGGCGGCATTTAGTTTGTTTACACTCTGTCTTAGCTGTGCCCATAATCATGTCTGCAACCTTTGGATATACCTAGAAGAGCCACACAAGGTTGTCATCTATTATAGAGAAGTATAAAAACAAAAATTTCTTCAAACAAATACTTAAATATTTAAAAATGAACCAAAAGTCTATTTGCTCGAATTTAAAAGCAGCAAGTAGATAAACAAATACATATAAAATTATAAAATTATCTGACCTCAGGTGGTTTCAGTATGTTTCATTTTTATGCTTTGTTTGCTTGTTTTAGAGACAGAGTCTCACTCTGTTGCTCAGGCTGGAGTGTAGTGGCATAGTCATAACTCACTGTAGCCTCGAACTCCTGGCCTCAAGCAATCCTCCTCCCTCAGCTTCCTGAATAGCTATGGCTACAGGCATGTGCCACTAAGCCTGGCTAATTTTTTTGTAGAAGTGGGGTCTCTCCATGTTGCCTAGGCTGGTCTCAAACACCTGCCCTCAAGCTATACTCCTGCTGTGGCCTCCTAAAGCACATGAGCCCTGAACCTGGCCACATGTTTATGTTTAAAAAATATTTTTACTGTAGAATAATTTACATATAACAAACTGTACAAATTTAAAATACACAGTTTTATAAGTTGTAACTGTGACATGAATGCCACTGATATGATTTGGCTGTGTCCCTACTCAAATCTCATCTTGAATTGTAACTCCCACAATTTCCACATGTCATGAGAAGAACCCAGTAGTAGTTAATTGAATCATGGAGGTGGGTCTTTCCCATGCTGTTCTCATGATAGTGAATAAGTCTCATGAGATCTGATGGTTTTAAAAACAGGAGTTTCCCTGCACAAGCTCTCTCTCTCTTTGCCTGCTGCCATCCATGTAAGATGTGACTTGCTCCTCCTTGCCTTCCACCATGATTGTGAGGCCTCCACAGCCATGTGGAACTGTATAAATTTTTCCTGTATGAATTACCCAGTCTCAGGTATGTCTTTATCAGCAGTGTGAAAATGAACTAATGTAGTAAATATATATGTTTTCTTCCCAGCCCTTTGGTAATCTCTCCCTCTCCTCCTTATCTTCTACCTCTCTGCTCATCTTCAAGCAACCACTAATTTACTTTTATTTTTCTGTCTCTATACATTAATTTATACTTTCTAGAATTTCATATGAATTGACCATATACTATGTATTTTTCTTGGTCTCCTTTCACTCAGCATAATTATTTTGAGATTCATCCAGTTTGTTATATATTTGCTTGTATGCAGTAGTAGGCTTTTTCGAAGTTTTGGGCTATTTTACTTTTACATATGTTATAAATGACAAATTATGTTGTCTTTATTATTGTTTAAACAATTACCTGCTACTGAAGTTTAAAAGATAAGAAAAAAGTTTATATTTACCATTTCCAGTGCTCAGCATTCGTGTAAACCTATATTTCCATCTAGCATCATTTTCCTTGTGCCTGAATGGCTTCCTTTAAAATTTCTTGGAATGTAGATTGACTAGTGATGAAGTCTTTCAGCTAAATTCTGTCTTAAAAAGTCTTTTTGTTACCTTTGTTTCAGCCTCATGAAAGATACTTTTCTGGGTAAAGAATTTTAGGTTGACAGGTTGTTGTTTTTTTTTTCTTCCTCTTTTGAATACTTTAATTATGTTGTTCTACTGTCTTCTCATTTGCATTGTTTCTGCTGAGAAGTCTGCTGTCATCCTTATCTTTGTTCTGTCTGTAATGTAATGTGTCATTTTCTTTCCTTTTTTTTTAATATATACACTTTTTTACGGCATTTGAGCATTATGCTTTTAATTTGCCTTGGCATTGTTTTCATCATGTGTATATTGCTCAGAGATTGTTGAGTTCCTTAGATCTATGGGCTTATAGTTATCCTTGAATTTGGAAAATGTTCAGGCATTACTTTTTCAAAATGTTTCCTGTCTTCTTCCTCTCCCTTCTTTTGGGCATTCCAATTACATACATATTCAGCCTCTGAAATTTGTCTCACATGTCACTGATACTCAGTTTATTTTTTAAATATCCCTTTTTCTCTGTGTTTCATTTTAGATGGTTTCTATTGCTTGGTTTCAGGTTCACTAGTCTTCTTTCCTTCAATGTCTTATTTGATATTAGTCCCCTCAAAAGCATTTTTTTAATGTCATACATTGCAGTTTTAATCCCTAGAAAGGTTATAGGTTTGTTATTAAAATATTAAATATGGTATTTTGAGATAACTGTAGATTCACATGCAGTTGTATGAATTAATAGACAGACCTGTGTACTCATTATCTAGTTTCCTCCAGTGATAACAGCTTGCAAAATTATAGTATGATATCACAACCAAAATATTGACATTGATATAGTCAAGACACAGAACATTTCCATCACCACAAGAATCTCTCACATAGTCTTTTTATAGCCACAACAACTTCCCTCTCGTCTCCTCTTTAACTTCTGGTAACCAATAATTTATTCTCCGTTTCTATAATATTGTTATTTCCAGCATGTTACATAAATGGAATCATATAGTATATAACTTTTTAGGTAGGCTTATTTCACTCAGCATATTTCTCCAGAGATTTATACAGATTGTTGCATGTATCAGTAGCTCTTTCTGTTTCTTTCTGAGTAGTGTCCCATCATGTAGACATACTACAGTTTAACCATTTACCCACTGAAGGACATCTGGGTTGTCTCCAGGTTTGGGCTATTATAAATAAGGCTGGTATAAATGTTTGGGTAAATGTTTTTGTGTGTGTGAACATAAGTTTCTGTTTCTCTGGGATAAATTCCCAGCAGTACAATTGCTGGGTCTTATGGTAATTGCATGTTTAGTTTTTTGAGAAACTGCCAAAGTATTTCACAGAGTAGCTGTACCATTTCACATTTCATCCAGCAATGTATGAATGATCCAGTTTCTCTGCATCCTTTCCAGAATTTGATGTTGTTACTATTTTTTAACATTGTGATAGATTCTGGTGTTATCTCATTGTGGTTAATTTGCATTTCTTTAACGGCTAATGATGTTAAACATCTTTTTATGATACATAGATATATTTGAAATCTATATATTTTCTCTGATAAAATGCCATTAGTGTTCATGTCTTTTGCCCATGTTCTAATTGGATTTATTTATTTCCCAGATACTAGTTCTTTGTCACATATGTGGCTAACAAATATTTCTTTTCACTCTGTAGTTTGTCTTTTAAAATTTTTATTAGTTTTTGCAGAACAAACATTTTTAATTCTGAAGTGCAATTTATCAATTTTTCTTTATATGAATCATACTTTTGGTATCAAGTGTAAGAATTCTTTGTCCACTTAGGACCAGAAGAACTTCTCCTATGTTAATTTTCTAAAAGTTTTATACTTTTGCATTTTACATTTAAGTCTGTGGTCCATTTTGAGTTAATTTTTGTAAAAGATTGTGACACTTAGGTTAATGGATGTTCATGCTTTTGCTTATGGATGTTTTATTGCTCTTGAACTACTTGAAAAGGCTATCTGTTCTCCATTGAATTACTTTTGCACTTTTGTCAAAAATCAGTTGGATCTATTAAAGGTTTTAAGTTCTGTTCAATTAACCTATGATCTAGGTCTATCCCTCTGCAAATACCATACGATCTTGATTACAGTAACTATATAATAAATCAAATTTCTCACACTTTATTCTTCCTTAAAAATTGTTTTAGCTATTCTAAATATTTTACCTTTCCATATAAATTTTAGAATTTTTTTCTATATCTACAAAAAGTTTTACTGTGATTTTTATGGTTACTGCAAAAAAATCCATATATCAATTTAGGGAGAATTGACATCTTTACTATGTTTAGTCTTTCAGTCCATGAATGGAATGACTTTCCTTTTAATTAGACATCCTTTGATTTCTTTTATCAGTGTTGTGCAGTTTTCTTTTTTTACTCAAGAATTTGAGTAGCTTTAATTTGAATATATTTTTCTTATAAACATTTCATATTTTATTTATTTATTTTATTTCAATAGTTTTTTTTGGTGAATGGGTAGGTTTGGTTACATGGATACTTTCTTTAGTGGTGATTTCTGAGATTTTGATGTACCTCTCACCTAGGCAGTGTTTACTGTACACAATATGTAGTCTCTTATCCCTCATCCCTCTCCCACCCTTTCCCCTAAGTCCACAGAGTCCATTCATTGTATCATTCTTATGCCTTTGTATCCTGATAGCTTAGCTCCCACTTATGAGTGAAAACATATAATGTTTGGTTTTCCATTGCTGAGTTAATCCAGTTAGAATAATGGTCTCCAATTCCATCGAGATTGCTGCAAATGCCATTATGTCATTCCTTTTTATGGGAGAGTAGTATTCCATGTTATATATACATATATACACACACACCATATTTTTTCTCTCTCTCTCTCTCTCTGTCTCTCTCTCTCTCTCTCTCTCTCTCTCTCTATATATATATATATATATATACACCATATTTTCTATTTCCACTCATTGATTGGCAGGCATTTGAGCTGGTTCCATATTTTTGCAATTGTAAATTGTGCTGCTATAAACCTTCATATGCAAGTGTCTTTTTCATGTAATGACTGTTTTTCCTCTGGGACAGATACCCAGTGGTGGGACTGCTGGAACAAATGGTAGATCTACTTTTAGTTCTTTAAAGAATTTCCACACTATTTCCTATAGTGGTTGTACTAGTTTACATTCCCGCTAGCAATGTAAAAGTGTTCCCTTTTTACCATATCCATGCCAACATCTATTTTTTTAAAGTGTTTTGATTATGGCCTTTCCTGCAAGAATAAGAAGGTATTGTATTATGGTTTTGATTTGCATTTTCCTGATAAATAGTGATGTTGAGTATTTTTTATATGTTTTTTGGCCATTTGTGTATCTCCTTTTTTTTAATTTTTTTACTTTAAGTTCCAGGATACATGTGCAGAATGTGCAGGTTTGTTACATATACATGTGCCATGGTGGTATGCTGCATCTATCAACCCATCACCTAGTTTTAAGCATTAGCTATTTGTCCTGATGCTCTCCATCCCCTTTCCCCTAACTCCAACAGACCCCAGTGTGTGTTGTTCCTTTCCCTGTGTCCATGTGTCCTCATTATTCAACTCCCACTTATGAATGAGAATATGCAGTGTTTTGTTTTCTGTTCCTGAGTTAGGTTGCTGAGGATAATGGTGTCCACTTCATCCATGTCCCTTCAAAGAATATGATCTCATTCATCTGTATGGCTGCATAGTATTCCATGGTGTATATGTACCACATTTTCCTTATCCAGTCTATCATTGATGGGCATTTGGGTTGGTTCCATGTCTTTGCTATTGTGAGTAGTGCTGCAATAAACATGCATGTGCATGTATCTTTAAAATAAAATGATTTATATTCCTTGGGGTATATACCCTGTAAGAGATTGCTGGGTCAAATGGTATTTCTGGTTCTAGATCCTTGAAGAATTGCCACACTGCCTTCCACAATGGTTGAACTAATTTACATTCTCACCAACAGTGTAAAAGTGTTCCTATTACTGCACAGATGTGCCAGCATCTGTTATCTCTTGACTTTTTAATAATCACCATTCTGACTGGTGTGAAATGGTATCTTGTGGTTTTGATTTGCATTTCTCTAATGATCAGTGATGTTGAGCTTTTTTTCATGGTTGTTGGCTGCATAAATATCTTCTTTTGCAAATTGTCTGTTCATATCATTTGCCCACTTTGTGATGTGGTTGTTTGTTTTTTTCTTGTAAATTTGTTTAAATTCCTTGTAAATTCTGGATATTAGACCTTTGTCAGATGAGTATATCAGAATTGCCTATTCATGTCCTTAGCCCACTTTTTCATAGGATTTTTTTTTTGTTCTTGCTGATTTGAGTTCCTTGTAGATTCTGGATATTTGTCCTTTGTCAGATGCATAGTTTGCAAAGATTTTCTCTCACTCTATGAGTTGTCTGTTTACTGTGGGTTCTGGGTCATGAAGTCTTTGCCTAAGTCAATGTCCAGGAGGATTTTTCCAGTGCTGTCTTCTAGAATTTTTATGGTTTTAGGCTTTAGATTTAAGTCTTTGATCCATTTTGAGTTGATTTTTTTATAAGGTGAAGGATGAGAATCCAGTTTCATACATCTACATATCCCAGCACCATTTGGTGAATAGGATGTCCTTTCCCCCACTTGATGTTCCCCAAAGATCAGTTGGCTGTAAGTATTTGGGTTTATTTCTGGGTTCTCTATTCTGTTCCATTGGTCTATGTGCAATTTTTATACCAGTACCATGCTGCTTTGATGACTATAGCCTTACATTATAGTTTGAAGTGGGTAACGTGATGCCTCCAGATTTGTTCTTTTTGCTTAATCTTACATTGGTTGTGTGGGCTCTTTTTGGGTTCCATATGAATGTTAAGACTGTTTTTTCTAGTTCTGTGAAGAATGTTGATAATATTTTGATGAGAATTGCATTGAATCTGTAGATTGCTTTTGGCAGTATGGTCATTTTCACAATATTGATACTACCCTTCATGAGGATGGGATGCATTTCCATGTATTTGTGTCATCTATGAGTTCTTTCAGCAATGTTTTGTAGTTTTCCATGTAGAGGTATTTCACCTCCTTGGTTAGGCATATTCCCAAGTATTTTATTTTATTTTTTGCAGCTATTGTAAAAGAGTTTGAGTTCTTTATTTGATTCTCAGCTTGGTCACTGTTGGTGTATAGCTGTGCTACTGATTTGTATATGTTAGTTTTGTACCCAGCAACATACTGACTTCATTTATCAGTTCTAGGAGCTTTTTGGATGAGTCTTTAGAGGTTTCTAGGTACATAATCACATCATAAGCAAACAGCAACAGTTTGACTTCCTCGTTACTTATTTGGATGCCCTTTATCTCCTTCTCTTGTCTGGTTGCTCTGGCTAGGACTTCCAGTATTATGTTGAATAGAAGTGGTGAAAGTGGACATCCTTGTCTTGTTCCGGTTCTCAGGGGGACTCCTTTCAACTTTTCCCTGTTCAGTATAATGTTGCCTTGCCATAAATGGCTTTTATTACTTTAAGGTGTGTCCCTTATTCTAATTTTGCTGAGGGTTTTAATCATAAAGAGATGCTGGAATATGGAGAAAAGATGACAGATGGGAGGCAGGACTAACTTGCAGCTTCTACTGAGACAGACAGAGCAGTGTGTGGAGACTCACATTGTAAACTTTTGCTTCAGGAACTACCACAGGGACAATACCGGGAAAGCCAAGACAATCCACGGACCCTTGGAAGGAAGTGGTTTACCACTGCAGGCTCCATGAATCTGCTGAAAAACTATGAGTGCCCAAAATGTGAGGGGGAACATCCGTCCCTGAACACACATCCCCGTTCAAGAACCTATAGGTTCAGTTCATGGGAGAAGTATTTGACCTTACCTGGATCTGAGAAAAATTTAGAAAGCTGAGCAAAATATAGGGGTAGAGAAAGCAGCAGAAAGTACCCTGTGGACACTCTTGGTCCCCAGGGAAGTCATTCCTGACTGTCTCATAGGTGTTCTTGGGGAGGGCTGCCACTGGCATTAGGGAAAGACCACAGGGAGAAGGAAACTTCCAGCTGAAATTTGTAATAATTTCAACCAAATGTGAAGTTTCCTGGACAGAATCCAAGGGAGGAGACAAACAGGGTGTGCAGATATGAGTATGGAAGCCAAGACAGGTGGGGAGGCCTGAGACCTGAAAGCCCTGCTTGCTTTCTCAGTGGGTAGGCTTGTAGCCCAGAACATGTTCTCAGCCCTGCTCACTGGTTGCCTGGAAATAAACTCTGGGCTGTTGAAGGAGGCACCCTGGGAGTGAGACTGGCCTTCAGTGCTCTGTGGGAGTTGGGTGAGGCCTGCCACTGCCAGCTTTCCCCCCCTTCCCTGGCAACCTGTATAACGCAGCAGAGTTAGTCATAATCCCTCTGGGAACATAAATCCATTGGCCTGAGAACCATACACCCATCTAATACAATGGCCACAGCAAGCCCTGCTCAGACACGCCTAACTCTGACCCCATCTGATGATCTTTCTCTACCTGCCGTAGTAGCTGAAAACAAAGGACATAATCTCTTAGAAGCTCTATGGCTGTGCCCACCATCTGAGAAATGCAAATACTTATCCAGGTAACCCTAGAGCAAGCTGTATACTCCCTATACTACATCAGCTGATGCTCTCTTGAAAGTGCCACCTCCTGGCTGCAGGCCAACCAACATAAAACCAGTGCACTAAACAAAACTATAACCAAGGACCCTCACAGGATCCACTTCACTCCCCTGCTACCTGCACTGGAGCAGGTGCTCTTATCCACAGCTGAGAGATCTGAAGTTGGATCACATCACAGGACTCTACAGACACTCCTCAGTACCAGCCTGGAGCCCAGTGACCCCACTGGCAGCTAGACCCAGAAGAGCAATAACAATTACTGCAATCCAGCTCTCAGGAAGGCTCATCCCTAGAGGAAGGGGGAGAGCATCACATCAAGGGAGCACTCCGTGGGACAAAATAATCTGAACAATAGCTGTTGAGGCCCAGATCTTCCATCTGACATAATCTACACAAATGGGAAGAAACCAGAAAAACAATTCTGGTAATGACAATACAAGGTTGCTTAATACCCCCAGGAGATCATACTAGCTCACCAGCAATGGATCCAAACCATGAAGAAATCTTCGAACGGCCAGAAAAAGAATTCGGAAGTTCAAATTATTAAACCACTTAGGGAGACACGAGAGAAAGGTGAATACCAACTTTGAGAAATAAAAAAAAGTTACAGAATATAGATGGAAAAATCACCAGAGAAATAGGTAGCAAAAATAAAAGACATAAAAGACAATCACATCTTCTGGAAATGAAGGACATACTTAGGGAAATGCAAAATTCACTGGAATGTCTCAGTAATAGGATTAAACAAGTAGAAGAAAGAACTTCAGGGCTCAACCACAAGGCTTTCGAGTTAACCTAATCCAACAAAGACAAAGAAAAAGAATTTTAAAAAATGAAGAAAATCTTCAAGAACTTTGGGATTATGTTGAATAACCAAACCTAGGAATAATTGGTGTTCCCAAGGAAGAAGAGAAATCTAAAAGTCTGGAGAATCTATTTGAGGCAATAATCAGGAAAACTTCCATGGCCTTGCTAGAGATTTAGACATCCAAATACAGGAAGCTCAAAGAACACTTGGGGAATTCATTTGCACAAAAAATCATCACCTAGGGACATAATCATCAGGTTATTTAAAGTCAAGACGAAGGAAAGAATCTTAAGACCTATGATGCAAAAGCATCTGGTAACCTATAAATGAAAGCTTTTCAGATTAAGAGCAGATTCCTCAGCAAAAGCCCTACAAGCTAGAAGAAACTGGGGTCCTATCTTAGCCTCCTTAAACAAAACAATCATCAGCTAAGAATTTTGTATCCAGCAAAACTAAGCTTCATAAATGAAGGAAAGATACAGTGTTTTTTTAGACAAATACTGAGAGAATTCACCTCTACCACTACCAAGCCAGCACTACAAGAACTGCTAAAAGGAGTTCTAAATTGAAACAAATCCTCAAAATACAGCAAAATAGAATACTCTTAAGGCATAAATCTCATAGGACCTATAAAACAATAACACAATGAATAAAAAATAAGGTATTCAGGCAGCAACTAGCATAATGGACAGAATAGTACCTCACTTCTCAATACTATCGTGGAATGTAAATAGCCTAAAGGTTTCACTTAAATGATACAGAATGGCAGAATGGATAAGAATTAACTAAGTATCTGCTATCTTCAAGAGACTCACCTAACACATAAGGACACACATAAACTTAAGGTAAAGGTGTGTAAAAAGATATTCCCTGCAAATGGGCACCAAAAGCAAGCAGGCCTAGCTATTGTTATATCAGACAAAACAGACTGTAAAGCAACAACAGTTAAGATAAGACAAAGAGGGATGCTATAGAATGATAAAAGGGCTAATTCAACAGTAAAATATGAGAATCCTAAATATACATGCACCCCTAACACTGGAGCTCCCAAATTTATAAAACAATTACTACTAGACCTACAAAATGAGATAGATGCCAACACAATAATAGTGGGGGACTTTAATACTCCACTGACAGCACTAGACAGATCATCAAGACAGAAACTCAACAAAGAAACAATGGACCTCAACTATACCCTACAGCAAATGGACTTAACAGATATTTACAGAACATTCTACCCAACAATTGCAAAATATACATTCTATTCATCAGCACATGGAACATTCTCCAAGATAGACCATATGATAGGCCACAAAACAAGTCTCAAAAAATTTAAGAAAATTGAAATTCTATCAAGTACTCTCTCAGACCACAGTGGAATAAAATTGGAACTCAACTCCAAAGAGGACCTTCAAAACCATTAAAATACATGGAAGTTCAATAACCTGCTCTAGAATGATCATTGAGTCAACAATAAAATCAAGATGAAATTAAAAAATTATTTAAACTGAATGATAATAGTGACACATCCTATCAAAACCTCTGAGATATAGCAAAAGCAGTGCTAAGAAGAAAGTTCACACCATTAAATGCCTACATCAAAAAGTCTGAAACAGCACAAATAGACAAAGTAAAGTGACACCTCAAGGAAATACAGGAAGAAGAACAAACCAAACCCAAACACAGCAGAAGAAAAGAAATAACAAAGATTAGAGCAGAACTAAATGAAATTGAAACAAACAAAAAATATAAAAGATAAATGAAATAAAAAGCTAGTTCTTTGAAAAGATAAACAAAATTGATAAACCATTAGCAAGATTAACGAAGAAAAGAAGAGAGAAGATCCAAATAAGCTCAATTAGAACAAAACGGGAGATATTACAACTAATACCACAGAAATACAAAAGATCATTCAAGCCTACTGTCAATACTGTTATGCACACAAACTAGAAAACCCAGAGGAGACAGATAAATTCCTGGAAATATACAACTCTCCTATATTAAACCAGGAAGAAATAGGAACTCTGAACAGACCAATAACAAGTAGCAAGATTGAAATGGTGCTAAAAAAAACTGCCAACAGAAAAAAGTCCAGGACTAGACGGATTCATAGCAGAATTCTACCAGACATTCAAAGAACGATTGGTACCAATCCTATTGACATTATTCCACAAGGTAGCGGGAACCCTCCCTAAATCATTCCATGAAGCCAGTATCACTCTAAAACCAACATCAGGAAAGAACATAACAAACAAAGAAAACTACAGGCCAGCATCCCTGATGAACACAGATGCAAAAATCCTCAACAAAATGCTAGCTAACCAAATCCAACAGCACATCAAAAAGATAATCCACCATGATCAAGTGTACCAGGGATGCAGTGATGGTTTAACACATGCAAATCGGTAAATGTGATACACCACATAAACAGAATTAAAATAAAAAATCACAATCATCTCAATAGATGCAGAAAAAGCATTTGACAAAATCCAGAATCCCTTTATGATTAAAACCCTCAGTGTTGTGCAGTTTTCTGCATACAAGTCCTGTACATATTTTGTAAGATTTACACCTAGGAATTGTATTTGTTTGAATAATTTTATATAGTGTTGTATGTTCATTTTTGGTGCCCACATGTTTATTGCTAGTATATAAAAATTCAATTGATGTTTATATATCTTGTATTCTGAGATCTGCTGAACTACCTTATTAGTTCTTGGAGTTTTGTTTTTATAGATTCCTTAGCATTTTCTATATAGATAAATCATGTCATCTACAAATAGGAACAGTTTAATATCTTTCATTTCAATTGATGCCTTATGTTTCCTTTTCTCATCTTCTTGCACTGGCTAGAATGTCTAGCATTGTCTTGAATATGACTTCTGAAAGGAGACTTTTTTTTTTTTTTTTTTTTGAGACAGGGCAACCTGGATTTGAACTTCTGGGCTCAAGTAATCTGCCTCAGCCTCCCAAGTAGCTAAAGTAGCTAGGACTAAAGGTGTGTGTGCCACTAGCCCAACTCATATGTGCTTTTGGCCTGATTTAGGGAGAAAGCATTTAATCTTTCACCATTAAGTGTAATATTAACTCTAAGTTTTTTGTAGATGTTATTATCAAGTTGAGGAAGATTTCCTCCATTTCCATTTCTTTCCTGAGAGTTTTACAAATCATGAATAGGTGTTAAATTTTGTAAAATGCTTTTCTGCTGACTGATACCAACATGTGATTTTGTTTAGCCTGTTAATAAGGTGAATTACATTTATTTATTGACTGCTGAGTATTTAGCCACCTGTCTCTGGAATAAACTCTACTTGGTAATGGTGTATAACTTTTTATGAGTTGCTGAATTCTATTTGCTAAAATTTTTATTATAGACTTTTGCCTCTTATTCATGAGGGATATTGGTCTGTAGTTTTCTGTTATTTGTACCATCATTGTTTATTTTTGACATTAGAGTAAAACTAATGTCATAAAATGGGAAGTATTTTCTTCTTTTCTATTTTCTGGAGGAGATTTTATAATGCTGTTGTGAATTATTCTTTACACATTTGGTAAAATCCTTTAGTAAAAGTATCTGGGTCTGGAGATTTCCTTTTTGGGATAGTTTTAAATCAATATTGAATTCTTTAATAGTTATAGGGCTCTTCAGTCTACCTATTTCATATTAGGTGAATTGCGGTAGTTGTTCATAGTGTTCTTTTATTCTTCACTTGATGTCTGCAGGGTCTGTAGTAATATGTCCTGTTTCATTTCTGAAATTAACCAACATTTGTTTTTTCTCTTCTTTTTTCTTAGTCTTGCCAAAGATTTGTCAATTTTGTTGATCTTTTCAAAGAACCATCTCATTGTTTCATTGATGTTCTCTATTGTTTTTCTGTTTTCGATTTCACTGATTTCTCTTGTTTATTATTTCCCTCCTACTGCTTGGTTTGTGTTTATTTTATTCCCTTTTTTTTTCTAGGTTCTTTAGCTGGGAATTCAGATTATTTTTGTTATTTCTCCTCTATCTAATGTATATATTTTATGCTATACACTTCCCACTCAGCAGTGCTTTAGCTGTGCCCCACAAATTTTGATACATTGTATTTTCACTATTATTTCTCAGTGCATTTTTAAAATTTCCCTTGAGTTTTTGTATTTGACCCACAGACTATTTTAAAATGTATTGTTTAGTTTTCAAGTACTTAGAGATTTTTCTGTTATCTTTCTGTTACTGATTTCCAGTTTATTCCATTGTGGTCAGAGAACACAATCTGGATAATTTCAATTCTTTTACATTCATGATTCAGGATATGGCATATCTTGCAATATACTATATATGGACACTTGAAAACAATGTATTCTGCTCTTGTAGGGTGTGTGTTTCATAAATGTTGATTAGATTCTGTTGGTTGTTGGTGTTATTGAATTCTATATAACTGTTGATTTTCCATGTAGCTGTTATATCAATTTTGAGAGAAAGTTATTGAAATCTTCAAATATAATTTTGGATTTATTTCTTCTTTCAGCTTTGTCAGTTTTACTTCATGTATTTTGCAGCTCTATTGCTTGGTGTAAATACATTTAAGATTGCTATGACTTCTTGGTGAATTGACACTTTTATCATGACATATAATCTCTGCAGCTGGTAATTTTCTTTGCTCTACAGGGTACTTTATTTGATATTACTATAACCACTCTTGCTTTTCTCTTGTTTGCATGATATATCTTTTCCACCCTTTTATTTTCAACTGGTCAATATCATTATATTTGAAGGGGTTTCTTGTAGCATATAGTTGGGAGGAGTTGTTTTTAAAATCAGTTCTGCCTATCTCTGTCTTCTATTGATGTAGTAATCATTTAAATTTAATGTAATTATTGATATGTTAAGGCTCGATTCTGCCATTTTATATTTTGTTTTTTGTTTATTCTCTGCGTTTCACTTCTTCGCTTTCTTCTTTCTGTTTTTATGTGGATTATATGCACATTTCTAAAGATTTTGATTTATTTATGCTTTTGAGTGCTTTTTTTATAGCTTTTGTGGTGGTTGTTCTAGGTGTTACAATATACATACATAACTTATTGCAGTCTACTGGTGTTGTCATTTTAACATTTCTAGTGAAGTATAGAATTATCACTGACCTTTATGCTCTTCTACCATCCCCTACTTATAATTGTCTTAAATATTTTCTTTACATACATTTAGGACCACATCAGACACTGTTGATTTTTGTTTCAACCATAAAGCAAACTTTAGAAAAGTCAAGAGAAGCAAAATCTCTTCTATTTACCCATATTTTTATCATGTTCTCTCTTTCTTTCTGATGTTCCAAGCTTCTTTTTTTATGATTTCTTTTCTGTTTATTGAATTTTCTTTAGTTATTTTAGGGTAGGTCTGCTAGTGACAAATTATCTTAGTTTTCTTTCATATGAGAACACTTGATTTTTCTCTTCTTTCCTATAAGATATTTTTTACTGGGTGTAGGATTCTGTGTTGACAGTTCTATTTTTTTCTCTTTCATCACTTGAAAACTGTTGTGCCACTTCTTTCTGGTTTCCATAAGTTCTGATGAGGAATCTGTTGTCATTTGAATATTTGCCCCTATAGGTAAGGTGTCAATTTTTTTTTTCTGGCTGCTTTCAAAATTTTTTTCTTTAATTTTCAGAAGTTGTTTTGGAACAGATTTCTTTGTGTTATCATGCTTGCCATTCACTTTGCATCTTGCAAGTGTACGTTCAAATGTTTTCCTAGATTTGGTAAGTTTTCAGCCATTTTTAATTTGAGCACTTTTTCAGCCCTGCCTTTTTTTCTCCTTTCTTTCTGGGACTCAATGACAGAAATGTTAGATCTTTTGTTATAGTCCCACAGGTCACCAAGGCCCTCTTTATTTTTGTGTTTTAGTCCACTTCCTCTCTGCTGTCCAGATTGGGCAATCTCTATAGTTCTGGCTTCCATTTCACAAATTCATTTTTACGTTCCTTTCATTATGCTGTTGAGCCCATTAACAGAGCTTTCCTTTCAATTACTGTAATTTTCAGTACTAAAATTCTAATTTTTAAATATATCTCCTATTTCTTTACTGAAACTTTCTTTATACTGGGTGAAGCTTTCTATTTTTTCATTTTTTCAAGTCTGTTTTCTCAGGAAAAGGAATCTTGTCAGGGCTGCTTTAAAATCTTTGCCAGATAATTTTAGCATTTCTGTAATTTCAGCATAGTATCTATTTATTGTTTTTTTCATTCATTTTGAGATTGTTTTGGTTCTTGGCATGATGAATAATTTTCAATTGAAATCTGAATATTTTCATATTATATTATTAGATTGTAGAAATTATTTAAACCTTCTGTTTTCGGTAGCTTTCTTTGACACCACTCTGGCAGGGGAAGGGGCAATGCTGCTTAACTAGGATGGGGTGCAGGTATCTTGCTTCCCCCATTGGTCTTCACGACACTTCAGGAAAATGGGGACTTGCTGCCAGTTTGCAGTGTTAAAAGACCTGGCTCCAGTCTTGACCTTCTCTGATACTACCCCAACAAATATCTTGTGATACCCCATTAAAACCTCACAAAGGAAAAAATACTCACTGGTCCTTTGCTGGAATGGAAGGGGTGGGAATGCTGTTTTTTCTGTGATCTCTGATTGAAGACAGTGATCGTTTTCTAAAAGTTTTTTGTCTTGCTATGCTGCCCTCATAGACCTTTGGTTAGAGACAGAAGGCTTCTGTTAAGGCTTATTTTTGCCTGCAGATGTTGATATTTTGGCTTTCCCATTTGTATAGCACCAACTCTGGGCTATCTGAGGGAAACAGAAAACCCTGGGAACTCACCAACATATTCCTTGAGTCTTGACTTCCCTAGCTGGTTTGCCTTCTTCTCCCCACCTTCAGAGTCTTATGTTTGTTTTATCTATAATGTCCAGGGTTTTTAGTTGTATTTAGTGAGAGGAATTGAGAAAAGTCTGTGTCAGTTTTGATTGACTATGTTTCCTGTTATGGGTCATATTTTCCTGCTTCTTTGTATGCTTGGTCCTTTTTTATTGTATCCCAGACTTTGTGGTTTTCACCTTATTGGCTGCTGAATATTTTATATTCCTATACGTATTCTTAAGTTTTGTTCTGGGACTCATTTAAGTTATTTAGAAACAGTTTCAGCCTTGTGGGTTCTGCTTTTAAGATATTTTAGGCAGAACCAGAATAGTATTCAGTCTAGGGCTAATTATTCTCCATGACTGAGAAAAGATCCTTTTGTGTATTCTACCCCAATGCACCATAAATCTTGTTGTTGGTTTTTTTGTTTTGTTTTTTTTCTTTTCATTCTGGCTCATGGGAACAGGAGGCACAATTCCCAGTCCTGTGTAAGTGTTGGGTACTTTTCCTTTTCATTCTTTTGAGTGTTTCTTTTCCCAGCCTCAGGCAGTTTCTTCACATGCATGTATAGATAGCACTCAGCTGTACACTCCAGGGGATGCTCTGCTGATCTCCAAAGTCCCATCTCTATGTATGTCTCTTCTGTCTAGCTCTCTGACTTGCAAACTCTATCCACTTTGGTCACAACTCAAGGACTTTACCAAGCTCTGTCTGTATTTCCTGTCCTTGCCTGGAAACTTTCTCCAGTCAGTTAACTATGGCAATCATAGGGCTTACCTTTTTGTATTCCATCTCCTTGAGATCACTGTTCTTCATTGACTGATGTCCTACTGAAAACTGTTTTATAATATATTTTTTGGTTATTTCAGGTGGTAGGGTAAATCTGGACCCTGTTACTCCTTTATGGTCAGAAGCTTAGTATCTGTTTTTGGTATCTACAAAATGTGTGACTGGAAAAAATCATCTCTCAGCCTGTTCCTAGCTCTATTATCCTATGATTCTGTAACTTGAAGTTGAAGTTTATGGAGCAGATAGGGTCACTGATCTCCCTTTCTGTATGTGGAACACTTAGTCACAGGACAGTCTTTTAAAAGCTAACACTTAAATAGACTTGCTAAGTGCTAGTTACTGTTCTAAGTCTACAATTCCTTATCTGCAACCCTAGGAGCCAATTTTGTATTTTCCTATTTTAGAAAGGTGTGTATACCAAATATAACCTTATATCTCAAGCTGAGTCTGAGGCAGCACTCTGTAATCAAATATATTTTCATATTTCTGTAGCAAAATATGAATATTAACACTAAGTGGGATGAATAAGGATTATACATAGTCTAATTTCAGACCAAACCAAGCTTTCCTGCCAAATAAGTTTGTCAGTTTTTGTCTCTAAAGGGGCACAAAAATCTTTTAGGTTTTCACTTCTTTGGTTTGAGAATTTTAAATAAGTGATAGTATATGTGTACTCATTTATTTAATCCTCACAATCAATCTGAAATAGGCAATATAATTATGGCCATTTTTAAAATGAGAGAAATGAAGCATAGAATGTTAAGTAACTTGGCCAAGGTCATACAGCCATCACAGGGTAGATCCAGGATTCAAATCCAGACAACCTGGCCTCAGAACCTGGCATCTTATCCATTGTACAACACTGGTTCTCCTTAAGGAGCCTCCAGCCAGGGCAATCCAGGGGGTCAAGCCTGACCTCTGGTACTTTTCATGAATGAAGTCTTCTCAGGGACTAGGCTGATTTTTATTAGAAGCTGCTCTCTGTGCTACCGTGATCTAAATATATAGATGTACTTAGTTTGGATCCTAGGTAGATTTCTGCTTGGGTTATGGATGCTCCTATGTTTTCCTCAGGTATGCATCAGGGTGCTTGGGGGTGTATTCTGATCTAAACCTGAGTCTGGTGGAATCTAAGTTCTATGTCTGGCATGCTGGATTATCTAGTAGCTGTCTAACATGGAAGTGAGATATTTTAGGATAGGTTTTTATTGTACCAATATTTGAAAGTTGGCCTCTGGTTATCTCTGCTGAAGGCTCTTTTTGTCATTATTGATGTCCAAAGTTGCCCAAGACTCCTCTTTGGATTCTTCAAATTCACTTTTGGTTGAACAAGTTGTGCCCTGCAAAGAACTTATGACTAATAGGGTAATTAGGGGCCGGAATCAAATCCATAGCTGTCCACCCTAATGGACAGAACTACGTCTACTGAGAGGAAGGAAGGACTTGTTCTAGCACATCCACATGTGGCCCATGGGCTACCTATGGTCCCATCTTAAGTGTTCCTTAAACCTGTAATATAGCCTGAATTTTGTTCCCCCAAAATTCATATTGGAACCCCAACTCCAATGTGACTGTATTTGGAGACAGGATCTATAAGGAAGTTATTCAGGTTAAATAAGTTCATAAGGATGGGATCCTAATCCAATAGAATACCTATACCTTATAAGAAGAGGAAAAGATATTAGCAAGCAAGCTCAGAGGGAGGGCCGTGTGAGGATACAGTGAGAAGGGAGCCAGGAAGACAGCCCTTACCAAAACCCAAATTTGCCAGCACCAGAACTTGGTAAAAATAAGCGTCTGTTGTTTAAGCCATTCAGTCTGTAGTATTTTGTTATGGCAGCCCAAGCTGACTAATACACCCTGCTCCCATGGAGGCAAGGTAGAATGACCCTGGCAAGGATTCTACAAAATATCTGAAGCCTGAGTGCCTAGCAGCTATAAATGTGGCAAACTGAGATAGCTCTTAAAATTATCCTGACTTTTCCTTATAATAGGTTGTACTAATTATTTAAATTCAGTTTATGTCTCTTTATTTTACACTAGTTTTTGTTTGTTTATTTATTTATTTTTTTTTTTCAAAAACCTAGCTAAACATCAGGAGGGCTCTCACATGTCATATTCCCAGAGACCTGTCTTCTTCACAAGGCTCTAGTATTGTGCCTAATCCACATGTAATACTACACATTATTAGCTACTGAAGAGAGAAGTAGAGAAAATGTGAGCAATGTTAAAATCAATTTACTTTTGGAGGACTATTTAGACTTGAATTTAATATGTTCAGGGAAAAGGGATCTATCTTCATCTTTCAACACTTTAAATCAGATAAGAGAGCACATTTTGTTTTCATCACTGTTAACAAAACTGTAGCGTGGACATTGGTTTTTATAACAATCCTTTTGCCATAATTTTATTCTTATAACTCATTTGCTTGAATTTAATCTTGTTCTTTTGAAATTTATTTAGCAAACATTTATTTCCTTTTGGTTCTGCCTATCTATAGATTTCTTCCATTAGGAAAATGTTTATAATCCTCTGTTCTACCCTCAAGGAACACATCTTTATCAATCATAAAAAATACTGGAGTTTTCTTCCATCTGTGAGTTTGTGTATAAGGCTAGACCTATGAGAAGAGTCAGATGATGAGGGAATACAAGAGATGTTATTGTTATAAAGCTTTTCCTATCTTTTTCAGACAGAATCATAATTCTCTACCAGCTGCTTATTTTAGAGTCATCTGGGTCTGGGGATGGTTCTGGACAAAAATACAAATTTGGAGACCCATCACTGGTTTGTAGGATCAGGTAAAAGTCCAACAATTACTGATTTACAATTCAAATACCAGGAAGGTAATTGAACAAATGTCTTGTTTGACTTTATTTTTATTAATGTTAGATAAGATGGAACTATTTTTGTTTTATGAATAAACAAAGTATGTTCTTTGTTTTAAGACTGAGTTTTAGAAGTCTCTTAACTTCCTCCTGCATAATGAGTGCTGGAAAATATCCTTTACTGGCTCACCACTATTGACAATGACAAAGAAATGTGCTTTTTAATAATGTATTATCACGGTATGTGCAAGTGTTTGGAGGGCGGGGGAGCAAACAGTTTTCCCTTACAGAGAACAATGCCTTGCCATAACCTTGACATGATGCACATTAATTTTACATTATGCCTGGTAGTCAGAGAGAAAATTAAAGCTGCAGATATTATCTCCCCCAAAAGGGCTGATAACCTTCTGGCACAGGGCTCAGACATGCCAAGACTGTGCCTATATCATCCATCTCTTACTGCTCTTTTAGCCAGAATGCCAGCACTTGGATTGAGAATCCCTAACATATTCATCTCAGTGGCTTCCATTTTAATGAACAGTTAGCTTGCCTTTGGTTAGAAAACATTTTAGTAAGATCAGTGCTATGAAATCTGATTCTAACCTAAACCCTATGACTTTTTTCTACACAATTCCATATATATCTAAACTTTATTTTAACCTAGGAAGCATGCAGTGTTAGGAACCTGAGAAATTGTAATACCTATATTTCTAAAACTAAGCCTAAATAAATCAGCTTCATGAAAAAGAAAAATTGAGCAGCCTGCACTTCATTCACCAGAAGTCAAAATGTCTGTAGTTAAAAATAAAGTAAAATAGACAATTTGGTCACTCAAATCTAAGCCCAGATATTTGCTGAAAAATAGTAACAGATACATGGTTGTACTAGGGTTCTCTAGAGGGACAGAACTAATAGCATAGATAAATATATAAAGGGGAATTTATTAATTCTTAACTCACGTGATCATAAGGTCTCACAATAAGCCAACTGCAAGCTGAGGGGCAAGGAGAGCCAGTCTGAGTCCCAAAACTGAAGAACTTGGAGTCTGATATTTGGGGGCAGGAAGCATCCAGCATGGGAGAAAGATGTAGGCTGGGAGGCTAGGCCAGGCTAGTCTTTTCACATTTTTCTGCCTGCTTTATATCCTGGCCATGCTGGCAGCTGATTAGATGGTGCCCACTCAGATTAATGGTGGGTCTGCCTTTCCCAGCCCACGGACTCAAACGTTAATCTCCTTCGGACCCTCACAGACACATCCAGGAACAATACTTTGCATCCTTCAATCCAATCAAGTTGCCACTCAGTATTAACTATCACAATGGTAAAGGGAAGAGTTAATATTTTATAAAAACTGACCCCAAATAATTAGCAGTTAAGAAGATTATAGTGTTATGCAGTTTTCCACCAATTATTCAGGTAGCAAAAGTTTCTTTGAATATCTGCTAGTCAAAGTTCCACGTGAGGTATCAAGGATTTCTGAATGGAATGCGGCTTTACATTAAGATCCTAATAATCATTTCTCAGAATAAAAGATAAGTTAAAAAATGTAGATATTATGAAAAACATGTTTACTCATTCTAGTTTTGAGTTAACATATTACAAGAGCATTCCTTTTGTCTAGGTTTTCTTGTGTGTTGAATCTATTATAGACCTATACTGAATTGTTTTATAATCTCTCCAGATTGTATATAATTATTTATAATCTATCCACATTATCAACATGGCAAAAAGAAATTTGGAACAAGTTTGTGAGCTCTTAGCCTGGGAACAGACAAAACGGCTCCAGCAAGAGAAACAGAAATGGTCATCTCCTCAAAATGCATTTATCCTGTGTATAGTTCAAGAGCCACTTCATAAAATAGAATTATTTGTTTTTTCATGAAATAGAGTTCCTCTTCTTTACTTTTTTATTTAAAACTGATGAAGTTGTTTGTATCTATACTGGATGTGCCAGATGGAAAGGTTTACTCATTAGAGGCAGCTGTTTTAGCAAATTACCTCACTACAGCATAATGACAGAGTTACAGCAGACTATTGAATAAAATTATTTCTCTTCCCAGTGAGATCATGAAAACTAGAAGTAATTTCAATGCGACTTTTTTTATTTACTTTGGAAATGGTTCAGTTGGACACATGAGTGATAAGATGAGGTATTTTTATTCATATTTCATTCAATATTTATATACATCAGTGGAAATACAGGATATAAATTTACAATTTGATTTCTCTTTCAAGTAATGGATTCACTATCTATGTGGACGATCTCATTAGTTCCTTAAGTATGAATGATTCTACAGGGGAAGATTTTTCCTTTGACAATATCTCATTTCAAATATATGTATGCCTTAAACATGATCATAGATGTATCTTTCATGCTGAAGTTCACAATTACAGCATTACTCTTGAGATTCTTATGAGGAGGAGCTCTCTCATTCAAGGTTTCCTTGCTGAGCAAAATCTTCTTAGTTCCTCAGGTAAATGTTCCTTAATAGAATGCACTAAAGTCCTGCTTTATACTGAATTTCCACTATTGCACATAGAATTTTAACAAGGAGGAATAAATATATGTATTCATATGTATATATTAGACATAACAATTTATAAAATGCTCATATATGTGTATATATTTCTATTCTCATTTTATTCTAATAGCCTTTAACAATTTTTTTTTCCCCATTTAACAGAGGTGGACATTTCAAGTTCAATTATGTTTGATGACTCATTAGGTTAAAGAAGCTGTCAGGTGGTAAAGTCACCCCAGGTAATTTTCAACAATGGTCAATATCTAACTTTATCTAGAGACACCCAATTTAAACTATAATACCAAAAAACACCCACCAGAAGTATAGAGACACTTCTAAAAAATTAACAGATATGCACATTATTGCTATGAGAACTATGATAATTACATGTATAAATTTTCATGATTATGGTCCCTTTTGTCTTCCATAACACCTTGGGGGGTGTCCATGACCATATTATAAAGTTTAGTGGAAGGGCTGACACCTGGGTGCCATAACTGAACAATTATGCCGGCCTGTATCATGCACAGCAGGCTTTATCCCCACAGCTGTATGTGCTGAACCTTGGATACAAGAATACTATTATTCAGGGCTCATTGTTATTCTCATAAGTTCAATTACTGTTGAAATAATTTAGACTCTAACTTTAGTTACTTTCTATGATGACATTCAACTGAAGAAAATTTTACAAACCATATTTTATGTGAAAACAAGTTTTATGTGATCTCTCTGCATATATAGAAGCTTCCTTTTTAACATGTTTTTATCCAAGTGATCTTACCTCCTGTAAGAATATATACATATACATACACATATATATGCTATGGATTGAATATTTGTGTCACTTTAATAGTCACATGTTAAACCCCTAATCCCCAATGTGATGGTATTGGAAAATGGGGCTTTTGGGAGGTAATTAGACCATGAAGGTGAAACCATCATGATGGAATTAGTAGCCTTATAGGAAGAGACAATAGTACGATTGCCTCCTCTCACTCTCTACCATACAAGGAAAGCAAGAAGTGGGCCCTTCCCAGGACCTAACCATGCTGGCACCCTGATCTCAGACTTCTAGCCTCCAGAATGGTGAGAAAAAGATTTTTTTTTTTGTTTAAACCAACCAGTCTATCTGGTATTCTTGTTGTAGTAGCCTGAGCTAAGGCTCTGTACATACATATATTTTAAATATATATAGAGATAGTATATAAAATAGTATGTATATATTCTATTTCTCACAGTTCTATATTAATACATATATACTAAAATATATTTTCTGAATATTCTGTTTCTTAATATATATGTATTCAGAAAATATATTAGTATATAATATATAATACATATAATATATAATACCTAGTTTGTGTGTATATATCAAGGTAGCAGGGGGAGAGAGACAGAGACAGAGGGAGAAAGAGACAGCGTGCCAGAAGATCATTAGCTAAGGGTATTAAAGTTCTATTTTTCTTTGACATCTTAATGGACTTTAATCTTTTGGGCTTCCATCCAGAGAAATGAAGGGTATTCTCCAGAAAGTGTGGAAACCCTGCCACTGCAGGCTAATCAGGTGTGTTGACACATCAGTGAGGAGCTGGCTCACAACACCTGGAGAAGCAAGCCATGGAGGTGGAGCAGAATCAAATGAGCCTCCCACAAGGCACAAAGATTCTCAGCAAGTCAGGACATGTTATACATGGAAATTCCTACTCACCCAAGACAGATGCCTATTGCTATGTCTCTCTCTTCCCATACTTTCACATTGTCTTGAAATATAAGCAAGATGTGAGAGCCCACAGTGCTATGGTAGGAGCCATCTGCAGTGCCATGGTCACCTGTGTCAGTGGTGGAACAAAGAGGGAAAGATGGCTTCCACATCCAGTGGTGACTTGAGTGGAAAAAGAAAAAAAAGAGCTCCTACGCCTGCTGGCAGATGCTACTGATGGGACTATGAGCAATTAGAGGAGGTTTCACATTTACTCACAACTTGGAATTTCTAAGCAAATTTTCACAATGCAAGGCAGCTGTACATTCTGTGTACCTAACACTTTGTGCTTTCTCATCTTGCTTGATCATTCAGGAAGCAGGTGGTCCATTCTTTTGGCTCTAAATATTTTGCATGTGAAGGGCATAGGTAGGTGCACCACTTTGGAGATTGTTAGCTGTGTCTGGTTCCGGGTGTCAGTTAGGCATAAATTAGTAAGGCTGGAGGGGTTAAGAGTTGCAGAGAAGTCTGACATGATGGATAAGTTAAGGAAGAGTCCTAAGAGGCCAGAAGTGATGGAGCCCTAAAAACCAGAATGGGCTGGTCATGGCATGGCAGAAGCTGACTTATTTTTTATCTCATACAGAATGGGTGTCTACTAGTTCAGTCTGTGCTTATTTATTAACAAAATTATTCAGAGCAATTCTCAGAGTCCTTCATCAAATTCAGTCTGCTCTTGAATATTCAGAAGAGATTCTTTCTGAATAATGCACAATAACTTTCATTCTTTTTTTTCCCGAGAGGCTCCAATGTGTCCACGCTTCTTTTTTTCCCCTTATTTTAGTTTAATATAGGGTTTTCTCAGATTTTTTTCCTATAATAGTTTACTATTTTCCTAAATCTTTCCATTTTGTCATCAAATTCAACTATTTCTCACCTCATTCATCTTACAGGTTGTTAATAAATATACCAGAGAATAATGGTCCTGCTATTGATGGATCCCAAGGGAGAATTCCTATTAATCACTTCAATCTTAGGGTGAGCCATTTATTCTTATTCTTTGTATTTTCCCCATTAATGAATGATTCCCCTTGCCATGTGCAGTTTTAAGTATTCACACTATAGTAGTTTATTTTTATTATCTTCTTAGCATTTCTCACGAAACAGAGATCCCATAATTGATGTGTATCTTGGACTCTGAAACTCTGCCTGTGTATAATGAAGGGGTTGGCCTGGATGACCTCCTTCCTCTATCATTCTAGAATCTCTCTTTGTCCCAACTTGAAACCAAACAGGTGCCAGGGTCTGTCGCAGAGAAGAATAATTAGCACATCCATTAACATGGGCCCTGTTAACACGTCCAGTGTTGACTCTAATTACTGGTAGATTTTAACTGAGCTCTGCTGTCTATAAATGACTGTTAGCAAATGATAGTGTATTTGATTTGACATACATCATACGTACTGAATAGTAAGCTTCAGTCAACTTTTACACAAGTACTCGTAAAGAAGCTGAAGATTCTAAGCTAACAGATTAAAAGTGGGAACAAATGATATAAGTGCAAGAGCATGAAATTAAAGCAATTATTATTTTTGATGCTTCAAAATGTGGGATTTATATGTAGTCCTTTACTTTTTATAGTGTTTATGAAAGTGGTTCAATGTGTCTTCTTTTAAGAGATCATATATCCTAGTATTAGTAACATGAATCTATAGACTTGTCAAATATATATGTTAATAAAAAAATTTAAAACCACTTTTTCTGCATCAATTCCAGAGAGTATATGTGCATTTCTGCCATCACACGAAATCCGATTGTTGCCAGATGGCACAATCGGGTTCCGTGTGATGGCAATGCCATGTGTCTCCCCTGCAGAGAGGCTGCTGCTTGCTGAGCCCTGGTGTGATAAGGGGCATAAATCACAAATCGTGTCACCCTGGCCAAGAAACAAGACATCTCTCAGTACTACCTCCCATAAGCAGATGCCACAGAGACTGCCAGATTCAAAGTCACTCTTGCCCTCTATCTGAAACAGCAACCCTTTGAAGAGAGCCCCTGGTCCCATGTGTGTTTGCAGCTCCCTATTTATAATCTGCAGGTTATTCTAGCAACTAACAATATCATTTTGGTAGTTACTAAGAGTAATAAAGCACCCTCTCTGTCGTGATCTGCCTATTTTATGACACTGGCTGGCTGGTGTCTCATAGTTTAATTACTTTAAGTCAATCATGTACATTGTTATGTTGATACTACTATTACTACCAATAAGAAGCATCAAGTATTGAGGCCTATGGGCTAAGGCACCATACGTTATTTCAATATCCCTAACAACCTTACAAGCAAAGTATCGTTATTACCATTACATGAACTTGAGTGCAATGAGGCACAAGAATGTTAAAGTTTGAATGTTAGCCCTTGGTGGGGCAGGGCCTGGAACTCCAGCCAGTTTGATTCCAGCTCCAGGTATTTGACTCTGTACCAAACTACTTGGGGCTTTTAGAAAAAAATCCTTGTAAGAAAAGGTGAATTACAACACATAATAGTATTTACATTCTTCCTTTCTTAAAGTATCATTAGAAAAACTTGATCATTTTTCATAAAAAAACTTAAAAAAATAGATTGCCAGCTCTCTTGCATTGTTAAACAGAGACTCTTCAGGGCCATCCCAGAAAGAGCATCACATTTTCTGGAGAAACCTGGGCTTTGGAAGCAGCCAAATCAGGGCTTTAAAGCTGAGTTTATTGACTTACCAGTTGTGTGACCCTGAGCAAAGATTTAACCTCTTGGAACCTCAATTCACTCATCTGTGGAAAATGAAAACAATACTGACAACTTTGTGGCACTATTCTGATGAAGAAGTGAGATGATGTGTGTCAAGTACCAAGACAAAAATAGCAATTATGCTCCATTATTGTGAGTCTGAGATACAGTGATTATTTCCTTTTGCCTTATGGATTCTTTTGTTTTGAGAAAGCAAGAGAAAGAAAGAATGGATTTAAGTGTTCTAGTGTCAGAACCGGTCAGAATGAAATAGATGGTTGCTGTTTGTTGTGAGCAGTCTGCAAAGTGAGAGCAGCACCCAGAAAGCAAGCGGGATGGACCGTGGCATCCAACGCCCCTTCAGCCTCAGAATAGTTTGCTCTGCATAAAGCCAGCCGAGAGATGTCTATCCTAGGCATTCGGGGCCTTGGGATCCCCCAGCTAGTCTATCTGAACACTGCTGGTCCCAGGAACCCCTCACAGTGGCAGGTCTGAGCTGGAGAGAAGGGCCAGGGACTTAGGGGATGTGATCAGAGGTCCTGCAGCAAGTCAAGTTCAGGGTAGTGATGCACTTCTGGGTCCACTGGGTCACCTGTGCCTACTCCTGCTGTTCAAATAGGGAATGGTGACTTTTCAAGTTTCATAGTTCAGAAAGTATATCAGAAGGGAGGCTTAGGGGCCAGTCTTAGTGTTTCTGTGATCTAGCTGTGCGACCTGGGTTAAGTAGCCGTGCCTCACTTTTCTATTCTATAAAATGGGCATAGCAAGACCCATGCACTGTTCTGTGGAGAGAATAAATGTGAGAATGATCATAAATGCACTCCAAAAGTTTAACACTGCTGAAACACTGCTCACCTTTTTGTCATCCATACTCCACCTGATCCATTAAATATGTTGTAATGTAGTTCATTGTTATTATGATATCATCAACTATTTTACAGGATAGAGAATAGGGACAAAAGAAATCAAGTGATTTGCTCAGGGTTGCATGGCAAGTCGATGCAGGGAGGGTTTCTGGCCTTGGAGGCTGTGCCTGCTCTTGCCAGAGCATGGAGACCCTCCTGAAGCCGGCCTTGCACACTTAGTCAGCTGGCATGCTCCATGTGCATCTTCCTGGAGCATGTGGTCTCTTGGTGCTGCTCATGGAAGCAGTTGCCTTGCACAGATGTCTGAGAACTCTCGCTGTGGGTCTCACTCTGGATCCTTGTGCAGTAACCCTCCCCTAATCTTTCCCATAAATAATGATGAGCCAGACCCTGACTTTCTCTTTGACTGGCCCATCTCCCCAGTTACCCCCTCTTCCCTATAGTGCACAAACTATGCAAAATTACAGTTCATTCACACTTTAGGCCCTGGGTAGCTGAATCCAGTGCCTTCAACACTTAGCCCTCTTTGTTCCTCCACCGCAACCCAACCTGCCTGCACCCTCTTTGTGTGTATATGTGTGTTTGTGTGTTTCTATTTAACTAATAAACTTTATGCTTTAGAGCAGTTTTACGTTCATGGCAAAACTGAGTGGAAAGTACAGAGAGTTCCACATATCCCCTGTTCCACACACCACCTTCTTTTTTGAAGCTGTGATAACAATGCAACTTTCCTAACAGGCGCTTTGTACATGGAAGGCTCCTTCCCAATTGAACTGCCATAGCACAATGCAGTAAAGACTCTGTAACAATAGCTGATGTACTGTACATTACCATTCTAATCATATATTTTATTGGAAGCTGTATACCTCTTAGAGCCAGCATTTCATTTGCCTCCTTTGCCTTATAGAAACCCTGCTGCTGTGACAACGGGCAGCAGTAAAGCTAATGGTCTTTTCCAAATTCCTTCTTAGATTCAAAGGGAGAAAAAGTGTGAAGGAGAGGGAAAGAAAAAAATCACACAGTCATTTCCAGCTATTTGTGTTAAAATACAAAGAAAACAGGGCACATTCAAAAATGGTATGCCGGGAAGCCTCCATTAATATTTAATATTTATTTTGGCATTAATATTGATAAGAAAGTACTTTGTAGCTGGGCTTTGTTGCCTACCCCAGTGTCCTCAAGCTCCCTGTTATTCAAGCTGGTGGCCATTAGCTCGCGTCTTCCTCTGTACCCAGAGCCTCTGAGAGACTTGGCGGGCCTCCAGCTCACTTACGCTTAAATGGACACTCAAGCTCCGACGGACACACAGCTAAATAGAGGCCAATAATTCAATACAGTATGACTGTACTGGGGCTGCTAGTAAATCCATCAAGCAGTAAATATCATCTGAAGCCAATGCAAGCTTTTATCTTTCCAATTTTTTTGTATGTCTGAGCGAAGCCCAGGCATTCAGCGAATCATGTAATTTATTCTGCAGTGCCGAGCCTGGGCTGTCTCAGACATCATATTGACTTTTTTTTTTTCCCATCTGTCAGGGGCAGTCAGCAGCTCTGCTATTGTGAGAGCGCATCACATTACATCTATTTATTTATTTATTTCCGCTGCTTCTTTGTAGCATGATTGGGCAAGAACGCATTATCTCAGATCAGCGAATCCTAAGAAAAGCATCTGAACATCATTAC
This sequence comes from Pan paniscus, assembly GCF_029289425.2. Lineage (NCBI taxonomy): Eukaryota > Metazoa > Chordata > Mammalia > Primates > Hominidae > Pan > Pan paniscus. The sequence goes on along the minus strand of NC_073253.2, from coordinate 119,407,724 downwards.
GACAGCATGTTAAACATTTGTCCTACCCAGTTTGTTAAATCAGCAAATGTATTTCCAGCAAATGCTTGTAATTGTTCATAAAGGGCTCCCTACTGCAGGGTTTTACTAAGCTGAAAATATGGCCTGTTATTTTCTTCAGCTCTTTAGGTCAGCGGTGATTCCAATATATTGTAAATAATGCTGAACAGCTGGTGTACTGACTTGTGTGTGTGTGTGTGTGAGTGTGTGCCTGTGTCTGCATATGCATGTGTCTGCACACAACCACACACCTGGCTATAGCTCTGCATGTTGCACACATATTTTGTGCACATGTAAATGATTGTATAGGTCAATACGGTATAAAGTACTGTATATGGCCAGGCAGGCCCAACACTTTGGGAGGCTGGGGTGGGAGGATTGCTTGAAGCCAGCAGTTCAAGACCAGTCTGGGCAAGAAAGTGAGACCCCTGTCTCTACAAAAAATAATTTAAAAAACGTAATTAGCTGAGTGTGGTGGTGTGTGCCTGTAGTTGTAGCTATTCAGGAGACTGAGGTGGGAGGATCCCTTGAGCCCAAGAGTTTGAAGCTGCAGTAAACTATGATCGTATCACTGCATTTCAGCTTGGGTGACAGAGCGAGACCCCATCTCAAAAAAAAAAAAACAGTGCTGAATATTAACTTCACAAAGTTAATGATTAGGTTATGGTTTACAATGGTTAGAGAATGTCTTGCTTCCTAATCAATCAAAATTTAGCCTGAGAACAAAGCTCTTTTGGTTATGGTTGCTGTCTTCTTGAAAACTTAAAAAGTGTAGCTCCTAAATTTAAATGTTATTTATGGTTCTCTTGCTCTTCTTCCTGTATAAACTTCAAATCGAAGAGACAAATAGGAGGAAGATTAATTTCTCCAAAGCCCCTCTTTTCACAGTGGGGTTTGAGACTGCTACTGCTGGACAGAGCCATCAGACATCTACTGATTGGATGATGACACCCCAAGTAAGATGCTTCCCCCTAGGATACCCCCCAAAGTGACTAACCCTTTCTCAAAAGCCAGGTGTGCTTCTGAGACTCATCCTGATTGGCTTGATTCCATTTGAATTTGATTCGTATCCTACTCTAGATGCATGCATCAAAGAAAAGTGTTTTAGAAGTTTCTTGATCTTCTTTAATAGTCATCATAAATGTACTTCACAGAAACACCAATGCAGGATGTGCAAATGGAGCTGGACTTAGAGTCAGCCATGTTGTTTGCCCAACTTCTCTTTACAAACAATGTTTAAAACCAAAAAATCCCACACCTTTTTATAAATGACTGTAAGTAAGGCAATTGATATTTTGAGAAGCAGTGAAATCGACATTGTTTTAAGAACTTGGCTCTTCTGTATACGTATGATCAATTTTTAAAAATAGCATCCTATTCCTTTGGATAACTGCATTCATTGAAAAAATACTTGTGGTTTGTACTTGATAAAGAATATCTTTCTATGGACTGATTGTGAAAAATGACTTTGTATTTTATACTCCATTATTAGTGTCACCACCTTAGAAAATATCAAATTGGCTTTCCCATCTACATCTGACCAGGAGAATCTGGGTAAACATGAGTTTTATTCTAAGATTGGATAGAATTATGGCTCACATCCTTGGGTGCATAGTTGGGCACATTCTCCCTCTCCACACAGCAGAGAGCATCAATGCATATGTTCAATTTCCCTTTATTAACCTCCAGTTAGAAAGTCCTGCACAGTACATGCGGCTTTTAGTATTCCAAAGAGCAGACACACTGTCTTTCTAAAAAAGCATATTAAAAGGCAACTCACTGAGTCATTTTCTAACACCTGAGAGCAATTAATGTAAGCAGAGACAGGAAACATCATCAATTATTTAAAATAAAATGAATATGTAATGCTGACCTTCTCCAACTGCCATCAGTTTTATACTTACACCTGAATCAACTCAGGGGAACATGAAACCCACAAGGCACTTCACACTGCAATCTGCAGAGAGGCAGGCGCTGGTCACAGGGAAAGCTGCCTGGCTGGCTATGTTCACCCCTGAGAGGGAGGTGGAGAAGCCCCCGATACCTGATGAGGGAAAACGGATCCTCCAGCTCCCTGAGTGCATCACCACCTGGGACCAGCAACTTTATGTACGAACACTCCTGGCCCACCAGTCTTTCCCAAATATTTTCACTTGTTTCCAAATTATTTCATATTCCTACCATCTTAAGGAGGAGGGCTAAAATTTCTGTTATTTTATATTTCTGATATAAGTATATATATGGGCTGTGTGTGTGTATCCTATGTCTATTTGTTAATATAAATTTATTAGCTTTTTTCTTTTTTAATTCTTCCCTATCCTGAATAAAACAGGAAGTGGGGAATGTAGGCCGTGCTTATTTGGGAAGCCTAGAGAGATGTTTATATAGCTGTAATAGCCAGTTGCTGAAATTAAATGAATCCTCTGCTGTCTGAACAGAGGGTTTCTCTGCAAATATGAAAGCTCAGACATTCGCTAAGGGCAATGTCACTGACTGGAGATTGGGGGAGGGTACATCAAGGGAACATGCAGTTTATTATCTAATGTAATTGCTGTGCATGACATACGGCATGAGCCAGGATTTGGCACAGCAATGGACGAAGATTTTCAGAGCAAAGCCTATTAGACACAAAGTACAAAAAGTCCTTTGTGACTATTCAAGCTAAACAAGGCTTGAAGTGCTGGTATCTATTTTTCTCCTGACTTGTATTAGTAATTCCAAGAAAACTCACAGAGGGCCTCATACAAAATGACCCAAGCTTCCAACTGGGTCATCCTCTTACTATCTTCCTCCAGACATTCTGAGACTTTGGCAAATAGTCTGTTTGTGAGTCTTAGGACTATGAAAGTAAAGTTGACTGTTAGTTTCTGGGACCAGATTTATCACAGAGCTACTCCTCACGGTGTTATTAAGATTCTGACTTCCTGTTACAAAGCTTTTTTTTTTATGTTTTAGAAGGTTGCCCATTCAAATTGGCACAGAGCCTAATCACAAACAGGTTCCATTTGAGAAACTTAAGAAAAGACAAGGGGAATAATTTGCTAATGCTAATTACAAAAGAATAACAATAAGTTCTTTATGTTTATCTTCATAATCCTATGGCCAAAAAAGGCTTTGCTCCTTTTAACATGGCATTATACATCTTAAACTTTAAATGGCTTTCAGGGGAGAGCTAACGTAAAGAATGCTTTCTCCATTGCCTTCTTTATCACCACCATATCAGACTGTCCCTTTTACACACAGAAAGGATGCCGGATTTAGGAAATCCATGCCAAGGAGCAGAGCTAAGGTAGGGTAAGCAAAATTCAAAGACAGCATGAAACTATCTTTTCACCCAGAAATTTTTGATTAATTAGACATCCATGCAACCAAGAAGCAGGGTGTCACCACTGCTGTTGTTATGAATTACCCTTGCCATAGGTGGAAGCACAGCTGCGGGTAAGTGGTGGACTCTCAAACACTATAAATCCAGTTATTTCAGTGAGATGTATATATACACAGCAGTGCTCATACTTGGGCATGGACAGTAAAAAAAAAAAGTGAGCAAAACTCTGGGTTATTTTGGTAACAGAATAGATAAATGCACTTTAAATATGATAGAAACAAAGTACCATAAGATTCATGATTCTGGGCATCAGGGAAGGTTTATTCAGGAAACAACCAGGAAGGTATAACCCTGTCCAAAAGCCAGAGTTTAAAATAAAATCCTCTCACAGATCCTGTGTTACTCAGAGCTACTAAGCCTAGAAAACATGGAACTGGAGAGGGACATTTCCCAGGTCATGGCATCACAACCAGAATTTTAAGGGACACATTGAATAAAAATTCAGCTTTTTCATTGCTGTTATTGCAGAAATCTCTGCAAAAACTATTAATTAAAAATGCTTAGGGTCCTGAGACTCTGCCCTCAAGTCAACTTAGAACAACTGCACATGAAAAGACTGAGAATTATGATTTGCATTCAAAGTCTTGCCAATTCAGAGCATGCACATGGAAAGCAGAAGGTATGGGTCGGGATCTGATGATGAGTAGGTGAGACAGAGATGTATCCCTTAGTCACACCAGGGAAGAGTCTTTCCCATAACGAGAAGGTGTTACCAAAAATTTCTTGCCGACAAGAGCAGGGGCTCAGCTTGGTCTTAATATTACAGCAAGTAAAACTGGGTAGTAGGGAGATTAGGTGGTAGGGCCTTAGAGTCAGGAGCCAGAATTATTTACTTGATGTTTATGAAGGAGCTAGAACTAGAAGACAGATACCATCCTTTGTATCTCTTCAGATTTGAGCTTTCAATGGTGTATTTCATTCTGCTTCATGTAATATTTTCTTCATCCTAGTCTTTATATCATATCTGCATATTTGGTTTTTGTTTTTGAAAAAAATGCTGCTACTTTTGGAAAAGGTGTCTCAGCCTCTCCAACAATACTTCTGTCTAAGGAGTTATATCCCTAAAAAGTATTTCGGTTGGTAAAATCACCTTGACGAGATTGAGATCTCCTAGAGAATAGGAGATTAAAGGAAAAAACAAAAACACACAAAGGTTCTGGAAGGCATACAATTTGAAAACTAAACAGCTTTAGATCATTGTGAATCTTCCCTGATCTTCCATACCTCTTCAATGGTTCAGGAACTGTGACACCGTGGCACTGTTATTCTATCAGCTTTGCCACAGGTTTTATTTTGTGCAGACTAAACCACTTCTGAACCTGTTTGCAAATATGACGGCAAATTGCACATTTAAATTGTTTTAGTGTAAAATATAAAGCTACATTATCTCAAAACCACAACTAGCAACACTTTAGTGCATGTGGGATTACCAAATATTTTTGGTAGCTTTGGCATATACAGCTGTTTATAGTCTATTCATGCTTATAATAATTGCCCATTAAACTAACATAGTTAGCTCTCTTTTCAAAGTATTATTTAGTCATTCTCAATTAATGATGCTGTCTTTATAAAGTTCCGAGTTAGAGACCTTCTCTAAGTATTGCTGTACAAGATCCATTCACAAACAGAAATATTCCAAGAGAGTGAAGAACATGTGTGGAAAGACACTGTTGAGAGAGATAGCATGGCACGTTGGAAAAAATTAAAAGGAAGCTACATGGAATAGAGGGCCTCAAGCAGAGTGAAGCAAGATGAGGCTTGAGCAACAGGCAATGTCGAGACCTTGGGAAAATCCAAATAAGACTTTGTTCTCCTTATAGCAACGGAAATTATTGAAAGGATTTCAAACTCAGGCTTGGAGAAAGATATATATATATAGAGAGAGAGAGAGAGTACTTGGTCATGGATTGAATACAGAAGACAAAAGAGAGAGACAAATGCACAGATTTCTAGCTTGATTAGCTAAATACATGGTGCCATTATTCACTGCAATAGAAAATGGAAAGTAGGCTTTTGAAGAAAGTTCATGACTTTAGTTTTGGATGTGATGGATGGTTTTGGAGTATCCAAGAGGTGATACCAAGGAGGCAGTTGGAAAATAATGAAGAATATCATTCCCCATAACACACAGAGCTACACATCAAGTAACCTGCTAGACAAAGAAAAATTCTCCAAAAGATAATAATCTTAACATTTTATTTGACAAATACTGTGGAACTTTCAAGTGCATATCATGCACTTGTAGGTGCTAAAATGTAGGTCTACTCTTTCTCTCATTACTTTGTGTCACCAGATTTCTCTCCTCAACTTATTTCACGGCAGTCTCTCTTCCTTTGCTTATTACAGAGCATTTTTCAGAGAGTCTTGGTTTTACCTGATGAAAAGGAGCCTGTAATTTTAAAGCAATTGAGATGAGATAGCCATCAGAATTTTGGCTGATGAAGGTCCCTCTTATTTCCTCACCAAATGAAGATATTCACAATCTTATTTTGAAATCTAAATCTGGCTTTATTTTCCCACTCAAGAAAATCAGCCTAGAAGCTCAAAAGGGAGATAAAATTTGTAAATCACCTGCATATAGATGGTAATTGAAACTGTGGCCAAGGATGAAATTGCCTAAGAGAGACCAGCATGGTAAGAAAGAAGGCTCCACTTAGAGTCTATTACCAACAACTTTTAACTTTTTTACTATTTAAATGTTCTGTTGTCAGATCTCCATGTATTCAGAGCACCTGTCCACCTTGATCAGCAGTCTGACTCACCCCATTCTTCCTGTGCATAGACTGTGGTACAGTGGGTCTTGTCCACTCCCCACCCAGGCAAATCTCCAGACATTTGTAGCAACCACTCACCTGGTTCAGCAGTCTGAGTCACACACCCTGCACAAGAAACATACTCCAGGATCGACAAAATGGTTGGCCATAAGGCAAGTCTCAATAAATTAAAAAAATCAAAATCATAACAGCCATACTATTGGAACACAGTGCAATAAAAATAGAAAACAGTACCCAGAAGTTCTCTCAAAACCACAAAATTACAGGGAAATTAAACACTTGTTCCTAAATGACTTTTGAGCAAACAATGAAATTAAGGCAGAATTGAAATTGCTCTTTGAAATAAATGAAAACAGAGACATAACATATCAAAACTTTTGGGATGCAGCAAAAGCAGTGTTAAGAGGAAAGTTTTTAGCACTAAATGTCTACCTCAAAAAGTTAGAAAGACCTCAAGTTAATGATCTAATATCATACCTGTAGAAAGTAAAAAAATAAGAACAAACTAACCCATATACTAGCAGAAAAGTAAATAGCTATAGTCAGAGCAGAACAGAATGAAATTGAGACACTAAAATCCATACAAATAATTAACAAAACCAAAAATTGCTTTTTTGAAAAGATAAACAAGGTGGATAGACCACTAGCTAGATTAATAGAAAAGATCCAAATAAGTACAGTCAGAAATGACAAAGGTGACATTACAACTGATCTCACAGAAATACAAAAGATCCTCAGAGACTATTATGAACACTTCTATGCACACAAACTAGAAAATCTAGAGGAAGCGGATAAGTTCCTGGAAACACACCATCTTCTACGATTAAATCAGGAAGAAATTGAAACCCGGAACAGACCAATATCAAGTTCTGAAATTTAATCAGTAATAAAAAACCACCAAAGCCCTAGACCGGATGGATTCACAGCCAAATTCTACCAGACATACAAAGAAGAGCTGCTACCAATTCTACTGAAACTATGAAAAAGTTAAAGTCAGTATTACCCTGATACCAAAACCTGGCAAACACATAACAAAAAAAGAAAACTACAGGCTAAGATCCTTGATGAGCATAGACTTGAAAATCCTCAACAAAATACAAGCAAACAAATCCAGCAGCACATCAAAAAGTTAATTCACTGTGATCAACGAGGCTTTATTCCTAGGATGCAAGGTTAGGTCTACATACACAAATCAATGAATGTGATTCACCACATAAACAATTGAAAATAAAAACCGTATGGTCATCTCAATAGACACAGAAAAAGCTTTCAATAAAATCCAATATCGCTTCATGATAAAAAACGCTCAACAACCTAGACATTGAAGGAACACACCTGAAAATAATAAGAGCCATCTATGACAAACCCAAAGCCAACATCATACTGAACAAGCAAAAACTGGAAGCATTTCCCTTGAGAATTGGAACAAGATAAGGATGCCCACTCTCACTATGCCTATTCATCATAGTACTGGAAATCCTGGCCACAGCAATCAGCTAAGAGAAAGAAATAAAAGGCATCCAAATAGGAAAAGAAGAAGTCAAACTATTTCTCTTTGCTGAGAATATGATTCTCTATCTGGAAAATCCTAAAGACTCCACCAAAAGGCTCCTAGAACTGAAAATTGACTTCAGCAAAGCTTCAGGATACAAAATTAATGCACAAAAGTAAGTAGTGTTTTTATGCCCCAGTAATGTTCAAGCTGAAAGCCAAATCAAGAACTCAATCCCATTTACAATAGCCACACACACACACACAGACACACACACACAAACTAGGAATACATCTGACCAAGGAGGTGAAAGATTGTTACAAAAAGAATTATAAAACACTGCTGAAAGAAACCATAGATGGCACAAACAAACATTCCACGCTCATGGATTGGAAGAATCAACATTGTTAAAATGACAGTACTACCCAAAGCAATTCACATATATTCAACACTATTCCTGTCAAACTACTGATGTCATTTTTTCACAGAAGTAGAAAAAACTGTTCTAAACTTCATATGGAATCGAAACAGAGACCAAATAGCCAAAGCAATCCTAAGCAAAAGAACAAAGCCAGAGGCATCACACTGTCCTACTTCAACTGTGATATAAGGCTACAGTAATTAAAACAGCATGGTACTGGTACAAAAACAGACACCTAGACCAGTGGAACAGAGTAGAGGACCTGGAAATAAAGCCATGCACCTACAGCCATTTGATCTTTAAAAAATTTGGCAAAAGTAAGCAATGGGGAAAGGACTTCCTATTCAGTGCATGATACTGAGATAGCTGGCTAGCCATGTGCAGAAGAATGAAACTGGACACCTATCTTTCACTATATACAAAAATTAACTCGAGATTGATCAAATACTTAAATGTAAGATGAAAAAAAAGTAGGAAATACTATTCTGGACATCTGCCTTGGTAAAGAATTTATGACTATGTCCTCAAAAGCAATTACAACAAAAACAAAAATTGACAAGTGGGTCCTAATTAAATTAAATTGCTCCTGCACAGCAAAAGAAGCTATCAAGAGAGTAAACATGCGGCCTACAGAATGGGAGAAAATATTCACAAACTATGCATCTGACAAAGTTCTAATACCCAGAATCTATAAGGAACTTAATTCAACAAGCAAAAACCAAATAACACCATTAAAAAGTGGGCAAAAGACATGAACAGATACTTCTCAAAAGAAGACATACAAGCAGGCAACAAACAAATTTAAAAAAATGCTCAGCATCACTAATCATCAGAGAAATGCCAATCAAAACCACAATGAGATACCATCTCACACTAGTCAGAATAGCTATTACTAAAATGTCAAAAAATAGCAGATGCAATGAAAAGGGAATGATGTTTATACACTGTTGGTGGGAATGTAAAGTAGTTCAGCCACTGTGGAAATTGGTTTGGAGGTTTCTCAAAGAACTTAAAACAGAACAACCATTTGACCCAGCAATCCCACTACTGCATACATACCCAAAGGAAAATAATCATTCTACCAAAAACGCATGAACTCATATGTTCATGATAGCCCTATTCATAACAGCAAAGACATGGAATCAACCTAAATGCCCATCAATGGTGGATTGGATAAAGAAAATGTGGTGCATGGAATACTATGCAGCCATTAAAAAAAGAATGAAATCATGTCCTCTAAAGCAACATAGATGCAGCTGGAGGCCATTATCCTAAGCAAATTAATGCAGGAACAGAAAACCAAATATCACATGTTCTCACAAGTGGCAGCTAAACATTGGATACACATGGATGTAAAGACAGGAACAACAGATACTGTGGACTACTAGAGGTGAGAAAGTGGGATGAGGACAGGGGTTGAAAAATTACCTATTGAGCACTGTGTTCACTACCTGGGTGATGGGGCCATTTGTACTCCAAACCTCAGTGTCTCACAATATACCCATGTAACAAATATGCACATGTACCCCCGAGTCTAAAATAAAAGTTGAAATTATTAAACATAATAAATAAATAAATGAAGTATGTTCTGGTTATCGCACTGGTTAGATATAATGTCTCCATGTTGAGTTTTACCACTTTATTCTAGTTATTTGCACCATATGATGCTAGCTAATGGCCTTATCTATTTTCTAATGTATCAATCTGCTTATGTATTTTATCAAAACACATTTTTTTCACACTTTGATCTCCCATTTCAGTGAAGATGGGAAAGCAAACAGCTAAATGCCCATAGATCTTTTCAAAGGAGAGGTTTAGTTACCAGTATTTCCAAAAATCCTATTTCATACAACTGCTAACGAATTGAAAAATTGACTGCAAGAATGTACTCTTTACCTCTCTGCTGAAACTGTCTTTAAAACAGAGACAGAGAACATGGATAATCTGAAAATTAGATAATCCATTATAGGATAATAAAAAAGTGACTGTATAAGCAAATATTAAGGATTTTATACATCATTACCCATCAAAACTTTTATTCTTTGAGCTTTTCAATACATGCACTCTCTTCTGTACATATACTCACAGAAAGATGGACTCCCAGGAGAATCCTGTAAACTGCTTTTCACAGAAACAAATAGAGAAAGCCTCATTGGTCACAGGAAACTGATTCTTTATGAGTGAGGCCTAAAGGCATCAAAAGAACCATTGTTGTAAAGGGTGCTTTAGTGATCACCTCTACATGAAGCAAGTTACAGTCTATGATCCAATTATTAGTGGCTCTGGATTTTAGAACTGGACTTGCTAAAAACTAATCATTTGATCTTGGTCCTTATATATCATTTCTGCACTTGCATTTTCATCTGTTAATTGATGGGTTTTGCCTAAAGGACCTCTAAAGACCCTTCCAGTCTGTATGTCATCCAATTCTAATATTCAAATATGGAGCATGCTTGGAACATTATAATGGGCTCATGGGTATTGTAGACCAACCTATCTGCCCTCATGTTTTATCATATTTGACCTGAAACATTTGTGTAGCTGGTAGGTGAATTAGCACATTATGTCCCCAAACATGTTCACAGTCTTGGTTGATATTAATTTCCATCTTAGAAAATCAATTGTGATTTTAGGATTTTCAGTTAACTGGCCAATAATCATAGCTAATATTCTTTGCTCTGATTACTTGATCTTGCCTGGAATTATCTATCTTTTTATTCTTTCTGGCTCCATTCTTTCTATACTGCCTCAACTTTCAAAATGCAAATTTACTACTCTACTCAAAAACTTTAATCAGCATTTCAATTAGGGGGAATAAAAGACCAAATCCCTGGCTTGCCATTCCAGGCTCTTTACTCTCTAATTCCAAAGTACTTTGAAAGCTTCTGACATTCCTGACCTTAGCAACCCTTATGGACAATCTACGCTGGGCTCCTCACAATTCCCAATATATGCCTCTTAGCTGTGTGTCCATTCTATCAGCTCTTCCCAAAGTGTTCTTCTGCTCATTTCCTACCAACAAAACTCTCCTATTCTTTCAGGTTTGCCTCAAACATTGCCTCTCTGTGAATCTTTCCTTACCCACCCGTAAGAATTAATTTCCCCTTCTGCAGTTGGATACCACTTAGTCTGGATGTTCATCCCTCTGGTCCATTACTTATCACAGTCTGAGGTGTCTATATTTATTGTGCTGTGATTGTTTCTTCCAGAGGAGTATGAGCTCCTTGGAGACACGATTGATGTCTTATTCATCTTTGAGCTCTCAGCACCAAAAACAAGGCTTACAAAAAAGGAAATGATTTGAATTAGTTCAGCCCCCTAAAGGGTACTTGAGGATGGGGCCAGAGTTTTATTCTTGTTTGTAACGGATGCCATAGAAAAACTGAAGAATGAATCTTTCTTGGGGTACTTACTAACTCTGTTATTTTGAGGGGGTTATTTATTGCCAAAACTAATTTTCATCATTTATAAACTTATTTTATAATAATGGTTATTGCCATTCACTGATCCCTGATTATTCTCTAATTCTGGGCACATGGTCTGATTGCATTTCTTAGTTCCTATGTATGTAAGTAAATGGGGACATGTGACTAATTCTGAAAAATACTTTGTGAAAGGAAGTAACATGCATTGCTTCCTACCTACACACTTAATTGTTGGGGTGAGGCTCCCAAAGCTTTCTTTTCCCTTCTATCACAGTGATTTGCAGCATTTAAGATGGTGGCTGCTTCACAAAACTGGGACAACTGAGTATCTAAAATGCAAACCATTTTCTGTAATCCAAGATGTACATACAGCAGAAGCAAGAAATCTCTGTTGTTTCTAAGCCCCGCGATCTAAGCCCCAGACTAACAGAGATCCCTTAACATAGGAATGGTCCCCATTCTCCCATATCCTCCTGAAATTCTGTCATGAGACTTACACTATATTGTAAGAACTTGTAGAATTAGTGTATGTTCTTGGTAGGCTACTGTCCAGCATTTCTCTATGTTTTTCCTGAACCATCTGCGCCTGTATCACCTGGGAAGATTATAAAAAGTTCAGATTCCAATATTAATAAATCACCATCTTACAAAGTCTAGCTAAGGAATCTGTATTTTCAACAAATCTTCTCACTGCTGATATAAATTTCATTAGAAACTATGTGCCTCTGGTTAAGAATGTCAATTTCTAGAGGATAGGGGCTTCATTTATCTTGTTTGGCTCTTAACCCAGCATCTGGCACAAGGCCAGGCATATGGTAGGTAAGTAATCAATAAATATTTATTCTATATAGATGGGAAAAGGACTATAATTCCTGCTCCTCCATCTCAAGGGCATCCTGTGAGGATAAAATAGAATGATGTATGCAAAATCACTTTGTGTGCAGAAGAGGACTATATTATCACACCACACAAAGAAATTAATCATTTAACCAACACTGTTACCTTTGAACCCATAATGGCTTTATGCATTATGGCTTTACCCAAAGGTTTTACCTAGAGCTAAAACTCATTGACCACTCTATGCTGGGCATTTTCCTAAGGCTTTCCATAAATTTAAGTTGCTTCTTTTATCTTCTCAAAAACCTTTTGAGAGAGAGAGAGAGAATGTTATTTCCCTCCATTTTACAAATTAGAAAACCAAGATTCCAAATGACTATCTTGGTCAAGATCAGATGTGGTTTGGATGTTTGTCCTCTCCAAATTTCATGTAAAAATGTAATCCCCAATACTGAGGTGTGACCTTGTGGGAGGTGTTTGGGTCATGGCAGTGGACCCCTCATGAATGAGTTGGTCTCCTCCTCATGGTAATCAGTGAGGTCTTGCTCTAAGTTCATGCAAAGTCCAGTTATTTAAAAGAGCATGGCACTTCCCCACCTCTTGCTACCGTTTCCTTGCTCCTGTTTCCTCACTCTTGCTCCCACTCTGGCCATGTGACACACAGGCTCCCACTTTGCCTTCTGCTTGTTTGGAAGCTTCCTAAGGCCTTAACAGAAGCAGATGCCAGTGCCATGCTTCCTGTACAGCCTGCAGGACAGTGAGCCATAATAAACCTATTTTCTTTGTACATTATGCAGTCTCAGATATTCCTTCATAGCAAGGCAAATGGACTAACACAAGATCCTACCGCTAGCTGGTAAGTGCTAGATCAATGGTTCTTAATCTGTAGCAAGCACCAGAATCACCTAGTTTGTTAAAACACAGATTGCTGGGCACCCATCACCCAAAGTTTCAATTCAGTAGGTTTGGAGGAGAGCCAGATAACTTGCCTTTTAAAGAAGTTCAGAGGTGATGGTAATGTTTTTGATCTGGAACACAGTTTGAGAATCACTATATTTGAGCTAAATTTGAATCCAGGAATTCTAACTTCAGGGTACCTGGCCTTAATTATTATTGTCTTCTGTTTTACTACCATTCTAGTCTTTATGAACATACATAGTTATTTTTAATAATGTTTCTTAATTTATTTTTAATCACAAATAATAAATATGTAGAGATGCTGGAAAGTCAACATCAACTACAATTGGACATTTCTTAATACAATTTTAGGATTGGCAAATAGATATCTTTTTCTGTGGCATCCTTGTAGGTAAACTACCTTTGGAAGATTTTTAAAATTTCATTTTTGGGAGTGTAGGGCAAGAATCATCACTGAGAACAAATTCCTAACCAAGATTTTCAGCTATATGTTGCGCCTGCTCTGCCAAGTAGATCTGCCCTTTTCATAAGATGCCTTCAGCCTAGGTGTGTTTCTTTCCCTTTACTTTCTCCATGTGTCCCTAGCATGGGAAGTTTCTATGTTCTATGAGATTAAGGAGACATTAATAATATAGAGATATTTTTATAAAATTTGAAAATTCTCCACAAGTCCTAAATGCTGAATATAGTTAACTTAGGGCTTATTTCATGTCTTCCCTTTTTCTAAATGAAATAACTAAGGTACTATTTAATGAATAATTTATATGTTGATGAAAAGAATGCATAGTTGGAGATAAAAATTTGAGATGACCCTTCTAAATTTAATGCTTACCAGTGAGACTTTTTTTCTTGCAAATGTCACTGGATTTTTGCCAAATTCAACTTCCAAATAGAGGCTCTTGTCTTTCTTGCAATGAGTGTCAACGAGATGTCAATTCACGTGCAATTATATATATCTCCTACCACATCCATGTTGGATCTGGCTTTTGTTGTTTTTGTAAGCTAAACTGAAAGTATGCATACTCCAAACTGTGTATTCCTGCTACTCTAATGAAATCAATGTTCTAAAATTTACATTTACATCATTAAAAAAAAAAAACCGCTAAAGGCAGTTATTTCATTTAACACTTTCTTATGGCATTCTATCACTCAGTATTGAACAGCAACCTTCTGACATAAAAGCTATTCCTCTCTTATGTCCTGAAACAGTATTCCGTAATGGACAACAACCTTCAAATATAGAAGCCATTCTGCTTTTATGTCCTGAGCCTGATGCCTAGAAAGCCTTTGCATTGCCAACAGAAGACCATGGAACTTGCACATTTAAAAGCAATTGAAAACATGTTTCATGATGGGTAAAGGCATTCAAACCCCTTCATAAGGTAGTTTTATGGAAAGTATTATGGAAACTTGAAATATAGGGTTTGAAAAAATTAATTCTTTTCCTTTATGCAGTTTTCAAAATGATAAGGCTCCATTCATTTGTATGTCCTGTATCTCAGCTTTTACGAAAAAAAGTTTTTAAAGTTACAAATGACTTCTGCAGTAGTTTTAACCATATCTTTTCCCAAGTTAAGGGAAGAATACAGTTTTAAAAGGGTATAATATAAAAGAAATTATACTGTTGATTTATAGTTATATATTGGAATCTAAAAGTGAGATTAACATTATAAAGAAAAACAACTAGAAAAATTTTCACCATTGACAGAACTAAATTTATTCTCAACATCTTAGAAATACAAAAAACTTTTAAAAGGCTATCTCTTACTTTCTTACTCCTTGTTTTCAAGTTCATGATTCAGCTCAAAACGAGTTAAATAAAATGAAATAAAATAATTCAACAATGGCAAAAAAAAAATAGCAGTGAGCACTAAATGGTAATGAACCTGAAACTCTATTAAGGGTACCAATTCCACTGGTTAGGAGAGATCAAAATTGCTGATGAAATTTAAAAATATAGTAATAGAAATATAAACGACAAACATCACAGAAGATTCTTCTAATCAATATCATAGCATATGTTAAATGCATGTGTGAGAATGTCATTATCGAGATAAGACAAGGATAATTGAATCTGTAAAAATAATGCTACTGAGTACTGCCAGGGACGTTACTGCAAGAGGAGTCATCATGCTAGAAAGCCCCCTGCTAGAGTCACTGCATAGTTAGGATTGCATTCAGCTGCAGAGAACAGAATCCCCTATTCAGAAGCTTAAACATATCAGGGTTGATATGCCTCATACAACATGAAATCTGCACACAAACAGCCCACAGGTGAGTCAGTGGCTCAATGGCGCAATCAGAGGAAGAGGCCTCTAACTTACTACTTCCTCATCCTCAGCTTGTGACTTTTAGATGCCAAATGGCTGCTGCACTTACAGGCATTGAATCTTTGTTCCCAGAAGGAAGAAGGAAAAAAGGTGAAAGAAAAAGTTGTGCCATCTAACAAGGGGTTTCCTTTCTATTTGATAAGGGTGTCTACCCCAGGGCTTCCACAGACACTTATGGGCCAAGACTGTGGCTCAGGGCCAGTCCTGGATGCAGTGGATTCTGGAAAGGTGATGATGTTCATCTTTCAGCCTGCTCAGCGGAGGAAAGCAAAGGAAAGGGAAGGCATGAATGGCTTTTGATTAAACAATCCATAATGCGCACCTCAATGCTAGGACACCACTATAAAAATTTTTACGAGAGATATTCCTGCTTTCTGAAAACTCCTGGTAATGACACTGCTGTATGGGAACCTCTTATTAAAGGCATGTTTGTTGAGGACAGTGTTAAATAACAGATCTTCTGGAGGTAACTCCACTTGAAACAGAACTTTTAAGGAGACTCTTGCTTGGATACCTCTGCTACTGTCATACCAGGAATTGTTGGGAACAGTTGAATTAAACACACATACACATACCTAGTGCTCACAAGGACAAATGTTAATTCTCAGGGACACTGCAGCCTGAACTCCTTCAGTGAATGAGGTGATTCTCCACACAATGGAGTTTTCAGTACTTCACATAATTATGGAGAGCAGTATTATTTCTTTTCTTTCTTCCCTTTCTTTTCAAATTGTTACACTAAAGGCCTGCCAGGCATGAGAAAAGGGCCCACTGCTAAGCCATCTACCCATTAATGACCTCTTCTTCAACTACACAAAGACCCAGTCAAAGCGTTGAGATTACTGTTAATAAGTATTTGATTAAATCCTTAGCCAAGGGCCCTCCAACTCCTCACTTCTTGTCTGGGGGAGGTGCACTTTTATTTCCCAAATTACATCATATTGCCCAAGTAATATATATAATTGGCTACCTGCTGAGTTAGGTTCAATTGCATCTTAACTAAGAGGACTCTTTGATAGCATTCAAAGTCTTGTAGTGATATTTGTCAACTTTGGGGCCGCCCAACATTTTCCTGTTTGAAAATTAAACGTCATGACATATTCATCTTATTAGAATTCAGAACTCTGCCCTTGGCAAAAGCGAGATAGAGTTCTGCAGTAATATTCAAAGTGCTAAACAATTCATATTGCACAGGCACCGACCAAATAGAATAAACGCTGGCCTATATTCTGTACCAGTATTTACCATTTACCAACAAGCATTCAGTATTAGGGTTGGGACCCCTACTTCTCCCACCTAAGGCAACTGGAAAGTGGGTTCATAACTTTGGTCTGCTAACTGGATCCTCCTGCCTAAGACTTTTCTGTCCGGAGTGAATGATAAAAAAGCAGAGGGTGGTTTGAGTTCATCCAGGCAATAGCATTAGTGTCTGATAGGGACAGTAGCCATTTGTGGTCAGTGATCCTACAGCCAACCTACTGTGCCCAATATTTATTTGTGCCCAACTTTTATTTGTGCCCAACATTTATTTGTCCTCACTAAACTATTCCTGCTGAAAAGATAATTTCAGGGCTTTCTGTCTCTTGGTTCTCCACAGCTGCCTTAGTTCCTGCCGTTTTCCAATCTCACTTCTCTCTGCCCATCCATTCTGTGAACTCCTGGCACTTTCTCAGCATGTCCCTTTTCTTGTAAGAGAAGCAGATCTTGTCAGTTTTTGGTCTTTCTACCAAGAATCCTGCCTGATAATTAACTGGAGACAGGCTTACATTGCCTGCTTTATGCTTCCTTTCTCTTGGGCCAACCTGGGTTTGCAAGGCTTTAGAAAGCAGGAGGAAGACCCACTCCTGTTGTCTTTAGGAAGAGATGGAAGGCTGGCTTTCTGTGCCAGTCATATGGATTTATAAGAAAGAATGTTCTTCTCCACTTCTCTCACCTCCTCTCCCTTAGTAACTATGAACAAGAAAGACCTGTGATTTTCACACTGAAAGTCCCACATCCTTTTGGGGAGACTTTATTTGATGTCTCTGTAGACATTAGAGTATATCATTAACAGCATATACTTTGTTTTTGAGGGTTGATTGGTTAGAAAATGTTTACCCAAAGTTTGTCTATTGTATCTTATTTATTAATCAATCACAGGCGGTGTTCTGTTGGCACCCAAGGAGTTGTTCTTTGTAAAATTTATTTTGTTTCTGTATTCCCCTCTTATGATAGAATGGATGAATATATTTCTAAAGATTAAATTAATTTGAAATAAGAAAAATGGGGTTAAAATACATACACAAGCATACAATTGGCCCACAAATTATATGCCAAGAAATCCTACACATTCATTAGAAGTGGGAGGTGAGTTCTGCAAGTCACTCTTACAGAATAAAGCATAGTGCAATATGCATATTAAATTATCAAAATCAACGTAAAGATTTAGGTAACAGATGTTTCCTTAAATAGACTGGGCAATGTATTTCCTTTCCCCCTACAACTAGATACCCAATAATTACCAGTCCTCAACACTGTATGAGCATTTTCCAGCACTATAAACTTTAGCTGTCTAAACTGCTTTGTGATTTAATGATAGTAAAAATCATGAATTAAACTTTGTTTGTTCAATGTCCTTTCATATAACTCAGACATTCAATTTTCTTTTGTTTGATTTCTTTGAGGTTTTGGAGAGCCTAATAGATTATCATACCCTCAGAATCCTGCAACTTGAAGTTTATAAAATGTAGGCATTTTTGTTGTATTGTACTTAAGGATCTCCTGGTTAAAAGCTATGTTGAATTATTTTTAAAAAATCATTCTACTACTAAGAAGCAGTTGTTTATTGCAAAGGGTGTAATTTAGTCCAAATTCTACTTGCCTAATGATAGAAATTGTTGCAATACTCCTTCTTAGCAGTGTGCAGCTCCACGGTAGAGCTCCATAACACAAGTACTGATGGTTATTGTGTATATCAGGGCAAGCAGTGCAAGCTTTGATATCAAGCAGCCACCACAAACGAGTTCCTGTGTGACATAGGGCAAATCACTTTACTCTCTGAGCCTAGGTTTCTCTGTCCATGGTTTCTTTACAGAGTTGTGTGGACTGAATTAAATAACATTATTAAATTACCTTCTACAGTTGGCAGGCACAGGGAAGGAGCTCTTTGCTGTTTTTCTCTTTTCTAATTAGGTAATGAAACAAACTCTTCAATACTTTACTTATACTTAACACTGTAGTTCTATTGTGGAGAGGCTTTAATTTAAAAAATAATAATAATAAGACCAAAACAAACAAAACTCAAAACCTGTCTTGTGAGTGGTATCGTAAAACCTGTGCTGAAAATCTTCAGCTTTGATAGCGTAATTAATCTCTTCCATTAGAAATGTAAACTGGTTACAACAATGAAATAAAAACTTCTATGAGTAATGAGGAAAAGATACATTGTAGCATGAAAACCATATCATTCTCTTCTTTGTGGACTTTAAATATGTTGCTTAACATAAGGTAGAGTTCTTGGCTCCTCCACATTAGAATCACATAGGAACCTTTTAAAGAACACTGATACCTGCACCCTATCCATAGGGATCTGATATAAATGGTCTAGGACCTGCTTCAGGTGGTCTATCATGAAGCCATGGCTGGTGCCCCACTACATATGTTTATAGTTGCTGAATCTCTTTCATGTCTCCCTCTCCCTATTTAATTGAAGGAAAACAGTCCCTCTCAGAAGTCTTTCTGCACACACACATCTCTCCCAATAGACTGGGTGAGGTGCCTGTGCTATTTGCTTTCCTAGGACGCTGCACTTCTTGCTTTATAGCATGTGTGACATATATTATAGTTGTATCCCCCACCCACAAGCATTACTTCCCCATGGATTCAAATATTTTAGTGTAAGGAGCTTTCAAAGACGAGATGCCAAGGAGAGTGAAGATGAGGGTGAAGACGGGGATGGGATGGGGTGGAGGAAGAGGAACAGCTGTGGCAGCGGCAAAGGGAGAAGGGTGTGGAGGCAACTAATACTAATGTGTCTGGCATAGGAAAACAGAGGTGTGGGCATGAATTATTTATTAATCATTTTATGGTGCTGGGAACTATGTTTTATAGTCTGCAGAATGAACCCCACAGAGTGTCTCAAGACTTTCTGCGTTGGTGGTATCTATGTTTGTGGTGGGTGAGGACAGAATGAAGTTGGTAAATTTTTCATTACCAACCTAGGTGCCTCTCAATGCGTTGATTTAGAACCTTAATTAAATCTGCTCCACTTTGCGAAGGAGTCACCAGGGACAGCATCACTCTGGCTTATTGGGGACTTTGGTAGTCTATTTGCAAGTCAACTATTGACTCTACTTCATCAAGGGACTGAATTTTCAATGTCTCCATTTACTCATTTATAAAATAGTAATATCTGTAGTTAAGTTGTGCAAATCCAATTCACTGTTGGCAGAATACCCATAAAACTTCTGACAGATTCATTTAAAAAATGAATAACATTTTACTGATTTGATTGCAATTTAGCAGATACACACTTAACACTTCAATTATATTAATCAAAATGAAGGTTTTCATATGACAGTTTCAAGCCAACAGTCTCGGTATTTGAACCTATTTCACCCTCTTCATTAGAATGTACAGTTTAAGAACTGCAGTTGTAAAATAAAACTAGAGAACTCTGTTTTAGAAGCTTTTGTGCTTTTATTCAGTCTTTCTCTGCAAATGAAAGGGTATTTCTAATTTGTCCATAGAGAAGAATGATCCCCTTGCTCACTTTTGTCACTCTTGCCCTGTAGTGCCCTGCTAGGTGTTATTTCTGTGCACATTTATCTTGTTAACTAACTTAGAAGTTTTCCTAGGCCAGGATCCATGGAAAACCTTTGTGAATCAAACTTGGAAGTTGTGTTGGACTCCTCATGGCTCCTCCATTCCTATATCCAATCAGTCATAACATCCTACCTTTCTTTTTTAAATTTGGCCAATCCCTCGGCCTCATTCCCTTCTTACAACAACCATTCCAGTTAACTTCATTTGGCCCCAATAAAATTGCAACAGCCTCCTGATGGATTTCCCTGCTTCTGGTCTTGTCCTTTGACATTCATCTTTAGCAGACGCCCCAGAAACTGATCTATGATGCAAATTATAAAATATACTATGGATCTCATTCGTTGCAAGATCCTTATTTGTTTTTCTTAACGAGTTTCTGCATTAGCTATTGTTTAAACAAAGGATTTGAAATTAAGACACCTTGTCATCCCAGTTTCTTGGGCTGCACAGCAAATTGTCAAATGGACCATTCAATCTCTTAGTTGGCCAAGGGAGCCTCCCAATTATGCTAGACTGCCTGTCATTCCACACACAGCTCCAAGACAGACACTTTACTCTTTCTCATTCCCACCGCCTGGAAGACCCTTACTCTCTTCTCTTTGCCTAATTCTTAATCCCCTTCATCACTGAGCTTAGATACAATGTCTTCTAGAAAGCTTTGTATATTTACCACTCTCAGTATCTCAGACCAAGTCAGGCCAGGTCAAGCCAGGCAGCTCTCACCACACAGGTGTATGCCACTGGCTGCACTTGCCACAGTGTATTGAAGGCAATTGATGACACATCTATCTCTGCCATTATACATTTCTTAGGAACCTGAAACCCAGTTTTATTTCCTTCTATATCCCCAGTGCCTAATACATGGAGTTACTAAATAAACGTTGAATCAGGCTTGTTATTCACAGAGTCCAGTGCAGTATGTGGAGTTATTTTTCAATAACTATTAACAAACATTTTTAGGTTTGTGGATTTTTGCATAATGTAAGACAGAGCTGTCTTGAAGGGTAGCAACAACTCCTCATCAGTAATATTAAATCCTAATCTGGCATCACTTGTTAGGAACAATGTGGGGGTTGATTGGAGAAGTTCAGGTTAATTTATCTCTGGTCTTTCCTACTCTAAGATAGTATGGGTCTTGGAATATTCCAAATTGAAGGATATTATAATCAACTATCTATCTTTCACATTAAGAAAGCATGTAAGAAAGCATGTAAAAAAGAAAGCACCTGCAAAAGTGAACCATCTCTCTTCTCCTTGGACTATCTTTTCATTGCAACTCTCTGCTGCTTTTCAATCCACTGACATTTCTATTTCGGCCTTTGGTGGGCTTCTCCCAGCCCCTGAAATAGTGATATTCTCCTCTGCTCAATTTACCGGTTCTTTCAAGAGATTCCCAATCATTCTTCTGGCTTCAAACAACACCTACATATCAGCAATTCCTTAATCTATATCCTAACCCTAAATATCTAACAAAGCATAAGATGGGTACTTAGCTGTTCAAAGTCTTGCATGTCCTACAAGCACCACAAACTCAACATATCCTAAAATGAACTTTCCATCTCTCCCTCAAACCCTTCCCTCCTCATTTTGGTCCCTATTTTTGTGAATGGGAGCAGCATTCAATTAGTCACCACAGGCAGTTGTAACTTATTTCCTTTCTCTCATATCCTATGCCAAACTCATTTCAAAGCCTGTTGATTCTATCTCCTTAATACTTTAATTTCCTTACAGCGTTATTATGCCAGGGGCTGTGAACTGGTAATCTCTGATAAGATTCCACTCACAGACATGTTTAGTTTAAAATTTGGGTGTAAATACATTCAGGTGGGCATTCACTCCCCAGCTTGCCCCTGGCCTAGTCTCTCCTTTATTGAGTAATACCAGATCAGTCCCCACGGTTAGGGTTAGGTCACCAACCTGGTCCCTTTAGGTTTCCTCTGGCTCACATCCACATTATCTCTCCTATATGAGCAGTCTCTGGACACCAACACAGTGTTTGGATCACTCTACTTTCCTACTTAAAACCTGTCAAAGGCTTTCAATTGCCTAAAACAGTGGACTCAATCCATTCTGCACACATCTGCATCACCTGGGGAACTTAAAAAAAAAAAATCTCATCCCGGACCAATTAAACCAGAGTTTCTGAGAGCAGGGCCCAAGTATCTGTATTCAGTTTTCCAGAGTAATTATAATTTGTAGCCAAGACTAAAGCACTGGTTCACAGAATAGATCCAAAACCCTTAACTGCTCTGGTGGTTGGCCAGACTCCTGTCCACAGATGTGTTCCAGTATCATTGTGGGACATCTGCTTCCATCTGCTCTCCACTGACATCCCTGTGCTTCTCTAAAAACATGGAGTTGCTTCAGGCTTCTCTTGCAGCCACAGTCTATGCTTCCTTCTCTCTTTCTGTAAGCTACCTTTACTTCTTGTCTCCCTGGCAAATATCCATACTTTCGTAAGACCCAGCTCAGGCATCGCTACCTATGAAGCATTTCCTAAAATATCTATTCCCATTCTGGAGAAGCGACCTCTGCTTCCTTTGTCTTCCACAATGACACTGACTATACAGCTGTGACAATACTGCATTGCAGGACTTCTCAGACTTTACTGTGCACACAAGTGCACCTTTGCTAAATGCAGATTGTGATTCAGTTGGTCTGAGGTGGGGCCTGCCATTCTGCATTTTTTAACAAGCTCCCAGGTGAATCAACATTGAGTAGCAAGGCTTTAGAGGACTTACTCGTTTTATACCTACTTCTCTTTCCTTTACTGTATATTTCCTTAGGGCAATGACCACATTCTAGTCATCTTTTTATGTGAGTTCAATGACTGACAGATAGTAGTCGCCAACTAAGTAATTATTGCCTGAATAAAAAGATACATGATTAAAAATATAAATGATTAAGTAAGCTTTGGATGGAGAAAATAAGGAAAGAAGGAAGGAAGACAGAAAGGCAGGAAGGTAGGTAAAGAGAAAGGCAAGCCATTATTATGAATGTCTCTCAATTCAGGCAAACAAGTACATCTTCTCAAAGGGCACATTTTTGCAGAGCCCCTTTCAGTAGTATTTTGACAATCATGCCATAATGATAATCTCTGAGAAAGAAGCTTCTTTCTGCTCTCCAAAGGAAATAGTGGCAACATTTCTGAGAAAGAAATACCCTGGATTATGGAAATCAAGGTCTGTATAGCACAAGGTATTTTATGACTCTGGAGGAAAAGTATATGTTTCAGGAAAATGTGAATGGTAATAAGGTATATGATGATAACTCATAGCCAGACAGCTACATGGCCAGTATTTTTAATGAAATGCCTGCATTTTTCCTGGAAGAGTTACTCATTCACTTTGTGTTTATGTGGTCAGATGGGTGGCAGTGAGACAGAGGGGCAGTGAGACAGAGTCCCTGAGGGCACCAGCTTTCCTGCTTCTGTGTAATTTTTGATTGAGCAAATTACTAGCTATGTGACTTTAGGCAACTTACTTTATAATACACGTTTTTTTTGTGTGTGCAACAGAGTACTATAACATCAGTATTAAAGACTTTAATAAAGATTAAATGAGATACTGCATGCAAAAGACAGCAGAGTGTTGGGCATATTTTTTTTTAAAAAAATCTCTCTGTAATGTTAGCAATAGTAACTGTTAGGATACAGAAGTAAAATCACACTGATTCCTCATTCTATGTGGACACCTTGGGAGCACACTTTTTTTTTTTGATACTGAGTCTCACTCTGTCCCCCAGGCTAAAGTGCAGTGGTGTGAGCTCTGCTCACTACAACCTCCAGCTCCCAGGTTCAAACATTCTCCTGCCTCGGCCTCCCGAGTAGCTGGAATTACAAGCGCCTGCCACCATACCTGGCTAATTTTTGTATTTTTAGTAGAGATGAGGTTTCGCCATGTTAGCCAGGCTGGTCTCGAACTCCTGACCTCAAGTGATCCACCCGCCTCGGCCTCCCAAAGAGTTGGGATTACAGGCATGAGTCACCATGCCTGGTCATGGAAGCACACTTCAGTCAAAGAAGTACAAGCTTTGGGGCCAGGCAAATCCAAATTCCAATACCACATTTTGCTATTTATTCCCTGTACCATTGTAAGCAAATTACTTAGATTCTCTGAATCTCAATTTCCTCATTCATAAATTGGGCAAAATAGAATCTCTCTTGCTGAGCTGTTGCAGAAAAAAAAAAAATAGCCAGCATTATAAAGGTTTGATTTATTTGTTGAATTTGAAGTTGTGTTTGGAAAAGTTTAAATGTATCTTTCTTGCTACTTACAGCCTGAAAAATAAATGTATTTTATAATACAATGATATAATATACTATAATATACCATACAGAAAGTATATGTTCAATGCATTGTGATGATTTCAACTGAGGACCGGCTACTCTGCTAGTAGATAGACTAGTAACATATCCACGATATGTTAAAGACTAGTAGATAGACTGCTACTAGATATACTTGTAACATATCCATGATCTACAGTCCTATGAAGATCTCTGGCAATCTGAAGCATGAATCAGCAAACTACAGCCTATAAGCCAAATCTGGTCCACCCTTTGTTTTTGAAAATAAACTTTTATTGGAACACAGCCACACTCCATTTGTTTATGTATTACCCATGGGTACTTTCTTGCTAAAAGGAAGAGCTGAGTAGTCATGACAGAAACCATCTGCTGTGCAAATCCAAAAATATTTATTGTTTTACAGAAAAGTTTGCTGGCCTTTGATCTAAATTAATAAAGCATATAGAAATATTTTTATAGGACAGAGAAATTACGGGCTACAAACCGGTTAATATTAAAATTCCTAAAATGGCTAATTTTATCTTTTTCATAAACAGATGTTCATCATCACAATAATCAGGAAAAAAAATTAAGCTTAAAATAAGAGACAATGTTCACCCATTCAATCTGCAAAACTAAAAAGTCTGACAATATCAAATGTTGGCAGGGTTTAGAACAACTAGATCTTTTATGTATTATGGGTGGATATACAAATGATACAACCACTTTGGAAAATATATTTCTCCTAAAGTTGAACACTCATTGCTTATGACCTGGCAATTCCACACCTAGATATATATTCCAGAGAAACACTTGCATATGTAGAACAGGATAATAAGATTGTGACATAGATGTTCACAATAGGAGAAAAACTCCTAACCTATGATCTAACAGGGGAAGAGTAGATGAACAAACCTCAGATATAGAATTACATAGTACTCAAAATAAATGCAATGCGGTGACATGTAAAAGATAACCTATCTTAGCAGTATTATATTAAGTAGAAAAACTAAGTTCCAAAAGATTACACATACCCTGATATACCTTTTCATAAAGTGAAAAATAATGATACAAACATGTTTATTGTTTTAGGAATAAGGATGGAATAAAATCATTTAAAGAGAAAGGAAGGGGCTGATGATCAAGACATTCAAGATCATGTTTACTTTAGTCTCAGGAAGTCAAGGGGAGGGGACAGGAGATCACATGATATTTTGTTGTTGTTATTCTCCAGACCTACGCTTTTGTTTTAGATAGTGGAGTTATAGGTGCTTATTTTATTATTAAAAGTAAACAAACAACCAATTAAACAAGTAAAAGCTAGCCATGGCCATGTTGGACAACAAGAGTATGTTGTGAATCAAAAAATTATGGATATCTATTTTGTGCATTTAAATTTAAAAAAACACTAAAAATGAAAAATTGCTAGAGTATCACATGGTTACAGTACTGACTTCGAACTTCACAAATAGCAGCTTGCCACCTTCCCAGCTAAAGATTTATTAAAAATATAAAATATTTTACACTTGTATTTGTAATTGCCTCCCCCATACCTCCCAATGTCTTTTCCAATCTCATGCCAAAAACAAAAAAACAAAAAAAAAACTAAAACCAAGCAATACATACTAAAGTTGAGGGAATTCATGCAAAACCATGTTAATTCTTATGACTATGTTTGAAAGCATCTTTATGAACCTAAGTTAATAATGACCTAAGGTAAAATTGCCTGTATTCCTGACTTCTTTCAGATGCATGTCCCATAGGAAGCAATCAGAATAGGGTCATTTTAACATCTGTCATCTCAGTCAAGTGCAAGGCTAGGGTACATCAGTGGTTTGGTAAACATCACTGAGCAATGTGTCTCCTTCTGCCAATAATGACTTACAATGGCATTCTATCAATTAAAAATACAGACAATTTAGCTATTAGAGATATCAATAAATGCTTCTCATACTGATTACCTTAATTAAAGAATGTGGTTCAACTTTTCTTTTTTTTTTTTGAGTTGATATCTCGTTCTGTCACCCAGGCTGGAGTGCGGTGGTGTGATCATGGCTCACTCAGCCTCGACCTCCTGGGCTCAAGTGATCCTCCTGCCTCAGCTTCCCAAGTAGCTGGGACTATGGCTGCTGCATGCCGCCATACCCAGATAATTTTTATTTTTATTTTTTATTTTTTGTAGAGACAGGGCCTTGCTATGTTGCCCGTGCTGGTCTTGAACTCCTGGCTTCAAGCAGTCCTCTTGCCTCAGTCTCCCAAAGTGCTGGGATTACTGATGTGAACCACTGCCCCTTGTCAGTGCAAGTTTTTTTTTTTTTTTTTTTTTTTGAGACGGAGTTTCACTCTTGTTGCCCAGGCTGGAGTGCAATGGTGCGATCTTGGCTCACTGCAATATCCACCACCCAGGTTCAAGCGATTCTCCTGCCTCAGCCTCCCCAGTAGTGGGGATTACAGGCATGTGCCACTACATCTGGCTAATTTTGCATTCTTACTAGAGACAGGGTTTCTCCATGTTGGTCAGGCTGGCCTTGAACTTCCGACCTCAGGTGATCCACCTGCCTTGGCCTCCCAAAGTGCTGGGATTACAGGCATGAGCCACCATGCCCGGCCATCAGTGCAACTTTTAAAAGTAATAAAATACTCCAAATGTCTTCAACTTGAGTTCAACAGAAAATTTAGCTGTACATGCTTGATTGGAAATTTTTAAGTTTCTGACAGCATTTTTTGCTTTCCGTTATATCACACAACACTATAGTATTTCACTTGTAAAAATGCTATTGTCTTTTAAAATAAATAGCAAATGTAATCATTAAGGCAGCAGGTCTAAAAACTAAATAGTGAATAGTGGCTATAAACTTGGATTCTACAGCTTGCCTGACTGAGTTCAAATCCTGGACCCACTGCCTACCAGCTTTTGATTTAACGCCTGTAATTTAACTCTCTCTGCCTAGGTTCCTCATCCGTAAAACTGGATAATAATCAGGATACCTACTTAATCAAATGGTTGTGAGGATTAATGAATATATGAATATCTGTATGTACATATGCCTGTATTCATACATCTTTATATATTCCTGTACATATAGCTGTCTTAGAATAGTGTTTAGTGCTCTGTAAATATATAAGTGATTACTATTAAGTATATGGTTTCTGTTAGCTTCTGGGGCATAACTATAAAAAGAAATATAAAAATTGGAAAATGCCATTTCTCAATACATACCAATAATGCAATGATAACATGGAGGTAGCGGAAAGAAACTAACAGGGCTGTTAACAGTACCTAATTTATAAGGCTATTATGAGCATGAAATGAGGTAATACATGTTCACAGCAGAGAACCTGGCATATAAATAATACAGAGTACATGATGGCTAATAGTCTTATTTTGATCATTGTTATTATTATTTCTCCAACTTCATCTCTTAACAGGTACCTGCAAAACCACTCACACATACATGTGCCCATGCATACTCCTTTGTGCACACACACGTAGACATGCACATAACCTCTTCTATCCAGATGGAAAACTCATACTATAGATGCAAAATAATTAAACAATAAAACTTCGGGTTCTTGGTGGACCAAGAACATGGGATGGTGAACAACAGAGGACCTGATAAAATATTAATGACTGTTATGCACTAGAACTTTTTTTAAGTTCTATTAAGCCTAAAAGTTGCTCTTTTCTTATCAAAATATATGGCTAAAGCAATTTTAAAACTATGTATTTTTGAATAATGTTAGAATTTTAGAAATGTAGCAAAGATAATACAAAGAGTTCAGTATGCCCTTCGCCCAGGTTGCCCTGACGTTAACATCTATATATCCATGATATATTTGTCAAAACTAAGAAATTAACATTGGTAAAATACTGCTAACTGAACCACAAACTTTATTTGGAATTCACCAGTTTTTCTATTAATGTCTTTTTTCTGTTCCTGGATCCAATGCAGGACACTGCATTGCATTTAGTATGGTTGATTTTGAATCAAGCTTTTTCTCCTGTTTTTCCCTTCTTCCTTCAGCTTACCTCTGACTTTTCAGAACAGAAAGCACCCAGTGCAGAGAGAGCAATACATTCAGGTTGAAAAGGTCCTTCCAATGAAACAGACAGCTAAAACAAGTTTTGTGAAGTACCTCTATATTGCAGCTTTAGTACCAAATTTTACAACAGTCTATTAGAAGTCTAGTTTGAGCAAAAGAAATACTGTTGAAATATGAGAAGTGAGAGGAAGTAATTTACTGAGTAACGCTAGGTATTATTTATAGAGTTTATTTAAATGTTTATGTGAAAATTTAGGGGTAACCAATATTAAAAATGAGGTAAGATCCATATCTTTTCAATGACAAAAGGACAAAAACAAGAGGAAGGGGAAAATTGGGGATCAAAGCTATAAGAAACAATATGACACACACACAAAAACAGTCAATGGAAAGAATCAAAGAACAGTAAATAGAAAACATAAAATGATATGGTCAGAGTAACCTAAATATATCAGCAAATCATATAAATATGACTTGAAAGTGGTTATTTCTGAAGAATGGGAAATATGTCAGTAGGGATAGTGGTGAGAAGGAGCAGTAAGAACTGCTGTTTTCCCTAACACACCTCATAAAATTTGTCGCTACTTAAACTGTATAGAAACATAACCTTGGTAAAAGTTAAAACACACAAACAAAAAGACTTAATAACAAGGACATGTGTGAAACTCAAATGGTTACATAGGCAAAGTCTGTTTCTAGGCATTGAATAGTCAATACACTGGATGTTTCTCTATTATATAAACTGTTCCATGATGTGGAAACTGAAGGAAAACATGTTAACCTCTTTTATGCAGCACGTGTCACAGGCACACACACACACCAGGCCAATCTTATCTCTTATGAACTAAGATGCAAATATCTAAATAAATTATTAGCAAACTGAATCCAGCAGAGTATTTTAAAATCACATTATGACCAAATAAAGTATGTTAATGGAATGTAAGGAGGAGTTAACATCAGTAGATCTTTTGATGTAATTTGTCTGTTAACAGATTAAATAGATTAACTTGGGAAAGCCATATTATCACCTGAATACCTGCTTTAAAAATCCATTGGATAAAATTTAACTCTCATTTTTTTAATCTAAGAAGATCTACTAAGGGGGCAAACAAACACATTTTCTGAAACTAACAACTATGTGCCAGAAACCTATAATAAAATATTTGATAATAAGTCATTAAAAGCTTTCCTACTAACATCAAGATGAGCACAAAAATATCTACTATTACCCTCAGTTTTCACCATTGCACTCAAGGTCCTAGCCAATGTAAGAGAAAAAAATAGAAATATCAACTTCTTTGGAAAGGAAGATAATAAACTTTCAGTATTTGCGGGTGTTAATTTTGGACCTGGAAAACTAAAAATATTTTTTTAAAAGTATGTTAGAAATAGGAGAAGAGGCCAGTAAGTTGTTGGATATAAGATGCATATATGAAAACAATAATTTTTTTATATATCAAAAGCAATCAGTTAAAATTATAATGAAAAAAGAGCCTATTCATAGCTGCTACAAAAATAATATTCCACAAAATATCCAGAAATAAACTTAACAAAAAATGTGTAACATATGTAAGGAATATCACAATACTTTACCAAATCACCTAAAAGAAAATTAAGCAAATTCAAATTCTTATTCTTTTAATTATTCATTCCCATAAAATTCTATATATTTAATGTAATTCGAATCCATGTTCTTACCATTTTGGTAATGGATATTGATAAATTTTTAAGTTTATATGAGAAAATATACACAACTAGTCTGTGATGTTTTGAAAATCAAAGAGAAGGAATGGTCCTTCCAAATATCAAAACATACTTGAAAATAAGAGTAATTAAAACAGTGTGATCTTGGTACATGAATAAATACATGTATCATAAATGGAATAAACAGCCTGAAAGCAGACTGTGTACGTGGGAATAATTTTATGATAAATGTGGCATTTGAAACCAATGGGGACATGATGAAGTATTCAATAAGTGATTCGTGACAAATGGATAATACAGTTAGACATTTAGTTAATACACAAATATCTGATGAATGGAACAACAAAGCGTGAGGAAATATAAGAATATCTAGAATAATAACAATTTTAAATCAAGAGATGATAAAAGACTTCCTAAGCAAGACAGAAAATCAGAAAATATGATAGATTTGACTGGATAAAAATTGTAAACTCCTTTACAACAAAAAATCATAAACTTAAAAAGCAAAAGAGATATTGAAAGGAACAATTTCAACATATTTAAAAGATAATGGACTAATTTACAGAATATACACAGAATTCCAAATATGTCATTTAGAGAAGGAGAAACAATAGAAAAAAAGGTCAAAGAATTCAAAGTGCTCAAAGAATTCAAAGTGCTCTTTGAAGAAGAAATACAAACGAATGGCAAACTTACAAACAATTCCTAACTAAGTAATCGCTAAAGTGAAAATTGAAACAATAATTACTTAATGACCCGCACTGTATTGGTTGATAGTATCCTGGCTGATGATAATGTGAAATAACAGATAGCTCCATAACATCACTGATACAATGAACAGCAATTTGGTAAACAAGTCGGCAGCTCTACCAACAGAGACTGTGACTCAGAAGCTCTCATGGTGAGAGGATACTTATGTAATTTATCCCTTATATGACTTTTCAAATGTTTTCTGAAAAGCCTTTTACTCCAAAACTAGCAAAAAGGAAATTTGACCTCATAACTTCTATTCAAGCTAAGAAAATTATTTCTATAAGATGTTGAAGGAAGGGAGTGAGAAACTTGTGTGTCTCTCTGACTACCTCTTTGGTGCAGAAACTATAGATTCATGTTGACATCCATTGATAATTTTCTTTTCGTTTATTAGCTACAAACAGTAATTATTACCAATTTGGATGTCCTTTACTTCTTTCTGTTTCATGATTGCTCTGGCTAGGACTTCCAGTACTATGTTGAAGAGAAGTGGTGATCCTTGTCTTGTTCCAGTTCTCAGAGGGAATGCTTTCAACTTTAATGTGCACAAATCAGTAGCTCTTCTATACACCAACAGTGACCAAGTGGAGAATTAAATTGAGAACTCAACCCCTTTTACAATATCTACAAAAACAAATACAAATAAAATGCTTAGGAATATACATAACCCAGGAGGTGAAAGACCTCGGCAAGGAAAACTACAAAACACTGCTGAAAGAAATCAGATGACACAAACAATTAGAAACACATCCCATGCTCATGGATGGGGTAGAATCACTATTGTGAAAATAACCATACTGCCAAAAGCAATCTACAAATTCAATGCAATTCCCACCAAAATACCACCATCATTCTTCGCAGAACTAGAAAAAACAATCCTAATATTCATATGGAACCAAAAAAAAGCCTGCATAGCCAAAGCAAGGCTAAGCAAAAAGAACAAATCTGGAGGCGTCGCATTATCTGATTTCAAACTATACTATAAGCCCATAGTCACCAAAACAGCATGGTACTAATATAAAATTAGGCACATAGACAAATGGAACAGAATAGGGAACGCAGAAATAAACCCAAATACTTACAGCCAACTGATCTTCAACAAAGAAATCAAAAACATAAAGTGGGGAAAGGACACCTTATTTAACAAATGATGCAGGGATGATTGACAAGCCACATGTAAAAGAATGAAACTGGATTCTCATCTCTCACCTTATACAAAAATCAACTCACGATGGATCAAAGACTTAAATATAAGACCTAAAACCATAAAAATTTTAGAGGATAACATTGGAAAAACCCTTCTAGACATTGGTTTAGGCAAGGATTTCATGACCAAGAGCCCAAAAGCAAATGCAATAAAAACAAAGATAAATAGCTGGGACTGATTAAACTAATTAAACTTAATTAAACTAAAGAGCTTTTGCACGGCAAAAGGAAGAGTCAACAGAATAAACAGAGAACCCACAGAGTCAATAGAATAAAGGAAGAGTCAACAGAATAAAGGAAGAATCAACAGAATAAACAGACAACCCACGGAGTGGAAGAAAATCTTCACAATCTATACATCTAACAAAGGACTAATATCCAGAATCGATAACAAACTCAAACAAATTAGCAAGAAAAGAACAAACAATCCCATCAAAAATGTGCTAAGGACATAAATAGACAATGCTCAAAAGAAGATATACAAATGGCCAACAGGCATATGAAAAAATGCTTATCATCACTAATGAGCAGGGAAATGCAAATCAAAACCACAATACAATACCACCTTACTCCCGCCAGAATGGCCATAGTCAAAAAATCAAAAAATAATGGATATTGGCATGCATGTGGTGAACAGGGAACACTTCTATACTGCTGGTGGAAATGTAAACTAGTACAACCACTATGGAAAAGAGTGTGGAGATTCCTTAGAGAACTAAAAGTATAACTACCACTTGATCCAGCAATCTATTGCTGGATATCTACCTGAGGAAAAGAAGTCATTATACAAAAAAGATACTTGCACACACATGTTTATAGCAGCACAATTAGCAATTGCAAAAATGTGGAATCAACCCAAATGTCTATCAATCAACAAGTTGGATATATATATGTGTGGTATATATATATATATATATATATGTGGTATACATATATATATATGTGGTGTGTGTATATATATATATATATATATACACAAAATGGAATACTACTAACCCATAAAAAGGAATGAATTAATGGAATTTGCAGCAACCTGGATGAGATTGGAGACTATTATTCCAAGTGAAGTAACTCAGGAGTGGAAAACCAGACATCATATGTTCTCACTCATAAGTGGGAGCTAAGCTATGAGGATGCAAATGCATAAGAATGACATAATGGACTTTGGGGACTCAAGGGGAAAGGGTGGGAAGGGAGTAAGGGATAAAAGACTACAAATTGGGTGCAGTGTATGCTGCTTGGGTGATGGGTGTGCCAAAACCTCACAAATCACCACTAAAGAACTTACTCATGTAATTAAATACCACCTGTTCCCCAATAACCTATGGAAATTAAAAAAAAATTCCTAGGTGATGAATTGTCAGGTGCAGCAAACCACATGACACATGTTTACCTATGTAACAAACACACACATCCTGCACATGTGCCCTGGAACTTAAAAAAAATAATAATTTTTAAAAAACCAAAGTAATAATTTTCTCTCCACTTTAATATAAAGATCTGTGTACCTAAAGGTTAATCAAGAATTTCTAAACAAAAGGGCTGTAAAGCAGAGGTTTTTGGGGGTTTCTCAAGATTTTCCTCAGTGCAAAGATAGAGGTTATCTCTTAGCAAGGACAAGTTACGTAGGCATATTTCACCTAAAAATAGTGA
Source organism: Pan paniscus (assembly GCF_029289425.2). Taxonomy (NCBI): domain Eukaryota; kingdom Metazoa; phylum Chordata; class Mammalia; order Primates; family Hominidae; genus Pan; species Pan paniscus. The sequence goes on along the minus strand of NC_073253.2, from coordinate 119,373,676 downwards.
TTTAGGCATATTTTACTTAAAAATCACATTCTATTGTCTCATCTGTTTCCAAATGTCTCATTTTTACATAGTGCTACTGATTGTTCCAAGAATTTTTCCTAATAATTGATTTTAATAAATGCAGGTCAAATGTTTCACTGACTTCCACGTCTCCAGTGCTTGATAGAGTGATTAACAAATGTTTGTTGAATATGTTTTAAATTGATGAAAAACTGAATGAATGAGGAAAGGAGGAATAAAACCTTAAACAAATTGATTTATCAAATATAAGTATATAAGGATATACATATTCACATATATCTCAAAATATTAGTTTACTATGTTAGGTGAACCATATATAGTTTATTCCTTATTTATCCTCTTTGAAAAACAGATGTTAAAGAACTCCTTCAGGCATTGTTAAAGATAGCTCTCTCTCAGGTGCATCAAAACGAAAACTGTCAGGCAAGAATTCTCATACCCAGAGTGGGCAGATTAGTTGAGCAGTATTCCACAGTGTCAGGAATCATTATATTTTATTTCCATGGTCTGAATGTTTTTGTCTCCCTGAATTCATATGTGGGAATCCTCACTCCCAAGCTGATGGTATTAGGAGGTGGAATCTTTCTTTAGGGGTTTATTAGTATTAACCTCCAGAAAATCAGTATTATGGTATTAATTCCCTTATAAAAGAGGCCCAAGAGAGACCTCTTGTCTTTTCCACCACATGAGGTTAGAATGAGAAGACGGCTGTCTATGAGGAAGTGAGCTCCTGTCAGACACCCAACATGCCAGCACCTGATCTTGGACTTTCCAGTCTCCAGAACTGTGAGAAATAAACTTTTGTTGTTTAGAAACTACTCAGTCTATGGTATTTTGTTACAGCAGCCAGAATGGACTAAGACAATAGAAAAGCATCTCTGATTACTTTACACTTAATAGATTTCATAAATTACCAATGTGAATATGTCTCACATTGATAAAATACAATGAAATACAACAGATACTTTTATCTTTTCTCTTACTTATTTGAAAAATCTTAATGAGGGAATATTTTCCTTTCATAAAGCGGCACTGACAAAGGAAAATATGTGAAAAGCAAACAACATGAGTTCTCATGGTTTTATTTTAAGATAACTGTGAAAATCACTCAGAGAAAAAGGTGGGTTTGAGTATATCTCAAATCCTTTAGCTTTTAACATTCTATGACCAGGTGACTACCTTAGTTACTCAGACCAATTAGTAATTATTAGATTAAAATCTACATATAAAGTTTACATTTAATTGTTCAACCTTGTCCCCAAGGAACCATTCTCAGTATTTAGTCTAACAGTGGACCAATATTGGATCAGTCCTCTATTTGAGCTCCAACTTGAAAACCCTGGATTAATTTCTCAATAAGGATACATCTCTCTTTAGGAGATAGACCAAATTTCTGTCATCTAGAAGAATCTGGATTCTAATTTAAGGTTCATTGCTAGTTTGGTGCATGGCTACTGAGCCTTGGTTTCCTGCCCTAAAAAAATGGATATGGTGACACACGTTTTAGAGGCATATTGTGAGCATTTACAGTGTATTATAACCGCAAGAAGCTTTGTAGATCTTTGGATTTGAACATGAATTTTGAGATTAGTGTTCTTGTTCTCAGCACTGTGTGGGTTGCAGAAATACACAATGACTAGACAGACCCACTCCAAACCCACCCCACCAATGGAGTCATGGAAAGTATCGACAGGAGCAGCTTGTGTCATTAGTTTATCTTGACACCTATTGGCCCATGAACAATCCCATTTGTCCATGCAATACTGAAATTTATCTGAAAACATTAGTGACATATCGGTGACAGATTTTAGTTCTGAGAAACTCTATAAATAACTATTGCTTAATAAAAAAGACTAGGTGTCTTTGAGGAGTTTTATCAAAGAACCAGAATCCAGCCATTTACTTGTTGTACCAGTCCTAGCATTTTCCGGCCTTTTTTGGGTCTAAGTCACCCCTAAGAAATACTCATCAAGTTGTTTTGGTCCATCTGGGTAGGTTTTTAAAATATATGCTAAGCTAAAGTTTAAGATTAAGAAAGAAATAATTTTAAAGTTATTTCAGAAGTTATGTAGGTCAACTGCACAGAAAATTGAGTATTTAAAGTCAGCATTTAAGTGAGACAATAACATTAGAAATGGTCAATGGTTATAATTGTTACTTCAGTAGCATTGATTGTTAAGAATATCAAACTTTAATAAGAATTATCTATAGGGCTGTCCCTTAATTAAATAAAATTATATAAGCAATAAATGTATAATCATATCTCTATTAATTTATAAAAATTGTATAATTTGTTAAAGGCATGTTTCACTTAACAAGATAGATGAGGGCAAATTAACGTCATAGAGTTATATTCCCAATATTGACAATAAACAGATATTTACTGAGGTGTTATTTTAATATTAATAATATTTGGATTACATACGCAATGATTACATAATCTGGGATTTGTTACAAAGTAATGAAACTCACCTTTTAAACAATACACAACACCAGAGTTTTTAAATCTATTGGATGTTATCTACATCTGGTCTAGTTATAGCACAATGTTTTAGGAGCCTGTTCTCCCAACTGAGACTGTAAAAATGCACAATACCTTTTTTACCTTAGCCAAAAGGCACATGTAACTCTAATAACTTCTAATCTTTGCATAACAATACAGTATGTACAAAGTACTTAAAAATTCTTAATTAAAATCTTGTCGTGAAAACTTTAATGAACACACAGCATTATTAATCATAGACGTGGCACAACCAAAATAAATGCCCCTAATAAAATGTATCATGGTCTAATAATTCAGAAGTATTATTATGTTGCTTTTATAAAATCTGGCTTTGTTCCATTTATTTATACATATTATATATACATACATAACATGATATTTATCATACTACTTGTATTCTCAACCTCCTTTAAGCTACCTGTAAAGTTATTTAGAGATTCAGACTTACTCATCTCTGCAACTCTGTGGTTTCTAGAACAGTGTCTTCCAAATAATTGGAGTTCAGTGTTTATCTGTTGAATTGAATAAATGATTCAAACTATTTAGGAGATGAAACTGCACATGTGGTTGTCAAAGCAAAGTTAAGCATGGGCTACCTTTTGATCGGTGCCTACATACGTGTATCTTTTATGGGTAGATTCTATTTTTATTCCTTTAACATTAATTATATCTGAGGCAAATCTGAAGGTACACTTTCCAGCGGCAGCCATGAATCATTCCCAACAGTATGTGTTTGTGTATGTGTAGGTACAGTATCTGTGCACACCTATAAAATCCTGCAGCTCTGCTGGTTCCTGCTAATGTGGACTCTGAACACAGAAGAAATGTTATTTCTAGAAATCAAACTGCAGAGTGAGTGATTTATTTGGAATTCATGCTTCATTTCCATACTATTCCTCTAATGTCTAAGGTATCACCTTCTATAAGGTGCTGCTTCCTCCCATTGGTTGTTAGACATTCTCTTGAGACTGAACTCTGTGATAACTGCTTGAGGGAAAGTTTCTCAAAAGTAAAAGAACGTGCGTGTAAGACAGAGTTGGGGGGCAGGGGATGGAGAGGAAAAGAAAGAATTTATAAATGTAACAGGCAGAATATTTCAGATTAAATGAAAGACTTTCCTTCTTTTGTGTGAAAATACACAATCAGGTTGATTTAGGTGAAGATCCTCAGCTGAGTTGAAGAAGCCTTTCTGTTTTCTTATTGTGTAAAATTTACTAGCATTTCATCATCAGCCATTCATTTCAGTCACAGAATCTGAACATGCACATGCTTTCATGTTATCTGCCCAGTAGGAAGGTGATTACCATAAAACTGAAGAAGCAGCAGCAAATGGAGTGATTATAAAATGTATCACGTTCTTCATAAGATGAATAATAATGCACACATCTAATGTCACCTAAGAGGAGAGGGTGGTGTTAGCACTAGTCTTGGTGGACAGATTAGATTATTCGGCAAAGAGTGAAAACAGCAATTGAGGCTGTTAATGCAATGTACTCACATCCTCTTCACAAACAACATGTAAGTGTTATTATTAAATATCTGCTCACCTCTCTTTGCCAGCTTTTTATCTGGTTATATATAATCCTAGCGGTTTTCTCCACTGAATGGCACAAATCATTTAGCAAAAGGCTCTTAAAAAAAAAGATGTAAGCAACCCTAGATTTGGCACAAAATTGTTCCGTGTTTCCATTCCTGTGGAATAATATCAAGGACCCAAACTAGGACAGGCCCCTTTAATGCACAAAGTAAACAGAGGCGAAAATCTTTTCTTAATAAAAGCTGTGGTTCAGCTATACTTAACTGAAACCAAATAAACAATCGCGAATTGACACTCAGACAGAAATGTGTATAAATTATTCAGAATGAAATGTTCAAGTAATATTAACCTAAAGGTATAGTCATCAATTTTGTCTTGACGGATGGCATTGGGTAGTTAGTATTCAAGTGTTACTACATAAATAAAATTGATTTATGCTAACTGAGAAAACTGAGAAAAATTTTTATCAGGATGCCCAAACTCTGTTCCTTCTGGCTTGATCAATCACCTCTCTACTGAACTGTGTATCATTTTCTTGCAAAATTCTTAGCTGAGAAATTGGGCTAAGGCAAAATGAATAATACATTCGCTGCAGTGTTAGACTAATGACCCTTAAGTGCTTTTAAAAAATGAGCAGCAATGACTGCTTCCCTTATGAACGGATTTTCTCTCTCTCTCTCTCCCTCTCTTCCTCTCCCCGACCCCCACCTCGCTTTTGCTCTCATTCCCTTGCTCTCTCTCTCTCTCTCTCTCTCTCTCTTAGAAAGAAAATAATTAAGTCTTGAGTGGGCTGACTGTTTTGGAGGTAGAAGCGATGAGAGGGTGAGGAATCAATAAAGCCAATCGAAGCATGCCTGGAGTGCAACCATTTGGTTTCCTTTCTTACTCCCTCCCCTCATCATGTTGATTCCTCCACCCCACCCTGCACTTTGCAGTCCCATTTCAGGTTGCAAAGTTCTCATTTGTGTTCATCATTTTGATATTTCCTTTTACTGTTTTCATAACGCTATTGTGTTATCATAAAGACATTGATCAAATGATGACAGGCAAGACAGAATGCTATTTACTTTGTAAAAGTAGGAGGGAACTCTGACAGGGCTGCATGGTTAAAATCTGCCTTGGCTGGCATTTCTGATACAAGAACAATTTTTATCACTCCCTGAGTGGGTCCCTAAAGAGACACAATAGTGACTCAAGTTTCTGTACCCAAATGTCTTTTTAAAATCTGTATAAAGCAGCAAAGATAAGACAAATGCCTACATTAAACATGTTTAAAAAGGAGCTTGAGCAAGGATAGTTCAAGAGAAAGGTAAAAATTCAGGTTGAAAAATGTAGGATTATTCGGAATTAAATTGCTCTAAAACCATTGAAACAACACTTGAGGTCGAAATCAAGAATGTTTGGGTTTAGAAAGGAAGCGGGGTACACCCACCATTTTCTCGTGTGGGTGTGTGTGTGTATTAGTCGAGAATGTAATTGTTAGACAGCTACTGACAATAGAATTGTTCTGTAAGAAAGTAGTCATTTACAAACTAGCATGGGGTCAGGTAACCTCATTATTCCCTTTGCAGTTCCCATTAGGTCAAAATAGCAATGCCCCTACCATCACTTTCATCTTAAGAAGCATGGGCTAGTTTTGCTCTTTTAACTTGAGCTTTTTATTCTAAGGAAGGATTAGATTCTACATAGTCACTGTTTCTTTTTCATTTCATTGCTATTCTATCTTTAGGGGAAATCAGCCTCACATTGTGTTATTCTTATGTCCTTAAGTAATGTTTCTTTCTTTAAAAAAAAAAAAAAGATGAATCCCTTTCAATAAAGCGGCCCCAGTTTGATGGAACTACCAAAGTGAAAAGAAAAGAGAAAAAAAAAAAACAAAAAACTGTTACTTAAAAAGGGCCCATGGCATTACAGCAGTCAAATCCCTAAAGTCTAATGGTGAAGTCATTGATGCATTATTATTCTTAGGCACCACTTCTTTCAAATAAAATGTAAAGGAAATGATTTAAAGTCTAAAGGATGTCACTGGGCAGGAGCTAAAAGAGATGCCTTCTATTCCCTAATGCTGAAGCTAAGAAAAAGTGCACCCTAATGTATATTTATGTATCAGTCAGATTTTTCCAAACTAGAAGCACTCATTTACAAGCAGACACACATGCACACAAAACCAGTCAAATATGCACACACTGCCTTTCAGATGGACCCACTCCCAAACCTTCCCGGGTTCCACTGCCCTACTTTTTCCCTGTGGATGACTGAGAGAAACATATTACCAGGTATTAAATTGGATACACAGTAAGACCTTCTAGCTAATAGTAACTTTGCAACTGACACCCGCCATTCTGCAGAGCTACATAAATATTTCTGAAATGCCTGTTTCTTTCTGCCGCCTTTCCATTTCATCTGTCATTATGGTCTAATGATTTTATTATAAAGATGAGCTTCTCTATACAGGTTAAATGAATCCAATTTACATATAATGATATCATGGGAGAGGGTAGTGGTAGAGGAAAGTGGTTGGAAAGAAATGGTTACCACTAGTAATTGACTTACTAAAACTCCATCCAAAGTGCCGGGAAAAAAAAAAACTGCTCTGGTAAAGTTATTACTGGCAAAAAATCTTATTCATTTACTGATATAAGAAAGTATAAGTATTATCCAATTTGGATAATAGTTTTCCATTATAATACATTATAGAAAGTCAGTTTTATTTTGGGTTCCAAGAACAGAATTTTTGGGCAAAGATAGACTCAAAGTAGGTCAGACATCAAAGTCACCAGTTGCCATATACAGCTGGCTATGGCAAAGCTAGGTTTTGGGGAGTGGGAGGGTAGGAGAGAACAGACCTAAGCCTTCACAGCTTTTTCTAAAAATCTGACACATCTCAGCATTTCTAGGTTTTGTTTTGTGATTGCAGTTTCCCAAGAAGGAGGAAGGTCAGTGTATCTTCTAAGCCTAGGAGGAACGGGTTGTTTATTCCAAGGTTTTAATGTTCAATTAAAAAACATATGAATTAATATAAGTCAATAAAATTGCAAGGGAAGGCTAAATAACTTTCATTATTATCATTGTTCTTATTTTATCAAAGGAGTGTCCTCAATGAGGATCTTGTATAGTAGTGAGTGTCCTGTCTTTTTAGGGAGTAAGATATTAGTCTGTTTTCACATTGCTGAGAAAGACATAACCGAGATTGGGAAGAAAAAGAGGTTTCATTGGACTTACAGTTCCACATGACTGGGAAGGCCTCAGAATCATGACGGGAGGCAAAAGTGCTTCTTACATGGCAGCGGCAAGAGAATAAATGAGGAAGAAGCAAAAGCAGAAACCCCTGATAAACCCATCAGATCTCGTGAGACTTATTCACCATCACGAGAATAGCACGGGAAAGACCAGCACGCATGATTCAATTACCTACCTCCCTCTGGGTACCTCCCACATGTGGGAATTCTGGGAGATACAATTCAAATTGAGATTTGAATAGGAACACAGCCAAACCATATCAGCCCCTAACTTGTAAAAAGAAGGTGTGCTTGCCTTCCTCATATGGGATTTTGAAGCTAGATGAAGTTTGATGGAGAGATGGGCTGCTGGTAACTTGACCAATGTCTGTTTCAGAAATAAGCTAGCAGTCAAACATATCTACTTCCCCACCTCTTTGCCACTCCCATCCCACCCCATGCAGAGATATTCTGTACTGAAAGCAACCTCTTGGCAGACAAAATTATATATCTTCTCTTATTTTAGCTTAATATTTCCCAGAAGGGAATTATAATAACTTCTAGTATTGATAAGATTTAGGAGACACCTTAGGCTTAGCAGCAAAACTCTTACAAATCATTCCCAGGAGCTTCAGTTACTTCTCTGTAAGGCTCATCTTTGCCATTGTGTTTTGATGGTCATTGGCTTCAATTTCAGAGATGTTTTAACATCTTGTTCCCAATTCCAGGGGCACCCACTATTTTGCCTTATATTTTTCCAATTTATAGACACACATGAAACTGTTAGAATAAGTGCAAGAATCAATGGAGGGCTTTGTGAAGCTTGGAGGCAGAAAGAATAACATCGGAAAGCATTGTTGGTACTATTTGTGGATCAGGATTCAGCGCAATGTTGTTAACTTCCACATGGCTTCTCCAGTTGAGATAACTGCAGCTTCCCACTGCTCTCTTCTGCATACCCAATTTTGCTGTTAATGGTCTCCAGCTGTAGTTGGCTCATTTTAACAGTTTAGTTTTGTGCTCTCATCGCTCATCTCTGAAGTAATTGCAAAGACAATGGAACTTGAAACATTGCTTAAGTGAGTAATAATAATGTTAGTCCCTTGGCTAAGTAGCAAGCCACCCTACAACTTCACCTGTTTTTATAAATTGTACAAAAAAGCAGAAAAATTCAAGCAGCTTCATCCTTACTTCACAACATGCATATTAAAATAGTGTATCAGTAGTACATAGATCAGACTTGACTAAGTGAGTTCCTTTGACAGTCATAAATTGAATCTATTCAACGAGTGAGTGTGGATGCTTACCCCCATTGATACACAGATGATCTCAGATATTTCTTCCCATAGATTAAGACTGCACCCTTGGAAATCAAGTTTATCAAACTCCCTTTTCTCTCCTAACTCCTGAAAAGTCAATGAGTCTATTAGTTTCTATTGTTTTATTTGACAACCATTTACCAATCTACTATGGATTATGGGCTATTCTCAATATGGGTGATACAGAGGTGAATAAGTGGCCCTGGAACCCTCCTCCAAGGTGACTATGGACTAGTAAGTCATATAGTGAACTAATAAGGTGATAAATACACACAGTGATTTCTGGTAGTTTAAGTGTTAAGGAGAAAATGAAACAAGTTGATGTCAGACAAAGTGACTTCAGGGGATGAGAAGGAAGACTACTTTAAACTGGATGGCAGTAGAAGGTCCTGCTGAAGAAGTGATATCTCTCTGAAAAAGTGACACCTGAATGACCAGAAGGAGGAAGACAAGTGAAGATCAGAAGAAAGAATTGTTGTGTGGGAAACAGCTATGTGCAAAGAGTTTAAAGCAAGAAGAATCATCAGTTAAAAATAAGGAATATGGCATTTGAGGCAGGCTTCTAAGGGAAGAGTGATAAAAAATGAGGTAGAAGAAAAATCAGATTAGGAACCAGATCATGTAGATCCTTAAAGTCTTGCTAGGGAGTCTGAGTTCTACTTTTTAAGAGTTAGAAGCCATTGGAATGCTTTAAATGGAGATGTGCTACCATTTGCGTTAAGCTGGCAAATGTAATGCTGACCTCTGTGAGACTGCAGACTGGTGATACACTGTGGAAGTAATCTGGCAGGGGATGATAGTGGCTTGGACAACAGCTAGTGGTGGCATAAAGGGACAGAAAGTGAATGGATCTGGACATGTTTTGGAGTTAGATTCTAGAGGACTTATAGTTGGGTGGATGGATGATCGTGCTGTTTACTGAGATGGAGAACACTAGGGAAGTAACATGTTGGGGAATGGGGAGAGGGTGGGAGCAAGAATTTTATTTTGAACATATGTACCTGAAAGTACTCTTAGACGTCTAAGTGGAGATGACAAGCAAGCATGTATGTAAATCTGGAGTTTGGGAGCTAGGTCAGGGTTAAAGTATATATATGAGTCATTGGCATAAATCTGAACTAAATGAAATCCTTTTGAAGTTTTCTTTTACTAATTCTTTATCTTCTTTGTTTTTTTTTACTATATGCTGATCTTCCTGCATTTGTACTCAGGATCCTCTTGAAAACCCATTTTACCTATAAAGCTTTTCCTAGTTAAATGGGAAGAAAGTGCAGGTGATAACTGCAATTAAAAGTCTTGATGATGAGGGCTGGGTGTGGTGGCTCATGCCTGTAATCCTAGTACTTTGGGAGGCTGAGGCAGGAGCATTGCTGAGGCCAAGAATTCAAGACCAACCTGGCAAACATAGCAAGACCCCATTTAAAAAAAAATAAAAAAGAAAGTCTTGATGACAATATGACAATACAGTCACTAGCCATCTCTCAAATACCAACACAGTGAAATCCAAATACAGGATAATCAATAATTACTCACATAATCATGTCTTTAGATGTTTCAATTGGATATTTAACTATATCCCATTCTGGGTATGTTTTCAATGGTGTCTGTTGCAGTACATGTGATCCTAGTAAATAGAAATCTATTTAGTTTGCTTTGTGAAGGCTTGTACAGTCTTACATGTGTGATGAATTGTATTAAATATTACTGAATACAGAAAATAATAAATGAATCTTAAATAGCTCACATTTTCCAAAGGATTTTCAAAATATTTTCTTTATCAAATGTAAAATCCAATTTGTTTTCAGTTTTTTTTTTTACTATGAGTTGTTCATGGTTTCTATTAAAATTTTGTTAAAGAAAAAATCTTTTTCATTCTCACATTCAGAGGAGCAGAATTGTTCTCAGGTTACTTACTGAAATAGTCACTTACCTACCTACTTTATCAAATAATGACTTATTCCAAACCAGAAAGAAAGAAAATACTACTGTAACACCTGTACATTTTATGCAGTTGAGTAAACTGAAAGATTTTTTTTTCACATTTTAAATTTATTTGGCATCATTCAATTCTTCTCATCTTACTGCTTTTGTCTCATCTTTGTTGCAAATTTCTAGTGAATATCATATGGATTATAATTTTCTAATTAAAAAATTAGCAAACAGCATTTTGACATAATAAAAAGCAAACACAATTTTTTAAGCTGTCTCCCTGTCCTATTTATTTCTGAGGCCAATCTGATTATGGTGTCCATGAAGAATGATAAATCAATAATGAATTTAGCATCAATTTCTGCTGAGGTTGTTGATGTAATAAGAATTATCCAAAACATATGCAAACAAAAAAACTGCATTTGCAGGAGTATTTATCTCAACTATGGCAGATGATAATATCACACAAGAGATAGTGTAGTGAAGCCGAAACACTCAGTGAAAGAAATCATCTGACTTAAATATAAACAGTCTGGTCTGGAGACTTCTGAAGAGTTCTCAACTCTTAGGAACTGTATGCAACATACATTATGTAAACCCGTCATATTTATTACATTTAACTTGTAGCTATCCTAAGAACACTGGAAATGTTCCAACCTAGCATGGAAGGAACTGAATTTCAGGGTAGGTATTCTGAAAAGAGAATTGGAGATATGCAGCCTGAAGACAGCAGAACATCTGGGTAAAGATCCTGTAGTTAGAAATCTACTAAACCTTGTTATTTTCACTTCCTTGGAAAGAGTCACCCTGCACCCTTCAGAACCTCACTAACTTGCTCATGTGCAAGATGAATGAAATACTAGTAATGAAATACTTCACAGGGCTATGAAATAGCTAACTTAGATATTGCAATACATTGCTTATCACAGTGCCAAATAGTAAACACTCATAAATGTTATTTATTATTATCCTTATTAATTATTTTGACTGGTCAATATAAGAGGCATGACTTTGAAAATGACCTTAAAGCTGAAGAACTGTGAAAAAAATAATAAAAACTTTAGACAAGAAGTATTTTTCCTATATATTGTATAAATATTTTTGTTTATTTGTTGCAGACTGCCCACTAAAATGTTTCCTTCACTGCCACCAAAATTATACATTGTTCAATTAATATTTGTGCATCTACTCTGTTTATTAAGGAAGATCAGGCAGTTGCTTCACGCCTAATATAGAAAATAAAAAAGAGCATAGTTTCTATCATTTAGGAGCACAGAGACATGGAAAGAAATTGTTTGAGTAGTATGATAATTGCCCCAATTTGACACAAACAGGTGTTAAACACTGGAAGACAAGTGCTTAATTCTGCAAAGGGAAGTAAAGAGAACCTTCTAAGGGAAGTGATATTTAAGCTGAATATTGAGGTTTGATAAGCAGACAAGAAGAAAGGGCCATCTCTGGAAGATAAAATATCACAAAGGTGAAAATAAAAGAAAGAAGGGTGCCTTCAAAAGCTGCAGTCAATTTAACATAGCTAGAGAGTCAGGTGGGAAAGGAGGAAGGCAAACTAGAAAGGTGAGTAAGGACAGTCTGTGTGATGCTCAGAGCTTTCAACTCTATCTTGTAGGCAATGCAGAGCCAATGAAGGACTTGAGCAGAGCAGAGACCAATGAGTACTGAATTTTGGAGAGAGCATCCAGGCCACTGGGTCAAGTGTGCCTTGGGAAGAAGAGCTAAAGGAAGCAAGGAGACTAGCAAGAGAGTTCAGGTAAGGGTTGTTGAAGAGATTCTAATTGAAAGCCACAGTGGTGGGAAAAGAAAAGAAGTGATAATTTGAGATAAATTCAGAGATATAACTGCCAGGACTTAGTCATTCTTAAGATATGATATTGCAAGAAAATAGTCAAATACAGTTGCCTCTATTATTGGGTACATGTACAGCAGACTTGCTTGAGTAATCCATTAGGGTGTGGGTAAAATATTATAATTTTATTCAAAAATTATTTTTATCTTATTCATTTTTAACTTTAATTTTTATGCTTTATAATATATAAAGTAAAAGTAATATATGTGAATAATCCATATAGATATGTCTGTGTATTGGGACTATACATTCCACTTTTTTTACTAATAAAGATGCACAATTAAAGAGGCTTGGAGATCACTGCCTTATTAAAACCTCTGTGTTTGGACAAGGTAAAATATGGTGATATTAAAGGCAACATTTTTCCAAATATCATTCTAAAAGATATAGCAATATATTTTAAAAGTGTTACTCTGCACTCCCTCAAAAGCTTATAGTCTAAAATAGAGATCTCTAACTTCTCACTGCCTTACTCATCTTACTAATATAAACAGTAAGAAGGGCAGACAGACCCCCTTCTACTTTGTCCACAGCCTGGCTCAACTCTTTATTTTTATAAATGTCAACTTAAACTAAATCAAACTTGATTTCTGATTGCTTTTTTCCCCTTGCTCAACACCTCTGATAGACAAATGTGCTAAGCATTTGGACACAAGCACAAAGAACTAAACCAAAGTACACACTGAATGTATAAACTATCAGTTTATATACACATTAGCTAGTGGAGTGGGAGAGAGAAACAAGCCTTGACAATGTCCACAGAATGACTCAGGAAGGTAGGGTAAATAGTACTGCCAGGATTAAAGTTGGTAAGTTCAAAAGGAAAGGAGGATATTACTGAGGAAGGCTCAGAGGGAGATGGGTCTTTGATAGTCTGCTCAATGGGATTCTGAAGAAAGAAGGGATTGGCTGAGGTTTCCAGAAGATGAAATGTGTAATTTAGGTCTGATATCTCCACCCCTCACCTCCATATTCTTCTTTGCTTTACCCCTTCAAGTACTAGTGAAGTCTTTTGACTTTTTGCTTTGAAACAATAATCTGAATTTTTGACATATGCCATTTTTAAAAGATATGTACTATAGACTGTTCATCCCCTGGGAATTGCTGGGCTCTGCTTGCTCATGAAAGTAATAATAAAATATATAAACATATACAACAAAGAAAAGCTCTAAATAGAACAACAAAAAAAAAAACTGTGTGGCACTGCCAGAAAATAAATAAAGAAGCACTTTCAACTAGATAGGATGTAAACTAGGTCCTAGTTTAGGACCATAAGGAGAGGGTTAATGAAATAGTCAACAGTTGACTGAATATAGCAGTGCAAAGAAAAGGAACTTTGTCTAAATGACTACACATACGAAAATCTAGATAATGAGGAAAATGCATCAAAAGACCAGAAATGTACATTGTGTATACCAATTCTAGAAACTTTTTCAAGAAGTATGTGTCAGAGTGAAAGGATCCAGTTCCATCAACCTTCTTTCTCAGTGGATACCCGCCCTGGATGAAACTGTCTGAGCTACTATGACAAGTAGCAGAGCTGCTGAATGGATTCAATGTAAGGACAGTTCAAGCAGCTCTTTACCAAATTAACCAATATGAGGATGTCAGAAGTAGATGACCCCATTTATGTATAAGTAGACACTACATTTATGTTCTTAATACTCAGAGAAATGAGATTGTCAGAGAGTTAAAAGAGAAGAAATGCTAAAAGATTAAGATCCTTTTACTTTTTGGAGTGATGCATGGCTTTTGAGGACTCAGCAATAGACACTCAATACACTACTTGGTAAATTTTATCCTTCACTTGTATCTGCATCTGGGGAAACAAAAAAGAAGAAAAAAAATCTTGTTTTAAAAATGTCATTAAGTATACACAGCATTGAGAAAGAAGCATGCAATGTAGCTCTTTATCTTTTGGAAAAGGAAGCAACAGAGGGTAATTTGAGAATTTGGAAATCACATCCCATGGGAGACAACCAAAATGTTTTCAAAACTTCAGCAAGGGAAACATAAATACCTAAGAAGTGCTTTGCTGGTTTATATAGTCTTATAATAAGTGCTGAAGTTGTTAATATTGCCAAGATCTGAGGAGCTACAAAAACATGAGCTTAAAGTGGATGGGACTAAATTTTTTTTCAATCATTAATACTGAGCTATTTTTTTCTAAAGATATAAACAAATAAACAATCCTCGCATCTCCTTTGATGCTTCTAAGGAAAGGCTTCAAGACACTATGTCTTGGAGTGACATCAGCAAGATGGCTGACTAGAGATAGCTGGTCTGCAAGCAAGGACCAAGGCAACAAATAAACAGCTAAGATTTGACAGGAGAGTCAATGGGAGAGTACTGAAGTGGAGAGGCACCTGAGGTGATTGGAAGTCCAGGAGGGCAGAATGGAAGCACCCAGCATCTGCAGCCCCATCAACCCCATCCAAATATGATCAGCCTAGAGTCAGGAAGGACTCCCCATTGCAAGGAAAACATAAGCAGAAAATTTTCACTGACCCCCATTGCCACTTCAAACACCCACAATTTTTACAACAGGAGAATCCCACAGTCCTCAGAATCCCTGAGTTGAATTTGGAGAGCTGTCAGGACTTCATGCGATTGCCTTGTTCCAAATTAGGAGCACATGGTGTGTACTCCCTACCCCACCCCCACACCCTGTGAGCCAAGCAGCTGAAACCTGGTTCCATCTTGAGACCAGAGCCACCTCTGGAGTGTGCCCTACTCTGAAGCCAGTAGCCACTGCACCTCTCCAGCACTGGGGTACCAACTTTGTCATGCCAAGCCCACATGGGTGGCTGAATGCCATAACCCCAGCTATGTGGAACTTGGGCCAAGGATCAGCTATGACTCTGGTCCTGCAAAGCAGAGAAAACAATCCTCACCACTGCACTTCTAGCTGGAGGAATGGTCTGCCATTACCATCAGCCCTTAAGCTGGTCAACTTACCTTACCTTACCTATAAAGATGCACAGACTGAAAGTAAGGGGATGAAAAAAGATATTCCATGTAAATAGAAATCATAAGCAAACAGGAGTAACTATATTTATATCAGACAAAACAGACTTCAAGTTAAAAGCTTTAAAAAGAGACAAAGAAAAACATTATATAATAATAAAAGAATCACTTCAACAAGAAAATATAATAACTGTAAATTCAGATGCACCCAATACCAGATATATATCCAGATATATAAAGCAAACATCAAATCCAAAGGGAAAAATAGATCCCAATACAATAATAGTTGGGGACTTAAATTCCCCACTTTCAGCACTAGACAGATCATCTAGGTGGATAATCAACAAAGAAATATTGAATTTAAACTGCACCATAGAGAAAATGGACATTTATAAAACATATCACCCAACAGCTGCAGAATACACATTCTTTTTACTAGGACATGGAATATTCTCAATGACTGACCATAAGTTAGAATACAAAACAATTCTTAAAACTTTTTTTTAAATAAAAATCATATCAAGCATATTATCTAACCACAATGGAATAAAACTAGACATTACAAATGAGAAGACAATTTGAAACTATACAAATACATGGAAATTAAACAACATGCTCCTGAACAACCAAAGGATGAAGGAAGAAATTAAGGGTGAAACCGAAAAATTTCTTGAAACAAATGCAAATAGAAACACAACATACCAAACACTATGGAACACAGGAAAATCAGTATTTAGAGGCAAATTTATAGTAATAAATGCCTACATCAAAGACTAGAAAGATGTCATATAAATAAGCTAACAATGCATCTCAAAGAACTAAAAAATCAAGAAGAAAGCAAACCCAAAATTAGTAGAAGGAAAGAAATAATAAAAATCAGAGCAGAAATAAACAAAATTAAGATAATACAAAAGATCAAGGAAACAATAGGCTAGTTTATAAAAAAGATAAAGGGAAATAACAAACCATTATCTGGACTAACTAAAAAAGAAAGAGAGAAGATCCAAAGAAGTAAAATCAGAAATAAGAAAAGAGATGTCACAACAGATACCACGGAAACACAAAGGATCATTAGAGACTACTGGGAACAATTATATGTCAAATAAATATGAAATGGATAAATTTCTGGACACATACAACCTACTAAGATTGAATCAAGAAGAAGAAACAGAAAACTAGAATACACCAATCAGTAATAATAAGTCTTCCAACCAAGAAAAGTCCATAAACAAATGGCATCACCACCGAATTCTATCAAAACCTTACAGAGTAATTAATATCAATTCTTCTCAAGCTATCCTAAAAAATTGAAGGAGAGGGCACTCTTTGCAACTCATTTTATGAGGCCAGTATAAACCCTGATACCAAAATCAGACAACTGCACAACAAAAATAGAAAACTATAGGACAACATGCCTGATTAACATAGATGAAAAATAATCAACAAAAGACTAGCAAACTGAATCCAACAACACATCAAAGAGATAATATAACATGATCAAGTGAGATTTATTCCAGGAATGAAAGGATGGTTCTACACATACAAATCAACAAACGTTATGCCTACATTAATAAAATAAAGGAAAAGAACAATATGTTCCTCTCAATAGATAAAGAAAAAGCGTTTGATATAATTTAACATCTCTTAATGATAAAAACTTAAAAATTAGGTATAAAAGTGAAGTGCTTCAACATAATAAAGGCTATATATGAAAAACACATAGCTAACATCAAAAGTCTAAAAGCTATTTCTCTAAGAACTGGAACAACACAAGGATGCTCACTCTCACCTCTGTAATTCAATATAGTTCTGGAAGTTCCAGCCAGAACAATTAGGCAAGAGAAGGAAATAAAGGGCATCCAAATAAGAAAGAAGGAAGTCAAATTTTGCAGACAATAATATCTTATACACAGGTCTTATATATAGAAAACCCCAAAGACTCTACCAAAAAACTGAGAATTGATGAATACATTCAGTAAAGTTGCAGGATACAAAATGAATATATAAAAATTTGTAGCATTTTTATACACAAACAATGAACTAGCTGAAAAAGAAATCAAGAAGGCAATCTCATTTACAATAGCTATCCAAAAAATAATAATTAGAAATAAATTCAACCAAGGCAGTGAAAGACCTTTACAAGGCAAACTATAAAACATTGATGTTTTGTATAGAACTACAAGTAACTAAAGAGGATACAAACAAATGCAAAGACATCTCATACTTAAGAACTGGAAGAATTAATATTGTCAAAATGACCATCCCACACAAAGCAATCTACAGATTCAATGCAATTATTATCAAAATATCAATGACATTCTTCACAAAAGTAGAAGAAAAATCTTAAAATTTGTTTGGAACAACAAAAGACCCCAAATAGCCAAAGCAATCCTGAACAAAAAGAAGAAAGGAAGAGGTATCATATTAGTAGACCTCAAAATATACTACAAAGCTGAGGGACTAAATAGAATGATATCAGCATAAAAAATAGACACATAGACCAGTGAAACAGAATTGAGAACCCAGAAATAAATCCACGTGTTCCTAGCTAACTGATTATTGAGAAAACTGTCAAGAACACTCACTGGGGAAAGGACAATCTCTTGAATAAATGATGCTCAGAAAATTGGATATCCATATGCTGAAGAATGAAACTAGACCTCCACCTTTCACACTATACAAAAAAATCAAATTTAAGACTTAAAAGTGTAAAACTACTAGAAGGAAACATAGGAGAAACACTTCAGAACATTGGATTGGAAAAAGGTTATATAAATAAGACCTCAAAAGCACAACAACAAAAGCAAAAATAGACAAAAGGGATTATATCAAACTAAAAATCTTCTGCACAGGAAAGGGAACAATTAACAGGATGAAAAGACAACTTACAGAATAAGAAAAAATATTTGCAAACTACTTATTTGACATGAGACTAATATCCAGAATATACAAGGAACTAAAGCATGTCAACAGCAAAAGCTAACCAAACAAACAAAAAACCTAAACACTGTAATTGAAAACAGGGCAAGTAATCTGAACAGATATTTTTCAAAAGAAGACATACAAATGGCCAAAAAATATGTGAAAAAATACTCAACATCACTAATCATCAGGGAAATGCAAATCAAAACCACAATGAGGTATCATCACACCCCAGTGAGGACAGCTATTACCTAAAACACAAAAAATAACAAATGCTGACAAGGATGCAGAGAAAAGAGAACTCTTACACACTGTGGTGGGAATACAGACTAGTACAGCCACTGTGCAGAACAGTATGGAGGTCCCTCAGAAAACTACAAATAGAACTACCACATGATCCAGCAGTCCCACTACTGTGAATTTATCCAAAGGGAAGGAAATGTTAATATCAAAGAGACATCTGCACCCCCATGTTTATTGCAGCACTATTCACAATAGACAAGATGTGGATTCAACCTAGGCATCCAACAACAGATGAATGAATAAATAAACTCTGGTATATGTACACAATAGAATACTATTCATCCATAAAAAGGATGAACTCCTGTCATTTGCAGCAACATGGATAGAATCGGAGGACATTATGTTAAGTGAAATAAGCCAGGAATAGAAAGTTAAACATTGCATACTCTCACTTACATGTGGAAGCTAAAATAAGTTGATCTCATAGAAGTACAAAGTAGAACAGAAGACACTGGAGGATGGGAAGGGTAGAGGGAAGGTAGGGTTAGGGAGAGATTTGTTAAAGGGTATAAAATTACAGTTAGGTAGGAGGAATAAGTATTAGTGTTCTAAACCACTGTAAAATGACTATAGTTAGCAAATATTCCCAACACAAAGAAATTATAAATGTTTGAGATGATAGATATGCTAATTAACCTGACCTGATCACTTCACATTATACATATGAAAACATCACTATGGGCCCCGTGAATATGTACAATTATTGTCAATTAAATATTTTTTAAAGATAATATGTTTTAAAGCGAAGAGGTAGTTGCCTGCCCATGTCAAAGGCTGCAGAAAGAACTATGATGAACACAAAAGGATGCATCTACAAAGGGAGGAGAGGCATTTTGTGACAGTGAGATATTTTGCAATTAAATGCATGAATGACCTGATTTTTAAATAGAAGTTGATCTTACCCCTCCCATTATAGTGACATCAGCCAAGAATTAAGTCATATTTTCATGAACACAGAGATTGATTTTTAAATTGCTATCTGTATGAGATATGATTAGCATTTCTATGTTAGCTGAGAGGCACAAACTCAGGTGCAATTTCAAGTGGTAAATCCTGTGCCATTATGGTAAGTGTTAATTCATGTCAGATTAGTGATTACAGTGCCACCCATCCCACCTAATACTGTAGACTATAAACATGGACTGGGCAAATTGTCACTGGTTCCTGGGCAAGACTTTCATTTAAAACACACAGATGCAGCCTGGCATCCATTTCAACATGAGCAGAAAATGCTATGAAGTACTAGATATCAGACCCATAATTAGGCAAATTCTCTCAGGGAGTCAACTACTCCCTTACTACAAGTAGATAATATAGGAAATAACACTTAGTCCCCCACTTTACCATACTAGCATTTAACAAGTTTTTTGTTTGAGTAAATTGTCTTTTCAGTGCACTAAATTGTATTGGGAGATTGGAAATAGTGAATACAGCTTCCTCAAAGTTTCTAATTGATAATCAGGTAGCAACTGAGGAATTAAAAGAATATGACTCTGTTGAAGAGAACAGAACTGAGTTGTTACAAAGACACCATCCAATTGCCAGGTTTTTTCCAGCATTAGGAAGAAGGGATGATCTATTTGCTTATTCATTTATTCACTTGCTCCAAGTACAGTGCTTAAACGTGGTTTTACAGCTAAATTATCCAGTTTCGCATTCTGGCATCATTAGAAGTTAGGGCAAGGTATTTATCCTATCTGTGCTCAGCTCCCTGAATTGTAAATTAAAACTAAAAGATATATTCCTGAAAGAGCTATAATTAGCATTAAACTGGTTAATATATATAAGAATCTCAGAGCATAATGTTTGGTAAGTGTTAGCTGCTATTTCTCAACAAAGATTTACTCTGCATCAATTACATACATTCCCTGACAAATAAAATTGTGCTTTATGAGTCGCAGTGGATCTACTTTGTCATAATAGCCTTATCTTCTTTCACTTAAGCTTCCTAATATTTTAAGTATTTTTTAAAATGTGCATAAATAAGTGAGTTAGCCTATTCTTGTGTGAGTGTTATATCTGATCATAGTTTGGAAGAGGGAGACAAAGACAGATCTTTCTAATCAAATGAAAACCTATCCTAATATTTAATGTCTTAAACAGTTGTGAAGGTTCATAAGAGGAAAACAATAGTTTCCCTTGTGTTGATCAATAACAGTGCTAACCCTGTAGATAGAAAATAAGGGGGAACCATAAATTATCCTCTCTTAAAACCCCTTTCCCCATAAATCAGATTTTACTCTTGCCCCTTTGGTATCTGTATTCTCACATCGTTAGCCTTGTACATATCTCTCTCACTGGAGTTTCAGTCAGGATTCTTTCTGTTGCAAAAGGCAGAAAATCTAACTAAAGGAAAGATATTTCAATGACTTAGCTAACACGTAAAGCTCAAGGGTTGGGTGTTTTGAGAGCAGCGCAGATAACATGACCAGGACCCAGGCTCTGTTTTCTTCCACATGGGCCTGTCATTTCCAGGCTCCACATGATTGCATAAATACCTGCTGCAACCTATAACCTCCCGGATTTGAGTCTCACAAGAAAGACAGTGTGACCCACAATAGCATCAACAAAAGTCCCATTGACTTTTACTGGCTTTTCAGATCACTCATCCATTCTGAGCCAATTTTAGTGATCATGGAAAACAATTTTGGGGCTGCCAAGTCTAAATCACAGAGTTACCCGTGGATCTAGGAGTAAAATGAATTCCATCCAAAGCACAATGCTTAGGAGAAGGGCAAGGAAAAATTACATAGAGGATAATTAATGTGTTATTATCAGCAGATAGATGAATGGATAACAAAATCTGGTTTTCTATACCTACCTTATAGTTCTAATCCTGCCAAACCCATTTTCAAAGACTCCAAATGACCTTTTTGTCTCTTGCATAAAGTCCAAAATCCTTATGTGGCATTCAAGATTTTCAGCAGTCAGAATTTATATCTTACCATGCTTCCTTCTGCATTCTAGGCTCCAGTTTGTTACCAAAATGTCTTTGTTCTCTTTTGACTTTTGAATTCCTTGCCTGCCTCCCCTCTCCATTTTGTTGACATCTTTTATATTATTGAAAATCCAGCTCAAATGCCACTTGTGTCACCCCCAGGAAAGGGCTAGGCTGGAAGGGTAGAGGTGGAAATGATGAGAAGTGAACCCGTTTGACAACTATTTGAGAGGTGGTCTCAAGAATCACATCCAGGTTTTTATTTTCAATTACCAGTACATTTGAGATACCATTTACTAAATATCATTATTTAGAATAGTCCTATCTCTAAGGAGAAGGGCAGGTAGTCTGGGCCAAGCTAAAGAAATTTCAGAACAAATGTACTCTACTGGATTCCTCTCCTAGTTTTGAATAAAGATCACATGCAGCAACTTCCTGTTGATTCTATGGCTCCGGGAGTGGAATCTAATCTTTCCCAAACTGATCCTTTCCTGCCACCACATTGTTTTCCTTAACAATTTCAGGCTGAGAACCAGCTGGGGAAACAGATGCTATCGGTACTAAGACGTTTCAGTTGGAGTCTTGACATTTACTGACAGTCTGCATATTAGAACGGTCTATGGTGCTCCCACCTTCATGTTTCCTCCCTGCTCCATAAAATCTGTGCCCAAGCTTTCCAGCACTCTGTCCTTTATCTCCTGACTAGTCTCTCTGCCTAGCAGAAATAGATATATAAAACTGGCATTTCAGCACCCTTCCAAATTTGTAACCAGACGTTCTTTGCACAAAGGACTGATAATCTTTTCCCATTTCACTGTTTCTAGAGATAAACACTTGTGGATTTATGTGGCTATGTCTGTGAAATTTTGATTTGATTTTAAGAAGATAGTATTGTGATTTTGTTCTCTCAAATAGCATCTGCTTCTTTTGAAACTTGTTCTGAATTTATAAGAGCATATGATTGTCAGAGAACTATTAATATTGCCAATGTTGTAAAGTTTACAGATCTCTCTCATATATATCATTATAAGATTATCTCAGAACACTGAGAGGTAGACATTGTTATATGAGACAATTGAGACTCAGAGGAACCAAGTGAACTCTGATGTTATGCTGCTGGAAAATAGTGCCACAGGTCTCAAAGTCATGTTCAAATCTCATGCTTTTATTTTTGTTTTGATACAGCAACTTATTTGATGTAAAGGGTGAAGAGGTTATATTTCCAAATATTCCACTATGTTCTATTTGAATGTAAAGTTATTTTCTATCAAGGCCTCCAGAAATATTTATAGAAAGTGCTCTAATGGTTCCAGAGCAGGTTATCCAGAGCATTACGACAAAACTTAATGACTAGAAGGGTTAGTTTTCCTTCAAGAAAACCTCTATTTCACAACAGCAGTCTTGACTCTTTAGGCAACTTATAAACTTGTTTCTTAAGTTACTACAAGAAAACAGAAAAAGAGTACAGGCTATGTATTCCTGGGAACACAATTCAGAATATAAGCTGTGCAGCCAATATGTCAATTTCATTTTCATTTGGCAAAGGCAACAATTTCTATACCAAATGTCATGGACTCCCACCTTAACTCAAGGGCACACAGGACCTGTTAGGATGCCTCAGATTTCTAATGCAGAGCATCGCTCCCGGGAAATCTCATCAACCCTCCTCCAATGAGAATATATTTATATTTGCTATTTATGTTTTCAAAAGTGTGTTGGATGAAAACAAGTAAATTCTTCAAGTCCTTTGGAAATAAAGCAAAATTTTGTACCACATCTATACCTATATGTTATTATTTTGATATTTGTTTTTAAATTGTTAAAATGTTACGAATTTGAGTGATAGAAATGCATAAAGTCTAACCCTAATATATTTCCAACAGGGCTTATAGAGATGAAGTAATCTGCCTGAGTAAGATGGCTGAGCTAGAAGTTGAATCCAGGCATTCTGAACTCTGGTTTAACAGCTAAGAAGGGTTAGAGTATACAGCCATAATGGGTATATATTAATGGATTAAAAAATGCTTCAGCTCCTCAACTACCAAATAAATTGGCCAACCTGATTGACCTCTTAACTCTTTTTTTTATTTCTTACTTTAAAAGGTTTTATGTATAATCAGGTTGCCTTCCCACTCCTATCTTCAAAATGTCCAAGTTAGACTGAGACAAGATGTTTTTAGATCAGTCTAGATTGTTTCAGGAAAGTTCACCCTAGGTAAAACCAAGCATAATATTCTAATGAGAGCTACTGGTCATCTCCTTTGTGATAGTTAGTTTTACTTATCAACATAGCCAGGCTGTAATACCCAATAATCTGATTGAATGCTCATCTAGATGTTGTAATGAATGTATACCATAGAAATGGTTAACATCTATATCTCTATATGTCTATCTTAATCTATTGGTTCTATTTTTCTGGAGACCTTGACTGATACAGATTTCAGTACTAAGAGTGGTTATAGAGGAACAGGATCTTAAGGATGAATTCTTTGAAATGATTTGGAGTTTCTGTAATTGATTCTCTAATCTGATTATATTTAAAGACACTAATGATTATTTCCAGTGGTAAAGAGGGCACTGATAGTCCACAGTGTGATATAGCAATAGAGATAGGCAAAATATCACCGGATACAATGATACAAAGTATCATTGGATACTCCAAATCAAAAACTTATAAGAAGCAAGGTTCCGGCTTTCTGTTGATTCTCCTTAGGGACCATCCATACCACTCCTTTTTTGCTTTTAGACCTATAACTTGACTGAAGTTCCAGCAGGACTGAAAGGGTGAGGTATAACACGTGGCTATAAGGACATGCACTACCCTCCAAAAGAGCTTCATGATTTTCTATTTATACAGACAGGAATCTGGGGAATACATGTAGGAATGGATATTAAGGGTGTAGAATAATAGTAGAAGAAGCATAAAGTTGGATCAGGCCAAATTTATTGATATATTCTCACTGAGCAGATATTCTGGGTTTAATGTTGCAGCTGGGGGGATTAGAAAGGGTTTTAGCTATTTGTTTGGTTGGCTGAAACATAGACCAAAAGGTGCCCCACTACAAGTACATTTGACATGCCAGAACTGCCATGGTATATTGTAAAGAATCCAAAGTCTTCAGGATTGGGGTATTTTTAGGGTAGATTTATCATTTAAGACTTGCTCACCCACCCAAGAATGGTCCACAGGATATATCTTTCATCATGATTGTGAATAATAAATTTGTGAAGTGAGTCCCAATATCCTTGAAGAGCTTTGTGATTGCTTTTTTCTGTAGGTTGGAAATTATCATGGGAACTGCTACTACTGAATTAAGAAGCCCAAATACCATGGGAATAATTGGATCCCTGGGGTTGCAGGGGCAAAGTGGTAACATTCAATCTCAAAAGTCAAGTTGGGCATGGATATCATAAAGGACAGCAGGGTCAAACGGGCAGTCGTAATAATCTGACTCACAGAGACCTGTGACATTGGCTAGTTGATCATAGTGTTCTTAGAAGTGAAATAGGTAGGAAGTCTACTAAATTCTTACTTGATCTGTAAAAGTGGAGAGTTTTAGGTCAAGTAAACAAAAGTCCAACTTGAGTAATAAAAACAGAGTCATGACCACTCAATCAATCCCCAGACTTCAGCAAGTTTGCAGACCAGAACCCCTTGAATGAAGAGGAGGCTGAGGATCCTTGAGGAAGGACCCCACCACACTGCCAAAAACTTATACTATTAATCCTTCTTCCAGCCTTTCCCAAAGAGACCCATAGCTGTTTACAGAGTGACTGTTCACTGGGAAAAAGGAAATAAGCAGATATTTCAGATATTACTGGAACCTGGCTATAAATTGGCATTAACTGTAGGAGACCCAAAATGTCACTGTGGTCCACCATTTCGAGTAGAGAAATATGGAGATCAGTGTTCAATGAAGTTTTAGCTCAGATCCATCTCACAATGGGTCCAGTGGATTCCTGAACTCATTTTATGGTTATTTCCCCAGCTCTGGAATACATAATTTGAACATACCTGGTAACTGGTTGAATCTCCATGTTAGCTCCCTGACCTGTGGGTTGAGGGCTATTATGCAGAAAAGGACAAGTGGAATCCATGAGAACTGCCTCTATCTAGGAAATAATAAACCAAAAGCAATACTGCATTCCTGAAAGGATTGCAGAGATTAGTGACACCATGAAGGACTTGAGTGATGAAGGGGTAGTGATTGCTATCACATCCTCATCAAACTTGCTTATTTGGGCTGTACTGAACACAAATTTTGGAGAATGACAGTGGCTTAACCAGATAGTGACTCTGATTGCAGCTGAATCAGATGCAATTTGGTAGATGAATTTCATTGCTAGAATGAGGTAATGTATGCATTTGTATCTGGTATGCAGGTATTGATTTGACAAATGTCTTCTCCTATTTGTTAGTAAAGTATACCAGAAGCAGTTTGCTTTCAGCTAACAAAACCAGCAACACACCTTCACTGTCCTACCTCAGGGACATATCAGCTTTCTAGCCCCGTGTTATAATTTATTGTGCAGAGATCTTGATTGCCTTTCCCTTCACAAGATATCACATTAATCTACTACATTGATGGCATTATGCTGATTAGATCTAGTGAGCAGGAAGCAGCACTATTCTAGACTTATTGGTAAGACATTTGCAAGTCAGAGGGTAAAAAATAAGTTTCACAAAAATCTAGGGGCCTTCTACCACAAGGAAATTTCTAACAGTGCAGTGTTGTGGAGCATGTCAAGATATCCCTTCTAAGATGAGGAATAAGTTGTTGCAGCTGACCTCTCTTACAACCCCAAAAGTGGCACAATGCTTAGTGGACCTTTTTGGATTTTAGAGGCGACATATTCCTCATTCGAGTGTATTACTGATTGACCCAAAAAGCTGCTAGTTTTGAGTAGGTCACTGAATAAGAGAAGGCTCTGCAACAGGTCCATTCTGGTGCACAAGCTGCTTTACCACTTGGGCCATAAGACCCAGCAGATCCAATGGTGCTTGAAGTGTTAGTCACAGATGGAGACCTGTTTGGAGTCTTTGGCAGACCCCAATAGGTAAATCACCACTGGCCTTTAGGATTTTGGAGCAAAGCCCTGCTATCTTTTGCAGATAAATACTCTCCTTTTGAGAAGCAGCTTTTGCCTGCTACTGGGCCTTAGTAGAGACAGAATGCTTGATCATGGGCCACCAAGTTAACATGCCATCTGAATTGCCCATCATGAACTAAGTGTTATCTGACCCACCAAGCCGTAAGTTTCATGAAGAAATGGCCCAAATGCCCATGGTCTCCACACCTGCTACAATATATTCTTTCTCAATCCATACCTATGGATTTTCCCTAAAATCAATGACTGTGGAGGCAAAACACTCAAGTCTGAATTACAGATGGTCCTGTACAATATGTAGGCATAATCCAAAAATAGACATCTACAGCACTATAGTCCTTTATAGGACATTCCTAAAGGACAATGGTGAAGGGAAATCTCCACAGTGAGCAGAACTTCAAGAAATGTACCTGGTTGTTCATTTACTTGGAAGGAGAAATGGCAGAAGTACAAGTATATATCAATTCATGAGTTGTGGCTAATGTTTTAGCTGGATGGTCAGGAACTTGGAAGAAACCCGATTCAAAAATGGTGACAGGGAGGCTTGGAGAAGAGGCATATGCACACACACACATCCTATTGGTTCTGCTTTTCTGGAGAACCTCTCTGAATGAGCAAAAATGTGAAGATATTTGTGTCCCATGTGAATGCTCACCAAGGAGTAAATTCAGCAGAGGAGTATTTTAATAATCAAGTGTATAGGATGACTCTTTCTGTGGATAATAGCCTCTGTTTCCAGCCACTTCTGCCATTGCCTAGTGGGCTCATGAACAAAGTGGCCATGATGGCAAGGATGGATTCAGCAACATGGACTTCTATTCACCAAAGCTGACCTGACAACAGCCATCACTGAGTGATCAATCTGCCGGCAGCCAAGAACAACACTGAGTCCCAATATGGCACCATTCTCTGGGGTGACCAGCTAGCCATCTATTGGAAGGTTGATGATATTGGAGTGCTTCCATCGTGGAAGGGGAAGTGCTGTGATCTTACCAGAATAGACACTCTAGATACAGAATTGCCTCATTGCATGCACTGATTCTGCCAAAACTACCATCTGTGGACTACAGGATGACTTATCCACCATCATGGCATTTCCCAGCATTGCTTCTGATCCAACAACCCACCCACTTCACAGAAAATAAAGTGTAGCAACAGGCACATGTTTATGGAATTCACTGGTCTTACTATGTTTTCTATCATCCTGAAGCAGCTGCCTTGATAAAATGGTAGGATAGGCTTTTGAAGACTCAATTACAATGCCAGTTGGGTGACAATACCTTAGAGAACTTGGCCAATGTATTTCAGGAGGCTGTATATGCTCTAAATCAGCATCCAAGATCTGGTGCTGTTTCTCCCACAGCCAGGATTCATGAATACAGAAATCAAGGAAATGAGTGGAAATGTGAGTAGCACCACTGATCATTACCCCTGGTGACACACTGGCAACATTTTGTTTCCTGTCTCCATGATCTCATACTCTGCTGACCTTAGAGGTCTTAGTTCCAAAGGGAGAAATGTTTCCACCAGGAGACAAAACAATGATTCTACTGAACTGGATGTTAAGATAGCCACTGGCCACTTTGGGTTCCTCATGCTTCTGAATCAACAGGCAAAAAATATACCTGTTTGTATACTGACTGATGTGATTGATCCTGATTACCAAGGGAAAATTGGCCTGCTACTACATAATGGAGAGAAGGAAGAGTATGTCTGAAATACAGGAGCTCCCTTAGGGCATCTCTTAGTATTATCATGCCTTGTGATTAATGTTAATGGAAAACTGCAACATCACAATTCAGGCAGCACTATTAATGACCTAGATCCTTTAGGAATAGAAGTTTGTGTCACTCCACCAGGTAAAGGGCATAGTGGAAGAAGGTAGTTTAAATACCAGCTAAAACCATGTGACCATTTGCATAAATAAAAATTGAAATTGTTACAAGCCTTTCTTCCTCATTTTCTTATTTTGGTGGTTTTTTTTTTTGAGACAGAGTCTCACTCCTTCACCCAGGCTAGAATGCAGTGGTATGATCTTGGCTCACTGCAACCCGTGCCTCCTGGGTTCAAGAAATTCTCATGCCTCAGCCTCCTGAGTAGCCAGAATTACAGAGGAGTGTCACCACACCCAGCTAATTTTTGTATTTTTAGTAGAGAAGGGGTTTTGCCATGTTGGCCAGGCTGGTCTCAAACTCCTGACCTCAAGTGATCTACCTGCCTCAGCCTCCCAAAGTGCTGGGATTACAGCTGTCAGCTAACATGCCCTGCCTATTTTCTTATTTTGTTATAAATTTGTGTGTATGTATGTGTGTATGTGTAGGTGTGTTTGTGTGTATGTCTGGCAAATATCTCTGTTTTCTTTTCTCTCCTCTTATCATAATGACATAAGACATATTAAATAATAGCTACCTTTCCACCATAGTATTTAAGTTACAGGACATCAAAGAGAAGAGTGAACATTATCCAAGGACTTTGCATCCCTTTGGGGAAAGAATATATTTTTTTGTCATACACTAGATAGTTGTATCATGTTAGGTGGATACAATAAAAGTGTGACTTGTTACTGTTTTATTGTTTTTATTTTGGAGATTAAGTGTGTTGTAAGGAGATGTGTATGGCTGCCAATTTGACACGAGGTGGACTGTGATGGTTAGTCTTATGTGTCAATTTGATTAGGCTATAGTACCCAGTTATTTATTGAAACACTAATCTAGGTGGTACTGTGAATATTTTTTTTAGACAAGGTTACTCTCTATAATCAGTTGACTTTACATTAAAAAATTACCATCAATAATGTGGGTGGGCCTCATGCAAGCAATTGCCTTAAAAAAGCAAAAACTGAGGTTTCTCAGAAAATAAGAAATTCTATCTCAAGACTCCTGCTTGAGTTTCCAGCCTACTAGCCTACCCTGCTGATTTTGGACTTGCCAGCCCCCATAATCAAATTCCTTAAAATTTGTCAGTCTGTCTATATACCTATATATATATTCATATAATTGTATTATAGTTATACATTATATATTATATCGTTATATATGAACATCTACACACACACATACACACACACCCTATTGATTCTGCTTCTTTAGAGAACCCTAATTGAAATACACCTGTAAATTATCTCTAAAATTAATTGCCCTTTTTGCTCCTTTTAATTTTATTAAATTTTATTTACAAAAATAATACATGCTTATTTTAATAAGCTCAACAATATAGGCTTATAGAAGTGAAATGTTAATATTCTTCACTTTTCTTTCCTCTAAACCTATTTCTGTTTTTGTATACCTTTCTATACTTTTCTTAATAAAACACATACATACACAAATGCACATTCATGTTCACATGTCTATAATTTATTTTGTTTTTTTTAAAGGTGGCTATATTCTACATAACACTCTATAATTTGCTTTTTAAATTAAGCAATACATTATATAACTGCCTCTAAGCAAATACTTATAGGGCCCATTTTAAAATAGTTGCATACCAGTCACTATATTGACCATAACTTAACCAAGCATTTCCTTATCAATAGCGTTTTGGGTTGTTTTAATAATTTTTGTAGTTTAAATATGACTGCCTTAAACATATTTGTACTTCCGACTTTACCTACTCATCTTTTTGTATATTTTCAAAATTGGGATTTCTAGGTCAATGGGTATTGATAGATTCGTTTCATAAAGGCTGTAGCAATTCATTATTCTACCAGCAAAGTATGTAGCCCTATATTCTCACCAGCACTTGATATTAGTTTTCAATGTGAAGAATAGAAAGTGAGATCTCATTTATATTTTATTTTACATTTCCTTGCTACCAACATGTTTGACCATATATTCATATGGTTAAGAGGTGGTTGGCCTTTCTTTTTCTATTACTTGCTTCTTCATTTCATTTTCTATATAGCATTACTTTCCTTTATGTTTACTTACTAATAAAAAATAATTTATTTTTATGAGACAAGGCCTCACTTTGTTGTCCAGGCTGGAATGCAGTGGCATGATCACAACTCACTACAGCCTCAGTCCCCTGGGTTCAAGCAATCCTCCCACCTTGGCCTCCTGAGTAGCTGGGGCTACAGGTACATGCCACCATGCTCAACTAATTTTTTTTATTTTTATGTTTTAGATATGGGGTCTCACTATGTTGTCCATGCTGATCTCAAACTCCTGGGCTCAAGCAATCTTCCCACCTCAGCCTCCCAAAGTGCTGGGATTACAGGCAAGAGACACTGTGCTTGGAATTTTTTGTTTGTTTGTTTGTTTTTAACAATCTCCAAGAAAGTTTCATTTTGCTGCATATGGCCTTTCAATTTACCTAATGTGGCCACAGGCATAAAGGAGTCGAGTCAATGTTTTATAGATTATTGCAGTTTGTTGCACTGACACCACCACTTACCCTCAGTGAGAAAAACAAAGGACCAGCAAAAGGTGATGATGTGGTAGACCTTGAAATTTCTGTCAGTGGCACATCAACTAAAGAAATTCTAAAGAAAAATCATCTTGTCAACTCCTTAAGACTAGAAATGTATTTAGACTGCAATATAGATCTAATGCCCAGCTTGCAGAATTGCAGAATTTTCCAATTTGGTGTTGCTCTAGGTTAAAAAATGTACCAGCTGAAAAATGTGAATTGGAATCATTTGCCATTCGTTCCTAATGTAATGACTGATTTCCCACTCTGGATTCAGCAAGCTGCAGGCAATGGGTTTGAACTGAGTCCAGGTGGAAAGGGGCCAGACATTAAATTTAAGGCCTCTATTGCACAACTCCCTACAGAAATTGTACAAATAATGTAGCTGAAGTGCTTTCTGCATGCTGTGTAACCCAACTCTTTTGGCAACCTGATTAATTCCTTGCCCTTTTCTGTAGTACGCACAGTTAGGAAGTATACTAAAAGGTGACAGAAACCATAATAGAAGCTGTCAGGGATTACATTCAAGATGTTATCCTCTTCATTTTCAGTTTACAAAAAAATTTTTCAAAAAAAAGGCCTCATAAAGCTTGGATATAATAATTACTCCTCGGTGCTATTTTCCTTTTGTTAATACCACTAATATTAGTAATAAATAAGTCCAACCCCAGAGATGATTGTTATTCTAAATTTATCCTGTATTCTACAGAGCTGAATATAAATATATATGCAGACTTACTAAAAACTATCTATCTTAGTTAATACAAAAAAAGCTTTTAATTGGACCTCCTTTACGTTGGACTGCAATGTCAATGCTTATTTCTCCGTTTAAGTGTCTGCACAGCCTTCAGGGGTTAAACGTTCATTCACTCCCACCCTGCTTTTTGTGCCTTTTCTCAAAAGGGGGCCTGTGAAACAAGGATACTTTTGAGTGTAAATACTAAAAAACATTTAATCCAAGATTTGCGGTAACTCCAGTTTTAGTCTTCTCAAAGATGGAGATGTTAATATTGTCAAGGTTCCAGTGAGAACATGATGCCAAGAATGACACACTGAATTCTACCCAAGTCATCTAAAACTAAAGCTTGTCAAACGCAACTAATGTGTTAAGTAGACACGATTTTTTTTTCCAAAATGAAAACATTTTAGAGGTAGTCTTTATACTATTTTTTAACTTGTAAATTCTTTTTAAATTGCACACTAGGAACAAGGGGGTAGTTCAATAACTGGCTAATGAATTCTAATGTGTGACTTTGAAGTCAAATTGGCAAACACAGAGGGAATAGTGACTTGGTGCATTTCCAATCTGGAGTACCTGAGAAACTCAAACAAGGATTGTATTATAAATTCTGGGAGAACTTGGCACAGCATTGGGTCAGAATATTTTATCAGGCAACCTAGAGCCAGAGCTGAATTTTCCTTTTGTTTTCTGGATTTTGATTTCTAAATGTTTCCTTAGAACAGGTACTTGGTTTAAATGGGATTTAAATAAACTCAGCTCCAGGAATTAGTAACCAATTTGCTTTTAAGAGTCATGTTTCGTGTTTCACTTAATAGGTATCACATGTTTTCAGCTGGTCTTTTTTCTATATATTGATGTCAGCTTAAGTGGAAAGAAATTCAAATAATCAAGCACCATAATACTTAGAGATTACATCCATAAATCAGATTTGGCTATAACATCAGTATATGCTTAGGATATAATCATGTTGCATGCCATAGAATATTTGTGTGTACGTGTGTCATTCATGTCTGAAAATATTTTTGGGAGGCAGCAGTCTAGTTGTTGGCCTGCTAATCTAAGAAAAAACACCTGGCAATTAAATGGAAACAATTGTAGGGTTAATTGACAGGGGAAGACTGATAGGATTCTGGCTGTGCTTGGGATCATGATGTGACCTCTGAGATATCATGGATCGGAAACTGGAAAATATTTTACATCTTGCACTTGAAAAAATATTCGAAGCGGCACCACATGCCAGAGTTAATCAGTGTCAAAATGTATTGCTTCAAGTCTTTGGAAAACATTAAGTAAGAGGTAAGTGGAATAAAAATGTTTTCCTGTTTGTTATGGACTAAATTGTGTTTCCTCAAAATCAATATGTTGAATCCCCAACCCCCAATGTGACTGTATTTGGGGATATGGCCTTTAAGGAGGTAATCAAGATTAAATGAGGTTAAAAAAAATGGTAGAACCTTAATCCAATGTGACTGGTGTCCTTATAAGAGAAAGAAACATGAGAGAACTTTCTCTCTCTTTCTCTCTCTCTGCAGGAGCACAAAGGAAAGGCCATGCGAGGACACAGGGAGAAGACAGGCCCCTACCAGTCAGGAAGGGAGCCCTCACCAGAAACTGAGCTGGCCACCACAATGGTCTTGGACTTGTAGCTCCAGAACTGTGAGGAAATAAATTTCTGTTGTTGAAGCCACCCCGTCTGTGATTTTTTTTATGGCAGTACTAGCAGATTGATATACCTTCCATCTAGTTGCCTGAAAATAGGGTCTAAGGTACCATGCGTAAATAAAACATATCTGTGGTACCTGTGGTGCCAAAGCAGACATTTTGTATTTTTGTGGATTATCTGGGGACAGACACAGCTCTTACGGCTGAATAGAAATTCTCCCGATAGTGTCTGAAGTGGTTGTAAAAGTTGTCAGAGTGAGGGGAGTGGATAGCCGTTATTTTTGTTTGCCTACATTTATTTCTCCTTCCCCTCTAACATCACAATGGCTTTCCTAGAATAAGTGAATCCTCCCTCACTCTTCTTATGCTTAGTCCACATGATTTGGGTATGGCTGACTCCACCCCATGGCTCTAAGTAGGGCAGGTGACTCAGACCTGGAAGGAGGAGTACAGTAGCCCCTGCCAGAATGATTACTCAGGAGAGAACGTGTGACCATCACAGCCATTTAACATCCACTTTTTCTGGAACTGCTGGGAAAGAAACATGAAATTTCTGTTGGATTCACTAATGTGAGAGCCTGTTAGTATGGAGCTGCTTGGGACCATTTCTCAAGGAATTATGTCAAAACAGAGGAAGCCCAAGTCAAGAAGAGACTAGTGTATTTCTGAAAGCACTCTTACAGGAGCAACATCCAGCGATTCTTGGGCCTAGACTTGGACTTTTCCATTACTATCGCTGATACATTAGCCCATTTTTGCATAAGCCTGCTTGAGTTGAATTTTAGGCTCTTACAGAAGGAAGAGACATTTTGGTTATCACTATGGCTGACGCTTAAAAGAGAGATTTAAAATTTCAACTCAAATGCCCTCTTCCTTCTCACAATTTATCCAAACTTCTATTAAGCTTCTATTAAGGCTGAGTTCAAGTTCTACATTCTCTGTGGGTAGCCTCCTCCTCTGGACTGTCATGTGAACCGCACAGCAAGAGAAGCAATGTAGAGGCACTGGGTTTCACAACACGTGCAGTCAATTACCTGGATGGGGGCTAGGGGTCGCCAGGAGTTTAAGGACTAGTTTTTAGAAATTTATTTGTTTGTCATTTACTAATTGTAGTGAGTTGAACAATGTTCCCCTCCAAATCTGTGTCAAACCAGAATCTCAGAATGTTATTTGGAAATAAGATCTTTGCAGATGTAGTTATTTAAAAATCTCAAGACGAAATTATCCCAGATATAAGGTGGGCACAAAGTTCAATGACGGGTATCCTTATAAAAGAGGAAAGGACACAGAGACCCAAGAAGAAGGCCATGTGGAAAGAGGGGCAGAGTTTGCAGTTATGTTGCCACAAGCCAAAGAACACCAGGAGCCACCATAAATTGGGAGAGGTAAGGAAGAATTCTCCCCTAAAGTCTTTGGAGGGAGCATAGTCCTGCTGACGTCTTGATTTCAGACTTCTGGCTCCCAGTGTTATGAGAAAATAATTTCTCGTTTTTAGACACCAAATTTTTTATTATTTGTTATGGCATCCATATGAAATGAATACACCAGTGAAGCTATAAAGTATGAGAAAGTGGGGAGAAAGCTGAAAACTCTAAGATATGACTTTGCTGGAGAAGGGGAAGTTCATGTCAAAGTTCATTAGCATTGAGATAAAAAAGATCAGTGCTATTCCCCATACACTGTACATTCTCCCTTGTGCCTTTATCCTAATTAATCAGATGCTGACCAGGCTTTGTATGTTATCTGATGGCCATTCTCAGGAAAAGCAAGGATTTGCTGAGCTTTTGCACTTTTCTGAGATGGGGAAGGCACTGAGAAAAAGGGAGCATGACGATTTTACTACAGAAATTCTGCAGTGTGATTTGGCATCATGACAATTTGGCCATCTGCTTTGTGGAGGGAGTCCAGCACCATCAACGAGACAGTGTAATTTCTGTCACTTCTTAGAGAAGCATCCTTGTAACACAACAGTCCTTTGGTGGGTTCATTGTGTGGCAATGTAAATTTTCATGACTAGGGTCCTCGTCCATCCTGGTTTGCCTCAGACAGCCCCAATTTATGCCTGTTGTCCTGGCTGAATTAATTACAGCCCTCCCTTTTTCACTTTGAAAAGTGTCCCTGTTTGGATGATAAATTATATAGCCACCTTTGCTATGACACAATCTCTCATAAAAAAAAAAAAAAGCTGTAAAGCTTTGCAAATTGATTTACTTTCATTTTCTTGCCAACCCCACAAGATTACTTACAATGTTTTGGAAATAGTAATTATATTTTTTTTTTTAAAGAGAGTTTTGCCTGGGAGTTAGAAAAGGGAAGTTCAAAAAGGGAAGTCTATACTGTCTGTTTCCTAAAGACTGTTTCACTCCTCCACAGCAGGTGCCCCCACCAGGGCCTCCCTACCTGCTCCTAGCTTTGGTGGCAGAGCAATGCCTCTATCCAGTGAAAGG
This sequence comes from Pan paniscus, assembly GCF_029289425.2. NCBI lineage: Eukaryota > Metazoa > Chordata > Mammalia > Primates > Hominidae > Pan > Pan paniscus. The sequence continues at coordinate 119,337,788 of NC_073253.2, read as the reverse complement.
AATTTGGCTGCTTCAGCAAGGTGACAACTGCACACATCCATATCTGCAAGGCAGGTGTAAGCTGGCATTTTGCCCAAGTCTAGCCAGACAGCTTCATAAATCCTGCCCTTACCACAGCCCGAATTACTTTTCATGACACAAAGCCAAGCTGTGTTATTCACCTAATGCCCCGATTTACAGTTCCCAAGACAAAAGAACATACAGATAGAGTTTCAGGGCTCTGTTTGCCTTCACGTTTATCTAAAGGTCAGTTTCAGGTCACGCTCAAGAAACCTGACAAATGGTGGTGAATAAACCTAAAAATAAATTAAGTGCAAGTGGGAAACTTAAGCATTCCTTATTCTTGTGCCAAAAGAAAACTCAACCCAATTGACATTCTTTTAATATCTGAAATAAACAGCTGTTCTCTTATTCATGGCATCGTAGGGAATTATCATGCTCCCTTCAGCTCCTGCGCACATGTACGTGTGTGTGCTTCCACATAAGGTACCCACATGTACACACATACACACGTCTCGGCGCAGTTCCCATTTAGGTATTTGTTCTTGTGTCTTTAAGGACCTGAGTTCATGGAAGACTTGAGGGTCCTCAGAGTGAGAACTGCTCTTATCTGGAACAGTGCTGTGGTTGCCCAGGAGTACCACTCATGTCCTGCCAGGCTCAGGGGCACTAGGACGTCAAGCAGAAATCTCATCACTCTATCAATGAGAAAATCAGACCAACAAATGCCGGTCCTTGGAGAGAGATAATTGCTCATATGCCAGATTCATGAAGGTGAAAGTTGAGCAGTTAACCTGAAGAATGCTTCATGCAAATAGGCTTAGAACTGCGGAACAAGAAAGTGCTGGAGCCCCACCAACTGAAAATACCTCTGCAGAAACCTCAAGACCTCAACAGTCCATTGCCGAGTTGTTGACCATGACAGGGCTTCTAGAGCAGCACTTAATTTACCCTTGGGTAAAGGGTGTTTCTAAGGAAAATGATAGACAACAACAAAAAACCCACCTTCTGCACTTCAGAAAACTGCAATAGACTTTGAGATCTACCCCACTATGCTGTGTTTTTCTATATGTAAATCTTCTCTATGATGTAGATTTTCCTTCCTCCCACTCCATCCCCAAACCCCCAGCCTCGCTTTTCTATTCACAAGATTGGGACAGAAATTTCACTAAGAGAAGTAAGACACTGCTGGAGAAGAAACACACTGAGCCCATCACATTTCACAGTGGGTTTGTAAATTCCAGCTGCCTCTGTTAGGGTTACAGAACAAGCCCAGAGTTGTTTCTAAAGACATAGTCAAGTAAAACTCATCACTGTCAAGCTTCTGAATGCCAGGAAGAAGTGTGGCAGATGAATGTGTTTCTGTGACTGGTTTGAAAACCTGCCATATGGTTTGTGGACAGTAGCATTTGGACAACTGAGGTATAAAGGAGTCTTATGGCACCATCAGCAGCCACATTTGCTCACCCTCACCCTCTCAGCTCTCACTTGTCCCACACGTACAGATGGGGCCCTACTGCAAGACTTTTTGGCTTTCCTCCTAACAGCTTCCATTGACTTACAAAGAGTGCAGGCTGGAAGCACTGGGATTTCATTCCTCCAGAGAGCAGCCAATGGCACATGGGAGTTGGTGGATATATACCCCAGTGGTGAGAACTCTGAGATATGTTTTACACTGGCTCTCAACAGTCCCCAGTGGGGTTATGCCCCCATTGCCCACCATGATAACTGGCTCAGTAGGGCACCGTTTAGCGGCTTCTTTACCTTCCCTCTCTCATTTCCTCATCCCACTACTGGTGCTACTTGGATCCCCTCACAAATAAAGCACTTGTATTAAAATCCTTATCTGGAGTCAGATCCTGGGGGATCCCAGCCTAAGAAAGCACACTATGAGGATATCTGTGACAAGGCAGGTGGAACTACATAGATTATGTGACTTGTCTCTGAAGAGTGAGCCCCATAGGGCATTTGGAAATGGCACAGAGGATGTGCCCTGGAGTATCCACATGTATTGATGGAGGTTATAGAATGTGAACTTCCAGATGCAAATGTACTAGTAAAAAGTGCATTATTTGTGTGCATGTGCAAGCCAGGGAGTGGGGATTGTGGGGAGAGACTAGGAGGTAAGGATGTCTCATCTTCCATTATTATTAGAATTATGACTGAGAAGACAAAGCATCACTTTGAGATTTGTCTGTGTGTTTGAAAAGGCGGATGAATGTTATTAATGTATTCCAGGAAGTACTGAACACCAACTTGAAGCTTTTATCCGCTTTTCTTTGCTCTAATTTCTAAAGCAAAAATGTCTTTCCTCCAAATACTCTATTAAAAGAATGTATGAAATTAATGAAACATATCATTACTTTTACAATGGCCAAATTGTAGATTTGTCACAGTACAGAGATGGAAACTCATTAAGCTATTGTGTTTCTGCTTCACATTTTATAGTGCATTAGAAGAAAAAGAATTTTCCAAACCTACCAAACCTTCTTCTTTTCTATTGTCTTTCCAAAACTTCTTTTATAGTTTGAGCTGCAAATCATCTGACTTATCTCTCTATGCCTATAGTATCAGTAGAACAGAAATTAAGAATAGCTGTGGCTGAAAATGAGAATCTCAATTTGGGGTTGTAAATTTCATGCTTTATTTGAGAACTAGGATAGAGTTGACAAGTCTTTCCATCCTTTGAAAGCAGATGAGTAGAGCAGCATTCTTCTTTTATCATCCTGTCAAACCCCTTCCCTCGTATCTTTCAGGGAAACTGTGAATTATTTATCCCACTGGGTTTGGGCATTTTAGCAAACGTCAGCACTGTTGCAGTGTGAAGCCAAGCTGATCGTTCAGTTACCCTCCACATTATATTGAACAATGCTACATCCTTTGGCTAGATGCTATGTATACAGGAAAGAATGATATGAGAAATGGAGTGTGAATCAAAGTAGAATCCATCAGTTCTCCTTCTAGACTCTACTCCTGCACTTAATTAACTACAATTACATTCTTTGTAAGAATAAGAAAATCCTCTCATGCTTATCCAAATGAGCACTTCTTAGTTTCTTTTTTTTTTTTCAGAGTGAGTTTGCATTCTAAAAATTACTGCACTGGGACAATTTGAAAAGAATTATTTTTAAACATTCACAAACTTTTTTTCACCTTGAAAAAAATAAAGCATACAAAATTTCTCATGAGGCACTTTACAGAAAAAGCATCTTTCTGACCTTGATCATGAAGTTATGTGCTTCTTGTCGTATTCTGGAAAGTTGTCTAGGAAATGACCTATTGAGGGAGAAATACATTTCCTTTGACTCTTTTCCACATTCTCTTGGGTAACTTTCAGTTACTCTTTGTCTCAGTCAGGGTTCTCTAGAGAAACAGAACCTATTATATACATATATTAATGGAGAGAGATTGATTTATATTTATGTCCCCTCAATTATATGTATATATTGGAGATATCATATACATATTTATTTATATACAAAGAGAGAAAGAAAAAAGATTTATTTTAAGGAATTGGCTCACGTGATTCTGGGAGCTGGCAGGTCTGAAAAATATAGGGCTGGCTGGCAGGCTAAAGACTCAGGCAGTATTTCTGTGTTATGGTCTTGAGGCAAAATTCCTTTTTCTCTGGGAAGCCTCAGTTTTTGCTTTTATGGCCTTCAACTAATCTGATGAGTCTCACCCACATTATGAAGGATACACTGCTTTACTTAAAGTCAACTGATTGTAAATTTTATTTATTTATTTATTTATATATTTTTGTTTTTTTGGTGACAAGGTTTTGGTTTTTCATCCAAGTGGAATGCAGTGGTGTGATGGTCATTACTCACAGCAGCCTTGACCTCCTGGGCTCAAGCAATCCTCCTACTTCAGCCTCCCAAGTAGCTGGGATTATAGGTATATGACACCATGCCTGGCTAATTTTTATTTTTATTTTTGTTGAGACAGTGGTTCACCATGTTCCCCGGGCTGGCCTTGAACTCTTTGGTTCAAGTGACCTTCCTGCCTCGGCCTCTCAAAATGCTGGGATTACAGGTATGAGCCCACTGTGCTCAGCTGATTGTGAATGTTAATCATATCCACAGATACTTTCATAGAAACATTTAGACTAGTGTTTGGTTAAGCAATTAGACATCACAGCCTAGCCAAGCTGACATAAAATTTACCATCACACCCCTCAAAAGGATACCATTGCCTTCATGCCTCATATTGCATTAGAAAAAACATATTTTGAATGAGAAAAACTTGGATTCAAAGTCCAGGTCTGCAGCCTACTGGATACCTTTGGACAAGTGTAAAACTTTTTGAGCCTCAGTTTTCTTATTTATAACATTATGTAATCAATGAATATTCTTTCTATTACCAGACACAGAAAACTCAATCCAGTCAAGCTCAAGAAAACAAAAAGGGGATATATTGGCTCAAGTGCCTAAAATCAGGGTTGGACTGAATTCAGGGTTCACTTTGATTCAGAATCCAAAAGACATCATGAATATTCAGTTAGGGTCTCATTTATCTTTCCCATATATCAGCTCCCCTTGCTCTGTGTTGGTTCCATTCTCATACAGGATCTCTCTTTGGTGGCAAGTCACTTCTAGCAGCTTCAGTCTACGACCTTTGAGGTTAAAGACCACCTTTCAGCTTTCCAAAGACAGGCCATTACTAACCACTTTCTGTGTCCCAGGGCATAAAGTGTTACAGCATAGCTGAGGTTGATACAAACTATTTCCTGGAGCTGAAGATAGAGCCTGTCATAGTCTGTTTTGTGTTGCTATAACAAAATATGGAGATTGGGTAATTTATAAGAAACAGAAATTTATTTCTTACAGTTCTGGAGGCTGGGAAGTCTAAGATCAAGCTGCTGGCAGATTCAATTGTCTAATGAGGACTGCTGTCTGCTCCCAAGATGGTGCCTTATTACTATTTCCTCCAGAGGGGAGGAATGCTGTGTCCTCACGTGGCAGAAGGCAGAAGGGCATGCTAGCCAAATGCTGTGTGAAGCTGCTTTTGTAAGGGACTTAATCCCATTCACAGAGGAGGAACTCTCATGGCCTGATCACCCTTTAAATGCCCCACTTCTTAATACTATCACATTAGCAACACCTGAATTTTGTAGAGGGCACACATTCAAACCACAGCAAGCCCCATTCAAACAGATGGACAGAGAGTGGAGCCTGCTTATCCAAGAAAAGGAAACAGATACTAGGGAGGCAAAGACAAATGTCCACTGCATGATAATGCTAGTACTCAACTCACAGAGTGGTTATCAGGACTTAATGTGTGTTTGTAAAGCCCATAGAGAATTGCAGAATTCTATGAATGGTGGGTATTGTATTTGATATGTTTCTATTGGTACAAACTTCGGAGAGCTCTAAACTGTACAGACTTTGTAGCATGTAAAAACACTGCTCCCATCTTAGCTTTAACTCTCCCAGGTCTTTCCCTTTCTTACTCACTGTATGTTTTTCTGAAAGAACTGGCCTTAGAATAGTTCACTGAAGTTCGGTCTCTTGCCAGTCAAATGTGCTCTGATTTATCTAGCTAAGTACCTGGCTAAATAGTCTCAGGCATTGGAGCACACTGTGTCAGATCAGGAATACAAATATATATTTTAGAAAAAAAATTTCAGGTGAATTTTTAAAAATGATGAGCTATTAGAAGATTTATCTTAGATAGTTTTATCCAAAGATGGCCAACATCATCTTGATATATCATTTTTGTGTAATCAAGCTGTCCTAAAGAAAATGAATAGAAGTGATTCGAAGTGAAATTTTGGCAAATTGAAATGATAGTAGGATAAGTTTTAATTAAAATTGAAATGATGGGAGTTACAGGAAGGGAAAAAAAAAAACAACCATAATGGAAATTCTGAAAGATTCTATAATCAGCTTATCTTGCATAACAGAATTAAAAGCAATTAATGAAACAGATTGGCACCTGGGGTAAAGGTAAACACAACACCCACTACTCTAAGCTGCTTATTGCATTGTCTTAGTTCTATGCCCAAACTTTCTTCTTTCTTCTTCTTTCTAACTTCTTTTTTATCATTTTTATACTCTATTTTCAATGAAACTTTTGGGCTTGTCTATGACATCTGTGCTTGTAACTTAATTCAGTCTGCCTAGGGGGAAAACAAAGTCATGAGTGTGTGCGTGCATACACACACAGTGGTGATAGTGGTGAGGTGATATTGGAGATGTTGGAATTAGAGATTCTGAAAATAGAAGTTATTCTATTGGCAAAATCATTTTAAGCACATTGGAATTGTAAGAGATTGTCAGGAAAGAATATCCCTAAAAATCCACTGTGGCAATCCAAGTACCAAACAAAATCTTGGATCCTAGCTTTGATGGAGACTGAGAACATCGTTATTATTAATGTAAAACAGAGTGTTCAATTCTTGCAACTGCATCTTAAAGGAAAGAATGGGAAAATCACTATCAGGAGAGAGGAAAGAAGATGATGTAGCAAAAGACAGTTAACTCCTAAGAAGGGATTTATGATAGCCACATAAAATTTATGCCCAAGTATTTCTGAATAGTTTTTCAAGTCATTCTATTTTATGTTTTTAATCCCAATTTTTTTTGAAAGTTGAGGATATTTGCACAGTCAAATGTTTTTCTCTGCTATGCCAACTGCCTGGTTAGACAGTTGAGGATTACTTCTCGTTCTTTGGCTGCTGGCATTAGCCTTCAGTGGGTAGGGGAGGCAAATGTACTGAAATACTGACTTGGAAAAACATTAGAAATTTTTGAACAAATATTTAGTGGTAAGTTACATTTCAGCCCTCTCAACTCTGGCAGAGTTCCATATACATGGAACTAAATGAAAACAGAATACAAATCAAATGAGGGAGAAAAGAAGAAAAACTATTCAAGCCAAAGACTATGTAGGTATTATAAGAATGGTATTTACTTTCTCATCTACATCTCGAATCATAAACAATGATTCATTCAAATGATGATCACTCCTTAAAATGTTAGTCTTCTAGTAAGCACTCCCAATTCTTTATATTTTTCTAAACATCACAGCAAGATTTTTGTCCATCAGTACTGTTACAGATCATCATTATGAGCATAAGCCAACTTGGCTTCAGCCCCTTTAATTGGAGCTAAGCAGAGAGGTTAATATACTGACAATAATTGAATTTTACCCATGAACAGCACTGCCATCTAGACAGAAAGACAGAAAATGATATTTAATATCAACAATAATATTTATGGAGTGCTTGCTAAAGGCTGTTTTCCAGAGATTATTCCAATCAATATGTATATATCAACCCTCTCAAGTAAGTGTAATTACCCCCAGTTTTTCAGGTGAGGAACCTGAGCCTCCAAGAGATGAAAGTAACCTGGCTACTAAGAGAATTTCATCCCAAGACTTCTGCAAAGCCATATTTTTAACGACTCGTGCTATAATCAGGGGTGAACCTTGGTTAATACTGGATTTTTAAACAAATTGACATTCTTATGCCCTGTTTTGGAGATGAGACATGTCGGTAGTCACTTTAAAGTCATCACACTCTTCTTAAGCTGTGGAGTGAGGAATAGAAGTGCCTTTTCCAATTGACCTGAATGCATTGTTAGCCTACTTACTGAATGTTTTCATTGCAGCTCCCCCCATTTATGCTTTATTGACAATTTCCCTTTTCTAGAATGGAATCTTGGTCAGATTTCTTAACTTTCCAGCCAATTTTGGTTCAAGACATTCTCAGGTGTTTTTGTAAAACTTGATTTTGTTCATTTTATAAAATCAGTCTCAATCTCAATTCTGAGCTAATCTTCTTTTCCTAACCTTTCCCCACTTGCCTCATTTATGCTCACCCCCCTAGTCCACCAGAACCAGCCTTGGTTTCATTTTAGTGGCTTGAATTGGCTCACTGGTATCTCGCCAACTTAGATTGTAGTATCACTAGCAACCTGGCCCTCAACTTTGGGCCAATTAAATGATGCAGAAAAATCCAATTTGCCATCTTGTAACATGTATATACAGGTTTCATTTTGTACTTCAGTACTTGAGGGTTTAGAGGATTTCCCAAGGAATTGTTCTCTAAGCCTGGTCACGTCAGTCAGGACATACCTACTAGATATTTGCCTAATAAGATACATACTTTAGGGACCTGTTCACTCTTTGAAAAATGACTTTAGGAAGGTAGATGAGGCACAAGGCTCGATTTACTGTGTTTTAGTTTATTTTAAAATAATCAACAATCTAATAAGAGTGACACTAAATGGAAAGGTGGAAGGGAAATATTCCTTTATGTTATTCTTCTTTATTCATGAAGGCCTTAAAGCATGTCTTTAAATCAAATGGACTTTAGCCCTATTCACTAGCATTATTTTTCAGAGGATATACAAATAGATACTTTAGGCGCGATTAAATGTGCACCTATAGCTGGTTCTTGTTTTTCATTATGCTCAACTCCAACTTAAGTTACTATGGCCCAAGAAAACACGCCAAAGACTACAGGCCTATACTCTCAATGGCTTCCTCATTAAATTTTCTATATTGTCAACCTAAAACTACTTACCTTGAAGTCCGTGAGACTTCCAGGGAAGACCATACTTTCTAAATATGATCTTCCACTAATCAAATCCACTGTTTTAAACTGCCTTGTTTCACTAGGGGCCATGGATGTGTTTTCCTCTATGATCTGTCTATTCAAACTCTTGCTTTCCATTAGGATACAGGTCAAATGTCACCACCACTGCTAGTAAGTAGAACCCACCTCTCTGACAAGGTTAGTGAAGTTCCAGTGGAAGCGAAGTACAAAATATTTATCGAAAAAGTGTGTGATTCATAGGAGTCACTACAATCCTTTAAAAAGAAAGATGAACATGTGTATATCTGCATGGCATTTTTGTCTTATTGTTGATGATTTAAAAAAAAAAACATTGCCCTATAAATAAAAATATGATGGGGTACAAAGCAACTAATCAGAATTTGTAAAGACTTGTAGAAAAGAGAAAAGAAAATAACAGACTGCTTGAAAGACAAGAAAGGGGATTAAAAGGAATAAGAAAAAGTCAAATTAAAAAATTGCAAAGAAAGAAAACTTAATTTTTATTCAAATTGGAGTAAAGTTTTACATAAACTATAAAAGAAGATAGGAGCATTAAATAGATTATTGATTTTAGTAGGGAAAAAATGAGGAAAACAGGGAACGGAGGCTAATCAAATCCTGTTAAAAATAGTTAGAATGTTTGAAAATTTAAAAATTTATAAATTTGTGACTGCAAAGTAAACAAGCAGTCAGTAAAAATAGTACCAAGTAAATGTTTTTAATTCAGAGAAAATCAGATATATGTACAATATATCTGTTATATCAAATATAGACTTGGAACAAAAATGGCATTGTTATTAAAAACTAAAGAAGACAACTCAAACTGTTGTGGATGCTTGCGCAGGAGTTCAAAGAAGTCTATTTATGTCTGCCATTGTATAAGATCCTTCCTTGTCTTCGGGAATCCAGAACTGGTTTTGTTTAATGAGTATAATTTAAATTCCAAGAATAATAATAATATAATACATTTGAAGAAAATACAGCTGTAACCTAAGAACACAAAGAGATTATTGTCAAATGATGGACAGCAGTAAGACAGAATCTCCAGAACTTCAACTGGAAATGTACCAGGTGTGTTAACCTTTGAAGAAAAAACAAAACAAAACAAAAAAAAAGTGTTTATTTTTATCAGTTGACTATCTTAACCACCAGGGAGAATTTTTAAAATATCTTTTTATCTTACTCTCATTTTTGTTGCTGTTGTTGTTAGAAAAGCATGATATGACTAATAGAAAGCCTAGAAACACAGTCAAATACGGTTTTCTCTTAAACGTATTAAAATAATTCTAAAAGTTCTGTCTTCTGCCCCATTTTCTAAGTAATACATTATAATTGGTATGTCCTTAAATATTCAATAAAATTCAGTTAAATAAGCTACCTCCCACTATTTTTGGGAAATCGGATTGTTTTTACTCTTACTAAACAATAACAACAACCACACAGCAAAACAACAAAACGCTCAGATTTTTGTACTCTTCTTTGATTATTTCTGAAAGCCAAATTACTCAAAGGATAAGAAAATCTAAATATCTTTCATATTTTTACTTTAGTTTACATACATATTCATAAAAATCTCAATTTGGTGTTTGATTTAGAAAGGTTTACTATTTTCTGAGACTTTTCAGAGTAATCTGAAAATAACTGAACTATGTGAGGAACCCGGATGCCTGACTACACGTGGCATTCCCTCCTCTCTGTTTCTCTTCACTCTAGTAGACAGGTTTATTAGGATCTTTTGGAGGGTGTGTCGATTAGCAAGTATTCCTTTTCAGAAAAGGGAAGGCTTAATTTTACCTGGATGCACAAGATACAGCACTGTCTATATCTCAACATTTTTCCTTGTGGATAGTAGTAGCCCCGGATTTCAGAGTTAATATAGATTTTGATCCCCCTGGCTTTTAAAATATTCTATTGATCATTAAAATGGAAGTCTTGAAAGATGTATTCAAATTCATTAATTACGTGTAATTTCCTCTGAAATTAGGTATTTGAAAACACAGGAAGTTCAATGGTGTAAGTTAAAAAATTGTGTCTTTAAAAGATGTGTCTAAAAACATCATTATATAACCAGATTATGGGCTATGTGTAATTTAAAAATACCCAGAATTAATTTGTCATGAACATAACAAATTAGAAAAGCCATATATCATTTCTATGTTCCTGCAGAATGTGTTTTGGACCTTTGCTTGTCCTAAAATATAAATTCAGAGATAACTTTATACTTAGTGAAATTTCCACTTAACTCCAATCCTTTGACACACCAGGTTTTGGCAAAAAGGCAAGACATTCTAAAATGAGACCGGTTAGGCTCAAAAAACCACAAGGCCTACACTACAAAATTCTCTCCTCAGAACTACCAAAATGCTAATAATCCTGTCTCCCTAAGATTGGTAATTGTTAGTTGGTTGATTGGTAATGAATTCAGGAGTCATTAGAGTAACAGGAAAGTCAAAGCAATTATTCAGGTATTTTAAACTAAAATAAAGAAACATTTTGCTATGAAGGGATAAAGGATGAAAAGAAACTCCATGCAACCCATTATATAATTGCTCATATCTGCACTTCAGGAAGCTCCTGCCTTTGTGTCTCTTGTCTCATACTGAGGCTTCTTTCAGCCAGTTTGATTTCCTGCTCTGCTCTCTGCCTCTCCTACCTATTTATCTTCTTTCCCATGTGAAATGCCCACTTACACGTTCCTCCAGACTCCCCTCTTGTCTCTTATTCTTTGGAAAGCTGTACATTTTCCTGCTGCAAGTCTTTGTGTTTATTTTCTTTTTCTTATTCTTATGTGAATCTCAAGACGTTGCAAAAATTCCCTATGTTTTTCTGTAGAGTGGAGTAAATCATCAAATGGAGAATGTTTGACCTTTCTAGGTGAAAGACTACTTCCATCTTGAAGAAAAAAAAAGTCTCCTATGAATTTTCTGTCTTGTATTTCTAACTGCACAAGCAACTATCTAATTTCCTAGACTAGCTAAAATTAAGATGTGAATTAACAAAGATATTGACATAGCAAGTTATAAAAAGCAAGATCTCTGCTAAAATTAAGAGAACATTATAACCTGACCTGCTTGTATTAGAAGAACTTTAGTTTCGCTGGATGTAGTATCATGTAGCTCTGAGAGCATATTTTCATAGAACATTTTGCATTTTTTATGTCCACTATGGGAGAGCTCTTTCAAGAAAGCTGGCTCATAAGGTTACTTCAATGCTTTTGAAATTCAAGATGCAGAGCGAGCTTTGCCAAAGAGAGTACTGTCTAGTTCAATGATCAAACACTGTGTATTTGGAAAGCAGAGCTGAATGTCTGCTAATTGTTTGCCTACATTCATGACAACCAGGTATAGCATTATCAGAACCTTTTTTGATATGATTTATTGCTTTCATTTCTTCTTTTTGAATAATTAATTCTCTACATATTTACCTGTAAGGTTTATTCCACCAAAAACCATGTTGATAAAAATCATCTCTCCTGCAGGAGCTGGATCAAAAAAAAATCTTCATAAGCACATGTTCTAAAATTTACATCATTTGTGAATTTCAGGACAAATTCCTTCGGTGACATTCTGATCTCCTATGGATAGTACATTAAGCCAATCATATAAATTGATTTATTGGTTTTATGCCTGTCTGGCAATCCTTTTTTGCATGTTTATTCTTATTAATTCCCAGTTTCACTCTCTTTTTCCCCTCAGTTGCTAAATAGGCATACAATTATTGTCATATTTAAGAAATAAATACTAAGACTATGGGTCACAAATAGGCAGTCTGTTGACTGAATCCAGCATGTAGACATGTTTTATTTGGCTTGTAGCACATTAATAAAATTTTAAAAAATCACTAAAAAAAATAGAAATCTCCTAGCTTTGTCTTGAAAAATTCAAAGATCTGCCAATCCTCAGCCCACTTCCATGTATGCTGCATGGTAGCTGCCTGCATTAGATGAAGCCAGGATTCTCCAGTTGAATCTTGCCAGCCCTCACCTCATCCTTCCCACTCATTAATTGCCCATCTGTCCCCTGTAGGTTTGCATAGGCTAGTCCTGATTTTGAATACTTGGAGAGGCTTGGATAGAAGTCCCAAAAGTAAATCATAATTTTTAAAGTAGTCCAGGCTTTTCCAATTAGCATAAGTATGATAGTGCTGACATGAATCTTCATTTATGTCAGTAATTACAGTCAATTCCTACAATTGTCTGACCAAAAAAGGGGGGAAAATGCATTTCTATTAGTTATTTGCATTATAAATATTCATAAGCATTTAGCATTCAGAGCCATCTTTTATACATCTCTTATGTAGAATTAGAAATTAATTTTATAGGATGGGATACCTAAAGTTTTATAGCTTTTGCAGATCTTTAAAGAAAAATGTATAAGGCTGAAAAGAGAAATGCAATGATCAATTGGGCCAATTAAGCCTATGGGCCTATGAGGCGAAAAAGTCCCTGTTCCCTATTAAACTGAATCTCAAGTGTATTTTATGTGGAATGCTTTTAAAAATACGTTTGTTTCTTTGGATAATAAGTTCCTAGGGAGATTACTGTACATTCATTCAGCAAACTTTCTCCTGGCATACCTAGATGCTATCCACGTTGAGAGTTCCTAGGCAATCCCATGTTCTTATTCAGTATATTGCTTATCTTTGTATTTTCATCAGTTTAGAAGTCCTGGAAGATATCCATCAGCAAACAGGAAATATGTATCTAGGTAAATACATCAGGACTCAGCATATAATTTTAAAAACAATAAATGCACACAAAATTGATCACTTTTTAACTAAAAATTTGTATGTACGAGAATAGTTATCACAGACTTATAAAAAATTTTAAATTAGAAACAATCTAACTGGCCTTATTAATAAGTGGTTGGCTAAATAAATCATAACATATTCCTAGGATGAAATACTTTTAGTATTACTACTGCTACATAACAATATTACTTAGTAGCTTAAAACAACACACATTTATTATTTCACAGTTTCGTGAGTCAAGAGTGCAGGCAGAGTTTAGCTGGGTCTCTTGCTTAGAATATCACAAGGCTGCAACCAAGATGCTGACAGGGGCTGCAGTGTCATCTGCGGCTTGACTGGGGATGGATCTGCTCCAGGCTCACTCAGGCTGTTGGCAGAATTGCAGCTATAGGACTAACAGCTTCAGTTTCTTGGTGTCTGTCAGCTGGAATTCTATCCTCAGCCACTAGTGGTCACCTGCAGTTCCTTGCTATGTGGGGATTCTCAACATGACCATCCACTTCCTCAAAGCCAGCAAGGGAAAGAGAGAGACTCCTGAAAGATGGGTACTCTCATTTGATGTAATATAATGTCATTCATATACAAGTGATCTTGCACGTCCTATCAAATTGACATATTCTATTTGTTAGAAGCAAGTCACAGGTCCCACACAAACTCAAAAAGCACACCAGAATGCAAACACCAGGAGGTGGGGATAATGTGGGCTACTCTTAAAGTCTGTCTATCATACTCTGCAACATCAAAATTATGCTTTTGAGAAAAAAGGGCTTGGATATAAAAAAAAATTCTAAAAATATGGCATTGGGTTCAAAGATATAATTGCAGTATTAGCTTTTATATTAAATATATGTACAAGTTTTATTAACATATATTCAAACCTAAAAAGAAGAAAATACATATACATACATACACACCCAGAGCAAAAGTTCTAAATAATAGATATTGTTTGTTAGCAGTTAATGGGGGCTCTACTTTGTATGTTTCAATGTATTCCAGCATTTCCACAGTCAACATATATTTCCCTTATAGTTAGAAATAAACCAGCTTTTAAAAGTTTCATACTTTTGAGCATGCATAACATTTATGTAATTATAAATTTTCCTTATTTTCATTATCAAAATAAACCAAGGATTTTATTTGTTTTTAGTTTTTCTTCTTTTAGTTTATGATGAAATCCAAGCACTTGTTTTCAGTAGACTGCTTGGTTGGAACACAGTTTTTCATGAGCTGGAGCTTATTCATCATTAGCTCTGAAAGCCCTTACAGGATTCATTTTTGTTGTTTTTTTAAGAGTTAAATAATTTGTTTTAAAAAAAGAAATAATCTTTCTTTAATACATGATTATGTGTGGCTGCTGTTATCTCTTATTCCTATGTTGGCTCTGAAACGGGAAATGTTCCCTTGTCCCCTTCACAGGGCATCCAATGGGGGTGTGGCTCACTTCTTCAGTGCCCAGCTACTCAAACCTCTAGGAGAGCATACAGATGGACAGGCTGTGGGGCTCCAACCCTACAGCAGTGTCTAGGGGTGAATCTTTATAGCTCCTGAAGCCCCAGTGGGCATGTGTTACAGGGTGCTCTTTCAGTTTGCCTATAGGTGGCTTGTGCTAACAAGCTCAATTAGACCCTCTACCTTGTTGCAAGGACAGAGAGCTTTCTGTATCCTGGGTTCTTGCCTTGGTGTACTGGAAGAATCAGATCACACATGGGCTTTAAGAATGAGTGCAAAGTTTTATTGAGTGGAAGTAGCTATCTGCCAACTAGGGAGCCAGAAGGGAGATGGTTTTCCCCTGGAGTTGGGCTGCTTGGTGGCCCCAGCTCTTCTCTGACTGCCCCCGCCAAACTTGGCCTCGTCCCACCGGTTGATGGCCTGCCGGCATGCCAGTGCCTGTCGGCATGCTCTTCTGCTGGGGTGCTCCTCTTGAGGACCAGCCACTTGTGTCTTCTTCTGCCACTGTGTTCTCACGATGTTCAGCCACTTGTGTGTCTGTCCACTAGGGTCTTGGGTTTTTATAGGCACAGGATGGGGGCATGGAAGGCCAGCGTGGTCTTGGGAAAACATTTGGGCAGGAAACGCCTGTCCTCACCTAGGTCCATGGGGGTGGAACCCTAGCCAGGGACCACAACCTCCTCACCTCAGCACTTCCCTTACCCCTTTTCATATTATTTAACGGGACCATGCTCTTCCCTCCCCAGCACTTTCATATCAGCTCCATCCTTATGCCACCTGACAAAAACAGGATCATAAGTTCCTCAGGTCCCTTCATGCAGGACATATATTCTCTTTGGAGAAGATGGAGTCAGGCAGACCAGGACCCAAAGCCACCCTAAGCTCCTCCCAGAAAATATCAGTACTTTTTTGATGAGCTAATAAGCTCAACACAAACAGAAAACACCTAATTAAGTATACTCTGCTGGGGAAAAGAGGCATTTCAACACCCATCTTATCTACCAAAGGATCCTATTACTTGCAATTAGCAAGCTAGAAGGCCTGAACCATAAATAGAGATAGGAAATCACCATTTAAATGTTATTTAATATTATTTAGTGAAAAACTTCAATGTTCTCATTGACGCTTTTTTTTTTTTTTTTCAGTTCCTCAAGATGTGAAGACAAAATGGCATGCTTTCTTACTAGGAAATACTCAAAAATCTTGCAAAGCAAAATTGAATTTTATCCCCAACTTTCAAGTTAAATCTTGTGGTCTGCATATCACGAAGTAATTGTTTGATAAAACACACCATTAGAGTAGCCTTTCTGCCTAGATGTTTGGAAAGTATACTTTGCTTCTCAAATCAAGATTTTTTTACAGGAGACATATTAGGAAAATAAAAAGAAAAACTAAAGAGGAATCCTTCCAACTAAAATGAATTTTTAGAATCGACTAAAGTAACTTTTTTTGGCTTTTGTTTTGTTTAGTTTTTCAGATGTCAGGTCAAGAACTATTATTTTTCCCCATGAAAGCCTCATTAGAGTGTCTGACCACAGTTCTTAGAAGATGCATTTGGTACTGCTGGGGAACTGACGCTTGTGTGTCAGCATTTCCTGCCAAGTCTGGTGTTCTTGGCAAGAAAAAAAATTAGTTGGATATAAACTCAGATTGAAGTTGCTGTCCAAAGTCCATGGCCTACATTTTAAACAGAAATTGTAGAGAAACTAAAGCAGCTCACCAATGGATCCTGAATCTTGGCCTCCTCTTTTTAAACTTCAGTCTCTTAGAGGAATTACCCTATTCTATTTTTCCTGTGTTTACAGAGCTCCAATTTTCTCAACTTTATAACAGCCACTATACATGATACTAAACTTCAAATTGTTCCCAAATGTATGTTGAAAGGAAATTATCTGTTTGGCTTCAACTAATACATCTGTATAATTTTCATCCTATCATATCTGACTTTTATATTCAGGTCATTATCCTTTTGGTTTAGTTAACTATGGTTCCAGTTTTATGAATTTGGGAGTTGTATTAGTCCGTTCTCACACTGCTAATAAAGACATACCTGAAACTGGGTAACTTATAAAAGAAAGAGGTTTAATTGACTCACAGTTCCACATGGCTGGAGGGGCCTCAGGAAAGTTACAATCATGGTGGAAGGGGAAGCAAACATGTCCTTCTTCATAAGGTGACAGGAAGGAGAAGTGGCAAGCAAAAGGGAGAAAAGTCCCTTATAAAACCATCAGATCTCATGAGAACTCACTCAGTATCAGGAGAACAGCATGAAGGTAACGCTCCCATGATTCAATTACCTCCCACCAGGTTCCTCCCACAACATGTGGGGAACTGAAATTCAAGATGAGATTTGGGCAGGGACACAGCCAAACCATATCAGGGGCTACAGTAATATTTCATTAATACATTTTAAAATAAGGGTCACTTTTTCTAGTTTGCTAGCATGTGCTAGTTCCTGGCCCATGGTAGATGTGTGATAAATATTTGTTAAATTAATTACAAAAAATGAATTAATTCAATTGCCATTTTCATAGATCAGTATTTCATATGATTCAACCTAATACTCCATAGTGATATTATAAAAAGTAAATAATGTATCTTTTGGAAATTGTGTAGACAACAGAAAATGCAATTAACATGGGCTTGAAGAGTTAGGGATTTCTTTCTCACACATAAGAAGAAGCCTAGAATTTGGCAGCCCAAGACTGTAGCATGTACTCATGTGTGATTTTCATATTTATGGTTGCAAGGTTGCTATTCCTCCTGAAAGTCTATTATCAACATTTTGTGCAGGAAAGACAAGAAGGAACCAGTATCTACCTGGTTTTTTTTTGTTTTTTGTTTTTTTTTTTTGAGACGGAGTCTCGCTCTGTGGCCCAGGCGGGAGTGCAGTGGCGCAATCTCGGCTCACTGCAAGCTCCGCCTCCCGGGTTCACGCCATTCTCCTGCCTCAGCCTCCCGAGTAGCTAGGACTACAGGCACCCACCATCACGCCCGGCTAATTTTTTTGTATTTTTAGTAGAGACGGGGTTTCACCGTGTTAGCCAGGATGGTCTCGATCTCCTGACCTCGTGATCCGCCCGCCTCGGCCTCCCAAAGTGCTGGGATTACAAGCGTGAGCCACCGCGCCTGGCCTATCTACCTGTTTTAAGGAAGCAAAACCTTTTTCAGAAATCTTTTTGCTAGATTCCCACTGCATCTCAGAAGCTATTACAGTGTCTCATGGCTACCACTTGCTGCAGTGGAGGCTAGAACATTAAGGGGATTTTTGTTTGGACATATTTCCGCCCCAAACAAAATCAGTGGCCTGTTAGGAAAGAACAGACTATTAATTGGGTAGGCATTAGCAATGTCTGCCAGAAATGAAATGATCCATATAAAGTGCCTAGTGTCTGGCACAGGACAACCACTGTAGCTATTATTGCTTATTTATCAACTAATATTATTTCTCTCTTGTAATTCTCTCAGTAAGCAAATATTAAAATCATACCAGATGTGTTTAAATTTTAATATCTTTGCATTCTATCCAATAAATTCTATGAAAGCAATTATTTTTTAAATTTAGCAAATATTGTCAATCTCTCTATTTTCTCTTTTTAACATTCTAAATTATTCAAATTCTTCAATCTTATCACTATTTCCATTTTCAAAAGGTTATAAACTCTTATTAAACACATCTTATGATGTAGATGTTATAGTAGGCATGAATGTACTTTCAATATTGAATAAAACATGACTATATCTTATGAGTACAGTGATCCTGTAATTCATCACCCAAACAAAGACACTTTGAAAGTAAAAGAAGGAATTAAAATAATTATCCAATGTTAACTAAACTGTAGTGAATCGAGTACAAACCCAGAAATAAGGTTACCCTACTTAAGGAGTTAACCATCTTTTACAGACACACACACACACACACATAAATAGTTATGATATAATGGGCTCAAATTACTAATATTGGTGTATATTAGGTGCTGTAGAAACACAGGGGAGGAAGTAACTAACCTTTCCTGAGGTAATCAGCTTTCTCAAACTAGACTTATTCTTTGAACAGGGTATGTTTCTGCATGACCACAGATGAACACATTTGCTTGGCTTTCTGGCACAGCCCTAGCAATGACATGTGCTTGTTTTTGCAGATGTGGATCCAGGTTTAGACTGCTCTCCACTCCCACCACACACACACACACACACACACACACACACACACACACACACACAGACACAGTGTTGGTCCCTGTATCTGCATGTTGGCCAAACTAGAGCCCTGAGGGTGCTAGCTACACTACAGCAGTTCGTGACAAATTGAAAAGTATGTGGATATAGTGGTAAATAGTGAATGAAAATAAACCAACATGTATGTTCTTTTCCTCTTTTCCCACAGACAGACTGTCATGAGGCACAATAGTTTTGTGGCCTCTCAGAACCTCCGTTATGTTCCAGTGATCAGCTGTAACTATTATCAGGGTGGCCAGGTAGATAATAGTTCCATCCCTCTTATTGCTTTACCTGCCTTCCTGCTTCACTCCCTTCTTTGTGTCCTTTTCCTCTGGGATTTTACCAAAGCTAATATATGCCATCATATCTTATTCTCTACATTCTGTCCCAAAGTAAACTAATTCATCTTCACTTTCAACAATCTACCCAGTACCTGTTTCCCAAAGGGGGCATTTTATGCAAGTAGTAAAAGTCTTTTTGGTAAATAAACACATTTTATTTGCTTTGACTGAGGTCAGGAACTAGTTGTAGGCCCCATATTGGACTATTGTAGTTGTAGGTCCCAAATTGGACTATTTTCTGTAAAGGCATTAAGACTGAATAAAGACACAAAGACATAGCTATAGAAGAAATGGCTGCCCCTTCAAGCCAGTCGGCTGTTTTTCTACAGTTTTAGATTTTGTAAACAGAAGAGACCTCAACACTGCAAGGATACTCCTGGGTCAATTCATGCCAGACTATAGTATGTTCAGACCTGTAAGAAGCAAATTCAAGAGGCATTTTTTTGGCTATTGAAATGTCAATTATTGGGATAGTTTAATGCTCCCTTTTCTGGTACAATATTCTTTTTGTTAGCAACAGACAACAGTACTATATTTCAGAGACTGATAACTTAATAATGTAGGACATCAAGATTATAAAAAGCAGATGTCCAGTGGCTATGTTAATTTAGTACTATCATTCCTAAAACTTATTTTGCTCCATTGACAAACATATCATTACTAGTGATACATAGCAAAAATCAAGAGAGAAAGAGAGATACCAAAGTTATGCAGTATTTGATTACTCTGTATCTTATGGAATGTATACTCTTTACATTATTTTCAAATGAAGTAAATTATTTAAAATTTTTTAGGGGCAGAATATCACCTTGACTTGCAAGGAATAATTTCTTATTATGTGTATTACATGTATTCTGGTCAAGTTTCCAAATCTTAAATTTATTTCCTTTTATATGAAATGTTAAAATAGCATTTTAAAATTTTAATTTGAGATGACACAATTGGTATAATATAATCATACAAAAAAATACTACTAGTATTTTGTGAACTTAAATCAGGCAAAATTTTTAATCAAACAATTGAGAAGCAGAGTTGGTTTTAATATTTAAATGGACCTAAGCCCTTTTTAGTAGCTTCCAAACTTACATCAAACTCAGCCTGAAAAATAGAAAGAAAAAATAAAAGAAAGCATAATGAAAAAGAACAAGAATATTACTTTGAAACTATATCTTAGTGAAGAGGAAAATATAGAAAAATAGGAAAAGGAAACTGGATATTTGCTTTTAATTAAACCTGAATCCTCTTCTTTGCTACCTGGTGTACATTTTAGATAAGTCACTTAGCTGAGTTCTTTTATTGGTCTTGGGATCTATTTCATTGCTCACTACAAATTCCAAGGTGGTTTTAATATGATTTATGTATCTGTTACATTGGAGGTTAACAGCCTCCTAAATTAAATTACTCTTGCCTTACACTGAAAGGAAAAAAAAAGACTCCTTTTAGGTAAAATTGCATTTCCTTTAAGTGAAATAACTCATTTACAGGTTTTGTTTTTCAAGTAGGTTTTTGTTTCTACAAGTTTCCAACACTGTAGAAACAAAGAAAGGTGATCAAAGAAGTATATTCTCTGTAATTTCTTCTAAATATGCCAAAAACATCTCTATTTTTGCCAAAAAAATCTCTATTTTTAGGTGTTATCTAGGGCTTGCCTTAGGCTTAGAGTTTTCTTTATTTCTTTAACAATGGCTTGCAAGACAGAAAGAACTAGTTTAATTTCTTTGAAGAATAATTTTCATAATGGGAAGGTTTTCCCCACAGAAAATTTGGAAAACTCACTCCCAGCAGACATAAGGCTTTTTTAAACAAAAGTTACAAAACTTTGGATAGCTCACTGGGTAGGGGACAAGATAATTCATCTGAAGCTCTTTCTGGGATTTTTATTTTCTTTCTAGAAGACATAGTAACATCACAGATGCTGATGCAAAACCTGGCACCTAAGAGATTATTGAATGTATGTCCAATAAACGAACGTATAATGTAGGTGTTCAGTAAATGAACACCTACAGTTTATCTCTTGCCACTGTCACCTTCTAGGGACCTAGTCTCTTTATTAGGAAAAACAGGTGATAATTCAGAGGACATTTCTGCTGAAATAAAGAATCTCTGATAGACGTGTTGCTGGCTAGTTGCCCTTCCTGTGTGCACATATGATAACCTGTCCTTGTACTTGTCATGGCTGTTTAGCTTCTCTGCTTCAATAGAATATACGGGGACAAACAGCTTAGGATGTGATACAATACATACATATTGGATGGCATAGTGACCCATCTCTCCTAAAGCTTGTAGTCAAAAACTGAATTTATTTTTCTATCTTGAAAAATGTACACATTTTTTAGACTTAGTTGAAGACATCATGAATGTGTTTCATAATTAATATAGCTTATTTCATCCATTTTTCACATAGTTATTACACTTTCAATGCTATAATTCTTTTCATCTGATATACTGGGGCACCATATTGAAACTTATTAAGTGGACAGGGGTTAAAGAGAGGGTATGAGATCAAACTTATGGTGATTCCCCATTTCTAGAACTTCCTGAGGGTATTCTCATCTTTTAAATACCCCAAAGCCTATAGCAAAATCAGTGCCCATTAAATATTTGTTGGATTAGTTAATTAATATTTTTTAAAACAGGGTGAAATGGATTACAGAAAAGATTTTTTAAATTGAGGGCAAGGCATCGCTTTAGCAAGGCTTTTCTAGGACTTGTCTTTGTGGGTAAAACCCATTTGGTAATTGCTCAGCTCTCTCCTTAATTTCATCTCTAAAGACAGAGTCAGAGTCCTCAGGAATATTATACTGATTATTAATATTTGCTTAAGTATTTCCACTAAATATAAAGTAGATAATGACAGTGGAAATACATGGACATAGTTTCGACTGGTAAATAGAAAATGATTCTGTTATTATTTCCCATGCTACTAAATTAAATCTATCTTTTGGAGACCAGCTACATCTCTTGCCATGAAAATTTTCTTAGTATTCTTTTTATCAGGGTCGACTTAAAAGGCATTGCCAGATTTTTATGCAGACTAAAATACATACACTGATGTATTTTTCTAATGTGAGTGAACAAGTGAATGCAAAATAGGGAAATTCAGTAACTAACATGATAAAGTGGTGAAACCATGAAAAACACCAGATTGGAAAAAATAGCTGAGCTGGGGTTTTCAGTTCCCTTAACAACCAAGTAGGCAACTTGATTAATGGTGCAGATTGCAGGCAATTCAGTGGCCACCTGAATGAACATAAGCAGAGCATAATCACCTGACAAATAGTGGCCTGAACGTTCTGCTTTTGAAATGAGAACTGAGTAAAACTCACATCCTAGCTGAACCAAATCACCCAGCAGCCTCAAATTAGACACATATAGAAAGAAGTTTTTAAAGTTTCTAAAACATAGTCTAAAATATAGTACTGATTTACATTATCAAAAAGCAAATTAAGAATATAGGTTTACTTGTAAATAAGGAGTTCAGAGTGGGAAAATAGAGAAATATTCTCATTAGATTATTGCCCTCTTTCCCAGAAATAGATGAAAGACTTCAATTCTACATCAGGATCACTATTTGTATAATCTATAGTTGTTGTTTCTTTTGTTCCATTTTTATGTTCTCAACCATTTATCAACAGCTAAAGAGACCTATTAATCATTTTCTCTAACTGCTACACTTCATAGTGTATCAATTGTAGTCTTGAAATAAAAATAAGATAAATGATTTGGCATGAATTGTGGCCTGATGAACCAAGAACAAAGATCTGACACATGGTAGATCTAAAATTCCTGCCTTATGTTTAAAATGCACACTTACTAGACTCTTCTGATTTGCCATTTCCTTCCTATTGGCATTAGGAAAGAAGTGCAGGTTATAGAATAGGGAAGTTGAATCCAAATTAAATTGCATAGTGCTTGTAAAACGAGAATAAATGTGCCCAGTAACAGTAACACTATTCTTTTTTCTGTCTTTCAGTCTTTCATTAAGGAAGTACCAAATCTTGCCCATACAGGGTACATCACAATTATTATTGATCTTATGTATGAGGCAGGCTTCTCTGCAAGGTTACACAGCACCATGGGATGAATGATAACATTTTACTGAGTGACCAAGGGCTTTTAGTAAAGCCGGTGTTTTGTCTGAGTAAGCCCAGAAAGGAATATGTTAATATAAAAATCTTTAGAAAGGTTATTTACCCACCATCTGTTTATAGGTATTAAATGGCCAGTAAAATGATTAGGAGACGTCTAAAAATGTGAAAGAAGAAACATGATGTAGTTAATTTATAATGTTTAACATATGAGACTACGTTTTGATCCTGATTTGTGCAGAGGGCCATACAATTGCCCAATGCAAGTGTAACTTTCTAGTGTACAGACCTGGGTCACAGAGGGCCAAAACAGGACTGTCATTTTATTATTCCCTTGATATTTTAGTATGCAACTGACAAATACATTTATGACCACTCCCTGCCCTGTACCCACGCATTGTCAGTAATGTTGCCAGGAGATTATGACCTTGGTTCTCACTGTGCCCAAACAGCTTCAGCATTCTTCCCAACACACTCCCATTTAATCAGGATCAGCATAGGCTTGAGGGATCAATCCCTGATTATTTATTGTGATGTGGAGCAGCTAATTCTGTATGCCTTTGTTTTCTCATCTTTTAAAAGGCTAAGAGAGGATATAATAAAATAAATAATAAAATAACTATCATATGCAAACTGCATGTATTCAGTATTTGCTCAGGAACACAGAAGCTCTCTCTGCACTCTGGGTATAAGTGGTTTTAATATAACCATTAGGGGCTTACATGTGAAGAACTGGGGAGGTGAAGATCAAAAGAGCCACCCCTGATAATCTCAGCCTGAAGTTCTGAAGCAGGTGGTCCTCAAGAGCTCCCGGGAAAGCTGATGTGAATCTCATGTCTGTCCATATGTCTGGGTGCAAATGTCTCAGGAGAATAATGCCTATCCATCCCTTCCACCCCACATTTTCATGTGAATGCCATTCACCAGTGAATATTAACCTGAAATCAAGGAGGAAAGGGGATTCTGGGGGCGGTAGTTCCCGACTTTTCTATGATGCAGAGAACTTGCAAGGCGGTGCCTCTGGCTCTCAACTGCTCTTTGTTTTATATCTCTTCATGATACATTTTTGAGTGAATTCACCAGTTCTTAAAATTTACTAATTCTCTAATTGTGCTTATTTCAGACTTTTTGTAACTTAAGAAGATTTTTTAAGTTCTTTTTTTTTATTTTCACGGTTCCTAATAAGCTTTTTCACATAGCTCACATTTTTCATGCCTCATTTCTCCACATCTTATTTTATAATTTCTTTTCCACTTTGAAAACAGATGAAATGAGCATCATAAGTATCCTCACTTTAAAGACTGTCAAAGTGCTTTCTAAAATTAATTTTATTTGGAATAAATTGATGGTCTCATTGTTGATTTTCTTGGTTGTCAATAGCTCTTTTCTTCGGCCTCATTTCATGGTGGGTTTGAAGAGAGTCCCTGGCTTCAATTAATAAGACTGGATCGTGCCTCCCAGCTTAGATTAGGCATTTCTAGTCCCTGTTAACTTTTCAGTAGCCAAGATTTTAGCCAACCTCCCCCAGAACCAGAAAGCTCTGAGTTTCAGCTTATTACTGGTCTGTGTTTTTGTTGCACTTCTAGTGCATGTAGATGTTTATATAGTTTTTTTTTTTTTGAGCTGAATTACTCTTAATTGATTTTATCTGCCATTGCTCTGTCTTTGGAAAAGAAAGAGGTGATGTGTTTAAGTGTGAAATTATGGAGCCATTTTAACCAAAGGCCTGTTTGAGACATATTTAAATATCTTAGTTTTCTGTATTTCACCTCCTTCTTCAGAAATTTTAATAATTCATGCCCAAAGGTTTCCTGTGGAATGTATAAAATGGTCTGCAGATGTTCTGGGACAGTTGGATTTTAAGTACTATATGTCAATAAAGAATACACATGTAGTAGTAACTAAACTTGCTTATTTATATCATTTTTTTGTTCCCCCAAAGATTTTTAGGGCAATACAAATGCTATTTAAGTTGCATTCCTTTCTGAGAATTTTAAAAATAAATTCAGAAATTAGAAATAATTTTTAAAAGAATATGTAGTGTGTTTTTTGGTTCTGCAAAAATAACTTTAAAATCAAGAACAACTCTACTCAGCTCTCATGCCTCAGATAATTATTTTCTCTCATTCCTCACTCAAGCTTCAGCCATTTCCACACCAAAATAACCCATTAAATTACAAATTGGAGTATCCACACTTGTACCCCGACTGCCCTGACATCTGCGGATCTTCCCACTTCACCAGCACTGAAGGATTTGCCACCATGAATCATGCAATCAGTCAACCACTGTTCAGAATATCTGAATTTGAAAACCTATTTAGAAAACAAAATCAATTTTCAATGCAACCCAGGAACTGTTCAAACCAAGATTAGGAAGTGTGAAAAGACGCTCTCTGGGACTTGTTTGTTGTTCCCAATTTAGTGTTCTGGAGGAAGTTGGTGCATATGAAGAACTTTAATTTGTGCTAATAAAGATGTATAACTCATTTGAATCCAGCCTCTCTTTCATCTTCTCTTTTGTTCCATACTCAATTATTTGGACCATTCATAATTTTTAAAATTTAAAAGGGTTTTGAGGCTGGGTGCGGTGGTTCACGCCTGTAATCTGCACTTTGGGAGGCTGAGGCAGGTGGATCACCCTAGGTCAGGAGTTCGAGACCAGCCTAATGTTCGAGGCCAACATAATGAAACCCTGTCTCTACTAAAAACACAAAAAATTAGCTGGGCGCAGTGGCACATGCCAGTAATCCCAGCTACTGAGGAGGCTGAGACAGGACAATCTCTTGAATCCAGGAGGCAGCAGTTACAGTGAGATGAGATCACGCCACTACACCTGGGCAACAAGAGCAAAACTCAGTCTCAAAAAAAATAATAAATAAATAAAAATAAAATAAATAAAAGCTTTTTGAGGTGTGGGTATCATATGGGGTGAAAACATTGCCTAATTCAACAAGTTGATTGTTTAGCAAACTGATAGGCAACGTGAACTGATCTTATAGGAGAGATTGTCAGGGTTTTTTTTCTTTTCTTTTTTTTTAACTTTAATATAACTTTCAATTTTTTGATTTGTTTTTCTCTTTTTGAGTTGCTCAATATCATAATAAATGGATACATAAGTCCTAATGAGAAGAAATCAGGGAAATAGTACTTTGAATTTCTTGTAATAAACATTAATCTCAGCCAGAACTTTTAGCTTCATTCTTTTGTGTATAAATTTGTTATATGAAATATTTTTCCTTTTGAATACATGTTTCTAATTCATCATGCTCTAGGACTTAAAGCAGAAAAATCTAGCTGAAGGCCCCAAGTTAAGCAAAGTATATATAATTTTTTTAATTTTCATATTAATTGTTTAGAGTATTTTAAATAAATGTTTCATAAGAGTAATATCTGCAGTGGAATGAAGCTTTGATGAAACTCTTACTGTGCATCCACAGGCCTTTTCTGATAGCTTATCCTTTACAGAACTGGGAATCCTCATTACTAGACCCAGCAGGCAATAGGAAAGTGCCTGACTGATAACATTTCTGTTATCTCTTTTAATAAAAACTTAATTTCCTTTCGTTCTTCTTATACTGTCAGATATCGGCACGTTATTTATTTTCCTGACAGTTACTGGTCAACTTGTGAGCACCTAAGACTTTCTGTTTTGACTCCCACCATCTCTTCTGTCTACCTTTCCATCCTTCTTTCCCAGGAAAACCATAGAAGAATGGGTTTGGGGCTGTTTCCAGGCAAGGCCAGCAGAGTTTCCATAAACACATCACAGGCTGGCACAAAGGAGATGCAGAAGGAGCAGCCGCAGCATGTACAGTCAAAAGCACTGGTGGAAATCTGAGGATTGTTAACCAAAAGACTTGCTCCAAGTCCCCAGACGCTTTCCTTATGGCACACTGAGCACACTGTGTGTCTGGACAGACAGCTCTTTCAGCTGCCTGGAGCTTTCAGCCCAGGGTTTGAAGCATGACAGGATGTGGCAGCCCTGACTCTGGATAATGTAGAACGATGCAACAAAATGCATCAAATTAGAAAATGGAAACTTTTCCTTCCCTGAACTGTAATTTAGCTGTCACTTGGCTTTAAAGCAGCTGAAAACAATTTCTTGAAAGTGAATGTTTATTTCCTGAAGTTTCGGGAATAATTATAGGCCTATTCTCTACATGTTTGACATTCCACCCGCATTTCCCATAACTATGTGAGCCGTGCAAGTTCCTTGCACGTGCATATGGTGATCCTTTGCATTAAAAGATGCTGTTGTTGAATGCATGGCACCTTTTATCTGTGGCATGTCACATGCTTTACCTACAACTGTCTTATCAAGTTCAATGCATTCTGTCAGTGTGTGTGTGTGTGTTTATGTGTGTGTGTGTGTTTCCAAGTTCATTTTCTAAATGCTATGAGAAGGATCTACTGGGAAAATTCCTGATTTTACATCTGTCTTGCCACAGGAAAAGAAGGGCAATATAATGAATTTTTATGAACCACGTTGCCTAGTGTTCACTTAGAAACCTTTGCCTTTTCAGGGGAAGCTTTTGACTTCGCCTGGTGAGGGAGTTGGTAACCTGATGCTATTGTTAGAATAATTATAGTCAAAGGTTTCCATGTCGGCACAGAATTTAGCTCAGTAAGGTTATATATTTTGAAATTCTTGTGCCTCTTCCTCTTAAAATATATGCTCTGCAGAATCAGGTGGGTGAAGGCCAATGAGTTGGTCATAAAACAACTTTTACATTGCTAAAAGGAACGTCTTAGATGTCTACGTGCATAAGTATCAAGTTTTACAGAGACAAGTGTTATATGCATGAGTAGAATT
Source organism: Pan paniscus (assembly GCF_029289425.2). Lineage (NCBI taxonomy): Eukaryota > Metazoa > Chordata > Mammalia > Primates > Hominidae > Pan > Pan paniscus. The sequence goes on along the minus strand of NC_073253.2, from coordinate 119,309,564 downwards.
ATTGACAGGCTACTTATCTGAGTTTCCTGATACAGGAATTCAGTTTATTCTATTGAATATTAGAGTTAATATTTGGAAATAAAATATTTGTTATAATGAATAAAATAACTTTTTTTTTTTTTTTGAGATGGAGTCTCACTCTGTCACCCAGGCTGGAGTGCAGTGGCGCGATCTGGGCTCACTGCAACCTCTGCCTCCCGGGTTCAAGCAATTCTCCTGCCTCAGCCTCCTGAGTAGCTGGGACTACAGGCATGCACCACCATGCCCAGTTAATTTTTGTATTTTTAGTAGAGATGGGGTTTCACCATGTTGGCCAGGATGGTCTTGATCTCCTGAGCTTGTGATCTGCCCACATCGACCTCCCAAAGTGCTGGGATTACAGGTGTGAGCCACTGCGCCCAGCCTAAAATAACTCTTTAGTTTGGAGTTGCATGATACTTTAGAGAACTATTTTTACCAGGTTCTGTAACACAACCTACATTTTTCACTACCACCTTTCTGGACAAATGGTGTTATAGTCTTATTTTGCAGACAGAAAAACTGAAATTCAGAAAAATTTTATAGTTCTTAGACTGAGCATGCTTATGACAAGATTTTCGGAGTGCTCTTCTTAAAATATTAGGTTGGTTTCGAGGCAAACAGCCTTTGCGTGTCACCAAATTCAGCATTTGATTCCTGACGTTAGTCTTATGAATAAGCAATCGTAGTTTCCTACTTATTTTCCTATCCAGGACAGTGATGTTTCTTTATTATTATCTAGGAACATTTTATATAGCTCCTAATTATTTAGAAAATAATTTTATTTCAAACCTCCTACGTTGTGTAGATAATCAAAATTTTTGGCAATACAAACTTTATACTAGAGTTTGTTGTCTTGTGTTATTCTATGAGGCTAAAGGTACCTAAGAATTAGCACAAGTCTACTAAATTTAGTACAAGCACCATCTTTAAGCTGGTAACGTGAATAAGTACACTTCAGAAAAATCAGCTGAAAGAATCCATCAGTAAGTTTTATTCCCATATTTGTGAATGACAACGTTTCACTTTTGCAAACTGATTCAATTGTAGTAAACTAGCATTTAAGGCATTGTCTGCAAAGACATACATTTGTAATACACAAGACAAATCCGATAGCTGTAGATCTAAGATACTAGTATACAATTATGAATGCAAACTTCTGACTATCCCTCAAGAACACCTATAAAGGAGAGACAGAGTGCTGTTTTTCATCCAAATTAATCCCATAGGGCCCAGAACTCTTAATTGCAGGGAAATATCCTTTTATCATGGTTCATTCTTTGATACCAATTGATGTGGAGAAAAATCCAAATTGGAGAGTGGAGGTCATTATAAGAAGCAGATTTTCCCATTTAACAGATATTCAGAATTTAAGTAGAAGTTGATGGAAGTGGGCCCATAGCTGACTTACAATATGATCACAACTTTGATGATTTCACTCAAATTAGCATAGACACTGAGCTATCATAATACCGTGTAACTACTTTGTAGTTGAAGAGTAGGTTGCTATTGGCCACTATAGTTTAAAAGGCCGTAATTATTTTCCAGTTCCAATCTCACATCAAAATTTCAGATTTGTATATCCAGTCATTTACTCAATGCCTTTGGATGTCTGATAGAGATTTCACATTTAACATGTCCAAAGCTGACTACCAACATTTCCTCTGACGTGTGGTCTACCTACAGTCTTCACTGCCTTAACTGAATGGTTACTACAACCTACCAGTTGCTCAAGCCAAAAGCCCTGAAGTTATCCTTGTCTCCTCCCTTTTCTCATGCCCTATATTAGTTGGCTGGACTGCCATAACAAGATAACATAGACTGGGTGGCTTAAACAACAAAAAGTTATCTTCTCACACATCTGGAGACTGGAAGTCTGAGATGAAGCTGCCAGCATAGTCGAGTTCTGGTGGTGGCCCTCTTCCTGGCTTGCACAAGGCCATCTTCACACAGTGTCCTCACATGGCAGTCAGAGAGAAAGAGATCAAGCTCTGTAGTGTCTCTTCTTCAAAGGGCACCAATCTCACCATGAGGGCTGCATTTTCATGACCTCATCTAACCCTAATTATCTCCCAAATGTCCTATGTCCACATGCCATCACATTGGGGGTTAGGAGGACACATGTGAATTTTAGGGGGATACAATTCAGTCCACGGTACATCTCAAGTCTAATCTATTGGAAATCCTCTTGAATCTACCTTCCAAATATATCTAGAATCTAAACTACATATTGGAAACCTAAATAATATTACACTAATGCTGTGGTTCAAGCCACTCCCATCTCTCGTCTATATTATTACAATTGCCTCTTGTTTTCCTTTCTTTGACATTGCTCTCACATAAACCAGAGTGAATGTTTTAAACTAAAAGTCAAATCGTGTCATTCCTGTGCTCAAAATCTTACATTAACATCAGCTTTCCACTTCACTTGACTAAAACTGTTTCTTTCCAGTTACCTATGAAACTGCACATGATAGCCTTCCCCAACATACGCACACACCACATACACCTTATTAGTTCTCTGATCCCTTCCTCTATTCTTCTCCCCCTTGCTCACTCTGCTTCAGTCACATTGGCCTTGAACTTACATGTCAGGCATGATTACAGCCTGTGTACTGATGCCATGTGTACCCAGAAGACACTCATATTAGCATGACACTCTTTCTCCTATTTCAAGTCTTTACCAAACTCTTGAGGCCTCCCTACTCTCAAATCTCCCCCAACCAACTTCCCAATAATATTTACCCTCTTTTTTTTTCTTTTCTTCCCCATAAGCTTTCATTAATTTTCTTTTTTTATTTTTTGAGATGGAGTCTCACCCTGTTGCCCAGGCTGCAGTGCAATGGCGCGATCTTGGCTCACTGCAACTTCCGCCTCCAGGGTTCAAACGATTCTCCTGCCTCAGCCTCATGAGTAGCTGGGATTACAGGAGCTCAACACCGTGCCGCACTAATTTTTGTATTTTCAGTAAAGGCAGGGTTTCACCATGTTGGCCAGGCTGGTCTCGAACTCCTGACCTCGTGATCCTCCTGCCTTGGCCTCCCAAAGTGCTGGGATTACAGGCGTGAGTCACCGCGCCTGGCCTAATTTTCTAATTTACTTTCTTGTTATGTTTATTGTGTACTATCAATCTCATTCTGCTTCAGTGCAAGCTTCCTAGGAACAGAAATCTTACTCTGTTTTGTGCAGTGTCGTATCCTAAGCATCTAGGGCAGTGTCTGCATATAGTAGGTGGTCAATAAATATTTGTTGAAGGAAAAAAGAAAAGTTTCGGTTGGAACAGTGACCCTTGTAATTCGAAATTATTAATACATTCCACCACTATTCTGATCTCTTTTTCCACATTCCCTCCTACTTCCACTCCAGCCAACATTAATTGGTCAATGCACACATGAATGCTAACTCACTACTACATATTTCACAAAGTGCAATATGGTAGAGATTTAAACGAAAAGATATGGCTCCTTCCCTCACATAAGGACAAGTGATTGACAACAAACAGAAAACAATAACACATGTACTATAGGATTCTATGAAAATATTTAAATTTTGTAAGAGTTTGAGGCAAAAAACATCAGAAAAGTTTGGAATTATAATTGTAAAAGGCTTCCCGGTACAGAAAGGGATTTGAAAAGTGAAGAATAATGAAAATAATATACATAAAACATCATATAATTGTTTTTATGATTATATGACATGTATTATATTCATTTACTTTGTTGTTACATGGAGCAATTCCTTAAATGAAATCACTGAGACTGGCTTCCAAACTGGCTGACTAGGGCCTCTAAGCAGAAGGAAAGCTTGTCAACAGATGTCACATTCTGCTAAACTGACTTACCACAAGAATAGGCTGTTGGGAGGAAGCAGAGAGGTCTCTAGGATTTTCATCCAGTAGTAAATCAGCCAAATCAAAACTCAGGGATATGATGTGGCAAAGAATGTAGGAACCTCAGGCATGTCAGGTTTTCCCTGGAGGGGAGCGGCATAAGCAGGCGAGCACAAAAGCCACATAATCACCTTATTCATGACTTTGAGTTCATCCCGGCTGGTATCGATTGGCAAGCAGTTGCAAAGAGAAAATCATGAATGTCACTCTTAGAGAAAAGCTTAAATATATTAGCTAGCTAATTGAAAGCCTTCAACACACACCAGGCTTCAAGCAGCCCCACAAGAAAACCAGTTAAATTTATCATAGGTGGAATGAGTAGAAGGGAGTCAAGATGATCCCCAAATGCCGATGCCTCCTAACTTCTAACTTTTAAATAGTACATTCTGTTTCTTACAACTTTTGTCTAGTGAAGATGTTTATGAACGTTTTTCATGTTTATTGTGTTTTAGTAATAGAAAAATTTAGAGTAAGAAAACATGCTCATAGAGTAATTTCCCTTACAGTCTTCATGATCATGTATCCAGGAAGAGCTGCTCAATGAAACTCTACTCTGTGTTATTAATACTAGTAATCACACACTGCAGTTTAAAGTTTCCTGTCTTGTTAACATGAACTTAAGCAGCTTGACGCATTCAAATATGTATAGTGACTCAATTACATACCAAAACCAAATGGCTATAGTTTGTCAACATAATAAAGATAGGAGATAACTATGGTTATGGTAGAACAATTAGGATACCATTTGACCAGGGCATGGAATATATGTCCATTCATTCATTCATTTATTTATTCAAAAAATATTTATTCAGTGACTTCCGTTGCAACAAATAATGACTTGATAAAGTGGGTATGGGGAAAATATGAGAAACTTAAAAGTGAGGGTGAGAAATTAAAAGTTCTGTGTCTTAAAGTAGGAAGCATTAATATTATAAACAGAGAGGTGTCTCAACGGAGCAGTGAAACTCCTGGACAGGATGAAGCAAGTATGGATTAGAGGCAGGAAATGGAAAAGGCCAGACTAGGGGTAAAGCAGGGAAGGAGAGGGAGGGTGAGATGTGATCTGAGACAGCTATCAAATACACCCGTAAATAGGCCAAAGTAATAGTTGGATGAGAACAAGGGGAAATTCTTTTTTTGAAAAGTGATGAGAGCAGAAGCCTGTTTCCAGGATATGTCAGAGGAAATGGAGGCAGTAGACATAGGCTGCTTATTTGAAAAGTTTGAAAAGAGAAAAAAATTACAGCAGTAGCTAGAGAGGGCAGCTGGGTCAAGAGAACATTTTCTAAGACAGCGAAGAACTAGACATTTTTGAAGGCATAAGGGTGAAAGCTGTGAGGAGGGTTTGAAGACACCTGAGAAGGTGGAGATAAACTGAGAATTAGAGTCTTTATGGGCCTGGGAAGAGCAGAGTAGGATGGCACGAAAGTGGCTCTGAGCTTTAGAGGAGGAGAAGGACTTGTTTCTGGAGTGGAGACAAGATAAGAAGTAAGTCACTGTAACTAAATGTGCCAACCTATAATGACTTGATCTTAATAGTGATATAAATACTAAAGGCAGTATCTGAGGAAGATTATACCTTCCTTCACTTTTATTACAACCTTATCATGACAACAAAAGCACACACACTCACCTGTAATTAAAGTACATCTCTCCTTCCACAGTTTGATTTCCACTGAGTTTCTAATACTGATTTTTACCATTTTTTTCTCTTACCAGTCTTATTCTCTTTTTTAAAAATTCGTTTTTATGTACTTGCCCTGCCAGACACATCAATCTGCTGTACGCTGCTTCTATACCCCTGGAATTACCTCCCCCGACCGTATATTACTCTCCTTCTTTTCTAAGAAATAAACTGTCTTGTATTTTTAGATAAAGACCAACAGAAATTAATGTAATTTGATCCTTGCCTGTGTTATTATCTTTTCTTGATTTTCAATTTGATTTTTACTTGGAGCATGATGTATTTGAGAATTAAAAATAGCTCTTTTTTTCCTTTCATCGTGTTTGTTTTTCCATTTTCAAATATAAGTCATTTAAGCCAGTGGGCTTCAAATAGGGGGTCACAACCCAGCGGGTGTGCAAGATGGAATACAAAAGGAAAGTATTAAAATTTCCCTGTGTTTAAGTCTAACAGTATGAAATAAATTATTTCTTCTAATATTTAGCAGAATATTAGAAGAAACTGAATGAGGCCCAGTTCATATGTCACACTGTCATATGTCACAAATTCTATACAAATATTCAGCCTATTATTGTCATATTGCAGCTTCTGTGTGTCTGGTTGAGGAAAGCTTAATATGACCCACTTTAAAGACCATTTCTCATTAAGAAGTACAAGTGACTTTAAGAGATTCTGGCAAAGAAAAACACACATTAAAGGTTATACTCATAATACAAAACAGGCAAACAACTAGAAATTGGCAGACCTGTCACTACTACTTTCTAAGTGAGCTCAATTTCAGCCAATATTCACAAGAAAAAAAACGGAAAAAGATCTGACAAGCAGTTAGCCGACAAAATTAAAATTATTGAGAAGACTGTTTTGAATATAGGCTTACTCATAATATCATTAGAGATGGCTGTAATCCCAAGCATATATTTCACCTTTAGATACTAGTTAATAATTGTACAAGAATAAAATTTATAAATAAATAAATATTCATGTAGTGGGGGATTTTCTCAACATCGTTTTACTAATAGAGGTGTACAATAATAGCTGGGAGACCTCTGATCTAGTACATTTTTAATTGGATAATATGAATAAATTTTTTTCATAAAATAACAAAACATTAAGGTTCCCATAACTATAAAATGTAGCTTTGAGAATTGTGGAAGATTAGTATTGCTTTCGAAAATGTACCAATTTTCCCTTAAACTACTATACAGCAGAGTACAAAAGAAACCTCTCTATTGGCAAATTTTAGTAAGATATTGGCAAAGATTAGTAAGATGCTTCAAGGGTGAAGATGGACACTCTAGTGGCCTGCCACACAGCACAAGCACTGATTTTTAGGTTGAGTTACTATTATCTCTATATTTCATATACTGTTCAAGTAACCACTGCATCAAGTTTTGGAACTTGATGGCAAAAAAACCATGAACACTTTGGAAATTTTACTTCACTTCTATTATAGTTTTAAATGTCCTAACTCTAAAGTAGATTTTTAAGGTATCTCGGTAATTGATATGCCGATTGGGGCTTGATTTTTATCCTTGGAATACTCACAAACATGGAAATGAGTCTTCTAAATGGTTCTACTGTGCTGGGAAAAAAACACTCATAATTTTGTCCTCAAAGAAAACAGATCTTTATCATGCATTATGTCCACCAGCTATACTCCATTTTCCATGAGGACACAAGAGATTTTCTCTTTTTCTATTAGTTAGCATGGGGGCTTAATCATAAATGCAATTCCATAGACTAGCATTGATTCAAGTGGACTATTACCTCCAGCAGGAATTCTCTAACTGTATTTTCCTTCCAAAATTTTAAAAGCGGCATGCCAGCTCCCATGTGTAGATATCATTACATTTAAAATTAAAGTGAACCAGTTTGGCATTTTACTAGTGTTTTGTTTAGAAACTGAGAAGCTAGCTCTGTGAGTCATTAGCTAGTCTTCTACATGGTGATGAATACTACACAATTGAAAAGCCTATTTTTTTTTTTTGAATTATAAAAACATTCTTTAAAGTAGAAAATATCTATGGTAATGACTACTTAGATTTACATAGTATCTGTTTTAAAGTTTCCAAAGTACTTTAGAGAGTTATTAATTTTCACATTTCTCTCTGGAATGGAATATGAACAGACTGAGAAAATTGAAGTAATGAAGTCACATGATGCTCCCAAGCTTCATTAGTAAGCAATGAAGAAGCAAAAAAATACAATTAAGAATTACCTTGTGACAGAGTTCTTAGATAGACTAAAAAGCTATCTAAGCAATAGATTGTTTCAATAATAATACTTTAATACATTGTAGTCCACCTAATAAAACCATAATGTCAACTCAACTGTATATTGTCAAGCTGTCTTTGTGATGATTGCATAATTTTTAAAGCCAAATTTCCTCTGAAGTGCAATGGTGATGTTATCTTTAAATAAAGAATCTGGGACCATTTTCTTAGAATAATACTTAGTTAAGCAGCTAAGAAAAACCCCTTGTGGCAATCTAGAATATTACATATAAAAGACTGTAGGCCTGGCAGGAGAGCTCATAGAACATTTCCCTGCCCAGGAACTCCAGGCTTTACCTATCAGAGACTGAGGGTGGGCAGGAGACTTAAGAGGACATTGCAAAGCATTGAGGACCTTCATGAATGTATGACACCGTCTTTCTAAAGAATAGAGAAGTGGGTGGGGGAAGGTTGCAAACAATTCGCTGAGATAAAGAAACTAATTGGTGGTAGGACTGGAGAGAAAGAGACTCTCTGGTGTCCCCATTATCTTTTAACTTGGCAGTAACCTATAGTGGTATCTTCAACAATTCTAAAAGCTGATGATTTGGCTGTGAACACAGACAGATCTCTTCAGATCTCCATCCCAGCTAATGGGAAAGTTATACTCCCACCCTCAAAATATTTCAAGCCAGTTGTGAACTGAATCAAACTAATGCTGTAATAAAATCCAGACTCAGCTAAGCCACAGATCAGATTGACTCATTTCTAGTAGACTGACAGAAAATGGGGCAGTATTTTTCTGAAGATAAATATCTACTTTAGATTCCCTGTTCCTTATATTAAGTGTCTGGAATACACTTATAGATTACAAGACACACAACAAGTCAGGAAAATGGCATTCATTATCAAGAGTTGATCAATAGAAGCAGATCTAAAGATAGACCAAACATTGATATCATCAGACAGCTACTTTAAAATATAGATAGCAAAAATGATTAAAGATATATTCAAAATGGTGCACAACATTCATAAAGAAATGGGAAATATTAGCAGAGATACAAAAACTATTTCAAAAAACAAACTAAATGAAAATGCTATAAATGAAAATTACAACATTAGAACTGAAGAACTCATATATGGACTTAGAAGCAGATTGGACATAGCAGAGAAAGCTACTAGTAAAGTTAAAACAGTCAATAGAAAATATCTAAATTGAAAATGAAGAGTTAAAAAGAAAAAGCAAAGTGCATCTGAGCTCTGTGGAATAATGTCAAATAGTCCCAGGAGAGGATAAACAAAATGGAACGACAGTAGTATTTGGTGAAATAATGGCTAAGAACATTCTAAAATTAATAAAAGATCCAAGTCGCTCCAAGCATATCCAAGCAGGATACATAAAACAAACAAACAAAAACCCTTGTCATTGTCAATTGCTAAATACCAACAATAAAGAACAGTGCTTAAAAGTACTGAGAAAAAACAGACACGTGTACAAGTGAACAAAAGAATGGATAAGTTCTCATCAGAAATAACAGAAGACAACAAAAGACATTGAAACTGCTAACAGAACAAAATAGACCTCTCAACCTAGAATTCTGTATCCTATAAAAATAGCCTTCAAAAAAGAAGCCAAAATAATACTTACGGGGATAGAAAAACACTGAGCTAACTTATCTCCAGAAGACCTTCACAATATAAAATGGAGAAAGAAATTCTTCAGACTGAAGAAAATAGTACCAAATAGAACACAAAAGCTTTTCTTTTAGCTCCATTATGTTTTGGTTATATGTTTTTATTTCTTTAGAAGACCAAGTGCTTAAAGCAAAAACAATAACTATGTATTATTACAAGATTATAAAGCCACCACCTCTCAATACTATCGCATTGTCCATGACGTTTTGAAACCTGAATTTTGGAGTGGACACATTGAAACCATAGCAGTTTGGGATAGGCAAAGCTGTCTTGGGATACAGAAGATATTAATCATAAAGATAAAATTGATAAATTAGAACTTACCATAATTAATGTCTGCTTATTAAAAGAAATCATTTAAAATGAACAGGCACTTGGAAAGGACAGTGTGGAGGGTGGGGTCAGGGGAAGTGGAGATGGTTAGTGGGTACAAAAAAACCAAAAAGAATGAATAAGACCTAGTATTTGCCAGCACAACAGGGTGACTATAGTAAAAAATAACTGAACTGTACTTTTTTTTTTAAAAAAAACTAAGAGTATAATTGAATTGTTTGAAACACAAAGGAATAATGCTTGAGGTGACAGATAACCCCATTTACCCTAATGTGGTTATCACACATTGCATGCCTGTATCAAACTGTCTCATGTAACCCATAAATATATATACCAACTATGTACCCAAAAAATTAAAAATTTAAAATTTAAAAAATGAATAGTTCAGCCACAAACTGGGAAAACATAATTGCAGTACAATTATATGAATATTAAACATCCAGAATATTTGACAAGCTTCTACAAATCAATAACAAAAAGCAACGCAATAAAAAATGAGCAAAAAAACTTAATAACTTCACACAAGATCCTGTGAATAGATTTTGTCTTTAGGTTCAATACAAAATAAATTACTTATCTGTATACACATACACAAAAACTAAAATATTTAATTTAGTTTTAATGATCAATGTTTAAAGATGTCAATCTCTTTTTAAAGTTTGATCATTCTTGTGACTACAGGTGATACCTCTTTGTGGTTTTAATTTACATTTCTCTGATGACTAATGATACTGAGCACATTTTCATGAGACTATTAATAGTCTATCTCCATTGACCTTTGTGTCTCTTGTCATTGATAAAAAAGCCAAGTTACGTTTAGTGGAAGGTACTAATTTTGTCATGAGTTTGAACTTGTTCAGATCGTGTATATGCATGACAGAAAACCATCTCAACATTAAAATTCTATCTTTACCTAGAGGTTCAAATACATATACTTTGTCAAATGTAAGGATTCACTCTAAGCCAAAAGAACAAAGCTGGAGGCATCACGCTACCTGACTTCAAACTATACTACAAGACTACAGTAACCAAAACAGCATGGTACTGGTACCAAAACAGAGATATAGACCAATGGAACAGAACAGAGCTCTCAGAAATAATGCTGCATATCTACAACCATCTGATCTTTGACAAACCTGACAAAAACAAGCAATGGGGAAACGATTCCCTATTTAATAAATGGTGCTGGGAAAACTGGCTAGACATATGTAGAAAGCTGAAACTGGATCCCTTCCTTATACCTTATACAAAAATTAATTCAAGATGGATTAAAGACTTAAAGGTTAGACCTAAAACCATAAAAACCCTAGAAGAAAACCTAGGCAATACCATTCAGGACATAGGCATGGGCAAGGACTTCATGTCTAAAACACCAAAAGCAATGGCAACAAAAGCCAAAATTGACAAATGGGATCTAATTAAACTAAAGAGCTTCTGCACAGCAAAAGAAACTACCATCAGAGTGAACAGGCAGCCTACAAAATGGGAGAAAATTTTTGCAATCTACTCATCTGACAAAGGGCTAATATCCAGAATCTACAATGAACTCAAACAAATTTACAAGAAAAAAACAAACAACCCCATCAAAAAGTGGGCCAAGGATATGAACAGACACTTCTCAAAAGAAGACATTTATGCAGTCAAAAAACACATGAAAAAATGCTCATCATCACTGGCCATCAGAGAAATGCAAATCAAAACCACAATGAGATACCATCTCACACCAGTTAGAATGGCAATCATTAAAAAGTCAGGAAACAACAGGTGCTGGAGAGGATGTGGAGAAATAGGATCACTTTTACACTGTTGGTGGGACTGTAAACTAGTTAAACTATTGTGGAAGTCAGTGTGGCAATTCCTCAGGGATCTAGAACTAGAAATACCATTTGACCCAGCCATCCCATTACTGGGTATATACCCAAAGGATTATAAATCATGCTGCTATAAAGACACATGCACACGTATGTTTATTGCGGCATTATTCACAATAGCAAAGACTTGGAACCAACCGAAATGTCCAACAATGATAGACTGGATTAAGAAAATGTGGCACATATACACCATGGAATACTATGCAGCCATAAAAAATGATGAGTTCATGTTGTTTGTAGGGACATGGATGAAGCTGGAAACCATCATTCTCAGCAAACTATCGCAAGCACAATAAACCAAACACCACGTGTTCTCACTCATAGGTGGGAATTGAACAATGAGAACACATGGACACAGGAAGGGGAACATCACACACTGGGAACTGTTGTGGGGTGGGGGGAGGGCGGAGGGAGAGCATTAGGAGATATACCTAATGCTAAATGACGAGTTAATGGGTGCAGCACACCAACATGGCACATGTATACATATGTAACAAACCTGCGCGTTATGCACATGTACCCTAAAACTTAAAGTATAATAATAAAATTTAAAACAAAAACATAAAAAAAGAAGAAGAAAATTGAAAATATTTTAGAACACAGTGTTCTTATTTTATTTTATTCGATTTTATTTTAAGTTCTGTGGTACATGTGCAGGATGTGTAGGTCTGTTACACAGGTAGATGTGTGCCACGGTGGTTTACTGCACCTATTAACCCATCACCTAAGTATTAAGCCCAGCATGAATTACCTATTTTTCCTAATGCTCTCTCTCCCCCACCACACCCTCACGAAAGGCCCCAGTATGTGTTGTTCCCCTCCCTGTGTCCATGTGAAGAACGTAGTGTTCTTTTGAAATAAGACAAGAATAAAAGGAGATAAAGAAGAAATGAAATTTTGATTTTTGTTTATTCAAAGTAATTTTATTACTGTTAATGAGTCCCATTCTCATCATTTGCAAAAGGATTTTTAACCTTTGTTCCTTAGTTCACACAGATACTGAATCAAATCAGGTGCCTGAGAGATTCCTTCTTGCTGACTATCTGTGATGAGAAACACGAAATATTTAACACAGAGGTATTCAGTTATTGATGAAAAGGAAAGACCTCTCACATAATTCCCGTGGCACTGAACGAGATTCTACTTTACTGATTCAATAGTTAATAGAATCAGTCATTTATAGGACCTGTTAAAAATTATTTGTATTTGAATGACGAATTTTATCTAGCCACTTTTAAGTTTTTAGAAATAGAGGAGGAAAACAATCTGCCAAAATAAATATTTTGTCCGTTTATTTTTAAAACTTGGAGTTCAATTCACATGACAGGAGTGAATTGAGTAGTAGCTAAAACATAGTCATAGAAAATAAACAGGCAGGTCCTTACCAATCAATCCTTGCTTCAAATGAAGCTGAGTAACCAATTATTGTACTTTCCCTTGGTCATATCTTTCACACTTCTTTCTATGTGTCCCTTGTTTTTCGGTAAATACAAAACCTTGCTTTTCAGTAACAAGTAAATACAAAACCTCGAGAGTCCGAAGTCCCACAATATATATTACCGCAGTGTTCCCTTACAAAATTAATTCAATCTATTTTGTTGCTCATATTAAAAAAATAAACAAGGTGTTTTTCGTAGATCTCTCGTATTTGTCTTATAAATAAGCACCTAAATTTGAATAGAGTTGGTTTAAAGCAAGAAAATATTTGATGCATAACTCATCTGAACTGGCTTCTATAACGGAATGTGTAGGGGCATGTTGACTGATGAGGAACTAAGTATTTAAAAAAGTGTTTCCAACAATTTTTCTAGAATATTTCCAGTCATCTGAACCTGACTTTCAGTCTAACCATTTGCTTGAAAGTGTCAAGATATATAGCGACAGCTTAATCATAAATTTTCTAAACTCCATTTAGGGAAGTATATCACAATTTTCAGCAACCATAATATATAACAAATAATTACTCCATAGCTGTAATCTTTTCAACAAAGTGTGAGGTAAAAAATGAAAAAATTAGTTGTCTCAAGAGGTGTGTAATAACTGAAATGCTTATTCTTTCTTGGAATGATCCTTTAAAGTAAATATGGTACTTGATCCAGCATTTTGGTCACTTCCCATAAAAATGTAAGTGGTCTTGATAGAGTATACCAAATACTCTGACATATGTTTCACCCCTTTAAATATTGAAATTAATAATAGTACACTCAGCTGTCATTTGCATTCCAAAAGGGTGAAAATTATTAGATTATGTGGCCATTAACAAAATGACAAATGTTCAAACTAATATTAAGATATTTCCCCATAAAAGCATATTTTATGAGAAAATAATAGGGTTAATATCTTATGAAAAACTCCTCAGGCAGTTTGATTAATTAAACATCCTCACCCAAACCTCCTTTAACACATCAGGTGCCACTGTGGGACCTTATGTAGTTGGCTGTGCTATATTGTTAGCTTGAAAATAAAGACATAGAAAATCTTACAAGTTCTTCCAAACCTCAATAATTGCAGAAGAAGTGGTTTTACATAATTTAGAATCTGTTATGGTGGATGACTCAGGGACACTAGAAATTTACATTTTTCTTGCAGACAATTGTGTAGTAACAGGGTCTGAAAAAAATATTTCAGCACTACGGATTTGGTGACATAAATCCATTCAGTGTATCAGTCACAGTTTGATGAGAGAAGGAGAACCCCTCTGGATGATACAACATAAGGGACATTTTGCCAGATTTGAATGAACATGATTATGAGAGCGGGTTCAGCAGTCTATGGAGGTTTGCTGGTGTTGGGTCTGAAGTCAACAGGCCTAGCTGTTGGAAAGGAAGATGGATTTGAATAAGGAGAGAGCCAGTACAAACTTAGAACCCATAAGCATAAGTTGACCCTGATCTCTTCCAATCATGTTGTTGCAGGAAACCTGTAGGATAAACTGGCATCCTTTGCCACAGACCTTTACGCAGCTGGCCCATGATTGGAAAAAGCTAAAGGAGGAGCTGTTGGGTGCTGAAGGGGCTACAATAATACCTTCTGTCCTGCACCAAGAAGATGAGCTAAGGTATCTGTGAAAAAGTGAGTAAGCTGCAATAATTCCTTGTGATTTGCTGATTTTCAGAGTGTTTTTTTTTTTTTTTTAAACGTACTTCACTTCTGCCTTACTAGTCTCATGCAAATTTCTTTTATGGACACCTCTAACACAGACCTACACAAGGAGGGGAATTTCAGAAAATGACATTCCAGCTTAGCTAAATTGATGCAGTACAAAGACATGCTAATTTAGGTACAAAATTAATCTCAATAACGGGTCTCTAAAAATACTTTTGATTGAAATAAATTTTAAATAAAAAGTAGTTTAAACTTTCAGTGATAACAGGAAAAGGTTTTTCTGTGTTTTGTTTTGATAGTACTTTTCTTAGGAATTACTTTTGAGTACAAAATTTTGTGCCTCAAGGTCATTTTATATTAGCATCTTAGTGGCATCACTGAAATGTGTCAACATGTCTGGGGGTCTTAGGAAGCAATGCCCCTTAAACTATTATTAAATTTGAAGATAAGCCAGAAAGTTTCAACTAAAGAACTTGTTTAGACATGTTCCTTGATAACTGAAGAGTGTTAAGCATTTTCAGAAGTCTCAGAAATGGTTACTATTGATAAGCTTGGATAAGGTCAAACTTTCAATGATTCAGTCTTTAGAACAATATTGATTGAACACCTCTCCTAATCCAAGCATTAGATAAATGAAGATTATTAAAACACGGTGCTTGTCCTCAAGATGCTTAAGGTCTAGGATGGGAAACAGAAAGATTAAACAGAAGATTACAGTCTATACTGTGGACACTATACAGTGTATACACAAGATTCAAGAGGAAAACCAAAGAGGGATACTTCATCTTGAGTTAATGGTGAAAAATGCTTTAAGACAGAACAGTTTCAGAGATCCACAGTGATTTGTGGTAGAATTTGTCTTTGTTATTCAGATGTTTGCCTTTTATTGAGATAGGCAACATGAAAGAAGCAGATTTAAGGTCACAGTTGAGCTCAGATTTGTACACACCCAGTTCAAGTGCCTGTGGCACAGTCAAATAGTGTTACCCAGAGAGAGTTGAATGCATACACGTTTCATCCTCAGAAAAGTGATGCCAGGTGGAGTCAAATATTTGGGAATCAGTTCAGAGATACTCTATAGGCTTTCGCATCAGGCATTTTTTTGTGGCATACTTTTTGAAACATCCTCTATTCATACACTGCCTTTGGCACTTCCACGTGGGATCAGTACCCATCAGGATAGCCCAGGGGAAACCCGTTCTGAATTTCAATTCTGATTAGCCTGCTTAGATAAAAAATACAGTATTTTGAAGCTAGTAAACATCTTTACAAAACAGCGTGCTTTATCCCTTGTGCTGGCTTATTATCTGCATTGATTACTACCATCTTGCTTTTCAATGAGAATTCTTCCAATTCCAGGATTCTAGGCCATCTGACAGGCACATATAAGATCCAAATTTGATCCCCAGTTTAAAAGAAGTTCTTCAAGGCCCTAAAAGTTTGACAGCCTAATAACTATCAAAGAAAATATCGGTCAGATTTTTAAAGGTACATTTTAGCTAAACCTCTGCAAACATTATGACTACACTATCTCTCACCACTATATAATTTTCCTACAATATTCTGTATCTCACAAACACCTTTTTTGTTGTCTTTCATTGATGCTTCTTCTACTACAACTCTGTTTACCCCTTTGTTTCACTAATACTCCAGTTATTGGAAAAACCGGGTACCACCCAGAGGAACCTCCAGCACATTCTTCTGCAAATCAAAGACTGATGCAAGAATACCAGACAGGCCAGGCCAGGCTCACTCTCTGTGTAGGACATGTGAACAGTGCATATTGTCTGATTCACTCTTGGCACTTACTGAATATCATTTTTGGAATTTGAAGGACCATTACCTGGGAGCCTTTAAGAGTGGGAAAGATTGGCTGGGCGAGGTGGCTCATGCCTGTAATCCCAGCACTTTGGGAGGCTGAGGCAGGAGGATCACGAGGTCAGGAGATCGAGACCATCCTGGCTAAAACCTCGTGAAACCTCGTCTCTACTAAAAAAAATACAAAAAAATTAGCCATGCGTGGTGGCAGGCGCCTGTAGTCCCAGCTACTCCAGAGGCTGAGGCAGGACAATGTCTTGAACCCAGGAGGCAGAGCTTGCAGTGAGCCGAGATCGTGCCATTGCACTCAAGCCTGGGCAACAGAGTGAGACTCCATCTCAAACAAACAAAAAAAAGAATGGGAAAGATCATCAATCCTTTTGCCCTCAGGGTCCAATTTCTCCCTTCAAAATTTCCATCCACTATTCTCTGAAACACCTTACCCTCTGACACTTCTTTTTATACTTCAGTGAATCATCTCAATCATGAAGAATTAAAAAGCAGTTTTTGTTGCAAAGGAAGTTTTGTATTTTCAATAGCAATGTGACTACCTTGGTCTAGAGTAATGGTTCTGAGAAACCATCTCCCTCACGTCTAGAATGTGCCTAAGTGCCATAGTACAAAGGTTAAGAGCACACACTTTGTAGCAGGGCAGACCTGCAACTGCCCCTTGTAATTATAACCATGCTTGGGTAAATCACTTAACTTCATAGTGCTTTAGTTCACTCATAAGTAAAATGGAGCATGTAATGATTGTGGCTGGCTCCCACACATCATTCCACTTTCAATGATTCTTCTAAGATAATTGTTATATCCAGGCCCCTTGCCTGTGATTGCTTCATGAATGAGCAGGCTCAAGCTACTTGGGGTCCACAAAATACAAAATAGAGACCGGTTCTGTTGGATGTACAAGGAATTATGATGCCCCATTGTTGGCAGAAGATATCCCTTGCCCGAGAGGATGATGGGCATCAGCAAAAGGCCAACATTGTAGAGGGAGGATGGAGAGACTGAAAGGTACTTGATGATGCTATTGAGAAACTGAGAAGCATGAAGCCTGCACTGTCTCTACGCTTCTGGTTACTATATAGTGAGTGTGAATTGCAGGGTGTCTTACAATCCAAAGCTCAGTGATAAAGAAAAAATTAATAGACCTACCTCGTGGAGATTTGTAGCAATTAAAGGAAATATTGCATGTAAAAAGTATTTGGCTTTATATAGTATATAAGCTCATAGCAAGTTCTCAACTAAACATACTTGTTGTTGTTGTTATCTCAACAAGGAAACCCAAGAAAATGCCAACCTCACTTTGATTCTGGGAGGGAACTTAAGAAGGGAAGTAATGAGTAAGCCAGCTCTGATCTCTCAGCCCCTCTCGTCCCAGCTGTATTGAGACTCTTAGATGTACCCTCTGACCTCACATTTTAATTCTTAACCATTTTCCTATGTTCTGATATCTGCTGGTTTTCACTAGTTTTTTCTTCTTCTAGAGTTTTTACTGTATCAAATGCCTTGAGAAGAACACGAAATGGAGTAAATAGTGAAGAAATCAATCAGTGTTTTCTCCCTCTGCTTTATGTTTTCAAAAAATTACAAAGTAATTTTCTCTTTCAGGAGATGCAGACAGGGCTGTGGCTCATGGATTCTCTACTCCCTTGTGCCAGAAAGGAATGATAGCTTTTGTGTTTCAAGACCAGGAAAAATCATTTGCTAGGTACTACAAAATAACTGCAAGGCAGGCTTTGTTTTTGAAGATCTTGGGTAAACTAAAAATTTAAGGTGGATAATCTGGGGTAAAAGGGCTGTCCCCTGGGCAATCAAGGAGAAGAGAGGAGTAGTCTGACCACAAAGAGGGTGAATTGCATTTCCATGGCCTGAATGATAGCAACAAGTGACTGGTCCCAGAAGTTGTGTGGATCTGTTGTTTTGTCACTGGTGGAGAATCCCTCTCTTCATTAAGACCTCTTTGATTAGCAAATGTCATGGCTTTGGGAGCTGGGATGAGGTCCTTAAGGATGAGCCTGCCATGACTCCAGCAGAGTCACTTGCTTATCTGTATGAAATCCTGTAAGCCTAAACAATGAGCAATTCAACAGCAACTAATAACTGTCATCAGAGACTTCTCTACCATTCTCCTAAACCACATAAGCTCTGGAAGTCCTATTGTTCCACTAGGAAGGACACAGGAGTTACAAAATGTTAACCTTTATTTCAACCTTAGCCATTGAGCTTGGAGTTAGATATGACATGTCTTAGAAATATGTATATATAAAACCTTACATTTTATCCACCTGAAATGGCAAAGGAAAATTCCTACCTATTTCAAATACCTCAAGTCGATGGCCTGTCTGGCCACCTAAAGTTATCTGTTACTCTCTATTCTGATGCCCCTAGGCCAAGACTGTCCATTCCTAGACAATTCTGTATATTAATGTTATAGAGTTTTTCTTTTTATTAACTTCACTTGCTATAGTTAATCCCTGAATATTAAAATTATCAAAAGGAAAATCTTGATTTTTCTTTCCTTTTCCTGTTTTTTGTTTGTTTGTTTGTTTGTCTTGCAGCTTATGAACTACAGTTTACGGTCAGATATTAGACAAGCCAATTTCTCTGCACGTGTTAGGTAGTAAAACAATCATTACACTATTAGTAACATAGCCTCTCCAGAACATCTATCTACCTGACAAAGTGTTTAAAGAAGAAACACTTAGCGAAAGCTTTGAGAACAAAATGCATTTCAACAAAGGCAATGTGGTGTTCAATGCATCAAAATATGGAGATTAAAGCACGCATCAACTTTTTTCTATCACAAAACTGTCCTACTTGTCATTTTAAGAAACTGGCCTATGAAGCATGTGCTTTGATCATTTATAATAGATTCTTTCTGACTGGTTGTCAACATGAAAATTAAAATGCCTAGTTGAGAAAGCACAACAGCAATTTTGGTAAAGAAAGATTAATCATTTGTTCCAAATAATAAAGACTTTATCACTAGTTTAAATCAATCCAATTGTATTAGAAACATCTGTTTTGTTTTCAGAAATCACATGTCATATCTAACATGTCATATCTAAATTAAGGTGGCCTAGCTATATTTAACATCCATGATGTTTCTTCATCTATAGATTTGCACACTGACTTCAATACATCAATGTAGTACATTTTGTAGAAATGTTAAATGACAAGAGAAAGATCCATTCATAAAAAACTACATTTTTAACATATTTAAATTAATTACATTTTTAAAAAGATAATTATATCCTTTGTCTTCTAACAAGTTAAAAAATGAAGGAAACAAGATAAACAAACACAGATAGTTATTAAGAATTGTTCTTCATTGACAATAAACCTTAAACACCTTCAAAGAATTAGCTTCTAATATAGTTAAAGCATAGAGTTTTGAATTTAAAGAAATTACACTACAAAGGAAAAAATCAACAGCATAACTCTAAATATTTACTTGTAATAATTTAAAGATGAAATACAAGTTATTTAATATGTTCATTTATATCAAGGATGCTTGAGTTTTTCTTTATTTCCATTGTTTATACAAGAAACAATATAGGCATGTGATAAACATATATTTTTTGAAAACTATGTGCCAAAATTATTGTTCATATTACCTATCAGAACTTTTATATGTCACAATTTTAGCCTAGCACAAATGATTCTTATCATAGTCCTAGCCTAGCAAAAATGATTCTTATCATAGTCCTAGCCTAGCACACATGAATCATAAGTGATAGAGGCAAAAACAATCCTAATATAAGTATGTGAACATAAAGCATAGAGAAATAGCAGAGATATAAGGTAGCTGTCAGTTTAAATAAGAACACAAAATGACAACACACAAACATTGTAGAATATAAACAACGTTATCATTTTCCTTGCCCTGAACTAGATAGGACATCTTACATTTTTATTTTTATTTATTTATTTATTTATTTTTGAGATGGAGTCTTGCTCTGTCACCAGGCTGGAGTGCAGTGATGTGATCTCAGCTCACTGCACTATCCGCCTCCCGAGTTCAAGCCATTCTCCTGCCTTAGGCTCCTAAGTAGCTGGGATTACAGGAATGCACCACAACACTCAGCTAATTTTTGGATTTTTAGTAGAGACGGGGTTTCACTATGTTGGCCAGGATGGTCTTGAACTCCTAACCTCGTGATCCACCCCCCCTCAGCCTCCCAAAGTATTGGGATTACAGGCATGAGCCACCATGCTCAGCTAAACATCTTACATTTTATATCTTTACCACATGCCTTACTATATGTTCTGTCAGTTATCAATAACTGTATTTCTTTGAATTTGTTTATATTGGATATTGAAACTACTGCAGTTAATATACCTAATGAACACTTTTCCTGGATTTGAAAACATTAAAGAAGATTTTTTTTTCTATATAGAGTGCCATTTTTCAAACCGTGTTGTCCAAAATACTAGCTCTAGAGATGTTAAGGTGTTCCATGTTTAAAAGGGTTTGTGGTCAAATAAGTTTGAGAAACTCCATAAACTGTGTATTATCCCTTAGAAAGTCACATTCCAATATTTTTAAAAGACTCACCAGAGATGAAAAATTTAACAAATAAAATGAAAAATACACCGGATGGGATTAACAACAGATTAGACATTGCAAAAGAAAAGATTAGTGAATTGGAAATTATATCCACAGAAACTATTCAAAATGAAGTACTAGGAGAGAAAAAGGGGCTGAATAAAAATGAACAGATCATTAGGACGAATTAGACAAAAACAAGCATTCTAATGTATGCATAATTTGAATCTGAGAAGAAATAGCAGTGGGGAGGAGGAGAATGACAAAAAATATTTAAAGAAAAAAAAATCCAAATCTGTTGAAAACCATCAATTCACAGATCCAAGCAGATCAACGAACATCAATCAAATAAACCCAACAGAAATCATGCCAAGGCTTATCATCAACTTGCTGAAAGTTAATGATGAAAAAAAATTTAAGAGCAACCAAAGAAAAGAGACCATACTTACAGAGGAATAAACATAAGAATGACAACAGACTTCTCGTCAAAAACTATGCAAGTCAAAAGAAAATGAGGATGCCTCTTTCAGCTATATTAGAGAAATAAGGATTGGATTTATCCTACTGCCTTAAACAACTAAAAACAAACAAAATACATAGAACAATAGTTTTCAGACATTGGACAACAGGCAGCACAGGACAGTGATTCTTGAGAACAGGGAAACAAATTAAGTGAGCCCTACAATTGCTCCAGCTTACTGCCTAGAAAGAATTTACAAGCTTCAGTACGGGGAAGAACAGAGCCTGGCTGTCTCCCCAAGTTATGAAGATAGAGTTCAGAGTTCTGGAAAAGTATTTTATCAAACATTTCTGATATTTTTTAAAGAATACTTTATAATCAATTATCTAATTCATCACTATTTTAGGTTCCTCACATGAAGTTCATTTATAATGTCTTTTAGGTCATTCATAAATATGCCTGATCATTATCATCATTACCTGAGGGAAATATGGCATTATAGTTCAAAGACTTAGCTTTGATTCATTCGTCTCTGCGTTATTTTTCAATATTGTCTTGGATAGTCTGTGGATTTCCATATAAATTTAGAATAAGCTTGTTAGTTTCCCATAAGAAATAGTTCATGGTTGCAAATTGAATAGCTTTATTAGCCTTCTTCCTGCCATTTGAATTTCTGTGCCTAGAGACTTTTTGAGACTTGGAGAATTCAGTTAATTGTTTAATTAATCTCAGCACTGTTTAATTATAACTTGGCTCTCTAAAAAACTTTCCACATTTCCTATGTCTCTAATTTGGGTCCATGCCATGCATTAAAAGCCACATGCACAATTCTCTTATATATGCACCTCTCTCTATGTTCAGCATGGCAGCCTACAGTGGAAAAATGCTCTTCAGATTCTTAGGAAGTTTTTCTTTTTTTTAAACTAAGGTTGGGGGGTATCTACTTGACATTGCCTTTAATTTTAAGTATTTTAGAAGTCTTAAGAAAGTCATAGCCACACACTTGATTTGATCTATGCCTCAGGAAGAATTTCACTTTGACAATCTTTTCAGAATGAAGGGATTAAAAATGAGAAATAGTTTTATTTTCCAACTCAGCAATTTCTAGTCCCTCTATGTAGTACTCTTACATTTTTCTTCAAAAAATTGAACATTTCTTTTTTTAACTATCTTCCAAACCTTTTTAATTAAAATAAGCCAACTGATACTTTTAACAGTCTACCTGAAAATCATCTTACCAAGATCCAGAAGTATATTAAGTATATTTCCTTTCTTCCAAGTTCTAGTAGGCAACAGTTTTCCAGTTGTTTCATTGCCACATAACATGACTCACCAATTTTTCAACCTTCAATAAAATAATTTTTCTCAGCATCTTTCTAGTTTTGTGGCAGTTTTCTTGACATTTTCATAGCCTAACAATTTCTTGCCATTATTCTGCCTCTGCTAACAGTTGGCTCTCTGACTATAGAGTTACTTTGGGGTCTTCCACACGCTAAGATATCCTGACCAAAGTTTCAGCCTTCCATTATACTTGGCCATTTAATGGTTGATACACTTGCCTATACTTTCTTACTTCCCCACATATCCTTAGAATGATTCCCATCTTTTGGTAAATTTACCACATAATTTATTGCCCCAACCAGGACATTTAAGAAAGTGAAAGTGAACACTATTAATAATTATTCTCAGGTAACATGAAAACAGTGACTTTTCAGGGCAGAAAGAGATGTATGTGTACCATATTTTTAGGTAACCTGAGTATCTCTCGCCTATGCAAGGATTATGAATAACTGAAAAGATCATTATAAATATACTGATAAAGTTTTCTACTTGAATAAACAGTCTTGATAACTGGACATACTTCAGAGATAGTTAAATTTTGAAAAATTTTTTAGCTCTGAATCTTCAATATCTGATTGTAGACTTAGTTAGAGTTTCCATGCATTTTAAGAAAATCTTGTATAATCTCAGGCCTTAAAACTTTTTAAGAGTTTTGGTGTTAAGCTTTTAGGCAAATGAAGTTGTCATCAATTTTATACAGTATGTTTAATTATGAGAAAAATCACAGATGATAGAGTATTTATAAACAAATTAAGCTCAATGAATGTTAGTAATTAGGTAATAATGCATCTTTAGTATATTAATATATAGCCAAGAAAATTAATTTTATAACCTTATCAACCGGGCTGACTTCCTACAAGAAATCTGAAAATATGAGAGTAGAAGATAACACCATGCAGTAGTAAAGACAGAATTCAATCCAAGATTCATTCTATCCAACATTCAAGGCCCAGAAGAACATGAGAATTTTCTTTGATTAGGGCACTATAAACCAGTAGAGCGTGGATTCTATTTTCTGAGTGCCTCAGTCTGCATGCTGGGTGCAATGCAAGCACGGCCATTTTCCAGAACCTCTAGAAGCTAAGATGATTACAGATGGTCTTATAACCTAGTGGAAATAGCCCTAAGATTGCTAAATGCATAACTTACATGGAATTTGTCCATATATCCATGTATTATACTATGCCATTTGATTCCATAGTTGCCTTTGGTGTTAGAAAATCTGTGTGTATGATTTACATAGTATTAATATTTCCTGGTTCTGGTAGATAACTGTCTTGGCTATTTTACCTGCTACAGGAAGCAATTTTGTCTAACAAAACAAAAGGTTCTTTTCTTCTCCAAACTAGAATTTGTGGTCTCTAAATATGCTATTCACAGAGATTAATTGCTATACTAGAAAATGACCCAGATGCTGGAGAAAATTCATCCAGAAGTTAAATTTAGATCCAAGTTTTTCATCTGAGATATAGAGTCACTCTTTCAGAGTGGCAGAGAATTAAGCCACTGGATACTTAAGCATCATCTGTCTGTAAAAGTATAATTTATATCTAGAATCCTTTGAATTTCACCATTTGATATTTATTTAATATTTCCATGAAACGTGTGGGTAACATGCTTCAACCCAGAAATGGCCTTGGAAAAATACTGACACGAACATATCAGCCACTTAACTACTTGTGGAAAACTTATTCCCATGACCAAGTCATATAGAAAATATTAAGTCTTAGGTAAATCAAGTGGCATGGGAAATTATTTTTAAAGTAGTTTTCTCCTCTAAATGATGATCTTAGACTAAATGATCTCAAAGTTGTCTTCTATTCTTAAATTCCCAAATTATGACTGCACAGGTTAACAAACTTTCTGAAAATATAGAATTAAAGTCAAATATATTCTTTATCTCTGCAAAGTGGAAATTCATATTTTGTTTATATTTTTCCCTAGAAATGTATTACAAATGCAGTCCATGTATGTGAATACACTTAGCTGTTAAGAAATGTAATTATTTCCCATATTTTTTTCCTTTAGAAATTCATTTTCTTTTTCCAGTCAGTAGTGAAGAATTGATGTGGGAGAGGCTCTGGCTCTGGGGTGTATCTGTTGCATAATTTGGATGAAATGGACATTACAGACAGATAGGCAAATACGTGTCCACCTGACTTATCTCCAGAGGCAGAAAGAGCTTGGGAGCTCTTTCACTAGAGGAATTTCATATTATTGGTTTACTCAGGAGTCAATTTGGGCTTATATGGACTCCTTGCTGCTCTGGTTTGAATGTGTCTCCCAAATTTCATGTGCTAGGAACTTAATCCTCAAATGCAACTGAAAGGTGAGATCTTTAAAAGGTGATTAGGTCATGAGAGCTCTACCCTCATGGATGGATTAATGCCATTATCACAGGAATTAGTTAGTTATTGAGGGAGTGAGTTCCTGATGAAAGGATGAGTTCAGGCCCCTTCCTCTCTCACATGGGCACTCTCTTGTCCTCTGCCTTCCTCCATGGAATGATGCAGCACAAAGGCCCTCACTAGATGCCAACCCCTTGACCTTGGACTTTCTGGCCTCCAAAACTGTGAGAAATAAACTTATTTTCTTCTAAATTACCTGTGGTCTGTGGTATTTTGTTTTAGTAGTGTAAAAAACACTAAGACATCTGGGAAGGTGGAGCTATGTCCCTTGGGTTTGCTTTGTACAAGTTTCAGTATCTCAGGCTTTGCTCTTTGCAGAGCAAGGTTGCAGGAGCCATCTCCCAAGACTTTAAAGTCCAGGAAGGATTTGATAAGAGTTTCAACTTAAACTCAGATGTTAACATACAGAGCAGAGGGCTTTTTCTATATGATGAACATTAAGATGATAATTTTCAGACAGATTATTGTATATAAACCATAAACATTACTGTAGATCCACAAGCCAATGTCAAAGGGAAATCAGGGAAGTCTCCACAATAATCATGAATATTCCCTAAATTCCAATTACATATATCTCCTGGCACCTTACATGCATTCTTATGCCTGGAAAAATTCTGAAATCTAATGAGGGTTCAGAGAACCAACCTGTCTAACATCACACAGTAATGGATTGTAGAGCTGTGATTCATGTCCCTGTATCATTGACTGAAAATACCAGATTTTTCTATTACACTTCACATTCTCTCAGGATATCAAGAAAAGGAAACTATAAAGTCATCTAAGAAATCATTTTACCAAAATCCTCTTTTAACTGGGAACTAATGAAAAGCAAAAGCTTTGCCCAGAGCCTGAGAGAGCAAAACCTAGACCCAAAAATGCTAAACCTCAGTTTAGTACCCTTTTGCTTTATGTGAGATTAACATAAAATTTTAAAATAAATTGAATTTTTCTTGCACAGTAATTATTTTCTAAGCTGTTGTATTCTCCATGGTTGCCTTAACACATGGAAGTTCTGTTTCAAGATTAATAGGTAGTACAACAAAATGCAATTAAAATTATTATCACCCTGTGTATGTGCTAGTAAAAACCCACCCTAGGTTATACATACACCATTGATGATTTTGCCCTTGGGCTAATATGGAGAATGTTTGGATTGCAGGATGACAGGCCTAAAAAGAGTCTTAGAGAAGGTTGATGCAAAAGCCTCCTACTGTAGATGAGGAAGAGAGGCCCAGGGAAACTAATCCCACTGCTCAATGTCATGTGGTGAATTAGTGTTTCGGTTTGCACTTCGATCTTCTGATGCACTCTGGTGCTCTTTTCACCACACCACCTTTCTTTCCTTTATCTAAATTTACTCGATTTTATCTCTGCACAACTAACTCTGAGAAAAAACACTCCAAACAAAAGAAACAGGATTTCTAAAAAGATAAACCATAGGGAAATACAAAAGGTTAATGTACAGGCTATAAATTTCGGTACAATATGATTTCTAACCCTTGTTTCCCTTAGTGAGGAATATACCCAGAAAAAAAGCCTTATGTTAGAGATATTCGTTGAACTTGCTTCTGGCTTTTTAACTTCTTTTTTCAGTTTCCAAGGAGCAGCTATTGATATTAACAACTAAATCTCAAGCTCTCTTTTTTAATTTCCACCAGTTGTAGTTAAGGCATATGCCTTTCACATTCTTTCAAAATTCTCTATTTCATAATGCAATCTGAAAACATTACTTTAAGAAGGGTACCTAGCCCTAAACCTTCACAAATCCTGCATAGCTATGGTACTGCTTATTTTTCAAACACTGCCTATTCTCTTTGCAGATGTCACTTATACAGAGTCATAACATCTTGCCTTTTGGAAGACATGTCATCTTTTTCATTCATAAAACTTGGCATCTTTCTTTGTCTAAGTGAAAAGGAATCATAAGTTCTTTGTCTTTCCTAGGGAAAAGGTCTTTATGAACTTTATTAATAAATGATATTTAATTACTGCCAAGAATAATGAGATACATAGTTCATTCATTTATGATTAAGTCCTCTCTGCATCAATAGCATTTATTTTTCTTACAGTGAGCCTATTAAAAAGGAAAATTGACCACCCCCTCTAAATTCTTGGTTTAATGTACTTTTCATTTAAAAAGAATTCCACAACTTGGGAAACAGGCACTCACCCTCGCCAGCTTCAGTCACACACTCATCCCAAAAGGCCTTCTAAACCCTTGTCTGACCTGGATACTGAAAACGCTGGCACTTGCCTCCAGATTTTCCTTTCTCTCACCTGTCATTTTCTCCAGACTCTTATTATCTGCAATATGAAATGCTGGGTGCTGATAGATATTGGCAGAACCTGGTTAAAATTCATTTCACATAGCTTGCTCTTACTTCAAAGGAACAAAGGTTTTGGGGTTTTTTTTTGTTTTTTTTTTTTGGCTTTTCTTTTCAATCCTAAGAACAGAAAACCAAGTTATCTTTTTGGTGTTAAGCATGAAACTGGGTCTTTGTTTGAAAAAGCAATATCTGATGTTTCCTCTTTTTTCAACTCAAACAACTGGGCACTTCTGTATGACACATCCCCATACCCCTGCCTTGGAATTTTGTTGTGTCAGGCACTGCTGACAGCTAACAAACTGCTGTGTGAAGGGTGATGCGTACCCTCACAAAATTCCTGAGCCTGCAAAGGAAAGAAAAGGCCTATGCCTCTAACAGGGAGAGCACATTTATAGAGATTCTCTGCTCCTTTCACACAGCAGGAATCTGTCTCAGGATAAGATGGCTCTCTCCATCTCCAAGCAGAGAATTTGTCTGGTACCCACCCCAGCTCCCCTCCAGACCCTCTGTTCATTGGCAGGCACATATGCACTTCAGATCACTAACTACTTGCGCTGCCAAAGTCCCAACACATTTCCAGCCAATTCTACATCACAGGAGTTTAGCCCATAAATAATAATTGAAAATGTGATATTTGAGTAAAACATAAAAATCCAACAAATGTAACAGCCAAATCATTTAACGCAATCAAGGTATTTTATACTGATTGATTGACACACACAGGGTTTAAATTAAGCAACCAAAATGAAGACAATAAAATTAATTATTGCTTAGGGTAGGAGACTCGGCACAGAGTTTTGCTGCCTGCCTTTGTCAGAGCACTGCATTAATATGGGTCAACAGTTACAACACCTTTAATGTCTAGCACATAAACCACCATCTAAGAAGTGTTTGACTTGCTTATCACCATCTGTCATTTAAAGAGATCTTATTTGAACTCCACTGCTGTCAACCTCATAAAAGATTTAATTTTTATACTTAGATTCTGGATAGACCATGGGAGGAAACATTCCTGTAGCATTTTTGATTGAGGCATTTTTTTTTCCTCCTACAGGAAAAAGATGGCATTCTGCCCAGGTATACTGGCACATTGAACATAACGTTCAAGCTACCCTACAATCGAGCTTGGACTGAACATTCTTGAAGACAACACAATTCAGTGTTGATCACTTTCTTTACATTTCATTCTGTGCTATGTTCTCCTGTGAAATCCTTGAAGCCAAATAAACAAACAAAATAAATAACAGGATGCACTTAATGTGCTTACAGAATTATAGGGTTTTGAGAGATGGCATGGTATCCCGCTAGAAGCCATAAAAATACCCCAGCTGTTTCATAGTGTGCAGAAAATATATTGGTTTTACATTTTATAATTTCAAACTCTGTTGTCAACAGGCAACTTACGTTATTTTATATTCCATTCATCACAACCCACCATAATTCCCATGGCAGAGCAAAGTAAAATATATTCCTCTGTGCTGACACTACTTATTGTTTTTTTGTCTCCTATAAATGATTTGTGGCCCTGCTTTGAATTTTGGTAAGAAAGTGCATTTCCAGAAGCTTTTATAAGAAACAGCACATTGTACAGCTCAGGAGATTCAGTCTCTTAGGAAACAGGAAAAGGCCATTTGGCTTTTTCTCACAGCCATTTATGTTTTCTCCCATTTATTTTCGCCAATGTCCTTCAGGCTTCTCTTTTCAGAGAAATTCATCAAGCAGCTATTGAATCTATTAATCCCTTGCTTTAGTGCCCATCAGCCTACATCTTCCTCAGGTAATCATTGTAAGCCCTCTACAGCCTCCTCTTAAGGTCCAGGTCAGACTATCTCTTCTATTTCTATTTTATTGTTGATTCAAAGACTATCAGGTGATAATTGTCAAGAGCAAAGGAGAAGTTGACACCATTGTCGAGGAACCTAAAAAAGATTAGGAGCTCTGCCCAAGGCTTTATACTTCACTGGTTTCAAACATCTTACCCAAACATTGGCTATCCGAGTCATAAAAGAGGCCCGATTTTTTTGAAGAAGATTTATACATCTCACACTGAAATATTATATCTTCATGGAACTTTCTTTGGCCTCCTCAAGTCATAACCTGTTTTGACAGGGCTATCTTCTCAGGGCCTCCTGGTTTGTGTTGAAGGAGGGAATTGAGAATGGAACGGTAAATTGTGACTCTCACGAGGGGTTGATAGAGGCTCTGT
This sequence comes from Pan paniscus, assembly GCF_029289425.2. Lineage (NCBI taxonomy): Eukaryota > Metazoa > Chordata > Mammalia > Primates > Hominidae > Pan > Pan paniscus. The sequence goes on along the minus strand of NC_073253.2, from coordinate 119,279,641 downwards.
CTGTTTCAGGGATCTGCTCTGATAGTCTCCACGGATAAAAATGTGAGATCTTGTTGAGAAGAGAACAAACTGCTTCCTCAAAATGGTTCAAAGTCAAGTCAGCTCAGTCTAAATCTACCTTACTGATATTTATGAATGAAGCTTCTGTTTAACCAAAGAAATAAAACTACAGAGCAAAAAATTCATAACAAAACCACCCACATTAGTAATAAAATTATAAACCACAATTAAAGTTTCCATCTGAAAAACATTATTAAGTTTCCTTAAAACACTTCCAAGCTTGGAATTACATTTATGACAATTTAAGTAATCAATAATCACATGCATTAAGTTCTTTGCAAATTCAGTTAATCCTCACATCAACTAAGGTGTGAGTGCTATTATTTGCCCATTTTATAGCTAAAGATGCCAAGCCCAGAGAGGTTAAATAGCCTGTTAGAAGTTACACAGCTAGAAGTAGTGCAGCTGAAATTTAAACCCACGCCCTGTATCCAGAGACTACGCTTTACCCATTAGATATACTGCTTCCCAATTTACTACTGTGATCGTTCCTTTATACTTTGCAAATCACTTGTATTTTACTTATTTCCTGATCCTTCCCAATAAACATCTCCCTAGTTTTTTAGGCCTCCATTTTTATTAGTAAACATATAAATGAAGTTTTAAACAAAGGAATCCATCTTCCTTCTTAAAGGGTGCTTATATTTAGAACTGTAAGCAAAATGCCATTTCGTCTTGATGTGTACTGAGTCATCAGAGTTTATCCACCATGGCAGGGAGAGATGAGGCTGTAGGGATATCAAGGGAAGCCACAGAGCAAACGTAAAATTCACGCCTAGCTCCCATTTATTGCAAACTTATTACATGTTTCATAAAAATGGTCTTTTAAAATCTGCCCTACGAATGTTTAGGCTATGTGTATTTTCTTTATTCTAAAAATAAGGAAAAAGAGGTTTAATGTTCCACAGATAAGTTATGGAATTAAGTTTCAAGCCCAGGTCCCTGCCTGAGTCCCTCACCATCCAGACCCTAACCTGTTTTCCTCTGCATTGATTGCAGTTAGGAACACTGGACTCCTTTACTTGATAATCTGAAATTCACCTTTCAGAAATGTTGTGAGTGTCAGAATTTGTTTTAAAATTCAGTAAAAGAATGCCATGCTATATATATTAGGCTTAAGTCTCCAGGATGGGGAATTATTTAGTCAGATTCCCAAGGGAATGGGTTCCATTTTATTTCATTAATCTGAAGTAAGCAATTCATATTTTCACACAACCTCATTTCCATTCATTCAGCTGTATTGAAGCCAGTTCCTGTGGTTGGCTTCTTCATTGTTCAGGAGAGATTTCATCAACTAATTGAAAGGAACACAGCTCTGTCCTCAGCAGAGCTAAATACATACAACAATTTCACCACCAATGCCAGACACATTATCAGTGTCCTGATCTTTGGCCTTTGATACTTTCAAGAGATGTCCCAGGGGAAATCTTTAGCTGGAATGTTAATCTGTTGCTTCTCTGACCTTCTACACATGTACCACATTATTATTACAACCCACATGCTTCTCTTTTCACGCTGTCATTTTGACAATAGAACCGTCGGGCAATTCATCGTTAGACTAGATGGCTGGAACAAAGTGCATACCAGTAAGTGAAATCAGATTGGCTAATGGTATTGTTTAAAATGCAGTAACATTTCTCTTCTGAAATTCACCCAGATTTCAAATGATATGTCATGCCTGTGGGATGCTCTGCAACAATTAGCTACTGGTGATTCATCAAAGAGTCCCAGGGTAGCGATTTCTTTTTAACTTTTTTCTCAACATGCTTTAGAAACATAAATTAGTCCCTGGATTGGATCGGTGTGGATATATCACTCAAGTTTCCTGTCTTTACCCTCTTTCTTCTTTCATCTGGCAGATGTTTGTTTCATCTTCAGATTTACTGAAAGTGGTGCCGGAGTCTGAGAGCATTTAGCAATACTAAAAAGCCATTTCTTTTAAGACTCTGCTTAAATGTTAAATGTCACCTCCTTGGAGAGGACTTCTTTTGACCTCTCTACTTAACATAAACCCACTCCTGTTAGTATCTATCCTCTTTATCCTGCTTTCTTTTTCTTTATAACACCTCTCATCACCTGTCACATGATATATTTATTCATTGGTTGACAGTCTGTTTCCCACCACTAGTTCCATGATTACAGGGACTTCATTTATCTGTTCACTGCTCTCTTTGCAGGGGCTAGGGCAGTGCCTGGCTCAAAGCCAAGGGGGTTGTTTTGTGTATTCTTTTATGAGATGGTCAGGCAGGTATGGCCACAAGAGGAGACACAAAAGAGGCTCAGGAAAACAAAATTTATTCTACTCACAGGTCCTAGAGACAGGAGGCACAGCACACCACACAGGGCCATATGAGAAAGACACCAAGGTGGTCAGGAAGCAGAAGACAGGTGCAAAGGGAAGGTTTAGGCTACTGTTTCTATCGAAGTTTCTGAGGGAAAGGCAAGGCAGGGCAGGGTGAGCAATTTAAGATCGGCTGGCTTGAATAATTGTGATGAGCTTTGGGCTATAGGGGCGATCCTCTGTTGCCTGGCCCTGGGATGATTAAGGCACAGGAATAGTGCATCCTGGGGTGTGGGGGTCCATAGAGGAGGCATCGCTCTGAACTGGTTTGTTTGCAGATCAAAGACACGTGCCCTGCTGTGCTCTCTACCACCTGTAAGCAGGGGCTCAAAAAACATTTGTATTTGTCAAGTGACAGAGAACCTTCTACTCTAAAACATATAGATAGGGTGATGTTATTGAGGCACACGAGCTGCAAATCTCACCAATAACCAATAGGCATTTTTCTGTTATGACCATATAATGAAAGCAGAGGAAAGAATATTAAACACAAATTCCTCTTTCTTTCTAGTCCAACCTTACCAACTGAAGCTTTTGAAAAATATGCCATTGGAAAGCTCTAGTCTGTTTTATTTTATGGAATCTTTTGCTATGCTTCATGCCTTACCATCATTTTCAAACATATAGAGAGTAACCAAGGTTTGTTTAAAAATATTTCATCTTAGATGCCAGGAAGTTCTGAAGCTGTTATGAATAGAGCTTTTATCTATATACTTGAGCCAAAGACAGGATACCTCTTTTTACTGCACTTTGCTTTATTGCTCTTCTCAGATATTGCATTTAACAAATTAAAGATTGGTGATAGACTGCCTTGAGCAAGTCTATCAGTGTCATTTTTCCAACAGCATGTGCTCACTTTATGTCTCTGTGTCACATTTTGATAATTCTTGCAATATTTTAAATTTCTCATCATTATTATATCTGTTATGGTGATCTGTAATTAGTGATCTTTGAAGTTGCTACTGTAATTGTTTTGTGCTGCCATGTACCATGACCATATAAAATGGCACACTTAATTGACAAATGTTGTGTATGTTCTGACTGCTTCACCAACTAGACATTGCCTCATCTTTCCCCTCTCTTCAGGCCTACTTATTCCCTTAGACATGACAATATTGAAATTAAGACAATTAATAACCCTACAATGATCTCTAAATGGTCAAGTGAAAGAGTCACATGTCTCTCAGTTTAAATCAAAAGCTAGAAATGATTACGCTTAGTGAGGAAGGCATATTTTGAAAGCCAAGATAGTCTGAAAGATAGACCTCTTGGGCTAAACTGATAGCAAACTTGTGAATGCAAAGAAAAAGTTCTTGAAGGAAATTCAGGAAACTCCACTGAACACGTCAACAATAAGAAAGCAAAACAGTCTTATTGCTGATATGGAGAAAATTTGAGTGGTCTGGATAGAAGATCAACTCACCCGAACATTCCCTTAGGCAAAAGCATAATTCAGAGCAAGAACCTAACTCTGTTCAATTCTATGAAAGCTGAGAAAGGTGAGGAAGCTTCAGAAGAAAAGTTTGAAACTAGCAGATGTTGGTTCATGAGGTTTAAGGAAAGAAGCTGGCTCCATAACATAAAGGTGCATGGTAAAGCAACAAGTGCTGATGTAAAAGCTGCAGCAAGTTATCCAAAACATGTAGCTAAGATTATTAATAAAGGTGGACACATGAAACAACAGATTTCAAACAGCCATCTATTTGAAAAAGATGCCAACTAGGACCTTCCTAGCTAGAAGAAAGAAGAAAGAAGAAAGAAGAAGAAAGAAGAAGAAGAAGAAGAAGTAGTAGTAGTAGTAGTAGTAGTAGTAGTAGTAATAATAATAATAGTCAATAACTTATTTCAAAGCTTCAAAGGACAGGTTGACTCCTTTGTTAAGGGCCAATGCAGCTGGTGACTTTAAGTTGAAGCCAATGCCCATTTACCATTCCAAAAATGCTAAGGCCCTTAAGAATTATGCTAAATCTACTCTGCCTGGGCTCTATAAATGGAATAGCAAAGCCTGTATGACAGCACATCTGTTAACAGCATGGTTTACTGAATATTTTAAGCCTGCTGATGAGAACTACTGCTCAGAAAAGAGATTGCTTTCAAAATATTACTACTCGTTGACAATGCACCTAGTCACTCAAGAATTCTAACAGAGATGTACAAGAAAATTAATATTGTTTTCATGCCTGCTCACATAACATCCATCTATAAACCATTAATCAAGGAGTAATTTTGAATTTCAAGTCTTACTTTTTAAGAAACACATTTCGTAAGGCTATAACTGCCATGGATGGTGATTCCTCTGATGGATCTGGGCAAAGTAGATTGAAAACCTTCCTGAAAGGATTCACTATTCTGGATGCCATTAAAAGCATTCCTGATTCATGGGAGGAGGTCAAAATATCAACATTAGCAGGAGTTTGAAAGAAGTTGATTACAACCTTCATGGATGACTGTGAGGGGTTCAAGACTTCAGTGGAGGAAGTACCTGCAGATACAGTGGAAATAGCAACAGAACTAGAATTAGACATGGAGCCCCAAGATATGACTGAATTGCTGCAATCCTGTGATAAAACTTTAATGGATGAAGTATTGCTTCTTATGGATGAGCAAAGAAAGTAGTTTTTTGAGGTGAATCTATGCATGGTGAAGATGCCTGAACATTGTTGAAATGACAACAATTGATTTAGAATATCATATAAACTTAGTTGATAAAGCATCAATGGAGTTAGAGAGGATTGACTCCAACTTGGAAAGAATTTCTGCTGTCGGTAAAATGTTCTCAAACATCATCACATGCTACAGAGAAACGTTTTGTGAAAGGAAAAGTCAATTGATAGAGCAAACTTCATTGTCTTATTTTAAGAAATAGTCACAGACACCCCAACTGTCTGCTACCACCAACCTGATCAATTAACAGCCACCCACAGCCACCAATGTGAAGGCAAGGCCCTCCTCTAGCAAAAAGCTTACAACTTGCTGAAGGCTCAGATGATTTTTAGCAGATTCTAGCAATACAGAATTTTAAATTAAGGTATGTACATTGTTTTGTAAGATATAATGCTATTTCACACTTAATAAACTATAGTGTAAACATCACTTTTATATGCACTGGGAACCCAAAAAATCTTTGAGACTCACCTTATTGCAATATTCACTTTATTGTGTGGTCTGGAACTGAACCCATGATATCTTCAAGGTATGCCTGTAATAGTAATAACTGGAAAATCTTCTAAGATTGGAGGATAACACGTATGTATGTTTGTGGGGAGAGGACCCATACCTGCACCTTAAAGTACCTCTCTACCATAAGAAAGTATCCTAAATGCTATATATCACTTCTGCCCCTTTGAAGATGGCCCAATAAAAGCCAACACTGTAAGCCATATTTACCTGGGCTCATGGGACATTATGTATTTTTGCAGAGTGACTTAGTAGCCTGAAATAGTTTATTTTGGTTCTGAAATTAACAAATTAACTCATTATTAATAAGTAACCGTGCCTGTACAACTGGTAGGGAATGCTTCAGGACGTAGTTAGGTGGCAAGGCCATAAATAATTCACTTTCCTTGGATCCTCCATGGATATTGTTATTTTCTTCTCCTCCTGAGAAAATGACCAGTCTTTTTTGGCAGATGTGATAACAACTACACTGACATAACAACAATTAAGGAGAGTTACTATGGAAATCTACAGTGCAATCCTAAATGGTGATAAGACTAGCTAAGGAGTCGTGAAAAGGTGTAGTTCATGATCATCTGGTTACAATATTTAAAATAATTTTCCATGTTTTTTGTTTGTTTAATGTTTACTTTTCATACCCCCTCTTCCATTTTGAGGGCACTGCTACACTCTTCTAAAAAATCTGATTAAATTTCTAGTCAAGATTAATGTCACATTCTGAGTCTCACTGATGGGAGACAGGTATAAACAAAGAATGAAGAAAAGAGTAAGTCAGGAGAGGAAGGAAGATGAGAGATATGCATTGTCACTAAAACGTTATTTTATACAGGATAACGTGTCTGTGGGAGAAGGGATGATCCAAACGCACTATTATTTAGAGATAGAAGTGGTCTCTAAAAGCACTCTTTGAGTCAATGAGTAAGGTGTCCCCGAGGGTAGTGGAAAGGAAGGACATGATGTAACTAAGTGCAAATTGTAAGTTTCAAGGAAGGAAAGGTAGAAGCTGAAGAATGACAAGAATTCCAGAGCCTTCTTCCACTCCTAGAAGGAATTTCACATGCATTTTGACTTTACCACAGTGGACTACCTGGTTAACAGTGTAGTCTTTGAATGTCAAATTAAACTACATGGTTGCTGCTTTCAAAGGATGTCAGTGGGAGCAAGAAATGAATACACAGAAGACCAGAACCCTCAGCCTCAGGGACTTTTCTTTGTGAGCAAGAGATTGTTGTGTCCTTTGAAATCTAGCTCCAATATGTACTTTGCAGGTTTATTGCTTTTAATCTTTATTGTTAGCTCCCACTAAGGAAATTTGTAAAAAGGTAATGACAAATCCCGGAGCTGCTTAAGCCTGCATAGAACGCTTCTAATTTCTAATTCATCTCAATGGAGATTGAATTGTGCAGGTCAACTTTTCATTCAAGGGAGAGAGAAATGAGACCAGGTTTGTTTGAGTTAGTTCTTCTGTAGAAATGAACTGAATTTTATCAACTTTAATATACTGTTTTACAATCAGTAAAAACATTTCCAGAGGAAATAAACAACCTTTAACATTTGGAGCTCTTATGTGAGTAACCAACGAGGTTAGAAAAATAGAAGTGAGATCAAAATATAATAAAAACTTAACATTCTCTGAATTATTAAGGCAGTCAGGATATATTAATTGAGCACACCCCATGGTCAGGCATGGGCTTTAATCACAGCCATGCTGATCAGCCTCTTAGAAATGATCTGGGCAACTGCTTACCAAATAGGGGTGTCTGAGGTGCCCATCTAAGCCATGTGTGATCCCTTAACCCGGGCTCTGGGTATCACCGCCCAGCAACTCTCAAGGTACTCCGGTACATCTGTTTCCTACTGTTGCTGTGACAAATTATCACAGATTTAGTGGCTTAAAAAACAAAACTTTTTAATGATTCTGGAGGTCAAAAGCCCAAAATGGATTTTATGCGGCTAAACTCAAAGAGTTAGCCAAGCTACATTCCTTCTAGAGGCTCTGTCGGCTCTGTTCTTTCTCTTTTCCAACATCTAGAGAATGTTCACAGTGTTTTGTTCACAGCTGCATCACTCGATGTCTACTTCTGTCATCACATTTCCCTCTTTGACTCTGACCCTCGTGCCTTCCTCCTATAAGGTTTCTTGTGATTATATTGGGCCCACCTGAACACTCCAGGATACTTTCTCCAGTTTAAGGTTCTTAACTTAATCACCTCTGCAGAATCCCTTTTGTCAATTCACAGGTTCCAGAGACTGGGATATGAGCATCTTTGAGGAGTTATTATTTTTGCTACCAAAGAGACAGAACACCATGATTTATACTTTCATTTATCTTCACTCTCCCCTTTCTCTTGCTTCCCTTCCAATATGCTCTTGGCACTTTCCAAAACAGCCCTCGGCTCTCCCAACATCAATTGCCTCTTCACAGAAACTGCTCTTTACAAGGTCTCTTAGATTCTCGTGACTGAGATATTTACCTCATCTATTTTTAGGGTTATCTTTCTTGATGTCTGTTAAGGATGACACATTGATGACCATTCTCACCTCCTTATAAGTAATAATAAGGCAGCTTTTATTATTTAAAGTTTATTGTATGCTGCAGTCACCAAGGTAAGCACTTTATAAATATTATTTCATTTGTTCCTTTCAACAACTCCATGAATTAAGCATGATTTTCCATACTTTATAAATGACAAAAATGGAGGGTTTGGGGGAATAACCTTAAGTACTACCTAGCTTTTTTTAGTCTTTTTTTTTTTTTTTTTTTTTTTTTTGATATGGAGGCTCGCTCAGGCTGGAGTGCAGTGGTGCGGCCTCGGCTCACCGCAAGCTCTGCCTCCCGGGTTCACTCCATTCTCTGCCTCAGCCTCCCAAGTAGCTGGGACTGCAGGCGCCCGCCACCACACCTGGCTAATTTTTTTGTAATTTTAGTAGAGACCGGCTTTCACTGTGTTAGCCAGGATGGTCTCGATCTCCTGACCTCTTGATCCGCCCGCCTCGGCCTCCCAAAGTGCTGGCATTACAGGCGTGAGCCACTGCACCTGGCCCTACCTAGCATTTTTTAAACCTCTGTCTCCAAACCCTGCTTTTTTTTTAGGTGATGAACCTATGCAACTGACTAGCCTTGGGTGTCTTCATGTGGCTTCCCCAAGGTGCCTCTATTTCTTTACTCAGTGAAACGCTACCACCCAAGTATCACCAGCCAGAAATCTGGCAGCCATCTCACACTTATCCTATTCTTCCTACATCCAAGAAGCCTCCATACACGGTATTGATTCAACCTTCTAAATGCCCCTTGAAGCTGCCCCCTTCTCTCTATTTTCATAGCCACCACCTTAATTTTGGCTTATCTTCACTCTCGTTTTCTTGTGTTGATTACAGGCATGTAACACATAACGGCACTTTGGTTAAGGATGCACTGAATATACAACAGTGGTCTCATAAGGTGATAATACTGTATTTTTCTGTAACTCTTCTGTGTTTAGCTATGTACACAAATACTTACCATTCTGTTGAATTGTTTACAGTGTTCAGTACAATAACACGCTGTACAGGTGTGTAGCCTAGGAGCAATAGGTTATACCATGAAGTCTAGGTGGATGGGATGCTATGCCATCTAGGTTTGTGTAAGGACACTCTATGAGGTTCATGCCACAATGAAATTCCGTAATGACACATCTCTCAGATCACATCCCCATTGTTAAGTGGCACATGACTGTAAAAAAATAGCTTCTTAACTGATTTCCCTGACTTAATTTTTACCCATTCACTCTATTCTCATTTTTGTAAATTTATTGTGTACCTTGTTTCCAGAACAATCTTTGGAAAGTACACTTTTTGTCCTGTTATTTCCATACTTAAAATTCTATAATGGCGTCTACTTGCCTTCTTGTCTGCCTTCTTATGTCTCTGTGCCTCTGCTCAGCTGTTCCTTCTGTTCAATACACCCTGCCCACTCTTCCCTCCTCTTCTTCCTCTCCCAGTAAACACTGAACTAAATTAATAAACTTAGAAATAAGTAAATGAACATTTGGATATTTTTTTATATTCAATAAGAATAAATACTAAAATTATTATGAGTTTTTTTATTTAATTAAAAAATTTGAAACAATAAAAATACTGAGATTGATTTGACATGACAGGTAAGCACTTAAATTATTTAAGAAGTGTGACGGTTTTTTCCCTCTCAGGAAATCATTTTGTTAATACATGTCAAGAACCTTAAAAGTATTTGTACATTTGACTTAGTATATCCACATCTAAGAATTTATGCTAAGAAAATTATCAAGCATGAAATGTGCAATTAAAGATTTTATTCTTGAATATAAGTATCTATGTTCAAGAAAAATGCATTGTTGAGTATTTTTTAACAATTATTAATTACAAGCCAGTTGTGGTGGCTCACGCCTATAATCCCAGCACTATAGGAGGCCAACGTGGGATGATTGCTTAAGGAGTTTGAGACCAGAGAGGTCTCAAGGTGGATTGCTTGAGGAGTTTGAGACTGGGAAACATAGTGAGACCTTATCTCTATAAAAAAATAAAAACAAAATTAGCCAGTCACAGTGGTGCATGTTTGTAATCCCAGCTACTCAGGAAGCTGAGACAGGAGGATCCCTTGAGCCTGGAAGGAGGAGGTTGCAGTGAGCTGAAATTACGCCACTGCACTCCAGCCTGTGTGACAGAGTGAGACCCTGTCTCAACGTTTAAAAAAAGAATTCTTTGTTAGAAAAAAAATTAGAGACATGTCCAATAAGTAATGATTAAAAATTAAGATATGTAAATGCTAGAATATTTTATACCTATTAAAAATCATGTTTCCAAAAACATAGCATAAGAAAATATTTATGGGTGGGGAGCAAGATGGCTGATTAGAAACAGCTGTGGTTGGTGGCCCTCACCGAGAAGAACAAAAGCGGTGAGTGAATTCTGCACCTTCAACTGAGGTATCCAGGTTCTCCCATTGGGACTGACTAGGTAGCTGGCACAACCCACGAAGAGCAAGGAAAAACAGGGTGGGGCAACAGCACACCCAGGGTTAGGGGAGCCCCAACCCCCAGCCAAGAGAGGTGGTGAGTGATTGTGCTACCCAGCCTGGGAAACTATGCTTTTCCCACATATCTTTGCCACCTCAGGATCAGGAGATCCCCTTGTGAGCTCACATCACCAGGGCCTTGGGTCCCAAGCACAAAGCTGTGTAGACTTTGGCAGCAGCTGCTTGGGTTGGTGGCCATTCAGGCAGGTACTGAGATGGAGGAGTTGTTTTGCATACTCCAGCCCTGGGAATTCTGGTGAGGCAGGAAATCTGTCCACTCCCACTAGAAGGGGGCTAAAGCCAGGGAGCCAAGAGGTGACATTCAGCAGGCCCCACAGCAGGCCATGGAGTCTCACCAGCTAAGACCTATTGGCATGGAATCCCTGTGGCCAGTGATAGCAGGCTGGAGACTGCCTAAGATGACCCAGTTCCCAGGGGAACAGGTGGCCACCATCTCTGTGGCTCTAGTCTGCTGTTTTCCCCTGCCAGTGCTGGGGACACTGGGCGGTTTGGACCAGGAGGAATTCCCCACAACACAGCACAGTGGTGGTGGCAGATCATGGCCAGACTGCTTCTTTAAGTACGACCCTGATCCATCCCTCCTCACTAAGCGAGGCCTCCCTGTGAGAATTTCAGCAACTCCAGCCAGGGGTTTATGGACAGAACTCTGATCTCTCTGGGATGGAGCCTCTGGGGGAAGGGGTGGCCACAGTCTCCACGGTTCAGCCTACTTCATCTTTCCTGCCTGCTGGCTCTGAAGAATCCGGGCAGTCTGGATGAGGGGAATTCCCTTCAGTGCAGCACACTCACTCAGCCAAGGGGCAGCCAGATTGCTTCTTTGAGCAGATTCCTGATCCCCTTCCTCCTGACTAGATGAGATCTCCCAACAGGAGTTGCCAGAAACCTCATACAAGAGCATTCCAGTTGGCATCAGGTTCGCCCCTCTGGGACGAACCTCCCAGAGAAAGGAGGAGCAGGCTGCCATCTTTGCTGTTTTGCAGCCTCCAGTTATGGGAGAGACACAGGTAAATAGGTTCTGGAGTGGACCCCCAGCAAACTGCAGCAGCCTTATGAAAGAGGAGCCTGACTGTTTAAAGAAAAACAAACAGAAAGCTGTAGCAACAACAACAAAAAAGACCCCACAAAAAAACCCATCCAAAGATCAGCACCCTCAAAGATTGAATGTAGGTAACCTCACAAAGATGAGAAAGAATCAATGCAAAAACACTGAAAATTAAAAGATTCAGAAAGGCTGTTCTCCAAATGATTGCAACACCTCCCCAGAAAAGGCACAGAACTAGGCTGTGGCTGAGATGGATGAATTGACAGAAGTAGGCTTCAGAAGGTTAGTAACAAAGAACTTCACTGAGCTAAAGGAGCATGTTCTAACCCAAAGCAAAGAAGCTAAGAACAATAATAAAACATTACAGGAGTTGATAACCAGAATAGCCAGTTTAGAGAGAAACATAAATGACCTCAGGGAGCTGAAAAACACAAGAACTTCACAATGCAATGATAAGTGTCAATAGCCAGATAGACCAAGTAAAGGAAAGAACCTCAGAGATTGAAGACTATCTTGCTGGAATAAGACAGGCAGACAAGATTAGGAAAAAAAAAAAAAGAATGAAAAGGAATGGGTAAAGTCTTAGAGAAATGTGGGATTATATAGAAAGGCCATACCTACAACTGATTGGGATACCTGAAAGAGAGGAGAAGAATGGAACGAAGTTGGAAAACCTACTTCAGGATATCATCCAGGAGAACTTCGCCAATCTAACAAGACAGGCCAACTTCCAAATTCAGGAAATTCAGAGAACCCCAGTAAGATACTCCATGAGAAGATTAAGCCCAAGATACATAATCATCAGATTCTCCAAGGTCAAAATGAAAGAAAAAGTGTTAAGGACACCAAGAGAAAAGGGCCAGGTCACCTACAAAGGGAAACCCATCAGACTAACAGCAGACCTGTCAGCAGAAATCCTACCAACCAGAAGAGATTGGGGACCAATATTCAACATTCTTAAAGAAAAGAATTTCCAACCCAGAATTTCATATCCAGCCAAACTGAGCTTCATAAGTGAAGGAGAAATAAAATACTTTTCAGACGAGCAATTGCTGAAGGAATTCATCAGCACCAGGCCGTCCTTGCAAGAGCTCCTGGAGGAAGCACTAAACATGGAAAGGAAAAACCATTATCAGCCACAACAAAAACACTCTGAAGTTCACAGATCAATGACACTGTGAAGCAACTATCTAAACAGGTCTGCAAAATAACTAGCTAGCATCATAATGACAGGATTAAATATACATATAACATTATTAATGGGCTAAATGCCCCAATTAAAAGACACAGAATGGCAGGCTGGATGAAAAGTTAAGACCCATCAGTGTGCTGCATTCATGAGACTCATCTCATGTGCAAAGACATACATAGGCTCAAAATAAAGGGATGGAGGAAAATTTACCAAGCAAATAGAAAACAGAAAAAATCAGGGGTTGCAATTCCAGTTGCTGACAAAAGACACTTTAAACCAACAAATATTGAAAAAACACAAAGAAGGGCATTACATAATGGTAAAGGGTTTAATTCAATAAGAAGAGCTAAGTATCCTAAATATTTATGCACCCAATACAGGAGCACCCAGATTCATAAAACACATTCTTAGAGACCTTCAAAGAGACTTAGACTCCCACACAATAATAGGGGGAGACTTTAACACCACAATGTCAATATTAGACAGATCATGGAGACAGAAAATTAACAAAGATATTCAGGGCCTAAACTCAGCTCTGGATCAAGCAGATCTGATAGATTCCTACAGAACTCTCCACCCTAAACAACAGATACACATTTTAGTTTGTGCCAAATGGCAATTACTCTAAAATTGATCACAAAATTTCAAGTAAAACACTCCTCAGCAAATGCAAAAGAACTGAAACCAAAAAGTCTCTCAGACCACAGCTCAATCAATTTAAAACTCAAGATTAAGAAACTCATTCAAAACTACACAATTACATGGAAAATTGAACAACCTGCCCCTGACTGACTCCTGGGTAAATAATGAAATTAAGACAGAAATCAAGAAGTTTTTTTAAACTAATGAGAACAAAACACAATGTACCAGAATCTCTGGGATGCAACTAAGGCAGTGTTAAAAGAGAAATTTATATCACTAAATGCCCATGTCAAAAAGCTATAAAAATCTGAAATTGACATCCTAACATCACAACTAAAAGAACTGGAGAACTAAGAGCAAACAAACCCCAAAGTGAGCTGAAGACAAGAAATAACCAATATCAGAGCAGAACTGTATGAAACAGAGACACAAAAAAGCCTTCAAAAAAATCAACAAATCCAAGAGCTGTTTTTTTGGAAAAAAAACCTAATAAAATATACCACTAACTAGACTAATAAAGGAAAGAGAATATTCAAACAGACACAATCAGAAATGATAAGGAGGCTATCATACTGATGCACACAAATACACACAACCCTCAGAGAATACTATAAACACCTCTATGTAAATAAACTAGACAATCTAGAAGAAATGGATAAATTTCTGGAGGCATACACTCTCCCACGACTGAACCAGGAAGAAGTTGAATCCCTGAAGAGACCAGCAATGAATTTTTTTAATTGAGGCAGTAATAAATTGCCTACCAACCAAAAAATCCCCCAGGACCAGATGGATTTACAGCTGAATTCTACCAGAGGTACAAAGAGAAGCTGGTATCATTCCTTCTGAAACTATTCCAAACTACTGAAAAGAAGGACTCCTCCCTAAATCATTGTATGAGGCCAGCATCATCCCAATACCAAAACCTGGCAGAGATACAAAGAAAAAGAAGAGGACTTCAGGCCAATATCCCTGAAAAACATCAACGCAAAAACCCTCAATAAAATACTGGCAAACCAAATCCAGCAGCACATCAAAAGGTGTATCCACCAGGATCAAGTCGGCTTCATCCCCAGGATGCAAGGACATTTCAACATATGCAAATCAATATATGCAATTCATCACATAAACAGAACTAAAGATATAAATCACATGATTATCTCAATAGACCCGGAAAAGCCCTTCAGTGAAATTCAACATCTCTTCATGTTTAAAACTCTCAATAAACTTGGCACTGAAGGAACATATCTCAAAACAATTAGAGCCATTTCTGATAAACCCAAAGCCAATATCATACTGAATGGGCAAAAGGTGGAAGCATTCCCCTTGAAAGTCACCACAAGACAAGGAAGTAAGGAAGTCAAATTGCCTTGTTTCAGATGACATGATCCTATATCTAGAAAACCCCATCATCTCAGTCCCGAAGCTCCTTAAGCTGATAAGGAACTTTGGCAAATTCTCAGGACACAAAATCAATGTGCAAAACTCATAGGCATTCCTATACACCAACAACAGACAAGTGGAGAGCCAAATCATGAATGAACTCCCATTCACAATTGCTATAAAAAGAATAAAATACCTAGGAATACAGCTAGGGAAGTGAAGGACCTTTTCAAGGAGAACTACAAACCGCTGCTCAAGGAAATCAGAGAGGACACAAACAAATGGAAAACATTCCATGCTCATGGATAGGAAGAATTAATATCAAGAAAATGGCCATACTGGGCAAAGTAGTTTATAAATTAAATGCTATTCCCATTAAACTACCATTAACATTCTTCACAGAATTATAAAAAACTATTTTAAAATTCATATGAAACCAAAACAGAGCCTGTATAGCCAAGACAATCCTAAGCAAAAATAACAAAGCTGGAGGCCTCACACTACCTGATTTCAAACTACACTACAAGGTTATAGTAACCAAAACAGCATGATACTGATACCAAAACAGACAATATAGACCAGTGGAACAGAATAGAGACCTCAGAAATAACACCACACATATACAACCATCTGATCTTCAACAAACCTGGCAAAAACAAGCAAAAAGGGAGAAAGGATTCCCTTTTTAATAAATGGTGCTGGGAGATCTGGCCAGCCTTTTGCAGAAAATTGCAACTGGACCCCCTCCTTACATCTTATACAAAAATTAACTCAAGATGGATTAAAGACTTAAATGTAAAACCAAAAAAGCCCTAGAAGAAAATCTAGGCAATACCATTCAGGACATAGGCAAGGGCAAAGATTTCATTATGAAAATGCCAAAAGCAATTGCAACAAAAGCAAAAATTGACAAGTGGGATCTAATTAAACTGTTCTGCACAGCAAAAGAAACTATCATCAGAGCAACCAGACAACCTATGAAATGGGAGAAACGTTCTGCAATCTATCCATCTGGCGAAGGTCTAATATCCAGAGTCTACAAAGGACTTAAACAAATTCTCAAGAAAAATAAAACATTAAAAAGTAGGCAAGGGACGTGAACACAGACACTTCTCAAATGAAGACATTTACACAGCCAACAAACATATGAAAAAAGCATAACATCACTGATCATTAGATAAATGCATATCAAAACCACAATGAGATACCATTTCATGCCAGCCAGAATGGCAATTATTAAAATGTCAAGAAACAACAGATGCTGGCAAGTAACAGAGCAATCGGAATGCTTTTACACTGTTGGTGGGAATGTAGATTTGTTCAACTATTGTGGAAGACAGTGTGATGATTCCTCAATGATCTAGAACCAGAAAAACCATTTGACCCAGCAATTCAATTACTTGGTATATACCCAGAGGAATATAAATCATTCTATTATAAATATACATGCACGTGTATGTTCATTGCAGCACTATTTACAATAGCAAAGACATGGAATCAACCCAAATGCCTATCAATGATGGAGTGGGTAAAGAAAATGTGGTACATATACACAAAGGAATACTATGCAGCTGTAAAACAGAAGGAGATTGTATTGGTCTGTTCTCATGCTACTAATAAAGACATACCCAAGACTGGGTAATTTATAAAGGAAAGAGGTTTAATTGACTCACAGTTCTACATAGCTGGGTGGACTCACAATCATGGTGGAGGGAAAGAGGAAGCAAGACACGTCTTACAAGGCAGCAGGCAAGAGTGTATGTGCAGGGGAACTTCCATTTATAAAACCATCAGATCTCATGAGACTTATTTCCTATCACTAGAACAGCACAGGAAAGACCCATCCCTATGATTCAATTATCTCCTACTGGATCCCTCCCATGACATGTGGGGATTATGGGAGTTATAATTCAAGATGAGATTTCGGTGAGGACACAGCCAAACCATATCAGAGATCATGTCCTTTGCAGAGACATGGATAGAGATAGAAGCCATTATCATCAGCAAACTGATGCAGGAACAGAAAACCAAACACTCTAAGTTCTCACTTATAAGTGGGTACTGAACGATGAGAACCCATGGACACAGGGATGGAAACAACACACACTGGGGCCTGTTGGGGGTGCCGGGAGAGAGAGAGCATCCAGAAAAATAGTAGAAAAAGCAGAAGTTTTTACTGTATCAAATAAATAGTCATTTAATATGGTTAGGCTTTGTCTCGCCACCCAAATCTCATCTTGAATTGCAATCCCCAAGTGTTTAGGGAGGAACCTGATGGCAGGTGATTGGATCATGGGGTTCTATGATCCCCCATGCTGTTCTCATAATTGTGAGGGAGTTCTCATGAGATCTGATGGTTTTATAAATGGGAGCTTCCCCTTGGATTCTCTCTTTCTTTCTGTCTCACCTGTAACCATGTAAGATGTGCCTGCTTCCCCTTCCGCCATGATTTTAAGTTTCCTGAGGCCTCCCCAGCCATGTAGAACTGTGAGTCAATTAAACCCCTTTTCTCTATAATTACCCAGTCTCTGGCAGTTCTTTATAGCAGTGTAAAAACAGACTAATACACTCATATACATAGAAAAAGAAAAAAAGAAGCCAAATAAACTAAATAAGTCAATATACTACTAACAGACATAATTTCTGATGCTAACATTTGTGGTAGTGAAATTATTAACTTTTATTTTTACTTTTCAGTATGTGAGTGTGGCCTCTGGAGATGGATTATCTAGATGCAGGTTCATATCCCAGCTCTATTCCTTACTGTCTGTGTGACTGTGAGCAAGTTACACAAGCTACCTGAAACTCTATAAATTAGAAAACATAGTCTAGTGAGTAAAATTAAAAATAATGAATGTTTTAACATATGTAGTGTAACTCAAAGGTCTTAGCATAGTGTCTGACATAAATGGTTATTAAATTATAAAAGCAATTATTAGTTATAAAGTACACGATTATTATTACCAATTGACAAATTTTTTTTGTAATTACAAAAAATAAGTAAAATTGATAATAAAAATGTAGAGGCTGAAACTCAGGTCAGGAGTCTATCTGTTAGGGCCCAAATGAGGACCTATGAGTGAAAAGATAACTACACAGTGACATTCTAATAGCAAAAAGATTATATTTCTGAAAAAAATAGAGATGTGTCCACCAGGCATGCAAAGAATGGGGATTCCGGGGCAGCTCAACCTGAGCAGAGCACGTCTCCGCATAACTTTTGAAGAAGGCTACAAGAAATGAGCTGTATTTGTTATCTATTGCTGTGTAACAAGTTGCCCCAAAACACAGCAGACTAAAATAAAACACATGTATTTTACGCATCTCCAAGTCAGGGTTCTCCAGCTCAGATTCTCTAACAAGGCTATAGTCATCTCAAGGCATGATTAGGAAGAATATCATTCTAGCTGACTCTTATGGTTGCTGGCAAGATTCATTTTCCTGCAAGCTGTTGGAATGAGTCTGAGTTCCTCACATGCTGTTGGCCAGAGATTTTTCCTTAGTTCTTTGCCACATGGACATCTTCATTGAAAAATCTCACAACATAGCAGCTTGCATCATCAGAGCAAGCTAGAGAGCAAGAAAGAGTATCAGTAAGTTAGCAGGTATTAGAAAGAAAGGAGTCACAGTCTTTTCTAACCTCATCAGGGAAGTAACACTCCAACACATTTGCCATATCCTATTTGTTAGAAGCAAGTCACTGGGTCTAAATTGCCTTCAAGAGGAGAAGATCATAAATGCCAGAGGAGAGAGGGCTAGATCATTGGGAGTCATGTTAGAAGCTGTCTCTCACAGTCTACCCCCTGTTCCCACTTATTCATGTCCCTTCCACATGCAAAATCCTTTCAGCCCCTGCTATGATCTCCAAAAGTCTCATCCCACTACAGCATCAAGTCAGATACCAGAGGCTTATCTTCAAAATCAAGCCTATGTGTGGATGAAGATCCTCAGGTGTAGTTCATGGGGTACACTTCTCCATCTGTAGATCTGAAAAACTAAAGGGACAAGATATCTGCTCCAACACACCCAAACACTTAACGTTGGGACAAGCATAAGATAACCATTTTAGATACTCCTGTTCAAAAGGAGGGAAAACAGAAGACAGAAAAAGTCCACAGCAATTCGGAAAAAAAGCTAGACAAATGTTGCAAATTCCTTTATCAGGTTTCAAGTCCTGGGAAAACTTTTCCATGGCTCTCAGCTCTACCCTTTGAGTACTTGGTTTGTTTCTCTGAGTCTTCATCTATTTTTCATAAAAGATAGTACATGGTTGTGGATAAATTGCTCTCTCATCTAGCTTCCTGACAGTAGCATTTGGGGAAATATAATTCTTCTTTTCATTTTGCCCTCTCTCTGCCCCTTTCAGTTGAAACTAGCAATGTACCTGCTAGTATAGTTTTCTCAAAAACTTTGTGAGCCTCCTGTGAATCCTATTGGGGTTAAATCCACTTTAAAAAGCCACAGCCACAAATGTCTTTGAGGAAAGCCCTTCTGTACCTTGATTTCATGCTGAGATAGCTGAGGGACAATGTTCTTCAGCTTCCTAGAGGCTACATTGCTTGCCTGAGGGAATCTGTGAGACTTAACCTGAATCCCTTTGCGTGACTGAATATTAATTCAATTTATTTTTCTAAGAATAAGAATAGTTACACCCTCAACTTTTCTCCTAGGCCAGGATTATCTCGAGGCCATGTTTTTTTCTGACAGTTCTCTGATGCCATTTCTTAATTTTAGAATTTTTTGCTGCCTGGAGGAGCTGATAATTTCTCAAAATTATTAATTTACATCTTCTTATTGTTTAATAGTCATCTCAATTTCTCTTTCTTTCTCTCACATTTCACTATAAGCAGTGAGAAGAAATTAAGCATGACCTATAACATTTTTCTTGGAAATCTTTTCAGCTAAGTTACCAAGTTTATTAGGCAAATATTCTCCTTTAGATATAACTGCAGACAACAACGTCATTAATCTTTTGCTATTCCACGACAAGGATCCACCTTCTTCTATTTTCCAATAACATGTTCCTCGCTTTCTGTTGACCCTCACTGGCAATATCTTCAATATCCAAATTTCTAGTAACAATCTGTTCCAGGCAGTCTGGCTTTCTTATCATGATCTTCAACATTCCTCCAGCATCCACTCAATGCCCAGTTCCAGTGTACTCCACATTTGTAGACGTTTGTTATGGAAGAACCCCACTCTCAGTACCAAAGTCTGTATTAATTATCTATGGCTGCATAACAAATTACCCTAAAACTTAGTGGCTTAAAACAACAACATGTATCATCTCATACTGTGGGTCAGGATTCTGGGTGCACTTATCTAGGTCGTCCAGCTCAGGATCTCTCACAGGGTTGCAGTCATCTCATGGCTCAACTGGGAAGGATTTGCTTCCCAATCACTCATATGGTTGTTGGCAGGATTCAGTCTTGCATGGGCTGTTGGAATAAGGACCTCAGTTCCTCAAAAACTTTTGGCCAGATGTCTGTCTCTGTTCCTTACCAAGTAGGGCTTCTCATTGCATAATATGGCAGCTTGCTTCATTAAAGTGAGCAAGTAAGAGAGCAAAAGAGAATAACAGCAAGGAAGAATTCTAGCAAGATGAAAGCCAGTATCTTTTTCTAACTTAAGCATGGAAATTGCACCTATCACTTTTGATGTATTCTACTTATTAGAAGCAAGTCACTAGATCCAGATCACACTCAAGGAGAGGGTACTGTACAAAGGCATGAATACCAGGAGTCATTGGGAACCATGTCTAGAGCTCTTTACCTCAAGAGCCCCAGTTAGTGGCCAACCACAGCAGCTACCTAAACTGATTTGATGAATGGAATCCATTTAGGAGAATATCTGTTTAAAACAATCATTTCAGCTTAGGCATAGTTGATATTTGATAACTGACAAGAATTAAAGCAAATGTTTCTTAATGCTACTCTTTTCGTGAAACTGAACTAAAAACAGAGAAAACCTGCCTGACATCTAAGTAAGTGAGCATGGTTTGTTAAATACTGCAGTGTTAATAAGCTAAGTCTCTAGCTTAATATAGATTTTTATCTCTCTGCTTTTGCCAAAATAAAATGAAAAGCCAAATGAAAAATGACTTAGGATAAGTGTTTATAAACTGTTCATTTACCTGCTAAAGGGAACATTAGGAATGAAAGGATAGACAGCAACCCTAGCCCATATTAAAGCTTCAAAAAGTAATACGTACAGCTAATTTTCATATGTGAAAAATTCTGGCCAGATGTCATCCAGAATTCCCTGGAAGAAGGTAAGCACTGAGTAACCAAGATGTGGACAAGTATTCTCACAGCTATATCAAACAGGCAAGCAAACAAACAAAAACACTAGTTCCTAAAGATTAAAAATTCAGCAATATTAAAGACTTTCATTTATGCCAATGGAGATACTAGTTATTGAGGGAGTTGTCAGTATTACAGTCAATCCAAGAAAACTCCCAACTCTATCTAAAGGTTGGGATGCATTGTGATCATTTGTATACTTGGAGAGAACAGGCCTGACTTTGAGCTTTGCTACTTACAGGGCATGAAACCATTTAGGCAGATATTTAGCCTTTCTGAACTTTGGAGAGTTCATCTGAAATAAATGCGAAGTGCCCAGTGCAGAACATGGTGTGTATCATATGCTCAATTAATGATAGATATGAATGACAGCACAGGCTTCTAGAGCATGAGTTTCACCATCAGACAAGTTGATGTACCTGGGGTCAAGTTTTAGTTCTGTTATTGTCTGTGAAACTTTAGGCAAAAAAAAAAAACGCAATGTGTTTTAGTTTCTGTTTTCTCATCTTGAATGGATATAGTAATATATATGTTAGGAGGTTACTATGAGGATAAAATGAATGCATATCGTATAAATGTATGCAGTGCCTGACATATGGTAAGTCCTCAGAAAACTGTGGTTAGTCTTCTAATGACTGAGTAAAACTAAATTAATTTGATGTAGAATTAGCATGATATTCCAGAATGAATTATAAATGACATTGTGAGAATTCATAATTGATGATGAATTGGCCAAACAAAAAATGTTTCTAGATTAAAAGCAAAGAAGTGAAGGCATTGGAGAGTTGGGAAAAAAAATCACAATCAAAAGAATGGTTCACTAAAATTAAAGGAGTTGATTATTTAATAAGAACACATGTAGTACATGGGCTTTTGAAGGTTGGCACCAAATCTAAATACCTTCCGTTTATGTATTAGCTCCCACAATAAAGATGCTGTAAAGCTGAAAAGATATTGTGTCATTCAGAGTTGACTGAAGACCAGTGGTTGCTCTGGGAAGGCTAATGATTTGGCACCTCTCATACAATATTTTCTTTAAATATTTATATCATTTTTTATGGAAGCTAAAAGGAAAGAAACTGATTTTTTCATTAATAAAAACTGTATATGAAAACTGTCATTTACTAACCTCACTAGCTACAGAAAGGCATACATATTGTATAATGCATATTTATACATATTATATAATGTGTATTTTGAAAAATAACAGCAAAATATTTCTTACCTTTTCTGCAATTTTCTCTCTTAATTTTTTAAAATAATTTTCTAAATGAGACAGTATCTTTGGAGGAAAATTAAGGGTTTAACATTTAGATAATTAAACTAAATCACTCATTCCTGGTAAGCAAAACAACATGCATTATTGATTTTTGGAACTGAGCTGACGGTGAGCCCATGTGTGATTCACAAAAGTACTCAACACAGACAGGTTGACACCAGTGAGGAGTGAAACCGATTTACATTTTGCCAATTTATTCCAGCGATGTTTCAGTTCCCCTTTTAGATCTGCATCCTAGGTAGATACTCAGCTTGCCTTCTCATTAATATGGCTCTGAATTTTACTCCAAATTCTATGAGTTGCTGAAACATGATGAAAAAATATTTCAGGGATATGACTCTTCTAGAAAAAGTGATCCTAAAGGCAACACTTCATAGGAAATTCCTGCCATTGGGTATCAAAAGGTGCTGCAGGTTAGCCTGCAGGAAGAAGGCATTAGAAAGGCAATAACTCTTACAGTAACCACAGTAATTAAGCTGGGTCAGCTCCCCCTCCATTGAGCACTAAAAATGAATCTACTGCTTTTGTGGTGTTCTCTTTTTTGCAGAGTGATTCCATGACTGAGCAGGACAATCTTCCTAAGTGGAGAAAAAATATTCACCATTCCTCAGACCAATGTGCACCTAGGTTGACAATGATTTTTCAGATTACTTTGCATTGCCGTGGTAATTTGGGGGCAGGAATGAGCGGTTTGACATAAATGTCTATGACGAAAGATTGGTAATCACTCAGATAAAATATGCTAAACTTTGGGAAAAAAATACATCAATAAATATGCTTTCCTCTTATGCTAGTCCAAATATTTAATAAAAACTAGAATTTGTTTCCCAAGGCTTAAATCTCCATTCTTTATTTCTCTGAATTAATTGCCTCTGCATTTCAGTTGCTAGTTTATGCGTGGGGAAAAATCAGGTTCAAAAGATTTCACATTAGTCTGTTTTCAACAGTAGAATATCATTTCGAAATTGGGAAAGAAAGTGGAAAGGAAATGACAACAGTATAAAACATGTTCCCATGTTCCCTGAACTGTATGCCAGTCTCCAAACTCAGTTTAGTGAGGTTAGTCCTAAGCTTAGGGAGATTGTGTGTGTGTGTGTGTATTAACATGTAAAGCCTCTGATATGGTTTGTCTCTGTGTCACCACCCAAATCTAATGAATTATAATCCTGAGTGTTGGAGGTAGGACTTGATGTGAGACGATTGGATCATGGGGGCAGACCTGCCCTTGCTATTCTTGTGATAATGATTTCTCATGAGATCTGGTTGTTTAAAAGTGTGTAGCACTTCCCCCTTCACTCTCTCCTGCTCCACCAAGGTAGGATGTGCTTGCTTCCCCTTTGCCTTCTGCCACAATTGTTAAGTTTCTTGAGGCCTCCCCAGCCATGCTTCCTGTACAGCCTGCAGAACTGTGAGTCAATTAAACCTCTTTTTTATTATTATACTTTAAGTTATAAGGTACATGTGCACAAAGTGCAGGTTTGTTACATATGTATACATGTGCCATGTTGGTGTGCTGCACCCATTAACTCATCATTTACATTAGGTATATCTCCTAATGCTATCCCTCCCCACTTCCCCCACCCCACGACAGGCCCCGGTGTGTGATGTTCCCCACCCTGTGTCCAAGTGTTCTCATTGTTCAATTCCCACCTGTGAGTGAGAACATGTGGTGTCTGGTTTTCTGTCCTTGCGATAATTTGCTCAGAATGATGGTTTCCAGCTTCAAACAGACACATGAAAAAATGCTCATCAACACTGGCCATCAGAGAAATGCAAATCAAAACCACAATGAGATACCATCTCATACCCGTTAGAATGGCGATCATTAAAAAGTCAGGAAACAACAGGTGATGGAGAAGATGGGGAGAAATAGGAATACTTTTACACTGTTGGTGGGACTGTAAACTAGTTCAACCATTGTGGAAGACAGTGTGGCGATTCCTCAAGGATCTAGAACTATAAATACCATTTGACCCAGCCATCCCATTACTGGGTATATACCCAGAGGATTATAAATCATGCTGCTATAAAGACACATGCCCATGTATGTTTACTGTGGCACTATTCACAATCACAATAGCAAAGACTTGGAACCAACCCAGATGTCCATCAGTGATAGACTAGATTAAGAAAATGTGGCACATATACACCAGGGAATACTATGCAGCCATAAACCTCTTTTCTTCATAAATTACCCAGTCTCAGGTAGTTCTTTATAGCAGTGTGAGAATGGACTAATACAGAATATTGGTACTGGGAATGAGGCAATGCTATAAGGATGCCTGAAAATCTGGAAGCAGCTTTGGAGCTGGGTAATGGGAAGAGGTTGGGACTGTGTGGAGGGATCAGAAGAAGACAGGATGATGAGGGAAAGTTTGGAACTTCCTAGAGACTTGCTAAATTGTTGTGACCAAAAATGCTGATAGTGATATGGACAGTGAAGCCAAGGCTGAGGTGGTCTCAAATGGAGATGAGGAACTTATTAGAAACTGGAGTAAAGGTCACTCTTGCTATGCTTTAGCAAAGAGACGAGTGGCATTGTCCCCTCACTCTAGAGATCTGTGGAACTTTGAACATGAGAGAGATGATTTAGGGTGTCTGGTGGAAGAAATTTCTAAGAAGCAAAGCATTCAAGATGTGTCCTGGCTACTTCTAAAAGCCTAACTCATTTGCATAAACAAAGAAATGACCTGAAACTAGAACTTATATTTAGAAGAGAAGCACAGCATCAAAGTTTGGAAAATTTGCAGCTGGTCATACAGTAGAAAATAAAAACACACTCTATAAGGAGGAAATTCAAGGCCGCAGAAATTTGCATAAGTAAAGAGGAGCCAAATGTTAATAGCCAAGACAATGGGGAAAATGCCTCCAGAGCATGTCAGAGACACTCTTGGCAGCCCCTTCCATCACCAACCTGAATGCCTAGGAGGGAAAAATGGTTTTGTGACCCAGATCCAGGGCCCTGCTCCTCTGTGCAGCCTCAGGACATGGTGTCCTGCATCCCAGGAGCTCCAGCTCTAGTTGTGGCCAAAAGGGGCCAAGATACAGCTTGAGCTTGAGCCACTGCTTCAGAGGATGCAAGCCCCAAGCCTTGGCAGCTTCCATGTGGTGTTGGGCCTGCGGGTGCCCAGAAGTCAAGAATTGAGGTTTCAGAGCTCTGCCTACATTTTAAACAATGTATGGAAATGCCTGGGTGTTCAGGCAGAAGTCTGCTGTAGCAGCAGGGCCCTCATGGAGAACTTCTCACAGGGCAGTGTGGAGGAGAAATGTGGGGTTGGAGCCTCCACACAGAATCTCCACTGGGGTACTGCTTACTGAAGCTGTGAGAAGAGGGCCACTGTCCTCCAGACCCCAAAATTGTAGATCCACCGAAAGCTTGTACCATGTGCCTGGATAAGACACAGGCATTCAATGTCAGCTCATGAAAATATCTGCAGGGGATGTACAATGCAGGGCCACAGAGACAGAGATGCCCAAGGCCGTGGGAGCCCACCCCTTGCATCAGTGTACCCTGGATGTGAGACATGGATTTGAATGAGATTATTTTAGAGCCTTAAGATTTAATGACTGTCCTGCTGGGTTTCAGAATTGCATGGGGCCTGTAACCCCTTTGTTTTGGCCAATTTCTCCCTTTTGAAATGGGAGCATTTACCCAATGCCTGTACTCCCATTGTATCCTGGAAGTAACTGACTTGGTTTTTATTTTACAAATTCATAGGCAGAAGGGACTTGCCTTGTCTCAGAAGAGACTTTGAAACTGGACTTTTGAGTTAATGCTGGAATGTGTTAATACTTTGGGACTGTTGGGAAGGCATGATTATGTTTTGAAATGTAAGAAGGACATGAGATTTGGGAGGGGCCAGGGACAGAATGATATGGTTTGGCTCTGTGTCCCCACCAAATCTCATGTTGAATTGTGATCCCAAGCATTGGAAGAGGAGCCTGGTGGGAGGTAATTGGATCATGGGGCAGATTTACCCCTTGCTGTTCTCATGATAATGAGTGAGTTCTCATGAGATCTGGTTAAGTGTGTAGAACCTCCCCATTTGCTCTATTCCTTCTGCTCCTGCCGTGTAGGATGTGCCAACTTCCCCTTCACTTTCCACCATGATTGTAAGTATCCTGAGGCCTCCTCAGCCATGCTTCCTGTATAGCTTATGGAACTATGATTTAATTAAACTTCTTTTTTTCATAAATTACCTCTCTCAGGTAGTTCTTTTTAGCAACGTGACAACAGTCTAATTCAGGATCCTTTGTCATCAAGCAAAATTCTCTTCTTACTGCATTTGTTGGGTGCTACTGCTGGAAAATTTGGTCTCTTAGTGTTGTTGCAAGGCACTTCCATCCAGCTGTATCCCACCCAGTGTACTGTATCCTACATGATAGGATGAGGACCCTTATAAAAGAAACCCTGGAGAGCTGTCTTGCTTCTTCCACAATGTGAGGACACATTGAGATGATGCTGTTCTATGAGCCAGGAAGTGGGCCCTCATTAAGCACTGAATCTGCTGTTGCCTTGATCTTGGATTTCCTAGCTTCTAGAACTGTGAAATAAATTTATGTTCTTTATAAGTTATCCAGTTTTTGAAATTTTGTTATAGAAGTCTGAATGGACTAAGACAACACTGGTTGCATGGAAGAGTTAAGGGGTGCTGGAAACTCAATTTAATTCATCCCATTTTACTCTAACAGTGTTTATTTCCACAATCCTGTCAGATTCAGTTTAAAAATACTTAACTTCTTAAGGAAACTCTCTGCCTTTCAAAAATTGTATGAATTAATATCATCTTGATTTACCTTGAGTTATTTGATAGCCTTGGTACTTTTACCCTGATAACTATTAGTGGGAAAACATTGACAGAGGGAGCACCAAGGCCCTCAATAAACATTTTAGGTTCTTGATTAACATTTCAATCACCAGCCTCAGCAGTATTTCAGCTTCCTCTGGGAACTAAGTCTAAATCTTTTGAGAGTGATTTTTTTTTAATTCTTTTCCATTTTTGATACAATTAAGGCTGGGGCAAGGTTTTGTGAATACAGAACATATAGGATCTATTTTTCGCCAAGCCTATTCCAAAGATAAGAGAAACTGAGATAAATTGTGTGCCCAGAAACTCCATTCTAAGAGGCAGTCCTCTATCAAACAGCAAATATGAGCAAGATATAGCCTTTGGTTCATCTCATGTGGTTTTGTGATTTTTTTTCCTCCAGTGTGGACAACCAAGGCTCCTTTGTCATCAAGCAAAATTATCTTCTTACTACCTTTGCTGGGTCCTACTGCTGAAGAATTTGTTCTCTTAAGTATCTTTGCAAAGCACTTCCATCCAACTGTATCCTACGCAGTGTACTGCTGCCAAGTTTGTGGACTTCCTATCACCTACCCCCATCTCATACCATGACCACTCCCCTTATTCCCACACTTTCCATCCTCCCACATCCCCCTATCCCCTTACTGGTCTTCTGCTCTGGAAGGGAATCTGAGGTCAACCTGAATTGCTCATTGCTTGGTCCTGGGTCAGATCCCCTCAAACAAATGTTCTAACTGATGCTCAGGGCTCTTTAGTTCTCTGGCTTTATGACAAGATGAATGACTCTTTTACCTGACCAAGTAGACCCCAATCCCTCACTGGAAGACTTTGCTAAGAGAGTTACTTTAAGAGCAGCTGTTTGACAATGACTTCTGTGACCCTAGCTATCTTAAAGTGGACTGGGACACAGCTCAGCTCATTCATAAAAACTCACAATGACACATCTCCTTTATCTATACACTATCTGAGTAGATAATCCCTCCAAGATAAGGGTTTCTATTTTAGCCTCACCAAATTATTATGGGAAAATCATGATCTCTGTAACCAAACATATACATATATGTCTATTGCAGATTGTATTTTCAAAATATGACTACAAAAGGATATCCCATCCTACATGCCCTTCTAAAATCTTACCATTTCCTCATAAAGACATAGAGTCTAGTTCCTCTTC
Organism: Pan paniscus; assembly: GCF_029289425.2. Classification (NCBI taxonomy): domain Eukaryota; kingdom Metazoa; phylum Chordata; class Mammalia; order Primates; family Hominidae; genus Pan; species Pan paniscus. Next base: position 119,251,188 of record NC_073253.2, on the reverse strand, counting down.
CCTTCAAACTCATGAAGCTATGGATTTCTTATAACCAATAGAATGGAAGGGACACCAAATGACTTCAGAGGTTAGGTCATAAAAGACAACAGTGCTTCTGCCTTATTAGCTGAACTAATCAGTCTTGATATCTTCAGCTACCATGTAAGCAGTCCAATGACTCTGTGACTGTCATTCTATTAGGCACTCCAACAGCCCATGCAGAAAGACCCCTAGGGAGGTCCTGAGCCTACATAAGGAGAATGAGATGCCCAACCATTTACCAGCTATTCCAGTTCCAGTCACAATTTGACAGCAACCCCAAGAATGGCAGCACCATAATTTCCCAGCTAAGTCCTTCCAGAGTTCCTGATCCACAGAAACTTTGAGAGATAAGAAAATGATTGTGTTGTCTTAAGACACTAAATTTTGAAATGATTAACTACATGGCAGTAGCTAATGCTATGACCTGCATGATGTGTTCCTCCAAAATTCATGTGCCGGAACCTAATCACCAATGTGCTTTTAGTAGGAGGTGGTACCTTTGGGTGGTGATTGGCACCCTTATCGAAGAGACTCCAGAGACGTAGCTAGCACCTTTCACCATGTGAGAACACAGAAAGTACCATCTAAGAAGAAGCAGGCCCTCACCAGACACTCAATCTGCTGGAGCCTTGATTTTAGACTTCCCAGTCTTCAGAATTGTGAGAAATATTTGTTGTTTATAAACCACCCAGCTTATGATGTTTGTTTTTGCAGCCTGAATGTACTAAGACAGGTAACTAGAACAATGCCTGTATTAGTTGGCTCAGGCTGCCATAACAACATACCACAGACTAGGTGGCTTAAATAAGAAATCCATTTTCATGGTTCTGGAAGCTAAAGTCCAAGATCAAGGTTATGGCCAATTCAATTTTTGGTAAGGTATCTTTTCCCGGCTTGCAGAAAGCCACTGTCTTGTTATGTTCCACATGGCTTTTTCTCTATTCCTGCATGTGGAGAGAGGGAGAGAGGGAGGGAGTTTGGGGGAGAGAGAGAGAGAGCATGCAAGTGAGCTATCTCTCTCTGGTATCTCTTCTCACAAGAATACTATTCCTATGGGATGAGGGACCCATCCTTATGACCTCATTTAACCTTAATTACTTACTTAGAGGCCCAATCTCCAAATACAGCCCCATCTCCAAATACAGCCCCCAACATATGAATTTTGGGGGATGCAAACATTCAGTTTACAGTAATGCCTGAGTTCAAATTACAGTTCTACCACTGTAAAATTGACTTAGCCCGAGCAATTTACTTAACTTCTCTGAGCTTCAATTTTCTTTTGTATAAACATAGAAATAATACTCCTATCTCATCCAATTTTTTTCAGTGCTACGTGAGAACAAGCATGAATATTTTATTCACACCTGGAGAGTGTAGATGACAAGCCCCAGGCCTTTTTAGTTAGCGTCCTCACTGCCTTCTGGTCTCTGCATAGATAGGGGCTCTGGAACATCCCACAAGGGCCAAAGTAAGTTCTCACTTCTGTTGGGCTAGTTAGTGGCCAACACCTTATTAAAGAATCACAAATTCACTTAAAAACATATAATGACACATAGTAGGGACCAGGCACGGTCGCTCACACCTGTAATCCCATCAATTTGGGAGGCCGAGGTGGGTGGATTGCCTGAGGTTGGGAGTTCACGATCAGCCTGGCCAGCATGGTGAAACCCTGTCCCTACTAAAAATACAAAAATTAGACGGGCATGGTGGCAGGCGCCTGTAATCCCAGCTACTTGGGAAGCTGAGGCAAGAGAATCGCTTGAACCCAGGAGGCGGAGGTTGCAGTGAGCTGAGATTGTGTCATTGCACTCCAGCCTGGGCAATAGAGCGAGACTCCGTCTTAACTAAAATAACATAACATAACACAACATAACACAACATAACATAACATAACATAACATAAAATAAAATACAATAAAATAAAATATAGTAGGAGCTTGGTGTTGAAAGAAAATATAAATAAACCAAGATTCTGTTCTCAAAAAACTCCCATTCTGGTGGGACAGGGGGCCCTATTAACAAATACTTACATCACAATTTGACAAGTGCTTAATGAGAGTACTATCTATGGGAGAACTCAGTGACGTATGTAACTATCTTATTTAATATTCATCAGAGTCAAGAAAACTAAAGCTCGGAGAGAGTAAGCAACCTTCTTGCCCCAAATCACAGAGCTTACAAGTGGACAAAACAGAATCAGATTCTATATGATTATATCCTAAGATTTTAATATTACATGACAAAATGAGGTTAATGGTCTAGGAGAAGAGTCCTTTCTACTTTAGTGTCCAAGGTTAGGGCTGGTGGGAAAAGGGGGCTCCCCACTCCTAAGCTACTAAATATTGAAAATCAAAATAATCTGTATAATTTATAGCAATTAAGAGATAAGTCTGGAAAGGGGAAAGATACCTATTAGATTGTGTAGCATGAGAGTGCAGAGCATGACATGTATGGAGAGGGAAGAAGGAAGGAGGAGTCAGAAAAAAAGCAAGTAAAAAATAAAAAGGCAAAAGTGACTCCACTGAAAAATCCAGCTTGTGTCTTTGCATCCTAGCTAATTAAAATTATATATGTGTTTGTATATGCATACACAAAGAAGTAACTGAAAGGATGATCACCCAAATACTGATGGTGGTTATGTCAAAGTAGGATTACAGATACAATTATTTTTTCTTTGTTTCTTACACTTATACATTGTTGGATTTATTTTATACTGTTTCAGTAAACAAGAAATCTGTCAATAGTTAAAAAGAGTCTTCATTGTTTTTCTAAAAAAAAAGTGATCTATTTATTCATAGTACATAGCTATCAATAGTGTAATTGATTGGACTTTAAGCAAAAATGCATATAGAGCACATAGAGCAATGTGACAAATGAAAGTGTTATGGAATGAAGTTGGGGAGTGATTCTTATAAAAAGATGATATTTATGTTTACATTTTATCTTCCTTTTCCATTTCAGGCTTGACTCTGAAACATATACTAACCAGAGAGAAGAAAGTCCTAATGGTATGGAGCTCCCAAGAGGGCAGAGATCACATTCATCTTGTTTACTATTGTGTTACCAGCACCTTCCTCATTGCCCCGCCATAGTAGGCACTCAGTATATATTTTGGAGTAGGGCTGTTTATTAGAGTTCTCCAGAGAAACAGAACCTATATATATGAGAAGATTTATTATAGAAATTGGCTTACATGATTATAGAGGTTTAGAAGGCACATGATATGACATCTGCAAGCTGGAGAATCAGGAAAACTGTTGGTGTAATTCAGTCTGACTCCAAAGGCCTGATTATCTGGTTGCTGATGGGGTAAAAGTCTCAGTCTGAGTCTGAAAGCCCAAGAAGCAGTAGTGCCAGCATCCAAGAGCAGGAGCAGATGAATGCCTCAGCTCATGCAGAGAGTGAATTTGCCCTTCCTCTACTTTTTTGTTCTATTCAGACCCTAAACAGATTGGATAATGCCTGCCCACATTGGTGAGGGCAATCTTTTTTACTCAGTCTACTGATTCAAATGATAATCCCATAAACACACCCAGAAATAATGTTTTACCAGCTACTGGGCAACCCTTAGCCCAGTCAAGTTTGACACATTGAAATTAACTATCACAGATTGCAAAATGTAACTCATGTTAAAACTCTGATGTACAGATAAATGATAAATCAATTGCTTAATATATAATTGATAGGGCTTCTTCCTAAATCCCCATCTTCTAGTAGTTCTGGCAGAAGAGTCCCCATTTACCCAGGACTGAGGGGTCTCCAAGAATAAGATTTTCAGTGTTAAAACCAGGAAAGTCTTGGAAAGCAAGACAAGATTGTGACCCTAGAGTGGTTTGGGGAAATTGAAGGTCTAATCCGGTTAAAATTTAGTCCATCTGTTAAACTGAGTAGTTCCTTCATGTAAAACTCAGTTTTTCATTTGCAAAACATCTTTTATTCTCTCAGCCTTTTCTCTCCCTCTATCTCTTTCCCTAAGAATAGTACTTGAGGGAGAAAGGGATGGCTCCTGTGACCTCTAAGGAGGGTGGGAAAATGACAGGTCATCAGATCCTTGTGGTATCACTGTGTTATTCCAGGCTCTTCTGGTCACTGATAGCTTCTGAGGCAGATGTCTGTAACACTTGAAGTGCTGAGTTCGGCCTCCCTCTTGACATGATCTGAACCATGGGGCACTTCCTGCTTCACTTGGCCTCCCCTTGCTCCCCATTGCCTTATAGCCTTCCAAGCCTGTCACTCCTTCCATCCAGATCATTGGCTTGTCCTCTACTCTCAGCCTTTAAGTCTACCTATTTCCCTCTTTTGTGGCTCTTAAAGGAGCATCCACACTATATAGGAGTATCCTGAGGTGGAAGATGGGGGGATTGGAAGATGAGGTGGAAACTGGGGGATTGTAGGGACACTTCATCATCATAGGTGAAAGTGTGACTTTTTCAGTGCTACTGAAAAAGTGAGGTCTCAAAGTGAGGTCTGTGGGCCGGGGCCATCTAGAAAACTCTGTTGTGCTCCACGATGAGCTAAGTACAAAATTGAAATGTGTTTCATACTTTTGTAGGAACTTGATGAAGTAATTTGTGTCTATCGAATCTAATAATTAAATAATTGTGGCTTGTATTTTATGTCTGTTTTTTATAATTTAATTTTCCCAATAATGAGTTTGACTTGTATTGTACAAAATAATTCATCTTTGATGGACTGGAGAAAAAATGCTGGTCCTTCACCACAGATATTTTGAGAAATACCACTTTATACTACAAGTGAATTTCAGATTAAGCTCTTTGGTATGCTTAAGAGGGCAGGAATTGTAACTGAAAATTTTGGCAAATTATCTGGCAAGAAAATAGCCTGGCTTACACATCTATCGTTTTACTCTTTAACTCTGTTTGCATGTCCAAAATTGGCATTTTTAAATAATTTTCTATTTTTGTCTTTTTAATCACCCATAGAAAGAAGGACTAGGGTGAAGGTTTTACACTGAGAAAGGCTATAGAGGAAAACACATCAATAATTTCAAAATAGTATCAAACTACAATTGTTTTATAAATGAATGAATGAAGGACCACTGGTCCTGAGGCATCTTATGTGAATGAAATGGCTCCAAGGAAGGAGGAGAAAAGATGCAGCGGCACACTAGTAGGAGGGAGAACATCATGTAGCGTTTTGCTATTTCCCAGCTCAGCCAGAAGCCAGAGCTGTTTTTCCTTTTCTATAGAGAGAAAAAGGATGAGTCTGCTCTTCTGAGGCAGTAGAATTTGCTGTTTCAAAGCATGGTGGGAGTGAGGAAATTGCTAAATAGGACAAGAGTTCTTTTTATTTTCTATTCAAAGTGTGTGTGTGTGTGTGTGTGTGTGTGTGTGTGTGTGTGTGTGTGTTGCCAGGGGAGTATTACTGAAAAGGAAACACAAATAAATGCAGTACATGTTTTCATGACCTAGCTTATATTATGTTTAATTGTTTTCCTCTGGAAAAATGTCAGTGGATGTACGTGCATATATTTAGGGCCGGAAGAACAAAACATAGGAATTCAGATAATTTTGTGATTAATATAAGAAGCACCCAATATCTTTTTGTGGCACAATTAAATGCTGGACCTGTTTAAAAAATAACATGCAGAGTCTGTTTTTTCTTTGCCTACTGTTCTATATCATCAAAAACAGGTCAGTATTTCAAAAATGATTTTCTCATTTCATGTACAGATTAAATTATTTTATCAGATGACTTTCTGCTTCTTATTCTTCCTTTAATTCCCTGGAGTGAAAGCACATTCAAAAGTGAATCATATGTCTACCTGATAGCATCTAAAAACTTGGTTACACAACGAAACAACTGTAATTTGTATACACCAGAAAACTCCATAGACTTGAATGACCTGATAAAGGAAAGTAGATGATAATCAGTTTGGTTTCTCACTTACCAAGTAAAGGTCAGAACATATTTTTAACTTCTGAATATCTAAGTTCTCAGCTGTCAGATGGGGAAATACTATCTACTCCATTCCTCCCAGGAAGAGTTTAATACATTCCAAAAAGAGCTTTCAACCATATCATTCCAATAGAATAAGTGGGAAAAATGTTTTAGTATTACTCAACAACAAAACAATGGGTGGTCTGAATCTTCACATGTTGTTAAGATAGAATTACGTTAATGAACTGCAGTTATCATTTTGTCATCATCTTTTTAAGTGCCTATGATCAAATGATGAAGAATTTTTTAAAAGTAAAATTTTAAAAAGAAACAGCAGTTGAGAGAATAAAAAGGCAGGCCACAGACTGGGAGAAAGTATTTCCAAAAGATGTATCAATAAGACGCTTATTCATAATATACAAAGAATTCTGAAAACTAAATAGTAGCCTGGGCAACATGGTGAAAACTTGTCTGTACAAAAAATACAAAAATTAACTGGGAGTGGTTGTACACACCTGTAATCCCAGCTACTTGGGAGGCTGAGGTGGGAGGATCATTTGAGCCCAGGAGATTGGGGCTACAGTGAGCTAGTGAGACCCTGTCTCATAAAAGAAGAGAGAAAGAAAGGGAGAGAGAGGGAGAGACAGACAGACAGACAGATAGATAGACAGACAGACAGAAAGAAAGAAAGAAAGAGAAAGAGAGAAAGAGAGAGGGAAGGAGGGAGGGAGAGAGAGAAGGAGAGAGAGAGAAGGAGAGAGAAAGAGAGAGAGAGAAAGAGAGAGATAAAGAAGAAAAGAAAGAAAGAAAGAGAGGAGGGAGGGAGCGAACGAAGAAAGGACTAAATAGTGAGAAAATCAACAACTTTATTTTTTAAAATGGGCAAAAGATCTAAACAGACACCTCACTAACAATAATATAGAGATGGTAAATATGCATATGAAAATATGCCCAACATCTTGCTATTAGTCAATTAGAAATTAAAATAATGACAAGATGCCACAACCCACCTATTAAAATGGCCAAAATCGAAAACATGACAGCATCAAAGGCTGATGAGGATGTGAAGCAATAGGAACTCTCATTTACTGCTGGTGAGAGTGCAAAATGGTACAGCCACTTCAGAAGAGAGTTTGGCAGTTTCTTATAAAACTAAACATACTCTTGCCATATGATCCAGCAATCCCACTCTTTGGAATTTACTCCAAAGAACTAAACACTTACACACACACACACACACACACACACACACACACACACACACAATCTGCACTTGAATGTCTATAACAGCTTTATTCATGATTGCCGAAACTTGGAAGCAACCAAGATGTCTTTCAATAGCTGAATAGATAAACTGTGGTACAACAATACAACAGAATACTATTCAGTCCTTAAAAAAGAAATGAGCTATCAATTCATGAAAAGACATGGAGGGAACTTACATGCATATTGCTAAGTGGAAGGTACCAATCTGAAAAGGCTACATACTGTATGATTCCGATTCAAACTGTATGACATTCTGGAAAAGGCAATCTATGCAGAAAGTAAAAAGATCAATTTGTTACCTAGGGTTCAGCGGGGAGGGAGGGAAGGATAAACAGGGGGAGAAGAGAGGATTTGGGGGGCAGTAGACCTACTCTGTATGATACTATAATGGTGGATATATGTCATTTATGCATTTGTCCAAACCCATATAGTATACAACACAAAGAGTGATCCCTGATGTAAACTGCAGACTTTTGATGATAATGATGCATCAATGTTGGTTTATTGATTCTAAAAAATGAACCATTCTAGTGGGAGATGTTGACGGTGGGGAAGGCTATGCCTGAGGAGGTGAGGGGAGTGAGAACTCTTTGTGCTTTAAATCCTATTTTGCTCTGAACCTAAAAGTGCTTTAAAAAGTAAAGTTTATTTATTGAAAAAACAAAGAAGAAGAAACAACCCTGACACCACTCCTAATTGCCTTGTTTATTTCTATGGCTGTCTTCTTGGAAGCAAGATGAATGACTTTGTTATTAACAATGAAGTAAAGTCACACATGAAAACAAAAGAAGAAAGCATCATTTCATGAACACAATGCCCTTTCCCTGAAAAGGGCATTCTAAATTTAAATGTTTTCAACTTTTTCAAGAAGTTCCCATCACTGTTTCTTTAAGTTAGATAGCTGAAACTCTCACTAATAAAGCATTTAATAGGGAGACCTTTGTTCTAGTTTTAGCTGTTGTTATATTACATAGAGGTGATCATGGTGGGGTGAGACAGGAAAGATAAACCCATCAAATAAAGATGGATCCATCAGTTAGTGAGAGAACAAACACATTGCCAATTTGATCCGGATAAATTTACTTCAGAATGAGCTGAAAACCACAAAGCCTTCAGTTAAGGTGGCACCATTTACTTCAACATTGACTAAGATTTTGAGGCTGTTTTACAGAAGAATATTCCAGTTAGAATCCTTTGTCCTCAAATGCATTTGTTTACTCAGGGTGGGAGTGGAAGAGAATGCCAGGAGAAAATGAGCTTTTAAATATGGAGGAGTACATGTACGAGCCTGTAAAAGTATATCCATATGCGTAGTTAACATGCTGAAAATATTTGTATAACCAGATAGACAATATAGTTAATATGTTCAAAATATTTGTATGACCAGATGTATCTTTATGGCTTATTGTCTGTGTGTTATTCTTCTTTTAATTCAAAGCATTTGAGAAAAATTAAATAAGGGAAAAGTTTACTTACTGTAGAGATTAATGTTATATCTTGAAATATCTGTTCAGTGACAGTACTTACATGCATAATTCAGTGCTATCTTAGGAAATAATCATAAATTATTAGTTTGCTCTCACATCTGGACAGCAAAATTGTGTATGGGAAGATTTGAGGGCAGAACTGTGTTTAGTCTCATTCTTGTTAAGTTTTATTTTCTACACACACACACACACACACACACACACATATGTATCCATCATTTGGCATGGAGTATGTGATGTCTGCTTTGGACTTTGCTGAGATCTTCAGGGCATCCCCATGTGGTATTTGGGTAGTTGTGTGAATTCTTGAAATTTTCAAAAGCAATGGTTCCTGAGGCTACAATCTCCATTAGTTCTGAGAGAGAATACAAAGCGGATTATCCTCAGATCTAAACTCTTTTCTCACATGGCTTGGTAACCGTGCTGGAATGTGAATTAAATATCAATAGAGTGATGGGTACATTATTTAACACAAACTGGGTCTTCACTAGAAAAAGACTATGCCTTTGCCTTAGGCCTCATGAAGGCCGACGTTCTCTCCAGGTCTGCCCGGAAGGTCTACTGGGACAGAGATACTGGTCCACTGATACGGGATTGTGTCCAGTCTCACTTCCCCATCCCTTTTCTACCTTCCTTAGCACTATGTGCTGAGATTAACTGACCATTTTTGCTTCGGAATTCAGGAAAACCCCAGGAGTTGTATGATCAAGAGATTTCGAACTGGCTCAATTTCACTCATTAGCCAGTAACCTCTAAAGCACAAAGCAAATGGCTAGTCAACAGTCCGTCTGAAAAGGTGATATTGCACAGCTTCTTGTAGCGGCTGCTGTGCGTATTTTTATTCTGAAATTCTGTTGCAGGCTTTCACAAAGCATAAATGGGAAAATAATGAGGAAGAAAAATAGTCTAATGTAGGGTGGTTTCTATCAGAAAAAGGGCAGTTAAGAATAAGAAATGGCATACACTCGCCTCAGAGGCCCTGTCTGTAGGGGGCAGACCAGCGTGTTCCCTTTCAAGGGTAAAGATAAGGGGGTCAGCTGTTGAGAAGAGAATGAGTGATGAATTGAATAAAATGTTTTAAATTTTAAAAGACTGATTCAAAAGAAGGTCTTGAAGGCTATTGGAGAAATACTTGAACCATGCCATAAAGGAGATAGGCCCATAGCCTCCTTGCTCCGTTTCCAGCCTTTCTTTTATCAGCAAGAAATCATTTCTTCTCTCCAAACACTTCGGCACTAAAAACCAAGTTTTCATTCTCACTGGCCATGGGGATAGCAACATCTTTGATCTTCAACTTACTAAAGCAGCTGCCTACTGTTCTACTTCAAAGTACGCTTTTATGACTTACAGGCATTTTAATAAAGAGTTCTCCAAAACCCAGTTGCATATCACCTGGAATAGTAAGGAACTGTGTAGCTCATCAGGTGACACAATGCTAAAATCATAAGGAAAATTCTATAAGAAACAAAAATAGACAGAAATGATAGAGAATGGCTTTTTAAACATTTACCCTGGCTTTGTGAGTGTACACACTCCCGTACTTTGTCCTTTCTGCTTATGCTCACTTCAACTGTTTAGAAATCAAAGTTACATGCTCAAAAAAGGATCAAGAGTTGGTTTGAAAGGCTTCCATTCTCAAGAACATGTGAAAATGTGGCCTAGAAAAATGTTCATTATGTTTATCTACCATATGGGAAATGCCCACAATGTGGTAGACGTTATTTAGGTCAGGAAAGAATCTCTCCTGTTATGGAATGCAGTTTATAAACAAATCATCACATCTGTGCATTTGGTGCTATGAGAGAAATTGCAGGTATTATCTTATCTTGGGTAGAGAAAAGATTCCATTAGGCATGAAAGAGGGAAGAAAACATACTATATCCATTTTAACCATCCGCTTATAGGGGAGCAAAGCTTCAAAGAAGTCTTAAAAGAAGGAAAAAAAAAAAGCATTTTCTGACCAGAGAAGTTCATGGTAGCCAATTAATTAAAGTCTAAGGTGTGAAGCATTTAAGCCAACTTTAAAATATTGGCAGTAGATATAAAATTTAAAAATATACAGTAGGAAAAGGTTCTGTTTTCAGAAGAGTAAGGGCTCACTATTTGTCTAAGGTTGAAACGTTGAATGTTTAATACAATGAGATGACAGCTGATTTTTTTCAGTGCACCACAGTCAAACTGATCATATAGTAAGCACAAGCAAAAACTCCAGCCAATCAAGCTGATCTGTCACCACTCAGTTTCACCACAGGATAACGTTTTTTTCACACTCACCTTTTCTCTACCTCTTTTTCTCTACCTTCTCTCCCACACACATCTTACACACTCCCCTCCTTTTCTGCTGCACTATTTGAAAATATGCTGAAGACATCATGACATTCCACCCCTAAAGACTATCTCTTCAGAACAGGGGCATTCTCTCACATAGCTAAAAAGTTGTGATCATATCCAAGTATTTAATATGGATAAATTAATTTTATGTATTAAACAGCCTATATTTAAAATTTTCTAATTGTCTAAAAATAGTCTTTTTGCTGATTTTCAGCTTTAATCCAGGATCCAAGAATAATCAAGAATAATTCCTTTCATTGAAATGTCACATATCTGAGTCTTCTTTAATCTGCAACAATCCACTTACTATTTTTTTCATACCATTGAAATTTTTGAAGAATCCAGGCCAATAGTTTGTAGAATGTGTCACAATATGGATTTGTTTATTTCTTTTCTCACGTTTAGATTAAGTGCTTTTGACAAAAATGCTACATAGGTGAGTTAATGTTCTTCCTACTGATTTGACATCATAGGCCCATAATGGCCATTTGTCCCATTGCTATTGGTGAGACTACATTTGAGCCCGAATTTAGTTGGTATCCAAGATTGCTCCCTTGTAAAGGTACTTTTGTCCCTTTGTAGTCAATAAGTAATCTGGGGTGTAAAACTTTGAAAACACAGGAATTTCCTTCCTCAATCCCCTATCGTGGTAGACAGAATAATGTCCCTTTCCAAAGATGTCAGTGTCCTAATCCTTGAAATCTGTTAATATGCTAGGTTTGGGGATGGGTTAGGCTAGGTTCCTTGTGCCACTAAGGAAAGATGGTCAGAGAGATATAACATTGCTTGCCTTTAAGATGGAGGAAGGGGTCACAAGCCAAAAAATGTAGACAGCCTCTAGACGCTGGAAAAAGCGAGGAAACAGGATCCCCCCGGGACCTACATAAGGGGAATGCAGCCCTGCCAAGACCTTGATTTTATCCCAGTTAGAGATCCATGTCAGACTTTTAACCTGCAGAACCATAAGATAACAAATTTGCATTGTTTTAAACCACTAAGATTTTAGTAATTTGTAGCAATAGCAATAGAAAATTAATACCCCCCATCCCAAAATTGCATCCAATCATTTTAGCATGTATTGCTGATCCTTGCCTAAATTAAGTCTTATATTAGGAGTTGTATGTGGTGGTACTTACTAATTCCATCAATCTTTTCTCATTTAGTAGATGGCATTCTTCTGAAAGAAGAGCTCCTTTATTTTTTTCTTTCTCTTTCTCTCTCCCTCTTTCTCTCTTGAGTATCATTATGGATTCATAGATCCTTTCAAAAAATTCAATGTGACATAATTCATTACTTTCATTATTTTTATGATGCTCTAATTATTCCAAATTTAACCAATGGTAGCCATTTTAAGCTGACTCCTGTGCCCATCTGGCATTGCCCCGCTAATCTGAAAGTACTTTTTTGCTTTCTAGAATTGTATCCTTTTTCTGCCCTAAATCTGGAATCTAAGGTTTTACCAAAGATATCTGGTTTCATTTTCTGCAGAATTATATGGGTAGTAAGAGGACTAATTTTTATTGATACATTGATATTTCAGTTTAATTTTAGTTTTAACATGCATTTCTCTTCATGAAGTTGAGTATCTTTTCACATTTTAAAAGACAGTTGTTTTAACTTTTTCTGTGAACTGTCTATATATTTTGTCCATTCTTTATCAGGTTGGTTTTTTCCTCATTTTCATTTCTTCATATAATAGGGAAATTAGCCTTTTATGTTATACATGTTACAATTGTTTTCTCCCACATTTGTACCTATTCTTTGACTTTGATGATGTTTGAAATGCAAACTTTTTTTAAGTAGAATTTATTCATCTTTTCTTTTATTGCAACTGAATTTTGAATTATAATCAGAAAAGCTTTTTCATGTACAGGTTGTAAAGACAGTCATCCATGTTTTATTCTAGTACTTCCACATCAGTTTTTACATTTAGAACTCTTTTCAATTTGATATAAGTTATGAGCCCCAAATCATCATTTTTGAGTTGCCTCAAGAACATTTGTTGTAAAGTCCATCTTTTCCCCCAGTTACTTGATATACTTTATTACTCGCTAAATTTCTATATGTTTTGAGATCTATTTCTGTACTTCCTATTCTGTTCTATTGGTCAGTCTATTCTCTCACCAATATCACACTATATTAATTTGTTGTTTTTATAATTTGTTTTACTATATTAGGGCTAGTCAACACTTATTGCTTTTCTAGAAGTTTCCAAGTTATTCTCATGTTTTTTATATGAATGTTAGAATTAGCTAGTCTAGCTCCCAGAAAGCTTGCTAGTGTGTTTACTGGGACTATATGCAATTTATATTTTATCTTAGAGACAATTGAAATATGTATAATGATTCTTCATCCTATTCAAGATGAAAAAATATCTTTTTATTTGTTTAACTTACCCTTCTTCCTATAATTTTGTCCACTTATTAATTTTTTGCTAAGTACTGTATTTTATCTACTTGCTTGCTATTTTGAATATTATTTTCCCATTGTTTCACTATTTCCTTTCCAATCTTTAGACCTCTGCTTTACTGGTTTTAACCTTCTAAGCACATTGGAAGCAATTGGGAAACTTTGAAAATTCTTAGGGCTCAGTAACATCCCATATCAATTAAATCAGAATCCCTGAGTGTGAGATCACAGCATCACAACACATTTACTACATCAGTATTTATCAGTTCCTCAGATGATTCCAACATACAATAAAGTTGAGAATCACTGGTTGACTTGAAGGGAGAAAGATAATTTGGAGGCTTGATATGAAGGGAAAGAAGGAAACAAGAAGGCTTTAAAGTCCTTATTATTAGTGATAGGCTTCTATTTGGTTCTTACATATTCAAACTACTATATATTCATTGTGAATTGAGATTTTTAGCATTATAAAAGTCTTTGTCACATTTACCACCTTTTGGTCTGAATTCTACCTTGTAGAATTCAGGATTGCCATCCCTGATTCCTTATTATTTGTAATCTCATGGTATATAGTTTCCCATCCATTTCTTTTTATCTTTTCTGAATCACTTACTTTCAGATGTGTCTCTTGCATTCAGCATATAATAGGGTTTTGCTTTATGAACAAATCTGAATTTTTTTTTTTTTTTTTTTTTTTTTTAGATGGAGTCTCGCTGTCACCCAGGCTGGAGTGCAGTGACGTGATCTTGGCTCACTGCAAGCTCTGCCTCCCGGGTTCACACCATTCTCCTGCCTCAGCCTCTGGAGTAGCTGGGACTACAGGCACCCACCACCACACACAGCTAATTTTTTGTGTTTTTTAGTAGAGATGGGGTTTCACCATGTTAGCCAGGATGGTCTCAATTTCCTGACATCGTGATCTGCCCGCCTCAGCCTCCCAAAGTGCTGGGATTACAGGCATGAACCACCATGCCCGGCCCAAATCTGAATTTTTTAAAATGTGAGATAAGCCCATTTTGCATTATTTATATGACAAAATGTTCGGTCTCAGCTTGGTTGTTTTATTTAATGTTATATTTACTTGTATTCATTTCCCTATGTGCTCTATTTTCCTTGACCCTTTTCCTATAGTGCTTTTATTTATTAGAAAGATTTGTGTTTTTGTGCTAGTGGTTACATCTATGTTAATCATTTGTATAATACACTTAGTCCTCCTTTCTCTTATTTAGACATATACTATGTGTTTTGACAGCTTCAAATATTGACTGCCTCTATTACATGATAATCAGTGAGTTTATCTAGTTCTCTTTCTGTCTTTTCCTCCTCCAGTGTTTTTGTTGAATTTCTACTATGTCAGAATACATACTTAGTTTTGTTAAGCTGCATCCTAGAATTGACTAGCCTGGTTACATCTTCTTAGGAGTATAGTGGAAGCTTTCAATGTCTAAGAGTATGCTTTTCTTTCCAGAAAATGTTCTTAGATTATAACCTGAAATATTAGTTCTATTTCATTGTTTCAATTTTCTTTTTCAAAGTCTCAAGTTACGTAGATGTTGGATCTATCTTCTATATCTGTCATTGTTTCTCTGATTCCTTTTATCTCTTTATTTCATTTTTCATCTCTTGGCTATTTTTATCTTCTCCTTCGACGTCTTCTGTTATATTTCTAGTTGGATCTATTCTCTCTTGAACATTTCGCAACTTAGTCTTTATTTCCATATTTATTTCATATTGTTCTTCAATTTCTTTCCTTAGTTCAGTCACTCACAATTTATATTTCTCTTTTTGGTCCATTTTGGTTCTTCATTTTTGAATTTCTGATTTGACATATTTTGTTCATATCTACAAATGCTCATTTAAGCATATTTAATTCAGGTTGTGGTGTTATGGTGTAGTTTTCACCTGCTTCATTTTTGTTAAAGAATTTTTAGCAACAAACATCTGATTCTTATCTTTCAATTCTCTTTTCTTATGTATAATACTTCTGTATGAACGTTGTCTAATTTATGCTAATTTTGAAATGTCTTTTTCTGCATTGCCAATAATGATGTGTATAAGCAGGGGTGAGTAGTATGTTTGGGTCACAGGGTTTCTTAGTGTGTGGAGGATGCCCTCTTCTATTTGTATATTGAATTATAATTTTTAAAAATTAATAGTGCTTGGTTTTGATGGGTGAAGGTATTTTATGCCTTCTGATTTAGGGAATTCATCTATTTCTGCAAACCCCTTAAGTTACAAGACTTGCTTCCTTCTTCCTCTTTACCACCAAACCTCCCAAGCAGCCCTTCCCTTTCCAAGTCACCCCCTGTTCCCAGAAGCGGTGCCTTTTTGAGATTTCTACCCCTTATCCAGCACATTCTTAAGTCTCTTCCTATGGATTCCTCAGCAGCCAGGGCTCTGAACCACCAAGTCTCAGAACTGCTGTAAGGTAGGATTTAGGGTATTAGTCTCTCTTTCTAGGGGATGACTTTTATGTTTTCTGTTGTATTAGGATTCTCTTCTCTTCTTTGTTTCCATACAGTTTCTGTCACCTTTCCTCTCTGGGGCACTCTGGAGCTTCCTCTGCTACTCTCAGGTGTTGATTTCCTACTTACTCATAGTTGGAAGTCTATAGTATTCTGTGATTTCCTACTCAGATTCTAAGTGTGGGTTCGAAACAACTTTGTTTGCAGTCTTATTGCTCTGAATTTTTTTTAATAGAACAGGTTAAAAAAATCTCAGAAGTTTCTTATATATTCCTAAAGTTGATATCCTAGCATTGCTTTCTTCATAATATTAATATCTTACATTCATACAGCATATTATGTTTCTCATAGCACTTTTACATACAGTCCTTCATTTGCTCAATAACTCTTTGAAACAAGCATAATTTCAAGTGAGAAAACTGTGGCTTAAATAGGTTAAGTTAATTCTTCAAGTCACACAACTACATATGGTAAAAGAGTTCAAACAGAAATTAAGGTACCCTGACTTCAAATTTAGTGTTCTTTCTATACCACCATTCCACCATTTTTCATGGTATAATAATTTATGGAAGTTCTTCCTGGAAAGAATTAAAGTAATTAAATATTTTCTAAAATAATTACTAAATAGGCTCCAGAACGAGGTAATGACTCCCAAGTAAGGTATTGGAAACAGTGAAACATTACAATGCTTTTTTTTCTTTTAATATGTGTGGTGTGGATATCACCACAACTAGGAACAATAGTTACTCATTCTAAACAATACAATGAGATTAAACTGTGAAAGGCAATATTAAGAGGTCAGTGTAATCTCACTTCAGTGCTTACTTCCAATCCCACTTAAATTCATGACATATTAGAGTAGGTAGTTGCAGAGATGATATACACCATAGCTTTTTACTGAGAATCACTGACCATAGTGTGCAAAAGCAGTCATAAGCATGGCAAATAGAGGGAAATTGGAAGATATTCTGACCCCTAAATTTTGTGCTTAATGAAGGAAACGGTGTTGATATTTACCAGATATACTGCTTACTAAGTGTTTATACTTTTATAAGAGGAGGAAGAAATAAAAAATAAATTATGAAATTAGGGTAACTAAGTCCTCTTCCCATATCACACAACATTTTCTCTGGCCTTGGGAAACATTATAACATTTTACAATTCTAATAGATACAGAACTAAAGGCAACTACATAAACTACATAAAGGCAACAGAACTAAAGGCAACTACAGCTTTTTGAGCAAATATCCACAGAATGTCAATTCTCTAATCAACATTAACTTGGTGAGAGGACCATAGGAGTGACCCCATAGTGTTCTTTCTCCTTTGATATAATCTTTGTAAAAATTAATCAAAATTATGATTACAAGTTAGCATACTCATCAAAATTATAGGTAACCAGGCCAGGCACGGTGGCTCACACCTGTAATCTCAGCACTTTGGGAAGCTAAGGTGGGCAGAACACCTGAGGTCAGGAGTTCAAAACCAGCCTAGCCAACATGGTGAAACCCTGTCTCTACTAAAAATACAAAAAAAAAAAAAAAAAAAAATTAGCTGAGCATGGTGGCACATGCCTGTAATCCCAGGTACTTGGGAGGCTGGGGCATGAGAATTGCTTGAACATGGGAGGTGGAGATTGCAGCGAGCCACAATGGTGCCACTGCACTCCAGCCTAGACAACAGAATGAGACTCCATCTCAAAAAAATAAAAAACAAAAAGAGATAAAAAAATAGAGATTTAGAAAAAACAAAAGCAAATATATACAGTTATACAAAAAAAGTCATAAGAATATCAATTACCTACATACTCTACATGAGCCAGTTTTGTGACATGGTGCCTTCAAGGTTGAAGTCATCTAAAGAAACAAGATGACTTTACAGTTTGGAAGTATGAAGGTAGCAGTTTCTAAATGGCGATTTTAGGAGAGATGTTGGCAAGTTGGAATGCATCTGGAAAAGGTTAGAGTCTGGAAACCATGTCACACAAAGAACTATTAAAGGACTGTGCATGTTTGGTGTCATTAAAAAAAAATTGTAATACCACATAAATGCTTCCAATATTTAAAGGACTGACCTCTACAAGGCAGACTGGATCTATTCTCTGCTACATCAGAGAAAATCTGGGGTCAGTAAAGTGAGACTTATGGTGTTGACTGCATTAAATAAAATTGTTTAACAATGACAGCTCTTCTTAAATGAAATAGACACTTTTTAAGTGGCAACTCCCCACTGCATAGTGCCCACCTGGCTTCCCTCCCCCTTATATCTCACCTCACTCTGCTCTCCCCCAAAGCAAAAATGCCTAATAAGAGTTCAGATAATCACCTACTGGGAAGTTATTTCTAAGTTTCCATGTTATGTAGTCTAGACATTTTCTAAGACAGTGGTTCCCAACCATGGCTACAACAAAACCATATTGAGATATCTCTTAAAAATATAGTCTGGAAACCTAACCCACAGACTTCTGCAAATCTAAGGCAGAGTATACAAATGTGTGTTTTAAAATTATTTATTTATTCATTTATTATAAAATCATTTACTTATTCATTCAGTCAGTTAACTGACTGCTAGTACCAGATGCACTTTTAGATACTGGGATAGAATGGTAATCAAACATCACAACTTCTTATCATATGGAGTTTACAGTCTCATAAGAGAGATGCAGATTAATTTAGAAGTTATACTACTGAAGTTATATTTAGAAGTTATACTACCAAGAATATAGTTACAACTCAGATAAGTGATCTAAAGGGAAGAATTTGGGGAGAGTGTAAGAGAAGAATATGGCTTAGCCTGAGGGCCAAGAGAAGGGACACTTAGCTAAGACCTAAAGGATAAGTCTATAGTTATTCAGAAAGGGTTTGGCTGGAGGGGCTATAGTTCCACGTGGAAGTACAGTTACATGAGAAGGTCCTGTGGCAGGAATGAGAATACAGTGTTGGGAAGATCAAAAGAAAAGTGTGGCTGGATCAGGAGTAGAGGGGTGGGAAAGAATTAAAGAATGGGGATGAGAATTAAGATGTAGGCAGGGTCTGACCCAGGTAGGGGTCATGAATAATATGTTGAAGGTTTTGTCCTTGATTCTAAGAAGAAAGGGAAATAATTTCTGCAGTTTACACATTGTGTGTATATGAGTGGAATGTGGGTACAAAGTACCCTGATCAGGGTTACATTTTTAAATAACCCTGTCTACCTTGTAGAAAACGGATTGGCATTATACCAGAACAAACGTTAAACACTATAGTATCACAAAGATGATGTGGAATGAAAGAAGAAACAATATATTTGGAAGCCATTTAAGAGGTATAGTAAACAGGACTTTGCAATGGATTTGACTTGGGATGAGCGTTATGGTGTTCCCAAATGTAACTTCTGGTTTTGGGGTTTGTGCAAATGAATGGAAGGCAGTGTGATTCATTGGGACAGGGTCACTAAACGAGGGCAAAATGTGGTGAGGACATTGTGATTCATTCTTGAATATGTTGAAACTTGAGATGACTTTGTGATATTGCAATGGACTTGTTGAATAAAGTCTGGAAGTCTAAGCAGAGGCCCGACTCTTGGTTCCATACAACTGCAAAGTGTGCTGTAAAGAAAAAAGGCCCACAGAAATAATCTTAGGTAGCAGCTACAGCAATTTAAAATTATATTTAATGTTAAATGTCAGGATTATTGGCATATACCCTGCTGGTGTCATCTATTAATCAAATCAAACCCAATTTTAAAGAACAAAGATAAGTCTGAAAGCCCTCGGAGTTGTGGTTAACATACTTCGCTATGTCTACAGTTGCACTAAAAGTGATTTTTTGATAACGAGATAGTGTGTGCACTCTCGTGGGAGCTGAAACAACTTCAAAGAAATCTTCCCCCTTCTTCTTTCATTTCTGCAGGAAAGAAGGCAGAGCATGTGGAGCAAGTGAATAGTGTGTGCAAGGTGAGAAAGCAGTCCAATTAAATTTCAGGGGAATGATGGAAGTGAATAAAATACAATAAAAAAAACACAGTATCTCTCGTAAGCAAGTAAGTTTGAAAAGAATTGGGAAAAATACAAGAAAAAAAGGCAGCCCCCAGCTATGTTAGAATTTTCCTCTCTGACCATTTCCCTCTTTATTATTTGGCAGTCTGTGATAAAATGTGGCTCCATGGACACTACTCCTAATAAAAACTTCATTGGCAAGATTTATTCTATTTAGCATTGCTAATAGAGAGGCATCTCTGATTAGAAAGCCAGGACACTTTTGGAGGGAATACGTGCTGTGAGTTTCCTGGCAATTGGCTACAGAAGGGAATGAGAAGTCTACATTCTATGGTGTTTCTTTAACGACTCACAGACGCTAGATGCATGTGGCTTTACCTGGAAAAGTAAAGTTGCCTAACAGGGAACTCTGAAGGAAATTTGAAAGTTCATCACAACTATTCCTAAGCCTTCAATTTCCCATATTCACTTTCTTTTCCTTTCACAGTTTTGAGTATTTATATTAATTAATTTTCTATATGCCTGTCCTTTATGGTTAATAATCTAAAATTCTATTTAAAAAGTAGCACATGCAATTATATATATATATGTATGTATGTATGTATGTTGTATGTATGTATGTAGTGGAACTAGGATGGTTTGAGTCTGAACTGCACATGTAGTCCAAACCTGTTTTTGTTTCAAGGATTCGATTTGGCCTTCTTTTTGCCCAGACTCATGCATTCTTACAGGCTCTAGCCTTTTATTACTCTGTGGAAAAGACCACTGAGTGAAATATCTGAAGGTAGTAGACAAGCAACGCTGCCAGACAGTGAGAATATAACATCCCTCTGCTTCCCAGTGTAGGCCCAGTGGGCAGTTAACCATTTCAGTGCCACCATGGTGCACGCTTGACTCGCACACCTAGGCTGGTGGCTCAGCACACACCCCGAGTTTCCTCCCTGATCCATTTTTACCCTGCACTGAGGCAGTCAAGGAACCCCTTACAGTGTTCTCACTAATTATCTCTGATGTGCGGTTGGCAAGATTATTTGCTACGCTCTGTCTATATTCTCTGCTAGGTTGGCCTCACCCCTTGGGAGATAAGAAGATGTGTGTCTTTGAATCAAAAGATCTGAAAATGCAGTCAAGATGTACTCCTGTGATCCCTTAATGTACTTTAAGCCAGGGCCCCTTTTATTGTCTCTCAAACACCATTTCCCAAGTACACTGCAGTGTCAGCCTATTCTTCAAAGTGCCCTTACAGAGAGCACCTGATGTCCCCAGCTGGAAGAAAAGTGAAGGACAGGCAAGACCCTGCTGCTTATCATGCAGGGCCTAGAAATACGTCATGAGGAAGCACCATTTTTCCCACTGGGACTGGGGGTAAATGCAGAATCTCTCTCAATTTCAAAGTCCTCCAATGCTTCCTGAAGACAGCGGTATGTATATGTGTGTGTCTCTGTGTGTGTGTGTCTCGTTTTTTAATATGGCCTGATTATACAAATGACATTGAGAGGTGACAGTGTGCTGGCAGCCCTCACAGCCCTCACTTGCTCTCAGTGCCTCCTCGGCCTCGGCGTCCACTCTGGCCATGCTTGAGGAGCCCTTCAGCCCACCACTGCACTGTGGGGGCCCCTCTCTGGGCTGGCTGAGGCTGGAGCCAGCTCCCTCAGCTTGCAGGGAGTTGTGGAGGCAGAGGCGCGGGCGGGAACCGGGGCTGTGTGCCGCAACTGCGGGCCAGCGGGAGTTCCGGGTGGGCATGGGCTTGGCAGGCCCCGCACTTGGAGAGGCTAGACAGCACTGCCGGTCCCGGGCAGTGAGGGGCTTAGCACCTGAGCCAGCAGCTGCGGAGGGTGCTCTGGGTCCCCCAGCAATGCCGGCCTGCTGGTGCTGCTCTCAAATTCTCGCCGGACTTTAGCTGCCTCCCGGTGGGGCAGGGCTCGGGACCTGCAGCCTGCCATGCCTGAGCCTCCCCGCTGCCATGGGCTCCTGTGCAGCCTGAGCCTCCCTGAGGAGTGCCACCCCCTGCTCCGTGGTGCCCGGTCCCATCGAACACCCAAGGGCTGAGAAGTGTGGGCGCACAGCGTGGGACTGGCTGGCAGCTCCACCTGCGGCCCCAGTGCGGGATCCACTAGGTGAAGTCAGCTGGGCTCCTGAGTCTAGTGGGGACTTGGAGAACCTTTATGTCTAGCTAAGGGATTGTAAATACACCAATCAGCACTCTGTGTCTAGCTCAAGGTTTATAAATGCACCAATCAGCACTCTGTATCTAGCTTATCTGGTGGGGACTTGGAGAACCTTTATGTCTAGCTAAGGGATTGTGGATGTACCAATCAGCACTCTGTGTCTAGCTCAAGGTTTGTAAACACACCAATCAGCATCCTGTGCCTAGCTCAAGGTCTGTAAATGCACCAATCAGTGCTCTGTGGGGACTTGGAGAACTTTTGTGTCTAGCTCAGGGATTGTAAACACACCAATCAGCACCCTGTCAAAACGGACCAATCAGCTCTCTGTAAAACAGACCAATCACTCTCTGTAAAATGGACCAATCAGCAGGATGTGGGTGGGGCCAGATAAGGGAATAAAAGCAGGCTGCCTGAGCTAGCAGAGGCAACCCGCTGGGTCCCTTTCCACACTGTGGAAGCGTTGTTCTTTTGCTCTTTGCAATAAATCTTGCTGCTGCTCACTCTTTGGGTCCGCGCTGCCTTTATGAGCTGTAACACTCACCACTAAGGTCTGCAGCTTCACTCTTGAGGCCGGTGAGACCATGAACCTACCCGGGGGAATGAACAACTCCAGATGCGCTACCTTAAGAGTTGTAACACTCACAGTGAAGGTCTGCAGCTTCACTCCTTAAGCCAGCGAGACCAGGAACCCACCAGAAGGAAGAAACTCCGAACAAGTCCAAACATTAGAAGGAACAAACTCCGGACATATCACCTTTAAGAACTGTAACACTCACTGCGAGGGTCCGCGGCTTCATTCTTGAAGTTAGTGAGATCAAGAACCCACCACTTCCAGACACAACATCTCTTTATGAAAAATTAAAATTAAACTCAAAAGGCAAGCTCGCTTGTTTGATGGAGGTTTAGGAACTTGAGGAGAAAGATGTGCTTCTCCTCCCTTTTCTCCTTGTCCTCCTTTTCCTCCTCTTTCTCTTATCCCCTTTCTCCTAATACTTTCAAAATGTAAAAGCAATTCTGAGGGGCCATATGGAAAACAGGTTGCAAGCCAGATTTGGCCCTCAGGCTGTAGTTAGAAGGCCTCTGTTTTAGATTATCTCAGATTATAACTACATCATTATCTTGGCTTTTAATTAAGAATATAGAAACAAAAACAATAGTATAGGATATCTTACTCCCCATTCTGAATCTTGCCTTTTGTGTGCTCTGTGAACTACAGCCCCTGTGGCCTACCTTCTGTTCCTTTACTCACTCTGCTTTAGGGGAAGGGCCTGATCTGACGGTAAAATTGGGGAAATCTAAGCATGCTTGGCTCAGTTCAGCTCTTCTTCCCCTTGAGTGTGAGCTGTTAATTCATTCTCCCATTTAACAACAGTGGTTCTGTGTGTCAGACCCTGTTCTAGGCAGTGGAATTCCAGTGAATTTAAAATCTCTTACATTCCAATAGGAGAGGTGGAAAACAAACATAATAAATTAAACAAGTATTTTTAAAGTGACACATTTAAAAAAAAAAAAAACCTAAATTAGCGAGAAGAAATATCAAAAGTTTCGGGGCTGAAATTTGAGATACACTGCCCAGGAAAGGCTCACTGGGACAGTGATTGTAAATAGCACCATATAAAAGTGAGTAACAGAAGTTTGTGGATATCTGAGAGAAAAGCTTTCTCAGAAAATTGCTCTGGAATAGTGCAAAGGTCCTGCTATGTTCTGAATGTTTGCGCCCCCACCCAAAATTTATATGTTGAAATCTAATCACCAACATGGTATTAGGAACTGGGGCCTTTGGGAAGGTGGTTAGGTCGTGAGAGTGGAGAGCTCATGAATCGGATTAATGCCCTTATAAAATGCTCCCAGAGAGCTGCCTTGCCTGTTCTTTCTTGTGAAGACGGTGAGAAGTCACCGTCTATGAAACAGAAAGCAGACCCTCACTGGACACTGAATCCACCAGTGCCTTGATCTTAGGGTTACCAGCCTCTAGAACTGAGAAATAAAATTCTGCTCTTTATAAGCTATCCAGTTTATAGAATTTTGTTATAATAGCCTAGATAACTAAGACAGGCCTTAAAGCAGAGAATGTCTCCTGAGTTTGAAGAACAGCAAGGAATGCAGAGTGACTGGAGCAGAGAGGCAGCCTAATTTGGCTTGTGTTTTAACTCCTGAGATAAGACTTGTGGAGGGTAGGGGCACTGAAAAAGGGATTCGAGTTAAGCAGTTATTGCAATAATCCAGAGGAGTGATGATGGTGCTAGCAGTGCAGGTGGTGAAAAAGAGCTGGATTCTGGATTTATTTGAAGTATGACTGACAAAATTTGGTGATACATTACATGCAGTGTACAGAAAGATAGATATCAAGGATTTAAAAGGTTTTGACCTTGTTGGCGAAAACAGTCAAACTCTGTAAAATATTTGAAGAGATTTATTCTGAGCCAAATATGAGTGACCATGGCCCGTGACACAGCCCTCAGGAGGTCCTGAGAAAATGTGCCCAAGGTGGTCGAGGTACAGCTTGGTTTTATACATTTTAGGGAGGCATGAGACATCAATTAAATACATTTAAGAAATACATTGGCTTGGTCCAGAAAGGCAGGACAACTCAAAGGTGAGGGGAGTGGGGGCTTCCAGGCTATAGGTCAATTTAAACATTTTCTGGTTCACAATTGGTTGAGTTTGTCTAAAGACCTGGGATCACAGAAAGGAAATGTTCAGGTTAGGATCAAAGATTGTGGAGACCAAGGTTTTTTTGAAGTCTTATAGTGGCTCCCCTTAGAGACAATAAATGACAAACGTTTCCTATTCAGATCTTTAAAAGGTACTAGACTTTTAAATCCTCTTCAGGATTGGGAGGGCCTAGAAGTAAAAGATCTAGCTATGTTAATAGAGATTCCTTACAGATGCAGATTTTCTCCAACAAAGGATGGCTTTGCAGAGCCATTTCAAGATATGGCAGAGAAACATGTTTTGGGGTAAAATATTTTTATTTTCTTCCGTGTCTCATAATATTATGCCAGAGTCATATTGGAAAGTAAGCCACAATATATATGGCTAAATAAAACCCTGATAAGAATTCTGATAAGAATTTCTAGGGCATGAGTCCCCACACACCTGAGATAGGAATTTGAGCAAGATAAAAAAATTAGATCTTAGTCCTCAACCTGAACAACTGAAGAATGGATTTACCATTAACTGAGGTGGGAAAGACTAGGAAAGGAGCTGTTTGGGGTGAAGGTGGGAGAAAAGATCAGGAGTTCAGTTTAAACATATTAAGTTTGAGGTGCCTATTATACATCCAAGTAGATTGAATGAGGGGCTGAACACATGATTCTGGAGTTCAGAGGAAAAGCTTAAGCTTGACATCAGCTCAGAGACAGGATTTAAAGTTGTGGGACATGATGAGACCATTTAGGGAATGAGTGTAGTCAGAAGAACAGATGTCATCCAACGTCTAAATCCTCAGACACTCTGACATTTACAATTGGAAGCAAGAGACAGGAACAGCATAGAGACCAAAAGAGGTAGGAGAAAATGAGCTGAGTATGGTAACATATGTTTGAATACAGGTTCCATGGCTCATCTACTGGGGGATGCTTGCCTGGGTCCAAACCTGTTTGGGTCTCTCCATGGATAGCTCTGCCTAATTCTGATGTCTGGTATTGATAACCATACTTGGCTAATAGACTTGGATAAATCCACGTCTTTTTATCTGACCATGAGTGTCACTTTTGTTATTTTCTAAAATTGTTCAGGACTAGATGGGAAAGAATGCTATTACATATTAAGACTCCTTTGGGGCCTCCTAAGAGAAAAAGGAAAAACTGAACAAGTACATTTGGCTTGGAGAACCAAACTAATCTTTGGATTTTTTAAAACCAAGCACCAAATGTATCATATATTTAGGGTACCATAGTATTTTTTCCAAAAAACAAAGATAATATATTTTGAAACATATCATGGTATTTTTGTCCATTATTTAGTTTTACTTTCCTTTTAATATTTATTCTCAACAACCAATGAGCTATTCTTGTTGTTCTTTGGAATTCCATAATTTAGCATTTGGTTAGGATAATTCATCATTTTTTTTCCAGTAAATTTGCCTGTAACATATATGGTGAACATTTTGAGATATGAAAACAGGAAATTTTTAACACAAAAATTTTTTCTCTTAAAAGAACTTTGTTTTTTTAATTCTTGCTGATGTTTCTTCTTCTTCTTCTTTTTCTTTTTTCTTTTTTGAGATGGAGTCTTGCTCTGTCACCCAGGCTAGAGTACAGTGGTGCAATCTCAGCTCACTGCAACCTCCACCTCCCGGGTTCAAGCGATTCTCCTGCCTCAGCCTCCCAAGTAGCTGGAATTACAGGCACCCACCAACATGCCCAGCTAATTTTTGAGTTTTTTCAGTAGAGATGGGGTTTCACCATGTTGGCCAGGCTGGTCTTGAACTCCTGACCTCAGGAGATCTGCCCATCTCGGCCTCCCAAATTGTTGGGATTACAAGTGTGAGCCACCGTGCCTGGCCATTTCTTCTTTTCTTAAGAAAATCCAATCACTCATGGAGGAGCCTCCATACTCATCAGCTTCTATTCCATATATTTGTCCTGTTTTCACTTTTTCTTCAAGGTAACTTTTTTTATTCAAGGTAGTTTTCTCAAGGCCAAAACTGGCTCTAAGAACTGATATTCTATATCATCAGTATTAAAATTGTGTATGACCTTCAATACTTTCTTTAGCGATGACAACTTTTCTAGTTCACTATGTTGTCTCATGATCTTCTATTCTATTGATTGATTATAACTTTTATGGAGCATGGTCAAGGGGGTGGTCACAGCTTCAATAATGAACATCTTTCTCGAAGAGAATTGAATACTGGGTTTTGGTGTGTTCATCCCACTTTACCTAATGCATTCTCTATGTGACTAAAATTCCTTAGTTTCCAGAGTGATGTGACTTTTTTCCTTTGCCTTTTTAAAACTTTGCTTTTTGTTTAGAATTTTGTTCAGCTTTAGAGGAGAAAGACTTTGTAAACCCACTTTTACATTGCTTTTTTTCCCCAGAAGCTTTTGATTTCTTTAAGAAAAAACAAAAAAAAAGTTGCAGTAAAAACTTTGGCTTATTTTCCCTGGCATCATTTCATCTTTTTAAACTGAAAAATGATAAGTGGGTGCAAAGTGAAAGAGCATTGGCATGAAAGTCAATTGCAAAAACCTAGAAGTAGGCAGCTTCTCAGAGATACTGTCTGCATGAACCTGATGGGCTTTTTAGTTTAGTTTGTTCTCCTTTGATAATAGTGTCTGCATTCTATTGTAATCAGAGTGCACGTAATTATAGTTCAGAAAGATATACTCTAGAGTTTGTGCTTATTTACTGTCCACCCCAAATATTACATAAACCAGGTGAATTCAGATGTGTACTCTGGCTCAGTTCATTGAACCTTTATAAATTGTATGTGTGCATGTGTTTTAATGAACTTGCTTCTTTGACTCACAGAAATGTACTCACTTGGTAATTTTTTTCCTTTCATCCTTCCTTCCTTCTTCTAAAATCTAATTTACCCTAATATTTTATTTAATGACTACTTATTAAGAAGACTAAACAAAGGTATTTTTTTCTTCTCTAATTTTGAATATACTATCCAGAAGACTGTTTCTCCTAAATAACTTACTAACCCTTACATTTTTGCTTGAAAGCCACAAAAATGCCTGCAGTATAAAGCTTATAGGGATTTTAAGGCTACTCACTTTTTGCATAACATTTCATCTTTTAGGGCATGTTTATCACATACATAATCCTGAACTACATTAGTCATTTAATTATTTGTAGTAAGTTAAATTAAAGTAACAGTACACAGCTCATGCTTGCTTTTTGTTGAAGAACAAATGACTTGGCCCTCTAAATGTGTATCTGTCTCTGTCACCCTTGTTGTTTTCTCTCATTCCTTCCCATATATTCTGGGAAGGGTGCTATGTGGGCATTATTTTGCCTCCATGATCTCTGGCTTTTGTGAGTTCTGTTATGGTACAGGGAAAAGGGGACTTTGTAGATGCAATTAATGTTACTAATCAGTTGACCTTAAGATAAAGAGATTATCCTGTATTATGTGTGGGTGCAATGTATGTGAGCTTTTAAAAGCAGGAGAGAGAAGTAGAAAAAAAATGCCAGAGAGAAGAGATTCAAGATATAAGGAGGACTCCACATGCCTACATGCCATTGGGGCTTTGATGAGAGAGGCACTGTGATAGTGAATGCAGGAAGCTTCCAGGAGCAGTCAGCAGACCCTGGCTGGCAGCCTGCAAACAGATGGGGACCTCAGGTCAGCAAGGTCTCCAGAAAAGAGCCTCACCCTGCTGACACCGGGAATTTCATTTTGTGAGACCCAGAGCAGAAAATCCAGCTTATTGCACCCAAACTTTTGACCTGCAGAAGCTGTAAAATAATAACTTAAAAGGAGGAGATTAAGATACCAAAATGGGGCTGGGTGTGGTGGCTCACACCTGTAATCCCAGCACTTTGTGAGGCCGAGGTGGGCGGATCACGAGGTCAGGAGATCGAGACCATCCTGGCTAACACGGTGAAACCCCGTCTCTACTAAAAATACAAAAAAATTAGCCGGGCGTGGTGGCAGGCGCCTGTACTCCCAGATACTTGGGAGGCTGAGGCAGGAGAATGGCGTGAACCCGGGAGGCAGAGCTTGCAGTGAGTCTTTAGTCTCACTGTTAGTCTTATGGGCTTCCCTTTGTGGGTAACCCAACCTTTCTCTCTGGCTGCCCTTAACATTTTTTCCTTCATTTTGACTTTGGTGAATCTGACAATTATGTGTCTTGGAGTTGCTCTTCTTGAGCAATATCTCTGTGGCATTCTCTGTATTTCCTGAGTTTGAATGCTGGCCTGCCTTGCTAGGTTGGGGAAGTTCTCCTGTATAATATCCTAAAGAGTGTTTTCCAACTTGGTTCCATTCTTCCTGTCACTTTCAGGTACACCAATGAGATGTAGATTTGGTCTATTCACATAGTCCCATATTTCTTGGAGGCTTTGTTCATTTCTTTTTACTCTTTTTTCTCTAAACTTCTCTTCTTACTTCATTTCATTCATTTGATCTTCAATCACTGATACCCTTTCTTCCACTTGATTGAATCAGCTACTGAAGCTTGTGCATGTGTCACGTAGTTCTGGTGCCATAATTTTCAGCTCCATTGGGTCATTTAAGGTCTTCTCTTCACTGTTTTTTCAAGTTAGCCATTCATCTAATCTTTTTTCAAGGTTTTTAGCTTCTTTGCGATGGGTTTGAACATCCTCCTTTAGCTTGGAGAAGTTTGTTATTACCGATCATCTGAACCCTTCTTCTCTCAACTTGTCAAAGTCATTCTCCATCCAGCTTTGTTCCATTGCTGGCGAGGAGCTGAGTTCCTTTGGAGGAGAAGAGGCGCTCTGATTTTTAGAATTTTCAGCCTTTCTGCTCTGGTTTCTCCCCATCTTTGTGGTTTTATCTACCTTTGGTCTTTGACGATGGTGACGTACAGTTGGGGTTTTGGTGTGGATGTCCTTTCTGTTTGTTAGGTTTCCTTTTAAGAGTCAGGGCCCTCAGCTGAAGGTCTGTTGGAGTTTGCTGGAGGTCCTATCCAGACTCTGTTTGCCTGGGTATCACCAGCGGAGTCTGCAGAACAGCAAATATTGCAGAATGGCAAATGTTGCTGCCTGATCCTTCCTCTGGAAGCTTCTTCTTAGAGGGGCACCCAGACATATGAGGTGTCAGTCAGCCCCTACTGGGAGGTGTCTCCCAGTTAGGCTACCCTGGGGTCAGGGACCCACTTGAGGAGGCTGTCTGTCCATTCTCAGATCTCAAATGCCATGCTGGGAGAACCACTACTCTCTTCAAAGCTGTCAGACAGGGATGTTTAAGTCTGCAGAAGTGTTTGCTGCCTTTTGTTTGCCTATGCCCTGCCCCCAGAGGTGGAGTTTACAGAGGCAGGCAGGCCTCCTTGAGCTGTGGTGGACTCCACCCAGTTCAAGCTTCCCGGCTGCTTTGTTTACCTACTCAAGCCTCAGCAATGGCAGACGCCCCTCCCCCAGCCTCGCTGCTGCCTTGCAGTTCGATATCAGACTGCTGTACCAGCAGTGTGCAAGGTTCCATGGGTATGGGACCCTCCGAGCCAGGCACGGGATATAATCTCCTGATGTGCCATTTGCTAAGACTGTTGGAAAAGCACAGTATTAGGGTGGGAGTGTCCCAATTTTCCAGGTACTGCCTGTCACAGCTTCCCTTGGCTAGGAAAGGGAATTCCTCAACCCCTTGTGCTTCCCAGTTGAGGTGATTCCCCACCCTGCTTCAGCCCATGCTCTGTGGGCTGCACCTACTGTCCGACAAGCCCCAGTGAGATGAGCCCGGTACCTCAGTTGGAAATGCAAAAATCACCCATCTTCTGTGTCACTCATGCTGGGAGCTGTAGACTGGAGCTGTTCCTAGTCAGCCATCTTGGAACCTCCCAAAAAGGCAAGTCTTATACAAAAGACACAAAAAAAGGAAAGGCAATGAAATAACTAAAGAAAAGATGAAAGACATTAAAGGAAGCTCAAAAAGAAGACCAACGTGTGTGTTGGTGGGAGCTGTACATATATACTCAATAGATAACTCCTTTGGCATGAAGTTTAGTACTTCTAAAAAAAATAGAAAATAATTTATTGGTAAAAAAAATTTTAAATTCTGAAAATGCATATTGAAAATATTCAACAATAACAGAAAAAATAATAGCCAAATACCAAGAATTATTATATATGTTTGTAGATTGAAAAGAAAGTACAAAGACTTCAGTTTCTCTTCTATAACACTAACCACCAAAAAATAAAAGACTATTACAGTATTTTAGATGGCTTTTTTTCTTATTGAAACCCAATGTTTTGAGTGGAGGAGAGAAATCAATATGCAGAGAGGGTCAAGGAAATCATAAGAAAGAAGGAAGCAGTAGCTCTTCCTAGAGTCTCAGAGACTATATTGTCCTCCTGAATACTTTTAATAAATTACCTTTAAGGTAATATTTGTTTATATATTCAGTAAATATTTAAGGTCACAAAGAAAGAAGGAAATCCAATCATAATTCCACCCCCATAGACAACTGCCAATAACATTGTATTTTGCATATAGTTGCATATGCTTCACTATAATTGAGATCACAAAATACATACTTTATTATGCTTTGCTTTTTCTCACTTAAAAATATGTGCTGACAGCTTCCTAAGTTAGCCTCAGCTTAAACCTCCCCATCAGCTTCAAATCCAACTTCCTGGCTGGCAGCCCCACATGGATATGAAGATCAACATATCTAAAACAAAGGACTTGATTTAAAGCATCCCATTTCCTACACTTTCTATCTCTTCATCTCCCTTATCTCAGAAATTAGTATCACTTTCCACCTATTTTCTCATTAAGCCACAAACCTGGAAATCAACCCTGACTTCTCTTTTCATGCCCCCATCCAAATTATTAGAAAATCCTAGCCATTCTACTTCCAAAACATGTCTCAGATATTGACGCCGTTTATGAAAGAAACTGCAATCTATTTATGCCACTTTTCTTTCTCACCTGGACTACCAGGTAGCCTCTTATCTAGTCTTCTTACTTATGCCTCTCTTTCATCAATTCTCCACTCAAAAGACATTTTATTTTTGCAACAACATAAACCAGATTGTGTTTAAAATCAGTTCAAACACTTACATGAGAAACACTTTCACTACGAAACAAATCTAAACCCCTTGCCTTTGAAGCCTTGCAAGACCTTTAAAGCAGTGAATGGACAGATCTCTGACTTCTATTCAGTCTTCTACATCCTGACTCCCCTATTTGCTGAATGTGTTTTTTTTAGTCCTGCAACCTTCCATTAATCCAAAAACCATATATGCAGCTCTAGCTCTTTCTAGGGTCTTCACATGCTGTTCCCACTGCCTGAACTGTTTTTCTTTCCACTTGTTATATGACCGCATCTTTCTAATTAATTTGGTTTTATGTTTCTAACAGATTGATATTAGAAATATCATCCCTTTCATTTACTTGGTATTACATCAAGGTTTATGATTTTATATTTGTTGGCTTCTTTATCTCTTCCACCAGATTATAAACTCAATCCAGACAGAAACATTGTATATTTTATTTATCTAGGCATAGTTAGCCCTTGCTATGATGTTTGAAATTTAACAAATTCTCAATAAGTATCTTTTGAAAAAATAAAACCTGAACTTTTTCCATGTTGTTATATAGGCGTCAAAAATGTGATTTTTCTTCACTAAAAAAATTCAACACAGGAAAGAATTATAATGTATTAAATCCTTCATATTATTACACATTTAGGCTTTTTCAGTTTTACACATAACAAAAATGCTGCTATATTCAAACATTCTTATCTTTAACTACTCTTTAAGAAAAAATTATTAGGATCAATGGCTAAAACTAGGACCCAGGTCAAACTATATAAACATTTAAGTGGAGAGTTAGAGTATGTTTCAGGATGGTAAGTTTGGATACTTTGAGTTATCAATTTTTGCCAAAATTATTAATTAGCTTAACACTAGTTTCCCAGGAAAATTCCAGTGGGGTCACTCTACTACCAATTAAGATGTAGAAAGCCACAAAAAGACTGTTGCTACTATCCTAATAATGAGAACAAGCTGGATAAGCAATAAGATTCTAGTTTTGTTTTGTTTTTGTTTTTAAAATCACAAAGCCCAAGACACAAAGATATCTAAATGAGGTAAATTTTAATCATGATAAGCTCATCTGAGGAGAGAAAAACTTTGGGGGTTTTTAGCTTTGGAAGAGCTGTAGGACAAGAAGAAATCCACCGCAGATGAAGGTAAAGACAAACCAGCTAAAATTGTAATGAACTTCTAATGCCTATAAATGTAAAATACTAAGCCCCCCACTGACTGAAGGGACGCCCTGTGGCCAAGGAAACTCCAAAAAAACCTTAACACTGAGTTCCCAGCCGTGACAGGACAGCAGGTCAGACATATCTCATTATACCTTCTCCCTTTTTGAGTTTAGACACAACTGACCAGCATTCATGTTAAAAATAGAGATTGTAAGTCTGAAAGAACAGACTTTTTGGGGCAATAAGATATCAAATTAAAAACAGGACCAAAGGGCATACTAGACAAATGTTAAGCCACACACCCCTACATTTCAAGAATAAATCACTGATATAAGAGTTAAGAAAAAATCACTTAGGCAGAGAGCAAGGGTATGGGAGTCCTCAGTAAGGCTTTTCTTTTTAATGAAAAGCAGCCCCAAATCATTTTCTAACAAAAAGCACCCTGCAAGCTGGAAGTTTGCACAGGTGGATGTTGGCAGGAACTAAGGATTAGATATGTTCAAGATGGTGGTTCCATCTTCCCTTCTTTGCCAGCCAGGTGTACTGTAAAGGAGCAGACAAGATGGCGCTAATCAACTGGAAAGCCCAGTTGCATAAAAAGATTAGGCTTCCCTGCGCACCATGCAAACGTCATATCTGATCAAACCAATCTATGAGCTCTATGTAAATCAGACACCACTTCCTCAAACTGGACTATAAAACTCGATGGATTCACCACCAGCTGGTCTTTTCCGCTTGGAGACCCCTTCCTCTATAGAGGAAGCTGTTTCTCTTTGTCTTCTCTCCTACCCATTAAACCTCTGCTCCTAAACTCCTCATGTGTGTCCATATCCTAAATTTTCCTGGCACGTGACAACAAACCCCAGTGTATACACACCCCAGACAACATAGCCACTTCAAAATGGGGGCTTGTCTGGGATACCAATGTATAACATTCATCAAAATGGTGAGTAGAGGAGAGGACTCCAACTCTGTCCTGTTATTCTGGGGCTTTTGGCCTTCATTTTAGAACCAAATAAAACCAATTACTGGAATCCCTTCAGCCATTTAAAAATGATTAGCATGAATGCCAGCCTTACAAGATTCGGGAACAGCCTTGCTCGGAAGAACATGGAGAATTCTCCAATACCCTAGGGTTGCAGGGCATATTGGCTATGTTTAAACCAGCTTCTTTTCATGAAGGACTTAGCCGTCATGTGGGACTGGAAGAAGTCCTGTGGCAACTGAGGATTTCTGGCCAGGGGTCCCGCCGGTGTTATCCAAAGGCTTCTGGACTGACCCCAGCCTCTGACCGCCCCAATGGGGTGTCCACAACGGGATCTCCCACTTTCCTATCATAATTTCTTCCTTTTCTGTCCGCAATCGTCGTATCTCTTATCCTCTCTGTGTATGCAATGTGTGGGAAGTTCTATAGTTCAGGGAAGTAATCTTGTTTGGCAAGATCAAAGAATGCAATAGTAACTGGAAATATAGCTCAGAGGAAGGCATCTTTGTGATTTTCTAAGGACAGAGACCGTCCCCAACCCCCACCCTGCCGCCTGGACACTGAGCATCTCTCTTTGCCCTTGGTCTGGAAAGCACGTGGCATTTCCAGGTCTCTCTCCACCCTTGGTCTGGAGAGCACATGGTGTTTCAAGGTCAACAGCACCACCTGGTGGAATAGAGATCCTCTCCATGAGGCACATTGTCAGTCCTTTACTGAAACACCCTTGCTTCCCAATTCTCTTCCCTTTTTGCGCCTCTCTACTAAAAACCAGGCTTCGTGCTGCTTCTGTAAATGGGAAAATTCGGCCTTCAACGATTACGGGTAAAATTCCCTCCAAAGCCAAATTTTAGTCTCAATACTGTCCCATCAGCAGGAAAATGGTCATTCGGTTGCTACATTCTTTTAAGGCACTTATTCTGCTTCTATTTAGAGTGGCACTTAATTAGAAAGGAGATTTTAAGTTCAGAAGTTAACCGGAACCATTCTCTAAGAGTAAACACTTCAGCACAGGCCATAATAGCAGGATATAGAGTTCAATCTAGCACACCCCCTTCATTAAAGGGGCCTTGCCCAGCTATTATGTAGCTTTTCTTGAGATACATTTTTCAGGGAGCCAGGCAGGTCACAAAAGTCTAGGAAGTCAGAGAAATCACAGGCAGAGAACTAGAGCCAGTTGGGTGAGCGTGACTAACCCCAATGGCTTAGTTCCTCTGGTTCCATGGCTGGGGGGGTCACACCTGCAACCATGAGTCACATGTTCAACAAGGTGCCAGGACCCAGGAACCATGGGGAGAAAACAGCAGGGGGGATGCCCCCACTGTCTTCCTCTCCATCCCAGGTCACACCAAAAGGAAGGAGACTAAAGAGATGAATTTTTCTCACTTCTCTTTCTAGCTGGGTATCATCTTCAGCCTACACTCCCCTGGAGTGCATTCTGAAGCACTGGAACCCCTTTCACCCTGAAACTTTAGAGAAAAAGCGGCTCATTTTCTTTTGGACAAGGGCATGGTCTTCTTACCCTCTTGAACCAGCTTGGCCTGTGGAAAGCAGCCTTAATTTTAATATTATCCAACAATTAGATCTTTTTTGTAGACAGGAAGGCAAATGGCCCAAGGTGACTTCTGTACAGGTTTTGTTGTTGTTGTTGTTGTTTGCACTTTTTTTTACACAACACCAGCATTGCTTGCCAAGGTCTGAGAGACAACCCAGACTTTGGCAAGCATTACAAAATCAACCTAGCTGTTTTAGTAGTCCTATCAGGCAG
Organism: Pan paniscus; assembly: GCF_029289425.2. NCBI lineage: Eukaryota > Metazoa > Chordata > Mammalia > Primates > Hominidae > Pan > Pan paniscus. The sequence continues at coordinate 119,215,564 of NC_073253.2, read as the reverse complement.
GCCTATAGAGAATGATTCTCCAAAGTTAGAGAAGCATCTGCCAGGGCAACAATCTGAGGATCCCCCTTATTTGGGGCCCTCTCAAGTTTCCTTCTTATTACAGGACCTTAGGCAAATAAAGGGAGACTTAGACCAATTTCGAATGACCCTGATAGGTATATAGAAGCTTCCAAAATTTAACTCAGGTATTTGACATGACAGGATGTTCTGCTGCTCCTAAGTCAAACCCTAACCACAGATGAGAAGCAGGCAGCTCTGTAGGCAGCAGAGAAATTTGGAGATGAGCAATACAGCTCCTAGAGTAGGACTAAAAGAAAAAGAGAAAAAAGTGAAGGCAAAGAAGTAGGGAAAACATCGTTCCCAATAGGAAGAGAGGCAGTACCTCTTGACAACCCTAATTGGTTTCTATGATGATTTTCCTTCTTTTGTGGTTTAAAATGGCTCCTGTATCTTCTTTCATAATGTTGTTCTAACCGGGAAAAGTTAATTTTCCAAAATTTAAAATGTTTGGCTTACAGTTGAGCTAGGGGGAAGGCAACCCAGAAGTGTGACATGCCAGCAAAAGGGTAAAAATTTCTTACCAGTCACGCTTTTGGCTTCTCTCTCCCTGTGCAAACCAGTAAAAGGGATAATAAGAATTATTATTTATATTCGCTGCATAGTTTTCATTAATAAAACAGATTTGTGAGGTTGGTTTTAAGCTGTAGCCAATCTGGTGTGTTTTGTGCTGCTTTCTGTATGGTTCTGTTAAAAGAAAGGGTACCTTACGTTAGGATGCAGATCCAGAGCCCCATAAGCCTACTGTTCAAGCCAGCCCAACAAAATGGTTAGTAATAAACTTGGCTACAGGCCTCCATCTTGTTTCATGTCCTTGGGAACATGACCTGTAACCATATGGCAATACTTTGTTTTAGTCTCCACCATTTTACAATAGTGGCTGTCTTGTTGTGCTAAGTCAGTACGTAAGTGAGGGTCACAAAATCTGATAAGCCAGTTAATCAATCTGGGTGGTGCCAGTTGATCCATCATGGGTGGGGTTTACAAGCACTGATCTTATTTAAGCACTGATCTTGAAAACAGTTTAGGGAGGGTCAAAATTTTGTAGCCTCTAGCTGTATGACTCCTAGGCCATGGTTTCTAATCTTGTGGCTAATTTCTTGGTCTGGTCCTAGGCAAGAGGGAAATATATCTTAAGAAGGGGCTGTTATCTTCTTTGGTTTTGACTAGAAACTGTAAACCAGGCTCCTCCCAAATTTGGTTCCGCCTATGCCCAAGGATGGGAAAGGAAACCTTGGTGGCTGGAAATAAAATGAAGTTGTTTGAGTCAGATCTCTTTCACTTTCTCAGTCACAATTTTGCAATGACAGTTTCAAAAGCTGTTTATCACCCCTTTGAAAATACCTCATACACTTGCAGTTAAGTCATAACCTAATTAAGGCTTGTTGGTTTCACCTGTGAGGTACTTGTTGTGACGTTCAAAAGCCAAAAATCTTAACTGCTTGTCATGGCTAGAGTCAAGTAATAAGGATTTAAAAGAAATTTCTTAAAGAGCACTCAGCTTAATTAAAAGTGGATATTCAAGTTATAGGTATATTTAAAAGGCCTTCATGTTTTTCTCTTCTTGGATCTTGTTTTCTGGAAAAGGGCTTTTTATTGTTGTTCTCAGTCAACTGAATTATTTTTTTTCCATTTTTTTGTCTCGCCACTCTTAATGCACGTCTGAGAGGCCCTAAGATAACTTCTGGTAGCACGAGACTCCTTGGGAAAAACAGAGGAGGTGTCACAGACCACGTGTTGGGGAAAAAACCTCTGTTTTTCTCATGAAACCCCAGGAATTGAAAGCATATAGCTCCCTCTCAGAATCAAAGGCTCTGTTCTGTTTTGCATTGTGTTTTCTGACTGTTTTGAGTTTTGGGGGTATCCAATTACTTCACATTAACAGAGAGCTTTGGTGTGTAATAACTAGGCAGGAAATGCACTTTAAGGAATATTTAATAGTAGTTATATATCAGAGAAGCATGTTCTTGACCACCTGAAAGACATAGAAACATCATCACCTGCCACTGAGAGATTAGACTCCCATGGGGGATAGCATGATTACAAAATAAGCCGATAGGCTTTGGGTTGCCTTGCAATGAAATACATGGTAGAAAGTAGAAGCACTGCACTGTCTTCTCCCATAGCATCTTCCTCCTTTTGAGGATCTAAAATCAGTATAAAATGGCACCCTTAATTTTAGAGATCTGTCTTTGCTTTAAGCTGTGTCTACTTATTAGGCCCTAAAAATGCACGCTACCTGGCCCTGTTCCTCCAAGGGCTCCACCCTAAAGCCAATAATACAATTAAGAAACTGGCAAGTGAAAAATCTTATACAAGTGCTGAATCTTTTTTTCTTTTATGTGTGTGTTTATAGATATAGATATAGATATAGATATATAGATATAGATGTATGTATATATGTGTTGTGCGTTATGTCTATGAAAAGAGCTCTAATTGATTGGCTTAAAGAAAAATAAGTGCTTAAATCAAATTTTTTTAGTTCACGTGACTTTAATCACTAAGAAATAGAAATAGTCTTAAGAATTATTGGTAAAATGCAAGTGTCATCAAAATGCAAATAGGTGATCTAAATGATACAACTTAGATACTAGGTTTGCTAAAGGTTCCAAGGTTGTATACTGTCTTCTTTAAAGGTAGGTAAGGCCTGGGACATGTGGAGCTAGACACTGGAGAGGGTCAGACCTTACTTGTACTTCTGTCTGGGTCCTAAGCTTCATACCTGCTACGTATTTAAAATCATTTACTAACCAGGTTTTTCACCAAAAGTAAAAGTTGCTAAGAGTTACAGTGCAACATGTATTTGAGATCACTAAACAGTGTTATATGCAAGGCATATAAAAACAGTAAAATGTGTCTTATAGTAAAAGAATATAAGAAAGCATGGAAATGTAAATTTTGCCCAGGGATGAAGGATTATCTTAAATTTGATATGACGAAGCTAAAAAGTTGTGGAAAGATTGTAAAAATTAATCTTGCCAAAAATGTGTAAACATTAAATTCAAAAGGGTATTATATGGTCTTTTCATAAACTGAGCATTAAAATAAAAGCACAGCAAGGTTGTCTTAAGACACTAATCTGCCCTTTAGCAAAAGGGGTTATAAAGTGTTTGTAAAGATTTTACCTCATGGTCAAATTGGTTAAGAATAGATGGAATTGTCTATAAGGTTTCATTTAACCAAATTGGGGTTAACATTAGTAAACTAATGCAAGGGTAAAATTTGGCTTTGAACAGGATTTTCATGTAATAATAAAGGCTAATAAAAGGTTTTTGCCTTTCGAGTCATCATTTTGGCAAAATAAATAATTTGTGACAATTTGGATTTCTATTTCATAACATGAAGTGTTTTAAACCTCTAACATTTAACAGGCATCCTAAAATCAAACTTCAAGTTTCAAAATTGTCTTTCCTGATGCCTGGCTTTCTGGATGGTTCAAGGGGTCCCTGAAACATTCAGAAAAGAGGTGAATGGGATTATTCAACATGTTTAGTCACATGAGATTGCTAAAGTATGTCCAATCTTCTTTAAGTTTTATTTTGGTGAATAATACTAATATATGTTCCAAAATTGTATGGATTTCTAAAATTCTAATGTCTGAGTATTTAGTACAATCATAATTAAGGGTAAATTTATTGTAAACCACGGAGATAACTAAACTTCGTCAGTCATGTTTTTGGCTATAAGTACCCAGTAAATTTTGTCATTTGTAGACAATTGTTGTCTTGCTTTGTTCCTTCTGAAAAGATAATAAAGCTATATTAAGAACTTTAACAGGTTGTTAATAGCTTTGAAGGTTGTAACATTGGGATAGAGAAAGAATGTATGGGACTCATGAAGAACTGAAATATTTACGACCGTCAAGCAAAACAAGTGTTAACTAAATGGACTACATGCAGAAAGTTACAGCAACCTTTTTGACTTTTACTTGGAATATTGCTGATCCTTGTTTTGTTTTTCAGAGTCAAGAAAATTTATTTTGAACTACTTATGGCCTTCAATAATTGAGTAAGGTATACTCCTGTGAACAAATTGGAGCATGTTTGTTTCTCTCTGCCTAGTTCCTCTAGAATTTGGAAACTGTCAGTGAGCACTTTAACTTATGGCAATATAGTTGTTTGCATCAGTGGAATAAGAATCTATTTTCCTTTTTCAACAGGACACAATTAGAAAAACTGGTTATTTTAGCAAGTCTTTGGCTGCAAGGGTGTGTTTCCCTTTGAGGAATCAAGCTTGACACTCAGAGCCAATAAAAGTCCCCTGGGGAGAACTGGCCTCATACCTTGGCTACACAGTCCCTGCATGGGATTAGAATCCCAAGGGTCCCCAGTCACAGAACAAGCCTACACCCACCCAATAACACTCCTGAAAGCCTAAAGACGGCCATGGTAGGGGTGCGTTGAAGCCTATTGGTGGAACAGGAGAGTGGAGGGGAAATTCCTCCACATTACTATAAGAATTCGCTGCTATGGGCTGAAGGCAGAAAGTAGAGCTAGAAAACTAAGAGAACTCCTCCCTGACCAGGCACCCCAGACATTCACAGAACACCCAGCAATGGCCCGCTGAAGGTTGAGGGCAGGCAGAAGAAGGAGTGAAGTCCCTCAAAGGCATGCTGAACCTTCACTGATGCTGAAGCATCAGTGCTGAATGCTGGGTCAGAGGAGCCAGGTTGACAGAGTCTTTCAGGACCCAAAAAGCTAGGAAGGACTGCACAGGAAAACAACAAAAACAAAAACAAGACAACTCCCCAGTGATCCACAAAGTTGTCAATCAGCCTATAAAACAGAAAGAGATCTGGCATTTAGAATGCAAAGCATAAAGAGATACCTAAAATCTAGCTAGTGCTCAGATCCCAGGCACTGCAGGAAAAAATAAGTGCTGATTCCACACTCAAACCATTTAAGGTCAATAATAAACTAAATTTAACTAAAGCTGTAACACAACCCCAACTGAGCTTAACTGCAGATTAGTAGCATTCAGCCCTCCACAGTGGCAACATGACCAAAGAGGTATGCCCTTTTCAGGGGGTTAATAATACTTACTGGTTGGCATATGTCAAAATGTATCATAAAACTGGTAACTGGCATATGATCAAATATTATGAAACCTGTGAAGAATCAAGAAAATGTTAACACATGGTAAACAGAGGAATATAGTCCCAAGAAGGAGGTGGCAAAATGGCCCAAATAGTTTCATTAGCAGAAAGAGATTTCAAAATTATCGTGATAAAATTAAGCAAAAGAGTTGTAAAAAAATTACAAATGAAAACCTTATGAGTCAAAAAAGAAATCTGAAGAGAAATTTAAAAATATTTTGAATTGAATAAAAACAAAAACACTACATATAAATATATATAGGATGAAGCTTTAGCAGTGCTTAGAAGAAACTTTATGACCTTAAATAGTTAACTTAGATGAACAAGAGAACTCAAATCAATGATGTAATTTCCACCTTAAACTAGAAAAAGAAGAGCAGAACAAACCCAAACTTAGTGGAAAGAAGTCAATAACTCTGAACAAAAATCAGTGAAATAAAAAACGAAAAGCAAAAGAGAAAAATCTATGAATCTAAAAGCTGATTCTTTAAAAAGATCAATAAAAATCATAAATTTCTAGCAAGACTGACCAAGGATGAAAAGACAGAAGATTCAAATTACTAGTATCAGGAATGAAAGAGGGAATATCACATAGATCTTACATATATTTAAAAATATATTAAGGGAATGTTATGCATATGCCCATCAGTGAAATGGACAAATCTCTGTAAAGATATACAGTACCAAATTTCACTTAAAAATAGCCTTGATAGCTCTGCATATATTAAAGATACGAAATTCACAAAGAAAACTCCATGGCCAGTTGGATTTGCTAGTGAATTCTACATTTAAGGAAAAAACAATGATGGTTCTCCACAAAATTTTCCAGAAAATTAAAGAGCAAGAAGCACTTTTCAACTCATTTTATGAGGTCAGCATTACCTTCTTACCAAAACCAAATATTATAAGTAAAGGAAATTACACACCAATATCTCTCATAAACATATACACAAACATTTTAATAAAACTTATAAAAATAAATCCAACAACATATAACAAAAGTGACAATAACACAAATGAATGAGATCTTTTCCAAGATAAAAAAAATTTGCTCAATATTTGAAATCAAATCAATGTAATTTATTATATCAACCATGCTAAAAACCATATGATTATCTCAATCAATGTAGAAAATAGTATTTTGCATAATTCACCTCCACCTTATGTTAAAAGGCTGTCTGCAAATTAGGAATATAAAATATTTCCTCAACTTGAATGAAATCACGTCCTTTACAGCAACATGGATGGAGCTAGAGGCCATTATCCTAAATGAACTAATTTGGAAACAGAAAATCAAATTTCATGTTTTCACCTTTAAGTGGGAGCTAAACAATAAGTACACAAAAACAGAAAGATGGAAATAGTAGACACTAGGGACTCCAAAAGTGGAGAAGATGGGAGGGGATTGAGAGCCGAAAAATTACGTGTTGGGTACAATATTCAATACATGGGTGATGAGTACAAAAGAAGCCCAGTCTCTACCATTATGCAATATACCCGTGGAAGAAACATGTGCATGTATCCTCTGAATCTAAAATAAATAAATAAATAAATAATACTTCTTCAACTTGATACAAGTAATGTACAAATATCCAATAGCTAACAATCATACTTCAAGGTAAAAAACTGAATTATTTCTCTTTTGGATAAGGAATAAAACAAGAACTTTCTTAGCACATCTATTCCATTTTGTCATGATAGTCCTACAAATGTAATAGGAAAGAAAAATAAATACAAAGCATTCATATTAGAAAGAAGTAATTAAATCACTATTTATACATAGACAACATGAACATTTGTGTAGAAAGTTCCAAATAACCAAATAACCTATAATTTTTTTCCAAAGTCAGCAAGTAAAATTAGCAAACTTGCAAGATTCAAAGTTAATGTACAAATATTTTTGTGTTTCTATATACCATGAACAAAAAACTTAGGAATTGATATCGAAAAGTAGATCGATATAATTTAATATTGTATCAAAATATGAAGCACTTAGAAATAAGTCTGGCAAAATATGTGCAAGATTTGCATACTAAGACATGTAAAATATCACTGAATAATCTTAAAGAAGACCTAAATAAATGGAAAAACACACCATATTCATGGATTTAAGACTAAAACTTTTTAAGATGTTATTTCTCCACAAATTGGGCTATAGCTTTAATGCAATCCAAATTTAAAAAAATACACTAATAGCTTTAATGCACGTGAAATCCCAGTCATTCTAAAATGTAAATGTAAATCAAATAATTTAGTATAAACAAAATGTTGAAAAGGAAGTAGGAAGCTGGAAACTCACACTACCTAATATTAAGGTTTTATATAAAGCTATAGTAATCAAGAAAGCATCCTATTGTAAAACAATAAATACACAGTTAATATACATAAATAACACACAATCAATAAAACATAATCAAATCTCCAGAAATAGACACACACATATATATTGGAAATTTATTTTTGACAAATGAAATAAGATAATGTAATAGGGAATGAATAGTTTTTCAACAAATGGTCTTAAAATCATTGGACATCCATATGCAGAAATAAATGTATTTTGACCCATACCTTACATCTTATACAAAAATTAACTCAAAAGGGATCACAGGCCAGAACAGGATATAAATAGGATATTTAGGTATATCACAGTCAACGTGCTGTGAAACTAAAGATAAACAGAAAAAAATAATGTCTTAAAAGCCTTCAGAAAAAAATAGATACATTACCTACTGGTGAACTACAGTCAGAATAATAAACTTATGAGCAACAACATAAGCCAAAAGACAATAGAAAGATACCTACAAGTGTCAAGAAATGTCAAATATAACTCTATGTCTAGAAAAATAATCCTTTAAAAATGAATTCAAAACATAAATATTTAGAGACAAATCCTGAGAAAATTTCTCTCTGGTATACTGCAACACAGAAAATGCTTAAAATGTACTTCAGGCTGAAGAGAAATATTATCTAATTAAAACTTAGATCTAATTAAAACCTAGATCTGTAGAAAGAAATGTGGTAAATATAAGAATGCAAATGTATTTTTAACATATATACCATGGGATACTAAGCCGCCAAAAATGAAGAACAAGCTCATGTTCTTTGCAGGAACATGGATGGCACTGGAGGACATTATCCTTAGCAAACTAATACAGGAACAGAAAACCAAATCCTGCATGTTTTCAGTTATAACGGGGAGGTAAATGGACAGAAAGAGGGGAAGACCAAACACCAGAGCCTGAAGATAGAGGGTGGGAGGAGACAGAAGTTCAGAAAAAAAAACCAAAAACATCTCCAGTAATACGGTTAGTACCCGAGTTATAAAATAATCTGTACACCAACCCCCAACTCATGAGTTTACCTGTATAACAAACATGCACATGTACCCCTGAACCTAAAATTAAAATATTAAATTAATTAAAAAACACTTTAATTATAAAAGAAAAGGAAGTGAAAAACCAAGTTCTCAAAAGTTCATGGAAAATAAAATTAAACGATAAAATTAACATATACACTTTATTTCTCAACATAAACTCCATCAAAAGCAAGACACTTTTGTAAGCAATAATACCAGCCATTCAGTCCATCCCTAAAGAAATGAGGGATGTAGAAATGTAACCATGTTAACACAGTCTTCTTTACATTATTAACTGAAGAAAAAAAATGGGTGCCAAAGACAAATATTTTTTAGGATTAGGAAACAAAAAGAAGTCAGAAGGAGCCAAATCAGGGCTGTTAGGTAGATGCCTAATGATTTCCCATAAAAACTCTCAGAAAATAACCCTTGTGTGATGAGAGGAATGAGCAAGATCCTTGTCATGGTGGAGAAGGACTCTGTGGTGAAGACTTCCCAGGCATTCTTCTGCTAAAGCTGTGGCTTTCTCAAAAACTCTCATAATAAGCAGATATTATCATTCTTTGGCCCTTTAAAAAGTCAAGCAAAATGCTTTGATCATCAAAAAAACTGTTGCCATCATCTTTGTTCTTAACTGATCAACTTTTGCTTTGACTGGACCACTTTTACCTCTTGGTAGCCAGTGGTTTGATTGTGCTTTGTCTTCAGGATCATACTGGTAAAGCCACATTCCATCTCCTGTTACAATTATTCAAATAATTGCTTCAGGATCTTAATCACACTTTTAATTTCCATTGAAAGCTCTGCTCTTGTCTGTAGCTGATTTGCATTCAGTGGTTTTGGTACCCACTGAGTGGAAAGTTTTCTGAACTTTAATTTTTCTGTCAGAATTGTGTAAATTGAACCAATGGACATATCTGTGGCATTAGCTATTGTTTCTGCTATTAATCATTAATCCTCTTCAATTAGGACACAAAAAAATTGATTTCTTTTCCTCTCAAATTGATATACATGGTGGGCTGATGTGGGCTTCATCTTCAACAGCATCTCGTCTCTTAAAATGCGTTATCCATTTGTAAACTGGATTTATTTCTTTGGGGTATTGTATCCATAAACTTTTCATGAAGCATCAATTACTTCATCATCCCTCTACCCAAACTTCACCATACATTCAATGTTTGTTCTTGCTTCAATTTTAGCAGAATCCATGCTGCTCTGATAGGGGCTCTTTTCAAACTGATGTATCATCCTTCTTAGTGCCTCAAACTAAATCCTCTTCAGACATGTTATAAAAGTTAGTATGAGTTGGCCGGGCGTGGTGGCTCACGCCTGTAATCCCAGCACTTTGGGAGGCCGAGGCGGGCAGATCACGAGGTCAGGGATTGAGACCATCCTGGCTAACACAGCAAAACCCCGTCTCTATACAAAAAGAAATTAGCTGGGTATGGTGGCAGACACCTGGAGTCCCAGCTACGCAGGGGGCTGAGGCAGGAGAATAGCATGAAGCCAGGAGGCAGAGCTTGCAGTGAGCCAAAATCGCGCCACTGCACTGCAGCCTGGGGGACAGACAGAGACTCCGTCTCAAAAAAAAAAAAAAAAGCTAGTATGAGTTCACTTTGGTGCAAAAATTTTTGAATTCTATTTACAGTTTTTTTCACAATACACATTTTTCATGAACTTTTTGAACACCGTGTGTGTGTGTGTGTGGAGAGAGAGAGAGGCTTAAACTGTTGGTCTTCTGATCAAATAATTTTACTTCTAGTAACTTATACTAGGAAAATTATCAAAGATGTTGATAAGATGCATATATAAGATGCAGATAGCCAGGCGCGGTGGCTCATGCCTGTAATCCCAGCACTTCGGGAGGCCAAGGCCGGCGGATCACGAGGTCAGGAGATCCAGACCATCCTGGCTAACACGGTGAAACCCCGTCTCTACTAAAAATACAAAAAATTAGCCAGGCGTGGTGGCGGGCGCCTGTAGTCCCAGCTACTCGGGAGGCTGAGGCACGAGACTGGCGTGAACCCAGGAGGCAGAGCTTGCAGTGAGCCGAGATCACGTCACTGCACTCCAGCCTGGGCGACAGAGCGAGAGTCTGTCTCAAAAAAAAAAAAAGAAAAGAAAGAAAAGATGCAGATAATAGTGTTATGATGAACCACAGAAAGAATTTGTCAAAAATTCTAATCATCCTCAAACTAAAAAGCCTCTACAGAGCAAAGAAAACAATTAATAAAGTGAAGAGAGAACCCACAGACTGGAATAAAATATTTGCAAAGGATAAATCTGATAAGGGATTAATATCCAAAATATATAAGGAATTCAAACAACTCAATAGCAAGGAAAAACCCCAATTAAAAAATAAGAAAAAGACCTGAATAGAAATTTCTTTTAAGAAAAAGATATATAAATAGACAACAAGTTTATGAAAAAAATACTCAATATCACTAATCATCAGGGAAATACAAATTAAAGCCACAACAGGATATCACTTCACACATGCTAGAATGGCTATTATCAAAAGGAGGAATGATATTATAACAAGCATTGGTGAAGATACAGAGAAAAGGGAACCTTTGTACACTTTTGGTGGGAAAACAATATGGAGTGTATTCGTCCACTTTCACACTGCTGGTAAAGACACACCTGAGACTGGGCAACGTACAAAAGAAAGAGGCTTAATTGGACTTACAGTTCCACGTGGCTGGGGAACCCTCACAATCACGGCCAAAGGCAAGGAAAAGCAATTCCCATCTTACAGGGATGGCAGCAGGCAAAGAGAGAATGAGGAAAACACAAAAGCAGAAACCTCTGATAAAACCATCAGATCTCATGAGACTTATTCACTACCACGTGGACTGAGGAAACCACCCCCATGAATCAATTATCTCCCACAGGGTCCCTCCTACAACACATGGGAATTATGGGAGTACAATTCAAGATGAGAAATGGGTGGGGACACAGAGCCAAACCATATCATGGAGGTTCCTTAAAAAATTTAAAATAGAAATACCATATGATACAGGAATCCTACTTCTAAGTATATAGCCAAAGAAAATAAAATTTGTATGTTGAAGAGATAGCTGCCTTCCTATGTTCATTGCAGCATTATTCACAATAGCCAAGATATGGAATCAACCTGAGTGTTCATCAACGGATGAATGGATAGAGAAAATGTGGCATACATATACACACAACGAAAGACTACTCAGCTTTTAAAAAGAGGAAATCTCTACATTTGCAATAAAATGGATGAACCTGGAGGTTATTATGTTAAGTAAAATAAGTCTGGCATAGAAAGACAAATACCGCACGATCTCACTTATATGTGGAATCTAGAAAGTTGAACTCACAGAATTACAGAGTAAAATGGTTACCAGAGTTGCCGGTGGGGAGGGCAGGGAATCGAGAGATGTTGGCCAAAGAGTACAAAGTTTTAGTTCTACAGGAAGGATAGGTTTTTGAGGTCTATTGCACAGAATGATGACCATATTTAATTATAATATATCATATATTTCAAAATTGTCAAAAGAGAAGATTTAAATGTTCTCAGCACAAAAATAATAAGTATGGGAGATGGTAGATAGGTTAATTATCATGATATAATCCACAATGCATGTACATATATATATTATATATTTATATATAAACATCACATTGTATTTGTGTAATTTGTGTATTTGTATATTTGTGTATGTGTGCACATGTAAAAATACACAATTATTATTTGTCAATGAAAAATAAATCTAATTACTCAAAATCAGCATAATTATTTAAATATAGGAGACACAGATGATAAACTATGATGTGAACTTTTAAAGTCATGTGTTCTGGACTGAATTGTGTTCCCCCAAAATTCATATGTTGAAGCCCTAACCCCCCAAGATGACTGTATGTCGTGATAAGGGCTTTAAAGATGTATTAAAGGTTAAATGAACTTAGAAGGATAGGGCCCTAACCAAATAGAACTGGCACACTTACAAGAAGAGGAAGAAATGTCAGGGGCATGTGTACATGCACAGATAAAAAAGGTCATTGAGGACACAATGAGAATTTGGCAGTCTACAATCCAAGGAGAGAGTACTAAGAAGAAACCAAACCTACTAACAAGTGGATCTTGTACTTCCAGCCTCCAGGACTGTGAGAAATAAATTTCACTTATTTAAGAGCCACCCAGTCTGTGATATTTTGTTATGGCAGCCCTAGAAAACTAATATATTTTTGTGTTCAAAAACGATGTAATGTCGTAAGAAAATATATATTGTTGCGATATAGACAATATAAAAAACTAAATCTCTTTATCTCTCTTTCTGCCTCTCTTTGCCTCTTTATTTCTCTTTCCTCTCCTCTCCTCTCGTCTTCTTTCTCTCTCTTTCTCTCCCTCCCCTTCTCTCTTTCTCCACCGCCCACCCACACACATACACACACTGGAAAGTTTTATGCCCAGATTTTACTTTGGTTGGTATGGGTAGCTTTAATTATCTTCCTTATAGTTATGTTTACATTTTTCTATAATAAATATATCATAATAATTATAAATAAATTATACATTTTAAAAGTTATTGAGTTCAAATACTCAATTCCTGCAGATGTTAGAATACTCATGGAAAATGAAACACAATTCTGTTGACATGATAATTGAAAAGAGAACTTTTTACTCCAAAGCTGCATTGACATTAATTGCTTTTTGCTTCCCAAAATACAATTATTTTCATAAAACGGGTTTCCTATCTCTGTAAAAATTTTTAAAAATAATAAAAGGTGAAATAATTATTGGAAAGAATTAGGAAAGATGAAAAATGTGAAAGCAATGCTATGATGCCAAAATAGCTATTCTAAACATTTGTGCTTGCTATGGCTCGCAGTTAAAATTTAAAAATAGCACTTAAATATGCGTGTTAATAACATCCAGAAGGCATTTCTTTCAAGCCTGTTTGGGCTGTTGAAGGGTTTAATTTAACCACAGCATTCATTTATGTCTAGCAGTTAAATTTTTTCTTTTAAGCTCAAAGGAACTGTGAGTTGTAACTATGATCTAATTGGTAAGGAATGAAGAATGTTTTTCATGTTTTATAGACAACATGAATCCTGATCATTTTACAGCAGTAAATTATGAAGTACTCCACTTGTTGTGTCTCCCTGTGGAAGCCAGGGCTTAGCTCATTAAACTATAAAAATAACTTGCTGGGTTCGGCAGCTTCTAGAAAGGCTCTCTGACAAGGTGGGTTATTTTTATTTCACTAATACACATTCACTAGGCAGTCCAGAGCAAGCGAGATTCTTTATGGTCCCCAACTAAATCAATTTATAACTACATCTACATGTCGGAGGGGACGTGCAAAGAACCTAAACTGCTATATAGGAAGATAATTTATTATTGATTTTTTTCAACCTTTTTTTAAAAAGCAGCTACATTTCACTGGCTCCCTGGTTCCTTTCTGCAACGCAAATGACCTGTACAACACTTGTGACATGTCAAACCAGTTTTCTACGCGGGGAGAAAAAGGGCGTACAAGTCGGGAGTGCCTGGTTTCCTGATGGCTTAAAGAGAAATAAAGAATGACCTTTGGGACATTTGAAAACAAGGAGCAAAAATCATCTGTCCACTCTCCCCATTGTGAAAGACCTTAAAAAATTAAGTGCTAATGATCTACTGTTTAATATGCATACTAAATTACCTCTTACCTAATAAACCAGGTAACTTACTTAATTTTACTGGAAGAAAAATTACTATAAATTTTATACTTTTTCTCTTGGCCTTAAAGAGTCAAATATCCAGTTGCAAATAACTTGAAAATCATGCCCACAGCTCATGACTGGAGGAAGTTAGAAAAAGACTGTGATACAAAATGTGTAGCCTGCAGAGTTTGCTATCGAGCCCTGTAATGATCGATTCCATTCACTTGACTCTGATTCTATAGTGAATAGACTCTTCAGCAAGGACTTAGCAGCAGCAATTTCAACAGAACATTTTTTTTCCATGATTAGAACAACAGCCATGTACTTAGACTGCAACTCTAAATTCTACTTACCACAGAGCTATTTTACCTGTATTCCTTACATTTACAAAGTCAAATAAAAACAACCTCTGTTATCAGAATACTGTGGATTTACTGGTAAAATATTAAATACCATGTACCATGACAATAGATTACATGAACAGTTATCCTATAACGATTGTGACATAATGAAAATAACAAAAGTGTCTTACGCATATTTCAACCCATTTGGGCAGAAAATCTACCAGGAAGTACCATCGTTCCCACGCCCACTGCCATTTCTCCCACACTATCCTTCCCCCATGGCTGGTGTTAAGATTTTATTTTGTACATTCTTGGTAAACTTGTTAAAGCTAAAACTTACTCCTACAAATGTTATGATTTTCCTCCCTTAGATTAGAAGACTTTATTTTACATTAAAATGCTCTCACAAGTAAGTGGGTATTATGGGATTTAGGCCCCTCACGTAGTAGATTCTGAAACACTTGAAATCAGAAGTTTTGGGTTTGAATCCTGACCACCACCTACTAGGTTGTAATAATCTAATACAAACCCTATTTCATAATAAAGTGCTGACTATCTCACATAATTTATTAAATACTGTACTGAAAGTGAAAAACAAAATGGTTGTACTCGAAGTATAGTCTCTACTAAATGCATATCACTTCTGCACCACTACAAAGTAGAAAAATCCTCAAACTATTGTAAGTCAGGGACTATCTACCTAAGTTATTTTTCTCTTGCTGCTTTTAAGACTTTTTTCTTTTCCTTCGTCTTTTAACAGTATGATGTGCCTAGGTGTAGATTTCTTCATATTTATCCTACTTTGGGTTTGTTGAACTTTTTGAATGTGTAGTTAACGGTTTTCATCAAATTTGGGGATTTTCTGGCCATTATTTTTTCAAATATATTTTCCATTGCTTTCTTCATCTCTTCTTCTGAGTCTCTAGTTACACCCATGTTGGTACACTTAACATGGTCCCACATGTCTTTGAGGTTCTGCTCATATTTCTTAAATATTTTCTGTGTTCATCATTTCTATTTACCTATTTTCTATTTCATGGATTTTTTCCATCTCCCATCTGCTGTTGAGGTCTTCTATTGCATTTTTTATTGTATTAATTGTACTTGTTAATTTTAGAATTTCTATTTTGTTCTTTGTTTTTAACTTTAAGTTCAGGCATACATGTGCAGGTTTGTTACATAAGTAAACTTGTGTCATGGGGGTTTGTTGTACAGATTATTCCATCACTCAGCTATTAAGCCTAGTGCCCATCAGTTATTTTTCCTGATCCTCTTCCTCCTCCTACCCTCCACCCTCCAATAGGCTCCAGTGTATGTTGTTTTCCTCCATAGGTCCATGTGTTCTCATCATTTAGCTCCCACTTAGAAGTGAGAACATACAGTACATGGTTTTCTGTTACTGCATTCGTTTGCTAAGAATAATGGCCTCCAGCTCCATGCATGTCCTGGCAAAGACATGATCTCATTGTTTTTGATGGCTGCATAGTACTCCATGGTGTGTATGTACCACATTTTCTTTATCCAGTGTTATCACTGATGGGCATTTGTGTTGATCCTATGTCTTTGCTATTGTAAATAGTGCTGCAATGAATACACACATGCATGTGTCTTTATAATAGAATGATTTATATTCCTTTGGGTATATACCCAATAATGGGATTACTGAGTCGAATGGCATTTCTAGCTTTATGTCTTTAGGGAATCACCACACTGTCTTCCACAATGGTTGAACTAATTTACACTTCCACTAACAACGTATAAGTGTCCTTTTCCTTCACAACCTCACCAGCATCTATTATAGTTTGACTTTTTAAAAATAATCATTATGACTGGTATGAGATGGTATCTTATTGTGGTTTTGATTTGCATTTCTCTAAAGATCAGTGATGTTGAGCTATTTTTCATATGCTTGTTGGTTACATGCATGTCTTCTTTTGAAAAGCATCTGTTCATGTCCTTTGCCCACTTTTTAATAGGGTTGTTTGTTTACTTCTTGTTAATTTGTTTAAGTTCCTCATAGATGCTGGATATTAGATCTTTGTCAGATGCATAGTTTGCAAAATTTTTCTTCCATTCTGATGATTGTCTGTGTACTCTGTTGATAGTTTCTTTTGCCATGCAGAAGCTCTTTAGTTTAATTAGATCTCATTTGTCAATTTTTACTTTTGTTGCAAATGCTTTTGGTGTCTTTGTCATAAATGTTTGCTCATGCCTATGTCCTGAATGATATTGCTTAGGTTGCCTTTCAGTGTTTTTACTTAAAATAATTTGTTTTAAAAATCCTATTTTTTAAAAATTTCCATCTCTTTATTAAGGTTCTCCGTTGACTGATTCATTATTGTCGTGTTTTCCTTTAACTCATTAAACATTATTTCTTTCAGTTCTTTGAACATATTCATAATAGCTGCTTTAAGCTTTTGCTAAATCTAACATCTTTAATTGGAGTGATCCTCTACTGCTTTTTTCTGAGTTATACTCTCCTTATTCTTTTATATCTTATATTTTTGTTGAAAATTTTTAAAAATAATACATGATACCAGTTATGAATTCTGATTTCTCCCCCAGAGTTCTTATTGGTGCTGGTTGTTTGTGTTTTTAAATGTTTTTTTGTAATTTGTATGGTCCAAACCTATAAAATCTGCTTCATGTGCAGTGTGTGGCCACTGATATCTCTACTCAATTTTTGAAATTATTATTGTTTTTATTTTTAAGATTAGCCTTTAAGGGGTTGCCCCTGTGTTTGCCTAGTTTTACTGTCATCCAGTGATTGGACGGAGGTTGTTCTCAAGCCAATAAATATGTTTGTTACTAGTGCAGTGCATTCAAAGTTAAGGTTGTCTTCAAGACTTCTCTGCAGAACTCAAGACTTCAAGTAAAATCAACTCTCTGTTGGGTTCTTTTGCATTTCCCCTTTGCCATTCATTGAGATATGAAAAAGAGATTAAAGAGAGACTTATAAATTTGTATTGCTTTTTCAAGTTACCCGGAAATTTGCATTTGTGTGTCTGGTGACATTCTAAAAGGTGGTGGGAGAGGGGAAGAATCTGGAGGGAGTAGTTGCATTTAAGAACATAGTGCCCCCAATTAGAGGGGAAACTCCTTCAGGTCATGACCATATTTCACATTTTTGTATCTTCCCATGTTGGAGCACAGGGACTTTAAATGTGAAGATAGGTATATTTTCCATAAACATTTGTTAAATTAATGACAATAATGATGAAAATAATGTAAAAAAAAATACAGATGTATGTCAAGTTAGCAGAAGAACTTTAGAAAACAAGAGCAGAGTAAAAAGGAAAACAAATCTTTAATGTTAAAAATAGTGGATTGGTTCACATTAAACATGCTCTAATTGGAGGTAGCAATTCTTTAGTTAGGGATTATGAAGAATGATAAAATACTAAGAATGTTTTTAACCCTTAACCAGAAAACTGTTTAGGAAAACTTTAGAAAAAGCATTTTTATACCTCAGACTGGGCTACCAAAGAGAATTTGTATAATTTCTATTTGCAAAAACATATTTTGAAATTAACATTTTCCTACCAGACAGCATAAAGGGACACATCTTTGCATTTCAATTGCCCCTTCTGAAGAGTCATTTGTATATAATTGATTGATGCCTGTATGTTTTCAATGAATCTTTAATGAGTTTCTACTATATTTACCAGCACTTATTTTTCTTTATATTAATCAGAGGCTTACTCATGGCTTCCTTAGATCTCAAAAAATCTATACCCAAGTTAGTGAAAGGCTTGAATGAAATATTCCTAAAGTAAAATATTTCACAGGAGATGCTATGGTTTTCCTAAGGATTTTAAATATGTATTGGTATTTGCAAAGATATCTTTACAGAAATTTTAGAAAGACTTAAAAATCCAGCTATAAATGATTTTACTACATTACCTCTAAATCTAATTACATGCTTAAGAGTATGACTATAAAATATTTCAGTATTTCCTATAAATAGCATTTTCTATAATGATAATATAATTATTCAGCCTAACTCCAAGGACCATTTATTTACTCACAATTCTCTTTTCAGATATGAGAAAGACAGACTATTTCAAATTCTTAAGTTGCAAAGAAACGGATTTGCTTTTGCTTGGTTCCACAAGCAATTTAAGTCTCACTACTCCAATCCCCAATGGTACATAAGCAATACAGCTGCCTTTCAAAGACATATCAATAACCATCTTCTTGGCAAAGTTTTATTGAACACATCTTTCTTCTGCAGCAAAATGCAATCTGGTTTTGATGAGTAGAAAGGATGGTGGACAGAAAGGTGAAAGTATCACTCAGTTAAGAAACAAGTATTGGCCAAAAGGAAAAAAAAAAATGTAAACCACAGTCTGAATACCGTAAAACAGATGACAGCTATGGGACTAAGGGAGTGGTATCCAATCACATAATAAAAGCAATAGATGAGTATAATTATCCAAAGCAAATAAGCAGTAACATGACATACAGGGAATGAGACATAAATTTAGGAAATCTTGATTAATATTGGCTCAGTATTACAAAGCATAACCATCAAGCATGAGCCAATGTAATTATGATTTGCAAAACTATAATTTACTCAAATTTGAAAAGGCAATGACACAGTATGTCATGAAATATACAGATGCACCCACCAAAATAATCTCGGCTCCTTAAGCACTTATAAAGTATTTTCTATTTAATTTTATGCATGCCCATATATTTGTAATCTATCTGAGATTTCTGTATGTGTGAGTCTGAAATAAGTTCAGTTCCAGCTGAGTGAGATGCCTGCTGAATGTTAATGAGACAGATTGTCTATTTTAATATGTGTTTTTGTACAAACTGATTATATTAAAGTATGTTGTAATTGAATTATTTTCCAGACTATTATTTAGGAGTACTTGTTACTTTTGAGCTCTGGTTTTTTAACATACCAATAATGATGTTGAAATGTTTAAAATAACACAGTTTGTAAAAGAAAAAAGATCCTATTACCAGTAAAGGTTACTTGTATAACACGTAAAAATAGACTTCTTGGAGGATTTTATACTTCCATTTGGAGGTTGTTTCCCTGTGCTTTTCCATTGCAGCAAAATTGATTTAGACTCAGACCAAACACTCTACTTCTCTTCAATCCACCAAGAGCCAAACATTGTAAATTAGTTAAATCTCTGGTCACATAAAAAGCAATCGTGTCATTATAGTTCCTATTTTATTCACCTACCAAATTCTCCCACATGGGCAATATTCTGAATTATAAAACCATCTGCATACACATAATTGAAGCCAGTTTCCCACAGGTGGCCCTCAATTTGTGAAAGTTCATTTCTAAGGTAGTAAAATTCATTACATTTGCTTCTGGAAGGGCAACAAGAAGTGGAGCCTTTCCTAATTTTCTTTCATGGAATAATGTTTCTAATTTGTCCACTTCAAAACCCACAAATATATCTAATATAAGAAAAAATAAACAATAGCAATAATGAAAATAGGTATCATTTAATGAATACTTATCATGTCATAGGCAAACACTAAGTGTATTATAAATGTTATTTTATTTAATGTACCCTACCAGATAGCTGTTAATATCCCTGTTTTTGTCATGAAGAAACAGGCATAGAGAGATTTGGTGATGTAGCCAATTAAATGATGTAGATATAGCTTACTGAAAAATAAAAAGCAAGCACATATTTATTCTGAAAGGAGTTTGATAACAAATAAGGAAACTCTCTAGCCTCGTATATTACAATAAGAAATTTTAAAACAGTATTCTGTAGGTACTTAGGACATCCCAAAGCACTTGATTGAAACCTCTGTATGTATACATATTTATATATTAATCAATGTTATAAACTATATAGCTAATTACAGTTTATTACGTAATATATTAACATGCAAGTTAACTTGCACTTCGATTTTAACTCAGTTTTGGAATAAAAGCTTAATCTACCATACTAAGAACATGTTTAAACTTCTCATAAATACGTCATTTGTTGGGAGGTTTGTAGCTTAGGACTTACCCTTTTGAAATTTTAGTTCAGTGAATATGCTTATAAAATTTGATATCACATGACCTACTTTAGTTCCTAATGTTACACGGGTAGATCTGCCAGGGGAAAAAGTCCATCCCAACATAACAAGTTCACTGACAATCCCCAGAATGTGTCAGCACTTAGTCATGATGATATTACTTATACTTTTATATATTATTTACAGTTTGGAGAGCTCATATTATATGTTACATTGTATTTCTATCTTGAAATAATACCTAATATCTGTTGAGCCCTAACAATGTGCCCATTATACTGATAAGAAAACAAAGTTACAAAATGCTTAAGTAATTTGCCCAGTGTCAAACTTCTAAAAGAACTGATCTTTGAAGGCCTACAGTCTTACTGCATAACATTTCTAATCCCTGGTACCTCTCAAAGATAAGGAATGAGAGCACTTATTAGTCTTATTAACTCAAATTTAAAACAAAATAGCTCTACTATTCTACTTTGAAGCTACCGAATCCATTTAATTGAAGAATATCCTCAGATTAAAATGTAATCTTTTAGAAAATGTCATCTACAGGTACATACATTGATCAGAACATTTACTTGATATGCTGAAATAATGTTTATAATTACAAACTCAAAATTTTGTGTTTGGCATCAAAGAAGCTTCATTTTTCTCATTAACCGATTGCGAAGTAAGTAAATATACACTTAACTCATAAACCACACATTGTTTGCTGATAAGAGCCACCTTCATCTGTTTTGGACATTGAGTGCCACATATTACTTCATTCGAGGAAATAATCTAGAGTTAAAAAGTGCAAATAGTAGAAAGAGAAGAGGTTTTAGAATCTAAAAAACTGATGTTGAGTCTTGGATTACATGGTGTTAGGCAAATTACTTAATTGCTCTAAACTTCAGTTTAGACTGGAAGAAAGAAAGGGGGAAGTACAGTTATTAAGGGCTTACTGTGGGCCCGGTGTCATGCTATCCTTTCATCATTTTCTCATTTAATAGGAGCAGTAACATCTACTTTGGAAGATTATTTTAAACAATAAAGGAGAAAACACCTGTAGAAAGGATTCTATAATGTAATATTGTTCAAGTTAGAGGGCTGGTAGAAGTCTAGCAGTCACTAGCCAATCAACAAAGGAATCATCCACGCAACAAAAATGATGGAAAACCTACTGAGGGCCAAGGGCTGAGGCAGCAAAGTGATATCTAAGTATGTGCCTGGTCTGTCTGTAATTCTAATTCATGAGAATGGGCAGTGGAGATAATAAAATTGTTCAAGGATCTGAGATCAACTTGAGATGAAATCCCTGAAAGTGATTCCTGGAGTTGTAAGAAAAACAGACAAGTTGATCTCACAAAGGGGAAAGCTTCATAAAGTGTTTTCCCAACCTCTGCCTTTTAGGAGAGAAAATGAGACTTGTTCATTGGAACCACATAGGTGATATACGACTTGAGAATTCTTTAATAAAGTACAAACAATATAGCACAAACTATGATTGTCTCAAAATATTTGAAGGTTTATCAAATGGAGGAAGACTTGAACTTCTATTGATTTCTAAAGATAGCTAAGCATAGGTGGTTAGAAATCAGATATCGAGAGACAGTTTGGGACTTAATACAGAAAATCATTGTCTTAACATTTAAAATCCTTCCAGAGTAGAATGGGTTAGAAATAAACCCATTTCTAGTGCGGAAAATTTCTTATCATTCAAATCCCTAGAACACGCTTACTTACTGAAATCAATAGAATTTGAAATATCTGAGACACACTTGGAGAGGAGTCAAAATTGTATTCCTAATGACTGGCAAGGGGTAAATCCAGTCCCCTAAACACATTTTTCAAAAGGGAAATTGATAACCCAGGGGGAAGGGTTATAGGTCATTGGAAGGCCAAATTTTGTCATAGTTATGAGTCTAGGATTTAGAGTCAGATAGACTTGAAATCAATTCTTGGTTTTGCCAACACTTTGTTCTCAATTATTGACTTTGAAATCAATACTATGTTCCACCATTCAGTGTCATTTTTCTCACACATTAAATGGGAGTAATACTTATCTTTCAGAGGTGGAATAAGGATAAAATTAGAAAATATATGTAAAACACTTACTATAGTTCCTGGAACAGAGAAAGCACTAAAAATGTTTGAAATTAGCACAGGAGACAGAGGGGAAAAGGCACCTTTCTGATGTGTTTCAAAATTATCTATTTTTAATTAAGGAGGTGATCTCATTCAGGGCAGAAATACTGTTCCTACTGGGATATAGCTATGCTAAAATTCCCTTTCTTTACTGGAAATAACGTCTACGTAAGGCACTGTTTTAACCATTGTATAATTGAAGGAATATCCACACCATTTTACAATGTATAATTGAGAGCATATTCTAAGTAATCTTTCACCTCTCCAGAAGAAGCAGAGACTTTTCTACTTCTGACACCTGACAGCTTATTTTGCTAGTACAATTTCACAAGAAAAGAAGAAATGAAACTGAATGTCATTGAGATAGAAATATGAAAGAATTACACTAGTGGTAACAACAAAATATAAATTGTCATCTTCCATCTATTTCTGACAGTGCAAACATAATATTTTTACTACTTCTAAAAAGAATGCACATGAACCTCTAGCAGATGTTTCAAATATTAAGCACTAGTGACCCTCAATTGTCAAAATAGCATAGCTCTGTTTTGAACCCCTTTTCTGGAATTGGACTTGTTTGCATTACGTTTTGGCCTCTCATCCCATTCTGAATGTCATCACATATAGCAAAATCTTTAGGATTATTCAACTATCATCCCTGTTCCTGGAATCAACTGCCTCCATTTTAATACACATGGTTTTCACAGTATACTCCTTATTAATTATAGTATCCATACATCTAGTTTGTTTTATAGCTCTTGTTTATATCTGCTGTGTCATCAGATTTAGCAGTTGTTCAGGATTTGCCACTGGTTAATGAAGTAGCATTATCAATAGTTGCTTTGAATTAAGCCAGGTGGGTTTTGTGGACTCCACTCTATCCTCTGACTTCTGCAATGGTCGTATCCAAAAGAGTAAGAGAGCATCAGCAGTGTACAGATTTCTCACCACTCAGCACCTGACTAAATCGGAAAGATGATCAGCCATTGAAAATTATCTCTACAAAAGCAAAAGAGAACTTGAAACTGACATGATGAGAACTCAAGCAGTATGCAAGATCTAAATTTAAAATGCTATAATTATGTTGTTATTCATTGTAGTAAAGGTATTTTTTTAAATTTGGGCTTAGAAATAATTTTAAATTTATAAAAGGTTGCTAAAATTATATTATTAAAGGTACACTCATATACCCATTCCCCACATTTTATAATTAACATTTTGCCACATTGGCTTTATCATTCCCTCTCCTTCCCCTCTGTCACCCTCTCTCTCTTCTCTGCTTCCTTCTTTCTCCCTTCATCTCCCCCACACTCTCTACCCCTTCTCTCTCTGTCTCCTGAGTCATTTGAAGGTAAGTAACATACATCATGGCCCTTTACTCTAAATATTTTATTGTATATTTCCTAAGATTAGGAATGTTCTCATAGCTACAGTTATCAATTTTATAAATTTATATTGGTATAATACTTTTGTCCAATCTACTGTCATGTTCTAATTTTGTCAGTTGATCTAATAATGTTCTTTATAGCATTTTCTCCATCTAGTACAGGATCCACTCCAGAGTCATATACAAGATTTGGTTGTTAGTGGTCATGTCTCTTTAAGCTTTCTTTAATCTGGAACATTTTCATAGCATTTCTTTCTCTTTTATGACATTGACACTTTTTAAAAGAATCTAGTCCCCCCAACTTCTTCTATTTTAATATAATGTTACAAACAACATTTTCATAGATCTAATTTTAAATGAATGAATTTTAATTCTGTGTTGGAATGTAACAAAATTAAGAAATTCCATGATTTTATGGCATCTAAATATGAGAAAACACTCAAGAAATCATAAATAGTGATATCCTTGTTTATTAAATTTTGTCTTTTAGAATGATTTTCCAAAGACAGATACTTTTATTGGAAGCAAAATACAAGACCTGTGAAAGTATTTTATCTGAAATATTTTTATATTTCAACACATAAAAAATAGAAATGAGAACATCTAAATTGAAATTCTTCATTCAGCAGAGTTTTTTTTTCTACCTCAGGATCTATAGGGAGAATATTTTCTCAATTTAAGATATTGTGGTCTCTAATGTACAGTGATCTCTAATGTAGAGTCACAGAAATGTAACTTTGCAAAAATTACAAGCAACTTATGAAAAATTAAAAATGAATGAGAATATATCAAATTACTTTCTATAGAAAGAGATTCTTACCCCCTATTTGGGACAGATACAGTTCAAAACTTGTTAAAGTACATGAATATATATGCTAAAAGAAAAACTTCAGGGGAATTAAATTTAAAGGGGTTTAATTGAGCAATGAATGATTCACAAATTGGGCAGCTCTCAGAATCACAACAGATTGAGAGAGACCGCATGGGTGCCTCATAGTCAGAAGAAATTTATAGACAAAAGAGGAGTGATGTACAAAAATCAGAAGTGAGATACAGAAACAGCTGGATTGGTTACAGGTTTGCATTTGCCTTATTTGAACACAGTTTGAACACTCAGCAGTGTTCTATCAGTCTGAGTGGTTGAAGTATGAATGCTGGAATTGGCCAAGACTCAGCTGTTGTTACAGGTGCATACTCCTAAGCTAGATTTTCAATCTTGTCTGCCTGTTAAGCTAGGTTACGGTTCGTCCACAAAGACTCAAATATAGATGTACGGAGTCCTTCTCAGGCCATATTTAGTTCACTTTAATATATATAAAGAACAATTATTTTGGTCATTTTGAGCAATAAAACACACAAAATGTATTTACTAAACACCTACTGTATGCCCAGTACAGTAGGAGTTTATAAGTGCAAGATGCTCAAGTGTACAAACAATCTAAGGAGACAAATCAAAAACAAAATAATTTGAAAGCTCACTAAAGGAGTAAAGGAAAAGATAGATTTCAATGGAGTACTCTCTAAAGCCAAACAAAATTTAAGTGGGAAATGTTGTGACTGGCCTTTTAGGAAGGTTGGTTAATCCAGTGGATGGTAGGTTGGGAGGTCTATGGCAGAGCTGATGAAAGCAGGGGAAACATACTTAGCTATGGTATCAAGGAGGCCTCCCTCACTTGGTTGGTTATAGGGGACGTCTGAAAGAAGCATCATCTCTTCTCCAACATTTTGCACTTGCAAAATGTTGGCAACTTTTGAGGTTCAACATACCAGCTCAGTAGATACTAGAATCCAGACTTAGGTAAATAAAGGATTTAACAGCATCTGTTGAATTTCTTTCTCCTGCACAGAGCAATAAAATCTCATTGCAATTTTATGTCTTTTCATCCGTTTATCCAGCAAATATCAAGTGCCCATTATGACTAGGTACTAAAGCCACATTGTCATTTTTTAAAGTTTAGATAATTGACATAAATAATTTATTATATTTTTTGCTTCATTGTACACAGACATAAGTCATTTCATTCTTAGGGAAAGAATATTTATTTGAATAACTTCGAATAAGATATTTTTAAGGAGGTGCCATCACAACTAATTTGTTGGTAAGTAAACAATATTTCAAAAACTCTATACAGACAGCCCTTAGTATCCATGGGTTCTGCACCCACAGATTCAACCAATCACCAATCAAAAATATTAAGAAAAAAAGAATGGCTACATTGTGGAAGACAGTGTGGTGATTCCTCAAGGATCTAGAACCAGAAATACCATTTGACCCAGCAATCCCATTAATGGGTATATATCCAAAAGATTACAAATCATTCTACTATAAAGACCCATGCACACATATGTTTACCGCAGCACTATTTACAATAGCAAAGACTTGGAACCAACCCAAATGCCCATCAACGATAGACTGCATAAAGAAAATGTGGCACATGTATACCATGGAATACCATGCAGCCATAAAAAAAAAATGAGTTCATGTCCCTTGCAGGGACATGAATGAAGCTGGAAACCATCATCCTCAGTAAACTAACACAAGAACAGAAAACCAAACACTGCATGTTTTAATTCATAAGTGGGAGTTGAACAACGAGAACACATGGACACAGGGAGGGGAACATCACACACTGGGGCCTGTTAGGGGGTGGGGGGCAAGGGGAGGGAGAGCATTAGGACAAATACCTAATGCATGTGGGGCTTAAAACCTAGATGATGGGTTGATAGGTGCAGTAAACCACCATGGCACATGTATACATATGTAACAAACCTGCACATTCAGCACATGTATCCCAGAACTTAAAGAAAGAAAAGAATGGTTACAATTGTACTAAACACATACAGACATTTTTTCTTGTCATTATTCCCTAAACAATACAGTATAACTATTTACATAGTATTTACATCGTATTAGGTATTGTAAGTAATCTAGAGATGATTTAAAATATATTCGAGGATATGCATAGATTATATGCAAATAGTACACCATCTGATATAAGGGGCTTGAGCATCTGTGGATTTTGGTATCCACAAAGAGTCCTAGAACCAATTCCCCACAGATACCACGGTACAACTGTTACTTTGGTTATTTTAGCACCCAACTGGGATAATAAACTATTTGATCACCCTAATAAATGTGACTGCCTCTTGGAAAGAACTTACTTACTCTTCCACAGGTAGCCAACTGGTCCAATTTGAGTCAATCAGGGCCCTTCACTAAAAATATTGGAATTGGAACTTAAAAAAAGAATTAAATATATTTTTAGGTGATAGGACTGTAAGATAACAGTGACATGTTACGTATCATATGGATTGGAAAAGCAAAAGAATCAGGTCTACAGAGAGTGAGACAAAAACCTAAGCAGAGAGGAGCTCTTCCCAATATTAAGGCTTACGAAGGCCAGGAGAGATGGAGAAGGAGAGGAGAAGAAGAGAAAAGTTACACAGGAAAGAACTGTGCTCCATTGGTAGTTCTCCATATTCTTAGGCTAGACTTCTATTTCCGCTTTCATTTTGTAATTCTACCACCTTCTGTTGTCTTAGGGATGTATCACAATTGATGTTACCTTAGCAGAACCATCAACTTCCCTCTGGCTATTGTGGCTTCAGATGAAAACTGTTATGAACTCTAAATGCCTATACATTCATACTTCTATTTCCAATATATGTAGGTACAATAGAGACTTTAGTATTTTTCAAAAGACACCTCTTGAAGAGAAAATCAGTAGCTTTTTCCTCCTTCCTCATTCAATAAATATTTATTGAGCTCCTGTGTGCCAGGCCGCCCTCGTAGGTTTGGGAATAAAGCATTGAACAAAATAGACAAACACCTCTGACCTCTATTTGGGAGACGATAATTAAATGAAACACATATATGTCAGATGCTGATAAGTTCTAGGGTGAAAAAAAAAATAGAAGTGAGGGAGAAGGAGTACTAGAGCTGGAAGGCTACAATTTAAAACAAAATGCTCAGGAAAGCCTTCTCAGAGGAGGGGATATCTCAGTAGACACCATGAGGAATGTTCCCAAAAAGGGGACAACAAGAGCAAAAGCCCTGAGTTTGCCTGGCAGGAGTTCCTCAAGCCTGTATTTCCCCCCTTTTACCTGTTTTCTAAAATCTGCTTTCTACCCTCAATTGGTAACTATTCAAGTTTCTCAACAGCTGCATTTTTCTGTTGTTGTTTCAAAAAATAAAATCTTGCATTTTATATTTTTGCTAAATAGACACACACACCCATATAAATTCAGCACAAAATTGCTTTTCGCAAAGACTTGCTATCATTTAGACTTATGCTGATTGAAAAGTAAGATTCACTGTACATCTTCCAAAACAGCAACTGAAATGCTTGAGCTCTCACAAGTATTGTAATCTCTGAATGTTCATGCATTTAACATGATTAATCCATTGTAGATTGTATGGTTTTAGGGGGCTTTCCTTTTGTTAACAGTGAATATCAAAAACATCATTGTAAAATCAATCTCCATAGAACAAGTGAGGTTAAGTACGCTTAGGACTGAACACCTGAAAATCATTTCCAATTCATAAAAATCCCTGGTTAAGATCAATAGTCTCTATGTAGAAACTGTACTTTCTAAGTTATAACTATTTACTGGTCTTCCCAAGCTGAACAAGACTAATACAAAATCATCCCTAATTATTGTGATTGGTTGACCTTTTCAATGGGAAGTGGCTAGAAAATAACCCCTCCCCCACCATCTGTCAAGTCAAACCAACTCACAATTGCAGCTCTGTTTAGTTGACATTTAACTTCACCGTGTACTATAGTGAGCACATTCTAATCAAGGGCACCTGGGAGATCTACATTGCTTCCTGGAATTCCAAATATTTTCCTCGGTTCTCTTTTTTTATCTTCTATAAAATTAGACTATAAATAAGTAATCCTATGCAGAACTGAATGAACAGTCAAAAAATTGTCTTATTTCTATCACCTTCTGTCTGGCAAATGAATTGGGGCCAAATGAAATCTGAAATCCCAATGACTTTTTGTGTTATTTTATTTTGGAGACACCAGTCTAGCCAAGACTTTTCTTTAACCCAATATGGTGAGAAGTGCAGGATAAATATTATATTGAAATTTGTAAGAACCAAACATCTCCACCTCTCAACAGTTCCCACTGCCACACCTCCACAGCTTAGCCTCCACCTGCTAAGGGACTTCACGTACTGTAGTCCCCCTCTGTTGACTAGGTACTAAAGCCACATGGTCATTTTTTAAAGTTCAGCAACCCAATTGCTCTAATATTCTTGATTTATCCTTTCTTAAACCCATAGTTAAAATCTGCAGCACTAATTTGACATATTCTAATTATTTTATCATCAGTTACTATCTTCTGAAGTTTATTGTACATTTCTTGATGACAGTCTCAGTCTTGTCCAGTTTTCCGATTGAATAATTGATGGCATAATGCAATGGTATTTCACACAAAAATGAAATATTCATCAGTAATGAGCAACATGTTCTAAAAGAGGGTATTAGCAGCTCTGATAGCATAATTGCTTGTCTTGTGAGGAAAAGCTAAGAAAAGCTCCCAAGACAACATTTTTTAAATTCAGTAACAGTAACTAAAAATATCCAGGGGACAGCTACAAAAACTACAGTGATATTATTATTATTATTATTATTATTATTACTATTATTACTTAAATAACAAAAAGCAAATAAACAGAATGAAATTCCGAGCTGGGAAAAATCCGACTCAATGCAGAAAATGTAACAGTTAATACATAATATGAAGTGATTAATTTAGTGATAGGTTTCCAGTAACAATGTAAACCATGAGAAAAATGGCGGATAATACTAAATTCTCTATTATATGCATTTCATTGCTAATAGCAAAATAATTGCCTCTGCATTGTGTATGTCTTTAACAAAGTAGAAATTAAGTCTAGTAGGTAAGGCATTTTTCTAAAGTAAAGCTACTAAAATCACTTCTATACTTGATACCAAGATGGTGTCCCATGAAAGCAACAGATTCCATTACCCCCAACTTGCTTTTGCACACCTGCCCCACAGTGCAGATCCAGAAGACTTCCAGGGTGCTAACTCCTCGTAGGAGTATTACTACAACTTTCCATGCAGTTCTCACTGTGGGAACTCAAAGCTGCCTGTCAAGGGTAAAGATATTACAAGGAAAGCTTCCACATTTCCTTGAGACATTTCATTTATTAGTGGTGACACTAGTGTCATGATACGGTAAACTTATATCTTAGAATCCAGAGGTTTATTCACATATTCAATTCATTTGACAAATATTTCTTGAATACCCTCTATATACTATATTCCCACATCATTAAATGCAAGTTACATATATCAGTCAATGTTCTTACGTGCAACCAAAAGATATTCAGGAGAAAAGGAAATTTTCGAAACTTTAACAGGTAGGGTACAGACCCACAGGCTTTCTCAGAACAGAGGGAAGCCACGCTGCTTGAGCCACAGCCCAAATATACCACAGACGCAGTGTAGTAAGAACACCATGACCACCACCACTGGACATAGTTCTCTAAAACTTGTGCCCACTCCACCAGCTTCACCAACATTGCCATCCCAGGAAATGGACGTCCATTTCTTCACCACCATCACCAAAAGAATTTTCTCTTGTCCATGAGCATTATGACACTAGCTCCAGAAATAAAATCAAGGGTGAGTAGATCTGGTTGGCTGAGTCCTATCAAAATGATTTTTTTTAAATTCTAAAACTTTATATTTTAGCCTGAGGTTCATAAAAGAAAACCTGAGAAACAAATATTTTGAAACTGAGTATACATGAAAATAGTTCTGTTAAATCATGCCCATTGAGAAAATATTAATCCATTTCCAATTCTTATTGAAGTAATCTTTCTATAAACTATTATTTTCAAAAACATAATGATAATCAGAATTTCAAAGTCGTAGATCATCAAAATTTGTCTCTGCGCTATTGAACAGAACACTGGTTTTATTTATTTGCTAACAGTTCATCCTATTGCTTAAACTACCTCACTACCCAAATAAAGAGGCTTCTTCCTTGAAGCTGATACCATTTCTAGCATTTCTCTGCTCACTTTCTTTCTCTCATTTCCAGGCAGCCAGACATCTTTTCCCCCTTGTCTAAATTATTACGTTCATTTAATATCAACTCTATTAATGGAAATTCCCACTAATGGGAAAGTTTTTTCTCATCCTCCGAACTATTTTTTATTAATTTAATGTAAACGTTAATTTAATATCATTTCACAAACTTTTCCTGTTTAATGTCAATTAAGAAGTCACTGGTTTGCTACTCAAAACAGCACTTAATGTCAATTATTACAATCAGCCTTTCATTTGAAAACTGAATTTTTATGTGAAACTTATTTTAATATGTCTTTAAATGTGCTCAGTAATGAGTTGAGCAGATTATACAAGACAAGTCTTTAAACTTTTTATTATTGTTAAGGAACTGGGAATAGCTACTTGAGTTTTCTAAGTAATCAAGACTGTACATCAAAAAATTAAATAATACAAAATTGCTAGCATTAATTCAGGTGACTCTTGAATATATTAGCCAAAGATTTGCTAATGCTTCCAGATAAATTATTTTACCATTTCTACCAAACTTATATTTTTTCCTGTCCTCAGCACCTATGGCACAAATATCATTTTGATTATTTTCTTAGTTCTCCTTTTGTCAAGATTCTTGTCAAATCTTTATGCTTTACATAAGTGTACCATCATATGAACTTGGTTATATGAAAAATTTCAAGAAGTATATTCTACCTCTAATCATGTAAGCTATTATGAACATGTTAATTTGCATGTCTAGGAACAAATTATGATTCTGTCTTACAAAGACATAATAAAGAGAAATATTACATTTATATCATAGCAAATTTATTAAAATTATAGTAAAAAATGTAGAATATCATATCAAGGGTAAATTATTTCCTCTTACCTAATTTGACCACTCATTAATGTAACAAGAGATATTATTTAAAAGTTTAATAGTATAATAAATTTAGATCTCTGATTCTTTAAAGAGGTAAACATTTCACTTAAAATATAAAAAGTCACACCTCTTCGCCATACATTAAATTCTTAGCTTTCAATCCATGATATACACCAAATTATATATTCTGTATTGTCTTGCTTGTATTTGGTCATCATGTATAGCTTCAAAATTGAATTATATTAAAATGGTTTCTGATAGTCATTGCTCATAAGTAGTTATTAGGTGGTCAGGTAGCCTCAGAAATTACAAGTGGCCTTTACTTCCCTTGCATTCAAGTTATAGCTTATAATATTCCTAATCTTCATCTGTTTTTTGGTTTGAAAATTCCAGAGTTTCCCAAAACTATAAACAAATCTCATGTCACATAATGTTATTCAGAAACAATAAGAAAAACTTGTAATTTTAGTGAAAAAGTCTTGACAAATGTCAAAATATTGTCAAAACTATTGAAGCCAAGGCACCTAGGAGGTTAGTGTTACCCATTTAATATCTTTCACATGACCACAGTATGTCCTTCCTGGGGAAATATGAATTGTCATAGGGCATGGCAGTAAAGAACATTTCAATTCAACATTAAATGGTCCTTTTAAAAAATGACTTCTTAGTAGGACAACCAAGAAACTTCAGGAGTTGCTGAACCAACATGAGGTCTCTCCTCCATGACTACTGTTATTCCTCAACAATCTGAGGGGGGAAGTAAAGATAGAGAAAAAAAATGAAGAGCTAAAAAGATATCTTGGCATGCCAAAGGTTTTGTTTCACCTTTTGCACTTTGTGATCAAAAAATGATACTTATAAAACTTTTATCCGATTATCAAGCTAGAAGGAAAAGTGTAAAGATATGGATCCTAGTTTCCATTGCTTAACCTTTACGGTACTCAATTTCATCCTCTGCAAAATGGCAAATACACGCTCATATGGTTAATGTAAAGTTTTAAAGCCTCAAATAAAGTAATATGAGATTGTGATTTTAATATTTAATATTTAAAACTGCACATATGTGGAACTTTGTGCCAAAGTTTTATACAAGATATGAAATTATAAACCTGTATGAATTCCAACATAAAAGTGCAAGGGCACCTATAATATTTTACATATGAAAATTGCACAATATTTTATATAGTATCAATTATTACACCTACTCAGCACAACATACTAGCTCCACAAATAACATATTTACTCAAGTTTAAAATGCCCCCTCAATGTCATCAAACTTTTTATCAGTGATTCATTATATAATTTAGGAATGGAATTAGATTCAGAGGCAGATAACTAAATCAAGTCCCAGTTTGCTTCTAATTATCCATTTTGGCCTTGCACTATTTACCTCATCTTCTGGGGTCCTACTTTCTCATCAGTAAAAAAAAAAAGAGGTTGAATTACATAATGTCTAAAATCTCTTTCACTGCCACAATTTGAAGATTCTGTATAACTTTCTTTTCTACTTGACCAATTCCAACTGTTTCACAGATATATATTTACATATTTAGTTTGGGAATGTGCTTTTCTTTAAAGTTCTGTCTTTCATTACCTAGCTTTGGGTATTAAGATGAAAAGAGTAAGACAAATCACAGCCTGTGTATCAGTGATTTTCCTTCAGAATGTTGTTTTCTCCCATTGAAAACACAAGCAGTTTCTGTAATCAGTGAGAATGTTGTAGCCAAAAAATTTTCTAATGTTCTGTTTTGGAATGGTAATATCTATCCTATGCCTGAAACACCATTATATTTTGGAAGAACAAAAATTGTTTGATTTCACAGATGCACAGCTGGAGAGCAATTTGCCTCGAGATGAACTATACCTTTGAGCCTCCCCTACATCTAATTAAGATGATATCTATATAAGACCTTGGACTTTAGGCTTTTGAGTTGACGCTGGAATGAGTTAAGACTCTGGGACTATTGGGATGAAATTAGTATATCTTGCAAGTGAGAAGGGCATGAATTTTGAGAAGCCAAAAAGGGAATTCTATAGTTTGAATGTATCCCTTCAAATTTTAGGTGTTGCTAATGTAATAGTATTAAGATTTGAGGTCTTTAAGAGGTGATTAGGCCATGAGGACTACTCCTTTGTGAATGGTATTAAGAGCTTTATGAAAGAGAGTTCAGCTGCATTTGGGTAGCTTGCTCTTCCATTCTTCCTTCACATGGGAACACAGCATTCACCTTCTCTTGAATTCTACTTTCTTCCATGTGGAGACACAGCAAGAAGGCCCCAATCAGGTGATGATAACTTGATCTTGGACTTCCCAGCCTCTGAAACTGTGAGAAATAAATGTCTGTCCTTTGTAAATTACCCAATCCCAGGTATTCTTTTATAGCAGCATAAATGGACTAAAGCAGCCAGATAGTAAGTATTTGGGGATCTGTGGTTTATACAGTCTCTGTTGTAACTACTTCATGCTGCTCTTTTTATGCAAAAGCAGCCATAAAAAATATATAAATAAATGAATGTTGCTATATTCCAATAAAACTTTATTTATGAAAATTAGGGCCGGGCGCGGTGGCTCATGCCTGTAATCCCAGCACTTTGGGAGGCCGAGGCGGGGGGATCACCTGAGGTCGGGAGTTTGAGACCAGCCTGATCAACATGGAGAAACTCTATCTATACTAAAAATACAAAATTAGCCAGGCAGGCTGGCACATGCCTGTAATTGCAGCTACTCAGGGGCCTGAGGCAGGAGAATCACTTGAACCAGGGAGGCAGAGGTTGCAGTAAGCTGAGATCGCGCCATTGCACTCCAGCCTGGGCAACAAGAGCGAAACTCCATCTAAAAAAAAAAATAGGTAGCTAGATTTGGCCTGTGGGCTACTTTGTCACCCCTGTTCTATACCCGTGACAATACTCTCACTGAGCCAGCTGATTCAGCTTATTTGTGCCAGAATGGAAGTTGCATATAATTTTATCCATGCATTTATTACATCATATTAAAATCATTTGATTATATGTATGAGTCCCTTATAATAGACTAAGTTCTTTACAAATAGAAATTATGTCATATTCATTATTGCATCCCAATATCTAACATAGTAGCTACTATATTAAACATTCATTACTAATTTGAAGAACGGCAGGAATGCAAGAAAGAGAGAATTGGAAATCATTATACATTTACAACATCACAATTATTTCAAAAACATCTTGCTCTAGATTGATACTACTTTCCAGCTTGCAGGCTCCTAACAAAAGCCCTTTTTTTCACTCTCTTTTCCAAACTTTTCAAGAGTGTAATAAGACATTTATTTTTTATTTATTTATTTATTTTATTTATTTATTTTTTTTGAGATGGAGTCTTGCTCTGTCACCTAGACTGGAGTGCAATGGCACAATCTCTGCTCACTGCAATCTCTGTCTCCTGGGTTCAAGCGATTCTCCTGCCTCACCCTCCTGAGTAGCTGGGACTACAGGTGCGCACCAACAGACCGAGCTAATTTTTTGTATTTTTGGTGAGACGGGGTTTCACCATGTTGGCCAGGAGTTGGTCTCGAACTCCTGACCTCGTGATCCGCCCACCTCAGCCTCCCAAAGTGCTGGGATTACAGGCGTGAGCCACCGCACCCGGCCCAATGTCTGCATTTTCAATCCGTTCTCAGCTTTCCTTCCTTTTGTTTTGGCTTCACTTTAGGCAGTTATAGCATTCCTATATAACTAAAATTTTACCATCTTTCAAAATATTTTTAAATATTTCTTCATTCATTTCTTAAGTGAAAAAAATGCAATGTCCAAAGTCATTTACAAATTTCAGTTATAAAAATTAACCTAAGTTTTCTGGTTAAACTTGAGGAAGTAAATGCATTTTTGGTAACTTTTTATTAATATATATTAGTTGTACATATTTTGGGATAAATGTGGTATTTTGTTACCTGTATACAATATGTAATGATACAATCAAGGTAATTAGGATATCTATCATCTCAAACATTTATCTTTTATATTGGAAACATTAAAATTCTTCTACTTTGAAATATACAATAAATTATTGTTTACTATGATTTTCCTACTGCACTATCAAATTCTAGAACTTATTCCTTCTATCAAACTGTATTTTTGTACACTTCAACTCCTCTTCATCCTCCTCTCTCTCTTTCTCTTCCCAGACTTTGATAACCACTACTCTACCCTCTACCCCCATGAGATCCACTTTTTTAGCTCCCACATGTGAGTAAGAGCATGTGATGTTTATCTTTCTGGCCTAGTTTATTTCACTTAACATGATGACTTTCAGTTCCATCTACATTGCTGCAAATGACAGGATTTCATTCTTTTATGGTTGAATAATATTCCATTGCATGTATGTACCACTTTTATCCATTCATCTTCTGATGGACATTTAGGTTGATTCTGTATCTTGGTGATTGTGAATAGTGCTGCAATAAACATGGGAATGCAAATACATCTTCAGTATACTGATTTCCTTTTTTTCTTTGATATATACCCAGCAGTGGGATTGCTGGATCATATGGTGGTTCTATTTTAGTTTTTTGAGGACACTCCATACTGTCTTTTGTAACGGCTACACTACTTTACATTCCCACCAAAAGTATATGAGCATTCCACATCCTTGCCAAAATTTGTTACTTTTTTTCTTTTTGATAATAGCCATTCTGACTGGGA
The DNA here is from genome assembly GCF_029289425.2 of Pan paniscus. NCBI lineage: Eukaryota > Metazoa > Chordata > Mammalia > Primates > Hominidae > Pan > Pan paniscus. The sequence continues at coordinate 119,178,917 of NC_073253.2, read as the reverse complement.
TTAGATGATATCTCATAGAGAGACGTTGAGGATTTTTTGCATTTCCCTGATTATTGATGATGTTGGGATTTTTTTGTAATATGCCAGTTGGCCATTTGTATGTCTTCTTCTGAGAAATGTCTATTCAGGTTTTTGCCCATTTTTAAATTGGATTATTTGATTTTTTGCTATTGAGTTGAGTTTCTTATATATTTTGGTTATAAGTTTCTTGTCAGATGGATAGTTCGCAAATATTTTTCTTCATTCTGTGGTGTCTCTTCACTTTGTTGATTGTTTTATTTGTGGTGCAGAAGTTTTTAGCTTGATATAACCCCATTTGTCTGTTTTTGCTTTTGTTACCTATGCTTTTGTAGTCATACCTAAAAAATCTTTGCCCAGACCAATGTCCTATAGCATTTCCCCCATGTTTCCTTTTACTAGTTTCCGAGTTTCAGGTCTAACATTTATGCTTTTAATGCACTTTATGTTGATTTTTGTGCATGGTAAAAGATGGAGATCTAGACTCTTTCTTTTGCATATGGATATGCTGTTTTCCCACCACCGTTATTAAAGACAGCTCTTTCCCCAACGTATTTTCTTGGTGACTTTGTCAAAAATAAGTTTGCCAAAAGTGAGTGGATTTATTTCTGTGTTCTGTATTCTGTTCCATTGGTTCATGTGTTTGTTTTTATATCAGTACTATGTTGTTTTGTTTACTATAGCTTTGTAATATAATTTGACATCAGGCAGTATGATATGATGCCTCTAACTATGTTCTTTTTGCTCAGGATTGCTTTAGCTATTCAGGGTCTTATGTGGTTTCATGCACTTTTTAGGATTTTTTTTAATTCTATGAAGAATGCTATTGGTATTTTGATAGAGACTGCATTGAATCCATTGATTGACTTGGGTAATATAGACATTGTGGCAATATTAATTCTTCCAATTCATGAGCATGGGATATTCTTCCATTTTTTTGGTGGTTTCTTGAATTTCTTTCATCAGTGCTTTGTAGTTTTCATTTTACATATCTTTCACTTCCTTGGTTAAATTCATTTCTAGGTATTTTTTTTGAAGCTATTACAAATAAGATGCTTTCTTGTGTTCTTTTTCATATTGAGAGTTGCTGGCTTATAGAAACACTACTGATATTAATATTGTATCCTGTAACTTTACTGAATTTGTTCATTCATTCTAAGAGTTTTATGGTGCAGTCATTGGGTTTTTATAAATATAAGATCTTGTCTGCAAACAAGGAAAATTTGACTTCATCCTGTCTGCAAACAAGGAAAATTTGACTTCATCCTGTCTAATTTAGATGTCCTTTATTTTTATTTTATTTTTTTTCTGAGATGGAATCTTGCTTTGTCGCCAGGCTGGAGTTCAGTGGCACAATCTCAGCTCATTGCAACCTCCACATCCTGGGTTCAAGCGATTCTCCTGCCTCACCCTCCTGAGTAGCTGGGACTACAGGAGTGTGCCACCATGCCCCACTAATTTTTGTATTTTCAGTAGAGATGGGTTTCACCATATTGGCCAGGATGGTCTCCATCTCTTGACTTTGTGATCGGCCTGCCTCGGCCTCCCGAAGTGCTGGGATTACAGGCGTGAGCGACCGCTGCCTGGCCCTTCATTTCTTTCTGTTCCCCTAACTACCCTGGCTAGGATGTCTAGTACTATGTTGAACACAAGTGATGAAAGTGGGTATTGGTATCTTGTTCTAGATCTTAGTGAAAAGCCTTTTAATCTTTCCCCATTTAGTATATTATCTATGATTTTGTCCTATGTGGCCTTTATCATGTTGAAGTATGTTCCTTTTATACTCAGTTTGTTGAGAGTATTTATCATAAAGGGATGTTGAGTTTTATTGAATGCTTTTTATCATCTATTGAAAAGATTATATGATTTTTGTCCTTGATTCTGTTGATATGATGTATTATGTTTATTGATTTGCATATACTGAACCATACTTTAATCCCTGAGATAAATCCCATTTGATGGGATATGATGAATAATATTTTTATTGTACTGTTGAACTTGGTTTGCTGGTATTTTGTTGAGAATTTTTGCATCTATGTTCATCAGGGATATTTGTCTGTAGTTTTTTTTGTTGTGTCCTTGTCTGGTTTTTGTATGGGAAATGCTGGCTTCATAGAATGAGCTTGGAAGTATTTCATCCTCTTCCATTTTAAAAAATAGTTTGAGTAGAATTAGTATTAGTTCTTCTTAAATATTTGAATTCAGCAATGAGTCCATCAGGTCCTGGGCCATATTTTGATGGGAGACTTTTTATTACTGCTTTGACCTTGTTACTCCTTATTGGTCTGCTCATGATTCAATCTTGGTAGGTTGTATGTGTTCAGGCATTTAACTATTTCTTCTAGGTTTTTTAATTTGTTGGCATATAATTGTTTATAATAGTCTGTAATGACCCTTTGTATTTTTGTGTTATCAGTTGTAATGTCTCTTTTTTATCTCTGATTTTATTTATTTGGATTTTTTTCTCTTTCTTAGTCTAGCTAAAGGTTTACCAATTTTATTTTTTTTAAAAAAGCAACTTTTTGTTTGTTGAGGGTTTGTAATTGTTTTAGTTTCCAATTTATTCATTTCTGTTCTAGTCTTTATTATTTATTTCCTTCTACTAATTTTTTGTTTGGCTTGTTCTTGCTTTTCTAGTTCCTTGAGATGCCTGTCATACTGTTTATTTGAAGTCTTTCTATTGTTTATTTTGGTGTAGGCATTTATTGCTATAAACTTCTCTCTTAGTGCTACTTTTGCTGTATCCCATAAGTTCTGATATATTGTGCTTCAATTTTCATTTGTTTCACAAAATTTCTTAATTCCCTTCTCAATTTATTCATTCACCCACTGGTCATTCTGGAGCATGCTGTTTAATTCCCATGTATTTCTCCAGTTTCCAAAGTTTCTCTTGTTATCAATTTCTAGTTTTATTCCACATGGTCAGGAAAGGTAACTGATATAACTTTGACTTTTTTGAATTTGTTGATACTTGTTTTATGACCTAACATATGGCCTATCCTGGAGAATGTTCTATATGCTGATGAAAAACATATGTATTCTGCAGCAGTTGGGGCAGAATACATCTAACTTTGACGTTTCTTTGTTGATTTTCTGACTACATCATCTGTCCATTGACAAAAGTGGGGTGTTGAAGTCCCCCGGTTATTGTACTGCAATCTCTCCCTTTAGATCTATTAATATTTGCTTTATATATTTGGGTTCCAAATCTGGGAGCATACATGTTTATTTTTGTTATATCCTTTTACTGAATTGACCCTTTTATCATTGTATAAACACCTTGTCTCTTGACAGTTTTTCACTTAAAGTCTAATTTATCTTATATAAGTATAGTATATTCCTGCTTTTCTTTGTGTCCATTTGCATGGTATATCTTTTGTCATACCTTCGCTTTCAATCTATGTGGGTCTTTATAGGTTTAGTGAGTTTCCTATATGCAGCATATAGTTGAGTCTTGTTTTTTAAGTCATTTAGACACTCTATGTCTTTTAATTGGAGAATTTAGTCCACTAACATTCAATGTTATCATTGATAAGTAGGACTTACTACTGCCATTTTCTTACTTTTTTGTATTTGTTTGGTAGCTTTTGTCTTTCTTTCTTCATTACTGTCTCTTTTTTGTGGTTAAGTGATTTTCTCCAGTAATTTGTTTTAAATCATCACTTTTTAATTTTAATGTATTTATTATAGGCTTTTTGCTTTGTGGTTACCATGAGACTTACAAAGAACATGCTATAGTTATAATAAATTACTTAAAACAAACACCAAATCAACTTTTATTATTAAAAAAACAAAAAACCCTCTATACATATTAATTCCATTTTCTCCTCACACTTTGAATTTTAATAGTTCTGTCAATAAGCCCATTTGTACTGCATTATTCTTTCTAGAAAATTTAGACCCTCACTTAAAAAATTAGACCACCAGTACAATTTTATTTTCAATAACACAATCAACTGGTCACAATTCCAACCATGATCTAGTTATCCAGCTTTCCAAGAACTATGAAAAGAAAAGAGAAGCTTGAGTACCAAACTGCTATCTCAGATCTCAAGGAGACTATAGACTTTATCTAAGAATATCATAGTTATAAAAGGCTTAACAAAAGACATTAATTAGAGGTACCAAAGCCAGGGTGTTTGTGGAACACGTAAGAATCAAGGAAGGTACATTTTGAGACCTTGCTAGAAACAACAGAATGTCAGGGTACGTAGAGCTCAATGGAAAACCCAAGCCACTCATAAAACTTTTGATTCTTTTAGTGGTACTCTTAAAATTAAGGCATGCATTCTTAGCTTATTTTGATCTAAAAGATTATTTTTACCACTTGCCTAATACTGTTAGAATTGTAGAATATTTTAATTCCATTTACCCTCATCTCACTTCTTCCAGCTGTATTAAAATTTTAATTCCATTTACATTGTAAATTCCACAGGACATTACAATTATTGTCTTTGCAACGTGAGTATTTATTTTAATTTATTCTCACTACTTATCTAATGTTCTTTATTCCTTCTGGCATTACCATGTTTTCTCTGGGTAAATTTTCCCTCCTTTTAGTATTTATTTTATTTCAAGCATGATGGTGTTAAATTCCCTTTGTTTTTGTTTGTCTGGAAAACATTTTTATTTTACCTTAATTTTGAAGGAATTTTTCTTGGTAAATAATTATATACCATCAGTTTTTATTTTTCAGCACCTAGAGATGGCATTCTACTGTCTTCTGACTTACAACATTTCTGTTGAGAAGTCAGCTTTAAGTTTTGTTATTGCTTCTTTGAAGGTAATATGTCTTTTTATCCATTGGTTGTTTTATCTTATTTTTCCCTTTGGCTTTCAGAAATTTGCCTATTATATTCCCAGGTGTGGGTTGCCTTATATTTATTATGCTGGGGTTTCACTGAGACTTACAAAAATGAGGACTTTTTAGAACTTTTGGTCTGGCTCCACAGCTCCTTACACAGAACCAGGACGGTGTAAATATTTCCAGGAGAGAACCAATCATGCATTTAAGACCCCTTATGTTTTTAATTTGTCACTCTAGCTCATGTAACCAATAAAAGCCTTGTAGGTTACTTTTTCCTTTCAACAGAGATTCTTTTCCAAGGCTAGGACCAATCCTCAGTTAGTTCCCTGAATCAACAAGTGCCCCAGGGAAGAAATTTCTGCTAATAGTCAAATGAACTCAGAACATTTTTCCTCCTCTCTGAAATTTTAGCTCAATTACTCTACTTTCACTCCATTGCCCTCTATTTTATTTAAAATATTACATTTTAAAACTCACTTGACTTTTTCTAGTTGTTTCAGAATAACATTGGCCTCCTAGATAAGATAAATAGGTGAACTGGACCAGGTTGAATGCAAACGAAAACTAAGATTAAAGATAACTGATAACTGACATATGACCTCAGTGTGGGTGGTATATTTTTATTTTGCTGCATAAAAACTACCACAAAGTTAGTGATTGAAAACAATACACATTTACTATCTCTCAGTTTTGTGGGTCTGTAAGCTCAGCATGGCTTTTAACTATGTCCTCTGGTCAGGGTTTCACAAGGCTGCAAACAATATGTTGGTCAGACTACACTCCTTTTTACAACTCTGTATATTTTTCCAAGTTCACATGGTGGTTGGCAGAATTCGGTTTCTTGTGGTTTTAATACTGAAGACTCATTTTCTTGCTGTCCATCCCAGCTGGGAATTTCTCTTAACACATGAGGATACTTGCAGTTGGTGGCCCTCTCCCAGACACTCACACAGGCCCTCCCACAATAAAATAACTCACCTTTTCATGGTCACAGGGAGAATCTCTCACCAATCCGCTAAGATGGAGTTTTCTATAATGTAACTCAATTCTAAGAATGACTATCCCATCACCTTTGTCATTATTCTCTGGCCTAGAAAAAAAGTCCGTTTCCACCTGCACTCAAAAGGAGGGGATTATACAAGGTCATGATTCACTGGGGTCACCTCATTATGCTCACCACAGTGATAGAACTAAGAATGGTAGAAATTGTGGCCAACTGGGTAACACATCCCCTCTCAGTGGAGAGATGCTACTATTCAGCTTCAGTGCTACTCTGTATTCAGTAATAAGTGCAGACCCAATATTTTCAAACCTTCCAGTTGGATGAGGGAGGGGTTGAGGAAAAGCCAGAGGTCTAGATATTTATGAGAACTCATTCAGCTTTTAAATGTTAACAATGAAAATACATTGTTCAGGTTAACAACTGTCAGGCCAAATACAGCATATCAGCTGGCTACATATATCGTCAGAGCTGCTAGTTTTCAGTTTCTGGTCTACTAACAAACCCTCTAGACAAAGAAATCTCTTGAACATCAAAGACTGAGGGAAGACATGTGTCCAGAGAAAAATACATACCTTTTGAGAAAGTATTTAGGAATATAAATCTAAATGGAAATCACAAAGTACCCTTTCTTACTATGCAACCACACATTCACATGCACTATTTTCTTAGCCAATATTTCCTTTAATTCAATGACATGTTCTAATCATAAATAAAATAAACAAAATAAGATCTATCTATAGAATCTGCACCATAGCAGAAAAAAGAAACAAATGGAAAAGTTGCTAAAGAAAATACATTTCAGGCCAGGCGCCGTGGCTCACGCCTGTAATCCCAGTACTTTGGGAGGCTGAGGCAGGCAGATCACCTGAGGTCAGGGGTTCAAGACCAGCCTGGCCAACATGGTGAAACCCCATCTCTATAAAAACACAAAAATTAGCCGGGCATGATGGCAGGTACCTGTAATCCCAGCTACTCAGGAGGCTGAGGCGAGAGTATTGCTTGAACCTGGGAGGCAGAGGTTGCAGTGAAACGAGATCACAGCATTGCACTCCAGCCTGGGCAACAGAGTGAGACTCCATATCAAAAAAAGAAAGTACATTTCAGAAAATAGCACTCAAGAAAACAAGCCAAATTTGAAATAATTTTATATGATTATAAGAGCAATGAGTAATTTAATCTTATTGAGAATATATACAAGATTTCAGAAAATATATATTATAGTAGAAAATATCTGTTTATTCACACACTCTCTAAACATTTATTCCATGTCTTTTATGAGCTAAGCTTTGTAGAGGCACTGAGAATGCAGTAGAGAACATGATAAGCAAGGTTATTATCATTATTTAATGGATGAAAATCAAGACTACAATAAAGAAATAAACCAATTTTTTGAAAAAAGATCATGACACTGTTTAAATTCCCTCAATAAAATAAGCGGGAAAAAAAAAAAGGACAGCAAAAGAATTTTTAAATGTCAAGGTAAAAGCATTCCTGAAATTAGGAAGTATCTGAGATAGCATATGAAAATGGTGTATTGAATTCAAGAGAAGTTGGAGGGAGTGGCATAGGGACTTGTATTAGTCCATTCTCACATTCCTATAAAGAAATACCTGAGACTGAGTAATTTATAAAGAAAAGATGCTTAATTGGTTTACGGTTCCACAGCCTGTACACAAAGCATGATGCTGGCATCTGCTCAGCTTCTGGAGAGGCCTCAGGAAACTTAAAGTCATCAAAGAAGGTGAAGGGGGAGCTGGCACTTCACACGGCCAGAGCAGGAGCAAGAGCGGAGGTGAGAGAGGTGCTATGTACTTTGAAACATACAGACCTCATGGGAACTCATTCACTATCACAAGAACAGCACCAAGGGGATGATACTAACCCATTCATGAGAAATCTGCCCCCATAATCCAATCACCAGGCCCCACCTCCAGCAATGGGGATTACAGTTGAACATGAGATTTGGGTGGGGACACAAATCCAAACCATATCAGGACTAACATAGAATCAGCAACACAGCATTGGTTAACTCTGCTGCAATTATGAGTTGCCTCAAAATCTCAGTGACTTAAAAAACAAGAGTTTATTTCTCTGCCTATGCTACATGGCTCCAGGTTGAGTTTGGCTCTACTCCATGTCTTCTCATTCTTGGACCAGGGTTAGAGGCAAAGCTGTGATCTAGGATATGCAATTCTCTTGACAAAGAAAAGAGTTAGCAAGTTAGCAAAAACACAATGACTATAAAAGCTTCTGGTTGAGAACTGCTACCGTGTCATTTCTCCTTACATTCTATTGGTCAATGCAAGTCACATGGCCAAGCATGATACCGGGTTGGGAAAATACACTCCTCTTATAGGTTCAGGGATCATTAGGAATAATACAATTCACGATAAATGCCCAGACACTGCATGATATAATTGAACTTCAAAAATAAAGAAAAAGGTTCTTTGCTGTCAAGATTTTTAAAACAGAAAGTAGGATGATGGGAGAAAATTAATCAGGCTCTATAGTAACACTTAGTGCCAGTGGTCATTGGAGAATATTTATATGGGAAAGAACACATTACTCAATTTTATAAACAGTCAAGGTATATTCAGATTATCTATTGATAAGCAGGTACCATTTTGTTCCTTTTATGTTCTCCTCTGTATTGCAAAATATAAAGACTGGCAACACTATTTTCTATAATCCCAGCCAGCAGATTTCCAGATTGGATTTTACCAATGAGAGGAACTTGCACAGATTTAGAAGGCAAAAAACTGCAGAAGCTACCATGGCTTGGTGCTGGCAGCAGGCAAGAATAGAGGCTTTGGCAAATAGCAGTTTCTAGGCATCCTCCTGGAAGGCAACTATTTGAGTGCCAGAGGTCCCTTAGATCATCTGTAATGGTTATCCTTTCTGATTTCCTGAATGTCAGCTGTGCTGACTTTCACTACGTCAGCTCTTTGAACTGTTCAGTAAACCTCTGCCTTCCTCAAATTCCTCCCTTCTTGAAATGCCTAGAGTAATCTTGTGTTTCCCTATTGAAACTTGACTGAATGTACACAAAATAGGCATTCTGGTGGATGCAAAAATTCAGGCAATAACCATCTCCATTTTTTTTCTTTTTTTCTTTTTTTTTTTTTTTTTTGAGACAGAGTCTTGCTCTGTCGCCCGGGCTGGAGTGCAGTGACGCGATCTTGGTTCACTGCAACCTCTGCCTCCCGGGTTCAAGCAATTCTCCTGCCTCAGCCTCCCGAGTAGCTGGGATTCCAGTTGTGTGTCACCACACCCAGCTAATTTTTGTATTTTTAGTAGAGACAGGGTTTCACCATGTTGGCCAGGCTGGTCTTGAACTCCCGACCTCAGGTGATCCACCCGCCTTGGCCTCCCCTAATTCTTATTAAAAATGCCTGGATATAAAATATGGTTTTTTGAAAAATATACGAAAACAAAGACCTTAAGAATAGAGAAATCGGCCAGGCGTGGTGGCTTACACCTGTTATCCCAGCACTTTGGGAGGCTGAGGCGGGCTGATTACCTGACGTCTGGAGTTCAAGACCAGTCTGACCAACATAGTGAAACCCCGTCTCTACTAAAAATACAAAATTAGCCAGGCATGGTGGTGCATGCCTGTAATCCCAGCTACTTGGGAGGCGGAGGCAGGAGAATCGCTTGAACCCGGGAGGCAGGGGTTGCAGTGAGCCAAGATTACTGCCACCACACTCCAGCCTGGGCAACAAGAGCGAAACTGTGTCTCAAAAAAAAAAAAAAAGAAAGAGAATAGAGAAATGGATATACACAACTAGGGAAACATAAAACCAAGACTTTAAAAACTGCAGAAAAATAATTGTAGAACACAGAATTTTAATATTATAAACCTTGACACTGTAATATTCAGAATTACCACAATCCAGATTTATTTATAAAAACATATATTTATAAAAACACATATATTTTTGTATTTGTATATTCATTGGTCTGTTTTTCCCACTAGAATGTAAGCTCCATGATGACAGGGACTTTGCTTTGTTAACTCATATCCCCAGTGCCTAGAACTGTGCCTGGCATGTATATCCAATGCATATTTACTGGATGAATAAGCAGATGAATTTCCTGCCTGAACATACAATATAAAGTATCCCTGTCTCTCCACTTTGCTATGATTTGCTGGTGAATTAGAATAAGCTACCCTCCTCCCACACAGATATTTCTGTGATGCCTTCCTCTATCACTCGACTCAAAGATTTTACAGCAAATTATTATGGAAACTCTCTCATTTTATACATTGGGTTTTGTTTAGCTCTTAGTCATACTGATGGCCTATTTATCTCCCACTATATTTGATAAAGCAAATATTGATATTTTATGCGTGTATGTGTGTGTGTTGTGTTGTGGTATGTCATATGTTTGTTTAATGTTTTTATCAGAAAATTTGATTATCTTTGACCTTGACTAACCCTGATATCTGAGATAATTTTTCTATTTAGTAAAACTAATTTATGTAGACTATGTTTTTCTATTTTTTATTTATTAAGCAAGAGGTTGTAAAATGCTTATTCTTTTCAGATGCTATATTTATCCCAAGAGAGTTGAAAAAGTATCACTGAACAGTCAAAGAAAGGTAGTATGAAGTAGTTTAACTTGAAATATTATTTTGAGAAATATAAAGACAATGTATCTCATTAGATCAATTTTTTTCAAGAAAGAATATAGGACATCCATGTCCCATGTTAATTTCAGCATCACAGAACTATACTGATTGAGATTCAACCTACTTTCAATTCATAATAAAATATAATTGTTGCTTTTCTTTTAATTTTCAACTAGCAAGTAGTACTCTCTCCATTAACATCAATGGAAAAACAAAAACAAAACAAAACCAGCGTCTCCACTTGGCAGGAAGTATTTATGGCTGTATATAATGCAGATAAGTTTGTTTGAGAATGTAGACAGCATTCTAGACAATCACTAGAGAGAGGACCTTAATTTAACCCCAAGCCTGAAGCATTTCCTCTGGGATGTGGATGACTGATAACACGGAGGAGGGCAGAGAAAGTATAGATTTATTGAAAAATGGATGTTGCAAGCAGGGGGTGTTAAATTTCTTCCTCTAAATCATTGTTTAAAAGAACAAGCTTAGATTTCTGCTTCAGGATGAAAATCCTAACTGTTGGAAGAGAGAGAAATTTTCAAAATCACAGGTAGCCGGCATTTCTAACTTTCATTTCAAAAGTGTTAAACCACATACATACCTCTAGCTCATCTTGCAATAAGACAGCATGACTACACTTGCTTTTAATATCCTCTACACAAGATTCTTCAGTGATTTTTAATTTAAAGAAAATGAGCCCTTTACTGACAGCTCCATAACCTTTCCCATGGGAACAACAGAAAAAGGTTTCCCGTTCACAGCACTAATGAGCAGTATATAATAGCCAGCTTCTTTAAATGGTGTAGTAAATATATCTTTATTAACAAACATTATGTATTATGTGTTTCTAGATCACAATATTTAAGAATAACCTTTTAACGAAGTGAATAAATAAGCCATAACAGGTTTCTTGCCCTTTACTAAGCAAAATATCAAGAACTTCTGCAAGGGCAGAGGTTAAGTAACTCTTTTATTTACTAATAATAAAGTTAATTGCATGAAACCTAATTCCACCCAGTTGGAAAAAGAATTTTTCTTTTAACACTTGGCCCTCACAGTGATTTTTGAGAAATATTGCAATTCTTCAAATGAAGCTTACCCTCATCTCCCCCAATAGGTTTAACTATTGCAAGCAAAGCACTGGCTATATTCCATTTATAATGGCTAGCTAGGAACAGTAAATGTCTACTTCTTACCAGGGCTGCTCAGAGTAGCAGTTTTAATATCATTTAATAGTAAATATTCTTTATTATTCTTTTCACCGTGAACTAACCAAGTGGCACAATTCTGTGGCTAATTATAAAATCGCCTACATTACAGAAGAATTAAAACAGCAAATGAGTCATCTGGAGAGCTGCCATGGTTTTTCTAAAATTCTACACACACTGCACGTGAATTTTAATATGTAATTTTAATTACACAACTCTTCCCAGCAAACTCTTCTCATTACTTAGGCAGTGTGTGTGTGTTTCTTTTACCTTGATTACAAAGTCAAACCATTTTAGCTGAAATTAAAAATATCTGTGTATTTATAGAGAAAACAGAGGGTTGTGTTTTGATAAAGCCTCCAGAGGAGGAGGGCAAAACTTAACCCTGTAAGGAAGGAAGGCTGCCTGGTCTTCATATCAGACAGCGGCTAAGGAAATCCTAAGAGAGTTTGTTACATGAACCAGTGGGCTGAGGCAACCTTTAACGTACAGGAAACTGGAGTTAATTAAACTGTTACCGGGATCCTATCTATCATCCTAGCGTGTGCTCTTTCCCAAGTCCATTTACATTTTAGAATTGAAAAAATGTTCTCAGGACTGTTGATAAACCATGTTTACTGTCTCTATTGATTTGCTACTTTTGCATAACCTTTATGTTTTAATTATCTTATAGTATTTCTTGAAGGCTCTTCTGTAGCGGTTGCTATCTGATTAGACTTTACTGGCAATTATTAAACACTAGGAGTACACCTTTTAATGGATTAATCTGCTTCAAAGTTATTAGATGACTACAGGAGTGAAACTGCCAGGAAAAAATAATGTCACCTTACTCAGTGCTATTTTCAAGCCACAATTGTGTTTACTGTAGAGGAGACACGCTCAGATTATATGTGTGCTTTATTTGGTGGAATCAGGGGGAGGGTCTTTTACATATAGTATGTCTGACACAGCATCTACCATTAATCATTAATCATATAATCAAAATACAAATTTAAAATCTCATGAATTAGCATTCTGTGAAAGAGCTAGAGTTTGACCTTTTTCTGATAATAAATATTTTTATTGAATGAATTTTTTGTTCATTGTAAATTAGAATTGCACAATGTATGTTTATTTCTTCATTTTAACTAACATTTACTGAGTACTTACAATGTATCAGGCATTGTACTAAGAGCTCATTACATGGATCACCTAATGATCATGGACTATATTAGCCCCATTTTACACATGAAAAGACAGAAGCACAGAGAGGTTAAGTAGTTTGCCTCAGGACACACAGCCTACAAGTATTTCAGTACTACAAGTATTACAGCCTGCAAGTATTGGAAACCCAACAGATTTCCAACTTAAAGTATTTGATTCTAGAACTCTGTAGCTTTACTACTAGGCCATACCCTATGGGATATATTTCAGTAATGGAACCCAAATACCACTAAATGAAGAATGACTAGGTCATGGTATGCTTTTAATATTTTAATATCTAAATACTTGCCCAGAGCTTTAATTTGAAGATCCAATTATGACAAACTGGATTCTAAAATTCAAAATAGCTCAGACCCAATTATAATATTGTTTAAAGTTTATGTGCATATATTCTATTTCAAGAAGATTGACCATTCTGAATGGATTTCTGTAAGAAGATATAACAAGAAAAATTGATTAGATCCTGTCTGCACTTCTAAAACAAACAAAATATGATCCTGAATTTGCTGATTTACCACTATTATCTCAAAGCCAAACATTAACATTAGGAAACATATAGTATTTATCTACACAGTGTTGGTTGTAGTTAACAGGAACTTGGTAACATTTTCCCCAAACACTCCAATGACAATCCTGAGTTGAACCTTCCATTCATTTATTTCAGTTTTGAGTGTGGGAGGGAAGGAAATCCCTGATCTTTCTAGCACAAGTAGTGGACTCACAACCACTAAGTTTCTGGTGGCACATAGGGTCAAAGACATCAAGCTCAGTAGGTCATATAAGCCCCTATTTCACCTTCCTCCCATCCATTCCATATTGAGTAAGCAAAACAGAATACTGCAGTAGTTCTAAGGACACTCTAAAGCCAGGCTGCCTGGATTCTCAAAGCTCTGCCTCACACTAGCTGCATGACCACAGACAAAATAGCCACTCTAGGGCTTAATTTCGCCATCTGTAAAGTGGTAATCATATATATTGAATATAATTTATGATGAGGATTAAATGAATTACTACTTGTAACAAACTCAGAAGAGTGGCCTATAAATAGCAAGCACAATGTGTTGTATTGCCCTATTATTAGTGGTAGAACAGTATCCTGGGCACCATGCTAGGCATAGTCTTATAACAGTCTTATAACTTTGATCTACTTAGGGATTTAATTTATTGGAAAACTAACAAATTACAGCAATAGCAAGACCTAGACCTTCACCCCACACTGTCACATCTTTTCTCTTATTTGTCTAGCCAGTGTTTATACTCCAAGGGGAACATGGCTGAAAATAGGGAAGGTCCGGATGAAATGTCAGCCTAGAGTGGCCCATTTCCCAAGACCCTCCAGGGTAATTCTGGATATGGTGATGTTTGCATGCTCCCCTACCTAGTCAGCACCAGGGCAGCATGCAACCTCACTGGCCACACATGGGCTGCTGCCCAAGACCTTTCAATGTAACATTCCGCTTCAGCAGGAAACTTTTGCAGTATCTGCACACTCCCCTAGGAAAACATTGATCTCTTTCACCATGCTCATGGGCTGCAGGTACAAAAACAGGGATCATTTACTGAACCCTTCAAACTGGTTTGCCTACAAAGGAAAAAGAGGCATTCTTATTTTTTTATATCAGTTGATCTTACTCTATTCCAATAATAACCCACCCACAGTTACAAATGCAGAGGAAACTGACAGACAGGCACTGTCTGCCTTGTCATCTAACAGTTCATTGTCTCTCTCCCTCCCTGCACCAGCAGTGATCCAGGATGAACAGGATATAGGTTGGGCCACGGTTCTCTAGTGCCAGCTCTGCATACCCGTGGATTCAGCAATGCACTCTTTAGCCCCCAGCCCCCCTCAGGAATTCCTAGAGGAGCCCAGAGCTCCCTCTCTTCCTGGCCTGCCTGTGGCCCAAAATATCCTTCCTTGAAATCCAAAGCCCAAAGCTTCCACCTACAGAATATAGGCAATCTGGTCTACTTCCTTTCTCCGTGTTTAACCCCTTACTGGGCACTGTAGGGCTTGATGTAGTCCAGCGTTACCTGTTTTATGTGTAATACTGGGGTTTCACAAGATGTATAGGTGGCAGATGGACACAGTTTTCTACCTTGTATTTTAATAATTACTTATTTTAATATATTTAGATACATTAGCATATCAAAATTATCATTTCATCAATATTCTTGCTTATAATAAATCCAAGAAAACAAAAATAATTTAAAGTTATACAATGGAAAAATAAAATAATTTTGTGTAGATGATCTATGAAGATAGTACACAAACAAGTGAAGTTTGAGGAAGGCCATTGACCTACCTTAACTATATATATGGTGAACTCAATTTTATGGCTAAGAATAAGAACATTATTCTGCCTGTTCTATATTAGCTGTTTTACTAAAAACTTTAATGAACACTAATGAAATGATACAAATAGATGGCTAATGTTTCTCCTAACTTCTGTTGTTATATTTTCCCTTTTAAAGGGGTATAGTTTGTTGCAATGCTGGAAAAGCTCCATCAGCCCGCCAAATGGGGGTCTGTCCCACAGGCTTGAGATGCCTCTGCAGTCACCACACTAAGGGACCACCTGGTGACAAGCAGAAAAATGGACTGTTGAACGGCATGCAAACACTGGAGGATTTTCCTCAGCAATGTACCTGTAAGGCTTGCCCTTTGCCTATGCTAATACTTAATTAAAATCTGTTGTTTCCAAAAGGGTGAGGAGAGAAAGATGACTTAGTTTAGGTTGATGGGGTAAATTTGCATTTACAGTCAATTTGTATTTCTTATTAGCAATTTGTTTCTAACTATATTTTACATACTAAGAGAGAAAAAAACCATCCCAAAAGAGATGCTAAATCTTTAGAGGTTGAGGTAGGAAAAGATTGAAGTAACCTTATCAAGTTTTCCATTCAGTTAATTTTTTTTTTTTTTTTGAGATGGAGTCTCACTGTGTTGCCCAGGCTGGAGTGCAGTGGTGCAATCTCGGCTCACTGCAACCTCCCCCTCTCCGGGTCAAGCAATTCTCCTGCCTCAGCCTCCAGAGTAGCTGGGCTTACAGGCACACACCACCACACCTGGCTAATTTTTGTATTATTAGTAGAGATGGGGTTTCACCATGTTGGCCAGGCTGGTCTCAAACTCTTGACCTCAGCTGATCCGCCCACCTCGGCCTCCCAAAGTGCTGGGATTACAGGCGTGAGCCACTGCGCCCAGCCCATTCAGTTAATTCTTTAGGGGCAACATGGAAGAGCTAAAAGAAAGGAAAGTTCTTAAATTACGTCACCTGTTTTGAGATAGGGTTGAACTGAATATGAAAACAACAGCCACAGCTGGGCTTTTGGCTACTCTTTTTGCAATAATTATGTAAAGAGCTGGCCACAGGTCCATTTTCCTCAACTTGGAGGCAGCCCAGGAGCAGGGAGCCAAGTGTCTGCAAAGCCACACAGTAAGCATGGCACCTCTTCCTGAAGTTCAAGTTAGCTTGATAGTAGATTTTTTTTTTTTTAGATGGAGTCTTGCTCTATTGCCCAGGCTGAAGTGCAGTGGTGCAATCTCTGCTCACTGCAACCTCTGCCTCCTGCGATTCTCCTGCCTCAGCCTCCCAAGTAGCTGGGATTACAGGTGCCCACCACCACACCAGGCTAATTTTTTTGTATTTTTAATAGAGACTGGCTTTCACCATGTTGGCCAGCTGGTCTCAAACTTGTGACCTCAAGTGATCTGCTCACTTCGGCCTCCCAAAGTGCTGGGATTACAGGCGTGAGCCACTGCGCCTGGCAACAGTAGACTTTAAATCATTTTTATATTAAGATGATATCAACACATACTGGAACTGAAAATAAATTACTCAAGAATTTTTAAGATAAATCTCTAAATCTGAAGGAAATATTGAGCTTGTAACAGACCTTTTTAGCCTAAACTCTTTCTAATTCCTGGAGTGGAGGCCAGGAGGGGAGATACAATGTTTCCCTTTCCTCTGCTCTTAAAAGGACTTGGATGGACAAATGTTCAGTGTCTCTGATGCTCCCAACTATTCTCATCTGTCACTGCCTTTTCAGTGCTTCCAGCTCCTTGAAGAGAGCCTGTAAAACTCTCTTGGGGGAGAGTTGTGGGGCAGGTCTGCAAAGATATTCTCAGCATCTGCAAGAGCC
Organism: Pan paniscus; assembly: GCF_029289425.2. Classification (NCBI taxonomy): domain Eukaryota; kingdom Metazoa; phylum Chordata; class Mammalia; order Primates; family Hominidae; genus Pan; species Pan paniscus. Next base: position 119,161,902 of record NC_073253.2, on the reverse strand, counting down.
TATATTTGAGAAACCCGTCCTTAGAGATTTCTCTCCTCCCCATAAGAAAGCTCTAATATGAGCCCTTTCTAAGCCAACATGAATTTCATTCTGCTTTAGCTCTCCCAGGCTCACTTACATTTCACGCTTTCTCTTTTCTCATACAATTAAAGACTTTGCCCCCATTAAAGGGATTCTTGGCTTCCGTGGGCAAAAAAGCTCATCTCTCAGGACCTGCTTTTGTGTATGCCCCTCCTGCAAACAGCCCCTTCTCTCTCCAGACTCTGGAATATTATATCTGGCAACAGGCTTAAATTTGGAATTCCATCCTGTTTTCCCTAGATAAATTTGAGCTAGTTGGCTATCAGACTCTCCTCTCTGCCCATCTCACACTCCTTGGGTTGAGGTACTATCCTGAAGGAATTTTGACTAGTTCTGCCTGGTGCCTCAGCCCAACTCACAAGGCAGAGAGTCCTTTAAATATTCATATTCCGCTCCTGGAGTGATCATTACTATTCCAGATCAGAACTGTTCTCATGCATTTAAATGTCAATAGTTCCCAGCTTAATTCATTAGTCATCCATTCAAGTAGGTGATCCTATAACCAACCTATTTGCTTGTCAGGGTCTCCCAGTCTGCGCCAAGAAGGGTGATTTCCTTAGCACTGATGAAATTGAGACGCAGTTCTTTTATTTTAACTGTAAATATGAATTAGGTGCTTGGTACACATTAGTGGTTTTAAAACCATCCCTTTGTAATGTAATTTGTCATAGTGTCTTCATCACCATGACAACTGGACGGCCTTCACTGTTCCCTCTGAAAGGAAAGTTGAAAACAATGATTAAAAAGAAGCCATATTTATTTACATTTTGTTTCCATAGAGGTGGGGAGCCAGAAACAGTTTGGGTCTATTACCTAGCCAGTTGTAAATGCAAAGATGTCAAAGCTTATTATGCATGTGTCCTCTCTGGTGGCAGAGTGATTACACAGAACACTGTTCCCTTAGCTGTCTTCTTTGGGACCAAGCTCAGAGGCGGTGCCCCACACAACAAAGTGTCGATAGTCAGCAAGCCTCTAGGAAGTGCTGCTGTGGCTGGTTAGAGATCAACCCTCCTCTCTGCGAGCGTGCCTGGGACAGGATTTAACCCTCTCCTCTCTCAGGATCTTTGTCTTGTTTATGCTATTAGTACTGTTGCTTTTCTTTGTTTCTTCCTTTTTAAAAGTTTTTCATTTTCTCTAGCTCTCTCCTTCCCAAGGGATGTCTGTCAACAGGCTCTCTCAAGGTTAATCTTGTTACATGGACCTGACACAAGCAAACTTTACACCCCCCTCGCCCCCACTTCTGTTGTCACAAGCCCGGATGACTGGGCAGCTCCTCCTGTGTTCAGGACCGAGACTCAGAGGTGCAATTCTCAGCCCAGTGTCCAGGAAGGCGGGAGGATTCCTCTCTTCTTCCCCGTCTCTTCCCTGTTCCCCAAAAGAGTGCAATATTGTATCTGTTGAACTTAACACTGGCAGTCACTAAAAAAGAGTTCCAGAATTAAAATGCATTCACCACTGGCACGGAAAGAACAGGACGCGGAGAAAGATGAGAACTGTTAACCTTTATTCATCACATTCAGTTTCCCCAACATTAAAAGGCGCAGCATTTTCTAACAAAGGTGATTTCTGAATACCAGGATCTGACGGTTTTTTACATACGAATTATAGAACACAACAGATAAAATTTATATGGAGCATTTGTGTCTGTAAGTCCTGTGAAATTTGGGAAATTAAGAAGGTTTTGCCCCCCTCCTTTCTTTCACTAAGCATGTGAAAGCATTCTTTTCCTGCTAAATGGATTTAGTCTAACTGCCTAATTCATTATGCTAAAACCATGAAGCAATTTCCTGTTCAAAGCCCAGCTCACAGGCTCTCTGTTGTCAAGTATTTGAATTTCAGATTAGAAATGTGTTCATTTGGATAGCTTGAAAGGAAAGCTTTGTTGTCAGCTTGGCTTTATGTTCTGCCAGGAGCCAAATCCCTCCTCTTCAGCAGTCACCAGCAAAATACCAGATCTCAACTCCGGACTCAATATCTTGAAACAAACACAAACACCTCTGGCCTCTGTGGTCAAAGCAACGACTTGAGGTTTGCTTTGCCTAATAATAAAATTATCTCAGATGATGATTTCTGACAGATAGGAGCAAATGTTTAGAGTTTCCACTCCACCTTCCCCGCCATTCCACCATCACCCACCACACATTCTTTTTAAAAAGCAGGCAGGAGTATTTCTGCCAGAATGTCCTTCAGAGTGGCTTAGTTCTATGAGTAACTGAGCCATTTGCTACAGAGCAGTGAACTGAAGTGGGGGCTGCGTTTTTGTCAACCTTCAGCTGTCATTTACACTGTGCAGCACTGTCCCATCCACTTGCCATTACCAGTGATTTTTTTCCCCTGATTGATCTTCGAAAAATATATACAGCTGCTCAGAAAGTCAAAGGTCATGTTTTTTAGCTGAAGAAACAAAGTCCAGGGGGAAAATGCCCTGATACATCTAGAAGAAAAAAAAAGAAAATATGTACGTGATTGGCTACTAATCATTGGAAGCTCTGATACTGGGTAGGAATCCAGGCAACTATTTCTTGTACAAATTTTTTGAATTTTTGAAGCTGCAAGATTCTAATACGCTGTCACACTTTGGTATTTTGGTTCCACCATAACCATCTAATTATTATTAATCAATAAATATTTATTGAGGTTTCTTTTATCCAGTTACAAATATATTTCTTATCACAGATGACATTATGCAGTATTTTGGGTTGTTGCTGATATTGATAGCTAATTTGGTGCTTTATGGTTTTCAAAGTGCTTTCAGCAGCATTACCTCATTTTATTCTTTCAGATGTTTCTCATCACAGTCCACAATTTATGAATGTGGAAACCAGTCAATCTTTACATTGCACAAGGAGAATTAAGTTGCAGAAGGAGGAGTTTCAAACATAGATCTTTGACTATGAGAAGGTTTTCATTAGCCCACCCTGACTCTGATGCTTACTTCAGCCTTTAAATAGGGAGAAGCTATCATCATATCCTCTCTGTGGTCTTATTTTTAGGCTAAATACGATGAAACGATTAGCCTTGTATCTATTTGGCTTATTCTAAATTACAGAAATTTTGTGTCTGTGCATAATGACAGTGCTTCTAAGTAATTTGAGGATATCCATTGCTTTCAGTTTGAAAATAATGGTCTCTATGTGGATTTAAACTGCAGGCCAAATTTAATTATGCTAGAGAAAAGCGGAACATTTGTCATTTACACTTTTTGACATACAGAGAAAATAGTGGCCAATTTGCTAACCTGTAGTGGAAATAATCCAGGCCTTATTACAAAGAGAGGAAAAGTAAAATTAGAGCAAAATTAAACACAACTAAAGAATCAGGATCGTTTTTAAGGAAATGCCATTGAGGAAAAGGAACTGTTAAACTAAAGCTGACCCAGTTCATGGTCTTCAATTGCACTGTAACCCTTGGCCTACTTTATTCTGCAGGGCCTTTTCTGGAGCATATTAATTTTCCTGAATTGGCAATTAAGCCACAGGATTTTTAAAAAATCATAATTCTGATCCAAATTGTATTCTGACCCAAAAATTCTGTGCTAATCCAATAATATAATTCCATTTGGAGAATGAACTCCCAGTCTCACACACACATTAATATATTAAAGACAAAATGTCTCAATCACAGGAAAAACAGTTCCCGCCATAATACACAGCCATTTTTAGGCATATCTGTCGTCATTTTTATTGAATTTTTATAGAGATTCAAAATAGATACAGACAGATTTTTTTCTATGTTCTTTATTTTCTTATCATGTAAATTTGTCCTACTTTTCCTTCCTGAGTTACTCTAATCTTAGTCTTTATTATTATTTTTTTCTCCTTGTGTAGTAGAACTGAATAACTTGACTAGCTCCACCTCTGCCAGCAGTAACACGTTGAGGCCACATGTGCTTTCTTCATCCCCAAAGCTGACTGACGCAATGGCAGGTGCTGAGTTTATCATGTCCCTCCCAATCTTCAAGGCCTTTGCCTGCACTACTTCCCTCAAGAAACTTTCCCTCACAGTGCTGAGGCACAGTAGATTTTCCTCCTTTGAACTTGGCATTTGTAAAAATCTCATTTTTCTCTTCTATCACTTTTTTATTTAACCTTTCATGATTTTATGTCATCCTGCTCCCTTAAATGCCTTAAAAGTGAGCACCTTATGTGCTATCTCTGTATTCCTAATGACTAGCTCAATGCAACTTGTGAGTCTAACTAACTTTTAAGAGATGTAGGGGACGAGGTGAAAGTTTGCCCCTTGGCCCTTTGAAGGTTTGCTGAAAAATTAACTTGCAAAAGGCAGATTAATTGGAGAAAAGGCATACAAATTTATTTATTTATTTATTTTATTTTAGGTGCATGCACAAGGAAAATCACAATATGATTGCCCACCCCACAAGGTGGTTCAGAAGCTTATACCCTATCCTGGCAAAACATGGGAGAGGGGAGAAGAGGAATTCTGTGGAGGGGATTACTAGGGAAAATGAATGGATCTAGGAACAGAGATGAACTTTTAAATAGTTCCCTTTGGCAGTGAAAAGGTCTGTTCAGGTATGGTTACATTCTCGGTCTGACAGCGAGGGGAAGAAAACACAGCTGTTCCTTTTGATAAGTCTGGATCTTAGGCAGATAACAGTTTTGGGGCAGATGGTGGCAAGGCAAGGTCAAAGAGACCTTGAGGCTTCTTGTTCAGTTTAGCGTGTCCACATGCCATATTTTAGGATATCGGTTTCTGAACCCCAACAGTAGATAAGAAAAAGTTAACTGGTTACCCATCTGAGGGGGACAGTGCTACAAGTGGGGGACAGGGACAAGAGGGGCAGTCTAGCATTTGCTGCAGAACCACTCTCCAGTCTTTGCAGTCAGTCATTCTACAGCATGGCCAAAGGAGGTATTGTAAAACTATACCTATGGTATCCAGCCCTGACTACTTTCTCTTCTCCTCTCCTCTTGTCCCCCACTGTAAGTTCTGAGTTGAGAATGGTGAGAAGAAGATGAGTGAGACATAAAGAGTCCCTGCCCTTGGAGGGCTCGCTGTGACACCTACTTGAAGTGTCTGCCAAGGAGCAGGGGATGAGAATGTTCAAGGAAAGCTCACCGACACTCTGCACAGAGCCCCACACTGTCACTCTGATGGTCTCAACTGCATGGACCTGGTTGATCTGGAACTACATTTCCCAGAATCTCTTTTCCTATGTGGTTGCAGGCTAAGAACTAGTATGACTTTTGGGAGACAGAAATGAAGCAGTAGCCCTTACTCTTTGCAGGTGCCTGTGGCTAAATATGGACACCAACTCAAAGGTGCTAACTTACACCAGCTTGTCCTCACTGCCCCCAGCTTTGTGTCCAGCTCTTCCTTGTGACTGCCAGCACTGCCTACCAGCAACAGCCCCAGGCTCACCAAACACTTGGCCAAATTCCTCCAGAAGCAGTGGCTGCCACGGTGCTAGCTTCCACAAGCCCTTCCCTAGCTCCCCTTGATAGCCCTACTCTGGCAACTGGACACATGTGCCTCTGAGATTCCCCTGCAAGCATAGACCTTCCCACCAGCTCCAGTGCCTTGGGACAGCTGGCTGGATCCTTTCTCAGATCCTCCATTTCTCCCTCTGGATCCTTCCTTCTCCAGCTTCTCCAACAATTACATAAGATCTCACTCTTTTAATGAATCTTTTTCCATAATATACTGCTTCACCTTTCCCAATTGAATGTCAATGATTTGGTAATACACCTAATAAATGTTCCTTTTCTTGATGAGCTGTGGCAGGGAATGTGCTGCCTTAGGGAATGACAGGAATAGGGGAGATAGGTCATTTTGATTCATCTCTGTCGTCTCACCCCTTTGTTCTTTGTGATCAGATGTACTGATTTGGGATAAAATCAGCTGATGAAAGTCACAAATGTTTGGTGGCCACTAAAAAGGCTTACAATTCATATGAAACTAACTTATTTTAACAGTGATCAAAGCAATGACTACTTTTCTACTTTCTCTGCCAAGTAAGATAATGGCTGTACTGAAGACTAACGACAAAATGTCCGCATTTGGAAACAGCTGTGAATGATAATAGGTGATTTTTCATATTGATAGCAATAGAAGTGCTTAGCCTATTCATTGTCAACACAATTTAATATATTTCATCTTGAGACTATGTCCATTTCTAGAATTTTGAGGTACACTCTCATCCCTAAAGAGCTTTCTCATTAGTAAAATAAGTCATTTTTTAGCCAATTTTTCCTCCTAGTTTTTCTGTGACCCTAATTTAATTAGAGGGGAGATCAATGATGGCCTGAAGGCAAGTCATAATGAGGCCAAAATAGTAAAAGACTCTGAAAGTGAAAGCTGAGGCATGGAAAACAGAAATGAAGATCTAGGGGCCATAGATTAGGGTGCTAACCAATGTCATGGGACACCCTGAGAATACGCAGAGGAGGAAAGCTTGGATTGGAGCTATAAATAGTGGGCTGGGCATTGGGCATAATCCACAGCTTACTTTCATGTCCACAAAAGTGTAAGAAGAATAGCTGACACTGATGGCCGTGTGGCCTGTGTGACAAGTTAGAACATTCCTCACCAGGTGTGCTCTGCACTAGATCACAAAGCCTCTGCTCTCAACTAAAAGATCAGGGACTCTGTTTTTCTCACATTAATACTCAAGCCCATATCTAGTGCAGAAGCTAACACACTTAAGAGAGTCAATAATTGTTCTTTAAGTGAAGAAATATGCCCTTGGTAGAGATAAAATAAGAGATGTTAGATACCAAGGGGAGGGCTAGTCTTGTTAAAAAGATGCTCAAGTACATTCAAGGCCTATTCGTGACATTACATAGCACTTACTCCCCAATACCCTAATTTGTTGACAAATAAGTCTGATACAATTCCAAAAGATCATCAAATGAGCAAACCCTTTTGCTTTTAAGTATTTTCCAAGCTTAATATATTAAATACCTATAAAGCTTGACAACAAGAGGGGATTAATACAGATACAAGTCCAATATTGAGTTCCTACAGGTACAGTTGCCAGGCAACCACCACACTACAACACACGGGACTGTCATTATGGATCAATCTTCCTCTCCTTTAACTCCTTCACCACCAAAAAGAAAAGCAATGTAGGCAATGATGTCACTTGAAAAGGTCCTTTTCTCCAGGTACCCTTGCTGGCTAAAGTCTTCTCTTGCAGAAATGGCAACACACTCTGCTCATGGCAAAATGATTCCATGTTATTAGAAGGTTTCCTTTCAGTATAGAAAATGCCCTTACATTGAGACTAAAAAGATAATATAGGTTATTAAACTTTGCAATTAGCAATGTAAATTATTTATTATAAATTAATATAAGACACCAGGGGTCCTACTTGCAGCAGTATAGGCGGTGTCTTATTTGTACTCTGGTTAGCACTCAGATTTTCTCCATGGTAATTTCATCCATACCACTCACAGGATGACAATTTTATATCATAAAAGGTCACTTGGTAGTGGATATTAATTTATAATAGAGGGAAACAGCAGGGAGAATTTTTTTTGTGCTCCTTGCCAGTAAAACACACAAACTGCTCCCTTGAGGCACATACAGTTATATATTAAACCATTAGTGATGGCACTAGAGTTAATAAGAGATATAATATACACTACAACCATATATAGTATATATTAACAATCCACAAAAAGATAGTATAGATCCTAATGGAAAGCTCCCAGGATAAATTGTGTTCTATGCTTCCTCACGGTTTAAAAAAGCATAGTCTCAGAAAACATGCAATGCATCCTCAATGGGATTCACAATTATCTGAGGCCAAATATCTGAGAACTATTTTTTTTTCCAGTGAAGCATAAAACATAAAATCTTCTATTGTTGTCTGCAAACCATAATAGAACTGCCAGTAACCAAGGGATAAAATAAATGTTTCCTAAGTAATAGAAAGCATTAAGCTAGATTAGTGGTTTCCTTAGTTCCTTCAATGATTCCTATTCCACATGCAAAATTGTTTTCCATTTGCCTTCCAAAAGTGAAAAATATATAATACACCTACTTCCGCCTATTATGAAACACTAATTTAGGATCTATTTAGTGTAACAGACTTTTGCATTTTGATCAAGATCTAGACATAATCTTGCATAGAACATTTAAAAAAAATCTATCCTTCTAATTCAGGAACTTTGAAATATTTTCGTAAAAGAATTTTCTAATGGGAAAAACATAATTCCCTGTTTAGGAGCTCAAAAAGCACTCAATTCCCAAGTGGATGTTAAATGGTGTATGAAAGATCATGTGACAAAATACCGGCAGAGCTTAGAACAAACCAAGTGTACTTCATTCAAGGCAAGCTGCACCTTCAGTAATGAGCTAGAGTTTTTGTCATGTTCCTAGAGATTAATGCCTTGTTTGCCACAACAGCTATCCTTTCAAAGTAGTAAATTATGTGTCCTTTATGAGTCTGGGCCAGCTGGGAGATCACAATGATAATGAGACCAAAGTTCACAAGTGCTATTCTTGGATAGGCCAATTATATCAACAACTAAAGTGGCTACATGTAGTATTCTTTCCAGCCAAACACATCTGAAATTTTCTAGCTCTTCCTTGAGCACTGCTTAAAACATGGCAGTGTTTCTTCTCATTCAGTATCTCATTCTGGTTGATCCCATATGTTATGTGACTGCAACTATCATATCAACAATGTGATGCTTCCTCAAATACCCAAGAGCAGCCCAGATCCGTCTCCTTAGCTCCATATCCCATTTTCCAATAGCTTACTGGTTAGAGCTTACTGTTTGCCCCACTGGCAACTTTAAACATTCTACCTCAATTCATGGTATTATCATCCACCCAAACATTTTTATTTCTCATAATTAAAACTGGTAATAACACCTGCCTCACAGAGTTGCTCTGAAGATTAATGAGATCTTTAATTTAGTGTCAAATCGTAGGTATTCACTGTTAGCTGCCATTATCAATAATACTAATTATTAATAATTAAACCTCAAGCATGTTTGACCCCTTCCTCTTTCTAATTTTTAAATATCCCAAATGCCTCTTTTGTCTCTTGCTGTCTGCCCTCAGGGCAACTGATTTAGTGAGTCTTTTCTTATCTCTGCCCTGAACTGTTGCAATAGCTCCCTGACTTCCATTTCTATTGCATACCATTCTGCTCCATTGCCATCATAGCTATGTTTTTTCTGAAACACAAATCTGATCATGTAACTCCCCTGCTTAAAAATCTTTACATCAGCACACTCAAGTTAAAAGTCCTTAGTTTAATATGTAATACTTTTACAAACTGGGCCAGTCTAGCTTCTTAACCTCACAGAGGACATTCCAGAATGTTCCTCAACACTTTTGCCCTTTCACATCCCATTGCCCTGGCACATACTGTTTCCTCTGCTCTCCCATTTGTTTTAACCTGGTGTGCTGGTTATTTTCTACTTCCCCAAAACCCATTAGGATTCACTCTGTTTTACTGTACCATTCTCACCGCCCCCAGCAGACTGACTGCTAAGTTCTAAATCACCCAGATTGCCTTGCCTCTTCACTTCTTGATGAGCTCAGCCAATGAGAGCACTTGCGAGTGATCCAAGGACAGAAACAGAGAAAAGCCAGGGTATTTACTCTTCGTTCTACATTCCACTTTGCCATGGGTCTAGCCAAGGCAGCATCACAGCTTCAATCAGGTAGGCCCCTCCTGCAGCTACAGCTCCCAACTAGAACACAAGAACATCATTCCTGTTCCCTTCCCATCAGATCTTGGGGTAGTGTTGCCTTCCTGCTATTACTGGTACCTTCATTAAAGAGTATTTTCAGAAATTCTTACTGACCTGCCAAAAATATGTAATCTGAATTTAATCATGAGAAGACATCAGAAAAATCCAAGTTGAGGGATAGTCTACAAAAGTAATAGAGTCTAAAAATGTCAAGGTCTTTTACCCTCCCCACCACTACACTCTTACTATAAACACTCATACACATGAAGTCTGAAGAACTGTTCTAGATTCCAGGAGATTACAGAGATAAGACAACTGGATATAATATATAATCCTTATTAAATCTTAGAATGAGAAGGAAAAGAAAGAACTATGAAAGATACATTGCACAGTTGGGAAAACAGTAATATGGACTGTGGATTAGACAATAACATTGTGTTTTAGACTTCCTGATATTAATAATTACACTCTGATTATTTAAGAAAATGTTCTTGTTTTTAGGAACTACATACCAACATATTTAGGAAACACTGGACTTGATGTCTGCAAATTATTCTTAAATGGCTCAGGAAAAAGATAAAGATAGATAGATGACAGACAGACAGATAAGAAAGGAGGCAAAATGGTCGTAATTGGTGGATCCTGACTGATATACTTGTGAAACTCCATTCAACAATAAACACTCAAATTTATTATTATCTTCCTTATAATAACAATAACTGTAAATCACTACAGTATACTTTTTTCAGAAAATTTATAGCCAATTATCAGTTTATCTTTATAACAACCCTTTAAGAAGGATTTGTCATTAACTCCTTTTGAAAGCCCAAAGGGCTGATGTGACTCTTAGAGCATGAGTCCATTTGACTCCAGAGTGCAGCCTTCTCACTCTGATGTTGTATTTCTGCCTTGAGCAATGCTCATGCTGTCTTCCATGTGTCTATAGTGCTTTACGTGTGATATTGTAATTATTTTCTAAACTACGTGGGTGTTACTCACTTCTGCTTCCCTCCAACGTAGCACTAAGTCTGACACATACTAGGCTTTCAGTAATGAATAAACCAAGGAGTGAGTGTTTGCATAGTTTTCCTACCCTTTCACCACCACAGGAAAGACAATTCAATGGACCCTGGAGTGGGATGGCAGATACATCATCATCTGCAATTGTTTGGTCAATGTGGCAGCCACTCACCACATGTGGCTATTGAGGACTTGAAATATGGTTAGACTGAATGGAGATGTGCAGTAAGTATAATATATACAAAAGAATTTATTATAAAACATTATCATTATTATGAAGATTAAAATGTAGAATATGTCGTTAATATTTTTTCACAATGATTACCTGCTGAAATTATACTATTTTGGAAGTATTGGGTTAAATAGAACATTATTAAAATTAATTTTGTCTGTTTCTTTTTACCTTTTTAATGTGGCAACTCAAAATGTAAAATTACACATGTAGCTCACATTATATTTCTTTTGATTAGTGCTGATCTACACAGATGAAAAAGTTACTAATTAAACTGCTTTCCTGATTGATTATTCTTATGTGACAAGGGCAGCAAATAATTTTGGGCTTCTTCATTCTTTTTTAAAAGAATAAAATCTACTAAGGCAGCATTCTTGAACTCCGATGTACATACAAGTCACCAGCAGACACCTTGTTAAAATGAGGATTCTGATGCAGTAGGTCTGGGCAGGGCCTAGGAGTCTGCATTTCTAACAAGCTGTCGGGTGTTGCTGATGGTGCAGGTTCTGAATCCCACTGTGAGTGGCAAGGGACTAAGGCACTCCAGGCTTTTATTTGATACAGGTGTTGGCATATAAATATTTCATTAACCTAGGGAAAGCCAGTATTTTCTGAAGTTTAATTGCTGCTAACAACCTTTGGTTATATCAGATAGTCCTAAGAATGTGATTTCCCCAAACTCACAATATGAGTTGCCACACTATTAATAAAAATGCTTTCAAAACGAAACAAACCTTTATATTAAGACAATTTAAGAAGACACAGGATTATGCCAGCACTTTTCTAAAAACACACATAGTATTTTAACTACTCTAACTTTGCCTAAGGGGGTGTTATAGGAAGTCAGCTGGACCTAAGATGGCCTCTGAATTCTGGCATTGTGCATGCATTTTAGAAATGACAGCGGAGTAGGAGAAAAGATTATCCTCCTCCTATGTGCCTAGCATTTCATCTAAATATTTCTGTAGCTCAGAATGGTTTTTCTTAATGAAAAGAATGCTCTGTCTTCTTATCCATTTCTGGGTAATAACACACAGAAGTTAATGTAGGCCAGAAACGATGTAGTAAGACATGACAAGTAGCAACCACAGCTGGAGCAATAACAAGAGAGTTTTCTACACTGTCAAACACCAAGCCAGATATGTCAAAACTCTAATAAGGGTGTACAGGTGGGGAGCTGGTGATGCACCCCAAGGAATGAGAAAATCTCCAGTGTTGTGCAGAAAATAATAATTTCCAAGGGGAAACCTTAATGGTAGGGAAATATTTATATGGACTTAGGAATAATACCAGTATTACCTTTCAACATATTTTATCAGATTGACTCCCTGTGAGGTAAAGATTATTGTTTTCATTTTGTAAGAGGAAACAACAGATCAAATGAGAGCCAAGACTTGAATCCAGGACTTTACAACTACAACCAGTTCCATTTCCAATAACATTGCATGAACCTTTGGCAAGAAGCAAAGGAAACAAGTTGGAGTCTGGAGAGCCGGCTCTCAACAGAAGTTCATCTGCCATCTCTTCTTGTCCTAAACTGTAACCAATGTCTTTGTAATACTCTTCACTTTTTCACCCTTGAAAATATTCCCCTTAAGAAAATATCTGATAAGCACAATCATACTAAAGTAGGAATGACTGCTAAGTCCAACAAAACGTAATTGCTAAATCTCAGGTAGCAGCTAACAGGATGGAGCTGGGCGGGGAAATCAGCTGGGGAAGACGGCTGACCATCACCCTGAAATCATGTCACCTTAGGCCATGTAAGGCAAGTCCTATCCAATTCATTCAGACATCCAAGAAATTCTACCAATAGAAAGATAAATCATTTTTACAGTAGCCATGAAGATAAATTTATAGATAGATGATCCAAAAATGGAGTTGAGGAGCGATTACGCTGACCATTGTTTTTGCTTCTTTGGAGTGTTTTTTGTCTTTTTGTTTGTTTCCCAGAAGTGTTTGTTAATTAACAAAGCACCAAGAAAAACAGGTATTTGCTAAAGGTGGATGCCTATTTCCTTCTGTATAGTGATAGGCAGATGACAAAAAGTTGGCAAGGGCAGCTAGGGGTGGAGGAAGAGAATGGATATTACTTTGGAAAACTGGCAAGTGACACAGATTTTTATTTAAGTATTCAGTTTTCAAAGGAGTTATAAATAAGGAAACATTAATTCAAATGAGTTTTTTTCTGTGACTATTAAAACAATATGCCAAGTCCAACAAGATATAATCTGTAATTGATTAAGATTCTTATCTCCTGAGAGAACTACCTTTCTATTTCTAGATTTTGCTGGGCCCTTGGGTGTTATCACACTGGTCAGAAAGGGAGATCTGTTGATAAATTGAGCACTATCATTTGGCAATAAAAAAGCAGTAGAACATCCATCATATGAGTCAATGAGGGAAATTCATTTAACATGGATGAGATTCCAAATCAAGGCACTTGAATCCCTTTAACTACGGTTAGTGTGGCTTTTTTATTTTGCATGTATGGAGAACACTTTTCCATCTCTGCACTAAAATGAAGTTCTGCTACCTGGAGCCCCTTAAAATGCACAGAGAAGAGGCCACAGGTGAAATAACTGTTTGCATCAATTGCAGAAAGACAGAGTTGTAAGTAGTAAGAGATGAAGACAATACTATTAAGTTACTGAACCTTGTTCTCAAGGTGGAGTTGCTCTGTCAGTATCCAGAAAACAAATTTCACTCTGGCAGTCCAATTCCAATTTTTTTTTAAAAGAGTTCCTCCACAAACTCCTGATTATCCCCAGATGGAGTTGCTGCCTTTCATAATGGTCATAGGCAAAAAATATGCTCATTCACAAATTGATAACCACTTAGAATTCTGAAATCCCCTTTCTCTCCTCTCCCTCAGAACTCTTCCTGGATACTAGGAGAAAATACAACTTGAAAGTCAGCTTGCTTAGCATTAGTGTGAAAGGCACATAGCACAAAAGAAAACCATACAGATTTATTATTCAAATTAAAGGCCCATGTCATGGACATAAAAAAGAAAAACCAGAGTTGACCATGAATGAACATAGATGTGCAATTTGACCACATCATCAAGTTCTCTGACTCAACATAAAATTGCCTCCTGAGGAACATGCTGGGACATTCTAATCTTAAATGAAGTGGAGAGATGATAATGCAACCTTGGAAACTCTTGCCTGTGAGAACTATCATGCTGATCTGGCTTTAATATCAGAGACCTGTCCCATCTCTAAGAAGTGAATAACCACATCTTAGACATGTATTTTCCCTAATCCTATAGAAATAGTCTCTCTTTAAAGGAAAAACATCCCAGAATTGTTTCACCATTAATCTTTTCTCTGCTTCCACTTATTTAATAATTCTACTTTTCTTTTTAGCAATTAACCTGTAGAATTTTTCTTTGGAAAAGCTCAAAAAAATACCTAAAAACTCAAGTAAAAAATGAAAAATTGAGTTAGGTGTATTGTACATATAGCAAGATGGATATTTCTTAAAATAGTATTAAGTAAAGAATGAAAAGAAAAAGGAAGGAAGAAGGAGGAAAAAAGAAGGAAGACAGAGAAGAAAGGAAGGGGGAGAAAGAAAAGGTAGCAGAGGAGGTGGGGGAGGAATAAAGAAGAAATGGTGGTGAAGAAATAAGAAAAACAACAGCAACAACAAGAAACAGAATGATAGAGTTCAATATCCTTTTTATCAATTAAACACGCACACACATGCGCACATGCAACATACACTAGCACTTCGTATAAGATGGCCAAATTTTTATTTATGTACCTAGCATATAGCATACACACAAACAAAAATGTTTGCTGAATGAATGAATGAGTTTACATTATTCATTGAGGACAAGAACATTAAAAAAAATAGATGCAAGTCAAACAAGAAGACAAAGCAAACAACATGAGGATGGAAAAGGAAAGTGTAATCTTTTTTAACAATCTTTAACTATTCTTTCTAAAATATCAATAATGATCGTTCAAAAAATACAAATTAAAATAATAGAGATACTGATCAATTAAAACAATGAGATAGATGCCCCTTACATGGCTCAGAATGGCAAAAATTTGAAAAGTAGATAGTACCAAGAATAGATGAAGATGTAGAAAGATAGAACACTTTTAAACTACCCACAAAAGTTAAAATAGGTACAGCAGTTCTGGGAAACAATCCAGCAATATTTAATGAAATAAGTATGCTTAAGCCCTATGAGCAATACCATTCCTGGGTAAATACTGCAGAGAAATTCTCACCCAGGTTGGTAAGGATCACATAAAATATGCTCATTATGACCATACTGTATTTGTGCTAGTAGAGAGTTGGAAGCTACCTAGGTGTCCATCACTGGGGGAATTGACAAGTAAAAGATGATATTCATGTTCTATGAACACTATGCAGTAATTAGAAGCAATAAACTCATTTCAGACAGCAATTTGAATAGATCTTAAAAACAACATTAAGTGAAAAAAGTAAGAAAGAAAATGAGATGTACAGCTCAATGCCCTTCATAGTTACATTTTTTAAAAGCACACACACAAAACAACACTACATACCTTATAATGGCACAAATTGCAGGACATATGACAAGTGCACATGGGCAGCCTGTGAGGTGGAGGGCAGGCTGGGATTTGGAATGGGAATTAGGGGTTAAATAAAACTTTTCAAATTAGTAAATCAAATAACTATTGCATATATATTTTCCTTCTAACTGGAGAAATTCAGGGGATTTGTAGCATATAGCACATGAATCCTAATGGCCATTGATAGAACTCTGAAGAGCAAATTCAGACTCAGTCAACCAGATGGATCATCTCTCAGCTCAACACTGCTGGCCACCAAGATGGCTTGACCAGTGCTTGGTTTATAGCTGTTTTTATTCTCAGTCATATATTGTTTAGTTTAGATCTTTAATATTAGTTAAAGAGTAGATGCATAAAAATCACTAATACTAAAATACACATTAATGAGTGTGCACCTAAGGAGCATTAGTGGTCGTCAGACCTGCTCTTAACATTTGGGAACATAGAGCAAAAGTACAAATGAAGCCTCAAACATCGGTGTCTACACATTTTAATGTTACAAATCAACCTAACCAATCACAAAATAAAATCTGTTCTATCCTCCCAACTTCATAAATACAGTTTCTTAGTAACCTGGGAGTTGAGATGTATATGTTAAATCTTTGTACTTTTCAAAATTGGGTGCTGGGACACAGCGGCATGGGAAGAACCAGCTCTCTTCTCTCCATTCTCTTCCTGTCTTTGGTTCTATCTTGTATCATGCCTGTGGATCTCCCAGCCAGCACTTAACAAGTTCCAACCATTCTTCTCCTACAAACTGCTACCCCTTAGCCATCTCCTAGGCTTTCGGGTGGCAGTGTAGTTCACACTCAAGAAGAAAGATTTGGGGAAAGGGACCTTGCAGGCCCAGAAGCAAGGGAAGGCTATTTGAGTAGGAAGTTCTGGGGTCCCAGGCACTCAGTCACCTGGAAGGGAGTGTGTGGACTCTGCACATCTTCTTGGCCCTGCAGATCCCTCAGTCTATTAGGACAAGAAACAGAGCAAATCCCAAAGAGTGAGGTGGGGCCCCACTTGTCTGGGCCAAAGCATTTCTACAAATGTGCTATTATGCACTGAATGTTTATGCCCCCGACAATTTACATACTGATGCCCTAACCCACAATGTGATGGTTATTTTAAGATGAGGCCTTTGGGAAGTATTTTAGGTTTAGATGAGGTCATAAAGCTGTACCCTCATAATAGGATTATTGCCCTTATTCAGACAAGGAAGAGATACCAGAGCTCTCGTTCTACCACATGAGAACACATGAGAAGCCAGGAAGAAAGACTTCCTCTGGGAATCAAATGGTCACAGCACCATGATCCTGGACTTCTAGCCTCCAGTGCTGTGAGAAATAAGTTCCTGTTGTTTAAGCCACCCAGTCTATGGTATTTTGTTATAGTAGAACTAACTAAGATATGTGCCTTAAGATGTTCCCCATAAGATGTGTAGATCAGGACAGTTGCAGTGGCTCATGCCTGTAATCCCAGCAGTTTGGGAGGTCAAGGCGGGAGGATCGCTTGAGGCCAGGAATTCAAGACCAGCCTTGGCCACATAGCGAGACCTCATCTCTACCAAAAATAAAATTAGCCAGGTATGGTGGTGCGCACCTGTAGTCCCAGTTATTCAGAAGGCTGATGCAGGAAGATCATTCAAGCCCAGAAGGATACAGTGAGCTATGATCACACCACTGCACTCTAGCCAGGTTAACAGAGTGAGACCCTGTGTGAAAAAATAAATTGTTTTAACGTTTTAGAAAAGATCTGTAGGGCATATGTATATGCTCCTAATATAGGCCAGTAGGGAGTCTCTGCTAAGAAAGAAAACACTGAAAAGAGAAAGCACTGTGAAAAATAGAACTGATATAGCTTTTTATTTATTAGTAATAAAGGCTACCAACATCTGGAACATCTCACTTATGGGTAAATGATTGCCAATAGCAGCCTAATACCTTCCAGCTTATCTTGTAATTTAGAAATAAAACATGGAAATTATCAAAATTAACTAACTGATTTTTAAATAAAAAATTCAAAGCTTCTAAACATTATATGAAGGCAGTTTTTATTCATTGTTGATGTCATGATCCATAAACAATCTATATTTCATTATGGTTTTAATCTCTAAGCCAAAAATGATATAACGTTTATAAATTTACATATTGCCAAATCATGATTTTTCTTTTTTTTTGTAGTAAATTCAACAGTGTGATATTTGTTAAATTGACAAAAATTAATTGTTATACATTATAAATGTAATCAAAGATTATAAAAATTAAAATTACACATTATAATATGGCCATTAATATGGCCATTATACTCATCTAACAACTTATTTTAGAATTAAAAAAATAAATTATGTGAAAATGAAAGAATAATTACAATAATCTTTAATAGAGTCACAAGTATTTAATCTTGTGAAAAGGATAGATGGACCAGAAACAAAAGAAAATTTGTAAAATGCTAGTATGTAGAAATAGTATGAATTTTGGAGAGTGACTTACTTTCAGACAGCTGAAGTATTATATCACCTATGAAATAAGAATGATAGTTTCATTATAGGAACTTCGAAAGAGTTCAGTGAATTGGTTAACTGACCTATCCTCAAGATTCCAACTGGACATCACTCTCTTCTAGTACTAGTTTCTCGGCATGCCCTCTCCTCCCTACCTCCCTCTTCCCCACCACCCAGCTCTCATATGTGCTACCATAGCCCACAACAGATCTTATCTATCAATACTATTAGTATCTCTTATTCCTACCTCTCTAATAATTTATATATCTCCAATGCAGAGAAAGGCTTTTTGGAAGTGTTATCTCTAAGCTGGAACTAGAAAGAAGAATAGCAAAATTGTAATGGTTTTTCAGCATCACCTAGCAAATTTTAATTGTTATGTTGTTTTCATTCCTTCTGGGGACAGATGCAAAAAAGAATGATGTTCCAGGGATTTTTTTCCTTGCTACTTGGCACTTTTAAAGGACCACATGTAAATTGTCACTTAAGGTGTCTTTTGATTAAGATGATGGTCTCTAAACAGAGCATATCGATTAGAAAGGACTCTGTCATTATCATGAGAAAATGTCCTCAGAGCCCATTGTCCCTCTGTTTCTGTCATTAAATGTGAATGACCATTTTAGTTCATCTTCAGGATCTCTTTGATTACTTAGGGGCAAATTTAGCATTGGAAATTATTTGCTTATCACAAATTACTTTCGAATTAACATAATGAAGAGAAAACTCATTTTTCATCTTTGTGAATGCATAACCAACAGGCATTCATTTAATCCAACACATATTTGTTTAGCCTCTCCTCTGTGCCAGGCACTATGGCCACAGCAGTGAGGGAACAAGAGGGATGTGGTCTCTGCCATCATGGGGCTCTCAGACGAGTGGGAAAGTATATTAGTTAATGAGATGAATGATTTTACATACGTTATCCATTTAACCCTGCAAATGACCACTAGAGGTATTTTCATAGTCTATTTTTCAGATATCAAAAATGACAATCTGAAAAATACATGTAACAGAAGCTCCTCTTCTCTTTTCTCCAGCAGGTCTCCTAAGGTCAGGGTACATCCCTATGTCCCCGTCTTCTCCTCATGTCTCCAGCTCTCAATGAGACCACAGGAATAGGCTGGGGACAGTGCCATGACTCCCGGGAGCAAGTTACCTAAGGACTCTGCATAGGGCCCATCAGAAAATTAAGATGGGAAAAAAAGGTGCCTTTTTCAAGGATATTTTTATTCTATAACAAATATTTAATTTTATATTGTACTGTAAGAAAAAAACTAGATTATATGGTCATCCTTTTCAATTTGCCTGTGGATTCATTTCCTTCTCTGGCAAAAAACTACCAGAATTTTAATAGTGAGCCTGTTCTATTTATTGAGAGGGTAGGAGTAGAAAACTTACCTTGCAGCTCCACAAATGGCATATTTCCCTACATTTACTCATTTGAACTTTGTACAGGTCTTCCTGAAACCTTCAAGTCCCTTTCATCTCCATTTATCCTTGGTTAGATTTTTATTTTCCGTTTCCTCATAAGCTCTTCATTTCCAGCCCCATCATTTTTCCCCAGAGCCTGCAATTCTTTGTTCTTTTATGCACTTGTGACAACCAGAGACACTGCTTTCTCCTGGCTGACAGCCACAGGATTTGCAATACTTTTTAGCAAAGGCTCTTGCAATTTCTACTCTTGTCATTTTCTTCACATCTGTGGCTGATGTGAAAAGAACAAAGCTCAGGCAATTTACTTCTGCGATTGGCTTATGGCAATGTCTTCCAAATTTTAACTTAGCCTATCCACCTCCCCAAATGCTGCTAAGTTGCTTCCACAGCCTGGGCAGTATTGCTGCACTAACTGGAGAACTGACTTCCTAAGCTTTCAAGGATTTTTAGCCTAGCAAATATAACTTGATTCAAAACAGGTATTTTAGAGTTTTTCAAGCAGAAAATCATATGCATTTTATACAGTTGGTGACTATGAGCTAAATAAACTAAATAATAGTTTAGTGTGAGAGATATCTGAGTTGGAGTCCTCATTCTGCAGCTTACTAGCTGTGAGACTAGGGATGGGATTGTTTTAACTCTTCAAGCTTTACTTTGTTGAGGTTTGTCCACCTGTACAAGAGGAAGAATAGTTCATACCTTATGTTACTGTGAGAATTAATTGAGATAGTACTTATGCCTGGCACATAATAATTGTTCCATAAATGTTATCTAGTATTACTTAAAGGCAGTAATTAATGTATAGTTCATTCAACAACAATGAACAAGACCCATGATAGGAGTAATATGAAAGAAGAAGGATGTAAGATCTACTGAATACCCATTATATGCCTGGCAGTTTCAGATATGGATTCTTATGTAATCAGATAAAGTAAATAGTTCTTGTCTTCGCACCACTTATAATGGCATGTGCACTGCAACTTACACTGCAAAATGGCTCTGGGATGTGCTGTAATCAAATGGCATCATGAGGAATTCCACTGGAAGAATGGTGGGAATAAGGTTGAGCCTCATGGACCCTGCCTTACTCAATATTCGTATCCCAACTCCAGGTGCAGGATCACATTTGAAATAGGCACCCAGGGACTGCCATATCAACTAGAAAGATGTGCTCTATACTCTCCAGGACTCTTTAGTTACCAAGTAATAGAAATCTAACTCAGACTGGCATTCAGCCAGAAAAGGAATTGTTTGGCAGACAAAACTAAGAAGTTGTGGGTGGAGGCAGGACCAATCTTTAGGCATGGCTGCATCCAGAAGCTCCAATGATGCTGGGAGAAATATGATGCTTGGCTCTGCTTTCCTCTGGGTTGGCTTCATTCTCAGGCAGGCATTCACTCTGTCTGAGCTGACAGCCTCATGGTTCAGCAGGTGCTACTGAAAAATTGCTCTGGGAAAAATCCAGGATTCAGTCTCAGTGAACGAACTTGGGGCATGTGCTCACCCTTGAACTAGTCATACTAGCCAGGAAGATAGACTATGCCAACTGGCTAAGTGTGGGTCCCTTGATCACCTTAAAATGGAGTCTAAAGTTTCCCCTACCTGAAGCCTCTGGATAGATTGTTAAGAAGGTGTGGTTTCTCAAAAAGAAAATCAGGCTACTGGCACCAGACCAGGGGTCTTGGATATGGCAAAAGCAAGAGAACAAATCTGCATTTCATGGTTTTAATTATGAACCTTGAATGGGTATGATTTAGATGAGCATAGATGGAATAAAATATTACTAAGCTTTATGTGGAGAGAGTGAAAGACAATAATAATTGCTCAATGTGAATATGGCAGTGCATGAGTGATGGAGCATCAGAGATTTAGACTAGAAAAGTAGGTTAAGTCTAGGGGTCAGTGAATACTGAGGGATAAAGGAATGTATATTTGGCTTGGAAGAAATATGGAGGTTATTCAACTTTCTATTGCTATATGAAAATCCACACCAAAATGTAATGATTTGCTTAAAGCAATGGCATTTGTTTTGCTCACCAATCTGCAATTTGGTCAGGGCTTACTGGAGACAGCTCATTTCATCTCCAGTTGGTGTCCGAAGGGGTACATCAAAGCCTGAGGCCTGGAATCATCTGAAGGCTCACTCACTTACATGTCTGATTGTTGATGCTAGCTCTTAGCTGGGCTTTAGTTAGGACTAGACCTAGTACACATTCAGGTGGCCTCTATGGTTGCTTGACTTCCTCATATCACGGTGTGTGGGTTCCAAGAGTAAGTGTCTCATGGTATGAGGTGGAATCTACAACATCTTTTATGACTTAGTTCCAAGGGATGTGTTCTTGATACCGTACTCCAGTACTGATGTGTACTGACTACTAATTTGTCATCCCTTTAACATTGCATTTTGCCTAAACTCTCTGCAGATGTCAGGGTAGATACAGTTCTGCCTGAGAGGTCAGACAAATACTAAACTCAAAAACCAATGAAAACAGGATTTACAAAATGTTAGTAAAAAATAGTAAATGATATTTGTGAATAAGATGCTATGATTTGATAATAGAGAAAAAATACAAGAAAACATTAAATGACACCTGATCCCTGCTTTCAAATGCAGTTATCTAGGAAGTTACAACATAATTGTAAGTGTTGAGGTTATTACTATTTATACATGCTAGTTAATTTAATGAAGAATGGATATTTTTGTTAAAATAAAAGACATCAAGTGATCAAGCTACAGATAACTGAAATAGAAACAAGATCATAGTCAATGAATTTTATAATTTACCACTGTAATATTTTTAAATAAATTCTGTATATAATCCCATACATGTGTATTAGTACATACACCTAAATCTGTTTTTTTAAATAGAACTGAGGTCATTCTTTAAATAAGATTATTTTTAAATTGGGTTTCAGTGTCCCTTAGGTGATTTATAAACCTTTGAAACCAATTCAACAATCCTTATGAAAGTCTGTCTAGGAAAAAGACCACACCTCGAATCAAATTATCACCTTAAATGTAGTGTTATATGTTTCACTTGTTAATTTTGGTTACATCATAAGCATTTCCCACAGCACTTGTTCTTTTCAAACATGATTTTAAATAAATAAATGCATAAGATCCCTCTAAATAGATGAACCATAATTTAATCATTCTTCTGTTATTGGATCTTTAGATTATTTACAGTTGTTTTCCCTTGTGAATTATAATGTAGCAAACATCCTTCCTCAAAAATTTTTTAGTGTACCACAATATCTAGGAGAAATCCTAAATATTACTAAAAGATTATAAAGACCTGGTATAAGAGTAGTTTCTTGTTGCTACTATAAAAATTACCACTAATCAGTAGCTCAAAACAATACAAATTTATTATTTTTCAGTCCTGAAGGTCAGAAGTCTAAATAGTCTCACTGGGTTAAAATCACAGTGTTGGCAGGACTGCATTGTTTCTGGGAGCTCCAGATATCATTTACTTTTTTATCTTTTCCACATGACCCCCTTCCTCCATCTTCAAAGCCAGAAATGTCATGCCAATTTCTTCTCACACTACCATCTCTCTGGTCTTCACTTCTATCAATTTATCTCCCTCTCTAACTCACTCTTCTGCCTCCTTCTTCCATTTATAAGGACCATGTGATAACATTAGGACCAGCCAGATAATCTCTCTGTATCAAGATCCATGAGTCAATTATATCTGCAAAGTTTATTTTGCCATGAAAGGTAACATATGCATAGTTTCTTGGTTCTATGCTTATAGGGAAATGCAAAATTCTTGGTTTTAAGAGTAACTATATTAAAAGTAACTTTTAAAGTTATTTTTAAAAGGGTGACTGTTACATATTTAACCATATCTGTCTGGATCATGTTTTAAGATATGAAATTATTTATAAGGAATGATGTCAGCATGATGGTGGAATAGAAGGTAAACCACTAATATCCCCCTCCATAACAATAAGATTTCTATACCCATTCACAATCAAAAGTCTTTCTACAGTAGCCTCAGGATTCAGGTAGGAGTTTGTGAAGCTGTGGTGGGTTCCAAGACCTTGGAGGGTTGTTTGAGAATGTACACCAAAACCCAGGTGACTGATCCACTGAGCTTGCTCTCAGATTCAAGGCTAGAAATGGCCCAATCCTCCTAGGGGCTTGGCTAGAGCCCTGTTTGGCCTTGAGCCTGCAACCGAAACCACTGTCTGCCAAGGGGTCCAGAAGGAATCCAACACACTAGTGCCTTTGTGGAAAGGCTCCTTTACCTGCTGATATTGTTCTTCACAGCGAACCTAAAAGTTCCCCCATGGCTTTGTTCCAGCCTCCCTTTATTGAGGTCTAAGCTCATAGCTGCTTGTACAAGGACCTAGAAGGAGACTCACCTATATCTCTAAGCCCAGGAGTCTGAGCCTCCCTAATGGGCTCTCTAGTCTCCATCCCATAGCAGATCCCAAGGGTATATGGTCCCAATGGTGGCCCTTTCTGCTGCGGTCAAGGAACTATCCCACACGCAAAGGGATATGCTGGGAGATGAGCCAACCAGACTGGGTTCTCCAAGTTCTACCTCACAGCAAATCCCAGAGTCGCACTCTCATCTCCAGCCCCTCCTGCTGCAGACCGGGAACTATCCTGTCAATGAAGAAACTTACTAGGCAAAAGACACTTCTCTGAGCCAAAACTAGACTCTCCAGCCTCTGTCCCACAGCATATCCCAATGGGGCTCAATCTCAGTTCTGGCCCTCTTGTTGCAGTCAAAGAACTACCCTCTCTATGCAGGGCCCTTTGGGTGACACATGAATGTCTGAGCCAATGAGACAGACCCACCAGCCTCCTACCCACAGGAGATCCCAAGGGGGCCCAGTATCAATTCCAGTCCATCTCCATAAGGTTAAGGTCTCATCTCATCTGTGCAGAGACCTGTTGGGAAGCCAACTTGTCTGAGCTTCCAGGACAGTTTTCTGGACTTAGGTGCCTAGCCAGCATTCCCACACAGCCCTAGTACCCTTCTTGGGTCTTTACCAGGTCCATCTGGGCCAGAAAGTCACATCAACCTTGGAGTCCTCACAGGACTCATAGCAAGTGGGGCTTAGAACAACCCCCACTCCCCCAATGCTGAAATGGCTGCAGTAGTCATAGACTTAGGGAACTCAGCAATTAAGTCTGCTTAGATTCCTGGGAAGGCCCTCTGAAGAAAGGTAGGCATAAACAAAGCCAGTCTGTGAAGACGAAAATAAATACTCAATGTACAGACATCATTGCACATTCACAAGCATCATGAATATTCAGAGAAATATGATCTCATCAAATAGACAAAATAAGGTGCCAAAGATGAACCCTAAATGAGTAGAGCTGTGTAATTTCTCAAAGTATTTGAAAAAAAGCTGTTTTAAGGAAACTCAGTGAAATTTTTAAGAAAACAGAGAATTCAGAAATTTATCAGAGAAATGTTAGCAAGGATTAAAATAATTTTAAAAAATCAAACAGAAACCCTAGAGCTGAAAAATACAATTAGTCAATTGAAAAAAATGCAATAGAGAACATTAAGAGCATACTTGATCAAACTGAAGAATCAGTGAGCTCAAATATAGACCATTTGAAAATATACAGGCAGAGAAGAAAAAAGAAAAACAAGGAATAAAGAAAGCTTATGAGATTTATGGAACAATATCAAAAGAGCAAATATTCAGGTTATTGGAGTTAAAGAGGTAACTGAGAAAGACAAAGGGGTAGAAAACATATTCAAAGAAATAATAACAGAAGACTTTCCAAACCTGGAGAAAGAGACAAATACTCAGGTACAGGAAGGTCAAAGATCACCAATCAACCCAATTAAGAATACCCTAAGACATATTATAATAAAACTCTCAAAGGTCAAAGACAGGCTGAGCATGGTGGCTCATGCCTGTAATCTCAGCACTTTGGGAGGCCAAGGCAGGTGGATCACCCGAGGTCAGGAGTTCAAGACCAGCCTGGCCAACATGGTGAAACCCAATCTCCACTAAAAATACAAAAAAATTGGCTGGGTGTGGTGGTGGGTACCTGTAATCCCAACTACTCGGGAGGCTGAGCAGGAGAATCGCTTGAACCTGGGAGGCAGAGGTTGCAGTGAGCCAAGATTGCACCATTGCACTCCAGCCTGGGCAACATGAGCAAGACTCCGTCTCAAACGAACAAACAAACTAAAAAAGTCAAAGACAAAGAGAGAATCCTGAAAATAGTGAAAGAAAAAAAGCAAAAACATGTAAGGGAGATGCAATATGCCTGGCACCAGGATTCTCAGTAGAAATATTACAGGCTAGGAGGGAGTGAGATGATATAGTTAGAGGAATGAAAAAACAACAACAACAACAACAACAACAACAAAAAACTAGCAACGAATAGTACAGTACCCAGCAAAACTATCCTTCAGAAATGAAGAAAAGATAAAGACTGTCCCAGACAAACAAAAGATGAGAAAATTTATCGCTACTAAACCTTTCCTACAAGAAATGCTAAAGGGAGTTTTTCAAACTGAAAGAAAAAGACACTAACATAATTGTTACACTAATATTGTAGTTGTGATGTGTGGACCATTTCTTTTTACTAAGACTACTAAAAGACAAAACTATTAAAAATAACTACAACAATTTGTTAAGAGATGGGTAATACAAAAAGTGGAGATTGTGACATCTGCAATTCAGAACGTGGGAGGAGAAGGGAGTTAATGTATACAGGATTTTTTTGTTTGCTTGATTCCTTTTTTTTGCCACCAAAATTAAGTTGGTATCCATTTTAAATAACTTGTTATAACAATACTATGTTTTTAGTAAGCCTTATGGCAATCACAAAGGAAAAACTTATGCTATTAATAGAAACACTAAAAATAAAACAATGAATTTGAAACACATTACCAGAGAAAATCACTTAACCAAAGGAAGATAGTAAGACAAGAAAAGTTACAAAACAAATAGAAATCAAAGAACAAAATGACAGTAGTAAGTTCTTACCTATCAATATAATATTGAATATAAATAATCCAATTAAAAGACATAGAATAGCTCAATGGATAAAAAAACAAGACCCAACTATACGCTGCCTGCAAGAAACTCACTTCACATCTAAAGGCAGCCATAGACTAAAAGTGAAGGAATAAAAAAGATATTTCATGTAAATGGAAAGCAAAAAAGAGCCAGAGTAGCTATACTTTTATCAGATAAAATAGACTTTAAGTGAGAAACTATACAAAGAAACAAAGACAGTCTTTATATAATGATAAAAGAGTCCATTCAGGAAGACATAACAATGGTAAATATATATACACTCAACATCAGAGCACTTAACTATATTAAGCAAATATTAATAGAACTAAAGGGAAAGATAGACCCTAATATAATAACAGAAGGGGACTTCAACACCTCACTTTTGGCAATAGACAGATCATCCAGGCAGAAAAAGAACAAAGAAACATTTAAGTTAAACTGTACTCTAGACCAAATGGACTTAACATTTACAGAACATTTCACCCAACTGCTGCAGAATACATATACTTTTCATCAGCACATGGAACATTCTCCAGGAAAGACCATATGTTAGGCCACAAAACAAATCTTAACTAATTTATGAAAATCAAAGTCATATCAAGTATCTTTTCTGAGCACATGGAATTAAACTAGAAATCAATAACAAGAAGAACTTTGGAAACTGGAGAAACACATGGGTTCAACAACATGTTCTGGAATGACCAATGAGTCAAGGAAGAAATTATGGAAATCAAAAACTTCTTGAAACAAACAAAAATAAAACACAATATATCAGAGCCTATGGGATATAGAAAAAGCCATACTAAGAGGGAAGTTTATAGCAATAAATGCCTCCATCAAAAAATTAGAAAGACTTCAAATAAACAACCTAACAATGCAATGCACCTCAAGGAACTAGAAAAGCAAGCAGAAGCCAAACACAAAATTATTAGAAGGAAAATAAATAAAGATTAGAGCAGAAATAAAGGTAATGAGACAAGAAAAGTAGTAGAGAAATCTGTACTACCATGCTTATTGCAGCTCTATTCACAACAGCAAAGATATGGAATCAACCTAAGTGTACATCAATAGATAAATGGATAAGAAAATGTGGTATATATACACAATGGAACATTTTTCAGCCATTAAAGAAGAATTAAATCCTGTCATTTGCAGCAACATGTATGAAATTGAAGGTCACTATGTTAAGTGAAATAAGCAGGCACAGAAGGATAAATATTGCATGTTCTCATTCATATGTGGGAGTTAAAATATTGAATTTCATGGAAGTAGAGAGTAGAATGGTGGCTACCAGAGGCTGGGGAGAAAAAGGGGAAGGGGAATAAAAAGAAGTTGGTTAAGGTGTACAGAAATACAGTTGGGCCAGGTGCAGTGGTTCACGCCTGTAATCCCAACACTTTGGGAGGCCGAGGTGGGTGGATCACGAGGTCAGGAGTTCAAGACCAGCCTGGCCAAGATGATGAAACCCCGTCTCTACTAAAAATACACAAAGTAGCCGGGCATAGTGGTGGGCACCTGTAATCCCAGCTACTCAGGAGGCTGAGGCAGGAGAATTGCAAGAACCTGGGAAGTGGAGGTTGCAGTGAGCTGAGACCACGCCACTGCACTCCAGCCTGGGTGACAAAGCGAGACTCTGTCTCAAAAAAAAAAAAAAATACAGTTGGATAAAATGAATAAGTTGTAGTATCTAATAGCACAGTATGGAAATTATCATTAACAACAACTTATTGTATATTTCAAAATAACTAGAAAAGAAAAATTACAGTATTGCCAACACAAGAAAATAAAAGTTCAAGGTGATGGATATTTCAGTTATCTTGATTGTACAATATACAATCATTGCACAGTGTATATAAGTATCAAAATATCACATGTACCTTCAAAATATGTGCAACTATTATATATCAATAAAATTTTCTATTTATTTATTTTATTACATTAAACTAAAATGAGGAAATTAATGTACCGCTACTTCTATGAAAAAGATGAAAATCAATGGGTTGTCCAAAATTTTGACCTTAATTGCCAATTGGTTAAAATTCTCAATTGGATGATCAGTTGTAAAGGAAATAAATGTATAGAATGCTGGGAAAAGTTCATTGTGTCTACATTATTTATATTGCTCTTAGCTCCAGGAAACCAATCAACTATGATTCATATTGTCTAAGTCTCAATAATAATGAAAAAGAGTTTGTAAGTTACTTGCTTTCTTAACTCACTCAGTTTTCTTTTCTTCATCAATGCTTATTTCTTCAATGTATTCTCTGGCCATTCTTTAATTCAGGTAAATTTTCTCAAATATTTTTTATCCAAATGGAAATGATAATGAGAATGGTATTAGGCCACTATTACCATCAACAACTTTTGCTGAACTCTAAGAAAATCATTCATTCATTAAAAATTTACAACTAATTCAGAATTTCAGAGTGGTCAATAGCCAAGTTAATCAAAATATAGATTCCCTGTCAAATTGTTCCAAATTTGATTTCATATTTGATTCCAGATATGATCCTGATTCCATGTAAATTCACCTAGGGAGTTTCTAAAAATACCAATGTCTGTGTATACCCCATAGCATTTAAATCACAGCTTTCTTTTTAGGTAAGTCTTTCTCAACTGGAGGTAATTTTGTCCCCTAAGGAAGGCCATTTGGCATTATCTGAAGATATTTTGATTTTCACTATGGGGAATGGGGGGAAGGATGTACTCCTGGTATCTAGCAGGTAAGGGTCAGGGATGCTACTAACCATCTTACATTGCATAGGATTACCACCAATATCAAAGATTACTGACTGAAAATATCAGTGGTACTGATTTGAGAAATTCTGCCTTTGATGATTCTAATATGCAACCAGAATCAAAAGCTACTGCTCTGGATTTCCTTCCTTCAATAATTCTTCATTGCCTTAATGAAATACAACTTTAAACAAAGCTCTGTGATCAAAACCAAGACTAAAGACCAAGAAAGGAAAAGTGAGACAATTTGATAAATGATAACATTTAGAATTTTTTTCTTTCATGTTTTATAATTGGGCTTAATCAACCTCTTATCACTGGGCCTTAAAGATTAACAATAATATTAATCATAATTGGATCTATGTACCAAGTGATATATACACACAATCTCATTTAATCCTTATGATTACCAGGTGAAATATGTATTACCCTCATTTTACAACTGAGTGAGATATAGGGTACCTAACATCTCAAGGTCACACTAGTGGTAGGTGAGAAACCTAAAACCTATTTTCTTTGGAAATATTACAATACATTGATACACATCCTTTCTGTCTCTGTGTGGTTTGTAGGATTCAATAGGCCTATTTCTTCAACCTAAGGAGAGCTGAAGCATCATGTGGTTATCAAACGAGAGGCAGAAAAGAAGCTAGCTAGGCAGGAAGAGTAAGAGAGGTCTAGTGCCTCTTCTGCCAATGGGCCTCCAAATGATTGACAAGCAATCAGCGAGCCTTTTAATCTCACCATTTTACCTACCTTCACATGAAGTCATATTGCTTAAGGCTTTGTCTACTCATGTAGATATTTTTTAAGTGCTACAAAAGTTTATGCAGGAAATGCATATTATCTTGATCATGTTTTCAAATTTAGAGAAAATACAGGATAATATGACAACCATGTTAAAATTCAATATTAAGTATGGTTTATGCTATGTAGTCATTTTTCTTGTTTAATTTCAATGGATCCTTTAGTCTTATTTCTTGAATCTTCAACCTATTAACTGGTTATTTTCCATCTCTAAAGAAAGAGTTTTATTTAATCTTTTTTCTATTTCTCTTCATCCTTATCTTCAATAAAAGTAACATTTCAATTTATCATGACTCCTAAACTAGGCTTGCATATTTTATGCTACAGTTAATCATCCAATCACCTATTTTTCTCTGTTTATCTTTTGCAGTTAACCTTCAATTTTTATAGCCATGTTGAAATGTAGCATTGTTTTATATACCCTAAGAAATAACATTTTGACTTTCTTTTGTGATAATTTATCATTTTTTCTTTACACTCTCTATCTGGCACTTTTGCAAAAGGTATCAATAAAGCGATAATGAAAACACATGTTTTAGATGCAAAGATTTAATTTCAAAAGGAAATCCCAAGGTACTTTCCAGAACACCAATTAAGTATGAAACCCTGGCAATTAACCAGATTCTCTAACAAAAGGTAGCAGAGTTCCCCTGACCATATACAAACCCCATGACTCTCAGTTTTATCAGAGGTGAACATAGAGGAAATGAGAGCAGAAAATCAGATATAGGGGGAATTTATAGGTCTAAACGTAAGTCTGAGGTCCAACTCCAAAAAACATCAAATTTGTAGAACTTAACTTGCGGTGTGTATGTGTGTGGGTGGGTGTACATTTGAATTTTCTTCCTTCTCTCTTCAGTTCACATCATCACCAGTTTTGGTTTTGATATGTAATCAATAAATTTATCGCATTCTGTGAGTTTAAATAACTGACAAAGACATCTCAGAAACTCCGAAAATCCACCCACAGGATTCCAGCTTTCACATTTCCTGGTAAGAGTCCTCACAGTCTCTGCTGATTCAACACCTCTGCGGTGGTCGCATGCTCAGTGGGGTAAGCATTCCCAAACTTTTACCCCTTACTTCTAGGACCAGTCTTTGCTACATGATATCTGATTCTGCTGCCCAGGAAAAGCCTTCCACCTGCTAAATGGTTGATTGCCTGTCATACACAGCCTGCCTTTTCAGTTTTTGCCCCAAACTAGCACCCTGCTAATCTATCACCTTCTTTCTAAACTGCCTGCAGGTTCCCTGACCAGGGGTCTTCCTCCAGAGTTCTGCTGTCTTCTGAACTCAGAAGAGGTAGGAAACCCAGAATCAGGCTGGAGGATACCCCATGGGAGCCTGCATTCATTTCCTAGTGATGAGGTAACAAATACCACAAACTGAGTGGCTTGAATAGCAGAAATGTATTGTCTCACTGTTCTAGAGGCCAGAAGTCTGAGAGCAAGATATCAGCAGGGAAATGCTCTCTCAGAAGGCACTAGAATAGGGTCTGTTTTAGGCCTCTCTCCGAGCTTCTGGCAGCTCCTTGACTTGTGACAAAATAACTTTCTTCTGTCTCCATGCAGTATTCTCCCTGTGTGTCATTGTGTCCAATTTTTCCCTTTCATCAGGTCACCAGTGATATCAGATTCGAGGCCTACTCTACTACAGGATGACCTCATCTTAACTAATTACTTCTGCAACAACCCTATTTCCAAATAAGGTCACATTCTGAGGCACTGGAGGTTAGGACTTCAACATATGAATTTTGAGGGACACAGTTCAACTCCTAGCAGAGCCCCAGAACAGATAACTCATTCAACATAGATGGGTGCTAAAGACTGAATGTTTGTGTCCCCCAAAATTCATATGTTGAAACATAATCCCCAATTTGAGAGTATTTGGAGGTGGGGCCTTTGGGAAGGAATTAGGTCATACGGGCACAGCCCTCATGAATGGGATTAATGTCCTTATACAATAGGCTCCAGGGAGTTCTCTTGCCCCTTTCTGCCATGTGAGGATGCTGAAAGAAGATGGTCATCCATGAACCAAGACACAGCAGATACCAAATCTGCCAGGTACTTCATCTTGGACTTCCCAGCCTCTAAAATCATGAGAAATAAATTTCTGTTGTTTATAAGCTACCCAGTCTATGGTATTCTCTTATAGCAGCTTGAATGAACTAAGATATGGGAAATCCAGTCTCTCCACTTTCACACACAGCATTCCAGAAACTCTCTCCTTCAGTCCTCTGGTCTGACTCCTGCACAATTCATTCCATATACCACTCCCCACTCCCTGCACTCATTTGCCTACTTACCAACCAACCGGAGTGACCAAGACAAAGTGTTTGGTATCAATTTTACTTAGCCTTAACATGTCATTTGCTCCAGTACATTTCTCCACTTTAGCCTGTTTATTAATTCTTTTCAAGAATAACTTTGTGTAATTCGGGTTTATTTCAGTTAAGTTCAATTTGCTTTCAACAGACCTTGATAATTTGCCATCTCTTAATCTGCCTCTAGAGGGTTTTTTTTTGTTTGTTTAGAGAGGGAGTCTCGCTCTATCCCTCAAACTGAAGTGCAGTGGCATGATCTTGGCTCACTGCAATCTCTGCCTCCCAGGTTCAAGTGATCCTCCTGCCTCAGCCTCCCGAGTAGCTGGGATTACAGGTGTGCACTACCATGCCTGGCTAATTTTTGTATTTTTAGTAGAGACGGGGTTTTACCATGTTGGCCAGGCTGGTCTCGGAGTCCTGACCTCAGGTGATCCACCCACCTTGGCCTCCCAAAGTGCTGGGATTAGAGGCCTGAGCCACCGCGCCCAGGCTAGGCTTTCTTTTTAAAGCTTACGGTCTTAAGAGATTTCTCAGCCAGACTGTAACTCCATTTACCCTTCAAAGCTCCCTCACACTAGCTTTCTACTCTCAGCGCAGGTTACTCACTGCCCCTTGACTCTTATGTTCCTTCAGAATAATATGTTCCTTCAAAATAATAACTCCAAGGACCATTCATAGGATAAAATTAAATACAATACTGTAGTTACAGAGTCTCTATAATTTGGCTACCTGTCAGGGAAGCTAACACTGAATTTACTGCCCCACTATACTTACCAAAATTCCATCTGAGAGGTATATTATTTATGGAGAATTAACCAAAGGATATTCAGTCCCTCCATTCTGCCTATCCATTTGCTAAAAACCATAAAATCTGCCCTTACATTAAGCTAGATTATCAGACAGCTCTGTGCCTGCTTGCACCACAGTGGCCTTACCCATCTACATTTGTTTCTAGAATTCCATTTTGGCATGATGATGTCAGCCCACATTGAAAATCACTGCAAAGTGAGAGACCTACAAAAACCTGCAGCTCATTTTCTGTAAGGATGCTGCTGAGGATTTTGCTTGGTATTTTACAGTGTCCTCTTTAAGAGGACCCAGAAGAGAAATCTTTCTAGTGGTAGGAATAGCTTTGCTTTTTCTGAGCAAGTGGTTTGTATTGTTTTATGGACATTCTAAGACATTAAGCCAATCATGTTTTGCTTTAGTGCTGGATCCTGGAGAGCTGAGAGTTTTGTGTGCTCCATCTCTGGTGAACACGTACATGTACATGAACATGTGCATGAACTATAGCTTACTAATGTTCCTTATACTTATTTGTCTCATTGTCTCATTTATTTATTTTTTGTTTTTTGACTTTTAACTTTTAGGTTCAGGGGTACATGTGCAGATTGTTATATAGGTAAATTGTGTGTCATAGGGATTTGGTGTACAGATTATTTCATCACCCAAGTAATAAGCATAGTACCCAGTAGGTAGTTTCTTTATCTTTACCCTCCTCCCACCCTCCATCCTCAAGTAGGCCCTGGTGTCTATCGTTCCCTTCATGTCCATGTGTACTCAATGTTTAGCTCCCACTTCTAAGTAAGAACATGCAGTATTTGGTTTTCTGTTCCTGCATTAGTTCACTTAGGATAATGACTCCAACTCCACTGACGTTGCTGAAAAGGACATGATCTCATTCTTTTTATGGCTGTGTAGTATTCCATGACGTATATGTACCATATTTTCTTTATCCAGTCTACCATTGATGGGCATTTAGGTTGATTCCATGTCTTTGCTATAGTGAATAGAACTATTATGAACATGCACATGCACTGCTTTCCACAGGGGCTGAACTAATTTACATTTCCACAAACAGTGTATAAACATTCCCTTTTCCCCACAGCCTCCCCAGCATCTGATATTTTTTGATATTTTAATTATAGCTACTCTGACTGGTGTGAGATGGTATCTCATTGTGGTTTTGATACGCATTTATGTGATGATTAGTGATGTTAAGGAGTTTTTTCATATATTTTTTGGCCACTTGTATGTCTTCTTTTAAGAAGTGTCTGTTCATGTCTTTTGCCCACTTTTTAATGGAGTTATTTGATTTCTGCTTGTTGAATTAAATTCCTTACAGATGCTATATATTAGTTTTTTCTTGGATGCATAGTTTGTGAATATTTTCTCCCATTCTATAGGTTGTTTGTTTACCCTGCTTGTAGTTTCTTTTGCTGTGCAGAAGCTTTTAAGTTTAGTAGCATTCATCAATTTTTGTTTTTGTTGCAATTGCTTTCAGTGTCTTCATTATGAAACCTTCACCTATGTCCAGAATGGTATTATCTAGGTTATCTTCCAGGTTTTTATAGTTTTAGGACTTACATTTGAGCCATTAATCCACCTTGAATTAATTTTTGCATATGGTGTAAGAAAGCGGTTCAGTTTCAATCTTTTGTATATGGCTAACCAGTTATCCCAAGACTATTTATTGAATAGGGATTCCATTCCCTGTTGCTTGTTTTTGTCTACTTAGTCAAAGATCATATAGTTGTAGGTGGGCAGCTTTATTTCTGGGATCTCTCTTCTTTTCCATTGGTCTATATGTCTGTTTTTTGTACCCGCACCATGCTGTTTTGGTTACTGTAGCCTTGTGTTATAGTTTGAAGTTGGGTAATGGAATGCCTCCAGCTTTGTTCTTTTTGTTTAGGTTTACTTTGGCCATTCAAGCTCTTTTTTAGTTCCATATAAATTTTGAAATAGTTTTGTCTAATTCTGTGAAGAATCTCATTGGTAATTTGATAGGAGTATCACTGGATCTGTAAATTGCTTTGGGCTTTATGGCCATTTTGACAATATTAATTCTTCCTATCCATGAGCATGGAATGTTTTTCCATTTGTTTGTGTCATCTCTGGTATCATTCAGCAGTATCTTGTAATTCTCATTGTAGAGATCTTTTACCTCCCTGATTAGCTGTATTCCTAGGTATTTTATTCTTTTTGTAGCTATTGTGAATGAGATTGAGTTCTTGATTTGGCTCTCAGCTTGGACATTGTTGGTGTATAGAAATACTATTGATTTTTGTATATTGATTTTGTATCCTGAAACTTTGTGGAAGTTACTTATTAGATCCAGGAGCTTTTTGAGAGGGATTATGGGGTTTCCTAGGTATAGAATTATATCATCTGCAAACAGAGATAGTTTGACTTTTTCTCTTACTATTTGGATGTGTTTCATTTCTTTTTCCTGCCTGATTGTTCTGGCTAGAACTTCCAGTACTATGGAAGAGAAGTGGTGAGAGTGGACATCCATGTGTTGTTTCAGTTCTCTAGGGGAATCCTTCCAACTTTTGCTCATTCAGTATGATGTTGGCTCTGAGTTTGTCATAGGTGGCTCTTATTATTTCGAGGTATGTTTCTTTGATGCCTAGTTTGTTGAGGGTTTTTTAAATGAATGGATGTTGAATTTTATTAAAAGCTTTTTCTGCGCCTATTGAGATAGTCACATGGTTTTTTGTTTTTAGTTCTGTTCATGTGATAAATTACATTTGTTGATTTGTATATGTCAAAATGACTTTGCATCCCAGGGATAAAACCTACATGATTGTGGTGAATTAACTTTTTAATATGCTGTTTGATTTGGTTTGCTGGCATTTTATTGAGGATTTTGCATCAATGTTCATCAAGAATATTGGCCTGAAGCTTTCCTTTTTCGTTGTAACTCTGCCAGGTTTTGGTATCAGAATGATGCTGACTTCCTAGAATGAGCTGGGGAGGAGTCCAACCTCCTCACATTTTTGGAATGGTTTCAGTAGGAATGGCACCAGCTCTTCCTTATGTATCTGGTAGAATTTGGCTATAAATATGGTCCTGGGTTTTACGTAGTTGGTAGGCTTTTTATTACTGATTCGATTTTGGAATTCATTATTGGTCTGTTCAGGGACTCTATTTATTCCTGGTTTAATCTTGGGAGGCTGTATGTTTCCAGGAATTTATCCGTTTCTTCTAGGTTTTCTAGTGTGTTTGTATAGAGGTGTTCATAGTAGTCTCTGAGGGGTTTTTGTATTTCCGTGGGGTTGGTGGTAATGTTCTGTCATTTTTTATTGTGTTTGTTTGGATCTTTTTTTTTTTTAATTAGCCTAGCTAGCAGTCTACCAATCTTATTTATTCTTTCAAAGAAGAAACTCCTGGATTCATTGATCTTTTGTAAGTCTTTTTATGTCTCAATTTCCTTCAGTTCAGTTCTGATTTTGGTTATTTCTCATCTCTGCTAGCTTTGAAATTGTTCACTCTTGTTTTTCTAGTCTCTCTAGGTGTGATGTTAGGTTGTTAATTTGAGATCTAACTTTTTGATGTGGGTGTTTAGTGCTATTAACTTTCCTTTTAACACTGCTTTAGCTGTGTCCCAGAGATTCTGGTATGTTGTATCCTTTTTCTCATTAGTTTCAAAGAATTTCTTGATTTCTGCCTTAATTTCATTATTTACTAAAAAGTCATTCAGGAGCAGGTTGTTTAATTTCCAAGTAATTGTAGGGTTTTGAGTGATCTTAGTATTAATGTCTGGTTTTAGTGTGCTGTGGTCTGAGAGTGTGATTAGTATGATTTCAGTTGTTTTGAATTAACTGACAGTTGTTTTATGGATGATTGTTTTTATGGATGTTTTTATGGATTGTTTTTATGGATTGTTTTATGGATGATTGTTTTATGGATGATTGTGTGATCAACTTTAGAGTATATACCATGTGCAGATGAGGAGAATGATGAGAAGAAAATGCACAGAAAAACAATATTCTTTTGTTTTCCAGTGGAGAGTTCTGTAGATATGTTAGATCCATTTGGTCAAGCGTCAAGTTCAGGTTGCAAATATCTTTGTTAGTTTTCTCCCTTGATGATCTGTCAAATACGGTCAAGAGGATGTTTAAATTTCTCACCATTATTATGTGGTTATTTAAGTTTCTTTGTAGGACTCAAAGAACTAAGAACTTGTTTTATAAATCTGGGCACTCCTGTATTGGATGCATATATATTTAAGATAGTTAGGTCTTGTTGAATTGAACTTTTAACCATTATGTAATGCCCTTCTTTGTCTTTTTTTATTGTTGCTTTAAAGTCTATTTTGTCTGAAATTAGCTTAGCTTTTTTCTGTTTTCTGTTTGGTAGATTTTATTCCATCCCTTTAATTTTTTAAATTAAATTTTTCTGGGTACAAAGGAGGTGTATATATTTATGAGGAGGTGTATATATTTATGAGATGTTTTGATACAGGCATGCAATATGAAGTAAGCACATCATGGAGAATGGGGTATCCATCCCCTCAAGCACTTATCCTTTGAGTTACAAACAATCTAATTACATTATTCTAAAATGTATAATTAAGTTATTATTGACTATAGTCATCCTGTTATGCTATCAAATAATAAGTCTTATTCATTCTATTTTTTGTACCCATTAACCATCCCAACCTCCTCCCTAGGCCCCCACTATTATTCCCACCCTCTGGTAAACATCGTTGTATTTTCTATGTCTATGAGTTCAATGGATTTGATTTTTAGATCCCACAAATAAGTAAGAGCATGCAATGTTTATCTTTTTGTGCCTGGCTTATTTCACTTAACTTAATGACTTCCAGTTCCATCCATGCTGCTGCAAATGATCGGATCTCATTACTTTTTATGGCTGAATAGTACTCCATTATATATACGTATCACTTTTTTTTATCCATTCATCTGTCAATGAACACTTAGGTTGCTTTCAAATCTTAGCTATTGTAAACAGTGCTGTGGCAAACATAGGAGTGCAGATATCTCTTTCATATACTGATTTCCTTTCTTTTGGTATATATCTATCAGTGTTCCATCCCTTTAATTTGAGCATATTGATACCATTGCAAGTGAGATGGCCTCTTAAAGACAGCATACAGTTATCTAACTTGCCACTCTGTACCTTTTAACTGGGGGCTTTTAGCCCATTTACTTTCACGGTTAATACTGATATGTGCAGATTTGATCCTGTCATGTTGTTAGCTGGTTATTATGCAGAGTTGATTGTGTAGTTGCTTTATAATGTCAATGGACCACTTACTTGTGTGTTTTTGTGGTGGCCAGTAATCGTCTTTCTGTTCCATATTCAGCATACTCCTTAAGGACATCTCATAAGACAGGTCTTGTGGTAATGAATTCTCTTAGCATTTGCTTATCTGACAAAGATCTTATACCTTATTTATCCTTCACTTATGAAGCTCAGTTTCACTGGATATGAAATTCTTGGTTGGAATTTCTTTTCTTTAAGAATGTTGAATATAGGCCCCCAATCTCTTCTGGCTTATGGGGTTTCTGCTGAAAGATCCACTGTTGGCCTGTTGGGATTCCCTTTGTAGGTTATCTGCTCCTTCGTTCCAGCTGCCTTTAACATTTTTCCTATCATTTTGACCTCGGAAAATCTGATGACTTGTGGATGGTTGTCTTGTATAATATCTTGCAGGAGTTCTCTGCATTTTCTGAATTTGCATGTTGGCCTCTCTAGTGAGGTTGGGGAAATTCTTAGGGACAATATACTGAAATATAGTTTCCAAGTTGCTTGCTTTCTTTCCACTGGTGTCTTTCAGGGACACCAGTGAGTTGTAGATTTGCTGTCTTTACATAAGCTCCTGTTTCTCATAGGTTTTCTTCATTTTTTAATTGTTTTTCTCTTTGTCTGAATTATTTCGTAGAACTAGTCTTCAAACAAATTTTTTCCCTCAGCTTGGTCAATTCTACTATTAATACTTACAATCGTATTATGAAATTCTTGAAGTGAGTTATTCAGCTCTATCAGATTACTTTGGTTCTTTCTTAAAATGGCCATTTTGTCTTTCAGCTCCTTTATCATTTTATTATATTCTTTATATTCCTTGGATTGGGTTTTGACTTTCTCCTGAATCCCAATGATCTTCATTCCTAATCTGTATTCTGAAACCTGTGTCTGTCATTTCAGCCATTTCAGCCTGATTGAGAACTCGTAGGGAACTAGTGCTGTCATTTGGAGATAAGAAGACACTCTGACTTTTTGAGTTGCCAGAGTTGTTGTGCTGTTCCTTTCTTGTCTGTGTGGGCTGATGTTCCATCAATCTTTAAAGTTGCTATCTTTTGGATGAGGTTATTTTTCTTTCATCTTAGTTGATGTCATTGGGGGTTTAATTGTGATATAAGGGAGAGAGGGCGTTTAGTTGACTGGCTTCATTTCTAGAAGATTTTAGGGAGCCAAGTCTCAGTTCAACACTCCTAGGCTTCATGCTCCAATTCTGGGTGGTTGGTACCAGGCCCTTGGCTTTGTTTTCTAGCCCCTTGAGATTAGAAACCTGCTGTGCTGGAGGCACTTATGCATTCCCAATCCACTGGCCACAACACTGATGGGGGCTGCCAGCCAAAGTGCTTCAGCAGGACAGTGGCAGCAGGATGTGTGCTCAATCATTCCAGCAACTATAGCAGCATGGTAGGGTACATACATGTCTGCTGGGGAAGGGCAATGGCAAGAGCAGAATGGCAGCATTCTTGCATGCACTTGCACCAGCAGTGGCAGTGATGTCGCAGGGGCATGACACTGGTGGGGCATGGGATTGCCAATGTCTGTGCACATGTTCGCACTGCTGTTATTGTCTCATTTAATTTTTCCAATTTTAAATGTATTTTTTAATGCTTCCTTAAAATATTTGTTAAAGTAAAGGGGGAAGATAAATGACTGGACACACAAATGCATGCAGACACTTAAAACAGGGCTCAGCTTCCATTTGCTTCTCTCACATATTTCCTCATCCCCCTCCTGAGTTTGGAAGAATTTCATATGGCTTAAGAGAAGACAAAAATAACTGAGAGTAGCCAACTTCAACATCAGCCCTCTCCAGCTATGGAGATCTTGTGAAGTAAGAAAGCTCTGAAAACCTTGACTATTCTCAGGCCACTCAAAGGAAACACAGAATGGTGAAATCAAAGACAGATGTGAGTACTCCCATACCCAAAGCATCAGGAGCTTCAAATAATAGTTATTGTGTGTTCTGATGACTAAATTTAAAAGCAACTTACATCAGATTGCCTCTTAACAATCTAGTCTCTATTAAGTTATTTGTGGTTCATAAGTAAACTAGCCTCTTTGCTGTTTCTACCTCCAAAATATGATATTAACTCCAGAAGCCTCCATTCAGCTAGATGCTGCCATCCTACATGGCTAATTGCCTCCTGAAAGTGTCAATTTAGATATGCATATTTTTTCAACACTAATTTTACCTCTCATAAACAGAGGATGCTATTTTCTTTTTTTATACCAAACATATGGCTTCTTATTGTATGAAAATACTGGAGTTGTTCTGTGTCCTACAGACTTACTCTAAGAAAGTTAAACAGTTTTTTTTTTATTGTCCATGTGAGTCTTCTATTTACAATTAGCAGTGACTTTTTTCAATATTTAAACAACAGTATTAAAAGAATGGTTAACAGCTGTGTGCAAAATCACTACATACTTAGGCTTAAGGTCCTGACAAAATCTAATCAGCATCAAATTGCATTTTGTCATACTCATATAAAATTTTAGGGCTTTGTGTTTCTTTAAATAGTTCTGAAATTCAGAAATAATCCCCTGAGAGACTGGCATAATAAGGCTGTCTACCAACCACAGACTTTCTGGCACGCAATGAAATTCAAAAAGGGTAACACTATTGTTTTTCTCCAGCCTTCTCACCTCCAGATAAACAATCTGGCCATTCAGAAGCAAAAAAATACCCAGGGCACTAAGTTCACGACAGGGTTATTCTGAAGCTTGAGCATTCCCAAGGCAGAAATGCCCTGATTTTGACCCAGAATTAAATATTGGGCCTTGGTAGACTTACACGACAGACCTCCTTCAGTCAGTCTGGAGTAAGGTCATACCAGTTCTTCTGTCAACAAAGCAAGTTAACAGATAAGCTTAAGAACTCATGATGATACAAAATATAATTCAACATGTGAATTTCTGATTTCTATCAGCAAAGAGTCTAGGACCCAATGGTGTGTTGATAAATACTTAACAATCAGTTCTCTGGGAGAACTATTCAAAAGCAAACTCTGATTTGCATCATTTGCCTATTTCCACACCATGAACACTAAATACTTTGGCTAATTTCAAGCTACCAACATGATCTCACTGAATGTGGAGATGGAAAGAGATATGCACAATTAGTTCTCACCTAGACCACCTCCAGTAGTCTGCTCTGCTGGGACCCACCCCACCCAATGGACACACAGAAGTTTTACTTACCCACCCTGCTTAGTAGAGCCCCTCTGTTTTTTTTCTTTCCTTACAAGACTATATGCTGTCTCTTTCTACCTGCTTCATTTTGCCTCAAATAATCAACCAATTTTTATTTTCTTGTTTCCAGTAGGGTTAGAATCAACCAAATTCTTACTTCCGACAAGAGTACTTCTGCTGGTCCACATTGAATTCTGAGATCATTACCTTCTCAGGAAGACTTCCCTACTTTCGTGTCACTTCTTTATCCTGGATGCATTTCCTAGTCTCATACGCACTAACCCAGAGGCATTGGGAAGAAGAGTTTCAGGGGAAGATGCATCTGATCCCTCTGAGGGGTACATACAGGCATATAACCCTCATGAAAAGTTAGGAAGCCATCAAGTCCCATTTGCCCAGTATTGTCACTCCCTGCCTCTCTCCGAATCATTGTCCAACTCCCATTCTCTCCTTAATAGGGGGAAGTTCAGGGAGGAGAAAACATCATATCTTTGCTGAGCTACATCATTTTTTTTTATTCTACCAGCTTCTTAATATAGCTCTGTTCCTTGGCTTTAATCAATAATAAATTCTAATTTTGTTCCCTTAGTGTGGGCACTCAATGCTGTCTTATTGCATGTGGCATCTAGAGCAAACATATTTCAGCAGAGGTTTTACCAGACTTACTTGAGAGGACACTTCATCAATATACATATAATATATAAAATGTATATCTATGTAATTATGTATTTGTATTATTTTGTATTGTATGTATTTGTATATATTGTATTTGTGTTTTGTCTTTTATGTATACTACA
The DNA here is from genome assembly GCF_029289425.2 of Pan paniscus. Classification (NCBI taxonomy): domain Eukaryota; kingdom Metazoa; phylum Chordata; class Mammalia; order Primates; family Hominidae; genus Pan; species Pan paniscus. The sequence continues at coordinate 119,119,491 of NC_073253.2, read as the reverse complement.
TATATCTGTATATCTGTACATATATATGTATACTGGATTTATATGTATATTGTGTATGTATTATATGTATACACTATGCATACTCCTAAAACTACACCAGCACTAAACACTAAAGATTAAAATGGGATATATGGTCTCATGTCTGAATCTCCAGGCTTCCTTTCCCAGATTCAACTCTCCATAATATAGTTCAATTTCTCAGCTTTTGAAACATCTCAATTCTGTTCATGTTTCTAGTTAATTTTAAAGGTCATTTTTTTCTTTTCCTAGCAGCAATTTTATGCCACTCTAAAATAACATTGAGATTTCAGTAAATGGAAGTACCCAGTACAACCTGCTTCCATTGCTTCCCCTAAACTACTAGACCAAAGACCTGATGTAAACAGGAAGATGGTTTGGACCCTCCCCACAAATCTTCCACATGGAGTTTCCATCTCCAGAAGCCATCCAACTTCCTTTAATGTCCCATGAGTTATAAATAAGCAACCAAATAATGTATCACCCAAATTAGGACACTGTTGAAAGTGAAAGAAGGCACTGAAGATACATAAATAACTAATCTACAGCAGGCATGTATTAAGACTGCCCTAGGAAACGTAGGGTCTCCTTAATTATAATTTTCTTGCCATGGGATAACTTTACTTGTTATCTCATGCAGAAAATTCCTGCTGGAATAAGCCTGATGGGTTCACACAGTAAAGCAGATTCTTGGATCTCTGGTTGAAACTTCTATTTTTTAACTTATGCTCCCTCAGGAACTCTAATACCACACTCCTGTCTCCACACACTCTTTTGTTGGTTGTTCATGCCGTGGTACAATAGTCTTGGAATCTAGGCATGCCATTTGTCTCTGACTTTTCTATGTTTCTGCTGTTCCCCTGAGTGCCAATTCCACTCCAGAGGCATGTTGCAAAAGCACAGAAATGTTGGTGACTATAGTCCTGAGTTCCATTGTAGAGGAGCCAAGGATTGTAGCCCTTTCTGGAAGAGGCCATATAATAATACAATCTACATTCACTGGGATGAGAAAGACTGTAGGAGAAGCATTTTTGTTAACTATGACCTGGAGTTCAGTTTAGAAAATGTTAGGAAATGACAGACATGTAGAAGATACGTCTAGGCTGGAGATGTAAGTTTAGAAGTCACCAACACATAAAAGGTTTTTAAAGTCTTAGAAACATAGGACTATATATAAGATTTGTTAAACACTCAAAAATTTATTAGTGTAATTCATCACATCAACAGGTTAAAAAAGAAATATCGTATGATCATATCAACAGATGCGAAAAGAGCATCTGACAAAATCAAACACTCATGGTAAAAACTTTAGAAAACTAGGAATAGAGCAGAACTTCTTGATCTGGATCAAGAACATATACCCCCCAAAGCCCCCACACCAAACATCATACTTGATGGTAAAACAAACAAAAAACCACTATTTTCCCTTTAATTTCAGGAATAAAGGAATGATGCCCCTTCTAGCCATTCCTATTGAACATGCTGGAAGTCCTAGCTAATATAATAAGACATGAAAAGAAAAGTATACAGATTGGGAAGGAAGAAATAAAACTGTCTTTGTTCACAGATGGCATGATTGTCTATTAAGGAAATCCCAAAGAGTCAACAACAACAAGAACAAAGACTTTTGGAACTAATAAGTGGCTATAACAAGGTTGCAGGATAAAAGGTTAGTATATAAAGTAAATTGCCTTCTTATATACCATCAATCAACAATCAAAATTTGAAGTTTAAATTACTATACCATTTACATTAGCACCAAAAATTTAAATACAGTTGGGAACCACATAATGATGTTTTAGTCAATAAAAGACTGCATGTATGTCAGTGGTACCATAAGATTATAGTGGAGTTGAAAAGTACCTACTGCCTAGGATTTACTTACTATGTTTTATATTGTTATTTTAGTGTGTACCCCTTCTACTTATATAAGAAAAGCAAACTGCAAAGACAGCCTAAAGCATGTCCTTCAGGAAGTATTCAAAAAGAAGGCCCTGTTATCATAGGAGATGACAGCTCCATGCATGTTATTGGTCCTAGAGGCCTTCAGTGGGACAAGATGTGGAGGTGGAAGAGAGTGATATTGATCATCCTGACCCTGTGTAGGCTTAAGCTAAGGTATGTGTTTGTATCTTGGTTTTTCTTTTTAATTTGTACAACTCTATGGGGTACATGTGAAATTTATATATATATATATTTAGGGTATTTAGGTAAAATATATATTTAGGATGCCCATATCCTGAGTACAATACATTTTGTTAACTTCTGTCACTTTATTCTGCTATCAAACATTGACTTTATCAGTTCCACCTAATTTTACCTTTGTACCCTTTTTTTTTTTTTTTTTTTTTTGATATGGAGTCTCACTCTGTCACCCAGGCTGGAGTGCAGTGGCACGATCTCAGCTCACTGCAAGCTCCACCTCCCAGGTTCACGCCATTCTCCTGCCTCAGCCTCTCAAGTAGCTAGGACTACAGGCACCCGCCACCACGCCTGGCTAATTTTTTGTATTTTTGGTAGAGACGGGGTTTCACCGTGTTAGCCAGGATAGTCTCGATCTCCTGACCTTGTGATTTGCCCACCTTGGCCTCCCAAAGTGCTGAGATTATAGGCATGAGCCACCGCGCCTGGCCATGTTTGTACCCTTTAACCCACTTGCCTTCATCCTTCTCCTGCCCTCTACTCACCCTGTTCAGTCTCTGTAATGTATCTTTCCATTCTCTACCCATGTGATCAAACTTTTTAGCTCCAACATATAAGTCAGAACATGTAACACTGATCTCAACTTCCAGCTATGTTGCTGCAAATGACAGGATTTCATTTTTTATATCCTGATACATATACTCACTGCGTTTTCTTATCAGTTCATCCACTGATGAACACTTAGGTTGATTCCATATCTTTGCTCTTATAAATAGTGCTACAATAAACATGCCAGTGCAGATATCCCTTTGATATGTTGATTTCTTTTCTTTGGTGTAGATACTTAGTAGTGGAATTAATGGATTGAATTGTAGTTTGCTTTTGTTTACATTTTTGTTTTTTTGCGAAATGGCCATACTATTTTCCATGGTGGCTATATTAGTTTACATTCCCACAACAGTTATAAGAGTTCCCTTTTTTCCATATCCTCACCAAGATCTACATTTTTTTTTTTTGGTCTTTTTAATAACAGCCATTCTGAAAGGGACAAGATGATATCATTATGGTTTTGATTTGAATGTCCATGATGATTAGTGATGTTGAGAATTTCTCATATACCTGTTGGCCATTTGTCATATCTTTTGAGTGTCTATTCATGTTCTTTACCTACCGTTTAATGTGATTATTTGTTTTTTACTTGTTGTTTGAGTTCCTTGTATATCCTAGATATGAGTCTCCTATTGGATGAATAGTTTGCAAATATTTTCTCCCATTCAACAGGTTGTCTCTTCACTCTGTTGCTTATTTATTTTGCTCTGCAGAAGCTCTTTAGTTTAATTAAGTTTTATTTGTCTATTTTTCCTTTTTGCTGCCTTTGCTTTTCAGGCCTTAGTCGTAAGTTCTTTGCCTAGACCTATATCCAGGAGAGTTTCCCCTAGGATTTCTGTTAATATTATAGTTTTGGGTCTTATGATTAAGTTCTTCAACCCAGTTTGAGTAGAGTTTTGTATATGGTGAGAGACAGAAATCCAGTTTCATTCTTCTGCATGTGGCTATCCAATTTTCCCAGCACTGTCTATGGAAGAGAGTGTTTTTCCTTAACATAAGTTCTCATTGGTTTTGACAAAGATGAATTGTGGTAAATACATGGCTTTATTTCTGGATTCTCTATTATGTTCCATTAGTCCATGTGATTTTTTTATATTAATATCATGCTGTTTTGGTTACTGCAGCCTTGTAATATATTTTAAAATCAGGTAATGTGATGCTTCCAGCTTTGTTCTTTTTGCTCAGCACTGCTTTGGCTATTTGAGCTCTTTTTTGGTTTCATATGAATTTTAGAATTTTTTAATAATTCTGTGAAGAATGATGTTGATATTTTGATAGAGATTGCTTTGAATCTATAGATTGCTTTGCACAATATGGTCATTTTAATGATGTTAATTCTTCCGGTCCATGAGCATGGGATGTTTTTCCATTTGTTTATGTCATTTTCAATTTCTTTTATCAGTGTTTTGTAATTTTCTTTGTAGAGATCTTTCACCTCCTTGATTAAATTTATTCCAAGATATTTTTATTTTCTTCTGTAGCTATTATAAATGGGACTGCATTCTTGATTTCTTTCTCTGCTAGGTTATTATTGGTATAAAAACTTTTACTAATTTTTATAGTTGATTTTCTATCCTGCAACTTTACTGAATTCATTTATCAAATCTAAGAGTTTTTTGGTGAAGTCTTCAGGGTTTATCAGATATAAGATCATATCATAAGAAAAGAGGAACAATTTGACTTTCTCTTTTTCTATTTAGAGGCCTTTTATTTATTTCTCTTGTGTGATTGTTCTGGTCAGAACTTTCAGCACTATGTTCCAGTCAGTAAACTAGAAAAGGCAGACCCTCCCTCAGTCTGGGTTGGCATCATCTAATCAGCTGCCAGAGCTGCTATAATAAAGCAGGCAGAAGAAGACTGAAAGGGCAGACTTGCTGAGTTTTTCACACTTCATCTTTTTTTCTTTCCATGCTGGATGCTTCCTGCTCTCAAACATTAGACTCCAGATTCTTCAGCTTTTGGACTCTTGGACTTACACCAGTGATTTGCCAGAGGCCCTTCAGGCTTTGGCCACAAACTGAAGGTTGCACTGTTGTCTTCCCTACTTTTGAAATTTGGGGACTTGGACTGACTTCCTTGCTCCTCAGCTTGCAGACGGCCTATTGTGGGACTTCACCTTGTGATCATGTGAGCCAATACTGCTAATAAACTCCCCTTCATATATACATCTACCCTATTAGTTCTGTTCCTCTAGAGAACCCTGACTAATACGGATTTTGGAGTGGTGAAAGTGGTCATACTTATCTTGTTCCAGTTCTTAGAGGAAAGACTTTCAATTTCTTACCATTTAGTATGATGTTAGCTGTGAGTTTGTCATATATGCTGTTGATGTGATGTATCACATTTACTGATTTGTGTATGTTAAACTATCCTTGCATTCCCAGTATAAAAGTCACTTGATTGTGGTGTATTACCTTTTTGATGTGCTGTTAGACTCAGTTTGCTTATAATCTGTTGACAATTTTTGTGTGATATTTATCAGGGATATGAACTGTAGTTTTTTTGTTGTTGTGTCCCAGTCTGGTTTTGGTATCAGAGTGATGCTCGTCTCGTTGAATGAGTTAGGGAGAGTTCCTTTCTCTTGAATTTTTTGGGATACTTTCAGAAGGTTTCGTATTAGCTCTTTGTACATGTGATAGAATTCAGCTGTGAATTTATCCTGCCCTGGGCTTTTCTCTGTTGGGAGTCATTTTATTACTGATTCAATTTCACTAGTCATTATTTCTCTGTACAGGTTTTCTATTTCTTCCTGATTCAATCTTGGTAAATGGTATGTTTCCAAACATTTACCCATTTCCTCCTGTGTTTTCCAGCTTATCAGGGTATTGTTGTTTATAATAGTCTCTGATAATCTTTTGTATTCTGTGGTATCAATTGTAATGTCTTCTTTTTCATCTCTGATTTTATTTGGGTCTCCTCACTTCTTTCCTTGCTTAGTCTATATAGCAGTTTCTCAATTTTGTTTACCTTTTCAAATTACCAACTCTCAGTTTCATTGATCTTTTGTATTATTTTTCATCTCTATTTTGTTTAGTTCTGTTCTGATCTTTATTATTTCCCTCCTTCTGCAAATTTTGAGCTTGGTTTGTTCTTGCTTTTCTAGTTCCTTGAGGTGCATTGTTAGGTTGTTAATTTGTAATCTGTTTTTTATGTAGGCATTTATTGCTATAAACTTCCCTCTTAACACTACTTTTGTTGTATACCACAGGTTTTGATATGCTGTGTTTCCATATTCATTTGTTTCACAAAATTTTTTTATTTCCATCTTAATTTCTTCATTGACCTAATGGTTAATCAGGAATATATTGGTTAATTTCCATGTATTTACATAGTTTTCAAAGTTCCTCTTGGTATTGGTTTCCAGTTTTATTCCAATGTGATCTGAGAAGACACTTAATATGATTTCAATATTTTAAACTTTGTTGAGACTTGTTTTGTGGTTAACATATGGTCTATCCTGAAGAATGTTCCATGTGCTAATGTAAAAAAAAAAAGGTAATTCTGCAGTTGTTGGACGGAATTTTCTCTAAATATCTATTAGGTCCATTTGGTATCAAGTTAAGTTTAAATCCAATGTGTTGCTGTTGTTGTTGTTGATTTTCTGCCTAGATAATCTGCCTAATGCTGACAGTGGGGTGTTGAAGTCCCCCACTATTATTTTATTGCAGTCTCTCTCTCTCTCTTTAGATCAAATAATATTTGCTTTATGAATATTTGTGCTTCATTGTTGATTGCATATAAATTTAGAATTGTTATATCTTTCTGCTGGATTGATTCCCTTATCATTACATAATGACCTTCTTTCTCTTTTTTATTGTTCTTGCTTTGAGGTGTTTTTATCTGATATAACTGCTCCCATGCACTTTGGGTTTCTGTTTTTATGGAATAGCTCTCCATCTCTTTTCTGTCACATATGTCTGGTAAGATAAGTTTCATATAAGCATCTTATAGTTGGATTATGTTTTTCTATCCATTCAGCTGTGCTATATCTTTTTAACCGAGGTTTGAGGTTATTATTGATACATGAGGCTTTGTTCCTGTCATTTTGTTCATTGTTTTCTGGTTGCTTTAGATATTATTTGTTTCTTTTTTCTTCTCTTTTTGCCTGTCAATATGGTTTTGTGGATTTCGGTAGTGTTACCATTTGATTCCATTCTCTTCCTCCTTTCTGTGATTGCTTTACCAATGAATTTTATACATTCATGTGTTTTCATGATGGTAAATATTGTCCTTTTGCTTCCAGGTTTATAAATCCCTTGAGCATTTCTTGTAGCACTGGTTTAGCGGTAATAGATTTCTTTGATACTTACTTGTTTAAGAAAGACTTTATCTCTCCTAATTATAAAAGCAATCTTGTTAGATATAGTATTCTTGGGTTTGTCTCTTTCAGCACTTTTAATATGTTACCCCATCCTCTTCTGGCTTATTAGGTTCCACTGAGAATTCCACTGTTAGTCTGAACGTGTTTCCTTTATAGGTGACTAGATGCTTTTCTCTGGCTTTTTTTATGATTCATTCTTTATCTTTGACTTTAGACAGTGTATTAGTCCATTCACATGCTACTACAAAGAACTGCCTGAGATTGGGTTATTTATAAAGGAAAGAAGTTTAATTGATTTACAGTTCTCCAGGGCAGGGGAAGACTCAGGAAACTTACAATCATAGCATAAGGCGAAGGAAATACATCCTTATTCACAAGGCAGCAGGAGAGAGAGAAGTGCCAAGCAAAGGGGGAAAAGGCCTTTATAAAACCATCAGATATTGTGAGAACTCACTCACTATCACAAGAACAGCATGGGTATAACTGCCCCCCATAATTCAATTACTTCCCACTGGGTTCCTAATTCTGACAGTGTAGAGGTTATGGAAACTAAAATTCAGATGAGATTTGGGTGGGGACAGAGCCAAACCACACCATTCCACCTCTGGCCCCTCCCAAATCTCATGTCCTCACATTTCAAAACACAAGCATGCCTTTCCAAAAGTCCCCCAAAGTCTTAGTTCATTCCAGCATTAACCCAAAAGTCTGAGCCCAAAGTCTCATCTGAGAAAAGGCAAATCCCTCCCACCTATGAGCCTGTAAAATCAAAAGCAAGTTAGTTACTTCCTAAATACAATGAGGGTACAGACATTGGGTAAATACGCCCATTCCAAATGGAAGAAATTGGCCAAAACAAAGGGTTTACAGGACCCATGTATGTCTGAAATTCAATGGTGTAGTCATTAAACCTTAAAGTTCCAAAATTTCTGAGGGCTCTGTTCTGTTCCATTGATCTATATCTCTGTTTTGGTACCAGTACCATGCTGTTTTGGTTACTGTAGCCTTGTAGTATAGTTTGAAGTCAGGTAGTGTGATGCCTCCAGCTTTGTTCTTTTGGCTTAGGATTGACTTGGTGATGCGGGCTCTTTTTTGGTTCCATATGAACTTTAAAGTAGTTTTTTCCAGTTCTGTGAAGAAAGTCATTGGTAGCTTGATGGGGCAGCGCACCAGCATGGCACATGTATACATATGTAACTAACCTGCACAATGTGCACATGTACCCTAAAACTTAAAGTATAATTAAAATAAATAAATAAATAAATAAACTATCTTAACTTCAAAAAAAAAAAAAAGTTCCAAAATTATCTCCTTTGATTCCATGTCTCACATCCAGGTCACACTGATGCAATAGGTGGGCCCCCATGGTCTTGTGAAGCTGTACCCCTGTGGCTTCACAGAGTACAGTTCCCCTCCCAGCTGCTTTCACAGGCTGGTGTTGAGTGTCTGTGGCTTTTGTAGGCAAACTGTACAAGCTGTTGGTGGATCTACCATTCTGGTGTCTGGAGGATAGCGGCCCTCTTCTCGCAGCTTCTCTAGGTAGTGCTCTAGTGGGGACTCTGTGTGGAGGCTCCAACCCCACATTTCCTTTCTACACTGCCCTAGCAGAGGTTCTCCATGAAGTCTCTGCCCTTGCAGAAAATTCTTCCTGGACATCTAGGCATTTCCATACATCTTCTGAAATCTAGGTGGAGGTTCCCAAACCTCAATTCTTGTCTTCTGCATACCTGCAGGCCCAGTACCATGTGGAAGCTGCCAAGGCTTAGGGCTTTCACCCTCTGAAGCAATGACCTGAGCTGTACCTTGGCCCCTTTTAGCAATGAATGGAGCAGCTGGGATGCAGGACACCAAATCTGGAGGCTACACACAGCAAGGGGTGCCCTGGACCCAGTCCACAAAACCATATTTGCCTCCTAGGCCTCTAGGCCTGTGGTGGCAGGGGCTGCCATGATGGTTTCTGACATGCCTTGAGGCATTTTCCCCATTGTCTTGGTGATTAGCATTTGGCTCCTCATTACTTTTGCAAATTTCTGCAGCTGGCTTGAATTTCTACCAAGAATATGAGTTTTTCTTTTCTAAATGTATCATCAGGCTGCAGATTTTCCAAACTTTTATTCTCTATCACTTCTTGAACACTGCCATTTAGAAATTTCTTCTGCCAGATACCCTAAATCACCTCTCTCAAGTTCAAAGTTCCACAGATTTCTAGGGCAGGATCAAAATGCCACCAGTCTCTTTGCTACAGTTCCCAAGAAGTTCCTCATCTCCATCTGAGACCACCTCAACCTGGACTTCATTTCTGTATCACTATCAGTATTTTGGTCAAAACCATTCAACAAGTCTCTAGGAAGTTTCAAACTTTCCCACGTCTTCCTGTGTTCTCCTGAGCCCTCCAAACTGTTCCAACCTCTGCCTGTTACCCAGTTCCAAAGTTGCTTCCACATTTTTGGGTATCTTTATAGCAGCACCACACTCTCTGTGGTACAAATTTACTGTATTAGTTCATTCTCATGCTGCTATAAAGAACTACCCAAGACTGGGTAATTTATAAAGGAAAGAGGTTTAATTGACTCACAGTTCTCAAGGGCTGGGGAGGCCTCAGGAAACTTACAATCATGGTGGAAAGGGAAGCAAACATGTCCTTCTTCACAAGGTGGCAGGAGAGAGGGAATTTCTGAGAAAAAAGGGAAAAACCGTTTATAAAACCATCAGATGTCATAAGAACTCACTATAATGAGAACAGCATGTATGTAACTGCTCCCATGATTCAATTACCTTCCACTGGGTCCTTCCCATGACATGTGGTGATTATGGGAATGACAATTCAAGATGAGATTTGGGTGAGAACACAGCAAAACCATATCAGACAGTCTGACTATAATGTACCCTAGAAAAAACTTTTTGCATTATATCTACCTGGGGAATACTGAGCCATCTGTATCTGAGTGTCTACATCTCTAGCTAGTCTTGGAAAGACTTTATTATTTTTTAAATAAGTTTTTTAATCCCTTCATTTTCTCTATGTCCTCAGTGATACAAAAAAATTAAATATTCAGTCATTTTATGTTGTCCCAAATGTCACAAAGGCTTTGTTCATTCTTTATTTTTCTTGGCTGGATTATTTCAAAAGATTTGTCCTCAAGTTCTGAGATTTTTTTTTTCTTCTGCTTGATCTAATCTATTGTTGAAGCTTATATATATATATATTTGTATTTCCTCCAAAATATTTTTTGTTCCAGAATTTCTATTTGATTCTTTTTCAAAATAGCTATCTCTTTGGCAAATTTCTTATTCAAATCCTGAACCATTTTATAGATTTCATTGTATTATCTTATAGAATTCACTTGTATCTCACTGAGCTCCTTTAAAATTTATATTTTGATTTCTTTTTCTGGGATTTAAAAATTTTCTTTTTGATTAAGATATATTGCAGGAGAGTTATTGTGTTTCTTTGGAGGTGTCATATTTCTTTGCTTTTCTGTTTCCCATGTCTTTATGTTGATATCTGCACCTCTGTTATAACAGTCACCTCTTTCTATTTTTTAATTTTTACCTTCATAGGAGAGGACTTTTTCTTGAAAGTGTATTTCTTGTGTTGGTTAGATAGGGCACTTTGGCTTTGAATTCTAGGTGCATTCAGTAGTATTGTTTCTGTATGATTTCTTTGGCAGTAAACAGCATTAGTGGTATCTATAATTTCCTTTTTGAGGGTACAGTTAAAGTGGAGGCTGTGGTAAAGTTGTGCTGGGTACTGAGATGCCAGGTAGGCCAGTCTTCAAGCCCCAGTGGAGAAGTGGCAGGCTGAGCATGTCTATCCTTGTGACCCATGGTGGTTTACAGTGGCACTGATGTTGGTGGATACCAGCAGCCTGATTATTGGGCATCCAGGTGGCTTGCTTGGATGCCAGTAGTGCCAGCAGTGGACTGGGCAGGTGGGCAGGTTCTCAGGCCAGCATGGTATGGGCAAAGGTAGTAACAGTGGTGAGATGACTCTCTGGGTCCCAAGAAGTATGTATTGCTTTTGACAATGACTGTGATGAGCTGGGCAGGCCAGTCTTCAGACCCACAGATGGCATTCTCAGGTAGATGCCATCTGAGGTAATAGTAGCCAGGAGTTTAGGCCCAACCTCAAACCCCTTGGGAGGAATGCTCAGGTGCCCTGGATAGTGGATTGAGTTGGTCAATCCCCAGAACCCTAGGCTATGTGCTCCATCTTGGAGTGAGGAGGGGGGTTGGTGATGAGTATGGGGATATAATACCAAAAGTATAATTCATGAAAGGAAAAATTAATAAGTTGCACTAAAACTTCTGCACTGTTGAGAGACTGAAGAGACAGGCCACTGATTGGGAAAAAAAGATACTTGTAAACCACATATCTGATAAAGGACTTGTATACAAAATATCCAAAGAACTCTTAAAATTCAACAATAAGAAAGCAAATAATCCAATTATAAAATGGGTAAAAGAGCTGAGCACATACCACACCAATGATAAATATACAACAAATAAGCATATGACAACATGCTCAACATCACATGTTATTAGATGGCTGCAAATTAAAACAATAAGGAGACACCACTTATACAATTATTAGAATGGCTAAAATCCATAAAATTGTTAATACAAAATGCTGGCATTTTGGATATAGAGTAATAGGGATACTTATTTTATTGCTGGTACAAATGCAACATTTTATACTTTGTATTAGAGTTTGGTAGTTTTTTACAAAGCTAAACATTGTCTTATCACATGATCCAGCAATCAAGCTCCTAATTATTTGCCTGAGTTGAAAACACATCTACCCAAAAACCTGCATGCAACCCTTCATAGCAGCTTTATTCACAATCATCATAAACTGAAAGTAACCAAGATGTCTTTCAATAGCTGAACAGGTAAATAGTGGTATAACTACATTACAAAATATTATTCAACATTTAAAAGAAATGAGCCATCAAGCCATGATAAGACATGGAGGAACTTAAACATACATTACTAAGTGAAAAAAGGCAATCTGAAAAGTTCTGTGATTCTAGTTATGACATCCTTGAAAAGGCAGAACTATGGAGGCAGTAAAGAGATCAGTAATTGCCAGGAACTTAAGGGGAGGGAAGCATTAATAGGTAGAGCAAGGGGATTTTTAAGGCAGTGGAACTATTCTATATGAAACTGTAATGGTAGATCCATGGCATGCATTTGTCAAAACCCATAAAACTATATGACACAAAGAGTGAATCTTAATGAAAACTGTGGCCCATAGTTAATAATAATGTATTGGTTTGTTAATTATAACAAATATACTACTAATGCAAGATATTAATAACAGGAGAAACTATATGGGGGGGGTAAGGAGGTTGGGGTTAGGTATATAGAATTCTACGTATGATCTGCTCAATCATTCCGTAAATCTAAAACTCTACTAAAAAAAATTTAGCAATGGTAAATTTAGCAATTTTAAAAACTAACTAAATAGGACCAAAGCACCAAAGAATTAACTGTTGACAGAAGAGAAGGGATTCAAATGATTTTCCAAGGCACATTATTATTTGATGTTCACAGAGATTAAAAAGAACTATGAAAGAAGAGACCGGCAAATTGAGAAGAAACTGGGTAGAACGTGGTATCCTAGAAGCTAAGTGAAGAAATAGCTCAAAGGGATGGGAGTAATAAGTCGTATCAGACACTGTTAATGGGCTAAGTACGATGAAGACTGAAATATTCCAGTATATTTAGCAAAGTGGAAATCATCATCAGTGACCATCAGTGGAGTCTGGGGGTGTGGTGGGGGAAAAGCCCTGATCCTATGGTTTTGAGAGAAATAGTGAATACAGATAAAGCTTTTCAGGAATTTTTTGCTACAAAGGGAGCAAAGAAATGGGAAAAACCTCGAAGGGATATGGCATTGAGAGAGAGGTTTTTAAGATGAGAAAATTTGCAAAACACGTATGTGCTGATGGAAATTATCCAGTAGAAAGGGGAGAAATCATGATTCAAGAGAAAGAGTGAGAGAATCCTGAAATGATGAAGGATAAGAAATGGGATCTAGTCCACAAATGGAAGGACTAGGGTGTGTGGACAATTCACCCAAAATAGTGTGGAAGGAAGAGTATATGGGCACAGATCCTGATAGGTGGGATGACAGAGTAGTCACAGCTCTTAGAAATTCTCTGCTTCTATTTTCTCAGATAAATTAAAAACTTGCTTAACAGCTGAAAGTGATAATGTGGAAGAAGGTATTGGAGCTTTGAGGAAAAGAGGGAAGATATAAAACAGCCATCCAGAAAGTGGGAGAATGAAATGTTACAGGATTGCCAAGTAGCACTGAGAGCCAACCTGGGGTGGATGGCATAAATGTAAACTGACAATAGTATGCACAGTTACCATTTTGTTCCAGCCATGTTTAGCTGACAGGCACAGGCTGGGATTAGTCAGAGTTGTATTTAACCAGGATGGGGCTTTGCTAGTGTGAAATAAGGTGTAGGGAGTTGAGCATGTATGCAAAGGAATGATTATAAGGGTGGACCATAGAACCTAAATTGAGTGAAGAAGTAAATTAGGACATAAAAGGGAAAGTGAGGGATAAGCAGAAATAGTGAATAATATAGATCCTGGGGAGGCTGGAAATATTTTTCGGAGTCATAGTACTAGAAGGAGTGATATTAAACCTTGTAGATCATAGTTGGGGAGGGACATACTTCAAATTGAATTGGAAAAGTTTTAAATATTGATAATGACAAGTTCTCAGGTGTCCCCATTGGATTGAATTATTGTAATGTCTTAGTTTGTGCTGCTGTAACAAAATACCTCATATTGGGTAATTTACACAGAACAGAAATTTATTTCTCACAGTCTGGAAGCTAGAGGTCCAAGATCAAGGCACTAGTAGGTTCAGTGTCTGGTCAGGACCCAGTTTCTCTCCTTCCAAGATGGCAACTTGTCTCTGTGTTCTCTGGAGGGAATAAACACCGCCATCCTCACATGGTGGAAGGCAGAAGAACAAAAAGGGCAAATGTTGTGTGAAGCCTCTTTTATGAGGCATTAATCCCATTCACCCATTCACAAACACAGAACTCTAACACCCTAATCTCTTCCTAAATCCCACCTTCTAATAACTGCTGCATTGGGGACTAAGTTTCAACATATGAATTTTGGAGGGACACATACATTCATACCGTAGAGGGTAGTCAAGATAATTAGAGGAGAGGAGGTTATGGAACTAAGAGACTAGGGTATTGGAAAAGGTCATCTGTTGTCTGCATGAATACAGATATAGAAATCACCAAGAACTGCTGCTGCTCCATTGGCTGATGGTGTGAGTTTACATTGACTTGCCCATATGAAAGCTATTAATATAGACACTTTCAACTCCTTGCAGATGCCATTTCAGTCACATAGGTTTCAGAATTCCTGCGGCTCGGCTGCTACCGGGAAGCAGATACATTTGGCCTTATGTGCTATGCATTTCAGGAGCAAACAAAAATGATGACGCATTTCACAGGGAAACAGGACCAGGATCAAGGTTATGGAATTCAACAAATATGAACTGTCAGAAGCTAGAAGACTGGCTTAGTAGTAGAGACCTCCGGGTCAAAATACTCAAGTTTCCTTGGAACCAGAGATTCCAATCTCAAATGTTTCAACTCTGTCCTTCACCCTTTGAAGGCAGGTAAATTGGGTAGCACAGAATTGATTGGACAGGGTCTTTCAGATGACATCTTAAGACCAAAAGCTCCATCTGCTTTCTTAGGACATCAGGTAATTCGTGGCTTTTTTTTTTAGGAACAAGGACTGACATTACAACACTTGGCCAATACTAAAGTATAGACTGAAAAAAATGGAGACATTGATTTTACCCTGGAATGTATTCATATATAAGTCACCCTCCAAAAGTAAACAGAGAGAACAGTAATATGATATCAAAGCAAAGAAGTTCTGTGTTTCTGGTTTGCTCAATAATTCACTCTCCAATGTGCATAACATACATACCCAATTCTAATGGAGTGAAACGTCAACTTTGAACAAGTGAGATAAGTTTTTAAGGAAAGGACAAACATCTGACTTTAATAAACAGAATTATCTGAGATGTTTTCAGAGTTGTTATTGGTTATCATTCTATTCTAATAAATCACTGTAGGGAAGCAAAAGGAATTGGTTGTCATAGGTATTTTTCAACATGGTCTCAAAGTAAATTTATCAATTGAAGCAAATCTATAATCCTTAATGAATATAATGTAGAGAATCAGGAATTCAAACTGCTTGCCTAGGCGTCATACCTGATTAATATAAAATCAATCACCTTCAAGTAATCATCACTGCAAACATTTCAAGGTACTAAACAAGTTCAAAACATACAAGAAAAAAGGATATCACTTCGTTACTAAGCAAATTTTGCACTTATAAAACAATATACTTGGTATTAGGCAAGTCATAGGTAAACATCACTTGTGATTGCTATGTTGCAGCATCAGGAAAATGTTATAGATTGTGGACAAGAAACTGTAGTCAATAATGGCTTATCTTGTACATGGCTTTGTTCATGTTTGAAATACACTAGAAGACATGAACCAATACACTGTATGTGCAGACGCTTTCTTTCATGAGTTTCTGTCATAAAAGTAGAACCAGGTTTCCAAGTAATAGCTTCAGGCCTGTAAAATGCTTGAACAGTTACTGAATATGTTTAATGATGTCAAGTGTAGTTGTCTTCTTCCAAAATTCCTGGTCTAGACAAGTTTATAAAGCAGGTATGCAAATTTTGCAATGAGAATATTTTTTCCCCCAGTGAAGGAAGATTAAATGGTGATCTTGGTTCAGTGCTGCTAACTGACCAGTTAAAGATGCTCTGCCTTTATTCTGATTTATATTTGGCAATGTGACTGAATTCACAGCCTATAGATTAAATGTTATTTTAGAAAGTTGAAATCTGTCAAGAAGTGGTAGTTATCACATTATATACCATTTATGAAACCAATAAATGCTATTTCTATCAGGAAAAAGCATTTGTGGATGATTAACAAAGAAAACACAAAACCAGAGCAAGAAAGATGTATTTCCATCCTTATAGTCAAATACAACTATTCGAGATATTAATTATAACTTTTGCTCTAGTGCAATCTCAGGCTGTCACATAAGCCCTAAATTCACACTGAATAAACTTGGCAGTGACTGGGTGACCTTTAAGATAAACTAATGTCTGAGTCTATCCAGTACAAGCAATACTGTGCTTCATAGTCAATTATCATTCAACTTAATTCTCTATTTTTCAAATGCTAACTCACTACTCCCATCACAACACATCCTGCACTGAAATTCCCCTTGGTATGGTCCTATCCCCCCTTCTGATTGAAGAGACTGGGGAAAGATAAGGGACTTAATTAACATGTTGATTCATTATTGAAAGTCATTGGAGTGGTCCTCAGGAGCAATGTTTCCAAGTAAGGTAGAGGAGGAATTTTATTCCCCTAGTGCCAGTTTTAGAATCTAGTTAGAACTATTACTTCTATTCTCCTAGGGCATAGTTCCCCTTTGGTGTCAGAGACAGGTACAAGAAGAATAAAAGATTCTGTAGTCATTGATTATCTTTAATTTGAAGTTACAATTATTGTCAAAGGCCAATTTATTTTCCTAACAACCATGAAGTTATGGGAAGGTAATATTAAGCCAAATTTTACGAATGGGAAACTGAAAATTATAGCATTACTGGAACTAAGCCTAAGCTGAAAACACACTTAAGGTCTTCCAAACCCTTTCCTTGTTCTTTCAACCAAAGAGTCAAAATAAGGTGTTATTTAGCTCAAATTTAAGTAACCATATGTAATATATACCTACTATGTACACTCACAAAAATTTTTAAAAATAGATAATAAAGTGCCACACATTTCTCTCAAAAAAAAAGAAAAAAACAAATAATCATATATTTTCTTAGGAAGCAAAGGTGAATTATTTGAACTGGCCTTTTAAAAAAATTACTGATAAAACACTCAGATCAGTGCCAAATCTATTTCCTAGAATATTTACCCAGGCCAAGGCTGAGTTAATAGCATTCTCCAAGCTTTCTTGCTTCTGAGATATACTTGATCCATCTCACGGCAACTATTATTAGTGAAATATCACTGTCAATGCCCAGTCGGGAGCTCTCTAGCTGCATATTAACTAAACTTGGGCATTTATAAAACTAACATTATCACAATATAATTATTAACTAAACTTGAATCACTTTAAAAAGATGTAAAATTTAAGGAAACATCAGTTGTAGTTTCCTGAATTTAACCTAGAAATTCTATATGAATAGGATACTCAGTCAATAATGATAGATATAGATAGATAGGTAGATAGATAGATAAATAGATATACACACACATACACAATACATACACATAGTGGTAGAGATAATGTTTACCTGACATTAATCAGATAAACATGGGAAAAAATGCAAAGCAACAAGTGTGAGAAGACCTCAGAAGAAAATGATGAACCCTAAGATGATATGGATTGGTTTCCCCAAGTCTATGGAGTTGGGGAAGTTGGCATGAGGAAGATAGTTTTGACCCAAGTTCAACAGATTGAGAGACTAAGTAGATAAAGATGGTAAGAAAGGGACAGGCCAGCTTGGAGGTGCTTAAAGATGGGTTAAAGCTGAGAACAGCAAAGATTTGGTTTTCTCACAATGAACCCAAGAATATGTTTCTTCAATCACTACATCTTGTTTAGTATTATAGATATTTTTATTGATTATTACTATAATACTAAATAGTATTATTTAATATTATAAGCAATCACTACTTATAAGGACTCATCAGATCACAGAACTAATCTAAAATATGTTCATTTATGTACAAGAGAAAAGGAAACTGGGCTACAAGTAAACAGACTATGTATTTCACCAACTGGGCCTCAGTTTCCACTATAAAATAAAGGTATGTCTTCAAGTTAAAAGTACTGGAAAATAGTCACAAAATGGCTTAAGCAAGCAGGGAAAATATTGGCTCACTCTTATTTCTGTCTCTCTTTTCAGTTTTTCTCTGCATCAAATTTGTTTTTTGACAAGCTCTGTCGACCTGGGGTCAAAGATAGCCCATGGCAGCTCAGAGCACTAGAGCTAGCAGTCCTCAATGACACGGAGCGCTCTTCCAAAAGCTCCAATAATACTCTCAGGAAATGTTCTAATGGGCCTGTTGGGTCACATGTCCGTACCTGACTCAATCACTGTAGCCAGGGGAATGGTGTACTGTGATAGCCAGGCCGGGTACCATGCCCATTCCTGGGGCATGGGATAGGCGGCCATGTGGTTTCTAGCCTCCCTGGATAAGGGAGGAACAACTACTGAAAGGAAAAGATGCTGTTGAAACAGATAAAATGTGAATGACCACTGCAGTGAATTATTTAACATTTTTAAAAATCAATATTATACTACCCTAAATTTACTGACAAAACAGAGGCAATATGCATATTCTAACACTCTTTATAACAAGGCATATGTTTTGATTTCCTGAGAAAGCTCTAATGGCCCTTGCCAACACACTAAATGGCAGTTTGCATTGCCTGTGTGTTCTGTCATAAACATAATGTGCTTCACGTCTCTCCTCGGTTTATACATCTTCATTTTTAATTGGCCATTAATGTTTTCTGAATGTCTTCACATTCTCACACAGCGCAGTATAAGAAGGTAGATTTTACCCACATACACTCTCATAAAGATTTCAGAACATTAGAATACCTCATCGGTTTGCACTGCTAGAAACGCTAGGTTTCCAAAGGGACACAACCAAGATCAAGAGGGAAGAAAGGAGTACTATCCCTGGCTGAACTCCAACTTTGGCCAAACATAAGCAAATAAGTAAAATTTGTCTTTGGTGTTTGCCTCCATCTAGGTTTCTGTCTCTCAGAGCCCACAGAGCCAAAGCTTTTTCAAGATAACCCTTACTTCCCCAGACACACTTCCTAGGCTGCTGCTAAAACTGAAGTTCCCTGAGAAAGAAAAGAATGAGAACACAAAAAAAGCATTCAATGGTTTATTTTACATCATAAAGGGAATTCATATCAATAACAATAAGTGATAATTAATTAAAATTGAAAAAATTGTCCTTGTTCTGTGTTGCTTCCACTGAATAATTTATCACCGCATCACCAACCAACCCAAACATGGCCACGACATAGAAGGAGCAGTCTCTCTCCTTCTGCTTTTAATTTGGCTCTCCCAGCCTCACGTCTACCCCCAACAACCTTCTCACTCCCCACCCCTTGAATCTTGTGGCTTCATAGACATTTTAATGCTAATCACCATGGTGTTTAGCAGTTCCCTCTAAATCCTTGTCTAACCAAGGTGAAATTTGGTATTTTATCGGCTTTAAGCAACTGCTTCACAAAAAAGAGACCACATGACTTTGTTTCTGAAGAAGAGCAGATCATCCCGACACAACCTGAGGAATCTATAGAAAAACTATTCCTGACCTCTGCTCTGCATTAAGTCTCACTCCATGGCTTTGTTATTTTTGGACAGTGAAATTACAGAGTTGCATGCCAAGCTCTTTCCAACAGCAGGTTAATTTAGCTATGTTGGCTGCTAAGTTCCTATTTTATCCTGCTTGCCACTTAGTCGCTTAAGGACAAGTCTGGGTCTTTATCTCCTCCCAGGATGGCCTCCTAAGTGCTGCTTGTTAAAAATGACACAATGCCAATATTATAATAAAGACACAGCTTAAATATTTGAAGTAAACAACAAGGTTATTACCAACCAACTGCCAAATACAGGCTACTTCTGATAAGTCTTTCAAAAAAACAAATCAAAACAAAAACCCACATGGTTTTCATTTTTCACACACAGATATGGTCATTTTAATATAACCAGAGATGGGGGGACACATTATGCAAATGTAGTAACAAATGTAAAATGATAAATTAGCAAGCAACTATTTAATTATTACTGTGAGTAATTCCTGTAGATTGTGCCACAGCTAATGAACCTGAACTTGTCCTGGTTGACTGCAGTGTTCTGTTGAAACATTTCCATTTGGTTTGTTTGCTGCCTCTGCAGCTCAGTGAAGTAGATAGCATCTGTTTAATGAGCTCCCACTTCATTACAGAGCTGTACTACTTACTGAGTCATTCTCCTTAAGCATGCAGGCTGTGTACTCTGCTGTTGTTTTAAAGCAAATACTAATTTATGATTACCTGTCACATTAGGCCATCGAAAATTGTACTCACACTGGCTCACATGAGCAGAATGCTAATGAGCTGATTATGGTCTGTGGTAGTGTCCCTTGCTTATAATCCGCGGACATAAATTCAGATCCCAGTACAATATGGGCTCCAGAACAATAGATGCTGTTTGAGGGGAAGGAGAGGGAAGGAAAGGGGGGTGAAATCATCACATGTAAATGCACAGACTCTCTCAAAGCCAACAAACTCAGCAATGACCTAATTCAATGTGCACGGATCGTCAGAAACACCCATTACACTATGTCACGTACAGAGGAAGATGAATGACTCTCTGGCTATTCACTCCCTGGCATGGTCATTATCTAATTGAAGTCTGATGCCCAAGCAAGGCGGATCCTGACACGGTGACTGCAAGCCTCTATTGTATGGAATAAATCCTATAGATGCGTCCTAAAATGATACTTGCAGAGAAAATTCCAATCAATAACACTTTTCCAAATTGTAGCTTTTCATCTTAAAGCCTAATATTTACCTGCAGGCTTTAGCACAATGCTCTTTTACTAGTTTTTTCCCCCTCTGTCCTCCCTTACAAGCATGCCATTTGCACTTTCAAATACAATATTATGCAAAATACTTCATTAAATGTCTTTTATTTTTAGTTTATCCCCTATAATTTGCCCTCATAAATTAAAACTATGGGAAGATGTGATTTTTGCCTTTTTATTGGCAGTCTGCTCAGTTTGGTTTTTTGTTTGTTTATTTTAACAGTCCTTACTTTATTCTGCATGGGGACATCGTGGTTTGCATCAGAGAGCTTGCTGCCCTTGCTGGTTCAGGGAGATCCACAAATACCACTTTCTTAGAAATGTGTGCACCAGTCATAATCTGTGGTTACAAATACTGCTTGAGACATCAAACGTGAGGATCAGCAATGATGGAGGTGGCCAAGAAACATTCATAATCACACTCACATCTAGAATATTGCTGCCCTTGCTAGTTCAGGGAGATCTACAAATATCACTTTACAGATGCCATGGGTTCCATCTATATTAGTCTCTGCAATGGAGATTAGAAAACCTAACCAAGGTAGCTTATATGATACACAAGAATACAAAGATTAATCTTCTACATATCAGCCCCCAATACTCACTCTCTTTAATCCCTCTCCTCCTTTTTCTCCTCCTCCTCCTCCTTCTCCTCTTCCTTCTCCTTCTTCAAGACCACCTACTTAGAGACTACAACTTTCCCCCTAATAGAACTTAATATTTTTTAAATTTTCATTTTCCAGTGTTTCATTGTTCAGGACTTGCAACTAGGCTAATGGAAGGCAAGAATAAAAAGAAGAAAATGTCTACCTTTGATACTGTTAAAAGAGAAAACAGGTGAGAATAAGCATGAATCATACCTATGTATGCTCATTATACATTTTCAACTAAACCCTAAACCTTATAAACTTATATCATATAATATCTAGCAGTTCTGTATATCATCTCTTTCAATAGGTGGCTATTTTATGCCTCATCTCTTTCTCACTACAGTGAGTGGAGTAGGCCCTAAACTAAAATGAAGCAAACCTGAATTCTTTTGTCCAACAACTACACAGCACTCTAAACTATAATTCTGAGTTTGACTGCTTCACAGGTCAAAATAACTGCTAAGATTCCTTTTAATTCTACTATTTTATAATTCCACTTTCTTAGCAATCATTAAAGGAGCCCTAATCAGTATGGGTGTCCAAGACTATTACATTGCTAATATTAATTTTAACCACATTTCTGATTTACTCTCATAAGATGAAAACAGTTCTTAAAAATTAGCAATTTTCTTCAATGCACAAATGAAGTGATATGGCTTTTCATTTCAAATGATGCCAATTTACACCATGGCAACCCTGACCCACTGTTTCCTGAAAGAAACCAAGGTTTAATTCGTCCTTCTGATGCACAAATCTGATTTTAACTACACACAAATTATAAATTATTGGGCAAATTTGCATATAGTTTTTTTAATGGATCTTTAAGAATCTAGTAACCCAGCTCATGTTATTATCTTAAATGAATGAAAAGATTTCAAGTTATTCAACAGAATATTTTTCATAATACCTATGTTTAAACTGCAGAAAAATGGAAGCAAATTAGTTAATTACTGTCTTCAGCTGTATGAGTGCTAACAAATTCTTTTTCCTCACCTATAATGAACTCCCAATGCCAGCCAAGATGGGGGAGCCGTGAGCAGCGGTGCAGGTTTTTTTCTGCAAAAACAAATTGCTTTTCCTGATTTACATGGGAAAAAAAGACTGAGTGCCTATTTACACACTGGATAATCCAATTTGATTATTTTGCAAAACAGTCACTTTCCCCTTATTGGCAGCACTAAGTATTGTGCAGGCTCTCAACTGGAAGGAAAAAGGATATGCATTAGATACAAGGCCACACAATGACTATGCTCAATTCAACAAGTAAAGTGAGTTTATTTTAAAAAGAAGGTGGAGAGGCAATGAGAAACATTTGGTTGTATGTCTACAAAAAGTATCTGTACTTGATATCCACAAAGAAGACTAATATGGGGAAATCTCACCAAGACTGAAAAAAAAGGAGAGGTTTTATTATGAACTCTTATTTGGTGTGTCCCATAGGATTTTGCACATTTGCCCAATTCTCAAGAACACATTCTTTTGGGGCCAGAATAGAGATAATAGCTATTAAATATTCTTTCATAGGATGAGCCAGATAAAATATATGAAGATTTATAGATACAGATAAAGATATAGAAATATCTATAATTCAATCAATAACCAACAATATTTAAAATAGCTGAGCAATACCAGCAGGAAAAGAACGGTGTGAAGGAGTGCTAAGGGAAGGTGCAAGATTGGTAGGGTTTATATGGGGGAGGGAGTGCTGCTTTAATTGGATTTTGTTTTCCATAGCTAATCAGAGAGGTCACTTGCAAAATCTTTTTGTAAGTGTTAACCCATGGTCTCCCACCGCAGTAAGCTGGGAAAAAAGAACTACACCTATTTACAATGTGTTTTCCATAAGCAAGGCAAATCTAAAATTGTGA
Source organism: Pan paniscus (assembly GCF_029289425.2). Lineage (NCBI taxonomy): Eukaryota > Metazoa > Chordata > Mammalia > Primates > Hominidae > Pan > Pan paniscus. Next base: position 119,096,186 of record NC_073253.2, on the reverse strand, counting down.
GGTTGGGTACATGGGGCTTTTACATAGGCAGTGAGCCTGCTGTCGGAGCCATCTTCATACCAGCCAAATCAGCCTCAAAGACAAAAAGAGAAAATGGAATGTGAAAAGACAAAAGTGACCAGCCTCTCAGCTCCCAAAGGGACCCTCCAAATAGCACAGCAACGGCAGCACTGTAACCTTCCTTGGCTGTCACAGGATCCTGTGAATAAAGAAAGTGACAAGCAAAACTAATTTGAGGTGGCAGTTGATGAACATTTGCCCATGTAAAAGCCACCACCAAGTGTTTCCTTTCCCAAGGACCTTAGGAAAAAAAAAAAACAAACTAGGGTTCACTACCGGCTTCCTGTTTATTAGTGGGACTCAAAATGCAGAATATAAATGCATGTGCTGTCACACACGCATACACACACACACATTGTGAAATGGAGCGCTATCTTAACTCTGACATTTTATGTCTTTTCTGTATATATAAGTGATATATAATACACGCATACATAAGTTAAAATGCCAAATTGGAAAGAGTCTGCTCAATCATGTCTTATGACATGATACTTCCTGGGAATAAAGCTTTCAGAATGTGACAATCAGACACGGCAATTAAAAATTAATACTGAAGCAGGTGTAGCGATATTTAGCATGTGTGCAGTGGAAGGTTGTAGAAGAGGTCAGTCACATGGTCTGCAAAATAGTCCAACTCTGTTGAAATCCCCGGCCCTAACCTCACCCTTTGCTTTGAAAATAATTCTTTAGCTGGTCAGCAGCATCTCAGTGTTTTCACTGACTTCAGAGGCAAAAGGCAAACGTTTGCAGACACACCCTTGTCCCTCCATGAGGCCTGCAGTCCTTTCAGCTTTCTTTCCTGCTTCGCACATGAAAGAATGCCACCAGTCATATGACCCGATAATGACTGACTTCCATGCCACCCTCATCCAAGCAGAGTGACACCGGGGTCACAGGAGGTGCTTTTGCTGGGATGACAGCTCTCTGGCCAGTCAACCTCTCTCTTGATTTTTCCAAGACTATTATTTGGAGCAGTAGCAATAGAGCCAGAAAGAGAGAAAGAGACTTCAGATGATAAAAAAGTAATAATAATAACGAGAGTTATCAGGGAGAGAGAGGGAGAAAATAAAAGAGAGAGAGGAGGAAGCTGCTTCTATTTGAAATGTTCAGACATGCTGAAGTAATGATCCTGGCAACATGTTAGCAAAACATTAGAAACACTTTAGTAAGCAAATAATTTAATTACAGCCTTCTTGGAGGCAGTTTATATTGCTTGACCCCTGACCTCTTATATTGCTGTACCTAAACTCAGCCCGGAATTCACACTTCCTATTCTTGTCACAGAATCTCTCCATCTTGTACCATTTAATATAGTGTGCTCCAGGTGTTCTGTGGTGAATGAATAGTTATATTACTACCTGTCAGACACAATCACACTCTATTCATCATTCTCGCCTGGCTGCATGAGGCCCAGCTTCCAGCAGGCTCCCTCTCTATTTCCTTGTTCAAACGTCTACGGTGCTTTTGGCCCATCTGTCAAGCCTGTCATTTAGAGGGAAAACAGTATCAGCGCTTTAAATATATGGAGTTCTCTATTGAAACAGTGCTGTGATTGAACTGTCAGCATTCTCAGTATCACAGACAGTAATTCATGACTGGTCAGGGCTCCATTGAGGTTGCTATTACTACGGTGACCCTGAAGGGTCACGCTGAGGGTTTTTGCTTTACAGTTTGGTCTATAAATAGTGCAATTAACCTTTCAAGAATTACAAAATGCTCTTGAATTCTCTTTATATTTGCTTCGTGCTTGCATAGTTTAAAGCAAGAGGAAGCAGAAAGAGAAAAAAACTCTACAAAATTGCTGAAATATGTGCCATATGAGTAGAAATATACATATATATATATATATTGTTTTGAGAGTGAGCACTTCAAATGCATGAATATATTTTAAGCCATCGTTTGCTGTTTTGGAGCAAGATAACATATGCTGAGATTTCTGCTGAAATTAAAAGATTTCTGAATCCGAAATAAAATATGATGGATGTGAATGAAAGGACTTCTGTTCATCCTTATGGAAAGGAAGTGAAGGTTTTCAGTTCTCCAAATTGTTACCTTTCAAAAACAGAAGGTTTCTCACTGTTTCCAGCCCCAATTTCTCAAGCAAAACACCTGCATTCCCAACTAAGCCCAGGGAAAACACTCTCAGGAGCCAAATGCTATCTCTAATCTTAGAACACAATCCCCAAAAGAAATAGAATGTTGGATGCTGATCAGGCCTCTGATGACTCCCTTGCATTTGAAAGCCTCACAGCACAGAAAGAGATTTTTCTGGTTTATTCTTGAGGAAATCAAAGCACTTTCTAAGGAAGCACGGAAGGTCAGAAGCAGAGCCTAAAATAGAAACCCAAATTCCAAATCTCAGCTTTCTGTAAAGTCAAGTCTATCAGGTCACCGCCTCCCCTTCCTCCCTGGAAACCATAATAATAAGAGTTCACTTTTCAGTATCTCTCTATAGACAATTACATGCTAAGGGATTCTGAGTAGTCACTGAGACTTGTTCTTGAATTATAGGGCCGGTCTCTTTTTTCCTTTAGGTTTCTGCTTCCCACGGATGTCTCATAACACAAAGAGTACAGATTCACGGTGCTGCTCAGTTGCCTCCCAGATGAATGTTTGATATGTTTTCTCCTCTGCAGGATTATTTAATGACTGCATTACGCCTGTTATTCTCACGGCTTATACAGTACAGATAATTTTTTTCTCCAAGTCGTTCAATGGACAAAGCCAACAAGCATTTTTAATTTGTGATACCAACATTATGTGGCTAAAAATAATTGTTAATTTCTATCACTGCATTTCCTTGCCTCAAAGGTAATTTTACCCAGTTTCTTTCTTAAGAGAAGGAAAGAGATGCTATCTTTGTGTTTGCAGGTCAGTGGAAGAAAGCCACAGATGCAGCAAACGGTCCTTTATGATAAATACTTATGTTGGCCATCTTCTAAAAGCAAAATAAAGCATCATTTCATTAAACATCCTCCTCATCGGGGAAGGAGAGGATGAAGGCAATATTTCAGCCAGCTTAAAAGTTTGCAGGAGGTGAAAGAAAAGAGACACAAACCTTCCCATTAGAGCTGTTTGCTGGAAATGCTTCTCAAACCAATCCGTGGCTATGCAGAAGTAAAAGCCTCTGCTTATTACAGCCACTGAACACGGGTAATTAAGAGGTAATCTCCTCCAGTTAGGGTGTGTTTTTCTTTTTGGAAACAATCATAAGAGGTAGAGAGAGGTGCCCAACAACCCCATGTTGTCATTGGTGTTATCTTTTGTGACTCCTTCCTTCTCTTCCTGTCCTCAGTTGGAAAGCAAAAAGCCTTTGCTTATTATAGAGGCAGAATAAGTGCTAGTCTCATCCCATTAACTGTCATATTACCAGGCTCTGTGCCATCCCATTTGAGTTTCACTGAGCATTCAGAACTGCTTAATTATGTACAGTAAAGACAGTCTGCTGAGACTTTCCTTCTTGATTAATATGGGAGGGGGAGGGGAGGTTACGGGTCACCTACAAGCCTCACTGTTGCCTTGCACAGAACTAACTCTGTGACAAAGGCTTTTATGAGTTAAAAAAATATATAAATTAAAGAGTATTTGTAAAGAAAAATGCTGGCATCAAGGGATAAGGCAACTTTTGATTCTGCAGGCTAACAACAGATATTCCCCCTCTGTGTTGGCGTTAAACTGTATAGTGCATTCCTTATAAATTATACCACCCTATGTTAATTATAGTGTGCTGACAGTGCTTGTCATTACTAAGCCTGCTACAGGCTTTGTGTGCTCAGATTTTAATAGCTGTTTGTTCTGAGGAATGTGGCAGAGCTGCATAAGTGACTGAGCCCAGTCATTGCTAGCATGGCTTTCTTTAGTCTCTCACACTGGTTCTATTTTTACAACCTGAACACCTCCTCTTCTGGCTCCCTTGCTCATCCCCTCCCCTCGGGAAAGCAGATGTATAGGTTACTGTCTAGAAATGCCAATGCATTCATCTAGACACAATAAACTGAGGCTTGTATTGTGCTATACTCATTGTCATCCTTTCCAAGCCTCTAGCTGAAATACTCCCTTTTCTCCTTTATCCAGCTTCTGTATAAAAACATGACTGCTCTAATCTAATGGGATATTTAGAGGTTCCCTCTCCAAATTCTAATTCAGCATTTTCCTCTCGGGCAGGAGTTCTATCAGAGACCTTATTCATATTCACAGAAACAGCCTGTGAAGGAACATGCTGCAATGATGAAAACAGAGTCAAAACCTCAGCAAACAGTTTTTTGTTTTCAATAGTTATTTCTATCATCATCAACACATACCAACACAAAAATCACTCTTTCATCTTAAAAAAAAAAGAAACACTTAATGAGCACCTACTATATGCCAGGGGCAAAGGCTATATTCTGGAAAAACAAAAATGAGTAAAATATAGTTCCTGGCCTATAGAGTCTTACAGCATAGCAGTGGAGCAGACATGTAAACAAGTAATAACCATTCCATGCACTGTGTAATAATAGAGGTGAAAACAGAATTTCTCTTGGCCTCACCAGCCTGTGGGTACAGATGTAGTCCCATTAGCAGTAGTAACTCAAATTTCTCTGCTTTGTGAACTCAGCAATTTCTGGGAGTCCCCAGACAAGGGCTTACATGTGCTCATAAATATTTCTGATCTGCTCACACCATGGCTGTTCCATCAGGCATTGGGCTTGGCATGGTCCCAGCTTCTGTCTCATCTGTCTTTTGTGGAATCCTCTGTTAGAGGGTTACCAGGGCAGTGCCACTTGAACCACATTGTTTTACAGAGTTTCTGGTAGAATAGCTCACTGTGCTTTCCAGAGGAGCCAGGAAAGAATCCATTAAGGGTTGGGCTGGGAGAAAGACCTGAGTAGAAAACATCACGCTGTCCTCAGATTTGTCCTCTTCACCACTCTGTCTAAGCCTTTCTTACCATGCCAAGTTCCCTGAGCCAGGTTCCTTCCTCCCTGAGGATGAATTTTCACACAATATTCCTCTGTCTTCCTATCAAGAGGCTTCTGATGGACCTTACTCCCATAGTGTATAAGAAATTCCAGACACATCTGTATCTCCTAATCCAAGCTATAGTATAGATTTGTGCAAGATGTCTTTATACACTCAGGCACTCACCCCCAACACACACACGGAAACATACATACACCAATACATGCTGCACATGCAAAATGAATTGTAAGAGACTGATATGGTTCAACTATCTATAAAAATTAGTTCTAAGGTAAATATGGTAAAACAACCAAGTAACTTATCATCTTAAGGAGATGAAATTCATCTTCTTTCCCTTTACCAAAAGAAAAAGACAAAAAGAAGTATGTGCAGTATCTTGGTCTGTTTTGTGCTGCTTTAATAGAATCTGAGACTGGGCAATTTATAATAAACAGAAATTTATTGGCTCACAGTTCCGGATGCTGGGAAGCCTAAGATCAAGGGGCTGGCATGTGGCGAGGGCCTTCTTGCTGCATCATCCAATGGCAGAAGTCAGGAGAAGGGCAAGGAGAGAGCAAGAGAGTGTAAAAGGGGACCAAATTCCCCATTTTATAACAAGCTCACTCCCAAGATAATGAACCCATTCCCCATGATAATGTCATTAATCCATTCACTCCACCCATATGGCCTAATCACCTCTCATTAGGCCCCACCTAATAATTGCCCCATCTCTATTGCATTGGGGATTAAGTTTCCAACAGATGGCTTTTGAGGTATGCATTCAAGTCATAGCATGCAGGTAGACATAATATAAAGAACATTACTTCCAAAGTGAAACGAATTCAACTGAAAGTGTTTTTCTCAAAATAAAATGGAATTGCATCATATATTCCTTTCTTTTTTGCACAGACTTTGGAACCCAATGCCTGTGAGTTGAGATACCAGGATCTCTTTTAATTCTAGTCATAGAAAAAGAAAAGCTAATAATATTTATTAAGAGTACAGAGGCCTAGCCTGGCACGGTGGCTCACGCCTGTATTGCCAGCACTTTGGGAGGCCAAGGTGGGTGAATCATGAGGTGAAGAGTTCGAGACCAGCCTGGCTAACATGGTGAAACCCCATCTCTACTAAAAATATGAAAATTAGTCTGGCATGGTGGCGCGTGCTTGTAGTCCCAGCTACTTGGGAGGCTAAGGCACGAGTATCGCTTGAACCTGGGAGGTGGAGGTTACAGTGAGCCGACATCGGGCCACTGCACTCCAGCCTGGGTGACAGAGTGAGACTCCATCTCAAAAAAAAATAAAAAAAAAAAAAAGGAATACAGAGGCCTGGCATTAAAACACAATGGAGTAAACTCTGCTAAAAAGCAGGAACTCCTTGAAATCATCCACCCATCATTCCACTGGGGACTTGAGACCTGTTTTTAATGGCTGCCCTGTATGTCAAGTGGAATGGTTTGAACACCCAAACACCAGCACGAAGTGCTTTCTTTGTCCTTTCTTCAGTCCAGTTTATTCTAGACACACTTCAACTTTAGCATCCATAAGTGTTGATACAGAAACAAAATTGTACATACTGTTTTTATGAGTAACTTTAAAGTTTTCCAGGGTACATTTATTAATTCATGATTTCAGCTTCACTTGTTGGCTTTAGAACTTGATCCCAATATAAAAATTGCTGTGTGTGTGTATACACTCATCTATAGATTCTAAGATACAAATTGATGATTCCGTACTATAGAACTTCACTAAAAGACAGAAGATTAAACAATACATGTTTAAAATGCTGTATGAAACCATAAGTAACGTAGTTTTACCTCTTTCTTGGCTTCTGATGGCAAACTGACACACTTGAATCTCATCAAATTATCTTCCTACAAGTCTTACTTTGCACCAGCAACACAGATTTCTTCTCTATCTATATATTTACCATATATTGTGCTATACACAAATATATATGAAATAAAGGGAAAGGAATCTTTCCCAGGAGACAAATAATTTTGTAGTCTTACTTTATACTCATCCCTCAGAATCACTGAACTTGAGTTTTTGTGAGCTACTACCCTAGTTATTAAATATTTAAGTGAAATTTTCCTTTTGTAATTTTCCATCAAATGTATTATTAAATTTTAGCAGGGAATCTAATATTGCACTTGCTAGCCTCAAACAGCTAAAGCAAATTAGACTCAAATGTTTTCCCACATTAGAATTTTTTTCAAAGATCAAGATCAGTTTCCAAAGATCTATCCTTAGTTAGACCCATTTTTGAAATACACACACACACACACACACACACACGTGCAGCTTTCTGGCTTAGCCTGCATTTGTGGTCTCAGCAGCCTATGTATCCCTCTGCCATCATCATGACCCCCGGCAGCAATGACAAATACTCTTTGGCCAGATAAGAATGCTCATTTGTACCATGTTTGGCACAAGGACCACTAAGCTAGAGCAGCACTTTCATTCCTACAGCTTTGCAAAACTGCTCTGGGAACCTCAGAGCCCATATTTCACAGAACTCCCCAGACATCTCTCCTAGCAAGCTCACTGCTCAACTTCACGTACAGTGTGAGAAGGGCCTGAAGGCCCCTCAGCCAGATCCACATGCAAGGATGCATCCTTCTTGTACTGAGCTGCTGTTTATGTCAAGGATTCTGTAACACACCTGGAGGGGAAGTTCTGACCTCCAGGTCTGAGTGGTATTACCACCTGGGCTATTGCAAGCAGCTACAGACAGACAAACAATTATCTTGGCATGCAAGCCTGGCAGTCATGGGCTCTGTGGTTTGTGAGATGGGGGCAGGTTTCTTTTCTAGGTTCATGGCTAAGGTACCTTATAACGAAAGGCAGATTAACAAGAGAAAAGCATATGAATGTATTTAATGTAAGTTTTATGTGACACAGGAGTCTTCATAAGGGGTCGAAGGCCCAAAGAAAGAGATAACTTAAACTTTTATATTTTTATGCTTCTACTTGACAAGGAGTGGACGGTTGTGGAGAATTACGATTGAACAAAGAAAGTGGGATCCAATGGTAATAACATAGCGGGGGACTGAGCAAGACCTGTTTGTTCAGATTCTTCTCTGTGTCCCTGTGTCTTCAGAGATAAGGATGTTCCTTTCCTCTGGGTATAAGACTGGCACCTCATGAGTGAGGGTCTTGTAACCTGCTTCAGGGGAGAAGGCCAAGGAGAAGGGAAGGTGAGGATGACCTTCCTGCTTCTGCCATTTTCTCAAATGCCAAGGTGCCATATTTTGGGGTAGTGTGCCCTAGCCCCAATAGTGGGAACAATAGCTGAAACAGGAATTCAGTCAAGAAGACTCAATGAGTCTTTTCAGTGAAAACCCAGAGCTAGAATTTAGTGACTCAAGGACAGGACCCCAACTGTGCCACAGTAAAGGGCCTTTGTTGGTGTGCTGATAACCTCACCATAAGCACAAGCCCACTTTCTAGGGAGGGGAAGTCCGATATGTTGAGGTCACTCGCTGAACTGCTCTGCTATCCCATAATGTTTAGAAAGACTAGCCCTTCCCAGTCTGTGGGCACTGCTTCTCCACATGGGGCCTTTGCAAACTACTCAAGAATCCTAGATATATTTATCTGCATCCAAATGACCAACTCCACTATTTGCAACATGACAAAGAGAGATTTCAATCATTTCTTTCGCTCCTCCCAGGAGAAAACTGTGAATTCAAACTAAGTGTTTTTACATAATCAACTTGCTTGTCTGACAAGCACAGCCAAATGATATTCTTTTGAGCTTCAAACTGCTTTTAGCTCAATGAAGAGTGAGTTTTCATGTGTCAGGAAGACAGGAACAGTTATATACCACCAACGCAAGTAAATAAAACAAAGTATCCAATATAATACATGGTTTTAAAGGTTAACTTATTTTTCAGAAGACTTTAGCCTTTCAATATTTACAGAAAATGTTCACTATTAAAAGGATAAAAAAGAAATCCTGACTCTTTTAAACAAGCAGCAATTTGCAATGCATTTTATTTTATTTTAAATATGTGCCCAAAGCTAAACGTATGATTATATTGGGTTTGTTCTAGAAGGGGGTAGTGATGATGGAGAGGCTACAATTTTTATTTCGTGGCTATGAATTTAAACAAGTTGACAAGCACTGTAGGTTCTTTAAACTTGCTTCATATATCTGCTTGCTCAGGGGTGACCACCTGCACGGGCGTCCAACAAGCCCACACCGATGGGATGCACTCAGCCCTAAGGTGACTGGAAGCACCCCATGATTTGTGGAGCTCTAAATGCCAACAGTTATGGCCACTGGGAGAATAGAAGGCAAAACTAAACGCTTTCTAACAGAAGTAATCAGAGCTAAGCGGGAATAGCCAAAGAACTACCTATTTGCTAATAGGATTGTTTGTGCCTTCTTTGTGGAAACAGCTTCCTAAAAGGAAAACCAGGCATAAACAATTGTCTTTTTTCCCTATGAAGACTTAAGATGAACATCCTCGTTTTCTCATACCTATTGGAACTAGGATAGGGGGTTTTCTATATGGGAGGCAGGAAGGGAAGGCAGGCATGTCTAGTTAGAAAAAGTTCCCAGGTCATTCTAATAGTATAACTCTTTCACTGCCCTAGAGTAGGGTTCATGATTATATAGACCATAAGAATGAGCAATTTGAGAATGTTGAGAGAATAAGGTTCAAAAGATAAATCTAGTCAGGGAAGGAAAAAAGAGAAAATGAAACCGTAAAGGGTTATAAACTCAGAGACAAGGGGAAAGTCAAGTTTTTATAGATTTTCATAAATATGGAGGAAAAACTTAATGGAAAATTAGGAAGATATTCTTACCTAACTCTGGTCATTGGATGTGTCTTGTCTTTCTTATACTTTTATTTTCCTAACTTTACCATAGTAAAGGAGAGGAGTATACTTTGCTGTTATTACTTGCAAAGGGATTGAGAGTCTGAGTGAGACTTAGATTTAATGTTTCTAAGATAGAGGTTTCAAAAGAGTCCTTTTCTTTTTATTCAGCTCTGCCAAAAACTCCTTGGAGGATAGAGTAAGATTTAAATTTGCCAGGTAAGATATTGGATGCCCAGTTAAATGTGAATTTCAGTTAAAAATAATTTTTTTTAGAATAAGAATACCTCATTCAATCTTTAGGACTTAATTGTATTAAAAATTATTTGTTGTTTGTGTGAAGTTCACATTTAATTGGGCACTCCAAACACTTGTATTTGCTAAATCTGAAAACCTGAGGAAAATAAATCTAGAATGTAGCTGCTAGCACAAACCTTTAACTGGTGAGATTGTTCTTGGAATCCCTATGATACTAAACAGGAACCTGTTTCACCAAGTAATTTATGCCCTTCTATGTGGTCAGTCAAGTTTATGAGTGACTAATCAAACTCCTCTTTCTTAAAAAGAACCCAAGTATCAAGAGTCATTTCCACTTTGATCTACGTTGGATGATACCCTTAATCAAAAGCTCCCTTCAATTTAACTAACAGGATGACAGCCAACAACACATTAACATGATCTGTGGCTCCTGGGCAGTGAATTTGCTGCCAGCAAGTTTCTGAGAACTTCCATCATTTTTGTCATGCTGCTGGAACATACTCTTGTCTAGTTTTCCCATTGCCATGACGTATAATTTTTTAAATGTGTTCTTAATCTGCATATATAATGACACTCATTAGAAAGAAACATATGATTCCTGTACCAGCTGTCAATAAATGGAGCACAGCATTATTTCGAAATGTTGTTTACCAAAGTTAGGAAAGTTTTGTTTCATGAAGGAATATGTAAATGAAAAGCCCTCACATAGACATTTGTTGATGTGGGCTTCATAGAAAAACAATTAGCAAAATCTTGACTCATGAAATATACGTTATCCCTAGCTCAGTGACTACACCAGTGATTCTCAACCCTTCATATACATTAGAACCATGTGGGGAGTTCAAAAAGCACGCCAATGCCTAGATTCCACTACAGATTCCCTAAATCCAGATTCAGTCAAGTGCTAGTGTACAGCCAGTGTTGAGGACCGCAGGTCTGGGTTCTCAACAAATACAAAACTATTTGTTTAATTAGAACTTGAATGAGGTTAGACATCCAACACTAACCATTTACAGCTACCAATCACATTATTAGAGTTACTGTTTATAAATTAATATTTAAAGAATATATTGATCAAATGAGGAAAACTAAACTCGGTAATCTTAAGTTTTAATATCTAGTTGGGTTTTTCCCTTCATAAAGTTTTTTGTCGTTGTTTTTTGTTTTTGAGACAGGATTTTGCTCTGTTGCCCAGGCTGGAGTGCAGTGGCATGATCATAGCTCACTGCAGCCGCAACCTACTGGGCTCAAGCAATCCTCCTACTTCAGCCTCCCAAGTAGCTGGGATTACAGGCACACCCCAAGATGCCCGGCTAATTTAAAAATTTTTCTGTAGAGGCGTGGTCTCCTTACATTGCCAAGGCTGGTCTCAAGCTCCTGGGCTCAAATGATCCTCCTACCTTGGCCTCCCAAGGCCTTCATAAAGTAACCTACATTATCATTCCCTTTTAAGAAGTTTTTAATTTCACAGCTTCTAAATCTTAAGCCATATCTCATCTACCAAAACTTCTCAAGACATTCCTTCTATAACACCATCCTTTACCAAATAAAACCATATGACATATAATTTTTAGGAATCACTAAATCTTTGAATACTACCCTAGCTAAAATGTTTTTTTTTTTTCTTCATCTAGATCCTGATTTGTACAAGTAAAGAAAATCTGCCTTCTCTAAGGTAGAGATTCTCAAAATGTGGTCCCTGGGCCAGCAGTATCAGCATCACTTAGATGGAAACTTGATGTAAATATGAAGTCTCAAGCTTCTCCAGACCTAATGTGTGGAAGCCTGTTGTTTCCTAGCAATCAGTCATAGCCTAGAAATCTATCATAGCCTATCAATTTGTGTTTTAGCAAGCCCTTCAGGTGTTTTTGATGTACACTGAGGTTTGAGAATGTCCGTTCTTGTGTTCATACCACCTGACTCTTTTTTCCTTTGACAGTTTTTCGCTGTCTTCCCACCTACTAGTTATGTCTGATTCAGTTCCAGCAACCTTGAAGTTGGAAGGAAAGCCTCTGCCCTTCAGACTTCTTCATCCCTTAGTTGAGTTTCATGGAAAAGCAGCCTCTGGGAGTAACAAGGTCTGTGCAAATTCCCACAGACCAGATGAGAAAAGAACATGTTAGATGAAGAAGGATGTTTTAGAGAAAATAAAGCACAGTCAGTCTGCAAATGTGGACCTGAGCACCACCTCTATAAAACAAAAGTGCAGGCCAGGCTGAAGGGTGATGTTTTCATGAAGCACCCTGTGAGATCCTTAAATTGTCATTTTCTAGCATTCTTTAAAAAGACTAAAACATTCCCCACTTCAAGAAAACACACACACACACACACACACACACACACACACACACACACACACACACACCATTTCTCTCTTCTTTGGACATACTATCTCCCTTTTTCTATTTGGTGGCCTCCTATTAATATTGAAGACTCCAACACATCTTCACTTTGAAGGCTTCTCTAAAGACCCCTGTCCTGAATCCATACCCACCCTCAGTAACATAAGGTATTCCCGCTCATACTCACACTCACCACCTTTGTTATCCTTTTTGAAATTAAGAATGTCTGCCTCTACCACTAGGTTTCAAACTTCTCAAAAGCAGGGACAGTATCATAGCAGATAGTAGATACTCAGTAAATGTTATCTGAATGAATGAATGAATTACAAATGAGTAGTCAAAGATACTTTAGGGTGATGACTATAGCTAGTAACATTATCAATAGTCAGATACTAAAGTGTTATCCTCAGGGTTTTTTAGTCTTTACGCAAAAAAAAAAAAAAAAAAAAAAAAAAAATTAGGGTACCAGAAGGAAGTGTATATAATTTCTAACAAATTTTGAATTTGTAATTCCTACCTTCTTTGTAATTCTCCTAGATATGGTATGTCACATTAGTAATATTTATATTCAAAATTAGGCTTGAAAAATAAAATATAGAATTGCAAAAGACTACCAAATGCTAGCATTTGGTATGTTAAAGATGATTTTTAAAGAAAATTTCTCTCAACCATATGCTCAATCACATCACATGAAATTTTAAATTTTTCTTCCATAACAGAACAAAGTTTCACAAGTCTGATATACTTGATACATAACTGTGACTATCTTGAAATATATTGAAGAATATTTATATTCTTTTTCAGAAAGGATGACAGTAATAACCACTCTGAAAAAAGAAATAGAAAATAGGTAGAAAAGGAACAAAAGGGAGTTCCATTAAAGACAACAGAAGATTAACTCAGATCTGAAACTCTAGGGTAGATGATCAATTGTTTCTTTCTTTGAGACATTTTTAGTGTTAGAATTTTCATTTAAATTTTTTTTCTTTAACAGTCTTGTTCTTTGGTAAAATTATCTATCTTGTCATATATTTTTCTGAATATATTAATCAGAGTTGTGATATCATCTTTGCCTGATAATTCCAATGTCCAGGACATCTATGAGTCTATTTTTACCATTTGTTTTCTAGGTCTTGTTTTTTGATACACATGGCATTTTTTTATTAAGGGACTAATATTATGTATGAAATGTACATTAAATACAAATGAAAAATAATAGAATCTCTGGAAAATAAAGTCATCCTTCAGACAGAGCTTACCCTAGCCTCTGGTGAGCAGACAATATAAAGAATTTTCTTTTAATCCAACTAGAGACTGAGCTAACCTAGGCTGCATTACAGGCTTTGTAAGGTTTTGGTCTCTGGTTTGCCTTCATTGGTAGCATGAGTCTCAAGTGATGATCTGGAGCCCTTCCTCTTTGCCAGGTTATCATCTCCAACTTTTTCCCTTGCCAAAAATTTTATTCATTTTAGTCTCTCTTTCCTTGCAGCTTAATAATTGAGCAAACGCCTCAATGGGAAAACTTTTGAGTGCAGGTCTCCCTTTTTTGCACCTTATTCTCTCCATGTTCTTAGCCCTTCAAGTCCTGGCTGCCTGCATTGCCCTCTCATTCCTAAGCAATTCTCTAGTGGCTTCCACGTGAAATGTTTATGTATGTTTTATCGATTTAGCCAAGGGGTAAATCAAAACAAGGACATTAGAAATTATAAAAGGACTATTAATGAGCATTAACATAACATTTGATATAGATGAGCATCAATATAGAATTCAATGAGCATTCAGTATAGAACTAATACTAAAAAACTGTAGAAATTTTGATTATAGCAGAAAAAGTGACCTTAGTAGTATAATAAAAGTAAAACAAAGTTGAGAGCAGGGGGAGAAAAGGTATACAAAAGGAAGAATGCTGATTTCTTCAACTTTCATAACAAATAATCAATTAATGACTAAATTTGAAACAAAGTTTGAAAAAAATTACTTTGATTTCTGAATTTGTATACTCTTGCATCTTAATCTAGGGAGATCTTTTAGAATTCTACGTAATTTGCAATGCAAAAAACTAAAGTTCATCAATTCTTTGCTATCCTTTAGTTTTGCTTTACAAACTTAGATTCAAATAAAATTAAATTCAATAATTTTATTTACTTATTTATTTATTTATTTTGGAGATGGAGTCTCGCTCTGTCACCAGGCTGGACTGCAATGACACGATCTCAGCTCACTGCAACCTCTGCCTCCCAGGTTCAGCCTCCCGAGTAGCTAGGACTACAGGCGCCCGCCACCACACCCAGCTAATTTTTTTTTTTTTTTTGTATTTTTAGTACAGATGCAATTTCACCGTGTTAGCCAGGATGGTCTTGATCTCCTGACCTTGTGATCCACCTGCCTCGGCCTCCCAGAGTTCTGAGATTACAAGTGTGAGCCACTGCACCTGGCCAATAATTTTATTTTTGAACTTGTAAGGTTCTATCTCTGAATAATTAGTTAAACCTATTTATCTATCTATCTCTATCCAACCTTCTACTGTGTGTATTCACAGAGAGATTTACGGAGTGAGGGTCACCACCTCAGTTGAGAACAACAGTTATTTCAGTGGTAGATTTTTAGGTTTGTTTCCTTTTTGCTATGGTTTGAATATGGTTTGTTTGACCTCACCAAAGCTCATGTTGAAATGTCATCCCTAATGTGGTGGTGTCGGGGGTGAGGCCTAGTGGGAGATGTTCGGGTCTTGGGGGCATATCCCTCCTGAATGGCTTGTGAGTGAGTTCTTGCTCTGGTGAAACTGGATTAGTTCCCTCAGAAATGGATTGGTTTCTATGAGAGTGGGTTGTTGCAAAACCAGGATTCCTCTTGGGTTTCGTCTCTTTGCGTTTTCCATTTCCACTCTGACCTTCTCCACCATGTTATGACAAGTACAAAAGCTCTTGCCAGAAGCCAGGGCCATGCCCTTGAATTTCCCACCCTGTAGAACCATAAGCTAAATAAACCACTTTCCTTATAAATGAGTCAGCCTTAGGTATTCTGTTATAAGCAACAAAAATTGGACTAGGACACCCTTTCTTCTATGTACTTTTCTTTAGTGCTATTTCATCTAAAGAACATGCATTATTTTGGTATTTGCAGAAATGGAAAATTATCTTTTCCTATTCTAAAGTATTAATAATTTATTAACAGTAAATGCCCCCAGTGGATTATGAGTGCCCCTTAAGCACTTGGATTTTTGTCTCATTCATTGATCTAGCACCAACTGCTAAAACAGGTGCAGCCCATACATAGCAAGTACTCAGTAAGTACTAGTTACAGCACACAAACGTAGTTCATATACTTCATGTAAGATGAAACTCAAAGCCTATGATATAGGATTACTATTATTCTCAATTACTGAGGAAGAATCAGGGCTCAGAGAAAATAAGAGATTGTAAAAGACTATACAACTAGTTCATATGAGGGTAGAAACACCAACTCAAGTTTTCTACTTCTGAAGCTCTTACCCCAAAACCTGTGTTACATCCATTTCAGTACAGATCTCTACTTCTATTTTTTCACATATTATGAAAAACATCTTTGTCAATTATAATTTCTCTTAGCTTTGGCTAGAATAGTTACTTATTAGTAACTATTTGCTTGTCTCCCTTCAATACTTCATCTCACTGTCTCTCAATGTCTTTTTAAAAGATCAACAGGAGAAAATACAAATCTGACTGAAGTCAGTTAACCAGCAAATGGAATTCCATGCAGGCACCTGACTCTACACTTAGGGACATAAAAACACTATAAATCAAAGAGCTAAAAATATGCAACTGAACACCAAGTTGCAAATCTTAATCTCCAAGTTTATTTGAATATATCTGCTTGGAATTCCTGGACAGAAGCAGCTTCTGTCACCTGTTGGATGAGCATCAATTACATGCACAAAACCCTTAAACTACTATCATGAGTCCAAAGAATCTGGCTTTTCCATGTGAAACAGCTCAGAACACCTACTACCTCTTCCTCTATCATCATTTAGGTACCATTCAAAGGTGTCCCTTTCTCTTTATAACACAGTAGTTCTGCCTCTTGAATTCATTGCTTTATTATTTCTCTCAACTAAGGAGCCTTTTTCTGAACAAGATCTTGTCTCTAAGATCACCACATTCAATGTAAAATTTCCCAGTGTCTATCTATTTCTCCAATCCTTGTTCAGAGCATTATTTCTATTTTCCCTTTGCTCCTACTACTGTTGGCTAGATCACTGCACTCCCACATCCATCTCCAGCTCTCAGAACTCCAGGCTAAAGGAAACCTAATGATCTTCATTCAATCAACTCATCATTCGTTTCCTTGTAGAGGTAAGTAGTACAGATTTTAAAGAACAAAAGTTCAAAGGAAGTACTCCTAAAAATAGTAATGGAGGTCAGCTCAGAGTCACAAGATGCAGAATTAGTATCTACATGTCTGTGTATACTCTGTGTTTTCTGATTCACAAAGACACTGATTGTTTTTAAATAAAATGGTGAAAAGATATTCCATGCAAATAGTAAGTGTAAAAAAGCTAGTGTGGCTATATTAATATTGATAGACTCCAAGACAAGGAGCATTACTAGAGATAAAGAAGGAGTATTTCATATTGATATCTTTTTGATATATTAATATAAATATATCAAAAAGCATAATAAATTAAATGTATATGCATCTAATAATAGAGACTAAAACTACATGAAGCAAATAATTACAGAACTAAACTGAGGCATAGAAACATTTACAACTGTAGTTGGAGATTTTATAACTATTAAAGTAATTAATAAAATGAGAAGAAAAAGTATCAATAAGGATAGAGAAAATATAAAATATCTGAACATTATCAACCAACTTACTTAACTGACGTTTATAGAACATTACAGCCAACAACATTTTTCTGAGTACACGTGGAAGGAAGACTCGCTAAGTTAATACATATGCTGGGGATAAAAAGTCCAATAAATATCAAGTTATAAATTTTGCATAATATGGTCTCTAACAAAAATGGTAGTAAATTAGAAACTAATAGCAATATGATTTCTAGAAAAGTCCCAGATTTTTGGAAATCAAGCTATTTGTTTCTTAATAACCCTTGGATCAATGAAAAAGTCACAAGGGAAATAGGAATATATTTTGAACTTAATGAAAACATGATCTGTCAATTTGTGGAATGCGGCTGAAACAGTATTTAGAGGGGAATTTATAGTTTTAAAAGGAAAACATTTAAAATAACAATCTATATTAAGAAGTTAGAAAAAAGAAGAACAAACAAAACTCAATATAAATAGAAGAACAAAAATAAAAATTAGATCCGAGATCAATGAACTAGAAAGCAGATCATAGAAAAAAAATGAACAAAGCTAAAATTTGGTTCTTTGAAGTGTTTAATGAAAATGATAGCCTTCTCACAAGACTAATGAAGAAAAAAAGGAAAAAACACAAAATACCCACATTTAGGTTGAAATAGGTACATTACTACAGATCCAGCACATACAAAAGGGGAAAAAAAAGAATAAAATTAATGCTAATTAATTGAAATAATTTATTAGAATTTTTTTAAAAAAATCTTACCCAAACCTTCACAGAAGACATTGAAAATATAAGTATCTCTACAGGAAAACCTTCCCCGACAAGAAAACTCACTAAGATTGTTTTACTAGGGATTTCTATGAAATATTTAAGGAAGAAATAATACAATCTTATACACAATCTTTCAAAAAAATAAGGTAAGAATATATTTACCAATTATTATGATGTCAGCATTAGCTTGATACCAAAATCAGACAAAGACATTTCAAGTAAAGGAACTCCCTATCAAAATACCTCATAAACATAGACATGAAAATCCTTAATACTAGCAAATTGAATTCAGCAGTATGTGAAAAGGGTAATACAACATGAGCTAGTGAGGTTTGTCCCAGGAATGCAAGATTGGCTTAACCTTTAAAAAAATCAATATAATTCATTACATTAAGAAAATAAAATAGAAAAACTATATTATTTTCTCAGAAAACACATCTGACAAAATTCAACATCCATTTGCGATAAAATGCTCAGTGAACAGGAATTGGATGAATATTCCTCAACCTGATAAATATCTTCTGCAAAACACATAACATCACATTTAATGATAAAGATTAAATTATTTACTCCATATTGTATCACAAAGAAAAACATACAAAAAATTTACTCAGATTTTTTTAAATTGAAGGATTTTATCACAAGAATTATTCCAGATTTAAAACTGTTTTAAATAAAAATAAAATCATTGAAAATATTGAAATCAAATGCGGTTATTACCATGAATTACATGTGAAAAAGCCCTCACTAAAGATTAAGTGGAAAGCAGAACTTCTACAAAAAAAAAAAAAACAAGATCCAATTATATAAAAATGTCAAAGTTCTAAATGGCATAAACAAACAAAAAATAGAAAAAAATACTGAATGGCATGAAAATGGGGGAAATATTTGCAATTGTTGATTTTGTAAATCAGTAAAAAATGATTTTAAAAAGGAGCAAAAGGGCTGAGTGTGGTGGCTCCTGCCTGTAATCCCAGCACTTTGGGAGGCTGAGGCAGGCAGATCACCTGAGGTCAGGAGTTTGAGACCAGCCTGGCCAACACGGCAAAACCCCGTCTCTAGTAAAAATACAAAAATTAATCAGGCGTGGTGTCTGGCAGCTGTAGTCCCAGCAACTCGGGAGGCTGAGGCAAGAGAATCGCTTGAGCCCAGGAAGCAGAGGTTGCAGTGAGCCAAGATCGCACAACTGCCCTCCAGCCTGGGCGACAGAGTGAGATTCTGTCTCAAAAATAAAATAAAAGTAAATAAAGGAAGAGAGGAACAGAAGAAAGAATAAGAATATTCTATCTTATAAAAAAAGAACGTGCAGTTTTAAAAAATGACAAACATTTTTAGAGATACTGAAGCTCAGTAACAGTAAGATAAATGAAAATAAAACAATTTGGGTTTTTTTGTTTGTTTTTTGTTTGTTTGTTTTTTTAGGAGCAGAGAGGAGCAGATGTTAGCTTGGGAAAGATTTAAACAGTTAAAGAAACCCAGTGAAAACAAGGTGTGTGTAATGGGCAGTTTTAAATTTTTGATGGAAATATAAATTGGTAAATCCTCTCTAGAAAATAGTTTTGCAAAATGCATCCAACAACAACAATAATAGCTAACCCTTATGATTATTTACTACGCATCAGATCCTGAAAAGTATCATAAGTGCTCTGCATTCATCATCTCATTTTTTCTTCGCAATAAACTTATGATATTAGTTTTATCATCCCTATTTTTAAATTAAAAAACTAAGATGAAGAGTTAAGAAACATTACTAAATTAACACTGATGAAGTGGAGGAATTGAAATTCAAACCCTGCCTGACTGATTTCAGAACCTGTGATCTTCATCACTTATATACTTACATCCTACCTCAACATTTAAATGCATGTAGTCTTTAACTCAGTAATGGTAATTCTATTTAAAAAAAAAGATTATAGTATAACTGAAAAAGGGAAGGGGTATACACAAAAAAGGTGATTAAAGCATTATTTATATCAGTGAAACTTGGAAGCAACTTATATGTCTATCCATATGGGATTAGTTGAATAGAGTTAGTTGAGACATACATTGCAATGTTACACAGCTTTTTAAACAATGGCGTAGATATTTACAGAAAAAATATCTAACATATTATTTTTTGAAAAAGCAAGTTATAGGCAGGTTTATTAAGATCTAATTTATATGAAATTTCAGACTTGTAGTATAGGTATAGGCATGTGTCGGAGATATTGCATCTTCAGTTCCAGATTATTACATTTTAATTTTGGAAGGAGAAGGAACTCTTTCAGGCCATAAGGCACCCTGCAGAAATACATAATCTCCCATGAACCTAGATAAACATGGTTTACAGTGTTGACTTTTATTAAGCCATTTGCAAATTAGTGGAAATAATATATATCTTTTTGGAAGCTTTCTCATAATTATTAGAGAGAAAGTTGAAGGTGCAGGTGCCTTCCAACCCCTCCACCCAACCCCAACCCAACACACACATGTCATCACCCAATCTTAGAAGATTTTGGTTATGATTACAGGCATACCTTGGAGATATTGTGGGTTCAGTTCCAGATCACCACAATAAAGCAAATATCACAAAAAACATGTCACACAATTGTTTTGGTCTCCTAGTACATATAAAAGTGATGTATACAGTATACTGTAGTCTGCTAAGTATGCAGTATTTTATTGTTACAAAAAATACTAACAATCATCTTAGCCTTCAGCAAACTGTAATCTTTTGCTGAAAAAGGGTCTTACCTCTATGTTTATGGCTGCTGGCTGATCAGGGTGGTTGTTGCTAATGGTTGGGGTGTCTGTGGCAACTTCTTATCCTAAGATGACAGGGAAGTTTGCCACATCTATTGACTCTTTCATGAATGGTTTCCTGTAGCATGTGGTGCTGTTTGATAGCATTTTACCCACAATAGAATTTCTTTCAAAGTTGGAGTCAATTCTCTTAAAGTCTGCTGCTGCTTTATTAACTAAGTCTATGCAATCTTTTAAAAACTTTACTGTCATTTTTTAAATGTTCACAGAATCTTCACCAGAAGTATATTCCATCTAAAAGGAAAAAATATCTTTCTTTGCTCATCCATAAAAAACAACTTCTCATCCATTAAATGTTTATCATGAGATTACAGCAATTCAGTCACATCTTCCGGCTCCACTTCTAACTCTAGCTCTCTTGCTATTTCCACCATATCTACAGTCACTTCCTTCACTGAAGTCTTGACACTTGAAAGTCATCCATGAGGGTTGGAATCAACTTTTTCTAAACTCCTGGTTATGTTGCTATTTTGACCTCTTCCCATGAATTCTAAATGTTCTTAATGGCATCTAGAATGGTGAATTATTTCCAGAAGGTCTTCAATTTACTTTGCCCAGATCCATCAGAAGAAATGTATTTCATAAATAATCAGACTTTAATGTCAATATTACTCCTTGATCCATGGGCTACAGAATGGATGTTGTGTTAACAGGCATGAAAACAACATGCATCTCTCAGTACATTCCATCAGAGCTCTTGAGTAACTAAGTGTGTTATCACTGAGCAGTAATGTTTTGAAAGTAACTTCTTTTCTGAGCAGTAGGTCTCAACACTAGGCTTAAAATATTTAGGAAACCATGATGTAAACAGATGTGCCATCATACAGGCTTTGTTGTTCCACTTACAGAGCACAGGCAGAGCAGATTTAGCACAATTCTTAAAGGCCCTAGCATTTTTGGAATGCTAAATGAGCATTGGCTTCAACTTTAAGTCACCAGCTGCATTAGTCCCTAACAAGAAAGTTGGCCCATCCTTTAAAGCTTTCAGACCAGGCATGGACCATCCCTCTGTAACCATGAAAGTCCTAGATGGCCTCTTCCTTCCAATAGAAGGCTGTTTTGTATACATTAAAAATCTGTTGTTTAGTGGAGCCACCTTCATTAGTGATCTGAGCTAGATCTTCCGGATAACTTGCTGCAGCTTTTACCTCAGCACTTGCTGCTTTACCTTGCACTTTTATGTGATGGAAACAGCTTCTTTCCTTAAACCTCATGAACCAACCTCTGCTAGTTTCAAACTTTGCTTCTGAAGCTTCCTCACTTCTCTCAGCCTTCTTAGAATTAAAGACAGCGTCTTGCTATGGATTAGGCTTTAGCCTAAGGGAACATTGTGGCTGGTTTGATCTGTTCAGACCACTCAAACATTCTCTATAACAGCAACAAGGCTGTTTCACTTTCTTATCATTTATGTGTTCACTGGACTAGTACTTTTAATTTTCCTCAAGAACTTTTTCTTTGCATTCCCAACTTGACTGTTTGGTACAAGAGGCCTAGCTTTTGGTCTACCTCAGCTTTCAAAATGCCTTCCTCACTAGGCTTAATCATTTCTAACTTTTGACTTAAAGTGAGAGACATACAAGTCTTTTCACTCAAACACTTAGAGGCCATTGTATGACTATTAGTTAGCCTTATGTTGTGACTCAGGGAATAGGGTGGCCCAAGGACAGGGAGAGAGATGGAGGAACCTCTGGTCACTGGAGCAGTCAGAACACCCAACATTTGTCAGTTAGGCTCACCATCTTATATGGGTGCAGTTTGTGATGCTCCAAAACAACTGCAGTAGTAACATCAAATATTCCTGATCACAGATCACCACAACATATAATAATAATGAAATGTTTGAAGTATCACAAGAGTTACCAAAATGTGACACAGAGACACAAAGTGCACACATCATTGGAAATATTGCACCGATGGACTTGCTTGACCCGAGATTGCCACAAACCTTCAATTTGTAAAAACACAGTATCTGTGGAGCACAACAAAGTGAAGGGAAATGAAGTGAGGTATGCCTGTATATATATGAATGGTGTGATGTCTGAAAACATGTTCACCAAAATATTATTAGTGTTATTATAGAGGATTGATTTTCTTTGAAATGCCTGGATTGTTTGAAATTTTTTACAACTTTTTCTTAATTAAAAGCTATAACAGTATGAATTTCAGAGTAAAATTTCAGTTCATACAATAGCCTGTGTCAGCAAGATTTAATCTCTTTAACCTTTAAATTCTTCCCTTATAAAATAGGGACAATAACACCTAATTCAGAGACCTGCTTTGAGAAATAAATTAACTAATATCCATAAAGTGCTAACATCATGTTCAAACACTAAGTTCAACTAATGGTAAATCAATTTGCCTAGAAAGATTCTTCACACATCCTAGTCAAATTTCCAAGTGAAAATTTGAATATGAAGTTCATAAAAACTTCCAACATCCTAGTATCCTGCACAGGAGTCCAAGTAGAGAGACAGTGCCACAGCTATTTCTCACCAATGAGTTTAACATCTCCACATTCAGATCAAACAGGCCAAAAGCAGGGTGTATTATGCCTGCTCTGAACAGTGTACTGTGGGCTGGTGAAGCTGAGAAACATTCTGACAACTATCTGGCTCACATGTTTCAGTCTGTTGTCTATTATAGCTGAGCAATCTGTGTTCCTGTGTTCTGTAAGTCACCTAAAATACCTACATCACAAGTATGCCAAGTAATGAAATTTCCAGAGTATGCAAATTTAGCAATTTTAACAAGCACCAGCAGATCCTATTTCTTAGTAACCCACTGCAGTGTTAGGAGACAACATAACCATAAAAGAGAGAAATTCAGACAGTGCCTAAATGGATTAAGAGCAGTTGCAGGGCTGAGCTGGTCTCTGTCCTTAGTCAAAAAACTCTCATTAAAATAAATGAGCCTGCTCATTTGAGGACAAAAAAAAGAAGATTCTGGGCATCAAGTTGGAAGAGCAGTTCAATTTCTGCTCATCAAAAGGGAGCAGAAATCCTTATCCTATAACACCCACAGCTGCAGATCAGATTCAACCCATCTCTTATTAATGTTCTTATTAAATGTATTCTGTCCATCTGTGTTCAAGCTCATCTTTTCCTTTCTGAAACATGATTTTACTTTTCATGTATGAAATAATTAAATTTGTTTATCTCTGGCTAATGCCAGGCTGAGTTGAAAGCAGAGGATAAAGATTTTGTTTATCGCTTTGTGCTCAACTAGTAAATTTTAAATTCTCCTCATACCCTAAACATTCTAGCTGTCTGTTGCTGTTCCTTTATTTCCAATTCCAAAGCTTCTGGTACTGTTCACATTTTTGGGGGCACTGCAGAGCACCACGTTAAGATCTGCTTGCAATGTAAGAACATGTGGAGAAATTATGTGTTTTTGTCACACCCTATTAAATGGTATTCAAAACACAATGCCCCAGAAACTAAATTGATTGTAGGTTTTATAACCCTTTTCAGGCTAATGGAAACAATTCAGGACCATGAAAGAAAGCACAGCTAGTACAGCTGTGGGAATCTTAGCTTGCTCAGTTCAGCAGTCCTGTCCTGGCTTAGGTACTTAAAAGTTCAGTTGGATTCCATTCTTCTAGATCTTCAACAGACCATTCCAGATTAATGGCTACGAAGTTTTCCATATTTGTTGTAAATGTTTCTTTGGACTGACTCTGACTTGTGTTTGAGGTTAGAAAGTGTCAACAGGTATTAAGGCAGTTTCAAGCCACTATGATGTTACTACACGTATAATATTCTTATGCTCTTTTTATATACCTAGCCCCAGCATTATGGTCAAAGCGCAAAAAAAGAGGAAGCACAGTTAAGGGAGACATAGCTTTTACTTCCCCATATGTATCATGCCAGTTTGACTCTTCCAGTATGGATATAAAGAACTACTTAAGCTGCCAGTCCGTGACTCAGTTGAAATGGAATCATAGGGCTGTTTTAATGTTTTGAAAATAAAAAGGAGCTTGTCCTCTTTCCGGTTGACCAGTAACCCCAACCTCTAAGTTGCCTGGCAAGGCAGTGACTTGATCCTGTCACCTATCGCAAGTGATCACTCACTCAGTCATTACCTGCACTACATGCTGCTCCATCAGAAAAACATCTGTGAACATTATTTGACAAATTGATCGCTAAATGAGCCATTAGCTGAAGGGGCTTTTGGATTGCCTCTAGGAAACCAGAGTGGCTGCAGAAGAAAAATGCTTACAGATGCAAAGCAGCGATTAGAAAGGGAGAAAGAACTTTTGTGGCGGTGCTCCTGGGAGGGTGAAGGGGGCTAGTGTGGGAAAAAGGGTGGAGAGATGGCAATAAACCATGTCCCAGAAGAAAATCCACCTTCTCTAAAGGAAGCTGTTTATTAGAAGCAGTAGTAAAACTGCTTAATTCCCTTGGTGCCTCTAGGGAGAAATCTAAGCCTTTGTGAACCGAATGAGAAAGAAACGTAGCCAGTGGTGTGCTTGTCAAGAAGAGAAAGCAAGGAAAACAATGTTAGTCATTTTACCATCCCTGCTTGCCAAGAGCCGACAGGTGTGCAGTTTACTATTGTTCTGACAGGCAGCCAGACACCACAGCTTAGTATTCAACCTCTCCTCCACTGTGTGGGAGAAAACAGCTGTCTCCCTGGCTCAGGATACAAGGAAAGAGAGAGAGAGAGAGAGGGAGAAACAGAAAGAGAGAAGAGAAAGATTCTTCTCCATTAGCATCAGTTGCACGGCTTTGTTTGATTCATCACTGAAAACACATGGTCTTCCTGAGAAATGCATTACATATGGGCAATTTCCTCACAGTGGTTCCAAAAATAGCCTATAAACAATATATTGAAACTTAAAAGTAAGTAAATGCAGAAAGATGTCTAGGTTAAATTATGTCAGACCAATGAGAAGTAATCACACACAACAGTCCTTAAGGAAATGCTTTTTATAAATCCTGCAGGTTTCATGTTGCTGACAGATGTTAGTGATTTTAAAAAATCCTTGAAAAAAGAAAGCAGGTTGTTTTGATCCATGATGATGTGTTTTTCTGTCTTGCATGGTATGGAAACTATTTCAGTGCCAAATTCCCTTGAGAAGAGAAGGAAAAGCCCACAGGACTCAGAGTGCCAGATGCAGTAGCTGTAAGACTTTTAGACTGTAGTACTAAGTTTCCTTTTAGATTGAGGTATTAAAGGCTCATGGTTAGCACTGATGCAGTGTCACTAGCTATAGTACCGTGACAATTGATAAGAACCAGAAACAGACATCTGTGCTAAATCTAGGGCTTTCTGGATTGAAAATTTGGTGAATACCAATAAAATCTATGCTGCTTATATTTACAAGGGAGAAAAGGCATCCATTACTAACAACACATGAAACTCGAGAAATGCTGGCTCTTTCCCCAAAACCCAGATATTTTTCTAATAAAATAAGCAGTGAACTTCAAACAGCTCCCAAGTTATGACATAATGGTACAATCACATACATAACCCCTTAGGCTTACACTGTAACACACGAACCAATCCTGTAATAATCACATAAGCCAGAGGAATTGAATTACCCACCAAAACAAGCCAATTGCAAGTTAAGAGCAGAGGGTCTTCCATTTGAGGGCTTTTTAGGGGCAAAAAGTTTAATCCACTTACTTTCTTTACTAAACTGAGACATTATAATTCACATGCCTGATAAATATACTCTTAGAATTTTACATATTTTTTTCTCCATGTTCCAAGACAGAGCTGTGGGCAGTACTTCTACTGTTCACACAGATGTGGCTCAATTGGCTCTTTACATTCTTGTTTTTCAAGTCAGTCACTGGAAGAGATGAGAAAGGAGGAGCCATGAGGATAAAGGATGGTGAAGAGGAAAATTCTTTTGCTATGAAATGGTTACTTATTCTCTCTGTCTCCCTTGAACCCTGAGTGATGAAAATGAAAACAAGAATCTTTCTGTGTAATATCCCTTCATATGTAATTATTAGAAGATTGGTAAGAGAGTATAAATTATGAAAAAATATAAATTGGGGTAAATGCTAAATAAGACATTGTCTTGTATGGAATAACCTTTCAGTTGGAAGCATGTACATGTTTTAAAACATAATCTGAGACTTCTGCTTTTGGCCATGATAGAGTAACCAGGACCAGGTTTATCCCCCTACCTGAAACAAGTTAAAATACTAAACAAAATATAGGAAGCATCACACTCTAGGATTCAAATAATAAAGTCAAACAGTGGCAGGGAGAGAGAGTAAAGATGAAGATAATTAACTGTGTTAAAAGGAAGTCAATATTTGTTGTTATGATAAATATAAATACAACTATCACCTGACACACTGTCTGACACACTGTCTGGCACACAGAAGGCACTCAAATATCTGTTGGTGGCATCAGTTAAATCAAATAGCTAAGAAAAACTAGACAGTGATGACATTAAGCTCTCTTGATAACCATCAAAGCAGGGCAGTTTGATATGGGTCAGAGAAATCAAAGTATTCAGAGAAAATGATTATATTAATAACAAGTTAAACAGGTGGTTCAGAGCTGAGAGCTTAGATACATGATTTCCAGAGAAGTGAAAGTGGAGTACTGGGTGGTAATGATGGTTGAGCAGTTAAAAAAAAAAAAATGAGAGATCTGGAGAATCCACCAGGCAAAAAAGGAGACACATTTTGAAGCAAACAGGTAAAAATCAGCCAAGAAAAGACAAATATAACTAGGAGCACTTAACTAGAATTTTCCATTTAGAAAAGAGAAAAAGGATAATTCGGGACTAGGAATTCATAAAGTTATTCAATTGATTGTGAGAAGAATAGTTTGGAACTAGAGCCAAAGTATGACTAACTTAGGCAGAAAGTATGAATTTCTTTTACAAGTATGAAGAAGGCAGAAGACATACAGGCTATCTGACTTAAGTGAGGTATTGACAATAGCATGTTCCCATATTCTATTTTGATAAAATGGAAAATTTACCTACCAAAACCCAGCCCTTCCACTTGTGCCCTGGGACACCTCTCCTTTCACCTTCCCAAGGAATTTTCTCCAGCTTTCCTCCCATATGGTTAACTCTCACACCTTACACAGGATCATTTCCATCAAACATGTTCCTGTGTCTCCTCCTTTCAAAAATCCTCCCTTGACTCCAACTGGCCCTCTGGCAACCAACTGCTCCATTTTTCTATTTCCCTTCAGAGTCAATTTTCAAAAGCTTTTCTAAGCATGACGCTATCTAACCTCACCTCCTATTCACTCACCCACACTGGTCTAGTTGCTAAAACCAATGATCACCACTGTGTCTCCATTATATCCAACCTTTCCTGGCTACATTCTCCCCAGCAAGTATCATTCAGTTCAATATCTTAAATGTCACCAGTATGCTAATAATGCCCAAATTTTATCTTCAGTCCAAACCTTTCCCCTCCAGATATACTTATGTGCAACTGCAAACTTTACATTTCTTCTTGGATATCTGGTAGGTGTCTTAATTTTAACATATTAAAAACTCTTGATTCCTTTGCCCCAACTCTATCATCCCCCAGTTTTCTCCAGTTCAGCAAATGGCATCATAATGCCTAAAACTGCTTCAGCATCCTTAATTCTTCCCATTGGATAGACCCCCCATGGTCATTATATCTTTCAGTTCTGTCATTTCTATTTCCAGAATCTATCTTGAATTGGTTCCTTTCCTTCCACCTCAACTGTCCCCATCGGGTCCAAACTTTCTTTCTTCCTGCTCAGACCATTACCATGGCTCTAACTTGTCTTTCTCCTTTCACTCTTGACCCTTATCTGCTCCCCACCTTGTAGACAGAAAGATCTTTTTACAATGCAAATTATGTTACTACAAGCCCTAAACCTTTCAATACTTCCCATTAACCTAAGAATAAATTCTGAACTCCTTAAAATAATTTACAGGGGCCCGCATGATGGAGCTCCTGATTTTCTTTCCAATTTCAACTTGTACCACTTCTTTCTCTCGCTTGCCACACTTCTAACCATATGTCCTCCTTTCCATTCATAAAGTAACAATCTCTCACCTTTGCACCTGCCATTTCTTCTGTATGGTATGCCCTTCTCCTAAATCTTTCTATAACTGGCTTCATCTTATCTTTCATATCGCAGCTGAAATATCACCTACAGAGACCGTGTGTATTCAATGTGTATGTATTAGTTTGTTCTCACACTGCAATAAAGACATACCTAACACTGGGTAATTTATAAAGAAAAGAGGTTTAATTGACTCACAATTCCGTGGCTATACAGGAAGCATGGCTAGGGAGGTCGCAGGAAACTTACAATCATGGCAGAAGGTGAAGAGGAAGAAGGCATGTCTTACATGGGCTGAGAAAAAGGAAGAGAGAGAAGCGGAAGGTGCTACACACTTTTAAACAACCAGATCTCATGAGAACTCACTCACTATCACAAGAAGAGCAAAAGGGAAGTCTTCCCCTGATCCAGTCATCTCCCACCAGGCCCCATCTCCAACACTCAAGATTACAGTTTGACATGAGATATGGGTGGGGACACAGAGCCAAACCATATCAGTGTGCATTGCTTGCTCCCTGAGATTCCTAAAGATGGTAACCTACTTCTTATAACTTAATTAGATAATATGGTGTTCAAGTGAGCACAATAGAGAGACCACAAGAACATGAATTGTTTAGACCAGTCAGTCTCACCTCTGACTGTATATTAGAATTTACAATGCCCAGGATTCATCTAGACCAACTAGACAAGAATGTCTGGTAGGAGAGCATAGGAATCCATCTTTTTACAAGTCAAACCCCTTCCCCAGGTGAATCTAACATCCAGGGAGAGTGGAGAACCACTGGCTTAGTGAAGACCAGAATTCCCCTAATTCTATCCCCTTCTGATCAATTGCATGGTCTTCAGCCTCTGTACATTAAAAATAATCTAAGAAAAAATTTTAAATATCAGTTCTCAAGTTATATCCTGGGCAGTTAAGTCAGAATTTCTAAAGATGTGTCCTAGCTATTGATATTTTAGAAATCTCTCAAGTGCTTATAACATACAATCAAGACAGAACCACTGGCCTAAAAAGTAGCAAAATTAGTGAAGGTATTTTTGGTTTAAGGAATGTTTGGGGATGTCTTATCACATGTTTATCCACTTTGAGCATGTAGAATATAGGAGTGAGAAACATGCCAATCAAAATCTGTGCTTCCTCTGTAATGGAATCCATTCTCTCAGCTCTGACATCAAGGCAAATCTAACACAAGAGATCATCCATTTTCAGTATTTGAAAAACCATAATTACAGCTTTACTTATACTCCCTTTTGACCATCCCAATAGGATGGCTTTAGAAAAGGTTCTATGCCATAAATATCATTGTTTTTGCTGCCTCAGTTAAATTGTACAACATCAAGGGGACTCAACAGTAAACAACTCTGCAGGCCCACCCACATTGCTCAAGCCCTGCACATCCCAAATAAAGACCTGACTTCAAGAGGGCTGGCCCTTGACCAGCTCCTAAACATGACCTCTGAACCTTTGGAACATCCTGCCTAATAGAGTGTTTTTATATGCCTGAGGCCTTGGACATATCCAAGGCTGTATCAGTTTGACCAAATAGTTTGTGCTAAAATGTGACATGTGGTGAATGTGTGTTTTCATGCGACTGAGGCCCTAAGACACATGTATCAGTTTGACTTTTGTAGGACAGGAGACTGAGTGGTTCAGATTAATCACACAGGTGCTGCTTGCATATGTGACTGACCCCCAGTAAAATACCTGGACACTAAGGTTCAGGTGAGCTTCTCTGGTTTGCAATAATTTACCCATGTCATCACTCATCATTTCTGGGAGAAATCTCCATGTGATTCTACTGAGAGGGGACACCAAGAACCTAGTGCCTGCTTTCTTCTGGACTTTACCCATGTGCTTTTTCCCTTTGCTGATTTTGATCTGTATCCTTTCACTGTTATAAACCACAACTGTGAGTACAACATCCTGAGACCTGTGAGTCCTTCTAGCGAAGCACTGAGCCTAGGAATGGTCTTGAGACTCCTGACACAAGGACATAAGGATAACTCATTTCTACCAGGTGGCCCTCAAAAAGCTTCTTCTTTGATTGATTATTCATCACTTAGAAAATACTCAGATAAACAAGGGCCTACAGAATAGTTACTTTCTCAGTATCTTTAAAAAAAAAGAAATAAAACCTTATTTAAATCATCATGAAGTAGAATTTAATTTAATACACACTTCTCTTTCGAATTGGTCAACTTGCCTGTTACCATTTCTTTTTCTTCTGTTCTTACACTTCTTATACTTCATTCCCTAAAACAAATATATTGGCTCCATCAGGGATTAATAAAGCTGTGTTGGCAAGCTAATATGGGATCCTAAGCTTCTTTTCAAAAATATTATTTACAACATGATTTCTTTAGAAACATATATCCTGTAACAGACAAAGAGAAAGGAATACAATTCATCAAGGACCTCTTATCTCCACAGACCTCCCACCACAAATCTAATAACCACAAGACACCCAGCACCCATGACAAAGAAAGTGTCTTGCTTTTGGAGGAGTACACAGTGATGCCATCCAGTGAGGCTGCTGAGCATCACATATTAGCCTGTCCAACAGCAGAGATCATCAGTGAACAAGAAACAAAACTACTTCTCCACATCTTTCTTCCTCTTCATTCCTCCAAAACATACTCCTTTCTCCCAAGTTCTGGGCAGGTCTAAAGCACTCATTTTTATGTGCAGCTCAGATATTTGAGCCTTATATTTACCAGAAGATGTATCTCAAGCTAAACTTAATTTCAAAATATAAAGTCACTCTGAGGACTTTTCTTGTGATTAATTCACAATACTGAAGAAAATCAAAGTCCATACCCAAGTTTGAGGCATATATAAAGCTCTTGAGAGCCAGCAAAATGCCAACTTCTGAAATTTCCTTCTTATCCTATCCAAGCATCACCACTTGGGAACTTGGAACCACTTAACAATTCATATCCTAGACAATTAAAGATATTGTTCACACTATCTACATAATGATATGGACAGGAGACAGGAAAATACTGAGTAGAAGAGGGTGGTTTGTCAGCAAAGGCCCAACCCTCAAGCCTTTGAAGACCCACGGCCCTAAATGAGGACAGACATTTCTGTTTTTGTGCCCAAAAAGTTGCCTTTTGGCCCACCACACCCCCAATTCTACCCCCATATAAACCCCAAACCCTAAACTCCAGATAAGACCTGCAAGCAAGGAGATGAGAAGGCAAGCAGACCAGTGGACAGGCACATCAGCAGACCAGTGATGGCAGAAAAATGCGGCAGAGAAAGAAGAGGAGGGATGTATGGATGCCGAGTGGAGTTTGGCTGGGGCAGTCAGAGAAGAGTCCGGCACTGGGTAGCCCAACTCCAGGGGAAGACCACTTTCTCACTCCATTCCCTTTTGCAGCTCCCCATCCATCTTGCTGAGAGCCACCTCCACCACTCAATAAAACCTTGCACTCATCCTTTGAGCCCACATTGGATCCAATTCTTTCAGGATACTGGGCAAGAGCTTGGGATACAGAAGGCTGTAACAATGGCCCCCTGCCCTTGCGATAAAGCAGACGGTCCATTAGGCTGATGAACACACAGGCTGTCTGCAGACAGCAAAGCTAAAAGAACACATGGTAACACATGCCCACTTGGGCTTCAGGAGTTGCAGACACCCACCCCTAGGCACTGCCATGGGGACAGAGCCCAGAAGCGTTCACCTTGGTTCCTGCACCTGCCCATCTGCATGCTCCCGGTCCCATAAGGGGTTTGAGCTGCGGGGCGACCAAACAGTCGAGCAACATCCCTGTTGCACATTCTGTGAGGGGAATCTGGAAACTCTCCCATTTCATTAAGAAATACTGATTACTCCAGTACCCTCTGACGGAAGCACATATTGGAGTGATACACATTAAAAATGGAAGAAGGGACCTCACCCCAAGCTGCTTTAGAGGAAGCTCAGAAAGACAAAGAAACATTCCCTGGCAGAAGGATTCAGAAGGATTCAGCCCTCCTGACACCTTGACTTTAGCCCAGTGTAACTAATTTCAGATTTCTGACCTCCAGAACTTTAAGAGAATAAATTTATGGTATTGTAAGCCATTAAGTTTGTAGCAATTTGTTACAGCAAAATAGAAAACTAATATGCCATATTTATGGGCCCACAGGTGCTTCACTATGAGAAGCAGCAAGAAATTCTGGTGGGGGACTCCTTTCTGAATACATAGATTAACTTTATTCAAAAGCCATTTTACACACAGCATTCCTTTGTGCGGGCTTATCTTAAATTAGAGATAAAATATTACAGAAAGGAAAAAGATAGCATTTGGTAAATTTTTAAAATTGCAACTTATCCAAAAAGTACTTGCCATAGCTAAATAGAGTCTTTGTCGGGGAATTGGTCTTTAAATAGAGAAAATAATGATCCAAGTCTCAGATTCCTGCATTAGGGTTTATTACATGCAATGTCTAGGTTATATTAAACTCCTGGAAATCAGGGTTTATAATGGAATGGCTGACAGACCCTTAACTTTAATGGCCTTTCCAAGTACTGCAATAGTAAGCATTACTTTTTAATGTTATAAAATGATGGTTAAAACACTACAGAATTTTCTCAAGACAGATAAGCAGGTGTTCAAGAGAGCAGAACTATTTAAACTTCATTGATTTATGGTCTATCTTATATTGAAGGCCAAAAGTTTTATTGAATTTCCGCAGTTGATACTCTGAACTTCATTTTCCAAAATAGTACAACTATTTCAGCGTTCTCCATAATATTAATTTCTTCATTTTAACACGTGTGCTTCTGTATTCTTAAAGTTACTAGGCATAATGAAATAGAAACCATAGACAAAAATGTAAGTTATCCTATTTTTTCTTTTTATTGCCTGACTTTTCAAAGTACATCGTGTGTAATGAAACCCAATGTATAGCTACTAAATCATATAATCTTGGAACATAAGTCCCCAACTAGTTGTTTAAGCCATATTATATTTCTGTCACAATTTAGAATTGTGAATATGACCCAACTTCTTGTTTTAGTGTGACAGAATGTAAAACATTTCTCATAGCTCTTTTTCTCTCCAGGTATTCTTTCAACCAACGTCCAACTCCGTATCTCCAATCTTTATGCTGTCTGACTGTAAGTAAGGTGGCCGTCAGAAAAACTCCAGTAAACTATCAAACATGCGATGTGATCTATAAGCCTTTTCTGCTGGTTTACATAGAAGTCAATACTCTTGTAACTATTGGACCCAACCCTAATGATTTAGTGAAACTGTTATTTACTGTGGAAGAAAATAGCCATTAGCTCTCAAAACCAAACAACATTAGAGAATGCTAGAAGCAAAATAATTACTATTATTTAGACATGCAGCTACCAAAGCATCTGCTATCCCAACTTTATCTTTAGTACTGACTGTAGTAACTTTAAATTCCTCTTGGGAGAGGCATGGCTGGGGTGTGAGTCAGGTAGTTGATGAATAGACACACATACGGCTTACAGTGTACCACTTCTCTGGCATTCCTCTTCATGTTCCCAGGCTCTGACAATAAAATTAGTCAAACCCAGAAAATAAAGAGTGCTAGACCCATACTAAGTCTAAAATAACAACACAATGATCAAAAACTAAAAATCTTAGCTAGTAGTAGTTCAAAAAAACCTTAGAACACACCCAATTCATCAATATATCTCTGTAACTCCTATCCATGTGAACAATTAATTTTGTTAAAGTCTAAAAAAATGACCAAAGACATGTCTCTTTAAAATTAGTTATCAACATAAAGTTTTTTTAAAAAAAAGATGGACTTCAGTAACATCCAGTGTCAGAGTATTCTTTGATACTCTTTCAGTGAAATTGTTTATCTCATTTAGTAACATCAGTCTGCTCATTGAGATTTCTCACGCTGCATTCACTCAATTCCAAATGCCAAGCAATTGAGTTGAAATAGAAGCCTCAGTTTTTGAATAAATAAGGGAAGCTGCACAATACTGTATAAGTTGCTTCTTAGATCTGTAACATGTAAGTATTGTTCATTTATATACAGTATGATTTTCATTGTTTATAAGACTGTGGGTTGGGTGTCTTTAAAAACATCATTCATTCAGGAGCATGTCAAACTGAACTTTCCTTCCACAAAAATAGCCATTTATTTGACCATATTCACCTGAGCTTATTTTTCTCATCGCTTTATCAAATAAAAAGCACTTTTGTGCGGAATGAGAAGACTAAACATAAGGGAAGCTGGAATTCTAGCCCTCTAAATCCTCATCTTCTGGTACTGAAAAACTCTGCAAGAAGGAAAATATAATTTTTGCCATAAAACAATATTCACTGTGACCTAAGACAACTTTTTCCACCTAACATCTCTCTCTTCTCTAGGCAATTTCTATATGCAACTTCCCTAAAGTAATCCTGCAGTTTCAAAATTGTGTTTGAATACTTATTGACAACAGGGAATTTTCTAACTTTGAACTACACAACACGCCTTTCCTCTGAAGTGAAGCTGGTTAACTTTCACCATATTTTCTTGTTTCTTTACCTTTAACTTTGAGCTGTTAGGCATGGGAGAGGGAGAGGGTCTGGCTTACCCCCTCATTTTGAAAATACATGGGAGAAAATAATACATAGCCACATTTTTAATTTTCTAATTCAAAGGAGTGCATAATTATGTAATAATTTTAAAATTAAATACTGAGACATGCATATGTTTTTAAAGCTTCTAATTAAAGTGGTGTCCCAGATAATCTGTACTAATAAAAGTATATTTTAATAGCAAGTATGTGACAAGGGTGATTTTCCTCTTTGGTATCCTTACGTAATATTTTGAAGATAGATAGATAGACAGAGAGAGAGGTATAAATAAGGATACAGATAAAGATACAAATGTTGTAAACTGTGGCTATGATTGGAATCACTTGGCTAAAAAGCACTAAAGCATTCCTCTGAGAGAGACAATTACTTTTCTGCTTAGGAAACTACCTTAACAGCCTATTAGCATCTGAAATATGAGGTCCACTATCCAGATGGGACAGGTTTAGAAAAAGAAGACTTATATTACTCTGTATAATGAAATGATGGAGTATTTGGAGTTAGTCACCAGTTCTTTGAGAAAGGAATTGGGATCCTAAAAGAGGAGACTGGAAGAAGTAGCTAGAGGGAGAGAACCTCACAATGTGGCACATAGCCAGGCTACACAGAGGGACATGACTATACAGGTGTTGTAGATAACATTTCCAATAATGATGCTATAATTTAAAGATGTTTCCTACCTATGCAACATGGTCTCTCCACTAATTCCTAAACCCTGTCCCTTTCAGGTAGGGACCATGGCAAAGCAAGCTGAGGCCCAAGGGAAAGCTGAAGTGATTCTTCCAGGAAACAGTGGAAATGGCTCCCTGGCCAGTGTGTCCTCAATCCCATTCTTAAAAGCATGTGGAACTCTGAGTCTCTTCTTTGTGCTCTACCAGATTCCTGACCAGTATAGTTTCTGGACCCCATGGTTTCTGCTGCTGGGGCACCTCATCCTTTGCTGTCACAGGCCAGGGCCCACTGACTTTCAGCTCAACGAGCTTCCATATCTCTTCTGAGAACTCAGAATTGCTCAGAAAATAAACTCTGGCTCTTTCCTAACCATGCTGGCCCCCTGAGTTTACTTTGATGTTGTCAATTCCCAAATTGGTTCACAAGGCTTTGGAACACATTCTTCTACTGCCCGGATCAAGGAACAAGCATTCCCTGTGCCTATTTAACATGATATCCCCAGGCCAGGGAAAGACTCAGAGAGTACAGATCAGATTATAACTCCTGCTCCCCACATCTCCCCTTTCTGTCTCCCCTATTCAGCAACCAACCCATGGGAACCAGAGAAGCAGGTTTGGGGCATTCACTTTCTCTACTTTTGCCCTATGTTAGGCATACAATTTTCTACAGTCTTATCTTCCAGGCCTGCTTCTTGATATATTCTTGAGATAGGTAAAGGAATGTGGAAAGTTTCTATCTGTCTCAGAGATTCCTGTCACTTTGCTTTGACTTCAAGTATCTCTTCATAAGTATTAGAAACTGAATATTGAATCTTCTTCTCTCTTGTATTTCTAATGTAAGAATTCTAACCCTACTCCCCAAGTCAAATGGATGCTTCAAGCTAAGCAGAGACAAGCTCATGTATATAGAATTGCAAAAGAGGAGAAAATACTAATATATTTTAAAATATAACCCTCCTTACATTAATATATTTCTTAGTAATCAAATATACTTTTTTGAGCTTTAATGTCTACCTCTGGGAGTACACCTGTGAAAGTGGGAAGCAAGAAGAGCCAATACAATTGGAATTTTTCTTGTGCCTCATTCTATGCGTTATTTTAACATTTTACTGGAAACTCTTTGCATCATGGGGTATTACAGAGGTACCTGTGCCCGTACTTTGGACAAAGAATATCTCTTTGCCCAACAGTATTCCACTGGGTACAGAGGTTGTTTGCCAGTGTTCACAGCTACCATCACCTTTCTCTTCCTATTTGGGGTGCAACCAAGTGTGAAACCTACATGAGAAAAGTGATGGTAGCTGTGAATGGTGGATAACAACTTCTGCACCTGGTGGAATAGTGACTTCCCAAGGGATTCCAATTACAGGGGGTGCAATGTGGTAGCACAATAAGTAAGCCAGAGCAAAATCCAACAAACCTCTTCTTACGCACACATGGAGCAATATTTTGGCCTTAGAAATAACTAGGGGACATAGATATGTATTTCTGGCATCGGAGGAGATCAGGGTTGGTGACTTTGTTAGTCTGGAATGTATTCTATGCTCACTCTTCTTCCTAGATGGCTCACAAAGCCTACCACTTTGTCTTATCTCCTCTATCCTTATTATCATTCAAGCCTTTATTATTTCTCACCTTAATCAATGGGTTGTTTACCACTGTTTCTCAGCTCTATGTAAGCCACCTTCAATAAATGTTTATTAATGTGAAGGAATAAGTGAACGAATTTTGTTTAACTAAAAACTATTCATGGTTCCCCATGTTCGGACCGTCCTAGGCATCCAATAAAGAAAAATAATTGTCCTTATAAAACATTTCTTCAGTACTCAAAATTTTGTTACCCTATGACAAACGAAAAAATTCTACTTACTTGATACTACACGTATTTTAAATCATGTTAGTATGTTTTCTAGCCATACGCATGGCATTAAGACTTTATTTACGGGACTTTCTCTGCAAGGTGGCCAAACAGAACCCACCAGTGATTGTCTCCACACAGGAACAACAAATTGAACATCTATCCACGCAATAAAGCACCTTAAGAACCAAGAAATCAGGTAAGCAATTACGGTACCTGGTTTGAATGTAATACCAAGGAAAGAGGCATTGAAGAGGGTAGGAAAGACAGTAATTGCCTATACCACCCCTCCCCTAACCACAGATGGAGCAGCGTGGAGCATCTGTGTGCTCAGGAGAGTGAGAGCAAAGTGAGTATGGAACTTTGCATTGGAACTGTTGCCCTGACACAGAGTAACAAGACATGGGGCAGAATTCTGCTAGTGCCCACAGAAGAAACATTTAGATCAGCCCTAGGCCAAAGGGGAATTCACCCCAGCAGCAAGAACCTGAGTCCTAGCCAGCTTCACCACTGGCTGACCAAAGTGGCCTGGGGCCTGGAACGAATTTGAGTGGCAATCAGGTCACAAGGACTACAGTCCTTGGGCAAGCCCTGGTGCTGCCCTGGTCTCAGAGGCAGTGGATTTGGGGTACAACCAAGTTTGAAACCAGGTGTGGCAACCAAGAGAGTGCCTGCATTATCCTCTCCCCAACTCCAGGCAGCTCCAGGGCAGACTCCCTCCACTTGGGGGAAGGAAAGGGAAGATAACAGAGGGTTTTTATCTGCAACTTGGGTACCAACTCAGCCACAGTAAAATAAAACACCAAGCAGATTCATGAAGCTCCTGATTTCAAGTCTTTGCTTCTGGACAGCATTTCCAGACTCACCTTGCACCAGAAGGGAATCTCCTGACCTAACAGGACAAACCCAGTTCTGGTAGGATTTTCCATCCATTGACTAAAGTAGTCTTGGGCCTTGAATAAACATCAGTGGCAACCAGGTAGTAGTGGCCATGATGAGCGTTGAGTACAAGCCTTAGTACTGTAATGGTCTGCAAGGCTTTAGGTGTGATCCTTTGCAGTGCCAACTGTGGTGGCCACAAGAGTGCCCACATCATCCCTCCTCAAAACCCAGGCAGCCCATCATGGAGTGAGACTTCTTATTGAGGGGAACAGAAGGAAGAGAGCAAGAGACTTTGCCTGGTAACCCAGGGAAATCTGCCTTAGCTACCCCAAGACCACCAAGGCTCTCTTTGTAGGAATCTGCCAGAGTCACAGCATTCTTGGAATTAGGGCACCCTCTAGTGCTTAAATGGCTGCCAGAACTGCTGACATAGGTCACAACACTAAATCCCCTTTGATTTCTTGGAAAGCCCTCTCAAGAAGGATGAGTACAAACAAGCCCAGAGAAGATTGGAATCTATACATAACCCTTCAATGTCCAGACATCCACAAATGTCCACAAGTGTCAAGAACATCCAGGAAAATCACCTCACCAAATGAAATAAATAAAGTACCAGTGATTAATCCTGTACTGATAGAAATATGTGCCATTTCAGGCAGGAAATTCAAAATAGCTGTCAGGAAAAGTCAACAAACTTTAAGATAACATAAAGAAGGAATTCAGAATTCTATCAGAGAAATTTAACAAAGAAACTGAAATAATTTTAGAAAATCAAACAAATTCTGGAGCTAAAAATTTCAAGTAGCAAACTGAAAAATGCATCAGAGTCTCTTAGCAAAATTGATCAAGCAGAAGAAAAGAATTAATTATCTTGAAGACAATCTATATGAAAATACAGTCAGAGGAGAAAAAAGAATATGATCCAATAAAGCAATCCTATAAGATATAAAAAAAAATTGCCTCAAAAGAGAAAAACCTAAGAATTATTGGCCTTAAAGAGTATACATATAGATAGAGGTTGGGTTAGAAATGTTATTCAAATTAATAAGAACACAGAATTTTGTACACCTAGAGAAATATGTG
The DNA here is from genome assembly GCF_029289425.2 of Pan paniscus. Lineage (NCBI taxonomy): Eukaryota > Metazoa > Chordata > Mammalia > Primates > Hominidae > Pan > Pan paniscus. The sequence continues at coordinate 119,056,297 of NC_073253.2, read as the reverse complement.
AATATCCAGGTACAAGAAGGTCAAAGAACACCAGGAAGTTTTAATCCAAATAAGACTACCTCAAGGAATATAATAATCAAGCTTTCAAAGGTAAAAGATAAAGGATCCCAAAAGCAGCAACAGAAAGAAAACAAGTAACCTATAAAGGAGCACCAATACATCTGGAAATACACTTTTCAGTCGAAATCTTATGGGCCAGGAGAGAGTAGAATGACATATTTAAACTATTGAAGGGAAAAAATAACTTCCAATGTAGAATATTATATTCAGCAAACTTATCCTTCAAACATGAAGAAGAAATAAAGATTTTTCCCAGACTATCAAAAGTTGAGGGATTTCATCAACACCAGACCTGTCTTACAAGAAATGCTAGATGACTTCTGAGGCTCAAGAACACCATTTTGGTCTGCTGGATCCAGGGAGTCTGGGCAGTCCAGACCAGGAGGAATTCCCCACAGTGCAGCACAGCTAATGTGGCAGATCACAGCCAAACTGTTTCTTTAAGTGGAGACCCAATCTATCCCTCTTCACCTGGCAGGGCCTCCCTGTGGGAATTTCAGCAACTCCAGCTAGGGTTTTATGAACAGAATTCTGATCTCTCCCTGCAACAGAGCCACTGGGGGGAGGGGCAGCTACTGTATTTACAGCTAAGCTGACAGCCTTTCCCACCTGATGGCTCTGAGAAGTCCAGGTGGTGTGGACGAGGGGGGTTCCCCCCAGCACACTGCATCTACCTGGCCAAGGGGCAGGCTGAGTGCTGAGAGTCTGAGTGATCGTGTACCTCCTTACTGGGTGAGGCCACCCAGTAGGGATCTCCAGACACCTCCTACAAGAGCATTCCAGCAAGCATTACGTCAGTGACCCCTGAGACAGACCTACCAGAGGAAGGAGCAGGCTACCATATTTGCTGTTTTGTAGCCTTCACTGATGATACCACCTGGTGAGGGAGGGTCTGAGGAGACTAGGGTCTGGAGCAGACCCCCAGCAAACTGCAGCAGCCCTATGGAAGAGAGGCCTGACTGTAAAACAAACAAACAGAAAGCAACAACAACAATATCAACAAAAACCACCCCACAAAAACCCCATTGAAAGGTCAGCAGCCTCAAAGATCGAAGGTAGATAAGTCCACAAAGATGAGAATCCACACAAAAAGAACATTGAAAACTCAAAAAGCGAGAATGCCTCTTCTCCTTCAAATGATCACAACACCTCTGCAGCAAGGGCACAGAACTGGGCTGAAGCTGAGATGGATGAATTGACAGAAGTAAGCTTCAGAAGGTGAGTAGTAAAGAACTTTACTGAGCTAAAGGAGCATGTTCTAACACAATGCAAAAAGGCTCAGAATCATGATAAAACATTATAGGAGCTAATAACCAGAATAGCCAGTTTAGAGAGGAAAACAAACCAACCTGATAGAGTTAAAAAACACAACACGAGAACTTTACAATGCAATCACAAGTATCAACAGCCGAATAGACTAACAAGAGGAACAAATCTCAGAGCTTGAAGACTGTTTTTCTGAAATAAGACAGGCAGACAAGAATAGAGAAAAAAGAATGAAAAGGAATGAACAAAACCTCTGAGAAATAGAAAATTATGTAAAAAGACCAAACCTATGAAACATTGGGGTACCTGAAAGAGAGGGGAGAATGGAGCCAAGTTGTAAAACATACTTCAGGATACCATCCAGGAGAACATCCCCAACCTAGCAAGACAGGACACCATTCAAATTCAGAAAAAGCAGAGAACCCAAGTAAGATAATACATGAGAAGATCAACCCCAAGACACATAATCGTCAGATTCTCCAAGGTCAAAATGAAAGAAAAAATGTTAAGGGCAGCGAGAGACAAAGGCAAGGTCACCTACAAACAGAAGCCCATCAGACTAACTGTGGACTTCTCAGTGGAAACCTTACAAGCTAGCAGAGATTTGGGGGCCAATATTCACCATTCTTTCTTTCTTTTTTTTTTTTTCTTGAGACAGAGTCCCGCTCTGTCACCCAGGCTGGAGTGCAATGGTGTGATCTTGACTCACTGCAACCTCTGCCTCCCAGGTTCAAGCAATTCTCCTACCTCAGCCTCCTGAGTAGCTGCAATTACAGGTGCATACCACCACGCCTGGCTAATTTTTGTATTGTTAGTAGAGATGGTGTTTCACCAAGTTGGCCAGGCTTATCTCAAATTCCTGACCTCAAGTGATCTGCCCGCCTCAGTCTCCCAAACTACTGTGATTACAGGCACGAGCCATCATGCCCAACCCAATATTCAACATTCTTAAGGAAGAGAATTTCCAACCCAGAATTTCATATCTGGTCAAACTAAACTTCATAAGGGAAGAAGAAATAACATGCTTTTCAGACAAGAAAATGCTGAGGGAATTCATCACCACCAGACTGCCTTGCAAAGGCTTCTGAAGGAAACACTAAATATGGAAAGGAAAAATCACTACCAGCCACTAAAAAAACACACTGAAGTACACAGACCAGTGACACTGTGAAGTAACTGGATAAACAAATCTGCAAAATGACCAGGTAGTATCATGATGACAGGATCAAATTTATACACAACAATATTAACCTTAAATGTAAATGGGCTAAATGCCCCAATTAAAAGGCACAGAATGGCAAGCTAGATAAAGAGTGAAGCACAATCGGTATGTTGTCTTCAAGAGACACATCTCACATGCAAAAATACACATAGGCTCAAAATAAAGGGATGGAGGAAAATTCACCAAAGAAATGGAAAACAGAAAAGAGCAGGGTTGCAATCCAAGTTTCTGACAAAATGAGATTTAAACCAACAAAGATCAAAAAGACAAAGAAGGGCATTATGTAATGGTAAAGGGTTCAATTCAACAAGAAGCGCTAACTATCCTAAATATCTGTGCACCTAATACAGGAGCACACATATTCATAAAGCAAGTTTTTAGAGGCCTACACAGAGACTGAGTCCCAAAATAATAGTGGGAGACTTTAACACCCCACTGACAATATTAGACAGATCATTAAGATAGAAAATTAACAAAGATATTTAGGACCTGAACTCAGCTCTGGATCAAGTGAACCTGATAGATATCTATAGAACTATCCACCCAAAACAGCAGAATATACTTTCTTCTCATCACCATATGGCACTTACTCTAAAATTGATCACATGATAGGAAGTAAAACACTCCTCAGCAAATGCAAAAGAACTGAAATCATAACAACCAGTCTCAGATCACAGCACAATCAAATTAGAACTCAAGATTAAGAAACTCACTCAAAACCACACAGCTACATGGAAATTAAACAACCTGCTTCTAAATGACTACTGAGTAATTAGTGATATTACGACAGAAAGCAAGAAGTTCTTTGAAACTAATGAGAACAAAGAGACAACATACCAGAATCTCTGGGACACAGATAAAGCAGTGTTAAGAGGGAAATTTAGAGCACTAAATGCCCATATCAAACAGCTAGAAAGATCTCAAATCGACAACCTGATATCATAATTAAAAGAATGAGAACCATGAGCAAACAAACCCCAAAGTTAACAGAAGACAAGAAGTAACTAAGATCAGAGTAGAATTGAAGGAGATAGAGACACCAAAAATTCTTCAAAAAAATCGGTGAACCCAAGAGCTGGTTTTTTGAAAAAATTAATAAAATAGACCTCTAGCTAGATTAATAAAGAAGGAAAGAGAGAAGAATCAAATAGAAACAATAAGAAATGATAAGGGGGATATCACCACTGACCCCGCAGAAAAACAAACAACCTTCAGAGAATGCTAGAAACTGTATGCACATAAACTAGAAAATCTAGAAGAAATTGATAAATTCTTGGACATGTACACCTTCCCAAGCCTGAATCAGGAAGAAAGTGAATCCCTAAATAGACCAATAAAAAGTTCTGAAATTGAGGCAGCAATAAATAGCCTACCAACCAAAAAAAGCCCAGGACCACACAGATTCACAGGTTACTTCTACCAGAGGTACAAAGAGGAGCTGATACGATTTCTACTGAAACGATTCCAAATTATTAAAAAGTAGGGACTCCTCCCTAAGTCATTTTATGAGGCCAGCATCATCCTGATTCCAAAACCTGGCAGAGATACATCAAAAAAAAGAAAACATCAGGCCAATATCCCTGATTAACATCAATGAAAAAATTCTCAATGAAGTACTGGCAAACTGAATCCAGTTTGCACATCAAAAAGATTATCCATCACGATGAAGTTGGCTTCATTCCTGGGATGCGAGGTTGGTTCAACATGCACAAATCAATAAATGTAGTTCATTATATAAACACAACTAAAGACAAAAACCACGGTTATCTCAATAGACACAGAAAAGGCCCCCAATAAAAATCAACATCCCTTCATGTTAAAAGCTTTCAACAAGCTAGGTATTGAAGAAACATACCTGAAAATAATAAGAGCCATCAATGACAAACCCATAGACAACATCATACTGAATAGGCAAAAGCTGGAAGCACTCCTCTTGAAAACCAGCACAAGACAAGGTTGCCCTCTCTCACCATTCCTATTCAACACAGTATGGGATGTCCTTGCCGGGCAATGAAGCAAGAGAAAGAAATAAAGAGTGTCGGCCGGGCGCGGTGGCTCACGCCTGTAATTCCAGCACTTTGGGAGGCCGAGGCGGGTGGATCATGAGATCAGGAGATCGAGACCATCCTGGCTAACACGGTGAAACCCTGTCTCTACTAAAAATACAAAAAAATTAGCCGGGCATAGTGGCGGGCGCCTGTAGTCCCAGCTACTTGGGAGGCTGAGGCAGGAGAATGGCATCAACCCAGGAAGCAGAGCTTGCAGTGAGCCAAGATTGCACCACTGTACTCCAGCCTGAGTGACAGAGTGAGACTCCATCTAAAAAAAAAAAAAAGAAATAAAGAGTGTCCAAATAGAGAGGAAGTCAAACTATACCTGTTTGCAGACAACATGATTGCTAGCATTCCTGTACACCAACAACAGACAAGTGGAGAGCCAAATCATGAATGAATTCCCATTCACAATTGCTACAAAAAGAATAAAATGCCTATGAATACAGCTAACAAGGGAAGTGAAGGACCTCTTCAAAGATAACTACAAACCACTGCTCAAGGAAATCAGAGAGGACACAAAGGGAAAAATATTCCATGCTCATGGATAAGCAGAATCAATATCATGAAAATGGCCAAACTTCCCAAAGTAATTTATACATTCAATGCTAATCCCATTAAACTACCATTGACGTTGTTAACATAATTAGAAAAAAACTATTTTAAAATTCCTACAGAATCAAAAAAAGCCTGTATAGCCAAGACAATCCTAAGCAAAAAGAACAAAGCTGGAGGCACCACACTACCTGACTTCAAACTATACTACAAAGCTAGATTAACCAAAACAGCATGGTACCGGTACAAAAGCAGACACATGGACCAATGGAACAGAATAGAGAACTCAGAAATAAGACCACACACCTATAACTATCTGATCTTTGACAAACCTGACAAAAGCAAGCAATAGAGAAAGGAATCCCTATTTGATAAATGGTGCTGGGAGAACTGGTTATCCATGTACAGAAAATCAAAACTGAACCTCTTGCTTACACCTTATATAAAAATCAACTCAAGATGGATTGAAGACTTAAATGTAAAACCCAAAACTACAAAAACTCTGGAAGAATATCTAGGCAATACCATTCAGGACATAGGCATGGGCAAAGATTTCATTACAAAAATGCCAAAAGCAATTGCAACAAAAGCAAAAATTGACAAATGGAATCTATTAGATTGGTGCAAAAGTAATTGCTGGCTTTGCCATTAATTTTAATTACTTTTTAATGGCAAAAATAGTAATTACTTTTGCAACAACCTAATAATTAAACCAAAGAGCTTCTGCACAGCAAAAGAAACTATCATCAGAGTGAACAGACAACCTACAGAATGGGAAAAAATTTTTGCAATTTATCTATCTGACAAAGGCCTAATATCCAGAATCTACAAGGAACTTAAATTTACAAGAAAAAAACAAACAGCCCCATTTTAAAAATGGGCAAAATACATGAAAAGACACTTCTCAAAAAGAAGACATTTTTGCACCCAACAAACATATGAAAAAAAGCTCAATATCACTGATCATTAGAGAAATGCAAATCAAAACCACAATGAGAAACCATCTCATGCCAGTCAGAATGGTGTTTATTAAAAAGTCAAGAAAACTGATGCTGGTGAGGTTGCAGAAGAAAAAGAATGCTTGTACACTGTTGGCAGGAATGTAAATTAGTTCAACTATTATAGAAGACACTGTAGTGATTCCTCAAAACCTAAAGGCAAAAATACCATTTGACCTGGAAATCCCATTACTGGGTACATACTGAAAGGAATATAAACCATAGTATTATAAAGATACCTGCATGCATATGTTCATTGCAGCACTGTTTGCAACAGCAAAGACATGCAATCAACCTAAATGCCCATCAATGATAGACTGGATAAAGGAAATGTGGTTCATATACAACATGGAATACTATGCAGCCATGAAAAGGAGCAAGATCATGTCCTTTACAGGGTCATGGATGGAGCTGGAAGCCATTATCCTCAGCAAACTAATGCAGGAACAGAAAACCAAACACCGCATGATCTAACTTATAATTGGGAGCTGAACAATAAGAATACATGGACAAATGGCAGGCAACAACACACACTGGGGCCTGTTGGGGGAGCAGGGAGAGAGAGAGCATCAGGAAGCACAGCTAATTGGTGCTGGGCTTAATACATAGGTGATGGGTGGATCTGTGTGGCAAACCACCATGGAACACGTTTACCTATGTAACAAACCTGCACATCCTGAACATGTACCCCGGAACTTAAAATAAATGTTGAAAAAAAAAAGAAATGCTGAAGGAAAACATTCAGTCCGAAAGAAAAGAACATTAATTAGCAAAAATAAATAATCTGAAAGTATAAAATTCAATGGTAATACTAAGTGCACAAATACTGAAAAACTGAATGTTCTGACACGGTAATTGTGGTGTATAAACCACTTATATCTTTAGTAGAAAGATGAAAAGCCAAACCTATCAAAAATAATAACTATAACTTTTTAAGAGACAGACAATATAAACAGATATAAATAGAGAACAAAAAGTCAAAAAGGTAGGGGACAAGGATGGAGTTAAAGTGTAGTTTCTTTTTAGTTTTCTCTCTTCTTGCTTTTTCTTTTATTTATAATCAGAGCTATGCTTTCATTCATTTAAAATAATTGGTTATAGGATGTTATTTGTAAGCATCAAAATTCATAACAGATACACAACAATTTAAAGCAAGAAATTAAAAGATACTACCAGAGGAAATCACTTTTACACAAAGGAAGCAAGAAAAATGGGAGAGGACCAACAAATAAAAGAGTCAGGAAACAAAATAACAAAATGGCAGTATTAAGTCCTAAACTGTCAATAATAGCATTGAATGCAAATTGACTAAATTGTCCAATCAAAAGACATACAGTGGCTGAATGGATTTTTAAAAAAGACCCAACCATATTTTGCCTACAAGAAACTTACTTTGCCTACAAAGAAACAGGTGGACTCAAAATAAAGGGATGGGAAAAGATATTTCATCCAAATGGAAACCAAGAAAGAACAGAAGTAGCTATATTCATAGCAGATAAAACAGATTTCAAGGCAAAAACTGTAAAGAGACAAAAGAAGTTCATTATATAATGATAAAGGGGTCAATTTAGCAAGAGGATATAACAAGTGTTAATTTGTATGCCTTGAACACGGGAGCATGCGCATATGTTAGAGCTAAAGGGAGAGATAGACCCCAATACAATGACATCTGGGGAATTCGACAGCCCAGTTCCAGCATTGGACAGATCACTCAGACAGAAAATCAACAAAGAAACTTCATACTTAATCTGTACTGTAGACAAATGGACCTAATAAACATTTACAGAAGATTTTCTCCAACAGCTGCAGGATACACATTCTTCTCCTCAGCACAGGGAACATTCTCAAGGATAGATTATATGTTATCCACAAAACAAGTCTCAAAAAATTTAAATAAATTGAAAACATGTCAAGTATTTTTTCTAATCAAAATGGAATAAAACTAGAAATCAATAACAAGAGGAAGTTTGAAAATTATAAAAACACGTAGAAATCAAACAGTATGCTCCGGAATGACCACTGGGTAAATAAAGGAATTAAGAAGAAAATTTTAAAATTTTTTGAAACAAATAAAAATGTAAATACAATATACTAAAACCTGTAGGATATAACAAAAGCAATACTAAGAGAGAAGTTTACAGCAACAAATGCCCACACATTATAGTGGAAAAACTTCAAATAAAAACCTACAGATGCATCTTAAAAAACTAGAAAAGTAAGAGCAAACCAAATCTGTAATTAGTAGGAAAGAAAGAAAGATAAGAGCAGAACTAAAGGAAATAGAGGCTTAAAAAATACAAAAAAAAACAACCAAACAAAAGATTAATTTTGAAAAGATAAGCAAAGTCAACAAACCTTTAGCCAGACTAAGAAAAAAGGAGAAAAGACCCAAATAAAATCAGAGATGCAAAAGGAAACATTAAAACTGACACTACCGAAATTCAAAGGATCACTAGAGAGTATAGTGAGGAACTATATGGCAATAAATTGGAAAATCTAGAGATAATGGATACATTCCTAGACACACACAACCTAACAAGATTGAACCATGAACAGACCAACAACAAGTAATGAGATAGAGGCAGTAATAAAATGTCTCTCATGAAAGTAAAGCCCAGGACCTGATGGCCTTACTTCTGAATTCTACCAAACATTTAAAGAAGAACTAGTATCAATCCGATTGAAACTATTTGAAAAAGTCAAGGAGGAGGTGATACTTCCAAACTCATTCTACAAGGCCAGTGTCACTCTGATACCAAAACTAGACAAAGACACACACACACACACACACACACACACACACACACACACAAAACTACAGGCCAATATCCCTGATGAACATAGATGTAAAAATATTCAAAAAATACTAGAAACTGACCAGGCACAGTGGCTTATGCCTGTAATCCCAGCACTTTGGGAGACCAAGGTGGATGGATCATCTGAGGTCAGGAGTTTGAGTCCAGCCTGACCAACATGGAGAAACGCCATCTCTACTAAAAAGACTAAATTAGCCAGGCATGGTGGCACATGCCTGTAATCCTAGCTACTCAGGAGGCTGAGGCAGGAGAATCACTTGAACCCAGGAGGCAGAGATTGTGGTAAGCTGAGATCACGCCATTGCACTCCAGCCTGGGCAACAAGAGCAAAACTCCATCTCAAAAAAATAAAAAATAAAAAAATACTGGAAACTGAATTCAACAACACATTATAAAGATCATTCATCATGATCAAGTGGGATTTATCCCAGGGATGCAAGGATGGTTCAATATACACAAATCAATAAATGTGATACGTCTTATTAACAGAATGAAGGACAAAAACTGTATGATTATTTCAAGAGATGCCAAAAAAGCATTCAACACAATGTAACATCTTTTCACAATAAAAATTCTCAAACTGAGGATTTAGTAGGAGGTTTAGTTAAGCTTGTCCTTAAAATATACCTGAGGAGGGTGACAGGCAGTGTGTGCATGCTTTATGGCCTTATTCAATTAAGCACTCTGCTCCTAATTTACTGCTAAATCCTCCTTGGGCCCTTAGGTTTCATAAGGGTTGTTGTGAGATTTTCTAGGAGTAGAAAATATAGCCCATTTCTTAACACCTCGTGGGCTACAACTTGACCTAACGTTTTTATATAGATACTTGCGCTTACTTTGCAGCCTTACTAGGGTTTGCTGAAGATGGCAGTATATAGGCTGAGCAAGAGGTGGTGAGGTAAATTGGAGTTTATCAATATATAGAACAGGCTCCTCTAGAGGGATATAAAGCACCGCCAAGTCCTTTGAGTTTTAAGCTATTGCTTGTAGTGTTCTGGCAAATAGTTTTGTTGATTTAACTATTGGAGTTTAGGGCTAAGCATAGTGGGGTATCTAATCCCAGTTTGGGTCTTAGCTATTGTGTCCTCAGAAATATTAAATTCACCTTCGTAGTTTATTTTATTTCAGCTAGGGTTTTTTACAACTTAGATGAAGCTTAGCTTTATTGAGAACAGATCTAAAACACTCTTTAAGCTGGGTTCTATTAGCTTGGGTTAATCGTATGGCTGCGGTGGCTGGCATGAAATTAACCAACCCTGGGTGTTAGTATAGTTTAGTTAAATTTTCGTTTATTGCTAAAGGTTTATCACTGCTGCTTCCTGTGGGGGTGTGGCCGAGCAAAGTGTTTTGAGCTGCATTTGTCTGTGCTTGATACTTACTCCTTTTGATCATAATGATTTAGAGGGTATTTTCACTAGGATGGTGATACTTGCATGTGTAATCTTACTAAGAGTTAACAGAAAGGCCAGAACCAAACCTATCTGTTTATGGGGTAATGAGTCCGTCTAGACATTTTCAGTGTCTTGCTTTTAATAATTAAGCTACATAAACTGTATATACATTAAGTGAAAAATTGGAGCCTAGAAGAGACAAATATTATTCACAGTTGTAGAGCTTAGGGGTTTAAAGTGGAGTTAGCAGGAGTTGGTGGGGTAGTTGTCAGTACTGTGAGTGGTTGGGGGAGTGGGGAGGGGGATAGGTAATGCTTTTGGGGGTGCATCAATTTAGGGTATGGGCTTAGTAGCGGATGAATATATGCATCATATGAAGTCACTATAAAAATAGAATTAGATTTGGGAGGGTGATGGGGTGGAGTTTCTTAAAAAAAAATGCATTAGTTGAAGGGTAGCTGTTGAGAATACCCACAGCTAAAATATAAATATTCAGGCTCTGGCTGAATTGGATTAAGACTTTTTTGTTTTTGGGGTTTGGCAAGGGTGCCTTTTTCCTGGGTTGGTGAGGTCAGAAATGGGGGAGGGGGGACTTGCGGAATTTTATCGTAAGGTCTGGTATAGGCAGCGGTTGCAAGTTTATCCATTAATTGTTATTATGTCCTACAAGTATGAATTAATTAACACCTTATAGTATTATGCTCAGCCAGAATATTGAACGTAGGTGCAGTTAATAAGAGCGGGTGCCAGGAACCAAAGACAGGTCCGTCTGCAGCTAATGGAGAGGGGTATGGAAGAAACATATCTCAATGTGATAAAAACCATACACAACATATCTACAGCTAGTATTATACTGAGTGGGGTAAAACTGAAAGCCTTTCCTCTAAGATCTGGAACAATACAACCATGCCCCCATTACCATTTTTATTCAACATAGTGCTAGAAGTCCTAGCCAGAGCAATGAGACAAGAAAAAGAAATAAAGGGCATCCAAATTGGAAAGGAAGAAGTCAAATTAGTGTTGTTTGCAGATCATATGATCTTATATTTAGAAACCCTAAAGACTTCACCAAAAAACTATTAGGCTGATAAACAAATTCAGTAAAGTTGCAGGACACAAAATCAACATACAAAAATCAATAGCATTTCTATATACCAACAGCAGACAATTTGAAAAAGAAATCGAGAAAGTAATATCATTTACAATAGCTACAAATACTATAAAATAACTATGAATAAACTTAATCTAAGGAGTAAAATATATCTATGATGAAAATCGTAAACATTGAAACTCAAAATTTTGAACCCTGAAATTTAACCTTGATAGAAATTGAAGAGGACACAAAAATATGAAAAGATATTCCATGTTCATAGATTAGAGAATCAATATTGTTAAAATGTCTATTCTACACAAAGCAATCTACAGATTATATGATTCAATGCAATCCCTATCAAAATATCAATGGCATTCTTCACAAAATAGAAAAAAAATTATAAAATTTATGTAGAACACAGGACCCAGAATAAACAAAGCAATTCAGAGCAAAAAGCACACAAACAAACAAAAAACCCTAGAGGGATCACATTATACTACTTGCCTTCAAATTGTACTACAAAGCTATAGTAACCAAAACAGCATGGTACTGGCATAAAAAACAGACACATAGACCAATGGAACTTTACAGTCAACTCATTTTTGACAAAGGTGCCAAGAATATACATTGCTGAAAGGACAGTGTCTTCAATAAATGGTGCTGGAAAACTGGATATTCATATGCAAAAGAATGAAACTAGACCTTTATCTCTCACCATAAAAAACAGTTTGAAGACTTAAATCTGACTTAAATCTAAGATCTAAAACTATGAAATTATTAATATTAGACAAAAATCTTGAAGAAACACTCCAAGACTTTGGTCTGGGCAAAAATTTTTTGAGAAAGACCTCAAAAGTGTAGGCAACCAAAGCAAAAATTAACAAATAGGATCACATCAAGCTAAAAAGCTTCTGCACAGAAAAGAAGAAATCAACAAAGAGACAAACAACAGAATGGGAGAAAATATTTGCAAACTATGCATCTGACAAGGGATTAATAACCAGAGCATATAAGGAGCTGAAACAGCTTAACAGAAAATAAACAAGCAATCCAATTTTTAAATGGGCAAAAGATCTGAACAAACATTTCTCAAAAGAAGACATACAAATATCCAACAGGTATATTTTTAAATGCTTAACATCACTAAGCGTCAGAGACATGCAAATTAAAACAATGAGATATCACCTCACCCCAGTCAAAATGGCTTTTATATAAAAGACAGGCAATCATGAATTCGGGCAAGGATGTGAAGAAAGAGGAACTCTCATACTCTGTTGGTAGAAATGTAAATTAGTATAGCGACTATGAAGACGAGTATGGAGGTTTCTCAAAAAAAACTTAAAATCAAACTACCATATGATCCTGCAATCCCACTGCTGGGTATATATCCAAAAGAAAGGAAATCGGTATATTAAAGTGACATGTGCTGTCCCATGTTGATTGCAGCAGTATTTACAATATCCAACATATGGAATCAACCTAAGTGTCTATTATCAGATGAATAAAGAAAATGTGGTATATACACACAACGGAATATTATCCAGCCATAAAAAAAAAAAAAAAATGAAATCCTGACATTTGCAACAACATGGATGGAACTGAAGGACATTATGTTAAGTGAAATAAGCCAGGCACAAAAAGATAAATGTCACACGTTCTCACTCTAAGTGGGAACTAAAAAATAAAAAATAGATTAAAAAAACTTGAACTCGCAGAGATAAAGAGTAGAAGGAAGGTTACCAAACATTGGGAAGGGTAGTAGGTAGGAGAAGAGAAAGTGAAAATGATTAGTGGGTACCAAAATACAGTTAGACAAAAGGAACAAGATCCAATGTTCAGTAAGACAACAGGGCAACTATAGTTAACTCTAATTTATTGTATATTACACAATAACTAGAAGAGTTGAAGTGGAATCTTCCTAATACAAAGAAATGATAAATGCTTGAGGTGATGGACAGCCCAATTGCCCTGATTTGATCATTACACATTGCATGCCTATGTCAAAACATCACATGTACCCCATAAATATGTAATATAACAACCATTGTGTGTCCATAATAATTAAAAATATTTTTAATTTACTTATATGAGTACAGAGATATATGTGTATTCATTTCCTGATCACTAACTCCTCCAAATAATTCATTTGACCAAATAACATACAATTCTAAAAAAGAATATATCCATCTAATTTTTAAAAGACCAAGATAAATAAAACAGCTGCTCCTGAAGAATTACAGTATACCACCCGAAAGGCTGCCATCTCATTTTGAAATAAAATTATTTTTAAGTACTTGCTAGATAATGTTTCATAGGAATAGAAAGAAAATACTTAGAACTAGAAATAACTCAGCAGACTTTTAAGTAAAAATATACTTTGAAGTTGCCTTAGAAATTACTATTCCACTATAACCTGGAAGGATGGGTTTGGGGAGTTGGGATTATTACTAATATTCCAGAATGAAACATATTTAGTCACTAGACTCTCTGGCAAGCAAGGTCCTATTCTAGGACAGATATATGACCTTATTCAATCATTATTCACAGAATACGTTGTTTTAAACTGCACTGGCAAAAAGTTTTTCATACTCTATTTAGTCTCAAAATAATACTTGACAAGTTGATTTTTTTAAATTCTGCTAGTATGATATTTCTTATATCTATAGGCCTCTTTAATCATCTTTTTTGCCAGCTTGGATATTAATGATTGTGTGTGATGTTTCATAGTTATCCCAAACAGTCAGGATAGCTGGCAATAACTCAAGAGTAATTCAGATGCTTTGAAATCTCTGACATATAAAACCATCAGTTCATCCAACTCTGACATCATTAAATAAGACTATTCTTTTTATCAGTGAAATCATTTGGTTCATTCCAACCTCTGCCCTCCTAACTTCTGTGTAAAGTGTTCTTTAAAATGTATAAATTATTACCAAGGGATATTATTAAAAAATAATTAAAGAGTAACTAGCAGGCTCTTATGCTCTGCCATGCATGTGAACCTATCCATTATTGAATTAAGATGTCTTTTTCATCTTTCTTGAATAGATATAAATGGAGCTGCCTCTTCGTCAGAGAGGAAAATCCACTTTAAAGCAATGACATTTGCTGATCAATATATGGGTCAAAAAAAAAAGAATCTAGGACTTAAAATATAAAAACTAAATAAACTAAAACCTAAAGTGGAAAATCATCTAAAAGTAGGAATGCTAATTCTTATTAAAGTCCACTAGGTTTAAAATGTGAGCTGAATCAGGTCGATTGTTGTAATTTCCTGAGCATTTGTCTTGAAAACTAATTAGAAAATCTAGAGATAGTACTTGGTATTCACAACAGGACCAGGAAACCTTTGTGTTTGTTCTTTTGATTCCAACCTCCCATTTGGAAGCAGCCCAGAATCCAGCAATCAAACAAGTTTAACTAACCAAGATTCACATTCTCAAAGTATATCACTCAGTGAGAATATGAGAACAGTAACTTGGTATACTGTGTTACAGACAAAAACTAAGAAAAGCTAGTCTATTACAATAACACCAAAACAGCTCTCCATCAGTCTTACACATTCAGTCTTTATAAAACAAATGTGTTGTTTCTTTGCTTTTGTACACAGATATCTTTAAATATGCAAGAGAAACCACACAGAGTAACTGAAAGTCAATCATATCAGCATTATGCCCTGCTTATTTCTAAACCATTGGCTGGAATTCAGCTAACCTAAACTTAACTGAATGTTAATGTAACAGCTGGCAATATGAATTTTTTAAAAACGATTCCAAGAGTAATGAAAATGAAAATATAACACATGACATTGATCTAAGTTTTGACAGACGTTTTTGGTCAGCATAACATATGAGCTCAGAAATGAAGTTCCAGCCATGTACCTTTCAGAAAAGACTTCCTCTATACATAAAAGTTGTTACAGAAAATGACTAGCAGCGTCATATCCTAAGCATCTTGGCCAATAATAAATTGAACATTAATAGAAACTGACTATTTCTTACATGTCCCCATGAACTAATAGACTAAACATCCAAGGCATCTGGAATTACTTGCTCTGCTATGGGCTGTCATACAGTTTATCATCCCAGGACCCGTTTGACGTGGATGGTGCTCCTAAAAGCCCCAGTAATTCTGCTGCTGAACTGAAATTCCATTTTGAATATCAGCAGCATTTGTTTATCAGGATAGTTGGGAAGGGAAGGTGCATGAAGAGAACTACTTATCATGCTCAAATAATATTCACAGAGAGAAGAATGGGACCAATGTATTATTTTTAAAACTGTGTCTGGCCAGCATGTCAGTATTGATTGAAGAATCCAGCAGCAGTGAAAAGAGTCATGTCTGCATTCAGAGATGAAGAGGCAGTTACATTATCCACTCTCTTTCTTATCAACTGGTTAGATCAGTCCCTCATTTTTAGGACAAATAATAATAAAAATCGTGAACATCTTGCAGGACCTCAAAAGAAAATGTTGCTTCCCCCTCCCAAAAATCTAAAAAAAAACAAACAACAACAACAACAACAACAAACAAGCTAATAGCCTTCCTACCCTTCATATAGAAAGGCAATTTGATGTGAAAATGTTTTCTCCTAAGTGATGGAATGTGCAGTCATGCACCAGCAACCCAGTGCTGAATATCAACTTGTCTGGATGAAACTGCTCTGGGGTTGGACAGAACACACTGTTAGAAACGGAGGCACTTCAATACACGAGGAGAGGCTGTGCACTCTATTTCAGAAGATGGAGGTTTATCTTCCAGTGGAGGGCTTTGATGTTATTCATATGCTAACAATATCACCATTTCCTCACAGCACTCAATACACAGAGAATAAAAGACATCATTTGCTGACATGGGGCTCAGCACTTTCTGTCCAGCATACTGATCAACAATCTGCATTCAGCTTCACAGCTAAGCCATCACATAACCTTTAAATTGTTCTTTTAACACTTTAAAATTCTGGTCAAAATAATTTACCATTTTATAGAATAAAATGATGAAACAAAGAACTCTTAACTGTATTTTCCCTCTGCTCCTAAAATGTAGCTTCAGTGCCCCGGGGGCTCCTTTCATCTCATCTAAGTGCTGGCATATGATGTGATTGTTAACATAGCTGGCCACCAGATGAAGTGAATTATCTAAACTGCCAAGGTTCCCACTTTCTTTCCAATTTAAACATCAATTTAACACAGAAACTGAAGGGTATTATGAAAGCTTTAATATGAACCATTTCAGACATGAGAAAAAAAATACTGGAAGGTTTTTTCAAACAGCCAAACAAACATGCAATTTTTTGAAGCTGCAGATGAGTCAGGAAAATGAATGTACCATCAGAGCACACGCAGTATGCACTTGAACCAACAGCAACAAAGAAAGGCCTCTTTGTCTTAAACATGCTTTTCTGAGCAGGGGAGGATTTCACTAAAGAAAATATCCTGGATGATCTTGTTAGGACATTAACTAAATACAAATTATCATCAACAAAGAGGGCACTTCTTATTTTAAACATTTCAAAATGCATATCATTCATGTGGATGATACGGAATTTTTTGATAGTCTTCTCTGGATTATTAGTGTTCTTTTCATTATGTAACTTGCTTTTCTCATGGAAATGTTTTCTCCACTTGGATCACTAACTGCTAACAGAATGTGCAAGCATATGTCCTGCATATCTCTTTGAAAATGAGACCATTTCATAGCTAATTCATGACAATAAAAAGTGATGCTTTCTTACAGAAAGTAGAGCGTTTCTTGCTATATGCCATTTCAATTAAGGCATACGAGTTTGAATCAAAACAAAGTGAATTATTAGCAGGCATAATCTTTACTCTTTTTAAGCCTTCACAATATAAATGATATTAATATGTAAAATATATAAAGAACTATAGTCACAGTTACATGTCCTTATGAAAATATAAGATTTAAAGATTTGAAACAAAATTTGAAGTTATATTTAGCCAAGATTAAATAATATACAAGTTAAATACATATGATTTTGCTATCTGAAAGCATTCCTGAAAGTTAACAACATAAATTACAGATTTTCCTCTGGAAAATAATCTTCCTTAGAGTCAGTTAATAGTTTATAGAAAAGGAAAAGGAAGGAAGGAAGGGAGGGAGGGAGGGAGGGAAGGAGGGGAGGGGAGAGGGGAGGGGAGGAGAGGAGAGAAGGGAGGGGAGGGTAGAAGGGAGGGGAGGGGAGGGGAGAGAAGGGAGAAGGGAATTTTATTATACAGAGCTATTCTAATTATTATTTTCTTCTTAAAGGTATACTTTGAGAAAGTGCAAGACTATAAAACACATATGCATTAATTATACAAATCATAAATGGCACCATATAAAGTAAAAGGGATATTACCATATAAGGACTGCATAGCTGTTCCCATATGGAATGCACAGGGAATATTATTGACAAATCCAGAACAGCCATATGTAACGCTCAGTGGCACTTCCAAATATAAAATACAAATACAATATGTAATACACTTACAGTATGTTGCATACCAAATGATCAAGCAATTTACCAAAGATTAGCATTTAAGAAACAAATACTACTACAAATAACATATGCACCTATTAATGATTTATTTTTACATTGGTGGTATTCATCAGATTTATCTTATGTTAAAATGAAGTTTTCAGGGAATTTTCTGGCCCAAGGCTCTTTGCGGTAAACTAAAGGAAAATTATAGAACCGTCTTGCCAAAAGAAACTTTAGAGATCATGCAGTCTTACTTTTAAGTGGGAAAATTGAAGCCCAGAAATGTTAAGTTGCTTGCTCAAGATTACAAAGCCCATTCATGGCAGAATTCCAGATCTCCTGGCTCTCAGACCAGACCCCAAATTAAAGCTATCCTAATTAGCTCCTTTTTACTGACAACACATATATATTTTAAAATCTTCATTGTCTGCTCTGTTGTCCAGTACAACAATCATCTGCAGAAACACGCAACTCTGGGTCTGACAGTGTAACAACACCATTCATTCCCAGTGTGATTTCATTGACTCTGACTCACACTTCCCTGGGATTTGCTGGGGAACAGAAGGAGATGTTGACCTCAATAAAAAAACAGCCATGACTCCATGAAAGTCATAACAGAGCCTAAAACTGTTTAATCCTGAAATAGTCGCCACAGAGAACGCCTTTGAAGAGGATGTTTTGTTCTTCCTCCAGAGCGCTTTAAGAAACACACTGAACGTGAGCCAAAGCCTCCTCTCCTCTGCCATCAGCCATAACTGGAAGGCAAAAGGAAAAGGCCTGAAAATTAAAGCAGAATATGTGGCTCTCAACTGTACACTTCAATATTTTGTAACTTTCCACCCCTTCTCCCACCACTTCAGAGAAGAGCCTCCCCGACCCTACCACTGTGGAAAACTGTTAAATCACTCAAGTGAACTTCCAGATATATACCTAGAAATAAAATAACAACTTTAAGAAAATCTGGCCAATCACTAAACATGTATTTTCCCCCAACAGGACCTTGAGAACTCTCTGAATACTTAAATGTTAAACATCTAGACAGGTTCTAGTAAATTAAAACAGTGCAATCACCGTTTCTCCCTGAATATCATCTTTTTCATTTCAAGGCAGACACAGTTCTAGCCTAAAAATTCCCTCAAAACCAGGATTATAATAGGAATTCAGTGTGTTTCAACTTGAAAAAATCATGCCAGAAAAATCATGTTTTCTTTGAGGGAGGGGTTCAGGGAGAGATTTAATTTTTTAATTACCAAAACAAGAAATTTTTGTTTGTCCTGGAAGTGCTTAGTCTTCTGTGGATTACTGAAATTGGGGATCCCTTATAAAACTAAGAGGATTTGTTAGTAAGTTTTAAAATCATTCCCCAACCATCAAATTTAATAATTCCACATTCAGCATTGTTCACAAGGTTCTGAGCACTGTAATTAACTAGACATAGAAAAGGACTCTGCTCCCAGATCAATCACTCTAATTCCTTCCCTGGCTCAGTAAATCCCCACTCTCCCATCTATCCAATTATAGTGAAAATTATCCTGTGTTATTTTAACTTTCAACACATTTCTAAATACATTAAATGTATTACATAGAAATATCTTTTTTTTTTTTTTTTTTTTTTTTTTTTTGAGACAGAGTTTCGCTCTGTCACCAGGCTGGAGTGCAGTAGCGCAATCTTGGCTCACTGCAATCTCCTCCTCTCAGGTTTAACGGATTATCCTACCTCAGCCTCCCAAGTAGCTGGGACTACAGGTGCGCATCACCATGCCCGGCTAAGTTTTGTATTTTTAGTAGAGACGGGGCTTCATCATGCTGGCCAGGCTGGTCTTGATCTCCTGACCTCGCGATCCGCCCACCTCGGACTCCCAAAGTGCTAGGATTACAGGCGTGAGCCACTGCGCCTGGCCAGAAATATCTGTATGAACCAAGCTGTTTATTAGCCATGTTTTCTTTTATTATTAGTTTCCTTAAAAAAAATCAATAAACCTGGATGTTTAGAAATTATATGACTAAAATATGTGCCAAACTTATCACTAATACAATGCAATAGCTACACAAACCAAATTTAATACTGAGATACTAGTCAGTTCACATAACAGGGGCAAAGCAAAAAGGCACTGCAGTCTAGGCACAGAGTTTTCACTGACCACTGATAGCTTGTTATGTCTCTTTTTGATATGGTATGTGATGTTACACTCTGGATTCTTTAAAATCAAAGTCTATAAGATGACAGTGAGTTTATGGGTCTGGGTTCAGCCACTTCGAATGCAGCAGGACAAGTGACATATGATGTCACCCTGATCGAGTTACCACTTGGATTCAGTCCCCTGGAGAAAGGGAAGGAGCTGTGCCTTCATTGAAGTTCAATTACAAATATCTGCACAGTGTATTCTCCAGATCAGTTTTGATACACCTTCAGATTATACTGAGGATTTCCTTGCAGAAATAGTGACCAATAATCACTGCTTTGGCATGGAGAATTGGCAGTTTAGAAAAACTCCTGTGAAATAAGGTCCAAGAAGAGAGCTGTTGTGGATGTAGAGTGTTGATTCCCACCCTCCACTATGTTCATATCTGCCTGTAATAGAGATTGAGTCATATGATTTGCATTAAGATAATTTCTTCTGAATATTGTTATAATAACCAATTTTTATTTCTGTAGACTGTAATAGGATAAAGAGGAGAATTTTTTTAATTCACCAAATTTCTTAGTGAAAGAAGAAAATATTAGGTAGCTTAAAGTGGTCAGTACATAATTATCTAGCACCTTGCTATTGACATGCATTCAGGGATTAGCACAATAGCCATCACCTGGGAACTTGTTGGGAATGCAGAATCTCAGATGCCACTGGACCTCATAAAGCAAAAGGTATATGTACATTATATACATATTATATACGTATATTATATATGCTTTATATACATATTATATACATATATTATATATGCTTTATATACATATTATATATGTATATTATATATGCTTTATATACATATTATATACATATATAATATATGCTTTATATACATATTATATACGTATATTATATATGCTTTATATACATATTATATACATATATTATATATGCTTTATATACATATTATATATGTATATTATATATGCTTTATATACATATTATATATGTATATAGTATATAAGTATATATTCTATAATATATATTAGTATATATAGTATAGTCTATAATATATAAGTATATATAGTATAGTCTAATATATTATATATTAGTATATAGAGTATATAGTAGTATATATAAGTATATATTAGTATATATAGTATAATATATATTATATACTATACTATATTACATATCATATATATTATATATGACATATAGTATGTATGGTATACTATATATCATATAAATGTTATATATGATATATATAGTATAATATATATTTTATATATGTATTACATACATACTATATATTAGTATATTATATATTAGTATATATAGTATATTATATATTATATTATGTTAGTATATAGTATATATTAGTATATATTGGTATATATAGTATTATATATTATATAATATGTATATTTTATATATAGTGTATATATTTATATACATATATGTATATTATGTCAGTATATATTATATATTATTATATATTATATATTAGTATATATACTATATTATACATACTATATATTATATATTTTATATATTAGTATATATATGTATTCATATATATAGGATAATATATTATATATAAAATGTGTAATTGTGTATTATATTATATATTATTTCTCAGAATTTAATATAGATACAAATCACCTTATATTCATAAAATATATTATACATAAGGTGATTTATATGTACATTAAATTCTGAGAAGCACTGATATAATTATCTTTAAGATGTTAAAACCAAAGAGAAGAATCATAGCCAATATAGTACCTGTACTTCTTTCCTGTGGCCCCTAGAAAATGCCAACTTGCATCTTATATAATTTTATAAAGTCTCAGGGCTAAAGAAGTAAAGGCCAATGGATTTCCTTGACACCACTTGAGAAATTTGTTTTCTCAAATCTCCAAATTATCTAATATTTTTTAACGAAAAATATAAGACTGAGAGCCAAGACATTCAAACAATAGCTTCAAACACCAGCCAGTATTTGTGTGTCGTTGGGTAAATCAGTCTACCTCTCTATGTCCACTCTGTGTTCGGGCTCTTGGGATTCAAAAGAGATATAGTCTCTTTTCCTCAGTTTCCCATCTATAAATGAAAGAGCATTTTCACAAAAAAAAAAAACTAGTACATATATATAAACTGTCATAGTACTTTTAAAGAATAATGAGTAACTGGACAGAGCGGAGCTGTCCACTTTGTTTAGAAGTCTGGTCTCTGGCTAAAGGAAGCCATCTCAAGTGTTTGAGGACAGGAGAGACATGAGAACTGAATTTTAGAACTATTTATCTGGCATTGGATAGATTTAACAAAAAACAGACTGAACACAGGATATCCAGTTAGGATGTTGAAGTTGTCCAGCGAAGAGATGATAAAAACCTGAAGCAGTAGAAGTGGCACAGACAGAGCTGGTAGGACTAAAACTCATGGAAGTGTGCACATGTGTGCATGCATGTGTATGTATGAATGTGCACACGCATGTGCTGTGTGATGAGGGGAAGAAAAGGAGTTGTGAATAACTCCTAAGTTTTTGTAGGGCAATTGAAGGAAATGGTGAGGCTACTGAGAGAGAAAACATGGTGGGAGGAAGTAGGTTTGGAACAAGGAAAGGAAAGAGATAATGAGTTTTACCTTGAGCACTCCGGATTTGAGAAGCCTGAGGACATTTAAGTGGTGACACCAATAGACAGGAAGGAATGAGGATCTGTTCCTCAAACAAGATGACACATAAAGGACAAACTAGTAAACCCGTAGTATCAGAATGGAAAGTGCTGACATTTTGAAGGCATATATATAGAAGGAAAAGCTTCTGATGACAATGTACACATACAGCCACTTCAGAAAGAACATTTAGAAGTGCAATTAGCCTGGATTATTTTAATTCTAAGAAAAGTATGAAACTTTAAGACAGAGGAGACAAAATCAGAAGTATAGAGGGCCAGCAGCAGCAGCTAATAGCTACTCAGCAAACTGCAAAAGAACACAATATGTTCTACAGACATAAAGAGGGACTTATAGAAAGATTTTCTTATATCTAGATTCTGTTCAATAACGACCTGTGGTTTTTTTATCATTTCTAGACTTAAGGGGTATGTAATCACAATATGTCTCACTTTTACAAGAGATCATCTGTGATCTCTTGGTGTGAGGTCACAAGATATTAGTAAGTAATGAAACACGTTCAGAATGCTCAATAAACCCATTTTCCAGTAAAGTACCCTGACCATTAGCTCTTACTATGTTGATTAATACACATCTCTATGAATATTAAACACATAAACTGCACTAAACATCAATAACTAGAGAAAAATGGGAGAGAACACTACAAAGCGAGGTAAGAAGCTGTTCCAATCGCTGGCCCAGAAGAGGATTCTCCCTCATGTGTAGATGAGACAGGAGGGTAGACTATTAGAATACTTAGCCTATTTGATTTAGAGATTCAAAAGTAAACCCAGTTTAGATAATCTCACGTTCTTTCAGCTCCTAACTGCTTTCCCATTCACTGTCTTATGGTGAGTATTTAAAAGAGTTGCAGAAGATTTGAGCTAATAAAGCATTAAATGCAAAATCTTATTTAAAATGAGCACTATTGTAAGGAATCAATATTGTGTGTTTGCTTTCATAAATCCGCCACCTATATACACACGTTTGCTGAAGCAAGCATTGGAGCATCAGGACCGCCCTGTCCCTCAGAGAATGTAAGGGACTCTCCCTGGGATATCGGATTCTGACTTCGAAGAATTGGTGCAAATAAGTGGCTTAAGTGGACTGATAGAGAAATATGCCTTGGTTTTATCTCTTGCTTACCAGCATTCAGGACCATCTTGAACTCTCAGGTGAGAAATGGATGTTTTAGCACCTACCACAAGCCCTACCAGAAGTACTGAGGATAACATTTCTGGAACATACTCACATACACACACACACACACACACACACACACACACACTTTCACACACACTCTCCCTCTCTCTCTCTTTCTCTCTCTCACACACACACACATACACACACACTGTAACGAGGAATTGGAACCATGGGAGGAAGTTCTGCGGGCACAATGTGAGTTTGCTGCTGTTGCCTTTTCTTCCTGGGAAGGAAGAGAGATAGGAAGTAGTAGAGAAGAAATGCAGGTTGAAAAAGCTAACAGTACAGTGAAAGCAACTGGAAAAAGGAAGAGGAATGCAGCAATACCAGCAAACTGAGCCAGTAATTAATTCAGAAGCAAGAGGTCATTATGGATTTAGTGTGGAAGAAGAAAGTAGCTTGAACTCATTTAGATAAACACTGACTAAATGTGAAACAAAGTGCCAAAGTCAGCAACGAAACTGGCAGAAATCAATTCAACAGAGAACATTTTTCAGAGTCGGACATCAAGCTAAGCAGAGGCATCAAAAAAGTCTCCCTCCTGCTTTTCTGCCTTTGTCTTCCAGCAATCCTTGAAGACTAGTCTATTTCCAACAGGAAAGAGGGGATGAGACAATGGTTGATGTTGGAGCATACTGAGCTGGCCTGGGATTCATGTTCAGGTCCTAATTGTTAGTAAATAACTTAGCACTTGGCCTAATTTTCCTTGTTTGTAAAATAGAGATGATTATAGTATGTTCATAGTCAGTTTGTTGTGATATTTTTCACAAGAGATAAATAATATTTAGCCCATTTGTGGTGATAACATTAACTACTCAATAACTAATAAATGTTATTAAAACCATGGAAGTCAGAATTGGAATAGCTTACTTACAGAATTTACCTGGGTGAGTGCTTTATACGTATCAACTAATCTAATCCTTATAACAACCTTGTCACAGATGAGGACCCCAAGGCACAGAGAGGGTAAGTAATTTACTAAGGAACTGAACCTCAAGCAGTTTAGCTCCACTCTGTCCTTTAAAAACTATGCTACGTTACCAGAAGGGCCCTTGGAACAAATCTGTACAACTTTTACATGTCACAGATGAGAAAACTGAGGCTTACGATGGTGATGTTATTTATCCTGCATCACACAGCCAGCCAGGACCACTGGTAGAGGAATTTAAGAGCCTGTTTCTATTGGAATCACTTCCCAACCCCAAATGAATAATCTAGGGCCTGCCACTAAAGGTTAAAATGATTGTCACATTTTATCCAGCCACTTTCCTCTACAGAAAATGCAATGAAACTGTATTTATTTATATCACATTCATAGTGGAAAAGGTATATTTGTAACAAAAATTGATAAATCTGCAACTTGTGGTATTTGTTTTTATGATAAATGTTAAGGAATAGAGAGGACGGGAACCAACCTCTATTAAGTAACAGCTATGCTTTGTACTTCCTGTGCTATGAAAACAGTCAACATCTGATCCACACAGATACAGGACAGGTCCTGTGGCCAGGAGAGTCTAATTAGAGTTGGTAAAAATAAGATTCTCATTCTGAAGATTATAAATAAAACATAAGCAGTTGTATTATCTGGTAACATTTAATTGACTGGGAGGAGGTAAACTATGTGTTTATACTGAAGTAGAAATCTGATTATCACAGCCTTTGGAATTCACTCAAAATTTGTTGAGTAGTCATTAATTTGGTAGGCGATGAGTAGCAAGCTTTCCTGGTACAACTTGAGCACCCCTAACTGGAAAATCTAAAATCTGAAATGCTTCAAACTCTGAAACTTGTTGAGTACCAACATGACACCACAAGTAGAGAATTCCACACCTGATCTCAGTGACAGTTTACAGCAAAATGTGGTCAAAACATTAAACTTTGTTTTATGGACAAAATTATTTAAAAGATTATATAAAATTACCTTCAGACTATGTGTATAAGGTGTATATGAAACATAAATAAATTTCATGTTTAGACTTGGGCCCATCCTCATGATATCTCATTATGTGTACGCATATATCCTTAAATCAGGAAAAATCTGAAACCCAAAATACTTCTGGCCCCAAGCATTTTGGCTAAGAGATATTCAACCAGTATATGGGCAACTTTCCTTAGACTAAGCATGCTGCCTCAAGCTATAGGAAATTCACTTCAAACTGGCATCCTATAAGGTTCTCAACTTCAGTACCAGAATCCACCTCAGGTTACGATGTAGGCAAAGGGGCAGAAGGAGGTAACAGCTCCATCTAAAGAGTTGTTTGTCCTAAAACTACCTTTGGACAAACAAATGCAAATAAAGAATTGTTCTCTTCTTCACACTTCTTCTCCCACCTCAATATGAATCAAGGCTACCATAATAGTGGTATTGAACTCTTTTAAATGAAAATAGTGATTTCCCAAGACAGAGACACCAAAATTCAACGTTAGAACCTCAAATGATTCTTCCTAAAATAAAGACTCCATGCTCTACAAACCAAATCTTTCATGGTGTCTTTATACTAATAACTCCTTTACCATTCATTCAGGTCCTAAAAGTGCTATAACTGTACAGTTCTGTTTACTAGTGTTGTTCAGTTTTTTCCGTGCACCTCAAGTGGACACTTTCTCTCCACTGAGCCATCCACTAGAACTTGTGGACTCCAACTTATGGGAAACAGCAAGGGTGTGGTAGAATCAAGGCTATTGGAATATGAGCCACCATTACCCCAGGCCCCCACTAATATAAAGGCAACAAGTATGTGTCTTGGCAAAGAACTCCTGCTTGGGTGAGAAGAACAGGAGGACGGCCTGCTCTTTCTGCACTCTTGCACCTTATGCCTCCTGTCCAAGATTGCTTGTAGTGATTCCAAGTGCTGACTCTGCTGAAGCTGAAGATCTCAGTGGGGCAAGTGTTATGGAGAGTGATTGATTGAAATTCAGAGCACTTCGCAGAATGATTTGTTTGACATTCCCAGTAGGAAACTCTTGTTTGTTGAACTTATTATTCATTCATGTATTCATGAAAAAAATACAATAAATGCATAATCTCTGCATAGTGCCTCAATGATCACATTGAAATGAACCCAGAGCTTCCCAGTGCTAAGCAAGGTCTTTAGTTTGCAACAGAACAGTTTTACATTGCAATATCATTAACTGTGTCTAGAGTTTACATTATGTTTATAAATCAGCAAGGGAAATTTAACCCGCATTGTAATTTAAGGTTATACAGAGAATCAGACATTAAAAATGCATATGCATAATAATAACTCCTTGTGTGACTTTTTTTCCTCCTACTGAGTGATTTAACAATTACCATGTTGAGATGTAACTGAGTCTGTTCAGCTAGTGTTTGTGTTTTGACTTTTTGACAACTAGAATGTAAGCCAGGGGAAATGCAGAAATTATTTCCAACATCCATGGGTAACTTGGGAAAATGGTTCTTTATATAAGCTATTAGAGTAGGGGAAAATATGCTACAGTATTTGGAAAACAACTGCTGTTAAATGCTGTTTTTTAGAATAACAGCTATTACTAGGCCTGAAACAGTAAGGTCAAAGTGTTATAATGGACTATTCTCGGTCTGGACCTTAAATGTTTACATATACAGCTGCTATAGTAATAGTTTTTGGTCTTCCTAGAAAGAGCCATTGCAGAAAAAACAAGAAAGGACCATCAGGGCATGGCAACCTCTTTTCAAAATTGAGTACTCCTATCAAGCATCAGAAGGCAAAAAGGAATTCCAGAACTATATTGTACATTTTCTTGCTTCTGAGTTTTGCCTGTAATAACCTCTTTGATTCTTAAGCACCCCTGGCGAAGGCTTCTATTATCTCCCAGCATGTTCTAAAAAACAATAATAGTGATGAATTTACCTTAATTTTTTTTTTTTTTTGGTGTTGGGGGGATGGAGTCTTGCTTTGTTGCCAGGCTAGAATGCAGTGGCGTGGTCTCAGCTCACTGCAACCTCTGCCTCCCAGGTTCAAGTGATTCCCCTGCCTCAGCCTCCCGAGTACCTGGGACTACAGGTGTGCGCCACCACGCCTGGCTAATTTTTTGTATTTTAGTAGAAACAGGGATTCACCATGTTGGCCAGGATGGTCTGGATCTTCTGACCTCATGATCCGCCTGCCTCTGCCTCTCAAAGGGTTGGTATTACAGGCATGAGCCACCACGCCCAGCCACCTGATCTTTATCATGCTCAAATTGTTAGACTCAACTGAAAACACCAGATTTAACTCTCATTTCAGGGTTGCAAAAAACCAAGAAGAGAAACCTATCCACCTGAAAGGGCTTTTTGAAGCCTGGGGAAACCAGACCCCTGAAATCTTTGGTGACCCTCATCATGGTTTTATATTTTATTCATGTGTCTAGAATATCCGTAGAACATCTATTTAATATCGCATATCTATTATGTATCCTGAGCAGATACCAGCTTGCTCCTTCCACTCTCTGTTAGGCAGCTCAACCCAATTTCTTTACCAACATTTATTAAACCCACCATTTTTCAGCTCTCAAAATCTTACGACTTTGCAACGTTATCCTTTTTAAACTTTTCCTTACCATACCTTTTCCCACCGCTAAAACCACGCACGTATTTCCAGAGTCAATATACACCATATTCTCTTCAATATTATATTTTTGGTTCACATTTCATTTTTCCATTTTCAAAACAACTTATCTAAATCATCCTCATGTTCTCTTAAGCCTTTCTGAGGCAGCATCCCAAGAAAAGCTCTCTGCCTTCAAAATTTGAGCATGTCAACATACCAAAGCTGCTGAAATAATTTTCTTCCAAGTCTATTTCAATTATATGCCCCTAAGCTTATAAACATGGCGTCATTTCTCAGCATCAGCTGTTTCAACTCAGAAGTTATTTGCCTAGCCCTTAGGATATTCCTCAAGACTCTTCACCCCACCCCCCCTCTTCCATCTCATTATCCCACACACCTTTCCATACACATTCTTGCTTTGTCTTTATGTGTGTTCCTCTTCTTGTGTAATATAATGTTGTCTTCTCTCTTTAGCCCTCTCACTTCCTAAACTTCACTAAAAATACTCACACTCTTTGAAAACGTCAAAATGTATGATTTGAAAAGGCAAAATAGGTAAAAGTTTGGTGAATGCAACAAAGAAAAAAGATTAAACAAACTTTAAAACAGAAGTGAGAAAATATCATATATAGGAAAAGGATAAGAATTTTCTGAATCATGAGGGAATTATAGGTATAAATACATACAACAAAATTTGAAAATTTAGATAAAATGATTAGGAAAATGAAAAGTCAAACAAGAAGAGGCAGAAGGCCAGACACAGTGTTTCACACCTGTAATCCCAGCACTTTGGGAGGCTGAGATGGGAAGATTACTTGACCCCAGGAGTTCAAGACCAGCCTGGGAAAGATAGCAGGACCCTGTCTCTATTTCAAAAATAAGAGGTAGGAAACACAAATATATCAATAATTATAAAAGAAATTTAACAAGTATTCCAGAAATAAAATTATTCCCTCTATCTCCTAAAAAAAGATCTACTACAGATATTTTCATGAGAAATGTAAGATGAAAAGTATAAATTCTGTTTTTAGAACTATTCCAGAGCATTTAAAAAGTTTAACAACTTTCTAAATAAATGTATAAATTATCATAACTCTGATACTAAAGTCAGGGAAAAATAGGATTAAAGGATACTCCCAATCATTCTTACTTATGAATCCAAATACAAAAATTCTAATTAAAATATTAGTGAAACTACCTAAAAATGTATACAAGTAACATATTATGAAAAGTAGCTTCCAAATATCGATGTAATTATTAGCAATAAAATTCAGTATATTAATATAATTAAAAACTGGAAAAAGAACTTCCACTTCTTCAATGAGGAAGTAAGTGGCCCCAGACCTGTTCCTGCCACCCCATAAATAAAAATAAAACTAGACAAATGTAAGAAGCAACGTTTTCAGACATTAGATAACAGGCCCCATATGACTGCAATCTTTGAAGATAGGTCAATGATTAAGGTAAGCCTCATGGTTGCTCTATCTTTTTGACTGAAGGCACTTTTTGGATCATGGTTAAGGAAGGTTCCAAGCAAATTACACTTAATGAGTAATGTGAACCTCTAAAAAGGCAAGCAACAAAGCACAATAGGAAAACGAATCTGAACAATTTCCAAGTTCACAAAGCTGAGAGATGTTCATGTTCTAATACATCATAGTGAAGGGACCTTATTAAAAGCCCAGCACATTGAGGGAAGATCCCAAAAGGGTCATGCTTAAATTATTTAAGAGTTATGCTTAAACAAGCAAACCAGATATTCCACAAAACATCTAATATCCAATAAAAAATTACTATACGTGTGAAGAAGCAGAACAATGTGACAAATAAATAGGAGAAAAGTCATTCAGTAGAAATAAAACCAGAAGTGATAGGCATAATAGAATTCTCATACAAGGATTTAAAAACAGGTAATATAAATATGTTCAAGGATTTAGGAGAAATACAAGAAGGAAATGAGAAAAAATGGAAACTATAAAATAAAATTATCAAATGGAGCTATACAGGTAGAAAACATGTTATCTGAAATAAAAATCTCAGTGAATAGGATTAGCAGCAGTTTAGTTACTATAAAAGAAAAGATCAGTAAACTTGAAAATATGTGCTAATCGTCCAAATTGAAGCACAAAAAAGCCAGAGCCAATTATATGCTGTCTATAATAAATGGCTTTAAATAAAATTATACAGAGGTTGAAAATGAAAGAATGAAAACAAATATCCTAAGCCAATAGTACTAAAAATAGCTAGTATAGCTTTATTAATATTAGACAGAAATTTCAGCGCAAAGGATATTACCAGAGATAAATAAGATCATTTTAAAATGACAAAGGAGACAAAAATCAAAAGGACGTAACAACTTTAAATTTTCATGTTCCTGATAATGGAGATTCAAAATATATGAAGCAAAACACAAAGGACTGAAACAGAGGTAGAAAAATTCACAACTATAGTCAGGGATTTCAACACACTTCTCTTGATAATGATAGAATAAGTAGGCAGAAAATCATTAAGTATATAGGACATTTAACCACTGCCATAAACAAACTTAAACTAATAGATACTTAAGTAGCATTACATACAATAACAGCAGAATACACATTCTTTTCAAGTGTATACAGAATATTTACTAAAATAGGCCATATTCTGGGCCACAATACAAGTCTCAATAAATTCTAAAGGATTCAAGTCATGCAAAGTAAATTTTCTGGTAACAGGGAATTGTATTAGAAATTGATGAGAGGAAATCTCAAAATATTTGGAAATCTAATGTGACGTTACTGAATAACCCATTGATCAAAGAAGGTATCACATAGGAAATAATAGTCTGTATCTGAATGAAAATTAAAAAACAGGATATCAAAATTTGTATGCTGCAGTGCTTAAAAAGAAATGTATAACTTTAAATGTCTTTATTAGAAGTGAAGAAAGGGAGCTAGGCATCCACCTTAAGAAAATAAATAAGAGGAAGAAATCTGCAGTTAGCTATAATTACACCACTACACTTCAGCCTGGACAATGGAATCCATTTGTGAAAGAAAGAAAGAAAAGAAAAGAAGGAAGGAAAAGGGAAGGGAAGGGAGGAAGGAAGGAAGGAAAAGAAAAGAATAGAATAGAAAAGAACAGAAAGAGAAAGATCAAACACAAAGTAGGCAAGTGAAAGTAAATTACAAAAATAAAGGCAAAAATCAATAAAATTGAAAACAGAAAAAACTAGAGAAAAATCAGTGAAACAAAGAGCTGTTTCTGTGAGAAGTTTAATATATCTAATAAGTCTTTAAAAAGAGTGATCAGAAAATAAAATTGATTTACCAACAGCAGGAAGACAGAGGAGACATAACCACAGATCCTACACATATTACAAAGATAATAAAGGAATATTATGAACAACTTTATGGTAGTAAATTTCATAGTCTAGATAAAATAAATTTATTGAAACGAAGAATGCATGAAAGCTCACTTAGAAAGAATACATAACTCAAATAGCCTTTTACCTATTTTTTTTAAATATGATTTTGTAGGTAAGAACCTCTCACAAAGGAAACTCCAGGCCTAGGTGGCTTTGTTGATGCATTTTATCAAACTTTTAAAGAAGAAATAATACCAATTTTTTTTGCAAACTCTTTTAGAATACATAAAAGAAGGTAATACTTTCCAACTTCTCCCATGAGTCCAAAAATACTCTATTACTAAAACCAGTAATCAAGCATTAAAAAGAAAAAGCAACTACAGAGCGATCATGAACATGGAAACAAACATTCTTAACAAAAAATTACTAAATTGGATCCAACATTATGTAAAAAGAATAAGAAATCATGATCAAGTGGGGTTTATCACAGAAATTCAGGGTTGGGTTAACAAAATACAACCAACCAATGTAACTCACTATATAAACAGATTACAACAAAAAAATGTGATCATCTTAATAAATGCATTAGAAGCATTTGACAAAATCCAAAATATCAAGTCATATTAACTAACAAGAAACTACAAAAAAGGAAACTTTTTAAACTTGATAACATCTATTGAAAATCTAAAGGTAACATCACACATAATGGTAAAACAATGAACTCTTTCCTTCTAAAAGGAAAGGTGTCTACATTTCAGTGGAGGTCCCAGCAAGAACAATACAGCAAGAAAAAGAAATAATATGTATGGGTAGAAAAAGAAAAAAGTTAAAAAGAACATTCTTTGTGAATAAGATGGTTCTTTATGTAGAAAATCGTAAGTAGTCTACAAATGATGGCATGCGTGAAACACACATTAATTATATTGTTTGAGACCTTCTCAAAGAAGGGCCTGGGAGGTACTCTTGATGATGGGAAAGGCAGGGCAAGATCCTCAAGCAATAGGAAAAAAAAGTGACATAAACAGAATAAGTATGTGAATGTAATATTTTAAACTGCCATGATAAGCTGATTATGCAATTTCTACTTAGTTAATCAAACAACTTTAAGAAGGGTCAGAAGTAATAAAAGGATTTAGTAAGATGACCAGGTGCACAACCATCATACAGATCAATAGCTTAGTGGTTCAAGAGCAGACTATGGAGAAATTCTTTGCCTTGTTTCACTCTGGCTCCACTTTTTCCCAGATATATTATAGTTGTCTCCATGTCTCAGTATCTTCTTCTATTAAATCAGGTTAATAATGGCACAATCCTCAATGAGTTGCTTTGAGAATTAAATGTTTTTATACATGTAAGGCACTATGCCTGGCATATAGTAAAGTACATTTGAGTGTTAGCTCTTTTTTCTTATGTCAGAGCAATAAATAATTCAAAGATGTTATGAACAAAGGTACTCCTTACAATACCTGCAAATATTGTAATGTCGCATGATTTAGTCCTAAGTGCTAGAGGTATGTGAGGAAAGTTATAAGATAAATGAAGAAAACTATATTTTATGGAAGGACAAAGTAAAAACTGAACAAATTGGTAACTATATTTTAGATTTCAAGTCTTAACCTTATGAAGGTGCTTTATAAGCATTTAAGTCATGTAAAGTCAACTACAAATTAATCTATAATTAATCTACAATTCAGTGCAATCCCAATCAAAATCCCAGTGGGATAATTTATAGGACTTGATACATTGATTCTTAAGTTCACCAAGAAGAGCAAAGAAAGGAGACTTGCCCTACCAGATACAGTAATTACAATAATACAGCAATAATTAGTATGAAATTGGTTCAGGAATGGAAAAAAGAAAATAATAAAACTAAATAGAGTCTAGAAGCAGAGACAGTATCAATGAGAGTTAGATAATAAAAGTAACATTTAAAATCATTCAGGAAAACTCAATAGAATTTTAGCTATCCACTTGAAAAAAAATTAAGTTAAACATCTATCTCACATAATTCACAAAAATTCCAGATGGGTTGTTCCACAATTTTATGTATGTACATTAAAATATAAAACAATTTTTATATTTTTGAGATGGAAAAAACTTTCCTATGCAAGACATAAAATCTAGAAAGCTTAAAGATTGAAAGCTTTGACTACTTAATTTTTCAAAACAAATTATGTAATGAGAGATGAATAAATACATTTAAAAAACAAGAAAGACTGAAAAATATTTGCAACATATAGACAAAGAACTACTATTGAAAATAAGATAATACAATAAAAGTACAGAAAAATTATAAACAGGTAATTCACAAGAAATAAGCCTT
The DNA here is from genome assembly GCF_029289425.2 of Pan paniscus. NCBI lineage: Eukaryota > Metazoa > Chordata > Mammalia > Primates > Hominidae > Pan > Pan paniscus. The sequence goes on along the minus strand of NC_073253.2, from coordinate 119,022,155 downwards.
CAAATTGCCAATAAGTATGAAAAAAGACTCAACCTCACTGGTCCTTTGGAAAAGCCAAGTTAAAATAACAATTATATTAAATTTCCACTTATTGTTTTAACAGTAATTAAAAGAATTGTTAATAACCACAGGTGACAAGGCTGTGGGCAAATATGCATTTCTATAGGCCCAGAGTAAAGGTATAATTTGGTACTGTTTGAAGATCAATTTGGTAGTATCTACTAACGTTTAAAAATGCATATGCACTTTGACACAACAACCATACTTCTAGGAATCTATACTACAGAATAGTCTAATATGCACACAATAATAGGGCAATATTAAATTGAGATCAAGGACACTCAAAGACATTGTAGTATAAAGACTTTAGGTTCAAATGCTGCTTTTGACTCATTGGCTGTGAGATTATGGTCAAGCTGCAAAATCTCTGAGCCTCAATATTCTTATCTGTAAAATGGGAATGATTATGGGATCCAGTTTATAAATTCCTTGGAAAGGAACGATTAAATAATTCTTGGAAAGGGCTTAACATAGGGCATGGCACCTCATAAGCCTTTAGTAAAAAAAGCTTTTCTTCATCTTCTGCAGTACTTTCTAGAACTTGAAATCGTACCTCTCATATAACAAGAGCTTCATAAACACTTGTTGAAGGAATTTCATATTACTGTTTCTCCTGCAGGTTCATTTCCCCTGCAATACGATTTCCGTGGTGGATGCTGTCATCTCTGATGTGCCACTGAGGCCTCCTTCAAGATGCTATGAGCGCAGTCAGCAGCCAGCATTCCATTGCAGACCCCTTCAGGAATTATCTTAACTGAATAAAGCCACCTGGTTCAAGGACACAACGCCTTCCTAAGGTGGTCCACATTTAAGTGATTTATTGACATGAGGACTTAGCCCATCCCTCTTGTCCTAACTTGGTAGAGTTTTGAGAAGTCATTCTACCTCCAGAACTCCGCACAGGGTCACCTGAGGTTCCAGCTGAGAAAGCATTGCAGCTCAAACTCTCACTCTCCTAAATCCTGCTTTCTTTTCCCTCCCAGGTGTTGGTCCTAAGAACGCACCCTAACGAACCCCCTAACTGCTAATCTCTTCTGATTGGCTTCTAGAAAAACCCAATCTGTGACAGTCTCTAACACCTGAATCTAATGTAGCACAGGCTCCTTTCTTGTAATAGCCTATTGTTTTCCCTCATCACAATTTGTGAATAATAGTAAGAATAATAATAATTTTGTATTTAATATCTCCTTAACTAGACTATGAGTTAGCTACAGACTGTTTTTATTTAAAATTCTCATATTTTATCATAGAACTTTTAATTAATTTTGACCTTTAAAAATATTGCATAAAAGTGTTTATCATGATTACTAAGCTTTTTTGTGCCTCCTTAAATTTTGTGCCTAAGGTAAATGACTCATTCACTTCATCCTGGTCCCAACTCTAGCAGTAACCACATATTTTTGGTATCATTGGTTTGTTGGTTGGTTGGTTGTGTGTGTGTGTTTTGTTCATTTTTGCCACACCTAAGGCAATGCCTGACATATAGTAGTCACTCAATAAACATCTATCAACTGAATAAATAAATGAATTAACTGCAAGAATTTTCATTGCAATGCTGTTTGTGATAGATGAAATGTAACAATAAATGAAAGTTTACATTATGATGTATGCTATATAAAATTTTTCAAAAAATATATACATAATACATATATGCATGCTAACATGAGAAAATTTGTAATATATATTGACAAGTTAAAGAGAAAATTGCACAATAATGTATATAGTTTGATCTCATTCATGGACAAATACATAGAAAGAAAAATAGATGATAGATAATAGAGATAATCTGAATATAGCATATTATATAGCAAATGCTAACAGAAGTTACCTTACATAAGTGAATAGAATTGTAAGTTTGAGAAAGGATATAGAGGAAAACTTATATCCAGTACTATGTGTACTTCTGAATTGTTTGAATGTCCAAAGAACCTACATGCATATGTTAGTTTTATAAGGTTTTTAAATAAAATTTTTCAAAAATATTTACTAACTCCAGGAAGTCTTCTGTATTGGAATACTGCCGAATACCACTTTGTCGTGAGCCTTCTTAGCACAGGGCACTGGCCTCCACTTGTTTGCATGATGCACCATAAGGCCCAAGTGATTCACATCTATGTGTATTCTGTCTCACCCACCAGATGGAAAAACTCCTTTAAGGCTGAAACTGATAGCCCTATTTCTTATGGCTTTCCAATAATATAGTTCAATAGTACTCTACTGTTGTTATCTAAGGTTATTTCTGACCACTTTATAAATATGAGGCCATGTTGGTCTTTCTTATAATATTTGCATATTGCATACAAATCTGTTACTGTGAGATTTCTTTTATATGTATGCCTCATTTTACATATATGCCTCTTTATATGCATGTTAGAAATTATACTAAGCATAGGCTGAACCAAAGTTATAAAAAACAATTATGGGCCTGTTTTAGTTAGGGTTCTCTAGAGGGACAGAACTAATAGGATATATGTGTGTATGAAAGGGAGTTTATTAGGGAGAATTGGCTCATACAATCACAAAGCAAAGTCACATGATAGGCCATCTGCAAGCTGGGGAAGAAGGAAGCCAGTAGTGGCTCAGTCCAAGACCAAAGCCTAAAAAGCAGGGAAGCCAACAGTGTAGCCTTCAGTCTGTGGCCGAAGGCCTGAGAGCCCCCAGCAAACCACTGGTGTAAAATCCAAGAATCCAAAGGCTGAAGAACCTGGAGTCTGACATCCAGGGGCAGCAGGAATGGAAGGGAGCATCCAGCATGGGAGAAAGATGAAAGCCAGAAGACTCAGTGAGCCAGCTTATCCCATCTTCTTCAACTTGGCTTTGTTCTAGTGGTGCTGGTAGCCCATTGGATGGTGCCCACCCACATTGAGGGTGGGTCTTCCTCTCCCAGTCCACCAACTCAAATGTCAATCTCCTCTGGCAACACCCTCACAGACACACCCAGAAACAATACTTTACCAGCCACCTAGGCATTCTTCAATCAAGTTGACACTAATATTAACCATCACAGAGCCATACCTACATATTCTGCAGGTTTCCTTCCCAAAGGAGTTTCCATGCACCAGTTTTACTTATGGTAAAACTAAAATAGTATCATAGGATAACAACTAAAATAGTACCACAGGATGTCAAACTTTAAGAGAAATGACTACAAAACAACCACCAATTAAGTATGTCATTAATCTCTATCATCTGTAAAACTTTTCAGAAAGTATTGTATCAGACAAAAGAGGCAACAATAACCCATGACAGATTTTTAGTAAAGTGTCTTATACTGTACTGCTGACAAAGACATACCCAAGACTGGGAAGAAAAAGAGGTTTAATTGGTCTTACAGTTCCACATGGCTGGGGAGGCCTCAGAATCATGGCGGGAGGTGAAAGGCACTTCTTACATGGCAAGAGCAAGAGAAAATGAGGAAGAAGCAAAAGTAGAAACCCCTGATAAACCCATCAGATCTCACGAGATCCATTTACTATCACAAGAACAGCACGGGAAAGACCGGCCCCCATGATTCAATTACCTCCCCCTGGATACCACCCAGAACATGTGGGAATTCTGGGAGATATAATTCAAGCTGAGATTTGGGTGGGGACACAGCCAAATCATATCATTCTGCCCCCTGGACCCTTCAAATTGCATGTCCTCACATTTCAAAACCAACCATGCTTTCCCAACAGCCCCCAAAGTCTTAACTCATTTCATCAGTAACTCAAAATTCCACAGACCAAATTTTCATCTGAGGCAAGGCAAGTCCCTTCTGCCTATGAGCCTGTAAAACCAAAAGCAAGCAGTTACTTTTTAGATACAATGGGGGTACAGGTATTGGGTAAATACAGCCATCCCAAATGGGAGAAATTGGCCAAAACAAAGGGGTTACAGGGCCCATGCAAGCCCATAATCCAGTGGGGCAGTCAAATTTTAAAGCTCCAAATGATCTCCTTTGACTGCAGGTCTCACATTCAGGTCACACTTATACACCAGGTTCTCATGGTCTTGGGCAGCTCCGCCCCTGTGGCTTCACTGGGTACAGCCTCCCTCCCAGCTGCTTTCACTGGCGTGGGGTGTCTGCAGCTTTTCCAAGCACATGGTGTAAGCTGCCCATGGATCTACCATTCTGGGGTCCAGAGGACAGTGGCCATCTTCTCACAGCTCCACTAGGCAGTGCCCCAGTAGGGACACTGTGTGGGGGCTCCAACCCCACATTTCCCTTCCACACTGCCCTAGCAGACGTTCTCCATGAGGGCCCTGCCCCTGGGGCAAACTTTTGCCTGGCCATCTAGGCATTTTCATACATCTTCTGAAATCTAGGTGGAGGTTCCCAAACCTCAATTCTTGACTTCTATGCACCTGCAGGCTCAACACTATGTGGAAGCTACCGAGGCTTGGGGCTTCCACTCTCTGAAGCCACAGACCAAGTTCTACATTGGCCCCTTTCAGCCATGGCTGGAAGAGCTGGGACACAGGACACTAAATCCCTAGGCTGCACACAGCTTGGGGACCCTGGGCCCAGCCCATGAAACATTTTTTCCTCCTGGGCCTCTGGGCCTGTGATGGGAGGGGCTGTCATGAAGCTCTCTGACATGGCCTGGAGACATTTTCCCTATGGTCTTGGGGAATGACATTAGGTTCCTTGCTACTTATGTAAATTTTTGAATTTCTTTTCAAAAAATGGGTTTTTCTTTTCTACTATATCATCAGGCTGCAACTTTTCTGAACTTTTATGCTTTGTTTCCCTTTTGAAACAGAATGCTTTTAACAGCACACCCAAGTCACCTTTGGAAGGCTTTGCTGCTTAGAAATTTCTTCTACCAGATACCCTAAATCATTTCTCTCAAGTTCAAAGTTCCACAAATCTTTAGGGCAGGGGAAAAATGCGCCAGTCTCTTTGCTAAAACATAAAAAGAGTCACCTTTGCTCCAGTTCCCAACAAGTTCCTCATCTTCTTCATCTGAGACCACCTGACCCTGGACCTTAGTGTCCATATTGCTATCAGTATTTTAGGCAAAGCCATTCCCATTCAACAAGTCTCTAGGAAATTTCAAACTTTCCCACACTTTCCTGTCTTCTTCTGAGGCCTCCAAACTGTTCCAACCTCTGCCTGTTACCCAGTTCCAAAGTTGCTTCCACATTTTTGGGTATCTTTTCAGCAACACCCCACTCTACTGGTACCAATTTCCTGTATTAGTCCATTTTCATCCTGCTGACAAAGACATACCCGAGACTGCGAAGAAAAAAGGTTTAATTGGACTTACAGTTCCACATGGCTGGGGAGGCTTCAGAATCATGGCAGAAGGCAAAAGGCACTTCTTACATGGTAGTGGCAAGAGAAAATGAGGAAGAAGCAAAAGCAGAGACCCCTGATAAACCCATCATATCTCGTGAGACCCATTCATGATCACAAGAACAGTTGGGGAAAGACCAGCCCCCATGATTCAGTTACCTCCCCCTGGGTCCCTCCCACAACACGTGGGAATTCTGGGAGATACAATTCAAGTTGAGATTTCGGTGAGGACACAGCCAAACCATATTATATATGAGGATTTTTAATTTTTTTTTTACTTTTAATTTTTGTGGGTACATAGTACATGTATATATGAGGTACATGAAATATTTTGATACAGGCATGCAATGTGTAATAATTACATCATGGCAAAGGGGTATCTATTCCTTCAAGCATTTATCCTTTGTATTACAATCAATCCAATTATTCTCTCTTAGTTGGTTTAGAAAATTACAATTAAATTGTTTCGGTTATAGTCACCCTGTTGTGCTACTAAATACTAATTAATATTTATTCTTTCTATTTTTTTAATTCTGTGGATACATAGGTAGGTGTATATATTTATGGAGTACATGAGATGTTTTGATATAGGCATGCAATGTGAAATAATCACATCATGAAGAGTGGGGTATCCATCTCCTCAAGCATTTTGTGCTATCAAATAGTAGGTCTTATTCATTCTTCTTTTTTTTTAACCCGTTAGCAATCCCCACCTCCCATCTAGCCCTGCACTACCCTTCCCAGCCTCTAGTAACAATCCTTCTACTCTCCATGTCCATGAATTCAATTGTTTAATTTTCAGGTCCCACAAATAAGTGAGAACATATGATATTTGTCTTTCCGTGCCTGGTTTATTTTACCTAATATAATCACTTTTAGTTCAATCCATGTTGGTTGCAAATGACAGGATCTCATTCTTTTTGATGGCTGAGTAGTATTCCATTATATTCTACATTTTCTTTATCCAGTCATCTACTGATATACATTTAGGTTACTCCCATATCTTGGCTATCATGAACAGTACTACAACAAACATTGGAGTGCAGATAGTTCTTCAATATATTGATTTCCCTTCTTTTGAGTATATATCCAGCAATGAGATTGCTGGATTACATGGTAGCCCTATTTTTGGTTTTTTGAGAAACTTCCAAATTGTTCTCTATAGTGGTTGTGATCATTTAAATTGCCACCAGCAATGTACGAGAGTTCCCTTTTCTCCCCATCTTTACCAGCATTTGTTATTTCCTGTCTTTTGGATAAAAGCCATTTTAACTGGCTTTTATCATCTCTGGGGTGGGATATCTCATTGCAGTTTTGATTTCCATTTCTATAACGATCAATGATATTGAGCACCTTTTTATATGCCTGTCATTTATATGTCTTCTTTTGAGACATGTCTATTCAAATATTTTGCCCATTTTTAATTGAATTTTTTTTTCTATAGAGTTGTTTGAGCTCCTTTTATATTCTAGTTATTAATCTCTTCTCACATGGGTTATTTGCAAATATTTTCTCCCATTTTCTGGGATGTCTTTTCATTTTGTTGTTTCCTCTGCTGTGCCAAAGATTTTTAACTTGATGTGATTAAATTTGTCCATTTTTGCTTTTGTTGCCTGTGTTTGTGAGATAATACTCAAGAAATTTTGCCTGAACCAATATTCTGGAGAGTTTCTCCAAAGCTTTCTTGTAGTGGCTTTATAGTTTGAGGTCTTAGAATTAAGTCTTGAATTCACCTTGGTTTGATTTTTGTATGTGGTAAGAGATAGGGGTCAAGTTTCATTCTTCTGCATATGGATATCCAGTTTTCCTAACCAAATTTATTGAAGAGACTGTCCTTTCTCCAATGTATGTTCTTGGCAACTTTGTTGAAAGTGAATTCACTGTAGGTGTATGGATTTGTTTCTGGTTTCTCTATTCTGCTCCATTGGTCTGTGTCTCACTTTTATGCCACACCATGAAGAATGGGGTATCCATCTCCTCAAGCATTTTGTGCTATCAAATAGTAGGTCTTATTCATTCTTTTTTTTAACCCATTAGCAATCCCCACCTCCCATCTAGCCCTGCACTACCCTTCCCAGGCTCTAGTAACAATCCTTCTACTCTCTGTGTCCATGCTGTTTTGGTTAATGTAGCTCTATATGGTACAATTAGAAGTCAGGAAATGTGATTCTTCAGTTTTGTTCTTTTTGCTCAGGATAGCTTTGCTTATTCTGGGTCTTTTGTGATTCCATATAAATTTAAGAATTGTTTTTTTCTATTCTGTGAAGAATGTCATTGGTATTTTTATAGGGATTGCATTGAATCTGTAGATTACTTTGGGTAGTATGAAGATTTTAACAATATTAATTCTTCCAATTCATGAACATGGAATATCTTTCCCTTTATTTGTATTGTCTTCAATTTCTTTCATCAGTGCTTTTATAGTTTTCATTGTAGAGATCTTTCATTTCTTAGGTTAAGTTAATTCCTAGGTATTTAAGTTTATGTGTGGCTACTGTAAGTGAGATTACATTTTTAATTTCTTGTTCCGATTGTTCACTGTTGGCATATAGAAATGCTGATTTTTGTGTGTTGTTCTTCTGTCCCACAATTTGTCCATTTCCTCTAGATTTTCCAAATTATTGGCATATCATTCCTCACAGCAGCCACTAATAATTCTTTGACTTTCTGTGGTATCAGCTGTGATATCTCCTTTTTCATTTCTGATTTCTTTGGGTCTATTCCCCTTTTTATCTTCATAGTCTGGATAAAGGTTTGTCAATTTTGTTTACATTTTCAAAAAAACAAACTTTTTGTTGATCTTTTGTATTGTTTTCTTCAATTCAAATTCATTTATTTCTGCTCGGATCTTTATTATTTATTCTAATTAGGGGTTCAGTTTCTTCTTGCTTTTCTAGTTCTTTAAGATGCATCATTAGGTTACGTATTTGAAGTTTTTCTTCTTTTTTGATGTAGACACATAGCTATAAATTTCCCTCTTAGTACTGCTTTTGCTGTGTCTCATAGGTTTTGGTATGTGTCTCATAGGTTATGGTATCACTTGTATCAAGAAATTTTTCTATTTCCTGTTTAATTTCTTCATCAACTCACTGGTCATTCAGGAGCATTTTTGTTTAGTTTCCATGTTTTTGTATACTTTCCAAAATCCCTCTGTTGTTGATTTCTAGTTTTATTCCATTGTAATTAGAGAAGATGCTTGATATTATTTCAATTTTTCTGCATTGTTTCAGACTCGTTTTGCGACCTAACATATGCTCTATCCTTGAGAGTAAGCCATGTGCTAAAGAGAAGAATGTGTTCTACAGGCTTTGGATAAAATGTAATGTAAATAACTATTAGGTCCATTTGTTCTATAGTACAGATTAAATTCGATGTTTCTTTGTTGAGTTTCTGTCTGGGAGATCTCTACAATGCTGAAAGTGGGGTGTTGAAGTTTCAGCTATTATTGTCTTGAGGTCTATCTCTCTCTTTAGCTCTAATAATATTAGTATTTCCTTCATATATTTGTGTGCTGCAGTGTTGGGTGCATATATATTTAAAATTATTATGACTTGTTGGATTGACCCCTTTATCATCATATAACATTATATAATGACCTTTGTATTTTCTTAGTTTTTCTCTTGAAATCTATTTTGTCTAATATAAGTATCATTACTCCTGCTCTGTTTGGGTTCCTTTTGCCATGGAATATCTTTTCCATTCTTTTACTTTCAGTATATGTGTATCTTGATAGGTGAAGTTTGTTTCTTTTAGGCAATAGATTATTGAGACTTATTTTTTTAAATCCATTCAGCCACTCTAATACTTTCATTAAAGAGTTTAGTCCATTTACATTCAATATTATTATTGGTACGCAGGGACTTACTTCTGCAATTTTGTTGTTTTCTGGTTGTTTTATGATCTTCTCTTCCTTCTTTCCTTTTTTCCTGTCTTCCTTTTAGTGAAGGTGATTTTCTCTGTTGGTATGATTTAATTTCTTGCTTTTTGTCTTTTGTGTATCCATGTTGTTCAATCTGAAGTTACCATGAGGCTTGCAAATACTATCTTATAACTCATTATTTTAAACTGATGACAACTTAACACTGATTACATAAACAATTAAAACTCTACACTTTAACTTTGCCCACCTGCTTTATAATTTTTTTTCTCTTTATGTCTTATCGTACTGTGTCTTGAAAAGTTGTAGTTATTTTTTACTGGTTTATCATGTAGTCTTTCTACTTAAGAATAGTTTACACACCACAATTACACTGCTACAATATTCTATATTTTTCTGTGTATTTACTATTACCAGTGAGTTTTGTTCCTTTGGATTCTTCCTGTTCATTAACATCCTTTTCTTTCAGGTTGAAGAGCTCTCTTTAGCATTTCTTGTAGGATAGGTCTGATGTTGATGAACTCCCTCAGCTTTTGTCTTGGAAGATCATTATTTCTGCTCTGTGACTGAAGGATATTTTCACCAGATATGCTATTCTAGGGTAGAAGGTTTTTTTCCTTCAGCACTTTAAATATGTCATGCTACTGTCTCCTGGCCTGTAAGGTTTCCACTGAAAAGTCTGTTTTCAGATGTATTGGAGCTCTATTTTATATTATTTGTTTTTTTTTTCTTTCTGCTCTTAGGATCCTTTTTTTATCCTTGACCATTAGGAGTTTGATTACTAGATGCCTTAAGATAGTCTTCTTTGGGTTAAATCTGCCTGGTGTTCTATAACCTTCTTGTATATGAATGTTTATATCTGTCTTTAAGTTTGGAAGGTTCTCTGATATTATCCCTTGGAATAAAGTTTCTACTCCTATCTCCCTCTCTACCTCGTATTTAAGGCCAAAAACTTAGATTTGCCCTTTTGAGGTTATTTTCTAGATCCTGTAGGTATGCTTCATTCTCTTTTTTCTTTTGTCTCCTCAAACTGTATATTTTTAAATGGTGTGTCTTCAAGCTAATTCTTTCTTCTGCTTGATCAATTCTGCTATTGGATGACTCTGATGCATTCTTCAGTATGTCAACTGCATTTTTCAACTCTAGAATTTCTGCTTGATTCTTTTCAATGATTCAAATATCTGTTATACTTATCTGATAGAATTCTGAATTCCTTCTTTTTATCTCTAATTTCTTTGTTTCCTCAAAATAGCTATTTTGAATTCTCTGTCTGAAAAGCCACATATCTCTATTTCTCTAGAATTGATCCCTGGTGCCTTATTTAGTTCATTTGGTGAGGTGATGTTTTCCTGGATGATCTTTATGTTTGTAGATGTTCATCAGTGTCTGGGCATTAAAGAGTTAGGTATTTATTGTAGTCTTCATAGTCTGGGCTGTTTGTGCCTTTTTTTTTTTTTTTTTTTTTTTTTTTGAGTAGGCTTTCTAGGTATTCAAAAGGACTGCACCACAAGCCCAGTATCACTGTGGTTTTTACAGACTCATAGAGGTACCACCTTGGTGGTCTTGGATAAGATCTAGAAGAATTCTCTGGCTTACCAGGTAGAAACTTTTGTTCTTTTCCTTTACTTTCTCCTAAACAAACAGAGTCCTTCTCTCTCTCTCTGTGCTAAGCCACCCAGAACTTGAGGTGTGGTGATGCAAACACCCCTGTGGCCACTGCCACTGGGACTATGCTGGGTCAAATCTGAAGTCAGCACAGCACTGGGTCTTGCCCAAGGCCCAACTTAACAACTACCTGGCTACCATCAATGTTCACTCAAGGCCCTAGAGCTCTATAATCAGCAGGTCATGAAGAGAGCCATGTTTGTGTCCTTTTCTTCAGGGTGTCAAGTTCCCCCAGGCCCCAGACAGATCCAGAGATGCTGTCTGGGAGCCAGGCATTGGAATAAAAAAACCTGAGAAATTCGCTGGATGTTCTATTCTGCTGTGACTATACTGGCACTCAAATCACAATATAAAGTCCCTCCCACACTTCATTCCCTTTTCCACAAGCAGAGGAGCCTCTCCCTGTGGGCAACAACCAACCCCATCCCATGGTAGGGGAGTTCTTCTAGGCCACCACCAACATTCACTTAAAGCCCAAGGGCTCTTCAATCAGCTTGTGGTGAGTGCTGCCAGGCCTGGGACTCATGTTTCAGGGCAGTGGGGTCCTCTCTGGCCCAGAGCAGGTGTCTAGAATGCTGTCCGAGAGCCTTGGCCTGGACTCAGGGAACCCAAGAGCCTGCTTGCTGCTCTATCCTACTGTAGCCAAGCTGGTACCTAAGGTGTAACAAATTTCCCTTTACTTTTTCCTCTGCTTTTCTCTAACAGGTGTCTTTCACTGTAGCCACCACAGCTGAGAATGTGCTGGATTACTATAGTCAGTACATCTCAGAACCCGGAGTCCACCATATACTACCTGGGCATTGCTGATGGTTATTCAAGGCCCAAGGGCCCTATATTCAGCAGGTAATGAGGATGGGGCCCTTCCCTGCAAGGCAACAGGTTCCCTTTTGGCCCAGGGTGTGTCTAGAAATGTCATCCAGGAGCTAGGGCCTGGAATGGGGACCTCACAACTCTGCCCAGGGCCCTATCCTATTGTGGCCAAGATGAAGATAAAGTCCTTTTTACTCTTTGCTCTCTTCTTAAGTGGAAGGAAGAAGATACTTTTATTCCTGTGAGCTTCACTGCCAGGTGTTGTGGGAGGGATGGTACAAGCTCTCCTTTAGCTGCCCAACTGGTACCTTCCTAAGTCACATGCAACCCTAGTCCTCTTGGCCCAGCTCAACACTAACAGTTGCCTAGAAATTGCAGTCCTTGTGTCCTAGACTGCTTTTGAAGATTTAGGACCCCAGAGCACTCTGGGGTTGCAATGGCAAGGCTTGCCAAGAAGCTCAAGCTTCAGTTGATGGGATGGGCAGTTCCTTTCTGGCTAGGTCGGGTCCAAATGCTCCCTCCATGCACAGACACTGGCTGAGCCCAGCACATCTTTGATCTCTGCTATGACAGAGCAGCAATGAGTTCAATGGAAAGTCCCCCGGTCGCTGCACTCTCCCTCCCCCAATGCATAGACCCTCCATGCTGCATGGCCATTGCTGGGGGATGAGAGAGGGATGGTATTGGTAATCTGAGACTGTCTCTTCTCTCCCACCCTCCTCAATGCCTCTTTCCATTATATGAAGTTAAAACCAGATGCTGTGATTGTTCACCTGATGTTTGGTTCTTGAGACAGTGTTTTTCTGTGTATTCAGTTGTTAAAATTTGATGTTCCTGTGGAAGGTATGAACAGTGTAGGTTCCTATTCCACCATCTTATTCCCTCCCCCTTATACAGTGGTTTTATCTTTCTTCTTCTAACTCTTGATTCTGGAGATGGTTCAACATGTTCTTCCAGATCCTGGAATTCCCAGGGGAATGAATGGCTAGATGATGATGGGCATGGCTGTGAAGACTTGGAGAAGACAAAATTAAATGATTTCCCAAGAACCAAGGTCATTGAGGTTTACCTTTATGTTTTTCTTAGTAAATGTCCTGCAGTTTCTACCTGTCTTAGATTACATTACAACATCGTTCTTGAAAGTTGACTTATGTTTGTGTACAGCCTAAAGTGAATAGAAAAGATCTAAACGTGAGTTTAAATCTCTGAATGCAGAGATATTCAATATAATTCATTCTTATTATATTTCATGTTGACAACACATTAAATTTGGAGACCAATTGCATTTAAAATTTCATTGTTCCCATGTCTGCATTCAGATTTAGAATCTAACATTCTTATCTGCAGGCTTCAAGATTGTTTAGATTCTCAACTTTCTGTTGGAGGATGGCGAAGAATATATTTTAAAAAGTTAATGGGGAGATTTTTTTAAACCTGGCTTCTGAAAGTTATAAATTTTAAAACCTCATTTTAGCTTCCAGTTAAAACTAATTGTCTTTATTTAATGCTCCAATTAAAAATGAATGTGAGCAACTGCAAATGTTAAGATTAGCACAGACACCTAGGAGGAAAAAAATAGTCGTAATTCTCTGGTTTATGTTGAAGTAAACATGCTTCAAATTCTTTTTTCTTTTAAATAAAGTCACTCAACGCTTACCACTTATTTATCATCCATCATTACTTACTATTTCTCAACAAAAATTTTCTTGTGCATTTTATGCTTACTTTCCTGCACGTCATTGATAGTGCAGAGAAATTAACATAATCATAAAAGCATACAGAAAACAGCATCTAACATGTCATTGAATAGCCAAGGCCCAATTTTACTTGGAACCCCTTATAATCAATGTCAGCTCAGAGAAATGCTGATTCCTTTTCATAAGAGTCAGTGCATAATCATAATCATAATCTGGAAAGACAGAAAAGTCATACCGGAAATAAGTGCCAGATTTAGCTCACACTGTTGGAAGTCACACTTTTATCCTCAAATACAAAGGTTGAAAAGATCATGCTTTGGATAAATTCTGTCTTATAGGAGAATATTCATGTGTCTTAATTCTAGTTTAGGATTGAGAGTTGTTCTAAATTTTTCTCCTTTTCCCTAGAAAATTCAAAATAACAATTGAGATATTGAAGCTCTCCACCGACTGGGAAAATAGTAAGTTCAACAAATAAATTTATAAATAATATAGCCCAGAAAAATTTCCTAAAAATTTCTTCCTCCCTCCTTACAGATGCTTAACTTAAATGCCGAGGAGTATGGAGCTACTTCTTTCATTTCACCGGAAACTAATTGTAAATGCAAAATAATGTGCTTCTTGAACTGCAGCTCTACCTCTCCATTAACAGAAGTGGCTCTGGAAACATGGTGTAACAAAGAATGAGTGAGGGCTTTGGCATCAGAAGAACATCAGGGTTTTGCTTTTTCTCTTCCCATTCTTCAGCCAATTATTTACCTTTTCTGAACCTCAGTTCCATCATCTATAAAATGGTCAAATGAATTGTCTACACAGTAATGCACATAACACAATGACATGGTACATAAGGTTGCTCAGAGGGTAACTTTTTCCTATTGTTTCCCTTTTGTATGATTGTATCTTTTCACAGCATGGCCTATTTTCTTTATAGCAAGGGTACTAGCAGCATCTGCCATGCTGGGAACATTTCGCAAGTATTCAGCAGCATCCTGGATTACTAAAGGCACGAACTAGGACTCTGAATTACCAAAGAGGTGAACAAAATTATACACTTAGTGATGACTCAAGTCCTTGGGAGTGAATTAACATTTACCTGTTCTAACTAAATATCTCATTGGGTAAATTGTTGGCAGATGTTGAAAGAAAAAAAATTGCTATTAAACAAATATGATTTTTTCAAATGAGCTAAGCTCTGTGATTTTTACTTTATGTTTTTGCAGTAATAAACATATCTATCACATCAGTGAATTTATGCTAGGCTTCTTAATATTAATATTCTATTTTAGAGATTTTTTTTTCAAGTGTTCCTTTTTTTTTTTTTTTTTTTTTACAAAATCCTGATCTAGGCTTGCTGCTAAGAATACCAAAATGACATTTTAAAAAATATTGAAACTCTCCATCTATTGGGAATATAATAAATACCATCAATAAATTCATAAATAATACAACCTAGAAAACATTTCTATAAATTTCTTCCTCCCCCCATTCCCACTGAACCGGCAACTTATGTCCCTGAGGCATTCGAAAGAGTGACCAGAGTATTAAAAATGAAAGTATAGCAAGGTAAGCAAAAAGGAGACAACTGATTCCTCTGGGAAAAAAAAGGTCAGCACTTACCAAAATATGTATCCCCAAGAGCACACAGAAAACCAAACCACTACAGCATTCTTGACTTCATAAATACCGAAAGAAAAGGGAAGAGAGCATGTGTTAACCACTCACACCCCCTCATTAAAAGCGGTTTGGCATATGAAAGATAAGCTATTGCCAAAGTAGCAAAAAAGACTTTTTTCAGGCCCTACACCCAAAGTCTATCTGACACAAGGGGCCACAGCATGACACTAAAAATGATGTGCTTCCTGCCTAGGAAATGATACAGATGGCCGTGCCTGACTGAGTGCAACAGTAGTGTAATGGCAGGCTCTGAAGGCTGCTTTATTTGGTAATTGTTTGGGAATAGGTCTCTATACTAGCTACATAATTTCTCACAGGGATGCTATATCATCTGAGAGCTTCAATTCTATTCACCTGGAAAATATAATCTACAATGAGAAAAAAAAAAAAGTGTACAACAGCGTGACCATGTCGTCCCTACAAGGCAAAAATGCCTGCAGTAAAGAACGACACACTGATTTAAGCGCTGCTGTCAACATTTGCTTCCTGTGGGCTCCAAGGACCAATACACTCTTGCAGGGAAGCAAATTTGGATCTTATAGATAGACAAAGCTCCTAGAACTGATTATTCAGTCAAGTCCCTAGGAACTCTTAACACGTTTCATATTTTTCAATTTGAAAGAATGAACTACTTATCTAGAAACCTCCTTTCTCCCAGAAATATAATCCATCAACAAAAATATGACATCAGCAAAAAAAAAAAAAGGAGAATTAAATGTCTTCCTATTTACTGTTACCTTTTGAGTGTCCTGCACATTGATGTATGTCTAATATCTAGCTGCCTGTCTAAAAATAATCATTACTCGGCAGTACCATTCTCACCCGTCACAATGAATGACTCAGTAAAATGTTGCTGAGTAGGGATCTCAAACGCTACCAGTCCTGATAAACGGCATCACAACAAGGTTCATCCCAGGAAGTATGTATTTAGAGAATTGATCTAAGACAAATGCACTAAGAGAGACAGACCGACAAATCCAAATTGTATAGACAGATCTTAGCTCTGGTGACAAGTTCTGATATATTAATAGATTTTCAATTTTCATCATGTCATTGGATATTATCACTTGGAAATTACCATTCATTTTAATGTTATAAATTGTCCTGACATTTTTAGCCAATGACTCAGACCAGGATAGAGCTAGGAGCCTTAAATACGTTGTCACACTTTAGAACTGACATTTATGCCTACCCTACCAATTTCTATAAACATTCAAACTTTTGAGGCAGATAAAAACAAACAAAAATGAAAAACCACCTGTACAAATTGGAATGAAAGGAAGCTGATTAATCATAGGCTGCTAGTGTGGGTCACACAAAAGTTGGTGTAGCCCACCTGAAAGATTCAGGAGACTAAAGCAAGGTTCCACTTCATTTCACTTCACAGTGTCTGCTCTTTTTTGGCTCCAGGCACTGTTCTAGGCCCATGGATAGAAAGGTGGATAACACCAAATTCTTACCCTCAGCAACCTCTCAGTTTATTAACAGAGAAAAGATAAAACACAAACCTTTACTTTACAAAACTCATAATAAGAATATTTAAGAGGGTCATCTGAGGAGTTAAGAAGGGAGGAGGGAAACCTGATTCTTCCTTCAGAGGATACTGGAGGGATATGAAGAGTTAAGCAAGTCTCAAACACAGAGGAGCTCACACTTCACCATGGCATGTGATGAGGGAAGGTTCCTGCCTCAGAAGAGTGTTGAGGGGATCAAATAATGTCATTTGCTGCAGTGGGTGGAGCAAATTACTCACTGTTGACTTAAAATCTGTGAACATTATTTGTGTCACAATTATATTGCCTTGGAAGAAGATAGGTGCTCAGGGCTCTTCATGCCCAGTTCATCCTCTTCCCATTGGGTGGCCCCTCTAATGGGTACATCAGTGGCTGCAGCAGCAGCTTGACCTGCACAGTGAGGTGCCTCTTTTTATGCTACGATGTACATGAAGGGATGTATATCCATGTGTACCTAGAGGAAACGTAGCATTTAAACTAGTATGCTGTGGCTCCTCATAAGATGCTGATTACTCAGACATCATGCCAGTGATCTCATTGGGTGGAAATGTTTGATTAAAGCAAGTCTTTCCAACTGGATTATTTTTGTTTAAGGTATTTATGCCAAAACTTTCTTTATGGGTTCTCCTCAATGGACTGCGTTATATGGACCCATCGCATCACTGCTTTTTGTTTCTCCCTGTGATTTTATACCACTCAAAGAAGCCCGTAGCAAGTTCCAAGTAATGGAGTGTGAACTCAAAAACCCTTTGATTTTAGAACTGAATGAAGTCCTAGAGGACAGTGTCTATAGGCGATTTCATATAGGATTGTGACTGCCGCCATGCAGCAGACTCCTCACCCCACAGTTACCTCCCCAACTGCCAATCAGTTCTTTTCAAGACAACCTCTGTAACTATATTCCACAGAACTAGGGGGTGGAGGTAAAAGTCACTTAACATGTTCAACAGTGATATTTCATCTCTTATTCTCTCCCTTTCAGACCTGGATATTACCACATAATATTTGTTTTCAAATAAATATGTAATACAGCAGTCCCTGACTTTTTGGCACCAGGGACTGATTTCATGGAAGACATTTTTTCCACAGACAGGGGAAGGAGGAGGATGGTTTCAGAATGAAACTATTTCACCTCAGATCATCAGACATTAGACTCCCATAAGGAATATGCAAGCTAGATGCCTCACATGCACAGTTCACAATAGGGTTTGTACTCCTGTGAGAATCTAATGCCACTGCTGATCTGACAGGAGGCAGAACTCAGGCAGCAATGCTTAAGTCATCCACCACTCACCTCCTGCTGTGCCGCTCAGTTCCTAACAGGCTGCGGACTGGAACCAGTCTGTGGCCTGGAGACTGGGGACTCTCGATGAAATGGATTCCATAATATCTATTACTTACCTGAAACAATTTTTCCTTTTTGCTACAACACATGGATTCATGTGGCTGTTGTTCTTGTATGAGGTATTCTAAGGTATCTGTGACCTTTCAGAGACATGGACTGTCTCTTGGAAAGAAGAGAAAATAACACTGAAAACTCTTAGCATGTCTTGATTAAAGTCCCTTTGTTTAGAAATCATGCTTATGTTTATGTTCTGGTGTACACCAGAAACACCATTCACATTTTCATTAATTCACCAATAAATTTAAATAGCTACTATGTGCCGGGAACTGTCCTAGATGGTTGGCATACATCAGTGAACAAAATAGACCAAGACTCCTGCCATCATAGATCTCACATTCTAGCAAAATCATACTGGGTTAAGACAGAATGATATTATAGACAGAGAAAATGATGAACTAGTTGACAAATAGTGTTAGCTGTTCATCCATTTGGAATACAATAAAATTAGATTCCTACCTCACACTAGACATAAAAATCAATAACCAGTAGACATTTTCATAATTCAAAAAAATATTTCTAGAAACTTAATGTAGGAAAGAATTTTTTAAACAGGACACAAACCAAAATCCATATTGTTATAGTTGAGTATATAATAGTTAAAAGCTTCTGCAAACAACAATCAAACCACAGATTGTGAGAGGGCACACAGCCAGGAAAGAATTTTGTATCCAGGAAGCATAAAGCATTCCTAGAAACTAATGGGAAACAAAGATAAAAAGATCAATTCCTTAAATGGGCAAAAAATATGAGAATTCATAGAAGAGAAAATTTGGCTAGTAAATAAACTTATGAAAAAATGTTCAACTCCTAAAGTTATAAGGAAAGTGCAAATTAAAACAGCAATGAGATACAATTTTACACCCATTAAGTTGGCAAACATCAGACAATACAAAGTGTTGATGAAGATGTGGAATAATAGGACTTCTCATATACCACCTGGGAGAGAGAAGATTGGTACAGATATCTTATAGAGCAATTAGGTTATAACAAGTAAACTTAAAAGATGTTGAGCTTACACTCTATTCCTCTGGAGAAACTTGCATGCATACACAAGCAGACCTGCATAATAATGCTTCTCACAGCACTATGCAAGAGCAAAAAACAGGAAACAAATTAAAGGCTTATTAACAAGGGACTAGATGTATCACAGAATATTCAACAATGGAAAACTCTGACTGTCAAAATGAATAAATTGGGGTCACATTAACATGGAAAGTCCTCAGAAACATAATGTTGTAAGAAAACATGAGTTGTAGAAAGACACATACAGTACAGTAACGGTTTTCAAAATCTGCAAAAAATACACCAATTAGGGAGTAGAGATTCATACCAAAAGTACTTTTAAAAACCATTAAAATAAAATACATCAAATTCAAATCCATGATAGTGGTTATTTCTGTATGGGGGACAGAGGAATAGGGCTGGGGAGGAATATTCAACTGTGAAAAGACAAAATTACAACAAATTTAGTTTAAGGATTTAATTGGCTTTTATTTGCAATTCTAGAATCGAGCAACACTCTATCTATAAAATAGAATGAATGGTCCAATGAGCCAAGCAGAGGTTGTCTTTATAGGCAGAAAAAGGGCTGAAGCAAGCAGAATCAAAGAATAAAAAGCAGATTGGTTGTTTTGAAGTTACTTTCCTAATAGGGTTAAAACAGGAGACTTCCTTATTATGCTGACTCAGGTGGAATGGAATCTCCAGCTGTCTGGAAAACTGGCCTGTTTAAAGTTCAGTTGGATTATGTGGTACATAGCATAAGTGACTCCACTATGGTTTGGCATAGTCTGCTGGTGCCTAGTACAGGAGGCTACTCCAAAACAATAGCCTCTCATAAACTTTATTTAACACAGCAATCCTAAACTCTTACTGTAATGATTTGAGATTTAAAAAAAAAAAAATCTGAAGTGAATATGTAAAATCTTAAGATTTAACAAATCTGATTGGTAGATATGTAGATGGCCACAATGTTGGCGTCCATACTTTCCCACAAACATAAGATGTTTATAACATTATTGATTTTTAAATAAAATAAAATAAGATTAGATGAAATTTGTTTCATTGTACCTGAAATAAGGCAAATAGAATTTGAGAACATGGGCTCATACTATCTACTCTGAAAAAAGTAATTTTAAAAATCAGGCCATGTTCTATTTTCCACTTGTTCCTGCCCCTACTCCCAGAGTAGACCATTCACTGGCTATCCCTGCAGTTGGTGGCAGCTGGCTGCTGCCTGCATGAAAAACCCCTTTGCCATTCACCCCACCCGCCACTGCCCACAGACTGTTTGAACCTGTAGAGAATCTATTTTCAGGAAGGAGTGGGAAGAACAGGAAATCATCCTCTAATACTTGGTCTTGCAATCTACAGGGAAGAAACTGACACAATTCATTGGCCATTCTCTATGTTTCATTTTCTTTGTAATTCCCATTTTGTTGCATTAAAAAAAAAGAACCAAGGTATGACCTTTCCCAGAGAGAACAGACATTGCCAATAGAAACACAAAGTACTAATAGTAAATCATTGCTTACCCTTCTTCAAACCTATCTTAAAGTTTTTTAAATACTGGCTTCATTTATTTGTTTTAATTTCCATAGCTAATAGGTTCGTGTATCATCTTGTCTTAGGCACTGCACACCACTTCCTTTGTGAAATGACATCACCCTTATAAAGGCAAGCAATTTAGTATCATCTTTCTTTTCCACATTACACTCATCTCCCTAGTGAGGTAGAGAAGACAAGCATCCAGATTATATAAAAATCCCTAGCCAATAAAACCTAAGGACTTTTATATTGTTTGGATGTTTGTCTCCTTCAAATCTCATGTTGAAATGTGATTTTCAGTGTTGGAGTTAGGGCCTGGTGGGAGGTGATTTGATCATGGTGGTGGGTGCCTCAAGAATGGTTTAGCACCATCCCCTTGATAAGTGAGTTCTCACTCAGTTCATGTGAGATCTAGTTGTTTAAAAGTGTATGGCACCTGCCCCCTTGCTCTGTTGCTCCTGCACTTGCCATGTGACATTCTGGCTCCCTCTTTGCCTTCTGCCATGACTAGAATCTTCCTGAGGCCCTCACCAGAAGCCGAGCAGATGACAACACCACACTTCCTGTATGGACTGCAGAACTGTAAGCCAATTAAACCTCTTTTCTTTATAAATTATGCAGCTTCATGTATTTCTTTATAGCAACACACAGAAAAAGGCCTACTGCAGGTTTAAATACAAAGTTTTGTTTTATTACATTATTATATATCATATTTTTCAAAGATGGTTTTTAAAGCACTAAGATTTTTTGAATAGCTTTATATGTTTAACTGGTATCAATGGATACTTTTTTTTATAGTTAGACTTCTCCACGTTTTACTTTTTTCTTTTTAAGTTTAATCAGCAAGGACTGTGCTTCCCAAACTTTAATGTATATATTAATCACCTGGAGATCTTGGGGTGGGGCTTGAGAGTCTGCATTGCTAACAAGCTCCCAGGTGATCCTCATGCATTACCTTTGAGCAGCAAGAAGCTCAAGTACATTTTTCAAGGATGGGTAAATAGTAAATTACCCAAGTCTTTGCATATTTGAGAGTGTCTTTCTATTGTCTATACATATGAATAACACCTTCACTAGGAACAGAATACTTGAAGCATAGACTTTCTCCCTCAAATCTTTTTGGTTAGATGCTTTATTATCTTCCAGCATTCTGCATTGCAGGGAATATTGAGGATTACTTTCTATGAGCCCCTTAGAATATAAGACCAATTATTTTTTCTGCCTGGAAGCTTGAAGGAGGGTTTTTTTAAGTCATATAAATTCAAAATTTTGTCAGAATCTCTAGATATATTTCTACTTTCACTTAATTTGGTCACAAACTTAATTTTTAATTTCAAATTAATAACTTTTTCAAACTTATAAAAATCTTTCTATTATGAATATGTTGAAAGGACTAAAGAAAACCAGTGTATAAACAATTATAGGATACAAAGTGGCAAATATGTGAGATAAACAACTCAAAACATCTAATGTACAACATAAGGACTATAGTTAATAGTAGTGTATTATATTTAAGATTAAAGCTGCTTTTGCCATGGGAGGAAGAATTGGTAACTATATGAAATGACACATATTTTAATCTGTCCCACTGTAGTAATCATTTACTATATGTATCTTATAGCATCATGTTGTGTACCTTAAATATGCACAATAAAATTTATTTAAAAAAATAATTAAAGCCAGAAAGTGAGAAGACAAGCCATAAACTGAGATAAAATGTTTGCAAAAGACATACCTGATAAAGGACTATTGTGCTAAATATACAAAAGTACTTTTAAAACTCAACAACGAAATGAACAACTAGACTGAAAAACATCCACACAGCTGAACAGATATCTCTCCAAAGAAGATACACTGATGTCAAATAATCATATGCAGAGACTTGACATCATACCTCATCAGGGAATTACAAATCAAAGCTGCACTGAGATACCACTATACATCATTAAATGGTGAAAATCCAAAACACTGACAACACTAAGTGCTAACAAGGATGTGGAACAACAGAAATCCTCATTCATTGCTGACAGAAATGCAAATAGCACAACGAGTTTGGCAGTTCTTACGAACTAAACAGATTCTTACTGTAGAAGCTAGCCATCACACTCCTTGATATTTATCCATTATTTGAAAACATATATCTATATAAAAACCTGCACCCAGATGTTTGTGGCAGCTTTATTCATAATTGCCAAAACTCAGAAGCAACGAAGATATCCTTCGGTAGGTGGATGGTTAAATAAACTACAATATATATAGACAACAAAATATCAAACAACATTAAAGAGAAGTTAGCTGTCAAGCCATGATGAGACATGAAGGAACCTCTATTAGTCCATTCTCACACTGCTAATAAAGACATACCCAAGACTCAGTAATTTATTTTTTTTTTTAAAAAAAAGAGGCTTAATTGACTCACAGTTTTGCAGGGCTGGGGAGGCCTCAAGAAACTTACAGTCATGGTGGAAGGGGAAGCAAACACGTCCTTCTTCACACGGCGGCAACAAAGAGAAGTGCAGACTGAAGTGAGGGAAAAGCCCTTATAAAACCATCGGATCTCATGAGAACTCACCATCACAAAAACAGCGTGGAGGTAACTGCCTCCATTATTCAATTACCTCCAACTAGGACCTTCCCACAACACCTGGGGATTATGGGCACTACAGTTCAAGTTGAGATTTGGGTGAAGACACAGCCAAACCATATCAGAACCTTAATTGCATATAACTAAGTGAAATCCTCACAACACGTGGGGATTATGGGAACTACAGTTCAAGATGAGATTTAGGTGAGGACACAGTCAAAGCATATCAAAACATTAATTGCATACAAGTAAGTGAAAGAAGCTAATCTGAAAATAATTATATCTGTTTGGCTCCAACTTTATGGCATTCTGGAAATGGCAAACCTATGGAGATACTGAAAGAATCAGTGGTTTCCAGTTTCCTAGCAGGTGAGAGGAATAAATCAGAGCAGAGAAGATTTTTATGGCAGTGAAGTATGTAAACATGTAATCTGATAATAATCACACAAAGAAGTGGGGAGAAAATGAAGATGCACTAAAGCAAAGTTTTGTGTACTATTGAAATTAAGTTGGTATTAATGCAAACTAGACTATTTTTAGTTAAGATATTAATTTTAATTCCCAGGACAATCACTAAGAAAACAACTCAAAAAATATAGTAAAAGAAATAACAAGAGAATTTTCCCCTAGAATCATTCATACACAGAGTCTCACCCATACCTGATTAAGATAATTTAGAAGATGAGACTTGTAACTTTGAGTGGATGACATTTAGATGGGGCTGATGCTATGAGTTGAGGCTTTGAGGGATGTTGGAAGGAGCTCTATGTATTTTGCATGTGAGATGTTACGTGAATATTGGGAAGCCAGAGGACAAACTTCAGTAGGTTTAATAGTGGTCCCCTAAGAATTTATGTCTAGGCCCTAATTATCAGAACCTGGACGTTATCTTATTTGGGTTGGGGGAAGGTGTCTGCAAATGTAATTAAGGATCTTGAGGCAAGCTCATCCTGGATTACCCAGGCAAGCCCTAACTCCAATGATAAGCGTGCCTAAAAGAAACAGAAGAGGAAAAGGGGCAGGGGAGAAGGAAACGATGGCAAACTCCAAAAGAAGGTGAATTAGAGATTGGAGTAACATGGCCATAATTCAAGGAATGCTGATAGTCACCAGTTGGAAGAAGCAAAGAACAGGTTTTCCCTTAGAGCTAGAGGGAACATGACCCTCCTAGATTTCTGATTTCTGGCCTCCAGAACAGTGATAGAATACATTTCTGTGGCTTTAAGCCACCAATTTGTGGTCATTTGTTCTAGTAGCCATAGGAAACTATTTCATATTCCAGTCGAAAGGTAGAGATTGGCAGAACGGATTAAAAAAGAAAGAAAAATCATGACCCAACTATATGAGATCACACTTTAGACCAAAGACACAAAAATGTTGAAAGTAAGAGGGTGGGAAACAATACAATACTATGCACGCAAGAACCAAAAGAGAACTAGAGTTACTGGCTATACTAATATCAAGTGAAATATACTTTAAGACAAAAATTGTTAGTAGAGACAAAGAAAGACATGATAATAACATGGTTAATCCATCAGCAAACATGACAATTATAAATACATATGCATCTTACAACCAAAACCCAAAATGCATGTAGCAAAACTGACAGAATTAAAAAAAAAACAGACAATCCAAAAATAATAGTCGGAGACTTCAACACTCCCACTTTCAATAATGGATACAACAACTGAACAGAAGATCAATAAGACTATTGAATACTTTAACACTATAAACCACTTAGACCTAACAGACATCTACAGAACACTCCATGCAGCAATAGCAGAATACACATTCTTCTCAAGAGCACATGGAACATTGTCCAGGTTAGACAAGATGCTTGGTTATAAAACAAGCCTAACTAAACTTAAAAGGGCTGAAATTATACAAAATACATTCTCTGACTAAAATGGAAGTCAACAGAAATCACTAACAGAAGCAAACTTGGGAAATTCACAAATATATGCAAATTAAATACACACTCCTAAATTACCAATGAATTAAAGAAGAAATCAGAAGAAAAATTAGAAAATATTTTTAATGAAATGAAAAACACAACATACCAAAACTTACAAGTTACAACTAAAACAGTGCTTACAGGGAAATTAATAGCTATAAATGCTCATATGGATAACTATGTTAGTGGGATAATACTTATGAAATATTAATTGATGAGCTGTTTCTAACTTCTATTATTTCTCCTTGGGTTTCCCAGCACTCACTTCTCAAGGTAGCCAGGGAAACTACATCATTACTTTATCCATATTAAATCATTTAATCATCACAACCCTAAGCTATAAGTACTATTATTATCTCCATTTCACCAGTGAGGGAAAGCACAGAGAAGTAACTTGTCCAAGATCACAGAACTTATAACTGAGAGACAGGGAATGAAACTTAAAATGTCTGGTATCTAAAGACAGGATGAACTCACCTAAAGGACTCAATAGTTGGCTTCTGAGTTGCAAAATGAAAGTTTAAATTTTTTAGTAATATACCACAACTTGGCAAACCATGGCCCATGGTCTGTTTTCGTAGGGCCCATGAGCTAAGAATGTTTTTTCAATTTCTAATTTGTTTTCCAAAAGTCCGAAGAAGAATATTTTGTGACCCATGAAAATTATATAAAACCATTGCTGGTGGTGTTTGTCTTGTCAAAATAGAAGCCAAATAGCCTCACTTATCATACCATACAGCAGTTCCATGGTTTAGCAGTGGTAAAGTTTTATTCCTATTTTTTTGGTTCAGGGCCAAGACTGAAATTTTTCTAAGTGAAAACTGCCCTCAACTGTGATTATCAAACACTGAATGGATTTTGAAGTTAGTTTTGTTGAAGACTTGACAATATTTCTATACTTAAAAGTTTTCCTTCAGATTTCTAGCTCTGGCTGTGACAATGTAGATGATACTGGGCTAACTCTCATGCTGAATGCAATTAGGAAAGCTGAACAACGTATTTAAAAATTACTTCAAGGCATTACAGAGCAGTCAATGCAGGCAGTATTTAGGGGACTGCATGTTCCTTGAACAAAAGGAAACACAGGAAATGAACTCTATAATCACTTTGGCTTTTTTTCCTAAAAACATTTCCCAATTTACAGAGCTGAAGAATAAATGCAGCCCTAGCAGAAGCAGTGGTCTCCCCGGGCTCACAAAGCAGATCTCCAAGAAAGGGCAGCCAAAGAGATTAGAATGTAAGGACAAAGACTCAAGGAGCAGGGACCCGAGAGAAAAGAACCTCAAAATCTGCAAACAAATTCCTCTTTTGTAGTCAGCTGACGCTAAATTGCATGTGCACAGGATTGTGCTACAGAAAGTCCAGAAGAGAACAGCAGCTGGGAGGTTAAAAACCTCAGCACCAGCTGAGCTGCCTCCTAGTGCTGGAGAGACAGGGGTAGAGTTCAAGGCCCCAGCCATGTTAGAGGGGCTGGAATTTCTGTGCACCCAAACGGTCACATCAAAGTATGAGGACTACATTCTAGGATTAAGAGAGAAATATGAACCCTTTAAAAAAAAGCCATTTATAGAATCAAAATGATTTGCTGTATTCATCCCTCTGTCAAAAAAAATCAACCCTCTTTGGTCTAGTTTTCCCCCAGCATATGGTCTATTTGGGGATGGTCTATTACCAGCAGTGAGCTGATAAATGTTGCAAAACCATCTTGGTGGTGGGAGGGCATATCCTGATTTATAGCATTTATTTATTTCCCTTGTGTAAATACTTCCACTATGACCAATTTCAAGTTAGCAATGTGACATCATGAACAGAGATTTGGGAAGGGATGTATACAATTGAGTCTCACCAGCGCTGTGCACCAGCTCCAGAACACAGCTATAATCACACACCTAAACCCTGTATTTCACATCTTCAACCCAAATAAAAAGGAAAGAATGACCATAAACCCAAATCTGTGTAATAATTTATCATTTGTTTTAATATTTGGAAATGTTGAATTCATTTGAATAATTCCCTTTTCAGAGATTTTCTTTTCTATAAGGTGAGACTTAGAAGATAATATTATTCTTGAATATAATTTCTTCCCTAGGCTACAGCCTGAGTCTCTCTCTTTCAAAGACAAACAAAAGAAGTGACTTGGACACCAATGAATAATTTTTCCATTGATTTGCCTTAAACAGATGGTGATTAAACATAGTTCAATTCAACAAATATTTATGGAATGTGTACTCTATTTAAGTCACTCTGCAATGTAATGAAGGGTTTCCCATGTCTTCAATTATTCTTATCAAAACAAATATTCAACAGCCTAAAAGAAAACTTGTAAGGAAATATTTATTTCTCAAGATTGCAGAAAGGAGGGGGGAACCTACCCAAAGCAAAGAGCAGGGATATAACAGCATACATGATGAGTTGGAAAGACCAGAAAATGAAAACATTCTGACTCCAAGTCTTCATTTGTTGTCCTTCTGTGGCACATGACTCAGCTTGAAATCATTCCCACCATGACCCATGCCAAAAAGAGACAGTGCTTACATTTTGATTTCATTAATCTGGGACCTTATTATCTTATTTTTGGCTCTCCTCCACTATCAGGGAAGAACAAGACAAGTCCTCTGGGGCAGTTCATGTATGCCTAACTCCCTTGTTTTCCAACACTTAGGAAAAGCATCCGGCCAGGCATGGTGGCTCACTTCTGTAATCCCAGTAATTTGGGAGGCCAAGGTAGGCAGATTATATGAGGCCAGGAGTTCAAGACCAGTCTGGCCAACATGGCAAAACCCCATCTCTTTAAAAATACAAAAATTAGGCAGGCATGGTGGCACACACCTGTGGCTATGCCACAGCTACTCCGGAGGCTGAGGCATGAGAACCACTTGAACCCCAGAGGCGGAGGTTGCAGTGTGTTGACATCGTGCCACTGTACTCCAGCCTGGGCAACAAGAGCAAGACTCTGGCTGAAAAAAAAAAAAAAAAAAAGGAAAGGCGTCCTTGCTCTTCCTGAAACCCTGGCCTTATAATGCATTTTCTCCACAACACAGTCTTTCTTTGAGGAAGAATGATCCTATTGATTCTCTAGAAGTGATGGCTTGATGTCCCTTTGCAACTTGATGTAGAAAAACATATTCTAATATTAAATTATCTAGCCTGCTGAAATGGAGCCATTATGTTTTCCCTGGCTTATGTGATCCCACTTGTGCCAAATTCTACTTAGCTTTGTTATGTTTAGTTTATCTGTCATAGTAATGTGGAAAAGTGTATCAGTTCCCTACTGCTGCTATAACAAATTATCACAAATTTAGTGGCTTAAAACAACACAGACTTATCTTACTGTTGTGAATATGAGAAATCTGAAATTGGTCTCACTGGGCTAAAATGAAGAAGTCAGTACGACTGAATTCCTTCTGGAGTCTGTAGAAGGGAATCATTACTTACCTCTTCCCACTTCTAGAGGCTGTCTGCATTTTGTGGTTTGTGGCCCTTTTCTCTACCTACTAAGCCAACAGTGACCAGCCAAGTCTTTCCCACCTCACATCACTCTGACACTGACTCCCCTGCCTCCCTCATTTACTTATAAGGACCCATCTCACATAATCTCCCCATCTCAAAGTTATCTGACTTAGCAATCTTAATTCCATCTGCAACCTTAGTTCCCCTCTTGCCATGTAACATGGCATATTCGCGAGTTCCAGAGACTAGGACATGGACATTTTAAGATGGCCATTATTCTGCCTACTGTGGAAGGGGAGAAGGTAACAGTGAGTTTCAGCTAGAAAAAGACCAAAGAGTAAAGAGTACAGAGAACATTTTACAAGTCCATTTTTTCTCAAAAAAAGTAATTATACATTGTCATTCTGAAAATGAAAATACCTAATTTTAATGGACAATTCTTCATCCTGCATGTGCATGGTTGAGGTACATTTTTTTTGCAAATGGAATGCCCTTAAAAATGTCTGCATTACTACAATAGAGAGGTGCTTAATCTATTGACTGTTCTTCAGAAGTTGCTTCATGTGACCCCGAAGCTGAAGCATGAAAGTCAACATTCCACAGCCAAGAAGACAGATACCCAAAGGCATGATGAAACTCACCTACATTTTCACACTTAGTGAGTGAGAGACCAACTTCAAAACCCTGTCTCTTGACTCCCAATTCAGGGTTATTTTCCTCCACAAGACCACATACCAGTGACTGAGGATCCTTGGTAACTTTCTTACTATTGGCATTAGGGAGAAATTGAGTATAAAGTCCGTTACTTTAGAAAATTAAAGGAGAACAGACATCTGAATGCTACCATTAAGTACTGATACAATTTATTGTGGCAAGGAGGCTGAGTAGAACACAACTTTGTTCTAAATGTTCCTGTGACAGGCAATGTTGATTGGCTGACTCCACAGTTATTCCAAATTCCCTCATAGGATAGAGGTTGAAAAATACTCATTTTTTCCTACTGCTCAATGAGAAAAAAAATAAGAACTCTGCCAAAGGGTTGAAAGATGCTCTGAGAAAGCTTTTGCCTTCATGGTTAAATTAACAATCAGGCCTAGATTTCCTCTTCCTTTTCATTCCTACTTGGAGATAGGCTTTTTTTTGTTTGTTGCTCTATCCAGAGCATCAGAACATTGGCTGGAACATAAATATTTATTGAATAAATGAATAAATATTTTTGAATGGTGCCAGAAGTTACAGCAGCTACTTGAGACTTAAAAGGAAATCGGGAGAATTCCAGAAACATCATCCTTGACATCATGGTGTCACTGAATTAATACCAACAGCTGCTCCTCTCCATATTTCTTGTTATATGACAAGATTTAACTCCACTTGATATTTTCATATGCCAGGTTTTTTGTTCCTTGCAGCCAAAAGCATTCCTTCTCAACAGAGTCACTTTGTGTGTTGCAACTCCGCAAATGAGACATATAAAAATAGCCTTCTTTAGTATGAGGGAAATGTATGGGGTAATGGTAATCTTCAATATCTTGATAGAGGATCATGTATGCATTTTTCAAATCTTAGGAAATTTAACACTTAGGATTTGTGCATTTAATTATGTCTAAATTTTAATTCAAAGACTAGAAGCCACAAACAAGTATTGAATTCTGGTTAATAACATGCATTATGAAGTTTTTACACGGAAGTATATAGGTATCTGTAATTTACCTAGGAATGCATCAAAAAAATAAGCTATGGATTGATGGATTGACAGAAGGATTGATAGACATGTAATAAGCAAGTATTTTCTAAAAAAAGTCAGAGCCAAGTAAGATGTATTTGGGAGTTTACCCTAAAATTAGTTCAACTTTTCTCTTCATTTGACGGTGTTCATAATATCCTCATCTTATAAGTATATGTACCAGAGCTACAGAAAATGATGTTTCTGAAATTTTTACTTTATGTGAGACTGAGTAGCTCTCTAGCTGGGAGTAGTAGGGAATGGCTTACTACACATCTACACACATCTGAAAGTGTGTAGTAACCATATGGTTACATCTGAGGGTGTGTAGTATCCATTGCACTAACCTACCCAAAATGAAATTCTCAATGGTAATTTCTTTTTGAACTTGATAAAATTAATACTAAAGTTTCCTGGAATAATGAATAGATAACAATCATTATGAATTAAGAAAAAAAGAGTAAAACGGAAGAATTCATTCAACTGTACATTAAAATAATAGAAGAGTAATGAGAAGGCATTTACCCTGATTGAAATATAATATACTCTATTTTTGGATTTACGGCATATAATATATTTTTTAAAACTTTCTGGAAATACTGGGTGACATGTAACTGACATCCTTTTAAAGGCATGACTGAGATATTAAAAAAAAAAAAAATGTAAGGGAAGTCTCTGAGGCCAAAACCCCAGAGCCCAACTAAGAACCTCTTGCCAATTACTCCCTGTCTGACATAGAACACATTTGACCATGATGGAGTGTGAGAATAGAGACACCAAAAGGAGAAATTATAAAGAATAATTTTTTTAAGTAAGAACTACATTGGAAAACAAGGATAGCTTTATGGGCAAGTGTGAAGATGATCATATAAATAAATAATCTCCAAAATAGTGACATTATGGTTTGATCAGGAAAAAGCTATTTTGGATTATAACCCCCACCACGTATGTTTATTCATATATTAAATATTATACACATATACAAAATGCTAATATATTATGTATATTATAAAAGCACACCCAGAATGAAAATTTAGGTTGGGTACCGTGGCACATGCCTGTAATCCTAGCATTTTGAGAGGATGAGGCTGAGGCAGGAGGATTATTTGAGCTGAGCAGTTCAAGACTAGCCTGGGAAACATAGTGAAACCCCACCTCTACAAATAATAAAATAATAAAATAATGAAGAAAGAAATGTAAATTTAAAATTTAAAATAGGAGTTGTCTATATGTGCACACATATGTGTGTGTATGTAGGTGTATTCTAATATGGATTATCCTGAGCACTGCCTGGGATGCCCACACTCTCCTCCCCTACTTTGTTGTTTTTGTTTTTGTTTTTGAGATGGAGCCTCACCCTGTCGCCAAGGCTGGAGTGCAGTGGCACTATCTCAGCTCATTGCAACCTCCTCCTCCCAAGTTCAAGTGATTCTCCTGCCTCAGCCTCCAGAGTAGCTGAGATTACAGGCACATGCCACCACACCCGGCTAATTTTTGTATTATTAGTAGAGACAGGACTTCGCCATGTTGGCTAGGCTGGTCTCGAACTCCTGACCTCAGGTGATCCACCTGCCTCAGCCTTCCAAAGTGCTGGGATTACAGGCATGAGCCACCGAGCCCGGCCTACTCTCCTCCTCCCCCACTTTAGAAACCCTTGGTCTTTATGAATCTATGTCATGTAAAGTAAGGATAAATTAGTTAGAAAGTCCCATGTCCTTTGACTTCCTAGCTGATGACTGAATTTATTTCTTTAGTTTTAGCCTATAGCATAAATAATTCCTAGTTATTTTCCTGGGAATGCATTTATTACAAAACGTGAAGCGAAAGCATGGAAGCAGCAGCTAACTCAGTGGGGAAGAGATCAATGTGGAAAGCAGAGAAAAGCGTTCTAAGTCCCGAGGTCCCTGATGGCAAATATCCTTCTTTTAGGGACATAAAGCCGTTTACTTGGGAGGAATTTATAGCACATAATTTGACAAAACTAGAATATTTCTCATTTCTTACATGTTTTATTTTTAAATAAAACATTTAATGATCAGCCTACTTCTTTATTCCAAATAGATAAGAGAATAAGCCACAATATCTTCCACCCCAATCATCTACACATCAGGTTTGGTGCAACTGGCTGGCTGGACAGCCCCCACTCTAACTTTTGCCACTCCCATTCTCCTCACAGTCCACCTCTGGTCAAAAAGAATACGCCACAGATGAAGGTGAAGAATTTCTGGGTATTATATTTCTTTTACCCCAGCTGGATTGAGGAGTTGGATTTTTTTAATTCTGGAATTTTCCATGCTTCTAATCTTCCTTAATCATTAAAAACAACCCTTAAAAAAAAACCTTTGGATTATTTCGAATTATATTCTTTCAATTGCTTTTGCTATTTTCCATTCATTTTGTAATCTTGAGGATATAGCTATTTCAGCTTTGAGTAAATGTCATTAATAAAATTCAAAATAAAATCTGATAGTTTTTCTTAGCTTTTACAGAAAATTAAATTCTAGCTAATCTAATGAGAAAAAGAATTAGGATCGAAAGTTTGTTTTTTGTTGAGCTGTTTGTGAATATGTGGAAAACTCCTATTCTTTCTTTCAGGTGTAGCCCTAATGCAGTCTTCTTTCTCTACTGACACAGATGTGGGCAAGAGCTAGGACTGATTGACATACTCAAAGCTTCCCTTGCCATTCCACTGCAACCACACATCTATAAGTCAAACACCACCCACAGCTACAGCTTCCAATCTCCTTTTTAAGGAGGAAGAGTTATTCCAAATACCACATAATAGACAGTATAACTCTTGGCATATCAAAAGCCTTTGATTTTTACTTTAAAAGTTGAGAAACTTTCAAAAATAAATTTTATGTTCTAATTCAAAAGACATCAGACATAATGTGATATATTATTGGTAGATAAGGGACTATCATGATGAATACCAATTTCCATACCTTCATGTAAGAATGAAATAATGCCTTTAACATCTGTGGGAAATCCAAATCAGCCCAGACATGTATGCTTCTTAAATTCACATTCATTTCTAATCTTGTTCTTGTCCCTTTCCTCCCCTTCTCTTGTTATGAATTCCCTTATGGCCAATATGTCTGAATGCAGGGGCTCTTTTACCAACTGGAAATCTGTACCTCGTAATGGACTATAGCTTAGAAAACAGAAGCCATCCTGTAAGTGGTAGTGGATAGCCCTCATGAGAGAACCTGGAAGATATTCCTATGAAAAGTGTAAGGTACTCTTACCTAATTTGGTTGTTTATCAAACTCTTGGCTATATTTGGCTTTCAGCTGTAATACAAATTGTGAATGCAGGGTAGGTAAAATATCATTTAAGAACTAATCCTCAGAATATTCATGTAATAGCCCAGAGTATATCAGTATCTTGAGTGGAAAAACCAAGGCTCCAAGCAAAAATTTCTTATCCAAGTCACATTAAATCCATTATGATACTGAAAACTGAACTCATGCATTCATGCATATACTAAGTAGGTCTGTGTCCACTTGGAGATTAATAGATACTCTGAATTTTGATTACACATTACTCAGTCTGCTCTTCTAGCCCACAATCTCTAACACTTCATTTCACTCTATGCCTTAGAAGTGTATTCCATTGAGAATTTCTAGGCATGTGCATGATGCCAAGAAGTCAGAATGAGTATGGGTCAACCCCTAAATTAGAGATTCTTAAGTAAAACAGGCAAAAAGTAATGTATAAACTGACCAAAAATAATCACATCCCCTTGAAACCAAGTATTTACTTTAAAAGATTAAGGCAATTTTTCTGCTTCCTGAATTGTTGGGATTATAACTCCAATGCTTCACTTACTTGGACTTTGCCAGATTTGGCTTCAAATCATGTGGCACTGATGTAAAACACACCCAGAGACCTACCATGAAGTTCAAGCACCAGGAAAGCAGCACCACAAGGAACAAGCAAAAAGTAGCAAAACAGAAAAGTTAACCACTCCCAGGATTTCTAGAACACAAAATCCATAAGAGGCGAAACCAGAGAATCGCTCCTACATGGGAAAACTTTGTCTTATGGGGAATTTTCGGGCACAAAAATAACCCATGTGACAAATAAAGATGATAGAAACAGGTAGCAAAATCCTACAACGGGCAAGAATGCATCTGGTGTCATCTGTGACACCAAATTTCAGATTCTCTCACGTAGAAAAAGAGTGGGCTTCAGCCACAGGGTGGAGGGACTGCCCATTGAAAACTACATATTGTACCTCTAAAATGGTATACTGTCCCCACTGTTTTTTTTAGAACAACTAGACCTGAAAATCTGTTCTGAATGGAATAATCCCCTTAAGATCTGTGTTTGGTTCCTCCCTTACTGAACAGCATCATCTCTCCGCTCTCCTTTCTACAATGTAGTGATGAATAAACTAAGTGCAAGAAAACCGCACTAATATGAGTGGAATCAAATAGATCAGGCAGGCACAATGGCTATGTTTCAGGAGGCTGGATAATTCAGGATTAACATATGTGCCTCTGTATGCCAAGATGCAATGAGCATCCCAGCCGTTTCATTCAGCAAATCAAATAGTCTCTCTTTCTCAAAGACGACCATGTTGTGGAGCAAATACATTTAGGACCAGTGTTACCGGAAGCAAAAGAATGTTTTTCCTAAGTGCCAGAAAACAGGCAATTTAGACATAAGCAAACAGCCCAAAGAACCTGCCTGACTCTTCCCTGGCAGAGGAGAGCCACAAATAAGGCAATAACATTTCAATTTCATGAGTCAGATGCTAGAGAATGAAAAGATTTCCTCTTTCTGCTGTGGGTCATTGTGGGGATGACTTCAAGAGATATCACCATGGAGTTCACACAGCACAACAAGCACAACAATGGAAACTTGGAATGGCAGCATTGCCTGCTCTCTAACGTGCCAAATCCCTTATGTTAGCTCTTATACACATGCTATTTGCTTAGAGTATTATTTTTTTCCTCCTCATCTCTGCAATTTTGATAAGTAAATAGTTTCTTTCCCATAAGTTTCTTATCTGACTGCAGAATGTAGTGGCCTTATAAGAATAATTGAAGAAATGTAAAGCCTCTCATTACCAACCAGAGAGCCTTAAATACATGTACCATAAATGTTTGTGGAATCAAACTTTGCTTAATCAACATCTGTTTGAGGCAAATAAATGTAAAAGTTATTCATTAGGGTCCAGGTCATCTCCACTATTTGAATTTGGGTAAGATTTGCTCCTGCTGTAGTCCAAAGGAGAAGTTATATTCATGAATATCTAATTAGTGCCACCTTTTAGAAAAAAAAAAACTAAAAGGAGAGCAAATAGCAGCTGCTTTCTAAAACCTTACTCTTTCTTGCATCCTCAACCTCCAATAAGAATTCTATCCAACCATGCTGCATATACGGATGTTTTAACTTTCCTCCCTGTGGCAACAATTGTAGAGTTTGTCTTACAACTCCAGCCCAACTCTTTTGGAATATACTCCACTGACAATTAGGGCAGGAAAGCTTAGGGCTCCCAGGCACTGGCATAGCTTGGGCTCCTTCCATGACCCAGTCTCTACCAAGTAGACACTCCCACATGTGATTTGGAAGGCCAGAGGAAGAGCCTCGGCTTGTGCTGCTTCTTTCTGTTGATGAGCACAGCCATGGAAGATATTAATTTCTCTGTTGCCGTAGTAATCAAGGACCCAGGGTCGAGTCCTTAGCATGGAGCCACACTGGACCCAGTAAGCCTTTCCTGGGGCCAGAAGAGGAGGACTGAGCAGACGGCAAGAGAGAAAATATCCAGACTCAAGGTTCCTGACTCACAGCTCAGAAGGAAAAATAAAAACTTGTGGAGGGAGAGACAGCCAGATAGCTGAGGCCTGAATTGCTAAATAGTAAGGCTAGTGCCCTTCTCTCCTAACCTAGGCAGACAGCAACCCTTTTAGAAAAGTCTCACATCTGTGAAGGATATGAACAGACACTTCTCAAAAGAAAACATTTATGCGGCCCAGAAACACAAGAAAAAAGGTTCACATCATCACTGGTCATTAGAGAAATGCAAATCAAAACCACAATGAGATACCATCTCACACCAGTTGGAATAGTGATTATTAAAAAGTCAGGAAACAACAGATGCTGGTGAGGATATGGAGAAATAGGAATGCTTTTACACTGTTGGTGGGAGTGTAAATTAGTTCAACCATTGTGGAAGATAGTGTGGCAATTCCTCAAGGATCTAGAACCAGAAATACCATTTGACCCAGCAGTCCCATTACTGGGTATATACCCAAAGGATTATAAATCATTCTACTATAAAGACACTTGCACATGTATGTTTATTGCAGCACTATTTACAATATCAAAGACTTGGAACCAACCCAAATGCCCATTAATGATGGACTGGATAAAGAAAATATGGCACATATACACTGTGGAATACTATGCAGCCATAAAAAAGGAATGATATCATGTCCTTTGAAGGGATATGGGTGAAGCTGGAAGCCATCATTCTCAGCAAACTGACACAGGAACAGAAAACCAAACACTGCATGTTCTCACTCATAAGTGGGAGATGAACAGTGAGAACACGTGGACACAGGAAGGGGAACATCACACACCGGGGCCTGTCAGGGAGGTGGGGGCAGGGGGAGGGAGAGCATTAGGACAAATGCCTAATGCATGCAGGGCTTAAAGCCTAGATGATGGGTTGATGGGTGCAGCAAACCACTATGGCACACGCATATCTTTGTAACAAACCTGCATGTTCTGTACATGTATCCCAGAACTTAATGTAAAATAAAATAAAATAAAATAAAATAAAATAAGAAAAGTCCCACATTTAACGTGATGCTGTATTCAACATGAGAGAGATGGAGTAAGCGATAGCTGAGGGCAGATGAGTGTCAAGACAACTATGTAGTGTTCCACTCCAGAATTATATATAAAGAATAATCAAGAATTCTTAGTATCCCAACTTCAACAACAACTAGAGGGGGCAGAAATATTATGGGAGGTGTGAACAGGTAGATATATGAGGTCAGGAGGAGGTAGCTGCAAAGTTCAGAGCTTTTGCAATTGGGGGCAAAAGCCAATTGCCAACATGCACCACACCTCGGTGGATACCAGCTCAGGATGTTCAGGGAACAGGTACACCACGGAACATCACTGCAGGTAACAGAGTGACAGACTGATGCCTAAGTCCAAGCAGGACAAGAACAGATGAATAATACATAAGCTGTCCTGTGAAAATAGACTACTCCCGAGTGGTAGAAAAAGGACACAAGAGAGGCATAAAGAAAATACAGAAGACTGAGAATGTATGCAAAAGTAGCTGAGATAGAAATCAGACTACGATTGTAATAATATTTTAATTTCACTGAAAAGGCACTGATTGGACTGAAAATACTGGAATTAGAAAAAAAGAATAAGTTGTCTGGTCAAGACAGACTGGGACAGTAGAGGACAAAATGGAATTATAAAAAATTACAATTAAAGAAAATAAAATTACTTTAAAAAAACACACATCAATCGTTATGTGTAAATTTTGACCCTACTCTCACAGATAGAATTTATTAGTGTTTACCATGTGCCAGTCACTGCTCTAATTAAATATAATGAATATTATGTCATCTTGGTATAGTCTAATTATCTTCATTTCACAGGTAAGGAAACTCAGTCTCACAACGATTAAACAACTTGCCCAAGGATGAACAAAATTATCTATATGATAAAGATATGATAAAGTCATATCTATAGCCAAGCAGTTGCACAAATTATTCCCAATGACTAATCAGTCACTTCAGATGTTTTCTTTCTTCCTCATCCATTTGATAGATACTACAGAGACAGATAGTAATGACCACACTTTGCACTGTGGGTAGGAAGGGAAGAAGAAAATGCGTCTCCCCAAAGCTGAGATTTTCTTCCCATAACTAGAGTTTGCTTTCCTTGCCTTTTTCTTAACAATATTTCCAACTTCATGAAAATAAAGACTAAGAACAAAAATCAAGGTGTTTGGACATGGAATAGATGGTTGTTGCTATATATTAGATATGACCCATATCCTCTTCTGGGATTCAAATCACTTATTTTGTCATTAATTTACCAAAAGAAAAGGACCGGCTGTCAGATATTCTTCATCTCTAAGACTTCAAGAAAGAATTATAAAATCAATGCTTACATTATTTTTAAAATTCTAATGTAACATAATTTTAGTGTGGCATAAGATTTAACATAAAATAACTTGCCTATGGTATTTCCTTGTTCTGCCATCCCTTGGGACTAAGCCTGGATGCATTGTTTTGCAATGTTCAAAATTGCAGTCCTCCTTTGCTCACAGCACTTGTAACAGACCAAACAGGCTTATAGCATTCTGGACTCGCTCTGCCCAGCCCTGTCATCCAGATTCCATTCTCTTTCTCTTTGCCCATCAGGCCATCCCGGAAGCTGAGGAGGAGGGTGTGGGTGCCAGCTGTCAGTTCTGAGTTGGAGAGCTGGAGCCAACCCATGCCCAACTGGGAGCCCAGAAACCAAGCTACCCCAGCCAAGCAGTGCCTGCTTACTTTGCTGAGAGCTTGCAGGGTGCAGTCACTGAACATGTTCTGGATGGTTGTCTTCATAACTCGTGCTGTCATTGTCAGACTGCTGAGCTGGGAACTTTTCCCAGAGGATCAGCAGCATATTTCACTCCAGCTTATGTGCTTCTTTCTGCATCTATTTTTGTATTCAAAACACAGCAATTCTTAGCATGTCCTGTTTGCTTTTGTATACACCCATTATGGAGCCCAAAATATAATAAGCACTCGCTAAATACTTATTGAATAGATGAATGAATAAATGATAGAATTAATCAGGAACTCAAGGATAACCATGTAAAAATAGATTTAATTTAAAAGCAAGCTTTTTAGCCAGGCCCAGTGGCTCATGCCTGTAATCTCAACCATTTGGGAGGCCAAGACAGGAAGACTGCTTGAGCCCAAGAGCTAGAGACCAGCCTGGGCAACATAATGAGACTCCAATTCTACAAAAAAAAAAATAAATAAGCTGGGCATTTTGACACATGCCTGTATTCCCAGCTACCCATGAGGCTGAGATGGGAGAATTGTTCGAGCTGGGGAGATCAAGGCAGCAGTGAGCCATGACCACACCACTGCACTCCAGCCTGGTGACAGAGCAAGATTGTGTCTCAAAAAATAATAATAAAGCCAGGTACGGTGGCTCATGCCTGTAATCCCAGTACTTTTGGAGGCTGAGGCTGGTACATCGCTTGAGGTCAGGAGTTCGAGACCAGCCTGACCAATATGGTGAAACCCCATCTCTACTAAAAATACAAAAATTAGCCAGGCGTGGTGGCAGGCACCTGTAATCTCAGCTACTTGGGAGGCTGAGGCAGGAAGATCACTTGAACCCGGGAAGCAGAGGTTGCAGTGAGCCGAGATTACACCATTGCACTCCAGCCTGGGTGTCGCAGTGAGACTCCATCTCAAAAATAATAATAATAATAATATTTTTTAAAGCAGCTTTTCTTGAATCTGGCATTGCTGTCCGGATACCAGTGTTCTCAGTGTGGATTCTTGGTGCTTCTCTAACTTTAACATGCATAAGAATCACCTAAAGATCTTGTTGTAATGCAGGTTTTGATTCTTTAGGTCTATGATTGGGCTTGAGTTTCTGCATGTCTGAAAAGCTCCCAGGTGATGCTCTTTACTCAGACAACATTTTCAGTAGCAATGTCCTAATCAATTAATTGATCCCACCGTCATTAGAATCTTAGTGAACTTCTGCGGTCAGGCAAACTTATCCATGGTTAATAAAACAACATGTATGTTTTATATCACAATAAGCAAGAAATAAACACAAAATCAGGATTTCATCAGCAAAGGAATAAATTTGGCTGATATAAAGGACTGGACAATTTCTCTAGTAATTTAAAAGGAGTGTTTACATGAAAAGTTTTCTCACTCCTATACCTCAGAATGAATTTCAAAACTTTCTATAAAGTGAATGAAGTGTTGCCACTTTTGAGTCATGGCTTAAATTCACTCAAGATTGTGAATTTAAGATTCACTGCATTCACTTTATAGAAAGTGGATTTAAATTCATTCAAATCTTCAGTTATGAAATGTATTCAAACCAAGGTGTAGTTCTTCCAAACTGCCTCACTAACTTCACTCTCATGAGAAATGGAGAAAAAAAATAGTGAAAACCTGATCATTAACTCACTTGACAGTTAATTTTATGTGGCAACTTGACTGGGCCACCAGATAGATGCTTAGATATCTGATTCAACATTATTTCTGGATGTGTCTGTAAAGATGTTTCTGGAAAAGATTCGCATTTTAATTGATGGACTGAGTAAGGTAGATAGCCACTCCCCAGTGTGGGTGGCATCATTCAGTCTGCTGAGGGCCTAAATAGAGCAAAAAGGTGGAGAAAAGTTGTATTTGCCCTCCCTCTGCCTTATTGCTTGAGTTGGAACATCAATCTTCCATCCTCAGTGCCCCCGGTTCTCAGGTTTTCAGACTCAGACTTGGAATCTACACCATTGGCTCTCCAGCTCTCAGGCCTTCAGGCTACAACACTGGCCTTCCTGGGTCTCCAGCTTACAGACACCACATCATGGGACTTATCAGGCTCCATAATCGTGTGCCTATACTTTATCATAAATCTCTTTCTAGATTATATATATAAAACATAGAATAAACATATATATACCAATAACATATACACATACACGCACACACTGATTATCTGGAGATCCCTGACTAATATACCAGAAGAGTTTTTAAATGTTGACATTTGTTGTTGACAAGAAGGAGAAAGTAGAGAGTAAAATGGAACTTAAATTAACAGAGTAAATTACAGATGAAGTAGATTGTAGTTTTCCAGAAACTGAAGCCTTTGGAGATAGAATGGAAAGAGACAAGATATTCCTCTGAGTAATGCAAAGCATGATTTTGGAGGAAAATATTCATTTATTTACAGTGGCTTTAGGTCACAGATTGGTATGTAGTGGCTTCTACAAATTAAATAATTACAGGAAATCTCTCCCTTAAACTTTATGTTTTAGAAACAAATATTTTAAATAGTGGCCATGTTTAACCTGGGGGTTAATATGCAAGCTAAAATCATGATAGGACCTCACTAATAAATACATAACCTAAAATGCAGAGAACTGAGTTGCTCATACTCCCAAGTTTATAACACAGTCATTAATTATTCATATAAGCATCCTCTTTTGCTTCTATTTTTCTTCCTTTTGCCTCAATCTGCACTGCCAATCTCTTCCTAGACCTGTAGGAAATAACTATTGTGTTTCACATTTTTCCTGGATATGTAGGTATATTTCAAATATGGTACTATTTTGTTGTGTGTTTATGTTTTAAATTTGCCCAAGTAAATGATGTCATAGAACTTGTTACCTTACTTTTTCCTCTGAACATTATGTTTGAAAGATTCATCCACATAACTCTAACAGAGATAGAGTTTTGTTTCCTCTGTGAGTATCCCCAATATTTTTCACCCATCTGGTTCCCTAGATACAGTTGCATAGGTTGTCTACAATGCCCTGTTGTACAAATAATGCTTAATCAAATACACATGCCTCCTTAAGGACCAGAACACAAATTCCACAGGATGAGCAGGAGACCTGTGTATACTAAACTAAACTAAAATAACTAAACTAAGTATCTCCAGATTACTCTCCAAATTAGCCCTTTGAGTCTGTAGTCTCTGCTTCACATGTTTCTGTATTGGTTCCCTATTTTTTTCTAAGGTTTTGTGGGCTTAGGGGGATTTTTTGTATTCTAGTTATCAATCTCTTCTCAGTTTTTGACTTCTCAAATAATTCCTCCTCACCAGGCATGCTTGCTCAGGCCTCTGATCCCAGCACTTTGGGAAGCCAAGGCAAAGGTAGGAGAATTTCTTGAGGCCAAAAGTTAAGGCCAGCCTCAGCAACAAAGCGAGACCCTGTCTCTATTTTTTAAATAAGAATAATTTCTCTCAATCTGTTCCTTGTTGGTTGACTTTATTAATGGTGCCCTTTATTAAACAGAAATGCACAATTTTTTATGTGGTCAAGTTCATTTTTTTTTAGTTTTTTTTGTTTTGGTTCATTGCAATCTCTGCCTCCCAGGTTCAAATGATTCTCCTGCTTCAGCCTCCCAAGTAGCTAGGATTACAGGCACATGCCACCACACCTAGCTAATTTTTGTATTTTTAGTAGAGACGGAGTTTCACCACATTGGCCAAGCTGGTCTCAAACTCCTGACCTCAGGTGATCCACCCACCTCAGCCGCCCAAAGTGCTGGGATTACAGGCGTGAGCCACCGCGCCCAGACAAGTTCATTGTTTTGTATCTTATGACATACCTTTGGGCTTTTATATACTAAGTCTTCCGCAATTCAAAATTACAAAGGTGTTTTCTGATTTATTTTTCTTCACTTCATAGTTTTACCTTTCATACATAAGCCTGTAGTCAATTTAAATTATAAATTTGAAAACTAACTTTTTTTTCTGTGTAATGGCCAGTTTTTCCAATATCAATTGATTAAAAAACAATCCTTTTCCATTAGGCCCCCTTCTATCAGATATCAGTTTACCATGTAAGCATGGGCTTGTTTTAGAGCATTTAATTCTGTTACATTTCTATGGCCCTGTAGTAGCCTTCAGTTTCTGAATTAACTGACATTTTTCTGAGATAAATCCAACTACATCATAATTATTTTTACTTTCTGGATTCAGCTTGCTAACATTTGGGTAAAAATTTTTACATCTATATTCGTAAGTGAGAGCCATACAAAAGCAGTCTTTCTTGAACTATTGGGAGCAGTTATGATCCCCCTAATTTTTCCCAGGCTATAGAATACAGACTTTGTAGCAGGAATAGATTCCTTGATTTCAGGGGGAGAGTAGGCCATTCTCTGACCATAGAAGATGAATCAGGATTGGTTTAATCTCAGTCATAGGAATTCCACACTCTTCTGCTGGTGATTGCTCTGGGAATCTGCATGTGACCTAGTTCTAGCCAAGGACATGTGTTCTGGAGCTTCCCTTCCTTAATATATAAATAACCGCACTTGGGAAAAGCCCTACCCCGACCTCTTCCTTTCCTAGAAACTCTAGTTTGAGATTGTGAGGTTCTAAGTCACAATACGCAGTATCAACCATTATGATAAAAATGCAAAAATAGAAAAGATAGAGAAAAAATGGTTAAAAAGAAACTAGGTTTCTGATAGTATCATTAAACAAGTAAATCAATTCTATCAGTTTTAAGCACTATAGTTTTTATGTGTAAGAAAAGTAATCACTATTTGTTTAAGCATGGCTAAGTTTTTTTGTGATTTGAAGCTGAATTCATCCTAAATTATACACTTCTGTCTTATAGTAGGTTTCCCCAGAAATAGACCCTAAGGTAAAGATTCAAGAGTAAAAATCCTATATAAATATTAACAAAGTGCAAAGATATATGAAACAGATAATATATCAAGATCTAATTGGGTTTCTTCTAGTAATATAAGGCTGATTTAACATTTGAAAATCAATGTAATTCACTCCATCAAAGATTAAATTAGAAAAATCATATAATCATCTCAGTAGATGCAGGAAAATGATTTTATTAAATTAATCATTTATTCATGATAAAAATTGCTATCATGCTAGAAATATATGGGAACAGCTTATTGTGTAAAAGTATCTGTGAATCCTATTGCAAACATCATGGTGAATGGTAAAATATTGAAAGCTTTACCTCTGAGAATGAGGAAAA
Source organism: Pan paniscus (assembly GCF_029289425.2). Classification (NCBI taxonomy): domain Eukaryota; kingdom Metazoa; phylum Chordata; class Mammalia; order Primates; family Hominidae; genus Pan; species Pan paniscus. The sequence goes on along the minus strand of NC_073253.2, from coordinate 118,978,173 downwards.
GATATGGATATCTGCTTTCACCACTTCTCACCATCAGAGTCCTAGCTATTGCAATAGGGCAAGGCAAGACAAAAATAAGAAAAAGATTGGAGGAAAAGCTAAAATGATCATTTTTTCCAGATGACATGATATTTAGGTATGTAAAAAAGTCCCAAAATATCTACAAATTAATATTACAATTGATACACGAATTCAGAGCAATTACAATATCCCAAATCTGTTTTATGTCTGTATACTAGCAACAAACAAAACTTAAATTTAAAGAAATTTTATAATAACATTAAAAAAACTAACAGCTTGGAAAAAATCTGACAAAATTAAAAAGTCTACAAAATATTACTTAGAGAAATACAGAAACCCTAAGTAAATAATGAGATGTAATACATTCATGAGTTATGAATCAATATGCAAAGATGTTCGTTTTCATAGTTGATCTATAGAGTCAATGAAATTCCAAACAAAATCCCAGCAAGCATGTTTGTGGAAACTGGCTAATTTAAATGATATACAGAAATAAAAATGATTGTTATAGCTAAGACCTCTTGAAGAAAAACACACTGGATCACAGACACACCCAGAATAATCAGAGAGAAAAACATATTGGGAAACTTCCACTAATGGATATAAAACCACATTAATCAAGGCAGTGATGTATTGGTGTAAAAATAGACAAACCAATGTAACAGAATAGAGTCCAGAGCAAGATGGTAGAATAGGAAGCCCCAGACCCTCCTTTCCCCTGGGGAGACACTGACTCAACAAGAGTACACAGACTATACCCCTTTGTGAGAAATACAGAAAAAAGTTAAGAGGTTACTGCACCGGAGGAGAGCATGAAACCAACCACAGTGAAACCAGCAGGGAAATCTGTGGCACTGACTCACCATTCCAGAACTCCAACAGATCAATAAGAAAAAGACAAATGACCTAATTAAAAATGACTGAAAGATTTGAACAGACATTTTAGGAAAGAATATTAAAATTAAAAATTGCAATAAACAGGCAAAATGTTACTCAACCTTATAAGTAATTAGAGAAATGCAAATTAAAAATCACAATTTGATACCATTACACACTGAATGAAATAGCTGGAATTAAGACTGACATCAACATCAGGTATTCCTGTGAATCAACAAAAGCTCGCATATACTGCTGGTGAAAGTATAAATTGATACAAATAGTTGGAAAACTACTGGTCATATGTAAAGTTGACCATACATATACCTGATAGCCCAGCAATTTTGTTCTCTGTAATTTACATAAGAAAAATTTGTACCTATGTGCACCACAGGTCATATACACACAAAAAAAGAATTTTCATGGCAACATTATTCACAATGGTTAAGATTTGGAAGCAAATCAAATGTCCATAAAGAGTAAAATGAATAAATAAATTACAGTTTATACAATAGGATACCAGGTAGCAATAAAAATGAACAAATTATTGCTACATGCACCACCATAGATGAATCCCATATATATGATGTTGAGTTACAATAGCAAGATACAAAAGAATGATTTCTATATGGTTCCATTTTTTTAAAATTTGGAAACAGGCAAAACTAATCTATGGTTCTTAAACTCAAGGCAATGACTACATTTAGAGAGATAGAGGGAGTAGTCAAGAGAGGAGACACGAAGGGAATTTCTGAGGTCTGCTCCTATCATACTTCTTAAACTGAGTGGTGCTTACATGGGTAGGTACATTTTGTGTTAAGTCATCAAGATATAAACATAATTTGTGCATTTTCCTGTAAGTATGTTGAGAAAAAGACATATAGTAAAAATTGTCCCTGTTTCTGCTAACTCCCTTCTACTCACCATTTCTACCATCCAACCCAGGGTAAAACTTTTTCTTTTTGATTTGACTCCCTCTATATTTTGTTGTTTTGTGTTTTTTAATTAAATCTTTATTTTGATATGATTATAGATTAACATGCAATTGTAAGAAATAATACAGAGAATTTCTAAGTATCCTTTACCCAGAAATTCTACGTATCCTTTACCCAGTTTCCTCCAATGGTAACATTTTGTAAAACTATAGAACAATATCACAACCAGAATGTTGACTTAGATACAGTCAAGATTTCAAAAAAAAGAACAAGAAAAAGATTTCCATCACCACAAGTATCTCTCATGTTATTTATAGCCACAACTGCTTCCCTCCTGCCCCCACCCATGTGGCCAAACTTTGGCAACCACTAACCTCTTTTTTTTTCTTTCTATAATTTTGTCATTTCAAGAATATTATATAAATGTAATCATAAAGTATATAACTATTGAGATTGAGTTTGTTTTAACTCAGCATAATTAGCCAGAGATTCTTCAAGGTTGCTGCATGTATCAGTAGTTCCTTCCTATTTATTGCAGAGTAGTATTTCATGGTTTGGATGTACCACTGTTTTTTTAACCATTCACCTATTGTTTCCAGTTTGGGGCTATTATAAACTACTACTGTAAACATTCATGTACATGTTTGTGTAGAACACAAGTCTTCCTTTCTCTAGTTTTAACTTCCAAGAATGTAATTGCTATTTTATGGTACGTGCATGTTTAGATTTTAAAAAACTGTGAAACTATTTTCTAGAGTCCTGTGCCATTTTACATTCCCATCTGCAATGTTTGAGGGATCCAGTTTCTCTGTATTCTCTGTTACCATGGTTTTTTTTATTTTAGCCATTCTTATAGGTGTGTAGTGATATATCATTATGGTTGTAATTTGGATTCTCTTGTTGTCCACTGATGTTGAACATCTTTTCATTTATTTATTTACCACCTATGTATCTTTGGTAAAACATCTCTTCATGCCTTTTGCCCATGTGCTGACTCGATTGTTTGCTTTTTTACCATTGAATTTTGAGAATTATTACTATATCTTAGATAAAAGTCCTTTGTTGGATATATGGTTTGCTAGTCCTTTTACAGTTACGTGAGTTTTCTACCACTCTGTAACTTGTCTTTTTATTTTCAACAGAGCCATCCACAGAACAAAAGATTTTAATTTTTATAAAGTCTGATTTATCAATTTTTCCTTTTATAGATTGTGCTTTGGCGTCAAGCCTAAGAACGTTTGCCTAGGCCGAGATTCTGAAGTTTTTCTCACATTTTCTTCTGAGAGCTTTATAGTTTTATGTTTTGTATTTTAGTCTGTGGTTCATTTTAACTTTTTGGCTATGGATGTTCCATTGCTCCAGCATCATTTGTTGAACATTCTACCTTAACTCTATTAAATTGCTTTTGCACTTTTGTAAAAAATCAGTTGGGCATGTTTGTGTGGACATATTTCTTGGATTCTCTGTGTTCTGTCCCAGTGATCTATTTGTCCCTCTGCAAATACCACACAGTACAGATTACTATAACTATATAATAATGCTTGAAATTGGGAAGATGATTTTTCTCATTATATTCTGCTTTTTCAAAACTGTTCCAGCTCTTGCAGTTCCTTTTTCTTTTCAAATAAATTTCAGAATTATCTTGTCTATATCTACAAAAACTCTTGCTGAGATTTTGATAGCATTTGCATTAAACCTTAATCAATTTGACTATGCTTTTCTGCACTGAATTATATGACCATGTGATTTTTCTTTTTTAACCCATTAATGTTGTATATTACATGAATATATTTTCAAATACTGAACCAGCCTTGCATCCCTGAAACAGACCCAACTTGGTCACAGTGTATAATTCTTTATTTTGCTGAATTATAGGTGCTAATATTTTAAGTCTTTTTGAATCTATATTTATGAGAGATATTGGTCTGTAGTTCTTTTAGTTTTTGTTTTGTTTTGTTTTTGTATCTGTCTGGTTTTTGTAAATGGGTAACAGTAGCTTCATAATATTAGTTGTGAAATGTTTCTACCTATGCTATTTTCTGAAGCAGATTATGTAGAATTGATTTTAATTAGTGTTTAAACACTGGGTAAGATTCTCCAGGGAAATCATGTAGTTTTAGTGATTTATTTTTTGGGAGTTTATAATTATGAATTCAACTTCCTTAAGAATTTCAACAGAACTACTGAAATTGTCTTTTTCTTTTTGGGAGAGTTGTGGTCACTGGTATTTTTCAAGGAAGTGATTCATTTCATCAAATTTATGTGTGTAGGGTTATTAATAATATTTCATTATTACCTTTTTGATGTCTGTGAGGTCTGTAGTGACATCCCTTGTTTTATTCCAAATGATGATCATGTCTACTCTCTTTTTTTGTCAGTGTGATGGTAAGTTTTATGTGTCAACTTGAGTGGGCCATGGTACCCAGATATTTGGTCAAACATGATTGTGGGTATTTCTGGGAAGGTGATTTTGGATGAGAATATCATTAAATTTAATTTTTTTCTAAATTTTGGATTCAGTGGGTACATGTAAAGGTTCATTATATGGGTATATTGCATAATGTTGAGATTTGGGGTATAGATGGTCCTATCCCCTAGTTAGTGGGCATAGTACCCAATAGGTAATATTTCAGCACAAACCCTCTCCCACCTCTCCCCTCTAGTAGTCCCCAGTGTCTATTATTCCCATCTTTGTATCCATGTGTATTAAATGTTTTGCTCCCACTTATAGGTAAGAACAGGTAGTATTTGGTTTTCTGTTCCTATGTTAATTTCCTTAGGATAATGGCCTCCAGTTACATCCATGTTGCCGCAAAGGATATGATTTTATTATTTTATTCCATGGTATATCTGTACCACATTTTCTCTGTCCATTCCACTACGGCTGAACACCTAGGTTGATAACATGTATTTGCTTTCCTGAATAGTGTGGCAATGAACATACGAGTGCATGTGTCTTTTTGGTATAATGATTTATTTTCCTTTGGACATATACCCAGTAATGGAATTGCTGGAATAAATAGTAGTTCTGTTTTAAGTTCTTTGAGAAATCTCCAAACTGCTTTCCACAGTGTCTGAACTAATTTGCATTCCTCTTCTCTGCACTGATATTCTTTGACTTTTTAATAATAGCCATTCTGACTCACATGAGGTGGTCTCTCCTTGTGGTTTTGATTTGCATTTCTCTAATGATTAGTGATGTTGAGAATTTTTTCATATGTTTCTTGACCACTTGTACATCTTCTTTTGACAAGTGTCTGTTCATGTCCTTTGCCCATTTTTAATTGGTTTTGTTCTGTTTTGTTTGTTTTGGGTTTCTTTTTAATTTAAGTTCCTTGTAGATTCTGGATATTAGAACTTTGTCAGAGGCACATTTTGTGAATGTTTTCTTCCATTCTGTAGGGGTTTACTCTGTTGATAATTTATTTTACTGGGCAGAAATTCTTAAGTCTGATTAGGTCCTACTTGTCAATTTTTGTTTTTGTTGCAGTTGCTTTCAGGGAATCAGTCATAAGTTCTTTGCCAAATCTGATATTGAAAAGTGTATGTCCCAGGCTTTCTTCTAGGATTTGTATAGTTTGATGTCTTACACTTAAATCTTTAATCCACTTGGGGTCAATTTTTGTATGGGATGAAATGTAGTGGTCTAGCTTCTTTCTTCTGCATATGGCTAGCCAGGTATCCCAGCACCATTTATTGAATAGGGAGTCCTTTCTCCAATGCTTATTTTTGTCAACTTTGTCAAAAATCGGCTGGCTGTAGTTGTGCAGTTTTATTTCTGAATTCTCTAACCTATTCCATTGGTCTATGTGTCTGTTTTTGTACCAGGACAATGTTATTTTTGTTACTGTAGTCTTACAGTATAATCTGAAGTTGGGTAATGTGATGTCTCTGGCTTTATTCTTTTTGCTTAAGAGTACTTTGGCTATTCAGTCTCTTTTTTTGTTCCATATGAATTCTAGAATACTTTTTTCAACTGTGAAAAATGGCACAGTATTTTGATAGGGATAGCATTGAATCTATACATTGCTTTAGGTAGTATGGCCATTTTAACAATATTTACTCTTCTAATCCATGAGCATGGAATATTTTTCCATTTATTTGTGTCAAATGTGATTTCTTTCAGCAGTATTTCACAGCTCTCCTTGTAAAGATATTTCATCTCCTTAGTTGGATGTATTCCTAAGTATTTCGTTTTATGTGACATTATTGTAAGTGGGATTGTGTTCTTGATTTGGCTCTCAGCTAGAATGTTATTGGTGTATAGAAATGCTACTGGTTTTTGTACATTAATTTTGTATCTTGAAACTTTATTGAAATCATTTTCCAGCTCCAGGAGCCTTTTGGCAGAGTTGTTAGGGTTTTCTAGGCGTACAATCATGTTGTCAGCAAGTAGAGATAGTCTAAATTATTTTCCTGTTTGGATGCCTTTTATTTCTTTCTCTTGCCTGATTGCTTGTGCTAGAACTTCTAGTACTCTGTTGAATAGGACAAAGTGGGCATTCTTCTTTTGTTCCAGTTCCCAAGGAGAATGCTTCCAGTTTTTGCCATTTCACTATGATGTTGCTGTGGGTTTGTCATAGATGGCTCTTATTATTTTGTGTTCCTTCTATGCCTAGCCTATTGAGGATTTTTATCATGAAGGGATGTTAGATTTTATCAAAGGCTTTTTCCACATCTATTGAAATCGTCATATGTTTTTTGTTTCTGATTCTGTTGATGTAGTGAATCACATTTATTGATTTGCATATATTGAACCAACCTTGCATTCCAAGAATAAAGTCTATTTGATTGTGGTGAATTAACTCTTTGATGTGCTGTTGGATTCAGCTGGCTAGTTTTTTGTTCTGTTTTGTTTTGTTTTGGTTGAGGATTTTTGTGTCGTGTTCATCAAGCATACTGGCCTGAAGTTTTCTTTTTCTGTTGTGTCTCTGTTAGATTTTGGTATCAGGATGATGCTGGCTTCATAGAATGAGTTAGAAAGGAGCCCTTCCTCCTTGATTTTTTGGAATAGTTTCAGTAGGGTTGGTACCAGTTTTTGTTTTGTTTTGTTTTGTTTTTGTACATCTGGTATAATTTGGCTGTGAATTCACCTGGTCAAGGGCTTTTTTAGTTGGTAGGTTTTTTTTATTACTAATTCAGTTTCAGAGCTTAGAGATTAACATTTTAAATTAGTGGGCTTTGAGTAAAGCAGATTGCCCTCCAGAATGTGAGTGGGCCTCATCCAATCAGTAGAAGACCTGAGTAGAATAAAAGACTGATCTATCCTGAGCAAGAGAGAATTCTGCCAGTAGATGGCCTTCAGACTTGAACTGCAACATCAGCTCTTTCCTAGGTCTCCAGCCTGCCATCCTACCCTGCAGATTTTGAAGTTACAAGCCTTAATGATCACATGAGCTAATTCTCACAAGAGAAATAAAACCCCTCTCTCTTTCCCTATTTATATCTTTATGTCTTCACATTCTATTGGTTCTGTTTCTCTGAAGAACCCAGACAAAGTTGGTCTTGCTAGAAGTGTATCATTTTTATTGACCTTTTCAAAGAACTATGTCTTTATTTTATTAATTTTCTCTATTGCTTTTCTAGTTTCAACTTCATTGATTTCTTTTAGTTTTATTTATTCCTTCCTTCTCTCCTGTGGGCTTATTTTGCTCTTCTTTTTCTAGAGTTTTCATGTGAGAGCTTAGATTATTGATTTGAAACTCTCCTCTTTTCTAAAGCATGCATTTAGTACTGTAAGTTTTTTTCTCAGCACTGATTTAGCTATATTCCACAAATTTTGATATGTTTAATTTTATTTTCTTTCAGCTCAGTATATATGTTTATTTCTTTGAGACTTCCTCTTTGACCCATGGATTATCTAGAAACGTCTCATTTAGTTTACAAGTGTTTGGAGATCCTTCTGCTGTCTTTCTGCATTTATTTCTGCTTTAATTCCATTGTGGTTAGAGGACACTGTCTGTATAATTTCAATTCTTTCCAAATTTAGTTCAAATTTTTTAATGGCCCAAGATATAGTTTATCTTAGTATATGTTCTGTGGGCACTTGAGAAAATGTGGATTCTGATATTGTTAGGTGGAGTGTTCTATAAACATTGATCAGATATAATTGATTAATAGAGTTTTTTTTAGCTATTCTATATTCTCTCTGATTTCTGTCTAGTTTCTATCATTGTTGAGAGAGTAGCATTAAAGTCTCTAACAGTAATTGTGTACATTTCCCCTTTCAGTTCTATTAGTTTTAATTCACATATTTTGCAGCTCTTTTGTTCGGTGCATTCACATTTAGGATTGCCACATCTCCGTGGTGAAATGACATTTCTATCATTACATGACACTATCTGTCTCTCACAATTTTCTTTGCTCTCAAGTCTACTTTATCTGATATTAATATAGACACATCTGCTTTCCTTCAATTGATCTTCATATCGTATATCTTTTTCTATCCTTTTGCCTTCACCATGACTATATTATTATATTTGAAGTAAGTTTTTTATTGACAACTTAGAATGGGGTGAGATTTTTTAATCCACACTTTCAATCCCTTTTAATTTGTGTATTTAAAGCATTTGCATTTAATGTAATTATTGCTATATTATGACTTACATCTGTCATTTTAATTTTTTTGTTTTCTGTTTTATCTGTTCCTCATTTCTCTGGGGTTTTTTCCCCTGCTTTCCTGAAAATTACTTGGATAATTTTGAGAATTCCATTTGATTTAGTTATAGCATTTTGAATGTATCAAGTTTGTATAACCTTTCTAGTGGTTATTCCACTACACTAGAACATATATATACCAGAGTCTACTGGTATTGTCATTTCACCAGGTCAAGTGAAATACAGAAACCTTACCTCACTCACCCTCCCCCATTTATTATATAATTATCTTAAGTGTTTCTTTTACATATATTTAGAACCACATGAAACTGTTACATAATTTTTGGTTCAATCATCAAGCATACTTGAGAAAATTCAAAAAGAGAAAGAATGCTTATTGTTTTTAACCAGATTTTTGCTGACCATATTCTTTTTATCTTCCTGATGTTCCAGAGCTCCTTCTTTTATTGTTTCCTTTCTCCTCTCCTTTCAGAACTCCAATGCCATGAATATTAAGTTTTTTGTATGAGTCCTCCCAATTATTCTTTTTCAAGATAGCTATAGCTATTCAGAATTTCCTGTAATTTCACATGAATTTTAAGACTGGCCAGTCTACTTCCAGGAGAAAAACAAAACAAAAACACCAGGTAAGATTTTTATAAGTATAATATTCAATCTGTAGATCAGCTGGGGAATGCTGCCATTACAATAATATTAAGTCCATAGACATGGGGACGTGGGACGTTTTTCCACTTAAATACATTTTATTTTTGTATTTTCAATAATATTTGTAGTTTGTAGTGTGCAAGTCTTGCATGTTTGTCTTTATATCTTAAATCTTAAGCATCCATATGATTCTTTATTTGTAAATTTTAAATAACTTTCGACTATTAGCAATTAGAAATAAAGTCTTTAGCATGCTAACTTTTCTGCAACCCCTTCTCTCCTTCCTCTCTAACTTTGCTTCTTGTGTCATTTCCACATCATTAGAGTAAATACGTATATATACTGTGTTGTTATTCTAATCACCACATTTGTTTTAGTCCCAGTTCTGTGGTTAAATATGTGTAATACACCCAGAAGGCATTTTTCAATTGGATGAAGTCTATTTTTTTTTTCAGAACGGTATTCCTTGGATTTTTGGAAGTTATCATCTAGGTTTATAAGTGAAATAGGCTTATGATTTTATTTCTTGTATTTTCATTTGGATTTGTAACTAAGGTTATAGTAGCTTATACATGAGTTGGATGCCCTTCTTTTTTATATTTTCTATAATTATCTGGATAATATGGAGATATTCTATTACTTAATTTTTTGGTAAAATTCTTCTATCATCTATGAGATTTTCCAGGGGAAATTCTTTGATCTCTATTGCTGTTTTTTTTTTTTAATGATTATTGGTCTATTAATTTTCTTTCTTTTTCCTCATATCAATTATGGCATTTTCAGAAATCACCCATTTCATCTATGCTTTGAACTGTCTGTATATATTTTTTATAACATTTTTCTTATTTTAAACCCTGTGCTATCTGTAATTATTTGGCAATTTTTTCTGTACTTGGGCAATTTTTTCTGTACTTTATTTTTTCTCTCTCTCTTATTGTCTAATCTAGATCAGTCTCCATAGAGGTTTGTCTCTCATAAATCTTTTCAAATCAGTTCTTAATTTTGTTCTCTACTAAAGGCCTTTAGACATAGATTAATAATGCTAATGTTCTCCAGACACTTTGGTTATAAACATTTTTTCTGTAGATATAAGTTCAAAATATAATAAAGCAAATCAATTTTTTTTACATGTAGATAGCGCTCAAGACCAATGGGGTTTCTTTCTTATTATGACCAGTATTTTCATTTGTCTGGCCTTCTTATACATATTTAGTACCTAAATCATGTCATTGTTATCACCGTTATTATGATGGACAAATCATTAGAACCTCAAAGTGTCTGAGTTGCCAATACAACAGCTATCTTCCCAGGGGTCACCACATCATGACAAATAGCATTATCCCTAAATAAATCATGTTTCCCAAGAAAATAAAAACACTTCTTGATAAAACACTTCTTGATAAAAATACATGCTGTGACAGAACTTCCTATATTGACTTGTTTTGTGGTGGTTGTGGTTAAAAAATAAAGGGAAAGCCAAGTGAACTCTTTCAAAAATTTTTTATAGGGGCAATGAAATTAAACTTAGAATCACATGATTTTGTGTGGTTTAGTGTTAAAAGTGACCATAGAAATAAAATAGTTCATTGCCCTCATTTTGCAATTGAGAAAGGCTTGGCCTGGAGAACTGACATGTACAAGATGACACAGTGAGAACAAGAACTCTTTCAGACCACTGATTACAGCTTGAGAATAAAATGATTTTTTTTTCTTACTGGAACACACTAGAAAAGAAGCAAAATTCCCAGAAACTACAAACTTAGTAGTGATGGTAATGATGAGAGAAGGATGCAGAATTGAAAATGCAAGACAGGAAACAGAACTTAGAGGAAGAATCCTACAAAGCAACTTCAGTGAGGGAAACATAAATTTGCAAATGCTGTTTTATTTAAGTTATCATATAATAATAAATGAAAACTATTGTGAATTTTTGTAAATCAAAGCCAAAGTGCCCATTTGTTTTTTATTACTCATATTGGTATGATTGTTCTCACTGTTAACAATGATATGGAGGGTGGAGCCAAGATGGCCGAATAGGAACAGCTCCAATCTGCAGCTCCCAGCATGAGTGACGCAGAAGATGGGTGATGTCTGCATTTCCAACTGAGGTACTGGGTTCATCTCACTGGGAAGTGCCAGACAGTGGGTGCAGGACAGTGGGTGCAGCACACCATGTGTGAGCCGAAGCAGGGCAAGGCATCACCTCACCCGGGAAGCACAAGGGGTCAGAGAATTCCCTTTTCTAGTCAAAGAAAGGGGTAACAGACGGCACCTGGAAAATCGGGTCACTCCCACCTTAACACTGCGCTTTTCCAACGGGCTTAACAAACGGCACACCAGGAGATTATATCCCACACCTGGCTCAGAGGGTCCTATGCCCACAGAGCCTCACTCATTGCTAGCACAGCAGTCTGAGATCAAATTGCAAGGCAGCAGTGAGGCTGGGGTAGGGGCGCCCGCAATTGCCCAAGCTTGAGTAGGTAAACAAAGCAGCCAGGAAGCTCGAACTGGGTGGAGCCCACCACAACTCAAGGAGGCCTGCCTGCCTCTGTAGGCTCCACCTCTGGGGGCAGAGCACAGACAAACAAAAGACAGCAATAACCTCTGCAGACTTAAATGTCCCTGTCTGACAGCTTTAAAGAGAGTAGTGGTTCTTCCAGCACGCAGCTTGAGATCTGAGAACCGGCAGACTGCCTCCTCAAGTGGGTCCCTGACCCCCAAGCAGCCTAACTGGAAGACACCCCCCGTAGGGGCAGACTGACACCTAACACAGCTGGCTACTCCTCTGAGACAAAACTTCCAGAGGAACGATCAGGCAGCAGCATTTGCAGTTCACCAATATCCGCTGTTCTGCAGCCACTGCTGCTGATACCCAGGCAAACAGGGTCTGGAGTGGATCTCCAGCAAACTCCAACAGACCTGCAGCTGAGTGTCCTGACTGTTAGAAGGAAAACTAACAAACAGAAAGGACATCCACACCAAAACCCCATCTGTACGTCACCATCACCAAAGACCAAAGGTAGATAAAACCACAAAGATGGGGAAAAAACAGAGCAGAAAAACGAGAAACTCTAAAAATCAGAGCACCTCTCCTCCTCCAAAGGGACACAGCTCCTCACCAGCAACAGAACAAAGCTGGATGGAGAACGACTTTGACGAGTTGAGAGAAGAAGGCTTCAGAAGATCAAACTACTCCGAGCTAAAGGAGGAAGTTCAAGCCAATGGCAAAGAAGCTAAAAACTTTGAAAAAAAATTAGACGAACAGATAACTAGAATAACCAATGCAGAGAAGTCCTTAAAGGACCTGATGGAGCTGAAAACCAAGGCATGAGAACTACGTGACGAATGCACAAGCCTCAGTAACCATGCGATCAACTGGAAGAAAGGGTGTCAGCGATGGAAGACGAAATGAATGAAATGAAGCGTGAAGAGAAGTTTAGAGAAAAAAGAATAAAAAGAAATGAACAAAGCCTCCAAGAAATATGGGACTATGTGAAAAGACCAAATCTATGTCTAATGGGTGTACCTGAAAGTGACGGGGAGAATGGAACCAAGTTGGAAAACATTCTGCAGGATATTATCCAGGAGAACTTCCCCAATCTAGCAAGGCTGGCCAACATTCAAATTCAGGAAATAGAGAGAATGCCACAAAGATACTCCTCAAGAAGAGCAACTCCAAGACACATAATTGTTAGATTCACCAAAGTTGAAATGAAGGAAAAAATGTTAAGGGCAGCCAGAGAGAAAGGTCGGGTTACCCACAAAGGGAAGTCCATCAGCCTGACAGCTGATCTCTCGGCAGAAACTCTACAAGCCAGAAGAGAGTGGGGGCCAATATTCAACATTCTTAAAGAAAAGAATTTTAAACCCAGAATTTCATATCCAGCCAAACTAAACTTCATAAGTGAAGGAGAAATAAAATACTTTACAGACAAGCATATGCTGAGATTTTGTCACCACCAGGCCTGCCCTAAAAGAGCTCCTGAAGGAAGGACTAAACATGGAAAGGAACAACCAGTACCAGCCACTGCAAAAACATGCCAAATTGTGAAGACCATCAAGACTAGGAAGAAACTGCATCAACTAACTAGCAAAATAACCAGCTATCATCATAATGACAGGATCAAATTCACACATAACAATACTAAACTTAAATGTAAATTGGCTAAATGCTCCAATTAAAAGGCACAGACTGGCAAATTGGATAAAGAGTCAAGACCCATCAGTGTGCTGTATTCAGCAAACCCATCTCATGTGCAGAGACACACATAGGCTCAAAACAAAGGGATGGAGGAAGATCTACCAAGCAAATGGAAAACAAAAAAAGGCAGGGGTTGTAATCCTAGTCTCGGATAAAACAGACTTTAAACCAAGAAAGATCAAAAGAGAAAAAGAAGGCCATTACATAATGGTAAAGGGATCAATTCAACAAGAAGAACTAACTATCCTAAATATATATGCACCCAATACAGGAGCACCCAGATTCATAAAGCAAGTCCTGAGTGACCTACAAAGAGACTTAGACTCCCATACAATAATAATGGCAGACTTTAACACCCCACTGTCAACATTAGACAGATCAACGAGACAGAAAGTTAACAAGGATTCCCAGGAATTGAACTCAGCTTTGCACCAAGCAGACCTAATAGACATCTACAGAACTCTCCACCCCAAATCAACAGAATATACATTCTTTTCAGCACCACACCACACCTGTTCCAAAATTGACCACATAGTTGGAAGTAAAGCACTCCTCAGCAAATGTAAAAGAACAGAAATTATAACAAACTATCTCTCAGACCACAGTGCAATCAAACTAGAACTCAGGATTAAGAAACTCACTCAAAACCGCTCAACTACATGGAAACTGAACAACCTGCTCCTGAATGACTACTGGGTACATAACGAAATGAAGGCAGAAATAAAGATGTTCTTTGAAACCAACGAGAACAAAGACACAACATACCAGAATCTCTGGGACACATTCAAAGCAGTGTGTAGAGGGAAATTCATAGCACTAAATGCCCACAAGAGAAAGCGGGAAAGATCTAAAATTGACACCCTAACATCACAATTAAAAGAACTAGAGAAGCAAGAGCAAACACATTCAAAAGCTAGCAGAAGGCAAGAAATAACTAAGATCAGAGCAGAACTGAAGGAAATAGAGACACAAAAAACCCTTCAAAAAATCAATGAATCCAGGAGCTGGTTTTTTGAAAAGATCAAGAAAATTGATAGACCGCTAGCAAGACTAATAAAGAAGAAAAGAGAGAAGAATCAAATAGACGCAATAAAAAATGACAAAGGGGATATCGCCACCAATCCCACAGAAATACAAACTACCATCAGAGAATACTATAAACACCTCTACGCAAATAAACTAGAAAACCTAGAAGAAATGGAAAAATTCCTCGACACATACACTCTCCCAAGAATAAACCAGGAAGAAGTTGAATCTCTGAATAGACCAATAACAGGCTTTGAAATTGAGGCAATAATTAATAGCTTACCAACCAAAAAAAGTCCAGGACCAGATGGATTCACAGCTGAATTCTACCAGAGGTACAAAGAGGAGCTGGTACCATTCCTTCTGAAACTATTCCAATCAATAGAAAAAGAGGGAATCTCCCTAACTCATTTTATGAGGTCAGCATCATCCTGATACCAAAGCCTGGCAGAGACACAACAAAAAAAGAGAATTTTAGACCAATATCCCTGATGAACATCAATGCGAAAATCCTCAATAAAATTCTGGCAAACCAAATCCAGCAACACATCAAAAAGCTTATCCACCATGATCAAGTGGGCTTCATCCCTGGGATGCAAGTCTGGTTCAACATACGCAAATCAATAAATGTAATCCAGCATATAAACAGAACCAAAAACAAAAACCACGATTATCTCAATAGATGCAGAAAAGGCCTTTGACAAAATTCAACAACCCTTCATGCTAAAAACTCTCAATAAATTAGGTATTGATGGGATGTATTTCAAAATAATAAGAGCTATCTATGACAAA
Source organism: Pan paniscus (assembly GCF_029289425.2). NCBI lineage: Eukaryota > Metazoa > Chordata > Mammalia > Primates > Hominidae > Pan > Pan paniscus. The sequence continues at coordinate 118,963,059 of NC_073253.2, read as the reverse complement.
CCCACAGCCAATATCATACTGAATGGACAAAAACTGGAAGCATTCCCTTTCAAAACTGGCACAAGACAGGGATTCCCTCTCTCACCATTCCTATTCAACATAGTGTTGGAAGTTCTGGCCAGGGTAATCAGGCAGGAGTAGGAAATAAAGAGTATTCGATTAGGAAAAGAGGAAGTCAAATTGTCCGTTTGCAGATGACATGATTGTATATCTAGAAAACCCCATCGTCTCAGCCCAAAATCTCCTTAAGCTGATAAGCAACTTCAGCAAAGTCTCAGGATACACAATCAATGTGCAAAAATCACAAGCATTCTTATACACCAATAACAGACAAACAGAGAGCCAAATCATGAGTGAACTCCCATTCACAATTGCTTCAAAGAGAATAAAATACCTAGGAATCCAACTTACAAGGGATGTGAAAGACCTCTTCAAGGAGAACTACAAACCACTGCTCAATGACATAAAAGAGGATATAAACAAATGGAAGAACATTGCATGCTCATGGGTAGGAAGAATCAATATCATGAAAATGGCCATACTGCCCAAAGTAATTTATAGATCCAATGCCATCCCCATCAAGCTACCAATGACTTTCTTCACAGAATTGGAAGAAACTACTTTAAAGTTCATATGGAACCAGAAAAGAGCCCGCATTGCCAAGTCAATCCTAAGCCAAAAGAACAAAGCTGGAGGCATCACGCTACCTGACTTCAAACTACACTACAAGGCTACAGTAACCAAAACAGCATGGTACTGGTACCAAAACAGAGATATAAACCAATGGAACAGAACAGAGCCCTCAGAAATAATGCTGCATATCTACAACCATCTGATCTTTGACAAACCTGACAAAAACAAGCAATGGGGAAAGGATTCCCTATTTAATAAATGGTGCTGGGAAAACTGGCTAGCCATATGTAGAAAGTTGAAATAATCCCTTCCTTACACCTTATACAAAAATTAATTCAAGATGGAGTAAAGACTTACATGTTAGACCTAAAACCATAAAAACCCTAGAAGAAAACCTAGGCAATACTATTCAGGACATAGGCGTAGGCAAGGACTTCATGTCTAAAACACTAAAAGCAATGGCAACAAAAGCCAAAATTGACAAATAGGATCTAATTAAACTAAAGAGCTTCTGCACAGCAAAAGAAACCACCATCAGAGTGAACAGACAACCTACAGAATGGGAGAAAATTTTCGCAACCTACTCATCTGACAAAGGGCTAATATCCAGAATCTACAATGAACTCTAACAAATTTACAAGAAAAAACAAACAACCCCATCAACAAGTGGGCAAAGGATATGAACAGACACTTCTCAAAAGAAGACTTTCATGCGGCCAAAAAACACATGAAAAAATGCTCATCATCACTGGCCATCAGAGAAATGCAAATCAAAACCACAATGAGATACCATCTCACCCCAGTTAGAATGGCGATCATTAAAAAGTCAGGAAACAGCAGTTGCTGGAGAGGATGTGGAGAAATAGGAACATTTTTACACTGTTGGTGGGACTGTAAACTAGTTCAACCATTGTGGAAGTCAGTGTGGCAATTCCTCAGGGATCTAGAACTAGAAATACCATTTCACCCAGCCATCCCATTACTGGGTATATACCCAAAGTATTATAAATCATGCTGCTATAAAGACACATGCACACGTATGTTTATTGTGGCACTATTCACAATAGCAAAGACTTGGAACCAACCCAAAAGTCCAACAATGATAGACCGGATTAAGAAAATGTGGCACATATACACCATGGAATACTATGCAGCCATAAAAAATGATGAGTTCATTTCCTTTCTAGGGACATGGATGAAGCTGGAAACCATCATTCTCAGCAAACTATCGCAAGGACAAAAAACCAAACACCACATGTTCTCACTGATAGGTGGGAACAATGGGAACACATGGACACAGGAAGGGGAATATCACACACTGGGGACTGTTGTGGGGTGGGGGGAGGGGGGAGGGATAGCATTAGGAGATATACCTAATGCTAAATGACGAGTTAATGGGTGCAGCACACCAACATGGCACATGTATACATATGTAACAAACCTGCACATTGTGCACATGTACCCTAAAACTTAAAGTATAATAATAATAATAATAAACAATGATATGGGCCGGGCACAGTAGCTCATACCTGTAATCCCAGCACTTTGGGAGGCCAAAGTGGGTGGATCCGTTGAGGTCAGGAGTTCGAGACCAGCCTGGCCAACGTGGTGAAACCTTGTCTCTACCAAAAAAAAAAAAAAAAAATTAGCCAGGCGTGGTGGTGGATGCCTATAGTCCCAGCTACCAGGGAGGCAGAGGTTGGAGAATCGCTTGAACACGGGATGCAGAGGCTGCAGTGAGCCGAGATCGCGCCACTGCACTCCAACCTGGGCGACAGAGTGAGATCTGCCTCAAAAAAAAAAAAAAAAACATGTTTACCTTCAAGTTATCTTTGCAATTATGGAGGATGGGGTGCAAGAAAGAAGGCAAACATAAAACAGGCATCAACATGACTTTTACTAGGTAATTCTAAGTCATGCCAGCATTTCCTGTCCATCATGTTTGCAATCTAGGAGGAAGAGGAAAAAATATAATGTAATTTTATTTAAACTCAGAGCCTAATCACCAATGACCTTTAATCTCTGAAATCAGTACTACTGCCCACATGCTAAATGCAATTATGAAATTTGATTTCCTATATGTAGTACGCAATGAAACTGTTTTAATTGACACTGATATATATCTGTAATAACTTCTGTAGAAATTAAAAATCAATGCCAATTTCAACTCTCTGGGTAATTTTTTATTGAACAGATAAAAAATTCACATGGGTTCAACACTTGCAAATGGCAAAACAACAAATAAAACAAAAAAAACAACAACAACAAATAAAACAATAAAAAAACACAGCACTCTACTGTTATAAACCCAGAACCAGTCTTTAGGCTACAGGGCTTACCAAGCTCACTGAACAAACTTGCTCAACCCTAAGTTGGCTTCAGGATTTAGGGAGACTCCCAAAATGTTCTGACAAGCAGGAACGCCTCAATAACTTTCACATTTTCTCTACTCCTACCCTCATATCAAACCACCAGCACTTCTATGCTTCATTCGCTTTTCTGAGACCTTTCTGTTCAGCCTTAAATGAGATACAGCTGAGGATAATGGAGTAAATCTCAGTGTAATCAAACTAGGTCCCTGTATTCAGACACCACACACTGGGAGGCCAGGTACTCTGACCCAGGTTCCAGTGGTTGGCCTTTGATTAGACTATGCTAACCAGAAGAGTCAACATAAATGAAACAATGTGCATGAATGCAGGAATGCACACACACACACCACTGGGTAATTGGCGAGACAGCTGTTGCTGAAGCTGTTGCAACTTACAGTTGGCATTTATAGGTAACAAGTTCCCAGTACCTTTCATCACCAGTGGGAGGGACAGCATTGTCCTGTGGGCACTCGATATCTCTGAGCACCAGGCAGATTGAAAACAAGCCTCTCCTAAAAGGACAGTCAGCCCCTCTCTGGTGCATTCACTTCAGCTTTTCCTTCCTAAACTGCTGGCTAGAATTTAACAAGACTTTACAGACAGCAAATGCTGCAGATTGGGAAAGCTGTCAGAGCTATTATTTCCTTTTTCTTTCCCACATTGATTTCATTCGAAACTGAACATATCAGCAATTATGCCTGTCAAATCTAGCATTAAACTTCCTATATAATTTTGAAAGTATTCCCTGTTGTCATCAGGCCGTCTGTGGTTGGGTCCTCTGTATGAATTCCCACAGGGACACGATCATACCAGGGGTCCAAGTCAGGTAGTATCTTTTCCAGGAATCCAAGCCAAGTAGTATTCCTCATAATAAGAAATATAAAGGTGAAGCATAATAAGAAATATATTCTTGTGTTAAAAAGAAGAGGAATAGAAGTGAATTGTATAGCAATAGAAATTGTATTCAGCTGGGTTGGGAAAAACCTGTGCAAAACTAGTGCATGGTCTAATTTTTATAATATAGATTTGTATTTATTTGTAAGTGTGTGTATGTATGTGTGTGTGTGCATACATATATATAGAGGGAGTGCTAGACTGTAACAAATAATAGCATGGTAAGATATATGCTTTTATTTATTTTCACTTATCCATATTTTCTAAGGTTTCTACGGTAATCTTGCATTAGTTTTCTTTTATAAAAAATGTTTAACTAGCGTGAGATGAGCTATAGGAAGAATGTGTGTGGAACATAAATCTCCTTATATAGGGCCAGAAAACCCAACTGTGTATAAACAGAAGGAAATATACAATTGTATGTAAGTAAACATACACAGAGCTCAGGAAAATAGAGTTGAGCCTGTGAAAACCACAGAGCTGGAATCGCCTCCCCAGAATATTTATATCCACCCACAAAGTTATTTATATAAACTCATGGTCCAAGGCTTCCCATGCTACATTCTTGCCATTTACACAGGCCCAGTGGCCCCAGAAGAGCCTCCTTTACAACTCTACTGTTGAGTACTTTAACCTTGCTCTGACATATAAATTCAAATGGCAATATATTATAATATGGGAATCTTCTCCAATCATGGAGCAGAAAAAAAAAAAGAAAGTAAAGCCACCAAACTCTTCCAAATGCCATTATTTTTTGGGAGAAATAAGGGGCCAGAGGAGAAGAAGGGGTGGTTTAAAAACAAACAAAAAAATGATTCCCTCCTTTCAAGCCAAAAGCACGAAATCGTAACCGCCTTATAAATTTACCAATTTGTGCTCCATGTAAATCTCAAATGGGAGTTCTCCTAGTGAACCCTCCCCTAGAAAGTTGTTGCCAGGATGTTTATAGAATCATTACTGGTAAGTTTTTTTTTTTTTTTCTGCAGGAAAAGTCTCAGCTGCAGCTCCATTATTTGGGGGGTACAAAATGTATTTCAGGAAGCAGTATGCTCTTTTATTTTTTTTAAAGACTAATTCAGATCGTAATTATATTCTCACAAAGAAATTGAGAAATAGGAAATTTTTTTGGTAGATCAATGGTTTTATTCAAGCAACAGCTCATGAATAAATCTCTTTTTAAAGACCTAAAATGTGACACAAGCTCATTATTTAAAAATATTCAAATAACTAAGTATATAGCTTTAAGGGGAAAAGCTGTAGTATAGCATTCTGAACCAGAGCTGCATTCTCAATGATAAATCTTTTTTTTTAATTATTGGGAAAGTACATTTTTGGTTAGATTAAAATGAGATCTGTGAGATCACTTTTCCTACAGATATTTCAACTGTAACAAAATAATGCAACACTAATCTGTAAGACTTTTTCGGTAATAGATGTTTTTCCTCAGTAAATCAATGCAAAGGCTAATTGGGGTGGAAGGTGACTATCTCTCGTGGTTATAAATACATTTGCATTGCTATCAATCTTTTTTCCACCACCAATGTTAAACGAGGCTGAACAACCTAAAGAGGAGAAAAAAAAAAAAAAAAAATTGAAGTTCAATGTTAGCACATAGTAAATGCTGCCATCAAGTGGCCAAATAGAGAGTTGCCCTAACCAAAAAAGTTGTCACCTAAATTACTAACACAATGTTTAAAACCAGGAATCAATCTTACTCATAGTTTGACATATGTTTTATTATAATCAGGGGCCATATGCGGTCTGTGGCCCATTTTTGTATGGCCCTCAAGCTAAAAATGTGGCCCATAAAGTCTAAAAAAAAAAAAATAAAACAACAAAACTCTGCAAGTGAATATTCCTACAGTAGCTTACTACTAAATCATATGTCCTGATCTCTTATTCTGTCTGTTGCAAGTTATATGTTGGTGACATTGACCTTGGACCATTTAATGTTAAGTCATTGAATTCTATTTTCTGATATAAAAGTAAATTGTTTTATTTAGTACTCTGAGCACCTAATATATGCAAACTTCATTTTAATAATTTTCACTTCTCATTGCTTAGGACCAACTTTGAAGTGGATGGGATATGTCTGAATAATAACAAGTAATTTCCCTAAAAGACAACCTAATGCTTTCACATATTAGACAGTGTGAGATACAGCTTTTCAAGTCCTTAAACATCCACCCCCATGTCTCTATGATTAATTGTAATATTAGTGATATTATTTCAATTTCATGTGTCAAGAAAGAAAAGTCTGATATGATGTTGAGAATCACAAAAATATGTACTTTTTTAAGTCAACAGATTTAATAGTGGTCATGAGAAACAAATTTTTCTTTTATTTGCAAAATAACAGATGCAAAGCATTGCCTACAAGTTAGAATGTTTATTCGCAAAGACATTATAAATGATGCAGACAAATAGCTAATCATTGCTCAGTGAACAAACATTTTACGTATGCATTTCATAATTAATAAAATTTTGAAAGTAGGCACAGGTTTTGAGGTTTCCAAAGTTCTATCATACTTATAATATAAAATATTTCTCAAAGTATAGTCACCATTCCTGGCAATGGAATTATAAGAAGTGCTTATTTTTTTTTAACTTTTATTTTAAGTTTGGGGTACATGTGCAGGTTTTTTACACAGGTAAACTTGCATCATGGGGTTTTGTTGTACAGATTATTTCATCACCTAAATTTTAAGTCTAGTACCCATTAGTTATTTTTCCTGATAGTCTCCCTCCTTCCAACCTCCACACTCTGATAGACCCCAGTGTGCATTGTTCCCCTCTGTGTGTCCACATGTTCTCATCATTTAGCCCCCACTTATAAATGACAACATGCAGTATTTGGCTTTCTATTCCTGTGTTAGTTTGCTAAGGATAATGGCCTCCAGCTCTATCTATGTTCCAGCAAAAGACATGATCTCATTCTTTTTTATGGCTGCATGCTGTATACGTACTACATTTTCTTTATCCACTCTGTCACTGATGGGCATTTAGGTTGCTTCCATGTCTTTGCTATTGTGAATAGTGCTGCAATGAACATAAACATGCATGTGTCTTTATGACAGAACAATTTATATTCCTTTGGCTATATATCCAGTAATGAAATTGCTGGGTCAAATGGTAGTTCTGTTTTTAGCTCTTTAAGGAATCACCACACTATCTTCCACAATGATCGAGCGAATTTACACTCCCACCAGCATTCTTTTTTCACTGCAACCTCACCAGCATCTGTTATTTTTTTACTTTTTAATAATAGTTACTCCGACTGGTGTGAGATGGTATCTCATTATGGTTTTGATTTGCATTTCTCTAACGATCAGTGATATTAAGCGTTTTTTATATGCTTTTTGGCCACATGTATGTCTTCTTTTGAAAGTCTGTTCATGATCTTCACCTACTTTTTAATAGTGCTTTTTTTTCCTGTAAATTTAAGTTCCTTATAGATGCTGGATATTAGACCTTTGTCAGATGCATACATTGGGAAAATTTTCTCCCATTCTGTAGGTAGTCTGTTCACTCTGTTGATAGTTTATTTTGCTGTGCAGAAGCTCTTTAGTTTAATTACATCCCATTTGTCAATTTTTACTTTTGTTGCAATGGCTTTTGGCATCTTAGTCATGAAATCTGTGCCCATTCTTGTGTCCAGAATGGTATTGCCTAGGTTGTCTTCCAAGGTTTTTATAGTTTTGGGGTTTACATTTAAATCTTTAACCTGTCTTGGGTTGATTTTTGTATATAGTGTAAGGAATGGGTTCAATTTCAATCTTCTGCATAAGCCAGTTATCCCAGCACCATTTATTGCATAGGGAGCCCTTTCCCCATTGCTTGTTCTTGTCAGTTTTGTCAAAGATAAAATGGTTGTAGGTGTGCGGCCTTATTTCTAGCCTCCTTATTCTGTTCCATTGGTCTACGTGTCTGTTTTTGTACCAGTACCATGTTATTTTTGTTATTGTAGCTCTGTAGTAAAGTTTGAAGTTGGGTAGTGTGATGCCTCCAGCTTTCTTCTTTTTGCCTGGGATTGCCGTCGCTATTTTGTTCTTTTTTGGTTCCATATGAATTTTTAAATGGCTTTTTCTAGCTCTGTGAAGAATGTCAATTGTAGTTTAATAGGAATAGCACTGAATCTATAAATTGCTTTGGGCAGTATGGCCATTATAACAGTATGAATTCTTCCTATCCATGAGCATAGAATGTTTTTCCATTTGTTTGTGTCATCTCTGATTTCTTTGAGCAGTGTTTTATAGTTCTTGTAGAGATATTTCACCACCCTGGTAAGCTGTATTCTTAGTACTTTTTCTTTTTTGTGGCGATTGTAAATGGGATTGTGTTTCTGATTTGGCTCTCAGCTTGACTGTTTTTGGTGTATAGGAATGTTAATAATTTTCGCACATTGATTTTGTATCATGAGACTTTGCTGAAGCTGTTTATTAGCTTAAAGAGCTTTTGGGCTGAGATTATGGGGTTTTCTAGATATAGAATCATGTTATTTACAAACCAGAATAGCTTGGCTTCCTCTTCCTATCTGGATCCCCTTTATTTATTTCTTTTGCCCGATTGTCCTGGCCAGGACTTCCAATACTACGTTGAATAAAAGTGGTGAGAGAGGACATCCTTGTCTTGCGCTGGTTTTCAAGAATGCATCCAGCTTTTGTTCACTCAGTATGATATTGGCTGTGGTTTTATCATAGATGGCTGTTATTATTTTGAAGCAAGTTCCTTCAATACCTAGCTTACTGAAAGTTTTTAATATGAAGGGGTGTTGAATTTTATTGAAAGCCTTTTCTGCATCTGTTGAGATAATCATATGGTTTTGTCTTTAGTTCTGTTATTGTGATGAATCACATTGATTGATTTGCATATGTTGAACCAACCTTGATCCTATGGATAAAGCCTACTTGATTGTGATGGATAAGCTTTCTGATGTGCTACTGGATTCAGTTTGCCAGTATTTTGTTGAGGATTTTTGCAGCAATGTTCATCAAAGATATTGACCTAAAGTTTTCTTTTTTTGTTGTGTGTCTGCCAGGTTTTGGAATCAAGATGATGCTGGCCTCAAAGAATGAGTTAGGGAGGAGTCCTTCCTCCCCAGTTTTTTAGAGTGCTTTCAGGGGGAATGATACCAGCTCTTCTTTGTACATCTGGTAGCATTCAGCTGTAAATCTGTCTGGTCCTGGGTTTTTTGTTTTTGTTTTTGTTTTGTTTTGTTTTGTTTTTTTGGTAGGCTATTTAGTATTGCCTCAATTTCAGAGCTCGTTATTGGTCTATTCAAGGATTCAGTTTCTTCCTGGTTCAGCTTTGGGAGGTTGTATGTGTCCAGGATTTTATCCATTTCTTCTACATTTTCTAGTTTGTGTGCATAGAGGTGTTCGTAATATTCTCTGGTGGTCATTGTATTTCTATTGGGTCAGTGGTAATATGCCCCTTGTCATTTCTGATTGTGTTTATTTGAATCTTCTCTTTTTCTGAAGTGCTTATTTTAAAAATTCAGATTCTTAGACCTTATTTTTGACCTACTGAGTCAAAATGTCAAGAAGAAAAGAGACCAGGAATTTGAATTTTTAATAAATCCCACAGGCAACTTGTATGACCTTATAGTTTAGGAACTTCCTCATTGCAGTTAAGGAGAGACTAAACTGATTTTCTCAAGATCTCAAAGCTAGACTTAGAGAATTAGAATCAAAAGTAGAAGCCAGCCTTCCTTACCTCCATTCCAAAATTTCTTACCCCATACTGCATGAACTGGGAAATACTTTCCCATATCAGGTCTCAGCATTCTTGCACTATTACTGGAAGCTATTACCTACATGTAGAGGCATTTCTTAAGTTCTATTTTATAATCCTTTAAAAAGTACAAAAATAAAATGTGCTATGTCATTAAAAATGAGGCATAACATTGAGTTTTTAAAATTATTTGTCATTATTAAAATTAATAATAGCTTGATTTCCTGTTAAAGGCAGCAGTATAAAATTGTCTTTGCTCTACTCTTTACTATGAAACCAAATAATAATAAGGTCAAAAAACAAATCAATAGATAAACCTGATGGTAGATTAAGTGCCCAAAGAAAGGCATAATAATCCTCCTACCAGTGGATGCACACGCATTTTGAATGTGACTTTGCCACCCCTTGAAACTGGTTTGGTCCCCTGACTTACTTTGACCAATAGAATGCAGAAGAACTGATGCTATGTGTCTTTCTAGCCTCAGCTGCCATTAGAGGTCTGCAGCTTCTCACCCTCATGGTACACAGAGATCTCCATGCTGTGAAGACACCCAGGATGAAAAACCATGTGGAGAGAAACAGGCCAGACATTTCATCTTTTTCAGCCATCCCAGTTGAGCCACCAGCTGACTACAGACACATAAGTGAACCCAGGTGAAACCAGCAGAACTGTCCAATCAATGAATAGAATTAGGAGAAGTAATAAACTGGTTTATTTAAGTCTAAGTTTGGTTTGTTAATAACAATATATCATTAATATGCTAAGAAAAAAACATAAGCCTAAACCACAACATATGAAAAAACCACAATGCTAAACCACAGCTGCTGTCAAGTGCAGTGAAAATAATGCAAAGATAGAGGAGTGCTCCATGAAAGACATCACACTCTGCAGGCCTTGAGTGAGGCATTTTTCACACTAGGTGAGAGATAGCAAGACAAAAAGAATCACCCTTTACTTGAATGGCCAACTGACTTTCATATAGATGTTGTGGAACCCCGGGTAAACCTTATTTTATACCACACAGTGGCAATATTATCAGGCTGAATAAGAAAGTCTACAGACATACCCTTTTCAAGAGAGTGGATGAAACAGGGTGTTAGAGACATTATCAATGGTAAGAAGCCCTGCACAGAAGCAAGAAAAAAATCACTACCAAAAAAGAAAGAAAGGAAGAAAGGAAAACAGAGAAAGAAGGAAAGAAAAGAGAAAGAAAGGAATGATGGAAGGAAGAAAGGAAAGAAGAGGATAGATAGATGATAAAGTAAATAAATACAATTGTGACTTCCCTATGTGTCAGAGATTTCTTGCTAACTCATAGTTGATTTGTATTCATAGGGTAGAATATTAGTGAGAATGTATTCAAAGCCATGGCCTAAAACTCAAACGACCTGCTATACTCTACTTAGCCTTCCTCTATGCTATCCATCATCAAATAGCTGATTCAGGTGTGCATTAAAGATGAATAATAGTCAGAAAAAAAGTCAGCTTGGGGCATGTACAAAGACAGTACCAAAACCTAAAGAAAAGAACATGGCAAACAGAAGACAAAAAATATGCAATACTGAAACACCAATCAGGCAAAAAATTAACACATAAATCGGGCACTTAAAAAATGGTACTCTTAAAATATCAGGAATTTAAAAAATTATACCCCTCTGAAACAAGAATTCAGACAAGACATAATAGAAGTCAAGGGAAAAGATAAGAAAATAGAGGTAATGAAAAGTTATGTGTCAGAGTGAAAAAATAGAAAGAAAAAATAAAACTATTATGTACACGAAGGTTACATTAGAGGCATCAAAAGAAAAAGTCATTTCTGAAAACAGAAAAATGTAAAATAACACAGATTGTTAAGGCATTAGAGGGAAAATTACCATTATGGAACCAAAGGAGATCCAACATGTGTATAATTGATATTCCTAAATAAGAAATATAACAGAATAAATATTCAAAGATATAATAAAATAAAATTGCCCTAAAGTAGAAAAAGAATCAAATGAATAAACTAAATTGGCATTGCATATTTTTAAGACAACTACTATAGTATAAACTTGGAGATGAATGGAGAAATCGTTGTAAAGACACTACCCAACTGTGAGAATTAGAAGTACTATAGAACAAAACATAAATGTAATAGGTCAATTTAGAAATGATAATAGAATCCACTTCAAGTAATATAAGGAAAGAAGTGGGAGGGGAAGTAAGATAAAGAGGAAGCATACTCACCTCAACATCTCTTAGAAGGGGAGTCAAACAGACATTGAATCTTAAAGTAATAACACCTCAAATCATGACTTACATATGTAAACACATTTTTAAAATAAACATCTTAGAGCATATAGCAATCAAAAAATGATTAAAAACTAAAAGCTTACTAATAAAATTACAGGTTTTAAGTCCAAAGTAGTTGTCAAAATTCTGAATGTAAAGGAGAACATAACCCATGTGTGTGTATATAATCCCCTCATATTAGATCAAGAAGGAAAAATTTTCTATACAAAATTTTCTGAAAGTCTTGAAGAAAAAGAATGACAAAGATACACCAGTAAACAAACAGACAGACCAGAAACTGCTGGTCAAAGAGGAGTCAGAGAGCAACTGAGTTGTAGTTGAGAGACCCTACTCTTCCCTCATCCATGGCAAGGACAATGAAACCAAAATTTAACACATAATCATAATAAATAATAGCCCAATTTCAACACACCTCACTGCCTCTTTCGATGTTTATTCAACAGCATCAACAATTTTTAAAACCTTTTCACTATATTTGTAAGTCATTTTAAACTGAGAATTTAAACAAGCCTATCCTGAATCAAAGATTTCTTTTTTTTAATAGCTGTATTTCACGGTTGCTTTTACGAAAACAACACTTTCCCTTTTTACATAATTTTTTAAATTCCTTTTTATTCACTGGCACAATTTACTTCTTCACTCTAAAGAGAGGAGAAGAAAAAGGACTATCTGAAAGGTGATGGTAACCCACTGAGTTTGATATTATTTGCATACTTTTCACAATATGGTTCAATGCTTCTTCAAAATGCACTAAAGCGGTCTAACAGCCACAAAAAAAGCTATGTTATAATCCTCCAGGAAAAGACACCTCCATAATATTCCATGCAGCTTAGGAGAACTCTAAGGCTCATGGAAAATATGAGCTGTTCCTAACACCAGAGAATCATAGGACAACGGGGAAAGTTGTCGCATTCCCCACCAACGTGGGTGTGATAGGTCTTCCTACTGAGGACATGATGACTGGAAATGACAATCTAGAAAATAACTGAGAGCCAAAACAAAAAGCCACCAGGATGTGGCAGGCAAAATTTTCACCGGGAAGTGTCAAGTTCAATAGAGACCATGGATACCACAAGGCTGGACATACTAGTAAGAAAGAAAGTCTCAACAGAATTTACCAATATGTATCATAAGTGCCCAACCAGAGGAGTAAATGAGTCCAGGTGATTTTAATACATGAAATTGTAATTAATAAAAAAATTACATGTACCTAATCTGAGGTCCTAAAATTATTACTAGTTAAGCTGTAACATTTGAAAGTGAATTCATTTTAACCTTTCCACTAAAACGGACCACCAGGTTTTGGGTGAGAGCTTGAGTCAGTAAGAAAAAGATAAATCACCAAGAAGCTGTTCTCTTACATTCTCCTGCTGAAATGATTGTACGATATTTACATGAGTTGGTGTGCTTTCATGAGTTGACCAATCCTATCTAAATAAACATTTAAAATGCATATCTTGGGTATTACATGTGAAATTAGCTAGGAACATTATTTCCCTTGTGTCTTGAAAGACAGCTGACATGAGTAGTATATTGAAAGGGGGAAGTGGCTGAGAAAGGAAAAAAGCAGATACATGAGAGAACAAAAAGCTGAAAACTGAACGAACACATTATTTTCCTGTAGTCTAGATGTTCACGGGGCCAACAATTCACTTTCAAGCCTTAACTATTTTATTTATTTATTTATTTAGAGACAGAGTTTCACCCTTTTACTCAAGCTGGAGTGCAGTGGGGCGATCTCAGCTCATTGCAACCTCTGCCTCCCCACCCCCCACTACTGGTTTCAAGAGATTCTCCTGCCTCAGCCTCCCCAGTAGCTGGGATTATAGGTGCCCACCACCATGCCTAGCTAATTTTTGTATTTTTAGTAGAGACGGGGTTTTGCCATGTTGGCCAGGCTGGTCTTGAACTCCTGACCTCAGGTGATCCACCCACCTCGGCCTCTCAAAGTGCTAGGACTACAGGCATGAGCGACCGCACCTGGCCAAGCCATTAACTATTTTAACAGAATCACTTTCTTGAAAAAGTTATTTGTGCCTTAATTTCATATAGCTCATCACATAAAAATAAAAAGGCCAGCTGGATTTTGCATTCATACATTTTAGGACTGCCACTCTCCCAGTTAGGAACTGTTAAGAAGACAGTTGAGAAGCTTTTGTTTTTAAATCCTGAGGAAAGCAGCAATGATCACAATGAAAACTTGGAGTGCCTATGTGAGCCAGGCTTTCTCACACATACCATCTCATGTAGTTTAAGTGAGAGAATGCAAGGTCTTGAAGAGAAAATGGGATTTGGTTCTAAGGGGTGAGGTTGCGGGTGGGCTAGGAAACAACTGGAAATCTCGGAATTAGTGGGGGATGGTTCTGGTTCTTATATAGAAGAGACCAGAATCTCCCTCTAATACGGTGTCCTGATGAGGTTGACTGAGATAAAAATGAATCCTAGGAGGTATGGCCTTGGCTGCTACAGAAGAATTTCCACTGGCTTAGTTGTTTATAGGGAAAACTGATGCCCTGAACAACTGACCAACCCACTTTTAAATGTTCCAACTGGACTGAAACAACGAGCAGGGTCTGATCAACTACGCTCACAGAAAACCAGAGCCCCTAGTCCAGATTTCTGGCCTGATTAAACTCTCAAGGATTTGTTCAGCTCTAGGGTGGGGGAGGGCCTTCCCAGTCATGACTGATATTGGTTGTCTTGCTAACCTATGTGAACAGAGGCTTAGATTTAATTTGACTTAGAAAAATAAAGCAATATGACATGTCTTACACTTGAGTGTTATGAAACAAATACATCTCTGCCTCAATCATAGTCAACACAAGCTCTCCCTCAGCAAAAATATATTGTGCTCAAATAACATCACTGCATTAAATGCAACTGTTACCCAGAGTTTTTAGTCTACTGTCATTCTCTTCACACTTTGCCCATAACATGGCTGTTACACAGATTTAAATGAAGTTAAGAAATACTATCTAATAGCAATTAACAGATGAAATTGATGTGAGGATGGGACAGAATTCTAAATTCAAGGCCAACCAGTAAGACTTGCCATTGACTTGCTAAGCTTAGATGTCAGTAGCCCAAGGGCTCTGATAGGTATCTCTCTTTGTGAGCCATTCCAACAGCCCAAACGTATTAGAGGCAGTGAATGCTGTAGCACTGCACGCAAAGATACTCTCCTCTGATCTTTACATCTTGTGGTTGGCTAAATAATGTCCCCAAAGATGTTCATGTTCTGATCCCCAGAACCTATAAATATTAATTGATTTGACAAAAGGGACCTTGAAGGTATGATTAAGTTAAGGATCTTGAGATGGGATTGACCTATATTATCCAGGTGGGCTCATGTATTCACAAGTATCCTTATAAAAGAAAGTTAAGACACCAGAGGGAGGAGAAGTTAATATGATGACTGTGGAAGCAGAGACTGGAGTGATTGAGTTTTATGGGCAGTCTCTGGAAGCTAGAAAAAGTAAGAAACAGATTCTCTCCAAAGCCTCCAAAACAAACCAGTCTTACCACACCCTGATTTTAGACCAATAACACTGATTCCAGACTTCTGACCTCCAGAAATGTGAGATAATAAATGTGTTATTTTAAGCCACTAATTCTGTGATAACTTGTAACAGCAGTAACAACAAACTAATACATATCTCTTTCTTTCCATATTCAGAGTGGTGGATAATTTAGATTGTGCTTCTTTATGTAGCCTAAGAGTCAAACTGGTCTAATATTAGTTTAATTTTCCCATTCAAATTTTGGAATTCATGCATTTCAGGCTAGAAAGAGAAATGATAAAGCCATCCACAGTGATCATAATGAAAGCATGGAGAGCCTACACGTTCCAGGCTTTCTCACACATGCTACCTGGTATAATTCTCACTACAACCCTGAAGGATAGGTGGCAATTTCCCAATATTTTGCAGAAAAGGAAATAGGTCCAGAGATTAAGTAGTTTCTTTCCTCAAAACACATCTCCTCCAAGAAGCTTTTCCCTAACCCCTCTCCTCCCTGTTATTAGGTCGGGTGGTATGACTGGGCTCCCTCACAATCTCACTATTCCCATAGCACTCTGAGTCATAACACTTATCCACTTGTTCACCACACCCACCCTCTCTACACAGCCTTGAAGCCAGAAAACTATGCTTCATTTATCTCTTCTCTATAAAAGTGGCTAGTATACAGTTGGGGTTCAATATATCTTTGATAAAGATATGAATTAAGTACAAAATTAACACAAAATGTAGGAATTATGTAAGTATGCCCAAAGGATGAGGGCCCCTTTGATAGCTCATACACCCATCCAGATAGGATATTAAGAATCTTCTGACCCTCCTGCAAGTTCTGTGACCCCAGCCAGTCTTCTCAATTACAAACAAGCCTTGATGATATACTTCAAATTCAGAGAAGCAAGGAGGAGATTAAAAACAAGGGAATAATCATCTCTAATTCTTATATCAAGTTGTTTTTAACTAACACTGTAGCTAAATAGAAAGTTACATAAATTTCTCCTCCTAAACTGTCCCATAAAATTCTCAGTGTTTATCTAAGGAAAAATATACCATTTCTAGATAGAGTACCTACACTATTTTTTTTGACAACCTACCTTGTTGATAACATTTTTAGTCATTAATTTCAGATTCAGGAAGAGAGAATTCAGCCATTTTTCTTAGTCCTGCTGAAATCAGACACATTTCTGCTCAACTGAGCACAGGATAATGCTCCATGATCTACTCAACTGAAACACATCACCTCAGCCACCATACGTTACCAACTATTAAAACAAAATGGGAATCAGCTTTTCAACCCAATAGTTTACCTAAAAGTCTCTCTTAGGCAGGTTTGACCTTTATAGCATGAATTTCATTTTGCTGTAAGCTCTTACATTTATATTACTGCTTAACATCCACTCTTCATAGAAATCTGCCCTAACAATTTCAAACTATATTTATTCATGCTGAACAGTCTGCTTAACTACCAGCCTAAAATGCAGTACAGTTACCACAGAAATATTTCCTGTTATTTCACAACTGTGAAGGTCAAACCAGTTTTATGCAAAGGGAAACGAAATGTTTTGTGTCTTTAGGCTGTGTAGTATAATTTAAATGCTTTCCTTACTGTTTATGGTAGAGCCTTCCACTGTCCTTATTTCCCTGTTTTTTCACCATTGTTCTCCCTTGCCCTTTCTCCCATGCCTTCTCAACTGAGCACGGTTATTTCTAATACTCAGCCACTTATAGAAATTATGTAACATGTACATCCATTGAAAATTTAAGTTAAATGCCGCCTTTTTTTTAACCAGAAAGCAAGAGTTACATTAATGAAATTGTTCTGCAAACTTCTTTAATCACATAATTAATCCCTTGGATAAAGTAATTTATTTCATTCTCTATACTGTTTTGAGGAGTCAGATAAGCTCGCAGAGATTTCCTGTTGTTGGGTTCCTATTAAACTTGCACACAAGAGCAACATAAACCCAGCCCTATTGTAAGTGGCTGATTTCCAATGGAGCCTTACGGCACAGTGACTAAGTGCTTGAGCTCTGGAATTAGAAAGACCTGGGTTTAAAACTTAGTTCTCCCTGTCGTTCACCGTGCAAACCTAGGCAGCTTGCCTAGCCTCCTTTGTTCTGCATTCAACAAATTTTTGAGCACTCACTGCTCTATCATCATTATTCCTTGCTCATGGAATTTCAGCAGAGTGAGCCTAGGTACAATTGCAAAATTTGCAAATATTTTCTTCATTGAAAATCCAGTGAGTGCTGAAACCAGGCCAGGACCCCCACAATGTGGCTGAAAGTGGGGGAAAAAAAGTTCTACAGGGCCAAGCAGTGTGTCAAAGTTTGGGCCCACAATAGGGTCAACCAAAGCACAACGCAAAAAGAATAGAGCAAACTTAGTTGTGGTTGGGACAAGTATCAATGTCAGGGGAGTCCAGTCTTCTGGCTAAGACACAGCAACAGATAAAATCCTGCCTATATTCAAAAACAGGCATTTAAGAGGCCTTATAATTGTTCCTTGGTCTTCAGCTACCACTGCACAATTCACTATTACTAGAGATAAATGAGCAAGAAAGAGGTGAAGTTGAGAATTCCCATAAATCTCAGCTTACCACTTTCCTGTATATCACCTTTTTACAGATGGACACGTATCTGTGTTATACATGACAATGTCATCCAATATGTGTTTTCCAATTGTAATGGGTTGAATAGGCCCCCAAAATATATGTCCATCCAGAACTTGTGAATGTGATCTTGTTTGAAAAGAGGGTCTTTGTGGATATAATTAAGTTAAGGATCTTAAGATGAGATCTTCCTGATTAACCAGGTGAACCTTAAATCCAATGACAGTGCCCTTTTGACAGACAGAAAAAAAAAAAGAGAGAGACCAGAGGAGAAAGCCATGTGAAGACAGAGGCACAGTAATGGGACCCCAAATAATTAGGCAAGTTAAAAAGCCTGACTCTGCTTCTAAAAGACAAAGCATTTATTCATTCAGCAGATGTTTTATGAAAGACCCAGAATTTGATGGGTATGATCCAGTCAAATAATATAAGCTGGTGTAGTAGGAGGGTGTTTCTGTGATGAAGTCTACCAGAATACCTTGGGCTTATCCTTAACCTGTGGGTAGCACTGCTAATTCCAGGTCTTATCAACAAATAGATCTGGGATTGTTAATGTCTTAATTTTCCCTTTGTCAGGGTTGTCTCAGGAACCAAGGAAGTACAGAGTCATCAGGAGAAGGACACCAGTGGCTATTACTCTCAGGGCAGTGCCTGGAACAACTCATTACTTCTTCCCTCTTCAGCTTCTTCACCCTATAGGCAGCTGCCACTCATGCTTCCCTGGCACTTTTCCATGGCCTCAGGAATGTGGTAAAAATAAATTCAGACTTTAGTGTTTCTGACTTAAAGTATCATCATCTTTAATACATTGTCTTTAATGCATCATCTTATTGCATTAAAGTGTCCTTAATGCAATATCTCCATTCGAGAAAGAGACTGACAGTGAGAGAGCAATGCTTCCTCCAAAGCAATGGCTTTTGCATGTGATCACTGTAAAGATTTCTAGCTAATGTGGCAAAGCTCAGGCTCCCCTCTTTGAAATAAACACAAAACTCAATGTGAAGAAAAATCATAAGTACAAAATATAAATGGAAATATGAAATATAAAGGTATATGTGTGATATGGTTTCACTCTGTGTCCCCATCCAAAATCTCATCTCAAATTGTAATCACCACATGTCAAAGGAGGGACCCAGTGGGAGGTGATGGGATCATGGCGGCAATTTCTCCTATGCTGTTCTTGTGATAGTGAATGAGTTCTCAGGAGATCTAATGGTTTTAAAGTTTTTGGCAGTTGCCTCCTTACTCTGTCTCTTTCTCTCTCTCCTGCTGGCATGTAAGTCATGCCTTGCTTCCCCTTCACATTCCTCCATGATTGTAAGTTTCCTGAGGCCTCCCCAGTCATGCAGAACTGTGAGTTAATTAAGCCTCTTTTAGTTATGAATTACCTAGTCTCAGGTAGTTCATTATAGCAGTGTGAGAACAGACTAATACAGATAATTGGTACCTAGAGAAGTGGGACACTGCTATAAGATACCTGAAAATGTGGAAGCAACTTTGGGAATGGGTAATGGGCAGAGGTTGAAACAGTTTGGAGGGCTCAAAAGAAGACAGGAAGATGTGGGAAAGTTTGGAACTTCCTAGAGGCATGTTGAATGGTTTTGACTAAAATTCTGACAGTGATATGGACAATGAAATCCAGGCTGAGGTGGTCTCAGAGGGAGATGAGGAACTTATTGGGAACTAAAGGGAAGGTCACACTTGCTATCTTTTAGCAAACAAACTGGTGGCATTTTGCCCCTGCCTTAGAGATCTGTGGAACTTTAAACTTGAGAGAGATGATTTAGGGTATCTGGTGGAATAAATTTCTAAGCAGCAAAGCATTTAAGATGTTACCTGGCTGTTTGTGAAAGTGTATAGTCAAATGCATTCACAAAGAGATAATCAGAAATTGGAACTCATGTTTGTAAGAGAAACATAACATGTAAGTTTTTAAATTTGCAGCCTGACCATGTGGTAAAAAAGAAAAACCCATTTTCTGGGGAGAAATTCAAGCCAGCCACAGAAATTTCCATAAGTAATGAGGAGCTGAATGTTAATACCCAAGATAATGGGGAAAATGTCTCCAGGGCATTTCAGAGATCTTCATGGCGGCCTCTCATCACAGGTCTGAAGGCCTAGAAAGGAAAAATGGTTTAATGGGCCGAGCCCCTGGCTCTGCTGCTCTGTGCAGCCTTGGGACATGGCACCGTGTCCCAGCTGTTCCAGCTCTAGCCATGGCTAAAAGGGGCTAAGGTACATCTTGGGCCTTTGCTTCATAGGGTACAAGCCCCAAGCCTTGGTGGCTTCCACCTGGTATTTGGCCTGTAGGTACACAGAAGACAAGAGTTGAGCTTTGGGAGCCTCTGACTAGATTTCAGAGGACATAAGGAAACACATGGCTGTCCAGGCAGAAGTCTGCTGCAGGGGTGGAACCTTCATTGAGAACCTCTACTAGGGCAATGCAGAGGAGAAATGTGGGATTGGAGCCCTCAGACAAAGTTCCCACTGGGTAGTGGAGCTGTGAGAAGAGGGCCACCTTTCTCTAGATCCCAGAATGGTAGATCCACTGACAACTTGCACCTGGAAAAGCCACAGGCACTCAACACCAGCTTGTGAAAGTAGCCTTGGGGGCTGTACCCTGCAGAGCCACAGAGGTGGAGCTGCCCAAGGCCTTGGGAGCCTGCCCCTTGCATCACTGTGCCCTGGATGTGAGACATGGAGTCAAAGGAGATCATTTTGAAGTTTTAAGATTTAATGACTCCCCCACTGGGCTTTGGACTTGCATGGGGCCTGTAACCTCTTTGTTTTGGCTAATTTCTCCTATTTGGAACGGGTATATTTATCCAATGCCTGTATTGCCATGTATCTAGGAAGTAACTAACTTGTTTTTGATTTTACAGGCTCACAGAAAGGACTTGCTTTGTCCCAAATGAGACTTTGGAATCGGACTTTTGAGTTAATGCTGGAATTAGTTTAGACTTGTAGGACTGTTGGGAAGGCATGATTGTGTTTTAAAATGTGAGAAGGACATGAGATTTGGGAGGGGCCAGGGTGAAATGATATGTTTTGGCTTTGTGTCCCCACCCAAACCCCGTCTCAAATTGTAATCATCACATGAGAGGGAGGGACCTGGTGGGAGGTGATTGGATCACAGGGTGCTTCCTCCATGCTGTTCTCAGGATAATGAGTTCTCACAAGATCTGATGGCTTTAAAGATTTTGGCAGTCCCCTACTCCTCCTGCCACTATGTAAGACATGCCTTGACTGCCCCAGTCAAACTCCCTACTTGATACCATCCCCAGAGCAGGTCATACCCTCTTGAAGTCTCTCTTCTAAGTTCTTTTCAACTTTCGCTTATGGTACTTGTTGACTATTGGTCTCATGTCAGTATTTAGCCATAGATGGAGTTTACCACCCACTTTCGTCTGCATTCCCAAGCAGCCCAACTCTGGGAAGACCTGGGCCTGGAACACTGGGGACCACTACCAGCCTCACACCTTCCATGGGCTGGGCCTCAATCAGAAGGACTTGGGCCCCCCATGAGCATCACCGGGGAGTGGGTCTTCAATATGCCACATTTCCTGCACCCCACTGTGGGGCAGGGATTCAATGCTGGGCTCTTCCCTGTTCACCTGCTGTTACTGAGGGAGTCCAGGTTAATTTCTTTTCCTCCACTGACTAATATGCTTAAATTCAGTAGGTTGCCATGTCTGATCTGGTTATGTTCAGAAGGACTTGCCTCCCCACCTTCACCTTCCATCATGATTGTAAGTTTCCTGAAGCCTCCCCAGCCATGTGGAACTGTGAGAAAATTAAACCTCTGTTCTTTGTAAATCACCCAGTCTCAGAGTAGTTCTTTAGAGCAGTGTGAAAACAGACTTATAAAATGTGTATGCAGCCACAATGATGAACCAAACTTCAAGAAGTCAGCCAAAGGTAGTGAGTGTTAGAGCTCATTGAGAGAAGCTGAGAGTGGGATAACGCAGATCTTCAGTATTGCAGGGAGATCACCAGATGAAGAGTGAAATCAACAACTCCTTACTTGCAAAGGCAAGATCTGGGTACACGGCAAAGCACTCAAGACTCCTTATAGCTGTTTGACAACACACTGTGGCAAAGGAAATTGAGATAAATAAGGGGGAAAACCTGATACATTGAAAGAAAAACCCACCTGTTGGGGTGAGAGGAAAGAAATGAGATGGAGAATAGTGACCTGTTCTTGGTAAGATAAAAGGAACACACTACATCAGTTCATAAGAAATCTTGTGACATGGGAACTTTCAATGTGACCAAAAAAGATATTCTACTAGATAATAGCAGAATCTAACCCACAAAAGGGGTTTTTTTCTTAAATTTGTAAAGCCTACAAAGACAATTAATTAACACAGCTCACCCTTGCAGCCCTTCTGTTATACTTTATTTTTAAAAGAAATAACCAGTCGACTAAAAAATAACTTTTCAAGCCTATTCTCTTCATCATTGACTGTGTTTCTGTGCCCTCTATTCTATTCTTTGCAGCATCTAATGTTGTCTTGATTTCTGTTGGGCTTTTATTTTTCTCTCTCATTTCTTTTTGAGCTCTACCATTTCACTATTTATCTCTTTTTGCTGGTGTATCATTTTTTTTCTTATGGCTTTTTCATCTCTTCTCAATGCTCTTACATCAAAGGACTACATTTTCTTTTATTTTGCTAAATGGTCCGTCTTCTCCTACATCACTTTTTTTCCCAAAAGCCTTAATTCTAAGATGAATAGTAACTAGAAATGAATAAGCATGAAATGTATAAAGCATGGAATGTACTACATATATAATATATTTAATGGAATGTATTATATATTCCATATAAATACACATATATATTAAAGAAGTATAAATAAAGAAATACTTCAAGAAAAAAAAGATAGCCAAAAGCTAAGCCAGAAAAACTACATTATAAAGCATATTTTTAAAAGGCAAATTTTAAAAGGCAAATGAAGGTCAAGGAGAAAATAGCTTTTCCATACAATTAATAAAATAAAATAAATAGAAAAAATAAAACCATGATTTAAATGAAGGAAACATTAGAAATATCAAAAGAGAACCTAGACACTAGTGAAAATAAAGTCATAAATATTAAGAATCACATTGAGGAAACTGAGCAAAATGACATGAAAAAGGGAAAACACTGCACAAATAGTAGAGAGAAAATGAAAGACAAAAGGGCTCCAAAATAGGAATAATTGGTATTGCTGAAAAAGGAAACAAAAGAAATCAGACAAAAGTTTGCAAAAAAGGACAATAGAAAAAAAACTTCTATAAAAGACTGAAGAGGCATATTGTGCCCCCCTGAACTTGATATAAAACAATCAACTCCAAAATTTCAAAGATGAACTTAAAAGATACTATAAGCACCCAGGCAAAAAATCAACCAATCAATCAATCAGTCAATCAACTCACCTATGGGGTAGGATGTGCAAGGAACTACTCCATTTGCCACGCGAAATCTTTTTTGCCAGAAGACAGTAAAGCAAGTCTACTAAGCCCAAGAGGTAAAAGGGTAGATATTTATTCCCAGCCAACCTATTTTTTATAAACGAAGGCAAATAACATTAATTATTAACCACAAGGAGACTACAAAATAATTGAAGAAATAATAGTTAAAGGATTGGTAGAATAAATTGATTACACTCACATATAAAAGCTGCCAGGCACGATGGCTCACACCTGTAATCCCAGCACTTTGGGAGGCCAAGGAGGGCAGATCGCTTGAGCCCATGAGTTCAAGACCAGCCTGGACAACATGGCAAAACCCCGTCTCTACAAAAAATACAAAAATTAGCCAGGCATGGTAGCAGGCACCTGTGGTCCCAGCTACTTGAGGGGCTCAGGTGGGAGGAGCACTTGAGCCTGGGAGGTTGAGGCTGCAGTGAGCTATGATTGTGCCACTGCACTCCAGCCTGGACTACAGAGTGAGACTTTGTTTCAAATTTTTAAAGATTTTGTGAAATAATAAAAATATAAATATTAAAAATTATGAATATATTTTTCAAAAATAATTAAGAAATATTGAGAGAATGAAATAAACAGTTTGGTATAAGAATGTAAGCACACTGAATTTTTTAATTTTGTAAGGCATATTATTACTAGATTGTTTAAAGTTAATAAATCAAGCAATGGAGTTAGTTTAGGATATAAAGGGGAACACTTAAAGATACACAAATAATATAACCAGGCAAATTAAAATAATAGCATATCCTGTTATTCTATGAGATGGTATGTTGTAATGACCTTAAATCTCCATAAATCATTCTATAAATTGTGATACCAGAAAAGAAAACTGTTCCAGGCTATTTTTTAACTAAAAAAACTAAATTTTAAGAATTAGGTCAAAAAATAAACATGCAAACATAAATGACTAGCTTAATCGTATATTAAAATATATGATAAAGCTATGGTAATTTTAAAAGCTGAGTAAACAAGTTGATTGAACAGAATAAATTCAAGTAATATGTATACAATGGGACTTTATTATATGATAAAAGCTATTTTTCTGAAGCAGTGTCAAGAGATCTGTTGGTCAGTAGGAGTGTTGGAGAAAACTAGCTGCAATCTGGAAATGCATCAACGTAGACCCCTATCTCACCCTTATCAAAATAAATTCCAAATAAAACAAAAGTTTTAAAAAGCTATAAACATGCATACCCTTTAATTCAGCTATTCTAATTCTAGGAATTCTAGGAATTTTTCCAATTTATATATTTTAACTAATATATGCATGACTATGGAACAATTTATAGGATCCATTTTTAAATTAAAAAACAAGGTACAAAATAGTACATCCAGTATGTTTGTACTTATGTAATCCTACATCATATGATATATATTTGGGTATATGTGTAAAGTTTACACAAGCATAGAACTTTTCTAAAAAGGGTATGCATAAAATTGAACAATAGTTGCCTCTGGGGAAGAGAGACTAGTAAACTGCACGTCTGGCATCAGAAGAAGACTTTCCTTCATTGGATAATCATATGTACCATTTGGATTTCTATCATTGGCATACATTGCTCTTTGGGTTAATGAAATGATACCTAAATGGCCCAGGTAGCAGAGACAGCCAGAGAAGCTAGGTGCTGAACCGTGCCTCCTGGGACCCTGGGAACCCAGGAACAATGAACTTACTCTACAAGTTACAGGCAACGTTGATGCAAGTTATAACTTGCTTGATTAATTGAAAGCACTAACTTGAAAGATGCATGGAGTCAGAGTGATATTACACTGTGGTGGTATATCAGCTATTCAAAAAGTTAATTCTTAGTCATTGACCTAACATGATCTCAGCGCTAGGTTGTAAAGACAGGATTACATTCATGGCTTCTATTCTAAAATCTATAATACAGTTTAGGAAAATTATGGAACTTTCCTTCAGTTCCAGATCAAATCTGGCCTTATCTGAGGGCAGATTCTTTGATTTCAAAGCACAATTAAAATAAACTGTGAAAAATGTCTGGTGATGTCTGAAGCCTCCAATACAAGGGTCACTGTCAAAAACAACTCTTTTGTGGCCAAGTTTAATATGAAAATTTTTTTTCCTAATGAATTTGCAGATACTTCATGGAAATAGAGCTCCAGTTACAAGGCAGAGCTTTATCATATTCTTTGTGATAACTCCTTAAGTTTCAGCACTCCCAAAGTGGACTTGGAGCCATATTTTCACAAGAACTTTATTTAAGCCAAAAAGAAATTGAATGTTGTTCACATGAGAATGACATATCCATTCCCTTATGCATTTTTGTGTGTCCAGAAAAAGGCTCCATATTTGATAGTCTGAAAGCATTTTGCAGCTGAAGAAAAGGGCATGTTTTTAGGGCAGATGATGATGGTGCTTTCTACTTGGTGAAAGGTAAATAAACAGGAGTTCAAGGTCTCACTGCAATTTAGATGTAGTTTACTCATCAAGAAAGCTCTTGAAAACCACTCACAAGTTAACTACCTGTCATTTCCTAACTAGACTACAGGTTTCATTTACTATCCTTACAAAACAGGAGGAAGAGCTAGCTTCAGAAACACATTTAGTGTAGAGATTCCAGGGGTTACAAGCTATAAAATCAACAGAAATTTAAAAGAATTTCACTAAATAGTGTTAAGTCCACTATTTATATAATGTCAGTTAAAATGTATGTTTATAATAAATATTTTAATTGCAAAATAGAGAATATAATTACATTATAATTGTAAGGGGACTGATTCATGTAATATATTAGAGTCCAATAAGTATTTGACTTTTTATTTGCCCATCTTTACCTTATTAGTGATGCAAAATCATGTTTCCAGTTTAACAGACTTCTGTCAACCAATACTTTTCTTTCTCCCTTTTTCTGACAAAGTCCCATTTCATCTGCACCCTATATACATTGAAAAATTATTTTTCATTAGGCTTCAATCATAAAACCAATCCACAAACAATAATTTATTGTTTATCTGTAAAGCACTATGCTAGGCTCTTTGAGATGCCAACATATTTTTGAATAACAAGGCCTCTGATGGAAGGATGCTAGAAAAAATCCATCTCAGCCTTGTTAGTCAGTCCTTGTTATCTGAGCATTTAAGCCTCCCAGCCGATTCTAAGTGGCATAGGTAAGCAAGAGTCTTTATAAAAGAAATGCAACCACTTATTCCTTACATAAAATTTGATCCCACACAAACATTTCCCTCCACTTACCACTAATATCTATCTCATATCATACTAATATATTTGTAGATCATTTTTTCACTGGACATTTATAATATTCTACAATATAGTATAAATAAAGTGCCTTTAATTGCAAATCAAAGTTTCAAATTTTGCAAATGAAAGATTCATGATGTCATTGAAAGTGATGTTTACAACTGTTCAGATCACATCCAAAGCTGTTAACAAATAAGGATTTTCTAGAGTTGCACCAGTTAACAAAAAAAAGGGGGGGGGGGAGAATAATTACACATCCTTAATCATGTTTGGGTTTGTTGAAATTCTTGAATATGAGAAGCCGTGACTTGAATCAAATTAGGGAAATTTTCAGTCATTATCTTTTCAAATAATTTCTAAGCCCCATTCTATCTTCTTACCTTCTTGAACACCAATCACACCCATATTAATTCTTTTGCTTTTGTCTCACAGATGCCTGAGGCTCTATTTATTATTTATAAATATTTTTCAGTGTTCTTCAGGTTAATTTCAATTTCTTCAGCTTCAGGTTTAATAACTCTCATGTGTCATCTCCTTTCTGTTATTATGCCCATCCAATGAATTTTTTATTTTAGATATTTTATTTTTCAGTTCTAAAATTTCCAACTGGTTTTTAAAAAGTAGTTTATATTTTTTATGAGGTTTCCTTCCTTTTTATTCTCTACAAGAATATTTGTCTTTACATCTTTGAGTATACTTTTAATAGTCACTCTAAAATTCCTGTTTGCTAATTTTAAACTTGGGCCACTGTGGGTCTGGTTTCTACTGACTGACTCTTAAGAATGAGTTCTATTTTCCTGTTTCTTAATATGTTGAATAACTTTGGATGATATCTTGGGCACTGTCAATGTTAGGTTGTGGAGACTCTATATTACGCTGTATTCCTCCAAAGATGAAGACAATTGCATTTGCTTGTTTTGTTTGTTTGTTTGTTTGTTTGAGCTGGAGTCTCGCTCTGTTGCCCAGGCTAGAATACAGTGGCACGAACTCGGCTCACTGCAACCTCCGCCTCCCAGGTTCCAGGGATTCTCCTGCCTCAGCCTCCCAAGTAGCTGGGATTACAGGTGCCTGCCACCACGCCCAGCTACTTTTTTTTGTATTTTTCATAGAGACAGGGTTTCACCATGTTGGCCAGGCTGGTCTCGAACTCCTGACCTCAGGTGTTCAGCCCGCCTCAGCTTCGCAAAGTGTTGGGATTACAGGCGTGAGCCATTGCTCCCTGCCACTTGTTTGTTTCAATACACTCTTAATTAGGTTGTTTTCAAACTGCAATTCTGTATTTTGTGTGATAGCTCAACTTTCATTTCATTTATTTTATCCTTAACTAAAACCTGCTCTTCACATGTGCAGTTTTCAGGGGTCACCTAGATATTTTATCAAAGATTATGCAAAGAATTTCCTCTCTGGAATTCCCTCCTCACTTTACATTCTCTGTGGATTTCTGAAGTCTATTGTCTGGTAATGCAGCGCAGAAATACTGCAGATTTTACATTTGAGTTTTAGCTGTACCACAAACCAACTGCTGCCCTCTTCAGTCTTAAAGCCATGCAAATGGGTAAGTTACCCTGTGCCATCCCTTCTTCCAAGTGCTGACAACCCTACAATGTCTTCCTGTTTTTGTTCACACTCTAGTTCCACAGTTTATTGTTGTTATCTATAACCTGATCAGGTCTAGTAAGAGCTCATTCAACCATATCAGAAATAGAAGTTGAAGATTCATGCTTCAAATAAAAAGGTTAAATTAAATGTCAAAAAGTTAAAATAATAACTTTGTCTAATAATTTTGCAAAACTGACTTATTTTATGAGCATACTACAAAACGGAAGTGAAATGTCATATCTTGATAGCATACAATTTTGTTAGAAATGTTGCTCCAAAAATATTAATTCCTTTTTTGGTTTATACATACTTTCAATTCCAACCTACATTTGCTAAAATTAAAATTGTTATTTTTTAATTTTTTCCGTTTTCATTTTTAAAAGCAAGACCATCAAACCTATCACACTTTTAAAAAGTTGCTATTTACTATAAACCATAGTCTACATTTTATTCAGATTTACTTTACATAGCTTTCTTTCCAGCATTAATTATCCTCAGTTAAGGAGTAGTTTCTGTACTTTCAGGTCCATCTCATATACCTAAGCATTCCCATTTATGACGGCAATTGGGAATCCTCAGAACTCAGAACAGTAGTATTTTAGACTTCAGGCCTGTTCTCAATCTGCCCTTTAATCCAGTTCCTGAATCAGCCCCACTTTCTGATTAGGATCCTGCTCCTATGTCAAAAGCTTATATTTGGTCTCTCCCGTATCTCACATACTTTGATTTTGTTATTTCCTCTCTGGTCTTCGCTCCTGTCCAACATCTTCTGCTATGGTATGGTACAGTTTCTGATATGACACCCAGAGGTCCCTGCCTCCTGGTATTCATGCCCTTGTGTAATTCCATCCTCTAAGAGTGAGCTATAGCTAGGGACTTTCTTCTAATGAATATAATACTGCAAAATTTGGGAAAGTCAGTTCTATGATTAGGTTACAAATTATTCTGACTTTGTCCTGCTAGTGGACTCTCTCTACTCTCTTCTCAGCTTGCAGTTTGATGAAGCAAACTGCCATATTGGAGAGGCTCACATGGCAATGAGCTGAGGGTGACATTCAGCTAACATTCATTGAGGATCTAAGGACTTCAGTCTAACAGCTCATGAGGAACCAAATCCTGTGAAGAACCACATGAACTTGAACTTCCCTAATCAGGCCTTAAGATGACCACAGCCCAGTCAACACTTTGATTGCAGCTTGTAAGAGGCCCTAAAGTAGAAGAACTAGTTAAATTCTGTCTAGATTCCATCAAAGGACTTCAAACAATGAAAATATAGTATTTTAGAATAGTGGTTCTCAAACTTAAGCAAGCATCAGAATTACCCAGAGCATTTGTTAAAACATAGATTGCTGAGTCCCATCCTCCCCTTATATGATGTTGATGATGCTGGTCTCGGGGGTCACACTTTGTGAACCATTGTTTTAGAACATGACTCTGGTTACATATGGAAAAAAATAATGAGGGAGGAGGGCAAGCAAGGGACCTGTTGAAGGCTATTGTAAGAATCCAGGGGCCCTGATCTAAAAAAGTGGCATTGAGAATAGAAGTAAGTGGGCAAATATGTTAGATATTTAGGAAGAATAATAATCAAGAATTGGTAACAAGTTGGATAAGGAAGGAAAGAAAAAAGCCAGGAATGACTCCTAGACTTCTAGCTTAACAAATTGGGTACACGGTCATGTCGTTTAAGGCAGAAGTGGTTAAAAGTCAGGTAAAAGGATAACTATAAAATGTAGTAACAGGACAGTCACTGGCAACCTTAGTGGGAGCAGTTTCGTTAGAATGAAGGGAAGAGTGAGTGGGCTGTAGCCAAATCACAGTGGAGGAGGTAAGTGGAGACATAAGGTATATACAACTCTTTAAGAAACTTGGCGACTGGGGAAAGAAATAAGTAAGACTCTAGCTAGAAAAGGACACTGAACTAAAGCTAAGGGTTAGTATTAAGACCAATCCAATCTATCTAATTCATCTTTCTCTGGATTAATTGAGCAGACAGTTCTGTGGATGCTGGTTTGGATAGTGAAAGGAGAAGAGGGAATCTGAGTTCAGAACATGGCAGGTTCTAGAGGGATTCTGGCATTTAGAAAATAGCTGTGCTAGTTAATTGGCAGGGGTGGGATAATGGCATCAGTTCATAGGGCAAAGTGGTGATATGAGGGCACTAAATATTCGTGATCGATGTGAAACTGATAAAATACTTTGCATCTTGATTTATTCATCAAGAGACTTTAAAGTGTACCTTCCTTTTTCTCAATAACTCTGCTCTTAAGATTTATCCTGAGAAAGTAGTTCTAAATATGAACAAGTGATTATGGAGGAAGATGTTCATCACAGCACTTTTTAGAGCAAATAATTAAAACCTTACACACCAAACAATAAAAAATAGATTAAAGAGACTATAGTATAACAGTTTGGTAGAATTATACTGCATTTTAAATGGTCATTTACAAAACGAGTAATAACATAGAAGAATACTTAGAGTATATTATGTTTTTTAAAAGTGCCTAAGGAGTGAGGGACAAGGGATAACACTAGGAGTAAATTATAACTGCTACATTCAGATATTCTAACAACCTGAGGCTTAGTTTTATTTCTTTAAAAAATTCTCATATTTTGGCTATATTTAAAACTTCACAATTCATTGTAAAATGTTCTGCCAACAACAGAGAAAATATAATGAAACTATAGTTACAATGTCCTTGGAAGACCACCATATAAGTAGGAAGGATAAGGTTACAAAAGTATCTGTTTTATTTAATTACTTTTTCTAACCTTATGTTTCCTACATTTTCACATGTCAAGGAGGAGGAGAATGAAGAAGAGAGGTGCCACATGAATTTTTAAGAACCGATTTTGCTGTTTTCTAGCAATAAACTAGATGTATACTCATGGGTCTGGATCACTAGCTAGCTGAATAAAGGAAACTACCCTGTGAATCACTTTTCTTCCTGTGATTAAAACTGAGATCTTCAGGTTCAAAGCAAAGAAGTAGAAAGCAGAAAACCTGAAATGACAGGTAAATAAATGCATACAGTTAACTGTTGATTAACCTTCTCAGGTGCAGGCCTTCCTCTGCACTTTTTATGGTACATCAATAAACCAACTATTTCTGGCGACCCTTAACTTTTCCCAATGGCTCATAAAAACTTTTCCTTCCTGGTTTGAGAGCTTTCACAAAATCAGACTCTTTCTTCCTTGAGACTTCACATCTTACCATAAAACTGACACCTAAGAAGAGTTTAAACATTGCTCATTAAATGTCATACTACTTCATTTCTCTCCTTTTAGGCAGAGTTTTGAGGTGGGAAAGAACATGAGTAATCAATCCAACTATTCTTCTTTTAGTGACTATCATAGAGGTTCTCCTTTTCTTCAAAAAAATGGAGAAAAGTTTGGACACCTCTCAAATCTGAAAGCAGTAGCAGATAGTGGAAACTTAGGATTTGTTGAAGGTATAGAGAACAACTTCTATTCAGTTTTGAACATATGTACTTCAACCATTGATGACTCCCAGAGATGGTGAAATAGCCACAAGCATAGAAGACTGCACACACACACACACACACACACACACACACACAAAGAGAGAGAGAGAGACCAGTACAGAAAAGATATAAGAAGCAGATTTAGCAGAGTGTTCTTTAGTGTAAAGTAGCCAAATAAGGAGATATAGATGATATGAGAGCCATTTTCATCCTGCAGAACCCTTAAGAGGCTAGGATCTTGGAGACACAAGGGAAGAAGGTGTTATCGGTGAGACACAGATTAAAAACAGGAAGACGGTTTATAAGTTAATATAAAAAGAAGACGCTCCCTTTTTAACACCAAATATGGAACACTAAAGGCTAGGCACACACCCTTCAATGAGAGACATGCAATGTTTTCTATAGATATTAAACAATCTCAGATGAAAGACACTCACATGTCAATAAATAAGGATGCTCTAGGAAAAATGGCCTCCTGTTTGGCCACTCCAAGAAAAAGACTATGCACAATACACAAATAGATTAGAAGTAAAAAGATAAGGGAAAAGATATCCTGTGCAAACAGTAACCAAAAGGGATCTGCAGTGGGTGTACCAATGCCAGACAAAATACATTTTAAGACAAAAAATATATTTTTAATTAAAAGGAAGACTCCACATCCACTAGGATGTCCATAATTATTTTTTAAAAATTTTAAATGAATAATAAGTATTAGCAAGGATGTGGAGAAATTGGAACCCTCATATATTGCTGATGGAAATGTAAAAGAGTGCAGTCACTGTAGAAAAGTTTGGCAGTTCCATAAATTATTAAAAATAGAGTCACCATGTAGCCTAGCATTCTACTCAGAGAATTGAGAACATAGGTTCACACAATTGTTAATAGCACCCCTATTCACAACAAGAAAAAGGTGGAAATAACTCAAATGTCCTTTAACTAAACGGATAAACAAAATGTGATATATCTATAAAATGGAATTCTATTCAGCCATAAAGAGAAATGAAAGCCATAAAGAGAAATGAAGTACTGATATGTGATGCAACATGGATGAAACTTGGAAACATGCTAATTGAAAGAAGCCAGTTTTAAAGGCCACGTCTTATGTGATTTCATTTATATGAAATGTTCAGAACAGGCAAAGCAATAGAGACTAGAAGTAGATTAGTGGTTGAAAATGTTCTAGAATTAGATAGTGGTGCTAGTTGTACAACATGTAAATGTATTTAATGCCACTACATTGTACACTGTAAAATGGTGAATTTTTATATGAATTTGATCTCAATAAATAAATAGATGATAGTGTATGAGAAGACATTGGATGATGCCCAATGTATACTTGTGTTCAAAGATAGACAAACGTGCAAGACTTTGCCTGTTTTAAGGTTTTTTAAATTACAGAACAATATTTTTCCAATGATAAAATATCTAGAAGGAAGAACCCTTTTAAGTGAGTGATTGAGAAGTGTTGCTGGTCTGCGTTCATATTCTTTTTGTCTCCTAAAAGTATTATCTCCCTTTCACGTCGCATACATTTTATTTACTGTAAGTATACTGTGAAAGCACAAAGGAGAAAAATATAAACAAAATCTGATTTCCCCTCTAGAAGAGGAAATTTCTACTTGTACTGATATACAAATATATTGCAAATAGAAACTTATACATCTGTGTCTAAACCAGCAAATAGACTCAGATCTTAGCTGGTTAAAACATAAAATGTGTTATGTTCTAAAATAAAATGAAAATTTTAATTTATTTTTTCAACTGATGAATGTACAACAAAGAAATCTGAAATCATTTTCCTATTCTACTTAATTACATTCCTTATTTATTTCCATTAATGAAATCAATTCGAAGCAATAGAATTTTGTGTATTTTCTTTCTTTTTATTTCGGCTAACACCTGATTTAGGAAAGCCTTTTCCTTTGTATATAATCTTCATAATGTAAATATATAAAACTAGTGGGAGTTTTTGTTTTTGTCCCTTAGTTTGTTTTTTTTAATTTTATTTTAAGTTTAGGGGTATATGTGCTGTATACATATCTGACAGCAAAATGATGAGTTGCATTGATACTGAATTTTTAGATCTTGAACTAACTAGATTTCTACATCTATACAAAAAACAATGTAAGATGATTAATATGGAACATTCATGAAAGGTCAGTACATGCATAATGCATCTAATATTTCCAGGAACTCTTTAAAAGAGCAATTTGCTTATGAAACATTTCTTATGTATATGAAGATATTTTTTAAAATGAATTCTTACCATGGCAGAGGAGGAAAGAGTTCTTCATTTTAACACAAGTTTATAATTCAATCATTTTTAAGTCAGTAACTTTATACATTGCCCGAAGGAAAACTGAAGGCCATGGGTAGCAAATACTATAACAAAATTAAGTTTGAAATAATTATGCTTGTTCTTTGAAATTTTTGAGAACCACCCTTAGTCTCTTGATGGTTCCGTTTTCTCTCAGATAAACAGCAACTTGTGGGCAGCCTCCTCTCAGACTCACTTACATCTCAAACAAACAAAAACACCATAGCCAATCCCTTTCTTACCTCCCTCATACACACCATCTCTACAAAGCCTAAATCTGGGCAACCCCTTCTTCTTTTCACTTTCCCCTTTCTTTGGAATCCTAGCTCATCTTCCCAAGGTTTTATTTTCCTCCACATTCTCTCTCTCCCCAGTAGCTTAGTCTATCCTCACTGATAGATTCTTCCCTCAGTAAAAAAAAGTCAAGCTTCTCCAATCCTAAAAACACAAGCAAAACACTCTCCCTTGATTCTGCTCCTCCCTCCAGTTATTTCTCTATCTCCTTT
Source organism: Pan paniscus (assembly GCF_029289425.2). Lineage (NCBI taxonomy): Eukaryota > Metazoa > Chordata > Mammalia > Primates > Hominidae > Pan > Pan paniscus. The sequence goes on along the minus strand of NC_073253.2, from coordinate 118,928,411 downwards.
CCTCTCAGGCAAGCTTCTTGAATAGAGAATTCAAGCAATTCAAAGTCTCTGTTTCCTCACCTCTTCATTCACGTACTTCACTCGTTTTAAATTTTCATTTGAAAATTACATATATATGTGTGTGTGTATATATATATATATATATAATTTCCTCATGATCTGATCACTTCTTAAGAAAAATTATATGTTAAAATATGAAAGTTTGCCTTCTCCATTTATGCCTTTCTTTGTCAGGCTCTTAGAAAACTATGCCAAGACTTTCTCTGGGTTAAAGATGAGCCCTCTCCAGGGTAGGACTAAAACATAAAACTTGCTCTTTTATTCCTCTGAAGTAATTTATATACCTTACCATCAGAAGGAAGCAAAAGCATGCAATAGTTTTCAACCATTTTATCTCCCTCAATGTCATGAGAACTTTTACATGCTTACAGCTTTGAATATTTCTATGAGAGAAGAAAGGAAATATGCTTCTCAGTGTCCTAAATGTGAAAGGAAAGGTAGGACTTAAATATCATCATTGCTGGTATTTGGTACACAAAAAAAGGAGCATTGGACTAGATTGCGTCATGGAGCTTAATCACAGGTAAACCTCTTATAGGGTGATATGGTTTGGATTTGTGTCCCTGCCCAAATCTCATGTCGAATTGTAATCCCACTGTTGGAGGAGGGGCCCGGTGGGAGGTGATTGGATCATGGGGGCGGATTTGCCCCTTGCTGTTCTTGTGACAGGGAGTGAGTTCTCAGGCAATCTGGTTGTTTAAAAGTGTGTGGCACCTCCCGCTTTGCTCTCTCTTCCTCCTGCTCCAGCCATGTAAGTCGTGCCTGCTTCCCCTTGGCCTTCCACCATGATGGTATGATTCCTGAGGCTTCTCTAGTAATGCTGCCAGCCTGCAGACCTATGAGTCGACTAAACTCTTTCCTTTATAAGTTGCCCAATCTCAGGTAGTTCGTTCTTTACAGCAAGGCAAGAATGGACTAATATATAAGGCTGCCTTCACTCTTTAAGTTTCTTAAGTAATTTGAGGAAAGAAGTCACACAAGCAAGAACTGAGAAACTGATGGGAATAATATGTAATGATCACTTTATATCATCTTAAGTAGAAATAGAAGGATTTTTGTTGAAGAGCCTTTCTAGCTGAATCTGTCCCTTGGTGTTCTGAACTTTTCACTCACTGTCTTATAGGAAGAACCCATTAATTAACTTGGGATCTGGTCAGAAGAAGAGTTTTTGCCAATAATTTCCTTAAACACCACACCATCTGACTTCTAACAGTTTTCCATTTTTTTCTTGCGTTTATCCATACTTATCTATGGATGTTCACAAAACACAGATAAAACAAGAATTGCATTTTAAACAAATTCAAATGCTATAGGATTTACTTTTACAGTTCTGGCTCCCAAAGCAGCAAGAGTAGGCTAGCCCTGAGAAGACCAGGCAGTGGTCAAGTAATCACTGATTCAGTCCCCAGAATATTAAAGGAAAATACTGTATCTCTTATTTCAAGGAGACTGACTGGAAAGAAAGGAGAGAGATCGAGGAATAACTAGATGGGAGATCAGCATCAAGGGAGGGTGTTTTCCTTGTTTTTTTAGGATTGGAGGGGCCTGGATGTATGTGTTTACTGGGGATTGGGCAGTGTTGGCCCAGATCTGAGAAGGAAGGCCAGTCAGAAGCTAAAATAGTGAATATTAAGGTCATTGAGCAGCATCAGAAAAGCAAGTCTTCTATATCCATTATTTCATGTGATCAACACATTATATGAAAATGCCAAAGGCTAAGAGAATCTTCTTCATAGAATTTTTTAGTTTGTTTTCTTGAAGGAAGGTGTCTTAGTCTGTTTTGTGTTGCTATAACAGAATACCTGAGACTGGGTAATTTATTTAAAAAAAAGACTTTTTTTGCTCACAATTCTGGAAGCTGGGAAGTCCAAGAAGCATGGCATCTGCATCTGCTTGGCTTCTGGGAAGGGTATCATGTTGTGTTACAACATGGCGAAGAAGTAGAAGAAGTGGGCATGTGCAAAGAGGTCAAACATGAGAGTCAACCTCACTTCATAACAACCCGTTCTGGCAGAAACAAATTCATTCCTAGAAAAACTAATCCACTTCCATAAGAACTGTTTCAGTTTCCTGAGAAAGATATTAATCTATTTTAATGACCCAGTGATCTCTTAAAGGATGACCTCCCAACATTTTTGTACTGGGAATTAAGGTTCCAACATGAGTTTTGGCAAAGACACCTAGACCATAACAGAAGAACTCCCTTATAGATATAAAATTGAGGCCTAGAAGGACTGAGTGACACAGCTAGTTAGTGGCATGAGGGATCCAGTTCCCTTTCTGAGGCCACTGTGCCACTGCTGAGGTGGAAAAGAAGAAGAGAAAGGAGAGAAGAAACATTTGACACCTACTTAACATGGAATTATTACCGCCTCTCAGCAGTATTTTCTGTTTTCTACAAAATAAATTCAATTGCCTCATTGATTTGTTGCCACACATATCTTACTTGCAGAGATTTGAATTACTACAAACATGTGCCCCAGTTTCATGCTGAGTAAATGTGCAATCAGGGTTTTCACACATCATCTTTTGCTTGACATCCCTACTCTCTGTATGACTTAAATGATAATAGCCAATAATACTACCATTCATTAAGTACCTACTGTGAACCTAGGATTTTGTTACAATTAACATATCACATCTTCCTCACCAAAATTCCATAAAATGAGATTTATTAATTTCCTTCTCGAAATGAGGAAACCAAGGCTTAGGGAGTTAAATAAGTTGCCCAAGATCACATAGTTTGGAAGTATCGGTCCATGATTTAAACACAGGTTTACCCAGCTGTAGAATTCAAATCTTCAACCACACCACCACTCTGTGTCTTAATCCTAACTGCCAACTTCTCTTCAGGGTCCCATGTTACCCTCATATCTAAGAGTCATAATTGTCCAAAATCACTGATAATAATTCATCTTTTTGTGAGAGAGCTCAAACTCGGAGCTATTTCTCTCTTTTCTCAGATTGATAGTATTTCGTTATTTTTTCAAATTTATTTATGTATTTTAAAGTGACAAATAAAATTGCATGTACTTATTAGGTATGACATGATACTTTGAAGTATATGAACATTGTGAAATGGCTAAGTCTAACTAAAATATACGTTACTTCACATAGTTATTTTGTGATGAGCATTGTTCAAAAATACAATATATGGTCATTAACTATAGCCACCATGCCACAGATTTCTTGAACTTATTCCTCCTAACTGTAATTTTGTATCCTTTGACCAACATCTCTCTAAATCGCCCCCTTGCCCGCTCCCTGCCAAGCAGCCCAGCCTCTGGTAAACAAGATTATTTTCTGCTTCTATGAGATCAACAATTTTAGATTCCATATATGAGTGAGATCATATGGTATTTGTTTTCCTGTGCCTGGCTTATGTCACTTAATAGAATGTCATAGAGGTTTATTCATGTTGTCATAAATAACAGAATTTCCTTCTTTTTATGGCTGAATAGTATTCCATTGTGTGTGTGTATATATATACCACATTTTCTTCACCCATTCATTCATTGATAAACACTTAGGTTGATTCCATATCTTGGCTATTGTGAATACACATGGGAGTGTAGATATCTCTTCAACATAATGATTTCATTTCTTTTGTTTATATACCCAGTAGTAGGATTGCTGAATCATATGGTAGTTCTCTTTTTATTGTTTGAGTGACCTCCATGCTATTTTCTACAGTAGCTGTATTAATTTATATTCCCACCAACAATGTAAAAGAATTCCCTTTTCTGTATATCCTCACCAATATTTGTTCTGTTCTCATTTGTGTTTTTGATAATAGGCATTCTTACAGGAGTGAAGTGATATCTCATTGTGGTTTTAATTTGCATTTCCCTGATGACTAGTGACGAGCATTTTTTCATATACCCACTGAACATTTGTACATCTTCTTTTCAGAAATGTCAGTTTAGGTCCTTTGTCCATTTTTTAAATTGGATTACTTTCTTTCTTTCTATTTAATTGAATTCTTTATACATTTGGGTATTAACCCTTATCAGATGTATAGTTTGCAAATATTTTCTCCAATTCTGTAGGTTATCTCTTCACTCTGTTTATCATTTCCTATACTGTGAAGAAGCACTTTAGTTTAATGGAATCCCACTTGCCTATTTTTGCTTTTGTTGCCTGTGCTTTTTAGGTCAAAAAAATTATTGCCCAGATCTATATAAAGGAGATTTTGCCCCATGTTCTCTTCAGAGAGTTTCATTGCTTTGGCTCTTACATTTAAGTCTTTCATCTATTTTGAGTTGATTTTTGCATATGGTGTGAGATAAAGGTCTAATTTTATTCTTCTGCATGGGGATATCTAGTTTTCCCAACATAATTTATTGAAGACAATGTCCTTTCTCCATTGTATGTTCTTGGCACATTTGTCAAAACTCAGTGGCTGTAAATGTGTGGATTTATTTCTGGGATTTCTACTGTGTTCAGTTGGTCTATGTGTCTTTTTTTTTTTTTTTTTTTTTGACATCCAATGACCTCTGAACTTTTTATTGACTTCCTGCTCCCCAAAGGGTACCCTGCTTCTGCTGGCTGAATGCCTCAGAACTTTGGTGTCGTGGGTCTCAGACACCACTTTGCCATCCACTGTCCAGTGGGTGGTGGTGGTCTTTTGGATGGTTTGCCTGGAGTTGCTGGTGTCCAGAGCATCACCAAAATTGAAGTCCTCGCCATCTTCCAGCAGGCTGCGGTAGGTGGCAATCTCAGCCTCCAGCTTGACCTTGACGTTCAGCAGGTCCTCCTACTCCTGGGCCTGGCGCTCTCCCTCTGCCCGGGTCTGTGCCAGCTCTGACTCCAGGTGCAGCAGGATCCCATTGAACTGCTCCATCTGCAGGGCGTAGCGGGCCTCCACCTCCCTCAGGCTGTTCTTCAGATTCCAAGCTGGCCTTCAGATTTCTCATGGAGTCCAGGTCATCTCCAAGAACTGGACTGTACGTCTCAGCTCCGTGAGCGTCGTCTCAGCAGCTCCAACCTCAGCGGACTGAGTGGTGACCACTGTGGTGCTCTCTTCAATCTGCTGAGACCAATGCTTGTCCAGCTCCTCTCCGTTCTTCTGAGCCAGCTCGTCATATTGGGCCCGGATGTCTGCCATGACCTTGGCGAGGTCCTGAGATTTGGGGGCATCTACCTCCACCGTCAACCCACAGCTGGCAATCTGGGCTCGTAGGCTTTTTGCTTCCTCTTTGTGGTTCTTCTTCATGAAGAGCAGCTCCTCCTTGACAGCCTCGATCTCTGTCTCCAGCTGCAGCCGAGTGACAGTGTCATCAATGACATTGCAGAGCCCGTGGATGTCGTTCTCCACAGACTGGCGCATGGCCAGCTCTGTCTCATACTTGACTCTAAAGTCATCAGTGGCAAGACGGGCATTGTCAATCTGCAGAACTATGCAGGCATTGTCCACAGTATTTGCGAAGATCTGAATCCTCAGGTTCTGGATGGTCTGGAAGTAATGGCATCAGTCTCTGACCTGGGGTCCCTTCTTCTCCAAGCGCTACCGGATTTTGCTCTCCAGCCTCCGGTTCTCGGTCTCCAGGCTCCTCACTCTGTCCAGGTAGGAGGCCAGGCAGTCTTTCAGGCTTTGCATGGTCTCCTTCTCGTGCTGGATGCCTCCTATTCCTGCCAGACCCCCGGCCATCCCCGCGGCCAGGCCCCCGGACTCCAAGCCGCCCTGGAAGCTGGTGGAGCGGGACACAGAGATCCGGGAACCAGAGCCCCCAGCGCCTGCATAGACTCTGGCTGTGCTGCTGACCAGCCGGGCGCCGTAGCTGGTCGCCTGGACAGAGCCCAGGGACCGCTAGTTGGTGGAGAAGGTGGAGCGAGTGGTGAAGTTCATGCTGTCCGGGGAGGAGGGCGACAGGACCCGACTCCGGCTTTACCGACCCGTTGTGTCTATTTTTATGCCACTGCTATGCTGTTTTGATTACCATAGTTTTATATATTTTGAAGTCAGGTTGTATGATGCTTTCAGTTTTGTTCTTTCTGCTCTAGATTTCTTTGGCTATTCAAGGTCTTTTGTGGTTCCATACAAAATTTTGGATTGTTCTTTCTATTTCTGTGAAGAATGTGATTGGTATTTTGGTAAGGATTGAATTGAATCTGTAGATCATTTTGGGTAGTATGGACATTCTAACAATGTTAATTTTTCCAACTCATGAATATGGGCTATCTTTCCATTTAATTGTGTCTTCCTCAATTTCCTTCATCAATGCTTTATAGTTTTCAGTACACCTCCTCGGTTAAATTCATTTTTAAGTATTTTTTTAATCTGTTTTGTAGCTCTTATAAAGATTTTTTATTTCATTTTCAGGTAGTGTGCTGTTAGTATATAGAAACACTGCTGATTTTTGTATGTTGATTTTGTATCATGCAACGTTTCTAAATTCACTTATTAGTTCTAACTTTTTTTGGTGGAGTCCCTAGAGTTTTCTATATATAAGATCATGTCTGCAAACAGGGAAAATTTAACTTCTTCCTTTCTAATTTGGATGCCTTCTGTTTCTCCTTTTGCCTGATTGCTCCGGCTAGGATTTCCAGTACTATGTTTAATAAAAGTGCCGAGAGTCTGACTCTTAGCGGAAAATTTTCAACTTTTCCCTATTTGGTATGACTTTAGCTGTGAGTTAGTCGTATATGACCCTTATTGTTTTGAGGTACATTTCTCCTATACATAATCTGTTGAGATTTTTATCAAGAAAGGATGTTGAATTTTGTCAGATGCTTTTTCTGTATCTATTGAAATGATCAGATGGTTTTTGTCCTTGATTTTATTAATGTGATATATTTTCTCTATTGGATTTGCTTATGGTGAATTATCCTTGAATCCCTGGGATGTATCCCACTTGATCATGGTGAATAATCTTTTTAATGCACTATTAAATTTCATTTGCTAGTATTTTGCTGAAAATTTTTGCATCGGGCACATTGTCCTGTAATTTTTTACTTTTTGTAATGCTCTTGTCTGGCTTTGTTGTCAGATCAAAGTGTCCTCAAAATGAGTTTGAAAGTATTTCTTCCTCTTTATTTTTTGAAAAGAGTTTGAGAACACTTTGTGTTTGTTCTTCTTTAAATGTTTGGTAGAATTCAACCATAAAACAATCTGGAACTGGGTTTTCCTTTTTTTTTTACTTTTAAGTTCAAGGGTACATGTGCACGTTTGTTATATAGGTACACTTGTGTCTTGGGGGTTTGTTGTACAGATAATTTCACCACCCAGATATTAAGCCTAGTACCCATTAGTTATTATTCCTGCCTCTCCATCCTCCCATCCTCCACCCTCCCATAGGCCCCAGTGTGTGTTGTTCCCCTCTATGTGTCCATGTGTTCCCATCATTTAGTTCCCAATTATAACTGAGAACATACAGTATTTGATTTTCTCTTACTGCATTAGTTTGCTAAGGATAATGGCCTCCAGCTCATCCATGTTCCTTCAAAGAACATGATCTCATTCTTTTTTACAGCTGTGTAGTATTCCATGGTATATATGTAACACATTTTCTTTATCCAGTCTATCATTGATGGGCTTTTAAGTTGATTCCACGTCTTCACTATTATGAATAGTGCTGCAATGAACATAAACGTGCATGTGTCTTTATGACAGAATAATTTATATTCCTTTGGGTATATACACAGTAATGGGATTGCTGGATTGAATGGTAGTTCTGTTTTTAGCTCTTTGAAGAATCACCACACTGCTTTCCACAATGGTTGAACTAATTCACACTCCTGCCAACAGTGTATAAGTGTTCCCTTTTCTCTACAACCTAGCTGGTATCTACTATTTTTTGACTTTTTAATACTAGCCATTCTGACTGGTGTGAGGTGGTATCTCATTGTAGTTTTGATTTGCATTTCTCTAATGATTGAGCTTTTTGTTGGCCACATGTATGTCTTCTTTTGAAAAGTGTCTGTTTATGTCCTTTGCCCACTTTTTAATGCAGTTGTTTGGTTTTTGCTTGTAAATTTGTTTCGTTCCTTACAGATGTTGGATATTAGACCTTTGTCAGATGACACGTTGCAAAACTTTTCTCCCATTCTGTTGGTTGCCTGTCCACTTTGTTGATAGCTTCCTTGGCTGTGCAGAAGCTCTTTAGTTTAATTAGATTACATTTGTCAATTTTTGCTTTCGTTGCAATTGTTTTTGGCATCTTTATCATGAAATCTTTGCCTATTCTTGCATTCAGAATGATGTTGTCTAGGTTGTCTTCCATGATTTTTACAGTTTTGGGGTTTATGTTTAATTCTTAAATCCATATTGAGTTGACTTGTGTATATGGTGTAAGGAATGGGTTCAATTTTGATATTCTGCATAAGCCAGTTATCCCAGCACCATTTATTGTAAAGAGAGCCCTTTCCCCATTGCTTGCTTTTGTCAGTTTTGTTGAAGATCAGATGGTTGCAGGTGTGCAGCCTTATATCTGGGTTCTCTGTCCTGTTCCATTGGTCTATGTGTCTGTTTTTGTACCAGTACCATGCTGTTTTGGTTACTATGGCCCTGTAGTATAGTTTGAAGTCAGGTAGCATGATGCCTCCAGCTTTCTTCTTTTTGGTTAGGATTGCCTTGGCTATTTGGGCTCTTTTTTGTTTCAATACGAATTTTTAAATAATTTTTTCTAGTTCTGTGAAGAATGTCATTGGTAGTTTAATAGGAATACCACTGAATCTTTATATTGCTTTGGGTAGTATAGCCACACTTTAATGATACTGATTCTTTCTATCAATTTGTATGAAATGTTTTCCATTGTTTGTGTCATCTCTGATTTCTTTGAACTGTGTTTTGTAGTTCTTATTACAGAGATCTTATTAGCTGAATTCCTGGGTATTTTACTCTTTCTGAGGCAATTGAGAATGGGAACACATTCCTGATTTGGCTCTTGGGTTAGCCGTTGTTGGTGTAGGAATGACAGTGGCTTTTTTCTTTTGACTTTGTATCCTGCAAGCTTAAGGAACCATTTGGCCAAGACTATGTGGTTTTCTAGATCTAGAGTCATGTCATCTACAAATAAGGATAGTTTGACTTCCTCTCTTCCTATGTGAATGCCCTTTATTTCATTCACTTGCCTAATTGCTCTGGCCAGGACTTCCAATACTATATTAAATAGGAATAGTAAGAGAGGGCATCCTTGTCTCATGCCAGTTTTTAAGGGAATGCTTGCAGCTTTTGCCCATTCAGTATGATGTTGCTGTGGGTTTGTCATAGATGGCTGTTATTATTTTGAGGTCTGCTCCTTCAAAATCTAGCTTACTGAGAGTTTTTAATATAAAGGATGTTGAATTTTATTGAAAGCCTTTTCTGCATCTATTCAAATAATTCTGTGGTTTTTGTCTTTAGTTCTGTTTAATTAATGTATCGCATTTACTGGTTTGCTTATGTTGAACCAACCTTGCTCCCAGGGATAAAGCCTACTTGATCATGCTGGATAAGCTTTTTGATGTGCTGCTGGATTTGATTTTCCAGTATTTTGTTGAGGATTTTTACATCAATGTTCACCAAGGATATTGGCCTAAGTTTCCTTTTTTTTTGTTGTCTCTGCCAGGTTTTGGAATCAGGATAATGCTGGCCTTATAGAACAAGTTAGGGAGGACTCTGTCCTCCTCAATCTTTTGGAATAGTTTCAGTAGGAATCATACCAGCTCTTCTTTGTACATCTGGTAGAATTCAGCTGTGGATCATCTGATCCTGGGCTTTCTTTGGTTGGTAGGCCATTTATTACTGATTCAATTTGGAGCTCATTACTGATCTGTTCAGGGATTCAATTTCTTCCTGGTTCAGTCTTGGGAGGGCGTATGTGTCCAGGAATTTATCCATTTCTTATAGATTTTCTAGTTTGTGTGCATAAACCTATTCATAATATTCCCTGATGATTATTTGTATTTCTGTGGGGTCGGTGGTAATATCCCTTTTGTCATTTCTAATTGTGTTTATTTGCATTGTCTCTATTCTTTATTAATCTAGCTACTGATCTATATATTTTTGTTAATTTTTTCAAAAAACAGACTCCTAGATTTGTTTATCTTATGAATGTTTTTTCATGTCTCAATCTTCTTCAGTTCAACTCTGATTTTGGTTATTCCTTGTTTTCTACTAGTTTGGGATTGGTTTTCTCTTGCTTCTCTAGTTTTTTTAAGTGATGTTAGGTTGTTCATATAAGATCTTTCTAACTTTTTTGGGGGGCCTTTAATGCTATAAATTTCCTGCTTAACACTGCCTTAGCTGTGTTCCAGAGATTCTGGTATGTTGTATATTCGTTCTCATTAGTTTCAAAGAACTTTTAGATTTCTGCCTTAATTTCAGTATTTACCTAAAAGTCATTCAGGAGCAGGTTATTTAATTTTCATGTAATTGTATGCTTTTGAGTAATTCTCTAAGTCTTGAACTCTAATTTTATTGTGCTGTGGTCCAAAAGAGTGTTTTTCATTATTTCAGTTATTATGCACTCGCTGTAGAGTGTTTTGTGTCTGACTGTGTGGTCAGTTTTAGAAATTGTGCCATGTGGTGATGAGAAGAATGTATATTCTGCTGTTTTGGGGTGGAGAGTTCTGTAGAACTCATTTATCACATCCATTTGATCCAGTGCTGAGTTCAGGTCCTGAAGATCTTTGTTAATTTTCTGCCTCAATGATTTGTCTGTTACTTTTGGTGGGGTGTTGAAGTCTTCAATGATTTATTGTGTGGAAGGCTAGGTCTCTGTAGGTCCCTAAGAACTTGCTTTATGAATCTGGGTGCTCCTGTGTTGAGTGAATATATATTTAGGATAGTTAGCTCTTCTTGATGAATTGAACATTTTGCCATTACATAATGCCCTTCTTTGTCTTTTTTTTTATCTTTGCTGGTTTAAAGTCTCTTTTGTCAGAAACTAGGATTGCAACCCCTGCTTTTTTCTGATTTCCGTTTGCTTGGTAGATTTTCCTCCATCCCTTTATTTTGAACCTATGGCTGTCATTATGTGTGAGATGGGTCTGTTGAAGACAGCATATCATTGGGTATTGCTTTTTTTATCCAGCTTGCCTCTCTGGGTCTTTTAATTGGGGCATTTAGCCCATTTACATTGAAGGTTAGTATTGATATGTGTAGCTTTGACCCTGTCATGTATTGTTAGCTGGTTATTATGCTGGTTTGTTTGTGATTGCTTTATTGTGTCACTAGTCTGTGTACTTAAGTGTGTTTTGGTACTGGTTGATAACAGTTTTTCCTTTCCATATTTATTGCTTCCTTTAGGAGCTCTTCTAAGGCAGGTCTGGTGGTAATAAATTCCCTAAGCATTTGCTTGTCTGAAAAGAATCTTATTTCTCCTTTGCTTACAAAGTTTAGTTTGGCCGATATAAAATTCTTGGCTGGAATTTCTTTTCTTTAACAATGTTGAATATTGGCCCCCAATCTCTTTTGGGTTGTAGAGTTGCTGCTGAGAGGTCTGCTGTTAGTCTGATGGGCTTCCTTGTCTAGGTGACCTGACCTTTCTCTCTAGCTGCCTGTAACATTTTTTCTTTCAGACATTGGAGAATTTGATGATTACATGTCTTGAGTATGATCTTCTTGTGACTTATCTTACTAGGCTTCTCTGCATTTTCTGAATTTGAAGTTTGGCCTCTCTAGCTAGTTTGGGGAAGTCCTCATGGCTGATTTCCTGAAATACATTTTTCAAGTTGCTTCCATTCTCCCCATTTCTTTCAGGCACACCAGTGAGTTATAGATTTGATCTCTTTACATAATCCCATATTTCTTGAAGGTAATGTTCATTTCTTTTAATTCTTTTTCTCTGTTATTGTCTGTCTTATTTCAGAGAGCCAATCTTCAAGCTCTGATATTCTTTATTTTAATCTATTCTGCCACTAATACTTGTAATTGCATTATAAAATTCTTGTAGTGTGTTTTTCAGCTCTAACAAGTCAATAACATTATTTTGTATACTGACTATTTTGTCTATCAGCTCCTGTATCATTTTATTGTGATTCTTAGCTTCCTTGGATTGGGTTTCAACATGCTGCTGCATCTCAGTGATCTTTATTTGTATCCTTATTTTGAATTCTATTTCTGTCATTTCAGCCATCTCAGTTCAGTTCTGAATCTTTGCTGGAGACCTAGTGTGGTTGTTAGGAGGAAAGATAGCACTCTGGTTTTTTAAGTTGTCAGAATGCTTGAGCTGGTTCTTTCTCATCTTCCTGGGCTGATGCTCCTTCAGTCTTTAAAGTCACTGTCCTTTTATCCTATTTGATGAACTAGAGAATTTGATTGTGGTGTAAGATGGTTTCAGTCAGCTGGTTTCATTTATGGAAGATTTAAAGGAGCCATGGCTCAGCTCACAACTCCTGGACTGCATGCTCTAACTCTGGGGAACTCTTATCAGTCCCGAGAATTTGCTCTCTGGCTTCTTGGGATTAGGAAATCACTGCACTGGCAGTGCCGCAGTGCTCCGGGACCACTGTGTCACAGCACTCTGATGGATGGTGCCACTCAAAGCTTTTTGTATGGTGGTAGCAGCAGGATCTGTTCTCATTTGCATGTGCCAGCAGCAGTGGCAGCAGCAGCAGAGCAGGGTGGACTTCTTCTCTGCTGTGGCAGGGTACTGGCGGGTGCTGGGTGCTGGCCTCTGAGAACGCATTCACAGTAGCAATGGAGGCAGCATGGCTGAGGGTACCTCTGGCAACTATGTGCACAGTGGTGCTGGTGGTGGGGTTAGCACAGGGGGCAGGGTGCTGGTGGGCATAGGACTGGGCGCACCCTCCATGAGCATTCACCCAGGTGGAGATGGCTGCTCAGGGTGGGGAAAGGCCCACTCTTCTCTGTGCCTAGTTTCACTCCCATGGCAGTGTTGTCACAGAGGTGGGGTGCTGGTGGGGGCGGGGGTGCGGCTGGCAGGCTCTGTGCCTGCCAAGGCTTTAACTGCAATGGAGACTTGGCGGGGCTGGGGTGGCAGGGAGCCGGGAGATGGAGTGTACTCATGCTAGCATTTCTTCTTGATTATCCAGTTTGTTGGGGGTATAATTGTCCATAATAGCCTTATAATCCTTTATATTTCTGTGTTATCAGTTTTAATGTCTCCTTTTTCCTCTCTGATTTGAGTCTTCTTTTTTTCTTAGTCCAACTGGCAGGTTTATTAGTTTCATCTTTTTTCAAAATAAAACCAACACTTTGTTTTTTCATCCTTTCTATTGTTTTTCTAGTCTCTATTTTATTTATTTCTGCTCTGATGTTTATTATTTCCTTCCTTCTACTAATTTTGGGCTTAGTTTATTCTTTTTTCAAGACCTCGAAGTAAAATATTAGGTTGTTTACTTGAGATCTTCTTTTTTGATGTAGGTGTTTATTGCTATAAACTTCCATCTTAGAAGTGCTTTTGCTGCATCCCAGAAGTTTTAGTATGCTGTGTTTCCATTTTCATTCGCCTGAATAAATTTTTTAATTTTACTTGTAATTTCTTCGTTGACCCATTGGTTGTTCAAGATGTTCAATTTTCATGTGTTTGTGAATTTTTCAAAGTTCTTCCTGTTATTTTTAGTTTTGTACCACTGTGGTCAGAAAAGATACTTGATATGATTTCAATCTTCTTAAATTTGTTAAGACTTGTTTTGTGACCTAACGCATGATCTAGCCTAGATAATGTTCCATGTGCACTTAAGAAGAATGTAAATTCTGCAACTCTTCAATGAAATGCTCTGTATACATCTGTTAGGTCTATTTGGTCTAAAGCAGAGTTTGAGTCCAATGTCTCAATGCTAATTTTCTGTCTGGATGATTTTTCCATTGTGAAATTGGGGTGTTAATGTCCTATACTGCTACTGTACATACTATTATTGTCCATTTCTCCCTTTAAATCTGTTAATACATGTGTTGTATATTTAGGTGCTCTAATGTTGGGTGCATATATATTTATAATTGTCATATCATATCCTCCTGCAGCATTAAGCCCTTTATCATTATATAATGGCCTTTTTCATCTTATTTTACAGTTTTTTACTTAAAGCCTATTTTGTCTAATACTCATGTAATACACATCTAATACTTTTGATTTCCATGTGCATGTAATATCTTTTTTCATCCCTTCTTTCAGTCTATGTGTGTCCTTACAGCTGAAGTGAGTCTCTCATTGGCAGCATATACTTAGGTCTCTTCTTTTTAAAAATCCATTTAGCCATTCTGTGTCTTCTGATTGGATAATTTAACATATTTACATTCAAGGTAATTATTGATAGATGAGGACTTAACCACTGCCCTTTCACTTATTGTTTTCTAGTTGTTCTGTAGATTCTTTGTTCCTTTCATTCTCTTTTACTGTCTTCCTTTATGATTAAGTGTTTTTCTCTAGTAGTATGTTTTTATTCCTTGTTTTTTGCACACATCTACTATAGGTTTTCACTTTGTGGTCACAATGAGGCTTACCAAAAAAAATCTTATAATCAAAACAAGATATTTTAAGGTGATAACAAATTAACTTCAATTTAAAAAAAACTTTACACTTTTACTCCATTGCCCCTGACTCTGAGTTTTTTTTATCATAATTTACATCTTTCTTGTGTTCAATATCCCTTAACAAATTATCATATTTATTTTTAATAGTTTGTCTTTTAATCTTCACACTAAAGGTACAAGTGATCTTTTTTTACCATGATTACAGTATAATAATATTCCAAATATGATTGTGTCCCTGCTTTTACTAGTGAGTTTTATACTCTCAGATGTTTTCATGTTACTCATTAGCATCCTTTTCTTTCAGCTTGAAGAACTGTCTTTAGCATTTCTTGTAAGACAGGTCTGGTGATGATAAACTTCAGCTTTTTTGTGTGTGGGAAAGTGTTTCTCTTTTTCTCTTTCATTTCTTTCTTTCTTTTTTTTTTTTTTTTTTTTGAGACAGGGTCTCATGCTGTCACCGAGGCTGGAGTGCAGTGGCATGATAATGGCTCACTGCAGTCTCCGCCTCCCAGGTTCAAGCGATTCTCCTGCCTCAGCCACCCGAGTAGCTGGGATTACAAGTGTATGCCACCACACCCGGCTAATTTTTTGTGTTTTTAGTAGAGATGGGGTTTTGCCATGTTGGCCAGTCTGGTCTCAAACTTCTGGCCTCAAGTGATCCATCCACCTTGTCCTCCCAAAGTGCTGGGATTATAGGCATGAGCTGCCATGCCTGACCCTTCATTTATAAAGAACAGATTATCTGGGTACCATACTCTAATTGGTTGTTGTTGTTGTTGTTGTTGTTGTTGTTGTTTTCCCCTTCACCACATTGAGTATATCATCCCAGTCTCCTGGCCTATAAGATTCTAGTGAGAAGTCTGCTGCTATGTGTATTGGAATTCCTTTATATGTTATTTGCTTCTTTTCTCTTGCTGCTTTCAGGATCCTCTCTATCTTTGATGTTTGACATTTTGATAATAATATGTCTTGAAGTAGTCCTATTTGGACTGAATCTGATTGAAGACCTTTAACCTTCCTGTAATTAGATATTTATACCTTTCTCCAGGTTTGGAAAGTTTTTTGGCTATCATTTCTTTAAATACACTTTTTGTCCCTTTATTTTTCTCTTCTGCTTCTCTAACTCCTATGGACTCAAATATTTTCTCCTTTGATACTTTCTCACAAATTCCGTAAGTTTTCCTCATTTCTTTTCATTCTTTTTCCTTTTTTTCCTTCTGTTTATTTTCAAATAACCTGCCTTTGAGTTCACAGATTCTTTGCTTGATCAATTCTGCTGTTTATATTCTCTGTGACATTATTCATTTTGTTCATTATATTTTTCAGTTCCAGGATTTCTATTTGATTTTTATTATCATTTCATTCTCTCTGTTAAATTTCTTGTTCTGATCACTTATGGTCTTCTTTTTATTGAATTGTTTCTCTGTATTTTCTTGAAGTTCGCTGAAAATGGTTACTTTCAATTCTTTGTCAGGAAGCACATTCATTCATCTCCATTTCCTTAGGGTTGGTCACTGGCACTTTATTTTGTCCATTGGTGATATCATGTTTCCCTGATTATTCTTGATCTTTGTTGTTCATTGGTGTCTGAGCAGAGATTCTAGGTATATCATCTGGCATGCTCTCTAAACCTGGTACCGCTGAAGTACCATTGAGACACTGAGGGATGCCCTAATCCTGGGATCACTGCAGCCATATGATGCCAGGCTGGAATCTCATGTCTGCTGAGGATATCATGGAGCTGGGATGTGCCTGAAACTCACAGCTGCTGAAGTCTGCCTTCCAATGGGGGTTGTCCAGAGCCCAAGGCCACTGTAGTAAGCTGTCAGTGATGCATACAGCAGACTGAGCTCACCTAATAGAAGCTATGCGTTCCTGCTGATGCCAGGGCATGTCTGGAGGTTCAGTCTGCAGGTACTCCCCTAAAGTCAGGGGTTGTGGGAGGTCTGCCTGGTGCTACCTAATTTTAGGTTTGAAGACAAAATCCTAGGCTCACTTCTCTTTCCTGCAATTTCATGCTATCTTTTCACTTTGCTGCCTGGGGTTGGGAAAGGAGTGACATGGGTAATGTGAAACTGTCCTTTCTACTCCCTTCAATGCATATTTTTAATAATTGTGCTACTACTGGCCCAGCATGGTGGCCCACACCTGTAATCCTAGCACTTTGGGAGGCTGAGGCAAGCGGATGGCCTGAGCTCAGGAGTTCAAGACCAGCCCGGGCAACATGGTGAAACCCTGTCTCTACTAAAAAATACAAAAAATTAGCCAGGCGTGGCAGTGTGTGCCTGTAATCCCAGCTACTTGGGAGCCTGAGGCAGGAGAATTGCTTGAATCCAGGAGACAGAGGTTGCAGTGAGCCAAGATTGCACCACTGCACTCCAGCCTGGGCGACAGAGCAAAACTCCATCTCAAAAGAAAAGAAAAAATTGTGCTATTACCAAGTACCAAGATTGTTCACCTGACTCACTTAGCTCCTGTGAAGGTATTTTTGTGCATGGATAGTTGTTCAAATTGATGTTTCTGCAAGGGGAAAGATCACTAAAAAGTCCTCTTCTGCCATCTTGCTTTGCCTTTTTCCATTCTTCTCCATTTTTATTTTTAACGTGAATAAAGGAGACATAATCTACTCTGCCAAACTGGTCCTCTTGCAGAATAAAGACTCAGCAGAAGGATAGTCTTGAGCATTAAAGCTTACCAGTCCAGGTACCAGAGCTTGTTTAATACATTTGGATGGAGATCTCTCTATATCTTTAGGGACATAGTATACAGAATACAGAGTGTATAGTTTTCTGATTTCCTAAGCACTCCATACTAAGTTTAATATTTCACATTATTTAGGGCAATGCTTTTCAAGCATTTTTAAAAAGAAGAACCCATTTTTGAAACATTTTTCCTGGAATCTTAGTGTAACAGAAGGAAAGAGAGGGTAACAGTAATAACGTAGCAGAAAAAAGTGTAATAAATTGACTATTTAGAAAGGTGCAGCAGGGTTAAAAGAAGTCAAAAAGGCTGATTATATTCCTGGGTGTGGTATTTCACTGGAAAAAGCTGCTGTTGACCAACAGATTTTCTAAAGCCTGGTTATTGGAGCAAGGCACTTGCTGATCAGCTGTTGTCTAGAAGCATGGGGCTGTCATTAACTTGCTTACTTTCAGAAGACTAGAATGAAGCTGTTGTTGACTAGCTTATTTTCAGAAGCATGGCCAATGGATGATGTCATTGATTGATTTTTTTGTGTATTTATTAAAGTTATCTTAAATTAACAGTGGTTACTTGTTCACAACTTCAGGCTTTGGCTAAAATTCAAATAGCCTTTTTCTTTCTTGAATATGAAATGTAAGTACTTTCAAGTCTTACTCCCCACTTTTGGTATTCATTGAAACATGTAGGAGAGATAAGGGATTGTTCAGATGTTTATTTGTGGAGGAATAATTTTCAGCTGCTGTTACCACATAAGTAATTTAAGCATTCCACATTACTGTGGAGTAAAAATAGCTCTAATTGCCAATATTCTTGCAATTTATCAAAAAAAAAAAAGCCTAATAAATACAGGACATTTAGGGCACCTGACAAAGTCAATAAAGGATTCAGGACAAAATACTGTACAAGGAAGACATGATTGATTTTCTACCTATATGACATTTAAAATGAGATTTTCATTTCCAAGACTTAATTTAAGATGGCTAGAATGTAATGGTATAAGCATAATTGACATGTTTAAATGATTTTTTTGCAATGAGGATGAAGGTGAAAATAGAAGATAAAAATCATGAAAGGGATTGTTATATATACCATCTACCATCTGGTTAGACATGACCAAATGATTCACTCCAGAGAACTGAGCAGGAAGTTTGAAAACAATACCAAGAAGTCTTCACACTAATGCACATACAAGACTATGATCAAGAAGACTTACATACAAATCAGGGTAGTGTAAGTAAGACATAGAAATCATTGACATGGTATGATGAGGTTTCTGACTGGAATACACACTTATGAGAAGGAAGGGGCAGAGGAGTATACTGAGAGGATGTATACTTGCAATGAAATTTAGTACACCCAAGGTAAATGCACTGTGGAAAATATTTGAGCAAAGAGAGGGGAAATTAAGATACCATTATGAAAGTACATTACAAAATGCCAGGCCAGTTAAAGAAAATCAGTATTTAAGCACACAAGTCACTGCCTGACACAAGGTGTTCAAGAGGAGCATAAAATACTAAACATAAAATTGAGTAGTGATAGAGGCCCCCAATTGTCTGGAAATTTCTAATTCTTATTTTACTTCAGCTAGGGTTTCTGATGTTCTCACTCTTTTGTGGGAGCTAAAAATCAATACAATGTATCTCATGGAGATAAAGAGTTGAAGGATGGTTATGAGGCTTTGAAGGGTAGCGGGGAGGGGGATGGGGTGGGATAAACTGGGGATGGTATTATGGGCACAAAATATAGTTAGATAGAGCTGGGTATGGTGGCTCACACCTGTAATCTCAGCACTTTGGGAGGCTAAGGCAGGCGGATCACTTAAGATCGGGAGTTTGAGACCAGCCTGGCCAATATGGTGAAACCCCATCTCTACGAAAAATACAAAAATTAGCCAGGTATGGTGGCGCACACCTGTAGTCTCAGCTACTCAGAGGCTGAGGCGGGACAATCAGTTAAACCAGAGGTTAGCCGAGATCGTGCCACTGCACTCCAGCCTGGGAGACAGAGCTAGACTCCGTCTCAAATTAATGTATGTGTATATACACAGATATATATACACACGTGTATATATACAGATATATATACACACGTGTGTATATACACATATATATACACACGTGTGTATATACACATATATACACACGTGTGTATATACACATATATACACACGTGTGTATATACACATATATACACACGTGTGTATATACACATATATACACACGTGTGTATATACACATATATACACACGTGTATATACACATATATATACACACACACATGTATACATATAGTTAGATCTAATGAATAAGATCTAGTATTTGGTAGCGCAATGTGGCTATAGTCAACAATAATTTATTACATATTTTAAAACAACTAAGAATGAAATTGGAATGTTCCTAACACAAATGACAAATGCTTGAAGTGCTGGATAACTTAATTACCCTGACTTGTTACACATTGTATGCCTGTATCAAAACATCACATGTGCCCCATATAGATACCTATCATGTACTTGTAATAACTAAAAACAAAAACAAAAAAACTTTAAACCCAGAAATTCTGTAAATTCTTTATATGCCTAAAATCTAATCTTCCAGGAAGTAGAGAAAGCAAAAATTGAAGCTACTATTCTGGACCACAAAAATGACCAGCAAGAGGAATTTGTTGATAAAGCAGAAGGGTCAGGCACCTTGAGAGAATGTGAGCATCTCATCTTAAGGTCTATGATACCTTGTGAAAAGAACTGAAGACTCTGATTTCATTTCTGCAATGAAAAGTGATCCTAAAAAGAAAAAACGTTTGAGAAAAGAGTCTCCTTTCTAACAAGCTCAGCTTTTAAAAGGGTATAGGAAATAAATGTAAAAAAAAAGATAACATCTTTAAGGTTTCATATTAGCTGGAGATTCTTTTTAATGCTAAAGCCAACAAAAAAAGAGCTCTATAATCTGTATGTGGAGCCATATGTAAAGGAAAGGCTGAGGGATGAGGAAGAGAATGTAAGACTCAGCTTTCTAAAATCAAGAATAATCTTTAGCCTGAAAAGTTAAGGGGGGAAAAAGGCAAGACGGAAATAAAATCCAAAACTCATGTCAAACTCAATCCAATTCCTTTTTTGATGGCATAATGAGAATGAGGGGGCATGGAAACAGACCAAATGGTTTACCTGGATTTCAGCAAAGCTTCTGATAAATAGCTAATAGTAATTAAGTGGTGTTGAAGGACTCATACATTACAGAGAACATTTAGACATGTTATTGGTTCAATGGATTGATACTGACCTTAACATGGACTACAGCTGCTTCAGACAGGACTGATATTGACCTTAACATGGACTGCAGCTGCTTCAGACAGGACTTTGCCTGGCCCGCTCCTGTTGTCATTTTTATCAATAAATTACATATTTTGAATTTGTTGATGTCACTAAGTGAGGCAGAATGCTAACTGTGCAATGTGATAGAATTAGGGCCCAATATTTTTAAACACATAGGAATAATGGTGTCAATCTAGGAAGACAAAGTCTAATAAACACCAGACCTTATTCTCGTCTTAAAGAGCAGAAGTGTACACACTGTATGAGAAATCCAGGTGTTGCTCAGTTTAAAAATTGTACTTGTAATGAAAGTAATGGTAAATGCATTGAGAGCTATTATAAAGATCATCCACTAATCCTCAGAATCACACTTCAAAGTAGGCATTATCTCCAGTTTAAGGTGAAGAAACAGGGTGAGTTAACTTGCCACAGTTCTCACAAGAAGTTTAGACTGAAATTAAATTTGTCTAATTCTGACATTCATGCTCTTTCTAAAGCTGCACACTGCTTCAATATCTAAGTTCATACGTGAGCCAGACTTAGACCTCATTTGATTTCTAACTCCCATATGTACTGTGGTTGCACTTTCCATAATATTTTAATTCTTGGTGCTACTTCAAAATGAAATTTTCTTTCATAAAACGAGGAAAGGTCATCTTTTGGTAAGCAGTTTCATGCAATTAGGTAAAAACTAATTTAATTCAAACATTCAAATCTTTCCAGTGTGGCACAGAACAAATGTTGGCAAACTATGGTCTGCAGGCCAAGTTCAGCCCGCCTCCTATTTTTGCTCAGCTCACAAACTAAGAATGACACTTAACATTTCTAAATGGTTGAAAAAATCGAGGGAATTTTATGACACATAAAAATTATATGAAATTCAAATTTTAGTGTCCATAAATAAAATTTTATTGGAACACAGCCATGTTCATTCATTTACATATTGACTATGGCTGCTTTCATGCTACAAAGGCAGAGGTGAATAATTGTGACAGTAACCATATGTGGTGCTTTCATTGTTTTGCACTGCTATTCACCATGCTACAAATCTCAGTGATGGCTATAAAACTCAACAGCATTTCAAGTGTCATACATATTGTCATACGGACATTTTATTATTTTTTATTACCAGTGCATATACATCATGTCAAAAAAAGTTTTAAAAAGTGGACTTTGAGTGTTGCACTTTTAAGGCACAGTGGAGTGTGAATTGTAGTACAACTATATGGCAAAGCATTGTGTTTATTATGCAATGACACTTTCACTGTGCTAAAAAAATATATTTCCAGACTAAGCACTCAATATTCCCAACCCACAGGAAATCAACAGAACAATTAGAAAACTTAAAATGTAGTATCTTATCACAGCATAATCTACTAATTTAAAAAATTAGAATAAGGGTGTAACCAAAGTAACTTTCTGAGTGGCTCATTTGTTAGCCAAGCAAAGACAGCTATATACTGTTGGTGAGTTAGAGTTAATTTAATTGTGTTTGATTGTAGCAACCAGAAAGTGGGCCCAGACAAAAACTTCTTCATGACTACTAGCTTTTCAGCAAGAATACTTGCTTGGAGACATGAGGACACTGTGGCAACACCAACAGTTAATTAAAAAACAAGGCAAATGATTTCAAGTAGCTTTGCTTGGCTTTTGGTGAGTCAACAAATGTTATCAATACTGCCCCGTTGTATACTTGAGAAGTCAATGCTGAGTTTGAAGTGACTCAAGAACTAGCCTTTATGAATAGTCTGCATACAATAACTACAGGAAAGAATATTTCAAAGAAGTCAAGAAAACACCAATTTAGTACAACCTGAAGTAGAATCTGCTAAGATGTGTGGCAAAAATGTGCTAAGATGGTGGTAAAAATGTGTGAAGTGGCAAAAAAAAAAAAAAACAAAAAAAACCGCATAGCTGAATAAATTGCTCAATGGTTATATGGTGCATTATTCATCAGCAGGTATTTGTGGGAAATATTTGAATTGTCATCGAACTAGTAAAGTCAATGGTAAATTTTATTCACTTGTGATCTTAATCATCATTGGTTCCATTTAGTTTTGTTAGAAATAGAAGTTGAGTATTCTGACTTGCCCAATTACATAGCGGTTTGATGGCAGCAGTAAAGTTTTTTGGCTTTGTTTGTTAGACACAGGATCTCACTCTGTTGCCCAGGCTGGAGTGCAGCAGCATAATCATGGCTTGCTGCAGCCTCGACTCCTGGGCTCAGGACATCCTCCCACCTCAGCCTCCTGGGTAGCTGGGACTATGGGTGCATGCCACCATGTCTCGCTAATTTTTTGTAGAAACGGGGTTTTGCCATGTTGCCCAGGTTGGAACGGTAGCTTTATTGTAATTTTTTGAGCTCAGAACCAAGACTGAAATCGTTATGAATGAGGAGAATCACCCACAAACTATTTTCAAACACTGAATAGCTTTGGAAATTAGCTTTTGCTGCAAACTTAATACTGCTTTTTAATAAATTCAACCTACAATTATGAGGCAAAACAGCACTTATATGTGAAACATACTGTGACAAGGTCATTTTGATGGCAACAAACGTTGTTTAAATCACAAGTAATATCAAGCTGGCTTTATATATTTCCCATGCTGTCAAGATAAGAAGCAAGATCTCCATTCCCGCACAAACTTGCAGTGAACATATTTTCCAAGTTCCACTATAGTTCAAGCTGCATTACTGAACCTTAAGGCAAGTGCAAAGGAAATTTTTCTATTTAAATATTCATTTAAATATACAATTGAGCATCCACCTAACCTTCAATAGGAAGTGATTAATATGCAATGTAATGACAGCTAAAAGGCAAATGGCAATAGCAGAATCTAATAGAATTCTATAAATACCTTCCAAATGATGAATATGATCAATTAAAATTATACAATCACAACTGATAACAGTACATGGATGTATCTGAGTGAGAAGATGTTTTCAAAGATGAAATACAAAAAATCACATTATAGGCCAGCATTAACAAATGATGCTTGCAATTAATTTTGAACCCCAATTTAGTGAGAAATCCCCTCCAAATCCCTCAATTCTTATCATTAGTAGCCCTGTATCACACAAAAAATTCAAGTATTAATATATTTTGAATTTTATCAATAAAATATATGTGAAAATTTTTCGTTCTCATTACTTAAATATATAAAAGCCTCAATTTTGCCTTTTGGCTCACAAAACCTAAACTTTACCAAAAAAGATTCCAACCCCTAGTCTGGAGAAGTGCCAGAGTGTCTGTCCATTTAAGTGAAATCAAAGTATAAATATCCCAATAAACAATTGGTTTAACAAAACCATTTTTATATCCCAATAATATTACCTGATCATTCTTCTATATATAGTCCTTTCTTTGGTTATGATCCATGTAGTCTTATGAACAAGTAAATGTCCTAAGAAAATAATTTATGTGGGTCTGTATTAGAACTGGGCAGAGAAGAAATTAGTTATCCTGAATATCAGCAAATCTTTATAATTCTATTTGCACTCTAGTAGAAAAAAAAATTTTTAACTCTTCTCAACCAGTTCCATCACCATTGTGTCTCCTCAAGGTCAAACCATGACTCAGGCTCAGCCACTGGGAGAACAATATTCCCTTGTCCATAGTAATTGGCTCAGGGGTGGGCACATCAACCAATAAGGGAAGGTCAGTCTTAAGCTTCTGTTGGAACTATTGAGAAAAATGGCCCTTTGTTTTTGCTGAGACTACTAAGATGGTAGGGTAGAAGTCTCAAGCTGCTGGATGACCACTTTACCATGACACATGGAAAGTCTTCCTGACTTGAAAACAGCAGGGTAGGAAAGCAAAACCAAAAGATATGGAGAGGATTCCTGTCTTAACTCCAGGAATAAGCATGTCTGAAGGCAGTCCTACCACTGGACTTTTCAGTTCAATGAAATAATGTACACTCTTATTGCTCAAGCCAGGTTAGATTCTGTCACTTTCAATTCAAAGAGTTCTGACTAATGCAACTATACATTCATTCAGACTGAAATCCCAATCTTAAGTCGAATTTTTCTAAATAGAGCCTTTAACAGTTTTGTGTCATCTCCAGATCTTTCTCCTGCTTCTGAAGGTCTCTGCTGCTTAATGGACACAATATTCACAGGGTGAGAGAGGGCTGCTTTGCCTTATCTTACCTGTAGCATCCCTAAGTAGCATACCATTAATGCCATTTTGTAAAATCCCTTAAAGCACCTAGCACAATGATGAACTATGAGATACTGTTAGAAATATGGGCTCCCCATCTACAATGATTTTAAAGTCATTCACTTAAAACTGGAATAATGCTTAATTTCTGTGAACATAATAGTATGATTCCATTCTCAAAAAGGAAAAATGATGCTATTTCCCTTAATTTATCAGAAGATGTATTTAATTATTGCTCTATTAAACAGTTCAGAGAAGTATAATTTTTTTTAATATTAAAGAAAGCTTAGATCCTTCCTAGTGTGTGCTTTTTACCACTGGATTTCAAGAAAGCAAAACAAAACATAAAATAACAAAAGCATATTCCTTTAGCTCTGCTTCTCATATATAACAGACTAAATAAACCAAATTTTTATAATTCCTATCTTAAATTAGGGAGTGACATTATTTTACCCATCTTTAGAGGAAATGGGAAAGAGCAAGTTTAAAAAAACTACTTTTATTTTTTTTTTTATTTCTTTTTCAGTTACATACTTTTAAACAGGGATGTGTTTCATTATTCAGACATTCAGGCAATGTTGACTTCATTAGTGTTGACAGAAAATAAGCATAAAAATGCAAAACATTGTTGGCTTAACCTGAACATACCTGCATTACCTATTATTGACCAGTTTGTGTTGCCAAAAGACTTATTCCTCGGCATTAAAATGGAGCACTTAAAAATATTGCTAAAAAGCAAATGCCTACACACTGGTCTTTGCAGCAAATAAGGGTATTTATACTTTTAAAATATTTTAAGTCCATAATTGGATTAATATACACACCTTCTTATGTATAAGGAGTTCAGATCATATAAACACTGTACAATCCAAAAAACCCTACTGAGAATAAAACTAAATAGGCTTATGATAAGAAATACAGATATTCGCATGTATTTACAAATATCATAGACACACAAGTTTGGTCAAATACTGTAAAGAAAGAAGAAGTGGTTTCACATTATAATGGCCAAAACGTTTATCTACCTTGCTCAAAGCAAATAAAAATATAAACTCAGTATGTAACTCCTGCAGTTTAAGACATCATGACAGTATACAGATAGATAAGAAACTGTTGACCAAATTATACAGCAAATGTTTTGTAGGTTAAGTGTAGGTCTTTAAAATAAAAAAAAGATCATTCATAGGATTCATAGCAACAATGATAAACAACGTCCTGATTTGTGGTGTTCATGTGGGTGCCTAATTCATAAAAAAAAATGCATTAAACTTTTGGCTAATAAGAAAAATAAATTACAAAGTACAATTAAATCCCTGTAAATGCAATAATGAAGTAAAAAAATGTAGCTTTACTTTAATATACATCTTAAATGTTACCTTGAGACAATAAAAATAAATAAGCATGCCTGGAGGCACACACTTAAAGACAACGAAGAGACTGCATGGGAGGAATAAGTAACAATTTTATAAATGAAAGATGAATATGAGATTTGTTCAAAATAATTATCTTTCTAGCCAGTCTTTGTTTTAACCCTTCTGGAAAATTCTGGCTAGTAGAATGTGACAAAACTACATGTGTGTCTTTATGGCTTAAAACAAAGCATACTTGAAAAGTGGAATGGGCTTCCTTTTTTACAGAAATTTTTTGTTGTTGTTGTTGTTGTTGTTCATATGCAGGCACTTCAAAAGACTATGGAGGCAAAGCACCTGACCCATCCTTTCCAAAATATTTTTCAATCATCAAAATTATGCTAAAGAGTAGGAAAATTCCAGAGAATCAGCAAAGTTGAATACAAGAGACTAATGTGCACAGAGGGCATAGAGTGACCCACTTTTTATTGCTGGGGGTCTTTTTTTTATCAAAGAGCAAAATAATTACACAGACACCATTGCATGGCACATCCAAAGTTTTCTGCTTAAGGGAGAATGTAATCATTCAGCAGTAAGTTTCGGTGAGATTTCTTTAGGCTTCCACCTTATACATTGCAACAAGGTTCACATTTACTACCTCTCCTTAGTGTATTTCTTTATAACTCCAATATATATCACTTTTTAAAGTATTCATTTCTTGCTGTCTAACATACATTATTATTTGGAAGCATAAAGTTACATTGTACAAATATTTTGCATTTTTAAAAATAAGCGCTTTTGCCACTTCTGCAACACAGTACTTCACATAGTGATGCAACAAAAGCGGAGCACATATTTACCACACTCCTTAAGATTCATTTTACCACCACCATCTGCCGAACCCATATTGCTTTTTCCTCAGTACCTCTGGGCAGTGACTGTACCATGATTTCACGGAGAGAATGTTAATATGACTTATGAATAACAGTACCATCAGTAATACTGAAATCAATGCAGATGTCACAAAATATGAACTTCTCAAGGAATAACTTCTTTTAAATATTTGGGCAACTCTGTTTTCTCTGTTGTATTATCCACTGAGAAAAGAAAATTCCTGTTTGATTATGCTCTTACAGAAGTTATAAAAAACCAGATTAGGTATATAACTGGTTGACACTTAAGATAATGTACTGCTTTCTACAACAGAAGAACTTCTGGAAAATGTTCTATGGAACTATATTCATCGATACCACCTCATTGGTCCATTCCATTCACTGATGGGCAAAGCACTCATGTTTTGACAAAACTTTAAAGCTTCCATAAAAGTTAAATTAGAGAAAAAAAAAAAGAAAAAGAATGTAAGACAACCGCAAAATGAAGTATGAAAGTGTGACATTTTTGTTTCTAAGAGTGAGTCCTTGAAAATATATGTGGTCACTACAGAGATGATTTTAATCACAAGACAGCAGATGAACATGTAAGTAACTCCCCAGGATCTGTCTGTGTCCAGAGTCATTTGTGGCGCTGTATGGTTTTCCTTTTCCTTCGTTTGAAAAAACAGCAGCACCTGCAGATGAGGGAAACACTCTTTTTATTTTAAAAGCACTAAAATGTCACAAAGTTGAGTATATCACTTTAACTTAAATGATCATAAAAAGCAACAGGCTAGTGCAAGATAAACAGTGATTACACCAATGAAGCATACGTATTAGTGAAAATATGGCAGAGCTATTACTATTATGTTTCATTCACATGCCTTTTAAGAATAGCAAGACATTCTATGCAACATAAAAAGGAGCCATTAAATTCAAAAGGTTTTTCACTAAGAGTAATTAAAAATTTCATTCTATGCATTCTCACCCTTTCTCTCTGATATTTATATGTGATTGTTGAAGGCATTAGGAAGGCAATAATGATCCTAACACTGGGGAGTTTATTCTCACCAATAATCAGTTTAGACTCCAAAAATAAAAAGACACTCCAATATACACTAGTCAACAACATTTTCCATCATATTAAAAAAGTGAAAGACAGAAAATACATTATATAGAATGCCAAGACTGGCAATTTTGAATTCTTTAAGGGTTAAAGAAGGTCAAGCTTATTGAAAATTTAGTTAAGGTAAAAACTATGCTTAATATTTAAAGTAGCACAATTGAGGTGATTCCATTTTACAAGTCAAAACTGTATATGCAAAAAAATATAATCCTGACTTTTATTTCTAGGTGAAAAAAAATCTTGGCTGGGCACAGTGGCTCATGCCTGTAATCCCAGCACTTTGAGAGGCCGAGGCAGGAGGATTGCTTGAGCTCAGGAGTTTAAGAATTCAAGACCAGCCTGGACAATACAGCAAGACCCCATCTCTAAATATCTCTCTCTAACTATATATACACATACACAAATATCTCTAAATATATATATACACACATACATATATAAATGTACACACATATATTATATTATACATACATACATACACACACACACATGCACTGGACATGGTGGCACCCGCCTGTTACCCCATCTCCTTGAGAGGCTGAGGCAGGAGGAATGTTTGATCTATGATTGTGCCACTGAAGCCCAGTCTGTGTGACAGGGCAAGACCCTGTCTCTAAAAGAGGAGATGAACACATCAAGGCTGCTGTGGGAAAATGCTGTGGTCTGGTATGAACTGAAAAATTAGAATCACTGATCTGCTCCCACCAAAAAAAAAAGAGAAAAAAATTAAATACACATCTATCTTAAATGCCTCACAATCCTTCAAATAAAGGTATGAAGGTATGGCATTTTCCCCTTCCAGACATAAAAGAGTCTATTAAAATATACAACACGACAGACACTACATATAGTTAGGCACCTTTTCTTTTAACCTTTAAACAGTCAACCCCTTCCTAAGGTTGAATTTACTTTTGGCGCAGGCAAGCATGGTTGAGTATCCCTGGTTTCCACTGAAGTCCTCTGTGGGTATGTGGGCATGTTTATAAATCATATTTTGTAATAAAAGCAAAGTATATTTATATACATGGTGATTTCATCATCGAGAGCTGCCAATTCAGACTGTGTATAATATGACCTTATAAAGATGTTTCTATAATTCTTACTAATCTATATTCATAAAAGAATAGTTTTGGCCAGGAGGGGTGGCTCACGCGTGTAATCCCAGCACTTTGGGAGGCCAAGGTGGGCAGATCACAAGGTCAGGAGTTCAAGACCAGCCTGACCAACATGGTGAAACCCTGTCTCTACTAAAAATACAAAAATTAGCCAGGCGTGGTGACAGGCGCCTGTAATCCCAGCTACTCAGGAGGCTGAGGCAGGAGAATCACTTGAACCCAGGAGGCGGAGGTTGCAGTGAGCCAAGATCGCGCCATTGCACTCCAGCCTGGGCGACAGAGTGAGACTCTGTTTCAAAAAAAAAAAAAAAAAAAATAGCTTCAAGTGTCCCACCCGGCAAAAGATTACAGAATATAAAATAACTACTAGGTATGTTTTATATACCTCTGTGAAATAAATGTAAACAGAAATCTACACTGTCCAGTTAAATTACATAATCTCTCTACCCACATAATCTTTAGTCAAAAATAATTTTAAATTATTTATTGTGATTTCTGCCATAATTATGAAACCACTATGAGGGTACTGCAAACCAAATTACACAACTGCATTTTTTTTAAGTAAACCAAACAGTACACACCAACTAGACCATGGAATGTCAATAATTTAAAATTGTGGATCAGCTGATAAAGATTCAACTAGAAATATATGTAATGATGAATGTTTATCAACTTTACTCTCATGGAGGTGACTAGCAGAAAGAACTGAAATGGATTACCCAGTCAAGAGCCTAGGGAAGAACTGCCACAGTACAAGACGACTACACATGTAAGAGATTTGTTCTGGATTTAAAAAAATAAGTCAAATTTATTTTTAACTGTCAGCTACCTAATATTTCTCAAATCTCAATTACTTTCTAAAAGATAAAATCCTTTACTCCAAATGAACCTTTAAATTTAAGACTTAGAAAAGAGCAGAAAAATATGCAAATAGCAGAAAGCAAGACATAAAAATAGGTATTTAGAAGTGACAGACCAAATACTTAGAATATTAAATTTAAGAATATGGCCATATTTCAATGGAAATTTATTGTTTGATATAAAATTCCCTTAATAATGTTCACTATTCTTAAACACTGTCTTTTCAAATTCCAAAGTAGATTCTTTCAAAATTTTCTAAAGTTGTATTAGCCCTTTGAAATGGGCAATTTAATGTAATACACATTTTGATGAACAAGACAAAGTCCCAAATTTTCTACACTTGTATCAGCAATTTACTTTGCTTAGTTTGTATTTCCAGTACTGAGAGTTCCGAGAGTTGAGTTCTGAGAGTTGAGTTCTTTACACTTAAGTAATCTTTCCTTCAACAGTGTTTTACTGAACTACGCCAAGCATTTATTTGAGACTAAATAAGATTTTCAAATAAATTCTAATGGCCCTTAAATTCAAACACAATCTAAAAAGGACATCTATTTTAAATAAATCTCACTAAATAATGAACGTCCTTATAAAGATTGGCAAAAGTAAAGCTGGCATGCTATTAAAGTTACTACCACCAGAGGACAGCACTGCCTTATGTGATACAAATGCATCCAAATAGACGAGAGAGGTTCTCAAAATACGATATACTTACAGAAGTTAGGAAGTAAATTGATGTTTTAACCTTATGGCTTATTTCTTAAAATAAAAGTAATTACCGAAACAGCTAATTTATAGTCTTAGAGATTAAGAAATCAGGTCTCATCTCAATTGCTTCCTCTTCCCCAGCACTTAATCTGAAACAGTGCTGCTCCCACGTAGCCACTTGAGCACACTATTGTTTTATTTTTCTGTAATAACTTACTCCTACTTTGAAATTATTTTATTTATTTATTATCTGCCTTTGCACTAGAATTTAAGCTTCATAAAGGACTGCTCACAGTTATAGCCCAACAAACTGGCACAAAGTTAGTACTTATTTAATAGTGGTCCTCCCACTTCAGCCTCCTGAGTAGCTGGGACTACAGGCGCCGAGCTGGTAATTTTTTTTTTTCATTATTTTTAGTGGAGGCAACATCTCACTATGTTGCCCAGGCTGGTCTCAAACTCCTGAGCTCAAGCAATCCTTCCACCTCAGCCTCTCAAAATGTGAAGCTACGTCTCTACTCTAAAATTCTTTGGGAATATATGTTAAGTCCTACTTATGATGAACTTTAGAAACAACTTTAGTTTCTTTAAATACAATTAGGCAACAAACAGGCAATCAAAATGGATCAAAGTCCTAAAACACACAAAGGCTTTTGCTATTGACACCGCACCACCATTTCTCCTTTGTTCATTGCCTTTTTCTTCATATATTTGTATATACTTCCTTCTCTCAAATCCACCCAGAAACTGAAGCATGTTTCCCTATCTGGATATGATGTTCTTATTTAACCCTTCTAAGATGACTCATTGCTCACCCTTTGGTTGAGAGACTGTTGGTACCTCCTAGAACTACCCATGTAGGACTCCAGAACCTAGCTTCTCCTGACCTGGGTTGATGAGTGTACAGAAAATATATTTTATGGCATCTAATCTTTAATTCTTTGACAAAGAATATTTCCCCTTAAGGTTTAAACCTGAAGTGTAATTTCATATCTCTGGATCTCTTGATTTAAAGAAAAAACGAGGAACCATTTAGCTAAGCAAGAAGAGTTTAGATCAGAGAACAAGATCATCTACAAAATCACTCCAACCAAAAGCCTGCAGGCCCATCTTCATCTCCAATTTCTTCCTCCCTATCCACTTGCAACTAGTCCCTTAAGTCTGAAATGACTTGCAAAATTTTCCCATTTTCTCATGTTGGCTGAGTTCTGAACTTTTCAACTTGCCTCCACCACTGCTAAGCACCTTTTAAAGGACTTCCCAGTCTAAGTCTCTCCTCTCTCCAATCTGCCATCCAAATTGCCCCCATCATAAATATGGCCATGCCCTTTTCCTCTCAAATCTCATCAATGATTCTCCATTGACTAAAGCATTAAGTTCACAGAGCTCTTCAGAATTTTGTTCCCAACCTATTTCCACCCTCCTCTTAGTCTCATTCTCCATTAGGCTTCCTTCCCAGGTGGCCTATACTATGAATGGAAGGAAGGGAAAGTAAGAAAAAGCAAAAATCTCCTTGTCATTCCCAGAACACACCACGTGGGATTTCTTACCTCTGTATCTTTTCACATGCTCTTCTTTCCACTTAAAATCCATTTGCTCTCTCCCAAAAGAGTTATACAGTCTCTGTCACTTTGTATTATAATTTTTATACCTCTCTCTTCCTCACTGAACTGATCTCTTGAGGAAATAAACTATTCTTTACTTATCTTTACAGTTCTAGAGACTATCAAAGTCCTGAACACTTAATATTATAGAAACTAAACAAATGGTCCAATACTATAATCTTAAAACATTTTTTAAGGAATAGTTTCTTTACTAGAGAATACTAACACAAAATGGAAATTATCCATCTAGTTTCATAGGAAAACTTAATTTATATTTTTAAACCATTTTCTGCAATCTGTTGAACCCCAGGAAGTGACATAAGCCTCATAACTGCTGCCAAATTAATTTTCCTAAGGATCAACCTGATCATATTGTTTCTTGGCTTAAAACCACATGTCGTTTCTTGGCTTCCTTTCTTGTGCTGAGAAAGATAATGTCCAGATTTGGTTACTGGCTACCAAGGCCCTTTGAGATTGGGAAATTAGCCTATCTCAGTTTTCATTAACGTGTTCATATATTCTCTGCCTGCATGAGTTACTCCTCCGACTGGTTCAATTCTTTCCTTGCATCAACCTCTTCTCTCTGACTCCTTCTATCCATTTCCCTTGCCAAATCATTCCCATCTTTGAGAACTAGTGTAAATGCATCCTTACCCATGAGGACTTCTCTGATCTTCCCAACTAGGAGAACATACTCCATTTTCTGAACTCCAGTAAAAATTATCCCTTTCCTATAGTGCTAATCATGTAATACTTTGTATTAGACCAATGATCCTTAACCCTGGCTGCTCCTTAGAGTCACCTTGGAAGTTTTTTAAAAATACTGATAACCAGGCCCCACCACAGACCAACTAGTAAAATCAGAAACCTTGAAAATACAGCCTAAGTATTAGTACATCTTTAAAACTCCCTAGGTGACTATAATGTGAAATCAAGGTTGAGAACCATTGTATAAAAGTTGTTAGTATACTTTCCAACCAATCTAATGGTATGCAAACTTTGACATACCTTAATAATCATCATATTACAAAACATATGATAATCTGTTCGGTAAATGTTGGAAGAAGGAAAGAGAAAGAATAAAGGATGGTTTCATACTACTTAAAAAGTAAATAATTAAACTAAATTATTTTGTTTTCCTAAGTTCCTGGAAGGAATGGTGAAGGTGCTATCATTTGTATTACCTGTCTTAAAATTCTCAACTACAGTAAACAAGAAAGACAAAACCTCATTACTAATGAAGGTAATTAGCTTTTCCATCATTTTCCATATGGGAGAATAGAGTATTTTCCATCATTTGGAAATCAAGTATTTACCCCAATGAGATACTATTCTCAGGAAACATGAGGATGCTAAAATGTGCATTATAGAATACATTCTACTTAATGGGGTGGGGTGAGAAGGATCTCTGCTAATTATAGGTAAGAAGAAAGATGAAAAAGAAATTCCGAAAGAAAATTCTAAGCAGGTCCCTAGTTACGTGT
This sequence comes from Pan paniscus, assembly GCF_029289425.2. Classification (NCBI taxonomy): domain Eukaryota; kingdom Metazoa; phylum Chordata; class Mammalia; order Primates; family Hominidae; genus Pan; species Pan paniscus. The sequence goes on along the minus strand of NC_073253.2, from coordinate 118,894,637 downwards.
CAAATGGTGGCACAGAGAAGAGAAGTATAAGATGCAATTTAGAAAAGGAGCTGGGTATGATGGTGTGCACCTATAGTCCCACCTACTGGGGAGGCTGAGGCAGGAAAATCACTTGAGCCCAATAATTCAGGGCCAGCCTTGGCAACATAGCAAGATTCCATCTCTTAAAAAAGAAAAAAAATCATGCTCAAATTTCTTAGTCACAGATTAAGAGGGTATGAGGAACACAATAACAAACTTGTAGAAATGTCAGAATAAACCTAAAGAAAAAATCTTGTCTAAATAGAATGTTTAACCAGCAAAGAGGTAGGAAAGTTTTGAGGATTTCTGTAACCTACCTAACCCACCTGAAGTAAGGCTTCACTGATATTATGAGTTGCTATACTTTTTTTAAAACAACCATTTTATTAAGATATTTTTCACGTTATAAAATTTATCCTTTCAAAATATATAATTCAGTGTCTTTTAGTATTCAGAATTGAGCAGCTATCACCACTATCTAATTTTAGAACATTTCCATCACTCCATAAAGAAATCCCATCCTCCTCTTCCCTGCCCTGGGCAATCACTAATCTTTTGATGTCTATATATTTGCCTATTCTGGACATTTCATTTAAATGGAATCACATAACATGTGGCCTTTTGTGTTTGCCTTCTTTCATTTAGCACAATGTTTTCAATTTCATTTCTTTATATTGTCAAATGGCAGTCCATTGTATGGGTATACCACATTGTTAATTATTTAGTAATGATTTATTAGGACATATAGCCACTAGGAATCTGAGGATGAAAAAATACCTGTTTTCAAGAAATTCAGTAAGTTTCAAGAAGTGGGAAGTACATAAAGAGGATAACATAGCAAAGGCAGATTTAAGGAACCAATGCTATATAAAGTTCAGAATGGAAAACGGAGCTGCAAAAATAGATGGGCCAGACTATGACAGGTATGAGAAGCCTTGGTGCCACGCCAAGAAATCTGGACGTGATGTGGCAGGCAATGGCGAACCCTTCCTATAGCAATAGCCTTCCCACCACTTTCTTCTTTCACATCCTCCAGTGTCTACAGATAGGGACCCAAACACACACCCACACTCATTCCAACTAAATAACTATGCCATTCTTCAGAGCCACCTCCATCAAGTATTCTCTGATCATCCAGGTCAGGAAGTAATCTTTATCTTTACAAACTCTAACCATTTTTTAAAATACCTTTTTTATCGTAATAATCACATACTGACACATACTAGTACAACTGCAATCTTCCTGCTGGCTTGTAATCTACTTAACAAGGACAGCATCAGGTATGTCGGAGACCTCAGCAGTGTAACTGCTGAATGAATAAGTGGATAAATGTAATAGATTTTATTAAAAGCAAGTCTCCAGGAGGATGTAAACACAGAACAGCCAGTTTCAGTGAAGAGTGTGGGTATGGAAGTAAAAATATAGGACACAGATAAAAGAGGCACAAGCCCAAGAACAGAGATGAGAAACGTCACCAGCAGTTGGAAGAGAAGAAATAAATAGGGGGTGATAATAGCTATTGAGTACCTGCCGTGTGCCAGACAAAATACCAGGGCTTTATCACATTTAATTTTCTCAACCTATGAAGTAGGTATTATTAGCTTCATTTTACAGAAAAAGAAACAAGCTTTCTTGAAGGTAACAAATAAGTGGCAGAAACAGGATTATATAACCTATGTAGTAGGTATTATTAGCTTCATTTTACAGAAAAAGAAACAAGCTTTCTTGAAGGTAACAAATAAGTGGCAGAAACAGGATTCTATAACCTATGTCTAACTGCAAAGGACATGTGCAGTCGAATCTGCCACACCACCACCCTACTTTCCTGTCTTAGGATTGTACCTAAAATTCACAAACATAAGCTGTTGTTTTTATATTTGATTTAAAAACACACAAGTAAGACTATACTTTCAGGGATTTATTTCTGTAGTTCATAAAAATATACACGTATATAGCTAATTATATCCTGACATACACTAGTCTTAGTCTTATGTCAATAAATTCTATAGTCAAAAGTGATTAAAATGGATTCTTAATCACTGCTCTTTAACAAAAAAAATCCACAAAAGTTTCCTAATTTTGCAGCCAACAAATGAGCATAATTTTGAAAATCATATAAGGTGCCTTTAGATATGAGTAAAATATTTCAAAATTTACTAAACTAAGCAACTTCCTTTATTCACTCCCAGTCTGACTCAAAATTTGTGCTGAAACTGAGAGAAGCATTTTAAGCACAGTATTACAATTAAAGGCAAATGTCAGAAAATAATTTAAATCTAAAATTATTTCTATTAATGTTACTTTCCATAATATCTGCAATTATTAGCAACCATTTAGATGAGGATTTTTAAAATGGCTTTCTCACTACAAGGTTATCATGAAATTTATCAATATTGTACTCAAGGGCAATGATAATTGGTTAGTAAATGAAATACTGTTTTAGTGATACTACTGTGGGGGATGAGGTCTGCTACATGTATTTAACAATTGCAAAGAGAAAAAAGAAAGCTTAATGCAAAAATCTATCTTTCTATTTAAATAGCAAATAAAAACTAATATAAAACAAATGCACAAGCACAAGCAGGGTTGGTGTATCATCTACGCAATTAAAAAGTGGCCCCAAATCTATGTCACTTAAAGTAAAAAAGTTGCAGCAGGCAAAAGAGCTCCTCAAACAATTATTTCTTGCTTTTCAGAGCTATCTTAATGATATCAAATACTTTTGAATAACTTTTACCAATTATAATCACTGTGTTGAGAGTTTTGTTTTCAAAAGACACAAAATGATGCTAAATCTTTGAAATTACAGTCAATGGAGCTATTTCTGCCTGCCTACACTTGAGACTCACCACATGTTCAACACTTTCTGGCAGCTATACACACACACAAAAAAAAAAATACAAGGAAAAAAAAAAAGAGAGAGAGAATCAGAAACAGCTCACATTGAAATTATCACATTGTTTTTCATGCTTAATTTTTTCCAAGCAGTGTTGTTATAATTTATGTTTTGAAAAAACTAATTCAAAATATTAAAACATGCATTTTATAAAATTTATTCTTATGCTTACAGAAAAAAGATTGATAGTACATCAATAACTTTCATGCATCAACACTCCTAAAACTCAAAAGCTAAAAATATGTTGTTAATTCTAAATAAGAATTTGAACACAGTTCTTAAATATTTTGTATTATTAAAATGTTTACTGGAATAGCACTATTTTAAACTCATTCTAGTGATTAAAATAATTAAGCATACCACTTGTTTTGCATGCACCTATTCCCTGAAAAAAATTTCCTGAAATAATTGTATGTAACTATAAATCTCAAGCATGCATAATTTAAGAACAAAAAGTTACTAAAACAAGTAAAACAAACACATACTTGGTTTCATCCATCACTTCTACTTCAGTAGGGGCTGTGATGGGTGCATTTGAACGTCCTGCGGTGGGGTCATCTGTGTTTAACTCTCCATTTGTAGAACTTACAACCTGTTTGAAAAAAATTTTTTTATATATGTATATGTACACACACATGCTCATAAATATACATACATATTAAATAGGTTATACAAGGATAAACATAATTAAGGTTAAAGTATTTCAATTAGAAAGTTAATGTGAGGAACACAAAACAATATGTAGCTGTTCATAACTAAATACAGTAATTGGTCTAGCATTTTATTAAAGATTAAAGTCATCTAATATGTGCTTTTCAACTTACTTTCTTTCCTTATTGAAATCTGTGTCTTCTGTCTCCTTCCCTCTGGTTTTTAAGGCTAACTCCTGCATGTATGTCTCAATCAGTTTCCTCTTGTGTGTCTATGTCCTCTGGCACCTTGCTATATCATGAATTACTTTCCTTGAATATTGAAAAACTTCAATATTACTCCTTCTAATGGATCCTTCACTTCAATCTGCAATTATGCTCAAGTCTCCATTTCAAACTGCCCATTTAAATAGGGACAACACCATTCATTCACCGAGTTGTTCAAGCCTAGGGGTCACTGTGATTCCTCTTTAACTTAAAACCCACATCTAATCCATAAATGGCAGATCCTGTTAAATCCTTCTCCAAACATATCCCATATCTAATCAATTCTCACCATCTCTATTACTACAAGGACTCCAGTCCAAGCCACTATGATCTCTTATGTGATTAAGAGCAAAAACCTATTATCTAGTCTTCAGCTTTGTCCCCCACTCAAATGTATTGTCCACACAGCAATCAGGGTGCTCCTTTTAAGATGCAAATCACATCATGTATAGCTCTCTGCTTAAAACTCTCCAACTGTTGGCTTCCCGTTTCACTTAGAATAAAAAATCTATATTCCTTACACAAATTGACAAAGTCCCACATGATGTGATGCCTGCCTACCTCTCAGAGCTTACACCATCTTCTCTGAAGCTCACTAGCCTCCATCCAATATGTCGAGATTCTTCCCACTTAAAGGCCTTGGCATTACCTATTGTCACTGCCTAGAATTCTCTTCCTACTTATTAGCTGACTTCTCATCTTTCAGATTCTCAAACAGCATCTCTGAGACAGGCCTTTTCTATCACACAGCTAAAAATTTCTATGCTGACACAGCATAGAAATTATGTTACACCCTATTTTAAATTATTTGTACAGTATTTATCAGTATTCATGTTTTTCTTATTTGCTTGCTCATTTATTTATTGTGTTTCTTGACATCCATCCCTACCTCCATTAAAATTAAGCTCCAGGACAAGAGAGACCTTGTATTGTTTCCTGCTATGTCTTGCACAGAATAGGAACTCAATAAATATTTGTTGAAATAAATGAATGCATGTATGCATGAATGAAATCCTGAAACAAGATAAAAATGAGGAAATTCCCAAATTCTCCCAAATTCTCTTGTTTCTGCAAATTTACCTTATTGTTTTATTTCTTCCTTTTCCCTTATTGCTAAACTTTTTGGAAAAAAAAATATATAACTCACCACTTCCATTTTTATAAAATTTTCCATGTGTTTATTCCTTTACTCCTTGCAATCAGTTCTCCAACCCTACATAAGAACTCTAATAAGAGTTATCTTAAAGGTTACTGATGATTCCTAGAAAATGTATTCAGGACACTTTGCTCGGTGCCTCATTTTCTTGTACATCAAATCACTTGGCGCTAGCTGATCATTCTGGAGTAAGATGGGTCTAGACTCAAAGCCTAGCTCTACCACTTACCAGCTATGAGACTCTGGGAAAGATACCTTACCTTGCTAAACCTCAGTGTTCTCAAGTATGAAATGGTGAACAGTAGCATCTAATTAACAAGGTTGATATGAGGGTGAGATGAGATCAATACATAAATGTTAATATATAAAGCACAGTGCCTGGCATATGGGAAGAGGTCAATAAATGGTGGCCATCATTATCACTATGTTTTATCTATAATCATGGCTTCAACTCTCACCTCTAGGTAAAGGACTCCCTGGGCCTAACCACTCACCCATATCCTCAGTTTGCTAAGCCAAGTTTGGCACCTTAAACTCTGCATTTCTAAAGGCAAATTTATCCTACTCCCTCTGAAATGTATTCTCTTCCCAAGGCTCCCATTTCAGTTAAAGCCCTCCCACCTTCCAGACTTCCAGGCTCAAAAATCTAAGAATTCTCTTTGATGCCCCTCCTACCCACTACCTAATCTCTTTAAATGAAATAAAAGGTTAGCAACCCTGGCATGGGCTATAGAGTTGACAACTGACTATTAGACTTGAAAGTAGTATTTATAGTACCTCATATTTCTAAGTTCTTACTTTAGTCTACAACATGCTTAGGCACTGTTCTAGGTATTTGGAATACCAAAGTAAGCAAGATAAACATCCCTGTCCTTCTAGATCTGACACTTTAGTGTAGAGAAACAGGACCCTCTCCAACTCCAAGGAAAGTATTAATATCTACAAATCAACCAACATATTTAACTTAGGAATTGTAGAAATTCAGTTTCCTATATCCTATATGGAATAAGTACTTAGAAATGAACACTGCAGTTGTGCCTACAGCTGAAAACATACAAAACTGCCTTGATAATCTTCAAAGGCAATCTAAAGAAAAGAATACTCTTACATCTAAGCATGCCTCTCCTTTTCTGGGGCACTTGCTTCCCCCTTTCTGTCATTCTATTGAACTGTAAATTTTTTCTCTTTATTTTTCTCTCTCTCTCTCTGAAAACATTTAAAAATAATTATTTGTTCTAATTATTGAACATAATTTTGTTCTTTATTCTTAATTTTGAAAATGTCATTGCCTCTGCACTAAATTGGAAAGGAGACACAAAGTAGTATTGTTATCTCACATATTCTCCACTACCTTGAACAGAGTGCCTGTATCCAGTACATAATCAAACAGTTCACTGAACAATTTCCACTGCTCTTTTCTCAACATACTATTCAACAGGTTTCCTATTCTCCCTTTAGTTCAATGGCCCTAGACAGCTAGCGGGATGCCACCTCAACTTACAGGCAGCTCCTCTAACATGTCTTCCCTTATTTTAAGCAGCATAATTGAAAATGAAAAACTCAGGTAGTCTAAATTCTAGCAACAGTACATATTTTCTAGCAACAGTGACTATATATACACTGTAATTATATAATCGGATTTACTTCAGTTCACAGAGGAAGACTTTTTATACCTGACTTTGGTACACTTTATTTTATTGAAATGTTTCAAACCCCATTTTACCTGGTTGACCAGAACCAGACCAGAAGGAAGCAACATCTTCCTTTAATGTAATTTTTCCAGGGTTTCCCAGATTCCCCAGTCCTCTCAGTAAAGGCTAGTATCTCAAGTTCAGAATAGAATCACTGTGGTAACAGAGTTAAGATAGGATACTGCTGTTGACTTTCATAAAACTGGACTATTTAACACCGGTGACTTGAGAGTGTATCATGGCATTAAAAGTATTTTCACTTAAAATTTGTGTCTTTTTGCAAAAGGGATTTACAAAGAAGAAATGAAGATATAATACTGTAAATAATATATCATTATATTCCTGGAAGGCTAAAACAATCAAATATGCACAAATATTTTTATAAGCCAAATTCTACAGAATAATTCTATTAAAGTGACATTTCTAGAATTATAACTTGAACTAGAAGATGAGTCTCTGAAATACTAGTGTACATCAGGCTGATTTCTTGAAAGCACATAAAAATGACAGATATTCTGAGGTTTGACATTTCAAAAAATAATTCAGGCATTACACAGGATTGTTGTTGTTCTTAAAAAAAATTCCCTCTGACATTCCCAATTTGACAAGAAACTTAATACGGTTCTTATTTTAAGAAGATTAAAAAAAAAAAAAGGCAACTAGACTCCAGTTTTACTGTCAGAATTTAAGAGGGATATTGGAAAAACAGCCCACAAGCAAGTGTGAGACATAATTGTAAACTTAACAGATGCCTGACAAATCCAATTCCAAAAGATGTTATTCTTGTAGATTTTAGAGTACAGACATAACATATAGTATTTTTATTGTCAATGATTTTTAAAAGCAATTAATGTACTTTCCAAATATAATCAATTCATACAAATTAGTTATACTACTGTCTTCCTAATTTCTTTCTTTCTTTTTTCTTTTTTTTGAAATGGCATCTTATTCGGTCACCCAGGCTGAAGTGCAGTGGCATGATCTTGGCTCATTGCAACCTCCACCTCCCGGGTTCAAGCGATTCTCCTGCCTCAGCCTTCCAAGTAGCTGGGATTACAGGTGTGCACCACCATGCCCGGCTAATTTTTGTATTTTTAGTAGAGATGGGGTTTCACCGTGTTGGCCAGGCTGGTCTCGAACTCCTGACCTCAAGTGATCACCCGCCTCAGCCTCCCAAAGTGCTGGGATTACAGGCATGAGCCACCACGCCCCTCCTGTCTTCTTAATTTCTATTTGATACCTTGTAAGCAAGATTACCAAGTAGAACCTTGATACAATGTATGAATTAACCAAATATTTTAATTAGCCAAATTCTCATCTAATAATGTATTAGAAATACTAAAACATTATATATTTTATTTATGTATTCAGCTTTTTAAAAAGGCATCTATAAGAAAGCACACTGAGATATATTAATAGTTAAAAGAGTGACTTCCAAATAACTTCCTGAACCTGTGCTAAAGTATACATATACTATATGAAACCAACTTATTTACATATCCTAAAGACTAAAGGTATAATTGATACTCTTGGTATTCCAAAAGATGACCCTAAAGCACCGATAGTGACATGCTCACCAACTTTCAACAAAGATAAGCCAAAATGGATTTTCAATTAACTTTCACTTAGGATAATTATTTTCCTTGATCATCCCAGTCTTCAGAGATGTTACTGTAAATGTTATTGTAAAAAAAAAATAAATTCATAATGCTGATTTACCCCAATGATACTAGATAAGGAATTTCCTAAACTAGATGAACTATAAATTATTTATGTAATAAAGGCACATAACTATACTCCCTCCACAATCTCTCTTTTGCAGATTTCAGTACCCCAGAAAACTATGAATAGAAAGATGTGATTGTAATAGTCACTAGATTTTGTTCCTTGTTAATAACTGCATTTTCAAATATTTTATAGACTGAAACTAGTATTAGAAATGTTTTAGAAAGGTCAGTATTCACAATTAATGTAATTGAGACAATAGTATCTACTATTCCTCTTGACTTTTAATCACATATGTTTTATTATCATCTCAAGATACATTTATTATCATCTCAAGATAATCCTTTTCAGTTATCACCAAGTGTATTTATTTGTTCTGATGCTTCACTGGCTGAAAGATCAGACTGCTTATTACAACAATGAATGTTATTCTTTCGTTTTCCTCAACAATGCCTGGTTGCACAACATATCTGCACCATTTGTAATTCTGCCCCTTTTTCTCCCAAGTGCTCGGAGTCACATTATTCATTAGATTCAAACCAAAGACTGTACAACTATAAGAGATTTCCAAACAATCAGGAGGTATACATAGTACACATACATAGTACAACCATGTAAAATAGTTTTTCAGCAGTGTCCTTAATATTTGTCTTTTTCCCTTTGCTTACAGTTGCCTCTATATAGGATCAGATTTTCAGTTTGCACTGAGCTCAATGGATTTGTGCTACAGTGAAAAGCATAGCTACAATGGAATTAGAGATTACTACTATCTGTTGCAGTGGTATATTTTAAAACCTAATTTTGGGGATCTTGATTTGCCATGTAGAAACATATCAAAAAGGGGTAACAACTGAACTTTTCCTTTCCCGTCAGCCCCATACCCAACTAAACTCTACCTTCTAATTCTTTTCAAAGCCTTTCATTTCTTGTTTATCCCCACTACCCAACATTTTTCCTCAACTACAGACTTTTGACAGCTGTATCCCTCATTTAGACTTGTCTCCTTTCAATCTAGTGTCCAGCAAACGCAATCTTTAGAAAACACTAATCTAGTCAAATTTGGTCTCCTAATCCCCCTTATGGCTACCCATTATCCTCAGAATAAAGCCAAATTTAGTAACAAGACCCGTTAGATCCTTCATGATTTACCTCCAGCCTACCTTCTCAGTCTCATTTCTCAACACACACCAGCTTGACTAAATCAGCTTCCTCAATATGTCTCTCTCTCCACAACCTTATTCATATTGTCTTCTCTGCCTGGTATACTCCTCTCTTGACCCCTTCTATCTTCAGTTGATTAACTCCCACTGATTCTTTACGTCTCAGTTTAGATGTCACTTTCCCCAGAAAGTCTTGACTCATCCAGGTTAGGTGCTTTTCGTATCAATTCTCCTAGTACCCTGTGCTATCTCCACTTATCACCCTGCCTGTTCATCAGCCTCCTTGACTGACTTCTTCATGGACACAGCCACCATGTCTTTACACACTTCTTTTCATTCAAGAAAACCTACAAGAGCCTAGCACATAATGAACACTTAGCAATTTGCTGAGTAATGAATGGCCAAGAAACTGAATGTGGTAGGTCCGAGTTTCTCAGCCATATTTATTACTACCAATGATTCTAAGAGGGAACCGAGAGGGGCACACTTGATTCCCCTAGGGGTTTTCCAGAACACAGGCTGATACAAAATAAAGGTAGTAGATATCTGAATATTATTCTTAGTCTCGTGAATGGAAAAAGTTTATCAAACGTACAGCTGTATCTTTTTAGCTAGTGACTTAACATGACTGAACTAAAGAGATAAAATAAGAAAAATCCCATTCATCAATGCTTTCTTTTGACTGTACCTCTAATACTTCACTTCCCAGAGATCAATAAAATAAAAATACTAGTCAAGTTTCTTAATTTGCAAAAACAATAGATTCTACTTATCTAACACTTCCTAAGCCTCAACATCTATGCTAAATACTTTTTAAATTAAATTTTCATAACAAAACCATAAGGTAGAGGAATTGTTAAAATCCTCATTTACTAATAAATAATCTTGGCACAGAGTTTGAATTCAAATCTGACTGCAGAGCTTAAGCTCTTAACTGCAACATCATCAACCTGGTAACTCTCAACTTGGTAACTCTGTCTGGTCTGCTATATAATAATTCTGGAAAGGCAGGGAGTTCAAATTTAGACTCTGCTGATAACTTCTACTAAAAGTACATGTGAAATAAATACCTGAGGATCTTTCTATAGGTCAAAAATGGCAAGAGGTTTCATCTTATATGTCAACTCTAAACAGCTTGGAATGATTTTCAGTGCTTCACTGACAGCAATAATCAGTTCCAAGGAAAAGACTGCAATGATAGTGAGGAGTGAAAGCCATAGTCTTACCGAGGCTCATTTTAAGTAACTGTTGATTCTGTTTCTGGATATCCTAAACCTGCGTCACATTTCAATACCAGACAGTGACCTATTAATTAGGGAAATGTCTCTCCTAAAAAAACTATTTGATGACATACTCTTAGTATGTTTATTAAGAATAATTTTTTAATTGCCATATAAAGTCTTTGCATCTCCTGTAAAGCCAATGCTTGAAAGTTTGTTCAACAGGTGATTTAATGACCATTGCACAAATAAGCCCAAGGCAAATTCTTCTCATATTTTTGTATTACTAAAAAGTTTTTTTCTCTTTCTCTCCTCCCTTTATCAGACAATGAGAATAATATTAATAGAACATATTGTTTCCCTTTCTGCCTTCATTCAGAATCAAATATAGTATTCAATTATAATATTAGTTCAAATTTTAGGTACTTTTCTTTGCTCTTATTACGTTTTAATTTATAATTTCATTAGTCCAATTACACAAGGGTCATATTACAAATTTTCAAATAATTTTGAAAGTGTATAGGACATAAATTATAAATGAATTCAGTCTTTATTTTGGAGTGGGAAGGATTCAGGCATGATCCTACTTAGGCTGTCATATTAGTCCATCATATCATGTGTCAGTTAATATTACAAAATACATGAAGTCAATGAAAATACTATTCTTTGTTTTACCTATGTATTTCCGTATTACTAGAAAACCTATTAAGTTAATCACTTATTGAATATTAGGATGAAGTCAGATGTAGTCTCAGTAGGCTGAAAACTCTTAGAAATAATGAGAAACGAGCAATGTTCAAACATCTCTGTGAAAACATGTGAAACAATAAACGTGAAGTAGTGAAATAATGAATGAATAATGAAATTCATTCACCCTTTGACAGTCCAAAGGAATCCCACGAGCCACCTCAAGGAATCACATAAGAGTAAGAAGAGGCTAAGAAAATAAATCTGGTAATGGTATAGAAATGGTAGGAAAATTTTCTAATAGTGCCTTAATTGTTGCACTGAGCAAAAACACTTGCACACATACACACAAACTTAAAAACATGTAAACATATACAGATACATACAAAATATAGTTTGTGTTACGCAAATAGAATATATTTGCTGAATTAGCTTTTCTAACTATATGAATTGAAGTCATAAAAATTTTTACAATTTAGACACTCTTGCCTCTAAGTTCTTCACCCTAGACTTTTTATAGATCTACTCAAATAAGTCTACCACACATTACTGAAAATTCCATAAACTGCAAAATTCTACAAAAGTACTCCATTATATAATTTAAATTACCTCTAAAATTTAATGATGAGAAAAACGTGAGGGCTCATAAGATTTAATCATGATTTAATTTTTAGAACGCAAATCAAGAAAGAATAGAACCCAGAGTACAGAATCAGTTGATTAAATATATACACTAAGAAAAATGCAAATTTGATAAAATGGCAAATTATTCAAGTGAAAATATGTAAAGAAAAAAATGAAAATGTAAAAAAAATTCTAAATTGAAATGTACTGGGATAACATTTGTTATCTCACTTACTTTAAGCTGGCTTTTAGATTACCTTAAACCGACATTTTAAAAGACAATACGAGACTCAGCAATCTTTCCCTATTTCTACAATATACATAAATGATTAAAATTTACGGGGCAACGGAGGGCAGAATATATATAGTAGCGGTCTCTAAGTGTATAAAAAGGTGAAAAGAAACAAATCATAAATAAGGGACTGCTTTGAATTTATCTAAAAAGCCATACAATTTATTGAGGGGAGTATTTAATAAACACTTCTTATTAAAATTTCCATCTGATATTTTCTATAAGTACAAACAAAACATGTATTATAAAAATTAGGGTCATGTTCATTTGAACAATTAATCAGAAAGTACATTCTGAGTACTAAGGATGAAAAAAGATATTTAACTGATTATGTTTGAAGGAGGCAAAGTCAATGAATGGGAAAAAATACAAAGTGCTCTATTAATTTAAGCATTAAAAAGACTGATCTTATTATTGGAAAGTCAAGTTTAATACTTATTTCAAGCATAATACCGTTTGTTTTTCTAATCTGCTATATGACTTAAATATTGTTGCATATAGTTGCAAAAATGAACAAATGAAAAATCTTGGTATTCCTGATGGTCTTTCTAGACCACGTTAATTTTGGTTTTTCTGGTTAAATAACAAAGGAATAGAATTATGGATAGAGTAGTTCAGCAACAAATTTTCCATTAAGATATGAAATCATGCCATGAGTTCCAAAAAAAAGGGTTAGTTGTATAAATCTGGGTAATAATCACTCATGCAAAAATCAGAAAATACCTGTACCGAGCCACCATGTCTGTCTGCTGCAAGGTGAGCTCTCAAATGGTGGGGATTTGCCTGCTGGGAGTCCCAAGCTGCCCTGTGGTCTGCCGACTGCCATTTATTTAATGCATATGGCATGCATGGAAGAAGAAAAACCCAATATGTTAAACATTTTATCCTCATAATATATAAAACAAACGTATAAAAGGAAATTTAAAATACCCTTACTATTCTGAATCATGGTGCAGTTATCTTTGTATACAGAATGTGGAGTGATTTTAATTAAGTTGCCAAATTGTGTAATGATCAACAATAAAAATAAAATAGAACCATAAAATTTTAGAAGTAAAAATACTTTAGAAATCACAGACTCTACCCTCTAGCTTTATAAATGAACTAATAAAGAACCAGAAAGGTAAAAATGCCATGACCAAGAAAGAACTCCAAATAAATCCTGGGCACACTAGAAGTCCACCCACTATATTTTTACACAGTAGATGTCATCACTGGTTTTCTGATGAGGAGCTATTTTTGGCAAGGTACAAATGATGGCCCTTAAAATAACTGTACCTGAGATTCTAAAAATATTTTCTCTCTTGCTTAGTCCCCCATTTCTGATTCTAAGGATAATATGAGAAAACAGAAAAGTTCTTTGAAAAGGGAGAAGCACTATACAGAATACTATGAGAATATGACAAAACAATTTTTTTTCTAAGTGATAATCCTACATACATGAATCTCTCTGCTTCCTTGATCTCCTTTTATCTGGTTCAAATTAAGGAACCCATGTCTATGAAATAATCTGAAAATTCTTGATGTTTTTAGATCCCTTGGCAAATATTCATGGCAATAACAAACATCATAACCTACCAGTAAAATTAAGAGAAGTTTCTTAATAGGGGACAACTTCTGTTTCAGGAAAATGTGGACAACACTAATAAAAAGTAGGGAGAAGAATATACTATTTAAACTTTATTACATGTTTGGTTCTGAATTAGCTGCTTTATATATCACCATATTTTGAGGTAGATATTATCATCCACTTTTACTGATGAAGACAGTGAGACATTAACCACTTCCCCACAGTTACAGACCTACCAAGGAGGACAACAGGAATTCCAACTCAGAGCATAATGCTCTTCCAATAATACTACCTAGCTCCTTACGAAAATTAAATATATTCTAAAGCCTTCAGTACTCTTTTCTTTCTTTCTTTTTCAAACAAAGTCATGAAAATCTTGCCACAAAGTGCCAAGCATATTGGAGTATGGGGAGCCTCAAGCATATTGTTGGCCAGAACAACCTTAAGGGGAGAGATGTAAAATTCAAGTAGACACATGAATACATGTTCTGGCACTAAGCTTCCTAAATTGTACAATGCAAAATTACATACTCTGTGGCATAAAGTATGTCATCAAAACTATGATAGTTCTATAATGTCTTTTCGTTAAGCCCTCCAAATCCATAACCAGAATTAAGTAGATTTGTAGCTTAAGTTGAAATCAAATCAGATGAAGTCAAGTCTAGACAAGATCAAAGAATAAAAATGATGCTAAAATTGAGACAAACATCTAGGGCAATGCGCAATATTTTGGGGTCATGGAACTCTGTAAGAATATAGTAAGAGCTACACGCCCTCTCCTGAAAATAAACAATTACATGTACCCAACAATTTCAGGATCCCCTCAACTTAAATCATTTATCTAGGGGCATTACAAAGGTTTAAGTCACGTGAAATAATCTATCTTCCTCTGGGATTGTGAACTGTGGGTTTCTTGTAGAACTTAAGCTGCTTAGTGGTCTAGAGATATTTAAGAAGTTTTTTTTAAATATACAACTTTTCTATCATGATGAAAGTGTGTATATTCACATCCCAAATTCAATATATAAGCCTATCCTAAAGAATTGCCTAAATATTATACATATATGTGTGTGTGTGTGTGTGTGTATATATATATATATACACACACACACACCCTACATTTAGTGCAAGAAGGACTGGACAAATGAAACATGGTTCCTACCCTCAGTGAGCTTATAATCTAGTTAGCAAGACATGTCTGAAAGATGTAGAAAACTAAAAGTCTAAAACATTAGATTTATAATTTAATTCAACAATAGAGGAATTTCACTTATTATAATACCTAACAGCTCAAGTGGAGAATTTCAAAGAATACCATATTAATCTTCTTCCAAGTACATTCAAGGAATTAACTCTGGCTTATAAAACACAAACTAAGTCTCAACTTCTGAGCCATTTCTTTCTTTATACAGAATCTTTTCACAGCACTCCAGCTATCAACTAATTTTAATTTATATATGAAGTAATTTATGTATGAGATGCTTTATAGTACCAATTTTTCTAAGTCAAAAATTTAATATTAATCTTTTAAAACTGGCCATGCTATAAATATATATATAGCATAATATTGTTAAACACTCCCTAAAATGTAGCATTTTATTTTGCTATGATTTTTAACAAGTGGTGTTCTTTCTTTTGATTGTCATCCTGTTTTAATCTTTAATCTTCACTTAAACTTTGATGGGATAAACAATATAAAAGTCAAAAAGGACGGCACACTATCCTTCTCCAAAAAGGATTGTAAGAGAAAATTTCTAGACACTCCTTAACTCAGTGTGATAGTGAAATTTTTAAGTCAAAGATGTCTTCAATAAAACTTTTTTACCAAAAAAAAGAGAAAGAGAGAGAAAAATTAAAACATTGCCCAAAAATTTCAACAGCTTTCTATTCCTTTACCTGGCCAGGAAACGTGAACTCGCTACTTGATCAACTTCTATGCCTTATCTCAGACTGACTCTCTACCCCCTCTCTAATCCATCTCTACCTACCTTCTGCTCCAAACAAATTGAACCACTTGCTATTCCTCAAATTCTCTATTTTTAAACTTCTGCTTCATATTTTATATTATTCACTCTCCCCAAAATGCCCTTATCTTCATTTCCCTTTAAAAATTCCATTCATTCTTTAGGTTCATGTCAAAAGCTACCTTTACCATAAAATCTTCATAGAGCCCCACATATGATCTCCTCCACGCTACTTTATTAGTGTTTCATGTACTATAGCTTATTCTCTTTTTAAATATAGCTATTTCTGTATTTATTGTAATAATAATAACAGTAACAGCAGACACAAGAGTTTTGATTCAAAGCTTACTGTATGCTCTAAATTAACATGCACTATTTCCATTTTATAGATGAGGAAACTGAGGCTTTGACAGATTAACTTATTTGCCCAGGGTCAAGCCATATCCATGTATGCCTGATTCTAAAGAATTGAGTGAACTCTTAGCTACAACACTGCTTTTAGACACTGGTGACAAAATCATTCTTAAAGGTTATACAGTCTTCTTTACTTCTGAATTTCTATAATGTGTAGAACAGTAGCTTTACAATAGCAGAAATTCAATAAATAATTTATTGAACTAAACTACAGTTAGAAAGACCAAGTGTTATTACAATTCATTCTAATAGGGTATCCAAATACTTCCATTCTAATAGAATATCACATATTCCTAAAAGTTTACACTAATTTGTACCATTAATTAAGGATTTATGATTAAACATTTTAATGCTATTATTAAACTAATAAACAGTGAAATTAAGAGAAAATAGATTATCTATCAAAAATATGTATTTTCAATCCTTCAGTCTGTTTTATCTATTGAAGAAAAAAGTGTATGTTTCAATCATGAAAGGAAGGTATTTCATATCTAAAGGGCAGCAAACCTGGTTTTTGGATTGTTGCATCTTATCTCTGTGTTGATGTGCTTCTCTGTTTGATGACAGAGCAGGATCTTGCTGAACTGCACCCACTGGAGTAGGCTACAATACAATAACAATTGGTATCAATACCTTCCATTTTAAAATTCTTATTTAAAATCATTTAGCTGCTTAAAAGAATTAAGGAAAAAAACAAAAGACTGTTAAATAAACTAAGGCTTTAAGTAAAGGCATCATTCTCAAAATATGTTGTTAAAGCTAAGAAGGTAAAGCAAAAAGAATATACCTACTTTTTAAAGTGTTTTTAAAATATTTAAATTCTTTATAAAGTACTTATTTTTACATCTACAGAACACTTAATGCTGCCATTACTTTTAGGCTACATTTTCATATCAACATGATAAAAATGTATATGTTTATGCCTCTCATTTCCAAAGCAAATGTATACATAGAATAAACTTTTAAGAAAATTAAAAGAATAAAAAAACTAATAAAATTACTTATTTCCAATATTTTGACTTAAAGAGACTCATACAAATTTTAATTTTCATCAAGGGATTGAAGTATTAAATTAATCATGAGAATATTACACAAAAAAGAGTATATTTGACATTAAGAACTAAATCAGGATGAAAAGTTAAAAGTAACTCTTCATGCTAAAAGGCAAAGAATCCAGATGTAGGGCTTTTGAAAAACTCAAAGAACACTAGTACGGCACTACCTGCAGAAATGTCCTTTAAAAAACAATAAAATGAATCCTTTAAAACAACTATTTGTTCTCAACTCTTTTCAATTGAAGATATTGTACTATTAAAAAGGCAACAGATACTGTAAGTAATATATTATTATATAGAATACTCACCAACTGTTTACCAATCCAGTCATATTCATAATCAAACATATATCCTTTTCGATCAAACAAGTCAGTAAAAAGCTTTCTTAAGTAGTCATAGTCTGGTTTTTCAAAAAAATCTAGCCTTCTTACATAACGAAGATATGTTGCCATTTCTTCTAGAAATAATATAAAAATTATCTGGACTATACTTTTCTTTAATACTCAATAATAAAATTAAGTATCTAAAAGCACATTGTATTATATAAAAACACTTGAAAAGTAACAAAATTATATTGCAATTTAAATTTTTCTGAGTTTAATTACAACAAAATTAAAAAGAGGAAAAGAAGGAAGGGAATAGAGACACAAGAAAAATGGGAGGTTTAGTTTAACAACCACTATTTTTGCTTCATTTCATTAGGAAAAGCTAAAATTTTCATTTTTATAAGATTATTTTTAATATTTGGTAGTATGAGAAGTTGAATAAGCAGTTTAATAATGCATGATTAATCACAAAGCATCATATTCAGTTTATAAATTTAAAATTTTATTTAAAATACCGGTGAGAACTGATTTATATGAAAGCATCTGCATTGGCTTGCTGGATTTCCTTTAGAATCAGTGACATATACTAACTAACTAATAGAGAATTCAAATTCCTAACCTTGGCTTTGAGCAGTATTCTAACCAATTAAGCTAACAAAGGAAAGCTCAAACAAATCTCAAAAACATAACACAAGAGGACAGTGTAAGTCTTCTCTTCATTTCTGGTCATATATTTAACAATTATTTGGCGATATACAAATCTCTGCATGCTATTATAATTCCAAAATGTATTAGATACATGTATCTAATACATGCAAAAACAAACAGACAAACAAACAAATATATAAATATAAAACAATGGGCAAAATGGTGAGCAATTAGTAAAGCAGGGCATTTCACCATCAGGGCACAGAAAATCACTACAGTAAGAGATGGTAAGTTACACCTAGCATTCACAGGCAGCCCCAGCCAACAGGAAAAAGATCACACCCAGCACAATGAGGCAACAAAAGTGGTGTGCAGTGACCTTCTTTAGGTGGTGACTCTCCCACTATTCCACTTTCTAGCTAAATACCTGGCTAATTTGATTTGGCAACCCCATTTTTCCCACCTTTATATAGGCTTCCTTAATGACAACTACCCTATCTGCCTACACTAAACTGCTAGTACTATTAACCGACATTTTAAAAAATCTACTTCTAGATATTATAGCAAGAAAGGAAAATATATAATTAAAGTTTGCTGTCAATGAATAATATAAACAAGCTTGAGAAAGAGCTACTTTTGTTATGTTGATAATATAATTATTACATTAATAACGCCAGCATTATACAGGAGAACTACGGAATACTAAAGTGAGATAGGAATTCAGTATTTTATCTTCAAATTTAGTTCTCTTTTCACTTAATGTGGCTGCGCAAATAAATCACAGTCATTATCTTAATATACTAACAAGTTATTCTTATTCCTTAATTGATGTAGAAACCTTAAGTAAATTTTTGTTGGCTTAACTTGAGTTGCCATAAATCTACTTGAAAGCAAAATTATTTTCATAAATGCATACAGCTCCACAATATAAAATTAGCCCCAAACTAGTGAGGTCAGTAAGGTTTTACTGGCCTTACTTAATTTAAGTAAGTTTAATTTGAAAACTAAATCAAATCATACTTCACATACCTCCTTTGAACTTGACATTGAGACCCAAATGACTAACACTGTATACCAAAACTTTGTAACTGGCACTTCTTAGCAAAAATTTTAACTCATTAAAAGTACATCACTAAAGAAAATATTACTTCAGCTGGTACTGATCAACACTATTAACAGACAGGATTTTCTTCTATTAATACCATTTGCAAAGCAAATACACAAAGTGTCCCTGTGGGTTCAGCATCAAATGCTGACAACCTTTAAATCATATTTTTAGCTCTTTTTTTTTAAGCATAGAAAAAAATATGTATAAACTTAAGCAATAAAAATTAGCATTTCTAGTTTTCTGTATATAATGTATCAACCTCACATTATTCATTACCTGGAAAATTTTCACATAACACTTCTATTGGTGTAGCCCGTTTTGTATCTCCAATTTTCTGATACCTCTCCTTTAATGTGTCAGCCTAAAACAGAAAAAAAAAAATCTTGAGAATGTGGTAATTTAAAAATTATTTAGCTGGGGCTGCACACGGTAGCCTGTAATCACAGAGCTTTGGAAGGCCAAGGCAGAAGGAATGCTTGAGTCCAGGAGTTTGAGACCAGCCTGGGCAACACAGGGAGCCCTGATGACTACTTACAAAATAAAATTTTAAAATATGAAAACTGTTTAGTTGGAAGACAGGACCTTAATATCTTAATATTTTATGAAATTCAATAAAGAAACACAAAAACAATTACCTTTAAGCCTTGCCAAGGAAGACTGCCTCTCAGAAAATACATGAACATATGACCTAAAGCTTCTAAATCGTCTCTTCTACTTTGTTCTGAAATACAAAAGAAATATAAATTTCACTTTTCTCTAACAGTTAAGAATGGAAGAATGGAGAGTTTGTTCTTTCATTATGTATAAATTAATTTCCAAAAGTTCAACATATAAATACAAAATACAGATCTAGTAACTATAAGTGATAAAATTATATCTATATAAATAATGTTTTCACATTAAGATTATTGAGCATCTTTAAAATATTCCATTATAATTTTTAGATGCTGTTAGAGATTTATTTATCTGCTTAGATATCTATTCATGGAAGTACAGGCCACGGGGAAAAGAGTTCCATGGTCAGAGTCACTGTATACTACAGCTCTGTCTTAAAGATTCAGAAGGTAACGTATTAAAACTTCTGAGAAATCTAGAATTTAAAATGTTTAACTTTTTCAACCCTGCATTTCCTAAAGTTATATGAGCACAAAACTTCCATGATAAATACTCTCCATTAAATTAAACACGATTATGGAGTATTGTGTGTAATACATTTTAAGAAAAACTTGTGTTTGACACATACCAACATTAATAACCCCTTCACTATCACAAAAAATACTGCTTGAACAAACTGTCATTTTCAAGTTGTTGTTGTAACAAAATGTCATTTAGCACATAAGTGAATAAAGATTACAGACTAAGGCTCAGGGAGATGCTTATAAATACTTGCTGACTGAATATTTCAATTTTTCTGTCACTGAAGTTAAATACTTAAGATTTCTTGATGTTTCAAAATAATAGCAAAATGCTAACTACCAATGAGAAAATACTTTAATAAGAGGATGTTTGTTTAT
Source organism: Pan paniscus (assembly GCF_029289425.2). Classification (NCBI taxonomy): domain Eukaryota; kingdom Metazoa; phylum Chordata; class Mammalia; order Primates; family Hominidae; genus Pan; species Pan paniscus. The sequence continues at coordinate 118,873,649 of NC_073253.2, read as the reverse complement.
GTGCAAGATGTTTTATCCACATGAACAATCATACTATCTAGGCAGTACTTAATGCTTTCAGAAAAGCAAACTTTTCAAAGTATGGCTCTGAACTAGGATGAAGGGTCAGAAAAGGTTTTGATTTTTACTGTGTAAACATTCTATACTTGTTGATATGGTTTGGTTGTGTTCACACCCAAATCTCATCTTGAATTCCCATGCGTTGTGAGAGGGACCCAGTGGGAGGTAACTGAATCATGGGGGCAGGTCTTTCCCATGCTTTTCTCCTGGTAGTGAATAAGTCTTATGAGACCTGATGGTTTTATAAGGAGTTTCCCTGCACAAGCTCTCTTTGCCTGCCACCATCCACGAGATGTGACTTGCTCCTCCTTGCCTTCTGCCGTGACTGTGAGGCCTCCCCAGCCATGTGGAACTGTAAGTCCATTAAACCTCTTTCTTTTGTAAATTGCCCAGTCTCAGGTATAACTTTATCAGCAGCAGCAGCATGAAAACAGACTAATACACTTGTTTTCAATAACACTTGTTATGATTTAAAGATACTATGTTTGTGTTTTTATTTAATCAATATATATACTTCCACCAGACTGCAAGTTGCAGAAGTATACATCAAAATTGACAGTCATTAAGGCTACAAGATTGGAAGACTAGAGAAGAGATTTCAACTTCCCACTTCGCATGCTAAAAATGTGATATAACGGAGAGGTTTTTTTATTTCTTGTACTTTTTATTATAAAATGTAAGTATATGCTATTAAAAATAGCAAATTTTCCAAAATAAGTAGTGGCCTTAAAGTCCATCTACATCCACTAATGAAAGTGGGGATGAGAATATGAAAAAAACTAGTTATAACTTTTATAATGAAAATTTTACTTCATTAGATTCTCGTAGTCCTAAGGGTATAGTTTGGTAAGTTTTAACAACAAACACACCTGCATAACTACCACCACAATCAAGAGGCATTTCTAATGCTCCAAAATGTCTCTTGCCTATTACTCTCCCCCAACCCCCACAATAGCATCAGCCTCAGGCAACCACTTACCTGCCTTCATCACTACAGATTAGACGGGTGCACATGAATGGAATCATACAGTATAGATTCGTGTCCAAATTCTTGCACTTACTATGTTTTCAGGATTTATCCATGTTGCTATGTGCAACCATAGCTCATTACTTTTTAATGCTGAGTAGTACATTACAATGTGTTTATTCATCTGTTGACAGACATTTGAATAGGTTCCAGTTTGGGGCTATTGTGAATAAAGCTGTTATGAACATTCTTCTTGTACTAGTCTATGTTGACATACATTTTCATTTATGTTGGGTTAATATCTAGAAGGGGGATTGCTACATGATGTTGTAAGTATAGGTTTAACTTTATTAAAAACTTCTATACAATTTTCCAAAGGGGTTGTGTCATTTCACATTTCTACCAGCAATGTATGGGAGTTTCAGTTGCAAACCTGTCCAACCTTTGTATGGTCTTTTAAATTTTAGCCATGCTAGTGGCTATGAAGTATAAGCAGTAATAAATCCTTTCAGAAAAGCAAACTTCAAAGTATGGATTAACTGATTTAATTTGTATTTCACTGGTGACTGACATTGAACTTTATTTCATGTGTTTGCCTGTTTAAAAAATTGGATTGTCTTATTAAAAAGTTGTAATAGTTCCTTGTATATTCTGGACACAAGTTATTTTCAGATATGTTTTGCCAATACCTTTTCCCTTCAAGAAAACAGCTTGCTATTTTTTTGTTTTCTTAAGAGTATGTTTAAAAGAAATTTTACATTTTGATGAAATCCAATTTATCAGGGGTTTTTTCCTCTTATTTTCTATACTTTTTGATGTCCAATCTAGGAAATCTCTACCCACAAGATCACAAAGATTTTCTCCTGTTTTTTCTTCTAGAAATTTTATAGTTATGGTTCCTACATTTAAACCTATTACTCATTTTGAAGTAATTTTTTTTTGCTTTTGGTGTGGAGTAAGGATTTAGATATATTTTTTTCAATACTGATATCTAGCTACTCTCATATAGTTTCTTGGCAAAACTATCCTTTCCCCTCGAGTTGCTTTTGCACCATTCTCAAAAATCAATCGACCATCTATGTATAAGTCTATTTCAGACTCTGTATTCTGACCAACTTATCTGTATCTGCCTTCATATCAATACCACCCAAAATAAACAGAAGGACAAAATAATGACAGATGAGGAAATCAATGACCAATGGACAATCGGTAACGAAAACAAAAGCTGGATTGGAAAGTTCAATAAAATCATTAATCCTCTCAGCAGGCTAAAAGAAAGAAACACAAATTACCAATAACAGAAGAAACAGAAGAGGCATCAGAACAGATCCCACAGATATTAAAAGAATGATAAAAGAATACTACGAAACAACCCAATAAATTAAACAACTTATATGAAATGGACAAATATCTTGAAAGCTACTAATAACTAAAACTGCCTCAAGAAGAAAATGTGAATAGCTCTGCATCAATTAAAGAAATTAAATTTATTATTTAAAAACTTCCCAAAATACAATCCAGATAGCATCGCTACTGAATCCTATTAAACAGTTAAAGAATAATACCAATTCTACATAAACCCAGGATTGGAAGAGTTCCCAACTCACTGCATTACCCTGTTACCAACAACAGATAAAGACATTACAATTAAAGGAAACTATAAGAAATATTCCTCATAAACACAAACATGAAATCCTTAAAAAGATAATACCTCATGACTAAGTAAGGTTCATTCTAGGAATGTAGGTTTGGTTTAACTTTTAAAAATCAATCAATGTAATTCGCCAAATTAATAGAATAAAATATAAATCGTATCGTCATCTCAGATACAGAAAAAGTACTTGACAAAATCCAACACGTATTAATGATTTTAAAAAAAATCTCAGCAAACTAGGAATTACAAGCCAACTTCATCCTGACAACAACTACGAAAAATGTCAACTAACATAATTCTTAAATGATAAAAGACACTCCTAAGATCAAGAACGAACAAAGATGTCCACTCTTACCCTTTCTATTCAGTATGGTACTGGAAGTTCTTGCCAGTACAAAGAAGCAAAGAAACAAAATTAACAGATATTCAGATTGGAAATGAAGAAATAAAACTACTGCTCTTTGCAGACAACAGGATTGTATATGTAGAAAACTCCAAATAACCTACAAAAGGTCTATTACAACTAGTAGGTAAGTTTTAGCAAGGTTACAGGATATAAGGTTAATACATAAAAATCAACTGGGGCCAGGCTCGGTGGCTCACACCTGTAATCTCAGCACTTTTGGGAGGTCGAGCCAGGTGGATAGCCTGAGACCAGGAGTTCAAGACTAGCTTGGGCAACATAGAGAAACCCTAACTTTACAAAAAAAAAATTTTTTTAATTAGCTGGTGGCTGGGTGTGTTGGCATGCACCTGTAGTCCCAGTTACTAGGGAGGCTGAGGTGGGAGGATTCCTTGAGCCTAGGAGGATGACACTGCAGGGAGCCATGGTTGCACCACTGCATTCCAGCCTGGGTGACAGAGCAAGACCCTGTCTCTACAAAATAAAAATAAAAATCAACTGGATTTCTGGGCCGGGCGCGGTGGCTCACGCCTGTAATCCCAGCACTTTGGGAGGCTGAGGCGGGCGGATCACCTGAGGTCGGGAGTTCGAGAGCAGCCTGACCAACATGGAGAAACCCTGTCTCTACTAAAAATACAAAAAAAAAATTAGCTGGGCATGGTGGCGCATGCCTGTAATCTCAGCTACTCGGGAGGCTGAGGCAGGAGAATCGCTTGAATCTGGGAGGCGGAGGTTGTGGTGAGCCAAGATCGCACCATTGCACTCCAGCCTGGGCAACAAGAGCAAAACTCAGTCTCAAAAAAAAAAAAAAAAAAAAAAAAACAGAAACTGGATTTCTATACTTACAATGAACAAGTGAAAATTGAATTTTAAAACCAATACCTTTACAATAGCATTAAAAAACAGGAAATATGTAGGGATACATTTATCAATGTATATGCAAGACCTATATATAATATGCATATAGTTTAAAAAACTTAAAATACTATACATGTAAAAGTATGCTGAGCCCTACAGTAAGACGCTCTGTTAAGGAGAGGAACTCAATATAAAAGGCACTTCCTCTTTGAATTCTATCCAAGGGGAAGCTTTAGTCACATAGTGCCAATAAGCCACGGTCATAAGGTGATCTCGCCTACGTGGTTCTATCAGAGAACAGTATTAGTCTCATAACCCACAAAGCATTTCAAAATTCAAGCCATAAATATTAGCTAGTAAAACAAATCTATTACTGAAACTCAGTCTGAAATGCTCTTTACCCGCATAATTCCTTTTTTTGTGTTCTTTCACCAACTGACATATCTGGAAATAAATTTTACCATGTAGTAAGTTACAGAAATCACAGGAAGGCTTTCTCTTTGAAACACAGTAACTAAAGAACACCCCCTAGGGTCTTTAACAGTTCTTTTACATGAAAAAAATCTCCCAACAGTAATCTGGCCCTTATTAAACCCTGTTCACATTTTTTAAAGCACTTAACTACAAAGGCCTGTTTGAAAGCAAATGTTTTTCCACAAGGCCAAGAATCATTATAAGAACGCTTGCTATGAGCACCTAAGGAAACCAGAAAGTGATTATTTTTCTTTAAAATAGGTATCATTAAAGATTATTTTAAATAGGTCTTGAAACCAATTAAAAAGGTACATAAAGAGTCAATTAAAATTTTCCTCTTCAAGACTATATGTACCATAAAAAATAATCAACACGTATTAAGAGTCTGTGTCCATGTTTCATATATACTATCTTTCAAAATTACAGCTACACTGAAAACAGTTATTTGCAATCCCAAATAAGGAAAGTAAAGCTCAGAAAGATTAAGCGACTACTTCAAAACTAGGTACCTAATAAGTGGAGGGCAAGATTTCAGCCCACTTGTCTGCATTTTTTTCATTTTGGAAAGCATTTCATCACTTAATTCAATGTTGATTGGAAACCTTCTGCAATGCTTTTCTATTTAAAAATTCTACTCTTATATCTCAACATTATTTATTTTTCTTTTTTTAAATCAGATTTCATTCCTCACTTGCCTAGCACTATTTCCATTTCAAATGAAATTTCAATTCAATTTTCAACAAAAAAAATTCCCTTTTTCGTTAACTCAAATTTATCGATGCCTCACACAGAAGCAGGAAGTTTTCTATAATACATGCATATATTTGCAAAAATAAACTTACTACTGCATTTTCTACCATAATGAAAAACAATGAGGCCAAAAGACATGTTGGCTAAGCTAAGTACAGACATGAGAAGACAAAGAAGACAGCTCAAACAACAAAAATTCTCCCTGAATAAAGTTTAAATCATTTCTTATGAGTAAAAAAAAGATAAAAATTATCTACTACAAGGAAGAAAAGGTTCACTATATTTCCTTCTTAAATATTAAAAGTTACTTTAGTTGGCACTACCCTAAAAAAAACAAAAATACATCTTCCTCAAGATTCACTGAGCTCAGTTTTCAAAATTATATAACAAGGATTTTTTTTTTTTTTTAAAGAGAAAACAAACCTAAAAAGGAAAAGAACAAAACACAATTATGCAAGACAATACACAGGAACAGTTCACTAATCTAAACACCTAATCTAGTAATATAAACAAAACTTAGAAAAAGTTTTCTGTGCAACTGAACCCAGTACATGCATTCACTTAATTCCTAAAGTTCTCTTGAAATCTAGTTCTCTTAATTTAGACATAATTCTTGTAAGTTTGGTGACAAGGTCAAAAGAAGTAAATCAAAGGTAGAGAAAAGCAAAGTGTTGCCAGCAGTAGCTATACTACACACACTATCAAAAAGTAAGGCACAACACAGGCGAAGGCCAAAAAAAAAAAAACCCAAAAAACAAAAAGAGAATCTATTACAAAGTATAAATAAAATTGTCTCCAAATTTATTTAGATAAAGATATCCATCCTAACCTTCTCCAACTGATCTTGAGAATATTGCTATATAATAGTAATCATATAAAAAAACTATACCCTGAAACATCAAGAAAATATCAATTATGTTCATTATACTCTAACAAAAAATTATGTAATACATTTTAAACTGTTAAAATATAATTATAAAATGTAAATACATGTTTTTAAACTGCAAAAAAGCTGTGTGAGCAGCTTAAAGAGCAGGCCTCAGAAACTGGGACAATTAACCTAGAAATTAAATTATATGAATCACACCACAGAATGATAGCAGAGAAAGAAGGCATTTTTGGAACACCATAATTCTGTGGTTCCTTCTCTCCTATTCAGAGAACTTACCACTTAGAAGCTTGAAACATCATTCTTCTATTAACACTTACAAAGCAACTCCCAACTTATCCCTCAAATCCTAGTTTTTTTATTCTTGAATAATCAATAAAAATTTAAAAATAAAAGATTTGATTTTTATTTCAAGGCTACTCACCAAAGAGAAATAGACATTATTTACTTAATATCAAATGACTTCAACAAGAGAAGACATAAAAGGGAAAAATAGTCATCCAAAGGAAGATTATGAGGTTCAAGACAGCTGACAAAAGTCTTTAAAAAGATATTAAAAAGCAGACACTTGATCAGATGTGACACAAAAGTAACAATTCAATATGACAACACTAAAGAAAGTTTTCATGCAAGGACACATGGAAATCCACATCTGTAACACAAAGCTTTATCAAGACTGCATCTTGGACAGAGACTTAAGCAGCTATAAGAAAGGTATAAATGTGAACTGCAACGTCTGCCTTCTGAACATAAATAACCTAGTTAAGATCAACAGATACTACAAGAATAAAATGTTAATTCCTATTATGTGATTTTACACTATTCTTCTATATTATTATATTAGGAACATCTTTTTCCTTTTTAAGTCTAAGATAGTGTCAGTCTCCAAAAAGGAAAAATACTTACAAACCCATATAATGTTCCTTTGACCAAACTCTCTATTTTGAAAAGTTCATGTGAGCAAGAAGTCCTTGAGTGCCTAAGAATGAATGAATGGATGGAAAGATGGGTGAATGAATAAGGCTTTAAAAGTAATCACCAAGATCCAGGCAAAGCAGGGAGGGCAGAAATAAGATATGCACAAATTAAAATCACATTAAAAGGTCATGTTTTCTCTGCTCCTTTTCCTTCTTTATCTCTTCCTGACTACTCACAAAACCAAGTACTCTAAACTTAAAACACCACTATGTATTCCATATCCAAAGGCATCGCAATTTGCCAAATGCTTTAATTCCTCAGCATCCAAACTCATATTACCTTACTCTTAATTTTTTAAATAGGAATTCATGTAAACTTAGAAACAAAATTTTTTATCTGTTAATATTACCCACCTACTCCTGAGTTTTACATGAAAACTGAGAAGCAGAGTGTTTATAAATGGGGAAAAGTAAACATTAAGCATTCGTTGTTTGCTATACCTGCCAAATAAATACATTTTTATTTTATTCCTGAAAGAGGAGTAAAGAGAGATTATTATAATAGTTCAATCTCATTTCCCAGGTACTGATGACTTTTCCTAACAATGACAAACATATCACACTCACTTCGCCATTTCTACAAATAGAATGCTGTTACATTTACCATTGTTCAGATAAGGAACACTAGGCCCTAAGGAAGTTGTGACTTCATGTCTCACAATAAAATAGTGGTGAACCTTTGTTAGTTGTTATAAAATAATCTGTTAACAACTCCCGTAAAATGAAAATTTCTCACAGACACTGAACATGTAAATAAATATAGGTGTGCCTGGTTTTAATTGAAGTCACAACCCCAAAAGTTGTATAGCTACCCAATCATATTTTTAAGTCTACCAGGAAAGTCAGCTATTGAAAGCTACTCCCCGAACATATTAACTGAATAAAACTTGTGTTTCATAATTTTAAATATTTGAAACTTACTTTTCTTAAAAAAAAAAAAAAAAAAAAAAAAAAACAGCAAATTTACATTTTTCAGGCATTTCAGATGTCTGAAAAGAAAAAAATACCATAAGCCTACCGTCAGGTCAGCTGTTAGGAAAGATGCCACATCCTATTGAATTATGATTGAGAGGCAGAGCAGGGACATGCTCTATAGAGTAGCTAAAGCTGGGGAGAATGTTTAGAGGAAAAGCTAAGATCAGGATCTGAAAGTTGGATTAGACGACCTCCAAGATTCTGTCCAAATCTGTGATTGTATATTTGAAGGTACTTTTGAGCAGCAGTGATGGATATATACTGATTGGTTCACATTTCTGTCTATCTGTTGTAAGACGTCTAATAGTATCTGAAAGCAGAATAATATCTAAAAGCCGATAATTAAGTTTGTACTTTCTCTGATATGAATACTGAATGTGGCAAATATAATCTAGAATTGACTTTTTAAGAAACACACTAAGGTAATTCAATAAGAAAGAATACAATATCATAGAAAGAACCTCAACCCCTATCTCACACCATATAAAAAATCAATTCTGATGGAGCACAGATATAAAAGGCTAAAACTATAAAGCTTCTAGAAGAAAGCATAAAATGTAATGAAGGTAAAGATTTGTTTACCTTATTACATGAAGGTAAAGATTTGTTAGAATTCAAAAGGCAATAACCATAAACAAAAAAACTGATAAACTAGACTTCAAAAATATTTAACAGTTCTGCTCATCAAAAGATATCATTAAGAAAATGAATAGGCAAGCAAAGACTGAAAGAAATTACTCACAATGCATATATATGACAAAATAATTATACCCAGAGTATATAAAGAACTCTGTAAATTAACAATGAAATGACACACACTTTTCAAAAGAAGATATACAAATAGCCAATAAATACATGAAACAGATCTCAGAAACAATAATCACAAGGAATTAAAAGACTACCCCTTGGCCACTAGAATAGCTACAATGAAAAAGACTGACAACTGTAAATGTTGTCAAGAATATGAAACAAACAAAATTCTCATTCATTACTGGTGGAAATAAAAAAAGGTATGAACACTCCTGAGAACAGACAGGCAGTTTCTTATAAAGTTAAATAATACCTGCCATAGGACCAAACTGAAAAATATGCCCACAAAAAGATTTGTAAGAATATTATACAAGTTTTATTGATAAGTCAAAAACTTAATCCAAATATCCATCAACATTCAAATGGATAAGCAGTTTGTGATATGTTTATGCAATGGAATATTACTTAGCATTAAAAAAGAATAAACTACTGATACTTGCAACAACATAAATGAATCTTAAAGACATTATACCAACCAAAAGAAGTTGGATGGTTCTATTTATATTAAGTAATAGAATCAGCAAAACTCATCTGTTGTGATAGAAATCAGATCAGTGATTACTTCTAGAAAAGGAGGGGAATGACTAAGATGGGTAAAATGGAAGTCTATAGGATAATGATGGTGTTCTAAATCTTGATAGTGTGTGGGTTACATAGTATGCACATTCATCAATACTCACAAATTATATAATCAAATGTTGTATATTTTACCCAATGTAAATTTTACTTCAATAAAAAAAAACTCTTCAATAAAATAAGAATTACAAATGTTATAATTCTATTAGACTTGCTATATAAAGTGGTATCATTTGGCAATATGAAACTACTTTCTGAGTATCCTCAGCTTTTAAAAACAAGTAAATATATTGTAAGTAGCGATAGCCAGATTTCTCACTGTTAAAAAAAAAAAGATACAAATATGGAAAAGGGATGGGAATTACAAATATAGAAAAGGGAAATACTATTTTGTACTGACAGACTGAAATTAAAAGTGTATCAGTATAAACTCAAAATTTTTAACAGATATTAACGTATGTCTGTGTGTGTGTGTATATATATGTATATATGTAGGCATATTTCTATGTGTGTACGTATATACATATATGCACAAACATTTCCTAGTTCTGCTGCAGAAAGGGCCTGGCAGTAACAACATACCACAGTAATGAGCATATCCAGTGGCCAAATCTTGGTTTCTAAATACCATTATCCAATAAAAGGATTCAGAACTTCTTGGAGAAAAGGACTGATTATGGGGCTGCAGAAGAGAAACTGCAAGATGAGTTTGTTTATAAGAACTTGCTGCACCAAAAGAAAGAAAGTACTCAAAGATTCATGAGAACATGTCAAAAGGACAGAGAAGCCAGCTTGAAGGAGCAACCGGTGGCCAAATCTGGAACCCTTTGGCTATCAAAATAAATAATGATAATGCATTCAATACATTACATTAAATAAGATAAGAATTAATAAGTTCATATAGATGTTAAGTCAATAACTGGGGGAGAAGGTAAAGCTTCTGCTGACATTAGAATATCAACTGACAAATAAGGAAATGTAAATATTAGAAATAATGGAGTTAGAAAATCATCAATGGATGCTAAATCTAGAGGGCAAAAATCTGATGAGGAACAACATGTTTACATAATCCCAAAATCTAACTACAAGAAACTTTTCAGTAGAGAAATTTGGCAGATATCATCCAAGCAAGTGATCCCAACATGATGCACTAAGAACACATCACTTCTGTGATATGTGTGGTCAAAATGCCTACCCAAATCTAGTCAAAAAGAAATAACAGACCCAAATTGGAGATATCCTATAAAATAGCCTGTGCTCCTAAAAAATATTAAGGTCATGAGCCATAATGAACGACTGAGGAACTGTTCCAGATGAAAATGATTTAAGGGATACGATAAATATGAACCTGGGTGAAGGAAGAATGCTATAAAAAATCCTGTGAAGTTGATATTGTTTTACTCTTTCTACCAATAAGAAACCCCTTAAAAAGGTTAAACTTGTCCGAAGTCATAGTTAGCATACAGGTAAGCCAGCTCTGCCCACCTCTAAGGTATATGCTGTTGGCATTATACTTATTAGGCTAGTTGCTATTTCTGTGGCTAGCCATATTGGAGAGCTATGGTCTCAATCCAAAATTTCCACATGCACTGAATTCAGTTAAAATTTGGTATTCTCTCATATTTTGTAAGAGAAATAATTAAATGCATCCCCATAACTGTATCAAAGTTGAACACTTCAAGTTATATAAATACAAAAAATACAGTGAATGTAAAGATAGCTGTCACTCATTTACTCTATAGTAACTTACTTTCAAAGAGTTTTATTAAAATATAAGTGAAAGTAAACTCTAGGTAGATGTGGTAAATGAAAATTATAATAAAAGCTATCATAATCTGCAAAAACTGAACCATAACAAATAAAAACTCACAGTGTTAGCGCAGCTGCTAAATTCAAACTTCCATACTTACGAAAGGTACACATACCTTTTCCTAAATGTGTGTTTATGCTCATATATCTAGCTGTTCCTGTAAGGCTCTTGTGTTCTCTGTATGGTATGTGTTTCTTTGTCTCCGGATCAATATATTCCTTTGCCAAACCAAAATCTATAATGTGAATAACTTGCTGGGTTTTGTTTCCTGGTCGTCCTATTAAGAAGTTCTCAGGTTTTACATCTCTGTATATCAAGTTCTTTGAATGGACATATTCCATGCGAGAAATCTTGGTTTAAGAAAAAAAGAAAAGAAGTTTTATTTTTGGCTTTGACTAGCCTAAGCAAGTATGATAAAGGCAAGACAGAATGAAAACATACAAAAGAAATAAATCAGAAATTGTTTCAACCCTTTAAAAGTAAAATGATGTCAGCCTATCATTCTTCACATAGCAAATTGCAATTTAAAATCTTTGCCTTTACTGTTATGGTCACTGCTAAACGAGAGTATTTGAATTTTACGAATTCCTTTCATATCAGTAAGCCTGATTCAATGAACACTTTCAGAGGATGCTACTTCATAAAATCAAAAAGCCACATTGATATAAGACCTTGAACCCAAAAGTATAAGCAGACATATGCAAAACATTGCAATATAGTCTTCCTTATCAGTTCAATAACCAAGCAACTTTTACAAGTATATTAAAGAAACTTAAGAGTCTAAACTATTAAGTAAAAACAACAGCACTATTCAGTATCTTTTTCTTTTTCATAACATGTTTCCTTTACTTTTTCCTAGGTATTAAACATTTAAAAATGATTAATCTTGAAGCTAGAAAGATCATAAAGCTAGAAAAGTTTGAAATCCAACTCTAATATTAATAATATAGCTCATTTTTGTTAATTATTTTACAGATTCTCAATGTTCATTGTACAAACTGTCATAAAATAGAGTATTACAAATAAGAAAATAAAACTGCTTCATTTAGTGATAATCATGGTTAACAATGCAATGTAAACATACGGTTACACAGGCCATTCTAGTTTGTTTAACAAACTTTGCAGCATATAATGTACAATATTCTATGTCTATATATTCTTAATTAATGATATGAGCATTTGCAAGGTCATGAAATATTCTTTGTTTTGTTTGGGGGCAGTTGTTTGGTTTTTTGATGTTTTGTGTGTGGGGGCGGGGACAGGGTCTCACTCTGCCACCCAGGATGGAATGCATAGCTCATTGCAGCTTCAACCTTTAACCTCCGGGCTCAAGCAATCCTCTTGCCTCAACCTCCTCAGCAGTTGGGACTATACAAGCACACCACCACACCTGGCTTATTTTTTTATTTTATTTTTATTTTTGTAGAGACAGAGTCACACTATGTTGCCCAGATTGATCTTGAACTCCTGGGCTCAAGTGATCCTCTAGCCTCAGCCTCCCCAAAGTGCTGGGATTACAGGCACAAGCCACCACACCTAGCCTATAAAACAATCTTTAATATGCACTTTTTAACAGCTGCATATTTTCCTCTGGATATTAATTTATTCAACTAACCCTGTTATTATTTCTGCATATTTGGGTTGCTTCTCCTTTTTTTATTATAAACATCCTTTCATATAAAGCTTTAAGTACCTATGAAAACATCCATAGGATAAATTTGTAGAATTAATGAGTCAATGAATAAAAACAATTTTAAGACTTCTGCAGCACACTTCTATTGGCATGTATTTCGAAACTGCCTTAAAATCACTCTCTAATTGTTACCCAACAGATTCTCTGAAGTCTAAGTAGTTTATCAAGACTCTCTCATTAGTCTGCCTCTTGTTTTTCCAGGTCATAAAGTCTATTACCAAAATTAAGAATCCATGTTTCTGGCCGGGCACGGTGGCTCACGCCTGTAATCCCAGAACTTTGGAAGGCCAAGGCGGGCGGATCACAAGGTCAGGAGATCGAGACCATCCTGACTAACATGGTGAAACCCTGTCTCTACAAAAAATACAAAAAATTGGTCGGGTGTAGTGGCATGCACCTGTTGTCCCAGCTACTCGGGAGGCTGAGGCAGGAGAATTGCTTGAACCCGGGAGGCGGAGGTTGCAGTGAGCCAAGATCTCGCCACTGCTCTCCGGCCTGGACAACAAAGCAAGACTCCGTCTCAAAAAAAAAAAAAAAATCTATGTTTCTGAGGGTTCTCTTTTGAAGTAATCATCTTTTATATGAAGAAATGGCTAGCAACAACTTAATTTGCAAACTGAGCATTTTGATCTTAGAGTAATTATTAGTTTTTATACAAATAAAATATACTTGACTCAGTTATTTTAAGTTACATGGATCCCAGAAAGACAACATGAAAAGTAGAAACATTTGTATTAGGTCAAATGCTCTGTAAGACAATATCACAGAACTTCAAACTTTTAATATGAATTTGTGACCAACAACCATGTAATTGTTCAAACAACTTCAAATACCTTATTTTACTTACCAGTTGTATAGCTATCATGAGAACTGTTTTAAGAGAAAATGTTCTGTCACACAAGTCAAACAAGTCTTCCAAACTAGGTCCCAGCAGTTCCAGCACCATAGCATTGTATTTACCACAAGGGCCGAAATAGTAAACTTGAGGTATACCATCTGGGGGAAAAGAAATACTCATTTAATAATTTCATCATCTTAAATACTAAGGTTTTCCTCTTAAAAACTGATACTTTAAATTTTATAGTTTCAAGAACTAAAGCAGTACTATCACTTTTTCCAGATACATACTTTTCCTGACCAAACCTCCCAACCTCCCAATACCTTCTCTTTGATGTTCACATTGTAGCCTGGATACACCTCTATTGCAGCTGCATGACTGAATTACATTATAAACAGTACTTCATTGTTTCTCTCTACCACCTTATTACTGGACAAAAGCTGGGCTTTTTAGCTTTATATTTCCATGGCCTGGAGAAAGGCTTAGCACATAGGAGAGATTACAGTTCTACTGAAAAGAGAGTCACTACTGGCTTTAATAACCATGTGATAGGCATACTGCTAAGATCACCACTGTCAAGATTCCCATCCTCTGGCTTATACACCTTGTATAAACCCCTCCCTTTGAATGTGAGCATGATTCCTGGGATCTCACTATTGTGACCAGGCTAACTTATATGGCAAATGTAATTAAGGCTCCTATCAGTTGACTGTAAGTTGATCAGAAGGAAGAGAATCCTGGTGCACCTGACCTATTCAGGTGAGGCTTTAAAAAGACAGTCTAGAAGTCAGAGATATTGGAAACAGCAGAGAAACTATCCTGCTGGCCTTAAAGTAGCAAACCACCATGCAGTGGAGGGAGCCACATGCCAGATAGGAATCCTCGAGGAAGTAAGGGCCACAGTTCTATTGCCATGAGGAATTGAATTCTGACAAGAATCAGTGAACTTGGAAGAGAGCACTGAGGCTCATGTAAGATTGCGGTCCAGGCTTACACCTTAATTTCCACATGGTAAGACTCTAAACAGAAGACCCAGCTAAGCCATGCCCGTATTCCTGACCCATAGAAACTGTGAGATAATAAAGTCTTTCATCTTAAGCCAGTAAGAGATAGTAATAATTCATTATGAAGCTATGTAGAATAATACAAACTCCAAATATGAAGTCTGAATAATACAAACTCCAAATATGAAGTCATCTGTATTTTATTTTCAGAACTAACAGACTCCCAATAAACTGAAATGTAAGTGATCAATTTACTTTATATGGAAGTTGTCAGAATCAAAACAGAGTCACTTGTATTAAAACCCTGACAAACAGAGCTAGGGAAGGAGATGAAGGCAGGGTTCTCACACATATATATATATGCCTGATAAGAAGAACTACCACAAAAGACTGCAAAAACCACAACCTGGAACAAAAGCCACCACAACTTTACAAAAAATTACTCTGCGAGGACATCTGCCCAGGAATGCCTGCCCAACTTCGGACTGAGGCCATTCTTGTTAATGATCCTTGTAGCCAAGGGTAACTCTCTCAAAACAACTTATGTGACCCTCCTCATTTTTCCTTTAAAAACTCGTCTTCCTTTACCTCCCTGAATATACTCACATATATTCCCATTGTAATGCCCACTCCTAAATAACTATCATTTTCTTTTAGACAGTCTCCCTATTATTTAGTTTGACACTTAACACTGCATTTATCTATTAGCATGAAAAAATGAACTTCTTCCACCACAAATGTCTCAGTTTTACTTCCAAGTGATTTTTTTTCAGTATATTGAAAGAGAAAGCAAATCTAATGAAAACTTCTCATTCTTTTTAATAAAACGTTTTTTAAATATAACATTATTATTATTTACCCTATTATTTTGAATATAAATCATTGCAGGACAGAACAGAAAACACTGAACTAAAAACCAAGAAAACTACATTCTTAGTCTAACCTAATATTCATCAGCTGTGTGGCTAGCTTGTCATTCAACCTCTCAAGTGGGCCTCAGTTTACTTATCTATTATAATATTAGTGATTTGGATGAGACAAGTATTTCTCAGATATGAATATGAGTGAGGCAGCAGAACATCTGCAGGTGGGAATGTAAGCTAGTGTAATCACTGTAGTCCCAGCTACTCGGGAGGCTGAGGTAGGAGAATCGCTTGAACCCAGGAGGCGGAGATTGCGGTGAGCCGGGATTGCACCACTGCACTCCAGCCTGGGCGACAGAGCAAGACTCCTTCTCAAAAAAACAAAACAAAACAAAACAAACAAACAAAAAAAGATAGTGTAATCATAGCAGGAATGGATACAAATTCAAACTGCATACATGGTGCCCTCCTCAGAAACAGAGATTCTGATACACCCCAATGTGTATATATCACCACCCCCTGCAAACACACACACATCACACACGCTTGTCCCATCTCCTCTTGCTACTGGGAATCAAAGACACTCCTACCACAGCCACTCTTAGATGTATTTGTCATATCTACCCCTCACATGTGTAAAGGTGGAGAAAAGGTTCAGAAACAGGGAATGAGAGGCTTGTTAAGTTTATTCCAACTCTAAAATCCTGCTTTTACAATGCTATATACATTAAGAAGCTGGAGATGCAATTAAGATTTACAGACAGCTCTCAGCTACCACAACATCGATAGCTCTCAGCTACTAAGCTTTGAAAATTCTTTCCATAATGCTTTTTCCCCCTCTCTGCCACTGAAAGTTGTTAATTTACATCCTCTCAATTTAACAGTCTCTAATAACTTATTCCACTCCAGTTTGTTACTTCTGATATGCAGGGTGCATGGAAACCAGATCAAAGCTTGTTAGAACTATATAAAAAATGTAAAAATAAAAAGGTTTTGAACTTCTTCAATGAAAGGACTGTCGGCTGGGCGCGGTAGCTCATGCCTGTAATCCCAGGACTTTGGGAGGCTGAGGCTGGTGGGTCACTTGAGGTCAGGAGTTCAAAACCAGCCTGGCCCACATGGTGAAACCCCATCTCTAATAAAAATACAAAACAGTTAGCCAGGCATGGTGGCGTGTGCCTGTAATGCCAGCTACTTGGGAGGCTGAGGCAGGAGAACTGCTTGAACCCAGGAGGTGGAGGTTGCAGTGAGCCAAGATCGCGCCACTGCACTCCAGCCTGGCTGACACAGCAAGACTCTGTTTCAAAAAGAAAAAAAAAAAAAAGGACGGACTGTCAAAACGTTCTCTACTTCCTTCTGAATCACCATCTATATTCCCAATAGTTAACGTTGTTGAGAAATGACTTCTGAATAAGATAGATAGCAGTATGTTTTGGTTTATAAAATGACTGGTTTTTTCAAAAGTTTTCAACAGTTTCCAAAACAGGAAAAC
Source organism: Pan paniscus (assembly GCF_029289425.2). Lineage (NCBI taxonomy): Eukaryota > Metazoa > Chordata > Mammalia > Primates > Hominidae > Pan > Pan paniscus. The sequence goes on along the minus strand of NC_073253.2, from coordinate 118,856,556 downwards.
CATTTAGGGAATTTCACTGTCTTAATTAATTGAACAAATACTTACTGAACATATACTATATCTTTATGGGACTGGGTTGGGCATTACGGATACATAAGTGAATGAGAAACCATGCTAAGAATGTTTTAATCCAGGAATACAAAGTTGGGTTAATATTCAAAAATCCACCAATATAATTCACCATAATAATAGAAGAAATGGCAAAAACCTTAAGATTATCTTAATGGGTGCTAAGAAAGCATCTGATTTAACACTCAAAAATTTGGAATAGAAGGTTTCTAAATCTGATAAAGGGAATCTAGGAAAAGCTACCAACTAACATCACATTCAATGGTGAAAGATTGAATGCTTTCCATTAATGACTGAGAGCAAGACAAGAACATCCACTTTTAACTTTTCTATTCAAGAGTACAATGAAGCAAAACAAATAAATAAATAAAAAGCATTATCAAGAATGAATGCAGAGACTCTTACTTCAAGAAAAACTGACATTTATTACCAATAATAAAATTAAAGCTTTCAAGCAATTTGAATTTTGTAAAAATTTTTATATGCTATGATGACCTTGACAGTTTTCCAATACTTAAAAGCTTGTTCTGATGAAATTGTGGTGATATTAGCTATTATGATTTAATGTTGGGTAGTGAAATGTGTTAGTATTTGAAATACATGCATAACTCAATGAACCAGTGTCCTCCAAAAGACAATGCATGTAGTCAGAAATGGTTCATTCAAACTACAATGGATTTTAATGTATGAGAGTAGAAAAAGTTTTTTGGTATGATTTCTATACTCTACATTGTAACTGACCTTTAAGAAATGACGACTTGTCAAATTTTGGTGTAGTTTCAAAGGCATATTCATAATTTAAAAATTAATTAGTCAAGACTGACAAAGTTGTGGGTTAAAACATTGATGAGAATAGAAAGCAGCAAATTTTTGGAGGAAAATTACCCTATCCTTTTGTTTTTGAAGGAAAATTACTCTATCCTTTTGCTTTTGGAGGAAAATTACCCTATCATTTTCAAAGCAAGCATAAGTATGCATATAATCATGTTCAAGCTTCATTGTTTGTTACAGTTACAAAAAGAGTTGGCAGCTACCTAAAAATCCACCAACTCTAAGCTAATTAAACAAACTATTAGCTTGGTGCAAATGTAATTGCAGTTTTTGCATTGTTGCAAATTGCTGTTTGATACTGGAATACATTCTTAAATGTCGTCATGTTATACATCATTTTAATGCGTGTTTCTCTCTTTATGTATTTTTGCTAATGACTTATTACTTGCTGTTTATTTTAAATTTACTTTAGACTATGGAAATGATGTTAGACAAAAAGCAAATTTGAGTGATTTTCTTATTCGAGTTCAAAAATGGGTCGTATATAGCAGTGGAAACAACATGCAACATCAGCAATGCATTTGGCCCAGGAACTGCTAACAAACATAGAGTGCAGTGGCAGTTCAAGAAGTTTTACAAAGGAGACAAGAGCCTTGAAGATAAGGAGCATAGTGGTTGGCCATCAGAGGCTGACAATGACCAACTGAGGGCAATCATCAAAGCTGATCCTCTTAAAACTACACAAGAAGTTGCCAAAGAACTCAATGTCGACCTTTCTATGGTCGTTCAGCATTTGAAGCAAATTGGAAAGGTGAAAAAGCTCGATTAGTGGGTGCCTCATGAGCTGAGCAAACATTTTTTAAAAAAACATCATTTTGAAGTGTCATCTTCTCTTATTTTACACAACAACAATGAACCATTTCTCAATCGGATTGTGATGTGAGACAAAGAGTGGATTTTACATGACAACCGGTGACAACCAGCCCAGTGGTTGGACCGAGAAGAAGCTCCAAAGAACTTCCCAGAGCCAAACTTGCACCAAAAAAAGGTCATAGTCACGTCTGGTGGTCGGCTGCTGGTCTGATCCACTGCAGCTTTCTGAATCCCAGCGAAACCATTACACCTGAGAAGTATCCTCAGCAAATCAATGAGATGCACCGAAAACTGCAACGCCTGCAGCTGGCATTGATCAACAGAAAGGACCCAATTCATCTCCACCACAACACCGACCACACAACCAATGCTTCAAAAGTTGAACAAATTGGGCTATGAAGTTTTGCCTCATCTGCCATATTCACCTGACCTCTTGCCAACCAACTACTACTTCTTCAATCATCTTGACAACCTTTTGCAGGGAAAACGTTTCCACAACCAGCAAGATGCAGTAAAAATGCTTTCCAAGAGTTCATCAAATCCCGAAGCACTAATTTTTATGCTACACGAATAAACACTTATTTCTTATTGGCAAAAATGTGTTGACTGTAATGGTTCCTATTTTGATTAATAAAGATGTGCTTGAGACCAGTCATAATGATTTAAAATTCACAGCCCAAAACTGCAATTATGTTTGCACCAACCTAATATGTCATACCCATATTACGGAATATAATACAGCCTTTGACTATCTTTGGCGATAACTGTGAAAGACAAACTTTTATTACTTACTTCTTATAATACTGCTGATTAAAATTTTTGTTGTTTTAAACCATGTATTACTTTTGAAATATTTTTTTTAAAAATGGAGTCTCACTCTATTGCCCAGGCTGGAATACTGTTGTGCGATCTCAGCTCACCACAACCTCCACTTCACGGTTCAAGTGATTCTCCTGCCTCAGCCTCCCAAAATAGCTGGGATTATAGGCACCTGCCACCATGCCCAGCTAATCTTTTTATTGTATTTTTAGTAGAGACAGGGTTTCCCTATGTTGGCCAGGATGGTCTCAAACTCCAGACCTCAAGTGATCCACCCACCTCAGCCTCCCAAAGTGCTGGGATTACAGGTGTGAGCCACCACGCCTGGCCTTAAAATAAAATATTTCTAATGAGTCACTGATATGGTTTGGCTGTGACCCCACCCAAATCTCATCTTGAATCGTAACTCCCACAATTCCACATGTCGTGGGAGGAACCCAGTGGGAGGTGACTGAATTATGGGACTGGGTCTTTCCTGTACTGTTCTCATAATAGTGAATGAGTCTGAAAAGATCTGATGGCTTTAAAAATGGGAGTTTGCCTGCACAAGCTCTTGTCTGCCAGTGAGATGTGCCTTTCACCTTCCCCCATGATTGTGAGGCCTCCCCAGCCACATGGAACTGTAAAGTCTAATAAACCTCTTTCTTTTGTAAATTGCCCCGCCTCGGGGCAATTTATCAGCAGCAAGAAAACGGACTAATACAATCATTAAACATACATACTAATAGAAAAGATAACACAAGAAAAAAGCAGAAAGCTAACATTACTGGAAGCACTGGTGATTTCTACCTTCACTTTTTTTTTTAAACTTTTCCTAATTTTTATTACGAACGTATGCTATTTTTGCAATCAGGAAAAAAAGTGCTTACTTTAAAGATTCTAGGACCACAAAGAAAAACTTAAAATGATATTTACACCAAACTATAATTTTATTTCCCAGAACAAGTCTGGACAGTTTTTTTAATCACTGAGCAAACAACTTAAATTTTTAAGAGTTAAGAAGAATTGCAATTAACAAACAGAGGTTGAGGCAGGGTATACTCTAAGCAAAAACAAACCAAAACCACCACAGCAACGTAAATGGTAGGTTAGATCACAAGGTAGAGATTTTTTAGAAATGGGAGAGGTAAGGAAAAAGAGGGCACGACAGGCTCAGAAAGGTTTGTTCTTACACCTGGTGAATTTTCAATTATAAAATCTTACTCCACCCATTCCAGTGGTTCTAAAATTATTTTTATTTGATACTAATATAAAAAGCTATCCACTGTGAATTCATGAAAGTTACATCTGATAATTTCCAATATCTTTACTTTTCAAGAGAAGTTTATTTTTTCCCAAGAAAAGCTCAAGGAGTATGAATACAAAATTCACATATTTGAAAATACAATCTCACCCTCACTCCCCCAAAATTCACTTCATTAAATATCTCATTTTATATGTTGGTATTCCCTCCTTTAAGTGACAAAACAAAATTAGGTCACACAACAGTAATACACAGGAACTATTAAAGACTGCTTGGTACTTTGTGTCAAGTTTTTAAATACTTCAGTTCCTTACAGATAAGTATTAGTTAAGTAGACCATTAAGGAAATAATATCATGATCCATTTCACAGTAATATCATGATCCATTTTCAGGTCTAGAATTCTTCATGTAAAATGTAAAATAGTGATATAGTTTGGGTGTTGTCCCCTCTAAATCTTACGTTGAGTTATAATCCTCAGTGTTGAAGGTGGGGCCTGCTGGGAGTTAACTGGGTCAATGGGGCAGATCCCTCATGGGTTTGTGCTGTTCTCATGATTTTGAGTTCTTATGAGATTTGGTTTAAAAGTGTGTTTGCACCTCCCCTTCACTTTCTCTCTCTCTTGCTCCCACTCTCTCCACGTGATAACTGGCTTCCCCTTGCCTTCTGCCATGATTGTACACTTCCTGAGGCCTTACCAGAAGCTGAACAGATGCCTGGCACCATGCTTCCTATACAGCCTACAGAACCGTGAGCCAACTAAACCTCTTTTCTTATAAATTACCCAGCCTCCAGCATTTCTTTATAGCAACACAAGAACAGCCTAACACAAATAAGAAGAATTAGAACAAAAGTACTAACAAACTTATTAGGAAATTTAAACTTCCTGATTTAATTTAAACAGCTCTGATTAAGAAAACCTAAATTGTGGCTAGAAATGCTAAGTACAGAATTATCACACAGTATCACCCTATCTTTCTTTTAGGGTAATTTTGCATTAAGGCATTCTTAACCTTTAGCACAAATGCTTATACTCCTAGGTCAACAGTTTTCAACATGTGGCCTGAAGCTCTTGAGGACAGGGGTGGTCCGTGAGACCCTTGCAGGAAGTCAGTAATATCAAAATTATTTTGTAATAACATAAATATGTTTTTTTCACTCTCATTCCAGAGACTATGGGACTTGTGTTATCACAATATATTAAATGCAGAAGATATGGGAATCTAGCTGTTTACTGTTAAGCCAGACATTAAAAACATTTGCAAAATATGTAGAACAATGTTACTTTTCTCACTTTTTCTGTTTTGGAAAGTATATCAACAAAATTGCCTTGATTTTAAAATGTCTCAATTATTATTTTTATTTTAAACAAATATAGCAACGTTTTTATATTTCTGTGTTAATTTCTAATATGGTAAATATCAATAGCTACAACCCACAACAACAAAAGTGCTCTGAGATACTCAAAAAGGGTAAGAGCATAAAAGAATCCTGAGACCCAAAAGTTTAAGAAGTACTGTCCTAGCTGAATAGTAAGCGCTGCTATGAACCAACAGGTGTACTGAATTATGGACTTGGTAACAGTCCTTCCATTAAAAGACCACAATATCTGCATTTAGCAGTAAAATTCTATCAATTAACCCCAAATAAAAGGAATCAAGTTATCCCACTGTAAAAAAGAGCAACAGTCCTTTCTGTGATGATTTAATTTACACATTTAGAAATTATTCTAACATTCAAACAACATTAAAAAAATAACATCACCTACAAACAAGTAAAAATTTAACTGTTGCAAAAACTGAATAGAACTTAAGTTGTTATCCAATTTGGGCCTATAAAATTTAAGGAAAAAATGGACTCTATGATTCTTCCCCCTAGTCCCTAAGCTACAAGCTTACAAATCTTTTCTTCTTACAATGCATTATATAACACTTAAAGCAAAACTAAATATGAAATTTTCATAATTTTTCATGGTTTTATACTTTCTATCTTTTTACTATTGCACAAGGAATTACAAAAATTATGTATATTTAGTAATATCCTATTCAAAAGTATGGTTTGCTTTTTGCTTAAGATTCCTATGTGCTTAATTAATCATTGAAAATACTATAATAACCACACCACACACAACACTAATGCCTGCACCATAGAAACCAAACTAAAACCACTATCAGTTAACACCTCTTTCTTACTGATAATGCATAACATTCTTTAAATGTACCCATTCTCCATAAACTACAACTTTAACAGAAAAAAATTGTATACTTCCATCTACTATGATAGTAGTAACAATGTAAGTATATATTCACATATAAATAAGTAAATGTTTAGCAGTGTAAAACTTGTAGAAATTTCCATACAGAGAGACCTCTAACTTTAAAGAATTAGAAGTATTACATATTTTTAAAAACTTCTTCTAAAAGCAATTTAGCTATGACAGAAAAAGGAATTCTAAGAATCTGCTACATAAACTGTTGGTTACCTGGGCTGAGATTAAGTTTACACTACTGACTAACCCACTCATATCATATTTTCATTATTTTTGTTAATATCAAAATACAGTAAGCAGTATTCTAAGTATTTATTCACTTAACTTTCATGCTTTTTACAGTACTTCCTTTCAATTTTTTCAAAGAACAGCTTATAATATACATAGAGCAGAATTTTTTGAATGTCTTACCTAAAACATGGTCTGAGAAACTTGATCTGGTAACTGTGAATTAAATCAGTTTTAGATACTACTGAATGGTTTATACCCACAACTTTTAACAAAGTTTATACTATTACCCATAATACTTCTCAGAAGTGAACAGTACAATAAAATTTCCGTACATTACAAAATCACCAACGTTCATTTAACCAGCAGACGGAACTAAATCGTCTTAAAGTGAAAACGTAGGCATCGATAAACCAGAGTAAAAAAATGCAGGGAGCACATAAATCCAGACTTTTTAACAAGGCACAAATCAAGAAGGCAGAAGGATCAGCATAAAGAAGAAAGAGGGGGCTTTTCAAACACCTTTTAAAAGACAGCATTATAAAGAGTTATAATTTTAGTAACAGCACCTGTGGCTACCATCAAATTATTGCTTAGAACTACATAGTCCAAGGAATCTCAAAAAGTCAAGCCACTCGAGAAATGATGATTTAACATATGAATGGTGTCAAACAGTATTTTTAATATCATTTCTATAGTTAGAGATTTGCCAAGAATAATTTATGACAGAGAAAAAGATCATTTACTTCCTCTGATAAGCAGTAATTTATGACAGAAAAAAAGGTGATTTTTTTCTATGATTAAAAATATCAGCTAATTAAGATGTTCCAAGGAATGCATTAATTGCAGTTTCTAATGTAGCCTATTTAAACTAATGTCAAAAAAAATTAAGAAGTGTTACTGAGAATCACAGATCTCCAAAAACAATTTTCCCATAAATTTCAAATATGTTCTATGCATTTTCATGAAATATCAACAATTCAGATATACTTACTTTCAAGTAAATGAAGAAACTGAGTTAATTCTAATAATTAAAGCCCACCCTTCTCAAGAAAGTGACTAATTTTAGATGGCTGAGTTGTATAGTTCAGCAAGTTTTAATATAAAACTTTCTGCATATCTCCTTGGTTACCACTTCCATTAATTAAAAAATTCTCACCAATAATTTTTTCCTTTGACCTCTAGTTGTCCAAAATGAGAAAATAAATTTACCTAATCATAGGATAATACGAATGAAATTAATTTTTAGAATTTAAAAATTTGAAATTGTATTATTTGTCCAGAAATAGAATAAACTCAAAATTAATAATACGACGATTTTGTGTAATATTAAAATATCGAACTTTAATCACAGGGTCACAGAAGTTAGAAAATATAGGAAATTTGAAGATTATACATCCCAACTTCACATCTAATGAAAGAAAACAGTCTGTTATTGTTATTTAAGAATTTATTCTTTCAACCATTTACCAAGAACCTACAAGTGCCAATCATTCTGCTACCAAGAAGAAAAAGATGAACATATCATTATCACTGCCCTCAAAGAGTTCAAAATTCAGTGGAGAAGACAGACATAGACAAATAATAATTACCATATGATAAAAGAAAAATAAAGGTTTCAAAGGTTTACATATTCAAAATATCAGATCAAATAAGATTTTCTGGAGAGGAAAAGATGTCAGAAAACTCATTGCTAAGCAGGTGACATTTAGCTGGGGCTTAAAGAAAAATAGAATTCATTAGAAAAGAAAGATATTCGAGAAAGAATACAGACATGTGAAAATAGTAAGATCTACTCAAGGAATAGTAAGTGTAGTGCAACTAAAAAGTAGGTCAGTAGAAAGAGAAACAAATTTGGACTTTATACTAAATGATGTGCCCCTCTGTGCAGGTAGAGGTAAAAAGCTGGTTGAGATATTCAAAAGGAAGCCCAATTCGAAGAAAAGTAACAATGGGGACTGGAAGAGAATGAAGTCAAGAGAGATTTTAAGAGACAAAATTGACAGAACTTTTTTACTATACCAATACGCCGAAATCAGAGGAGGCTAACATTTCAGCTTGAATAGATGTGGAACTAATGGAACTAGGTAATCCAAAAGATCAAGCAGGAAGGTCTTTTAAGAGAGAGAGAAACTGTCGAGAAAATAAGGGGAAAAGAAGGTAGGGAACTCAATTCCAGCTATATGAATTTCTGATTTCAGTAGGGATATTCATATACAGCTAGACTTTAAGAATGGAAGCAGGAGATAAAGAACTGGAAGTTGTCTCTACACAAATAGTAATTTCATTTCTTCCTCCTTCCCTCCTGTTACAAAAAATCCAGGATTGCAGGATGAAGCTACACACTAAGGTTAGGAGCCTGGTTCCTTACTTTTGAGCAGCTGTACCAACCCTACAATTGCCCACCTCTGAACTCACCTGTCTCACATTACATCCCTTTACTTGTTTAAGCTACTGCTTTCACAACTTTTGTTATTAAGAGTCAAATCTATTTATATCCAATGGAGTAGTCCACACAGCTTTGTTCTTGCTATTCTTTTCTTGTCAACCTCTATACTCTCCTCAGGGAGATCTCATCCATTTCTTTAGCCTTAAAAACCATCTATGTGCTGATGACTCCCAAACCCAGGTCTTCATTTGACTCAATGAATACTGAGTAGATGTGACAAAACAAGACTATTCAATACATTAAATTTTTGCTATCACAGAGAGTGATAATGGTATAAAACAATAGTCTAATCCTATGCAAAGCTAAATAATGTAATGTAAAGAGGGATATTGTCAGAGAAGCTACATAAAGGAAAGAAACATGGATTTACAGGAGGATCAAAACCCAAACGGGCAAAACCAAATTGTATATTTTTTCACAGATACCCCACTAAATAATTCTAAATAAATCTATTTTCCAATTTATTTGTGGTAAAATACACATAGAATTTGTCATTTAAACCATCTTTAAGTGTACAGTTCAGTGGCATTAAGTACATTTACATTACTGTACAACCATCCCCACCATCCATCCATCTCCAAAATTTGTTCATCATCCCATACTGAAACTCTTACCCAATGAACAATAATTCCTCATTTCTGCCCTCTCCCCAAGCCCCCAGAAAACACCATTCTACCTTCTGCCTCTATGAATTTGACTATTCCAGCCTCATGTAAGTGCAATTTCTTTGTCCTTTTGTGACCGCCTTATTTCACTTTGCAGAATTTTCCTTTTTTTAGTACAATGGCATGATCAAAGCTCATTGCAGCCTTGACCTCCTGGGCTCAAGCGATGCTCCCACCTCAGCCTCCCAAGTAGCTGAGACCACAAGTCTCAGTGCTGGGATTATAGGCGTGAGCCACCACACCCAGCCTTCCTTTTTAAAGCTGGATAATATTCCATCTTATGTATATACCACATTTTATCCATTTTTCTGTCAATGTACACTTGGGTTGCTTTTACCTTTTGGCTAGTGTAAACAATACTTCTATGAACATGAATGTACAATTACCTGTTGAAGTCATGCTCTCAATTATTTTATGTACATATCCAGAAGTGGAATTGCTAGATCAAATGGTAGTTCTATGTTTAATTTTTTTGAAGAATCAACATACAATTTTCCACGGTGGCATTTTTTAATTTTTACACCAATGCACAAGGATTCCAATTTCTCCATATCCATACTAACACTTGCTTTCTGTGTATTGTTTTGTTTTGTTACAGCCATATTGAGGGGTATGAAGTGGTATCTCATGGTTTCCAGCTGCATTTCCCTAATGATTAGTGGTGTTGAGCATTTTTTTATGTTTTTCATCAGCCATTTGTATATCTTTGGAGATTTGTCTATTCAAGTCCTTTGTCCATTTTTCAATTGGGTTGCCTATTTTTGTTGGTGAGTTTTAGAAGTTCTTTATATATGCTGGATATTACTTAAATATATCTATTTTTAAAGAGAATATTAACAAGCAAATTGCTATATAAACGAAATTCAGCATACCATAGGAAAATTATAGGTTGAGTTACTCTAAATAGCCCATTTATAATTAAGAACAGTCTGAAAATATAATCTTTTCAGATATGAATTCCAAAATCAAACTGTTTAAAAGTCATCAGTTCTTCCAAAACAATTAAGCACTCTTGTTTTTCTACAAAGCTCACAAAGGTACTTAAAAATGCTTTCACAAAATTCACAAATGACCAAAAAAAAAAAAAAAAAACACAAAAAATATGCCCAAATTCACGACTCGTACAAAATACTAAAAAATATCCACATGTGTCACAGCTCAGAGCCGCCTGATGCACACCTTCAGTAAGACCATTTGTATTTCAATCTATGTAAATGACACCCATAGAGCAGAGAGGAGCATAGCACCCTTAGTAAACAGAGACTACCCTGTAAATGGTGGTCCCTGCAGTTGTGCAACACTGCAGTCCTATGGCATTCAAGTCCTAAAAGATGTTTCATTTTTATTCTTACTATCTCTGACATAGTTCTTAAATATAAAACAGAAAAAAGTTAAAATAATAAAAGTACATCTTTGTTACTCAATTCAATGACTTGCTAAACTCTAAACTGACTAACTCATTTCTATCTAACTAAACCACTCAATCCTATTCTTCCAAATGACAGTTTTATTACTGTACTAGATAGATCTGTTTTTTTTTTCATCACCGTGGCATCCAATCCCCCTTATATAACACCTCGATTTCCCAGTAGGCAATCACCTCCACCATTCTCAGTCTCTAAAGTTCGGATAAGCATTTGATCTAACTTGAGGCAATCAAATTCATAGTAATTAAATCAGGGATAAGCATGACATAAGGCAGTAAGATTTAGTCCTACAACTTTTGCTGAAATTTTTAGGAAAGAGATGCTTTCATAATTGCTAAGCCTAGGTTATTGGTGGCAACCTCCAGCATCTCTTAAGAAGGACCAACTAGAGAGTGAAGCTTACACATACTCATAAGGCATATCATAGAGACTTGACATGTTGATGGCAGTATTTGAAGCACTGGATAGAGCAATGTCTAATCTATCAAGTCATTTCCTTGAATTTCCAAGTACATGAGTCAATAAATTCGTTTTATACCCACTTAACTTCTTATTTGCTAGTATAATAACTAATATGTATAGTTTCACATATAATTCGTTTTATCCCAATAGCCTTTAAATCCCAGTTGTCAGTGATAATTTTGATAACTCCCTGAGGCCTGTCTGTATCAGACTTAAATATGTATTATAGGAAGTCTGTAGTGATGAACACATTACTACAAAATTTAAAACTTATTGCCCCTACAATGACTACTCATTTGCAAAGTGTGCTCTTAGAAAAAACAGAATGTAAAACTGATATCAGTATGAAATGGACAGCTCTACCCACTAGAATGTAAACATGCTTACAAAAAGATACATGAAGAAATTCCATTTTATTAAATCTGGAGAAACAAAATTCCTCTACCTGTATTATACAAGAAGCTATACAAGTAAAATTCTTACAATTAATTGAACATAAGTATACAGAAAAGTGCTGTGAGAACCTTTTAACATAAAGGAAATGTAACATACAATAGAAATTTTTTCCATGAATTTTCTCTAGTGGCATGAAATAATCTCACTTGAATTTACAGTTTATCTAAAAACATACCCATATTAGTTGCCTAGGGCTGCTGTAACAAATTACTACAAATTTGGTGGCTTACAACAACAGAAATTTATTTTTTTACAGTTATGGAGGTAAGAGTCTGAAATCAGTTTCATTGGTCTGAATCAATGTCTTCGCAAGGCCACACTCCCTCTAGAGACTCTAGGCAAAAGTACTAGAAGCCTCTTCCAGGTTCTCTCCACTCTGCTCCACAGTCACAATGCCTACTCCTTTTCTGTATGTGTAGATGTCCCTCTGCCCCCACCAGATAATACAGAATAATCTCTCCATCTCAAAATCCTTAATTTATCATACTTGCAAAGTCTTTGTCATACAGTAACATGTAGAGGTTCTAGGGATTATGATACAGATAACTTCTATGTGGCCATTTTTCAGCCTACCACTATATTGTAAGTCACTTCAACAGCTATAATAGTGCCTCCAAAAAGACTAAGAATATGGAAGAAGTATGCATTTTATATTCGCAAATTAAATTTTTTCACAATGTTCTCTACTCATATCAGCATAAACATAAAAAGCTCCAAATCTGTCATAAAATAAAAAAGGGATCCTAAGACCATAGTAAGAAAATGTATAGTAAACATAGCCTTGCAAAGTGATTTCCTTAACCAAACTTAAAATACCATTCCTTGAAACTAAAAAGTCATGACAATCCACTTTATTTCAAATTTAAAAATTAATATAAGACTTTACCTCCAGATCCTAACTGCTTATAGAATCTGTATTCCAAATGTAGCTGTGGTGCTCTTGATTTCATGGGCTCCTAATTGAAAAACAAATAAAAAAAGACATTTAAGTTATTAAAAGAGCACTAGGTCCCAACACAAATGTTATAAATTTTGGTGTCAATGCCTATATTATGTAATAGTCTACAAGGCGTCTTTGTCTAAGATTAGATTCATATAAAAATCAACTTTCTGTTCAATGTAAAATAAAATGATGCTACAAATGTACATAAACTAAGTAGCCATTAGATCAGGCAGGAGAAAAATCCCTTAAGTTTGACTCTTTGACCCTGAGAAAAATATGTTCTGAACATTCATCACTAGAGAAATGATGGCTCTTATGCTATTTCTCCTGTTCTCCAAATTCACCTCTGAACTGCGTACTTCTTACATAAAGGTTCTAGATTAAAGTTAAGTCAAAGGATAGTAAGAACAAAGATGGTAATTTGAAAATGTTGATAGTAGCAACAATGTCTTAATTTTTTTTCACTAAGGTATAACTTATATGCAATAAAACACACAGTTATAAGCGTTAAATCCATATTAACTCCATATATCCCTATAACCACCACACCAATCTACAGAACATTTCCATCATACCTTTTTTACTTCTATCACCTTTGGATTCGTTTTGCCTGTTGCTGGATTTCACCTAAATGATATTATACAATATATGCTTTCTGTTGTGTCCAGCTTTTATCATTCGACATAAATGTTTTTGAGATTCATATACACACACACACACACAAACATGTACAGAGGAAACATGGGTTTTAGACATTAGAAATAATATTAAATATGAAAATACAAGAAGTAGAAAACTGTAACAGGGTAACAGGAAATTTAAAAAAGAACCAACAGAAAAGTATAACAAGGTAATAGAAAATTTCAAAAAGAATCAATAGAACTTTGAAAAATAAGAGAATACAATAACTAAATTTAAAACTCATTTTGCCAGCAGATTAACAGAAGAGAGAATTTGGAAACTGTAAGGCAGACAGAAAAACTATATAGAATGCATCATGAAGGAAGAAAAACTGGAAAACAGAAGAAAAGGATCAGAGACCTGGACAATCCAGTGAGAAGATTTAGTGTGGATTTGATAACAGTATCAGGAGGAAAGGAGACAGAAAAGTGAGCAGATGCAATAACTGGATAAATTATTGCTATGAATATTCCAGAATTGATGAGGTTAACAACCCACCAATTCAAGAGGAATGTGAATCCCAAACAGGATAACTAAAAAGAATTTTACACCAACACATCATAATGAAACTGTGACCAACAACAAAAGAATTCACATAAGCAATATTAAAATCCCACTGCAAAACTTATAAATTTTATTACAGGAGAAAACAATCAGCTTAGTTTTTGAGAGGCAGGATAGTACAGTAGTTAAGAGCACAGACACTGAAACTAAATTGTACTAGGTTTGAATCCTAAATCCTCTACTTCTAGCTGTGTGACTTTCAGCAAGTTACTTAACTTTTCTGTACTTTCCAGTTCCCTCATCTGTAAAATTGGGTTAAAACTTAACCTTTCTTATATATAAAGTACTTAAAACAGTGCCTTCTATACATATAGCACTATATTACCTATAATTCTTCAGTTAACTACTTAGAAGTACATAACCTTAAGATGCAATAAAAAGATGTCCATGTACACAATCACAAATGAAATTAAATATATAACTTATTCAATCACTACTCCCCCTTAGGATAAAAATACACACCCAAATCTGACTTAGTTGAGTCATTTCAACTAGATTCCAGTACTTAAGCAGTAAAATTTTAACACTATATAATAAAAGTCACCTTCCCCAGGATGACATTTTCATTATTCATGTACAACAAGATATAAGGATGGTAGCTGAGGTAATATTAACAAATTATCCTGAAACAAACTGTTGATCTGAACTAGGGTAATATTAGATAAATGTAAAAAATCTTTGTAAGAGATAACGGAGTGAAAGCAGTCACAGAAATCTGCTCTCTGAACTCACGTTATCAAATAATGCCTTTATTTGTACTGAGCAAAGTATAAAAGCCAGATAACACTGAGGTATGCAGACGTAAGATGTTCAAGTGATTACTTTTATGGCAGGTCTAAACAAAATCATGTTATCTGGCACAAACAGATATAACAGATACAAATGAAAAAACATATAAGGAAATCATGAACTATCGTTCAACAATGTATGTGAAAAGTTTTCTGTCCTTCCAATATTTTGGATGAACTTGAGGTGAACGTGACTAGATACCACTCTACAACCTCAAAATACTAGAGACATAGATCCAAAAATATTCCTAGTTCCCCCAAAGAACAATGTATAACCATAATTATTACATGTAATGCTGATCATTGTGCTTTAAAGAAAGACAAAGCAGAGAGGAGGAAGAATGTTTCCCCCCAAAAGGGGAGAAAACTAGTTAAGAGGACAGAGATACAGCACAAAAATAAACTTTAAAAAGTGATATATGTGTATGTATATAAGAAGGCTGAAAGATGACATAATAAACGTTTAGTAAGGCATCAATGGTATGAACAAGTTCCAAATCTATAAATAACAGGACCTAAGGATCACCACTTAATGAATGAAACAGACAAGGAAAGGTCAGCCTAGAGCAGGGGTTTCTGCTTTGACACGAAGGTTTATCTGCCTTAATATATCAGATAACTATCATTCACATACAAAGCATGCTCCCATGAGGAGAGTTGCCCACTACAGGCTGTTGTATTAATAGCACAGACTGTAAACACTGCCACACTTTTATCCTTGCACACCACAAGGATTGTTGTAGGTTCAGGACCACTGGCCTACAACATGAGAAAAGGAAGAATTTCAAAGAAATGAAAGTCAGCAATGCCTGTTCAAACAACGTCCAGGCTGGGCACAGTGGCTCACGCCTGTAATCCCAGCACTTTGGGAGGCCGAGGCAGGCGGATCCCACAGTAGGCCTTCCCGCTGTGATTAATATTCATCAACCTCTTTCTGATTTCATGCTCATGAGGGGACCTTGAAATTTTAACTTAGCTTTCTATGTACATCGGCCCATAGAAAGAAACTTGGGCTTTCTAGACCTGTAAAATACCTCATTATTAGTTAGAAATTCACTCTTTCCTGAATCTGAGAGCTTGATAGTGTGAATTGATTACTGTGAATCCACCTCTAAGAAACGCTGACAACTGGTGAGATAACCTAATCACGTTTTGTTTCATAAGCCAAGGACCAGATCTTAACCAGTCTAAAGCCACATGTCAGCCAACCAATCTCTCTTCATGGCACTGCAACCCTACAACACATCTTTATTTCAAGTGAAAATAAACATTTGTTACACTAAAACTTGGTCTATATTCAAAAGATACTTAAAATTAAATAGTGGAGTTTTTCTATTTCCTCCCATTTGCCTCTTCTCCTAATAGTCTCTCTTTTATATATTCATTTCATATTACCCTAATAACAGAGGTTATATTGACAGAGACAAGGTTGAAAAAGGCAGAGAAAACCAAGCCATGCTAAACCTCATACACATACATATATGTGTATGTATATAAGAAGGCTGAAAGATGACATAATAAATGTTTAGTAAGGCATCAATGGTATGAACAAGTTCCAAATCTATAAACAATAGGACCTAAGGATCACCACTTAATGAATGAAACAGGGAAACCTGGCTGCAAACCAGACAGAAAAGTTGTACCAGGAAAAGTATGTCTTACAAAAATAATTCCTAGATCCCAATTTTTCCAAAGAGATCGCTCTGCTCTGCAGCTGTCATACTGGGCACATTGAAAACTTCAGAATAATTCCACGGGAGTTTGCTTTCCCTGTTACCTATCACCTACCACATCAAGCATTTCTGCATCCCTCAAAGTCAAGCAATAGCCAGCTTTGCCATATATATGAAGTAACAATTTAAAAAGAAATTTCAGAAGCTACCTGGAAGTATGTTTTCAAAGAATATAATCCTGAATACTAAGAACACTTTTGTTTTACCAAAATGTTTGAATCAGAAGGCAAAATCTTGTTAATTTTTATCTAATTAAAAATCCTTCCCTAAATTAAAAATAGGGCCAAGATCCAGTTCTACAATGCTGCCAAAGTAAAGGGATTGAGTTTTTGTGGCACAGACAAACATGAATGTCCTACACATTACCATATACTTTAAGAGCAGGATGATGTTAGGAGCTTAGCAACAAAGATTAGCTATGCATATAACTGTCAAATAAACATTCAAATTATAAATGACATGAAAACAAAAAATAATTAAAATATATGTTAATCACTTAAAAAGTAACAAAGAAATCATTAAGAAAAATTAAGAAACAGGAACTTACCAACTTAATTGCCACATATTCATTTGTGTATAAATTTTTCCCTTGAAAAAGAAAAAAAAATCAGATTCTGCCAGTAATTGATTTTAAAGATACATTATATAAAACTGTACTCTGAAAAAAAGCACATAATACATTTAACTAAAGCATAAGTTTTTGCTTCTAAAATGGCAAAAAAACTTAACAAGGAAATATTCAAACTTATTATCAACTCGATGTATTTAGTATTTCACCTAGATTCAGAGTAGAAAGTGATACAGACACTACAGATACTAGTAGCCCACTTATAAAAATGGAAAGATTCTGACTTTCTTGGAATATTGTATACAATTTAAAAGTAATCAATAGTCAAATGCATGGTCAAAAAATTTCAAAACCAGAACTCCTATATAAGAATAAGAATACCAAATTCCTCTTCCAACTATCATTTCATTTTAAATTCATCATTATTATGAGATGTAATCTTATTAGGGCTCATATTTAATCCAGTAAGTATATTAAATAAACATAAAATATCTGAAATAATATTTAAAAACATTCAATAATTGGCTGTGATAAACTAACCACTTTGAGGAGAAAAATAGTTACTGGTGCCTCACCTTACAACAAAATTAATTCCAAATATCTTGAGTTAAATATAAGCTAAAAACAAGAAAGAATACTTATCACATCCACATATTAAGGATATTCTGAGCAGAAGAAGATCATGGCTGGGCGCGGTGGCTCATGCCTGTAATCCCAACACTTTGGGAGGCTGAGGCAGGTGGATCATGAAGTCAGGAGTTCAAGACCAGACTGACCAACATGGTGAAATCCCGTCTCTACTAAAAATACAAAAATTAGACAGGCATGGTGGCGCACGCCTGTAATCCCAGCTACTCAGGAGGCTGAGGCAGGAGAATTCGCTTGAACCCAGGAGGCAGAGGGTGCAGTGAGCCGAGATCACACCACTGCACTCCAGCCTGGGCAACAGAGTGAGACTCCATTAAAAAAAAAAAAATTAGGATCATAACGTTTTATACAGATTTGATTACATAAAATATTTAAAATATCTAATATCACTAGAGATTAATATTACTAACTTGTAAAGAATTCAAATGAATTACAGTAATCTTTAGCACTGCAAATCAAAAATAATCTAGAAAATTCCAATTGGTCAGCATCTGTAGTCAAAGTAGAGTACTAAAGAGAATTTTGGAAGCACTAAGTATATGAAGATAATTTGATTAATGTATAAGTACACTAAAAAGAATGAAAAAACTGCACAATATGATTTCTGAATTTCCAGTATTTTTTCAATTAGCATGTATTACTTTTATAGTGAGGAAAACAAAACAATGATAGTTTTTTGGGTTTTTTTAATAGTGAGAGTAACTGGCCCTGGTCACAATGGCTACTGAACACAGAAGAAGCAATCAACAACTATGACACATGTGATTTTCCAGCATAATGGCCTGAACCTCCTTCCATACAGCAGCTGATGAACAGTAGCAAAACTTCTAGGCAAAATTTCAGCTTCAGTTGTGTTGCCACCTTTGTACAGTAGTGTTTATTTATACAAATATTATAATACTTTTCTGAATTTTGTCCTTATTGTACAAAATTGAGAGAAAATAAAGGGCAAAAAAGAAGTATTCATATTAACGCTAAGTAACATAGGTGTCATAAACTCAATACAGTTGGCAAAAAGGATGGAACTCAACAGAAGTTCCAAAAGTGGTCAACTTTAAGCTCTATTCATATACTCATTGAACCTATATACATATTTTTAAAAATTATGGAATATTTCATATTTTTAGTCAATTAGTTCAACATTTAGATGTGCCTTCATATACATTTTCAAAAATGCATTATGAATGAAAAGTTAGGTTTCCTCTAGTAAACTTGGCAGTAAATAATTTAATGATATTCACAATGAAGAACTTGATGTCAAAGAACATTAACAAAAGACAATTCTGGTTTTGAGTTCCAAGACAGAATTTTTATTTCCCAAACATATTATCATCTTTTCATAACTATTTTGTATATGATGTTTATTCACAAGTACACAAGGAAAAAATTTCACAGGACAAGAAGTTAGGTTAACTACAGATCTCAAAGAATCAAAATACACCAAATGCCTCTAAAAGTACTATTTTTGTTGGCTTTCATACCTTTGAGGTCACAGCAGAAAGCACTAAATCCTAAAAGGATCATCTTTTTTTGAATACTAGAGATCTTGCTGAAACTTGAAGTCACAATTATGGACAAAGATTAAACAATAACACAAGTGCATTTTTGTCACCTAGCATAGCCACAGCCTCACTTTTAATCAGTATTTGTTATAAACATAAACAAACAAATGATGCACAAAGTATGTGTTTATGTATGGTGTGACTGAAAGGGAGGGAATGTGCATGTAGTGAGAATCCCATTAAAAGAAAAATCCAAGTAAACTGGTGCCGGTTAAGTGATGTTTTAATCCAATTTAAAAAGACATTTCCAGTAAAGCATTGTGCCATATTAAACTTGTTTTACCAATTTTGTGGCTTTGGGGTGGTAATTATCAAAAACTATGTTCTTCAAAAACTACACATATATGTTTACAGCAGAAACAACTATTTACCCACCAATAGCCATTCTCCCCCTACAGAATGCCCAAGCTTGAAAACGGCTGCCCAGCTAAAGACTACATTGCCTGCCTCTCTTTCAGCTTAATGTGGCCATGTGACTTAAGTTCTGAATGTCAGTAGACATTAAGTATGTTACTCCTCACTTCCAGAAAGGAATGTATACGCTCCTGCCCCTTTTTTTCTTTATTCTTCCTGGCTGGGAGATGGAAACAGCTAAAGCAATTACCTTGTGCACAGAGACTGAAGTCACATATTAAGGATGCAGAGGTACCCTGACAGCCTTCGGGTTTCTCCCTCTGGTCTGTGTCGTGTGAAATGAAAATAAACCATTTGCTTGAAACCACTATATATTGGAATTTTTTGTTACCGTCTTACAGTCTATTCCTTAGTTATTACATTTTTCAGGTAAGTTTTATAATAGCTTCAGTTAGAAACAGCAGAAAAATCAATAAACATGAAAATGATGAACCCATCCAAATCTACATATTCATTTGATACATATAAGGCCTGCAGAATTTTCAACAAAGCAACTATCAAATATAAACAATAAAATAAGGAGTTATTAGCTATGTAGGAATAAGAAAAGAAAAAACAAAAATAAGAAATGTTATGGAAGCTCCTGTGGCATACTTAATTATGTCAAAAGTTACAATATCTTATTTCAGGTATGGTTATTCATTAAACAATACATAATATTCTCTTCTGTGCTCTTTTATGATAGACAGATGTGGCCACAGAGCACAAAGGAAAGTCCCTCATGAAAACAAAGGTTACTATACTTAACAAATTCTGAACAGGAAGTCACATCGCATGCCACACAGGGTCACAGGGGAAACACTAGGTTTTGGTTAGGTGGCAGAAAAACAAGAGCAAGCGGAGTGCCTAGGCCAAAGCATTTACTGGGGTTTCCCAGCGAAAGGCAATGCAGGGCAAGGTAAATGGTAAAGGATTACTTAGTTTGAATAATTCCAGTGACTTTTGGGCTATAAGAATGGGTCTCTAGCTTCCAGGTACCTGGCCGTGGGGAAGATAAGGTAGAGGAATATTGCCTCTTGGGTGTATGGGCCAGACAGAAAAGGAGTGTGGATTGGTTAGTGCACATATCATAGGCATGCTCCCAGCTGAGTTTTTGGCTAATTCTAAGAATTGGCTAACCTCTGGAGGGGTAATCTCTTCCCAGCCAAAAAGGTTTTTTAAGATGTCAAAACATCATAATATACAGAAAAATAAAAATACATATATAATACAACCCTATATTTTAGCTAGCTATGTTTGGTCTTATTCAGTGCCTGTCAAAAACATTCCTAGGAGTTTCACTGCCTAAACTAGAAATACATCTACCAATGGCAGAATGCAAACCTTACTACCAACACATAAAATAAAACTACAAACACAGATGGTTCTCAACTATGATGGTTCAATTTGAGATATTTCAACTTTATATAATGATGCAAAAACAACATGCATTCAATAGAAACCATACTTTGAATTTTCCTGGACTAGCAATATGAAGTATGATACTATCACTCTATGCTGGGCAGGTGCAGTGAGCTGCCGCTCTCAGTCAGCCACACAATCATGAGAGTAAACAACCAATATTGTACAGCGTACTGTGTTGCCAGCATTTTCTGGATATTGTGTTTTGGGGTTTCCAATGTCATTATGTCTATAAAATGCCCATTTTCAACTTATGATATTTCAACTTAAGATGGGTTTATCAGGATGTAAACCCATCTTAAGTTAAGGAGTATTTGCACATCAATTCACCTTCCTTATTATCATTTTTTTTTTTTTTACAGACAGGATCTCACTATATTGTCCAGGCTAGACTCAACCTCTTAGAATCAAGCTATCCTCCTATCCTCCTAACTCAGCCACTCCACTTCAGTAACTGGAACTACAGGCATGCCCCACCACACCTGACTGTTTATTTTAAACGAAAAACAGAATCCAGATAAAAATGATAAACACATGTATTTAAATTTGAAAGCAAATAAATAAATATAATTTAAAATTATTATTTCAAATGTTTACCTATTTTTTTTTAATCTCATGGCCTTTTTTTTTTTTTTTTTTTTTGAGACAGAGTCTTACTCTGTCACCCAGGCTAGAAATGCAGTGGCACAATCATAGGTCACTGCAACCTTAAACTCCTCAGCTCAAGTGATCATTCTGCCTCAGGCTCCTGAATAACTAGGACTATAGGCATACACCATCACACCTGGCTAATTTTTAAATTTTCTGTAGAGATAGGCTCTCACTATGTTGCAGAGGCTGGTCTTGAACTTCTGGCCTCAAGCCACCCTCCTGCCTTGGTCTCCCAAAGTTCTGAGATGATAGATGTGAGCCACCATGCCAAGCACCACAAGTCTCAAGTTTTAAATGCCCTGCAATGTCTGGGACAGTATTCTACCCCAAAAAAGAACTGCCCAGCCCAAAATACCAACAGTACCTTTATTGAAAATCACTTACCTATAACATGTATACCTTATAGTCTTTCTTAGCCAATACTAACCATAAAAAATTTCAGTACCAGTAATCAAATGTTCAAGATGTTATCTATTAATGAGGTTTTAAAGAAAGTACTTTAAGAATATAAACCAGCTTTTAACATTAGTGTTTATCCAGGTATAGAAAGATTAATGCTCATAATAACATTTTCTTAACAAAGAAACCATCTGAGGCTTTTTGAAAAAGCAGTAAAATACCCTTTTAGAAGTCTATGAAAAAGGAAGAATAAATGATTAAATTAGCTCTATGCGTACATATTATAAGTATACATAAAACACAGATATATAGAGATAATACATTTAAATAAATTTAAATAAACATACACAGATATATATATACACACATCAAAGACCCACACACAAATTAGATAGACAGAATAGACAGACAGATGTACTAAGAAGCCACGATACTCCTATTCCTGCTTATTCACAGACTATAAAAGAAAGGGGTGCTTTACCTCTTTTTCAGTATATGACATATATAGCTTCAGTATATGGTACATACAGTTTCTCATATTTCTCATATTGCCCTTGTTAAAATGGTCAACTAGCTTTGTGTGAATACACACACACACACACACACATACCTATATACATGTGCCGTGTGTGTATATATGTGTGTGTATTCACACAAATACATATGTATCTGTGTGTGTGTGTAGTTATTTTGAAATAAATTATATGAATCAGATTCTGAATAAAAATGGCCAAAGTATATGCAAGTATAGTGTTGGTCTTTTTACAGTATCATCTAAATTTAATCCTCACAATAACCTAGGAAGTGGTAATAATCCTGATATAAAGAAAAACGTGAGGCCCTGAGTGGTTAAATGACTTATCTGTTCCATAAGGCACTATTTTTATATTTTACCAGCATATTATCAATGTCTAATCATGCCTGGTACATGATAAATATGTAATAAGTACTGGATGGATGTTGCTGAGAATTATACACAATAATAACAGATTATAAACACGTAAATAATGTTTTCTCTAACTCCGAAGTCTGAAACAATTTAAGAATTTCACAGTATCTAATTCAATACCCTTCAAATAATAAAACATAAAACATTCACCCTTTCAAATATTTGAGTCCCTACTAAATGTGAGTCTGCCAGTCACATCATGTAACAAGTATGTATAAACTATATCATTGCCTTTTATTGGCTTGCTTCATTCAAATATTTAATGTGTATCAACTTTCCAAAACTAGTAAGATGAAGGAGTCACTACAAATTAGGGTACTTCACAAGATGAAAAGGAGAAGTAGTTGAATAGATAAACATAAAATTGGATTTATTTCTAGCAGCAGGATTGAATCTAAAAGAAACTGAGAAGTCAAATTTTCTTTTTACATCTAAAGTTCACTCTTGGTGGTCCACTGACCAGAGCCCTCCTGGTACCTGAATACTGACTTCTATACAAACATTATAACCATAACACCCTCCTTCTTAGTTTTTTGCAATGGAAAAGCTACATCACTACTGTACTGGAAGTTAAAAGACCTAGATTTTGATCCTGAGCTTGTTATTCAATTGTTGTGAACATCTGACAATTAACTTTCCCTCACTGAGTTCCAATTGCCTTGAATATAGAGTTAGGAAGCTTAATTAGACCAGTGTTTCCCAAACTTGCCTAATTATAATAACCTGAATCAACACTCTGAGCCCCTTGTTAAGAATATAGACTCCTGAGCCCCACCCCAAACATACTTGGGGCAGAAGGAAGGGTAAAAGGAAAAAATTAAATTACAATTATGTAAATTTCATTAATTGTATGCAGTTTCAGTATATTAACTTGACTTTAAGCCATACCTATGCCCCAAAAGTTATCAATTACTAAACATTTTTGAATCTGAAAAAGTGGCCTAAATATCATTCCTAAAGAACACTGCAAAGGCTTTACTGGCAGCTATTTCAGCCTACTGGGCTATTTTAATTTAATTGTTTGTTTTCTCATAATCTGGATAGTCAATCTCTGGATGGCTAAAGTAGACACTCCTATACTAGGGAATTCCTTACACATGAAAATACAACTACAAAAGAAATTTCCAACATCTTTATTCTTTAAAATTACCACAACCATTAAACAACTAAACAATTAAATAACTAAATCATTTTCATTAAAAAGTATCTTCCAATTTTTAAAATGTTTCTAACATAATGGAATAAACAAAATAGTCTTACCTAATCGTAATTCTCCAAAATTGCCACATCCAATTTTTTTTCCAACTCTAAAGTTAGGTCCAACCATTAAAACTCCAGACGATGAAGACCCAGTTCCTCGAGTGTTGTGTCCCGAACGACCACTAGGTCGTGCCATTCTATCATCTGATTTGTCCTTGTCTTTCTTTTTATTTTCCATATCAAGTTTGCGGTACTCCACTTTGAATTCTTTAATCAAGACAAGCACACTGAAACAGGGTATTGTGAAAATAGGTACATCACTAGGTAACTGTACCAGATGGGTAATGTTAACATTCAAATTGCAGTAGGTAGTCAATTAACTGGAGCATGTTCATCCCATTCGTAAAATTTTTCTTAGTGTCTTTTCAGCAAAACATGTCTTCAAAATTATCTTTTCAATGATGTGAGCTGATATTGATAGAGAGCTAGAATATTAAGAAAAGGAAATTAGTCAACTAAGAATTTTAAAATATATGTCTGGGAAATTAGATAACATAACAAAAGCTTAGGCAAGAATTACTGCTATCTATTGATGCCCATTGAAATCAAACCACAGTATACTTTTAAATTAACCACTACCCTTTATTTATATACCTTAATAACAAAGATACGAAACAAAGATATCAGGGATTCAATTACTTCTTAAAAATTAAAGGAACAAAATTATACTATTTCATAAATCAACATACATTCACTAATATAAACCTCCCAACTTAAAATTACCTCAATTAGACAAAAAGTACTCAAAAAATTCCAGTAAGTCAACATAAGATTTTCAATTTAAAAGTAGAAAGAGAATGAATTATAAAAATAAAATACCTTAATAAAAATATATTCCCCATGTTCATATACTTAATAATTTTCAAAGTCTTTTTTAAATATATATTATCATATGATTTTCATTTATTCAAGTATTACCTTATAATTACACATGGGATTGGAGCATAGAACTGACAATATCAAGAACATTCTTCCCACCCCTCAAAGAAAACAATTAATTCTTATATAACATTTAACGTGGGCCTTAAAAACATAAATGTAATTTCACAAGACTGTGAAATGTTGACAGGCATCAACCTTATCAGATGCAGAAATTAGGTATTAAATTTCTAACATGCAGATAAAAACATTAAAGCTCAAAATATTTTTCAAGGCTTTTGGAAGAGTCTGCCCCATTCATATTCTCTGGGAATTGCAGTGATCAAATGTACCTTAATTCTGTGGTAATTCTGCACCTTTACAGGATTTCCCTACTTTTGTTTGAACAAATTGAGTGGGCTATCATTCGTTGCTATTAAAGAAGTTATAAATTCAAAATATAGTCACTAATGAAGAAACAAGGACTGATATCAAATACTTATTCCTATTACAAAAATTTTCTAATTATACAATGCAACCATAAAAAGGGTTGAAACGGACAGTATTTACTGATTAATTTTCAGCAACCCCCAAATATACAATTACTGTTACAAGTAGTGACTAACTGGGGCCGGTGGTGTAGGCAATAAGGGAATTTACCAAGACAGTTGGTAAAGAAAGGCAGGCTTATTAGAAAAAGCAGGAAAACACTTTGCAAGAAAGCAATGGGCAGATGAGCAAGAGAGGAGCTGACTGAAAAGAGACTAAGGCTTGGTGGGGATTTTATAGGATCGTTCTTGTGCTGGAGAGGGCTATGTGCAGTACTGGTAATGCCAAGGTTGCAGTGAGCTAACCTGCACTTTTCTATTAGCAGAGGGTCTGGTGATAAGTTGGGTATAGGAAGACTGTGAGTTTTTTGCACAGGAGGACTGTGAGATTTTTGCACAGGAGGGCTATGTGTCCTGGACTATGAAGAAAGGCAGACTTACAGCTTATCTGCTTTTTCCTTTTATGCTCCCCTGCTCCCACCAGCCTGACTCCTTTTCCCTAATTAGGATTCCACAATTAGTCCTAACACCCAATCTATTTATGAAGTTTCTTGTTTTATTTGCCATATTCTTATTTGCAGATGAAACTGAGTTCCTGTTTACTCTGCTTCTAGTCATGACAGAGTAACTATACTGAACATCTCTGCCTGTTGTAAACAAGTAGAAAGCTGGACAAAACATATGAAGCACCTGTTTTTAAGCATCAAATAAAAGGCAGCACAGACTGTGATCCCTTAGAAAAAACACAAAAGGTGAGTCGCACCTTCATCCAAGCTCTCTGGCTAGGAGCAATTTCCTGACCACAGCACAAGGAGGTGAGGCTCAGGCAACACACAGTGATCACAGATCAGAATTTGCAGCTGTTGAAGTAAATGGAATTTGTAGTACACAGTATCAAAAATGAAGGAGTTTTGCAGTGGAGTGGTGTGGTAAGGTGGTGGTAGGGCAGAAGGCTAGGCTACATGTGTACAAGGGAATAGTCTAAAAAAACCTAGCAGAAAATAGTTACTACAGTGTTAAATGAAGAATGGAGACACTAGAAGCTGCACAGAACTGAGAGACTCTAAAGTTCCTATTCAGTCATAGCAGAAGAACCTCACTAATATCCCAGGCATTCAGCTCAGAGGCCACAAAAACTCTTAAAAATAAGGACCATACCCGACATAAGGCCTACTCTAGACTGTCCCAACTAAAGTCTAAAACTAAACCTAGATAGGATTCAGAGTAGCTCTGAGCACATTAACTGCATTCCAGAACAAAACTCAAGTCTCAAAAAGACAAAAAGCCAGACTCTCAACAACACAGAATTTCCAATATCCATGACACAACTAAAAATTACCAAACATGTAAAGCAGCATCAAATGTAACCCATGGTCAAGAAACAAAGCTGTCACAAGAGACAGACTCCAAGATGACCCTGATGTTTGAATTAGAAGATACGACTTTAACACTAGTAAATAGCTGTTAGAGTCCTATTTAACCAGAGAAAAAGAAGAGGGTGGAAAAAAAAAACGAATAATAGCTAAAAACTCCCCAAATTTGGTAAACACACACACACACACAAAATCTAGGCATATCACAAACTGCTAAAATCCAAAAATTTGAAAAGTCTTGAAAGCAGAGAGAGAAAAAAACACACGACATACAGCAGAACTAACTTCTTATCAAAAACAATGGAGGCCCAAAAGAAAATGGAAGGATACTTTCAAAGCAATGAAAGGGGGAATAAAAACTTTCAACCTAGAATTATTTTTCCCCTCTTTTTGCCACAGGTGTTGATCAATTCAGAATTCTACATCCAGTAATATTATTCTTCAAAACAAGGAGAAAAAAAGCCATTTTTGGATGAAGGGAAGCTAAGAATTAGTTGCCAGCAGACCTGCACAACAAGAAATGCTTTTAAAATAGTCCTTTAAGCTGAAGTAAATCACATAATATCAAATAGAAATTTGAAACTTTAAGAAGAAATCAAGAGCACTGAAACTAGGAAATGCATGAGTATTCATTTCCTTTAAAGATAAATTACTATTAAAGCATAAACAATTTCTTAGTGTCATATATAACAGGTAGAAGTAAAATATATGACAACATAAATGGCAAGGAGGGGGAGTTGTAAATGGAACGACACTGTTTTAAGATTCCTTCTTGAAAATTATTGAGAGAAGATTTTAAGTCTTCTCACCACACACAAAAAAAGTAAGGTAATGCATATGTTAATCAGCTCTATTTAGCTATTCCACAATGTACACTTATTTCAAAATATCATCTTCTACACAATAAATATATATAACTTTTATTTGTTAAATATATAAAAAGAAAACAGATGGGGAAAATATTCTATTTGTGAAGAATTACATGGTTCCATATTCATTCTAGGTAGCCAATGATAAGTTAAAATGCACATTTTAATACCTAGTTCAAACAATAAAAAATTAGTTACAATAGGAATAGCTAAAAAAAAGTACAAGAAATAAAATGGAAGACTAAACATTACTTGGTTGAAACAACAGAAGAGAAACAAAAGACATACAAGATAAAACAAATAGCAAGACAGTGGACTTTAAAACATACATAAAATGAAATAGACCAGATTTTCCCCCAAAGAGAAAAAAATTGTCAGACTATATAAAAAAGCAAGACTCAACTACAAACTGTTTACAAGAAACTATTTTAAATACAAAGACACAGCAGTGGCTCACAACTGTAATCCCAGCACTTTGGGAGGCAGAGGTAGGTGATTCGCTTGACCTCAGGAGTTCAAGACCAGCCTGGGCAACATGGTGAGAGCCTGCCTCTAATAAAAATACAAAAATAATAAGCTGGGAGTGGTGGCGCACACCTGTAGTCCCAGCTACTTGGGAGGCTGAGGTGGGAGAATGGCTTGAACCTGGGAGGCAGAGGTTGCAGTGAGCTGAGATTGTGCCACTGCACTCCAGCCTGGGCAGCAGAATGAGACCCTGTCTCAAAATAAATAAATGAACAAATACAAATATACAGAGAGACTGAAAGTTAAATAAAAGAAAAAGATATACTGTGTAAATAGCACATATAAGAAGCCTGTGAGGCTATAATATTATCATACAAACTGGACATCAAAACAAAGGATTATCTACAAATTTACAGAGGTGCATTTCATAATGATAAAAATATCAATTCAACAGAAAGACATAAAAACCATAAATATGAATGAGCAAAACGAGGCAAAACAAAACTAAAAAGAAAAAAGGCAATCATTGTTACAAATTTTTTAATAGCATGATTTCAGTAATCAACAAGGTATAAGACAAAATATCAGTATGTATATGGTAGATCTAGATAATACCATCAACTACCTTGAGCTAACTGCCATGTATAAAATACCGCAAAATAAAATTCCCTTTCAATGCTCACCAAGAAAGATCATATGCTGTGCTATAATTTAAATCTCAAGTCACTAAAATATTACAGAGTATATTTAGTCAAAATAGAATTAAATTAGAAATCGCCAGACTTGTTGGCTCATGCCTGTAATTCCAGCACATTGGGAGGCCAAGGTGGGTATATATCACTTGAGGTCAGAAGTTCGAGACCAGCCTGGCCAACATGGTTAAACCCCATCTCTACTAAAAATACAAAAATTAGCCAGACGTGGTGGCACATGCCTGTAGTCCCAGCTGCTCGGGAGGCTGAGGCAGCAAAATCGATTGAACCTGGGAGGCGGAGGTTGCAATGAGCAAAGATCATGTCACTGCACTGCAGCCTGGGCAGCAGAGCAAGACACTGTCTCAAAAAAATAAAAAATAATTAAATTAGAAATCGACAGCTGTATAGCATCTAGAAGAGTCCCAAAATTTGAAAATTAAACACACATTTAAATAATTCAGGAGTTGAAAAAAAAAATCACAAGAGAAATTAGAAAAAAATCTAATTTGCAATTCTAATGCTTAGCAGAAAACTAGAAGCTTTAAATGCCTATATTAGAGAAGAAGTTTTTAATCGGTGATCTGGACTTTCTTCTTAAAATAGCTAGAGAAAAGAGCAAATCAGACAAGAGTTGAGGAAGTACTTCAATAGAGTTATTACTAATACAGACTTATAGGAAAATATAGTCTTAATGAGCAAAAAATGTAGTCTTAATGAGCAAAAACAGGAATTCTCAGCTGATAAACAGAAAAATAAAACAGAAAAAAAAAGAGACCCTCAAATAAAAACTGTCATATCTGAAATGAAAAACTTCACTAGATACACTCAGTGGCAAACTGGATAAAGCAGAAGAAAGTGTCAATAATTTCCAAAGAAATTATCCAGAGAGGAAAATCAACAAAACAGAAAATAGACCACAATAGAAAAAATAAAGACAAAAACTGATTCTTTGAAAAAGGTCAACGAAATTTCTAACTCTTAGCAAAAATGATCAAGAACAAAAGAGAATATACAAATTACCAATAAGAACAATGAAAGAAGGGATATCAAAATGATCCTATAAATACTAAAGGACAAAGGACTATAAGTAACTTTAGGCCAATAAATTTAATACAGATGAAATGGACAAATCCCTTGAAAAATGTAACACAGGGATACAAGGTGAAACAAAATATCAAAAGTTCCATATCTATTTTTAAAACTTTATTAAAAAAAAGTATTCCCATAAAGATGATTTTGCTGGCAAATTTTATGAAATATTAGGAAAAAGTAATACTGTTCTAAAGCTCTTTCAGGACACAGGAATAATCAATTTACTTTGTGAGATCAGCACAATCCTAATACAAAAGCCTGACAAAAACAATTCAAGCAAAGAAAATTAAACCTGCATTTCTCATGAGCATAGATACAAAAATTCTTCGCAACATGAGCAAATATGTAGAAAGTTTAACAAATAATAATCAAACAGAGTTTAATACTAGAAATGTACCACTGACTTAACATTTGAAATCAATGCACCACCAAACTAACAGAAAAAAGAAAACCCACAGGGATAATCTTTTTTTTTTTTTTTTTTAATCTGCTCTTTCACCCAGGCTGGAGTGCATTAACACAATCACAGCTCACTGCAGCCTCGACTTGCTCAGGCTCTGGTGATTTTCCCACCCCAGCCTCCCGAGTAGCTGAGACCACAGACACACACCACCACACTCAGCTAATTATTTTTTTGTACAGTCAAGGTTTGCCATGTTGCCCAGGCTGGTCTCAAACCCCCAGGCTCAAGCAATATACCCGCCTCAGCCTCTCAAAGTGCTGGCATTACAGCCCAATGAGATCATTTCTACAGACAAGAGGTTATGTTTGACAAAATTCAACCCACAACCAGGCGTGGTGGCTCATGCCTATAACTCCAGCACTTTGGAAGGCAAAGCCTGGAGGATTGCTTGAGGCCAGGCCAGGCTGAGAAACAAAGCAAAACTCTGTCTCTACAAAAATGCATTTTTAAAAAATAATAATTTGAAATGGATCATAAACCTAAATACAAATACCAGAACCATAAAGAGGGGTATCTTTGCTATCTTAAGGTAAGTAAAAATTTCTTAGAAGACGCTAAAATCACTAATCATTAAAAATCTTAATAGTCATCAAAATTAATCATTTCTCATCAAATGATAGCTTTAAAAAACAAATACAAACACTTCAGAATGGGCTAAATTATTTTATATGAGTGTGTATAAATACGTTGCAACTGAACAATAAGAAAAACAACTTTTAAAAAAATTATTATACTTTAAGTTCTGGGATACATGTGCAGAACGTGCAGGTTTGTTACACAGGTATACATGCACCATGGTGGTATGCTGCACCCATCAAACCGTAATCTACATTAGGTATTTCTCCTAATGCTATCCTCTCCTAGCTCCCCACTCCCCAACAGGCCCCAGTGTGTGATATTCCCCTCCCTGTGTCCATGTGTTCTCACTGAACAACTCCATTTTTTTAAATATAGAAACGATCTGAATAGACTCTTTTCACAAAGAATATATACAAATTGCCACAAAGCATATGAAGCACTGCTCAGTATCATTACTTGTCATGCAAACATAAATTAAAACCATAATGAAATGCCATTTCACACCCATTAAAATAGCTAACATTTAAAAGACTGACAATATCAAGTGTTGGTAAGAATGAAGAACTGGAACTCTCAAAAAAGTGCTGGTGGGAGTAAAAAATAGTATGACTTTGGAAAAAAGGTTGACAGTTTCTTATAAAGTAAAATATACATCTATCCTATGACCTAGCAATGCCACTCTTAGATGTTTACCCAAGGAAATAAAAATGTATGTTTACAAAAAGACTTGTACACTAATGTTTACAGCAGCCTCACTTATAGTAATAGTCAAAAATTGGAAACAATCCAAATGTGCATTAACAGAAGAATAAACAAATTGGTATAGTCATATAATAGATGACTACTCAGCATTAAAAAGGAACGAACTGCTGATACATGCAACAATATGGTGAATTTCTCAGATATTAGACTGAGTAAAAGAAGTCAGGCATAAACAATTACCTATTACATGATTCTAGTTATATTTAGCTCTAGAACCAGCAAAACTAAGCTGTGGTGATAGAAATCCTATCAGCGGTTAAGTAGGGTGGTAGGAAATTTGACTGTAAAATGTCATGAGGAAACTTTCTGCAGGAAAGAAATGTTCTATATCTTAATTGGGAGGAAATTACATGGATATATACATTTGCCAAAACTCATCAAACTATATTTAAAATCTATACATTGTATGTAAATTGCATCTCAAAATATGATTTTTAAAAACAACTGCCCCCATACACACATAAAAAACTGCGTGTTTCATCTCAACATGTATGTTTTCCCCAGCACACCATTACTATAAAACTTAGCTTAAAATGCTACGTTTTGTACAAATCTATGGGGTACATGTACAATTTTGTTACATACATAGATTGCATATGGTCAACCTCAGGGCTTTTACCATCACCCAAAACATGTACATTGTGCCCACTAATTAGTTTCTCATCATCCCACTCCCTCCCACCCCCTCACCCTTCCAAGTCTCCACTGTCTATCATTCCACTCTCTAAGTCCATGTATAAACATTTTTAGTACCCACTTATAAGTGAGAACATGTGATATCTGACTTTCTGTTCCTAGCTTAAGATAATGACCTCCAGTTCTATCCATGTTGCTGCAAAAGACATGATTCACTCTTTCTTATGGCTGAATAGTATTCTATTATGTATATATACTACATTTTCTTTACACATTCATCCTTTGATGGGCACTTAGGTTGATTCTATATCTTTGCTATTGTGAACAGTGCTGCCATAAATGTAGGAGTGCAAGCATCTTTTTGATATGTGGATTTCTCTTCCTTTGGGTAGATAGCCAGTAGTGAGATTGCTGGATCCAGTGGTAGTTCTATTTTCAGTTATTTGAGAAGTCTCCATACTGTTTTCCATATAGGTTGTACTAATTTACATTCCCACCAACAGTGTATAAGAGTTCCCTTTTCTCTGTATCCTCGCCAACATCTGTGATTTTTTGTCTTTTTAGTAACAGTCATTATGATTGAAGAAAGATGATATCTCATTGTGGTTTTAATTTGCATTTCCCTGATGATTTGTGATGCTGAATATTTTTTCTTATGCCATTGGCCATGTGTGTATCTTCTTTTGAAAAATGTCTATTCATGTCCTTTGCCCACTAATAGGATTATTTCTTCTTCTAATGCCACTTTTTTAACAATTAATGAACTTAATATTTTATTTTAGAAGTTTTATTTGACATATAATTGTACATATTTATGGGGTACATGGTGATGTTTCAATACACATACTATATAGTGATCACATCAGAGTAATTAGCATAGGCATCATCTCAAACATTTATGATTTATTTGTGTTGGGAACATTCAATATACTCCTTCTAGCTATTTGAAACTATGCATTACTGTTAACTATAGTCCCCCTACAGTGGTACGGAAAACTAGAACTAATTCCTCCTATCTAGCTTTAAGAAGCTTTTTTTTAAAAAAAAAAAAAAAGCCCTTCATATTTTTTCAATTTAGAAGGAAATAATTTTCTTTTGGCAAATTTTCATGTTATTTTAAATATATAGCTTTTCATTTATGTTTAATTAATCAAATATCAAAAAAAGTATGCTACATGTAATAAGAATTCCAGTATTACAATGAAGTAAAAATATTCCTTGGGATATCCATACCCCTTATCTTCCATCCCACCTGCCCTTGTCAGAGAGAATCATTACTTTTCATTTGATGTGTATGCTCCAAAGCTTTTAATGCTTGTGCATGCATATAAATACTTATGTATAGAAATATGTGTAGGTGGATTGGTTCATTTTACATAAGAGGTCCATATGAAGCCTCTGGAGAACCAAAACTGTTCCACAATAAAAGCATTTAAAAGCACATAAAGGACTTTTGCCTTTTCCCTTTCCTATTCCTTCCCCTGACATGAACCCTAGAGGAGCAAGGGGCAGCTAATGAATGGGAGAATGCAAGAAAGAAAAATGAAGAAACAACAACTACTTCCCTTCCTCAAAAGAGGATCCAGAGTCAAGTGCCAAGTCTGAAACTAGGAGGCAGAGAGAGGCAGAAAGAAGTGATGAGTTAGCTTAAAATTGAACATCAAAATTTGACCGGGTCATTTTGATATCTGAAAAGCAATCCACTGAGAAAACAGAACTATTCTTATAAAGATACATGACAAGAAATCAGTGAAAATGGACTAGGATATCATTCATGAGTCAAGAAGTGAAAATAATAAAAGATGTAGATGACAACAGTGGTTAGGGAGAAACTAAGCCATTTCCTATTTTATTCCATCTAGTTTAGTACATTCAGGTAACTGTTCATAAACTTGTAATAATGTATTTTTTTACTTTTCAAAAATACTTTTAACAAATTAGAATTTTAATTAAAATATTTTCTTAGTAAGAGTCTTAGTATGTTATAGTATTTTCCCTACCATAGCACCTATCAAGCAGTATTAGAATTGCCTACATGTTTCTCTATACCAGGAGTCATGAAACTACAGCCTGCAAGCTATTTGCCTATTTTTATAGAACCTTAGACCTACGAATAGTCTTTACATTTTTACATAGTTGGGGGTGGGGGATTATAAGAATAATAATATTTTATAACATGCGACAATGATAAGAAATCCAAGTTTAGTCTTCATAAATAAAATGGTATAGGAATCCATGCTAATTTGTTTACATGTTGTTATGGATGCTTTTGTGCTACAAGAGAAGAGTTGAATAGTTGTGACAGAGACCATATGTGGTGCTCTTATCACTTCACACTGCTGCTCAGAGAATCATAGCAGTGGCACAGTTATAACTTGACAGTAGTGCCACACACATAACCTACCGCTACATCGTACGTATTTTTTATTACCAATGCATATGGATCATGTCAAAACCAATAGAGAAAGTGGACTTTCACGGTCGTGCTTTTAAAGCACAATGGAGTTATTCGTTCTCAAATTAGATGAGAAAGCATTGTGTTTATTATACAATGGCACTATGCTGAACAACACAACACACTTGGACATGACCAAATGTACTAGTTTTCTATTACTGTGTTACAACTTATTAAAATCTTAGAGGTTTAAAACAACACAAACATTATCTCGCAGTCTCTGTGGATCAAAGCCTGGGCACAGCTTAGCTAAGTGATCTGCTCAGGCTGTATTCAAGGTATTGGCTAGACACTTTCTCATCTGGAGGTTCAAGTGGGGAAAAAATCCTCTTCCAAGCTCCTTCAGACTGTGGGCAGAATTCATATGCTTGCAGTGTATAACTGAGAGCCCCAGCTTTTTGCTGGCTGTCAGATGGAAGCCACCCTCAGTTTCTAGAGGTTGCCTAGAGTTTCTAGAAGCTACCTATAGTTTGCCATGAGGGCTTCTCCAAAATGGCTGCTTATTTCTTCAAGCCCTCAAGAAAAATCTCTAGCTCTGATTTTCTAAGATTGAGTATTATATAAGGTAGCATAACCTTCTCTTATACCTAAGTCCCAAGCTTTGTATCCTGCTCCAACACACCAATTCTCCCAGGTCTTGGAATCCTTGATAGCTGCTTCCAGACCTCTTTAATGCTGCTTGCTAGACTAAGTACTATTATAAAGAACATAGAATTAAACAAAAGTAGTCCTGGAATCCCATTTAGCTCCTATGTAGTTGTACAGCATTGAGCAAGACACTTAATCTGTCTAAGCTCATTTTAATAATTATAAAATAGAAAGATTAGACTTGGAAATTTCTAAGGGTATTCTTATATTATATGCAGTTTTATAATTGTCTG
Source organism: Pan paniscus (assembly GCF_029289425.2). Classification (NCBI taxonomy): domain Eukaryota; kingdom Metazoa; phylum Chordata; class Mammalia; order Primates; family Hominidae; genus Pan; species Pan paniscus. Next base: position 118,820,589 of record NC_073253.2, on the reverse strand, counting down.
TTGTATTTGATGACAAGGGCCCTAGTATACGTAACTTTATGATCCCTGAACCTAGCACACTGCCTGACACCTAGGACAGTTAATACATACTGTAGATGAATAAATGAGTTCTTTCTATCTCTAAACATTTCTAGTCAATAAACCCCATCTGTGCACAGGATCCCAAGAACTTTATGAAGAAAAAAAACAGCAGAGAAAACAGAACAGCAAAAGAAAGCTAAAGCATTTACCCAGAAATATTAGCCTAGTCCCTCAATCACAAATATAAACTGACAATCAAGCACCACTAGATACATCAGGAAAGCTAACAATATGAAAAACACCCTCTCCCAAAAAATAAAAAATAAAAAAAATAAAAAACCTCTGTGGGAAGCAGATCATCTGAAGAACAGAAGAGAACTTACTTTAAAAACAGCAGCAAAAATTGAAACAATTAGCCCCTAAGGGCTTTTGAGAAGTATAACAACACATAAATATATAAGAAAATAATGCTGCATTAAATGGAATAAACAAGAACAAAGTGGAGGAATAATCCTAATATTTAAAACAAAAATATAAAGACATTAAAAAATAAAGAAAAAAAGACGGAAACAATCCAATACCTCCAACTTCCAACTAATAATAAAAATTAATAGGGAGGACAGAGAAAATTAAGAAAAAGAAATCATAAAAGAAAATTTTCCTAAGCTGGGGCCAAAAGGGACCTCAGAAGGTTAAGAAGGAAAGAAAAGCAACTCTATCATACTACTTGATTCAAAAGCTTGTCATAATACCGTACGATAGATAACTGATTTTCAACTTTTAAATTCAATCTTAGCAAAAAGAAAAAATGCAAGATAAAAGTCCTGTAAAAATATAAATTTAACCAACCTTGACAGTGTTAAAATAATACTACAATTGAAACTGACAGAAGCTCAGCTGTTAATGGGGAATAGGTAAGGTAAAAGGAAGGACGGGGCAAGAATATCCACATCCTGCAAAGTACAGAGTTAAGAGATAACCTAAAAATTTACTAAAACAAGAAACAGAGATGTAAGAACATTATTTAAAGTGTCAATGGTAAGTAATAGATTAAGTAAACTTAATAACTACCCAAACATTTAAAGACAGAAGGGAAAGTGGGAGTATGTGAGCTAAAATTTCATCCTTAGTGGAGAATTAAAAGATAATACAAAAATTTGACATAGTATCAAAAAGAAAAGTGTATGCTTATTATTTAGAATTCATAAAAGTAACCACCTGAAGCATTTAAAACTGAAATAACTAAAACTGGTTCTATCTACTGAAAAATTCAAAGACTAGAAATAAAGGGCAAGAGACTATTGCTTATATTTCTTTTCCACATACGGGCATTAATTTAATAGACCTATTAATTCTACTATCAACAAATGAGTAACTTGCATCCTAAAGATAACTAAAAAACACTGTGAAATTTGAGAAGAATATTTCAAAAAATTTAACAGTACAAAGTATTAAGTGCCTCTACAAATCAGTTTTTGCTTTTGCTTACTTTTAATGAAAACAGACTCCATCAATAATAGTGGAGACAGCTGTGGAGTTCTTAACCTGAAATCCATAGACTTCCTGAGAATTTTCTAAAGAGAAAACCACAGTTTTCAACAGGTTTGATATCAAAAGATTATGTGATCTTAAAAAAAAGTTAAGAACCACTGAAAAGAATACTTTTATTTTCTCACTGAATTGCTTTATAAATATATTCTTAGAAGCAATCTATCCTAAAAACTTAAGTAATATCAGCACTTTATTTAAAAGCCAACCTTGTTATAAAAAATTATTTAGGGCAGTTTGTAATACATGCACTACAAAAAGAATGAAGAAAAGATTTACATAAAGAAATCAGCAGAGAAGTAAAATGATCTTAGAAATAAAACTATGTAATACTAATATACCATGAGTTTCAGTACCCATTCAAAGCAAATGTATTTTTGCACTTTATAGTAGTCAGGCAAAAACAAAAATATGATTAGAAATAGAATTAGCTACAAAATTCAGAGTGTACATTAAAATTATACCAGTTGCTAAAAATACCTTAATATTACAGCAGTTGCTAAAAATACCTAAATATTCTTAAAAATTAAGAATAATCTTAATATTGTATTATACCTGCAGATGCAGTCAATGGTAAAAACTGAAAATTTCCCTCACAGAAGCTTTAGATTCAAAAACTACAGGAAGAGAATGGAAAAATGCATCTTGAAAACTTAAAAATTAGGCACCCATTAAAATAAAAACTACTGAGAGAAGACTCACAGAAATATCCCCTGCTTACAATTTTTTGTAACATAGTTACTTATACTGCTTTACATTTTTATTTTTACAAGAGATATTGCCTCTTTAACTGAAATCTTAATCCATCTACTACTAAAAATAACAGACATACATTTAATGTAGCATAAAGCTACATGTGTGAATAAATGGTAATAAAATATTTACAACTTCAAATCTGTAATTATTCTCAGTTTACTAACTTATTGAAATATCTACATTCAAAAGGAATTCTTCAGAAGCTTTTAAAAATTATCTTTGAGAATGAATGAATATAAATAATTTATTTGCTTTCACAAACAATTACAATTTTGATATAGTAATATCTACTAATAAAGATAAAAATGAGCTGCTAAATATAGAAAACATTAGACATAATCTGATTATATGAATAGAAATGTCAGCCACTGGCATACTTCTAATTTGATGACCACTGATGAATCTACAAAACACAGAACAGAAAATCAGATTCTCTAATATGCATGGCCCAATAATTTAGGACTTGACAAAGCCAACTGACCTCCTTAAGACTGCAAACTAAGTCTTAAGTCTTAGTCTTAAGTCTACTTAAGTCTAAGGAGAAAGTAGTCTGAGAACATATCGGTATTAAGTATTGAAAGTTCCTATAGGTATATTTTCATATTTAGCATGTTATTCAATATTGTTTACAAGTATAAATTTACAACAAATGGAAATTTAAAAATCAAAATTTATAGTCAAATGTTACTTGTCATAGAATTGATTTCCCACTGCTTCGTTATCTCAAATGAAAACCTCCAAATTTAGTATATGAAACGACTCATTCAGTGTTTCAAATGCTTTATTCAGTCTCAATAAAAATTATATTACAATACATGTCTTCAGCCTTCTCCAAAATTTAAATCAGTAAAGATATTTGTGATGTGATGGCTAGCCGTTACATCACATGCTTCTATTAGCAGCAAATGTCCCAGTTACTGGTTTCTGGCATTAGCTCAACTGTGGTTGTCTAAGAAAAGAATAAACACTTATTTTTAAAAGCTAAATCATTAACTGTAATGTCAAAAATGGATATCAATTTCTAAAATTACATACTACAGAAACTTTGTTTATCCCAGAAAGATTTAGTAACTATCATCTACAACACTTTACAGTTTTGAAACTTGATTTCAGTGATATCTTTGTACATTCCTATTAAGACCCAGGAATTTCTAGCTTTTAAAAATTACCACCCAGTTTTGTTTAAACAATGTTCTCCAAACTGTGGATCAGGGCCCATTAGTGGGCCACTTAATCAATTTAATGGGTCTCAGACAACAGTTTTTTTAATAAAATAGTACCAAACAGGAAAGAAAATGGAAAGTACATATGTAATAAGGATAAATCATGTTTAACAAGATTTGTAGGCTTTAAATGAATGTACATGTATCATTGGGTCAGTAATCAAAAAGTATTTCTACAGTTTAAAAGCTACTGTATTATGGCACAGGAGTATCATCAAAACATACTATATTATAATCAGTTACAATTAAATAAATTATTAAATGAGAAACCTTATTAAAATCTAAATTTCCTAGGTATAAATATTACTGGAAGTCTAATTAAATTAATAGTCTAATTATTCAGCTCTCACTGTTCTCCAGTAACTACAATACGACCATTTCATAGGTCCTCAAAATGTCTTTTTATGCCTTCTATTCTCAATTTCACAAGTGAATTTACACTCCCATTTGTAATACCCTTTATCATAGCCCATATGTCTCAATAGTTGGAAGGGGAGGAAATATTTAATTTATGATTTTTTTTTTTTTGAGACAGGGTCTCACTTTGTCACCCAGGCTGGAATGCAGTGGCCCGAACACATCTCAAAATAGCTGGGACTACAGGTGCATGCCACTACACGAGGCTAATTTTTGTATTTTTTGTAGAGACAGGGTTTTGCCATGTTGCCCAGGCTGGTCTCAAACTTCTGAGCTCATGCAATCTGCCTGCCTTGGTCTCCCAAAGTGCTCATATAAGTATGAGCCACCACACCCAGTAGAAATATCTAATTTGAAAATGCACACCCTCCTAAGCATTTACTATACCTAAACCCAGAAAAGCAAAGAGCACCTTCATCTTTAAGAATGACAGGAATCAAAACTCAAGACGAGGTCATGCTAAATTTTTATTACCGAAATATTCACCACACCAACCTCCGTGAGCAGGTCATCTTACTATCTATAATCAGAAATTTCACTGCAAACCCTAATCCTAACAATGCCATAAAATTTAAACTGCAAGCCATCAAGGAAATTTTGGGATGCTTATTTTCATTCAACAAATATTTACTGAGTACTTACCATGCACCAGACACAGGTACAGGTCTAGGTGCTAGAAATACAGTGATGAACTTGCCCCCAAAAAGATCTCATCAGGACTCTTAATGATCTATCTACTTCCATTACCCACAACTTTCTGTAGTACATTTTTAATACTGATTTAAAAGAATGTTCTTTCATCTCAGGAAAACCAAAAAAACAGCTGATTTATTAGCAGTTATGTTTTATAAAGTCACTGCAAATACTGAACCACTGCTTCCAGGATAAATACAGAGTTATGTTCCGCCAGCCTCTGGTCACAAGATTTTCATCAACCAATCAATACGTAACTTTGTTTTTTGTATGTTTCTCTTTCAAGACACCTTATTTAATACACATCTCTGATTCATTAACATTGCACTAATAGCCAACAGCATTATACTCATGCCTGAACTCAGCTTATTTAACACATGAATTTTTTCCATAAGGCTTATCACACCTCTCTTGCACTTAGGACCACTAGGCAGCAGCACATCAGCCCTAAGCTTGGGGGCCATTTTAAACAGTGAAATCACCAGGAAAAGGTTAATAAATAGCTTGCAAAAAGCAAGCTCTTCTTCAGAAAGCAGAGAATCACCTTATTCAACGTCAACTGGGAACACACACATTGGGTGACTCAAAATTTTTGCCACTCTGTGTATGTACATGTCTGTGAATGACTGGGATTACTGAGTTTAGGGTTACAAATAAATTTTAGCAAGCAAGTACATTTACAAATATGGAATCTATGAATAATGAGAATAAATTCTAATTGGTGAGGGGGATTTTCTCTTAAAAAGTAATCTAGCTAATAAATGAATAAGAATTGACAACTAAATTATAACCATTACACAACTCTTAGTAAATTAATGGACTAGGCAAGGATCATCAATGACTGCTAACATTCCAAAAAGAAAGACAACTTTTGATCTTCCCAATGGAAGAAAAAATAATTGAAACTGATCAAACCTCTACACCCCACCACCGATTTAGAGGAAAGATATGGGACAATATTTTCACTCTTTAACATTAAGATACTCCATTTGTTAATCTGATGTCCTCAAGGAAAAAAAGTCATTTTATTCAATTCTGTCTCCCTAATACCTACTATAACACATAGCAGTCAACATTGATTAAAAGTTTCTTAAATAAATAAGTGAATAAATGAATGAACAACCTCTTAGAAATTTAAGAATGTTAATTTATATGATCATCACTTTTTCAAATAGAAGTGGAAAGAGAAAGTTATGGGCAGGCAGGCAATTTATAGCTCTAAGAGATACTACAGGTGGAATAACACTCCACAAATCAAAGGTCATTTACACAGTGATTTCAACTCTTCAAAACAAAGCTATGAGCCAGAAGAAAAAGAAATTCACTAAAGGAGGTCACAAAATGCATATTCTCCTCATTAAACAATAAGAGCCCCTAAATTCCACTTGAGTCAGATACTTTCATTTTTAAATAATTCTAATAAGTTTATAATAGAATACAAATTAAAAGGGAAAAACGGAAGTGACTAGTAAAATTATGACTGAGAACAAGGAAGACAAACAACTTTATCCTCATCAATAGATTTACAGACATCTCTGCATAACAGCACTTTATAGCTGAGGTTCAGAATGAGAGCCCTAAACTAACAAGAAAAGATTTGAATATGTTAGAAAACACGGAGAAAACAGTACTACTTTGTAAAGTTTGTCATTAAAAGAAAAAACCTAAAATAAAATATATTTTGGTAAAAGGGTATGCTTCAGTATTTCTAATTTATCTATCAGGTCATTCCCTATAATGCTAACTAAATGAGAAAGTACATCCAGAAAAGTCAGTGGTTGTATCACACATGGTTCTCATAACAAAGTTATATTCGTTCTTCTCAACTACAGCGAAATATTCTAACTTACAAAAATATATAACTACTAATACATAGACTAGTATATGCAAAGGCCACAAATTTAAAAGGCTTATTTGAGAGTAATGATGTTTGGGTAAGCATGTGTCAACTCTCCTCATAGAACAGACTTAGTAGTATAACTGATTGTAAATTATAAGTTAACAACTTCAAAATTCTAGAATGAAATGTGCAAGCTGAAATAGAAACAAGCTGAAAAATAGAAACAAGCTGAAAGTACTACTACTGCTCTGGAGATAGGACTTCCTTCTGCCCAGCTAAATCAAGAGACTTCTTCCTCCAAACTATGAAAGCCTTAACATAGAGACAGAGAATTGACCCAAAGGTACCTTAAACCCCAATATGAACACAAGGTTTTAAAAGCCTAGTTTTTCTTCTAGAGATCAGGGCTACATTACTTGAACAAGAAATAATAGTTCCAGAACACAATGAAGATTGCATTCATTGAAAAATGAGGCTCCCGTAAATCACTATTTCTAAATGACAGAGCTATAGCAATGAAAATATCACATTCAGGATATTACTGTCCCAATATTGCTGGTGTGCAATCAAGCTAACAAATCAAAGTGATTCAATACAGCCAACTTAAATTTTAGAACTGCTTACTACTAGAACTCTTCTATATTGCCAGTGGGAATAAAAATGGTACTGCCACTTTGAAAAATAGTTTGGCAGTTTCTTACAAAGTTAAACACACACTTGCCATATGACCCAACAATCCCAACTTTAGGATCATACTCAAGGAAAAAAAAATTATGTTCATACACACACACACACACACACACACACACACACACAATCTGTACATGAATGAAACATTTCTTAATGGGCAAATAGATAAATGTGGTGAGGTATATCCATACAGTGGAATATTGCTCAGCAGTAAAAAGAAACCACTGACACTCGCTACAATATAAATGATTCTCAAATGCATTCTGCAAAGTGAAAGAAGCCAGAATCAAAAGGTTATATAACACGTTTCAATTTATATGATATTCTAGAAAAAGCAAAATTATAGAAAGAGAAAACAAATCAGTGGCTGCTAGGAGTGGGAGAAGTTGACTGCAAGGGGAATTTTAAGGGGTGATAGAACTGTTTTTGTGTTTTGATTATTGGCAGAGGGAATTTTAGAGAGAAAAACTAATATAAAAATACCTTAAAATCATAACTAATTGAAACGCTAAAAAAAAGAGAATATTTCCTTTAACAAAACTATCTGGCCACCCACTAATATATTTAATTTTAATTTTAACTTCTGCCATTTAAAAAAAAATTGATGTCTAGGCTGGTGGCTCATGCCTGTCATCCCAACACCTTGGGAGGCCAGAGTAGGAGGATCACTTGAGGCCAGTTCAAGACCAGCCTGGGCAATATACCAAGACCCTGTGTCTACAAAAAAATAATAATAATAAATAAATTAAATTAAATTAGTCAGGCATGGTGGCATATGCTTGTAGTCCTGGCAACGTGGGGGGCTGAGATGGGAGTATCACCTGAGCCCAGCAGTTTGAGGCTGCAGGGAGCCATGATTATGCCACTGCACCCCAGCCTGGGCAACACAGTGAGACCCTATCTCTAAAAATAAAATGAAAAATATTTCTATAAAGTATTTCTACTTTTTTTTTTTTTTTTTTTTTTTTTGAGACGGAGTCTCGCTCTGTCGCCCAGGCTGGAGTGCAGTGGTGCGATCTTGGCTCACTGCAAGCTCCGCCTCCCAGGTTCATGCCATTCTCCTGCCTCAGCTTCCCAAGTAGCTGGGACTACAGGCGCCCGCCACCACGCCCGACTAATTTTTTTTTTTGTTTTTTTAGTAGAGACGGGGTTTCACCATGTTAGCCAAGACAGTCTCGATCTCCGACCTCATGATCCGCCCGCCTCAGCCTCCCAAAGTGCTGGGATTACAGGCGTGAGCCACCGCGCCCAGCCAGTATTTCTACTTTTAAGCCTGAGCAGCTAAGTCAGATGCTTGTGTTTATTATTTTATTTAAATTGGAAACACTTTGTGTGTTTGAGATTGTCTCATACAACTGTAACAATGCAAACTGCCAGGCATGGTGGCTCACGCCTGTAATCCCAACACTTTGGGAGGCCGAGGTGGGCAGATCGCTTGAGGTCAGGAAGTTGAGACCAAGCCTGGTCAACATGGTGAAAATACAAAAACCAGCGGGGCGTGGTGGCACACACCTATAATCCCAGCTACTTGAGAGGCTGAGACAGGAGAAGTGCTTGAACCCGGAGACGGAGGTTGTAGTGAGCCGAGATCGCATCACTGCACTCCAACCTGGGCGACAGAGTGAGACTCCGGCTCAAAAAAAAAAAAAAAAAAATGCAAACAACTGGTGTAGGATAAGCTTGGTGCCTTGCAAGGCGTTTAATCAAGGTTCTCCCATGTTAACATTCTCCCTAATTTAAAAAAAAAAAGACAGAAACAATCCATTCAACAAATAAGTGATCATTAAAGACCTATTATGTGCTAAAGGCAGGAAATACAAATGGCAAACAAGACAACCTGTCTGACATCACATAGTTTAAACGAGCAACAACAGAAAATATGATACGAACTACAATAGAATTATAGTGCTTTCCGAGCACAAAGCCAGTGCATATAACCTAACTGTGTAAGTTTTAAATCTTATTCTTGAGGTGGAGAAGAATGGCTACCTATAAGGTTCACATGCTCCTATTAGGATCTAGAGAGTGCCTGGTATCTTGCTGAACTTGAAAACACAGCTTAAAAAGCATATAACACCAGTGCTCCCCCCCACCCATTATCCTTCAGTGTTTAAGGATGGAAAGAAAAGAGACCACATACACAGAACACTACCTCTGCACAAGAAGTACAATAACCATTCCCTTAAAACAAGGTCCTCTTTAGGAAACTATAATACTAAAATATACAGATTTATTTGTCACCTTTCTGGCAGGCAGAAAATTTTTCTGATACAGAATACGATAACTATAAGTTTTTCTTCTTGAGGAATATTATCTTACAGTGGGGGAGGAGGAGGAAGAGGAAAAGAAATGAGAAGAACCAGAAAGTATGGGAATAGGAACCAGAGGCAAAAAATAAGAATAAGCCAAAGCAGATATAAATATATTTGAAACGAAGTCTTAAAAACAAATTAAGGAAGTTTAAGGAAACTAAAACAGAGGCATTGCAACCACACCCCTGCTTCTTTCTATTATTAAAAAAGTAAGCCAAGATATGTAAAAGAGAGGGCTGCCTGTAGGCACTTTGGCATGAAGTTATCATGTGCAAAGGTAAAATTATGTAACCCCAAGGACTAAAAAGAGTGTTTGATGAATACTCAGTTATGCCAAAGTTACCCAAAACATTTTCCGTCTCAGCATCCTAATTACACAATGCTTCTGTAACTACAGTGGGACCCACAGGACCAGAGTTAATAACTTAGTATCAAAAACCCAGGAGAGTTTTCAACAACTGTTAAAGAAACTAACACAGATTCAAATAAAATGCCACTTTGCATTTATATATTTACAAGAAAAAAGGCAGAAGAAATTTACTAGCACGTTACTGAAACTCCACCTCAGAGAAGTAAGATATGGAGTAGTTTCTATTAAGGGGTTGCTGCAGGTCCATAGTTTGTTTTCCAGCATTCTGGCAGTCAAACATGTCTTAGAATTCAGAATGTCTAGAGATTTTTGACAGGTGATACAGTGGGTATACACCATATATTTAACAACACCTCTAGAGAAGGCTGGGATAGTACAGAGAAGCCTAGGACAGCACACTATAATCAAACATTTGCTATTTCCACAATGAAACCTTTAAATATATGAAATAAAGAGAACAGTTCAGAACAGATTTTGTGAAAAAATCAATTTGTACCAAACACACAGAAAAAGTTTTGGTTTTCAGAGTGCTGTGGATGTTAGAACTGTTGAAAAGGAATTAGGTCCTATAGAACGGTACTCATTACTCTTTATCATGTACCAATTTTATTGTGGCATTTTGGTGAATCCAGAATAATTCTAAAAGTCTCCTACTGGTTCACACAACACATCCTCTAAACTCTACCCGGTGCTAAATTTCTGTACCACATTCTCCTATCAGGGCAGTTTTCAGAAATCTAACCCTTGCAATTTATAGAACTGCCAAATCCAATTTTGCCACCACACAAAAAATGTTCATTGAATTGAATATATTGAACTCATCCTAAAATGGCTTGCTCTCATTTTGTCACAGAAAAAAACACTGTAACTGCTGAGGGTGTTCCTGACCCAGGAAGCAACATCAAATCAGTCACTAAAAGGACCCTAATTTTGTCCTAAATATCAAGATACAATAACCCTATAAAACCCTATTATCATAGTGTATTTATGTGTATATATTTCCAGACTATATGCAATATAAACAATATAAACTATATGCAATAAACACAATATACTATAACTAAGGTAAAATATTTTCACTGAGCGGGAATAAACAGAGACCGTTCCTCATCAACAGTGGTATAAAAAAGAAGAAAGCAGTAGAAGTGCAGTTATACTAAATAATCTCTGAAGTCCCTTCCATCCTGATGTTCCATAAAAAATACAGCTCAATGATATTGTAAATATGATAAATATAACCTAAAATGAATAACTTTTTATTAGTAACACTTCTTCCCCTCTTATAATTTATAATAACTTTAAAGATATCACTTAGGTCTCCTAACATTTCCAGAAACAACTGAATTGATGCCTTAATTTATATTTGATAAATTTCCCCATAACAAACTTTCCAAGCTTCAGAAATCCTCTAACTTTGGTGTTATACTTAATCAAAGACTGCTAATGAGCAATGAATATAGGGGCCTCACTAAGGATGCTAAGTACAATTGACCCTCATTATCTATGGGCTCCTCATCCTTGGATTCAACCAACTGCAGATTGAGATATTCAGGGGAAAAAAAAGCATCTGTACTAAACATGCACAGACTTTTTTTTATCATTATTCCCTAAACAATACTTCATAACAACTATTTACACAGCACTTACATTGTATTAGGTGTTACAAGCAATCCAGGAATAACCTAAAGAATAGGGGAAGGTGTCAAAGGTTATAGGCAAATACTGTGCCATTTTATGTCAGGTACCTGGCCACACCCTCAGATTTTTTTTTTCTTTTTTTTTTTTGAGACAGAATCTCGCTCTGTTGCCTAGGCTGGAGTGCAATGGTGTCATCTCGGCTCACTGCAACCTTTACCTCCCAGGTTCAAGCGATTCTCCTGCCTCAGTCTCCCAAGTAGCTGGGACGACAGGCGTGTGCCACCACGCCCGGCTAATTTTTTTGTATTTTTAGTAGAGACAGGATTTCACCGTGTTAGCCAGATGGTCTCAATCTCCTGACCTCGTGATCCGCCTGCCTCTGCCTCCCTAAGTGCTGGGGTGAGCCACAGCACCCAGCCCGACCTTGGATTTTGATAGCCATGAGGGGTCCTGGAACGAATCTGAGGAACTGTATGAAGCTATGAGCAGAAGCCACTACTTTAACTTGATTCTCTTGCTAATATTTTCTTTGCATTTTCTTCTGTGTCATCTTCATACCTCCACCTCAAATTTTAAAAAGACAGTTGGAAAATAAAAGAAAGCCGTTTTTTTAAAGCGCTGAGAGGAGAGTGTAAAAAGAAGGAGAAATTAGTTATTTTCAACCCTGCAGGACACTGGAATCGTCTGTAGAAATCCTAAAATATATCAATGCCCTAGCCCTTTCCAGGCCCTACTGATTATTTATGGAATATAAATTAGCATGGGTAGAATCCCAACATCTGTCTTTTTTTTTTAAGCTCCCAAGAAAACTGTAATATGAACTCGGGCCAAGAACCACTAGTAAAAACTTTCTCCACAAATCCTTCCCTCCTCTCATCTATTTAGTTAAATGTTAGCATTCCCAGCCCATAGCAAGGACTGCACGAACTATCTTTAAAATTGTCCATTTTTCTTCTTTCATTTACTCTGTCACAAAAGAAAAATTACTAATTTTCAACTGGAAATTTTTAAACAAGTGTGTATAGTAAAATTAATTTTAGCTTATTGGATATTCTCGTTCCCAAATGCTCAGGATTTCTTTTTCAGTCTTAAAAAAACCACCTTCATTAGTAGGTATTAAGGTAAACAGCAAAGCATACAATAATAAGCAAACTCACAATATGCATTCTAGTTATCGACTTTCAATAGATATCAGAAAATAAAACAATTATCTTAAGGAGCTGATTATATTTTGATACTTTATTAACTACAAACATTTGCAGAATCTCAATTATATAAAGACACATCAGCAACAATATATCCTGATACTCGTATGACAGAAAAAGTACTCAGTAAAGATCCTTTTTTTAAAATAAAAACTGGCATCACAAGATTCCACATCTTTAAGATTTAAAGATTTACATTTTTGGAGTAGGGAGAGTCAGACTGTTGTCAGATTCCCTAAAATAAATGTAGAAAAGAAAATAATGTTTTGTAAAAAATATGCATCTATAAACACTTTTTTTCAAGGTCATCTACAACTGATACCTACTAGTTTCATCTCCAAAACAATACTAGACTATTTTTGTACTCCAAATTAGAATTTTATTAAAAGGTCCTGTAGTCATAAATTTGCACACCCTAAGACTTATAGAATACCATAAATTTTCTCTCTTCTGTCCTGATTACCTAATATATTTGCCTGCCACTTGAAAGTATTCATTGCTAGAATATAAAATAAGTATTTCACAGAAATAGAAAATAAACATGACACACAGTGGGTGTAAAGAAAAAAAACATTTTCACTTCCCTTTTTACTAAAGGAAATTCTGAATATAATTTTAACTCTAATAAATCACAGTCTAATACACTGCCTAGTATAGCACCTGAAGTCAAACCAAACAAACTAAAAAAATAAATAACACAATAATTTCAAAATATTCAGAAGTCCACTAATTTTATAATGTATATTTGTACCAAAAGATATTATATGGCCAATTTCAATTTAAAATTTTAAGATAAGTAATTTTAATACATCCAATTTTAAACATAAAGAAATCTGCAAAGTATCAATACATTTGAGGCACACGTTATTCATGGTAATATACAAGGAAAGCAAAGTTATATATTAAAATCTAAACTGGTAGAAAACACATCCCACCCCAAGATTCTACCCTCCTCAAAAAAAAAAAAAAAAAAATTACTGTTTTTTCTGATGGCAGAAATAATGCACAGTGATAGCTGAAAACCCAAACAATATAGAGAAGTATATGAAGTATAAAAATAAAAATCATCCTAAATCTCACCATTTATAAACAACTGACATTAACATAAATATTCTTCCAGAAGATGGATGGATTTACTCCATATACTTACAACCCATACATATATGTATCTATGTATACATGTATAGTATATATGCACATATATATTCCTTTCATTTACATATATTGATGGTAAAGAAATGCTTAAGATCATTTTCTTGAAAATAAAATAATAAATTGTCCCAAACAGTCTGCTTTTGCATTTTCATTTAAGCAGGCTAGCTTTAAGATTATTCCATGTGTGTGTGTCTGCCTGTCTTTCTGTGTGATGTTGTCGTTGTTGACTGCTTGAGGCAAGCTGAAAAATTTTGTCTGTTTACTTATTTTACTGGAAAAAAAAGAAAACTTCTGGTTAAATTTTTCCAAAGCCTAAGAACACAGGTATCTGTACTAAAGGTGATTAGCTGACTGATTTACAGTGGTAGCCCACAGTCCTGAGCAAAACTGTAAAGTAGACAAGATTATTATGGCCTCCTAATTCTTACTCAGAAAGAGCACTACACTAGCAATTAGGATATAAGAGTTCTACTAATCAGGTGTGTGGCTTGAGCATTTCAATCTTCCTATGATTCATTTTAATTCTAAAATCCTATGGTCCTTCCCTTCCTCCCCATTCCCTTACCAACTTTGCTGCTCTCAAAATATGTAAAAACCATCCTTTCCTCCAATCTCACTGGAATTCCAGGATTCAAAATAAATCCTTCTGACCAAGAAACTCCCATTTCCTCAATGCACTTATTCTCTCTCCCCTAGATATGATAAGCAAAGTAATTAATGAAATCAAAGGTATGGGCAACTTCACGGTGAGGAAGGAAAGCAACAACGCAGAAAAAAAAATTTAAACAAGTTTATAGGAAAAAATTGTAATGTAAAATTAAATGACTTCATGAGTTTCATAGAAAAAAATTATAATCTTTCAACTTCACCACCTATTTTATTGACTCAAAGTTAGCCAATGAAAAAATAAAGTAGTGTTTTTAGCTCCTAAAATATTCAGACCCAGCCGGGCGCAGTGGCTCATGCCTGTAATCCAGCACTTTGGGAGACCGAGGCAGGCAGATCACCTGAGGTCAGGAGTTCAAGACCAGCCTGGCCAACATGGCAAAACCCCGTCTCTACTAAACATACAACAATTAGCCAGGAAAGGTGGCGAGTGCCTGTAATCCCAGCTACTCAGGATGCTGAGGCAGGAGAATCACTTGAACCCAAGAGGCAGGGGTTGCAATGAACCGAGATCATGCCATGGCACTCCAGCCTGGGAAACAAGAGTAAAACTCCGTCTCAAAAAGTAACTTGCCAGCCACGGTGACTCAAGCCTATAATCCCAGCACTTTGGGAGGCCAAGGCAGGCAGATCACTTGAGGCCAGGAGTTCGAGACCAGCCTGGCCAGCATGGAGAAAGCCCATGTATACTAAAAATACAAAAATTAGCTGGGTGCAGTGGCGTGCACCTGTAATCCCAGCTACTTGGGACGCTGAAGCACGAGAATCGCTTCAAAACAGGTAGACACAGCGATCACTATTTATCATCTCTCTAACATCCATATCCCCCAAATTCTTCCTTCCCACAATTTTTTTAAAATATCCTCCCTCTTCCATCTAACTCAGAAAAATGTGATCCCAACACCAATTGCAGAAGGTATCTCCTGATTAGTAGAAACCAACCATGATAACCTTACTTCCCTTATGATAACTAGTTAGGACGTTCATGTGACCTAATTCTGGTCAATAAGATACGAAGAGAAAAGTATGTTGGTAGGCTTATGAAAAAGATGTATTTGCTTTTCCAGAGACACAGACAGAAAGAGAGAGAGAGATCCATTCCATCCTCTGGCCAATGCATGTCTAGATGTGATCTTGCTGCTGGCCTTAGGATGACTCCAACACACAGAACACAAACAGCCAAGAAAATCACAGAGGGGCAGACCAGAGCTCTCAAGTACTAGCTTGGAGCCACCCACCCTACCTTCATACTTCAATGTGCCATTTCAGCATCTACTGTAATTCAGCAAGCAATGTGGTTACACCAAAATAAATAGCATACCACATATACCACTCCTTCTCCAACCTGGACTTCCTGCTCCTTCAACTGAAAGTTCTCCTTTCCATTTGGACTGAGCTAGGTGAGATAGGAGGCTCAAGTGCTCCTGGTATATATCAAGGGTGTCACATTTCCTCCTTCAAAGAACAATCTCCTCTACCCCAGCATTCCTAATTGGATGGAGATGTTGGAACTATAAGAAGGCTTACCCCTTCAACCCTGACAGTACATAAAAGTTGAAAGGTAGCTTATGAAATCAGATTAGGGACCATACTGGGAAATATGTGAGAACCATAGATTGATCACCTGACTAGATAAACAATTCACTCTAAGGAATGAACCTCTGGGAATAACAGGATCTTCCTTTTTTTTTTTTTTTTCCTTAAAGAGGATGCTATTAAATAAATCTCTAAGCAGTAGTGTAAACTAGGAAAGATGATGTTTTAGAAGCAGACTTCTTTAATATATTACAATTAATAAATGGTTCTGAAGTTAGCCTAAAAAGGAAATCATTTCTCAACATCTACAAACTCTATACATTTTATTACAACTAAAACAAAAATGTCCATTCACAAGACAATCTTATAATACAGAGCTATGGCCTTTTCTTCCAGTGTGGGTCTATCGAAGAAAGTTCTATTTCCTTTTTCTTGCAAAAACTACCCCCATAAAACAACACCTGTGATTTCCAGTTTCTGTTTCTTAAACACAGAAAGACATTTTACAAACGTGAAAAATAATATTATTGCAGATTTTTTTAGATCGTTAGGTGTTTTTTGTTTTTTTTTCCCTAATCATTTAAAATTATTTAACCCTCATCTGTTTCAACCATAATTGATTTTGGCTACTCACTTGATTTCAAAGTAGCCAATTGGTTCTCATACAAACACCTTTTTATCTTCAGAGTTCACTGAATAATAATTCATTAAACTATGTGATTACAACATCAAGTGCCATAACAGTGTGTTGGGTACAAACACAAATGTTTCTTGGTAAGTCTACAGTAACTGGGGGGAATAAAAGTTCAAGATAAAACTAAAGAATAGTCTACTGTCATTCAATGTAGCATGAGCATCAGTCAGCAAATTCTACAGAGAGAATGAAGACTATCATTTAATCTCACGAGTGGGTTAAGCAGAGGTCAGGTATGAGAGATTTTCCTGTAATAGGGTGTTCCCGAGAGTCTTTGCTTGTCTACCCACCAATCCACCCTCTAAAATTCTTATCGGCAACTTCTGAAATGAAGGACAGAAGATTTACACAGTGCCTACTATGTGGCAGGCATCACATAGTCCTTGGCAGTTCATATGAATTTCCTCCATTTTGATGAAGAATATAATGGCAGAATAACAGGGTAACTCTCTTCCCTTTTTTTCCAAATGTAGCTATCAACTGAAGAAAGTACTTCCAGGTAACACAAAGTGATCTAAATAAATGTAATAAGTTTGAATACAACTTCAACCTCACATTACTAACCTAGAGAAAAAAACATTAAACTTTGTATTTAAGAAAAAGAGTATCATGAGACCATCTCTCATTCCATTGAAAAGTTATGAAAAATGCGGACATGATTTAGCCATGTGGACATAACTTACTCATAAATTTTCAATAAATTACAACTATGTAATATATCATTGGTAAACAAAGCGACCAAAAAAGTGTGTCTTATCTCCCCAATACATAAACATTTCAATTCATTGTTAAGAGTTATTTCTTATAACTAAGATGATAAGCATGAAGTGGCAGGAGAGAGTATAACCAATCACTATGGTCTAACAACAAATAAACACATACTTTCCTTAGGTTTCACAATAGAAGGGAAGCCCAAACATTTATAGTTGCTAAATCTCAGCTTTCAGAGAGAGCTTAAAAAAAAGAAAGAAAAAATGTCTAACAGCAGCCTCCACCATGTCGCTAAAAGTTATACATTTCTACATTTATCTCCCATTCCATATTTCCTGAGCAGTTCAGATGCCCTTGAAAATCATTTCACATTATTAAAGCACATTTGATTTCTACACATTAAGAATCCAAGCATAGTTCTGTCCTGCAGATCAGCAAAAGGTGATGCTCTGAGGTACCTTAAATTACCAGAACCATACTGTCTGCACCTACAGGATCCCACAATTAAAGACAGATACCTCAAAACTGCCGCTTCTGAAGAAATTACATCATAAAGAACCAACACTCAGACACATACTATCAATAAATACCACGAATTGCCAACCGCTTGAGAAAAGACCAAAAAAAGGATGAAGATGGAAGATAAGAAAAAACAGATCATTGGTGGCTTAAGACTTTGAAGTCAGAAAAAAAAACTGACTCAAATATGCACTCTGCTACTTCCAAGATATATCTTCAACACATTATTTAAACTCTAGAAGACTGTTTCCTGCTCTCAAAAATGAGGTTACACCACCTAACTCAGAGTTGTCTTAATAGTATCATTTATGGCCTCTATACAAAGTAGGCACTTAATAAATTATAGGAGGTATTGTTGTTACTGGGAGGTTGAAGGGAACACAAATTCAGTTATAAGTCCTTTTTGAATACTAAGAGGGGAATAATTAGGGAAGCTAAGAAGGGAATAATTAGGAGAAGAAAAAAAAACTTCAAACAATTTTCCCTGTAACATGATTTTACTTACATTTATAAACTGATTTTTTTTTCTAAGCACTCCTTTGATAATGATTAAGTGTGGGGTTACATTATTTTAGGGTCATCTAATATTTAAGATGACTTAAAAACCTCACACACGTTAATCCCGAACTGTGAAAATTTCTCATCTTATCATCCCTCTGTTACTATCAATTTTCCTCACGTACAGATTCTTTTATAATTACTTCATTAAAACTACTTTCTGTGAAAATATACATCCTTTACATTTCATCTCATCCACAGCAAATCTCACTATTAACAATAATATAACTATTCAATGACCTATATTTTGTTATTCAATACTTCAGCATTCCTTCTATTTAATTTGATACATCCTTTTGGGAAGCCCTTTGGAACAAAACAACCGCTTGTTCCATTCTGAAAAACATCTGAACCAATAAACTATACCAGAATAAGTCTATTCCCAGCATGGAGAGGATTACAGGATGGATCAGAGGAGACACAGAGAAGTAACTGGAGAGCTTCTCATTTCTTCCTGAGTCACATTTTTACAGTCTGGATTGATTTCATGTATAACCAATTACTAGATTACCAGACACACCCATATTCAAATGCAAATAAAGAAATTTAACGAAACTATGTATAGATTGTTTTGGATTATATACTTTTCTGCTTTCCTTCAGTAGTGTCAATGATAGAAAATTGACTATTTTATTATAACTTGTTTCCTTAAACTTACTACCCTTATTTGCCTACCTACTGTCAGCATACGATCTGTACATTTGGACCTTCATGCCTCAAACTGACTCATCTTTAAATACAAGCTGAACTTCCATGGCCTGATCTCCACCTACTTTCATAGCTTCTCCCACAAAGACCTCCTGGCAAAACAGCCTTATGTCCAGTTCAACAAGCCCTATAACACAATCACATGCCTTTCCTCAGGCTGTTCCCTTCACCGAGAAAACTACCCCCACCATCACCCCCTCAGTCCCCATTTTGCCTATTAAACTATGTTAAGGCCCAGATGGAGTGTTACCAGCTCTACATTCATTCAAAATTTCCCAGTCAAAAATTAGTATCTCATACACACACACCCCATGCTTCCAATACACCTCCAACAAAACCCACAGGAATCTGTGAATTACCTCTGTGTACGTCTGCTTCTCCCTTGAAGGCAGTACTGAGTCTCATTCATCTTCATATTCTACCCACTGTTCCATCCTTGCCACAGAGTAAAGGTGGTCCTGGTTGAATTAAACTATTCCTTGATTCCACTAATTCCAGTCCTTTATTTTCAAGGAAGTAATAAATGCCTTTCATGTACTGAAGATTTTGTTAATATATTGTAAATGCTTGCTAAATCTAATGATGAAAATGTCAATAATTACATAACACACTAATGTTTAAGCTGATGAATGGCAGAAGGGGGTGGATGACTATAATAAATCATCAGTAAAGACAATCGTTTCTCAAGATGCCCAAAAAAATGTCATTCATAACAACATTAAAATTAACCTTTCTGTCCCCCATTTTAATAATTACTTCTATTTAATGCATATTCAGAAATGCCAGTTCACATAAAGCAGAAGTGTCTGTACATTCTGCTAAGAATGTATGTCAAAGCCACACAATGTATTTGATAACACCTTTCTTCCAATGTCCATAAAGGTAATTTTTATCTTTTATCTTTTGTGCAACTATAAAGGTTAACTATACAAAAGAATAAGACAATTTATCTTAAGATACAACTGGAGCAAAGTTTGTAAATAATTACAAAATACACTAAGTACAGCTCAACAAAAAAGAAAGCTATTAATGTCACACACCAGATCTGATTTTTTTGGTGAAAAATATTTTCTTAAACTAGTTTCACATCTAATTCCACATTATTCTCACAATTTCTGTAATGTTTTTCTTCTAAATTTACGGGGAAAGCCAATATTCTTCAAAGAAACATCTTTAAAAAGAAACATCTTTAAAAAGTATATACTTTTCATTTTATATCCCATCTTATAGTTTGCCATCTCTCATATCTGTGGCCAAATGTCATTTGAATCGGACTAAGTAATTGCAAAAAGTAAAATAATGACTTATTTTCTTAATTCATTAAAAATAAGTACATTTTTAATTCTCTAATTTAAAGTAAATATTTTAATAGAAGATTTAAAAGGGGCCACTGACCAGCCTGGGTGCTTACTACAAAAGAGTTAAAAGTAATTCACACAGTGTATCAACAGTAGCTGTCTCCCACACACACAGGCACACTCACTCTCTCCCCCATCTGAACTTTTCCTCCCTAAAACATGAGGTGGGAGAAGGGGAATGACCATGACACAGGCCTCACTACCCCCACCCCACGAGTAGACACACATCTCCCTCCTCATCCTGCTGAAAAGAAATGTGGAGGCTGTGGACCAAGAGACCCGATGCTTCTCAGTGTCACTTCCCCTGCATGTGGGATAAACAAACAAACCGGCACCATGGGAGTAACCATCAGAGTAATTTTGTTAACCTTTGACTAATGTCTTGGTTAAGTTTTGAGCTGAGTCAAAGCTCTAAGAAACAGGTAAATCCCTGTGTCCCCCCACCCAACCCCTTAAACACTCCAACGGGAAGTTTATCCCTGAACTGAACGCTGGCCCCCGTCGCCTCCTCCCAGCCTATCCATGCCTCCTTCCTGCCTGAAGCCCCTACTCCAAAGGTAATTGTCTGGACACAGTCAAGGAGCACCGTGGGCGACACTCCCCACTTCCCAATCTCTCCTAAGGAAGCCCCCGCCGGCCCAGTAGGCCCACCTCCCTCGCCGCCCCAGTCGCGCCGCACCACTCCGGCAACTTTTGCACCCAGCCCGACCCGCCACCCGTGGCCCCCGCTGCCCCCTAGCCCTCCGCGCCCTCAGCCTCCAACCGCGGCCCCCTCCTGCCCACGCCTCCGGGCCACCCGCCCTGGTCCTCGCCCACCCCTCCCCCGACACCCGCGCCTGCGGCGCCGCCCCCGCCGCACCCCACCCCACCCGCCCGGGACCCCAGCCCCACCCGGGAGGGAGGGCGCCGCGGCCGCGCCGAGGCAGCCGCCGGGCCGGGGCTGGCAGCGGAGCACCTACGCGCAGGGGGCTTTACCTCAAAGGCGCGGCCGCGAGCAGCGGGGTCGGTCCCGGGCGCGGGCGGCGCCCCCAGTCCGTCAGCGCCGGCGGGGGCAGCGGCGGCGGCACATCACACCCGCCGGCGGCCGGAGGAGGAAAGCGAGCCACGCAGGGAGCGAGCGAGCGAGCGAGGTAGGGGGGAAGGAGCGAGAGAGAGAGGTAACGCAGCGCTGCTCGGATTCGGTCCCTGCACTGCCGCTGGTGCCTCCTACCGCCGCCGTTGGCCGGAGGGTCGCCGCCCGAGCCTCTGCTGTCGCCACCGATGCAGCCCGGAATGAATGCACAGCAGCGCCTCGCTTATCCGGAGGTCAAACATCCTTCTGCCTCGGGCATCCGGATCGACGCCGGACCCGGAAGTGAACACATGGAAAAAAAATTAAAAAGGAAAGCGTCTGTTTAGCGGCGGCGGCCCCCAAGCTGCCCGCATCAGCGAAAAGAGCCGAGTAGAGCCGAAGATTGCACCAGCCTTCTTGGATTGGTCGGATCGCCGACCGGAAAGGAGACGGCGCGGTCATTGGCTGGCAAGGAGTATAAAGCCTAAGCCGCGCCTTCTTCCCGTCTTTCTAGAGCCGTGCGTGAGGGGAAGTGGGGAGCGGTAGTGGATACGAGTGTTTCTCTGGATGAAGCAGTGGGCGGAGAAGCATAGCAAAGTCTACGCAGAGAACTGGAAGAGAACACCACCGTGCTTTAGGAGAGCTACTAAGAACTGAGTGAGCAAAGAGCCTTAAGGGTACCATTGTGCCAAGTCAAGGTGCTGAGGCTTTCCCTGTTGTGCTCAGCCCGCCAGGTTCCAAAAAAATCTTAGGGCCCGGCCTAGGAGTATGACATCACTGGGTTGACAATTTTCCCCTCTTGTTTGTAACCCCAGTGCCATATCAGGGCTCCAACTGCTTAGAAATATGAATTATGGCTCACATTTGCGTCTCATTTGCTGTGTGGCATTACCTGTTTTTCAAATTCACCTCCCAAAGTTCTGAGAAGCCAAACATCACCCAAGTTATCAAGTTGCAGCGCACAAACTGAAATCGGTGTTTCTGACTCACACTTAAGTCCACTCTGCCTACATAGAAAGACTGCATTCCTTTCATTTTCCCTCTTGCAGTTGCTTCCCTGGGATGGAGATAAGTCATTTTGGTAGACTTCTATGGAAATTGATCCACCATGAAGGCATGGAAACTATAATTTTTTAAAATTGTGATTCTTATGTCTCAAGTCCTTTCAAAAGTTAGGCATTAAGGTGTGCAGGAAGAAGAATCAGCCTGGTGCCATGTTTTTTAAATGTTCATTTTATCAAACCCGTTTATATTCTTAATATACTTACTGTATCAAGAAACTTGAGTCTTGTGTATCTCTGTCTTTCCTGTCTACGTCTCAAAACGAAAAGACTAATGAAACAAATGCACTCCTTCATTTTCCTCCCTACTTTGCTAGATTAACGGTATAGCTAATGTGTTACCTTTGGAAGGGTAGTTAGTATAGAAATCTGTTTTTGATTTTGGTTTGTAATACAACAGTGCCTTTTTTTTTAAACCTCTCTTCTCACTTTCTTCCCCAAACTGGAAGTTAAGAAGTGACTAGCATCACCAGCCTTAGAAGGGTAGTGATAAGAGCTTTGCTCCATGCTTACCACACCATCATTCTGTAGGAGACTCAAAAGCAGCTAAGATGTATGCATGCTCAGAATTGTGAATGACTTGCTTAGGCAGATGACATATCCCAGAATTTCTGATCTCTCCCAGGACCCACTAATAGACAAGAAACAAAGTTAACAACATCTCACTCAATAGAAGAGAAGTGTCTGCAACACAGGGAACTCTAAATATTGTCCTCAACTCCCAACAAACCATTTTATTCTCTCTACCTCAAAAAACTCAGTTTTGATAAAGAACACCCACCCTTCTAAGTTTTCATAAATGGTTGAGAAAGTCAAGTATATAAATATATGATCAAAACACATTTTTAAATTAAAAATGGGCTGGTCTAAGTACGGTGGTACTTACAACGAATTGCTCACAACCAGTTACAGATTTCTTTGTTCCTTCTCCACTCCCACTGTTTCACTTGACTAGTATTTATTAAATTATATTAGAAATGTATGGGAATAAATGTTTACATTTTTAACACTGCAGGGAAGACTTTTGGTTAAAATTTGGCCTATAAGCTCCTATAGATTAAAATTGGCAAAGCCTGGTGTAGTGGTGAATGCCTGTAGTCCCAGGAACTTGGGAGGCTTGAGGCAGGAGGATCTCCCAGTAGTCTAAGGCTAGCCTGGGCCACATAGTAGGATCTTTTCTCAAAAAAAAAAAAAAAAAGCAAGTAACCTAGGTAGGAGGCAATTAAATTTTCAGGTCATTCTATTAACTTATAAGAAAAATTGGTTTGGGAGGCCGAGGCAGGTGGTTCACCTGAAGTCAGGAGTTCGAGACCAGCCTGGCCAATGTGGCAAAAACCGCATCTCTACTAAAAATACAAAAATTAGCCAGGTGTGGTGGTGTGCACCTGTAATCCCAGCTACTCTCGAGGCTGAGGCAGGAGAATCGCTTGAATCTGGGAGGCGGAGGTTGCAGTAAGTGGAGATAGCGCCACTCCACTCTAGCCTGGGCGACAGAGTGAGACTCAGTCTAAAAAAAAAAAAAAAAGTATGTATATATATGAAAAATTGGCAATGTGAAAACAGCTTATATTAATGAAGGAAAAGCCAAGACACAGGCATTGCAAGCAAAACTCTTTATCTTATAGCATGATGTTCCAACCTAAGCAGCCAGATTATACTTGTCAATCTGCTATATTACAAATCAAATAGTTTATTTGTTGTGTCACCACATTTCCTGGCATTGCCACTCTTCAGGTCTTTATATTCTATTAATATTTTCATTATGATTATTGCATAAATTCATGTGATACTGTTGTCACAAGTTTTATAGTACATTGGAAACTTGCATTTATCAAATTCTCTTTTCACAAAAGCTTTCTCTACATGTCCTGCAGATGCTTTGTGTGAGACAGAGAATGGTATGTAGAGTTTGTGGAATGTAAAGCTGGCCATTTTTTCTCCTTTGTAAGCAGTAAAACTTAAAGTTGAAGAAAGATGGAAATGAAACAGTTTGATTATGGTTTTAAGCAGGAAATTATGAGACTAAGATATTTACTAAGACTTCAAAATAAAAACAGATAAAACATTCATTTCCTTCTTTCAAATATTTTGTTTAACTGTAATGGTAAACCTGGCATGGTGATTAACTGGTTGCCAGAATAAGGCCTGAGGCATCATCAAATTATACTTAATTCTTTATTTTTTAACATTATTTTAAAGGAAAAGTACCTGGAAGAAAGATGTAATTAGGAAGAAGTAAACAATGAAGTAGAACGGGGAAGGATGCAAAATGGAGAACTGTAACAATAGCCAGGGGCTGGGAGTAGAGCAACATATTTTACTACGATGAAGAGGAAAATAATTTCTTCCCCCGTCAAGCCTACAGTCAAGGGGAGAGACAAGAAGGATTGTGGGAGAAAGCCAGTGATACACAACAGCTAGATCAGGTTTTGGGGAAGCTATCGCTTAGCAACCTTTATTTTAGACTGTTACATGAGTACAGCTCGAAAAAGTCAAGACACTGTTTTATACCATCCTTAGAAGGATGATTTGAAGTATTTGGTAGGTGGTAAAATAAATGTACAATAATCACAAAACTTTTCTGAGAGGCTTTATTACATGTTATAATGTTGATCTTCAGAAATGTTTAATAAAATCACATTTCCAGGATTCCTTGTCTTAGCTCGGGTTGCCATAACAAAGTATTGCAGACTGAGTAGCTTAAGCAATACAAATTCATTTTCTCACAGTTCTGGAAGCTGGAAGTCTGAGATCAGGATGTAAGCATGGTCGAAGTCTGGTGAGATCTTTCTTCCTGACTTTCAGATTGGCACCTTCTCCCTGTGTCCTCACATGGCCTTTCCTCGATGTGTGGGCATGGAGAAAGAGGGTGATCTCTCTCTCTTCTTCATCTTAATCCTACAGAAGGCCCCACCTTCATGACCTCATCTAACCCAATTACCTGCCAAAGGCCCTACAAATTCCATCACATTTGGGGTTGGGGATTCAGCATATGAACTTTGGGGAGACAAAATTCAGTTCACAGCACTCCTCAAAGGGGTATTTTCCATGCAGAGAGTATATCATCTATAAATTAAAGGTAAAGGCTAAACAGGATATTAATAAGAGAAGACAACTTGTAGACCATGTTAAAACCTCATGGAGAAAAGAATACATTCTTAAGAGAGAGAACTTCCATAAAGAAAACGCTCCATAGGGAAAAGCTAAAACACCATAAAAATGTAAAAGTGTCTTGCCAAAAAGAGTGACTAAATCTCTAGCTAGGCAATTTAATTTTTGTTTTTTTCCATTAGCAGACCTGAATTTTGGCAGTTTTTACCTAAGTTTGGCTATCCAAAGAATGTTGTTTTGTGATAAATGGAAGTTAGCTAAAGCTGTGATTTTCTTGTAATGGTTTCAAGAACAGCTTGAATTCTGAGTAATATATCAATCTAAAGTTTGGAGATGGTCATAATAATTAGTCCCTGTTGCATTTTCCCTCTTCTTGTCTTCTTTTGCTCCCCATAGTTATATCTTCATATTTCTACCTCAAGAGTCCTTCCCGGCTCATGAGACAAATCTAAGCAAGACTAAATGTCTCATCATCCCCCACCTATAGGAACCATGCAGCCCTCTGAAGATGTAGAATGCTAAGCAAGAGTACTGGATTACAGGTAGACTTCAAGCTGTGCCACTTCCCTATATCCCTAATATTTTCCCAGTCTATAGCACTGGACTTCTCCTTTGCTTTTCTTTCATAATTGGAACTGTATCAATTCCTAAGCTCTCATCTAATGTGAAGGTTTAAGCTTGGTTTGGAAAATTTTTCACTAGTCCCTGTTCTGACTAGATCCTAGTTCATTGGACAGGATACTGTTATGATAGATTGCCCTCAAGCTACTGAACTTCTTCAAACATCACCCACTGACTAAGCTTACTGGATTACTATATCCTTCTGCTGAATACAACTGCATTGGTGCCACAGCTTGTCTATGCCATGTCTGAACTTCATGTACTCTGTGGACAGTGAGCAAGGGCCTACCTGTGGGGATCAGCCTCTCTAATTATGTTTCTTTAGTCTCAGTCATGCTTGGTTATGCGTGGCCTTAACGTCATCCCTTTCTTCACCAGCTAGTACTGCTAAATTCCTGACATGTCTTCATCCTCCCACCTATGCTTATTGTGGTATCAATGCCATATCTGTCCGAACAAGATCACAGGGTCAACAGAAATTAAAATTGATGTGAGAGGACACTTGAGTTTAAATTCTCACTTCTGTTTAGTTCTCATTCTACTTCTGCTGTAATTAGGATTCTACTACTTTTTGGCTTCCTTCTATATTCCTTCCTTATGCAAGCTTTTTAAATAGTCTACACCTCAGCTCATCTGTAAAATGAGGCAATAGTATCTGTACCATATTGATATCGGGAAGATTAAATGAATGATAATCTACAATGTACTTATCACAGTGTCTGACATATAGTAAGCAATAAATAAATGGTTGTTGTTAAATACCAGTATGACCCCTAGGAACCTGCGTTTTCCAGTCCAACATGAGCAGTAATCAGAAGTTGAAAATATCAGATCCCAAGTCGTTTCCTAGCTTTAAGAACCTAAGACTTGGAACCAGATTGTGGTTCTGAAGCAAAACATTATTATTTGAATTTGCTTCAGGCCCTTTCATAATTTTATTTACCAAGTACTTATGGACATTCATGGTATATTGGCTGTCCAGCATCTATTTACCCTTTCCTAGTAGCACTCAGATTTCCCTTTGATGAATCTTTTTCTGTCTCACTCTGTTCAGTGATCAGAGGCTGTGCCTTCCTGTAGGTGTGGAGTAAGGGAGGAGGAGTAACGGGGAACATGTTGCTGAAACAATATCAATTGGATTCTCTCTCCCTAGATTTGAATTATTATTATTATTATTATTATTATTATTATTATTATTATTATTGAGACAGGGTCTCATTCTGTCACCCAGGCTGGAGTACACCTAGGTTTGAGTTATGAGGTGAGGAACGTGAAGACTAAAAATGGTTGGAATGGGAGGGACTCCATCCCAAGAGTGACAACCTGACCACACAGTTTCTGACACAGAATAATAGCTATGATCTTACTTGCCAGCCTCTGGAGCATTTTGGATTCTGCCTAGACCAGGTCTTCCAGCTTCTGTCAATTCTGTGACTCCCCTAATTGCCTTTCACTAAATTCTGTTTGATTGCATTACCCAGAGTATATTTCTTTTGTTTGCAATTGAAGAATCCTGATCACCAGGTTTTCATTCTTAGCTTTTGGTTTTCCTCACCTCTTTCTCTCCCTCTCTTCTACAAAGCACTCCTTCTATTCATAATCTGGCTCTGTGCCCACGTGAACATTTAAATTCAAAGCTATAGTTTGACCCTGTTTAACTTCTTTGGCTTCACCCTAACATAATCTTTGACTGTCTCACTGTTGTGAGGCTCTCTAGCTTCAGGTTTGTGTTCTCCTAATTGACAAAGCTAGCTACACCCTACCAAAGCTTTGTATCTCAGCGCAGCTGCCTTCTGTCACCAGGCAGGCCTACCTCAGCTTCTTGCTGAAACTCTGCCAGTTGCAGACCTAACCCTTTGGACTGTGACTTAATGCTTTGTGTTCTGCCAGCTTCGGTGACCTGATCTAACTGACAGCAAATTTCAACCAAATGCCAATGCTTGCTTTCTAGAACTGTTACTTTAGTATCTATTAGTGTATATCTGTCAATTTATATTCATAATAATAAAATCCAATATAGTCCTCTATCTCATTTCCTTTACAATACTATCTATGCTCCTCTGATATTGCTGATTCATATCAGCCAAGATAAATCAACTTGGTCTGTCTATAGTGAAAGAATTATGTGTTATAAAGTAACTATAGCAATTTGGGTACTCAGTGATGGGGTAACACTTGATTTTAAAAGCTGCCTAATCAACTCAGTTCTGGTTTTCACATATTAAAGAGAATCCAGTTGTGAAGTGTTTGAACTACAAACCAAAACAGCATTCCTCAGCTTTCCCCTACATGCCTTTAAATCAGACATTAATATCTCACTGGAAATCTGTCAGTGGCATTGAACAGGCTACTCTACAGAGTCATGATTAAGGTTACAAAAAAGAAGCTGAGTTTAGAATTCACTTCCACATATCAAAAAACCCCAATTGTAAATGATTAAGTGATAATAAATGTTAATTATTATTAAACTCAATAGAGTAAAATATTGTTCAAAGCAATAGAAAGAATATGTAGCACATATTAAGATTATGACTGGCCAGTAAAGGGAAAGAATGCTGATTTTATCCTGTACATATAAAATAATTTTTAAAAGATCATGATTCCAAATGACTTTAAAATGTTGTAACTTGTATATCTCTAGTGGGATTTATCATAAAGACAAAAAAATTACAAAAACTTGTTTGACTTTTTGGTAGTCACATTGTTGGTGCTCATACTCTTTTTTCTGATACTGTGATATGCGCGATGTGAGATAAAGCAAAATGAGTTATAATATATTGTAATTCTGTTATTCTTGACGTTGACATACATTAAAAGAGAGAATAACTAAACCGCCTATAGTTGTAAATTTGAATTACAAGTATCATCATGAACTCACAGTATTTCGTACAGATATTTCCTAGTTCAGTTGACTGAAAAGTTCCAGAAGCAAGCCAAACTCAGTTGCAATGAGTATCTTTAGCCCTTACGCTTCAGACTTCATATAGCAGAGCCTTTGGAAGAGAGAAAAGTAGCATATGGTACTATATTCCTTTCCTATTGCTGCTATAACAAATTACCATAAATTTAATGGCTTGAAACAATAAAAATTTATTATCTTACAGGTCTAGAGGTCAGAAGTCCAAAATGGTTCTCACTGAACCAAAATCCAGGCATTAGCAGGGCTGTGTTCCTTCTGGAGGCTCTAGGAGAGAATTCATTTGCTTGTGTTTTCCAGCTTCTAGAGGTTTCCTACATTCCATTTCCACCTTGAGAGCCAGTATCATACCACTTCAAATTCTGCTTCCATCATCACACCTCTGACTCTCACTGTTACTTCCCTCTTTCACTTAGAAGGAATCCTATTATTACATTGAGCCCACAAGGATAATCCAGGATAATCTCCCTGTCTCAAAATCCTTAATTTAATCTTAATGCAAAGTCCCTTGTGCCATGTGAGATAATATATTCATAGTTTCTGGGGATTAGGATGCGGACATCTTTGGGAGAAAGGACATATTTTGCCTACCACAAGCACCAAGTCAAATAGAAGGGTTTTAGGTTTTAAAAAGGGGTTGAATCTAACCACAGTTGCTGAGATAAGACTTAATACCTACAAATGCCACATCTGGCTCTTAGAATAATTTTATCATTATTGCCCACAGCCTCATGTAATGTCAAATTGGATGAAATAAAACCAACAACTAGTGAGTGCCCAACTGAAGACTTTCAGGCATTTTCTAGAAAACATTTCTTAATCACCATAGGTAGGTATCATTTTCTCTTTCTTTGTAAATGAGAAAAGTAGGACTCAGAGTTTAAGCAAAGTGTTCAGGTCATTCAGCTAGTAAATGACAGAGGTACAATTTCTATACAGGTATTTCTGACTCCAAAGTCCATGTATTTACCCTGCTTTTCATGATGTGGAATAAGGGGAGAGTTAGGAGATCCTGGGACACACTATCAGACTTAGGGTTGACTTATTATAATACAGTGTCTCCAGATTGAACCTGTTTAGACAAAGGAATAAAGGAAAGAGAGAAGGAGGAGGAAAGAAAGGATAGAGAGATCCTAAAGTAGTGATTTATGCCAAACTGAATTAGAGCAACTGCAAGTATGTATATGGGAGAGCAATGAAAAGAGACAGGCTGAAGGAAAGCCTTTTTAAAGCACAACTTCAAAGATTATAGCATTCACAGGAAACAGCACCAGTCAGAGAATTACTGTGGTGTGTACTCAGAATACTCTTTAATCAACTCTTATTGCAAAATGTCAGGTCCCAAAGAATGACAGATTCTTTAAGCTAAATAACCAATATTTACTTGTGTACAACTGGCTCACTTACATAAGTGATCCTTTCAGCCACATATCTACACAAATGATTATTAATAATTATTTTTAGTAAACATTCTCCAACCTTTAGCTGCTTACAACTCTAGGTTCTCTTTTCAGCTACTTTATCCTTGAAGATTCAGTAGGAAGTTGCATTGTTTGAAATTAGACGGTGTCTGTTCTAACATATCCTGGTTAGGATTAGCTTTGATAAAAAGGTTGTGAGTCTAATTAATGGGTCTGCCATTAATTGGCAAGAGGTATTTAAGAATGTAACTTTAAACTGCCTTGTCAAATAATACTGAAAACATTTGAAAAAAATATTTTGGGGGAATTTTCTAAAAAATATGCAGCCTTTCTATTTCTATGGATTTCTCAAATTTATGCTTTGATTTAGATACATCTGGCCCACATGATTTTGTATCTCCTCCACTGCCCCAACAAACACCTTGCATAGAACTTGCTTACCAAAATGTGGATTTCTGTTATGGATAACTTTTTTTTTTTTTTGAGACGGAGTTTTGTATTTGTTGCCCAGGCTGGGGTTCAATGGCACAATTTTGGCTCACTGCAACCTCTGCCTCCCAGATTCAAGCAATCCTCCTGCCTCAGCCTCATGTGCATGTGCCACCACGCCTCCTGCATGTGCCACCACTCCTGAGTAATTTTTGTATTTTTAGTACAGACGGGGTGTCGCCATGTTGGTCAGGCTTGTCTTGAAGTCCTGACCTGAGGTGATCCACCTGCCTCGGCCTCCCAATGTGCTGGGATTACAGGCGTGAGCCACTGTGCCCGGCCCTGTTATGGATAACTAAGTGATTACATTGTGGGACAATATAAGAAACTGTCCTATGAGACTCATTATAGCAATTACTGTAGGAATATTTTTAAGGGTGATATTTACTCCATCACACCATATCTTCGATGTGAGAACCCAAAGAACAAGTTTATTTCAAGTTACAATACCAGGAAGAATTATGTTTCTTTTATACAGCTGGTTTGTTTTAATCTTACGGGTGCCATAAATCATTTAACATTTCTATTTCCTTATGGTGCTGATTGCTAGGAAACCCAGAGCCAACTTTGTAGTCTATCTCAACGTATTCCATGTATCTTAAAACATGCATTTTAGTTAAGCAACTCTGGTGGTATAATCTTGTCTTGTATACTACTCCCTTTCATTTTTATCTTGTGCTATGTGTATTTTTGTAAACTGTCTTGATTTCTTTAAAGCACAGTATAGAAAATATGTTGGGGAAGTTCAGTTTATCTTTGTCTACTTAGGCACGTTGCATGAAAATTATTGGGTTTCTTTTTCCCCTCCAAATTTGGAGAGTATCTTTGGGTTAGTCTGGCCTAAATGTGACACTCCTGAATTTCACACCAAGGGTTATGGAGGGGCACCTCAAGGAGAAACACATTTGTCTTCTAGAGAGGCCAAAACTGAGATGCAAGAAGGTCAATATGACTTCTAATCAGGAGAAATACACTATTAAATTAAAGTGTTTGGGTCAGAGAAAACAAGCAAATATAAACTTAAAAGAAGCAAGGACAGGCAAGTAATGTCACATGAAGCCGCTTTTTACGTGGACACTCGCTATATGTATTTTGCTCCAAAATATACAATGTTCCCGTAATAGCATGAACTTGTGTGTTTAACCATAGCTAATGAATCTCCTGAGCAACATCCCCTGAATGGTCACTAGTAATTGAAAAAGAATTACAAGTGTAAGATAACTATCAACTCATTACACATTGAAAAAAATATAATAATAGCAATGCTACCATTGAACATTTATGGAGTGTCTACGATATATAGCAGGCACTGTGGAAGTACTTTGCCTGCTTTCTCTCGTTTAATTTTCAGAGTCCCAGTAAGTTGGCATTTTTGTAAGTCCATTTTACAAATGAGAAATGTAAAGGAAAGCCACTAGAGGATTCAAGTAGAAGCTTGAAAGAATCTAATTTACATCTAAAGAAGACTCTGGCTGCTATGAAGAGATTTGACT
Source organism: Pan paniscus (assembly GCF_029289425.2). NCBI lineage: Eukaryota > Metazoa > Chordata > Mammalia > Primates > Hominidae > Pan > Pan paniscus. The sequence goes on along the minus strand of NC_073253.2, from coordinate 118,787,807 downwards.
CTAAGGGTAGCCAGTTTGGAGGCTGTTACTAGCACAACATGCTGACTAGGACCAGAATGGGATAATGGGATAATGGAATTGCTGAGAGGTTTTAGACTCATAATATATTTTAATTAACATGTGTGAGTGTAGGTGGGTGTGTGTGTATGTGGTACACCATGTTTTTTCTCAAAGCCAATAAACTAAGTGAGGGTTATCAAATGTCAGTGAAGTTCTCCTGTCATTCTGCTCCATGCTGAGGGTGAAGCTAGGGCCTTTTTTCTGGTGATGTGATGCTACCAACTAGACCACCTTCCAATAAAGGGGTGTGATTTTGTTGTGGAAAGAGAGGAAGAAACTGCCAGCTTCCTTCTTCTGTTCCCTTTTGGTGAGTGCCATGTCATTTCTCCTTTGAGCAGATTGTCATACCCACTGTGTCAGGGAACTTATGGGAAGAGATGTTAGGAAGTCAGAAACTTGGAAATATATTAAGGTCCCAAGACTTCTTAGTTATTTCTTGGCTTTTCCCTTCTATAAGCTTCCCCTCACTTTATACAGAGCTTTTATATGTAAATAAGAGCGATGGGGCTTCTAACAGCCAGGAAAATCTGAGGTAAAACTATGAGAATCAGCTTAAATCCTTGCCAAGTCTCAACCCCAAGGTACGTGACTAAAATGAATTTTTTGTAGATTACTAAATCCATGCTCCCCAAAACAAAATGTATTTCGAAATGACCTAGCATGACATAGACATTTCACTCCCACCAGAGTTCTAATTCTTGCCCTATTTTTCTTGCCTCAAACATATTTTCCTCCTTTATGATCTCCTTATTGTGGTCTCAGTAATATGGGTTTCCCATATGTCTTTCCACTGTCTGCGAGTAGATTATATGTTTTCTGGATTCTCTAATGTGGCATGAGGCTGCTACCATACTATTGGGCTAGTCTGAACCAGGATTCAAGATGGCATGTGGCAGTCATAAAGGGTGTCACTGTAAGTTTTTAGCTAGCTACATTTTAAATGTATGCGTATATATAATATGCATTTAGATAATATATAATGTGTATATAATATACTTATATGTATGTATGTGTATATAATATACTTATATGTATGTATATGTATATATTAGAAAATAGGTAGTTGTTGTGCTGTGGGTATATTTGTTTTATACGTTATGCCTCCACCAGCTTCACCCACAACACACACACACACACACACACACACACACACACACACACACACAGTTTTAGTGACATTGATTCTACATTACTTCATGTGGGCAAAGTCAACTACTTTAACCTCCAAAAATCTGAACCACATGCTTTTCAGAGTGAGGTTTTGTTGCTCTCTGGGGAAGTACATAGATTTTTTTCACCTTTAATTCCATGTCCTTTTACAAACGGTAGATTCCTAGATCACTGTGAAGCCCATCCTGAAGAGCCTCACATGCCCTCAGATTGGATTATGATGACTGGCTTGGTAAAGTTACTGGAAATAAAGAACAGGAAACAAAAAGTACCTTTGCCTTTGGAAGATAGTCAGATCTAAATGTTCTGAAATTAACTCCACTTTAATTCTGCTTCCAGAACCCGAGCTAATTCCAACTCACCCTTTGGTCAAATCATCTACATCAGGGGTCCAAAGGACGGACCTACACTGGAATAAAGTCCCTAGGATAATTTCCCCCTGACTTTTTTACTCACTTTTCTTACTGTCCCTCCCCAAGGTATCCAATTATCTAGAAGAAAATATATTGCTAAGGTGACCCTTGGGCAGAGTTACTTAGCTTTTTAAATATCTTCAAAGTAAGGAGTGGAAGCAGCTTCCCACAATTACTAACTTCTAAACATCACTTTTCCCTATCTTATCTTTCAGTTGTTACAATATTTTTGTTTTTTTAAAAATCCCTTCATTAAATCACCTGTGTTGGAAATACCTAAAGTAGTTTCTATTTTCCTGATTGGGCACTGGCCTATAGAGATCTGAACTAGCACCTGAGAAGAATGCCACTCCTTGGAGCTGAACTGATAATACAAAATTGGCTCACTCTCTCTCTCTCTTTTTTCTTAATTGGTAGCATTATCTTTGGCACAATTCCTAGTCTTTCCTTTGATATTCCAGTTTCTCCTACTGGGCAGTTTGCTACTTACACACCTGGTTCTGTTGTTTGGTTCCCTGGTTGATTAGAACCATATTACCCATTGTTGGAGCGGCAGCTCATGCTCTACACTCTCCTCGAACTTCGATTTCGTAACTAATTGCATTAGTCCATTCTTACATTGCTATAAAGAAATACCTGAGACTGGGTAATTTATAATGAAAAGGGGTTTAATTGGCTCACGGTTCCACAGGCTGTACAGGAGTCATAGCAGCTTCTGCTCAGCTTCTGGGGAGTCCTCAGGAAACTTTGAATTATGGCAGAAGGCACAGTGGGAGCAGGCATGTCTTACATGGCCAGAGCAGGAGCAAGAGAGAGAGAGGGGAGGTGCCACACACTTCTAAACAATCAGATCTCATGAGAACTCACTATCGTGATGATAGCACCAAGGGGGAATGGTATTGAGAAACTGCCCTCATGATCCAATCACCTCCCACTAGGCCCCGCCTCCGGCACTGGGGATTACAATTCTGCATGAGATTTGGGCAGGGACACAGATCCAGACCATATCACCAATTAGGCTGTATATCAAACTTAGTGCATTTTTCCTTCTGAAACATTACATAGTAGAAGAAACATTACATTTTTTCCCTCTGATACATTACAAAGAAGTTAGAGACAGAAGACCTAAGTTTATTTATCAGCTCCACCATTGGTGTGTAACTTTGGACAAGATAACAAATCCATTTGAGCCTCAGTTACCAAACTTGTAAAATAATAATAAAACTTGCTTTACAGGATTGTTGTAAACATCAAACGACATCAACCATGTTGAGGGCTTTGTAAACTACACAAGACTATGTGCAATTTATTGTACTTTTCTAAGTCACAGCTCATTATCAGACAGATTTTCTGCATACAATTCCTCTAACAGCAGTCTATGATTATTATGAAAAGCTTGTTATTTTAAAGAAGGTAAGAGACCTCCCTCAGTTTATCTTCTCAAAATCACAAATTTAAGAAGCCACTTGCTCTACCAATATGTGAGTACCCAGGGGTACGCTGGTAAATGTATAACAACCAGCTCTTGGTAGAATATGCTAATTTGCATGGTGTAAATATTTCCACCATGCCCAATTTCAATCCACCAATGTGACATCAACTACCTTGCAAAATTCCTCATTATTTAACAATTGGCTGTCTAGCACACCACTGTTTTAATCAGCCTTGTTACCATAACAAGACTCGTTCTTGGTGTTAACATAGGTTCTAGAAAAAAAAAATCTGGATATTGGCGTTACTCAAGATTAGCTTTTGGCCAGGCACAGTGGCTCACTCCTGTAATCCCAGCACTTTGGGAGGCCAAGTGGGGTGGATCACCTGAGATCAGGAGTCCGAGACCAGCCTAGCCAACTGGTGAAACCCCGTCTCTACTAAAAATACAAAAATTAGCTGGGCCTGGTGGTATGTGCCTATAATAGCAGCTACTTGGGAGGCTGAGGCAGGAGAATCACTTGAACCACGGAGGAGGAGGTTGCAGTGAGCCGAGATCGTGCCGCCGAACTCCAGCCTGGAAAACAGAATGAGACTCCATCTCAAAAAAAAAAAAAAAGAAATTAGCTTTCAACCTGGAGACTGTCAGAGTGAAAAAAATTAGCTTTCTTTTTCTTGACTCCTTATCAGTTAGGGTTGATAGAATGCTTATTTCTATAATAATGTCCTTTTTCACCGCAAAAATCTTGAACATGAAGCCCTTCTTTTATTTTCCTTACTAGTAAAATTGCACTCTGATGATAAGGATATGATTTAATTTTAACTTAATTAACTCTCAAGAGTTTAAAGGCTGTAAAGTATGTTTTGGAAAGATTAACATGTAATATAATGACTACTCAAAGTGAAAATAATAATAGAATTTACATAGTACTAACTACAGAATATCTAATATTAACATGTATTTTTAAAATATTAACTAAGGTCTCCGCATCTTGGATATTGAAGTATACTTTTGCATTTGCTTTGTATTTCATTGGCCAACAGTTCTCTTATGGTCAATGTAACAAGATGATCACCATGGAGAGACTGCATTGGCAACGCGCCTGTGCTCCAGCTGCACACATGCTTCTAAGAATTGATCTGGTTTCCACTGACTCTTAGAGGTAGGAGTGCTGGGAGATTTCCAGCTGACTCAGACCATTTCCAATCGAAGGGTTTTTAGGTGTGTAATTTCTGGCCTGCTGTGGGTTTGAATTAATTCCACTGCATTTTTATACATTATTATGTTATTGCTGTTGTTGTGATAGGATCCTTCTGCCACCCTAGACCAGATCGGAATTAAATCCTTAAATAGGCAGGGTGTGGTGGCTCACAGCTGTAATCTGAACACTTTGGAAGGCTGAGTTGGAAGGATCACTTCAGGATAGAAGTTCAAGACAAGCCTGGGCAAAAAAGCAAGACCCCGTCTGTACAAAAAAAATTTTTTTAATTATTTGGGCATGGTGGTGTGTGCCTGTAATCCCAGGTACTCAGTAGGCTGAGGCGAGAGGATCACTTGAGCCCAGGAGGTCGAGGCTGCAATGAGCTGTGTTCTTGCCACTGCAGTTCAGCCTGTGTGACAGATCGCGACCCTGTCTCAAAAAAAAAAAAAAAAAAATCCTTATATAAGTTTCTATAGACTAGGGATGAGCAAGATCAGAACCTCAGAACTAAGCCCAAATGGAAATCCTGTTACCACATCATGGCAAAAAACCATATTGACACACGCAGCCATTTGGCACACTCTCAGACACAAGTTTATCATATCTGTGGTCTGAGTAGCTCTATGTATTCATCTTCTGGAGAAAAAAAAGAATGTTAGGACAAATTGAGATTTTACTCTGTCCTCTCTCAGCTTTCTTCCAATCCATGCTAAGGACAACAGAAGATAAGGTATCTTGTAAAGCATCATACAACAAACTTACATTTGAAAATTGCTATGGAATGCTGCTGAAAATGTGCTGCAAGAAACACTGGACAGGTGACTTTTCAGTATACCTTGAAATGATATTTATATGTCTTACAATGAGCTTAATTATTATCTAAAAAGGAAAAAGCTTGGGCTGGGTGTGGTGGCTCATGCCTGTAATCCCAGCACTTTGGGAGGCCGAGGCAGGAGATTCGTTAGAGTTCAGGAGTTCAAGACTAGCCTGGGCAACATGGTAAAATCAGTCCCTACAAAAAAATACAAAAATTAGCCAGACATGGTGTTTAGCATCTGTAGTCCCTGCTCCTCGGGAGGCTGAGGTGGGAAGATTGCCTGAGCTTGGGAGTTTAAGGCTGCAGTAAGCCATGATCACACCACCGCACTCTAGCCTGAGCAACAGAGTGAGACACTGTCTCAAAAAAAGAGAACATAAAATAAAAACGTGGCAATTTGAGGACTTAATGTCTCAATGGATTACATCATGACTTGTTTCAGCACAAAAATGGAAAATAGCCATTGCATTTGGCTATGCTGTTCTTATATTTATCTTTATTTAAAATTATATTTTCTTGAGAACACAAAATTTGAATATCATGAGAGTCCTCCTTATAAACTAAAAGTATTTGAATAAACTTGAACTTATCCATAAATTTTTCTTTCAAAAACACCATTAAATATTGCCAGTGATTGGTGTTAGAAATAGCCAGTTTCCAAATAGTATATTAAATCTCTGTCAGAGGCACTAAGAAATATTTTTGGAAGGGCATGAATTCCTCTAAAGCTTAGGTGTAGTAATGAGTCACAGAATTTTTTTTCTTTCTTTTTTCTTTTTCTTTTTTTTTTTTGAGATGGAGTCTCACTCTGCCACCCAGACTGGTGGAGTATAGTGGCGCAATCTTGACTCACTGGAACCTCCACCTCCCAGGTTCAAGTGATTCTCCTCACTCAGCCTCCTGAGTAGCTGGAACTACAGGTGCGTGCCACCACACTTGGCTAATTTTTGTATTTTTAGTACAGACAGGGTTTCACCATGTTGGCTAAGGTGGTCTTGAACTGCTGACCTCAGGTGGTCCACCCACCTCGGCCTCTCAAAGTGCTGGGATTACAGACATGAGCTACCAAGATCGGCCACAGAATTTTTTAACTACCTAGAGGAATCCCTTGTGGATGGATCATCTATATACAATTATTTCAAATTATTTTATTCTGCCCATGTTTTCAGCTTCTGAAATTAAACTAATGAGGTCTATAAGTATGCAACCAACTTGTTTTTAATTGTCCTAAATTTACCAACTTCAAGTACCAAGCTGATTTTGACTTTTCAGTTGAAACTTTTTTTTTTTTTTGAGATGGAGTCTTGCTCTGTTGCCCAGTCTGGAGTGCAGTGGTGCTATCTCGGCTCACTGCAACCTCCACCTCCCGGGTTCAAGTGATTCTTCTGCCTCAGCCTCCCTAGTAGCTGGGACTACAGGCTCATGCCACCACATCAGCTAATTTTTTGTATTTTTAATAGAGATGGGGATTCACTGTGTTAGCCAGAATGTCTCGATCTCCTGACCTCATGATATGCCCGCCTCGGCCTCCCAAAATGCTGGAATTACAGGCGTGAGCCCCACGCCCAGCCTCTATTGAAACTTTTATTGAGATAACTATGGATTCACATGCAACTGTAAGAAATAATACAGTTATAAATTCCTTGTACACTATTCCCAGTTTATCCAAATAACATTTTGCTAAACTTAAGTATATCATAACCAGGATATTGACATTAATAAAATCGGCCCATTTTATTCAGATTTCCCAGTTATAATTTAACTCATTTTTGTGTATGTGTGTGTGTAAGCACTATACAATTTTATTACCTGTGCAGATTCATATATCCACTGCCAATTATATAATCCTAATTGGATTATTTAGTTTTTTACTATTGAGCTTTGAGAGTTCTTTATATATTCTTGATACCAGTCATTTGTCAGATACGTGGTTTGCAAATATCTTCTCCCAGTCTCTACCTTGTCTTCTCCTTCTCTTAACAGGGTCTTTCTTGGAGCAAAAGGTATTTATTTTGATGAAATCCAATTTATCAATTTTTCCTTGTATGGATTGTGCTTTTGTGTCAAGTTTAAGCACACTTTGTCCGGCTCTAGATTCCTCCTATGCTTTTTTTCTATTAACACAAGTTTTATAGTTTTACATCTTATATTTAAGTCTATGATCCATTTAAAGTTAATTTCTCTATAGGTATTCTCCAGCACCCTTTGCTGAAAAGTCTATCATTCCTCCTTTGAATAGATATTGCCCCTTTGTCAAAATTAGTTGAGCATATCTGTGTGTGTGTTTTTCTGGGTTATCTATTCTAATACATTGACCTGTGTGTTTATCCCTATGCCAATATCACATTCTTGATTACTGTACCTACATAGTAGATCTTGATATCAGGTAGAGCAGCTTTTCCCACTTTACTATTTTTTGTCATTTTTTTAAAGCTATTATAAGGCCTGTGCCTTTCCATATAAATTCTAAAATAAACTTGTCTATGTCTTCACAAATTCTTGCTGTGGTAGAGATTTCATTAAACCTATAGATAAATTTGGAGAGGATTGGCATCCTTACTCAGTGGAGTCTCCCAATCTATAAATATGGTTGTGTCTCCATTTATTTATTTATTTATATTCTTCATTAGCATTTTCTAATTTTCATCAAACAGATTCTGTACATGTTTTCTTTAGTGTGTTTCTAAGCATTTAATTTTCTTTGGAGTAACTGTAAACTGATATTATGTTTTAAAATTTGGTTTCGGCATGTTTATTGTTAGTACACATAAGATGATTGATATTTATGTGTTGATCTTGTACCCTGTAATCTTTCTGAGCTCCCGTACAAGTTCTATTAAGTTTGTGGGAGGTTTTTGTTTTTGTTTTTGTTTTTGCTTTGGAGGTGTCATGGTATTTTATGTATAGACAATTATGTAATTGGCCCATAGAGATAACTTTATTTTTCCCTTACAAATGGTATGCCTTTTATTCATTTTTCATACCTTTTTCCAGTCATTAGAACTTCTAGTACTATGTTGATTAAGAGTGATGGGAGTGTACACCTTTGCCTTGTTCCTGTTAAGTATGATGTTAATTGTAGGGTTTTTTTATAGATGGTCATTACCAAGTTGTAGTAATTCACCTCTATTACTAATTTTCTAAGAGTTTTATCATAAACAGGTGTTGGATTTTGTCAAGTACTTTTTCTTTTTCTTTTTTTATTTTTTAATTTAATTTTATTTTGTTTTATTTTTGAGATGGAGTCTTGCTGTGACGCCAGGCTGGAGTGCAGTGGTGTGATCTCGGATCACTGCAACCTCCACTTCCTGGATTCAAGCAATTCTCCTGCCTTAGCCTCCTGAGTAGCTGTGACTACAGGCGTGCGCCATCACGCCCAGCTAATTTTTGTACTTTTAGTAGAGACGGGTTTCACCATGTTAGCCAGGATGGTCTCAATCTCTTGACCTCGTGATCTACCCGTCTTGGCCTCCCAAAGTGCTGGAATTACAGGCGTGAGCTACCGCACCTGGTCTCTTTTTCTGCGTCAATTGATATGACCCTATGGTTTTTCTTCTTCTTTAGCTTATTGATATGATAGATTACATCATTTGATTTTTAAATATTTAACCAGTTTTGCATACCTGGAAAAAAAATCCCACTTGGTCATGGTGCATAATTTTTAATACATTATAGAAATTGGCTTGCTAATATATATTAGCAAGCCTATATATATATATATATTTTTTTTTTTTTTTTTTTTAAGAGACAGGAGTCTTGCTATATTGCTTAGGCTGACCTCAAACTGCTGGGCTCAAAGGATTTTCCTGCCTTAGCTTCTCAAGTAGCTGGGACTATAGGCATGTGCCACCACACCCAGCTAGTTTACTACTATTTTGTTGAGGATATTTGTATCTATATTCATGAAAGATATTGATCTGTAGTTTTTGTTTTTTGGGTTTTGTTTGCTTTATGGTGCTGCCTTTGCTTGGTTTTGCTATTAGGGAAATACTGGTGTTATAAAATAAGTTTGGAAGTGTCCTTGTCTCTTCTATGTTCAGGAAGAGATTGTGTAAAATTAGCATTAATTCTTCTTAAGAAGAGATGCCACTACTGGTTTCTACCTATTCCCACCTCCATCTGCTGCTCTGATGTCTCTGGACTGGGGAGGAGGGTCTCAGGCTTGTGGAGACAAAGAAGATTCCTAGATCCAGCTGCTGGGTCTCTCCTGCTAGTTCTCCCTGTCTGCTTTGGTATCTCTCAATGGAAAGGGGAGACTCTGGCTCAGGAAAGGAGCGTATCTCCTCCAGTCACTTATTTCCAGTTAGTTTTCCAACCCATCCCCTTTGCTGGTGTTGTCAGACTCACCTGATTTTGTCACTGGGACTCCAGTGTGGTCCAGGGAAATGAATGAGCCTGTCTAGTTTGCCTCCTATTGCTAGGTCGGCTTTCAACCTAGGTCTGGGTGGCCTTTCACTGTTGAGTATAGGTATATAAGATACCCTGTCACTGTGCTATTCCTACAGTCTTGGGGTCCCACACCATCTTGTCTTCTGCTGACTACATTTTAGAGTTCTCCTTTGGTTATTTTTTTTTTTTTGTACTGTTTCCAGGGATTATAGTTGTGCTTAGTGGAGAGAAGCAGAAAAAACAGGTCCAAACCATCTTTTCCAAATTGGAAATGACCTTTACTTTCAATCATAGATGCCCAAGTACTCACTCAGCTCTAAAAGGTCTTGAGTTGCTTGAATTCTCCATAAATGAACAAGGCCTTAATATGAAGATGAGGAAGAGGAAAAGACACAGCCATACATCATTGGAACTGATTCAATCTAGTATAGCACAAATCACAAAGAGAAAAAAGCAAGCCAACACCATGAAACCGGGAACAACATATTTTTCTTTGTAATAGACACTGGCTAGCTTGTATTTTCTTGATATTTACCTCTCTGCTTCACGTTTTTAATGTAAAGCAAAGTTTTTCATCCAATATTTTAATATGTGGATTGTGGAAAATTTGTAAAACTTGGGAGCAGTTGTATTATTTGAGAAGTTAGCTCAAACTGTTGAGCAAACACAAAACATTTTATCATTCATCAGTCGTACATTAAATGAAACATCAGGGTGGAGATAAGCAGTAACATGTGTTTGTTCCTTATTTTACCTTATCTTCCCTCTTTCCTTTTTAATCATCAGTTGTAGAAAAGATATATTAGTTCCTTAAGAAGTATTACAGGGATATATTTTTCTATCTTGAAACTATTCCAGTTTTATACCCTCATTATTGATCAATTTTACCTGTAAAAGTCAAAAAGATGCTATTTATTGAAACTGCTTATTGAAATTACATTTAATAGGCCAATATTTATTATTTGAGGTTCTTTTTTTTTTTTTTTTTTTTTTTTTTTGAGATGGAATTTCGCTCTTGTTGCCCAGGCTGGAGTGCAATGACATGGTCTCAGCTCACTGCAACCTCCACCTCCCCAGTTCAAACGATCCTCCTGCCTCAGCCTCGCAAGTAGCTTGGATTACAGGTGCATGCCACCATGCCCGGCTAATTTTTGTAGTTTTAGTAGAGACAGGGTTTCACCATGTTGGCCAGGCTGGTCTTGAACTCCTGACCTCAGGTGATCCACCCTCCTCAGCTTCCCAAAGTGCTGGGATTACAGGCATGAGCCATTGCGCCCAGTCCATTTGAGGTTCTTAGAGAGAGCAGTACATCCTTTGGCAGAGATGGATTGCACTGAAATAATAGGGAACTTCTGAGGATGAGCCACGTACTTCTGTGCTCATATTTTGCAAAGAATGCCATAGTAGAGGGAAATTACTTTAATCAACTGTGCCTACTTATATTATGCAAGTAATTCTTATAAAATGATACCCAATTCAGTGTGATGCTAGTGTAAGAAATATGCATATTAAACTTTCTAACTTTAGATAGAATCATAACAATATACCAGGTATTGTTCCCAAAATTATTAAGGAGCAAATCTAAACTATTACAAAAGCCAACTGCATTTGAAGTAACCTTTACTGGTGAGTATTACTATCCTTAAAAAAAAAACTTATTATAGCAACTGTACTTTAGCTCCAGAAATAGCACTCTCCCACTCAGAAAATACTAGCAGCAACAGAAGTTCAACTGAAAGTCTTGGAAAAAAGCTTCCATGTTATGAAAGATCTGCAGATTTTTTTGAGCTACATTAAATTTACTTAAATAAGACATATTGGAAATTGGGCTGTACTTACTAGACTATTTTTTGAATTATAGAAGAATGTTTATATTTTTGAATGATATTAGGAGGAACTCTAACAGTTGTTGGAATTTTGTGAAAAAGTAAAAAGCACAGTGAAAACCTATCTAACATTGACTACATACTATTTGTTGGTTCTAAAGAAATGGTTAGACTGCCTTATTAACTGTAGTCATAGTAATATACTCAAGTAACCTAACATGATAGTCAATATTTATATATTCAAGAATTAACTTTTAAAGTTCTAGGTAACCTAACTTTCTATTCTGGTTAAAAGAACCCAGTCTCTTCTGCTTACACTTTTCCAATAATATCCAAGAAATCATTAGAAACAAGCTAGTCCATAGTTTGTGAACTCCTTAGGAGCAGGGATCCACTGTTACGTATCTTCATAGCCCTAGAACTTAGCACCATAGTTTATACAAAATGGCACAGTGAGGGTTCACTAGACAGTGGTTAAGTTAATTTTTAAAAAACTAAAGGATAAATGTTACTCAGCCTAACATTCATATGCCAAACACTGATAGGCCATAAGCCCCACAAAAGCCCAGTGAGATTCAACGCATTGATTAGCAATGTTTTGGTTGCAAACAACAGAAAACCTAAATAAAAACCTAGCTCAAATAATAAAGGGAATTTATTAGCTCATATAACTAAAAAGTCCAGTAATATGTGAGGCTTTAGATACAATTTCAACACTGTTTTGGCTAAATTTCTCTTCTGTTCTCAGCTTTGCCCTCATTCATGTGTCTAATTCAATTTCAGCTGGCTTCCTTCATGGCAGCAAAATAGCTGCAGTCATTTCAGGACTCACATCAGCACATCTCATCCTTCCCAGGGATAGAGAGTGCCTCTTAAAGTAGATGTCTTAGAAGATTCAGCATGTACCCCAGATGCCCTTGTGAAATGTCTCTCTAAGCATTAATTTAAATTGGATTACATGCTAATGGAATGAAATGATTTGCTTGAACCCATCAAAGCCAACTCTTAGACTTGGGTTGGGCTTAATCCCTCCCAAACTGCCACTAGCTGGGAACCCTGGGATTCTCTTAGGAAAAAAGACAAGAGAGCTAAGTGCTGTGTAGGCAATCAGCATATGTCCACATATTCTTAGCTCCAGTTGGGCTCAGAGAGTTTAACGATTGAGAGTGGTTTAAATCTAGATCCTGACTCTAAAGCTTGTGTTCTCTCCACTTTAAATTGTATCAAGTGTTTGGAGAAACTACCAGATAGTATAAAACATTATCCTTGTTCTAACTTCAGAAAACTAAAACTAAAACTAAAACTCCTATCCTAAGGAAAAAGTGTGGTTTAAATAGAATATCTTCTCTTTCCCACCCCTTCCCTATAACCATTGTTCCCAGTATCCTTACTTCCACTTTCCCTAACCCACTGGAATTCTTCCCATCTTTCCTACCCTAGCCCAGTGCTCTCATACTTCCAGGACTGTGGTGCATGATCCAAGATGATCTCCTTTTAATTCTCAATGAACTCCTATCCCTTTAGGTGTTTGATTAAACAATTCATCGTTAATAATAACATAATGCACTACCATTCCCAGGGATATTTGCAACTTTTATCATGACACTTGTTGGATACAACCCCACACACTCCTTGCCCCTAAGCGTATCTCCTGTAGGAATTTGAAGGGAAGGAGACAGTAACAGATGAGTGAGAATTTTGTTGCAGACAAATCTTCCCCAAACCTCTGAAATCAAACTCTGAAAGTGATTGTTCCCATTGAGTTTTTCCATAAATGAAGTACCTTGGCTTGCCAAATTGTCTTTTTACAAGAGCATTGTCTTTCCTAGAGTATTTCCATTAGCTAATCCTTCTCTTTTCCCACTGCCATACATTTTCAAGCTGCTTTTTATATTTCAAGGTTGTTTTTTGATTGATGTTTCTTATGTGATAGCTGTTTTGTTTTAAGATTGTTCTTTTATCTACTGTACTTAATAATATTTATTCTCACTTAAAATGACTTCCAGAATTCAAATTGCTTTGGACTGTGATTGTATCCACTCACTCCCCACAAACACCTAGGTTTTATTGTCTTAAGGCCTCTTTAAACTTTCACTCAAGAACTAATAATAGAAGAAAAATTAAAAGCACAGTATGTTGAAGAGTCTAAAAATTCATCTTTTTAAGAATGATGAAATTTGGGATTTATTCATCAAAATGTCAGTTGGCTACTTTGTCATCATATAAAGCCAACCCCAGTTGAATTCTAAATTCAGGAAACTGTGATGGAATTGAGTGGTACAGTGTTGGTTAGATCTCAAGGACATATGAAAAAAGGAAAGTTATGATACCTTAAACTGCCAATGTGTTTGGACTGAAAAGAGCTGGACTGTGGGTTGTTTAGGACTCTTAAGTGAGCCAGAATTAGACCGTGGGCTCTAGGTTACTGACCCTTGCTTTAAGGCATGCAGGCTGACACGAAGTCTGTGTGTAATTGTTTTATGCTCATAAGCTTTACCAATGTTTTCTGCTGTGTTGCAATTATAAACATGTTTGCCGCTTAGCTGCCTGCATGTGAGACACTCCTTCCCGCCCACCACCCACGCAGAGAAATACTGCTCTTTCAATATTCTGAGCTGTACAGCCACTACAGAATCAACCCCCACACAGTAACTGTTAAAGTACTTATTATGTCCTCTTTAAAATCTGATTTGTTAAATTCTGTTTTTTTCCTAATCGAAAGCAACATTGCAGTGTACATATTTATAGACTTATTTCTAAATTGGATTTTAAAAGACTCTTTGTGATCTTTCCAAGACAGTGTCACAATTGTTGAAATTTTGAGTAATTTTTATTGCTGGCAGAATGCGATTTCTTTTAAGGAAAAAAAAAAACCGGTACTATACAAATCAGGGAATTTCAGATGTGGGTGGCAATTCATTTGGACACATCCATTTAAGCTGAAAGGAACTAACTTATGGGCTTGATTCTGTCTGCCAGCATTTATAGAGCATTCCCCACATTCATAATGTGACAGCACACTGGAGGTGGGGAGTGTGGGGCAGCTGTGGGGGGATTGGCAGATGCAGTGTCCCCATTAAGAGCTCCTGCTTACTGTTTCTAGCTGAATATGATGTATTCTTTCTGCCCACTCAAGAACAGATGAGGCCAGACTAAACAGAGTCAGAACTGGGGAGTAGAAAACAATAGAATATCTTACTAAACAGAAGTTTGGAATATAGGTGAGGGGTTTCAAAATTTATACAAAAAGGCAATTTGACACTATTGTATCTTTCCATGAATTATGTGTACATGTTTGATTATTGGTTCTTTTCAAATATCAAAGCAGCAATCTTAGAGCTAGTTTCTTTGTGCCTGTAATACTTAAAGGCTATTTTCAGATCAAATTTTGTTAAGAAAGGCTGGGCAGGCTGAACCCTGCCTCTACACCTTTCATGAAGCAAGCATTTATGGAGCACCTGCTGTGTGCCAGTCACAGAACTGAGTACAGGGAGATAACAAGAAAAGCAAGAAGGAGCCCTCCATTTATGGCACTCTGTCTAGTGTGAAGGGAGATACTTAAACAAATAATAAACATCTAGTCAAATAAATTCTATAATTGAAACATGTACTCCAGGAAAGGCTGGCCAACAAAGATGACTTAATAGGCTGGAGTAAACGCTGGTGTTGAGATAGGAAGAATGATTAAATGGAACCAGTGTTTAAGTGGTCAGGATATGGATAAATAATGTCCTGCTCTGTACCTTTAGTTCTCTATGTAACCTTGTAACTTAGAGATGTGGATGATGAATCCTCAGATACTGGTGGCTCTCTGTGTATCCTTCTTCCCCATAGTCAGGACCACTGGGTTCCTGCCGGGCTCTACTCTAAGGCCAATCTTGTATTCAATTTAAAAAGATCCCTGTTTCAGCTAGCATAGAGTATCCTGTCTTGTGACAGAGTGAGCAAGTTTCTGATGGCCATGAACAGCAGATGTAAGAGGAGGAGGAGGGTGCCGGACACACTCACTGAGAGCCATTAGATGAAGGAAGTACATTTATAACTATAAAGTGCTAACTATGTTGTTATCCAACTTAAAGTGACAAGGTTTAAATTGAAGTTCAGAGAGGCAAAGTGACCTACTCAAGATCACATAGCTAGTATTAGAGCTGAGATTGTAACATAGTTTTCCTGACTTTAAAGGTGGAATGGGCCCATTCTAACCAGCCAGGCAGTTACTTTAAGTAAGAATGACATGGCATCCTGTTTCTTAAACTGGGTGGTGATGGGTACACTGGAGATTATTATTTGATATTTCTTAAAACATTAAATGTGTTATCATTGGGATTTTATGCCTATTCAATATTTACTAAAACAATTTTTAAAATAAAATTAAATGGGGATGTTGGATAAGCCAGGACTGTATAAAGAGGTGTTTGCGAATTTAAAACAGAGAGAGCGAGAATTTGGCAGACAATTAGTTGGCATTGGCCAGATCCCACCAGGAATGTTAAAAGTATTTTCATAGAAGCACAGTGCTGGGAAATCCAGAAGAGGTCAGGCAGAGAGCCCCAGGGTTTTTAACAGCAAAGAACAGGGCACCAAGCACAGATTGGAAGTTCAGAAAAGCACCCAAGCCTTTGGTAGGGATGAGGGACTAGCAAGAAGCAAAGCAGTGTTTCATTCCAACTTCAGATCCAGGAAATAAGACAAGGTCCTGGTCGCTAGAACTGGAGTCTCAGAAACAAGGAAATTGAATCTCAAGAACAATACAGAACCTATGCTAGAACTAAACCATAATGCATAGCCTGACCAAAGTAAGAGCGTCTCAATGCACAGTCCTCTCAAAGCTGGACTGGAGTTAAAAAAAAAATATTAAGGGGCAAGCCTATAATGAAAAGGTTGTGAAAACACTATAAGATTATGGAGAGAAGAAGATATTGGGACAATGACTACACAAATCCTAAAATGTTAGGGTGAAAAAATACTGCCTATAGGGGATATCTGTTTTGTTTTGTTTTGTTTTTCCTGCCCTTCTTCCGGTAACAGATAGTTTCCTAGTTTGCTTTTGAGACTCCTCCTCATTTACCATAAAGGCATAGCGGTTGCCAAAGATTCTTGCCCACCCTAGACCTCGGACCCTAGCTAGATCAATTCTCTCCCTCCCAGAATGTTAATCTCCGAGTAAGGAAGGACAGCATGGAAAATAATTGATGCTATTTTATTCCTAATTCTGGACTTCAATGAACACCTAGTTGCCAAGCTGTCTAGTTCCTATCCTTGCTGAAGTCTGGGTCTTTATTATTTCCTGGATTTTGGAACTATCCATATCCGTCCAATGTATTATTTGTTTTCTTTAAATTAGCTAAGGTGATTTCTGTTGATAAGAACCAAAGTATCAATGTTAAAAATGATAGCAAGATTCTGGTTCTTTTCAGAAGCAGCCTTCCCAAAGGTAGAGTTAGAATCAATGTCCCCAAGTCCACAATTTGGGGAACCCCAAAGAGCTGCCCTCTATCTGCAGAATCATATTTCTCCAGAACTCTGCCAAGCCCGGCAGATTCTTCCATCCTAACCTTCTCCAACCCTACATTCTGACAGCTAATGAAAACATTTTCCTAAGCTCCAAAATACTTAAAGCATGACCTAATTCTCTGATTTCTCTACAATTTAAAATATTTCTATGTTAATAGGTTAAATATTGTCTTTATATTCAATGTTGGAAAGAAATGTCAGATCTAAAACAAATACATTATCACACAAACAATATATTTTTTGATGTACTGAAATTGAGTGAAAAGATTGTGGACAGGTAAAGATATATACCTAAATTAGATCAGGCTAAACATAACCACTTTATTAGAAATGTGACCAAGAAAATGATCATTTTCCTATTAAAAAGCTAAAGCAGAAAATAATTCTTTTTAGCTCCATGTCCAAAGGTTTCTTTTTTCTTAAAGCACATCATTTAGGAATTTACAAACTTGCATAGATACAAATTTTTTTCCAGATCTTTGACTCAATCTCAATATTTTCATTATAAAAACTCAAAGAGCCACAAATGGTGAAGATAAAACAATGAGCCTTAAACTACAAAGAGGTAACTGAAGTTATTCATAGCCATTTTTACTGGCAATCAATATGGTATTGATTTTCTCTTCTTGCTACTCTTGCAGTAATGTCCTTGGCTTGAAACTCAGCCTAAGCTAGGAAATATTAGCAAATGAAATAATTCAAACCTAAGAAAATGGCAAGAGGAAACAAGAAAGTGAAAGCCTGTATATACTTCAGGGGTGAAAATAACTGTCTACTGGTAGTTCATTCTGCTAGTCAGAAGGTGGTACCATGGTGACCCAGGCTGAGATTAGGCCCAGTGTGAAATTCCTGGTTTCACTGTGCTCCACAGCCAAAGACCACATGCATATCCTAGCTAAGAGCATCTGTAGTCACACAGAGAAGTGGCCAAGAGAGTCTGGATCTGGATGGATTCACATCACCATTACTGCAAAACCTACTCAAAGTGCATGCCCTACTGACTGTGAGTCAATAGCATTATCTGAGTACATGAGGAAAAGCAGAATCTCATTCAAATTTAAAAAGAATTGATCAAATTGGAAAATTTTAAAACTATCATGCATTAAAACAGACCATTACAGAAGCCCTGGGGAAATTCATTCCAGAAGTGGAGCACAATGATTTCTTACAAAATTGAACATGTTGAGGGTTATGTTGAGTAATTCACAGGAAAACATCAAAGCCCAAATTTCAACTGTGAAAACTAGATTCCAAATAAAGAAACATCAATTATAGTGTCATATTTGATCAATGTAATTTCAGTTACTTTGAACAAGTCCATAAAATGACAAGTCTATGCTTTGTAAAATTGTCATTAATCAAATCAAGGAGTCGCATACGTACAAAAAGCTAACATGGTAGATGAACTGTGTCTGCCTCTAAATCACAACAGTGGTTATAAGACACCGGCTTTTAAATATTTCTTTCCTTCAGCATCTTCTTGAAAACATATTTTCTGGGGAACATCTACTATCCGACAAGTGTTAAGTCCAAGGTAAAGCCACAATTATTCTACATTAAAAGTACAAAGATGGGTCATTTAAATATTTTTCCAAGGACTTTTCAAAATAGTGATATAAGGCCAGGTGCCGTGGCTCACACCTGTAATCCTAACACTTTGGGAGGCCAAGGCGGGCAGATTGCCTGAGCTCAGGAGTTCGAGACCAGCCTGGGCAACATGGCGAAACCCCGTCTCTACTAAAAATACAGAAAATTAACGTGGTGGCACCTGTCTGTAATCCTAGCTACTCTGGAGGCTGAGGCACGAGAATTGCTTGAACCCGGGAGGCAGAGGTTGCAGTGAGCTGCGATCATGCCATTGCACTCCAGCCTGGACAACAGGCACTTCCCATCCCCCTGACTCTGTCTCAAAAAAAAAAGTAATATAAAAAGATTATTAATTTTTTGGAGTGCAATATTCAGGATGTAAGTCATGTTTATTTTCACAGAGCAAAACTTCCTATAGCCACAGGAAAAGTTGTACCTTGTTGCAAATGGCAGAGTTCCATAGTAACAGAGGCCTGAAATTGAACTTGGCACGTAAATGATACAGTCCACTTATAAAAGGAGAGAGCCAACGGCACCACAACCAAACTAAAATCTGCGGTGTCCACATAGACAGTCTCCCTGTATCCCAGCATATTTGTTTAAGCCCTTCTTTGCAGAATCTTCCAGAATGGTACAGAATGATTTTCTGAGCTACTCCTACACTAATTTCCTTTTGCCAAAGCATGGAATGAACCCAATAGCCTTTTTCCCCTCTGTCCCATTTCTCTTGCTAGTAGGAAAAACAAAAACAAACACCTTAAGCTTTGTTCGTGTGTACATTTTAGTTAACTATAATACTATCCTTTTCTAACATTAAGTAATATGTCATTATTCAGGTATTTTCCCATGCTGGCATTTCATAGAAATAATAGAAGTAACCTTGTAGTTCACCCAATCTAACACTTCACTTACTGATAAGACAAAATTGTGTCCTAGAATTAGAGGATTGGTTTTGGTTCACTTCTCCAAAGCATAAAAATGATTGCTTTTGCCATGTTTGCCATTTCATTGGCACTGTATTCTCTTTCCACATACACTGGAACAGCTCATTTATTCTGGGTTTTAAAGGAAAGGCTTAGCTCTAAACAACACAATTAACTCTGCAAATTACACAAATACATTGCCTTGAATAAAACACCCATTTAAATGACTAGTATGTGCTCATTAATGTAGAAAGCAAATACTTAGGGTAATTTTTTTTTGAATAAGCTACTGCCCGTTAGAACCCATGATAACAATTAGATGTCAAAAATGTAACTAAAGAGAGATGTGCAGTCTCCCTGGTAGATCTGCTGTTGGTATCAGACACCATTGAACTAGATGGCCCCACATTGGATTTTCCAGACACTGCAACATATGCCATCCTATGCAGTAAATAGCGAGATCCAGGGTCCAATACGTTTTGTCAGGTATCATTTGATAATAAGAATTCTAACCGATTGGAAATTGTTAACTGGGCATAGGAAACTTCTAGGAACAGACCCTGATCAAAATGCAAGGAATCTGGGATTGGTTGCCTGGTATGCTTAGGCTTAAAGACAATAAAATTAAGCTAGTGTTAAGGTATGCTACTTTGGCAGCCTAGTCATTCACATTTAATTGAGTTATCACCTCTGTTCACCCAGAATGAATACCCATTAAAGATAAGACTTCTTGGGCAATCTCATGGCTAATGCCATAGACCACATAAAGCACATGAGTAGAGTGATTGTGTATCCAGTTTCTCCTGGATATTTTATGCTCGTTATTTTTGCTGTGGATGATAAATCCTAGGATGAGGAGATCGATGAAAATTGGATATAGTAGCTGCTTCAGTTGGTGTCAGCTTGAAGTTGGTGAATGGCAACAGACTTCTGTGGCAGTGCTTAAAAAAACAAAAAAGAGCAGATCAACACACAAAATATTTTATGTCTTCAGATTGCTAGGATAAAATGGCCAAAAATAAAACTCAAAATTTGATCAGTGGGCTGTTGAATAATGTCAATTAAACCCATAGTTTCTCCAGGTCTCTTGTGTAAAAATCAGAGCAGCTATTGAGAAACAGCAAATGTATAAGAATTAGAATAGGCTGGGCATGGTAGCTCACACTTGTAATCCTAGCACGCTGGGAGGCCGAGGTGGACGGATCACTTGAGATCAGGAGTTCTAAACCAGCCTGGCCAACATGGTGAAACCTCATCTCTACTAAAAAATACAAAAAAATTAGCCAGGCATGGTGACGGGTGCCTGCAGTCTCAGCTACTCGGGAGGCTGAGGCAGGAGAATCGCTTGAACCCAGGAGGTGGAGGTTGCAGTGAGCCGAGATTGCACCACTGCACTCCAACCTGGGCAACAGAGCGAGATTCTGCTTTCAAAGAAAAAAAAAAGAAAAAGAAAAAAGAACTAGAATAGTGATTTTTTGGAAAGAATTGAATGACTCAAAGGGTAGCTTCTTTTCCTTTTTGGATAAGGCTATTCCTGAATTTCTTGAAGAACTTCTAATGGCCTTACCTGAGGACGTTTTCAAACAAGGGAAATCTGAGGCCAGGTGCCTGAATCCACCAACCTTGATTGTCTCCAGGCCTGTAATTAGAGTCCCTAGAGGGCCTTCTTGATTAATACAACAAACAAGGCCTTGAAGTTTGGAGAGCCTGTGTTGAGCTATCACAACAATCACAGCTCTTCATCTACTTCTCAAACCTGAGTCGACATATAGACATCTCCAGAGATTGAGAGGAGGCTGGATACACTTAAGCATGGACCCTGTAATAACAAGTATGTACTATGGTTTTCTTTCTAAATATTCACAAAGGAAATTGTGGTTGTTTCCTAGAGTAACTGTGTGCTGAGGAAAGAGAAATACCCAGGACTTTCAGGGATGATTGGACACTGGCTCTGACCTAACACTAATTCCGGGGGAGGGGGGTTGATTATCAATGTGGTTCACTGGTTGGAATGAAGGCTTAAAGAGATCAGGTAATGAATAGAGTTGTGACCCATGGAGGCCCAGTGGGCTCCTAAATCTATATAATGATGATATTCCTGATTCCTAAATGTGTAGTATCAGTACAGATAATCTCAGCTGATGACCAAATCCCCACACTGCATTTCTGACCCCAAAGTAGCAGTTTGCATCTGTTTTTGGCATAATTATTAATTAGTATTCACTTTTACTATGAAAAATATCCTGGTTTTAATGAGAAAGTATATGGCCACGCTAGCCATTTTGGTAGGAAAGACCAAAGAAAACTCTTAGAATTCCCCCTCCCTGTCAGAAGAGTAAATCAAAAGCCATATTCTGGGGAGAAGGCTAGGAGAGGTGGGGAGGAGATGCAAAATTAAATGCCACCTTGGAAGACTTAAAAGATGCAGGGAGTAGCTTATTTAGCTTATGCAGAATTCACCTGGGACTCAGAAAATGTTTCACAAAGACCCTTGTCCAGTTGATTATCACAAACTTAATCTGCTTCTTGAGTCATGGTGGTCAATCCAGATATAGTTTCTTTACTGGAGCAAATAAAAACTATTTTTGGTTTGCATCTATTAATCTGACAAATGCTATTTCAAAAAATAGAGAATCTCAAAAGAAGATTATTTTTACTTTTTGGAAACCATAGTTTACTTTTCTTGTCTTGGGATTATAGTTCTTGAGCTCTGTGCTACAATTAGGTCCACAGAGTACTTGATTGTGTCACCATTCCATAGGGCATCATGCTAGTAAACTACATTATTGTATCATGCCCATAAAACCCAGAAATAAAATGTAGCAGTGATTTACAGCGGCTCTCACCTGTCTGAAGCACATAAGGATATCCTTTCCAAAATGAAGAATAAGTTACTGCACCTCGCACCTGATACCATTGAAGAAAGAAACATAACACTTTATAGGCTTCATTGGATTTGGAAAGCAACCAATAATATGGGTGTGCTTCTTCGATTCGTTTACATGCTGACGTAAATGACTGCAAGATTGGGCTGGGACCTGGGACTAGAAAAGGCTAGATAGTCCAAGCTTCACTGCAGGCAGCTTTACTTGGCTTTTGTGACCTACTGAATACAACAGGACTGGAAGCTTTTGTAACTGATTGAAATGCTCTCTAAACCCTGTGGAAATTCCAATTAAAAAATCACAGCAGATGCCCCTGGGGTGTTTGAACATAAGCACATCCACTTTGCCAAACAATAATTCCCCTTTTGAGAAACAGCTTTTGTTTGCTATTGGGTCCTGGTACAGGCGAAATTAGAGAAATTTGCATTAAAAATGGACATTCCCTGGGATACTCTTGTGTTTTCTTGATAAGCTCATGAAAAAAAGTCGTTACCCTGAGAAAACATAACCTACACGTGGGCTCAACTATATGGGCTTCCCCTCATCAAGGCTGGCCTGGCTATTGCCACTGCTGAGTGTCCAATATGATAAGCCTCTGAGGTGGTACTCAATTCTAGGGGACCAGAAAGGCACTTGGTATCAGGCTGATTATATTTCTTCGTGGAGGGACAGTTTTTATCATCGTTGGAATAGATATTTATTTTGGACTTAAATTTAAATGATTGCCATACATCTGTACCACCATTTAATAAACACTTTATTCATTAACAACCTCTCTTTCTTCTTTTCATCTATTTACCTTTTAGTGAAATAAGGCAATACACTGATCTCCGTGGAATCACAGTTTTTATATGCCCCATCACTTGAAAGCAGTTTATAGAATGGCAGAATGCCTATTGAACATTCAATTATGTAGTTCAGAAAACAATATCTTACCAATCTAGAGTGCTGTTCTGTAGATGCAGTAAGTGCTCTGAACCATAGACAAATATTTGGTTCTCTTTCTTCTATCGTGTCTTAGTCAGTTTGGGCTGCTATAACAAAATACTTCAAGTGGGTAATTTAAAAACAACAGAAATTTATTTCTCACAGTTCTGGAGACTGGGAAGTCCAAGATTAAAGTGCCAGCAGATTCAATGTCTGGCGAGGGCTTACTCTGCTTCGTAGATGGTGCCTTCTTTCTGTATTCTCACATGGCAGAAAAGGGGTCAAGGCAGCTGTCTTTAACCTCTTTTATAAGGGTACTAATCCCATTCATGAGGACAGAACTTTCATGATCTGATCACCTCCCAAAGGCTCCATGTCTTAATATCATTACTTTGGGGTTAGGTTTCAACATATGAATTTTGGAAGGACACAAACACTCAAACCATAGCCTATAGCAACACTATATGGGTCCAAGAACCAATGGGTGAAACAGAGGGTGACACCTCTTACTATTAAACTAATGATCCTTTGTTCCTTCCTTTCTTAGGGTTTGCTGATTTAGAATTCTTGATACTCAATGATTTCCTACTCCAGATATAAAAAATTATGGTTCCATTGAATTAGAAGAAACAACCTCCACCTAGCTATTTGATTCCTTGTGCTATCGAGAAACAGGCTAAGAAGGGAATACAGTCAAGTCTTACATAAAGTGTGCTGTTTACATTCTGGAATCTTGTATTTTCATATATATTATGACTTGTTTGGCTTAAGACAGTAAAATGTCTTATTCTAATAAAATTAGTATAATAATTTTCTGACAGATATCAGTGAAGTGTCTTGAAAAAAGGGGCATCTTTTCCTAATTTGCATAAAAACACCCTGTAGACTAATGAGTCCCTGGTTATAATGATGCTTAGGAGAGTTGAATCTGTCTATCCAAGGTAGCATAGTTGCTGATATACAAAGGGGTGAAGAAGTATGTCGATGCAAAACGGGATATCTGAGATGCCTCCTAGTCATGCAAATATTTTGTCGCATTGGACTTTTCCTTTTGTGTATGATCTTATAATCTTCCCCAAAGCACCCGAGACTTTGTTCTCTTCACAAGTTTGGAGAAATGAGTTTAGAGGAGGATAGAGTATGAGGAGAATTGCCTCATCTTTGAAGATAAACCCTCCAGTACATCACCATGAATGATGGTTTGATGTCCCTATATTTCTCAAGAATAATTTCAGATGAACACAGTCTTGATCACATGTCTGAATGAAAGTTTCCAGAAGCTTGAAGAGATGATATATTTGGCTCCTGTGGTTACTGTAACAGAAGGGATTACACAATGGGAGGTTCTGCCCAAATCTCTGACTGAAATGCTGGAATTTCTCCCTGTTCTCACACAAAAGAAAGCAACTAAAAAAATCAACTGTCTGATATCACTATAATTATTATGTGGTATATGTATGAAATAATTAAGTCAACCTACAAGTAAAATTTTAAAATATTGAATTTTTGACTTTATAAAAGCAATTTAGATTTTAAACAGCCCAGCCTTGTTCAACACAACACACATCCAGTGTTGCAAAAGAATGTTGACAGTTTCTTACAATTAATTGAAATGAGATCTAACTTTTGAGGACAGAATACATATAACACTGACACATGCAGTGACAAGTTGACAGTGTCATTTCTCACAATGCTGAAGGTGACCAATTGTATGATTTCCAGGATATTCCTCTTGAAATATCCTATTTACTTGTCTAGATCCCATTTAAGGGGTCAGGGTATGCTGCAAGGTATTGCCTGCAGAAGCCTGAGAGGAGTTAGATGCCAAACAGGGCAAGGTGAAATGTTTTCCTAAGCAGTCAGAAGCCCATAAGTAAAGGAGTGCGTATAAATTATGGTGGAAAAGGGATGCCAAAGACAAGAAAAAAGTTATGAGTTAGGTCAGGTGCCAGGAAAGCAGAAATAATCTGAAAGTAGAAGGGTCAGGGAAAAAGGTTTCAGCATGGAATCCACAAAAATGCCAGCATACTGGTTACATGGTATGTGAACTGTCCAGAAAATGTTATGAGCCATGCAGGACCAGGCATTGATTAGAAAGTTTCTGGACCAGAGAGGGGAGTCTGAGTTACAAGTAGCAGCATAAAATGTTAAAGCCTCTAGGTTTTAGCCCAGACAGCACTTACAGGCTTTTGTCTGCACCTATGCTCATAACATAGTTGCTGGGATGCAGAGCTCTGCTATTGGGGATGCCTGCCATATCCCTTTCTGGGTCACTGGGCTACTTTTGCCTGTGAAGAAGAAAGGTGATCCACTTTGCCTCATCATGTTACATGAGGACTTAGCACCTCTTCCACTTTTATGTGAAGATAGAACTGGCTGCTTATGTGTAAAGAGGACCCCCTCCGCCACGCCAAGCAATTTGTTCTTCTCTTAACTTTTGAGAAATTACAAATTGTCCTATGACACATAATAGAACTACCATTAGTTTACATGGTTGAAAAGTCTTTCTCTTCAAAATTCCCAAGAGAAAGAAGGGCAATCATTCTTATAGGCGATGCTATTTATTTATATCAATGCAAAATTCCAACAAATCACAAGGGAAGAGAAAGGAATCAAACCTTAGATCTATGTATTTGGCAAAGTAATTAATAACTTGAGATAGATGAGTGTTATTGTTTGGATACTTCTAAACAAAACACTCTAAACAAAATTCAGGAATAGATTTATATAAAGGCATTATGCCTTAAAGGCAAAATTGTTTTGTATAAAGTCATTTTTGAATTCTAAAGCAGCTTACATTTTTCTAGATAGCCATCAGTTGATCTTTAAGTCCCTACCATTTAATATCTGGTAAACTCCAAACCATTAGTTTAATTCCATATTTCCATGGTCTAATTTTATCTTTTTAAATGTAGTGTTATTAAGTAGTTACCAGGAGCTAAAAGTGCCACGTATGCCAAAACAAAAATAATCATTTTATTGAAATTTTACTATGTAGAAAACAAAAGCCATTATCTATTTCTAAACATGCCAATCACAAAGGACAATTTTTAACATAATAAGGATTCATATTTTATTCAGTCAATATCTACTATCAAAAAACAAAAGAGATAAAAATTCTTGCCCTCATGGAACTTACATTATGGTTAACTTCTGACTACTTCCTTCTCCATATTTATAAACTATCCAATCTTATCAATCTGTCTTCTGCTTCATTCCTCAAATTTACTCTCTTTTTCAGATCCCCTCACCACTGGATTAATTTAGGCTTTCATTATTGCTTTTAATATTTATTTATTCATCTATTTCCAGATAATTCATGCACTTGGTTAAAAAATAAATAAAACAGTAAAAAACACCTAACACCCAAACTTGTGTGCTCTCCTTTCTTCTTCTCAGAGACAACCACTTCTGCTGGGTTTTTGAGTATCTGGAAAGATACTCAGCACCTATTTGTATTTTATATAAATAGTAACATACTATATACACTCTATTTTGTATCTTGCTTTTTAAAATTAATATATTAGGGGGATTTTTCTATATCAGCACATATTAGCCTCATTTATTTTAATAGATTCATGGTTAATAAATATTTATCAACCGCAATTTACTTAAATAGTCCCCTATTGTATTAGTCAGGATAGGTTAGCTTATGTTGCAGAAACAAATAACCCTACAAACCTTGGTGGTGTATTTCTTGCTTACAAAATGTCTGTTGAAGTTCTGGGCAATTGTCCAGGGCAAATGCCTTCCATGTGGCTGCTCAGTGATGGTTTATTATTGATTCTACCATCCTATTGCTGTGCCATCTGGAACAAATGTTCTCCTTAGTCAATGCAGCAGAGGAAGAAGGAGCTTTGGCATAGAAGCAGGCCCACATTGCTTCAGTTTGAAAGAGGCACACATACACTTCTTCCAATCCATTCACCAGAACTAGTCTCCTGGCCTTTCCTAACTACAAGGAGAGCCGAGAATAAAATTCTCTAAAATTCTCGCATATGCCTGAAAGAAAAGAGAGTTGACCTTGCATTTAATTAAAAATCCCTTTGAAAAACTATATTTGAAAGCCGTATTATTAATCTAAATCTTCTCTTTTTTTCTTGTTTTTTGAGACAGAGCCTCAGTCTGTCACCCAGTACCCAGGCTGGAGTGCAGTGGCATGATGTTGGCTCACTGTAACCTCTGCCTCCTGGGTTCAAGCCATTCTCCTGCCTCAGTCTCTGGAGCAGCTGGGATTACAGACATGCCCCACCATGCCCAGATAATTTTTTTTTTTTTTGTATTTTTAGTAGAGATGGAGTTTTACCATGTTGACCAGGCTGGTCTTGAGCTCCTGACCTCAAGTGATCCACCAGCCTAGGCCTCCCAAAGTGCTGGGATTACAGGCATGAGCCACCACACCCAGGCTTAAATCTTCTTAAGGTGGTACATTATATATTTTTGGGTGTTGAATAAACATACTTTGGCTAGCCAGCATTAGTGGAGTACTCATACTCATTGATAGCATACCCAATCAATGAACGGCCTTTTACAAGTATAAAATAGCTTAGTTAAAAATGACCATCACAAGTTACATCTGAATTATTGCTGCCATTTTCAGAAAAAGTAAATATGAAAGATAAATATCAAATATTTTAGGAATCATTTTAATACTGGTTTGGTTCATATTCAAATAAACTATAGAATCTCTCAGATTGGCAATAAGAAAGATGAATGAGTACACTAATGTTTATAGTAGCATTATTCACAATAGCCAAATGATGGAAGCAACTCAAGTGTTCATCATAAATGAATGGATAAACAAAATATGCATATACATACAATTAACTACTATTCAGCCTTAACAAGGAAGAAAATTCTGATACTTGCTATAACATGGATTAACGTTGAGGACATTGTGCTAAGTGAAATAAGCCAGACACAAAAGGACAAATACCATACGATTCTACTTGTATAAGGTGCCTAGAGTAGTCAAATTCACAAAGACTGAAAGTAAATGGTGTTTGCCAGGCCCTAGGGGAGGATGGGATGAGGAGTTATTGTTTAATGGATATAAAGTTTCAGTTTTGCAAAATGAAGAGTTTTGGAGATGGATGGCTGCACAGCAATGTGAATATACTTAATGCCACTAAATTATATACTTCAAAATGGTTAAAATAGAAAATATTATGTTATGTATATTTTCCCACAATAGAAAAAAAGGTGTACAAGTAACAATCTTTTGAGAATGATGACAAAAATCTGTGAGAAAACCTTGCATTGCTCTGATTCCTTAAAGGAACTAAAGAGGCAATGGGTATGAGTAGTGAACTAGCAAGCTGGAAAGAGAAAAAGCTGTAGTCAGAGAATAAGAAACTGGAGTTAATGACTTAGGATGTAAAAAAATTTCAAGTGGTGACAGGATCTAGGATATGGCCATGGGAGCATATGGCTGCAGTGGAATAAAGGAAAAGCTAATGGAATATGTGCATGCCAAAGAAGCAAGAGGCCAAAATGCTGAAAGGGACAGCCACATGAATGTTTAAATCACCCAGGAGGAGGACAGAGTTTGGGATGAAGAGGAAGATTGTAAGGGGCTAAATCTATAAATAAGTAAAATAGGAAAGTTCATCCCTTTTGATTAGCATTTCTGGACTATATTTAGCCTCTACATACAGTCATACGCCAGAGGAGCTTGGAGAAGACAGCTTGTATAAATGAGAATGACAGCTAGCTAAGAAGAGCAGTCCCATGGACTGTTCAAGTCTGCAAGAGCAGCACATTCCTTCCCTGTAGGAAATGCGCGTGGGAAAGCATATTACAATCAGAAGCTATTTAGTGAACACGGGATGAGGGAAAGGGTGGTGACAGTTGAGAGGGGAAGAGGAGAATTGTAGTGCTTAAATGCCTAATGACATCACCCCATAATAACCTGGTTTATCAGTCTCCAACATAGGGTCACTCACCGCAGAGTCCCAATAGAGCAGTTAGGATTCGAATATCTCTTTTCCACTAGACACGCTGAGCGGGTATTGCCAAGTTTTCTCTTTGATGTCCTTTTATCTAGGCATTCATGCTGACTACTCAACTTTGGTTGACAACCGCCGCCTTTTTTTTTTTTTCTTTTTTAGAGACGAGGTCTCCCTCTGTCACCCAGGCTTGAGTGCAGTGGTACGATCATAGCTCAGTGCAGTCTCTAACTCCTGGGCCTAAGAGACCTTCCCACCTCAGGCTCCTAAGTAGCTGGGGCTATAGGGATTTACCACCAGGACTGGCTTTATTTTTTTCTTTATAAAAATAATGGCATCATTTAATGTGTAACCAGTTATAAAATGACTCAGGAGACATTCTGCCTCTGTAAATTATGTTGGCATTTCCTAGTGACTGAATGTTTGTGTTCCCCCCAGATACCTATCTTGAAGTCCTAGTCCCCAGTGTAATGGTATTGGGAGGTGGGGCATTTGGGAGGTAATTAGGTTTAGGTGAGGCCATGAGGGTGGAGACCCCATGATAAGACTAATACTCTCAGAAAAAGAGGAAGAGACGTGAGATATCTCTCTGTGTGTGTATGCACACCAAGGGAGACCATGTGAGGACATAATCAGGTAGATAGGAACCCCTCTCCAAGAACCAGGCAGGCACCCTAATCTCAGACATCCAGCCTCAGAATGATGAGAAATATGTGTTGTTTAAGCTACTCAGTTTACGGCATTCATTATAGCAGCCAAAATGAAGAAAGCATTTTTTCTGATAACATTCTTTTTTGTCAATTTTAATAGACTCTAGGAGCTGGGTATTTGCCTTACCTTATAGCAACTATTTTACTTTTACTATCACTATTATCATTACTGTTTTATTATTTTGTTCAGCTTCTCAAAATTTCTGATGCTCGGACTGCCCTTCTAGCCATATTATTATTATGTTTTCATTAATTCATTCATTTCAGTGAGTCTTCTACATAAAAGGCACTTCCACTGATACATTATGTACTAGGGTCCCAAGGGTCCTAAACTAAGCTGGATCTGTCATGGAGAGACCTGAGTTCCTAAAAGAATGATCTGATTTGGACCAAGGACCGCTCTAATGGAAATGGGTTCTTAGTCTCAACTCCGGAGGAGGCTGCCACTAATTGGATTTTGCTCAGGCATCCATCCAATTTTGAAGGGCCATTTTAACTTGCTGCCTCTTACTTTTTGTTAAGTACTTAGAGAAGTGCATTAACACTTCCATGTCCCTAGAGATTCTTTTAGCATAGTATCACATTAAGAAAAAAAAAAGCCTGTGGTATCCTAAGCATAAAATAGCTTTTCATTTATTCCTACCTCCAAAATTTTAATTTATTTTTCCTTTTATTATGGATAGCTGTTATAGATGCAGATGGGAGGGAACATCGGTATGCCTTCTCCCAGATTATTTACCTTTGGATTTTTAACTTAAAAACATTTTTTTCTTTATATTATATATGTCAATTACCAAATAATTAGAAAATACCCAGAAAACATAAACAAGAAAAACAAAACTAGATAGCATCCACAGTTCTACTCTCAATCACATTTAACATTTGATTACACATCCTTCCACTTATTTTTAATCTGCTGTCTGGTTGTGTCTCTCTTCAGATTTACTATGTGTAAGAAAACAGTTTTTTCACATATGCAATCATACATACTATACATATTATTCAGTAACTTGTTATATTTTGCCTGCATTGTGAACATCTTTCTATGTTGATACATATAGATTGATGTCTCCCAATTCCATAATCTCCTTCTTATAATGTCTTCCTGTTTGAAAAATGACCAGAATTCCTAACATGATTAACAAGGACCAGTCTGCCCTCAACCTCATCTTATACTGGTTTTTCTATACTCCAGACATTTCAATCATTTCTCATTTCCTTGGAAAGACATGCTGTTATCCATGTGATATGGTTTGGCTCTGTGTTCCCACTGAAATCTCATGTTGAATTGTAATTCCCAATATTGGGGGAGGGACCTGGCGGGAGGTGATTGGATCATGGGAGCAGATTTTCCCCTTGCTGTTTTGGTGATAGTGAGTGAATTCACATGAGATCTGATGGTTTAAAAGTGTATAGTACTTTCCTCCTTGTTCTCTGTCTCTCTCCTGCCACCATGTGAAGATGTGCTTGCTTCCCCTTTGCCCTTCCATCATGACTGTAAGTTTCCTGAGGCCTCCCCAGTCATGCTTCCTGTATAGCCTGTAGAACCATAAGCCAATTAAACCTCTTTTCATTATAAATTACTCAGTCTCAGGTAGTTCTTTATAGCAATGTGAGAACAGACTAATACACCATGCTCTTGGCCGAAATTTCTTCCACTTACATACCTCTTTCCTGAAAAACTCCTGCTTATATTACTTATATAAAGTCTTTATTTTAAATATAGGTCATATCTTCCTGTTATATGATCTTACAGCACCCTGTTTTCATCATGGCACTTATCACAAATGTAATTAATTGATGATTAACATAGTTATTTAAGGGATCTCTTTCCCACAAAACTACAAGCTCCATGAAGTAAGAGACTAGTTAGCTTAATATTTGTGCTCCTAGCACCTAGCAAAGTGCCTGGCACATAGTAGGCACTCAGTAAATGTTTGTTGAGTGAATTGTAGTGGATTTAAGATAAAAGGAGGAAAGAGCAGGTGCAAATGTAAATTTGTAGGTCTTAAGATGACAAGTTGAGGTGCCCTGCATTGCCCAAACTAACAAACAATACAGTCAGGAGGGTTAAAGGTGATTGTAACAAATTAAAAGACAAGATGTCTGCTTATGCCTTCTTTGCACAGAATTGAAGAGAAGAATGTAAGAAGAAAAACCCAGAGGACTCTTTTGATTTTGCAGAATTTGGTCTGAGAGGTAGAAGAGAATGTCTGGGAAAGAGAAGTCTAAATTTGATGAAATTGCAAAGGAGAATAAAGTATGCTATGATTGGGAAATGAAGGATTACAGACCAGCTAAGAGAGGCAAAAAGAAGAACCTTTATGCCCCTAGAAGACCAACATCTGGTATTTCCCATTCTGTTCAGAATTTTGTCCCAAGATTAAATCCACAAACCTTTGTGTCTCTATTGGAGAAGTAGCAAAAAAAAAAAAAAAAAGCTGGGTGAGATGAGGAATAACTTAAGTGACAGTGAAGAGCACTCTTACATCACTAAGGCAGCAAAACTGAAGGAGAAGTATGAGAAGGATGTTGCTGACTGTAAGCATAAAGGAAAGTTTGATGGCACAAAACATCCTACTAACGTTGCCTGGAAAAAGGTGGAAGCAGAAGACGAAGAAGATGAGGAGAATGAAGAGGAGGAGGCAGTGGAGGAGGATGACTTTAAAACCATTTATCTATCTCTATGTGAATATCTTAGAGTATGGGAGGATTGTAATTGATATGTTTCTTATTGTGAAGTGTCTATTGGCCTCATTAGGTTTAATTACAAAATCTGATGATGATCATATCGTAGCCTCTCAAAGTGCTCTAGAAGTTGTCAGTGGTTTACATGAAGTGGCCATGGGTGTCCGGAACACCCTGAAATGGTATGAAAGTTGTATGTATTTCCAAACATTTTAAAAATGAAAAAGCACTCTTGTGTTCTGTTCACTGTGTACTTTGTTGTTGGTGTAACAAGGCATTTAAAGATGTTTCTGACTTGTTTAATTTGTAAGGTGGTGTTAACTGTATGGTTATTGGCTAGAAATCCTGAGTTATTAACTGTTCATATTTATAGTTTGTAAAAAGAATAAAACAACCAATACAAACTCTTGATGCTTGGTATTGAGGCTATAGGGAGAGATGTCTTTTGCAGGGGCCATAGCTCAGAGGGTGCACTGTGAGGCTGGAACTGTTTCCACTGTGATGGGCTTCCATTTAGCTTAGGGTAGTCTTGTTTTTTTATATAGTGACATAGCATTGTGCTGCTTGGAATAAGGGGGTCAGGTGGCATGAGAAGTGTTAGAATTTTTTTTTAGTTAAATGCAGTCGTTTTTAAATTGTTTTTAGACAAACTGTAGAGCTCTTCACTGTCAGCAAAGCAAAGAGCCACTGTGTCAATGAAAGTTCAATAGCCTTCTGTACTTAAACAAGATTTGCAATGTTCTGGGTTTTTTTGTGTTTCAAATGCTGAAATGTTTTCAAAGTTAAATAAACTGTACTTCAATCTTTAAAAGGTGACAACTTCAGGAAACTGCCTTTTATAGTTACTCTCTTCTCAGTAGGGTAGGAGATGAGAAAGTCTTCTGGAAGTGATTAAGATTCTGGGAGGTGGAAGAAAGGGTAGCAGATGTTGAAGATAACATGAAACATTTTGGAATAATCATGGTGAACAATTGGAGAGTTGGGCAAGTAATATAGTATCTCTTTAGGCCATGTGAGGGTTAAGGTTAATAGTCATTAATAAATGGCAATATTAACCTACCTGGCATAGGATTTTCTTCAGCAGAATATCAGAGCCTGAGTGGGCTTGGTAAAGGCAGACTTAAATAGACTCATTTAGGGATAGTAACATTACAGAAGGTAGGACAGAAGGACAATTTTGAAAATAATTTTAGGGTACTGGCAAAATAACATTTAACTAGGTTGGATTATTGTATCTATGGTCTATAAGAAAGGAAGTGAAGTCAAAGAGTTGTCAGGAGAATAAAGGATCAATGGGCTAGAAATCTAATGAGGCTTAAAAAAATTGTGGTGGGAGTATATTTCAAGGAGAAAATGGAAAAAAGGAAGCTTTGTTCACAGCACAGAATCTTAAATTAATCCCTTTGAAGTTGATGGTAAGTTCCAAAGAATGACTATGGGAGTGGGTGGCTCAGGTGGGATGATGGAGGTCATTGTGGGAGATGTGTGACGCAGGTGTCACACAGACCACCCAGGATATTGTATCACCTAGGATGAAAGCCTAGCTTGAGATACAGAGGAAGAGTGCCAAAAACTTCAGAGAATGGAAGAGGACGTGACCAGGATATTAGAAATATGGTTCTACCAACCCAAATGTCTATCAATGATAGACTGGATTAAGAAAATGTGGCACATATACACCATGGAATACTATGCAGCCATAAAAAGGATGAGTTCATGTCCTTTGTAGGGACATGGATGAAGCTAGAAACAATCATTCTGAGCAAACTGTTGCCAAGGACAGAAAACCAAACATTGCATGTTCTCACTCATAGGTGGGAATTGAACAATGAGAACACTTGGACACAGGGTGGGGAACATCACACACTGGGGCCTGTAGTGGGGTGGAGAGAGTGGGGAGGGATAGCATTAGGAGATATACCTAATGTAAATGACGAGTTAATGGGTGCAGCATACCAACATGGCACATGTAAACGTATGTAACAAACCTGCACATTGTGCACATGTACCCTAGAACTTAAAGTATTAAAAAAAACTTCTAGAAAAAAATATGCTATTATATATAGCAAAAAAAAGAAATATGGTTCTAGACATTGCTATAGTTTAAATTATGTACATGAGACTGCTTAAGGAGAGCTCATAGCATGAGAAAATGGAAGAAGATCACCAATATTTACAGAAGAAGGAAAGGAAACTAAGCCCATTAAAAAGGTAGGAAAACGTGGCCAGAGAGGGAAGAGGAAAACCAATACAAAGTGTTGAAAGCAAAGAAGGTGATACCAATTGTAATGTGCTTAGAATAGTGTCTTGCTATTTTATAACTGAAAAAAATGTGTCAATGAAGAAGAGAGTTTAAAAGAGATGATGATTATATTTAGTGATGAATGAGTTCTTGGTAACCAAGAGGAAGTTGTAGAATGGATATGATGCATCAAATTTAATATTTTAATTTTCCCCTTCTTTCAGATTTTTTGAGAAATATATAGTAATCAGTCATGGGATAAGAGGTCTTATCATTCTTTTCCACTTTAAAATACCTGTTCTCATTATAATCATACATTGGTTTTAAAATTTCTTAGGAGACTCCATCACCTTCGGATACATCAGTGATTTGTATCCTAGTTCCCCACCTCCTTAAAAAAACAGGTTAGTCTCATGGGAGCATTGCAATTCAACTGCTTTCCTTATGAGAAATTGTCAAAAATTAAAAAATGAGGTACTCTTCCACAACTTTGGAAACACTACTACAGCATTCTTAATATCTAAATAAATGTTTTCTGCTGAATATCCATGCTTGGCTCTATTGATTTTTTACTGTGTAAGTGTGATCTGGCTTGGAATATGTAGTATGTTATGAAGTATCTACTTAAAGATTTATTAGGCATATATTTTCAAAGTAGAAGGGAAATAAGGTGTCAATGATTGTTTGACCAGAGATAGTATTATAAATTGTGCATAAAAGGATTTTTATTTGAAAATGCATTCTACATGTGCTGTATAAACTATTAGGAAGCAAAAAGCATATGTATAAAATATATATAAATGCATAGAAAACAGCTATCTGTTCATGGCCAGTATTTGTTGAATGTCTGCTGCTATGTGCCAGACACTATACTAGGCACTCTGGATATGGTACTGCATGAGGCAGGGAAAGGCCTGCTTCACAAAGACTGTGGTATCTTGGGAAAAGAAAACCTTAAACTAATATTACAAGCATGATGACTATTCCAATGCGGGAAATATCTAGTGCTATGGGGATGTATAATAAGACACTAGAAAGACACAATCAAAAATATTAACAGGTTATTTCTGGAAATCAAGAAAAATTACAAGTGATTCTATATTTTTTATTTTATTTTATTTTTCAAACCTTCTGTTTTGAGCAAAACTTTTTGTATTAGTCAAGATTTTCCAGAGAAACAGAATGAATAGGATATATAAAGATATGTATAAAAGGGGATTTATCATGGGGTTTGGCTCACGTGATTTTGGAGGTCAAAAAGTCTTATGATCTGCCATCTGCAAACTGGAGAACCAGAGAAGCTGGTAGTGTCATATTCCACGTCTGAAGGCCTGACAACCTGGAGTTCTGATGTCCAAGGGCAGAAGATGGATGTCCCAGCTCCAGAAGGAAGAGTGAACCCATCCTCCTTCTATCTTTTTTGTTCTATATGGGCTAACCTCTTCCAGAAAACCCTCATAGACACATCCAGAAATAATGTTTTACTTGCTATCTGGGTATCCTTAAACCAGTCAAGTTGACACACAAAATTAACCATCACACTATTGTTACCAGAAAAGACGTAATGTTCATTGGGTGAAAAAAATTCAAACAAAGCATTTTAGTGCTGCTTCATCTCTTGCAATTCTGATCAACAACTTTAGCATTCTAAAGTTTATTTTAAAACATTAAATGCTAAACTAAAGACAATGTTGCATGTTCTTTTCTTGGATTAGTCAGTGAGGATTGCTGATTTTTATTCAATCCTGGACATCCTGGTAGCATTTGGATTAAAGAATACATTTATATGCATAAAAACAGACATTTAGACCAATAAAAAGGAATAAAGAGCCCAGAAATAAACCCACACATGTATAGTCAACCAGTCTTTTACAAGGGCACCAAGAATGCACAATGGGGAAAGGACAGTCTCTTCAACAAATGGTGTTAGGGAAAATGTGTATCCACATACAAAACATGAAATTGGACCCTTATTTTACAACATATACACAAATTAACTTGAAATGGATTGAAGACTTAAATATAAGGTCTGAAACCATCAAACTCTTAGAAGAAAAGATAGAGAAAAGCTACTTGACATTGGTCTTGGATATGACACCAAAAGCACAGGCAACAAAAGCAAAAATGAACAATTGAGACTACAGCAAACAAAAAAGCTTCTGCTTGGCAAATGAAACAGTCAACACAATGAAAGGACAACCTATGGAATGGGAGAAAATATTTGGAAACCATGTAACTGATAAGGGATTAATATCCAAAATATCGAAGTTCCTTAACTCAGACAACTCAATAGAAAAAACTCAAGTAACCCAATTTCAGAAGGGGCAAAGGACCCGGATTGACATTTTTTCAAAAGAAGATAGACAAATGCCCAGCAGATCTGTGAAAAAATGCTCAAAATCACTGATCATCAGAGAAATGCATATCAAAATCACAATGAGGTATCACCTCACACCTGTTAGGATGACTACTATGAAAAATAAAAGATATAACAAGTGTCAGTGAGGATATGGAGAAAAGGGAACCCTTGTACATTGTTGGTGGGAAAAAAATTGGTACAGCCATTATGGAAAACAATATGAAGTTTCCTCAAATAATTAAAAATAGAACTAAGATATAATCTAGCAATTTTGTTTCTAGATATATATCCAAAGAAAATGAAATCAGTATCTTGAAGAAGTATCTACACCCCTGTGTTCATTGAAGCATTATTCACAGCAGCCAAGAGATGGAAACAACCTAAGTGTCCATCAACAGATAAATGAATAAAGAAATTGTGGGACATATATACATTAGAATGTTATTCAGCCATAAAAGAAGGAAATCCTGGCATTTGCAACAACATAGATAAACCTGCAGAGCATTATGCTAAGTGAAATAAGCCAGACACAGAAAGACAAATTCTGTAAGATCTCACTTATATGTGGAATCTAAAAAAGTTGAACTCAGCTGGGCGCGGTGGCTCACGCCTATATTCCCAGCACTTTGGGAGGCCGAGGTGGGTGGATCGCCTGAGGTTAGGAGTTCGAGACCAGCCTGGCCAACATGGTAAACCATCTCTACTTAAAAAAAAAAACAACAACACAAAAATTAGCTGGGCATGGTGGCGGGTGCCTGTAATCCCAGCTACTCGGGAGGCTGAGGCAGGAGAATCACTTACAACCTGGGTGGCAAAGGTTGCAGTGAGCTGAGATGGGGCCATTGCACTCCAGCCTGGGCAACAGAGTGAGACTTTGTCCCAAAAAGAAAAACATTGAACTCATATACAAGCAGAAAGTAGAACAGTAGTTGCCAGGGGCTGGGGAGTGGGGAAAATGAGGAGATGTTGGTCAAAGGGTATAAACCTTCAGCTATAAGATGAACACCTTTTGGAGATCTAATGTACAGCATGAGTGGTGATAGATGTGTTAATAATAATAATAAATAGCTTTATGGGGGGCTTACAAAATAAGCACAGATTAAGAAACTCAAATATTCAAGGCCAAGTTTCATGCTATACTTATACAGGATAATGAACAGTTTGAATTTCAATTCCTCCACAGGAAGAAAGCAGAGACTGAGACTGACCACCAGAGTATATAAGTAGGTTAGGAATTCTGTTTAAAGCTACTGCAAGTGATGCTCACATTTGTTGCCATTAAATTACGGATCTAAAGGGTAGTTAGTGATTCAATATC
This sequence comes from Pan paniscus, assembly GCF_029289425.2. NCBI lineage: Eukaryota > Metazoa > Chordata > Mammalia > Primates > Hominidae > Pan > Pan paniscus. The sequence goes on along the minus strand of NC_073253.2, from coordinate 118,749,398 downwards.
AGACTCTGCCTGGTGATAATTAGAGAGAAATAAGTTTTATAACTGTGTATTATATGTTTTTTCTGGATTCTGAAATGACTTACTTATTCACATACTAAAAAAAAAATCCATCTCAGTGAGAAATAGGGAGATGCCTAGAGCATATAACAATTTTGTGCATACAGGACATTGTGTTAAAAGTGACTAATGACAATTAACAGTTAAAAATAGATACTCACCTAGAACACCTATACAACACACACATTACATTTCTAAAGGGCTTAACAATTAAATGCATTCAATACTAAAACTACCTGGACCATAATTTCATATTCGAGACCTTGTAAGCTCTTCATTATGAACATTATTTACTGTAGATATTTGGAAGTGTCACAAGATAGAATGCCTGGGCAGACATGCTTTTGTGTTACATACACTATAAATGTATGGTACAAACTATAAATCAGGGTGACTTCTCATTTTTCAAGTGAGAGTGAATTATCACTTCAGCCTGGTAATTGGTATATTATGTGAGCTAGTTGATTTTTTAAACTTTAAAGGTAGTATGTAATGACACATGCACAACAATTTATAATATATTTGAGCTTCCCTGAAGTCAAACTTCAGACATTAAACACACTGAATCAGTGCACTACTATAAATAGAGAATAGTAGATAGCATTTTATTTGGTCTTTAGAAGATCAGTGTGAAGGAAGTTTGGGCAAAACAGCAAGTGTTTAAACGGAAAACAGTGTGACAGGGATTATGGCAGGGTTGCAGCATTGGCAATTAGCTAATGTCAATGATACACTTAAGAAACACTGTGCAAGACAGCTAATAAATCACAGCCAACCATCATTAATAATCCATGACAGAAGGGAAAAGAGAAAGAAAGGAAAGAAAAGAAAAAGGTAGAGGAGAGTGCTCTGTAGTGGGCTACACAGTAAAAATGAAGTGTGCTATGATTAGAATTATTTCTATTACCAGAGGACCCAGGAAAGGCTTTCTAGTGAACAATTCAACAAATAACCAGGGGGTTGATAAGCATATTGCTAAGTTATGAGTTTTTCATGTCTTCCATTTCATTTTAATTCTGTGCATGTGAGTATGTGTGCCTTTTAAAGTCATGGTACCAGATGACTTTATAATAAAAGGCACATATAGATATAAGGGAGTTAATTTTGACTTCCTACATGTTTCTAAAAATATAATTCCAAACAAAAAGGTAGGTAATATATTGCCATATAGTCTCTTTTGGAACTTCTTAACTGGACAGTTTGCCAGCAGCAACATATAATAACCACTGGACTCAGAAAATAATACCCCAAAAGGAAGGCCTCAGAAGCAAAGTTTTTCTCTGATCTGCCCCATCTCTCACTCTCGTTTTCCCCCAAGGCTAGCCAAAGAAATTAGGATCCCTCTTCCCTGAGGTGAGTCATAGAAACCAGAATCCCTTCCCTCAGAGCCAGCTATAAAATCTAAAAATATTATAACTTTCTCACCCTGCTTGTAAAAACTGGCCATATCAGGAGTTCGAGACCAGCCTGGCCAATATGGCAAAACCCTGTCTCTACTAAAAATACAAAAATTAGCTGGGCATAGTGGTGCATATCTGTAATCCCAGCTACTCAGAAGGCTGAGGCAAGAAAATCGCTTGAACCCAGGAGGTGGAGGTTGCAGTGAGCCGAGACCTCACCACTGCACTCCAGCCTGGGTGACAGACGGCAGAGTGAGACTCTGTCTCAAAAAAAAAAAAAAAATAGACTAGTCATAGGGAAATTATCTGACCTACTTTGTTTGAATATAGGTCATAAGAGTCCCATTCCTGAGAAGGTCTCACCCCTCACTCAGAAGGAAGGAATACATGATCAGAGAGGCCAAAAAGAATCTAGACAGACAGGCCATGCTGGGCTTCCCCCCTTAGCCTATTAACATTAGATCTTACCCTTTTGTCCAATCATATTTTTACACAGCTTCCATACTTTGTTGAACCCAAGCATAAAAATGGACAATTTCCCCTCTATCTTTGGGTTTTCATTCTGAAGGCTCTCATGTCAAGTAAAACTATGATCAAATAAATTTGTACACTTTTCCTCTTAGTAATCTGCCTCTTGTCAGTGATTTTCAGCAAACCTTCAGAGGGTGAAGAGGAAGCTTTGGCTCTGACATAACCATTACTTGAAGTTTACCCATATACAGATAACTTTACACTCTTCTCATATCCATTTAATGTTTCCAGTCAATGTTATTACCTGTATCTTAACAATTATGCCAGAGTTCATAGTGAGAAGTGCAGCATGCTAATTTTTAAACACTGACTAGGCTATTAAACTGGCAGTTATGATGTGGTGTGATAAGGGGAATGCCAGGGAAAGTAGGAGGTGCTATCGTCAAGGCATGACTTCAAAGGTCAAGGAAAGCTTCCTGCAGTGACGTATAATATGAGACCTGAAGGGCTTGTAAGAAGTAAACAGGCAAAGATAGAAGAGGATTGGGGTGGAGAATATGATTCAAGCAGAGGGAGTGTCATGTGCAAACCCCAAAAGTAAGAAGGAGTATAGCAATATGGAAAATGGAAAAGAATTTAATCTAAAGTGATAGATTTTGAGGTATGAGTGGTGATAGATAAATCCAGAGAGGTAAATTGAGACCTAATTAATCACAGAGTTTTGAGGCCAGTGACAAGGCAGTACAGAGTTTAAGCAGGGAAATGGCATGATCAGGTCTGGAGCAATTACAGTGATCCAGATAGGCTATGATAAAGATTTTTTTTTTTTTTTTGAGATGGAGTCTTGCTCTGTTGCCAGGCTGGAATGCAGTAGCACGGTCTCGGCTCACTGCAACCTCCGCCTCCTGGGTTCAAGCGATTCTCCTGCCTCAGCCTCCCAAGTAGCTGGGATTACAGGCAGGTGCCACCACACCCGGCTAATTTTTGTATTTTTAGTAGAGATGGGGTTTCACCATGTTAGCCAGGCTGGTCTTGAACTCCTGACCTCGTGATCTGCCCACCTTGGCCTCCCAAAGTGATGGGATTACAGGCGTGAGCCACCACGCCTGGCCAAGCTATGATAAAGATTTTAAGCACTAGTTGTAGTGGCCTTAGATGATGGTTACATAGAGTTATTGAAGGGTATAGAAAGAGGTTGGAGGCAGAATTCACAATAATTACTATTCATTATTGAATTACAAATTCTTAGAGGAATTTCAGATTATTATTTTACCCCCATGTATGTAGCACAGAATAAATATTCAACAAATATGTGTCAAATTAATTAAGAAATAAAACAAATTCAACCAAATTTATTTTTCTTCTTTTATTTTATTTTATTATTATTATACTTTAAGTTTTAGGGTACATGTGCACAATGTGCAGGTTAGTTACATATGTATACATGTGCCATGCTGGTGTGCTGCACCCATTAACTCGTCATTTAGCATTAGGTGTATCTCCTAATGCTATCCCTCCCCCCTCCCCCCACCCCACAACAGTCCCCAGAGTGTGATGTTCCCCTTCCTGTGTCCATGTGTTCTCATTGTTCAATTTCCACCTATGAGTGAGAACATGCGGTGTTTGGTTTTTTGTCCTTGCGACAGTTTACTGAGAATGATGATTTCCAATTTCATCCATGTCCCTACAAAGGACATGAACTCATCCTTTTTTATGGCTGCATAGTATTCCATGGTGTATATGTGCCACATTTTCTTAATCCAGTCTATCATTGTTGGACATTTGGGTTGGTTCCAAGTCTTTGCTATTGCGAATAGTGCCGCAGTATACATATGTGTGCATGTGTCTTTATAGCAGCATGATTTATAATCCTTTGGGTATATACCCAGTAATGGGATGGCTGGGTCAAATGGTATTTCTAGTTCTAGATCCCTGAGGTATCACCACACTGACTTCCACAATGGTTGAACTAGTTTACAGTCCCACCAACAGTGTAAAAGTGTCCCTATTTCTCCACATCCTCTCCAGCACCTGTTGTTTCCTGACTTTTTAATGATTGCCATTCTAACTGGTGTGAGATGGTATCTCATTGTGGTTTTGATTTGCATTTCTCTGATGGCCAGTGATGGTGAGCATTTTTTCATGTGTTTTTTGGCTGCATAAATGTCTTCTTTTGAGAAGTGTCTGTTCATGTCCTTCTCCCACTTGTTGATGGGGTTGTTTGTTTTTTTCTTGTAAATTTGTTTGAGTTCATTGTAGATTCTGGATATTAGCCCTTTGTCAGATGAGTATGTTGCGAAAATTTTCTCCCATTCTGTAGGTTGCCTGTTCACTCTGATGGTAGTTTCTTTTGCTGTGCAGAAGCTCTTTAATTTAATTAGATCCCATTTGTCAATTTTGGCTTTTGTTGCCATTGCTTTTGGTGTTTTAGACATGAAGTCCTTGCCCATGCCTATGTCCTGAATGGTAATGCCTAGGTTTTCTTCTAGGGTTTTTATGGTTTTAGGTCTAACATTTAAGTCTTTAATCCATCTTGAATTAATTTTTGTATAAGGTGTAAGGAAGGGATCATTTCAGCTTTCTACATAAGGCTAGCCAGTTTTCTCAGCACCATTTATTAAATAGGGAATCCTTTCCCCATTGCTTCTTTTTCTCAGGTTTGTCAAAGATCAGATAGCTGTAGATACGTGGTGTTATTTCTGAGGGCTCTGTTCTGTTCCATTGATCTATATTTCTGTTTTGGTACCAGTACCATGCTGTTTTGGTTACTGTAGCCTTGTAGTATAGTTTGAAGTCGGGTAATGTGATGCCTCCAGCTTTGTTCTTTTGGCTTAGGATTGACTTGGTGATGCGGGCTCTTTTTTGGTTCCATATGAACTTTAAAGTAGTTTTTTCCAATTCTGTGAAGAAAGTCATTGGTAGCTTGATGGGGATGGCATTGAATCTATAAATTACCTTGGACAGTATGGCCATTTTTATGATATTGATTCTTCCTACCCATGAGCATGGAATGTTCTTCCATTTGTTTGTATCCTCTTTTATTTCATTGAGCAGTGGTTTGTAGTTCTCCTTGAAGAGGTCCTTCATGTCCCTTGTAAGTTGGATTCCTAGGTATTTTATTCTCTTTGAAGCAATTGTGAATGGGACTTCACTCATGATTTGGCTCTTTGTTTGTCTGTTATTGGTGTATAAGAATGCTTGTGATTTTTGTACATTGATTTTGTATCCTGAGACTTTGCTGAAGTTGCTTATCAGCTTAAGGAGATTTTGGGCTGAGAGGATGAGGTTTTCTAGATATACAATCATGTCATCTGCAAACAGGGACAATTTGACTTCCTCTTTTCCTAATTGAATACCCTTTATTTCCTTCTCCTGCCTAATTGCCCTGGTCAGAACTTCCAACACTATGTTGAATAGGAGTGGTGAGAGAGGGCATCCCTGTCTTGTGCCAGTTTTCAAAGGGAATGCTTCCAGTTTTTGCCCATTCAGTATGATATTGGCTGTGGGTTTGTCATAGATAGCTCTTATTATTTTGAGATATGTCCCATCAATACGTAATTTATTGAGAGTTTTTAGCATGAAGCGTTGTTGAATTTTGTCAAAGGCCTTTTCTACATCTATTGAGATAATCATGCGGTTTTTGTCTTTGGTTCTGTTTATATGCTGGATTACATTTATTGATTTGCGTATATTGAACCAGCCTTGCATCCCAGGGATGAAGCCCACTTGATCATCCAAATTTATTTTTCTTTGCAACGTAACTTACGAGAGGAGTTCTCATCTCCATTAACATTGGCAATGCCTGGAGTGGTGGCTTTTTTTGGTTTTTGTTTCCATTGAGCTGCCCTAACTTGAGAAAGAGAAATTACTGTTCCAAAATGTTTATTATGGAAATTTTAAAACATATAGAAAGGTTGAAAGAATACCAAAATAAATAACCCACCACCTTGTTAATAATTTGCAATAGTTCCTTTGTGTGTGTGTGTATATACATTTGAAAGTTACAGACATCACACTTCACCTCTAAATATTTCAGCTGTAATTTCTAAGAAGATGGGATATTTTCATATAAAACTATAATAGCATTATGGTCCCTAAGAAATAGAACAGTAATTTGCACATATAATAGTAATTCCAAAATATAACACTAATTTACCTAATATAATCATTTTCAAATTTCTCCAATCATCCCAAAAATGTCTTTACAATTTTTAAAATAAGGATTTAATCAAGATTCACAGATGTGCTTGGTTGTTTAGTCTCTGGAAATGAGAGCTTTCTGAGTAAAGAATAAAAGTTTAGAATTATTTGACCTGGGACAAAAGTGCTGAGAATCCCTTAATATTTGATAGACAGTATTGTGAAACCAGGTTTATTTCCTAATTGGAAATGCTTTCTTTCTCTTTAGCCACTAGTTCAGTTGGCAAGTGCTTTGTATTTATGAGTCTTACGTCAAAGATTCACTATCCATGTGATTTTCCTCTTACTTTATGGAGAATATCTGTCCACGTGATCATACATTGTACTCCATGCCCTGGGTAAGCACCTGATAAAAAAAAAATTGGCCTTTGGTCACAGGCAGGAACTGAATAAGTGTATATAGATTGTTAGGTGAAAATCTAGTACACCTTTGGTGGAAAAAAACCCTCAATAAATAATAAGTTATTAATTTGGTGGGACATCTTCAAATACAAAATAACCCATTGGCTTAAGTGCATGCTTGCATCATGGGGTAATTTGCACAGTGCTTCCAGTTGAGTCTGTGATTGGGAACAAAGGATAAGCTGAGATAAATGACAAGCAAAGTTGGACATCACTCTCTCCCATTGCACTTGCCAAATAATCAAAATGTAGAAAATATTAAGTACAAATATCTGAGCCTATTTTCTAGGACTAATATTTGTCCTCCTTTCACTTCCCTTTCCCTCTCCCCATCCTTCCTCTTTAATTGAAATGCCAATAGGAATTTGACAGTGATGGACACCCTAGTGGCCTCATAATGAAGTTTGCAGATCGGGTGCAATATCTCCACTTCTAGTTGCACAAGACTGAAAAATGGTTATAATTATCCTTCTTTGCGTATGTTCAAGCACAGTATGGTATTGCAGGGTGCTGTCTCTTAAAATTGTGAAACTGCAAGTCATGGTGTTTTCGGAAGACTCGGTGAATATTGGTTTATACCCTTTAGTTCCTAACTACTTGAAGCTTCCCTGTGAGCTGTATCAGAGAGGATGGATAACCAAAACAGAAACATTTGAACTCTCTGAATAACTGGGGTAATTCCTTTATGAGCTTGCTTTTTCCTTTTAAAATTTGAAAATAATATATACCATCCTATATCACACACTCTGGTTTTATGTTAAAACAAGCAACCTGATTTTTCAATGCATATTAAATATAAATATTTGCAAAGGAATATTAGTGATAATGATGATGGGGCAGTCATGGTGGTTTTGGAAAGTTTGTATGTGAACAATAGACCTTTCCATTTATATATATATATATCACTTTCTGGTTTCAGGCTGCTACTGCTATTTATAGTCTACCCTTGATGGTAAGCCGATGTCTCTACTCTTAATCTCTTTCCTTAGCCTTTGTTTCAGGCAAGCTGGCTCATTTCTAATTGTTCCACACTGGGCTAATCCATCCCTTTTTCTTACAATATGCTTGAATGGCACATGGTTAGATGCTGCTACAATGCAGATATTAGGGAATCCCTACATAGTGCATTCTGTGAACATTCCCTGCTCATTGGCATTACATAAAAATGCCCATTATTGAAATGCAGAGATAAATAGGGTTCCAGAACCAAGTGACTACTAGTGCTTCAGGACCTTACCATTTTCTATTAAAGTTGATTCAGAGATAAAGCTCACAAAACTGGAAACACCACCAGATGGGACATCAACTGGAGGTTAGATGTACTTCAGGATATATTAGCAACTGTAATCACAAATTGTTCAGCTATATATTCATAGTAGAAAAGATTATTAGTGGATCAGGGATTCCTAATCATCAGAGTGTGTGGCAGATTAATGTGAAGAGAAGGTTTACAGCCAGGCTTCAGATTATTGTGTACAGCCTGCAGCCAACTGTATCTCTACTATGCCTGTAGTAACAGTGGGTATACATACTTGTGCATATAAACATGACTCATCAGAAATGTCCTGCAGAAAAAAAAAAAATAGTTCGCCATTCCTCACTACTTGTAAACCTACATTTTTCCCTTAGAGTTTCATGTAGATTAATTTCCTTTTCTGTCTACCATTCTAACTCTCAAAGAAAAAGCCTTCTAGGAAATATAAATCAGTGGGTTGCCTCAACTGACATAACACTGAATTGAGAACTTTATCAATAGTTGATATTATGGAGACATTTAGTACTTTTGAGGGAAAGTTGTTTAAGGAAGTAGATACCCATGGGACTATCTTACTAGCACTGCATGCATTTCAGGCTTTTACTGTGCTCAATCAGTAATGTGTTAAAATCACAAAAGCATATGGAAAGCTTTACTTTGTTTAGGAAATATGTGTACTGAATACAGTGCAGGCATATACAGTTGCCCAAAAGGGAAAACTAAGAGGAGATTCTGTTTGCTGATTGCTTAAAGGGGGGTTCAGGATTTTATTAGCATCTTTATGTAACCAGGAAAGGGGAATCAGAGTCCTGGACTGAGCCTAAAGTAAGATTTAAGCCCATTCAAACATGTCTGAGGAACTTTTAAGCAGGACTTTCATGAATCCATTTGCCAGACAGTTGCTCTTTGAAAAACGGGAGAGGTAGGGAGGTTTTGTGCCTCAGGTATCCCTGTTTCATAGCCAGGGCCCCAAGCGTGAAGTTTAAAGAGAAAGGCATAGTAGGCATGAAGCATCGAAGCAAATTCCCTAAAGCACTCAAGGGAGTAGAATGTGGCATCAAGAGGCAGGAGGCTAAATATTCCCTTCCCTTCTGGGTGGAAAAGACCTTGGCTTTGGTACAGTAAGACTCCTGGAAATCCAATGTTGGGAGCATCTAGGGGAGGCACCCTGGTGTGGCTAGACATTAGCCTTGTCACAGGACCAGCAGCAGGGGAGGTAAAACGTACCCTCAGGTAGCTTAGGCAGGATCTGAGTTTTTGTAAGCCCATGAAAACCTTAAATGGGGAATCCAGACATATATTGGTAAGACTTTAAGTGGGGCAGAATTCCTGAAATCACAGGCAGGGGAATGAACCAGTGTTCTCCCCTCAATATTAGCCTATGTGCAATAATGACCACAGACAACATTTCTTCTGAGCATCTTACAAGTCCTAAATCATCGCCTTTATAAGTTGGATACTATTATTATCTTAAGGGTTTTTTTTAGATGATAAAACTGAGACGCAGAAAAGTTAAATGACTTACCTAAGGTGACACAGTAATAAATGTAGAGCCCAAAATCAGACCCACCCAGACAATCTGACCCCAGACTTCTCTCTTTACCCCTTTACTATACTGCCTTGCAGTATTAAACACACCGGTCTGAGATCAATCAGGTTACCTATGTGACTTTCTATTTTCTTTCAGGAACATCGTCCAACCCTTATAAATCTAAGTAAACATTAGAAACTGTTTATATTATGATAAATTAATTAGCATTGAAAGTTTTCTCTTTTTTTTTTTTCCCAAGACGCAGTCTCTCTCTGTTGCCTAGGCTAGAGTGCAATGGTACCATCTCGGCTTACTGCAACCTCTACCTTCCGGGTTCAAGCGATTCTCTTGCCTCAGCCTCCCAAGTAGCTGGTAATAAAGGAGCCTGCCACCACGCCTGGCTAATTTTTTGTGTGTTTTTAGTAGAGATGGGGTTTCTCCGTTTTGGCCAGGCTGGTTTCAAACTCCTGACCTCAAGTGATCTGCCCACCTTGGCCTACCAAAGTGTTGGGATTATAGGCATGAGCCACCACACCTATGCATTGCCTAGCCAAAAGTTGTCTAAGTATCACTGGATTTGCAGGAAAAATGGCACTTTAGAATTATTTATTAATTTGACAACTGTATCTAAACACTCATGAATAGCTGTCAAATTAGTGAAGGTAAAAAATGCAAAAAGAGTAGTTGAGGAAGCTTGGTATATGGAATGGACATGGAATGAGCAAAACCTAGTTCAATTTTGACTCTTTTGGCCACATGTTTTACTATACTTACATTAATTTCCTTAATGAGAGGCTCTGAATCTAGTAGATGACAACAAAGGAAAGAGCTCCAAAAACATCGCCAGAAACATGCAGGGTTCATAGTAATCAGCTAGTTAGAGAAGCATAGAAAGGAAGTAGAATAGGGCACGGAGGGGAGCCTTCCTCTCTTTTAATCATCCTATGTTGTGAAAGCAGATGCATTATAGATTAAAGATGGTGTTTGCATCTAATAGGACAAGGGTCTGGCTTGACCGTTAGGAGAGGTAGAAAAGCTTTTTAAACATAGCATTTTGATTTGTTTTTTTTTTTAGTTATGGTCTTTCAGAATTCAGCCTGTCAGGGTTTGAGACCTTTTCCTTCAACCTTTTCGTCTGGGTTGTATTCTGTTTAAGTTTTTACTCCAGGCTGAAGGAACCTGGAGTCAAGAGTAAATTTACATTTCTTTCTGGCTTCCTGTGATAGGCAAAGGAGGAAAGGATAAGGGCCCCAAAACACTGCCTGGGATTAAACGCTGTATTAAGTTTGGGCCCAGCTCACAGGTACCTAAGGGGAGAGATCAGGAGGGACATACATCCTGGTAACTTTGCAGTGTATTTGTTGGTTACCGTATATTAAGGGCCAAATTTCTGAGTTTCACTTATAAAATGATGATAGCACTGTATATCCTACTTACTTCCCGGAATTGTTTTCAAGATTAAATAAGATGATATACATGTAGGTTTTTAGAAAACTATGTAGATTATTTTAAATTAGTAAGTAATTATTCTTTAAACTATATATTTGTGTGCTATGGCTTTTCCATTAGTAGTTATGATTATCTTAATATAATAGGATTCTTTATTAATCACAAAAGCAGCGATTTTATAATATCTTTTGAAAGTAAGTATATTATACTACAATTTGTGCTCTGTAGTCTTATTCAAGTTGAATGACTTTTCATTTATATATTTTTTATTCTTTCCTAAATTTTGAGTGCCTTGAACTCAGGGAGTATTGGATTCATCTTTATTCCCAAGCTTCTGTCACTCAATAAAAGTATGTGACCCAGATGAGTGAATATGCAACCAATCAGTGATTCACAGTCACCAAGGTACATATGTGAAGAAAATGTGATAAAATTTTCATCAAGTGAAAAATGTAGATTGTTAAATAATTTTTGAGAGAATAGAAGTTTTGGATTATTTGTTAAATGACTATACTAAATGTCTTCAGTTCTGGTTTAATGTGTTTGGAGGTTCATAAATTCTTTCAGGCTACTAGGATGCCCTTTTAGTTAAGATAAAACCCTATTTTACTAATGGTACCCTAGTGACCTCTGGACATTAGTGAAAACTGCCTAATTTATGCCTGTGGCTAACTCATTTATCAAGTAAAGTCCCACCCAGAATACAGACATAAAGAGAAGCAGGGTTTAGATCACTCCAGGGGCAACTGAGCATCTGTTCAGTGCCCCAGGAGGCAAGATATTGAAAAACATATTTGAGAATGAAGAGATGTAGGGCCCTAATCCTGACTCTGCCACCAAACAGCTGTGCGACCTCAGCTGATCAAGCCTGTTTTCTAATCTTGAAACTCGCAGTGGATCTCAACCACTACTAATTTACCACAAATATATATATGTAGCATAGATGGCAGGCCTGAGTTTTTTGAACAAATTTTAAGACATTATTATAATGAAAGGAAGCACAAAACTCATAAAATTTTGTGTTTGCATTTTGTTGTTGTTTACTGTTTTTTTCTGTTATGGTGAGACCTAGGAGTTTGGTGGATTTATACCATATAAGAGGTTGAAAACCAATGGAACTGAATGATTCCTACTACATCTTCCACACTAAGGTTCTGTGAGTCTAGTTAATCACTGAATGTTTGTATGAAAGGAAACAAAGCTGGCCATGAGCCAGAATTTGTTCTAGTTGTCAAGCCAAAGCCTGCCCCTCAAAATAATGAGCTTTTAAAGTGGCTAAAACTGTTTTTATTCTTACAGTGAGCAGCTTGCTTATAATAAAAGGATAGCAGACTTCAAGAGTGTTCTATTCACTACAAATCTAATATCCACATCAAACGAATCTGCCATAGACAATTATAGTTGCAAAAATTAGAAATGATTGTCATAATTTTTCCCTTAGAGTTTAACCACATATGACAGGGAACTTTTTCAAAGTTATCTGCTATATTTTAAAAAGCCAACAATTTTCTTATTCTGTGTAAAATTCAAAATTTCTTTCTAAAAAAATTAAATGAGACAAAATTATTGTTTTCTTCATCTCATTGAAGAAGAGAAAACAAGACAGTATGTTCCAATTAGCATAAATACACAATAGATATTTTCTGCTGCAGACTTAGATCTCTGATAGGAGACATTATGTCTGGTACAAGTTATCAGGAAAGGATCAAAAGTATTTTGTAGCATGACATAAACAAAGGCACAAAAAGCAGAAGGGAAAAGAAAACTGTAGCTACCACAGCAATAATGAAACAGCATAACATTTTACTAACCTTTCAAAATTTTCAAGATTCAGGAGTGACTCAAAAGCAGTGAGTTATTTTACAGAGATAAAATCAGAATCAGAACACTTGCAACAGTTCTAAAGGAGAGAAAAATAGAAACCAAATAATCATTATGAAAACTTGCAATGATTAAAATAATTAGAAATATTAAGGGGAAAAAGGAGTATGTGAAAGGACATGAATTGAAAACAAATGTATATGTGCCATTATATATTACCACAAATCCGCCTTTACCTCCAAGTAGACTAGCCTAGATAATAGATTTATCTAGCTCTAATTTATATGAACTGGATCATGGAAGGATAAGATTTCTAGAAGAAAGTCATTAATCTATTAGTCAGTGTTTTCAGAACTGAGAACTGTTGCAATATATATATACTGGTTGGGAGACAATTCTCCATGGGTCTTTCACATTTATGCACATATTGTGACTGCCCTTTTTTGTGGATAATCTCAAGGGTGTTTGTATAGTGAATGGACTTGGCAAATGGAGAAAGTGTTGTGCTTCTGAACAAAGGTTTGCTTACAGCCTTAGAAGATAGAGACAGTGTCAAGCCTCTGGGGCAATGGACAGGCATGCCTAATATCCAGTATAACAAAGAGAATATCTCATTCCAAAGCAAAGGGCAGGCGTGCTCACTGCCCGTTGTAAAAGATTCTGGCTCTCTAAGTTCAGGTTCCTTTCCTGGAACACAACCAACAGTGTGTTACAGCTGTCATCTGCCCCATTTGTGTTGTCCTGTAAGAGTTGGGGCTCAGAGAACCAGCACAAAAATTCTGACACTGGCTCCTGCTATCTTTCATCTCTGGTCCAGGAATCTTGTCTTTTTTTCAGCATCCATGAAACTGTGGCAGCATAACTTGTAAGCCAGAAAGCAGGGTAAAAATCTCAGAACCTTCACAGTTCTTGACAACACTGACATTTGTAATTAACATCATGGTCTCTTCTCTGGAGTTCTAGTAAATAGAAACATTTCATGTGTTTAAAATGGATAATTTTTCAGAATGTATAAACAGTAGTTTTACTGTCATATGGAGAGGAGATACAGAGGTATGTACACAATTTGGTCACCCCAATAAGCCCTTAGAAGTACCAGTACTTGCATATCTAGAAATTCTGTATTGTCTGGGTCCTTAGAGTTGATACAGCCTAGGGACTAACAAAACTCATATGAGATCGATAAATAGTTCATAATGCCTCTGCGTTCATTTACATAAAAAAATATAATCTCCAGCCAGGTGCGGTGACTCATGCCTGTACTCCCAGCATTTTGGGAGGCCAAGGCAGCCAGTTTGCTTGAGCCCAGGAGTTCGAGACATGCCTGGGCAACATGGCAAATCCCTGCCTCTACAAAAAAATATATAAAAATTAGCCAGGCCTGGGGTTGCATGCCTGTACTCCCAGCTCCATGGGAGGCTGAGGTGGGAGGATCACTTGAGCCTGGGAAGTCGAGGCTGCAGTGAGCCATGATCATGCCACTGTGCTCCAGCCTGGACATCAGAGCAAGACCCTGGTATCAAGAAAAAAATACATAATTTCCAAGAAAAAAATACATAATTTCCAAGTGGATCAGAAGTTTGCCAGAAAAAGAACAAGTAAGTGCAACTCTTACATGCAAATCAAATGTAACAATTAAAGAGATAAATGCTCTCAATGATTAGTCTCACCAAGTCTGGTACATGCATGACCACTCAGTCCAGGTTGATTATTCATATCACTTCATCAATGTGCTCCCTTTTGTGAGTAATGCTGAATAACCACAGATTTTACTTTGGAAGATGTTATTTTTCCAAAAATCCATACAGATCATTCCCTCCCTATAAATACCTATTTTCTTCAGACAGAAAGCAATTCCACTGATTAAGTTTTAGCTTTCATTGTCACAATTTCTTTCTAGTTAATTTAATTTCATTGAAGATACAACCTTTGTACTTTGGCCAGACTCGGTTGTTCCCAAACCTCTTCTGCTACTCATTTAGAGATAATAAAATGTCTAGTTTCACTAGTTGTGTTTTCACTTTCAAATTCGTTCTGACTTTCTTAAGCTTACATTCTAAAAACATGAAATTAGCCGTAGATTATGTGGTTTTCATTCTTTTGTTTTCAAGGTGTGGTTCCCAGGCCACTATCATTGGCATCACCTGGGAACCTATTAGAACTGCAGCTTCTGGTTCTCTACCCTAAACCTATTGAATCTGAAATTCTGGAGGAGGAACCCAGTAACCTCTGGTTTAATATGCCTGCAGCTGATTCTAAGGCATGCTAAAGAGCCACCATATTAGTTAAATCTCACTAGATGAATAAAGTGAATTCATCTAGAGGGCTGTTGAAATTATTGAAAAATATGTAATCTGCTTAATAAAAACAATATGGTCATTGACTGGAAATATTTTGTTGAGTATGAAAAATCTGCTAATCATGTTAATATTTGCTATCATTGGGAGAAGCTGGATGGAGAATGCATAGTACCTCTCTGTACTATTTTTATTATTGATTTGTTTAGAGACAGGGTCTTACTCTGTTGTCCAGGCTGGACTGCAGTGGCACAATCTTGGTTCACTGCAGCCTCAACCTCCAGGACTCAAACAATCCTCCCACCTCAGTCTCCCGAGTAAGCAGGACTACAGGCGCATGCCACCATACCAGGCTTTTGCTCTTTTTTTTTTTTTCTGCAGAGATGGGGTCTCACCATGTTGCATAGCCTGGTCTTGAACTCTTGAACTTCTGGGCTGAAGTGATCTACCCACCTCTGCCTCCCAAAATGCTGGGATTACAGGTGTGAACCACCATGCCTTACCTGTACTATTTTTATAACTTGTTGTGAGTCTATAATTATTTCAAAATTAAAAATTAAAAAACCTTTAAAATATATTTTTATTATTAAGGGAATTTGCTTTCATATAGGAAGAATTAAGGTAGCCTCGTGGCACATAAATGAGAAAATAAAGATGTTCACCTATGCTATCTGTGTTATACTGAAATCTCCCTTATGCTTTTTTTCATCCTATCAATGAGAGGGAAAGTGAGAAACACATCAGTTCTAAAGATCCAATGTCTACTTGGGCACTATATGACAAACCAAAAACAAGTTGATATTCCCCCCAAATTAAAAAAATTGCAGAATATGTAATTATATTCACAAAAACTTTTGTAATTAATAAATATCAGAGTTTAATTCACAAAAGTATAGGTGTTAAGTTTTACAGATTTTCAACAGGATTGTGCTTCAAAGGATAAAATTGACCACATTAAAGGTTGGATGATTTTTCTGTTCTTGCCCTCAAAGGAGCAGGTGCCAAATGGAATTAGACATGCAAAAACTATGCCAATTTCGGACATTTTTAAAGGAACTCTGTGTGAAAATTTTCCATCATATATGGTTTGAGACCAAAACATTCTAATATGGTAAAAGTTAATATAATAGCTTTCATACACACAGTAAAATACCCAATGTAATTTTTTCATGACTGTGCGACTCATGTGTACAGTATATTGCTGTATACTGAAGGACACAAAGCCCCAGCCCAGGTCTAGCAGTGCCTGTAAGAGCAAGGCTACAGACTCCATCAGAGCTCTCTGATGATCAGGTGTTCACACAGTTGCCATTAATGGCCTTTTCATTTGTTTGTTTTTAATTAATAAACTTTGTCTTAGACAGTTTTAGGTTTACAGAAAATATGAGTGGAAAGTACAGAATTCCCATATACTCCCTGTCCTCACTCCGTCTCCCTACCCTCTACAGTTTCTTCTGTCATTAGCATCTGGCATTAGTGTGGTATATTTAATGAGCCAGTATTGATACATTATTATTAACTAAAGTCTACAGTTTATGACTGGGTTCACCTTTTTGTGTTGTACAGTCTATGGGCTTGACAAATGTATAATGACATGTATCCACCATTACAGCATCATAGAGATCAGTATTACTGCCCTAAAAATCCCCTGTACTCCACCTATTCCTTCCTTCCTCCCTTACTCCCGCCTCAAACCCTTGGCAACAACTGTTTTTTGTTTGTTTGTTTGTTTTTTACTGTCTTCATAGTTTTGCCTTTTCATGTAGTTGGAAGCACAGTATGTAAGCTTTTTTAGATGTGTATTTAAGACATGTATTTAAGCAATCTGCAGTTAAATTTCCCCCTTCTCTTTTCATGACTTTGTAGCTCATTTCCTTTTATCTTTGCATGAATGTACCACAGTTAGTTTATCCATTTACCTATTGAAGGACATCAGTATTGCTACTCTGTGCCCCCTCCCCTTTTTTCTTTTCTCTTATTTTCACAGGTGTTCAACTGTGGCCCTTTTAAAGATCAAAAACAGCACTTTTATGAGGTATTACCGACTTATTTATTAAGTACTCCAGTGTGATTCTCACTTTATGCAGAAGGAAATATAGCAGGTAGGATAGGCAGAGATTTTCTCCATTCCAGACTCAAGAGAGTCCCAAATCTTTCTAGCACAAAACAAAGCTTTAATCATAGTAAGTAGGGATTTCTGAAAAGAACTTAATGTTTATGGCTGTTTCCACTTTAATCTCAGCTACTAATTAATACCCTTTCAGCAAGTAAACTTTGAGACTCAAGCCTGAATCAAACTTGTATTTCTAAAACTTTGTAAATATTGTTGGTAGTTTTCTAAAGAGATGTTCACTGAAAATAAGAACAGAAGGTAACGCTGGATTGTAGGAAAGGTATTCATTTTCTTCTAGCTTTCCAGTAAATGGAGATAGACTTTTAAAATCCATTTCCGCCCCTTAAAAAAAAATCTCTGCAAAGGGAAATAGATGGTTTTCTCTTCCTAGCACACCTGTGTTACTGGTTACGCTTAGTCAGATAAAGCTTTAGACACAAAAGACTCGCACTGGTTTACTAAAAAAAAACCTGTATAATTATAATACACATGTTCTTCTACAAAGTGTAAGGGAACTGAGGTGTTTTCCAGTTTTTTTTAAAAAAAACTACAATTGTCATTAATAAAAGATTTTACTTAAAAAATAAAGGGAGATCAACTGCCTTTTATTCTAACCACAAAAGTAAAACATGTTTGGTCAGGTGTGGTGGTTCACACCTGTAATCCCAATACTTTAAGATCTGTTGAGCCCAGGAGGTTGAGGCTGCAGTGAGACATGGCTGTGCCATTGCACTCTAGCCTGGGCAACAGAACAAGCAAGACCCGGTCTTTATAGATATATATATAATTTCTAATAGTTGTTATCTAATAAATTTGGTTATTTAGTGGCAATGAAAATCAAGGCAAACTAAAGAGTGCAAAACTGATTTATTTATGCATATACACTGCTTTCAGCTTATAGTCCTTGTAAATTCTTCTTCTGCAGTCTAGTAGTATACAATGTTGACTTTCTGTATCATTTACGGAAAACAAAAGGAACTCAAGAAGTGAAATAGCATAACAGTATTCTCCCTTTGTGAAAATTATGTAGCCACCTGTGTCCCCAGTTATAGTTCAGGTATTCCACATAATAGCGGGGATAGCAAGCCACTCTAACTTAATGCTTTTCCATTGTTTCCTGAGGAACATGGTAAATTCACACACCTACTCAACTAAATCTCCAGGTTTTGCACTATACCAGGGGCTCTAAAGAATGTGATGAACAGGCAGAGAAAAAAACTCTCCATATTCTCTCTGAGCAGAGAAAATAGGTAGGTGCCATCCTCACTATTTTGCAGAGAAGACTAAACAACTAGATCAGAAGTATAGCATATGTAGGTTTATTGCCATGGTATAGATTTTTTTGGATTTTTCTATTGATTTTCAAAATAGGGATTTTTTTGTTAATTTTTCAATTCATCGGAGACATAATACAATATATACAGATTGTATATAAAAAGAATAAGTGGAAACTTAGGCTTAAGTTGCATCAATAAACAGACCTAACACAGCATTTTTTAGTCTTTATTATCTGTAAAAAAGAACACAATTCAAGAAGAGAAGAACCATCGTATTTAATCTAGCTCTCCTCTCACTCCCTTCTAGCAGAATAATCTTTTTACTTAACGTGTATGTCTGTGACACAATCTGCTCTTGTAAGACGTACAATCATTCACCCAGATCAAGCCATGAGTAATGCAAGATGAAAAATACACACGTGAATTTCTTCTTCCTCTAACTTTAATTGTCTCTTAGAGAAAGAGTAGAGGATGCCAAACCTTTGTATAAATCAGAATAAAATGTGATTTTTAAAATGTGTATAAAATCCTGTCTTGTCCATATAGTTACTGCTTGGTTCAGGTGGATGTTTTATTTCCTAATTAGATTGTAAACTCCTTTTGGGGAGTGAATTTATCTCATCATCTTTTTTTATTCCCTTATAGTATATACAATGAATATTTGTTTACAGATTGCTTTGCAAGGCTTCAGGTAAATGAGCTAAAAGTAATGAGAAGCATGTAATAAAATATACTCATAATAAAAGTTAGTGCCTTGAAACAATATTACTCTATATTAAATAATTCTGAGGACAGGCTCAGTAACTCAGGCCTGTAATCCCAGTACACTGAGGGGCTGAGGTGGGAGGATACTTAAGGCCAGGTGTTGGAGACCAGCCTGGGAAACATAGCAAGACCCATCTCTACAAATAATAATAATAATAATAAAATAAATAAATTTAAATGTTAGCAGGGCATAGTGGTGTACATCTATAATTCTAGCTACTCGGAGGCTGAGGTGGAAGAATCGCTTGAGCCCAGGAGTTCCAGTTGACTGAGAGCTATGATTGCCACTGCATCCAGCCTGGGTAACAGAGAGAGACTCTACCTCTAAAAAAATAAAAATAAATTCTGAGGCAATGGCTCACACCTCTAATCCCAGCACTGTGGGAGGCCCAGCGGGCAAATCCTTTTAGCTCTGCAGTTGGAAGCCAGCCTGGCCAACATGGTGAAACCCAGTCTCTACTAAAAATACAAAAAAAATTTACCCGGGCATGGTGGCATGTGCCTGTAGTCCCAGCTACTCTGGAGTCTGAGGTGGGAGAATGGCTTAAACCCGGGAGGTCGAGGTTGAGCCAAGATCATGCCACTGCACTCCAATCTGGGCAACAATGTGAGACCCTGTCTCAAAAAAAAAAAAAAAAAGTATATATATATATATAAAATATAAAGTTTAAAAATCTGAAAGACAGGGTTTATTTGAAAATAAAGACATTTCTAAGTTTTCATAGAGTGCAGTGAAACTCCACTAAACATAGGCCATTATATATTCTGCATATGTATATTGTATACATATATGTGTGTGCGTGCATTCCCTATCATGTTTGAAAATAACTTTTTGTCCCAAACATGATAAATAATCAAGAATAGAAATATACCATTTTATAACTGTTTCACTCTTAGGTAAGACTAAATTATTAAAAACTTTTATTTTTCTTGCAAAAATAACAATAAAAATGGAAATTTGACCATCAGCTATTTGTTCTCCCATAAAAGGCTGTCATTGCATATATCTCTAAAGCTAAACTGGAATTTTAAGTTTTCTTTGCCTCCCTCTTTAACTACAACCCTTTATATTCAGAGGAGCAAAGAGTGTAGTGTCTGTTTCTGAAACACACACACACACACACACACACACACACACATACACACACAGCTTCCAGATGGCAGGTGATTAAAAGATATTTACTACATGCATTTTTCTTTCAGTGTTTTACTTAGACGCTTATACAAATCAGTAACAATTTGAAGTTTTCATAGTAACTTATGTTAATACCACTATCCTAGATAGGCCTTTACTAATGGATTAAGATATGGAATGCTGTTAAATGCATAATAGTCTTAATTTAAAAAAAATATTTTTAATGCTATAATAACTATTTACAACAAATGCCTGGATTGGCCTACATAATAAACTGTGAGTTAATTATACATAAAATAGATTGACCAGATTTGAACACTGAAATTCTAAAATTAAAAAAATAGGCTGTGAATTTTATAACTACTATAGTATAATATGAGTATTTCAAACACATGTTTTGGTGGTCAGATTTTTTTTTAAATAGGAATCAACATAGTACACAGAAAAAAAAAGGTAGTAAGAAAACCAATGATTTGCATGATCTACTTTTGCCTGAATAGTCCATCCTCTGCCAACTAAACATATTCAATTTTTCTGTATCTTGGAACCAATCATTAAAATGATGATAATATTTACTAGGCACTTACATGCCAGGCACTATGGTAGTTCATTGAATCCTTAAAACAACATTATGAAGTAGATATTACTAAAGCCATTTTACAAATGAGAAACCTGAGGCCTAGGAAAAGGTTAAATAACTTGCCCAAGGTCATGGAGCTAGTGATTCAAATCTAGCTGCTCTAGCTTTACAGCTGAGATTCAAATCTAGCTGCTCTAGCTTTATAGTCTACGCCCTTAGCTCCTGTTCCATTGCTTCAAAAATATGTATGGAGCAAGGACAACGTGTCAGGTACCCTGCTGGATGCTGAGGAAAACATAGCTGTGTATTTTCTGACCCCAGTGTAGCCTAGTAGGAGAGACAGACAACAAAAAATAAGACAAATGACTAAAATAATTACAGATTTATGTGTATGGCTACAGCACAGGCATACAGCTCCTAGGCTTGGGGTGGCACTGAGTCAGATGGTTCTTCCTGACATCACTGTGTCATCTAGTTCCTGCAGTAGCATCTCTTTGATGTTCTTCTGTCCTGCACTGTCTCAGTTTTCAAGAAGGTTGAAGTAACAGAATACAGGAAAGCATTTGATTTGTGTCATTGACAAATGTGTCAGCTGAATTGTTCATCTAACCCATAGCAGAAGCTAGAGGGAATTATGCCAGAAGGGATGATTCCAGTTCCATTACAGAAATTTACTGCCTCCCTCAGAAGTCAAATTACTAACCCTCAAAGTACCCCAACTGGGCATCAGGCCCACCTGGCATGTAGGGCCATGCGTGTTTAGTTTGTACCCTGGTACAGTGGCTTTCAGTTGATATAGACTAACTGATTATTATCTTATTTATGGCTAATTTTATGATTTTATGGGGGCATCATTTTGGAATAAGGTCCATTTGCATCTTATGGCAAGAGCTACACCTCTGAGGACATTGTCAATCAGATTTATAACTCCATTTAAGTGTAGGGCTGTTTCCACCATTGAAGTATGTACATGATTATTTAAATGATACACAGGATTGCCTTTAATTGCTTGACTGGAACAGGTTCCTTCCACAGTCATGTACCGCATAATGACATTTCAGTCAATGATGGACTGCATGTATGACAGTGACCCCATAAGATTATAATAGAGCTGAAAAATTCCTACTGCCTAGTGATGTTGTAGCTGTAGTAACATCATAGTGCAACACATTACTCAAGTGTTTGTGGTGATGCTGATGCAAACAAACCTATTGTGCTGCCAGTCTTATAAAAGTATAAAACATGCAATCATGTACAATTCATAATTCTTGATAATAAATGAGTATGTTACTGGGTTATGTATTTACTATGCTATACTCTTTATCATTATTTTAGTATTTATTCCCTCTACTTATTAAAAAAAAAGTTAACTGTAAAGCAGCCTCAGACAGGTCATTCAGGAGGTATTTCAGAAGAAGGCATTGTTACCACAGGAGAGGACAGCTCCATGTGTGTAATTGCCCCTGAAGACCTTCCAGTGAGACAAGATGTGGAAATGGAAGATAGTCATACTGATGATCCTGACCCTGTGTAGGCCTAGACTAGTGTGTGTGTTTGTGTTTCAGTTTTTTAAAAAATGTTTTAAAATTAAAAAAATTTAAATAGAAAAATGTTTATGGAATAAAAATATAAAGAAAGGAAACTTTTCGTACAGCCTGTACAATATATTTGCGTTTCAAGCTAACTATTACAAAGAGTCAAAAGCTAAAAAAAACTTTGAAGTTTATAAAGTAAAAAAAAAAAAAAAACACAGTAAGCTAAGGCTACTTTATTATTGAAGAAAGAAATTTTTAAATAAACAGTGTAGCCTAAGTATACAGTATTTACAAAGCCAATAGTAGTGTACAGTAATGTTCTAGGCCTTCACATTCACTCACCGCTCACTGACTCACCCAGAGCAACTTCAAGTCCTGCAAATTCCATTCACGGTAAGTGCCCTAAATAGGTATGCCAATTTTCTCTTTTATACCATGTTTTTACTGCACCTTTTCTATGTTTAGATAGGTTTAAATACACAAATATTTACTATTATGTTACAATTGCCTACAGCATTCAGTACAGTACATGTGTAGAGGTTTATAGGCTAGGAGCAATAGACTATATCATATAGCCTGGGTGTGTAGTAGGCTCTACCATTTAGGTTTGTGTAAGTGCACTCTCTGATGTTTGCACATGATGAACTTGCCTAACGATGCATTTCTCAGAATGTATCCTGTCATTAAACAATGCACATGTACTCACTGGCTGTCTCCCTACGCATGATTTCCACCAGGAATCTTAGAAATTGCCATACCAGCAAAGAAACAAATCCAGATGGTCTCCACATGTGGTCTAGGCCTTAGCGCCTCTGTAATACTTCAGGAAGCAAGTCAAAGCACTTATACAAAATCTGTATCTCTGAATGTTGTTCCACTTGAGAAATGTATTGGTTTTCTAGGGCTGCCATAAGAAAGTACCATGGAACATGTGACTTAAACAACAGAAATGCATTTTCTCACAATTCTGGAGGCTAGAGGTCCAAGATCAAGGTGTCAGCAAGGCTGGTTTCTTCTGAGGCCTCTTGGCTTGCAGATGGTTGTCATCTCCTGTGTCTTCACATGTCTCTCCTCTGTGTCCTAATCTCTTTTTTACAAGGTAACCAGTCATAAGGCCCACTCTAATGGCCTCATTTTAACTTAATTACTTCATCAAAGGCCCTATTTTCAAACACAATCACATTCTGAGGTTCTGGGGGTTAGGACTTCAACAGATGAATTCTGGAGGGACACTAGCCAGCCTGTATCAGGACAGTTCATCAGATGGGAGAGCATTCCCTGACCAACATGTCATTCAGTTATAGAGTGTAGGGGTTCATGGTAACTCCTCAATTCCTGAACAGTTTCCAAGGCTGGCCTAGGGCAACAGCCAGGTCTGCTCCCTAACGCTTTACACAGGGCAGCTTCCTCCAGCAAGTGTTTGCTAGAGGGGTGTGCACCCCGGGAAAGGAACTGAGGTAGTAAAAATAATATCGAATCATATAGAGAAAGTGACTCAATGTGCTCGCAGTTCTTCTGAGGAAGTCCTTGAACAGTACCAGTTTGTTAAAGCTTTTAACTATGCTAAAATGCTAACTCCTCCTACCTACTCCCTAACCTTTTTTTTTTTTTCTAAACAAACAGAAATCAAGCCTCAGGCTCAAGAGCCTTTGGCAAGCAGCAGCAACTAGCCTTAACTAAATACTTTTAAAAATTGTTTTCTGTTTGTTTTCATTGAATTAATGAGGTTGCCTTGCATATCTATTTGTGGTAAATGATACAGTTTCTTAAAATTAAAATATTAATATGATTTTATTTAACAAATATTTACATTTTAAGAAGTGAATCATTTCCAAAAATATTAATAATAGCACAGGTGGTAGGCAGATATGGAAAAATCATGAAGGTAGTCTACAAGGGATCTAAAGTCTTGGAAATGCTGCTGTACCATAAAAACAGAAATACTGGTTTTAGTTACTCTGGAGTTGTCCACTAAGGGACACTTCTTAGAGCAATGGCACTTCCAGCTCTACCCTGAGCCACCATTCTCAGTACTGCAGTCAACACTTGTTTCCTGGGCCTGGTTGGTTTAAAGGCAATGTCAACTTCTTGCAACAATGACTGGGCCTGAGCAAGTCAGCTGTGGCATTCCCCTAGCCACAGGACTAGTTCAGAAATGAGCATGAGGGCCAATGAGAGCCAGTGAGATTCCAGCTGCTTGGAAAGAAATGTTCTTGCTTTTAGGAGAAAACTCCTAGAAGAGACATCCCCTCTTTCTCTGGCAGTCTGGCATGCTGTTGCAATGCCCAGGACTCTTACAGCCTGGCTTCAGGGAGGGAAGCTGACCTGAGAATGAAACAACTTAGAGAAGACAGCACAAATGAAAAATTTGCACTAATCCTAAAACCCTTCCTACTTCTAAAGTATCAAAGGCATACATTTTCTTATTCTGTAAGCCAATTGGGGTAAAGTTTTCCATGTCTTGCAGCTGAAAGCACACTAATACTGATACAATATATATAATATTGAAGAATTATTCAAAAATATATATGTATCATCTAACTTACCACACCATAGGTTTTGTGTGATTTGAGTTTCGCTTCATAGGTTGGAATGAATAAGAAAAAGGAAGTGGCTTTAGTCTATCTAGTCTTGATTGAAGTTAATTACCTAAAATAGCATCTTAAATATTAATTCTAAAAGTTTCCATGAAATACAGCATCATAACATGGTTAAGTTATAAGAGATGATGGCTTATAGCAATCACAAAATGTCAATGATTTTCAGCAAATCTCAATAATAGGATTTATGCTTAAACTATGTTTTACCTGTATTATCCTTGGGATCTAATCTGAAAATATCAATGCTGATAAGAAGTGATTAAAATACATTCTTTGTGAATAATTTATGTATCACATCATCAAGCTGAAGAATTACATTAAAGAGAGAGTTCAATAACTATAGTAACACTGGAAGAATAATCCTTATGTTTTTTAAAGTGGTGTCTTTTCAGATGGCTCATTCAGTCCTTTAAATTTATTGAAATATTTTAAAACAGCAACATTAACACTACAACATTTAAGGTGAGTTCCTTTTTCCCTCTTTAGTAAAATTATGTTATATTCTATTTTGTAATTCGCATGTCTAGGAAGTCAGTACCTTTAGAGTGTGGGGAGGAGAGGAGGTGATGAAAAACAGATGCAAGATAATCACGCGATGATTTTCTAGGAGAAATGTAACTGCATTGAAAGTATATGTTTTTGAAGATTACTTAGGTGCCAAAATAATTGTGGCATACCTGTATTACATTTTGATAGAAAAATCATCTGACCTTCAAACATGCTTATTTGGGGGTTTCCAATTTCTCTTCATTAAACTCAGCAGTATTTATTTTGCAGACTGCAGATCCACAGGCATATTGCCACCCATCTTCCATTATTTACTTATATTTAATTTGCTAGATTCATACATTTCTACATATTATAACAGCATATGGCCACAGCGGAAATAAAGTATTCAAGCTGGCTGAATATTGATCATTGAGATTTAAATTGATTTCCATTTTGCTGACACAAGGAAGTAGGAAAAAAGATTGCTACACCAAAAGAGAAAGCTCTTAAATTAAGGAAAAATGCATTAAATTGGCTCTATTCTTTTTGGTTGTGGAGTTCATGTTTGAGATTTTAGGAGGGAGGGCAATATCTGAACTACCAACTAATTAGACAACTAATATGAGATGATTTGTAGGTTCTACTTCTAAAAATCTAAAACATTTGAATCCAAGGAGACTTTGTTTAGGGGAAGAGGGCTTGTAAACAAAATATCTTAATGAGTAAAGTTTTGATTGAAATAAATGCCATAGATGGATATATTATTAACTTTGAATAAAGCCACGGTCAACCTATTTGAGGGGGGTGGGGAGATGAAGAATGTAGTGAATAATTTTTCTCTCATTACTGGATATCTAGTTCAAATATGTTTGATTTAAATAGATTTGAAGTTAATGAACAAGAAAAACTGCTATGAAGTTCCACCTCTTTGTATGAAAATGATAACATTAGGGACCCATACTCATGAAAACCAGGTTGGGCAAGGAGAAAGGTAAATTGATCTAGGCAGAAACACTTTAGGGGAAAGAACAAGAAAGGAAACATGACCGCACTAGTAAGATGAGTGCTCCCTAAGCTCTACTCTTAGAAGTGGTAAGTTGACTATTTGCATGGGATGACAATTGGATCTATTGAGCTGCATTTGTTATACCATTTAATGCTTTTTAAGTGGAAGCAAACTCAAGCCCTGGAATGTCTGCTCAGTTTTCCTAAAACTTAGAAGCTTCCTTTAATTTAAAAAAAAGAAAAAGAAAAAGAAATCACCAGCAAACTCTACTGAAAATAGATATGTGATAAATTTATTTGATTCCCCTGTGTACATTCAGAGGTAAATTTTTCAAGATAAACAACAATGTGGATTGGGGCATTTGAAATTTGAGGAAACTCCTGGGAATCTTATGGTGCCTGATGGTTCTACTTTGGTCCAGTTAGGAAACAGGAGAAAGACCTTGAAAACCTCTGATTTCCACATAAAAATTGAAGTTTAAAAGTTTGACAAATGGAGAAAGCTACTAGCCAAATACAATAAAATATTATAACATTTTATTGTGAAGAAATGAATATTCCAAGAAAGTGTTTAATATTTTGATTCATTTACTTTACAAAAGAGGATATTACTCAAATATATCATATCGGGTTAGATTTCACAGTCAGTCCATCTACTGGCTAAAATCTATTATGTATCATATTGAGTACTTATTGTACTCCAAGCATTATTCTAGGCCCTGGGGATAGAGAGGTAAACAGGTGAACAAACAAGATGCCTATCTCAGGTAACTTAATAGATTGTACTTCGTTGGCACTTGTGCTAGCAATATAATGACACTAATTTAAACAAGGATTTAGGACGCACTATATCAAAACTCTTAAAATTCACAACAAGGAAAAAATAACAAACACATTTTATGTGTGTGTGTGTGTGTGTGTGTGTATATATATTTTTTAGACGGAGTCTCACTCTGTCACTCAGGCTGGAGAGCAGTGGCGTGATCTTGGTTCACTGCAACCTCTGCCCCTAGGTTCAAGCGATTCTCCTGCCTCAGCCTCCCAAGTAGCTGGAACTACAGGCGCCCGCCACCAGGCCCGGCTAATTTTTGTATTTTTAGGAGAGATGGGGTTTCACCATGTTGGCCAGGGTGGTCTCGAACTCCTGACCTTGTGATCCGCCCATCTTGGCCTCCCAAAGTGCTGGGATTACAGGCATGAGCCACCACACCCGGCTAATAAAATATCTTTTTAACTTCACCCTGCTCAATAGACATCATTTTAGTGTGTTCATATTCCTTGATAGAGAGAACCCAGTTTGTTAATAAATGCTGCCTGGATAGTAAACAAAACTATAATAGTCTCTATCTTGATCCTTTGTAAATGTTATATAAATAAGAAGTAGTAGAAGTGGCTGACAAATACATAATTTCAAAAAACATTCAGAAAATGCCACTCATTGTATTAGTGTGTATTCGTTTAAGTTCTTCAGATGTCTAGATTTTTAACCCCCCTCTCCTTCCCCTCCCTTCCCTCTCTCCCTCTCCCTCTCCCTTTCCCTTCCTTGTCTCTTTCTTTCTCTTGTCCCTCTCTCACTCCCTAATGGAATATCCTCTGGTTGTCAGGCTTCTTGTGGTACTGCCAATGAAAACACTAATATAACATATAAACTTAATATTATATCCCTCCCTTTTCTTTCTTTTGTTCAATTTTTCCTCTTTCTCCTCTTAACACTTAGACATATTTTCCAATGTTAACCTACTTACCCTTATCCCTGATATTCCTCCAAAATCATCTGTTTACAGTCACCTTAATATTTGAGCCTTTTCCCAAAGCATTACTATAAATTTTTCTCTTCTCCTCCAGTGCAATAAATAATTTCCTTTCATAATATCAAAAAGCTTCTGAAATCAAATAAATACATCATAATGTTTTTCTTAATGTATCAAAGAATGGCTGGCAATTTTCTCAAATGCAATCTGAGTAAGACAATCTCATAGCCACATTTATTTATCTGCACTTAATTATGTATTCATTATTGTCTTCTACACATATAAGAATTATATCTCTATTACTCTATCACTGGTGTAAAGTTCTAACATAGTTATAAATTTAGCTTCATTTATTTATTAAATGGGAATTTATTGAGTCTTTACTATAAATTTATTCAAGACACTTCTAGGCACTAGGAATAGGGTAATAAAAAAGACATTATTTTATAAGTTACTATAATTTACATTTATCAACTTTTGGAAGATTATATTTTTCTGGTTAATGTTAAGCCTGTAAATGTTGATATTACAGACTCTTAGCCAGAAACTTTTTTTAAAAGAAATCACTATTTTGTACCTCTGATTTCACTAATCTGGGATATTAATCAATTTTATGATTAGCAAAAGTACTTCACATTCATAACCATTTATAGAGTACACTAACATCCTGTTTTCACACTCAGCAATTATAAGGGTACCTCTCAGTTAAACATTCAGCCAAATGTATCTGGAGTACTAGAATATCCAAGTGAAACTTCCTAAAAATTTCATTCACTATATTGATGTAACAACGATTTTAACATGTAATTGGAATAACTTTAATCTTCTTCTATCCCATGGAGCATAATGTGGAAGTAGCACATTACTTCCTCTTAAACATTAGGAAATGTTCCCCTTTTACTAATCCAAACAGCTTTTAATGTGATCTGGCTCAAGAATGTGGGTGATGAGCTTCTCAAAGATTCCCCAAGTTACTTCTTAAGTGCAGAGGAGAGTTAACATGGACATGGTTTCTGTAGGTTGAGGGCTGAAGATGTAATCCAAAACAAATTTCTTTGAGGTATTATATTTTATATTTAAAAATCATGCAAGGCCATGCGTAGTGGCCCATGTCTGTAATCTCAACACTTTGGGAGGCCAAGGGAGGCAGATTGCTTGAGCCCAGGAGTTTGAGACCAGCTTGGGCCAGATGGCTAAACACCGTCTCTACAAAAAATCAAAAAACTAGCTGGTCATGGTAGTGCATGCCCGTAGTCCCAGCTACTCAGGAGGCTGAGGTGGGAGAATCATCTGAGCTCTGGAGATTGCAGCTGCAGTGAGCCATGATCATGCCACTGAACTCTAGCCTGGCTGACAGAGTGAGACCCTATCTCCAAAAATAATAATAAATAAATCATGCAAATGTTTATTGTATCCGCATAGTTTCTATTTGTTTTATTATAAATACAACGTTTTAATTTCTTACCATTGATGAACATTGTTGCTCTACAACATGATATACTGTTTCTGCTCCAGTTTCCTGGCACAGCTCCATGTTCTCAGGGTAATTTGAGAATAACTTGCGTAGCTTAACACAAGCACTCAGAAGACCTGAGCTCTGATTGTTATCAAATTGCTCAGGTTATCAAACTTCAGATTTTCTTATCTGTTAAAAGATGGTAAAACGCCTGCTTTTCCCTCCACAGTGTTGCTGAGGAGATCAAAAGGGGCAATATGTATGACTGGTTTATTCAACAATCTGAACTTGGGTCAAGTACAAATATGAAATAGTTCAATTTTTCTCCAAATATTGCTTTCAGCTATGTTCCACTGAGTCTCTTTTTCCCATCCCTTAATCACAACTTTGTCAGATACCATAAGCTTTCTGATCACTTCCAATTATTAAAATGTCAGTTCATTCCATTTTGATCGAATTTAAAATTTCATCTCATATCTATTTGAAGTCTCATCTCCTCCTACCCCGCCAATTTCAGCAAAGTTTCTGTCTGAGGCACTTGGATTCGGGTGGGAGCGGGATCAATTTTTTTCACTCCTTTTTTGGGGAGCCTTTTCCTGGGGATCAGAGACAGACTACAAATATCCTTAACTTAGCTATGTGGCTGTGTTCCTCACTTGTCTCTTGCTCTTTTTCTGTTAAAGATCCATCAGTCGCTGATGCTAAGTGGATCCCAGCTAAATGTAGAGTCTCTCCCGGGACACGTGTTATTTCTGGGTTGATGTTGCAGAGTGGTGGAGTGGGGGGTCCCGGTGCCATATATTCTGTTCTGAGAGACCTGCATAACTCAGTGACTTCTGACATCTGCTCAACTCTTTTGAAACCAAATCAGTTCTTATTTTGGATTCTATACCAGGTAACGTTATGCTGCTTCAGTCTTCTCACTGGGTGGCCTGTCAACTTGGACACCAAAATCACTGAAAGTGACCTGCCGTTATATTCTTTTCACCCACAGGAATCTCACACATTTTGCCACAACAAATCGGACACAGGCTGCTAATCAATTAATCATCTCTCTCTCTCTCTCTCTCTCACACACACACACACACACATACACGCACAGTCTTTCTCTCTTTTCTTTCTACTCAAGCATTAATGGTGAATTGCTGATTAGCAAGTTCACTCATCTCCGTGAGAGGTTCCCTTTACCTGCCCTCTTCTACCCAGCTTGGGGTGAGAAAGGGAAGTGCTCCCACCTTCTAAACAGAAAGGGCCTCAGGCTTATCACTCAATACTCCTCTGCTCATCATCTAGGAATATAAAGTTAGGTGGTGCTAAGTTGATGGCTGAGGGTAGCAAAGTCAGTGTCATCTCCTCTTACCAAGACTGGGAGTGGTATCTGTGCCTCAGTTTCCTTGGGTGTTCTTTAGAGAAGGGGGACACAACACCTCTTTGTCATCCCTTGGGTCATAGGTGATAATGTGTCCGGAATTGGTGGGTTCTTGGTCTCACTGACTTCAAGAATGAAGCCGCGGACCCTCGCGGTGAGTGTTACGGTTCTAAAAGCGGCGCGTCTGGAGTTTGTTCCTTCTGATGTTCGGATGTGTTCCCAGTTTCTTCCTTCTGGTGGGTTCATGGTCTCGCTGGCTCAGGAGTGAAGCTGCACACCTTCGCGGTGAGTGTTACAGCTCATAAAAGCAGTGTGGACCCAAAGAGTGAGCAGTAGCAAGATTTATTGCAAAGAGTGAAAGAACAAAGCTTCCGCAGTGTGGAAGGGGACCCTAGCGGGTTGCCACTGCTGGCTCTGGCAGCCTGCTTTTATTCTCTTATCTGGCCCCACCCACATCCTGCTGATTGGTAGAGCCGAGTGGTCTGTTTTGACAGGGTGCTGATTGGTGCGTTTACAATCCCTAAGCTAGACACAAAGGTTCTCCACCTCCCCACCAGATTAGCTAAATACAGAGTGTCCACACAAAGGTTCTCCAAGGCCCCCACCAGAGTAGCTAGATACAGAGTGTCCATTGGTGCATTCACAAACCCTGAGCTAGACACAGGGTGCTGATTGGTGTGTTTACAAACCTTGAGCTAGATACAGAGTGCCAATTGGTGTATTTACAATCCCTGAGCTACACATAAAGGTTCTCCACGTCTCCACCAGACTCAGGAGCCCAGCTGGCTTCACCCAGTGGATCCCGCACCGGGGCTGCAGGTGGAGCTGCCTGCCAGTTCCCCGCTGTGAGCCCGCACTCCTCAGCCCTTGGGTGGTCGATGGCACTGGGTGCCGTGGTGCAGGGGGTGGCGCTCGTCGAGGAGGCTCGGGCCGCACAGGAGCCCACGGAAGGGGTGGGAGGCTCAGGCATGGGGGGCTGCAGGTCCTGAGCCCTGCCCCACGGGAAGGCAGCTAAGGCCCAGCGAGAAATCGAGCGCAGCAGCGCCGGTGGGCTGACACTGCTCAGGACCCAGTACACCCTCCGCAGCCGCTGGCCCGGGTGCTAAGCCCCTCATTGCCTGGGGCCGGCAGGGCCGGCCGGCTGCTCCGAGTGCGGGGCCGCCAAGCCTACGCCCACCCGGAACTGCAACTGGCCCGCAAGCGCCGCGCGCAGCCCCGGTTCCCGCTCGCGCCTCTCCCTCCACACCTCCCTGCAAGCTGAGGAAGCCGGCTCCGGCCTTGGCCAGCCCAGAAAGGGGCTCCCACAGTGCAGTGGTGGGCTGAAGGGCTCCTCAAGTGCCGCCAAAGTGGGAGCCCAGGCAGAGGAGGCGCCGAGAGCGAACGAGGGCTGTGAGGACTGCCAGCACGCTGTCACCTGTCAGTAACACTAAGGCAATAAATAAAAGTCACCATTCAACTTCCTGTTAACTGTTACACTTGCTAGAACCTGCTTAGAAACGTACACATTTATGCAAATACAAAGCATTATGTTGGCAGCAGAAACACATACCATAATTCAGGAAGAACAGTTTTGCGGTTGATGCAATAGTCAAGGGATAGAGCTTTGTTATACCCCTTGTGAAATGGGTGACTCAGCTTACTAGCTGCTGGCTGCGGAAGCTTCTTGTGCAGTTGTTTAATATATGATGTAGGCTTTTCTTTTCTCTGAACTCAGGTTGTATGTTTAGAACCTTCCTCTGAATTCAAAGGGGAGGGGGGTTACTATTGACTGTTGTTATAATTTATTTATTTATCTATTTTGTTCCTTGAAACACAGAGAAGTAGGGGATAGTTTTATAACCTTCAGGTGTACTTGTAATGTCAGCATTAAATAGAACCCTTCTGCCAGAGATAGCTTGTAGTAGAGAAGATTCTGTGTTATCATTTACTGGGGTCAGACTTTTATGGGCCAAAACACTCAACCAGAGCCTGGGGAATTTCTTCACCAGACAGCTGAGTAGGCCGGCACCAGTTCTTCCTCTGCTATTGGCTCCGGGGTGTCAAAAGAAAGATTTTTGGATGAAAAAAAAATCCACACACATCAGACATTACACAATAAGTGAATCAAAGTCCCACAATGTCATATAATGTTCCTCAATGTCACAGTGTTACAGAGAGGGATTCCAGCATCTACCATCTGTTCCAATCTCTACTACTAAAATGAAGCCCATTCACAAGTCATCTGTCTCTAGAATGTGGTCATTTTACCAATGGCATAGTTTTTTCAAAGCAAACCTGAGCAGCATTTTTTGTTGGCCTGAAACCCTTTGCTGTAGTTCCAGAATGTCCCTACCTCTGCCTTTCCTCCATGGAGTAGGGGGCATTCTCCCACCCTCCACTCTATACCTTGCCTCAGGGAGAGCCACTGTGACACACACCACAACAGAGTGGCTCAACGCTCATCTCAGTCTAAAGTAATCCCATGAAGCTTACAACACAAAGGACAGTGTGCAAGAAATGTTGCTTTTCTTTATACTCAAATTCAACCCCAATCTCCTTCTGCCAATCAACAGGAAATTCAATCTCAGTAATCACTGGGTCTTCCCTCTCCACATACAAAGTGCTGGGCAAAGGTGCTGGAGTTCTCACACAGAGCAAATATTGGGGGAGGCCTTGCTGGCTCTTGCCTTACTGGTCACTGATAAGCTAATACCCAAGCCAACCTGCTGAGTCTGTCAAATTAGGGCATAAGAATCTATGCCAAGGATAATAAACCAGGACCTATGGTCTCACTTCTCTAGGGTTCCCACGGGGCCACTTTCTGTGTCTGTCCCCTGCCCAAGGCTCTGCCAAGAGTGGAATGTTGGTCCCCACTACATTTTCCTTCATCCTGTTTCTTCCTAGCTTTAGGCAGTCTCTTTTATTTACTGCTGTCTTTTCTCTGCCCTGACATCTATCACAACCATCTCAATGAATTTGGCTGAAGGTAACTAACCTGTGGCTGGCAGAAGTGTTTGGTGATTTTTTTTGAGACAGAGCCTTGCTCTGTCACCCAGGCTGGAATGCAGTGATGCAATCTTGGCTCACTGCAACCTTGCCTCCCAGGTTCAAGCAATTCTCATGCCTCAGCTTCCTGAGTAGCTGGGACTACAGGTGTGTGTCACCACGCCCAGCTAATTTTTGTATATTTCATAGAGATGGGGTTTGGACATGGTGGCCAGGGTGGTCTCAAACTCCTGGCCTCAAGTGATCTGCCTGCCTCGGCCTCATAAAGTGCTGGGATTATAGGCATGACCCACTGCACCTGGTCTGCTTTTTGTTTTTAAACTAAATTTCATTATCGGCATTTAAAATTTGCATGAGTTCACATAAAAATCTGTAATTCTATCTCCTTATGAAACTTACAATCTGTCTTATTGCATGGCAATGATCAGCTGGAGCAGAGCAGGGCTGCTCCTTGAGACAGCTGTGTGCCATACTTCTGCCCTCACCCTGCCAGCCCACTTCACTACTTGACCATACCTGACCTGCAGGACGGTTTGACTTTGGCATGCTCTATTGTGGTGTTTTCACAGAAGTCAGGGAGATATTATGCATTGCAGACCTGTATCAAAATATCTCACATAACCCATAAATATGTATACCTACTACGTGCCCACAAAAAGTAAAAGAAGCCAGGGAGATAGGAGTTGTTTTGGGGATATCACCAGTAGAATATAAATATAGGCCAAAGTGAGGGAATATAAGGGTCTGGTTACCTTTGTAGAACCAAAGAAAGGGAACAAATTTCAAAATAATCCCACAACAAATTATCCCTCCATACTAACAATAAAACTAGCTACCACGTTTGGCAATTTCATCGTGTCCTAGGCCCCTCACAGAAGCAATCCCATTTAATTCTGACAAAAACCATGTGAGGAAAGGACTAATACCCTGTTTTACAGATGGAAAAACAGGTTCAGAGATAAGTGACTTGGCTAAGTCACAAAGCTAATAAGTCATGGAACTTGAAATTCAGGGACATATGACTCTTTGATACTGGGTTATCTTGCCTCTCTTATGATAGATGTTAGAGGCCCTTCTTCCAGGGATCAAAGATGCCTAAATTAATTGCCAAGTTAAATTACAGTAGATCCTGAATTGAAAGGGTTCTGTCTTCTTGACACTAAGCGATGAGGACTAGTTATCACTTTCACGCCCATTGCCTCTTTCTAATGGAGGCAATTTTAGAAGCACCTCTTGAAGTTGGGTCTGGCACCATGCTTTTACAAACTGCAGTTATTCAACAGATGGGCTAATTTTATTAGTCTTTGGGAGCTTGCCTAAAATTTTATGAAGTGTGTGTGTATTTGTGTGTATACAGTGGAAGAGGCTGAAGAAGAGAAACATAGCTCATCATTCCTCCTGTGGTGGTCCACAGAAGTGGTTGACGAAAAAAAATATAGAGAAATCCTACAAAGTAAAATGTTTTTCCAAAAGGTAAAACAACTACAGCAAAGAAAGGCTTAAAATATGTCAGAATGCTTTGTTTTATTCTTTTTTTGATAGAAAATTATGGAAATAGAAAGCCACCTAATATGATTAGTTACTAGGTTGACAAACTAATAAATTCAGAATCAAGCCTTTCATCAATTCTGTCAGTTTCACCCAGGCGTGGTGGCTCACACCTGTAATCCCAACACTTTGGGAGGCCAAAGCGGGTGAATCACCTGAGGTCAGGAGTTCGAAACCAGCCTGGACAACACGGTGAAACTTCATCTCTACTAAAAATATAAAAATGAGCTGGGTGTAGTGGTGTGCACCTGTAATCCCAGCTACTCAGGAGGTTCAGGCAGGAGAATCACTTGAACCTGGGAGGCGGAGGTTGCAGTGAGCTGTGAGCCAAGATCGTACCACTGCACTCCAGCGTGGGTGACAGAGCAAGACTCCATCTCAAAAAATAAATAAATAAAATAAAAAACCTGTCAGTTTAAATTTATAAGCTTATAGTGTAATGAGTCTCATATTGTCTTATAGATAAAAATTACATGTTACTAGCATTTACTTACATATTTTGAAACAGTAATTGGTACTTTATTAACTTACAACAAGATTTTCCCTCATAAATTTAAGCTTAAATGTGATGATTTATACTAGAACTGAAGTTACTACTGTTTAATATCACATATGAAAGGAAATTAGATTATAGAATAACAGATATAGATGATAGGATTATAATTCCATTTCTAGATGAGGAATTTCATATCATTGATTTTGTACATTCTGTTAAAGGAAGCACCAGGCCAACTAAATTGGTGACTTTTCAGTAGCTGTGCTGAAAGTGATTTTAGAAATAATGATGTTGTTCAGGAGGAAAATCCAAATAAAGGGAATCATGTGAAATTTACTACATGAAAAAGTTTCTTTGTTAATTTTAATAATCTGTCAGATTTTTTATGACCTAAAACTATTCTATGGCATACAGTAATGGTTTATAATCTAGGTGTGAAGCCCTGCTAGATATCCTAAAGCAAAACAACAAGGTATGCTGATGGACAGTTCCTGGCTCTTTTCACAGCTACTACTTAAAGTCTGAGATTGTTCATATAAAAAATAGTAACTAAGTGGCATTTACTACATTTAAGTCCTGCACTAAAGAACCATGCATACTATCGTTTTATAGCTGAAACTGAGGCTCAAAGAGGGAAAGTGATTTGCTTAAGGTCACCTGACATGCAAATAGCAGAGGTAGGTCCCAAACTCTGATCTTCTGGGGTACTCTTTCCATCAGAGGTACTTGGGCCTCTCTTTGTCTATAATGCTAAGTACTGTCTTGCACCACTGATAACATTATACTTTGCTTGTGGTTAATTTGTTTCCTAATCTTTAAGTGTTGTTAATGTGTACATATTTATTAGACTTCTCAACAGAGGATATGTTAAACCACAACATTGGTATTATACCAACAAAATTCAGACTGTGGTAAACTCTACAGACACGACCAGTTTCTTCAATAAAGAATTTCAAGAAAAAAAAAAGTAGGATTGGGTACCTCCATTAGTCCGTTTTCATACTACTATAAAGAACTGCCCAAGACTGGGTAATTTCAAAAGGAAAGAGATTTAATTGACTCATAGTTCGGCATGGCTGGGGAGGCCTCAGGAAACTTACAGTCATGGCAGAAGGCAAAGGGGAAGCAAGGCACCTTCCTCACAAGGCAGCAAGAAGGAGAAGAGTGAGTGAGTAAACGGGGAAGAGCGCTTAATAAAACCATCAGATCTCCTGAGAACTCACTGACTATCAGGAGAATAGCATGGAGGAAACCACCCCCATGATTCAATTACCTCCACCTGGTCCCTTCCTTGACACGTGGGGGTTGTGGGGATTACAATTCAAAATGAGATTTTGGTGGGGGCACAAAGCCTAACCATATACATTAAAAAAGACAAGAGACATACCAACCATTGTATTTTGGAACTTGTTTGGATCCTGATTTGAAAAAACCAACTGCCAACAAATTATTAGACAATCAGAGAAATTTGAACAGTATATATTTAATGGGATTAAGAAATTTTTGTTAATTATTAAGTGTAATAATGGGATTGTGGTTAAATACTTAATATTTTAAGATTCTTTAAGAAGTCGTTATCTTTTTTTTTTTTTTTGAGACTGAGTCTTTCTCTGTGGCCCAGGCTGGAGCGCTGTGGCATGATACCGGCTCACTGCAACCTCTGCCTCCTGATTTCAAGCGATTCTCGTGCCTCAGCCTTCTTGTGCTTCAGCCTCCCAAGTAGCTGGGATTTCTGGCTTGCGCTACCACGTCTGGCTAATTTTTGTATTTTTAGTAGATACGGAGTTCTGCTATGTTGGCCAGGTTGGTCTCGAACTCCTGACTCAAGTGATCCGCCCACCTCAGCCTCCCAAAGTGCTGGGATTACAGATGTGAGCCACTACCACACCTGGCCAAAAAGACTTCATCTTTTAGAAGTACGTATCCAAAAAGATGAACTGATGTGATGTTGGGGATTTCTTTAAAAATAACACAACAGATGAAGATGATTGGTCTTAAGTTGATAATCGTTGAAGCTGGGGTCTGGGTAACTGGGGGTTCATTATATCATTCTGCTTTCTTTAAAGTATGTTTGACATCTTCCACAAAAATAATGCATTGTTCAATGATGAATCCAAAGTAGATCATAACTTTGATTTTACATTGAATAGTGCTTCATTTTAAGAATGCCTGTGATAGGACCTGAAAGGGCCTTAGAAGTAATTAGTCCAATCTCTACATATTC
Source organism: Pan paniscus (assembly GCF_029289425.2). NCBI lineage: Eukaryota > Metazoa > Chordata > Mammalia > Primates > Hominidae > Pan > Pan paniscus. The sequence continues at coordinate 118,711,187 of NC_073253.2, read as the reverse complement.
CTCCTTTTCTTTTGGGCAGAAAGCAAAGAAGGAAGAAGAAAGAAGAAGAGGAAGAAGAAAACAATAGTGATATTATATTATTTGCTCTCAAAATAACTTCTAAATTTCCAAAACAAGAAAGCAATAGAAGAAAAAGAAAACAGCGAGATATTATATTTGCTCTCAAAACAACTTCTCAATTTACAAAACCAGAAAGTAATAGGAGAAGCCGCACTTATGTCCACTACCTAGTGCTATCTCTGCAGCTTTATTTTATTATGATTTACTTTTGTTTTCCGAAGCAGAATTTTTCCCAAACTTAATAGTGTCCATGATCGCTCCAACCAATTCGGTTATTTAAGTTTCAAGCTAGATAACCTCCAAAAGAACTTTGCCTTTGACTTGAATACATGCTTCTTGCAATTTGAGTAGTGTTTAGGAGGCCGTTCCCTTTACAAGTCTTGAACTGTTTCTTAAATCTGAATTTGGGAGACGTTAAGGGGAAAGGGTCGGCAGACAGCACCTCAATGCCTTGTTTATTTTTGGTTTTGAGTTTGCTAATAACTTTGTCATCGGGGGTGTAAGAACCTATACCTTTATATTTCATTGCCCACGTGACAGTGTTTTTGTTTTAGGGGTAATTTCTAAGGGACAGGAAATTCTCGGGGAGTTTACGTCAGCTTTAACAAGTACAGTAATTACCGTATTGAAGCTACTTCTTTTCAAAGGTCGGAAATTTGAGGTGCCGCGTGAGCACGATTTAGGGACTTTAGAGTTTAGATTTAAGTCATTATTTTTTTGTGATTTAATTTTTTAAGCAGTGTTGACACTGGGTACCTCAACTAAGCTAGGTTTTTTTGTTTTTTTAATCCCCACTAATATAACTCTCAGGTTGTGGCTGAGGCATAAAGCAGGTAATACGCTACACTCACGCTCCTTAAAGGCTGCGCAGCTTCAGGAAGCGTTTACAGCAGTAGTGCGCTTGCGCAGCTGGTCCCACACCAAGTCGCCCGCCTCTCCTCGTCCGGCTAGCAGAGGGCGCTGTGAGGTAATGAAGGCGTCCTCCTTAGGGCTCTGGAACAGAGCGTAAAAGGGCGGGAGGCGAAGCTCGCTGACGGGCGTTCTAGCCTTGACTGCTCTGTCTCTATCACCCGTTGTCCTCCAACCTCCCCTGGGCACTGGGCCTGCGGGCCTCGTTGCTAGGCGGAAGCTGGGCGCGGCGGCGGCCGCGGCGGCCGCCCGGGCGTTTGAAAAGCGGCTACGCAGGCGGCAAAAGGTCCTCGGGTGGCGGGCTTGTCTCTGCTTGCAGACTGGCAGGGCTGCAGCGTGGCTTTTTCCTTGAGTCGGGGCAGAGTTAGGATCTGGGCTGGCGGCCCGAGGCAGAGGAGCCGGGCGCGCTGCAGCAGACGGCGGTGGGACCTGGCTGCGGAGCGGGGTCCGGGCATCAGGGACCGGGGGCGGGCAGTGGGGGTCCCGCCGGGGGTCCCGGATTACCCGCGACTCAACTGGACCTCACTTCCCCCCAGCCGCCTTCGCCCCCGGACCGCTCACCGCAACCATGGTCTCCAAATCCGACCAACTGCTCATCGTCGTGTCCATCCTAGAAGGTGAGCAGCCTGAGGCTTGCTTTTGCAACTGCTGCCTCCCGAGTTTTAAAAGCTTAGTGTGGGACCGAGGCCTTGTTAACCTTAAGAACCCTGTCATCTGTGCTTTTGTGGTCCCCACAGACTTGTTCAAAGTTGTACGTAGTGAGGTCTGTTAGGCAATTGATTTAAAAATCTCTCCAGGGATATGAGCGCTATTAGGGATAAGTGATATTTAGCGTGACTAGCCGTAGCCCCAGAGAATCTAGAGAAAACGATTTTCATCCAAAGCAGCACGTCGATGGCTTTTATATATGAGCTGAACGTGGTCCTGAGAAGCGCGTTCTGATCAGCGGTTCCCAATAATAGCACTTGTAAGAGCTTTGACTTGAATACAGGCTTCCTGCGATTCCAGAAGTGTTCCGGAGGCAATTCCCTTTACACGTCTTGCTGGAGGACTCAGGGGACTACAGTTCTTAAGAGGGTATATTATACATTCCTTAAAAGGTGTGTTTTGGATGAGTGACATTGGTTTATTGGGACTCATTGAGTGTCAGACACTGTGCTGGGAATGTAAGAATAAAACAGTACTGATTCTAAAAAGCTAAGGATGTAGCAAGGAGAGTGTGTCAGCAAATAATTCATCAGGATGTGGAAGACCCTAATGAATGACCACCTCTGTCTAAGGAAACTGCGGAAGTTTCACTAGAGGAGGTGGCATTTTTTGGGGTCCTACAGATGATTAGGAATTTGTCAGGTGAAAAAAGGAAGGGCATTCCAGGCAAAGGGAAGAGCAGAGAGCACTTAAAGTATGGAAAAGCAAGACACGTTTTGCCTTGCTTAATTAAATTCACTCAGTAAACATTGCTTAAATTCAGTGTGGTTGGAGAACAGATTTGCAAGAAAGTGGAGGGCATAGGAGATAACAGGTGAATTTAGGTGAATTGAGGGCATAGGAGATAACAGGTGAACACTTTACGAATAATATGTTAAGAAGGAGTCATCTTGAGCCAGAGCAGAAGCCTGGCTGCATTTTTTCCCCCATGGGAGAGTGTTTTATAAAGGCCTGGCACTGTGTGAGGGATGAGAGCAAAGGAAACATTGTAATCCTAATCTTTGAATTTTGGAACAAGAGACTGACCAGAAGCCATAAAGATTTGGAGCACTATTAACTGTTAGTTTACTTATTGTTTAAAAACATAGGACTGAAATAACCTTAAAATTTGGTTAACAACAGTTTTTAGACTTACAACTGACCATGCTATGAGGAAACAAATACCTCCTTTCCCTCCAAGGATGTAGAGGTCTGTCCACGTGGGGAAATCACAGGACACAATATGTTGGGGTATAATATTTAAAATATGTGATATGGACTGTAAATATAGGTTTGAGGGTAGGGTGAGTGGGATGGCTGAAGTTCTTTAAATAATAAGTGAGCTTTAGATATGTGACAATAGAATTCTATGGACAACCCAGGCCAGTCTGACAACCCAGGACATAAATGCAATTCATTTGGGGAAGCTAGTTTTAGAGCAGCAGAAAATGAGGTCCTGAGAGAGGCCTGTTAGTGCTAATTGGGAGAGCTGTGCGATGTGTGTTAATATTCCTAATACAGAGTTTCAAGTGAGAGCCTCAGGCTTAAACTCAAAAGGTTAGCAGTCAAGGTCTTTCTGACCAGCTTGATTCCCAACCACGTAGCTTGTGCCGGGGTGAGCATGGTGGGTGGAATATTGAAAAGATCAGCAAGATGACCAGGGTAGAGGAAGGTGAATATTTAGAAATGTCATGGTAAGAAATGAGCTTGTACAACTGGAGCAAATAGGCCTCAGAGGATCTTGAAAGCCAGTTTAGAATTAATGTTCCAAGAAATAGGTTGGCAGCATATATTCCTAAATAGAATGCTTTTCTTGAGTTCAGTTTAGTAGCAGTGTGCAAGGAAGAGAACCTGGAGTCAAGGATGTCTGTTAGGTTGTTTCCACAAACATACCCAAAACTAGCATGTGGTCCTCCCTCCAAACTATTCTTCTGTCTTGTTCGTACTGTATTTCCATTCATCATAACCATGCTGTTGCCTTAAGCCAAGAACCAAGGAGTCATCCTCAGCCTGGATTCACTCTCCATTTCTAACTTCCAAATGGTCATCAAGTATAATTGATTTTATTTTCTGAATAATAATAGATTCTACGTACGAGTTTTTGAATGAATGAGTTTACATTGTGAGTGCCTTGGTAAGGGGCCCTCATTATCCACCTAACTTATTGTAATAATCTTTTCAATAGTCTGATTCTTGAATGTTTTCTTCCTTTCCAGAAACATCTAGACTTCTTCCTTTACTCCCTGGGGATGATCTTTCTGAAATGCAAATCTGATTTTCTTAAAGTCCTTCAGTGTCCTAAAGGATAATGTCTGTATTTCTTAGAATGGCATACATGGCCCTTTGTGGTAGACCTCTTGTCTACCTTTTCAGTCTCATTTCCCCTCATGTATTCTCATCCCTTTGGCTTGGTGGAGGACTCGGGGGACTACAGTCCTTAAGAGTTAACTTGCAATTTCTTGACTACACTTTTAGAAATGCCCTTTATTTAAAAGAAAATGGTTAAGCTTTTACCGTGAACAAAATTTGGGCTATGTACTAGATTCCAAGGATGAAAAAGACCATTTCTGTTATCTCTGTGTCATTGTCTGCAGCAAGGCAGGCACCTGTTTGTTCCACTTCACATCCTCTGTTCTCAAGCTTGTTGGAAGCTGCTAGTTATAATAATATGGAAAATATAGGTTCTTTGACATATATGACATTCATTTGGGGAAGCTAGGTATCTTTTGGAGCAGCAGAAAATGAGGTCCTGAGATGGGCCTCTGTTAATGCTAATTGGGAGAGCTGTGCGATGTGTGTTAATACTCCTAATACAGAGTTTCAATGAGAGCCTCAGGCTTAAACTCACAAGGTTAGCAGTCAAGGTCTTTTTAACAGCTTAATTCCTACACTTCCCCCACAAGTAGCTTGTACCAGCGTGAGTAGCAGCAGGGATTTCTTCATTAATCAATGGATAAAATTCCCCTCACTAAGATCCACCTTAACAGATTTATAAACAAGAGAACTAGTTGACTCAGTGCAAGATTCTTAGTGCTTCTTCGTTGATGTTCTTTAGCTTCCTATTTTCAGTTTTTTTTGGTTTGTTTCTCTTAACTAGATCCTCAGTTTTTTTAGAGCAAGTACTCTATTTTACTCATTTTGTACCCCACCATCTGATAAAATACCTGACTCTGAATATGTCTTCAGTAAACATTGATGAAATGGGGTTTGGCAGTACAAATGAAAAGTGATGTGTAGATAGAATATTTGAATATTTCCTGATAGTGTACAGTGTTGTCCTTGAGAATAGAATGAAGGAATCCACGTGGCTATTTTTCTTTAGCTAATTTGGAAAGTATTCTGTTTTTTTTTGTTTTTGTTTTTGTTTTTTTTGAGACGGAGTCTTGCTCTGTTGCCCAGGCTGGAGTGCAGTGCTCACTGCCACCTCTGCCTCCCGGGTTCAAGCTGTTCTCCTGCCTCAGCCTCCCGAGTAGCTGGGACTACAGGCGCATGCCACCACACCCGGCTAATTTTTTGCATTTTTAGTAGAGATGGGGTTTCACCAGGAAAGTATTCTTAACTGAGTTAACAGAAAAATTAAGCTGCAGGCAAATTTGTTTTTACTAATTTATTTCCCAGCTCTTCAGATGACTGTTCTCTATTAAGTACTGCAATAGTAGTATCTAAAATTCGTGTAATCACATTAAGTGTTTAATTCCAGATGTTGTTGAGATCATTCCTACTCAAAGTGTGGACCAAGGACAGCAGCATTCACATCACCTTGGATCTTGTTAGAAATGCGGAATCTTAGGCCCACCCTAAATCTACTGAGTCAAAATCTACATTTTAACAGGGTCCCTAGGTGATTCATGTGCACACTAATGTTTGAGAAGCACACATTTATAAATTATAGCTTTCCATTTGATTCATGTTTCTTATGAATTATGGAAGTGAATGTATATGTGAGCCTGCATTAGTGAGGTAGCTTATGGAATGCATGTCAACCACACTTAACAGATCATTAGTTTTAAAAAAACACATGCTAGGCTGGGCATGGTGGCTCATGCCTGTAATCCCAGCACTTTGGGAGGCCGAGGCAGGTAGATCACCTGAAGTCAGGAGTTCCAACATGGCAAAACCCTGTCTCTACTAAAAATACAAATTTTTAGTAGATTTGCGCTACTGAACTCCAGCCTGAGCGACAGAGTAAGACTCCATCTCAAAAAAAAAAAAAAAAAAAAAAAAACAGCCAAACAAAAAAACACATGGTAAATGATCCTGTTTGATTTTTGTACACTTTTGATTAATCTATATATTCTGTTTCTCCAGGTCGGCATTTCCCCAAACGTCCAAAGCATATGCTTGTAGTGGAAGCAAAGTTTGATGGAGAACAGTTGGCTACTGATCCTGTGGACCACACTGACCAGCCAGAATTTGCTACTGAGTTAGCTTGGGAAATTGACAGGAAAGCGCTTCATCAGCACAGGTGATTATCATTTTCATTTTAGCTTCTTTATTGGTTTCTTATTTTTCAGGCTATTATAAATAAATACAGTTTGAGTATTTAATACTTGGGACCAGAAGTATTTCGGATTTTTGGAATATCTGCATAATCAAAGTAAGATACCTCGGGGATGGGACCCAAGTCTAAACATGAAATTTATTTGTTTTACACTATACACATAGTCAAAGCTAGTTTTATATAATATTTTAAATAAATTTTCATAAAATGAAGTATGTTAAATGCTTGTGTGTGGAATTTTCCATTTGTGGCATTATGTCAGCACTCAAAGTTTTAGAATTTGGAGCATTTCAAATTAGGAATGTTCAACCTATAAATTTTGTATCTGTCATTACGTTTAATAATTATAGTTATTGAGTGTTTTTTTAAATGTGACAGGAAATTTTTTAAGTACTTTGCAACAATAACAGTTAAACATCAGAACAACACTATGAAGTTGGTATTTTTATTTCCCCCATATTATAGATGAGGAAACTGAGGCCTGAGATGTTAAGTATTAGTAACTTGTTTTAAGTCTGTTAGCTTAGTAGTGGTAGAGCCCAGGCAATCCAGCTTCAGAGCCTAAGCTTTTACACTACACTTACACTGAGCTGTTTGGGTTTTTTTTTTTTCCTAATGTGTGAGACAGTAGGTATTCTAGAAATACCTTGATGATACCTACTCATTATTAAATATGGTTGGAATTCCTTGTAATTTCTGTTAATTTATTTATTGTATATTTACCTGGCTTGCCAAGGATATATAGAGCGGTATCCAGTGAAAAGTTATGAAAGTAATTCTATCAAGGTTTCTTTCTAATTAATTTATATTTAATTTTAAACAAAACCACTTTATTAGTATATAAAATAGACTTAAAGTTGTAGTATATATTTTTTGTGAACTCTGACTAGAAGCAGGCAACAACAATAAAAGCAATACTCTTATTTAAGGATTAAAAATATATTTTCTTCTGGAAAACATGTTATCACTTTAATACTTGCTTGTTCTCAGTACTAAATTAAATCAAAATGGAAAGTTAAAAAAAAGGAAAGCAAGGAAAACTCTATTTACCTCTGTTGCTAGAGTAGTCCATGGATTTATTTGAAGAAGTATTGCATTCTTAGAGAATATCAATGTTGGATTTCCTTTCAGTGGTGTCTGTAATGGAGTCCTGCTATGAGCTGTTAGGGCTTCCATTTTGTTAGTGCCAGGTTAGTACCACTCTGATTGTTGTAGGCTGAGAAAATACAGATAAATTGAATTTATAAGTGATGATTTTGTGCTAAGTGCAGTTCTATAATAACTCCACTAGATAAAAGCAGTGGCAAAATCTATTCAGCTTAATGCATGAGCCAGTTGAGGGGTTCCGAACTAAAACAGCCCATGCTAAACAAGCCAATATCATTCTTTCAGAACATTGTTATGTGTTATATTATTAATTTAAATTTTAATTTATTTTATATTTAATTCCTGTTTGTTTTTTAGCTACAAAAGAGCTATAAGCATGTATTTGTAATTTTATGTATGTTACAGTATAAGAGAAATAAAATAGGTCCTGAAAATTCATGATAATTTTTTACTTTCAGAAAGTTTTACACATTACAGAAGCTTGAGAAACATTGACCTACATGATGGCTTCTTAGATGAAAGAATGTAAAATATGTTGACATGTTTTGTATAATATTTAGTTGGTGTAGAGGTTAGTAGATATAATTAATAGTTCTTACCTGTTTATTTTTTTTATTTTTATTTTTGAGATGGAGTCTTGATCTGTCACCCAGGCTGGAGTGTAGTGGCGCGATCTCGGCTCACTGCAACCTCCGCCTCCCAGGTTCACATAATTCCCCTGCCTCAGCCTCCTGAGTATCTGGGATTACAGGCGCGTGGCACCACACCCAGCTATTTTTTTTTGTTTTTTTTAATTTTAGTAGAGATGGGGTTTCACCATGTTGGTCAGGATGGTCTCGATTTCCTGACCTCGTGATCTGCCCTCCTCGAACTCCCAAAGTGCTGGGATTACAGGCGTGAGCCATTGCGCCTGGCCTAGTTCTTGCCTGTTGAAGAGTTTTTTAGACAATGTAAAATAGTTATAGTTTTATCCAACAAAATTATAAGTATCTTGATAATAGGCAATATTTTCAAGGCCAATAGAAAGTTTATTAAGCAAAAACCATTTTATTTATCACATGTTTTGTTATAGGCTACAGCGTACTCCTATCAAACTCCAATGTTTTGCCTTGGATCCTGTAACTTCAGCCAAGGAAACCATAGGTTACATCGTTCTGGATTTAAGAACCGCTCAAGAAACAAAGCAGGTATTGCCCTTTTGATGTTTTGCTAATGATTATGTTAGACAGTCGATTATTTTCAGTAGATAACAGATTGATGAAAAGGACATGAAATACTAGACCTGATCAGTCATAGGCTTGAGCCAATATGGCAGTTCTTTTTTTTTTTTTGAGACGGAGTCTCTGTTACCCAGGCTGGAGTGCAATAGCACAATCTTGGCTCACTGCAACCTCCGCTTCCCAAGTTCAAGCAATTCTCCCTGCCTTAGCCTCCTGAGTAGCTGGGATTATAGGCACTCACCGCCACGCCTGGCTAACTTTTGTATTTTTAGTGATGGGGTTTTGCTATGTTGGCCAGGCTGGTTTCAAACTCCTCACCTCAAGTGATCTGCCTGCCTTGGCTTCCCAAAGTGCTGGGATTACAGGTGTGAGCCACTGCACCCAGCCAATATGGCAGTTCTTATGTTTTAGTTTATGAATTAGATTTAGAAAATCTCAACATTTTAATGATTTCCTTGACCAAGAACTGTCTTGCTCAAAAAGACATCTCTGAACTGACTTGTATCCAAGTTGCTATTACCGGAAGCTTAACATGCCTAGCCCCTGAGCTGTCCTTTTAAAGGTGGTTCATCCTCTTCTAATGTTTCCTGCTTCAGTGAATTGTCAGCATTCCCCTTTCAGTTATACAAGTTAGAAATACAGAAGTCTTCCTTGACATTTTTCCTTTTCCTTCCTCCATAACTACCTGTTCCCAGTTGGGGTTTTTCCCTCCTGATCTGTCTGCTATTCTGCTTTTCACTGCTGCCACCCCAAACTCAGCTGCTATTGTTTCTTACCTTGGCTATCATAATAGCCTCCCTGCTTCCTGCTCCTTGCATTCCTTGCATAGCAGTCAGAGCAAGTGAACTTATTGAAACACAGTTGATGTTATCTAACCAGTACCTCTCTGCCCCCCTACTCCCAAGAAAAAGAACTCAGAATCATCCTGATTCCTGTGATGGTGACTTTTATTATTTAACATGGTGCTGCTTAGGGCTTTTTTTTTTTTTTGAGATGGAGTCTTGCTCTGTTGCCCAGGCTGGAGTGTAGTGGCACGATCTCGGCTCACTGCAAGCTCTGACTCCCGGGTTCATGCCATTCTTCCGCCTCAGCCTCCCCAGTAGCTGGGACTACAGGCACCCGCCACCACGCCCAGCTAATTTTTTTTTTTTTGAATTTTTAGTAGAGACAGGGTTTCACCGTGTTAGCCAGGATGGTCTCGATCTCCTGACCTCATGATCCGCCCGCCTTGGCCTCCCAGAGTGTTGGGATTACAGGCGTGAGCCACCGCGCCCGGCCGCTGCTTAGCGCTTTAAGTATCTTCTGACCTTTTTGTATGTGACCGACTTTAGAAATCTCCCTTGCAATTTTTCTGATTGTCTTGGGTCATAATTTTCTTAAGGGGGGAAAAAAAGTTAAACAATTAAAATAATATCTTCTCTTTTATTTAAAACGCCATTCTTGATTTGAATCTTAAATTGGGATTCTGTGAAGAAAAATTTATCTTTTACTAATATTTTTGCTGCTGATAGCAAGGATATTTGCATATGATCAGTCAGCCTAGCCCAAGGTTGGAATAATTTAAAAGAAACTGAAATTTAAAAATGCTTTAAAAGAGGATTTGTTTTCCCCCCATCCTTGGTACTCACTGCCTCTCTGCCACTAGATCTTATTCTGAAAAGGTTTTTCCTTCTTTAGTTTTAGACCCTGGGCTTTGATTGGGCTCTTGATGTTTCTCTTAACCACCTTCTCTCATGTAGCGTGCAAGTGTCTAGAAGACACTTCTGCAGTCAGTTTAGTTGCAGAGAAGGTAAATCCTCTTAGGGGGGTATCTGAGGGATGAGGTCATGCCTCTAAATACTCTTGGCATTCCTTGTCCCCTTGTCCTTGAGAACAGTTTGTCAACATATTTGTAATCAAAGGGAGAAATGGCTCAGTTATTTAAACTAAATGCTGTATTGCTTATTCTCTCCTGTTTGTCAGCATAAATATTTGTAATTGGATAGTACAATATTTGAAGTTCAAAATAAATTGATTCTCTGTAAATAAATATAAACAGAAAAAAATCCAGATTTATTTTTCTGAGTTATATAACAGAAAAAGTCATCAATTCTCTGAGTAGCTGGAAATCTTTCTTTCAGGCTTATATTCAAAATTATAACATATTTGTTATAAGAGATACATCAACAAACTGTATTATGCATTTTTATCTTTAAAAAATTAGGTTGTTGATTTTTATTTAAAGCTTTGGCCTACTTAATTCTATTTTACTTATCAAACATGACTTGAATATAAAATAGTATAGGCACCATTTATTATGTCTTTATATAACAAAGACAATATAAGCACCATCTACTATATCTTTATATAACAAATTATCAGAGTAAAAAATGCTGTTTCCAAGTATTGAAATGGTATTCCCACTGATCAGTGGTTCCTGCCCTAATAATATATGTAGGCATGATATTTTTCAGGCTATCTTGAGTACTAGAATTTCTGAGGTTGGTCTAATGGGGATATTCAAATAATTTAGGATGCTTCATTCTGTAAGAAGGCTTTTGTTTCAGTATCAGTCAAGTACCTGGTTCATAATCCACCACTCTTCCATTAGGCCTTGACTTTAGTATTTTGTTAATGCTTTTTATTAACACTAATAAGATTTTCTTTTTTCTTTTTCTCATTTATTTATTTATTATTATTATTATTATTTTTTGCGACAGGGCTTCACTCCTGTTGCTCAGGCTGGAGTGCAGTGGTGTGATCATGGCTCACTGCAGCTTTGATTTATCGGGCTCAAACAATCCTCCCATCTCAGCCTCCCAGGTAGCTGGGATTACAGGCGTGCACCACCATGCCTAGCTAATTTTTCGTATTTTTAGTAGAGACAGACGGGGTTTCACCATGTTGCCCAGGCTGGTCTTGAACTCCTGGACTCAAGTGATCTGCCCACCTTGGCCTTCCAAAGTGTTGGGATTACAGGCATGAGCCACCCATCCAAGATTTTCCTATGCTTATTGATATAAGCAGAACGAAGCAGGTCTATGGCAGAAAGAAAAGGTATAATTTAAAAACGTGAGAAGATAGAGGTTAGGGAATTAGAAAACTGGTAGTTTTTTTGTTGTTTAAGGGATGAAGTGAGATTGAGGGTATAAGACGAAAGGTAGAAAGAAATATATTATGCTTTCTTCCTTTTAATATTTTGCCTCTTGAAGCATAGGAAGACAAGCAAAGAAAACAATTTAAATTTCTACGTAGTTTTTCTAGAGGGAAATTCAGTTGATGGCTTCCTAAGCAGGATTGATTTGTTTTGAGAAAAATGTGAAAAAAAAATTGTTTATATAGGATAAAGTACTGAAAAGCTACAATAAATTTATTTAGAACTGTATAGCATTTCCCAATATGTTTTTTCCCTTATTAACTATTAGGTGTTTTGTTATTTTATTATTCTCTAGGCACCAAAATGGTACCAGTTGCTGAGTAATAAATACACCAAATTCAAATCTGAGATACAGATAAGTATTGCTTTGGAAACCGATACAAAGCCACCAGTGGATAGCTTTAAAGCAAAGGGGGCTCCCCCTCGAGATGGAAAAGGTTTGTGCATCATCTCTAAAAACATTCTCTGAGAAGTTCCATCTTTGGACTAGAGCTTTAGGAAGTGGGAGTGTTATAGGGACATATATGCAGGGTGTAAACCGTTCATCAGACAAATATTGTGACATTGTTACACATGCAGCACTTGTTACTCTTAGCTCTTGTTTGCAAATCTTAGAAATAGGAAAATTTATTCTTTATTTGGTATGTAATAGAACAAAGCACAATTTTGTATAGTTTTAAAAATTTGCTACTTAGGACAGTTTTCTTCCTAGGATGAGTATAGGAAAGCCCAAAATGATCATGCTGTTCTCTATTTATTAACTCAACTGTAGGTTAACAAAACCTTTATATTTTTTCTTTTTTAATTAATAAACTTTATTTTTTAGAGCAGTTTTAGTTTCACAGTAAAATCGAGCAGAGAGAAATGAGAGTTCTCCTGTATACTCCCTGTCCCCACATACTTGCAGCCTCTCTTGCTGTCAACATGCCACACCAGAGTGGTGATACTACAATGCATGAACATATCATATCATTCATATCAGTGTCACCCAAGGTCTATAGTTTACATTAGGTTTCTCTCTTGGTGTTGGACATTCTATGGGTTTTGACAAATGTAAATGACTTGTAGTATCCACTATTGTAGTATCATACAGAATAGTTTCACCACCCTAAAAATCATCTGTGCTCCACCTATTCATTCCTCCCTCCTCCCATCCCCTTGGCAACTATTGATCTTTTTTACTGTCTCCATAGTTTTGCCTTTTCCTGAATGTCATATAGTTGGAATAATATAGTATGTAGCCTTTTCCAGATTGGTTTCTTTCCCTTAGTCATAAGTGCATGTAAGTTACTTCATGTCTTTGCATGGCTTGATAGCTCATTTCTTTTGAGTGCTTATAGTCAATTGTCTGGATGTATCACAGTTTATTTTTTCACTCAGCTCCTAAGGGACATCTTGGTCGCTTCTAACTTTTGGCAATTATAAATAAAGGTACTGTAAACTGCTGTAAACATCTGTGTGCAGGTTCTTATGTGGACAGAAGTTTTCAGTTCATTTGGGTAAATATCCAGGATTGCAGTCATTGGATCATGTGGTAAGAGTATGTTTAGTTCTGTAAGAAATATCCACACTGCCTTCCAAAGTGGCCGTGCTATTTGGCATTCCCACCAGCAATGAATGAGAATTTCTGTTGCTCCATATTCTTACCAGAATTTGGTGGTGTTAGTGTTTTGGATTTTGGCCATTCTACTAGGTATATCATAGTATCTCATTGTTGTTTTAATTTGCAATTCCTCAATGACATAGGATGTTGAGCATGTTTGCATATGCTTACCTACCATGTGTGTTTCTTCTTTGAGGTGTCTGCTCAGTTCTTGGGCCCATTTTTAAATTGGGTTGTTCATTTTCTTGTTGAATTTTAAGAGTTCTTTGTGTATTTTGGATAATAGTTCTTTATCAGATATGTATTTTACAAATATGTTTTCCCAGTATGTGGCTTATCTTCTCATTCTCTTGACATTGTCTTTCCCAGAGCAGAAGTTTTAAATTTTAATGAAGTCCAGCTTATGAGTTGTTGCATTCATGGATTGTGCCTTTGTAGTTGTATCTGAAAAATTGTTGCCACCACCCAAGGCCATCTAGGTTTCTCCTTTGTTATCTTCTAGGACTTTTATAGTTTTGCAGTTTACATTTAGGTCTGTAATCCATTCTGAGTTAATTTTTGGAAAGGTTGTAAGGTCTGTGTCTAGACTCACTTTTTGCATGTAGATGTCCAGTTGTTCCAGCACCATTTGTTGAAAAGACTTTCTTTGCTCCATTGCATTGCCTTTGCTCCTTTGTCAAAGATCAGTTGACTTTACTTATGTGAGTCTATTTCTGGTCTCTTTATTATGCTCCATTGATCTATTTGTCTATTTGTTTGTCAATGCAACACTGTCTTGATTACTGTAGCTTCAAGTAAGACTTGAAGTCAGTGTCAGTCCTCTGACTCTATTCTTTTTCTTCAATATTGAATTGGCTGTTCTGGTTCTTTTGCTTCTCCATATAAACTTAAGAATTTGTCAGTATCTACAAAATAATTTGCTGGGATTTTTATTGGGATTGTATTGAATCTGTAGATCAAATTAGGAAGAACTGACATCTTGACAATATTGAGTCTTCTGTGAACATGCACTATCTCCATTTATTTAGTTCTTTGATTTCTTTTATCAGAGTTTTATAGTTTTCTTCATATAGATCTTACATATTTTGTTAGATTTATATACGAATTCTTTATTTTTGGGGGTGTTCATGTAAATTTTATTTGTTCGTTGCTGGCATATAAGAAAGCTGTTGACTTGTGTATTAACTTTGTATCTTATAACCTTGCTATAATCACTTTGTGTGTGTGTGGTTTTTGTTTTTTTTTTTTTTTTTTGCTTGTTTTGTTTTTTGAGACAGGATCTCACTCTGTCACCCAGGCTGGAGTGCAGTGGTGCAATCCTGGCTTACCGCAGCCCTGACTCCCATGTTCAAGCGATTCTCCTGCCTCAGCCTCCTGAGTAGCTGGGACTACAGGTATATGCCACCATGCCTGGCTAATTTGTGTATTTTAGTAGAGAGAGGGTTTCACTACATTGGCCAGACTGTTCTCAAACTACTGACCTCAGGTGATCCGCCTGCCTCGGCCTCCCAAAGTGCTGGGCTTACAGGCATGAGCCACCACACCTGGCCTTTTTTAAAATTCTTTTTGTTGTTGTTGATTCTTTCCACAGATTTTTTATGTAATCATGTCCTCTGTGAACAAAGACAGTTATATTTCTTCTTTCCTCATCTGTATACTCTTTATTTCCTTTTCTTTTGCATTAGTAAGACTCTAAGTATGATGTTGAAAAGGAGTGGTGAGAAGGAACATCCTTGTCTTGTACCTGATGAATTATATTTCTTCTTTCCTAATCTGTATACTTTTTATTTCCTTTTCTTTTCCATTAGTAAGGCTCTAAGTATGATGTTGAAAAGAAGTGGTGAGAGGGGACATCCTTGTCTTGTACCTGATCTTGAATGCTTCAGGTTTTTCACCATTAAGTATAATGTTAGCTGTAGGTTTTTATATATTCTTTATTAAGTTGAGGAAGTTTCCTTCTAATTCTGGTTTATTGAGAGTTTTTATCATTAATAGATAATGGATTTTGTCAAATACTTTTTCTGCATCTATTGATAAGATTATGTGATTTTTTTTTCTTCATTAGGCTGTTGATGTGATGGATTACATTAATTGATTTTTGAATGTTGAACCAGACTTGCATACCTGGGATAAATCCCACTTGATCATGGTGTATAATTATTTTTCTTTCTAAAAACCTTTTGTAGAGATGCAGTCTCCCTATGTTGCCAAGACTGGTCTCGAACTCCTGGGCTCAAGTGATCCTCTCACCTCAGCCTCACAAAGTGCTGGAATTACAGGTGTGAGCCACCATGCCCGGCCTATTATTCTTTTTATACACTGATGGATTTGATTTGCTAATATTTTGTTGAAGATATTTGCATTTGTGTTCATAG
Organism: Pan paniscus; assembly: GCF_029289425.2. Lineage (NCBI taxonomy): Eukaryota > Metazoa > Chordata > Mammalia > Primates > Hominidae > Pan > Pan paniscus. The sequence goes on along the minus strand of NC_073253.2, from coordinate 118,695,589 downwards.
AGATATTGGTCTGTATTTTTTGTTTGTTTTCTTTTCTTTATTGTAATGTCTTTGATTTTGGTATTAGGATGATGCTGGCCTCATAGAATGAGTTAGGAAGTATTATCTCTATGTTTCTGTCTTCTGAAAGAGATTATAGAGAATTGGTATAATTTCTTCCTTAAATGTTTGGTGGAATTCACCAGTGATCTCTAGACCTGGTACTTTCTGTTTGGGAAGGTTATTGATTATTGACTCAATTTCTTTAATAGATAATAGGCCTATTCATATTGTCTATTTACTCTTGTATGAGTTTTGGCATATTGTGTCTTTCAAGGAATTGGTCTATTTCATCTAGATTATCAAATTTGTGGGCCTAGACATCTTCATAGTATTCCTTTATTATTATTTTAATACCGGTAGGCTCTGTAGTGATCCCATCTTTCATTTCTGATATGGGTAATTTGTATCCTTTCTTTTTTTTTTTCTTATTGAGCCTGGCTGGAGGCTTATTGATTTTATTTATCTTTTCAGAGAACCAGCTTTTGATTTTGTTAATTTTTCTCTATTGATTTCCTGTCTTCAGTTCTATTGATTTGCTCTAATTTTTATTATTATCTTCTGCTTACTTGGACCTAATTTGCTCCTTTTCTGGTTTCCTAAAGTGGAAGCTTAGATGTTTGATTTTAGATCTTCTCTTCTAACAAACATATGCATTTAATGCTATAAATCTTCCTCTAAGCACTGCTTTCATTGCATGTCACAATTTCTGTGCCCAGCGAAATTATCCTTCAAAAGTGAAGGAGAAATAAAAACTCTCAGACAAATAAAAATTGCATCTCACAATTTTTGTTGTGTTTTCATTTTCATTTAGTTCAAGATATTTTAAATTTCTCTTGAGATTTTTTTTTAACCCATGTGTTATTTAGAAGTATATTGTTTAATCTCAAAGTATTTTGGGATTTTCCAGCTATCTCTGTTACTGATTTCTAGTTTATATAGCTTGACAGCAGACATGGTTCTGTTCTTAAATTTGTTAAGGTGTGTTTTATGGCCCAGAATTGCTCTGTCTTGGTGAACTTTCTATGTAAGCTTGAGAAGAATGTGTATTCTGCTGTTGTTGTTTGAAGTGGTCTATAGATATCCATTGCATCCAGTTGATTGATAATGTTGAGTTCAGTTATGTCAATGATTTTCTGCCTGCTGGATCTGTCCATTTCTGATAGTGTGTGTTAAAGTCTCCAAGTTGGATTCAACTATTTCTCCTTGCAGCTCTGTTAGTTTTTGCTGCATGTATTTTGATACTCTGTTAGGTGCATTCACATTAAAAATTATTTTGTCTTTTTGCAGAATTGACTCCTTTATCATCATGTAATATTCCTCCTTTCCCTGTGAACTTTCTTTGGTCTGAAGTCTGTTCTGTCTGAAATTAATATAACTACTACCATTTTCTTTTGATTAGTATAGCTTTTAATCTATATTTGTTTTTATATTTAAAGTGGGTTTCTTATAGATAACAACATATAGTTGGATCTTGTTTTTTGATCCACTCTGACAATCTGTTTTTTAACTGGTGCATTTAAACTATTGATGTTCAAGGTGATTATTAATATAGTTGTGTGAATAACCTTATTAGTGTTTTATATTTGTTTCTCTTGTTTCTTATTCCTGTTTTTGTCTGTAACTCTTTTCCCACATTTGTGGTTTTAATTTTCTCTTTCTTGCATATCAGTTATACTTTTTTGTTTTTGTTTTTGTTTTTTTTTTACTTTTTTAGTGGTTGCCCTAGAGTTTGCACTATACATTTACAAATTTCAAATAACAGTATACTGCTTTTACTTTGAAGGTCCAGCTTCAAATAACACTATACTGCTTCACAGGTTGTTTTAGGTATTTTAAAATAAAATATTACTAATCCCTCCTTCTTGTCCCTTGTATCATTGCTTTCATTTCAGTTATACATCAGCATACACATGTGCATGCGTGCACACACACACATAATAATTGAAGAACCTTTTATCTGTTAGATCAATTAAGAATAAAAAATAAAAGTTTTTATTTTACTTTCATTTATTCTCTGATGTTCATTTCTTTGTGTAGATCTGAGCTTCTTACCCATGCCATTTTTCTTGTCTGTGAAGAACTTTTTAATATTTCTTGCACACAGGTCTACTGGCAACAAATGCCCTCAATTTTTATTTGTCTGAGAGTTTTTATTTCTCCTTCACTTTTGAAGGATAATTTCACTGGGCACAGAATTCTAGGGTGGTGGTTTTTTTTTTTTTTTTCTCAACATTGTAAATACTTCACTCTACCCTTCTTGCTTGCATGGCTTCTGAGAAATTGGATGTAATTCTTATCTTTGGTCCCTTACAGGTAAGATTTTTTTTTTCCCGTTTGGCTTCTTTCAATATTTTTTCTTTAGCTTTGATTTTCTGATGTTTTAATATGGGATGCCTAGCAGCAAGTTTTTTTTTTTGGCATTTATCCTGCTTAGTGTTCTCTGAGCTTCCTGAATCTGTGGTTTGGTGTGTAACATTAATTGGGGGAAATTCTCAGTAATTATTGCTTCAAATATTTCTTCTGTTCCTTTCTCTCTTTTTTCTTCTGGTATTCCCAGTCTGTGTTTATTACACCGTTTTTAGTTATCTCACAGTTCTGAGATGTTCTGTTCTGTTCTGTTCTGTGGTTTTTTTTCCCCCCAGTCTTTTTTCTCTTGATGTTCCAGTTTTGGAAACTCCTATTGTCATACTAAGCTCAGAGATTCTTTCCTCAGCCTGTGTCCCACCTACTAATGAACCAATTCTCATAGTCATTCATTTCTGTTTTAGTATTTTTGTCTCTAGCATTTCGTTTTTATTCTTTCTTACACTTTAGCATCTTTCTGCTCCCATTATCTCTCTGTTCTTGTATGCTGTCTACTTTTTTCATTAAAGCCTTATAAGGCATATTAATCATAGTTAAAAATTTTTTCTGTTTTGATAATTCCAACATTCCTGCCATATCTGACTTTAGTTCTGATGCTTGTTTAGTCTCTTCAAACTGTACTTTTTTTTTTCCTTTTAGTATGCCTTGCAATTTTTTGTTGTAAGCCGGACATGATGTATGGGACAAAAGGAACTGCTGTAAATAGGCCTTAGTAATGTAGTGGTCAGGAATCGGGAAGGGGAAGCATTCTATAGCCTTATGGTTAGGTCTCAGTCTTTTACTGAGCCTGTGCCCCTTGGGTCTGAACTTCACCATTGCTTCTCAGTTTTTTCTTCCCTTAGATGGGGCAGAGTGTCTGGAGGGGCTGGAGTTGTGTATTCCCTTCCCTTGCATGGAAGACCAGAGGCAGCTGGAGTTGGGTATTTCTCTTCTCCCTGGTCAGTTAGGCTCTGATAGAACCTCAACAGGTTAGGCTCTGGCAAATAGTTTCTCCGAGGGCAGGCCTTGTTAACAAGAACAGAATTGTCTGGCATGTTTCAGAATGGTTTCTTTTCTCTTCCCTATGCCAGAAGAATGAGGGAACTTTTCTCTGATATTCACTGTGAGGACCTGGTAGAGCTCCCTGGAGGTAAAAGTCACAAAAGTGTGGGGCTCCCTTGTGACTGGGTCCCCCTGGAGTTTTTATCTCTCAGGCTGGTTCACACCAAGCTACTAGCAGTTCATCCCAGTTCACGTTTTCCTACTTACTGCATTGGCTCTTTCTGTTCCAAAATTGTGATTCTCCGTAGCTCCCTGTCTGTTTCCTTAGTTTTGGGGAGCAGCAGGTTTCCTGAGACCTCACTTCTCTGACAGATCTATGGAGAGTTGTTAATTTTTAGTTCGTTCAGCTTTTTATTTGCTATTAGGGCTAACTGAAGATTTCTAAGCTCTATGTGCCAGACTGCATATTTCTTCTTCAATGTTTTACAGTCCCTATTTTCTTTTAGGTAAAATGATGGAGTTGGATGAGATAGTCTCGAAAGTTTTTTCGTACTCTAATATTTTGTGATTACATCTCTTCTGTAAACTTTTTCTGTAGAGGAAGAAGGTGTCTTCTGGAAGTGAGAGAAACAAATAGTGAAATTGAAATCATACAATTGATATTCTACTATGCTTCAGTCATGTTGCATGGAATGTCCTAGACTTACATGGAAAACTAATGTTAATAGCAGTGTTTGTATTGGCACATATATTCTTAGTTCAGTGAATTTATAAATAGTTGTCTTGTCCTAAAAGTTTAATTCTGAGTTGAGAATTACCTTTTGAATTGAGAAGATATTATAATTCAGTATTTTAACAATAACTTTTCTTCAGCTTCTTCTCTTACCAGTACTTCTTAACTTCCTTTTGGCCTTTTCGTTCTCTTCCCAACCTTTATATATTAAAGAAATTTCTTCTCATTCTGTACACGCTCTTCCAATGCAATACTATTTATTTGCCAGGCATCAGTCATACAATCATACTCTTCTGTGCCGAAGACCCCCACTTAGGCCTTTGGATCCAAATATCACTTGCCTCCTGGACATCTTTTGGATGACCTCTGGGCACCATAAACCCAAGAGATGGTTAAATTGAATTTCAGCGATGTGTTTGCCAAAATGGCATACATTGTAAGTAGTGAAGTCAGGATGTGAGCTTGGAAGTCAGATTCTAGAGCCTTTATTATTTTTTCCCTCAGTGAAAAAAAATTTTAAGAATTTGTTTTCATTGTGAAATAATCTCAGTCTTCCCCAAAAGTTGGAAGTATGTTATGAAGAAGAATATTTTTCCCTGGACTGTTTGAGAGGAATTTACTACCTAATGCACCTGAATGTTTGGAGTATTTATTAGAGCATTCTTCTTCATATCCGTGGTATATCCATCAGAACTGGGAAATTTACATCAATATATTAACAGATGTAACCTTATTACATTAATGAAACATTGATACATTGCTACCACCTAATTTCATTTGAGTTTTGTTTTACCAATTGTCTTTTCCCAATAATTTCCTCTATAGGAAAAGAATTTAGTTTAGAATTAGATGTTACATTGAATTGTTATATCTGTGTATTCTGAAATAGTTCCTTGATCTTTCCATGACCTTGAAATTTTGAAGATTGCAGGCCAGTTAATTTGTAGATTGTTTCATGACTTGAGTTTGTCTGATTTTAGATTTAGCTTATGCATCTTTGGCAGAAATATCATCGAAGAGATGCCACGTTCTTCCCATTGCATCTTATCAGGTGGTACACAATTTTGATTTGTCCTATTTCTGATGCTAACTTTGATTACTTGATTAAAGTGTTGTGTGTTAGTGCTCTCAACTGTAAACTTGCTCTTTTTTCCTTTGTAATTAATAACTCTTTTGTGGGGCAGAATTGTGAAATTATGAATATATTCAATTTCTCATTAGACCTTCAATTCGTTTATATCAGTCTGAATTTACAGTTTTCTCTTTTTATTTAGTGTTTCACAATATTTAACTATGCTTAATTGTTTGTCCCAGATTTGGGCAGCCCTTTTAAGTTGCTTTTGTTTCCTTTTGAATGTCTCCATGATTCTTTGAACTTATCAACAAATATTTTCAGGCACAGCAAGATGTTCCAAGCTCATCTTGTGCTTACTCTGTCTCAGCTCTGGATTCAGCCATTTCTCTAAGGAGCCCTGCTTCCTTTCAGTAAAGAATGATTTTTAGAAGCCAAGATCTAGGTGCTAGGTATGTTAGCTGATATCGAGGTGTCACTGCTCCCAGGCCCTTTGAGTAGACAAAGTGAGGGAATTTGTGCATATATGTGTACACACACATATAAATACCTACACACATTTGTATATATACATATGGTCTTACCTGTTTTGTGCTGCTATGATAGAACACTACAGACTGGGTAATTTATAAAGAACAAATTTATTTCTCGCAGTGCTGGAGGCTGGGAAGTTCAAGATCGAGGCACTGGCATCTGGTGAGGGACTTCGTCCTACATCCTCACATATTGGAAGGCTGAAGAGCAAGAGAGGAACTCTCTCCACCAAGCCCTTTTATAAGGGCACCTGATCTCATTCATTAGGGAGGAGCTCTCATGACCTAATCACCTGTTTAAGACCATATCTCCTAATACCATCACATTGGCCATTAAGTTTCAACACCTGAGTTTTGGAGGGGACACATTGAAACCATAGCACATATACACCATTTTGCTTATATTTATCAATATACATTGAACAGTGCCAGGTGCGGTGGCTCACGCCTGTTCCAGCACTTTGGGAGGCTGAGGCAGGTGGATCACTTGAGGCCAGGAGTTTGAGACTGGCCTGGCCAACATGGTGAAACCCCTTCTCTACTAAAAATACAAAAAATTAGCCTGGCTTGGTGGCACAAGCCTGTAATCCCAGCTACTCAGGAGGCGGAGGCAGCAGAATTGCTTGAATCCGGGGGGGCAGAGGTTGCAGTAAGCCGAGATCCACTGCAGCCTGGGTGACAGAGCAAGACTCTGTCTCAATAAAAAACAAAAAACAGACCAAGAAGCAGCTTCTCCGCTCCTTCTAGGATCTCCACCTGGTTCGGCCCGCCTGCCTCCACTCCTGCCTCCACCATGTCCATTAGGTGACCCAGAAGTCCTACAAGGTGTCCACCTCTGGCCCCCGGGCCTTCAGCAGCCGCTCCTACACAAGTGGGCCCGGTGCCCACATCAGCTCCTCAAGCTTCTCCCGAGTGGGCAGCAGCTGCTTTCAGGGTGGCCTGGGCGGCGGCTATGGTGGGGCCAGCGGCATGGGAGGCATCACCGCGGTCACAGTCAACCAGAGCCTGCTGAGCCCCCTTGTCCTGGAGGTGGACCCCAACATCCAGGCTGTGTGCACCCAGGAGAAGGAGCAGATCAAGACCCTCAACAACAAGTTTGCCTCCTTCATAGACAAGGTACGGTTCCTGGAGCAGCAGAACAAGATGCTGGAGACCAAGTGGAGCCTCCTGCAGCAGCAGAAGACGGCCGGGAGCAACATGGACAACATGTTCGAGAGCTACATCAACAACCTTAGGCGGCAGCTGGAGACTCTGGGCTAGGAGAAACTGAAGCTGGAGGCGGAGCTTGGCAACATGCAGGGGCTGGTGGAGGACTTCAAGAACAAGTATGAGGATGAGATCAATAAGCGTGCAGAGATGGAGAATGAATTTGTCCTCATCAAGAAGGATGTGGATGAAGCTTACATGAACAAGGTAGAGCTGGAGTCTCGCCTGGAAGGGCTGACTGATGAGATCAACTTCCTCAGGCAGCTGTATGAAGAGGAGATCCGGGAGCTGCAGTCCTGGATCTCAGACACATCTGTGGTGCTGTCCATGGACAACAGCCGCTCCCTGGACATGAACAGTGTCATCGCTGAGGTCAAGGCACAGTACGAGGAGATCGCCAACCGCAGCCGGGCCGAGGCTGAGAGCATGTACCAGATCAAGGATGAGGAGCTGCAGAGTCTGGCTGGGAAGCACGGGGATAACCTGCGGTGCACAAAGACTAAGATCTCCGAGATGAACCGGAACATCAGCCGGCTCCAGGCTGAGAATGAGGGCCTCAAAGGCCAGAGGGCTTTCCTGGAGGCCGCCATTGCAGATGCCGAGCAGTGTGGAGAGCTGGCCATTAAGGATGCTAACACCAAGTTGTCGAGCTGGAGGCCGCCCTGCAGCGGGCCAAGCAGGACATGGCGTGGCAGCTGCGTGAGTACCAGGAGCTGATGAACGTCAGGCTGGCCCTGGACATCGAGATCGCCACCTACAAGAAGCTGCTGGAGGGCGAGGAGAGCCGGCTGGAGTCTGGGATGCAGAACATGAGTATTCATACGAAGACCACCAGCAGCTATGCAAGTGGTCTGAGCTCGGCCTGTGGGGGCCTCACAAGCCCCGGCCTCAGCTACGGCCTGGGCGCCAGCTCCTTCAGCCGCACCAGCTCCTCCAGGGCCGTGGTTGTGAAGAAGATCGAGACACGTGATGGGAAGCTGGTGTCCGAGTCCTCTGATGTCCTGCCCAAGTGAACAGCTGTGGCAGCCCCTCCCAGCCTACCCCTCCTGCGCTGCCGCAGAGCCTGGGAGGGAGGTCGCTATGCAGGGTAGCACTGGGAACAGGAGACCCACCTGAGGCTCAGCCCTAGGCCTCAGTCCACCCGCGGGGGAGTTTACTGCCTGGGGACCCCCACTTTGCCCATGCCTCCAGCTACAAAACAATTCAGTTGCTTTTTTTTTTTTTTTTTGGTCCAAAATAAAACCTCCGCTAGCTCTGCAAAAAAAAAAAAAGCCATATATATATGTATATGTATGTATTTATGTGTATATATATGTATATATGAGATATCTGAATCGATGATGCTCTATATATATGTATATAGACGCTTCAGTATATATATTTTCAATTCAGATTGACACCTTCAATTCCATTCCAGCACCGCAAGATTCTAGTTTTCATCTTCACCCTATTTGTAACTCCCTTCCCTGTCAGTGAGAACATGTCATACTTATTTTAACTTCTAAGCTCTATTGGCCTTATTGTATGATGGCTGTCTTTATTAAAGTGCTTAATGGGTCAGAGTCTGTGCTAAATGCTTTGCTTTCATTATTTGATTTGATCTTTCAACAACTCTATAAAAGCTTTCTAGAAAAAAAAAATGGAGACTAAAAGAGATGGATATGGGTTCCCTGTGCAACAAGTCAAGGACAGAACTGGGATTGGAACCTTGGTCTATGCGACTTAGATATCTGTGCTCTTAATTATTATACTGTTTTCAGCCACTGCTACTGTAAGCACAACTCTTTAGGATTAACTCCTAGAAGAAGGATTGCTCGTTTATAGGGTATGCACATGTAAAATTTTGATAGGCCCTGATATATCACCCTCTAATAGGTTATTCTAGCATGTACCTGCCAACATTGAGAGCATTCACTTTCCTGCATTCTCCTCAACATTGGATATTATCAGTTATTTTAGTTGTGTATGTTTTTTGTTTTTTAAATCAATTTGAAAAACCCTGTCCCTCTTCAGTCTCCTCATACTAAAGCCTATTTGATTATGTCAGTTTTCTTCTCAAAACTAGTTTCATGATTTTCTCTTATTCTTAGAAAACTATCCAAAAATGTTTCTGGATAGCATACAGAAGGACTGTATGATATGGCCTCTGCTTATCCAGCCCCACCTCCCTCTGTATGTCGGTTCTCACTCTGTGATCTGGCACCCTATGCCTGTGTCAGTTTTCTCACACATGCTTTCTCTTGCTTCTGTGTTTTTGTACATACTGTCCCTTCTGTCTAGAACACTCTTTTTTTTACTCCCCCATTCCCTGTTCAGCTGCCCTTTTCTTCTTAGCCATATCTAGCTTATTCACTTTCCAGTTTAGATTCACTGTAAAACCTATGTTAGATGCCTTTTCTATGTGGTTTATTACCTTAAGGTTTTAAAAATGTTACTTCAGAATTTTACTTTTACATACAGAAAGACAATGCTGGTTAAGTAAGGTTTCTTTGGTGAGTATGTAAGAGAGTAAAGGAACCTTATTAGATATTAACTGTATTCATGAAAATTACCAAGCAAATTACAAAATATAATCAGTTTTAAAAATCTTATAATGGTTTATGACAAACTACAATGTAGTTTAATCGTGTTTTTCTCTGTAAAGTACCTGCCATCCTGGCTGGACTTGACCCCAGGGACATTGTGGCTGTGCTGAATGAAGAGGGAGGCTACCATCAGATTGGACCAGCAGAATACTGTACTGATTCCTTTATTATGTCAGTGACCATAGCATTTGCCACCCAGTTGGAACAGGTGAGACTTTCCATGAGATTGGTGACTTATGAATAATTTGAAAACTATGTAAAACATTTTACCTTTCAGGTATTAAAAAGACTTGCAAGTAGACTTTTTTTTTTTAACTTTTGAAAAATGAGTTCAAAACATGTTTTCTTTCATACTGGAAAGAAAACTTCTTAATTTAGAAAAAATAGATTTTGATGATCTTGATTGTAAGAGAATAAATCTCTCAGGATTTAGGAGAATGGCCATCAGTTAACATTGTTTTCTATCGTACTGTGTGGCATTGTAAGGACTGACATGGAAGGATTTTTAAATTTGTGAACGATTTACTTTTTGGAGAAACTTACAATGTCAGGAATACTTTCTGCCACTAATACTTAATGCCTATAGAGTTTTGGGTTCTATTTTATCTTGTTTATAAACTAATAAATTAAGCTGTTACTGTCATGGATGCTAGCAGAAGACACAGGTTCTTGGATCAGAAACAAAAGAATTTATTACCCTTAGTAGCAGAGCAAGAACATGAATATTGGTATATTTCCTTCAGTTGCCCTTACCCCAGGTCCCATGGGGACTACACAGAGGGGCCCAGGTGGTTGCTCTACACATAGTGGGTTTTATCACAGCTGAGGAAACTGAATTTGGGGAACCTGCCACTTTTATTGTAAGCAGTAAGCAGGCCTAGTCTTTGTCCAGGAAGACACATGACCTTATCTCTCAAGCTGCTTAAACAACCCTGGGAAATGGGCTGAGTAAAAGAGTGGTCTGGGCCTTGCAGTCTTGCCATACTCTGCAAGAATGTGCAGGGATGCTCAGGGCTCATGGTAGATTGCCTTCCCAACAGCGGCTCAACACAAAACTAGCTGTTATTCCACTGTCCTTCTCAAGTCCACTTCCCTTTTTTTTTTTCCCTCCTCTGCCATCAACTTGGTTTTACAGATCTACTTTTCTTGACATTATGTTGTTCTATAGTAGCTGAAATGAATTAGTACTTATAAAAATAGATAATATGGTTTATAACTGTACAATTTTTATCAGAGTATTCCCCTCCCCCACTTTTTCCCCTAAGAGACAGGTCTTTCTTTGTTGCCCAGGCTGGAGTGCCTTGGCATGATCATAGCTCACTGTAGCCTCAAGCTCCGAGAGTCAGTTGATCCTTCTGCCTCAGCCTCCTGAGTAGCTGGGATTATAGGCATGTGCCACCACACCCACCTAATTTTTAATTTTTTTGTAGAGACAGGGTTTCACTATGCTGCTCAGGCTGGTCTTGAACTCCTGGCCTCAAATGATCCTCCCACCTCAGCCTCGCAAGGTGCTGGGATTACAGGTGTGAGCCACCATGCCCGGCCTTATTTACTTTCTTAGAGGAACAAAATATCCATGTAATCCACATTCACAAATGAAATTTGCATTAGTGGCCACATTTTTATTTGACTTGCAAGGTACATCAGGTAAAGATTTTTCTCAGGAAATGTGTTTACTTTGTCACACTGAATTCATCCCCACTATATAAAGAACTTGGTGTTCTTTGAGCATTTACTCTTTCTCTCCTTATTTGGTACTGTAAATTTCCTCATTGATACATACATACTTTTGCCTTTATATCAGTTTCCGTATTTTTCTTCTCTTAAAGGTCTGCTTATGGATTGTTAATAGTTTAATATGCCACTCTAGTTGCAGGGAAAGCCAGATATCTATTGCCTTTTTATTTATTAACCACATCAGAACACTCTTGTCCATATGTCAGATAATTAGGAATGTACTGTATTTTTACTGTGTTGTTACCATATTTGCAAAGCATTTTATTTTTTATTTTTATTTTTTTGAGGTGGAGCCTCGCTCTTGTCACCCAGGCTGGAGTGCAATGGTGCAATCTCAGCTCACTACAACCTCTGCCTTCCCTGTTCAAGTGATTCTCCTGCCTCACCCTCTCAAGTAGCTGGGGTTACAGGCACCTGCCATCACACCTGGCCAGTTTTTATAGTTTTAGTAGAGATGGGGTTTCACCATATTTGCCAGGTTGGTCTCAAACTCCTGACCTCAAGTGATCCTCCTGCCTTGGCCTCCTAAAGTGCTGGGATTACAGTCATGAGCCACCATGCCCAGCTGAATTTGAAATCACTGTTTTAATACTTTTATCCTCCTCAGGGAAGCATAATTGTTCATATTTATTGATTACTTACTGTGTAATGCTTTGTATAATAGACATTGTGCCACCCACTCTGCATATTTTGTGTTTAATCCTACCACAATCTTAGAGTTGATCATTTTCATTTTAGAGATAAGGAAACCAAGTCTTAGGAAGATCTTATAGCTAGTTAATGGCCCAAGTATTTCTGACCACGTGGTCATTTTTAATATTCTCTTGTTCCCATATAATGCTCTCTTGCCTCTTAATGAGTTTGGAATAAGATAGATTTGAGTTGGAATCTCATTCTGTTTTCTAGCTCCTTCAACTTAGGCAAGTTACTTAACCTTTTTGAGGCTTGATTTTATATAGTCGTGATAGTTACCATCTTTTCAGTTGTGCATGAGGAATGAGGTAATATTACTAAGGTGCCTACCATGTTGTTTGTGAGAAGCTACATTTGTATGGTGAAGTTTCCTGTGGGTAATTGACCTATTGAGTCCATAACTTTTAAAAACCAATATAATACAGTTCTTGGTAATACAGGTGAATTACTGGGACAAATTACTGTTTCAGTTTAGTTTTAAAAAAAAAAACACACAGGTTGATGTCTGGCAAACTGTTTACTATCTCTATAAAAAATTAAGGCAGATAGATTCCTCACAATGTTAAACAGAATTACCACAGGATCAGCAATACTACTACTAGGTATACACCCAAAAGTATTGGAAATAGGTATTCAAATAAAAATCTGTATGTGAGTGTTTATAGCAATATTATACATGATAGCCAAAAGGTGAAAACTACCCAGATGCCCTCAATAGATGAATGGATAAACAAACTTTGGCATATCTATACAATTAAATACAATTTAGCTATCAAAGTACTACCTGTGGGTGGTGTGGCATACACCTGTAATCTTAGCTACTCAGGAGCCTGAGGCAAGAGGATCCCTTGAGTCCCAACAGTTCAAGACCAGCCAGGGCAACATAGCGAGACCTCCATCTTTATAGTAAAAAAAAAAAAAAAAAAAAAAGGAATGGAGACCAGGCGTGGTGGCTCACATCTGTAATCCCAGCACTTTGGGAGGCTGAGGAGGGCGGATCACGAGGTCAGGAGATTGAGACCATCCTGGCTAACATGGTGAAACCCCGTCTCTACTAAAAATACAAAAAAATTAGCCGGGTGTGGTGGTGGGTGCCTGTAGTCCCAGCTACTCGGGAGGCTGAGGCAGGAGAATGGCGTGAACCCAGGAGGCGGAGCTTGCAGTGAGCCGAGATCATGCGACTGCACTCAAGCCTGGGTGACAGTGCGAGACTCTGTCTCAAAAAAAAAAAAAAAAAAGGAATGAAGTACTGATACATGCCACAACATAAAGGAATGTTGGAAGCATGCTAAGTGAAAGAAGCAAGACACAAAAGGCCACATATTGTGTGGTTCCATTTATATGAATCATCCACAATAGGCAAAAGTTCCTACAAGCAGATTTGTGATTTCCAGGGACTGGGGGCAGGAGAGTATGGATGGTAGGGTGTTGCTGCTTAATCATTGTATTGTTTATGTTTGGGATGAAATTAGCTGTTTAATTTTTTCCTCTCAACTTAGTCAAAGGCAATGTGAGAAAGCATCTAGCAATAAACAGATTTACAAACCTTTTCAGATGCAAATCAGTGACTTAGCACATGTTACTATAAAGTTTTAATAGAATGGAGGATTGAGTTTGGAGCAGGAAGGCCGGCTAGTGACAATCTTGCTTCCTTCTTTTCTTAAATATTGAAAGTCAAGAGTAGGAAAAAAATAGTCTCTAAATATCAGGATAATAAAGAATTTTTAAAGAATTTCTTCCCATAATGGGAATAATTTAGAATTAAATGTACTGTGAAATATATAAGGATCTTTATTTCTTAATGTTTTTATTGCTGTATGATCATGAAAGAAAGTAAAAGAAAATGAAAATCTTCTCTAAACCCCTCCAGAATAATCACTGTAATGGTTAGTGTGTTCTTCTCTAGGTATTTTCCATTCTCACATAACAACAGCTGTGTGCTAGGCATTGTTGTAGCAGCGACTATGTATCTCTTTTAATCCTTCCAACAACCCTAAAACAAGTGCATACACACAGTGATTAAGTAATTTTTCTAAAATTTCACAGTAAGTTACTGATGGAACTAGAGTTAGGGTTTGGGATCTGACTCCAGAATTTGTGATTGTAACAATTATAAGTGCATAGGTGCTCCTCTCAATGTGTGTAAGTCCACATGATTAAAATCTCCTCACTTAAACATGAATACATTTTAAAGTGCAGGATTAAAATAACTTATTATTTATTATGTGTCTGGTACTGTGCTATTGTAATCTAAGTGGTTAGTACTTTTATTTTCACAAACTATACAAACTGTCCTGTAATTTTTTTAAGCCAACAGTGTATCTTAGAGAGGGATCCTCAACCCTCAGGCTGCGGACTGGTACAGGTTTGTGGCCTGTTAGGAACCGGCTACACAGCAGGAGGTGAGCAGCGGGCAAGTAAGCATTAGGGCCTGAGCTCTGCCTCCTATCAGATCAGTGGTGGCATTAGATTTTCATAGGAGCACGAACCTTATTGTCAACTACACATGTAAGGGATCTAGGTTGCGTGTTCCTTATGAGAATCTAATGTTTCTAATCTACAGTTTCCTCCTGTAACTATTCCCCCTATACCTTCCTGTTTGTGGAAAAATTGTCTTCCACGAAACCAGTCCCTGGTGCCAAAATGGTTAGGGACTGGTGTCTTAGATAACTTTCATGTTAATGTGTTACTATTTAGCAGCCATGGTGTATGATAATTATATGTAAGCCATCTCCTATTGATGAACACATTAAATGTTTATAGCTTATTGTTTAACAGTATGCTAGTGAACATTAAAGGTCTGTTAGAAAATATATTTTGTAGGACAAGAATCCCATCTCTTAGTCATATGTGGCCATGAATCTAGCAACTCTGAAAAGTAACACTCATACTACAAAAGGTATTTTTTTGGTGTTATTTTCATAGGCCTCTAAATTTCGACAGAATAGCTAAAAACTTTATCGGACACCTCAACTAAGATGTTATATATTAGATAGCCTGGATTAAATTTCTTTAAAACCTTTCCTCATTCATAACATAGAGCCTCTGATGGCTGAGGAAGTATGAGATGAAATAAAATATGTGAAAATAAGGAAAGCTCAGTTTGAAATATTTAATCTCTTTCTTCTAAGTAGAACTTTCACATATTCTTTCATGGACCAGTTGAATGCAATGAAAACTTTAAAACAACATAAATCTATAAAGTCTTTTAGACTCTGCTTTTCTAAGACAACTCTTTTTTAAAAAAAATAGTAATTTGGTAGTAATTTGGCAGAAGTTCAGAAATTTTATTTGAGCGGTTAAGACATCAAATAAAAAAATCAACATTTTAGCAAATGTTTTTGGAATGTAATAGATACACTAAGCATGTTCAGTAGTTTAGAAAGTAATAACTGTTTTCTTTTTCCTGAAATGTTTAGTTAATTCCATGTACCATGAAACTTCCAGAAAGACAGCCTGAGTTTTTCTTTTACTACTCTTTACTGGGAAATGATGTTACAAATGAACCCTTCAATGATTTAATCAACCCAAACTTTGAGCCAGAGAGAGCATCAGTTCGCATCCGTAGCAGTGTAGAAATTCTTCGTGTTTACCTGGCTCTTCAGTCTAAACTGCAGGTGAGTATTGCAGCAAATCGTTTTTAGCTGGAGGTGGTCTTTTAAGCATTAATTTAGTACCTAAACTAAACGAGAGTTTAGTACCTAAACTTAATCCTATTTCAGTAGTAGAGGTTATCTTTCTGCCACATCTTCTAATTTTTTTAGGTACTATCCTGAGTCATGAAGTTGTTGGCATTACAATTACCTCAGAATTTTATGAGATAACACCTCTTTTCCCAGGAATTGAGAAAAGAGGTATATCAGTTATCAGTCCTTTGCAATAAAAAAAATTATACCTGGAGTCTAGGGCAGCAGGCACGAGCAAGGTTTCATTATTGTTAATGGAGATATTAGGTGTAGGCACACAGATCACACTCTCGATTTCAAAATATTATGCCTTACTGCCGTTAAAAGCAATGAGGTAAGACAGCTTTCTAAAATCTGCCCTTGAATTGAATATTTTTTATGAACTATTTTTGAATTGGACTCCATTTAAAAGCAAACATTGGTGGAGCATGGTAGCTCACACCTATAATTCCAGCACTTTGAGAGGCTAAGATGGGAGGATCACTTGAGGCCAGGAGTTCAAGAATAGCCTGGGCAACATAGCAAGACCCTGTTTCTACAAAAAATTAAAAAATTACTTAGACATAGTGGTGTGTGCCTGTAATCTTAACTACTCGGGAGGGTGAGGTGGAAGGACTGCTTGAGTCCGGAAGTTGGAGACTGCAGTCAGCTATGATCACACCACTGTACTCCAGCTTGGGCAGCAGAGCAAGACTCTGTCTCAAAAAAAAGATAAGTTAACCTTACCTAGTAAACATTACTCTTCTGTCTTTTATGACACTTCCTTTTGATCAAACTGAAATAGGGTGGTGTTGTATACGGTTAGATACTCATTTGTTTAAAATAAAGTAATGGACAGGAGGTGAGAAGAAGCATTAGGAAATTTTAGTAGAACTAAATTTTAGAGATGATTCTGCTAAACCCAAGATATTTAGAAAACTGAAGACTATATAAAATGGTGACATGCAGGGAAAAGCAGTTTGAATTTTATTCTGTATCTAACATATCAGTCCTTACCAAAAGTATTGATTTATTAGTTTCTAATGGAGGGCATTTACATCATAAAAATACTTTTTTTTCCAGCCCATAAAAATATTACACCTTATAATAACTTTGGGACTAAGTTACAGGTCTCAACTCTTTCACTGATGATATTAGAGCTAAATATATTTTACAGCATGATTGCTTATTTATTATTCATTCAAATACTAAGTTTGCTAAGGCTTCAATATAGTAAGGGAAAACAAGTTATATAACATTTATCTGGAAGAGTCTTTTTTTTTTTGGTACTTGTCAAAAGGTGATAATATTGAACTTTTAATTAGCTATCAGTGATTAACAGTATATTCCACTCCAGAGATATTCTTTTACTTACTGTTAAGCACTCTTTTTAATATGAGGTCTGAAAAGCAAGAAAAGAGAAATATTCAAGATATCTTATGGGTGAAAAAAACAAAACTATTTGAGGTTTTTAAATTCCAAATCAGGATTGATCCACTGACTTATTTTTTGAAACTGTGTTTAAATTAATGGTAAATTGGAAAAAGAAAAATGTTGAGGTATTTCTTTGTTTTTTTGTTTAAATTCATGCATTAATTTTGTTATAGTAAAATATTAAAGTAGCTCACCAAAGAGACAGAAAAAGAAGCAATAACATATGATTATGTAATACCGAAAGAAGAAATGAAAAAGGTAATAGCTATTACTGAGTTTTTAGTAAACTTTGTGTTTTATCACCAGTTTTAACAGTTACGTGTGAGAATTCATTACTTAGTCACTTGAGGTCAATGAGGTATAACCTGCATTATATTTTCTTTCCATGCATCATTTTACAACTTCTTATTAAGTTTATGATATTTAGGAGAAAGGAGAAAGTATAAAGCCCTATTTTGATTTTTCCCTTTCATATTAGATTCACCTCTGCTGTGGAGACCAGTCACTTGGAAGTACAGAAATACCTTTAACTGGATTACTTAAAAAGGGCAGTACAGAAATCAACCAGCACCCAGTCACAGTCGAAGGTGCTTTTACCCTTGACCCTCCAAACAGAGCCAAACAGAAGCTTGCACCTATTCCTGTGGAGCTAGCCCCAACTGTGGGAGTGTCTGTGGCTCTGCAGAGAGAAGGCATAGACTCCCAGGCAAGTAGTGGCCCTCCTTCATTCCCCTGGCTTCACTAGTCCCACGCATGATTACTTACAAAAGTTGAATTTCAGAAGAGTTACCTTCATAAGGATATATTTATTAATCTTAATTAGTGACCTTTGTTATATGATACCTCCTTTCTGAAAAGTGCTGTGACTTCTGTTATGGTTTATAAGTGATTCTACCCAGAGCCTTCTTAGCCTTTGAGACAGTCTTTTTGTGTAGTGGCAACCCACTTATGGTCTCCCCCACCCCCAACTCCAGAAAAGGAACTCCAGTGAAAGAGAACATTTTTAGACCTAGTTTCTGGGAATCTGCATTACTGATATCTTTTTGGTTAATGCAACCTGAGCCAAAATAAAATCCTTGGTTCCTTAGTGCTTTGTAGTCCTCATACTCTCTTTAGTCAGTTTTCATGACACAGATGATCATTTATTTGGCCGTGTATTTTTTTTTATTGTATCTATTCCCAGAAATCAACTTTATCTTGTTCTTTCAAAAAGCTGATCTTTATGCAGGTTGTGAATTAAAGATAGAAGAACCGAAATGAGTGTTTAAAAGATACATATACATATATTTTTAGTGGGGAGTGGAATAAAGGAGAGAAGGAAAGTCATACTAGACATGTGTTTTTTCTCTTTAGGAGTATAGTTCTCCATTGTACTGCCTTGGTAGGAATAACCATTCCCGGGGACACCTATGCCTGACTTCTTTTCTCAAATATCCCTTCTTAGGGATATTTCCATTAGGATGCATTTTGGTATTCAGCTCTGGATATCATATTTCCTCTGTTCATCTTCCTTTTTCTGGTCCTAGATGCTATAAGGAAATTTGCAAATTATGAAGAAAAATAGACTAGGAATATCCAAACTGGGAAAGGAAGCTTATATTTTTAAAAAACAACGCCAAGTTTTTTGCTTAATTATGAAGGAAAGTTCTTTGCAAATTATACTTTATTTAAAAATTGTTTTTAGTCTTTAATTGAATTAAAGACCCAGAATGAACATGAGCCAGAGCATTCAAAGAAGAAAGTTTTAACCCCCATAAAGGAGAAGACACTTACTGGGCCAAAATCACCAAGAGTGTCCCCTGTTCCATCTAACAACCAGTCACCTCCAACAAAAGATGATGCAACAGAAAGTGAAGTGGAAAGTTTACAGTATGATAAGGACACCAAACCAAATCCAAAAGGTAAGGTTTTTTGTTGTTTGTTTATAGATCTTTGAAGTATTGCATTTTGCAGCCATCTAAAAAATGACTATGAGAACTTTCATGAGTTATAAGTAAAAATTGTGGGTTTGTTAAGAACCAATAAGGCTGGGCACGGTGGCTCACGCCTATAATCCCAGCACTTTGGAAGACCGAGGCAGGTGGATCACCTGAGGTTGGGCATTCGAGACCAGCCTGACCAAGGTAGAGAAATCCCGTCTCTACTAAAAATAACAAAATTAGCCGGGCGTGGTGGTGCATGCCTGTAATCCCGGCTACTCGGGAGGCTGAGGCAGGAGAATTGCTTGAACCCAGGAGGCGGAGGTTGTGGTGAGCCAAGATTGCGCCATTGCACTCCAGCCTGGGCAACAAGAGCGGAACTCCGTCTCAAAACAAAAAACAAAACAGTAATGTGTGGAAATATAAAAAATTTCAATGCAAAGTCATTGCAATCTATCTAACTTCAAAATATAATTCTCTAAATTAACAGAATTTTTTATTTTACTTGTACACTGGAAATATCCTATTCAATAGACATTAAATAATATAGTTTTTGCAAGTAGATTTTTTAAATGATTAGATTCTTAAATATCTTGAAGTTTGGAGAAAACAGTTGTTAACTGCCTCTTATAGTAAACTCATAATAACCATTTTTGATCCTGAAGTTAAGAGAGAGTCTAAGAATGCATG
Source organism: Pan paniscus (assembly GCF_029289425.2). Lineage (NCBI taxonomy): Eukaryota > Metazoa > Chordata > Mammalia > Primates > Hominidae > Pan > Pan paniscus. The sequence continues at coordinate 118,675,935 of NC_073253.2, read as the reverse complement.
TTTATCTGATTTAATAAAATTTTTCCATCCATTGCAGTTATAGTTAGTAGTGTAAATAGTAGTGGATTAGGAGTTAGATGTCTTTGCTGTAAGTTACATCTCTGTCACTGAGTGGCTGTGTGACTTCGGCCACTCACTAAGTATCTCTGATCTCTAATAGGTTGGACTAGATATCTGTCTTTTTAAGTTTTAGCTTTCTGTTATTTTAAATATGCCTAAAATAACCAAAATTACTGTAAAAAGGTGATGTCATTATATCTCAGTAAGTCTCATATACAGCCCTTCAAATGTTAAGTTATGTGCCTCTTGGAAATAAGTTAGTGCCTTCTAGGCTGCAGTCATGTATATTTCTCTATTGGTTCTGTACGTTTTCTATATGTATTGAGAGTAAGCTCTTTTTTCACGCAATTCTAGAATGGAAATTAAAACCTGGGTTATTTTTGTGTGAGTTACTTTTAAGATACTTATACCTCAATTCATATGTTCATGAGACAAAATAGCCCAATTCCTGCTTAAAGGTAAATGAGATGATAGCCTTAAACTATCTGTACAATTTAAGAGAAACTGTTAGCAAGTGTGATTATTTTGTTTTATTTTATGTTCATTTCAGCCAGTTCTTCTGTACCTGCTTCACTGGCCCAGCTAGTGACTACATCCAATGCTTCAGAAGTAGCTTCAGGACAGAAGATTGCTGTACCAGCAACATCACATCATTTTTGCTTTTCAATAGACTTAAGGAGTATACATGCCTTGGAGATTGGTTTTCCAATCAACTGTATATTAAGGTGTGATTTGACTTTGTTTCAAAGTATTATTTTCTGAAGAGAAAGGACTTTCCTGTGTTTGGGGAATTGCAGAGAGAAATGTCACCAAAGAAGTTGTAACATTTGTTAAATCAGTGGACTAAAAGGGGGTAAGGCTATATCCTAATGATTTTGAATTCAACCAAGGGTAGCATAGTAGTAGGAGAGGTAACTGTCTTATTATTCTGATATAATAATTGTAGGCATTTATAATAATTTATTCTAAGTAATATAATACATGTATGTATTTTGATAAACATACATAATATGCCATATAAAGTACAGTGCCTCTTAAACTTGAAAAGTGCTTTTTTTCTGGAAAAAGGTATTACTGGTCAAAATAATGGTAGTGTATTATCTGATTTTTCTATAAAACTGTATTATAATGGGAGCTCATATTCCTAATACCTCCATTTCATAGCTATGAATCTAAACACCATACTTAATCAGCTGTAAGTGGAATGTGTCTACATTGTTCTATATTAAGAATTTTATATAATATATATGTCAGTTAAGTAGTTTTACACAATAATTTGTTTTTAATGATGTTACATTTTTATAGTCTTTTGTGCCCAAGATATAAATTAAATATAATACAATAATGTATTTAGTTTGGGGTAGTTAGCATCTCCTCATAAATTTTTTGGGAACAAGCATTAGCATTTGCAAAAGTTGAGGAAATAAATTGTTACAGTCCACTTAACACTCTTCATAGAATTCATTTGATACGGACTAATAGTTCGGTCTTTGAATCATTTTAAGGCACTTTAAAAATGCTGGCCACTTAACTTTTTCTATTGATAAATTTTCATACCATGCTCTGTATTGGTATGAAATTGTAGTTTGCAACTGTGTCATGGAATTGGTTAGGTAACACTGGTATTTGAAAAGTTTCTCATCTGCATGACTTCCTTTATTTATTTATTTTTCTTTTAATCACTAAATCCTGTAGTGTGGTGGTAAGCATAGGGAGCTGAAACTCTAGGGCATTTAACTTTCCTCGGAAATGACATGATTTAAATGGATATATAATTATATAGGAATTGGGTGACTACATAGAATTCTTCTTGTTGGAAAGCAGTTTTTACTAATAGTGTTTAAATTTTAGTTCTCATATATGAATAACAAGATACAGGATTAAATTTAAATGAACATTATAAATCTTTATATTTGGCTTTAAATACAAATTAAGTTCAGCAGTAGTCAGGCATTCTTCCATTTAATCTAGCATGGCTTTGTGATGAAAGGGAGAAACAGTGTTGTTATGTCACTCTCCTGATTCATCCATAATACATTCGAATTGTTTGCATCCTTGCAAGATTACCATAATTACCAGATTACCATGAATGCATCCTTTTGGAGTTGACTAAGGGCTTTTTATCCCATAAAAAATCAGGATACTATTGTATAAAATAAACCAGGTTTACAAATAAATTTAGGAAGCATTTCTTGAATATTTATATATGGCAGAAACTGCCTGTGTCCCTGGGAGTGCAGAGATAAAAAAGGTAGGACATGTGCCGTCAAGGAACTTCTTACACAGATGACAGATTGCTGTGTCTACCATGTTTCTATTAAAAAGTTGTATTTGCTCATAATATTCATATTATACTTTTTTCTAAAAAACAGACTGAATGTCATCTGTAAACCATATCATTAAGACTTTTTTTTTTTTTTTTTTTTTAAATTCTAGGTACTCATATCCATTCTTTGGAAGTGCAGCTCCTATTATGACTAATCCTCCTGTAGAAGTTCGGAAAAACATGGAAGTTTTTCTTCCCCAATCTTACTGTGCATTTGATTTTGCAACTATGCCTCATCAGCTGCAAGACACCTTCTTAAGGTAATGCATACAGTGTATGTATGATATTAATTAATTTAAGTCAATTCTTGAAAATTTGTATTTTATTAAAAAGGAATTCTTATAGGTTTAAATCCATAGCAGTTTATGCATTTGAGGATCAAGAAACAAATTTACTAATTATGTGTATGACATTTGTGCATCTGCTACAGGGTTTTGCATGGTTTATTATAAAGGCTCTTTTTTGATTTTCCTATCTTATTTACCTGAATTTAGATATTTTAACTTTGTTAAAACAAACTATATGTAATGAGGGGCCTTTGAAAAGTGGTCTTGCCTTTTCCTGATATAATGTGGGAAGATAAAAAACTAAGAACTAAATATTTACTTTTTATTGTTGATTCACTGAATGAAAAAATTTGCTTTTTATGTTTTTTTTAACCTATAACTAGAGATGTTAATCTGACTATCTGAAATGGATTCATGAAAAAATCTGAGATCTGCGAAACACCTTTTACTTTCTCAGAGTATCACAATTCAAATGTATACATTATTTTAAAAAGAATGAAGGGTAACTTAAATCTAACCATTTGTGGGAATTACAGCATTTGAAGGTTTTTATTGCATAGAAAGTGGTACAAAAAATATAATAGTAGGCCTGGCATGGTGACTTACACCTGCAATCCCAGCACTTTGGGAGGCCAACTTGAGCAGATTGCTTTGAGCCCCGGAGTTTTAGACTAGCGTGAGCAAAATGGTGAAACCCTGTCTCTACAAAAAATACAAAAATTAGCCAGCACCTGCAGTCCCAGCTACTTAGGGGGCTAAAACGGGAGGATCACTTGAGCCCAGGAGGTTGAGGCTGTAGTGAGTTGTGATTATGCCATTGCACAGCAGCCTGAGTGGCAGACCAAGACCCTGTCTCAAAAAAAAAAAACAGGTATAGTCGTGAATTAAAGATAGGGATACATTATGAGAAGTGCATTATTAGATAATTCTATTGTGTGAACATTGTAGAATGTACTTAAACAAACTTAGATGGTATAGCCTACTGTGCACCTAAGCTGGGTGGAATAGCCTATTGCTTCTAGACTGCAAACCTGCACAGCATGTGACTGTACTGAATACTGTAGGCAGTTGGACAAAGGTAAGTATTTGTGTATCTAAACAGAAAAGATACAGTAAAAATATGATATAATTTTATGGGACCATGATTGTATGTGAGGTTCATCATTGATGGAAACATCATTTCATATTTGGTGCCTGTGAAATTTAGCATTCAGTCTAACAATTGTGTTAGATGACATTCCAGGTAACAAAAAACATCTTTGACTCCATTGAGGGAATTCAAAGAATTTAGTTCAGAAAAGACTTTAGGTCAGAGTTGGTAGGTATGAACACATGTTTCTCTCTTCCTTAGGATTCCATTACTGGTTGAACTATGGCACAAGGATAAAATGAGTAAAGATTTACTTCTGGGAATTGCGAGAATCCAGCTTTCTAACATCTTGTCTTCAGAAAAAACTCGTTTTTTAGGTTCTAATGGTGAACAGTGTTGGCGTCAAACTTACAGTGAAAGTGTGCCTGTTATAGCAGCACAAGGGTAATGCATTTCACAGAATTGGTATTTGCTTTTCTTTTCAATTCATGGAATGATTTTGATTAGTCAGCCACCACTTCACCCTTCCATAACCTCTTTTTTCTGATCCACCACTTCACCCTTTCATAACCTCTTTTTTCTGATCTTCTCTGACCTGTGGCAGCTATACCCCACTTTGCCCTTTAGCTTTCTGATACCGATTTCACCTCACAGAAGTCAAGAGTCTGTGTTACCATGGTATTGTAATATTCAGATGGCTAATTATTTTCCTTCCTCTCTCTAGCTTGAGAATTTTAAATGCAGGATCTATTTTTTTATTTTGTAATTTGAGGTTAAACTTTATAATGTATTTTATATTATTTTGCACTGGGAATGGCTGAGACTGTTTTTCCACTTAAAATATTTTACTCCTACCCCAAATCAAAAGTCTGAGGACATTATAGATATTTGGCAGTCAGAGGCAGTTTTTAAAATAATTATTGGTTTTTTGCCCTGAACTTCATTGCCACAAAGAAAAACTTGCGTTTTTTTTAACTTATTTTAAATACAGTAAAATATTTGTTGAATTATCTTTTTAAAATTAACAATAAAAATTTAAAATTTAACTTAACATTATATATCATATGCCCTTTATCATTAAAGATAAGACCAAAAAAAAGAGAAACAAGGCTCAGTGAAATTTTAGCTCTAAAAGTATTGAAATGTCTTTCCTTATTCCTCACCATTCATAGCCATTTTGTTTCAACTCCTATTATTGAAGAATCTTTCTTAAAAATTAGCATTTTTTTGTCGTAAGTAGAAGATAATAAAATCACTAATAATTGAAGCCATTTTAATGCTGCCCGTTTGTTATGAATATTAACTTTTATTGCCATACTTTGTAGACAGAAAGTTTTAGGAGATTTACTTAAGTGAGAACCTTAGATACTCTCAGGAGTTTCTGTCAGATACAGTAGTGCTTCATTTAACTTTATTCATTTCTTCTGAAATCTGTGAGATTAGAAGAAGAAAATACAAAAGTTGGTTAATTAAGAGTTCTAATTGTGTGAGAACCATTCATTCAAGTTTTGTTTGACTAGAGTATATTTGATTTAGACAAAACCATGGTTTTGTATTACTAGCATTTTATTTTCTTCTAATATTTTATCTTGTTCTCATTTGGTTAATGACAAATGCTGCATGCAGTTGTATGATACAAAGAGGTGCTCATTATGATCATACTAACATATAATTATCCTAGGAGCATTGCTTATGTGCCAATTAGGCCTAGAGGCATTGCTTATGTCTAGTAAAATATTTATGAGTATGTACATCCCAGGAAAAGTAGAAAAAAGAATTCAGAATAACCAATATAATCAAGAGTAGGGGAATTGTTAAGTATATTTTACTACATAAATTCATTTGTATATTTTACAGGCAGTAAAAAAAAAAATCACATTTTTAAATTAATGTTATGATGTGAAAAAATGCCCCTGATGTAAATAGGAAAACAAGACAAAACTGTATGAAGTCAGCATGCATGTGTGCATGTATATCTATATATAAATAAAACAGGAAGGAAATAAGCTACATATTAGCAATAATTACCTGTGGGCAGTAAGATTTTAAATTTCACCTTTATACCTTTTAAAGCTCTTATAGGGGTCATTTTGTAGTAAATGTATGCATGTATTTAGCAGGGTGTTTGTGATGATCAATTTATATATATATGGAAGGTGTTGAAGCCTACAGAAGTTGCTGCAGTTTCAAAAACAATAGAGTTAGGAGCAGAAAATGTTGCTTACTTCCCATTGCTAAAGCACTGGGGAAATAAAAGGAAAAATAATATAAAGTATTTCTGTGAATTTTAAGGTATTTCTTATTTTATTTGTAGATCAAATAACAGGATAGCAGATCTTTCTTACACAGTGACTCTAGAAGATTATGGACTAGTAAAAATGCGTGAGATTTTTATCTCTGATTCATCTCAGGTAAATATAATTGAATGTTATCAAATTATTTTTTAAAAGGAATCTAATGTGCATATGTGTGTGAGTGTTTAAATGTACTTTTTGGTTCATCTCTTAGGGTGTATCTGCCGTACAACAAAAGCCGTCTTCTCTTCCTCCAGCACCTTGTCCTTCAGAGATCCAGACAGAGCCTCGTGAAACGTTAGAATACAAAGCAGCACTTGAGCTAGAAATGTGGAAGGAGATGCAAGAAGATATATTTGAAAATCAGGTTACTTTTTAAATGTTACTTTAAAAAATCTGCTTTGTCTGCTCTGTATATTTTTCCTTCTCCATAGCAAGGTTTAATCTCTATGTTCTGTAGGTACCTTATCTAATTTCTTTGAATGTCAACAATGCTTTACTTAAAAAAATTTGAGAATCAAAAAATACCTGAAATGTGGCACCTTGGCAGAAGCCACTCAGAATTCTGTAAACTTTGTTCATGATTATTGGGTAAAATTGGGAAGTTACTCTTTAAATTTCATGTCCTCATTTGGCATGCCCTCCTGGAACCTTGCATCATTAGTCTCCAAACAAGAGTTAGAAAGCACAACCCACTGTTAGTTTTATAGTTTCCTGAAGTGAACTCAAATGGGCATTATTTGCCTCAGGCATCCTCCTTTTTTTTTTTTTTTTTTAGAATAAAAAAGAATGCCTGAAAAAATCATATTAGTGATCAGCATCGGTTATTTAACTGACAACTGATTCATTTATTTGACATATTTGGGGTTTTTTGGCGACTTTATTTTTCTTCCTTTTGTAGCTGAAGCAGAAAGAACTGGCTCATATGCAGGCTCTTGCAGAGGAATGGAAGAAAAGGGACCGAGAAAGAGAATCACTAGTAAAGAAAAAGGTAATAACTTGTGTAAAAGTGAGGAAGAGAAGGAAGAATATTAATGATAATATCTTGTATTTGCATTAAAGACAGTCTCTGGAAGGAATAACTAATTTTAGTGGTGATATGTTGGCATGGAAGAAGTGAGTGGTGGCTCTGGATAGAGAAGGGAGGCGTTTCACTGTAAAGTATTTTGTGCTTTTGGAATATGCAAATGTATTACCTATTCAAAAAATATATAATATAGGCCAGGTATGGTTGCTCACACCTGTAATCCCAGCACTGAGGGAGGATTGCTTGAGGCCAGGAGGTTGAGACCAGCCTGGACAACATAGTGAGACCCCCATCTCTTAAAAAAAAATGTGTGTGTGTGTGTATGAATATACAAAAATGAATAGAGAAAAACCCTGCTGATGTATAAAAAAGAAATAAAAGCACATTTCAATATATATAAAACTACGTATTATAATCTGTAAGTTAATAGAATGCCTCAAACGTTTAAGCTATTTTTAAGAATTATGAAATAAATTACATTTTTAAAAATGATAACATGAGACCATCTGATTTTATTCCTGAAGCAAAAGCTTAATATTTATCCATTTACACTGAAGTTACTAAATAAAACAACCCTAACAGACTTTCTTCAAATATTCTATTAATAATTTTAGGACTTTAGAAATACTCTTATTAGTGGTTAATCAGTATTCAGCTTCAGATTTGAGGGGATGGCTCTACAGGTCTCCAGTGCTCCAGTGCTCCTTCTCTCTATAACCCCCTCCTCTCATCAACTCTAGTTGCCTCAGCCTCTCTGGTCTCCATTCCGTTTTCTCAGCTCAGCAAGATTGCTAGTGTCTGTTTGGGTTCCCCTTCCTTGAGCTACTACAGTCTTCAGGCAGTAAGCTAGATATATTGTAGGGGTTGCCTCATTTATTTCTCACCTTTTAGGGATCATTGTCCTGTGCTGCCTGTTACCCAATGTCTAAAAACAGTTGTTTCATAAATGTTGTTTAATTTGTGTTTATAAAGGAGGGCCATTTGTCTTTTATGGGTGGAAACAGAAGTACACAGGCCTTTGATTTTAAAATAACCAAATCAGCTTTTTCTAACTTAATTCTCACCATTAAAAACTTGAATAACCAGTGAACTTTTAAAAAAGCTGAAAGACAAAAATAAGAGTATTTCAAAGTCTCTATTCTTTAGAAACGTTCAGATAACCCAAATTACAATAATTAGAAGCCCTGACATACATTTTAACATTATGCAAGTTATCCTGTTATTAAGTGAGTTTCATATTAAGTAATATTTACAGACCTCACCTATTAGATATTCATTGAATCTGGGGGAGCTGGAAAATATCATTTTAATTTTTAAAATTTTTAACCTAGCCTTTAAGACAAGATGAGTTTATCCTTGAATCATTTCTCTTCATTGCTGTTGAAGAGTATTTTAGTATTGAGGTCTGCAAAATTCAAATCAGGAAATACTTGAAAAGTTAATAAAATAACTAGAACCGTGACAAATTGACTTTGTGCCATAATTAAACTTTCTGTGAAAACTCACCAAGTAATTTTTGGTTTGTTGTCATTTTGGTAATAATGATCTTTTCAGTTGAAATTTGTAATTGGTTTCCATTTATACACTTCTACCCTTTCAGCCTGAAATGATGAGTTCCTGGCTAGTTAATAACTCCAGTCAGAAAACAATATGATGCCTACATAATAAGTGTTTGTGCTGTGTATTCAAATTAGTCATATGATAAAGGTAGATCTGAGATTGAGATTTGCCATTTTCTTTCAACCTAAGTGCATTTTTGAGACCAAATACTTTAATTCATTTGTCTTAAAGTATCCTGTCTTGCATGGGATCAGTTTTTCTTTTAAATTTTATCAACCACTACAAAATCAAGTCAGTAGTGAGAAAAAAAAGTTGTTTTTCAGTATGATGAAATATTTTAAAGCTAAATACCCTGAGACTCTCACTATAGTATTTTTTAAATGTCAATTATATGTGAGCCTTTTCTGTTTATTTACCTGATTTGCCTTAAAAAACGATGTATAACTTCTTTCACACTTTGAAAATTTACCTGAAGGAGTAAATATATACGTGGTTCTTGTTCTGCCCTCTGGAGCAACTGAGATATATCTGTCTTACGTATGACTGCCTGTCAGATAGCTGAAGATAGTCATTACCCACAGAGAAGGAAGACATCAGTTCTACATAAGGAAGTGTTCTGTAGATAAGATCATGCTTTCACTTTGGTGAAGATTAGTGGATATTGCTAGGTAGACTCAAAGGGTATTCCAGACACAGCCCCTTGAGCAAAAGGCAAAGAAGTTTGAAATACACTCTGCATTAAGAAAATTATATGTAGTTTGATGTTGGAAGAGGGGAGGAAAGAGTGTGCCTCAAGAAATAAGGTAAGAGAGGTTGATACCCTGGAGAATAAATGATCTCGTAAATCCATTATGTAGAGTTTAGACTAGATACTGTAGGCTTTTCTTAGCCAGGCCTTCCTGAGAGAATGAAGCCCTTAATACCCTAAGTGATCCATTATTGGTAATAAATTAACTTTATCCTATGCATCTAAAATGGTAGTTATGTACCATTTTAGGAGAGGATGGAGAAAATAATTAAATCATTTTCTGTGTTTTGTGGTTCAGATGATAAACCCTGGTTGAGAAAGGTAGAAATATCAGAAATTTTTTAAATGAAGATTTTTATATAAAATAATTAGGTTTTCATTCTATAACAATAATTCTGATGGAGGTACAGTGGCTAGAATAGAGGAATGTGAAACTAAAGTCCAGGAGACCAGGAAAGCAATATGTATAAAAAATGAAAGCCAAAAACTAATAGTAGCGAAAGGTTATGGAGAAAAGATGAGTGGTAAAGAGATGATTTTAAGGAGGTTTAGGACCTCAAGCGCTAAGACGTCCTCACGGCTGCTCACAATCCTACTGCTTTCCCTAGTCAATTCATTTTCTCACTCGCCAGAACAGTTAGTTTTTGTCTTAACAAACAATCCTTCCTCATCCTTACCCGGTTTATCTCTGTCTTTGAAACACTTCCTCTATTTGGCTTCTTTGACTATACTTTTTTTTTTTTTGGACTACACTTTTCTACTGTTGTGTTCCGCTGTCTTCACTGGTCTCTCTTTCCTAATTTTCATGCTAGATTCTCTTCATGTTGGCTTTATAGGCTTGTCCCACGGCCCAGTCCTCAAATACCATCCTTTCTTCTCTCTGTATACTCACTCCTTGGATGATGTCATTCACTCTCTTGGCATTATATACACCAAGACACCCACCACACGCACCCCCATCCCTGACTTCTTCCCTGGACTCCACACTTGGCTATTTAGTTGCTTATACTACATATGCGTTTCAAATTTAGCAGTCTTTTGTTTCCATCCTCTGTAAATTTAGATTAAGTCTAACATACTAGAGGATGTGGAAATCATAATATGTGAATAACAGTTAAAATTTGTGTTTATCTTGGAGAAGAAAAAAGACCAAGAGGAGGAAATATGACCATCACCAGTCTCAAATTCATAAAAGCACATTTTTTTCTTTGAATTGGCGGATGTAATTTGTGACTTTCCTATTCTTAGGTCCTCTGTTTCAGTGAAATGATGTGTATTTTTGAATTTGTGTGTGTTTTAAGTTTGGGAGAAGGTAGGTAACTTTTTTTTTTTTTTTTTTACTATATTTTAGGTGGCTGAATATACTATTCTAGAAGGAAAACTTCAAAAAACTCTAATTGACTTGGAGAAGCGAGAGCAGCAGCTTGCTAGTGTGGAATCAGAGGTATGTCATTCGTCCATCATATTTTTTTTTTCAGCATAGAGGGGTTTATTGCAAAGTAGAAATACTATTTTAAAAGTTAGATGCAAAATAGTCCCGAGAGAGAAGGGACTCAGGATGGGCTGCTTATAAGAATGAGACAAGCAAAGACTGGAATAGAGGCACTCCATTTATGAGAGTCTTACATAATTATTTACAAAGAGGTGGAAAGTGGTGTTATTAGTAAGTATGTCATCTATCATATATCTTTATTTCACAGAGTCTATATATGAAATTCATACTGTTTATTACTTTGTGCTCCATATATTTCATGAAAATTGTCTTTTAGACATGCAGAAAACTGCTATTCAAACTGCTATTCAGCATATCTTATATATTAAGAATAGGTCGAAAAGTATGTCAGAGTGTTTAAACTTAATAGTGTAGATTTGTGCCTAATACCAAGGCTGTATTCTATGCGATTAGGCAAGAATCAGAAGTTTCTAAAAGAAGAAAAGAAACTTGGGCATATTTGCTTACACACTTAAAAAGGTTTTATTCAAATGGAAATGTTAAGTGCTTAGGGTTTTCAAGTGAATTTATACAAATTGTTTATGGATTTTTATATGTGTGTATAGTATTAAACAATGATTGAAAACTTATAATGGTACACTTGAACATTAACTCTCTAATAACTAAAAAAGATATGAAAATAAATTTGTAAATATCCTCAACATTTGAGTGTATAGAAAGATATTGGAATATCGAATAGTATAATGCAGCTAGCAATAAACCAACCTCTTAAAGATGCCTTTGTTTTAAGCTTCAAAGAGAAAAAAAGGAACTGCAATCAGAACGTCAACGGAACCTGCAAGAACTGCAGGACTCTATCCGTAGGGCCAAAGAGGACTGTATTCACCAAGTAGAACTAGAAAGGTTAAAAATCAAACAGCTCGAAGAGGATAAACACCGCATTCAGCAACAGGTTGGATAACGTACTTGTCATCTTTTTATGCTTAGTTTATTTGCATTCTAGTAATAAGAGAAATAGTTCACTAACTACTAAAAAGTGGTAAAATTCATAGTAATTTAGACTATTAATCATATTATTGCACTGAGATTCAAATATACTTTAAGTTGGATCTTTTTCTAACTATTTTGTATGAAATTGTGCATATTTCAGGTCATTTCCAACTTAAATCTTTTTCTGATAAGTCTTCTTTAAGCAAATATAGATATTCTTCATGTAGCACTGAACCAAATTCAGTTAAGGACCAAATTTAGTTAAGATCCAAATTTCATGAGAGAATTGTCTCTGTTCCTATTTCCTCTCCTCATACTCAGTAAAACTGATTGATATCATCAACACTGTTGTCCTTGTTTTTGTATTTTCTCTTCTCAACTTCCACATCACCACTCTCCCTTGTTTTTCTCTACCTTTCTGGCCACCCTCCGGCTCTTTTGCAGGCTTGTCTTCCTTTAGCCGTTACATGTTGGACTTCGTCCAAGCTCAGGACTTACTTTCTGCAAAAACAATCTTATTCATGATTTCATGCCCATGATTTCAGAGACAGTCTACATCTGGGACTTTCACATCCAGGGTCATATCCAAGACCTTACCTTTGCCCTCTAGACCCATATATCTGATTGGCTTTTTGGCATCTCTGTTCAGATGTCTTAAAGGCATTTAAAACCCACTGTGGTCCTTCTCTCCATACTTGACCTTCTACCTGTAAATGTTCTTTGTTTCAGTGATGGGCCCCTCTAATCTGCTCCTCATGTTGTAGCCAGAATGATATTTTTGAAATTGGGAATCTTGATACTCTCCTCTTTAAAACCTTTCAGCATTGTCTTGTTGCTCATAGGAAAAAGATCAGAATCATTGCCTTGTCCTGCAGGCCTCTGCATAGATCAGAGCCTGTCTCTCTGACTTCATCTCCCACTCTTGTGCCTGTGCTGTGTACTCTCTGCCCGTGCTTGTCTGCCCTCAAGTTCTCAGGCATGCCATGCTCACTTCAGCCACAGGATCTTCATGTTTGCTGCATTATCTGGGCCTGGTGTACTCTGTTCCTCCTTCAGTTTTAAGCTAAAGCATCACCCACTCCTAGAAATCTTCCCTAATTCATGCTCCTCAAGTCTAGGACAAATTTTTATTTTATGGTCTCATAGGACATTATTCTCCTGTTCTTTTTCTTTGATATGTCATATCAGTTTGTTTTTATTTTCATTAGCATGATAATTTAATCAGTATCAGATTGTTTGCTCCATAAAAACTGTTCTGGTTTATAGCTGTATCCCAGGAGTCCAGGCCAGTTGTCAGCACATAATAGGGGCTCAATAAATATTTGCTAAAAAAAAAAAAAAAAGAATCAAGCTGTTAAAAATTAAGCTTATCTTTCTTGAAAAATTCCAATGTAGATTAGATATGTATGATGAATGCCTCCCAAGTCTTCAGTAAATTTTCTCATGAATAGTTTCCACAGCAGCACAGAGCCATTATGTAGGTGGTTGTAAAAATATGAATTTGATTGTTACCAAGTAGGGTAGTCTTGTTTAAAATACAAAAGATAAAGTTGTAAAAGTGGGCAATTATGATGGGATTCACCAGTAATGCTTCTCTTCTTCCAATTATCAGGAAGATTCACCCATCTAGAACAAAGGCTCTTAACACATATTAGAGTCACCAGGAGAGCTCTTGAGAAATACACATATCTGTACCTTGTCTAAGACTGGTATAAGCCAGGCACAGTGGTTCACACTTGTAATCCCAACACTTTCGGAGGCTGAGGTGGGAGGAGTGTTTGAGCCCAGGAGTTCAAGACCAGCCTGGGCAACATGGCAAAACTGCATCTCTTCAAAACATATAAAAATTAGCCAGGCATAGTGGTGCACACCTGTGGTTCCAGCTACTCAGGAGGCTGAGGTGGGAGCATCACTTGAGCCCAGGAGGTCAAGACTCCAGTGAGCCATAATCACAACACTGCACTCCAGCCTGAGCAACAGAATGAGACAGTGTCTCAAAAAAAAAAGAAAAAGACTTGTGTATGGTGTTGTATATGGTGTAGTTTACTTCTTTGTAGGAATAACTAACTTTGGTGGGAAGAACTGGTATTTTGGAAAAATTACTTGGAGCACACTTGTATTCTTGAAGCACTGTTCTAAAACCTGGGGGAGAAAAAGGGGGTAGGAAGGACAGGAGAAGTTTCCAAGATGCCCAGATTGCTAAGTCCATGACTGTATACATTTCACGTTTTAGGTGTGGAAAAGCTTTTTGGGCCCTTACCTTGACCATGTTACATGTATTATACACACAATTCTAACTAGACTGGTAGAAGGGACAGTTACACTGTCAGTGAGAGCTGATGAAGATGAAGTATCTGTACTCAAATAGATTATAGCAGTCACCAGAACTCAAATCTGTAGTTTGTGGATCACTTAGCAAAGGAAAAAGAGCCCAACATGCCTTAATAGCTTACTGCTTTATAACCCAATTGTAACAAGAATTGTGTATGATAATGTTCTGGAATTGTGAAGAAACTACCAAATTTAATATTTTCTTAGCTTTTGTTTAAAACAGAAAAGTGAGAGACTTTAGAAAGGTTTCTGTTCAACTTTGGATGTTAAAAAACTGTCATATGGACAGTTCTCATGTATGGAACACTACATTATCTAAACATGCTAGATAAATCCTAATTATTACTGATGATTTCCATTTTTGCCACATATTTTCTTAGTATTAATATTTCAGATTTAGGTAAGTCCTATGCCTTAGGGAAGAGACAATTGGTTTATATAATGATGGATAGTCATAGCGGTATATGTTTTTGGAAAACATCTTTAGCAATCTTTGTTCGCATTTCAAAAAAAACTCATTCAAAAAAGAACATCTTCGTACCTTTTTAAAAATTTTTGAAACTGTTCTAAGAGAAATTTGAATGTTTAGTCAAGGCTATCTTGTCATTTTGTTTTTCAGGAAGTATTGACTGCTTTAATGAAAGCACTATTCAAGGGGATGAAAAGGTCTGAAGTTAGTTTTTGCCCCGCTACTGACTTAGCTCACTAGGTCTTTGACATTGCCTCAATTATTTAGTTTCTTTGACTTTCAGTTTTGTTGTTGTTGTTGTTGTTGTTGTTGTTTTTACCTATTAGTATGAAGGAATTGAACCAAATAATCTTTAAATTACCTTAACTTGTAATAGTATTTGAATTTGTAAAATTCATATGGTACCAAACTGTAAAAACAAGAAATGCTACATTAAAATTGAGCTTATTTTTATTTACATGGATATTTATCTGGCATATCTGTAATGCTCAGTCTTTTTTTGGCAGGGGGTCAGGATTATTCATTTTTTTCACATTTTATTTTCATTACATTGGGCTGGGTAGAGTCATGCACCAGAGTACTGATGATTATGGTATTCTTTTGCTTTCAAACAGAATTGGGATCCAGGTTGTAACTGTCTCTAAATTCAAGATCTGGAGCAGAATCAGCAGAGGTTGACCACTGCTGCTGGGGGCTGGGGGGTCTCTGGGAAAAAGGAAACAGGCATGGAGCTGACTGTGGAGGCCTTATAGTTCCAGGGCTCCATTGGGGTACCCGAGGATCTTCCATGTGGCTCAGAGGAGCCCTTCAAAACACAAGCCTGGAGTTAGAACTCAGGAATTGGAAGGACAATCACATCTGTAAAGAGAGAACCTGAAAAGATGTCATCCTTCCATCTGTATCCCAGAATCCTGTGTAGGCCTTCTCCATAAGTAGAGGGCCAGGGTTGGCTTGTTGGCCTCAAAGTAGTCTAGTAAAAGTCTACAAACTTGTCACCATCTGGAGACACTCTTGCCAGCTCTCCTTTATGCTCCTGTGCTTTGGACACTGGGCAATTGCTTTAGACTATTCCTGATTGTTCGTCCTCAACTCTTCAAATTCAAGAAATTTCCATTCTTTTAGTAAACTGGATCTCCCGGTCGCTCCTTGATTTAATTAATTGGGCTGATGGTTTTTCTGGTTTCTTTTTCCTTCTTTGTTTTCTGAGGATTTCTAGTAATTTTAGCCTGTAATCTCTTTCTCTGCTTTTATTCCTGAGTCTTCTCCTGAGATTCTTTTCACTGTAGCTGTAGGGCCTAATCCTGGGTTGGCAGAGAACTTGCACTTACTCTGCTCTCATGGAATCCAGGAGAGACAGAGTTGCCTTAGTGTTGAAATGTGTTTGTTCCTCTCTGCTTCTGGTGGTCTCTTGCTGAATTTTTTCTTATATGCGACATCTTAAGAAAAGTGTAAAGAAAGTGTTAGGATTTCTGAAGTTAACTTTTACATTTGACATTTGAGTTTTACCAAAAACATTTTCATGATACCAGTTTGATAAGAAATTTCATACTCTTCAAAAGTTTTTGTAGAATCAGTTGATTTACTGAATTTTTAATTACTAAGGATCTTTATTTTCCTCATTGTACTTTATCAGTTTTCCAGATTTTCTACTATGAGCATGCTGTAGAATAAAAAAAAAAAGACCTTGTTGAATTCAATACTTTATTGTTAAACTTTGCATATCATTGTTTTGAAATGGCTAAACTTTTTTTAATACAGCTTAATGATGCTGAAAATAAGTATAAGATTTTGGAAAAAGAGTTCCAACAGTTCAAGGACCAGCAAAACAACAAACCAGAAATCCGTCTACAGTCTGAAATAAATCTTCTCACCTTGGAAAAGGTACACATGTTAATTTTGTGCAGTTTAACTAGTCCCAGTGATTAATTTATAAAATCAATCAATAATGTGTATACAATATAATAATGTTTTGCTGTAGTGTTCTGATGTCAAATAAGAATGCATTAGAGAATTAAAGGCACGTGACATTATTAATACTTGAATTTTTTGGCTTATGTCAGTTGTAGCTTATACAGATTAGAGTCCTTGGTTGCAAACATCAGAACTGACTAACTCTAGTAAGGAAGGGATTTACAAAACTTTCAGGAGGCTAAAGAAGTAGTTTCAGAATATGGGCAGGATAGGGAAAGCAAGGCATAGCCAAGATCCTATCAGAAAACAGTCTACTTCGGATGCTCCTGTTGGTGCTGTCACTGCCATGTCACTGGATTCCCTACCCTCTGATTCTAATGTCATGCTGTTGAACTGTTTTGTGGTAGCCATTGTGAATATTCTCTCCATGTATCACCCCTGTAGATTCAATGTCCTAGATAGGAGTATTCATTTGAACCACAGACTTGCACTCTAGCTCTCAGCTAGGAAGAAGGAATAGTTGTCTTATTTTGTTTTCTGTGGTTGGAAGCCATGTTCTTCTCATTTAAATTGAGATTCCTCCACAAACAATGTTCAGGTGCTAGGCATTAAAAATGTATAATGTCCAATAGACAAGTTTGACCATATGTGTTCTTGCATTTTATGATTTGATAACTTTTAGGCATGATTAAAAAAATATAGCAGTCAGAGGAAAATAACACAGGTAATACATAGGAAAATTACCTTTAAAGTTTAAGGATTTAATTGTGCCAGCCATTCCCATCTTTTCCTACTCAGCTTTGTGTTGAAGGCTTCCTTTCCCTCATAGACTCGCCACCAGGGGGCACTAGCGGAAGACCAGTGGGTGGGAGTTGGATCTATGTTGGGAAGTTTTTTCCATCTCTCTCTACTTCCTTTATTTTTGCTGGCAGTAGTTGAATCTTTTTATGGTTCCATGTCCCATCAGAGAGCCCTTCTCTCCAGCTTCCTTCAGGCCATCCTCCCTGTGGTTCTAGTTCACTGGACAACAGAGCTCCGGTGAGCATTTCCTTTGGGCACTGATATAGTTTGGCTCTGTGTCCCCACCCAAATCTCATCTTGTATCTCCCATAATTCCCAGATGTTGTGGGAGGGACCCGGTGGGAGATAATTGAAACATGGGGGCAAGTCTTTCTTGTGCTGTTCTCCTGATAGTGAATAAGTCTCACAACATCTGATGGCTTTAAAAAATGGGAGTTTGCCTGCACCAGCTCTCTCTTTGCCTGCCGCCATCCACATAAAATGTGACTTGCTCCTCCTTGCCTTCTGCCATGATTGTGAGGCTTCCCCAGCCACGTGGAACTGTGAGTTCTCCATTAAACCTCTTTCCTTTGTAAATTGCCCAGTCTCAGGTTTGTCTTTATCAGCAGTGTGAAAACAGACTAATATAGGCATCATGTTACATTCAAAAAGTTTCAAATGTTGGAACATTTTAGATTTTTGGATGAGAGATGCTGAACCTGTAATAGTAGTTTATAAAATAGGGCTGATAAGAGAATGCTGGAAGTAAAGGTAATTTTTGGCCATATGGGGGAATGTCTTAGATGCTAAGTTAAAGAATTCAAATTTTATCTGGTAAGCAAAGTCAAATATTACTCCCAAGTTTGTAAGATTTGTGTAATGGATGTTAATAGAAATGAGTTTTGATGAATTGTAATCAGAAAGTAACATTGGGGACTGGGTATAGTGGCTCATGCCTGTAATTCCAGCAGTTTGGGAGGCCACGGTGGGCAGATTGCTTGAGCTCAGTTCAAGACCAGCCTGGGCAACATGGAGAAACCCTGCCTCTATAGAAAAATATACATATATAATATATATATAAAATATACATTATAATACATTATATATGTGTGTATGTATGTATATAGGTATATATGTGTATATATATACACACACACACATATATATGTATATATAACATATATATACACTAGCTGGATGTGGTGGCACATACCTGTTGTCCCAGCTACTCAGGAGGCTGAGGTGGGAGGATCACTGGAGCCCAAAGAGGTTGAGACTACAGTGAGCCATGATCCCACCACTGCACTTCATCCTGGGTGACAGAGCAAGAACTTATCTCAAAAAAACAAAAACAAAAACAAAGTAGCATTAGGGAGTGATAAACTTCCATGTTTTGGAAAATGGACTGAGGAATAACAGTCACAGCCAAGAGTACTTTGAGAGAAGTAGTGTCTGGTGTCTGCTAAAGTGTGGCAGGGAGAGAAAGACTATGGAATAGCTTCAAAATCTTTTATTTAATAAATCCAGCACTCAAATCCTTAAAGCTTATGTTGAGATACTATAATCTGATAGTAGGCTGTGGAATAGATTCCTCTAGGAACTTTTAATACTTACTGTATACTTCTTATACTTATTTCAGAGCTACCATAATCCAACCTAGATTCTAAACTTTCCAAGGCAGAAACCATGTTATAGCTATTTTCATATTACCTATTCTTAGGACAGCACCCTGTACCTTATAGCACTGAGTAAACATTTGTTATTCATGATGATGAACCAACACCATGTATGCTACTCAGAATTTTCATATATTCATTGATTCAGCAAAAATTAATGGAGGGCATGTTGTCATCTTGGTACAAAATTGTTTTGAGATGTTAAGTTGCTGCTAATCATTTCACCAGCTATTTATTGAGTACCTTCTGTGTTTCTAGGATTATAGTTAGTCTTGCATTGAACAAGACAGATTCCTCAGGGAGATCCATTATAGAGGAGAGAGTAAAAAAATAAATGAATGAGATCATTTTTGTTTATGTCAAACATAAAAGTAGTAAAAAAGGTGATGTCATTGAATGTGGCAATGTAGGTGGCCTGTCAGGAATAGATACCACCCCACATAAGGTGGTTAAGGAAGGCCTCTTTGAGGAGGGTAACTAACATTTTAATTGGGATCTGTGAGAAGAGAAGGAGCTAGCAATGTGAAAAGCTATAGAAGGTGTGTCCTGGGAACAGCTGCAAAGGAACTGAAGTGAGGTTAAGCCTGGATTGTTTGAGGTTGAGGACGAAGGCCATCCTAGAGCATGAGGGAAGGAGAATATACAAGATGAGGTTCAAAGTATGGGCCATTAAAGCCATGACAAGGAGTTTAGGTTTTTATTCTAATAGAGTTATAGTATAATAGTAGTTAACAGTATGAACATGAGCCACATCACCTTGGTTCAAATCCTAGCTCTGCCACTTAGTTTACTTCTCTGTACTTATTTCCATATCTTTTAAATGGAGGTAGTAAGGTGATAAGGTTGATAACAGAGTTAAATGACTCAATATTTGTAAAATGCTAAACATAGAACCTAGGACATTGTTTTACTTAAATCGTATGTTTGTAAATATAAAAGTTAAGTAAATAATGAGATACCATTGAAAGGTTTTAAGTAGGAGAGTAACTTGATCTTTACATTAAGGAAAAAAATTATTCATCTAGTGTGTAGAAAATATGTGTTAGAGGACAAGACCTGTCTCTTCGGCTTATGACCCATATATTCAACTGCCTACCCAACATCTTTTCTTGAATGCCTTAGAACAGTAGTTCTCAAACTTTTTTGACTCAGGGTCCCTTTATTGATAATCACTGTATTAGAAATGGGAAAAAAAAACCTAGATAACAGGAAAAAAAACCTAGATAACATTTTTATGAAAAATAACCATTTTCTAAAACAAAAAATTGAGAAGAGTAACATTGTTTTACTATTTTACAAATCTCTTTAGTGTCTGGATAATAGACATCTGAATTCTTATATCTGATTTTGAATTCACTCTGTTGTGATATTATACATCATGTAGCCTCTGGAAAACTCCAGTGTACATTTATAGAAGCATGAAAGTGGAAAAGACAAATAATCTTTCGATATTATGGAAATAGTGTCCATCTCCTGGACCCTTGGAAGTCAGTCTTCAAGATATCCCAGAATGTCCAAAACTAAACTCAGCCATCTCCCTGAAATATATTTTTCATGTAGTGTTTCTGAACTCAGTAAATGTTTCTGTAGCGTGTTAACTGCCAAGCTATCTTGGGGTACTCTTATCCCCACATTGCTTTAATTGCAAGTCTTAATTGATTCTTTTTCTTACATATTTGGTCAGTTTCTTCATTTTTCTACCAGTGAACTTGAATCCAGCTGGACAGTTCCCATTTCTCTTTTGATAAAACCAAGTAGTAAAGTATTTCTGCGTTTATAAATATGAATTCTGTAGTGCCTACCAGAAATATTTGAAGCACTCATTGGATAATGTCACATGGATTCTCACAAGATCTATTATGTGGGTGTCTAAGAGTACTTCCATTTTACCCTGGGGAAATTTAAAGACCAGAAATCAAAATTGTAACAGAGGTGTTATCTTATTCATCCCTGAATATAGACTGGTTGACTAGGTAATATCCACAATAAAAATAAATTTTAAATGACTTTTAAAATTTCTTCCAACTATGCTTTTATCGGAAGGATAGAAATCACTAAACATATTAAAAGTATAAGCAGTACTGTGAGTTTGCCTTGAGAGAGAAAAGTACATAATTTAATTGCCTCTATTTTAGACTTAATACATTCATCCAGCATGTTTAAGTGCCTAGTGAAAAGAGGCTTTTCAGCTCTTCTGAAAATTCTTTGTAAATCTTTTTGGAGCCAGAAGAGGGCAGAATCTTATTTCTTAAAATAGTGACAAAGAGATAAATGCACAAAAAGAAAGACCCAAGTAAAAAAGTATCTGATTTAATTTGTAAGCTCTGGTTATGTCTGATTGAGAGTTTTGTTTCTTTTCTCATTACGTATTCTTTTCAGTGTAATATGCACATTCCCATTTTTTTACTGAAATTGTCTAAAAATAAGTTAACATAAACATATAGTTTTAGCAACTGTAATTGTTGATTCTTTTTACAGGTTGCATATCCCTTATCCAAAATGCTTGGGATCAGAGGTGTTTCCAATTTTAGATTTTTTGGATTTTGGGATGTTTGCATTGTATTTACCTGTTCAGCATCCAATTTTAGATTTTTTGGATTTTGGGATGTTTGCATTGTATTTACCTGTTCAGCATCGCTGATCGGAAAATCTGAAGTCTGAGATGCATTTCTTATGTGTCATGTCAGTGCTGAAAAGGTATTGGATTTTGGAACACTTTGGATTTTGGATTTTTGGATTAGGGATATATATACATACATACATACATATATATATAAATATAGCTTCAATAATTGGGACTTTAAAAAATGAAATATTGAAGGCATGTAATTTAGTAGGGCCTACATAGGTTGAAAAGACTGAAGATATATTGAAAGAACATAAATATTTTTAATTAAGCTAAAATTTATGTATGTAAGAATATTTGGTGAGTATCTACTATATGCCACCCCTGACTTGGGGCAAATGGGAAAGATAAGAGAAAAATCAAAGACAGGAAGAGAAAAAGTACATTATCCCTTTGAGACTTCCTTTTGAGACTTCACTTAAAGAGTTCGTAAAGTAATTGGGAGATTACTCAGAGAGCAGTAAATGACCTTGAATAATCAAACACCAAGGAATGTGATAGAAACCATTTGGTGTTCGGAATCTAGTAGTTGTAAGACAGCTTCATGTAGAGGTAGAGGTAGAGTCTGAGCTGAGCCTTAAGATTTAGGTAAGCAGAGGAAAAAGAATTGGCAGCCTCAGGAAGTAAATTGGGCAAGGAGTAGGGAAGGCACAGGGGACACAAACCTGGTTGGAGTAGGTTTCCTGTTGAGGAAAGCAGGTTGAGCGGGTAGGACAGATACTGTATTTTGGAATGCTTTCAATCCTAGGTGGAGTAGTTTAGGTTTAATGCTGTAGATAAATAGTAGCTACTATAGATTTATTTAATAGTGGTTTTTACAAGATTAGTAGATAGAATAGATTTGAGGCTGGGAGGCTGGAGAGACAAAAGAACCTCATAGTCAAGATGAGTTGAGAAGAACCTGGGCTAAGGAAGTAGCGGTAGGAATATAAAGGAATAGAATTTGAAAATATTTCAAGAGAGAAATGTAGAGTTCCTTGTGACAGAATTGATCTGGGAATAGCAGATTAAGAGACAAAGACAATGCCATACTTCTAGTAAAGAACTAGAATTGTAGGTGTATCAAGAGTAGAAATAGGGAGATTGGAAACCAGTGAATTTTAATCTATGCTTTGAGTTTTCCTAGCCTCTGAATGGACTGTAGGTCCTGAGCTGAGTTTTTCTTTCAGGAGTATATAACTCGGCTTATGGTCTATTACCTCAGTCATGACCAAGAAAACCTAAAGAAAAATATAAGTACAAAGGCTTCCAGAAGTTTAAATCTACTTACAGTAAGGGCTCTTAAGAACCCAAGTCTTTGAATGCCTTGAAATTATATCAAAATTTTAGTTGTGTATATTTTTTCTGGGAATTGGGTCCATATATTTCTTTAGAATCACAGAGACATCTATATCTTAAAAAAAAATAAGTTAGGAATCGTTGATTTGGGGATAGGAATGAATTAGAAGAATGAGGTTTGTGTCTCAGATTTACTAGCTACAGGATTGTATTAAGAATAAAGAAATTATATCTATAACTATACATGTGTTTTAAGTTAGTGTGACTATGCAAATACAAATTATTTTAATAATTATGGCAGAACAGATATAACCTATCCACAATTTTTTCTGATGGTGCATTGAGTATAAGTAATCCCTCTAGGTTCATCTCTGGCCTAACCCTCATTCTTGGGCTCGTCTGGTATACTAGACCTTCTCTCCAAGACCCATGGACATGATTGCTTGTATAATTGAATACTATCCTCTTATCCCACAGTGATAAAAATATTTTTTTCTTTTCTTCTGAGGTATGGCCTCTTGTTAAATTACCAAGTAGTAGGTATACATCTTTGGGGCATAAGTAGAAGAGATCATCTTCAATAATCTCAGCAGTATTATTCAACTTAAGATGCTTGAGTCTAGTTGTGAAATGTCAACACATTTAAATCCAAGCACTAGGGATTTGTAAAGCAGAAAAGACCTTGACTCCATGTAGTCATATATTACTACAGAAGATGTTCTACACTTTTGTGAAGGGAATTTGACCATCTGTTTTTCCTTTCATTTTATTTTCATATATTTATGGGAAAAACTAGACTTGATATAAAAATTAGACCGGTTCAGAGTAACAGTGTATTACTGTAATTCAAGCAGATTATTACATTATCACTTAATAGTAAAACTGTCTGTTGGCTACATGAATTTGTTTGGTACTTGGTTTGAAACACTGAGTACATTCCAAAACATAGCCAAGTTGGCTTCAGTTCATGTACAACAGATTGCCTGCTGCAAGTATAAATAATCATATTTTTTAATTGAATCACTTTAGTGTTTTTCTTTATATATTTGAGGAAAAATAGAAAATAGAATGTGTGTTATTAAGGAACATTATTTTTCTTACTCTTGGCTTTATGTTAACATTCTTAAAATATTTTTGACTTTGTACTCTTTCTTAGTAAACTGCTTTCTGATAAAACATTTCAGTGTTTTCAGAGTTTCATGATTTTGCCAAAATATAGTTATAAAAGCATCTCTACTGGCTGTCTTCATAAGACAAAATTCCATATGAAGATAGGCCTCCAAAAAGAAAATTTGGCTTCTAAGATTTAGAGTTACAGCTAAATTGGAATGTTAACAGTTAGAACTGCTTTTTGTAAAAAATGAATGTATTTCTCACTCTATGATCTTTATATAATATATATGTTTAAATACATTTATAGTAACTGTCTGGAGGTTAAGACTAATTCAGTTCTTTTTAGGATAGACTGTTAGGCAATAAAAATAAGACTATATTTTAAACAAGAAAATGTTCATGTGCCATAATATTTATAGTAAATTATATAACAGTTTTAGATGATGTCGTATGTTACACTGTATAAACTCTTTTCTTAAGCCAGACTCTTTGTATATATTATCTTTCAGTGGTTGTACACAGTGGTATAGTGTTTCACTTGATATGATTTTAATCACTGTTAGGTTGAACTTGAAAGAAAGTTGGAATCTGCAACTAAGTCTAAACTGCATTACAAGCAGCAGTGGGGACGAGCTTTGAAAGAACTTGCCAGACTTAAACAGGTATGTAGTTTATAGCTTATTCTTTTTATATCTTTTTCCCTTGTTTCTTCGCAAATTCGTATGTTTGGCAATATCTGTTATGCTCTGATGTCTGCATTTGAATATTTTTATTTTTTGAGATTAGAGGCTTTTATAAAAATATGTTATAAAGGCAAGATCCTTCGTTTTTATAGTTAGAAACTGAAACAATTATGTCTTTTAAAAAAAATTGCCAGCTATCCCTTTCCTCAGAAGAAACTGGGAATAATTTATTTTACTTTCACTTATAAAACAACCACTCTTTTCTTTCTTAGGATTAAACTTCCCACTGGAAGTGCTTTTTAGGACGAAATTTAAGGATAACTTGAACATTTTCTCAAGTTTAAGAATATATTTTAAATGTTATTCTTAAGACACAGTAATTCAGTCAAGAAAGGGAATTATTGGGAATTTTTGCATGATTTTTAAAGTGTTTAAAAACTTTGATAGAAGTTTTCTGAATTATTATATTTTTTTCTTTTCCTGCTACCAATCAACAAATGCTGTTAGCTTCAGAAGAAATTAATCTTAATTTTGGACACATTTGATCTTAATCATTTGAAGAAATTATGAATAAGATTTTTATTTTGAATCTAACCCTAACTGACCTAAATCTTTTAAAGATTAATAATGGTTAGTTTATTCTAAGTTCACTTTTCTTTAATGTGTCAGTTTTATTCTGAATGAAATTTCACACATAGGGTCTTTCAGGTTTGTATTTTTCTTAATATGTCTCCATAACTGTCAAATACTATTAAACATCGTTATGGTATTATACTAAATGCTTACCACTTTCATGGAGTACTACCAGTCTACATGAGAATTAAAAACTAGGGTAGGTAGTTTACCCTAACATAAATGATAGAGGAGTTGGGATTGTAAGCATTACAAATGAAGACAGGTAGATATATATGTAAATATAAAATAATGTACCATGTGACTATATTATATAAATGTTGACAGGACTAAGGATAGACATTATGGGTAGTACTAAGAGCCTCCTGTATTGAAAGCAGTGTCTTACATGTACAATAAGTATAAAATAATATTATACCAGGTGTAAATATATGCAAGACATAGGCCTTTCCATCACAGAGCTTGCAATTTAGTAATAAGGAAGAAACAACTATAAATATAAAATTTACTGCCTAATAGTAAGAGCCTTGACACAGGCCATATAGAGTACTCAGGAGGAGAAAGTATGTCTATTTAATAGGAGTTGGAAAGGTGTCATAGGAGAGGAGGTATTTGTGATAGACCTCTGGAGATAGATACTTAAGATTTTAATAGAGGAATTGGTTGTGATTTAGGAAAGTAGTGGGGGAAATGTAAATATAATGAACAGAATGATCATAGCAAAGAGGCATGAAGTGGGAAAGCATAGGCTGTTCTTATAAAACAGAGGAGGGCCCGTTTTCTAAGTCATTTCTGGTAATAAGGGCTGGAACTTAAGTAGTAGCAGTAGGAATGCAACAAGAAGATTCTTGTCAAAGATGATGCCAAGGGCTCAAGCTTCAGTGTCTGGTCCAGTTTTGGAAATACAGTTACTAAAAAGCTGTTTGGAGGGTGGGAAGGAGATAGGATTTGCAAATTTGGATGTTTTAATTTTTACAGAATGAAATTCGGCTACCAGTTAGAAATATGGATCTGTTGTTGGGAGAATGATTGGGCTTAAAAATAGACATAAAGGAGTCCTTTGCAGAGGTAGTGTTTAAAGTTGTGCCAGCTAGAACTTGGAATTCTTATGTTTAGGAAAGAGAAAAGAAAGCTAATGAAGGAAATAACAACTAGAGAAAATGTGAAGATCATTATGATGATACTGTTAGAGCAATTAGCATGTCTGGAAGGCTTACTTTGTGCTAGGTGTAACACTGAGCCCTTCAGAATTTATCATTTAATCCTGACAAAGATCCCTACATAGCAGGTAATATTCCCATTTTATTAGGTAGGTGCAAAAGTGAAAGCGGCAAAAACCGCAGTTACTTTTGCACCAACCTAACAGATGAAGAAACTGAGACTTAAAGAAGTTAAGTTGCATGTGATCACATAGGTACTAAGTGATAGACCCAGCATTGAAAGCTTTTGATGAATCCAGCCTCAGGCTCTTTCCCTTTTATGATATGGTCTTAGTCCATTGAAGTCAAGGAATGAAATAACTTCTAGGAGAAGAAAATTAGCCACTCTGATGAGAGTACTGAGGTAGGGGTCATCGTGAGTTGGTATATCCTAAGAAGGAAAATGCCATCATTGACAAGAGAGACCAGGTCTGGTAATGAGAATTAAAGTGATTTTGAGAGAGAAGCAGCTAATATATGGTTATGATGCCAAGATATTTAAGTGCATGTAGTATAAAAGAGAGGAGTCCCTGTGGAATTGGGGCCAAGGAAATATGAAGAGAATGGCTGCTAAAGGTAACAAGATATAAACTCCATCAGAAGCAGCATAAATAGTAGTTAAGAACATGGCCCTGGAGTCAAGAGAGCTAGGTTGAATTTTGGTTCTACCTCTCTGACTTTGGGAATTTCTCTGATTAGTTTCTTCATTTGAACAATGAGAAATTTTCTTCCACAGGTTATTCTGAGAATTAAATGAGTGGTTTTAAAGTGTTTAATACAGTGTTTGATACATAGTATGTGCTTAGTAAATGGTAAGTAACTTGCTAAAAAGAGATGAGCCATAAAGCTGTTCTGTGGTGGTGGTGCGTTCAGTCAGTGGGGACCTAATTGGACAGTAGCTTTCGATGTTGATGAACAGAACAAATACTAGAGGGCTTTGTGACTGACAGAATTCTTAATGACTGACAGAATTCTTAAGTGTGCATAATTGGGGGATATTGTTATGCAGTGATAGACGTTCTGTAGAAAACTGTACAGAAGCAAAAAGTATGTAAGGGCTAAATGTACAGATGTGCAAGAGTGTCAGTAGGTAAACTTCCCAAGTTTGAGTATAAAGGAATGTGAGTACATTGAGATGAAGAAACATCTGTAGTTAGTTCATTCTTTCATTCATTCAGCAAGTGCTTATTGAGAGCCTGCTATGCACCTTGCACAATGGGATGCTATGGATATAGCAGTTGTTCACCTAGGAGGACTGATACTTAGAATATAGCAGGGTAGTAAGAAATGTAAATGAAGTCAGCAAGTATTAGAAAAACAAAGGGACCACTGGGGGCTATCACCACATTTGTCACTCAAAGCTAAGGGAGAAATATCTCAAAGAGAAAATGATTCACATAACACTACTGGATAGGAAATCATTTCAAGTTTTTAAATGGAGAGTAGATGGGGAAGAAGTGGAAAATAGTGCTTCCATTGAAGAAGCTGAGCAGTGAACAGTCATTACCCATTACCCAAATCAGCTGAAAAGGGGAACAATGTTAGCTATTGGTTAGGGCATTTTCTATGGAGAACTGAATAATCATTAATTATTGAAACAATGTCATTATAATTGACATGTTTTTTAGTGAGAAGTATGTATGCAAGAACTTTTTACTTTGTCATGTTCATATGTGTATATTATAGATTACATTCTTTCAGTTTTTCACCATTTGAGGTAGTTTCAAAAAAATAATATAAGTAAACAGTGTTCTGAATAGAATCCCCCAAATTCCTGACTTTTGGTTAGTTTTACACTGGGGTATTGAAGTAGTCTCCTCTAAAAGAAGATTCAGTGTGAAAGGCTCCACTGCAAGAATCCCTCCTTCCTAACACACGCATCCTCATACACTTTTGTTATCTGCTGGATCTTTTTTCCATTTAATCCATTTTCTATTTAACCTTCTTCTTGTGTATTTCCTACCCTCTTGCCCAAAAAGCATTGCAAAGTAATTTTAGCTATTTTATTCAAATAAGGAGAGTATCACAAACATTCAGATACCTTTTGTAAAGAAAAGGAAAAAAAAAGTTTTAAATTACTGGTTCAATTCTGAAACTTATACTCCATGAAAGAAAAGTTCTTTGAGTGCAGAGATGCTCATTGCAAACCAATTTTAATCCTTATCCCACAAACTTTCTGCTTTAGAGGCAACACTGTAAACACATTTTGAGGTCACTAGGAATCATTGATGTTCTGCAGACTACACTGAGATGCAACACTTTAAGAAGAAAAGTAATAGACCTTGGGATTATCATAGTGAATTGTGCTCTGCCCCTGACTGTTTTAGTAAGATTAAAATTAATAACTTCATCAAATAGGCACATTTCATGTGTGTGAAAATTACTCAATTTCTTTTCCTTAAACTTTTTATTAAAAACACATTTATTGTGCTTGAATGTAATTTTGGAATCGTCTATCTGGTTTTGTTCAGAAGATTGTTTGTGCAACTTCTTGTTTAAATTGGATTAGTACCATGTTAATTTTACATTGCCTCTGGTGAATAGCCACGGGGCTGTAATCTCTGCCAGTAATTTGTCACATCAAAACCCTCTGGAGGGCCATACAAAACATTTGTGTAGTACGGATTAGATGGTGAAAGCCATATCTTAGATTGTTAATAAATGTTAATGACAAAACCCAGCTGGTAAAGCTTGGAAATAAGACCTAATGCTTGGTGCCCATTGCCAGAAGAATGTTTAAACAGAGATTTCCATTACTCAAAGGTGACCTAGGATAGTCTATTTGTGAATTAAAAATATAACCTAATTATTTTATAACCTTCTAATTATTTAGAAAAAAATCTTTTCTTTTGATTCACAACCGTACCAGTGGTAAGCTTTTTTGTTCTTTGGTAACTGGGAAGGCAACAGCTGTAAAATATAAATAAGCATAACATAAAATGAGTCCTGATTTAGAAAACGAGGAAGTGATACCCTTAAGTTTGATATCATGGGACAAAGTTAAAAGTTCTACTTGTTAGACTTGTAAGAGGTAATTTAGTTTGCTTTTTTTCTTCTTCAAGATATACTATAGAAATATTTTAAAACCAAAACAAATACTTGAATTGCATTGGTCTACAAATACTCAAGTGAAGTTGTCTGCTTTCCTACTTGTGCTCTAAACAACATATTTGCATATTTACTTAAAAACGTTTCTTGACATCTTAGAATATCATTAAGCAGAATAAAACCTACTTTTTAAAAAATAAATGAAGCATTGTTATGAAGTATGAGTTTGTTGTAGACAATTTAACATTTTTATGTCAGATATATTCAGAGTAGGTATGTTTGTTCCCAGGACGGGAAAGAGAACTAATGTTTTGGGACGGATTGTGGGTCCCTTACCATATTTGTGCACAGTAGATCTGTTTAAAACTGAGCTGATATATTTAGTTAAAACAACACAGACTTCATTGGCTGACATCAGCACTATCTTGTCCAGCCTCCTGCTTATCCACTCTGAGTAATTAATTTGATTAATTTATAAGTAATTTAGCCAAGGATGGGATGTAAATCTTTGTTTAAGAAAACAGTTGGAGGTCCAAGTCTTGGTTAAAAACTGTGTCTTGAAACCATCCAGGCCCTCCTACTGACTTGTCAGCTCTGGGTTATTTTCAGAAAACTTTACTTGAGTTCCTTAGTTTAGTTGTAAGTTTTTTCCCACAGACTTACATGGTATGTGTGAGTGGGAGAGTAAGTAGTGGCCACTTTTTAGCCGCTGTTTAGTCTAGTGTATGTATGTTTACATCTCCTTTCTGGATTTATAGGCAGCCAAGGCAAAATAAAGATTATACTCACTTGATTGAGGAGCCTTTAACCCAGAGCACCTGGCACTAGAGAGGACTTCTTTCACTAACCTCTAACTTGTGTGTGTGATTATTATTAATGCCCTATACTTGATTAAAAATTCAAAGCATTTAAAGGATTTCCTTATGTTTTAGAAAATGTTAAATTTTATCAAAAACTTAATTTTATAGAGTAATCTAAAGCTAATAATCAACTTTTATTACTTATTTCCTGCTTGCAGTCATATTTACTCATTGTAAAAATTTTTTAAAAAGCCAATTTGCAGCACCATATAACATAGACACTACAGATCACCAGCAATCTTATCCTCTCCTCAGCCAAAGAAGACAGTTTGGTGTATTTTTGTCCAGATATGTTTTTCTTTTTAAATAACTTTAAAATGAAATATACATTTCAAAGAAGGTTCTTCTACTCTTTCCACCTGCCTCCTGGTTTAAGAAACAGAGCATTATGATGAATGCTTTGGAAGCCCTCTGTGTCCCTTTCTCAACTGTGTCTTCTCTTTCCAGAGGTAACCACTATCCTGAATTTGATATTTATTATTCCTTTGCTTTTCATCATAATTTTGTAACATAAGATATATTAAAAGTCTTTTTGCAAACAACATTGCTTAGTTTTGTATGTTTTGAACCTTTATATACATAGAGTCATTCTCTATAAATATTGCACAGTTTTATCCAGGATAAGAGAACACTGAATGTGTTAGTACCTGTAAGAGTTTCAGTAGTATTTATAGCTAAAAAGAGGATTTCTGGTACTAGGGGACATTCATTTCTTCAGCTTCACTAAATATTACATAATTATCTTTAAAGTGGTTATACTAATTTATAATTCCCAGTAGTAGCATATAATTGTTCTTGTCCTTCACATTTTTGCCAACAATTGGCTATTGTCAGATGTCTTAAATTTTTCAGTTTGGTTGGCCCCAAGTAGTGTCACATTGGGACTTACTTACATTTTCATTCCTCTAGTTACTAATAACTTTAAGCATCTTTTCCTATGTTTGTTTTTCAAACAAGGTCTGTCACCCAAGTTGGAGGGCAGTGGTGTATTCACAGTTCACTGCAGCCTCGACCTCCTAGGCTCAGGTCATCCACCTCAGCCTCCCAAGTATCTGGGACTACAGGTGCACGTCACCATGCCTGGCTAATTTTTGTAAAGACAGGGTTTTGCCACGCCACTTACATTTCTTCATCTGTGGAGTGCCTGTTTATGTCTTGTGCTCATTACAAATTAATCAACAAGTGTAATTCAGATTTTGGAATATCAGACAAGAAGTTTGAAATACTACCATTATTATACTCTAGAAAATAGGTGATATGATGAAGAAATGTATTAGAGAAGTGGTATATTTTGAGACTATCTTATGTGTAATTGGAGAAAGAATGGGGAGAAAGCAATATTTAAAGAGATACTGGCTAAGAATTTTCCAAAAGTAAAAAAGATATCAGTTCATAGTTCAAAAATATCTATGAACTGCAAGCAGGATAAATACAAAGTAAGCCTACCTAGATGCATCACAGCAAAATTGACAAAAAGCAAAGAAAAACCTTAAAAGCTGTTGCGGGCAGGGGTGGACAGATACATTGCCTTCAAAGGAGCAATGATAAGACTGACAGGTGACTTTTTAACAAAAATAAAGAAATTTGTAAGACAGTAAAATAGCATCACTAAAGTACTAAAGAAAACAATTGCTGAACTAAAATTTACAAATGAAAGACTTCAGACTGACAAAAATTGGCAGAATTTGTCATGGCAAATCTGAAGCAAAAGAAATACCTGGGTTCTTCAGGCAGAAGAAGAATGATCCCAAATGAAAGCTTTGAAATGCAGAAAAGTAAAGAACAATGGAAATTAAATATCAGGCTAACTGTAAATGGATATTGGTTGTAGGAAAACAACAATAACAGTATTTGTTGACTTTAAAATATACATAGAATTAAAATTTATGACAAAAATAGTGCAAAAATACAGAGAGAGAGAGTGAAATGTTTAAAGTATGTTGCATTATCTGAAGTTGTAAGGGTCCTAATTAGGTTCTGTTAAGTGAGGGATACATATTTCTAAAAAAAGAGTTAAAAATGATTTAGTAACAAGATTGAGGGTGAAAACTGAATGACAAATTATTTGATTAAAAGGAGAGAGAAGAAGGAACATAAAATAGATGGAATGAATAGAAAATCATAAGATGGAAAGATTTAAATCTATATCACCAAATGCTTTAAATATAAATGGACCAAATGCTCCCATTAAAGACAGATATTTAAAAGCTGAATTTTAAAAAGCTAACAATATGCTTTGTAAGAGGTACACCTTAAATATAAGAACATAGGATGGGCAGTATGGCCATTTTCACGATACTGATTCTTCCTACCCATGAGCATGGAATGTTCAATGCCATCGCCATCAAGCTACCAATGACTTTCTTCACAGAATTGGAAAAAACTACTTTAAAGTTCATATGGAACCAAAAAAGAGCCTGCATTGCCAAGTCAATCCTAAGCCAAAAGAACAAAGCTGGAGGCATCATGCTACCTGACTTCAAACTATACTACAAGGCTACAGTAACCAAAACAGCATGGTACTACTGGTACCAAAACAGAGATATAGACCAATGGAACAGAACAGAGCACTCAGAAATAATGCCGCATATCTACAACTATCTGATCTTTGACAAACCTGACAAAAACAGGAAATGGGGAAAGGATTCCCTATTTAATAAATGGTGCTGGGAAAACTGGCTAGCCATATGTGGAAAGCTGAAACTGGATCCCTTCCTTACACCTTATACAAAAATTAATTCAAGATGGATTAAAGACTTACATGTTAGACCTAAAACCATAAAAACCCTAGAAGAAAACCTAGGCAATACCATTCAGGACAGAGGCATGGGCAAGGACTTCATGTCTAAAACACCAAAAGCAATGGCAACAAAAGCCAAAATTGACAAATGGGATCTAATTAAAGAGCTTCTGCACAGCAAAATAAACTACCATCAGAGTGAAGAGGCAACCTACAGAATGGGAGAAAATTTTTGCAACCTACTCATCTGACAAAGGGCTAATATCCAGAATCTACAATGAACTCAAATTTACAAGAAAAAAACAACCCCATCAAAAAGTGGGCAAAGGATATGAACAGACACTTCCCAAAAGAAGACATTTATGCAGTCAAAAAACACATGAAAAAATGCTCATCATCACTGGCCATCAGAGAAATGCAAATCAAAGCCACAATGAGATACTATCTCACACCAGTTAGAATGGCGATCATTAAAAAGTCAGGAAACAACAAGTGCTGGAGAGGATATGGAGAAATAGGAACACTTTTACACTGTTGGTGGGACTGTAAACTAGTTCATCCATTGTGGAAGTCAGTGTGGTGATTCCTCAGGGATCTGGAACTAGAAATACCATTTGACCCAGCCATCCCCTTACTGGGTATATACCCAAAGGATTATAAATCATGCTGCTATAAAGACATATGCACACGTATGTTTATTGTGGCACTATTCACAATAGCAAAGACTTGGAACCAACCCAAATGTCCAACAATGATAGACTGGATTAAGAAAATATGGCACATATACACCATGGAATACTATGCAGCCATAAAAAATGATGAGTTCATGTCCTTTGTAGGGACATGGATGAAACTGGAAACCATCATTCTCAGCAAACTATTGCAAGGACAAAAAACCAAACACCGCATGTTCTCACTCATAGGTGGGAATTGAACAATGAGAACACATGGACACAGGAAGGGGAACATCACACTTTGGGGACTGTTGTGGGGTGGGGGGAGTGGGGAGGGATAGCATTAGGAGATATACCTAATGCTAAATGACAAGTTAATGGGTGCAGCACACCAACATGGCACATGTATACATATATAACAAACTTGCATGTTGTGCACATGTACCCTAGAACTTAAAGTATAATAAAAATATATTTTTTAAAAAACATAGGATGGTTGAATTCTAACAGAAGGAAAATATATACTACAATAATACTAAGTAAGAGAAAGCTGGTCTAGCGATACTTAATATTAGGCAAACCAGACTTATAGGGCGAGAGGCATTTTACTGTAGGTAAAGGGAGTTTTCATAGTTATAAAAGGGGGTTAATCCACCTGGAAGATGACAACAGTTCTACATTTGTACCTGGTAACACAGCAACAAATTAGATTAAAAAAATTAATAGAGCTAAAAAGAGAAATAGGTAAATCTATAATGATAGAAGATTTTACCATAACTCTCCTGAGAACTGATGGTGCAAACAGACCGAAAATAAGTAATAATGTAGAAGATTTGGGCAACACAACTAACCATTGGTATATTCTAGAACACTTCATCAAAAAAGTCCAGAATATACACTATTTTCTAGTGCACATGGAACATTTAGCGAAGTTGCTTATATGTTGGATTAAACTACAATTCTCAACACATTCCAGAAGATTGTAATTTAGAATATGTTCTCTGACCACAGTGATATTTAGCTAGAAATAAAAAGATAATAAGAAATGTCCCCAGATGAGTGAATATTAAGTAGTATACTTCTCGTAACCCATGGTAAACTGGAGACCACAGTAAAATTAGAAAATACTTTGAACTGAAAAATAGTGCACATAAAACACATCAAAGTGTGGGATTTAGTGAAAGCTGTGCTTAGAGGGAAATGTATAACCACAGTTGTGTTTAGAAAATAAGACAATAAATCTGCTCTCTAAATATTCCTTTCAAAAACTCAGTAGAACAAGAAGAAAGTAAAATGGGAGCAAGGAAATAAGATGAATAGAAATTAATGAAATGGGGGAAAATGTACAAGAAAAATCAATGAAGCCAAAAGTCATGTCTTTGAAAGGACCCCAACCCCGCCTTAGCAAGTATTCAAGGACAAGAATAGACAGTAACTACCCATATCAGGAATTGAAAAAAGAGACAAGACTACAGATCTCAAAGACATTTACAGAGATAAGAGGATAGTATGAACAATTTCATGTGAATTTGAAAAAAGAACTTCCAAAACTGATACACCAAGAAACAGAAAATAGAAATAGTCTTATAGCTATTAGAGAAATTGAATCTAATAAAAAACCTGCCCACAAAGAAGGCTCCAGACCCATATGTCTTCACATTTGAATTTTAGTAAACATTTTAGGAAGAAATAACACTAATCTTACACAAAGATTTTAGAAAATGGGAAGTGAAAAATGCTTCTTACTTTTTTTTTAATGAGACTAGCATAACCTTGATCCTAAAAGCTTACAAGGACAAAATTAATTGGCCAGTCTTTTAAAACATTAAAGATACAAGTTTAAGATATTAAACTTGTAAGCATCACAACGAAGTTTATTTACTAAACAAATGCAAGCTTGGTTATTTACCACATTCAAAGATTAAAGGAGAAAAAAATCATATCAATAGCTGCAGAAAAAGTCATATTCATTAACAAACTTAGACAGGAAATTTGTTAATCTAATAAAGAGTTTTTACATAAAGCCTACAAAAAACATTCTTAAAATAATGGAACTTTCTTCTGAGATCAGAAATGAGAGAAACCTTCCCTCTATTACCGTTTCTTTTTAACATTGTATTAGAGGTGTTCTAGCCAGTGTAATAGGGCAAGAAAAAGAAATACTGTATCATTTGGAAAGGAAAAAATAAAACTACCCTTATTTGCAGATAACACAGATGTATTTAGAAAGCTAAAAAGTATCTACATTGACCTATTAGGAATAAGTGAGTTTAGCAAGTTTGCTGGAAACAAAGTCAATGTGTAAAAATCAATGTTATTTGTCTACTAGAGGCAATTAGGAAGTGAAAATTGTAAAGCTCTACCATTTACAGTAGCATCTAAAATATAATCAAAGAAATATGTTAGTCTTAGCATATAGAGAACTATAAACTATTATGAAAAGACCTACATAATTAGGTAAACCATTCCATTGATTGAAAAATCAGTATTTTAAAGACACTGGTTTTGGCCAAATTGATCTGTGGATTCAATATAATCATCATAAAATCTCAGCAGGTTTTTTTTAGCCTTAGAAATGGAAATTTATATGAAAATGTAAGAGCCAAGAATAGCTAAAATCATTTTGAAGAATAGGCAAATGTAGAAGAACTATCGTATATTAAGACATTGTTACAAGAGTTACAGTAATTAAAACAGTGTAGTGTTAATGTAAGGATAAACAGATCAGTTTAGAGCATCCAGAAACAAAAACATACATATATGGACAGAGGTGATATGTGACAGGTGATAACTGCCAAGCAACAAGAGAAGAGGTGTTTTTCAATAAATGTTGCTAGGTCAGTTTGAGCTCTACATGGGGAAAAAGTGAAACTTCAAAAGGGTAACATAAAAGAATATCTTCAAGATTGAGACAGGCAAAAAAAATGTCTTAAATAGGAAAGAGCACGGTTAACCAAAAAGGAATAAACAGAAAAATCTGAACTATGTTAAAATTAAGGACTTCTCTTTATTAAAAAACATTAATGGAGTAAAAAGACAGGCCGAAGACTACTGGGAAATAGTTGTAATTTATATAATTGACGAAGGGCTTATCCAGTATTTATAAACATCAATAACAGAAGATGGACAACCAAGTAAAGTACCAAAAGCTTAAATAGGAACTTTATGAACAAAGATACCTAAATGTCATTAAAACTATTGAAACGTGTTCAACCTCACTGGTCTTTGAATAGTGCAAGATAAAATCACAATGAGATACTACTATGTAACCTGTCAAATGGCTAAAATGAAAAAAAATGACATTATGAAGTGTTGGCATTGGAATGCTCAAGTGGAAGTATGAATTGATAAGACTACTTTGCAAACTGTTTGGAAATACAGGTTGAACATCCCTAATCGGAAATGCTTCAAAATCTGAACTTTTTGAGCCCTGACAGGACACCACAAGTGGAAAAATCTACACCTGACCCTATGTGACAGTTCACACAGAATTATTTAAAACATTGTGTAAAACGTTATGTAAAATTACTTTCAGGCTGTGTATACAAGGTGTATGTGAAACATAAATGAATTTCATGTTTAGATGGTCCCATCCCCAAGATATCTCATTATGTATATGCAAATATTTCAAAATCAAAACACTTATGGCCCCACGCATTTCAGATAAAGGATACTAAAACCTCTATTTACTAATGCTGTTGTAATTCTTATATCCTCTGACCACGCAATTTGAAGCCTATGTATATATCCAGTAGTAATGCATACAAATGTGTTCCAAAAGACATGTATAAAATCTTCACATCACCATTATTTATAATTCAAAACTGGAAACTGCCCAATGTCCTTCAGCAGTGGAATGAATAAATTGTATATTCATTCAATGGAATGCTGTATAATAATGTAAATGATTAACTACAGAGAACAATGAGTCTCAAAAACAATGTTAAATGAAAGAACCCTGACACAAATACATACTGTATAGATTCTGTGTTAAGTTCAAAACTTATTTTTGTTTTTAAAATTAGGGTAGTAGTTATTGTTGGGAAAAGGTGAATGGTTAGTGACTGGGAGGAGACACAGACTTCTGGGATTCTGGCAGTCTGATCTGGATGGTGGGTATGTGAGTGGTCTACTTTGTGAAAGTATATCAAAATGTACCTTGTCATTTGGCAGTTTTCTGTTTGTTACAATTCAATAAATACTTTAAAAAAATAGTTAACAAAAACCTATTGACTCAGCTCTCCCACTTTGGGATTCTGTCCTAAACAAAAGAAAATGACGTAAGGATTCCTGAGCTAACTGTGTGATAGATGACAAGGTGTCCTATTACAGCATTGTTTGTAGTAGCAAAAGTGTCTGTTATTGAGAAAGTGGTTGAATAAGTCATGGAATATCCATTATGTGGAATGTTACTCATTTATTTTAAAAGACTTTATCTATTGACCTGAAGAATTGTTAAACTTTTTTAAAAATGCAAACTAGAATGTATTGTTTGTTTTCATTTTTGTTTAAGAATATATGTGCATAGGTTTTTGTATGAGTCTGGAGAACAGAGTGGAAAGGCATATTTACTGAAGTAGGAGTGGAATTAGTGATTTGTATAGGGACAGTTATTGAATTTTTCTAGGTACATCTTTGTATAATGTTTTTCTCAGATGCTGCTCTTACCACTAGCCTTTTGGCTGTTCATTGTATTGACAATTCATTGTATTGATAGCACCCTCTTTCTTGCCTTCAACTTCCGTTGTCCTGTGATAGTCAGCTAATATCAATCACTGATTGAAGGATTATGACTTATAGTAAAAGAGAATAGAGTGTTTACAGAAAACCTAGCTGGGTATTTCTGGTTAATATATAACTCATAAAATTAGCAGTGCAAGGGTGGGCACACACCTTGGGCCCAGATACTCCTACTTGGGCCCAGAGGCCGAAGCAGGAGGATTGCTTGAACCTAGTAGTCTGTGGCTGTAGTGTGCTTCGTTGCTCCGGTGACTAGCCAGTGCACTCCAGCCTGGGCAACACAGTGAGACTCTGTTAAAAAAAAAAGAATTGGCAGTGTGTGGCTATATCATGGGTGTTGTCAAATAGGATTATAATCACAAGTCAAAGTCATATAAAATATTTGTTCCTAATATTAAGGATATGACTTGTTTCTTTGTTTCTTTCAAGAGGGAGCAAGAAAGTCAAATGGCTCGTCTTAAAAAACAGCAGGAAGAATTGGAACAGATGAGACTACGTTACCTTGCCGCTGAGGAAAAAGATACAGTAAAAACCGAGCGACAAGAATTGTTGGATATAAGAAATGAATTGAACAGGTATAATAACTAAAAGTGTTTCTTTCAAAAACCAAAGTTTGGTTCAGGGAAGGTACAACTTGAGGTCTCCCAAGGATAAAGTAGATCATATATAAAAATATATAAAATGTAGCAGACATATACAATAGAAAATCTATGCCAGCTGGGTACTGTGGCGCATGCCTGTAATCCTAGCACTTTGAGAGGATGGTGGGAGGATCGTTTGAGCCCAGGAGTTCCAGGCTGCAGTGAGCTGTGATCATGCCACACTGCACTCCAGCCTGAGTGACAGAGTGAGACCTTGTGTCAAATCTAAAAAGAAAGAAAAAAAGTCTATGCCAAAGACTATTAAACTTTTTTTTTTTCTGTGAATACAGCTATGGCAAGTCCATTCAGCTCTTGTGTTTCCATTTATAGCATTACTACTTTAAAATTTATTTTTGTGTGATGATATCAGGATTATTGCTACTATTAAACTGAGTCTTCACTTATATAAAGTATAAGAAATTTCAAATTTAGTTATATTATTAATATCTGTAACAATAGCTCTTAATGAGCTTTTACTTTGTGCCAGGAGCTGTTTTAAATGTCTTATATTGCCCGGCCCTTTTTTTTTAAATCTTCAAAGCTACTTTGTGAGGAAGATATTTTCACCATTTTCAAGATGAAGAGATTGAAGATTAAAGACAGAGCTTAAACATTATTCAAGATCATGTAGCTAGTAAATCATGGAGCCAGAGTTCAAATCCGATTCCAGAGATTGCATTTTAACTACTGTGCTACACTGGGCTTCTCTGTAGTGCTGCGTTCATCTGAATCACAACTTCAAGTGTTTCATGTTAGAAAAGTAATCACTAGGAAGCAGCATAAAAATGAATTCTAGTCTTTTTGGAGGGTGGTTTTGGAGGAAGACTTCTTAGCTTAGTTTATCAAGGGTCTAGTATATTTTTCTTTGAGCAAAGTGCAGTTTTAGTTAACTTGGACTGGTTAAAAAAAAGTACCACAGACTGGGTAGATTAAACAGAAGTTTATTTTCTCACAGTACTAGAGGCTAGAAGTCAAAGATCACGGTGCCAGTGTGGTTGGTTTTAGAGAGCCACCTTCTCACTGTGTCCTCTCTCTGGTGTCTCTTCTTAGGAGAGCACTAATCCCATGATGAGAGTTCACCCTCATGACCTCATCTAAACCTGATTGTCTCCCAAAGGTCCATTTCCAAATACCATCACATTAAAGGTTAAGGGTTCAACATCTGAATTTGACAGGGACACAGTTCAGAGCCTACACATTACATTTAAAACAGTATCTTATTATATCTCCATGTATGAAGTGGAGAAAAATGTGGTCACTATATTAAGTGGGTTCCTAGCTGAATTAAATAACTATATTTAAAAGATAATTGAAGAAATACCAGTTGTAAAAGGTCAGCTTTAAGGACCGTGCTTAACAGGATTCAATCTGTGGTACTTTTATTCTCATTTATTCAGGAAATATTTATTTGGTATCTACCATGTTGTAGACTTGGAAGATATTACAAATTAATGAATTATAATATCCTTGCCTTCCAAAATATAGCACTTTCTTGGTTCTAGTTTAGCAAATATATATTTAGCTCCTGCTGTTTGCTAAACACTGTTTGGGTGGGTTAAAGATATCCATGTTGCCTATCAAATTTGTAGATCATATACAATTGAATCTTACTAATGTCTTAATAAATTAGGATTCTGAGAGAACTGAAACCAACAAGATTAAATATATTAGAGACAAAAGCAGAGTCCTCTGTATAAGCTATAAGAAAAATCACTTAAGTGATAGATAAGATATAAAACAGTTCATGTGAAGAAGCCTAGGAGAACTTACGTGGCCACTAATAATGGTGTGATTTGGCTACCGAAGAGTCAGTGCAGTTAGGGACATTCATAGAAGTAGTGTTCAGTATTCAGTACTGATAAATCACCTCTGGGGTGTTCTTACCACTGTGCAACACACTTTAAGGGAAATCAGCTACCTAGAGAGCTTCCAATGGCATGTGACCAGGACAGTAAGGGGCAATATATCATGCCATCCAAGAAGTGGTTAAGAGAGTGAGGGAGTTTGAGACCAGCCTGGAAAACATAATGAAATGTCATCTCTAAAAACAATATATATATACACAAAATTTAGCCGGGTGTGGTGGCATGGCCTATAGTCCCAGCTACTCGAGAGGCTGAGGTGGGCAGATCCATTGAGCCCAGGAGGTTGAGGCTGCAGTGAGTTGTGATCACACCACTGCACTCCAGCCTGGGCGACAGAGTGAGACCTTGTCTCAAACAAACAAAATATACTAAGTATTATTATTACTGCTCCAGTTTCAAGACAGTTTGATCAACAGTATTCTATTGGAAATACCCAAATCGCAGGTCAGCATCTACTCTCCTTTTCTTATCCCCAAATGAGATTATAACAAACATAACTTGAAGATATCCATACAAAACCTTAACATGCATATGCCCTTTGAACTACGCATATGTATAGAATTTCACTTTCTACAAATAGAGATACAACTCAACTCCATAATACTAGGGAATTTTTTTCTTGGTTCACTGCAGTATCCCCAAAACGTGTTTGGCACAAATAAATGTTTGTTGAATGAATTTTTAAAAATATGTTCAAAACAACAACAAAGGTTTAGGAGCAACCTAAAGATCAATAATAAAGGATGACTAAATGATGATACCCCAAATGATGGAATATTATAAAACAATTTAGAGGAACATTTAATGATATTAAAAAATCTCTATATAAATGAGAAAAGTAGTATACAGAATTGCATATGTAGTATCAAGTTTTTCAAAAAATACATATTTTAAGTACATATATGCATTTTTTAAACTTGAAAATACAGAAAAATATTACTCAAATTGGGATCACATTACAGATGATTTTTATTTTCTTCTTTACACAGCTCCAAAATATCTAGTTTTCATGTATTTTGTCACAGCTCCAAAATATCTAGTTTTCATGTATTTTGTAATTAGAAAAACAAGTATTGTTTTTAAAGTTGCCTTTTATAAATGTGCAGACTCTGACTAGCCAAGTAGAACACTGGTTTTTTTTGGTTTGTTTTCTTCCTGAAAATATTACTAAAACCTTGTCTTACCATTGAATCATTTTGTTTTTAAATAGTGACATTAAGAAAACCAACACAGTTGCTACAATGGCATTTGTTCTTGACTTCTCAGGTTAAGGCAACAAGAGCAAAAACAATACCAGG
This sequence comes from Pan paniscus, assembly GCF_029289425.2. Classification (NCBI taxonomy): domain Eukaryota; kingdom Metazoa; phylum Chordata; class Mammalia; order Primates; family Hominidae; genus Pan; species Pan paniscus. The sequence goes on along the minus strand of NC_073253.2, from coordinate 118,633,535 downwards.
ATTCCACAGAGATTGCAAGTGGAAAAAAGGATGGCCCCCATGGCAGTGTATTGGAAGAAGGTTTGGATGATTATTTGACTCGCCTGATAGAAGAAAGGGATACTTTGATGAGAACGGGTGTGTATAATCACGAGGATCGAATAATAAGTGAACTCGACCGACAGATCAGAGAGATTTTGGCAAAAAGCAATGCCAGTAATTAATAACATTTGGAAAAGCTTTACAGAGACTCTAAGTCTAAATTTTAATTTCTTTGTAAAACCCTCAAAAGTGAGGAAAATGGATGTTTTAAAATGGTATTTTCAATTTTTTATAAGCAAAATTTTGTATGTTATTGTATAGTATTTATTTGATCTTATTTACTTTATGCTACCTCTCCCACACTGGTTTTATTTGTAATTTGCATTTATATACTCATTTTAAGTGACTTTTCAGTGTTTTTCATAGTTTATAATCTGATGGCTAACTAACTTTCAAAACAGCTTTTAACTAAGTTTGTTGTAGGAGAAATGACTGCGGTAATTTCCAGTTCTATAATGTTTCATGTTGAGCCAAAAGAATATATCTTGCACTTTAAAAACACTGCGTCCTATTCCATTTGAATGTAAATTCTTAAAAGTTGAGACCAATTGTAACCAGTTTAACTCATTTTAGATGACCTTTTTTTCTTATAATATTTGCAAGTGACAAGTTTGAAAACAAAGCAAGATCAGTGCAGAGAAGCCACATGACATGTTGGGTGACAGATTGGTCATTTATTTAAATAAAGTTAATACAGATTAAATTTGTTTCAAGAGCTATTGAATTTTCAAATTTTCAGTGTATTTATAACTTTTAAGAACATGAAGTATTAGCTTAATATAGTTTTCTCTGTTGGTTTCTTCCTCAAGTTTGCATTGTTTTGTTTTGTTAAAATTAGAGATTTCTTTTTATTTTCCAGTTATAGTAATACTAGCTGTCAGCTTAAACCCTCTGTAATAGAACATGGAAACAGACACATAAAGACATTAGCTGAAAAAATAGAGTGAAAATCAACTATTTTTTACTCCCGCTAATTTCAATCAATCTTTTTCAAAAGCGCACGAGATTCACTCATTGGATTTATGCAGTGCCATGTCTATAAAAACTCTTAAGAGTTCCTTTATATCATATTCTTCAGAGCCAACATTTGTCCTCAAAGCAACACTTCCCACCTCCTTTCACAGAGTACTGAAAAAGTTTTAGCAAAGTCACAGATTAGGTTGAATTTCAAAATATATGTACTTTAAAAAGTTCTGATTTCCAAATATAATAAAGTTAAAATTAAGTATATACTTTAGGAAGTTACCAATAACTTCCATCAAAGCAGAGTAGGATATATGGTAACATTAATTTTCGGTCATTTCAAATGAGGTATATTTCTTACTAGGGAAATTAAAGTCCCTATATTTATTATATATTTTTTCCTTATTAACAGAGTATTAATCTAGTAAAAAATAACCCAGCAGTAAATAATAAAGAAATTACTGAATGAGAAGATAATGAATCTGAATCATAGCAGGAATTTGCAATATTAATTATGGTTAGCTATTTTTCTCTCATTGATTTTTGTGCCACTTGAATGGAACAGAAGCAAGCCTTATGTTTTGGAAGGTCTGCAGTAAAATGCTGTGACTGTTTACTTTCAATTGCATTGTGTGTTGCCTGTGACTGCTTTCAAACGCTAGAGGGGGCCTCTGATTTAAAGAAATAAAAAGGACTTTTCTAAAATGGATGTGTAGTTTATTTTGCCTTTTGTAAAGCTCTTTTGGCTATTGTAACTTAACAAATAAAATCATAATTGTGTGCATTTCTGAGTTCTTTAGCAGCCTGTTACTTTTGTTTCTAAACAGTGGGCAAAGTGTTCGGGTTTTCCTATTTCAAATGACTGTCTTTTTTTCTCAAGTGTTTACATACTATTTTTTGTCTTACAACTAGGGGAGTCTGAAATCTTAACACTGTTTTGTAGTCCTTTTAGCAATACCCATTCCATTTGTAAGTGGCATCGAATGTTTTTACACTGATTTTGCCTAGGAGTTAATGAGTATGACCACAGTAGATAAATCAGTGAGTGGGTACAGGCATGGGTGGGTGAATAAGTTTCCTAATAACAGGAAAATATCAAATATTTTAGGGTAAAATCAGATTTACCTTTAAAATTTCTGTGGTTTTTCATGGAGAAAGTCTAGTTTCCATGTTTAATGCGGGCATGTACTGCATAGGAGGGGTGTGTAATCTACCAGGTATATCTAATACCATGTCTGTATAAACATAGGAGTTCTCTTGCAGATAAATCCTAGTAATTTCTATCTGGACCTGAATTCCTGTTGCTTCAAGCAGATGTGGGGGTTTGAGTGTGATTTAAGGACGTATTAGGGCCTCTGCTGATGGGGAGACAGTCTTGTCTGACCAGATGATTTTCTCCTCTACTTCCTGTCCAGATGCTGCCCAGCCTGAATCTGAATTCACAGATTGCCCCAGTATATACTGCTTGTTTGCAGCCACTTCAGAATGGACTGACCTGTTTTTTACAGTCCATAGGAAGGGCCCTCTGGTAGCTATATATGGACTTAAAAGATGTGTTCTCACTAGTACCATTGTGTCTAGCTTTACTGAATACCTAAATTTTTTATTAAAATTGATATAATTCACACAACGTAAAATCACCATTTTAAAGTATAAAATTCAGTGTTTGATACAGTCACAAGGCTGTACAACCACCACCACTATTTAAGACATTTTTATCACCCCAAAAAGAAACTCCTGTACCCATTAGCAGTCACTCCTCATTCTCTTCTATCCCAGCCCCTAACTACTAATCTTTTGGTCCCTTTGGATTTGCCTATTCTGGGCATTTCGTATAAATGGAATCCCAAATTGGATATTTAAAATAGAAAATATTAGAAAACCTAAAGCATATCTTTTTCTATCACTAGTTTCTATATGTTTTGTCAGATATTGAATTAAATGATACAGAGATCCAGAAGGCCAACATAAGGGCATAATATTCATCATAATATTCATCATCCATTGGGAATAGAGTTCAACTCTTCTTGTATCTATCACCTGTAAAGCACTGACCAAAAATAATAGTGAAAAGTAGATAATGTTCTAGCAATTCTGATGCTGAAAATGGGTTATTGACACAAGGCTTGTGTCATATCATTGGTATCTCATCAAAATTGCACACTCTTCCACGCTTTACAGAGTTTGGAGATAAAGTGAAGCAGTGTTAACCAGAATGTGAGGGCTGCGAGGGCAGCGACCAGGTCTATCTTAGTTTCTTCCAGAATTAAAAGAGTACCAGCCATAAGTAGGCACTCAGATAATATTCGCTAAATTCATAAATAAATAAAAAGATTGTGTATGGTCTACCTGTCAAAATAGATGTAAAAAATTTGACGGCTGAAATGCAGGGGAAAATAGGCCTCCATGGCCTCACTGACAGGTTTATGAACTTGTTGTCTGACTGCCCATGCCCTATAGAAGTGGAGGAGTTCTGTTTGTTGGATTGTTTTTTGCTTAAAAAAAAATAATAAAAGTTTGCTTTAAATTCATAGATGCAGAAAGTAAACTAGCGGTTTCCAGGGGCTGGAAGGAACTAGGGGAAAAGAGGAAGGGGGAATTACTGTTCAATAGGTCCAGAGTTTCTGTTTGGGATGTGAAAAAGCTCTGGATATGGATAATGGAAATAGTTGCACAGCATTGTGAATAATTCCACTGAATAGTACACTTAAAAATAATTAAGATGGTGCATTTTATGTTCTGTATATTTTACCACAATTTAAAAGTTTGCTTCAAACTGTGCCTCAAATCTGCCTACCCAGTGTTCTCATGCTGAAAGTTTTCTGCACAAGAGTCACTTGTCAAGTCATTTCTGAAGATAACACCTTGTCATTTCTTGATTGTGGAAATGGATCAAAGATGCTTCATTAAATGCTTATAGCGCCTTTACCAAAATCTGAAATGAGTGAAAACTAATGGCTACATTTATATCCTGAGTTCTAAAGATAAATTGGAGACTCCTTGAAACTTAGAATTGTAATGCCTTCATGTTTTATAAAATTATGTCTTGTTATTCTTAATGACAATTTAGAAAAAAAAATGGTTTTTAAAATTTAACAGATAGTCCAGACCATGGATGTAAATTGGAAAGAGAATTAAAAAAAAAAAAAAAAAAACCCAACACATATTACTAGTACCCTAAAGTAGGCTTAGTATCTTTTTTTGGAGGTAGGTTCTCTTACTGTTGGTTCGTGGTCTTATTAACGAATAAAGTGGTTTGTGTAAGAGTGTTAAAGTCTGGCTGAGTAACTTTAAATTATGACTTGAAAATTTAAATCCATCTTTGACGTTTGTGTTTTGGCAATTGTATTAACAGCATATCCCTTGGAGCCTAGACGTTTCGTCGTACACTTTTTCTGCCACTTGCTCTAGTGTACAATCATGCTTCTTCCTAGCTAATGTGCCCTCTGCTTCTAGGTCTCGGAGACACACAGTCCATCCATATTGGCATAAATGGGGAAACAGAGACAGAATTACTGAAGCACCTAAATGTTCTACTGAAACCAAAAGAACTAGATTGCTCACTGGTCTTGTTACATAACCTCTGTTTGGCATCAAATTAGAATCTGCTATTGTTAGGAATGTAACCGTAGAAAGGCTGCTATATACTTAATTCCCATTTTATTTGCTTCTCTGGGGGTTGTCTTAGTGTTTTCATTTGAAATGTTTTTACAGATGTAGGCTCTTCAGATATGAAGTTGCTGAAGTGGAGACTGAGAAGTTTAGCTTTCAAATTGAAGGGGGGTGGAAATCTGTTTAGGAAGATTAATTTTTAGATTAATAATTTACTGACTGATACATTAATGTACAATAATCCCTAGAGGCTTTTAAAGATGTTATTATATTCTTAAGGTTTCTAAGAATGTTAAACCTGTCATTCGTAATAGGAGAGAACTAAAATAGAGTCCATTTATAATTTCTTCTTGGAAACATTTCACTCACACATTCGTAGACAAATTTCTTTTCTTTTCCAAATAACTTATTTAATAGTTGGACGGCATAGCTCTTTTCTTGATTAACATGTTAACTAGTCAAAAACAGGAAGATGCACTGGATGAATGCAGAATTTTCCCCAATAGTTTAGATTAAAATTTGGCTAAAGCAAATAAAACTTTACTATAAAATCTTGCTTTGACATAATTGTAAATTTTAGTGAATGTCAACCCAATAGTGAGAGTCTGTGTCTAGTAGATTGCAGTATATTGCACAATTCTTCAGCAAGTTCTCATATTAGTGAATAGATTGAGCAGGATTAAAGATATTCAAGCACTAGTTTCATTTCTGTGACTAATTTGCAAAGAAGGATTTAGTTACTAAAATTTCTGTTTTCTTGAAATTTGGAATCTCAAGACTATTATCGCATTACTTGAATTCAGTTCATATTGTGAGCAAAATGTGATGCCCTGCAGATGGTAAGTCAAATCAAGAATCTGAGGTGTTAATATTAGCATACATCTTTAGTCATTCTGTTTAGATCAGAGAAGATAGTATAGCAGTGTGCTTGGTGTATTCATTTAATTGTTGCCTTGAGGAAGGAGATTTCAATTCCTGATTTAGCTTCATTGTTGGCAGATGAGATTAATGGTCTTCTCTTGGTTTCTGGCAGAAGCTATTTAGGTAACTGAAATTTGTAAAATTCGCACAAAGAAAATAAAAGTATCAAATAGGAAATAGATGTGTAAATAGTTTTCAGAAGTAATTTAGCCCACAGACTTTTTTTCTTTTTGCCAATAAAAAATGTATTTGCAAGTTCACATTTAGCCTACCATCTTTTCCTCTATTATCAATCCTCATTTTTTATCTCTTCCATCTCCCTATCAATGTATAAGTATTTGCCAGGAACAATGACACCCCAAATTTGTCTTAAAAAGATTATTCAGAAAACTCAGAGTGAGAGAGAGAGGCTGAGAGAGGGGCAGACAGACATAAAGAAAGAAAAAGAGACGGAGAAGAGAGGCAGAGCTTAGCGCCCAATTTTCATTTGGTCTATGTTTTCTTTTTCCTTCTAAGGTCTATAAAATTGTTATATGGTTCCACTGCTTCTACTATTATTTTTTGCCTCATATTGTCACTTGAACCTCAGTGTCATTGTCACATCTATCTGAGCATGTCTATGATCCCAGCAGTGCAAATATGAAGAGATGCAATTGTCAACCTAGTATGTTTTGGCATGACTCCAGAATTTAAAATTTCCTCTATATGTGCAGTAGGCATTTTAACGCTACCCTCAGTGCATATACACACTTAGTATAATTCCCAATGGTGTGCCCTTCTACTAGATAAAAGAGAATAATCTGCCTATTTTACTGTGATCAAATACATTGAGGAATTCATTCAACCAAAATGTATATATTTAGCAACTATACGGAAGCTATTTATTTAGCCTAAAATTTTACATAGTTATGTATAAAGTATTACTATTGTTCTTCCCATTATGATATCTTGGAAAGAGATTTACACATTTCTTTGTTATTAAGAAATTATGAAAGTGTCAGAGGGCCTCCAATGCCTTCATGTAATCAATAGCAAAGAAAGAATAAGAAATAAAATAGATTTCTTCTTCTTTATCTACACTCACTGCTCTACCTTTCTAATGACAGCTTCAGTTGCTATGATGCGCAGTATACAAAAGTTTCTAATCACAGCATTATTACTAAAAGCTCTAATTATACATGTTAATTATTTTATGTCAAGAGACACTTTCTCAGATTCAGTAAGAGGAGATACTAAATTTTAAACTACAAGTATTACCAAATCTATTTGAACCAGAGAAGCAATTTGTTATAAATTACATTAGATTAGCTGCTAGTCATAAGGGAACTTCAGAGGTAAGCCTATTGAGGAGACTAGAACACCCCAATCTATTTCTAGGTCTGTGCTCCAAGAAAGTTGGCTAGCAAAGGATGAGGGAGTGAGTATATGCAAACTCAGTTGGACTCTAAGGTACCCTTAAAATCCACAGGGTCCAATGCACTCTATGGAACATAACATTTTTGACATTTGGGGTACAAGTGATACTGTGGTCTGAATGCTTGTGTCCCTCAAAGTTCATTTGTTGAAACCTAATTACCAATGTGATGATATTAGGAGGTGGGGCCTTTGGGAGGTGATTAGATCATAAAGGTGGGGTCCCCATGAATGGGATTTGTGACCTTATAAAAGAGGACCCAGAAAGCTGCCTTCATTCTTCTACCATGTGAGGACATGGCTATCAGGGACCATCTATGCACCAGACAGTGGACCTTCACCAGATACCGGGTCTGTCAGCACCTTGATCTTGGATTTCTTAGCCTCTAGAACTATAAGAAATAAATTTCTGTTATTTATAAGCTACTCGGCCTTTTGCATTTTGTTATAACAGGCCAAACGGACTAAGACAAGTGATATTAATGGTCAGTAAGAAAAAGCATTTGACAAATGGATACCAAATGGATATTGGTATCCATTCCTGATAAACAAACAAACAAACAAACAAACTCCCCAGTAAATGTAGAGGAACTTCCTCAATCTGATAAAGGACATCTATGAACAACCTACAGCTAATTCCCACTTAATGGTGAAAGAGAGATGCTTTCCTTCAAAGATCAGGAACAGAAACAAGAACATCTGCTCTATTCAATAGTGTATTGGAAGTTCATAACTATTAAAATAAAGAAGAAAAAAGAAACTAAAGGCATCTAGATTGCAAAGATAGGAGTCAAAACTATCCTTGTTCACAGATGACATGATTGACTATCTCAAAAAATCCAATGGAATCTACAAAGTTTCTAGAACTAATAAGTAGATTTAGCAAGGTTGCAGAATACAAGGTCAATATGAATAATAACCAAAAATCAGTCGTATTTCTCTATATTAGTCTCACACAGTAACAATACCATAAAAATATGCAGTATTTAGGAATAAATATAACAAAAATGTGAAAGACCTATGCACTGAAAACTATAAAACATTATTGAGAGAAATTAAAGAAGACTGAAGTAACTAGAGAGACATGCCATATTTATATGTCAGAACAATCAGTGTTGTTAAGGGTGTCATTTTGTAATCCCTAACAAAATCCCAGCATACTTTTTTGTAAAAATTGAGAAACTGATTCTAAAATTTCTATTGAAACACAAAACACCTAGAATATCTTTATAAGTCTTGAAATCAGGTAGTGTTACTCTTCCCATTTTGTTTTTCTTTCAGAAAGAAGAAGTGGCAAGGCTAATACTACCTGATTTCAAGATTTATAAAGCTACAGTAATCAAGACTACACATACACAGACAGCTGATTTTCAACAAAAGTGCAAAGGCAATTCAGTGGAGAAAGGATGGTCATTTTGACAAATACTTCTGGAAAAATTGGATGTCCATAAGTAAAAAACAAAACTTTGATCCCAACTACACTCTGTATACACAAGTTAATTCAAAATAGTTCATAGGTATAAATGTAAAAGCTAAAGTTATAAAACCTCTAGAAGAAAGCCTTTGTGGCTTTAAGTTAGACAAAGATTTCTTTCATGTGACACCATAAGCACAATCCATAAAGGAACAAACTGATAAATAGAACTTCATCAAAATTAAGAACTCTGCACTTCAAAGACACTGATTAGAGAATGAAAAAACCAGGCATGCTTAGAAGAAAATATTTGCAAATCATATATCTGATACAGGATTTATATCCAGAATACATAAAGAATTTTTGAGCGTCAATAAGAAAACAGCTCAATTTTTAAAAAGATAAATCATTTACATAAATGCTTCACTACAAAACGTATACGGATACCCAGTCAGTACAGGAAAAGAAGCTCAACATCCTTACTGATTAGGAAAATGCAAGTTAAAACCACAACGAGACACTGCTACACAGCTATTAAAATGGCTAAAATTAAATGGACTACATAGACTGACCATGGACTCCTAAGTATTTACTCAGGAAATAAAGCATACATCCACACAAAGAATTGTACATGAATGTTCATAAAAGCTTTGTAGCTAAAAAAGAAATCAAATGTTCTTCAACAGATGAATGGGTGAACTATGACATATCCATACAATTAAATACTACTCTTCAGTAAAAATGAGTTACTGATAACATGCAACAACATAGAGGAATTTCAGGATAATTACACAGAATGAAAGAAGCCCAACAAAAAGTACATTATGTATGCTTCCATTTATAGAAAGTTCTAGAAAGTGAAAATTAATCTATAGTGACAGAAAGCAGATCAGTGGTTGTTTCCCATTGGGATGCTGGGTAAGGAAATGAACAGGATGGAGGAATTATAAAGTGGCATGAGGAAACTTTAGGGGTAATGGATAGGTTTATTATTTTGATTCAGGTGATAGTTTTACAGGTTTATGCATGTCAAAATTTTCAAAATGCATACTTTAAATATGTGCCACTTACTATTTTGTGGCACGTATTTATCTTATGGCAATTAAACCTAAATAAAGATGTTGAATTTTTAAAAAATACCAGTACTAAAATAACAGCTGCCAACCCACCCTTGGTTGTCTTTTTGTTTGTATGTATGTATGTATGTATGTATGTATGTATGTATGTATGTATGCATGTATTTTTTTGAGACAGTCTCACTCTGTTGCCCAGGCTGGAGTGCAGCGGTGTGATCTCGGCTCACTGCAAGCTCCACCTCCCAGGTTCACGCCATTCTCCTGCCTCTGGAGTAGCTGGGACTACAGGCGCCTGCCACCACGCCCAGCATGTACTTTTCCACATAAGTAGATTTTCCAGATAACTGAGGCTTAGTATTTACTCCATTGGAAACTGCTTATTTTAACCATTTTAAAAGTAAACCTTTAAAAAATGTATCACAGCCTCCTTTGAATGTTGAATCAAAGACTACAGAAACTGAGTTACCTTTTCTATATATCACAGACTATCATGACGGGCAGCTGCAGCAGAGGGGAAAAAGTATTATATTTGGAGTTATTTGACATTATGTTCAGGTTTATAGCTTGCTTCCTTTCACAGGGAATTTGAGGCGCTTTGCGAAATTATATTTAATTCAAAAGGAAAAGAACAAATTATTGAAGGAAAGAGAAAATACAGATTAGCAAGTACTAAAGCTAGGGAAAATATTAGTGAACTGGAATATTGTCATAATCAATGCTCTTATTGTAAGTGACAGAAATCCATTTTGAAATCGCTAAGCACCAAATAGAAAATAATTGCCATGTAAAAACGATGGCAGTAATGAAGAGTGGTGGAAATGGTATTGAGATTAATACCATGAGGACCCTCTCTGTATGCTCTTGCTTCTGATTCTCTGTGTTTGCAGGCTTCTTTCCTTCACTGCATTAAGGGAGTGAGAAAAAAATAAGAACATAGAAGACCTAAATATTATTATTATTATTATTATTATTATTATTATTATTTTGAGACAGAGTCTTGCTCTGTCACCCAGGCTGGAGTTCAATGGCACAATCTCAGCTCACTGCAACCTCCGCCTCCTGAGTTCAAATGATTCTCCTGCCTCAGCCTCCCAAGTAGCTGGGATTATGGGCACCCGCCACCATGCCTGGCTAATTTTTGTATTCTTTAGTTGAGATGTGGTTTCACCATGTTGGTCAGGCTGGTCTCGAACTCCTGACCTCAGGTGATCCACCAGTCTCAGCCTCCCAAAGTGCTGGGATTACAGGTGTGAGCCACCACACCCGGCACTAAATATTATTAAAAGGCATAATTTGCAGATATGCATTCTATAATCAGAGAACAGAAAATCAACCTTTACAAGATTACTTGAAATATTCAGAAAAAATGAGCATATATTAGTCCATCGAAAATATTAAATTCTAAAAATATTGAGTAGGGGGTGGCTGGTAAGATGGCCAAATAGAGACAGCTCCGTCTGCAGTTCCCAGTGAGATCAATGCAGAAGGCGGGTGATTTCTGCATTTCCAACTGAGGTACCTGGCTCATCTCATTGGGACTGATTAGACAGTGTCTACAGCCCACAGAGGTTGAGCAGAAGCAGGGTGGGGTGTTGCCTCACCTACGAAGTGCAAGAGGTTGGGGAACTCCCTCCTCTAGCCAAAGGAAGCCATGAGGGACTGTGCTGTGAGGAACAGTGCATTCCAGCCCAGATACTATGCTTTTTCCATGGTCTTCACAACCCTCAGACCAGCAGATTCTCTGTGGTGCCTATGCCACCAGGGCCCTGGGTTTCAAGCACAAAACCGGGCGGCCATTTGGGCAGACACCGCGCTAGCTGCTGGAGTTCCTTTTCATACCCCAGTGGTGTCTGGAATGCCAGCAAGACAGAACTGTTCACTCCCCTGGAAAGGAGGCTAAAGCCAGGGAGCCAAGTGGTCTAGCTCAGTGGATCCCACCCCCACAGAGACCAGCAAGATAAGATCCACTGGTTTGAAATTCTCACTGCCAGCACAGCAGTCTAAAGTTGACCTGAGATGCTCCAGCTTGGTGGGGGGAGAGGTGTCCGCCATTTCTGGGGCTTGAGTAGGTGGTTTTCCCCACACGTTATAAATAAAGCCACCAGGAAGTTTGAACTGGGCAGAGCCCATCACAGCCTGGCAAAGCCGCTGTAGCCAGACTGCCTCTCTAGATTCCTCCTCTCTGGGCAAGGCATCTCTGAAAGAAAGGTAGCAGCCCCACTCAGGTCTTATAGATCAAACTCTCATCTCCCTGGGACAGAGCACCTAGGGGAAGGGGCGGCTGTGGGTGCAGCTTCAGCAGACTTAAATGTTCCTGCCTGACAGCTCTGAAGAGAGCAGCAGAGCTGCCAGCACAGTTCTTGGGCTCTTCTAAGGGACAGACTGCCTCCTCAAGTGGGTCCCTGACCCCCGTGAATCCTGACTGGGAGACACCTCCCAGCAGGGGTTGACAAACACCTCATACAGGAGAGCTCTGGCTGGCATCTGGCAGGTGCCCCTCTGGGACAAAGCTTCCAGAGGAAGGAACAGGCAGCAATCTTTGCTGTTCTGCAGCCTCCACTGGTGATACCCAGGCAAACGGGGTCTGGAGTGGACCTCCAGCAAACTCCAGCAGACCTGCAGCAGAGGGGCCTGACTGGTAGAAGGAAAACTAACAAACAGGAATAGCATCAACATCAACAAAAAGGACATTCACGACAAAACCCAATCCAAAGGTCACCACATCAAAGACTTTGGTATTTGATAAATCTTTGGAGATAAATCCATGAAGATGGGGAGAAACCAGCACAAAAATGCTAAAAATTCCCAAAACCAGAAAGTCTCTTCTCCAAAAGATCATAACTCCTCTCCAGCAAGGGAATAAAACTGGATGGAGAATGAGTTTGATGAAGTGACAGAGTAGGCTTCAGAAGGTGGGTAATAACAAACTCCTTCAAGCTAAAGAAGCATGTTCTAACCAAAAGCAAGAAAGCTAAGAAATTTGAAATAAGGTTAGATGAATTGCTAACTAGGATAACCAGTTTAGAGAAGAATATAAATGACATGATAGAGCTGAAAAACACAGCACGAGGACATCATGAAGCATACACAAGCATCAATAGCCAAATCGATCAAGCAGAAGAAAGGATATCAGAGATTGAGGATCATCTTAATGAAATAAAGCAGGAAGAGAAGGTTAGAAAAAACAGAATGAAAAGGAATGAACCAAAGCCTCCAAGAAATATGTGACTGTGTGAAAAGACCAAACCTATGTTTGATTGGTGTACCTGAAAGTGATGGGGAAAATGGAACAAAGGTGGAAAACACTCTTCAGGATATTATCCAGGAGAACTTTCCCAACCTAGCAAGACAGGCCAACATTCAAATTCAGGAAATACAGAGAACAACACAAAGATACTCCTCGAGAAGAGCAACCCCAAGACACATAAACATCAGATTCACCAAGGTTGAAATGAAGGAAAAAATGTTAAGGGTAGCCAGAGAGAAAAGTCAGGTTATCTACAAAGGGAAGCCTATTAGACTAACAGCAGATCTCTCTGCAGAAACCCTGCAAGCCAGAAGAGAGTGGGGGCCAATATTCAACATTCTTAAGGGAAGAATTTACCCAGAATTTCATATCCAGCCAAACTAAGCTTCACAGGCAAAGGAGAAACAAAATCCTTTACAGACAAGCAAACGCTGAGAGATTTTGTCACCACCAGGCCTGCCTTACAAGAGCTCCTGAAGGAAGCACTAAACATGGAAAGGAACAACTGGTACCAACAACTGCAAAAACATACCAAATTGTAAAGACCATTGACACTATGAAGAAACTGAATCAACTAACAGGCAAAATAACCAGCTAGCATCATGATGACATGATCAAATAATAATATTAACCTTAAATGTACCTGCACTAAATGCCCCCAATTAAAAGAAACAGACTAGCAAATTGGATAAATAGTCAAGTCCCATGGGTGTGCTGTACTCAGGAGACCCATCTCACATGCAAAGACACACATAGGCTCAAAATAAAGGGATGGAGGAAAAGTTACCAAGCAAATGGAAAGAAAAAAAAGGGGGGGATGTTGAAATTCTAGTCTTTGATAAAACAGACTTTAAACCAACAAAGATCAAAAGAGACAAAAAGGGGCATTACAGAATGGTAAAAGGGATCAATGCAACAAGAAGAGCTAACTATCCTAAATATATATGCACCTATTACAGGAGAACCCAGATTCATAAAGCAAGTTCTTAGATACCTACAAAGAGACTTAGACTCCCACACAATAATAATGGGAGACTTTAACACCCCAATATTTCTGTCAATATTAGAAAATTAACAAGGATATACAGGACTTGAACTCAGCTCTGGGCCAAGCAGACCTGATAGACATCTACAGAACTCTCCACCCCATATCAACAGAATATACATTCTTCTCAACACCACATTGCACTTATTCTAAAATTGGCCACATAACTGGAAGTAAAACACTCCTCAGCAAATGCAAAAGAAGAGAAATCATAACAAACAGTGTCTCAGACCACAGTGCAATCAAATTAGAACTCAGTATTAAGAAACTCACTAAAAACTGCACAACTACATGGAAACTGAGCGATCGGCTCCTGAATGACTGCTGGGTAAATAACAAAATGAAGACAGAAATAAAGATGTTCTTTGAAACCAATGAGAACAAAGACACAATATACCAGAATCTCTGGGACACATTTAAAGCAGTGCAGAGGAGGAAATTTATAGCACTAAATATCCACAAGAGAAAGCAGGAAAGATCTAAAGTTGACACCCTAACATCACAATTAAAAGAACTAGACAAGCAAGAGCAAGCAAATTCAAAAGCTAGCAGAAGACAAGAAATAACTAAGATCAGAGCAGAACTGAAGGAGATAGACAAACGAAAAACCATTCAAGAAATCAATAAATACAGGAGCTGGGGTTTTTTTTTTTTAAGATTAACAAAATAGAACCCTAGCCAGACTAATAAAGAAAAGAGAGATGAATCAAATACATGCAAAAAAAATGATAAAGGGAATATCACCACTCATCCCACAGAAATACAAACTACCATCACAGAATGTTATAAACACCTCTATACAAATAAACTAGAAAATCTAGAAGAAATGGATAAATTCCTGGACACATACACCCTCTCAAGACTAAACCAGGAAGAAGCCAAATCTCTGAATAGACCAATAACAAGTTCTGAATTGAGGCAGTAATTAATAGCCTACCAACCAAAAAAGTCCAGGACCAGACAGATTCACAGCCGAATTCTACCAGAGGTACAAAGAAGAGCTGGTACCATTTCTTCTGAAACTATCCCAAACAATATAAAACGAGAGAATCCTCCCTAACTCATTTTACGAGGCCAACATCATCCTGATACCAAAACCTGGCAGAGACATAACAAAAAAAGAAAATTTCAGGCTAATATTCCTGGTGAATATAAATGGAAAAATCCTCAATAAAATACTAGCAAACTGAATCCAGCAGCACATCAAAAAGTTTATCCTGCATGATCAAGTCAGCTTCATCCCTGGGATGCAAGGCTGGTTCCACATACACAAATCAATAAAAGTAATCCATCACATAAACAGAACCAATGACAAAAACCACATGATTATCTCAACAGATGCAGAAAAACCTTTCAACAAAATTCAACACCCCATTCATGCTAAAAACTCTCAATAAGCTAGATATTGATGGAACATATCTCAAAATAATAAGAGCTATTTATGACAAACCCACAACCGATGTCATACTGAATGGGCAAAAACTGGAAGCATTCCCTTTGAAAACCAGCACAACATAAGGATGCCCTCTCTCACCACTCCTATTCAGCATAGTATTGGAAGCTTTGGCCAGGGCAATCAGGCAAGAGAAAGAAATAAAGGGTATTCAATTAGAAAAAGAAGAAGTCAAATTGTCTCTGTTTGCAGATGACATGATTGTATATTTAGAAAACCCAATTGTCTCAGTCCTAAATCTTCTTACATTGATAAGCAACTTCAGCAAAGTCTCAGGATATAAAATCAACGGCAAAAATCACAAACATTCCTATATACCAATAACAGACAAACAGAGAGCCAAATCGTGAGTGAACTCACACTTACAATTGCTAGAAAGTGAATAAAATACCTAAGAATACAACTTACAAGGTGAAGGACCTCTTCAAGGAGAACTACAAACCACTGCTCAAGGAAATAAGAGAGGACACTAACAAATGGAAAAAACTCCATGCTCATGGATAGAAAGAATCAATATCGTGAAAATGGGTATACTGCCCAAAGTAATTTATAGATTCAATGCTATCCCCATCAAGCTACCATTGACTTTCTCCACAGAATTGGAAAAAACTACTTTAAATTTCATATTAAACCAAAAAACAGCCTGCATAGCCTAGACACTCCTAAGGAAAAAAAAAAAAAAAAAAAAAGTAAAGTAAAGCTGGAGGCATCATGCTACCTGACTTCAAACTATACCACAAGGCTACACTAACCAAAACAGCATGGTATTGGTACCAAAACAGATATACAGACCAATGGAACAGAACAGAGGCCTCAGAAATAGCACCACACATCTACAACCATCTGATCTTTGACAAACCTGACAAAAAAAAAAGCAATGGGAAAAGGATTCTCTATTTAATAAGTGGTGTTGGGAAACCTGGCTAGCCATTTGCAGAAAGCTGAAACTGGATTCGTTCCTTATACCTTATACAAAAATTAACTCAAGATGGATTAAAGACTTAAACATAAGACCTAAAACCATAAAAACCCTAGAAGAAAACCTAGGCAATACCATTCAGGACATTGGCATAGGCAAAGACTTCATGACTAAAACACCAAAAGCAATGGCAACAAAAGCCAAAATTGACAAATGAGACCTAATTAAACTAAAGAGCTTCTGCACAGCAAAATAAACAATCATCAGAGTAAACTGGCAACCTACAGAATGGGAGAAAATTTTTGCAATCTATCCATCTGACAGGGGCTAATATCCAGAATCTACAAGGAACTTAAACAAATTTACAAGAAAAAAACAAACAACCCCATCAAAAAGTGGCCAAAAGATATGAACAGACACTTCTCAAAAGAAGACATTTATGCAGCCAACAATCTTATGAAAAAAAAGCTCATCATCATGGTCATTAGAGAAATGCAAATCAAAACCACAATGAGATATCATCTCATGTCAGTTAGAATAGCGATTATTAAAATGTCAGGAAAGAACAGATGCTGGGGAGGATGTGGAGAAATAGGAATGCTTTTACACCACTGGTGGGAATGTAAATTAGTTCAATCATTTTGGAAGACAGTGTGGCAATTCCTCTAGGATCTAGAACTAGAAATACCATTTGACCCAGCAATCTTATTACTGGGTATATACCCAAAGGATTATAAATACTTCTACTATAAAGACACATGCACACATATGTTTATTGCAGCACTGTTCACAATAGCAAATACTTGGAGCCAACCCAAATGCCCATCAATGATAGACCGGATTAAGAAAATGTGGCACATATACACCATGGAATACTATGCAGCCATAAAGAAGGATGAGTTCATGTCCTTCACAGGGACATGGATGAAGCTGGAAACCATCATTTTCAGCAAACTAACACAAGAACTGAAAACCAAACACTGCATGTTCTCACTCATACGTGGGAGCTGATCAATGAGAATACATGGACACAGGGAGAGGAACATCACATACTTGGGCCTGTCAGGGGGTGGGGGGCTAGAGGAGGGATAGCATTAGGAGAAATACCTAATGTAGATGACGAGTTGATGGGTATAGCAATCCACCATGGCATGTGTATACCTATGTAACAAACCTGCATGTTCTGCATATGTACCCCAGAACTTAAAGTATATTAAAAACAGAAGAAGAAAAATAATAATTCAACAAAGCCTCTAAGAAATTTGGGATTATGTTAATCAGCCAAACCTAAGAATAATTGGTGTTCCTGAGGAAGAAGGGAAATCTAAAAGTTCAGAAAACTTATTTGCCAGAATAACCGAGGAAAACTTCCCTGGCATTGCTAGAAATCTAGATATCCAAATACAAGAAGCTCCAAGAACTCCTGTGAAATTCATTTCAAAAATATCATCACCTAGGCCGTAGTCATCAGGTTATCTAAAATAAAGGTGAAGGAAAGAACCTTTAAAAAGCTGTGAGACAAAAGAATCAGGTATCTATAAAGGATAACCTATCAGATTAACAGCAGATTTGTCAGCAGAAACCTTATCAGCCAGGAAGGATTGGGGTCCTATCTATAGCCTTTTTAAACAAAATAATTGTTAATCAAGAATTTTGTATCCAGCAAAACTAAGCTTTATAAATGAAGGAGAGATAGTCTTTTTATGACAAAAAGAAATGTTCAAACAATTTGTCAAAACCAAGCCTGCACTACAAGAAATGCTAAAAAGAGTTCTAAATCTTGAAACAAAACCTTAAAATACACCAAAACAAAACATCATTAAAGCATAAATCTCACAGGGCCTAAGAAACAATAACACAATGAACAAAAACAAGGTATTTAGGCACCAACTAGCATGATGAATAGAACAGCATCTCATATCTCAATACTAACATTGAATATAAATGGCCTAAATGCTCCACTTAAAAAGATACAGAAAGGCAGAATGGATAAAAATCCATCAACCAAGTATCTTCTGTCTCCAAGAGACTCACCTAACACATAAGGACTCGCATAAATTTAAGGTAAAGGAGTGGAAAGAAATATTCCATGCAAATGGAAACCAAAAGTGAGCAGGGGTAGCTATTCTTATCTCAGAAAAAAAAAAAAAAAAAAAAACAGACTCTAAAGCAACAATAGAAAAAAAAAAGAAAGAAAGACAAAGAGGAACATTTTATAATTAGAAAAGGATTAGTCCAACAGGATATTACAATCCTAAATATATATGCACTTAACACCCAAATTCATAAAACAATTACTACTAGACCTAAGAAATGAGATAGACAGCAACACAATAATAGTGGAGGATTTCAATTTTCCACTGACAGCACTAGACAGGTCATCAAGGAAGGAAGTCAACAGAGAAACAATGGACTTAATTTGTTCTATACCCTAAAACAAATGGACTGAACAGATATTTACAGAACATTCTACCAACCGCTGCAGAATATACATTCCATTCATCAGCACATGGAACATTCTCCAAGATAGACCACATGATAGGCCACAAAACAAGTCTTGATAAATTTGAGAAAAATCAAAATTATATCAAATATCCTCTTAGACCACAGTGAAATAAAACTGGAGATTAACTCCAAAAGGATCCCTCAAAACTATACAAATACATGAAAATTAAATAATCTGCCCTTAAATGATCTTTAGGTAAACAGTGGAATCCAGATGAAAATTTAAAAATTCTTTGAACTGAATGATAACAGTGACACAACTTATCAAAGCCTCTGGGATACAGCAAAAGCGGTGTCAAGAGGAAGGTTCATAGCATTAAATGCCTACATCAAAAAGTCTGAAAGAGCACAAATTTACAATCTAAGGTCACACCACAATGAACTAGAGAAACAGGAACAAACCAAACCCAAACCCAGCAGAATAATAATAAAAAAATAACAAAGACCATAGGAGAACTAAATGAAATTGAAACAAAAAAATGGAAAAGATAAATGACACAAAAAGCTGGTTCTTCAAAAAGACAAATAAAATTGATAGACCACTGGTAAAATTAACCAAGAAGAGAGAAGATGCAAATAAGCTCAATTAGAAATAAAACAGGAGATATTGTAACTGATACTACAGAAATACAAAAGATCAGTCAAGGCTACTATCAACACTTTTACACATACAAACAGAAAAGCGAGAGGAGAAGAATACATTCCTGGAAATATACAACCCTTCTCAATTAAATCAGGAAGAAATAGGAAACCTGAACAGACCAAAAACAAGTAATGAGATTGAAACATTAATTTTTAAAAATTGCCAACAAAAAAAGTCCAGGACCAGATGGATTCACAGCTTAATTCTACCAGGCATTTGAAGAAGAATTGGTACCAATCTCACTGAAACTATTTCAAAGGATAGAGCAAGAGAGAATCCTCCCTACATCATTTTATGGAGTCAGTATCACTCTAATATCAAAAACCAGGAAAGGACATAACAAAAAAAGAAAACTTCAGAGCAATATCCACGATAAACACTGATGCAAAAATCCTCAACAAAATACTAGCTAACCAAATCCAACAGCATATCTCAAAAAGATAATACAACATGACCAAGTGAATTTCATTCCAGGGATGGTTTAACATACACAAATCAATAAATGTGATACATTACATAAACAGAATTAAAAACAAAAATCATACAATCATCTCAATAGATGCAGAATAAGCATTTGACAAAATCCAGCATCGCTTTATCATTAAAACACTCAGCAAAATTGGCATAGAAGGGACATACCTCAAAATAAAAAAGGCTATCTATGACAAACCCACAGCCAACATTATACTGAACAGGGAAAAGTTGAAAACATTCCCCCCTGAGAACTAGAACAAGAAAAGCTGCCCACTTTTACCACTTCTATTTAACATAGTACTGAAAGTCCTAGCCAGAGCAATCAGACAAGAGACAGAAATAAAGGACATCCAAATAGGTAAACAGGAAGTCAAACTGTTGCTGTTCACCAATGATATGATGGTATACTGAGAAAATCCTAAAGATTTATTCAAAAAGCTCCTAGATCTGATAAATGAATTTAATTTTATTAAGATACAAAATCAATGTACACAAATCAGCAGCACTGCTATACACCACCACCAACCAACCTGAGAATCAAATCAAGAACTCAATCCCTTTTAAAATAGCTGCAAAAAATAAAATAAAATGCTTAGGAATATACCTAACCAAGGAGGTGAAAGAGCTCTACAAGGAAAACAATACAGACCACTGCTGAAAGAAATCACTGATGACACAAACAAATGGAAACATATCCCATGCTCATATGGATGGGTAGAATCAATATTGTGAAAATGACCATACTGCCAAAAGCAATCAACAGATTCAATGCAATTCCCATAAAAATACCATCATCATTTTTCACAGAACTAGCAAAAACGATTCTAAAATTCATATGGGACCAAAAAAGAGCCTGCATAGCCAAAGCAATACTATGCAAAAAGAACAAATTTGGAGACGTCACATTGCCCAAATCCAAACTATACTACAAGGCTATACTTACCAGAACAGCATGGTACTGGTATAAAAATATGCATGTAGACCAATGGAACAGAATAGAGAGCCCAGAAATAAAGAAATAAATACTTACAGCCAACTGATCTTTGACAAAGCAAACAAAAACAAAAACATAGGGAAGAACATCCTATTAAAAAATGGTGCCGGGATAATTGGCAAGCCACATATAGAAGAATGAAACTGGATCTTCATCTCTCATCTTATACAAAAATCAACCTCATATGGATCTAAGGCTTAAGTCTAAGGCCTGAAACCATAAAAACTCTAGAAGATAAAATTGGAAAAACTCTTCTAGAAATTGGCTTAGGCAAAGACTTCATGACCAAGAACCCAAAAGCAAATGCAACAAAAACAAAAGTAAATAGATGAGACCTAATTAAACTAAAAAGCTTATGCACAGCAAAAGAAAGAATCAGCACATTAAATAGACAACCCACCGAGTGAGAGAAAATATTCACAAACTATGCATCTGACAAAGGAATCTACAAGGAACTCAAACCAGCAAGAAAAAAACAAACAATCCCATCCAAAAGTGGGCTAAGGACATGAATAGACAATTCTCAAAAGAAGATATACAAATAGTCAATAAACATATGAAAAAATGCTCGACACCACTAATTATCAGGGAAATGCAAATTAAAACCACAATGAGATACCACCTTACTTCTGCAAGAATGGCCATAATTTCATAATCAAAGAATAATAGATGTTGGTGTGGATATGGTGAAAAGTGAACACTTTTACACTGCTGGTGGGAATGTAAACTAGTACAATCACTATCGAAAATAGTGTGGGGATTCCTTAAAGAACTAAAAGCAGAACTACCATTTGATCCAGCAATCCCACTACTGGGTATCTACCCAGAAGAAAAGAAGTCATAACATAAGAAAGACTTGCACACGCATTTTTATAACAGTACAATTTGCAATGCAAAAATATAAAACCAGCCTAGATGCCCATCAACCAATGAGTGGATAAAGAAAATGTAGTATATATACACCATGTAACACTACTCAGCCATATAAAGGAATGAAATAATGGCATTTCCAGCAACCTGGATGGAGTTGGAGATCATTATTCTAAGTGAAGTAACTCAGGAATGGACAATCAAATATCATATGTTCTCACTTATAAGTGGGAGCTAAGCTATGAAGACACAAAAGCATAAAAATGATATGATGGACTTTGGGGACTCAGAGGGAAGGGCAGTAGGGGGGTGAAGGATAAAAGACTACAGATTGGGTACAATGTAAATAGTTTGGTTGGTGGGTGCACCAAAATCTCAGACATTACCACTAGAGAACTTATCTATGTAACTAAAAACCACCTGTTCCCCAAAAACTATTGAAATAAAATTTTAAAAAGAGAAAAAAGTAGATTGTTATAACTTTAGGATATATATGTAATCCCTATGGTACAAAAAATACCTGTAGAAGATAAATAAAAAAACAGATGACTTGAACAACGTTATACCACTTGGAACTAACGCACATATAAAGAACACTCCACTCGACAATAGCAATAAACATATTTTTCTTAAGCGCACATGGAACCTTCTCCAGGATAGACCACACGTTAGGCCACAAACTAAATATTCATAATTTTTAGAAGGTTGAAGTCATACAAAGTACTTTTTCCAATAACAATGAAATGAAATTAGAAATCAATAGCAGACTGAAAAATGAAAAATCCACAAGCGTGTAAAAATTAAACAATGAATATGTCAAAGAAGAAATCAAAAGAGAAATTCCAAAATGCCTTGACACAAATGAAAATGAAAACACAATATACCAAAATTATGGGATACAGTGAAAGCAGTGCTAAAAGAAAAATACGTAGTTATAAGTGCTCAAATAAAAACAGAATAATCTCAAATTGACAACATAACTTTACCCCTTAACTAGAAAACAGAACACTCTAAATCCAAGTCTAGCATAAGAAAGGACATAGAAATTAGAACATAGACAAAATAAAGAATAGAAAAACAACAGAGAAAAATAAGTGAAATTAAGTGTTGATTTTTTGAAAAGATTAACAAAATTGTCAAATATTTAGCTAGGTGACTAAGCAAAAGAAACAAGACTTAAATAACTAAAATCAGAAATTAAAGAGAAGACATTACTATGGATTTTACAGAAATAGAAAGCACTGTAAAAGAATATTATAGACAATTGTAAACCAACAAATTGGATGACCTAGATGAAATGGACAAATTCCTAGAAACACACGACCTACCAAGACAATCATAAAAGAATAGAAAATATTTTTAAAAATCTATAACTAGTAAAAAGATTAGATTAGTAGTGAAAAATATCCCAACAAAGAAAAGCCCAGGACCAGATGGCTTCACTGGTGAACTCTTAAGACGTATTTAAAGAATTAAAACCAATCCTCCTCAAGCTCTTCCAAAATATTAAAGAAGAGGGAAAACTTTCATTTGAGGTAGTTTTCATTCTATTGGAAAACTTCCATTCTTTGAGGCAACATTAACCTAATCTCAAAGTCATGAAAAAACAGTACAAGAAACAAAAACTACAAACCAATATCCTTGATGAATACTGATATGAGAATCTTCAACAAAATACTAGCAAACAGAACTTAATAGTACATTGAAAGAATTATACACTCTGACCAAGTGAAATTAATTCTTGGAAAACAAAGATGGTTCAACATACAGAACAAACAAAAATATTAGTTTAATACATCAGATTAATGAAGAAAATCTTCATACTATCTCAATTGATTAGGAAAAACATTTGACAAAATTGAACACCCTTTCATGATTACAACACTTACAGTAGAAAAACTTCAGTAGTTTTTCTCTATTCCTAGTTTGAGTGCTTTAATCATAAAATGCCCAATCTTACCACTCCTATTCAACATAGTACTGGAAGTCCTAGCCAGTGCAATTGGGCAAGAAAAATAAATAAAAGGCATTTATATTAGAAAAGAAGAAGTTAAATTATCTCTGTTCACAGATGATGTAATCTTATAAACAGAAAACCCTAAAGTTTCCAGAAAAAGCAATAAATTAATTTAGCAGGACCAGATGGTTTCACTGAATTCTACCAAATATTTTAAAAAGAATTTTAAAAAAGCCTCCTCAAGCTCTTCCAAAATATTGAAGAGGAGGGAAAACTTCAACTAATAAATGAATTCAGCAAACTTTTGGAATACAAAGTTGACAAGAAAAAAATCAGTTGTGTTTCTATAAAACTAACAATGAATGATCCAAAGGGAAATGAAGAAAACAATTCTATTTACAATAACATCAAGAAAGTACTTAGGAATTAACTTAACCAAGGAGGTTAACTTAATCTCCTTGGTTAAGTTTATTCCTAAGGACTTGTACACCGAAACTACAAAATGATGTTGAAAGAAATTAAAGAAGAAATCAATAAATGGAAAGACATCTCATGTTAATGGATTGAAAGATGTAATATTGTTAAGAGGTCAATACCACCAAAGCATTCTACAAATTCAGTGCAATCCCTATCAAAATCCCAATAACATTTTTTTCCAGAAATAGAAAATCCCATCCTAAAATTCATAGGGAATTTTAAGGAACTCTGTCTTAGTCCCTTTGTGCTGTTATAACAAAATGTTTAAGATGGAATAATTTATAAAGAGTAGAAACTTATTTCTTAGAGTTATGGAGGCTGGGAAGTCCAAGGTCAAGGCAATGGCAGGTTTGGTGTCTAGTGAGGGTTGCTGTTTGCCTCCAAGATGGCACCTTGCTGCTGCATCCTTCAGCAGAGGGGATGAACACTACGTCTTCATATGGTGGAAGGGAAGGATGGGCAACAGAGTACTTCCTTCAACCTTAAGCGTTTCTATAAGGGTACTGATCCCATTCATGAGGGCAGAGCCCCCATGACTTAGTCATGACTTAGTCACCTCCCAAAGGCTACATCTCTCAATACTGTTGCATTAGGGATTCAGTATCAATGTGAACTTTGGAGAGGACACCACCATTCAAACATCAGCAGACTCTGAATAACAAATACAGTCCTGAAAAAAAGAAATGAAGTTGGAGTTTGCACATTTCCTGATTTCAAAACTTTCTACAAAGCTATATAATCAAAATAGTGTGGTATTGGCATAAAGACAGACATATAGACCAACAGTCTAGAATTGAGAGCCCAGAAATAAACCCACACATATATGGTTAGGTGATTTTTATAAAGGTGCCAAGACCACTCAATGGGGAAAGTAGTCTTTTCGACAAATGGTGTTGGAAAAACTGGATATACACATGCATAAGAAAAAAGTTTGACCTTTACCTTAAATCATATATAAAAATTAAATAAAGCTGCATCAAAAACCTAAATTAAAACCTAAAATTAGAAAACTCTTGGAAGACAACATATGAGGAGATCCTTATGACATTGGGTTTGGCAGTAATTTCTTGGATATGACATCAAAACTGCAGTTCACAAAAGAAAAAAATAAATTGGACTATATCAAAATTTAAAACTTCTCTGCCAAGGACATAATCAAGAGTGCAAAGCCAACCCATGAAATGGGAGAAAACATTTGCAAATCATATATCTAATAAGGGGTAAATATCTAGAATATATAAAGAACTCCTACAACTAAAACATGACAACAAAACAACTTGATTTAATAATGGCAAAGGACTTGAATAGGCATCTCTCCAAAGATATGCAAATGGCTAATAGGCCAACACACATGATTAGAAGACTGAGACTTTCAGCCTCACCCTCCCATCCTCTTAAGCTGATCATCAGTGGTCAGCAATTTAATCAATCATGCCTACATAATAAAACTTCTGTAAAAACCCAAAGGGATTAGATTTGGAGAATTTCAAGACAGCTGAACATGTGCCAGCTCCTGGAGAGTGAGGCATCTGGAGAGGGCATGGAAGCTCCATGCCCCTTCTCCCATACATCACACTATGTATCTCTTCCATCTGAGTATTCATCTGTATTCCTTATAATATCCTTTATAATAATGAGTAAATGTAAGTAAAGTGTTGCCCTGGGTTCTGTGAGCCACCCTATCTGATTAATGCAATCCAAAGAGGGGTCGTGAGAACTCTGATTTATACCTGGTTGGTCAGAAGGATAGGTGAGAGCCTAGTACATATGACTGATGTCTAAAGTAGGGGATGTTATTCTCCAGGTAGAATTAAATAAGGAGCCACCTAACTGATATTTGCTGCACAATTGCTTGGTTGGTGTGTAGTTAAAAACAACAACAAGGGGATCTGGCAAGATGGCTGAATAAGAACAGCTCCAGTCTGCAGCTCCCAGTGAGATCAATGCAGAAGGCAGGTGATTTCTGCATTTCCAACTGAGGTACCCAGTTCATCTCATTGAGACTAGTTAGGCAGTGGGTGCAGCCCATAGAGGATGAGCAGAAGCAGGGTGGGGTGTCACCTCACCTGGGAAGTGCAAGGAACTGGGGGACCTCACTGCCCTAGCCAACGGAAGCCAATGAAGGACTGCTACCTGGCCTGGATACTACACTTTTCCCACAATTTTTGCATTCCGCAGACCAGGAGATTCCCTCGGGTGCCTACACCACCAGGGCCCTGGGTTTCAAGCACAAAAGTGGGCAGCTGTTTGGGCAGACACCGAACTAGCTGCAGGAGTTTTTTTTTCATACCCTAGTGGTACCTGGAACCCTAGGGAGACAGAACCATTCACTCCCCTGGAAAAAGGGCTGAAGCCAGGGAGCCAAGTGGTCTCACTCAGCAGGTCCCACTCCTATGGAGCCCAGCAAGCTAAGAACCACTGGCTTGAAATTCTAACTGCCAGCACAGCAGCCTGAAGTTGACCTGGGAAGATGGAGCCTGGCTGGTGGAGGGGTGTCTGCCATTACTGAGGCTTGAGTAGGCGGTTTTCCTATGACAGTGCTAAGGAGGCTGCGAGGTTTGGACTGGGTGGAATTCACAATAGCGTGGCAAAGCAGCTGTGGCCAGGCTGCTGCTCTAGATTTCTCCTCACTGGGCAGGGCATCTCTGAAAGAAAGGGAGCAGCCCCAGTCAGGGACTTGGAGATAAAACTCCCATCTCCCTGGGACAGAGTGCCTGGGGGAAGGGGCGACTGTGGACACAGCTTCAGTGAACTTCTACTTTTTTGCCAGGTGGCTCTGAAAAGAGTCACTGATCCTAACAAGGAGGATTCTCCCAGCACAGTACTTAAGCTCTGCTAAGGGATAAATTGCCTCCTCAGGTGGGTCCCTGACCCCCATGCCTCCTGACTGGGAGAGACCTCCCAACAGGGGTCAACAGACACCTTATATAGGAGAGCTCCAGCTGGCATCAGGCTGGTGCCCCTCTGGGATGAAGCTTCCAGAGGAAGGAGCAGGCAGCAATCTTGCTATTCTCCAGCATTCACTGGTGACACGCAGGTGAACTGAGTCTGGAGTGGACCTCCAGCAAACTGCAGTGGACCTTCAGTAGAGGTACCTAACTGTTGGAAGAAAAACTAACAAACAGAAAGCAGCAACATCAACATCAACAAAAAGGACCCCCACACAAACACTCCATCCAAAGGTCATCAGCCTCAAAGATCAAAGGTAGATAAATCCACGAAGATGAGGAAAAACCAGTGGAAAAACGCTGGAAATTCCAAAAACCGAATGCCTCTTCTCCTCCAAATTATCACAACTCCTCTCCAGCAAGGGCACTAAACCGGACGGAGAATGAGATTGATGAATTGACAGAAGTAGGCTTCAGACGGGGTAATAACAAACTCCTCTGAGCTAAAGTAGCATGTCCTAACTCAAGTAAAGTAGCATGTCCTAACTAAATTCTCAAGGAAGCTAAAAACCTTGATAAAAGGTTACAGGAACTGCTAACCAGAATAATCAGTGTAGACAGGAAAATAAATGACCTGATGGAGCTGAAAAACACAGTGTGAGAACTTCATGAGGCATACACAAGTATCAATAGCTGAATCCATCAAGTGAAAGAAAGTATATCAGAGACTGAAGATCAACTTACTGAAATAAGGCATGAAGACAAGATTAGAGAAAAAAGAATGAAAAGGAATGAACAAAGCCTCCAAGACATATGGGAAGCAAAGCCTCCAAGTGAAAAGATCAAACCTATGATTGATTGGTATACCTGAAAGTGATGGGGAGAATGGAAACAACTTGGAAAACACACCTCAGGATATTATCCAGGAGAACTTCCCAAACTTAGCAAGACAGGCCAATATTTAAATTCAGGAAATACAGAGAACACCACTAAGATACTCCTCAACAAGAGCAACCCCAAGACGCATAATCATCAGATTCTCCAAGGTTGAAACAAAGGAAAAAAATGTTAAGGGCAACCAGAAAGAAAGGTCAGGTTACCTAAAAAGGGAAGCCCATCAGACTAACAGCAGATCTCTCTGCAGAAATCCTACAAGCCAGAAGAGTGTGGTAGCCAATGTTTAACATTCTTAAAGAAAAGAATTTTCAGTGCAGAATTTCTTATCCAGCCAAACTAAGCTTCATAAGCAAAGGAGAAATAAAATCCTTTACAGACAAGCAAATGCTGAGGGATTTTGTCACCACCAGGTCTACCTGACAAGAGCTCCTGGAGGAAGCACTAAATATGGAAAGGAAAAATTGGTACCAGCCACTGCAGAAACACACCAAATTATAAAGACCAATGACACTGTGAAGAAACTGCATCAACTGACAGGCAAAGTAACCACCTAGCATCATGACGACAGAATAAAATTCACACAAAACAATATTAACCTTAAATGCACATGGGTTAAATGCCCCAATTAAAAGACACAGACTGGCAAATTGGATAAAGAGTCAAGACCCATGGATATGCTGCATTTAGGAGACCCATTTCATATGTGAAGATGCACAAAGGATCAAAATTAAGGGATGAAGGAAAATTTACCAAGCAAATGGAAAGCAAAAAAAAGCAGGAGTTGCAATCCTAGTCGCTGATAAAAACAGATTTTAAACCAACAAATATCAAAAAAGACAATAAAGGGCATTATGTAATAGTAAAGGGATCAAAGCAACGAGAAGAGGTAACTATCCTAAATATATATACATCCACTACAGGAGCACCCAGATTCTTAAAACAAGTTCTTAGAGACCTACAAAGAGATTTAGACTCTCACACAATAATAGTGGGAGACTTTAACACCCCACTGTCAATATTAGACAGATCAATGAGATAGAAAATTAACAAGGATATTCAGGGCTTGAACTCAGCTCTGGACCAAGCAGAGTTAATAGACATCTACAGAACTCTCCACCCCAAATCAACAGAATATACATCCTTCTCAACACCACAAAGCATGTATTCTAAATTTGACCACATAATTGGAAGTAATTATGTATTCTAAAATTGACCACATAATTGGAAGTAAAACATTCCTAGCAAAATGCAAAAGAACAGAAATAATAACAAACTGTCTCTCAGACCACAGTGTAATCAAATTAGAACTCAAGATTAAGAAACTCACTCAAAACCACATAACTACATGGAAATTGAACAACCTGCTCCTGAATGACTACTGGGTAAATAATGAAATTAAGGCAGAAATAAAGAAGTTCTTTGAAATCAATGAAAACAAAGAGAGAATGTACCAGAATCTCTGAGACATAGCTAAAGCAGTGTTAAGAGGGAAATTTATAGCCCTAAATGCCCACATCAGAAAGCTGGAAAGATCTGAAATTGACACTCAAGTATCACAATTAAAAGAACTAGAGAAGTAAGAGCAAACAATTTCAAAAGGTAGCAGAAGACAAGAAATAACTAAGAGCAGAGCAGAACTGAAAAAGATAGAGACAAAAAAAAAAACATTCAAAAAATCAATAAATCCAGGAACTGGCTTTTTGAAAAGATGAACAAAATAGACCACCAGCTAGACTAATAAAGATGAAAAGAGAGAAGAATCAAATAGAGACAATAAAAAATGATAAAGGGGATATCACCACTCATCCCACAGAAACAAAAACTACCATCAGAGAATGTTATAAACACCTCTACACAAATAAACTAGAAAATCTAGAAGAAATAGATAAATTTCTGAACACATACACACCCCAAGACTAAACCGGGAAGAAGTCAAATCCCTGAATAGACCTATAACAAGCTCTGAAATTGAGGCAGTAATTAATACCCTACCAACCAAGAAAAGCCCAAGCCCAGACAGTGCGCATCCCTGGGATGCAAGGCTGGTTCCACATACACAAATCAATAAAAGTAATCCATCACATAAACAGAACCAATGACAAAAACCACATGATTATCTCAATAGATGCAGAAAAACCTTTCAACAAAATTCAACACCCCATTCATGCTAAAAACTCTCAATAATCTAGATATTGATGGAACATATCTCAAAATAATAAGAGCTATTTATGACAAACCCACAGCCAATATCATACTGCATGGGCAAAAGCTGGAAGCATTCCCTTTGAAAACCAGCACAAGACAAGGATGCCCTTTCTCACCACTCCTATTCAACATATTATTGGATGTTCTGTCCAGGGAAATCAGGCAAGAGAGAGAAATAAAGGGTATTCAAATAGGAAGAGAGGAAGTCAAATTGTCTCTGTTTGCAGATGACATGATTATATATTTGGAAAACCCCATCGTCTCAGCCCCAAAACTCCTTAAGATGATAAGCAACTTCAGCAAAGTCTCAGGATACAAAATCTGTGTGCAAAAATCACCAGCATTCATATACACCAATAACAGACAGACAGACAGCCAAATCATGAGTGAACTCCCATTCACAATTGCTAGAAAGAAAATAAAATACCTAGGAATACAACTTACAAGGGACTTGAAGGACCTCTTCAAGGAGAACTACAAACCACTGCTCAAGGAAATAAATGAGGACACAAACAAATAGAATAACATTCCACGCTCATGAACAGGAAGAATCAATATTATGAAAATGGCCATACTGCCCTAAGTAATTTATAGATTCAATGCTATTTCCATCAAGCTACCAGTGACTTTCTTTGCAGAATTAGAAAAAAACTATTTTAAATTTCATATTAAATCAAAAAAGAGCCCATATAGCCAAGACGATTCTAAGCAAAAAAGAAAAAACAAAGCTGGAGGCATCATGCTACCTGACTTCAAACTATACTACAGGCTACAGTAACCAAAACAGCATAGTACTGGTACCAAAACAGATATATACACCAATGGAACAGAATAGAGCTCTCAGAAATACCACCACACATCTACAATCATCTGATCTTTGACAAACCTGACAAAATAAGTCATGGGGAAAGGATTCCCTATTTAATAAATGGTGCTGGGAAAACTGGCTAGCCATATGTAGAAAACTGAAACTAGACCCATTCCTTACACCTTATACAAAAATTAATTCAAGTTGGACTAAAGACTTAAATGTAAGACCTAAAACCATAAAAACCCTAGAAGAAAACCTAGGCAATACCATTCAGGACAGAGGCATGGGCAAAGACTTCATGACTAAAACACCAAAAGCAATGGCAACAAAAGCCAAAATTGACAAATGGGATCTAATTAAACTAAAGAGCTTCTGCACCACAAAATAAACTATCATCAGAGTGAACAGGCAACCTACAGAATGGGAGAAAATTTGTGTAATCTATCCATCTGACAAAGGGCTGATATCCAGAATCTACAAGGAACTTAAACAAATTTACAAGAAAAAACAAACAACCTCATCAAAAAGTGGGGAAAGGATATAAACAACAGATACTTCTCAAAAGAAGACATTTATGCGGCCAAAAAACATGTGAAAAAAAGCTCACCATCACTAGTCTTAGAGATAGGTAAATCAAAACCACAATGAGATACCATTTTATGCCAGTTAGAATGGTGATTATTAAAAAGTCAGGAAACAACAGATGCTGGTGAGGCTGTGGAGAAATAGGAATATTTTTACACTGTTAGTGGGAGTGTAAATTATTTCAACCATTGTGGAAGATAGTGTGGCAATTCCTCAAGGATCTAGAACCAGAAATACCATTTGACCCAGCAATCCCATTACTGGGTATATACCCAAAGGATTATAAATCATTCTACCGTAAAGACACATATACACATATGTTTATTGCAGCACTGTTAACAATAGCAAAGACTTGGAACCAACCCAAATGCCCATTAACGATAGACTGGATAAAGAAAATGTGTTAAATATACACCATGGAATACCACACAGCCATAAAAAATGAGTTAATATCCTTTGCAGGGACATGGATGAAGCTGAAAACCATCATTCTCAGCAAACTAACACAGGAGCAGAAAAGCAACCACCACATGTTCTCATTCATAAATGGGAGGTGAACAATTAGAACACATGGATACAGGGAGGGGAACATCACACACCAGGGCCTGTCAGGGTTGGGTGCAAGGGGAGGGAGAGCATTAGGACAAATACCTAACGCATGTGGGGCTTAAAACCTAGATGATGGGTCGATAGGTGCAACAAATCACCATGACACATGTATACCTATGTAACAAACCTGCACATTCTGCACATGTATTCCAGAACTTAAAAAAAATAACTAAAAGACCTATTATATGAGAAAGTGATTTGCATACTGCAATGTGTTACATGCATTAGCAATTATTTTAAAAAATAACAACAAAACCAGACAAAACCAACCCACACATCTGTGTCAGAATGTTGTACTGAGCAACTGAGGAGTAGGAAAAACCCTGTTTTTTTTTCTATCTTTTTAATATTCAAGAGAATTGAAAGCAGTAACTCAAAGAGATATTTGTACACTCATGTTCATAGCAGCATTAATCACAATAGCCAAAAGGTAGAAGCAACTCAAGTGTCCATTGACGTATGAA
Source organism: Pan paniscus (assembly GCF_029289425.2). Classification (NCBI taxonomy): domain Eukaryota; kingdom Metazoa; phylum Chordata; class Mammalia; order Primates; family Hominidae; genus Pan; species Pan paniscus. Next base: position 118,601,012 of record NC_073253.2, on the reverse strand, counting down.
TGGATAAACAAAATGCAGTGTGTATATACAACGGAATAGTACTTAGTCTAAAAACAGAGGGAGGGGTTTGGGCCAAGATGGCCACCTAGAAGCAGCTACAGTGCATGGTTCTCGTGGAGAGGAACAAAAGGGGGTGGAAATACAGAATTTTCAACTGAAACATCCAGTTATTTGACCCATGGAGACAAATCAAGGAAACAACTTGACCCACGGAGAATGAAGAAATGCAAGGCAAAATGATGGCCTACCTGGGAGCAAGATGGAACCAAGGGAATCTCCCCCGCTCAGAGAAGCAGTGAGTGAATGTGTGACCCTGGGAAACCATGCTTCTCCTTTGGACCTTTGCAACCCTTGGGTCAGGAGATCCCCTTGTGAATTCACTGTACTAGGGCCTTCAGTCTGACATACATTTCTGCATGGAGTCTCAGCAGAGCAGCCACTCAGTCATGCACGTTGGCCCCGGAGCTTTACCTACTCCACCTCTGGGTTTCCCAGCAAAAGTGACTGCAACTCCAGCAAGGCAGGAGGTTGGACCTCCATACACGCCCCAAGGAAGGGGTCTGAATCCAGGGTACCGAGCAGCAACACTTGGCGGACCCCACTTCCACAGTGCCTCACAGGATAAGACCTACTGGCTTGGAATTCCAGCCAACCACTGGCAACAATACTGACCCAGCACAGCACAGCTGCACTACCAAAATGTGGCCAGATTGTTTCTTTAAGTGGGTCCCCAATCCATTCTTCCTCACTGGGTGTGACCTCCCAATCAGGGCCTCCAGTCACCCCTGATGATGGTGTCTCACTGACAGAGATTTTAATTCTTCCTGGGATGTAGTTCCCAGAGGGAGGGACGGACCACCATTTTTGCTGTTTGGGCGACTTAGACAATGCAGTCTGTCGGCTTTGGGGAGCCTTTGCTGACCGGGGCAGAAGCAATACTCCAGTGCAGCACGGCTGCTCTATGAAAATGTGGCCAGACTGCTTCTTTAAGCAGGTCCCTAATCCCATTTCTCCTCACTGGGTGAAACCTCTTAACTGGGGCCTCCACGCACCCCTACTGGTGTCCTCCAGCTGAAAGAAATTTGAATTACCCTCAGGACGGAATTCCCAGTTGGAGGGGTGGATCACCATCTTAGCTGTTTGGGCAACAGCCATTCCAGCTTGTGGGCTTTTGAGAGTTCAAACTGACCCCAGGTGGACGGGATCCCCCAGCACAGCACAACTGCTCTACCAAAACACGGCCAGAGCACTTCTTTAAGTAAGTCCCTGATTCATTCCTCGTCACTGGGCCCTCCAGCCACCCCTGCCAGTGTTCTCTGGCCAACAGAGATTTGAAAACTTCCTGGGACAGAGCTTTGAGAGGGAGGGGTGGGCTGCCATCTTTGCTGTTTGGGCAACTTAGCTGTTCCAGCCTCCAGACTTTGGAGAGCCCAAGCCAAGTGGGGGCGGAAGCAGTATCCCAGCACAGCACAACTACTCTATGAAAGCATGGCCAGACTGTGACTTTAAGCAGGTCTCTGATCCCATTCCTCTTGACTGGCTGAGAGCTCCCAACTGGGGTCTCTAGCCACCTCCTTACAGATGTGTTCATGTTGGCAATAGGTCCATACCTCCCTGAGACGGAGCTCACGGAGGAAGGGGCAGGCTGCCATCTGCTGTTTTGCAGCCTTCACTGGTGATACCTCCAGGTACTGGAAAATCTGAGGTAACCAGGGATTGGAGCAGGCCCCCAGCAAACCACAGCAGCCCTATGGAAAAGTGGCCAGACAGTTAAAAGAAAATGAAAATCTCACCCAAAGGTCAGCAACCTCAAATATTGATGGTAGATAGGTCCACAAAGATGAGAAAGATTCAGCGCAAGAATGCTGAAAACTCAAAAACCCAGTGTGCCCTCTTTCCTCTAATGACCACATCACCTCTCCAGCAAGGGTTTAGAACTGGGCTGAGGCTGAGATGGCTAAAATGACAGAAGTATAATTCAGAATATGGATAAAAACGAACTTCACTGAGTTAAAGGAACATGTTGTAACCTAATGCAAGGAAGCTAAAAACCATGATAAAACATTTCAGGAGCTCACAGACAAAATAGGCAGTATAAAGAAGAATGTAACTGAACTTACAGAACTGAAAAACACAATAAAAGAATTTCATTATACAGTTACAAGTATAAATAGCAGAATAAACCAGGCAGAATAAAGAATCTCAGAGCTTGAAAACTGTCTTTCTGAAATAAGACAGGCAGGCAAGGCAGGGTGGCTCACACCTGTAATCCCAGCACTTTGGGAGGCCAAGGTGGGTGGATCACTTGAGGTCAGGAGTTCGAGACCAGCCTGGCCAACATGATGAAACCCCATCTCTACTAAGAACATAAAAATTAGTTGGGCAAGGTGGTGCATGCCCGTAATGACAGCTACTTGGAAAGCTGAGTCAAGAGAATTGCTTGAACCCAGAAGGTGGAGGTTGCAGTGAGTTGAGATCATGCCACTGCACTCCAGCCTGGGCAACAGAGTGAGACTCTGTTGCAAAAAAAAAAAAAAAAAAAAAAGAAGACAGAAAAAAGAATAAAAAAGAATGAACAAAATCTCCAAGAAGAACTATGAGAATATGTAAAGAGACTGAATCTATGACTGATTGGTGACCTGAAAGAGATGGGAAGAATGAAACCAATTTGGAAAACATATTTCAGGGTATCATCCATGAGAACTTCCTGAACCTAGCTAGACAAGCCAACATTCAAATTCAGCAAATGCAGAGAACCCCAGTAAGCTACTCCATGAGAGGATCCCCAAGACACATAATCATCAGATTCTCCAAGGTCGAAATAGAAGAAATAATGTTAAAGGCAGATAGAGAAAAAGGCCAGATCACCTACAAAGGGAAGCTCATCAGACTAACAGCACACCTCTCAGTGGAAACCTTACAAGCCAGAAGAGATTGGTTCCCAAAATTTAACATTCTTTAAAAAAAGACATTCCAACCCAGAATTTTATATCTGGCAAAACTAAGCTTTGTAAATGAAAGAGAAATAAGAACTCTTTCAGACAAGAAAATGCTGAGGAAATTTATTACTACCAGACCTGCCTTGGACACACTTTTACCTGTGTAACAAACCTATATATGTACTCATAAACTTAAAATAATTTTTTTTTTAAAAAGGAAGGGAATTCTGACACATGCTACAACATAGATGAAGCTCCAGGTCATTACGCTAAGTGAAATAAACCAATCATAGAAAGGCAAATACTGAATGATTCCACTTATATGAGGTACCTAGAATAGTCAAATTCATAGAGACAGAAAACAGGATGATGGTTGCCAGGGGCTGTGAAGGGAGAAATGGGGAGTTAGTGTTTATTAGTACAGAGTTTGCAAGTTTAAAAAATGTTTGTGGATGGATAATGGTGACAGTAGCACAACAATATGAATACTTAAGGCTGCTGAATTATACTTAAAAATGGTAAATGTTATGTTACGTGTATTTTACCAGAATTTAAAAATTTTGCACAGATCTGTACATAAACACACACTCCAGAGTACATGTAAAGCTGTGAAATCTAAAGTTTGGAAGATTATATCAATGTCAGTTTCCTGGTGGTGATATTATACTATGGTTATGTAGAATGTTATTATTAGGTGAGATTGGGTGAAGGGTATTCAGAATTTCTCTGTATTCTTTCTTACAGTTGTGTATATAAATATACAGCTATCTCAAAATAGAAAGTAAGTAGGAAAAAAAAGATGAAGAACACACATAAATTTCTATCTTTGTAAGAGGGATAGAGGATTCCAGGAGAGGTGAGTTTCTGTACTTCAGTTTCCTCACTTTTAAAATGAGGCTAATATCACCGTTCTCTGGAAATGTAAGAGAATACTTATTATGAGGACATGCATACAGAAGTAAAAACATTACAGGGGCATTATGTATGCTACTTACTCTAAAAAGGTGCACACGTAAAAATTCTATATATCTGTACATGGAAAAAGGGAATGATAAAGCAAATATGACACAATGTTAACATTCTTGGTAATCCTAATTATTTTCAAATTTTCTACAAATTTGGAATTATTTCAACATGAAAAGTAAAAAAAAGCTGAAAACCAGATAGAAATCTTATGTCAAAATTAATAAAATTATATTTCTTTAAGGATACAAAATATAAATATTAAATTATGCTAAAAATCTTATATTACCAAACTTAAACAATACTCGGAGGAAAAGCCATAATATCGATTGGTATTACCAAAAAAGACATTAGGTAAACATTTTAAAAAGTTAGTACACTCAGATAATATAAGAGCAGAACTAGGGGCCTGGGTGTGGTGGCTCACGCCTGTAATCCCAGCACTTTAGAAGGCCAAGGCAGGAGGATCACCTGAGGTCAGGAGATCGAGACCAGCCTACCCAATGTGGCGAAACCACATCTCTACCAAAAATACAAAAATTATTTGGGTGTGTCGACCGGCACCTGTAGTCCCAGCTACTCAGGAGGCTGCAGCAGAAGAATTGCTTGAACCCAGGAGGCAGAGGTTGCAGTGAGCTGAGATTGCACTACTGCACTCCAGCCTGGGAGACAGAGTGAGACTCCATCTCAAAATAAATAAATAAATAAAATAAAAAATTTAAAAAGCAGAACTAGAGAGTGGAATAAATATGAAAGCACAAAGACATAAAATAACAAATTAGAAAATAAAAGTTATAGAACTAATAAATCTAAGAACTGCTTCTCTAACATTCATAAACTAATGCCTAAATTAAAAAAAGTAAAAACACAGAAAATAAATTATAATAAAGGGGAAAACAGATTCATAGCAAGTATTAAAATCTATTTTGGTCTATTCAATGAAAGTAAATTTTAAAACTTTGATGAAAGGTTTAAGAGACCAATCTTAATGATAGAAATTAAGCAAGTTGTCAAGTATCTAAACTCTAGAAATTGGTCTAAACCCAAGTGGTTTCAGAGGGGATTTCTACCAAACCTTAGGAAATAGATTATTTAAATGTTACTTAAACTATCCTAAAATACAAAAATATAAGAAAACCTTCCCAAAAAACTTTTTGTGAAATAAGCATAATATTTACACCAAAGCTCGGCAAAGTCATGAGAGAAAGAATATGGGCCTGTGAGCGTGCTCTAGAGCGCTAGAGCTTTAGCTCACTTGTTTGCGTATCAATTCAAAATTCTTAAATGTTCCAACTACTAGCTAACAGAATCCAGCAGCACATCCAAATTAGAATGTACCATGACCAAAATTATACTAGGTATGCAAGGATGTTTCACCACTAGAAAACCGGTACTTCACCATATTAATAAATCTAAGGAAAAAATAATTTTACAATCATATAATCATGTTTAGATGCCAGAAAATCGTTAATAAAATTCAACATCCATTATTGGTTTTTGAAAGTGTGTCCAGAGTTGGTTCCTTTAGGTGGGTTCTTGGTCTCACTGACTTCGAGAATGAAGCCGCAGACCTTCACAGTGAGTGCTATAGCTCTTAAAGGCGACACAAACACAAAGAGTAAGCAGCAGCAAGGTTTATCGTGAAGAGCTAAAAAACTAACACTTTAAAGCAGGGAACGGGACTCTACCAGATTGCTGCTGCTGGCTGGGGTGGCCAGCTTTTATTCCCTTATTTGTCCCCGCCCATGTCCTGCTGATTGGTTCATTTTACAGAGCACTGATTGGTCCATTTTACAGAGTGCTGATTGGTGTGTTTTTACAGAGTGCTGATTGGTGCATTTACAATCCTTTAGCTAGACACAGAGCACTGGTTGGTACCTTTACAATCCACTAGCTAGACAGAAAAGTTCTCCAAGTCCCCTGGAAGTCCAGCTGGCTTCACCTCTCAAAAGTATTAGTAAAATAAGAACAGATGGTATGGTAGGCTGAGATGGCTTACCCAAGATGTCCACTTCCTAACTCCTGGACCCTGTGAATATGTTGATTTACATAGCAAAAGAGATTTTGAAGGTGTAATTCAGGATCTTGAGGTAGAGAGATAATCCTATTATAGATTATTTTGATGGGCCTATTGGTGTAACCATGAGTTTCTTTGTAAGACACAGGCAGAGGGAGAGGGTGACAGCACTGAGGAGGAGAGGTAATATGAGGAAGGAAGCAGAGATCAAAGTGCTGCTGCTGTGAACTAAGAAACCCAGAAATTGCAGCAGCCTCCAGATGCTGGAAGAGGCAAGGAATGAACGATTTTTCCCTGGAGACTTCAGAAGGAACCAGCCCTGCTGAAACCTTTAGTCCTTTCAGGTTCATTTGCACTTCTGTCCTCCTGTAATTTCTTTTTTTTTTTTTTTTTTTTGAGACTCCAGCCTGTTGCCCAGGCTGGAGTGCAGTGGCACGATCTCAGCTCACTGCAAGCTCTGCCTCCCAGGTTCACGCCATTCTCCTGCCTTAGCCTCCCGAGTAGCTGGGACTACAGGCGAGTAGCTGGAACTACAGGCGACTGCCACCACGCCTTGCTAATTTTTTGTATTTTTAGTAGAGACAGGGTTTCACCATGTTAGCCAGGATGGTCTCGATCTCCTGACCTCGTGATCTGCCCACCTCGGCCTCCCAAAGTGCTGGGATTATAGGCGTGAGTCACCGTGCCTGGCCTTTTTTTTTTTTTTTTTTTTTTTTTGAGGCAAAGTCTTGCTCTGTCGCCCAGGCTGGAGTGCAGTGGCACGATCTCAGCTCACTGAAACCTCTGCCTCCCGATTTTAAGTGATTCTCTTGCCTCAACCTCTCATGTTCCACTACGCCGGGCTAATTTTTGTATTTTTAGTAAAGGCGGGGTTTCACCCTGTTGGCCAGGCTGGTCTCAAACTCCTGACCTCAGGTGATCAGTCTGCCTTGGCCTCCCAAAATGCTGGGATTACAGGCGTGAGCCACCCAGCCCAGCCCTCCTATAGTATTATCTATGTGTTTCATTTCAATATAGTAAAAGGAGAGTTATAAATATCTGTTATATAAAGGAGGCTTTGTGTCTAATGGAGCTGAGAACCACTGCTTTAAAAAGCTCACCTGTGTGCCTGAGACAAAAACTAAAATCTTTGCTGTCTTGAAATAGGAAATAATGTAAATGTCCATCACAAGTAAACCATGTTTTATACAATGCATGATGAATATCATACAGCAATTAAAATGAAAGAATTAGAGCAGTAATTCGTGTGGCCTCTGAGCAAACAGCAACACTTGGGAAAATAAAATTCTTGAGCCTCAATCCAGATCTACTGAAATCAGGAACTCTGGTGGTGAGGCCCAGTAATACGTGGTTTAACAAGGCCTCCAGGTGATTTGAATTTAAACTTTGAGACCCACTGAACTAGAGCTAGATCTCCCTCTAAGAGTAAATCTTAGAAATATACTAATGATGGCCACTAATGTAAAATAAAAGACAATACAATGTATACAATATGATACTGTATATTACGGTTTCATAATAGAATGTACAACAAGATTCCATAGCAAGAGGCTATATTAGGGTCCTCCTTAGTAACATAACCAGTGGAATCTGTAGCTACATATATAGAGAGATGTATTTTAAGGAACTGACTTACATAATAGCGGGGACTGGCAAGTCCAAAATCTGCAGGGCAAGCTGGCAATCTGGATCCCTAGGGATGGGTTCATGTTGCGGCTTGCGTCTGAAGGCAGCGTGGAGGCAGAATTCCCTCTTCTGCAGAGGACCTCAGTCTTTTTCTTTTAAAGCCTTCAACTGATTGGATGAGGCTCGCCCATATTTTAGAGGGTAATCTGCCTTAGTCAAAGTCTACTGATTTAAATGTTAATGTCACCTAGAAAATACCTTCACAATGACATGTAGGCTGGTGTTTGACCAAATATCTGGCTACCATGGCCTAGCCAAGCTGACACAAAATTAACCATTGCAAAGAGCAAATTTGTTTTTTCTTATTGCTCTCAAATTGAAGACTTGGCCCCAGCTGAATATAGAGATGTTTAATTACCTCCTAAATAGAGGGCTTGCTATTGAAAGTGTGGTCTTTGGAACCACAGTATCAGCATCACTGGGAGCTTGTTAAAAATGCAGAATTTAAAAATATATGACACATAAGAACAAGGATGAATCTTGAGAACATTTTACTACATAAAATAAGGCAGTCACAAAAGGGCAAATACTGTATGATTCCATCAATATAAGGTACCTAGAGCAGTCAGATTCATAGAGATAGAAAGCAGATTCTGGTTGCCAGGGGCGGAGGGTAGGGGGCAATGGGGAGTTAGTGTTTAACGGGTACAGAGTTTCAGTTTTGCAAGATCAAAGAGTTCTGGAAATCGATGGTGGTGATGGTTGCAAAACAATGTGAATGTACATAATACTACTGAACTTGAACTGTGCACTGAAAATGATTATGATGGTAAATTTTGTTATGTGTATTTTACAATTAAATGTTTTTTAAACTATGGAATTTCAGACCCCACCTAGACTTCCTGAATCTGAGTTTAACAAGATCTCCAGGCGTTTTGTATGCATATTAAAATTGGAGAAGCACTGGACTGGAAAGCCATCCTGCATAGGATCTGCTCTCACCTGCACAGGGTTACTCCTCTACACACACACAGTAATACTCTACACCTGGTTGCAGACTCATACCCAGGGATTACTAAGAATGAGCAGATATATCCCTATAACACCTAACTCAGGCATTCTATACAAGAAGATTGGGAAAGTGAGGAGGAAGAAATTGTTACAGCTCTGAGCGATCAACCTAGGGGAGAGTACTGGGGCTTTTCTCTCCTTCTCTCTCCTCTCCTGACTGGGGATCCAATTGTGAAGGGTTTCAAGGGAATTACTCATAGAATTTGATGGTTCCTGAAGAAGGAGAGACTGTCATTTCATTCCCCTATTGAATATCTGCTAAGGCATTGGACTTATGAGTGCAGCTTCCTGAGCAGGGAGGAGGGAATTGGTAAGAGATGGCAGGGTAAGGACATCAGAGGAGCAATCTGCATCACTACCAGATGTGTGAGGAGCTGGTGGGGCCAGGAAGGCTGTGGAAGGTAGTTGGGCCTGAGCCAACTTGCTGCAACCCACAAAGAGGACCATAAATGAGAGGCTACAGGGTATACCCACACCCACAACCCAGGGATTAGAATTGAAGGTTGGAAGAGGTCAAGTGAAATGGATGTTTCACATCAGAGAATGGATCAGAGAGAGGCTCCACAGGTTCTTCAGCCTCCACCCCCACCAAAGCCTCACATATATGACCCAGGAGACAGCTGCCTTGGAACCTGCCACTGAGAGCACATTAGAGAAACCACAACCCCAAAAGAGAAGACCACAATGGCAGCCAGACAGTAAGACTGTCTCCTCTCTCCCACCTCCTCAGGTGGGAAGAAGGAGGTGGGGGTTCCTGTCTACCTGACCCAGCCACACCCTAAGGTCTTCTGGGAGGGTAAGGGCTGGAGTGAAAGCAGAAAGTGCTGCCACAGACTGAATGTGTCTGTCCCCCACACCAATTCATATATTGAAATCTAATCCTTGAGAACTGCAAGTAAAATTATAAGTCCCCCTTACCAACCAAACTGACCCCCTTTTGGCCAACAACTTTGGGATCCCAGTGAAACCTTAACCAGCCAGGATGTCAGACATGCCTCATTACACCCCTCCCATTTGCAGTGTAGACACAACAACTGACCAGCATTAATGTTAAAAGGAGATCATAACACTGACAGAATGAACTCTTTGTAGCAATAAGATACCAAGTTATAAATAGGACTTAAGGCCATGCCAGGCAAGGGTTAAGTCGCACATCCCTACACTTAAAGAATAAATGTTCTAACTACCGCAAGGTTTTTCTTTTTCTCTAGCAGCTAAACAAGCACTGGCCTAAATGAGCAATGTTAAAACAAGCACAGCTCATCCACTGCCAGGTGACAACTGATCCCATGTTCTACAAGCCATAACTATTGCTTTGATTGGAAAAGGGGCTGATTTCAGTAACTTTTTTCTGTTAAGAGACCACTGACCTTGATCTGGTTCTGGCCAGTTTTACAGAGGTTGCACACTTGAGTACCTTTGTGTCTCTCCTTCACCTTTTGACATATATGGCCTGAACTGCAATGCATTTAAATGTTAAGTCTTCACCCCAGAGTGAACACCGGATGCATGTAACACGCATGTTTGCTTATCACAACTCCCTTTGATGAATATCCATAGCTCCTCCTATGTCCTGACGAATGTGCATACTTGGCCAACCTATTCAGCATAAATTCCTGTCTTACCCCTCCCTCCCTCCCTTGAAGTGCCTGCCTTTGGGGATCTGCTGGAGGCTACACTTCCCATCCTGAGGATGGCCAGCCTGCAGGCTGTAATCTTTTACAAGAAATAATGTCTCCTTTCCAAATGTATAGATCTTATGATTTTGAAATTGACACCCCCAATGTGATGGTAGTAGGAGGTGGGGTGTTTGAGAGGTGATTGAGTCGTGAGAGTAAAACCCTCATGAATGACATTAGTACTGTTATAAAGAAACTCCAGAGAGCTCTCTCGTCCCTTCTACCATGTGAGGAAGGTGCCTTCTATGAACCAGAAAGTGAGTCCTCACCAGCTGGTGTCTTGATCTCAGACTTCCCAGCCCCAAGAACTGTGAGAAATAAATTTGTTTATAAGCCACTCACTGAATGGCATTTTGTTATAGCAGCCTGAATGAACTAAGCTAGGTGCCTTCTCCCCACTCAGAATACCCCAACTCATATGCCCTGTCTAAGCTAGGAGCAGGTCGGAGGTTCATGACCCAGTGAGTAATTGAGTGATTTAAAAAATAACTTATTTTGTTTTTTTCAATGAGTAATATAATAACAACGTGGTTCAATAGTCAAAAGTAACTAATGATTGCAGGGTAAAGAGTCTACCTCCATCATCTGTGTCCCAGTCAAATAGGGGCTCACCAAAGGAAAACCAGCATGTTTAGATCCTTGTGCAGCCTTTTAAAGATATTCTGATCATGCCACTGCACTCCAGCCTGGGCGACAGAGCAAGACTCTGTCTCAAAAAAAAAAAAAAAAAAGATATTTCGGGCATGTACAGGCAACAATCACTATTAACCATTTTTAGTTTTTCATTTAAGAGTATAGGAAACAACCACAATATAATACTACTTCCCACCTGGCAGAATGGATAAAATAAGAAAGATTGACTCTGCCAAACATTGACTTGAATGTGGTAATGGAAATTCCCATATATTACTGGTCAAGAGTGTAAAATGTCCTTATAGAACGAGTTTGGAAGTATTCTCTCCTCTTCAGTTTTCTGAAACAGTTTGAGAAAAATTAGCACTAGTTCTTTAAATGTTTGGTAGAATTTAGCAGAAATTCTACCAAATGTTTAAAGTAAATCGATCAGATCCTGGGCTTTTCTTTGATGGGAGAGTCTTTATCACTGCTTCAATCTCATTACTTGTTATTGTTCTCTTCAAGTTTTCTATTTCTTCATGATTCAATTTTGGTAAATTGTATGTGTCCAGAAACCCATCAATTTCTTCTAGATTTTCCAATTTGTTGGCATATAGTTACTCATAATGGTCTCCTGTGATCCTTTATATTTCTGTGGTATCAATTGTAATGTCTCCTTTTCATTTCTGGTTTTATTTATTTCAGTCCTCTCCCTTTTTCTTAGTTTAGCTAAATGTTTGTCAATTTTATCTTTTAAAAAACACAACTATTTGGTTAATTTTTGTATTTTAAAACATCTCTTTCATTTATTTATCTTCTGATCTTTATTAGTTCTTTCCTTCTACTAATTTTGGGCTTTGTGTGTTCTTGTTTTTCTAGTTCCATGAGGTATGAAGTTATGTTATTTATTTAAGATCTTTCTACTTTTTTGATGTAGGCATTTATTGAGATAAACTGCTCTTTTAGAGCTATTTTTGCTGTGTCCCATAGGTTTGGTATGTTGTGTTTTCATTTTCATTTGTCTCAAGAATTTTTAAATTTCCTTTTTAAGTTTTTCATTAACCTATTTGTTGTTCAGAAGCATGATGTTTAATTTCCACATATTTGTATAGTTGCTAATGTTTTTTCTGTTATAAATTTCTAGTTTTATTCCATTGTGGTCAGAAAAGACACTTGATATTATTTCCACTTTTAAAAGGTTGTTAAAACTTATTTAGACCTCACACATGGTCTGTCCTAGAGAATATTCCAAGTGTTGTTGAGAAGAATGTATATTCTGCAGCTGTCGGATGGAATGCTCTGTAAATAAGGTCTAGATTGCAGTTTAACTCCGATGTTTCTCTGTTGATTTTCTGTCTGGATGTTCTGTCTATTGCTAAAAGTGGGGCGCTGAAGTCCCTTACTATTATTTATCGTACTATAGTCTACCTATCCTTTTAGGTCTATTCATATTTGTTTTATATATTTTGGTGCTCCAATGTTGGGTGCATATACATATACACACACCCTCCACCCTCCGATAGGCCCCCGTATGTATTGTTGCCCTCCATGTGTCCACGCATTCTCATCATTTAGCTCCCACTTACAAGTGAGAACATGTAATATTTGGTTCTCTGTTCCTGCATTAGTTTGCTAAGGATAATAGCCCCCAGCTCCATCCATGTCCCTGCAAAGGACATGATTTCATTCTTTTCTATGGCCATGTAGTATTTCATGGTGTATATGTACTACATTTTCTTTATCCAGTCTATCGCTGATGGGCATCTGGGTTGATTCCACGTCTTTGCTATTGTGAATAGTGCTGTAGTGAACATATACGTGCATGTGTCTTTATAATAGAAAGATTTATATTCCTTTGGGTATATACCCAGTAAAGGGATTGCTGGGTTGAGTGGCATTTCTGTCTTTAGGTCTTTGAGGAATCACCACACCATTTTCCACAATGGTTGAACTAATTTACACTCCTACCAGCATACTACTGCATTTTTTCTATGTGTCATCTGGTTGTTTTGAGGATTTTTTTTCTTCTTTTCTTCAGTTACTCTTCCTTTGTGTTCATGTGGTTTTCTTTAGTAGTATGTTTTGGTGTCATACTATTTATTTTTAGTGTATGTATTATAGGTATTTGGTTTGTGGTTACTGTGAGACTTACAAAAAATATTTCATAACAAATTGTTTTAAATTGATAACAACTTAACTTTGAGCACAAAGAAATAAAAAGCCTCTACACTTTAACACCATTCCCCACCCCCACATTTTGAATTTCTGATTGCTTTATTTACATATTTTTACATTGTCTATTTCTTAACCAATTGTTACAGTTATTATTGTATTTAATAGTTTTGTTCTTTAGTCTTCACACTAAAAATAGAAGTGGTTTACATGCCACAACTACAGTGTTATTCTGAATTTGTCTATATACTTTTATGAGTGATTTTTTTATACGTTCAGATGTTTCCTTGCTGCACATTAGTATTCTTTTCTTTCAGAATTCCCTTTAGTATTTCTTGTAAGACAGATCTGGTATTGACGAACTCCCTCAGCTTTTGTTCATCTGGGAAAGTCTGTATCACTCCTTCGTGTTTAAAGGATATCTTTCTGGGGTACAGTATCCTAGGCTGTCAGGTTTTTTTTTTTCTTTTAGCACTTTGAATATATCATCCCACTCTCTCCTGCCCTGCAAGGATTCTGCTGAGAAATCTGTGGAAAGCTGTACTGGGGCTTTGTTGAATGTGATACATTTCTTTTGTCATGATGCTTTCAGTGTTCTTTGTCTTTGATATTTAAAAAACAGTTTGGTTTAGGGACAGGCTTTTACTATGCTGCTCAGGCTGAACTCAAACTTCTGGGCTCGGGGGATGTTTTCCCTTCAGCCTTCTAAGTAGCTGGGACTACAGGCATTCACCACCATGCCTGGCTCATTGTCTTTGATTTTTGATAATTTGATTATTATGTGCCTTGGGTAATTCCTCTTAGGACTGAATTTGATCAGTGATCTCTGAGCTTACTGCACCTATGTCTTATCCTCTTTCTACAGATTTGGGGAATTTTTAGCTGTTATTTTCTTGAATATGCTTTCTATGCATTTTTCTCTCTCATCCCCTTTGAGAATTTCTATTATGCAAATGTTAGTTCACTTGATATTGTCCTCTAATTTTTTTCCCCCTTTAACTGGGAAATTTCATATCCTCTGCCTTTGAGTTCACTGATTCTTTCTCCTGTTTGGTCAAGCCTGCTGCTGAGGTTTTCCAATGAGTTTTTCAGTTCCATTATTATATTCTTTATTTCTAGAATTTCTATTTGGTTTTTAAAAATTGTTTCTATTTCTTTGTCAAATCTCTCATTTTGTTCCTATATTGTTTTCCAAATCTCATTTAATATTCTACCTGTATTTTCTTATGATCCCTGAAATTCCTTGAAAGGATTATTCTGAATTCATTGTCAGACATTTCATAGGTTTTCAAATTTTCTGGTTCAATTACTGGAGCTTTGCTGGTTTCTTTTGGTGATGTCATATTTGCCTGAGTTTTCACTTTCCTTGTGTCTTTACATTGGTACCTGCACATTTGAAGAGATGGCCACCTCTTCCAGCTTCTGCCCAAGTGTTATTTGGTGCAGTTAGACCTTCACTACTTTGTGTTGAAATTTAATCTACAGGCTGCTGTTTCTTCCCATTTTGGGGAGGATTTATAGTGAGTACCAAAACTAAAACAAGGCACTGGAACTCACTGCCCTGCCATTGTTTCCTGGTCTGAGGAAGACTTCTACTGAGTATCAAAACTTAACCTCAGCACCAAAACTTAAACACAGAACTGCATAGTTTCCAAGTCTGGAGAAGACTTAAGCACCAGAACTTAATTCTGTCCTTTTAGTTTTTCTGAGTCATGGGAAAGCTCCACATTAACACCTAGGATGTGTGGAAAATTTGTCCAGGGATTTGATCATGCACCCTACAGTGCTATGGTGCCGGCCAGTCTCCTCAGTGTGGTGTCCCCACTGATGGGAATGCAGAGAAGCTGCCAAGATTCCTGTGCCCGTCACTGCAATGGGCACCTCCATTCTTTATGTATAATTCATTCCAGTAATTTTATATCGTCTCAATTAAACAAGACATATTAAACAAGACATATTAAACAAGAAAAGTTCAAATTATATAATTCATTCACTAAAATATGGATTAGATAAAAGAGCACCTATAGTAGTTCATATTCAATACATGAATAAAGTATCAGCTGGCTGAGATCATTACAGTAATAATTTAGAATACATCATGTTAGTTGCTAAAAAGAGATGGTCAGATAATGTTGGTAACAATAACAAGTCATGAGAGTCTGAGATTTGGATTATACAAATTCCCAAAGGGAAATTCCCCAACCCTGCACTGTGGAACATTAGGGGAAGCATTGATGGCAGAATTAGAAGACGTGGTTTTTAAGTCTCAGCTCTGCTACTTTACCTCTTAGTACCTCCTCTGCTTTCTCATCTATCCAAATGGCAGTGACTCAGACCATGCCTCCTTCAAAGGGTTATGGTTTAAGCATCAACTATGTTGGATCAATGTGCTTTATAAACTACAAATCATTATGAAATATAGTTGTTACTAGTCAGGTATGACTTAAACTATAAGATGTATCCAACCAGGACTTTCCCCCTATTCTTGTTTTCACTAGAGCACTGTATAAATTTTGCTGAGAAAAAGCTGAAAAGTCCTCTTCACAGTAGTAAAGTTTTCTTCCACTCTGCTAAGCCTTTATTTCCTTGCCTGTAAAAGAGAGATAGTAATAGTATTTCCCTTCTAGAGTATTGTGAGAATTAAATAAAATATCACATTTGAGGTGCTTGGCAAAATGCCTTTCATGTGGTAAGTACCCATGAAATGACATGTCTTGTTATTATTATGTTGTTCCTATTATTATGAGCAATGAGCAAGCACTCATTAATATATTATGTAAGTGCTAATTGGAACACCAGTGTTCCACAGTTTGTGAATCTAGTTTGTACAATTCCAAAGAAGCTGCTAAAACAATTAAATGGAAGTCCATTAAACTGAGGTGGCTGTAAGACTCTAACATCCTGTATTCCTATGTAAGCAAACCAAAACTTAGATTCATTTCCTGTAAGTGGCTAATTTAAAAGAAAATAAAACTTAAGCTCAGCCAATCACAGGCAGCCAACAGGGCATTAGTTGTATTGTTTTGAATGACTCACTGGAATAGTCCAAATAAGGCCATTGTGCAAACATTAAACAATCAAATAATTGCTTTGCTTCTGCATTCACCCTATAAAAACTTTCCTTTCAGCCACCTCTGGAACAACTCAAACTGCTTGTGGTTTGGTGCTGCCTGATTCATGAATCACTGTTGCCCAAATAAACTCTTTGAAATTTTAATGTGCCTTAGTTTATCTTTTAACAGAGCTATGAAACAGTGTTTTGAAGTTAAGGGTTATATTTAAATAGCTTTTTCTGGAATTATGCATTTAGATATTTTCCTAAAATGTCTCATTAAAATTTTTAAATTATATGTACTTATTTCTTTTCCTTGAAACAATTCATTTCTTATGTCATCTATCAGTTTTCTGATGGATCGGGCATAGTTTCTTATGCCGAAGTAGGGAATGTTAATAGAAGTACCACTTTCGCTGTTACAAATGGTTTCAAGGAGTAGTCAGATCATTCCTGAGTGACAGAATAACAAAATAAAGAAAAGAAAGGCCTATTGAAGTTTCACCAAGCCACAACTATTCCAAAACAAATAAAGCTGGTTCGCTAAATGTCATACCATAGGCCAAAATAAATCCCACCAGGGTAAAGAGTTAAACAAAACAAAACAATAAAAAACAACCTCAGGGTGCTAAAGGTCTTTTGAAACATAGAGACAAGGGAATAATCCCTTAAGGAAAGGATTGATAGATTTAATTTCTTTAAGTCAAAAAATAACATAAATAAAACTAAAATGAAAACAGCAAACTAGGAAAAATATTTGTAACATATATGACAGATTTATGTTTTTATTATATAAGGAAATAAACATTGTGTGCAATGATGTATGTGAAAGGATTTTATAATAGTGATAAAAGAGACAATTCAGTTTATAAAATAGGGATAGTTTATAGAATGGCCAAAAATTATACATTTATTACAAATTAGGTTGTAAAATAATACTTTAAAAAAATACTTAAAAAATATATATAATCTTACAAATAAAATACTTAAAATACTTAGACAATGTTCACATATAATTAAATGAAAATTGTTATAACACAGTATGTTTAATATGATATGAATTTTAAGAGTATATTTTGACAAAACTGCCAAAATATGATTCTAAGAGATATGATGAGCATATTAAATGTTCTTTTGTTTTTGTTTTCCAAAATTTTGACAATGAATATATATTCTAACCAAACCCCTAATATATGTTATTTTAAAAACATACCATAAACATATTAAGAATAAACAATGAGTAGGAAAAATGTTCCAACATACTTAACAAAAAATTAACATTTTCTTACCTTGATGCTGCCTCTTATTTTCTGAGCTAAATCTTAGTTTTATTCTGTTAATTACATAACTTGAACAGAGTTTCCACAGATCTTATTTTTAAGAATGTATATCACAGAAAAATAAATATAAATGTCCAACCTTATGGTTAAATAAAATTATGCTAATTCATAAGATAGAATGTTGTGCAACTATTAAATATGCATGTTTAAAAGAATAATGCTATGATCAAAGCAAATTGCATAGCAGTCTATTCAAAATAATCCCAATTATGTCTTTGTTCAAATGTCACTTTTTCAATAAAGCTTCTCCTGATTACTGCATTTAAAATTTGAACCCTCTCCCTTCTGTCCCCAAATCTCTGACCTCCTTCCTTAATCTGCACTATTTTCCATGTACTTCATACCTTCTACCATACTAAATTTTACGATGATTGTTTGTTTGTTTCTTCATAGAATGTTGGTAGGCACCTAATGAAAATTTGTTGAATGAATGAATGAATTTTAGTAGAGCCATAGAAAAAATTAGAAAGAAATACAAGAAATATCAGACAAATATCAATTGTAGCTGTTTTTGGTTAGTGTGATTATGGGTAGTGATTATTTTCTTCTTTATTCTTCCCTAGCTGTACAAATTTTCTGCAACAAACATGAATCACTTTTATAATGAGGAAAACGTGTTTGTGTGCATGTGTGTATGTATGTATATGTTTAAAGAATGTTAAACTATGTGTCAAGGTAGATCTTTACCCCTGAATCATTCTAGGTATTCTGTGTTTTCAGAAACCTCCTGGGGAAAGGATTTTACAATCTTTCTCATCATTCTGCATGAGGGTTTAACATCTGGGAGAGTCAAATATTTATTTCTGTCTCACTTAGTTCTGCTTGCCATTGGCAAGGTTAAATGCTGCCTGTGGGTCTACTGTCAGGCACTAAGGCAAGCACTGAAGACATGAAAAAGGGGGCAGGAGAGAGACACATTATTTTACAGTGATGGAGTAATGACAATGAAAAGGTAAGTAGGAGGGAAAGAGAAGAGTTATAAACATTTGTTTATCCTCTTTTATGTGCTAGCATCCTATGCTGGGTGCTGCAGTGTGCATAAAGGAGATTGTAACACAGTTCCTGTCCTCAAGAGTTTATAATGTAGTAGGGGAGCTTACAGTCTAATATTTACTCCTTGTCTCCACCCATAACCGTAGCAGGTGTTTATGGACTTACAGGGATCCTGCTCATTAGTAGCTGTGTTAAGTGGACCCTGATGGGAATGAATGCTAGACAACTGAGTATAATAAAACTGCTTTGATACTGTAAAAAAAAAAAAAGGTTTGACTAGTTTAAATTATCCTTTATCCCCCTTATGCATTATCTGCAGCTTTACTTTGCTGGATCTTGTCTTTCTGCTCAATTTTGATCCTTGACTAGCTCTTCATTAGGACAATCAAGACACACACTTAAAAGTTTTCAAAATAACTTTAAGACTGGCCTAGGTGAAACATAAATAGGTCTGTCTGGAATAGGAAAGATAATCATGTTAAAATTACAGAGGCAAGCATAAATGATCTAAAGTTTTGTTGTTTGAGGTATTTGGTCTTAGGGTCTTTCTTTCTCTCCAAGAAATGGAGAATTGTTTGCAAGGCTGGTGTAAATCCTTCCTACTCTTTACCTTCTGGGAGATGAAAAAGACTCAGCTGATCATTGTCATAGGATGTTCTTGATAAGCAACCTTTGATAGTTTTCTTCGAAAGAACCCAAATTTATATTACTTTCTACCTTGAGTCATTTGCTTCTAACACTATTTATTTTTGCAGAAACATTTTCTAGTTCTTTGCACCATCCTGAAATTGTGGGGCCCTATCCTAACACCAGTGTTTCAGTTGAGGTTTGAACTCTGTCAGTTCTCATGGGGTAGTTATGTCTTGGCTCCGATTTTGAATTCTTCAATTTTTACATCTAGATAAAATATATTTCCTTAGGCACCAGGGTTGCCACAGTTACTGCTGATTTATATGCACCTTTGAGTCACTTGAGCCTTTCTGTCCTGGGACTGCTGAGCCTCTGTGGTTTGGTAGAATGGCCATGGGAACTGAAATTTAGAGACCTGGGTTTGGGTTCCAGCCTTACCCCTTCCTGTCACTGTGGCTTTAGTAAAATTTAATTTACGTCTCTAAGCCTACACTGGGTGTTGTTTGTAAGCATCAACTAGGGGAGCAAATGTGAAAATGCTTTCTAAACTGGAATCAGAAATAAAATCACTGTTCTGTTTCAGTTTTTTGGGGGATGAGCTTCTTGACTCTCCTCTTGCTCCTTCCCATCAAAAGGCTCTCCTTTGCTTTTCCAGGCTACCCTGAGAGGGGTTAATAACCCCAGCACTTTGGGAGACTGAGGCAGGCGGATTACCTGAGGTCAGGAGTTTGAGATTAGCCTGGCCAACATGGTGAAACCCCATCTCTACTAAAAATCTGAAAATTAGCCAAGCATGGTGGTGGGCCCCTGTAATCCTAGTTACTTGGGAGTCTGAGGCAGGAGAATCACTCGAACCTGAGAGGCGGAGGTTGCAGTGAGCTGAGATTGCACCACTGCACTGCAGCCTGGGCGACAGAGTGAGACTGTCTCAAAATAAATAAAATGAAATAAAATAAAATACTCCTCCAGCCCCTTTTCATCTAGTTCATGCCTCCTGTTAAGATGCCATCTTAATAGTCCCTGTCTCAGGAAGCTAGACCTCTTACCATGGTAGTTTCCCCTTCAAATATGCTTAGTAGTACCACGGCCCTCTCCTCCTTAGCTCTTGGAATATGTCTAAGTTTCCAATGATCTATGAGATTTGATTATTGAAATTCATTGTGGCTCAGGAGACAGACCGCCTGGATTCCACTCCTGGCTGACACTCACCAGGTATGTAACTTTGGGCACTGTAATGCATGCCTCTATGCCTCAGTCTTTACACCTGTAAGATATAGATGATTACAGTGCCTACCCCATAGAACTATTGTGAGAATGTGATGAGTCAGGGCATATAAACCATGTAAACTGTGCCAGGCATGTAGTGAGTACTCAGTGGCGGTCACCTGCCGCTGTGTGAAGGCGACTCCTCTGCTGCATTCGCCACCTGTGTGGAAGCTCCATAAGGGACCATGCTTTGTCTTTGAAGAGCAAGGCCTGACTTAGAATAAGTGCTTAATAAAGATTTGTTAACGTAATAATGAATTTATGGATTTAGATTCTAAATTTAAATCTAAGCCAGTACTCTTAAAATGCTGGGATCATGATTTCATTATCCCCGTTACATTAAATCAAGTTAAAAAGCAGAAGAATTAAAGCCAAATCTTTAGAAAAATAATTCCCCTGATGTTGCATCTAAATCACTGGTAACTATTTGTAGATACCATGAACTTCCATTCATGGTACAGCCTAGTCAATTTGGTGTCTAAAATAATAATTAAAATATTTGCCAGAGTACAAAGAACTCTGCTAGACATTTTGGATGAGACAACAAATGACTCTCTCTCCGTTCAAGATGTGGGCTGTGAAGTTAGAACATAGTCTCAAAATAAGTCTCCTTGTGTTAAGTACCAAAAGAGGAGTAGACAAGCCCTCTCTGCTGGTGGTAGATGGTGGAGAACTTTGTCATGGGTCAAGGAACATGGGGAAATTCATAATTACTCAGGTATGCTTCTCCCCCCTCCACCACGTCCAACATTTTGTTAATATATAAATAACTCTGAATGTATTTTTTCTTACCCTTCTGTCCTGTATTTGCTATTTTTCCTTCTAAAGGTTTGTTCTGTAGTTTTATTGATAGAGGCAACTCAAATCATTTTCACAGTCTTAAAAATTTTCTTAGTCTTAACAAAATATCTTAACAATTGTAAATATAAAGAAGAGCTCTCATTGAAACAGTAAATGTTTTAATTAGTTCACATAAAATATATTCTTTTGGAAAAGAAATTAATATCTCCAAGAGATGTTTATACTCCCATGTTTATTACAGCATTATTCACAATAGCTAAGATATGAAATCAACCTAAGTGTCCATAAATAATATTACTATTATTCAGCTTTAAAAAGAAGGAAATCTTGCCGGGCATGGTGGCTCACGCCTGTAATCCCAGCACTTTGGGAGGCCGAGGCGGGCGGATCACGGGGTCAGGAAATGGAGACCATCCTGGCTAACATGGTGAAACCCCATCTCCACTAAAAAATACAAAAAATTAGCAGGGCCTGGTGGCGGGCACCTGTAGTCCCAGCTGCTCAGGAGGCTGAGGCAAGAGAATGGCGTGAACCTGGGAGGCGGATCTTGCAGTGAGCCTAGATCCCGCCACTGCACTCCAGCCTGGGCGATAGGGCAAGACTCTGCCTCAAAAAAAAAAAAAAAAAAAGGAAAAAAAAAAGAAGGATATCTTGTCATTTGTGACAACATGGATGAACCTGGAGAACATTATGTTAAGTGAAATAAGTCAGGCACAGAAAGATAAATACTGCATGATTTCATTTCACTGAAGTGGAATTTTAAAATACTGCATGATTTCATTTGCTTAAGTGAAATCTTAAGTCAAACTTGTAGGAGCAGGGAGTAGAATGGTGGTGGCCAGGGGCTAGAGGAAATGGCAAGGTATTGGATAAAGGGTACATTTCAGTTATTCAGGATGAATAAGTTCTGGAGCCATGACATGGTGACTATAGTTAATAATACCGGATTGTATACTTAAAATTTGCTAAGAGAACAGATCTTAGAAGAAATATTCTCACCACACACACAAACAAAAGGTAACTGGGAGGCTATAGGTATGTTAATTAGCTTATTGTGATAATCATTCCACAATGTACATATATATCATAACATCACATTGTATACCTTAAATATATACAATTTTATTTGTCAACTATACCTTAATAAAGGTAGAAAAAATAAAATATATCCCTTTTGTTTTAAAGTAATTTGGTCTCTGTATTAGTGAGTTACGATCAAGCCATTGCACTCCAGCCTGGGCAGTAGAGTGAGACCCTGTCTCTCACACACACATGCAGTCATCATGCTGCCTACCCAATGGCCTTCAGCCCTCTGTCTTCCTAGTTAGTAGAGCTCATCTCCCTAGAGAGGCCCCAAATGCCAAATAGTTTGATTCCCAGCCTGCCTTACAACACAGGCACAGGATTCAGGGGGGTGTGAGTAGAAGTCTGCTGAGTGGCTTCTGGGAAAGGCTTTTCTCTCTAATTACAAAATGATAATTAATAAACATTATTTTTTCTACCTTGACATTGGTACTGAAGAAAGTGAAGCCTAGAGCCATAGCAGCCTTCTTGGGACTCAAACATTAAAAACCAAATACTGAACATACTATAAAAGAAAGGAGGAAAGAATCTGGGCTTCTGATGACATCTGTAACTGCTACGCTCACCTTCTTGGTGTATGAGAAAATAAATGTGCTTGCTACTATCTACCCTTAATTGACTATTCTGTTACAAGCAGTCAAAACTATATGATGTATGAGGGTCACTTGGCTGTCATACTGCAAGACCAAATAGTATCAACTAAGCAACTTATTTTCAAAATGGGCCTATGTGAACCAGTGAAACATTTAGAACAGGGTAATGGATTGGCCCATGGGAGTTAGGAATTCTGGTTTCTATCATTTCAGCTGTGGCATCAACTAGTTAAGTGATTGGTACTAGATAAGTCATATAACCTCTCTGGTGTGCAGTTTCTTTACCTGTAAAATGAGAGATTTGGATTGAGAAAGCACTTAGGTCCCTCCCTTTCATCTCTAACATTCTCAGATGCTATGTTTAAAGTAGCATCTCAGATAGGGTTCTCGAAGAAACCAACTGAATCTGACATAAGCTTGAAGGAGGTTTATTAGGGAGTGCTCTTGGGATCAGCATCTGTGGAAGAGGTGGAGAAGGTACAAGATTGGCCAGAGGGAGAATATTAGCTGCAATGAAGTCTCAATGGAGGCCTCAGCCATGGGATTGCGGAGACTGGGATACGGGAGCAGGGAGGCTGGACCTTTGTTACTCTCACATCCATCAGTGGAGGAGGCTGCCCCAGGAGGAGGGGTGGGGTGGTTCTCTCTCCAGCAAGACAATCCACATGAGGGGTGGATGGCAGAGGGCTTTCTGCAGGGAGCACTCCCAGCAGCTGCAGAACGTGCTTCATTCCTGAATGGGGATCTGAGTAGTGCACCCACCATGAGTAGGAACCAAAGTTTACCTGTGTTAACAACACAAGGTTGACATCTTTCATTCCATTTTAATTGCTGAGTTTTTTTTCAGTATGGAAAATTTCAAGCCTCCACCAAAGTGGAGAGAAGAGTATAATGAACACTCATCTATTTCTCTCCCATCCTCAATAAAGATCCACATTCTACCATTCTAGTTTCACATATTCCCCACCTCTATATTTTTCCCCTCTGCTGGAATATTTTTAAGCCAACTCAAAATATTCTAATAATCACTTAGGGTTGATGAAATTCAACAGGCCATAGATTGTTTAGGGTGTCCACATGTGTCTCCAGTCGTAAAGGTGTCATTGATTAGAATATTTTAAATCATAACAGATTGCTTTTCCCCCATCCTCTATGAGTTTATTTCAAGGACTTCTCATGAAGCCCTGAAGGGACACTTTCAAGCCTCGGAGTTTTCACCTTCCCTTTCTTTCACCCAGCAGTAGGAAACTACAAAGTGTGGCACTGGGTTTTAAACTGGGAGCAGTATGTCTCATTATGAGCCAAGCCAATTAGGGGCTCCTAGTCAGTAGTATGTTTCACCACAGTATTTAGATGAGCAATGGCAAGCTGCAAAGCATTACTTGGTAAATGATGATTTTTAGGTTCCCAAGGTCAGTAGATCCAGGTTTTAAAATAGTGTTTGTTTTTGCCATGCCCTCACTTTTCAAAAATTCTTCCACATAATGGCCCTGTTCAATCATTTCTATTTCCAAACATTCATGTCCACTGACACTTCTAATAAAATGGAGGGTCTCAGCCCTATTGCCATAAAAGGGATCCCAGACAAAAAGGGATCACTAACAAAGTGAAATGTTTAATTCCTTTCAAAAATCAACTGGGAGGTGTAGAAAGATAGACATTGAAGGAAAGTTCAGATTGAATGCATCTCCCAAGCCATGTGCTCTCAGGAGTTCCTCTGAGCTATCTGCTACTTACTTGCCACTTACATTGTTTTCTAGAGGACGCATCTTTAATTCAGTTTTGTTTTCTTCCTTATGGGAAGCCTGGCTACACAGACAGACAAAAAAGTTTTAATTCTTAAGTGATTGTTCAGAAGCATGAAAGCCAGAGGCAGTCTAGTTCATGTGTATTAATACTATGGAAGGACAGATGAGGACTAAAGACTGCAGTGCCTATCCTAAAAAAGCATATAGTTCAATTGTGAGGAAAAGCCAGGCAAGCATGGAAATCCAATAAGAACAGTTACTTGAAAGCACAAAAATAAATTGAGTGTAACTTATACATAGATACAACCACCTTCGTGCAGTCTAAGAAATTTAGATGTTTCTCATGCTGCTTGAAAAGTTGGTCAAATAATGAATTCAAGGTTTAAAATTCAAAGGATACAGAATATACTTGGGAACTGAAATACCAACCTTACATGGTGCTTCCATGATGCTCATGAAAGAGGTTTTTATTTGGAAGTATATGTTTCAAGGTCACAAAGTGGAATATAATTTTAATAACTCTTCTAAGGCTCAGTATCACTGGGACTAGGCAAACACTACTGAAATTATTTTGCTTCTAAGAAATAAAGACTTGGGGCCGGGTGCGGTGGCTCACGCCTGTAATCCCAGTACTTTGGGAGGCCGAGGCAGGCAGATCATGAGGTCAGGAGATTGAGACAATCCTGGCTAACATGGTGAAACCCCGTCTCTACTAAAAATACAAAAAATTAGCCGGGCGTGGTGGCGGGTGCCTGTAGTCCCGGCTACTCGGGAGGCTGAGGCAGGCGAATGGCGTGAACCCAGGAGGCGGAGCTTGCAGTGAGCTGAGATCGCGCCACTGCACTCCAGCCTGGGCGACAGAGCGAGACTCTGTCTCAAAAAAAAAAAAAAAAAGAAAGAAATAAACACTTGGAATATGAGATAGAATAGTACTAAGAGAAGCAGACAAAATCCAACAAATATAAAATAAAATTGTATATCACAATCAAGTGTTTCCTAGACTACATTAGAAAATCAGTTATAGAAAGTTACCACAGTAATAAACACATATGATTATCTCAATAATGAAAAACTGTTGACAAAATTGAATGTACATTTGTAATAAAATATCTTATCAAGGAAGGCACAGAGCTATACTTACTGAACCTGATAACGTATATCCACAGGAAACATCATAATTAATGGTATTGTTGAGAGCCTTCCTTTTAAAGTCAGAAATGAGACAAGATTGCCTATTATTAATTCTATTCAACCTTGTATTAGTGGTCTTCTCCAATGCAGTTACAGCAAAAATAAATAATAAGTAAAATGTGTAAGAATTGGATAATAACAAAACTATCTTATTCCCAAATAAAATCATTGTGTAGAAGAAAATCTACAGAAAAGATTTACAAGTTGCTGGATATAAAAATCAATGTACAAAAATCAATTACATTTCTATACTCCCAGCACTGAATAGTTAAGAAAATTTTAAATAGATCCCATTAATATATCATTAAAAACATGAAGATTCTATGAATAAATTTTTAAAAATATGTGTAAAACTTCTATGAATAAAATGACAAGGCTTTATTGAAATACAACAGAGAAGGCTTAATCACACCACATACCATGTTCATGGATTGGAAATTTCAATATTTTTAAGGACAGTGTTCCCCAAATTGGTATTTAGATTCAATATGATTTCATTAAAAATACCAGTTTTTTTTTTTTCTGTGAAATGGACAAGCTGATTCTAATATTTATATGGACCAAGAGGAATTTAGTTTAACAGATATCACCACTTATAATCAATAATAATTGATTCAATATCTTATCAGTTTAGGGATGGTCAAATTGATCAAAGGAACAGAATAGAGAATGCAGGAAAAAATATGTATATAATATATTAGTCTGCTTGTGATGCCATAACAAAATATTATAGACTGGGGGGCTTACATAACATTTACTTCTCACAGTTCAAGAAACTGGAAATCCAAAATCAAGATGTGACTAAGTTGGTTTCTGGTAAGGGCCTCTTCCTGGCTTGCAGATGAGTGCCTTCTCATTGTATCCTCACATGGCAGAGAGACAGCAATCTCTCTCTTCCTCTTCTTATAAAGCCCTATCCTTATAACCTCATATAATTCTAATTGCCCCCTAAATGTCCTATCTTGAAACACCACCATACTGGGACTTAAGGCCTCAACACATGAATTTTTGGAAGACACCATTCAGCCTATAGCATATGGATAATTAGTTTATGACAGTAGCTTTTCAATAAATGACGCTGGGATAACTGGATACCCACAGGATAAAAACCAAAAATTGGGTCTATACCTTATGCCACATATGACATCCATTCTAGTGGTTAAATGTGCAAGGTAAATTTATAAAACTCTTAGAAGACAATATAGACTGTCTTTATAACCTAGAATTAGAGAAGTTCTTAAGACACACAAAACCCACAAACCATATAGACAAAGATTAGTAAATTAAACTGACTTAAAACTAAGAACCGCAGTTCATCAAACTTCACCATAAAGATAGTGAAAGGAAAAGCCACAAATCAAGAGATAGTATTTGCAATATACATAACTAACAAACGGAAATAGGCAATGGAAAACAGACCCTTCATAGAAGAGGAAACCCAGATAGCCAACACACACACAGAAAGTTGTGCAACCTCTTTAGTTAACTGGAGAAATACAAGCTAAAATCCATAATGATTTGTTTTGTTACCACTAAATAGGCAAAAAAATCTGGCAATATTAAATATTGGTGAAAGAATGCACAATTTCTATATGTATATTGCTAGTGAGAGAGTGAATCTGCAGATCCCGTAAAGAAAACAATTTGGCATTATCAGTGAAGATGCCCGTACCCATGGCCCAGCAATTCCACTTCCAGCAAGACCTAGAGAAATCCTAGGGTATACATTTGGAGAATTCTTTATAAATATGTTAACAACAGCACTATCTGAATAGAAGATAATGGGAAGTAACCCAAATGTCTATCAGCAATAGAACACATGGATGCAGGAGTGAACATGAATGAACTATAGCCACATGTAGCAAAATGAATGACCCTTAAGAACATAACGTCACTTGGAAAAAAATTAGCCACAAAGAATATATCTAATATATATGTATATAAAGTTCTAAAACATGCAGAAATTTAAAGTCATATAATTTTTCAGATAGAAGCATGATAAAATTACATATTAAGGTAGTAAGGGATGGCTACTGGAAAATTCAGGATGGGAAAGGAGATGGGGATCAAGAAGGAATTCAAGGATATTAAAACGAAGTGGTTATATTCTTTCCTTATGCTATCTATTCATTGCATCATTATTATTTATACCTCACATATATTTTAAATATTCTTTTGTATCAACTTAATAATCGATAAGTTTTTAAAAAGAGAAATACTGACCTGCAGCAATCTTTACATTGATTACATCTAATTTGTGGTTTTTAAGAGAATACTTTTCTATAGATATCATTTCCTGACAATATTGGAATAGAAGCGAAAAATAAATCCTCGTTATCCCAATAAACACGACAGAAAATCTTCAAAGACGAACTTCAGGCAGAGGGAGAGAGACAGAATAAAATCACCACCCGCCTACACGAAGCCAAAAGTCTCCCTTGAAAAAAGAGTCTTCGAGACGCACATCCCCCAGCCGACATCGCTTTCAATTCCAGTGATAAGGCTGTAAATTCCCTTCCCGGGCCTGGAGTTTAGTGTAAACACTCCAAGAGCCTGCAGGACCACAGAGAGAGAGAAATGGCTTGGCTCTGGCTGTTTTTCCTCTTGGGGGAATGCTCACTATCAACTGTTGAATCACAAAACCCAAACTCCCGGCATCTACCAAGGGTGGTGCGTCCCTGGCGTGGGGGAAGAGGGAGAGGGAGTCGGGGTAGAGGGAGTGGGGGGAGGGGCGTAAGGGGGGAAGGGGAAGGGGAAGGGAAAGGGGTGGGTGGAGGGCAGGAGGGGCTGACAGCGCTGGGGCCCCGGGCAGTGGGTTCCTGAGCCTCAGGCCCTGGGATCCCGCTGCAGCGGCTAGGTTCTAGCTCCACAGAACTGCCCACAACACACCCCACGCCGAGACCTTTCCAGCTTGCAGACTGCACATCATTTTAGGAGCTGGAACTGACCACGCGCACCTTTCTGCTCCGGGTCTAACTGGCCTCGGGGAATGGAAACATGGATAACAGTTCGGAACTGCCACTTGGGGAATGAAGCAAAAAAAAAAAAAAAAAAAAAACGCGCCGCGCACAAGGTTAATAGATCCTTATTTCCATGTTCATGTGGGAGATTAAAGCACATCTTGCAATTAATTTGGTTGCCCTGTGATCCATTACCGAGAATGCACACAGAGCAAGGCCAACTATGTGCAGCTCCGGGAGAGCGTGCGTCTCCGCCGGCAGAGCCTGCCTGAAACGTCTGCTCAGATAGCAGTTGCCAACAACAGCTCAGCCTGTCGGCTGCAGCACTTAAAGCTGATGGATATATATTATTTTTGTATGGAAAAAAAATCCATTCTACTGTTAATGACTCCTGGAGTATTAGCTCAACTATTTTATGTTAAAATAAAGGATGATTTAGAGAAGTTTCCCATGGCCCCTCAGTAACTTATGTCAGTATATTTTTAAAAATCAACTTTATTGAAGTACAATTTACATACAATAAAATGCAGTCATTTTAAGTGTACGGGTTGATGAGTTTGGTTTGTGCAACTAAGTACGATTAAGATGTAGAACATTTCCAACAGCCAGAAGTTCCTGTGCTTCTTTTCTGTCCATCGTCCTCATCCCCTGCACTCCCGGCCCCAGACAATCACTGATCTGCTTTCTGTCACTATACATAACGTTTTGCTGTTTCTAGAATTTCAAATAAATGGAGTCAGCTAATATATTTTAAATTCAGGGTCTCCCCCATTCTGAGAAACTTCAATTTTCTGAGGTGTTTTCTCTTGATTCTCATTGCTCAAAAGTGCAAGACTTCATTTTATTTCCCCTTACCCAATCTAAATTTAAACTTAAGAACCAGAAAAGTTGAAGATTTCTAAATTGAAGGGAAAATACATGCAACTCACACAGAACTTTAAAAAAAATGCTTTTATTTTACCTGTTTCATGTGAATTAACTGGACATGAGTTTCCCAACCTCATGGCTGACTGCAAGTGTCAGCTTCTGCGGGAATATGACAAAATCCATTTACGATAGCCACAAATAGAATAACAAAGAAAACTCTGAGAAGCCAGCCAATTATAAAATAGTAAAATAAATAAATAAATAAAATAAAAAATAAAAATAAAAATAAAGCTGTCTCAGAATTACCTATGGAAATTTCTTCTGTGTCCAGTCACTGACTGGGGCCACGGAGTAAGGTGGTAACTCTCTTCACATTTCTGAAAAGCCTCTGAGAGGTCAGGGAGCTTTGGGTGATGTAATGATATTCCACTGATTAACACCTGTGCCCAGTTCCAATAGAGCAGAAAGCTCTTCACGGTGAGCAACCCCGAGGTTCCCACTGTTCACAATCTTCCTAGGCACAAGGCTTCTTAGGAACTCAAGAATAGACTTGTCCCGAGGCACAATTTTAACTTATTCCCTACATCTTCTAGGCCATCACCTTTAGAGAGTTTTCAAGAGGCTGCAAGTCACAGGATTACAGAACTTCCATCTACCACGGCGGAAAATGAGAATACAGACTGTTTTCCTGCCTTCTGTTTTTGTTACTCAACATATCTATTTTAATGGCAATTAAACTCTGGTACCCTCCCTTATCTCTGTTGGCTAATGTATTTAATTCCACCACTCCCATAGGGAATAATCCCAAATCTACAGCCTGTACTATATTAAAGACTCATGAATGCTTAATCAGAGCAAACAGAGGATTTGGTTTGTATAAACTGCAAAAGCTTGTGTCTTTTATGTCCAAAGAGCAGGACTGAAAGAAGAAAATGACAATAAATCATTTCAAGAAACAGCCTAACGTAAATGTTGTATGTTTATTTAAAACTTCATACAATCATTTGTCTAGAGCTACAGCCCAGTTTCAGAAAGTGACTTGCCATAATGAGATTCAGAGGAAAGCAGTATTCAAGAGCCAAAAAGACATATTACCTCCTTCCCAAACTGGCTTATGGAGAAAATAATAAGCTCTTAAATAGAAAGAACCACAGCATCCAAGAGAGTAATGCAACACTAACACAAACCTTTGATAATTTTAAAATAATTCTTAGTTAAGGGATTGGGATACACAAAATTAACATAGTTTTAAAGAGAGTGGAAGGAGGCGACTTCTTTTTTGTCTGAGTTGAAGTGAAAAAAATCCAAGTTGATATCATCCTTAAGTTTGCTTCCAATAAAAAGAAACAAGAAGAATAGTGGCATGAGTCAGAGGTGGGGTGGGGATTTGGTTGTTTGTTAGGTATTTATTAAGTAAGAGGACGTGTTGTGCAGGGATTTAGAGCTTGAGCAGGCTCTGGCTTCAGGGTGCCTCGGTTTGAATCTTGACTTTACCACTTCTCAGCTGAATAGCTTGGGCACAACCTTTCTTTTTCTCAGTCTCTTCATCTTTCACATTGGATGATGATAAAAACACCAGCCTCAGAGAATTGTTGTAAAGATTAAACATATATGGAGTGCTTTAATAGTGCCTGGCACCTAGTGAGTAAGTGTTGGGTTTTTGGAGAGATCTTCCATGTGTTTTAAATATAGCACGAGGGAAACTTTGGCAGTGGTTTCACTAGAAAGTGGAGATGGGTAGAGGTTGACAAAAAGTTACTTGCTCTGTGACCCAAAGACTAGATTTTTTGGAAAGAGTGAGCAAAATTATTCTCAAATTATTTTTGAGGTAAAGCGCAAATATAATTCTGTTCCTACATTGCCTCAAAACCAAGATATGTAAAGCCAGCGTCAATCCTTGTTTCATAGGTTTGCACTGTCTTTTAAAGTATGCATTGTTCTCTCTTTTATTGAGAACAGCATGGAATCAGCTGGCCATTATGTGCTTTCTCAATGCACTATGGGCTTTCATAACTGGGTACACAGGATCACATAAATCCTGACTTCTCTAAGAGACAGTGCTGCCAACAAGTGCAACAAGACTGACAAGTGCAAAGTCTGGCCCACAGCAATATCCTAAAATCTGGATTAATCTGTTTGTAATATCCTGCTGGCAGCTGATGTGGTGGTAGATTTTCTATTTTTTCTCATTGATTTGTTTGATTGGGAAGAAGGGAGGGGGAGCCCTGATGAACTTTCAACTCTATAATAACCAAATAGAGAAGGTGGTAGGTAGTGGGGAGTTAATTTTATTATGTAGATGCTGATGTATAGCAATGCTTTCTGTCCTCAAGCTTCAAAGAGATACAAAAAATTTCTAAGGAATCAACCATAGAAATAGAAGACAGTTTATTTGTAGTTATATGAACTGATCCTGGGGAAGAAAACGGATATGAAGAATATATAATGCAACCTTACAAAAAAAAAAACTTAAAATTTTGCAGTTTGTAAGGGTGTTAATAAAAATTTCAACATAACCATAAGGAAAAGTGCTACGTTTCGTCAGTTTTACTGCCATCAAACACAGCTCTTCTAAATCAGAAAAAGTGAAGCTATTGTAATGCTAGGCTGCTGGCACTTATAGCTATGGATTTTCTTTTAATTTCCCCAAGAAAAGTCATAGCATATATGTGTGTGATTGTGCGTTGCTTGTCCAGATAAATAAGGACTATCCTGGTTTAAAAAAATCAATTATGTAATTCAGTTGAGATTAGTGTGCTATGAATGATGAAACCGATTTAATCCAGCATTTTCAAATCCCGTTTTTGAGACACACTGAAAGAGTAAGATAATGTACTTGGGGTCTTGATTTTTCCCTTCCCATTTAGTCTGCTTGAACATAAAAGTGAGAGTTTCTTATAAAATCCAATCAATATTTATATTTGTATGAAAAGCATTGAAGAAGCAAAGTTGTCAAGCCTCTACCTTTGTGACATTTATAATCCAGATGGGGAGATAAGATATAAACATATGGAACATTTTATGACAAAAGACAATATAACTAGCTTTTCAAAAAAAACTTTCAAAGAGATTTCACTGTCTGTATATGATTAATTCTTCACAAAATTCCCTGTAGGAATTATATTGCTGGAGAATTTCAGAGGAGAAATTTACTTCCACTGGAGAGAACTGGTGGGAGAGAGAAGGTAGAAGGCTTGAGGGAGGAATGGGGATGCCAGAAAAGGGGGAGGTAAGAGCCTGGGGCATGCTCAGGAGCCTGCATTAATCCACCTAAGAAATACTGAGCTTTTACTACATGCCAGGGCACTGTGCTCATGTATGAGTTGCAGGGGATACAAACAGGTTTAGTCCTTGCCTTCCTAGAACTTACAAAAATTTTTAAAAATATTTTTGTTATTGGACCCATTTGAACTTCTACTTTACATGTGCCAAATAGAAGGATATCTGCTGCTATTTACAATAGCAAAGAGTTGGAACCAACCCAAATGTCCATCAATGATAGACTGGATAAAGAAAATGTAGCACATATATACCATGGAATACTACACAGCCATAAAAAAGAATGAGTTCATGTCCTTTGCAGGGACATGGATGACACTGGAAACCATCATTCTCAGCAAACTAACACAAGAACAGAGAACCAAACACTGCATGTTCTCACTCTTAAGTGGGAGTTGAACAGTGACAACACATGAACACAGGGAGGGGAACATCACACACCAGGGCCTGTCGGGGGGTTGGGGGCAAGGGGAGGGATAGCATTAGGAGAAATACCTAATGTAGATGATGGGTTGCTGGGTGCAGCAAACCACCACGGGACATGTATACCTATGTAACAAAACTGCACGTTCTGCACATGTACCCCAGAACATAAATTATAATAATAATTAAAAAAAAGAAGTACACCTGCTGGTTCACTTGCCTTCTCCCTCCTTTATAATCCCTGTCCTCACTCAGGAATGCAGGTCCTTATGGACTCCCTAATCATCTCCCTATTTTAAAAAAATGTTTTTTGAACACTTGGATATGTTCACATAGAAGCCTGAAGAGACTGAAGGGCTGTCTCTTTCAGAAAATGTATTTTAAAGGGACATAGTTCATGGTGTAACTCCAGGTGCCAGCAAGATGGCCCAGGAGGCAATTTTAGTGTTGGGAGAAGGGGGACAGTTCTGAGAACCTTGACACCCCAATCCCCATATAAAATCACCTCTCCAGGCTAAAATACCTAGAATACTGATTTATCAAAGAGCTAATGTTTACTGAAAATAGCTTGAGTTTTTTCAACATGTCAACTAAGTTGTCCATCTTAAAGTATTTCTCAAAAGTCACTTAAGTAAAAAAAAATATATATATATAATGATTTTAACAATAAAGTAAGAAACAAACTCTTTGGAGCAGATTTACTCTGGGCATATACCTTGTTTACCTTTTCTTTGTTTTCTTATTTGTGTTTCTTTGAACATTTTGAAGTACTATCCTTTTATTTGGGGAAATTTTTCACATGAAAAAGATCAGTGGAAAATAACTTTAAATATTTTCCAAAAACAAGGGCAGTGCTGGAGTTATCTTTGCTAGAGACTCAGAGGAGGAGGGCCAGGAAGGTAATAGAATCTCAACGTGCAGCATAGCGTGGTGAGCCACGCAGGGCCTGTGGTTCGATTGCCCTAGATTGTATTTAGGTCTCACCACTGAATAACTTGAATCACTTTGGGTAAGTTCTTTAACTTCTCTCGGCCTCAGCTTTCTCGTTTGAAAAATGTGGATAATTCATCTCATTAGATTGGTATAAGAATTTGATGAACAAATTTATATCAAATTCTGAGCATAAATGAAGGGCTTTATAATTATTAGCTAGGATTCATTTATCTACGATGTGCCAGTTAGTGTTTTAGGTATTGGGGATATTGCTGTGATCAAAAGTTTTTTCTCTCATGAAGATTGTGTTCTACAGGGAGTTCACAGACAATAAATGCATAAATATATAATATATAATATGTAAAATGTCAGGGGTGATAAGTGCTATGAAGAAAACTAAAGCAGAAGAAGGGGACAGAGAATGGCTGTTGGGAAGAGGAATTACGGCAGATAGGAAGCTAGAGTAGGTCTTTCTGACATTTAGGCAGGGACCTGACTGAGGGGATGGAAGGAGCCATATGCACATCTGGAAGAAAACAAAGAGAGGCTGAAGTCACTGTTACAAGATTTTGCTTTCTTTTTGCCAGATCCGCTTTTGAGCTGTTCTGTGGCTTTTGGCATGTCTGTGGACACTTTTACATGTTTCCTTGGAATTACTGGGAGTGCTGAAGAGACAGAATCTGGGAGGAGCTTTCAGGAATGAGCCCCAAAGTAACACCACAGCGCTACAGCCTGTGCTAGGAGGAGGAAGCAACCATGGGAACTAGGAGGCTTCCGCTAGTTGCTGGCTCCAGAACCATCCATGTCTGTAGAAATCTGCACCAGCAAAATGACTGTGCTGTTTCACATGCCTTGCTAACGTTGGGATACACCTCTCCATGACAGTAATCTTCCCCAGACCCTGAACCAGGAAACCCCTTGGCCATTTGGAATCTCAGTTAGCCTGAGTAAAAACAGGTGCTAGTAATAGCTTCCAAGAAAATTCGTTACCTAGCTGAATCCCAAATATGTTAAAACTAGTGTCAGTATCCAGCTTTGGGCCAAATATAAGCAATTTTTAAGCAACAGGGTAAAGTTTCTCTTAGCCAGAGCATGATTCAATCCAGCTACCATTTATTATGTTTTTCTTATGCACCACTATGACTGTTGTAGAAGCTGGGGCTTAGGGGGACTTCACTAAGAGACCTTCCAAACACTCAGCGTGGTTAGTGGAAAGTACCTGATGCTTCGGGCAGGGATATCTGAGTATCAGGAAAAAGGTATAATTATTTTATACATGCTGCTCCTGCCTATTAGTGTCTATGACCTAGTTGACACCCTGCAAGCTGTCCAGATTAATAGTTCCTCCTTCTGGGAAGAAATGAACCGGGAGATGGGAAGGGAAAAGGCGCGCAAGGTGTTGCAGAGTAGAGGAAGAGGGCTCTCTGTCCTGCTGCAACCGCAGTGTGGCAAGCCCTGGTTATAAGGCACGTATTGCATATGTCACAGCCCTCATGGAGTTATCCAAGTCCCTCAAAAGCCAAACTTGTGCAAGATGAGAGATGAGTCATTGTCACATTGTGTGCCAGGGCCTACAAGTGCGCCATAGCTTCCCACCTGCTGTTTTATCTTTACTCACAATGGTGTTCCCTGACTCCCCACCTGACAGGTGAGTTTCAAGGCTGCTCAGAATGTTTCCTCTTTCTGGGCCCCTACCCTGAACTCCCCAAGTCAGGGGGCCCCCCTGAACCACCTGCTTTCCCAGTTGGTCTTCTGAGGACTTAGGTCACATTTCTCTTAGAATGATCTTTCTGATCATTCCTGTAATTACTACTAATTGCTCCTGTAATTACTAGTCCACATGCCTGCCTTCCCAACTGGATTTGGATGTCCCAGAAGGGGGTGCCTATTCTAGAGTGAGGAGTCTCTGGTGTCAGGTGACTCACTTTATAATTTTCAGTCTTCACTTCAGTCTCTGAGGTAGGCCTTATAGCTACTAGCTTGTAGTGATAAGATTCACCCCCAAGTCCACTCGGCTCCACCAGGAGCCTTATGTCATGACACTATGCTTATAGTGTCATAACACTTAGGATATTCTGTATTAATTCTTTAACCCAAAGGAATGAATGAGGAATTTGATCAGCTAGTAGGGCAAAAAATTGCAGGAAGGTTTCCAAGTCCCACCGTCAAGATGTTCGCATAGTTGGGAAGGGGATAGGATGGGCTGAGGTATTAGAATAAAGGGCCACCCAAGGAGCTCAGGACCTCTAGGGTGACCTGGGGCTGTGGTACTTAAACACAGAGTGATTCTGGAAGCATCTCCTTCAGTGACTACATGTCTTTGTCACCCTGATGGAAGAGGTTTGGGCCCAGATAAATTAAATCTGTGCTATTTTGAAATCCACCTGTCGTAATTTCCCCTTTGCTTGACATGATTTGTGCTTACTGGTAGGTCCTTTCTATAGAGATTACCTCTGCTGTTAAGCTTTCCCACAGGTTGGAAGTTTGAGGCTGTGGCTTAATAAAAGCACACAGTGACATTTTCAGATTTGTAAACATAGTTTTTCTTGACCACTTTATCAAGTGTCACAATTAGGGCTTTGAATTTTCTTTAATGGTTTTTACACACAGTGTAATGGAAAAAAAAAACCACACAATAAGAGGTCCCGCTGGCAGGTGTTTTAACAACCCTAAAATTATAAAGCCAAGAGTTCATTCTCATATCTTTAAAAATGACCAGGTCCTTGTGGGCCCCTATTAATGTTTTCTCAATTCTATTAATAGACTTCCTTTGCTAGTGCCTTGCAATGTATAACACATGGCATGTTTTATGGAAACACTACCAGACTCTGTTTTGGAAGTTTCTTTTTCTTTCTTTCAGGCTTGACATTACATGTTTGATCAGAAGTAATCATAATTTATACTTTTTTTTTTGGTACAAGCTACTTGTTTTAGTTTCTCAAAGTGGGGAATGTCGCTCCAGAGAAAGGTCTATTTGAGAGTTAAAATCCTTTGAAACACAGAACACATTTGATTCTTGAAAATGGTTCCAAAGTCTGGTTTCCCTCTTCAGAGTGGTCAAATGCAAGCTGAAAAGTGTTTCAAATGAAAATCCCTCTGCTATCTGACATCTCCCTTGCTTGATAAACACAGGCAAGAACTGAAAACTACTGGCTCAGCACTGTAGTGTTGCTGACAACCATTCAGTCCATGCCAATTTCCAAGGCATTAGTTAATTCAATTAGTTAATTTTTTTAAAAAGTAATTACATAGCTAAAATACATATACATAGATAAAATTTCCAATGGTGAGAGAGGGTCTACAAGGAAAACACAAATTATTCTCTATACCAGACGTTGGTTCTCCAATTTTCCTAGTTTCTTAAGAATTCTTAAAATATTCCATGCATACAATAAACATTTTATTATACACAGACAGCCTACTCTATATGCAGTCTCTACACACTATTACTTGACAATGGCATATTAGCACACGTAACTTTACAGAAATATTTTTAAAGGATTTTAGAATTCGATGACACTTAATGAGTCCCCTTCTGATGGGCATAGAGATCATTTCCAGTCTTCTGCTATTATAAACAGTGATTCAATAAAGCGTCAATTTACAGCGAGGGCAGACCTTTGGTAGCATGGGGGTGGAAGCCCTAATATAGCAGAGAAGCAGCTGCTTTTAACAGCTCATGGCAAGAGAAAGCCCTCAAAGGGTCAAGTATGGTTTCCTGGGCACACTTTTGTTTGAAGGCTGTGTAGCTGCCACACTAACATGATTTTAAAACAATACAATACAATAATTTGACCCCTTTTGACCTCAAAGGTATATGGCAGTGATTCCTGAAGTCAGGACATACCATTTTGGAACAGATTTTTAGTGAAAATGGTGACCTTTGCATATTCTTTATTTCTTTCATCTTGTTTTCTTTAGTCTATTTGAGTATTTGATATGCAAAATCAGATTGTCTCTACTAATTACCCAGGACAATTTTCCTGTGTTGTTTAGTTCACTTTAAAGGGAAAATAAATTGTTGGCTATTTCAGCATTTTAAAATTCAAACCTCAGTGAAATATTCTTGCCTAAAATATTGAATCTGAATCTAAACAAGCCCTCTAAATCTAATAACCAAATTACAGAAAATATGAGACAGAGAGAGAGAGAGACAGAGAGACAGAGAGAGAGAAATTAACCTATATCATGAAGAAACAATCAGCCACGTCAGAACATAAGGTGTTCTATGGGACAAACAATCAAGTTTTTCTATAAATACAAACCACAAAAAAGGGGCAGGAACTGAGCTTTGTTCTAGAATAAGAGAGGCTTAAAGAAGTAATAACCAAAAACAAATTGGGTTTGGATTCAAACTATCTGTAAATGAATCACACCATCTGTGAGACAATTGGGGAAATTTGAATAAGGCTTGGGTGACATTAGGAAATTATTTTTAGTTTTGTTAGGCAAGAAAATGACTTGATGAATATGTTTTTAAAAAGTCCTTAAACAGACATGCATACTTCAATATTTATCAGTGAAATGATATGACACCTGGGATTTGTTTTAGAATATTCCAGAAGAGAACTGGAGACAATACATGAAACATAATTAGCAAATTCTTGATAGTTGCTGAAGTTAAGTGATAGGTAAATGGGATTCACTATATAATTCTTTGATTTGGGGGTACCGTGTTGGTTTTCTAGAAATTTCATAACAAAGTCCCATAGACTGGGTTTCCTCTGGGCATGTCTGTGTCCTAATCTCCCCCTTTAAATATGGCTAATACTAATCATATTGGATTAGCGCCTACCCCAGTGGCCTCATTTAACCCTAATTACCTCCTTAAACCAAATCTCCAAATACAGTCACATTCTGAGGTTCTAGGGGTTAGGACTTCAACATGTGAATTTTGGGAGGTTATGATTAAGCCCATAACAGGTACCAATGAACTTTTCATAACAAACAAGTTTTATAAGTAAAAGCAATGTTAATTTGTGTAGGAGACAGTTTATCATGGGCAGCTTGTTTGCTAATACACACAACAATGTCAGGTGATCAGAGATCTCATGATCTCTTCTTCCCTGCTCTCCTCCCAGACAGAATAAAAAAGCCACTGATCACAACTGAAATAAGCTGATTTATTTGGTTCAGTTATTTGATAAGCACACAGACCTCAAACCCTAAAAACTCACTGTGGGAGGATTATGAATTTCATGATGTGAAAAGATCACTCCAACCTTGGAAAGCACTTATATCTAAGAGGAGGGCAGCTAAGCTGTCCCCATTGAGACTGGGTATGTAGGGGTATGGGGCCGACTGGTTAAAGCAGATTGGGTATACCTGTTTAGCACCTGTTTTTCTTAAGTAAACTTTAATAGACTCCTTTAACCACACCACTCACTCTCCTTTTTCCTCCCAGTGTTTTTTCCCCTCCCCATCTTACAAAGTAAACCAAGGACTCTGGATAAATTTTATAATGAGAATGATGTCAGACCTCTGGGTGTCAGTCTTTCAGAAACACAGAAAGGCAGTTTTCTTGGTATTCTCACAATTTGCTGGTGAATTTTCTTTTCGAGAAATTATTCTGACACTGTTTCAAGAACCATAATCCAGTAGTCCCATTTTGAAAATACATTCTTACCCAAAATATGGGGGAAAATTACATGTACACAGTTGTTCATCACAGTAGTATTTATATTACCTGAAAATTGGAAGCAACAGATACATGTTTAATGTTAAAATAGTTTAACTATAGCACATCTAATTGCTAGAAAATTCTATGACCCTTAAGGGAGAATCCTATTAAGAAAAGTCCATGAAATATTTATTTAAATAAATATTTTAAATTCTGGAAAAGAGGGAAAGGATAAACAAAGTCACAATACAGACAAATCTGTACAAAATTTTTGTGACACACAAAGAATTAACTTTCTTAATTTACAGCAAACTCTTACAAATCAACAATAACAGTAAAACACCGGTAACTCAATAAAGAAAGAAACAATGAGGATGAGCAATTTACAGAAAATGAAATATAAACAGCCAATCATATGAAACAATGTCAAATGCACTCAACTAAAAATTGAAGAAATCCCTATTGCAATTACAATGAGATATTCTGTCTCACCCACCTGGTGGCAAAAATCTGATGATCGAGGAAATGGTTTGAAGAAAGAGGAATTTTTGGTAGAAGCCTAAATGGGTGTGACCCTTTATGGAGCAGAGTTTGACAATATCTATCAATTTTTAAATGCACATTCCCTTTCTCTTAGAGGTTCCACTGCTAGTAATTCCAGAGAAACCTCTTTATGGTGCATAATGATATGTGTGTGTGCATTATTACCACAGCATTTTTATGTAAATAGCAATCATTGGGGTATGGTTGGACAAATTATGCCATGTCTACATAGTGGAATGCTATGCAGCTGTTAATGGAAATGAGATAGCTTTGTGTTTACTGGCATAAATTCTGTGGGGCAGTAAGTATATATATATATATATATAGTTATAACACATAAATATATATATATAAAACACATAAACATATATATATATATATGTGTGTGTGTTCATCTGTCCCTGCAAATGCTCAGCAGTATGTGAAAAGATGCACGCTGGGCTGCAGGCATTGGCTGTCTGGGAAATGAAATGTGGTGGAGGAGAGTCAGATGGAGATAACCTTTTCCTTTCTATAATTTTATGCCCTGATAGATTCAGGCAAGTATGTAGCACTTTTATAATACAAAAACTCAAAGTGACAGTTAAAAAGAATTTTTAGAGGATCATGGGAAATACTCAGAATGCTAAGTGATAAACAGGAGACAAAACTGAATTTGCAATGTATTAATAGTAAAAATTCACATGACAATTAAAAGGAATAGAACACTCCCAAATTATAATAGCTTATGATCCGGTAGTTGAATTATTGGGAAAGTTTTTTTCTCTATTACCTAAATTTTTGGCAACCTGTTTTCATGACTTTTACTATTTCAAAATAATTGAAACAAAATAAAGCATACACAGTTTCTCGATTGACTTTAATTTCAAAAACTCACATGTGCACCTAGCAATGGGTCAGTGAAGAGCATATCAGAATGAGAGGAAGCCCACAGGTAACCAAGAAACCAAACTCTGCATCCAGAACCATCCTGAAATCAAGAAAAGGTTCTCAGAGGATTCTTGCATCCAGGCCATCCAGACTCACTGAGTGGTCTCAATTGAACATCCAAAGAAACCAGCATTTTTATCTTGAGAATTCTGAAAATTATCTAACTTTTCCTTGTCTCAAATCCATGGTGTCCTCGGCAATTTCTCAGGTTAGCCCCATAAACCATAGCCCCACTTATTTCCCATAGTCCTATTGTAATTCTCTCTTGCCCTTAAATCAGTTCCTACCTTTCTCAGTATCCCACAAATCTCTTTCCATGTGCCATCTACAACTGTCCCATTTTGACCTCCAACACTCTGTCTTCAAAATCTTCTCTCGCTTCTTTGCCAGACATATTCATCAGGGTTCTCACAAGGAGGCTACTTATTTTCTCAGGTCCCACTCATCAGAACTTGGAGACAGGCCTACTTGTTTCTCTCCTGACGCTGCCACTTCCAAACCACCAAAACTCCCATATATATTTGTCTTCCAACCCAGTCTTCTCTTCTGAGCTCCAGATCCACATATCCTACAGCTCCCTTAACAGATCTGCTACTGGCAGATCTCATAGGCACCTAAATGGAAGAAATGCCTATTGCGTTTAAAAAACATGCACAAAATATCTTAAATGTGATCCTTCATCTTCTTTCCGCAAACCTACTTCTCCCTCTCTAGTGCTTTCCATCGTGGTAAATGGATCTGTTCATGCCAGAAAGCTGGGCTTCCTTGACACTTCCTTCTCTCTCACTTCTATATCTAACCATCATCAAATCTTACGGACTCCTAGATATTTCATAAGTCCAACCACTTTGCGCATCTTTACTCCATTATCCTGGTCCAAGCCCCGTCATGTCTCAAGGAGACTATTGTAATTGTCTCTACTTGGTCTTCCCGTGTTTTCTCAGTCCTCTTTCTCATCTGGTCTCCACACAGTGGTTCTACATGTGTAACATGGAGATACAATCACATCCTCCTTGAGCCCCTTCAAATGCATGCCTTTGCTCACAGAATGAGACCCAAGCTCCTTAGCTGGCTCTGTAAGGCATTCCATAATCTGCCTCTACTCTAGCGTCCTCATATCCCAAATATTTAATGAAGAAACCCAGACTAATATGGGACCTGGCCTAGGAGAATAAATAAGTAAACAAAATAACTATGATCATGACAAGTGCTACGAACAGGCTCTGAGCTAGAGACTATCAGGGTGAGAAGAGCTGACCTCTTTGAGATGGGGTGATTAGAAAAGGCCTTGGGAAGAGACAACAGTTAAGTTCATCCCAGAAGTATGAGGAGGTATCAGGCATTGTGAGGACAGAGGGAAGTGTTTCAGCACCTGCAAATTCAGAAAGCTAAAATAGGTGACAGTATAGAGAAAAAGATAGAAGCCCATTGTGGATGGAGAAAAGTGAGGTGGGAATTTAGGCAAGGTCTCCTAGCCATGATCAGGGAAGAGTTGGGATTTTATTCTAAGGACAATGGAAAACCACATCTCCTTCACTGATCATACTCTGTCCCACTGGGGCTCTTTCATTTCTTTAAATGGTTCAATATCTTTCCTGACCCACAGCCATCCAAACATAGTGTTCTGTCTGGAACCCCATTTTTTCTTCTGTCATCCATTTGGTGCCAACACATCTTTTGGGTCTCAGCTGAAATGCCACTTTGTCCCAAAGCCCATCCCTGGCCTCCCAGTTGAGGTCAGGCCCTATCACATACTCTCATATGTCCCTCTGTTTTTCCTTCGTGGCTCTTCTCACAACAGAAACGACTTGATATAACATGTCTGTTTGCCAGCCACTCTATCCCTAGGACTGGGCACAGCCCAGATTCTTTAAAAGCATTCTTAAATAAATGAACAAATGCCTAAGTTAATGAAAATTGGGCAAGCTTAGAGTGTGTTTGACGGAGGCTGACAATGACAATCGAAACTTTTAAAGTTGGAAGTGATCTGGAATCCCTTTAAGCTAAGCCACTCATTTATTGATAAATGATGGATCCAGAAAGGAGAAGTCATCTGTCCAAGGTCACTGAGCTGCTCACTGGCAGATCCTGCTTCTGGATCCAGAGACAGACCCTCCCATTTTTCTCATAGAACTCTGTGGCACTTGAAAAAGGTCCTCGGGGAAGTAAATTCTTTGAGACAAACTGTTTCTGGCTGCTAATAACTGACTAGGAAAGAAAAAATAACGTAGGCAGCATTAGTATTTTCCTGATGGATTTAGTTACAGAGATTAAAGTGTCAGCTTGGTAAAGTTCCAGCATGTCTCGGGTTTGACACTAGTTTTAGAGTGAAGGTAAAGACGTCCAGAGCAGGCTTTTTGACATGTTGGGGAGCAGCGTCCCAGGGGTCTCTCCCTCAGAACCTAGGCTCAGTTTGTACGGTGGGTCTGGTTGGCTCTGGGAGGCCCACAGCTAGAAAGAATAACAGGGGTGTG
Source organism: Pan paniscus (assembly GCF_029289425.2). Taxonomy (NCBI): domain Eukaryota; kingdom Metazoa; phylum Chordata; class Mammalia; order Primates; family Hominidae; genus Pan; species Pan paniscus. Next base: position 118,557,204 of record NC_073253.2, on the reverse strand, counting down.
CCGTCCAGGCCTGAGACCTGTTGGCACTGAAGTGTGGGAAAAGTTCTCACAAGGCCTGCCCACGGTCAGCCCTGTCCAGACCGAGGTTATTAATCTTTCATGTCCCCAAACACTCAAGTCACAGCATTTTGAAAGGGAAAAATAAAGTGGGATGTCATGGGGGCAGTGTGGTAGAGTAGAAAGAACAGCAGAAGGTGACTTGGGAGCCTGGACTTAAGTTCCTTGAAAGAAATCAAGAGTATTGGACCAGGTGATGTACAAGCTGTCTACTGGCTTTATGATTGGGCTTGAAGCTTTTAAATCCTGTCCAAATCCAATATATCTAAACACGTTTTCAGGAAGTGGGAATAGGGCTTAGGATCATGGAGTCAGACTGCCTAGAGTCCAGTGTTGGCTTTACCATATATTAGCTGTATGCTTTTGACCTCTTAGTGCCTCAATTTCCTCTTCTGTAAAATGGGCTTCATAGGGTTGTTTTGAAAATTACAAGAGAACTCTATTAAGGTGGTTAACATATACTAAGTGTTTGATGAATGTTATCTATAACTAGTATTATCTTCTGACACAGGAAAAGCATGCCCAGAAAAGACGAGGGACTACAGCAAGCCCAACCAAGGCTTACGGTCACTTACACGGAAGAAAGATAGTTCCTCAGCTGTCATCTGTATCCAAATCGTGTAAAAAAAAAATGGTATTCAGGACATAACAAATAGATAAGCACAGTCCAAAACTGTTCATACAGCCTGATCTCATTTTTGAAAAATTCAATATGAAACCCAATTCTGTGTATATAGGTAAGGAGGCACAAAAAAGAATGTTAGCAGCAATTACCTCTGGGAGGAGATGATGGGGCAATCTGTGGCCTATATTTTCTTTTTTATTTCTTATTTGCTTATTTATGCTTTCTAAATTTGCTCAGCAAACACTTTGTGAAAACAAGGATTTTTTTTAATGCTAACATCAGAGGAATTGGAGAAAATAAATCAAATTTTTGTCAATAGCTTTATTATACTTATAGATTACTCATCATCTGGGACCCTGAATCATTCTCATTTTGTAACTTTTCATTTGGAAGTTATTCCTACAACTGCTTCTGGGCTTTTAGTTGCAAAACAAAACAATGCAAAAATTGAAGGAGTCAAGTGTCAGTGGGAAACTGAAACATGTGGAGAGGGAACACGACAATAATTATTCGTTAAATGGCCAGGCGCGGTGGCTCACGCCTGTAATCCCAGCACTTTAGGAGGCCGAGGCGGGCAGATCACAAGGTCAGGAGATCGAGACCATCCTGGCTAACACAGTGAAAACCCAACTCTACTGAAAAAAAAAAAAAAAAGAAAGAAAAGAAAAAAATTATCTGGGCATGGTGGCAGGTGCTTGTAGTCCCAGCTACTCGGGAGGCTGAGGCAGGAGAATCGCTTGAACCCGGGAGGCAGAGGTTGCAGTGAGCGGAGATTGCACCACTGCACTCTAGCCTGGGTGACAGAGTGAGACTTTGTCTCAAAAACAAAATAATTATCATTTGTTAGATGAATGCAAGAATTAGCGAGATTCACTCAAAATCTCCATGGCATGGAAACTGATTGCACATGGGGTAATATCCATGCTCCTTAATATGAATCACAGTGTGACTCCAATCTTGCAGATACACACACACCCTGAGTTTCTTCAGGCCTGTAGGTACACACAGAGTTACATTAAAGGTAATAATTCAAATTCCACTGGCATTTGTCCCTACCTGCTTAACACAAATCCCCTGAAAGCAATGAAGTCAATGGATAATGAGAAAGTAGAGACTAAATAAAAAGAGAATTATAGTCTGCTATCTTTAAAATGATTTTCTCAGTTGTTTTCTAACACATCAAATTTTAAAAATGTATTTCAAAATGTACTCTTTGGAAGGACGATTACATATTTGTTTCTTTGAAATATGAGGGTTGCATGAATTTGGACGTGCATGTATTTCCTTTCCTATAGTTTGTGTACTTCAGGCAGTCTCTTCCTGGAAAAGGATGGATGGTCTTAAATGTGTTCTATCTCCCACGGCCCTAAGGCGATGCTGGGCAAATGATATCCCAGAATAATCACTTTTTTTTTTTTTTTTCTTGAGGCAGGGTCTTCCTCTCTCACTCAGTCTGGAGTGCAGTGGTGTGATCATGGCTCACTGCAGCCTCAGCCTCCTGGGTTCAATCAATCCTCCTACCTTGGCCTCCCTAGTAGCTGGGACCACAGGCAGACGCCACTATTCCCAGTTAAAACCACATTTTAAAGCTGGCAAAAAAAAAAAAAAAAAGCTTCATGCTTCAAAATCTCTCCTGCCCTTTGACCTAGTGAGGTTACCTGGAATCTCCAAAAGCCAGATGGTCCCTTCATGGCAAGGCTGGGCTCTTTGTGCTCATACTGGCCGTTTTCTTTTTTTCTGCACTAAATACTTATTACAATTAATACTGAATTGAAATAGGAGCCCAAAGCAGTAGCTGGGAATGTCCCAAATCATTTCTCTCACGAAACCTCAATTCTTCTTCCTCCCAGTAATCCAAGGAGTAGAGTGGATCAGATTGAACTTAAAGGTATAATGAGTAAAAAAAGAAAAATTCAAAAGCACTTCTGCCTTTCAACACCTCATCCCTTCTGAAATATTTTAAATAGTGTTTTGGGGAAAAGCAAAGTTGAAGATGGCTAAATAAAGTGTTGAATTAAATTATTCTTTTCCTAGTCATCTGAAGTATTTTATTAGATTACTGCATATCTAGAAAGACCTAGAAACCTACAGGGCCCTTTGTTCTGTGAGGGCCTCCCCTTTGCATTCCTTCTGACCCACCAGTGCCCACTCCCCACCACTTATCCCTAACAGAGGCCTGTCTTAGTGCATTAATGAAATCACTAATGTCCAGCAATAGACACCCTAATACCACTGTTCCTAGAATGACATATATATTACGCTCTGCCTCCGTATCTTTCATGAGGGAGTTTTTATGTGTCACTAAAAAATACTGTATAACACTCTTTATTAGCCCCATGATACCCCAGCCCATCAATACTTGTCCAGGCCTGATGAGATCATGCTATGCTTCTTAATCAGAGTGAAAGACAGCAAGAAATAACTTTATTAAAAAATCAATTAAAAACCAGTTGCCCAGGTGAACAAAACACATCTTTGGGGCATGAGAAGAGTAGTAATAAGGAAATGAAGTGGCAGGAGGCACTGCTGAGAAAAAGGCCTAGTGATTACTGGTCATCTTGGTGTATGTCACTTTTCTTTTTGTTTTGTTTACATAAAACCCTTTCATTCAAACACAAAAAACAGTCACTATTCTCAGGTGCTCTGAATGAGGTTTTTAGGAACAGCAATGGGTTTTTGCAGAACCATCTATAGACTCACCTGGTCCACAACACACCCAGCCACAGGCAAGAAGTCAAACTGATAGCAAGGTAGTGCAGACCTTGGATTTCTGCTTCAGAAATGATGCAGCAATGATGGCTTAGTATACGTGCTGCTGAAGCAAGCACAGAAATGATGGCTTAAAGTGCAGACTTCAGGGTCTATTCCTAGAGAATCTTTTTTAGTCATGTTGAGAAGAACACAGACATCTGAATTTTAAGTAAACATTCCAGGTGAGTTGCATGCAAAAATAAAGGCTGAGCACCACTCTTGTAAGAGGCATGACCCATAAGCCTGCAGTCTTCTTAGTGCAGAAAGTTCACCAGATGGCCACCAGATGGTTAGGTCTCCCAATGTATCCACCCATGTAACCACGCACCCCAACCAAGATATGGAACATTTTCCTCCCTAGAAAGTTCCCACAAACCCCATTACAGTTCTGCCTCATCCCCCGCCCAGACAACCAATGATCTGACTTTCATCTCCCTAGGTTAGTTTTGCCTGTTGCAGAACTTTGTGCAAGTAGAACCATACTCTGTTGTGTCTTGCTTCTTCTGCACAGTCATATCTATGAGATGTCATGATATAATGAATGGATAGCACTTAGCACAGTGTAAGGCCATTGTGCATGAATGCCAGCTGCTATCATCATAATTATTAATATCATTGTATCCTCTGAAGATTTATTATGGTTTTCTTTACTATTCAAAAATAATGGGAGTAATTATGGTGGCTGCACAGCCTGGGAAAATACTTTTATTATGGGTTGTTAGGCTTCTTGCTAAAAGGTCAAACTTCTTTAGGAACACCCTGAGACAGCAGACGTAAGTTGGCCAGGTAGCTTGGTTGCAATACAGCTACCACATAGTGATCACCAGAGCTCTGAGACACTACTCATAGCAGTTTTATCATGGGTTCCTAGAGAGCCAAGCCACAATTGTTACATAAATATTCCTGCTTAAGAAATACTGGCTCATGGAGCTCATGAGTAATGAAACCAGATTCCTTCAGAGGTAGGAAGAGGCCTTTAAGGAGAGAACAGCCCTACCTATACCTCGGCTTCTAGAAAGCTGACAGTGGAGTTGTATGTGTTCCTTTTAATTGTTTTCCATCTATAATTATGACACTTAGAATATAATTATTTAGAAAAACAGGAAGAATGTGACAGGACACAACTATTACTCTTGTGTTCATTTCTGGTTCAACTGGGGTTCTATGGGAATGTAGATAGCAGAGAAACTAGATTAGGCTTACTCATTTTATTATTTATGTATTTGTTTGTGTCAAGAAGGCTTTCAACCCAGAGCAGATTAGAAACTCTTTCCAGGAAAATTAAATCTGGGCTTAAAAAAATATATGGCACTAAGCTCTATTTAGCAAGGTGAATTCCCCTGGTAGAAAGCCCAGTATTAGACATTATGCCCTGCTTGGAAAAAATAACATTCATATTAAATAGTTTGCATTTGTTGGGGGAAGAGGGATAGCATAAAACTAACAAAAAAGCAGAAATAAGTAAGGGCAACATTTTGCTGGCATGCTAATGGTAACACAACAAACTAGCTCATGGAGATGGCATATTTTATCCCATGGCAGCCAATGTATTAGACAGTGATGGACCATAAGGGAGAGAAAGTGAGGAGTCTGAAACTCTCTCATGACACTTGGAACAAGCACTCTGTGGCCCTAGCAGTCCTGTTCACTGGTGGCTGCATTGGAAAAATCCCTTTGGTCTGCTTTTATTACATGATTTTGTGGGCATTCCTATTCAGTAATCTTTTTGATAAATATTTATTCAGTGCCATTTTTTTTTTGCCAGGTACTGTGCAAACTTCAAACTTCTTTTGGCTCTAACTGAAAAGCAAAAAAGAATATCATTTTAATATGGACTCTTATTTCCATGTAGCATTCCAATGTCCAATATAAACATGCTAATTCCATGGAAACTTTGTCTTGGGTGTATTTTTAGATTTGTAGAACTATTATTTCTTTCAAACAGATAAAACTGTAGAGTTTGATTTGTGTCTCGTTCCTTCATGGCCTCATCACATTGTGTTCTGCATATTTTACTCTGTCATCTCCCTTGGGATTTGATCTGCTTGAAGGCAGTGACGAGGTCTTATTCTAATCTCCCCACTTAGCACAGGGCCTGGAATGCAGGAATTACTCAAAAACTTATTGACTGGATGAATGAACAAGAACAGAGAAGCTTTTCTAATTTGCCTCATAAAAATACTTGCAGAAATAAACACGTAGTAGTAGGTGGTTAAGAATCACCTGGATTTTAAATGTGTATCCTCCAGAAATTAGAAATCCTAATTAGGTCTGGGGAGGGTCTCAGGAATGCCAGTGTTTAACAAGCTCCCAAGTAGTTCTTATCATCAGGCACATTTGAGAAACTCTGCTCTAAAGTAAAATATTATTGACAGAAGATACTTTGGAAAATCAAGAATGATACTTCACCTGGAGCCATATTTGTATGGACAATAAGCATTCGTACCTAAAGCACACATAAAGATTAAGCTAATGCCAGTATTCAAGTAGAAGCTCTGTTTTAGGGCCAGCCTTCCTCTCCATAGTAGCATATCACTAAGTGATTTTGACTCTGACTCAGTGCACAGAGGCCTGAAGCCCCACCTTCTCAGGGTGCTGGACTATAGTAATCCCATTTCTACTACTTCCATTTCCTTGTTTCAATTTCTGATGTAAATGAGGGCCATTCTGAGGTTGTCTGAGAGGTAAATTTACGCCCATTGATTTTCACAAATCCTGTGGGTCCAGTGAAATCCTCTTAAATGAGTATGAGATACAGGAACAAAACTGAGAAATTGAATAGGAAATGCCATAGTTCAGAGTGAAAGGCGAATGTTCATCTGTTCTGCTGAAAAACATAGGCCCAGTGTGATCTGGCATAAGCCCAGGCTGATGTTGGTAAACACATATTTTAAGGAAAAGCCTCAGATATGCCCCAATTATTGTACAGATGTCCAGGTTAGAGCACGACAAATGGGGCAGTGACTCTAATTGGCTCCTTGGACAAATTCAAATTTTGAATAAGCCAGGGAAAGGGTGAGATCGTGGCATCATATAGCGGTAACTTCTTGCAAAAGTATTACTTAACTGACATCCTAAAACAATATGGCTTCTCCTAGAATCAGTCACCAAAGGCCACTTGCATGGTTAAAAAGCCACAGTGATATGCAATGATACCTCTGCCAGTGAATGGTTGGCAACTTGAGTTAGTCATCTTTCCCCCACCCCAGCCCCCAATGCAATAGGCTTTCATGCAAAATTGCCCATTTGCATTTCAGTGTAATTGAACACATTGAGTATAGCTACTCTGTTAGCATTTCCTCTGCTAGGTGCTAGAAGTATAAAACAAAATGAGCCATGATGTGTGACCATGCAGGGTTTATAATTTGATAGAATAGTTGCCTAAAATAAACATCATAAGGATAGAATGTGTTAAATCCCCAATTGTGACATAGACCAGTGCTTCTCAAACTTTAATGTGCATATGAATCTGGGGATCTTGTTATAATGCAGATTCTGATTCAGCCGGTGTAAGATAGAGCCCAAGGTTCTGCATTTCTATTATAACAAGCTGTCAGGCAATACGACGCTGATCTGAGGATCACACTTTAAGTAATAAGGCATTCAACATTCAAGTGGGAGTATCAGGAAGGTAGCCAGAAATATGCATGTGGAATTCAGCAGAAAGGTGAAGACACAATCTGGGGAGTTACAGATATCAAGATGACACTTAAAGTCATTAGATTGGCTGAAGTGACCAAGAGAGTGAGTGTGGAGAAAGAAGATGAAGGAGTGGAACATTGATGCTGCATTTTAAGCAAGCAAATTTGGCTGCGTCCAAAGGTTCTTTTTGACAGTAGTGAAAAACAGGAGAGCAAGTCTGGAGTTCAGTTGTAAAGAGACTCAAATGCCACTTTAAGAAGTTTGGACTTGAAGGAACAATTCTTGTTCTTGACAGTCTTGGGGGAAACTAACTCATGGCAAGATGACATCAGCCTCATGTAGTAACACCACCCGGTCCTTACACAAACAGAGTCGTATAAAACAACTTAGGCTAATATGCTACTCTGGGGCTCTGATAATTCCACAAAACATTTAAACGAGCAATTTTGAGTGACTTTCTCCATGTGGCAAACAAGTTATTCCTGTAACTGAGGGCAGACTATAAATATGACAAATCTCTCTTTGGTAATTGCTTTATTTCGGATTAAGACTAGCAATTTTCTTGTCAGAGACAGGCATGCAGTAAAGGGAGTGGGGAAATTTGGACAGCTCAGGCAGTTTTTGCAACTTCAAAAGCCATCTGCAGTTATTTTCTTTTAATGTGGCAGATTTGGCATTAGCATCAACTTTCTTTTCTCTTGTGGTCTTTTTTGTTTTGTTTTTTTTTTTTGGTTTGATACTCGGTAGAGCTCAAAACTTTATTAACTCTGTTAAGCACAGACTCGTTGTGTCTTGTTATTCCTCTCTAAACTGGACTCTATTCCAAGAGTTCTTGGTGGAAGTGGTTGAGAAACTTGGGAAAACCTGGATGCTGGTAAGGGGCACTCAGGTTTTAATAACCTTATTCACCTTAGTCATTAAACCAAATGTGCAAATCCCCAGAAGTGCACTGAGCTCTGTGTAACCAGCTAGTCACCATGTGTTTAGGTGTCTTTTAGATCTTAACATGTGTGTGTTAATCCAGCCTTCCCACAGACACCTACTGCAGACATCCATACCCAGTGATGACGTGATCAACATGACTAACTCACTTCATTTACTGAAAAGAGCAGTCATCATTTTCCCAGAATTCTTGGCCTACTCTATTCTTTTTCAAAGCCATTTTTGGAGGTAGTAGAATGTACCAAGAGAAGAGAAGACAGGAGGTTTCCCTTTACCTACAACATTCTACATTATTTACATATAAAAATATGATGCAAAATGATACAATATTAATATTTGTTAGTCCTGGGCAGTGACTAGTCTCCTGTTTGTTATATTCATCTTCCCTCCTTTTTAATATTGTGACTTTTTTTTTTTTTTCAAAATAATAGCAATGAAAGCTCTGCTGATAACTCAGGGTAAACAGACCTGGAGGCACAGAGCAGTTTCCCTTTGACTTGTCTTTCTTGCCTCCACTTGCCTTCAATCAGAAATCATGTCAAGAGATGAAACAAGTACTCATTAACTTTTGCACCTTAATTTAAAACTACTTTTGGATATGATTTTTAACACTTTTTTAAAATTAATTTCCATGCAATAAAATTCACTCTTTTTGATGTTCAGTTCAATGCATTTTGGTGAATGCAGTCTGTAGCCACCACGATCAAGTTACAAGATGGCTCCATCACCTTTTGTACTCAACTCCCTCTCTCACCTTGACTATTGGCAACCACTGAACTGTCTCTGCTCATATAGTTTGCTTTTCCCAGAATTAAAAAAAAATGTACAGTCAATTCCTCTACTTTTTATTTTCAGGTGACTTCAATTTCCTGTATTCTAATTATGAGAGGATTCGGTAAGCACACTATCACTCTAAATTTTCCAAACCCATCATTGAGAGTAAAAGTCATTTGGCTTCTTATCATAAAGCACACACTTGATCATTCAGGCCCAAAATATCAAATCCGTATCTTCTGATATTTGCATTTAATTCACTTATCTTTTGTGTAAGTGGATTTCACATGGATCTCCCATAGAGAGCTAATTGCAGCTCGCATTTAGCCATTAGATTCTCACATGTAATTTCTGTCAACATCCCTGGGAAGGGTGCAGAATGAACTAAAGGCAAAATTTATTTCACCCTCAAAGGTTAACCAGCACTTCCTTTCCAGTTTCCATTTTGTGTCAGAGCCCCCAGTAAGCTGATCTGACACAAAGGTGACAGCATTTCTTTTATTCCTTTGTTCCATTTAATTATTTTTAAAAGAGACATAAAAAAGTTTTAAGATTGCTTTCAGCACCTCCTTTTCAAATGCTATGTTCCAAGTTTAAGCCCGAACTTAAGTGTAATGAGATTGTTATCAACACCTGACAGAAAAAAAAGCATCATGAATGAATATATTCAACCTCCCTCTTGACAAGACCACTTATATCTTCTCTTATGAAAGCGCAATATAGATCGTTTCTGTCTGCTTTTTATGCATATCGTTTTCATAACCTGCCTAGGTGTCTAAACCATTCTAGGGATTTCTGAGAAAACTGACTTCATTCTACAAATGCTGTGGAGGGAAAAAAATAGAAATGAGGAGTGGAAAGAATCACTCCACCTTTGTGCTCCCTTAGAAGTAACTTTGAGTTTTTGCCAGAAGCAATTAGAAGACACATTTCTGTTTGGGAAATACATATGCTCTATCAATGGAAGTCAGGAAGCAAGCATGATTATTTTCTTTAGTAATTTAGAAAAGACAGTTTTACATCATGCTTTAGGAATTAAAAAAGCCCCAAACAGTCCAGAAATTCAGAAATCATAAGAGGTAGCATACAAACAGACAGACAAATGACTTTGTAAGGACTTTCATCATTTTAGCACACATTATTTTAAAGTGCTTAATGTACATATCACATGATAGTTTTAATTTACCATAATGTTTTTATGATATCAAATGAACAGAAACTCATCTTTTTCTATAAGGAACAAATCTAACACATACGCACAAAAATTAATTTTATAGCATAAAATGCAAAAAAGAAAAACCCAGTAAACAGCTGTGTGGTCTTTCATGTTTTAATTTAATAGTAATGCATTGTTTAACTATAGAGATACGTTCTAAGAAATGCGTTACTGTTGTCACTGTGCAAACATCATAGAGTGTATTTACACAAACCTAGATGATACAACCTACTACACACCTAGGCTAGATGTATAGCACATTGTTTCTAGGCTACAAACCAGTACAGCATGTGACTGCACTGAATACTGTAAGCAACTGTAACACAATAGTAAGTATTTGTATATCTAAGGTAAGTTTTTGTTCAGCAAACATATTGTTAAAAGATATAAAATGGTACACCTGTATAGGGCACTTAATGGAGCTTACAGGACTGGAAGTTGCTCTGGGTGAGTCAGTGAATGAGTGGTGAGTGAATGTGAAGGCCTAGGATAATACTGCTACCGTGGACTTTATGAACACTCTACACTTAGTCTACACTAAATTTATTTTTAAAACCTTCTTTCTTCATTAAATTAACTTCATCTAACTGTAACATTTTTTACTTCATAAACTTTTTAATTTTTTAAAACTTTTTGGAGTGGTCAGGCAAGATGGCCGAATAGGAACAGCTCTAGTCTGCAACTGCCTGTGAGATCCATGCAGAAGGCAGGTGATTTCTGCATTTCCAACTGAGGTACCTGGTTCATCTCACTGGGGCAGGTTGGACAGTGGGTGCAGCCCATGGAGGGTGAGCTGAAGCAGGGCAGGGAGTCGCCTCACCTGGGAAGTGCAAGGGGTTGGGGGATTTCCCTTTCCTAGCCAAGGGAAGCTGTGAGAGACTGTTCTGGGAGGAACGGTACACTCTTGCCCAGATACTGCGCTTTTCCCATGGTCTTCACAACTGGCAAACCAGGAGATTCCCTCCGCTGCCTGGCTCAGTGGGTCCCATGCCCATGGAGCCCAGCAAGCTAAGATCCATTGGCTTGAAATTCTCACTGCTGACGCAGCAGTCTGAGATCAACCTGGGACACTCGAGCTTGGTTGGGGGAGGGGTGTCCACCATTGCTGGGGCTTCAGTAGATGGTTTTATGCTCACAGTGTAAACAAAACTTCTGGGGAAGTCTGAACTGGGTGGAGCCCACCATAGCTAAGCAAGGCTAACTGCCTGTCTAGATTCCACCTCTGTGGGCAGGGCATCTCTGAACAGAAGGCATCAGCCCCAGTCAGGGACTTATAGATAAAATTCCCATCTCCCTGGGACAGATCACCTGGGGGAAGGGGCGGCTGCGGGCACAACTTCAGTAGACTTAAATGTCCCTGCCTGATAGCTCTGAAGAGAGCAGTCATTCCCCCAGCACAGCATTAAGAGCTCGGATAATGAACAGACTGCCTCCTCAAGTGGGTCCCTGACCCCTGTGTAGCCTGACTGGGAGATACCTCCCAGTAGGGGCCAACAGACACCTCACACAGGAGAGCTCTGGCTGGCATCTGGTGGGTGCCCCTCTGGGACAAAGCTTCCAGAGGAAGGATCAGGCAGCAATATTTGTTGTTCTGCAGCCTCTGCTAGTGATACCTAGGCAAACAGGGTCTGGAGGGGACCTCCAGCAAACTCCAACAGAACTGCAGTGGAGGGGTCTGACTGTTAGAAGGAAAACTAACCAACAGAAAGGAATAGCATCAACATCAACAGAAAGGATGTCCGCAACAAAACCCCATCTGTAGGTCACCAACATCAAAGACCAAAGGTAGATAAAACCACAAAAATGGGGAGAAACCAGCTCAGAAAGGATGAAAATTCTAAAAACCAGAATGCCTTTTCTCCTCCAAAGGATAACAACTCCTCTCCAGCAAGGGAACAAAACTGGATGAAGAATGAGTTTGACAAATTGACAGAAGTACGCTTCAGAAGGTGGGTAATAACAAACAACTCCGAGCTAAAGGAGCATGTTCTAACCCAATTCAAGGAAGCTAAGAACCTTGACAAAAGATTAGACGAATTACTAACTATAATAACCAGTGCAGAGAAGAACATAAACGACCTGATGGAGCTGAAAAACACAGCACCAGAACTTCGAGAAGCATACACAAGTTTCAATAGCCAAATCGATCAAGCGGAAGGAAGGATATCAGAGATTGAAGAGCAACTCAATGAAATAAAGTGTGACGTCAAGATTAAAGAAAAAAGAGTGAAAAGAAATCAACAAAGCCTCCAAGAAATATGGGACTATGTGAAAAGACCAAATCTACATTTGATTGATGTACCTGAAAGTGACAAGGAGAATGGAACCAAGTTGCAAAACACTCTTCAGGATATTATCCAGGAGAACTTCCCCAATCTAGCAAGGCAGGCCAACATTCAAATTCAGAAAATACAGAGAACACCACAAAGATATTCCTCAAAAAGAGCAACTCCAAGACACATTAATTGTCAGATTCACCAAGGTTGAAATGAAGGAAAAAATGTTAAGGGTAGACAGAGAGAAAGGTCAGGTTACCAACAAAGGGAAGCCCATCAGACTAACAGCGAATCTTTCTGCAGAAACCCTACAAGCCAGAAGAGAGTCGGGGCCAATATTCAACATTCTTAAGGGAAGAATTTTCAACCCAGAATTTCATATCCAGCCAAACTAAGCTTCATAAGTGAAAGAGTAATAAAGTCCTTTACAGACAAGCAAATGCTGACAGATTATGTGACCACCAGGCCTGCCTTACAAGAGCTCCTGAAGGAAGCAGTAAATATGGAAAGGAACAACCAGTACCAGCCACTGCAAAAACATGCCAAATTGTAAAGACCATCCATGCTATGAAGAAACTGCATCAACTAATGAGCAAAATAACCAGCTAGCATTATAATGGCAGAATCAAATTCACACATAACAATATGAAACTTAAATGTAAATGGGCTAAATGCCCCAATTAAAAGACACAGACTGGCAAATCCGATAAAGAGTCAAGACCAGAGGAGCCAAGATGGCTGAATAGGAACCGCTCCAGTCTACAGCTTCCAGCGTGAGCGACACAGAAGACAGGTGATTTCTGCATTTCCAACTGAGGTACCGGGTTCATCTCACTGGGGAGTGTCAGACAGTGGGTGCAGGACAGTGGGTGCAGCACACCGAGCATGAGCCGAAGCAGGGCGAGGCATTGCCTCACCTGGGAAGCGCAAGGGGTCAGGGAATTCTCTTTCCTAGTCAAAGAAAGGGGTGACAGACGGCACCTGGAAAACCGGGTCACTGCCACCCTAATACTGTGCTTCTCCAACGGTCTTAGCAAACAGCACACCAGGAGATTATATCTTGCGCATGGCTGAGAGGGTCCTACGCCCACAGAGCCTTGCTCATTGCTAGCACAGCAGTCTGAGATCAAACTGCAAGGTGGCAGCAAAGCTGGGGGAGGGGTGCCCGCCATTGCCAAGGCTTGAGTAGGTAAACAAAGTGGCCAGGAAGCTCAAACTGGGTGGATCCCACTGCAGCTCAAAGAGACATGGCTGCTCTCTGTAGACTCCTACTCTGGGGGCAGGGCATAGCCAAACAAAAGGCAGCAGAAACCTCTGCAGACTTAAATGTCCCTGTCTGACAGCTTTGAAGAGAGTAGTGGTTCCCCCAGCATGCAGCTGGAGATCTGAGGATGGACAGACTGCCTCCTCAAGTGGGTCCCTGACCCCTGAGGAGCCTAACTGGGAGGCATCCCCCAGTAGGGGCAGACTGACACCTCACATGGCCGGTACTCCTCTGAGACAAAACTTCCAGAGGACCGATCAGGCAGCAACATTTGCTGTTCACCAATATCTGCTGTTCTGCAGCCTCTGCTGCTGATACCCAGGCAAATGGTCTGGAGTGGACCTCCAGCAAACTCCAACAGACCTGCAGCTGAGGGTCCTGACTGTTAGAAGGAAAACTAACAAACAGAAAGGACATCCACACCAAAACCCCATCTGTACGTCACCATCATCAAAGACCAAAGGTAGATAAAACCACAAAGATGGGGGAAAAACAGAGCAGAAAAACTGGAAACTCTAAAAATCAGAACACCTGTCTGTCTCCAAAGGAACTCAGCTTCTCACCAGCAATGGAACAAAGCTGGATGGAGAATGACTTTGACAAGTTGAGAGAAGAAGGCTTCAGATGATCAAACTACTCCGAGTTAAGGAGGAAGTTCAAACCCATGGCAAAGAAGTTAAAAACCTTGAAAAAAAATTAGATAAATGACTAACTAGAGTAATCAATGCAGAGAAGTCTTTAAAAGACCTTATGGAGCTGAAAACCATGGCACGAGAGCTACGTGACAAATGCACAAGCCTCAGTAGCCAATTCAATCAACTGGAAGAAAGGGTATCAGTGACGGAAGATCAAATGAATGAAATGAAGTAAGAAGAGAAGTTTAGAGAAAAAAGAATAAAAAGAAACGAACAAAGCCTCCAAGAAATATGGGACTATGTGAAAAGACCAAATCTATGTCTGATTGGTGTACCTGAAAGTGACGGGGAGAATGGAACCAAGTTGGAAAACACTCTGCAGGATATTATCCAGGAGAACTTCCCCAATCTAGCAAGGCAGGCCAACATTCAAATTCGGGAAATGCAGAGAATAATGCCACAAAGATACTCCTCGAGAAGAGCAACTCCAAGACACATAATTGACAGATTCACCAAAGCTGAAATGAAGGAAAAAAATGTTAAGGACAGCCAGAGAGAAAGGTCGGGTTACCCACAAAGGGAAGTCCATCAGACTAACAGCTGATCTCTCGGCAGAGACTCTACAAGCCAGAAGAGAGCGGGGGCCAATATTCAACATTCTTAAAGTAAAGAATTTTCAACCCAGAATTTCATATCCAGCCAAACTAAGCTTCATAAGTGAAGGAGAAATAAAATACTTTACAGACAAGCAAATGCTGAGAGATTTTATCACCACCAGGCCTGCCCTAAAAGAACTCCTGAAGGAAGCACTAAACGTGGAAAGGAACAACTGGTACCAGCCACTGCAAAAACATGCCAAATTGTAAAGACCATCGAGGCTAGGAAGGAACTGCATCAACTAACGAGCAAAATAAACAGCTAACATCATAATGACAGGATTAAATTCACACATAACAATATTAACCTTAAATGTAAATGGGCTAAATGCTCCAATTAAAAGACACAGACTGGCAAATTGGATAAAGAGTCAAGACCTGTCAGTGCGCTGTATTCAGAAAACCCATATCACGTGCAGAGACACACATGGGCTCAAAACAAAGGGATGGAAGAAGATCTACCAAGCAAATGGAAAACAAAAAAAGGCAGGAATTGCAATCCTAGTCTCTGATAAAACCGACTTTAAACCAATAAAGACCAAAAGAGGCAAAGAAGGCCATTACATAATGGTAAAGGGATCATCAATTCAACAAGAAGAGCTAACTATCCTAAATATTATATGCACCCAATACAGGAGCACCCAGATTCATAAAGCAAGTCCTTAGAGACTTACAAGGAGACTTAGACTCCCACACAATAATAATGGGAGACTTTAACACCCCACTGTCAACATTAGACAGATCAACAAGACAGAAAGTTAAAAATGATATCCAGGAATTGAACTTAGCTCTGCACCAAGTGGACCTAATAGACATCTACAGAACTCTCCACCCCAAATCAACAGAATATACATTCTTCTCAGCACCACATCACACTTATTCCAAAACTGACCACATAGTTGGAAGTAAAGCATTCTTCAGCATATGCTAAAGAACAGAAATTATAACAAACTGTCTCTCAGACCACAGTGCAATCAAACTAGAACTCAGGATTAAGAAACTCACTCAAAACCACTCAACTACATGGAAACTGAACACCCTGCTCCTGAATGACTACTGGGTACATAATGAAATGAAGGCAGAAATAAAGATGTTCTTTGAAACCAACAAGAACAAAGACACAACATACCAGAATCTCTGGGACACATTTAAAGCAGTGTGTAGAGGGAAATTAATAGCACTAAATGCCCACAAGAGAAAGCAGGAAAGATCTAAAATTAACACCCTAACATCACAATTAAAAGAACTAGAGAATCAAGAGCAAACACATTCAAAAGCTAGCAGAAGACAAGAAATAACTAAGATCAGAGCAGAACTGAAGGAGATAGAGACACAAAATACCCTTCAAAAAATCAATGAATCCAGGAGCTGATTTTTTGAAAAGATCAACAAAATTGATAGACCGCTAGCAAGATTAATAAAGAAGAAAAGAGAGAAGAATCAAATAGATGCAATAAAAAATGATAAAGGGGATATCACCACCGATCCCACAGAAATACAAACTACCATCAGAGAATTCTATAAACACCTCTATGCAAATAAACTAGAAAATCTAGTAGAAATGGATAAATTCCTGGAAACATGCACCCTCCCAAGACTAAACCAGGAAGAAGCTGAATCCCTGAATAGACCAATAACAGGCTCTGAAATTGAGGCAATAATTAATAGTCTACCAACAAAAAAAAGTCCAGGAACAGACGGATTCACTGCCAAATTCTACCAGAGGTATAAGGAGGAGCTGGTACCATTCCTTCTGAAACTATTCCAATCAATAGAAAAAGAGGAAATCCTCCCTAACTCATTTTATGAGGCCAGCATCATCCTGATACCAAAGCCTGACAGAGACACAACAAGAAAAGAGAATTTTAGACCAATATCCCTGATGAACATTGATGCAAAAATCCTCAATAAAATACTGGCAAACCGAATCCAGCAGCACATCAAAAAGCTTATCCACCATGATCAAGTGGGCTTCATCCCTGGGATGCAAGACTGGTTCAACACATGCAAATCAATAAACGTAATCCAGCATATAGATAGAACCAAAGACAAAAACCACATGATTATCTCAATAGATGCAGAAAAGGCCTTTGACAAAATTCAACAGCCCTTCATGCTAAAACCTCTCAATAAATTAGGTATTGATGGGATGTATCTCAAAATAATAAGAGCTATTTATGACAAACCCACAGCCAATATCATACTGAATGGGCAAAAACTGGAAGCATTCCCTTTCAAAACTGGCACAAGACAGGGATGCCCTCTCTCACCACTCCTATTCAACATAGTGTTGGAAGTTCTGGCCAGGGCAATCAGGCAGGAGAAAGAAATAAAGGGTATTCAATTAGGAAAAGAGGAAGTCAAATTGTCCCTGTTTGCAGATGACATGATTGTATATTTAGAAAACCCCATCATCTCAGCCCAAAATCTCCTTAAGCTGATAAGCAACTTCAGCAAAGTCTCAGGATACAAAATCAATGTGCTAAACTCACAAGCATTCTTATACACCAATAACAGACAAACAGAGAGCCAAATCATGAGTGAACTCCCATTCACAATTGCTTCAAAGAGAATAAAATACCTAGGAATCCAACTTACAAGGGATGTGAAGGACCTCTTCAAGGAGAACTACAAACCAATGCTCAAAGAAATAAAAGAGGACACAAACAAATGGAAAAACATTCCATGCTCATGGATAGGAAGAATCAATATCGTGAAAATGGCCATACTGCCCAAGGTAATTTATAGATTCAATGCCATCCCCATCAAGCTACCAATGACTTTCTTCACAGAATTGGAAAAAACTACTTTGAGATTCATATGGAACCAAAAAAGAGCCCACATTGCCAAGACAATACTAAGCCAAAAGAACAAAGCTAGAGACATCACGCTACCTAACTTCAAACTATACTACAAGGCTACAGTAACCAAAACAGCATGGTACTGGTACCAGAGATGTAGACCAATGGAACAGAACAGAGCCCTCAGAAATAATACCACACATCTACAACCATCTGATCTTTGACAAACCTGACAAAACCAAGAAATGGGGAAAGGATTCCCTATTTAACAAATAGTGCTGAGAAAACTGGCTAGCCATATGTAGAAAGCTGAAACTGGATCCCTTCTTTACACCTTATACAAAAGTTAATTCAAGATGGATTAAAGACTTAAACATTAGACCTAAAACCATAAAAACCCTAGAAGAAAACCTAGGCAATACCATTCAGGACATAGGCATGGGCAAAGACTTCATGTCTAAAATACCAAAAGCAAGGGCAACAAAAGCCAAAATTGACAAATGGGATCTAATTAAACTAAAGAGCTTCTGCACAGCAAAAGAAACTACCATCAGAGTGAACAGGCAACCTACAGAATGGGAGAAAATTTTTGCAATCTACTCATCTGACAAAGGGCTAATATCCAGAATCTACAAAAAACTCAAACAAATTTACAAGAAAAAAACAAACGACCTCATCAACAATTGGGTGAAGGATATGAACAGACACTTCTCAAAAGAAGGCATTTATGCAGCCAAAAGACACATGAAAAAAATGCTCATCATCACTGGCCATCATAGAAATGCAAATCGAAACCACAGTGAGATACTATCTCACACCAGTTAGAATGGCGATCATTAAATAGTCAGGAAACAACAGGTGCTGGAGAGGATATGGAGAAATAGGAACACTTTTACACTGTTGGTGGGACTGTAAACTAGTTCAACCATTGTGGAAGACAGTGTGGTGATTCCTCAGGGATCTAGAACAAGAAATACCATTTGACCCAGCCATCCCATAACTGGGTATATACCCAAAGGAATATAAATCATGCTGCCTTAAAGACACATGCACACGTATGTTTATTGCGGCACTATTCACAAGAGCAAAGACTTGGAACCAACCCAAATGTACATCAATGATAGACTGGATTAAGAAAATGTGGCACATATACACCATGGAATACTACGCAGCCATAAAAAAGGATGAGTTCATATCCTTTTTAGGGACATGGATGAAGCTGGAAACCATCATTCTCAGCAAACTATTGCAAGGACAAAAAACCAAACACCGCATGTTCTCACTCATAGGTGGAAATTGAACAATGATAACACTTGGACACAAGAAGGGGAACATCACACACTGGGGCCTGTCATGGGGTGGGGGGAGAGGGGAGGGATAGCATTAGGAGATATACTTAATGTAAATGACGAGTTAATGAGTGCAGCACACCAATATGGCACATGTATACATATGTAACAAACCTGCACGTTGTGCACATGTACCCTGGAACTTAAAGTGTAACATACAAAAAAATAAAAAAAAGAAAATGTGGCACATAGACACCATGGAATACTATGCAGCCATAAGAAAGAATGAGTTAATGTCCTTTGGAGGGACATGGATGTATCTGGAAACCATCATTCTCAGCAAAGTAACACAAGAAGAGAAAAAACCAAACACTGCATGTTCTCACTCATAAGTGGGAGCTGAACAATGAGAACACATGGACACAAGGAGGGGAACATCACACACTGGGGCCTGTCAGGGGGTAGGGGGCTGGAGGAGGGATAACATTGGGAGAAATACCTAATGTAAATGACGAGTTAATGGGTGCAGCACACCAACATGGCACATGTATACATATGTAACAAACCTGCACATTGTGCACGTGTACCCCAGAACTTAAAGTATAATAATACAAAAAAACTTTTTGACTCTTGCAATACTTACTATAAAGTTATTTTAAAAATACAAATATATTGTACAGCTATTAAAAAAAAGTTTTTTTCTTTATGTCCTTATTCGATAAACTTTTTCTTCTAATTTTTTTTGTTTTACTTTTTAAAATTTTTGTTTAAAACTAAAACACACCATTAGCCTAGGCCTACACAGGGTCAGGATCATCAATATCACTGTCATTCCACCTCTACATCTTGTCCCATTGGAAAGTCTTCAGGGGCAATAGCAGTTCCATTATAATCTCATAGTATCACCATCATAGATGTGGTTCATCATGGGCCAAAACATTGTTATGTAGCATATGACTCAGTCATGCCACTTATCATAGAGTGTGCTTACACAGACCTAGATGGAATAGATATTTTTATTTATATATTTTTAATATGGAAAACCAAATGTCTCAGGACCATTGCTGAATATCAATTTCCCCTACTTTTTCTGCAATGCCAGTATCAACTGTGACATATCAGGTTTCTATATATGTTTTACTATAATCTTATGGGACCACCGTCATACATGTGATCCATTGTTGACGGAAATACCACTACGTAGCACATGATTGTACGTATAGCTTTACATGATTTTTAAATCTTTAATATGAAAATTCTATTTGTATGCATTCTTTAGATAAAGCAAGAAGCAGTTTAATGTATTTTTTAAAACTGGAAGCCAAAATAATCAGCTCCTTATCTACATTCCCATTATAACACTTTGGACTTTTAAAATTTACACATATGGTCTACTTGAATATGCAAGCAAATACATCCCTGCAAAGAAAAGACAAATATTTATGTACAAATAAATAGTGTTTTAGCGAACAGGCACTCAGATGTGAGAGCTGATGTTTTATGGCTTGACTCTTAGCCTCAATAAAACATGCTCAAGAGGCAGCATTTTTCTTTAGGGATAAGTCATAACTTTGCCATAGAGGGCTATTAGGAGACCATTTACTGACATGGGACTGAACCTACAATTCCCACAGAGAAATGTTATTTTAAAAGGAAGGCTAATATAGGAGATTTTCGGGAAAATCCCCCCTGGAGACCTGAAGTTCCCCTGGTGCCAGGCATGTAATGCCAATTTTCCTTATTGAAATAAAGAATATCATGTTGCAGCAATTGTTCTTAAGTGAGATGTGGCATAAGCACATCACTTCTGCATGTACAGTATCTGCAGGTCTCTACTTTGGAAGACTAGTAACATGAAATTGCAGGCTGTTTTTAGAGCTCTTCTGGCTTGCATGAGAGAATGTTTATTTCTTTATCTGTATATGGAGAGACATGTCGTTTAGTTTAAGGTCAAATAATATCTCCTAGGGGGAAGACCTGATTAACTGTCTAATGGGATTGAGTCCTTGGGGGTAGTAAATCAATTTCATCATAAAACTGCAACTTCTGCCCTCTAATGCTCCAGAGTGGTTTTAAAAAGTGGCCATGGCCCTCTCCCCTCCATCAGTAGCTGGACCTGTGATAAGAACTTCAGGGCATAGATTCATCTGGCAGCTCCCTTCTCCTGTCTTCATCCAAACATGGAATCAGGCCCTAGGGAAGTGTATCATTTTTTTTGTCAAGGGACTAAAAGCAATATGGGTAATAACCATTAATTGGACATTGTATTTAATATAGAATAAAGCTGGTAAAACCCTTTGTCTAGTTCCTCTATATCACTTGATCTGCTGAAATTTCTTTTCCGTGCTTTGAAAACAGCCAAAACACAGACTAGCTAGAGGGAAGCAACCTTGATTTGGCCCAGCCTTCTAGCTCATCGGAAACCATGTAAACATGGTAGGCAGGATCTCCAACACTGGGCAGAGCAAATCATCAGTCAGTGTTTACTGAAGAGTGAGCAAGAGGAAATGAGCTAAAGTCACAGTATGAAACTTTGGGTTTCATGTAAGATATAATTGGAAAATATCTTACATTTACATATGGGACTCCGTTTTCCAAATCATTATCTTGTTTGATCCATCCAGCAACCCATCATGGGAAGAAGGGGGCTTATGATGACTGTTAAGTTTACCATAAGGGCACTAAAGAGATTCTTCACTTTCTTCTCAATAGACAAACTCCTTGCAGAGTTCATCTACTCCTATGACTAACATTCCAATAACAACAGCTAACGTTTTTTGAGTGTTCACTATGTGCAAGTTATTCTGCTTAGTGCTTTACATGCATTTATGTAACTTACTCCTCTCAACACCTGTGAGATATACATAGGATGGCATAGAAGTGATAGATAAGACAAATGATGTCCTTTAACTGAAACATCTCTGGGCTCAGAGTCTGATTAAAAGTGCAGGTGCACAGGTAGTATGGCTTACAGTTAACCTAAAGGAAACCTGGAGGCAGCCTGCTTGCCCTTGAAGCCCATCTTCACCTCCCAGTTCTCTGATCTTTGGCAAGTTACTCAATCATTCTTACCTTCCCTTTCCTCATTTGTTTAAATGTGGATTAAGCCTCACTGAGTTTTGAGTGGATTGAAGGAGTTTATACAAATAACCCGCTTGGAGCAGTGCTTAGCACATAATTAGTGCCCCATTAAGTGTCAGTAACATTATTTTTACTTCTTGCTGGATGCCATTGGACACACCACTTTACCTCTCTGAACCTCAAGGTTCTTACCTAAGAAAATACTTATATTAATACTTGTTTACCTCATAGGCTTAATAGGCATAATATATATGACAATGAAAATAGTATTTTAATTATATAATTTTAGAGTGATTTGGTATCATTTTATGACTTCCGAGTTTGTCTCTAGCCCTGACCAGTCTCCTAAGATATACTCCTGAATTTTCTACTGACCATTTTCATGTGGAATGAAAAGGCATTAATTCCTTGATTTATTCTCTAAATAAATACTAAGCAGTTGCTCTGGGCCAAAAGGTGGGACATAGAGAAAAACATGCGGTATGTGTTCTCAAAGAGTTTGCAATCCTGGAGTAGACACACACAAGAAACCAATGTTAACAACACAGTATCCTAAATGTTATGAATGACGAGACTACAGGAAGAAGACTCAGCTTGCAGGGGACAGAGGGACCACAAAATGCCCCACAGGTGGTAGCATTTCAACATCACTATGGCCCAAAACAACCTTGCGGTCGATATAATCATCCTTCCTTTCTCTATATGTCTTTTTTAAAAAATGTGAATTTATATCTGTCTCAAATGCCTTATGATGGCTTGCTATATACAACAGGAACAATGGCTAAGGCCCTTTCAAATAATTTCTTCACGTTGTAACTCTATTAGGGTTGGGCTTAAAGGATATGAAGAATCAAGCAACTCATCGTAAACCTTCAACCATAATTTGTTTGGCAGAGAAAAATCTAGATTCTCTCAAACAGGTTTCAGAAAATGGAGTCTATGGCCATTCTTTCATTAGGTATCTTAATAACTTGATAATTAGCCAGAAAGAGTCATGGAATGATTATTTTTAACACACCTGATATCTCATTCCACCATTTCAGGACTTACCCCAGTGTTTCTCAGTTTCTTTCTTGGAAGTGTCACTAACGGCAGCCAACAGGAGCCAGGTATCCTTACAGGGCCTGGGCGGAGCTTGGGACCATCCACAAGCACAATATTTTTTGAAGTTTCAAGATTACTGTGGATTTTGTAGCCTAAGCCATAAGCTACACATACTTATGTAAATATCCTATTATTTTACATCTTATACTATTTAACAATATAAGATTATTTTCTCTCCAAATCTGGTTTTATTTCTTAGTACTTTTTTTCAGTCATAAAAGCTATGTCATTGTAGGAAATTAGAAAACTATATCAAATTACAAATTTAAAATTAAGTGTTTCTGGCTGGGCATGGTGGCTCATGCCTGTAATCTCAGCACTTTGGGATGCTGAGGTGGGCAGATCACCTGAGGTCAACAGTTCGAGACCAGCCTGGCCAACATGGTGAAACCCCATCTCTACTAAAAATACAAAAATTAGCTGGGTGTCGTGGCGCATGACTGTAATCGCAGCTACTTGGGATGCTGAGGCAGGAGAATCACTTGAACCCGGGAGGTGGAGGTTGCAGTGAGCCGAGATCGTCCCATTGCACTCCAGCCTGGGCGACAGAGTGAGACTCTGTCTCAAACAAACAAACAAAAATTAAATAAAGCTTTTCTATAATATAATTCCCAAACTACTAACCATTGTTGGTGCTTTTCCTTCTAAGTATTGTAATATACAGATATAGATATAAATATATAATTATGTAAATACATACATACAATTTGAAGTCACCTCTGTATCTTTCAGGGTCATATCCTGCTGTTTTTTTTTTTTAACTTAACAGTAATTATTTGATGATTTGGTGCACATTTTGATTTAATGGTGTGATGAGTGTAAAAGTTTAAAGTACAGGATCTATAGCTTGGATTTGAATCCAAACTTAGCTCATTTACTAGCCTTGGGCTCCTCATCTATAAATGGAAGTTAATAATATTGCCTTCTGCAGACAGTTGTAAGAATGAAACGATTTAATGTATGTGAAGTGCTTAGACACAGCCTGGCACAGAGTGAAGGCCTAGATAAGGGTTAGTGCAATTTCTTCTCAATGATTTCAGAAGCTACTTTTGTCATATACTGAATTCCCTTATGTATTTTGGTCTGCTTCCAGATGTTCTGTTTTCTTCCATTGACAGCAATCTATTTAAGTAGCCAAACTACCTTGTTTTACATGTTCTTTATACAAAGAGGCCAAACTGGTGTAGCTAATTCTCTTGATTACTCTTCTTTTTCAGGATTTTTCTGACTATTTTTGTGGTCCATTTTCCACATGAACTTTAGAATAACTTGCTTAATTAAAATACTTTTAATATTTGCCTTTAAATTGCATTTGTGGAGTATCTGAATATATGAGCCTTTACAATGCTCTTATAACTTATTGCTCTTCATTTTCATTATATATGCCTTTATTTTTATCTTAGTCTACTCTATTATAGGGGCTTTTTTCTACCATAGTGGCTCGCAGCTCAGATACCTAGTTATTTCTTAAAAATTTGCTCTCAAACTTGACATTAAAAAAGAGGGAGAAAAAGAGAAACAACATTCTGGCATTTAGAAAACAGCATCTATGCAGCTATGCACCAGGTAGCATTCCCAAGTATGCCCCTTGGAACTGGTGTTGTAGGATGTTAACAGGTTGTATTTTGCAGAAAAAATAAGGGGTTGTGTGATTAAATACATTTAGAAATTCTAAGTTAAACACAACTAAATACATTTTTTACTCTGTAAGAACATCCAGAAACTTTAATATTGGTAATTTTTTTTCTGATTCTCTAAAAGGAGACATATTTTGCATAAGGGCCCAAATTTTGGCTATGTGAGCTTTTCTAGAAGAAACAACTCTTCATAATTAAGCTCCTGGATATACTGGTTTGGGAAACTCTGCCAAAAGGGGCTGCCTCCAAGATTTTGGTACCGAAGGTGACTTCTTTTTCCTCTTTCTATAAGCACTGTTCAAAGAGGTGGACTAATGGTTTTAAAATCTAGGATAATTGATCTTAAATCTAAATGAAATTCCTCTCAGATTTGGTCTGTGGGTTGACTGAGTTCCCCTTTCTGATGATGATGCACATTTTCGTTTCTTTCAATGTCTTTGTGTGTGTTTCAGTGGGAAGTCGGGAGAGAATAAACTGGTCAAATGCTGACCTAAATGAGAAACCTGGTCTCATATTCCATCAGTTACACACTCAACTAACTTAACACTAAGTCTGAATTGTTGACTAACACAGAGCAAATGGTTCCTAAAATTTACAGCGAATGTATTTTTAAAACTCAACATTTGATAGCGATTACTTTTTCTCCTTCAGGGAATTTTTATTATTTAAACAAAACAACAGCCTGCACAAGTATTAGGCAATGTACCAAAATAAAGGGTTTCTTTTTTTCTTTTCTTTTTTCTTTTTGGCAGGAGAGAAATTATTTTCATGTAGTCATTTGTTGGACCTTGGGGTAAAATTATATTTCATAGTTCCCTTGTTCCCAGGCTGTGGTTAAAAAAAAAAGAGATTGATGTCTGAAATTTCAAGTGTATTTGTCTTACAAATTTGTTTGATTCTCTTGAGAATAATTATCTCATATCATTTGAAGGTTAGTAATTCCTTAGGAATGACCCTTCTGTTATAATTAGTAACTTACATGCAGCTAAGAAAAGTGAAAGTTAATGGAATTAGTTTCTTGCATTGCTGTTTTATTAAACTGTTAATCTTTGAAACAAATAACAGTCCTAGAGACACTGCTCAGTGGAGTAATCATGTTTCCTTTCATTTGCTGAGAATAGGTAATGTGGACATAGATGGTAACATAACAATGGTCAGTAAGAAAAACCTCATTATATAATACTAAATCTATATATACAAGGGAAAGGTGTGTCCAATGGCTGTTGGGAGGAACTTCCAATGATTTCTTCTTTCCCAATTTCCCAGACATTAGATTCAAGACTTCAGTGGAACAGGAAAGAAGGAAAAACAAGGGTAGAAAGGAAGGGAGAGGAAATACAAAAAAAGAAAGAAAAAAATGATCTTATAAATGGTGAATCCAGAAAGTCACAATCTTTTAATAAGAAACCAAAAATAGAAAGAAGGAAAAGAAAAGAAAAATTTAAAAAAGACTTAGCTTCATGTAACCCACTCACAATGTTGGTCAATGTATAAGCTAGAAAAAATGGTATGGGAATTTGAAAGAGTCTTCAACTTCCCAACAGAGGATGGGAACAACCTAACTTTGGGACTTTGAATGAAGTGGTTCTTTTCTGAGTCTTAGGTGAAGATTACAGTTTAACGTTAGATCTTTGCATACACTGAGATTTCCCCATAGTCACAGGCTGTTGGTCATATACCCTCAGGACACCAAGAAAACTCTTTAACCCAGCCACAAGATAAATGGATTATTTTTCTTTTTTTACAATTTTTACAAATATTGTTTAATAAAGCAGGTACAGACAACATCCATTTAAAACCCATAGCCCAGGCCAAAAATTACGAATAAAATAAAGAAGAACAGTATTCTGTTGTATTCATTTCTACATGAAAACTTTTTAAATTGCTAATGAGAATTAGAACTTTTCTGGGATCTTCTGACAAGATTTTTTGAGATGGGGTCTCGTTCTGTCACCCAGGCTGGAGTGCAGTGGCATGATCTTGGCTCACTGCAAACTTTGCCTCCCAGGTTCAAGCGATTCTCCTGCCTCAGCCTCCAAAGTAGCTGAGACTACAGGTGTGCACCACCACACCCAGATAATTTTTTTTTTTGTATTTTTAGTAGACATGGGGTTTTGCCATGTTGGCCAGGTTTGTCTCGAACTCCTGAGCCCGAGCAATCCACCTGCCTCGACCTCTCAAAATGCTGAGACTACAGGCATGAACCACCGTGCCCGGCCCTAACAAGATTTTTAAAAAAATCTTAAAATGTCTTTTCTTCAATGAAGCCATCTTTGGAGTTAGCCATTACTCTCACTTTATCTGTCATCTTGACTTCAACCTGATATTCCTCTTCTTTTGGTCCAGACCCTCAAATTTTTGAAGTAGCTTCAAGTTAAGCAAAGGTCATTTTTCCTCAGTCCAGTTCTCTGAAAAATTTCTACCTCCCACTGAAAGTCATAATCCAGGAGTGAAGCCATCACATGCTAGAACTTCAGGGCAAACTGGAAAGTTCTTATGAACCCTTGGATTGGTCAATCTCATTTATCACCAAAAGCCCAAAAACGCATGTTTCTGAGAAAGCTGGTCTCTCTGTGCACATGTGTACTATTTTAAAAGAGGGGGCAATACAAAAGGGATGCGGCTTGATCACCAAAAGTCAGCACAATGAAAACAAACAATAATGGATAATGAGCACTAGAATTCAAATTAGCAGCTGTTTTAAAAAGATGGGTTTCCAAGAGCCAAGATGGCCGAATAGGAACAGCTCCGGTCTACAGCTGCCAGCGTGAGCGACGCAGAAGACGGGTGATTTCTGCATTTCCATCTGAGGTACCGGGTTCATCTCACTAGGGAGTGCCAGACAGTGGGCGCAGGTCAGTGGGTGCGCACACCGTGCGCGAGCCGAAGCAGGGCGAGGCATTGCCTCACTCGGGAAGCGCAAGGAGTCAGGGAGTTCCCTTTCAGAGTCAAAGAAAGGGGTGAAGGACGGCACCTGGAAAATCGGGTCACTCCCACCCGAATACTGCGCTCTTCCAACAGGCTTAAAAAACGGCGCACCAGGAGATTATATCCCGCACCTGGCTCGGAGGGTCCTACGCCCACGGAGTCTCGCTGATTGCTAGCACAGCAGTCTGAGATCAAACTGCAAGGCGACAGCAAGGCTGGGGGAGGGGCGCCCGCCATTGCCCAGGCTTGATTAGGTAAACAAAGCAGCCTGGAAGCTCCAACTGGGCGGAGCCCACCACAGATCAAGGAGGCCTGCCTGCCTCTGTAGGCTCCACCTCTGAGGGCAGGGCACAGACAAACAAAAAGACAGCAGTAACCTCTGCAGACTTAAATGTCCCTGTCTGACAGTTTTGAAGAGAGCAGTGGTTCTCCCAGCACGCAGCTGGAGATCTGAGAACAGGCAGACTGCCTCCTCAAGTGGGTCCCTGACCCCTGACCCCTGAGCAGCCTAACTGGGAGGCACCCCCCTAGCAGGGGCACACTGACACCTCACACAACAGGGTATTCCAACAGACCTGCAGCTGAGGGTCCTGTCTGTTAGAAGGAAAACTAACAAACAGAAAGGACATCCACACCAAAAACCCATCTGTACATCACCATCATCAAAGACCAAAAGTAGATAAAACCACAAAGATGGGGAAAAAACAGAACAGAAAAACTGGAAACTCTAAAAAGCAGAGCGCCTCTCTTCCTCCAAAGGAACGCAGTTCCTCACCAGCAACGGAACAAAGCTGGATGGAGAATGACTTTGACGAGCTGAGAGAAGAAGGCTTCAGATGATCAAATTACTCTGAGCTATGGGAGGACATTCAAACCAAAGGCAAAGAAGTTGAAAACTTTGAAAAAACTTTAGAAGAATGGGTAACTAGAATAACCAATACAGAGAAGTGCTTAAAGGAGCTGATGGAGCTGAAAACCAAGGCTCGAGAACTACGTGAAGAATGCAGAAGCCTCAGGAGCCGATGAGATCAACTGGAAGAAAGGGTATCAGCAATGGAAGATGAAATGAATGAAATGAAGCGAGAAGGGAAGTTTAGAGAAAAAAGAATAAAAAGATATGAGCAAAGCCTCCAAGAAATATGGGACTATGTGAAAAGACCAAATCTACGTCTGATTGGTGTACCTGAAAGTGATGGGGAGAATGGAACCAAGTTGGAAAACACTCTGCAGGATATTATCCAGGAGAACTTCCCCAATCTAGAAAGGCAGGGCAACGTTCAGCTTCCGGAAATACAGAGAACGCCACAAAGATACTCCTCGAGAAGAGCAACTCCAAGACACATAATTGTCAGATTCACCAAAGTTGAAATGAAGGAAAAAATGTTAAGGGCAGCCAGAGAGAAAAGTCGGGTTACTCTCAAAGGAAAGCCCATCATACTAACAGCGGATCTCTCGGCAGAAACCCTACAAGCCAGAAGAGACTGGGGGCCAATATTCAACATTCTTAAAGACAAGAATTGTCAACCCAGAATTTCATATCCAGCCAAACTAAGCTTCACAAGCGAAGGAGAAATAAAATACTTCACAGATAAGCAAATGCTGAGAGATTTTGTCACCACCAGGCCTGCCCTAAAAGAGCTCCTGAAGGAAGTGCTAAACATGGAAAGGAACAACCGGTACCAGCTGCTGCAAAATCATGCCAAAATGTAAAGACCATCAAGACTAGGAAGAAACTGCATCAACTAACGAGCAAAATAACCAGCTAACATCATAATGACCGGATCAAATTCACACATAACAATATTAACTTTAAATGTAAATGGACTAAATGCTCCAATTAAAAGACACAGACTGGCAAATTGGATAAAGAGTCAAGACCCGTCAGTGTGCTGTATTCAGGAAACCCATCTCATGTGCAGAGACACACATAGGCTCAAAATAAAAGGATGGAGGAAGATCTACCAAGCAAATGGAAAACAAAAAAAGGCAGGGGTTGCAATCCTAGTCTCTGATAAAACAGACTTTAAACCAACAAAGATCAAAAGAGACAAAGAAGGCCATTACATAATGGTAAAGGGATCAATTCAACAAGAAGAGCTAACTATCCTAAATATATATGCACCCAATAGAGGAGCACCAAGATTCATAAAGCAAGTCCTGAGTGACCTACAAAGAGACTGAGACTCCCACACATTAATAATGGGAGACTTTAACACCCCACTGTCAACATTAGACAGATCAATGAGACAGAAAGTCAACAAGGATACCCAGGAATTGAACTCAGCTCTGCACCAAGCGGACCTAATAAACATCTACAGAACTCTCCACCCCAAATCAACAGAATATACATTTTTTTCAGCACCACACCACACCTATTCCAAAATTGACTACATACTTGGAAGTAAAGCTCTCCTCAGCAAATGTAAAAGAACAGAAATTATAACAAACTATCTCTCAGACCACAGTGCAATCAAACTAGAACTCAGGATTAAGAATCTCACTCAAAACCACTCAACTACATGGAAACTGAACAACCTGCTCCTGAATGACTACTGGGTACATAACAAAATGAAGGCAGAAATAAAGATGCTCTTTGAAACCAACGAGAACAAAGACACAACATACCAGAATCTCTGGGACGCATTCAAAGCAGTGTGTAGAGGGAAATTTATAGCACTAAATGCCCACAAGAGAAAGTAGGAAAGATCCAAAATTGACACCCTAACATCACAATTAAAAGAACTAGAAAAGCAAGACCAAACACATTCAAAAGCTAGCAGAAGGCAAGAAATAACTAAAATCAGAGCAGAACTGAAGGAAATAGAGACACAAAAAACCCTTCAAAAAATCAATGAATCCAGGAGCTGGTTTTTTTGAAAGGATCAACAAAATTGATAGACCACTAGCAAGACTAATAAAGAAAAAAAGAGAGAAGAATCTAATAAACACAATAAAAAATGATAAAGGGGATATCACCACCGATCCCACAGAAATACAAACTACCATCAGAGAATACTACAAACACCTCTACGCAAATAAACTAGAAAATCTAGAAGAAATGGATAAATTCCTGGACACATACACTCTCCAAGACTAAACCAGGAAGAAGTTGAATCTCTGAATAGACCAATAACAGGAGCTGAAATTGTGGCAATCATCAATAGCTTACCAACCAAAAAGAGTCCAGGACCAGATGGATTCACAGCTGAATTCTACCAGAGGTACAAGGAGGAACTGGTACCATTCCTTCTGAAACTATTCCAATCAATAGAAAAAGAGGGAATCCTCCCTAACTCATTTTATGAGGCCAGCATCATTCTGACACCAAAGCCAGGCAGAGACACAACAAAAAAAGAGAATTTTAGACCAATATCCTTGATGAACATTGATGCAAAAATCCTCAATAAAATACTGGCAAACCGAATCCAGCAGCACATCAAAAAGCTTATCCGCCATGATTAAGTGGGCTTCATCCCTGGGATGCAAGGCTGGTTCAATATACGCAAATCAATAAATGTAATCCAGCATATAAACAGAGCCAAAGACAAAAACCACATGATTATCTCAATAGATGCAGAAAAAGCCTTTGACAAAATTCAACAACCCTTCATGCTAAAAACTCTCAAAAAATTAGGTATTGATGGGACGTATTTCAAAATAATAAGAGCTATCTATGACAAACCCACAGCCAACATCATACTGAATGGGCAAAAACTGGAAGCATTCCCTTTGAAAACTGGCACAAGACAGGGATGCCCTCTCTCACCACTCCTATTCAACATAGTGTTGGAAGTTCTGGCCAGGGCAATGAGGCAGGAGAAGGAAATAAAGGGTATTCAATTAGGAAAAGAGGAAGTCAAATTGTCCCTGTTTGCAGATGACACGATTGTATATCTAGAAAACCCCATTGTCTCAGCCCAAAATCTCCTTAAGCTGATAAGCAACTTCAGCAAAGTCTCAGCATACAAAATCAATGTACAAAAATCACAAGCATTCTTATACACCAGCAACAGACAAACAGAGAGGCAAATCATGAGTGAACTCCCATTCACAATTGCTTCAAAGAGAATAAAATACCTAGGAATCCAACTTACAAGGGATGTGAAGGACCTCTTCAAGGAGAACTACAAACCACTGCTCAAGGAAATAACAGAGGATACAAACAAATGGAAGAACATTCCATGCTCATGGGTAGGAAGAATCAATATCGTGAAAATGGCCATACTTCCCAAGGTAATTTACAGATTCAATGCCATCCCCATCAAGCTACCAATGCCTTTCTTCACAGAATTGGAAAAAACTACTTTAAAGTTCATATGCAACCAAAAAAGAGCCCGCATCGCCAAGTCAATCCTAAGCCAAAAGAACAAAGCTGGAGGCATCACGCTACCTGACTTCAAACTATACTACAAGGCTACAGTAACCAAAACAGCATGGTACTGGTACCAAAACAGAGATATAGATCAATGGAACAGAACAGAGCCCTCAGAAATAACGCCGCGTATCTACAACTATCTGGTCTTTGACAAACCTGAGAAAAACAAGCAATGGGGAAAGGATTCCCTATTTAACAAATGGTGCTGGGAGAATTGGCTAGCCATATGTAGAAAGCTGAAACTGGATCCCTTCCTTACACCTTATACAAAAATCAATTCAAGATGGATTAAAGACTTAAATGTTAGACCTAAAACCATAAAAATCCTAGAAGAAAACCTAGGCATTACCATTCAGGACATAGGCATGGGCAAGGACTTCATGTCTAAAATACCAAAAGCAATGTCAACAAAAGACAAAATTGACAAATGGGATCTAATTCAACTAAAGAGCTTCTGCACAGCAAAAGAAACTACCATCAGAGTGAACAGGCAACCTACAAAATGGGAGAAAATTTTCGCAACCTACTCATCTGACAAAGGGCTAATATCCAGAATCTACAATGAACTCAAACAAATTTACAAGAAAAAAACAAACAACCCCACCAAAAAGTGGGCGAAGGACATGAACAGACATTTCTCAAAAGAAGACATTCATGCAGACAAAAAACACATGAAAAAATGCTCACCATCACTGGCCATCAGAGAAATGCAAATCGAAACCACAATGAGATACCATCTCACACCAGTTAGAATGGCAATCATTAAAAAGTCAGGAAACAACAGGTGCTGGAGAGGATGTGGAGAAATAGGAACACTTTTACACTGTTGGTGGGACTGTAAACTAGTTCAACCATTGTGGAAGTCAGTGTGGCGATTCCTCGGGGATCTAGAACTGGAAATACCATTTGACCCAGCCATCCCATTACTGGGTATATACCCAAAGGACTATAAATCATGCTGCTATAAAGACACATGCACACGTATGTTTATTGTGGCATTATTCACAATAGCAAAGACTTGGAACCAACCCAAATGTCCAACAATGATAGACTGGATTAAGAAAATGTGGCACATATACACCATGGAATACTATGCAGCCATAAAAAATGATGAGTTCATGTCCTTTGTAGGGACATGGATGAAATTGGAAAACATCATTCTCAGTAAACTATCGCAAGAACAAAAAACCAAACACTGCATATTCTCACTCATAGGTGGGAATTGAACAATGAGATCACATGGACACAGGAAGGGGAATATCACACTCTGGGGACTGTTGTGGGGTGGGGGGAGGGGGGAGGGATAGCATTGGGAGATATACCTAATGCTAGATGACGAGTTAGTGGGTGCAGTGCACCAGCGTGGCACATGTATACATATGTAACTAACCTGCACAATGTGCACATGTACCCTAAAACTTAAAGTATAATAATAAAAAAAAAATGAAATAACCATGAAAATAGCTAACTAGCAGCCCTCAGGGCTGCTCTGCCTATGGGGTTGCCATTCTTTTGTTTCTCCACTTCTCTAATAAACTTGCCTTCATTTAAAAAAAAAAAAAAAGATGGGTTTCCAGTTTTCAATTTCATTTTTAACACATTACAAAAACATTTTTAAAGATTGAGGGGAGAAGAAGAATAATAAAAAGAATATCTAAACTGTTGAATGACCCCATTGGTTCCTGATAAATTTCAATCACGTATTCTTCCTCCATTCCCATTTCTTTTGAAATATGATTATCAGCACTTCTCTGACTTTCAAAGAGAAACCCGAGTAAATTCATTGGACCGCTCTTTGACAGTATAATTCTTTGAGTTTCTTGATATGTGTTGTCATTTTCTCTTTGAAGTGAATCTCACTGTTATGCCATCTAATGACTTTGAGTTTAATGTATTTTGTTTCCTTCTTATTCCCCAGGTCCTCAGTTTAAGGTTTTGCCTCCTGGTCAATGGCGACAATGGTTTCACCCAGGGGATCTCCACAAGGCAGCAGCCTCGGATAGGCAGAACCTCACTCCGGGGTTGACAAATCCATCTTCCTTCCCCATGGCACAACACCACAGCAGCCATAAATGAATTCTTTTCCTATGTGTCCTTAAGTTCAAATAAAAATCTCAACTATGGAATGCATTATTCACTGTCGTTTATCTTATGGGTTTCAACAATTTAATGTAGGATCCATAAATAGTTCTAATCATCAGATAAAAAACTAAGACTTAGTAGAAACATCGAATGGATGGCATCTACTTTCATCTCCTACTTCATAAGGGGATGTCCTTTCATGCCAGGTAGGTACTAGCCTGTTGTGCTTAAGCTGATACAGTATTTCTCCAGGTCACGATGGTATCTGGCTGTAGACCCTATCTATTAGGATGAGCTTTTAAAGACCATACATGGGACCTGCATCAGTTGAAGAGTAGTTAGTGAGAACTTTTCATAAAGGACTGGTCCTCCATTTAAAACAAAAGCTCTTTCCCAGGGCAAAATGAATCAGTAAGAAAACTCCAATGTCTTCTAAGAAAAAATCCAGAAACCTGAAGCCTAGATCACTTGCAAATGTTGAATCTGAATTTATATCACCATGTGTTGTGGGAGTCTCATTCTGAAAATTTAAACACTGGTCTTGGGCCTATGAACTTCTAAGGGTACCCAACAGAAGCAAACTGTATGGGAGAATACTCCCATAATCTAGGATGTACTGAACTGCTTTTTAAAAAAAAATCCCTATTAAAGTGGGCTTATTTTATAGTTCTTTTAACATTATTGAACTCCGATTATCCTATTAGTTAAGTCTGATGACTCTCGGTTATTGTGGATTTTTTCCTTATTGCTTTATGGTTTTCTTAGAAGGTACTCATTATTAGTAGGGATCCCTACTAATAATAATAATCCCTACTAATAATGAGTACCTTCTAAGAAAACCATAAAGCAATAAGGAAAAAATCCACAATAACCGAGAGTCATCAGACTTAACTAATAGGATAATCGGAGTTCAATAATGTTAAAAGAACTATAAAATAAGCCCACTTTAACATGGTTAAAAAAACAAAGAAAAAAGTAGAAACCGTAATGAAGTAATAGAATACAATGAAATTAACTAAAACATTTTGAACAGAACCAAATAAAACTTCTACGAATAAAAATGTAGGCACTGAATTAAAAACTCAATGGCTGCATTAAAAGCAAACCAGCCACTCCTAAAGAGAGAATTAATTAGGAGATGGATTTGGGGAAATTATCTAGATAATGGCAGAGAGAGATTCAGAAAATAAAGATGGAACACACAAGAGTTTAAGCAGCACACAGAATAGAAAGCAAAAGTCCAGCATGCAGACAATTTCTAGAAATAGAGAATAGGAAGAATGGTGGTGTGGAACTAAATTATCATAATCCCTGAATAATTTTCATGGACATTTGTTACAACTGTCGTTGAAAAGTAGAGGACATGTGTTTCATGAACAGTTAATGAAAATCATCAGAAGAATGAGAAGACAGCTCCAGTAGAGCTTTCAAGGATACAGAGTACTAGGTTAGCCATTCATCTTTTAGTTTACTAACAAGAGTGAAAAACTTTTCTGTAATACACAATAGTTTCTTCTTTTCATGTTTCCAAGGACTGCTGACTTATGAACTTGAAACCATGAATATTTGTTTTAGGGAACTGCATGTGGTACATTGTTTGTTATTGCAGAGAATCATATTTGTTTACTTCAAATTGTGACTACAGCTTGTGATTTTGATATTTCCCATTTTCTTATTAAGAAAACAACACATTTTCCAACTAAAATAAAAAAGATTCAGTTATTTTAAAGACATTTTTTAGTTATAGGAAAAATATCTTATTCTTCCACAACTGACATGAGTGAAAAGCTGGAGAATATTCTACAATTGACGAAAGACACGAATCCTTATGTTAGGAAGCAAATGAGTCCAGCAGCAGAAATAAGAATTAATGCACACCTAGATGTACCATAGGACATAGTAAAACACCCAGGATACAAAGAAAGCCTTCAAAATGACCAGGATGAAAAATCCAATTACCTACCAAGGAGCAACAATTACAGTGGCATAAAACTTATTATTCATTTATTCATGCATTCTACATGGTCCCCAAATATTTCTCAAACCCCTACTTTATGCCAGACACTATTCTAGGTAGCTTGGGTAAATCCGTAAACGGGAAAGGGGAAGGGGAAAGAGAAAGGGGGAAAGGAGAGAAAGGGAGTAAAGGAAGGAAGAAAAATAGAAAAGAAAGAAAGAAAAATAAAGAGAAAGAAGGAAGGAAAGAGGGATGGAGGCAAGAAGGAAGAAAAGAGGGAGGGAGGGAAGAAGGAAGGAAAAACAAGGGGAAAAAAAGGAAAAGGTCAGAAGTTGAGAGAATAATATCTTTAAATTGAAATAACCTTGTGATAATTAACTTACTAATTGTAGCCTCTGTGATCTGGTTACATTGAACTCAATCTGCCTAGTTTCCTTTTTACTAATATACAGTCCTTACTGGTTGTAATAATTTTCTAGTGCTGCTGTAACAAATTATCACACAATAGTGGCTTAATACAACACAAATTATTACCTTACCTTTCTGGAGGTCAGAAGTCCAAAACCAGTCTCACTCAGCTAAAATCAAGGAGTCATTTTTGTAGGCTGTCTCCTACAGAGGTTCTAGAGGTAAATCTGTTTTCTTGCCTTTTCCAGCATTTAAAGGCTTCCTGTATTCCTTGGCTCAGGGCCCCTTCCTCCATCTTCAAAGCCAGCAGTGTAGAATCTTTCAATCTCTCTCTCTCTCTCTCTCTCCCTGCCCCCCTTTCACTCTCCATCTGTACTTCTCTTCCTTCCTTTTCTCTCCCTCACATGCGCATAACTCTCCTTCCCCCATCACATCTACTCCCCTACCTCTGACTTCCCTGCCTTCTTCTTATAAGGACCCTTGCGATTACATTCAGCACACCTGGATAATCCAGGCTACCCTCCCCCTCTCAATATCCTTAATTTGATACATCTGCAAAGATCCTTTGCTATATAATGTGATATTCACAGGTTCCAGGGATTAGGATGTGGATGTAGACATCTTTTGGCGGGCGGGAGGGGCACTATTTTGTCTTCTAGAGTAGTTGTTTCACTGTCACTTTTGAATAATAGTCATTCTAAAACTCTGTATCCAGCTAAAGTAAACCATTCAAAGAGTGAAGGTAAACCAATATTTCGGACAAAGACAGTTTGACAGTTACAGACCATTGCTGAAAGAATCACTAAGGGCTTTTCTGCAGTAAGAAGAA
Organism: Pan paniscus; assembly: GCF_029289425.2. NCBI lineage: Eukaryota > Metazoa > Chordata > Mammalia > Primates > Hominidae > Pan > Pan paniscus. The sequence continues at coordinate 118,519,875 of NC_073253.2, read as the reverse complement.
AATTGAATGCAGAAGGAAGGATTGAGAAGGAAGATGCAAAAATAAAATAAAATAAATATATGCATTATATTAAAACAAACTGGTGTAAAAATACTGGAAGGCAATAATATGGAAGATGAGGAGGAGGCACGGTAGTGATAGGAGTCACAGCACTCCGCGTTTCTTATGCGGCGTGGAGGGAAGGGAGCAAGGTTGATAAACTGCAGAGGTCAATGTTAACATCTGAATAACCTCCAAAAGAAAAAATAGCACTTAAAGAACACAGCAACCCTCAGACTCAAAACATAGCACATGCACCTAACAACATAGCCTCAAAATATAGAAAGCCAAAATAGAATTGCAAGAAGAAATTAATAAAAGTACACTTCTAGTAGGAAGTGTGCATGTATCACACTTCTAGTAGGAAGTTTTTTTAACATACCTCTCTTAGAATCTGATAGACGAAGAAGGCAAAAAAATTAGTAAGGCCATAGGATAGATGAGTAATCCAATTAACAGGCTTAATCTAATGAACATGTATACAGCTCTTTACCCACCAATGCGGTCTGAATTTCTTTGCAAGTACACAAGAATATTTACAAACATTGACTACACAGTGAGGCGAAAGCAAGTGTTAAAAATACAAAATAATCGATATCATTGCTGTCCAATGGACATATAATGTGAGTCATATATATAATTTTATAGTTTCTAGAATCCACATTAAAAATATTTTAGAAAGCAGGTAAAATTAACTTTATTATAAATTATTGTATTGATTATTTTAATAATATGGTGATTATATTACCGGACATTATTTTTATTAATAATATACTTTATTTTACCAATATATCCAGATATTACTGCTTTTTCATATTAAGTCTTAGAGATACAGCACATCTCAGTTTGGATAGCCCCATGTGACGTGCTCACTAGCCACATGTTGCTAATGACTATTATAATGGACAGAGCCGCACTATGTCTTACAGACCACACTCTCCCACCTCAGTGTAATACCTAGAAATCAAATGATAGTTTAAACAATAATGAATTCTGATGCTTGGAAATTTCAATAATAAATTTAAACAAATTGTAAATCTAGACATTTGGAAAATTTAAAAACTTCCTTCAAAATAATTCAAGGACAAAGAGGAAATCAAATGAAAATTATGAAATATTTATAACTGAACAACAATAAAAACCTAGAAGACAAAATGTGGGGGACAAAATGTAAATATCTAGAGACAGGTGTATGACTCATATGGGAACTTGGTATACGACTGAGGCAGCATTTAAAGTTAGGGAAAAAATGGGTTATTCATTAAATGGTGCTTTTCACATGGGAAAAACATATATGATTGGAATCTTGTCTCACACCATACACAGAAAATTATTATTATTTTTTTTTGGAGGCAGAGTCTTGGTCTGTTGCCCAGCCTGGAGTGCAGTGGCTCAGTCTTGACTCACTGCAGCTTCTGCCTGCTGGGTTCAAGCGGTTCTCCTGCCTCAGCCTCCCAAGTAGCTGGGATCACAGGTGCGTGCCACCACGCCGGCTAATATTTGTATTTTTAGTAGAGATGGGGTTTTGCCATGTTGGCCAGGCTGGTCTTGAGCTGGCCTCAAGCAATCTGCCTGCCTCAGCCTCCCAAAGTGCTGGGATTACAGGCGTGAGCCACCATGCCCAGCCAGAAGATGAATTTTTTGTTGAATGGAAGAAAATCTTTCTACTTGGAAAATGTAACAGTCCTATGAACCTGCTTAAATCATGAGTCAAGAATATTAAACGAGGCAAAAGATACTCGCTCTAGCCCCAAACCTTCAATGATTACATTATTCTTTCCCACATTATTGTGTGACATCAGCAGACAGACAAAATGGCCATAACTTATAGCTCCTCATAGGGACCTAGGATTTGTGGACAGGCAACAGGAGACAAAAGTGCTTAGGCTTGGAATTATCTGGAATTGGGTGTGACCTTGGGCAAGAAATAACCTCATTTGTTTAGTCTTGGTTTTCTCAGCTGTAAAACAGTGATAATGATGACTACCTTTCAAGGCACTCATAGGAATTTAAATAGATTAAATGCATCAAGGGCTTAGAAAATATTAATTCACTTTCCCTAAATTGGAAGGTCCAGAGTGTATTGGGGGCATTTGTCCTAGTGCCCTGCATCCTCCTGCAACACTGCAAGGCCTGAGGGGTTCTGTAGTGATATGGAATATCGCAGGGGTGCTCTGAGGTGGACAAGAAGGGCAAGGGCTCTGAAATTAGGCAGACTTGGCTTTGAATCCAAGGTCTGTCTTTCGCCAGCTCTTAGACCTTAGGCAAGTTACTTAACACCTCTCGCCTCAGTATTTACATCTGTAAGCAGAGTTGAAAATAGTTCCTGTGCTGATGGTGGGAATGTAAGTTAGTTCAACCACTGTGGAAGACAGTTTGGTGATTCCTCAAAGACTAGAACCAGAAATAGCATTTGACCCAGCAATCCCACCACTGGGTATATACCCAAAGGAATAGAAATCATTTTATTATAAAGATACATACACACATGTTTATTGCAGCATTGTTCACAATAGCAAAGACATGGAATCAACCCAAATGCTCATCAGCGATAGACTGGATAAAGAAAATGTGGCACATATACACCATGGAATACGATGCAGCCATAAAAAGGAACAAGATCATGTCCTTTGCAGGGACATGGATAGATCTGGAAGCCATTATCCTCAGCAAACTAACGCAGGAACAGAAAACCAAACACCACATGTTCTCACTTCTAAGTGAGAGCTGAACGATGAGAACACATGGACACAGGGAGGGGAACAACACACACTGGAGCCTGTTGGGGGGTGTAGGGGGAGGGAGAGCATCAGTAAAAATAGCTAATGCATGTGGAGCTTAATACCTAGGTGACGGGTTGACAGGTGCAGCAAACCACCATGGCACATGTTTACCTATGTAGCAACATGCTGCACATGCACCCCAGAACTTAAAATGAAAAATTTAAAAAATATTTCCTGTGTCTTGGTCAAGATTCTTAGTTGCAGCAACAGACACCAACTCTGGCTATCCTTCAGCAGCAGAAAGAAGCTGTGTTAAGAATACTGAGTAGTCATGGGTTCCCCAGGCTTCACAGCTGGGTACTAGGTCCAAAGTCATGTCTCAGATTGGCCCCATGAAGATGCCATGTTGACTCCAGTGTTCACTGGCTGCTGACACTAGAATCATTTCTGCTATTGGAAACTGGCTGTGTCTCTGTGGGCCAGAGCAGGCTCCAGGCCGTCTCTGCTTTTTGTGTCATTGGCTCTCTGATCCAGGTCTGACTGATGGAGCCTGTCACTTGTCCAAATCCTAGCTGTAGGGGAGGCTGAGAAAGTAAGTTTCCCACTTTTCTGTGGGAATAAGCCTCCTCCTGCAGAGACTCCCTGCCTCCACTGAGACCTAAGCCTGGGTAGCTCTCCAAGAGAAAGGGAGTTCGGATGCTGGTTGGCCACAGAGAATACCCACTACACCTGTCTCAAGGATTCCTGGGAGGATAAAATGACCTGGTGAATGTGAAGCACGTAGCACAGTATAGGGTTTCAGGGCTCAGCGGGGAGACTTTCAATACAGAGGACAGAAGAGCAGTTTTGGAAGAACAACAGAGCATGTTCTGACCAGGAACTGGGGTGGATATGTTAAAAAGCTCTCCTAATGTTCCTATCTGCCAACCTAATCGATGTTTCCAGAGATTCTGACTCCTAAATTCACATGGGAAACATGAAGGACCTTGAACAATGTTGAAGGTTAGGGAAGATGGAAAAAAAAAAACTGTGTGTGACTTGTTTTTGGAGTGGACTCACCTGTGACTGAGCCAACAGAGAGCAGTCTTGTTTCCACTACTCCCAGATCGTCAGCTTTACTGCGTGTGGCTTTTCTGAGCACAAGAAATAAACAAGTAAACCCTCCTTTATTCCTGTGAGTTTTCTTTTTAAAACAGGACTTTGAAGAGTTTTATGGAGATACTTTTAGCAGAAACATAGAAAGTCTTATCATTGCTTTTTAGGTGAAAGAATTGAATTCACAGAAAAAGATACTTCCTTCCAGATGCTTTTCTTCCTACAGAGAAGCTTAATCACACACACATTAGAAAGTGATGCTTTTCTTCCTACCAAGAATCTTCACCACACACTCACTTTCCATTGTCAGTTCTTCACATGCTTTCCTGCATCAGAATGAAGCAGCAAAATATGAGTACTTTGAAGGCAGTGACCGATTGTGTGGATTTTCATAATTTTTATTAAAGTCATTTCTGCCTAGATCTGTTTGTTCAGCTCTGCCCTCATTTTCTGCAAACTCTGGGTCTAAGATTTATATTAGATCGTAAGCAGCTTTGAGGGAGAATAATCGTTGAGTTCTGTGTTCTTATTACTTCCCACAAAAGTTGGTGCAGGATCTCACTGCCCAAAAGGAGAGTTCAGCAAATATTATTTACTGTGAGCAGTCTGTGTGCTGTGTCTGGTGGGCCAGGCCCGGCACATGGCTCCCAGGGGCACGCTGAGAGCCCCACACTCCCATGCTGGGAGAGCAATCATCATTAAACAATATTTATTAAATAGCCCCATGCATGTGGCACTGGGCTATTTAAGTAAGGAGAGCAGTCGCAGTCCACACCCTTTGGGAGCTTACAATATCAAACAGGACATTTTTTAGAGCCTGAAGGTACACCGGTGAGGTACGGCACTGAAAGAGTTCATTCACACCAGAGGGCTGGGCTTTTCTCTCAGCCTGCGGTTCACTCTGTCTGCCTTCCCAGGCTCTAGCCTGTAGGTCAGTTCACTTAAAAGGTCCATTATTGGGAGAATTCACTGAAAATCTCTGTGCTAAAATAGCCCTTATACCAGAACTTCCACAAACCTAGCATTTCCTTTCCACAAGATCCATTGAGCCCCACGTGCAGGTTACAGAGGTAAATGTCACATTGTTTCTTCTATCCAGAAGCTGACTGGGGACCCAGTGGGAGTGGGGAATGCTCAGTTACCCTGGAGTATGGGAGAGGCCAGTAGGTATAACACAGCCTCGATAACACATGTCCTACACAGTGCAGAACATGTGAATGAGCACATGAAAAAGAAAACTGCTCATTCTGACTTGTGGGGATCAGAAAAGGCTGCAAGGAGAAGAGAGCACCTGAATTAGCTCTTGAAGTTAGGTGAGACTTCAATGGGCAAAGACCATGGCCAAGCATTCCAAACTTTTGCATGGGTCCTGGAAGAGTTGGGGGAAATGATGAATTTATCTAACTGGCTTTCAAATAGTTCCTCTCACATGGGGCCTATTTCATCTATTTCCAAAATTCTTGGATCTATAGGTTGGAAGCAGAATTGGGACATATTCCACTTGGGGCTAGAAGCCAACTCCTTTCCCTGCTGCTACTGCTCACTCCCTCTGTCTCATCGAGGAGAATGCTCCACCCAGGAGCACAGAATGAAACGTAAAGGAATGGCTGTAGCCCAGACTTCAGCTGTGCCAGATGAACAACAACTTTTGGGATCATTCAGAAATATAAAATAATCCAGCCCTCCCCGCCATTCTAGGTTACAGCCAGATGACTGAAAACAAGGCATTCTCATACGCTGTTAAACAGATGTGATCATTTTCTCCACATCCTGGGAGTTAACAAAGAGACCTCTAGGGATGTTTTGTCTGCCAGGTGTTTGGCAGTGGCATTGACAGGAAAAGAAGGCTCGTAATGTTTAGAGGTCAAGCGGACCTCAGTGAGCCCTTTAGTCCAGCCCTTGCCTTTAGTCTGGAGAGCACACAAGCCATGAAGCTGGGATAGTTGTGCCTTACTTACAGAGTGTCTCAAGAAGACGCAGTTTAGAAATTGGGGTGTCTAGCCTGATACTCGATGCTGCTCTCTCTTGAGCCTCCCTATACCCCATGCAACCCCTTTATTTTTCATGTTGATTTGAGGCCACACATTCAAGATGCACCTGCCTGTTCTTCCACTCCACTTTGCCATAGTTATCATGGAAAAGGGGGGTCTTAACCAAGTGTCACCCTCTTGGGACAAGAATCTTCTGCTTTGCCCCAATTCCCATGTAGTTTCATCCTACAACTTCCTCTGTACATGGTGATCTCAAATGACAGCACACAATCATACATAAGTCTTTCTATCAAAAGTAAGCTATTCTTACCTCTCTTTTTTTTTTCTAAAGCCAAAGTCAAATGATGCCTTAGTTCAAAGGATTTCACATCTTCACGTGCAAAACCAGCCAAGTTTTAATGAAAACATTTCAGCTACATAAAATGAGACCTTTAACATGTGTAGAGCCAAGTTTGGAAAGGACTCCTTCTTTGTGTGGAAATTCTTGAAATTCTTCCTGACTTTGCTGGAAGCTTGCAGCCTTTCCATGTGTCTCTACATCTTAATCAGTCCAACTCACAACTTTTTTTTTAATGTGGTCACTTACTAAAACCAAGTATGTTCTGCTTCTATAATGTAGTAACAACACATGTTTGCATGCTATTTAGAAAAAATTGGATAGTGTTATTACAAATGGAGTTCCTCTGGAAGCCTGACGACTTGTACACTGTGATGCCATCTTTCCACCTATAAAATGGAAACAATCCTATAGACTTGATGGTATTAAGTGAGCAGTTGTATAGAAATTATTTGAAAATTATCTGGCAAATAACAAGTAGAATTTGGGGTTTTTTGATGTTATTGTTGTGATCTTTAAGTCTTTATTATAATCATGCTGGCTGAACTTGTTTCTTTTATCTGTAAGACAGATAAAAGTCAAGTAAAACAGATAGAAAGTTCTCCATCAGTAAATGTACAATTCAGGTCCAGCACTCCAGATTGAAGCTACCACTAAGATTTCTTTTCTTTTGAAAAATAAATGGCTATTATTTAAGCAGGGTAGCATGAATAGAAGAAATAAATATTTTATTATTTTTATATTGTTAATTTTTTGCTCTTTAACTTTTGAAATAACAATTTTTGGCAGATGAGTGGTCAAAATCATTAATCTAACAGTCAAGTATCTCCAATAGATGAGTGAAGAAAAGATTAGGTTAAAGACCATTCTCTGTTAAAAAATAAAGATTTTCCCCTTCACTGTAAACATTAAAAATGTATACATTTGTAATATTTACTATACATTATAATGTATAGGAAAGTAGAGGCAAAAATTATGCATAATTCAAACATCCCCAAAGCAACACAGTTTCAATGTTGGCCAATTTGTCTCTGCTCTTTTCTGTATTCATGGTTATTGGTTTATGAATGTTTCTGATCACACTGTATTTAAAACTTTACATTTTAATTTAACATTACAACATGACAACTCTCCAAGCCTTTATTAATTCTTTGTAAACCTTACTTTAAATGGCTGCATAATATTGCATTAAGCAAATGATTTACTTAAAGGCATCAGATTGTTTGGTCTTTTAAAGTTAATTATATTGGACTCTGTGCATAAAGCTATTTCCTTCTTTTTTTTATTTTTTTCTGAGACAGAGTCTCACTCTATTGCCCAAGCTGGAGTGCAGTGGCACGATCTTGGCTTACTGCAACCTCCGCCTCCCAGGTTCAAAACATTCTCCTGCCTCAGCCTCCCAAGTAGCTGGAATTACAGGGGCGCACCACCATGCCTGGCTAATTTTTGTATTTTTAGTGGAGACGGGGATTCACCATGTTGGCCAGGCTGGTCTCAAACTCCTGACCTCAAGTGATCCACTCGCCTCGTCCTCCAAAATTCTGGGATTATGGGGAGCTTTTTCCTTCTTTAGAATTAATTTTTATTATATAAATTCTCAGAAGTGAGAGTAAAATGCTGGTGCATTTTTCATATTTATTTACAAGACTATTTAAAGTCCATAATTATTTTATTTAAGTAGAATTTTTGTCCCTACCATAGTGAGCACTCATGAATCTGCCATATGAGAAGAAATGATCTCAAGGCTGCAATGTATAATTTTATAATTTTCAGAGGATTCCCTCTCCCAGTGTCCCCGTTTTTAGGGAAATCACATCATAACATGATTGCACTGTTCTTTTTCAAATTCAGCATTTCCATGTTCAGTTTTGAAAATATCTAGGGCTTGACCCAGTGTTTAGTGTAGAAAAGGAACTCATTAAAGATCTGAAGGGGAAAAAAAGAGAGAGAGACAACGTCTCTTGGCAGTACTAAAGCATTATTTATGCAGTGGGACCAGAGTAATTTTATTTTGTTTTTGCACCATTATGTTATATATTTCCCGGGAAGAGTGTGACACCAGGGTATGGGAATGTCCTTGTGCACACATTTCACATCTGCTTGTCCATGTGAACATAACTGTGCCAGGAGCCCTGGATGTTAGTTTTTAGCATAGAAATCATGACGTTCAGCTTTAGTTCCTGAGCAACTGTAAGGGAGATTCCAGCGGGACAAGTTCAAGAATGACTTAGAAATTATAGACCAGATCATACAACTGTCATAAAGCTATCATCAGTTAATAAAACAGCGTTTTCTTTTCATTTAAAAAAAGTTGGCTTTTTTTCCTCCTTTAAAAAAATATTGATGTTGGACTCTTTGAAACTTTGTCTGACCTTCTTTCTGCTGATTTTTCATTTCCTGTTTCTTTTCTTTCATTTCTTTTCTTTTTTTCATATGTTGGGGAGGTGGGGTTCTAAAGCAATCTTCCAATGTGCTAAAAACAAATATACATCCCCTAAAAGTAGTATAGCTGCGATGTCCTTGCTCCCAGAGCCCTGTGCTGCCAGGGCCCATTTCTGCTGTGAATCAGGTTTCTCAAAAATGTGGTTTCTCACCCCTGTCCCTCTTCCCTTTGGCTCCCACAGAAACTAGGATGTGCAGACATTTGCAGGAAGAAGTCCAAGAATAAATACGAGAATATTCTGAATGAAAAGCAAATCTGTAGTAAGGATGATGATAATGGTATCTATAGAATGTTTCATAGATGAGCTTGGTTTAAATGCAAGTTTAAACCAAGCTCCATAGGAGGAAAATAAGGGCACAGATAAGCTAGAATAGAAACACACACACACACACACACACACACACACGTGCCCACTCCAGCCCTTCTGTGCACCAAATTGCCCAATAGTAAGATGCACCGAGACAGTGCTCCTGGAGCAGCCTAGACCCCACACTAATGGCTGGAATAGAGCAGTAATAAGACAGACGCCATCACCACCGTACAGAACCTGCAGACACTGAATAGCTCACAGCAAGTAGTTTGTAGCATGAAGTCCAGGGAAGGAGAAGTACAGGTGCTGTGTGAGGTCACAGAACAGGAGATCAGACCTTGTTGGGGCCATATTGAAATCATTCCTGGAACTTAGATAGCAGTTGGGCAAGGAGTGGGTGAGGGAAGAGCAATCCAGGCCTAGAAACAAGGTATTTGAAGAACCCAATGTGGTTCAGTGTGCAAGGAGCAGAGGGGGGTGGGCAGAGGAGCTGCAGAGGTGGGCAGGGATAACATCATGCGGTGGCCCAAAGACCATGAGAGATGCCAAGGGCAATAGGAAGCAAGGAAGTGGTGAGTGATGGCAGATTTACACCTGGGGCCTGACAGGCTTTTGGAACAGTTTAAGTGGTTTTTTCTTCTTTCCCGCATTTTCTTTATCTTTTTCCCTTCCAAATAGATATTTGACTGCACTTTCCATTACTTTAGGAGAGGTATGTGGGAGAGCAGTAAGATATACCATGTAAGAGTTTCTGGTTTTTATTTTCAAAAGCCTAAGCACTTAAGAGTGAACTTGGAGATTTGCAAAGGAATTAGAAAGAATTGTGGGAAGAAGGGCAGAGACAGGGGCTCCCCTCCAGATCAGAAAAATAAGTTCCTCTAGAGTGACAGAAGATGGGGGAGTGGTCTGTGGGTCCTAGAATGGGGGTCTACGGGACTACCTCTCAGCAGCAGCCTGAGAAGGGAGCACCCCGAGACTCTGCATCACTCCTAAAATAGAAATGCACACAGGGCAATGGATGTCCAGAGGCCTCCCCAGCTGACCCCCAAGCCTGACCACACGAGACCTTGGAAGCCACAATTCCAGGGAGCCAGGAAAACCCTAAGAATATCTGATGATCAAGTTTCCATCAGCCTGGAGAAATGAGGCTTCAAAATCTAGAGAAAAGTGATACATGAAAAATAAAGAGCTGGGATATTTCCTGCACTGCGGACATTGTGACTATAATTCATATCACGTATGCAGATTGAAAGGCTTATTCTGGCTCCCATGTGAAAAATGGATGAGAGAGAAGCATGAGATGATGCCGATGAAAAATCACAGTAGCCTCTACCGGGGTGATAGAAGTGAGAATGAAAAGAAGGGGATGGATTTGGAGAATATTTAGAAAATAGAAGAGCAAGTACTTTGTGATTGGTCAGATGTGACAGTGAATAAGTCAGAGGATTCAAGGATACCTCCCAGGTTTCAAGACGGAACAATTGGGTGGGCAGTAGTATAATAGATGAGTCCATTTCCTGCAGTAACTAACTTCACAGTGGGGTTTAAGGAAGCTCACTTGGAGATTTTACTGGGGTAGCATATGAACATAGAGTTAGTAAATACTCCCAAAGGCAAAAACTGTAGTTATTAACTGAGGGGAGATAGTCTCAGAGGTCAACACATTGCTGCAGATTATCACCAGTCAAAGGGTCGTTTCTCTCCACCATTTCATACGGAAAATGAAATATTAATATTCAAAGAGACCTAAGGAATCCTATGGTGTTCTCTCAGGCAGGAATCTTCCTTCTAAGATATGTGATGGCAGCCTCTGCCTTTGTGCTCCCAGTGACCCAGCACTTCCTATCTTTAAAGCAACACTGTATGTGGGATTCGTTCCTAATTATAAAAAAGTTCAATGGAAAACTGCCTCATTCACTGGCTCTTCCCAGTCTTGTCCTCTGGAGCTGCACAGAATAAGTCCAATTCCTCTTTTACATTACATTTAGAAGTTTCTGTCACGTTTTTGCTAAGTCCTCTTTATTGCAGCCTAGAACTATACATCACTTCCTTCATCTATTATTTCCAATGGACGTTCAGTAACAAGAACACCAAGTGTATTTATTGAGTGTTGTGAGCAAAGTGTGTTACACATGTGGCTGGGGCTGCTATGAGTTCATCAAAACCCATTTCCTTTCCTTCCTGGGCACACAATTAGACTATACCTCATGACTGCGTTCTCGCCAACAGAAAGCAAGTGGAAGCAGTGAGGAAGTAGAATTGTCTTCCTCAGGTAGCAGCATGGCTTTGCCACCTGCCAGCTGAGGATCAAGAGGTGGGTGGAGACAAAAAAGATAGGGGGAGCCTGGGCCCCTTTACATAGAAGGCCACCCCACTTAGACATCTGCATTAGACTCTCATGTGAGTAAGAAATAAAATTTCCATGTTAAACCACTGAGAATTTAAAGTTTCTGTACACCAACTGGTGTTGCCTTAACTAATACAGAAATTGGTAGTGGAAGTCAGATGCTGCCATTACAAAAACCTGAAATGTGTGGCAATGGCTTGGCAGCTAGTCCCAGAAGCTCTGGAATTAGTAGAAAGGGTCAGAGTGATGTTGCGTATTAGCTACTGGCTGGCTTTAGCACAGTATTACAAGAAAGAGATGAGCTCAGAAAAGAATTGGCCAATTTTCAAGCAAGGTTGGGCAGGAATAAAGAACGAATCTTACAAACTTGAAAGGGTCAATTTTTTCTGGGCCTCCAAAGAGTAAGAGATGCTTTGTAATCCAAGAGTGCAAAGAATGCTTTGGTGATAATGGCCCAGTAAGATTTGTCAGTTAAACAAAGTGATGCTGCTCTAGAGTAAAAACCAGATTAAAGGTCACATTCTGTGACCTCAACTAAGCTGCCATTTAATTAATAGGGAGGTATGGAGACAACAAGGCAAAGGAATATGAAGGCTTGAGAATAATATCTAAGAAAAACCTTGTGTGTGGTTGTGAGCACAAGGAACTGACTGAAGCAAACAAATGAGAAGCCTCCTAAGTTTAAGATAACATTCTATTGTCAAAGAAACTCTGAACCTGGACCAAAAAACAAAACCCAAAACCCCTCTGACTATTTAAACCTTAAAACAACTTTCAGGCCCCCAGACTTACACCATTAAGAAGCTGAACAGCCTGTAAAGGAGGCATACTCAACTCCCAAGTCAGGTGTATTCGTGGAGGCTAACGAATAGACCAGGACGATTCCCCAGAGGGTGGTGCCAGTAGCCATGGAGAACCATAGGCAGAGTTTCTCATCACGAGCAAGGCCATTGTTTCCATCTTCTATACCTGATGGAAAGAATTCGGGTTTACCTAGAGATCCTGGACTTCGAGCCAGATGCAGTTACTGGATGGAACTTGGCATTGTCTCCTTCGGGAAAGAGGTGAGTGTGGAGGAAGAAGGAAATGGGTAGCCAGTAACCAGAATGCTGGACTGTGATACAGATTTCTACGTGCTCACTAAAACTCATTTTCTTTCCTCCTAGGCACACAGAGTATAGTTTCCAGAATCCCCGCATTTCAGTGTTCCCACAGGGCTGAATTCTTGTCAATAGAATGTAAGTGGAAATGGGCTATGTCACTTTCCTGCTGAAGAGGTTAAAAAGAAGGTGAACTCTCTTCATCTGCAGTTCATAAGATAGAAGGATCCTGGGTCCCTGAATGACCTCATGGAAGGCCATCTAACAGGAACACCCACATTGGACTGTGATATGGGCAAGAAATAAACTTTAATTGCATTGGGTCAGTGAGAAGTTTTATCTGTTACGGCAGTTACTTCTACTTTAATAAATACAATGCATTATCTTATTTAACATCCATTTAATAGATGAAAGAATTGGAGAAGTTAGATGATTTGTTCAGGATGACTTATTTAATTAGAGGCGCATCCAATGCTAGAACCCAAGTCTATCTGGCTCTGAAGCCATGCTTTTAAAACGTGCGATACTGTTTCACAGAAGAGCAGGCGTCCAGATGTTGTAGCCCTTGGGTCTCCCTCTTCTGGATGTTCTTAGTCTGTCCACATTTTTTTTTCAGAACTGAACACAATAATTTATGTTGTAATTTGGGGAATATGTGACATAAATTATTTCTCTTTTCTGGAATCATCGTCTGTGAATGCAGTCCAGGAGATCTCATTATATTAGAGGCCAAATCTCTAATCAATCAACTATTGACTTTAATCAATCAACAACTCCTAGACCTTCTCACCACTTCCAAGCCCCCACTCCCCATTAGAATGAGTAATTATTTTAAATCTGCATGTAGATTTTTACAAGCAATCCTGTTTAATTTCTTCTTAATAATTTCAGCCTAGCATTCTAGCCTGTCAATATCTTTGCTTAGATCATCCAGATGACAATCCAAGTCTGGGACTATCCCACACTGGGACTGAATTATCCCAGTATGAAGAGTAGTATCTGAATTCTTGCTACCACCTGTGACTGTGGTAAGAACTTTACATGCTTACCTCATCCCACCTTTACAGATGAGGAAACTACAAAGGTTAAGATCACATGACTTGTAAGTGGAGCCCATCCTCAGCCCTAACTGCTGGAGGACCGCGATTTTTGTCCTAATACAATAGTACTATTTTTTCCTCTTAAAGTGGAAGAGAACTAGCATTTGCTGAGCACACATGGTATGTAAGGTGCTTTACTCACTCTACCACACTTAATCCTCACGATCATCCATCCTCAGAAGCACACTGAGAGATATTTTTTTAAAGATTTTAAACATGGAAATAGAATTATTCTGAGAGTGTCTCTATATAGTAAATGAGTCTATATAAATAAATAATGAAAGCAGAGAGAAGCAACCAATGAGATATCTTGAGCCCAAACTCACTAGACTGTGAGTCTGTGGAGACAGATCTTTTCCACCCTCTATGAACACTGTCTGGCACAAAGAAAGTGCTCGGTAGTGTTTGTTAAAATGAATAAATAAATGTATGTAGACCTCAGTGAGTAGATAAAAAACTCTACATGAGATAAAACTTCATTCATATAACAAGGATTTATCAGGCAGCTAATACATAGGACACAGGTTTTGGGGACTGTGGCTTCTTGCAGAAGGAGGAACACAAAGGGAAAGGAGAAATAATACAAATAAAACACATGTGCATGTGCGCGCGCACGCACACACACACACACACACACACACTAACAAGACATAGATATTGACATTCCGTAACCGAGTTTCTTGAGTGTTGTGGAGCTGAACTATATCCAGGCCAGCAGAATCATGGAGTAGATGTGCAGATTACAGTTCTAGAATCTCTGCATTTAAGCCCAATACAAACACCCAGACTTTAGCACAGTGTCAGGTGTTGACCCTCTTAAATCAACATTAGCAGATAGTTCACGGGATTGGAATGATTTAAGTCTACCCAAACTTTCTCAATGCCACAGAAAATGTGGGCTCCCCGAAGTTTCCTCTGAAACAGACATTAGATAATGGATGCCATGTAAACCAGATGGTGAGCCTCATTTGACCTTCTTGAGTGGTGGCCCTTATCCTTAGGAGCTTTCCCCATTGTTGCTCCCACCTGTGTCCTTTCCCGTACACCTTCCAGTCTCTTCCTCCTGCCTCTTTCTACCATTGTATTTCCTTCTGAGTCTCTATCTCCCATTAACTGTTTCCATCCCTCCATCCCTCCATTCTTTCCTTCCTGCCTTCCTTCTTTCCATCCCTCCCCTCCTCTCTTTCTCCCTCCCTCTTCTTCCTTCCTTCTTTCCTTCCTTCCTTCCTTCCTTTTCTTTAGTCTCTATTCTCTTTTCTATCTCATCATTCTTTATAGGTCTCTCTCTAGAAGACAGCGGAACTTAGAAGCTCCAAAGAAGAGTTAAGCACCTCCTTGTCCTTGCTTTAGAGGCTGGGATTAGAGCTGGCAGGAAACAATTAGAATGTGATTTTAGGAGCAGCCATTCGTGCTACATCATATTTCCTGCTCACAAATCTACCAGCTGAGCTATTCACATGCTGTCATTTTAGGCAAAATTGTTTATACATCACATAATGCTAGTCTATGTTGTGTCTGTTAGAGCCCTGGCGAGGAGTCTGCCCTGGATTGGACAGTTGGACTCAGGCGCATGGTCAACACAAAACATGAGCAATCCATATTTGGGCATGAGTATGCCTTAAACAGTAATGGGGTTTGGCACAACTGTGACTCTGGAAATCTAGCCCACAGATCAGCTCACACATCAGGGAAAATCAAAACAGAATTAAGTTGGCCACTTTTTCTCTGCAGAGACATGAGAAGCATTTCGAGTAAAGTCTGTGAAACCTTGTTTTTCATATTTAAGTCAGTATTTGGGAATGGCCAAATGTTATCAGTGCCCTATTTTTTACAACTTTTTCTCACAAATGAAGAAGGCCCAGATACAGACCCAAAGCATGGACTCACAGGCAGCACATGATCAGATGGTACTTTCTTCCCTAAGGAGCTTTGAGATCACTGGGTAAACACCCATCTGCCTGTGAAAGTTTGCATATGTGCCTGCTCAGTGGATGGGGAAGGAATAGGATTGGACCCAAGAGCCTCAGAAGTAGAAGAACAAAGCAAAATGTTTCGGAATCAATAGAACCTAGATCGCTGGCTCCATCATGCCTGGCCTGGCCCTTCATGGATCCTGAAATTTAGAACCTTTTCCTACATATCTCCCAAGATTCCTCCTTATGAGCTCAAATGTCAATCACATTGGTCAACTTTTGTTTGCCTGATTCTCTTTCCTTCCAGGTCTTAGCTAGTGTGTTTGTTTCTCTTTCTATTTTCACATTTCCAGGCTACAATCATCTTCCAAGTCTTAGGTCATCTGCTACTTCCAAATGGAAACAATGCCTCCTCTCTCTAACCACGTAGTGCCTTAAACTTCTTTAAAGATGCTTATCATGTGCTACTTTGTGTTCCAATTGTAACCTGAGGGAATTCTGGTGTCACTAGAGGGAGTGCTAAACAAACAAACAAACAAACAAATAGGAAGTCTGACTCCAGAGATAGATGTTTGTATTTCTTGGTGCTTCCAATGCTTCCACCCCACACCATGACCCATTCTGCACCACTTCCCTGAAAACATACACTTTTTCCCTCTTAGTATTTTGGAAGGAGGAGAGATTCTCAGCTGAACTAGAGTAAGAAAAATATCAGCAGTTCACAAATGAAGCTAAGGGAATTTTCTCTCCACTATATGTGCAGACTAAGGGTTTGCCTAGTGGTCTATTTAGGAAATTAAATGATCAGGGTCATCAGTGAGGGACAGAAAACTACAGATCTTAGATGAGATCAACACCAAAGCTTTAGACATTCCAGGCAATCTTGGGAATTGGGAGCTTGGTTATCCAAACACTAGCCGTGTGGACAATGACTCAAGCAATCATGCCTACACAATGAAACTAACAAACAAACAAAACTCTGGACATTAAAGCTTGGGCATGCTTCCCTGATGGCATTATGCTGCCTATTGTCACACATTGATGTGCTAGGAGAATGACATATCCTTGAGGACACAAAACTTTGCATTTGGGACCCTCTCAGACCTCTCCTTGGGCAGGTCTTCTTTTGGCTTTTGGCTGGTTCTGATTTGTATCCTTTGCTATATAATACTGTAATCCTAAGTATAGCACTTTGCTGAGTTCTTCAAGTCATTCTAGCAAATTTTCTAATCTGAGAAGGTAATGGGAACTCTCAGATTTGTAGCCAGCTGGTCATAAGTGCAGGTGGTCTGGTGACCCTGAACTTGCAGCTTGTGTCTAAAGTGAGGGCAGTCTTGTGGAGGACTGTGCTCTCAATCTGTGAAGCCTAATTCTAGATTGTTGGTGTCAGAAGTCATTGCAGCAGGATAGTAGACATCTACAGGACAAAATTTGTGTCAGAAAGGTATCATTCCTGAATCCAGAGATCTGGGCTTCCCATAAACAAATCAGAATCCAAATAAGAGCTCTATGTTTACATATATCAGAGAAAGGCTATGTCTTAAACAGCTCTGCAGTTCCCTATAACCAGTACAACATTTTAGTCTGTTTGTAGAATGAAGTAAAAAAGCCTCGCAACTAATTCTACTCTTACTGATTTTAATGCAATCGGAAGTTTTATAAAATGTCATATGCTTGTCGTGCGCAGTGGCTCATGCCTATAATCCTTGCACTTTGAGAGGCTGAGGTGGGCAGATTGCTTAGGCCCAGGAGTTTGAGACCAGCCTGGACAATAAGGCAAAACTCTGCCTCTACAAAAAATACAAAAACTAGCCAGGCGTGGTGGCATGTGCCTATAGTCCCAGCTACTTAGAAGGCTGAGGTGGAAGGATCATCTGAGCCTAGGCAGGTCGAGCCTGCAGCCACTGTACTCCAGCCTGGGCAACAGAATGAGACTCTGTCTAAAAAAAGAAAAACACACATACAACAACAACCAGAAATCGTATGCCCTTTATGCCTAAGTTAAAAAGAGTGAAAGTATATGCATCAAAAATTAACAGCAGTTATGAGTAGAATAGTCGAGAGCTTCCAAAATATATATTGCTTTTGCTTACTGATGTGCTTGTTTACATTATGTTTTGCTTTTATAACCTATTAAATAAGGTGAGGTAGAAGGGGAAATATGACAAGCTTCTAGTAATGAGGAATGCTTTCCAATGGCTGAATGAGCCAGTGGGCTCTTTCTAGTCCTACTTATGCATAACTTATATAATAACAATTTTCTCTTCTTGTCGTCATTTTGGCTCTGTGATCTTGGACAAGTCATTTCATCTCACTTTTGCCTTACGTTAAATCAGGGTTTGTACAAGATGACTGCTAATATCTCTTCCTGCTCTAAAATTCTAAGTGCACATCTAAAGACTTAAGTTTATGTGCCTATAGCTCAAAAACATCCACAGCTGTGGGAGGTGAAGGAGAGGGGTTCTTGAGTAGGTGCGCCCCTCTAGGGGAAGATTTGCATAAAGATGATGTAGCAAGTGAAAAATGGACTGTGACAGATTAATGCTGGGAGGCTTGATCTGCTCAGTATCTGGCCCACACAGCCTGGTCTGATCAGATCTTCAAAGTCATATGGTCCTTATTTGGTTTTACAATAAATAACTCAGACTTATGAGTTAGAAACCAATTAATGAAATCATCTAGCCCAGAGGAGAGCAATCCTCCTGGGCAGTCACTTTGGAAACATAGGCTGTCCATTAGGTTTGCCAAGCCTGGGGCTTTTGTTCCTGCTAGTGATAGAAATTAGAGGATTCCTCCCAATTCCAGATGACCTTTGCTCTGAAATACAACAATTGTTGCTGTGGAGGTCAGAGAGGGCTTGGCTCCCACAGACATCGCTAATTCTAATTCTACTTATAGATTGGGCTCAATACTGAGAAGTAGTTGAGGACCATTGGGAAAAGACAAGAAACTTCTGATCAAACCACATTTACTTATTTGTTGTTGTTGTTGTTGTTTATAACCATTCTGAAAGGATATAGGAATGACTCCAGGTAGAAATGTTTTGGAAAGTACTTAAGGCAGCATGCTGAGGCATCATATCTCTGGTTGGGAAAGAAAACTATTGATGTGTTCGTATATATTGAGAACCAAACCCACCATGGGTGCTCAATAAATATCAAGCAATCAATCAATTCTCCAGTCACAGAGAAGCTTCCTGTTCCAAACATGTAGTCATGGAAGAGAGCTTGGCCCAAGACCCATTTCCCTCTTCCAAATGATGTGACTCCAAACTCCAAGAAAAGTTCTGGGTAATTTTTTTTTTCTTCATCCCACAGCAACTGATGGCACAATCCTTGGCAGCACTGGAAACAGTGATTTCCAGATCAAGACACCAAAGCAATGAGATCTTGCCATACATTGGTCAAGTTTCTACAACGTAATGGAAACTTAATGGAAAGAGAATCTTAAATTATAGCCAGGCAGCTGATTGGAAGTGGCGGCACCTGTTTTCAGAAATGCTCTAAGTAAAAATTGATGTGATTTTGAAAATGGAAATCTATTGTATGGAACTCTTTAGCATCGAAAGCACTTGCTGGAAGATAGCCACAAACTGCATTTATTTAAGTCAATTTTGCATCAATCAGTATGCTTCAAAGATGACATTCTGCATTTTTATTTAGTGATCTATATATTATAAATTTCACCTCTAAGTGTTGGGAAAAACAACATTAAAAGTCCACTGTAAGGTTAACAAGACACTAACAATTTCTAAACCAGGCTATTGCAAAAATGATTACCACTGAAGTTTAAACATATGAAGTTACCCGCTTTTCAACTTATAACATTGAGGTTTCACCAAATGTGAATTTCACTTTGGAGGGTTCCAGTTCTACTTCTCTTTAAAATGATGCATGTTTTAATGGTTCCTTGGGCACATATGATTTGCAGGACTGTTTCAGCTGTAACTTTATAGACTTTTTGATGGACCATTTGTCTTTGGCTTTTAGAGAAGGGAGCTACAGTTATATGATCGTATATGTTTTCTATTTAATAGGCATGTATCAAATCTCTACATACTTCTTAGTGTGGTGGGATAATAATTTGATATATTAGTTATGTGGGGTTTTTTCTTTTGCAGTTTTTTAAGCCTTGCGACTCTGTGAGACTCTCCCATTAGGACTGTTGGACATATGGCCTCCACTGAAGGCCAATTTCTGAGGGGATGGGTGAACAAAGGGACACATTATGCATTTTTAAATCCAAAAGCCCCTTATCCTGGAGTATGACAGAGAAGTGGTGAGAATCAAACTGAATCAGTCTCTCTGGAGTTCCATTTCTCACCTCCACTCACAATAGCGATCCTTAGAGCTGGCAAGGGGAAGAGATTGCTGAGACAGCCATGGGTGGCCCTGAGATGGGGGTAGATGCCTTGCCCAGGAAGGCGGCTAGTAATCAGATGTAGAGAAATGGGCCTGTTTTCCATCATGGGTACTGAGAGATGACCAACCCCCACAGAATTCCTTTTGTCACCACACCCCTGGAAAACAACTAAAA
This sequence comes from Pan paniscus, assembly GCF_029289425.2. Taxonomy (NCBI): domain Eukaryota; kingdom Metazoa; phylum Chordata; class Mammalia; order Primates; family Hominidae; genus Pan; species Pan paniscus. Next base: position 118,499,941 of record NC_073253.2, on the reverse strand, counting down.
ACTTGTGAATTGTTTATTTATGGAATATTTCATTTATTTTTTTTTAGACTGGTTGACCAGAGGTAACTGAGGCCTTGGAAAGCAAAACCTTGGATAAAGGAGTTCTACTGTAATTCTTCTTAACTGAAATATTAGTGTAACAGTTGCTAGTGTATCTTTTAGCACTATGATTTTAGTCACATGTAAATCCAGTAAGTGTGGAAGGGAAGACACACCTCACCCCATCTTCAACCAAAATGTTGGGAAGGAAACAATTAGAAATTGGTATTAGCCTATTTGCATTTGGCCCAGTGTGTTCCCCTTTATTTTACAAGGCTGATTTCTGACTCATTATAAAACTAGTTCTTCATACCAGAAGAGTGTATTGAATAGATGACAACTCATCTAAATTTTAAAATGTCAATCCTCTTAAGTATCATCTCAAGGAAAGTAAATCAGAGGCCAAGAAACTACAAGATACTGCAAAGAAATGGGACCATAAAAACAGAACTGGATGACAGATAAACAAACTCTGGGAGTGAAGGCATGTGAATACAGAGGAATTATTTAGCCTTGGCCCCAGCGCCTGTGTGGCCCACACAGACACATGTCTGCGAGAAGAGGCCGTACATGCATACATTTAACTTAAAACAGCTCAGCCGCATAAAATCAGACAGAGTCTACTTGGCTTTTGTGCATTTAAAAATATTACAATTATTAATTGCATATGTAATCTTTATTACATACTGTGTTTTACTATATAATTAAACTTTTATACATACATATGACTATACTTTATATGCATTATAAGGGTTTGTCAAGGATGATTGGACTACGTACATTTTTTGCCTTAAATACTGACATTGGAATCAAATCTCCATACAAAATAGGACTTCATTACATATCTTAATAATCTCTTCTCACTAAGTTGAACAGAGTTTTAAATATGGAGGAATCATTCAACTCTCTAAGGTAGAGCCATCTCATCTATATTTACCTACCTTTGGGCATTGACACCAAAAATCAATTTGATTCTGAATTGATTTAGAAGTGAATATCCATACTTGATGTACAGAGGTTTAGATAAGATTTGTACCTTTTTTGCTAACCTGTTTATTTCATTTACAGTTAACCCAATACCAAGAGTAATACTGTATTTTCAAAAGCTATAGGAATTTGGCTTCAAGAGGTATTGGCTTCACATGTGGAACAGAAGGTAAGGTGAGTCACCCATTACTTGCGCAACCAAAGCCTGACATGGGGCAGAGGTATCTGATTTGAATATCAATTCATTTATAAGCACATCCCAAATTATTAAGATAGATATTCAATCCTCAGGAAGGGGTAAGAAGGAAGTCAGAAAATAAATGCCCTCTTTAGCTTTTGCTAACAGTTTCTGGAGACCCAAATGAATTTTTTGTGAGAATAATTCTACAGGTGCAGTGATTAAAAAAATATGTTACTGACATTTTCAATAGCCAAAAATTGTGATAAAATCTGTTTTTCTGATACCTTTCAGATTTCTAAACACCAGCAAATCTAGGAATTAGAGAGTGATTATAACAGGTATCCCAGCACCAGAGAGACCCTGTGTGAATTGATAATCCACATTCAATCACACCTTTGGGATGTTGGTACATAAAGTAACTGCCATGTTACAAGGCGATTGGAAAGTGATAGGAGCCAGTAGCATGATGTTTCTAACATCATCATTCACGGCAAATCAAGCCTAGAAACTTCATCTCTGGAAATGCTGAGGCTATAACGTTCATCAGCTATGGCTCCTTGGGAAAAGGATTATTGAAAATACCTGGTCTAATGCTTCCACAGTGACTAGTTTTTAAAATAATTACCTATAACACACATTTCATCACTGTTTTATGAAGCCAAAAGTGCTTCAAGTGGAAAAGAGGAGGTTAGTAGTTCCCCCCCAAATACATTTCCACTTTTATCTGTTTCACATACCGTGATTTCATTCTTCATTTTTTAAAAGTTCCACTTATTTTAAAAAGTTGAAAAATTGTTGACCTAACCTGTACTTCCAATCATTAATGTTTTTCTTCTTATCTTGGACCTAAATACTACTCCCAGGCAATGAGTATTATAGGTTAATGATTCATAGACTTAAAGAGTATATCCTTGAATCGATTTTCAGTGGAAGCCTTTGGATTTAATTGAATACTGTCTGGGCCTTGAATTATAAGAGAACAAATCAGAAACATCTGTGTGACTGTGCATTACTTAAATGTCTGTTATTTCTCCCTGACACATCTTATTGGCTAAATACTATAAACTGTTGTCTTCTAATTGGTCTTCTTTATTATTTTCATATCTTTATACTTTAGTTTCCTTCTAATAATAAGAAAAGCCTTGGTAAAATGAAAACTTGACCTCTTTGTTCCCATCAACCCAGGAACCTTGTAGACTTCTTTTTCTTGCTGATCAGTCTTGATGGTTGGAAACTTCATTTTCAGCCCATCCTGGAAGATGAATTAGAGCTATGAGAACAATCTTCACAATTTGTCTTGCAGAGAGTAAAACTCAAATGTCTCTCCAAAGTCAGAGCAAAGTCCCATAGTTGTGCGCTTTTCCTGGCAGCAGGGAAAGATAGGTCTGTGCATACATCACTCTGATTCTTGGAGATTGGAGCCAACCAATGGCTGGCCAGTTTTCACACCACTTTCAGCCTTTAGTTCCTAACACATAGCTCTCTGCACATAATGAGTCATGTTCAATGTTAAGCCTCCTTGTTCTGCTGAGTCATCCCATAAGAGACAGAAAGCTTGACACTTGTTTTGAGGGGAGAGCTTCATACAGGGGACACCAGCTCTCATTAAAGAAATGTTCTTTGTCTTTAGTGAGGGACATTTGGAATCCCCTTGAAGCCAAGTCACTTAAAAGATCTACCTACTAGTCCTGTGCAAGAGTGTCCATGCCAACTACCATGCACCTGGGAAAAGAGGCATAGGTAATAACTTCAGCAGCAGGTCATCCTGAAGAGGAAAATGTGCAGGCAGGAAAGGAGGGGCACCTTCTTATCACAAAGGCTGCATTGATGGAATCAAGCACGCTTGCCTGGCTGATGAACCCCAGGCCTCCCAGGGCCAAACTCAGCAGAAACCAGTGCTGATTCCTACTCTCTGAGCTTTCCTGCACTCTGAGGAGTGGCTGTCTGAGACAGCGTCATGAAACTGGAGCTAGTAATGTCCCAACGGAGATTCCATGAAGGCTCTGCCAGCTATAACATTGCTTAGGGTCCTTGGCTCTGCAAGGGCCACAAAAGACTGGACTCTAATATAGCAAAGCCCCAAAGGAAAACTTTTTAAAAGCCCATAACACTCCCCAAGACCCAGGCTTCTGACCTTGTCAGAGATGGAGCTGATCAAGCTGTTTCCACCCACCAGGCCAAATCCAGAAAAAGTCTTTGGCTGGACATGGTGTTGAGTTTTTCTGTTGGCTTCTCAGGTTGACCCACTGACCAAATATGATACCCACCACTGCTTAGGATTTTGCAAGTTTATAATCCATATAGAAGAAACATTGTTATATAAACCTTGCCAAGACTATAGGCCTTTTAAATTCCCAACTAAGAAGCCGAAGAAATTTATGGCAGTGTTGCTAGACGGGGAGGCCAAGTAAACTCACAATGTTGATCTTAGGTCTGTTTAAATTTCTCTTGCCTTCTGGCACTTTAAGTAGTAGTGGAAAGAAATCATTTACTCATAGGAGCATTAAGCATTTAGAAACACAGGGGTAACAGGGAAGAGCATTAGGGACATAATGGATGTGACACATGTGGTTTGGGCCTGTGGTGGGCAGGATTTCACTCTAAAACTAGACATTTGCATCATAGTGGCACAATAACCTAAAAGTACCTTCATGCAATAAATAGAGGGAATTATATGGAGGCTCAGTTTTCCTCCCAGTGAAGTCTTGGTCATTACCCAGCACTCGGTCATAGCCCCACTCCCCCATAAAAGGACACACTGCTTGGAAATGGAGCTAGTCATCATATAAGGAGGATCCAGTTGGCCTCAAAGTCTACAAATGTAGCTTCTTTATGCAGGTTTCCTCTGCTCCTTTGTAATTAGTTCTGGGTCTCTCTTCTGCTTTTTCTGCCTGTAATGATTGCAGGATTAGCAACAGGGATCACACAGTCTCGGGTCCTCTTAGGACTGTAGTTGGAGGAGAAGGAATTGAACCCTAAAGAGAAAAACCAGCATTTAGCACATGATTAGGCCTTCATCTGTCAATTGCATGTTTCTGTGGGAGAATCTGATATTCAATCAATGATGAATACTTTCAGCAAAAGGTCGTGATTCTGCAGACCTTGTGGAGGAGTGTGAGGCAAAATGCTGCGGGAATCTCCAGTCTTGCTGAGAGCTGGAAGTGAATTGAGGGAGCTATTTTTACATGCCAGATTACCTTGATTTAATACAAGATGAAATGCAATCTGATCTGTGAACTGGTAATGGACTAACAAATGACTCAAGTAAAAAGTCATTTTAATGTAAAGTCCTGGACATGATGTATAACCTTCCTGAGAGGGCTGCTAATTGTGTGCCCCTACGTTTGTGGCTACAGGAATTTTCTAGATGTGACGCCTAACGCTTATCTATCCTCCTCCCGCCGTCTCCACTTTAGTGCTCACTTGTGTGTAATCTGAGTATTTTATACAAGGAAAACTTGCTGGAGTTGAAACTGGAGAAAAATATGCCTTAATAGAATTTATAATTTAACAACCCAATAGGTCAGAGTAGTACTTATTGGAATAACATCTCCTAAGAACCTTTGATATCCCAATAATCAGTGACTTGGCTCTTTAAAAGAAAAAGGAAAAAGTGCCATAGTATTTTTTCAAGCTGAAAAAAGTTGAATTTATTTAAAGTCTATAGGGTTCTTTATAGACATAGGGAACGATGAAAAACAGAAAGAGAAAGGAAGAAACAGAAAGACAAAGAAAGAGAGAAAGTGAAGGCAAACGAGTGAGGGTGTTGGTTTTTAATATCCCTGTAGCAGGAATGACTTTCTTCTGTTTTCATTCCCTCTAGTCTCCACCCTACTCCCATTAAATTCTGGGATTTGTGTATCTTTAGATGCAGACACTCGAATGCTTTCTCTACTCAGGAAGTTATTCTCCTCACGCTTTGTGAGGTCTTGGAATAAAAATTAGTTGAGAAAAAAAAAATTGCTGCTCCTCTATGCAGAAAAAAAAATCATATTGCATCATGTAGCTCAAAAAATGTTTGGGTGTTTTGAGGGTGTAGGGGTGGGCGGGGGTGGGGAGGAAGGAGGAAGGGGAGGAGAATCTCATTTCCCACATGTGTAATTTTTTCTCCTTAGGGGAATACATGAGCCAACAGTCACCGTCTGCAAATGCAGTTTGTAGGGGAAAAAAACAGACATGAATAGATAGCATTTGACTGGGTACAACCTTCTAAATCAGAATGTTTTAGGTGTTTGTGCCCTTAAGTATTTTAAGTCTCCCTTTGTTGTTTAATTTCTGCATGTTATTCCTGGCTGTCACTCTCACTACCCTCGCCCCTACCCCAAATGCTGAGGCTTTCCTCAATAACAAACAAAAATATTTTATGAAAAGTAGGTTTTACACTAAGAAAGTTGATTGCCCACTCCCTAGCAAGGAGGGGTAAAGTGGTTTGGAAAGGATCTGTTTATTGATCTATAAATCATGATCACCATGTCTGACCCAGCTGCTGGGGTGCCCGGGGTCAAGGAACCCTTTCAGAGCTCAGAAGGTCTAAAGCTTCTCTCTTTGTAGGGCTCTTAATCAACCCTCCCAAGGCAGAAAGAACATCAAATAGTCAAAACCTCAGAGAAGGACTGGGGGTTTAAATGCCTCAACTTCTGCTTGGGAGAATTTCTTAGATTCTGCCCCACTGAAAGTGATTTTTCTGATTATGTGGAGGCAATTGAGGGCCTAACAGAAGAAAGAAGAGTTCTTTCCAAATAATACAAAGGATTTAAAACCAAGAGCAAAGACAGTAAATATCACTCCTCTGACCCAGTTCCCTCCTCTTTAAGATAGAGGTAATACTAATTGCCTCCCAGAGGTTCCGAGGGGCTCAGGGCAGCAGCCCAGCATGCTGTGATGCGGTCTCACTAGTCTGTCTGCCTCCGTCAGACCCTGGCTCTTTGTGCCTTAGTTTTTCTCATCTGTAAAGGAGAAATAATTATAGTCCCCACCTTATAGGGTTGTTACGAGAATTCAATGAGAAAAAACATGCAAAGTGCTTAAAACAATCTGGTAAGTGCTCAAAGTAAGCTATTATAACATAAGCCCCTGGGACAATATCTAGGCCCTCAATGAAAGCTAATTTCCCCACTCCTGATTATGAATTATCTGTGAATATGCAAAATTAAGCAGCATAAAATAATGACAAGATCATAACTTTTTATGTCAATTAGACCTGGGTTCAGTCCTGACTTTTCCACTTACTAGCTGTGTAACCTTGGACTATGAACCTTGGCTTTTTAAAAAATCTCTAAACTAGATCACAATGCCTATCTCACAGGGTAGCTAGGAAGAGAAAATCAGACTCTACATAAAAAAAAAGTTTCATTTGATGGTGATGTCTGGCTTAGAAGCTGTCAGAAACCAAAGATGAATGCTCAGTGTTTGTTGGTCTGATAAAATAAGCATTTTCCGAACTCTCACTCTGGGCAAGCACTTCAGTGCTAGCCCCTGAAGATACAAAGGTGAATACCACACAATCCTGTCCTTAAGAAACTTCAAATCTAAGGAGGGAGACGTATAAGGAAACATACAATTTTAATTCTATGTGGCTCTTAATATTGTCAAAGCATATTCAGAGGACCAGAGAAGACTCAATATACACTGTTCCCTTGCATGAAACTCATTCCTCCAACTCTTCACCAAACTAACTCCTGTTGATCCTTGAGCTTTCAGAATGGACTTCATTTGGTCGAGAAAGTTTCCTTAAACTCCAGGCTGTTATATACCTCAAAGACACCCATTTTTCCCGCTTTCTCACACTCATCACGTACACAATGGCTTGTTCATTACGCTCCCTCCTACATCAGCCCACTAGCATTTTCAGAGCTGTGTTACTCATTTGCTCAGACAACATAGTATAATTCTTTTATACAGAAAGAACTGGGCTGAGCGCGGTGGCTCATGCCTGTGATCCCAGCACTTTGGGAGGCCAAGGTGGGCGGATCACCTGAGGTCAGGAGTTCAAGACCAGCCTGGCCAACATGGCAAGATTGAATCTCTACTAAAAATACAAAAAATTAGTCGCTGTGGTGGTGGGCACCAGTAATCCCAGCTACTGGGGAGGCTGAGGCAGGAGAATCACTTGAACCCAGGAGGCGGACACACCTTTGCACTGATGGATGAATAGAGAAACAAAATATAGTGCATACATAGAGTGGAATATTATAAGCCAAAGAGAAAGGAAATTCTCACACATGCTACAACATGGATGAAATCTGAAGACATTACACTAAGTGAAATAAGCCAGTCACAAATGGAAAAATATTGGATGACTGCATTTAATGAGGCACTGAGAACAGTAAAATCATAGAGACAGAAAGTAGAATGGTGGATGCCAAGGGTTAGCAGGAGGGGGAATGGTGAGTTACTGTTTAATGGGTACAGACTTGTAGTTGGAGAAGACAAAATAGCTCTAAAGATGGATGGTGGTGATGGTTGAACAACAATGTGAATGTATTTAATACCACTGAACTGTGCACTTAAAAATGGTTAAAGTGGTAAGTTTTATGTTATGCATATTTTCCACAACTAAAAAAAATCAAAGTTAAATAAGAGATTACTTTGAACTGAAAGCATTTTGGTAACCAAAGAAGTCTAAGAATCCCAGTCCAGGTTTGAAGTCTGAGGTTATTTTCCATATGGGCTAAGTCCGGTTTCTTTGAAAAGCTGAAGGGCAATGGCAGTTCAAGCAGACAGAAGAGAGAAGGCAGGATGCAGCTTGGTGGTGTTTGGAGTGAGGCTGGAGTTCGGAAAACCAAAAGACAGTGGTCTGCATGAGCTTTACTTCCTGCTTCTTTAGACACTCAGCTTTTTCATGGAAATAGACTCCATCTGGTCTGAGTCATTAGCACTTTTTGAAATGTTGCTTTGAAGAGCTTGTTGATGTCAAGAAAACCTTAGCCTCTTCTTGACTCCTTTGTTTTTAATCAAAGGGGCTTCATGATTGGCCAGAAGACCACAAAGCAGTAAGACTCAAATTCACATCCAAAACACAGGCCTGTGGAGTTTGAGTACTTTCAAAACCTGACCCAGAGGAAAAGGGCTGCAAGGAAATGCTGCAGAATGACAGCTACAGAACTCTGGGTACCGGTGAGCTTAGGTGAATTCTAACTCCTTAAGGCTTCTCCTGTCCAAAGCAGGAGAGCAGGCTGGGATCCAGGTCTTGCCTCGTGGCCGCCATGTTCATGAAGACGCAGCCTGCCGAAGAGCAGTGTTGCCTTAGCAGGCTGGTGCTCAGGGCACACATGAAAACAAGGCATTCCAGGAAAGCCATCTTACATGGAAAAGGAAGCTGGAAAGTAGGAAGAAGAGCAGGATGCAGGAGGATGCTCTTAACTGTAGGAGATGGTGTTTTAAAATATGAGCCAAATCTATTCATGGTTCTTCTAACCTGACTTTGTGAGACTCAAAGAATTTCCACAATGAATCCAGCTTATTTGCTTCATCTGGGGGTACTAGTGGCCCTCTTTTTTTATTTGGTCCAACGCATATTCATCAAAGTTGCCCCCAGTCAGTAGCAATGGGAGATATCAAATATATTTGTCCCATGGACAATGTCAACTTTTAGAAAGCAAACTATTTCCAAACCTGAAAACAGATCTCATCCAGCTGTGGATATTGGCCTATTTCCACGTGGATTCATTGAAGAACAATTTATATTAGAGCACTTGCTTTGGCCTGTTCTATGTAGGCGGTGCCCTCATATTGAGGACTCAATGGATCAGATCTCTTACTGCTCCTAAGAAAGGGGGGTCCAGTCAAGAGGTACTTGAAGACTCAAAGTCAGGGAAACTGAGGAATGGGCAGTGCGTGCAGGAGAACTAAAACAGAATATGGTATGAAGAGGTATTTTTTTTTCCAGAGTTATGTACAAGATTTACTTGGAGAAGTAACAGGCCCAAGAAACAGCGATTCATTTCCCAAGTCTAAGGAAAGGCTGAGTTGATCTGAGGCAGTCCCTAAGGGGAGCTGTTTAAATGACTTGTGGTTGCAGGACTAGTGAGACTTCCAAGCATCAAGGAGATGAACTTTTTACTACCGATGGCTTTCAATAAATTTCACTGGATTCTCCTCACTCTTTCGAAGTTTTACCTGATTTCTGAGTTTTCCTTGCCCTGGCCCTGGGATATTTCTATTATAAAAGACTCAGAATAAACCTCTGTGAATGGCTCACATGGTAAAACATTAGACCTTTACGACAAATTTAAAGAAACTAGAATTGAATAGCCTAGATATACACATCCCAGAGGAATGTTTCTACAGATCTGTAGTAGTTACTGGAATTCTATTAAGTGTTCTGTGACAATTTAAAAACATGGCCCCAGAATTCTTGGACATTTCTCCCACTAAGAGGTGGGGTCAATGGTCCCTCCCTTGAATCTGGGCAGGCTTCAACCAATAGAATATGGCAGAAGTGATGTTATGTGACTTCCAAGGCTGGTCCTCCTGGGATCCTTACCCTGGGGGAGCCAGCCACTATGTGACATGTCAAACTCCCCTAAGACTGCCACGCTAGCAAGGCCATGTCTAAGCACTTTGTTCAGTAGTCCCAGCTAATCTCCCAGCTGATATCCAGCATCAACTGCAAGCCACACTAGAATATCTTGGACATCCAGCCCAGTCAAACCTTCAGATGATCCAGCACCATCCAAATGCTGGTTGCCATTGCTTGACGATTCCAAACAAGAACTGCCCAGCAGAACCCTTCTCAAATTCCTTATCCACAAGATTGTAGGCAAAATATAAAGATTGTTTTAAGCTGCTAAAATTTAGGGGAATTGGTTATGCAGCAACAGTAACCTGAATGTGGTCTGCCAGTAGTAGAGGAAAAGGTAAGAGGCAATTTTGTTTATATACAGGTCACAAATTTGCAATGTAAGGTTCGTTATAGGTTTTTAAAAAATTTCATTCTGGCCAGGCGTGGTGGCTCAGGCCTATGATCCCAGCACTCTGGGAGGCCAAGGCAGGCGGATCACCTGAGGTCAGGAGTTCGAGACCAGCCTGGCCAACATGGCGAAACCACATCTCTACTAAAAATACAAAAAATAGCCAGATGTGGTGGCATGCATCTGTAATTCCAGCTACTTGGGAGGCTGGGGCAGCAAAATCACTTGAACCTGGGAGGCGGAGGTTGCAGTGAGCTGAGATTGCACCACTGCACTCCAGCCTGGGCAACAGAGCGAGACTCCATCTCAAAAAAAAAAAATCTCATTCTGTCCTCAATAACTATTATGTTCCTAAAAGTTATACGAACACTATTAGGATTCCATGTTGTCATTTTGTCACGGCTAACTTTCAGTCAACAGGGTACAGTTCTTCATTATATTTATGTATTATTATTTACAACTGTTACATTTTCATTTTTGTTATCCATACATGTTTCATTTGTTAGATGGCAAGTATTTACAAAGCACTTACTATATGCCACATACATATACACCAGATATACTTGTTTCAAGTGAACACATTTAATTTTCAAAATCAATACCTACCTCTCATTAGGTAGGTATTATTATTATTATTATCTCCATTTTATAGATGAGAAAACTGTGTCAGGGAGAGATCAACTGCTGAATTTGGAATTTGACTCCAGGCAATCTGGCTTAAATCCATAAACTTTAACTCTCTGCTGCCTCTCAATTTTGTGTTATTTTATTCCCAATTCAAACACACACACACACACACACACACACCAAGGGAGTATACTGAAATGCAAAAAAGTAATAAAATAGTAGTAAAAACATACCACTCAGGGTAATGTAAATGCAAATGATCACCAAAACTCAAGTATAAATATTTTACCTCTCTCCATATATATTTAGATAGATGAGAGATAGGTAGATAGATAGATAGATAGATAGATAGATAGATAGATAGATAGATAGACAGACAGATAGACTGGGACAAGTAAATCCAATAGATTTTATAAGATTATTCATGCATTCACCCCTTGTCTCCAGTGCATTTTCTGTTATGAAACTTTGTCATATAGGGTCATGAAGTAACTCAAGCTTTCCCCTTATTTTTAAACACAGCATAACAACCTTCCTGATAAACCAACAGAGTTTTTCTGAAACAAGTGCAAAATAATACTTTCCAGTAAAAAGTTTACAAATTGTGCTGCCAAGGCATAGGTGAGACCAAAAGTGCAGAGCTGTCATTTAAAGTGTCCTTCTCTACAGCAAAACAAGTCACATCATTGCCAATAAGCCTCTAGAGCCAGCTAAATACTTATTGATGGATATTGTGTTTGGCAAGAAAGCAGAACAAGCTACTGGAGAAGCTCCCTTTTCAAATGGTATCATGGGTTTCACGTCATAACAACGACATGAAGTGTGGAGGAGCAATTACTATCGCGTGTAGTGATGGAAAACACGAACTGTGGAGTGGACTTCAGAGTGCCTAAATCCACATCCCAACTCTACCACTTGCTAGCAATATGAACTTGGGCAAGATACTTAATGTCTCTATGCCTCAGTTTCCCCATGTGTAAAATAGGGATAATAATAGTACCTACCTAGAGCTGCTAAGAGGACTAAGTAAATCGATACTGTAAAGCACTTAGGACAGTGCCTGGCACAAGGTACCGGCTATATAAATGTTTGTCAAGTAAGTAAACAAAACATGTGTGAAGATATTTCACCTTGCAGTTGGACAAAACCACTGCTCTACAGTATACAAATTCAACATATATGTAATACAGATTGGGGAGAAATGTGATGACTTTTTCTTCTAATCAATAGTGAGAGCAGGCCAGGCACAGTGGCTCATGCCTGTAATCCCAGCACTTTGGGAGGCCAAGGTGGGTGGATCACTTGAGGTCAGGAGTTTGAGACCAGCCTGGTCAACATGGTGAAATCCGGTCTCCACTAAAATCCAAAAATTAGCCAGGCATGGTGGCATGCACCTGTAATCCCAGCTACTCAGGAGGCTGAAGCAAAAGAATTGCTTGAACCTGGGAGGCAGAGGTTGCAGTGAGCCGAGATTGTGCCACTGCACTCCAGCCTGGACAACGGAGCAAGATTCAGTCTCAAAAACAAACAAACAAACAAACAAAAACAGTGAGAGAACATACTACAGAAGAGATTTTGTTAATAATCATTTTATGAGCTATGATATAGATGGAAAGATGAGTTAGTTTGAGTATTGAAGGGGCACTAGCTACGCATGCAGCAAGAATAAGAGTAAGATAATTGTCCTTAAGTATCAATCCATATCTAGCTTCATTCACAAAGAACAGTAGGTGGCCAAAAATATGCCTCCAAAACTTAATTAAATGCTGAAGGAAACAATGAAAACTGTAAACATAATCAACTCACAGCCACTGATTGTCTTTTGCATGAGCCGTATAAAAAGGCAATGGCAAATACAAGCATGCTGGTTCTCCACGCCAAGCTCTGTTGGCTATGGTATTGATGATCTATTGCCATAGTTATTCCAGGCAACAAAGGATCACAAAAACTCTGTGGCAAGCACAATTTACATATCGCTCATGTAGCTAGAATCATTTGGGGATTAGTTTGGTAGCACTGTTGAATTTGGCTGGGCTCATATACATTTAGGCGTTGGCTGGTGATCAGCTGGGGCTACTGGGGCAACTTGGCTCAGTTCCAAGTGTCTCTCCTCCTCCAGCTGCCTACCCAAGGCATATTCTCATGGCAATGAAAGAGGTGCAAAAGAGCAAGCAGAAACATGCAAAACCTCAAGGCCTAGGCTCAAAACCAGCACATTGTCACTGCCGCCACATTCTATTGGCCAAACAAGCCAAAATTGGCCCATATTTGAGGTGTGGGAAAATAGACTCCACCTCTTTAGTGACCCAAACTACAAGCTTACATGGCAAAGGGAATTGACTACAAAGAGGGACAAAATAGAAGGACATGTCCATGATTCAAAACATTGCACCCTCATCCCAAGATTTAATATCCCAGTGATGCATTTTTTTAAGTGTACCTAACATTAGTGGGCTGTATTTATATGGACTGCTCACAATGAGCTCTGTGGTTGTCAAACAGTTGAGAACACTCTGATTCTATAATCAATGCTAAGATATTGTAATTTTTAAGTTGAAACCATAATTCCTTAATCAGCCCAAACTGGAATGCAAATGTCTAACTGCCAAACTTTTCTGGTACTTGATCATTTTTATCGTTTGTTGGAGGGAAAAAGACACAATGCTGTATTATTGGACACATGTTAAAACAATAAACAAATGCTACAACAGAATAGGAAGAAGTACCTTCTGTAGCCATATACAACTAGAGTAGATTAGGAAATCACTTGCTTTTAACTCTCAAATTGAAATGAGAGTTCTTCAGGTTAGAGTCCAACAGAGTGCTGACAGTAATTTTCAGTGCAAAAATTCTCCTTAATTCTTGGGTTCGTGTTTAACCTGAACGTCAACAACTCTCACAGAGCGATTAATAGCTGCTGCCATTGCCAATAACTTACAATTGGGGATTAAGGGTTTTGAATGAAAGGAAATAAAGAAAAAGAAAAGAAACTGACAAGATGAAGAAACAGAACTACAGCTCAAGCTATCTATCATGAAGCCGGATGACCAAATGCCTTTTCAGGAAGATAATTTGGGGAAAGTTTACAGACACTATCATTCCTATAGTTTACATGAAAAAAATTATGACTAATTTTTAAATGTTTTTTATTTTAAAATGTATAACTCTTTCAAATATATGTCTAAAATCGGTGTGCTACATGTATGCTCTGCAAAGAGTAAAACTTTAAAAATCAAGTAATCGTCAGTGTTATGGACTGAATGTTTTGTGCCCCCAAAATTTGTATGTTGAAGCCCCAGTTTACAGGTGGGGTGAGAAAGTGGTCATCTGCAACTTAGAAAGCATGATGTCACCAGGAACCGACTGCCAACACCTTGATCTTGGACTTTCCAGCCTCCAGAACTGTGAGACATAAATGTCCACTGTTTAAGCCACATAGTCCATGACATTTTGTTATAGCAGCCTGAACTGATTAAAAAAGTAATGAATGGCCAGCCGCCATGGCTCATGCCTGTAATCCCAGCACTTTGGGAGGCTGAGGTGGGCGGATCACTTGAGGTCAGGAGTTTGAGACCAGCCTGGCCAACATGGCGAAACTCCATCTCTACTAAAAATACAAAAATTTGCTGGACATCATGGCCCATGCCTGTAATCCCAGGTACTTTGGAGGCTGAGGCAGGAAAATCACTTGAACCTGGGAGGTAGAGGTTACAGTGAGCTGAGATCTGCCACTGCGCTTCCCGCCTGGGCAACAGAGTGAGACACTGTCGCAAAAATAAAATAAAATAAAATAAAAGTTATCAAGTGAATGAAAATCAGTTTGCAAAAAGAGCTTTGCCCTGAGGTCAGTGGTACACAGATTCCATAAAATCCAAGTACTTGCAGTCATATTTAAGAACAGTTGTCATTAGAGAGTGTTATCATTCTGTGTTGCAAAAGCAACATGGCAAGCCTTATTGACCAATAAGAGTAAGACGAAATGAAATTATCCTGATGAAGAGAATTTCCTGAAAGTGAATTTGATCAAAATTTAACTATTACCCATTTCTTATTTGCAAGATGTTGGGTTATGAACTATAATGGTGTGTTAGTTTTCTAGGGCTGTCATGACAAATAACCGAAATGACAGAAATTTATTATCTCACAGTTCAGGAGGCTTCAGGGTTCTGAAATCAAGGCATCAGCAAGGCAATCCTCCCTCCAAAGGGTCTAGGGAATAATCTTTTCTTCCCTTTCAGTTTCTGGTGGCTCCAGACATTCCTTGGCTTGTGGATACATAGCTCCAATCTCTGCCTCCATCCGTGGACTTCCCCTTGGTATGCCTTCTCTTCTTCTGTGTCTTCTAAAGACCCGCTGTCATTGGATTTAGGACCCACTTGGATAATCCAAGATGAGTTCAAAATCCTTAATTTAATTACATCTGCAAGAACCCTTTTTCAAAATAAGGTCAAATTCACAGTTCTGTGAATTATCTTGTGGGCATAGGGCACCATTCAACCCACTGCAAATGGCAAAGATGGTAAAAACTCACAAGAGCGTATAAGTAATGGAAGCTTGAAATTCTCTTATTACAGATGTTAAAAATAAAACAGATTATTATTAATATTTCTTGTATGTGTGTGTGTGTTGTGTGTGTGTGTGTGTGCTACCTGAGAGCAGGGAAAACTGGAAGAAAGACCCTGTAAGATTACTCTTTATTGCATGACAAGTTTGGGATTAAATGTTCTGTTTTACCTGATATTTGTCAAATAACTAATTTTGGTTATAACTGGGATTCCAAATAATTAGTATCTCCTTACAATTGGGCACATGTCATGCATAATTTCTATATACACATTTGTTTTTAACTTGAGGATAGGAAAAGGGAATAATCTCGGATGATAACAAGCGGGGAAAATCTCTGCCTGGCCATGAGCTACCCTTATAAATGATAACAAGGTGATCTCACTAATAGGTTGATTAGGCTGGTTTTCTTTCTGGGTGTCTATGGGACTCATACTAAACCATAAACAGGGAGAGAAGCTTCTGCTTCCTAAGTCCCTTGCCTCCCTAGCTTTGAGAGTGAGCCAATCAACTCTCTGTTCTTCCTTGTTATTTAGAGTCATCAAGAAATACATCTGTTTTTACTATCTACTAGGGGTCCTTTATTTTCAACTCTGCTCAGTCTTTTGAAGCTATAATTGACTATTGAAAAGCACCATTCCGAATACAAGATCTTAGATTTAGGGGTCTTGGAGTGCAGCCACCCCTCCTTGAAATTCAATATAAAGTTTGGCGTGTTTCTGAAACTTTTCTGTGGAGCAGTCTATTTTAAAATCACATTCCCGAAGAAGTCCATTACCTCAAAAAGGTAAGAATATCCACAAGTTGGCTCAATGCCATGAACCATGTTTGCTGTTGACCTTTGGAAGATTCTTTAGTTTCCATGTGCAATAGTATTATTCACACAATAACAACAATTATATATATGTGTGTGTGTGTGTGTGTGTGTATATACAATAACAGAAAAACCTTTGATTCACATGTGAGACAAATGTCCCAGGGAAGGGCACACTGGATAGACATCAACATAGTTGGCAGATCTTCCAAATGAGCCCACATGAACCGTACCTTATGGTTGCTGTTTAGTAGGGGATTCAAACACTTGTCTCTGTTCATTTCAACTCTCATCTCAGAAAGCAACTCCTTGGATTTACCAGACCTCCTCCCTCCAGGGAGAACTGACTACTCACTCAATTCTGTCCCCACTGGTTCCTGTATAGCTACTTACAACCTCTATAGTTTACTTGATTACATGTCTTTCTCTCCCATCCAGATTTTGTAACCCACCAAGTCCTATTCATTTTTGTATATAAGCACTTTAGCACATAGATTTTTGAAACTCTTTGTCAAGAGGATGTATGAATGGATGGATGAATGGCAAACATTAGTTGTGTATAGACAAGATGTCTCATTAAAGGTGATCAGAATCGTCCCATCCAAGAGGCTGAAAACCACCAGTCACCCCTGTGATTGGTACTGCCTTCCACACTGAGCCTACAGCGTAAGCAAAGAAATAAGCTAGACACGGTAAAGAGTCCATGTATATTCCCAGAGTACCCTGTCCTTAAAAAATTTCCAGAATGAGGCTCAGGTGCCCCATGGATGGAGAGTGCCACTATTTCAAAAGTATATCTTCACTTCTGATGTAATATTTTTTCTCAAGAAAACACAGGCATGCCATTCTTGGGCAATGGAATAACCCTGTGCTACAGCAGAAACAGCAAGATGAAATTCAACTTTTTGCTCCAGGTGGGGCTGGGTGCTAAGCTTGGCTACTCTGGGACAGTCAACAGTTTTGTAAGATAGCTGCCTGGTATGCACTATCATTTGCACATTTATTATACTGGAATAGTCCTGGTACTTATGGAAAAGGAAGAGTAATGCAAAATGGAGTGTAAACTCCCAAATCTAAAAACTCCACCTTTTCAGTTGCTTAGACCAAAAAGTCTCAGAGTGATCCTTGATTTCTCTCTTTATCTAATATCCAGCATCCAACCCATCAGCAAATACTGTTCAATTTTCAAATTATATCCAGAATTTAACTACTTCCTGCCACCTTCACCATTACTGCACTAGAGGAAGGTACCATCATCTATCTCTCAGCTGCGTTGAAATCTCTTAACCATCTCCTGTCTTCAGTCTGTGTTCTCCCACAATCTATTCTCAACAGAGAAGCAAAAATTATCACTTTGGGTCAGATAACATCCTGCCTCCGCTCAAAATGAGATTTTCCCACCTCACGCAGAGGAAATGCCAAGTTCTCACAATAGTATTCAAGGCTCTATATGGTCCAGCCCACTTTGACTCTTTGACCTTACCTCCTGCAATTTCCACCTCTTTCAATCCACTCCAGCATCAGTGTCCTTCTTGCTATTCCTAGATGCTCACATATTTTTTCTAAGTGAAATTTTATTTTCCAACAGAACAAGAGACAAACAGCTGACTTTGGCTTTCTTTCTGAGAGCCCCCTAATCACATACATTCAGAAGAGTCACAGCCCCAGGCCACTCTCCGGGCAAGTGCTTTCTGCTGTGCTCCAAGGCTTATGGGGTTAGAGGTCAAATATCAAGTCCAGCCTGCCACAGATTTGTGGCTGGGTCTCTGCGCACAGTTTCCTTAAGAAGCTGTGCACCTGACTTGGTCGGGCAAATGAGCATGTGAGCACATGAATAAGGAAAACAGTAATCTCAAATGCATCCGAATAAACCTCAGGGCTGAATTTTAACAACCTTCCTGCTTGCTAGGTGTATTTTCTAGCTTATAGTTCCCCAACAAGAGTTTGTTGACTGCCTACTGCCTAAGCTGCACACTAGAATCAAACAGATGGTGCTTGAAAAATGACTGTGGGACTGGAAAAGACAGAATCCAAGGGAAGATCGCGTCATCATAAAAATGTTTTATTAATCAAATATATTTACATTTCTTGGTCAATGTTCTCTAAATGTGTACCTGTTTTTTCATTTAAATACAACTTAATCCTGGTAGATTCTATCACAAGAATACAGCAGCATGCATGATCTCATTGGTCCTTTGCAGCTATTTTTTCATTAAATAATGTGAGTTTAATAAAGTTAGAAAACTTTATTAAGTTTTACCCATTCTTACTGTGGGATAATCATTCTTGTCATATCAGTGGCCCTTACAGCAAACTACACACTCCTTATGACCCACAGTGAGATTCTTCTCGTTCTCTTAACTGACTTGTTTAAGCTTTCCAAACTCCAAAAGGCAGATGTGAAACTGGGCATTCACTCTAACCATTTTATTTGGTGGAAAGTTGGAGAGAGACATATTTCTATTCCAGTAGGGAACATTTACAGTCCTAAACTTAAAATAACCACATTAAAGAAATTTATACAATGTCCTAATAGCATCTAAATATCACACTTCTTTTAGCATCCTACGGAACTGGATGTCTTCCCCTTGATATAAAAAAAATAATTAACTTGGGACATTAAGTTTCCAAAATAATTTTGCTGATCTGAGCCAAAGTTTTCCTTAATTCGTTAGTCATCACCTTAGCCTCTGCATTTAAACTGGGGGAAGGCTTTTTCATGAAATACTTACAACTGCTAAGGAGAATAATTTTGCCTCTGGCTTTTGCTATACATTTTCTCCAGGTTGGGAGAAACTAGAGAAGTGTACTAGATTGTTCAGAGAAAGTAAGTCTACAAGTGCTGATTTTGTTAACATTAGACAATGCCCACATGTGGATCAACAGGGACTGTGGGTTGGCAGACTTTTGCTCTAAGATGGCTGCTTTCCCCAACATGTGGCAATCACCTGATATGGCATAATTGCTTTTAAACATGAAAGAGTTGTGCTGTAGAAATAGATCTCCAACTTGTTAAAGTTTATATCTAGACTGCTTTCAGTTGGGAGTGATGTGCCAAAGTGGGAGAAAGACACCAACAAGGATGTTTTTCAAGGCAGGAAACAGGAAATATCAACCAGGACCCACCATGTTTGACAAGGAAAATATATTTATCATTTCAACAAACAAATGTGCCCATTAGAATCAGAATCTGGAGGAAAGTAGTATACATTGTGGTTTCAATAAACCACGGTAAAGAGTTGCCTTGTAATAAAGCCAGTTCATGATGAAATTTTGTACACTTACTTTTTGAACAAACCTCACAGTTTCATCTAGATTGTGCCCCAGAACTTGAACTGGTTCCTTGAGTACCTCATGCATGTAACTACACTATCTGTGCCTTTGACAAACCAAACCTATAATGACTCCAGTCTTTCTACTTCACTGCTTTAAACCAACAGGCTAACCACATAAGCCCATATCCTTAATGCACACAACTGCATAATGACTCCATTGATGCCTGAAAAGTAACTCACTTAGCATTCAGTCAGAACAAAGAAAGAAAACGAGATTTCACTTAGCCCCGTTGAGGATGTGTTTTTACCTGTCAATAGTGTTCGAACCTTATTCTCTTCTGGCCACTCTCCAACACAACCTGCCCTTCCTGCCTGTTGCCATTTGTCCTAATGTATATCACACTTGAGAGGGTTATTTTTTTTTCTTTCAATGTGGAATTTTAGTTTCCTGCTTAGAAAAACAAAAACAATGCCTGACAGCAATGGAATAGTTGAAATTCTGTCCAGCAATGAGATTTGGGCATGACAAAATCAGCATCTATAATGATACGTGTTTTAATAGCATTTCAGTATTGTTTCCACAAACACATTTTATAAATAAATTATACTTGTGTTTATTAATTTTTAAAAGCTCTTGTTCTCAAAAAAAAGCTTTACATAGAGAAGTATTTTCCTCTTTTAACAATTGCCTGTTTATGGCTTTGAAGGAGGAAAAAAACTAAAGAAGCTACAAAGCTAAAACTGTTAAGCATATATGAGAAGGGGATAATGATAGTATCTTTGTTATAGAGTTACTAAGGATTAAAAGAGATAATCCACATTAAGCATTAGAACAAGGCATGGCAGTAATTGCACAATATAATTTATAATCATCATCATTCCCATCAACATCTGTGGGAATAAGCGCAGAATGTCCTTATTTTTCCATTAAAATTTCCTCCATAGATTTTCTAAGTGCAGTGGTGGCATATTCAGTCTATAGGAAAGACAATTCAAATGTTTCATGACTTGGACCTGTTTCTGACATATTTTTTGTTATCGTTTTACATATTGATCTGATGAAACATCTGGCATTTATTATTTAAAGGAAGAAACTAAATAAATATTTTAAAAGTCAAACACAGCCAGGGACTACAGGTTAAACATCTGTGGCAAGGTTTCCACAGATAAAGCAATATTCTTTTCAGTTTGGCTCTGTCTGGCCAGTTGTACCTGACAGCTGATCTTTGGGTTTGTAGAATGCAATCTTGGGGAGGGCTGAAATAGGTGCCTTCCTAGTAACCTGTGTTGTTGTTTTGTGGTAGTTCAGATAAATGCTAGTGAGGGGAGAACTTTAAACTTTGGGTTGATGATCACCCAGGTATCTAGTTAGCGCATAAAATTTTCCAAAGCTCTTCACCTTAAAAGGATCCTGACAAGCGAATAACATTTCTGGAACTTACAGTCATCATTTAAAGAAGCATATATCTCAGTATCTTTTAAAATCTGATGTCAGGATCTAGTAAAGGCTCTGGGAAATAAAAATTAAATTCATGTCAGGGAAGAAACAGATAAACATTTCAGGAAATGTGATTATTTATTTCTTATTCCTGGCCTGGTTTCTGTAGGCATGCATAGCCTTAATATGAGAGCAATGAATTTGCTCCTAAACGCAGGCTGCTGGGTACACTCAGAGGGACCCGTTAACCCTGCTGTTCTGGAAATGCCCTCTTTGTGAGACGTGCCATGATTCCCATTTTAAACAACTCAATAGATACTTGCATTTTATATTTTAAATTAGTGCAAAACAAATAATGTTACTTCTGCACACCGGGGAAAGGGACTACACTGCCAACGCTTATCACTAATGAGGCAACTCTGACCCATTCAGGGTCGCAGATCTCCTTCCCTGAGCAACTCCAGCCTTGTACCCCACTTGTTGCCTTATCATTGAAAGGGGGGTCATAAAAACCCAAGACCCAGGCCCTAATCCTGGTCTCTTGATACTGCTGCTAACAACCAATAGCCCAGTGAGTTAAGCAAAGACAACCAAGTTGTGCATCTTAACTTGTTTTGCAATATGCTATTTTCTGGTCCCCAGATGAATTTACCTCTCTCAGATTTTCCCAGTTGGAACAAAATCTTTAACTTCACTGAGACAATGGTCTAAAGGACTAAAATACCCATTTTACTAGCAGCCACTTAGGAGGAGAATATTATTTTATCATGAATAGTCACTTAAATAATGCTGCTTATGGTGAACACATAAAATGGGGTCTTTATATAAAATAAGAGTTCAATAAATACTTGTTGAATAAATGAATGAAACAATGAACATTTGATTTAAAAATTGATGAACTGCTAAATGTTCGTATAAATCTTTGCATACCCGAACCAGAATGAAATTTTTACAAGGTAAAATTCAATTATGAGCCCTATGAGGACACAATGATGTCATGATCTTTTCCTGTTATACATAGTTTCCCAAGAAGGCTACATTTAAATGAACACAATAAAAAATGTATCAACTGAATCAAATTATATAAATTATACGAGATTAAGTTTCATAGCTTTAGCCACACAATAACTTTTTAGAAGTATATCTCCTCCAAAAAAGTCATTTTTAAAGATAAAAACAAAACAAAAATGAAAAGCTTATCTATGAAAAATGTATGCACATATCCTGGGGAAAATACAACTTTGCCTTGGGATATTGAGATTTTTCCAGAAATGCAAAGGTATGCAGCTCCATCTCTCATCCTATTGCACCCTGACTTTTCCCTGGCATTACCTTTCGTCTTAGACTCTTTGCTAAATAAAGGAACATACACTAGGATGAAAAGTCTTATTCTGAAAAAATTATTATTATTCTGTCCCCATTGAAAGAAAAGAGTAAAGAAGGATTGCTTCAAGAGCCAAACCCTGATTCAGCTCTGACAGACTACCTTTCTTATCTTAAATATCCTTTCCCCAGTGATTCAGAGCATTTACTCTCTTTATAGCACTACTAATTAGGAAGTTACTAATAAGAAAAACTGGCAAATTTTACGACTGCAATTTCTACCACCCATTTGCTGTATCCCAGGGGACTGTGTGTCCACTTTAAATAGAAAAGGCTAAAGCAATTGTTAGGAAGTTTCAAAGAGAAACCTCCTCCCCAGCATACACTTAGATTAAAATCATTTTGGACCCAAATGATCTCAGTACCTGCTTCAGGGTTCCAAGTCAATGTCCAGGTGTAAGCCTGTCTTTGTGGACAGACAGCCTAGGCTGGTCTGCTAGAAGCTGGCAATAGGACAGCAATGTAAAAATTGTGAATGTGCCCACATGCCTGGAAAATTAGAGTATCCAATTTTCTATTAGGCAGAAAATATTTTCTGACCAAATTTGGTGGAATATATATGCCAACAATTTCTCTTAATAATAGAGGATAAAAATAGATTTAAATGGAGCAGAACACTAGAAGAGTGTTTTGGAGTACAGGTTACTGCCACATTCAGTGGAAGTTTGGGATCAGCTAGGAAAGCCATCAGGGTGGCAGAGAGATCATTGTTAAGGAAAACCTTCCCATGCCAGACATCAAGGGAGGAGGGAAGCCTTCTCATTCTCCCACATTCTGAAGCTCATGAGAACTGAGTAAGTAGTACACGGTGTTCCACTGTGAAATGTGGCAAATGGCTGAGCTGATTTTTCAAATGAAAAAAAAAAATTAGAAACATACAGGTGATTCCCTACTGTTGTTTTCAAAAAGTTTGAGTAAATCTTTCAACCTTAACAAATGGAACAGCTTACTCATCTGTGAAGCTGATCTGTCCTTTTCTTGCAGGTTTCAGGTTAATATGGCTACATTTCATTCACCCTTCCCAGTGACGCACATTGTTTGCAAACGTATCCATCACTTAGGGCAGGGAATTGTAAAATCAGAACACATTCCTAACTACCAGAGAGAATAGTTTCAATCAGCTACTGTTATACAGCAGCATAGATTCCTTACTACTTTCATGACCAGGAGACAGTAAGAACTGGAGGAAAATTCTAGGTGAATGGCTTGAGATTGGGCAACAGAGGTCAGAATTAGCCATATTTTTCATTATGGCCCAGGGTTCTAGAGATTATTATTATGTGTATATATGTATATATACATATATAAATAATAACTATAAACACTTATTAATTAGATCCTGTTGAATTCCATTTAAAATGTGGTAGCTGGGGTGCTAAGGAATAGAGAAGCAAAATTAAAAGGGAAGAGAGATTTTCTGAGAGCCAGATACATAATAATAGATTAAACTAAACCACACAGTATCCTTGCCTTTTAGTAGTGAGTTCAGTTATGTGTCTCATTTTTATTGAGGGAAGACAATGGGAAAGCTCAAAGACAAGGAGTTCCTTAAAAGACTGTGTCCTGATATCAGGTGATGATGAAATTTACAAACAGAAACTGTTGTTATTAAACACTCTAGATAAAACTGAACAGTTTTTATCTAAACTGGCCATCGAGGTAGACAGTCGCTGAGATGCTGCTGGGAGCTATCAGTTCTTCCCAAAACTAGATCATTTCATTAAATGTGACCCAATTTCATTGAGCACCACTGTTGAACCACCAACAGGCTAGCTGAAATTAAACTCACATTCTAAGCACTCAAAGAATAGTGAAATTGTGTGGAGAATTCCTTCTCTTTCAATTAATCAATCTCGAGAAAAGAAAAAGTAATTCTATTGATAAAATTAGCTGCTCCTGGGCTATCTGTTCTAACCACAACCTTCTCCATGGTTCCTCCTCTCAAAGTCTCCTTGTCTGGGCTATTTTCACTTGTGTTTGTAGACATGCTCCTCCCACACTCAGGAGAGAGGAAAGGGGGCTCCTGGGGTTCATCTGCAAGAGGAAGAAAGATAAAATTGCTAAAAGGGCCTTGCCGATGGGGTTTGGCACTATTTTTGTTCACATGTTCAACACTTTCACAGAAACAACTAAAAAAATTACAATGAAGCCTAACACCTTATCTCCAGCCTTAGACCAAAGAACTTTATTTTCATTTTCTTTTTTTTTTTTTAAGCTAAAATGTTATTGAAAACAAACGTTTCTCAACGAGCTGCTTCGGAACAATATAACGTATTATGAAGCTCCGTACATTTTACATGTTCTTGCAATCTTGACAGGACAAAATAAGTCCTCAACTTTTTCCTTTGAATTTTGAAACTGAAACCATTTTCTTCCTTTTCCAGACTCTCCTGCATCAAGACCAGGCTGTTTGGAAGAAACCGTGTAGAAAGTGCATGAGCAGTGAGCATGGAAGACATGGAAATGGGATGCGTCTGGGGCTGAAGGTAGCATTGACTCAGCGAAGGTTCTCGGTCTGCTTCTGTGGTCCCCGCTGGGGCAGCCAGTGTCAGGCCAGGCCAAACCGACACAGCAGAATGAAGGGCTGTACAATGGGTCCCCATGAAACATGTTACTAAAAAAAGATGCAACGAGAACCAAGTCCCTGTGCATTCTTAGTCACAACGGTGGGCAGAAGAACCCATACGATTCCTCCCTTTGGTATTAAATAACAGTTTTTAAAAAGCTTTTTAGAAACAAAGCAAAATACACGGTGGGACTGGAAATGTTAACCATCCCAGGTTAGTTGTCCACTGAAATAAGTCTCATCCCTAAGTCATAAATAAATAATCTCTTTCCTGGTCTGACTTCCATGCCAGGATCAATATCTCTTAACATCTTACTTATTTTATTACTGCTTTTGGTTTTCTGGGACTGATTGAAAGTTGCTCAGAGGAAATCTTTGGTTTTGCTTAAGTGTCCGTGACATTTAATCATGACTTTCCTTGCAGTTTAATTCCAACCAGTCAATCAGTTAATCCACTTCGATTGATTCTGGGCTCTCAGTTATTGGCTTGCACTCATTGGGCATCCGCTGGTGTCGGCTCAGCTGGGTGGCCTGCGTGAAGCTCCTCTCACACCTCTCGCACCTGGTGGAGGCAAGAGAGAAAATTGAGACCAGGGAGCGGGGCCTGCAGGGTGATGGGCTTCCTCTCATCCTGCCTAATCAGAACAGACACTCCAAAGTGGCTTCAGATTTTACCAGCTCAAGAGGTTTAATGGGTGGCTCCTTCCAAGGCCTGGATGCCTGTGATGGGACAAAGCCCGTCTGATGCAGAACAGAGGGATCTGTCAATAGGCAGGGGGAAGGTGATTTCTCCAGAGAGCCCTGTCCTGCTGCAGCTCTGATCACTGTCAGTTCAAATAGATAAAGAACAAAAAGAGATTTTTAGGAGTGAGCCATCAAAGAAGCAGCTTGCCTGCAGTTTTCTACTCTGTAACCCCAAAGAGAAATTGATGACAAATAGAATTTCACCTACTGCTAATTTACAATTGGGAATTCTACTCCCTTCAGAACAGCAGCCAAAGAGTGTACATCTTGGAATTTGGAAACTAGAGGAAGCAATACGTTAGACTGCAGTGACTGTGAGGGGCAGTAGGCATGGTCGCTGCTTTTTTGCAAAAGCTGGTTACAGTGTCACAGCCTAACCAAACTTAGGGTTAAAATAATTTATAAAACTAGAATTTGCAGTGGCACAGTGGAAAGGATGTACATATGGGCTAGAATTAAGGGCAGTGTGTCTGATGAGGAGAAAATGTCACACTTCAAGATTTATCTCTTCTTTTTAACTTAAATGAGAAACAACAACAACAAAAGACTGTAATCTAGAGACTTTGAGTTCCTCCCTATCTCCCATGTCCATATCTTCCAAACAACCTTCACTTACTAGCTTGGTGGCTACTCAATCTACAAAAAGCAGAACACACACTCAAAATCTAGTGGGAGCCTGTTGTTTTTCTGTGGATGTTGTCCCTGGTTGATTGTGACTGTGTGTGTAAATACACACACCCACAGATGAACTGTGGCAGCTGGCTGGGCACAGACAGCGACTTCTCCATCACCACCTTACTTACCTGGGCTGCCTAGAGCACTGGCCCAGCATCTAATACAGCTCAGAGGCCACCTCAGCCACCCCTAATGCCCTTTCCTCAAACCTTTGAAGAAAAAGATATTCAAGAAGAGCTACAGACAATTGTCCCACTTTTAAATAATGCAACCTCCAGTTTGTGAGCCCCTGCACTATGAAAGCTGTGGCAAAAGCCACCATGACATAGTCTCCCTGCCTTATCACAGACAAGAAAGCCACAAGCCCTGTTATCTGTTAGGCATTCCACTCTTTCTCCTCTTCAGTAAATTATATTAAGTACCCTGTCTTGGACATAAGTACCTATAAAATAGAACACATCCATCCACTCTGGGAATTCTTGCATGTTTTTGAACATTGGCAGGCAGGAGCTTCACTTCGCATTTGGATTTTTCAGGGCTCCTGCACCAGCGGAGTGTGTCAGGGGGAAGAACTTGTGTTTCTTTGATTGTCTTTCGGGGAATATTTTTAGCAGCCTGTTCCACTGTTAAAAACTGCACTGTGATCTTGACAAATGTATAATGTCAGCTTTAATGTATCAGACCTATCAGCTCAATGAAAATAACTCAGAAGTATTGATCACCTAATGATTTTTGGTGTATTCATTAACGTCCGTGGGCAGCTCATCCCCTCTCCAGAGCTCCTGGAGTGCTGATGACACGTTAGCGAACTGCTGATTGTTTATTAGAAAACTGATTAGTTACTGGATTAGTGTGTCAAAATATACTACCTTTCACTGCTTGACAAACTTTCAAATTATTATATTCCTTTTTTTTATCTTGAAGCTCTAGAATCAATTTCGAAGAGAGTAGAATAGCTTGAACAATTGTGAGGAATGAAAATGTGCCTGGGTCATGGTTTTGCATTTTTAATCTTGTGTATTAGAATATGAGGAATACACGAGTTGGCAGTTTAGTGCTTCATATAAGGCAAAAGTGTATGTCTATATGTAATATTTTAACATCCAGATTGGATGGAGACATTAAGAGAAAAACACATTTTTCTCAAGTGTTTGCCTAAATGCACTGCAGATATTTACACAAATGGAAAAATTTGTTGTAATAGTCAGAAAATTTGTCCAATATATAGGGTGCATAAGAAGAGTATTCCAGGAAAATCATTTCTAGAGCCATCTGCACACCAAGTGTGAGTAAAAATACAAGCAGACGTGTAGAAATTACCTTAATTTAGAATCTTTTCTCAGGGAGTTCTCCTTCTTGAGGAAAGAAGGCTACTAGAAATAATATCTATGTTGTTTGGGAATGACAAGAATGCAATTTATATATTTGAGGAAGTAAGAGCTAGATATAAAAATATTTTTTAAAAATAAGGACTTCAGTTTTATGTTCATTATCTTACATTTTAGAGAAATCTCTTCCACAAAATATTTTCATACTTTAATGAAACTCATCTCAACAGAACTGACTCAACAGAAGTCAGAGCCAGACTTCACTTGGTGGGCATCTAAACTAACCCTGAATTACAGTCCCTGATGACTGACTGGCAGGGGCATCTCTAAGCCTGGACTTCGTGCAGTGTAACAGAGTAAGAAGGAAGAAAAGATGCAGGTAATGTGTCAGGAGGGAAAAGCACCCTTGCACTCAGGGGCTTCGTTGTGCCTTCCCTTAGCATAGGTGCTGATGCCACAGCCTTGACGGGAGTATCTCAGGAACAATGAAGTGGAAAGTCTACTAAGTATTTCAGCAAAAAGAAACTCCTCATTGTGAGGAGTTTCTTTCTATTATACCATTGTGAGCATCTTAATTAGACTTAATTACCTCTAAATTTTGAGATCATTCTTTACTTACTATGATGGTTGACTGGATTATATGTACGAGGAGCTTAACAAAGCGATGTCAAGTTCTGTTACCACAGAAAACCTGCAACAAGCTTTCTGTGCCTCTATGATATGCCACAAAAAACTTTTTGAATTGAACCAAATTGCACAGGGCTTTGTATGTATGATGTGTTTAATGCATATTTACTGATTTGCTTCTTGGATTTGCTTTAATTTTGCCTAGATCTTGTTCAAATATTAGATGTCCTTTGGAATTTCCTTTGATTTTTTTCATCATGAGCCAAACTCCATTTTCTTGATGCAAGAACATAGCGATGAATGATTCTCCTTGCTTCTAACAATAATGAAGAACCCCTCCTAAGGAAAATTCTAGCCTGTTCTCAGTTTCCCAGGTTCAGAAAGCCAGGCTTCGGGCAGCTCACACAGATCCTCTCAGGCAGAGCAGGGCAGCCCACTGAAATATCAAGACACTGTTTAGTAAGAAGGAGGAAGGAGTCCTTGCTGCATAGAATAATTTTTAGACTGCCAACTAACTTCCTTATTTCCTTCCTTCCTGCCTGCCTGCAATAAAATGCTTGGCCATTGCTGTTAAATGATATCTTGCGTTTGCTCCTTGTTTTCCATGACTTCCAGTATCATAGAGCAAATTGAAAGCCGAGACCTTCAATGTGATCCTCCAATTTTTATTTTTCGTACATGCTCCTTTATCTTAGAAATCCTAAGTCTACGGCCTAGGGTAGCTGCTGACAGGCCCATCATCTACCTAGAACATGGGAGATGGATTCTTTCAGTGGAATTTCAGCCAATCAGATATGAGGCAAAGCCTGGATTGAAACTCTGACCTCTTCATGCCAAATCTTCCGCAGCCTTCTTTGGATGGCAGTAATCTTGATATGCCTTCAAAAACCACTTCTCAGCAGAAGATTTTAGAAGTTGGAAAGGGCTTTCTCTGACATGGCAAGCTTAATCTCAGCTCAACCCTGAGAATTCTGTAAAGGCCTCCTGAGCCCTGGGTGGGTGGGACAATTTGGGGACTGAGCCATCTGGGGCATCTATTTGGAAACTCCCCAAGACATACAGTTGAGGGTTATGTGCCTTTACAAGATTCTTCTCCTTCTTTGTAACATTGTGTAAGCCAATACCCATTACTTGAAGTAGTAAAATTAACTGTTGTAGAGAAACCCATTTTATTGACTAATCTGCAAAAAAAAGGTTTTAAAAAATGTTTGTTTTATAAGCTTGTAAAAGGATATCTTCATAATATTTACAAATGTCCATGGGATGAATATCCATGAGCTATGGTTGGAAGATTCCCAAAATTCCCTTGGGATAGATCAATTCTGAAAGACCTGGTTGTATACACTAAAGGATTTAACTTTCCATTTCCTAGAAGATGTTTAAATCTTGCACTTTCAAAATAAGCATACACTCAGCTCTCCCCTGGGAATATCTATTTGATATATTAAAAAAAAAAAAAACAACTACAGCATGTGGCTGTCTAGATAAAAGTAGGAACAGAAAGAACTAAAACATATACACAGAATTTAAGCCAACAACCTTAGTTGTTTCCTTTTTTTTCCAGATGAAAGTAGGTATGATCAAAACATATATTTTTGGAAAAGGAAAAATACAATCAGCAAAGCCCTTCAAATATTAATCTGATGAATTGAAATTAAGTTAAAATGGCAACTCTATTGGAAACATGACAAAAACAGATGTTAAAGGAAAAAAATTGAGTGGAGTCAACAAGGTTACACATAAGTAACACCTTAACATTAATAGAAATCTACTTCCCATTTTGACCCTGAAACCGCTTCAATTAATTACTAAAATCTATTTACACAGCAACAAGATAAAAATCAATCTGACTCCTGGCACTGTATTGGTCTGGCTGCCCTTTCTAATATAAGGGGCCAGAAGGATCCTGAACCCTCCTGTATCTCTGCTTTTGAAAAGCTCTCTTGCTCAAAGGCACAGGCAACGTGCCACTCATTGTCAACGCCCTCCTCCAGAGCAGTGAAGCCAGAACCTAGGAACCCTACGGGGCTCAGGCCTGAGGGCAATGACAAAGTCCACTAGGCAGGATACAAGCACTGGTGATAGGGAACTCCTAGGACTGTGGTAGCCCATGCAGCTCCTTAGGGTGGATTAGAAAAATATGCCCTCTTTGGGCTATTGCAGCCTCAGGCGGCACAGCATGGGTGGCATAGTGCAGACTTGATTTTAGGCCCCATCCTGCCCCCTTAGCCAGATGCTCTTATGCAGTGAACAAGCTGCACCTATGTACCGCAACAAAAATTATCACTATTTTGATTATTAACACCATAAATTAAACTATGTTGGAGAAAAGTTAAGAATGCTGAATAAAGTAACTAATTATTGAGGAGAACAGGGACAATGACCATCTTTTATGAACTTCTCCCTTCACTGGCAGACAGAGAGGAAGGCAGGACCCAGACCACAGGACTCTGTTTCCCAAGCTGAGCCTGGCCTCAGGCTGAGCACAAAGTGCGCCACGACAGCAGGTCTGGATGGAAAATCCTGGGTAATGAGGCTCTGGGAAGACTTCTTGGCTGAGACTGAGCAGGGGGATTAGTCTCCTACTGCCTGAATCATTTCCTCTCTTGCTTGATCATGTCCTACAGAAGGTACATAAGGGGGTAACTCTATGCTCTTTTAATTCTCCTTCTCAAACAGAAAAAGCCAGTAGAGCAAATGAGTGAAGAGAGCTGTGAGAGGGTTGAACTGAAAAGAGTTCATCACACAGACCATAAAAACTGCTCTGAGAACACCAATCAACCATGCATGCTGACTCACACTCTCAGGCCTTTCCACCTGCTGTTTGGATGGCCAGAAATACCTTCCCCTATGCCCCGTATGTCTAGAAATCTCCTACTCATCCTTCAAAACATATCTGAAACATCATTTCCACCAGATAGCATTGATTACTCCATTTCTGTGCTACTGTGAAACATCATACATACATGTCTTACTGTTGTACTTTTCACCCTGTAATACATTTACTAATTGGGCTTCCCCTTAGACTATGAGGTTTTCAAAGATGGAGAAAAGGAGGAACAGCTAAATGTCATTCACCTTTGTATCTCTTGTACCTACCAGGGTGCCTAGCAAAAAAGTACATACTTGGTAAATACCAGCTGAATGAATGAACACATACATAACTGAATGAGTAAATGAATGAATGAGTGAATAAGTGAATGAATAGACCATCTTGCACAGATTCAGATGTCCACCATTTGGATAAGTGTGCCATGTGTAGAAACACACTCTCTTGCTCAGATGCCATTATCTTGCCAAAGCCCTTAGAATTCAATTCCATCTCTTTCCACATTCCCTGAATCCTCAAAAAGTCAATGTACTCTGGGTTTGGTTTTGTTTTTCTTTTTTCACCAACATGGTAATTCTAAAGTCCAAAGTATACACTGAAAAGTCACAAGTTGGCTGCTATAATAGGTTCAAACTCTTTAACACATAGGAAAGAGGAGGATATATTTCATCAGAATCCTGAAGGGTTCAAGTTCTCCAAAAGGGGATTATTGGGATGTTCTAAACTTGTGGTCACCTTTCTGATGATCATAAGGCTTGCTGATGGCCACAGGAGCTCTGTGTGGCTCCTAGATAAAATTCCAGAAGCACAGATCATCAAGGACTGAAAAAAATATTAAAATTATTTACTCCTACCTCTTTATTTTAATGATGAGAAAACAGACCCAGAAGATTTGTCTCACGACCAAGGTTGGCAACTTGAGCTAGGACCAGTGCATAGGTTTCCTGACTTCATTTTTCAAATGTCAGCCACTAAACAAGAAGAGATTCGTTTGCAGCCTGGACACTGGCCTTCCAAGTAGCCTGTGCCAGCTGGCTAAGCCAGGCAGCACTGTGCTGATGCATCAGCTGGCTCTTGGGAAAGGCTAAGAGAAAGAGAGGGTGGAGGGCTAGCCACTACTTACTTGAAGGGCTTTTCTCCAGTGTGGGTTCGGATGTGGTTGTTGAGGGTGGTGGCCCCGGCAAAGGCACGACCACAGTAGCCGCACTTGAAAGGCCGGTCACTAGAGTGAGTGACCACGTGGTTCCTCAGTTCTGAAGGTTGGGAAAAGGACTGGGAGCAGTGGCCGCATTGGTAGGGTCTGAAACAAATAAACAGACTGTCTGGTCATTGTTTTCTGTGTTGATCAGTGGAAGTCAGAATCATATGACAAGGGGCCAAAACTTATTGATGACATTTTCTCAGTTTCTAAGACAGGGCATAGAGCTTTGGCCACTGGATTCCCACTACTTTACTTGTTGCCACAGGAACAAAATTCACAGAGCTGCTGAGACACATCAATTCCCGAATGAATACCCCTTTCCAGTACTAATCATACCATTTTGGAAACCCCTACTTTCTTATTTTTATCTTTCCCCAGGCAAATGTTAGGGTACTTTTGTAAGTAGGGAAAGTATAGACTTCATTAAGCAGACTGTTACAAGAGAAAATATATAATTGTCTCTTATGCTTCCATAGCACTTTCATCTTTTTAAAGTGCTTTAAAATCAGTTATCCAGTTTAATCTTTATGACAATCCCCTGGGACAGAGAAGGCAGTTGCTATTATCTCTGTTAATTCAGAAAACTGAGGATAAACTGTCCTCCCGGGACACAAGCTCTTGATACTAAGGCCGTTCTAGGATGTTTGGACCTCATCCTAAGTACCAGGTAAACACACAGGCAAGTCAGCAAGTTACATGTGTGTTTTAACGGATATTAAACTGTGGTGGACTTATAGCATAATCACTGGTATTGCACAGATGAACACAGATGTACACCCAGATGTGTCTCTTTGTCAAAGATATCCTGACTTCTACCTACTATTCCCTCCTCCAAATATTTATCCATTAGATCTTTCTCTTGAACATCACCTCCCCAGTTGAATCTGGCAGCAAGGCATGATTTATAGCAGCACAGAAATGATAGGATGTCATTGTGCTTGCAGAAGGATGATTCTGATGCAAAAGCAAATGGAAGGAAGTGGTGACAAATACCTGATAATTAGCAAGATTATCAGAGCACATTCTTCCCAGCTCACGAGAAGTAAATCAATTTTTGGTTTTCATAAAATAGATTAAAATTCTGTCTTCTCTACAGAAGTTCTTCTGCTTACTTAAGCAGAATCTGGTGAGTGATATAAAACCCAGGGAGTTTTCCCTATTCAAAGCTATTTCATATCATTCCTTGACAGGATTCTAATTTGTTTATCAAAATTTTTGTTCAGATAATTAATAATCTGTCGTGAGGGATATTAACAGCATTCACTAAGCCCTGGCTTATGAGCCAGACGTTTCTGGCTGCACTCAGAAACCAATGGTGAAAGCAGACTTAATTGCTCAACTTTTAACAAATGCATAAGCTCCAATGACCAGAAACCAAAATGAAGGGCCAGGAGACAATGGTGACTGAGCATGTACAACAATTCAATTAAGTGCAAAATAAAGTGTACCCTCTCATTTGTCAAGTGAACTGCTTAATTGTGGCTACTTGCCTCACTGAACACAAATACTATTATTTTACCAGGCTTCAGCACACTGAGCCCTGATTGTAGAATTTTTTAGCTTGATTAATAGCCAAGGATTGGTCAATAACTCAATACTATACAATTTTAATTACTTACATTTAGAAATCTATCTAACTGCTCTCAAACAAGTTTCAAAGAAATATATAAAAAGTCTTTGGTAAGGAGTTTATCAATCTTGCCAAATTACACATGCATTTTATTATAATTATAAAATAATCCTTTGAAAACCATTAAAATTATATGTAGAGGAAAATGTCCTCCTGTCGAATCTGTTCTTTGTGGTAAACATTAAACTTAAAAGGGTTCCTGAAAAAATAATTCTCTCAGGGTTGAATTTTCTAAACTGTTATTGAAGATTATAAACAAAATAATATATTAATATATGCTATATTCACTGACAATTGATTTTTCTAATAGTGAAGGGACCATTAACATTTATTAGCCTCTGGTTATCTATTTTTAATGGCTATCACAATAAACAATAAGCCACTAAATAAAACCAATTAATCTTTTCTTTTTTTTCTAACTCTGCTGTCAAAAGTTGGGGTGATTTATTTCTCACAGTCAGAAGTCAATCCATCCTTTTTATGTTAATAGTTCACGGTGGTAAAGGTTTACACACAGGAGAGCAGAAATGACCACAGAGAGGCTTATGTTGAATTCTTATATCAAAGTAACGCCAATGGAAGGCAAATTGGATTCTAAAACATCACCTTTGCCTGGCACTGGCTTGAGAGGCATATGCTAGGGAAGCAGTGACCTATGGCACAGTTTTTAAAACTTCGCAGAACTCAGATTGACTGAATGGAAGGGGCTAGAACGGGAGAGATAGGACCCCTGACTCTGATCAGCTGTGGCATTTGGACAAGCCACTCAACTTCCCTGACCTGTTTTCTCATCTGCCTGGTAAGGGGAATGGACTGAAGATGATGATCTATCTCTTGCATCTCATGCTTGTTCTTGTTTTCAGGTAATTGACAAATGTGCATGACCCAGGAAATCTGTACAATACACTGCCTCCCAAGATACAGCATCACCAATATGATCTCTATTCTCCATCATGTCTACAAGTCAGCTCCCTATACGTGGAGCTTTCTATGGTTGTGTGTGTGTGTACATGCTCATTGGAATATGGAAAATTTAAATGCATTGGTAAAAAGTTGAGAATTCAGAGTAAGAAAATCTAGTACCAAAATATAGGACCAAAACTGTTTTAGTTAATCTCTAAAAGCAAAGCAGTATTCCTTCATTCTTAGGTACATTGAAAAATAAGATTTTAGAATACTTGGTCACATACACCTTTGCAGAGGCTGATTCTGTATAGAATTTAGAACTGAAGGATGTACCTCACCTGCCACTATAATAACAGTGTCTCTTTCAGCCTAGAAATTTATAGAAAGTTAGCCCTTAGAAAGTACAGAAGTTACACTGTAAGTAGACAAGATTCCTTTAAACCCCCTTTTCTTGTATTTTCAATATTTCCTTAAAATATGAATAAAAGAAAATGATCAAAAAGTAATTTTAAAATTGATTATGTGCCTAGGGTTTCATCCAGGGAAACAGGAATACATTCAAAAATTAAATCTTCAGGCCCAACAGCAGAGCTTAGGAAACATTATCATCACTTTGGAATCTCAGGCATCACAACTTCTTTTGGGACAACTGGCCACAGGAGTTAAGACTATGTTTGCCCATTTCAATTAGCACATCCTAACTCCATGTCTTTCAATATACAGCCAAAGGGCCTTTGGAGCGCACAATTAATTGTCATTACTCAGCTTTTTATTCTGACAACCAACATTCCCATTAATTTTCCAAGGTCTGACCAAAAGGTAAGACTTATTAAACTTTTGGATATAATCAATTCTGAAGTTCTGCCTCCCTTGATGTGTCATACTCGGAGACACTCTTAAGAACTGACATTCTTGAGTGCTGAGTTTAGCTTTACTCTTTCCAGGATCTCATGACATTGCACAACTAAATGGAAATCTTCTTTAATTTTTTTAATTTTTTGAGACAGGGTCTCGCTCTGTTGCCCAGGCTGGAGTACAGTGGCGTGATCGTGGCTCACTGCAGCCTCAAACTCCTGTGCTCAAGTGATCCTTCCACCTCTCAGCCTCCTGAGTAGCTGGGACTACAGGCACGTGCCACCATGCCCAGCTAATTTTTATATTTTTTGTAGAGATGGGGTTTCACCAGGTTGCCCAGGCTGGTCTCAAACTCCTGGGCTCAAGTGATCTGCCTGACTTGGCCTCCCAAAGTGCTGGGATTACAGGTGGGAGCCACTGTGCCCAGTCCCAAAATCTCCTTTTTAAAGCACTTTATTCTCTCTAAATCATCATAGACATACAGCACTTCACTCTTCTCAAAGCAAAGGCAAACAGTATGCCTCACAAAAGGACAGTATCTCACAACCACAAGTAACTTATGTTTTGTTGTTTTTTTTTTTTTACCATTTGAGATCTTTAGTAGTGTTGTCTAATGACGGAGCTGTTCTGTATCTGAGCTAGCCAATACTGGAGCCACGAGCCACATGCAACTGCTGCACACTTCATGTGTGGCTAGTGCGCCTGAGAAACTGAAGTACTATTTTACTTAATTTGGATTAATTTAAATGTAAATCGCTTTGTGTGGCTAGTTCTGACATAGAAATACCCAGCTTGATGAAAAAACAGAAAGGTGCTCCTTAAGAAAGACAGAACTGAAGAACAGAAAACACCTGGGTAGATTTAGTTGGTATATATCAATGCTGGTAAATGTTTAAGCAGAAAGAAGGCAGAGAGACAATCTTGCACATCTCCTGGCACTCCTGGTCACTGGCACCTCCTTTGCCAAAGATAACTCCGGTAAAATGTGCAATTCATTTGCTTTTAATCTGTAATTGGTTTGGTGTATACATGGGAAAAGGATGAAACATTTAACAAAATTAAGTATGGTTTGGCTTAAAAATATTAATCCTGCTTTGATTTTTTCTTCCATGGCCTCCAGGACAAAACTTGTTCAGTTGGGGCCACAATCTCTCCTTGCTCAACATCAGCCAGCCCAAGTGCAAATCTCTCAAGACTTCAAAGGGAGATTACTTAGGTCACTGCTGGCTGGGTGGAGTGAGAAAAGAACTCAGTTCTACGTAAGGAGAAAAATATTTCAGGACAGTGACAGAAGTGCAAGACCAAACAGCCTGAAGAACATCAAAGCTAGAAAGAAGATAACCTTCACACTTGGGGGATAGGGAAGAAGTGGGACACAAGAATACTGATACATTCTAAGAAACTATGATGATGATGAATTCTCTCCAGGCCCTCCTATCAGAGAGCCCCTTCTAATGTCATTTTACCCTCTGATCCCACCACATCTCTTACAAACAATGATACTTAAAACACAAATGTGAATAGGTGATGGTGTGCCCAGGAGGCTGAAGGCAGACTTGCCCCATGTGGCACAAAGAGCCAAAAAGGAGAAAGGAAAAGAAAAGGGATGCAAAATAAAAATAAGCATTATAAAGACACTTTCTGCAGGAAATAAAAGAGAACATACTTGTCAGAAAACAATCCATTGTGATTGAAGGCTTTGCTTACCCCTTTCTGGAGCATACCCCCCACCACCATACTGCCCCCAATGGGAGTGCTGAGAGTTTCTGCAGCAGAAAAAGCAGAAGAGAAAAGGGATTTCTAACTTTTGGTTCGAGCAAAAGCAAGAAAAGCTACTTTGGCCTAGGCAATAAGCTTATGCAAAACCCCAAATGTTTATAAAGTCCCTGAACAAAATGTTGGTTGATTTAGATTCCAACAGCTTCTTCTCTTCGAATTTCTTCAGGAAAAGAAAAAGTCAGTAGCCTGGGAAAAAGGAGGAAGAGATTTTTGATTTTGCTTAACAGAACAAAATCAAGAAATAATAATTCCATGGTTCCCGGACCCTCATGGGTGTGTTTTTTGTCTTTAGTGCTGATTTCTACTTTGCCAGGTCAGACAGATTTTTTTTTTCTGTGTTAAATGTGAATAACACAGTGGTAAAAAAAAAAAAAAATAGTGAGGCTGGGATCCCTGAGGATCTACGGATTTCTTTCCTTTATATCAAGGCATAGACTTTTGATGGTACCTCACATGAAAAAGCTCATGAATACAGACACAAAGTCTCTTGGATGGAGGTTCGAATATCTGGGGTTTCATGGCCAAATATTCAGTCCATTGAATAAAAAATCATTTGGACCTCAGATTCAAGGGCCTGTTTCAAATTTGGACTTGTTTGAAACTCTAACCTGTTTTACCTTCTGACTTTCTCTCCTGTGTCCCCCTTTCTTGCCTTTCTTGTACCTGGTTCTAGCAAGATTTTCCTATCAAAATAAAAGCTTTTGAGTTTTTTGAGCAAGGGAAATGCATTCTAACTATCCAGCCTTTTCACTGTAAGTGGCTGAATGGGCATATATTGCTAAAGACTAAAGGCCAGCTGATCTATGGAATCAATCACTAAAGAATATATGTATACAGGTTGAGCATCCCAAATATGAAAATCCAAAATGCTCCAAAATCCAAAATTTTATGAACAGCAACATGATGCTCAAAGGAAATGCTCATTGGTGCATTTCAGATTTCAGATTTTCAGATTTGGCATGCTAACCCAGTGAGTATAATGCAAACATCCCAAATCCAAAACAACCCAAAATCAAAAACTCTTCTGGTCCCAAGAATTTTGGACAAGGGATACTCAACCTGTATTCAGCAGTTGTAATCCACGTGGATAATAACCATGAAAAGGTTCCAAACGTAGCTACTGTCATGAACAAATTTGATGTTCCATTATAGTTCTGTACATTTTTTCCATTTAGCAATTCACCCATGTGGTTAAGAAATTACGGAGAGTATCTCTTACCTCCAAACTTTCTGGTACAAACAGAGCATACTGGGTTCCGGAACAGAAATGAGCCATTCCAGCCCTTTATACTAAAAGCAAATTATGTAACTAGAATGAAATTAGGGGGTCCAAGTGACTGGATATCTCCCTCTATTTCCCCTTATCTTCAACAATCAACTCAGATGTGATGATGTAAGTCAAGCATTTCCTCATCATTACTAAGAAACATTGTATTTTATTACTTTGCTTATAAAGGAACTGATCTTTTGAAGTAATTTTTTATTTTAACTTATTCAAGAATGATGGTGAACACCTCTCAAGTCTTTACCAACAAACTGCAGGGAAGGAACCCACTGCTTCAGTAATTTAATCCCACTCTGGCACCTTCCCAGATAACAAGCCCATTACTTCACCTCATCTGGAAAGGCTGGCAATTCCACACTTGGACATCTGAATCAAATAAGCCCATCAGGGTCCATGATAAGACAGAAGTCTCATGCCGCCTAGATTTTTGCCAGTAACTCTAAATTAGCTTGGAATCAGTATAGACCTAACAATCTCCCACTGAAATGTATTTTGAATACATAAGCTTTCTAGTTTTTCAGGTATTTTTTCTGATAATATACATAAGTATATTACGAATTATGACATTATTATTTTACAGGACAGACATCATAACACATACATATGATTTTTTTTTTTTTTTTGAGATGGAGTCTCACTCTGTCGCCCAGGCTGGAGTGCAGTGGCGCGATCTCGGCTCACTGCAAGCTCCGCCTCCTGGGTTCACACCATTCTCCTGCCTCAGCGTCCCAAGTAGCTGGGACTACAGGCGCCCGCCACCATGCCTGGCTAATTTTTTGTGTTTTTAGTAGAGACAGGGTTTCACCGTGTTAGCCAGGATGGTCTGGATCTCCTGACCTCGTGATCTGCCTGCCTCGGCCTCCCAAAGTGCTGGGTTTACAGGCGTGAGCCACTGCGCCCGGCCCCACACATATGATTTTCTAAGCGTAACTGAGATCAGACAAAACAGTCTGTTTCAGTATCTACTTACCATGAAATAGTTTCATTGCTTTATATGGCATTCAGCATAAACTCATCTCATCTCATCTTCAAAGCTAAACTTTGAAAGTTCTACTATCCAGAAATTTTTCAACTATTATTTTATTTTACCTGGTATAATTAGTTATTATGACTATAATGAACCTTTGCAAATAATAGATCCAACTATCTGAATTCACTCTATTTAAAAAGCAAGTTTATAATCAGATTTTAATGCATCTTTTGTATTTTAAAGACTACTAAAATGCTTTGCAAACTTAAAAGAGACATATCTTGAGGTTCTACGTATACTTGCAAGGAAGGCAAATTTTGAAAAAAGAAATCTTTTCTGAATGAGGAAAACATTTTTAACTTTTGTATCACCTCTACACCAATAGTACTAAGATGTGCAGAAGTCTGTTGATACTCTCACCGGGGGCTCGCCCATTGAAAATAAAGATTGTGAAGACATAGCTGCCTTAACAACCCTAATTAATGTTTCAACATTAATTAGGTACAGCAATGTTGATGCTAAGCAAGTAGTTTTTCCAACAGCACAAATAAAAATGTATGCATGTGTAATGTGCACATGTATCCTGTAATTGATTATTATTATTTTACAAAATATCCACTCCCTCTCCCCGCCACCTCCATCCTCCCTGCCTCTGCTTGGGTTTTCTAGGCACACTGTGTACCCTCCAGAGCTGGGAGGGAAGAGCTGGGTGTACATTATTAGGCGAGGAGAGCCAAGTGGCTTGCTTAAATTAGTGGCAAAATTAAGAAAATAACCCAAGAGCCCTGCTTCCAAGTCTCCTACCCCAGCTTCAAAAATTATCTTCTGCTTTTATATTCAAAGTGCATTTTGAATGCTATTCTTAGATACTTGGGTTTTCATCAAGTTTTCATAGAACATGAAGGAGAGATAAAAACACAAGCAATCCTTTCTTATTGAATTAATTTGATTTTTGTCTTTTGCGCTCCCAGCTATCAAAACTGTCAAATGAACCGGTTTTGATTCATAAATAATAGTTCCATTATATCTACTGTGCCATTCGTCAGAGTACCTGAAATTTTAATTCACTTGTTCAGCTAAATTTCATCCTCAGTTCATGGCCATAAAATTCTTTATTGACAAACTTTCAAACCAACTTTGACTCTGAGGTATCTAGTCAACATTTTTCTTCTGTGTGGATATTAGTTTATTGAATAAGTGGCATCTGTTTTCCTCCACATCACTAGCAGAGTAGGTATTTCCTTTTGACAGCTTTGCAGGATTTATGGGTTTGCATGCTCTGAAGAAAAATAGTACTAAGCAAAAAATTCCAATTCATTACCTCTTAGTACTTAATTAAGTTCATACCCACGGCACACTGGAGGTGAACCCTGAAATGACTGTGACAGCAGCAGAGCAGCCAGCTATATTATCTTTGGAAGACAGAGAAGATTCTAATTATCCTTACCTCATTTTTCCACCTATGATATTCATAAACGTTCCTTCTATTTCTCTCCCTTTTAGGCTTGGGCAGAACTGTTTGGAAGGCAAGTGCAGATTCCTCTCTGCAGCCACCAACCTGTCTGTGCAGCCCTTATATGCAAGAAAGTCAAGCAGTGGTCTCGCATTTCTCTCTGACCTTCCAGAATGCAGACACCACTTATCACAGGGCTTCCCCTGTGGAGGTGCTCAGAAGTTGGCGGGAAGGCAAGCAGTGGGTCTCACTA
Organism: Pan paniscus; assembly: GCF_029289425.2. Lineage (NCBI taxonomy): Eukaryota > Metazoa > Chordata > Mammalia > Primates > Hominidae > Pan > Pan paniscus. The sequence goes on along the minus strand of NC_073253.2, from coordinate 118,458,620 downwards.
AGCAAACACACTATCAGCAGTGAGAGTCAGGGTTACCTGTCGGGGTTCTGCGTGCACACGTGCATCTGTAAGAGGATCCGCTGGGTGAAAGTCTTAAAGCACTGCCCACATTTCCAAAGATGCCAGTCACTGAACTCCGAGTGGAGCTGGCTTGTGGAAGTTGGGCTCGCCAGGACTCGCTGGTTTTTCACGTTGATTTGATTAAATCCTGATTCAATGGGCCCAGACTTATCCAGAAGAGAGAAGTTCCTGCTGCACGGAGTCTGGGGGAAAACAACAGAGCGCTGCTGGGTAGTAGGGGCGAGTTTGCTGCTTTTGTTGAAGGGCTGCAGGGCGTCTTGTCTGCACATGGCTTCCATTACCGTTGAAGGGACATTTACTAGGAGAATAGCAACAGTTTAGAAGAACAGTTTTATTAGCCTTTAAAATAAGCACAATAACACATACTTTTAAAAAATCAAATAAATCAACATTTTAAGAATTTGTGTTTCTGGACTCAGAATTAACATAACAAACCATCTGATTTGAGGGGAAAAAACTATTATCACAGATTAATAACTCATCTGATGCCTATTTATTAAGCAACTATATGCTCAGGATTGTTTTACATGGTCTTTGCCCTCATGGAGTTCACTTATGACTTCAGACATACAGGAGTCCATAGTGAGCACCACACTGCACCTATGCCTGGAGGGAGTTTAGATGGGAGGCACAGCAAGAGAGAGGGAGTGAGCAGGGGATGTTGCCCAGAGAGGGTAGCCCTGAGCAGTGCAGAGAAAACGGATTCAGCTTGACTGATGGAGAATTTCAGGCTTTCCTCCAGATCTTGGCAGCACAGGATAGGTATCCAGGAAAAGCTATTTGAAGAGATGAAGGGAACAAGATGAAAGACACCTGGAGGCAGGAGAAGTCTAGCATGCAGGTGGGAGGAGGCAGGAGGAGTGTCGCATGCAGTAAGGGAGACAGGCTGACTGAGCAGGGCATGGGATCTGGTCACTCTAGGAATAAGGATTGGGGGTCAGAAGGAGACCTCAGAGGGCCTTAAAAGTCCAAATAAATAAATAAGATATTTCAGACCTAGGAAGTAGACACAGACCATTCCTGAGCAGAGGGATAGCAAGAAAAATAGAACCAGTGTTCAGGAAGGGCTTGAGAGAGACCTGATTTATAGATGGCATACAAGTGGATAAGGAAAGAGTAGGAGGCAACCAAGTGTGGTGCTTGTGACTCGGGCTTTGGAATCTGAAAGACCTAGGTTCAAATCCTGCCTCTTCCTCTTATTAGCTAAGTGGTCTTAGGCAAAGTATTCAATAGCTCTGGGCCGCAGTTATTCCATCTATAAAATGAGGACAGTGGTACTAATGCTTCTAAAAATAATAGCAGCATGGTGTGGTGGCTGAGATGGCTGAGGTTTTAACTCCACTATTTACTAGCCTTGGGCAAGTATGGAACCTCTAAATCCGTGATTTGGTCCCTGGTATAATGTAAAATAGTCACTCTCAGGACTGAATGACATAACATAGAGACAGCATTTAGTAAAGAGCTTGACCTATGGTTGACACTAAATAGATGTTCGGCCCTATGAGCCTTAGCATCCTCATCTTTAAAGTCCCCTTTTACAAGGTTTAAATACACCAATGAAAGTACTTATTACAGGGCCTATCATGAACAGCAACTACCATTTTTATTATAGAAGGAGAAGCGACGGGTGTGAGGGAGATGGCCCTAAACTGGGGTGGTGGCAGTGGAAGTGGGGAGAGAACTAGAAGAAATACTTCCGAGGAGATAAATCTAATAATATATCTAGAATTTGCTGTTCTTTTTATTAAGACATTAGTGAGTTAATAATATTTATAAACTATTTGCTGGTCATTTCATAGGTCCAGAAGTGATTAGAACCTAATAGGCTTAAAAATTCTTCTTTTTTTATTTTAACTACTATATCTATGGGTCATTTCAAGGCTGAGAGATTAAAGTTACCAGGTGGTCAAGAGAATGAAATTAGAGACCAAAAATTTTGAAAAGGATATTGGCAAAAAGACTGTGAGAGCAAGTAACAAAATAATGCAGACTATGGCCACTGGCCACCAGTTCAAGGCCGCGTGGCAGGAAACACATGACCTGGGAGCACTCCTCATGCTGTGCCACAGATCATCGCTGAGAATGCTACATGGCACGAAGATGCAGGCATCCTCAACGGTGGGGGACCATGACTGCCACGAAGCTCTGTGCTCAAGTGGACAGGGAGATGCCATGTGTGGGCACAGAAAGGGGTAGGTGTGCTGCCTAAGCACTCTTCAACTGAGAACATTCTGCAGCATCACATGTGTTAAGCAAATCCAACCAGAGGACTAGCTCTGTCTGCAGGGCTTTGTCGGCATAGCCCATACTGTCTTAGGAAAGAAAAGTAAAGCAAGAGACTTGCAGACCTAGAAAGAGCCTAGCGTTTGTCTAGTTGGCAGTTCTTAACCTTGGGTACTGCACATTAGACTCACACAGGAGAATCTTTAAAAACTACATTATAATCTCTCCATAGGGCCTGGGCATCTACATTTTTAAAAGTTTCCCAACTGCTTCTAAAGTGAAATCGGGGCTGAGAATCACTGATCTAATCCTACCTTCTCCTGTTACAAATGACAAAAGCTGAGTCCTAAGAAGGTCCAGTAACTTACCGTGGGTCACACATTCACTTAAGGACATATCTAGGTGGCAAGTTTTAGCTTTCAGACTTATAAGACAGAATTTTTTTTTTTCTGACCATACATTCATAGCATCTCTGCTCAATAGCTGTGTTTCGAAATTTAAAGGATGTTTTTACAGCTAGTACATTGTTTTGTGTGTATTATATACATAAATATACATGTTATATATACTTACGTTATACATATACTTATATACACCTACGTACGTATGTTTTATGTATGTCTTTATTCTATATACAAATATTTATGTATATTTCAATTCTGGGGCAAAAGAATATAATCAATATAGAATTTGTGGACAGTTTTTACACTTAAAAAATATTTTATGGCACACAGATTGTTACTTTTTAAATAGGCACTGAACGACAAGAAGGAATGTTTTGCCATGCTCTGGCATTTTTTTAAATAAAACATAAAAACAGCAGCATTGTCAGAGATTGGGGTAGAACCACCTTGTTTGGCCCTTTCATTACTAATCCAGGAGAGGCAAAGCACAGGGAAGCCCACGAGGTTTTAGGCAACATTAAGCTTTTACAGGCCAGGCAATTTCAGACTAACAGGAAGTAATGCATGGTGAGAAAAACCATAGAATGAAGATGTCATCAACATGCAAGAGAGTGGGAAACACTGGCCAGCTGCCTCACTGTAGGAAAAGGAATAAAATGCTTCTGGGGGTAAATAATACAAGTAATACTCTAAGTGTAGATGATAGATTCTGAGCTCTGACTTACACTCCTAGAAAGTAACCTAACTGAGCCGGATGTGGTGGCTCACGCCTGTAATCCCAGCACTTTGGGAGGCTGACGCGAGCAGATCACCTGAGGTCGGGAGTTCAAGACCAGCCTGACCAACATGGAGAAACCCTGTCTCTACTAAAAATACAAAATTAGCCAGGCGTGGTGGCACATGCCTGTAATCCCAGCTACTTGGGAGGCTGGGGCGGAAGAATCACTTGAACCTGGGAGGCAGAGGTTGCGGTGAGCCGAGACCGTGCCATTGCACTCCAGCCTGGGTAACAAGAGTGAAACTCCGTCTCAAAAAAAAAAAAGTAACCTAATTGATTAATTCTAAAAAATTGTTAAGGTCACATAACCTTTTATATTAAAACAAAAGAATGTGTGGGTGACAGGGGAGTAGGGATGAAGAGAGATTGATTAATGGGTAGAAATTTACAGTTTGGTAGAAGAAATAAGATCTAGTGTTTGATAGATCAGTAGGGTGACGATAGTTTACAATGCTCTATTGTATATGATCATGCCACTGCACTCCAGCCTGGGTGACAGAGTAAGACTCTATCTCCTAAAAAAAATTTAAAGCAGGACTTTTAGGAGACACACAAGATTATTCTTCCTAAATATCAGCCTCACTGACTATGTCCATTAAAGGTATAAACTAAACACAAGAAATTTTCAGAAAAAGGACAGGAAATTTCATCCCAACACAAGAAAGACAACATAGACAACGGCAAAAGGTACAGAGATGGGTTATTAAAATGATCAAAAAGATGAAGTGGTTTCTGCAAGAAGCGATATTGAGCTAGTCAATCTCTTCAGTCTGGAAACGCAAAGATTAAGGGGAAGAGGGCAAACTCTCAAAGCCTTAAAGGATACAGTCAAGGAGGAACATGAACACATGAAATTTGGACAGTTAAAATATTGAGAGAGGCAAATTCAGGATCTATAAAACAAAGTTCAGTTTACCCCTTCCTCGTTCATTCATTCAGTCCACAAATAGTTGCTGAGCATCTATTACATGCCTGACCCTGTGCTAGGCACCATGGATATAGGGGGATCAGGAAAACCAAAGTCACTGCCCTCTGGCACATAAACTCTAGTGGGAAAGACAGTTATTAAGCTGATGTTTTTACAGATAAATATTTACTCAGTTTCATAAAATGTAACATTCCATTAATTTCACCATTATAATCGTAAGTCACCATTAATTGCAAGACACTTGCCAGTTTCAGAAAGATTAAAATGTAAAAAAAAAAAAACCCATAAATTTTAGAATTGACAAAATACAGTTAAGACAAGTGTGGTAAGTGCTGTTAGAGAAAAGAAAGGATATCAGGAAATGATAAATCAGAGAATCTGAGTTCCTGAGGGGTACACGGGCATCATACAAGTGCAAAGGGAGGAAAAGGCAATGCAAAAAGATGGAATATCGGCAGCTTTGCCATAGAGTCTTGTGCCATGCTGAGGTAGGAAGGAGCTCAGGGCACTAAAGGAATGGAAAAAAAGGCAATGTGGCCAGAGAGAGAAGAGGAGACGGGCTGCAGCCGAGGCTTGAGAGGAAGGCAGCACAATTGCCAATGCCTGTGGGAGATGGACAGGCCACGGAAATATCTGATGGGGTGATGGGAGGCAGGTTAACACAACAGAGGATGGTGGGGGCGGTCACATTCTGAACAGGGCACGGCCAGTCTAGAGATGTTTGGAATCTAATCTTGTAAAATGCTATATGGGCCATAGAAAATGTTTCTGGAGACTCTATGTGACCCATAGGCTACCATATTAAGGAACTGGGGATTTAGCAAAGAGTAATGGCAAGCCAAAAAAGATTTTAGGCTTGGGTGTGAGATGATCAGATTTACGCTTTAAAGGCATCATCACTCTGTATCGGTAAATAAAGAAACAAAGTACAGAACAGTGTATACAGTGTGCTACATATACATGTGGGAGAATGACAGCCAGAGAATAAAAGGGGGAATATGATTAGATGCTTGAATAGGCAAAAATTATCTCTGAAAGAATACCTGAGAATCTGCCAACATTACTGATGGCATCTTGGAAGGAGACTAGACTTATATGTCCACAGTACTTTCTGCATTTTGATCTATGGGACAGAGCTACCTATTAACAAAACAAGTGAATAAACTGAAACAATAAAATAAGCAAGTGGTTGAAACTTCACTCTGGCCACCATGAACTAAAGAAAGAAAGTGTGAAGTCATGCAGAAGGCTACTGCAGGAGTCCAAGCCAGAGTGGATGGTGACACTAGTCAGGTGGCAGCAGAAATGAAGTGAAGAAATGCATTAAGAATATGCAATCAACAGGACTTGGTGGCTGATTGGATAGAAGGGTGAGCAAGAGTGAGGTGTCAAGGTTTCTCGACACAGCAATTGGATGATTGGGAGTGAGAGCTGCTGAAAGATGGGAGAGGCAGTTAGTGGGAGTGAATAGAGTGGTTTTAGTTTTACGCAGGTTTAGTTGGAGATGCATGTGAGACATGGAAGTGAAGATGTTGCCAAGACAGCTGGAGAGGAGTCTGGCGCTCAGTAAGGAGGTCTGGATTGAAAATGGAAATCTGGGAGTACCTGTCTCAAATTAGGTCGCCCACGAAACAGATTCTGAAATGGGGATTTGGGGTTTGGGGATTGCTCTCAGGATCAACACCTGTTGGGAAGTGAGGCAAGCAGCACTGAGCTGAGGGAGGAGTTTAACAGCTCTGGAGCTGGATGGAATGAATGTCCTTTAGGGTTGTCCTGGTTTGAGGCAAGGGAACAGTCCTTTATACACCCCACATTGACCAGTCATTGGACATGGGCTACTGTGGGAGGAAGTATGACCAAGGGCGAGGTGGTTCAAGTGGGCTAAAGGTAATTCCTGGAAACAACTCATCCGAGATGTCAGCCCCCTACACTCCCACAAACAGTCGGAATGAGCGCCTCCATCCAGTAGCAAAGCTGGGCTTGAGGCAGCACACCACAATATCCTACAGCACGCAAAAAGTCAAATCTCTCATAACAGTGACTTTCCCTGAGACCTTTGTCATTTGTCTCTGTCAACACCTTTTTTAGTGGGTGCTGCCTTCTTGTTGGAGTCTTGCAGAAGAGTCAGAAGCATCCCTGGGGAGTGACTTCTTTCTTCTTCTAGGAACCTACAGGTTTCAACAGCTCTAGACCAATTTTTATATTAGTTTCTTGGCTCAGGGTTTCCATAGCTGGCAAGTAGTGCAAAATCAAGCCTCATAACATCCTACGACTAGGGCTAGGTTTTAGAGTGTGACTTTGTTTTCACCAGTGCCCCAAGATGGACAGTTCCTTAGCTTACTGGCTTGAGGGCAGCATTTTTCTATTCCCCATTCAGGGACAGGAAAGTATCTTTTGGTTCCTGGTTCTAAGCCAACCCCAGCTTTGCACTGTACACAAGAGGCCTGGAACCTTGACTCCTCCCAGCTGAATAACTTAGACAGCCTGACAGCCCCGAGCTCAAGCTCTCTGCTGTGGCCACCTCACACAGCATCTGCACAGTGTTTGATATTGTGGTTATGTGCTTATGTGTTCTCTTGTAGACTGAGCTCCTCCAGGACAGGGCCTGGGTTTTTGCACCCATCACAATGCTTCCCCTGGGGCCCTGCACAGATGGTCTTGTGGACTGAACTATACATTATCTTCTAAAGGTCACCACTAAGGGCTTGAGTAGGGCCTTCCTGACTCTGACCTAGTTTCTCGCTGTTGGTGGAATGGTGGGGGTGAGGGGCACGGTGCAGAGGTCTCACTTTTTATTTTCTGCCCTTTAAAATCAAAAGAAAAAGGCAGGGCTCCTCCAGGCAGGGTTTACTCCAGTGCAGCAACTCCCCTGTTGCCATCAAGGTTCACATTCTGCCACCTCAGCTTCATATGCTGAGACAGAAAAAGCAGCAGGAAGACTTGTTTAACATTTATTCCCAGGATTTTTTTTAATTTCCTCTGAAACGAATATGAATACACTAAGGTCTTTACACTCTGCAGGAGCTAATCCCCCACTGGAAGCTTTGGGGAACCTCATTCCTTCTTGCGGATGCGATCTGTCGACACAGGCGTTCCTTCAGGCTCTTTTGAAAGGCCCACAGTGGATGGAAAGGCACTCTCTTTGGAGCTCTATTACATTTATAATACGACTTTTTTAAAAAGAAAATAACATAGGAATTGCTTCCAGAACCCAAATGCCTGTGTGAACTGCTGTCTTCTCTGAGTCAAGGCAGCTTTCAATGAGCTGTCCGGGCAGTGAGTGTACCCACGGCCGCCCTGCTTTGGGGCCGCCAGTGGAGGGGGCACGTCCTGAACCCAAACCCACTGCACACTCTCGATAGGAAATGTGTACTTTCAATGTTGAAAGAACCATGGGAAAAAAGTTATATTTTTATAAGTGAAAGTGCTTAATATTACTCACTAAGTAAAATCATATTTTCCTTGAATGCCTTGGTCCAGGTATCAATTTCATTAACAACAACAAAAAATCTGCCTGAAATATTTAATCCCTTCTAATAATGGTAATAGAAATCCTCAGTATTTATTCAGTGCACATTTCTTCATTGTTCACTGTGCGCAGAGCCCTATAAAGAGGCTCTGTGGAGGTATTTTATTGAAAAAGTCTTTGATCTCAAGAAGCTTCTTTTTAGGTACCTAATTTATTTTGTGGCTAGCTCAGTGGGATAAAAATGTCTTGGAATTGCTAATCCAGTGGAGATGATTTAAATTACTCAGGGCTGTGGAAGGCTATCTGTTAAATTATCTGCCCATGCCCTTTTACACATTTGTGCTTTTAAATCACAGAGTATTTTCTTAGCACAGAAGAAGGAATCCTCATTTAGGTGTTTCCAGGTCTCCCAGTGAATCACATGGAATGAGAATTCATCTTAGAGGCAGTCAAAGTCATATATCTCCCCCACACTACCTGATGAAGCCTTCTGCTGGTTTCTTGGGTGGCCAATCACATGACAGATATATGACTCTGAGACAGGAACTGAAATAAAATTCCTATAATACCCTTGGGGGAAAGGGGATTGTCACTGTTGAGCACTTTAGTCAATGGCTTAATTCCTTTTAAACTTCCCTCAACCCTTACTTAGAGCTCTGAACGGAACCCAAAAGAACTACTTAGTTTTCCTACTGGGTCTACAATACTTCAAGCTGTTGTAGCTTTGCAAATTTTCTTTCAAGGACTTCAGGTGCTAAATGATATATCATATATCCTGGTAGAGTTTATTCGATACTCTAATCATCAATCTCAAGAATGCTTCACTCAGGTTAGACACTAGCAGAAAGAAGAACTGAAAAGCAAACTGGTATGTTTTTTCCAGAAAGTACATTTTTGGCACGGTGGCACCAAATCTGAAGGCCAGTGGTATGCTCTTAGACACCCATTGTCAGGTGGCTGTGAATGGCACACAGACCCAAAAATGCTCTACTCCAACCCCTCAATCCCTCCTGTCCATGTGACAGCATTGTCAGGTGGAAGCACCATGTGGATATGAGTCTCGAACTCCAGAGATCCAGATCGAGGGTAAGAAATGCATTTCCTAAGTGGTCACTCCACAGTTTCCATTTCTGGCTCAGAGCTTAGTAAGTGGTCATGCCATCCTTCTAGCTCCTCAGGCCAAAGGCCTCAAAGTTATCCCTGACTCCTCTTTCTCACTCAGCATCTAATGTGTCAGAAAATGCTGTTGGATTTACTTTTAAAACATATCCAGAATCCAACTACTTCTCACCACCTCCACCACTTCCATGCTAGTCCAAACCACCATCATCTCTCCCCTGGATTCCTGCAAGAGCCTCTAGCTGGATTCCCTGCTCTTCCCCCTGTCCAGTCTACTGTCCAGTCTCCACTCAGGGATTATTCCTGAAAAAAATTCAGTCAAATAGTTCTTTTTCTCAAAACCCTACAACAGCTCCCTTTGCCCAGCTCACACAGAGTTAGAGCCAGGGTCCTGACAATGGCCTCCAGGGCCCTACAAGGTCTTCCCTGCCCTAGCATGCACCCACATCTAAGTTAACCCCTCTTCACCTCACTCACTCAGCCGCACCCATGCTGACCTCTGTGATGCTCTTCCAACATGCCAGGAACATTCCCATCTTGGGACTTATAACTGTCTGGCTGCCAGGAATGCTCTTCTACCTACTAACACATGGCTTGTTCCTTCACCATCTTAAGTCTTTGCCCAAAGGCCACCTTCCCAGTGAAGCTTACCCCGTTCACTCTCTGAAACTGTAACTCCCAACTCCTGGCACCTCTTTACCCCTTTTCTGCTTTATTAGCCCACAACACTTATCATCATCTGACCAACTATTTATTCACTTATATATCTGTTGATAATCTGTCTCCCCCCATTAAAATGTAAGCTCCATGAGGGCAGGGATTCTTTCCATTTTGTTCACTGCTGTATTTATATCACCCAGCAAAGACACTGGCTCATGGTAGGTGTTCCTTACACATCTGAACAATGAATGAATAAATGTTTGGCCTTGATATGTTGTTTACTCTAGACATCCCTCAACACACACACCACAACAACAGCTTCAGAGTCTGTAGCAGGTTGTAGTAAAAGAAGAAACAGAGGATCTCGTGAGATTTCTAGAATCCTTTTGGATCAAACACTCTAGATGGTTACATCAAGGTTCCAACCTACAGACAAGTACATGTTAGTAGATGGGGAGGCTGGCTGATGCTGACGCCTTTCTGTGCATAGATAAAGATCTAGTTTTGGGGGCATGGGGCATGGAGCCATTCTGTTTGAGGCAGAGCACAGTGGCTTCTATGTCTACATTTGCCTCTCACTGCATACTCATGGCCAACACTGAGATTTTCTCCTATGAAAACAGGAACTCCCTCAAACAGGAATATGGCTGCAGAAAAGAAACTTTCCAGTGGAAGCTTGCAAAATCAGAGGAATGTACTATATGTCCAAAGATTTATTTTTTGATTTGAGATTGGTTTTGGGGTTAGGGTAAAATAGAAAAGGAAAGTTGATAGTAATAGGCTTTTTGACGATTTTTCTTTTTACAAAGAAATTAAAGACAAAATGGGAAAGAAATATCTGACGATCAGCATTTTGATCAGTCATAATATGAGCGTTTTTAAATTGCAGTTTTTGTGTATGTGAGTGCATGTGTTAGAAAGTGGAGAAGAAAATTTTAAAAACCCACTTTTTTCAAAATGAAGTTTCTTATCCATTATCAAAAGATATGTTATCTTTGTTTCTTTTTGTAGCATAACATCAAACTATCAGCTCACAAATTAGTCAATTTGGTGACAAGAAAACACAATATCACTGAAACCAGTGTTTCTCACTGAAGCATATCAGAATAACCTAATTCTGTTCCAAATACGAAATCACTTTAAAATACTTTTCAAATAACTGATAGAGCAGAAATATAAAGTTTACATGAAAGTTGCTGCAAGTTCACATTTGCCTAGATGTTAATTCTTTTAAAGATAATGGTTGGCACGGTAATAAAGATAGGCGAAAATTACATGTTTCCAGACATGGTTTTAGACAAAAAATTTAGAAAGACACAAATTCCTCAGTCACATATCTACCATTTTAAATATTATTTCTCATGCAAATGACTATGTAGGAGGAAGCACACCCAATCAACTAAAGGGGTGTTACCCCTGATTAAATGTCATTGCTTTCTTATTACTTCATTTTTGCATACAGTGTGGCTCCCACAGGACTGTACATCCCTTCAGAGCAGAAGGTGAATCTTACACTGCTCTTGTAATCCCTAAGGTGGCAAGCATAGAACCAGACACATAGTAGGTACTCAGTGAATACCAGCTGACTTAACTTGCTTCAACTATTATTTAAAATTCTGGCAAAGGCTTTGAAGTTGTTAATAAGTGAAGGACTGGCCCATACAGGTTAAGATGCCCTAGAGAAAGCAGATGACATGCAGGGAAAAGAAAACGATGGAATAGACTTGTATATGTTTGTGTTACTTATTATAGTGAACCACGTTTCATGAGTTTCAAAAAAAGCTCTTAAAAAGTTAGCTTTGAAATAGGTATATTTAAATGTGAATTCAGAGCTAAAATAAATTCTTACAGTTTTCATCCTGGGCAATGCATTGTAAGGGGATCCCAAAGAAAGACGTATAGCTGTCATTGTACCACACCAGAAGCTCGGTGCCCCTAGGGATATCTATACAGGCTCGGTAGAATATATTCGACCTATTCAAAACAAAAGAAAACCCAGCTTAGTAATACATAGGACTCATGTGCCCCCATCCATATTTTTATTGCCCTGAAAAAGTTCTACGCAGCTCCATCTAAACAGTTTCTGTTTGTAATAAATTTACATCCAACTGATTGTCCCCAGCAACCAATTAGAGTCTGTAACTCAGTGTGATAAACAGCATTCAATTTATTTCCACAATGACCCTCCCTAGAATGAACTGGCTGAAGAGACAGATATTTAGCCCAGGAGACATCAGAAAGGAAGAATTAATTTTAAAAAAATTTCATCTCACACTAATGAGAAAATTCCCTCCTGGAAAATTGCAAAGACACTGGTGCCCCAACCTCATATATAAATACTATTGACTTCTTATTTGAAGGAAAAGCATTAAATGTATTATTGCAACTTGGCATTGGGAATTCCAAAATTTGTAATAAAATTAAGCAGCTTTGTGATATAAGGACTCAGAGAAATAAAAATCTTCTCCACTGCTCTTCTAAAGTTTGATACAGGAGAAGAGAAAAACCCTCTGATGTGAAATGGATGGAAATTCAATAAATACAAGAGGAGCACTTTACTCTGGCTGAAAGATTACACTCTGAAACGATACAGTGAAGGTACCGAAAAATGAACATTTTTTATAATAGCTTTGGTACTGTAAAAAAAAAAAACCTACAGATTAAAAAAATGAGGAGACTGAGACTGGTTTTCTCAATGAAGAATTGCTATTACAAATATGAACCTCAAGTTCAAGATAAAAGTGTGTAGGGTTGGTGGGCCTTAAATTTCTCCTTTCTGTAAGGAATTGGCTGTAGCAGGGCAATTTGTTCCTTGTATAACACTGCAGACATAAGGCGAATGCTTCTCCACATTTTTCATGGCAGTGAGATATGCACTTGTCAACATATTTTGTCACCACAAAGTGGCTCTTGGCAATAGGATCATAAAGATCAATAAAAAAGTGCAGATTCTCAATATTTTACTTGCAGCTGCAAAAATTTCATTTATCTTGTTATTTTCCTTACTTGCTGCCATTCTGTCTCATGAGGGCACTGCTAGCTAAGCAGAATGTTTTTCCCAACATTCTATGAATATCTGACAAAAACTCCAGCCAGTTGCCTAGTTCTTGCTACCCTTCCTCCCTCTGCATCTCCAAGAGCTCTGCATTTTATTAATTCTTTCCACTGCTACATAAAAAAATCAAAATTGGAGCTGAGCTATAAATCACTGGCATCTTCTAACTTGAGAAAAATTGAGTCTACTTTGTACTTCACCCTTGCAACATTTCATCTCTCGGTTTGGCTTCCCTTAATATAAACACTGCGCCCAGCAAATGAATGTGCTAAAACCAAATGACACACTTTGCTGCTGAAAGAGCAGAACTGTTTTCGAGCAATGGGTGGTCTTCTGAGGCACTGAATAGGCCGAAAGGGGGAAAAAAATGTGTAAGCGTACACCATTCCTTACAAGTGGGCAGAGCTTCCAAAACTCGCAGAAATCTCTGCATGTTGAAGCACATCAAAGGGATTTTTCCCTTTTCAGATAATATTTCCTTTGCTGACATGTATTTAGTATTGTGGTTGGATGACTCATAAAGATAGCTTCATGGCGTCCCAACGCAGTTGAAGTGGAACACATGCCAACAAACATTATTGTCAGCCTCAAAATAAAAACAAAACGTTCAGCTAAGGGTCAATCAATCAAGGGCGCTTTGAAGAAAATTCCATTTAGATATTACAAATCATAACAGAATGAATTTAAACCAGCTGACTTTTTGTGAAGAGGACATTCATGTACAATAAAAATTAGCCTGGCTCTTCAGGGTCCAACTTTTCTATTTTCTTACTCTTGGACGTGGTCACTGGTGATGAATGCCAGTTTTTAAAATTGTGTTTTTGTATTTCATTTTGTAAAGATCTGAAGTAATCGAAAACAGATCGGCAGAGAGAGCTCATAGTGTAAGCGCCGTCATGAAAGGGGGAGTTGTAAAAAACCCACTTAATATTGACAGATAGGCAATGACTTACCCGTGCCCACCTTCCTCTTAGGGGGTTCTTGTTTTCCCAAATTCAGAATTTGCCTCAATAGCTCCCTGGGTACCCATTACAGAACCAAACTATCTCTTACTAAGTGGACAAGTACAATCTTCACTAATTTTCTAGCTCAGAGTTTTATAAAAAACCTCACAACAGAAATGCAGCTGTAATAAAGGTGAATAAAGCCCACATACAGCAGTGTAATGAAATACTGTCTTGTGCTACTTCATTTAAACTGTTATTTAATGAAATAAAACTGCACTGAAAACCAAGGCGGTGAGTCACATACTGCCCAAATTTTTTTTAATTGAAGACCTCAGAGAGCAAGCCAAATTTGTGCAGCCTTTAACCAACAAGGGGAAGAAAGTTAAAAAGAAAAAACTTAAGCTTCGTTTAAAAATTAAAAAAAAAAGGAAAGGAAAATAAATAGCCATAGGCAGGACTCCAAGTTGCTGAGCACAGAGCCCTCTGCTTTGATGTGTCTGTGGTGCCTAATAAAGCTAAACAGTTGCTTCTGATTCTAAAGGGAACACGGCTGTTTATAACTGAGGTCATATATTTATATAGCACACGTTTTCGAGGGATTTTGAGAGAAGAAGGCTTAGTGGTGGGGCTTTTTTCCTATTTGATTTGTTTTTGCCCTCTCATCTCCACTCCAGCCTTCCTTAGCACTAAGTGGAAAGGCTTCACCAGCAGGTGCACTGAGAAGAACTGGCTGAGTGTCCGGGGAATCCACCCTGCTTCTCAGCTCCCCAGAGGCCTCCCTATGTGGACCCCCTACGGGAAATGGGGATGGCTCCACCCTGCCTTTGTTATCCTCTGTGTTTTGCCCATACCTTACAGGAAACCAGGGGCTTCTCTATGCCCGGAAACTGCCTCATCAACTGAAACAAATCCTGAATCATCAAAGGGCCAAACCCACTGCCACCTTTAGACGGAGCAGGAGAGTTACCCTGGCTCTGTCACTGCCACTAAGTCTAACGGTTTTGGAAAGGTATCCTTGGGAAGGTAGCGAGTTCTTGGTTTCCCATGCTGTTGTGCAAATAAAGCTATTCCTCAAAGGAGACAGCATGAAGGAGACTGAAAGCAAGAGACCTGAGGCTGAATCTCTGACCTTCTACTTATCTGTGTGAATACGTCTGCTTGGGAAAAGCACCCCAAGTCAGTGGGTTTGCTGGGCTCATTCAGACCATTCTGGAAGTTCTAATGATGTGGGAGTAACTTCACCATGTGCACGGAGTGAAGGAGGCCATCTACGAACACTTTTAATCCTAAATGTTCATGAATGCTCTTACTGTCATAGGAACTAAGGAGGTTTCAGAAACCTAGCAAAAAAAAAAAAAAAAAATGTCTGCCAGTCCTTGCAGAGTTCTGCAGGATTTTTTTTTACCCACCAGCGGCAAGCCTGAATTTGTATATGCAAGCCAAATGGCTTCAGCTCTGTAGGTGGTAAATCAAGATATACTTTACCTGTACTGAACTACTGTTAGATTCTGTTCTCCGCAGTGCCTTGCACATCGGATATACCTCATCCAGCTCGACTTACTAGGTTCCCCACCATCAATAAAGTGCTGTAGTGTCCCATCCTGGTCATATATCTGGAGAAGAGGTCAGAAGGTCAAGTAGTTAGAACGAATCATCAGCAATCATTTTCCCTACTTCCCTTGGTGTCTTTATGTGTCAGCTGCAGAAATTTATTGCCCTTAGGTTTGCTAGTGCTTATTGATGCTTGCGGACACTCAACCGGAATAACAGGAAAATATGTTTTGATGATGCAAGTCGATCATGTTTTTCTTATCAAGCCAATCTTCTCTGTATTAAACATATTTGTGGTATCTCACGGATGTGACCATATTTCCCAAAGAATATTTAACTGATTTTGACAGGCTAGTCTTAAGTAATGAGCTGCTGGATAAACAAAGCAAGCTGAAAGGAGAGGCCGCACTGACATTGTTGGAACATCCACATTCGAGGCCCCCCAGTCTCAAACACACAACTGCCCAGAGGCATTCGGGAGGCAGTAACTGTCTGTTCAACAGGCTGGGCGACACCCAGCAGAAGGCAGTTGGAGAGTTATGGAGCCGTAAAGAACTGGCAAAACAGACTCTGATTTGGGTGAAATAAATGGACTCTCACCTCAAAGAAGATGTAGGGCTTCAGTTTTCAGGACCTGAAACTAGTAGGAGAGGAGTCATTAAAAAAAAAAAAAAAAAAAAAAAAGAGAGACCCTCAAAAAAGGAAAGAAAAAAAATGGCTGTCTCCTATGAATCCTACATTTCTTAACTGAGTTGTCTAATTGTTACTGCCTCACATCAATTCAAGCAGATTTCCTTTCAAGATAGCATTTGAGAAAACGAAATCTGCTTCAAACCACTCAATAAGCATGGGACAAAAAGTCTTGTGAAAGCAACTAGGGAGCCAAGCAAACACAGAGTCAGCGCCAACAGCAGAGGCAACAGCTTGCCTTTCCAGAAACGACTTCAGATTCAGGGCACTTAGGGAGACATGGTATCTAGAGGAGTGGGAGATGAGGCGGTCATGTATCCACAGCAATTCTAGAAAGTCACTCCCAGTCCTGGGGCCATCCAGGAAGCAGGGACAGTTAAAGAATTTCCTAAGGGTATGGTTCTCAGAAGGACCATCATACACTGCACCTTTTCAGATAAAATCAGCAGTGGGATCCTTCTTCTGGTAGCTACTTCTCAGAGCATCCTGACAAATCGTGTCTCTCACTCTTGCTAGTCGGCCCTTCCACTTTTCCTTTTCAAATAAGCATGGAAAATAAGTGTTAGAGAGAGCCTCACTGGTTACATTTAGGCTCCAAAATTAGTATGGTCATTCATATTAGTTTAGCTCAGCAGTTCTATTCCGGGGGAGGGGGTGCAAACGGGCTTAGTGATGACAGTTTCTTTTTACTAGTCATTTAAAAACAGCTGAGGTTTTTTTTACTTTATTTATTTTATTTTATTTTATTTTTTGCTTTTCTTGAACTCATTCCTCTCCAACCCCAACCTTTCCACTAACCCCACAATGAAATTCAAACATTAATCTGTTAAAAACAATTGAGAAGTTATGACTGGGTAAACACACCAGAGTGATCACAGCTGATAATCAATTTAGCTTGAGCAGAGTGAAGAGATTCTTGGATTATATTTATTTAAGGCTAATGACTTCTTTAAATTTCTAGGTTTTGGATAATGGCAAAAAATGGAAACATTGCATGGGGTGGCTACATCTGCTACATGAACAATCTAATGATAGACAACATATTTAGGATTGATTACACTGTAGTTGTTTCTGTTTTTGTTGTTGTGGGGTTTTGTTTCTGTTTCTGTTTTTCTAAAAAAACTAGTTAAGATTCAAAATTTCAACTCTGAAACTGTTGTTGACAGCCTCAGAGTTGAAATTTTTAATCTTAACCAGTTTCTTCAAAATTGCAACATTGACCAAAGCCATTTGGTTCCCTTAATGCCACTGTTAATCTTTGATGGAGTAAGAAATGTTGATGACCCAGCCCCCTACCCTCCCTTCCCTCAAGAATAAACCTTCCATAGGGACTGCTGGTGAAAATTATTATGAAGCATTTTGAGAAGTGCACACAACAATCCTCCTTTGTGCATCAAGCCACTATCTTCAACAGCAAGTAAAATCCTCTAACATGTCTAACTAGTGGGGGCTGTCTTAACTGTTGGCTCATTTGATCACCAGCCACTAACCAGTCCACCTTGAAAATTAGTATGAAAAGTGTTTCCCCCTACACTCTTGTTTCAGCAGTAATCTTAACTAAGTATATTGTGACTACAAGGAAATCTACAATTTTTGCCTGCCTGATATAAACTGCTACTTGCCTTGAGGAAAAGTAAAAGGCTATTTGTCAGGCTTTTCCCAAATATCACACAATGTAGCACATGGCATGAGGTTTGGCTTTCCTGGCTTTAGCTAATACTAACATTATAATATTTCACATGAAACTGTGACGCAAATCCCATGCACCTACTTAAACCCCATGACTACATACCCAGAGTTGAACAAACTCATTCAACCTTGATACTGCTTTCTCCCTCAGCCCCCAGAGCCTAGCCATCATCAAATCCAGTTGAATTTGTCTTCTACGTACTTTTCAAGTGCATTTATGTCATTCTCTCCACTGTTAACCATTTTAGCCTAAATAAGATGTTTTTTCTCACCTATAGTATAGCAAGAGCCTCTTAACTGATTTCAAAAAACATCAGAGAAAAAAATAAATGAAAAGAAAACCTAGCCCTTTTTTTTTTTTTTTTTTTTTGTAGTTCAGTTTTTGCATGCATTGTTAAAACAGAGAAGCTATGTTACCTAACGTTAAAAACTCTCTGTTATCCTCTTGGGAAAATATTTGTAATACATATCACTATACTATCAGCCTCTGATTCCTTTTGTGATTGTTCTTGCTGCTATTTTCAAACCATTGCTTTTGGTCTGTTCTTTCTCTTTTATCAATAGGAGTAGAAATATAAGAAAAAGGGAGACCTAATTCTTACCTTTCTAAGCAGATTTTAACAGTATTGAATCTAATTCTATTTATTGGGACACCACACATATGGTTGAAATAATGATCACACAATTTCTCACTCATTACAAATCATGCATGGCATTAACCGAAAGCTACCACAAGAAAGGAGTTGTATTGTGATCCTGGATATTAGGAAGTGCCACTCTCTCCCATGCTCTTATTTTCCTTGCACAAAATCTAGCTTTAAATGAGAGCAACAGGAGTAAAATATGCACCAGGGTTGCACGTTACAACAACTGTCTGTGAGTGGCTTGTCCACTGCTTTGTCATTTACCAAGGCTGCCAGCTTACGATAACAACAATAATCATAGAAATGGTGTAAGCCAGTGACTGATCTAAGCTCGTTTTAACATAAGCATAATACCATCTTCCAAATGATAGGAATTGTGTGTATTGGTGGCTCTGAGCAAAGTGTTTCTCCTTTGCAAACTAGTGGCTCTCAGGCTAAATTCAAGCAATAGACCAACCTTGTTTTTCCTGCACAATGTTTAAAATTTTTTTTAATTTTATCTACTTGAGATTTCTAACTTCTGAAAAATCAAAAGATGGGTCCTCGATCTCTGGCAGTGATCCCCTTAAGATAAGAAAAGATGGCTCCCTTTAGACTGGGCTTGAGCTTTTCCAGTTCTGCAGTCTCTACCTCTCTACTGTCTTACATGCTACTTACTTCACTAATTTACTTACCTGCTTGGCCTCATTAGACATTTACATTTGTAAGCCCAGCTGTAAGGGAATTCCTGCCACCACTGAAAATCAGTCCATTACAGCTGGGGGCACTTTCAAAGAAAACTGTTTGAAGTGACAGCCTAGAAACACTGCAAACATTCATCACTCCTGTGCTTCCCAGATGCCATCATCTGACCCAAGATCCAAGCTTTCTGTCCTGTAGTTTTCCAGTGAAGGGGAGTGCAGAGTATTGTGTTTTTTGTTTTTGTTTTTAATTTCCCTTCATTTTTACCAGCACAGGCTTTCAAAGATCTTTTTAAGTGAAGGATCCCCTTTAATTCAAGGAAGTCTTAAATGTAATTCCACTATAAAAACAGATGAAAGTTGCCCTGGTTAAAAAATGAGGGGTTGATGGGAGCACCTTACCAGCACAACTAACCCCACCATGACTCTCCGAGACAGTTCCCAGGACACCTCTAGGGGCCCAAGGTGAGCTGGGGGACCCTGTGTGAAAAAGCACAGGCAGCACATTTCCTCCAGTAGATAAGGCCTCCATGAAGAACTCAGTCACCAACTCTTCTGCTAGAATGCCGAGCACTGTGGCTAAATTTAGAGCCCAGGAAAATCAGATTTGGAAGGGACCTCAGAGACCATCTGTTCCAACCCCATCCATTTATACAGAAGGAAATGGCATCTACAAAAGTTAGTAGTCTAAGCAAAGTGAGACAACTAGTCCATGACAGAACCAGACCTCATCACCAGGCATTCTCACCTTCTCTCCACTTCTCTGCCTCCCCATCTGGGAGTGTGCTGAGGCCTTCCTCACCTCATTCAGTCCTGTAAATATCCTGAAGAGAGCTAATGACCTCAGACAAAAGGAACTTGAATTACAACTTAATCATGAATCTGCTCCTCCCCGAACGGGTTCCCTGGATTTCAGCATGGGGAGGGGGAAGTGGGATCCGAAGGTTTCATATAAAAGGGATTAGCCAGTTTTCAGGGAGTGAGGAGACATTTCAGACGCCCTCTCCCATGTTCCCAACCCTGGCATATCCCTGTGCCAAGGCTCCAGATACTGGCATTTGGTTGTGTGTTGAAGTGCCAGCCTCCTTCAGTTTTTGCCAAGCAGCTGAGGTGAGGAAGCATATTTCATGCCCATACATCTAACACAGGGCCCAGCACATAGAAGGAACCCAATGCATGCCGAAGTAATTGAATTCTCACAATAATTCTGTATCTTCTTAAAGATCTTGGATTTTACTCAAAGCTTAAGAAGAAATTACCACTAAACGCAATTAAACCTTGATTCTAAGTATTAACAACTAGGATTAAAAAATATTACATTCTTTTTGAAGCCAATCTCTTTCAACTCTATGAAATACAAAGGTGAATTTCATATGATGATTTAAAATGGAATAAACAATTACCACAGAAAGGGCCCAGAAAAGGTCATTGGAGATTTCCAGTTTAGACCTGTGAACCCAGCGCTGTTTAAAATCCTTTCACAGCTCACGGAGTATCCTGGGAAGACCAGATAAAAAGACACCGTTTCTCAGATATCCTCTACCTATTTACACAGTGCCTTTACACAGCCCCATCTTTCTGTAAAATTCAGAAAATTGGGGTTCCAATAGTCAAGTGTATTAGAAATTTAAGAAAGCATACTGTTTGCCAACATAGATAAATATGTTTTACTACACAATTCCTCTGTGTGTCAGGAGGTAGAGGCCCAGTATTTTGTAGTCCATAAGACAGCTCTACAACCATTTACTCAAAAAAATGATTCTTGGCTGTTTTGACTATGAAAAATTAGTAACCAGAATACTTTTATTGCTAAATAAAAGATTTTTAAAAGGTGAACAGTGGTTGTTAAAGGAGACCTTCTTAAGTATTCTCAGTGAAAACACACGATATAAACCACTATGGTTAAGGGCGACCGTAGGGTGTAGAGTACAGAGGTTAAGAGCTTGCATG
Organism: Pan paniscus; assembly: GCF_029289425.2. Classification (NCBI taxonomy): domain Eukaryota; kingdom Metazoa; phylum Chordata; class Mammalia; order Primates; family Hominidae; genus Pan; species Pan paniscus. Next base: position 118,437,752 of record NC_073253.2, on the reverse strand, counting down.
TGGGTGTCAGTTTCAATGCATGTGAGTTACAATTGTGGTGATGTGATTTTGGTCAGTTATTTAACCTCTTAAGGAAACTGAGACTTTCTTTTTCTGAGAAAAAAAAATGGTGCTAATAATAATCCCTACCTCAAAGAGCTGATATAAAAACCAAACAAGTGAGTATATGTAAAGGACTGAAAACAATGCTGTACATCTAGTAAGAGCTCAAAGAACATAGCCAGCCTTAGACCAACACTATTATTAGATGAGAAATGTCAGCCTAGACATAATCTACTAACTTGCTCATGGACACTGGCCATAATATATTATGCGCAGCATATGCAAATAAACTATTTCTAAGGTTACCAGAGCATAAACTCATTGAGGGCAGGAGTGCATTTTAATCATTTTGTAATTTACTGATAGGTACCTTACACAGGGTTTTGTACACACCAGGAAATCAACTTTTGTTGAAAAAGAAAAGAGAAAGAAGAAAAAGATTTGGAATGACATCAAGGGAATACAGGAGTAAAACAGTTGACATGTTAATAGTTTATATTTTATCTCCCAGATGAATCTATTTTTAAAATAAAGCAAACTATGTCAAAATAAGAAATGGTATATGAATGTAAATACTGTTCAGAAAACGGTAAGGAAGCATTTCTTCAACTCCACACTTTCCTAAAGTTAATCAGTTTTTAGTTCATTGCAGTGTCGCTTGTCATGCAAAAGACATAGGCACCCACTACACCTTTGAGAACATTTCTGGAGCATGCTTGAAATTAACAAGTATTTACTACAAATGTTTTAATTAGCTGTGGCTTCAGATCCCCAATATCCCAATATCTCTCACTGAACATCACCTACCATATAGGATTGCTTGACCTCTGAAGTCACTGACATTTTTGACCAGAGGGAGCCCCAACTTACAGTGCCATATTCCTGCATGAACACTCAATATGTTCAAGGTAGGTGAGCTGTCTGTGCAGTCACATGTACCTGGATGCAAAGCCCGGGACATTTGTGGATTTCAGCCTGGAGCCTCAGATCCACAGAGATCCAGCACTGCTCCCCAGTCTAGAGAGGAAAACAGCAAATACCACAACAGTGTGGCCTACTAACCTTTCTGGTTTTAAACTTTCAAATAAAGCTAAATCAAGGCTTGAGAAGAAAGATCACAAAATGAAACTTTCAAAATAAGTGAAAGCATCTGCCTCCACCTTCACACAAGCAAAGAACATCAGTTAATGACCAAGTCATACATATTCGTGTGGCATTTGAGTTTATAAAATACTTTTACAGACTTATTTATCTGTATAACTGACCTGCAAGAGAAGCTGAGAATATTATTCTGTTTTACAGGTAATAAGCCTTGGGCTGAGAAAGATGAAATGATTTGCTCGTAGTTATATAGCTGGGAAATGTGAATCATAGGCCACCATGTTATTGCTTTTTTCATCACATCCTATTTGCCCTATCAGAGAGAAATGTAGAGCTCTTCCTTTAAAACTAACTGAAATTCTCCAAATGAGGGTCATAAAAACATTCATAATGATTAATAAAGTTCTTTATCAATCAAATTTCTATTTTTAGAACAAATGTCAATTTAGTGAGAATTAATGTTATTAAAATGTAAACAACTAGCAATCATGCAATGGATAAAGACACAAATCCCCATTTCTGCTTATCGCAATGTGTCATAATGACCAGCAACATTAAAAAAAAAAAAAAGGACAATGCATAAGACCGTGAATATGCATATTTTACAATAAAGCTTCTTCATTAAACACCGACTAGTGTGCCCATATTATGTGTGTTCAGCTTTTTATTTTTCCTCAAATATATATTATACATTTTTTCATTTTAATAGTTTCTCGCTCCTCCACCCATTATAATTAACTTACTTTGTTGTTGTTTCTAATAAGGAAATCCTTTCCTTTCACTTTGGTTTGGAATATTTTGGAATGTCTCGAATGCCAAGATTCTAAAATGTGGCTTCAAAGGTCAAGTAATAAATACCCCATAAAATAAGCGAGTAATGGTTATATACACCATTGCTGTATTTTCAGTAATGCTGATATAAAGCTATATACTGTACTTTGTCAATTCACATTCATCAAGTTCCAGAAATATTAGAAAATCATTAGAGGTTTATGTTGAGTGTGCAGATAATACTAACATATAAGTCAAGACTGAAATATGGTAATCAGAAAAACAGTTGAAAAGTGTCAATAAACTGTAAAACACCCATGGTGGTGTTTGCAAAGACTTCATCAGAGAGCCGGCCATGTGAAGAAATGGAAATGGGTATTTTGGTCACACTGTGGGTCAGCTACTGCTAAGTGTCAAGTTAGCAGAGGAGAGTCGGTGACTCTGAGGATTATGACATGGGGACTCAGGCACTCCTGAGAACTGTTGAGCATTTGGTGAATTCCACTTATCTCTGAAGACGGCGGCAGCCGTCGATATGAAGCCTGCCATCCATCAATCTGAAGTCTTCTTCAGGCATCCTCTGTCTGTTGATCAGAGGAAGACTTTGGGGAATCAGGCTTCCATTATCAGGATTTTGTCTGTGATCTGAACAAGCCACTGAACCTTTAACTTTTCACTTGGCAAAAGCATATATGCTGGAAAAGTCCTGACAGTTCATTCATTTTGCTCCATCCTGGAGCCAGCTGATGTCTGACTGGTGAGACCCGCCCTCTTTGATGTTGTACTCTTTTGAGAGTGCCCTGCTGTGAAAAAAATTTTATCCATCCAAATTAAAGAGAAATATTTCTGCATCCAGCTGTTAGCTGTGACATGTTTGCCATTTTTCACGGCACTGGCTTGGTGCCATCCACAGGCCCTGCTACAAACCTATCTTTTTCCCTCTTCTCCGTTGCAGCAATAATATCCACAGTGCACAACTGTCTCCAGTGTCCACACAACATCAACACTAAAAAGGAAAAAAATGGTAACCTTACATTGCTAAGAACAACCTTGGAAATATTTGCATGGAGCAGTTTCTTGTTCGTTTTTTCTCTCTCTCTCTCTCTCTCTCTTTTTAGTATCAGTGTTAATGTATTTCACAGACTGCAAAATTCTTTGACACAATCTACCCATTTAAAAATTGCTTAAATCCAGTCTTTAAAAATCTATCTTTAATTAAAGCAGTCAACAAGAATTCTTGACATCTATTAAATAATTTACAAATGAAATGAATTTGGATCCTGCGAAAACTTATTTTGTATATAGTGAGTTCACATTAAAAAAACAGACATCCGTTCACGCGTTCATTTGAGCAGAGAGAGCTCTGTAAAAATAAAGAAAACTCTCATGAAAGCTTGAGTAAACATTTATATCTAACTAATCAAGAAAACCTGTATCTTCTTTTATTTATTAAGCGCCATTTGGGGGCTTATAAAGATTGCTGCCACAAACTGTGTGTATTGTAAACAAAGGGCAGCTTTCATTATTACCACGTTTGTCTCCATATCCTGAGATGAATGAGTAAGCACCACAGTTTCCAGCTTCCCTCCTATTCTGGCTTTTCTCTCTCTTCTCTCTCATATACACTTTTGCTGAGATGGAAGGGGATCAGTAAACTAGACCTCAGCCCTTGGCATCAGAGAACCCTGCCTTGCAAATAATCTCAGACTGTGGCTAGCAAATGTGAAGAGCTACTCAGCATCCCTTGTCGTGTCAGTGAAAGATGGATTTTGGAAACAACAACAACAACAACATGCTACATATGAGAAAGTATCAATTTTGGAAAATAAACCACAGAGAAATTTGTATTAACATCTTCCTCCACTTTTAAAAATAAAGCCTTAGTTTTATACCAAACAGGAAATGGAACTATTATTTTGTTAAAATAATCCTACAAATAATAGTAGTGTGAACTGATGGGATTTGCACGTTACATACAATCGTGCACCAAATAGTTCTGCACTAGAGAACTATAAAATGACACATTTAAGTTAATGCTCACACTGCGATGCACACTTGAAATCTCCATATGCCTCGTGCAACACGTCTTATGGAGTACTATTTAACTCTTTATTGTAGCGGAAATTTTGGTTTATATAGTCTAGTGGGTACAATACCGAATAGACCTTGCTGAAACCTGACTATACCTCAGTTACTGACTACACCTCAGCCTAGTAGCTACTGAAAAATATGATTTCCAAGAAGCAGCTTGGACCAAAGCCTAGGTGCAAACTGCTATGTTAGACAGCAATCGTATTAAATACTTACAAAGTATTAAGTGGGAAATGTTTGTAAAGGGAACATCTCTAAAAAATAGACAGACTACTTCTATATATGCGCAGACACACACTATGCCCTAGAGCTCACCCGCTTTTTTTTAGTGAGAACTTTCTAAAGACACAGAATGTTTGTCCCAATGAAGTAATGGTTTCCTATGGTTTTACTTCTTTTCAGAGCAGGCAACAGCTTTATTTCTTTGCTGAAATGTGTCACTCTTTAAATTATTATGTTTTCCTAAGTCTACGACATTCTTTTCCTAACCACACCAACAAAGTGTGATTGTCAGACATGCTTTATTAAGGGAAAAGTGGCCATCTGTCAAGGACAGAAAACATATTTTTAGATCTTAAATAATTGAGAAGACATTCCTTATGTCACGTTGGGACAGTGCTGAGCATGCACTCAGTTCCCGGTTTACACTGTCCTGCCCTGGATCAGACAACTATGGAAGAGATGAAGCCACCCGTCAGACTCAGGGTGCTCAAGAAAGGGAGCATGTAAGAGCCACTACTGGCCTACATCAAAGACATTTACTTGCCATACGTTTTCTCCCCATCAAGATCCAAGAGATGAGGCACCAAGGATAGAGGGTGATGACAGTAATGATGAGTCTTGAATTTAGACCTCTGACTTCCCAGACAGCATTCTTTCAACAAAAATTTAGTAAGCAGCTACTGTGTGCCAGCCACTGTGCTTGGTGCAGAGCATTAAAAACCTAAGACCCACTCCCTGCCCTCAAGTAATTTACAGTGCCATAGGTGAGAGACATGTAAAACAAATCATAAGACATCTTATCTGGTACCAAATCTGTAGATTTTCCCATCCAACCTTTGGATATTTGTTGTCTAGAATGGGATTCCTACGTGTGGAAAAGGTAATCCATTACAATTTTGCAAAAAGGACCTCAGGACTTAAAGAGAGGCAAAGCTAATCATTTAAACCAATGCTGGATTTAAAAGGCAGCATTAAATAAGCATGCAAGGATATAACCTCAATGAGGGCAAGGATAAAATCTGTCTTGTTTGCCATGGTATCCCTAGGCATTAGCATAGTGCTTGGCATATAGTGCCTTGTGTTGGGAATGTCTGTCAGTTGGTTGGTTGTTTGGATGGATGGCTGCTTGGATGGGTAGCTGGATGAAGAGATGGACAGTCAGGTGGATATAGATAAAAGGATACGATGCCTGCCAGGTACCCAAGCATTAAGGGCTGGGCCATGTCTCTCTGCTCTGTGAGTGAGCCAAAACAGCTAAGGCAGAGTTGAGTATGCCCTGGGAGAATTTTATGGGATACAATGTTGCTTTCAAAAGTATGCCTTGCCTCAATGGTTAAAATGAACATTTCCTTTAAAAATGTCCAAAAGTGTCTGCAGAGTTGAGGCTGCTACAAAGCAGCAGGATAAAGACTTCACCCAATGGAGAGGCCTAGCATGTACCTCTCTCTCTCCAAGTGTTGGTTCTCCTCCCATTCCAATCCCTAAAACTGTCCCACGTTGAGGACTACTGTTACCATCCCTAGTCTTCCCTTTCACAGACTCCTCAAACCATCCCCCCACCCCATTCATGCCTCAGTGCTTCTCTTCAGGCCCCAGTTCTCCTCTCATAAGGATCCTGGTAGCTGTAATTTATACCTAGTTGTGAAGGTGGGTCAAGGAGCTACTCTTGAAAAGAATATTTGCACTTTGAGCTTTATCCTTAAGTGAAGTTTGAAAGGAGGCAATGACCTTTTAAAGGAATTTGAAAATGTGTAGTAAGGGCTGAAGTCATCCACTATGGGGGAGAGCAGATGGCCATTCCCAGGATCCTTCCCATTGCATAGATGGCTGTGTTAGTCCTCATAGAGCTCTAGGGGAAGCTGCCCATCATGCTGCTGCAGTCCTAGTACAGGAGCACAGGCTCCCTGAGGAGGGTGAGACTCAAAGGAGAAGGCAAGGGATTCTGGTGACAAGGGCAACCCCAGCTCCTCCTCAGAAGAGCTTTCTGCAAGTCCTCTCCAGGGGGTGCTAGCAGGGCCACTCAGCTCCACTTTCATAAAGAGCCTCAAATTTAGACCTTTGAAGCCATTTCCAGATGAGGTTATGCATACAATCACAGAGATAGACTGACAGGATTGGAAGAAGGAGGCCTTCTTTGCACAACTCTAAATTGGATCCCCTGACTGGACCACACTGCCTGTAGCAAACCATAAATTAACATTTTTATAAATCCTGTAATTAACTTATGAATAGCACAGTTCTATGTTTCTGGTATTAAAAGCATTAAGTTGTTAAAGGTAAACATTTAAAGTATACCACTGTTTTTGTAACCCTATTTTGGCATTTTTTTCATTTTTCAATATATCAAGAGCCTCAGAAAATGGAAGTGGCCCAGGACTCCAAACAGGCCTGGTTTGGGCTGGCTAATAAAGCTCCTTTCACACAGCTGGGTGGGAGGCTGGCAAGTGTGCAGCCAGCACTGGGACACCATGCTGTCTCCCAGAGAGACGCCCTGTGTTTCTGGATGGGCATTTGCGTCGTAAGGTTTGGTTCCCAGGAAATCTAACCAAGAGATCCCGTCAACCTGAATGTCTGGGACACAAGGTTTGCCGATCCTTTGTTTTGCAGAGGTTATGGCTCACATCAGACCCCAAAGAAAAGAAGGCACCTAGTTACACATTGTTATAACCTGTAGGCTTCCTAAATTCTAGACAGGGCGTGGGATTGATTCCCTTCTTTCCACAGGAAGCATCTGTGGGCTGAAAGGAAATAATGGATGAAATCTCTTACGTCGGGGTCTGTAGAGAAGCTTCAGGCAGGGCTACAAACACCTTGAAACCACAAGAAAATGGTGTGTGTGCATATGAGTAACCTTCTGGGAAGAAGGTTCATAGTTTTTATTAGATTCTCAAAGGAGGTGTGTATACACACACCCACATACACACACACACACACACACACACACTTTAAAAACTACTGCCAAATTCCATACTTTCAGATAAAAGGATAGTACTGACTGGAGAAATGGAAATGAGAACATCCGTGACTGAGTTAGAGTCCTTGGGATGTTTAATGTACTTTCGAGGAGGTTCTCTTCAAAGGTTGATGGGTTTCTTCGGTCTCTGAAGTACTTGATCTCACTCTCATTTCCTCCTTTCCTGAGCTAGAAATCCTGAGTTTTTTTTGTTTTGTTTTGCTTTGGTTTGTTTTTGTTTTTTTCTTTTTTTTGGTCTTCACTGTGCTTTCATTTTGAATTTGATTGCAATTGTGTTGTGATATACTGGTTTTACCTAAATCCCTGACCACATTTTCAGGACCGCTAGAAAAGCAAACTGAAATAGAATCCTTTGGTTGGTTTATTTCATAAGACAGATATTTTTAGGTTAGAAATCATGTGTGTGGGCCAGATTACACTGGGCTGCTCAATATTTCAGCTTTGTGAACATTTAGCACTGCCTATTGCTGGATTTAGTGAGTCAATGGTCATTAAGACACCAAAGCATTCCCTGTCAGCTTTGATCAAATCCTATGATGCCACCATTTTTCCTACTTTTTAAAAAGAAAACATACAATCACATTAAATTAGCTCATTCAATAGAATCATTTCCTTTGTGAGCTGTTAATTTTGTATAAATTAGGCATTGTTAATCTTCCTCTGGCTTACCCCCTCATATTCCCTAGTTAATTAGTTGCTAGATGAGCTACAGATGAAGAATCCTGTGTTCTACTTCTTACTCTGGCAGTATTAACTGTATGACCTACTAAGTCACTGAACTTGAATCTCCATGTGCTCCATTGTGAAGCACGGGCTTTAAATAAGATGATCTTTGGGATTCTCCAGCCCATTTCCATGACCCTATGAATTGATGACTGTAAATATGTCTTAATATAAGTACTTGACTGTTGGAACCCAGAAGGATAAGAGTCATAATGCAACCATTTCAAGTATATAAAAAAATTTCAATACCCAGTAAGAGGGAGATGGGATAACCTAAGTCGCAATCTTTTATTAGACCTAGGCAAATTTAATCATAGTTTATGCCTTCCGAGCCGTTGAGTCAAGAATAAACTGTTAAAAAGACGTATTTTCTAAAAGTCCACATAATTAAAAGTGAATTCAGTTATACAAATGTTTAAGCTGTGCATTTAGATTTAAATGAAAAGGAGGCATGGTCATGGAGTGAATCAGCCTGGTTCTGAATCTGAGATTCAGCAAAACACTTAAGTCATTTGTAAGATGACATATTACAGAGTTTCTGTGAGGATAAAATGAGATTGTCCATGTGAAGAGCCTGACACACACTAAGTGCTCAAACAGTACCATTATCATTATTTTCTATTGGTGGGTTTTAATTTCCCTTTCCAAAACAAATTTCCTTCTACTTCAATATTTCTGAAAAACTAGGCATAGCTAAATACAGAAGAAATGACAGAATTTTGGGCCCTTGGGTATTGTGTATTAAGTGGAACTGGGCAGAGCAGGAATCAAGTCTCAGCTGGGTGACTTCAGATAAGTTACTTAATTTCTCCAAGCTCATTCTTGTGTGTAAGAAGAGAATAATAACTCTATAGAGTAAGCAAGGATTAAGAGAAATATGACATATCAAGGGCTGCAAATAGTGCCTGACATACAATTACAAAAGGGAATTTCTAGAAAAATAAAAATCTTTTTTTTCTGTAGCTCAGTGATCCCCTTTCACAAATCATAAAAAATTCTGAAAAATTCCTATACAATTGCTTTAATTATATAATGAATTAATTACATAAATGCCAAGATATTAAATAATGTTTAATATGTTAATTCAGGCAAATTCAAACTTGAAAATTTTCTTCAAACTTTCTAAATCATTTCAGATCTATCTCATTGCATCACATCATATTTCTTTTTAAGTTAAAATAATATTTTAAAGGGAGGAAATAATATTACTCCCATATACTCAAAACAATCAGAATTTGATATATTTATTTTATAAAATAATGTTGAGTTGGGATATAATTTCTCAAAACTGGGTTTATAAAACCAAGGAAGTATAATCATGATAAATTGCACATGGTTTATATTTTTTCTCTATTTAATTTCTATAATCACCCTTGTAAAAATGATCAGAATTAACTCTAAAAAATAATTGACTTTATATAAAAAATTTTAACTTAGAATCTGAGGTTCAATTTAAAAGGGGGACACACCTGATGAAAGAATAGCCTGTAAACAACTTTAAAAATAACAATACCTATAATTAAAATTTAAGAATTAACAACTTGCCTTCTGTTTATTAGTAAGCCATTTACAAGCCTAAGTCTCAGCAAGAGTAAACACATAAAACAATCCTATGCACCAGAAGAAAGACTGAATGTAAAGATTCTGTCTTATTCATGAAACCTGTTTTTCAGACATTTACTTTGTAACAATTTCATTGGAAAGCAAAAATTCATAGCCTATCAAGATATGTGCCATTTTTTATTAGGTAAGAATTTTTTTTTCTGTAAGTCATCTTTGCATTTCTTTTGCAATAAATTTAATACATGTCAACATCTAAATGGTATAATTAAAATCCAACAAATATCTTTTTTTCCCTTTAAAGTGAATAATTTTGCCCTGCTGAGAAGCTGCATAAATCTTGGCTAGTTTGTACATTTTTGCTTTCAAAGATGTAATGTAACCATCAGAGCTGTTACATCATGTAAATAAATTTCAAAGATGGTATTAATATAAAAACTATATCACATAACCCTAAAAATTTAATATAGCTGCCATGGCAATAACCAGATCATTTTTCCAAACAAATATATATTCCATCATGTCATTTTGAACTTTTTCTGACCTTTTTTTTTTCTGAAAGAAAGAAAACTACAATTGGGACCAAATGTTTTGTGAAAGAAAATACAGGAAAGCTGATTTGGCCAAGCGCAGATAATTTCAGATTAAAGATGTTACTACATCTTAGAACTTAACCCATTTTTTTTCATAAGCCGCAGTAATTATGATATTATTATGATATCACTTGGGAAGTCTACAAGCTTGCAATAGTGCTTAGAAAATTTTTCAATGGTTTGATATAAACTATTACCAATTACACAGTTCATTTACACAGAAAAATCAAGTGCAAGATTTGCTGCCCTTTGAAATAAGGGTTACAAGTGTGTCAGCATCTTTTCTACAAACAAATCATAAAAACATTTATATCAAACAGAAGCCCTTCCTGCAGCATCCTTTTTACCACCCATCCTTCCTCCTTCCAGGTCGTACTCCCACATCACCCACCCCATCCCTCATGCTCCTCTCCAACCACATCTTGGTTCCAGAATCTCTGATATCTTTCAATTCAATTCTGTACCTGTAATAAACCCAAGGTCCCCAAATCTTCACATTTTAAAAATTGGTTGGATAAGTCAAAGGAATCAAAACAGTAGATGCAGTGACCCTATAGAAAGAAAGTCACCAGGGTCCAGCACAGGCCACACACAGTGAGTGACACCTGTATCCCTGAGGACTGGTTCAGCATATACCAGTAATGATTCTCTAAAGACCCTTTCAAGAACAACAAAGAATCTATGGACCACACCATCCATATGCTAAAATACACACACACACACACACACACACACACACACCTCCCAAAAAAATAGATGCAAAATCTAATTTTCACTGAATATCATCTATAAACTATTAGGTGCATCTCTTCTGAATGTTTCCATGAGAAGATCATTTCACAGACTACCTAAACAAGAACATATGCCTAATACGGAATCCACCAAGAGATTCTATAGTATACTTTAAAGCTCACTTCAGCCAGTTTAGACCTCTACTTTAAGAAATAATAAATTCTTTTTCTTGTCAAAGAACTGCTAATTTAATATTAGAATTTTCATTCATTTAAAAACTGAACTAGTGTACTATATTAGTCTGTTTTCACACTGCTATAAAGAAATAGGAAAGACTGGGTAATTTATAAAGGAAAGAGGTTTGATTGACTCACAGTTCCGCATGGTAGGAGAAGCCTCAGGAAACTTAGAATCATGGCAGAAGGCAAAGGGGAAGCAAGTACTTTTTTCACAAGGAGGCAGGAGAGAAAAGTGCCAGCAGGGGAAATGCCAGACGCTTATAAAACCATTAGATCTCATGAGAACTCACTATCAGGAGAACAGCATGGGGGAACCACCCCCCATGATTCAATCATCTCACTCCCTCGACACGTGAGGATTACAGTTCAAGATGAGATTTGGGCGAGGACACAGAGCCAAACCATATCATGTACTTTAAACGGAAGGCGCAGGAAGCATGGTGCTTAACAAGGCTAAGGAAGGGCCCTGCTGCTTCTCCCCTTAGACCAGCTGACATTTCCAATAGCTTCTTTCCATGCCTTCAAAAAGAAATAACAAACAACTGAAACAAAACCAAACACTTGTCATCTAATGTGTCCAAATATTGAAAATTCTATGATTATGTTTGCTTTGCTTTTTACAGATGTGATATATAAAAATCCAAATTTACCAAAGAGATAAAGGAATAATTTTGTTTGACAAAAAACTTTACTAGTTTTCCTGAAAACATTCAACTTTCCCAAATCCCTAAAGTATGACTTGAATAAAGCAAATTCAAATTATAATGTTTCAAAAATATAGTTGCTGTGTGAAATAGGTTTTACCTTTGTGTACACACTGATAAAGAGCAGAGATTATATAGGTGCTTAATAATGTCTGCTGAAAGCAAATGAGTAAATGCTCATATGCATGTGATAAGATAACCTGCTATCAGAACCATTCCTGACATTTTGGTTTTCATATCTGTCTTTTCCCTCTAAAGTATGTTTCACACTTCTCTTAGCTTGGTACAATTGCCAACAACTACTGCTTCCTTTTGCATTTAGGATTCCAGAACATGGATTCCTATGTTTTAGTATCATAAGTCATATTATTTACCAATATTCACTCATGTGCTTGTTTTTTAAAGTCATTAGAACAGGGAAAACTCCCCAGGCCTAAGTTTCTTTTCTTTGGGCAAGAAATCATGAGTGAAACAGAAAAATTCTTACATCATGGAAAACCATGTGGGCTGTCATATAATCCTGGCCTATATCAGTATTTGAAAGGTGGTGGGGTGAACCCAGAGTAGGCAGGATTTCCCATACTTCAGCATCAGCATTCGTGGTTTTTGCTGTATCTTTATACCACCCATACCATCACATACTTAATATTCTTAAAATGACTTGAAATCAGTTTGTTCCTCGTACTTAGCCTCATCATAAGCAATATTATTTGTAAAACTGTGGGTTTGATGTGCCAGGCATATTAAGAACACTTTTCTGTATATCACCTAAAATTATTTTTTTCTATTTTTTATTATACTTTAAATTCTGAGATACATGTGCAGAACGTGCAGGTCTGTTACATAGGTATACACATGCCATGCGGGTTTGCTGCACCCATCAACCCATGATCTACATCAGGTATTTCTCCTAATGCTATCCTTCCCTTAGCCCCCCACCCCCTGACAGGCCCGGGTGTGTGATGTTCCCCTCCCTGTGTCCATGTGTTCTCATTGTTCAACTCCCACTTACGAGTGAGAACATGCAGTGTTGGTTTTCTGTTCTTGTGTTAGTTTGCTCAGAAGGATGGTTTTAAATACAACAACATACCACACTTTGGGAAACACTGGCTTAAGAAGCAAGACACTGCACTGGCTTCCAAGGCCGGCTCTGCCCTAGCAATGTGTGCTAGAGGGTGAGTAATTTTAAGCTCTAAGGACTTCCTGACTTGCTCATCCATAAGTAAAATGCCAGGGTAATATGAAAATTTTTAAATCCTAAAATTTGATGATCCCAAGACACCAATAGTGATTTGCAGTCACCTTGCACACTGACTCACAGCAGAATCAGATTCAGGTCTTGGAATTCTCAACTCCCAATTTCATGTTCCAGTTTACTCTTCCACATCCCACTGTCCACACATATGTGCAAGTAACTTAGAAATGGGTATATTGTGAAATGACAGCAAACACATATCTGGTGCTTACCTCATGTCAGGGACAGTTTGGAGGATGCACGATATATTATCTCACTTCATCCTCACAACCATCCATTAACCTATTTCACATATAGGAAACTGAGGCATGAAGAGAAGAAGTGTCTTGCACAAGATTATACAGTTAGAAAGAGATGTAGCTGGGAATTAAAGCCCCAAGAGCTTGGTTGCAGAGTGTGGGTTGTTGCCACCAAACCACAATGCAAACTTGGGGTGCCCCTCAGCTGCTAAGGTTCCCATGCACACATTGCCAGCCAGACTCTGGGAAGTGAGGAGAGCAGTGGGTGAGACAGAGAGAGAACGCTGAAAGTAATATGGAAAGTAAAGACGGAAAATGAGAAAGAAATGGAGAGGAAATACACTGAAACATGTAGTCTTTTGCCTAAATTCAGCACACATAAAATCACCTCTATTAAACCTTTTTCTACCACCATCGGCAAATTAAAAAAGCAATTCAAATAACATCTCCAGCCCCTTATTCTCAAATAAGAGAATTAAAATTCAGAAGAAAAATTTGGTCAAAAGGCTCCAAAATAGAGTCAAATGTGCTAAAATATATGTGTAATCTCTTAGATGTACTGGCTACTTAGTTTCTAATTAAGTTATTTTTTCTTTTTATATTTTCATTCTTTCTACAAAATAAAAGAAAATAATAACAGTGAAAAACACTTTAGCCTCTCGGGTGTCTACTTTGCAAAACAGTCTACTCTGTTCCGTGAATAACGTCCCATATCTCACAGCAGTTCTCGGCCAACATGAACCCTATAAACATATTAAAACGACCAGGACAGAAATAAAATAGAAGTGGAGGGTCACCATGTAACATGCTAAAGAATATATTCAAATTGTAGTCATATGATCATAGTCTTAAAACTCGTAAATGGAATGATTTCCAAAAGGAGATAAAGGTCTGACTTCAGAGACGGATGGGGTTGAAATATAACCTTGTAATTGAAATCTTCCCTGAAACTCACAAGAAATCTGGTCACTCTCAATTCAAAGAGGCCTCTGCAAAACCCATGCACGTCTAGCAGAACAGTGAGAGTTGGCCCAACAAGTTTCATTTCTACCGTAAGATCTTAGACCGTCTGCAAATAAAATGTTCATACTTTAATTTCCTTTACTTTAGTGCGAGTGAAAAAGTAATAAAAAATTATTTTAAAATATCCCAAGGCAGTATGACAGTTAACAAAACAATCTAACAAAACTTTAAAGTAATTATGTTGATCTCCACTGTCCAAGTGGATTGGTCTGATTATTTTAATATTTGTGTATCATGGATAAATATGGGGAGGGGAGAATAAATGTGTATGAATACATTCTTAGGAATTTAGAAATTCATCCAAAATTCAGCAGTTTGAGATGACTTAATGAGTTTGATAATAGGATACAGAAACTTTAATTCTTAAATCATTTGTTTTATTTAGAAGCAGTCAGGGTTGATTAATCAGCTTTAGTAATAGTTTAATGGCTTAGAGGGCTCTAGGCTAGGGAGTTGCAGGGGGTGGAGGGAGGGTGGTTGTTGTAATGTTGTGTTACTAACTTCCCATCTATAGCAACCATAAATTGGTTCACCCTAAAGTTTTATTAAATCCACAGGTCTTTAATACAAAGCTGAGCTCAGCCCTTGGACATGCACAAGCCACCTGAGTGGAGAAATGTCTGCATTCACTCTTACAGTTAATGATGGCTTTCTGTTCTGTTTCATTTTTGTTTTGGGCAACAACCTCAGCTTTTTCAGCATGGTGAATTTCAGAAGTCTTAATGTTGCCTTAAAGATTTTCCACTACTTGTGTCTGAGTTGCTGATTTCTAAACCTTCATCTGATAGAATAAATAAAATGTTTTAAATGCACACAGGCAAAGGTAGCTTCATTCATGTTAATATGATAACACTTCCCACTTGTGTAGCACTTAATTGTTTTCATAATACTTTGATATATGTTTACCTCACCACAGTTTCCGGCCTATGTAAACCATCTAATAATTGCTAATTCTGAGGTGATCATGAACCTGTAAGTCAAGAAAACCACAGAGATAATTTGCTTTCAGCAAAAGTTTTTAATTATTTAAGGCATACAGGGATCAGTGACTTGGGTTTTTTTTTTTTTTAAGAATACTTTTGCTCTTTTTAATGCATTATTTTGATAAGATCTGGTTGTCCTTATTGCCTGTGGAGGCTGAATGTGTCAACCACTGCAGGTTAAATGTCCCTGCATTGCGATGTGATTAGCTTCTTAAAACACTGATGTCTTAGGTAACATTCTATTGCAGATCTCTGCCTTCGGAGCAGTAACTTGAGATGATCCAATTTATTTAAATGTACTCAAAGAATTAATTCCTGGGAGCTAAACCACATACTGTTTAGCAGAAATCCTATATTGAAAATGATTGGTAGAGATATGAGATTAATAATTTTTATGTCTGTTTACAGTTATTCTGGCTTAATTTCATTTAATTAAACCATTTTATGACAGACATATTAAAAAGCTCAGTTCCTTTTAACATTAAATTCAAAAATGCCCATAAAATTAGCTTTCTGTGTGTGCTAAAATTTAAAACACATAAAAATTTAAATGTTTTCTAAATAGATGGAGGGATCTAACATCCAAATCTATCTTCTTATATCAATTCATATTTGGTTAACATACTGTACCAATTCCTTTCATTAAAATAAACTTAATTTATTACTTTGAAATTAACATATACAGTTTTTACTCAGTTTTTTTCTAGATGCTAGTTTGAAACACTAAAATAAGGATCTATACTGAAAAATTTAACAGACTTAAAGACTTCACATTCTTTTCGGTGTTACATTTTTGAGCTAACATCTCTAATAACTAAGGCCGTTACCATTGTTAAGAAAAAGAGAACAAGGAACTCAAATGTAGTAATAAAATCATGCTGGGAAAAGTATTACTTAAATCCCACATTTATTTTTCAGATAAATTTCGAGTTTTTATGAGAGAAAAAGAAGTACAACTTGGCTAACAATTAGAGAAGATTATTTAGTAAAAGGACAAAGTGACTTGAGTTGTTGGAACTATTTACACAGAAGTAACCCAAAAGTTTGTAAACTGATCTTTAACTGGCTTGATTAAAAGAGGGTAATTAATAAATGACAAGACAGAATGAAAAGTTCGTGTGGCATTTGATAAACCACCCAAGAAGTTAAATCAATGCTTTTCTTTCTGTTTAACTTCACTATTTGTTTTTCCATTTGAGCTGCCAACTTTCTAACATGCTACAGAAGGAAGAAGAGACTTTCCTTTTTTTTTTTTGATTGATAAACATCACAGATTTTTGTTTCAAATCAACTGAACTTTTTCAAGATGATCCTTGCATTTGCTGTCACACTTGTGGTAAAGCCATTATTCCATCAAAACTCTTTAAATAGCCACCACCCCACTTTTTTTTAGCTACTTTGACAAGAACACCATAACAGTTCACATCACCCTTGACCTTCAGGGTGTATATCATCTTGTCAACATATAAACAAACACACTATTGGTTGTATTTTAATAGATTTTGTAAATATCAGGATCCAATTTATCAAAAGGTTCATGCTAAGTGACAGCTCTGAAGTTCTGGATTGTATTTGCAATGCTAATTCTGACTTTTAATAAAAAAGGATATTTAGGTTGTGTTTTGGTCTTTTGTCTTTTTTTTTCAGGAATGTGTAATAAGCTACTAGAAGTTTTCTTCCTTCCTATGATGGAAGCTTTCACTAACTCAATTTCAAAAGGAAAAGATTACTAGTACTATCAAAGGTAGTTATTTCTTTCAGTTGTAGGAGAAACACACGTGTTTGCATAGGAAGGATTTATATAAGATTCCTGCTTCTATCCCCTTTGCTTGGCAAAATGCATTACCTATAATAGTAAGAATACTTTCTTTTAAATGGAAAAGGAGATTATGACAGAGATAACTAACAGTATTTCTGCAATCAAGTAATTATTTCCTTTTTACTTTCATATTCACAGGCCTCTCACACTGTATGTCACTGACTTTATATCTTCTTTCCAAAACAAAATGTGTTATCAATATCAAGGTGCCCTCTCTCCTGACATAGCCTTTACTAGGGAGATAACTATTAGAATACTGTACATTTTGCAAGCTAGGAGAATTAAATGGACAAAATATACTTTTTGTCAGAGAATAGTCTTCATGATAATATTTGTTAAAGATAACATGTAAGAGTTAATCAAATTTCAACAACTGTAAAGATATAATTTCTACATCCTGGCAAAATAGGAAAAAAACATCAAAAAGCTAATATATCTGGGACATAATTTTTTAAATAATTAAAACAATAATTTTTAATTTAAATGAACTAAAAACTTCCAAAACAATGATGTTAATAAAAAAGGAAGGGGCCTATAAGCGATATTGACCTGCATATACACATATGTGTGTACAACTACAATTCTATCATGTTAGAAATCATACTTGGAAATTATCTTGTGTAGGCACACTTTTTTGAGTCTGCGCCAACCACTCAGCAGAAAACACAGATGCATTTAGCAACATTCAAGACTTCCTGAAATGTCAACACACTTGGAGAGTGCTTCACCAGAGATATGGGGATGATATACCTGCTCTTGTGAAAAACTAAACAAGGAAACCCATTAGAAAGTGCTTATAGAAAATCCAAGATTTCAGAACTTCTCTTTGATAAGTTAGAAAGAGGAAACACACACACACACACAACCACCCACATAACTTGCTGTTACTTCAACAGAGGAATTTGTTTATCCTACTTATGTGAAAATTGATAACTTTAATTACAACTAGGAATAATTCTAATTTTGAAAGGCCTAAGATGTTTCTCTACATTTATACACCCCACGTGGTAATGCATGGGATTCTTAGCACTGAAAATACTACAATATAGAAGTTTGGCTCAAGTAATAGACAAAGGAAGTTTGGAACTCTCTAAATAAAAATTTTTAAGTATGACAAAGTAGGATAGGTGTTATGAAAAGGGCACATACGTCAGAAGGGGATATGTCTAGGCTGGAAATAATAATGATAGTTAATATGCACAAGCTGCCTGCTCTGTGCCAGGCACTGTTCTAAGTGCTTTATATGTTAACTCACGTCATTCTCAAACTGCTTTATGGAACAGATACTATTACTATTTCCATTTTGTCTTTGAGGCACCCGGGGTACAGAAAGGCTAAACAACTAACCCAAGAACTCACTTCTAGTAAGGAACAGAGCTGATATGCAATCCTAGGTAGTCCTAGAAACAAAACATTTGGCACTGTACCAGACATATAATAAGCATTCAATATCAATAAGTAACTCTTATCATCATTGTTCATTCAGAAAATATGAATCAAAACTTGAGAATATACATTTGAGTCAGACATGACCTTTGGCCTCAAGTTACTTTTATCCAATCTGCTGAGAAAGATAGATATTAAAATTTATGACTCCGATGCACCATGGTGTTGTGATAGACACAGCCACTCGAGGCTTCGGTTTCTGACATAGTAAATGGAAATAATTACACCACCCTCAAAAGGATGATTCAAGGATTAAGGTGGATAGTATGTGCAAAGTGCACAGAACAATGCCAGGCATATGGTAAATGCTGTCAACATTAATAATAGTTTCTTTAACTTTTCTTTTTTATATAATACTGCTACATATTTATAGAATATATATGAAATTTTGATGCAAGCATACAACAGATAATAATCAAACATGGGTAACTGAGCTAGCCATCACCTCAAATATTTATTATTTCTTTGTGTGGGAAACATTCCAAACCTACTCTTCTGGCTATTTTGAAATACACAATAAATTCTCGTTAACTATGGCTGCCCTATTGTGCTAGTGACCACTAGATCTTATTCCTCCTAACAGTATTTTTGTGTCCATTTACCAAACCCTCCTTATCTCCCCTCCCTACTAGCCTTCCTAGCTTCTAGTAACCACCATCTTATTCACTGCTTCCATTAGATCAATTTTTTAGCTCCCACATATGAGTGAGAACACGTGCATCACCATAATTTTTAATATAATGAAAAAAGTAGCAGACAATACTGTGTGCTATTAAGAATAAAGAAATGTAAGCAGGATTGCAGTGGCACTGAATTCCCAGACCATCTCTTGAGAGAACTAGTAACTGTTTATTGGCTATCATTTGGCTCAAAAGCAATTTTTAATCACTTAATGCCATAAACACTTTAATGGAACACATGGGCTTTATCATTTTAAAAATATTCCTAGGCTGGACGTGGTGGCTCACGCCTGTAATCCCAGCACTTTGGGAGGCCGAGGCAGGCGGATCACCTGAGGTCAGGAGTTCGAGACCAGCCTGACAAACATGGAGAAACCCTGTCTCTATTAAAAATACAAAACAATTAGCCGGGCATGGTGATGCATGCCTGTAATCTTAGCTACTGAGGAGGCTGAGGCAGAAGAATCATTTGAACCCAGGAGGCGGAGGTTGCAGTGAGCCAAGATTGCACCATTGCACTCCAGCCTGAGAAACAAGAAAGAAACTCTGTCTCAAAAAAAAAAAAAATCCTAAATAAATGACAGAATTTAAATAAAGTCACTACAAAAAGATTCTGTGTGCCTGATTCTAACCAAAAAACATATGTGTACTGCTAAATGCATTAAGAAAATAGTTATTCCTCATGCTTGAAAATTTCTTAATTCTTTAAGATAACCTTGCAGGGCTAACTGCTGTTGAGAAAGAGATAAAGAGAGAAAAAAGGAGGAGAGAAGAAAAAAAGGAGGGAGAGAAAAAGGGAAGGAGGGAGGGAGAGAAGGAAGGGAAGGGGATGGGAGGGGAGGGAAGGGAAGGGGAGAGGAAAGGAAGGGGAGGGACGGGAAGGGGAGAGGAAGGGAAGGGGAGGGGAGAGGAAGGGAAGGGAAAAGGGAAGGGGAGAGGAAGGGAAGGGAAGGGAAGAGAAGGGAAGGGGAGAGGAGGGGAGGGGAGGGAAGGGAAGGGAAAGGGGAGAGAAAGGGGAGTGGAGGGAAGGGAAGGGGAAGGGGAGAGGAAGGGGAAGGGAGGGAAGAGGAGAGGAAGGAGAGGGGAGGGAAGGGGAGGGAAGGGGAAGGTGAGAGGAGGGGAGAGGAGGGGAGGGGAGGGAATAGAAAGGAAAGGAAGGGAAGGAAAGGAAAGAGAAGGGAAGGAAAGGACAGGGAAGGGAAGGGAAGGGAAAGGGAAAAGGAAAGGGAAATGGGAAGGGAAAGTAAAGGGGAAGGGGAAGGGGAAGGGAGGGAAGGAGGAAGGAAGGTGGACAGGCAGGCAGGCAAGCTGCCAATCAGTGCAGATGCTATTTTTATAAACAGGAATTGCTTAGGTTTGAAATATTAAATTTTCTGATTCTCCCTGTCTTAGATCCTAAGTGGAACAGATCTTAATACTCCAGATATTTTTAAATGAAATAAAGGAAAGGAAATATTTATAGACACATGATGATATGATAAGCAGTATACCTTTATTTAATGTCCTCAAATTTTGTGCTTGTTTACAACACAAGGTGTTTCTCACACACCTAAATTCAGTGAATTTAGGATAGACCTACAGGTTTAATAAATACCCCAGGAGATTTTTGCCATACTTAGAATTTGAAGATGTTATTTGTTAATGATAATTATAGTTGATGATAATGATATACCAAGTCCTGAATTTGGTATGTTTTATATGGTTTCATGGTAAAATATCACTCCTTCCTTTTCTTCTTACCCTACTCTATAAGAAATCCCTCAGAGGATGTAAAGGAGAACTACAAATCACTGCTCAACAAAATACAAGATGATGCAAACAAATGGAAGAACATTCCATGCTCATGGATAGGAAGAATCAATATTGTGAAAATGGCCATACTGCCCAAGGTAATTTATAGATTCAATGCTATCCCCATCAGGCTACCAATGACTTTCTTCACAGAATTGGAAAACTACTTTAAAGTTCATATGGAAGCAAAAAAGAGCCCACATTGCCAAGACAATCCTAAGCCAAAAGAACAAAGCTGGAGGCATCATGCTACCTGACTTCAAACTATACTACAAGGCTACAGTAACCAAATCAGCATGGTACTGGTACCAAAACAGAGACATAGACCAACGGAACAGAACAGAGCCCTCAGAAATAACACTACACATCTACAACCATCTGATCTTTGACAAACCTGACAAAAATAAGAAATGGGGAAACGATTCCCTATTTAATAAATGGTGCTGAGAAAACTGGCTAGCCTTATGTAGAAAGCTGAAACTGGATCGCTTCCTTATACCTTATACAAAAATTAATTCAAGATGGATTAAAGACTTACATGTTAGACCTAAAACCATAAAAACCCTACAAGAAAACCTAGTCAATACCATTCAGGACATAGGCATCATAGGCATGGGCAAGGACTTCATGACTAAAACACCAAAAGCAATGGCAACAAAAGCCAAAATAGACAAATGGGATCTAATTAAACTAAACAGCTTCTGCACAGCAAAAGAAACTAACAGAATGAACAGGAAATCTACAGAATGGGAGAAAATTTTTGCAATCTACTTATCTGACAAAGGGCTAATATCCAGAAACTACAAAGAACTCAAACAAATTTATAAGAAAAAAACAAACAATCCCATCAACAAGTGGGCAAAGGATATGAACAGACACTTCTCAAAAGAAGACATTTATGCAGCCAAAAGACACATGAAAAAATGTTCATCATCACTGGTCATCAGAGAAATGCAAATCAAAACCATAATGAGATACCATCTCACGCCAGTTACAATGGTGATCATTAAAAAGTCAGGAGACAACAGGTGCTGGAGAGGATGTGGAGAAATAGGAACGCTTTTACACTGTTGGTGGGAGTGTAAATTAGTTCAACCATTGTGGAAGACAGTGAGGCGATTCCTCAAGGATCTAGAACTAGAAATACCATTTGACCCAGCCATCCCATTACTGGGTATATACCCAAAGGATTATAAATCATGCTACTATAAAGACACATGCACACGTATGTTTACTGTGGCACTATTCACATTAGCAAAGACTTGGAACCAACCCAAATGTCCATCAATGATAGACTGGATTAAGAAAATGTGGCATGTATACACCATGGAATACTGTGCAGCCATTAAAAAGGATGAGTTCATGTCCTTTGCAGGGACATGGATGAAGCTGGGAACCATCATTCTCAGCAAACTATCACGAGGACGGAAAACCAAACACCGCATGTTCTCACTCATAGGTGGGAATTGAACAATGAGAACACTTGAACACGGGGTGGGGAACATCACACACCAGGGTCTGTCAGGGGGTCGGGGGCTGGGGGAAGGATAGCATTAGGAGAAATACCCAATGTAAATGATGAGTTGATGGGTCCAGCAAACCAACATGGCACATGTATACCTATGTATCAAACCTGCACGTTATGCACATGTACCCTAGAACTTAAAGTACAATAAGAAACAAAGAAAGAAAGAAAAGAAAGAAAGGAAAGAAAGGAAAGAAGGAAAGAAAGAAAGAAAGAAAGAAAGAAAGAAAGAAAGAAAGAAAGAAAGAAAAGAAAGAAAGAAAGAAGAAATCCCTTAGAATAGCATTTCTCTAAAAGCACTGTTTTCGGATCAAAAGCCTTTGCTTTATTTCATCCATAGATGTTCCAGGCATAGATTTAAAAGTTAATAAAACTTGAATGGGATTAAGTCTCACAACTAACAATGCTTAAATTTTTTCAACCCCAAAAAAGTAGTCAATTCTCCACTTACTTCTCTCAACGATGCTACACACAGAGACTGAATTTACAGTTCCAGAGATTAGAAATGAGAACTTCCCGACCTCTTGTTGTGTTTTCCTTCCTCCCCAACTGTTATATTTTCCCAATGCTTCCAGTAAATAGGAGTAAAACAAAGTAAGTGTTGGGGCCAGGCACGGTGGCTCATGCCTGTAATCCCAGCACTTTGGGAGGCCATGGTGGGTGGATCACCTGAGGTCAAGAGTTCGACACCAGCCTGGCCAACATGTTGAAAACCTGTCTCTACTAAACATACAAAAATTAGCCAGGCATGGTGGTGTGTGCCTGTAATCCCAGCTGCTCTGGAGGCTGAGGCAGGAGAATCACTTGAACCTAAGAGGTGGAGGTTGCAGAAAGCAAAGATCACACCACTGCACTCCAGCCTGGGCAACAGAGCAAGACTCCATCTCAAAAAAAAAAAAAGTTAAGTGTTGGGAGTGGGGTAGGGTCAGTCTAAGTTCTGGGAGCCAGGGTTTTCCCGGAAATTTACTGGTAGGTCATTTGCACCAGGGCAACAACAATCAACATTCATTGAACAGTCCTCACCCCAAAAGAAGACTACTTTGTGTCACATTATAAAACATAAAAGGTTTATTAATAACTATATAGACAGAGATTATGATAGTAACTCCTGGGGGGCTAGGATTAGGTGAATAGCTAGAAGGCTTTTCTTGGAAACGAAGGTAGAAACAGGTGTAAAACTTCTGGAAATTCTTGTTATTGGCTAGGAATAGCCTCTCTAAAATTAAATCCTATTTCCTACATTCTAAGAAAATGTAGAAATATGTGTCATCTCTTGTCCAGCAGATATATCTTGCTTAAACAGACAAAATTTGGTCAACATGGAATCCAAGAATCTATTGGCATCTTAAAAAGCACCAGGCTGGTTCTGAGAGCATGTCAGAACCCAGGTATGTATGGTGGTGGCTGGCATGAGGCCAATTCCATAACTAATTAGCTGAGCCCAGAGAAAAGACTCATCCCAAATAGTACTGATCCACTGCTCACTGCTGGAGTCCTGGCCCTCTGTTATTAAGGAGATGCTATATTAATTTCAACAGAAAAAAAAACACTTGGTGCATCAGAGCCCAGACTTTTAAGCAGTCACTCACCTCCTTTGACATTTCATGCTAAGCAAAAGAGATATAGTGATTGCCATCAGTGTGACATAACTTATGGAACCCTGGAGGCAGCCTCTGTCCCCTCTTTCTGCCCTCATTGATACTACCCCTCAGATTAATGAGGAAGATTGGGCCTACTTATGCATGTACAAAAGTGGGAAGCTGAAATGAATTTGTGAGGGATGACTCATCATTCCCAGAACTTGTCTGTTATGCCAACGTGGTCCCTATGCACTAGCTATTAAAATGTAAGTAATTGAGTTCTTAAAGCAGTAACTGTTCATCCATGAATGAACTACTACATCTTCTATTCCTGCTCCCCTCCCCCCAACCCACCCACACACACATATAAGCACAACAAAGTAAACACATACAGGGAAAAAGACCCTATAAAGTTTTGATAAGATCCTGAAAATTAGCATACATATGTTGTTCTCCAAGATCTCTGAGAAAGAATATTCTACAGTTTCTCCCCAGAACCTGCATGTTAGAGGACAGTGTCTTCCAGTGCATGAAACTCCCTGTCTTCAATGAGACTCTTTTGGAGAACTACCCCTTCTTCAGATATTTAGAACCAAAAATAATTTCTTTTCCAACTTTTCAAGTCTCTCCTATTGGAAGTCCCCCAAAAAGTCAAAGAAATGGAGAAGAAAGTGTTCCATTCTGAATACAAGGTAACTTCTTCCTTAATCCTAATTCCAATTTCCCCCAGCCAAGAGTATCCTTGCTTACATTCTGCCTTGAACCTATCAAGCACATAGGAGGAGTAAGATTGGAGGATGGGCCATGTTGAGTAGACTTTGAATTTCTGGCAAATGGCTCACTGTATATTTCATTTCAAAGGGCTAATTATGTCTGCATAAATAAACTGTGCTACGCAGCTTGATGCATGGCCATTTGTCATATTAAAACAATGGGATCCAAAGTAAACCTCCATTAACATTGTTTAACTTCAATGCTTTGGGGTGTTTGCTACTCAAATGATTAAAAAATGAAATGATTTACGATGCCACAATTTAAATGAGGCAACACAACAAACAGACTATGAGTCACCAAGACTTAAAATGTACTATAAGCCCAGCTGAGTTAGGAACACAAAGGGAACCCACAGCTGAAGTCCCTGGGATCTATGCACTGTGGCTTTTTTGCCACTCGTGTGTGTGTGGCGGGGTGGGGGGGGGGTGCGGTATGCAATTATACAAATTGAGCAAGGTACTAGGAGGGTTTTCAGAAAAATGCAACACAAGATTCCAAAAAAAAAATGTTGTAAGTTGCCTGCAGTCAGTCTCCAGGGTAATGATGAAATTCTGGCATCGAACCTTCAGAATACACAAAACGTGAATAGAGAAAAAGGAAAAGTTTTTCACAGATCTGGATGCAATATCATGGACCTTTTTTCCCACTTTGTTTTACTTTTTCTTTTAGAAAATTGTATGTAGAATATCTTTATTTTACACGTAGAAAAAAATACAGAGTTTGAAAACATATCCTTTCAGAGGTCGTAGATCAGTCTTCTAAAATAAAAACATCTTACATAGGCCAATAAATTAATAAATGACAGAGCTGTCCAACTTCCCAGACTTCTCCAGTCTTAACCATAAATTTTCCGGATGCAGCAATGTCTTCGGTTTTCAGTGCTGTCAAACTTGTCTACTTTCCTCTTGGGAAGAGCCACTTTAATCCCTGATCCCTGTCCCACCTAAATCAAGGCAGTGTGATTGCCAAAAACAGCAAAGTTTCTAAATTAGACACTGTATCAGTAAAAGAACAGAATTATTCCATTTAATGCCAGTGCTAAGTTGGGCTATTGTCTGAAATAACAGATTTGGGTAAATACATTTACCAATGGAGCAATAATATTTTTGTCTTAGCCCTTTAGAACCAAACTTCCCGTGTCTGTCTGTTCCATAAAAACACTTCGAGGTCTTTTAAAGCACTGTATGAAGTGTGTCTGATCAGCACAAAAGTAAACTGAAATTTGGCAACATTCATTCTACCAATGCGAGTGGCTAAAGTGGACTTAGGGCGTCTGAATTATCCTGCTGGACATCTACAATGAAATAAATATTTAGAATACCACCAGATTGGCTCTTCCTGTTGTGCTACATAAACAGTCATATATGCAGAGAATTATGGTATGATTGCTGTGATGCAGGACAACGGCAGCACAAAATAAGGATGCCCAACCCAACTTGCCTTCAACACAGAAGGAGCAGCCATTCAGTCTAGCAAGTCAGTCTCTAAGGTTGGCCTGACCTGGACCAGGTCAAAGTTTGGCAGGAACCCTGTCTTCCCTGCCCTTGCTCATGTCACTCTAATGAGTATCGTTTAAGGAATGTCACCTACTCTAAACCATGGATTCTCCAGTTTTTCAGAATATTCAAATACCCCAGCTCTCCCTTTCTCCACCCATACCTCAGCTTTCTCCTTTTCTTCTCCATGTTATTTCTCTTTCAGTTGCCCTCTAACGAGAGCCCATAGAACTCTTCATCTGATACAAGAGACAGGACTGAGGCAGCCAGAAAAGCCAGATAAGAAATCAGAAGTACATCTAAGGTTTGTATCAAATGGGCCTAAAGTTTCCAATGTTATCAGAGTGGCATTAAGAGTTTGCATGGGAGGAACGAGAAATCATGCCTATTTAAAGCATCAGTATAAATGTGGGAAGAGAACGAAAGGCAATAGAAATGAAAATAAAACAACCAATTGTAAAATATTTTTTCTGCAAACGTGGATTCCAAGGATCCCAAAGACAATTGAGAAAGTTTATTTGTTTTGGATTTATTTTAAAGCCTACCAATGAAATGCAGCCACTTCCAGAACCAGGGCATTTCATGATCTCTGTGGCAATGCAGTATGTAAAAGTAACCGACTAAATGAAAAATCTCAATAGCCAGCCACATGGTTCTACACATCCTTAGTCTCTGGAATGAGAGCCAAAAGCTTTGAACTGACTACAGGTGGCTTCCCAGACCTCCAAAAGGTGTTTTCCAAACACTCAAGAGTCAAAAGGGCCAAATACTGGATCCTTAGGTGTGATGTGCCTGGAAAGCATATAATCAGGTCATCTGTTAAAAGCCACTAATATGAAAGAGGAAAAGATATATAAATGGTTTATAATAGAAAAAGTACCGAATATAGACAAGGAATCAGAGAAGCAAATACTCTCACCCTATCAGGGGAGTGTAAACTGATACAACCTTTCTGAGGGTAAATTAGGCAAAATTAAAAGCTTTTAAAATATATAAGTATTTTAACTCAGAAACATAAAAAATTTATACCAATAAAATAGTCATAGATATGCCAAAACAATCTATAAGAATCTATAAGGATTCAAATAAGGATTTCCATTCCAGGGGAAAAATATAAGCAAGTCAAATATCCAAAATTAGGCCATATCCATATGCTGGGATACTAGGCAATCATTAAACTCGTAGTAAAGAATGTTTCATAATTTAAAACATTTTACAATATACTATGTTTTAAACATTACCAAAATTCTTGTAGTCGGATTTTAAACTTTTTTTTAAAGGTTTATTGCCACAAGAAAAAAACTAGAATTAAATACAGTGAAAATACCAAGTTATTACCTCCAACTAGAGACATTATAGGTAATTTTTATTTTCTTCTTACTGCTTAACCTCTTCCCAGTTTTCTATAGCAATTATCCTATGTAATAAAAAAATTGCAATGAAAAGATCGATAACTACAAATATGATGCAAACACATTGAGGGATTTAAGTAGAGAGTACTCAAGAGAAAGCAGAAAAACACCTATAACGAGAAATGATCACCAGGAACAAAAGAAGCAATCAGAGAAAGAAGCCATAAATCATCTCAGTCATCACCCATAGAAGAAGTTAGTCCCGCTTCAGAGAAATCCAATAAATAAAATGTTTACATTCACAAGATAAATAAACTAGGGAACTAGATGGTAATTATATTTCAAAAGGTTGACTACTTTACTAAAACACTCATTTTAAAGGTGTCTTAAATTTACTCCTTTGTACTGAGGTTCTCAAGGCTGTTTGTCTATCAGAATCCCCACTAGAACATTTATAAAATGTCTGCCATCAGACTACACCCCTGATGATTCTGATTCAGTAGGTTACAGGTGAGACTCAGGAATTTTTTTTTTTTTTTTTTTTGTGAGATGGAGTCTCGCACTGTCGCCCAGGCTGGAGTGCAATGGTGGGATCTCGGCTCACTGCAAACTCTGCCTCCCAGGTTCACACGATTCTTCTGCCTCAGCCTCCCGAGTAGCTGGGATTACAGGCGCCCGCCACCACGCCCAGCTAATGTTTTCTATTTTTAGTAGAGACGGGGTTTCCCTGTGTTGGCCAGGCTGGTCTCGAACTCCTGACCTCGCGATCCGCCAGCCTTGGCCTCCCATAGTGCTAGGATTATAGGCATGAGCCACCGCACCCAGCCTCAGGAATTCTTAAAAAAAAAAACTAAAAAACTAAAAAACTCCCCAACTAAACTGTTACATATTAAAAGAGATGCAAGAGGTTTTTCAACAATGTGAAGACTTTGTTTTTATTGTTATTGAAACAAACTAACTATAAAAAATATTTGGGGGGGAAGGAAGAGACATGGAACTTAGACAACATTAAGAAGTTATTGTTAATATTATCAGGTGTGAGGATGGGATTGTGGTTATGTGGTGGTTTTTTAATCTGTGTCTTTTAAAGACAGATATTAAAATATTTATAGGTGAAATGTTAAGGTGACTGGGATTTACATTAACATAGTCCAACAGGCTTGGTGTGTGGCTCACACCTGTAATCCCAACATTTGGGGAGGCCAAGGTGGGAGGATCACTTGAGCCCAGGAGTTTGAGGCTGCAGTGAGCTATGATTGCACCACTGCACTCCTGTCTGGGTGACGGAGTGAGACCCTGTCTCAAAAAAGCAAAACAAAACAAAAAGAAAAAACAACACAAAAAATGAAGCAAAAAAAGAAAAGTTGGAGCAAACAGAGAAAACAAGAATAGAAAGAAAAAAATATTTAAAATAAGTTGCTGGTGCAAGAGGACTTATTCACTATTTATTTCTCTGTACTTTGGGGCATGTTTGAAATTTCTATAAAAACATAGGTAAAAAAAGCTTCTTGGTGGCTTGGGAGCCAAGTGGTTTAAAGATACTCTGTTTTAAGTCTGCAAAACTGGACCTAAAGCAACTTTTCAGGACCCTGCTCTTTTGCACAAAGTAAGAAATTTTACATTTTTGTAATTTTCATTTTAAAAACATCAGTGAGTTAACATTTATAAACATCAACTCACAGATCTTTAAAACAACAATATTAAGCCCAAACATAAGGAAAAAGGTCCCACATTTAATAAGTACCCACTATTTATCATTTATTACCTTATTCATTTCTGCCAATAACTCTGTAAGAGAGATAATTCCCAATATACAGAAGCCAAATCTACGGCTCCAAAAGATTAACTAACATGTCCAAATATGCTCACTAAAATAATGAAAATCTATTAACCTAGATGCTAAGGGTTTAACAGTAAGGAAACAGTTAAGCAAATTCTGACTTGTCCATTTAATGGACAATATTTTAAATATAATGGTAACAAAGAATACAAATTACACTAGGGCATGTTTAGATAATAATTTAAAGTTAAAAGTCTATTCAGCATACTACATGCCCATAGGCATATGTAAAAATTTCTAAGGAAAAATACATTTAAAATTTTACAGTTTGCCTCTGGATGGTGAGCTGTGAGAATTTAAAATTTTTTCCTGTAATTTTTGAATTTTTGGTAATGAACATCATTTACTTGTTTAATAAAGGAAAAGCCCTTAATTTTATATCAAAAAATAAAATCCCAGCTACCCCCACCACCCCACTGAACTGCTCAACTCCACACCTCTCACCCTGTCCACTGTGTGACGCTGCCTCCAGAGGATAGGACAAACATCACATCATGATCACATCATTTCCACTCAACAACCAAACAGCAGAATTCCTAGAGGAGAATGATACCAGGTAACTGCATCAAAACAACACTGTTTGGACATAACACAGGACGGCTTCAAAACAGCATCTAGAATATTTTTAAATTATGCACATTTGTTCCTCTTTAAAATTTTCCATATTCATCTTCTCAAAACATTTATCCATCTCTAAACTTCAGCTTTCTAAGACCCACTTTAAATCTTTTTGGAAAGAAGTTAACTGAGGAAAAATAAATACCCTTAACAGAATAAAAAATATTCAAAATCAACCAATAACTCTTTGTAAGATACCTAATGTATATTAAGCATTCTAGGAGAGAGGATGAGGGAAAAACCTTAAACTTTTTTTAATGGAATGAAAAAATTTTAAGTTAAAAAATGCAAATAAATTAAAATATAATTTTTTAACCTTGTTTAAAGCTCTGGAATAAAACTGACTTAACTTGGTAGTATAACCACGCATGTATTTTCATTTAAAAAATGTGTCTACTTAGCTTGACTGTTTGAATTCCTTTCTGTTGCTTAATTTCCAAACAAAAGATATTACTGCTGGTTTTAAATGGCTGAATCATCTGAGAAGGGTCTCTCTGACACCGCTGACAATGTAGTTCTAAAAACAGAAAATTATAGATTATCAGAGAAGGAAGTTTAGATGTATCAGCTTAGGGTCTGAAGCATGTCTTGTGAGGCCACCCAAAAAGACAGCTTTCCTCATAGTCCCCGACCCTGGGCTCTAATCTCCAGCCCACAAACAGATGCATTCCTCTAATTCCAAGAGGGGGCAGGGCCAGGCATCACCGGCAGAAGTTTCTGGTCACTGTAGCAGGAGTGTAGATGTTGCAGCTGAGGAAGCCACAGAGCCGCCCTGAAGGTGGCAGGACTGTAAGCCCTTCCTGCAATGGGCGCCTGAGCACCAGCGGCTTTCAGGACCTGTCTCTCCCTTCACTTCTTTCCTCACCTTCTCAGAAACTGTCATCATTTTGCCCACGTCCTCTTCTCAAGTCCTAACCCTTATCACTCATTTTGTTCTTGTTTCATTTTTTAAAATCTCTCATCTTGTTTTTTCCCTACTCTAATCTCTACTCATTTAAACATTTGCATTCCTTAGTTTTCTTATTAGTTTGGATGTCGGTTTAGGCTGGTTTTTTTCTTGTTTGTTTATTTGTGGGTAGGAGATAGTAACAGTTAATGCTACCTACTACACATCAGTCACTCCAGTGCATTATTCAACTTTTTCTGCTACTATCATATGAGCACCATCACCCCTATCTTTGAACTCCAAGCCCCTACACAGGTGGGGTCTTCTTTGTTTTTTGTTTGTTTCCTCCATTTTTGAGCACAACTCAGTGCCATTTGTGGAAGGATGCATAAGAGCCAAGACACTTAGCTCCCGAATCTTGCTAGATTCATTTGTCTCAAAACCTAAGACACTCCACTTTTGTTCCAACAGAAGGTCATATACCTGTGCCTGTGCGTGATGTTACCACAATCACCATCAGAAAAGGAAAGAAAAGAAAAAAAAATTCTAGGGCAGAAAATTGCTGCCTTAGACTCCTCTTCCCCATTCCAGCACCATTCTACCCATACTTGTTTGCTCTCTACTTCTTGTCCTTCTACTTAGAATGCTACCAAATGTAAGACATTACAACACTCAAGTGCCCTAAAAGTGCTGTGCACCCTGACTGACAGCTCATGTGTAAGACAGTCTGGGCTTTGGTCACTGAAATTCACAAGGGTTCAGGGATGTCCCCAGATTTATCGTAATCTTTATCAGCCCAAATGAAGGGGAGAGCTTGGATGGTGGTGAAACTTGCAAAACCTAGTTTCACCTTACTTGTTGAGTCAAACCCATGTTCTCTTCATCTGCAACCTGCCCTCCTCAAGTTTTCCTCCTAAAGATTATGTTGTAGTTTCCTATTTGCATCTCAAACCTCAACTCTCTACCTAGTTTTCAAGAAGTTCACTGATGCGACTGCAATTTATCAGCCTTATTTCTTAATATCAGCCTATTGAGAGACAGCCACACTCCAAGTCAACCTTCTAAACAAAACAACTTGCTTATTCCTCCTCTGGGCTTTTGCATTTGCCATTTGTCCCATCTTGAATTCCATCTCTCTTCATGATTACTATTCCACATACACTAATCCTGAAAAACCTGATTGCAAACTAACATCCAGAGGAGGCTTGAGTTGACTCACCTCCCCAACTGGCTCTTCATTCATCTCCTCAGTTATCCCTCTGGATTTTCAAAATCAGGTGCCCAGGTTCACTTAAACATCTTCCTCAGGTATCCAATGTCTCCCTCATAGACTGTAAGCTCCATCTAGTCATGGACTGTGTCTTTCTAAGACAATGCTATCTCCAGACAACCCTCTAAAGTGCCTGGCACATTGAGAAGCTTATCAAATATATGTTGAATAATTGAATGAATGGCTCACCCCTATCACATTGTAAGCTCCTCCAAAATCGGAACTGCACCCATTAGCCCTTTACATAATCCACAATTTCTGGTCCAGCTCTTGGTATGATAGTCACTGCACATGCAAAGCAAATGAGCAAATGCTGTTCAGGCCTTCACATTCATCCCAATGTGACACACTCCATGGTTGCTCTTTGCTCTGGCAACTTCGGCAAGATTAAACAGAACTTTAGCTTTAGAGTTCTTACACCAGCAGGACGAATCTGAGGAAAATCCATCAGTGACTCTAACCAAACAGGAAAGGTGATGGGGACACCAAAAAGAAACCCATCTTCCTTCCTGCTGGTTATCTAGTCCTTTCTCATGTGTCCCCATTTTTAAACTTTTCAGACACAAACTTGCTGTGATCGAGTCAAGATTATGAAAATTTCCATCATGCCAGGCCACTAAACAGAGTTTTCAGAAGTAGAAGCCACTGCCTTGGCCAGAGGAAAAAAAGTGCCAAAAACCAAAGGTACCTCAAATGACCCACTGCCTTCTAGGGCAGGACAATCCGAGTTGTGACTACTTTAGCCATAAGCTCCCTAGTAGAGATAACCTGGGTATGGGTATGTTTATTGCCTTTTTCCCCAGGCCCCACCCCTACCCCCTTACTAGGAGCTCTAAAACTGTTAAAATTACATAACCCTAGAGTTACTCTGGACTTGGGTCCAAATTTAAATGAACTGTTGGGTTGCCGGGCAGTCCTGGAGGACCCCTGGGAAAAGTCATCAGAAAGCTTAAAGCTATTTGGGGGCTCCAGAGCTCCCTGGCAGGGACCAGTTATGTGCATAAAAGCAGGAGGCAAGACAAAATCTCACAATAGAACTTAGTGGCTGCAGAGCCAGCTTATTAGGGTACAAAACACAGGAATTTTCCAGCTACAGAGAAGTGAAGTAAATTAGGGAGAACAAGGAAATTACTGGCTGGGAGACAGAGTTATTATGGAAAGCTGATTTCACTGTCCAAAAATTTAGCCTGCACTTTTTCTTGAAATTATCCAAATATTTCAGCAATTATCTATTTATATGGTTGTTTTCTGGGCATTTCCTTACTATTTCTCCCCAGTCTATTATACAGTGTTAAAATTATTTGCTTTTGAAGTCATTTTTTCACTTCCATCACAACTTACAAAGCCTAGCCTGACCATCCCTCTAGGTCCCAACAGGTCTGGACTTGGAAAAGGTTTTCAACTGGCCTAAAGCAAAATGTCTTGTAACAGAAAAAAAAAATTTTTTTTCACTTATGCTACATAATTGAGTTTGATTTCCATACATATCCCCTCCAATAACTACTGTATACAGTGATCCAAAGGTGTTCTTAAAAGATATGACGGTTTTCTTTGATAACTCTGGATCTGGAATACAAGATGTGCAATGACAGGAAACCACTTTCTTAGTTTGAAACTAGTTTAATATTACCTTGGTGATGCCGAGTTTGCAAACTAGCTCCTCTCTGTTTTGTACATTTTAGAATGCAAAGCTCCTAATAATGAGTGCATGAGTCATTCACATGGAGGTGACTTATAATTCAAATTGAATTAACTGTAAATGCAAGCAATTTGAAAAAAATTAAGGCCTTATGTTCAGTGTTGTCACTACATTTGTTAGGGGTTTCATCACTGTGTGGAGGCGTTTAGTTCCAGGCTAACATTTGGACAGATGGAAAGCTCCCCTGGAGCATGTGGGTCAAAAGAGCCAGCTCCACCCGACCTTCAGAGGAACTGAGCAAGCAGCCTCCGGGATCCACAGCTTCCCTATCTCACTCACACCAGGCAGCACGGAGCACTCCCTGCATTTGAGAGGGCACAGCAACAAAACAGTCAGCCAGTTGTGATGAAATCTCTTGTAAATTAAAAAGTGATCAACAAAAATGATCACTGTTATTCCCACTATTATTGTTGTTAGTATAGAGGGAGTTCCTCTGTGTCTTTTCCTGCAGGTATTTTGGCAAGCATGATCCAATATGCTCAGGATAACAAATGATTAGTAATATTTTCAAAATGAGGAGAGAGGGATCAGGGAAAGGAGGAGAGAAGAAAGAAAGGGAGAAAGGGAAGAGAAGAGGGAGGAGGAAAGAACCAACACAAATGTTGAGCAATTGGATTCAATCATATTAAGAGTATGGAGTCAATAGAAATTATGTTCACAAAGATTTTCAATATGGGGAAATCTTATCATGGTTTTATGATGAGGACAAGCAGCATGCTTTCATCTATGAATTTAAAGAAAATACTAACTGCAATAAGAATTACACCAAATTTGTTTTTCTTGTTTTTTTCTTTTTAAAATATTTTTCTACACTTTCAAAATTCCATTTTATAAATATTTTCAGCCCTTGTAATGATAAAACATAATTAAAGTGAGGAAAAATACTGCAAAAATTTTGATACCAGTGTGTGCGTGTGAACGTGTGCCCATGTGTATCTGCACCCATGTGTGGCTAGCATGGCTCACTATGAGTAGAGGAGGTAAAAGAGATTTTCAGTACAACATTTAGGTATGTAAGATTAGGCATCCCTTTCCTTGGAGAAGGATTCTGGTATGGCCTCAGTTGGGAAGTATAAAGGCTCCACGGTTCACAGATGCAACACATTTAGGAGTGGCAGCATCATTCCAACGTCACTACACTACTGAGTCACAGCAACCATGAAGGCAAACGTAAGGCTCTTCCCTTTATTGTCAGGGGAGGGGAATGAGATGAGGCATCCACAACTACACCTGCTACATGGTAATTAGCCCACATTTGACTTGCAGATCTGATTCACACAGGTTTACAGAACTACAGATGTCTTAGACCTCCTCTAGTCAAAGCTCTGCATACCCTCACCCAAGCAGACCTCAAGCAGTCTTCTGGATGTAAACAACAGCTATGCACTTACAACTCCTAATTTATTTCTCCAGCCACGTCCTGTCCTCTGAGTGTCTCCTAACAACATCCACCCCTGTTCCACTACAGACTGTTCTCCACCAAGCATCCAGAGTGGTCCTTTGAAAACATAAGTCAGCTCATGCTACTACTGCCACTCAAAATCTATTTCACTTGGAATAAAATGAAGTCTTTCCCACAGTCTAATTTATCTGACCCCAACTACCATAACCTTATTTCCCACCATGCTCCTCTGAAAACACCAGGCTTTCAGCACCCTGGCCTCCCCAGTCACAAGAGTCATTCATTTTTCTATCAGGTGTCTGTCCTCAACTGTCACCTTAATCTTAAACCTGAATGATCAAATTTAGCATACAAAAATGAAGGACCTCCAGTCAATGTTGAATTCTACATTTAAAAAAATTAATTTTTTAGCAGAACTATTTCCCAAATAAGCTTACCAAACTGACTGAGGCTACAAGTAATATCGGGAGAGAAAGCAAAACCTCAACAAGTCTCAAGGGGATGCTGGAAGGAAAGTGAGTGTGGAAAGGGTGATGAAGACCTGGGATTAGCCTGGAAGGAATTCTTGGGAGATGTGACTCTAAAATAGTAAAAGAGATGGGTTGACCAGAATAAGAAGAGAGTCTTCTGGGTAAATAAATAGCACAGGCAAAATCACAGGAGTGAAAATTAGCGAGACATTGGTAAAGAAACAGAAGTGCTTCTATTAGTTTGCATGAAGGAGCTGACAGAGGAAGCAGACCTGGGCTTGGAAAGACAGTGGAGCCCCACCAATGAAAGGCTGACCCTCTCCCAGGGGCATCTTTCCTTCAGATCCTTGACTCCATGAATTAGCCATCTATGTTCTCCAGGTCAAACTCTCCCTCCTTCCCTAATCTTTCTGGCGGGAAGTCACCTCTGCCTCTTCTGTGCACCTCAAAAGCACTTTTTGCACACTGCTCCCAACTGGAGTTACTCATGATCCTCTACTACTTTACTATCTTTGAAAGCCAGAGTTGGTATTTTCCATCCTTGTGACCTGTACAATGCCTCATGCATGGTAGGTTCTCCATAAATGTGTTTCTCTGAATGCTGAGTTTAAACTTTCTAGGATAATAAATATGAAGCCCATGGCCCTGGAACACAAGGTAGGCTAACCATGTCAAGGGCCTGAGCCATGGGGTCTCTGTGAAGCTATAACTGCTCTGTCTGAAAAACCAGTGCAGTGTCCACCTAGAAAAGAAAGCTCACCTCCAGGTCCAGAGGCCAGGGTCAGCTGAATAAAGAGGCCTGTGGCAGAGACTGAGGCCCTGTAATTTAATGGGAGTACAGGCCAGATAGTGAGAAGGGGCAGAAAGCAAAGAGCAGACCGGTGAAGAGCAAGAACTCTACAGTCCACAACACCTACATGGAAATCCTGCCTTTACTACATACGGCCTTGGGCAAGTTACTTACCTGCCTTCATCTAAAAAAGGCTCTCAGTGCCTACATCTAAAAAGGCTCTTCATCTGAAAAATGAGTATAGTAGTCTTTACCTTATTGTGTCATTGTGAGAATAAATTAAAATAACCCCTGCAAAGCTCTTAGCAGAGTGCCTGGCAGATAGTCTCAGCTTAAGTATGTTAGCTCTCATTATTGCAATCAGATAAACAGAATTTTTAAATGCTCTATGTATGCTAGGCATTCTTAGCTGCTGGGAATATAAACATTTAAAAAAAGCTTTTACATGGTGATAAATGACATTATGAGTTTGTCAAAATCCATAGACTGTACAACACCAGGGTGAACCATAATGTAAACGCTGAACTTTACTTCATAGCAATGCATCAGTATTGGTTCAGTCATTGTAACAAATGTACCACACCAATGGAAGATGTGATTAAAAGAAAAAAAACTAGTGGGGAAGGGATATGAGAACTTTCTGTACTAACGTCCTTCAATTTTTATGTTAATTCAAAAGTGTACAACATAATGTCTATTAATATTTTAAAACCTGGCAACACTGTTTCAGGAAAAGATCCATTTTAGCTAATGTTTAACAATCAGCTAAATGTCTAAACATTAGATTGAGATGTTGTTTA
Organism: Pan paniscus; assembly: GCF_029289425.2. Lineage (NCBI taxonomy): Eukaryota > Metazoa > Chordata > Mammalia > Primates > Hominidae > Pan > Pan paniscus. The sequence goes on along the minus strand of NC_073253.2, from coordinate 118,400,262 downwards.
CTATAAAAGTGAACCAAATTTTAAATTGTCAGGCTATAGTTGTGGCACTAATGATTGACTTCATAAATTTAAATTTGCACACATGAAATAAAAGAAGAATGCAGCATAGCAAAAAAAAAAAAAAAAAAAAAAAAAAAAAAAGAGCCATTAGAGTAACTCTAAAATGTTGGGTTCACAGGTTAAAAAGGACTAAGAGAGCACCATAAATTAAAGATAAGGATAAAGATTAGGGGAGATGTGAGTGCCAGCAGTTAGTGAACTCAGTTTGAAACAATGTCAGGACTTTCAGATGGAGATGTTCACAACTAAGGATATAAGATTTAAGACAGATCAGTGCGGGATACTGAATCTGAGAGCATCGCTTTTGGGGAGCAATCGAAACAAGAAGAACAGGTGAGCTCTCCGGGTGTGAGAAAGAACAGAAAACAGGCTACATGCTCAGATGACTTCCATCAACAGCAGCAATGGGAAGCCGAGGAGGGAAAAAGATCAGCAAATTAGCAGATAAAGCTGGCATATGTAAAATTAACAGACTGCAAATCACAAATGTCATGCAAGGAACATATGGGTTCTCCACATGATATAGGACTGCACTGAAGGGGCTGGCAGGAGAAGTGGAAAGGCCAGTGTCGCTGGATGCAGCACTGCTAAGAGCTTAGGGACTTAAGGTGTGCTGCAGGTGGTCACATAGCTCACTCCCAGTGAGAGCTAGAACCCACGCCCTTTGTACCCTGCCAAACACCTTCCAGTGGGCCACTTCCTCTGGAAGTACACCCTGATTACTTAGGAGGTAATTACACACAGCAGTTTACACGCAGTGTTTTCTGCCCTTTTGGCTGCCTCCTTATGCTTAGCCAGGTGGAGTTCTGAAATACAGAAAGATGGAAGTCATGGGAGTTCATTTTGCTGTCTGTTAGTAGTTCTTTAATATGTACATCTATCATCTATCTATATCTGGGGAGGTGGGAGAGGTGATAAGGGAGGAGATTGGAAATGTCCACAGATTAGCCAAGATGTAGCAGGGGCGAAGGCAAGGTAGAGACTGGAATTAACACAGGATTATTAACAGAACTAAACCAACTGTGGACCTGAAGCAGAAGAGAGGCCAGGTGAGCTCAAGAGTAACAAAGACAAGGGAAGAGGCAGGAAGGGGGGCAAACAACCACAAGGAGCAAGGAAGAGAAAGGACGAGACTGGCATTTTGTTTTTGTTTTTTGTTTTTTTTTTGAGAGGGAGTCTCGCTCTGTCGCCCCTGCTGGAGCGCAGCGGTGCAATCTTGACTCACTGCAAGCTCCGCCCCCCGGGTTCACGCCATTCTCCTGCCTCAGGCTCCCGAGTAGCTGGGACTACAGGCGCCCGCCACCACACCCGGATAATTTTTTGTATTTTTAGTAAAGACGGGGTTTCACCGTGTTAGCTAGGATGGTCTCGATCTCCTGACCTCGTGATCCGCCCGCCTCGGCCTCCCAAAGTGCTGGGATTACAGGCGTGAGCCACCGCGCCCGGCCGGCGTTTTGTTTCTTAAGGATAGTTTCAGGACTGCCTGGGACATTTGTTAACAAAGTAGATTCCTGACCCCCAATCCAGGACCACTGAGTCCAAATCATTTAGGGGCAGGTCCCCAGACTGCACTATGCTTGACTCCCTGCTAGAGGTTGAGACCTACTGAGCTGCAGGAAAGTCATTGAAAACATAGATTTTTTTAAATTATGGCAAAATAAATATACCTAACACAAAACTTACCATTGTAACTATTTTTAAATGTACAGTTTAGTACTGTTAAGTCTATTCACATTGTTATGCAACCAATCTCCAGAATGTTTTCATCTTGCATATCTGAAACCCTACACATAATATATATTATTATTATTACTGTTAATTTGTTGAATAGCTTTGCTGAAGTTCAGCCAGCTATCCTAGATTCAGAGCTGATATGCAGATCATGGGGCACAGATATTACTGTGGGAATCTAGGATTATGTGAGGCTCAGGGACTAACCTGGATTGGTCGTGACATAGTTTGAGTATCACCCCTGCTTAGGTTGCCATAAAAGTAAAAACTGCCGGACGTGGTGGCTCACGCCTGAAATCCCAGCACTTTGGGAAGCCGAGGCGGGCAGATCACTGAGGTCGGGAGTTCGAGACCAGCCTGACCAACATGGAGAAACCCCGTCTCTACTAAAAATACAGAATAAACTGGGCCTAGTAGCGCATGCCTGTAATCCCACCTACTCAGGAGCTGAGGCAGGAGAATACCTTGAACCCGGGAGGCGGAGGCTGTGGTGAGCCAAGACTGTGCCATTACATTCCAGCCTGGGCAAAAAGAGTGAAACTCCATCTCAAAAAAAAAAAAAAAAAAAAAGTAGGCCGGGTGCAGTGGCTCACGCCTGTAATCCCACACTTTGGGAGGCTCGTGGATCACTAAAGGCCGCCTGGCCCACATGGTGAAACCCCATCTCTACTAAATATACAAAAATTAACCAGGCGTGGTGGCAGATGCCTGTAATCCCAGCTACTCGGGAGGCTGAGGAAGGAGAATCACTTGAACCTGGGAGGCGGACGTTGCAGTGAGCCGGGATTGTGCCACTGCACTCCAGCAAGACTCCATCTCAAAAAAAAAAAAAAAAAAAAAAGGAAATGATTAATATGAAATAAATATATATCAGGAAAAATATTAATTTTAGTCAAAATTTTTGTTCTTTATGACGTTTTGGCAATTATGTTTATCTTTTCATCTAAGATTTCTAACTGCAGAGTGTCACTTGGAATTCTTGCTTTTCACAGGGTCAACAGTGACATATATTCAGAATTTGCATGATATACTGTTATGTCTGTATTCACAAGTACACATATGGCTGCACACACATTTTTACAGACAGTGCCAAATATGCCACTATGTTGATTTGTTGTCATTTAATATTTATGGACAGGTCACAATACGCTGGACACTGAGATGATCTTCTATTCAGAATTCAATATCCAGTGTCAAACCTACCTAATGAATTGCTCCTGATTTGAGGTCTGTGGTCAAAAAGCCTTCACATGTTAGGGCTTCCTTATGATTTTTCTGGATGTTACTAAGTAATTCTCGCATTTTCATCTTGCAAGTCGGTTCTTTGTTGTGAGGATTTTCAGCTAGCATTTTGCTTACTGAAATCAGGTACATTTAGGAAATATAAATGTGCCAACATTTGTAGTCATCCGTGTTGCCCTCCAATAAAAATACAGTTTTAAAAATGAGAGCCATCCAGTGGGGTTTTTTTTAACATCCATGTTGCATGGTATCCCTTTAGTACATAATTGTTTTTTATTTGTAAGCATTGCTAAGTAAATTTACATTGAAATATTACTTAAACTTGATTTTTTAGTAAGTAATTAAATCCAAACGATGTATCATGGTCTACCATTAATACATACAATCTTTTGTTTTATCAAATAATGATACTCTTTATATCTATATGCAGAGTCCACTAGAGACAAAATTTACCATTAAAATTGAACTGAAAATGGGGGAAAATCTCAATTACTACACAAAAGTCATCAATATTTTCTCTGTAATTTACATAGCCATCAATATTACTCTCCTTCACATGTGGGGAAAAAAGAGGTATAAAGAAATTAAGTTGTTTCACTAATGTCTCACCACAACTGGATAAATTAATGTCTCCCTACTTTAAAAAGCATTTCAAAGATACTTGATCCTTTTTTTGTTAACACTTTCATGTACATAAAGGAAACAGAAATTTTCTCCTTCCTTTCCTGGGGACCATTATAATCTCCTCATAGACCCCAGAAATGCTTTGTTTTTATTAAAGACACGTGCTATAAAATATATGAAGATAATGGTAGAAGTGTTTTTATAATATCAGAAGGGTCTGCAGGCTGTTAATAAAATTTTCCACCAGGAGAATACAGAGTGGAGAGGATAAGACTAGACAAAATGAAAATCTATTCATGGGTGAGCCAAATTTAAACATTTACTGGAACCCTGTGAAAACAGTGCCATTGGTTGCAATTTCCAAGATGTTTTGCAGTATCAAAGAGATAGTGCAAATATCTTTTACCAAAACTGTGACTCAATGAAATAAATCTATATTATATTATATAATCATGTCTCAAAAACCCATTATGAAAACCATCAACAATGGTTACCACTGCTTTATACCCTTACATAGTTCGAATTTCCAATGAGCACATTATTTGTAATATAAAAATTAATTTCCACTTTTTAAGCTTAATTTTGAGATTTTCCACTTTGTGGATTATCTGGGTCAAATTTTACTCTGCAATTAATTGCAACAAATTGAAATTAAGTGCTTTCCTTAGTAGCCCAATATTTTTCAGGACTCTTACCCCCAGAAACTATTTGTGTATTTTAATATCATAAATAAATTTTAATATTAGTTTGGGACAAACACAACAGGTTCCAAAAGCATTGTATTCTAACCTTGAATTTGTTTAGGAGCTATCTACCATTTTGAAGTATACATGGATATCTCATAATTTAATGCTGTTCTTTCGTGATAAACATTAATATTTCCAGGTGTGCTAACAATATTTAGCTCTTGGTGCTTTACAAGACATTGAAAACATGACTTGACTACATTTAATTTGATTCCAATTAAAAAGCACTTAAGACGTTTCTACTGAATTAGATTACACTGGATGTTTCTATAGAAGACACTTCATTATCTGAGGCAGCTTTAATTTAAAATGACCACAGAGAGTGAAAAACACTGCTCATTTTAATAAAATGGGCCAAATCCCATATCATTATTTCACAATTGCATGCTGTAGATTTTGGTTTATTAAATAAATGTACAGAGGCACTGGGAAAAGCATGTGTTATACTGAGTGCCTCATCACAGTTCACCCAAGTCAGAGCTAACCACGCAGCTTTTAAGTCTTAACAGAAACCAGAAATGCTGTGAAAAAAAATTAATTAAAAATGAGGAGATAGTATCAAGACACTGACTGAAAATATTACGTTTTTACTAAATTTCTAAGTAGTCAGTTTTACAACTAACTAAAAACGAAAATGAACTTCTGACTTAGGCAACATTAGCAAATAAAGGCAAGGTGCCACCAAACCACTGGACTTCCTGAAACACAACATTTCCCCTTTTAAACAAAGAACTACCTTGAGATCAAATTACTATGTATTCACAAACAGGACAAAAATCAGAACAAAAATTGTTTGTATTCCCAACACTGTGTTAAACAATTTTCTAAAGTGTTATTATTTTACAAGTCCCAGTTTGTGTTAAAGTTTTAAAGGGAGAAAAGGATGACTGAAAACAAAAGGATGATTAAAAACAAATGTCTCAAAGTCAGTTATTTTGTACTAAGCATAAACCACATGGCTAGCTTTCATTGGAAAGAGCCCTGCAGATTCATGTGGCATGCCCATTTCTGATATTTCAGGAATAAAAGCAACTCTGTGGTTTGTGGCTAGTGATAAAGCACCAAGTGAACTTGATGTGTGTATGTTCTTGTATAGGAAAACCTGCAGCATTTTGCGCATTTCACACTTGAAACAATGTATTAGGCCTTCTAAAATTAATTGACCTAAAATCCAGTGATTCCACAATATATCTGTTGGATAATTAGAATTCTAAATACCAACAAATAAAATACATTATTGAATTTTAGATCTGCAATCAAACAAATATTTACAGGTGAAATTTGCAAAAATTATTTCCTTTTAAATTGGCATCATATCAAAATCTGTGCTACTGATTTGAAGCATATACGTATGATCAAAACCCTCCCCCAAAAGTACAATTCAACTCCAAAAACAATGATGTAAACTTTAAAACAATCTGCACCTGCTCTCACAGCCTAGGTGGGTCTCCTCTGAAGACAAATGAAATTTCATAATTGTAAGATTCCTTGAAAAGTCCACCTGACCTTGAGACCAAGAACAGCAGGGTGGGGGGAAGAGTAACCTGGTTTAGTGACCAGCAGCTATAGATATCAGGGAATGTGCTTGTTGTCAATGATCATTGCTGAAATCTGTCTATACCACACTGGAATGATCAATTTTGTAAATGATTGCAATAATCAAGGAAATTGCCTAATTTATAAATCCTTGCATACAGCATTTTAATGGATTCCTCTGTTTTCATGCTGATGCCTTCAAAGCTAAATGAATTGTTGTCCAGGCTGTCATTACGCAAAATGATAAAAACATTCCGTCTGGTGGGGAAACCACATCTCATGGATATTCAGACCCTCAACCCATAATCACTCATTAGTGACTTCCATGAAAGTTTCACACTGCTGAGCCTTTGGAAGAGCAAAAGAGCAAGCTTATTTGTGTCTGTATCTTTGTGGAAATCCCTGTTACAGTTTTGGAATTTGAACAAATTACCTGTCATTGAACTGTAATGCACTGGATGTGTCCCCCAGTTCTGACAGCCTCGTACTGTAGTAGTTTTCCTCTCTCTCTCTTTTTTGTCTAATGCTGCGCCATTTTTTTACCACCAAGCCTCAGAGTCAGGAGGCCCGGCCACACTGAACTCCCGGATTGTGCATCACATCAACATGGATGATGCTGGATGCGCTGAAGCAAATGTGTGTGATGTCCCAACCCTTATGCTCCCACTAACCAGTAAATCTATGGAGTCTACCTGGAAACCCAGGCTGCACACTATGCTCTTTCCCTAAGCCCGCCACACATAGATTGCTCTTCTCAGTTAAACCTTGGCCAATTGATTCCAGCCAATAGTGTGCTGTCAGTACTTTACTTACTGCTCAATCTCACTAACCTGACATTTATGGTGCACTGATTGGCCTCTGTCAGTGGTGCTGGTTGTAAATTCACTTTGAAAAGCTTTGTGTTAACAGCCTTCAACCAGGCTCCAAGAAGAGTACGAACAGGCAGCCTGACAATTGCTCGACCTCCTGCCCTTATTACAGTGAGTAAATCAGGGTTTGAGCCATTAGGCTGGAGCCTGGGGCCTACACAAAAAGGATTGACATGACGAAAGGTCAACCTCTGTCACACATGTGCAACAATTTGGATAATGGAATTCTGTAACTTATTTGAGTGAGGTGGCAAATGCTTACAAGGAAAAGTATATTCTGCTCTGGCTTCTCTGACTTTTATGCTAAGTACTTATACCGAAGTCTGTATTTCTTGTGTAAATATACAAGGAATGTCTGAACTAATGAAATCTTGGGGTATATACGATCCTAAAAAAGAATGAAAGAAAAAGAACGAAGGAGGCAGGCTCATAGTTGTTCTACATATAGGGTTCTTTAGAATAGCAAATGGTTTTTCCCATACTACCAGTGTATTAAATCCATCTTCTGAGACAAGAGGACTTTGATATTGTAGGCATATTCCCCAGCTGAGTAACGTGTAGTTTTTCATATTCAATCACAACAATTTTTAATCCATATTATACTACAACTGTAAGTGATTTCTGGGTAACACAATAGGTATTCTCAAATTAAAACTGCTTTAATTTACACAGTGAAATAAGAAGATTCCCCTGCAGGCTTCTTGGGACCAGTGTTACGGTATGACATTTCCATCAGATCACTTGCTGCCAGGCAGTGACTGGGGAGGGCAGGTTTCATTTACCCACTAACCTCTGAGATACTGATTTCTCTTTTTATACCTTACTTTTAAGTCAGTGTGGGAAAAGAAAAAAAATTACATGGTGTAAGAAAATATGCAGTTATGGACCAGTAAATATTTGTGAATTATTTTCTTCATATTGAGAAAATGCTATTGATAAAAGAAGCAATTTGTAAAAATAGATAAACTGAACTAATGAGAAAAATAATCCAGTGGATACAGAACTCATCAGTCTTTATAAAGTATCTGCAGCTAAAGCACTGTAGTGTCACATGCATGTTGGGATTAAACCTCACTGATGTGAGAATGTCCAAATGGCTGTTATAATTTTTTTTAAAGCAGAATTATTCTCGGACTTAGAAAACCAAGGGTGGCACTGTGCAGCATGATACATAAACCAAAAGGACCAGAACTTTAAATGGACATTTTCAAAGCAACTTAAAGTACTAAGTTTTGACTTTTAACACAATGCTGGAAACCATTCCAAGTGGTGGCAGATGGTTTTACAGTTTATGTAAAACTACAAAATGCTCACACTCTATCAAATAGGCACCACTATAAAAGACATCTTCAAATCAAATGAGGCAAAGCCAGAGAGATACACCAGCTGTTACTCTGCATAATTTAAAACATAATAGTAGCATTACTATGGTTTATTTTTAAGGAGAAATTATTTGAATTTCACAAATTTGACATATTCAAAACCAAACTGACAGGCAGACTATTATATTAAATGATAAATTGCTGAAAAACATGATTTTTACTTCAATATAACTGCGACAGCTACATAATTCTATCCCCTAGTGTCTTGGTGAATCACGCCAAAATGAGCCAAAGTCTATAAAGCAGAACATGGAATATATAATTACAGTACTATCACTGCGACAACTTTTAAGTTATTCTAATTTAATTGAAAATGATTAATTTAAAATAATTTTTTCAACATCTAAATACATATAAGTGGGTATAGTACTGTATATATGAAATTGAGTCATTTATAGAAACATACATAATATATTTAAAATATGAAATCAATTCATTTTCTTCTAGAACCAATTACCTATGATGGTTTTGAAATATAAACATTTAGCAATGTGTAATATATTTTTAATATTGGTTTTCATTAATATAGTTTGACTTAAGCTAAGCAGTAATGATGAAAAATAGACCATTTGCTTAACAGCAAAACTCTTATTAAATCTAAAATATTATGGCACAAAACCAAATCACAAAAAGGCTCACATTATGTTATCCCCCTTGATTTTCTGAAGAAAAATAATGAAGGTTTCCACATAGTGCAAATGAAAACGAGACACTCAAATTTACTCAGGCAAAGAGAAGACAGGTTCTGTAAAATTAAAGCCCTTTCTAGTATCTTAACTGTATTACTAACAAGTCACTACATTATTTCAATTAGCAGGATAATTTTTCTAGGGTGAAAATAAGTGCAATTTATTTTGTCATTCTTGCTAAAATTTCTTGTCAAGTCAGACACTGAGTTGAAAGGCCTGAGTAATTCTAGCCTATCTTAAACTGTAACCTTATTTTAAACTTCCGTATTTTATTCCAGTAGAATTTTAAGTATACACTGGGTACATTCCTCAGGTCCAGTCATATTAAATTCTGATGTTAAGCAGAAAGAGGAAACCGTGTGCAACTAGATTAATTTATCTCAAGAGAAAGGGGGCACATTAATAATTGAGATAATGTTTTCATAAATGTTGGAATCAAATGTGCCTTTTCACTTCTTTATTGGAAAACACATTAGGATAAAATTATCTCATTCTCATCAATAAGACCTAATTGCTGAGAAAGATTGTTTTCTTTGGAAAACATTGAGAAAGATTTTATTTCATATGATGTCCAAATAGCTAGAAATGTATCATGCATCCAAGTCTTGGAATAAATATATATAACCAAGGCAAGTCATTGTCTGATGCACCCTGTAATGTTTTGTTTTAAAGTATCTGAATTTATTATTGTTTAAAAAACACATTAAAATTCTGATTCTAAAAGAAACTGGCAAAAATAAATGACTAATTATTTGGCTTTTAGCTTGTAATCTTCTTAAACTATAAAAAATAAAAAATTACCTTGGCTTATTGCAAAAAAAGAAAAAACAACTCTCTTGGAATTTCCCATAAATACCCAGAAGAGTCAAAATGTACTGAATATAATGAAATGATATTTAACTTCCTTTAAATTGCTGTATTTTGAAGAACTATGATTATACACAAAGAAAATATTAACTAAAACAATGATTGCCTGCTTACAAACCAAACAAGCTCTCCATGGCTGATGTATGTTAAATAACAAAAAGTCATTTTTCTACAAAGAAAATAGAGCTTCTAATGATTAAATAAAAGGAGTAACTAAGGTGAACCTGATTGTTTCTGTAATAAGCCTTCATGTGTATAATAAAGTACAACCATACTAAAAACAATGAACTGTAAACTGAAACAAAAATCCATCATCTACTTGGAAATAGTGACGGGAAAAGATTAGCAATCCATTTATTGTACTGAAATAAAGATAAGTAACCCTGGTAAGCTCCATCAGGACCTGAGTATTGAACTTGAAATAAAAAGACATTTCTTCATCAGCAAATGACTTGAAAAAATGTGAGGAAGAGAAATGATTACAGTTGCCTTTTAAAATAAAATAATCATGATTCAACTGCTTTTAATTTTTTGAATACATTTTGTTGACTTGCTATTCTGGAAGACACCTAAAAGAATAAGTTTTTGAAATGGATAATTATTACACGAGTCATTAAACAATTATTGCCAAACATTTCCGATAGACCTACAATGTATTCTACTTACTGATTCTAATGTGAATAATATGGTGATTTTTTAAATTTCAGAAGAAAATTTAGCTTTGAAAGAAAGAACTAAAATTTAAGGAACAATCTAACATTTGGAATATTGTATTATAAATGTAACAATTCAAACAGTCATTTCATAAAAATAAATCATAATGCTTAAAAATTTTAAACTCATATTCTGTATCTTAAAAATCATTATGCTAATAAAAATCTGAAACCTATTTTATAAAGTAAGTATTTTATTTTACAAATGGATATTGGCACTAAGTTACCTGGCCCCAGTTAGTCGCATTTCACGTGATCTCCCAGGAGACTGACACATTTTGTATGGCTAAAGTTTTAAAATCCCTTCAATTCCCAAATGTACCTTATTCTAACTGTTGTTACAGATAATAAAAAAAATAGATTATGTCCTGAATTTAGGAGTTGGATCCTGTAGATCATCCAAGCATACACCCAGCAAGTCTTTTTTCTAACAGAGAACCAACTCTAAGAACCATCCCAGCACACTCAACTCACATGCCCTGAACAATAGATAAAATTCACTTTGTATCTACTGAAGTATCAAGAAAAAGAAAAACACTGACTAAATTCCCCAGTCTCTTTACTACAACAAAATTTTAACTTCATCAAGTACAAGTAAAGGTAGAAAAGAAAGGTTTCATAGTTTTCAGTGTTAATATGCATTGTTATAGTCTATATGTGTAGTGGCCTCCTGCCAACATCCCAATCATTCAAAGCCTTCTGGGGGGGAAAAAACCCACAATGAACTATGAGATTTTTGTTCATGTTTATGTCTTTGTCCCCTGGCACTCTAAAAATAGATAGGCATCAAAGGGCAATATAATAGTGTTCAGTTTTAACATCTTCAGGTAGAGTAAATTTGTACTATTGAACAATTGCTGTGCGATTTTCTTAGAAAAATATTGGCAGACCTTTAACTATATGATATTAGAGTTCCTAATAACACCACTGGAACATGAGAAGTACCTAAAAGTGTTTTATAAACTTTAAACCACATTGGAGGTTACAATCAATTAGTCAGAAACAAAAACCAAAATGTTTCCAAACCAGATGCTTTGAGCCGGGGCACTCCAGCAGATAACTATAGGGTAGGTAGTTCGTTGGCTTCCACGTCCTCATTTTGGGCTGCTGGGCTGTAGACTCATACACTCAGCTCCTCCTCCATCAAAAGACGCTTTGCAGACACAGGCCTCAGGACCCCATCCCCAACAGTCACGGGAGGGTTCCGGATACCAGGTCTGTTTTTCATACTGTATCTCCATGGCCTAACATAGTGCTGGCCAGAGGGAGCACTCATCAAAAATTTGAGTGGATTAATGAGTCCCATGAGCTTTATTTAGTGAATATAAGGCAGCTCACAGTGAAAAAGATCATTTTGACAGGCCAGCAAGCCAAGTATGAGAGGCAATCTCTTGCAGAAACGATGCATTAATGGAGCCCAGGGGTTCCTGTCAACTTGACCCCTGGCATTTAAGAAACTTTATTTTCTAGCTATTCCTACTTTATTATACCACTTGCCCAGTTAGTCAGATTTACATATTGTTTAAGGGTATGACTTCTGGCATCTTGTATTACATAAGCAACTTTCCATGGATGGAGGTGGCTAAGATTGGTAGGGGGATGACCTAATGATAGGCATCTATCTCTGCAGAAGTGAACCTCAATAATCCACCATGATGTTTTGGGAGAAACCTCAGGCTGACATTTTTCAAATAGGTTATTTTTAAATAATTGCTTCAGGTAAGATTGTGCCATTAAAGTATTATCCTCAATTGGGTTACACCAAAGTGCTCACAGTGTTCCCATGTTTTGATTTTCCATATTGATGAAGATTACATAATTTCCGTTCGTCAGAGAAGCAGCAGAATTTGCGATTTCTGATTCCCAATATAATTTGCTTATTTTGGGCCCTTTGATTCCCAATATAATTTGCTTACTTTGGGCCCTTTGAAAGTTGTGAAACATGTGATCTCTCACGTTCAACATTGACAAAATTGTTTTTATCTGAGAAAAGGGGCCAGCCTCTCCTTCCTCCCCTCTATGCTTCTGTTCCTTTCTGCTCACTACACAGAAACACACTGGAAGTGCTTGGAATGGGACATAAAGGTCACCCAGCTCAAACATTCTAATGCCCACCCTCCGCTGCTCCATCTCCTCAGCTGTTTTCTCTTTTTCTCAAAATTCACAGAGACCAACGGTCAAATCCATTCCAGCTGGAATGGAGGCAGGTTAAGGTGACTCTGTCTTCAGACACCTGTAGGCTGTTTCCCTGGCTGGGTTGCTATTGTGTCAGTCCCAGATCTGTCAGCCTCCTTACTGCAGGTGCTTCAGACACCAGGCATCTACAGGACCAGAGAAATCTATTCTCCACTACCCTCTGGGGGCCAAGGGAGGCTCTCTTCGCAGTTGCCACCGCCAAAGGCCAGGCTCCCTGCCGGCCAAGGCTCCCTGCTGGCCAAGGCTCCTGCTCGGTGGGGAGGCGCTGTGCAGCCGGCCACTTACCTCCCAGAGATGCTGCGTGTTCCTCACGGCGCCTGCCTGCACCTTCTCTGGGGGCAGAAGCACGCCTTGGAAAGGTCCAATCCAGGTGCCTTGCTGGATCCTCTGCGCCGCGCAGATGCCGTAGGCCAGGCCGGGCACAGTACTGGTGCAGAGGCACACCTCGCGAGGCAGGTCCCGCAGCCACTCCGGCAGCTCCGGCGGGGGCGCGGCGGCCGCAGCGCTGCTGGTGCCCACAAGCCGGCGCAGCGAGTGCAGTGGCCCATGCATAGGGCACTCGCCGTTGCGGTTGTCCGCGCACATGTCGCAACCTGCGGGAGACAAGAAGGAGGAAGGGAAGGGAGCGGGTTAATCCGGCCGCCCCGAGCGGCCCATCTTTGAGTAAACTCCCGAGACAACAGCATCACCGCCCGCCTGGGTAAGCCACCTTCGAGGAAGGTGATGCCTTGGGGGCACCGAAGCAACTCAGAGGAGGAGGAGAAGAGAACCCGCGCCGCTCCCTTGGAATTCGCCGCACCCAGATCTGCCTGGTACCGGGCCAGGACTCCAGGCTCCCCAAAAAGCCTTCGGATCTGGGCGCAGATAGCATGTCCGCTCTCCACGGAAGCGACAGTTCCAGGCTTCTTCCTCCCGTTTCAGTCTCTCTGCATCTCTCCCTCTGTCTCTGTCTCTCTCTCTCTCTTCCCTACTGTCTCTCGTTCCTTCTGACCCTCTCGCCCATTCCTGAGGTTTCTATCTGGAGTTTCAGGATGTGTTTATCCTTGTATTGCGAAAAAAAAGCCCGTCTCTTGCCCAATCTGCTATCTCGAAGAGATTCTATACTGGTCGTCTGGGTATTCAGCTTTCCTCATTTTACAATTACACAGGAGACGATTTAAAATCACCAGACGGGGCGGGGTGGGGGAGACGACCAGTCTATCGCGGGTGCCATTCGCACTTCCTTCGACCCAGAGACTCGGAGGCTTCCTCGACTGCCTCCCAAACGCCACGGGACAGGGCAGAGCAAGCCTGCAGCCCGGTAGAGCAGGAGCCGCAGCCCCAGGACTCCAAGGGCGCGCCCGAAATGGGGTCCCTCAAGCGACCAGTCAGTTCTCCCTCCAGGCACTGAAGCAGGGCGGGGACAGGTGGGGCGGGGTGGGGGACGGGGGTGCTGTTCTGGAGGGTTTGGTGTGCACGCTCTCCCTAGACGCCGGAAAGAAATGAATAGCAAATTTAACGATCAGCGTAATTGTTAGAGAAGGCACCAACTCCTGCCCCGACGGCTGTTCTCCAGGCTAAATGCGATTCTGTTGTGCTATACAATGGGTGAAGCTGTAGATAAAGCTGTCTCTCTCCGACACTCTCCAAAGCAGCCTGCGCGAGAGGGACCCCCACCCTCCGGGCCGGGCGGTAGTGGGCGCCCAGTATCCCTCCACTCGAACTGGGCTGGAAGGAGGCAGGCGGCCACGGGAAATACAGCCTGTGGCGACTGCGCTGTCGGATCGCAGCGCCCTCCGGGTTATTAATGGGCCTGGAGGAGCCGCCGTGTCTGCGCCTCAGCGCGGATGGCCTGCCCCGAGAAGGTGGCCTCGGCGCCCGCCGGCGCGACCCAGCCTCCTTGGCCCAGCTTCCCTGAGGAGCCACGGCGACCCCGCGCAAGTGTCAGGCTTATGGCACTGAGCCTGACACCTGGCGAGTCCCGCCTGGCAGACACGGTGAAAGCTGGCCACCGATGGATGCGCCAGAGCGCGGCGGCGGGTGGCCTTGGCTGCAGCCAGGCCTGGTGGATCACCCTGGATGTGCCCTATCTGCTGAAATGACCGAAATGCCCAAGAAACTTATGAATCTGTATGAAACGTTTGTGTCAGGAACAGCTAATCGCAACCCAGCATGGTAAGGGAGCCCTCGATTTGCCATTTGCTTCACAGCAAAGGAGGGCTGACTATGTAAGCCTCCTGTCTCACTGGAGGGGGCTCTAGCCAGCCAAACCTTCGCCTCAGTCAGCAGCTACTCCTCTACTCCTCCCAAGAGAGCTGGAAGAATGAGGGCTGCAAGCTTCTCAGAAATGTCCCCAGACCTCTGAAGTGAAAAGCAACAACTTGTTTCGGAAAGCAGAGAAGCGTCCATGCCGCTGGGCCTCCCTTGCACAAAGGCCCTCTTCTGTCCCTCCTCTGCCAGCAACACAAACTATTGTTAAAATTCTTCCAGACTCTGCTTTTGACCCCAGGGCCTGGATGGGAGTATTCTCACACTTATCCATATGTCAACTCCTCTGAAACACACACACTTCACACACCCTCTCAAGCTTATTGATTGTGAAAATAAAAACTTCAAGACATTTTGGGAATTACATGAAAGACAATAAACACAATTACAGTGCATACCACGTGTCAGACACCTGTCTAGAACCAACAACCAGCATATTATCTAACTATCATGATTCCCATTCTGCAGATAAAGCAATTCCCAAGCACTACTACTCCACCAAGAACCAGAAGCTAGAAAGTGGCAGAGAAAGGATTCACAGTCAAGGCTGCCTGACTGCAAGGCCTCTAAACCCAGAGATTTTTAAAAGACTAATGAAAGCTGGGGGAATTTAACATTCAAACTCATGACTCAATTGAACTGAAATATTTCACTGAAGTAACTTTGTGGGCCATGAAAATTGCTGTAGCATGATTGAGTTATGGAGGTTTCTCTCTTTCCCACACTCTTGTGTTTTCGGACATTAAAGTAAGAGATTGGATAGGAAAATATATAGATAATGTCTATAATTTTGAATGTTACTGTCTGACTTCAGAGACAGCCTTTCAGCACCTTTGCAAAAATAGCTAAAAGCAAATGACAATAAGCAAAGGCAATATGCCCATGGAAATAGAAATAAGTCACTCCAGGGAGTTGCTTAACTGATTTTTTTTTTCTGCTTGACTCAATGATGCAAATGGTGAGAAGAGTGTTTAGTTTTCATTCCCTAGCAGCCTGTGCCAGAGACAGTCAACTTCCAACATGCTTCTCCACACGTGTCATCCCATCAACGACATCAGCATAGGTACCAACTCCAGCCACTACCTCCATAGACAAAAAGCACACTTCTAATATTTGTAATGCATGATAATAAAACTGTGGCTAAGGCCTTTCTCCAAGAAGTCCTCTAAAGCCGTCTTCAACTTATTGTTTCATTTGTCTCCATAAAGAGTTGAAAAACTTAATAGTAGCATTATGCTACTATTAAAAGTGAAAAACTGAGGCTCTCCCAATATCTAGAAGACTATCTGTGTGTTAGGTCCACAGCAGGCTAGACAAAGTCAATCAACTTTAATTAGTCCACCCAACAGGGGTCTTCTTAATTTGTGAACCACTCCATGCTATATCAAAATATTCTGCCAGAAAAGTTGACCAACTGCCATCAAGATACATGTTATATTCCAATGTTATTTTTTAATACACAAAATCCCCCGGCTGAAACATTTGGGTTCTAACTTATGTCTGAGTCTCAGGGTAGCTTGAGGATATTAAAAACAAGTAACATTTCTTGGGATTGACAAATATGCTTAAGAAGACAAACATTCTAGCAGAGTATAAACACCTACATGAAAAGGTTTGAAAGAGAAGCAGGCTATATGAGACGGCCAAACTATGTATAAATGTATATAATATATGTCATTATATTATATATACACACACAGAGCATTCCAAGCCAAGCAATACATAATACAACTACTTAGGTTCCTAACAAGGAAGCAGGTAAATGTTCATACTTTCTCTTAAAATCAGGGGAAGAGTTTTTGTACAAGTTCATAATTGTTATTCATAAATAATTTTTTACGTTTGTGGGAGATACTTTCATATGCTCTAAGCAACACACTTTGAAATGCCATTTTAGCATTAGGTAATATAAGAGACCATGGTTCCTCTTCTATCTTGAGTAAATCCGTCAATGCTCCTGTCTAAGCGTCTCTGAGTAAAGGAAGGTGCTGTCATTAGGTTACAGACTTGTTCGCCTCCTGGCATCAGAAGGCCAGGCCAAGTGCAGTTAAGAGGAGACTTTCACTCTTCATTTCCTATCCTTCTGTGTTGTTTCAATGTCTTTAAAGTGCAATAGATCTTTACAATATATCTATTTTAAGGTAAAGGCGGCAAAGCAGGCCATGGTTTTCTTTTCTGGAATTTCATTTCTCGTTCTAGGAAAGGTGAAATATAAAACGCTTCCGGGCTTTTGGTGTGTGGAGAGGCCAACAGTCATGTGTAGGCGCGTGGGGAGTGACAGCTACACCACATCTTCACTCCCCAGTACCTGCCCGACGCCTTCGTTGGCTCTCACCCGCCCTGTATATAGGAAAGCAAGGAGTAAGTGAAAAGCCTGCTTCCCCGCCTGGGCGCCACTACCCACCCCGGCTGTAAATCCTCCCCTACCGCCGCCAAGGTCGCGGCCCTCAGTCTCGCAGGCCGAGACCTGAGGGGCCGGCGCCCATCGATCCCAGTCCGGCGACTAGGACCCGGGAGTGCCGCCTGCTGGCAGTGCCGCGTGCGCCCTAGGCGGGGAGGGGCGTGGGGGCTGGGGAGCCGGGCAGAGGGCGGGCAGGCAGAGCATCCGGGCCCGAATTTCTCGCGTGGGGTTCACGCCCCCGGGGCTCCAGCCTGCGGTCCCCCCACTGCCTTCTCGAGCTATAGGCTAGATGGGATGGCTGAAAGGGAGCGATGGGCGGGGTGGGGCGCCCAGGCCTCAGCGCCGATGCCTGAGTTTTGAAGGTCCCACCCCGCTCCTGCCCACGAAAGGCTCTCTTCTGACATGAGGCGTGGCCGCCGACACCACCCACGATCCGACATCCCCACTGCACTCCGCCACCCACCCGGCCCTCCTCCTCTACCCGGCAGGGGTCTTCCAAGCCCCGGGAGCGGGTCTAGAAGCAGATCCAGAGGCGAGGCAGGTTTGCCTGGCCGCCGGAAGGGGAGCCAATTGATTTCAGTCTCGACCCTGCGGGGCGGCCCAGCTCCTGGGAATTCTCTCAGGAACTCTCCCTCTACGCGAGTTTAAAGCTCCCCGCGAATCGCAAAAGCTCTGGGCGTTCTCTGCCCTGCCTGGCTGCGGGCTTGACCCTGGGACCAAGAGGGAGAGACAAAAAGAAGAGAGCAAGAAGGTGGGAGGGAGAAAATGTGGGTCTTATTTGTCTTCCGATGACTGTATTAATAAATTAAATTGGGAGCGCCAGTTTGTGAGGGTGAGAGAATATTGCGCAGAGATAAACCTCGCCGGCCCCTGCCCCTGCGAGGCTGCCATATACCAATGCGGAGATGATGAATAGGAGCCGCGAGAGGAGATCGAAGCGGGTCTGGGCTGGCTCCACTCTCTCCTACAAAACTATAGGGCAATTAATTGTGGCTTGTCCCCTCATCCTTCATCTCCTAGTGGCACATATCGATGGAGATTACTGCTGATGGACCATTTTATCACCTTGAATAAACAGTCGCCACCTCTTCTAACCTCAATCTAATATATGGCTGTATGTTCGGTTTCAGGGCGCTAGATAACGAAAGATGTAAAATAGCTAAATCATGTGTGTTACGGGATGAGGCTGGGCTTGCACACACGCGAGAGAGAGAGAGAGAGAGAGAGAGAGAAACACAAAAGCCCACGCACTGAAGCCAAAGCTCCCTCCCACCCGGACCAGGTCTGCAATCTAAGGCGCTCGCTGGTCTTTGACAGAGGAGGCGCAGGGCAGAAGGGGCGCAGTGGATGTTCCTCGGTTGCACAAAAAGCCTGCTGGTGTGCCACTGGGCTCGAAGTTGCCCAAACAGGACCTGCGTTTTCCACCTGGGTGGGAAGGGATTAGGGAAGGTCAGAAAACACTCGCCCTCCTTTATCTCTTTCCTTGACCCCTTAGCAAGCAACCGGACAAACCAGTGTTAGGCCCAGACTCCCTTTTCTCTCCCCAGCCCCTCCCCCTAAACCCTTGGAAAGCCTGGTGTTCCCAACAAGGAAGCCTCAAGCCCCGCTCCCACACCCATGCACACACCGGCGCTGTTTCCAGCCTGTTCCCTGCGCAGGAGGGTTCCAGTAAATCGGGAGGGGACAGAGACCCCTCCCCCAACTAGGGAATTTGCAAAGTGGTCCAACTCTCCCCCGAGACACCCAAAGTGGCTCAGTTCCCGCCTCCCTCCCAGGTCCTAGGGAAGCACATCTTTACAAAAAAGGCCTGAAAAACTAATGGGCTGTGCTGAGAGTACAGCCGGGATGCTACTCAGAAACGCCAGGCGCGCCCTGTGACTGTCTCTCTCCACTTTTCAAGAGCAGGCAACGCACCAGCTCCCAGAACCCGGGAAGAGGCCACTCCGATGGAGCCTGACTAAATCAATGGCTTCAGGCAGCCCAGCAGCAAATGAGGGCAGTAATATTAGACGGGGAAGGAAGGGCCCCATCCCCCATTTATATCGCAGGAGGCACCACTTGATTTTTAAGAGAAGGCGGCAGCAGCAGCAACAGCAGAGCATTCAGAGCTTCGGTGGAAACTGTACTTCAGTCACAGGGTAAACTGATACGGAGTTAGGAACATACTGGAAAAGCTCACCCGGGTAGCTTGCAGTTTCTGCTGTTTTAATATCTTTTAGAACGAAAGAGAGCTACAAGCCCCATCACTGTGACATTTGCCATAGATGCCAATAAAGTTTCAAGGTGAAACTAGTGTTCCTAAGTTCTTTTCTTACAGAGCAATGATATGTATTGCTGATCCTAGGCAAAAAGTTACTTTGCTAAAGGGAAGGGAGAAGTAAGGAGGCACCCCCGCATCCCGCCCTTTTTATTTCGCCTTGTGAGAAAAAGAGAAAACAACTCAATACCTATCCTTTTAAGTACGAAGTGACAAAATGAAGCAATGCTAAGTGGTCACTTCACAGAATTCTTTTAGAGGGAGATGGTAAAAAAACTAAAAGAAAAACTAGGGAAATCTATACATGATAAATTAATAGGAGCTTCCCTCTGCCTCCACCCTTCCTTTCACTCCACCTCCACTCACATACAACTCGAGAATGAGGAGAAGCTTCTGTTTTTCACAGCCTTTCAATAACCATTATGCCAACTTCCCCTGCCAAAGGAAACGAGTTTCCCACTATTTGCATTTCTGACTTGTTTTAAGCCCCTACTTAGATTAAACTCAATCACGTTTCATCTTTGTAAAAGTACATCCCATGGCTTCAAATGAGTGCCTAAGCTTGCTTGTCCAGAGAAGTTCCTGGAAGAATGGGAGATCTCGTCTCCCAGCATTACACAGCGCTATCTCAGCTTTCTATTTTCTTTCTCAATTGCCCTTTAATTAGTGAGCAACGTGGGGTGTAACTCTAATAGGACAATCTAATTTTCTTTCCCTTCTGTCTTTTCCCCTGCACTTCAAACACTGAAACAATCCAGTTGGCTCAAAAGGAGATACCAGAAGATTAACACAATATAAATTATTTAAATAAAATTGTAATTTATTTTCTCCAACCAGAGAAAAAAGTTACCCAGGCAATAAACTGGTTCAATACCCATATATTAATTAGGAATCTATCCTAATTCTTTCTCGAATTAGTCTGTTTTCTCTGGTGAAAACGTATTAATTTTCCAGACTGCATTGTAAACAGTACAGGAGCTCAGCACACAGCCAGGGATTTGGGGTGTACTGCTGGTGACTTCTCTAGCATATATTTAATTCAGAAGTGAAATTGCAAGATTGATGAAGCATTCTCAGCCTGCAATGGCTATATTTCACTTAGCAGTAAGACATACCTTTTCCAAGGCAGTTTAAAAATCTTTTTATTTCATAATTTAAAATACTTGCTTCAAAAACACACATTCAAGAAATTCAGTAGGAGATAAGTATTTTTTGAAATCTGTTGGGAGAGTATAATGTTGTAAAACTTTCTGAAACTCTGAAATACAAGTCTTCTCAACTGCACAGCAAAATTAGAGTTGAAACCACTATTTTAAGCCAGTGCTTTACTCTCAAACTTTATAAAGAAAAAAGTAAATACGATTGCTCTTTCTGTTGGTAATTATTATCTCCATCACAGCTATGTCCAACATAATGAAAATATTCATAGACCTCAACCACGAGGCAGTTGCCCAGTGTTTTTTTTTTTTCATCAAATCAACGACTTAGGGAATCCTTTAAAGAGCTATAACTGAACTTATTTTGCTTTTACAACGAATTAAGAAGTTCACAGAGCGGTAGACATTTTGCAAGAAGCAACTTATTCAAAATTGAATAAAAATAAATGTTTTAAATTAACTTTACTCATACAGAAGCCAGACGAAGGAATGAGATGAAGAAAATAGCTGAATGAATGCTGATCTTTCAAATCCTGTATTGCTTTCAATCTGACGCTCTTAACACACTTTAATGTTATCTCCAGAAGTCTCTGGGAGCACGTTTAACACTCCCAACACAGTATAGGTGTAAACACAGTATAACTTCTGAAATTATCAAAAAGAAGCAGGTATAAAGAAGTACATATTGCTTGATCTTCATTTAGAGTTTTGCTTCAAAACCGCCAAATGGAACTGTACTTGTGATAAGCGTTTCAAATTGTGAATATAGAAACCGAAGCTACAGGAATTCTGATGTTTAGTTAGGCATTTGCTATTAACTTGGAGGAAGAGGGGAGTAAGCGTCTTTTACTAAATTACAGTCACCCTAATTTCTAAAAATAAATACATAAACCAACATGGGTTATGAATGTTTGCGGGGTCAAAGGTGCGCGGATAAAGCGGGATCAGCGGAATCGGAGGAGAACAGAAATTTTCTTCTCAGTAAGTAGCAGTCATTTTTTTTCTTTTCCTTCTTTTTAAATGAATAGTAGATCTAAGAATACTGCCTGCCTTCAAGGAGAAACGGACTCAGTTTCATCTAAAATTCCTACTCCAGTGAGGCCTGGCCAGCGAACAGCTCCCGCCGGTTCCCCCACAACCCCGCGGCCCGAAAATGACCCCTCCAGAGGTGGGGTGGAGAGTAGCAAAAACAAGCCCTGGTCTGCGTGCTCCCCAGAGACGCTGAGGGTCCCTCCCTCGTCCCGGCTAAGGCCAGGCAGGGCCTGACCCAGACACCCCCTGTCACACGCTGCCAGTACCCGCCTGGCCCCGGGCACTGTCCGGCGGGAGGGCAGAGGTCTGTTAGGCCGGGTCCACGGTAGACTCCGGCCCCAAACACTTGGGACTGTGAAGCAGGTGAGGAGAGGGAGGGAGAGGGAACCCCAAAGTGCCACCGGCCGTCCCATCCGTTCTCTTTCCTTCTCCAACGCCAGAAAACTTTTGTCACAGAGATCGGGGAGGCGCGGGCCAGCGGCCAGGACCAGCTGCTCCCCACCCACCCGGCCCCGTGTCACTCCTATCCGACCCGCCTCCCTGACAGGCACCCGCGCCCGCCGGCGCCGGCGCCCCGGGAGAGAGCGCGCGGGCTGCGGCTACGTACGGTTGTTGGGGTCGCTGGTGTGCTGGTTGAGCGGGATGATCTCCATGCGCTGCTGACCATACAGGTAATAGTCCAGCTCCTCTGCGCTGCAGCGGAAGCGCGGGGCGCCGCGACCCTCCCCGCCGCCGCCGCCACCGCACTTGACGGGCCCGGGGCCGGAGGTGGCGCCGAGGCACAGTTCCTTGGGGGGCAGCGGCTCGGCGGCGACGGCAGCGGCGGCTAGAGGCGCGAACACCGGCAGCTGCGACACCGGCAGGGCCGAGAGACCAGCCAGCGCGGCGGCAGCGGCTGCAGCAGCGCAGGAGGAGGCAGAGGAGGCGGAGGTGGAAGAGGAAGCCGGGGTGGACGAGGCGGAGGAGAGAGAGGCGGGCCGCGGGCGCAGGCTGTCCGGCGGAGGCTCAGCCCGCTCCGGGGGCGGCGGCGGCGGCGGCGGCGGCTGAAGAGGCTGCGGCGCGCTCAGGGGACCCGCGGCGCCGCTGCCCTTGAGCGGGCCTGCGCCGCCGTGAGGGAAGAGTTGCTGCCAGTGCTGCAGGTAGGCTGGGTCCACTTTGAGGAAGGCCGAACCGCCGGGGTCTCCGGGCTTCAGCATGTCCGGCGCCTCGAACTGGGGGCAGAGGGCAGGGAAGAGGGGGCGCGTGAGCTGGACGAAAGGGGCCGGGAAGAGGGCCACTGGGACCCTGGAGAAGGTGCCCGAGCCGGTGGTTCAGCCGGCGGCCGCCCGGTTCCGCGGCTCCCTCTTCCCAACTCCGCTTGGGCGCAAAGTTTACTCCGAAGCTGCGGCGCCGCACGGAGGGAGCTGTGTGCACCCTGCTCTGCCTCCCCGATCGCAGCGTCCAGCTCCCATCCAGCAATGCTGGGGCCCGACAGGAGGGCGCTGCCCGGTAGAACTCGGCTGCAGGACGCAGCCCCCGCCCTCAGCCAGCGCCCGGAGCCGACCCGAGCCGGCGTGGCGCAGCGCCCGAGCCGCGTTGGCCTCAGGCGCCAGGAGGCAGAACAGTCTCGCCGCCCGCCCCCAACCTAGGACCACCAACCTTCCTATCTACCAAGCCCTAGACTCTTTAAGTCCCAGACGAGCCTCACCTTACCTGAAAACTCGGTGCTGCCGGTGGGTGCGTGCGGGTGTCTCGGTGAGCGTGCGGGTGCGCGAGAGTGTGCGCCCTGGGTGCGCTACATGCCCCTAAGCAGCGCGGGAGGAGAGTCCTAGAGATTGTGCCGCCCGGAAACCTCCCGACCTGCAAGGGAGAAAATTGGGAGGCCCGCGGAGGGCGCGAGAGTGCGGACGGACCTGGGCGCCCGACTCAACCGCCGTGGGCTGCTGCGCTTGGCCGCTGCCGCGTCCTGGCTCCTTGGTTCCACGCTCTGGCAGCCTCCCGGCTGGACACGTGGGTTTTACGACAGCACAAAATAGAGTGAGTGAGTGTGTGTGTGTGTGAGAGAGAGGGGGGGGAGAGAGAGAGAGAGAGAGAGAGAGAGAGAGAGAGAGAGAGAGAGAGAGAGAGAACGGAGGGGGGAGGGGAGGCAGGCCAGAAGAAGGGGAGGGGAGAGGGAAGAAGGAAGTTCTAATTCGGCCCGACCCACACCGCCAGAGCACCGCCAGAGCGCCTTTCCCGCACAAACTCCTCCGCCCTCCCATCCCCTGTTTTTTTGGCGTGACGTCTGCCGCTAGCCTGTTGTCTCTTTCTGCCCATGATATGTCTTTTCTGGGTCCCAGCTCAGTGCCCTGATCTTGAAAGCAGTGGAAATGCGGCAACCGGAATGCATCTCCGCACACGCTGTGGTGTCCGCGCTGGAGCAAGCCCGCGCCGCCAGGACCGGGTTTGCGCTTTTGCCCGGCTCAGTTTTTCCTGAAGTGCTTCTGGGTGCCAGAGTCCACTCGCCCGCCACGCAACCTCTAACATAAATCCTCCGGGGAGAAAAGTTGGGGGCGGAGCGGGACGGGTTGCGCGCTGCAGTGAAACCCTCTGTCTGCAGCCCAGGAGGGAGGCTTGTCGGTGCAGGGAGGCGTAGGACCGAGGGTCCTGGGACCGAGAGCAGCTGGTCCTGGAGGGACTCAAGCTTGGCCGTGGGGCTGGGAGGCGGCTGCAATGGAGTCTGCACTCCACCCAGCGCTCTGCTGACCCCCTCTCGGGTTGTCTTCTGGAGGGCTCTTTCCCTCTCCTTCTTGGGGCCCGGAGACAAGTATCCAGTGTTACGTCTGGTGGCACAACTGTTCCGGGACACGGGCGAGGCTGTTTGCAGTCAGCTGCCTGCGGCTGCCCCAGGAGGTCACGCATAGGTTTCTCTACCCAAAACCTGGTGTTAGAGGGGCAGGGTGGGAGTGCAGCCCCACCTCCACCATGTCCTCTCCCCAGACTTTGTGCCAGGGCAGCCCTTCGATGCAGTCTCGCACCCACGAATGAGGCACTTGCCCCCCAGCTCTTCCTGGCATTTTCGGTAGTAGATGGTAGAGGGCACAGGCAGGGTGTGTGAAATTGACCGACTCAGGAGGTACTTTCCCATCGCCGGGGTTCTAGCCATACCGCAAAGAGAAGAAACGGCATTTATCTTTTTCCAAACAACCTAACTTATTTAGCACTTGCCAGTCTGAGCAATTAATAGCCATTCTTTCCTGATTTCTCCTTGTTTCTTTTTCTCTTCCCACCACTCAAGTTTTCTGAACCTGGGAAACGTGCTGTTCAGACTTCATCCGGGTCTCATTCAGGATGCTTCGATGTTGGTTGGAAGAGAGTTAGACCGAAAATGTTTTGACTGGCGTCGTTATGACAAGGTCATCCGTCATTGTTGGATAGATTGATAGCACCCAAGTTTAAGGCAGACACCACGAGGGAAAGCCCACGGCGCTGTGGTCCCGGAGGCTAACCAGGCAGTGTCCGCAGACCTCCAGCAACTCCATCGGGAGGAGAGGATGAAGTTCCAGGCCCGTTTCAATTAATCTGCTCGCAGAACTGCCGAAGAGTGGCTTGTCGGGCCACGGGAGAAGAAACAAATGCTCTTTCTCACACTCTCCTGGTTCATTGCTGAGAAACCAGGACACTCCTCTGTTCCCTGGGAGAGACAGTGAACTCCAGGGATGGAAGTCCGGACTCCGGCGGCGGTCCCGTCATTTGCCTTCTTGTTTCTGCCCAAACCCAGCTAGTTCCAAGCGCTTGGTCCCCAAGACTGGAAGTCCCAAAGAACCTACCTCTACCTGTCCCAACCCCGCCTCCCCCCTACCCCTTCACCCCCTGCCACCATTAGAAAGTCTCTGGATTTTGAAATGCTAGTTGCAGCAGCTGCTTCCGTGGCCTCATGCCGCCCACACTCTGGGAAGCGGAGGAGGGAGGGTTCCTCTCGTAATAAGATTAGCTGACCTGTTAATGAGAGTTTTGGACGTGCCGGGCGGGGGTAGGCGCTTTATGTCCATTTAATCCACCTACATGCGGAGAAGGCATTATCATTAACCCCCATATTGTAGATGGGGACCGCTGAGGTTCGGAAAGTTTAGATGGGTTGCCTAAGGTCACGCCATTAATGAGTAATGGAGACGGATTCAAATACCGTTCGGTAAGTTGCCAAGTGCATCTTCTGCCTACCCTAGTCCAACCTGTAGCCACTCGGTCCAGACTGACGCCAGAGGGGCTATCATGGGAGAGATTTGGTTCCCCTCGCTGCGGGGGCCAGGGAAGAAGCTGAGAAGGTAGCAAAGTCCCCCTCGCCCACTAAGTCTACAGGTGGCGTACCTGGGTAATCCGATTCAAGCTTCCGCCACACCCACCCCGGGCACAAGTCGATCCCGAGGCTTACGGGACCCTAAGGCCCAGAGGCTACAGGAACCTCCCGTGAAGGGGGCAGGAGAAAGTTTGAGGGAGAGCCCTGAAGGTCTGGGAGCGAACGAAAAAGTCTGGAAGGGAATAGACCAGGAGTCAGGACTTCCCCTGCACCTCCCCAGCAGGCCCACTGCGCCGGGCGGGGCCCCTGCCTCCACCGCGGCTTCCGGGATGCCCGCAGAGCTCGGCTGAGGCGGGGTCGGCGTCATCCTCACCCGGTGCGCACAAGGGCGCGCAGCGGCCTAAGCTGGACCCCCGACGCTGCGCGCGCTCTGAGGGGCGCTTCCCCCTCACACAGTTGACCCTGGGCCCGCTTGGTCACGGCCACCCTGGCGCATCTCCGTAGTTTTTAGAAAGTGAGCCCACCGACGGCAAGGACATGCACCCCCTCAAATCCGCTTCCGCCACCCCCTTCAATACTGAGAAGACCACGGAAACAAATCACTTCGACCACTTAGAAAGCGATCAAACCTTTATAAAAATCCATCGCTCCCAAATCGATGGGTGAATATTTGCTGGGAATTTGTTCCAGAGGAATAAATAAGGAGCCTTGAGTGTATTAAATGCAAACGGGGGGACACGGTGGTGTTTTTCTTCATTGATTAATGACCTCTAAAATAAAACAAGTGGGAAGAGGAGCCAGGATCGATAAATTACCCAAATTCATCATTTTCTCGAGCATTTTCGCCCCGAAAATTATCCTTGGGAAGCCCATTGTACCCTGAGCTGGGAGGGGAAGGATGGAGCTGGAGGCCAGGGTAGGGAGGGAGCAGCAGAAGGGGTAGGAGGAGAGAAGGGGGTTCTGTCCAGGAGACCCTCTATCTGATTCCGTTTGACATACAATTCAAAACTTTGCCTTTCATATTATTTTTTCTTGATGGGGGAGTGGAACAAATGGTCGGTTGCCTTTGACAGGACTCCAATAAAGGATTCAGCAGCTCTCCGCTCTGCCCTGGGTGCTCCTGCTTCTAGGTTTAAGGTCACGGGTGGCTGAGTTAATAATTCATTAATATAGACATTTATTCAGAAGGGTTCGCTGAGATCCACTCTTCCTGCCTCCTCCCAGAGATTTATTTTCCTAGGAAATGGATGGGGGTGGGGGGTGGGCTGCAGGTGAAAGGAGGGGGGCGGGAGGAGAAAGAAAGGCTGGCTATAGCTAGGAGGAATCTTTGCTGAGCCATATTAGCAGACAGGTCCCTTGAGCCTGCCAGCAAAAACTTGGTTGAAAATGTGGTATCTAAACAGCACAGAGACTCTGGCCTGCGGTTTCCCTTTTTCCTTCCATACCTGTTCATTCGCTTGTTTAGAAAGCTCCTTTCCTCCATGGTTTGGGACCAGGGAGGAGCCTTCTCACTGAGGATCTTGGATTGCAGGCAAAAGGGAAAGCTCTGAGAAAAAAACAGGACCCCACCCCCATCCCTATGAGGTTCCCAAGGGAGGAGCTTTGAAACTTGCCCAGACTTGGAATCTAAGGGAACCTCCTCTCCTGAGGGCACAGGCAACTTTTGGAGGACACTCCACCCCTCAGAAATGGGATCATGGAGAAGGGGGTTGGAGGCGGAGACTGAAAGTAAATAGTAAGTAATAAATTAGTAATGGTTAGATGGAAATAAGTGCTATGGAAAGCAATTAAGGATAGAGGGAAAGGGAGTGCATGTAGGTGGAAGGAGTTACTGTTTTACATATAGTGGCCAGGGAAAGCTTCTGTTAGAAAGTGAAATTTAAATAGAGACTTGAAGCAAGAAGATGCCAGTTTTCTGTCCAGAGCGGGATATTCCCTGCCCTAACCTATAGCCAGTGGCTAAAGCAGTAAAAGGGGCCTCTCCTGAAGAACTGTTAAGGATTTGCCTCCTCGCTACTGGCCACACTTGCTTCCCTTAAGCTGCTGTGTACTACTCGATATTCTTTCAGTACCTCCATTGACTGTTCTCATCAATTGGAGTCGCCTAACTTGCTGGTAACTTAGACCCTGACACGGTGACCGACCTCCAACTATCTGGACCTCAATTTCTTCAACAGTCCAAAGAAGAGGCAGGACAAATGCAGTGTTCTGTCCTAAGCTTTTATGAAGCAGCTACCGAATTCTGACCCCCCCACCCTATTACATATTTTATACCCCACTCCTGCATGCTGTGAGTCTAAGATGAGCAGGGTGTAAAATGTATTGCCCAACTAAAAACTAGAAAACCCTCACCATTAAATTTTAATCACTGCAGTCTGCCCGTTGATCCCTTTGCATCTTCACTTGTTCATCCTTACTTAGTGACAGAAGACAGCGCCAGCCACCATTGGAAAGAAAGGGTGCGAGGAGTGAGGCAGAGGAGGTAGACGGCAGTGAAATGCTTAGCACACAGAAGCCAGCTCTGGCCTCAGGTGATGCAGCAGGTGCCTCGCCATTCATCTGACATACCCTCCTCTTCTGAGGCCTTGGCAATTTAGACATGTCCTTCCCTCAGCTTTCCTCCTCTCACAAAAGTACTTGGAAGTTCAGCTCCTCACTTTGCCAGGTCAAAAATGGCCTCTGGGTCCGGGAGACCAAGCCCAGGAGATTTGTGACCACTCTCTTTCATCCTCCGCCAGGACCCTGGCAGACAGCACCTATTCACGTTACTTGAAATGCAGCCGAAGCCTCCAGCTCCTTTCACCCTGGTCACCCAACAGCTGCCAGTCAAACGATGCCTCTCAGCCACCTCAGGCCTGATTTGGATTTGACCTACTGACCTTGAGGTGAAAGGCTCTACAGTCCATTATGAATCCCTGGGGCCAGTTCATTCTCCCAGGAAAGCCTCTAAATATATCCTTTCCGTTTGCAGGGAAATCAGCTATTATAATTTGCAAAGGTCTCGTGAGTTTAAAACATATTGGTGGCAGTTCAGTCCCTTAAAGATTTAATGAATAGCCACTGGGTGAAAAACAACTCCTTTTTTTTTTTTTTTTTTTTTTTGTCTTGACAAGTCAAGGAAAAGGGAAATGATTAGACAAGAATAGCTATCCCTTCAGAAATTCACAAATTCCCTTCACTATCTCCTTCCCATCCCACCCTTTCCCCAGGAATTTAATCTTATATTTTTCCAAGTATCTGTAAGAATAGACAAACCCAATTATAGTTACCTACAATTTAACAGCTGTACAGAATATCTAATGAACACATACTGTGTGCACGAGACTATTGGTAGGGATCTCTGGGACAATCTTCTTTGAAGCTCTTCTAGCAAATGCTACCTGGTTCAGACACAGTCTTCTGTTGGTCACCAGATTGTTGCTTAAATTAGTTGAAGCTTATAGGACTTCAGTCATAACCAGGATGAGGTAAACATGTTACAGTACATCTGTTCGAATTAGAAACATATGCTATGGTTGATTCACCTTCTGAGGGTTGGCAGTTCCTAGTGCATGGTAGGTTCCCCTGAGTGCCCAGCAACAGTCTCTAGGAGCAGCTTCCAGCTACCCTCTAAATGAGGGGGTTCCTGAGCCTTCCCCCTTCCCAGGGCGGGTTGAGGAAAGAGAATGCATATTCTCACAGCGGCTCTTACATATACCTAGAGGAACCTGAGGAAGCCTGTCTGCCTCCCTCATCATACACTTTCCTGTCTGGCTGCATGCCTTTACCCTCCTCTGAGCTGGGGTGTCAGAGGGTGACACTAAGGTTTGTTTTTATTGGATTGTTTCCGGTGAGTCTATGTTCTCTATGTAACAGCCTCTCAAAGAAAAAAATAACCTATTCTCAGTTTCCTTTTGAAACTGGAAAACTTGTCTTTAAACCAAAATAAAGACACTGTGCAGGTCACTGTGAGGAAAACCAAAAGTGTGTAAATTGTGGTACCCCTGCCTTCCATAATCTTATACTGTGGAAATCTTTC
The DNA here is from genome assembly GCF_029289425.2 of Pan paniscus. Lineage (NCBI taxonomy): Eukaryota > Metazoa > Chordata > Mammalia > Primates > Hominidae > Pan > Pan paniscus. The sequence continues at coordinate 118,370,240 of NC_073253.2, read as the reverse complement.
AGAGACCTAGTTTCTCTCTCTAATGCTCGGGTTCAAGAGCCGACAAGTGGCATAAGAGTTCAGAAGAGAAAGCCATCCCTTTAGGAGACAATCAGGCAAAGCTTCACAAACGAGATGGGCCATAAAGATTGTGTGCATTCAGGTGGGTAGGGAGGAACTGAGGAAAAGTGTTCCAGGACGGGGGCTGCCTGAGCAAAAACCCAAAGACTGGTCCCTACACAGTCTGAGAGGCCCAGGTGACTTTTCTTCCTCCATTCACGAGAAAAATTGGATGGCTGGCTGCCCTCCTTAAGAACCAGGACCTCATCTCCCTGGGGGTCCTGAAGTCATATTCCATAGATTCTGAAAGATGCTTTTATGAGAATGTTGTGACCTAAAATATGCTCAGGCTTAAGTCTGAGAATCAACTCACAATTAGGGAAACTGAAAAACAGTTGAGGGCTCCAGGATAAAGCCATCAGTACAGCACATATTCTCCTGGACTGTGATTTGGTGAGCTTGGCAATGCCATTTCCCAGCTCTGGATGGCACAAAAACTATGATTTTCTGAGCTGCTCTTTTTAAACTATAAAGAACTACAACAAAAAAAAGGAATGAAATGAAGTTTAAAAGACTAGTGATCCAGATACATCTGAGGTAAAGACCATGTAGGAAAATGTTTTAGAATAAACAAATACACTTCCCAAAGATCCTTACAGATTAACCGTAGTTATATAGCTAGACTGCATCAGCCCTGCTTCTTTTTAACATGCCTCTCTCTCAGACTTTGGGGACAAATGACCACGGTCTACTAACCTCACATACACACAGATGCACATGCATACACAGTCCCTCACAGACTTACACCAACTTGGTCTTCTTTCTGTAAGGGAGAAGGGAGTGGAGGGGCTCCTACTCTGTATTCTGGAATGAAACAACAAAGACAAAGAGTGCCAATCTGTAAGGTTAATCTGTAAGGAAAGGATCTTTGGGAAGACTCCAAGTTATATAGTTAACCTCCCTTCAAAAAAGAAGAAGAAGAAGAAGAAGAAGAAGAAGAAGAAGAAGAAGAAGAAGAAGAAGAAGAGGAAGAGGAAGAGGAAGAGGAAGAGGAAGAGGAAGAGGAAGAAGAAAAAGAAATTGCAAAAAAGCAACTTAGGATTCCTGACTCTCAAAGAAAAAAAACTATTTTTGCATTGATAAGACTGCCAGATTCTTAAATAGAATGTTTTAAAAGATGAATAATCATAAAATACATTCTTAGTCTATTTTTATAATACAATAATTGACAAGTGATACTGGAACATTGATTGGAAAATTACCATCTTGACAATTCAGTGGTTAACAACTTGATTTTTAAAATATTGCTAAGTTTGACCATATTTTGGGCATTTCCTTCTGCTCTGTCTACAATGGCAAGCATTTTTCATTGAAACATATGTTTGGGTGGACAAGTGTTTTATTTGGCAGAAACCTAATAGTTTAAGTATAGATTTTTAAATCAACTGTTTGCTCCGTAAGCTAATGTTTTCAAACAGAAGCATTTTTCACAATTGTTTCCTCAAAACAAATGTTTGTCTTGGAGCCAGTAGAGAAGGTCAAACATTCCAGTAAGCTCCTCGCTTAGGACTGTCACTACTATTCTGTCACCTTCAAGATCTTCTGTTGGTCTCATTCTCTTACAGATTTCCATGAGTTGCTTTACAGGGCTAGTCCCCCAAAAAATGATTTTTTAAGATGAGTGCAAGCATTTCTTAAATGACTTTTTTCTTGGTAAAAATGAATTGGAAGTACATTCACATTTAGCAGTGTTGCATTTCATTTGTGTAGATGCCATTTTACTTGTGACATGATTATTGGCACTCTTTGTCTTTTCATTGCCAGATACAGAATGGGTGGTATGAGTCCTCCGCTCCCTTCTCCTTGATGAAAAAGGAGAGGATCAAGTTGGTGTGAGTCTGTGAGTGACTGTGTGTGTGTGTGTGCGCACGTGCGTGAAGACAGAGGACCACTGTGATTTATCCCCAAAGTTTGAGAAGGGTGTTAAAAAGAAGCAGGGCTGATGTAGTTCAGCTATATTACTGAGGACTCGTTCAACTGCAGGTGGCAGAAATTAAATTGAACTGATCTCGACTGGGAAAAAAAGGATTCGATGGCTCAAATATTTAAAAAAAAAAACAGGTTATGGGTTTCAGGTATAGATGCATTCAGAGGTTCAAACAACATCATGAAGTCTCAGTCTCTTAGTCTCTTCATTCTGCCTTCCTCTGTTCTGAATTTAATGTCAGGCAGAATCTTTCATGTGGTTGCCTCCACCTTATTCTTCTAGAATAAGATAGCAATCCCAGAAGAAAAACTTCCAACAGAAATTCTGGAATTGAGTCTTAGACTAATATGGTCACCCTGTTATCCCTGAACTAGCCATTACAGCCAAGGAAATAGAGTACATTGACTGGCCAGGTCTGGACCTGAGCCCTAACCAAGCCACACAGATTGAAACAGCCTTCAGGACATGGCACAAGGAGGAGGAAACCAGGTGGAGACCAGCAACTTCTTGAGTCTAGGAGATGGAGCCAAGATTCTGGGGAGGCCAAGGTGGCTAGAGTGCAGAACAGAGGACTCAAGAGGATAGTCCAGATAGTTGCAGAGTCCTGGAGAGTGTTCAGCAGCATGCTGATCAGGTATGTGGCTGAGTCACCCATTTCTCCTCTCCTGAGGAAATAAATGATTCTAGTACCTTAAATATCCTTCCAGAGATATTCTGTACATATATAGTTATACCTTTTCCTCAAATGTTGTATGATACACTGCTCTGCATCTTAGTTGTTTCCATTTAAAAATATAGCTTAGAGATTGTTATATACTTGTAAATAAAGATGATTTTCAATTTGTTTTTATAATGTTATGCTCCAATTAATTTCAGCAGTTGTCTACTTTGTTTCTCTGCCATCTGTATTTTAATAAGCAGTTCTTCATTGATAGCCATTTAGATTGTTTCACATCTCTTACTATTACACATAATTTTGCAATTTGGCACATATATCCTTTTGCATTTCCTGATGAATATTCAATGGTGTGCTAAGATGGGTTTGTGATAGCGATTTGTGAAAAGTTCAGGAATTCTGATATCAGTTGATGTTAGGACAGTAGCTTGAAATTGGTGCAGTGGAACTACTTACACCACTAAAATTGGCAAAGTCTACAAATAAAAGGCTTCCATTACCCTTTTTTGTGGGGAGAATTGATTGTTAAGTATTTACAGTTCCCACTGAATACCTTCCCAGTAGTAGAATTGCTGGGTCAAAGGGTATGTGAATGTGCAATGTTTATATATATATATATATAATCTCCAAATTGCCCCTCATTTATTTTATTTAGTTACATAAAAAGCTTTGAATAATCTGCATTGCAAAAGCCATAACAAATTTAAATAGAAAACAAAATTCTGGAGAAAAAAAATTATAGGCAAAAACTTTTATAAAGTTTTTCCTGAATCCTCACCAGCACAGTGTTATCAAAATTGTTGATTTGTGCTAATCTGATGGTTGAAATTGGTTTCTCTGTGAGGTTGTAATACTTATGTCACTTATTATTGGAAATTAGCAACTTTTTATATGTTGAGTTTTCTTTTTATTAAAAAACTCAATTTATATCCTTTGCCTATTTTTCCCTTTAGATTGTGTGTGGTTTTGTTTTTTGTTTTTGTTTTGTAAAAGCTCCTTTTATGTTAAGACAGTTAGCCTTCTTTGGGTTCTGGGTTATGAGTAGCCCATTTTTTTTCTCTCCAGAATTTTGTTTGCTATTTAAATTTGTTATAACTACCTTTATCAATATTTTCTCTCATGCTTTTTAAAAATAACAGCTTTATTGAAATATAAGTTACATATTATAAAATTTTCCTTTTAACTGTGTGCAATTCAATGATTTGTAGTATATTTGCAGAGTAATGCAACAATTAGCACTATCCAGTTACAGAAGATTTTCATCACCTCAAAAAGAAACCCATTCTTTTTGATACGGGTTTCTCATTGTGATTTTTATTTGTATTTCTCTGATAGCTAATTATGTTAAGCATCTTTTTGTGTGTCCTTTTTTCTTTTTCTTTTCTTTTGTTTTTGTTTTTGTTTTTGAGACAGGGTTTTGCTCTGTCACCCAGGCTGGAGTGCAGTGGCATGAACACAGCTCACTGCAGCCTTGACCTCCTGGGCTCAAGTGATCCTCCTGCCTCAGCCTCCCCAGTAGCTAGGACCATGGGTGCACATCACCTCATCTGGCTAATTTTTAAAATTTTTTGTCAGTAGGGACAGGGTCTCCCTGTGTTGCCTAGGCTGATCTTGAACACCTGGGCTGAAGGGACCCTCCCGCCTTGACCTCCCAAAATGCTGGGATTACAGGTGTGGGTCAGCGTGCCTGGCCCTTTTTGTGTCTCATGGGCACTTGTAAATTTTCTTTGGAGAAATGTCTATTTAATTCCTTTCCCCATGTTTAAATTAGGTTATTTGTGTTTTTGTTGTTCTAAGAATTCTTTGTGTATTCTGGATATGTTTCCTCTCAGATATATAATGTGCAAATATTTTCTCCCAAACTGTGCGTTGTCTTTTCATTTCCTTGATGGTGTTCTTTGAAGCACAAAAGTTTTAAATTTTCATGCAGTCCAATTTACCTATTTTTTCTTTCCCCACTGGTCTTTTAGGGTCATATTATGACTAAGGTCATTAAGATTTACTCCTGTATTTTATTCTAAGAGTTTTATAGCTTTAACTCTTATAGTAAGGTCTATGATGCAGTTTGAGTTAATTTTTGTAGATAATATGAGGTTGGGGGTCCAACTTCACCCTTTTGCATATTCAGTTGTCATGGTACCATTTCTTGAGATGACTATTATTTCACCATTAAGTAGTTTTGGTATCCTTTTGAAAAATCAATTAACTATAAATGTAAGGGCTTATTTCTGCACTCTCAATTTTATTCCACTGACATATATCTCTTCTTGTACTAGCACCACACCGCCTTGATTATTGCAACTGTGTAGTTAGTTTTGAAATCATGAAGTGGGAGTTCTCCAGTTTTGCTCTTCTTTTTCAATATTTTTTCTTTGCTATTCTGAACTTCTTTACTTTCCATATGAGTTTTAGGAACAGCTTGTCAAATTCTGCAAAAAAAGCTAGCTGAGATTTTTATAGGGATGTGTTGAATCTGTAGATCGATTCAAGGAGTATTATATTCTTAGCAATATTAAGTCATCTGATGCATTAACATGAGATGTGTTTTCATTTATTTGTCTTCTTTAATTTCTTTTGACAACGTTTTGTAGTTTTCAGTTACGAGTCTTGCATTTTTTGTTAAATTTATTCCTAAGTATTGTATTATTTTGATACTATTATATATGAAGTTGTTTTCTTAATTTCATTTTTGCATTGTTCACTGTTGTATATGTAAATACAATTGATTTTTGTGTGTTGATCTTGTATCCTGCAACCTTGCTGAACTTTATCATTTAAAATTTGTTATTTTGTGGATTCATTAGCATTTTCCATAAAAGATCATGTCATTTGTGAATAAAAGTAATTTTACTTTTTGTTTGCTGATCTGGATGTCTTTTGTTTCTTTTTATTGCCTAATTTCCCTGGCTAGAGCCAGTACAATATTGAAGAGAAGTAGCAAGAGGAGACATTCTTGTCCTTCTTCTTAACCTTAGGGAAAAACGCAATCAGTCTTCTACACAGTTAGCTGTGAATTTTTCAAACATAGCTTTTATCAGTTTGATGCAGTTTTGTTTTTTTCCCAGTTATTTTATTTTATTTTATTTTATTTTGTTTACCATGAAAGGATGCTGGATTTTGTCAAATGTATATTCTGGTCTATTGGAATGATCATGTGATTTTGTCCTTTATTCTGCAATACATTGTGTTGTGTTGCTCAAGTCTCAAATGTTAAGCCACCCTTGCATTCCCAGGATAAATCCATTTGGTCTTGATGAATAGCCCTGAATTATTTATCAAATAATTCATCCTGAATTTGGTTTGAAGTATTTTGAGAAATTTTTTCATCTATACTCTTGAGGGATGTTAATTTGTAATTTTCTTGAGACATCTGTCAAGTTTTACTATCAGTAGAAGTATAGTGGTTAAGAGGATGAACTCTGGAGTCTGAATGACTGGGTTTGAATCCAAGTTGTACAACTTATTAGATGTATAAAATTCTCCCTCCTACAGTTTGGATGTTTGTCCTCAAAAACCTTGTGTTGAAATCTGATCCCCAATGTTGGAGGTAGGGCCTAATAGGAGGTGTTTGGGTCATGGAGGTAGACTGCTCATGGATAGATTAATGCCCTCTCTGGAGGGCAGGTGTTCCTGAGAGAGCTGGTTGTTAAAAAGAGCCTGGCATCTCCCTCCCACCCCTTTGCCTCCTCTCTGGCCATGTGATCTCTACACAGCCAGCTCCCCTTCACCTTCTGCCCTGAGTGGAAACAGCTTGAGGCCTCTACCAATAGCTGAGCAAATGTTGCCACCATGCTTCTTGTACAGCCTGCGGAACTGAGAGCCAAATAAACCTATTTTCTTCATAAATTGCCCAGCTTCAGTATTCCCTTATTGCAACACAAAATGTATTAAGACATTCTGGGCCTTTTTCTCATTTTTAAAAATTGTGAATACTAGTACCTATCTGATAAGGTTATTGTGAGGATTATATGAATAACATAATGTGCTTATGAGAGTGCCCAGCATATAGTACTATGTAAATGTTATTATTGCATTATTATATCTATTGTAGTTTGTTCTTTTCTAAAATCATCTATGGGAATTTGGACATGTAAGTGGTGCTAAATATTTAAGGATTATGTAATATGTTAAATATGTGAGTTATGTGAACCTTAGTCAAAGAACAAGAAAAAGTGATTGTCGTCAACTTTATATGAAATTACTGAAGTTGTGCATTAAATCCTCCCTCTTGCCCTGAGCTATGTGAGCCAATACATTCCCCTTTTTAAATAAGCCACTGCACAAAAGGATCTCTCTCACTGGCAATTCCTGTTTGATTCAAATTTACACATGCAAACCTATGTCAGAAAGTTGGCCGGGCACAGTGGCTCACACCTGTAATTAATCCCAGCACTCTGGGAGGCCAAGATGGGTAGGTCACTTAAGGCCAGAAGCTGAAGACCAGCCTGCTCAATATGGCAAAACCCTGTCTCTACTAAAAACAAACAAACAAAGAAAGAAACAAAAACAGCCGAATGTGGTGGTACACACCTGTAATCCCAGCTACTTGGGAGACTGAGGCACGAGAATCCCTTGAACCCGGAAGGTGGAGGTTGCAGTGAGCCGAGGTGGTGCCACTGCACTGCAGCCTGGGCAACAGGATGAGACTGTCTCAAAAAAAAAAAGAAAAAAGAAAAAGAAAGCCCTTTAACATTTCACATAGGGTTAGAAAAATCACATTATCCTCCCTTTTGATCCATTTCCCCTTCCTCTTCTCACTACTTACTAGGGGGTTGCCTGTGTCAAAGCTCCCCTCCCTACTGTACTTCCAGGAACACCATCTGATTATTTGGGTAATGGTGGAACTCCTGAGCTACTGTAAGCTCTTTGCAACAGCATCACATTTGTACTCAAGACATGTGCTAAAGGTTCTCAAAACCTATATCAAATAAAGTCAAAACACGTTGTTTCTCTCATTCAAATTCCTTCACTATCTGGCCCTCATCTAATTTGACATTTATCCTTTATTACTCCAAATATGGTACCTTTCCTCTTGCCAGAATAATCTCCTCACTCTCTTCTATAAACGGTATTATCATGTATGACTTTCTGCCTTTGCTTATTCTGTGTTTTTTTTTGTTTCAAGGTCCCTTCTCTCTGTTCCATTCCTGCTAAAAGCCCCTATCTTTCAGAATCCTGCTCAAGTCCCATTTTCTCCTGGTAACCTCCTCTGCTTATGTTCACCTTCCTGGGAATTCCCATAGTTCATACTATCTGGGTCACTTTTTTGGCACTGACATTCTAAACTGTCGTGTATTATACTAAACTCTAAAATATGTGCTAGGTTTGTCTCTTAAATAAAACCATAAAGGGCCAGGTGCAGTGGTTCACACCTGTAATCCCAGCACTTTGGGAGGCTGAGGTGGGCAGATCACTTGAGGTCAGGAGTTTGAGACCAGCCTGGCCAACATGGCAAAACCCTGTCTCTACTAAAAATACAAAAATTAGCTCAGCATGGTGGTGCACGCCTGTAATACTAGCTACTTGGGAGGCTGAGGCTGAGGCTACACGGGAGGTGGAGGTTGCAGTGAGCCAAGATGGTGCCACTGCACTCCAGCCTGGGCAACACAGCGAGACTCTGTCTCAAAAACAAAAACAAAAACCCATAAAGTTCTGGAGAACAGGGATACAGGAATTGTGACTTACCCTTATTTTCATATACCCCTCATACACCACTCAGTTCCTGACATGCCACTAGGCACATGGAGGCTCTCATCAAATACTTGTTAAATCATCAATAAATGAATGATTGAGTGCATTAGTGAATGAATTAATGAACAAGGGTACACATAAATAAATGAACAAATGAATGAATGCATTTACCCCAAATTCCTACCACATGGAGGTTTGTCACAGACAAAACCCAGAGAGTCAAAGCCAACAGGAGGCTTGTAGTTCAGAGACTATGACAGGGCTAGAGGGTGGAGCTGGCAACCTAGAGAGTTTGAGTCCACCTGCCCTCTGTGTTTTAAGAGAGTGCATTCTTGCACCCTGCCTATGTATACAGGGCTCACTGTCTTTCATGATGCCAGTCATAAATAGCTACACATTGAATTATTTCTGCATTAGTGTCTGTTTATACTCCTAAGTCCTTTCTGAAGCTAAGGGTTTCTGCCCGTGAGACCCCCATGGAGCCCTCACACAGCTCTTTGGAGTCGTTGAACTATACGTTCATAAACAGTTCTTCCAATGAAGGAAGGAAAATTAAGAGATTCTTCCTCTCAGATGGAATGAACTGATAAAATTACTACATTACCATTATCTCTTGCAAGTCTTCCCTATGGTCTAATAATTTCCATTCAGACCTTGTAAGCACAAGCCAGAAGTGTGTGGTCCATTTTCTCTTTAATAAGAAATGCCAGCACACGTCTGTGGACTCGCAGAATGCACTCATATCTCACACAGGAGCAACGCCAGGACATTCTAAATGAGCTCCATGGTGTGTAATCATGGGGCCAAGAAATGAAAGTATAAAACATTATGTGATCTGATCGACACAAATGAAAGAAATGGGAACTTGGCTGGTCCTAGCAAAGCCCCAGATAACCTGAGAGAGTAATCAAATTAATTTTGAACTACATGGCTTTCATGAATTCTACATGGAATACAGAGTTTGGAAATAACGTAAGCTACATCAGCTCCTGGAAGAATGGAGGAAACTTTTATTTATTTAATACACTCAATTTCCAGATTTCTGAGTCAAACATGAACAAATATACACACTCAGAAGGGAAAGCTTCACCACTGGATGTTATGGGATTGGAGTGGAGTGGGGAATATGGTAGACCAGGGCAGATGGAAGTTTAATGAAGAAAGAAATGGGTGGTGACAAAAATCAAAGAACTCCTCTCACTTATCCAAAGGAACAGAATGCCAGGGGCTGGGAAACTTCAGTGTGCCGACCATTCCCATGGCCTCCCTTGTGAGGAGTTTGTTACCAGCAGGTGTAACATTTAAGTGTATCATTTAAAACCAGTACACTGGCCACAGCTAAGTTGACCAAGAATGGGAGGTTAACCCAATCACAACTATCTACACATGACTAGGTGACCTTGTCTAAGATCTCTGCCTAGAGGCAAACTCTGTGCTGGCGGGGATTGACTGACCAATCAGATTTTTTCTCTTGGGTAATGTGATTTGGGGATAGAGTCTCTGGGTCCATAAGAGCAAGTTCTTTGGAAGAAGAAAGCAAGAAGTTGACGCACCTCATAGTAGCACAGTAGAAAAGTGAGGAATAGAAAGATGCCAGCTCTTGAAGAAACAATAAGGTGTCCCATTCTCTAGAGTTGTTTCTTAAAAGACATTTTAGCCTCGGTGGGGCAGGGCTGTTTAAGGCATCCTAAATGAGTGTCCTTCTTTTCCATCTGAAGTACCAACAAACATGCTACATAACTGTTCCCCTTCTAGGGTCTTTGAGACAGATAGAGGCTATTCAAGCATCTATGAGCTTGACAGAAAGAAAGTCTTTAACGGTCCTTCTGACATTTTCTTGTTTTTATTTTAGCCTCAGATTTAAAAAAAAATGAGCTGAAATTCTTCATCCTCACCTCTTTGTCTGAATTGAAATGCAATACATATTATATAATATTCAGGGTAGACTTCTACCATCAAAATTAAATTAATGGTGGGCAAAATGAGAGAGATTTGAGAAAGGAGAATGTGTGTCTTTAGAATTCCATATGGTAGCCTAGAGAGAAGAGGGAAGCATTCTAAAGTAGGTTAGCACATCCAATTACCTAGCAAAGTTAAGAGGGAGTTTTCTATAAACAATTCCCCTGAAAAACTAGGATTAGAAATGCTTAAAGCTTGCTTGCTCAAAAATGATAACGATTCAATATTTGTGATTCCAAAGTTCTAAGTATTGAAAGCTCAGATTGAGGCATGCTGGTTTTAATGATCCATATTTTATCCTAGACTTGGGTCATGAATTACTCACAATTTCTCTTCGTAGAGCACACTTATACTCTTCATGGATCAAGAGCTTCATTAGACTATTTTCTTACTATGAAAACTAGCACAGTTTCACCAGATAGCAGGGCAGTGTGTCGATCCTGCATGGAATCTGAGCTGTAATCTCATCTGACATGTGTTAAGGCATTTCCATCCATGTTTAGGAGGTGCTTCTATAGCTGAATATGTACATGGAATCTAGAAGCTTCGTATCACATTTAATGTGAAGTTCACACTCTCTTTGTTATAAGGTCCACAGAGTAGCCACAGCTTTAGATAGAAGGATGAGCCACATGCTAACATATTAGAACAGGTACCAGCAGAGGTTACCAAGGCAATAATAGGAAAAAATATGTAATTCCATGTGGCAATCTAGAGAGAAAAAGGAAACATTCTAAAGTAGATTAGCACATCCAATTAGTAAAGGAGGTGAAATTTGTCTCTTTCTCACATATGGTGTTCCCTCATTCAACAAACATGTGGTTGAGTACCATCCCTGTGCCTGGCACTCTGAGATACAGGGGCACCAAGATGAATAGGAGCAGCACTTGCTCAAAGATATGCACAGTCTAGTGACTATCAAGGGTAGACTGCACAACAGTATCTGGACGGGTCCTTCACCAAGTCAGGAAAATTAAGTAATGTACAAGGTATCTGGCTCATGCTAGATGTGGGGTTTCCCCCCTAGTTTTATTGAGGTATAATTGACAAATAAAACTTGTATATATTTAAGGTATACAATGTGATGATCAGATATATGTATATCTCATCAAGTGATTACCACAATCAAGCTAATTAACACTTTCATTGTCTCACAAGTAACCTTTCTTGTGTGTGGTGAAAACAAAACATGGCTTTTTTAAATGACAAGAATATATTGCATTTTAGAAAATGTAAAATTTTTTAAAGTTAGGGAAAAGGAAAGAGAAGACTTCACAGTTTAGGATCTGGCAAAAACAAGGTGAGAGCAAAATGCATAAAGACATATTAATCTTCCAAATTCCTTAACATCCCACTTTGCCCTAGACAATTCCAGTTTCAGCTATTATACCAAGGTAATTATTAATTAATCAATAATTATTAATTTTTAGAGACAGGGTCTCATTCTGTCGCCCAGGCTAGAATACAGTGGCACGACCATAGCGTACCATAACCTCATAACGTGGGCTCAAGCCATCCTCCCACCTCAGCCTCCCCGGTAGCTAGGACAACAAGCATATGTCACCACATCTGGCTAAGTATTTTTATTTTTTTTATATTTTAGAGATGCAGTCTTGCTATGGTGCCCAGGCTGGAGTGAAATGGTTATTCACAGGCACAATCCCACTACTGATCAGCGCGGGAGTTTTGGCCTGTTCTGTTTCCCAACTGGGCTGCTTCTCCCCTCCTTAGACAACTTGGGAGTCCCCTGCTCCTTGGAGGTCACCATATTGTTGCCGAACTTAGCGTGGATACCCGATCAACAAAGCGCACTATAGCCCAGAACTCCTGGACTCAAGCGATACTCCCACCTCAGCCTCCCGAGTAGCTGGGACTACAGGCACACACTACCACACCCGGTGAGTTTTTTTGTTTTCTTTTGTTTCTTTCTTGTAGAGACAAGAGTCTTGCTATGTTGCTCAGGCTGGTCTCAAACTTCTGGCCTCAAGCTATCCTATCCTCTCACCTCAGCCTCCCAAGTGCTAGGATTATAGAGGTGAGCCACTGTACTCGGCCGCAATGTAATTACTAACAGCTCTCCTTTCACTCACAAAAACTGTGCCAACTTGACCGTGAATTATATGGTCACCCAAGTTTGAAGGAATTCTCATGGGCACAACAGAGAAAAAGTTTATGTTTCACACAGGAGCCTAAGCTAGAGGAAGTAGAAAACATCATAGTTGTAGCTCAGCCATTCTCCCTAGAGAACTGCATTTTGTTTGTGTTATTTGCATTTGTTGTATATCTTTAACATACATGCATGTTGTTAGTCTGCATTACAATTCTCTACAGTGTAGAAGAAAAATTTAATTGGTATTAATACTATATAGTACAATACCCACAAAATACTCACTGATGTATTTAATAATTAGATGATGGGTGTTCTGAATACTTTAATATGATGTGGAAATCCTTGGTGGATTGTTACATAGATGTTTAAGATGTTTGGTGGTGGCTGGGCACGATAGCTCACGCCTGTAATCCCAGCACTTCGGGAGGCTGAGGCGGGCGGATCATTTGAGGTCAGGAGTTAAGACCAGCCTGACGAACATGGTGAAACCCCGTCTCTACTAAAATACAAAAAAATTAGCCAGGCATGGTGGTGAGCACCTGTAATCCCAGCTACTCGGGAGGCTGAGACAGGAGAATCACTTGAACCCAGGAGGCGGAGGCTGCAGTGAGCCAAGATGATGCCACTGCACTCCAGCCTGGGCAACAGAGTGAGACTCCATCAAAAAAAAAAAAAAAGAAAAAAGAGACGTTTGGTGATAATTGGACCAAATTGATTGCAATTTATTTTTGAATAAGCCCATTCCAATAATGCTCTATCTGGCACATTTTCAGGAATAAATTAAATTGATAATGGGGATATGACCTCATTGGGTTGTGAAGATGAACTAGAACAAGCATGTATAAAGCATGTGGCCCACAGTGGATGCCCTCCCCTGAAGCAGAGGTGAAAACATTGGTGTGTAGAGAGTAGGAATTTCAGCCCCCAAGCCCAGAGTGCAAGAACGATTACTTCCTTTATGGGTCCTATGGGCTAAAATTAAGGTGTCAGCAGAGCTGGTTCCTTCTGGAAGCTCTAGAGGAGAATCCGTTTAACTTGCTTTTCCCACCCTCTAGAGGCCACCTGCACTCCTTGGCTGGAACCCCTCAAGCCAGCAGCGCAGCATCATCACGACTCCTTCACTGATTCTGCTCTCCAGCCTCCCTCCTATAAGGGGCGTTGGAATCACATCAGGTCCATCTGGGTATTCCAGGATACTTCCCCACCTCAAGATCTTTCACGTAATCACATCTGTAAAGTCTCTTTTTGCCACATAAGGTAACATAGTTCTGAGAATTAGAACGTGAACGTTTTGGGGGGACCATTTGTCCTTGCACCTCCCACACACCCGTTTACTCCCTGGGGCCTCACTGCATCCAGGATCTACTGGAAAGCATGGTGAAGGCCCCTTTTGGACCTCCACTTCTGTCTGCATTCACACCCATGTACCTCCTTAATTCTACCCCACCGTGACCCAGGAAAATCTTTTTCACGTTTAGAGGAAAGCTCCTCCCTCTCCCAAACATTCTGTTCAAACCCAGAATCTATTGTGTCCCTAAAGATTTAGGCATTTAGAGCACAAAACAAGTAACTTACCATCTGCTTTTGCTTTTTGGCCAGTTTGCTGTCTTCTCCTGAGATTATGGATGACTGCCAACTATCTGATTGAAAGGAAGGAGGCAAAGAGGGGAAATATGGGAAGAGAAAAGTCTGTAAATTACCGTCTCAAAGTATTGTCCAGTCACATTTGCAAAAGAACATCCAACCATCTGAGGGCCAAACATAAAGGATGTCAGGGAGGGTCCCAGAGGAAATCTCTTCCTTCCTCTGGTGTCTTCTCATCCTTATTTCCACTGTAGCCACCCCCTCACTTGGCTCTGGGAGCATCCTGCCTCCCCACAACCAAATATTGCCCAGAACCCTTTTCTGTATTCTCCCTAGCATACCTGAGACAGACTGGTGTTTTCACAAAGAGCAGTACTCAGTGCCAAGACAGACAAAAAGGAAATTGTTACTCAAAATACAAACACCATAAAAATTATTAAGACTTCCTTAGAGAATTGTCTGGCCCAAGATCATACTCTTTGGCCAAGGAGGCTGTTCCAGCTAGTAGGGTGTCTGGCTTTCTCCCTTACTCTCACTCCCACTGACACCAGCATCTTACCTTTTACTCCAAAGCAGGTGCCACGTTATTCTCTGACACAGGGCAGCACATCAGACAACTCCTCTTCCTCCTGGCCCAAGTTAAATAGAGCCCACATTCTCACACCTGCCATTGTCCCTGCCGTTCAGCCTGGCTTGTCATCTGAGCGACTTCCCCAGCCTAAGGACAGCACCACCATGATGGACAAATGGATAATCTCACCCTTTGCATCTTAGGTTATCCATTCCGCCCATGGAACTCACCTCCTGTGGTAATTTCTATATCTACTCATAGATAAAGATAACTCCGCACCACACCACACACACACACACACACACACACACACACACAGAGCTCTACAATATCAAAGAATCTCAAGAATGTGATAACTACATTTTTCTTGCATAACTATACAGTTATGGAGCAAGAAGGTAAATTTTCCAAAGGCACACTGTGGAATTTTAGGAGGAGAAAATATAATTTCTTAAAAAAAAAAAAAAGAAATACAGCAACCCAATAAAAAATGAGCAAAGGGCTTAAATAGACATTTTCCCTAAAGAAGATACACACATGGCCAACAAGCACATGAGAAGATAATCAACATTAGTCAACAGGGAAATGCAAATCAAAACTACAATGCAATGAGATAGAACTTCACAAGCACTAGGATGGCTATAATTTTTTAAACATACAAAATGCAAAGTAACAAGTTGGTGAGCCTTAGAGAAATTGGAACCCTCATCCATTTCTGGTGGGAATGTAAAATGGTGTAGCTACTATGGAATATAGGCTGGTGGTCCCTCAAAAAGTTAAAGATAGAATTACCAAATGACTCAGAAACTCTACCCCAGGACTGTACCCAGAAGAACAAAAAACAGGCACTCAAATACTTGTATATAGCAGCACTGTTGACAATAACCAAAAACTAGAAACAATCCAGATGTTCATCACTGGACAAAGAAAGTGTGATATGTACACATGTATAAAATAGAATATTACTCACTCATAAAAAGAAATGAAGTACTGATACATGCTACCATGTAGATGAGCCTTGAAAACCTTCTGCTAAGTAAAGGAATCCGGATGCAAAAGGTCACATATTATATAATTCCATTTTTATGAAATATCCAGAAAAGGCAAAACCATAGAAACAGAAAGCAGATTTGTGATTACCAGGGGCCAGAGAAAGGGGATGGGGAGATGACTATTTAATGGGTATGGAGTTTTCTTTAGGGATGATGAAAATGTTTTGGAGCTAGATAGAGGTCATGAATGCACAATATTGTGAATATACTAAATGTCACTGGATTGTACATTTTACAATGGTTAATTTTATGTTATGTGAATTTCATCTCAGTCTTTTTAAAAAAGGGGAAAATTACAGAACTAGGAGTAAGAGAACCAGACATTGAGTCCTGACTTTAGTGCTTATTAGCCACTTCACTATAGGCAAGCAATTTAAATTCCAAGTCTCAATTTCCTCATCGCAAAGCAAGACTAATAATATTTGTACCACTTGCTTCATATGATTATTGTAGGAACAAGATGAGATATTGTTTGGTATAATTATGTTATGTAAAAGTGATATAAAATGCTAGATATTATCATTATTGAGCTAATAGTCATTAAAATGTATACTCAGTAAGAAAACTGAAAGCTCCCTTTCATACTTTTACAAAATCCAAGTTGTGATAAGTGTACTCACAACTGTCTATTTTGTTCATTTTCTCTTGAGACATGATCTCACTCTGTCACCCAGGCTGGAGTGCAGTGGCCCAATCATGGCTTACTGCAGCCTTGAACTCCTGAGCTCAAGCGATCTTCCTGCCTCAGCCTCCCAAGTAGGTGGGACTACAGATATATAAAACTAGCACCACCACACCTGGCTAGTTTTATATATATTTGTAGAAACAGGGTCTTGCTATGTTGCCCAGGCTGGTTTTGAACTTCCAAACTCAAGCAATCCTCCTGCCTCAGACTCCCAAAGTGCTGGGATTACAGGCGTGAGCCACAACACCCAGCCACAACTTTCTATTTTTAATTTATATATTGTAATCAAAGGATTGCAATAGATCACTTTTATTCAGACAAGAAGGCAGCATTTAAAAAATTTAATCTATAATGTCAAGTCTCACTGTAGAAGTGATCTTAGGCCAGGAAGATTAAAACATACATCATAAATTCTTCACATACGAGTGACAGAAATGTGAATCATTTTCTATGCCCAACAGGCACAAGTGACACATGAGTATTTGTGGTGTATAAGTTCTCTTGAAGCAGGTGATATGGTTTGGCTGTGTCCCCACCCAAATCTCATCCTGAATTTAACTCCCACAATTCCCATGTATTCTGGGAGGGACCCAGTGGGAGGTGATTGAATTATGGGGGTGGGTCTTTCTCATGCTGTTCTTGTGATGGTGAGTGGGTCTCGTGAGATCTGATGGTTTTAAAAAGAGGAGTTCCTCTGCACAAGCTCTCTTTGCCTGCTGCCATCCATGGAAGATTTGACTTGCTCCTTCTTGCCTTCCACCATGATTGTGAGGCCTCCCCAGCCATGTGAAACTGTAAGTCCCATAAACCTCTTTCTTTTGTAAATTGCCCAGTCTCAGGTATGTCTTTATCAGCAGTGTGAAAATGGACTAATACAGCAGGTTTTCACAATATTTTCAACAAAGTAATGATAAAAATACGGGGGGATATTAAAACATCTTTAGTTTAAGAAAACATAAATAGGACTTACTCCATGGTTGCAATGGCTTAATGTTTAGTTAGGAAATACTAACAAAAGATCAAGTTTCTCTTTCTCTCTTTGTTTCTTGAATAACATAAGCAGTCTCAAAGAAATTTGGTTATAAAGAAGTAAAATCCGATGAAATAATTACAGTTTTATAGCATATTTATGAGACTGGTAAGTAGTTACTCTTCTCTGACTTTATATCTCTATACTATCTCTCCAAAGTATGCTAGCTGATAATTTCTTGAAATATTTTTTAGGGTAAAATACAAGAGAGTTGAGGGTTTTATAGGATTTTACAAGTAGTCTAGACTATTCAAATATAAATCCATTTTTCTTGATAATGTCACAGTCATTTCATGCCACTGTAACATTCTTGCCATCTAATAACCAAAGCCTTACTGCACCTGGCAAATTTTTTTTTTGGTAACAATTATTCATTTTGTACTATTTGGTAATTAGCAATAAAATTCTCGAACACAGACTAAATATATGCAGTTGTCATGAGTTTCAGGCAAAATTATAATAGTTCAGTCCATTCAGAATATGTAATGTTATTGTTATGATACTGGTTCTGTTTTATTACTAAACACACTACAATTGTCCAGTAGCAAACACGTCAGTCCCCAAAATTCTGTAAATCCATCACGATTCTGGAGTTGGAAGCCAGGGTCAAAACAGGTGGTTGGAAATAACCAAGGAGGGTGAGGGTTGAATTATCTGTTGGGCAGAATGTTCACTATTTGGGTAATGGGCACCCCAGAAGCCCAATCACCACCAGTATGTAACACATCCATGTAACAAACATGCACATGTACCCCTGAATCTAAATAAAAAATTTAAAAACGGACTTCTTGGAATCCTAAGTAACCAAGGACACCTCATGAACTCCACATCTGGGTTTTTATATACCAAGTTACATATATAAATAGTTCATTTTCCTATTTTTAATTAACCTAAGATGTGTATGCACCAAGAAAGACTGCTTGCAAGCATGGGATATGTTAATACATTTCCCAAAATAACTTAACATTTTAGTTAATATTATTGTAAGTAAATATAATAATTCTATTAGTCTTTTTGGACTATTAAAAATAGTTTTCAGCCCTTTATTACTATGTCCAAGGAATTATATGCATCAGTAACTTGGGTAGTAAACAGAAAAGATCTCACATTATTGAGTACTTATGATATGTTAGATTCTGTCCTAGACACTATGTATATGGTTCTGGCACATATATAAATATAAAAATCTTATTTAATTATCACCAAAATCTTGTGAGGAAGGTGTTATTATCACCTCCTTTTTAGAGATGAAGATACTAAGGCTCACAGAGTTTAAGTAAATTGTCTGAGGTCCCATTGCTAATTGGTCAAATTGTGGCTCAAACCCAGTGCCCTTTGAATTTAAGGACAAGGCTTAAACACCCGAATTAATGACTTAACTAAGGAACCTAGCATCCCAACATCAAGCAAGTCTCCTGGATGTTGAGAATAGAAAACCAGAACCAAGCCTGGATTGCAGGGTGGATGAATGCTCCTCTAACAAGTATTTTCTAAGCAACTGCTATTGGCCTTGCATTATGGAGTGTGAATGAGACAGACTTGTCCCCTGCCTTCACAGAGCTTAGACTCTAACAGTTTGGTTAAGACATTGAACCAGTGATCAAGTGGCTCTAAAGACCTATAGAAGTGGTGGTGAGAACATGCCACGGGAGAAGAAACTTCTGGCTCTCAACTAGATTTTCAAGATTATGGGGAGGAAGGTGAAAATAAATCCTGTAACAGTGGCAAACAATACATTTAACAAGACGCCTTTGAGTCAACAAGCATGACAGGGCACCAACAAAGTGCAAGGTACCAAGCTGAGCCCTGCTCTTCATAAGATATTCCAATATTTCATGCATCTCCTATTTCATATATACAGGCGTCTCCTAGGGAAAGTTGTATTTTCGCTGAAAGATCACACGTTTTGCTAAAGATTTCATTGGTTATCCCAAAAGTAGCATGGCGATAAGAGTGTCTTCCATGTGGTGAGCCTGGCTGGACTTGAGGACACAAGGGTGGGGTGCTCCAGACCAGATTACATGCAGGCAATAACCACAGAATTGGAGCATTCAGGTCGTGTCTCCCTCCAATGCATCTAACTGTAGAAACTCAATCAGGTCCAGAAATGAATCAATTTCCTTTGCCTGTGTCCTTAAATTTGATGAATAGAGCCTTTGCTTAGAGCTACTGAAGCTGCTATTCATCTCAGTTAGTTGCTAAATAAAACGTTGTTCTTGGATGTAATTCTGGCGAATATGACTTTGGAGATTTTTCGTGTAACTGTGTAAGTCCAAGTTATTCCCCAAGTGATCCTACATTCGAGCTATTTTTGTTCCACGTGCTCCATATTTTTTTCCATGTTAGAGACTAGGAATCTAGAAGACCAGGTTTTCTTGTTGGATGGTGAGGAAGATAAATCTGAGTACACGTGCAAATTTTTGTGAAATAAACAGCTAAAGTTATCCTCATTGAAAATTACCTTTCTAGTCAGTGCAATTTGATAATCTGGAAATAGTTTTGGACTTTTAGACACATAAATTTAAAGTAATGAAGAAAGACAAAGTTTGAAAAAATAAATAAGCCCGTGTCTGATCAGAGAATCAATGATTTTTAACTTGAAATAATTGAACTTTTTTCATACAACAGTCCAGAACCCTGTTATCCTCTATGGTTAAGGGTTTGCCTAGGGTCATGTAACTAGTTACCGGTAGAATATAACTGGACCATGAGTCCTTTTTTCCCCTTTCTTTACATCTTTAAATAAAATTTTGTTTTCAATCTAAGTGAGGCACATTCATAGTTTAGAAAGTAAAATAGTAACAGCTACAAGGCTTCTCACAAAAACACCAATCCCTGACTCACCTTTCACTACACTCCTGGTCTCTGTCTTCAGCGAGTAACACTTTTGAGGTATTGTTTGTAGCATTTACACATGTTAATTTTTCCAAGTCATATGTTGTTATCCATAACCTTCATTATAAAAAAAATTTTAACTTATATATATACATAGACAACCATATACACCCATGCATTTGGTATATCCTTTAAAAGTAAGCTGCAAACATCATACTTCACTCCTAAACACTATACAGTAATACTAAATATAAAATTGTGCTGTCTTTGTGTCCTCTGTTTTAGACAATATCACTTGACTTTCTATTATGGGAGTTGAGGATTTCATTTTCTTTTTCTTTTTGAGAAAGTTTTGCTCTGTTGCCCAGGCTGGAGTGCAGTGGCATGATCTCGGCTCACTGCAACCTCCACCTCCTGGGTTCAAGAGATTGTCCTGCTTCAGCCTCTCTAGTAGCTGAGATTACAGGTGTGTGCCACCACGCCCAGCTAATTTTTTATTTTAGTAGAGACAGCTTAGAGACATAAGCTTCACCATGTTGGCCAGGCTGGTCTCAAACTCCTGACCTCAGGTGATCCGCCGGCCTCAGCCTCCCAAAGTGCTGGAATTACAGACGTAAGCCACAGTGCCTGGCCTGAGGATTTCATTTTCTTCCACCACCATCCATCTGCTTCACCTCCTTCATCCTCCCAGTATATAGTACAATTTTAGATTAAATATATTCAACATCGTACACCGTTTGTTTTTCCTGAAGTTAATAATTGCCTTGATTTTTCATTTGCTTACTTTCTTTGCTAGCTTCTTCTCAATTGTTCTTATATCTTCCAAAAACCTTTTAAAACATTTCACTCACAGACCAATCTCATCCAGCTAATCTATCAGATATATTTTTATATGTATAGATATACATAATTGTTTTAAAAAGATGCCCTTCTAGAGGACTCCACTCTCCTTCTATCCTTCCGTCTAAGCTTATTACTACCAGGCTTACTGGCAGCTGCCATCTTGAGACCTCCTTTGGCTGTCATCCCTGAACTGCCTTTGCCCATCTCTGGGTTTAGATTCTCTGTCTCGTGGGTCTCACATCTTCTTCTTGCTTGGTGCACTGTCTTGTGTTGGTGGGACACAGCCTCTAACAGCATTATGAGGTGGAAAGGGCAGCACAATAGCACTAGTCTATCTCTTGAGTCACACTGCTCCAGTCAGGACTGGTTTCCCTCCTCTCCTGCTGTGTAACTACCCTGACATCCTGTTCCCAATTATCCCAAGGATTCCTGTTACCATACTCCCATGTTTAAGCTTCCTGGTACCATATACTGTGTCTTAGTCTTTCTTGGTTTATTTACTCCCTTGCTTTGGCAAGGTACAGCCTCCAGAAGCTTCCTAAGAAAAGGTGCAGGGGAGGTAATAGTTTTTAGAGCTTTTAAGTCTGAAAAATGCCTCTTTTTTTCTATGCTAGATAAATATCATGACTGGTAATGAATTGTAGGCTGGGAATAATTCCTTCAGAATTTGCAGTCATTCCACCACTGTCTCTTAGCTTCTAGTGATGCAGTTGAGGAGTCTGAAACCATTCTGACCCTTGATCCTTTGTATGTGACCTGTTTTGTTTATCCTTTTTTGTAACTTACAGAATCTTCTTATTTCAAAATTTAAATTGATATGTTTTGGTGTGGGTCACTTTAATTCATGATGCTTGACACCTCATGGGCCAATTAAGTCATGTTCTTCACGTCTGGGATTTTTTTTAAAAAGTACTTTCTTATACTTTCTTCCACTCCTTTTTCTATGTTCACTTTGTAAAAAAAAGAAAGAAAAACTGCTATTATTGGAACTTCTGTACTAGTTATACAATTTTATTATCTTTTATCTTGTAGTTTCCATTTGCCTTTTTTCTCTATTTTCTGAAAGATTTATTCAACTTTCTTTTTCAGTTATTTTACATTCCAACCACATTTTTGCTATTATACTTTCAATTTCTAAAAATTAATTTTTGTTCTTTGAAAGTTAAGTTTTTGTTTTGTTTTTTGGTTAAAAACACTTGTTACCTAAATGTAGTATCTTCTCTTAACATTCTGTACACATTAATGACCTTTTTGGGGTTTTGTTTCATTTAGTTTTCTTCTTTCTGCATTGCTTCTGATTTCTCCAAATTGCTTTTCTTTCTGTAGGTTCCTTTTCACCTCTGTCTTCTGGGTTAGTGACACCCCTACACGCCTGGCAATCTTTGGCTGTCTACTTATGTTTAATATGGGGAACTGGAAAGCTGATTGGAAGTTTTGAGACGTTTGCTTTGAGTTTATCCATGATGAACTTAATTGAAGAATTATCTGGCTGGGTTATTTTGGGACAACTTTTGGCATCAGTCAGTATCTTTCGGTCTTTTTTCTAGGGCTGGTCAATTTCCAGCTAGGATACTTTTCTCTCTTCCTCCATAGAAGGAAAAAAATAACTTTCTGTATTCTGAGAGTAAAGTGGGAGAAAAAAGAGAAAGGATTCAGCATCTAGCGCACAAACATTTGCCTAACTTCCTTGTTTTAATATGGTAGCCCCCAAAAGCCCTGCCTGGCATTTCCCAGTCCAGATATAATCAGTTCACCCTCTGCAGGAAATAAAGCTCCTAGGCTGAAGGACCAGTTCCCAGGGTGGAGTGGGCAGCCAGCAGAAGGGCCTGCTCACTCCCTCAACAGCTGTCATTTGAGCCTCCGTGTTTTGCTCTTCACCACCCAACTTCTTCCTTCTGGTCCAGCCCTCCTCCTCCTCAAACCAAGCCTTTGTGCTCAAACCAAATGGTGCTGCCACTGCTCAAGGCTTTTGAGGACTGTGCTTCAAAATCAGGTTGGTTCTCAGCTTTTTCCACCACAGGCTTAGATTTTGGTTTCTTGCATTTGCCTCCTGTCCGTCTGCTTTCTAATTTACAAAATGTTGTTCTTATCTCTTGTTTTGTCCGCTCTGCCCTGATGAGTTTACTTTTCACTTTAAATCTCTTTGCTATAGTTTTTGTAGGGTTTCAGGAGGGAGCAAAATTAGACAAATGGGTTCAACATGCCATGTTATCTAAGAAGCTCTATTGTGTTTTTTCTACTCTATTATAGATATTTGTGCTAATTATATGAAGCATATAACTCAAGAATATGTAATAAAGATAATTATGGTACTTTCACAAATAACCACCTTAATCAGCTAAAGTGGTTTTATGTCAGATAAAAACCACAAAGTAATGACCAGAGGTTATGAATTTTAAAAGGAAAAAAGGGTTGAAAAACAGGGGAGGAAAGAAAAAGAATTTTAATTTGTGGATGATGTAAGTTCCAACAATTTTGTAGAATAAAAATGATTATCTAATACAAGAGCAGTCTTAAGAAGCTTATTATTGATTCATGTTATGGACAAAGAGGAAAAAGAGGAAACTCCAGGGAATAAAATGCTCCAAGTTTGGGAATTCTGCCTTTAGGGATATGCAGCTAATAACAGTCATGACATGAAGAGACCCTTCTCCAATGGTGAACTGCCTGGACTTGTCCCATGGTGGATGCCATGGGGATTGAGCTGGGGCTCAATGAATCACTGAAATCAACAAGCTGTGTTTCTTTTTATTTCAATAGCTTTTGTGGTACAAGTGGATTTTGTTACATGAATTATATAGCGGTGAATTCTGAGATTTTAGTGCACCTGTCACCCGAGTAGTGTACATTGTACCTAATGTGCAGTTTTTGTATCCCTATCTCCCATCCCACCCTCCCTGAGTCTTTAAAGTCCATTATATCACTCTGTATGCCTTTGCATGCTCATAGCTTAGCTCTCACTTATAATTGAGAGCATATGGTTTTTGCTTTTCCACTCCTGTGTTACTTCACTTAGAATAGTGGCCTCCAGCTCCATCCAAGTTGCTGCAAAATACATTATTTTGTTCCTTTTAATGGCTGAGTAGTATTCCATGGTGCATATATACCACATTTTCATATCCACTCATTTGTTGATGGGCACTTAGGTTGGTTTCACATCTTTACAATTGTGAATTGTGCTGCTATAAACATATGTGTGCAAGTGTCTTTCTCATATAATGACATATTTCCCTTTGATAGAGACCCAGCCATGGGAATCCTGGATTGAATGGTAGATCTACTTTTCACTCTTTAAGGAATCTCCATACTGTTTTCCATAGAGGTTGCACTAATTTACATTCCCACTAGCAGTGTAAAGTGTTCCCCTTTCCCCACATCCACACCAACATCTATTGTTTTCTGACTTTTTAATAATAGTCAATTCTTTTTTTGTTTGTTTTTTTTTTTTTTTTGGTTTTTTTTTGAGGCAGAGTCTCACTCTGTCACCCAGGCTGGAGCGCAATGGCAGAATCTTGGATCACTGCAACCTCTGCTTCCAGGTTCAAGTGATTCTCCTGTCTCAGCCTCCCAAGTAGCTGGGATTTCAGGCATCTGCCACCACGCCTGGCTAACTTTTGTATTTTTAGTAGAGACAGGGTTTCCCCATGTTGGCCAGGCTAGTCTCGAATTCCTGACCTTCAGTGATCCACCCACCTCAGCCTCCCAAAGTGCTGGGATTACAGGCATGAGCCACCACACCTGGCCTAATAATAGCCATTCTTACAGGAGTAAGGTGGTACCTCATTAAGGTTTTAATTTGCATTTCCCTGATGCTTAGTGACATGGAGCATTTTTTCATGTTTTTTGGCCATTTGTATATCTTATTTTGAGAAATGTCTATGTCCTTTGTCCACTTTTTAATGAGATTTTTTTTCATCCTGATTTGTTTGAGTTTCTTGTAGGTTCTGGATATTAGTCAGACACATAGCTTGCAAATATTTTCTCCCATTCAGTGGGTTGTCTGTTTATTCTGGTGATTATTTCTTTTGCTGTGCAGCAGTTTTTTAGTTTAATTAGGTCCCATTTATTTATTTTTGTGTTTGTTGCATTTGTTTTTGGGGTCTTAGTCATGAGTTCTTTGCTTAGGCCAATGTCTACAAATTTTTTCCAATGTTGTCTTCTAGGGTTTTTATAGTTTCAGCTCTTATTTCAGTCTTTGATCCATCTTGAGTTGATTTTTGTGTAAGGCAAGAGATACAGATTCAGTTTCATTCTTCTATATGTGACTTGCCAGTTTTCCCAGCACTATTTATTAAACAGGGTGTCCATTCCCTAATGTGTATTTTTGTATGCTTTGTGGAAGATCAGTTGGCTGCACATATTTGGTTTTATTTCTGGGTTCTCCACTCTGTTCCATTGGTCTACATGACTACTTTAATACCAGTACCATGCTGGTATAACTTTGGTAACTACAGCCTTGTAGTAGAATTTGAAGTCCAGCAACGTGATGCCTCCAGATTTGCTCTTTTTGCTTAGGATTGCTTTGGCTATATGGGCTCTTTTTTGGTTCCATATGAATTTTAGGGTTGTTTTTTCTAATTCCATGAAAACGTTGATATTTTGATGGTAATTTCATTGAATATGTAGACTGCTTTGGGTAGTGTGGTCATTTTCACAACATTGAATCTTTCAATCCATGAACATGGGATGCGTTTCCATTTGTTTGTGTCATCTATGATTTCTTTCAGTGATGTTTTATAATTCTTCCTGTAGAGATATTTCACCTCTTTGGTTAAGTATATTCCTAAGTATTTTATTTTATTTTATTGCAGCTGTTGTAAAAGGGATTTAGTTTTTATTTTGATTCTCAGCTTGGTCGTTGGTGAATAGCAGTGCTGCTGATTTGTACACATCAATTTTGTAACCTGAGACTTTATCAAACTCATTTATCAAATCTAAGAGTCTTTTGAGGAGTCTTTAGGATTTTATAGTTATATAATCATATCATCTGCAAACAGTGGTAGTTTGACTTCCTCTTTTCCAATGTGGATGCCCTTTATTTCTTTCTCTTGCCTAATTACTCTGGCTAGGACTTCCAGAACTATGTTGAATAGGAGGGGTGAAAGTGGGTATTCTTGTCTTGTTCCTGTTCTCAGGGGGAATACTTTCGACTTTTTCCCATTCAGTATGACATTGGCTGTGGGTTTATCATATGTGGCTTCTACTATTTTGAGGTAGGCCCCTTCTATGCTTAGTTTGTTGAGAGTTTTTATCTAAAGGGATGCTGATTTTTTTTTTTCAAATGCGTTTTCTGCATCTATTGAGGTGATCATATGGTTTTTTGTTTTTAATTCTGTTTATGTGATAGATCACATTTATTGACTTGCATATATTAAACTATCCTTGCATCCCTGTGATGAAACTCGATCATGATGAATTCTCTTTGATGTGCTGTTGGATTCAGTTAGCTAGTATTTTGATGAGGATTTTTGCATCTGTGTTCATCAGGAAAATTGGTCTGTAGTTTTCCTTTTTTGTTGTGTCCTTTCCTGACTTTGGTATCAGGGTGATACTAGCTTTATTGAATGATTTAAGGAGGATTTCCTCTCTCTCAATCCTTTGGAATAGTTTCAGTAGGATTGGTACCAAGTCTTCTTTGAAAGTCCAGTACAATTCAGCTGTGATTCCATCTGGTCCTGGGCTTTCTTTTGTTGGCAATTTTAAAATTACTAATTCAATCTCACTGCTTGTTGTTGGTCTGTTCAAGGTTTCTATTTCTTCCTGATTTAATCTAGGAGGGTTGTATGTCCCTAGGAATTTATCAATTTCCTGTACGTTTTCTAGTTTGTGTGCATAAAGTTGTCATAGTAGTCTTAAATGATCTTTTGTATTTCTATGGTGTTGGTTGTAATGTTTCCAGTTTCATTTCTAATTTAACTTGGTTGGATCTTCTTTCCTCTTTTCTTGGTTAATCTAGCTAGTGGTCTATAGATTTTGTTATTTTTTTTTCCAAAGAACCAGAAAGCGGTATTTTGCAACTGCATCTTCCCTTGCCCCAAAAGGCTTGGTCCCCTCTAAAAACTCCCAAATCTACCTGTCAATCAAAGAAAGGCCCCACAATTCTCCTGGACAGGGTTTGTCCCATCAGAAGCAATAATCTAACTTTGGTTTGCTTTTGCATCTTTCTATTGGCTCTACTTTATCTTACGTATAAGATAAACTATGGCAATACTTGGAATTAAAATATTTTTATGACATGTTGGCTGACTGAGACAAATTAACTCTGACTCATTTTACATTTTAAACCAAAATATCTATCTGATATTTCAGTAGGAGATACCATTTTCTCATACCACAGGGGCAAAGGTCACCAATTAAATGTTAAGACATGTCCTCATGTCCTATATATATGAGAACATGTACGCCTGTGGGTGGTTGGGGCTAGGGGTCTTCACAAAGGGTTTCTGACTTGACCAAATACTGTTCATGGAACTCAATTTAGACCTGGTGTCCTGGCTTTACTTCTCAAACCAACTTGATCTTGATCTCCAAATGTAGATTCCCTTGTTCATTCTGCTGAGGCCTGAAGTCCCTGTGGGTTGATTTTGTTGCTGGCTTAGCCTATCCCTGACTCAATATTTGATAATTGAACCAGGTTTTTTGTTTGTTTGTTTGTTTGTTTGTTTGTTTTTGCGATGGAGTCTTGCTCTGTTGCCAGGCTGGAGTGCAGTGGCATGATCTCAGCTCACTGCAACCTCCACCTCCTGGTTTCAAGTGATTGTCCTGCCACAGCTTCCCAGCTAGCTGGGATTACAGGGACTTGCCACCATGCCCGGCTGATTTTTTTGTATTTTTAATAGAGACAGGGTTTCACCATGTTAGCCAGGATGGTCTTGATCTCCTGACCTTGTGATCTGCCTGCCTCAGCCTCACAAAGTGCTGGGATTACAGGTGTGAGCCACTGCACCCAGCCAAACCAGGTTTTATGGGCTCACTCCTATTCTCTCCATCATGACCTCTGCTTTTCCACTGTTACATTGGAGCCTACAGATGAAATTGGAATCAAAGGGAAACCTTGAGATTACTCATATGGAAGTCAGGGTGATACTGTATTCCAATGTGCTTCATTTGTAGGGACCACTCCTATGGTTGGGGGTGCAGTATCATCCTGTATTTGTCAGGATTTTTGACTGTAGACAGCCGAATCCATGTTATCTAGTTGAAGCAGAGAATAATTCATTAAACAGTAGTAGGTACCTTGTAAGAATTTCTGGAAAGACAAGACAACTGGCCTTTGGAATCCAAAATCCCCAGAGCAGCTGTCCCAGGAAATCCAGGTGTCTTGTTCACTGCACTTGCAAGATCTGATCTCTCTCTCTGCAGAGCTATCATTCACATTTAGCATCTCTGCCTCCTAGTCTCAAGCAATATGTCTTCTTGGTGATAGCTAGGTCACATGCAGAAACTAGCTACAAGGGAGTCTTGGAGAATGTAGTTGTAGCATTCCAGCCTGCATAGTATAAGAAGGAAAATTGAAATGAAATTAGAAAAGGTGCTAAAATCTAAATGAAATTAGAAAGGCAATTTACAGTATCTGCCAAACCCTAAAGGGAATGGGAATTCCCCATATTACACATCTGGGATGAAGGAGCTCCCACCCTTGGGCCTGGACTCTAAAAATTTAGACAAGAGGGTGTCCCTAGGTAAAGGAGGAAGAACAGTGTCTGGCCCAAGGAGGCAGGCTGCAGTTAGATAAGGAGCCAGTGCAGCAGAAAATCCCATTACAATGGATTGGTACCTGGGGGCTCCTAAAATAGCCACACCTAGAAGTCACACATATGACTGTTTGTGGCAGTGGAGTGCAATTGTTAATAGCACAGACTCTGAAGCCAGACTGCTGGGTTCGAATCCTAGTTCCTCTCTTTACTGGTTTTGTGACCTTGGGTTTTCTATATGTGTGTATGATATATTTTTTATATATTACATTATAATATAATGATATATAATGGTTACTATAGTATATAATGATATATATGTTAATTGAAGTGTCAATTTGAGTGAGCCATGGGATATCCATAGTAAACATTTTTTCAGGGTGGATCTGTGAGGGTGTTGCAGATGACAGCAGCATTTGAATTGGTGAACTTAGTAAAGATGATTGCCCTTCCCAGTGTGGGTGGGTGTCACCCCATCTGTTGAGGGCCTGAAGAAAATAAAACGTGGAGTAAGGAGGAAGTTACCCCTTTTTCCTACCTCACTACTTGAGCTAGAACATGTCATCTCTTGCCCTCAGACTGGGACTTATGTCATTGTCTCCCTGTCTTCAGACTTGAACTTAATTATACCACCTGCTTTCCTGAGTTTCCAGCTTACAGATGGTAGATTGTGGAAATTCTCAGTCTCCATAATCATGTGAGCCAATTCCTCATAATCTCTCTCCCTCTCTCTTTCTCTACACACACACACACACACACACACACACACTCCCCTCCCATTGGTTCTGTTTCTCTGGAGAACACAAATATAGTACCATGTGTGTGTGTTTATGTGAGTGCATGTGTATGTGTGTGTGTATTTTCTCCTTTCACTTACTCCCAAGTCTTTGGTAGGTCCAACTTCACCTGGAGCTGGGTCTATATCCATGCCAGGGTGGTGATGGTGATGAGAAGAAAGGGAGAAGTAGCACTCCCCATATGGGATTCTCCTTCCTCTACTAACCTTCGAAGTTCAGAGTGTTCTTTTATTAGGCAGGCAAATAACATTCATTACAGAGAGAATTTCTCTGCATGAGGAACAATGCAAGAATGCAGAGGAATTGTAAAAGGTTCCCTTAATGAAATAAGCTCTTGTAATATAATTACAGGTTAAAAGATTATGACAGGCTGTGTCAGCTATCTATTACTATGTAACAAATCACCCCAAAACTTAGTGTCTTAAAACAGCAACAGTTTATCATTTCTCATACTTCTGTGAGTTGGCCGGGCAATTTCTCTGCTGGTTTAGCCTGTGCTTTCTTAAGGAGCTCCATGCAGATGGATGATTATCTGGCTGGAGGGCTCAGATAGCCTCATTCACATGTCTGGCAGTTGGTGCTGGCTGGAGTGCCTCGATATTTCTCCAGGTGGCTTTCCAGTCTCCTGTAGACTAGATTAGCTTCCTCACTTAGCAGTTCTGAGCAGTGTTCCAAGAGGTGAAAGCAGCACTTTCGAGGCTACTTGATACCTAGGCTCAGGAACTCAAACAACCTCACTTCTATCACATTCTATTGATCAAAGCAAACAAAGTCAGCCAAAATTCAAGGGGCTGGAGAAATGGACACCACCTCTGGATGGGATGTGAAGCAAAGACATATTATAAAGAGGAGTGCATAACTGGAATTGGGAGGTAAGGGAGGCGATTTGGGGTCATTAAACAATCTACCACATGGGTAAATTCAGAGCTAATACAGTTAAACATTCAGTGATTGCTATGGTCTGAATGTGTACCCCCAAAATTCATATATTGAAACTTAATCACCAATGTGATAATATTAAGAGATGGGGCCTTTAAGAGGTGATAAGTCATGAGGGAAGCCCTCTCTTGAGTAGGATCAATGACCTTATAAAAGAGGTGCAGGGAGTACTGACCTTATAAAAGAGGTGCAGGGAGTACAAGAGGAAGATGGACTTAAGGTGGAGAGTTTTATAGTTTTTTTGTTTCTTTTCCTTGGGATCAAATTTGTCATCTATTTAATATAACTTGTTATAAGATATTTTTTGTAAGCCTCATGGTAACCGCAAATAAAAACCTATAATAGATACACTGAAAATAAAAGGCAAGAAATGAAAACACACTGCCAGGAAAATCACCTAACCACAAGGGAAGAAAGGAGGAAAGGAGTTACAAATCAGCCAAAATACAAGTAACAAAATGGCAGTAGTAAATCCTTACCTAACAATAATAGCACTGAATGTAAATAAATACATTTCTCCAATCAAAAGACATAGAGTGGCTGAATGGATAAAGAAGCAAGACCTAACTATATGCTGCCTACAAGAAACTTACTTCACCTATAAAGACACACATAGATTGAAAATGAAGGGATGGAAAAAGATATTCCATGAAAATGGAAACCAAAAAAGAGCAGGAGTGGCTAAACTCATAGCAGATAAAGTAGACTTCAAGTCAAAAACCATAAAAAGAGGCAAAGAAGGTCACTATATAATGATATATGGGTCAATTCAGTAAGTGAGCATAACAATTCTATACACACACACATACACACACATACAATACTGGAACATCCAAATACATAAGGCAAATATTAATAGAGCTAAAGGGAGAGATAGACTGTAATACAATAATAGTAGGGGACTTCAACATCTCACTTTTAGTAATGAACAGATCATCCAGACAGAAAATTAGCAAAGAAACATCAGAGTTAAACTACACTCTAAACCAAATGGACCTAAGTGATGTTTACAGAACATTTCATCCAAGTGCTGCAGAATGTACAAACTTCTCATGAGCACATCGAACATTCTCCAGGATAGATCATATGTTAGGCCACAAAACAAGTCTCAACAAATTCAAAAAACTTGAGATCATATCATGAATCTCTTTTGACCACAATGGAAAAAAACTGGAAATCAGTAACAAGAGAAACTTTGGAAGCTATAAAAACACATGGAAATTAAACAACGTGCTCCTGAACAATCAATGGGTCAATGAAGAAATTAAGAAGGAAATTAAAAAATTTCTTGAAACAAATGAAATGGAAACACAACATACCAAAACCTATAGGATACAGCAAAAGCATCTCTAAGAGGGAAGTTTTTATCAATAAATGCCTAGTAGAAAGTAGAAAGGCTCAAATAAACAACCTAATAATGCATCTTAAAGAACTAGAAAAGCAAGAACAAACCAAATTCAAAAGTTGGTTTTTTGAAAAGATAAAATTGACAAACATTTAACTAGACTTAAAAAAAAGAAAAAAAAGAGAAGACCCAAATAAAATCAGAAATTAAAAAGGAGAAATTACAACTGATATACAGAAATACAAAGAATTCTAGAGACTATTATGAACAACTATATGCCAACAAGTTGGAAAACCTAGAAGAAATGGATAAATTCCTGGACATATATGACCTACCAAGACTGAATTGTGAAGGAATGGAAAACCTGAACAGACCAATAACGAATAACAACAGAAGCAGTAATAAATAGCCTCCTATCAAAGAGAAGCCCAATACCTGATAGCTTCATGGCTGAATTCCACCAAATATTTAAATAACTAATATCAATTCTGCTTAAGCTATTCCAAAGAATTGAATAGCAGAGAATACTTTCAAACTCATTCTATAAGGCCAGCATTATCCTGATACCAAACCAGACAAAGACATAACAAAAAAAGAAAACTAGGGCCAATATTCCTCAGGAACAGAGATGGAAAAACGCTCGACCAGATACTAGCAAGCCAAATTCAACAAGACATTTAAAAGATCATTCACTGTGATCAAGTGGGATTCATCCCAGGGATGCAAGAATGGTTCAACATATGTAAATCAATAAATGTAATACAGTTACAGAATCAAGGACAAAACCATATGATCATTTCATTAGATGCAGAAAAAGCATTCAATACAAGTCAACATTACTTCATGATAAAAATTCTCAACAAACTGGGTATGGAAGCAACATACCTCAAAACAATGAAGGCCATTACTGAAAAACTCTCAGCTAACAGCACACTGAATGGTGAAAAAGCAAAAGCCCTTCCTAGGCAAGCATGCCTACTTTCACCACTTTTATTCAACATAGTGCTATAAGTCCTAGACAGAGCAATTAGGCAAGAGAAATAAAGGGCATCCAAATTGGAAAAGAAAAATTCAAATTATCTTTGTCTGCAGATGACATGATCTTATATTTAGAAATATCTAAAGACTCCACTAAGTTTTAGAGCTGATAAAGAAATTCAGACCAGGCACAGTGGCTCATGACTGTAATCCCAGCACTTTGGGAGGCCAAGGTAGGGGGATCACTTGAGATCAGTAGTTCCAGACCAGCCTGGCCAACATGGGGAAACCCCATCTCTACTAAAAATACAAAAATTAGCTGGGCGTGGTGGTGGGTGCCTGTAATCCCAGCTTCTCTAGAGAACTGCTTGAACCTGGGAGGTGGAGGTTGCAGTGAGCCAAGGTCTCACTACTGCACTCCAGCCTGGGTGACAGAGTAAGACTCTGTCTTCTCTGGAAGACCCAGCTTCTCTGGAAGCTGAGGCAGGAGAATCGCTTGAACCCAGGAGGTGGAGGTTGCAGTTAACCAATACTGTGCCACTGCACTCCAACCTGGGTGGCAGAGACTCTGTCTCAAAACAACAACAACAAAAAAGAGATTGAGTAAAGTTTCAGGATACAAAATCAACATACAAAAATCAGTAGCATTTATGTACACCAACAGTGTATATAAGTCAAAAGAAAGCAATGAAGAAAGCAACCGCACTTACAATAGCTACAAAAAATACCTATGAATAAATTAAATCAAAGAAGTGAAAGATATCTGTAATGAAAACTATAAAATACTGATGAAAAAATTGAAAAGAACACAATAAAATGGAAAGATATTCCATGCTCATGAGTTGGAAGAATTAATATTGTTAAAATGTCTATACTACCTAAAGCAATCTACACATTCAATGCAATCCGTATCAAAATATCAATGACATTCTTCACAGAAATAGAAAAAAAATTCTGAAATTCATATAGAACCACAAAAGACCTCAAATAGCCAGAGCAATCACAAGCAAAGAGAACAAATCTGGAGGCATCACACTACCTGACTTCAAAATATACTACCATAGTAATTGTGATGGTTAATGTTAAGTGTCAACTTGATTGAAGGATGCAAAGTATTGTTCCTCGGTGTGTCTGTAAGGGTGTTGCCAAAGGAGATTAACATTTGAGTCAGTGGACTGGGAGAGGCCGACCCACCCTCAGTCTGAGTGGGCACCATCTAATCAACAGCCAGCGTGGCTAGAATAAAGCAGACTTGCTGAGTCTTCCAGGCTTCATCTTCCTCCTGTGCTGGATGCTTCCTGCCCCCAAATATCAGACTCCAACTTCTTCAGCTTTTAGACTCTTGGACTTATACCAGTGGTTTGTCAGGGACTCTCCCACCTTTGGCCACAGACTGAAGGTTGCACTGTCAGCTTCCCTTCTTTTGAGGTTTTGGGACTTGGACTGGGCCACTACTGGCTTCCTTGCTCCTCATCTTGCAGACAGCTTATCATGAGACTTTACTTTGTGATTGTGTGAGTAAATTCTCCTTAATAAACTCCCTTTCATATATACATGTATCCTATTAGTTATATCCCTCTAGAGAACCCTAACACAGTAATCAAACAGCATGGTTCTGGCATAAAAGCAGATATATAGACCGACAGAACAGAATAGAGAGCCCAGAAATAAATTTACACATTAACAGCCAACTGATTTTTGACAAAGAACATACGTTAGGGAAAGAACAGGTTATTTAATAAATGGTGCTGGGAAACTGGAAAACCATATGCAGAAGAATGACACTAGATCCTTATCTCTCACCTTCTACAAAAATCAAATCAAAATGGATTAAATACTTAAATGTAAGACCCCAAACTGTAAAACTATAGAAGAAAACATTGGAGAAATGCTTTAGGACATTAGCCTGGGCAAAGATGTTTTGGATAAGACCTCAAAAACACAGGAAACAAAAGCAAAAATAGACAAATGGGATCACATCAAGCTAAAAAGCTTCTGTACATCAAAGGACATAACAAAGTGAAGAGACAATCTATAGAATGAGAGAAAATATTTGCAAACTATCCATTCAACAAGGGATTAATAACCTGAATATTTAAGGAAACCAAACAACTGAATGGCAAAAAACAAACCCAAGTAATCTAATTTTAAAATGGGCAACAGATTTGAACAGACATTTCTCAAAAGAAAATATACAAATGACCAACAAGCATATGAAAAAATGCTCAGCATCACTAGTCATCAGGGCTATGCAAATCAAAACCACAATGATATATAATCTCACCCCAGTTAAAATGGCCATTACCAAAAGGAAAATAACAGCTGCTGGTGAGGATGCAGAGAGAAGGGAACGCTCATACATTCCTGGTGGGAATGTAAACTACTACAGCTTCTACGGAAAATAGAATGGAGATTCCTCAAAAAACTGAAAACAGAGCTACCATATGATCCAGCAATCCCACTGCTGGGTGTATATCATCCAAAAGAAAGGAAATCAGTATATCAAATAGATATTTGCACTCCCGTATTTATTATAGCACTATTCATAATAGCAAAGATGGAAAAACCTTAGTGTTCATCAATGGACAAATGGTTAAAAATGTGTATATATACACAATGGAATATTATTCAGCCATAAAAAGAATGAAATCCTGTCATTTGCAGCCACATAGATGGAACTTAAGGACATTGTTAATTGAAATAAGCTGGGCACAGAAAGACAAGTATCATCGCATGTTCTGACTCATATGCACGAGCTAAAAAAATTGATCTCATAATAGTTGTACATATTTATAGGGTACATACATACAATGTGTAATGATCAAATCAGAGTAATTGGGATACCCATCACCTGAAATATTTGTCATTTCTTTGTATTGGGAACATTCCAAATCTCTTCTAGCTATTTTGAAATATACAATAAATTACTGTCAATTACAGTCACACTGTTCTCTTGGACATTAGTACTTACTCCTTCTATCTAACTGTATGTTCGTACTCATTAACCGACCCCTTTCCATCTCCCCCTACCCACCTCCCACCCTTCCCAGCCTCTGGTAATCACCATTCTATACATTAATTCCATGAGACCAATTTTACACTGCTACTTTAGAATTCAGTTCAGAAAAATTGAAAAACTATTTCTGCAATAGTTTTAGTTGAAGGCAGGAATGTTTAGTACCCTCTTGGTGACAGAAGTAATAACTTCCTTCTTTTTTCTAAACTGTGGCTTAAAACTCATAACAAAATATCACCTTTATAAAGCTCTTTCAAGCCCCAAGGGTCTAGAATTCCAGGGTTTCTGTCAAGCCTGAAGGGACAGTAGGGCTTTATTGGGTTCTGTTATTGAAAACTTTAGTTTTTGAGTTCCTCTGGCATGTTTCCTCATTGAATGGAAAATGTAGAGGCTTTTCAGAATCATTCAAATGGACTTATGATGTGCCCTTGGTAGAAAGGGAGGTTGAAATCCTCCTTTGCTATTTAAAAACTTTCATTTGGGCTTATGCTTGAAAACAGGCTGACTTTGGCCCACCACTGCTGGGCAGTTCTCTGCAGGCAGCTGGAGGCAGCAGAGGCACCTGCGTAGAGAAGTGGAGAAGCGGCCCGGTACCCCTTCAGACGCCCAGGGAGGGAGGACTGCTGCCTAGTGACAGAGCCAGCTCTGTGTTGAGTTATTTCACTTCCCTGGACCTCAGCATTCTTATCTGTTAAGTGAGAGGCACTGGACTAACGTTCTTCCTGTTCTGATATCCTTAGAAGGAGGGTGGATGGGGCATCACTGCCACATTCCTCCCTGGGCCTGGCTGGCTGCAGCAGCTGCCCAGTGCAAAGCAGGGCAGAGAAGATACCCCATGGTTTACCAGGGGCTGGTGTTGCCTGAGAGCAGGTGGGGGACATAGGTGAGTGGATCTCCATACCCTTCTCCACCAAGGCTGGGATTCTTTTCACTTCTCCCTGCTACATTTTCAAATTCAATTTTTAGTTCCTGCCCGTGAAAACTACTGTTTGGTGTTTATAAGATTTGGAAATCTTTTCTTTTGGACAATTTTGTTGTTGCAGGAGAGATACTTAAAATTTTTTCAATTCTGTAAATTTTCTTACATTTTTCAAAAGACTTTTAATTTTCATTTAATTTGTTAATTAAAAATATTTTTTCAGAGGGCCTCAGTATTTTATCCAGGCTGGTCTCAAACTCCTGGCCTCAAACATTTCTCCCACCTCAGCCTCCATCATCCCTGGGATTATAGGTGTGTGCCACCACACCTGGCTCAAAAACATGTTTTAGGCTGGGTGTGGTGGCTCATGTCTGTAATCCCAGCACTTTGGAAAATCAAGTTGAGAGGATCATTTGAGGCCAGGAGTTCAAGACCAGCCTAGTCAACAGAGTAAGACCCCTGTCTCTACAATTAAAAAAAAACAACAACAGTATTTACTTTGGGGGATTGGGACTTTGAAAATTTTCTCCCTTTAGTTTCCTGAATTTTAACATTTTTATTTATTTATAAAAAGTTACATATAGGAAAAATAAATGTGATCAAAAATATTTGTTATGATCATCCCATACCTTGAGCTACGTCTTTAAGGAGCAATTAAGAATTTTGTTTTCACTCCTAAAATAACACATTAGCTTGTGTGTATAGATTGATGTGAAAGGAGTGGCTTGCAGTTCATCTTATATTTGACTCTAATTTTATGGCCATGGATTAGCCCTGTGATAGTGAATACAGGCTAGATTTACAATACCAGTGTCTTTTCTCTCCCAGGAAAGCATATTAAACTGCCACTCTAGTGCCCGGGCGACCTCAACCTGAAAGCTCAGTAGCCTTTAGATCTACCCTCAAATATGAAAAAATAAACAGCAAGCAACAACAAAACACAGAACAAGAAGAGAAGGAATGTTTTGTTGCAATTTCAAATATGTACCATCAGCTTGCTTTCTTTGAGCCATGCTCTTGACCAGAAATCCTAGGAGTGACTAACTTATCAGTTGATGGAGGAAAGATATTCAAGGAGAAATCCACACAGACACTGTTAGCCAGTGGCCAGCGCCGAAAACACAAAATGATAAGAATGTCAATGTTTAAAAGGACTGGGACTTTTTGAAACAGAGAAGTATATGGACTTTGTCAATGTGATGTTTTAACGAGGAGATAGATGCCACCATTTTGCTTTGCCAAACGTTTTTCTTTTCTAGGGGCAGGGATATTTGTTTCTGAGGATACTAATTATACCTCAAGTTGCAGTCAAGAAAAATTTTTTCCTAGAATACTGTTGCTATCACAACTGTGCTCAGAATTGGATATTTTTGTAAAACAATAATACTGGAAGTATTTTACTATCACATAAAAATATTAATAATTCGAGATTTCCTAAACTTCCAACTTGTAAAGAAAAATCATTCAGATAATTTAACAAATGACATAGGAGTGTTCAAAGTGAAATTTCTCTCCTCTACAATAGTAGGGTTTTCTCAACACAATAAGTCATTACCAATATAAAAGAATCAATTTGTATTTTACCTTTTAAGTTAAACATAATATATAGCATGATTCAGTCCCAGAAACATGTTCTGATGTAGATAAATCTGCTCATAGTAACTTCACAAATGTTCCTTTGACTTTCAATTTATTATTTCAACTGTCTCTGGTGAGGGCATTTCATATGCTTATAAATCTCTTCAGTTTCTTTTTGTGTTTTAGTGCTTCATGTTAATGGACTCCGTAACTGTTACATAAAACACATCTATCAGCAAAGGTTTAGGAACAAACATTTATATCAAGACTGTTTAAAAGTTGGCAGCCTTGGTGAATAGTAAATAACAGTGAATAGGACAGAACATAAATACACAGATCAATTTAATAACAGATTGTCTCCAAAGAATTAGAATCAGGGTTGCCTGAACTGTCAAGGAAGACACATCTAGCTCTCAGATCAATGCAGCATGAAGTAGGAATCATCAGGGTTTTACAGCATGAGATTTTTGTTCTTTTGCATAATTAAATTTTCCTTAATTTTTGGAATATAATCAATGTGTAATCAATCTCTTATTTCACCAGTTGCAAGAGCCATATTTACTCGCTCTCTAATTCTCGTCACTTCCTAATTATCATGCTCCAGTGCAACTGTGCTTCCATGTTCTCTAAATTAACCATTTTTGACCAGTTAAGTTAGATATTTGCGAAATCTCCATCACACCTGAACTTCACAGATGCAGACACATTGAGGTTTTCGATGAACTTCAACTAACTCCTCAGTTTTATCAGTTTCCAACAATACCTCCCTCTCAGGATTATAGAGGATATTGTATACAAGATGCTTTGCTTAGTATTTCCCTTCTGCAATCTTTCTCCGTGGGCTGAACCCGTTCCTTTACATAGTTTTTAAACCCTTCTCATGTACACATCCTACCTTTGAAATTCCTTGAGGGCATCTTCGGTTTTGTACCCCAGTGCCCAGCCTGGGTAAGTATCAATGCTGCTGCTTCTCTTCTGGCTGATTGCTGAAGGAGCTCAGGGAGGGTGAGAACAGAGTATTTTAATGATACCTGTCATTAACAGTGCTAGTTGGTTTTGTCCAGGTTGGCAAATAAAAGCAAGATTCGTTTTTAATCCCTTAAAGATTTTGTCACTGAAAGTTTGGCAGGGGCAGGTAGTAAAGGAGCAGAACATTTGCCTAAATGATTAGCTCCAGAAAAAGATGCTAGGCACATTAAAGACAAGAACAGTATGAGAGCCCCAGTAACTTCAGCCCTGATCTCGGGTTCTAGCTAGGAGACCCTAGTGCCTCCTGGATGATCTCAGGTCACTGTACATTTCCCTCATTCTGACATTTAAAGGAAATTTCCCAAGCAGAATTCATCATTCAAATAAATAGCTAGTAATTAACAAGGGTTTAGGCATTTACTTGCTAAAAGTGAATGTAATTTAACAAAGGCATTTGTGCCAGTTCTGTCTTAGTTTGAGAGGAAGGTAATATTTGACTTAACTAAGATGTTATTTACATAAATGAGGGAAGAAATTGATATAGTGGACAAAAAAGAGTTTTATAAAAGACATTGACATGCAGCTTTGAGAGCCACATTTATTTTACAAGTAGCAGAAATCTAAAACTTGCTTCTAATAAGCTAGGGGAAAAACACTAAATGTGACAAAACTATACCCTTTGGTACTCATAAATGATTAATAAATGAAACACAAACAGTCTGTGATGGATCAAAACTACAACAAAAGAAGCAAGCTACAAAAATGTTATACTGCCATTGTTTATTTTAGTATTACAAAAGATAACTGCTAGCAGATTAGCTAATCTTCTTATAATTCATCCATATACTGTTTGGATTTCATGTCATAGTCTTACATTTTATTTATAATTTTAATTGTACAGTTTTACAGTATATTACTTCAAATGTCTTGTGCATGTAAAAGACAGTATAGAGAAATATGCATAAATGAAAGTAATTGGGCCAGGCGCAGTGGCTCACGCCTGTAATCCCAGCACTTTGGGAGGCCGAAGCGGGTGACTCACCTGAGGTCAGGCATTCAAGATCAGCCTGGCCAACATGGCGAAACCCCGTCTCTACTAAAAATACAAAAATTAGCCTGGTGTGGTGGGAGGCACCTGTAATCGCAGCTACTTGGGAGGCTGAGTCAGGAGAATCACTTGAACCTGGGAGGCAGAGATTGAAGTGAGCCGAGATCTGCCACTGCACTCCAGGCCTCCAGGCATGGGGTGACAGAGTGAGACTCCGTCTCCAAAAAAAAAAAAAAAAAAAAAAGAAAAGAAAAAAAGAAAAGAAAGTAATTGTACAAGGGTAGTGAGATTGATTATAATTGACTTTTCAAGAGTTAATGACTGGGAATTTTCTAAACTTGGTAAAGAGTCAGAAATCCTGAGTCCCAAGTAGGATAAGTAAAAAGAAATCTACATTTAAGCAAATTCTAATAAAATTGCTTTAAAATCAACATATAGAGAGATAAATGTTAAAATCATTCAGATTTTAAAAAACAAATCACTTTCAAAGGAGCAACAATTAGACTAATAGTGGATTTTCCAACAGAAATAATGGAAGCTAGAAGTCAAAGGAAGTAACATATTGATACTACAGAAATAAAATAGTTTTATACTGGGCAAAAATATCCTTCAGGAATAAAGTCAAGTAAAGACATTTTCAGGCAAATAAAAATAAAATGATTTGTTGCCAGCAGACTGAGCAGTTAAGGAAATACCAAATGTACTTCTTCAGGCAGAAAGAAAATGACCACATAAAGTCTGAAATGCAAGAAGTAATGAAGAGCAATGAAAATGTAAATATGTGGATATATCTAAGTGTATATAACTTTATTAAACAATAATAATTGTGTGTCATGGGGTAAAATAAAATACATGACAACAAAGGCATACAATTCTTAAGAAGGGAAAAGGAGGTAAGTGTCCTGAGCTTTTTGCATTACCCAGAGAGTAAAGGTGACAAGTAACAGTAGGCTTTAAGGAATCAAGAATATATACTGTAATCTCTAGTATAACTACTGAAAGATTAATAAAAGAATGTATAACGGACCAATCCAGTAGAGGGAGAATTAATATCAGACTTTAAGGCAAAACACATTATTAGAAATAAAGAATGATACTACATAATGATAAGATAATTTAATTAATCAAAAGATAATTTTAGATGTGTTTGCATTCAATAGGGTCTCAAAAATATATAAAGAAACATATAAAGAAAAAATTTACAGACCTACAAGGAGAAATAAACAAACTAGAGTCAATGATGAAATTGATTTTTAACACACTTCTCTAACTCTTATAACAAGCAGATAAAAGTAAGGATAGAGATATGAATTGATCTAATGAACACATATGTAGAATACTATATCTAACGAGGGCAGAATCAAATAAATTGTTCAGATCCTATGTGATAATGCAAGTCTCTACATATTTTAAAAGAATGAAATAATACAGAATATGTTCTCTGACCACAATACAACTAAGTTAGAAATCACTAACAAAAGGATTCTTTAAAAATCATGTTTGGAAATAAAGTACTATACCTTTATATAACACATGGGTCAAAAAAGAAATAAAAATATAAGTTAGAAATTATTTTCAAAGAATAATGAAAATATGACATATCAAAACGTTCAAGAAGTGCAAGGGGAACTTTATCATTTTAACTGTATACAGAGTATTATATAAAAAAAGGAAGGGCTTTAAAAATTGATGAGTTAAGAGTCTATCCAAGAAGATAGAAAAATAACAGTAAATTAAACTCAAAGAAAGCAGAGAGAAGGAAATAATAAAGTTAGAACATAAATTAATAAGATAAAATATATTGGATTCATCAGCTTCCTTGGTGAAACTGTTCAAGGAAAACAAGAAAAGAAACAACCAATGTCAGGAATGAAAAAGAAGACATTACTACAGGTCCCGCAGACCTACAAAATCATTAAAAAATGTTTTAAACAACTTTATAAAACAATATTTTAAAATATAAATAAAATGGATATATTCCTTGAAAAATACTTCAAGTAAAGGAACAGAATAGAGAATTTGAATAATCCTTCAACTATTTTAAAAATTAAATATATAATTTAGAATGTTACAATAAAGAAAACGCCAGGCTCAGATGGCTTCTAAGAAACATTCAAGGAAGAAATGGTAATCTTACACAAACCCTTTAAGAGTAGGGGAAAAACAGCTACCATTTGCCAACTCATATTAAGAGGCCAGAACAACTCTAATACAAAAGCTGAGAGGAAACTCCAATAAAGGAAAATTTCAGGCTAGTCTCATTCAAGAATTTAGATGCAAATATCCTGAAAATAAGATTAGCAGATTTACCCACTAACACTGAAATGACATGTGGGTGACGAACT
The DNA here is from genome assembly GCF_029289425.2 of Pan paniscus. Classification (NCBI taxonomy): domain Eukaryota; kingdom Metazoa; phylum Chordata; class Mammalia; order Primates; family Hominidae; genus Pan; species Pan paniscus. The sequence goes on along the minus strand of NC_073253.2, from coordinate 118,327,550 downwards.
CAGTCTCAGCTGGACAGCCAGAGCCACATTTTACCCACTCTTTTTTTCCTGAACTTCAGAAGATAGTCTACATTCAGTTTTTGGCAACTTTGTTAATAAACTGATATTACCAAACCACATCTAGTAATATATAAAAAGGATAATCCATGTTGGACACATTCCAGAATGTAAGCTTGGGTTAAGATTTGAAAATCAATGCAATTCATCACATTAACAGAGTAAGAGAATCACATAATTATTTCAATTGATTTCAATAGATGATGTTAATAAAATTTAAATCAAATATATGCTAAAAACTCTTAGCAAACTAGGACTAGAAAGGAATTTCCTGAATCTGAAAAAAGATATCCCCCAAAAGGACCTTCAGCAAATATCATGCTTAATGGTGAAACACTGAAGCTTTCCCTCTGACACTGGGACCAACACAAGGTGTATGAGCCCCCTAGGGCTGCTGTAACAAAGTACCACAAACTGGGTGACTTCAAACAAGAGAAATGCATTGTCTCACAGTTCTGGAAACTAGCAGCTGATATCAAGGTGTTGGCAAGGCCATGCTGTCTTTGAAGGCTCTAGGGGCAAATCCTTCCTTGCCTCTTCCTAGCTTCTGGGGGTTGCCAGCAATCTTTGGCATCCCTTGTCTTGTAGATACAGCACTCCAATCTCTGCCTCCATCCTCATATGGTGTTCTCTGTGCATGTGTCTGTGTCTGTTCCCTTTTTATGAGGACACAAGTCATATTAGAGTAGGGCAAACCCTACTCCAGTATGATTTCATCTTAACTTGATTACGTCTGCAAAGGCAGTCCAAATAAGGTCACATTCACAGATACCAGGGTTTAGGACTTCAATATATCTTTTTGGAGGATAATTCAGTCTACAATACAAGGACTCCCACTGTTGCCACTTCCTTTTGTACTGCAGATCCCAGCCAGTGTAAAAAGGCCAAAAAAGAAATACAAAATGTAAAGATTAGAAAAGAAGAAATAAAACTGTCATTATTCATGGATGACATAATTGTCTATGGAGAAAATCCTAAACAATTCACAGATAAATTATTAGAATATGTTTAACAAGGTTGGTATATACAAAGTTAATATATAAAATTAATTTTACAATACATGACAATAGCATAAAAAAACACTTAGAAATAAAACTAATAAAATACATGTAAGACCTCTGGGCAGAAAGCTATAAAATCTTATTGAGAGAAACCAAAGAGACTTAAATATGCTATGTTCATGAATTAGAAGACTCAGTATTGTAAATTTGCCAAGTCTTAAATGGTCTACAGATGCAGTGCAATCCCCATCAAAATCTCAGTGTGTGGAAACTGACAGGCTGATTCTCAAGTTATATGGACATGGAAAAGCTCAAGAACAGCCAAGAATTTGTTGAACAAAGCTAAGAGGGTATGTATTACTGAATATGAAGAGTTATTATAAAGTTATTTTAATGAAGACAATGTAGTATTGGCACAAAGACAGACAAATAGGCCAATGGGACAGATAGGGTGCCCACAAACACACCTATGCATACATGGGCACTTGCTCTATGACAGAAGAACAGTATGGAGCGGTGAGTTAAAGGGGAGAATTTTCAATAAACTGTACTGAAATAAATGAATATTCTTATGAAAAAAATGAATTTGCTTCCTACTTTGTATTAGCCACCAAAATAGTTATATGCAAAAATATAGATGAATTTCACAAAAATGTAAGCAAAAAGAAATACATACGGTAATGCCCTATTCAAATAAAATTAAAACAAAATTAAACTATAGTACAAGAAAAGTCAGGACTGCCGTTAATTTGGGCAGAAAAAAGTGTTCGTAACTGGCAGAGGGTATAAGAGGAGTTTCTAGGGAGCTGGGAAAGATTTCATTTCTTTGCCTAGAGGGTGAGATGGTGGTAGCATAAAAAGTAGTTGGACACATTCATTCATTCAACAAATAGTTATTGAGAAATCACTATATATCAGGCATTGCACTAGATCTGGGTCATCAAAGGGGAATAAATATAGGCCTGATCCCTGCCCTGGCCGTGCTTACTTCTGATAGCAGACAGACAAAAACAATTAATGAACACAGATAAATATATACAATCACCTCACATTCACCTCGTAGGGTAAGTGCTCTGAGAGATACCCTTGTCTTGCTACACAAGGGGGACTCTTTCCTTATTGGGGGTGGGGATGAAGAGGAAAGCCATTAGGTCTTTCACTGGACTGAATCATAAAAATAGCTCAGAATTGCATTTCTCCTTTTTCTCACCCCAAAGAAGTAGTGGTTACTCCTTTTATCTCTAATGGTTCCAATGTCATTTTAGATCTACACTTAGGTACACCTAGGAATCCCATCTGACATTTAGAAATTCCATCTCTTAATCCGAGGAAAATCTTGGCTGGAAAGTAATGGCACCAGCCCCTTAAAATGGCACCTATGTGCGAATACCACTAATTTTTAGTTAATTTTAGGGCTGTTACTCTAAAACAAAAAAGTTCTTTTGAAATTCTAATTCAAAAAGCAATGAGTTTTAAAATAACCCTTTCCATGTTATAAAATACTTATATGCTCATTGTAGAACATCTGGGAAGTCAGAAAACTGTAAAAAAATTTTTTTAAACCCTCAAAAATCCATAAGTCTATCAATAGCTATCAATTCTATCTATAGCTACTGTAAACGTTGTGGTACATCTCTTTCAATATTTAAGTGCCTTGATATATTTATTTTCACGGTTGAGATCAGAATTTCTTTGTGGTTTTGCAACCCGAATTTTCCATTTAAAAATATAATAAGAACTTACTTCCCCAGTCATTAATCTTCCTAAACATAATTCTTAAGTTTGTAAAAATTCCATCCTACAGATACACCTAAAAGTCAGTTTATTTACTTTGTTTCCCCAGGAAAGAATCCTACATGACCATGGTTCTGGGCCCGTGTAAGTGCTGCCTTGTGAACAGTGTAGATAAGATCACAGAATCATCCTCCAAATAAAGTACTTAAAGCCAATGTAAAAGTTTTTCGAAGGCAAAGGGGCACTGTGAATCCAGCATTTTCCAGTGTTCCCTAGACGTGAATCATCTCAAAGAAAGGCCATTATTCGAGTGCAACAGGGCTCCACGCCTCCAGCGGTGTCAAAGTTCTGCTAAGCGTCCAAAACCTAGCAAAAGGTTCCAATGGGCCATTGGAACTCGGCGGCCGCGGCGGAAGCTGCTCCCAAGGCGGCAGCAATCACACCGGGACCGGCCGCAGAGTTCCCAGTCCCGCGGAGCGCTAGCGGCCGGGCGGACGCGGAAGCCCGAGAGTCCTGGTCTTCCCGTCCAAGTTTAATCCGCGCCTACGCGGTAAATTCCTGGAGGTGCTCCCAGCCTAGCCCGCTGCGCCCGGCTCCGCGCCTGGGCAACCCGGGCTCCCTCCCGTCCCTGGCGCCCTCCGCACCCGCCTAAGGCGCGGCGGTCGAGCCCTGGCTGCGCCCTGTGGGCGCGCTCCTCCGAATCCCAAGTTCGGGTCGCGAGTCTGAACTTGGGAGGAACGCGCCCCGGGTCCCCGCCCTTCCCGGACTGCCCGATCCCCATCCCCCGCAACCGGGAGCGCGCAGGCGCAGCCGGCCGGGAGTCCCGTCAGCTGTCCCAGAGCCTGTGTCGCGCCCGTGCCGGTAGCGCCCGTGCCGGTAGCGCCGCTGCCACCGCTCACCATGGGCCCGGGTCCTCGGCTGCTGCTACCTCTCGTGCTTTGCGTGGGGCTCGGCGCACTTGTGTTTTCTTCGGGGGCCGAGGGCTTCCGCAAGCGAGGCCCCTCGGTGACGGCCAAGGTGACCGAGAGCGGCGGGCAGCAACTTCCCCTGTTGCGGGTGGGGCCCTGGGGGCGCTTTGGATACTGGGACCTCGATGTCAGGGCGGGCGAGGTGGAGGCTTCCCGGGCGCAGGGGGACTGGAGGCGGCCGCGGGATTGGGTGGGAGGGGGCTGCTCGCGTGCTGGGAGGCCGGCGCTCCGGGGGAGACCCTGGGGGAGCTGGGCTGAGGCCAGCCTACCTCCGCCGCAGTCTGCTTGGACTTCTTGTCCCGGGTCGGTAGTCCGAGGGGACCAGCCTGGGGGTAGGAGAGGCTTCCGGAACCGGCGGGCCCGTTCTCCAGGAAAGAGACTGCCCAAGTACTTCCTTCAGCGTGGCCTGGGCTCGGGAGCAGAACGAGAGGAATGCGGGGAGGGGGGCGGGACCCGCACAGGAGAGGCGCTCGGAGCCCAGGGCTTGCAGCCGCCCGCCCGCTGCGTGGTCTCCACGCTGGCCGCGGTGGCTTCAGGCAGGCATTAAAGCGCCTGGTTCAGATGAGAGACTACCCTCCGCCTCTTTTGGGGAACCGTCGTCCTCTCCCGGGAAGGGGAGGTGCGCCTTCAACTTCGGCGGGCGGGCGGCCCCTGCTGTGGGCTACGCGAGGCCGGGCGAAGGCGGCACCTGTAGACCTGGGGCAGCCTCCACTGCGGGGAAAGGGGGCGGGGGGCTGCCAGAAAGTGCGTCTTTAAGGCTTCCTCGTACTTAACTCCGCTTCAGTTCTTTTTTCAGCGTATTTAACCAAGGGTAGACGATAATGGGAGAATGCAGGGAGAGGGAGGGGATAATTTGGTGCCCATGATCACCACTTCTAGAAAACCCACTGGCAATAGTGTCTTCGAAGCTGAAGCTGGAGGGGGCGGGCTGCAGCTGAAAGTGGTCTTCATCAGTCTGGGGTTTGTCAATGGAAACGATACTAATCAACGAGTAGAATGCTTACATCCTCGACCGCAGACGCCACCTGAGGACGGGGAGGACTAGGGGGTGGGGAGGAGGAGGTCCAGCTCAGCATCTGATGTCGCAGAAAGGCCGTGCCACGTTGTGGGCGGGGCTGATGAACAGCCTGATGGTTTCGAGAAGCTCTGATCTTACTCCCAGCCTCTTGATCTTGTAGGCATGTCTAACTTTGGGAAATGGTTTGTGTAAGGCCACAGAGCTGAACGGGGTCTCTTGGGATAAAGCCATAAACATAAAATTCGCACAATTATGAAATGTTGGAGGAAATAAACTTTAATATACTTTGGGTGACATTTAAAAATAGCTGAAAAATGAGAAAAACCAGCGCAGGGAAGACTAAGGAGGCAAAGGAAACTGCATATGCATAGGTCCTCAAACAGGAAAGCCCTCCCTGCATTCAGAGGATGTGGAGAGGACGGAATGGCTTCAGCACAGAATGAGAGGTGACTTGAGATGAGGTTGGAGGGGTGAGCAGCAGCGGGATCACACAGGGCCTTAGAAGCTGCAGGTAGGCGTGCGGGCATTGAGGCAATTCTTAAAATTTGAAGTGTTATTCTGCAGTCAGAGCCACTGAAGGGTTTTAAGCATAAGAATGGCATGATCTCAATATATACTCGAGAAATTTATGTGTTCACTCAGTGAAGAGTGAAATGGGAGGTCATTCAGGGCACCGTGCCAGAGTCCAGATGGTGGCTTGGATTAGGGTGGTAATCATTGAAATGGGGAGCAAGGGAAGGACTTGAAATAGATTTTGGAGCTATAACTAACAGGAGTTGCTGACGGTTTAGAAAGGGGGTGAGGGAGAGGGAATAGGATTGCCAAATAAAATACAGGATGCCCAGTTAGATGTGAATGTCAGATTAACAATGAATAAATGTTTTTAGTGTAAGTACATCCCCTGCAATATTTGGGAACAGGTTTCACCTGGGAAACTTCTTAAACTTACTGATGCAGTGACCCACCCCAGAGCAAGTCAATCACAATCTGTATGGGTGGGGCTCAGTATCCTATCTTTTAGAAGCTTTTGGTGATTCTGATGTGCAGGCAGTGTGGGCGGGGAACCACTGGAAGATGGAGCCAAGAGAGGAGGAAGCTGGTGGCTGCAGGAGGGGAAGGGTTTGAGCATCCTAAACCCTTGTCTGTGACACTGTCACTGAGGGAGAGTTTGCATGTACCTTACTCTCAGAATTGTTACTTAACATGTCTTTTTTTCCCCCTACCAAATTTGTCATTAAGTTTTTCTAAAAGCTAATTGTGTAGGTGCGTCTTAAACAGATTCTGCTCTGTTAAATTACTTTTTCATGAACTTGTAAAGACAACTAAATCTATTGGAAAATGACGTTAAAAATAATTTCTCTGAGTGCAGACAAGTACATTAATTGGCCATTGCTCTAGTGTATTGTTTTCCCCAGCAGTGTTTTTGTTTACCTCTGATTTCATTTAAAAATAGGAATCTGTAAATAAGAGAGGTGTGAGGTGCTATTCTGCCCACATGGCCCATTAGTGGCACTAACTTCGTCCACAGATCCTGCTGCTGGGCCAGCCTGGCAGCTTCCTGCCCCAGCCATAGAGGCTCAGGTGGGGGCTCTGGCTCATTGGGCTCCAAATCCACAGAATTACATTTGCTGACCTATGTTTTTGAACCAATGCCATGGGATCTGTGCAGGATCCGGCATCGGGAGTGTATGAAATAATGCCACCATCCTTCCAGCTGCACACATATTACCGCTTGCAAGCACATTAGCATGTAGTGGCCAGGAGGCTGTGGCTAGATGGCCTTAGACAAGTTATCTAATGTCCACAGCTCAGTTTCCTCCTCTGTCAAATGGAGATAGAAATCATCCCTACCTGGGAGGGCTTTGCACATTAGATGTGGTAAAGCAGATGTCTTAGTCCATTTATGTTGCTATAAAAGAATATTTGAGGCTGGGCAATTTATGAAGAAAAAAGTTTTATTTCGCTCACGGTTCTGCTATGAGCTGTAAGATTCAAGACTGGGCATCTGGTGACAGCCTCAGGCTGCTTCCACTCACGGCGGAAGGTGATAGGGAGCAGGCATGTGCAGATCACGTGGAGAGAGAGGAAGCTGAAGGGGGTGGTGCCAGCTTCCTTTTAAAACCAGTTCTCATGGGAACTAACAAAGTGAGAACCCATTCACTACTGAGATGGCACCAAGCCATTCATGAGGGATCTACACCCATGACTCAAACACCTCGCATTAGGCCCCACCTCCAACATTAGGATCAAATATCCAAACCATAGCAGCAGGTAAAGCACATAGTCCATAGTCCCTGATTTCAGAAGTCACTTGTTAGCGTTATTTGTGTTTATCTTCTTAATCCTACTGTGACAGAGCAGACCTGAAAGGAATCATCATTTATTTTACAGATGAAGAAAGGGAGTTCAGAGTTTAATTAACTTGCTGAAGTTTCCATGGCCATTGAGTGGTGGAGCTGCATTTGAGAACAGTTTCTTCCACATCACAGCTCATGTACTGGGTGTGTTCCCTAGTTACTTTGGAAATGGAATCAGGATTAATTCCACAGGGGTTTGGGTCAGGCTGTGTAAGTGCCTCCTCCCTCTTCCTCTACCTCCTCCCATCTCCAATGCCGAGTAATTTTCAAATGACTTTCAAGGGCAGCCTTGAGGGAAAAAACAAGTGACTGAGGTGCTCACCCCCAAAGTCTAGCATGGAATCCAATATCACCTTTCCCAGGAAGCCCACACTGATCTCCACAGATAATCACACCCCTTACCATGACACCTTATCTGTACTTGTCTTATAAAATCTGACTTCTCATTATATTATAGCATTCATATATGTGTTTTCTGTTGGACTGAAGCTCCTTGAGGGTAGGAGCGTTGTAGCCCCACCCCACCCCTGGCCCAGAGCTGGGTTTTGTTCCCAGAGGCACTCAGCAACATCAGAGATGAATCCAGTGGTGAGAGGGTTTAGAGTGAGAGTGTTTGCTGGCAGCTGTCTCACCTCCTGTCTAGGAATGTGTGTGCCCAGGTCCTCCTTGAGTATCATTTGACATTGAATCTTTTAACATTTCTTGACTGCCTCCTCCTGCTGACCTTTAGCTGGCCACTGGGGAACTAAAAACACTGTTTCTACTCCTTAGGGTTTCCCTGGCTAGACCCGGAGAGCCCTATTAACAATAAACCAGTTTAGCTAGAGGCAGCCTTGAAATTCTGGCTCTCACACTCATAGTAGGGAAACCTTGGTAAATCACTTAACCTCCCTCATTCCCACTTTTCTCATTTGTAAATTAGTGATAATAGTTCCTGTCCCACCTTTCCTGGTGTGGTGAGGATGAATTATATAAGATGATGTGGGTTACCCACACTGAGACCACCACTAAGTCATGTTTGCTTCCTTCCCTCTTTCTTCCTGCTCCTCCTCCAGTGTCTGCCCCTTTGTTTAAACGCCTCTCCTGGCTGGGCGCTGTGGCTCATGCCTGTAATCCCAGCACTTTGGGAGGCCAAGATGGGCGGATCACTTACGGTCAGGAGTTCGAGACCAGCCTGGCCAATATGGCGAAACCCCGTCTCTAGTAAAAATACAAAAATTAGCCAGGTGTGGTGGTACACACCTGTAATCCCAGCTACTCTGGAGGCTGAGGCACAAGAGTCACTTGAACCTGGGAGGCAGGGGTTGCAGTGAGCCGAGATTGTGCCACTGCACTCCAGCCTAGACGACAGAATGAGATTCTGTCTCAGTAAATAAGTAAATAAATAAATGCCTTTTCTGTCTCCCTCGTACATTCCTTCCGCCACCACCCCAGTGCAGGCCATTATGACCTTATTCTTGAACTGGTACAAGAGCCTCCAGATTCTCTTTCTCTCCGTTTGAGTAACATTCCCAGAGCCTCGCTTGACCCTATTCTTTGTCTTCTCTCTTTTGCCTAACAAAACTCATGCTTACGCCAGCATCTCTCCTCTGCCTTCTGGAACTGGTGGGCAGCTTCTTTCCTGGCCCCCCACCCACTCTAACCCCTAGTTGTGGTCAGAAGGGCAGCTTTGCTTCTCTGCACACAGGTCACATTTCCTGCCTAGGTGCATTGGTTCCAGAAAGAAGTCTGCCAGGCAAGGCTCACCCCCATCCTTGTTTGGGGAGATGGCTCCCCTCCTCCCAGGCCTGCCTCCCTTCAAGCCTTCCTCCTTAGCCTCACCGTTCCTGCAGGCCTGGGCATACAGTGTTTGGGGGGCATTTGTCACACACTGCCCTGTACTGTGGTTATGGGTTTGCCTATCCTATCTCTTTATTTTAAACTGCCTTAGGACAGGGCCTCTCTTATACAGTTTGTGCCCTCACATTGCCTTTTACATAACCTTGCATAAATACTTGTTGACAAAATGAAATTGGATTTTATCCTTTCCAGTAGAGTTGGCAAAACCTGCTGTGTGTTCTTATGCTCACTCATGAAGCTGAAGGATATTTCAATTTGGGGAAAAAAATTATAATAATATGTGTGCTAGGCTGTGTGTAAAAATATGTGATTTTTGCTGAAGAGTTACGTTGGGTGACAGGTACTTTTTCTTCATCTGCTCATGCTGCTCTCCCAGATCTTATTCCCTTCCTAAACATTCACAGGCTTTGTTTTCTCTTCTTTATTTTAAAAGTCTGGAAGGCTCTTCTAGTGTCTCGTATGATGTTTCTTTAAGGTTTCATCTCTGGCTTCCTGGTGCTGCTTCGTTATTGCTGGTTATTGAATTTACACCTTGGCTTGCAAATCCCTTTGGAGAAACTGCTTCTCTCGTAAGCCGGCTTTGCACTGACCAGGCCCATGGGTGTGTTGAAGCACCTTCCTATCCCAAGCCATGCTGAACTGCACTCCTTTAATACACTGCCCCATCTCAAGGGCAGGGCCTTTCATGCATTCTATAAAGCTCTTCTATATAAATAATAATAAAAGTTTTGCTGCTTTGGCCATGTAAAAATTGTAAAATGCCACATGGAACACTAAATATCACATCACCCTGTGACAGGCGTACTGATGTATTGGCAGAAGCTCTTGACTTGAACTGAAGCTTGACAGTCTTTACTTACTGATTTTTCTAAACTGTAAGACATCTTTTTTCTTTGACAACCGTTCTTATATTTTTTAAAGCCATCTCTTGAATGTCTTTTTTACCCATTCAAACAGTAAATTGGTTCATATAATCTAAACGCGCTAATAGAATGCCCTTTGACTCTGTGGCCTTTTCAAGCGTTCTATTTCAGAATCATCTTAACACAGTGATTTGTGAAGCAAAATGCATATAATTTTGTTTCAGATGAGACAGTTAAAAACAAGTCCAAGAGAACTTTTATGGTTTTACCTGCAAAAGGTGGATTCACACTCACTCCTGGCTATGTGTCTTCTTTTTCCTGTTGTAAAATGTTGGGTTAGGAAAAGCAAATTCTACTTGGGTAACTTGGGAACAAGAGGACTGAATTCAGTGTATGAGTTTACAGGGTGACGGCTTTGTCAGCGTGATGACCCACGCTTAATGTTTGCTGTCCTTTGGAAAGCTGGGGACCTGGTGCTTTACTGTGCTTGGACATGAGTGGCAGGCCTTTTGAAGGACTGCTGTTTTTCATCATTTTTGCCATCTCCTGGATGGCAGACATCTATTGAGAACTCATTGCAAATTTAGGACTGTTTGAAATTAAAAAAAATAAATTTTGATGGTTAGCCTGTTTCCTCACAACTTTTTTTTTTTTTGTCCTGCCAAGATTAGAGAGCATTACTTTCTAAGAGAGCAACATTTTCCATTCTACTCTTCATCCATAAAGCCAGGAAATGGGAAGTAGCAGCAGCGTTTGTCTGGGGTATGGGAAGAGAAGAATTATTGAAGACTTCATTGGCCAACACTGACAGAGTTGAGTCAGCCTTTAAACTCAATACCTGGTACAGTGCCTGGCCCATGGGTGGTGCTTAATAAATGTTTCTTGAAAGAATATTTGTGAGTGAAATGCACCCACACAATAATTTTAAAGTACCTTTAATTGATGTCATGCTCCTTTACAAAATACTGATGGGCAGGGCTTTTGTATGTGGGTCAATTCTCAGATTTTAATTTTGACTTACCTTGTATTTGTGCTTTTCCACCTTATAACCTTCCACTTTGCCTTTCAACTGCACACAGGTCTTCTTTGATGTGAGGATTGGAGACAAAGATGTTGGCAGAATTGTTATTGGCCTCTTTGGAAAAGTTGTGCCCAAGACAGTGGAAAATTTTGTTGCTCTAGCAACAGGAGAGGTATGTCTCAATTTTATTTCCTTTAAATTGGGTCTTCTTTCTTTTAAGCCAAATATAAAGATGTCATCTGAGAAAATAAGTATTAAATTAGTATGTCAGATGAACCTTACCACATTTGACTTTATTTTCCAATAAAATATGTATTATTTGGGCACTCAGTGCCCTTAGGCTTCTGGAAATTGGGAGAAAATCACATCAAGTGAAAATATGGTTTGCTCTCTTTTAACTTATTCACATTAATACTCTACTTCCATAACATATTTATTTTTTGGTCAGCTAATGATAAATTTCTCTCAGTAAACCACAGCTGGGATGTAATCAAGTTCTGTAGGCATTTTGTTTAATTTTCTCAGTTTGTCCTTTCTAGATCAACACTGAGTTTATCTTTCAGTATGGCCTCTGTTACTTGTTATTCAACTGAAATAATCTCTTTAGAAAGGATATGGATATAAAGGAAGCAGGTTTCATCGTGTCATCAAGGATTTCATGATTCAAGGAGGTGACATCACCGCTGGAGATGGCACTGGGGGTAACGTCTTTGCATTTTTCCTTTCCCATTTACCAAACCGAAATCTAAGGTTAAGCCAGTATATGAACCCAGTCTGTTGAAATCCAGAGCTAAGGAACACAGTTGTAAAGACGACTGTACCTCTTTGAGAAGGATGGAGTTTTGGGGACTCATCTAGCAGCATCTCGACAGGTATGAGGGAGGCGTCCTCATTTTAAGCAGGATTGTTTTGGTGTTTATTGTCTTTCCGTAATTGAGATGTATTCATTTTGCAGTTATTAAAATACCAGACTACTAGTCAGTAGCCATACAGAAAAATATCTTTCGTAGGAAGGAAAAGGTGTGGAACATGAAGCTGCGTTCCCCTGGGATGGCAGCGCGCGGCAGAGGTGGGCGTTGCAGGAGGAAGACGGGCCTCATGCCAGGAGGTTGAGACTAGAGTTAGCAGCAGGGTCACAGCGCACTTTCCTCCTTCTTTCAAAATCTTTCATCATATTGACAAAACAGTGAAAAACAAGTCCAAGAGAACTTTTAAGATTTAACCTGCAAAAAAGTGACTCACACTCCTGGCTATGTCTTTTCATTTTTCTTTTCTAAAATGTTGGGTTAGAGAAAGTAAGTTCTACTTGGGAAACTTGGGAACAGGAGGACTGAATCCAGTGTCTGAGTTTACAGGGTGGTGGTTTTGTCAGGACCCAAGCTTACTATTTGCTGTCCTTTGGACAAAGCTGGGAACCTATACTTTTTTAAAGTTAAAGCAATAGCTGAGTTGTCAAAATTGTAATAGAAACAAACTCTTATAAACAAAGTTGGAGTTCAATAAAGTACAGATAGTTAAATTTAGAGAGTTTCAAATCTCCTTCAGCTTATTGTTTCTCATTCAGGATTATAGCTATCCAGCTCCATACACTGTTTTCTCTTAAAAGTTTAGTTCTTTTCTTGAACATACACCATATATGTAACTCCAAAGAATTTACATTTACTTTAGATTTAAGATTTTTAATTCAACAAATACTGGTTTCGGTGGATATTTGTTGTCCATTTTTAAAGCAACAGGCCATTTTCAAGCACTATTTCTAATTTTATGTTTATTGCAATGGTTTGTTCATAACAAAAAATGGCTACTATTAAGTGCTTTGATTTGCCAGGCACTTTGTGAAGATGACTTCTAGTTCTTGCAAAAATGCTGAGGGGTATGGGGATGTAGACTGGAGTGGAGGAAGGCATTTAGGTTACCCCAGGCAATGGGATTTGCTGAGGATGCTCATGGATCTCATTGGAAAACCCTGCAGCGCTGGTGCCCGTGCCCTCGGTGCTGGCATCCCACCTTCCTGCCATAGGAATGGTGCCGGCAGGAATGGTGACTGAGCTTCACTCTGTCCTCTTTTCTGCTACCTTTTTTTCTCACTACCTTCCCTGCCCAGTGTGCATCTTGCGTTAAAATTCTCTGAATTTTGGACAGACAATGTTTTGGGCAATTTAAATATAGCATAGACCCTTCTGTAGGAGCACTCTCCTAAAGGCCACTTCAAGTGTCACTGACCAACCAGTTATAAATTACTTGGCTTTGATATCCACTTCTGGGCTTTTTTTTTCTTTTGAGACACAGTCTCACTCTGTCACCCAGGCTGGAGTGCAATGGCATGATCTTGGCTCACTATAACCTCTGCCTCCCAGGTTCAAGTGATTCTCCTGCCTCAGACTCCCAAGTAGCTCGGATTACAGGCGCCCGCCACCATGCCCGGCTGATTTTTTGTATTTTTAGTAGAGATAGGGTTTCACCGTGTTAGCCAGGATGGTCTCAATCTCCTGGCCTTGTGATCTGCCTGCCTCAGCTTCCCAAAGTGCTGGGATTACAGGCGTGAGCCACTGCACCCAGCCTACTTCTGGGTTTTCTAACTGAATCAGAATTTTGAAGTTGGCAACTGATAGATAAGGGGCCCTACAGAAGGGGAGGTGGGCCTGGTAGACCCTTGATGTATTGGAGGATGGTCAGATCCTTCTCATGGTCTGTGGAGAAAGGTCTTCCACTCTGCCTGCCGCTTTGCTAGAACTCCAGACTTCCTGCCTTGCTTTGGTTCTCCTGTTCAAGGTTGACCACTGGGTGCTCCCAATTGCCATCATCCTCTGTGTCCTGATGGGTCCTGAAGTTGCTGTGACCAACAACTTCCAGATCAGCTGCTATTGTTCTTGGTGCTGAGGCAAGAAAAAGCACCAGCTTTAGAATCAGAAAGTCATATGTTCAAATTCTGCTCTGCTATTTTCAAGTTTTGTAACCTCTGTTGCCCATTGTAAAATAGGACAGAGAATACCTACTCTTCAGGGTTGTTATGAGAATTCGGTGTGGGTGTATATTGAATGCTTGGTGCATCCTGGTTGGGTGCTGAGTAACACCCAATCCTGGATAAGTCACAGGACTGTCCTGAGCTTTGAGCCTCAGGAAACAGGTACACAGCCACTAGGATGGCTCACACACCTTTTCATCTGGCTTTAGGATGTTTTCCTGCCCTTCAGTTCCTTCTCACTTCAGAGCGAAGTCATGGACCTGCTTGATCAAGGTTGGCCCTTGGTATGAGGCCAGAGAGTATCCCACTATCCTGTGCCATATTTAAGGCTTTCTTTGTTCATTTTAGGCCCTAGTGCTCTGTTCCCTTAAGGAGTTAATTTTATTCCCTCCTTCACGTCTGCTTATGTTTGAACATGTCTTCCCCATCCCTACCTCCTATAGGGTTCTAGTAATTGATTCCTCTAAGGCCTTATGTTTCCCTTTGAAGAGCTGACTTTTGGAAGACATCTGTTGACTTTCTTCCTTGTTTTGTCTCAGGTGTGAGCATCTATGGTGAGACATTTCCAGATGAGAACTTCAAGCTGAAGCACTATGGCATTGGGTGGGTCAGCATGGCCAACGCTGGGCCTGACACCAATGGCTCTCAGTTCTTTATCACCTTGACCAAGCCCACCTGGTTGGATGGCAAACATGTGGTGTTTGGAAAAGTCATTGATGGGATGGTAATTGATACATTTTTTTCCTTTCAAAGCTTTATATTTTTATTGAGAGTACTTTCAGTGATTTATTTTAATCTTAAAATATGCTTGTTAGAGATCCATTATATAGCTGACTGGCCTCTTCAAAGGTGAATAAATTATATATGGTATGGCATTTTAATTCTTAGGGTCATTGGTGCAGCAGCTAGGGACTTGACAAGGAGAAATTAAGGACTAAGTTGATTTATTTTACTACTTGATATAAATGTAAAGCCCTTTTTAATGGAACCAATATATACCAGGACCCCATATATACACACAATGGAATATTATTCAGTCTCCAAAAGGAAAGACATTCTGAGGACATTATGCTAAGTGAAATAAACCAGTCATAGGAAGACAAATACTATATGACTTCATTTATATAAAATATCTAAAGTGGTCACATTGATAGAAACAGAAAGTAGAATGGTAGTTGCCAGGGGCTGGGGATGGGGTAAATGGGATGTTGTATTTGATAGGTATAAGGTTTTAGTTTTGCAAGATGAAAAATTCTGGCTATTGGTTGCACAACAATGTAAATATACTCAACACCACTGCACTGTGCACTTACAAATGAGTAAGATGGCACATTTTATGTTATGTATTTCTTACCAGAATTAAAAATAAAATAGTTGAAAACAAAGCAAAACAAAACCACCCCAGAATCCCATCTGGTTCAGCTCAGACACCTAGGTCACATTCACAGAGACACGCATCCAAAAATTATTGAAGAGAATTTGAATCTATACTGTTGGGTCTCAAAGAATGTCAAAGCAGTCCAATTCACAACCCGTAGGAACACTTCTTAAAACCCTCATTCCCTTTCTTTCTCAATATTTCTGCCTTACAGGTGCCTGAAGTAGCTCTCTCAGCTCCTAAACTGGTTACTGTAAAGTCTGTCCATCCCAGGCCTGGACCATCCTTGTCTCCCTTTCCCTCTTCCATGTTTCATTTTATTTTGTTTTCATGTGACTTATTCCACCTCCCTCATCCAAATGTAAATAAACCAATCTTGCTCGCTGCAGTTCCTTCACAACTACCTGTTTTTCTGATTCTATCTAACACAAGTTTGGGAACTGAGCTAGTAGCCTCAATGCTGTCTGGGAAACCCACCAAAAACCTACTTTCTTGTTCCTTGCCCAGTCCTAACCTCCTTCAGTGTGAAATACTGTACTGTTGGGCTTGTGAAGCCTTCCAGGGTAGAGAAAGGTGCCTTCACAGCACTGTGGGGGGCTGGGGTTACATTAGTATTGGGCTCAACTTATAGGTTAATGGCTTGGGTCACCTTTAAAATGGACAAACCTAGAACTAGGTCCATTTCTGAATCTGCTTTCTGGCCCATACATGTGAAGACCTATTACAGGATGGAGCTGAAACTGACTCAGACTTCATGTTAACTGTTACGCTGGCTTATACCAGGTGAATGGAAATGCCTTTTACTAGAGCTGGGTGTTTACAAAAATATCTACTTTTTTAGAATATAAAATGCTTATTTAAAAAGAAGTGAGGAAATATACCAGTGTGGTCTCTGAGTAAGAAGGTCATGGGTGAATTTTATTATGTGATGTATATATTTTCTAAATATTCTAAGTTTTCCACAGTTAGCGTGCATGGTCTTAGTAGTCATAAAAAACCAACCAACCAACCAACCTTATTTCCTTCCCACTTGGGCTTTTGCAGTTGGCTTTGGTTTAACCTTTGGATTGCTATAGCTGCTGGTCAGAATTAAACCATGTGTCTACTTTTCTCTCACCAGACAGTGGTGCACTCCATAGAGCTCCAAGCAACTGATGGGCATGACCGTCCACTCACCAACTGCTCGATCGTCAACAGTGGCAAGATAGACGTGAAAACGCCTTTTGTGGTTGAGGTCGCTGATTGGTGACACAACTGGCAGAAAACAAGGATACGCTTTGGCAGGGGTGTGTGTGTGTGTGTGTGTGTGTGTGTGTCTTTGTGTGTGTGTGTGTGGTGTGTTGTCTTTCAATTATTTGCTTTTTTTTTTTACTTTCTTTTTGTATTCTATCCCAGATCACAGGAAAGTTATAAAAATCAAACCGTCACCCTTTAGTTTGCTTGAACTTTAGTAAACCACCTGCTTAGGGACTTTGAACTTAAATATATCCCCTCCCTCAAGTGGTGCTATTTTAAAACTAAAAAAAACTTTGAATTGGCTATTTTTTTAATGCAATATTTTTTTTCTGAATTCATTATGATCCCCATATTGGGTAATGCTGAACATTTATCTGAAACAGATGAGGATATTAAGTTTATTATTTTGTATCCAAACAGAAATTCAGAGAAAGGGAAATTTGACTAGTGTAATCTGAGATATGTCATAGGGATTTCTTTCTGACAAAAGGGTGCTTTGCTGTTCTTTATATTAAATACTTTTAGATCAACTCTTTTTGCAAGACTTTTTAAAAATGTAAAGTTCTTTAAGAAATAAATATACAAAAATACACACACTCTAGCATTAACAGTGAACAGATTAGAAAGATTTTATAAATCAAACTACAAACATAATTAGATAACTCAGAAATTATGCCCATCCACATCTCATATACTTAAGGTGATTATTTACTTATTGTTATTCAATGTAACATTTTTAGAAAGTTATCTTTAGCCCAGTTGCAATAGGAATATTTTTTGTTACTTACATAAGGGGATTAAGACTCAGGCTATAAGGCCTGGGTATGGTGGCTCATGCCTATAATCCCAGCACTTTGGGAGGCTGAGACAGGAGAATTGCTTGAGCCCAGGAGTTTGAGACCAGCCTGGGCAACATAGTGAGACCCCCGTCTCTAACAAAACTAAAATTAGCTGGTCATGTTGGTGCACATCTGTAGTTCCAGTTACTCAGGAGGCTGAGGTGGGAGGATTGCTTGAGTCCAGGAGATCAAGGCTGTAGTGAGCTGTGATTGCCCCAGGCAACAGAGTGAGACCCTGTCTCAAACAGCAACGACAACAACAAAACCCACTCAGGCTATATTTAAACTAGATGAGGCCAGGTGTGGTGGCACATGTCTGTGGTCCCAGCTACTGAAGAGGCTGAGGTGGGATGACTGCTTAAGCCCAGGAATTCGGGGCTATAGTGAGCTATACTGATGGGGTATCTATACTGTTTGGCATCAATATGGTGGCCACTGGGGAGCATGGTACCACCAGGTTGCCTAAGGAGGGGTGAACTGGCCCAGGTTGGAAACAGAGTGGGTCAAAACTTCTGTGCTGGTCAGTAGTGGGATCATGCCTGTGAATTGCCACTGCACTCCAGTCTGGGCAACATAGCAAGACCCCATCTTAAAAAAAAAAAAAACTAATGGGAAAGTGAAATTCTACAGGGGCCTTGTTATAACATACCTGGCTATAATAGAGAGTGCTTGATCTCTGTTCAGATGGGAAGTGTTGTCTGTTAGAAAACAGTGCCATTGCTTCTCCTCCAGGACTCAAGCAGTGAGGATCCATCTCACCGAGTTGTATTCTAAAAAAATTGCCTCAGTGAGAGATGAATTGAGTATTCCTACTGCTGATTTGCAAATTGCTACAACACTCTTGGAGAGCAATTTGTTAATTTTTTTCCAACAAATATTTTTTGAGGGTCTTTGATCTGCCAGGTACCAGTTTGACTTTTGGGGATACAACAATGGACAGAAAAGGGCCTCATGGGGCTTACAGTCTAGTGGGGGAAGACAGAGAATAAACAAGGAAACAAATAAAAAGGGTGATGAGTGCTGTGAAAAAAAAATATGCCCATGTCTGCCAGAGAGGCTGGGAGAGAAGCATCGTCGGAGTGGAAGGCCTCTTGGGCCCCTCTTGGTTCTCTTGGGCCTCTGGAGGGATGGCATTTGTGCTAAGGCCTGAAGGAAGGGTAGGAAGCAGCAAGAAGGGCCTTCCAGGAGGAAGGAAGAGAAAATATGAAGGTCCCAAGATAAAGATGAGTGAATTCCAGGGCAGAAGAGAAAGCCAGTGTGTTAGGGCCTGGTGCAGAAAGGGGAGCGGGATAGGGGCGCGGTCAGAGGTAAGGCTGAGACTGGACCAGTTTGGGCCTGGGTGCCAGGGTGAGTCTTTGGTCATGGTACACGGAAGGGTTATCTGTTTGAAGTTGCGGAGGGGCATGATGTGATGATCTGCGTCTAAGAATTATTATTTTATCTGCTATAAGGAGAATTTTTATAGGGCTAAAAGTGGAAGCAGTCCTTATCAGGAAACCCAAACATTTATAACTTTGGAATTTCTCACTCCTGGGATTGGCTTTAGAAAGTGATCCAAAATTGTAAGGGACATCATCAGTGTTTTGGTCAGTCCGGCATTTAGTCCACTTGCTCTGGTGATGGCTGCCCAATTTCTTATTTTTCTTTTGAGAAATCACATCCTTCCCTCACCCATCTCTAGTCCTTAGGGTGGGCTGACCCTACAGATGGGTACACACCTGGCCTGGCAGACTCGTTCATTAACTCACTTGATTAATATTATCAATATTATAGGGTGGGATAGAGCTGTAAACAACAAATGGTGTCACCCCTTGTGGTTCTTGTGAAGGTGACAAATTATACTACATGAATATATAACACAACATCAGGGAGCAATAAGTCAGTGAAGTCAGGGAAAGCGAATAGACAGTGAAGGGGTGGTCAGCGGGGACTGAAGGAAGTGAGGGAGCACCAAGCCATGGGGACGGGGAGGAGCTGTGTGGAGGCAGAGGGGACAGGAACAGTGGTCATCAGTGATGGGCAGGCTGGGTGGGCTCAGGAAACAGCAAAGGGGCCAGATGAACAGAGCAGGGGAGGTGCAAGAGGGAGCAGGGCTGTCCT
This sequence comes from Pan paniscus, assembly GCF_029289425.2. Classification (NCBI taxonomy): domain Eukaryota; kingdom Metazoa; phylum Chordata; class Mammalia; order Primates; family Hominidae; genus Pan; species Pan paniscus. Next base: position 118,308,174 of record NC_073253.2, on the reverse strand, counting down.
GTTGGCCATCCAGAACATTCCCTTGCCCTGGCTCCAGTGACTGGCTCAGGCTTAGGTGCTGGACCTCAGTCATGTGAATGAGCCATCATTGGACTTCCAGAATGATTGGGAAAGAGCTGCCATCTTTCTGAAAGAATGTAAAGGAACAGGCCTAAGAGCGAAGCCAGCACAGAAGGAAGTGGCCCAGAAGACAGAAAGGTTCCGAAAACATCATTTAGCTGCTGTGTCCAGCTGTGCCCAAAGCTAATCCACACTTAGCTTTTCGCTATGTAAACTAATACATTTTCTTTTTTCTCAAGCCAAGGCAAACTGATTTCCTTTGACTTGCAACCTAAAAGTCTTCACCAAATATAGCAATACTGAAAATTTTTTATGTGTAAAGATGTGAATTGCAGAATATTTATGATAGCAAAATACTGGGAGCAACTTCAATGTCCCAAAATGGTTATAAAACACCCATCCCATAATAGAATAGTATGCATTCATTAAGACTGATGTTAGAGAACTCAGAGTAACATGAGAAAATGATTGTTTTTAAGAAAAAGCAGTTCTGTATGCAGCATGATCTCAATTATGTAAACACATTCTCATAAAGCAAATACAACAAAATGCAAATTCACATAAGTAAATGCAAATGGTGGGATTTTTTAACTATAGTTTTACTTTTTTCAGTTTTTAATTTTTCTCTAGGGTGCATTTCTTTTTAATAATTAGAAAAAGAAAACAATTCTTTTTAATTTTAAATAAAGATAACATGGAGGAAAAATTGGAAACAAATGACCTCTTGTACATGCAAAAGTGCTTTACATCACAATGTCCAAGAGCACAGACACCACTCTCCCCCCATGCAGAAGGACATGCGCTTTACGACATACATGCCATCTAGTTTTTTCACGACTGTGAGCATACCTGACTTCTCTCTAGTAACAAAGCAAAAAGTGCTTCATTTTGGAAGTGCTGAAATTCTGAACCCACTAGTGCACCAGTGGTAAATTATCATGTTATCTGTTATGCCAGATGACCAAGAGCTAAGGACATCCCCCTGCTAAAAGCAGTTTATTTCTGGTACACCAAGGGTCAGGCCTCATACAGAAAACATGAGCAAACTGATGACTATGAAAATAGGAACTGTTACTTTTTAATGTTTTCTGCAAAAGCTTTTGAAATAAATAGTTCACTGTTTTGCAGATCACGTTACTAGAAGGACACATTTATAGTTGTGGGCGGATGTGGAATCAGAGGGAAATTTACACTGGACACCACCACCAAGCCCAAATTATTATAATTTAGTCTTGAATCACTTTAATCAACACTTTAAAATATTTTGGTATTCTTAGCCATAATTTATTTTGTTCTCTTACAAGTGCTCTTTAGCAATTTTCTGGATCATCAAATAAGAGTTCAGTAAAATTTACTTTTGGGTCAATTAGTTGGAATGACACTTTTGGAATTATCAATTACTTTATTTCTGATGAATTTTGAACAGGACTCACCAACCTCATTTCTCAGTTTAGCCGTTTTGAGTTACATAAAGACAAAAACATGGCAAGGATTTTACAGCAGGAAAATGATTTGTTTTTGTTTTTCAACATTCCTATAATCCAGAGAGCTGAAGAAATCTTTGATCTAGAAAGCCTGGAAATTCAAAGCCCCTCAAGGCACTTTTTTTTTTTTCAAATTAAAGAAGAATTAAAAACAGTATTTGTAATGGAAAATTTTGGTGCCATTAAGTACATAACGGCTTTTACTTAAGTCTGTAATTCATCTTGTGGATTTAAGATTTTGGCCAAGAGTAAGTTTTAGGTGTGATATAACATAAGTTCCTCCAAGGTTTGCTAGTGTTACTGACATTCTAGAGTGGTGGAAAAACATTCTGGCATTAATGCAGAATTGGAGTGACTAGTCCCAGGAATCAAGTCAGAAAAAAAGACCATCTGACAAATAGTAAGAGTTAATACAAAATGAATTTTAAATCCCACCCTAGGCCAGGCGCGGTGGCTCATGCCTGTAATCCCAGCACTTTGGGAGGCCGAGGCGGGTGGATCACAAGGTCAGGAGTTCGAGACCAGCCTGGCCAATATGGTGAAACCCCATTGCTACTAAAAATACAAAAATTAGTAGGGCATGGTGGCAGGCACCTGTAATCCCAGCTACTTGAGAGGCTAAGGCAGGAGAATTGCTTGAACCCGGGAGGCGGAGGTTGCAGTGAGCCGAGATCCCACCACTGCACTCCAGCCTGGGCAACAGAGTGAGACTCTGTCTCAAAGGAAAAAAAAAAAAATTCCCACCCTAGTTAGATTAGGATGCAGAGGACTCACAGATTTGGAGGATTTGGAGGACCCAAATTACCAAAACCCCTTCTATTACCCACTTGTAAAGTTTTATTAGCAGTCAGGTACGTTTCCACCCCCATTAACTTTTCAGAGCACGTGAGGACTTTCTTCCTGGAACACGGTGGGCCTTCAAAGCGCTGTTAAAACTACAGCCGCCATTTGTCCGAGGTGGTAACATTATGTCCTGTTATAGATATCCTGGATCTATTTCCAGGATCCAGATATCTCTATTTGAAAATGACTGTTTTTCTTCCCTGGTCTTAAAAGACAAACCTGCTTCCGGTGCCTCTGCTGGACACCAGGAGCTGCACTCTGACAAACTGTCCAGGGTAAAGGAGGAAGAACTGGTCAGCCTAGGGCACAGAAACTCCAGACTTGATTTAACCGTGTCTGCTTGAAGCATAGCCTCTCTTACAAAGACTTCAGAACTCCTGAATTGGCTCCAAGCCTTGTGCGAGGTGCTCTCTGCTTGCCACTGGCCATCCCTGGGTACTCAATGTGGGGCTCTTTTGGGAAGCCATCTCCAGATGCTTCCTTACTCTGAGCTGTACCTGCTTATGGCCCTAGTGTCTCCCATCTCCTCCCTGGACTGGAAGCTCCTCTAGGGCAAGGATTAGATCTCATTCCTAATCTACCCCCAGACAGAGTATTTCACACCTAATTAATGTTCAGTAAGTATGTTCAGAATAAATGTATATTAGTCCCTTTTCATGCTGCTGATAAAGACATACCCAAGACTGGGCAATTTACAAAAGAAAGAGGTTTAATGGACTCACAGTTCCATGAGGCTGGGGAGGCCTCACAATCATGGTGGAAGGTTAAAGGCACATCTCATATGGTAGCAGACAAGGGAAGAGAGCTGATGCAGGGAAACTCTCCCCTACAAAATCATCAGATCTCCTGAGACTCATTCATCACCATGAGAACAGCATGGGAAAGACCCACCCCCTACAATTCAACCACCTCCCACCGGGTCCCTCCCACAACACGAGGGAACTGTGGGAGCCACAAGTCAAGATGAGATTTGGGTGGGGACACAGCCAAACCCTATCAAAATGGCCAAAAAGAATATGCTCAGATTTAGACTATGAGGTACTTATAATCCCTCAAGCCCCCGAAGATTGTCAAACACCGGACTTGCCTTTCAGCTATTTCTACTATTTTTCAAAAGACTTATCTTAAAAAAAAAACAAAAAAAAAACTTTTTATTTTCTGAATTGAGGTTTGAAGGGCATGACAGAAGTAGACTGGCAAAAATGAGGTGAGTGGCAGACGGCAAGAGGAAAGGCCCAGGGGAGATGCACATGAGCAGAGCAGGTGAGATTTGACCTAAGAGGTGAGAAGGAACCACCCTCCCTAGAGTCTTAGGTACTGTGAAGCATGGCATCCACTCTGCAAACCATTAAATTCAAATCCCCATTTGTTGGGTGATTTATGTGGCACTCCTGGGGCCCCATGAAGCAATTATATACAATCATACCGTTCACCACTTGTGAATTCGGTAGCAGTATGATGTATTGACTGAGGACAAAGTCACAGGTTTGATCTCTGTGCTCTGCTTTGTTCCTGACCAGATTAAACTGGGGAAAAAGTTGGAAATGGTTCTGCAAAAATCTGTCACCATGGTGGGAAAAACCTAGGCTCATTTCCTTCTGCTGATGGGTCTGTGTTGCATCTAGTTTTACTTTCAAACATCTGCAGACATCCTGGAAATGGGAAGTGGAAGTGTCTGAACTATAGAGGAAACAAGGCCCAGGAAAGGATTTCTCCAGCCACGTGGAGCTCCCTGAGCTTCCTAAAGATAGGAGTCCCACCCTTCCAACCTCCATCCATGAATAGCACCAACATCCACCCAGTTGCTCAAGCCAGAAACCCATCCTTCACTTCTTCCTCCCTTCCCTTTACCTTCCACATCCAAATCCATCAGCAAGTTCACTTATAGTGCTGCAATACATCCTGAATCTCTGTATCTCATCCTCTCCACTGCTGCCACCCTACACCAGGTCACTTCTCATCTGCTCAAGTGGCCTCCTAAGTCTCTGCTTCAAATCCTGAGCCTGTCCAGTCCACTCTTCACAAGCAACTGCAGTAGTCTTTTAAAAATAACTCAGATAAAGTGTGAGCCATTATATACATTACCCTAAATTGCATAGTTTGCCCACCTCACTAGCCGTAGCCCCTCATTATCCTCCAGGCTCACTGGCTTTCCTTCAGGACCTTGACTGAAGCTCTCTTCTGATTTAGGGCTTTGTAACTTGCTGATGTCCCTGCAACACCCTTCCCCTTCCCTGTTGCTTTTCCTGGCTAATTACTCCAATATTCTTTAGGTCTCAACTTCAATGTCACTATCTCAGAGAAGGGCCCTTGCCTGCCCAAATCTAGGTATCTTACCTATGTACAAGTAAACCTTCTTATTTTCCTTCATCAACACTTAACACATACTTTATAATTACAATTGTTCAAGTATTTATCCAGCCAATATCACATTATTCTGTAAGTTTCATAAGGGCAAGGATTCTAGTTTACCAAGGTCGAATTTGGAAAGATACCAAGGTTTTAGAAAAACACCATGTTGCCTGCTGTGATGAAAAGTTACTATAACTAGGTATAAAAGTTCATGTAAAATATGGCAATTTCTACGTGAATGGTATATTTTTTATTACATTTAAAATATCTTACTTATTTTGTCCAGTCATTCTGTTATTTGCTTGAGTTGCTGAGCACTGGACTGCTTCCTTAAAGGGTGGCTCATGCCTGAAAACCCCACTACAAAGTCAACAGCTTCTTGTAGTAGCCATGCTGGCATTCTGTTTGATTTTGTGCCCGCTCCTTCTAGAAGTATTGAGGTGTTTTTTTTTCTTTTTTAATTAAAAAGAAATTGAACATTTAAAAATGCACAATATGAAAATAATTTGAAGTGCCCTAGGACTGTGGTTCTCAAACTTTATGGTGCATCAGAATCACCCGGAGGGCTAGTCAGCTCTCCAGACTGCCTGATTCAGCAAGTCTAGGGTAGGGCCTGAAAAGTTGTACAGAGTTCTTGGGTGATGCTGATGCTACTGGTTCAGAGTCCACACTTTGAAAACCACTGTCCTGGGGTGTCACAAGGCTATGGTTTGTAAACACTGAATTAGCTTAGGTATTTGTAAAAAGAATAGACATTTAAGAGATCATCCAAATATGTAGTTACATAATCCATTAACCACTCTTTGTCAGACTGGTGAGCAAACTATACAGTCACTGTTTTCAGAACAAGGAGGATGTAACAAATCACAACTGGAATCCGGGAAGATGTTAGCCAATCTTGATTTCAAGGTCATTTACTCAAAACACAGTTCTGAAACCCCTGCTATGGAATATGCAGCCAGCACTGAACTGGGGACCAGAACATAGGCTGCCATCCACCCACCCATTCAACAGTCGTTCTTAACACTGACTCTGGGCCTCACACTAGAGAAACTGTTCACAAGTCAGACGCTATCCCTGCTCTGATGGAGTTCACATTCTTTGAAGGAGAAAGGCAGTAACAAGTTCACAAATAAACAGGATAACTTCAGATGGTGATAGCAGCTCTGAAGGAAGCAACAATAGAATAATGGTATGGAGTGGGGCCTAGGGTGCTACTTTAGATGGGGTGACTGAAGAACTCTTTGAAAAGATGACATTTAAGCTGATACCTAATGGGTGAGAATGAGTCAGCCTTTGAAGAGGGATGAAAAGGGTTTCAGGCAGAGACTGGCAGGTCCAAAGGTCTTGTGGAGAGACCAAGGTTGGCATGTTCTAGGAACTGAAAGGCCACTGTGCCAGTAAGCACCTGCAGGAAGAATGTAGAAAGAACTCGGAGAGGGCAGCAGAAATTTAAATGTTTTTCCTAGTGGGAATGGAATCTACTGGAGAACTTTGAGCAAGAGAGTGATATGATCTGATCAACATTTTAAAAAGATCACCCTGGTTTTTGTGTCGAGAATGGACTGCAGTAAAAATGAAATCAAAAAGCCCTGGGAGGAGGCTGCTGTTAGCATGGAGCTTGGTTTAATAGTGAGATGGGAAAGCACTTTGCAATTTATAACACTGTGGAAATATTAGCAGCTATTGCAATACTAGTTCTGATTTAAGCGTTCATGTCTGGTTCAGAATTGCACATAGGCCGCACAACTATAATCCCAGCACTTTGGGAGGCTGAGCTGGGAGGATTGCTTGAGCCCAGGAGTTCAAGACTAGCCTGGGCAACATGGTGAAACCCTGTCTCTACAAAAAAAAAAAAAAAAAAAAAAAAATCAGCTGGGCATAGTGGCATGTGCCTGTAGTCCCAGCTACTTGGTACGCTGAGGTGGGATGATTGCTTGTTTCCAGGAGGTGGAGACTGCAGTAAGCCGAGATCATGCCATTGTACTCCAGCCTGGGCAACAGCGGGAGACCCCATGTCCAAAAAAGCACATAAATACAATTCTATTGTGAGGCTGATTAGGGACTGGATTCGCCCAAGCTTTGTACATGAAAGATTCAAATCTAGATCCTTTATTAACTGGTATCCTTGGTCAAGCTATTTCACTTCTCTAAGCTTCCTTTTAATCACTTTAAATTGGAATAAGAATACACACATCTTTAAAGATGTTGTGAAGCTTCAATGAGATGGTCCATTAACATGATTTAGCCCAGTGCCTCTTGGCTCCTAAATTAGTATTCATTCATGTTAGCTACTGTTTTTATTAATGTCTCTGATCTTCAATTTCTTCTTCAATAAAATGGGGCACTAAAAACTACTCTGTAAAGAACTTAACGTGATAAAATATGCAAAACCCTAGTCCAACAACACATGACATCCAGTAGAAACTCAGTACATAGGAGTTCATAGGAGTATCTAAATGACATAGACTATTGTAGCTAGAGACACCAATGTCCTAGCTGTCACTGTAACTACTGTTAAGTGTAATGAAAACAGAAAATGGTTCACATTTTATAGGCCAGATTTACAATCACATTCTTAGGACACAAAATTTTCTTCTAGTAAATTAAGTGTATTCCAATGACTTAACATAGATAATATGCCCTCCTTCCCGTCACACAAAAATACATGCCCCTTCACCCTCATCAGAATCCAGTCTGTCGCTATGTATCTGCACAGACAGAAAACATAAACGTTGCAGACATTTTGGTTTTGAGTTACTGCCTGCTACTTCCCTGTGTTTCCGCTGCTGAATTCAAAATCTGTAATTATCATCAAGAATAAAAACCAAAACAAAGCCAAAATGAAAATAATTACTTGCAAGGAGTAGAGAGAGTGGAAGAAGACAGCCTTAATCACTGAACTTTATGTCCAATTCATTAAGATGGAAAAACCCTTCCTAGTAAATGGCCAACAATTCCAGAAGGCAAGGATTACATCTGTATTCTTTAAGTAATTAACATAGTGCCTTAATCCAGTGGGGGGACCCAAATGCATTTCACTGAACAACTGAATGAATGAATATACAACTTCCCAATTATGTATAGGGCATCTATTGAGACCACTACCCAAACTTGTCCTTCCTGCTTCTTCAGAGTCTCTTCCTGTGACCTCATATAACAAACACCCCCAAGAGTTGAACAGATGTTCTCTTGGTACTGGATTCTGAAGGAGTTATGAAAGTCAATAAATAATTCAAGATGGCTAAAGGGTAGGTCATAAACCATCTTCATCAATTGGTGGTCCCTAATACAGGTGTGTATCAGAGTGAACTGGGTGGTGTTTCTAACTACCCAAGGACAGGTCTCTGGCCAGATTTATTGATTCAGAATCCCAAGTGATTCTGATGCAAATCTCTGGTTTAGAACTACTGTTTCAGGATTGTAGAAGTTGCCAGGGATGTGAGACTAGTAACTGGTATGTGTGCCAAAAGCTCTCCTGCACCCATGACAGACAGTGCTACTTGATCAGTACAGCCTTATTCTCTGAGCCTGCAGTCACTCAAAAGCCTTTATTGTTTTTATTGTGGTAAAATATACATGACATAAAATTTATTTTAACCATTTTTAGTGTACAATACTATGGCATTAAGTACATTACATTGTTAAGCAATGATCACCACCAGCCAGCTCCAGAACGTTTTCATCTTCCCCAGCTGAAACCTATTAAACACTAATTCCCCATTTCCTCTTTTCCCCCAGCCTCTGTCAACCAAAGTTCCACTTTCTGTCTCTATAAATTTGACTATGCTAGATACTTCATAGAAATGGAATCATACAGTATTTGCTTTTTTGTGACTGGCTTATGTCTCTGAATGTCTTCAAGGTTCATCTGTGTTGCAGCATGTGTCAGAATTTCCTTTTTATCCATTCATCCATCGCTGGACACTTGGGTTGTTTCCACCTTTGGGTACTATGAATATATGCTATGAACATGAATATATGTATTAGTCCGTTCTCATGCTTCTATAAAGGACTGCCCAAGAGTGGGTAATTTATAAAGGCAAGAAGTTTAATTGACTCACAGTTCCACATGGCTGGGGAGGCCTCAGGAAACTTACAATCTTGGCAGAAGGGGAAGCAAACACATCCTTCTTCACATGATGGCAGGAAGGAGAGGTGCCAAGCAAAAGGGGGAAAAGCCCCTCATAAAACCATCAGATCTCATGAGTACTCACTCACTATCATAAGAACAGCAGCATGGGGGTAACTGCTCCCATGAGTCAATTACCTCCTGGCAGGTCCCTCTGACGACCTGTGGTGATTATGGGAACTACGATTAATTCAAGATGAGATTTGGGTGGGGACACAGCCAAACCATATCATTATACAAATAGCTGTTTGAGTCCCTGCTTTCTTCTTTTAGGTATATATCCAGAAGTGGAAGTGCTGAATCACATAGCAATTCAATGCTTAATTTTTTGAAGAAGTCATAACATTTCCTACAGAGGCTGCAACCATTTCACACTTCCACCAGCAATGTACAGTTACAAGGGTTCCAATTTCTCCACCTCCTCACCAACACTTGTTATTTTCTGCTTTGATAGTAGCCATCCTCACAGGTGTGCTAGAATTCTTCTTGATGCAGCACTTCAAGCAGCCATTGTCAATTGATCAAAGTTGATAAATGAGATGAAAACCATCTGTTATTTCAAAAGTGTGATCATATTTCTCTAAACCGATTGAGAGCTCAACTTCTTTTCAATGGGAACTTATAACTGTAACTGTAGGATTTACCAGGTATTGATGGCCATGGTGATATTGGGGTTGTTCACATGGCTGATTGTAATGGGGGCAGTAACAAGGACACCTGGAGAAAGGACACGAGGGCTGCCAATATGCAGAATGAGTAGGCAGAGATGAGGCCTGAGAGGCACTGCATAAGGTAGCATCGAAGACAGTCCAGGCAAAACACCAAGTCCAGGAACCAGGCAGGACAAATGATGTACCCACATCCTGACTTAAGTGGTAATGGGATTTTTTTTTTCCTTTTCCTTCCTCTGGTTTCCTTTCTCTGTCCTTTACTTCTCTATTGCCTGTGAATCCATGGTTTGAATGATTAAAGTTTTTGATATTTCCCCAAGTGCAGGGTTCCAAGCATGACTCGGAATACTATTAACACTGTGGTCCATGTGAATGACACTGCTTGGACTTGTGCAATGCACAACCTGTAGAGCAATATGGGCCAGGCATGCCTAGTGAAATCCAAAAGTAAAATGTCTATCAATATGGTAGTGGTTACACAAATTATAGAAGATCCATACAGCTTTTTTTTTAAAAAAGAGAATAGCACTTTATATACTGATACAGAAAGATTGCCAAGATATTGTTAAACAAACAAACAAAAAAAAATAGAAAGCAATGGGTATTGCGTGCTACCATTTTTGTAAAAGAGGGGAAATTAAATATATGTACACTAAACATACAATATCTGCTTGCATGGAGATGAAATATTACTCAAAGTAGACACATTAAGTACAGACACATTAAGTACTCCCTTCTGTGGGACGGGAATTCGGTATTAGGAAATGAGATGGGAGACAAATTTATTTTTTATCTATAGTTTTATATTTTTTTTTATTAAATTTTCAACCATGGAAATGATGGAAATATGTTCTGGCTGGGCACGGTGGCTCATGCCTGTAATCCCAGCACTTTGGGAGGCCAAGGTGGTTGGATCACGAGGTCAGGAGTTCAAGACCAGCCTGGCCAAGATGGTGAAACACCGTCTCTACTAAAAATACAAAAATTAGCCAGGCGTGGTGGCATGCGCCTGTAATCCCAGCTGCTCAGGAGACTGAGGCAGAGAATTGCTTGAACCCAGGAGGCGGAAGTTGCAGTGAGTCGAGATTGTGCCACTGCACTCCAGCCTGGGCAACAGAGCAAGACTCCGTCTTCAAAAAAAAAAGTTCCATCATCTTTCCCATGTGCATTCCTGAGCTGTAGAAGGCTAGCAGCTTCTTCCCAGACTCCCTGCACCTGGGATGGAGAATAAGGTTCTACAAACTGGATGTGCATTGAAGGGAGCTATGGAGTGGGAGGTGGGAGTGGGCGAATACCATCCTCCTGCCACTTTGGGCTGTGGTTGCTGGCAAGCAAGGCCACGGATGTTGATAGGCAATTGTGATGCAGGCCCAGTCACCAGCTTCCTGGGTGCTGCTATGAGGCCGCACCTCATAGAGAGATCGCCATTATATTTCCTGGGAGCTCCATATCTCATGGAGATAACAGGTCCTTTTTGATTCTACTTGCTGATCCCTGGATTGCAGCTCTCATGCTGTTTACCTCAAGAGCTTCACTCACAGCCCCCTAACTCCCTATATTCCTGCTTACAGCACAGGCTGTAGCTCCCCAGGCAGGTCAGTGCTAGAAGTTGCTGGGGCATTCTGGAATTTGTTCTTGGACACCTACCAGGAGTGCACTCCTCTCACCCTTCCAACAGATTCTGTAAGCATTCAGTTTTCAGCATTATAGGCTTTTCTGCGTAAAAGACCTACACTGGTTTCTAGTTCCTTCAATAACCCTGACAGAATTACACATTAAAAGTTTAAGTAGATATGATCCTTGTGTAGTGCATAAGCATGATGACTGGGTTTTCCCACTCTTGTGAGGTGTGCCTCCTGCAAATCTTATGATGTCTGCATATGACTTGTCTGACATGGGAAATAAAATTTACATAAATATAAAAAGTGAAAGTCATCACTAAGAAAAAACTTAATTCTCAGAAAAGATTTCTTGGGCAGTGTACCACTATAGATACTTGGTTTTTTCAAAAAAATTCTTATTATCTTGGTAAATCATCAAATATTTAATGAACATCTACTGACTTAATAGATAATTTATTATAATAATTTATCTTATCATATCAGAAATAAACATCTATGTGAATGTGTGAGAGGTTTTGTGTGTGCACATGTGTGTGTGTGTGTGTGTGTGTGTAAACAGACAGATACAAACCATGTTTCCAATGAAATCTTAGGAGAAGACAAACTCAAATGTTTCCTTGTTCTGTTTTTATTTAACTCCAAATAGCTAATAACATAAAAACATTTTTAAAAAATCTCCAATACCCAACTATTACTTTTGGTTGACAACATTTGATTATTTAGTTCTTGCTTGTTTCCCACATGTAGTACAGAATCTATCATAATATCTTTAAAAGTTTGCAGCAGGCTTAAAACCTGAATATTTAGATCCTAATCAAAAACCATGATGTAGTTATTAGTTTTGATTTTAAATACCTTGCTCCCACAGAACTTATTAAAACGAATAACCATAAATAGGCTAGCTATTAATTAGATCTCAATGAAATGCCCACATACAGCACATACATATAGGTAGTATATATGCTTTTATCCTTTACTACTCAAAGTATGATGTACAGTGGAGTTATATCATAAACACATTTAACTTACATTAACTCAACAAATGAGGTCAGTGAAAAGGAAGCCGTAAGGAAAATAACATGAAATCCTGTGGTGATCCCACCTACGATGAATGCACACCCTTGAGTAAACCCAGGTGGGTGCTGTCCATCTGCTGGGTGGGCGCTTCACTCCTTGTCAGTTCACATCTGCCACTAGCGGGGCAAGCATCTTGCAGGGCTGATTCTAGTGTTAAAAGTTATGTGCCTTTTTTTTTTTTTTTTTTTTTTAACAAAATGGCCCCTAAACAAACACCAACAACTTCACTTGGTCTTCAAACAAAGAAACAGTCTTTTTTTCCAACATAGGAGGAAAAGCTACTTGTTGTGGATGTACAGGTTTCCAACATGGCACCCTTCTAAAGGGCTTTCAAGGATCATCCTAATAGCCCATTTTACCTATGTACTGACTTTGGAAGCTAACCCCTGAGTATGATGCAACTCCACTCTAATGTAAATTAAAATGCCATGATCTTAAAAATGCCATAATATTGTCAGTATAATTTAATTTCCAGTTTAGTTCCATCTTCACATTTAGCGGTGTGTGTCTGTGGCCGTCTCCTGGTGCCAGCATTTCAGAATGTACTGTCACTGGCTGAGAAAATCTCATGGTGAGAAGAGTAGTGTGTCATAAGATCTGAACAAAAAAGCTACCAAAGTTGATCAGTCTCAGTATGATTCAGGATATGATTTTCAATTAGCAAATGGTGCAACTGAAGCAGAGAGTGGCTTTGTTTTGCTACACCCAGTGCTCCCAGGAATCTCCTGTGGCCTCCTTTTCATGGGTTTCTACGCTGGCAGCTACACTCTACTTCTTAAACACTTGGCCTTAGCCTGACCACCGCCCTGGTTCAGTTTCTATTTTTAAGAGCACCATTCTAATGGAAATGTCCCTGCCCTGAATTAAGCTGGGACTGTGCACTTTACCACTAGCTACAGCTGTTATATATCATAGCGTTTAGGTTAAATTGGTAGGTATTGATTTCCTTGACTGTGACTTCGAAACTTGCTTCTGCTTCTTTTAGCCATGTAGGATTTCTACCTGGGCTGTAGATGAGGGTAAAATATCCCATGGAGGACTCCTTCAATAACCACATTTGGAAAATCTGAAAAAAAAAAAAAAAAAAAGAAAAACTGCTTTTCTTATGTGAAACAAAATATAATTGCATTCTGTAGAATGGAACAAGGCAATGCTTACGGTAAACACAGGAATCTGCATCGCCAGGCATTTGCCTGGTTGAGGATGTGCTATCAGTCATGCTGCTTCAGCCTAAAGCCACTTGAGCACAGCACCAGGCGCGGCAGGAATGTGCGGCCAGATTTGTAGCTTATTGATTTAAGGGATGTTCTAACAGTTAATGCTGCTAGGCCTCAGCTCTTTATCTGAATGTTTTCTCAAAAGGAAGATGGATTACACTGGCAATTCAATTTCTAACAAAATCTCAATATACTTGAAGGAATTCCAAGATTTCTACTGGGAATACCTCACTGCAGTTTTTCCATTGTGGTTTACAGTGCATTTAGTCCAAGTTGTCCTGAGTCTACTTGTTCTATTAGACTAGCTTCGAAAGAGAGCAGTAAGATGGGGGTCAGTCTTCCTAACTTAAAAGGGCAAATTTCCAACAGAAGCCATCCTGCCAAACTTGAAAACACAGCTCCATTATTATAGGAGACAGGAAGGGAGGCCAGGGGTGCAAAGTATGTTACAGCACATTCCAGTCATTACAGTAGGTTAAATGTGAATGGATTACTTGAATGGGAACCAATCTCTCTCATGGTTCAGAAGTTTAATTTTTAAACTTTAATCTGTACATAATGATATCCAGGAACTATCCTAAAGCACTTTAAATAAATATCATTATTATGTAAGAAAATAAAAGTAGTCCAATATTTTAAGAAAAAAAATGTGCATCTAGCCTCTATTGTCTACTGTGTAAATAAAATCATTTACTAGGGGATTGGGCCTCATCAGAGGAGGCAGAAAGGCTCTCAGAGGCTAGGGGTAGGCAGAGGGAGCTAGCCAGGTGGCAAGTCTGTGGCCAGAGGGAGCCTGGAGGGTTCAGAGACCTAAACGAAAGCCAACATAGTGAGAAAAGTGGGAATGAGGAGGCTGGAGGGCACGGGGTGCCCCATCACACCTGGGAAGAATGGATAGGAGTTTGGGCTTTATCTGAAACTCAATGGGAAGCTACTGAGGGAGTTTAAGCAGAGTGGGAGAGTGTTGAATTGTGTTTTGAAAAAGATGATTCTGGCTGCCAACTGGAGAATGGACTGGACAAGTTCAAAGCAGACACAAGATCAGTTTGGAGACTACTGCAGTAGTTCGAGAGGGCAATGGTGGCAGCCCAAACAAGGTTGAGGATGGAGAACCATGGAGGAATTCTAGAGAAATGAAGGACGGGACCAAGTGACAGGTTAGATGTGGCTAGTGAGGGAAGGGGTGAAGTCAAGGATGCCTCCTGGGTTTCTGGCTTGCATAATCAGAGGGTGGTGTGAGAAGACCCAGAAGAGGAGTAAAACAGAAGATCATCAACTCTGTCTGGAACTTGTGTTTGAGGCACCCGTGAGACTTGCCAAAGGGGAAGTCAAGTAAGTGATAGAATATGGTGACAAGTTTACCTCAACATATATTTATTGAGAGGCCTCTGTTTCCTGGATCGGCCACTTAATACCTGTGTGACCTTACGTGAGTTATTGAACATCTCTGTCTCTCTCTTTCCTCAACTGTGAAATGGATTTCATAATAGTATCTACCTTATAGGCTGTTTTAAAAATTGGGGAGACAAGCGAATGCACACACAAACTATGTCTTAGAAAATCTCTAATACATGAGTATCCAGTTATTTCTGGTTGATGACACTTGATTTTTTTAGTGCATGCCTTTCCCCAACATGAAGTAACGGTTTTTCATGAAATATATCTTTGAAAGTGTGTGATAGGCCTTACACATGTATATTTAGAGCCCAGTAAAAAACAATAATTTAGCTAAGTTAATTTTAATTCTAAATGTATTTCTCCCACATAGAAGGATATTAAAATCAATTGCCATAAATAGAGCTGTTAATTTTCTAAAAGATACTCAAATAGGACATATTACATGACGGTGGCAGACATGCCTTTATTCTTTGCCACTCACAATATAGAAGTCGATTTGAAGGTCAGTGAAATTACATTGTAAGTATATTTAGCTTAAAAGGATTCAACTAAATAAGTTAAGCAAAAAAGACATAAAGGAAAATAACATTACATACTGTGGGTAACTCTACTGCGCTGGTAACATGTCAAGCAGTGACAAGAACAGGGCAAGGAGAAAAATACAGCAGGGCATGGGCTGGAGAGGGCCCAGAGACAGGGAAGTGAGGGAAGAATTTGAGTGATGGTGCCATTTGGGTGATGACTTGCAGGAAGGAACAAAGCAGCCCGCTGGGAGGGTGTCCGGGAGAAGGGCATTCCTGGCAGAGGGAACAGCAAGTGCTGAGGCTCTGTATGTATGTCCACCAATTGCTGAACATATGCTAGATGCTGGGGATTTAGAGGACAAAGCCAAAGAACAAAGATAAGATAGTCTGTGACCATTACTATGAAGGAAGCAAATAGGGTTCTCTGACAAAAAGTGAATGGGATGGAGGTGTTTTAAAGCAAGGTCCACCAACTAGCAATCAGAAATAACATAATCAGGGTTTTGGGTTGTTTTCTCATCTGTTCCACTCTACTTTAAACTGTGGATTTTGGCTTCATCATATGCATGATTTACTACAATGTCCATTATTGCCAGCATTACTCAGTAAACTGTCCTTGACTTTGATTCTCATTGAGAGGCGATGAGAAGGAAGGTGATTTAGGGCAGGTTTTGCTGTTATTTTTGTTGGTTTTTGCTTATTTAATGAACATGTATTGTGAATGGGTAGAGGGGCTCGTGGAGAGGGAGAATCAGCACAGGCTCTCTGAAGCCGTGGCATTCAATGTGAGCCCTGGAAGATGAGAGGCAGCTGGCTATGGATGGAGAAAAGAAGGCTCACGGTGGAGGAAACAGCACACCTGAGGCCCAGAAAGAATTCCAGGGTGGCTAGGGCAAAGTGTATGAGGAGGTCCAGTAGGAACATGAGCCTGGGGCAGGCCACAGAGGGCCTTGCAAACAAACCACAGGTAAGAGTCTGGAGCTCCCAGGACAGAGTTGAGATGGAGATACAATATTGTGACTCAGGTGTACACACGTGGTAGGCAGGCCACACACAAGGAGATTATCTGAAAGAAAGTGTAGTGAGAAGAGGAGAGGGTCTATGACAGCATTCTGGTCAGCTGCTAGAGAGTGGAAGGAAGTGGGAAAGCCAAGGGGAGACACTGTTTGAAGGAGGAGAAACAGATCAACATGTCTAAAGTACATGAGAGGCCAAGGAAGATGAGGACTGAAAAATATCCATGGGCTTCAGCCACACTGAAATCACTGGGGACTTTGGCAAGAATTGTTTTGAGTTTCCCAGGAAAATCAAAACAAAGACCAAAAGGCAAATGCTTTTCAATCTGTTAAGAGAGTACTCTCCTGATTTCTAATGTTAAAAGCTAAGGGATATTTGATTATTAGTATTTTATAAGAGGATAATGCTTAAATGTCAGATCTTTGAAGACAGACACTCCTCTGACTTTGTAGGGGGCGGGGTCAGTACATCTGTGAAGAAATTTCCATACGCAATATCCTCTGGAATAATAACCTTAATATCTTGCTAAGAGGCATCAAAACAAAAATGTGATGCAAGTAAAGTTTCTCTTTAAATTAAATGCTAAAGATTTGCAAGAATATATCATTAGTATAACACTTCTAAGATCACAAGAATCTGATTCGTGAAACTGGATTGGTCAAAATTCCAAGAAAACAGATCTGGTGACTGGTCCTTCCATACCTCCCATCCCATCCATCAAACCTGTGATCCATTTATTCTCAAACAGGAGTTCCCTTATTTTGCAAGTCTTCATCCATATTACCATGCTACCAATGATACATACGTTTTACTCTTTCCAATTCAAGACATTTACCCCTGATGTTTCTTCCCAGAAAGTTCCTCCTGTTCTTCACTGTCCAAGCCAGGCATAGAGCACATGGTAGGCACTGCTCAATAAGCTGGATGAATTGGATTTAAAGGTCATAAAATATCTTCCCTCTTCTATCAAGTATCCTGGCTATTCTAGTCCACAGTAACCATTTCACTGTCTACACTTCTGCAGGAATTTCAGTCAGATGCATGACATATCTGAGCATAAACAATACATGGAAAAAGTGCTTGTGGAGCCATTTTTCAAAGATAATAAGAATAATTTATAAAACTATCTATTTAATCTATATTAGATTGCATTATGAATATTTGTTAAATATGATATTTTAACATGACATCAACTAACATGTATATTTGTTAAACATAAGAAGCAAACGTTACAGAGAGAAAGATTCACTGCGAGGATCTTATAGGAAAAAGAATATGAGGTCATATTCCTATACAGCAAAGGCAGCTCACTCTGATCGGGGTGCTACTAGGAAGGGTCCCTCAACCCTTCCTAGGGAGGAGCAGGGCTGCGTCCTGGCCACCCTTCTTCAAACTGACAGCTAAGTGGGTGATGTGAGTACGTGTATCCTTGCTATAGAGAGCAGTTCCCTTTCTCCTGCTCATAAGGTTTTATTGTCAGAAACAGAGAGGGTTTCAATGGATTATTTATCTATTACTATTTAGTGACTCCCAGAAACAAGATTCACTATATGCAAAGAGCACAGAAGGAATACATAGGCAACAAGAGGTCCACCCATCAACCATCTGAGAGTGGACAAGTCAGGGACTTCCCTGGACCCCAATTTTCTCATTCAGTCAATGATAATATCTGCCCTGCTTAGTTCACAAGGTTGTTAAGGAAATTAAATGAGATAATGTATGCAAATGAGCTCATAAAGAGATGCATAGCAGAACACTTTGAGAGGGACTCTGATGAATTTAAATTTCTTTGCACAGAGAAAAGACTCAGTCGAAAATATTACAATTATACTTAGATCAATTAATTGTATTTAAACTATGCAACTTTAAAAAATATATAGTTTGCCATCAAAGATGCTGCAATGTATATACACATAGTTTTGGGGAAGAGGCTTTTTTTTGAGACGGAGTCTCGCTCTGTCGTCCAGGCTGGAATGCAGTGGCGCAATCTCGGCTCACTGCAAGCTCCGCCTCCCGGGTTCACGCCATTCTCCTGCCTCAGCTTCCCGAGTAGCTGGGATTATAGGCGCCGGCCACCACACCCGGCTAATTTTTTGTATTTTTAGTAGAGACGGGGTTTCACCGTGTTAGCCAGGATGGTTTCCATCTCCTGACCTCATGATCCACCCGCCTTGGCCTCCCAAAGTGCTGGGATTTTAAAAATGCCTGGCCGGGAAGAGGCATTTTTAAAAAGGACTAGAGCCTTGAATTTGAACCCTGGCATCTGGACAAAAACAAGCAGAGGCCAAAATGACATGATCAGAAAAATTAAGGACCATAAATACCTTTCTTCCTTATTACTCTAATTCAAAATAGTCTGGTAAGAGAGAAAGAAAAATTACATTTCCTCCTGAAAGGCCAGCCCCAATTAAAATTCTAAGTGTCGCTTATACCAAGAGCACTGGTTTATTGGCAGATTATTAAGCCCGGGACCAATGTCACTCTGTTAGACCTGTATTAAAAACGTGGTTTATGTGGTGCAGGGTCAGATCAGTAAAGAGCTGTTAGCAGATGACAGGTTTGATTACCGCTGGCTGCAGGCAAGACATATGGATCCCTGAGGAACAGCAGCACAGGCTGGTGGGACAGTTTGCTGGAAAGGTCAAGAACAGGCATGTCAGCATCAGGGGACGATGGTAAACAGAAAACACTACAAACTAGCTTTGAGGGGATCAAACTGCTGTGCGGGGACGTCTCAAGGTTTATGTTCTAACAGTGTGGGTGAATAATAGCACGCAGAGTAAGAGTGAACAAATGGGCACTGCTCTCATCTTCTAAACATTTCTTTGTGGAATTTGAAGCAGATATACAATCTATACAATAAATCATTGCTGAAACGTGCTTTCCTAAAAATCTTGTAATACGATTGTTGATAAAACATTCTGATTACTTGCATGAAACAATGTAGGGCTCTTATTCCTCCACTCTTAATTCTAACTGGTTACTCCTGTAATTCCCTATCAAATATTTATAATCTTAAAACCAATTTCCAAACAAAGGTTCTTAAGAAAAACATAACTTGAAACACATCGTAGGTGATTAAACATTTAGCAAAACCATAATCCTATTCCTGGCTGATGAGGATTAGTCCTTACCTTGACTCTTCAGACTCTGTTTCATCAAAAGATCTAAAAGTTTTGAAAAAGGAAAAAAACAAAAAAACCACATATGTTGAGTCAATGTTTATGCCAACAAAGGAAAAAATACCCAATATTATTAGATGACTGAATTGGTAGTTATTTTTTAAAAGAGCTGTGAGTTTCCACTGAGCCACAGCATGGCTATGCCCCATTCTAAGGAATCTGAAGACTGGAATATTCTTTGATTTCTCTTAAGATTACTTAAAAATCCTCAGGTTTTATTACTACTTTTGGGCTTGTATAATGGAGAAAACATTTCGCTCACTGCCATTGCTAATGTCTATTCTAAAAAATACATAAACATATATGAAGCCTAACCTGCCCGTAAATACATACAAGTTGGAACAGAACACACTGACAACACAGTATTTGCCAAGTGTATAATTTTTGTTATGCAATAAGTGGAAAGTGGCTCTGAGTAAACAGTGCTCATGAGGAGCTGTGACAGGTGTTTGCAGCCCCATCATCCAGCAGATGGCTGGGGTTTAACATGACTTTGGGTGTGGCCTGCTTGATTTTCTTGTAGTTAAGTGTGGTTCCTTCAGGCAGCAAGAAAATGGGTAAACCTCTCTCCTGCATGGATTTTCAGAGAGTTTGTGATGATTTTTTCCCCTGTAAATGGATACAGTATGCCATGGATGTTCCTGAAGGCCTTCTGAGGCTAGCTCAGCCCATGTCATGTGCTGTTGCTGGGCCAGTGGCTTATTTCAGAGTTAATTCTTCGGGAGAGCTTTTCCTAATTGCTGATGATATCAAACCTCTGGGTCCTTGGGTTAGGACCAATGGGTTTAGACCAATAGATAGGGATTAGGATTTGTAGTCCTGCCACTGGAAGTTCCTGAGAGAGGCAGCTGGACAGTAGAGGAAGAGGGCTCGCCTTGGAAGGCCTCGGTTCTGCAAGCTACAAGGCAAGAGATCTTGGGAAAGTCATTAAATTCCTGTGTCTCTGTTTGCTCAACTACAAAATGAGAGGAGTTGCATCAAATCATCTCTAAGATCATTCATAACTTTAAAATTATATGAATGTGTACCACCAGGATATGAATTTTGCTCGAGTTTCCACTAATAAATGAGCCCATAACAAGTTAATTAGATTCATAATTCCCATCAAGTAACATCATTCTATGTAACAGTGTAATTGAAAAGATTGATTCCTTGAGTCTAAACATGGGTTACCGAACCATGGCCATTTGGCCGCAAGATGGGCATAAGGACTCAGAGGAATTCTTTTAACCAAAAGCAGGGGGCGAGCGAGTGCTGCAGCAAGCCAAAAGAGTGGGCATGGCCGGCAGGCTACTCGGGCATCACTCTGGGCTATTTGTTAGATCAATTGGTCATTGAAGAGTAATTTAAAATACACATCCAATATGCAAACATGATTCTTACCCACAACTTTCTGCCTTTGGTAGAGAGGGCAAGTGTCGCACATTTAGGAAATCAAGAAACAGTTTGGGAAGTTCTTCATTTTCTAAAATGACAGCCTGTGAAAGCAGAAAACAGAATTCGAAACTGAAGTGAAGTTTGCTAGGTGATCAATCAAATGAACTATTTCAAAAAGTCATAACCGTCCATCAAAGTTCTTACCAGCAACATTCCTCACAGTCAAGATGAGGAGTGGTCTCTGTTTTGCCCACCAGGAATTCGGGCTGACACACATGCTAGGGATTGCCGGCAAATCCTGCAGTTTATCTGTTCTTTCATTCAACTGGCATTTATAGAGCACCTACTATACACTAGATGCTGACTAGGGGACAAGACAGTGGGGAGCCAGGTAGAAATGGTTCATGCCTTCATGGAGATTCTAATCCAGAGTGAATATTTCAAAACCTGGCAACATCAATAATACTGTTAAGATATGTATATCAAATTTTCTTTACTGAGTGATAAAGTGGTCTGATATACACTATGTATACGTGTGCGTGTGTGTGTGTGTGTATCTCCCCACAGGAGACCACTACTATTTAGGAAATATGATAAATTATTTTTTAACTGGAAGATTTAGTCAAGAACCCTCAACTATCACCTGTTTTGGCATTAGAATCAACTGACATTTATTGCCATTTGGACAGCTCCACTTAAAGGGTCAGTAACAACTTTACTGCTAAGTGTAAATCAGTGTACATGCTGAAAAAAAAATCTATAGAGTTCTTCCATTTAGTGAGCTCTGCTACAGAGCTGGCATGATGGCATAACCATGTCAGTAATCAGAGATCCAGGTTATGCAATGTCAAGGAGAAATCTGACAAAGAAGTATGTATCTTCTTATCTATGTATTTTTAAAGTCTACCAGAGTGTGTGAACTGAATATAAGTTTGCCGCCTCCCCCTCCCCCTCTTCTAAAAGACCACAGGAGAAAAGCGTCAAAGGTTTTATCATAATCTCTGACTTCAATACAACTATTCTTAAGGGTCATTTTTCATAACTTACCATGGGTAAATTTTGTCCAATAAGTACATGTTGTTTAAAGAACTATGAGAATCAGTGGTGAAATATCACTCACACAACTGATCAGGAATACTGTGTAAGGGTGGTGCATAAGATACATAACAAGTAACAAAAGTGAGGTGAAATTATGTACCTTGTAGATACATAGTTCTATATCACATCTTGTTCTTAGCCATGGTTCACATACTGAGTGGCCCCAATTCCTCATCAGGTTTTGTAATACTGTTACCCAGTTCAGGTCATACAAATCAAGTGGGTAACTATACAGGTTGCCAGTCCTCCTAGGCTGCCCTCTGTCCCACACTAGAGCAGAACCCTCCTGGTGTTCAGTCCCTGGAGAGGGGTCATCTAAAGAGCCACTTCCACTGGGGGCTGCTACTGTACTTTACACAGCTCACCGTTCCCATGAAAGCTTAAGGAATAAAAGATAGAAGAAAAAATTGGGGTGTTATACTTTATTCATTAAATAATAATTTCCTGGGCATCTATTATGTTAGGCACTGGGACATGATGATAAATCTTACAGGTCCAGTGGAGCATGGGCTGAAGAAAGCTAGCAATGAACAAGTAAACACACACACTAAACAACAACTTAAACTTGCCTTAGAATATAGTGAGATAGAATCGAAATAGCGTATCACTCTAAGCGTTTTCCCATCTACCAATGCATTCATCCGTCCATCCCTCTGTCCCTCTCTCCATCCATGTGTGTGTATGTGTTTACTTTCTCCTGGTTATAAAAATAGAAAAATAAAAAGTTCAGAAAATAAAGAGAAAAAAAAAACCTCCTTTATCCAGAGGCATAATTTCATTACTATTTCAACTAAATTTCCTTAAATCATTTCACTTTCATCTCAGTTTTTACCTATTCAAGGAAATTTTTTAGGTGCCCAGAGGTCATTATTTCAGTGCCTGTAACTCAAAAAGTTCTAGGAGTCATCACACATATAAAACTCCGAGGTATTTTGGCTATGACACATGTTTCAATGATTGTTTTTTTTTCTAGATATCTGTTTAAGAGGATGATACAATACTTATTTGAATAATAAAGCCTAATGTTGTAACACATGCAGACTTGTTCCCCCAGGCAATAGTTTTAATTATCTGTACAAGTGGTTGCTTTCAGATTTAAAAAAAGAGGGGAGGGTATAACATTCTTATCTCCACCCCCACCTTCTTAAAATAAATTAAATCAATAACAAGTGTGGGACACTTTTAATGACCTGAACTACTTAATTTCCAGGATTTTTAGACATGTCATCCATCACTGCAGTATGGAGGAAGACATCTCTTGAGTGTTCAGGGGGTTACTTAGGTTTATTAATGCAAGATTTAGGGAATTTTAACAAGGTGAATTGTTTATTTGCCTTGACAGATCGGCTTACAATGCACTGGCTACCTCTACGGCATGATCATTAATGACAAAAGACAGGAAAAAAGCTGTTTATACTGCAACACAGGGACGGGAATTAATCCTGCTCAGCCTCCCCAAACAGATGATCACATTGCTTTACGTAAGATATACTTAGAGAAGGCAGCATTGAGAGTTAGTTAAGCATTTAGTTATGTGGGCAGGAATATTTCCTAAGCTCTGTTTTAAAAGCTTGGGAGAAAAGAACTAATACTTCAGTGACAAAGTAAAATATAGAAGAATTTACCTAATGTAATATATTATGTACAAATGACTGTCATCAACTGGTACAGAGATACAAAAGAGGAATTAAATCTTTTTGTTCATACACACATGATCATATTCATGAGAAACTGAACAGTAAGGCTGGACCTCACAACTGTTCCATTTACAACTTCTTCAGTTTCTTGAAAGGCTTTTGCTCTGAAGGAACCACCCCTTCTTGAAGCTGTACCTTGGGTCATCCTATAGAATAAATGTCAGTTGGGTTTAAATCTCTCAACTTTGCTCAACAATAAGCTCCTAAGTTTTAAAAAATCAAATTTTTGAATATCAAATCCTATCTCCCTATTGTTTTAGATTGCTTATCTTTATTTTCGATTAATATCCAATGGTTAATCGCTTTCATTCTTTAGAAAGGCAGTGTGGAGTAGGAAGTATGTGGGCTTTCAGGAAGACCTGAGTTTGAATCCTTTCTCTTTCTATCTTAAAATTAGGTTATTGTGAGGATTAAATGTCTCCAAGAATCTCTGATACACAATTAGCGATGGATAGATGCTAATTCTCTTTTCTTTGAGTATTGTTGTTGTATTAATTTCCAACAACCTATTTTATCCATTTTGAAGTTTGGATAATTGTTCATCGAGCAAACAGAGCTTCTTGGCCCTCTATATTTCAGGGATCTTTTTGAGTATCAGATAAAAGCTGAGTATCCTGCTTGCTGGAAAACATACATACATCTATAATTGTGCTTTCAGTGGCAGGGGGTTTGCAGACCCCTGACAGCCCAGCCAAGAACACCTGCTTTTAGCTTAGACAGGGCAATAGCACTCACTGCTGGGCTCACTTTTCTTTGGCCTGGAGCCTGATGCACTGTGGCCGGTGCTGTGTGCCAGCTCCCCAAAGGACACGCTGGCCTTCTTGTTTCAGTTTTCTATCTCTTTGTCAATTAGAATCCCACTGGAGGGTATGCTGCCTTGCTATTAGAATTCATTAATGCCTTCAGCTCTGGGCTGAGTTGAAAACGTTTGGCATTGAGGCTACTGTGGTAAAGGATTCTTTCTAATACACCAAAATCTATTGCTGCACCGATTCTAGAGAGTAATTCATATTCATGATTTCCATGTCTTCTATATATTATTCTAAAATGCGGCAGTCAGTGGTGTGGAGGGCTCCCAAAATTAACAAAACATTAAGGAAAGTATGATTTTCCACTCTATCGTTGCTGGGTTAGAGTACAGCTGATGAAGTACTACCATGCTGCCCCTGTTATAAGAGGGGCATTCTGAACTGCAGGGTAGCGATGGGATCAGGCCCAGTGCTATCTACTTAATTACCCAATGACTCTGGTGGTGAAGTTCTGACGCTGCTCATCCCATTCCTGGATGCAAGTTGGCACACATGGTCTGTCAACTAATTTATGCAGTAAAACATCAAGAATTCAAAATTACTATGACAAGTTTGGAGAAAAAGCTAGAAATAAATCCCAATAAATTTTACAGGTATACACACAGAGTGAAATACTGTGAGAGGCAGAATTAATTACCCAGATGCAAGACAGAGAGTAGCTGTTTATGTGCGAGAATCATGGGTCTCAAATTGTAGGTCTGCAGGAAGTGTTCCTTCCACATGGTGTCAAATGAGCTGAACAGTTCTCTCACCCCACTTAAGGCAATATTATCAAGCACCCCCTGCCACCACAAAAGAGAAATAAGAATAAACCTAGGAAGAGCTAGAGGCAAGCAATGAAAATAACTAAAAGATTTCAAAATAGTTTCCATAAAAACAAGTCATCCAATAATGGGTACCAAGAATGGAACCAGGCAGTGGAAAGTCAAGGGGATAATGATCTTTTAAGTTAACTAACTGTTCTGTTAAGGAGGGTGGCCACTGGTTATCCAGCATTTTCAAAGCTGCTGGAAGAAGAAGAAAGTACTGTCAAAACTAGCAAGGAAGGAGTCATTTTCTAATTGAAGCGTGTGCAATAAAAGTAGTAAAAGTGACACAGTATGAAAAGAATAGGCACTGAAGAGCATCAAAATATCCTGGACTCTTTAATAGACTTGCAGATTGGAGATGGTATAGAATTAACAAAGAAATGCACTAAAGAAATTTCCATCCAATCTTTCATTTAGGAATATAGGAAGACAAAAATCAGGTTATTATTATGGTGCACGTAGGAAATGGGGTTAAATGAAAGAACTGTTACAGGTGTGTGACAGGCTATTTGACTCACTTCGATATTACTACATCCAACTCTGATAAACAGTAAAACTGGGAAATACAGTGTATTTTGTAAAAAACAAAAAAAAAATTATTTTTCTTTACACAATGTTACTCACTCTTGTAAGAATAAATGACTTTCTCTAAAGCAGACCAGATATTTCTTCAGAAATATCACTTTAAATGAAGAATTTTTAAAAATGTAAACTCTATGAAAGCATTTATAAAAAACTTCCTGCATGGGGCAGAAAAACAACAGCATTACCACCAACAGCCCCTGTAAGCTCAATGTTTACTTCAGAAGAAATGCTCTTTTTATTGAAAAGGTACAATTATCATCATGTAACACAAATCACAAAATCCCAATTTTTCTACCTTATCAGCTTTATAAAATCATGTTCCCAAAGGATACCATTGATTAGTTGCACATGTTCTTTCTGTGACATCCCAAATACTTAATTGTCAGTTATCTTTTCTTCTTCAGTAAGTAAAATGTAGTCACAAAATTATAGAGGGACTTGTTCTGCCCTAACCTTCGTGAGATGCCATCATACAGTGGAAAACACTGGTAAAATATCACAGGATAACGCCGTCCGACAAGGGAGACATATAAACACTGTAATGATTTCCCACGAGTTTCCATTTTAGAAAATTGTCACTAAGGCGAGCATAAACGGTGACACATCTCCACTGAGAACACAGTGAAATCGAACACTGGCATTCTAGTTAGGTCCAAACCTACCCAGCAGCCAATTATAACAGGAATGGAACATCTTGTTGAAAACTTGGACAAGACCACTTTGCTAACCTTCTAAGATCATAGCACAGGGCTGTGTTGTTTTCACTGATTTGATCCTTTTATTCCCTTTTCAAAACACATACACACACACACACACACACACACATACACACACACACACTTCTTCCCATTGTCTATCAGGGTTGTTATAAACTGTAGGGAACCTCTCTGTCACAAAAGCTAAGGTACTGAATTAAGTCAAGAGGTTTACAAGAGCACTTTAAGCTCTTTCTCCATTCCATCTAGTTTGGTTTGAAATGTCCGGCTGTTGGGGTGACAAAGTTCACCACTGAAGCTTTTCCTCTCTTCACCAGGAAAGATGCTTCATACCATATCTACTTCAGAGATACGGCTAAAAACAAGGAGGGAGAAAAATCAATACCTCCTCACTGCAGTAAATGGGCTGCAGTGTCACTGTCCTCTGGGACCCAAACCTAAGAGCTCACAGAGGCTTTGTAGTCCTCAGTCTTCTACTTACCACTTCCCTGCACCTGGTCAAAATTTCACAAAATTAGCCATAATCAGGTTAGCAAAGGAACACTTTTAAAAAGGCAGCCAGTAGGCCGGGCATGGTGGCTCACGCCTATAATCCCAGCACTTTGGGAGGCTGAGGCGGGCAGATCACCAGGTCAAGAGATCGAGACCATACCTGCTATCACAGTGAAACCCCGTATCTATTAAAAAATACAAAAAAATTAGCCAGGCGTGGTGGCAGGCGCCTGTAGTCCCAGCTACTGGGGAGGCTGAGGCAGGAGAACGGCATGAACCCGGGAGGCGGAGCTTGCAGTGAGCCGAGATCGCACCACTGCACTCCAGCCTGGGCAACAGAGCAAGACTCTGTCTCAAAAAAAAAAAAAAAAGCAGCCACTAAACATATTTAAGAAGGATCCTGACCACCTGAAAAATAAAAATCAGATGTGCTCTGAAGAATCCACTGTACCATGCATCCCCCTTTTTGTGTGTGACACCATTTGCAAGATGTATCTAGCCTGTGCCTTGGTAAAAACTGCACTACTCAAGGAATTCAAATGGATATCTGCTATGGTTTCACAGGGCTTTATAGAGTATCTTGCAAGAAATCTGAGGACCTGCACTAAACGCTGAATGCCGAAAAGGGCCTATTTAAAATAATAATGAATCTGTGCAAAGAAATAATATAATTTGGCTCAAGAAGATTTGAAAAAAAAAAAAAAAAGGAATACATTTCTGATAATGTGGCTAAAAGGAAAAACTAACCAGGGAACAAAAGAAATTGGAAAATCAATAGTCTTTGGAGCTATTTTAATATCAAAGCTTACATTCTGTGTTTTTCTGGAATCCAATCATATAAAAGTATTTGTTTAGCACCTACTAACTACAAGCATTATGCTAGGGACACAATGGTTAGCCCAACAAATATAGTCCTGTCCTCCAGGGTTTACCATTGGGTAGGGAAGATGAATGCTGATTCACAGCAATGAATGTGAAATTACAAACTGAATTAGTACCTTAAAGGGGAGTAGCTAGTTTCCTTGATCATTAGTAACAAAGCACCCCTATTAACCTGTAGGGTGAAGGAAAGCTTCCCTGGGGAAGTGACCCTTGAGCTGGGAGTTGAATTAGCTAATGAGAATAATGTGAGTAGGATATTCCAGCTTGTTCAAAGGCCTGTGGAAAGTAGAAGCATGACATTAAAAAGACCCTTAAGGAAGGTCACAAAAAATAATAAAGCTAAGCAATGGGGGCACCTAACCTGGAGAGGTTAGGAAGGGCTTCTGGATCATGTGAAGGATTTTTTTCTTTTCTCTGTAGACTTGGGAGTCATTGAGTGATCTTATGTGGGTGGGTGGTAGACGGGGTATCTCACTGTACATGACACAATCTGATTTGTATTTTGACTACAACTACAACATATGTAGTAGTGTTCATCAGATCCAGGGACCATGCATTAAATCCTCTCTTTGGCTATCTCTAAACTGCTTCTTAACTAACTCATTGAGCTAATTTTAATGACTATATGTTTCATTTCATATTAGGCGTCTCTAGCTTCAAAACTACTGTTCGAATTATGTATCATTTCAGAGTCATTCATTCATTCATTCCCCAAATATTTACTGACATTTACTGCATGCATAATAGCACTATGCTACATAGTTTAATTCTTTTCTTATTTAATTTTATTGGAATATTTTATCTTTCCCACTATTTTTCTATTATATTTATAAACTTAATTTATTCCACAGATATATTTAAGGGAGCCATTGAAATTGGTTCAATTAAAACACATTCTTGATTTTCCTTGGATTTTATCTTAACATCTCAACTAATTCTTACAAATATATAAAGACTTTCAGACTAAGAAAGGCAACACATTCCATTAATCTTTCTATTAAAACAACAACAACAACAACAACAAAACGACTGGGTGCAGGGGCTCACACCTATAATCCCAGAACTTTGGGAGGCCAAGGTGGGTGGATCACTTGAGGGCAGGAGTTCTGGACCAGCCTGGCCAACATGGAGAAGCCCCATCTCTACTAAAAATACAAAAAATTAGCTGGGTGAGGTGGCACGTGCCTGTGATCCCAACTACTCGGGAGGCTGAGGCACAAGAATCACTTGAAACTGGGAGGCAGAGGTTGCAGTAAGCCAAGATGGCATCAATGCACTCCAGCCTGGGCGACAGAGCGAGACTCTGTCTCAAAAAATGAAACAAAACTAAACAAAACAAAAAACAAAAGGATCTGGACTTATAACATTTCAAAACCTGTTTGACAATTTCCGAACAGCTCAATTCTTTTCAGCAAATGACTGGGTACAATTACTTTAAAGTCACATATTATACATATTTGATCCATTTAAATTACCTGTGTATTGAATTAAAATGCACTTCAATTACACATAATAGATAATGCCAGGATTTATGAGGCATTTTCTGGATGATGGAAAAAAAAATCCAAATAAATTTTAAAAACAATCATAGGCTGGGCACGGTGGCTCACACCTGTAATCCCAGCACTTTGGGAGGCTGCAGTGGGTGGATCACTTGAGGTCAGGAGCTTGAGACCAGCCTGGTCAACATGGTGAAACCCTGTCTCTACCAAAAATACAAAAATTAGTCGGGTGTGGTGGTGGGCACCTGTAATCCTAGCTACATGGAAGACCGAGACAGGAGAATTGCTTGAACTTAGGAGGCAGAGGCTGCAGTAAGCCAAGATCGGGCCACTGCACTCCAGACAACAGAATGAGACTCTGTCTCAACAATAAATACATAAATATATACATACATACATACAATTATAAACTAGCTACGTACCTGTAAGAGAAATCTAAGATCAGGAGACTACGGTATTTAATATTAGTGTTTTACAACAAGCGAACCAAAACAGATTTAATAATTCAAATAATATGGTAAGGCATTTAGTTAAATACAAACAATAGAATGGAAATGCTGTTTTACTACTTTATAGAAGAAACAGTAATCAGAACTAGGCTTATAAAATGTTCCCTACAGATAGCCTTAGGAGACTGGTTTTTAATAAAAGATTTACAATTAGCACAGCCCATATGTGTTGATGAATTGATGTTTTTAAAGTGTTTACAGTGCTTTAAAGCAATTTGCTCTCTCAGGCCCCTTAAACATTCCCCCAACTACCTAGTTTATTCAGCATTCTCTTTCTTTACATACTGTACACTTTGACCCAGCTCCAGCACAGCTGGGTTTCAAGTGGTATAGTCTAGATAGATGAGGACTTTCTAGGTATATATATTCTTACTGTACTATAGTTTAGACATAGTATACTAGGCTAACATCATTTTTTTAAATGAAGACTTCCAACACCATTTTATATTTGTTCAGTTATAACAATATATTTAGTCACCTGTTTAAATGCTACAGTAATGTAATTGATGCTTTACATGAATTTAGGAACCCTCAATGAGCAAACTTCTAAGTGCACAGTACTTAGTGGGAAAATAGTGGGAAATGGTTAGAGAGTGTGACAACAGACTTATAAGATGTGTAGCTAGTCCTCAGAGAAACAATGTATGAAAAGTGGCCCTTGTGGAGATGGCTCATAGGCTATAAAATAAAAAACATATCTATAAAGAAAGTTAGGAGGAGGGGCTTGGCCTCTTGGCTGCAACAACAACAAAAAACAGTCAATGAAGTTGTTCACTAAAATACACAGGTAGGAATAGTAGCCTACTGGGACAGAACACAATAGCAAGAAAGATGAGAAATTAGGGCTGTCTACACATGGCTGGTAAGGACTACACAGGGGGTCCAAGCTGGAACCTGTTCTCTGAGTTCAGGGAAAGAAGAACATATGTACCCTAGCCCATCTCCCAAATCTAACATTGAAATGAATCCTTCTATAACTTGGGAGTTAAATTACAGACATTTGTTCAGGGACCTATACACAAGAATGAATATACCCTTTTCTGGGAGTTTTCCAGATTACACCAGTCTTTTTGCATCTATGCAAGATCCAGTCTTCCCTTCTTCTTTACTAATGGAATACCAGTTTTCTTGGGGTATGTGGCAAGCTGCCAAGCTAAAAATAACAAAGAACAATATCAAAAACTGATGAAAATAATATACCCTGCCCCACTCTTCCCCAACATTTCCCAACAACACCTGCCCCCGCCCCCCCACCCGGTCCCTTAGCATGTGACACAGATCTAGCCAACAAAATGTCAGAAGAAGTGACTGGATGGGAAAAGTCAAAAAGCTTCCTTAAAGTGACTGGTCAGGCTGCAGTGGCCCCCATCTTTTTGCTCATTTCTCCACCCCTTTCCTCCTTCCTCTTGGCTAGAATATGGGCATGGTCTTTGAGCTTAGCTGTCATCTTATAATTATGAGGAAAAGGCCAAAAGAATCAAGGAAATGCAATCCCTGATAATCTTGAGCCAGTGAGCCAAAACCCACAACTACCTACCACTTTCCTTCTGAGTGCTTAAGGTTAAAACTCACTTTTAGTTAAGTCCTTGGATTTGGCTTTTTACCTATGGTAGAACACATAAACCCCTACTGATAGAGCCCTCATGCTTCTGCAGATTGTAAAGTCCTGTTTTTGGCCCATAGAACAGAATACTAAGTAGCATGATTGCTATAAAGAGAGAGAGAAAGAGAAAAGAAAAAGAAATTCTGATATTCTATTTTTAATTTACTGCCTTAGTACTGGGTAGAACACTTAGGGGAAAAAAGAAAAAATAACGTTGATATGCTATTTTTAATTTACTACTTTAAAAAAGTCCATAACACAAATAATAGCATATGAAAAATAAAAAAGCAATTAGGTTCATGCACAGTCTATAAAAAGAAAAGGCCTAATACGTAAAAAGTTTGTAAACCTAACTCAGCAGGTGCCAAGAACACCCATTACAGGACAGTAAAGAAATCAAGAATATAGGTAATGAGATGAACCTAAACAAAGAAAAATGTAAGCTGATTATCTAGAAAAATATCCTCCCAAATTTGGTCTTTTAAACAAATCATAGACTGTATCCCCATGGAAATGGAGTGTTTTGTTAAACTTACTTTACAAAAGAAATGGCCAAACCATTGTAGAATGAGCCACAGGGAATAATT
Source organism: Pan paniscus (assembly GCF_029289425.2). NCBI lineage: Eukaryota > Metazoa > Chordata > Mammalia > Primates > Hominidae > Pan > Pan paniscus. Next base: position 118,275,929 of record NC_073253.2, on the reverse strand, counting down.
TAGCATTGGCTGGTGGAAAAAAAATACAATTCTACTTTAATAGGTCTTTTTAATCACAAATTTTATGATGATTTAACAGCCTTCCATTAAGAGCAATTAAAGGGGGAGAGCAAGGATTTACACTAATATTCTAGCAAGTTAAAATGTCTACATACATCTTTGAGCAAACGTTGTCTATCTTGAAGTTCTTAGCTGAGTTTGAGGGAGATATACTAATTTAATTAAAAAATAAAAAGCTGGACGATGTGCCTCTGGTATCTCAGGACCAAGTTTTTGAATTCACTTCTCCTCCCTGCCTATGGTTATCCCTAGTACACCCCCGACTAAGGAGCCAGACATCACTGGGGCTGGGCAGAAGCTCAGGAGACACAAAGGTGCTCCTAAAAACAACAGAGAAACCAACAACCTAGATAGCTTGTCAGGCCTATTTAACCACTCTAGTTGGCCAGACAAACTGTACCAGGCAGTGGTCTACTCAACCACCCTCACCTCAGTCTGTTCCAACCGTGTCCTGGAAAGGGGGGCAGGGAAGTACCTGGGAACACCTGACAGGCATGTTCCTTTTTCCTGAATAATTTAAAGGAAGAGAACATTTTCTTACATGGTTTTATTTACATTATGATTAACTTCTCTTTCAAAAGCTTGTATTTTATATGTAATCCACTTGTGTTGTAACTTCCTAGCCCCTTAATGCATGCACACAGGCCAAAGAAAGTATTTGTTCTATAGACTTGGTATGCAAACTCATTTATTCAGATCTCAAAAAGCACTATCTCTGTGGGCCAATAAGTTCCAATAAAGGCCTTCTGTGCAATGGTGTTGCCCCGCTACTATTGGCGAGACTTCCAATCTACTGACCCAGTACTTTCTGACTCCCATTAGCCCCCTCTAAATTTTCTGCCCTCTTGTCCAGCTTAAGGAGCTGTGATCTACCATCAGAATCAGTCCCCTGAACCACCTCCAAACCCATCAGTCTCTCTCCCTCTGCTGTACTCGGGACAGCTCAGTTCTGGCTGAATCCCAGCAATCTCTCATTCATGCCTCTACCCAAGCTGCTAAACACTGAGAAAAATCACAGAATACAAAAAAGACTGGTTTCACTTTAAATTTAAGCTCTTATCCTCAAAATATTGTCCAGAAATCTTGTTACTTTTCTCTAGAACAGTAGTTCTCAAACTGTAATCAGAATCACCTAGAGGGCTTGTTAAAACAGTTTGCTTGGTCCAACCCAGAGAGTTTCTGATCTAGCTGGTCTTGGGTGGGGCCTAAGAATTTTCATTTCAAATAAGTTACCAAGTTTCTAGGTGATGCTGAAGCTACTGATCCAGGAACCACACTCGAAAACTATTGCTCTAGAAGAATCAGCCTTTACCCATTTTCAAAACTTATCCTCTTCTCCTTTTATCTCCCTCATCCCTTCCCCCACCCTCTCTCCCAGCTGATAACCACGCTTCACACTTCAGAGAATGCAGAAGCCACCTGGCTTGATCCTCCTCATCTTTATCCCAACAACTCTACCTATACTGCACTTCCATCGATCTTCTCCTCCTCCTGCTATAGCGGAGAAAACGTCCCTCCTTCCATCAGAAGCCAATTCCTATATCTCTGCTCTGGCTCTCAGTCCACTCCTTGACTTTCTCAAATATTCATTTCTTTAGTTATTTTGCTCTTCTTTCTCCTAGTTATTCACTAGTCCCATCCATCCCTCCATCCATCCATCCATCCATCCATCCACCCACCCACCCACCCATGCATTTACCTATCTGTCTCTTCACCTTTCCATCTCTGCTGAATCATTCCTATCAGCACATAAACATGCACTCTCACTATAAAACAACAGGAAAAAAAAAATCCCTTAGAGGCTATAGCCCATTTCTCTGCTCTTCATGGCAAAAATTGTCAAGAGTGTTCAACCGATGCTGTTTCCCTTTCTTATCTCCAGTTCATTCACTCTTTCATGCTCTGCAAATTGGCTTCGGCTTCCACCATCCTCAGCTTGCCATGGCCACAGGTTGCTTTTGGGTTGCTAAATCACTTCTAACCTCACCTTACTCAGCTTCTGAGCAGTCACCACTCACCCTGAAAACCACCCTCCCACTTCTCTTTTTTCTGTGACTCTGTGGGTTTGTTTCAGATCACATTCTCACTCTCCTTTGTAGCCTCTTCCTTTTCTATCTGAACTCAAAATGTTGGGACTTTTCAAGGCTTAGCCAGCATCCTCTCCCTAAGTCCACTAACTGCCATGGATTTTAAAACCTTAAGGCTGATGAGATGAAAATTCACATCTCCAGGCTAGACTTCTTGTCTGGGATCCAGACTCATCAAAACTAAATATCTATTTAACATCTCCACTTGAATTTCTTACAGACATCTGCAATTCAAAATGTCCAAAGCAGAACTCAGTATTTCTTTGAACAACAATAAAAAACCCTGCCTCTCCATGACCCATCACTGTCCACTTTCCTCATCTCTGCCAATGATAGCCACATCCACCCATCTGCTTCCTTTCTCTCACCTCTGACAACCAGGCTATCACAGCATCCTCTGGAGCTCCTCTTCCACTCATTCTTACTCTCTGATAACCTCTTTCTTGCTCCCTTATTTGTTTCCTTCAGAGTGCTAGCAATTATTTCCTTGATAGGTTTACTTGGCTTCTGTCCACTGAACTCCAGCTCCAAGAGGGCAGGGCTCAGTCCGCCTCATCATCACTGTATCTCTGCAGCAAAGAAAGGGCTCTGAACGCATGAGGGTTGTTCCAGAGGCAGAATCAGGGCCAAGAAAGGTTAAATAGCGAGAAAGCGAACTTTGGCTTAGTATAAAGAGAAACTTTATGCTGAAGTCTCCTCATGGAATGCTCTGCTTTGGAAGGCAATAGATGCCACTGCAACAAGTGTCTGACCCAAAGCAGCTGGAGGCCCAGTTCACATGAATGCTGAAGCAAGAACTTAGAGACTGATAGGAAATTAAGCAAGGGATTTGCTAAGGAAACAATAATAACATCTAATATCTTCATAACGTTTTATGGCTTGCTAAGTGGCCTCACATATAATGGGTCGCTTAATCCTCTCAACCACCTTTGAGGTAGATAAGCTCAAGAGCACTTTACAGATGGAAAAACTGACTCTGAGATGTTAAATGACTTGCATTTCTTCCTAATAAACCAAGCCCAGATCCACCAAGTGGACAATCTCTGTGTCTTTGGGCAGGAGAGTTGAGAATCCAGGTCTTGCACTCTCCCTGAAGTGCTCCTAAGAGTCCTTCTCTCACCACCTTCTGGTCCTTCAATGGTCAGCTGTTCCCCCTCATCCTCTGGCCCAGGGCAGGATCCACAGTGCCTCTCTCAAGCTCTGGTGAAAGGTCATGCTGTGGCTGACTATGTACATAAAACTCAACCAAGGAGGATGCCACAGGGAAATAAATAAACACGGTCATGACATGAGATGATATGGTTATAAGTTACCACAAAATAAGCCATTGTTCATCTAAATCTTGGGAAAAATAATCCAAACAGAACAGTAATGCTCTTGCTTTGTATCAAATGGACTCCGCTACCCAAAGAAGTCCCTCTCTGACCTCTTTATTATGGCTCATTACAATCTCAACTTCAATAAGGACAAAAAAGAGAAACTAAAAACAGCTTGTTCACTATACCTTTTTTTCTTTTTCATTTTTTCATTTGTTCACTAAACTTTTTAATGCATAAGGAAAAAAGCAGGCTAAAAATTAGGTTAATTTGTCTTTAGTTTTTAAATCCTATTATCCTAATAAGTGCTAAAAACTCATGTCAAAATTGCAAACATTTCCTGACTTTTTTTACACAGCCCACTATGTCTTCATTTCTAATAGAGGAAAATAGCTACTCACTAAAGCAATCTGTCTTGAGTACAATTTTGCAACTGGAATATAACTGAGTCAGACAGCAACCTGAACTCTGTTAAAGCATAACTTCAAATAATGCAGTGAGAAGAAGCTTCCCAACTGCGATAACTTTTCTTGTTTTGTCTCACTGATATTTCCTTATGAGGGTTTTTGGGTCAGAGTAAACTCCTGAGGACTGATTGACATTCCCTTTGAAACTAATTACATTAAACAGCAGGTGCCCACTTCAAGTTTGAGCAGGAGAGTACAAGACATTCAGGGAATTCAGTGCAGTTGGGGTTAATGCTCTCATTTTTTAGGAGCTTCTTTAAGCTTAGACATCCTTTGCTCCATTAACTGTGTCATTTATGTAAAGAAAAAAGAAGGATCAATCTGATAGATTGAAGTTTAAAAGTATAAAATGCAGTGGATTTTTTTTTTTTTGCTGTATTGCAGCTATTCTAAGAATACAGTCTGAAATGCCTACATACTTGTAATTACACAACATGTTAGCTAATCATATTATCAGGGAAAAAATCTGCTATTCAAGTTACAGCTTCCAACAGATTGCTGTGATGATCATATGGCACATAAGAGGGGAGCAAGCTACAGAGAGAAGAGTGCTGGATCTGTGTCTGTGACTAAACTCTCCATCAGTAAACCCAGTTTTGATAGAATAGGCATTTCTTCACTAATTAATACTAATGATTACTCTGGAAAAAAACATTGATGCTGATGTTACAGTAAAGCAACAAATATCAATTATTCTTTAGTGGCCTTCTGTTAGTAATCTGATGACTATCACAACAATATGAATATTTAGCAAACCTAACAGTACACCTTTTCAAACATACCAACTTCACTCTAAATATAAATAGAAGCAATACAGTCATAGTTTTAAAATATTTGCTCACTGTCTGGGAAACACATAGTGAGACCTCATCTCTACAAATTTTTTTAAAAATTAACAGGTCATGGTTGCACACACCTGTAGTCCCCACCTACTCAGGTAGCTAAGGCAGGAGGATTGCTTGAGCCCAGGAGGTCAAGGCTACAGTGAGCTATGATCTTGCCACTGCACTCCAGCCAGGGCAACAAGATGAGACCCTGTTTCAACAACAACAAAAATTTTTCACTACTTTGTTGGTTATATGTGAAGGATTTTGATAAAGTCTGAATAGCCAGTCATTCTAACACTGAAAGCTAACTCTGAGTCCTGGCTAAGTCTGCTCTCATCAGTGACTCCAATGGAGTTGATTTTGAGATAAACAGAGTCTAAGGTAAATGGTTTATATTTTATGCAGATGGTATATGGTATAAATATTCAAAAATGCTTTAAAATCACAGGTTCTAAGTGTCTTAAGACAGAGAAAGAACAAAAGAGAAGAGAAATTATAAGGTGCCTTTTAGTTATGCAAAAGTAAATAAGAATGTGCAAAATTTAAATTATATTCCATTTAAGAGAAAAAAGGAAGGAATAGAAGGAAAGAATAATCAAAATACAATCTAAATTGTTGCACTTGCAAAAAAAAAAAAAGGCTGAAAAATCTCACTTGAGAATATGTCTCATTTACTTCCATCTTTGGGACTAATTATATAATTATTCACTTAACTATTGAGAATAAAATATTACTTACTGAAAAATAGCACCAGTGGTCTTATTTCCTCAGTTTCTTGGTGAATTAGGTGTGTTTTAGAAGCAGATATTCAAAATTCTATTTGGAGAGCAGATCAATAACTACGGATGGCCTGCATTATTATTACCAGTACTAATACTATTAATACTATTCAAATGCTTTTTTAAAAAGTTAATATTTTTTCAAATAAAATATCCAATGCCTACACAATATTTAATGTATCATCCATTATAGATAATACAAGAAAATCTATGGACAGACTTAATTTTTATTATTCTTTTAAATTTAATGTCAGTTTTTATTCTACTAAAGGACTTTGCTGAAAGCAAAGTAAATTCTTTCAGCCACCTACAAAACAAAGCAAACCCCTCCCCCTTTAGTAACTGTATCACTGTACATATTTCTTTCAAACACACATATTACATTGTAATAATCTGTTTAGGTATCTAAAAGGCCAACCTAAATTCCTCAAAGGCATTATGTGTTAACAACTTGTTCTGTGCTGGGCAGCTGCCACAGTAGATTTCTCAATATCTACTGAACATTGGCATCTTTCTCCTAATTTGTTGACAGCATGCCCTATATTCTGATAACTACAAAATTTCATTTCATAAAAAATGCTTTTTATATCAGTTTTCATTTTAGATTACCCATAGGTCCCATTTTTTTCCAGTAGCACAAATAATTAAGTTGATTATAATTCTAAATTCTGTAATATAAAAAGTAGTTTAATTTGTCACAAAATACATTTTACATGCTAAATGCAGAATATGATTAAACATGTGTTCAAAGAACTGCTCAAAACAGAGGCTGAATAAATAGCAGTGGAATATGATACAACAGCTCCTTCAGTTTAACTCAAGTCCACACAGGAAGCACTGGCATGCCCTTGACATAGGAGATGCTCAAGAAATTGCGGTTCTCCTTCCTTTTCCCCCTAGCATTCACTACTACAGGGAATCAGGGACAAAATTAATACAGAAAAGGCTTCTATTATCTACCAGTCATTCTTCCCTGGAAAACAAATGTGTGTGCCAAAGGAAATGACAAAGGCACAAACAGAATGAATGTTACATTACTCTCTTCCGCTTCCTGCCTTCTATCTTTTTCTCTTGACTATCTGGAAGGGCAGGTTCCAAAATCCACATTTTAAGATATAGCCATAACCTTCCAAGGTGGTCTATATTCCAAGGACAAGCCACCTTCCAAACCTGAAATGGATGAGTGAGTAGAGTCAAAGACTAATGGGTAAGAAAAGGAAGGCACTACCACTTTTAATCCCAGCTACTTGTGAGGCTGAGGCGGGAGAATCACTTGAGCCCGGGAGGCAGAGGTTGCAGTGAGCAGAGATCGTGCCACTGCACTCCAGCCTGGGAGACAGAGCGAGACTGCGTCTCAAAAAACAAACAAACAAACAAAAACAAAACAAAACATGTATTTGATTTTTTAAATCTCAAGTTTATAATGGAAATTTCTTAAACTGTACAGACAAAAAAAGTAGATTCTATGGGCATGAGGCAAATATTGAGGTTGTTATAAATATTCTAAAACTATATTGTACTGATGGTCAGACAACTCTGTAAATTTCCTAAAAATGATTTAATGGTATACTTATAATATGTGCATTTTATGCTATGTAAATTATACCTCAGTAAAACCTTTTTAAAAGTACATCTTTTTCATCTTCTCACTCTCCTATTGCTGATATTTAAGAGTCAAGTTGTCAGAGGATTTGGCTAAATACTAGAAGATGCTGACCAAATTTTTCCTGGGTCAGCCAAAAGACTGTTAAATATGGCTAATACTCAGTGTAGGGTGTTGTCAAGAGAATGGGGAGGACTTTTTCTGATGAAAAGCTAATTAAGCATACCACTTTAAATATATCTAATTTTATGTCAGGGTAGAAATACTACTTATCTACTAAAAACATACTAAATTGGCACAAATAACATATGGTTTGCATGAATTAAGACAAGTTCTAACCTTAATAATTTTGCTTTAATATTTTCACAATCAATACTTTGGCATGCAAATGGAGTGCTGGGAGCTTGGTTTAGAAGTATTCAAGTATATTCCCTACGATATCATCTGCACTTTAAGCTTACGGATTCCCTTTGACCTCATGGACACAGCTCTCATTTGTATGGGACAAAGCATGAGCACCGGCAATTTCGGAGGCAATGGCTCTCTGTTCCCGTACTTGAACTGGTCTTCCACCAACAGCAACCTGTAGAGTGAAGGTCTTCTTTCTTTTCAACTTCCTTTTGAGTCTGACAAGCCTGATGCCAAATACTGTTTTCCCACCTTGGAAATGAAAGCTCATATTTCAGGGGCAAAGCATGGAGTAGGTATTCTCTGTCACACTAGATACTGGAAGGGGCACAGAGTAAATAAATTAGTCAAGGCACACACCCGACTCAGCACACCAGCATTTCAAGTGTGCCTCTTGCACCTTAAACTCCTTCTGCTTGTCAAGATTGTCTCTTATGTGAAAACCTTGAGAAATTAGTTGAGTTTTCTACTACTAGAAGAAGAGAAGGTCAAAAATATGAAATGCAACTTCATTTTGTTACAGAAGAAAGTAAATTAAATTTCAACCCCAAACTCTTTATTGCCAGAGTAGGAGTGGATATTGGGAAGAGACAAAGCTAACATTTACTTGGGATCAAGCAAAGTGAACTTGCCTCTCTCCTCCACAAACAAGAAAAATAGCATACAATAAAGCATTTCCATTATAAGGAATAACAGTTACTGAAATGCTTTTAAAACAATTATTTGTTCTAACAGGTTGATTGTGAGAAGAACCCAGTAAAGTAGATCTGCAGAGTTCTGCTATTATGGGCAAACAGCTTCATGATAAATTTTTTGTTACTTATATTTAAAATTATAAATTGCAAAAAAAAATTGCAAAAAATTAAAGTTGGCTAAACTTGACTAATGTGTGTATTACTGAATAAAATGTATGTTTTATGATGTAAGTATACTTACTATTTCTTCATATTGTTTTTGACAAAAGGACTTTTGATATTTAATGAGTGTGGAAAAGGAAGGAAAAAACCCACAATCGGTAGGTTAGCCTACCTATCCTAGTTTTTGAGATATAAAGTCATTGTTGGACACAGCTTCAAGGAAAATGTTTATAAATTCAACATCTGCAACTACCTATTAAGGAAAGTCATTTTAAAACCAAATGTGGCTGCTAACAAAAGATTCGGGTGGACTGCTGAATAAATGGAGATGGCACAACTGGTAAACATGGAAAGGTGGGCTGTCAGCACAACTTGTATATTCACTTTTATGTAAGGCCAGAATGCTCAACGGTGGGCATTATGTGGTGTATCTAAAGATTACCTAATTTTACCCCGAAGGCAGGAGGAGAGGTTTTATTTAGTTTTCTTCAAATATCACATGCTTAAAATTAGTATTCTCTGATTATTACTGTATTTGTTATTCACTGGAGACATCTGCATTAAGTGATGACCACAAATGTTCTTTCTTTAAAAGCACCAGGGCATAAAGTGGCCCTATCACATCTAATTATGTTAATTCAAGTTTTCATTTAAGTAGGTATGCATGGTTTCCAAACAAAATTTTTTTTCTTTAGGATTTGGGGGTGGGCTCATAAGCCCTTCTTGGCTTCCACCCTGGTCCCCAGATCTACACCCCTTTTCACAATGCAGTGGGCATGCCGGGTTGCAGGCTGCTCCTTAACTATGGAAGCAAATCAATAGCAGCTGAATGCCATCTGCTTCGGGCCGCAGAACAGAACCAAAGTGTAAGCCATGCATCTTCCCTTATTGAAAGGTTATTTTATGCAAGTAAACAATTCATCGTCTTCTTGCACGCTTGATGCTCATTTACCACTTTGATCAATAAAATATGCAAAACAACAAAAAAATTGAATCCTAAGAGTAGTTCTGATGCCAGCGTGATAGTTAATCAATACCCGGCCTCTGTTCATGAGGGCAAATGGTGGGGGTACTCCTATTGTAACCTGTGAAATCCAGAGTGGTAGACGTAGCTCTTTCAGAAAAGACTGTTTTAGAAGGGATATATTACATTTACCCTGTAGATTACACAGAATACATTCTCATTGAATTAAATCAAAACACTAACATCAACAGGCTTGAATGTTACTGATTCAAGCCAGTAGTTCCCAAAGCCTGAGAAAAAGTAATTTTGGTTTATATGCCTTTTAGAATTTCAAAGACAAATATTGGATGAGATCACTGACATGGGCCTTTGGACAGCAACCTTTTCAGCTCTTTCTCAGCTCTGCCTTATTAAGTCTTGGTTTTCAATGTATTCATGTTTCAGGTGAACTCAGTTTTTCTTCTAAAAACAAACTGCTGTGGGAATTTCTTGTGCACAGTGTTTCTTTCAGTCATACCACAAGCTGCCTTATTATATTAAACCTCTTGACAATTGATTCAAGCAGAATACTTTCTTCCAACAAAGAAAACTATATCGTCTCACAGATGCTACTGTATAAAAGCCCTCAATTGAAGACTGTTTCCTAGCAAAACTGAAAACACTAAAAAAGCTGGGAACTTTTCCATTTTAACTGGATATCTCCAGCTGAACTGTGAATTCTAGGGTAGCACAGGAATAAAAATAAGATAAATTAGGTATCTTTCTAGAAAGTCTAACAAGAAGTTTGATAGAAAAAAATATATACTGCCATGTGAAATTAGAACTGCCCCTGAGAAGACGGCTTTTGTTTTAGCATGTTTTCAGATTTTCTGTATGCTATAAAGTGACAAGAGTTACTTATTAATCAAATACTCTTTACTTTTCCAGAAAACTATTACAAAACAGTTCAAAACCTAATCTTGTTATTCTTTACCCTGGTCTACTAAGTTTATCACACTTGCAAACACTTCTCTAAACATTAGATATAATTTGTGTTATTCAATGAACATATTTTGTCCTAGTTTTTCAAATGTATACCAAAGTGCATTGTTAAAGATTAAATAATACATGGGGAAAATGAGTAATGCTATTTGTTATACAGGAGAAAAGAAAATAAGTAGGAAAAGTCTTACCAGGATATCTTCAATATGAAGAAAAAAAATTGAAACATTCCACCAAATTTTTATCAATGTTTGTATATCATTTCACATCAAAGACTATTACAAATATCTTACAAAATATTCGGCTGAGACTAAAATTTTCCCCAAAGTTCTCCATTATGAAACAGGCTAAATTTTATGGTGATTGTGGGAAGTAATTTCCTTGTGATATTCCTATCATCATAAGAACTCAAACAATAGAACTCTCTATTTCCAGCTATTACTTTAAAGTCATAATCTTAGAAGTATACCTAATTCCTCTACTCTGATGTTTAAACACTATATATTCTTAACAATTTAAATACTTATTTAAGTCAAATAATTGTGATGAAATTAACAGCAACAGCATGACTATAGAAGTGCAGTAGCTTTGAGTCAACCAGCAGCAAGGGTATAATTTAAAGGCAGAAATTTCCAGTGCATGCACCGTTAGCCACAGTGAACCTGTTACTGCTCTAAAGGGAATTGTTTGCCTCTTATTAGATTTTCTACAGCACAGCCATAAGTGATAAATGTACTGCTGTACTCACTGTCAAGTTAATCAATGCTGCCAAAGTTTTGTTGACCTAACAGTAATCCATAAAGTGAGCAGCATTTTCTCTATCCCTATGACATCTCAGTCCACAGAAGGGCTACGAATCCAAAAGTAGCTTCTTATGAGAAAGTGTATGTATTGGGAAGGGGTGGGGGTGGGTTGGAGCAAGAGAGGGTTGATAGATTGGGTGATTTTTAAAATTAGCAGGTATTATGGGTCCCCTGTTCCAATGAAAAAGCATTTAAGACCACAGCCACAAGTAAAAATTCACTTTTAATGTTTAAAACCCTAATAAATGAATAACTCTATGAATAAAAGATGGTTTCTTCCACAACCCCATTTCTTCACTTCAAAGGAAAACAAAGTACACCAACCCACACCTTCAAGAATCTCAAAGCAAAATAACCATTCCTAGTGTATGGTCTATGCCTGTCTACAGTGCAATGCACTACCAAATCCAGTACAGGGCACCAGTAATAAGAATGGTAATGTGGATAAGAAAAAAAAAAAAAATCCAAATTTTGCTCCACTGTAAATCAGAGAATGTGAAAGACATACCATTAGAAAAGGGAAAAGAAAGGAAACAACAGGAGAGGAAAAGCTGCCCTGCAAACAAACCGCTGCCATGCTCTCACAAGCAATTATAGACATATGAAATATGAATTGCAATTGATTTTTCTTCCTGGGGTCACTGTGCTCTGTGTTTTACGCACTCTAGGCATTTATTTGGGCAGCAAACTGACAAGTTTTTGTAGAATGCCCTCAGCAGTGTAATCTTTGCTCAATCACGGGGCCTTCATCGTGGCTTCTCTTCCTTGACACTTGTCCATCCCGAAAACTCACTGGCAAGGGATTCCTTGATAAAGACATGGAACAATACAATTACTGGTGTAAAGGGCTGGCAGAACCTGACCAGGGGATACTAGCAACCGTTTATGTGCCAATGAAAAATAAATAGCATCAATCTGGAAGAGTGACTTTCATCCTTGTACTTCTACAGCAAATTCTCTTATTTGGCTAGTGATAATATGGCACAATTACTAAACTCATGTTATTTGTCTTGCTAAAAGAAGAATAACAACAGAAAGTTGTGGCTATGAGAATAAATAACACAGGTTTCTTATACTTAAACAGCACTTTAAACAACTCCAATCATAAAAAGATAAGATCTTTTTGCCTGTGTTTTTTTTTTTAAATGACTGAGTGATTACAAGATTTCCCACATTTTGGTCTTCACGGACCTCCAAATTGTGAATGTGACTGATCAGAAGACAAACACTATATTAAAAAAAAGTGTCTCTGGAGAATTTCCCATATTTCTTCCTATTTCAGCCATAGGTGTTGGACATCTTTCCTTATCAGAATACATACATTTAAAGCATTCTTTGGAATTTCCATGGAGCATTTTGTAAATCTTTCCAGTATATGAATATTCCAATACATTTTTAACCAAATCCCCACTTATTGGGCAATTTTAATAATTATATTGCAATGAAAATGCCTTACATACAGCACAGCCAAATTATGTAAGAATAATTGTAAGATAGATTCATAGAGAGGGAATTGCCAAGTTGGTTTCTCAAAAGGTTGCTACAATTTCAGTTCCCTTAAAGGTATATGGGAATGATTATTCCTTTGTACCCTTACCAACGATGGGCACAAACGTTTTGTTTTAATCTTTGCAGATCCAAAAGTTAATACCTTATCTCATTTAATCTACCATTTCTTGATTAATCAAGTATCTTTTCCCGTTTACTGATCATTTATAATGATTTTTAAATGAATGAATTCTGCCAATTTTCTTATTAGATTGTCTTCCTCCTAATGATTTGTAAAAGCTCTTTGCATATCATAGGAATCAGATCTTTGTCATATGTCTTGAATATATTTTTTCAGTCTTTTTGTCTTAGGATTTGAATTTGTGGTGACATTTTTGCTGTACAAAATTTAAAAATTTTTATGCCGCTTAATTTCAAAAGTTAAATATATCAAGTAATACAGAAATATCCCTATCAATGTAGAGAATATAATACAATGAAATACTACATAATGAAATCATGCAGACATGACTCATTGAAATATAGGATTATGTTCCAAGCTATCAAAGAACAAAAAAAAAAACCATAAATTTATTTTCAGCAAACAAAAAGAAGGATTAAAATAATATCAAATATCATCAAAACCAAGTATGTATCTGGCAGCCTTGGGACAACAATCAAGGAGGATTGAGCTAAAGTTAGGTGACACTGTGGGGAGCCCAGATGGGTGACATACAGGACTGATAATCTGGTGTGGAGAACTAAGACCAATACCGTAAGAGCTATAACAGAAGGAAAAATGTGATGGGGTAATGGTCAACTAAAGTGCATTAAGGTTTAAGAATAGCACACCTGGATGTGGAGAATCAAGAAAAGTCTGAGCTGACATTGATTCCAGAGGGCTCAAAACATCATCGTGGTCCTCCAGTTAAAGTAGGGGCTTATGGAGGTCAGGTAATTAATGGAGTTTTAGGTCCACTGATTCCCCGGACTCATCCTGTGGTCATTTCCCCAATGCCAGAATGCAGAATTGGTATAGACATGATTAGCAGCTGGCAGCACCCACACATTGGCTCCCTGACTGGTAGGGTGAGGGCAATTATGGTGGGAAGGCCGAATGGAAGCCGTTAGAGCTGCCTCTACCTAGAAAAATAGTAATCAAAAACATCACATCCCTGGAGGGATTACAGAGATTAGTGCCACCATCAAGGACTTGAGAGATGCAGGGGTGGTGATTTCCACCACATATCCATTCAACTCTCCTATTTGGCCTGTGCAGGAGACAGATGGATTTTGGAGAATGACAGTGTATTCGCATAAGCTTAGCCAAGTGGTAACTCCAACTGCAGCTGCTGTACCAGATGTGGTTTCATTGCCTGAGCAAATTAACACATTTCCTGGTACCTGGTATGCAGCCATTGATTTGGCAAATGCCTTTTTCTCCATTTCTGTCCATAAGGCCCACCAGAAGTAATTTGCTTTCAGCTGGCAAGGCCAGCAATACACCTTCACTGTCCTACCTCAGCGTACAACAACTCTCGATTTTGTGTCATAATCTTGTTCACAGAGATTTTGATCCATTTTCCCTTCCACAAGGTATCACACTGGTCCATAACACTGATAACATTATGCTGACTGGATCCGATAAGCAAGCAGTAGCAAGCACACTGGACTTATTGGTGAGACACTTGCATGCCAGAGGTTGAGAAATAAATCTGACTAAAATTCAGGTACCTTCTACCTCAGTGAAATTCCTAGGGGTCCAGTGGTGTGGGGCCTGTTGAGATATTCCTTCTAAGGTGAAGGATAAGTTGCTGCGTTTGGCCCCTCCTACAACCAAGAAAGAGGCACAATGCCTAGTGGACCTATGTAGATTTTGGAGGCAACACATTACTCCAGCCCATTTATTGAGTGACCCAAAAGGCTGCCAGTTTCGAGTCCAGAATAGGAGAAGGCTCTGCAACAAGTCCAGGCTGTTGTGCAAGCTGCTCTGCCACTTGAGCCATATGACCCAGCAGATCCAATGGTGCTTGAGGTGTCAGTGGCAGATAGGGATACTTTGGCAGGCCCTCATAGGTGAATTACAGCAAAGGCCTCTAAGATTTTTGGAGCAAGGCCCTGCCATCATCTGCAGATAACTACTCTCCTTTTGAGAGACAGCTCTTGGCCTGTTACTTGGCTTTTGTAGAAACTGAACGCTTGACTATGGGTTGCCAACTTACCATGCAACCTGAACTGCCTATCACGAGCAGGATGCTTTTTGATCCATCTAGCCATAAAGTGGGTCATGCACAGCAGCTTTTCACCATTAAATGGAAGTGATATATACGTAATCAGGCTTGAGCAGGTCCTGAAGGCACAAGTAAGTTACATGAGGAAGTGGCTCAAATGCCCATGGTTCCCACTACTGCCACCCAGCCTTCTCCTCCCCAGCCTGCACCAATGGCTTCACAGGGAGTTCCCTATGATCAGTGGAAGAGATGACTAGGTCTTGGTTCACATATGGTTCTGCATGATATGCAGGCACCACCTGAAAGTGGACAGCTGCAGCACTACAGTCCCTTTCTAGCACAGCCCTGAAGGACAGTGGTGAAGGCAAATCTTCCCAGTGGGCAGAACTCTGAGCAGTGAACCTGGCTGTACACTTTGCATGGGAGGAGAAATGGTCTGATGTGTGATTATATACTGATTCACGGGCTATAGCCAATGGTTTGGCTGGATGGTCAGGGACTTGGAAGAAGTATGATTGGAAAATTGGTGACAAAGAAATCTAGGGAAGAGGTATGTGGATGGACCCCTCTGAGTGGTCAAAACCTGTGAAGATATTCCTATCCCATATGAGTGTTCACCAAAGGATGACCTCAGCAGAGGAGCATTTTAATAATCAAGTGGATAGAATGACTCGTTCTGTGGACACCACTCGGTCTCTTTCCTCAGCTATTCCTGTCATTGCCCAATGGGCCCATGAACAAAGTGGCCATGGTGTCAGGGATGGAGGTTATGCATGGGCTCAGCAACATGGACTTACACTCAGCAAGGCCGACCTAGCTATGGCCACCACTGAGTGCCCAATTTGCCAGCAGCGGAGACTATCACTGAGCCCGTGATATGGCACCATTCCTTGGGGTGATCAGCCAGCTACTTGGTGGCAGGTGGATTATACTGGACCTCTTCCATCATGGAAAAGGCAGAGGTTTGTCCTTACCAGAACAGACACTTACTCCAGATATGGGTTTGCCTATCCTGCACGCAATGCTTCTGCCAAGACTACCATCCATGGACTCACAGAATGCCTTATCCACAGTCATGGTATTTCACACAGCACTGCCTCTGATCAAGGCACTCACTTTACAGCTAAAGAAGTGCAGCAGTCAGCTCATGCTCCTGAAATTCACTGGTCTTACAATTTTCTCCATCATCCTGAAGCAGCCGGATTGACAGAACGATGTAACGGCCTTTTAAAGTCACAATTACAATGCCAGCTAGGTGACAATACTTTGCAGGGCTGGGGCAGCTCTCTAGGAGGCTGTGTATTCTTTGAATCAGCATCCAATATATGCTACTGCTTCTCTCATAGCCAGGATTCACGTGTCTGGGAATCAAGGGGTGGAAGTGGAAGTGGCATCATTTACCATCACCCCTAGTGACCCACTAGCAAAATGTTTGCTTTCTGTTCCCTCGACATTATGTTCTGCTAACCTAAAGGTGTCAGTTCCAGAGGGAGGAATGCTGCCACCAGGAGACACAACAATGATTCCATTAAACTGGAAGTTAAGATTGCCATCTGGACACTATGAGCTCTTCCTACCTCTAAGTCAACAGGCTAAGAAGGGAGTTACAGTGTTGGTTGGGGTGACTGACCAAGACTATCAAGATGGAATCAGTCTACTACTCCACAATGGAGAAAGGAAGAGTATGAGTGGAATACAAGAGATCCTTTTGGATGGTTCTTAATATTACCATGCCCTGTGATTTAAGGTGAATGGGAAACTACAACAGCCCAATCCAGGCAGGACTACAAATGGCCCAGACCCTTCAGGAATGAAGGTTTGGATCACTCCACCAGGTAAAAAACCATGACCCACTGAGGTGCTGGCTGAGGGCAAAGGGAACACAGAATAGACAGTAGAAGAAGGTAGTCATCAATACCAGCTATGATCACGTGACCAGTTGCATGAATGAGGACTGTAACTGTCACATTTCCTCCTTATTTTTAACAGAACATGTTTGTGCAAGTATACACTTAAGAAAATATCTTCATTTTATTTCCTTTCTTTTTCCCTTATCATGTGATATAAGATAAATGGATTTCTTATCAGCATTTAAATGTTAACTTTATGTAATAACATTTAGGTTAAGATTAGTGAGCTTCTGGTTGCATGAAGAATAAGCTGTATTACGTTACACATAATTATGACCTCATTATTGTCTTTATTTGAAGATTAAGTATGATTTCAGGAGATGTGTATGGGTTCAAGTTGACGAGGGGTGGACTTGTGATGGTTAATACTGAGTGTCAATTTGACTGGGTTCAAGGATGCAAAGTATTGTTCCTGGGTGTGTCTGTGAGGGTGCTGCCAAAGGAGATTAACATTGAGTCAGTGGACTGGGAGAGGCAGACCCACCTTCAATCTGGGTGGGCAGCATGTGATCATCTGCCAGCGCAACCAGGATAAAGCAGGCAGAAGAAGGTGACTTGCTGAGTCTTCCAGTCTTCATCTTTCTCCCATGCTGGATGCTTCCTGCCCTTAAACATCAGACTCCAAGTTCTTCAGCTTTTGGACTCTTAAAGTTACACCAGTGGTTTGCCAGGGGCTCTCAGGCCTTTGGCCAGAGACTGAAGGCTACACTGTCAGCTTCTCTGCATTTGAGGTTTTGGGACTTGGATTGGCTTCCTTGCTCCTTAGCTTGCAGAGAGCCTATCGTGAGACTTCACCTTGTGATTGTGTGAGTCAATTCATCTTAATAAACTGCCCTTCATATATACATCTATCCTATTAGTTCTGTCCCTCTAGAGAACCCTAACACAAGGGTGTACTGGAAATAAGCCTGTGGGGTGCCTTGGCAAACAGAGATGAGAAAAGAGGAGGGTACCAGGTACAGGGTCTATAATCACACGGGCCAAGTCAAGAGGTTAGTTAGTAAACTAGTGTGGCTGACACATAAGATTTGTGCAGAATATGGCCAGGCGCAGTGGCTCATGCCTGTAATTCCAGCACTTTGGGAGGCCAAGACGGGCGGATCACGAGGTCAGGAGATGGAGGCCATCCTGGCTAACACGGTGAAACCCTGTCTCTTCTAAAAATACAAAAAATTAGCCGGGCGGGGTGGCAGGCACCTGTAGTCCCAGCTACTCGGGAGGCTGAGGCAGGAGAATGGCGTGAACCCTGGTGGCGGGGCTTGCAGTGAGCCAAGATCATGACACTGCACTCCAGCCTGGGCGACAGAGCGAGACTCCGTCTCAAAAAAAAAAAAAAAAAAAAAAAAAAGATTTGTGCAGAATAAGGCTGGAATTCCAAATACCTGGCCTAAGAATATCACAATTTTGTAGTTGGCAAGGAGCCATGAAAGGTTTTCGGTAGGTAGTTATCACGATCAGAGATATATACCCCACAAGCAAGAGTATGCCGCATTCTAAACGGGAAAGGACTTTAAAAATAAAGTTTTTAGAAACAGAGCAGTTCATTTAATAAACTATAAACAAGTAGTCCAGGAAGAATATCTTCAAATTAAAAAGTTCAGTAGGTAGTTTGGTAGGTAGGCAACTAGATATCATGAAAAGGAATATCCACCCAGAAACTCTGAGAGTAAGCCAGAGGACCCAGAGCAAATGAGAAAACTGCCATGATGATCTTAGAGGAAAGGAACAAAGCAGTAAACAACAACGGCAGCGGCGAGGACAAACAAGGAAGGCACTCTTTTGACTAATCACAAATAGCTTCCAGGGCACAGTCATGGGCCTGAGTTTAGTGAAGAGAGTAGTTTTTACAAAAGAACTAAGAAGGGCCCAGATTTTTCCAAAATAGTACAAGAGAGGCCCGTGGAGAAAGTCTTGAATAGGGGTAGGTGGGTGGGTGGTACAGAGACAAAGAATAATAATGCCTGAAATAAGCAAGCCCATGAGCAGCACCCTGGGTGCGATGGTGCTGAATTCGGTAATGGATGTGGAATATAAAGAAGGTCTCACTGGGGCAAGAGGGATCCAGGATTAGTCTCCTATCGTGAATGGTTTAAAATAATAACAGAAACAGATGATCAGAGTTCCAACATCATATCCACACTGCTCTGATGTCTTTCCGGAATAATACTGTGGAATATCCTCTGATATTCCAGGTGTATGAGAGATAAAAAAAGAAATGTCAATTTATTTGTGTATCAGTTACATGAAAGGCACTCTGGAACAAGAGATGTTACGATTTCATCCTGAATCCTGCAAGGGTCAGGAAATAGCAAAAATGGAATACTAGCCACAGTTCCCTCTCAGAACACCACCATCCTCTGTGGAAAAAGTAAGGTTTTTTTTTTTGAAAACCAATATCTGTTGTCTAAATGGAGACAAGAAAAAGTAGAGAAGGCAAAACCAGGAAATGTTTTAGAAAGTGTTAGACTTTCTTAAGACCTTAACTCCATTGCCACAACTAGAATTCACTCTGGGTTCAGCTATGTGGAAGTGAGGCCCTTCATCTAGCCTGAAAATAACCCACCACTTACACCCCACAAGCAAGAGGTGGACACATTCTGAATGGGAAAGAACTTTTAAAACACAGATTTTTGAAAACAGAGCACCTTATGTAATAAATTATAAACAAGTTATAAATAAATTATAAACAAAAAGAATATCTTTAAATAAAAAGGTTCTACACAGTCTGTTACTACACTATTTTACTTAAAACCTAGAGTAGGAGGTTCCATTCAGGATGGAACAGTGTTAGACCAGTATTTTCCAAACGTTTTTTATCATACACTTCTCCAATGTAAAAGAACCCTAACATATTTAGGTTATTTATATTTAACATATTTAACATATTTAGTGCATATTTAATTATACCTGATATCAAGATACTACTGTGCCAACTAGATACCGTATAAAACACATACAAAAAGATATTTTAAACTAATATGAAGATGAAGTAATAAACAAATTTTATTTTATTGTATCTATTACTGGTACAAAAAACCTTGCTGTTCTTATTCTAATATGGGTAGTGATAATATTTTAATTTGTGAGTACTGTGAGTAGATATGCTCTATTAGGTTGCAACACAGTGATTGCTGTTGCTTGTGTTCAAGAGTGACTGAAAATTCAGCTTATCTCATCAATACCTGGTTTTAATGACTGCCATTGTCAAAATATCTTATGAAGACAAGTAGACCCAACAACTGCACTTGCTAAATCACAATACTTATTCTTTCAATTCTGTCCACCTAAAATACAAAGATTTCCTGATGAGATTTGGTCAGGAAATTGCCCTTCTTGATGTCACACAGTTGTTCTTTACAGAACAATGGGAAAATGTTGCATTTAAAACAATTTGAGGTCAAAGACCCACCCAAACTCTTCCTATGAAACATTTTAAACAGGCCAAAAATTCTACTTCCAAGTTTTTTGGTTTTTGTGTTTTGAGATGGAGTCTCGCTCTGTTGCCCAGGCTGAAGTGCAGTGGCATGATCTCAGCTTGCTGCAATCTCCGCCTCCCAGGTTCAAGCCATTCTCCTGCCTCACCTTCCCGAATAGCTGGGATTATAGGCGTGCATGCCACCACGCCCGGCTAACTTTTGTATTTTTAGTAGAGATGGAGTTTCACCATGTTGGTTTTGAACTCCTGACCTCAGGTGATCTGCCTGCCTTGGCCTCCCAATCAAGTTTTAAGGGAGGTAGAGAGAATTTTATAGGTTATACACATTCATTCTGGCAACAACATCCCATAATAATAGACATTTTTAAAAACATCCATGTTCAAATTATTCTCTCCAAGATTTGTTTTCTTTCAAAAGTCACCTACTTTCCCACTTGGTGTCCAAAGGGCCTTTACTCTGAAGGGTCAGATTAAGGGAGGGCTGCAGAGAACTTTCAGGAGGACTTGCAGAAGCGACAGCGCAGGTGCTACTGCCATTCACGTGAGCTCGTGGTTTAATCTTCAACCGGTGGTTTCCCAGCAGGACTCCTGGTAAGCCATGTGTGCCTTTTGTGAGGTTTAGGTGAATGCAGATAATATAACTCATAAGTCCACCTATCAGGCCCCACAAATCGCAGTGGGCTCTAATGAACAAGTCAGGCCCCTGGTTGTGGGGATGCCCGTATCAAATGTGACCCCAGGCAGTCTGACATTTCAACTTGTGAAAGTACTGGTATCGGTCTAAATGGTATATTAATAAAGCTTAATCCACCTTTTTATCAGAGAAAAATAAACAGAATGGCAAGTTTCCTGGCTGCTTTCTGCTCCCCAGGGGATCATTGTACATGGTCCACCTTGGAGACACGCTAGTGAGAGGGCAGCACGTGCTGCCCCTCAGGTACCAGCTTCCCACAGGCGCTCATCAGATCGGCTCCCTTGAACACCAGGGTCTGAAAGAGGTTCAAGGCAATTTCAGTGTGGTTGCTACCACGTTGTCTACTGAGGAAAACTGATGTATTTTACAGATAGGCTTACACCTGTGGTTTTAAACAAAATAGCTCATATTTAGGCAGACCGACTTCCAATACCAGATGCTGCTGCTGAGCTAGTATGGTGGTGAGGGCTAGGAGATAATAAGGGTAAAGCACCTGCAGAGAGTCTGGCCCAGCACAGGTTCTTAAAAGACGTTTATTTTACGAATTAATGAATGCGTGAGTGGGTAAAAGATTCCATCAGAACTTTCTAGTCATAACACTCTGCATCATCTTTAAAATTTCTGCCTTGTATATTCCTAAGTAGCATTTTAAATCAGTCATGGTTTTAGTCAGTGAGATGGTTCCTGAAATAATATTTTCAAATTTAATTTTCATGACTAAATACTTAAGACTGGGCATTAACCTCCAGACTCCTTGAATTCCTGGGGGCATTCTGGGGTTTGAGGAAAATGAGGAAAAAACACACAAGCTAAATATAGCCCAGATCTGAGGAAAAAATGGTAGCTACTCTTTATTGTATGCCTGTTATATTTTAGGAATTAGATGATGCTTCATGTATTTTAGCTAATTTAGTCATCATTAACAACTCTATGTGGTATATCTTTTTTTCTCTCTAGTAAGGAAAGGAGACTAGTGCTCAGCAAGGTTAAGTAACTACCCTAGTTTATAGGGCAGAGTGGAGACTCAGGGCTCTGAATCCACATCTTCCTTATGCTGGGCCTTGCTTTTCCATTCAAGTCCTTACTATTGCCTATCTGCCCAAACTGCCACCAGCCTCTAGTCTAGGGGTCAATTACAGCCTAACAGCCAAATTAGGTCTGGCTGCTGCCTTTGTAAATAAAGTTATGTTTCAACACAGTCCATCTCTTTTCTTTATGTATCATCTATGGTAGCTTTTGCACTACAATGGCAGAGTGGAGTAATTGCAACACAGCCATATGGCTCACATGGCCTAAAATATTTACTATCGAATCTTTCACAGAAAAAGTTTGCTAACTTCAACCAACATGGCACATGTATACCTATGTATCAAACCTACACGTTGTGCACATGTACCCTAGAACTTAAAGTATAATAATAAAAAAAAAGAAAAAGTTTGCTAACTTCTGCCTAGTCTAGACATTCTTGTGTTTGCAAGTCTGTCCCTTCCTATTAGAGGGACAATATGTACTTCTTTTTAATTTAATAATTTCCTCTTTTCCAAATACAAGGGTCAACTCTGATTCAGAATATGGCAAATGTCCTTCTTATATAACTGGAGATTTTGGAAAAAAATAGTTTTTGGCACTAAAAATCATACGAAATACGATAACATTTAATCAATTTTCCTTTTTGATATGCCAGAAGTACAAATGACACAGTTACCATGCCATAAACCGCAAGATTCATTAACAATGTTGGTTCACATTCCCTATTATAAGAAATCTAGAACTAATTGCTCTCCATTAATCTGGCTCCACTCTTTGATAGCTTATTTATCAGATTGGGAAAGATAGATTTAATAGCGCTTGCTTGAAACAGGTTCTTTAATTGGAAACATCACAGCATTTAGTTCACTTTGTACTCTAGCAATTAAGAACAATTTGGAAAAGTGTTGTTGATTTTTTTTACACCATTGTCTCCTTGATTAGATTTCCGAAGGTCCAGACAAAACAAATGACAACACTAGCTAGCACTATCGGTACAAATAAAAGCCCAACAGCCAAATTACTTACTATGAGAAATGTGAGCCATCCCCATCCATTTCGTCACTGTCTTACATTTATTTCCCCATATGCTTGTCTCTTGTATAGGTAAGTGGCAATTTCTCTTATAAAAGGCATCATTTTGCACCTACCTTTACACAATTATCTTTTCTCCAAATAAGCCAAATCAACAGAAGAAATTATTTTTCTTGATTAAGCACCCACATTTCTCTTGGGAGGGAACAAAACAAACAATTAATCTTTCCTTATTTGTTCTCAGAAGTCCCTGCCTCTTTAAACTCAGGCTATCCAGGTACCTGTGGCAGCCAGTCGGCAGCAATTAGGCCTGAGTGGAAAATGAATGCACTCCAGGCTGAGGGCCTAATCTGCTGAGAGTCTGTGTGAGAGGGCAAGGTTACACCAGGAAAATTCCCTTGTTGTTGGAACACTGTTCAAAATTACTACCTGACTTCAGCATAATTAACCAGGCTTGGGAATTTATATGAACTAAGTAATTGGAAAGAATTAGCAAGAGATATGTACATTAATCTTTACCAGTTACACAGTGTTTAATGAAATTAAGGGTCCTGTGCTCATTCTTGACTTGCTTAGTTTGCACACTTTCTACTTCACCTGTAGAACAAGGAGAATATGCTACATGAAGATTAAAACAAAAAAACCAACACCTCCAACCAAACAAAAGAAAAAAATTCTAGGAGAACTAGAAACAACCTAAAAAATTCAATAGCAGACTGTTAAATAAAATGTAATGCATCCACAGTATAGGATATTATGGAGCCTTTGTTAGAAATGTTTTTACAAAAGAATCCTATTACCAAAAAAATCTATTAGGAATACATGTTAAAGTATTCATGGATGAAAATATGATATTTGGCAGCTTCTTCAACATAATATGGAGGGAATAACTGAGGAATATAGAAAAGATTTCCTGAGTTGATCATTGTTGAAGCTGTATGATAGGAATCTGAGATTTTATTTTTATACTTTTTATATATTGAAAATTTCCATAATAAAAAAGTTAGTATTTAAAAACCTTATCTTACAAGGATATGTAATACATAGTAAATGCATATGGTACATTTTTAAGTTAAAAGAGGAATTTACAAAGCATTATAGATGATATAATATTTGAAAATATATTATTATAAACATGCACGAGAAAAAGACAAAGAAGGCATACTACAATTTTGACATTATGGGCCACTACTAATATTTATTAGTTAGGAGCTGGCCTGTGAATTGTGAGGTGTTTAACAGCATACCTCTACTTACTACATGCTAGTAGCACCCCATCCTCAGCTGTGACAACCACAAGTGTCTCTAGACGTTGCCAAATGTTCCCTGTGAGGCAAAAACTGTCCCTGATTCAGAACTATTGTTCTTTTTTTTTTTTTTTTGAGATGGAGTCTTGTTCTTGTCGCCCAGGCTGGAGGGAGTGCAATGGCAGGATCTCGGCTCACTGCAACCTCCACCTCCTGGGTTCAAGCGATTCTCCTGTCTCAGCCTCCCAAGTAGCTGGGATTACAGGCGGCTGCCACCACGCCCAGCTAATTTTTGTATTTTTAAAGTAGAGACGGGGTTTCGCCACGTTGGCCAGGCTGCTCTCGAACTCCTGACCTTGTGATCTGCCCGCCTCAGCCTCCTGAAGTCCTGGGATTACAGGCGTGAGCCATCACGCCCGGCCCAGAACTATTGTTCTAAGTGGATGAATTACAGAAAATTATTTTTGTTGTTTGTTTTCCAAAGATGTTGGATATGTGCATATATATGTATTACATAGTGAGAACAATAACAAAAAAGTTATTAAAATATATTAACCTGCAAGGAGAGAATTTTAATGTCTGTGAAGAAAGAGACTACTTACATTAGAAAGTACATGACTATGAAATAGACTTGTAGTGATCTTCCTTGGATTAAACTGGAGTCATCAAGCTAAAAGTGAAACACACTACAAAAGCTAGTTCTTTTAAAACTCATGATTCCATCACACACAAATCTGATAAAATACTAATCAAAAATATCTAAAGGATGTCTGCCTTCCTAAAATCTTCTCTGAATGGAAGATTGCAGTACTGAAAGAGAGTAGAGCCCACAGCCACCTTAAAAGGACTAATATTCACAGAAATATAATGCCAACTCAGGGATTATGTTTTCATCAGATAAAACCATCTACCTTTTAAGAGAAGTCTGAGTGTGAAGAAAAGGTAATATGTGGTCTTTCTGTCCATATAAATGAAATGACACCACCTGTTTCTAAAAGGGGCTTTGAGCTGGCTTTCTGGAAATTAGCACGGTCTGTGCAACGTCACCCCACATCCCACCAGTCTTCTTTCTAGAAGCAGCATGCAGCTGTGAGCCGCCAAACAGCATGGCCAGCTCTAGAGGAGAATTAATTAATTAATTAATTTTTGAGACAGCGTCTCACTCTGTCACCCAGGCTGGAGTGCAGTGGCACAATCTCGGCTCATTGCAACTTGTGCCTCCCAGGTTCAAACGATTCTCCTGCCTCAGCCTCCTGAGTAGCTGGGACTACAGGCGTGTACCACCAGGTCTGGCTAATTAATGTATTTTTAGCAGAGACGAGGTTTCACTATGTTGGCCAGGCTGATCTGAAACTCCTGACTTCAAGTGATCCGCCCACCTTGGCCTCCCAAGGTGCTGGGATTACAGGCATAAACCACCATGCCCAGCCTAGAGGAAAATTTAACCCAAAACATTCACCTTATTAATAGGGGGCTCTAGGTGAGGTCATTGAACTTAATGACTGCTGAAGGTATTTTTAAAAATCAGTATGCACTGTCAAACCAGGTGGTCAATATTGTATAATTCATAGGTTTAAAACTCCCAAAGTTTTATGTTTTAAGCCCAATCAAAGCTCTGGGGCCACAATCCACTAGAGTTAATATTTTTATTCAATTCCCTTCTCTCACACAAATCCCTCTCCATGAAATACCTATTTTTGATATTTCTAATTGCCATTACTGATGCCTCCTCCACTGGCCTATGCCACCTCTGAAGGATCATTACCCATAGCTTGGTAGGCTTGGCTTTCATCAGGCTTGTCTACCCAAGGTGTGCAAGAATGCATTATCTGAATTTTTAAAATACTGGTTTATTTCCTAGAAAAGAGAGTGTACTGTTTTCCTTTAAAGAAATAATACGTATAGATGGTTTCAGAAATTTAAAACACTGCTCTGCACTAAAAATTATTTTAAGTGAAATACATATCATTTAAAGGTGATATGTCATATTTAAAGTATATACCATATTTTGAGATCAATGGAAAGCATGTAAATCACTGGGAAAAATAAAATGTATTTGAAATTAAGTAGTACAATTCTCCATGGTTATAATGCAAGCCTTAAAAATATGAACAGAAATATCATGCATTGTTCTAAGAAATTATTTGTAGCACTAAAATTATTTTAAATGAAGTACATATCATTTTGAGATAAATGGAAAGCATGTAAATCACTGGGAGAAATAAAATGTATTTGAAATTAAGTAGAACAATTATCCATAGTTATAATGCAGGCCTTAAAAACTATGAAAGGAAATGCCATACATTGTTCTAAGAAATTATCTGTAGGCTTCATAAAGAGTTTTCAGCTTAGCACAAAAAAAGTCTTACAGAACTACCATAAAATCTACAAATCTATACGTCACTGTCTACAAAAACTAAATTTACAAAAGCTTCTAAAGTTTTTTTCATTTTCATATTTTGTCAATACTTTCACCAATTATGATGACAAACTTGTCTGCTAAATCCTAAATAAGTAGTTAGGGTTTTTCTGTATGAGAAACCAACCACTGAAACTAGGTTATAGGATTTCTAACCAGGCACAACAGAAACATGTATGTACAACAGAATCTGAAAACACTTGCTAGCAATGATGGATTTAAGTTATTAACAGATCAAAAAGAGATGGATGGTGGTTTGCTTTTCTTAATCTACATCATCATCTAGATCTATTTAAAGATATGTGGCACACTAACAAACTTGGTTAAGGTTTCGATAAAATCAGTAAAAATAATCTGCCCCCGTTACATTGAGTCTGTATCGATCAATAAAATCACTTGTAGAAGGACGGTACTGTTAAGTACTGACAATCCCAGCCATTAATATTATTTAACACACTGTTCACAATCTTTAACAAGAACAAAGAACAGTTTGTCTCATGTTATAAGCAGGACCTTCATAGAAACTGTATTCTACAGGCTTCTATGGTGATTTTATAAAGTTCAAATTATACATCCCTCTTTTATCAACCCTCACCCCCTCCCAAATACATAGGTCTTGTTCTTTCCTTCAGATGCAGTTTAAAGGAAATCCTTGGTAAGAACCAAGACTGCCATGACAAATCACTTCTTAATCTAAAACTTCTAAGAACCCTGAGTTGTCAGGGTTAGGGTGGCAATAAGGATAGACAGCATGGGGCTTCCCTGCTGCATTCCAACTTTACTCAGTTTCATCAGTGACTTAACCTTGTCAGATGTGGATTAAAGGAGAAATTTTCAAAGAATCCTCAGCCAGAGTTGGATGGCTAGAAACAGATATGTTCATGTCTGACCATGTTTGACTTAAGACCACAAAAATGGAAGGTGGAAAAAAAGAAAGATAAACATATTTTGCATAAGAATTTTTTTACTTATATAGACATCCATAATTATACAAATGATGAGAAAACACCATTAAGAAGTAAAACTAACTTAAAAACAATAATTCTAAGATAGTAATTAGATACTGTTCTAAACTTAACCATGGTAGTTTTCATGACTCAAAATCCTAGCAGCCTTTTGAGTCTTTTGAAATGTAGTAGTTTGTGAGCCTTTTGAAATGTAGTAGTTTGTGATTTTGATGAGATGAGCAAGAGGGAACCCCTTCTCTGGTAAGTGAACCTGGAAAGCGCTGAAGACCTGAGTCTCAGTTCAGTTTAATCTGTTGCTCTCAGCTCAATTACGGCTTCTCTACAATTCTCATGAAGTGATTTAAACAAATAAGAATTTGGGGGTCTGCACAGGACTTAAAGAAAAGGCTCCCTAAAAGAATATTAACTGCTAGCACTATTTAAAGAAAGGAGAAAAAGGTGAAAATATGTACTTAAAAATGGCTTGTGGCCATAAAATAGAAATTTTAGGAAATTTAATAATAAAATGTCAAATTTATAAATAGTTTACAGTCACAAAAAACAAGTCCATGAGTACACTCTAGTATGGA
Organism: Pan paniscus; assembly: GCF_029289425.2. NCBI lineage: Eukaryota > Metazoa > Chordata > Mammalia > Primates > Hominidae > Pan > Pan paniscus. Next base: position 118,247,754 of record NC_073253.2, on the reverse strand, counting down.
TGAAAATGTGGTTCACAAAATAGTTTAGGGACTAAAAATTTTGTAGTTTAGTGCTACAAACTAGCAGTTTTGTACTAGTATTCCAACTAGTACAACACTGCTTATCAAGTGACAAAGAGCACCAGAGAAAACATCACATGGTGATAAAAGACACTCCCTGCCTGACACTTAATGACCATTTGTCTCAGGAGGCAGATGGGATGTTGTTTAAACATTTTCATGAAGCAATAGTGATAAAGGCAGCAAAACAGCTACTGACTCAACAATTTTCAAAATAAAATACCAGTTTTTACTGCATCATGGGGAAGGAAATCAAGTTACTGCAGAATCTTTTCTTTAGGAAAGTGAAGAAGCTCACAGAAAAGAAAGATAACAGGTGGAAAACACAGCCAGTGTAGGGAGGGGAAGGCAGCCTACTTTGGAGGAAAATGTTTTCTTAAACAACGGGGGTGTTTGAAAAGGGTCAAAGGCAGACACAGAGACTCTATCATTCAGAGATTCTGCTATTCTTTAGTAAACCCCATGTCATTAAGCCTCTATGTAGAGTGAGCTGTTTTCCTTTCTCTTTCTTTTGCCTATCAAAACCTCTGCTCCTAACTCCTCGTGTGTGTCCATGTACTAAATTTTCCTGGCAGGAGATGATGAACCCCGAGTATTTACCCCAGACAATGTAGCTGCTTCAGTTCCTTTACAGGTGTGTAACCTAAATTAATGCAATCAGTGTGATCAAAAAAATTTAAAAAAACCCAAAAACAATGCCTTAAGAAATCTCAGTTGATAGTCTTCCCAAATGACCAGCAAAAGCAAATAAAAATTCTCTCAGTAAATTCAGTTCAATTCTAGCCACAAAAGCTGCATGAAGATAAAGATCCTAGGAAATTAGGCTGGGTATAGTGGCTCACACCTGTAATTCTAGCATTTTGGGAGGCCGAGGTGGGCAGATCGCTTGAGCCCAGGAGTTCTAGACCAGCACTGGCAACATAGCAAGACCTCGTCTTGTCTCTAATATATATATTATGTATTTTTTATTATATATATAAAATAAAACATTTTGAAACCCCAAAGCTAGCAGAAGGAAGGAAATAAAGATTAGAGTAGAGATAAATGGAATACACGAAAAAAAAAAAAGAAAAATCGTATAATCTAAATGAAATGGACAAATGAGAATTTGCCCATTCTAGAAACAAACACAAAATATACCAAGACTAAACCATGAAGAACTAGAAAATCTGAACAGGTCTCTAACTAGTAGGATATTTAATCTATAGTCAAAAATCTCCTGACACAGAAAAGCTCTGGACCTGATGGCTACATTAAATTCTATCAAATATTTAAGGAACTGACACCAATCCTTTTCAAACTTTTCCAAAAAATTTAACAGGAGGAAATACACCCTAACGCATTCTAGGTAGCCAGCATTACCCTGATACCAAAGACACCCCCAAAAAGAAAACTACAGACAAAAATTCCTGACGAGCACTGATGCAAAAGTCTTCAATAAAATAATGGAAATCAAATTCAGCAGCATATTAAAAAGACTATATTGGCCAGGTAGGGTGGCTCATGCCTATAATCCCAGCACTTTAGAAGGCTGAGGCAGGCAGATTGTTTGAGCTCAGGAGTCTGAGACCAGCCTGGGCAACATAGCAAGACGCCGTCTCTACTAAAAATACAAAAAAAAAAATTTAAAATTAAAAAATAAAAAGACTATAAAGTATGACCAAGTAGGGTTTATTCCTGGAATACAAGGATGGTTCTACATATAAGCATCAATCAATGTAATATACCACACTAACAGAAGAGAAACAAACCACATGATCATCTAATTGATGTGAAAAAAAAACTCTTGGTGGTCAGGCGTGGTGGCTCACACGCCTGTAATCCCAGCACTTTGGGAGGCCAAGGTGGGTGGATCACCTGAGGTCAAGAGTTTGAGACCAGCCTGGCCAACATGGTGAAACCCTGTCTCTACTAAAAATACAAAAATTAGCCGGGTGTGATGGCAGGTGCCTGTAATCCCAGCTACTTGGGAGGCTGAGGCAGGAGAATCGCTTGAACCTGGGAGGTGGAGGTTGCAGTGAGCTGAGACCATGCCATTGCATTCCAGCCTGGGCAACAAGAGTGAAACTCCGTCTCAAAAAAAAAAATTTTTTTTTGCAAAATTCAACACCCTTTCATGACAAAAATATTCAAGAAAATTGGAATAGACAAAATTACCTCAACATAATAAATGTGATATATTTAAAACCCACAGTAAATATCATAATTAACAGTGAAAGACTGAAAGCTTTTCTTCTACAACCATGAACAAAACTATGATGCCTGTTTTCCCCATTTCTATTCAACATAGTACTCAAAGTTTAAGCCAGAGCAATTAGGCAAGAAAAAGAAATAAAGCCATCCTAACTGGAATGGAAGAAGTAAAATTATCTATGTTTGCATGTGATATGATCTCACATGTAGAAAATCCTTAAGACTCTACAAAAAAACTGTTACAACTAACAGGCAAATTCAGCAAAGTAGTATGATACAAAATCAATACATAAAAATCAATTACATTTTGATATACTAACAATAAACAATCCAAAAAGGAAATTAAGAAACTATTTCCATTCACAATAGCATCAAAGAGAATAAAATACTTAGGAATTAACTTAACCAAGGAGGTGAAAGACTTATACAATGAAAACTACAAAACATGTCTGAAAGAAATTAAAGAAGACACAAATAAATGTAAAGATATCCCATGTTCATGGATTAGGAGACCTGAAATTGTTAAGATGTCACTATTATCCAAAGTGATCTACAGATTTAAGGCAATCCCTATTAAAATTCCAAAGAAGTTTTTTTATTTTTGCAGAAATATAAAAATCCATTCAAAAAATCATATGAAACTTCAAGGGGCCCTCAAATACCCAAAACAATCTTGAAAAAGAAAAACATAGCTGGAAGACTCACACTTCCTGATTTCAAAACTTTCTCTAAAGCTATAGTAAATGAAAATAGGTGGTACTGGCATATGATAGACATATAGACCAATGTAATGGCATAAACAGTCCAGAAATAAATCCTCACATATATGGTCCAACGGTTTTTTGAGAAGAGTGCCAAGATCATTCAAAAATGGGTAAAGATAATCTTTTCAACAAATTGTGCTAGGAAAACTGGATGTCCACATGCAAAAGAATGAAACTGGATCCTTACCTAACATCATATACAAAAATTAACTCAAAATGGATCCAGAGCCTAAATGTAAGACCTAAACTATTAAACTCTTAGAAGACAGCACAAAGAAAAAGCTTTGTGACACTGGATTTGGCAATGATTTCTTGGGTATGACACCAAAGGCATGAAGGCAACAAAAGAAAAAACAGACAAATGGCACTTCATGAAAATTTAAAATTTTCTGCTATCAAAAAAGGCAATATATAAAATGGGAGAATATATTTGCAAATCATATTACATAAAAAGGGAAGAATATCCAGAATATATAGAGAACTCTTAAAACTCAACAATGAAAAAAAAACCACCCAATTAAACAATGGCAAAGGACTTGAAGAGATATTTCTCCAAAAAAGACACACAAATGGCCAATAAGCACATGAAAAGATGCTCAACATCAGTGATCATTAGAAAAATGCAAATCAAAACTACAGTGAGATACCACCTCACACCCATCAGTATGACTAATATAAAAAACCCAGGGAACAACAGGTGCTCGTGAGGAGGAGGAGACATTGGAACCCTTGCACACTGTTGGTCGGAAATAAAACGGTACAGCCACCGTAGATAACAGTATGGTGGTTCCTCAAAAAATTAAGAATGGAATTACATGATCAAGCAATCCACTTCTGGGCATACACCTTAAAGAATCAAAAGCAGGATCTCTAAGAGATATTTGTACATCCATGTTCACAGCAGCATTATTCACAAAAACTAAAACATGGAAGCAACTCAGGTGCCCACTGATGTACAGCTAAGCAAAATATGGTGGCTGTGTATGTGTGTGTGTGTGTGTGTGTGTGTGTGTATTTTTTTTCCCAAGAGTTTTAAAGGTTTTATTTTTACAAATTACAGCAGATGGACAATTAAGCCTTCCCTGCAGAGACTGTGTTCCAAATCAGGCCTGGGACACTGTTCACTGCTCCCAGGAAGGGGCTGGCACCACATATAATAGAACGTCTGTGGCATTCTATTATAGCTGCAGAAAATAAACTAAGATACACAGTGATGAATTTTATCTTTCTTGGATTTTTGTTTTGCCTTATATATCGCAGACTTGGAGCTGAAAAGGTGGCAACCAGGAAATGCCCAGAGATAGAGAAAAAAAAAAAGCTGCATCCAAAGCCTGTTCTGTCCAGCCATAGAACACAGAGAGGGGCAGCCTAGCAAGACAGAAAATTTGCAGACACTAACCATTCTACTCCAGCCAAACACCATGGAAGAAACTGTGGCCCTCACCTCCACTCATGGCAGCAGAGGCATAGTGGGAAGCCTAGACTTCCACCCTTATAAGGCTGTAATGAGGTGTTGATGAGAGGGTGGTAACAGAGACAGCCTCGTAAGGGACCAGGGCTTTCACCACTTGGTAATGTGCCCCCTCTTATGGTGTCAGCGGAAACCATGTGAGGAGCTTAGATTTCCAGGGCCAATGGCAGTAACGAGGTACTCCTCCCTTTCTCTTCTATGGTGGCATCAGATGAAATCTAGCAAAGAACTTTCTACATCTTAATGGTAATGAGGAGCAAGCCTTACCTTCCAGGTATCAACGAGGGCCAAGTGAGGAGCCTAATCTTCTACCTTAACCTGGGAAAAACAAGGTAATGTCCTCCACATCCCATCTTCCCCTGATGGAGCTGTTAGAGAAAGTCAGCTAAAATAGAAGGTATAAATAAGAGCCAGAGTCTCATAATTATAAACTATGTATAAGATTCAATCAGAATTATCCATTGTACCAAGAACCAGGAAGATCTCAAAGTGAATGAAAAAGCTAATCAATAGATTCCAACATTAGGATGACAGAGATGTAAAGATTATTGGACAATGATTTTAAAGCAGCCACAATAAAAACTTTTCAGTGAGTAATTATAAACACATTTGAAACAAAACAAAAGAGACTCAATGAAGACATATATAAAATCTCAGGAAGGAAATAAAAGATATAAAGAAGAACAAATGGGAATTTTAGAACTAAAAAATATAATAACTGATACAAAAACCTTAAGTTAAGGGTTCAACAGTGGAATGCAAGGAATCAAGGAAAGAATCAGGAAACTGGGAGATAGAACAATAGAATTTACCCACCCTGACCATGGAGAAAAAAAAAAATAGGCTGAGAAAAATGAATAAGGTCTCAGGTCCCTGTGGGTCTATAATAAAAAATTTAGTATTCCTGTTATCAGAGGCCTGGAATAAGAGGAGAAAGAAGAAGGAGCTGAAAGTGTACTCAGTGAAATAATGGCTAAAACTTTTGAATCAGATAAGAGACATTAATCTACAGATTCAAGAAACCAGGATAACTCAAAAGGGGAAAAACTTAAATACACACCAAGACACATCAAAATTAAACTTCTGAAAACTAAAGACAAGAATAAAATATTGAAAACAGCCTTTTTAAAATAACACCTTAAATATAGGGGAAAAACAATATGACTGATTTTTTTAAAAAATCAGAAACCACGAAGACAAGAAAGAAGTGTCACAATATTTTGCAAGTGCTGAAAGACAAGAACTGTCAACCCAGATTCCTATATCTAGCGTAAACAGAGTTAAAATATTGTAAGGCCCTTGTAATGTTCAAGAGGAAAGTAAAGATAACAGGTAACTATTAAAAGAACAAATGTAAACAAATGGGGGAACAATAGAAAGAAAAAAAACAGTATTGGTCACCAATCTAAAAGCAGACAAAAAAAAAAATCATAGAAAAAGATGGAGTGATAGCACCGATGGCTGAACTAACCCCAATTATATCAATAATGATAAGAAATTTAAGTGGGAAATTTTAACACATCTTTGTTCTTATAGATTGAGTGGCCAAGTTAAAATACAAGACATTTAAACAGAATGCTTTCATGTACTTCATAAATATATACACCTACTATGTACCCACAAAAATTAAAAATATAAACATTAATAAACAGAATACTTAACACTGATCTGATTATATGTATTTTATATATAAAACTATACATATATATATAGAGAGAGAGAGAGAAAGTTCACTGCATTTGAGAATTTAAGAATACACATTTTCAAGCACATATGGTCAATTTTAGTAACTGTTCCATGTACAACTGGAAAAGTCAAAGATACAATACTCTTTGACCCACTGTGGACTACTGACCCAACGGTACATATCATACTGTATAGTTTAAAGAATGAATGAAGGGCAGGCTAGTCAAGTAATAGGGTCTTGTGAAGACAGTAACTCGGGGGCATCTACTATTATTTAACAAGCCAGCCTCATTCTAGCTTTGGAAGTGTTCTCTACAAATAAACTGTTTAAAAAAGGATTTGTATTATTAGCTTAGATTATCCTTAGTCTTGATTTCTGTGAGCTATTTCTCTTTAGCTCTTAATACTAACTATACATTTAATTACTGTTTACAAAAAGAAAAAAATACAAACAAGAACTATTATTCTCAAGTGATATAAGATGTACCTTTCTCAGAAAGATAAATTCCACGTTATTGTAATAAATGGAACAAGTAACGTATGCACAACTCCATGAAAAACCTTTGTCTAAATATTACGCCAGTTTACAAGTTAATGTTTCTACTGAAGAATGGAGGGATGTACCCACTAAACAACCCTCAAATGAAGAAGTGAAGCCATGACTGAAGCTCAACCTTGCCCATCGTTTGTTTTTTTTTTTTCTGGAAGATTATGGATCTTGTCTCAAATGTACTGAAATATCACTGGCTATGTCTAGGCATTACAAGGATTCTGTCATTCTTTGTTCTTTATCCTTGGAGCACCTTTCCTATTTAAATGCTGATGGCTAGGCAAAGTAGCTCACGCCTGTAATCCTAGCACTCTGGGAGGCCAAGACGGGAGGATCACTTGAGGTCAGGAGTTTGAGACCAGCCTGGCCAACATGGCGAAACCCTGTTTCTATTAAAAATACAAAAATTAGCAGGGCATGGTGGCAGGTGCCTGTAATCCCAGCCACTTGGGAGGCTGAGGCAGGAGAATCACTTGAACCCATGAGGTGGAGGTTACAGTGAGCTGAGATTGTGCCACTGCACTCCAGCCTGGGTGACAGAGCAAGACTCTGTTTCCAAAAAAAAAAAAAAAAAGAAAGGAAAGGAAAGGGAAGGGAAGGAAAAAAGGAAGAAAGGAAGAAAGAAAGAAAGAAATCGCTTATATTGTGTAACCTGAGGAAGTTTTCAACTATTTTTCCTTCTATTATTCCCTTTCCTACTTGTGTATTGTACCTCCCATCCCCTTTCCTTCTGGGACTCCAGAAAGAAGTAGGATGCTAGACCTGGATTGGTCCTCTATGTCTTTTGTTTGACGTTTCTGTATCTGTGCTTTATGGAACAGTTTTCCAACTAGAGAGAGCATCTACTGAATGTTTTCAGTTGGATAACACACTTAATTCTAAGAACTCTCATGTGTTCTTGGATTGTTCCTTTTACACAGCATCCTATTGTAATCTTAAGGATGTAATATCACTCTGAAGCTCTCTGGATTTATTACATCAATTTTTGAGATATATTTTATGTCCCAAATTATCTCTTTCCTGAAGAGTCAGTATTTTAGTTCATCTTGGTCTTTTTGTTCATGCTACTTGTTTTCTTCAAATGCCTGATTATCATCAGATCACACTGAAGAAAGTAGCCTGGGTGGCTTGGGTAGGTTTCCTTTGCTAGTATGTCAGCAGCAGTGCTTGCACAGGCCCCTTGCCTGAGTGCAAACCGTATGAGTGGAGCGCGCAGTCAGGTGGGCTTTTCCCTGGGGTGAGTGCGAAGGGGGTTGTTAACTTGGAGGCCCTACTATCCACATTAGAAGACTTAGCTCTTCCTAGCCATTCTGTTTACTTTTTTGTTGTTGTATTGTTGTTTTAAAAGAAAATTCTTTTTTTAAAAAATTCATCTGGTCACAAACATCAGGCTGCACGTATTCTGCATAGAATGAGTAGCCTAGGCATGTGTTCCATGCAGACATTGCTTGGATAGCCCTTATTTGAAATGCTTGGGACCACAAGTGTTTTGGATTTCAGATGTGTTCGATTTTAGAATGTGTGCATATACATAATGAGATATCTTGGGAATGGGACACAAGTCTTCATATGAAATTCTTTATGTTTCTTATATATCATATACACATAGCTTGAAGGTAGTTTTAGTCAATATTTTAAATAATTTTGTGCATGAAACAGTTTATATTAAGTTCTTATGTAGAGAATTTTCCTCTTGTGGCGTCATGCCAGCACTCAAGGTTTCAAATTTCGGGGCATTCCGGATGAGGAATACTCAACCTGTGCCCTGAATGGATCTACTTGTTTTCAGCTTCCCTGCGCACCCCGTGCTCTGCCTTACCCGCAGACTCTGAGCCTAGAAGCTCTCCAGCACTGCCTGCACAGGCTGCCTCCCGCCTCCACAACAGACCCACAGGACTGAGTTCGGACTGCTGCTTTTTGTGCTCTATCCACTCACATGCTCCCACCACATCCTATCTTCCCGAAGGTTGTTAACATTGTTCTTCCTTTGATGATCTTCTCTTTTCCTTGCCCATCTACTACTTAACTATTGGAGTTTATTCATTCTTAAGTTTCTGTACTTTCATTTCAGTGGAGTCTCAGGGAAGACAGGAAGTCATCTCAAATCAGGAGGCAAAACTATCATATAAACTGTGTTTGATGGTCAAATCAATTTGGGAAACTGAAATTATTCTTAAGATTTCTGCTTTTCAGAAACTGGTAAACACTATGAGATGCTAAATTCCTTAATGGTCTAGCTCATAACCTCATTGGTAATTAAAATTTTTAGATGTAAAAGTAATTGTGTTAATGAGCAAATATTATTTTATATTTTTAAAATAAAAATAAAGGTAAGAAATATTTCTGGTCTTTAAGTCAAAAGTCAAGGATATTTATGACTTTAAATTTTCTTTTCCTTTTCTTTTTTTTTTTTGAGACAGAGTCTCACTCTGTCGCCCAGGCTGGAGTGCAGTGGCGCAATCTCAGCTCACTGCAACCTCCATCTCCCGGGTTCATGCCATTCTCCTGCCTCAGCCTCCTGAGTAGCTAGGACTACAGGTGCCCGCCACCACGCCTGGCTAATTTTTTGTATTTTTAGTAGAGATGGGGTTTCACCGTGTTAGCCAGGATGGTCTTGAACTCCTGACCTCGTGATCCTCCCGCCTCGGCCTCCCAAAGTGCTGGGATTACAGGCGTGAGCCACCAAGCCCGGCCTGACTTTAAATTTTCTAGAAGCTTTATCTATCTAGGAAAGAGCCTTGAATTCCAGTCTCAGGAAAGTCCCCACTTTTTCATAACCCTGGGCAATTTACTCAAAATTTCTAAGCATTATCATTTTCTGTGATGGTAATCTGCTGGTTGCCCTCCACGCCCCAACCCACAGTGAGAATATTCCCTTTTCTTTTACCAAGAATACCCTGGTTATTCATTAGGGAAATCACCCCTTCTCCCTCATCTTCAGGAGCAGGCTTTGATTCACTTAACTCAGTGGGATGGTTGGCCATGGTGAGGTTCAGAAGTGGGCATGCACACAAATATAAGCCAATGAGATCAGGAAAAACATCTGCAGGACTCCTAGTGAAAGACACTGCTTCTTTCTTCTGTGAAATCTTACTGAAAGAAAACCTTCTTTTCCTCTGTACTAGGCTATGTGCTAAGAGTAGGTGAGGTCTGGAACTGTTGCAGCCCTTTTGTACCACTAGGGGGGCCAGATGAAGCCTGCACCATGGAAAGCAGAGAGGAGCGACAGAGAAAATAACTACAGTAGCTTAATTTGGGCTATGGTTCAAGGTATCTCTGAAGCTAGATCTACCCTTCTGCCTCAAACATCATAGGTGCCTGATGAGTGCTTATCATTAAGCAAAACTATACAAACACACACACATACAACCTTTATTGGTAAATTAATATCAAATATTAACTTGCTTTTATCTTCAAGTTAAAACATCCTCCAAAGTAGATGAATTTCTAGTTTATATAATTTGGAAAAATAAAAGTTTAATAGAAAACTCTTTATTTGGCATAGACCTTTTACTGAGATGAAAACCAACTGATTTTCTTCCACTCATACAGAAAGGTATTGTTATACTTAATTCTACTTTTACAGGAGATCGATTTCCTCATTCATTAAACCTCAGGGAGTTTTCCTGGAGTATATTATTTAAGGGGAAAGAGATAAGAAAACATAATAATAGTTAATTGATTTCTTATTCAATAAACAGAAAATGATTCTAGGAAATAAAATTAAGGTTCACTGTTCATCAGGCAGACTGCCATACTTCAAATTACTCAAATGCCAAATATAACTTCTGATGTCTTCCTGATTAATTATAGATTTTGATTCTAAGATACTATACGTACTTGGATATTCAGCTAGGGTTTTTCGTTTTTGTTTTAGAATTTGTTTCTAATCAAATCATTTGAAAATTTAAGTAGGAAAATAATAATGGTTCAGAAATGTACTTAAAAAATTAAAACTCACTTATGTAACCTTCATACTATTGTTTTTAATCTCCAGGCAAGTAACACTAAATAGACTTTGCTGTAATTGCTCAACTGTTAGACTCTGCAAATATGATCATATGGAAATCTCTAGACCGGCAGAAGTTTTTCAAGGTAAATTCACTGATTAGAACCTATCCATAAATTATTTACACTGTGGCAATTCATTAATTTGAATAATATGCTTGCTTTTTACCCCTTAAGATCTGAAATTTCTATTTGAAAAAAAAGTGGCTTTTTCAAATACAATGTAAAATATTTTTAAGAAACCTACACTCAAAAATAGACACTAGGAAAATTTCCTAATTTAGTTATTTTAAACTAAAATTACTTAAATTGAATAGAGATGCTAAAACATAAAAGAAAATATTTATTTATAAATTGTATCTTGAAGACTAATATGATATGTTTATTTTCAAATTGAAGAAAGCCAAATAAATGCTAACTGTAGGCTTTTTTGCCTCTCATTTTCATTAGTTTTATTTCTTTCATTAATTTCATTTATTGGTGACCAGCAAAGGAATAAAAAAGAGTTTTAAAAGTACAGGTGCCAAAACAGGTCGGGTTTCCTTTGTTTAAAATCTCAGATAGAACAAAATTAATTTTGAAAATAGGTAATTTGACCTTTCTTGTTTTTAAGTTAGCCTCTTACTTAAATACAGCACAGAAAATGAAAGTATATGCATAGTTTTTGCTATTCAAGTTATTGATTTAAAAAATCATCTATCTACTTATCCAGGGAGTTGGGGGATGATAGTCAATTAGGCTGTAATAGTTTATGATTATCAGGTCTTTTCCTTTATCTGTTAGAGCCTTATGTAAAGCTGTATGTCAAAGTTGAAAAATTTCTCCTGACTTAGAAAAATCCACAACACATGAAGAAAGGAGCCCATACTGGACGTTAGGAAACTAAAATTCCAGTCCCAACTCTTTAACTAATATATTGCAGGAATGGGGGCAAGATTTTTAATTCCACTGGACCTCAGTTTGTCCATCTCTAAAATAAAAGAGCAGTGTGTGACCACCTTAGGAAATGTGTGGGGTTGTACTCACCCATGGTCCAGAATGTACTAGTTGCCCCTTGGATGGCAGGAAGAGTTGTTTTCTCTGACCCCCTCAAGAGCTGATCTGCCTGTTTATGGGTGGGAAATTGAGGCCAGAGGGATGATTGTGAAATAGCTGAAGGACCGGACTATGTAATGTCTAAGTTCCTTGTGAACTTAAGATGCTATGGCTTGGAGGTATTAACACTTTCTTAGGTTCATGGGCCAGATCAGGACCATACTACTGGCCCTTACCAAGACAGGTTAGTGGCAGGATGATACCTGCTGAGAAAGTGCTGGTGGCATCCACTCCCTGGGTTTCAGACTGGTCCTGAGCATGAATGGATTCTAGCTGGTGTAATGTAAGCAAGCAGAAGAAACAGTAATGCTGTCTTACTTCTAAGGAGACTTGAAATGATCAAGAAATGACACCTAGGCTAGGATTTGCATTTCATTTAAGATTAAGTGTTCAGGCTTATCTTTGCAACTTCCATCTACCTCCCATTGCCTGCAAATAGAATCAAGTGGAAAAGAAAACTCCCTTAAACTCCTGGGGGAATTAAGTGACAACAAATTGACTATTAAATGCACAACAGGAAGCAAGCCCTCTGAGCCCTTCGACCACATCTTTCAAGCCTTATTTCTGAGAATAGAAAATTCTAAGCTCAATTTGAGTGTCACTATAAACTCCTCTCTGTGCCAGATGATTTTATGCACATATTTATATCCGAAGTACAAACAACTTAAAATGTTTACACTGAGTAGTAATGGAAATCATGTGTCAAATACAATGAGGGGAACAGAGTAGAGCTTTCTTCAGAACTAAAGCTTGAAGATATACAATATCATGGAAAATCTGGCTTACAAATAAGAATGCATTGTTTACCTATTCCATTTAATTATAGAGAACATGCATTTTTACTCTTTGCATACAATTTCTGAAGTCTGATTTTTTTGGGGGGTTTGTTTTTTGCTCTGCAGTGTTGCCTGAAGCTATGGAAGGATCATAGCTCCTCAGTCTCAAAAACCATGGCCACACCACACATTCTTGTGATTTGTAATAATCCCCATTTCCTTTAAGCTCTCACCCCCAGAGAGAGACAGTGAAGGATTCTTCTACCAAGTTCAAAAGCAAAAGAGCAAAAACAGTAAAGAGAGCCTGCCTCAGATGTCCTCGGGGGCCTTCTGCATGTCAGCTTTCCTATTAGAGCACTGTAAAGACCAGGAAAACTACAAGGGCCAGGAACGGAATTCTGGCATCTTTCTACTGAGAGATAGTCCTCTGAATTTCTCACTAAGTACAAGCCTGAGGAGTCAGCCTCCCCTCATCTTCTCATCACTAGTGATTCAGGGACAGCCATTCATAGAGCTCTGTAGAAGAAATGGCATACTAGCTCCACAGTCCTCAGTTTCCCTCCTCAACAGAATCCACCCTAGGGTTAATGCTTAAAGGGCCATGAAGATATCAAAGGGAGGACACAGTCATGGCTGCTGATTTGTTTGATGTAACGTGTCTTAGATGGGTCAATCATTAATTCATAGCTCTTAGGTGGGAGTCCAGCTCTTTTGTTTTAAGAGCCAAGATTCCCCTGCCCCCAGCCATGTTCACTCCATCATTCTCATGTGTCGCTTCTCCAGTGGTGCCAGGGAGGGACCATACTACTGGCCCTTACCAAGATGGGTTAGTGGCAGGATGGTACCTGCCACCCTACCAAGATGGGTTAGTGGCAGAATGGTACTGGCTGACCTCAGGGCCTGCCCACCCCAGCTCCTGCCCTGCACAGTGTTCTTTGGACTTAATGATGACTACACTGAGTACTCGCCTGGGGCCACTAGTTCTTTTTGTTTTAAAACTCAGAGAAGCTGATACTGCTCTACCTTCTCCTTTTGCTTCTTCTGTCACTTGGTAGAGAGACGGTCTTTGTCCTATTCTCACTTAGGCAGCTCTGCTTGCTCCTCTCAGCTGCAGAAAAGAGTGTCCCAGTGCATTCTTTCTAAATTGACATTCGAATTTTCAAAGAGGTTGGCACTTCATCATCAGCAATTTTTATACATTCCTTTTCAATTTGATTCCAAAGATACACTAGCCAGGCCCGCTGTGAGTTCAGTTTCTCTCACTACCCCAACCAGCCCCGCAAAACTCAAAACGTGAAGGCTGGGATTGCTATAAAGAAGCAATAAAAATCTTGAAGGAAAAGCAAAAAGCAAAAAACAAAATAATTTGTAGAGTTGAATTAAAAAACAGATCCTCTCCTCAACAGTTTTCACCTTTTTATTGAAATTTCACTTCCCCAATACATAGAACCAATTTTAAATAGAACCCTAATTAAAGTTACAAGAACCAACCAACAACATATCTGTAATTTTGGACTTCCTTTAATTTAGAATCTTTGGCTGCTTAATATATTTTACATTGCACTCACAGGTCCTGAGAAAAAATGGTAAGACATATGATTATTTATGTTATATAAAATGAGGATCTAAACATATCTTACCTGTAAGTATGTTTCCAAGCCTTGTCGTCGCTGTTCCAAGACTTTGGGGACCCAGTTCCTAACATGTTTAGAAGGGATTTCTGGAGTTTTTATACATTTCTTAAGCTATAAAGACAGAATAGAAAAAGAAAAAGAAAAAAAAAAAACAGAGATGTCTGTTAATTATAGTGATATTATTTGGGGAAAAAAGGCCAATAAAAGAAAGTGAACTACCACTATCTGCAATAAAAAATAGAGGAAAATATAATTACACTGCAATTTTGTCAAACAATTCTTTATTTAGGTATCTTGACTGTTCAGTTTTCAGAATAATGGTTTTCTGTTTTGGTAGGTATTATTGTTGATATTTCAGATTGAAATCCTTTTTCCTGAAAAATTAAAAGCCTAGTAAATGAATAAAAATGAAAGTAAAGAAATTTAGTTACAAAAATCAATTAATACAACAAAATTTTACTTGGATGAAGGACTTTGCTGATAAGAAGTCTTTCTACATGTTTTTCATATAAAGAAATCAAAACAAAATGCAACTGTATATAAGTATTGTCCCTAGAAATGCCATTAACTAGACCACATCATTTGGAGAGAGAACTTAAAAACATAAAGGCCTAATCTTTTCAATGTTCCTAACAATTACTTTCCAACTCCATTCATGAAAACTGAATGATAGTTCTCAGCTAAGCCTTTTGGGACAGCAGTTTTAGGGGATAATATAAATAAACAAAAATTCTGTTGGAAGTTGCATTAGAGCTGTCTGTGGTAGGCAGAATAATCCTCCTTTCTCAAAAATAACCAAATCCTAATCCTGTGGATGTTACCTTATATGCCAAAAGGGACTTTGAAGATTTGGTTAAATTCATGGTCTTAAAATGGGAAGATTCTCCTGGATTATTGGGGTGGGCTCAATGTAATCACAAGGATCCTTATAAAAGGGAGGCAGCAGAATGAGTTGGAAAGAGACTAGGAGAAACAATGTCTCTGACTCTGACGATGGAGAAAGAGGCCACGAGCCAAGGTGACCTCTAGAAGCTGGAAAGAATGGTTTCTGCCCTAGAGCCTCTAGAGCAAACGTCATCCTGCTGACACCTTGATTTTAGCACAATGAAACCCACTTCAGACTCCTCACATCAGGAAGTATAAGACAATAAATTTATATTGTTTTAAGCCACTACATTTATGGTAATTTGTTATAGCAGCAATAGGAAACTAATGCACTGCCTCTTTAAGTGCAATGTGCTTAATTGCTAATTAAAAACTTGAAAAGAACCTACCAACATTACTCCTTTACTACACATGCACAGAAACAGCATAGTAATGAATAAGAAAATTCATACAATTAAACCTGGGCAGCTAAACTATAGTAAAAAATTCTTTCCATATGTAAGAGTATATTCACCCTTAACCATTCTAGGCTGAAATTTGTTGTACATCACGAAGAAGGGGCCCATGTACTGGCTAGAGCAGAGCGGCCACCTTTGCCTCTGAGGTACAAGTCTCGCACTGAGAATGGTAAAACAGCAAGAGCCTGGGTCCCTGATGATCATGAAACTGCCACACCAGCACCAGACATTTATGAAGGGAGGGTCCAAGTTGTATCTGTTAATGTCACCATTATTTTGGTTTTAGAGTCACTTACAGCCAAATCTAATCCCACATGAATAAGGGATGTGGCTAGCACTGCTAGCTGCTTAGCCAATATTCATTTCCTCCTTCTTTTTTTGGGGAAAAAAAAATCAATGTCATTCAGAGGGCTAAGATGCTGGGCTATAAACTGGTTTTCCAGGTTCCCTTTTAATTAGGGTGACCATGTGACAGAGTTACCAATATGTGTACATGTCTACTGGGGTAGGGCTCTTGCTTTCCTAACAAAAAGCAACAGGCTCTTCTTGCCAGAAAATGCAGAAGCCATGCCTGGAAGAATAGGAGCTATGTTGTCACCAGAAGTGTGAAAGTCACATGCTAAGATGAGGACATTAAACCAGGGAGACACAAGGAGCCTGGAACATGAATGTTGTGAGATGCGTGCATCACCTGGACTGCCTGTTTTTAGTTTTCCTGTAATGTGAGAATAAAAAATATCTTAAGAAATCTAATCAAGTTTCTACTACATGCAATCAAAGACATTCCTAATATAAAGGAATCAATTGTTCTATTTTAAGTCAGAGATGCTCAATAGGCATCCAAGTAGAGATGCTGGGTAGGTAGTTGGGTACAAGTCTGTAAATGTGGGGGTCAGAATATATAGGTAATTAGAGCTGTGGAAATAGAGGAGATGACATTAGGAGTTAGGTACAGATAGAGAAAAAGGGCTGTGGGGGACAGAATCCTAAAATGGTCCCCTGGTGTAAATGCCTTGTATGATCCCCTCCTCTTGAGCATGAGTGGGACCTGTGACTATGTCAGGACAGTCACTCCATGATTACATTGTGTATTGTATGATGGTCCTAGCAGACTGCTGGCTTTCAAGTAAGGTGTCATGTGATGAGAGAGCCACATGGCTAGGACCTGAGGGTGGTCTTTAGGAGCTGAGGGCTGCCTCTGGTGTTCAGCCAGCAAGAAAAAAAAGGGACCTCAGTTCTGCAACTGCAAGCCACTGAATTCTGCCTGAATGAGCTTGGAAGAGGGCCCCGAGCCTCAGGTGAGATGGAACAGCAGGGAGGAGAAGCAGGGCAATCACTGGGGGAAGAGGGGGAGTAGCTTCCATCAGGAAAGTGGTTCAAGAGGACAGGCATGATCAGGCTGTGCCAGATGATGGGAAGTCAGTAACGTGGGGTACAGAGAGAAGGGCAGTGGGGAAGTAGCAGCTCCTCTTCTAAGGAGTTCTACTAAAAAAGAAGGAAGGAGTACAACGGGATGAGCACAGGAGGGAAGCATGGGGCCGAAGGCAGGCTTTATTATGTGAAACAGAAACTACTGCGATAGGTTCATATAGTGATGAGACTGATTCAGTATTGAGGGGGAAACTGATAATGCAAGGGAGAGAGAAGGAGGGGAACTTAGAATTGCTTGCAGGGGAATAAATACATATTTAATCTCTATACTGTCTGAGGCAGTTCTCCACAATAACAAGGCCAAAATGCTAAATTATTCTGTGGTAATAAGCTTAAGTTTCACTTTAAACATAAAGAAACTTCCTTTTAAACTATTGAATCACAACATATATTTCAGAATAGAAAATCAACTCTATTATATGTCTCTCCTTTTAAAAAAAATTTAGAAGATCTAGCAACTGAAAATGTTTTTCCTTTTTTATTTATGTCAGGAGTACTGAGGAAGCGGATGATCATAGCTGCTGGGATCCATGACAGCATTTGTAGGTGAGTAATGAATTGCTTTAGATGAGAGACAAACCTGAGACAATATGTTTCCAGTAGGGCTCAGCTGCTTACAAGATAAATACTCCTCTGTCACTTCATCCGATGATTAACGGTCCTGGCCCTGCTGTGTCCAGGCAAACTGCCTGTCTGATCCACGCAGATAAGTACCAGATTCCACGATACCACAAACACAATCTCCTTTTCCTGGTGTGATCACGCCCTTTTCCTTTTTTATACTGCTAGAAGAATTTACACAGAACTTATTCCACACAGACCTACCACTGTATACATTGGTTATAGTAACCATTTTCCACAAAGAAGCAGAAATACTTTTCCCAAGTACATGAATAAAAAGAATGAAAAAGAAAAGAAAAGTTAAAGAAGCGGGAAACATTTGGGGATAAAATCCCATCTTTCCCCCTGTATTGCCACCGCTACTTCCTCAGGGTTCCCTTTGGAGAGAATGTACAGGGTGCTGTGCTACTGGTTTGACCCCACATGGCAGGTTTTTGGTTCTTATTGTCTACTTCATGGAATTAAACACAGGAGAATGAAGTCTTTTATTCAAGCCAAAGGTAGTCAATAATAAAAAATGAAGACAGTTAATTTAAAAATGAACCAGCAACATATTTCACTGAAACCTTTGTGAATAAAAGGATGGGCTGTGACTAACAGAAAGCAGCTGGGAAGGCATGAAAATAAAATGTGCTTAGCAGTTTGCCACACTGAAAAGATTTTTCTGCCCATACATGCAATTTTTGGCCTAGGGAGGTAAAGCTCTTTTCAGGAACCACCATTTAAAATAGTAAAGTATTTGGCCATAGTGGGGTGTGGACAGGTGTAGCCAAGGCACACGGGAAAGCACTCATAAGCCTGAAGGCTCACCCTGTCACAGGAGCCTGTGCCTGGGCCATAACAAGGCTAGCATGGGGTTTTGTTTTCGTTTTGGTGCGGTCATGGTGTTCTTCCCACCTAGTACTAGCGGAGGAGCTACAAAGGTATCAGGGCAAGCAGAACCTGGGGTTAACAGAGAATGCAAGCTCCCACAGTAGAAACTGATCCTCTAGTAATTCATAAATATACATGTTCTCCAAATATACCATTTGCCAAATACTTATTTAATACCTAATATGTGCCCAAGACTCTACTAGACACTCTAACAGTGTGAAAGATATGAAAGACAGGACATGGTCCCTACTTTTAAAAAAGTACCTTCTAATTAGATAAAATTTAGGGATAACAGTTTTATCTCATATGTTTCCAAAATTTAAGCAGAAATCTCTATTCTAAATGGACAGGAGTTCTAAGAACAAAGAGATTAGGGAAGAAAGGGAGCTAACATGGAAAAAGGAGAACTTGAAATGTCTTGGTTTGAATAGATCAGAACACACAGGAAAAGACATTCGGCATGGCAAAGACAGGTGGGTAGCCATTTTTACCTCATATAATGAGGTAATGGGAGATATTGGCTCAGCTGTCACTGAAGAGCTCTTAGGAGGAGTGAAAAATAAAGTCGGCCAGTAAAGGTGTTAGTAGTAGACAGAATAATGGTTCCCTCAAAGATGCCCAAGTCCTAACCCCCAGAATCTGTGAATGTATTCGCTTACATGGGAAAGGGGGCTTTGCAGATGTGATTAAATTAAGGATTCTGAAAAGGGGGGGTTATCCTGGATTATCTGTGTGGGCTCAATGTTATCATGAGAGGGAAGGACAAGGAAAAGGGGATTGAGTTTATGGTGTCATAGAATCTGGTACTTATCTGCATGAATCAGAAAGGCTGTTTACACAAGGTGTTGAGTCAGAGGAGAGGTGATGAAAGGAGATGTTATGATGGACACAAGCTGAAGTGGAGTGACTGCTAGCTTTGAAGATGAAAGAGGCCACGAGACGAGGAATGGTGGAAAAGGCAAGGAAACAGATTCTCTTCTAGAACCCAGAAAAGACTCAGCTACAGTCAGGTAATAAATTTTAAGGCTGGATGTAATGGCTCACGCCTGTAATCCCAACACTTTGGGAGGCCAAGGCAAGTGGATCACCTGAGGTCAAGAGTTCGAGACCAGCCTGGCCAACATGGTGAAACACTGTCTGTACTAAAAATACAAAAAAATAGCCGAGCGTGGTGGTACATGCCTGTAATCTTAGCTACTCGGGAGGCTGGGGAAGAAGAATCGTTTGAACCTGGGAGACGGAGGTTGCAGTGAGCTTAGATTGCACCACTGCACTCCAGCCTGGGTGATAAAGTGAGACTCTGTCTCAAATAATAATAATACATAAATTTTAAGCCACTGTATTTTTGGTGATTTGTTACAGCAGCAATAGGAAACTCACACAAGGTTTAAGATTATTGGCCTTGAGGGTCAATGTCTATGATGTGGTGGACAACAGAGACCCGTTTCAGTGTATTTGAGTAAGAGAATGGAGATAAAAATGGTGTTTTAGGAAAACTGGTCTGCAGCAGAGAATGGATAAGGATCTGAAATGGTTAAAGTAATACTTATATATAGTAATAATACTCTGGACTGGGATGGTAGGAATAGAAAATGAAAAATTAGTCTGGGCGCGGTGGCTCATGCCTGTAACTCTAGCACTTTGGGAGGCAGAGGTGGGTGGATCACCTGAGGTCAGGAGTTTGAAACTAGCCTGGCCAACATGGCGAAACACTGTCTCTACTAAAAATACAAAAATTAGCCAGGCATGGTGGCAGGTGCCTGTAATCCCACCTACTCGGGAGGCTGAGGCAGGAGAATTGCTTGAACCTGGGAGGTGGAGGTTGTGGTGAGCTGAGACTGACTGAGCCACTTCATTCCAGCCTGGGCAAAAGAGCGAGACTCTGTCTCAAAAAACAAAAAGAAAACGAAAATGAAAAATTAAGTAGTGTGTATTATAAGAATTTGGAAGATAACGCAAGGTAACAGAAAAGTAGGAACACACTTGAAGGTTTAAAACCTTGAGATGTGTGGTTCTAAGCTTTGTAACTTCAGTGTGTGTGATGGAGGTAGGTTAGGAAGGGTTGTGTCTAAGTGATAATCATACTATAGAAATTCTAAAACTTCAACAGGCATTAATCATCTGGGGTACTGCAGATTATTGGGCTCCATCACAAAGATTCTAATTCAGTACATCTAGGGTGTTGCCCAGCAATTTGCCCTTAGATAATCAAAGTTCACATTTTGAAAAATACAATCTAGAAAAACTAAAAGAAAATGGAATCAAATACTCATCATAGCTCAAGAAGAAATGACTAATTTTAAGATAGAATCTGAAAGGGTAAAAACAGACACATCAGTAAACATAAAAATTTAAAACTTGCATACATTTAGAATAAATGTCATAACCAAAATTAAAAGGCCCTTGTTAAAAAATGCTTCCAGCAAATGGCTAATATTGTATTAATAGGCCACCCAAACTAATAAGCAAAAACAACCTAGACACTAGCAGATAAATGAGAAAGCACATAAATAGATAATTCTATTGAAAGAGGGGCTACAACTCCTAAACAAACCTAAGAAACACCTATTAAAACAAGGCAACATACATGCTTGCTAATAAACAAATCTAATTTTTGGAGGGGTAATATAGTTAAATATTTCAAGAGAATTAAGTAACAACAGATTTAACTACATTTAAAGGGAAAATATTTTATGTTAAACTCTAACATTCAAAGCAGGTCACAAGATTCAAATATGGAAATTGAGGGTACCAAAACTGCAATAAAAGGGTAAGGTTGTTGATGTGGCAGCAGCAGTCAGTCAAGCCTGAGTACTCTGATTAAATTTTTGACCCATTTCAACCCTTCTTAGCACACAATCTTACAGTCAAAATTACAGATTTATGTTTATTTTTATACCCCATCGTTATTTGTATTTCATTGCCTTTTAGAGTTACCTTTTTGCCAAATCGAATACAATCACAAGGGGGCAAGTAAAGGAGACTTCTAGCAGCTGCTATCCCCTTGATAATACATAAAATTAGACAGTGTATCCCAACTAAAACTCTGCTCCACAAAGCTATTTTTATCTCTATGTCCCTGTAAAGTTGTCTCAAATATTTTAACAAGGCTGCCAACAATATTCAAAATTGAGAGATTTGTGAATTTCTATTCTATTAATGCTAGTAGACCTCATTATATAATTATAAGAATAGGTAAAATTATTAATAGAACTGCAGAAACAGAGAAGAGAGAATCCTGGAAAATCTAGGATTTTTTTTGACCATGAATAGCTAAGAACTGTCCAAACTCACTGGGGAGAGGGTCCTCCTCTGCAGAAGAAAATAAACTCTACTAGAGCAGAGAACAGGGTGAACAAGCCTCGCCTCCAGAAGCACGGGCAGCCTCGTGCTCTGGGCAGGCTTAATTGGCAGTCACCCAGCTGTGCCTGGTGTGGAGCTGGTTCCTGAGTATCCGGAGAGTACAGCTGGGCTGTGCTAGGGTCATGGAGTCCTAGGTGCTGACTTGGGAGGTTAGCAAGGGGCCTGCATGTGACAGGCTGCCTCCTCTAGACTGGTCAACAGAGGCTGGGCAAGGCAGGGGGTGCTGGTTTTAATCCCACAGTAGGGACTTATTTCATCAGGTACCCAGAAGAAACCTCACTAGGATCTGTTTCCTCCCAAAACACACAAACAAAAACACACTTCCCTGGGAAGGAAGTGAGCCCCAGACTCCAGGTTTGTTTCTCTTTGGAGCACCCTGGGGTTGGTGCTTTTGTAAAGTCACTGGCAACATCTGGTCTCAATCTGTGTTCACCTGTACTGTTTATTTTCCAAGTCAACCTGGAATGAAAAAGTGCTAACCAGAGAACTAGATGTGGATTATCCCTTGCCGTCCTAACAGAAAAGTGTACCGATAACTTAGAGCTCCCCTTTAAAAGAAAAGAGAAGGAAACAGTCTCACTAATCTCTCACTAATATCCTGTTAACGTTTATAAGTTTATCCTGTTAACGGGATTTTTCTGGGCAATTTCATGAGGTATTTGTAGATATTAAAATAATTTCAGCATGCCAATAATAACTTATAATCTAGAAAAAATTAAATTTAGATAGAAAATAAAGAAGCATTTACTCTTCTGTGCTTTAATAACCATTTCTCCCCAAAGCTCTTCCTTTTGCCTTTCTGTTTCGTTTATCTAAGACTTTTAAAGAAGTGTATCCTAGTGCTGAAACATCAGTTTTGTAAAGTGGCCCTTTACAGTTCAAAAAAAGGCTAAAAGCCTCTTTTAACTTGTGTTCTCCAGTCTTTGAATATACAAGTACATGTATATGTTACTTACAGAAGTACATGTATATGATCTTTTCCAGGTACATGTAAGTATAAGTTGACTTTAATAAGTTACTTCCTGTAAGATAATCATTTGCTTTTTCTCCCCTGTCTGTAAGGAACATTAAGTGCATTTCATGGATAAAACAGAGTCTGGGTTTTATTCTTTCTGAACCTGTAACATCGAATGCAACATACTGCAAACAGCTTGCAGCCTGAGATTTTTACATGCAAATGATTTTAACAGAAAATCTACCTATTCAGAAAGCATACCTTTAAGGAACTGAATAACTTATTCCAAAAAGAAATTTACTTCATGATAAAAGAAAATGTATATACATACACAAGAAATATCAATGGTCTTAGAACCACAGAAAGGAGTGTTAGTTAACATTATACCATCTGCCACATAGAGAAAAGACAAAAAAACAAAAAACAAGTTACCTTTTTGTGCAAAGCATGAAATTCGCTGTATCTCTTTTCAACAAAATGTTTTCTTCCATTCATTAGCACTTCTATCTTAAACACCTGAGGAAAAAATTTTAAAGATTAATTATATTAGTTCAAAACCCTCAATTGTCTGATGTGGTAAGTTTGTGACCATGATATATTTCATCCCTTTAATTACAGTAGCTGATCCCCCAAAATCCAGAAGGCTCAGGAGACCCTGGCCCAACAGCACTGATTAATGAGCACTCGAACCAAAGGCTCACTAACAAAGTGTGACATCCTCCAAAAACCTGTCTAAAAACAAGGGAAACTTAAATGCATAAAAAAAAAACTACCTAATTTTTTAATAAAATAATATTTCTTGCTTAAAATGATTTCACCAAGTGAATATGATAGCATTGAAACAATACTCTTTACCAGAGTATTGCAAGAGGAATACTCTGGTAAAAAGCTCAGGCATGTGGTATTCCATTATGGGCATTTCAACGCAGGCAGTACTGTGTCATCTATAAGACAATCATGCAAACAGCAGTGCATTTTAGGTTAATTTCTTTCTAACCTGCATATTCATCTCTAGTCTCAGCTGGGCTTATTCTGCTGTTTGCAAAACAGGCAAAATGTAGTAAAGGCTCATTTTCCCTGCATGATACAAGTGACAGCTTGTGCTCCTAGCTCCACAAGGTTGAAAGGCCAGATGAAAAGGCTCTCTGGGTGCACTAATTAGTAGGCACTAACATGACATTTTCTTGATTCTTGGGTCAGTGGGTCAAGACTGGAAACAAGGGATGAGAAATATTGTGAAATGCTCATGAAAATACAATTTTAAGGTCGGATGGGGAGGGATGGTTAGCAGGATCTAAAGAGGAGCTCTGTCATTCCAAAAGTTTATATTTGACTTGTGTTTTGCTAAGTGAGAGTTTATAAACACTAAGATGAAGGAATATTGTTTACTTACTTAATAAGCCTAATTTTCTATTTCAATCGCCCTTCTGAAAAAAATACAAAACTGTAGAGATCACATGACACTAAAAAGTATTAAAAGCATGCTTACTTTTAGTCTAAAAATAAAAACTACTTAAATTTGGCATATGACATACAAGGTCGCACATCTTCATTATGAAAATAGATTGCTATGGCTCTATATTTCTGTCTTACATGTAAGTATGACTATTTTAGAAATCCAGAAATTATGTCATCAAACATAAAATCTGTTTGCATTTTTGTGCTTCTTTGAATCAGAAACAAAATCTTCTGCTGCATGACTGAGTTTAAGAAACCTCTTTTTACTAAGTGGTAAATTTTTAACAATTTAATCAATATTTTATATTTTGTTTTTCAAGAAATACCCCTGAATAAATACTTTCCTTTGGTGAACTATTAGAAATATTTTCTTCTAAAACCATATGCATATGCTTCAAACTCTCAGATATTCTTAGATTTTTTTTAGGAAAAAAAAAATCTGTTTATTAATTCACCAGAGAAAATTATTCTTCTTCAAAGGCCTTGCCAGAAATAGAATCAGGAAAACACCTCAAGAAAACAAACAAGAGAAGCACAGCTTTAACTGGGGGGTTTGGTTAATAGGCTACAGAGCCCCTTTTTTACTCTCAGTCCCAGATTGAAATCAGGACAATATGTAGCAATGAAAGTAGTTTCCATCTGCTGAGCTTTATGAAATAAATGAGGTTATGTTCTGGGTCTTATTGTTTGAGGCTTTATCACAAAACCACCACCTTAACTGGCACATTACCTACAGAATCTATAAAACAGGGAGAAGGTTGAAAACTCGGCAAGGCTCTACCTACTTGCTCACCCCTCAAAGTACCCCCCCTTGAAGGCCAGGGTAAGACAAATTACACAATGGCTGCTTCATGGAATGTCATCTCTTCTACTGACCAGATGGTTCCATTACCAAGTTCCACAGTTACTCTTCACAAGCACTAAATTCACAATGAAGGGTGGGGGAGGGTGGATGTTCCACCACAGGAAAGTTTGTGATAAACTTTAATTCTTATATTTTATAATGTTACAGTTGAAAAAACACACAATATGCCTAATACTATCAAGACTTTCTTCTAAATTCTGGGAAAACATCTTGGAAAGGAAGTTGTTCATCAGGATTTTCATGACAAAGTGAAGAAAGAAATGGAGTCAATTTAATAAATCCGGCCAGGCGCAATGTAATCTCAGCACTTTGGGAGGCCGAGGCAGGTGGATCATGAGGTCAGGGGTTTGAGACCAGTGTGGCCAAAATGGTGAAACCCCATTTCTACTAAAAATACAAAAATTAGCTGGGCGTAGTGGTGTGTGCCTGTAGATCCAGCTGCTTGGGAGGCTGAGGCACGAGAATCGCTTGAACCTAGGAGGCAGAGGTTGCAGTGAGCCAAGATCTGCCACTGAACTCTAGCCTGGGCAACAGAGCGAGACTCTGTTTCCAAAAAAAGAAAAATTTAATAAATCCTATTTTCCTGAATACCATGCCAGGTCATTTTTGTAAAGTCTTTCCAATTTTCCTACATATGTTGTCCCTGCTGCCTGGAAATATCTTTTCTTGCTTGGCTCTGCTGGTAAACTCCTAGTAGTGATTAGGCACCTCGTGAGGTGGCGGCCTTCAGGACGGCGCTGGGAAAGCACTCAGCACAGAATGCACCATTCATCTGTTTATTTATTCAACAGATATTTACTGAGGGCCTGCGAGCCAGGAAGCCCAGGGGTTGTTCTAGGCTCTGGGATTCAGCACTGAACAAGACAGACAAGAGGTCAGCCTTTATGGGGGCTGAGACGGGCGGATCACCTGAGGTCAGGAGTTCAAGACAAGCCTGGCCAATATGATGAAACCCTGTCTCTACTAAAAACACAAAAATTAGCTGGGTGTGGTGGTGCGCGCCTGTAATCCCAGCTACTTGGGAGGCTGAGGCAGGAGAATCGCTTGAACCCAGGAGGCGGAGGGTGTGGTGAGCAGAGATCGTGGGAAAAAAAAAAAAAAAGAAAAAAAGAGTTGAATGTGTTGCCTCTGGAATTTCAGACTGGCTGTGGGTGGACAAGGACTGTTTTCACTCCTATTGAAAAACAAACAAACAAACAACAAAAAAACCCCACACACTTTAAGGTGAAAACCAAGGTCTCTTCTGGCCAAAATAGAGTAACAGGAAGGAGATGTAGCCTCCCACTTGAAACTGGGCAAATTAAATAAGTGCACAAAATATGTGGAAAAAATGGCTCTCAAGACATTGGACATCGGGAAATGAAGGAAAGTGAGAGACAGGAAACAAGGCCAGACCTACTATTACCTCAGCTTGCTGCCCAGAGAGAAACTATGCAGGCCCAGGGAAGGGGACCCCACCCAAGCAGAGCCCTGTGATCCCCTGAGTTTAAGGAAAGGGAGCTGGGAGTATGGAGAACAGGGAGCTGCACCCTGGGAGAATGCCTGCAGCTGAGGAGGCCTCCCTCAAGTATTCAGGTGAAAACCAATCGGCACGTGAGATTGGGTAAACTACCCAAGGAGTGAGGAGGGCTCAGAGCTCACATGCAACTGGCAATGGTGCCTGTGTCCAAAAGCTGGGGCAGAAAACTTCATAATTCACGAGGCATTAGTTACAGTACTCTGAAGGTTCTTGACTCAGAAGCAGGGAAAATGAACTAGATTAAAAGCTGTTTTAGTCCAGTTTAACAACACTTCAAAGCCAGGTCTGAAGAGATCAAATTGTTTCCGGGTAACTTAACCACATGCCAGAACAAAGCTCAAGAATATTTTTAGGACTATAAAAATATCTAGAACCCAACAAGGTAAAATTAACAAAAGATAAATTACCAAAAATGTTGCCAGATTTCACCCCTCTAATGTACTAAGTTACACTGTTATGAATAGGAATGTCTGGCCCATCCTTGTCAACATAGACCTACTTTGGCCAATCTGGTGCATAAAATGAGAATTTTTTTTTTTTTTTTTTTTTTTGAGACAGAGTCTTGCTCTGTCGCCCCGGCTGGAGCGCAGTGGCGCAATCTTGGCTCACTGCAAGCTCCGCCCCCTGGGTTCACGCCATTCTCCTGCCTCAGCTTCCCAAGAAGCTGGGACTACAGGCGCCTGCCACCATGCCCAGCTAATTTTTTTGTATTTTTAGTAGAGATGGGGATTCACCGGTGGTCTCTATCTCCTGACCTTGTGATCCGCCTGCATAGGCCTCCCAAAGTGCTGGGATTACAGGCGTGAGCCACTGCACCTGGCTAAAATGAGAATTAATTGGGCATATTTTGACAAGTATGTATGGGGGCATAAGTTTCCATTCCAACTATCTCACATAAAATTACATATAAGCCTGACCTACCTGTTTATTTTTATTTTATTTATTTATTTAGCTATGTTGCTGAAGCTGGACTCAAACTCCTGGGCTCAAGTGATCTTCCCATCTCAGCCTCCAGAGTAGGTGGGATTAGAGGCCCATGCCACTGTGCCTGGCTCTGACTTGCCTGTTTAGTTTTCTATTCCTAGAGACATCTTTCCTCAGAGTTTTCCAGAAATCCCCTCTGTATAAAGTAAGGGAAGCTGCATGTAATTAAATAAATGTATTAAGGATTCCATTCAGGTTT
Organism: Pan paniscus; assembly: GCF_029289425.2. Taxonomy (NCBI): domain Eukaryota; kingdom Metazoa; phylum Chordata; class Mammalia; order Primates; family Hominidae; genus Pan; species Pan paniscus. Next base: position 118,219,906 of record NC_073253.2, on the reverse strand, counting down.
GCATAACAAAACAAAAATCATTCTGTTCATTTGACTAAATTTTTGCCACAGTTCTAGAAACATTATTAAGTCAATAGAATTCAAATTGAAAAGGAAAACAAATGCCATTACTTTAAAGAGAAGAATCTGATCCCCAAGTGTGGTTTTTATTACATGTCAGAGCCAACTTTTATTCTTTTGTGGTAACATCTCTGAAATTATACTAGAAGTCAAGGATAAAATAGTTCAAAATGTGGGTTTATACCCCAATTTTCAGGAATATATCTAATAAATAAAATAAACTTAAGCTAAGGAAGGACTTAACTTATATTTCAAGTTGAATGGTCTCTCTCTTTCAGAAGCTCATACATTACAAAGTGATCACTTCTAAAGCAAAAAAAAAAGAGAAAAAGAAAAAAGAAAAGAATTCTCTATAACAGATTAAAAGTATCTAATAAATAATTCAAGTGCTTGCCAAATACAGATGGGGGTTCTATATACAAATAAAGATTTAAGCCCAAGGTTCCAAGTAGTTTAGGTCAGTGTATCGTTACACTGGGAATCTGAAATATACATGAAGGACAACTATCTGCTTAGAATATGACTTTTCATAAATATATATACATATACATGCATATATATGTATATTTAATACTTGTTCATTAGAACAAGATGCACCAAATATTAAAGCCAGGCTTGAAATCAACATTCTCCTTCTTTAGCAGGAATAAACATTCAAGATAATAAAAAAGGTTGTTATTCCACTATAAAAAGTTGAATCTCTAAAAGCGCCATTTCTTATGTGCCTATTGTCAGGTGCTCAGCAGGGTATTAATTCAGGTACTTAGCAAGGTATTAATTCACAACACATACAGTTTTTATGAGGGTACAAAAATAAGAAAACATTTAATTGTAAAGAATTATTATGATATTCGATTTCTAAGTACATTTACATTTTTAAAAACTAGCACAAAAATTTGATTTGTTCCTACTTTGAGCCTGAAGTCATGTTTCCTCTATTTTAAGATGCCACATTGATAAAGCAAGAGAAATTACTAATTTAATCATACTATTTTGGGTAGGGGGGAAGAAGCGTTTTTCTCATATTTCAAAAATATCTAAATTTCAGAAATTTTAAAAAGTTTTTAAGGAAAACGCATACTGCTACAAACCAACCACTACTTCAAAAAACAATTCTCTAAATATAGTAAGCCCTCACTTAATGTTGCAGATAGAGGTTTTTGGAAACTGGGACTTGAAGCACATATAACAAAATCAATTTTTTTCCTCATCAACTTTTTAACAAAACGACATGATTCAAGGACCTGCTGTATGTCATTTCACTTCAAGTTGCAGTTTCCAAGAACCTATTGATATTAGGTAAGAACTTACCATAATTGCCACAACAAAATACCTATGTAAGAGTTGGACGTGATTAAATGTATGTGTGTGTGTATTGATATGATTCTGCTTTCGAAAGAAAATTCATGATACCAAAAAGAACATCAGGAAGATCATGGATGAAAGAGAATAAATATCCAATCTACAATGAGAAGAATCCCTGATGAAAGAACAAAAAAATTAGAGCAAGAGCAAAAATGAAAGACAAAAGAAATCCAACTTTCTTAAGCTGGAAAGATCAAAAGGGTTTATATATCCCAGGGAAAAACAAGACAAGGATGTCCACACCTACCCACCCTAGAATTTATTTTTAATTACAAGCATAACCAAAAACCACTTCTAATATACAGAAGCAAAAAGCAGAAACAAAGATCAGGATGACCCTAAACTTTTTCTCTGACATGCTAATTGCCAGAAAAAGTAGAGCAATGCCTGCGGAGTTTTATCAGAATATTATTTAATAGTCATCTAAATTATTATTCATGTATAAAGACAACAAAAAGTCAATCTCAGTTTGCGGGAAAACTCAAAAAACAAATAACCCAAACATCTTTTTTGAAAAACTTACTGAAGGTGTAGAACTGCCAATGGAAAGATAGATCAAAAGCAAAAGGCTGCTAGTCAAGAAAAGGCTGACAAAGTGCCCAGCAGGAAGCACACAAGGGCTTCTAGGCTACTTGGAGGCATCTTCTCACAGCCTGCTCTGTTGCTGTCCTCTCTAGAAAGATTTGTGGTCAAAGGTGCTTGGCACACAGAGAAACAAAGAAATCCATAGAAAACCTGTTCAAAATTTTGGCTCCAAATGTCTTCAAAGTTTGATAGTGTGTGAGCTTTAATGCAGAATTCCATGTCTAGTCAAATCTTCCACCAAGGGCAAGGGAAAATGTTATTTTCAGATATGCAGAAGCACAGATGGTTTATTATGTACACATTCAGGAACCTTCTTTGAATATTAAAAAAAGAAAAAAAAAGGAATTCACAAAAGAAGCCAAGACTGTGGACCTAACCTAGAAACAAAGTAGAGAAAAAAAACCTAAAATGTAGCTTTGCGGTCTTAAAAGTGTTCAAATTAGAATAAGAGCCAGAGAGCTCCAAGAAGAATGCCTTCATGGAAAAAAAAAAAAGATATGATTAATACCTATTATAATTTATAAGGTTTTAGTGATAGTGTCAAAGCATTTGTCTTTCTCTGTCAAGAAAAAAAGGGACTTAAATTTTTCAAGATAAATAAACAAAACTATATACAATGTAAAGGTGCAAATACAAAGCCGACCAAATGTAATATGATTTGGTGCAGTTTACAGAATAATAAGAAAAGAACGTCCATTTGGCATAACACTTGAAATATTTCACACTGAGCAGTACAGACTTAGTAATTTATAAGGCAACGTTGTCTCTAAAAAAAAAGGCTATTGGAGCTATACTCAATATAAAATGCTTCTTTTTCCCCTCAAATGAACATTCCTTGGAACCGTTTTTTAATAAGAGAGGGCAGGATTTGCTCTCAGGGACCTGGGAAGCTTTTCCTAAAGAGCTGATGCTTCAGACTACAGGGAAAGCAGGCAAAGAGGAGGGACAAGCACTGTGGGCAGAGCATGTGCAAAAGCCCTGAAGCAGCAGGTGAGAGGCTGGAAGCAGCTGACTGTGGTACAGCCAGGCAGTGAAGAGACACCTCTGAAGGAGGCTGGAGAGGGAGCAAAAAGCTAACTCCACTCTTCTTCTCTGCAAGTATTAATGGTCTACCAAGTGCCAGGTTCAGAGCTAGTCATTGGAGATACAACAATGAACACAGACAAAAACCCCTAACAGACCTTACTTACATTTTAATGAGGGTGGAGGGTGGGACAAAGACAATCACACAAATTAACAGATATTAGTGTCACAGAGAAAAATAAACCAGGGTAATAGGACAGAGAGGGCCTGGATGAGTATACGGCTATAATTTTGGGTGAGGTCTTGATGGTAAAATAATACTTGAGCAAGAACAGAAAACCATACAAGGTCTCTGCTCAAGTATTATTTTACCATCAAGACCTCACCCAAAATTATAGCCATATACTCATCACTTATCTCACAGTACTACAGATCAGAAGTCCAATGGGCTTGGTTGGTTTATCTGTTCAAGTCTCATGGGCTAAAATCAAGGTACTGGCAGGGGTGTGTGACTGCAGAGGTTCTAGGTGATAACAGGTTCCTGCAATAGGATCCCTGCAGTTGTGAGACTGAGGCCCCCACCTTTTTGCTGGCTGTTTCCAGCTCCTAGAAGCCACCTACATTCCTGGAATCATGAGCCGCTTTCTCCATCTTCAAGGCCTGCAACAGTAGCTCACGCCCCTCCCTTGTCATATTTCTCTAACCTACTCTTCTGCTTTCCCCTTCCACTTATAAGGACTCATGTGATTCCACTTGGCCCACCCGGATAAGCCAGGAAAATCTCCCTTATCTCAAGGTCCTTAACTTTAAACTCTTTTACCAAGTCCCTTCTGCACATAAGGTAACATATTCAGAGGTTCTGGGGATTATGGTGTGGACATTGTTGAAGATCCATTATTTCATTCACTACAGACCTGAATGACAGGAGGGAGTGAGTCCTGAGTCTACCTGGGATGGGAGGAGGTTGGTCCAGGCAGATGGAAGAGTGAATAGTCACAGATTCTAATTTAACTTTCAGCATTACCATTGTGTGCCAAGAGTTATCCAGAGAGAGAACAGTTAGAAGGAAGGTCTGAGTGGCAGTGGGAAGAGGTGAGTGAAAGTAGAACCAACAGGATAAGCTGATGACTGCATGTGGAAAAATGTAAAAATACATAAAAATGTTATGTAAAAGTACATAAAAATAAAAGGGAGAAAGTGAGAGAATGAAATGCAATGGTGAGGTTTTTGGTCTGAGCAACTGGAAGGATGGTGATGCCACCATCAACTGGCTGCGGACATCTGCATCAACTAGTCTGTGGTGGCAAGTTAAGAGCTCAGCACTAGCCACACTAAGTTTGAGATGCACATTAGACATGACGTGGAGATGCTTCAGAGGACTGAGTTGACAAGTCTGGTCTTAACTAGAGATATAAATTTGGGCATTATTAGAGTGTGAATGAAGACTAGATCTGATCACCTAGAAACAGAAGTCAAATAGGGGCCTTTAGATCATATCAGGGTGTATGGTTTTATCATTTCAGCAACAAGAAGATTTTGCTTCATTTTAAATGCCTTTCTCTTCCAAATTAAACTTTTCTAACTCCTATACCTGTCTTTCAGATGACATGGTTTTCAGGTCTTACACTATACCTTCTAGAATAAAACACAGTCTGTCAATGTTCTCCCTAAGATGTTGAATCCAGGATTCAAGGAAATACTGGCATTCCCCAATTAATAAATGGATTGTGTCCCCAAAATCCCCTTTTCAGATGGTTCAAAACTCAGCACAAATTTTCCCACAGAAACAGTATAAAAGATAGGTTTAATAGCCTACAAAAAACCTATTTAGTCCCAAATATGCACAAATTACAATATTGATATCATTAATTTAACCCATAAGATTTGCAGTATAACGCAGCGGTTAGGAGTTCTAGTTCTTGAATCAAACTCCTTGGATTTGAATCTTATGTCTTCCATTGCTCTCTTCTGGGCTCTGCTAATACTCTACGATTTGGAGCAAGTTGTTTAACCTGTACAAGCCTCAGTTTCCTCACCTACAACATGGAGTTTATAATGGCACCTATCACATAGGTTTGTTGCAAGGATTAAACGTAATTATCCATGCAAATCATTAAAACACTATCTGGCATTTAGCAAGAATCCAAACAATGCTACCTATTCATATTATTAACTTCTAACCATTGCTACAACTATTCCTTTATCAGTGGAGGGGAAGCTGTTGATAGGTAGGGAAAATGATCACGAGAGTAACAATGACCACATTCATACATCTCTACAGGAGAGAAGGTACTTCTCTCTCCATCACTAGAGGTGGTTGACCCTGTAATGCATGCATGCAGTGGGCTGCTGCACTCACCTCTGCCGATGCCCATTCATAGGCCTGGATTCCTGATGAGGCCTGATGAGCACACGGTCCAGTGGAACCCTGACCTCCCATGATTCTAGCTTAAGCTTCTGTATCTGCAATCTGCATTCACCTAAATGTTTTGGAAACCATATCTCACTGTTGGCTAATGATGCCTTTGGAATCAAACAAAACCCCCAAGTCTTCCCCAACAGTTCTTAAACAGGCAATTTTCAGATCTGAGGTTAGGCTTTATAATGACCTGTTAAATATTATCATGTTAATTTTGACTCTAATACTAGACAAGGCTGTCAAAACTTTTCTGGAAATTGATTCTGTCTTCCAAAACATGAGCCAGTGTCTTTGCCAAGCTTTGTGTCATGTGTAAATCTGAAGTGTCTTCCCTCTGTGTCTTCACCCAGGCCTCAGTTCTCACTCTACAACCTCCCTGCTGGTCTCCCTGCTTCATTCCTGCCCTGCAGCAATCTATATTTCACAGCAGCCAAAGTGGCCCTTTTCAATCCTCTAACAGATCCTTCCTCACTTCCTACTCCCTCTCACTCACCCTGGTCCAGCCACACCAGCTTCCTCACCGGCAACTATAATAGGCACATTCCCTCACTGCCACCTATAACAGGCTTTTGAGTGCTTCTTCCTCTACCTAGAAAGCTTCTCCCTCATTCTGTTCAGTTGTTGTTCCAGGTCATGTTTTCAGAGAGGTGTTATCTACCCACCCCATCTAAAATAGCAACTAGCTCCCATCATTCTCTATCCCCAGAAATGGCTTTACTTTTCTTCTGTGCATTTACCATGGTCTGGTGTGTGCATGCACACACACACACACAAACATACACACTCACATACACACACCACACACATACAATGTTTGCTTGTTGGTTGGTTGGTTTATTGTCTGTCTAACAAATTATAAGCTCCATAATGATAGGAACTTCATCGGTTTTGTTCACTGTTAACATCCTCACTGCCTTAAACATTACCTTGCAACACAGCAGGTTGAATCCATGAAAAATAAGGAAGGAGCAGAAGAAAAGGTGAGCAGGTAATTGACAGCTGGACAACAAATTGGGAAGAATATATATAAACTTCAGTCCAGCTCAGTAATCTAATAGTGGAAAGGTAAAATGAGTTATTTTTGTTAGAACAACCAATAAGTTAGACATAATAGAGGCAGACTGTGCAATATAAGATAGGGTTTCTTATAGAAAGGAAGTTGTAAATAGTCAAAGAAGACTGTTCATGAGGGCCCAAAAGCTATGAAAATAAAGCCCAAGGCCTGACACAGTGGCTCACATCTCTAATCCCAGCAGTTTAGGAGGCCAAAGCAGGAGGATCACTTGAGCCCAGGAGTTCAAGACCAGCTGGGCAATATAGGGAGATCTCATTTCTACAAATAATAATTTTTAAAAATTAGCTGGGTATGGTGGCACGTGCCTGAGATCCAGCTACTTTGGAGGTTGAGTGAGCCCAGGGAGCTAGAGCCCAGGGGGTTCATCACTTGAGCCCAGGGGGTTGAGACTGCAGTGAGCCATGATCATGCCAGTTCACTCAGAAGGAAAGGAGAAGGGGGAGGGGGAGGAAGGAGGAGGAGGAGAAAAAGAAGAGGGAGGGAAGGGGGAGGGGAAGGAAATAGGAAGGGGGAAGAAGGATGGGAGGGGGATGGGAGGGGATGGGAGGGGGATGGGAGGGGATGGGAGGGGCAGGGGTAAGAATGGAGAAGGGGGAGGAAAGGGGAAGGGAAGAGAGAGGGAAGGAGGAGAGGGAAGAGGAGGGAAAAGGGAGAGGGGAGGGAGGAGGATGGGTAGAGAATGCGGGGAGAGAAGGAGAAGGGGAGGGGAAGACGAAGGGGAAAGAGGGGAGAAGGGTGAGGGAAGGGAAAGGGAAGAGCGGGGAGGGAAGGCCAGGCCTTTAATCAATAAGAAACTACCCATCTTAATAATTAGTGCTATTCTGAGAAGCTACATGATATGGTAGAAAGAGCACCAGTCTGGACTTAGACACATCCAACACCCAGATCTGCTACTTCCTGGCTGTATTTCCTTACAGATGTTGCTTATCAACTTTGAGCCTTAGTTTCCTCATATGTAAAACAGAGATGATAATGCCTACTTTCTTAGGTCTGGTGATGGAGTAAATAAATACGACAAGGTATATAAAACCCTTAGCACCTAGCCTGGCACATAACTGGTGCTCAGTGCATTCTGTTATCCTCCTGAATATAGTAGTCCCCCCTTAGCTGTGATCTCAGTTATTCATGGTCAAGTATGGTCTGAAAATATGAAATGAAAAATTCCAGAAATAAACAATTTGTAGGTTTTAAATTGCACACTGTACTGAGTAGAGTGGTGAAATCTTACACTGTCCCACGGTGTCTTGCCCGGTCCCAGCCAGCACACGAGCCCTCCCTTTTTCTGGCAGCTTTACGATGTCTGCACCCCCACCCATTAGTCACTTAACTAGCTGTAGGAGCTCAGTCATCAGATTGACTGTTGCAGTATTGCAGTGCTTGTGTTCAAGGAACTCTTATTTGACTTAATAATGGTCCAAGTCACAGGAGAAGTGATGTTGGTGTATTACTATAATTTTTTATTTTATTATTATTGTAATAGTTATTCTTGTTAATCTCTTATTGTGCCTAACTTATAAATTAAACTTCATCACAGGTGTGTATATATAGGAAAAAACATAGCACATATAAGGTTTAGTACTAACCACAGTTTCAGCCATCCACTGGGGGACTTTGAACATAACACCTGAGGATAAGGGGGGACTACTGTATTATTTGCTTTCTCAGAAATCAAAATGGAATCCAAAGCAATTAATAGCCATCATTTCTTCAACACACCATGAAGTACTATGATTTGCTATGCTTATTTCTAAAAATACCACATTCTCATTAAAAACCTATGTAATTCAAAAGATCAAAAAACTTTAAAAGTGTTTTCTGTCTCTCTCACACACATATGATGGATGAATGGATGAATCATTATTTTTTTAACCAAAAGAAGGGTAAAGCATAAGCTCAGGTGGATGCGAATTTTCTTGTTTCATTCCTAATGAGTCGGGATCCTTTCTATGAGCATCAGGAAGATGAGATCCAAGATTCACCTGTGTTCTTTCAAGGCTGAAATTATGGTCCTTTTTGGACCCAGGAAGGGAAGGTTGCTTGGGAACAGCATCTGCCAGCTTCAAAGCTCTGCAGCTGGGCTCTGAAAGATGGGAAAACAAGAAGTGGAGAGGGACAACCTCTGTGTCCGTGAAAGAATGCAGGCCATTTCGTAAAGTCTACTACAATTAAAGACCCTCCTCATAGACAAAGGCCTTGTTCCTGTTTAAGAATGAAACTTTTTCTGTTCTATGAACAGATGTCAGAGAGCATCAATTCAGTTTTAAAATCCCCACTTACAAGAGGAAAGTAAGCTCTTAAAGATCACAGAATACTCAGCCTTCTTTCAAAACTCAGAATTTTCATTCTTCTTTTTTTTTTAATTTTAATTTTTTTTTTTAGAGATGGGGTCTCACTCTGTCACCCAGGCTGCAGTGCAGTGGTGTAATCATACCTCATGGCAGCCTTGAGCTCCTGGGCTCAAGCTATACTCCCACCTCAGCTTCCCAATTAGCTGGGACTACAGGCACATGCCACCATGCCTGGCTAATATTTTTAGTTTTTATATTTTGGTAGAGATGAGGTCTTGATTTGTTGCCCAGGCTGGTCTAGAACTCTTGGCTTCAAGCGATCTGCTTGCCTTAGCCTCCGAAAATGCTGGGATTACAGGTACTGAGCTATGATGCCTGGCTTAATTCTTCTTCTAAAAAAATAAAGATAGATAGATCAGGTATTTTACTTTCCCAGGATATGCATGGTTTAAAAATAGTTGCACTGTAAAAATGTGATTACTCCTTTATCCAAGTATTTTTTAGCACATACCATGTGCTAGACCCTACTCAAGGTGTCTGAAGTCTATCACTGAAGTAAAATGACAAAGAGTTCTGTCCTCATGAAATTGCATTCCAGCAGGGGAGACAGAAAACAAATAATGAATATAAAAACTAAACTTACAAGTAGGTTTTAGAAAGTGATTACCTGGCATGGGGAAGGGGGAGAATAAACCCGAGTAAAAGAAAGTAGGACCACTGGGGGAAAAATTGTAATTTTCAATAAACTGCTCAGAGAAGGCAGCATTGAGAGGATGGCAACTGCAGAATATGAAGTTATACCACGGAACCCAGGAATAGCCTTTATTGCTATTTTAAATTTAAGTTAACCTACTTAAAAAAAAAAAAAAAAGCCCAATGCCAGGCGAGGTGGCTCACGCCTGTAATCCCAGCACTTTGGGAGGCTGAGGTGGGTGGATCACCTGATGTCAGGAGTTCGAGACCAGCGTGGCCAACACGGTGAAACCCCGTCTATACTAAAAATACAAAAATTAGCCGGGCATGATGGCACGTGCCTGTAATCCCAGCTACTCGGGAGATTAAGGCAGGAGAATTGCTTGAATATGGGGGGCAGAAGTTGCAGTGAGCTGAGATTGCACCATTGCACTCCAGCCTGGGCGACAGAGTGAGACCCTGTCTCAAAAAAACAAACAAACAAAAACCCCACAAAAACAAAAAAACCTGCCTGATACTTTAAATACTAAGCTTTAAATATTAAATTTATCTGATGAAAAATTTACAACTATATTTCTGTATTAAACCAACTACTACCTCTTCTAGATACATATAACCAACATCAGTGTCAAAGATTTTCAGAGAGCAGTTAGGAATCTAACAAGGTCGGGCCTCAGCATGAATCACTGTCATTCTTAATGTAGAATCAGCATTTCTAAAACCATACATAAGGAGCCGCTAAAGAGAGAGAGAGAAAAAGGCCATTCCAAGAGCTTCTTGTATTGATTTCTTTTACCCCAAACAAAGAGATTCTCCTAGTTACATGATATATCATAATCACATAATTTGTTTGACTGCTTTAAAGAAAGAACAATGGATTCGAGAAAAGGTGTTGACTTGCAAAAATACAATCATTTTGCAAGCTTTTTTTTTTTGTTACCATGGGTTGCTTTCTCTTAGTAATATGACATATGTGGTCTCTATAGAAAAACTGAAAACGCAAAGCTCTAATTCATGCCATTCTCAAGAGCCGGAACTAAATCTAAAGCATCCAACATCTGAAAACTCTTACATTGCTACCAATGTAGGAAGAATAAATCTTTTTTTCAAGCCTTACATCTAGGTTTCATGTATTAGACTTTCAAAACTAAATCCCCTACATCACCTGGATATGAATTTTTTTTTCTTTCTCTCCATAGTGTTTCTTTACAGAGACAGTACAGCTGTGGATCTTCTGCCAAGCATTTTTCCACAAGTCAGGACACATAGACTTAAAAGAAACTTCTTGAATAAGACCTTTTCTGGGCTTCTAAAAATGGTTCACAAGATAAGGAACTAACACCTCCAACCACGATTAGTGCCTTTATTTTCCAAATATTTGCTCTCTAGGTGACCAACCCCTCTATCCCTCACCGTGGCTTTGCCAAAGCTATCCTTTTACAAACTAAAATTCTCAGTGTCAAATATGGACACATAAGAAAATTTCAGAGAGGCAAGCTGCTGGGCCCTCAGGGATAAATAGTACATCCAACTGAAACACAGCGGAGAGTAGGAAAGATATGCTTTTGTTAAAGTTAAAAAAAAAAAAAGCAGGCTACAGAGTCCATTTTTGTTTTATTTAGTAAATATATGTGCATAATAGTGATGTATGTGTGTGTATATGTATATATATATTCTTTACCAAAAATGCTGGGAGAAAAAAATGCCAATATTGGCTGGGCATGGTGACTCATGCCTGTAATCCTAGCACTTTGGGAGGCTGAGGCAGGAAAATCACTTGACGTTAGGAGTTTGAGACTAGCCTGTGCAGCATAGTGAGATACTGTCTCTACTAAAAAGAAAAAAAGTTAATGTTTAAGAGGGATTATGCACAACTTTTCCTATTTGCACATTTCATGTTTTCCCCTCAGTTTTTCTGCATTGAACATGTATATCTCATTTTTTAAATTTTGGAGTGAAAACATTCTATAATGAGAAAAAATATCTGTGAAGCACAAACCTGAGTTCCAGATCCCTCTTTGACACTTATTAGCCACACAGATAGGAAAATCACTTTTCAGCTCTATGGCTGTGCATCATCTATAACATTTGGGGATTTGATGGGGTTGACCAGATTGTTTTCTAGAGTCTTAGCATTCTACTTGTGTATAACAACTGTGTATTGCTTTGTCATGTATATTGCTCTGCAACTCCACTGTAAGATAGAGATGGTGCCATATTCACATACTGTGTGCCACACTTTACATACTGTGCAAGATAAACAAATGCTAACTCATTCATATCGAACCATGCATGCTTACTGTACCATTCAAAATAATTATTTTCAGGATCAGATTCTATTCAGTTAGTTGTCTTAGTCTGTATCTCTCTTACCAAACAGCAAATTCACTTCTCAAGGCAGGAAAACCCTATCCTCTACCTTACTTATGCTACCTTACTTCTCTATCCTTTGTGTAATTTCTGATGGTGAAATCAGAGAGCTCTAACAAATTTAAATTCCAAATTAATCTGGCCAGACAACAGTTCTCAAAAAGGCTTCACCACATGCCCTCTGCTCATTTCACGTGCCTTCTCATCCAACTGGCTTTTCCAAATTTTTCACACCTCTCTCTCCCTTGACCTGAAAAAGAAGGCAATCAAGCCTGTACATGACAATCTACCTGAATTTTCTACTTTCTAGATGTTTCCTCTTGCCTTGGAGAGACACATAAACTATCCCACCTCTAAACGTTGTAAACAAACACCTGCCCTCATTCTCAGGAAAGGATGAAGTTGCTCAACAGGCCACTATTAGAACAATTCAGCTATCCATGATAATGTGACAAATAAATTGGGCCCTTTTAAAGGCATTTTTCTAAAGTTGTTATAACCCTGTGCCTCCACAGTATGGGAAGAGTTTGTTGGGCCCTGATGCATGTGAACCGTGTAGCCAGCACCTGGTTTGGGAGGGGAGCTAGTGTATCAGCAGGCTACCTGGCCTGTCTCCTGGCTTACTGTGCAAAAACACACTGTCTCTCTGACAGGTGAATAAGAGGCATCAGTGTTGTTTATTTCAATTAATATCATTATATTTTAGTTTTAATTATTTTCCTAACATGTAAAAAATCCTGAGTTAATCCACCATTGGGATATTTTTAATATGCTTTCTGAAACGCAAAAAAAAAAAACTAAAATGACTAACTTTTCTGACCATGAAGTCAAAACACCACATCAACTACTACAGAAGCTACTATAATCTTCCTACACACGTTTCTTTTTGACTGCAAGATATGACCCTAAATGAGTTTTGTACTTTTTTTAAATTCAAAGATATTTCCACTTCATTAACACAATTCTTTATATTCTACTTCTTTGCTAGCACCATGGAGAAATTCCAGGCTTTAAAAGATTCAAACGACTTGTATCTAAATCAGACCTGGACTCTCTCTTCCCAATATGCCGATTTACATGAAATCTCTTAGAGTTTCTCTGCTTCCATAAAATGCGGACGCCACTGCCCATCAGGCCCAGGTTTGCCTCTTTGCACAAACAGTCCAAAACAGTTTTCCTGATCTGTTTCAACTTGAAGTGTTGTCAATATATGGATTGTCTTGCTTTCTAATTCAGTGAAAAATCTAGTTTTCCATTAGTCTCTGCCTTTCTAATTTTCGATACAGCTTTACTAAATGTAATTATTAAAGGCAGATTCAAGAAAGCAATTACTGAGCTACTGGTTTGTATCTCTGAAGTCTTAATAAGCGACAAAAAGTTGTAATTGCACTAAGAGCATAAAATAAATTTTCATACAGATTATACAAATACACACTTAAATTTGTATATGGGGAGACATATTTAAGACAGTATGTAAGGAATCCCCCTCTTAAATCACGTTTTAGCCCTCATTTAAACTTTATTCAAAGGCAGTGCAGTATGTTGAAAGAGTAGAAAACTACATTTCATAAAGGCCACATTCTGTTCTTTCTTAGGATTCTGTGACTTTGGTAAACCATCTAACTTCTCTGCATCTCTTTTTTTGTTCTTTCCATCAATAAATATGAGAATGTTAAGTTAGATCATCACCACATACTCTTTGAGCTCTAAAAGTCTATAAATTATTTATTAAATTCCTAATCTATGCTAGGCTGTGTACTAGACACAGGACAGAGTAAGATATTTTACAAATTCTAATCCACAGCTTCAACAGGCTTCAACAGGCTTAAAACTTGGCAAAGAAGACAAGTAAATATGATTACTTATGGAGCAACACATAAAAGTGCTACCCAATGTTATAAAGCAAATTATCTTTCCAAAAGTCCTAAGGAATAGCTGTACATGTAAATGGGGGATGCAACTCCCTTGGTAGTCATCCAAATTATATAATTTGGCCTTCAAACTACAGGCAAATAGGAGAGTATTCATTATATGGTCACTTAACAATGGTCTTGGGCAAAGAACAAACTCTGTGTATGGGGTCCACTGCCCTGTTATAAACTGAACTGTGCACCCCACCACCACCACCTCCCAATTCGTATGGTGAAGCTCTAACCCCAATATGATTCCTGACCTCAGGTGATCTACCCACTTGGGACTCCCAAATTTCTAGGATTACAGGTGGGAGCCACCAGGCCCAGACTGTCGGCATTATTTTATTTATTTATTTATTTGTTTATTATTATTTTTGAGATGGAGTCTCACTCTGTCGCCCAGGCTGGAGTGCAGTGGCACAATCTCAGCTCACTGCAAGCTCTGCCTCTCGGGTTCACGCCATTCTCCTGCCTCAGCCTCCTGAGTAGATGGGACTACAGGCGCCCACCACCATGCCCGGCTAATTTTTTGTATTTTTAGTAGAGACGGGGTTTCACCGTGTTAGCCAGGATGGTCTAGATCTCCTGACCTCGTGATCCGCCCACCTTGGCCTCCCAAAATGCTGGGATTACAGGTGTAAGCCACCGCACCCGGCCGGCATTATTTTAAATAGTGCCTACTATTTACTTTGAACACCATGAAGCTAGGGCACCCACTTATAATTCTATCTTACATTTACTTAGTTGACAGGTGAAGAATGCAGCTTTATGATTTCTGTGCTAACAGATTTTGGGCAGGGTCCTTACACAAAGGCCTAAAATTTTATGACACACATCACCACCACCATGGTTTGAAGATATAGCTGCAAACTTAAAACCAAACCACAGTGGCTTTCTTCAGATCCTCCGTCCTGAATGTTTGACAACTGAATTTGAAGAAGGAGAGAAGCGAGGAACAGAACCAGGCAAGCAAACAACATGCTTATTCCTTTGGTTCCATAAAGAGGTGAAAAACCTGTATACTAGGTCCACACTGAATCATTTTTGGATGCCACATTTTAAGAAGTTCATTGTCAAAAGAGATAGAGTCTTTTCCATGGAGAAACCAGAGCAGGGCCAGAGGTCTTCCCCTTTGGCATTTCAGAAGCAAGGAGAGATGTTGAGGAGCAGTCTTTTTTTTCTTTTTTTTTTGAGATGAAGTCTCACTCTGTCACCAGGCTGGAGTGCAGTGGCACAATCTCGGCTCACTGCAACCTCCACCTCCCGGGTTCAAGCTGTTCTCCTGCCTCAGCCTCTCGACTACAGGTGCACGCCAACACGCCCGGCTAATTTTTGTATTTTTAGTAGAGACGGAGTTTCACCATGTTGGCCAGGATGGTCTCTATCTCTTGACCTCGTGATCCGTCCCCCTCAGCCTCCCAAAGTGTTGGGATTACAGGCGTGAGCCACCGCGCCCAGCCCAGTCTTTAAGTATTTTCAGCACAAATGAGTAGAAGGAATGTAGTGAGGTTTTCTAGATCTCAATAACAGAATTAAAGCCAGCTAGGAAGTTTTCTGAACAGTCTAGAGCTCAGAAAGAAGACCATGACAGAGTATGCCATGCAAGCATAAAGAGCCCACATCCCAAATCACACCCCCCGATAAGGCTGAATTGACAGTTTCCAAGCAGCTTATGTAAAGAAAGATTATCATTCAACCTAGTCTCTGGTCAGAGATTGTATTTTGGGAAAACAGACAACACACCACTGTTAAGTAAACAGCCTCTTCCTTTAAAGTGAGTCAGTAAGGGCAGGGGTGTCATCAGCTATGGAAATAACAAACACAGAATTTGGGATGCAGAATGTTAAAAATAAAGGTCTCAAATGGACTGTTCAAGCTTAAAGTATTTGGTAAGGAAGCATCAGGATCAAGGCTCAGAATAAAAGCATCTAAGATAAAAAAAGCAAAAAATATTATAAACACGAAATCCAAAATAGTCACTTTAAAGAATTAAGAATAGTGAGAAACATTCAACTTCTAGCTTTATGATGCCAACAGAACAAAGCAGGCCCCCCAGGATAAACCTTAAGAGGGGGCCAAGGAAATGTACCAGAAGGAACCAACTCCACAGAAGGGCTGGAAACAAAAAGCAGAGATCCAGGTCTCCCTGGAAACAGAGTCAAAAGCACATTTTCCTCATGCAATCAGAATGAAGAAGTCTCCTATGCAGACTCAGACTACTAATAATGAAACAAAAACCAGATACAGTGGAAAGTCTGTGTGTTTTGTCTTAATTCTGATATTAAGTGGCCATGCTATCTTGGATAGATCATTTACTCTCACTTCTAGCTCACGTTACTTTATTTATTCAGTGAAAAATTATTGATCACTTTTATGTGTAAACATGTGCTACAGGATGGGAATACAGTGAACTAAGGACACAATGAATCATCTTCGCCATGCTATGAGGGGAAGATAAACTACTGAGAGGGCATGAAACAGGAGAGCCCAGCCAGGGCTAAATCTCTGAGGAGGCCAAGACGAAACAGGCCTGAAGCCTGGGGGGAGTTGATGGTGGATATGAGGACAAAACAAAGAGGAAAGGTCAGTTTAACAAAAGAAACAGATTACCTGAGGAACTGAGACTGTGGGACTGGAGCTCAAGGCACAGGAGGGCTCTGGAGCAGCTAAGGTAGGCAGAGGGCAGACCACACTGAGGGCCTCACAGGCCACACTAAAGACCAGCTTTTACCTTACAAGAAAGTAGAAGCCACTCAATGATTTTTAAGTGGGAGCTGATATGATCAGATGTGCACTATGAAAAAAAAATTTTTTTTTAAACAGACAGGGTCTTGCTTTGTTACCCGGGCTAGAGTATGGTGACGTAATCATAGCTCACTGCAGCCTCCAACTCCTGAGCTCAAGAAATCCTCCCACCTCAGCCTCCTGAGTAGCTGGGATTACAGGTGCACACCACCAGGCCTGGCTAATTCATTTTCTCTTTTGTAGAGATGGGGACTTGCTATGTTGCCCAGGCTGGTCTCAAACTCCTGGGCTCAAGCAATCACCCTGTCTCAGCCTCCCAAGTTGCTGGGCTTACAGGAATGAACCACAGCACCTGGCCATGAAAAATCTTTCTGATTGCAAAATGATGGATTCTAGAGAGCTCAGGGTGAATAGGGAAGATGGAGTAGGAAGTTATTACAGCAGACCAGGGTGAGATGACAGGGCAATGGGAGGGAGAGTGATGATGGAGATGGAGATGAAAGTGGGCAAATTTTAAAAGATGATTAGGTGGTAGAGTCAACAGCACTTGGCATTACAGTTGAGACCATTTCATATTTCAGATTTTCAGATTTGGGGCACTCAGCCACTAAGTATAATGCAAATATTCCAAAGTCTAAAAAAACCCTGAAATCTGAAACATTTCTTGTCCCAGACATTTTAGATCAAGGACACTCAATGTGCATCTGTTAGTAGCACTTCCTCCCACCTCCACCTCAACTGGACCTAAGGAAAAGTGGTCAGGCATCATCCAACCCATAGCCTTCATTTTTAAAAGAGCCACATCCATACCTAAATTCCTTCTCTCAACTCACTCATCAAAGCCTGTCTTAGCTGGTTTTTTGAAAGGATCAACAAAATTGATAGACCGCTAGCAAGACTAATAAAGAAAAATTGAGAGAAGAATCAAATAGACACAATAAAAAATGATAAAGGGGATATCACCACCGATCCCACAGAAATACAAACTACCATCAGAGAATACTACAAACACCTCTACACAAATAAACTAGAAAATCTAGAAGAAATGGATAAATTCCTCGACACATACACCCTCCCAAGACTAAACCAGGAAGAAGTTGAATCTCTGAATAGACCAATAACAGCAGCTGAAATTGTGGCAATAATCAATAGTTTACCAACCAAAAAGAGTCCAGGACCAGATGGATTCGCAGCTGAATTCTACCAGAGGTATAAGGAGGAACTGGTAACATTCCTTCTGAAACTATTCCAATCAACAGAAAAAGAGGGAATCCTCCCTAACTCATTTTATGAGGCCAGCATCATCCTGATACCAAAGCCTGACAGAGACACAACAAGAAAAGAGAATTTTAGACCAATATCCTTGATGAACATTGATGCAAAAATCCTCAATAAAATACTGGCAAACCGAATCCAGCAACACATCAAAAAGTTTATCCACCATGATCAAGTGGGCTTCATCCCTGGGATGCAAGGCTGGTTCAATATACGCAAATCAATAAATGTAATCCAGCATATAAACAGAACCAAAGACAAAAACCACATGATCCTCTCCCTCTCCCTCTCCCCCTCCCCCTCCCTCTCCCTCTCCCCACAGTCTCCCTCTTCCTCTCTTTCCATGGTCTCCCTCTGATGCCGAGCCGAAGCTGGACTGTACTGCTGCCATCTCGGCTCACTGCAACCTCCCTGCCTGATTCTCCTGCCTCAGCCTGCCGAGTGCCTGCGATTGCAGGTGCGCGCCGCCACGCCTGACTGGTTTTCGTATTTTTTTGGTGGAGACGGGGTTTCGCTGTGTTGGCGGGGCTGGTCTCCAGCTCCTAACCGCGAGTGATCCGCCAGCCTCGGCCTCCCGAGGTGCCGGGATTGCAGACGGAGTCTCGTTCACTCAGTACTCAATGGTGCCCAGGCTGGAGTGCAGTGGCATGATCTCGGCTCGCTACAACCTCCACCTCCCAGCCGCCTGCCTTGGCCTCCCAAAGTGCCGAGATTGCAGCCTCTGCCCGGCCGCCACCCCGTCTGGGAAGTGAGGAGCGTCTCTGCCTGGCCGCCCATCGTCTGGGATGTGAGGAGCCCCTCTGCCTGGCTGCCCAGTCTGGAAAGTGAGGAGCGTCTCTGCCTGGCCGCCATCCCATCTAGGAAGTGAGGAGCGCCTCTTCCTGGCCGCCATCCCATCTAGGAAGTGAGGAGCGTCTCTGCCCGGCCGCCCATCATCTGAGATGTGGGGAGCGCCTCTGCCCCGCTGCCCCATCTGGGATGTGAGGAGCGCCTCTGCCTGGCCGTGACCCTGTCTGGGAGGTGAGGAGCGTCTCTGCCCGGCTGCCCCGTCTGAGAAGTGAGGAGACCCTCCGCCCAGCAGCCGCCCCGTCTGAGAAGTGAGGAGCCCCTCCGCCTGGCAGCCGCCCCATCTGAGAAGTGAGGAGCCCCTCCGCCCGGCAGCCACCCCGTCTGGGAAGTGAGGAGCGTCTACGCCCGGCAGCCACCCCATCTGGGAGGGAGGTGGGGGTCAGCCCCCGCCCAGCCAGCCGCCCCGTCCGGGACGGAGGTGGGGGGTCAGCCCCCAGCCCGGCCAGCCACCCCATCCGGGAGGGAGGTGGGGGGTCAGCCCCCCGCCCGGCCAGCTGCCCGGTCCGGGAGGGAGGTGGGGGGCGCCTCTGCCCGGCCACCCATACTGGGAAGTGAGGAGCCCCTCTGCCCGGCCACCACCCCATCTGGGAGGTGTACCCAACAGCTCATTGAGAACGGGCCATGATGACAATGGCGGTTTTGTGGAATAGAAAAGGGGGAAAGGTGGGGAAAAGATTGAGAAATTGGATGGTTGCTGTGTCTGTGTAGAAAGAAGTAGACATGGGAGACTTTTCATTTTGTTCTGTACTAAGAAAAATTCTTCTGCCTTGGGATCCTGTTGATCTATGACCTTACCCCCAACCCTGTGCTCTCTGAAACATGTGCTGTGTCCACTCAGGGTTAAATGGATTAAGGGCGGCGCAAGATGTGCTTTGTTAAGCAGATGCTTGAAGGCAGCATGCTCCTTAAGAGTCATCACCACTCCCTAATCTCAAGTACACTGGGACACAAACACTGCGGAAGGCCGCAGGGTCCTCTGCCTAGGAAAACCAGAGACCTTTGTTCACTTGTTTATCTGCTGACCTTCCCTCCACTATTGTCCTATGACCCTGCCAAATCCCCCTCTGCGAGAAACACCCAAGAATGATCAATAAAAAAAAAAAAAAAAAAAAAAAAAAACCACATGATTATCTCAATAGATGCAGAAAAGGCCTTTGACAAAATTCAACAACACTTCATGCTAAAACCTCTCAATAAATTAGGTATTGATGGGACATATCTCAAAATAATAAGAGCTATCTATGACAAACCCACAGCCAATATCATACTGAATGGGCAAAACTTGAAGCATTCCCTTTCAAAACTGGCACAAGACAGGATGCCCTCTCTCACCACTCCTATTCAACATAGTGTTGGAAGTTCTGGCCAGGGCAATGAGGCAGGAGAAGGAAATAAAGGGTATTCAATTAGGAAAAGAGGAAGTCAAATTGTCCCTGTTTGCAGATGACATGATTGTATATCTAGAAAACCCCATTGTCTCAGCCCCAAATCTCCTTAAGCTCATAAGCAACTTCAGCAAAGTCTCAGGATACAAAATCAATGTACTAAAATCACAAGCATTCTTATACACCAATAACAGACAAACAGCCAAATCATGAGTGAACTCCCATTCACAATTGCTTCAAAGAGAATAAAATACCTAGGAATCCAACTTATAAGGGACGAGAAGGACCTCTTCAAGGAGAACTACAAACCACTGCTCAATGAAATAAAAGAGGATACAAACAAATGGAAGAACATTCCATGCTCATGGGTAGGAAGAATCAATATCGTGAAAATGGCCATACTGCCCAAGGTAATTTATAGATTCAATGCCATCCCCATCAATCTACCAATGACTTTCTTCACAGAATTGGAAAAAACTACTTTAAAGTTCATATGGAACCAAGAAAGAGCCTGCATCACCAAGTCAATCCTAAGCCAAAAGAACAAAGCTGGAGGCATCATGCTACCTGACTTCAAACTATACTACAAGGCTACAGTAAGCAAAACACCATGGTACTGGTACCAAAACAGAGATATAGATCAATGGAACAGAACAGAGCCCTCAGAAATAACGCTGCATATCTACAACTATCTGATCTTTGACAAACCTGAGAAAAACAAGCAATGGGGAAAGGATTCCCTATTTAATAAATGGTGCTGGGAAAACTGGCTAGCCATATGTAGAAAGCTGAAACTGGATCCCTCCTTACACCTTATACAAAAATTAATTCAAGATGGATTAAAGACTTAAACGTTAGAACTAAAACCATAAAAACCCTAGAAGAAAACCTAGGCATTACCATTCAGGGCATAGGCATGGGCAAGGTCTTCATGTCTAAAACACCAAAAGCAATGGCAACAAAAGCCAAAATTGACAAATGGAATCTAATTAAACTAAAGAGCTTCTGCACAGCAAAAGAAACTACCATCAGAGTGAACAGGCAACCTACAAAACAGGAGAAAATTTTCGCAACCTACTTATCTGACGAAGGGCTAATATCCAGAATCTACAATGAAATCAAACAAATTTACAAGAAAAAAACAAACAACCCCATCAAAAAGTGGGCAAAGGATATGAACAGACACTTCTCAAAAGAAGACATTTATGCACCCAAAAGACACATGAAAAAATGCTCATCATCACTGGCCATCAGAGAAATGCAAATCAAAACCACAATGAGATACCATCTCACACCAGTTAGAATGGCGATCATTAAAAAGTCAGGCAACAACAGGTGCTGGAAAGGATGTGGAGAAATAGGAACACTTTTACACTGTTGGTGGGACTGTAAACTCGTTCAACCATTGTGGAAGTCACTGTGGCAATTCCTCAGGGATCTAGAACTACAAATACCATTTGACCCAGCCATCCCATTACTGGGTATATACCCAAAGGATTATAAATCATGCTGCTATAAAGACACATGCACATGGATGTTTATTACGGCACTATTCACAATAGCAAAGACTTGGAACCAACCCAAATGTCCAACAGCGATAGACTGGATTAAGAAAATGTGGCACATATACACCATGGAATACTATGCAGCCATAAAAAATGATGAGTTCATGTCCTTTGTAGGGACATGGATGAAATTGGAAATCATCATTCTCAGTAAACTAACGCAAGGACAAAAAACGAAACACCACATGTTCTCACTCATAGATGGGAATTGAACAATGAGAACACATGGACACAGGAAGGGGAACATCACACTCTGGGGACTGTTGTGGGGTGGGGGGAGGGGGGAGGGATAGCATTAGGAGATATACCTAATGCTAAATGACGAGTTAATGGGTGCAGCACACCAGCATGGCACATGTATACATATGTAACTAACCTGCACATTGTACACGTGTACCCTAAAACTTAAAGTATAATAATAATTAAAAAACAAAACAAAAAAAAGCCTGTCTTTCCTCAGGCTGGGCCTTGGAGAAGCAGTAGGGATGACCTTAATTTTGAACTATTCCCTATATTCTAATAACATTGGTACTGAAATGAAGAGGAAAAGAATTTCAAAAGTAAAAATGAAAACAAAAGGCAGTAGAGAAGGGGGTGGCTGTGAACAGAGAATAGCCTGGGTTGTAGACCAAGGGATTAAGCCTTGGAGAGCTGAGGTCTCAAGACGTCCTGACACACAGCAAAGCATACAAACCCTGAACACCACAGTGGTAGGATTAAAGTTCTAATGCAGCTTTGTTCCACTGGATTTTTTTCAATTACGTTTCCCCAAGTAAACTTTATCTCTGGTGATTGTCTTAACTTCCTAATCTTCTTCTTTTACCACTTTACTCCTAATAATAAAGTGATGGTTCACTATTTATAGAATAAACTGATATCTTTCTGCCTTGAACCTACAAGCTCTCAATCTACTCTGGCTTCAAAGTTGCATTCCTCATTAGTGAAAAGCATGCACTAGAAAGAATTATTCCATTAGGTAGTTTGTGAAAGATAACCACACCAGTGAAATGTAATCTTGTCATTACTACAAGATCTGCCTGTAGTAATGGCGCATTCCTTTGGTAAGTATTTATTAAGTACCTTCCCTGCATCAGACTCTGAGCTGGGGCTGAGTGGGCAGCAAAAGATACACGGTCTCTGCCCCATG
Source organism: Pan paniscus (assembly GCF_029289425.2). Lineage (NCBI taxonomy): Eukaryota > Metazoa > Chordata > Mammalia > Primates > Hominidae > Pan > Pan paniscus. The sequence continues at coordinate 118,197,149 of NC_073253.2, read as the reverse complement.
GAAACCTCAGGGATAGACAGATTGGCCAATGGTAAGCACATGACTGACTTAAATAGGAGCTACAAAGAAACACAGACGGTGCCAAGAAGTCATCTTAATAGGTAAGCCTGGCAGTGATGAACCACCCTAGGGATTTAACACTGCCCTCTACTCTTCACGGCATGGCCAGGTTAAGGCAGCTGTCCTCACGGGTATACACATGCTTGGGTGCTTGTGCCTGTCAGTTACAGCTCTTTCCACTCTGATACTCAGACCCTGGACTTATCTTTGGAGACGGAAAACCTAGATTCAAATTCCAGCTTTCCCACATAGTGGCTACATGACCTACAGTAAGGTTTTAAACTCTTTGAGCATCTGTTTTTTCACCTGTTAAATAGAGACAGTAACACTTTCTCCGTGAGGACTTAAGTTAACATTTATAAAGCAGAGTACGGTATCTGGCATAGATTAAGCAATAGGTACTATGTCTACGTGTCCCTGAATCTTAGTCAATAACAATAAACTCATTTAAACTAGCATTTAATGAGATTTCAAAACCCCTCATTCTAACATATCTGAATGCCTTTTTTGCTTTGGTAATGAAGAGTCTAACTGGGGTACTCTGAGACTGCGAGTCCCTTGTTAATGTAACAATGCTGTACTTCTCATCAAGTATTCATATGTGGAATAAGTGCATGTCTTTTTATAACAGTATTTTGAATAGGTAATACAGTCATATGGTTTAAAAAGAAAAAAAAGATACACAGTGAGGTCAGTCTCGCAATCACAACCTTTCTTAGAGCAAGTCCCATGCTTCACTCCCCACTCAAGTGCTCACCGTAAGGTCCTTTCAGCCTTGCTATGTGCACATTTGAACAGTCAGTCTTAAGTCCTTCCCTTCAACACAAGAGGCAGCACAGGACATTCTGTTCCATCTCTTGCTTTTTCGCTCAGCAGAGGACCCTGACGATCTTCCCATATCAGGACATAAAAACAGTCCTCTTCTTCCTTTTACTGCTACATAATATTCTATTGCATGAATACTGTTATAATAAATGTCTTTAAGGCTACATTTCTTTCTTCACTGACAAACTTTCCTAATTATAGTTCTGGCAGTCGGTGTTGGAAAAAATGGGTAGAAATACAATATTTTCATCTGCCTTAATTGTTCTTTGCCAAAAACTAACAGCAACTAATTATTTTTTATATTTTATACAATCTATATAGTCACTATACTACAGTTTACAAGAATAATTTTTCCCTTAAGTTATTTTAAAACATCTGCACTGTATTTTACACATAACAGGATAATTTTTCTTCGTGTTTATATGGGAAAAGTGCCGGCTGCTACAGTATCCAATCAGTTACCCCAAGGAGATGTCAGCTGTCAACCGTGTCTATTGTAGTGATTTCCCTCTCCTCTCTCCCTTCCCTCTCTGGGTGAGCTGTCAAGTTTCTAGTTTCTGACGCGCATTTACATCACTCAATGACATCTGACAGCAGTGAAAGGCCACAGAAAACTGCTTATTGATCAGAGCAAAACTAGTTGACGGAACGGATGAGGTTGTATCACAGAAATGCAGCCACATTCAGGTGATGACATTTTGCTCCCCGTACACAAGAGCTTAATGGAATACAACTTCATTATATCATGCCACTTGTGCTTACAGCACCAAACCCATCTCCTGACTGTTTTGTCTATGTGGTGATGAGGACAATCTATTTGTGCTGGTTTCAATGTATTACTAACCTGATTTGTTCGTGAACACTTGCAAACTACTTGTGAATCTGTCCTGACAAATATACCAGAAGACACTGAAGTCTCAATCTTACCAAAATCTAATTGTGCTGTCCTTAAAAGAAAATTAAAAAAAAAAAAATTACCATTCAGTGAGCTATAACTGCCCAGTTATACTTTTAAATTGAAATTTTATACCACGGTGTTAAGAAGTTTCAATAGATTTTTAATTCTTGTGCCATTATCAGGAAAATAAAAATTGATAACGAGATACAATTCAATTTTCCTTATAAACAGGAGAATTTACGTGTTTCTAAGAACTAAGATACCAGATCAAGCCCCTCTGCATACAAATTGTTCCCTTCAGTTATAAAGATAACAATTTCAACTACCTCCCATTTATTGCCAGTGTAGATAAATGACCGCAAAGTATAAATTAGTGCATGTCTGGAATAGAGATCATTAAGTCAGACAGACTCCTAATATTTTGCCATGTGACTTCTCAAACAGAAGAAAAGGAAAAGGCAGCAAATGGGACAGAATTACCAGCCCCGTGACTCCTAGGTGAAAGAATGCTAAAACTTTACCCTGAGGGCCGTCTGGCTTTTATCTCTACTCCTTAATTTCTCCCTTGAGGAGGGAGTGTTCCCCCAAATTACAAATTCCCACACTACCTTCACAGCTTGGCCCCATCTGCATCCTATCTGGACTTGATTTTTTTTAATAGACTTTTTACTTCAATATGATTTAAAGAAAACTTTACGTCACAAATAGATATGAGAAGCCAGTATCACTTGCTATAAATAGGTGAGTATAAAAATGAAATACTCATTTTAAAATTACATTTCTTGTTTAAGGTTTGGAGCCTGAAGTTACTCCTTCCTTAGAGAGATAAGCAAAGTAAAGCCAAGTTAAAGTTCTTGGAGAATTTTTTAGGGTGGCAGAGAAAATGACATAGGATTAAAAGATAAGTGAAAAGGGAATAACGTTTTCCTTTTTGAGTCAATGTTATTCAATGTCTAGGCACCACTTAAATCATCTCCTGTGGCACTGGTGGCCTGTAGCCAAACCCAGAGAACACAAGCAGAGTAAGCTGCATGAGCAGGGGCTAGAGTCACGCTGCTGGGGCTCGAATCCTGCCCCTGCCACTTACTCTGTGGCCAACAAGTTACTTCACTTCTGCGTGCCTCATTGTCCTCTCAACTGTAAAAAGAAACACCGTAGGCCAGGTGTGGTGGCTCATGCCTGTAATCCCAGCACTTTGGGAGTCCGAGGCGGGCGGATCACCTGAGGTCAGGAGTTCAAGACCAGCCTGGCCAACATGGTGAAACCCCATCTCTACTAAACATACAAAATTAACCAGGAATGGTGGTATGTGCCTGTAACCCTAGCTACTCAGGAGGCTGAGGCAGGAGAATCACTTGAACCTGGGAGGCAGAGGTTGCAGTGAGCCAAGATCGCACCACTGCACTCTAGCCTGGGCAAAAAAGGGCAAAACTCCACTCAAAACAAAAGGAAATACCAACAGTACATAAACCCTAAAGAACTGCTCTGAGAATTAAATGAGATTATGCATGTCAAGTTCAAAATACTTTCACTTCATACACTTTCTGTTCTAGGCCTACCTGGAAACAAAAAATTGATTCAAATCAGACCCACTATGCTGTACTCACAATTAATAAGGCACATGACAACTATTAAATACAATCTTGTAAGATGTTTGTACAATGACAGACAGGAGGGCAGCATGATGGAACCCAGAGTGAGCCAGGTATGGGGTGCTAAGTGGAGAGACGACCACTGCCCTGGCTGTTCCCAGACAGCCCAGGTCTACTGCTGTTATCCCAGCACAAATCTCTATACTACCACCTTGTACTTTCAAAAACATTTCAGTTTGGATGCCAAGTTGTATGGTCACCCTAAGAATGCAGAGGAACACTTTACCTGCAGGTTCTGTGGTCTTAGAGCTCTCTGTATATACCTGAAGTGCTTGTGGTTGTTTTATTTGTATTTGTTGATATACACATCCTCCATCTGACTCTTAGCTGTTATTCTGTCTCCAGTGTCTATTTAAGACTTTACCACATAGTAGGTACTTAACTGTGGCTGAATGTTTAATCCTGAGACATCCACAACTCAATGGATTACTATAAACCTTGAAGCACTGAGTTCAACCAGGAAGGTAGTAAATGGTCAGGGTCAGGTGAAAATCGTTTAAATTTGAGTTCCCAAGTAGTATCTCTAAATCTGCAACCTGCAATTATAAACCTACTCTTACAGATGGAAGTTATATCCATCTGTAAGAGTTGGAAAGAGAGGAGGATCTTGAACTAGTGCTCAGGAAGTTTGGACAGATCTCCAATCAGGTGTTCCTAGGGTTATTACAGGCTGAATATCCTTTATCCAAATTGCTTGGGACCAGAAGTGTTGCAGATTTAGTATTTGTATTATACTTACTGGTTGAGCATCCCAAATTTGAAAATCTGAAATCCAAAATACTCCAGTGAACATTTCCTTTGGGCATCATGTTAGCACTCAAAAAGTTTTGAATTTGGGATGCTCAACCTGTATAAATTTTTTGGATGCAGTTAAGTAGTAATGCCTGTATTTCCTAAGCCTCCTGAATGAGTGGCTGAGGCAGGCCACCTGTGATCAATACAGTGAAGACCCAAAATCACAGCCTTCAGCTCAGGAGTGGTGGGACCTCTCAGGGTGCGCTGGCAGAATGAACCCAACTGTCAGATACTAATCGTCCCACATACCCCTTCCCTCCTCCCACCTCCCAATCTCCCACTTCACTCCACTCTCTACCCCTAGCTGATAACCTCAGGATGGAATCAGGATCCTTACCTACCCTCAACACCCCACCCACAAAACCTGTGAAGTCAAATATGCCTATTTAGTCTTGTTTCACATCTACACAGCTGGAGTGTGGGCTATAAAAACACAATACATTCTAACATACTTTCACTGAGGACATTAAGGACTTGAAGAACTTTTCTGAATGGACACATCTATGTTCTTACACACTTACTTAAAAAGTGTCCTGGGAAACAACACCCACACCAGGCCTGCTAGAAGCTGACTGTGTGTGGTGGCTCATGAGTGGGGAAATGCCAGACGGCCGCTCCAGACAGGTCTGGAGCATCAGGCTGTCTTCCTTTCACATGGGTCTAAAGTGGTGGCATATTTTTTTCCCAGTTAAACTCCATGGAGTTTAAGTGAAAGCCAAAAGAACAATTAATCTCAGATTTATTATCAATGTGAAACGTTTAGCTTTCTTAGTTGACATGTTCCTTCGGTCAGAGTTAACTTTAAGAGCATACTGAATAGAATAAGACATATTAAGCCGAATTATCTGATGATCATGTAAATTATTAATGAGTCTATAAAATACAGAAAAACCTGTAACTGTAAGAAACATTTTTAAATACTGGGATCATGTAATTACAGATTTGTAGAAAAGGCTAGGCATTTAAAGAACTTAAAATAATTAAAAAATAATTTTTTTTAAAGACCAGATATAAACAAAGGAAAAAAAAAAGATAAAAAGGCCGGGAGTGGTGGCTCACACCTGTAATCCCAGCACTTTGGGAGGCAGAGGCCGGCGGATCACCTGAGGTCGGGAGTTTGAGACCAGCCTGGCCAACATGGAGAAACCCCGTCTCTACTAAAAATACAAAAATTAGCAGGGTGTGGCGGCACATGCCTGTAATCCCAGCTACTGGGGAGGCTGAGACAGGAGAATCCCTTGAACTCAGAGGGCAGAGGCTGTGGCGAGCCGAGATTGTGCCATTGCACTCCAGCCTGGGCAACAAGAGTGAAACTCCATCTCAAAAAAAAGAAAACAAAAAAAAAAAGACTAGGTATTCCACTGGGTAACTGCTTTACTTCAACAATCTATCATTCTCAAGCTTCTCTTGCTCTAGGGGCTAAAACGATGTTAAACTTAACCCACAGAACCCAAGAATTTATAAGAGCTGAAAAAAAATGTAAGGTCTCCTGTCCCTACCGTGCCATTTAACCGTAGGACCAATTAGACATAACATACATTTATGTTTTTAATATTAATATGCATTATATTTATGTATCTTTTAATGTAATTATTGAAACATATTGTGTACCTAGGAAGAGGCTTAGAACAAATCTGTAAATAGAGTATTTTAATTAGAAAGTAGTCCACAAATAAAAGGGCTTTGTTACATCATAAATGTAACAAAGCAGAAGCTTATCAAAAGTATCAAAATTTAAAAACATACCCTTCTCAAACAGATTCATGCAGTAATTATGCTTTAAATTACAGAAGCACAGAATAGATACACCACAGTAAACCAAAACTTAAGGTTAATTAGGAAACAAAACTCAACATTAAGCACATGGCCAAAAACTTCCCAGATTTTAAAACTCCATTCAACATGGGTCTTCATTCATGCAACAAAGATGAGCTGAGCAGTGTGCAGGTGCCCAGTCCACAGGAGATAATTAGATGCATAAAGCATGATTTGCAGGTCAGTCAGACTTCACAGACCAGCGGAGGGAAAGACCTGTTCACTGGCCAAAACACAGTGCAAAAGTTGGTATAGAAGAAACATAAACAGGGTACATTAAAAGTGCAGAGGAGGCGAGGCACTGTGGCTGGCTCAGGCCTGTAATCCTAACACCTTGAAAGGCTGAGGTGAGTGGATCACTTGAGCCCAGGAGTTCAAGACCAGCTTGGGCAACATGGAGAAACCCTGTCTCTATTCAAAAAAATACGAATATTAGCCAGATGTAGTGGCACATGCCTGTAGTCCCAGTAACTAGGGAGGCTGAGGTGGGAGGATCATCTGAGCCTGGGGAGGTCAAGGCTGCAGTGAGCCATGATCGTGCCACTGCACTCCAGCCTGGGTGACAGACTAAGACGCTGTATCAAAAAAAAAAAACAAACAAAAAAACGTACAAAGGAGAGTGCAACCACCTCTACTGGGACATTTAGGCAATGATTCACAGAAATGCATGTTTCTGAGTGGGGTATTGAGTTCTCTGTATACAGGGTGAAAATGAGACTGAAGAGGCTGGGGATGTCTCAGGCCTAGGGAACAATAAGTAGGAAGATACAGATCCAGAATTGCAATGATATATTTGTGCAACAGTGGCAGACTAATATGAGTTGAAACTCAGTTGAGTCTGGGGGAAGACAGTCATCAAAAGGAGGGGAATTGAACTGGCTAAGAGAAGGTTAAAGAGGTAAGCTGGGACAAGACGGGGAAGGGGCTCTTTTTAACCATATGCATGATAAATACACCTGATAGCAATAACTTAAGCATGACAGGGTCACCCTGAGGATGACCCTGTATATCAGACACACCTGAATATGTGTACTGGGCTAGGGAATCCAGTACTGGCCAATAGGAAGATTCTGTTCCTTGTCTGTAAGGAACATCTGAGCCCCCATCCCCTCCCATAGAACATAAGTGTACAGAGAATCGAGGCCCTGAGTTTCATGTGGAATGAAGATTGCCAGGTGGAGGTTGTTAGAGGGGAGGTGTTAAGTGGAAATGCTATATAAACTGCATGCTTTTTGCAAGTGGTTGTGGTTTTCCTGCCCAGCTCTCTGCCACTGGGCTGTGTGGTTGTCTTCCCTGGTCCTCTTCCATTTCCCCTGTATGTAAACAATAAAACTCCATGTCTCCTTTGCTGGCTCTGCATCTCTTCTTCAGCCTCTTGAACCTGGTGCCATCCCAACTGGAGTCGAAAGGGGTTCAGCACTACACTACACCTACAAGTCTGACCTTCAGGCTATAGAGAGCCAAGAGGCAGTAGAAATATTCAGAAAGGCAAACTCAGAAGAGGTATGGAGAGACACAGCAGGGTAGAGCCTATGAGAAGAGTGAGTGGCACTGCCACCATGAGTACACAGGGAAGATGGGTGAACAAGGAGGAGTGTGAACAGGGGCCAGAGGCCACAGAGATTACTGGCAAAGAGCTGAATGCCCAGATGAAGGACAGACAATGACTGTTCTTATGTTTTATGTTGGAAAACTGGGCAGATAGTGAAGCTCAGTCTCAGACTCAAAGATATATAAGACAAAAGAATATTGTTTGTTTATGGAAGAGAGAAAGATGGAACGGATATAACGCAATCAGTTTTGGGATATCCCAAAATTAGGATGTTCTACCACAGGATGTCCAGGGACAGACACCCATTAAGAAGCAAGTCAGAGCAGAGTGATTCCAAATGGGCTGCTGTGGAGGAGGACCCTAGGACCAGGCATCTACCAGGCATCTCTGGTATTACCCCAAGTCCAAGGTCAGGTAGAACGTGTGTATGACACATCCAAGGGAGAGAATGGAGGGTCAAGATCCTGTAAGATCAATCTGTAAAGTCCAAGGGGCAATGACAGGAGATAAAAGTCAAAAGAGTGAGAGGCCAAGTAAACCTTCAATGGGAGCAGGCATATGGAACAAAGGGAGCAGAAAGGCAACAGTGTCCAGGACTTAGGCAATAAATGGGATGCCCAAATACCTCCTGCATACCAGCCCCGCTGGACCTGGCTGATCGTTTCTAAATTCCTAGAATATTTATTATATCTTTGTGTTTTGTCCCTAAACATACCCTAGTTTTCATTGTTGTTTAACTGCAATCTATTCACATAGCCTATAAATTCCAAGAAAGATACTGCATTTCATAAATCTTCTACATTCTCCTTATTGTCCCCCACAGTCAATGCATAAAGTAGAAACAAATAAATAATAAAAAGAAAACAAGCTATATTTCAAGAGATCCAAAACTTAGGTACAGTGCAATAGTTCTTCATCATAAATATGAGCAATATTTTGCTTTTTTTTTTTTTTTTTGAGATGGAGTTTTGCTCTTGTCACCCAGGCTGGAGTGCAATGGCACAATCTTGGCTCACTGCCACCTCCACCTTTCAGGTTCAAGCGATTCTCCTACCTCAGCCTCCTGAGTAGCTGGGATTACAGGCGTGCACCACCACACCCAGCTAATTTTTGTATTTTTAATAGAGACGGGGTTTCACCATGTTGGCCAGGCTGGTCTTGAATTCCTGACCTCAAGTGATCCACCTGCCTCGGCCTCCCAAAGTGCTGGGATTACAGGCACGAGCCACCACACCTGGCCATATTTTGCCTTTTCAAGACATATAAATCATTTTTCCCTCTGAAAAAGGAACATTACTTATAATGATAACTGAATAAATTTGTGGCTCTTAGGTCTTTAAAAACATTTTATCCTTTCTCAGTTGTTTTCTTTCTTTTTTCTTTCTTTTTTGAGACTGAAGTTTCACTCTGTCACCCAGGCTGGAGTGCAGTAGTGTGATCTCAGCTCACTGCAGGCTTGACCTCCCAGTCTCAAGCAATCCTCCCGCCTCAGCCTCCCAAGCAGCTGGGACTATAGGTGTGTGCCACCATACCTGGCTGATTTTTTATGTTTTTTGTAGTGATGGGGTCTTACTACGTTGCCCAGGCTGGTCTCAAACTCCTAGCCTTAAGCAGATCCTCCTGTCTTGGCCTCCCAAAGCACTGGGATGACAGGTGTGAGCCACTACACCAGGCCCTTAGTTATGTTTTCTATACCACACCATTTTTACATGGCCATATAGAATGAAAATTTGAATTTAATTTCCAATGCACAGACCTGCATGTTCTCTGTTCTCCATTTTTTTTAAAAAAACGTTTTAATAGTTCACATTTTAAAAATTGCTGCTACACACACTCTCAAAATTGTAACTATGTGAGGTGATAGATATGTTAATTCGCTTGATTGTGGTAATCATTTCACACTGTATATGTATTATCAAAAACATCACAGCCTGGGCAACACAGTGAGACCTCATCTCAAAAAAAAAAAAAAAAGTAGCTGGGTGGGTGTGGTAGCACACACCTGTGGTCCCAGCTACTCAGGAGTCTGAGGCAGGAGTATTGCTTGAGCCTGGGAGTTCAAGGCAGCAGTGATCCCTGACCACGCCACTGCACTCCAGCCTGGGCAACAGAGCAAGACCCTGTCTCAAAAAACAAACAAAAAAACCCCACACCATATTGCACATCTTAAATACACACAATATTTATTTGTCATTTATTCAGTAAAGCTGGAAAAAAGGGAGAGATCAAGATTTTTAAAATTGGTTCTACTAAAGTCCTTGGGTTTTCCACCTGTGAGTTAATCAGTCCTAATAAGAAAAACTTTCCCCAACTCTCCTTTAAGGGTTATCCCCACAAGAGCATACACTGCCTTGGGAGGTTAAGAGCTCACTGCATTCCTTCATCATTGTCAGATAAGCATCTAGCAAAGAGTCAAATTAAGTGTTGAAGGAACTTTTTACTATTCAACAGAGGGGGCCAGGCACAGTGCCTCGCGCCTGTAATTTCAGCACTTTGGGAGGCAGAGGCAGGCGTACTGCTTAAGCCCAGGATTTTGAGACCAGCCTGGGCAACATGGCAAAACCCCATCTCTACAAAAAATACAAAAATTAGCCAGGCGTGGTGGTGTGTGCCTGTAGTCCCAGCTATTTGGGAGGCTAAGATGGGAGGACAGATGGAGCCTGCGAGTTCGAGGATTCAGTGAGCTGTAATTGTGCCACTGCACTCTAACCTGGGCAACAGAAACTAACCTGTCTCAAAAAATAAATAAAAATAAAAATATTCAACAGAAGCATTACTGATAGACTGTATGTTGAACTAATTTTTTCTGGTGCAAATGGTATATTTCTATGGACTCCATAATAGCTGAAGACATGTTCACTCAAGCTACTGCTGCTACTACCTATGCCAACCCTCCCCTTAGAACATCTACTGCCAGAACCCTACCAACAGCAAGGGATTTACTAGTCTTGCTCCAAAGTCACCACGACTCGCAGCCAGGTGTATGTTGAAGACTATAGGAGTGAAAAGAGCAGAAGAGACTGTGTTCTTCAGGTGGGGCACAGATCTCACAGTGGAGGCTGTCAGGAGGTGGGGAAAGTTATTCCAGCAGGAATGGTAAACAGAAAGCTTCAAGCATCAAGGAAAAGAAGCTCTCAAAAATGGCCAGGACAGCCCACCACCAATAATGCATAAACACTGTAAGCCTCTAGACACCCTCCTGTGTGCACCCAAGGATGGGGACACTTTCAAGGTTCTCTGACTCCAGTTCCTAAACTCTGATTTGTGAAATGCCCCATCAACCACATTTGGCCTGCCGGCTTAGGAATAAGAAGCCACGTAGACCATTGATTCTCAATTCTGGCTGCATGTTAGTTACCTGCAGAATGCTTCGAAAATATTAATGCTCATGCCTTCAACTCAACCACATAGAAACTCTGGGTAGAAAACAGTATCAACAGAAGCATCTACCCATCATCAAGATTTAATGGATATTTTTCCATATTTATTTTGATTTCATTTTCTTTTTTTAAGAAACAAAATGTTATTGATTCAGCTAAAGCCCTACACTTAACCTATACAACAACACTTCTTTCCCAGACCAAAGAACTCAAAGATGGAGAAAATCTGAGCTCTGCCTATACACAAACTCAGAGTGCTGCCATAGTGGCTGGAGCCCAGACCCTCTGACCCAAAGGCACATGGCTCACTGCACTGTCCCACACTGCCTGCAGGGCCTCAGATCTGGGAAAGGGTTTTTACTTTAAGCATTCTTAATTTTAAAAGTTATAAATGAAAAGGAATTTTGAGTAATCCCCAGTGCATTTTAATTGCTATCTGTATCATGCCTTGCAGACAATTTTCCCCTTGCCACCACATAGAACACATCTTCATTTTTATTACATGTATCAGGGAAAATAGGGTTGAAGATGATTTAAGACTGACTCTGTAGGAGTGCATCTATGTCCTAAAGTTCCACACGGGCACACTCAGTCATCATGAATCTTCCTTAAGTCATTCTTCACAAAAGGAACATTCTTCTGAATGGAAAAACCACATGTAATTATTTCAGACAACAGATCACAATTCCAGCACCACCCCCGACACACATACATGCACACAAACAGTTTTCCAGAACATTGGTACAACCTAAATTTGTATTGCTCAACTGAAGAAAGCATTTTACAATACTGTTGATCTTAGTATCAAAGACCTGAAAATGAGTTAAGTGACCATCATGGTATTTTCCCCCAAGAAGCAACAGAAGACATAAAGTCAAATACTTTTACTTTTTTGAAGGGGTGAACAGGACAGGGAGCCCACAGAAAAAAGTCTCAGACATTTAAACAATTAAGTTCCACTAATATTACTGTAAACTTGAAACTGTAGGATTATACAAGATAGGAAACAGTTTCTTCTGTTACAGGAAAACTGAAAAATCTGAAGAGTAGCCTCATAAATGTATAGAGGACCTAAAAATACTGGTTAAAAAAGTCCTCAGCTGGCAAACGCGCATCTGCGTGCACACACACATATTCATTGCACGTTAATTTTTTTTTGTTTTTACAATATTCTTGTATTGTCACAAATAAGTATTTGGAGTGATAAAATCCCCACTCCATCCCCTGAAAAAGATTTCTGGCAACATAGTTCTATACTAGGAGAGTGACATATGTAAGTTCAAAATGATCCATTCTTTCCTTTAACATGTTAGTCTATATGCTGTCTTCTAATTCTTATGAATGCATCCAAAATAAGTATTTTCATACATACATAAGGGCTCATATAAGGTAGTAAGGTAGCAGAAATAGGGAGAGAAAAATTGATGTCATGTTTTCTTATGATAGCCTAAGAAAAAATGTAAAAATAAAAAAAAGAAGTGGTATAAACATTCTGGCTTACTGTTGGGAACTCTGTTTTTAAAAAAATTGCCATAATTTTGGAAATTCTTCTAATGACATCTTTGATTTCCATTTAATGTACACAGTGACACCTACTGGCATACTGATGAGGCAATGAAGACAAAATGTGAAAATTCATGCACAGGGAGAGGCCTCCGAAGTAGATACGTTTATATGTCTCCTGTGAAATGACACTTAAATATAATATTCTAAAACACTATATTGATTTAATACTAGAAAGAAGCAAGAGGAAAGCTCACATCTGCTTTTCAATTCTAAGTTACTGACACCGTGAGACTGACACACACACAAGGTTCAGAGGCTTGACTTCAGCGTTCGGTTCACATTTTCCAAAAGCCATAAGCATTTATGTTTGGTGGTTAGAGTTAAACCTCAGACCTTACTAAGATCAATGTTTGGCTGAAGGGAGTCACATAATGTGATAATTTTTAAAAATCACATAAACTAACAAGTAGTAGTTGGGAGGAGTTAGCTGCTTTATAAACAAGCTGTGGCCTATTATAAATAAGCTGTGGTCTATCACAGAAACAAGGCAAGACTTATAAGACTTTTTTTCCTGACCTAAGACTTTTTTTCCCGACAGTACATATGGTATTGTTGAATTTGGCCATGGAGAGAAATAAATTCAGGATGAAGCAGCTGCAAAAAAATATGAGCAAGTGAGTAGAGCATCCATCAATCAACTGGTAACTATAGGTAACGTAACAATAGAAATAAAAGGGTCTGTGGCTTGACAGGACAGGAGGCTCCAGAGATGACAGGAATGGTGGCTGCCACCAAAGGCGACATGGTAGGACAGCATTCGCCAGCTGCAGCTAAGTCCAGCCAGACCAGAGAGAATGACATGAACATGTGCATGATAAATCCTGTCTGTTGGCAAAATTGAATTACCTTAAGAAGAGGATATGCAACTCACATGCCAAATCTGATCCACTACTGCTATGATTTCCAAGGTGGAGCCAACAGGAAAATATATGGGATCAATCACCAATGTCTGTCATAGGAATGGGGAAAGGGAATTACAACATGTGTGCCAAAGACCTGTGACCTCACCAACCTAAGATTAAAAACAAACAAACAAAACTCTGCTTCTATATGTTTGTTTGTTTGTTTGAGATGGAGCCTTGCTCTGTTGCCCAGGCTGGAGTGCAATGACTTGATCTCAGCTCACTGCAACCTCTGCCCCCCAGTTCAAGTGATTCTCCCACCTCAGCCTCTCGAGTAGCTGGGATCACAGGTGCATGCCACCACACCCAGATAATGTTTGTATTTTTAGTAGAGATGGGGTTTCACCATGTTGGCCAGGCTGGTCTTGAACTCCTGGCCTCAAGTGATTTGCCCACCTTGGCTGCCCAAAGTGCTGGGATTACAGGCATGAGCCACTGTGCCCGGCCTTGCTGCTATATTTCTGTATCATTTCTGTACTGCTGCATTTTTGTTTGTGTATTTAGTCTTTTCCTTTGTTTCCAAGTGAAATCTTTTGAAAACAGTCCTATTATGGCTCAAATAAGCAGAAATGGGGATTTTCTTTTTTTTTTTTTTTTTTTTTGTAGCCCAGAGGTCCTTTATTTTTTTTTTAACACCTATTATGCCATGAATTCATAGGGAATAGGTTCCAGCAGCTCAGGCTCCTTCCCATTGGTTCTCACAAAGTGTGCTTCTCTGGGTGGAGCAGGCTGGCGCTTTAGTTGAACCCAGGTACCTTTCTCTTTGGCTTCTTTCTTTTTCTGATCATTTTCCTTCACACGTTTCAGGAAGCTATCTCGGCTCTTAGAGTGCTTAATGTGCTCAATACGCACATTAATTCTCTTGGCAAGAATCTTGCCCTTGTTTGTTTACAACAATGCCAACAGCATGCTGGGTAACATTGTAGACTCTTCCAGTTTTGCCATGGTAACACTTGTGGGGCATTCCTTTTTGAACAGTACCCATTCCCTTGATGTCTACAATATCACCTTTCTTATAGATTCGCATATATGTGGCCAAAGGAACAACTCCATGTTTTCTAAAAGGCCTAGAGAACATATATCGGGTGCCTCTCCTCTTTCCCTTTGTGTTCGTCATTTTGGCGAATTACTGGAAGATGGCGGTTCTGGCCGAAAGGACTGAAATGGGGATTTTCTTAGGCTAGTTGAGAAACATGGTGGCAGGGACGACTGCTGACACAGGGCACGCTGGCCTGGAGAAGCAGCAGCTGCTGGCATGCGTGGACACACTTTGCAGACGTGTCCCCTGCGGGGGGTGATAATTCATCACCCTCCAGCCCCCAGCCTAGGGGCCTCTCACACAACCCCATCCTTCCACCAGAAAAGAACACAGTGCCGATGTGCCTCTGCTTCCAATCACCAGGACCCAAGGTTGCCTACACCCTTGGTCCAAGATGTGGGATACAAAATGGTGTGGATTATCTCAGGGGGGCTGACTTCTAAATCTGAACAGCACTGAGCTCTCCACTGGTAAATTACTTTTTAACCCAGCTCTAATGTATTCCATTAGAGATGACATCATGTTAAAATAGAGACATGTTTTACCTAAAATTCATGAAAATGCATAAGTTAATCATGGAAAACGTAATGCTTACACCTATACCCTAAGTTTATTTTTTCCTTTATACTTTTCCATCTTATAACTTTTCTATTATTAATACAAATATATATTAATTTTTTTAACCATGAATAGGCTGTGCAACCACGTATATTTTAAATGTGTAGGAGTGAACATTAAATATGAAGCTTTTTAAAAAGATTTACTGTTTTGGCTGAATAATACTAATAAGAAAAAGATTTCCCCAACCTATATTTTACCTTTAGAAAGTGCTCTGTTTAAAAAAAAAAAAAAAAAAAGTACTGTTAAACTAAAATGAAGTGATTTACTGAAACTTAGCATTTGTAGCTCAATAAATTTATTAAGCATTTATTTACTGAGGAGTATTTAATTTAAAAGGTTTCTTTTTATTTTTACTTGGAAACTACACTACAGCTAACAGTTACTTCCCATATATTTGTCTCACCCCACTTCTGTGAGAATGTGCAGTCAACACTCAGAATTACTGGGAGCATCCAGATTATACTTACCTACTAGGTACTGCGCCACTTTTCTTCCTAGCCCTCTTCCTTCTAAAACCATCCCTTACCAGAAGCAGTAAGCACTTCAGGGGCAGAAAATATATCTTATTCTTCACCATATGACCTAGCAGTCCTAAGACAATGCCTTTTCTCTAGCAAATGCTCATTTTAAAAATTGGTAGAGAAAGCATTATTTATAAGAGAAAAACGCTGAAAAACAACCCCAATGCCTATCCAAAGGAGACTGACTGGATAAATGATGGTTCAGTCACACAAAGAAGTTCCATGGTGCCACTACCAATGAGGAGGATTCTTGTGAATTCATACGGAGTGATTTTTAGGATATACTGACCGAAAAAAATAATTGGGGAAAAAAAGATTATATATAATATGACATTATTTATGAAAGGAAAAAACAAGGGACATATATAACAAGAGATGGAGATATATTAGGGATAAAATAAGCGTGTGTGTATGTGTGTGCATGCACAAAAGAGAAACACAAGAAGTACAAATCAGAACCTAATAAAAATGATTACCTACAGACATGGGTGTAGAATGGAAGGGACCAAGACTTTTCCGAAAATATCTTTATATAGTTTTAAACCAAATAAATGTTCTATTTATTTATAAATTTACATTTAAATCAAGAGGTTTTGGAAAACCTCATAAAAAGAGCCTAACTGCATATTAAATTGATTACATAACAATACAGAACAAATAATTCAAGTTACTTTTTTTTTTTTTTCGATTTGGAGTCTTGCTCTGTTGCACAGGCTGGAGTGCAATGGTATAATCTTGGCTCACGGCAACCGGGTTCAAGCGATTCTCCTGCCTCAGCTTCCCAAGTAGCTGGGATTACAAAGCACCCATCACCAAGCCCAGCTAACTTTTTTGTATTTTTTAGTAGAGACAGGGTTTCAACATGTTTGGCCAGGCTGGTCTCGAACTCCTGAACTCAAGTGATCGCCCGCCTTGGCCTCGCAAAGTGCTGGGATTACAGGCGTGAGCCACTGCTCCTGGCTTCAAGTAACTTTTGAATGCAGAACTCTGACTGTACAAACCTAATGAAATATATTCTAAGACAAAATGTGCTGCATAAAAATCTTAAATTCTATTTAGTGAGTTTATTGTTAAAACAGTTTTGGGCTGAAATGCTAGAATTATTATGCATGAGGGAAAAAGAGATACAAAATGAAATGTCATAATTTAAAATATGTGTATATGCTCACACTTTACATATATAACTATGTGTATATATGTATATGTGTATGTATATATATACATATAAAATAAGCATATTTCTTAGTTGTATTTACTGAAAGAGTCTAAAAGCAATGATTAACCATAGCACACCTACCACGCAGATCTTGGTTTCTACATACCATTATCCAATAAAAGGAGGCAGGAGTCCTTGCAGAAATGTAGAATTGTGAAAGTACAAGGTGAACCTGCATATCTTATTGGACAAAACATAAGAAATGGTCATCAAAAAAAAAAAATGGGGTCATGTCAAAAGGACACAAGAGCCGACTAGAAGGAGATCCCTTGTGACAAATTTGAAACAATTGGGCATTAAAAGAATGATGACAGTAATAGAAAACACTTTGAATTTTTTTTTTTTTAAGCCATGGGTCTATAGAAATACAAGAGAGTAAGGAGGAAAGAGAGAAGTTTCTCTTTGCAGAAGAATGCCAGCTAGTAAATTTAGAGGAAATGGGGCCGAGTGCAGCGGCTCATGCCTGTAATCCCAGCACTTTGGGAGGCCGAGGTGGGTGGATTACTTGAGGAGTTCAAAACCAGCCTGGCAAACATGGTGAAACCCCATCTCTACTAAAAATACAAAAATTAGCTTGGCATGGTGGCACGTGCCTGTAATCCCAGCTACTAGGGAGACTGAGGCACAATAGCTTGAACCTGGGAGGCAGAGCTTGCAGTGAGCCGAGATCAAGCCACTGCATTCCAGCCTGGGTGACAGAGTGAGACTCCATCTCAGAAAAAAATAAAAATTAATTAATTAATTAATAATAAAGGAAATGGGCTGGGCACGGTGGCTCACGCCTGTAATCCCAGCACTTTGGGAGGCCGAGGCAGACAGATCACTTGAGGCCAGGAGTTCAAGAGCAGCCTGGCCAACACGGTGAAACCCAGTCTCTTAAAAATACAAAAATTAACGGGGCATGGTGGTGGGCGCCTGTAGTCCCAGCTACTCGGGAGGCTAAGGAACAAGAATTGCTTGAACTTGGGAGGCAGAAGTTGCAGTAAGCCAGGATCACGCCACTGCACTCCAAAGCGAGACTCTGTCTCAATAAAAAAAAGTAAATAAATAAAATAAAAAATAAATAAATTTATTTAAAGGAAATGACAGGTAGAAAATGCAGCATTTTGCAACTATCAATGTAATACCTTATTCAGGCAAAGATCATTACTCTAGTTAACCACTGGGTCAACAGGGTAAAATGTAATTTGGGAGTGAAAGTAAGATAACAACTAACTTTCTGAGGCTTCAACTAAAAAATATAAATAAAATGTGTGCACAGTGTATGTGTGTGTGTTATGTGTGTGGGTGTGGGTGTGTGTAGAGAAAGAGAGACTAAGGGAGAGAAAAAGAATATAAAACAAACAGCAAAAGGTTAACTGGTGAATCTGAATGAATATAAGATGTCCTTATACTGTGCTTTCAATATTCCTTTAGGTTTAAATTTTAATTTCTCAAAATTAATCATTGGTGGAAAAAACAAAAGAAATAAGTCTGCTGCATGGACTCCCCATTTGTGAAGGTCCTCACGATGTTATAAATTCATGCCTTTGACCCTACACTCCCATATTCTTACCCTTACCATTCCTATTTCAATGAGAGAAGCAAACTTTTGGTCACTCAACAGTCTCCAACTTACACACATTTTATTCTCACATGTTTGCTCACAAGTCAATAACTAACATTCACAACACATTTCTTCACAGAAACATTAATTTTCCTGGCCAGCCCAAAAAGTCTATTCAAAGAATAATACAGCTGAACATAACAACAAGGGTTTGAAAAAGGTAAGTCTCTACATAAGTAAATCAGACCAGAGTCAATGTAATTTTTAATAAATCTGGAAGATCCAGTAATACTTCTCCAGAATCATGAGAGGCCTTCTTTGGGAGTATGTATTACTGCTTAAAGAGCAGGAAGTGTGGAAAGAAACAACTGAAAACTATGTGAGGTAATATGTAAGACTTATAATACTTATAAAAAATTGCAATTTACTTTAAAAAATGAATACATCATCACTGAAAAAATTCAATAAAAGAAAATAAAACTCCCCCATTTTACCTCAATAAAACAGCATTTTCCCTAGATAACCATGATTACTTCAAGTGTATGTGCCAATAAAAATAAAACTGATATGGCATTTTTCCCACAAATAGTCTCATACTGTACATATCATTTGGTAACTTGCTTTTTTAATTTAACACTTAGCTTTAAAGAATTCTTAAAATTACCTGCCAATCGGTATTTTTAAAATAGAATACATTGATGTTAGAATAAATAGGCACTTTAAAGTCAACATTCCTAAACAATTTCAACCAGAAAAATAAACTACTTAGGAAAAAAAACAAAAAACAAAAAAACACTAGGTAAAGTTTTCTACAGTCAAAAATATCTGATATGTAAGTCTTCCATTTGAAAAAGCAATTTCCAGAACAATAACTTCATATGATTCCATTTTTGTCTGGAAGGCTCTATGCCAAACTATTACCACCTGAGAGGTAAGACAGAAAAGAGGCTTTGGGTTTTCACTTCATACTCTTATATACTATTTAAATTTTACTTTAAAATCCTTGCAGAAAAATCTTGAAGGGATAAAAATTTTAATTAACAATTCCTGTTTCTGAAAAGGTACAAAAAAGGATTACAGTTAACGTTATTGCTCAACTACAGCTCATTTCCTGAAAGATATATTGGGTACTTCATTGTCAAGATAGGGCTATAAATTCATGCTTTAAAAGTTCCCTCTAGGCCGGGTGCGGTGGCTCATACTTGTACTTCCAGCCCTTTGCGAGGCTGAGACGGGCAGATCACTTGAGGTCAGAAGTTCGAGACCAGCCTGGCCAACAGGGTGAAACACTGTCTCTACTAAAAATACAAAAAATTAGACGGGTGTGGTGGCGGGCGCCTGTAATTCCAGCTACTTGGGAGTCAAAGGTGGAAGAATCGCTTGAACCTAGGAGGCGGAGGTTGTAGTGAGCTGAGATAGCACCACTGCATTCCAGCCTGGGCCACAGAGTGAGATTCCGTGTCCAAAAAAAAAAAAAAAAAAACCCCTCTAAATGGAAATCTTTTCCTTACAGAGAAGGAATGATGGAGGTAGATAATCATCATTTTGCCAACAATAGAGTAAAAACTTAGGCAAAAAACAATTAATATCTGCTGAACCAGGACAGAAACATTTGATGAGGAACAGAATCCTTATATAATCTCAAAATGTCTTCCCAAGTGTTAGTTAATAATTATAAAAGGAAAAAAAAACATCATAGACAACAGAGAAAACATCAAAACCTAACCAGTGGTCAAAATTAGCATTATTAGTCGGGGGCAGACAGATACCATGTGCCTCTGAATGTGATACCCCAAGAAGGTTTTCCAGCCCCAAATGCGTCACCTAAATCTACCTACTATAAGGAACCATCAGATGAAGCCAAATTGAAGGACAGTCTACGGCCTGTCTCAACTGGCCTCTTTACAAAAATGACAATGCCATAGAGGACAAAGAAGGGCTGAGAGGCAGTTCCAGATTGAAGGAGACTAAAAAGACATGGCAAGTAAATATAATGTACTATTTGGATCTTGTACCAGCAAAAAACAAAAAAATACTAAAAAGGATATTATTGGGACAACTGACAAATTTGTAATACAGAGTACAAAATACTGTTTCAATATTAAACTTCCTGATTTGACAATTTTACCGTGATTATGTTAAGAGATTTTTTGTCCTTAGGAATAATGAAAAAATGAAGGGAGAAGAGGTATAATGTATATATATACACACATATATATACACACATACATATATATACATATATATACACATATATGTATGTGTATATATATACACATACATATATATGTGTATGTATATATATACACATATACATATATATGTGTATATATATATGTGTATATATATATATACACATACACGGATTGAGTATCCCTTATCCGAAATGCCTGAGACAAAAAGGGTTTTAGTCTTTTTCCATTCTGGAATATCTGCATTATATGTATTGGTTGAGTATCCCTAATCTGAAAATCTGAAATCTGAAATGTTTCAATGAGCGTTTCCTTTGAGCCTCATGTTGGTACACAAAAAAGTTTTGAATTTTGGAGCACTTCAGATTTCAGATTTTCGAATGAGGGGAACTCAGCCTGTATACATCTATACAGATAGATAGATGAGTGTATATAGATACCTATAAAAAACAGAGAAGGGCAGGGGGAAATAATAAAGCAAAAGCGGAAAGATGTTAAAAATCGAGGAATGTTGAGAATTCTTTGTATTAGTTCTGCAACTTTCTGGTACACTTAAAATTATTTCAAAATAAAGTTATTTAAAAAGTTGTCCTGGCCAGGCACGGTAGCTCAATGCGTGTTATCCCAGAACTTTGGGAGGCCAAGGCGGGCAGATCAATTGAGATCAGGAGTTCGAGACTAGCTGGGCCAACATGGCAAAACCCCATCTCTACTAAAAATACAAAAATTAGCCAGGCATGGTGATGCACGCCTGTAAATCCCAGCTACTCATGAGGCTGAGGCAGGAGAATTGCTTGAACCTGGGAGGCAGAGGCTGCAGTGAGCTGAGATCACGCCACTGCACTCCATTCTTGGCGACAGAGTGAGATTCTGTCTCAAAAAAACACAAAGTTATCCCATTACATCTATAACTTACAGAATTCCAAGACCAGAAGCAGGCAGAGGGGGCTGATAGTTCATTTCCTGTGGTGTAATGGGAATCAAAAGTCCATTTCTAGGGAATAGTGTTAGGGGAGCCAGGATCACCCACTGCTTGAAATGGGGATTCTTATGGCCACTTAGAGTTGTGGCTTAAATAAAGCTGCATATCGGAGGCAGCAGAAAGTAAGTAGCTGATGGAGCCAAGAAACCAGATATTGAGCAAAAATCCTGTTGGGTCATTCTGGATCTGCAATATTCTGAATATATTTGTCAGAATTTATGAAGTGCTTACTATGATCCAGATACTCTTCTGAGCAATAACTTATTGAAATCATCAAAATAACAGTTTTAGATACTATCATTATCCTCATTTGATAGGTGAGGAACTGAGGCACAGAAATGTTAAATAATATGCCCAAGACAACACACAAGTAACCAATAGCGCCAAGACTTGAACTCAGGCTGTCAGGTTTCAGAGCCTTCACTCTTAATAACTGTGCTATACTCTCTCCCTCCCTAACGGATAGGAACCTGGCCTGAACTAGGGACCAGGAGGATGCAACAAAACAGTGCGGAGGGAAGGTAGACTCACATTCCAAGTAAGCCTGCAGATTAAAATTATAAACCACAGAAGAACAGTCAACAAATAATAATAAAAAAATGCAAATAATAGAACTGAAAAATGTAAAGAACACTTAATCTGCTCAAAAGGATAAGGAAAGGAAAAACACCCATTAGAATAGGATAAATCAAAAGCAAGTCAAATGAAACATATATAGGTAGACATGAAAAGAAACCAAATAAAAATTCTATATATTTATAAAATATAGGCCGAGTGCAGTGGCTCACGCCTGTAATCCCAGCACTTTGGGAGGCTGAGGCCAGTGGATCACCTGAGGTCAGGAATTCGGACCAGCCTGACCAACATGGTGAAAACTCATCTTTACTGAAAATATAAAAATTAACTGGGCATGGTAACAGGTGCTTGTAATCCCAGATACTCCAGAGGCTGAAGCAGGAGAATCACTTGAACCCGGGAGGCAGAGGTTGCAGTGAGCCAAGATCACGCCATTGCACTCCAGCCTGGGCAACAAGAGCGAAACTCCATCTCAAAGAAAAAATACAGTGACTGAAATCAAGAACTCTGGTTCAGTTAAACAACCAATTAGACAAAGCTGAAGAGAAAACTGGTGAAGTGGAAGAGGAATCTTATAAAATTACCCAGAACATAGCAAGAGAGATAAGGGCATAAAAAATATGAAATCGAGTAATGAAAAGGCATGAAGGCTAGATTGATAAGACTCTACATACATCTAAAAGTAGTTCTAAGAGCTGACAATTTCCCAGAATTCAATAAAGACCCGAGTCCTCAGATTTAAAAAGCACAGAGAATGGTGAAAAGGCTAAATAAAAATAGACTCTCTCCTGAACATACTGCTGCTGAAAATGCAGAACAGTAAAGACAGAGAAAAGTCTTTAAACTGTTAGAGAGAAAATCAGATTACTCACAGATAAAGGACAATTAGGCTGACAGCAGACTTCTTACCAGCAACAACAGATGCCAAAAATAATCAAGTAATATATTCAAAGTGTTGATAAAAGATGACTGTCAACTCAGACTTGTGAATGGAGCTAAACTCTCCACCCAGAGTATAGGTACAGTGAGGATAACTGTCTAACTTACTGACTTATCTACTTATTTTTATTTATTTTATTAATGATTATCACCCAGAGATCCTTGTTTCAATTAATAAACTATACTTCAGCAAATACAATGTAAGCCCAGAGGGAAACAATGGGATGCAGGAAAAAACAGTAAGTACGGATATGAATAAATTATTTGTTCAAATAACTTTTTTTAAATTAAAAAAGCTGAACAAAAATTCTAGACATCCCCTATAAAAACAAAAGTGGGATGAGGGAGAACAGTAACTAAGGTGTGCTAAGGTTCTTGCCTTACTCAGGAGAAATATAAAAATAATGAATAATTTTTTTTTTGAGTCAGAGTCTTGCTCTGTTGCCCAGGCTGGAGTGCAATGGCGCGATCTTGGCTCACTGCAACCTCCGCCTCCCGGGTTCAAGCAATTCTCCTGCCTCAGCCTCCTGAGTAGCTGGGATTACAGGCGCCTGCCACCACGCCTGGCTAATTTTTGTATTTTTAGTAGAGATGGGGTTTCACCATATTGGCCAGGCTGGTCTCTTGGCCAGGCTGGTCTCGAACTCCTGACCTCGTGATTCCCTGACCTAGGCCTCCCAAAGTGCTGGGATTACAGGCATGAGCCACTGCGCCCGGCCCAAATAATTTTAAATGTTATTAGAAACATATACAACAAATAATAAAAGTTACAATTTTTGTATTAAATATTCAAAAATGTATCGCTTCCAGAGTGGCTGGCAAGATACATGGAAAAGACAGATAAAGAACTATCCACCTAATAGAAGAGAGGAGAGAGAGGCAGGAATTAAGTTTGATAAACAGAAAACACAAATTAAGATGACAGAAATGTACCAGTAATCAAATAGACAACTTTATTAAAATTCACATTCTCTTCTATAAAGTATTCCATAGGTATTTGCAAAGCAATTACTAAAAATGAATGCTTTCCCACTGTCAAGAATCAATTGTATGTCTTTAGTCTTCCACCTTAAATCATGTCTGAAGTGTCATCACGAAGCTGTAGCATCTCCTTGCACTCCCCCTCACCTACCACTAAACTCCTGGCACTTTGGAGTACAACCACTTGCTCTGAACCCTGTCCCTGTCCTCTAGCACAGGGGTCCTCAACCCCCGGGCCGCGGGGGAACGGTCTGTGGCCTGTTAGGAACCCAGCCACACAGCAGGTCGGAGCAGCGGGGGCATTAGATTCTCATAGGAGCATGAACCCTACTGTGAACTGTGCATGCAAGGGATCTAGGGTGCACACTCCTTATGAGAATCTAACTAATGCCTGATGATCTGAGGTGGAACAGTTTCATCTCATCCCCCCTCCCCCGACCACATGTCCATGGTTGGGGACCACTGCACTAGCACACACTATACTTGGTTTTATTTCAGTACCTTTGCTCTTATTTTTCCCAAGCCCAGAATCCTCCAAACCTCCGTCTTTATTCCAAATCCACTGATTCTTTAACCTTAACTGGCTGCTCATCTGGGAAAGTCAGGGCCCAAAGGAAAGGAGGAGCTGCTTGGTCCAGAGTTAAGCTGGCAGACTGAGAATAGGCTGTAGGCCTTTCCACCCCAAATTCCTTAGAAATGACCCCAAATTCCACCCCAAATTCCTTAGAGATTTAAGAATGGGTGCTTTCAGTACACCAAAAACTGTCACAGATAGTAAGGCATGAGAAGGGGGGAAAGGAGGAAGCCACCATTCTCAAAGCATGTACAAAAGAAGATGATACAAAAGTGAGGAGGGGCTGCCGGGGATTCCAAACCCAGAGATGGAAGACCGTGGAACACAGGAGGGGCCTGGGGCATTGAACAGTGTGCTCCCCTACCCCCACCTCACCCTACCTCATTGGCTAGGCTGTGGGCAACAGGTTTCCGCTCTAGAGGGAACACAGAGAATGAGCTTGGGGAGGAGAGGCAGGGAGGCAAGCAGGAAGGAAGCAACATCCAAGAAAAATGGGAAGCCCCCAACACAGAGGACTGGCTTTGGACACACCCCCACCCCACCTACACACCCAGCCTCCTTTCTTCCTTCCATTCTCACAGAGGCAGGAAGCTTCCCTAACCCCATTCAAGGCCAGCCCTCTGATTCTGCCTTTAAAATAACAAGATTTGACTTGTTTACTTCTAAACTGTTTATACGACTCTCATTTCAACATGTTCTTTTCCATAATAGCGTGCTTCTGAAATGGCCAACGGATCTCTAAGAATACATGTGCCAATTTGGTACAATGGTCCTGAGCAGAAATATTCGTACAAATGCATTTTGTTTTCCACAATGGAGGCATTTTTCTGACCAGCTGTGCATAAATCTTGAGCTCTCCATTCAGAGACTACATACCTTCTGCTAGAACAGGGGCTTCTCAACAGAGAGAAGCTGAGACGCTCTCCACTCTCGGCAACCACAGAGCACCCCCACTCCTCGACACCTATTATTTCACCCCACACATCTGCTCGTCTGTCAGAACCTTTCTCCTAATCCCTACCTGACACACCTTACAGTCTCTATTGCTTATTCTCTATTATTAAAGTTTAAGGTGAGTCAACTGCAGTTGGAACTGTAATTATAGAGGACAGATTTTATTGAGAGAAATACATTTTTTTTATGTGATAAAGAAACAGGCTGGGTGTGCTGGCTCATACCTGTAATCCCAGCACTTTGTGAGGCCGAGGTGGGTGGATCACTTGAGACCAGGAGTTCAAGAGCCTCCAGCCTGGCCAGCATGGTGAAACCCAATCATTACTAAAAATACAAAAATTAGCCAGAGGTGGTGGCGCATTCCACCCAACTATTCAGGAGTCTGAGGCAAGAGAATCGCTTGAACCAGGGAGGCGGATGTTGCAGTGAGCCAAGATTGCACCACTGCACTCTAGCCTAGGCGACAGCGAGACTCCGTCTGAAAAAAAAAAAAAAAGAAACAATTGAGGGTAATTATTCAAGGCAGCAATAAGTAGAGGAAAAAAATCCAGAATTCAAATCAGACTAACTGATTCCTACAGGAACCAAAGGAAAAGTTAGAAAATGTGTTTCATATCTGAGACTTCCAAATTCTAACTTTGTGAGTAAAACTGGATATTTATATATTCAATTGAATAAATCAAATAGTGTTTGCTAAATCTGTTTCTTCCGAAGAACCAATGGAATTATCACAGAAAATAGTCACCAATCCACTCAAGCAAAGTTCTAATGTAACAGTCAATGATGTGGCGAGGAGTACTGGCTCATGCCTGTAATCCCAACACTTTGAGAGACTAAGGTGAGAGGATTGCTTGAGCCCAGGAGTTCAATACCAGCTGGGCAACAGATTGAGAACCCATATCCACCAAAAATTTTAAAAAATTAGCCAGGTGTGGTGGCGCATGCGTGCCTGCAGTCCCAGGTATTCCGGAGGGTAAGGTGGGAGGATCTCTTGAGCCCAGGAGTTCAAGCTTGCAGTGAGCTATAATTTTGTTGCACTGCACTCCAGCCTGGGTGACAGATCAAGATACTGTCTCGAAAAACAAAAAAAAAGAATAAATAATGTGGCAACCCTGAGTAATACATTTCTGACAGTTTTAGAAGCTTACTGGCTCCAAGATAGTAACATTAACACCTTAAGGTAATGCAGACATTAATAGAAGTTCATAGAGTTATGGCAAAAGCTAACCATCACTAAAGCAACCAACGAAAGAAGTTTAAAATTTGAAAAGAAAAGAATGTAATGGTAATAGTATCTAGGAAGATATGCCATTTGTTCATTTCTGTTCAATAAATTTAACTATAATCATATATTAATAAATACAGAAAATGCTATTAATAATTGTATAAACAAAGAAGAAAGCCCTTAAATATGCAGAAATATAACTCATAGGGGACAATTTTGGCTTTAGTAGAAGTGCCATTAGGAGCAGTGATGTGGAGTGATTCTCAACCTTTCTTGGAGTCACAGATCTGAAAATCTGAAGGCCTCTGTGGAAACATGCACACACATACTATAAGATTCTGCGTGTAATTTCAAGATTAGAAACCCCTGTTAAAGAACAGTTATCTCCTTCTAAACCACTGACAATAGCTAGTTAAATGATTCTGAACAAATCTCCCTAGCCACGCTGATTCACCCACTGGCTCACTGCAGTACCTTGCTCTGTTTCTACTTTTGCTTTCTCTGTGGCTCTTTCCCTTGATCTGCTCCACCCATTCCTCCACTCAAGCCATTCTGTCTCCCTGCCCAGCTTTCTCCAATTCCTCTCCTACTCCCATTTTTCCCTATATATGCTCCCACCCCCATGTCCTTAACTGGTCTGATATGAAAATAAATCATATACTTGGGTGACCTAATTAACTAAATTTTTATGTTATTATTCATAATTTAAAAGCCAGTGAGCTGAAAAATTGACATTTACAGACAGAGATTGAGAGATTAATTGTAAGATTAAAAAAAGGAAAGGAGGAAAAAACAGTGTTTTTCAAGAGAAAAAAATTATTTTATATCTGGCCCTTAATTTTTATCTCTATATTTTTTCCCATAGGTCCATACTAGGAAAAAATGACTGTGTCCCCACCTGTGACAATCAGGATGTTTCAAGACACAGAGAGCCCCAGGCATTCACAGTGGGTCCAGAACACAGAACAAAGAGATGAGGGCAGGAGCTCTGTGCTATGCCAAGGCCGGAAGGCCTAGAGGGCTCTCTATCCAGAATCTGGCTGACACTGAGATGCGACCAAGTCCAATCTCCAACAGTTAGGGGGTGGTACATTTTACACAACTCTCCAAGTAGCCAGCACTGTCTATGGCTCTACCATATACTCTAAATCACAACAGAAAGACGCTGTAGGAAAAAAGGCTAACAAGGTATGTGGGAAGGAGTAGAGGCATCCTAATGCTAAATTCAGCCACAGTTGGCTAAAGTTCATCTATAAAATTCAAAATTCAGTGTGTGTGGTGGCTCATGCCTATAATACCAGCATTTTGGGAGGCTGGGGTGGGAGAATCTCTTGAGGCAAGGAGTCGGAGACAAGCCTGGGCAACAGAGTCAGACTCTGTCTCTATAAAAAACTTAAAAATTAGTTGGGCATGGTGGCAAGCACCTATATTCCTAGCTACTCCAGAGGCCAAGGTGAGAGGATCACTTGAGCCCAGGAGTTTGTCACATCGCTGCAGTCCAGCCTGAGTGACAGAGTGGGACCTTGTCTCAAAAAAAAAAAAAAAAAATCCAACAAACAAAATTCATAATCCTTGTACCACAGAAATTATCTGCAGGTGAATTGTTTCACAATTAGACAAATGTTAATGCTTTTAAGGCAAAGTCCATGGAACCAACACTATATGACATCTTTAATTTACTATATGTTTTTTCTATGTCAGGTTCTATGTATACAGATAGAAGTATAGATAAAGATACTTATATTTATCATAATTTTATATATACA
This sequence comes from Pan paniscus, assembly GCF_029289425.2. Taxonomy (NCBI): domain Eukaryota; kingdom Metazoa; phylum Chordata; class Mammalia; order Primates; family Hominidae; genus Pan; species Pan paniscus. The sequence goes on along the minus strand of NC_073253.2, from coordinate 118,168,572 downwards.
TATTTATTTAATATATATGTATACCTAATTATATAATTTTATGTATATATAATTTTATTCAATCCTCACAATAACCATATGATGTAATTATAATCCCTACTCAGTAGATGAGGAATCTGAAGCTTAGCAGAATTGATCAAACTGCCCAGAGTCAAGCACGCTAAGTCAGAAAGACAGAATATCAACACAGATCTCTCTGACTCTAAAGCCTGTGCTCTAAGCCTGAGATCCTGAGCTTCTCAAACTTAAATGTGCGTATGAATCCCCTGGTCCGATTTTGTAGGTCTGGGATAGGGCCTGACAATCTGCATTTCTAACACACTCTCACCAATGCTGCTGATCCATACCACATTTTGAGCAGTAAGGGACCAAATAAACCATTATATTAGACTAACTTCATTCATAACAGCTGTCACTTCTGAAAGTTGAGTAAGTATACTGTCAGTAATATATCTCTAAAAAGGCAACTATTTTAAAGATAAAATGAACAACATATTTCCATATATTAAACTGTGAAATGCTTTTTTTAAAAAAATCATAAAACATAACTCCATATATCCTATAACAAATTTTTAATGAAATTAAATGATTCTCCAATTTTTCTGCACACACTCCTGCTGTCTTTGGCCAGAAGAGTCTCTCCTGTGTCCCATGTCCAAACCAGCTGCATCCTGAGTTTCTACAAGGAAACCATCAGAATCTATTAAAATTACTGCACACTGATAGCAGCAGGGACATGACAAATCGCAGGCCAAGAGTCAGATACCACAGAATGTGTTTCAGGGCTTTGGGGGCAGGCCCATTTGCAACCAAATGATATTGTGTGAGGCTGGCATGCTCAGTGCATGACAAACGGATGCAATTTCGGTGCTGTCTGTGGGCCAGGGGAGATTTCTCTGATGCTGGTTGTGGTTAGTTTACAGAATTGTGTAGAGTTCCCAGATTTGAATCACTTGGGGCTTGAAAGGGCTTCACTTGACAAGCTACAAATAATTACACCCTACTCCTTCTATTGTACTCTATTATTTTGCCCCCTTTATCTCTAGGATTTGAGCTTTTGTGAACAAGCAAGGTCGGCTTCTATTTTGACCACAACACAAAACATTGTTCTTTTCTGATATGATAAATAAAATGAAGCCTTGCAGACTAAACATTTTTATCAGGTCCATTTTCCACTTTTATAGGCAAAAATCAACTTTGCACTCAGTTAGAAGGGTTGAGCTGGACATAAGCAGGCAGGCAGGTTCATGCATCCTCACTTAGTGATGTGATCCAGCTATCTGGTTATTGTAAAAGCTCATTTGAAAAATGGGGCATTGACTAACAGATAAAGGGCATGTGGGCAGTAGCTTTTACAAGGTTTCTGCTTCCTTGGCCTCCTCTCCTCCACCCTCAGCCCCATTCTAACCACCTCTTCATTCGGATATTCTTAATGAAAAAGTTTTTCAAATGTGGGATGCAATTAGAACAAAGCTGCCTTATGTCACTGGCACACGTCTCCGAAACACCAGTATCTCAGATTCAAGTTGGCTATTCCATTTATGAAATATTTTAAAGAGTATATCTCCCATTCTAAGGCAACTCCTAAGGATAATATATTGATCACTGCTTCACATATTTTAATTTGGTAAATGCGAAACTTTATGTGTGGTATTTCTTCAAAGTAAACAGAAGGTTGGAGGAAGCAGTTTTCTGCTTAAACTCAGACTTCAACATTCCATAAACGAGTCCTGGTCCTTAAACATTTTTTTGAAAAAATCTACAATGGTAATTAACACTGACTCAAAGTACCCTAAACATTTTCTTTTAAAATTTAACTTACTTGTTAAGCCTTAACTGTGGGTCAAGTATTGTTCTAAGTCATCTACATTCAGTTTTTGCAACAACCCTATAACATAGCTATAAAATGGCATTTAATTAAAATTTGTTATTACTGGCTGAGCTTGGTGGCTCATGCCTGTAATCTCAGCACTTTGGGAGGCCAAGGCAGGACGATCACTTGAGCCCAGGAGTTCAAGACCAGCCTGGGCAACATAGTGAGACCCTGTCTCTATTAAATACATACATACATACATACATACATACATACATACATACATACAAAAATTGATTAAATTTGTTATTACATCCTCATTTCAGAGATAAGGAAACTGAGGCACAGAGAGGTTAAGTAACTCACTCAATGTCTCACAGCTTGTAAGTGGTAGAGAGGGAAACTGAGTCTGAAGAGTTTGATTCAGGCCCCTTCAATACTGCCTCTTAATTCCACAGTTCCATTTACTTAAGGACAGGGCAACCACAAGAACAATATTCCTCAACTGAGCTGAAACCAAGAGCCTGGAGAGAACTCATGTTGACAGTGTAGACAAAAAATAGTGAGACTGTATTCTCGACAGGGGCTAAAGTTTGCGATTTCAGCTCCTGAAACAGGATACCTTTATTCTTGCCTCACTACATGTTTTGCTGAAAGTTGGACCCCTTCCTATTCTCTAAATCTGCCTTGTCCAACATAGCATAGCACTCGCCACATGCTGCTGTCAAGCATTTGAAACATGGCTGGACCAAATGGAGATACCCTGTAAGTATAAAAACACCAAGTTTCAAAAAATTACTACAAAAATAACAAGTGGTCTCATTAATAATGTTTACACAGATTACATGTTAGAATAATACTTTGGATTTATTGCATTAAATCAAATATATTATTACAATTCATTTCACTTTTTTAATAGGGCCACTAAAAAATTTTAAATCTCTTTGTAGCTCACATTTGTGGCTTGCATTATATTTCTTTTTTTTAATTTTTAATTTTTTTTTTTTTTTTTGGAGACAGAGTCTTGCTCTGTCTGGATCACAGTTCATTGCAGCCTTGACCTCCTGGGCTCAAAAGATCTTCCTTCCTCAGCCTCTTCAGTAGTTGGGATTACAGCTGTGTACCACCACACTCGGCTAATTTTTTATTCTTATTTTGTAGAGATGGGGTCTTGCTTATGTTGCCCAGGCTGGTCTCAAACTGCTGGCCTCAAGTAATCCTCCCACCTTGGTTTCCAAAGCATTTGGGATTACAGGCGTAAGTCACCACAAACGGTGAGCATTATATTTCTACGGGACTGCTCTAAATTCATCCCTTGATGTTTTTCCTGACAGGGAAAACAACTCCAAGAACAGCAGTTCACCTCCTGGGAAGCTTCATTCCCACCTCCACTTCCACTCTTCTCCCTTCAAAACTCTCAGATTTTTATGCTATTGACTCCATTCCTTGACCTTGAAGTACTCACTGTCTTTGGTCTGATTTACAAAAAGCCTTGACCTGACCCTGCTTTTCCTTCTTGCTCTTATGACTTCTCTCCCTCTTTTCATAGTCAAAGCATCTGGCAGGGTCCTCACTCTCTCCCAGCTTTCTTAATCCGCTGTAATCTGACTTCCATTTCCCACTGGCCCCTTCTCCACCTCATTCTCCTGACCTCTCTGCCCTCTCTAGAACCGCCACTGGGTCTCCAGAACCACACAACAGGCCTCCATTGAGCTGAGCACCAACCAGACACTTGGAAGGGAGGAAAGAATCTTACCACTTCTGTGAACAAAACAAGGAAGTGGCACCAACCTTCCCACTCCATTTTCCCACCCCGGGTCCCAAAAAGGAGATTCTCTCATTATCTAGGAATAATTTCACTCAAGGCAGATGTGGCTCACTGCAGCTGTACTGGACCCTCCCAGGTCAGCCATCATTCCCTTGTGTGGATTCCTCAACTCCTTGCTCCCTCAACACCTTGCCTGTCCAGGAAAAGCCAGATTCAGGTTGAGTCTCAAGCATCATCTGAACAGAGTGGACATCCGGCATGTGTAGTGGCCATCTTTCAAAGCATGGCCTGAGGGCTCCTGTCCATAGGAGCAGGACCACCAAGAGAGGAGTCCACTGAGGAATCATCATTCATTGGCCTATTGGCTTGAAGACTCCACCAATGGAGAAAGGAGCAAACTCAGGCAGAATCAAAACTCTCACCATTGGCTACCAGAAGGAAGTGAAACTAGAACTAGCTTGGAAAGAAAAAACACAAGTTAACCAACTTCGGGTAAGGGATGGGATAGGCTTCCTGTAGGCAGAAGATCATGAGACACAGAGCATGGGCACCCCGGTCCTCCTGAAGCTGGGGAGTGGGTGGGTTGGTTCAGAGGTGCTGAGTAGAGAGTGAGGCAGAGATGAGATAGAGGATACTAAGTTTTATTTTTTATTTATCTTTTTATTTCAGCTACCAACTACAGTTTTCTAAAGCCCAGATATTCTTTTCAGAATCTCTCATGTCCATCCCATGCCACTGTCCCAGTCCACACCTTCATCCTGGACCACAGCCATAGTCCCATACCTGATTTCAATTAACCTCTTTGGAAACATTCTGCATACCAAGGTAAGTTCAATCAGCCTGGTTTCCTCATTTTCATATCACTTTGCTGTTCAGAAACTTCTGTACAGCCTTGTTTTCTTCACACAGTTATTGAGTTTCAGAGTTTCTGGCCCTATCCCCACCTAATGCAGATCGGAGAAATACCCTTGGCAGCCCCACTGACACTGCTTGAGTAATGTCAGTGACAGGGCATTCTCTCATCTCCACCCCTCCCCTGAAAGCAACTCATACATTCTCCCTACCAGAATGCGCCCTCCTCTCCCCAGTGCCCATCAAAAGTCTAAGGGTTAACTTTGACAGCTTCAACAATGGCAGATGCCCACCCTCCAGGAGGACAAAGAACAAAGGTAGTCTTCCTCAGGGACCTCCTCAACGTGGCTCTGCCCCATGTATCCAAAATATTTCCACTCTCTAACCACCACTGACCTCCTGCACACAGGACACTGCTCCCTTTCTATCGTCCATGATATAATGTTCATTTTATCTTTCAAACTTTACTGAGGGTGCGTTCCTTGACAAAGCCCTGTCCTTTCCACACACTTATTTAAATCCTACCTAGTCTTCAAAATGCAGCTTAAGCACCATCTCTTGCAGGAGGTCTTCCGGGTACTGCACTCCACTCCTCATTGATCTCATTTTCAAAATCTCCATTCAAAACAAGCTATTACCATAGGGCATTCATTATTGATCGACAAGTATTGTGTGATTTTGTGCAGAGCTAAACTAAAAACTCCTTGAGGTATAGAATCATACTTGATAGTTGTCAATGGCCTGTAGTAAGCACAAAGCAGACACTCAAAACACTTCACTTACTGGGTTATATTAATTATGCTACTTTATAACATAAACATAAACGCTTTGCTTCAATGTTGAAACTTTGTTGAGAGTAAGATCACAAGAGGTTAAATGGCACTTTTTAATATCTCCAGCTATTTTTAATGAAACTATTCCTTAAAATGAACTATCTTACAGCATTACCAATATATTAATTAAGCAATTAATCAGTTCAAAATATGATGCCTTCAAAAACTAATATTTTTCATTTTTAGACGCTGACATTAATGGCCAATGAAAATGAATATATCTCTAGGCAAAGGCTGCTTTTAAAAACCCTTCCAAATCTAAAAAATTGTAAAATATATACACTTTCAAAATGTCAGTACTGTGGCCAGCTCAAAAACCTACTGCCTACCCATATTCATCTAAGAAAATCACTTGAAGAAAAGCAATGGGGCCAGGCGCTGTGGCTCATGCCTGTAATCCTAGCACTTTGGGAGGCCAAGGCAGGCGGATCACTTGAGGTCAGGAGTTTGAGACCAGCCTGGCCAACATGGCAAAACCCCGTCTCTACTAAAAATACAAAAATTAGCCAGACGTGGTGGCGGATGCCTGTAATCCCAGCTGTAGCTACAGTTGCTGGAATTATAGGCGCCCGCCACCATGCAGGGCTAATAAGGCCACTTGGGCGGCTGAGGCAGGAGAATCGCTTGAACCTGAGAGCAGAGGTTGCAGTGAGCCAAGACTGCACCATTGCCCTCCAGCCTGGGCGCTAAGAGCAAGACTCTGTCTCAAAAAAATAAATAAATAAATAAGTGTTCCTCATGTTTTGCTTGCCATAAAGAGGACTACCATTCTCCTCCTGCTTTTCAGACCTAGGATGGTAACAACTATTTGTTAGTATTAGGTTGGTACAAAAGTAATTGTGGTTTCTGCCACTGAAAGTAATGGCTTTACTTTTGCACCAACTTGATACGTGCCTTGCACTGTGCTAGGAACTTTTCATTTATTATCTCCATTACATGTTTCTCCTGAAAATGTCTGATGATACCACTCCCCCGTACAAAGGAGTACACTGAAGCATGTGGAGGCAAGTCAAGGTGAGAACCCAAGTCTGGCTTACTTCTATTCTGCTGCACTCCTAGACTGCATAAGCCCCAAGCAAATTATGGTAAAATATTAAAGGAAGATTTCTTTAAAAGTGCATATTTGTATGGGCTATCCATAGACACACACATTTTCCCCATAAACATGAAATCTTAATATCTGAGTTCTGTGGAATTCTGGGTAATCTTTTTTTATGGCATCATATTTTCCATTTGTTGAAATTATATCATTAATCAGTTTTAATACAGTGTCTCTAATGGGCACATATAAGAAATAATTCTAAACAGTTCATGGATAAAATAACTTAGGTCAAATTCTAATTCACCTCTATAAACCCAAAATCCCTTTGCCATACTGAAATTTCTATCAAATGTTTACTTGAAAGCATTAGTTTTGTTTTTGTTTGCTTTAGTGGTATAAGAACAGGAGAGGGGCTTATGGTATGAACTGCATTCAGATCATAAATCATATCCCATATAAGCCTAACTCAAGCACCTCTTTATAGAAATTCAAAATAACAATTTTAATTTTTAGAAACAAATATCAACACTAGCTACTACTGAACCAATTATGTGTTAAGGGCTTGGCACCTATTATTTCATTTGATTAAAACAATTCCTATTGGTTATGAAGCAGTTACCATTATCTCCATTGAAGGAAGCCAAGACTCAGAGCATTTATGCAACTGGTTACCATTCAACACATGGTTAGCCCGTGGTAGGGCCAGGGGCCTGTCCAGGTTTCCTCAACTCCAGAGTTCACTCTTCAACTACACTGCTACTTCCTTCCTCCCAAAAAGCTCAAGAACCTCCTTCTAAAAAGGTCAAGTTGCAGAATAAACATAACCCTAGCTTCTTTCTGATTCATAACAGCTGGCCCTAATGCTGTGTAGCTCAGTACCAGAACAAGTAAAATATGCCGCACATCGATCAGCACTCAAGGGATACACATCAATGTTCCTACTTGAACAATCCCACCTATTTAATGCTCCTACCTTGGTTAGCCAATATGTTAGACAACAAGGAAGCATGCTTAGAGTCCACTCTGCCAGGATATCTCACCCAGCTGCTTTCCTATCTTTCACACAGCTTTCTTGATTGTATCAGTATCTGTCCTTCTGGGCAGGGACCAACCCAAGGTTGTGAAAGCAGGCCCAGTAACATCAGTTGATCCTCACTTAGCTAAACGTAATCTGAGGTAGGCATTTCACATGCATTATTTCATTTAATCTTGGCAATGACTCTTTGGGGTTGCATACTAATTGTAACCCTTTTTTAAGATAAGGAAACTGAGGCTAATAATTTGTTCATATTTAATCTTGCTAACATAACTGTATTTATATATTAATATCTCCATGGAGCAATACAGGATGAGCTGATTTAACTACTGCTCCACTGTACACTGTGTTCACAAATAAAAAGAATCCTGGCTGGGTACAGTGGCTCACGCCAATAATTCCAGCATTGTGGGAGGCCAGGGCGGGTGGATCACATGAGGTCAGGAGTTCAAGACGAGGCTGGCCAACATGGTGAAATCCCATCTCTACTAAAAATACACAAAAAAATTAGCCAGACCTGGTGGCCGGTGCCTGTAACCCCAGCTACTCAGGAGGCTGAGGCAGGAGAATCGCTTGAACTTGGGAGGTGGAGGTTGCAGTAAGCCGAGATTGCGCCATTGCACTCCAGCCTGGGTGACAAGAGTGAAACTCCATCTCAAAAAAAAAAAAAAAAAAAAAAAAAAGATTCCCTTTGAAAGATGAAAGAGAGTGCTGGCATTTCTTCAAAAGAAAACTACCGAAAGTGATGGCACCTCCAGGGCTCAGTACAGTGCCTGGTAAAATTCAGGCCTTCAAAAACCATTCGTTAAATAAATGAATCTAAGTAAATATTGGAGCTGATGAAATTGTGCCTCATACTCCACACCTCTGTGCCTTCACCCAGCCCTCATCTACTGCCACCTCTTACAGCTCCTGCCTGGCACTTCTGCCTGACTGTCCCTGCCAGCCCTCTCTTCAGGCCCTACCAAGGACCCAGCATGCAAACATGCTCACAGCAAATCACATAAACTCTGAGCTAAATTTCCAATTAAACAGACTGCCTGCCTCCCCACGCAGGCATTTAGAATTATCTAGGCCACAGAAAGATCAGCTTCATAGAACTTTTCTAGACCCAGACTCACAGAAGAAGCAAACCCTGACTGCAAAAACAGCTTCAAAAACAAAACTCTGGACTGGGTATGGTCTCATGCTGGAAATCCCAGCACTTTGGTAGGCTGAGGTAGGCAGATTACTCAAGCCCAGGAGTTTGAGACCACCCAGGTCAACATGGCAAAACCCCGTCTCTAGAAAAAAATACAAAAAATAAAATTAGCCAGGCATGGTGGTGTGGTGCCTTTAGTCCCAGCTACTCAGGAGACTGAGGCAGGTGGACCTATTAAGCCTGGAAGGTCGAGGTTGCAGTGAGCTATGATCGCACCACTGCACCCCAGCCAGGGTGACAGAACAAAACCCTGTCTCAAAAACCAAAAACCAAAAAACTAACCTCTGGGTTAAAATGATGTTCATTAAAACTGGCCTCATCTGAACCTGAACGAACACTGATAGGAGTCAAAATTCTACTTCTGCTTAGAGCAAAGCACTGAACAGTGAATGGGTCTCTGTGGGAACTGGCCCCATTCCACCGCCAGCTAGAGCTGTATACTGTGATACAGTCGGCCCTCAGTATCTGTGGGTTCTGCATCCACAGATTCAACCAACTGTGAATAGAAAACAAAAGGGAAAAAAAAACTGAATGTATACAGACTTTTTTTTTGTTCATTATTCCCCAAATAATATACAACAACTCTTTACATAGCATTTACATTGTATTAGGTATTTAAGTAGTCCAGAGATGATTTAAAGTACACAGGAGAATGTGCATAGTTTATATGCAAATACTAGGCCATTTTATATCAGGGACCTGAGCATTCACAGATTTTCATATCATCGTGGAGTCCTGGAACCAATCCCCCACGGATACTGAGGGATGGCCGTACTTACAAATTCAGGATTGGTTCTTTGGCCTATCCTAAAAAGAACTTTTTATAAATGGAGAAAGTAGGAAAACAATACAAGGTTTTCCCAGAGAATACCACTAGGAGCCTATAGCACAGAAAGGTAGTTGGAATATTCTGTGATCAATAAATAGCTGTTAATAATTGGTTTAACCAAAGAATCACCATTATTCATTTGTTCTTAAATATGAAGTGGCTGGGACACTAGAGATGTTATTCTCCAATTTAAAAGCGCTGCAGGGATCTTTTGATATACTGCTTTTATAAAAACTTAAAGCAGTGAATTAAATATGCAATCATTCAAAAGTGAGAAAAAAAGAAAAACTCTCACACTAGATGAAAGGAAGGTAAAATATATGATGATGTATTAACTCCAACTAGCAAAAATGTCTTTAGAAGTATCAGAAATAACAATAGCTGCTCCACATTGTGAGTTCTTTGTGCCCGGTATGATGATCCTTACAAGAAATCCTTACAGAAGATCCTTACGAGAAAAGGGAATAATTATTTTAAGGAATGCAGCTCAGGGAAGTTAAATGACTTGCACAAGTTCCCTGACTAGTCACGATGCCAGAATGTGGAATCAAGTCTATCTGGCTCCAAAACTTAACAATGACACTCCTTAGAACTTCCTCGAGCAGGATGAGGTCAGAAAAGCTTTTTTTGTTTGTTTGTTTTTTGAGACAGAGTTTCACTTTTGTCGCCCAAGCTGGAGTGCAATGGCGTGATCTCCGCTCACTGCAACCTCCGCCTCCCACGTTCAAGTGATTCTCCTGCCTCAGCCTCCCGAGTAGCTGGGATTACAGGCGCATGTCACCACGCCCGGCTAATTTTTTGTATTTTTAGTAGAGACGGGGGTTTCACCATGTTAGCCAGGCTGGTCTCGAACTCCTGACCTCAAGTGATCCACCCACCTCCGCCTCCCAAAGTGTTGGGATTACAGGCGTGAGCCACCGCGCCCAGCCAGAAAAGCTTTTCTTAAGTTCATTTGTTTATAAGCCACTCCTAGATGCACTTTTGCGGAATCAGAATGTGAACCAGCCCTTTAAAGCTTTAAAACAAAGCTGATGCTTCTCCTTTATGCTAAATATACACTCTACAGGGCATCTTTTCCACAACAGGGAAGCTATCTACCCCACAATCTGCAGGCTTAGCTACAAATTAAAATCACCTGGAGAGTTTTTAAACAGTACCAGAGCCTGAGCCCCTATTGCATGAGAATCTCTGGGGACAAAACTTGAAAATTTGTGTTTTTAAGTGTTCCCTGAGAACTACTGAATTAACTTATTAATAATATGTGCTCGGGCAGGTAATCTACCTTAATAAACTCCAAAAGCATCCTGGAGACATCTTCAGTGCAGTAGTTCTCACCTTCCACTGTTCATAACAATCACCCAGGGACCTTTAGAAAATTCTGAAGCTCAATCCATACCCCAAGACCATCAGATTCTCTGAGGGTGGGCCCCAGGCATCAGTAGTTTGTAAAGCTCTCCAGGTGATGCTAGTGTGCAGCAAGGGATGAGCACCATGGTTTTAGCAGACAACGACGTGCACCAGAAGCCCAAACCCTCCTTTGCTGGTGTTCCAATGTGCCATCCACCAGCAGCACCACCACATCAACAACCTTTTTCTCAAACTCCCTGCCTTCTCCCTTAGGGTCAGGCACCTGAAGTGGTGCTAACACCCGAAGTTTTTCCATGTCTCAGGCACTTCCCCCAACTCCCTGCACACGTGCATGCCCGCTTACAAGAAATGCTGCATGAGTCTCCCCTCTGTCCTAAAGAATCATTCCTATGATTGGATGATTCATTCCACATGCGCACGCGTTTGTCATTCTTCCACCACTTTCCATTTTATTATCTCCACTTCCGTTTCTCTCTTATTAGCATTTTTAACTGTCACTACTTTTGCAGCCATGGACAATATGCTGTTCTGAATAGACTAAACTTAGGTACAAAGCTGCAGGCTAAGGAACAACACTGAAACTAAGGGTCATTGGCTGAAACTAAGCTGACATCTCAGGCCCACTGCTATTCACTAGATGTGGGCAGGGTTGAGGTCTTTCTGTTCTGGAGAGCAGCTCTGTTTACCATCTGTAGAAGTTCATCATACAAAGTTTTGAAGCAGTGGAGCTTCCTGCTGTTTTTTGATTACTTACAGCTCCTCGGGATGCAAAGCTCAAAAGATTATCCTAAATTTCCAAGGCACACATTTTGAATAACAACAAAGATCTTTAGGTTGATAGAGACTAAAAAGCTTTGTACATCTCCATTCTAAAGTTCTGAATTATATGAAAATTCTCACATGAGGCCTAGATGAAAAACATTCTATACTACAAGCAAAATGCTTTTTACTCAACAATATTTAAATCCAGAAGAAGCAGCATTCAGGGTGAAGACATTCTCCAAAAGGGCAAATCAGGTGTTGATTAAAGTTTCCCTAGAAGTTATACTACTTTGTACTACTAATGAATGGCTGACAAAGTTAATCCATGGCATCACCCTGCAAACAATCCTCCAACCATGTACAAACATCAGTAAAAAAAAAAAAAACAAACTCATAGCACTAAGAAATGCATTTGCCTGATAAAGTAGTTCTGTACTAGGTAAGACTTAGTCCATTACTGCTTTTTTCAATGCTATCTCAGATTATTTCTGCAAAACTATCAATGGAAAAAACACAGACAATGAATTCAGAGTCTACGATGGAAAAAGCAGATTTGATTTCCATACAAATTATGAGATAAAGCGTAGCAATAATATATTCCAATAATTTTTATGAAAAAGATCAAGATTTCTGACATTTAAAATAAGATCACCACTAATATCCTAAGTTAATTTCAATCCTGTTCATAATCATTGTTATTTAAGAAGAAATTTCAGGATAATATTTAAAAGTTAATTAAAAGCAGCATAAGCATTCATGTCAGTCAAGCATGACCTCTGCTCTACAACACATTTAAATGCATGTCACCTTGACCTGTAACACAGCAATGTAAAAAATTTTGGTCAATATAAATCAAATGTACACTAATTTATTCAGCAGGTTTCCTGGTATCTGAATCAACGTCAGAAATCTAACCAGTATTTGTTATTCTGTTATTGACAAAAGGAAGCATATTTAAATGATAACAAGTACTCATGGGTGTCATTTGGAAGTTAAATTGTTCCCCAAGGACAGCCTCCATAAACAGCTACATTTAAAGGTCATTTACCACCAAATTATGAACAACTGTTGCATTTATTAGCTCAGGCTCAATAGTTTGGAAGCTGCAGTCATCAATTTCTACTGACAATGAGATCTAATTGTTCACCGATAATAAACAAGGAAAACAGAGCTTTTCTATAAACTTTTATCCTGCACTATATTCACATTTTAAAAATTTGGTTGCACACTTTCCACAGGTATGCATTTATTATTTCCAACTGCAAATAAATATCAGATAATAAAATGTAAAAACGTTTCTCATTTTATATTTATCTGAACAAAATGAAGAAAAACACTACGATGTTTATGAAGGAAGAGTACGTTTCACTTTTGGAAGGTGGTACAATAATTAATTTTATGTGTCTACTTGACTGAGCCATTGGGTGCCCAGATATTCAGTCAAACATTCTGGGTGTTTCTGTAAGAGTGTTTTTGGATGAGATGCAGATTTAATCCTGTAGGCTGAGTGAAGAACATTATGATTCATAATGTGAGTGGACCTCTTTGAATCTCGGAGGCAACATATTCCTCATTTGGGTGTGTTACTCCTGCCCATTTATCAAGTGACTTGAAAAGATTCTAGTTTTGAGTGGGTCCCAGAATATGGATAGGCTCTGCAATAGGTCCAAGCTGCCATGCAAACTGCTCTGCCACTTCGGCCATATGATCCAGCAGATCCAATGGTGCCTGAAGTATCCGTGGCAGATACGGATGTTGTTTGGAGTCTCTGGCAGGTTGCTATAGGTTAAGTGCAATGCTGGTTGTTAGAATTTTGGAGCAAAGCCCTGCCTACCTCTATGAATAACCACTCTACTTTTGAGAAACAGCGCTTACCCTGCTACTGGGTCTTAGTAGAGACTGAATGCTTAACCATGGGCCACCAAGTTACCATGTGACCTAAGCTGGCCATCATGAACAGTGTGTTATCTGACCCATCAAGCTATAAAGTTGGGCATGATCAGCAGCACTCCATCATCAAATGGAAATAGTATATATGAGATGAACCCAAGCAGGCCCTAAAGGCACAAGTAAGTTACAGGAAGAGGTAGCCCACATGCCATAGTCCCTAATCCAGCTACACTGCCTTCTCTCCCAGTCTGCACCTATGGCCCCATGGGGAGTTCCCTATGATCATTCTGACAGAGGTTTACGATGGTTCTACATGATATACAGGTACTAACTGGAAGTGGTCAGCTGCAGTACACTGTCCCTCTCTGGGATATCTTTGAAGCAAAGTGGTGAAGAGAAATCCTCCCTGTGGACAGAACTTCAAGCAGTACATTTGATTGTAAACTTTCCTTGGAAGGAGAAATGGCCAGACATATGATTACACAACAATTCAGGGGCTGTGGCCAATGGTCTGAATGGATGGTCAGGGACTTGGAAGGAATACGACTTGGAAGACCATGTCTTCCAAGAAGACCTACATGGAAGACCTCTCTAAACAGTAAATGACAAAAAACTGTGAAGGTATTTGTGTCTCACGTGAATGCCCACCAAAGGGTGATCTCAGCAGAGGAGGATTTTAATAATCATGAGGATTTGAATAAAATGACTCCTTCTGTGCATACAAGTCAGCCTCTTTCCCCAGTCACCACTGTCATCACACAAATGGGCTCATAAAGTAGCCATGGTGGCAGGAATAGAGGTTATGCACAGGCTCAGAAATATGGACTTCCACTCACCAAAGCCAACCTGGCTACAGCCACTGCAGAGCACCCAATCTGCCAGGAGCAGAGATCAACACTGAGGCCCCAATATGGCACCATTCCATATTGGGAATGATCAGCCAGACACCTGACAGCAGGTTGACTACAATGGATTGCTTCCATCATGAAAGGGGCAGAGTTTTGTCCTTACTGGAATACACATTTACTCTGGATACAGACTTGCCTTCCCTGCACACAATGCTTCTGCCAAAACTATCATCCCTGGACTTACAGGATACTGTATCCACTGCCATGGAACTGATTTCATAGCAAATGAAGTGAGGCAATGGTCCCATGCTCATGGAATTCACTGGGCTTACCATATTCCCCATCATCCTGAAACAGCTGGCTTGGTAGAATGATGGAATGGCCTTTTGAAGACTCAGTTACAGTGCTAGCTAAGTTGCAATACTTTGCAGGGCTGGGTCAAGTTTCTTCCCAAGGCTATACATGCTCTCAATCAACATATAATATATAGTGCTGTTTCTCCCATAGCCAGGATTGATAGGTCCAGGAATCAAAGGGTAGAAATGGTAATAGCACCACTCACCATTACCCCCAGTGACCCACTAGCAAAATGTTTGCTTCCTGTCCCCAGGACTTTATGCTCTGCTGGCCTAGAGGTCATAGTTCCATAGTGAGGAATGCTTCCATCAGGAGACACAACAATGATTCTGATGAAATGAAAGCTAAGGCTGTTGCCTAGCCACTTTATGCTCATGTCTTTAAATCAACAGGCAAAAATGGGAGTTACTGTGCCATGTATTGCTCTGCTATGTACTGGCTGGGGTGACTGATCCTGCCTACCAAAAGGAAACTGGACTACTACTCCACAACAGAGGTAAGGATCTCCTGTCTGGAATATGGCAGATCCCTTCAAGCATAGTATTAATATTACTGTACCCTGTAATTAAAGTCAATGAAAAAAACTGCAGCAACCCAATTCAGGCAGGACTACTAATAGCCCAGACCCTTCAGGAATGAAGGTTTGAGTGACCTACCAGGTAAAGAAACACAACCAGCGGAGGTGCTTGCTGAAGGCAAATGGAATATGGAATGGGTAGAGGTATTTATAAATACCAGTTATGGCAGGGCGTGGTGGCTCACACCTGTAATCCCAGCACTTTGGCACGCTGAGGTGAGCAGATCACTTGAGTTCAGGAGCTCCAGACCAGCCTGGCCAATATGGTGAAACCCCAACTCTACTAAAAATACAAAAATTAGCCAGCATGGTGGCACTCACTTGTAATAACAGCTACTCAGGAGGCTGAGGCAGGAGAACTGCTTGAACCTGGGAGGTGGTGGTTGCAGTGAGCTGAGATCTCGCCACTGCACCCCAGCCTGGGTGACAGAGCAAGACTCTTGTTATTCATTCATTCATAAATAAATAATGCCAGCTATGACCACACAACCAGTGACAGAAATTAAGATTGAATTGTCATGAGTATTTCCTCCTTATTTTGTTACAAAAATATGTATGTATATACAGCAAACAAATATCTTTGTTTTCTTCTCTCTTAACCCCTTATCATGTAGCATATGATGTATTGACTTTATGTCATAATATTTAAGTATTAATTATTAACTTTATGTCATCATATTTAAATTATCAGATATCAAGAAGAGTAAACATCACTCAAGGATTCTACCTTCTCTTCTAGGGAAGGAGTTAGTGTATTTGGGGTTATAGGATGGATGTATCATGTGAGGTAGAATTATGAAATTGTTATTATCTTTATTTGGAGAATAAAGACAGTATTTGACCCCCAAATTAGAGCTTCCAACTTGCAGTCTCACCAATAGTGTGTTAGAGAACCTGCCTCCTCTCACCTCCATCCTCATCATGACTGGTTTTTATCAATCTTTTCCATTTTGCCTATTGAATTAAAAAGCAAGCAAGTGGCTGGGCACGGTGGCTCATGCCTGTAATTCCAGTACTTTGGGAGGCCAAGGCGGGTGGATCACCTGAGGTCCAAAGTTCGAGACCAGCCTGGCCAACATGATGAAACCTCATCTCTACTACTCTACTAAAAATACAAAAATTAGCCAGGCATGGTGGTGTGCACCTGTAATCCCAGCTACTCAGGAGGCTGAGGCACGAGAATCACTTGAACCCGGGAGGCAGAGATTGCAGTGAGCCAAGATCGTGCCATTGCACTCTAGCCTGGGCAACAGAGCAAGATTCAACCTCAAAAAATAAATACATAAAAATAAATAAAAAGCAAGCAAACAAACAAATCTTATTTTACTTTGCCTTTCTTTAATTAAGTATGGTTTAAGGAAATGTGTATGAATACCAAGTTGATAGGGAGTAGGCTTTTCATGGTTAATTTTATGTGACAACTTCAGTGGGCCACAGGGTGCCCAGATATTTGGTGAAACATTTCAAACTAAGCACCTGTGAAATGGTACTTCAGAACCTGCTCTACCCACAGTCTTCTCCTTAGTAAACAATGCCATCATTCTGAAACTGCCTTTGCAAAAGTATGGCTGAGACAGTGAAAGAGATCTAACTTAACTGACTCCATCTTGCTTCCAACCTCCAAGCTGTCCTTGTTCATTCCTGAGTGCAGGCTGACCTAACCTTGGGAGGAACTTAGTCTACAGTTTATAGTTTAAAACAAAGACGATAACAGCCCTTTCCCAAAGCAAACCTCCTTCTTGCCTGGGGACTATACTGCCTTTGTAGGAGTAAGAAATTAGCCACAAGATTAGAAATTATGCTTTAGGAGTCATGCAGCTGGAGGCTGCAAGATTCTGCCCTCCCTAAGCTGCTCCTAAGATCAGTGCTTAAGATATTTTGCAGACCCCGCACTTGACAGATCAGCTGGCACCACCCACATCGATAAACTGGCTCATCTGATCTTGTGGCCCCCACCCAGGAACTGACTCAGTGCAAGAAGACAGCTTTGACTCCCTATGACTTCATCTCTGACATGACCAATCAGCACTCCTGGCTCACTGACGTCTCCCCACCCACTAAATTGTCCTTAAAACTCATCACTGAATGTTTGGGGAGATTGATTTGAGTAATAATAAAACTCTAGTTTCCTGCACAGCAGGCTCTTGTGAATTACTCTTTCTCTGTTGTGGTTCCCCTGTCTTGATAAATCGGCTCAGCCTAGGCAGCAGGAAAGGTGAACCCATTGGGCGGTTACAATTCTTCCCTTTTTTCAGGCTAAAAACCTTGGGAGTCACCTTTGTTCGTCACTTTTTCTCATGCCCCAAATCTAATCCATCAGTGGATCCTATGGCCTCAGTCACCAAGAGCTATCAGGAATCCAACCATCTTCCAACACTTCCTTCTACAGAACTAACTGTTGTTCTAAGCCATCATCATCTTTTACTTGGGATACTATAGTAGCTTCCTAACTGAGCTTCCTAACTGCAGCACTCTTCCTTATAGTTTATTCTCCACACTAAAATGGGAGTAATTCTTTTAAGACATGACTCATGTAACCAATAGGTAAGCTCCACAAAGGGAGGGATTTTCATTTACTTTTTTTGCTACTGTGTCCTTGGCATCTAGAACAGTTCCTGGCACATGATTGGTGATCAATAAATACTGAATCATGTCGCTCCTCTGCCTCCTACTTCCCAAAGTAAAAGCCAACATGGGCTGGGAACAGTGCCACTGAATCACGTCGCTCCTCTGCCTCCTACTTCCCAAAGTAAAAGCCAACATGGGCTAGGTACGGTGCCTCATGCCTGTAATCCCAAAACTTTGGGAGGCCAAGGTGGGATGATCCCTTTAGCCTAGGGCTTTGAGACCAGCCTTGGCAACACAGTGAGACCCCACCTCTACAAAAAATAAAAAATTAGCCAGGTGTGATAGCATGCGTCCATGGTCCTAGCTGCTTGGGAGGCTGTGACTCCCGAGGATCAGGTGATCCTGCTGGAGGATCACTTCAGCCTGGGACATTAAGGCTGCAGCAAGTCATGATTGCACCACTGCACTCCAGCTTGGGCCACAAAGTAAGACCTTGTCTCCTCCCACCTCAAAAAAAAAAAGAAAAAAGAAAAGCCAACGTCCTTATCACTGCCTACCAGACCTATGCTCTGCCCTCCCACCCCACCATTCCATTTCCCATTATTTCCCCCACCACACTATATATGACCTTATCTCTTATCACTCTCTATTTTCCTACTGCATTCCAAACCCACTGGATCCTTTCTATTCTTAAAACACACTATGCACACTTCCACTTCATGTCCTTTGCACATACTGCTCCTTCTGCCCAAAAGACACTCCCCTTGGATAACCTCATGACTCACCCCCTCACCTCCTTCAGGTCCCGGTTCCAATGTTGCCTTCCCAGGGAAGGATTCTCTGATGATCCCCCAGCACTCTTTACCTCTCTTCCTTTCTTTTTCTCCATAGTGCTTACAACTATCTAAGATACTATATTTAATTTAATTATCATGTTTACTCTTACTCTCCCCCAACTAGAATGCAAGCTCCTTGAAGGTAGAGAATTTTGATTGTTTTGTTCATTACTGTATCCCCAGAGGGAGATTAGTATGCCTGCCACTTAATAGGTAGATAAATATTTGCTAAATAAGTAGATGACTTGTTTTCATTTTCTCTTGACATTGTAAACAATGCTACAATGAACTTTATATGTATATCTTTATGAATTTATGGATACAGACTAAAAAGTGGGAAGGTTGTTTCAAAGGGTATATAAATATCTTATCTAATATATACTGCCAATTGACCTCCAAAATAGAGCTTCCAACTTTCAGTCTCACCAATAGTGTGTTAGAGAACCTGTCTCCTCTCACCTCCATCCTCAAAAGGACTGGTTTTTATCAATCTCTTCCATTTTGCCTATTGAATTAAAAAAAAAAAACATGCCTTGTTTTACATTGGGTTTCTTTAATTACTGGTGAAATTGACTATCTTTTCTTCCTTTCTTTCTCTCTTTTTTTTTTTTTTTTGAGACAGAGTCTTGCTCTGTTGCCCAGGCTGGAGTGCAGCGGCGCAATCTCGGCTCACTGCAAGCTCTGCCTCCTGGGTTCACGCCATTCTCCTGCCTCAGCCTCCCCAGTAGCTGGGACTACAGGCACCGCCACCACGTACTTTTTTTTCGTAGAGACGGGGTTTCACCTTGTTAGCCAGGATGGTCTCGATCTCCTGACCTCGTGATCCGCCTGCCTCGGCCTCCCAAAGTGCTGGGATTACAGGCACCAGCCACTGAGCCCAGCCTCTTTCTTTTTTTTCTTTAGTCACTTGTACCCCTGATGTTTCTCTCCCCTTAACAAAACCAAACAAAAAACCACTCCCTACTCATGGCTGCTTCCAGACCATACTTTTAGCTGGGGATCTTCAGTCCCACTGTAACCACTCAACCTAATTCTTTAAGCTCCAACCCCAGTATGTGTCCCTCCTTACCAACTATCCACACTTCTTACCCTTCTCCATACAATTCCCTGAGCCTAAAATGATTTCCCTCCCTTTCTCAAACTGGCAAACTTCCACTCAGCCTTCCAGAGTGAGCTTTCATGTCAGCGGCCCCTGCCCCACAACACCAATACAACCACTGGGAATGGGGGACACAGAATAAGTAACCACAAAAATGAATTTTTGCTCTACCTGTCTATGTAACCTCAATAATCAGATGAATTTCCATTAGCAAGAAATAGAGAAAAGGGTGAGGGTGTAAAGAGAGAAGCTTACAGTTTATAAAACAATCCCTACTAAGAAAAGGCAGCTGGTGAGATTCAATTCACCTATTGGCTCTTCCTTAGAATGAGAATTATAAAATCAATGAGAAGAGGGGACTAGCATATTTCAAATACCAACTCACTCTCCTCAAAAAAGAAGAAAAAAAAGCAACTGAAAAGGGACACCATATTGGGCGTTTCAAATATACCCAATCTAATAATCAGAATTTAACCAGCAAATTACATGGGATCTGAGAGGGCTTTTAGCTTTGTGGAAGGTTTTCTGCTCCTTCTAAAGTTTTCAGGAAGGTTAAAAAAAAAAAATCCTGAGAGTTTTCCCAAATCAAATGAAACAGCAAATGAAGTGAGGCAATGGTCCCGTACTCACGAAATTCACTGCTTACCATATTCCCCATCAATCTGAAACAGCTGGCTTGGTAGAATGATGGAATGGCCTTTCGAAGACTCAGTTACAGTGCTAGCTAAGTTGCAATACTTCGCAGGGCTGGGTCAAGTTTCTTTTTTTGGGAGGGGTGGTGGACAAAGTCTCGCTCTGTCACCCAGGCTGAAGTACAGTGGCAGGATCTCGGCTCACTGCCAACTCCACCTCCTAGGTTCAAGCAATTCTTGTGCCTCAGCCTCCCAAGTAGCTGGGATTACAGGGGCACACCACCATGCCCAGCTAGTTTTTGTATTTTTAGTAGAGACAGGGTTTCACCACGTTGGCCAGGCTGGTCTCAAACTCCTGACCTCAAGTGATCTACGCATCTTGGCCTCCCAAAGTGCTGGGATTATAGGCGTCAGCCACCGCACCCAGCCTCAAGTTTCTTTCTCTTGCATTTATTTATTAGATTGGGAACATAAAGGAAGTGGTAAAAAGACTCCACCTGAGTGAAACTAAAATGAATTCTCAGTTACTATGAGACGACATTTTCCTACTATGATAGATAATTAAATAATTCAGCTTTTAAAAATTTTCCTGGCCGGGCGCAGTGGCTCATGCCTGTAATCCCAGCACTTTGGGAGGCCAAGGGAGGCGGATTACAAGGTCAGGAAATCGAGACCATTCTGGCTAACACAGTGAAACCCCATCTCTACTAAAAATACAAAAAATTAGCCATGCATGGTGGCAGGTGCCTGTAGTCCCAGCTACTAGGGAGGCTGAGGCAGGAGAATGGCGTGAACCCGGGAGGCAGAGCTTGCAGTGAGCTAAGACCACGCCACTGCACTCCAAGCCTGGGCAACAGAGCGAGACTGTGTCTCAACAACAACAATAAAAAAATTATTTCACTCTTTAAAAATTGTTAGAAATGTGGTATGCACCTCTCACTGTTAGTGCCCCTTCATCTCCTACAGGGCTAATCTGATTCTACAAATGGAATAAAAGACAGAGTAAGACTTCTTTCAATGTTTAGAGTGGCCCAAAAATAACAAACACAGCCTATGAGCTAGGACCATGAGCCAGGAACTTTGGGGAACTTACACACGTAAAGCACATCAATGGTCAGTCTATGTCTTATGTTAATTATGAGGACTAAACTCTGATTTTTTTTTATCTTGCCCAAATTCCTATCTAAGCGGTCTGGGAGTCATGCCCACAGATGGGTTTTATTTAACCCTGTATATCATGATTTACTTTCCAACCTGACTCTGGCATAACATTAGGAGAGAAAGAAGAACATCAAAATATTTTACCCTGAAACACGTTTCTTTGCCATGTTTTGATGGCCCTGCAAAGCTGTTCTTTGTGGGGAAAATTTTGCATCTGTAAAGAATCTCTATTAACACAGCTAGAAGATCTTTTTCTTCCAGACCCTCCCAATCCTAAAGAGATTAACTAAGATCTGAACAGGAAACATTTGTCACCTATTGTCTCTAAGGGCAGCCACTATTAGACTTCAAAAGAACTTTGGTCTCTACAATCTTTATCTTAACCTGAACATTCCCTTTTTATCTATCCCAGGTTTTTAGGCAAACTCAACCAACTGTCAACCAGAAAATATTTAAATTCACTTATAGCCTAGAAGCTTTTGGCTTTGAGTTGTTTCACCTTTCTGGACAAACCAATGTATTTCTTAAATGTATTTGATGTCTCATGCCACTCTGAAATGTATAAAGCCAAGCTGCACCCTGACCACCTTGGACACATGTTCTCAAGACTTCCTGATGGCTGTGTCACGGGCCATGGTCACTCATATTTGGTTCAGAATAAATATCCTCAAATATTTTACAGAGTTCAACTCTTTTCATCGACAATTATTATTATTTATTATTTGAGATAGTGTCTTGCTCTGCCACCCAGGCTAGGGTGCAGTAGATTGATCATGGCTCACTGTAGCCTTAACCTCCTGGGGTCAAGCAATCCTCCCACCTCAACCTCTCAAGTAGGGACCATAGGTACATACCACTATGCCCAGCTAATTTTTTAAATTATTTGTACAGGTGAGTTCTCACTATGTTGCCCAGGCTACTCCTCAAATCCCTGGGCTCAAGGGATCTTCTCACCTTGGCCTTCCAAAGTGCTGGGATCACGGGCATGAGCTACCACACCCAGCCAAATTTATTTTGTTGGGGGAACAGGATCTCCATATGTTGTGCAGTCTGGTCTCCAACTCCTGGGCTCAAGTCTGCTTTGGCCTCCTGAGTACCTGAGACTGAAGGCATGAGCCATTAACTTTTTCCTTTCCCTAAATCTCTTAAGGAAAGACTAAGATAAGCAGGTCTCATTCATTCATTTATTCAAGTGCCAATGATTACAATATCCAGGCAAATGATTACAATATCCAGACATGATACCTAGAAATCAATGGCATTAAAACAGACAAGGTCAGCCTGGGCCTGGTTGCTCACACCTGTAATTCTAGCATTTTGGGAGGCCGAGGCAGGTGGATAGCTTAAGTCCAAGAGTTTGAGACTAGCCTGGGCAACATGGTGAAACCCTATCTGTACCAAAAATACAATAATTGGCCAGGCGTGGTGGTGGGCACCTGTATTCCCAGCTACTGAAATAGTGAGACATTTAAAATAATAAATACAGTTTTATAAACTTATTCACAGAAAGAAATGAAAATGATTTTTAACCATATAAAAAGATGTTCAACTTCATTCATAAGTCATAAAATCATGAATGACATTAAGAATTACATTGTGATACTATTGTTCACCTATCAGATT
The DNA here is from genome assembly GCF_029289425.2 of Pan paniscus. Taxonomy (NCBI): domain Eukaryota; kingdom Metazoa; phylum Chordata; class Mammalia; order Primates; family Hominidae; genus Pan; species Pan paniscus. The sequence goes on along the minus strand of NC_073253.2, from coordinate 118,145,477 downwards.
GGCACAAATCCAAGAGCCTGAGAACACTCAGTTGGCAAGATTGTGAGGGAGGATACACACTCATAAACTGCTACAGTAATGCATAATACCACAGTCCCTATGGATGGGAATTTGACGACATCAGCTAACATTAAACATGCATGTAATTTTTGGTCCAGTAACCACTGCTAGAAATTTATTCTAAAGACTCACTGACAAAAATACAAAAAGACATGCACACAGGCTATTGATTGAAGACAAACAATGGAGAACAATTCAGATACAGGCTTTACCTTGTTTGACTATACTTTGCTTTAATGTGCTTTGCAGATACTGCATTTATTACAAATTAAAGTTTTGTTGTTATCCTGCATTGAGCAAGCCTATCAGCGGCATTTTTCCAATAGCATGTGCTCACTTTATGTCTCTGTGTCACAGTTTTGTAATTCTCCAAGTATTTCAAAAACTCTTCCACTATTATTTTATCTGTTATGGTGATCTGTGATCAGTGATCTTACAAGTTACTACTGTAATTGTTTTGGAGTTCCACAAGCTACACCCATAAAAAGATGGCAAACTCAATAAATGGTGCTGGCTATCCACAATAGCAAAGACATGGTATCAACCTAAATATCCATCAAAGGAAGACAAAAGTGCTGTAATTCCAGCACTTTTGGAGGCCGAGGTGGGCGGATCACGAGGTCAGGAGTTCGAGACCAGCCTGACCAACATGGTGAAACCCCGTCTCTACTAAAAATACAAAAATTAGCCGGGCATGGTGGCACGTGCCTGTAATCCCAGCTACTCAGGAGGTTGAGGCAGGAGAATCGCTTGAACCCGGGAGGCGGAGGTTGCAGTGAGCCGAGATTATGCCACTGCACTCCAGCCTGGGTGACAGAGCAAGAATCCATCTCAAAAAAAGAAAATGTGGTACATATACATCATGGAATATTACGCAGCCATAAAAAAGAATGAGAGAATGTCCTTTGCAGGAACATGGATGAAGCTGGAGGCCGTTATCCTTAGCAAACTAACGCAGGAAAAGAAAACCAGATACCACATGTTCTCACTTATAAGTGGGCGCTAAATGATGAGAACACATGGACACATAGAGGGGAACAACAGACACTGGGGCCTACTGGAGGGTGAAGGACAAGAGGAGAAAGAGGATCAGAAAAAGTAACTATCAGGTACTAGGTTTAGTACCCGGATGATGAGATAATCTGTACACCAAACCACTGTGACATGAGTTTACCTATATAACAAACAGGCATATGTACCTCTGAACCTAAAAAAAAAAAAGTTAACAAATAAATAAATAAATGATGAAGGGATAAGTGGTAGCCATATGTAGAAGATTGAAACTGAACCTCTTCCTTACACCGTACACAAAAATAAACTCAGGCCGGGCACGGTGGCTCCTGCCTGTAATCCCAGCACTTTGGGAGGCTGAGGCAGGCAGATCACCTGAGGTCAGGAGTTCGAGACCAGCCTGACCAACATGGTGAAACCCTGTCTCAACTAAAAATACAAAAATTAGGCGGGCGTGGTGGTGTGCACCTGTAATCTCAGCTACTTGGGAGGCTGAGGCGGGAGCATTGCTTGAACCCGGGAGGCGGAGGTTGTGGTGAGTTGAGATCTTGCCATTGCACTCCAGCCTGGGCAATAAGAGCGAAACTCTGTCTCAAAAAAAAAAAAAGAAAGAAAAATGCAAATCAAAACAACAATGACATATCATCTCACATCTTTCAGAATGGCTATTATTAAAAAGTCAACCATGAAGGAAAGATACTGAGGAGATCCCTGACCCAAAGGAAATAGACTGCAGCACCGAATGGAAGACTTTGGAGTCACGGAAACTTTTCTTTTGAGCTATTTACAGCTTTTAACCATTAAGTAACAGACCAGGTGCAGTAGCTCATGCCTGTATTCCCAGCACTTTGGGAGGCCGAGGTGGGCAGATCACCTGAGGTCAGGAGTTCAAAACCAGCCTGGCAAACATGGTGAAACCCCATCTCTACTAAAAATGCAAAAATTAGCCAGGCATGTTGGCGGGCACCTGTAATCCCAGCTACTAGGGAGGCTAAGGCATGAGAATTGTTTGAACCTGGGAGGCAGAGGTTGCAGTAAGCGGAGATGGCACCACTGCACTCCAGCCTGGATGACTCTGCCTCAAAAAAAAAAAAAAAAAAAAAGACACAGAACTACCATTTGACCCAGCATTCCAATTATTGGTTATATACCCTAAGAAAATAAATCATTCTACCATAAAGCCACATACGCATATATGTTCATCACAGCACTATTCACAGTAGCAAAAACATGAAGTCAACCTAAATGCCCATCAACAGTAGACTGGATAAAGAAATCTCGATACATATACGCCATGGAATACTGTGCAGCCATAAAGAAAAACAAGATCATGTCCTTTGTGGCAACATGGTTGGAGCTGGGGGCCATTAACCTAAGCAAACACACACAGAAACAGAAAACCAAATACTGTACATTCTCACTTGTAAGTGAGTTATAAGGGAGCTAAACAGAAGAGCACATGGATACAGAGGGGAACAACAGACACCAGGGATTACTTGCGAGTGGAGGGAGGCAGAAGGGAGAAGATCAAAAACCTACCTATTGGGTACTATGACCATTACTTGGGTGATGAAATAATCTGTACGCCAAACTCCTATAACATGCAATTTACCCATATAACAAACCTGCACATGTACCCCTGAACCTAAAATGAGTAAATAAATAAAAGATGGCAAATTTAACTGACAAATGTTGTGTGTTTGGGCTGTTCCACAGACCAGCAATTCCCTGTCTCTCTCCCTCTCCTTAGGCCTCACTATTCCTTAGGACAAACAATATTGAAATTAGGTAAATTAATAACCCTACAATGGACTCATGAGAAAACTTTAATGGGTGAGAAGTTGCTTCTTAAGGAAGGGCAAAGAAAGTGGTTTCTTGAGATGGAATCTACTCCTAATGAAGATGCTGTGAACACTGTTGAAATGATAACAAAGGATATAGAACATTACACAGACTTAGCTGATAAAGCAGCAGCAGCATTTGACAGGGTTGATTGCAATTATTTTTTAATAGAGATTGGGTCTCATGAGGTTGCCCAGGCTAGTCTCAAACTCCTGGACTCAAGCAATCCTCCTGCCTTGGCCTCTCTAAGTGCTAGGATTACAAGTTAGAGCCACCATGCTCAGACACCTGAAACCAATTTTGGAAGAATTTCTGAGGGTAAAATACTATCAAACAGCATCATATGCTACAGAGAAATCTTTCACTAAGAGTCAACTGATAGGGCAAACTTAATTGTCTTAGGAAATTGGCACAGTCGGCTGGGCGTGGTGGCTCACGCCTGTAATCCCAGCACTTTGGGAGGCTGAGGCGAGCAGATCACGAGGTCAGGAGTTCGAGACCAGCCTGGCCAACATGGTGAAACCGTCTCTACTAAAAATACAAAAATTAGGCGGGCATAGTGGCCTGCACCTGTAGTCCCAGCTACTTGGCAGGCTGAGGCAGGAGAAATTGTGGAACCCAGGAGGCAGAGGTTGTGGTGAGCCAAGATTGCACCACTGCACTCCAGCCTGAGCAACAGAGCGAGACTCTGCCTCAAAAAAAAAAAAAAAAAAAAAAGGAAAAGGAAAAGAAATTGGCACAGCCACCAACCTTTTGCAACCACCACCCTGATCAGTCAGCAGCCATCAACATCAAGGCAAACAAAGATTCCCACTCAGTGAAGGCTCAGATGATCATTAGAGTTTTTAGCAATAAAATACTTTTTAATTAAGGTATGTACTTTTTTAAGACATAATGCTACTGCACACTTAATAAACTATAGTGTAGTGTAAACATTTATATGCATTATTAAACCAAAAAATTAGTGTGACTTGCTTTATTAAGATAATCACTTTACTGCAGTGGTCTGGAACCAAACTCACAATATCTCTGAGGTATACCTGTACAGAAAAGAATGATACATCTTCATATATGTCCCTGTGCAGTGATCTCCAGGATATATCATTAAGTAAAAAAAGCAAGTTGAAATAAAATGTTTTAGTATACTACTGTTTAAGAAAAGGAGTGGGGACACAAATATATTAGTATGTGTTTATATTTTTTTCAATGGAAGGATAAGCCATAAGATTTTTTTTTTACATAAGTAACACTATGTTTTTTTTTGTTTTTTTTTTTTTTGAGACAGAGTCTCGCTCTGTTGCCCAGGCTGGAGTGCAGTGGCATGATCTCAGCTCACTGCAAGCTCCGCCTCCTGGGTTCACGCCATTCTCCTGCCTCAGCCTCCCAAGTAGCTGGGACTACAGGCACCCGCCATCACGCCCAGCTAATTTTTTGTATTTTTAGAAGAGACAGGGTTTCACCGTGTTAGCCAGGATGGTCTCAATCTCCTGACCTCGTGATCCACCCGCCTCAGCCTCCCAAAGTGCTGGGACTACAGGCATGAGCTACTGCACCCGGCCTACACTATGATTATTTTTATATGCATCTTTTGATCCCATAAATCTGCTAGCAGTAAGGGCTTCTATATACAGAAGAAAAAATAATTCCCTTTCATCAGTGTAGTGCTGGGGACAGCCTCATACCACTTTTTTTTTTTTTTAAATAGTAATCGATGAGAGCAGAAGATAACAAAGTGAGGACAAAAGCAGATGCTGAATTTCAGTAGATAAACTCGATGCAGTGTGTTTGATTTAGAATTATGACTATGCTTTACACAAATACAAAACAAAATTAGTTTTTTAAGAATTCTTAAAAATACAAAATACAAGACTGGGTAGCTAGCTTGTGTTTTAAGTAGAGAACCAATCCAAGTGATTTTAAAACCAGTCATTTGATTGTACACTCCTAGTGGAACAGGCTGAAGAACAAAATAACTTATTTGGTTTATTTTCAAGTTCTTAAGGCAGGCACAGTGGCTCACGGCTGTAATGCCAGCATCTTGGGAGGCTGAAGCGGTAGGATCGCTTGAGACCAGGAGTTCAGGGCCTGCCTGGGCAACACTGCAAGACCCTCACCTGTACGAAAAAAATTTTTTAAAATACATAAATTTGAAAATCACATCTAAAAAAAAGTTAAAACATATTTCTAGCTCAATGAAAACAAGCTTGCTTGTGCCCCCAAATTTCTAAGCACCATATTTCCAAAATTCAATCCTCTTATGCCTATTTTAATTCTTAAATGAATGTACCATTCTAAGTTTGTTAATGTTCAAGAACAATGTTTTCAAACTGTATTTCTTGTCCTTAAGGGTAAGGAACATACCGCCGGGCGCGGTGGCTCATGCCTGTAATCCCAGCACTTTGGGAGGCCAAGGCGGGTGGATCACAAGGTCAGGAAATCGAGACCATCCTGGCTAACACGGTGAAACCCCGTCTCTACTAAAAAATACAAAACATTAGCAGGCCTTGGTGGCGGGTGCCTGTAGTCCCAGCTACTCGGGAGGCTGAGGCAGGAGAATGGCGTGAACCTGGGAAGCGGAGCTTGCAGTGAGCCGAGATCGTGCCACTGCATTCCAGCCTGGGCAACAGAGCGAAGAATCCGTCTCAAAAAAAAAAAAAAAAGGCTAAAGAACATATTTTACACATGCTTGATTTAATCATTCAACAAATATTTAATGTGGGCTTCTGCTATAAGCCTACCATGAATGAGGCACTGTGCCAGCTACGTCCTTGTTACACAATGGCCTCCTTCATCGTACATGCTGGTAATGGATGACTGAAGGACATGGCGTGGAATTGTGGTCTTCCTGACATCCTGCTGCCCTTCTCCCACTGTGATGCCTGAGGGGTTTGGTGACAGGAATGGACTAACCCATTCCCAGTTCCAGAGATGCCTCCTATTTTAACTCCATCTGGTTAACCTACCCTCCTTGCCATGATGGTTGGTTAAGATAAGCCTGGCCTCAGCAAATTGGCACTGGAATTCCTCTGCAATTCTGTGTTGAAAAATCAACTAGGGATAATGAGAAAGAAACTGAAGGGAGACTTATTTGCTCAGGGGTTCTCGGGAGAAAAGTGTCCTTACTATTAAATGCAGCTGGGCATGGTGGCTCATGCCTACAATCCCAGCACTTTCAGAGGCTGAGGTGGGTGGATCACTTGAACGCAGAAGTTCGAGACCAGCCTGGGCAACATGGTGAAATTCTATCTCTAGCAAAAATACAAAATTTGCTGGATGTGATGGCATGCACCTGTAGTCCCAGCTACTTGGGAGGCTGAGGTGGGGGAATCACCTGAGCCTGGGGAGGTCAAGACTGCAGTGAACTTTGATTGTACCACTGAACTCCAGCCTGGGCGACAGAGTGAAACCCTCTGTCAAAAAAAAAAAAAAAAAAAAAAAAAAAAAAAAAAAAAAAAAAGAAGCTATTCTGAAACAGAAGAGTCACTCTCAGGTAGCCAGGCTTCCTCACTCAGTGTCTCGGACTTGTTCTCAGAAATACAAAATAGTTCAGCAAACCACCACGGCACATGTTTACCTACGTAACAAAGCTGCACTTTCTGCACATGTATCCCGGAACTTGAAGTAAAATAAAATTTTTAAAAAAAGAAAAGAAAGAAAGAAATATATAGATATAGATATAGATATATATAGATATGTGTGTGTGTGTATATATTTATACACACACACATATATAAAATAGCACTACAGTACCAATAAAATGCACACAAATCACTGTTAATTCCAAGGCAGGGTTTACATTGTGTTTATTTTAAAACCAACAAAAACAACCAGAAACTGGATGCTATTAAGGTATTGATAATTTTGCGGTAATATTTACATTTTGGTTATGCTTTTTAAAAGTTTTTACCTGTCAGGTATACACTGTAAAATTATGCAGATAAAATTGTTTTGAATTTGCTTAAAAATACTCCAGAATTTTTTTTTTAAAGACAGGGACTGAGGTGTAGTGAATGAAAGAATTATAAAATATTGAAGATAATGGGTAAATGATAGTTTATTAAATTGTTCTATTTTTGTAGTTTAACCCATAAAAGCTTCAAAATAATAATGATCATAATAATATTTCACATTATGATCCTATATATAAGAAGCTGTCTTGTGTACTGAAGAGCATGATACATTTCTAAGTGTTTATTAAGTAAATCAGTGATAGTATCCAGGTCCCAAGAAGATATATTTGTCTACGCATAACACATGCAGTCACGCACGTACTTAAAATGGACTTGAATCTAATTCAACGCTGTGATTTTTACAGCTATAAAAACTGAAGTCTAAGTCTGGGTGTGGTGGCTCATGCCTGTAATCCCAGCACTTTGGGAGGCTGAGGCATGTGGATCACTTGAGGTCAGGAGTTCAAAGACCAGCCTGGCCAACATGATGAAACTCCATCTCTACTAAAAATACAAAAAATTAGCCAGACATGGTGGCTCGTGCCTGTAGGCCCAGCTACTTGGGAGGCTGAGGCAGGAGAACAGCTTGAACCCAGGAGGCAGAGGCTGCAGTAAGCCGAGATCACACCACTGCACTCCAGCCTGGGTGACGCAGGGAGATTTTGTCTCAAAAAATCAAAAACAAAACCAAAAAACTCAAGTCTAATACATTCATACTTTTGTATTGTGACCTAAGTAGTAATTCTAGTTTTGTTATTTTTGTCAACAATGTATCTTAAAATTCAAACTACAAGCCTACAGTGGCATCCAAGACCTATTATTCTCAGTTCTTAGAATGAACTGCTGTCCATCCTCAACTTGCAAGACCACTCAGGAGCATCTGGCACTTTCTTTCTTGTAAAGCATCTTCCACCCTCTCTCTTCCAGCCTCACACTCCTTGGTTTCTTTCTCCCTCTGGCTTCTGTGCTGGGACTTCTTTGCTTATTCAAGTTCTAAGGTTTTACCCTTGGCCCTCCCTCTTTCCTCACTCTTTCTCTGTGGGTTTTTTTTTTTTTTAACTTTTATGCTGAATGTCCCCTTAGAGCCATATTTCTAAGCCAGACTTAAATCCACCCTAGACTCCAAAATCAAATAGCTATACCCATCACCAAAAACTCAGTGGGTGCCCAAATGAAATATCTGCCCTGCTTCAGTTCTTATTTGCTTACTGGTACCTGCACCCACGGTAGTCACACTGCTGCCATACATCTGGTCACCAGGTACTGGAGATATTTGCAGTCATCACTTCCTTTCCATGTTCAAAGCTAAAGTCTTAGTTCTAGCCTTCATCCTCTCCTTTCTGATCATTTGCAAGTGTCTCTTAAATGATGAGTACTCCAGAATCATCGCTACAGTCTGACTGTCTCCCCCAAATTCTCATGCTGAAATTCTAAACCCAATGTATTGGTATTAGATGGTAAGGCCTCTGGGAAGTGATGAGGTCATGGGCAGAGCCCTCATAACTGGGATTAGTAACCTTATAAAATAGGTCCCAGTGAGATCTTTGCCACTTCTACACAACAAGCAGGGATCACCTACAAACCTGGAAATGGACCCTCGCTAAACACTGAATCTGCTAGCATCTTGATCTTGGACTTCCCAGCCTCCAGAACTGTGAGAAATAAATTTCTGTGGTTTATAAACTACCCAGTTGATTGTATTTTGTTAAAGTAGCCTGAACTAAGATAGTCATCTTTCTAAATGCAAAGCTAATCATGTTACTTCCTTCCTTAAAATTCTCCTATGACTTCCCTGTCTGAAGGTCCACACTCCCTTATAGCTCTCAAGGGTAGTCAGCTGATCTCTCCCCACTATTCTTACTGCAATCACTTTGCACAATCCTGAAATTCCAGTCTGCAGCACAAACCTCCACCTAACTCTCTGAGCTGCTACACGCCTCAAGATCACTGCTCTTCTGGTTTCTCTCCTCCTATGAAGATTACATCACTCATTATTCATTCAACAGACATGTACTGAATTCTGTATTAGGATACAACAGTGGAGATGGACACTACCTAGCCTCAAGGAGTTTATAGCTTGGGGATACTTGGGGAGTTTATAGCAGAGGATATTAAATAAGTAAGCCATTGGGTAGGGAATGGGACAGAATAATCTCCCCAGGAAGTAACATTTGGGTGCATCTGCATTTTCTTACACTACCATCTCCTACTTCTTCACAAACTTATTTAGAGGTGCCCCTCCCCCCACCTTTTTTGGGGGCATATCTGAGTTTTAAAATGGCTTATAAGATTTTGTCCTGTATTTCCTCTTTCTAAAATTCACAATCCTAGCAAAAACCTAATTAGATTTCAAAGTCAGCATTTCCTAAGCACCCCCACCTCAGCACAGCCACCCTGCCAGGCCAAACTGACCTCTCCCTCCCTCAGGCCCCTGGATACAAGGCTCCAGCTGACATTGGGTCACCCTAACCTTTCCCGGCCTAGCTCTGAGCAGCTTCTATATGGGCTGAGAATCCCTAAGGGCAGGAACACCACCCTTCCATCTTTAAATCGCCACCAACACAGTACAGGCCCACAGTAAATAAAGCTTTACATGTTTAAAGGGCAAAAATTCATTCTTTAAAGGTAAATTACTTAGTAAACTGAGAACAAATTTGTATAAACTTCTTGAATAACAATCGTGCAATATCTATAAAAACTGTAAAGGGCTGGAAATACCACTTCTAGTTAAGGTTCTACAGAAATCCTAGTAGTGGGCATAAAAAATCATGTCCAAGGATTTCTTGGCCATCAGCAGATACCTGGGGAAAAAATTACGGCACATCCTACCGTGGTAGAGCCCATCTCCAGTAGTTAGAAAGAGGAGGCAGACCTCTCCATATCAACATTGAAAGATGTCTATAAATTGTAAGATGACAGCTATACTAAAATCTTGCCATTTATTTTTTTAAAAGAAAAAAAAGTATGTGCTCACAGCACAAGGAAAAAATTCTAAGATACAACCAGAAACTTTACTTCTGGGGGAATGAGACTAGAAGCAAAGAGGAGAAACCACCCATTTCTACCTTAAACTTCCTATTACTGAATTTGTTAGAATGTGATGTCATGTGTTTTAAATTTTATTTTTATTTTTTATTTTGAGATGGAGTGTCGCTCTGTCACCTAAGCTGGAGTGCAGTGGCGCGATCTCGGCTCTCTGCAACCTCCGCCTCCGGGGCTCAAGAGATTCGCCTGTATCAGCCTCCCAAGTAGCTGGGATTACCCGCGCCCGCCACCACGCCTGGCTAATTTTTGTTTTTTTTTTAAGTAGAGATGGGATTTCACCATGTTGGCCAGGCTGGTCTCGCCTCCTGACCTCAAGTGATCCGCCCACCTCGGCCTCCCAAAGTGCTGGGATTACAGGCATGAGCCACCACGCCCCGGCCGTTTTAAATTTTAAACACAAACACAGGTCGGGCTCAGTGGCCCACGCCTATAATCCCAGCACTTTGGGAGGTCAAGGTGGGAGGATCCCTTAAACCTAGGAGTTTGAGACTAGCCAGTGCAATATAGTGAGATCCCATCTCTACAAAAAATACAAAAATTAGCCAGGTGTGGTGATTTATGCCTGTGCTACTCAAGAGGCCAAGGGGGAAGGATCACTTGAGCCCAAGAGTCCAAGGCTGCTGTGAGCTAGGATTGCGCCACTGCACTCCAGCCTGGGTGACAGAGCAATACCCTAGCTCTTAAAAACACACATTCACACAAACATAATCGCTAAAGTAAAAAGGTATTTTTTACACGAAAGGGTACATTATTTTACTAGCTTCTTATTTAGGAAACTGAAATATTTTTTAAATTCTGGGGTTTTTTTTAAGCTGCTATATTCATAGCTTATTCACTGCTATATTCCCTACACCCAGAATACAGACACAGGGCAGGCACTCAGTAAATATTTGTTGAATGAAAAACTGCTGTACAATCATAAAACCAGTTGTTCAGAGGGGGAAAGTATCTAATAACTGCTTCACAAACTCACAGAAGCAAAAAAATCCCTTCAGAAGGTATTTTAGGGCTGGGTGTGGTGGCTCATGCCTGTTATCCCAGCACTTTGGGAGGCCTAGGCAGGTGGTTTGCTTGAGCACAGGAGTTCAAGACTAGCCTGGGCAACATGGAGAAACCCTGTCTCTACAAAAAATTTAAAAATTATCCAGGAGTGGCGCCATGTGCCTGTAGTCCCAGCTACTCCAGGGGCTGAGGTGGAAGGATTACATGAGCCCAGGAGGCAGAGGTTGCAGTGAGCTGAGATCACCCCACTGCACTCCAGCCTGGGTGACAGAGGAAGACTGTCTCAAAAAAAAAAAAAAAAAAAAAAAAAAAAAAAAAAAGAGAGAGAGAGAGAGAGATTTTAACAGTTTAGCTCCCAATCTGGATGAGTTAGGATTTTTTTTAAGCAAATATTTAAAGAGCAAACTCTCATCACATAAGCAATCTTCAAACTCTCCCGAATTTGTCCAAAAAAGAGCTCCTTCCACATCAGTTTAATTCACAACCTGGAGTGTGGCACATGCCTGGTCATAAATACAAATAATAAAAAGATACATAAAGCTTTGGGAGAAAAACACAGCTCGTATAATAGAAGAAAATCAATAATGGGCAATGAGCCTTAATTATGGTCTATTTCAAAGTGCTTATTTCTGCAGGTAATTAACTTTTAGCTTGAACCGGTAAGATCAACTTCATCTTTTCTTTGAAAGCCAACGCCTCTAACAAGCAGCCTTTTTATCTTTAGATCCTAAATGAATGTCCCAAAGATGGTAAGCCCTCCATGACTGTTGATAGTGCTGATGGGAGAAGTGAGATACCTGGGAGAAGGAACAACAAGCAAGGTTTTAGGCTTAAGAGACTTGGATAAACTCTCCAAGAAAAAAAAAAAAAAAGCCTTGAACAAACTCGAGGGTTTGTTTGTTTGTTTTTAAGGAAGATACAGACGATTTAACGAAATGTGAATGCACTGGAAAGGATTATTTATATAAATAACTACCACTATGGAACACAGCTCCCTCTCCCTGCATTTTCCTTCCCAAGGAAAGCACTTTAACAACTTGTTTCAGAACACTTGGATCCAGCAGTCTACTCAATTCTCAAAACCCACCGACTTCCTGGACTATTTTTTCAATCACTGTTTTTCATTCTAAATCTTTCTTTGAGATGGTAATTTAGTCCCAACTAAGAAAACACAATGGCCCAAACAGACTGTCACCAAATACCAGTAATATTTAGAGGAGGGGAGAGGGGTTAAAATATTCTCCATCAGAGTAATGTAACTGGTGTTTAGCAAGTGTGTGATTGATGTAAATAAAATAACAAACCTTTCAGACTGCCCTGCAATCTTTCTTCAACCCTACAGGTTCTTTAACAACTGGAAGTAAATTCTTCCAAGGTGTACACACACTCAGACATTTCTTCCACTAGCAATGACTGTCCAGGAAAGAATGTTTTGAATTCATTGGGAAATCTCCACCAACAATTCACTTAGTAAACGTGTTGCTCAAAGGGCCCATGCCCTGGTCTCTGCCCTCCCCTTCACTCTTGAGAGCAGGGGTCCTGTTTCACATTTCTCGGTGACCACAGTCTTAGGTATGAAACAGGTGCTCAGCAAGTAATTTTGCCATTTCATGGAACTGCACAACTCAAAAAGAAAAATCTTTGGAAATCATCTAAAATCAATACACGTGTTTAGTTTGGCTAATAAACAGCTGCAAATTATGATTTTAAAAAAAAACAAACAGGTTTTCCAGCTGAACGAATTATACAGAACTTGGAAGCCAGCGTGAACCTGCCGCGAAGCTACTACTGTCTGGACTGAGGGGGCAGCTGTGCCAGAAAGGAACGCAGCCCATCCTGGGCTCCCGAAGGCGGGCGGCGGGGAGAATGGCTAGTGCCGCGTCCGAGGACTGGAGCTCGGCCGGGAGGAGAGGGTTGGACCCCCGAGGGGCTAGGGGCGCCCGCAGCCGCCGTGCCCGGGAGGGGCGCCCGTTTCCTTGACAACCGCGCCAAGGGCGCAGCCCTTCCTCTGGGACGGGGGAGGGGAGAGAAAACGAGGGGACCCCCTGCGCCAAGGCGGCGGCGGCCAAGGGTGTTTCCTGGGCGCAGCAGCCGCAGGCCTGGCTCGCGGGGCCCTGTCCGCCCGCGGCCCGCGCCTACCGTGTATCCCCGCTCCAGGTCGCTCTCCTCATAGCGAAAGGACGGGATGTAGACCTCCATGGCCGCGCCGGCCAGCCGGCTGAGGGCGAGTTGGGGGCAGGCTCACCGCCGCGGCCGCCGCTCCGCCCACGGCCGGGCCGCCCCGCCTCCCGCCCCGCTGCGCCCCCGGGGCCCCGAGGCTGCGGGCCGGACTCAGGTCTGCGGGCTGACCCGGCCGCTCCCGCGCCCTGGGCGTGCCGGGGGCCGGAAGCAGAGGGCGCAGGGCTCCAGGCGCCTGGGTTTTGGGCCTAACGGGCGGTGGAGATCAGCTGGGCCCGAAAGAGGCGGGGCCAGAAAACCTGAGTCTGCAGAAACGGGGTGTGCGCGCCAACGCGCTGGGCGCGGGGACTGGGCCGCACCCGGCGCTCCCTGACCTGTGGACTCCGGCTGGAGCTTGATTTGCAGTTTGCTAGACGCCACCATTAACAGATTGCCAGACAGCAAAGAATAGAAAGCGTGGCGCTTTTAACTTTTGTTTTGGTTGGTTTAATTTTTTTTTTCCCTCTCGGCTGGCATTAACAGCGGTGAACCAGCCGGCTTATACCAAGACTCTCCGATTTCCCTTCGATTCGAAGGTCAGCGTCTCCTGAGTTAGACGTCGAATCTGAGAATGGTGGTGTACCACAGAGCTCGAAAGTGAGCCCGAAAGTTGGCCGGTCACTAAGACAAACGCTCTGGCTTCACGCTGCAGTTCTAAAATGCCGCCTTTAACTGTGAGGGAAAAACAGAATACGGAAAAAAAAAAGGACTGAACCCGTGCCTCGGACCAGGGTCTAGTAGGCTGAAGGTACCTAAAAGATTAAATGTCCCGGCGGGGGAGGCTTGATTATCAAGTTAGTCAAGTAGACGTTGGGTTTCTTCTTTAGGTTAGCGCACCGAGCAGAATAGAAACGTGGACGTGACTTGTAGGTCACTGAGAAGTGACCTCAGCCATCCAGGAAAAAAGTAACCAGCCAGCGAGCTTTCTTGGACTGTAAACAATTGCACTTAACTCCGTTTGTCCTTGAGTGCAGAGGACATTTCAGCTTAGCAAACCCTAGACTTTATAATGGGACCCTGAGCCGTGCAACAGAGGGATAAGGCAGCTTCTCGTTTTAGGAACTTACCTGATGTGGACCCCTCTACATTAGTCTCATCTGAAGATCCGTCCTCCTAACCCAGCACTCACACATTTGCAGCTCCAGGATGTGCCCTTCTCTCAAAACTCTGTGCCTTAGCTGTGCCCTGTGACTACACACCTTTCTTTTACTTCTGGCCAGCACCTCCTGAGGTAACTAACCAGCTCTGTGGATGATAAGCTATCTGAGTTCAGAGCCCAGCTTTTAGGTTACCTTAAGCCTCTGGTGACTATACACTGTATGTGTGATTTATTTATCTACCCTACCTACTAGGTTTTAGGGCAAGCATGCTTTTAAAAACTCGTCATCTCGTGGTTGGCATAGTATCCAACACGTAACTTATGTAAGTACTCGTCTTTACAGAACTAGTGGAATGCAGCAGGTACTATGTTCGGTATCACATAATGTCTCATTTCATCTCTATAACAATCACATGGCCGGGCACGGTGGCTCATGCCTGTCATCCCAGCACTTTGGGAGGCCGAGGTGGGTGTATCACCTGAAGTCAAGAGTTTGAGATCAGCCTAGCCAACATGATGAAACCTTGTCTCTACTAAAAATGCAAAAATTAGCCAGATTACAGGGTGGTTACTCACCCCTGTAATCCCAGCTACTTGAGAGGCTGAGTGGGAGAATTGCTTGAACCCATGAGGCGGAGGCTGCAGTAAGCCGAGATCACGCCACTGCACTCCAGCCTGGGTGACAGAGCAAGACCCTGTCTCAAAAAACAAAAACAAAACAAAAAACCAGTCACATGAGGAAGCGTTATGATAAGACACAACATGAGTTTCAAGGGCCTCCCACCTCAGCCTCCCAAGAATCAAGTTTTTAATATGCTTTCCATAATATCCTACAACCTGTTAGTAGCCTAAAATATATATTTTGATAAAGGCATTTACCTGTTGGACTTAGGCAGAAATGTGTGATTCCATGAAGGTCTGATAAATGGTCCAAATGATATCCATTTGCTGTATTCCACTAATAGCTGTGTATAATTTACTTTTCCCTTGCTGAAAATGTATACAAACTATCAATGTGTGGGTGTGTTCTTGAGGGTCTATTAGCCCAGCCATAAATGGTAATTGTTACGATTTCAGTTATTATAGATGGCATAATTCAGGCTCACGGGAAGTAAGTATGAAATTACTAGCTAATAATTAGAAGAACTAAATTTCTAACCAAATTCTGTGAGTCTTCCAGCCACCGAGGAAAGGGAGAATAGAGCACCAAAGTAAAAGAACATGGCAAATGTATTTTCCTGTTGTTCCTATGTTATCTTTTAATCCAACTCTACAATCTGTAACAGGCCAGCTAAATATCTTTTCCTCAAAACATTAATAAAAATGCATGCTAAATACAAATATAAAACATTGAACAGTTAGTATCTATTAATAGAAGCAAACACTTTTCAGGAGCAAAATAACAAAATTCTGCTGGAATCTGGGTATAAAATTCTTACACTAAAAGTACATTTACTTAGTATTGGGTAGAAATATACTTCAACAAATTGAGATAAACTGCTTTAACACTAACATTTAGAAGTTTTGACTAAAATGTAAATCGAATATATTATACATTCAGCATTCAATTATAAGATTAATACATCATGACAAAGTAAGATTTATCCCAGAAATGTAAAGATGCCTAAACATTAGGACATCTTTTGATGTATTTCACAATATTGTCAGATTAAAAAATATCCCAATAGATTCTGGAAAAAAATTAATGAAACAGTACAACTATTCACACAAATTCTTAGGCTAGAAGTAGCAAGAAATATCTTTAATTTGATAGATTAATGTCTTAGTCCCTTTTCTGCTGATGGAACAGGATATCACAGACTGGGTAATTTATAAAGAATAGAAGCTTATTTGGCTCAGAACCTGGGAAGTCGAAGAACATGGCCCTGGCATCTGTGAAGGTCATCTCATAGCAGAAGGGCAAAAGAGCATATGAGAGAAAGAATAAGGGGCTGGGTTCACTTCTTTAACAATCTGCTTTGAGAGAACATCAAGGGGGAAGGTTACGTTGAGAGAAATGAAGGCAAGAGAGAGGGGACAGGCATAAATTGGAGGATTTAGATGTGATGAGGTTAAAAGCAGATTTTCTGTTAATGAAGGAGAGAAGAAATGAGAAAGTAGTGAAAGGAGGAAAGTTAAGTTTCAGAAATGCTGACATTAATTTTTAGTGTACTGGCAGTTT
The DNA here is from genome assembly GCF_029289425.2 of Pan paniscus. Taxonomy (NCBI): domain Eukaryota; kingdom Metazoa; phylum Chordata; class Mammalia; order Primates; family Hominidae; genus Pan; species Pan paniscus. The sequence goes on along the minus strand of NC_073253.2, from coordinate 118,129,069 downwards.
TTAAAAAAGAATTACTTCAATATGAGCAAAAATTTGGAAAGAAACGCTTCAGATACCTTTGCTATCTTAACTCAGAAACCTGTACAACAGGCCAGGCGCGGGTACAGTGGCTCATGGCTGTAATCCCAGCCTGGGCGTCTCAGCAAGACCCTGTCTCAAAAAAAAAAAAAAAAAATACGAGTTGCATTTAAAAAGACTGTTGTACAGGTTTTTTTTTTTTTTTTTTTTTGAGATGAGGTCTTGCTGAGGCTGGAGTGCAATGGCGTGATCTTAGTTCACTGCAACCTCCACCTCCTGGGTTCAAGCGATTCTTCTGCCTCAGCCTCCTGAGTAGCTGGGACTACAGGCACGTGCCACCATGTCTGACTAATTTTTGTATTTTAGAGACAGGGTTTCACCATGTTGGCCAGGCTGGTCTTGAACTCCTGACCTCAAGTGATTCACCCCCACCGGCCTCCCAAAGTGCTGGGATTACAGCCATGAGCCACTGTGTTTGCGCCTGGACTGTTGTACAGGTTTCTGAGTTAAGATAGCAAATTGAAAATATATAACTAATTTCAACCTTCTAGCCCCAGTATAAATGCAAGTAATTTTCCCCTTTTTTTTAAAACCCACAGAGATAGAAAAAATAGGAGAGGAGAGAGCAAGACATTTGTCAGCTGAAAAGCAGATAGAAAGGAAGAAACATTTTTAGCAAACGAGAAATCCCAATCTTAAACCAACAGCAGGAAAAACAGAACCAACCTGATTTACACAGCATAATACTCAAAAGGCGCCACAAAAGGAACAATAGGTACCTCTAGAATGGAAGGTAATTGGCTAAAATAAGGAATCTTGGTAAAAACTGAGAATCAGGAAGATCCATTGTTCCCTCTACATCTGGAGAATATTTCCTATAGAGAGGGAAAAAGAAACAATCTTTGCATTAGAAGTTGACTGGCCCGCCGGGTGTGGTGGCTCACACCTGTAATCCCAGCACTTTGGGAGGCCAAGGCAGTTGGATCACCTGAGGTCCGGAGTTTGAGACCAGCCTGACCAACATGGAGAAACCCCATCTCTACTAAAAATGCAAAATTAGCCAGGTGTGGTGGTGCATGCCTGTAATCCCAGCTACTTGGGAGGCTGAGGCAGGAGAGTTGCTTGAACCTGGGAGGAGGAGGTTGCAGTGAGCAGAGATCATGCCATTGCACTCCAACCTGGGCAACAAGAGTGAAACTCCAAAGAAGTTGACTGGCCCAGCTGAGGGCAGGGATACTTTTATAAAAAATAATTGGAGTCTGAGGGTAAGTGATCATACACATACTTAATAATGAATGCTGACACTCTATAAAGGCTGGCAGCAACACCTTTACCTGCTAGGCAGGCAACAGGAAATGTATTCTCTGGGGGAATCTAAATAGCTCAATAGGAAAAACTTCAAAGATATCAACATTGAAAGTCTCCTACAAATAGTCCAATGAGATCACTCTTCAGTGATGCTCTAAGTTGACAGGCCCCATAACTACTCCCAAAGCTTCCAGTCAGCTTTCAAATCCCACTGCTAATCATGAAGAGACATCTAACAAGTAACATATCTGAGGAAAGCATCTAACATGGAAGATATACCAAAATAGAAAAACAATTTGGAAGAAACAAAAACCAGGAGGGGGGAAAAAACTTAGAAAGTAAACTATCACTAATATTTTCAGAGAGATACAGGAAGACATTGCATCTATGAAACAAGAACAGGAAGCTGTTAAAAACAGAAACAATCAGAAAACAGAAAAAGAACTCCTAGAAAGTAGAGCAAAATGACAGAGATGAAAAATAGGAGCAAAAATCAAATCCAGGTCATCCAATATTCAAACAATGGAAATTCCAGAAAGAGAAGACAGAGAATACAGAAGAAAGGAAATCATGGGTGAAATAACTCAAGAAAATTTCCACACCAGAATGTCATGTTTCCAGATTGAAAGTCCCCACACAGGATGAAAACAAACACATGCTATTACAAATCTTTTTTTTTTTTTTTTTGAGACAGTGTCTCACTCTATCACCCAGGCTGGGGTGCAGTGGCACGATCTTGGCTCACCCACAACCTCCACCTCCTGGGTTCAAGCAATTCTTGTGCTTCAGCCTCTAGAGTAGCTGGAATTACAAGCACATACCACCATGCCGGGCTCATTTTTTTTTTTTTTTGTCTTTTTAGTAGAGACAGGGTTTTGCCATGTTGGCCAGGCTGGTCTTGAACTCCGGACCTCAAATGATCTGCCCACCTTGGCCTCCCAAAGTGCTGGGATTACAGGCGTGAGCCATGGCACCTGGCCACTGTTAAAAATCTTTACGTTATTTCAGAACACTGGAGATAAGATCTTCAAGGAGAGGAAGAAAACAGCTCATTCATACACAAAAGATTAGACAAATCAGCGTTTTGGAATTCTCCACAGCAACACTGGAAGCTAGAAGATAATGAATGAAGCAATGTCTTCAAAATTCCAAGAGAAAATTTTTCTAATCTATACTCAAATTATCTATAAAAATTAGGGTAAAGTCTTAAAAATAGGTTAGGCACAGTGGGTAAAGTCTTAAAAATAGGTTAGGCACAGTGGCCCACACCTGTAATCCCAGCAATTTAGGAGGCCGAGGTGGGTGGATCACCTGAGGTCAGTAATTTAAGATCAGCCTGGCCAACATGTTGAAACCCCAAAATCTCTACTAAAAATACAAATTTAGCTGGGCATGGTGGCTTGTGCCTGTAATCCCAGCTACTCAGGAGGCTGAGGGAGGAGAATCGCTTGAACCTGGGACGTGGAGGCTGCAGTGAGCCGAGATCATGCCACTGCACTCCAGCCTAGGTGACAGAGCAAAACTCCTTCTCAAAAAAAAAAAATAATAATTGACTTTTGATGTATTTGTTTTTTTTGTTGTTTTTTTTTTTATTGATCATTCTTGGGTGTTTCTCGCAGAGGGGGATTTGGCAGGGTCACAGGACAATAGTGGAGGGAAGGTCAGCAGATAAACAAGTGAACAAAGGTCTCTGGTTTTCCTAGGCAGAGGACCCTGCGGCCCTCCACAGTGTCTGTGTCACTGGGTACTTGAGATTAAGGAGTGGTGATGACTCTTAACGAGCATGCTGCCCTCAAGCATCTGTTCAACAAAGCACATCTTGCGCCGCCCATAATCCATTTAACCCTGAGTGGACACAGCACATGTTTCAGAGAGCACAGGGTTGGGGGTAAGGTCACAGATCAACAGGATCCCAAGGCAGAAGAATTTTTCTTAGTACAGAACAAAATGAAAAGTCTCCCATGTCTACTTCTTTCTACACAGACACGGCAACCATCCGATTTCTCAATCTTTTCCCCACCTTTCCCCCCTTTCCATTCCACAAAACCGCCATTGTCATCATGGCCCGTTCTCAATGAGCTGTTGGGTACACCTCCCAGACGGGGTGGTGGCCGGGCAGAAGGGCTCCTCACTTCCCAGTAGGGGTGGCCCGGCAGAGGCGCCCCTCACCTCCCGGACGGGGCGGCTGGCTGGGCGGGGGGCTGACCCCCCCACCTCCCTCCCGGATGGGGCGGCTGGCCTGGCGGGGGCTGACCCCCACCTCCTTCCTGGACAGGGTGGCTGCCGGGCGGAGACGCTCCTCACTTCCCAGACGGGGTGGCTGCCGGGCGGAGGGGCTCCTCACTTCTCAGACGGGGCGGTTGCCAGGCGGAGGGTCTTCTCACTTCTCAGACGGGGTGGCTGGGCAGAGACGCTCCTCACCTCCCAGACGGGGTGGCGGGGCAGAGGCGCTCCCCACATCTCAGACGATGGGCGACCGGGCAGAGACGCTCCTCACTTCCTAGATGGGATGGCGGCCGGGAAGAGGCGCTCCTCACTTCCTAGATGGGATGGCGGCTGGGCAGAGACGCTCCTCACTTTCCAGATGGGGCAGCCAGGTAGAGGGGCTCCTCACATCCCAGATGATGGGCGGCCAGGCAGAGACGCTCCTCACTTCCCAGACGGGGTGGCGGCCGGGCAGAGGCTGCACTCTTGGCACTTTGGGAGGCCAAGGCAGGCGGCTGGGAGGTGGAGGTTGTAGCGAGCCGAGATCACGCCACTGCACTCCAGCCTGGGCACCATTGAGCACTGAGTGAACCAGACTCCGTCTGCAATCCTGGCACCTCGGGAGGCCGAGGCTGGCGGATCACTCGCGGTTAGGAGCTGGAGACCAGCCCAGCCAACACAGCTAATCCCCGTCTCCACCAAAAAAATACGAAAACCAGTGAGGCGTGGCGGCGCGCGCCTGCAATCGCAGGCACTCGGCAGGCTGAGGCAGGAGAATCAGGCAGGGAGGTTGCAGTGAGCCGAGATGGCAGCAGTACAGTCCAGCTTCGGCTCGGCATCAGAGGGAGACGGTGGAAAGAGAGGGAGAGGGAGAGGGAGAAGGAGAGGCGAGAGGCGAGAGGCAGATGTATTTGTTTTTAAGAACCTACTCTGTATATTCACCAAAATGAGGGAATAAATCAAGAAAGAGGAAACTGTGGGGTATAGAAAACAAAAGATACAACCCAAAGGAGAAGCAAAGGAAATCTTGAGGATTACCACTGTGCAATGAGTTTAAAAAGGTAACTAGTACAGACTAAAGCAACATGACTCAAGAAGCAGGTGTTTTGAGGTCTGTCTTCACAATATTTTCTGCTGTGTCTTCCTTTTAACCTAAAGGAACTACTGGAAAATATGCTTCACCAACACAAGAAAATATACCAAGAAAGAGGAAGGCCTGAGGATTCCTTATATCCTCAGGATATAAGGAATACATGCCAGGAGAATGGTAAAGGCAATTCCAAATTTGAGAGCAAGAGGAGTCCAAGGATAACACTACAGCAAGTCCAGAAAGCACCAGCCCCATAGAGAAGTCCCCAGGAGAGAGGGCTCAAAGGAAAACAGTTAGAATGGCTAGATTACCCAGTATGGGTGGTCTATGGGAAAATGTACTGAGACACTATTATGGGAAGACATGGGGAAAATTAGCAATAATAAAAAAAAGCACCAACCACATGAAAAAAATCAAGGCATGTTTTACCTGAGGGAAAAATAGCAAGGTAATAGAAAACAAGGAGAGCCTGAGAAACTGTCACAACCAAGAGCAGAAGGAGTCATGACAACTCAGTGTATCCTGGATGTGGTATCCTGGAAGGGGTCCTGGAACAGAAAAAACGCATTAAGCAAAAACAAATGAAATCTGAGTAAACAACAGACTTTAGCTAATAATAATGTCTCAGTATTTATTTATTAGTAGTAACAGGTGTACTATACTAACATGTTGATAGAAGAAATGGTGCAGGGTATATGAGAACACTATATGTATTACCTTCACATTTTTTCCGTAAATCTAAAACTTCTAAAACAGTTTATTTTTTAAAAAAGGAAGAAAATCACAATACACTTCAACTTTTAGCTTTGAATAATATTTGCATAGGCACAATAATGCAAACACTGATTTAACAAAAAGATTGCAATGTAACTACATTGAAAGGGTGGGGAAGAAATGTGTAAAGCAGAGAGATGGCAGAGTGAGAGAACCAAACTCATTTACCATAAAAAAGATAAGTAGGTAATGCCTAAAATTGATGATTGATAGCAATATATGCCTATTATTTAGAAATGTGAAGGTATATGATGGCAGGAGAAACAGCTAAGACTAGAAAGAGGTTGTCTCTGAGGAAAAGGATTAGGAAAGCAGGACATGTGGGACAGAGAACCATTGTTTTTTATTTAGCCTTTTTTTTTTTTTTTTTTTCTTTCCAGACAGGGTCTCACTTTGTCATCCAGGCTGGAGTGCAGTAACATGAACACGGCTCACTGCAGCCTCAGCCTCCTGGGCTCAAGCAATCCTCCCAACCTCAACCTCCCTAGTAGTTGGGATTACAGGTGTGAGCCATCATGCCCAGCTACTTTTTTGTATTTTTTTGTAGAGACAGGGTTTTGCCATGTTGCTCAGGCTAGTCTCGAACTCTTGAGCTCAAGCCATCCACCCAATTTGGCCTCCCAAAGTGCTAGGATTAACAGGCATGAGCCACTGCGCCTGGCTATTTAGCGTTTTCAATGCTAGTTTTCAGATTATGTGCATGTATTAATGTGATAAACATCAACTAAAATAAATCAAAAGGATGAAGTAGATTGTAATGCATTGACAAGCAAGAAAACTGCCAAATAATTGACAAATCAAAAAGCAAATTCTAGGCTGGGCATGGTGGCTCACACCTGTAATCCCAGCACTTTTGGAGGCCAACGTGGGCAGATCACCTGAGGTCAGGAGTTTGAGACCAGCCTGGCCAATATGGTGAAACCCCATCTCTACTAAAAATACATAAATTAGCCGGCCATGGTGGCACGTGCCTGTAGTCCCAGCTACTCCGGAGGCTGAGGCAGGAGAATTGCTTGAACCTGGGAGGTGGAGGTTGTAGTGAGCCGAGATCATGCCACTGCACTCTAGCCTCGGCCACAGAGTGAGACTCCGTCTCAAAATAAAAAATAAAATAAATAAAAAGCAAATTCTAGGAATGCCACAGAAATAACCCTGATGGCATTACTAAATACAGGTTGGTTGCCATATTGAAGTTATTCTCTTTTTCAAAACGTGCCAACATACTAAAAATAAACGTCTTCATTTCTGAAACTTAAGTTCCCTCCTTTGACTACTTTCTCAATTCTTCTCTCTCATTCTCTGGTAGAAAATCTGCTTTCACTTCATCACCGCATTGAAATCCTCTAATTTATGCTTGTCACCTTTCTCTTGCCTTCATTTCTCTCAATGCAACTTTCTCCCTAAATGTTCTCTGAAACCCACCAACAATCCCCAATACTGAAAAAAATCCATCAGTTTTAGGTCATACTTTCTGATGGCTTAAGAAATATATATTTTCTTCAGTTGGCTTCACTGTAAACTCATGATTTTCACTCATTTGAAAATTAGCACTCATCACTAGTCCTTTTACTCATCCCCTCCCTTTTTTTTCCTAAACATGTGCCATTCTTTTTTGGTATCTAATCTTCTTTGGCCTTTCTGCTGACATTACTCCCTGATGGCTTTCTTACTTTGCCTTTTTTGTTTACAAAACAAAAAATGTCCTGCCTTTTCTTCATCTCCAAATACACTCATTCTTCCCTTTCCTTTTGTGCAGAGTAAGAAATATCCCCACTTCTTTCTGAGGCTCTTTCCATCTACCTGACTTCTTTCTTCCCTTAGATATTAGTTTTACCCAGGATTTTGAAATTAGCTTGCAGGTTTCAAAATGGATGGATAAATGAAAGAATAAATGAAACTTGCCATCTTAATTACGATTTCCCTAAATTACCTCCTTTCCTACTTCCACTACAGTGGTTCAGGCCCTTACCATCACTTGGCTGGTTGACTGCTGCCGCATCGAATGTTCTTATAATTTTTTCACTCACCATCTTCCTTCCATGATTTACTATTTCCTCTGGCTTACAACATATTCAAGGTTCTTACATGTGTTTGGGTGGAAATGAACTTTTCTTTCCCTAATAACCATATTTCTATTTCATCCTTGGTCTCCAGGCTTTTTAAAGGTTTCTTACATTTACTGATAACATTCATTTATCTATAGTAGAGTATCTCTGTAGTGCATGAAGTTCTAAACTTTTGTTGGCTGAATACAAATTGATTTTGACTGCTTGCTTTTTTCCCCTCCACCTCTGATGCTCAGCCCCAGGGCTCCCAGTGTGGATCTCCTAGGGCATACTATTCTGGGTTTTTGGTAAGCCTATTTAGACCATAGTCAAGCATAAACTCGTTGTTTTGAAGAAGCCCTAAAGACTGGTGAAATAATCGAAATGTGAGTACTTTGTTCAGACTGAGATGTTAAGTGTTCAGTAAACATTTATTGGATATATGATAGCTAATATTTTATAAAGCACTTGCTATTGCTAAGAAATTCACATTATCTTAGTGTCCTTAAGGAGCATCTGAAGGGACACTTTCCATTATACAGATAAGGAAAGTAACTTTTAGAGATAAATAACTTGCTTAAAGTCAATATTGTAGGCTCTTGAGCCAGGATTCATACTGGTGGGCTGAATGTGTAACTGCATTCTTAATCATTCGATTACACTGTCTTGGCTGTAAAACACTGGTTTCTACAAGAAATAACATGGGCATAGTCATTCCTCAAGAGACATACAAATTAGTCAAGGCAGTAATGCCACACAACTATAATGCAAGATAGATCTCTGTAATTGCAATCTAAAAGGAACAAAGTGTTACTGGAGTCCTACTGAGAGATCAAGAGACATTCCTTCTAGCTAGGGTACTTAAAAGGATGTGGACTTTAGATTTGGCTTTAAAGTTTAAGGGATGGACAACATTTAAACAATTGCTGTTAAAAGGGAAAGGTTAATCAGACAAGGGGTGTCACTAACAAAAACATGAACCAGGAAGGAACAGAGCATGCTCATGAGACAGGAGCCTAATTTCATTAAAGCAAAAGGTGAGTGAAGTTAAGGGATAAGAATCAAGACAGGAAAAATAGTTTGAGACCAAATTATGGAGCAAGCATCTGAACTTTATCTGCAGACTGTAAGGAGTCTATGAAGATTTCTGAGCATAGTACCACGACAAGAGTTATTTAGGAAGATCAATTTGGGAGCAGGTTGTAGGAATGGCAGAGTAGAGAGAGACTAAAAGAATAGTTTTGTTTGTTGTTGTTGTTGTTTTATTTATTTATTTATTTTTTTGAGACGGAGTCTAACTCTCTTGCCAGGCTGGAGTGCAGTGGCACAATCTCGGCTCACTGCAACTTCCGCCTCCCAGGCTCAAGCGATTCTCCTGCCTCAGCCTTCTGAGTAGCTGGGATTACAGGCACGCGCCACCACACCCAGCTAATTTTTGCATTTTTAGTAGAGACGGGGTTTCACCATGTTGGCCAGGATGGTCTCGATCTCCTGACCTCGTGATCCACCTGCCTCGGCCTCCCAAAGTGCTGGGATTACAGGCGTGAGCCACCGCGCCCGGCAAGAATAGTTTTTATAGGAGACTCAAGATAGTCCCAGCCACAAGATCTTGACCCTCAGGAGACAGACAATGGAAATAAAATAAGAAGGGCAGAGATTTCAAAAGTGGAATCAGTTCAAGTTGGTCTTAGTAAAATTATGACACCTAAGCAATATAACTCTAAAAACATAAGCATTTGGCTTTGTGTCTCAGTTACAGAAGGCTGGGACATATTTAAAACTACAATTTAGAAATTAAGTTTGTTTTAAAAGCCTGTTGCATTCACACACACACTTCTACACACAAATATACAAACACACTGTATACACATATATAGTGAGAATATTTGAAATGAAGATCCAGAAAATAAGAGTAGGTTAAAATCAAGATAACTCGAGACTGACTATAGAAGCAGTAAGAAGGCAATTTAGTTTTGTTAAATTTTGTCTGACTTAGTTTTTATTAAAGTTACATGTATAAATTTAAAATAGAACTTTATTTTTTCTCAACTCTCTTAAAACGGTTTATCCCATTAACTGACCTTAATAAGAAAATAATTTTCTGTGTATTCACCTTGACTGGCTTCAGTTACAAAGTTTCCATTTTGCCCAGTTAAGAAATACTTAAAATTATTCAATCTTTAGAGAATTTTTTAAAAGTATGTGACAAGAAAGGAAGAAGAGCATTTTAAATTACTTCATGTGCATTAAAAAACTAGATAGTAAACTACAGCTTCCCTATCTTCTACAATCTTATCAGCGTCTGAAGCAACAGTTGGAAGAAATAAGTTCTCTGTATCCCAAAAGATTTCCTAGAATTCTAAATGTTAATAATTAAAACAGAAATCTTGAAATGCTTATCATACATTTTCAAAGAATGTTCACATATGGTTCACACATAGATTTAACAGGAATAATCAGTTCAATCATGATTTAAGCCCTGGATCTCCTAGTTTAGTTGTAAAATTGAGAAAGTTGTTCTAGACAGGTTATAAACTTCCTTCAAGCAATATAGTACTACAATTCATTTATTGTAGATATTGAACATCCACTACTTGCAAAACATTATGCTACAAAGTCTTGCACCTAAATTATACCTGCCCTTGAGAGTAACAACTAGGAGTTGCTTTTATTCAGCTTTGATTTCTTCACTGGGTTCAGGATGATAAATAAACTAGCTGTTGGACTTACTCTGCATTTTCATTTCCACAGTAAACTCATTTCATTTGTACAATGAAACTTGGAAAACTTTATTATATCTGGGTAATAAAAAAGAGTACCAACAATGAAATAAAGGCATTTTGAGATTTATAAATGTAAAACAAGTTGAATAGTTGAATAGGCATTGTCTAAACCTATGCTGTCCATTATCATAGCCACTAGTCATCCACATGTGACAACTGATCAAATTGCAGCTGGTCTGAATGGAGATGTGATGAAAGTGTAAAATATACATCAGATATCAAAAAAAGAATGTAAAATATCTTATAACTTCAATATATTGGATTACATATTAAAATAATATTTTGGAGCTACTGGATTATTAAAATTGTTTTTTACTTTTTAACATTTGGCTGTAGAAAATTTTAAAATTATATATATGGCCCACATTATATTTATATTGTTCTATGCTCTTAAGTACCTTCTCCATAGATTACCATGACCTATCTTCATGGCCCTCATCAAAAATGCAGGAAAATGAACTATTACTCACATTTATCTTGTTGTAATTCCCTTTTATTGCTATTTCCATGTCTGACCCATTATCTACTTTCATTGTTACATGAAACCAAATCCTTCACTGTGAGGGTTAGGAATGATAATTATTTGATTCTGATTTTACATAAGGAAGTGTGTGTCGGAGGGAGGGTGGGTGATTCTATTGTCTCTTTTCTAATACTTTGAAACAGACTATGTCACTCACACATATAATCTACACGTTTCTTGACTAGTGAATATGATATGAAAATGCCTCCAAAGTCCCTGAGCCAGTGACTTGGACTTCCTTTTCACAGGTGTTATTTTCCCACCTAACTACCAGCGACCTCCCTTCCTTTAAAACAAAATGACTTTGACTGGCCTATCTGCAGTCACTATTATGGAATATCTGCTATCTCCCTGACTCTTGTTAACATGACTGCCCATGCAGGGAGCCATGACAAGAAAACTGAAGTAACATCCCTTATTTAAGGCAGAATAATGGAAGTCTCTATAATTCCCTTAAGACATTAAAATTAAGAGCATTTGTAAAGGAATATAACTTTCCTTCTCTACTCATCTGACTTCCTCCTTTAAAGAAAGCTGATTATGTTAAAAGGCTTATGTCATAGTTAAAGCCATTTATAAAACAATTTATATAACGACAAAGGACGCAATTACTTTTGAACCAACATTAATACTATGAATGCAGAAAATTTTACTAGATCTAGATAATAAAGAAAAAAAGTTTAAGGAGTAGCAACAATGAAACAAAGGTATTTTGAGATTAATATATTAGTATAAAGCTGAATACTTGAAAATAGTTCAGTAGAAAATACAATCAAGGAAATCTATGTGTTAGTCATATTTTTACACACATTTTTTCTTGTTTTACTTAATAGAAGTTCTTTGATTAGAATTGTTTTCCAACATATTTATATTGAAGTTTGATATTTTAAACAAAATATTTTAAAGTAGAAAGGCACTTCAGGAATCAAGAGTTTTATGTACTTGTTTTATAGATAAGAGATTTAAGTGATATGCCCAAAGTCATACTAAATGCAACAAGACTGAACAAATGTATGCTGATCCCAAGTTCAGCTTGTTTCACAATATCTTGCTGCCTTGGTCTTTAACTTTTGATCTCATTAAAAAAACAAACAAACGTTAAATTCAGACCTATCCAATGAAAAGATTATATTATTAGCACTATTAATGTTCTTGTTTTATTTATTTGGGATGAAAGCATTTTTATCTGAACAGGAGAAGTGAAGATTGATGGGTGAAGTGTTGAAATAATTAAATCCTGTTTAAATACTGGTGGGTATCAGAGGCTCATATAATACTTGAAATTTCCAGCACACTCATCTTTTAGTAAATGTGGGCAAGGGAAATGGAAGTCTGGAAGGGAGTCTAGAGTTTAATCAAGGCTGAAAATATTTATTATTTTACTTGGAGGTACTGAATATTCTAATGTACCACATCTGAATGGAAGATTTTAATAATAACTTGAATAACTATCCTATGTGTAAACTATACCTTTGTAAGTAATATACCTGTGGATATAACACTAGGACATCATTATAGTGAAACTATTCCTGGTAAGCCTATCTTTTGCTCAATATTAATGGAGCAACAAGATAGCATCTGATATGTATTACTATGAATTATTCATTTCTGAAAAGTATTCCCAGAAGCAACAAAAGATGATTGTACTATTTCTGCTTCAGTTTCTTCTTAGAAGAGCAAACTTTTGTTTTCCCTGTTCAACTCATCAAGTCTTCATTTTTTTTAGAGACAGGGTCTCACTATGTTGTCCAGGCTGGCTGTAGGTTAGTGGGTATTCACAGGCACGATCATAGTGTACTATAGCCTCAAACTCCTGGGCTCAAGAGATCCTCCTGCCTCAGCCTCCCAAGAAGCTGGGACTACAGGCATGTGAGTCACTGTGCCTGGCCCATCAAGCCCTTATTATTAACCTATTATGTATCAGCCACTCTTCTGGGGTGTGGAAGTATAAATATGAATAACACCTATAGAAGGCTTAACATTTCAACTAAAGCAGAAGCAAACACATGTTAAGGATACTTCGATATATAAATTGTATCCAGTGACTCACTAGAGATGACTTAGTTACACATACCATATCTTCTTCCTATGGAAGGGACATGTGGTGGTTAAGCTCAAGAAGAGGGGTGTTTGTAAGAATATTTTTTAAAAAACAAAAATAGCTCTGACACCAGTCATCTTTTTTTTTTTCTTTTTTTTTGAGATGGAGTTTTGCTTTTGTTGCCTAGGCTGGAGTGCAATGGCATGATCTTGGCTCACTGCAACCTCCACCTTCCTGGTTCAAGCGATTCTTGTGCCTCAGCCTCCCAAGTAGCTGGGACCACAAGCACGCCCCACCACACCCGGCAAATTTTTGTATTTTTAGTAGAGATGGAGTTTCACCATGTTGGCCAGGCTAGTCTTGAACTCCTGACCTCAGGTGATCCACCCACCTCAGCCTCCCAAAGTGCTAGGATTACAGGTGTGAGCCACCGCACCCAGCCATGACTTAAATTTTCATCAGCATTAAGGATTAGATAACAGCTGTCTAAGTAGCATACAGAATGGGTAAAAACATTGCCTGAAGCAAACTAAATTTCACTTTACTTCAAATTTGCTTTGTGTTGTGCTTGCTTATTCATCAAATCATGGTATATTTTAACATGGTACCATTCCTTGTCAACTGTGAGCACAGATGATATACTTTTAGTTTAAAAGAAAAAAAACCAAAAGACAAGAATAAATTAAATATATGCAAAGTACAAGATTCTGAAGATAACGAGAAGATGAACAAAATCCATGGGACTTGTAAAAGTATATAAATACATTTTTTTCCTAATTCTTAAATTGGGCACTTGTAATAGAGATGGTTAAAAACAAGCAAAGACAATTATTCTCTTCTTTACCCAAGACAATCAAGAGTCAAATGTTCTTTGATTTATGATGGTTTCATAAGAAAACTTAAGCTTCATTTAGTCATTTAATGAGTTCAGCTTTGTCAATTAAAATAATTAAGGAATCATGGCATCACCTATATACATCTAGAAGAAAAATTTCTTCCTATTAAAAATGCTTTGAAAAGATTCCTAATGTTTAAATACCCAAATAATTTGTTACTAATATTTCACAAGGAATATCATTTTATTACTGTAATCACAAAATCGTAATTTCTGTACAGGAATGTATAAGTGAACATTATTCAAAGCATTGGTAATTCACTTCATAAAGAGGGTAAACATACTACAGAACACATTGTAAAGAAAAAATATTGTAAAATTTTCTGGTCTTGCAGTGCACTATTTAGTGCAAGTATTTAAGACATAACAGTGTTCAATTCAGCAAAGTATTGCAGAATGTCATGCCACAGTCCACTTAATTCAAAGAGGGTCAGGACATGCAGCTTGTAATAAAATGTCAGTGTGTGTGTGTGTGTATATATAAAACCACATGTAATTCATAAAATATATAGTGGTTTATTTAGATGGTTTTAAATGATTTCACTGTGGAATTCAGCATAACTGGAACAACATCCAAGGTCTTCTTAACGGCAACAATCTTATTGCTAGGCAATGGCTTTGGCTTCAGGTAGGAATGCTTCCCAGTATTTTATCAGCTGTGAATGATAATTAAAATATAAGTTATTCTCATTACCTTTTTGTCATTTATATGCATATATCCTGTACAGCATTAAAAAAAAATCTACATAAGCCGGGCTGGGTAGCTCACACCTATAATTCCAGCACTTTGGGAGGCTGAGGTGGGTGGATCACCTGATGTCAGGAATTCAAGACTAGCCTGGCCAACATGGTGAAACCCCGTCTCTACTAAAAATACAAAAATTAGCCTGGCAATGTGGCGCTTGCCTGTAATCCCAGCTACTGGAGAGGCTGAGGTACAAGAATCGCTTGAACCCAGGAGACAGAGGTTGCAGTGAGCCAAGATCACACCACTGCACTCCAACCTGGACAACAGAGCAATACTCCATCTCAAAAACAAACAAACAAACAAACAAAAACAACATTAAAAAACCAAACAAATAGCTAACAATGACTAATATTTACTAACGTCTGGGTTTTTTTTTGTTTTGTTTTCTTGAGGTGGAGTTTCACTCTTATTGCCCAGACCGGAGTGCAATGGTATGACCTCGGCTCACTGCAACCTCCACCTCCCAGTTCAAGTGATTCCCTGCCTCAGCCTCCTGAGTAGCTGGGATTACAGGTGCGCCACCATGCCCAGCTAATTTTTTTGTATTTTTAGTAGAGACGGGGTTTCTTCCTGTTAGCCAGGCTGGTCTCAAACTCCTGACCTCAGGTGATCCACCCACCTCGGCCTCCCAATGTGCTGAGATTACAGGCATGAGCCGCTGCGCCCGGCCAATGTCTGGTTCTTAAAGGAATCATTTTAATTTCCTTATCTAAAGTCCGTCAATATATTTCATATATAAATTATTTAAAACATTAATTACTCCTGGCTACTTTTAGTTTTTGATGTAAAATAATAGAGTTCTTTTAATGTACAATTTTTTGTTTTATGCAAAATTTTACACAGAACAGTGTTACCATATATTAAATAATACAACTACAATGACCTTTTCCAGCATAAAGTGACAGGATTTCCCAATTCAGAGCATATTGACAGTTTATGTTATTGCTAGACAAAAAAAAATGGGATATAAGGAGGAAGAAAAGAAAATACTGAACAAGAAAAAAAAAAAAGGACTGGATAGAATTAGCTGTCAGTCTTCCTTGAATAGTCCAGAGAACAGACTGAAATATCAACTGAAGTCATGTTTAAAACAATTCCTTTAAAAACAAGCTTATATGACTTATTTTCATATTTAAAAAAATTTAACTTTATGAGCTGTTTAAATAAAAATTAAACACAATTTGAAGACATCATACCACTTAATTCAAAAACAACCTATTATGTTTTACACAAATGACATTCTAGATCCACATATTTTAAAACTGGAAGGAAAAAATCCTTCAAGATATTAAATTACTTGACCTGTTACTCTAATTTACATTAAAATATACAGGAAAATTTTCTGCGATTATCTTTTTATTTAATATACCATTAAAATCCATGGTAAATAAGATAAATGCCCCTTGCAGCATTCAACCACCACCAAACCCAAACAAAATAAAGCAAAAATGAAAACAGTACAGTTTTTTTTTAAATTCTGAAAAAGTGTTTAGCTTAAGTTCTATTTGTTATGGAAGAGAAGAACTTACTATGAGAATTTACTCAAACACGTCTGACCAACAAGGAAAACAAACTAGAAAGACAGTGAAAGGGGAAAGTTGCCCATGAGGTTTCTGATGGCCTAAAACTGGGAAAAGTCTATCTCTGCCTTAGTGTTAAGCAGAGGCAAAAAAAAAAACCTGAGATAGTTTCCAATTAGTTTACCCTTTTATCCTTTACCATCACTGGCTTTCTGTCTTCCATTTCTTATTCTTGAGTTTAAATGCCCAGTTCATTAATCATCTTTTTAAAATAAGAAAGTATACCAAAAACAAATTCTAGAAGTTTAAGTTATAAACAAAAATGGCTTACCTGTTGTTGTGTTTGAACTAGTGATTCTAAGTACTTGATGATAACGGTTTTAAAATCCTTCACTCGTTCTTTCTGTTGAAGTACATTTTAAAAAGTCCGTTAGTAGAAAGCTAAATTCAACTTTACCACAAAATTGCAGCAAAATGTGACCATGTTGTTAAGATAAATGCAAAATTATTATACATGCCTCAAATCTTCCCACTTCTTTTCGAATCGTTTTAGATATCTGTTCAAAATCTCTTTCCCCTTGTTGCACTTTCGCCTCCCACTAATAAAAACAAACAAAGAAATATTTTATGCTTATCTCAAAAAAAAAGTATAGTACTGTCAAGACCGCTCACTTAATTTAATCACAATGCCTGAAAATCCTGAGAAAGCTCAATATTGGCAATGCACAATTTAGCATCAACAGAAATTGCATTTAACTTTCAACCAATAGAAATGCATGTTAGCTTAATTTCCTTTAATATTCCACAGATTTGCTCAATATTAAGATATTTCAATACTGTACTTAATAAACTACAATGTCCAAAGCTTAATTAAATATAACTAAGAAGAAAGATTTTGGGCATAAAATTCACTACAAAATAAATTATCAGTGCTATAGTGTAATTTTCTTAATTACTTTTTTATATCAATAATTATTTCAGAATATATCAATACTGTTAAATCCAAGGATATGTGTTTTTCAAAATTTATAAGCTGATGGAAATATTTTAAATTAGGAAAATTACATGATAAACATTTTAAAAATATTTTTGAAATGGTAAAATGACCAGATTGGAAAAAAATGTGGAATTATGGTCTACTGAAGACCATCAATAAATATTAAATTCAGTACAGAAACAACAAAATGTTGTGATTAGTGAACAATGAAACAACTAAAATAACTGAAGATTTAAGCAATGAAATGATATTTTCCCCACTATGTAACCAAAACACTGGTACATACTCTTCAAAGGGCAGGTACATTTATTTTTAGTAATATAAAGGTTGTCCTACCTCTTCAATTTCCTTATTGAAGCATGGTAAGAAAAGTGTATAAATTATAATAAACTTATACAAATTCACTAAAATACCATATATAATACATATATATGGGGGATAATGTTGCCTGGACAGCTAAATGTGGGAGAGATCTAGCTCTAAAACCATTTTTAGACACAAAATAATAATCTGAAATAAAATTAACCATCTAATAAAAATGTGTAATTATTAATGTAAAGGTTAATTTTAGCTGTTTTCCTTGTATGCTTCTTTATCCATTCCATAAGTAATGAAGGGCTCTGGAGATTTTAATAATAATGATCAAAATGTTAAAGTAATTCTAACACAGTTCATAAAAATATGCAAAAATAGCTACGTGTTGAATGGTTTAGAAAAAAATTATGAAAAATTATGTATATATGAATGACTCATGCAAAACTTAAGTAAAGAGATAAAGCATTTAGTAATCACCTCTCTTATTTCATTTTTAGCTTGCTGTAGTTTATCTGGTTTGTTAGCAACCATCATTTTTGCTTCAGCTTCACGTTTTTTGAGCAAAGTAATTTGAGCATCTTCCCATTTCTGCCAGCACTTCATTCGATGGTCAAACACACCCTATAAGTGAATGACATAATGCTATTAAGTAAGAGTAACATTTAAAATACTTTCATAACACTAGAAGTATTATAATACTGAAAACAATAAAACCAAGTATTTAAGTGCTATTCTAATATACTAAGATACTGAAAGTAAGTATGCCAATATCAAAGAAAATAATCTCCATATTCATTTGCTTAAAACAAAAAAACCCTGTCACTGGATGAAACATGTTCAGAATAAAAACTACATTCAAAACCCATTTCATCACTAGCCTTTAGGGCTTTAAATATGGTTTATAAGATTTATAACAGCGTTTTATGCTTTGAAGATGTCTTTAATAGGAAAATGCTAGTGTCATACCTACGCTGGAAATTTTCCCGCTAAATAATATTAGAAGCATATTAAGTATTAGAAACATGTCTGAAATTGAAAAGACAAAATGGGAAAAACTCATAAGATATGTGGTAGAAGAAATTACCATAGCAAATAAAAAAAGGCAAAGCAATCAAAACGTAAAATATAACAAAATGAATAAAAAGACAGTCTTAAGATGAAAAGGGCAAAAGATGAAGAGGACTATATATATTTTTTATATATACACTGCAGAACTAAAGAAATAGACAAAAAGATCCTAATACAATAAGTCAACCAAATCCATGACTTCTCTCAAGGAGTCTGGCAGAGCAAGGGCAAGTGAATAGAGAAAAGAAATGAAATATGGACAAATTAGTGTAATTAGAAGTCTCATGAAAAAAATGATGGATAGGATGGGAGAACCCACTAAGAATCCTCTTTCTGGCTTGATGTTAGAGAAATATTAAAATTATTTTAGTAATTACTAATCAAACATGAAGTAAATGTTAATAAATTGGGTGAACCAGGAAGCACTAAACCCGAGTTATTTTAATTTATTCCAAATAAAAAACTTTTTGAACCATGAAGCAGTAAAAATACATGTTCCTATAGGGATCTGAAGAGAAAAATATGTAGGTAGTATATTTTTAAAAAGCAGGCTTTGGAGAAAATCAAATTTGGTTCTAATATTAGTTTTGTCACCGTATGACCATGGGTAAATTCACTGAACTTCTCCAAGCTGTAATGATCCCAAATATGAAAGGTGGGAAGTGATGTCTACATTTATGGATTAGAAATAACATAAGGAGTATATTATTGCATAGTGACTTAACCTAGTGGATGCTTAATAATCAGTAGGTACAGCCATTATGGATTACTTCTAAATAACATACACATGTAAATGTAGTTAACTGTTAAGCTTTCTATACAAAAGTGCAAAGGATAGCTTAGTATTATGGAAAAAATGTATAACTAAAAAGCATTTATATAATACGGCAATTTTTAAAAATGTGATAATAGCATTAAAAAATCCAATCAACCAGAAACCAAAGCATTTTTCCAAAGGAATTCTTAAGGATCGTGAACATTTTAAATTAACCAGGACAACAGATATCGAGGGCAAACTGGCAGTCAAAGCACCTTATCTATGGGTATTTAAATCCACTTTGCTATATTTAATTTGTCTTCTCAGATAATTTTTCTTACATTATTAAGTGAATCTTACTGTCTCCTTTGTCTGCTTTTCTTATATTTAAAATACGTTTTTCCTAAAACATCCCTTATTAAAATCCAAAAGTAACATATCTAACACAAATAGATTCAGAAAAAGTCACTATCATTTAAAACAGCAGCGTTCAATCCTTTGGCTTCCCTGGGCCACAATGGAAGAAGAATTGTCTTGGGCCACACATAAAACATACTAACACTAACACTAAGTGATGAGCTTAAAAAAAAAAAAATGTCATCAGTGTTTTTTACAATTTTCTTTTTTTTTTTTTTGAGACAGAGTCTCGCTCTGTTGCCCAGGCTGGAGTGCAGTGGCGCGATCTCAGCTCACTGCGAGCTCCGCCTCCCAGGTTCACGCCATTCTCCTGCCTCAGCCTCCTGAGTAGCTGGGACTACAGGCACCCGCCACCATGCCCAGCTAATTTATTTTTATTTTTAGAAGAGATGGGGTTTCACTGTGTTAGCCAGGATGGTCTCGATCTCCTGACCTCATGATCTGCCTGCCTCGGCCTCCCAAAGTGCTGGGATTACAGGCATGAGCCACCGCGCCCGGCCATGATATTTTAATAAAGTTTGTGAATTTGAGTTGGGCTGCATTCAAAGCTGTCCCCGGCCGCATGTTGGAAAGCTTAACACAAACGATCCCTCTCACTTCCTACACATACACACACACACACACACACACGCACACACACACACACACGACCACATGTTGGAAAGCTTAAGACAAACAATCCCTCTCACTTCCGACACACACCCACACACCCACATACACACGACCACCAAAAAGTAATGTAAGATTTTAGGCCTAGTCTTGCTTTAGGGGAACAGGGCCATATCTTTTCTTCATTTATAAATTCCTCTGTTCAGTAAAAATTTGATTCCTTAAAATATGTACCAATACAGGGAAAAAGCTAATGAACATGCCCTTTAATTCAATATTTGCTTAAGTTCTCAATGTATACATCAACCGGCTTTTCCATTGATATGCTAAATCTAAACTAATTTGGTCCCTGTCCAATTTATTATCTCATAGTATTCTAGAACCAGGACATGTTTATTGTGGTACAGATGTAGGAGCTATGATAAGACTACTAAAGTCAGGTTATTTCAGGAAAAAAAATTAATCTTAAATATACAAATTAACTTTTTCTTCGTTTGTTTTCTTTCCTTTGTAACAAAATAACAGAAAATAAAAAAGAACCAGCACCAGTCAAACTTCTAACAATGCTGTATTAAATCAATTAAATCGTAACAATGTTTCCCTTTGTATGTCAAGATACTAATCCACTCTAGTAGAACCATTATAAGAGGGATAAGTTTACACGGATCATCCATTTAGGACCTCCATTACTCTGCTAATTTATGGCATACATTTGTATGCAAGCTGCTCTCAGTTAGACAAGATTGCAGATGTCTAACAGTTTTTTTGGCCCATCAGGAAATTTGATGCCACAATTTTAATTATTATCATATTGTAATTCAGTTAATCTGAAAATATGCTGCCCAGCTTCATGGAGTTCTGAAGAGGTGCTGAGTATTTATAGCCAAACAATAAAGCATTTAAACCCTTTGGGGAATCCATCTTTTAGTTAAATACATTTTTTTAGTATGTTTTATAAATTGGGATCCCCTACAAAAATTATTTATGAAGAGTTCTAGTGCTAAAAACATTAAGAACCATTGCCCTCAATCTCTGACCCTACTCTAGTGGTTCAAAGAAGCCCAATACATGACAATGCTTGTAAGGATACAGCCAACTCTTATAGTTCTAAATTGCAGAGACCATGTACTATACAAAAGAGGAAAACAGGCATTTCCTGACACAACGCCAGGCTTAGGCAATATTTTGAAATGGGTAAAATGTAGCTTTTTCTTTAGTGTTCCAATTCCTGATGTTTTTTG
This sequence comes from Pan paniscus, assembly GCF_029289425.2. NCBI lineage: Eukaryota > Metazoa > Chordata > Mammalia > Primates > Hominidae > Pan > Pan paniscus. The sequence continues at coordinate 118,107,715 of NC_073253.2, read as the reverse complement.
ATCCTAACAATGGCTCTATATTAATCCCCAAAGTATTCCTAATTTGAAGAACTATCATCAGAAAAGTATGCTCAATATGGATAAAACCAAAGGTTAATTAATATTAAGCACCTATTCGAAATAGATAATAAGCAAACAAAAACTGGGCAAAGGACATGAAGAGTTCATTCACAGAAAAAGAAATGTAGGGCCGGGTGCGGTGGCTCATGCCTGTAATCCCAGCGCTTTGGGAGGCCGAGGTGAGTAGATCACGAGGTCAAGAGATAGAGACCATCCTGGCAAGGTGAAACCCCGTCTCTACTAAAAATACAAAAATTAGCTGGCTGTGGTGGCACACGCCTATAGTCCCAGCTACTCAGGAGGCTGAGGCAGAATTGCTTGAACCTAGGAGGCGGAGGTTGTAGTAAGCCAAGATTGCACCACTGCACTCTAGCCTGGCGACAAAGCAAGACTCCATCTCAATAAAAAAAGAAAGAAAAAGAAATGCAAATGGTTTATCATTTGTAAAGATGTCTTGATTCACACTAAGTAAATGGCAACTTACAAAACAAAAAACCTTCATTCTTGGGTGGTAGTAAAAAGAAACATGTAGGTTTAGGTAGGTTAGGGTACAAAGTAAAATCTTTTTGAACAGTAATTTGGCAATACTTATTGAAATTTAAAATGCATATACCCTCTGGTCAGCAGTTCTACTTATAGAATCTTTATGTCCAAAGAGTTATCAAAACACTTGATTTTTTAAAAGACTAGACTATAATTCAAGGTATATCTAAATGTTATATGATGGAATGCTACACAACCATTAAAAAGACATCTACCGGCCAGGCGCAATGGCTCACGCCTGTAATCCCAGCACTTTGGGAGGCTGAGGCAGGCGGATCATGAGGTCAGGAGATCGAGACCATCCTGGCTAACACAGTGAAACCTCGTCTCTACTAAAAATACAAAAAAATTAGCCAGGCGTGATGGTGGGCGCCTGTAGTCCCAGCTACTCGGAAGGCTGAGGCAGGAGAATGGCATGAACCCGGAGGCGGAGCCTGCAACGAGCCGAAATCACGCCACTGCACTCCAGCCTGGGTGACAGAGCGAGTCTCCGTCTGCAAAAAAAAAAAAAAAAAAAAAAGACATCTACTTATGTTGATAGGGAGACCACTCTATTAAATGGAGTGGGTGTAAAAAGCAGACAAAGAACGCTACACACAGTATATTCCTTTTTGAGAAAGGAAGGGAGGGAGAGAAGGGGATGGAAGGAATAAATGGACAGAGGGAGAATTAGCTTCATGTACACGCATAGCAATTCTGTAAAGACACACAAGAACCTAACAGTTTATGACTGAGGTCAGAGACTACAGGTCTTAGTTCTGCAGGCAAATTTACCTTGCTGAGCTATTAGAACTATCATGTATGTGCATTGTTTTTTCAAATACAAGTGAATTAGTTTAAAGAATAGGACAAAAACAAAAACCATAAAAATTACCTGTCACCTCCTTCCATAATATTTTAATTCCTTTGTGTAGTTGATCTGGGCTAGGTTTCAGTAGAAACTAATCTTAAAGAGCTTAATTTACCTGAAGGCAACTTGACCACAGCTCTTTAACTCTTTTAGTCAATGAATCATTAATTCAGTATTTCCATATATGTAAATAGATATTTGGTGGAAAATAATTCTTGTTCAAATGAATTTAGAAGCCTCTGGATTAAAATTTGTTTTCTTTTTCACTCCTAACCAGTTCTGAGCTTTTAAAAGGCATTCTGAATCTCGCAAACAGGGATACTATATACATAACTTTCCAAACTTAGCTAACTGTAATCCATCTTTTGGTGCCAGTGTTCTATAGAAAATATTTTGGAAAACATGAATATAACTGTAATTTCAGGAAATACAGTAACACAGCAAAAAGACTTAGGGTATGAGGAAAGCTATTTTTGAGGGATCAATATCCATTACACAGGCAGGCTATCACTGCCAGGGGGTCTTTTTCCAGGCTAGCTCTTATTAGCAGATACGTATTCTTTTTTTTTTTTTTTTTTTTTCGAGATGGAGTCTCTGTCGCCAGGCTGGAGTGCAGTTGCGCAATCCCAGCTCACTGCAACCTCTGACTCCCCGGTTCAGGTGATTCTCCTGCCTCAGCCTCCTGAGTAGCTAGGATTACAGGCATACGCCACCATGTCCAGCTGATTTTTGTATTTTTAGTAGAGCCGGGGTTTCACCATGTTGGCCAGGATGGTCTCGATCTCCTGACCTCGTGATCCACCCGCCTCGGCCTCCCAAAGTGCTGGTATTACAGGCGTGAGCCACAGTGCCCGGCTCAGATATGTATTCTTACAGACACTGCCCAACTCCCCTTTTTTGACCCACGGGTTTGTTGGAAGTGTCACACTTTTTTACAACAGGTCTCATGCTATTGGGTGCTCTGGTAAGAAGTGAGAGTGGGTGGGACAAATCTGTAAACTGGATCTCTGTACATCACAACCTGCCTATATATAATGAAGTATATATACTCTGACAACTGCTATGTATATTAACATTTCTAAATACTGAGAAATTAATCACCAACAGCATTAGGAACATTTAAAACAGTAAAATACAAGTAAAATTGGTAATTTTACCAAATAAAAGAAAGCACCATTCTGAAGTGCTAACAATGCTCTAGTAATACATGTCACCAGTTGCTTGAGAACAGAACCATCAATAAATATGCTCATTGTAGATGAGTACTAACTTGATCACAGACTTTAGCTGAAAAAATTTTGCATAAGAAAGAAACAAGATCTCATTAACTTTCTAGATGTTTAAATTCAAGGTAAAAAGTAAATACCCAGTACCCCTCAAACCCCATGATAACTAATATCCATAACAAAAATTCAAAGATCTTAAAGTATCTTCTGAAACATGATACACTGGGTAACGTTCAGTTCAGTTTAACTGTCTGAAAACTGCAGATATCTGCAGAATACTAATTTTTACTAACTGGATTACTTTCTCAACTATTCAGAAATTGGACTATTATATAAGTATTACCATTCAGTAACACAATTTATGATCTAATCTAGTCCCATCTCATCTATAAACACATGGTGACTACATATTTGAGGATACAAAGTCTGATTACATCCAAATTCATGATAAAGCCCCCATTAAACATATTCACTGCAATAATCGTTTCTGGTTTTATCCTATTTATTACACAGTCAGCTTTACTAATGATAATAGAGTCCGGTGAGTAGTTTCAGTTAGTGCTAGAACGAGCAAACAAATGCTATTAGTTAGTTCCAAACTTGTATAAACAAATACATAAGTAAATGTATAATGTTTTCTATCTTATCTGTCATTCCTTAGACCTGTTAAAAACATTAATTCTATCTATTGTACTGTGCAAGTCATAGGGAAGAAAGTATTAAGTTATGTATACTTATCTTGAAGCCATTTTATTCATGCTAGTATAAGAGGAATTTAGACGTGTAAATACATAATTAATAGGAAACAAAATACTTTTTAAAGTACACGACACAAGTGAGAAGCATGCAAGAAAGGGCTTACTTTCACTGCAGCAATAAGACGAATGTAGTCACTGAGTAGTTCTGAAAACATATAAAAGTCAGCAAAAGCTTGTTCTTGATGTAACTGGTCTATCTTCTCCTCAACCTCTGCAAGCTGAGACAAAGCTCTAGATAAAGCAGTATGATCCTCAGAATTACCTAACATGGCAGCACTTTTAGCAAAGGCAGCTGTGTTGGCTGAAAGTTCTGAAATTTAAAAAAAAGTATGCAATTTTAGTGTTCACTCATAAAATTTTAAAATATTGTATTGATTTTTCCACTTTTCTCTAAATTTTACTTATTCACAAGTTGCTCAAATAATATTTTAAATTAATTAATATGAAACAATTAGTCATTAAAATGCCTCAGGCATAAATGCCAAGTGCTCGGAGATCTACTGAAAACACAGACAAATCACTGCTTATATTCCAAAGGGATGAACTATGCTTAAATCATTTAATATAAAATTCTGCCTCCTGTTTTTTCTCCCACAGTGTTCACTGTTTCTCTGCCCATTCCTAAAAATGAAATATATTTTTAATATGAGAAGAACTGGTAATACTCACAATTGATTTATACCACATTTCTGGCCTTTAAACATTTGTCATTGAAAATAATGTCTATAATTTTAATGAGAATATTATTTAGCTAACAGGAGCAAAGGTAAAATTATATACACAATTAACATAAATTTTATTGTTAGTTTCTTTGTTGTACAACAATCTCAGTAAAATATTAGAATTTCTAAAAAGATTTAGAATGTGATCATTTCAGACATTTCAAATAAAGAAAAGTAGATGTTTACAGGCTGAATACTGTCAATGACTAACAATTACACTGCCTGGAAACTGCTCCGTTGCTCTACATTATGTAAAGTTCTCCAAAAAAGCCCATTCCCTAAGAGATATATATAATTCAAATGGCAAAAACTGTTAAAAACTACTTTCAATAATAAATGTATTAATAAGTTTCTATAATTATTTTAATAAAATGTATTGCTGGTAATGTTACATATTATTTGCTTATTAAATGTCTTAGACAATTGATATTTACATTGTTGGATTCTTTAAAAAACCAAAAAACTATAATTTCACTGTGGATTAAAATATTACAACTCAAACTTTCTATGAATTTTTAGCAAAACCTCCAGATTTTTCAATACTGCAGTTCAAGAATGAAGAAAATACTTCAAAGGGTTTTACAGGAAATAGACACACAAAACAAATACTTTCCAAAAAATTTTCAAAAAGCAATTTTCAAATCTCAAGTTTTTTTATTATAATCAAAGTTACTAATTGATAAGACCTCTTCATCCATTTAACTGTAACTATACTTAACAAAAAGTTAATCAAGTGACCAAGTTTTAATCCAAAATTCAAATATAGTTTTCTTTGTTCTTTTTTTTAGCTCACATCTGTACCAGTTAACAGTTTTCTAAGCTCATTATTTTTCTACTTCTAAACTAGATATTAAAGCAAAATAGAACAAAAAAATTTAAATAATAAAGTTGAACTAGAAAACATTGTCTTAAATGATTGTTTTCTCTCTTCTGCAATAACTTCAGAATATTTATTTTCATAAAATTTAAATAAAATATTTTCATTAGTTTTATGGTGCTAACCACGTAAGTAGTAAGGCAAACAAACCTTTTCTATGACAGACCAAGGCTTCAACACTGACATGAAGTTTCCTAAGTTGCTGATCCAGATTCTCAAATTGCTGCTGCTTTTCTTCAAACCACTAAGAAAAAAATGAAAAATGGAGCTAATTTAGGAAGAACAAACCATTGTAAATTAGGTTACCAATAGCAAGCTAAATTCCTTGTTTTAAAGCAACAAATTAACCATGTATAACCATGGTGGCCAACTGATGTGGCTGAGAACTAAACTCAATAAGCAAATTAATATCCTATTTTCCACTTGTACAGCTTTAAAATGCAATTGTTGGGCTCATTAATTCATCTCATTATTCAAGTCGAAAAATCAGCTCTTACTGCATCCGATTCATTCATCTTGATTGTCATTTTGTTGACAGCGTCGGCAGCCTTGTTCACCATCCTCAATATTCCTGCTCCACTCAGAGCCTGTGTATTAACTGCTCTAGGCAGCTGGAATTGAATGACAAATAAGGGCAAACAAACCGGTTAAAAGCCTGGAGGTTTAACTAGGCACAAAAGTGATCCCCCATCCTCCCCCCTCCCCCCAACGTACAAATTTTAAAAAAGAGGTTGTATTTTCTTCACTCTCATACATTCCAATAGTGAGATCTAATTTCTCAAATATACTACTTGTACATTCTCAAAGGAAAACTTAAAAAATAGACTTTCCATTTGCTTTTCTTCTGCACGTTTACATTTAGATGGAACAAACACCCTGTTTGTCAAAATATATTAAGAAATTGCCAAGTACCCTAACACTGGCCACCTGTTTGCTAACAGAAACAAACTGTTTATAAGGAAAGAAGAAAGTCTTGAGAAAAATCTCCTTATGCTCAGCATTGTGTGATTTTGAGTTTTTTAAAAATTCTGCAACTCCAATAATTTAAAGAAAAAAATGCAAACTAGAACTCAAATTGCTCTTACGAGCCAAAAATATACCAAACATTTCAAATAAAAAGAGCATCATGTTTAGAATTTAGGCTCTTTCAAGTCACAAATTTGCATTTCTAAACCTTAATAAGGATACCAAAATGTAGACAAGCAAATACACATTCAACTTTCTCTTTCTCTAAAATGAAGTCTGAATAAACTTATTTCAACATGATGCCTGAGGAACAACTTAGGGCATTCAGAGTTAGACTACTTATAAATCACTCTCTTAAATCTTGTTTTAAGTGTTCAAGAAAGGGACTAATCACCCTACAAGTATCAAAGCAAAGATATTTTGCTACTAATTTAGCAGGGTAATTAAAGCACTAAGTAAAAAATAATAATTGCTTTATTCCATCTATTAACCCAATTATTTACTATATATAGTCATATAAATTACAATGACAAATAACGAGAACATTCATATACAAACATTTAATATAGAAATAATACCTCTGAACTTTCCAAGAACTGCCTTAAATCAGGATCCTGTAGTAAAGTTGGATGTTTTACTGTTCTTTGAAGATACCTAGATTTAAGAGTAAAATTGCTCCTTTATCAGTAGCATCTTGAATTACAGTTCAACAAAATGATAAAAAAATAGAAATACTAGGAAAAAAAGTGTCCTTACTACCTCCTATTAGACCACTCTCACTGTAATTACTTAGAATCTTACAGCAATTTAATAATTAAAAAGGTTTTTGTTCATCTTTTGAAAATTGATATACTATCCAGTTTTCATAATTACGTAAAAAGAGAAATGGCAAGGGGTGGGAGTGGGGAGAGGTTAAATAACTTACCAAACTTCTCATTGCAAAGTATTATGTTGCAAAGGGGTATGTGAGTTTGTTCCATCATTTTACCTTTGGGTGGAGTCATGTTCTCAACTATAATTTTAGAGTTCTAAGAAACATATTAATATTACTATATATATTCCACTCAACCAAGTTTTAAACTGCTATTATCATCAGAATGGGGAAGAGTCTACCAATACTTTTTTGCGTGTCAGCATATTTAAATTATGATCACAATTAGCTTTAGTCCTCACTTGACAAGAACTAAATTTTCTTCAGTATTTTCCCCATACCTCTTCAAAGGTATTTATTCAGTATTTCTATTTTTAAGGTTTTGCTGTTTTTGGTAAATGTCTTATCTAATATGATACCATACAAAATCAAATAAACGAATACCACATAAAATGAATAAAAATGAAAAAGTTAGAAATACCACCATGAAATCAATTTCCCTTTATTAGAAAAGCTCACATGTGCCTGTCACCCATAATAAATTACCAATCATGACTTCATAAAAGGAAATAAGGTCAACTATTTGATGATTCTTGATTACTCATCTAATCCCATTAAAAACAACTGCTATCGGCTGGGCGCGGTGGCTCACGCCTGTAATCCCAGCACTTTGGGAGGCTGAGGCGGGTGGATCACAAGGTCAGGAGTTCAAGACCAGCCTGGCCAAGATGGTGAAACCCCATCTCTACTAAAAATACAAAAAATTAGCCGGGCGCGGTGGCAGGCGCCTGTAGTCCCAGCTACTCAGGAGGCCGAGGAAGGAGAATCATTTGAACCTGGAGGGTGGAGGTTGCCATGAGCCGAGATCCTGCCACTGCACTCCAGCCTGGGTGACAGAGTGAAACTCCATCTCAAAAAACAAAAAAACAAAAAAAACACCTGCTATCTTTCCCCAAGTTAATAACCATATGCAGTAATATTTCAGTTATAATATTTTTCCTCACAATAACACATTTATTTCTTTAGAATAAATGTAGTCAGTAATTTCTTCTACCTTTTTATAAGATTATAAAATATGCCTAAAATTAAGGTTTCCAAAAAAGTGATAATCTTCTCTAAAGTCAAATTCTATACATTGATAAAAATGACTATTTTATCAGTATCAAAATGTTAACTTCTGTTTTTATATATTTAAATAAAATATACAGCATACTAAACTTCGTTTTAAGTCAGTAGTCCACATAAGAAGTCATTATACTAGAACCAGAGCATTTAACAGGTATCTTCGATACAATCTATGCTGGGTTTAAAAAAATTTTTGCTACCTATATTATGAAGCCAAAAAAGGGATGCAGCAAGAACACTAATCCTGCAGGTTTAAGAAATGTTGGTATTTCCCCACTTGAATTTGACTTACAATTTTAACACTGAAGTTCTCTCACAATATATCAGATAAGTTATTTCATTGTTTAGACTGAGTACTACTTGAAGGCAGTTTGCATAAGTTGCTCATCTCAGTGCATACAACAGCTAGGTAATAGCAGGCACTCAGATACTTGTAAAAAACAAACAAAAACCCAAGAAGGACAAAACATCTAGTACTTAACCTCTAAGAAATATTCTGGCAGGGTGAGGTGGCTCATGCCTGTAATCCCTGCACTTTGGCAGGCAGATCACGAGGTCAGGAGTTCGAGACCAGCCTGACCAACATGGTGAAACCCCGTCTCTACTAAAAATACAAAAATTAGCTGGGGGTGGTGGCATGCACCTGTAGTCCCAGCTACTCAGGAAGCTGAAGCAGGAGAATTGCTTGAACCCGGGAGACGGAGGTTGCAGTGAGCCGAGATCGCACCATTGCACTCTAGCCTGGGTGACAGAGCGAGACTCCGTCTCAGAAAAAAAAAAAAAAAAGGAAATATTCTAATATTTCAAACCTAAGTGGAAATACCTTGCATCATTTATATTCTAAAACAGCTTTCCAAAGTGAGTTCTGTAGAATACTAGTCTCACGTACTATTCCATGAAAAAGAATGATTCCATATCAAGAAAGTTTGAAATATATATATATTCCTGTCTTTTAAAATTCATATCAAACAGCATTTTATTAAGTGTTGTGAGAACTCCTACAGAAAATAACCCTAGTTTATTTTTAGGGTTTTAAACATAAGGTAGTTAAACATAGTTTAACTTTGTTAAATCCTATGTTGACAAAACTCAATTGACTATAGATCTTTTTCATTCTACTACATATTAGCATTCTGAAGAATCAATTTTGAAAAATGATATTCCAGAAAAAGAGAATACAACTTTCCTTCTCAAGGGCAACATAAAATAAAGCTAAATACATATACTAAATACATACACTAAAAAATATATGTATGCTTTTTTTGTTTATATATGTTTCTCATATATAAGCTTATATGCTTTTATATATATGTTTACATAATGTTGAAATTAAGAACAGAAACATAAAATGGATTTCAAAACAATAAATATTTATAAACATATGCCAATTCGGAATTAAGACCAGAGATGGTTGTAATACAAAGGAAAGACACGGGACAAAAAGGGTAAATGAGTGTAGGAAGAAGACAGGAAAAGAGGTATGGGGAGAAATAGAAACACTGAAAAAAGACAGAAATAAAAGACAATGGAATTGATCAATATCACATCCAATAAGAGGTGCTCAGTAATCGTTCTTCAAATTTACTTCAAGTTACTGATGAAAAATCACTCAAGGCTTTCAAATTCTTATTTACTTACCAGAAACAAAACAAAATAAAGTAGGTTATATAAAATGCTTGAGAGCAACAGAGTTACAAATATTTATCTTGCTTGAAACTAAAACACAAGCGCACATAATAGGAGAATAAAAAGGTAGAAAGAGCCTGGGTCTTGGATAACATTCACTTGTTCATTCAGCAAATACTTACTGAGCTCTTACTACCTATTAAGTACTGTTTTGAGTACTTGGAACACATCGGTGAGCAAAAGAGACTAAGATTCTTTCCCTGGTGAAGCTTACATTTTAGTACAAGATAGACAATAAACTATAAACATAATAAACATACAAATGATAAAGCATGTGACAAGGTGGCAAAAGCTATGGGAAAAAAAGACAGAACAATGGGGTAAATGGGACCAAGTATTTAAGATGTGGTTGGTGGCAATATAAATGGAATAGGTCAGAAGAAAGCCAATGACTGGAATAGGCTTCACTTGAAAGATGTTATTTGAACATACGAACTTGAACAAGGAAATGAGTTAGCTATGCAGATACCTAGGAACAAAGCATTCTAGGCAGAGGGAGCAGGCAGTTGAAAAGATTCTAAGGTAGGAAAATGCCTAGGGTGTTTGAGAAGCAGCAAAAGGTTAGTCTGGCCTAAAGCAGAGTGAGTGATCACGGAGGATATGAGATCAAATGGGTAACACAGTGAGGCGTGCAGGTCATATAAAGTCTTGTAGTCCATTAAAAGGACTCTGGCTTTTATTGAGTAAAATGGGGGCATGGGGCCAGGGTGGGGAGGGGTTAAAATGATCTGATTTATATTTTAGAATGACTACTGTAAAGTTCTGTATTAAAGTAGAAGTGCCAAGAATGGAATCAGGGACACCAATTAGGAGGCTACTGCAGTTAATTAGCACCTTTGGACTCAGTCAGTAGACTGGTGAGAAAAGGTTGTATTATCAGATATCAGAAAGAAGCAATAGAATTTCCTAATGAATTAGATAATCCTGAACAGCTGCCTACTCCAAACTCTTTGATTTGAAAGAGTGGATTAATTAATCCACATTAACTGTTTAGGCCAGTTGGATTTTTAGATGCTTGAAATGAACACAATCCTGACACACTACATTTTATTTATTTATTTATTTATTTAGAGACGGAGTCTCACTCTGTCGACAGGCTGGAACGCAGTGGCACAATCTTGGCTCACTGCAACCTCTGCCTCCTGGGTTCAAGCCTCCTGCCTCAGCCTCCCAAGTAGCTGTGACTACAGGCACACGCCACCACACCCAGCCAATTTTTTGTATTTTTAGTAGAGACAGGGTTTCACCATGTTGGCCAGGATGGTCTTGATCTCTTGACCTCGTGATCCACCCACCTCAGCCTCCCAAAGTGCTGGGATTACAGGTGTGAGCCACCGCGCCCAGCCTCACACTTACACTTTAAAGACAAATGCATGTAATTAATTTACCTAAGGTCACAGAGAAAGTGTGGAGTATTAGCACAGGTTTCAACTGAAAAGGAACTATAAATCTTATACACTTATTATTATGCTCTAAATTTCTCATTTTGTATTTGCAGATGTGTATCCTTACCTATAAAATACACTCAATATGATCTAAAGATCTGAAGCACTCTCAAGAAAACCAAGCAAGTGATGTTAGGGCTACTCTTAATAGAAGCAGTCTCTGCTTACTTTACTGAGTGTGGCACAGGGGAATACTTGGGTATTTAACCACTCCTTTTCTCTTCCTAACCTTTAATACCAGATATTTATCCTTTCATTCAAGGTAGTCATCTGGATTATCTAAGTTTGAACGAATACGTAAATATCATACTACTAAATAAAATAATACAAAGAAAAATGCTTCCCTAACCCACCAGATCCACCTGGGTTGGGTATCCCACAGATGTACCTGTTTGATGTTTAACGTTTAAGAAATACCACAGAAAAGTCACTTTAGAAAAGCTGGCTATATGAAAGGGCAAGAAAAATGCAGTTTTAGAATCCTGTACAGATTAAAAAATAAATGTGTACAGGAAAATTAGCTTGGACAGAAGAATTAAGATTAGATTAAAAGAAACCATTCCAGTTCCTTTGCTTCTACACCTTTATGCCTATATTTTCTTCAGTGATTTTTTTTTCTAATTGAAAATGAACTTTTCCCTCATACTATACTGTTTCTTTCTTTTTTTCACTATTGCAAATTCCACTATGGTACCATTTAACAAGTAGCATTTATCAGTAAAGAAAGTGTCTTTATACAAACAGGGTCAAGTTTCAATATCCCTTAAAACTCTCCTCAACATTTCATAGTACATGAAGGTATGGTAAGTACTATGCAATGCAGTCAAGTTGGAAGAAACGTAAAGGTAGAATCAAATTATATGTCCTTGGTACAATAAATCTTCATTAAGTTCCTTATCAAGCATGCCATCTGAAATACTTCAAATTTACTCATAGAAAAATAAGACTTGAAAGGTCTCTCAAAGGGTCATGGTTACATTTTCAGGAAAGACTAAGCGAAATCAAGGCAGACCATTATCTACCTTTATTCTTAAAAATATTCAGTCTATGACCTCTCCTACAATAGAATCAATTCAAATGCCTAACCTAAACTTCTCTTGATGCAATTTAAATCCTTTTTCTGGGTAACTGCAGATTCTCACAGACATAATCCCATCTTTAAGCCTTCTCTAAGATTTTAAACTACATATTCTTTAGCTTTTCTTAATGTAAATTGTTCAAATCTAACTTCACTGTACCATTTTTCTTGAAATTTAAATAATTTACTACTGAAAACTAGAAATAAGTTGCCTTGAAATAGTTTAAAAAAATAATTTGTGACCTAGAGAAATAGATACCACCCCCAAGACCTGTGCTATTCACCCTAACCACTGATTTTAAGCCAGAGAAAAATAAAGAGCAAGCAAACAAAAAAACCAATGAAATTAGAAAGTTTCAAGCCTAGGTAATTACCAACTTGTGTCTTAAATGCTGGGCTTTAAGATAATTTATATTTGTTTTCTCACTTTGTCAGCATAGCAAGGAAGGAATAATTCTAAGATTATGGAAGTGTGGTTCTTCCCATCCTCCCATCTGTCCCCCTTTTAGTCTGCTTCAAGGAAGACAAGTCTTCAAAGCTATAGGAAATGTGTAGAGTCAAGTACTCTAAAGGAAAACAGAGCATATATATTAGTCTTTAAGTATAGCTGTCCCTCAGTACCAGTGGGGGACTGGTTCCAGGACATCCTATGGATACCAAAATCTGCAAATGTTCAAATCCCTGATAGAAAATGGCGTAGTGTTTGCATAATAACCTATGGACAGCCTCTCATATACTTTAAGTCATCTCTAGACTTATAATACCAAATATAATGGAAATACTATGAAAACAGTTGTTAAGCTGTATTGTTTAGACAATAATGACCAAAAATGTCTGTACATGTTTAGTATAGATGTAATTATTTTTTTCAAATATTTTCCATCCATAGTTAGTTGAATCCACAAATAAGGCACCCACAGATATGGAGGGTCACTGTATATACTCAACTCAAGCAAAGACTAATACTTTTGTACATTCAAGTAAAAATCAATTACACAAACACAAGGGGGACACAAACTGTACTTCTCACTGTATTTAATAATGTTCTTACTAAGTAAAAACTCATCAGAAAAGTTAATTTAGATGAACTATAATTAGCTATACTATCCAACACAGTACATGAGTGTGGTATAACTTCCTAGAAACCTAAATAAGACCAAAGTGGGATTATTTGCATCCAAAAATTTTTATTTTTCCCCCCATTCACAACTTCCATGTTTTCCAAGTTTAGCAGTTTCTTAGTAACTCTTGGTGACTACCTATGATACAATTCTATCCCCAGCTAACTCATGTCTTTATATGTTTTCTATTATATGCTCCTGCTTGTAGCATATAATAGAAAAACAAGTGTTATTTTGTTAGACTATTGATGAGGATTAATAAAAATTATACAGAACAATTATACAGTACTTTGTTGAAAGAAGTAATTTTCTTAAAAAAGTTTAAGGAGTCTTAAAAGCCACCAAGTGGTACTTTGGAAAAAATTTAATCATTAAAACACAGTTTTGCCATATAATGGAATTACATTTATATTAAGGTACAAACATGAGAGTAATAAAATATAGCTGTCTAGAATTACCTTTCAAGAGCTGCTCTCCGTTTTTCTACAAACTCAGTGGATGATGAGTCTTCTTTACCCACTTTGACCTTGGTCATCCCTTTGAAGAAGTTGAATGAGATTCATGATGACTTTATATTGCTGTGAAAGTCTTTCATAATCATTTCTTCATAATTTAAAATACACTCAAAATTTGAACTTAACAGCCCTAAACTTGTAACTGGTATCTTATCTAAAAAGCAAAAACGTTTTGAGGAATTAAATCTCATGATACGTTAACATCTTTACTTGGTAAATACTTAAAACATGAGAGAACAGATAAAATGTTTATAGTTTTCTGACCCATACTGCTTTTGTTTACAGAAAAGCTTACATCAAAAAGATCCCTTATCTGTTGTATTTTATACTCCTGGTAAATTAAAATGTGTTTCTAACCCGATATACCTAATGGAATTTCAAATCAATAAATTTCAGCTCAATTAACATTTTCATTTCTCATGAGCAATAATTAAAATACTTTGGGATGACAAAAATAAAAGTAAATGTAATCCATGAATTTGTTATGTTTTCCCTCCTGCAGATTCTAAGAGCATGTTCTTATTTACTTATCACAGCTGGTTTTACAATGATTGAAAGAAAAAGCTCTTTCACAGAGTCATTTATAACTTCAGATTTAAAAAATAAGTCATGTTAATTACTTCTGTAAGGGCAATTTAATTTCAGACTGCAGATTTTTCTCTTTTATTCTCCTGTTCTTTTTCCTTTCAAAAATGTATTCTGTGGAAACAAGGTATTGATATATGCTACAACATGAAAGAACCGTGAACATATGATGCTAAGTGGAAGGAATTTGTCACACAAAAAAAATCATCTACTGCATGATCCTTTTTACATGAAATGTCCAGAATAGGTAAATACTTAGAGAAAGAAACTAAATTAGTGACTGCCTAGGGCTGGGGAAAATGAGGACATTAGGGGATGATGGCTAAGGGATCCCAGATTCCATTTTGGGGTAATAAAAATATTCTAAAATTGACTGTGGTAATGTATGCACAACTCTTAATATATTAAAAGCCAGTGAACTGGATACCCTTTTTTTTTTCTTTTTCAAAACACGGTCTCACTCTGTCACCTAGGCTGGAGTGCAGTGGCATGATCACGGTTCACTGCAGCCCCTATATCCCAGGCTCAAGCAATCCTGAGTAGCTGGGACCACCAGCACGCACCACCACACCCAGCTAATTTTTTGTAGAGACAAGATTTTGCTGTGTTGCCCAGGCTGGTCTCAAACCCCTGAGCTCAAACAATCCAACTGCCTCAGCCTCCCAAAGTGCTAGGATTACAGGCATGTGCTACCACACCCAACCTAGACACTTTAAATGGATGAATTATATGGTATGTAAATTATATTCCAATAAAGCCTTTTAAAAATGGACTATGTAAAACCACACAATTCTTCAGTTTGGTACATCTTCAGTTTGGCACATTAACTTATTAATCACCTATTAATGTTTTGTTTAAAATTCCAATGGAATACAATGGCTTGAAAAGGAAAATGGAAAATAAGACACCTAAAACTACAACTACCTCTGACTGAACTACCGGAATTGGGATGTGAATTGTTTCACAAACTCTATTTCTCTGAAAAAAAATCTCACCACTGGGTAGTTCTTCACTGAAGTTAAAAACCTTCTATCCATTCTACTTTTTAGAGGTAATTGTTAAGGGACATTGTGACCAATAAATAAATAAATAAAAC
Source organism: Pan paniscus (assembly GCF_029289425.2). Taxonomy (NCBI): domain Eukaryota; kingdom Metazoa; phylum Chordata; class Mammalia; order Primates; family Hominidae; genus Pan; species Pan paniscus. The sequence continues at coordinate 118,092,191 of NC_073253.2, read as the reverse complement.
CCCAAACAACCTACCGTAACTAGTTAACTTTTAATACTTTTCAACTTTGTTGTTCTAACAGTTTAAATGGAATAGTGTTCTTAGGTCAACTAAGGTCCTACCAAAGTAGAGAGTTACGTGCTAATGAAGACTCTCCCTTCAGTGGCAATTATAAAGCTTCCCAGCAAAGAGGAGAAGTTATGACTCTTTTTCCATGCTCCCTGCTATAAGTGTAAGTTACTTGAAAACCACCAGCTATGTAATTAGAAGTTCAAAGATTAATTTGTCACCCACCTTTAATAATTATTCAAGACTTCACCATACTTTGAAGAAATTGTTTTGCTTGGCTTCATATTACTATTTGACTACATTTATTTTTTTCCTGATAACTTCTCTATATATAAACTGTATTATATGTAGTTGCCTGAAATCCTTTTTGGAATGGTGGGCTGTGTGTGTGTGTGCGCGCGCGTGTGTGTGTATATATATACACACATGCACACACACACATATATAAAAGTTTTAAACAGGCCAGACGCGGTGGCTCACGCCTGTAATCCCAGCATTTTGGGAGGCTGAGGCGGGCGAATCATGAGGTCAGGAGATCAAGACCATCCTGGCTAACATGGTGAAACCCCATCTCTACTAAAAATACAAAAAATTAGCTGGGCATGGTGGCGGGCGCCTGTAGTCCCAGCTACTCAGGAGGCTGAGGCAGGAGAATAGCATGAACCCGGGAGACAGAGCTTGCAGTGAGCCAAGATAGCACCACTGCACTCCAGCCTGGGCAACAGAGCGAGACTCCATCTCAAGAAAAAGCAAAAAAGTTTTAAACAATTTAATCCACATTAAATGTATTTCAGTTGGGTGTGGTGACTCATGCCTGTAATTTCAACACTTTGGATTGAACCATCCCTGATTCAACACTTGGGATTGAACCATCCCTATAGAACCATCCCTGTAGATTTCAACACTTTGGATTGAACCATCCCTACGAAGGGGTCTTGAAAGACCAAAAAGTTAAAGAACCACTAAACTCAATTTTTGAATTTAAAAAAAGAAAGAATATAACAAATTCATCTAAATACATTAGGTTCTGAAACTGTAAAGGGTACCAATAACATTGCTTTATAAACCTAATGTTTAAAAAAGTAAAAACAATAATTTAAAAATCAGCAAAATTTGGCTGAGCATGGTGGCTCCAGTCTGTAATCCCACCACTTTGGGAGGCCAGATGAGAGGACTGCTTGGGGCCAGGAGTTTGAGACCAGCTTGGGGGGAAAAAAAAAATCAGCAAAATTCTTTTTTTTTTTTTTTTTTTTTTTTTGAGATGGAGTCTCGCTCTTCTGCCCAGCCTGGAGTGCAATGGCACAATCTTGGCTCACTGCAACCTCTGCCTCCCCAGTTCAAGCAATTCTCCCATCTCAGCCTCCCAAGTAGCTGGGATTACAGGCAGGAGCCACCACGCCTGGCTAATTTTTGTATTTTTGTAGAGACAGGGTTTCACCGTGTTGGCCAGGCTGGTCTCGAACTCCTGACCTCAGGTGATCCGCCCATCTCGGTCTCCCAAAGTGCTGAGATTACAGGCATGAGCCACCATGATGGAGCCGAGCTCACACCACTGCACTCCAGCCTGGGCAGCAAAGCGAGACTCCGTCTCAAAAAACAAAAAAACTTTCAGATTAATCTAAGTATAAAGAAAAGTAATGGTAGTGCTCACTTCAGCAGCACATATACTAAAACTGTGAACAATACAGAGAAGATAATTACTTTAAAGGAAAAAAAAGAAAAAGGTAAATAAAAACCTATGACTGAAAAAGCATTGAATAAAATACTACAAAATTTTGAGATGACAGATGTCTTTTAATGGTAGGCCTATGGAGGTTTCCTCCTCTTTTGTAATTTTCTGCAGTTTCTTAACTAAGTCTTTATTGCTTATGGAAGTACAAATGTGGCCGGGCACAGTGGCTCACGTCTAATCCCAGCACTTTGGGAGGCCAAAGCAGGCAGATCACAAGGTCAGGAGTTCAAGACCAGACAGGCCAATATGGTGAAACCCCGTCTATACTAAAGATACAAAAAGGATTAGCCAGGCATGGTGGTGTGTGCCTGCAGTCCTAGCTACTCGGAAGGCTGGGGCAGGGGAATCACTTGAACCCAGGAGGCGGAGGTTGCAGTGAGCCAAGACTGCACCACTGCACTCCAGCCTGGATGACAGAGTGAGACTCCATCTCAAAAAAAAAAAAAAGTAGAAATGTTTTTAAACTTTAAATTGAGGTACGAAATGAACTAAGATGAATTTAAATAGCTCTTATACGAGCCAAGGCTAGTGAGGGTCTAACACCTCCATCCCTTAGAAAAATGTTAACATATTAATAATATTAAGTATTCTCTGATTGTGACTCAGTAAAATGGTAATCTAATGACCCTAAAAGGTTAGGGCTTCCAACTGCTTTTAACTTCATAAATTTCAACCCAATTTTTTTTTTTGAGATGGAGTCTCACTCTGTTGCCCAGGTGTGATCTCAGCTCACTGCAACCTTCGCCTTCTGAGTTCAAGTGATTCTCCTGCCTCAGCCCACCGAGTAGCTGGAATTACAGGCACGTGCCACCATGCCTGGCTAATTTTTGTATTTTACTAGAGACAGGGGTTTCACCATGTTGGCTAGGCTGGTCTTGAACTCCTAACCTCAAGTGATCTTCCTACCCTGGCCTCCCTAAGTGCTGGGATTACAGGTGTGAGCCACCACACACGGCCTCAACCCAATATTTAACATTACTGTATTACATAAACAAAAATCCTCAAGTGTTAGAAAATAAAACTATTACCAATACATTCTTCAATCCATGCATGATTAGTATAAATGAAATATTTAAATTCAGTTATCTCTACACATTATAAAATGTTGACAGTGAATGATTAAGAAATCCACAAATCTATACAGTTAAAACTGAACTAGTAACAGTAACAAAAATTAATTTTTGAAAAATTTGTGCTTACCTACTATACTCTTTTCTGGAGCTGGTGGCACAATATAACCAACATGTAAATATTTGCTTGCTAATTTGCTGTGCAAGCCAAGAAAGTCGCTGAATCTTCTTTTCACTGAAAATTCACTCTTACTGAACATGGAAAGAGATGTCTACAAGTGAAGAAGAGGTATTTCAAATTTTGAATAGCAAGCAATTATTCCACAAGTTAATGTTATACATAATTGTGAACACATACATGTATCTACTTTGCAAAAGAATGCAGAGTATCTAACTAATGTGGTATATAGGTTTCCAACTAAAAAAACCCTAAACCATAGATGTATTTTACAGAATCTTAATAGGACAAAAAAGTATTTGCCTTATTCTATCTTAACTGATCTTATTCACTCTATTTATGCTAATAATTCTTAAATCTTTACATCTGGCCCAGATATCTTTCAAAGCTTCAGTCCAATATATCCAAATACCCCTCCACTTAAATCTCACCAGCACTTCAAACTTACCCTATTTCCCCCTGCTGGAACATAAGTTCTATAAGATGCCACCCTTGTCTGTATTGTTTACTACTATACCCCAGTGCTTGCAACAAAGCTTGACACCATGGTAGGTGTTTAATGAATATTTATCCAATGAATTAACAACTGTCATCCTCATCCTCACTGTGTTCCTGCCCGTGTTGCCTTTCTCCATGGATCACTCTCACAGCTGCAAAGTCCCTCTAGTCAATAACCTAGGCATCCTTCTCCTTCCTCACCCATTACATCCAAGTCCTGTCAATTCTATCGCCTACATAACTCAAGAAGCCACTTATTTTGCTCATCTCCAGAACCATTTTCTTAGTATAAAGTATTACTGCTTACAGCTAGAATTGCTGTGACAGACACGCTCTTTTAATATTTAAAGGCATACAATCCTTTAATCATTGCAGTGTCCCTTTAACTGGAAATCCTGACCTCTACTTTGACCCTCCCAATTCATACTGAGGCCAAAGAAATATTTCTAAAACAAAAACCTAATTGTGCCACACTCTTCTTTGAACTTCTTTAATGGCTCTCCATTATACTCAGCATGAAGCCAAACTCCTTAAAATGTGGCTGCTCATAATACACAAAGGCTTACTGCTGAACATTTCAATCATGCATCACTTCTTGGAGATTCTAGAAAGCACAATGCTTTCTTCACTTTTGGCTTTTGCACAAGCAAATTCCTCACCTGGCACAAGCGTTCTTCTTCTGCCCCCCCTCCTCCCCATCATTTCCCTCACCTATGTCTTGGCTTAGGCATCCAGAGGTCTAAATCAGGTCCCATCCTGCATACGCTCACTGAACACTACATATCAAACCACTCACAACTCATTGTACCTACTTCTTGGCAATCTTTATTAGGTGGTAACCTTTATAAAGACAGGGATCACTTCTACCTTAATCATAGCCATATCCTCATACTACACATAATGAGGGCTCGATAGTTTTTTTAAAAGCACAAAAAGCTCACCTTTGTTGTTACTCTATATGCCATATAGGCATTCATGCCATCACCTGCAAAAAAAGTCAAACACTACTATTAAAATCACATGCATAAAAATAAAACTCATTTAATACTATACTGATGTATGAAGAAAAACCATACAAAACCAACAAACTAATAAAAAATAAATACAAAATATAATAAGTATTGACTCACCAACTTTTTCTGGATCTGATACACCAATTTCTATGTCAAAAATGTCTCCATTTGCTGCTTCTTCAATCTAGAAAGTATAAATTATTTTTTGGCATTAAAAATTATAATTTAAATTATTGTCATGACACTAATTTTTATCATCTATTTTCTGTAAGAGTCCATGTCACAACAAATAATTTAGCCACCCAGCACTTCATTTTTGAAAAACAATAAAAATTTTCACATTTCCTGACTTTATAAATAAAATACACACACACACACACACACACACACACACACACACACACACACACAAAAGACCATTTGGAGAAGTAACAATTTTTTTTTTTTTTAAAAGAGTCTTGCTCTGCTGCCCAGGCAGGAGTGCAGTGGCTCAATCTCAGCTCACTGCAACCTCCACCTCCTGGGTTTAAGCAATTCTCATGCCTCGGCCTCTCAAGTAGCTGGGATTACAGGTGTCTGCCACCATACCCAGGTGATTTTTGTATTTTTACTAGAGACGGGGTTTCACCATGTTGGCCAGGCTGGTTTTGAACTCCTGACCTCAGGTGATCTGCCCACCTCGGTCTCCCAAAGTGCTGGGATTACAGGCGTGAACCACTGCGCCCAGCCCAAAATCTCATGTTAATTCCTCAGATGTAGAAAAAATGTTTTAGTCTTTTTGTACAAATATTGTGGAATTTTTTGTTCTATATACTGAATCTTCAGATTCAGATTATTAAAAAATTACCTCCTTAATTAATTTTAATACTAGCATTTTTCAAAGTTCTATCTCTACCCTTTAATACCAAGGAGGTAAGTAGTCATTACTTTTACCAGTAGAACCTTACTTACCAGCAGAAGTGATTATACTGAAAAGCAACTTTAGTATCAAGATTTCTCTAATTATCTAATAAACACATGTTCTTCTGGACGCGAAGGAAAGCACTATAAACCTCAGTGAAAAAGCAGTAAGTGGGAAAAATGACAACCCTATGTTGAGACTTCAGAGAAGCCCTTGTAAATGCCATTAAAAATAAGCAATCCAAACATTAGCTCTGCAGGAAAGCTTTGTTATTCTCAAGCACAAAGTTCAGAGATTATTCAACTTTGCAAAATTTTCAAGGCAATTATTAATAGTCTAACACTATCTAAATGGAAAGTGTTTTGAACCATAATTGTTTTATTTCAAGGTTGTCTTCCTGTACAGATATTTTTAAAGTAAAACTTTTAAAAATCATTACATAAAAGGTATATAAATTTTAAGTGTACAGTTCAATAAACCTTTACAAAGTGAACACGTTTGTAACCAGAACCTAAATCAGAAATAAGCATCATCACTACAGCTCAGGAGGCCCTCTTTTGCTTCCCCTCCAGTTACTACCCATTCTTTACCTGCCAACATAACCACTACCCTGACATCTAGCACTGTACCTTAGTTTTATCTGTTTTTAAAGTTCATATATTAGAATTATGTAAGTATTCTTTTATGTCTTACTTATTTCCCTTAATATTATGTTTGCGAGATTGTTCATATTTTTTATGTGGTTGTTACTTAATCATGGTCATTTTAATGACATATTTCCATGAATGACTTTTAAATACATAATTTTGCCATTAAAATAATCTCCGTATAATTTTTCTTTTCCAAATTCACCTTGTCAGAAATTACTGCCAAATCATGAGAATGTACCTTTAACTGATATACATCCTCCCTTCTTTTTCAATATCAACCTTTAAGTATTAACAGTATTTATTACAAATTTTATCAAATAAATTTACTCAAAATATCACTTTACTGTGATTAAGTTTTCAAAGCACTTTTATATATCATCTGACCAACAGAGAAACCCTAGGAAATGCACACTATTATCATAAAATCAGAAATGACAAACTCCTTCACTTAACAAGGTAAATGATATGCCCAGGTCACTGGGTAGAGTGGGGGAAGATAGAAGCCAGATTCCATAACTTATTTAGTCCAATATTCTTTTCCCAAAATGTCTGAAAGGCTTTGATTAGAAATGACTAACAGCAGAGTGATGTTGGGTGGGGAAAAAAGGTATATATTTACATATTAATTTAGAATACATTTTCCTGTACCTCTTCCCTGGATCTATCAAAGATCACGGGAGCAGACATACTCTTTGATTCAATTCTAGGAGCAATGAGTGTAGTAGGAGTGACAGGTGTGACTGCAGGAGAAGGTTCCGAGGATAGGATAGGTTCCCTTTCAGGGCTGTCCAAAGAAACTTCTTCTGTGGCTTCTAGACATAGATTAAACAAGTTAGTTAAGAACACTGGCAAGCAAACCCCCAATATTCTACATAGCAGTTAATGGATTATAAAAAATATTTTTATATTACCCACAAATATAAAAATGTCATTTAAAAATAATTATCACAAAGGAATTTTATGCACCCTTATTTATCACAACTTTAAAACCAACTGTAACTTTGTTGGTTTTAGAAAGAATCCTATTAAGTTAGCTTAATTACACTAGTGGTAGGGATCAGGCTGAAAGAAAAGCAATGATGCAGATGATTCCACATTCATGTTTGGATTTGTAACAACTTATACTTGTGGTAACTTACCTTTCAAATATTTATTTACACTAATATTATGATTATTTTATACATATAAAGACAAATTTTATGGTGGAAGTCTGTCCACAACTATTTTAACTTGGATTAAAAACTGGTTAGGAAAAGCTACAAAGTTAGTAATATAAAGCAATTAATTGCTAAAGATTACTGGATATTAATTAGTTGGATACACAAATATGACACAAAACAAATAGGTGTTTAGGTTTTAAATTAAAATGCCCACTCACTTGAAAAATCTAATACTAATAATTTTTAAAAATCAAACCAAATCAATAAACTGAATGTCTACAGGCTACATAACATTGTGCTAAGTGCAACAGAAAAACACACAAAAATGTAAAATATCATACCTGCCCTCAGAGAGTTTATAATTTAGTTGGGGAAAACAAGACATAAGCATGTGGGATGTTAAATAATAATAAAAGACTTAAATAATACCCAGGCAAACAATGAAAAGAATGTTACAAGACATTTAATTGCTACATGAGCTACAGAACAAACACTACAATTTGAGTTGAGCCGGGAGACAAAAATCAAGAACAGTTTACAAAATGGATCTGAGAAGACTGAAATGGGTAGAGAAAAAATGAAGACAGAATTCCATGATAATGGAATAATAGCATATGCAAAAAGCAGAGCCAGGAAAGGGAAAATCACAATTGGTGGCCATAATGTAAACTACAACTTTGCTGGTTTGTAGAATTGATACTAGGAAAGGAAGGCAGGACCTCAAGGAAAACACAGGACCAGGCCAGTGGTTTCTAACCTGAGGTCCTTAGATTCTTAGAGGTTCAAGATGGTGGTAATGATAGTCAGTGAACCATTTTAATTTTAATACCTCAAGGTATAGCAGTAATAGCATATTTACCTGAAATAAGGTTATACATGTCAACATTTTATCAAGCTATTCTTACTGGTTATCTCATGTTGATGAGATCCTTACTTGGTATAGATGATCTCTTCACTTTTTCATATAAAAAGCGAAAATGATCAATAACTAAAAATCTTTCAAACTATGGTAACCAGAGGAAGGAAAATGGACTATGTATGTTGAAACAGGCTATAGATAAGCCTACGGTAACAAAATAAAAGCTTATATGCAATTCAGGCTGTGATGATTGCTGGTATTTATTACTCTTTTTGTAAAGAAATGAAACCAATGAGTAATATGATAAAGTAAAAAAAAAAAGCAGTATATCAAAGCTACAAGTGTGAGATATTTACAACAATAAGCAAAACAACAAGCACCAAACAAAACAAAAACCCCAGAATCTGAAAGAGGCACTGTTATTTGGCAACAGACCCACAGGCAAAATATTGTGAGAGATAGTAACTTTATTGAGAAATCAGTACGGATAAAGTCATTTAAACTTTTTAATCACATTTTACTTTACTGATACTGAGTTTTGTGTTATTTACACTAACAGGCTGCTTCATTCAAAAATTGTAGGATTTAGATTCAACATATATATATAATCTGTCTTAAATTTTCTTCATGACACCTTTTAGCTTAAGTAAACAAATATATTACAAATTCATAAGGTTTAATTTAAAGCAGACCTAAAGGAGGGAAAACAGGAAGATGCTTCATAGGTGCTAACTGTAAAGATTAATTTTTCCTTGGAGACATACTTTGAGACATGTATGAACTGATTATGTCAATGTCACTACAGCAATATCTATATTCTCTCCTCTGGTATAGGAGGGACAAATCGAGTACAGGTTTCTCATTACTGGACAATAGTTTTCACCATCCCAGTAACATACGCTGCTCCCTATTATAGTTTCCTAGAACCATACTCCTCCAAAGGAGGAGGAATGCTACACCTGTTAAAATGTATTATAAATAAGAACCAAGTGTAATACTCATTCATTCATACAAAAATGATCAGATTAGGTCTTCAGTCACTTAATGATGTCATTATGAAATACAGCTGAGTTTAAGATGAAAGCTAAAGCATAAAAAAAGTTTCTATTTTTGGGTTAACAAAGGAGACAGATGACTATGTTTATTGTTCTTTAGTTCCCATCTCTCTCTTTTTTTAAAACAAACACTGATATTCACCATATTTGATTCACAGAATTTAGTATAGACTGCTAGGTAGAATAAAACACTATGAAGATTTTTCTGGCTGGGCTTAGTGGCTCACGCCTGTAATCCCAATACTTTGGGAGACCCAGGTGGGAGGACTGTTTGAGGCCAGGAGTTCAAGACCAGCCTGGGCAACATAGCAAGATCCCATCTCAAAAAAACATGAGTAAATTAGCCAGGTATAGTGGCACATGTCTGAAGTCTTAGCTACTTGAGAAGCAAGGGTTGGAGAATTGTTTGTGCCCAAGAGTTCAAAGCTGCTGTGAGCTATGATGGCATGGCTATACTCCAGCTTGGGTGACAGAGTGAGACCTGTCTAAAAACTGTTTTTTTTTTCTAACCAAGCTAAGTGGGCAAATATCATTGTGTAGTCCTCACTTGGCTAACTCTTTGATCAGCTGTGCATACTGTTAAGAAAAAAAAAACTTTGCATGTACACAAACACACACAGACACAGTTCTGTTGTTACAGTAAGGTTTAAACATACTCATCTACATAGAAATCTGAGACTATAGGGTGAAGGAGTCTTTAAAAAAATGGATAATTTAAAACCTCTATGTATGACCCTATACCATTAAAGGAATACACAGAATTTTAGATTAGTACTTGTTAAGTAGAGAAAGAACTTGTGTCATCTTTTAGCATAAGATACAAATACCATGAAACAACTTTGAAAGATTGCCTGGAAAAAAGTCCATGAAAGGACACAATAACAAATACTGAAATATTACAACTTTGGTTAACGGTGATTTTGACTCTAAGTTGTTAGGTGGCTTAAAATTTTAAAAAGAGAACATGACTGGTATTTGGTATCATATTTTTAATTTTGTGACATAATAAAATATGTGAATTCATCTCCAGTGACAACTTCTCATGGAATGAATCAAGGTGTAAATTATATGGATTTTTGTGATGGAGGATTGTTGTCTTCAAACATGTTTGTACAAAAACACAGAATGGTTTGAATATTGAACCACTATGAAAGATGAGAACATAATTATTCATTTTTTATCTTTTTTTCTTTTTCCTTTTTCATGTGAGATGGGTAATGTGCCAATACTGTAGCAAGGTTTGAGGGAGGCAATCTCAAAGATTAGAGATTAATGTGAAGTCCCAACCTCATGAGTTAAAAATGTTTAGTGTGAAAATCCCAAGCTTATGAGCCACAAAAGAATCCATCCATATTAAGTTTTAACTCAATGAAAGCCAGTTCAGGTAAATTAGGCTATTAAATACACAAAATAAAATTTACCATTTTCATTTTTTGTGTCATTAATTTTAAGGAAGATGTTGCTTTTTAATATTAAAACATTAATTTTAATTTTAAAGCAGATAATTGTTAAAGAGAGTCCTTCTTAAGTTAGGATGAACTACACCAAATCCTGCCCCTGTATCAAAAACAAATTCCTTAAGCATCAATTTATTCACCTAAAAGTGGGTCAAATGGAACAGATGGTAAATAGTACAGCAATTTATTAAAACGGCTTTCAAACATAAATATAGAATAATTTTTAAATCCATAGTTTAATTTTGCTTTGGGACAACTTCTAAGCAATAAAAAAGTATGATCACTGCTATTTCTCAAAGTATGAACATCACGATGATTAGTCTTTTGCATCTAAATACTGCCCCCAATCAAATTATAATATACAATTTATTCTCAAATGCTTACAGCCAGAAAGAACCACATTTTTGCTTCTCTGGACAGTCCACATTTTTCATAGAGTGATGTGACTGGAAATTCCCCATCCTTCTAAGTTGTTACAAGAGCTGCCACTAACACTTTACACAGAATTTCAGTTTTGTTTTAGATAGTTTCTATCTAATAGAAAATATACTGCAATTGACCATTATTAAAAAATAAATACATGACAATTACCTGCAAAAAGATCTTCTCTGTCATCATCTAATACAACTTCTGTGGGTTTTGGGCCATTGGAGTTTGCACTAATATCTTCTGCAGGAAGACTAGCTGGTTCTGGAGATGATGGACTTGACTGTTAAAAAAGAACAATAATAGGTAATGGATTGGCATGTTTACCTGTTGTAATTCTGTCACCATGTACTACAGAAATAGAACATTCTCTTGAAAAGAATGGAGGAAAGAACAAGAACAGCTATTTATATATCCTCCTCTGAGAGTAAGAATGAACTAATAACACACTTTTAACTCATCATCTTTCTTAACAAAAAGTCACTTAAGATTTAAAAAAGAAAACCTTTTTTTTCTTTTTATTTTTGAGACAGGGTCTCACTCTATGGCCCAGGCTGGAGTGTAGCGATGTGAGCTTGGTCACTGCAGCCTTGACCTCCCAGGCTCAAATGATCCTTCCACCTCAGCCTCCAGGGTAGCTGGGACTAAAAATGCACGTCACCACACCTGGTTATTTACTTATTTATTTATTTTTTTGTAGAGATGGGGTTTCACCATGTTGCCCAGCTTGAACTCCTGAGCTCAAGTGATCCTCCCACTTCAGCCTCCCAAAGTGCCGGGATTACAGGTGTGTGCCAACGCCCCTGGCCAGAAAACCTTCTCTAGTCATCCTTTTTGGAGGTACTAGTTTGTCATACTGAGTTATAATTAACAAAAACCAAATTTAATATTTTACAGTCATATACAATAGAACCAAAACTACATCATGTCCTTGATTTTCAAAAATCCCTAATTTTGTTTTTGTTATTGCCATGTTTGTTTGTTTTTTTTTCCTGGTGGGGGCAGATATGCCCAAACACCAAAATTCCACGTGACTCAACAGATCCTGAAAACATGTTGCATGTCCAAGAAGTTCAAAGCACTGTTTTATTGTAAGAGGAAAACTTACTACTAGTTGAATTAAGACCGATTATTCTAAAATTTCTATCGCTTCAAACTAAAAATGTGACCTCTCAAGACATTTATATTTCATCTAAGCTAATGACTATTCTTGTTTTGTTTGTTTGTTTGTTTGTTTGTTTGTTTGTTTGTTTTGAGACACAGTCTCATTCTATTGCCCAGGCTGGAGTGCAATGGTGCAATCTTGGCTCACTGCAACCTCCACCTCCTGGGTTCAAGTGATTCTCCTGCCTCAGCCTCCCAAATAACTGGGATTACAGGCATGCACCACCATGCCTGGCTAATTTTTGTATTTTTAGTAGAGACAGGGTTTCACCATGTTGGTCAGGCTGGTCTCGAACTCCTGACCTCAGGTGATCCACCCGCCTCAGCCTCCCAAAGTGCTGGGATCACAGGAATGAGCCACTCTTGTACTTCTTTAACCGTAACGTATAATGAGTAACACACAATGAAACCTAGATTGTGTAGCTTTTATCTTTATTAGGGTTTTCGTATTACAATAGTTAAAACCAGGTCTTTTTTTTTTTTTTTTTTTTTGAGACAGAATTTTGCTCTTCTTGCCCAGGCTGGAGTGCAATGGCGTGATCTCAGCTCACTGCAACCTCTGCTTCCTGGGTTCAAGCGATTCTTCTGCCTCAGCCTCCCGAGTAGCTGGGATTACAGGTGCCCGCCATCACACCCAGCTAATTTTTTTTTGTATTTTTAGTAGAGATGGGGTTCACCATGTTGGCCAGGCTGGTCTCGAACTCCTGACCTCAGGTGATCCGCCCGCCTTGGCCTCCCAAAGTGCTGGGATTATAGGCGTGAGCCACTGTGCCTGGCCAAAACTAGGTCTTTTAAAAACCTTTTTATTGAAGTATAACACAAAAAAACTGTATATATCAAAAGTGTACAGCTAGATAGTTTCAAAAACTCAACATACCTATGCAAATGCACTTGGATCATGAAAGACCATTACCATCAAACCTAGAAGTTCCACTTATGCTCCCTCCCATTCTTTACCATACGGGCTTCTACCAGTATGGATCAATTATTCCTATTTTTGCTCTTCATAAAATAGAGCCATATGGTACTTATTTTTTGTGTTTGGTTTTTGGCCCTAATGTTACTATGTATGTAAAATTCTTCCATATTGTTCTGTGTAGTAGTAGACCACTCATTATCATAAGTGTATAATATTTCATTGTGTGAATACCATACTTGAACCACTCTAGTGTTAATAAGCACTTAGATGTTTATCAATTTTTTACTATTAATACTATCAATAGTGCTGCTATGAATTTTCTAGTTCATCTTTTAGTGAACATGTAAACAAATGTTTGTATAAACCTAAGAATGGAATAGCTGGCTCACAGGGTAGATGAATGTTCAGCTTTAGAAGTTATTAGTAAACAATCTTCTAAAGTGGTTGTATAATTTTACACTCCCACCAGCGGCATATGAAACTTTGTTGCTCCAATTCTTTGCCAACATTTTGATATACTCCATTTTTTTCACTTTCGCTACTCTAGCATGTAGAGTATGTATCATTGTGTTCTGAATTTGCATTTCCATGATAAGTAATGATGGTGAGCAATTTTTCATATGTTTAAAGGGAATTTAGATATCCTTTTGTGAAGAGTCTCTTCAAATATTTTGTTCATTTTTCTATTGTTCCTATCGATTTGCAGAAGTTCCTTATATATTCTGGATAAAAATTCTTTGTCAGATATGTATTAATAATTTAGTCCCCCAACCTTTGGCTTACCTTTTTACTTTCTTAATGGTAGATTTTGCAATAGAATTTCTTAATTAAAGGCAAATTGTATCAATATTTTCTTGTATAGTTACTAAGCAATTTTTTTTTTTTTTTTGAGATGAAGTTTCACTCTTGTTGCCCAGGCTGGGGTGCAATGGCACGATCTCGGCTCACTGTAACCTCCACCTCCCGGGTTCAAGCGATTCTCCTGCCTCAGCCTCCCAAGTAGCCGGGACCACAGGCACCCGCCACCACACCCAGCTAATTTTTTTTGTATTTTTAGTAGAGAAGGGGTTTCACCATGTTGGTGAGGCTGATCTTGAAATCCTGACCTCAGGTGATCCACCTGCCTCAGCCTCCCAAAGTGTTGGGATTACAGGCGTGAGCCACCGCACCCAACAGTTACTAAGCATTTTGTAGGATCAATAGTCTTTTGATGCCACTCCTAATTAATAAGATTTTCTCATCAGCTTTTTAAGTAAACTACCCTCAATGGCACAAAAATATCTCTTTAGAACATTCAGAAGTAGTTTCAAACTCTTATAGGAAAATTTCAAGAGGCTTTCTTTTCTCTCGAGAACTAATTCTTAAAGTCCCAAATTCTCACAAAAGTGGGCCTCTTTTTAACTTAGCAACTTTCACTTGAAGGAATTTAAAGAACAAGTTTGTGTATTATTTCCTCTGAAAGTACTCCTGACAACCTTAACTGTAACTCTAGAAGAGTCTGATTGGGTGATTGGCCTATATACTTCCATAGAGTACCTACTTGTGTCATAATTTCTCTTACCACATTATAAGTATTATCTGTTTTATAGACTGCATGCTGTACATAGAAAGGAAGAGTATCTCATCTTGTTCACTACTCTTTACTCAGTATCTGGCAGTAAAACACTCAATGACTATCATTTAACTGAGTTTTAAGAAAATGATGGATATGTCAAAGAATTAACCACAAGTTTGTCAATCAGATGTTCTATATTACTATAAAAATTGAGGGCCAGGTGCAGTGGCTTACGCCTGTAATCCCAGCACTCTGGGAGGCCGAGGCAGGTGGATCACCTGAGGTCAGGAGTTCGAGACCAGCCTGACCAACATGGAAAAATCTCGTCTCTACTAAAAATACAACATTAGGCTGGGCGCGGTGGCTCATGCCTATAATCCCAGCACTTTGGGAGGCCAAGGCAGGCGTACCACTTGAGGTCAAGAGTTCGAGACCAGCCTGGCCAATGTGGTGAAACCCCGTCTCTACTAAAAATACAAAAATTAGCCGGGCGTGGTGGCAGGCGCCTGTAATCCCAGCTACCCAGGAGGCTGAGGCAGGAGAATCTTTGGAACCCGGGAGGCAGAGGCTGCAGTGAGCTGATACTGCGCCACTACACTCCAGCCTGGGCGACAGGGCAAGACTCCATCTCAAAAAAAAAGTAGCTGGGCATGGTGGCACATGTCTGTAATCCCAGCTATTCAGGAGGCTGAGGCAAGAGAATTGCTCGAACCCGGGAGGCGGAGGTTGTGGTGAGCCAAGATCATGCCATCGCACTCTAGCCTGGGCAACAAGAACGAAACTCCTCTCAAAAAAAAAAAAAAAAAAAAAAAAAATTGAAATAGCCTATAGTGCATCCACCTAAAAATATGGAAGAGTGGCTCCAATATCTATTAATGATATAAACTTTCAGTAAACTAGTAATAGAGGATATCCTGATAAAGAATATCTACAAAAAGCCTACAACTAACATCATACTTAATGGTGAGAAATTTGAAGCTTTCCCAGTAAGATCAGGAACAAGACAAGGTTGTCCCCTTTTACCACTTCTTTTCAACATCATACTGAAAGTTCTAGCTGCATGCAAAAAGACAAGAAAAGGAAGTAAAAGGCAGAAAGACTGGGAAGAAGAAACAACTGCTTTTCTTGGTAGGTGACCCAATTCAGATATCCAGATATTTTCCCAAAGTCCTACTTCTCTCTTACCACCCACATCTTCCATAACTAGCCAATTCCCCTGTCTTCTACCCTTTCTCTCACTTATATGTATTTCTGCTGCGACAACCCAAAACCATTTTTTTTCTGCCCAACCAAAGTGAACTGTCTTACTATCTTCCTCCCCCACTTCTGACATTAGGTTATAAAT
Source organism: Pan paniscus (assembly GCF_029289425.2). Classification (NCBI taxonomy): domain Eukaryota; kingdom Metazoa; phylum Chordata; class Mammalia; order Primates; family Hominidae; genus Pan; species Pan paniscus. The sequence goes on along the minus strand of NC_073253.2, from coordinate 118,076,161 downwards.
GACTGTGGCTTCCATCTTGGTTGGTCTTGTGCTTACCCTTTCTCTTTGACCACTCATTGGGAAAAATGGGTTGTCAGATGCTGAGCAGTCTATAGAGAGGTCACGTGGCAAGGATATGAAGGTTCCTCTTAATGGCCATGAGAGTGAGCTTAGAAGTGGATCCTCCTCGGCCAGGCACGGTGGCTCACGCCTGTAATCTCAGCACTTTGGGAGGCTGAGGTGGGTGGATCACCTGAGGTCAGAAGTTCAAGACCAGCCTGGCCAACATGGAGAAACCCCATCTCTTTTAAATATACAAAAAAATTAGCCAGGCATAGTGGCGCATACCTGTAGTCCCAGCTACTTGGGAGGCTGAGGCAGGAGGATAGCTTGAAACCAGGAGGCGGAGGTTGCAGTGAGCTGAGATCGCACCACTGCACTCCAACCTGGGCAACAGAGTAAGACTCTTTGAGAAAAAAAAAAAAGTGGATCCTCCTCAGCTGTCAGATGACTGCAGCACGGGCTGAAATCCTGACTACAATTGTATGAGAGACCTTGGATGAGAATACCTAGCTAGCTAAGCTGCTCCTGGATTTCCAGCCCTTAAAAACTGTGATATAATGTTTATTATTTTAAGTTGCTAATGTGTCACACAGCAACAGATAACTCATACAAGTGGTAAGCCAACTAGAGCCTCTCTCTCTGATTATAACTAAAGCCTATAGATAAAATTAAAAAGGTACTTGAGGAATCTAAAAAGTAAACAAATTCTGACAGATCATAAAAGGTAGAGAGTCTATTCCTTTCCTCTTTTCTCTAATAGTTTTGTCCTGAAAGTGGGCCTCAGTCACAGACCTGTGCAATGGTATAGAGACAGAGACAGCTAAACTCTGGTAGAAATCTCATCTTTATGGCCAGATGAATCAGACAAAGGGATCATATGAGCTAAGGAGTATGTGTATATGAATAAATCCCTGGTTTTTTCCCCCTCTTTTCTCTTGCTGATTTGCTGAAAGCAAGTCCCAGGCATGGAGCTGCACTACAGGAGCTACAGCACAGGTAGATAAAACACCAAAAGAAACCTCATCTTTCGGGCTAGAGGAAGTGTGTGTGTGTGTGTGTGTGTGTGTGTGTGTGTGTATGTGTGTGTGTGGTGGGGAAGGTGGGGCGGTCTTGTAAACTGAAGAATGTGGGGAAAATCCCAGAGAAAAAACTGGAGAAGGGGATCCCCTAATTCTGTGAATGAATGTGTGCAAATCTCAGGGTCAACCCTGAGCAGCACATGTGTAGCCAAACAGCACAGCAATTCTCACAGACTGGAAAACTCAATTGATACTTAGGTCACTGTCAAAGTCCCAGACTAAGACCTGAGTGGTGCCTGCATGAGACAGACCTGAAGAGGCAAAAGCTTTGAAAACTGAACTGAGATTAGAACCACTGCCCACAGAAGGCAAAACAGAAATTTGGAATCTGAACCTAAGCAAATTGATTGCCTGACCAAACAAAAAAATAAACAAAAAATCCCAATAGTCTCCAGAGGATTATAACAGGATGCAGAGCCTACACAATATAACATTTGGGATGTTTAAGATATAGTCCAAAATTATTTGTCATAAAGAGTCCAAAAAATGTGATCAAATAAGAGAAAAGACAATCAACAGATGTCAACCTAGAAATAACCCAGATGTTGAACGCATTATTTTTTAAAACTTTTAAAAGCATTTCTAACTATGTTGTATGAAGTAAAGGTAAACATATTTGAAGTGAATGAAATGACAGCTCTCAGCAAAGAAACAGAAGCTGCTGCAAAAAAAGAAAGCTGCTACAAAAAGAAGAAAGAAAACAAAATGTTAGAACTGAAAAAAAAAATTACCTGAAACAAAAAATTCACATAAGCTCAATAACAGAATGAGCTGTTACCGAAGAGAATAATGGGTTGTTATTGTTACTGAAGAGCAAAGTGTTAGTGCAACTGAAAATAAATCCACAGAAAATATCCAATCTGAATAACAAAGATAACTTCTCCTGAGAAAAGAAGTTGAAAAAATGAACAAAGCCTCAAGGACCTATGGGACAATACCAAAATGTTCCAGAAGGAAGGATGAAAGATTGCTGCAGAAGTATTTAAAGAAACAGTAGCTGAAATTTCCCGAATTTGGTGAACGATATAAATTTACAGATTCAAGAAGCCTGGCAAACCTCATTGAGGCTAAAACAAAGAATACTATGCCTACACACATTAGATTCAAACTGCTGAAAATGGAAGCTATAGGGAAAAAATATAAGCAGCTAGAGAAAAACAACATATTTTTACAGGGGAATACCAATTCAAACAACTGTGGATTTCTCATCAGAAATCACAAAGGCTACAAAACAGTGGAATAACACTCTAAAAGTGTTGAAAGACCTATTGATGCAGAAACCTATGAACAGTGAAAATATCCTCCAGGATCGAAGGTGAAATAAAGTTTTCAGATGAAGTACAAATTAAGAATATTCATTACCAACAGATATGCTCAAAAAGAAATGCTGAAGGAAATTCTTTATGCTAAAAAGAAAAATTACAAGAGCAAACCTTGGGTAAAGGAAAAGCAACAAAAATGGTAAATATCTGAATAAATAAAACAGATTATTTTTTCCTCTTAAGTTCTTTAAAATAGACATGACTGTTGAAGTAAAGATTATAATACAGTATACAGCTATAATACATGTAAACTATTTGCAACATATAATGTATTCTTATCATAACTGAAAGTTCATATTGCTAATACCTTGGGTACTCATAGTTTTAACACCAGAAACAAAGAAAGAAAAACAAACACGTTTATATAACAAAAACAACCTTTTCACCTCATAGTCCAGAGCCCAAGAGTGGACTGCACAATGGGAATGATGTGGGCAGTGGGCAACTCAAGTAGAGGCTGCTGGGGAGCAGTCATATCACTATGGAGAGGCTATGAGGAATCCACTTCCTTCAAGTGTCCAACCATCAGCAGCTTGGAGTGCCCTGCTCAACTGCCAGGGAGCTATCACTCTTTTTCTTTCTTTTTTTTTTTGGGGGGGGACAGTCTTGCTCTGTCCCCCAGGCTGGTGTGCAGTGGTGCAATCTTGGCTCACTGCAACCTCTGCCTCTCAGGTTCAAGCAATTCTCCTACCTCAGCCTCCCAAATACCTGGAACTACAGGCATGCACCACCATGTCTAGCTAATTTTTTTTATTTTTTGTAGAGACAGGGCTTCACCATGTTGGCTAGGCTGGTCTCGAACTCCTGACCTCAAGTGATCCACCTGCTTTGGCCTCCTGAAGTGCTAGGATTACAGGCGTGAGCCACCACACCCAGCCAAGGGAGCTGTCACTCTTTAAAGGTTGCAAAAACCTACTTATCTTTGTCCTGCCTCTCCATGCCTCTTCCAGGTTCCTACTGAATGGGAAAAGAGTTATTTTCTAGTGGATGGAAAGGAGTGTGGACAGTGACTGCCAAATGAGAAAGTTATGGTGGAAAAGAGTACTGATGGCTTCTCTGCCTGTGACACAGGTTCTTCATGATCAGAACTACAGTTGTCCAAGATATACAACTGAGTAGACATCTGTATTCTTAATAAATGAATATTCCTTTATTCCCCCACACCATCACCTGGTAGTACGCAGGATAAAAAATTTTAAGATTTTTTTGCTAGTATCTCTTCAATTAAAAAGTGGCACTTTGGATTCCAAACAAGATCAACAAGGACCACTAAAGCCTCCCTCCCCCACAGACTGACACTAAAAATTCTGGATAGAATACAAAAAGCAACAATATAAAAGTAAAAAATAGCAGGCCGACTAAGGAGGGAGCCAAAATGTAAAAAATGGCCCATCCTTACAAGGATCCATTTTGCCATTTTTTTTTTTGTATTCTGTCTTAACTTTTCCTGAGGATGGTGCCAACTGCAAAACTATGCTATTGGTGTGGGCAGCAATGACTTCCAAGTGTAAAGGAGGGAAGGTAAATGAACCTATGTGGTTGTAAAGCTTGGCATTTTACGTGAAGTATAATATTAACTCAGGTATGTATATTTTAAGCTGCAGAGCAACCACTAAAATATATATTTAAATATAATGATATTAAACAAATACCCAGTAGATAAAATGAAATACTAATAAACATAAAGTAATACACAAGAAAGGAGAAAAGGAAAAAAACTGAAGAGAAAAACAGCAAGCAAATAAAACGGTAGATCTAATCTAGCCACATCAATAATTAAATAAATAGCCTAAATATACCCATTAGGAAACAGAAATGGCTAGACTGGATATAAAAATAACTACACACATGTTGCCTAAAAAAAACCTGCTTTAAAGACATATTAAATTAGTTAAAAGTAAAACAATAAAAAAGATATGTCATGCAGACAATCTACAAGAAAGCTGTTGTGCTAAACATCAGAGGGTGTAAACTTCAGAATAAGAAATATTATCATCAATAAAAAGGGACATTATATGATAAAAGGGTCAATTTACCAAGAAGACAAAACAATCCTAAGCATCTATGTAACAAAATAGCTTCAAAATACATAAAGGAAAAACTAAGTGAACTAAAACAAGAAATAAAAATTAAAAATATACAATTATCTTGGAGACTTCAACACTTTTCTCTCAGTAATTGATAAAACAAGTAAATAGGTAACAGGGAAAGACAGAAAAATATCAACCAACTTGACCTAACATTTATGCGACACTCCACCCAACAAAACAGACTATATATACATTCTTTTCAAAAGTGCACACAGAACACTTACCATAATAGAACATGTTCTGGCCCATAAAACAAACTTTAACAATTAAAAAAATGAAAAGCATAAAACATTCTCTTACTATCACCAAATGAAACCAGAAATCAGTAATAGCTATCTGGAATATCCTCAAATTTTGGAAATTAAATAATGTACTTCTAAATAACTCATAGATCAAATAAGAGGTCACAAGAGAAACTAGAAATTATTTTAAATTGAATGAAAACAAAACCACATTTATCAAAATTTGTGGAATGCAGCCAAAGTCGTGCTTAGAGGGAAATATATAGCTAAACAGCAAGAGTAGGGAAAAAAAGTCTCAAATCAATGATCCAAGCTTCTACTTTAATAAGAAACTAGAAAACCAGGCTCCGTGCAGTGGCTCACACTTGTAATTCCAGCATTTTGGGAGGCCAAGGTAAGTGGTTCACTTGGGGCCAGGAGTTTGAGAGCAGCCTGGGCAACATAGTGTGACTCCCTGTCTCTACAAAAAAAATAAAAAATAAAATTAACAAAAAAAAAAACTAGAAGAGCAAATTAAACACAAAGCAAGCAGAAGAAAGAAAACAGAGCAGAAATCAATGAAATTCACAACAGAAACAACAGGAGGAAAAAAATTAATGAAAGCAAAAGGTAATTCTTTAAGAAGATCCTAAGAGGATATCAAACCTCTACCAAATCAAAATACATAAATAAACAGAAGATGTAAATTACCAGTATCAGGAAAAAAAAGAAAAGTTTACCATCCACAGACTCCACAAACATGTTAACAGGATGATAAGTACTACAAAAAACAGTATGCCCATAAATTTCACAACTGAGGCTGAATGGATAAATTCCTTAAAAGATACATACTTCCGAAGTTCACCATGAAGCAGTCCTGTATTTTAAAAATTGAATTTGTCGTTAAAAGCCTTCCAACAAACAAAACTACAATTCAGATGACTTCATTAGTAAATTCTATCAACATTTAGGGAAGACGTAAGACTAATTCCACACAACCTCTTCAAGAATATGAAATAAGAGGAAACACTCGCCAAATCACTTAACGAAGCTAGCATTTCTCATATGAAAACCAAAGATACATGAAAAAGAAAACACAAATATCTGTCGTGAACATAGACACAAAAGCCTAAACAAAATCTAGCAAATTGCATCCAGCAATATATAAAAAGGATAAATACATTATGATTGTGTGGGGTTTATCCCAAGAATGCAATGCTGATTCAACCTTTTTGAATCAGTTTGAAAATCATTCTGAGGGTGGGGCTTAAAAAAAAAGAAAAAAAAATCAATATAATCTAACTTATCAATAAACTAAAGAAGAAAACTATATGATTATCACAATGAATGCAGAAAAAGCATTTGTCAAAATTAACATCCGTTCATGGATAAAAACTCAGAAAACTAGAAACAGAGGAGAACTTCTTTCATTTGATTAAGCTCATTAAAAAAAACAAAAAACCTTACAGATAACATCTTATATCCTGAGATCATGAAAAAGGAAAGAATATTCACTATCACCACTTTTATTCAATATTATACTGGTGGTCCTACCCAGCCATTAGGACAAGAGAATAAAAAAAAAGGTATTAAGACTGAGAGAAGGAAATAAAACTCCAATCACAAACAATATGATTACCTACACAGAAAATCATCGGACTCTACAAAAACCTACTAAACCTAGTAAGTGTTTAGAACAGTTGCTATTATACAGGGTGAACATGCAACCAAAGGGGAAATATAAAAAGTAATAAAAGAAATTGTTAATGGGTTAATTCTCCTGAAACTAATTTCTGAATTCAACACAATCCCAATTAAAATCTCCGCAGGATTTTTCAGTAGAAATCAACAAATTGATTCTAAAATTATAAGAAAAAGCAAAAGAACTAGAATAGCCAAGGCAATTTTTAAAATAACAAAGTTAGAGGAGTCATTCGACTTGATTTCAAGATTCAGATTAAATAATCAAGACAGTGTAGACTGGGAAAGGATTCTCAACAGATCAATGAAACAAAACAGAAATAGGTCAACCCACATATATATGGTCAGTTCATTTCTGAAAAAGACAGCCCAATAAAGAAAGGCTAGACTTTCAACAAATGGTGCTGGAATAATTAAGTATCTGTATTTTAAAAAAAGAATGTCAACCCGTATCTCACACAAAAATTAACTCAACATGAATCCTAAATGTACAATGTAAAATTCCAAATTCTTTTGGAAGACACTATAAGCAAAATCTTTGTGACCGTGGGTTAAAGTTAGCAAAGGATTTCATATATGTGACATCTAAAATACTATCAATAAAAAAAGAAAAGATAGCTTTCCTTTAAATGTTAATGTTAAACATCTGCTCTGAGAAAGATACGGTTAATCAAACAAAAAAACAAGTCACTGGGCAGGCGCAGTGGCTCACGCCTATAATCCCAGCAGTCTGGGAGGCCGAGATGGGTGGATCACGAGGTCAAGAGATCGAGACCATCCTGGCTAACATTATGAAATCTTGTCTCTGCTAAAAATACAAAAAAAAAAAAAATTAGCTGGGCATGGTGGCACGTGTGTGTAGTCCCAGCTATTCAGGAGGTTGAGGCAGGAGAATCGCTTGAACTGGGGAGGTGGAGGTTGCAGTGAGCCGAGATCACGCCACTGCACTCCAACCTAGTGACAGAGCGAGACTCCATCTCAACAAAAACAAAAAACAAAAACAAAGAAACAAAACAAAAAACGCAAGTCACCGACTGGGAAAAAAATATTCAGAACATAAATAATTCTCAAAATTCAATATTTTAAATGAGCAAAACAGGTCAGGTGCAATAGCTCATGCCTGTAATCCCAACACTTTGGGAGGCCAAGGCAGGTAGATCACTTCAGGTCAGGAGTTCAAGACCAGCCTGGCTAACATGGCGAAACCCTATCTCTACTAAAAATACAAAAATTAGCTGGGCATGGTGGTGGGCACCTGTAATCCCAGCTACTAGGGAGGCTGAGGCAGGAGAATCGCTTGAACTGGGGAGGTGGAGGTTGCAGTGAGCAGAGATTGTGCCAACTGCTCTCTAGCCTGGGCAGCAGAGTGAGACTCCATCTCAAATAAAATAAAATAGGCCGGGCGTGGTGGCTCACGCCTGTAATCTCAGCACTTTGGGAGGCTGAGAAGGGTGAACTGCCTGAGGTTAGGAGTTCGAGACCAACCTGGATAACATGGTGAAACCCTGTATCTACTAAAAATACAAAAATTAGCTGGGCGTGGGGGTGGGTGCCTGTAATCCCAGCTATTCAGGAGGCTGAGGCAGGAGAATCTTTTGAACCCGGGAGGTGGAGGTTGCAGTGAACCGAGATCACACCACCGCACTCCAAGCCTGGGCAACAGAGCAAGACTCTGTCTCAAATAAAATAAAATAAAAAAATAAGCAAAAGATGTAAAAGGACACATAACCAAAAAAGATAATATTCAGATGGTATGTACATAAAAAGATACTCAGCAATATTAGGCATTAGTGAATATATATTAAAGGCATGAGGTAACACTAAACACCTCTTAGAATGGCTAAAAATCAGTGTTGTGCTGGTAAATGTTTAGCAATCAGATCTGCAGAGGAGAAGATCCAGATTTTTAGCTTTTGCTGATTTCTGTGGTAGAGTTGGGAAGACACGTACCTTCCACCATACAGACACAAGAGACATAATTAATCTCAAGAGCACAGGTAATACTGAAATGTAGTAAAGGAATTAGAAAGCAAGGAGCTTTATATATTTATTATTTTTACATATTTATAACATTAATAAAAATTTTATAAAATTATGTATAATCTTTACATAGGTATATATTTAATTTTAAATTCATTGCATTTAATTTTTAATAATGGCTGTTTATTAACTAGTTCATAAAATTCCTAAAAATGTAACATACAGTTCTTGCTAGCAAGACCAGCCTTAAGCTCACCAATGCCTAAAATTAAAATTGATAATTAACAAGTGCTGACAAGGATATGGAAAAACTGTCATTCTTAGTCATTATTGATGCAATGCAAAATGGTATAGCCACTTTGGAAAATAGTTTGGCAGTTTATTTAAAATTAAGCTTATATTTACCACACAACCCAGCCACCCTACTTTGGAGGTATGTACGCTGCAAAACTGAAAACTCATGCTCACACAAAAGCCTGTAAATACATGTTTATATTGCTTTATTCATAAATACCCCAAACTGGAAACAACTGAAATGTCCTTCAGCTGATCAACAAACTGTTACATACAAACAATGGAATACTAAATCAATAATAAACAAGTCATTAACAATTGATACATAGAACAAACTTGATGACTCTCAAATGCTTTATGTTAAGTTAAAGAAAGTCAAACTCTAAAAGTTTCATAATCTATGATTCCACCTATATGACATTCTAGAAAAGACAAAACTTTAGGCAGAAAACAGATCAGTGGTTGCCAGAGGCTGGGAAGAGGCTAAGAAAATCTCTTCAAGAAAAGCTGAGCATCCCTGTCACAAGCAACTTCAAAAAATAACATATTTTTATAGGATCTAAAAATAATTCATTCAAAACTCCTTAAATTTAATGGTTTCAAGAGAAAGTGGTCAACTTGAATCATGCTTCTTCATAAATCTCCTTCTAGTAATTTTCCATGCTTAATGCATTTAAATACCTGTTCACAAATTTTTCCCTCTGAAACATAGATAATTCGTAATGAAATTTTCAAAAAATTCATACATTTAAAGTTGGAGGCCCAAGGATTAGAAAACAGAATTAAGAAAACAAGGCTGTGCGTGGTGGCTCAGGCCTGTAATCCCAGCACTCTGGGGGGCCGAGGTGGACAGATCACGAGGTCAGGAGTTCGAGACCTGCTTGGTCAACATGGTGAAACCTCGTCTCCACTAAAAATACAAAAATTAGCCGGGCATGGTGGCGTGCACCTGTAATCCCAGCTACGTGGAAGGCTGAGGCAGGAGAATCGCTTGAACCTGGGAGGCAGAGGCTGCAGTGAGCTGAGGTTGCGCCACTGCACTCCAGCCTGGGACAGCGCAAGACTCTGTCTCAAAAAAAAAAAAAAAAAAAAAAAAACGAAAAGAAAACAAGTTATATATACTTTTACTACCTGTTATGTTAGAACAGCAGATACTAAACTTGCTCTCAGTTCCTCTTTATCAAAAGTGTCTCCTGTCTTATTCTACTTTCTCTTGATAATTCTCAACCACTTTCAGGGCCTCAAAGATCATCTCTATGCAATCAAGTCACCCCAGTCTTCTATACTATTTCTATTTTAATTACACATATATCACCTGTTTCTGTACCTTGTGCAGATTTTTAATTACACATATATCACCTGGTATGGCAGGTATTTATTCACACGATTGTATTTATTATATTGACTTCTGTTGGTTCATACACTCCACTAGAGGAAGACTAGATTTCCACAAAGATCCCGGTTTAGTGTTTTCAATAAGTTTAAGATAGACTCCCAAAGCTACATCTCTAGCCCATCCAGCAGTCCTAGCTGCCTAATGCTATCTTCACTGATACAACATAACCTCAAGTGAAATAAACTTATTATTCCCTCCCCTAAGAATCATCTGAAGGGAGGCATTATAAGACTTCTGAATATTATCTTTTAATCTGTTATTACATAAGTTCTCTTTTCTCCTTTATTATTTGCACTTTCTTTCTTTAGGCCTTTAACCTCAGACTGTTTAAAGTGCCTCCAACTTGAAACAACACAAACTGGGGCCTGTAAGGGGAGGGCGGGAGAGCATTAGGGAAAAGACCTAATGCATGCTGGGCTTAATACCTAGGTGATGGGTTGATAGGAGCAGCAAACCACCATGGCACACATTTACCTATTAACAAACCTGCAAATCCTGCACATGTACCCCAGAACTTGAAAAAATAAAATAATTTTTTTAAAAAGTGCCTCCAACTCATCCCATTTTGGGAAACCAGTCTGGCAACTCTTCAAATGATTAAACATGGAGTTACCACAAAACCCAGCAATTCCACTTGTACACGAATGTTAACGGCATTATTCACAATAGCTGAATACTCACGGTCATATTCATAACCACCTAAATGTCCATCAACAAATGGTTAAACAAACTGCGGTACAGCCATACTATAGAATATTATTTGGTCATAAAAAGGAATGAAGTACTGATACGTGCTACAGACCTAGAAACCATTGTACTAAAGGAAAAAAGCCCGTCACAAAAGACCATGTATTATACGATTCATTCATATAAAGTCTAGAATAGGGAAATCTAGGGACAGAAAGTAGATTAGTGGTTGCTTAGAGTTGAGGACAGAGGGGATGAGGGAATTAAGGCGTGGGATGATGGCTAAAGGGTACAGGGTATCTTTCTGATGTGATGAAAACACTCTAAAACTGAGGTGATGTGGGACATATCTGTGAATACACTAGAAACCATTAAATTGTACATACTAAATGGGTAAATTATATGATATATAAATCATATCTCAACACAGATGTTTTTAAAAAAGAACCAGGTAGTTAATATAAATTCCTGACCTTTTTTTAAAATGTACTATCTACTACTCCATGCAAAACTGTATTTAAAGGTCAAGCACCATTAAGCTTAGGGTTGTACCATTTAAGGAATAAAACAGTATTCATAAACAAGTTAAAGCCTTGCCTCTCAGGTACCATAAAAGAACAGGCTTTTGCCAGATTTTTTCCCTTCTCATTCCCTTCTCTGTCTCCATCCCTTTTTTGTTTCACAGTCACAACAGAAACATACAGTAGGAGTTTGAAATGTTTTATTTACTGATATAGCTTTATGTGGCTGTTATTAATTTTGAAAGGGGAGGAGTTTAATATTGGGTTAAAAAATATACACATAAGAAAAAAATTCTCAACATCACTAATCATCAAGGAAATGCAAATCAAAAGCACAATAAGATATTATCTCACTGCAGTCAGAATAGCTATTAAAAAGTCAAAAAATAGGCCATGGTGGTGCACGCCTGTAGTCCCAGCTACTCAGGAGGCTGAGGCAGGAGAACTGCTTGAACCTGGGAGGTGGAGACTGCAGTGAGCCAAGATCAAACCACTGCACTCCACCCTGGGCGACAGAGCGAGACTCTGTCTCAAAAAAATAAAAATAAAAATAAATAAAAAGTCTAAAAATAACAAATGCTAGCAAAGATGTGGAGAAAGGAGTTATCTTATACACTGCTGCTGATGGGAACGTAATTAGTATAGCCATTATGGAAAACAGTATGGAGTTTACTCAGAAAACTGAAAATACAACTACCATATGATTCAGCAATCCCACTACTGGGTAAATATCCAAAGGAAAGGAAATAAATATGTTGGAGAGATCTGTGCCCCCATGTTTACTGCAGCACTATTCACAATAGCCAAGATTTGGAAGCAATCTAGATATCCACCAACAGATGAATGAATCAAGAGCATGTGGTATATATGCATGATGGAATACTATTCAACTATAAAAAGGAATGAAATCCTGTCATTTGTAACAACATGGATGAGCTTGGAGGTCATTATGTTAAGTAAAATAAGCCAGGCACAGAAAGACAAATACTGCATGTTCTTACTCATATGTAAAAGTTAAAAAAGTTGATCTTACAGAAGTAGAAAGTAGACTAGTGATTACAAGAGTCTGGGAAGGGGCCAATAGTCAAAAATGGGTTAACATACAAAATTACAGCCAAATAGGAGGAATAAATTCTAGTGTTCTAGAACACCATACATTGACTAAAATTAACAATTTATTGTATATTTTCAAAGGGCTAGATGAGCAGATTTTGAATGTTCCAACACAAAGAACTGATAAACGTTTGAGGTAATGGATAAGCTAATTATCCTGATCTGATCATTACACATTGTACACAGGTATTGAAACATCACACTGTACTCCATAAGTATGTACATTATGTGTCAATTAAAAATAATAAAAGTAAAAATATACACATAAGTGTGCAGATATAGTAATGCATAGGCATTACAAGCTTAACAATTATGCCATTGAAGCTTTCTATAATTTGATTTTCACTTAAATTTCAATTGATCCCCCTGCAAATTAAATGCTCTTAAATGAAAAAGTTCCTATATGAATAATATAATAAACTCTGACTTACTTTAAGTTAAAAGACATTAATTTATATGTCTTACTTTCGATTTTATGGTTTAAGTAGTATATATTTTCTTAGGTAATAACTATTCAAGCCTGATGATCTATATCAGAATCACGTAGGGCCTTGCAACTCAATGTTGTCTATGGACCAGAAGCACTGATATCAGGAAAGCGTGTTAAAAATGCAGAATATTGGGTTCTACCCAGTCCTACAGAATCCGAATTTGCACTTCAACAAGATCCCTATTTACAAAGATTGCAAAACACGGATCTAGAACACTTATTAAACATGAAGTTTCCAGTGAGGCACAGGCATCTGCATTTTAAAGATGAATACTGTGGATACTCCAGCACACCACAGTTTGAGAAGCACTGTTTAAAAGAAAAGTGAAGTACTGAAAGAACATTCCTTTAAAGCAGTTTTGGTATACTAGGAAATACTGCTATATATCCTTCCCAAATTTAAAAAGAAAAAAAAATCTGACTTTACAAATCTCATAGCCACACCACCTTCTGAAAATTAGTAACCTAAATGAGTACATTAAATAAGGTGCTGAGATGAACAATCAAAAACAAATGTGTTTACAACTTTTACAGTGCGTTAACCAAGATAAATTATTCATGATAAAACTTTGCAGACTTACTGAAAAAAGGTTGTAACACTCTATTTTTTAAAAAGTTTTATTCACATGGGCAATACAGATGATAGTTCTTTCTACTCAACTCTAAACGACCCCCAACAGAATGCTTAGCCTTCACAGTATTCTAGTTCACACTAGGGTCAATCAAGTTTGTTCTGATTCTCGCTGGTAGAAAAACTGTATCCTCCAAAAGGAATACAGGTCTTAGGATCCTGCAGACACTTTCAACACATGTACATGTTAAAGTAGCTGTATAGTAAGTAGAAAGGGCTAAAAGGATACTAATCCCCGAAAATATATTCTGCAAGATAATTTTTATTAATTTCAGGAGGTGCTGGTTTTAACTCAGGCAAACATTTACTATTAGGTTTGTGCAAAAGTAATTGCGGCTTTTGGCTATTAAAAGGGATGGCAAAAACCGCAATTACTTTTGCACCAACCTAATAAATACACATGTTCAAGATTTTGTGAGAGACACAAAGATGATCAGGAAACTAACACTAAGCTGCAGAAAACTTATAACCTGAGGGGAGGTGGGGTTTGGGTGGGACACTGCACATCCAATTAGCAGAATGTGATCAGTGCTGAAAACGGTTTCCGGGTTTCCAGTTTCAGGTAACTGAATTTCGGATAATGGGTATTTTACAGTAATTTCCAATTGATTTGGTGCAGAGTTAAACAAGCCAAGAAAGCTTATTGAAAGTACTTTAAAAGCAAGTATAGCCCACGGTAAACAATCCTCTGGGAAATTTCGTACATTTTAATTCACATACACACACTTAAAATTAGGCTGTGAGGTGTGGGTGCTCTCATCAAACGCAAAGCAATTCAAATGGAACTGGATATAAGGAGGGCCCAATACAGTTAAGTTTATAGAGGGTGCTTCCTTTGACAAAAACAGGAACACACAGCTTCAGAGATCGCTGATCAAGCGAGAAAAGAGGAAGAAGGAGTGGAGATCTGTTTCTATTTCTCCCTTGGTAACTTAGAAAACACACACACACACAACAGCAGTTTCCTGGACTAGTCCTGCCTTCAGCTTTACATTTAATAAATACTATGACCTTTTAAAAGTCTAGGAACTAAAGACAAACAAAAACAGGCAAATGCATTTACCTATTTAACAGTCCAAATCAGAAGCAGCTCCCTCAAGAGGAACCAGCAGTCCGTGAAGGGCCATTCCTGGGAAAGTGCACCCATTCGTTCCCCACAGACCCTCGGCCCCTCAGCGCTCACTTCATTGCGTTCCCCTGGCAGCGGCACACCCTCCCTCTGGAAAGGAAAAGCAAGCACCCCTTCAAAAGAGCTCGGTGGAAGTTTACTGGGATGCAGAGCAAGCCCTTCTCTGGCTTGAAGAGGAGGAGGTGCAAGAGACACCGAGGAAGGCCAGCTGAGCTGGGAAAGGGCCGCTGCAATGCTCGGTTCGGTTCTGGCCCCTCTGAGGATTAGGTCGGCACCCGCGGGCCGCAGGCTGCTCTCCTGAGGAGGCCCTGCGCTCAGCCCAAGCACATCCCTCTGACAGGCACCGGAGGTGGGGCTCGCGTCACAGGTGTCACCCCAAGACGGTCCTTGCAAACACGGGGGATGGGGAGGGACAAGTCGGGGCAGGGGAAAGGTGAGACGCGCGGCAGCCACGCAGCGCAGCACCCGCAGCGACGCGGTCTCACCTCTAGGGTGGAGACAGTGCTGGTGAACAGGTCCTCTCCGTCCTCCAGATCCTCAAAGTCGGTGGGCTTCCCGTCCCCCAGCGGAGGAGGTTCCCTCTCGGCCGCCATCTTCGCTCACCCGAACGACTGCGCGAGCTGGGCCTCGCGGACCCGTCACGTGAGCACGCACGGCTGGGCCCGCGCCGACCCGCCAGCTGCCCCGCCCCCGGCCGGCCTCTCAAGGCCCCGCCCAGCCGCGCTCGGCCCCGCCCCCGGCCCCTTGACGGCGCCCACCCGGAGTGCGCTGCGCTCGCCCCGCCCCTTTGTCCCGCCTTCTCCCAGAAAGTCTGGGACGTGGCGCTCTTTTGGCCGCCGACTTGCTGACCCGACTTATGTGGCAGAATCTTGGACTTTATTACCACATCACCTTCTTGGCCGGACTAGGCTAAATAATTTCTGTTGGCACTACCAGTTTTTAAATCTTCTGTAGGAAGTGGTAGAGCCTGGGCACCAGTCTCTGGGCTTGGATTGCACGCAGGCTGAGGCGAGATGGAGTATTGGTGAGTGAGAGACACGTACTGTCTCTTAGATCTCTCTAGAACTGTCCAATAGAATTTTCTGACATGATGGAAATGTTCCCTATCTGTGCTGTCCAATATAGTAGCTACTGGCCACCTGTGACCCCTGAACAACACTTGAAATGTGGCCAGTGTGTGGAACTGAGTTTTAAAATTTTATTTAATTAGAATTAATTTAAATATAATTAGCCACATGTGGCCAGTGGTTACCTATTTAGTGATTGCAGCTCTAGATAACGAAAGGACTCTGAACAATTTCTCGTCTGTGATTCACTCCAATTTTATCATGAGCCACATAATTTTTTTCTCAATAAGTCAAAAGGTCTAGAAAAATGATAGGAAAATCAACGGATGATTCTTAAGAGCACATAGTCACATTCCCTAGCCTGCAAATCCACCACCTTATGGAAAGTCTGGAGTCTGTCATGGGTCAGAAACTTCAACCTCTTATGAAAGCTCCCAGCTTGACTTGAGGTGATTATTATACACATCCTTAATTTTTACATGTGTCTCTATTTATTGCTTACTACTTTCTGTCTTATGCTATGGTCATATATATTCCCAGCTTATCTTTTTTAGTGGACACCTGAAATAGGTGAAATATAGGTCCTGATGCTTGTTACAGAGACCCACATTAAAAGTGGTTTGAAAAATGAACAAGTTTAATTAATTGTCCCTTATGTAGGACTAGGGCTGGTGTGAAGGTTCTATGAGATCATTCAGGGACATGGGCCCCTTCTGTTGTTCTGCCCTCCCTAGGATGTAGTCTCTTCCTCATGGTTCAAGTCAGCTCACCACCACAGTTACACCACATTCCAGCCAGCAGAAAAAGAGTGAAAGGAAAACAATAATGTCACCTTCCTTTTAAGGGCACAGTTCAGAAGTTGCACACACCACTTTTGTCCACATTCCTTTGACCAGCTCGTTAGCTACATGGCCATGTCTAGCTACAGAAGACATTAGGAAATGAAGTTGTTATTTCTACCGCTAAAAATTAGGGGTTCACTTACCCTAGAAGAAAGTAGGGAACTAGTGGTCTCTGCTAGTGCATTCATGGTTTTCATGGTAGCATACCTGAACTTTCTTCTCAGCTGTGAGTTTTCTCCACCTCAGGGAGGGAATACATCACCTAGGCTTAAACCAAACACAGCATCAACTCCTTAGTCTCAGTGATTTGTGGGAGATCAGAATCAGGTGCCTTTTCCCTAAACTCTCAGAAGCTTTGATTGTCTTTCTTTCCCTAGTCAGCCTAAACTCTATGAGCCAGAACTGCAATAATTGTCTTGCTATTTTTCTCAGCTCATCTTCCTTGGTTCCTTGATTTTCTGTTTCATCTTCTCTGAAATCCCAAATTCAGCCATCAATTTCTCTAATCTTATATCCAGATTGCTAAAGTATTTGCATAATGAATCCCAACCTCAGATTGAAGATCCTATAAGTCCATTATTTCCAATTCTGACTTCTACACTGCCTAAATACCATTAGTTGTTTCGTTTCCAATTCCTTCAACTATTCTTCCCAGCATAGGTGCTAAAAAGTCATTTTCTCCTCAAGTATACCACCATCTTTTTCTCTTCATTTTCATCAAATGATTTAGCCTCCTCATTCAATGACAAAATAAAATCACTGAGTGAATCACTTGACTTTCAAGTACGATTGAAATTATCTTCTCTTTGTGCTCCCACCGGTTGTTGTGTATATTTTAACACCTACCATGTTGTGCTGTGGTCACAGACACTGTTCTATCACCCCAATGGACTGAAGGATCGTTGATGTCAGGGAGCATTCATTATTTGAGGATGGATCCTGAGCAGCCAGCCCTGTATAAGTTATTTATTGCAGTAAAACAAATTACATAAACACATAGCAGCTTGTAACCATAAATATTTATTTTCTCATGGTTTTTGTGGATCAAGAATCCTCACAGTTCAAGTCAGCTCACCACAACAATTACACTGCATTCCAGCCAGCAGAAAAGGCGTCAAAGGGAAACATGATGTTACCTTCCTTTTAAGGGCACATTCCTGAAGTTGCACACACCACTTACGTCCACATCCCTTTGACCAGCTCATTAGTTATACAACTTAACTGGGTGCCCCTGACTCAGGGACTCTCAGAAGGCTGCAATCATGGTATTGACCAGGTAGGCAGTCATCTCAACACTCAACTGGAGAGGACCTGCTTCCAAGCTCACTAGCATAGCTGGTGGCAGGCCTCAAGTTATTTCTGGCTATTGGCCTGAAACCTGAGTTCCTTGCCATATAAGCCTCTTCGTAAGGCTTCCTACACAACATGTCAGCTTGCTTCTCCCAGAGCAAAGACTTTTGAGAAAGACAGAAGGAGACAGCTCTGAGAGAGGGTAAGAGGGAGTTAATAAGAAAAGAAGCCAGAGTGTTTTTGTAACCTAATCTCATAAGTAACATCTCTTTACTTTAGCTGTATTCTATTCATTGGAAGCCCACACTCAAAGGAAGGAGTAAAACAAGGGTGTGAATAACAGGAGGCAGGGTTTTGGGGGGACATTTTAAAAGTTGCCACAAGGCCCCATAGTGCATTGCATTCATTAAGATAGACACCCTATTAACACCCTCAATGAAAGAATGAATGAAATGAAGCTCAGAAGAGCGAGCTAAGTGGAAGATATAGATTTGGTAGCTGGAGCCACTGTTACATGAGAAGGCCCAGGTAGTCTGGGAATCACAACCCTAAGGATGATTTACAGTTGTAGACCTGTAATCTCAGGTACTTGAGAGGGTGAGGCAGGAGGATCCCTTGAATCCAGGAGTTTGAGACCAGGCTGGTAACACAGAGAGACCCTGTCTCAAAAAAAAAAAAAAAAAAAAGACAGAGAAAGAAGGAAGGAAGGTAAGAAGCAAGGAAGGAAGGAAGGAGAAAGATCATAAATAAACCTGAAGAGCAGCAGTCAGAGAGATAGGAAGCAATCTATGAGAGAGGGCTGTAAAGAAAGTAAAAGGACAAAGAAGAAAGCATTTGTGGTATCACATACCTTGGGTAGATTAATAAGATGATAACTGAAAAGGTGAATGGTTAATGGAAATAAAAAAAAAAAAGGGTGTAGCAAGTTGTGATGGTTAATTTTATGTCAGCTTGGCTGTACTATGGTGCCCAGATATTTGGTCAAACATTATAGTGTTTGTTTCTGTGAAGATGTTTTTTGGATAAGATTAACATTGAAATTGGAAAACTTTGAGTAAAACAGATTACCCTCCATCATGTGGGTGGGTCTCATCTAATTAATTGAAGGCCATAGTAGAACAAAGACTGGCCTCCTCTGAGCAAGAAAAAAATTCTGCCGGCAGACTGCCTGTGGACTCCAGTTGTAACTTTTCTCTGAGTCTCTAGCCTGCTAGCCTACATCATCAGATTTTAAATTCACTGAGCCTCCACAATTGCATAAACCAATTGCTTAAAATAAATCTCTCTCTATAAATATATACATCCTGTTGGTGCTGTTTCTCTGGAGAACCCTAACTAATGCACTAGTATAAATTATTTTCATTTCAAGGAATATAAATGAAAAGAATGACAGAATAGGTCAATAACTTGTGGAAGACACAGGTTTATTTTTGTATGTTTGTTTTATTTTAATGGGAAAGATTTGAACTTGCTTATGTTAATATATAAGGGAAAGAGGTCAAAAGGGAGCAAGAGGTTGAAAATGCAATATAGAGAGAGATAATCAAAAGGATGAGATCTGAAATGCAGGAATGGGATAAAGGGCAAGTAGATAAATTTGTCTTAAAAAGGAGAAAGGATTCTTCTTCCTCTGAGAGCGGAGAAATGGAGGTGAGAGTTCGTGTTAGTCAGCCATTGTTACATAACTAACCATCCCAAAATGTAGTGGTTGAAAACAACCACTACTTATTATTTCTCATGAGTCTGCAGATTAAGTAGGCAGTTCTACTGAACCAGATTTGGCAACTCTTATCTTCAGGCTTGTTCATGCTCTGTGGTCAGCTGATAGATTGGCTGAGACTGGCTGGACTAGGACGGTCTTGGCTAGGACAGTTCAGCTCTGTTCCATGTGCTCTCATCCTCCAGCAGGTTGGCTTGGACTTCTGTTCAAGGTCCTAGCAGAGCTCCAAACAGAAGGCAGAAATAGGCAAGCACTTCTTCAAGCCTCCACAAAAGGAAGTTACATGGGCAAGCACAGGATCAGAATGGGAAGGGACTACAAAATTGTAGGGCAAAGGGTGTGGAAAAGGGAGGTGGTTAATTGGGGCAATGAATGCAATCAGTGTACCTCAGTGGATGTATTTATGGACTTGTTTGTAAATATAGGGGCAAGAAATGGAAAAAGTCAATACCCAAAAGCAGTATTTTTGGGGGGTGGGGGGAAGTTAATTAGTAAGAGAAAAGAAATTAGTGTCAGCATAAGTGGCATGAGGAAGAGCGTTTTCAGTAGATTGTGCATAGAATTGGAGAGAACATTTGCTAGGGACATATAAGGGATTGACAAGTAGTATTGAAAGCCCAAATGAGGTGGAGACAATATGATAGAAATAATCTCTACATTTATGAGATTTTCTCCAGTAGCCTAGCAATGTTAGTGTAGGAGTGGAGGTGGATAGTTGGACTGATTCAATGTTAGGCTTTTTAAGGATGATCTTGGTGGAGAACAAGGGAACTAAGGATTTTGAAGCCTCAGTAGGAGTGACCAGAAATATATGGTTTCCAATGACAAGGAGAGATAGCAGGTGTCATATATTTCAAAGAAGGAGGATTTTTTTTCAAGAGTATTGATGGATTAGCCAGGTGTGGTGGCACACACCTCTAGTCCCAGCTACTTGGGAGGCTAAGGCAGGAGGATCCCTTGAGTCCAGGAGATTGAGGCTGCAATAAGCTATGATTGTGCCGCTGCACTTCAGTCTAGGCAAAACAGCAAGACTCCATCTCTTAAGAAAAAAAAGTGACGGTATAAAAGTGATATTTGGAACCCAACACAAGCTGTATTTAGGGGACAGAGTGACCTATTACTCAAGGCAGAAGGGTTGAGGGAACTTTCTGTGAAAAATTAGAAAATATATAGAAAGTGAAGGGAGGGGCCTTATCTTTGAATATAGCTCCTGGTGAGTGAGGTTACATATAGGACGGCAGCCTTGAACAAATAAGAATTTATTATGATCTTTGCAATGGTATTGGGAAAAATAATCATTTGATTGCTTAAATAAGTATGATTGGTTATCATTAAGTGAAAATGTTTTAAGATTCTTATTAGAAAATAATGAAAGTCTTCACAATTGTTTGAAAGAAAGCAAAGGAGAGAAGGAAAGGTGAAAGGAAGGGAGGAAGAGAGGGCAAGAAGAAAAGAGGGCTGGATGAAGGGAGGGAGGGATGGAGTGAGGGAAGGAGGGAGATAGATGGCCAAGTATAATGTTGTTGTTGTTTTTCTTCACAGGCCATAAATGCAAACAAATAAATTCCTATTACTATAAAAGTGTGGGCCAACCCTTAATCAGTGACATTACTAAGAACTGTGAAATGTTTACACATTTGACCCTTCAACAGCATGGGTTTGAACTTTGTGGATCCACTTAATTTTGGATTTTCTTCTGCCTCTGCTACCCCGAGACAGCAAAACCAACTCCTCTTCTTCCTCCTCCTCCTCTACCTATCCAACGTGAAGATGATGAGGATGAAGAACTTTATGACAATCTCTTGCACTTAATAAATAGTAAATATATTTTCTCTTCTTTACAATTTTCTTAATAACATTTTCTTTTCTCTAGCTTACTTGATTGTAAGAATACAGTATATAATACATATATAAAATGTGTGTTAATCACCTGTTACGTTATTGATAAGGCTTCTGGTCAGCGGGAGGCAATTCGTAGTTAAGTTTTTGGGGAGTCACAACTTATATGCCAATTTTGTATTGTGGGGGAGGGAGGTCAGGGCTCCTAATCCCTGGACTGTCCAAGTATCCATTGTATAGTGCAACTCCTATGTCTCAGTGCCTGAATGGCAGTGGAGTGCTGCAGACTAATGCATCCTTTGATAATAACTGTTTATTCTTCTTCTTCTTCTTCTTTTTTTGAGACGGAGTTTTGCTTTTGTTGCCCAGTCTAAATTGCAATGGCACGATCTCGGCTCACTGCAAACTCCGCCTCCTGGGTTCAAGCTGATTCTCCTGTCTCAGCCTCCTGAGTAGCTGCGATTACAGGCGCCCGCCACCACACCTGGTTGATTTTTGTATTTTTAGTAGAGACGGGGTTTCCCCATGTTGGCCAGGCTGGCCTCGAACTCCTGACCTCAGGTGATCCACCCACCTTGGCCTCCCAAAGAGTTGGAATTACAGGCGTGAGCCACCATGCCTCGCCACATTTCTTGAACACCATAAAGGGGGACATGCACATCATAGGAACACTTCAACAAATGAGGAAACAAGAAAACCCTGATCTCCCTCCATTAAAAAAAAAACAAAAAAACTCATACTGTAAACTGCCCCTGTGCTTCTGTCACCCCCAGATTCCCCAGAAACAAAAGCTTCACCCTACAACTCTGAGCCTATGTTTTCCTGCTGCCCACCTGCTCCCCTCTTCCCTGGCTAGAAGTGTCCAGTGGTGCGCCGCTACAGTCACCGCCAACTGTGCAGCAACACAGGACCCACACTCAGAAGTGCTTCATGCTTGGCTTAATGCTCTGCTGTAACCAACTTGAAATTCTTAATAACTACGAACACGGGGACCCACGTTTTCATTTTGCACTGGGCCTTGCAAATTATGGAGCTGGTCCTGACTCCCATCTGCCAGTCATGACAGCACCAGAGGACACCAGGAACGTTGAGTGATGCATCATCCTAGGGCAGGGGAAGACTTGCTGGTGTTCCACTCACTGCTTTTCCCCAAGAGAATTGATGGGGTGACTTTGGTCTTTGCCACCAATACCTCTCACTCTCTACTTCTGGGAGGAGCAGGAATGAATGTTATAGACGTTTACATATTAATAATTTTTGTCCCATCACACATCCTTTTGAGGACAGTAAGTCAAGTTCAGACATAAATTATGATATGTATGTGTATATGGTTAACTTTACAAGGACTAGCACATGTAAAGAAAGGCTTAAAACAATTTTCTGTCAACCAAAACATTAGCAACAAAATAAGGAAAAGGAGACTCAGTATTTCCAAGAGATACGTTTTAGAAGTATGGAATTCTAGGGACAGATTCATTTACTTGAGTGAGTTAAAATGAGAATGGAAACTATTAAACATTGAGAAAAGACCTAAGGAAATAAGATACAGTGTTAGGGGCTAGGTAAAGAAACTGGATCAAAACCAAAACAAAATGAAGCAAAACTAAAGAGTAGTTTACTGCAACCTCTTTTTTTCA
This sequence comes from Pan paniscus, assembly GCF_029289425.2. Lineage (NCBI taxonomy): Eukaryota > Metazoa > Chordata > Mammalia > Primates > Hominidae > Pan > Pan paniscus. The sequence goes on along the minus strand of NC_073253.2, from coordinate 118,053,070 downwards.
ATTCTAGTCATGAACCCTGTCTCCTACATCAGAGACTTTCTTGTTCCAGTGAAAGATTATATCTTTCTGTCCTTCATCACCCTTGACATGGTACCTTATACACTGTAGTCCTCAATCAATATTTGTTGTTTGGTTGAAAATAGTAAATCTCAAAGAGAAACAGAGTCCGTTGTTTTAGATCAAAGGAAGCAAACTGTCAGCCTGTAGGCTTGACACAGATGGCTTTTATTTGGCCAGCACTGTTTTTTTATATTTTAATCAACTGGCAATATTTAAGAATCAAGAAATCTCACATAAAAATTTAGATTTCTGGCTTCTCTTTAAATCTGGCTGCATGTAGCCCATATCTCTGCGAGCATATGCTCTCCAGTATACCACGGCCCCCCGTTCACCCTGTGTCCATCCAACATGAATGCATTTTCCTCTCCTGTGGCAAAGACTGGGTTGATTCCCCAAATCCATTCCTACCCCATTCTTACTTCAGGTTTTGGCAGGCATCATGGCAACCCAGAACAAAGGGAACTTTTCCTCCTTCCTTACAGCCAGGGGTGGCCATGTGAATAAGTATGGCCCGCCTATTTAATGCAAATGGAGTTATACGTGTAACTTCTGGAAAATGTCTTTAAAAAAGGAAGGCCTGCCCTTCCCACACTTTCTCCTTCTGCAGGCTGGAATCCAAATGTAATTGCTAGAGCTCCAGCAGCTATCTTGGACCATAAAGTAAAACTGGGACTGGTATAGCAATAAAGTAGGCAGGGCCTGAGTCCCTGGTTCTGAGAATCTGCTTTAGCAGCCCAGAGATGCCTGCCTTAGGCTTTTACATGAGATGGAAGCAAACTGTGATCTTCCTTAAGCCATTGTTTGAGAACTTCTGTCACATGCAGCCAAATCTAATCCTAAATAATACAACTACAAATCACTGCTGAGAAGCAGAATTCTTCTTTATCACAGTTGCTATTATCAAAATGTAAATACTATAAAAAAATCAAAGTCTTTGGAAAGAAGAGTGTATTCAGTCCATTCCATAGCTTAAAATTGGTACTTGTGCATTCCATGAGTGTAAATGGGTTGGGGTTCCTCTATCTCTGGTAATATTGTGTGGTGGAGAAGCATGCAGACTTTGGAGTTTCTGTGACTCAGTCTCATCATCTATAAGATGAGGATAATAAAAATAGTAACTTTCTTAATGGATTCTTGGGAAAATTAGACAACATAATGTGCATAACCAACATGAAAATCTCAATCCTTAAATTCTGGGCAGATGAGACAGAATGGTGGCCTGGAGGTGGTAAGGCATATGGAGCTAGAGGTTCATTTTACTTTCTGCTTAATCTGCTCTTCCTACACCATAAACTATTCTTTTTTTTTTTTTTTTTTGAGACAAAGTCTCACTCTGTTGCCGAGGCTGGATGCAGTGGCGGGATCTTGGCTCACCACTGCAAACTCTGCCTTCCAGGTTCAAGTGATTCTCCTGTCTCAGCCTCCCGAGTAGCTGGGATTACAGGCGTGTGCCACCATGCCCAGCTAATTTTTGTATTTTTAGTAGAAATGGGGTTTCATCATGTTGGCCAGGCTGGTCTGGAACTCCTGACCTCAAGTGATTTGCCCGCTTCGGCCTCGCAAAGTGTTGGGATTACAGGCGTGAGCCACTGCACCCAGCCCCACCATGAACTATTAAAATGGGTGGAAATAACAGTGGTATGTTTTTATGTGATCGTGAAAGAGCTCAGTATTTCAGTATTGTCATTTCAAGCCAGCATGTATAGGATCTATTGGAAGGTTAAGACTAACAAGGGAATCTCAGATCCTACTGTTTTTATATCACACATGAAATCATCTCTCGAAAATCAGTGAGCCTGATGGCATCTGAATGGGCATTATGTTTCTTTCAAGGCATCATTACTAGACAAATAAAATTTCAAAATAGCTCTGAGTTTACCAAGAAACTTAATTTCTGGTATTGGAGTGAGCTCCTTGTCAGAACAGGGTTCATGAAACAAGAATAATGAACATACATATTTCTCCTAGTAAAAGAATCATTTCCATACATTTGCATACCTTAAAAAAAAAGCCAATGCACTAGCAAACTAGAAACAGAGAAAAATTGTATCCATTGGAAAGAATTTTTATAAAATTATTTTTTAAAGTTCCCTAAGGCAATATCTAATCCTTTCATAAAATAACATCCAGCAAAGCCTAAAACTTAAAAAAAAATTATCACTTGGAAGTAAATATAGGTATTTGAGGAAATAAAGAAGATGGTATAATTTTAAGGAGATGGTATAATTTTAAGGAATATTTTTAAAATGGTTTTATTTTTGCAAATATGGAATAAATGGAAAATATTTGCATAAGTGGGAAATGAATGTTATACATAGAGTCAATATATTATTTACATAGATTTAGACTTCGACTTTTTATTTTTATTTTTCATAGAGATGGGGTCTTGCTCTACCACCCAGGCTGGTCTTGAACTTTTGGCCTCAAGTGATCTTCCTGCCTTGGCTTCCCAAAAATGCTGAGATTACAGGTGTGAGCCACCATGACTGGCCTAGACTGTGATATTTTTGTTCATTATTATTTATAGTGTCCGTAGTGAGAACATCTTATTCTTTAGTATGTTTTTGTATTAAAGTTGTCATTTTACCAATGAAGAAATAGCCTTGACATGTTCCCTAGGTGCCCTCCATATTTAAGGGCATATTCTAATTAAATAATCTTTATATTTAATTATGACATAATGTTTAATGAATAAATTACACAAAAGAGGCCTAAAATGATCTGAGAAATTATATTGTAATTGGTAGAGATTATACTAACAATTTTTTCTCAAATTTTAAAAACTCTATTAAGGTGCAATTATGGGCATATTCTTTTATTACAGTTATCAGTTTGCTTTTATGAGAATTTCCTAGGATAGCCACTTTGGATGGGGCTGGGGCATGCCCCTCCAGACAAATACTAATTGTAATGACTCTCCCTTAAAATGTTTTAAACCATATCCTTTAGATAGAAAACAGGCTAATGGAAGTCAATTAAATGCAGCATTTTAAGTACCAATGTTCTGTTTAAAATGTTACTGCGTGATATGTTTTTAAAAGGGAGAGTCCCCTTTGCCTGGCAGCCTTTCCCTGATGGCTGATTTCTCTTGATGTGACTGGGCAGTGCCTCTAGTTTCCTGCCCCTGTCAATAAGAGGACTACATCCAGCCAGCCCAATGGGAGGAGGGTCCAATAATCATCTCTCTGGGACAGCATAACACAGTAGAGCACATACCCAGTTGGCTATCAGTTAATTCATGTTGACCTTTTTTTTTTTTTTTTTCCTTGAGACAGAGTCTCACTCTGTTGCCCAGGCTTGAGTGCAGTTGCACGATCTCAGCTCGCTGCAACCTCCACCTCCTAAGTTCAAGCAATTCTCCTGCCTCAGCCTCCTGCATAGCTGGGATTACAAGCGTGTGCCACAATGCCAGCTAATTATTATTATTATTGTATTTTTAGTAGAGATGAGGCTTCACCATGTTGGCCAGGCTGGTCTTGAACTACTGACCTCAGGTGATCCGCCCACCTCAGCCTCCCACAGTGCTGGGATTATAGGCATGAGCCACCACGCCCGGCCCATGTTGACCTTTTTGTTATGGCATGGTCAAGCTCAATTTTCCTGAAGACTTGTTGGCTGTAGGAATGCTTCCACCCATCCATCTCTTCCATTTGCCCAGGGTGGTGAGAGAAACTAACCCTTAGCCTTCTCTTAGTTAAGGATTCTTTTGTTTCTCTCCCATTTGTTCATGAGAGCATGGGCAGATGACAATCAATTTGTTTATGCTTTTTCCACACTCCGTGGGACTATGTCTTTGTGTAGAAGTCAACTTATGGTGAGCAATGATTCTCAAACTTTAGTGTGCATCAGAATCCCCTGCAGGGCTTGAGAAAACACAGATTTCTGGGCTCTATCCTCAGCTTTTCTGGTTCAAATTATCTGGGTGGGATAAGGCCAAGAATGTACTTTTCTTAAAAGGTCTACATAAGATTGATGCTATGGATTCTTACTGTTATTCAAATAGGTGCTCTTGGATAAGACTCAAAGCCTAAAGCTCCAGATGGAGACTTGACTTTATTCGTAGTGGGAGTGAACAGCTACCTTCATGATTTGCCTCTTTAAGTATTTAAAATTTAATAATTTAATTTCCAAACATAATTAAACTCTATGCATACAAATTAGAAAATGCAGACACTTCTCCAGACACACATACCCCCACCCATAATCTTGCTATTAAGGAATAATCACTGCTCATATATACATTCTCTCAGTCTTTTCTATCTACCTATGTATCTGTATTATCTATTTCAAATGCTATTCTAATATACATATTGTTGTACAGCCTTACTTTTTTCATTTAAGAATATATTGTTAACATCCTCTTGAGTCAATAGTTTTCTACAGATGAATATTTATCACCTGTGGAATTTTCCTTCATGAGGCTCCACCATGATTATTTAAATCTGAAAGGGTGAAAGGGGATGGAATTCAGCACACAGGTGAGGGATTGGCTTTAGGTTGCCAGAGAAACATTTCTCCCACTTTCCACTGTAACAAGAAGAAAGGCTGTGTGCAGATGAAAGTAGATTGTAAAGACATATCTCTGTGTGTGTGTGTGTGTGTTGTGTTTGTGTTTGTTTTGTTTTTTTGTTGTTCTTTTGCTTTGACCACAAGGTAAAAAGAAGCATGAGGATAGCAAAAGAGATTTTCCTCCGGAGATCTGAAAGCAAAAAGCAGTCCAATCTCCTTTTCTACGGGCACATTCAGAGGAAAATATGGCAGCAGCTTGAATGGAATTTTGTGGATAAACCTAATCAAGAGCCTAGGAGTCACCTTAAAAAAAAAAAAAAAAAAAAAAGGAAGGCCTACTCAAGACGGGAAAGTCAACTTGATTTAAAATGTCAAAATAGGCCACACATGGTGGCTCACGCTTGTAATCCTAGCACTTTGGGAGACCAAAGCAGGGCAACAGCTTGAGCCCAGTAGTTCGAGATCAGCCTGGGCAACATAGTGAAACCCTGTCTCTACAAAAAAATTTTAAAAATTAGCTAGGCATGGTGGCGCATGCCTGTGGTCCCAGATACTCAGGAAGCTGAGGTGGGAGGATCACTTGAGCCTGGGAGGTTGAGGCTGCAGTTAGCCATGATTGTGCCACTGCACTCCAGACTGGGTGACAGAGCAAGACCCTGTCACAAAAAAAAAAAAAAATATATATATATATACACACACACACACACACATATATATACATATATACACACATATATGTGTATATATGTGTGTATATATGTATATGTATGTGTATATATATAAAAATAGATTTTGTAAATGTCAGAATACGAAATTACAACAGTTTAATTTAAATGTCTTAATTGGCTTTAGTCATCATTCTAGAAATGGGCAACACTCATTCTAGAAAACAGAAGAAGTTTCCCCATGAGCTGTGAGTAGAGGAGCTTGGTTTTATAGACAGAGAAGGGCCTTGAAAGCAAAAACAAAGAAAGAACAGCAGATTGGTTGTTTCAAAGTTATAGCCCTTGTAAGGCAGGAACAGGAAGACAGAACAATGGAAAAATAACTGACTGACTAACGTTGGTTACTTCTGGTTATTTATTTATTTATTTTGGTAAGGATTAAAGCAGAGGGAATTTCATTTTTATGTCCACTGAAACTGGCCTGTCTGGGAAATTTGGCCTGATCTTTCTCTACCAATTTCTCAGAAGGCCAGATAACAACTCAGTTTCAGTTTGGTGACATGGAACTTTGACCTGATGACTCTTTTGGTTTTTAGTTTCATCTGATGGAGCCTGGTATAGGAGCTCAGTCCAAAAAATGGCCTCCTACAATTTCTATTTAACAAAAGTGAGCAGTTATTTAGGACGTTAGAGTGAGTGATACAATGTAATGGTATCTAGGAATTTGCATTTTGCTGTATTCTTATACAGTATTTAGAAATAATCCTATTTTAAAATAAGCTTCATAAATTTAATAAATTTGTATAAAATCCTGTGGAGTGGAAAAGCATTCTATATATTTTTACTCAGATTAGCACTTGTATGAGAAATGCCAGTTCTCTATTCTAGCTCTAACTCCATCCAAGCTCTTTGCTCTAAGTACCCCATTATTTGTAGTTTGCTCTGTCTCTCCTCAGTAAAGAAAGGTGATCAGGCATTAGATCTCTCCCTGCTAATAAGGAATTTGAAATATTGCTGCAATTGCTACTTAATCGAGATTTGAAGCTCTGAGCATTCTGGCTGTGCTCTTGGCTGGCAGCCATGTTGTTGGGCCCCATAACACGTCTGAGGAGATGGCAGGATTGCTTGGCCTCCTTAATGCTCAGGACTCTTAGGCACCTGTGTTCTCCTTCACCTTTCCTAAAAAGAGAAATTCACCTTCATCCCCACTAGCCAGTTTTCTGTGTCATTCCTGCAGCCATTTCCAGAGAACTGGGCTCTGTTTTATCTCTTCCACATAGTTGTTTTTTTGTTTTTTTTTTCCCACCTACTTTCTCTGCTCTATAGGACCTTCCACTATCTCCAGGGCAAATCCCTGAAACTATACCTCTTATCTGATCCTAGATCAGGCCCTCCTACTCACTACTCTTTCATTAGATTTCCAATTACCTATCTGCCTTGAAATCTCTCCAACCACTCCCACATTACCCCGGGATATTTTGCTAAATGGATCAGGAGGCTGTACCTAAATTTCAGGCCAAATGCCCATTAGGAAATATCTTCAGGAGCATAAATGTAGAGATGCAAACTCACGAAGAGCAAAGACACAAGACACATCAGAACAGTGAAGCATCACACAGCAAATAGAAGCCACTGCATCACCATGACCAGGAGATCTATCCAGAAAGATTGTGAACAGTGCAGTGATGTATGGGACACAACAGTGATGTATGTTCTTGAGTTGCATCAGAGATGAAGATTAAAATGTCTGTATTTATGCAAAATTCAGTCTATTCAAGTTAATGTTAAATGAAAAGGGAAAATTTCCAGCTGAATGAGGAAAGTCTACAGCAATAAAATGTCCTCACCCTCTGTTTTCTTAACATCCTGTATCCCAGGTGAATTCTTTCTGTAGATAATATCTACATTACTTGCTTATTTGACTGCACAGTGAATAGTTTCAAGTGTAAACCTGTGAGACAAGCAGTCACATGGTTAAAGGTCTTAAATGATAATGTAATTCTTTAATGACATTAGGTTTGTCAAATGTAGCAATAAAAAATAAAAATCAACCAACAGATATTCACGCAAAAAGCAAAACCGGTTTCTATGTTTATGAATACTACTCTGTAAGTAAATGTGTTTATTTCTTAACAAAAGGTGTGTATTTGATCTGTAGAAATGTGGAAAGCATCATAAATCACAATAATTACATACCACTAATTTAAAATGATATAGATGTAATCAATTAAGTGGAAAAGGCTACCTACCTCACAGCGGGTGCTTAGGATAAACCGATAAATAAAATGTATGGTTCTTGCCCTCAAAGAATTTACAATATGAAATTTATGATACGTGAAAACATAAACAGAAGTATAACAATGTTGAAAGAGCTGGAAAGTCCCCTTAATGAGCTAAAGGCTTCTCCAGAGACGTTTTGGAAAAAGCAATGATGGTGGGGGGTGGAAGGATTAGCCAGCAAAGGACTTAAGGGTGACGGAGAGAAAAGATGAACATAAATTTGTGTTAGCAGTAAAAGATACTAGATAAGCAGGCAAAAGGAAGTTAATATGTAGTAATCTAAGAGTCACAAGGCCCAGAGGTTTCAAGAATAGGAATTTATAGAGCTTGAAGGTCAAGTTACAAGGCCAAAGAAGAGGGACAACCTTTCTGTGGTATTTGCTGATATCCAGAAAATGCTACATTTCTTTTTTTTTTTTTTTTTTTTTTGAGACGGAGTCTCGCTCTGTCACCCAGGCTGGAGTGCAGTGGTGTGATCTCGGCTCACTGCAAGCTCCGCCTTCCGATTTCACGCCATTCTCCTGCCTCAGCCTCCTGAGTAGCTGGGACTACAGGTGCCCGCCACCACGTCCGGCTGATTTTTTGAATATTTAGTAGAGACGGGGTTTCACCGTGTTAGCCAGGGTGGTCTGGATCTGCTGACCTCGTGATCTGTCCGCCTCGGCCTCCCAAAGTGCTGGGATTACAGGCGTGAGCCACTGCGCCCGGTCCAGAAAATTTTACATTTCTAATAATGTCACCGCGTCATTAAGGTCTGTAATTACAGTCCAGAAGAACAGCTATGACTGATGAGATTGTTTAATCAGAATTTTATAATGAATATGTTGATGACATAATTTCATTTTTAAAATATTCAATTTTTTTTTTTGAGACAGAGTCTTGTTCTGTCACCAGGTTGGAGTGCAGTGGCGCAATCTTGGCTCATTGCAACCTCCGCCTCCCGGGTTCAATCGATTCCCCTACCTCAGTCTCCCAAGTAGCTGGGACTACAGGCACGCGCCACCATGCCCAGCTAATTTTTTTTGTATTTTTAGTACAGACGGGGTTTTACCATGTTAGCCAGGATGGTCTCAATCTCTTGACCTTGTGATCCACCCGCCTCAGCCTCCCAAAGTGCTGGGATTACAGACGTGAGCCACCACACCCGGCGCTTTTTATTTATTTATTATTATTTTTTTTTTTTGACAGAGTCTTGCTCTGTCACCCAGGCTGGAGTGCAGTGACACTATCTCGGCTCACTGCAACCTCCTCCTCCCACGTTCAAGCGATTCTTGTGCCTCAGCCTCTCAAGTAGCTGGGACCACAGGCGTGCGCCACCATGCCCGGCTAATAAATTTTTTTTTTTTTTTTTTGACACAAGGTCTTGCTGTGTCATCCTGGCTGGAGTGCAGTGGCATGATCATAGTGCACTGCAACCTCTAACTCCTCAGCCTCCTGAGTAGCTGGCACTATAGGTGTGTGCGACCACACGTGGCTGATTTTTTTCTTTTTAAGTAGAGACAAGGTCTTGCTATGTTACCCAGGCTGATCTCAAATTCCTGGGCTTGAGTCATTCTCCCACGTCTGCTTCCCAAAGTGCTAGGATTACAGGCATATGGCCACTGTGCTCTGCCCAAATTTTCCCTTTTTATAAGGAAACCAGTCATGTTGAATTAGGAGCCACCCTAATTAGCTCATTTTAACTTTATTACCTCTGTAAAGATCCCGTCTCCAAATAGTGTCACATTGTGAGGAACTGGGGTTAGGACTTCAACACATGAACTTTTGGAAGAATATAATTCAGCCAATAACACTGTATTTACCCACTTGGTTTCATATGTACTTCACAACTGCATGAAGACAGGGAAAAAACTCAACACATTCTGAAGTAGAAAGCTGATTGTACTGTCATTGTGTTAAAATATTGGGCATAATTTACATGAAAGTTGAGAAGCGATTTCAGAATGAATCTCCTTTCTTTGCAAGGAATGCCACATTCTTGGTTTTCACTGTGCAGCTGACATGGCCTATACCGAGGCCCAAAAGAACTTCTCCACTCTGTGGAGAAACACTTTTTCATATGAAGAAGGGCAATGCAGAGGATGCTGTGTTTCTCGGCAAAAGAACAAAGCAAACTCATTATGATACTTCTGCTCAATCTTGCATGAATATTCTTTCCCAGGCAGAAATTAATGTAATTGTCCATCTACACCTCCTATCCCCAAAGCAGTTGAGAAGCCACACAGATATTCAGTAGACTGTTAAGTCTGTTAACAGCAGGAATTGTTCTGCAGAGCTAGGTACAAAATGCCACCAAAATTTAATTTGTGGTAAATTTAATGGCTTACCAAGGTTGTGTGAAGAGTTACTAATCGAGATTCACATTTTTTCAACTTCTTTCACTAGGCATTCACAGACTTCTCTGTGGGGGAGTTGGCGGATTTCTTGGTAGGACAAATGCTAGGCATGGCCAGGATAGCCATGGTGGTTCGAGTGAAAGAGCTCCCAGAAGCTAGGGCACAGTGTCACGAAGCACAGCTCGCTCTTCTTCTTTTGTATCCCTTTACTAACAAAACACCTAGGCAGAGAGGAAAATAAAAGTGACACTGCTTCTTCAAAATCTGTTTTATAGTTAGGGGCTCAAGGTGCCAAACCCAAATAGCCTGGTTTACATACAAAGGGCTATTTATGTAATTAATATTAAAAGTATCTTTATTAAAAGTGGGAAATAAGGCCCAATTTTTGAGTCTTCATGATGACAAGTAGCCAGTTTATCTGTTTCTATTATTTTCAGCCAGTGACTTGACTGACTTCACCAAACAGATCAGATGTTTGGGGCTGCATCAGCACAGCCCCACATGAAACACTGTTTAAAAGTCTTTATATAAAGCCAAATCAGAGGGTTATGAAGATAAACAATTCTTATGAAAAATTGACAGAACATTCCATTTAATTACAAAGACCCAAATTCAAAATCTTGGGGCTGTTGATGCAATTCAAGGGAAGTAAGTAGGTGCTGGAGCAGCCAAATGATTCATTTCCTCCCTCATGACATGAGGGGCTGAAACCTTCTTTCATCAGCATTGGTAAAAAAAAAAGAGGATGTAGAAATCCTTTTCTTTGGTTGCTGAGCTGCTGAGTAGCTGAATGTAACTGTGTAGAATTCTATAACTCAGCATAAATTCGATACTCAATGACTTCTTAGAAATAATGATAGGAAATAACCCATCATCTCTTCTCCATATTTTTTCTCTATTTCATTTACTTTTAAGGAATAAACTTTCCTTAAGAAGCATGTGGTTACATTCTCCTTTAACTCAAGTCTTTGCTGCCTGGGGGTTCTGAAGTCCTTCATCCTTCACCCTTTCCTATAATATCCAAATAACTTCGCCCAAGCCTCTATCCCACTCGCAGCAGTCAGAGCCCTCTCTAATAAACCAAGGATATTTTGGAGAGGGGAGTGCTCTCTGCAACTGCATCAAATTACATTGCTGCCTGCATCAATGCTTACATTGCTGGTGCTTCCTTACATCACTCTTGGCTATCCAGTTGTCCTCTTATGTTTCAAACATAACCATATTATACTTCTGCTGAAGGATGGATGACAACAATACAGAGTAATTACAACAGAAAATGTCACACATTCCTGTCTGAAAATTCCTCCGCTTCTTTCATCATATACAATTTCTTTTTGTACAAGGTTCTGGGCTCTGCCTGCCACCATATGACTTGGGCCTCTCTGTCTTCTAGGTTATTCCAAACTCCCTTCCTTCAGCTGCCACTAAGCCACCAACGGCCAATTCTCTTGATATAGTGTCTATCAAATTGGGCATGACTTGTCACTCACCATTATGAGATAAGTTGTTCTGAGTGTGTTTCTAGTTCTAGATCTCAAACCCTGGCCAAAATATCTTATTGGTATGCATTTTCATCTAGCGAAGAAAATATTTCCCCAAACTTGCTCTAGAAAGCAAATCTCAAAATTATGTTTGTTTGACATAATTTTTCTTTAGTGGGCAGCTGTATTTTTAGCTCAGGGAAGATTTGGAATTAAATGTAAAAATGATGAAGTAAATCAAAACCATGCTATTAAATTTTTTTGTTAAGGAATAATCTATACTTAGATGTTTATAATGTCTTAGGTATTTTGGCCTATTAGAAGGGTCCCATGATTCCAATTTAAAATGAGTAGCCGGACCGGGTGCGGTGGCTCACGCCTGTAATCCCAGCACTTTGGGAGGCTGAGGCAGGCAGATCACCTGAGGTAGGAAGTTCAAGACCAGCCTGACCAACACGGAGAAACCCTGTCTCCACTAAAAATACAAAATTAGATGGGCGTGGTGGTGCATGCCTGTAATCCCAGCTACTAGGGAGGCTGAGGCAGGAGAATCACTTGAACTCGGGAGGTGGAGGTTGTAGTGAGCCGAGATCGTGCCATTGCACTCCAGCCTGGGCAACAAGAGTGAAACTCTGTCTCAAAATAATAATAATAATAATAATAAATAAAATGAGTAGCCAGGCGCAGTGGCTCACACCTGTAATCCCAGCACTTTGGGAGGCCAAGGCAGGCAGATCATGAAGTAAGGAGTTCGAGACCAGCCTGACCAACATGGTGAAACCCCGTCTCTACTAAAAATACAAATATTAGCCAAGCATGTTGGCGCGTGCCTGTAATCCCTTTGGGAGGCTGAGGCAGGAGAACCGCTTGAACCTGGAAGGTGGAGGTTGCAGTGAGCCAAGATCACCCCACTGCACTCCAGCCTGGGAGACAGAGCGAGACTCCATCTTAAAATAAATAAATAAATAAATAAATAAATAAATAAATAAAATGAGTAATTGGGTAATGGTTTTATAATTGTGATTTTAAGTTAAAATCTCACTAAGTTCATGGAGTATTAGAACAATTAAGAGAATTTAAGATTAACCTTATCTATAAATTTAACTCAGCTGATTTATAAGAATCACTTGACTAAGCAGTGAGGAATTTCTTTGTGAGGTGATGAAAATGTCCTAAAATTGATTGCGATAATGGTTACATATCTCTGGAAATATAGTAAAGTCACTTAATTATGTACTTTGAGTTGCACACCTTAATTTTATACTTTAAATGGATGAATTGTATGGCATGTGAATCATATCTCAACGAAACTGTTAAAAAATAATTACTTGATATAGAGATTTTTGAGTCAATTGTAATACTAAAAGTTAAAAAAAGTAATATACTTTTAAGTTCAGTTTAAAAATATTTTAAAGCATTAGATTAACTAATATATAAAAGCTCCCTTAAAAGTGAGTGTTAAAATTCACTAAATAGAACATAGAATTTATGAATTATAATTAAAAGCTTAAGGAAAAACTAGGTTTTTAAATTTTAACTTTAACAAATAATATAAAATAAAATATCTTGTGCAGCTTAGAACTCTCCTATGTAATGAAGGATCAGATTTATGCTATATAGTTTGTCACTACAATATAAATTAGCAGTACTGGGATTATTGCTTGATGGATTCATAAAAAATTCCAGCAAAGTTTCCCCTAAATTAGCAAAATTGGTGTTGAAAATCTAGTAGTTCTGATATTAGAGTCAAACCTCTAACTAGATCCATCTCTGGTCAGTTACAGTTTACAGGAGAAAACAGAGAAAGAAAAGTACCTACCTTCTATGATTATTGTGCGGATTAAATATGATAGTACATATAAATTCTGAGTTACTGGCACAGAGAAGGTACTGAATAAATTTTGTTTATTATTGTTAGCTAGTCAGTGACACAGAACATAGTGGGTAAAGGCATAGGCTGGACACTTGATATTCTTGTTATTTTTGGCCCCTTAGCATCCATTCCCCTTTCTCTAGCCTTAATTTCCTTTCCCAGGAGTTACCTATTTCTCAATATGCAATCCCTTGTATATCAAAGTGCTTGTCCTCATGGGAAGGCAAGTAAGCCAAGCTAGACTGACTGGATTCCCACCCCCTGCCTCTGGTGGATTTGATTCTTGAGTAAGGTGGTACAGGAGAAAATATTTTCTCATCCAAGATATAGGCTGTGTTAGTCCACAGGCAAGCATCGCATGGTGAGCCTGGGGCCACAGCTGGTCAGGGGACAGAGAAGACAAGCTGGGACCTGCTGGGCACCTCTGCATCTGTTTCTTATTGTGTCTGACAATCTCCCAAGAGTCATTGTTGTTGCTTGCTCTGCCTTCCAAATCTTAAACAAGCTCTTTGCCCAACCCTAATTTGGAACAATACAGAGAAGGGAATTCTGTGAAAGAGAGTGTCCAATAAGATGACAACTGCGCATTCCAGCACAGTTTTAAAGAAAATAAATGGAGATGATATACATGAACACATCAGCACAGGGCCTGACCTATCATTAGTATTTACTAAAAGCTCATTTATTTACCACAGTTTTCGTAAATCAAGTGACCTGTGCTAATAGTGTTTAGACTTGAAGTCATTGTTTATGACCATTTCAAACATGTGAATTGCTGACAACATATTGTTAGAATGAATAATATTGCTAGTTCACCGTATCTCTTCCCAGGAACATGTTTAGGAATTGTTTATGTGGATACAATAAGAGTTAATTTGGTTAAACATCAAAAACAATAAATACAAGTCCATTTCTTGTATTTAGATTTCTTTTGACTAGCCTTGTAATTGTATCTTCAGCTTTAGAAATAAGAATGATCTTTATCTCATTTCCCTATCAAACTTTTGACTTGTATTTGTAAGCTCAATTTCTTTCTTTTCTTTCTTTCTTTCTCTTTCTTTCTTTCTTTCTTTCTTTCTTTCTTTCTTTCTTTATTTCTTTCTTTCTTTCTTTCTCTTTCCTTCCTTCCTTCTCTTCTTCCCCTCTTTCTCTCCTTCCTTCCTTCCTCTCTTCTTCTCTTTTCTTTCTTTCTCCCTGACAGAGTCTCATTCTCTTCCCTAGGCTGAAGTACAGTGGCACAATTTCCGTTCACTGCAGCCTCGACCTCCCAAGTTCAAGCAATCCTACCACCTCAGCCTCCCAAGTAGCTGTGACTACAGCTATGTGCAACTATGCTTGACTAATTTTTGTATTTTTTATAGAGACAGGGTTTCACCATGTTGTCCAGCTTGGTCTTGAACTCATGAGCTCAAGAGATCACACCCCCTTGACCTCCCAAAGTGCTGGGATTACAGGTATGCACCACCATGCCCGGCCCAACCAATATATTTTTCTTTCTTTCTTTCTTTCTTTTTTTTGAAACAGAGTCATGCTCTGTCACCCAAGCTGGAGTGCAGTGGCACAATCTTGGCTCACTGCATCCTCAGCCTCCCGGGTTCAAGCATTTCTCCTGCCTCAGCCTCCCGAGTGGTTGGGATTACAGGCTCTCGCCACCACACTCAGCTAATTTTTGTAATTTTTAGTAGAGACAGGGTTTCACCATGTTGGCCAGGGTGGCCTCGAACTCCTGACCATAGGTGATCCACCCACCTTGGCCTCCCAAAGTGCTGGGATTACAGGCATGAGCCACCATGCCCGGCCCCAATATCTTTTTCTTATGATATACTTTCTTCAACCTGATTTCTTTCTTTCAGCTTTCTAGCATAGAGTTCATTGATTAAACTATGCTAATTTATTACTTGTATTCTTTTTGCCTGTACTTTTCTTACAAAGGAGGTAGCTTATTAGCTCTTAAAAGACTGTCTGTAATTGTAACAGAAGGAATGCTAAGCTGAGATTTTGAAGATAATTTAGTAAAAGAGCTATTTACAGAGGTGTAGGTAGGGCTAAGGGAACCAGCAAGGACTGTTGAGGCATCCAGGGACTAGCAACAATGGAATGCTATCACTGCCCCGCCTGAAGGGACCAGGGGAGGAAATGGCCTGTTACGTGCTGATGTGCTGATGTGCAAGCAAGAGGGATTGCCCATAGGAGCTGTAGTTATAAAGCAACAGAGTCTCCATGGGAACTTTCTGCTAGAACAGGACAGGAATGAAAGAAGAAATGATCCACCTTTTTTTTTTTTTTTTTTTTTTGCCCGCTGATCTCCTGCCATTGCCTCTCACTGGGTGAACACAATTAGCCAGAGGGCAAGAGGGGGTGGATGATGCAGTCTCTAGAGGGCAACTCCCCTGGGGAGCAGAAGACTCATACATGTGCATTTGTATTCGTGTGAGTGCTAAGTGAGTTCTGTGAATGTCCTCTGGGACAGTGTCAGAGAGACCCCGGGATAGGGATTAAGAGGTACTCAAAACAGGCTGAGGTGAGGTGCTGTTGCTGACAGGCTGAGCATGAAGGTGGTAGAACTTGCTACTGGTCACCAAAGCTGTGACAGGATTAAGAGGCAAGGAAAAGAGGCTAAGAAGTGGCGCACAGGAGGTGTCTCATACAATTCTCTAACAGCTCTCTCTAATCATGAGCTATGGTCTTTCTTTCCAACTAGGTGACTATAAATGGTGTTAGCAGAGAGATCATGTTTGTTTTGTTTTATTAGTGTATATCCCATTTGTCTTTTGATGATTTCTTGCACTGGGTGAAAACTACAAAAACAAAAAACAAAAAAACAAAAACAAAAACTTAGAAAAAGACTGTTTTCTGTTAGAATAGTCTTAACCTTTTCACCATAAAATCATTCTTAGTAGAATAGTAGTCAATTAGCAGGTAATACACATTTGTTGTATCTCCGGTTATTAAAGAGTTAATCTCAGCAGCAGAAAGGGGGAAATAAAAGAAGCAATGGACAGGATTTTTCCACAACTGATTAATGAATTGAAAAGTTGAAAGTTATTCTTTAAATAATTTTTAGCCAAACCAGTAGTGTTTTACATATTTATTAATCCAATAAATGTTTATGAAGCAGCTTTTAGGTTTTTTTAAAAAGATCATTTTATTTTACATTGCAGAAGCTTCTAGTCATTTTGCTTTCTTGATACAGTTCTGCTTATCTCTTTATATTTTTCCCTAAGTTTTGTGATCTAATTCCTTGATTTTCTGCCATATTCAACCTGCTTTTAACAGTCTGTATTTGTAGGCGGAAAAGCATCAACGGTTAAGAAACCAGACTCTGGCTGGGTGCGGTGGCTCACGCCTGTAATCCCAGCACTTTGGGAGGCCAAGGTGGGTAGATCACAAGGTCAGGAGATCAAGACCATCCTGGCTAACACGGTGAAACCCTGTCTCTACTAAAAATACAAAAAAAATTGGCCAGGCATGGTGGCGGGAGCCTGTAGTCCCAGCTACGTGGGAGACTGAGGCAGGAGAATGGCGTGAACCCGGGAGGCAGAGCTTGCAGTGAGCCGAGATCGTGCCACTGCACTCCAGCCTGGGCAAGAGAGTGAGACTCTGTCTCAAAACAAACAACAAAAAAAAGAACAGGCTCTGAGCCAGGCTACTTTGGATTGAATTCAGGGTGAACCACTTCCTAGTGTGTATCTTGGGCAAGATATTTAACATAATAAATGGTTCAATTTATCATTTACAGCCTGAGGAGAAAATGGAGAACATGGCTTGCCTAACCTATAAGGATGTTGAAAGGATTAAGTGAGCTAACAAATGTTAAGTGCTCAGTGCATTGACTGGCACGTGGAAAACACTAAATAAATGGTTGATGCTATTATAATGAGACTTTCAGGTCAGCATTGATGACTTTAATTTGCTCCCTTTTAATTTATCATGTCAATACATGTTTGAAAATAAAAATATGGAAAACATGCTGGGCGTGGCGGCTCACACCTGTAATCCCAGCACTTTGGGAGGCCAAGGTGGGTGGATCACCTCATATTGGGAGTTTGAGGCCAGCCTGACCATCATGGAGAAACCCCATCGCTACTAAAAATACAAAAATATTAGCCAGGTATGGTGGCGCATGCCTGTAATCCCAGCTGAGGCAGGAGAATCACTTGAACCCAGGAGGCGGAGGTTGCGGTGAGCCGAGATCATGCCATTGCACTCCAGCCTGGGCAACAAGAGCGAAACTCTGTCTCGGAAAAAAAAAAAAAAAATCTGGAAAACAGAGGGGATAAAAACCTCACTCCAAATCATAACATCTAGGAAAAATTACTGTTAATAGTTTAGTGTGCAGTGCCTTATGCTCATAATCCCAACATTTTGGAAGGCCAAAGTGGGAGGATTGCTTGAGCCCAGGAGTTGGAGACCAGCTTGGGCAACATAGTGAGACCCAGCTTTTACAAAAAATAAAATTATTATAACTGGGCATGGTGGTGTGTGCCTGTAGTCCCAGCTACTCACGGTAAGGTGGGAGAATTTCTTGAGTTCAGGAGGTTGAGGAAGCAGTGAGCTGTGATCATGCCACTGCATTCTAACCTGGGTGACAGAGCGAGACCCTGTCTGAAAAACAAACAACAACAACAAAACAGTTTGGTGTTATTCATATGTAATAAAAAGTTACTAGAGGCCGGCACGGTGGCCCACGCCTGCATGTAATCCCAGCACTTTGGGACGCTGAGGCACGTGGATCACTTGAGGTCAGGAGTTTGAGACCAGCCTGGCCAACAAGGCTAAACCCCCGTGTCTACTAAAAACACAAAAATTAGCAGGCCGTGGTGCCGTTCGCCAATGATCCCAGCTACTCGGGAGGCTGAGGCAGGAGAATCGCTTGAACCCTGGAGGTGGAAGCTGCAGTGAGCTGAGATCATGCCACTTCACTCCAGCCTGGGCAACAGAGAGAGACTCCATCTCAATTAAAAAAAAAAGGAGTCATTAGAGGGTTTCCATGCTGCTTTGTTTCCATACTATTAAATTTAGTATTATTACATCATGAACATTTTTACAAATAAATATTATTTCACACAATTATGTTTAATGACTATTCAATATTCTAAATAATAACTAAACAGCATAATTTTTTGGGGGGTGGGGAACAGGTTCTTGCTCTGTTATCCAGGCTGGAGTGCAGAGGCACAATCACTGCTCACTGAAGCCTTGACCTCCCAGGCTCAAGCAATCCACCCGAGTAGCCGGGACTACAGGTGTGTGCCATAATGCCCGGCTGATGTTTAAATTTTTTTTTGTAGAGACGAGGTTTCACTATGTTGCCCAGGCTGGTCTTGAACTCCTGGGCTCAAGGGATCCTACCACCTTTGCTTTCCAAACTTGGGATTACAGGTATGAGCCACCGTGTCTGGCCTAGCATGATTATTTTTAATGATTATCTGTACAGACACACAATTTTCTCTCCTAGCTAGGTCTCTGATTTTTGAACATTTAGACTGTATTCAATTTTTCCCTGTTATAGACTATTGTGGTGAGCAGCTACTTAATGAATAGTTTTGCATCCATGTTTACCTATTTTTTTTTCAGGATAACTTTCAAGAAACTGGGTTGTTCTTTCAGGCTATCAAAAATTGATGTTTTATATTTTAAAATTATTACCCATTATTAAAATGCCTTTCATATGAGGCATATCCTACTAGTAACACCATGTAAACCCCATAAGGGCAGGAATTTTGGTCTATTTCGTTCACAATTGTATTCAAAGTACATAGAAAAGTGTGGATTAAAAAATGCTTTTCAGTGAAGAAAACAAACAAAATATTGTGAGTACATAATAATATGAACTAAAATGAGTGAGATAATCATGAAGACGGCTGCTAACAATACAAAAAGAGAAAAAAGTGAACAAGCATTTTTAAAACATTATTTTTAGAAAACAACAACATCTTAATTGTTTCAGAAATGTCTTCCTACATTCTCATAGGGCAATTAAGAATATTGCTGGTTGGGCACAGTGGCTCATGCCTGTAATCCTAGCACTTTGGGAGGCCAAGGCAAGTGGATCACCAGAGGTCAGGAGTTTGAGAGCAGCCTGACCAATACAGTGAAACCCCGTCTCTACTAAAAATACAAAAATTAGCTGGGCGTGGTGGCATGGGCCTGTAATCCCAGCTACTTGGGAGGCTGAGGCAGGAAAATCGCTTGAACTCGAGAGGCAGAGGTTGCAGCGAGGCGAGATCACGCCACTGCACTCCAGCCTGAGCAACAGAGAGAGACTTTGTCTCAAAAAAAAAAAAAAAAAAAGAAAGAAATCATGCCTTCCGCCATGATTGTGAGGACTCCCCAGCCATGTGGAGCTGCCACTCTGGCTACAATATGAAGAGCAGATTGTGGGAGCCATAGCAAGATTAGTTAAGAGACACCAGCAATAGTCCAGGAAGAAAGGATGGACCCTTCCCTAGGATGTGGAGAGAAGCTGATGGATTTGAAACACATTTTGGAGGTTTCTGCCAGTGCCATTGAACCCTGACCCTTTATGCAATATCCAGGGTGATCTGAGGCTCCCAGCCACCCCTAGCTCCAGGGTCCACACATTTTGTGGCTCCCACTGAACCCCAGAGAAGACAGAAACTCAAAGGAGACCAGAGAGTTTCTGCAAGCTGGAAAGATGTCGAATGGATGCTGAGGTGGGGAGTGCTAGAAGATGGGAACAGACACCTGCAAGTTTTTGCCACCAGCACCAACTTGTAGATTCAAGTTTGAGCCCTCATTTGCAAATGTCTGTGTAAAAGACTCAATCTCCCAACACCTCAACGGGACATGACTTGGCTGGCAGGACAAAGCATCCTGAGGAGAAAAGTAGCTTGCCCAGGACTTCACAGGAAACTTACAGGAGCCCTAAATGGGCCACACTGTTCAGAGGGAGGAGGACTATGTGGAGAGCAGGGATCCCACAGCCACACCAAGGCACTGCAGAGGCACTCTATGTGCTGGAACAGCTGAACCACAAGAGGAGTTCCCTGAAGCTCTTGCCTCTGGCCAAAACTGCTCAAATGACAGGTAATGCATTCCCAACTCCCTCTTTCCTTTTCTTACACATACAGGTGTGTGTGGGTGTAGATACAAATGTAGATATATAGTATATAAAATCCCACAACACAACAGAGTATAACATAAGAGATAATACCATACAATATAATATCCTTATATGCCACCATTGAGATCAAGACTCTTGAGACCAACTTTTTGACAACATTCTATTTTACCAACTCCAGCTCGCTGGAAGTCAGTTCAGAGCAGGGTTGCTCTGAGAGCTCTGCCCCTACCATTATTCTCTGAGGAGACACCACTTGTACTTCCAAATGTTGTGGGTAGATTTTTTGCTCAATTCACAGAACCAGAACCTTCCAGGTTACATGTACAGCCAATAATCAGCAGGCTCCCCAGGCTGGGCAAACAGTTCATCCCAGATCATGTCTTTTGTCCAGCAAAAGCCGGCTCACACTTGCAGATGGCAGAAGAGTCTCCTCTAAGTGCCACAGGCCCTTCTGCCTCCCTTTTTTGACCCCCTATTTGCCTTCTCATTTTCTCCAGCTGCTAATGTTATAAAGAATGAGCTGATCTCCGCAGTCTCACTTCCATCCATGCCTAGATGTTGACCCCTAACTCTCCTCATATAATAAAAAGATAAAATTCTGCCAGAAAAGAATATTGCTAAAAATTTAATTGTGACTAATATATTCATTATAATTAAAGATTTAGAAATGCTATATTTTTACTCCTGTAGTAGATGCATTGCATGCCTGCCCAATGGCCATTTCCCCTTCCTCCATCTTTGTAAAATCCTCATTTTGTTCAAGTGTCCTTCTTTCCCACCTGGCCACATATTCTGCATCTTGGCAGGTGTGGGAATGTGGTAATCCTGATTGCTCTAAACCACCAATAGCAGTTTCATCACCATTGACAATGATTGGTTCAGGAAAAGCATGTGACACACTTCTGGCCAATGAGACCTGTGGAGAAGTTTCATGGATGTGTGAATGGTGGATTCTGGGAAAATTTTCCGTGATCTTAAAAGGAAACTTGGACTTTCCCTTCTGTCTCTGAATGTTCTATTAATTCCTGGAATTATCCATTGGCAGGGGTTGGGGAGTTAGTCTGAGGATGAGACTGATATACTGAAGAGGCAGAGCAGAAACATGAAAAGAACCAGCATCCTTGGAAATATCATTGGGCTGCTGAATTTACCAGCCCTGAACCCACCCTACCTCATGACTTCTTACCATGTGAAAATGTTTCTTCGTATTGTTTTAACAAAGTAAGACAAACCTTTCTGTTCCTAGCAGCTGAAAGCATTGTAGTCAATATAATGTACTACTGACATTATCTCAAATATTTTGGTGTAAGCCACGTGTGTAGTACATTTACAGTCATTTGATAATTGTTAGAGTGTGCCTTTAAATAACAACACAGGCATGTAGCTACATATTTCGTGTATATGCCATATAGTCATATGCCGTGTTGGCCAGTTGGTATGTTGACCAGAAGGTGCCAACACAGTCCTCTAGATGGGAGACATAGGTGGGAGGCATGGGAATGGCTGAATACTGAACTCTCAGAGCAATAAAACAGTTCCTCCAGCAATATGCCTTGTGGTAAAATACTACAAGGTATGAATTCCTGGACTGGGCCTCATGGCACAACACAGATTAAAAACATTTATAAAACACTTATGATATGCCAGGCACTAGCCTTAACTTTGAGAACTCAAAGCTAAATAAAACACTGCCCCACTTCTGGGAGAAAAATATGATTATTTCATAGTAATTTTAATTTTTATCATGTTTCCAGGAATGAAAAAATGAGCTTTGTTTAATGCATGTTGATGCTGTTATACAGTTTCTTTCTTTCTTTACAGTCTTTAAGGGATTATAAATAAATTATGCTACTTTAAAACCCTAGAAAGAGAACTAAAGACGTGTGAAAGGCTCGAGGATAAGTCCTTATTTATGAAAACTGCCATATATATATATATATATATTTTTTTTTTTTTTTCTGCAGTTCTGTGCTACAATGCTACTTTTGAAAGGACCAAAGGAATCATCTTGTTTTGGATTCATAGCTCATCCCACTAGAGAGGTAAACTTGTATGTTAATATCCCAATACATTTTTTAGCATGTATTTTATGAGAAAGGTGAAATATTATAATATTTTTGATGGCTTATCAATAAGATACACATTTAGTTTTACGACTTTCCAGGTTATTAGGCTGTTGAGTAAAAGCAATATTGCTAGGTAGGTAAAGGAGGTATCCATTTGATAACAGGCATGTAGAATGCAAATTGATCTTTAAGATATATGTTCCTAGGTGCCCTGTCTGATTTCTTAAAGTTGACATTTAAAAACTTAAGTTCCAAAGTTCTTGGGCATCATTCTCCTTCTTTTATTGATCTTCCTTTAAACCTATCACTGACCAACATTTAAAGACAACACATAAATCATACATATAAAGTTATAAGGTTACCAGAGTAATGTAATAAGTAATAAGATAAACCCGTCAGCTGGGTGCCCTGGCTCATGCCTGTAATCCCAGGACTTTGGGAGCCCAAGGTGGGCGGATCACCAGGTCAGGAGTTTGAGATCAGCTTGGCCAATGTGGTAAAACCCCATCTCTACTAAAAATACAAAAATTAGCCGGGCGCGGTGGCAGACAACTGTAATCCCAGCTACTTAGGAGGCTGAGGCAGGAGAATTGCTTGAACCCAGGAGGTGGAGGTTGCAGTGAGCTGAGATTGTGCCACTGCACTCCAGGCTGGGCGACAGAGCAAGACTCCCTCTCAAAACAAAACAAAACAACAACAACAAAAAAGATAAACCTGTGAGACCCTGGTCAAAGCCCTCTTTGAGGGAGGAGTTTGCCAGTGACCTGTGCCATACTGTGAAGCCCACTCTAGGAATTCACACCCCGTAGTATTTCACCACAAGGCATGTTGCTATAGGAACAGTTTTATTCCTGAGAGTTCAGTGCACCATTCCCATGCCTCTCACCTATGTCTCCCATGAGGAGGACTGTGTTGGCACCTTCTGGTCAGCATACCAACTGACCAATGAGTATTTCAGAGGTCTTTCAGGGTTTTACCCTTCAACCCTACCCCCAATCTCCCACATGACTTAGCGGAAGATTCTTGCCTTCCAGGCTGATTCTTGATTCGTTAGACTCAAGACCCGTTGCAGTAATTACAGTAAAACTGATCACTCCCACAGAGATGACAGATTAACTCCCATGAGAGGTCACCTTAAGCTGGCTGTTACAAAGGTCTCAGCTGCTCAGAAGACTGAGGTGGGAGGATGACTTCAGCCTGGGAGGTGGAGGTTGCAGTGAGCTGAGATTGCACCACTCTACTCCAGCCTGGGTGAGAGAACACAGACCCTGTCTCAAAATAAAGGCAAAAAAAAAAAAAAGCAGCAGCCAAGTAAATTTATTAAGTGCCTAATTATTTAATGTGAGAAGTCTGGTGATAAGCAGCCCTTTTTATTTAACAAAGTATTGTCTTCACTTTTCCATATATTACATGAAAGATCTTACAAAACCTTTTTGCTCTTCTGCTATTGTCTGTAAACTTGTTCCCTGTTTCCAAGGAACAGGGAGTGAATATAAGTTATAGGCCATTAGTTCTTTAGCTCCCTTATTATTTTATAGATTGTGAATTTATTTCCTATATCTGTAATGCTCACTTGCTTCATTTAGAAAATCTGTATGTAAATGTTTTATTGAAAAATAATCATAATTACAGTTATTAAAATTTTTCATCTAAATGCTTACATAATTCATTTATTCTTCTATTTAACAAATATTTACAGATATTTACTGTGTGTTAGACACTTTTCTGGGCATGAGACACCGAGCAGTGAATAAATATGAAAAAAAAAATCCCTATCCTCATGAAGCTCACATTTAAGTAGGACAAGACTGATGCTAAATAAAACAAATAAGTAAAATATACGGAATGTTAGTGGCATGGAGAAGAAATAATGCAGAAGAGAAGGACACTGAATGCTGGAGGCAGGGCTGCAATTTTAGACTCAACAATCATAAAAGAGGTGGTGGCTTTGTAATGTGTAACTTGACTAGGCTGAATGATGTCTCTCCTGTGTGTTTTTTTGCGCAATATTTGGAGGGAAGACGTGAAACAGCCACCATGTTGTTTTTTATGTTTAGAAAGTCAGGACAGGTAATGCTGTGGCCCTTCTACTGGCTCACTTCATTATTATAGCACAGAAGCTGGGCCTGCAACTGTTCACCTTCCCCGGCATCCTCCTGCAGCTTCTCTGACTCCTGGGTCAGGTGTGTGTTTAGTTCTGTGATGAAGGGAGCTGGCTTCTTATGTAGGACAGCCCCATCATCTGGTTGGAGGCAATGAGAACTGATAGGGGGTCCAGCGTGCCCTGTTGGATTCCGGCCCACTGACCAGGCTCTCTTCAACTTTATATCCATCTCTCCTTCCTACTCTCTAATCTATAGACTTCAAACTCCAGCATGAAATGCAAAGAAAACAGCCTTACAGAGTCTGGTTAATGAGCTCCTACAATTGATTAAGTCAAATCCATGTAACAAATTCATTTTCTCTCTCTCCTTCTCTTTTCAACTAATTCTGCTTCTTTGATTGAAACATGTCTAAAACAGAAGTCCTGTCTGAAAATGTGATATCTGAACAAAGATCTAAAGGAGGTGAGCTGTGCATATCTAAAGGAGCAAGCTATACAGATGGAGATCTGGCAGAGAACAGCAAAGGCAGAGGCCCTAAAGCAGGAGCATGCCTGGTGCGGTTGAAGAATAGCAAGGAAGCCAGTGAGGTGAGATCACAATCAGGGTGGGGAGAGGAGCTGGTGATTAGTTCAGGGGGTAGGGGGTGGCAACTATAGACTGCATAGATCTTTGGCCATTGAGTGCATTGAGTTTTACTGTGAGTAAGATGGGGAACTATTAGAGGATTTTGGAGCAGAGGAGTGAACCATTTGGCTGACATTTTAGCAGAATGGCTATGACAGCTGTGTGGAGAATCAACTGCAAAGTGGAAAGAATGGAAGCTGAGGGAACAGTTGAGAGGCTATTTTAGGATTCAGGCAAAGATAGTGATGGTTTGGAGCAGTGGGAGCATTGGTGGTGATAGGTGTTGGGTTTGGAATATTATTCCAAGGTAGAGTTGACAGAATTTGCTGATGAAAATTTTGAAGAATTTAAGGTAAAGAGAAGAATGAAGGATGATTCTTGGTTTTTGGCCTGAGCAGCAAGGTGAATAGTAGGATGGAGGAATGGCCATGGAGGAAGATTTGTGAAAGAAAATTGAAGATTTAGTTTTAGATATAATTTTGAAACATTTATTTTACACTCCAATGAATGGTCTAGAGTTCAGATGAGGAAAGATTCAGGGTGGAGAAACACAATTGTGAGATCTTACAATGAAATTTAGACCACGGGCACACGGAGATTACCTAGGGACCCAGTGACCCTGACAAGAGCCGTTTCAGTAGAGTTGTGAGGGTTAAAGCCTACCTGGCGTGTAATCGAGACAAAATGGGAGAAGAGGAATTGAAGGTAGCAAACCTAGACAATACTATTGAGTTTTCCTGCCACCAATGTGAATTTATATCCCCAGTCCAAGTATATTTGAAATACCGCCAGTCATTTGTATCTTACAGATACATTCATGAGGAAGGAATATTTTATTTTTGTTCATATGTATATCTTTCCCACTAGCCAACCAGCACCCAGAGGGAAGAATCTGTATTTTTCTCATCTTTCTATTCTTGCCAAACACAATGCACGAGCTAGATATTTATTGAATAATAAACACCTTTAATTAAGTGCTTCTCTGAGTTAAATGCTTTGTCTATCTCTATAAGGTTCTTGGAAATATTTAAGAGTTCAACTGGGCATGGTTTTCAAATGATCATAGCAGTCAAAAAATACATTAGCATCTAAGGACTAGGGGGAAAGGCTGTTCATATTCTTCATAATTGTTGTTAGTCATGGACTGAAAATAGGTAATGGCTTTTTTTTTTTTTTTTTTTGAGACAAAGTCTCGCTCTCTCGCCCAGGCCAGGGTGCAGTGGCTTGATCTCAGCTCACAGCAACCTCCGCCTCCTGGGTTCAAACGATTTTCTTGCCTCAGCCTCCCAAGTAGCTGGGATTACAGGCGGCCACCATGATGCCCAGCTAACTTTTGTATTTTTAGTAGAGATGGGGGTTTCACCATGTTGGCCAGTTTGGTCTCCTGACCTGAAGTGATCCACCCACTTCAGCCTCTCACAGTGCTGGGATTACAGGCATGAGCCACGGCGCCCAGTTGGTAATGGCTCTTTTTTTTTTTTGAGATGGAGTCTCATTCTGTCACCCAGGCTGGAGTGCAGTGGCGCGATCTTGGCTCACTGCAACCTCCGCCTCCTTGGTTCAAGCAGTTCTCCTGTCTCAGCCTCCTGAGTAGCTGGGATTACAGGCACCCACCAGCACTCCCAGCTAATTTTTGTATTTTTAGTAGAGATGGGGTTTCACCATGTTGGTCATGCTGGTCTCGAACTCCAGACCTCTTGATCCGCCCACCTCAGCCTCCCAAAGTGCTGGGATTATAGGTGTGAGCCACCACGCCCAGCCGGTAATGGCTCTTTCTAAAGAATTATGCAGTTTTGCACTGGAATAAGGAAGCAGAAGGAAAGTCAGAAATGAATTCAGAAAGTAAAGGAGAGGATGCTAGATTGCATAATCCTTTTGAAAGTAAGTTGCTGGGCGCAGTGGCTCACGCCTGTAATCCCAGCACTTTAAGAGGCTGAGGCGGGTGGATCACCTGAGGTCAGGAGTTCTAGACCAGCCTGGCCAACATGGTGAAACCCTGTCTCTGCTAAAAATACAAAAATTAGCCAGGCGTGGTGGTGCATGCCTCTAATTCCAGCTACTCAGGAGGCTGAGGCAGGAGAATCGCTTGAACCCAGGAGGTAGAGGTTGCAGTGAGCTGAGACCGCACCATTGCACTCCAGCCTGGGCAACAAGAGACAAGAGCAAAACTCCATCTCAAGAAAAGAAAGAAAGAAAGAACGAAAGAAAGAAAGGAAGGAAAGAAAGAATTTTTCTAATCACATATTTAACCAAAGAAAGAAAGAAAGACAGAAAGAAAAAATTTTTCTAATCATATATTTAACCTATTTTTATCTTGATGCACTGTAAAAAAATGCTTATAAGTATCGCTTGCATTTCTGGCAGTTTATTGACTTAATCAAAGGTTTAAGGATTTTAAGAAGCATAAAAACAGTTTTCTAGAAAAAACAGTTTTCTAGAAGAATAAACAGTTTTCTAGAAAAAAGTTTTCTAGAAGAATAAACAGTTTTCTAGAAAAAAATGGTAATAATTATTAGAGGAGAGACCCAAATAGACTCCATATTAAGATGGGTAAAGAATGCTGAGGAAACCGAAAAACTTAAATAAAGGAAATATCAGGACATTATAGGGCCAAAGAAATAATAGCATTGCTATAAGGAATGTAAATCTGTCTAACATAGAAGTTTTTTGTTACAATTGTTAACACTGCAATGCTATGTATTGGAGATGCTACGGACTGAATTGTGTCTCCTCAAAATTCAAATGTTGAAGCCCCAGTGTGACTTTATTTGGATACAGAGCCTTCAGGAGGTAGTTATGAGTAGGTAAGTTCATGAAGGTGGAGCCCTAATCCTAATGGTTTGGTGTCTTTATAAGAGGAGGAAAAGAGCTCTCTCTCTCTGTCTGCCATGTGAGGAGAAGGCAAGAAGGCTGACTGCAAGCCAGGAAGAGAGCCCTAGCTAGAAATTGAACTCTGCGTGACTTAAGCAAATTAATTTTCTCCCAATTCTGGAGGCTGGAAAGTCCAAGGTAAAAATTTTGGCAGTCTATGGTATTTTGTTATGGCAGCCTAAGTAAACTAAGACAGGAAGGAAACAACAGTTAAAAATGGAAAAACATAGTACTATTTTATTAATACATGAAAAAACCCAGACCCCTTAGAATGAAATATGTACATAATGCTAGGTACATTCAGTTTTCTTTAATCCTCAGTAGAATTCATTGAGATAGGATTATGATTCCCATTTTAGTGAAGTTCAGTGAAATTAAGTAATTTATTCAAGGTTATGCAGCTAAAAAGTGGAAGAGTCAGGTTTTGTACTTAGCTCAGTTTGATATCAAAGGCCATGTTCTTATCTATCATTTATTAATTCTTCAAAAAGTACTTGAGTCTCTGCTATGTGGCAGGTCCTGAAATGGATGTAGACATTCTTTCAACTTGTTCCCTGCCCTCAAGGGGCTTACAACCTTAGGTTCTAGGATTTGAGCCAGGATTAATTATCCTGAAAGCCTAGGCCAGGTGTAGTGGTAGCAACTACCTCAGGGCTGGAGGGCATGGAGCCAAGAAGGAAACATCTCAGATAACCAGATGGAAACATCAGATAGGTAAGATTTGAAGTGAAAGGTGACTATTGGAATCTGAAACATTCTTGTGTGTTCTAGAACAATACTTTTTACAATATAGTGTGCATATGAATCACCTGGAGATCTTGTTAAAATATAGTTTCTGATTCAGTAGGTTTTGAGTAGGCCCTGAGTCTGCATTTCTTTCTTTCTTTTTTTTTGCTTTGAGACAGAGTCTTGCTCTGTCACCCAGGCTGGAGTGCAGTGACATGATCTCAGCTCACTGCAACCTCCGCCTCCCAGGTTCAAGCAATTCTCCTGCCTCAGCCTCCTGAGTAGCTGGGTTTACAGGCGCGCACCACCATGCCAGGCAAATTTTTGT
This sequence comes from Pan paniscus, assembly GCF_029289425.2. Taxonomy (NCBI): domain Eukaryota; kingdom Metazoa; phylum Chordata; class Mammalia; order Primates; family Hominidae; genus Pan; species Pan paniscus. Next base: position 118,024,059 of record NC_073253.2, on the reverse strand, counting down.
ATTTTTAGTAGAGACGGGGTTTTATCATGTTGGCCAGGCTGGTCTCCAATTCCTGATCTCATGATCTGCCCCCCTCGGCCTCCCAAAGTGCTGGGATTACAGGAGTGAGCCACCGTGCCCGGCCGAGTCTGCATTTCTTAAAGAAAACACCTCCCAGGTAGCATGGTAGCTGCTGGTCCAGGGGCCACATTAAAAGCGCAAGAAGTTAGAAAGCAGCAGTAATACTTGTTTTTTTGGGCACCTCCACCCTTCAGCCCAGAGAGAGCACAGATAGAGACACCACATAATGTGGTGTCACATAATCTAGCCACACATATGTGTGGTAGATATGGCCACACATAATCTAGCTCACTGTGGGGTAAGGAAACAGGGGCCTTTGGTAAGAAAATACAGGTTCTTTTAAAAAAACTGTTCTTTATTGAGCACCCTGGTATAATTAAATCGGGTTTTATGGTTCTATATAGCCCCAAGTGATCAGTTTGACATAATTTTGAATTTTACAATTTGTGCTTTGATTTCCATAGGGGTTCCTATTTTTAACTTCTTTATTTGAAATCATTGTGACATCCTTGTCGTAGAAGGTATAGAAAGAAATTAAAACAAATCTCCCAAACCAAAGCATTATATATACAATAAGGTATTTTTATATGTTCTGAACAGTCATGTAATTAACTTTATTTCAGTTGTGGACACTGAAACTTGATAACATTTCCTCTTCCTTCACTCCCATATTTAATGACAAATTATATCTGAGGCTGACCAGCAAGATGATTTGTTTTTTCTGAGCCATGAATAGCTAGGAAACTCCATTCTACTTTGGGATAAAATACAATCTTTTAGTAGCAAGAATTTGATAAAACAATTTCTGTGATGATTTCTTCTGAGGCTTTCCAATCCCTTAGACAATAGTTTATTCTTTTCCATGAATAATTTGGAGCCTTTTAATTGCTAATGTTTCCATCCAGGAAAGCCTGAGAAGATATAAACATTTTAAACAACCTTCTAAAGTTGGCTCTGAGTCCTTTTGTTCAACTCAAATACACGTACTTTTACAATGGGAGGATTTAAAATAGTTATAAAAATCAAAGCCTTTCTTTGTCTTCTTTTGTAATCCCTGCTCTATCCTCATGATACTTATCACTTCATATTTATACGGTAACTTTCTCCAACTTTCCCAGCATGTATCATATGCTTTAAAAGACTGTCGAAATATTCCTATGGCAAAGATAGATGAAAAGGAACAGCAAAAACAACTTTTATCCTCTTTCCCTGCCCTGGCCTCTTCAGCACCCTCACAAACAAACCTTAAACTCTAAACAACAAAAAACTTTTATGAAGTTAAGGAAATTGGAGTTGGAACAGTAACAGATTTACTAAAAGACAAAAATAAAGTGTTGCTCCAGGAAGGGAAGTTACACAGGAAATAGTGGGGATCTGACAGGAAGCAACTGCAGATTATTGTAGGCTGTGGCCAAACACCAGTTTAGGATTTTTCCTTCCTTTCTAGTTTTGCTGCCACTTCCCCAGAAGAGACCACTATCACCAATTTGTGCAGACTTTTGCAATTTACTCCCACTTGACCGCCTTACCTCCCCCATCATTCCCTTGCATCGCAGTTCATCTTCTCTCCTGCTACAGGCTCTAAGTTCATGAAAGTGTAGAACCACAGCTGCAGACCTGCCTCATCCCCAAACACAGCTAACCACCTTGCAGTTCCTCTAGGTACCTCTGCGTAATGCTAACTGCTGTGACTAACCCCAAACTTTCTATGGCTTAACATTGTGGAGATTTTAAAAACATATTCAGAACTGGAAAGAGTGGTAAAATGAACTCCCTTTACCCTGTCAGTCAGCGATGACAATTTTTAAATTTTTGTCAGTCTCGTATCATCTATTCCCAACTATTTGTTATTTTTGTTGAATTATTTTAAAAGAAATCTCAGACATCACAGCATTTCAGCTGTAAATACTTCAGCATATAAGAAATAAGGATATTAAACACACCCACCCACAATGCCATTATCCTCCTGAACATGCCTAACAATTTCTTAATATAAGCTAATATCCAGTCCTTGACATTTTCACAACTGTACAGAAGAAGTATTTTCCAATTGGTTTGTTTGAATCATTATCATTTGGTTGTTACATCTCTTAAATCTCTTTCACTCTGTAACTGTTCCCCACCTTCCCCTACCCCTGTATCATTTATTGGCTGAGGAAATCAGATCTTGCTCTTTAAATAGTCCCACATCATGGAAGAGACTGGTTGCTTCCCTGTGGTGTTGTTTAATTTGTTCCTCTATCCATTCCTCTTGCCTTCCATTTGCTATAACTAATGGGTAGTTAGACCTACAGGCTGGATTAGATCCTGGAATTGTTTTACAGAGGACAGGGCAAGAATACTTCATAGGATTACTTCCTATTTGCGGTAGCCAGCCTCCAAGATGGCCCCAGTAATCTTCACTTTCTCATATTCATGTCCTTGTGTAGTCCCTTACCACAATGACTAGGAGAAATGACTTGTGAACCAATAGGACATAGCAGAAATAATGACATGGGACTTAGGAGGCCAAGTCATAAAAGGCATGTGACTTCTTCCTCTCTCCCTGTTGGATCACTCAATCTGGGGGAAGCCAATCAAGACAGCTGCAAACTCAAGCAGCCTTATGGAGAAGGTCACGGGGTTGAGGCCCCTTGCTGACAGCCATATGGGTGAGCCATCTTGGAAATGGATCCTGCAACCCTAGTCAAAGCCCTCAGATGACAATAACCTTAGCTGACACCTAAACTGCAACCTCATGAGATTCCTTGAGCTAGAACCACCAGCTAAACTGCTCCAGAATTCCTAATACAGAGAAATTGTGGGTGACGATAAATGTTTACTGTTGTTTCAGACCACTCAGTTTTGGAGTAATTTATTATGCAGCAATAGATAAAACATTTACCAGTTTATCACGTACAGTTTGCTTGACATACTTTTAATAATGCTAAGATTGATCAATATGTTCAGGTATTATCAACCTGATCTATCCATTATAAAGTTCCCCATGAACATTTCACCTAGTGGTATTAGTACCCATTGATGTTTCACTGACTAGATTTATTGTTTCGTTGGGGGTTCTGTTACCATTTCTTCTGCCTTTATTAGTTGAGATTCTTCTGTAAAGCACTTTGGGAGGCCGAGGCAGGCGGATCACGAGGACAGGAGATCGAGACCATCTTGGCTAACGTGGTGAAACCCCGTCTCTACTAAAAATGCAAAAAATTAGCCGGGCATGGTGACAGTCGCCTGTAGTCCCAGCTACTTGGGAGGCTGAGGCAGGAGAATGGCACGAACCCAGGAGGCGGAGTTTGCAGTGAGCCGAGATTGCGCCATTGCACTCCAACCTGGGCAACACAGAGAGACTCCATCTCAAAAAAAAGAAAAGAAAAAAAAGTTCTCTAATCAACTACATGGATACACTGAAATGCCATTTGTGTAGGAAAACCATGATAAATGTCCTGCTTAGAAGTTTCTTAATAATAAATGTAGAAAAATGACAAGGAACTAATTATTTGATATTAAAAACTGCTTAAAACTTGGAAGTTTTATATAGCTTGAATTGAAAGACGTTTTGAAGGCCGGGCGCTGTGGCTGAAGCCTGTAATCCCAACACTTTGGGAGGCCGAGGCGGGTGGATCACCTGAGGTCAGGAGTTTGAGGCCAGCCTGGCCAACATGGTGTAAACCCCGTCTCTACTAAAAATACAAAAAATTAGCTGGGCGTGGTGGCGCGCGCGCCTGTTGTCCCAGCTACTCAGGAGGCTGAGGCAGGAAAATCGCTTGAACTCTGGAGGTGGAGGTTGCAGTGAGCCGAGATCGCGCTATAGCACTCCAGCCTGGGTGACAGAGGGAGACTTAGTCACACACACACACAAAAAGACGTTTTGAAATTTGTAATTTTTATATTCCCTTCACTGACTGTCCTAAATGAATTAAAAACCAGTGTTTTCAAATCAGAACTTTTTAAATTAAAAATGACAGGGGAGTGGGTGAGGGGCGGTTGGGCGCAGTGGCTCACGCCTGTAAACCCAGCACTTTGGGAGGCCGAGGTGGGCAGATCACCTGAGGTCAGGAATTCAAGACCAGCCTGGCCAACATGGTGAAACCCCATCTCTACAAAAATACAAAAATTAGCCGGGCATGATGGTAGATGCCTATAATCCCAACTACTCTGGAGGCTGAGGTGGGAGAATTGCTTGAACCCAGGAGATGGAGATTGCAGTGAGCTGAGATCACGCCACTGCACTCCAGTCTGAGTGACAGGGTGAGACTCCGTCTCAAAAACAAACAAACAAACAAACATAATAAAATAAAAATAAAAATGATAGGGGGTTGAAGGAAGAGGCACTTATGCTGCTAAATTGCTAATCTGTCCTGTTTTACAAGGATGTAACCAGCTGTTTTGATGTTCAGTAGTAGATGAGATGTGAGATTCAAAGAAAATGTTGCCAGGTTGTGGTTGCTAGTGAGTGTGGACTTTTACTGGAGGAACAGGTCTAATATGACTACCAGCATTTTCTGTTCCATTCAGCTTTAAGGAGTCTCCTGGGCAAAGTGTTCTGCAGAGCAGCAAACATTACTGCCTTCGTAGTTCTTATTATAATCACTTTAACATGATTTTATATAATCACTTCTGGGCTATAAAATGCTATAATTCCCAACACTATAAGGCCATCTGAAACCGTAGCTAAAAATATACACAATAATTGTTCACAATTCCAGAAATAATTCCCCAACCAGATCTGGTTGTGAGGATGGATTTTTTTTTTCCTCTCCTCAAATATATCACCTACCACAGATTGTGTTTTCTAAATAAGTGAATCTGCTGAAATATTTTATTTCTTAGGATCAAGAATAGTTAAATGTCAGTATTTTGCTTTAAATGGTTTCCAACCATTTCCTTAGGGAAAGCTTTAATGTACATTAAAATTTTATTTCCCATTTTGTGAAAACATATTTGGGGAAAGGAAACCTGGAGTTCTCACATTTTAAATGCTCATCACAGAAGTGTATATCCTTAATACATAATTACCTTTTGTACCAGTTACCACCATCATTTAGTTTACCCTTAGATTTTGCACTCCATTCCATTAAGTGCCATCCGCCAAACATTTACTGAACATTTTCTTTTCTTTTCTTTTCTTTTTTTTGTGATGGAGTCTCGCTCTGTCACCCAGGCTGGAGTGCAGTGACACAATCTTGGCTCACTGCAACCTCCACCTCGTGGGTTCAAGCAATTCTCTGCCACAGCTTCCCGAGTAGCTGGGATTATAAGCACCCACTACTATGTCTGGCTAATTTTTTTGTATTTTTTTTTTTTTTTTAGTAGAGACAGGGTTTCACCATCTTGACCAGGCTGCTCTTGAGCTCCTGACCTCGTGATCCACCCGCCTTGGCCTCCCAAAGTGCTGGGCTTACAGGCGTGAGCCACCATGCCTGGCCCATTTATTGAACATTTTCTAGGGACAAAGCTTTATATACTCATAACATACAAGCTGTTAGGGTTATAAGTGAAAAGAATGAGAATGTAATACCCAGTGTTCATGCAAAGTGGCCAGTAAGTTTCATTTTATGAGCAGACTTTGATTGATAGGGACTTCCAGGAGTGCTCTATGGAGAATAAACTTAGGATCATATTAAGGTCAGCTGGCATGACTTCCACCATCAAAATAATATCGTCCATGATCTAGAGAGTGGGAATTGGTAGTAAATTGCAAATTTTAACCTAAAAATTATGAGAAAATGTAGGAGAAAAGGTCATTATTTCTAAATTGCTTCAGAGAGAAAGTAGCTATGAATCAGGCTTTGGAAAAGGAGAATTTAGATATTAGAGAATGAAGAGGGGAAGGGACATTCCAGGCACTAGGAATTGGGAAGATCAAGATATAGAAGTAAGCAATCCAGATAAGCCAATGGATGAGGCTACAGCAAAGTCTGCATGGATGGATGTTGTGGGAGACAAAGTTGAAAAAAACACACAGAGAATGAAAGAGAACAAAATCATTATCTCATTAGGTATCAAAGTGGCTGGGCTGAATATTTTTTATACTTGCATATCAGACCATCTTATAAACCTAAATGACTTTACTTCTCATTTACACATATACAAACAATACTCAAAATGTCTTTTACTACTCTTGTGCACTATTGGAATGTAAATTAGTTTAGCCATTATGGAAGACAGTATGAGGTTTTCTCAAATAACTAAAAATAGAACTATCTATATGATCCCAGCAATCCCACTACTGGGTATTTATCTGAAGGAAATAAAATCAGTATATGAAAGAGATGCCTGCACTTCCATGTTTATTGTAGCACAATTCACAGTAGCAAAGATCTGGAATCAGCCTAAGGGTCCAGGATGGACAAATGGATAAAGAAAATGTGATGATACATATATATATATGATATATATGTGATGATATATATTATATATACTATGGAATACTATTCTGCCATAAAAAGAATAAAATCCTGTCATTTGCAGCAACATGGATGGGACTGGAAGTCACTATGTTAAGTGAAATAAGCCAGGCACAGAAAGACAAATACCATGTTCTCACTCACACGCAGGAGCTAAAAAATTTGATCTTGTGGAGGGAGAGATAATGATAATTATCAGAGGCTGGGAAGGGTGTGTGTGTGTGGCAAGGGGAGATGAAGAGAGGTTGGTTAACGGATAAAAACCTACAGTTAGATAGAAGGAATAATTTCTAATGTTAGTTAGCAGAGTAGGGTGACTAGTTATCAACAATGTATTGCATATCTCAAAATAGCTAGAAGAGAGGTCTTGAAATGTTCTCAACACATAGAAATTATAAATGCTCGAAGTAATGGATATCCTAAATATTCTGACATTCTATGCTTATAATGAAATAGCACATATACCCCGTAAATTTATAAAATATCATGTATCAATAAAAAAGTCTCGTACTAACATCTGATACCAGTTTATTATAGTGGACACTATTGCCTAACAAACATTCACACTTTCTAATACATTAAATTTCCCTTGGGAAACTACCCCGCTATGTTCTGCCATATTTGTATGCGTGTGACTGTTTCCTCAGTGTCCAGGAGAAACTGGGAGAACCAATTAGCATATCCCATTCTTCTGGTTAAGTAATGGGGTTGATGATGGGCATCTAACCCAATCAGAGACAGGGAGACATGGGGAGACCTTGGCTGGGCTCCTGAGTAAGAAGAGCATTCACATTTCCACAGAATCCAGTGATGTAAGGACATGAGGCTTGACACTGCTACTGTCACAATGGGAGACAGCCTCAGGATGAAGCCAACACTCAGAGAATGACAAAATCAAAACTTGGAGATTAACTGACCTCATATAGCATTGCATAAGCCCCTGAATCAAGTTATGCCTGAAGCTTAGTCCTTGAGCCTTCAGCTACATGAACCAATATATTTCTCTAATTAACCAGGCAAGTTTGAGTTGGATTTTCCATCATTTACTACAGAGTGCTAACTGGTAGAGTTATTTTATACCTTCACAGTTTTCTTTTCTTTTTTTTTTTTTGGAGCCCAACAGAATAATTTGTATCCTTATTAGCTCACTCCTGCAGCCTGTAGGAAAACAGACCAGTTACTCTGTCACCCAGTGACTTTTTTATCTTTGTATATTGATAGGTTTCCCCAAGTGTTCTTGGAAGTCTTTTTTACTTTCCTAATAATGAAAGCCTAGTTTCAAATCCTCTTTTTGTTTTATTTTTGATTCACACTGTATCAATTCTCCTTATTTGGTAAAATTGCAATAAGAACACAAAAATTCAATTGAGACTTGGTTTACAGGGAAATACATTCATGTTTGCTTCATATTTGAGCAATATTTATAAACACTCAATATTTGGTGCAAAGGTCTTTATTATATGGAAGGATAACCACTGCTAATGATCTGGATGATGTCCTTCCAGACTTATTACCATAAGGCTTATATACATGAAACAAAAATGGGACCATGTTGTAGATACCACACAGCACCATAAAACACACATTTTATATTTTATGTTTATCTTTTTAGAAACAAATAGCACCTTGTGATATATTTTCCCTGCTATCTCTTCTGACTCACAGCTACACTTCTGGGAGCATCACAGAGATTTGAGTCAAAAGGCTACTTGGTTCATTATATTCTAAAGTTAAACATGCTTGCACCTAATCTATGTTTGGATTGGTAGGCCAGAGGGAGTTTCTCTAAGATTTGAAATATCTCTCACTGGTTTCACTCAGGAGAAACGGACTTTCTTTAAATCATCAATCTTTAAAAACATCAAGAAATGGTGGTCTTCAACAAATGAGGAGGAATGAAGGAGAATGATTCTATTTTCCAGTGAATTATCACTTTACTTTGGAGACTTTGTGGGAAGACTTACTATGAAAGTTCCTTTTGAAGAACTGAAGTGATCTTATCCCTGCCTGAAAATGTAACTCTCCTTCTCTAGTAATATAATGACCAGAGAAGAGTGTTATTTCAGCTGATTAAAATAGCTTTGTTGTAAAACTTCATTGCTCAATACAATTATTTCCAGGATAACTACTTTCACTGCCACTAATTTAAAAGGGCATTTATGGTTCCACTGAAAAAAGATACTTAAACATAGAAAATTAAATCTGTGAAACATCTTCAAGTAAGTTAAAACAAGAGGCTTAGGCATTCATAAAAATGTTTGACAGCCTACTAAAAAGTTGTTAATTTTGCCGTTGTGTACTATTAACTTTTTAAGTAGTCATTATTTTTAAGAATGATATGTTTGGATTTTAATGTGTTGACATTGAAATAATAGTGTGTGTAAGAACCTCTTCTTGGAGAAAGAAAGAGAAGTGGTGGTCAACAACGTCACCACTGAGAACGAGGACAGAGAAATGACCACATGGGGTTTGATGGAAAGAGAGCACTTGAAACCCCTGGGAGAGCAGATTCAGGGGGTGGCAAGGAGATAAGTGATGTCCAGGAAGCCTGCGGGGGGGAATGGCTGGTGACATTTTGACCATGAAGGTTTTCACAGTGAAAAATGTCATACCAGAGCCAAGTAACTGAACTTTTTGGGTCACTTGGAAAGATTATCCTGAGCTTAATTTGATTGTTCTAGTTATCTATCACGGAGGAACAAATCAACCCAAAACATGGTGGTTTTTGAACTATAATTCATTTTGCTCATAAATGTGCAATTTGGAAAGGGCTCTGTGTTAGTTTTCTATTATGTGACAAATTATCACAAATTTAGTGGCTTAAAACAACACACATTTGTTATCTTACAGTTTTGTAGGCAAGCAATCCAACACAGTTCTCACTGAGCTGAAATCAAGGTGTCAGCAGGGGTGTGTATCTTTCTGGAAGATCCAGGGGTAGAATCTGTTTTCTTGCCTTTTCCAGCTTCTAGAGGATGCCTGTATTCCTTGGCTCACAGTCTCTTCCTCCATCTTCAAAGCCAGCAACAGCTGGTCAGGTTGTTTTCCCACTGAATCACTCTAACCTTCTCTCCTGCTTCTCTTTTCCTCTTTTAAGGACCTTTTTATTGCACTGGGCCCATCTGGATATCCCAGGATAATCTCCCTACTTCAAGGTCAGCTGATTAGCAATTCTATCTGCAACTTGAATTCACCCTTGCCATGTAATGTAACATATTCATAGGTTCTCGGAATTAGTATATGTACATCTTCCCATTATTCTGCCTACCACAGGCTCATTGGGGATAATGGCTCATCTCTATGCCACACAGCATCATCTGGGGCAGCTGGAGTGGGACTGGAACATCGACTTCCATGACAGCCCATCTATGTGGCTGGCAGGTTGGTGAGCTCAGTTCCTCTCTGTGTGGGCATCTCTAGAGGGCTGCTTTGGCTTTTTCACAATGTGATGGCTGGCTTTGAAGAGCTATTATTCCAAAGGACATTAACTGGAAGATGGCTGTGTCTTAAGTCCTGGGCCTGGAAATTGACACAGTGTCACTTCCGATATATTAAGTTAGTTAACGTAGTCACAGAGCCCATCTAGACTCAAGGGGAAGGAGCATCGCGCCCCAATTCTCAATGGAAAGAGTGTCAAAGAATTTGTAGACACCTTTGCCAGGCATGGTGGCTCATGCCTGTAATCCCAGCACTTTGGGAGGCCGAGGAGGGCAGATCACAAGGTCAAGAGATTGAGACCATCCTGGCGAACATGGTGAAAACCCATCTCTACTAAAACTACAAAAATTAGCTGGGCATGGTGGCGCATGCCTGTAGTCCCAGCTACTCGGGAGGCTGAGGCAGGAGAATCACTTAAACCTGGGAGGTGGAGGTTGCACTGAGCCAAGATCATGCCATTGCACTCCAGCCTGGGGACAGAGACTCTGTCTCAAAAAAAAAAAGAATTTGTAGACACCTTTAATTCTTCATATTCCCCACTGGTAAAAAAGGGATAATCTTTACTTGCAGTATTGCTGGCAGAATTAGAAATGATGTGTGTAGAGTGACTCATAACATTCCTACCGCATGTATAACAATGCACGGAAGAAAACAATTCTCAAGTGTCCGTAGAATGAATATGTGTGAATACATGAATACTGTGGTTCTTAATATTCGTGGGTTTGGATGAAGATTATAGTTCCTTTCCCCAGAAAACTGTACACATGCACTATGTATACCTTTTGATACATTTCAGGGGATTCCCAGACAAGGTTAAGATCCTTAGGACTAAGATACCAAGTAACAGTGGATTAAAACACTGCAGGGCTATTGTGCATGTGCTGTGAGACATAATTTGGATTTGTTTCCTTTTTAGATATGGGGCTGGGAAGAGTTTTTATACTTGCTTCCAAGATAGCCTGCTTTGCATTTTTTTTTTATTTAGTTAGGCATGTGGGGAAAAGATATTCCATTATAAGTGCTTGCCTCTGTTGTTTTATCTTTATTTTTTATTTTTGCTCATATTGCTCACATAAAGGAAATGCAATAATCTTTAAGAAAGAAAGGGGCTGAATACTTTCATTCTTCTTGCCAAAGCTCTTAATCTTTCGTAATACTGAATAATTGCACTTTCATGCAATTGATCTTTATTTCAAAAGTTTTTTTACTTAAAAAATATTTATTTTTCCTAATGATCAAAATCTGAGAATTTAAATAATACAGAAATAAAATAGAAAAGGAAAGTCTTTATTATATGGAAGGATAACCACTGCTAATGATCTGGATGATGTCCTTCCAGACTTATTACCATAAGACTTATATACATGAAACAAAAATGGGACCATGTTGTAGATACCACACAGCACCTTTTGCCCTTAAATATATTGGGCACACCTTTCTATGCTAGTGCTTATCGGTCTACTTCAGACTCTGGTGGCTGGATAATCTTCCATTATGTGATGTATCAGAATATATTTTATCAAATTATAAAACCTCCATTAGAAGATTTATGTGATGTATATAGCTATAACAGCCCACTGAACCATGAGAAAAGGAGTTTATTTTGTTTTTCCTTCCCTTCCTTGCCCCTCACTTCATTCTCATACTGGTTTCACTGAAAGACTCTACTGGGAAACACGCCTTGATGATTTCCCCCTTGATCATTTATTTGTTTTGATACTACCACAATCTACAGTGGAAAGAACTCTGAGAGTCCAGAGACCTGGGATCTAAATCTGCTGCTCCATGTTTAACTGCACAGTTTCCTCACTTCTCAGCACTGGTTCCTCAACTGCATAAGAGAAGTGGATTAGATGGCCTCTGATTGCTTTTGCCCATCTCTAGTTGGATTTATTGAGTTGACCATATGCTAAGCATTGCACCAGGAGCTTTCTAGGTTGCCCTTATACCAATTGCATCAGGTAGATAATATAATTCCCATTTCTTACACAGAGAGAATGAAGGCAAGGAGAATGTAAGAACTCAGAAGGCAAGAAGAGAAGCTGGCATTAGAATGCGGTTGAACAAGAGAAAGAGTTGGAGATGCTGAGTTCTGGAGGCAGATCTACCTAAGCTAAAGGCCTGGAGTCTACCAGCATTTGAGAGTTTATGGTACAGTTTCACATGTATTCTTTCTTTTTTTTTTTTTTTGAGATGGAGTCTCGCTCTGTCACCCAGGCTGGAGTGCAGCGGCGCCATCTTGGCTCGCTGCAAGCTCCGCCTCCCGGGTTCACGCCATTCTCCTGCCTCAGCCTCCTGAGTAGCTGGTACTACAGGCGCCCACCACCACGCCCGGCTAATTTTTTTTGTATTTTTAGTAGAGTCGGGGTTTCACCATGTTAGCCAGGATGGTCTGGATCTCCTGACCTCGTGATCCACCCTCCTCGGTCTCCCAAAGTGCTGGGATTACAGGCGTGAGCCACCATGCCCGGCCTCACATGTATTCTTTCAATTGTGCTTCCCCATGTAGATAAGAAAATAAATTTTATTTTATTTATTTTTATTTATTTATTTTTTTCGAGATGGAGTCTCACTCTGTCGCCCAGGCTGGAGTGCAGTGGCGTGATCTCGGTTCACTGCAACCTCAGCCTCCCGGGTTCAAGCAATTCTCCTGCCTCAGCCTCCTGTGTAGCTGGGACTACAGGCGCCCGCCACCACGCCCGGCTAATTTTTTGTATTTGTAGTAGAGACAGGGTTTCACCGTGTTAGCCAGGATGGTCTCGATCTCCTGACCTCGTTATCCGTCTGCCTCGGCCTTCCAAAGTGCTAGAATTACAGGCGTGAGCCACTGCGCACGGCCTTATTTTTAAAATTTAATTAATTAATTAATTAATTTAATTTAATTTAAATTTTTTTTTTGAGACAGAGTCTTGCTCTGGTTCCCTGGGCTGGAGTGCAGTAGTGCTACCTCAGCTCACTACAGCCTCCGTCTCTAGGGTTCAAGCGATTTTATGCCTCAGCCTCTGGAGTAGATGGGATACAGGCGTGTGCCACCACGCTCAGCTAGTTTTTGTATTTTTAGTAGAGATGGGGTTTCACCCTGTTGGCCAGGCTGGTCTTGAACTCCTGGCCTCAAGTGATCTGCCCGTCTAGGCCTCCCAAAGTGCTGGGATTACAAGCATGAGCCACCACACTCGGCCTTTGTTCCCATTTAATTTATTAATTAATTTATTTTTATGATTTTATTTATTTATTTTTTTTGAGAGGGTGTTTCGCTCTTGTTGCCCAGGCTGGAGTGCAATGGTGCGATCTTGGCTCACTGCAACCTCCACCTCCCCGGTTCAAGTGATTCTTCTGCCTCAGCCTCCCTCGTAGCTGGGATTACAGGCGACTGCCACCACGCCCAGCTAATTTTTGAGCTGTTTATTCTCATTTTAAACATAATAAAACAGAGAGGTTTAGAGGCTTGTACGATACCATATAGATAGGAAGTAGTATTAGAGATAATTAATTTCTTGGTTAGTAGATAACAAATTGGGCCTTCTGATTCAGTTCTATTGACCATTGAGAATTCATATAGCATTACTTACATTTCCTGTGCTAATTTTCCAGTTAATGTAGATGAGGGAAAAGATCCCGAAACCCAAAATTGAGAAGCAGCCATTGGGAAGAAAATATTTTTAGAAATCAATATACAACATCTGCATAGATATTTCCATCTTACAGTCTTAAAATTAACTTAAAGTTTTATTGACATTTTCCAAAAATGTACTCATCTTTTAATAATAGTATACTTAGGAAACTGGCAATGAGCATCCTTTAAAATGAGTAATGGACTCTGTCAAGCAGGCAAACATTTGCCAAGGGAATAAGAAGAAAAAGATATTTACCAATCCTGTGAGTCTCTAGTTTTAGTTCTGTTTGTGAACAAGTAACAGGCTGTTAAGTCCCTAAGGGGATCGTCTTCCTTCCTGGGTATTTAAGGTGTTCCAAATCACCTTAGTTAAACAAACTCCATAGTCAAGTAAAACTCATTGTTTCTAGTGCAAGACTTTAATAATTGCTTCTTATCTTAATTTCATTTCCATAGTTGCATTTCAAAAGAAAACTTCAAACTATATAAAGCACATGGGAATTTCCCATCTGATAGGAAAGATCAAATGGGGATGTACTTAACTCATTGCCCTCAAGTGTCCCTGCTGGGCATTGGAATGAGTCTTGCGTAGAAAACAAGCAAGAGATCTCCTAAGGCTCTTAGGATCCATTCCATCTCTACGTATAAACACTGTGGCTACTTGGAATTGGTTTTGTGATCTCACTTTTAAACTTGTACTTTTGTCCTAACCAGTTCTGGTTTCAATTACACATTTGGCTCAGCTCTGAATCAGATTCCACCACGCCTCTCTCTCTTGGTAATAGTCCTGCTTGCCTCTTCCTCCTTTCCCCCTTCACTGGTCATTGTAGAGACTCTTTCCTTGCCCTGGGTTTCACACTATTTTCTCCAATCTCAATAAAGTACTCTTTGTCATTTCCAAGTGTATTTTTTCCTTCCCCTATGCTTTGTATGCCAGAAAGAAAAAGACAATCACTCTTTGTCCCCTCAAAGAAGGGAGAATTTGCTGTTTGCCCAAGTAATTCTTGGTTTTAGGGCCATGCTGGACCCTTTTTGTATATGGGGCCACCTCAGTTTAGAAGCAGAAAGTATCTGGTAAGTATCTGGACTGAGTATCTGATAGATTCTTTCACATGCAATTCCAATGAGGAAATGTCTAGGGTTTTCATATCAACATATATTTGCAATATTCTCCCAAATGGTTATGGACTTGGAGAGTGTTCTGGGTGTGAGAGAAGGCATAGTCCTCCCTAAATCTTGAGTAGGTTCCTTTCTCTTGGCTTTCTCCAGGGTGACTGCATTTCCTGCTCTCTTTAGTTACACCTGGTTTAAGTATTAGTTAAGGTAGAGGTTTCGGCCTCTGAGGTGTATACTCAAAATAATTGAGACTTTTTCTTTTATTTTTAAATAACACTCAAGAATAAGTTGTCTGGGGATAATTGTGGTTTCATAATGTTTGGACCCATGTTTCATCCATCTCATTGCTCTGCCATTTCCAACATGCAGCTTCTACCTACAGCCAGATATGACTGCTCTCACTGTTGCACATGTCTGTCCACATCACAGCCAGTAGGAAGGAAGAAAAGAGGGAAGCAGAGATCATTTCCTTTACTTTAAGGACAAAAGAATGAATTTCAACATTACTACTGCTTAGATTTTATTGGCCAAGACTTAGTCAAATGACCAAAGTTGGCTGCAAAGGAGACAGATGGCCATGTGCTCAGATAAATTTTGGGATTCTATTTCTAAAGGAAGATGGGGAGAATAGATATTGAAGGATAATTAACAACCTCTGCCACAGTCAGTGCCTTTAACTACATCAATATCTGTGCACACGCTTTTTCTCACAAACGAAGCATATTTATTTCCTTTCCTATCAAAGAGGAGATAACTCAAAGGTCCTATGTAATTACCACATCTTGAGCAAAGTCTATGTGTAATGCTCTCATTTTGTCTGGGTATGTTTCCTCGTGGCCTAGCAACCTATGAACTAAAAAATAAGTTATCTCTCCTTCACAGCATAATAACCACAGTTAAGACTCCATTTGGAAAAGGAAAGAGGCTGTTACTGGTCCAGATGAACAGAAACTGCTAGGACCCCTTCCCTGGGAATAGATCTTCACACGGCAACATCTTGTTCTGTTTTTTAGGAGGAACTCTCTGTTCATCGTCTTCCATGGCCTCGTCTGTGGTGGACACTGGAGAATAAACCTTTCTTAAAGGCTGCATAGCATTGTACCCCATTTTCCTGCTGGTGTAGGTGTGCAGTTATGTGGAATATTATTTATTTACTCCTCTAGATTATTTATTTTTCTCCTTCTCTACCCTAATCTTTTTTTCTGGGAGACTGACAGGATTACCTCAATAGAACTTCCTTGTTCTGTTCTCAATTGGGTTCAGCAAATGGGGAGCCCTGGAGGAAGATCAGAGGAAGGGAAGAATGAGAAAGGTTGGGGTATTTCTTCCCCTGGCTCTCTCCTTCACAGGGTTGCCCTAGGCTTGTGGTGTCCCTCAAGCAAAGGTCTTGTTGCCTGTCAGGCATCTCTTTTTGTCTGCTAGTTTCAGAAACTGTTTTCTCTCTTCACTAAAGGATGGTAATAGCACCCCACTGTTCCAAGCTGAAGGGGTGACCTACTCTTCCTTTCCGTCAGCTACTTCTTCTCACCATGTACAAATAATTCCTTAATTAAACTCTCCTCAAATTACAGAATTTAAGTCCTTCCTAATGGGACTCTGACTAATACAGGAGCAGAAGCCAAAAAACAACAGGACTATAATTTCCTTGGAAATAAAATATCCCCCTCCTTGCCCGCCCCAGTTAAATTTTCTGGTTTACTTGCATCATTAGTTTCAGGTACAAGGAACCACAAACATAGATCTGACCCTAATACAGTTTTGAAACTAAAGTATCTGACTTATTTATTGCCCTCTGTGCTCTGTCCATTTGCCCTCTCAATTTTAATGTGGCCATCTGCAGGCCATTTAAAACAATGGACTGGGTGGGAGGCCACAGCCATCATCTGATATTTGGACTGAGTTGGCACTCACTGACTGTCAGGGACTTTATCAAAAGTGCTCGAAAAAGGTTTGCAGGCCACATTCTCCTCCTCCTCCTCTCTTTCTCTCTCTTTCTTTCTTTCTTTCTTTCTTTCTTTCTTTCTTTCTCTCTCTCTTTCTTTCTCTTTCTTTCTTTCTTTTTCTTTCTTTCTTTCTCTCTCTTTTTCTTTCTTTCTTTTCTTCTTTCTCTCCTTCCTTCCTTCCTTCCTTTCCTTCTCCATTTTATGGGGGGCCACATTCTAATTTCCACTTACAGCTGCTCTTGAGAGCTACCTTTTATGCTTGCTTGTGTTCGGTAAAGAAAAATTGGCTTTTTTGGCTGGGCACGGTGGCTCACACCTGTAACCCCAGCACTTTAGGAGGCTGAGGCAGGAGGATTGCTTGAAGCCAGGAGCTTGAAATCAGCCTGAGCAATATGGTAAGAATCTGTCTCCACCCCCAAAATTAGCGAGATATGGTGGCCCAAGGCTGAGGTAGAAGGATCGCTTGAGCCCAGGAGGCTGGGGGTGCAGTGAGCTGTGTTTGCACCACTGCCTGGGTGACAGAGTGACACCCTATCTCCAAAAAACAAAACAAACAAAAAACCAAAAATACTTTTTTTTAAACCTTTGAGCACCCAAATTACTGCACTTTCACTCAAGTTATATTTCAGGCAAGACAGAAAATGCCTCTTTTCATAAAATAGAATTCTCCTCCCTTAGGGGAAACTATTTCAGACTTTATCTCTTTTGTAAGATTTTGCTTCAAGTGGCAAGAAGCAGCCAACACACACCAAGATCCTGAATTTTTCCAACTAGTTGCCTTAGAGTCACAGACTCTGACAGTTTATGGCTTACTGTCCAATGTATGGCAGGTAACAGTTTAGCCAAAGTTTCATTATGACATAATAGGAGTCACCAGCTTTCCACCCTGGCTTATCTGAATATTTGCTGTTTCCTGTTCAATTGCTGCATTAATATTACATATGTCTTTTGTTGCGGAAGTCCCCCTTCCAGATACTGCTTCTATATTAGTTAGATATAGGTTTAACTGTTATAAAAAGATCCCCAAATACTAGTGGCTGAAGAAAAACAGAAGTTAATTTCTTTCTCATGTTTCAACCTAAGTGTAAGCTGACCATACCTAACATGGCAGCTCCATGATGTCAAGGCTGTAGCTTGTCGTCTTTAATGTGTGACCTCTTTAGCATGTGACTTCCATGTTTTTTGCATAAGATGACTTCTCTAGCTTTTGCTAGAATGTCCATGTCTCAGTCATGAGGAAGAAGAAAAAAGGAAAGTGGTGGGCATGACCCATTTCTTTAAGAATATAACTGGGGAGTTACAAATGTCACTTACTCATCTCATTGGCCAGACCATGGTGACACTGTCACACCTGGCTTTAAAGAAGCTTGGAAAGTATAGCTCTACTACTCTGGGTGGCTATGTTACAGGAAAGGAGTCCTGATCCAGACCCCAAGAGAGGGCTCTTGGATCTCGCTCAAGAAAGAATTCAGGGTGAGTTGACACTGCCAAGTGAAAGCAAGTTTATTAAGAAAGTAAAGAAATAAAAGAATGGCTACTCCATAGACAGAGCAGCCCTGAAGGCTGCTGGTTGCCCATTTTTATGGTCATTTCTTGATGATATGTTAAACAAGGGGTTGATTATTTATGCCTCCCCTTTTTAGTCCATATAGGATAACTTCCTGACATTGCCATGGCATTTGTAAACTGTCATGGTGCTGGTGGGAGGGTAGCAGTGAGGACGACCAGAGTTCACTCTTGTCGCCATTTTGGTTTTGGTGGGTTTTGGCCATCTTCTTCACTGCAACATGTGTTATCAGCAAGGTCTTTATGACCTGTATTTTGTGCTGACCTCTTATCCTGTGACTGAGAATGCCTTAACCGCCTGGGAATGCAGCCCAGTAGGTTTCAGCCTCATTTTATCCAGCTCCTACTTAAGATGGAGTTGCTCTGGTTCACCTACTTCTGACGAATTTTGGGGCTTTACTAATTAAGAAAGAAGAGGAGCCGGCGTGGTGGATCATGCCTGTAATCCTAGCACTTCGGGAGGATGAGGTGGGTGGATCACCTGAGGTCAGGAGTTCACGACCAGCCTGGCCAACATGGTGAAACCCTGTCTCTACTAAAAATACAACAATTAGCCAGGCACGATGGCTGGTGCCTGTAATCCCAGCTATTTGGGAGGCTGAGGCAGAAGAATCACTTAAACCCAGGAGGCAGAGGTTGCAGTGAGCTGAGACCACACTATTGCACTCCAGCCTGGGCAACAAGAGTGAAACTCCGTCTCAAAAAAAAAGAAAAAAAGGAGAATGAATATTGGAAAGAGTCAGCAATCTTTGTCACATTAAACCTGAATCTAAATCATATTTCTCTAAAAAGTCTGATGTCTGTAACCCTACAATAATGAGTTATGTTGGCTCCTCAGTTTTCTTCATTGGGTCTGAAATATTTTATCCCCCAGAAAACTCAGACTAGAGATTTAGCTAGCCTTTTGGAACTCTCTGAATGTTGAAAAAACTCCCTTAAAAAAAAGACTTTTGTTACTCTCTACCAAGAATCACATAATTCAATATTTTGTTAAAATGGTAGGTGGAGTTCTCCAGTCTCCAAGGGAACTTTATTTCTGATGTATGTGGAACTATAATAACAAAGAGACCAGAAGTTAGATGGGGAAATTACATCTGAGTTTGCCTCAGCCAAAGTTTAAAAATGGTCCTGTAAGCCTTTTAAATTTTTTTCAAATAACTTACTTTCTGGCAAGTATCTCCAAGTAGTAGAATCAGAAAGAGACTTGAAAAAGCCCAGGACTGACTCTAGAGTTAAAAATATTCTGCTTAACTCTCTCCCTTTCTGCATAAACAGAAAATGGTTATTTGAAGAAGTGATTGACTCCAGGGCAAGAGCAAGAAAAGTACAATAAGAATTTAAAACATCTTCCACAGCCGGAAAGTAAGAAGTATTCAAAAGGTGATGTGGAGTCTTACCAGAAGGATATGGGAGCTAACTGGGAAAAGTACTCGATGGCCAAATCTGGAAAAATTGAGCAAAAAAAATTTATTTAGGTAATTGATTATAAACCATAAAATAAAATAAACATTCACGAGTCTATATTGATATAAATAAATAATAAGTAAACAAACAAAAACAGGAATGAGTAGACAGTTCTTTTTTTTTCTTTTTCTTTTTTTTTTTTTTTTTGAGACAGCGCCTCACTCTGTTACCCACGCTGGAGTGCAGTGGCACGATCTCAGCTCACTGCAACCTCCCCTCCACCTCCCAGGTTCAAGCAATTATCCCTGCCTCAGCCTCCTGAGTAGCTGGGATTACAGGTGCCTGCCATCATGCTCTGCTAATTTTTGTATTTGTAGTAGAGACAGGGTTTCACCATGTTAGCCAGACTGGTCTTAAACTCCTGATCTCTGGTGATCTGCCTGCTTCATCCTCTCAAAGTGCTGCTGAGATTTCAGGCATGAGCCACTGTGCCCGGCCGACAGTTTTTTCTTATTTTAAAATCCCAATTAATAAATATTGAAGCAGGCCTGGTGTGGTGGCTCATGCTTGTAATCCCAGCACTTTGGGAGACTGAGGTGGGTGGATCGCTTCAGCTCACAAGTTTGAGACCAGCCTGGGCAACATGGCAAAATCCCATCTCTACGAAAAATACAAAAATTAGCTGGGCGTGGTGGCATGCACTAGTAGTCTCTGCTACTTGGGAGGCTGAGGTGGGGAGTATAACCTGAGCCTGGGAAGTCAAGGCTGCAGTAAGCTGTGATTGTGCCATTGCACTCCAGCCTGGGTGATGGAGTGAGACCCTGCCAAAAAAAAAAAAAAAAAAAAAAAAAAAAAGTAGAAACAATGAGGAAATAGAAACTCATTGTTTGAAAAACACCTCAGTAATAGATACTATAGGTAAGATTTATTAATGGATGCTTCAAATGAATGAGTGAAAGTGATGAGAAAAAGGATATTCACAGAAGCTCAAAGTATCTTTCCATGAAATACTCATTAGTTACAGTGAGAAATTATTACAGAGGGGAAACTTGGTAGACTTGACTTTAAACAAGAAATCAAAGTTATCATCAGTAATGAGACACATTGGCATCATGTTCTTTTAGATAAGATGCACTGAGAAGGGCTCAACAGAACTGTCGGCATTCTTTTTTGTAATTTTCCTATATATATTTCTATCTTACAGCCAGACATTCTTGCCAAAAATGTATAAACTGCATTTACTCATGAGGGAACATCAGACAAACTAAGGTTAAGAGATATTTTACAAAAAAAACTAGCCAATACTCTTAAAAAATGTAAAGGTCAAGAAAGATAGAGAAAGGCTACAGAAGTGTCCAGACTGAGGAGACAAAGGAGATATGACAACTATGTGCAGTGTGAGATTCTGGATTGGATCCTGGACCAGAAAAAAGGGTATTAGTGGGACAACTGGTGAAATTTGAATAAATACTGTACACTAGTTAATAGGATAGTATCAATGTTAATTTCCTGGGTTTGATAATTTTACTGTGGTTAGGAGAGATATTAACATTTAGGGAAGCTGGGTAGAGGGTATATGTGAAGTCTTTGTACTACTTATATAAATTTTTCCTATTTTAAGTCTAAAACTATCTCAAAATAAGCTTCTTTCTCCTCCCTTCCCCTCCCCTCCCCTCCCCTGCCCTCTCGTCTCCTCTCCTCTCGTCTCCTTTCCTTTGCTTTCTTTCCTTGACTGAGTCTCACTCTGTAGCCCAGGCTGGAGTGCAGTGGCATGATCTTGGCTCACTGCAACCTCCCCGTCCCGGGTTCAAGTGACTCTCCTGCCTCAGCCTCCTGAGTAGCTGGGATTACAGGTGCCCACCATCACATCCGGCTAATTTTTGTATTTTTCGTAGAGACAGGGTTTCACCACGTTGACCAGGTTGGTCTCGAATTCCTGATCTCAGGCGATTCGCCCTCCTTGGCCTCTCGAAGTGCTGGGATTACAGGTGTGAGCCCCCATGCCCCACCCAAAATAAGCATTTTTCTCAAAACAAATAAAATGCTGATAAGGCTTGGGAGGTAATCACAGGTATTGGGTAGGTTCTTCCTTCCCTCATATGTAACTGAGTTGGATTTTGAAAGCATTCTGATTGCGTTCATATGCTTTATTAGCAAAACTTATATATTGCTAACTTCTTATCCATCCTTCCTTGGAATTTTATTTTTCTTGACTCTATGTTGTAGTTTAGCAACCCGAACTGTATGCAGTATTCCATATATGATAATACTGGAATGAGCTACTGTTTTGTATTCAATACCTTATTCTGACAAAGCATGGCTTTACCTTTGGCTACAGCACCATACTGGCTCTATACTTTTAGGGAACTATAGTGTTTTTAAGATCCAGCTTCAGTCAGGCACAGTGACTAATTCCTGTAATCCCAGTACTTTGAGAGATTGAGGCAGGAGGATAGCTTGAGGCCAGCTCTTGGAGACCAGTCCGATCAACATAAGTGAGACCCTGTCTCCTCAAAAAAAAAAAAAAAAAAAAAAAAAAAATCAGTCTCCTGATTATGACAAAAGAAGAGCATTAAAATTGTGTTAGGGAGGGCTTGGATTATCTGTGCCCCACCAACACGCCATGGATTACCCCAATTTACATGAATTCTTCTGCCTTAAATTTTTTTTAATCTTAAAAAATTTTTATAGATGTAGGGGGTACATTTGCAGGTATGTTACCTGAATATATTGTGTTATGGCGGAGTTTGGGCTTCCAGTGTATCCATCACCTGAATAGTGAACACTGTACCCAGTAGATAATTTTTTAACCCTCACTTGTTTCCCACCCTTTCTCCTCTTGGAGTCCCCTATGTCTATTATTTCCCTCTATACATCCAGGTGTACCCATTGTTTAGCTGCCTCTTATAAGGGAGAACATGATTTTTTTGTTTTTTACTTTTTTGTTCACTAACAGTGATTTCTCTGCAGTGCAGGAAGTGGTTGAATCTGGCATCTCAGACATGGTTGGAGCTATCTATTTAATAATGGGCTGGAAACTTAATTGCATGGGAGTTGAAGAGCTTCCTGGAAAAGTACTCCTGTGAGTCCTTGCTTGATCCTCAGACAAATCAGCATTTCTCACAGTAGAGTGGAGCAATCTTACAGAAGGCTGTTGGCAAAATTTAATGAAAGTTCTTCCAGAAGAGAGTTCCTATGGGTGAAGTTCCAGACATGTGAGCATGACTCAGGATACGAGTTCTAGGGAGGAGGACAGACAAATCTGAGTGCCATATGCTGTCAGTCATCAGGATTTGTCTTTCAGCAAAGCCCCTTTAGCAGAGCAAGAAGATTTTGAGTGAAATGACTAAGAGCTGCCCTACTGAATTATGTCATATATATTTAACACCATGGTATTGGAGTCCTTGCAATAATGTTACACAAAAATGTAGGGAGCCCCTCTTCTGCAGTTTGAAAGCTAAGGGCTAGAGGGTCACTAGGGTAGAATTACAGAATCTGGTCCAGGAATGAGGAAGATCATGACACCCAGGAGAACACTGTATATTTGAGGTTAAATAAAATGCATCTTTTTTCCATGTTGCTTATCTCTTCAGCATTGCTATTACCATACTCAAATAGGGTTCTTGATTACAAAATAATGTTTATTTTCCTTCAGTCAAGCATATGTTCAGTAATTCTATTAGATTGTTTAGTTTGGATGTTAAATTTCTGCAGTCCTTATTAGAATTTTAAAAATGAACCAATAAGACTTTTACTTTTTAATATATTACCTTTCTTTACCATTTACTGCCTATGATAGTTATTTCTGCCATTAACTGACATATTTCTTTAAGTTTTTCAAGACTTGTGGGTATATGCCATCTCTAAAACATACTAATGTAATAAATTAAATAGGATTAGAACCTCATGTAATTTACAATTTGATCTAATATCTCTGACTTCAAAACAGTTTGTGAATATCATTTTGCTTAAGGCTCCTTAAGTGGCTTTCTGTTTTCTCTTTTTAATATATTATGCGAGAGTGACTCTTATATTCTATACATTTAAATATATTATCTTTAATCTTTTGAGGCATTAGTATACCCATTTTTTTAAATGAAAAAAAAAATACTGAGATCCAAAGAGTTTACATAAACCTAGAAAATTGTGACTTTGAACTTTGTCTACAAACTTTAGAGTTTGCAGTTCTTCCCGTATGCCATGATTCTTAAATCTTCAGGTAATCCCAGAAAATCTCCAACAGATTCTAGCTGCCTTTTGCTCTCTGATGCATATAAGTAACTTCTAGAAAATTGAATAGGAGTCCCATTCCCTCTAGAATCAAATTTCTTTGAACATCAATCAAAAAGGAGCAAAATGAGAAGAAAGTATACTCACTAGCTTTTTTTTGGATAATTGATTAATTTTCTATAGATCTCTGGCCTAATTTGGAGTCAGGCCTTTTCGAATTACTTTTGGTTTGGCATATGCTTATTTTAATGTTTTATTTTTTATTTATTTTTTGAGATGAGCTCTTACTATATTGCCCAGGCTGATCTTGAACACCTGGGCTCAAGTGATCCTCCCATCTCAGCCTCCTGAGTAGCTAGGGTTGCAGGCATGTGCCATTGTGCCTGGCTCATTTTCATGCTTTTAAAAAAAGTTCTAAGGAACCACTTCTAGATCTCAGTTTAAGAAACTACATCCTGGCTGGGTACAGTGGCTCACACCTGTAATCCCAGCACTTTGGGAGGTCAAGGTGGGCAGATCACTTGAGGTCAGGAGTTTGAGACCAACCTGGCCAACATGGTGAAACCCAGTCTCTACCAAAAAATACAAAAATTAGCCAGGCATGGTGGCATGTGCCTGTAGTCCCAGGTACTCGGAGTCTGAGGTGGGAGAATCACTTGGACCCAGGAGCCGAAGGTTACAGTGAACTGAGATTGTGCCACTGCACTCCAGTCTGAGTGATGAAGTGAGACCATGTCTCAAAATAAATAAATAAATAAATACATTTTAAAAATAAAAAAATTAAAAAAAAACTACACCCTCTTTGACATCCAATAAATAGTACTTTTTGAATCTCTACATACTGCCTGGGAATGGGAAAATTTAAGCTATTAGACTAAACTTCAAAATAGTTACAAATCAACAAATTTTGCTTCTTTTACAATGTAATCTTTATAGCAGCTTTGGCTTCTATTCAGTTGGCTTGGTAATGCAAGGAATTATGGACTTAAGTAATTGTATCCGTAGTGGGGAGAGCATTTCCTATCAGGAAATAGTGCTTTTCATTCATGTATTAGGAGTTACTGTGCCACATGGAGCATAGATATTTATGGAATTTAATTTTGTCAAATAATTTTTTCCAATGTTCGTATAGTATCTTTCTGTTTTATTCAATCTCTGTGCATCCTAGAAGAGAAATATTCATAGCATTTAAGGTAAAGAGGGATCTTAAAATAATTTGGAGCAGAAATTAATTCTTATCTAGAAGTTTTCAGTAATTAGCAACATAATCACTGTTTCACATTTCAAACAATGCAATATGATCATTATACACAGGGCGTAGCATAATTTTTTCTTTTAAAATGTCCAGTTTTCTCTCTTTTTATTTTCTTACCCATGGTAAGAAGTTAGAAATAGAAATATATATAAAATTATATATATAGAAATATATATAAAATTATATATATAGAAATATATATAATTATATATAGAAATATATATATAATTATATATATAGAAATATATATATAAAATTATATATATATAGAAATATATATATCATGTAAGAAGTAAATAGTACACACACACACACACACACACACACACTATAGTATATATATATATATTTCGCCAGGCTGGAATGCAGTGGTGCGATCACGGCTTACTGCAACCTCCGCCTCCTAGGTTCAAGCAATTCCCCTGCCTCAGCCTCCCGAGTATCTGGGACTACAGGTGCACACCAACCTGCCCAGGTATTTTTGTATTTTTAGTGGAGACAGGGTTTCACCATGTTGGCCAGGATGGTCTCGATCTCCTGACCTTGTGATCTGCCTGCCTCAGCCTCCCAAAGTGCTGGGATTACAGGCATGAGCCACTGTGCCTGCCCCCAAGTTATACAGTTTCTTTAAGGGAGCAAGCCCTATGTAGATCTCTGCAAAAAAGAGAAATTATTTCCATTAATTTGGCGAGACATGGGTATCACCAGATCTTTGAGAGCTCAGCATGTGGTTTCTAACTCACTTTCCTAAACACTGCTTAGAGAGTCATGTAAGAAGTAAATAGTATATATATATATACACATATGCACACATACTTACTATAGTATATATAGTAATATATACTGTAGTAATAGTATATATTACTACATATACTATTATATACTATGGTAATAGTATATATTACTACATATACTATTGTATACTATACTAATAGTATATATTACTGCATATACTATTGTATACTATACTAACAGTATATATTACCACATATACTACTGTATACTATACTAACAATATATATTACTACATATACTATTGTATACTATACTAATAGTATATATTACTATACATAGTATTATATACTACATAATAGTATATAATATATTCTACTACTATATATACTATACTATAGTATACTATATACTATAGTGTGTATATATAATAGTATATATACTATTATAAACTATATATACTATACTAATAGTATGTTATATACTATTACTCTATATACTATATAGTATATACAGTAAACATACTATATTATAGTGTACTATATAGCATATATAGTGTATATATATCTCAATATACAGTATATGCTATATCTATAGTATATAGTGTGTGTATATATATATATAAGCAAATTCATGACATCTCAAATCTATAGCACCAGACTCTAACAATTAACAACTCAGATATTTTGTTTTTATCTCAGTAAATTTGCTTTTATTGGTTGGTAATCTGTTACCAAAAGGGACATTTTGTTAACTATTTTTTTATTTTATTTTATTATTATTATACTTTAAGTTTTAGGGTACATGTGCACAATGTGCAGGTTAGTTACATATGTATACATGTGCCATGCTGGTGTGCTGCACCCATTAACTCGTCATTTAGCATTAGGTATATCTCCTAATGCTATCCCTCCCCCCTCCCCCCACCCCACAACAGTCCCCAGAGTGTGATGTTTCCCTTCCTATGTCCATGTGTTCTCATTGTTCAATTCCCACCTATGAGTGAGAATATGCGGTGTTTGGTTTTTTGTTCTTGGGATAGTTTGCTGAGAATGATGATTTCCAATTTCATCCATGTCCCTACAAAGGACATGAACTCATCATTTTTATGGCTGCACAGTATTTCATGGCGTATATTTGTCACATTTTCTTAATCCAGTCTATCATTGTTGGACATTTGGGTTGTTTCCAAGTCTTTGCTATTGTGAATAGTGCCGCAATAAACATAACTATACTACAAGGCTACAGTAACCAAAACAGCATGGTACTGGTACCAAAACAGAGATATAGATCAATGGAACAGAACAGAGCCCTCAGAAATAACACTACATATCTACAACTATCTGATCTTTGACAAACCTGAGAAAAGCAATGGGGAAAGGATTCCCTATTTAATAAATGGTGCTGGGAAAACTGGCTAGCCATATGTAGAAAGCTGAAACTGGATCCCTTCCTTACACCTTATACAAAAATTAATTCAAGATGGATTAAAGACTTAAACGTTAGACCTAAAACCATAAAAACCCTAGAAGAAAACCTAGGCATTACCATTCAGGACATAGGCATGGGCAAGGACTTCATGTCTAAAACACCAAAAGCAATGGCAACAAAAGCCAAAATTGACAAATGGGATCTAATTAAACTAGAGAGCTTCTGCACAGCAAAAGAAATTACCATCAGAGTGAAGAGGCAACCTACAAAATGGGAGAAAATTTTTGCAACCTACTCATCTGACAAAGAGCTAATATCCAGAATCTACAATTAACGCAAACAAATTTACAAGAAAAAAACAACCCCATCAAAAAGTGGGCAAAGGACATGAACAGACACTTCTCAAAAGAAGACATTTATGCAGCCAAAAAACACATGAAAAAATGCTCACCATCACTGGCCATCAGAGAAATGCAAATCAAAACCACAATGAGATACCATCTCACACCAGTTAGAATGACGATCTTTAAAAAGTCAGGAAACAACAGGTGCTGGAGAAGATGTGGAGAACTAGGAACACTTTTACACTGTTGGTAGGACTGTAAACTAGTTCAACCCTTGTGGAAGTCAGTGTGGCGATTCCTCAGGGATCTAGAACTAGAAATACCATTTGACCCAGCTATCCCATTACTGGGTATATACACAAAGGACTATAAATCATGCTGCTATAAAGACACATTTTGTTAACTATTACTATTGTATTCAATACCATTGTATTCACTGTATCTGATATTTTCTGCCTTGGCTTGTTTTCTAACATCTGTCAAAAGCAAAAATGCTGTAGTAACATTTGACTGGGACATTAGAAGCTGGAGTTAAAGTACTGAAATATCTTAGGTCTTTTTTGGAGACAAATACTGTGGAACATTTTTCCTGTGCTTTATTTTGTATTTACAGCTACAGCTTAAACTAGAAAATAGAAAGAAAATGTCTAAAACAAAACAAATAAAAAAATGAGTCCAAAAGAAATTTATATTTACCTTAGAAATTGCTAATTTCCTTTTAGGATTTCACCAGTTTTTATGGTGCTTAGATGATTTTAACTGTCCTTTAGAGAAATAGACAAAGCTCTTAGAGAAAAAAGATCAATTTGCCTCTCCTACATTTTAATTGCCAGTGTTAATAATTAAGGCAATATGTTCATTGTTAGAGATTATTCAGGTGCCACAGCCCTTGGGGTTTCTTTTAGAAATTAAGAACAATATTGTGATGTTATAAACAGGATTTTATTTTAATATGTACAGTGTTAATATTTTTTAATCAATACTATTTTTATGATCCATTATGTAAAAATGAGTGCTTCACTCTTTTGATTACAATCAATTCTATTGTGATAATACTGTTATTTACGGAAACTTTATAGAGTCCAGTGCTACAACAAAGGTCTTGTTTTGTTTTCTACTTGTAATAGAATCTTAGAGTTGGAAAGGACTTTAGAGATCACCCTACTTTCCTTCTTAGTGTTGAATCTCTTCTATAGAGTCCCAGGTAGATTATGACTGATGGTTTCACTGAATACCTCCAAAAAGCACTCTGCTTTTTCTGGAAGCTCCTTGCCACTCAGAGAGCACTAGCTTTTGCCGGTCCTCCACATCTCCTTTTCTCCCCGTCTCCACAAACACACAAACAAAACACTACTTTGTCGCTTCTACATGTTGGTCTTCTTTCTGTCTTCCAGTCTAGAGCATTTACGATGAACTCAAATCATTACTAATACAGCCTAAACTTTGACAGATTTTGGGTAAGTGCTTTGACATCTTTTTGAATTTTCAAAGATTCTAGGCAGGTGGGAAATTGGAATTGTGCTTATAGTTAATGAGTAAGTCAAAATGAAAGAAGTCAGGAGGGATAAACTATAAAGTCAAGCTCATGAATCTAATAACATCCTTTGCTGTTTGCTATAGGAATACTTTTCCTTTAAATGTAATTAAATGGGAGGTGTAGAACTTTCAAGTCAGAAATGACCATAGATTTGGAGTTCAAATTCCTCTTTCTGGCCAGGTGTGGTGGCTCACGCTTGTAATCCCAGCACTTTGGGAGGCTGAGGTGGGTGGATCACGAGGTCAGGAGATCGAGACCAGCCTGGCCAACATGGTGAAATCCCATCTCTACTAAAAACACCAAAATTAGCTGGGCATGGTGGCACGTGCCTGTCATCCTAGCTATTCGGGAAGCTGAGTTGGGAGAATCGCTTGAACCCAGGAGGCGGAGCTTGCAGTGAGCCGAGATTGCACCACTGCACACCAGCCTGGGCGACAGAGTGAGACTCTGTCTCAAAAAAAAAAAAAAAAAAAAAAAAAAATTCCTCTTTCTATGGTTGGAATAACTGTATCCCAAGTATTTTTTAATGTTCCTCAAGTGTCCGTGGACTACTGGGGGTCTCAGTGGCGTATTAAATTTTCCACAGACAGTGTGAAGCCTTCAGAGGGAAAAATGGAACAATTTTGTTCATATATATTTTGTAAATTTTGAAATTTAACATTTTCACAGGAATCTTTTGTATCTCAATAAGTATGATATTCTTAAAAATGTGCATGTATGACAAGAATTGTGCTAGTCAGTTCATCAAGTGAGGCATATTTACACACAATGTGCTTGTTATCCATGTGCTGAATTTGTCTTTTTATAGTTATTATATATTGTCATATGTTCAATTCATAAAAATGAATAAATGGATCAAAAGTGACAAACACAGCCATACAAAGGCTCCACATCTGTGTCACTATAAAATGTGACTCATGGCCTGAGACAAATAAATTAGTAACTGTGATGATTTCACACAGGCAGTAGGAATAAAAGAGGGTGAATCAGAAGTAAAAAAAGGCTGGATACAGTGGCCTGTGATGCCAGCACTTTGGGAGGCCAACTTGGGAGGACTGCTGGAGGCCAGAAGTTTGAGACCAGCCTGGGCAACATAATGAGACCTCATATCTACAAAAAATAAAAAAAAAAAAATTAACTGGGTGTGGTGATGTATGCCTGTAGTCCCAGTTACTCCAGAGGTTGAGGTTTGAGGAATACTTGAGCCCAGGAGTTTGAGGTTACAGTTAGTCATGATTCTGCTACTACACTCCAACCTGAGCCTGGGTGACAGAGTGAGACCCTGTCTTAAAAAAAAAAAAAAAAGTAAAAAATTTAAATATTTGAATATTAGATTTAATCAGACTGGCAGTCCATTTGCTCCTAATTCCTGGTATATTGTCAATTATGAAACTTTTATATAGTGGCATAAAGCCATTGATGTAGTTCAAGAAAAATAGCGATTTTGTTGGTATACCAATAGAAAATTCCAAGAACAATGGTAAAATAATGTTTCCAGGACAAAATTGCTAGTTTAAGAAGAGGACAGATATACAAATGCTTTATTGAAATCTTCAACCCTTATAGAAAAATAAGTACAAATTACACTACTATTAAAGTTTTAAATGCACTTATGATAGTAAAGATAATTATTATGATCAGAAGTAAAGCAGAAAGAACAATTGACAGAATCCCTTTGTCAGCTGGGCATGGTGGCTCACACCTGTAATTCCAGCACTTTGGGAGGCCGAGGCAGGTGGATCACCTGAGGTGAGGAGTTCAAAACCAGCCTGGCCAACATGGTGAAACCCCGTCTCTACTAAAAATACAAAAAATTAGCCGGGCATGGTGGCATGCACCTGTAATCCCAGTTACTCAGGAGGCTGAGGCAGGAGAATCGCTTGAACCCAGGAGGTGGAGGTTGCAGGGAACTGAGATTACACCACTGCACTCCAGCCTACAGAGTAAGACTCTGTCTCAGAAAATAAAAGAAAAAAAAGAATCCCTTTGTCAACCGCTAAGGTTGGATATTGTATCAGCAGCATATAATATGGAAGAACAATTACTGACTGGAGAGTGCTAGCGGATATTTCACTCTATGGTTAAGTGAAATTTCTTTCAGTATATGTGAGGGACATAAAAGAAGGGAGAAGTGTATGAGGTTGCTTGTTTTGTTTATACTGAAATACCAAGCTTCAGAGAAAGTTTTTTTTCCATTGACATGACAATGACTATAAATGTTATCATGGAGAATGGAAAAGGCTCATTGGTTTAGTACCCACAGAATTTTATGTGTAGCAGGGAAGAGCATCTCAAAGTTAATCAGAGAATCCACACATTGATTTCGTCACAGAAAAGAGTAGGTGGTTGATTTAATGTTCAGGAAAATTGAAAAAAATTGCGAATATAACTAAATGATGACCACTGAAATTGCATACTTTCAGAAATATATAGAGAAATGAGTAGGAAGGAAAAGTCTGCTTTTCTGGGGAAGGATGCTCACACACATTTTAAAAAAGGATTTGATTCTTTCCTAGAGACTGATGACTTTCTGTACTTATCAGAGACAGAAATCAATGACATATTACTAGGCATATTTAAAAATCATGTCGAACATCTATGACGGAACATGAAAAGGGTAGATTATAGAAGAAAGCTGTGGCCAGTGCTGTTAATTGCCTACCCAATAGTTATTCTTTCCTTTCCCCTCACTTATAGAGCCATCATTTGTTCAGGGCAGCCCCAGGAGATGCATAGCAACTGTTGGAGGTGGAAGGACATACACAGATTGTATACAACAAAATTGTCCTAACCATTTGCCCTTGTCCTGGATCTAAGATAATGAGAGTAATTCCTTTCCCCTTTGCTTGCAGATAGCGGTGGCCATGTGACACTGCTCTGGCAATGAGACATAGGGTGAGGTATTTGGGGCCTCTGGGAAAGCCTAAGGATGAAAAGCTAATGTACTGAGGATAATAGAAGAAAGATATAGTCTGCATTCTTGATAATACCCCTGAGCCACTGAACCAAGCCAGAACAACCTCTGGAAGAACTGCTTGTTATATGAGAAAAATAAACCACTCTTTGTTTCAGCCAGCCTTACTGAGTATTTATTACTTGCAGCCAAAACCCTTTTTTAACAGATACATAAGTGTACCAATTATTTAGGAGGAAAATACTTGCCCAACTGTCTAAATAGAGCAGCTATTATCTATTAATATTGATGTTTACTCCCAGATTTTTCTGAATGTGTCATGGTACGTAAAATTAGGTTCATCCCATATCGACATACAGTGGGCAGCTGGGGAGCTGAGACTTTTAATAGTGTATCTGGCATTGCTATGTTGTAAGTGGAGAAAGCAAGTCAATATGAAGTAATTTTGTCATAAGGTCAGAATCATTTGAGTAATCTTCCTTTTTTATTATAAGTAAGGCAGGATATTTACATTGCTCTACCCAAAGTTTGTAACAACACATTTTTTTTCTGTCTTAGGATGTCTCTCCATCCTGACAATTCCAGAATGCAGAGCATGTGGAGTGAGTGTACTGCTTTGCTAAGAGTTCCAGAGGTTCTCTGACAGGGGAGTTATCAAGACCCCAACTTTTTTTCCTGAGACTCAAGTTAGGGAAATCTGTTGGGATGGACTGAGGTAGCTCAGACCAAAGCCCAGTTGTAAGGAAAGGTAACAAAGCCAGTGGAATAAAATGACTAGATGCTTAAAATTGGCAGAAGCAATGCCTGAGGCCAGAATTAAGAAGAAAACAAAGGGGGATGGTGGTAGAACCTGACCTTCCCAGTCCTCCTGGGAGCTCATGTATACCTGGGGCAATAGCTGTGTAAATGAATCAAAATTTCTGTAACCTTGAGAATCCTGGCCAGGTTGGTGTGGAGCCATTTTGATCTGAAAAAACACTAAAGAATGAGTATTTCTTCTCAAGAACGAACACCACAAAGGTAGGAGTCTTACAAAGGGAATCTGCCGAGTGACTCCCTTTGTGGATTGTTAAAATGCTTTTCTATCCATATAGGCCTAAAGTTTTTGATATAAGTTCATCTGCTAGCTAGTTATAAAACTTTGGATAATTTGATGAACTACTCTGGGTCTCTTTTTCTTCAAGCGTAAAATGATGACTCACTAAAGTTTCTCCTGAAATTTTGAAATGAGGAATGAGATACATTTAATGTATGATTTTTTTTTATTGAAAATTCTAAAATACAACAGTAAGATTGAGCTGTTGATTTGGTTAGCATACACTAAGTTGCCACTTAGGACTGAATGGCACAGAACTGCAAATGCCTACATTTAATATTTTTAAAAGTTCACAGCATAAACTAGTGTTTAAATTTTGCTTTTGTTTGGTGAGAAATAGCTTGATTTGACATATTCCATACAGCCTCTCTTTTAAAAGTATTTACTTTTTTTTTTTAAAGAAGAATCTTTCCTGGTCGTAGATTTATGGTTATCAATTAAATGTTATAGCACAGTTTGTATCCCATTTCATTCATTCCTGTACACACTCCCTCTAGTGGTTCAAGCTACTTATTTACTGAACATTCCAGAGCCACTTAGTTTCTAGCTGTCCTGTATTGATGCTTAAATTTGTTCTCTCATAGCCTTTCCTCATCTATTCAGAACCTCATCTATTCAGAACCTCATCTATTCAGAATTTAAATACATTATTTAAGAAGAGACAAGGAAAAAAAGATGGAGGGATGATTTTTGTGCCATTTCAGGGTGACAGAAAAGGAAACAAGGTAATCAATAAATTCAGCTGAAATTTATCGATCTGTATCTGTAAAGCACTAAGCTAGATAAAGAGCAGTAGGATGGGCTCTGTCCTCAGGGAGCTGACAGTCTAGGTGGGGCTTTGTTTTGCCTATCATTTTTTCTTCTGTGTGGCATGTAGCTTATGGGCCATTGGGAGAGATGGGGGGCTGGCCTGGTAGGGTTTCACACTGGCACCGTGGTCATGGGTTTTTGTAGCTGGCTTCCATCCTCACTAGCATCCTCTGAGATGTTTGTGATCCCAGAGGGTTTCTAGTCCCATGGTCTATGCTGCCCTCCACAGCAGAGTCCTTTCAGCATGCCCATGAGACCCTTGGGGATTTTCTGGCCTTACTCTCAGTATTTCCTTATCCCTCTGGGGAAAGTGGAATGAGGAGCTGGGAAACTTCCTGTTGCTTTACTGTGACACTCTGGGGCCATAAAAAATTTTGTTGGGGGCCTGTGTCATCCTGTGATGGCTTCATTTCCAGTTCACTGCTCTTTGCATATTCAGCCTTGATGGGTTCCATACCTCCCTTCCAAAGGGCCCCCATACTTAACTATCTTGCATTCCCCTCTGGATTTCCTTTCAACTCTGAGGACCAAATTGAGGCAAGGGGTGAAGAATCACACAAACTTTCTGCCAAGACTTTTGACTAAAAGACCCAAATTAGTGTCTGTTTCTAGTTCCTTCCTGAAACTTCCCTCTTGCCCCCTTGGAGCAGTGCTAGTGTCAACTCTCATGGCCTGGATAGGAGAGGGTCATAGGAAAAACATATCAGTTACTTCCTTCCTTGTCCCAAGACAATGGATGTTCCAGTAGGAGGGATGTTAGCTTTGTCAAAGCTGCACAAAGGTTAAGAAGAATGAGAGGGGAAAGTGGGAAATGATGTTTCATTTTGAGATTATGAAGCCATCAGAATCCTTAAGAAATGAGTCGCCAGCCTCTGGGGATGGAGGAGGAGTGGCAAGAAGGCAGCGGGTATAAGCAGTGGGCAAGGAGACCCACATTTATTGAGCACTTATTATGAACTAAGTAAGCATTGTTTTAGGTGCTTGGATGAATTAACTCATTTAGTCATAAAAACAAACCTATTCCCTCCCGCCTATGTTACAGATGAAAAAGCTGAGGCACAGACAGGTTCAGTGATTTGTCCAAGGACACACAGCTGGTAAAGGGAAGGGGAAGCCTGATTCCTGATCCCTACCTGCTGCTGCAGTGTGTGTGGACCTGGTGGCAAAAGATCACAGTACTAGCTCAAGAGGAGAGAAGAACCCAGAGATGTATTTTAGAATAAGAATACTTGAAGAACTGTAGAGAGTGGAGAAGGAACTGGTGGAGTGGGAACAAAACCTACATTAATAAATATTCATTAACTTACTAACACACAAGAGATAAATAAAAGAAGATATGATAGAAACATCAGGCATGAGACAAGACCAAGGAAGGAAGTAAGCCTGGGTACGGTGTGAAGATGCCTCTCACTCTGAGACAGCTACAAGGACACATCTGAGTGAAGGTGCTGAGCAGCTCTGGGCTTTGAGGAGGGTGTTGGGACAGCAGAAGAGGGAGGAGGCTAGGAACCATGCATGAGATGGCTGATCTCAATGTTTACTGATCAAATGGGTTGAGAGTGAGAAAACTGAGAATCTTAAGGCTATAAAAGCTTTCTGCAGTAGCTTCTTTAAAAATTTTTAATAATATTTTTATTTCTAGAGAAGGTGTCTCACTATGTTGCCCAGGCTGGATTTGAACTCCTGGGCTTACGTGATCCTCTGGTCTCAGCCTTCTGGGGAGCTGGGATTATAGGTGCGCGCCACCACGCCTAGCTCTGGAGTAGCT
The DNA here is from genome assembly GCF_029289425.2 of Pan paniscus. Taxonomy (NCBI): domain Eukaryota; kingdom Metazoa; phylum Chordata; class Mammalia; order Primates; family Hominidae; genus Pan; species Pan paniscus. The sequence goes on along the minus strand of NC_073253.2, from coordinate 117,988,398 downwards.
TCTGTGAGAAATGCATTAAGGTGTCAAACAGAAAGCAGGGGGAAAAAATGGCTAAGTCATGTCGAAGTTTTTCTTCTTCTTCTACTATGTCCTAGACACCATACTATGTATACTATATATACATTGTTTCCTATTAGCCTTGCATAATAAAGATTATTACCCTGATTTAACTGAGGAGGAAAGTGACAAGCAGAGAATTTAAGTAATTTGCTCATGGTTACTCAGCTGGTAAGTGGTGGAACTCATACTCAAATTTAGAGGTTATGGCACTCAGGGGACTTTCCAGCCCAGCACAGGCAGCTGTGGCATAAGGCACCAAGAGAAGACACTTGAGGCTGTGAGGATGGATGAGATGGCCAGAGGCAGCCTGTAAGAGGCTGGAGATAAGGGCCTGCCTGTCGCCAGAGCCCAGGAGTGTCTTCTACCCAACAGCAGAGTAGAATGTGCCTGCAGTAGGCCCCATCAACACACTTTGTGTCTTTCTCATGATTGTCTTGGCAACTTAAGAGCAGAAAAAATAGATAAGAGGCAGCAGAGTTGGGGACTGATGTGTAGACAATGGCTAGGAGGGTAAGGCATCCTAGAGGGGTTTCCTGGCAACTTCAAGTCCTCTTGAAGTGTAGTAATGTGTTGTATTACTTCAGGTCAGTTGACATTCAGCACCTGATATGATTTGGCTGTGTCTCCACCCAAAATCTCATCCTGAATTATAATCCTTATAATCCCCACAATTCCCACGTGTCCAGGGAGAAACAGGTGGAGGTAACCGAATCATGGGAGCAGTTTACCCCTTGCTGTTCTCATGATAGTGAGTTCTTATGAGATCCAATGTTTTTTATAACTATTTGGTAGTTAGTTCCTTCTGCATTCATTCTCTTTCCTGCCACCTTGTGAGGAAGGTGCTTGCTTCCCCTTTGCCTTCTGCCATGATTGTAAGTTTCCTGAGGCCTTTCCAAGCCATTCTGAACTGTGAGTTGATTAAGCCTCTTTCCTTTATAAATTACCCAGTCTCTGGCAGGTTTTTATAGCAGTGTGAAAACAGATTAATATAGCACCTTTGGACTTTAAACCTTTGGTCTAAATTTTTTCATTGTGTAAAGAAAAGTCTCGATGCTTTTGATCCCTTTCTCTGAATTTTTTCAACCTCCTTTGATATCACACTGCAGAGTGGGACAGCATAGGTTTATTAGCCGTGTACATTCTTAGTGGCAAAGTCTGCATCTTTGCCACTAAGTGGTTGGGAGTATGTTTTTCTAAAAATTCTGTTGTTGATGTCTATTATCTTCTCACGGCCATGTAGATGAATAAATTCTCACCCTTTATTTTACCTTTCTAAACAAAATAAAATATGATATCTGTTCAAAAACATTTAATAGGGAAAAGGAAAAGCCAGTTTGAAAAAAAGGTCAGCAAGACGCAGGAAAATGTGATATTTGCTGAAAGCTCCTGTCAGAAGAGTGTGAATAATGTAGATGAGCCAAGAGAAATAAGATACAATTAAGATGAAATTTATTTCCCCACGTTTGCAAAAATGTGAGTTTATGAATCCTGAGAGGTAGGAGGCCAAATGAGATCTAATTGTGTCTTATTTAACTTGGCCTTTTGCGTGGATAATCCTTGGCTTTCTCTGCAAATATCACACTTTTGTCAAACTAACCGGACTCCAATATGTTTTTCTTTGTGTAAATGCAAAGTATTTTTTATCATTCAATAGTAACTCAACTAATAAAGTTTTCAACTTTAACTGGAGACTATGCTCTAATGGAAACCATATTATCAGTGGAAAGAGTCCCATTACTTATGATCATATTCTAGTTCAAATAGTTCACACAGCAGGACATCTAAAGAGGCCCAAAAAAATAGTCCAAGAAATATTACTTTTGCAAATATTCACACACTCAATTCAAATATAATGTAAAAATAAGAGACTAGGTTATCCAGATAAATAGATGTTTATGATTAGGAAAGAAAGTTTGAAATATTATCATTCACAAATATCTTCACTAAAGGGATATGAGAGGTGGGCAAAGAGTTGAAGTAAAGAAAAATCCCAAGCAGACATAGCTCTCAAGCTAATTGTCTTAGGGTTTATATTGAAATATATAATATTTGCTGAAGAAGGCATAACTTCCTAATTTTATTTTTTTTATCAGGGTGTCCATGAAATTCTTGAGGCCTTGGCTCAAGGTGACCAAGATTCTAGTCTAAACTGGGCCATCAACTCACAGAGTGCACTTAGGCAAATTGCTTGTTCTCTCTGGACTCCATTCCCCACCTGAAAAATGAATGTTTTGAACTAGATGATTGTCAGGTTCTTTTCCAGCTCTAACCACATATAACTTGATTTGAGTTTGAGCCTTGGTGAATAATCTGAAGTTGAGTTAAAGTTGAAAGGAAAACATGGTTTCTTGATGTGTTTAGTTTTGTTCTTTTTTAGCTTTAAAAAATCTTTAGGAGAAGACCATTCCCTTAAGATACTAACGTGTCATGTCCTAGAAGAGCTGGAATTGACCTGGATCCTTGTGGGAAATATTCAGTGATGGATGGAAGCAGAGGGAGAAAGGACCAAAATGAAGCCAGGAGGGACAAGATGGCTGGAATGTTTGGTTCTGAGGATTCATGATTGTCCTTAACTCACGCGAACTGAACTCTCGCTTGCCTGTCTTCCTGGGGCTTGTGTAAGAACATCCTACAGAAAAATATTAACAACGCAAGTGATCTTCACTGTGTTTAATGATTCATTGATTGTAAAAGATGTTTTACCTGGGATAACAATGAGTGTGTATTCCTGGAGCCTAAACTCACTGACCTGGAAGGGGGCCCCGAGAAGTGTGCTAAGTGGACAAAGGAAGCCTGGCTAGAGTTTATATTTTTCTAACTAGATAATTGAGTGAACTAAAAGGTCTTTTATTATCCTTATGTTGATTACGTACTTTGCAGGATATGCATAGTCATTATTAAAACCATGTGTACTCCTGTCTCACTTCTGAGCACCTTCTCTGAAATCAGTCCATATATGCTCAGGAATGCAAACCACACTCATTTCAGAGTCAGTGTAAACAAACATAATTAAGGAGGCAAATTTACTTCATAGGTTTTCTAATGCCTTCTGCATTAAATAGAAATGACTTTTGGCTGCTCCCATCTATTCATGTGTATAATTGTTAAGTTCAGATCTGATTTTCCTGGAAGAACAAGTTTGAATCTCAACAGGCTTGATCTAGTCTCCCATCTCCATGTTCCCCATAGTGACAGGTAATTCATGGAAATTACTGTCTCAGCATTTTAAATAAACCTCCTTTAGGCTGAAATCAAGATCATCTCATATAGAAAAGAGTGTAGGTAAAACTCATATTTAAGAAATGGTACAGAGTGAGCAGAAATTCTCACAGAATTTTTGAGTCAGAAATATTTTTGTTATACGGGAAAAAGGGACTTGCAGTTGTGCTCTTGATTATAAAAAGAAAGGGAATCAAATAGCTTTGAAATGTTCCATTAAAACCTTATTTTAATATATTCTTGCCACAACGTAAGGACCTATGTAAACTAAGTAAAATTTCATGACTCACACTGAGTTGCATTTTGTATCATTTTCTTGTCTTCATTGCTATTTCTTTTCTTTTCTTTCTTTTTTTTTTTTTTTCGAGACAGAGTCTCACTTTGTTGCCAGGCTGGAGTGCAGTAGCGTGATCTCAGCTGACTGCAACCTCCACCTCCCAGGTTCAAGCAATTCTCCTGCCTCAGTCTCCCGAGTAGCTGGGATTACAGGCATGTGCCACCATGCCCAGCTAATTTTTGTATTCTTAGTAGAGACGGGGTTTCACCATGTTGGCCAGGCTGGTCTCGAATTCTTGACCTCGTAATCCACCCACATCAGCTTCCCAGAGTGCTAGGAATACAGGCGTGAGCCATGGCGCCTGGCCCCATTGCTATTTCTTAAACCTGGAAATGCCCCTACTTATTTCATGCTACTACAAAAATGTGTCCATAGTACTAATGCTTTCCTGTGGCCAGAGACATTTTAGGTATTTCTAAATACCTAAATATTTCTAATATATTCTAAAATATTCTACCTAATATAGTCTAAAATATTCTTTTAGAAAATATTAATAAATTGATAAAATATGAAAGTGAAACCTATGGCAGTAATTTTTATGAAACAGTATTTTAGGATAGTTTAAGAATATTGCATAACTCTCTTAATAGTCATTTATTATTCTTGTTCATTCTATTGTAGGTATAAAAATTCAACTAGTATGTCAATGTCCTTTATATTTTACTTTAAAGGTATTAAAATATTTACAGTTAATTTTTGATTACACAAGCAGTAAATGAATACATTCTTAAGGTAAAAATTAAAACTCTGATGATATAGATACAATCCTTTTTGACTAGCACCTAGAAACTAGGTCTCCTTCCTAGATGATGTTTACACTATCTGCTTAGCGTACTTCCTCCCAGATCATTATCTGTACATATATAATTCCTGGTAAAATATAGAGTATTTTGAGATATCTTTAATATAACTGGTATGAAATGGCTGTTATACTATAGCTTGTTTTTCACTTAATATGTCTTGAGGAGTTTTCCGTGTTAGTACATATAATAAACTTAATTATTTTAAACTGTTGCTTGGTACTTTATGATACAGCTATTACAAAATTTATTTTCCATTCTAATTTTGGTAGATATTTAGGTTGCTTTCATTTTTTTACGATGACAAAGAATTCTGCAATGAATTGTTGTATGTCTCTTTACAACTGTGAAGTCTGAGCAGTATCCTAAATGATTTTGCGTTCTTCTGTGTAGCTTTGACACCAGCTAATTCTAAGTTCCTTAATGATATAGTTTGGCTGTGTCCCCACCCACATCTCATCTTGAATTGTGGCTCCCATAATTCCCACGTGTTGTGAAAGGGACCCGGTGGGAGATAAATGAATCATAAGAGCAGTTTCCCCCATACTGTTTTTGTGGTAGTGAATAAGTCTCATGAGATCTGATGGTTTTATAGAGTCCTGCCAATGAGATATAGACAGAAGTCTACTGAGACTGGCTTCTTTTCACCAACAAAAAGACAAAGCCCTTCAAGGAGAAGTCTTTAGGCCTAATTGCCTCATTTTTGCCTGGAACATGGATGTGATTTCTGGAGGCGCACCAGCCACTGCAGGGCCCTCTTCATAAAGGTAAGCCAAGGATGCAGACTAGGGAGAGAGAAAGTTTCTGGTGAGGTTGGTCTTGGTGGCTCCAGCTTGGGCAACAGAACGAGACTCTGTCACACAAAAAAAGAAATTTCTGGTGGACATTGGTACATCCACCCTGAAGAGCTGATTTTTTGTGGTATTTTCTATTATTTGTTACGAAAGCAATCCATACATACTGAATATCTTACTTCCCCTTTTCTCTCTTCCTCCTCCCCTCCCTTCCTTCCTTCTTCCCCCACTTCTCTCTTTTTCTTATTTATTTATTTATTTATTTATTTGAGACGCAATCTCACTCTGTCACCCAAGCTGGAGTGCAGTGGCATGGTCTCGGCTCACTGCAACCTCCGCCTCCTAGGTTCAAGTGATTCTCTTGCCTCAGCCTCCTGGGTAGCTGGGATTACAGGCTCTTGCCACCACACATGGCTAATTTTTTTTATTTTTAGTAGAGTCAGGGTTTCACCATGTTGGCCAGGCTGGTTTCGAACTTCTAATCTCAAGTAATCCTCCTGCCTCGGCCTCCCAAAGTGTTGGGGTTACACGCATGAGCCACCATGCTCAGCCCCTCTTTTTCTTATTTTTTTTGACGTCAGACAGGGCAATGGCAACCTGAGATCAATCCAAAACTTAATATTTGGTTTTAACTCTGTGCTTAAAATGCAGCAAATATTTCTTTCTTTCTTTCTTTCTTTCTTTTTTTTGAGACAGAGTCTCAAGTCTCGCTCTTTCTCCCAGGCTGGAGTGAAGCAGCGAAATCTTGGCTCATGGCAAACTCCACCCCCGGGGTTCAAGTGATTCTCCTGCCTCAGCCTCATGAGTAGCTGGAATTACAGGCACCCCCCACCATGCCTGGCTAATTTTTGTATTTTTAATAGAGGCGGGGTTTCGCCATGTTGGCCAGGCTGGTCTCTAACTCCTGACCTCAGGTGATCCACCTGCCTTGGCCTCCCAAAGTGCTGGGATTACAGGTGTGAGCCACCGTGCCCAGCCAAAGTGCAGCAAGTATTTCGGCGGGGAGGGGGCAAAGGATGGTAGTGTGGTAGGGGATGAAAGAAACTGCTCCTGTTCTCCTTTTTTTCTTTGCAGGCCCTAGGGATTATAATCCTTATCTCTCCAGCCATCTTCATATAATAATTTTAACAGGGAGGCCAATTATTTACTTTTAAGATCTAGGAATGGAAGTTAAGAAATGAGTTCTAGGCCAGGCGTGGTGGCTCACACCTGTAATTCCAGCATTTCTGGGAGGCTGAGGTGCACAGATCCCCTGAGCTCAAGAGTTTGAGACCAGCCTGGGCGACATGGCAAAAATCCCGTCTCTACAAATAATATAAAAATTAGCTGGCATGATGGTGCGTGTCTGTAGTCCTAGCTACTTGGGAGGCTGAAGCCAGAGGATCACTTGAGTCTGGGAGGTCGAGGCTGCAGTGACCTGAGATTGCACCATTGCATTTTAACCTGGGTGACAGAGTGCGACCCTGTTTCCAAAAAAAGAGAGAGAGAGAGAATCCTCCGTCTGGTTGGTAGTGCATCTTTCCTCAAATAGTGAGTAGCTATTTGATTACTTTGTGATAAACATGAAAAACAAAAACAACCTCCCCTTCTGAGAGAATTTCTGTCAAATGAGTTCTAAAGGCTTCTTTCTTGGAGGCAGAAATTCTGTATGAGAAGAAGTCATTTGAGTTTGTAAAGTTAACTTGGTTCCTGTGTGTGTGTGTGTTTCTGTTTGTGAAGCTCTACTCATAAACCATGCAAGGACACTGAGGTGAGGATTGAGAGAAAAGAAGCAGCTAGAACTCATGGGGATGGGAGCTGATTCCTCTATGCCTTCAAGGCAGTTATCCTTGTGAGTTTCTGACAAGGAAAACTCCATGCTCCAACAGAAGGGAATGGCACTGTGCCTGGTTTCTCTTCTTTGGTTTACGTGATTAGAGGTTCTCGGTTTCTGGAGATGGAATCTGGACATTCCACTAGACATACTTCTGGGCAGCCATTTTTGTACCTCTCTCTACACTGTGCATTTCCTCTAGGCTATCACAGAACAGTGTTCAGGCTGACAAGCATGCGGGCTGTTTACCTCAAGAGACTGATTGGGTTCTGGACCAAGTGTGTGGTCAGCTACTTGAATGAATACACTCTCATTCTCTGGCTTTTCCTTGTGCTTGTCTTGGTTAAGGAAAATGTCTAAGAAGACACAGTACAGAAAATGCTTTGGTTTTCTCATGCGTAAAAATTCTTCCTTATTTTGCACTTCAGACAACACATATTCATGTTTTTCTACATAAGTTGTGGATATTGGGACAAAAAGGAAAAAGAAACAATAGGCCTAAGTAGAATGTAATAATAATGCTAGCAAAATACCAGCACTATTATTTGAGCTTGCAGGTTGTACCCTGCGTAACTCTAGGGTGTGGCATTCACATAGCTTTTCATGTGACTAATGTTCCTTAGAGCTATGCAACCCAGTGGCCCTGCAATCACTTCAATAGCATTTACTATGTGTTATGCACTATACTAAGAATATTGTACCTAATTAATCTTTACCACAATCAGGCTGGGCGCGGTGGCTCACGCCTGTAATCCCAGCACTTTGGGAGGCTGAGGCAGGTGGATCACCTGAGGTTGGGAGTTCGAGACCAGCCTGACCAACATGGAGAAACCCTGTCTTTACTAATAATACAAAATTAGCCAGGCGTGGTGGTGCATGCCTGTAACCCCAGTTACTCGGGAGGCTGAGGCAGAAGAATCACTTGAATGAGGGGGGCGGAGATTGTGGTGAGCTGAGATCGCACCATCGCACTCTAGCCTGGGCAACAAGAGCAAAACTCTGTCTCAAAACAAAAAAACAAAAAGCTTTACCACAATCCTAATATCCTCATTTTACAAATAAGGTAACGGAGGTGCAACGAAGTACAAGGTCAAAGAAGTGGCAGAACTGAGATTTGAGACCACATTTGGTTTCAGAGTTGGAGCTCATAACCACCACGTCATACTGCCCCTAAACTACTTAGATTAGACCCAAAGAAACATTCTGCACTCACTTATTCATCACTTCAAGATGATTTTTCAGTTGTTCAGGGCATTGGGCTAGGTGCTGGAGTAAAATGGCTCAACAACCTAGTTATGGGCCCAAAATAAGCACATTGCAGGATTGCCTTTTCCTGAGGTTTTGAAACAGTGTGTTGTCATGAATTTTTGAGGGGACCTCAAGAAAGGAGATGGTCTGGCTGATTGTCAGGGTCCTTCTGAGGCACAGGAGCTATGCTGGGATATGATTCATGAAACACTGAATGCCCCTCACTGCAAGCTCTTTCTGTCCTGAATTCCAAATTGAAAAAGCATGACTCTTACCTACTTCCTTGTCCATGTCTTCCTCCTCCTCCTCTTCTAGTAGTGTCTCTCTCTCCTTCTCCTTCTCCCAACTGTCTGTGCCCATGTATTTTCATCTTGTTGCCTGAATGGGAACTCAGAAGAATAACCCGTATCTTCCCTATTAGAGAAATGTGTTAATTCAATCATCTCATTAAATTTATAAGAAACAATGCTAAATGAGATATATAAACATTTTACTTCTAAAGGTAGAGACTCCAGTTGTATTTTATTAAACAAATTGAATGACCTAAACTCACTTTTTTTATGGTCAAGTAAGTCAGATATGAGCCAAATGAACTCACAGAGGAGGCAGTGTAGGAAAAGAATGGAAACATTTAAAAAGGCAAAAATCCATCTGTAATCACCATGTTCCTTGTGTGTTATAGTCACAGGCCAAAGAACTTCTCAGTGAACATATTTTTCCCCTTACGTTGATCTATGTTGACAGCCACCCATGGACACTAATTTCTTAAGGGTAGACTGTGGCTTGAAAGAGGTGGAGGCAACCATGTACTATATTTCACTGAAGCACATTTGCCATGAAAATAACTGTTATTGCTGTTGCCACTCAATGGTCAATGCCTTACAGTATGAAGAGGGGGAGTTACATAAATTATGTTTATACCAGGTTCCTTGAAACTGACAAGGTGGAGGTGGGGGGTGGTGGGGAAACCCAGGTTAAATTATCCCCATGTTCAATAGTTGTTGTTAGGGGGAAAAAGCTGAAATGGCAGTGCACATCAGGGTGCAAATGTAAGCAATCTTTCACCCAGTCTGTTAATAAAGAGCAAGGTTTGCTTGCTGGTGCCCCAGTAAGCCATGCCTCATAAGCATTGTGGTTTCCAAAATTATTTCAAGTTAGGCACTGCTACAAGTAAAATATGCTGCTGGCTGTGAAATAATGAGAGGGATAATAAATATATAAAACTTGGAATCTCCCAATGAAAAATGAAAGAGATTTTATGAACCCAACCAGTCAACTCAGATGAAAAACCCCCAGTGTGCTCACCATGATCAATGCCCTGGCCTTCCATGGGAGAAGCTCAGATTCTATTTCCTATTCTAATATCTTGTTCTGGAGGCAGCTATAGTTGGGATCATTACAGAGATAGTGAGTTCATCTAGTGCTGGTAAATGTGTGGCTCGAAGGTCCTGGTGGGAGAGATTGAAAGGTCAAAACTGTGGTGTGTCGGTGTGTACCCAAGAATAATGACCATGTGTCTCTACAGAGCCTGGTGCAAATATTAGAAGGGACACTTAGTGGCAGTAATATTGAACTTTGATATATCAATACAGACTACTCTCATTAATTATCCTTCTGCTTATCATGACCCTGGGTGGTAGTTGAATGGGTCTTACAAGATCATCTAACAGACGAGGAAACAGAGGCTTAGGGAGTTATGCCTAAGGTCACATGATTGGTAAGTGGTGGGGCCTAGAGGAAAAGCTCGATTCTACTGCCAGTGCAGAGTGCTTTCCATTAATCTCTTTAGTGTTACTGTTTCCCTAACCTGCTGTTAAACACACATGCACATGCACACACACACTTACACATACACTCTGTGAGGTACTAACAAACCAGGCATCCTGTCTAAATTAATTTATTTCATGAGATCATTTCTCCACACTCCATTTCACATTGCCTGTGGAGACATAAACTTAGTCTTGAGTAAAAGAATGAGGACTTTGGTCCCTAATTTGGCCCTAATGTCATGCAGAATATGTTTTCTTAACTCAATGTGAGCCCTGGAAGGCTTATTTGCTTGACTTTCAAACGCTGCCACAGCCAGAAGACACATCACGCTAACAGGTTTTACAGGGAAGGCTGAGTTCTGATGGAAAATTTAAGCCCGGGAGGACGTTACTGCCCAGGAAAGATTTGGGGGATGCATAAGTTTTAGGAAAAATTCCTCCTCAGCTGGAAATTTTGGCCCATGGGTTCCCAAGCAAGCTTAATTTTGCAGACATTAGATTTTATGAATTACCGTAAGGGTTGGTACAACCTCGTCTCAATTTTTTTAAGTAAAGGAATGTCTCTTAATTAATCATGAAGTAAAAAAAATGGAATAAAGCCAGAGGAAAATTACATGTTTGTCTTATTCTAGATAACATTTTAAGCTCTTTGACCTGCTGAGCCCACAGAAACATGTCTGTGACACCAAGAAGTAAAATAAATTGCCGGGTCATCACACCTTGCCCATATCAGACCTCCTTTCACATTCAATAAATGATGTGTGATTAGAGGTGGGCCATTAACATCCCGAGGGAGGATATTTTAGGAGATCTTTTTCTCTCTCTTCTGAACATTGGGGCTGTAGCTGAGCGCCACAGTATTCTAATCTACCTGTCATCTCATTTCAAGCGGGATGTTCTGATGGCTTCTGAATGTACATTCAGAGGTCTTTGTCTGAAACTAACTTCCTTGCCATCATTCCCGGTAGCCACTGTGAATTTAATAATATGCTTTGCGATACACAATGGAACACCTTATTCCCACACAGAGGTTCCTGCAATTTTCACACAGACATGTTTTGAGAAAAAGACTTAAAAGACCCCTTTAAAAAAGCAAATACACGACACGTTAAAGTGACAATAATCATCTTTAGTGTTCCCAAGAATCCCCTGACACCTGAAGAGCGTGTAAAGGCCCTGACTGTGAGCCCCCACCCCCCAATTCATTAGGTCAGTTACAGGCAGAGAATTTGCATTACTTTAGTTTTATGAAATAGAAGACATGTCTTGGAATCTGCAATTTTAAGAAGCATCTTGGTGATTCTCATACATTTTAGCCTAAAGATGAAGAATGTTTTTCTTGAAGATAGTTTTTCTCTATTTTAAATCTTTGGATTTGCCCTTGACCATTAACGTCTGTTAATGTTCTAATGAAGAAACTGGAGTGAAAATTAATGCTATCAGAAGAAAAACACTGAATAAGCTTTATTATGAATTAATAGTATGTTTTTAAGTTTAATAACCAGATAAAGTTAATTAGGGATGTGGTCTCTTCTTTTGATATTTCTGATATTAGCAGATCTAAAGCCAGAAAGATAACTTTTCTGAAACCCATAAAAATCTTAGAGAAAGGGCCCTAACTTATGTTGGACAAGATCCTCATTTTCTCATGTTATTATTTTCCCACCCAATTATTTTTCTATTAAGAATATAAAATGTTATAAAAAATTGAAAATGGGATTCAGGAGAACTCATCCTTTCATTTTTGCTCATGACTTCCTCTCTTCATTTTGTTGAGGTTGTGGGAGAGCTGCCAAGAAATCCACACTGGTTAACAAATGGCTAATTGACAGTCGCCCATCTGTTGATGCGATTTTGGCTGTTTTCAGATAGAGTCAATGATCATTAAGTTTTGTCTCCCCTCATGGGGGAAAGCTGTGACATACTGATTACCTGTCAGGGTTAGAAAGATTTCTGACTTGTTACTTATGCAGACTAAACAAATCTTTCTTTAGGTTAGTGGCCCTGTCCCACATCTAGTTTCTATCTAAATCCATAAAGTTTAATTATTTTTATAATATCAAGCAAGTATTGCATTTTTTTGTTGTTAGAAAAATGCAGCTGTGCCTGGAGAGGTATTGCAATTTTTAACAGTAGTGGCATATACCTTGTGGTTCATATTTTGAAATATTGCAGAAATAAGTAAATGGCAAATCATGATTTCCCCTTCTAATTTTAAGCATTTTACTCCGTCTGCATCCTGTGTTTTCTCATATACCTTTTGATCTCTCTAGTATGTAACATACACAAAAGCATTTTCAGGGTGAGAGGGGAAAGATGCAAGAGTGATACTGTAATCTCTTCATGGTTGAGAGCCTTGACTGGATATGGCCCAGAGAGATTAGTTTTGAAGCAAGACACAGTTAGTGACAACCAAGCTTTGAGGCTTTGCATGAACATAACTTTTCTTTTTGGACAGTGTCTCTGTGGCAATGTGGAATATCAGTGTGGCTGTGTGCTCCATTCTTGTTTCACTTCTCCACCTTTTTTTTTTCTTTTTTTTTTTTTTTTGAGACAGTCTCACTCTGTTGCCCAGGCTGGAGTGCAGTGGCATGATCTCAGCTCACTGCAACCTCCGCCTCTCAGGTTCAAGGGATTCTCCTGCCTCAGCCTCCCGAGTAGCTAGGATTACAGGCATGCACCATGGTGCCCACCTATTTTTTTGTATTTTTAGTAGAGACTGGGTTTCACCGTGTTGGCCAGGCTGGTCTCGAACTCCTCACCTCAAGTTATCTGCCAGCCTCTGCCTCCAAAAGTGCTGGAATTACAGGCGTGAGCCACTGCGCCCAGCCTCACTACCTTCTTGTACTTAAGTAATGACTACTTCTTCTCCTTGTGAAGTTGAAGTTGGCCTCATGTTACGGCTGTGATCCATATGTAATCAGTCTACTTTTCAGCAATTTTATGTCTTTAGGAATGAACATATAGGTCTTATCTAAGTCTTTGTTGTTTCTGAGATGGAGTTTTGCTCTTGTTGCCCAGGCTGGAGTGCAATGGCGCAATCTCGGCTCACCACAACCTCTGCCTCCTGGGTTCAAGCGATTCTCCTACCTCAGACTCCCAAGTAGCTGGGATTACAGGCATGCGCCACTACGCCCAGCTAATTTTGTATTTTTAGTAGAGATGGGGTTTCTCCATGTTGGTCAGACTAGTCTCAAACTCCTGACCTCAGGTGATCTACCCGCCTCAGCCTCCCAAAATGCTGAGATTACAGGTGTGAGCCACCGTGCCCGGCCTTATCTAAGTCTTTACAGTGATTTACGTTAATTAAAAACATTTAGGATGATTACTTCTGAGACAAAGTAAGCAAAATCTGCCACGTATAAACACTAAATTATCTTATAACCATAAATTCAATGGGTTTATTGTGTGCATACTATATACTAGGAACTGTGCTAAGTACTGGGGATATCATGTTTAGCAAATCAGATATGGTTTTTGTTTCCATGTAACTTAGATTATAATAGGAGAGATGGGCATTAATCAAATGATCATACAAATAAATATAGTTTTAACGTGATGAGTGTCAGGCTGGTTCAGGAAGATTTCTTTAAAGAAGAGATGTTCGAATTGATATTTGAAGGAAGGGTGAGTTAATTCGGTGAAGGAGAAAAGAAAACCAGTTCAGGCAGGACAAAGAGAATGATGGTGCTTTTTTTTAATTAAAAAAAAAAAGAAATACCGGGGCCAGGTGTGGTGTCTCATGCCTGTAATCTCAGCACTTTGGGAGGCAAAGGTCAGAGGATTGCTTGAGTCCAGGAGTTTGAGACCAGCCTAGGCAACATAGAAAAACCCTGTCTCTACAAAGAAATTAGCCAGGTATGGTGGCATGTGCTTATGGTCCCAGATGTCAGGGAGGCCGAGATGGGAGGATCCGTAGAGCCCAGGGGTTTGAGGCTAAAGTAAGCTATAATAATATCACTGTGCTCCAGCCTGGGTAAAAGAGCTGGAGCCTGTCTCTTATTTAAAACAAAAAGAAAGAAAGAAAGTAAAAAAGGAATACTGTGGAGTGCCTAGTTTTGGTTGGAGAGGATTATCAGTTAAATTTCAAACATGTAGAATTGGAAATACCATGGGGATACTTAAGAAATGTGACCTGGGCAGATGTCTAGATTGTTAAAATAAATTTGTGATTCCATATGAATTTTAGGATTATTTCTGCTATTTCTGTGAAAAACGCCATTGGAATTTTGATAGGGATTGCATTAAATTTGTAGATTGCTTTGGGTGGTATGGACATTTTAACAATATTAACTCTTTCAGCCTATGAACATGGGATATCTATTCATTGAGGTGCCTTCTTCAATTTCTTTCATCAAAGTTTTATAGTTTTCAATGCATAGGTCTTTCACCTCCCTGGTTAAATTTATTCCTATTTTATTTTGGGGATGCTATTGTAAATGGGATTGTTTTCTTGATTTCTTTTTTGGGTGGTTCATTGCTAGTGTATAGAAAGGCTACTGATTTTTGAATGTGGATTTCATGTCCTGTAACTATACTGAATTTATTTATTAGTTCTAACCGTTTTTATGGAGTCTTTGGAGTTTTCTATATATTAGATTATGTCATCTGTAAGCAGAGACAACTTAACTTTTTCCTTTCCAATTTTAGATGCCTTTTCTTTCTTTTTCTTGCCTAATTGCTCTGGCTAGGACTACACTACTATGCCTAGTACTATACTAAATGGAAGTGGTGAGAGTGGGCACCCTTTTCTTGTTCCTGATTCAATATTTTTTTTCAAAGTGAAAGTAAGTTTATTAAGAAAATAAAGGAATAAAAGAACGGCTACTCTATAGACAGAGCAGCCCTGATTCAACATGTTGAATGAATTCTTGAACATTACAGCTAAAGTCATCAGGATGACAGGAAGGCTTACGTTGCAGAGCCAGGTGGTGAACCAGAGCCAAGGCTTTGGTGATGGAGGAAGAATGACAAGGGAGGTTGATGAGAATGGCAAAGACAGAAGCAGAGAATTAATGAGCCAAACACCACCAGCCTCAGGATTTTTTTTTTTTTTTTTTAAATAAGACTGGAGGAGCACTAGTCTGAGTGAAGTGTTCTTACCTGAGATCCAGGCTTTATTTAGAGCTAATGGTAAAGGGTACTGGGAGAAGAGATTTAGGATTTGTGAGTGTTTACTGGTTCTGAAGTGTCATTCATTGAGAAGAAAGCAGAATAGGTACCATTGTCTCTATTATTTTCTCTTTTAACAGATGAAGAAACAGAGGCTTGGAAAGAAAAGATGATTTCTCAAGTCTACTGAGCTAATAGATAGTGAAGCCAGGACAAGAATGTAGGTCATCTGATTTCTAGCCCAATTCTCTTCCCATTCTTTCATGAAGCATCAAAGCAAAGTTATTAAGCAGCAAAGCCAAGTTTTCTAAGTCTATCTGTCTTCTAGTTTGTTCAAAGACATTTGTTGTTTCATTTGTTCTGATTAAAGTTTGTGATGACAAAATTTGTTTTGTTAACTATAAGCCCTTTTATTTTTAAAATTTTATTATTATTTTATTTTATGTTTTTATTTTTGTTTATATATATTTTTATTATACTTTAAGTTCTAGGGTACATGTGCACAACGTGCAGGTTTGTTACATATATATATATATACATGTGCCATGTTGGTGTGCTGCACCCATTAACTCGTCATTTACATTAGGTATATCCCCTAATGCTATCCCTCCCCCCTCCCCTGACCCCGCAACAGGCCCCAGTGTGTGATGTTCCCCTTCCTGTGTCCAAGTGTTCTCATTGTTCAACTCCCACCTATGAGTGAGAACATGCAGTGTTTGGTTTTTTGTCCTTGCGATAGTTTGCTGAGAATGATGGTTTCCAGCTTCATCCATGTCCCTACAAAGGACATGAACTCATCATTTTTTATGGCTGCATAGTATTCCATGGTGTATATGTGCCACATTTTCTTAATCCAGTCTATCATTGTTGGACATTTGGCTTGGTTCCAAGTCTTTGCTATTGTGAGTAGTGCCGCAATAAACATACGTGTGCATGTGTCTTTATAGCAGCATGATTTATATTCCTTTGGGTATATACCGAGTAATGGGATGGCTGGGTCAAATGATATTTCTGGTTCTAGATCCCTGAGGAATCGCCACACCAACTTCCACAATGGTTGAACGAGTTTACAGTCCCACCAACAGTGTAAAATTGTTCCTATTTCTCCACATCCTCTCCAGCACCTGTTGTTTCCTGACTTTTTAATGATTGCCATTCTAACTGGTATGAGATGATATCTCATTGTGGTTTTGATTTGCATTTCTCTGATGGCCAGTGATGATGAGCATTTTTTCATGTGTCTGTTGGCTACATAAATGTCTTCTTTTGAGAAGTGTCTGTTCATATCCTTTGCCCACTTGTTGATGGGATTGTTTTTTCTTGTAAATTTGATTGAGTTCATTGTAGATTCTGGATATTAGCCCTTTGTCAGGGGAGTAGATTGCAAAAATTTTCTCCCATTCTGTAGGTTGCCTGTTCACTCTGATGGTAGTTTCTTTTGCTGTGCAGAAGCTCTTTAGTTTAATTAGATCCCATTTGTCAATTCTGGCTTTTGTTGCCTTTGCTTTTGGTATTTTAGACATGAAGTCCTTGCCCATGCCTATGTCCTGAATGGTATTGCCTGGGTTTTCTTCTAGGGTTTTTATGGTTTTAGGTCTAATATTTAAGTCTTTAATCCATCTTGAATTAATTTTTGTATAAGGTGTAAGGAAGGGATCCAGTTTCAGCTTTCTACATATGGCTAGCCAGTTTTCCCAGCACCATTTATTAAATAGGGAATCCTTTCCCCATTGCTTGTTTTTGTCAGGTCTGTCAAAGATCAGATAGTTGTAGATGTGTGGTATTATTTCTGAGGGCTCTGTTCTGTTCCATTGGTCTATATCTCTGTTTTGGTACCAGTACCATGCTGTTTTGGTTACTATAGCCTTGTAGTATAGTTTGAAGTCAGGTAGCGTGATGCCTCCAGCTTTCTTCTTTTGGCTTAGGATTGACCTGGCAATGTGGGCTCTTTTCTGATTCCATATCAACTTTAGTTTTTTCTAATTCTGTGAAGAAAGTCATTGGTAGCTTGATGGAGATGGCATTGAATCTATAAATTACCTGGGGCAGTGTGGCCATTTTCACGACATTGGTTCTTCCTATCCATGAGCATAGAATATTCTTCCATTTGTTTGTATCCTCTTTTATTTCATTGAGCAGTGGCTTGTAGTTCTCCTTGAAGAGGTCCTTCACGTCCCTTGTAAGTTGGATTCCTAGGTATTTTATTCTCTTTGAAGCAATTGTGAATGGGACTTCACTCATGATTTGGCTCTCTGTTTGTCTGTTATTGGTGTATAAGAATGCTTGTGATTTTTGCACATTGATTTTGTATCCTGAGACTTTACTGAAGTTGCTTATCAGCTTAAGGAGATTTTGGGCTGAGACGATGGGGTTTTCTATATGTACAATCATGTCATCTGCAAACAGGGACAATTTGACTTCCCCTTTTCCTAACTGAATACCCTTTAT
Source organism: Pan paniscus (assembly GCF_029289425.2). Taxonomy (NCBI): domain Eukaryota; kingdom Metazoa; phylum Chordata; class Mammalia; order Primates; family Hominidae; genus Pan; species Pan paniscus. Next base: position 117,970,798 of record NC_073253.2, on the reverse strand, counting down.
TTCTTTCTCCTGCCTGATTGCCCTGGCCAGAACTTCCAACACTATGTTGAATAGGAGTGGTGAGAGAGGGCATCCCTGTCTTGTGCCAGTTTTGAAAGGGAATGCTTCCAGTTTTTGCCCATTCAGTATGATATTGGCTGTGGGTTTGTCATAAATAGCTCTTATTATTTTGAGATACATCTCATCAATACCTAATTTATTGAGAGTTTTTAGCATGAAGGGAAGCCCTTTTTATAAATGTTTTGAGTGGCCCCAAATGATTTTCTGAATTCTGGCATCATTTGTCTCAAACAAGCAAATTAGAAACCCGGAACTATAATACCTATGAGGTATGTCTTGGATAAGGAAGGGAAATGAACAATGAGGCTAATATTTTCCCACTGAAAGGCACTTAAATTCTTGTTTTAGGAGTTCATGTGAGAACATGTGCTTAATGAATACTTTTGATGTAGCACACTCTCCCATCTCCCCAAATGAAGAGTAAACCAAATTGTGGAGAAAACATAGGTAACTTAACTATTTTCTTAAGATAATTTATGCCTTATTTTTTTTCTATCTCCAATTACTACATTTGAAATCGGTGCTTTCATTAGTGTCAATTTTATTTTACTAAAATGTATTTGGGAAGGCTATGTACATGCAAAATTTAGCATTAGACTTTTCTTTCTACACCTAAGTATATCTGGAAGGGTCAATAAACTGGAAAATTTTAGAATGGATTTATCCCTGATTCAAATCCTTAAGGTGTGTGTGTGTGTGTGTGTGTGTATGTGTCCCAAAGTTCATGTTTTAGTACAGTGAAAACCACCATCTGTGAAGATGTTTCCTACCTATTGATAATTAGTCATGAGTTACCTGCATTTTTGTATGCCAAGTAGGTCTAGGCCTGTTTGAAGTGCTGATAGAATCAGTTCTTATTCACAGAGGCAGTTGGTTTGTTGGAACTATTTAAATGATTCAACTGCTTCCACAGTAAATGCATTACTGTGTGATTATGTTTAATATGCTCCTGACATTCATCAAACAAGATAGCATATCACACTTTGAGAAAGAATACTCTGGACAGTCTTTCAAACTTAATTCTCCAACTGGAATGGAAATAAGAAACTACAATTGATACAAAGAAAGTATTGAATTGGAAAGATTTCGGAAAAATCTTCTTTATGGCTTGCTGGGCAAACCGGTAGTCTAACATTCTGGGAAAAGAATTACGTAGCTCATTAGAGGTTCAGTTCTATACTCATTGTTCACTTGTAACTTGGAATATTAGAATCTATGTTGCATCCAGCATTGAACATGAAACAGGTAAAATAAATAGAACAAAGCATTTGATTAAAAAATATCCCCACTGCCTGTTTTTATTTTAAACTGGTGATTTGGAAGCAATAAATATTTTAACTTTTACTTTATAAAAGTAAGTTCATTTCCTCTCTTTTAAAGGGCTGAACCAAGTGGATAACTTATTTTTTTAATGTTTTAAAGATTTTTCAATGTGCTGTTTCCTTTTTTTCCTCCCTTCAAATTTTAAGTTCCAGGGTACATGTGCAGTACGTGCAGTTTTGTTACATAGGTAAACATGTGCTGTGGTGGTTTGCTACACAGAACCTCCCATCACCTGGGTATTAACTTCAGCATCCATTAGCTATTCTTTCTGATGCTCTCCCTCCCCCACCCCCAACAGGCTCCAGTGTGTGTTGTTTCCCCCAATGTGTCCACGTGCTCTCGTCGTTCAGCTCCCACTTACAGTGAGAACATGCGCTGTTTGGTTTTCTGCTAATGCGTCCATTTGCTGAGGATAATGGCTTCCAGCTCCATCCATGTCCCTGGAAAGGACATGATCTTGTTCCTTTTTATGGCTGCATAGTATTTCATGGTGTACACGTACCCAAGTGGATAATTTAAAAACAGTAAGTTTGTAATTGGCAAGATGATAAGATAAAATAAAAAGAACAAAATCAACACTATAAAAGATGTAAGAGGTCCAATATGCAGGAGTTACTGTAGTGTGTGTAGGGTGAGTGTGACACTAAGCATATTTATAGAACTTAGTTTGAATTGATTTTATTGTTTTACAACAAATATCTACCCTTACTGCTGAAAACTATTTAAAATTATTTATATGCATATTTATCATATAAGGTACATATTTAATTCCTTTATTAACATTAATGCATACCATTATACAAAACAAATACCCATGGTGCTTTTTATATAACCTGATTAAAATTTGGTGTGTGTGTGTGTGTGTGTGTGTGTGTGTCTATGTGTGTGTGGTGTGGTTTTAAAAATTCATTGATTTATTTGTATGCTGTATCTAGAGGTATAAAAAATGTTGGGTAACCTCAGTTATTTTTAATTTTAGTGACTTTTAAAATGTCTTTTTTGTTCTTTTTTTCTTAGTAACATTACTGGCATTTACAGGATTTTTAGTTTTTCCCTTTTTTCTCCTTAGTATTTTTTTTATTTATAAACATTCATATGCTATACTATTCTAATGTTGGCTATAATTTAACTTGTCATTCACTTCTTTGACTCTAGTTTCCTAATTGAATTTAGCAGAGGCTATAAAAGATGAGATTTACTCTGCTTAGCACTCTTCAGAAAAGTAGATATTGTAACTTCCTTTAATAATTTATATCTTTGTTTAACAATTCTTACTCTCAGTAAATTCTTTGTATTTCTTAACTAAATCTCAAATGGCAATCAACCCTGTTCATATATTAATTGTCTTCTCCAATTGTTTTGTTTGTTTTCTTTTGTGGGTTCTGACCAAGGTAATCCTATAATGAAATGTGGAAATAAATAGTCCAAATGCACACAGAAGAATCACCCTCCAGTTCTTCAGTGTTCTTTTTCTCCTTGGCATATTACAAACATGGAGTTTAAGAGGGCGAGATCTGAGGTCAAGGAGACTATATTTCCATTCCTAGCTTAGTCTCTTACCAGGTGGTGATGTGATTTTGTTTAGTCTCAGTTTTCTCCTCTCAGAAATGGTGGGAATAATGATGACACTCTCATTTGGATGAGGTAAGGATTATATGACATAATGTTTAACATACTACTTGGCACTATATAAGTGCTCAGAATAAATTATACAACAATTTTAGTCCAGATATTGAAACACCTAAAATACATAATATTAAACATTTATTTTAGTTTGATGAAATATCTGAGCAGAAAAATAAGAAGTTCTTATTTAACATGTCTATGTGTGAATAAATTGAATGTGGGGAATTTGAACGTGTTAGCTCATTTTCACATAAAGCCTTTGTAAATAACTAGGACTTACACAGTAAAACAATACCCCAAGTGAAAAATTGCACTCCATATATAAACTATATATTGCACAAGTTACCCAGAAGTTATGTATAAAGATATTTAATATCCTGGAGCTTATTCAACTACAACTGTGATGCTATACACAAGTTGAGTTCTTAGTCCTGGGTAATAGTACTTTCATTTATATAGCATTTTACAAGGCCCTTTTACATACCTTAGCACATTTTATCTTCACAAAAATCTTGCAAGACAGGCAGAACATGTGTTATTACCCTTACTTTGCAAGGGGAGAAAACTGAATTTGGAGAAGGAAAGTAACTTGCTTAAAAGCCACAGAGTTTCTGACAGGGTAAGAATTCCTTTTCCGCCACTAGTTCTGGGATTTCCCCCTCATGGTGCCTCTCTGCCAGCCTCAGTAATGACAAGGTTCAGAGTTGAGTATAAGAGATCAGAGAAGGGAAGGTGTTTGTACTTATTTTTGCCATCTACCAGGCTCTGTATTTGTAAAAGGTCGTTGGCCAAACAAACAACTCTGGCACTAGTTTCCTGTTCCTTGGGACTCTACCTATATACTTAAATGTCTCAAGATGGCACCATGAGACTGACACATGACTGCTCAGAGGTGAGAAAGAGGGGGCTAGATAGAGTTTTCAACATGAGGAAGGAAGAGGACCAGGGTTTGGAGAAGGGGAGATGACAGTAGGGAGAACATGTTTATAGTGCTCTTTCTAGCCATGAAAGAACCTCCATGCCTCCCAATTCTGAGGCATCTGCTATTTGCTAAGGTGGATAGCAAGTAACAATGATCTACTACTTCTTGGAGAGCTGATTTCTTCTAGGATCAGTGGGAGTGAACAATTTTTTTTTTTTTTTTTAAAGAAGAGAGATTTATTTCTTACAGTTCTGAAGGCCGGGAAGTCTTCCAGCCTCAGATGGAAGACGGAGGGGCCACATCTGGCCAGGGCCTTAATATTTCATCCTCCCATGGCAGAAGGAAGGGAGAGGAGGAGGGAAGAGAGAGAGAGAGAGAAAGAAAGAGAGAGAGAGAGGGACGGGTGGGGATGGGGATAAAGGTTTGGAGAAGAAGAGGGCTGAACTCATCCTTTTATCGGGAACCTACTTCTTAGATAACTAACCCACTCCCACAATAATGGCATTAATCCATTCATGAGGGCTCTGCCTAGTACCTCTTAAAGGTCCCACCTTTCAGTGCTGTTGCTCTGGGGATTAAGTTCCCAATGCATGAGCTGTGGGGGACACATTCATACCATAGCAAGCTCTATTCACAACATCTATTTCTTGTGGAGTTGGATTTGGTATTCTGTGTCTTCCTAGGAATTTGTCCATTTCATTTAAGTTATCTAACTTGTTTGCATTCAATTATTCATATTATTTCTTTCTAATAATTTTTATTTCTATAAGATTGGTAATAAAATCTTGACTTTTGTTTCTGATTCTAGTAATTTGAGTCTTTTGGAGTGGTGGGCAATCTAGCTAAATGTTTGCCATTTTGTTGATCTTTTCAAAGAACCAGCTTTTGATTTCATAATTTTTTTCTTTATTGCTTTTCTATTCTCTATTTCATTTATTTCTGCTCTAGGCTTTCCTTCTTTCTGCTTTCTTTGGACTGTTATGATCAATTATTGAGTGTGTTGTATGAATATACCACATTATGACTATGTATTGGTGAAGTTTTCTTAAGAACTTCAATTTTTGTTAAAATTTGCCTCATATATTTTGGGTATATGTTGTTAAGTATATACAGGTTTGGAGTTATCATATATTTCAGGTTAATTGTTCCTTTTCTTGTTGTCTAATATACTTTATTTCTAAAAAACTGTTTTGGCCAGGCAAGGTGGCTCACACCTGCAATCTCAGCCCTTTGGGAGGCTGAGGTGGGAGGATCACTTGAGCTCAGGAGTTTGAGGCCAGCCTGAGCAACATGGCAAAACCCCGTCTCTACTAAAAATACAAAAACTAGCCAGGCATGGTGGCTCACACCTGTAGTCCCAGCCACCTGGGAGGTTAAGGCAGGAGAATTGTTTGAACACTGGAGGCGAAGGTTGCAGTGAGTCAAGATTGCACTACTGCACTCCAGCCTGGGTGACAGAGCAAGGCTCTATCTCAATAAAAAGTTTTGCCTTAAAGTTTAATTTGACAAATATTAATAAAACTATGCCAGCTTCTTTCCTGTATAAAACTTATTGATCTGAGACCCTTTTAAAAAAATATATAAGTATTTGAAGCTATAAATTTCCTTCTAAGCATTGATTTAGCTTCATCCCATGTTTTGGTTTGTTGTGCTCTGTTTTTATTTTTTTTCAGTTAGAAGTGTTTTCCAATTTTACTTATGATTTCTTTTATTTATTTATTTATTGAGATGGTATCACTGTGTTGCTCAAACTGGAGTGCAGTGGCACAGTTACTGCTCACTGCAGCCTCGACCTCTGTGGCTCAGGGGATAGATCCTCTCACCTCAGCTTCTTGAGTAGCTGGGAGCATGGGCTCTGGCTGCCATGCCCAGCTAATTTTCCATTTTCTGCAGAGTCAGGGTTTTGCCATGTTGCTCAGACTGTGATTTCCCCTTTAACCATTGGTTATTTAGGAATGTGTTGTTTAATATCCACATATGTGTGAATTTCCCAAATTTTCTTCCACTATTGATTTCTAGTTTCATTCCATCGTGTTTGGAGAACACACTGCATAATTTCAATCCTTGCGATTCTCCTGCCTCAGCCTCCCGAGTAGCTGGGACCACAGGCATGTGCCACCACTCCCAGCTAATTTATTTGGTATTTTTAGTAGAGACAGGGCTTCACCATTCTGGCCAGGATGGTCTTGGTCTCCGACCCCATGATCCACCTGCCTTGGGCTCCCAAAGTGCCAGGACCACAGGTGTGAGCCACTGCGCCCAGCATATTCAAAACATTTTCTATGTCTTTTTTTAAGTTTTGAAGTTTTCTCCACAGAGGTATTAATTTTCTTTGTGAATTCCTAGGTACTTTTCTATTTTTTATTGAGAGGTACTTACCTTATGTTTATTACTGGTGTTCAGAAATGATATTAATTTTGTAGATTGATCATGTGGCTGGAAAATGTGCTAAAATGTCATTCTAAAAGTTGACTATTTATTTTGTTAATTTTGTGAGTTTATCATCTCACCTTCAAAAATCTGTTTTTATTTCTTCCTGTGCTAGTTTTTACACCTCTTATTATGTCTGGACCATTGTACTATATATATATTTTTTTCATTGTACTATATTCAAACTAGTGGTGATAGTAATTTCCCCTCAAATTTGGACTGAAAGTCCCCTTTAAAAAAATCCCAAATTCAGCTGGGGCAACATGGCGAAACCCCTTCTCAACTAAAAATACGAAAATTAGCCAGGCATGGTGGCGCTCATCTGTAGTCCCAGCCACTTAGAAGGCTGAGGTGGGAGGATTGTTAGAGACCAGGAGGCAGAGGCTGCAGTGAGCCAAGATGGTGCCACTGCACACTCCCGCCTGGAGGCAGAGTGCTGTCTCAAAACAAACAAACAAACAAAAAAAAACCTAAAAATTGGAAACAAAATGTAAGTTTATAACTTTCTATCATGAAAAGTGGATGATAGTGTATACTCACTTCCGCAACACATATACTAAAATCGGAATGATACAGACAGAAAAGTGGATGATGGCTTCTCTGGTTTCCTTGAAAAAAAATTTCTTTTAAACTGGATAACCCAGCTGGGTGCGATGGTTCACTCCTGTATTCCTAGCACTTTGGGAGGCTGAGGCAGGTGGATGACGTTAAGTCCAGGAGTTCGAGACCAGCCTGGGCAACATGGCAAAACTTTGCCTCTACAAAAAATACAAAAATTGGCCGGGCTGGGTGGCTCACGCCTGCAATCCCACACCCTGGGAGGTCAAGGTGGGTGGATCACTGGAGGTCAGGAGTTCGAGACCAGCCTGGGCAACACGGTGAAACCCTGTCTCCACCAAAAACACAAAAATTAGCCGGGCATGGTGTCATGCACCTGTAATCCCAGCCGCTCAGGGGGCTGAGGCAGGAGAATCGCCTGAACCTTGGGAGGTGGAGGTTGCAGTGAGCCGAGATCCCGCCACTGCACTCCAGCCCGGGTGACAGTGTGAAACTCTGTCTCAAAAAACAAACAAACAAAAAAACAAAAAATTAGTCGAGTGTGGTGGCAGGCACCTGTAGTCCCAGCTACTCAGGAGGCTGAGGTGGGAGAATCACCTGAGCCCAGGAGGTCAAGGCTCTGGTGAGCCATGATTGTTCCACTGCATTCCAGCCTGGGTGACAGAGAGAGACCTAGTTTTTTAAAAATAAAGTGGATAACTCCCAAAACCACTGTTCTACTTTTAGAAAATCCAGGATAATTTTGGGAAGGGAATTTTGGAGTCTCATTGGCCATGTAAGGGACTAGGAAGGCTTCTCAGGAAGAATTGTGGGGCTGATTGCATAGTGCCCAGCTCTACTTGGAAAAATCTTTTTGCAACATTTCCATGGAAATCAGAGACACAGCCCCAGATGTTTGCGTTAAAATGAGACAAAGGAAAAAAAAGTCATGTACAAGAGGCAAGAAGACCTCTTTTCTAAATGGTCCATATTTATTAGTACTCTGGTCAGAGAAATCCAAAGTCTACCATATTGGAGGTCTTCTGGAATTCCAGGCTGTCTGTTAGACTGTAGGCTTCAAAGCTTTGGCTTGTCATACTGGGCCAGGTTTGTGTGGGAGATAGGCCTACAGCTGGACCAGCAAAGGTGCTCAGAGAGGAACCCTGTCCTCCTACCTGGTACCTTGTGGGTGAGAGATACTGATACAGACAGTGGAAAGAAGAGCTGGATATCTCATTCTCATCAGGAAGATTGTACAGTTCTATGATTTGGGATATGTCACAGGCATCAGAGTACAAAGCAGGAACTGAGGCCACCAGCCTCTCCCATTGAGTATCTTGCATTTGGAAGTCACCTGTGGGACTCTCAGTGAAGGTGGAGTTCCAGGCCGAATTGGAAGGGTCTAAGGGCTGAGGAGAAAGGGAGCTGTAGAAATCTGAAACCACAGGAGAAAAAGCATAAGGACTTGGGGATGTTCTAGGGGAGGTGGGCACATTCTTCTTGGATGAAAGGATCTGGTTTGATTGCTGCTGCTGCTGCTGCTGCTGCTTCAATCTGAATTGCCAGTTCCTGAACCAAGCCTTTACCTGTTGACTCCAGTAGGTTGAGTTGCAAAGCTAGTTTCTCCTGAAGATTTCTATCTGGGAACATAGTCTGGCTAAACAGAGCTTCTAGCTCTTCATACTGTTGGTGGGTGAATGAAGTACGTTCTTGATGCCTTCTCCATATTGTTGTAGTCCCAGCTACTCGGGAGGCTGAGGTGGGAAGATCACTTGAACCTGGGAGGTTGAGGCTGCAGTGAGTGGAGACCATGCTACTGTACTCCAGCTTGGATGACAGACTGAAACTGGGACTAGCTGGATCCTGTGGTGGTATCACCTTCATGTTGGAATCATTCCTGTTGATGAAAGGGTCTGGCTGGAAATTCTCTGGGGCCATTCTGTTCATCATGGTTTTTGAAATCTGTCATGAATCCCCTTAGACTAACCATTTTCAGTCCTGCATGGTTTGTCTCTCTCTGGAAATGCAGTTTCCTTAGTGTGTCCAAAAATTTTTAAATAACATCCGTATCCAACTCAACAATAAAAGAACAAATAACCCAATTAAACAATGGGCAAATGTGTGGATAGACATTTCTTCTAAGAAGGTAGATAAATGGCCAATAAGCACAAGAAAAAGATGCTCAATAAATATCATTAGTCACTAGGGAAATGCAAATCAAACCCACAACCAGATACCACTTCATACTCACCAGGATAGCTAAAATAAAAAAGACAGACAATAACAAGTGTTGATGAGGGTGTGGAAAAATTGGGATACTCGTGCTTTGCTTGTGGGAATGTAAAATGATGCAACGGCTTTGGGAAACAGTTTGGCACTTCCCCCTAAAGTTAAACAGTTACCATTCAATCCTGCAATTCCACTTCTGGATATATACCCAAGAGAATTGGAAACATATGTTCACACAAAAACTTGTATACTAATAATGTATACATTATATCTATACAATGGAATATCATTCAGCCATAAAAAGGAAAGAAGTATGAATACATGATACAACAGGAATGAACCTTGAAAACACTATGCTCAGTAGACACAAAAGGCCATATATTATATGATTGCACTTATATGACATGTCTGAAATAGACAAATCCATAGAGACAGAAAGTAGGTTAGTGTTTGCCAGGGGATGGAGGGAAAGGGGAAGGGAAGTGTCTAATGGATATGAGGCTTATTTTTGAGCTGATAAAAATGTTCTGGAATTAGATAGTGATGGTTGTACAACTTTGTGAATGTACTGAATGCACCAAACTGCACATTTTAAAAGAGTGAATTTTATGATATCTGGATCACTGTATACCTCAGTAAAAAATCCTTATCCAAGATGATGATAACACCTAACATTTATTAAAGGATAGTGTAAGAAATTGTGCTATAAGTTTGATGAATTATTTTATTTAATTCTCTTAACAGTCACAGGGGCATGTGACTCTTATTATTTCTACCTTACAGAGGGGGAAACTGAGGCTTACACAGAGTTACTAATTTGTCCAAGTCACATGGGGTTTAATGCCAGACTTCAGTTTTGGTTTGATACCAGACTCTGGTTTTTACCACTATGCGCTAGAGCCTCTGTAATAAGCATGACTAGACTTTGAATAATTTCCTGTTCTCTCTGTATTTAGGTCTCTGGGTTCACCTTTGGTGTTTTTGGACCTTTTGATATTTTATTCCTTCAGGATTCTATAATTGGATGCTCTAGTGACCAGGAATAGGAATAGATCTGTCTGGCGGTCCACCCCTCATCTCTCACTTCAATAAAGGACTTTGTTGAAGGCCACCTCCATCCCCTGTTTGCTCAAACATAATTCACTTGGAGCAGCTCTTTGGATACTTCAATCTAAATGAAAACCCTCCTTTTAGAGGTTCTCGCTGAACTGTATCCTTCTTTTTCATAGCACCTATTACAGTCAAGTAAAAATTTGATTAATAGCGGTCTTCCTCACTAGCCTACAAACTTCATGAATCAGGGACCAATATAGTTTGAATATTTGTTGCCTCCAAATCTCATGTTGAAATTTTGAGCCCCAGTGTTGAAGGTGAGCCCTAGTGGGAGGTGTTTGGGTCATGGAGGCTGATCTTTCATGAAAAGCCTTGTGCTGTCCTCATGGTAATGAGTGTGTTCTCAGTCTGTTAGTTACCAGGAGATTTGATTGTTAAAAAAGAGCCTGACACCTTCTCTCCCCGCTCTTTCTCCGTCTTTTATCATACGACACATGGGCTCCCCTTTGCCTTCCACCATGAGTAGAAGCAGTTTGAGGTCCTTACAGGAAGCAGATGCTGGCATCATGCTTCTTCAATAAATTAGCCTCAGGTGTTCCTTTATCACAATGCAAATAAACTGAGGCAGGAACATGTCTGCTTTGCTCACTATTGTACACTCAGAAAGTAGCCCTGAGCACACAGTAAGTACTCAATAAGTATCAATTGAATGACTAAACACCAGCACAGTGTGAAGATACCTGCAATTTTCACACTTCTCTACTGTCCTCTACTATACAGGGTTCCTTTTTAGAAATGTCTATGTTATTCCTCTGGCTTCTGGATCCAGTGCTTAAGCTCAGCATGGGGGTGCTTCAAGGCCACTGCTGGCTTGCACTGTCGGAAAGTGACGCACTAGTGGAAGGCTTTGGCTTTGGTTCTAACCTCAGAGACTTCTCTAAATGTTTCCCATGTGTTGTGCTCCTCCACTCTGACTGGGATTTTGGCTATCACCTAATTCCTTGCCTCCACTAGCCCTTATGACTGTTCATAATAACATTTCCCATGAGCTCCCCCATGATGCTAAAAAATTTTACACCTGGCAAATCTATCACCACCACCTAAGTGGTTAAGCGTGTACACGGCAATATTCCCAGAATAGAAGCAAAATGAACAATCCCGAACTGTTAATTTCCCTAGGTTATACAGCAAATAAGTGATAGAAGCAGAATGAGAAACTTACTAGATGCTGAACTTTTTAAGGGATCTGTTTTGTATATTTGTTTTCCTTACTATGCCCGGCACAGTCCCTGGCACTATTAGGAACTCATTCAATATTTCTTAAATAGAACCCAAAATTCTTTCTGGAGGGGACTCACACTCTGTTGTGCTTCAACAGATTCTCAACCCCCTCAGTATATCTCCCCTCAACTACTCTTTATAAGTTTTTATAAGTTTTTAGATGTTATTGGAGCACCCAAATTCCAAAGATACCTAACCAAACCCACCAAAAGAGCCCCACTTTCTCATTTTTTATGTCACTATTGTTGGTACCACCATTTTTTATCCACCCAAGTTTGAAATCCACTTTTTAAAATTCCTCAATCTCTCTTATTCCACAACGAGTTGTCAAGTCCTATAGGTTCTCCTTGTATAAAACCTTTGTGGTTTTTTTCATTTTCCACTGCCACTAGCCCAATTTAGACTCTCATTATCTTTCAACTAGAGTTACTGTGATAACAGCTTCTGACTTTCCCCACCTCTGAGCTCTCTCAACTGTGCTACAGAATGGATATTGTTTCTGGAATAATTTTTCTCACTCTGATAGGCTTTTCCCAAAAACTTTCAACAACTTCCTGTACTATTTTGTCCAAATTCAAATCCTATGGAATCCAAAGTCCTTCAAAAGTGATTACAACTTACTTTTCTGTCTTGATCTCTGCCTTCTAGGAGCACAATTCTCTGGGCAAACCAAAAGGTCCTCCTCAGCATTCCCTGGGCATTCCCTAATTCCCTGCTTCATGCTACCTATGACTTATTCCTTATGCTAAAATGTCTATATCATGGCCTGAACATCTCAAATGAAAGCTCTTCCCAGAATTTTTTCTTGATTCCTGCCCCCAAATGAGATCTTGTAATCTTTTGACTTTGGAATGAGGAGTCAAATTTTTGTCACTCTTCTGTGGCATATCTACTGTGTGTTAATAATTTGTGGTGTGGATGGCATCTCCCCTAGGAGACAATCAAGTCAGATCCATGACTTATACAATTTTGTAAGTACCGTGTACCACCAAGCTAGTGCCTTTTAAATAGTAGGCAATTGTGGAATTTAAATAGCTTGCTTTTCTTCATCATCCATTTCTTCTATTTACATACTAAAAATCATTTCTTTATATTCAGCATCTTACAAAGCTGATAAAGTCATGTATCTAAAGCTCATTGCTCAGTTCCTTCATATACTCCACGGATATAAAACTGTTTAATAAACAAGACAACATACAGAATGGGAGAAAACTTTTGCAATCTATGCATCTGACAAACGTCTAATATCCAACATCTATAAAGAACTTAAACAAATTTACAAGAAAAAAACAAAAAACTCCATTAAAAAGTAGGCAAAGGACATGAACAGACACTTTTCTAAAAAAGACATACATGTGGCCAGCAAGTATATGAAAAAAAGCCCCACATCACTGATCATTAGAGAAATGCAAATCAAAACCACAATGAAATACCATCTAACATCAGTCAGAATGACTATTATTAGAAAGTAAAAAAATAGCCAGGCGCGGTGGCTCATGCCTGTAATCCCAGCACTTTGGGAGGCCGAGGCAGGCGGATCACGGGGTCAGGAGATTGAGACCATCCTGGCTAACATGGTGAAACTCCGTCTCTACTAAAAATACAAAAAATTAACCAGGCATGGTTGCAGGCGCCTGTAGTCCCAGCTACTCAGGAGGCTGAGGCAAGAGAATGGCGTGAACCCAGGAGGCGGAGCTTGCAGTGAGCCCAGATCATGCCACTGCACTCCAGCCTGGGTGACAGAGCAAGACTCCATGTCAAAAAAAAAAAAAAAAATTAAATTAAAGTTAAAAAACTGTTTACTTTTATGCGGCCAAGAAACATGAAAAAAAGCACATTGTCACTGGTCATTAGAGAAATGCAAATCAAAACCACAATGAGATACCATCTCACTCCAGTTAGAATGGCGATCATTAAAAAGTCTGGAAACAACAGATGCTGGCGAGGATGCAGAGAAATAGGAACGCTTTTACACTGTTGGTGGGAGTGTAAATTAGTTCAACCATTGTGGAAGACAGTGTGGCAATTCCTCAAGGATCTAGAACCAGAAATACCATTTGACCCAGCCATCCCATTACTGGGTATATACCCAAAGGATTATAAATCATTCTATTATAAAGACACATGCACACGTATGTTTACTGCAGCACTATTTACAATAGCAAAGACTTGGAACCAATCGAAATGTCCATCAATGATAGACTGCATAAAGAAAGTGTGGCACATATATACATGGAATACTATGCAGCCATAAAAAAGAATGAGTTCATGTCCTTTGTAAGGACATGGATGAAGCTGGAAACCATCATCCTCAGCAAACTAACACAGGAACAGAAAAGCAAACACTGCATGTTCTCACTCATAAGTGGAAGCTGAACAATGAGAACACATGGACACAGGGAGGGGAACATCAGACACCAGGGCCTGTCCGGGGGTAGGGGACAGGGGAGGGAGAGCATTAACACAAATACCTAATGCATGCAGAGCTTAAAACCTAGATGATGGGTTGATAGGTGCAGCAAACCACTATGGCACATGTATACCTATGTAATGAACCTGCAGGTTCTGCACATGTATCCCAGAACAAACATGCTATGGAAAAAACAAACAAACAAACATGCTATGGAAACAAACAAACAAACGTGCTATGGAAAAAAAAAAAAAACAAAAATATCAACAGTTGAAGGCATAGCATAGAATGACTAAAAACTTTAGATGGTTGGCCTGGTGCTGTGGCTCACACCTGTAATCCCAGCATTTTGGGAGGCTGAGGCGGGCAGATCACCTGAGGTCAGGAGTTCGAGACCAGCCTGCCCAACATGGCAAAACCCCATCTCTACTAAAAATACAAAAAATTAGCCAGGCATGATAGCGGATGCCTGTAATCCCAGCTACTTGGGAGGTTGAGGCAGGAGGATCACTTGAACCTGGGAGGTGGCAGTTGCAGTGAGCCGAGATCGCCTCATTGCACTCCACCCTGGGCGACAAGAGTAAAACTCCATCTCAAAAACAAAAACAAAAACAAAAAAACAAACTTTAGATAGTTATTCCTAGTTTCAACTAATTTTGAATAGAAAAATAATGAGAGGAAAACTTAAAATATAACACAGGCACAATGGAGGAGCTAAAAGACTAGTCCTAGCCTACCCCATGGAATGCAAATTTCTGGCGCCTAAAATACAGTTATCTTTTTGGCTGGTTTTGAGTGGCAGTGACTGGCATTAGTGGGATTCTCCTCTCTTGGGGATGAAAAATGAAGTTTGAAAGAATGTTCATTACCATCAGGGTATGTGTTGACCAAACTAATTTTTCATCTGCCAAAATGTGTATACTGGCTTCTGTCTCATCTAGAGACCTCTGGAACTGAAAGTAATTGATCAAATTAGCCCAGCTATAATCCCCAACTAGTTCTGTTATGATTGTAGCTTGTTAACCTTAGTATACTGTTTATTTAAACCATGTGGATGACATCATGAAAACCACCCCCATTTCATCAAAGCAGGATGCAGACTATAAAAAACAATTTGGTTTCTAACCTCTCTGAGATAGAGTCTTTTTTCTTTTCTTTCCTATATTAAAAGATAAAATGTAAAACCTCAGTTCTCAGCCATTTGATTTTCACTCCAGCTGCCCCTCCCCCAGTGAAATGGAAGCATTTTCATGCCATTCAGAATCAAGCAAACTAAAAAATCAAACAAGTTTGCTTCAGTCCTGGAAAAGGAGAATTGATGACAGAAACTGTTCTTTTGATTTTCCTCCTATCCTTCATTTGCCAAGTTCACTTTTCCATGCTGTATAATGGTTTCCCGCACCACAGCCTGGCAGATAATGCCCCGCAAGGTCCTTATGCTGGAAGTAGCTACAAGACTACCATGCTATTTCCCTTAGGCTGTGATTATTCTCCTCAGTGTTCTTCTTGTATTCCTGTACAAGTGCTGATATGTTTTGATGAAAAACTGGTGCATATGTGTACCATTCTCACCTTTTGAGGCATGCTAAGCTCCTTGGCTCCTATGGTGTTTCTGCTGTCACAGTTCCAACATCATTCCACAGACACAGCTTTCTTCTGAGTAAAATTATTAGCATCTATGAAGGCTAATTTAAAAATGTTAGTAAGAGACAAATTGGCAGTTCACAAGTAAGCCATTGCTTTACTGGGGGCATAAATATGAGCCAACACTCCAAAAGAGGAAATGAAATTCAAAAAAGTAATGGAATAAACGACCGATTTACTCTGTAGGCACAGGCAATCTTTAATGCTTTTTCAGCCTCCATTTCCTTAACATCTTGGATAATAAACCTACCCTTCAGATTGTGAGAATTCATTTGACCAACTGACTTTCCATGTACTAGTAATCTGTTTTAGGTACTACAAGGAGTTGAAAAATGTAGAAACTCATGATCATTGTCCATAAGAAATTGATAATCTAGTTCAGCACTTCCAAAACTGTATTCTTTGGAACATTTGTTCTAAGACATACTCTGTGAAAAAAGAATTCCATGTAGAGAGAAGTTTGACTTCCTTCTTGGAAAGACACAACATATTAAAGGCCCTGAAAAATTCCGAAGTAAAGAAATGAGTTAAATTTGCTTAATCCAGAGTTTACCAAATTTATTTGATCATGAATCCCTTTTTAAATGTAATACCTATAAACATCTCATGGAAAACATTTTGGGGAATGCTGGAATGCTGGCTCAGTAGCTTGTTTACAGGGATTTCACACTTTTTTTTCCTTTGTATCACCAGAGACATAACCACAGTAAGTTCTTAGAAATATTTGTCTAAATGAATATACTGTCTAATCCAGGTAGTTAGAGCAGTACCTCCCAAATTCCAGTCCATAGATGGATATGTGCTGTCTTGCATTAATATTTCTTGAGGAAATATATATTATACATATGTAATATATATCATAAGTGTATATATTATATGTGTTAAACTGTTATAAATACATCCTAGATTTTAGTCCTGGAGTTTTCAACTCTATAGGTTTGGGGTTGGACCTGAGAATCTGCATTGAAAATTTCCCAGGGGATTATTAGTCATGGCTAGTTTAGGAATCATTGGTTGGTATATATATATAAAAATAAGACCAGAGCTTAACATTTGGTCTCCCTTAACTAAAGTTTTCTATTCCATGGTCACAAACTAAATTCTAGCCTTGAAAACACATGTCCTTTGTAATCCATCACAGATGTGAATGAGCCTGGTCGAGTCCAAAGCACTGGGCCTGAAGGTTGGTCAATAAAGTTATCTTCACGTATAGAAAAAGGAGTAGTATACTTTTGTTTTTCAGATTTAGCAGAAACCTGTGATTTTGAAGAATGTGGAAGAGTTTTGAAATATTTCTGAAACTGAGAGGGTTTTTTGGACTGGTCTTTAAGATTGTTGCAATGATATTCCTGACCATATGAATCCTCCCCATACTATAAGAACGTGGCCTTAAAATTTGGAAGGTTGGTCTGGAAGTTTGATATGACCATGAACTCAAACCTTGGGTGATAAGGCAGAGAAGATGATTTTTTTTCTACATCAGCATTGTAGATACTATACATCAGCAATAAAAATTCCTGTAAGATCATAAACTTTATAGTCTTCCGTGACAAAAAAAAAGTTCTATATAGAAATATATACTGAAATGCTCTCTGTATTTTATACCCCAAATATCTGAGATCAGTCTTTTTGGTCCTCTTCTTACAAAATTCAGTTTATAAATAGCTCTGTTTCATGGTTATTTTTCATGTGTTGCTGACAAGCAGGGTTAATTGAGGGACAGTTTCTCCCCTGAAACAATCTGAAGTAAGATCTTTTAGGTGATGAAATCAGCCAAAGCAAGTGGTACTAACTTAGGAGATTTTGAAGAGCCTTTGATGTTATTTTCTGAGGATAAACAATCAGGAGAACTATAAGGATTGCACATTAGTTTTCTGTTTTAAAAGAACTCTCTTTTTAAAAAATCACTGTGTGCCTCCTTCTTCCCCTCTGCCTCTTCCCCACTGTCCTTCTTCCTCTTGACACTAATTTATGAAGCTGGTAAAAAACTTTAAAGATTTAGTAGCAGGCTATACTTTCACTTTTTTTGCTTAATAACCCAGTTTGATCTTCATGATGAGGTTATATTATGGAATGGAGCCTTTACAATGGTTTCCTCTGATTGGTTACAGAATTTTATACATCTCTGCAATTTAATGCTATGTAGTGATTAAAATGATTACATAATTCTATATTAATTTACATGAAAAATTTTTAAAAAGGTAAAAAAAGATGCTCAAGGTAATTTGTTAAGTGAAAAAGCAGGATGCCAAACAATATGATTCCATATGTGTATATTCCATATATTTAATGTATAAATTCAAAATAGAAATAATAGCTATAGTTAACATGAGACCATGTGCCAGGCACTGTTCCAAGCACTTATATATATATATTAACCTATTTAATTCTCATAACCACCCATTAAAAGTTCTTCTCTACTAATTCCCCCCTCCCTTCTCTTGAGAAACTGAATCACAAAGCCACTTGCTTAGGGGCACAGAACTAGTAACTGGCAAATCTGGGATTTGAACCCTGGGCACTATGGTTTCACCAGCCTGCCCACTTAACCTTTTGGCTATAAGACATGTACAAAACACTCATCCTGTTTGAGAATGGTATAGTATGGGTTGTTTTCATTTCTTTATACCTTTATGGTTTGTTACAATGTCTTTTTCAGCCTATATGACTTTCTTTTTTTTTTTTTTTTTTTTTTTAACTTTACTGCAATCTTTGCTTTATTGTGGTGTTCTGGAACTGAACCTGCAATATTTGAGATATGCCTGTATTTCTTTTTTCTTTTTTTCTTTTTTTTTAATTTTATTTTTTATTGATCATTCTTGGGTGTTTCTCGCAGAGGGGGATTCGGCAGGGTCATAGGACAATAGTGGAAGGAAGGTCAGCAGATAAACAAGTGAACAAAGGTCTCTGGTTTTCCTAGGTAGAGTGTTTGTGTCCCTGGGTACTTGAGATTAGGGAGTGGTGATGACTCTTAACGAGCATGCTGCCCTCAAGCATCTGTTTAACAAAGCACATCTTGCACCGCCCTTAATCCATTTAACCCTGAGTGGACACAGCACATGTTTCAGAGAGCACAGGGTTGAGGGCAAGGTCACAGATCAACAGGATCCCAAGGCAGAAGAATCTTTCTCAGTACAGAACAAAATGAAAAGTCTCCCAGTCTACCTCCCTCTACACAGACACAGCAACCATCCGATTTCTCAATCTTTTCCCCAACTTTCCCCCCTTTCTATTCCACAAAACCGCCATTGTCATGATGGCCCGTTCTCAATGAGCTGTTGGGTACACCTCCCAGACGGGGTGGTGGCTGGGCAGAGGGGCTCCTCACTTCCCAGCAGGGGCAGCCGGGCAGAGGCGCCCCTCACCTCCCGGACGGGGCGGCTGGCCAGGCGGGGGGCTGACCCCCCTACCTCCCTCTCGGACAGGGCGGCTGGCCGGGCGGGGGCTGACTCCCCCACCTCCCTCCCGGACGGGGCAGCTGGCCAGGCAGAGGGGCTCCTCACTTCCCAGTAGGGGCGGCCGGGCAGAGGCGCCCCTCACCTCCCGGACGGGGCGGCTGGCCGGGCGGGGGGCTGACCCCCCCACCTCCCTCCCGCACGGGGCAGCTCGCCGGGCGGGGGGCTGACCCCCCCACCTCCCTCCCGGACGGGGCGGCTGGCCGGGCGGGGGGCTGACCCCCCCACCTCCCTCCCGGACGGGGCGGCTGGCCGGGCGGGGGGCTGACCTCCCCACCTCCCTCCCGGAAGGGGCGGCTGGCCGGGCAGAGGGGCTCCTCACTTCCCAGTAGGGGCGGCCGGGCAGAGGCGCCCCTCACCTCCCGGACAGGGCGGCTGGCCGGGCGGGGGGCTGACCCCCCCACCTCCCTCCCGCACGGGGCAGCTGGCCTGGCGGGGGCTGACCCCCACCTCCCTCCCGGACGGGGTGGCTGCTGGGCGGAGACGCTCCTGACTTCCCAGACGGGGTGGCAGCCGGGCGGAGGGGCTCCTCACTTCTCAGAGGGGGCGGTTGCCAGGCGGAGGGTCTCCTCACTTCTCAGATGGGGTGGCCGGGCAGAGACGCTCCTCACCTCCCAGACGGGGCGGCGGGGCAGAGGCGCTCCCCACATCTCAGACGATGGGCGGCCGGGCAGAGACGCTCCTCACTTCCTAGATGGGATGGCGGCCGGGAAGAGGTGCTCCTCACTTCCTAGGTGGGATGGCGGCCGGGCAGAGACGCTCCTCACTTTCCAGACTGGGCAGCCAGGCAGAGGGGCTCCTCACATCCCAGACAATGGGCGGCCAGGCAGAGACGCTCCTCACTTCCCAGACGGGGTGGCAGCCGGGCAGAGGCTGCAATCTCGGCACTTTGGGGGGCCAAGGCAGGCAGCTGGGAGGTGGAAGTTGTAGCGAGCTGAGATCACGCCACTGCACTCCAGCCTGGGCACCATTGAGCACTGAGTGAACGAGACTCCGTCGGCAATCCCGGCACCTCGGGAGGCCGAGGCTGGCGGATCACTCGCGGTTAGGAGCTGGAGACCAGCCCGGCCAACACAGTGAAACCCCGTCTCCACCAAAAAAATACAAAAACCAGTCAGGTGTGGCGGTTAGGATCTGGAGACCAGCCCGGCCAACACAGTGAAACCCCGTCTCCACCAAAAAAATACAAAAACCAGTCAGGTGTGGCGGCGCGCGCCTGCAATCGCAGGCACTCGGCAGGCTGAGGCAGGAGAATCAGGCAGGGAGGTTGCAGTGAGCCGAGATGGCAGCAGCACAGTCCAGCTTCGGTTCGGCATGAGAGGGAGACCGTGGAAAGGGGAGACGAGGGGGAGGGGGAGGGGGAGAGGGAGAGGGAGAGGGAGCTCTTTTTTTCTTTTCTTTTTTTTTGAGACGGAGTCTTGCTCTGTCGCCCAGGCTGGAGTGCAGTGGCATGATCTCGGCTCACTGCAACCTCCACCTCCTGGGCCTATATGACTTTCAAATTAGAAAAACAAAATTTTGGATGAAAATGAAGAACTCTTCCCTCACTAAAGAGCACAGTAATAAATGCAACAGAGCCTCAAATGACATCATGCTATTTAGTGATCAGTCTAGTAATTTAAAAACAAAACTCTTCAAGGATTACATATTTTCTTAACATTACAGATAAGGATATAAAAACTCTGCAAAGTAGTGAGTTCTGTAGTGAAAGATGAGTCAGTGGCAAAAAATTGGCAATATAATCCAGTATATTAATGGCTTGCAGATCCTATAATCCAGTATATCCAGTTTTAAAAATGAATGGTACATAATGGATAATACTAGTTAAAGTTAAACTATACAGAATGGATAGTTAAACTATACAGAATAGATAATATAATTTTTGTATGGTGGCATCTTGGTATCTGTGGGAGATTGGTTCCAGGACCCTGCTGGATACCAAAATCCAGGGATGCACAAATCCCTCATATAAAATGGTATACTACTTGCATACAACCTACATACATCCTCCCAAATACTTTAAATCATATCCAGATTACTTGTAATACCTAATGGAATGCAAATATTATGTAAATAGTTGCTATACTGTATTATTTAGGGAATAATGACAAGAAAACAAGTCTGTATATGTTCAGTACAGATGCAACCACCAACTTTTTCCTGTCTGGATATTTTTGATCTGCAGTTGGTTTGATCCATGGATGTGGAACCCACTGATATGGAGAGCCAACTGCATTTATTGTGTTAAAAGATACTAGGGTGCAAGTCTACTAGGTGAACATGCCCATGTGCTGCTCACAACCTGGATACCTAAAAACACTGCCCTCCACTTGGTCTGCTTGGTGGGTTCCCAGTGCTCTAGCTGGTATCTTTTCAGTGGATGAGGAGGAAAGGTCTTAAAGGGTAGTATTCTGATTGGTAATCTTTAAGTCCAACTCTTCTAAGAAGTTTTTATAAAACACCCAAAAAATTCACATTGTCATGCTTCATGATTGCTAAGTAATGTAGAAAAACAACAGTCCCATCAGTGTGATGGCTTTGCTATTTTACAAATTATGTCATTTGTGAATCAGAAAAATCCTCCTCTTCTGTATATTATAATGTAGCTTTGTTTTGTGTTAATCAATTAGATGTAGAAGAAACCTCAGGGAAGTATAATTTATTTTATTATTTTGGATAATCCAACAACTTAGTTCTTTAACTGATATCAGATTACCATGGACCACACTGGAAAGTCTCCAGGATCCTTGTGATACTACAATTGAAGCAGTGTTTGTTGAATAAATACCATATGTATTTCCAGCAGAACTGTGCTAGAAGTGTTGGGAAAGGAAAAGAAACATAAATACCTGTCACTCCTGTCACTCACATTGATTTCTTGTGTTCTACAGATTAAGGGAAAGTTAGACTTGCAATTTAGAAATTGAGTATTTCCAATAGAGAGGAGGGAATTGTTAGGGCAATAATTAATACTTTGAAGGTTCAGTAGTCAACAGTTTGACTTGTAGGGTCATGTTTTTTACTGCTCCTAAAATTGGGGAATTGGGGAAAAGAATATCAATAAGATAAAGTTGAGATCTTTTTCAGATTATAAAGATAATACATACACTGCCAAAAAGTTAAACTATACAGAACGGTAGCAAGAAAAAAATTATATAAAATCTCATTGCCCAGAGACAACTAATGTTCTTATTTTAGCATAACTCTAAACTTTTGTTACACACATTTCTTGCAAAAAAAGGACCAAAACTGTTTCAAAACTTAGTTTCTCAATAATATACCTTAAAATTTTTGTTAATAAATGTAATTCTACATTTTCATTTTAAATAGTTGCTCATTTCATTATTTGAGAGTGCCATAGTAAATTATTTAATTTATCCTGTTTTTTTAGAGATTTGGGTTTTTTCAAGTTTTATGGAATCTTACATACAATACCACCACACACACACACACACACACACACACATGCATATTTATGTTTATATTTACATAACATGTATAAGTATGTATTTTTGATCATTAATTTGATGATTTCCTTAGGATTAATTCCTGGAATTGGAATTGTTGCATCAAAGGGTAGGCATATTTATGTCTTGACACAATATTGCCAAATTGCCCTCCAGAAAGGTATAGTCAGTTTATACCCTGACCCACAAAATGGGAGTGCTTGTATTGAGACCAATATCACCAATACTATGTATGAGGGGATTCAAAATTTCATGGAGGCTGAGTGTGGTGGCTCACATCTGTAATCCCAAGATTTTGGGAGGCCAAGGTGGGAGGATTGCTTGAGCCCAGGAGTTCGGGAACAGCCTGGACAACATAGTGAGACTCCCATCTCAATATTTTAAGAAAGTTCATGGAAAGATGGAATTAAAAGATAAAAATAAAAATATATAAACTTTAGTTCTCAACATAAGCTCCATCAAGTTCAAGACAATTTTGTAAGCAATGATACCAGTCATTTAGTCCATCCCTAAAGAAGTGAGTGACCTTGGAATTTAATCATGTCAAAACAGTTTTTTTCACATTATCAACTGAAGAAAAAAGGGTGCCCTTTACAGATATTTTAAGATTAGGAAACAAAAAGAAGTCAGGAGGAGCCAAATAGAAGAGTAAGGCAGATGTCTAATGATTTTCCATTGAAATTCTTACAAAATTGTCTTTGTTTGACAAGAGGAATGAGCAGAGCAGAGAAGACCTCTTCTGGTAAAGCTTTCTTGGGTGTTTTTCTGCTAAAGCTTTGGCTAAATTTCTCAAAACACTCTCATAATAGGCAGATGTTACTGTTCTTTGGCCCTCCAGAAAGTCAACAAGCAAAATGCTTTGCACCTTCCAAAAAACTGTTGCCATGTGATATGGCTTGGCTCTGTGTCCTCGCCCAAATCTCATGTTGAATTGTAATCCCCATGTGTTGGGAGAGGGGCCTGGTGGGAGGTGATTGAATCATGGGGGCAGTTTTCCCCTTCCTGTTCTCATGATAGTGAGTTCTCATGAGATCTGGTTGTTTGAAAGTGTGTGGCACCTCCCTCTTCTCTCTCTCTAGTGCTCCGCCATGATAACACATGCTTACTTCCCCTTCACCTTCCACCATGATTGTAAGTTTCTTGAGGCCTCCCAGCCATGCTTCCTGTACAGTCTGTGGAACTGTAAGTCAATTAAACCTCTTTTTTAATAAATTACCCAGTCTCAGGTAGTTCTTTATAGCACTGTGAGAACAGACTAATATGCCATGACCTTTGCTCTTGACTGGTCCACTTTTGCTTTGACCAGATCACTTCCACTTCTTGGTAGCCATTGCTTTGATTGTACTGTCTCTTTAGGATTGTACTGGTAAAGCCATATTCCATCTCCTGTTACAATTCTTTGAAGAAATGCTTCAGGATCTTGATCCCACTTGTTTAAAATTGTCATTGAAAGCTCTGCTCTTGTCTGCAGCTGATCTGGTGCAACAGTTTTGGCACCCATCCAGTAGAAAGTTTGCTCAACTTTAATTTTTCAATCAGAATTGTGTCAGCTGAACCAACTGAGATATCTATGGTGTTGAATATTGTTTCTGCTGTTAATTGTTGGTCCTCCTCAATTAGGGCAGCAAAAAGATTAATTTTTTCCCCTCAAATTGATGTGGATTGTCTGTGGGCTTCATCTTCTCACCATTTCATCCCATCAGTGATTTCCCCATTCTTCCTCCCAAGCTTCATCATAAATTTGATGTTTGTTCTTGCTTCAATTTTAGCAGAAATCATGTTGTTCTGATACTGGATGTTTTCAAACTGATATCTTATCCTTCTTAGTGCTTCAAACCACATCCTGTTCAGGAATGTTACAAGTTAGTATGAGGGCAAAAAATTTGAAATCCATGTATAGTTTCTTTATAATATGCATTTTCCATGAGCTTTTTGAACTCTCCTCATATTACCAGTTTAAAAACACGTGGGACTTTTCTAGGTCAAAAGTTTCTCTCCTCTTTTAAAATTTGCTTTCTGTCAATTACAAGTAAGGTTGAATATCTTTTTACATGTTTAATGGACATTTTAATTCTTTCTTTTGTGACTTGCCCACTCAGGGCCTTTGCCCACATTTTAATTTAGATATTAATCTTTTTCTTATAGATTTTAAATGATTATTTATATATTTATTATATTACTTTTCTGTTTGTCATATATGTCATGGATTTTTTCCAGTTCATTTTGTATCTTTACTTATGTGTTCTTCTTTTTCTATACAGAACTTTTAAATTTATAATTTTTAAAAATTTAAATAAAAGTTTTTCTAGGGAGTCCCTGCTTGTTGCTAATTTTCTTTGTTGATTTAATTTACAGAAAACAAATCTAATATAAGCCTATTAATAAAATCTGGGAATACTTATAAGTTGAATAATAAATATACTCAGTACTTTATCATTGAAAGCAGGTAATACTTTCTAAATTTTTAGCTGTTAATTAAAATTCGAACGAGAATGTTTTCCCCATTAATGTGTGTACTATAAGACACATATACTTCTTTTACTTTTCTAATTTGATTATAATTTAGTGTCTCTATACCTGGGTCTTTATACCTATTTCTATATATCTTTACATTTTAGGCATTTGTGAAGAGTAGCACTTCTGTGGAAAGACATAAACAGACATTTAGCAACTTGGCAATTTGTATATTTGCATGTTCTCACACACATACACACACATATTAGAGCTCAGCTTTGTCAGAGAGCATTTATTGAGCTCACAAAATGTATGTAGGAAAATATCACTGTCCTAATGTGGTTAATAGAAATGGAAGTTTGTTACAAATAGTTACTGCTAACAGAACTCACATTTGTACTTTTTAAAAAAGTGTCATGAGTCTGACCTTTTTATTTTGGTAATTGAAAGGTAGCAGGAAGGACAATAATTCAGCTGTGGGACAATGTAAGGGGTTTTGGTGAATACTTGCCAAATACCATTTTATATAGACCTACATGTAAAGCAAATAGTGACCTTGTTGCAAAACCCAGCTCCATGTGTTCAGTCAAATTTCCTCTGAAAAAAAATCATGAAGTGAGCTGCCACCCACAATTCAACCTGGTTAAATGTTACCTTTGTCTTTTAACAAAAATGTAAAACCCATGGGCCCAATTCACTCTACTTGGCTCTGTATAAAGGGTGAGTTAAATAGTAATAATTAGGGACAGACTGGAAACACTTGAAAAAATTAAACTAGGGATTAACTCAGGTGCTAAAAGTTGCTGAAGTTCTTTTTGACCTTGTCTTGTAAACATAATCTGTTTTGGTAACCTTGATTGCTTTGCAAAGTTGACTGGTTGACATAACATCTCCCTGTGAGGTAGGTTCCTAAGCATTCAATCAAATATGAGACTAAGAGATAGGAGTAATAGTATGCTTAATATTTGAATTATTACTTCAGGACTTGTTACATAGACTCTTTAAAAGAAAAAGTGTTTTCACACTCACATTTCTGATCCAGTTGGGGGCCATACTTTTATTGCTACATGGACTTTCAAAGACTCCAAGCTCATTTCGATTGCTGGTGCAAGGGTATAATATATCGTAGTAATTTGGCATTTGTTTATTATTATTGTCACTGAATCTGCACATTTGAAATTTATTTTTAGTTAATGAATGCTGTTGTACATGAGTGGGTCTCTCAGAAGCCAATAGGATACACCAAGACCCCAGTGTCAATTAAGAGTTGAGTAATAGTTTGTGTACTTTATTTATGTTTTCTTTTTGGCAAGTTTATAGATTTTTGAGCAAATTTTTTGAGCATTCTAAGATGTAACCCTTTTGAGGGTATATACAAGATCCCCACAACTTGTAAATTTAAAACATAAATATAAATAGAATATAAATAATTTTTTGGTATAGCTTTACTAGAGTGCAGAATGATATAATCTTTTTTTTTTTAATTTGTGACTTGCATTCTTTTTTTTTAATTAATTTTTTTTATTATACTTTAAGTTTTAGGGTACATGTGCACATTGTGCAGGTTAGTTACATATGTATACATGTGCCATGCTGGTGCGCTGCACCCACTAACTCGTCATCTAGCATTAGGTATATCTCCCAATGCTATCCCTCCCCCCTCCCCCCTACAATCTTTTTACTTTACCATAAGTTGATGTATTAAAATTTTAAAAACGAAGTATGATCTGTCAGACAACAGAGTCTGAATTTAAGGAATTTGAAGAAGGCAATGATTCTGTATCAATAACCCTTTTAGTGGGTATGACTTTAGAAGACATTAGCTTTTCAATAGTACCTAGAGGAATTGTGCACAGTGAAGACTATACACTTGGTTATTATATTTAAATTGGACCATACAGTTTTTAAGAGTATATAATGACATTACCCATAATGTTTCTAGCACATTGCCTTTCTAGCCTATAACAAGGGTCTGAGAGATGTTACTCTATTAAGTTAATGACCCAGGCTTCCCTGATATTGGCACTCCCAGGAATTATCCCTATTTTACAGATGAAGAAATCAAGTTTTAGAAACATTAAAGAAATTTCCCAGCTCACATAGTAAGTGCTAGAACTGGGCTTTAAACCCAGGCTTGCTGAACACTGTGATAGTCAACAGGGTTTGCCAAATCTTGGTGCGTTTACCTCTGGTAGTACACATGAAATTATTTTAGATGGAACACAAACACATCTTTAAAAATGTAATATGTGTGTATTTTTAAAAACCATCCTCTCCATCCATTTTTTAATTCTGTGTTTTGTTTCTGTCGTATAGTACCTGGAAAATCCTTATTCACATACAAAAAATGTTTGCCTTACAAATGAAAGAAGATATTTGCAGTATCCCTGAAGCATCTTTTAAAAACTTTCTATTTTCTATTTTTAAAATAGCAGCTTTATTGAGATCCAATTCACATATCATCAGGCTCACCCTTTTAAAGGTGTGGATTTTGGTGGTTTTTAGTATATTCACAAAACTGACCATTGATTATTACTATCTAATTTCAGAACATTTTTATCACCTCAAAAAGAAACCCCATAGGAATTCAGCAGTCACTCCTCATTCTTCTCTCCCTATATCTTCTGACAACCATGAATCTATTTCCTGTTTCTATGGATTTACCTGTTTTGAATATTTTTTATAAATGGAATTGTGCAATATGTGGCCTTTTGTGTCTGGCTTCTTTCACTTTGCATGTTTTCAAGGTTATCCATTTTGTATGATGTATGAGTATTTTGATCCCTTTTATGGTCAAATAATTTTCCATTATTTGGAAATTTATTTGTATGGATGTGTCACATTTTGTTTATCCATTCGGCAGTTGGTAGCCACTTCTTGGCTATTATGAATCATGCTGCTATGAACATCCATGTACAAGTATCTGAGTCCTTATTTTCAAACTTTTGGGCAACGTATCTAGGAGTGAGATTGCTGGCTGATACAATAACTCTTTGTTTAACTTTTTTAGGCACCACCAAACTGTTTTCCATGGTAGCTACAGCATTTTTTTTTTTTTTTTGAGACTGAATTTCTCTCTTTTTGCCCAGGCTGGAGTGCAATGGCGCAATCTCTGCTCACCAGAACCTCCGCCTCCTGAGTTCAAGCGATTCTCCTGCCTCAGCCTCCCTAGTAGCTGGGATTACAGGCATGTGCCACCACTCTGGCTAATTTTGTATTTTAAGTAGAGACGGGGTTTCTCCATGTTGGTCAGGCTGGTCTCGAACTCCCGACCTCAGGTGATCCACCAGCCTCAGCCTCCCAAAGTGCTGGGATTACAGGCATGAGACACCACACCTGGCTGAGCTACAGCAACTTACATCCCCACTGACAGAGTGTGAGGGTTCCAATTTCTCTCTATCCTCACCAACACCAGTTATTTTCCATTTTATTGATTGTAGCCATCCTAGTGGGTGTGATGTGATATATGTATTTATTTTAATGTATATTTGCAAATATAATTACCTTATTAAGCTCATGGTAATATTTGTTTTCCCTTTATGGAAGCAATAAGACTCCTTAAGTATACTTTTACTTAAGGAGAAAAAAGTCACTTAAAGAAAATTAGCAGATAAATAATGTGTAGATGAGATGTGGACACTGCAAAATTTGTGAAGGTGTCATCTTGGGCAAATTACTAGATTTCTGTGAACCTCAATTTCTTGTGGCAATAAAAGAGGACATTGGATTGCTGTGAGGATTAAATGGGCTAGTATTCATAAAGTACTCGGAAGAGTACCTGTAAAAGTATGTGCTAAATAAGTAGAGAAGGTGGTGTTGAATAAGCCAAGTTTGAGAAACTCTTGCATAACTTACAGTACAGCTCTTTATTGGCAGTGACTGACTTTTTCTATAGGAGGTATTCAATGTTTAAGTAATAAAATGGATGGCCAAGTGAATGTAATTGTGTTGAATTTCCCTGTCCACTCTGAGCTTGCAATGATAAAAGATGCTGTAGAAATGAAGAATTTTCTTGGAGTGGGGATGGCCTGGTAACACAGGCATAAGAGAGTCACTGCTGTTATTCTACTGCAGAAAAACCCAAGCTACTCTCCAGCACCAGCCACCATTAAAGACTCTAGTGCTGATGCTGGGAGGTATGAAAAACACCCATCCTTCTCCTCCTGGCTTCTTGGCTTCTTTCTTATTTGTTTTTTCTTTTTCAAATTATTTTAAAATTAATAGGTGTGGTTAGATTTCAGTTCTCTTTCTTTTAGGCCATAACAAAAAGGCAAATATGCTATGACGATAAATGGTGATATTTCATGAAGTCTTTATAATGGGATTTGCACTAGATATTGTTCTCATGAAAAATCACAGTTGCAGTCAACAGTAGCCACCTGACTGCCACTTGACATTTTGGGAAGTGAAACATTATCAACAACTCCCTTCTCTTATCAAATCCATTCTCTCACACTTGGATGTTAGAGTTTAAACATTCATAAATTAAATAGCCAAATAAAAGTGATTATTTTACATTAGATCAAACACAAAGAACTTTCTTGAGTAAAGCAAGAGAGCTAATGAAAAAAAATTTCACTAAAATGAAAAAAACACTTTAATTTTCATTTACAGAATTATGAGCAGTGTAATGTTCTCTGCTCAGCAGTGCCACTGTTTTATGCATCCTTACAGTTAATAACTTATTCAAGGTATTAAATCTGTCACATTCCTTTTACTTGGGTCTGTGATGAAGAATTTACAGCAGGAGACCCAGAACTGACCCAGCAATTCGAAAACATAACACAGATATGAATCCAATTATTCCCCATCTAAACGCTGACATTTATGCCCTGCATTGATATGTGACATCTGAACCAGCCATATTTAATATCTGACTCATCAAAGCCAATCCAGAAGCACAAGGAAAAGGATTATTTCAACCCACTTTCAGAATAGAGTTCACAAACAAAAGGAAAAGAGAGCATGTCAGCCTGCTCTATATAATTTAGATATTGACATAAAACATATTTTTAAAAGTTGGTTAAAGAACCGAATATGTGCTCCCCACGGTGTGCTGGTCTTTTTCCCTTTTGTGACTACATTTGCACTGAAAAAGAAAGAGTTGCTTGTAGAAGTTCATGAAACAAAACAAATCACTTCTGTAGCAGGACTATATCAGTGGGTTGCTGCTCAGGTCTAAGGGTTCTTGTCAAATGCTGCTATCATTTCTGTTTTTATTCTTTGTAAAATCAGCAACTGGAGCCGCTTAAAACGTTTTTCATATAAAAACTCAACTGGATTAAACAGTGGCCTTGCAAAGAGAAGGGAGGGGTGGGGGAGATTCCTTTGAAAAAAATTTGACTGAAAATTCAGGGATTGTGGTATAAATAAAAATTATGTTAAAAATATGGATTATAAAATTAGGTATTTTATTTTATCCCTCTACAATGGAGAGGAAGGGAGATATATTCTAGAACCAGCTGAAAAGTGATAAATGAAAAGATTGTGAATCAGTGCTTCAAGCAATGAGGATGGGAGCCTTTTTCTTGTCCTCAGTGTTGAAGAAAGCAAAAGGAACCAGGAGATTAAGAGGTTAAGAGACTAAGATTTGGGAGAGAGTGAGTGAGTGTGCATCCTCAAAACACAGGTAAAGATTAAAGTAAAAGTCAAGGCTTGGGAAGCAGCTAGTCATAAAACCTTTCTTACATTTGATCAAAATTAGGTTCTATGTGGAGAAAAAAGTTTGAAGATTTTTTTGACTTCTAATGGATTTTATGTGAGAATAAAGGGACAGATTATCCATTAATCCCCAAGGAAATTTTTTTTAGCCAACTTTTTATGTTGTATGAATTAGACTTTGCCTTTTTATTGTTATTATTTTATGAGAGACACATTCTCTCATGATCACGAAAGGGATCAATACAAAGCAACACGATAAAGCAATCCAGTATCTCCAGAACTTGAAGTAAAAACAAAAGAGAAAAATTCGATGTCAAAACTCAAGATGGCAGTAAGAATGACCCTCTTCCACTAACACACAGACTATATTTGTATGATGTGGGTATTTTAATCCATGGAAAAATGTGACCTGGAAAAACACATACCAAAATCTTAGCAGTGATTATATTTTAGGGAATATAAATAATCTGCTTGACTAGCGGATTATCTTTACTTTGCATTTGCCTCTGTCAGAGCCGAATGGCTTTCACTGATTCTGAATTGTTTTTTATGCAAATTTCTTGGTGTATAAATATATACTACATGGGTTAAACAAGCGAGAACCTCACACATGTGTGTGGTGCAGCTTCTCAAGAGTGGATCTTTTTTCTCTCCTAGCTGTTAGTGTATAGCAAGTTTCTTTACTGTTTCTCTAGACAGTAATTAGAAATTTTCTGTTTCTTGTTTCATGAACAGAGAAGTCTGTCTTTATTTCCTGGATTTCAGTAGATATCTCATTCCAGCTTCCATTTGCATAGCCGTAAACCATGGATTCTCTGCCAGGTACAGGCTTTAAAGCTCCAGGATCTAGCCCAATTAAGAGCTCTGATTGGTTTAGATATTTCTATAAATTTTCTGCAACTGCTCAGGTTCTGACTCTGAATTCCCTTTTTATATCTGTTACCTGGAGTATTTTTTGTTTGTTTGTTTTCAAACTGTCTGATAAAAAGTGTTTTGCAATATTCTATACAGTTGGTTAGAAGTCCACAGTGTATTTGTTGATGATTTGAACAACCCTGGAAGCCAGGTAGAGTTTGCTGATAATTACTACCTGACTTCCTGTAGGTAATGTGAACATTAAAAATAGGGATATTAGTAATTCTAAGAGTGAGTGGACTCAAGGAAGGTCAGGAAAACCCCAGTTTACAGGCAGTCAATTCTTTTACTTTACCTACCTTGTCTTTTATCTGGAAAACCAGACTATAATTTTTTTCTCTTCCTTTTTTTTTTTTTTTTAATTGCATTGAACTCTTTACCCCTGAAGGATTTTTTTCCCCTCAAATGTTTCCTGGTAAGTATGTCTGTTAATTTAAATCGGCAATTATGATCAACAAGCTAATATGCAACATTAGTCACGATTTGTCTAGCATTTAATTTGGTGAAGAACAAAGGAAGAAGGCAGTGCTGACACCTTAAGACCTTCAGAAAACAAAACTTTGAGACGGTAGGGCAGAAACGTGTGCTTGTTTCCATGAGACTGCACAACATCCCTATCTGAAACTCCAATAATCTCCACTGAATGTTAAAGGTTTTTTTTTTTTTTTTTTTTGTAAGCAGGATTGTATTTTACTCATTCTTGTATTTCCCAGTGGCATCTGGTGTATATCTTATGCTCTACATACTTGTTGACTTGGATCTCAGATAAATAAGTTTCCCATCAAAGCTGGAAACATTTTTCCTCTATGGTTATGATCTTTATATGTAGATAGCCATTTTTGGTAGTGAATGCTTTAGTACAGATTTGTTCTTCATCAGTGGAATTCCAGCTCTACATTGTTATGTCCCAAACAGGAAAGTCTTGTTTTGGATAGTAGGAGGAGGAACCAGTTAATGTAATGTAATGTAATGTAATGTAATGTAATGTAATGTAATGTAATAGATGATATATTTACCTTATGTTTTTGTCATCTTTAGCTGCCTAGCATCCATTTTCCTTTTCCTAATTACATGAAATTTGTGGGGGTGAACTCCTCCCTCTGTTCTTAAAATTGTGATTTTGGTGGGATATAATTGACTTAAACCAGTCAGCTTAATCTATCCTTGGGCCACTATGACTAATTACAAATGAGTTTGTAATCCAGTCAGAGGTAGTGAGAGGGAAGAAAACATTTGCAGGGGTTTACATTGGAAACTTGCCACATTGGAAGGACCAGCAATTCACTGAGACAGGAACAGGCATATCTAAGATGAGTTTGCCTTTCTTTCAGTACCACTGTCTGGGAGTTAACCCTGTTTAGTTAACTGGTATTGAATCACACATAATATTGCATCAGATCAGGGGACTCCCTTTAAAGAAAAGGAGGTGCAGGCAATGGGCATCCACTGGAACTATCTCATTTCACATCACCTAGAACCTGCTGGCCTGATAGAGTGTTAGAATGGCCTGGTTAAGGGAAAACTGAAGGGCCAGCTTAGAAGCAATACTTTACGAGAATTCAGTGCCATCCTTCAGGACACATAGATACTTTGAATCAAAGATATTTTTATGGTACCCATCCTCAATGGGATAATTATGTGAGTTTGAGAACCAAGGGTGGAAACAGAAGTAGTTCCACTTATATCACTCTCAGTGGTATGATTCAGAGGTTTTACTAGATTCACAAAGTTGCACAGCCATCACCATTAATTACAGAACATTGTCATCACCCAAAAGAAGAAACTGTATACCCACTGGTAATTACTCCTCAAACCTCCTGCTCTCATCCCCTGGCAATCGCTAATGTGCTTTCTATCTATAAATTTCTTTATTCTGGTTATTTCATTTAAATGGAAACATACAATATGTGATCTAGCTTCTTTCACTTAGCATAATATTTCCAAAGTTTATCCATGTTGAAGCATGTATCAATACTTCATTCCTTTCCATGGTGGAATAACAGTGAATTATACAAATATACCATATTTTGTTTATTTACCTATCAGTTGACGAATATTCAGGTTGTTCCCACTTCGGGCAATTAAATAATGCTGCTATGAACATTAATGTAAAGTTTTTGTGAGGACATATGTTTTCAATTCTTTTGGTATATACCTAGGAATGGAATTGCTGGGTCACGTGGTAACTTTATGTTTAGCTTTTTGAGGAACTGTTTTCTAAACAGACAAATGTTACAAAACATTTTATTTATTTATTTATTTGTAATTGACTTGGACCTTAATTACATTGTGGTCAGACAATGTTATCTGTTCTTTAAATGTTGTTGTTTTATGATCTTGCATAGATATTATTTTCATGTATGTTATATGTCTACTTGAGAAGAATGTGTGTTTTCTAATTGTTGCAAAAAAAGGTCTCTATGTATTCACTAGTTCATGACCTTATTCATTACTGATATTTATTCTGCTTGATTATTAGGAACTGGGAGGGATTGTGGATTTGTCAGCTTCTCCGTAGGTTGCATCAGTTTTGCTTTATATATTTGGGGCTGTTTTTTATTAGATGTACATAATTTTATAATGCAATGTATTTCTGGTGAATTTAACCTTTTATTAAGATGTTCTGTCTTAAAACCTATTGCAACTACCATTCAAATAGCTATTCCAGCTTCCTTTTTGCTAATAGCTGTCTGGGATATAATTTTTCATCCCTTTACGTTCAACCTTTCTAAACTCTTATGCTTAGATGTTTTCTTCTTTACAGTATATAGCTGGACTTAAAAATGTTATCTCATAATTTCCACCTTTTAACTAATGAGTTTAATCTATTTACATTTTTGTTGAACTTTTGTTCGTTTATTTTTGTATTATTCTGTATTTTTATCTCTCATGCTTTGGTCTTGTACTCTGTAAATTTATTCTATTCTTTTGATTATTATCCTTGAGATATTATCATGCATGCTTAACTTAATGTTATCAGAGTTTGAAGTTAAACAATATCTTCTCTCCTAAAATATGCAAGGATCCTAGAATGTTTTAACTTTCATCACTCCTCTTCTGACCTATATGCTATTATTTTCCAGTACTTTAATTCTGTGTGTATTATTATTATTTTATATAATGTTTGTCCTTATAGATATGTTTGCCTTTTTGAAAAATTATTTCTCCCCACATCTCAAACTATCATTCTGGAATGATTCTTTATCTTGAAATATATGCTTTAGAAGTTATTTTGGCTGGTTCCTTGGTGGAAATCTACTTCCTTTGGGTGAAAAAGAATCTTTATTTTACCCTCGTTCTCTTAAAAGAGAGTTCTTCTGGGTATACATTTTTTATTCCATTATTTTTGTTGAGAGAACTGTGTAATTCTCATTGTCGTGCCTTTGTAGATAGCCTGTTAGATCTCATTTTGTTTCCTATTTTGCATTCTCTTTATTCTCTCCTTTTGGGATTCTGATTAGATGTATGCAGACTTTCTCATTTTATCTTCCACTTCACTTAATGTTTTTTAAAAATATTTTTCCATCTCGTCATTTTGCACTATACGCTAGGTATTTTTTTGACGTTCATTCTGGTTTACTATTTCTCTCTTAAAATGTCTTATCTGGCCTTTAATTGTGGATTAGTTTTTTAATTTTAATAATGCCATTAAAAAAATGTCTAAAAGCTGCATTTATTTCTTTTCAAATCTGTTGGGATTTTTCCTGTTGGGATTGTCTTTTATGTGATGCATCCTCAATTTTTCAAAATATTACCTACAAGGCAGGTCTGTATTTTTCTATCTGACCATTTTAATAACTGCAGTAGTTGAGAAGAGGGTCTAAAATTATTGGTTTTGTTCACTGTCTCTCAGACATAATGGATTACTTTCTTTTGTGTTTGAGCTATTGGATTGTGAATTCACGTCTTGATTTTATTCAATGGGAGTCACTGTTCGCAAGTTGATAACTAAGGAAGCTTTCTTCCAGAGAAGATTCACTTTGCCTCTGCCAGTAGCCAGAAGTAGCCATTAACTGTGGGACCTTGTCAACTACTCTCGATGCTCACAGCTCAATGGGGAAAATCCTAGGATCCCTTCCGACGTAACCGCTAGACCAGACTTATTTTGCCAAGACTAATTTTCCAGATGGCACCACTACCATTGATAACTGCTTAGAAGCACAGTAATCTCTCCCCATAGCCTATTGTTTTGGCACCACCGCCAATCCTAGCTAATTCTATTTTTTTTTTCGGAAGGGGAAGTTTTTTGTTTTTTTTTTTTTGAGACGGAGTCTCACTCTGTGTCCTAGGCTGGAGTGCCGTGGCGCGATCTCGGTTCACTGCAAGCTCCGCCTCCCGGGTTCCGGCCATTCTCCCGCCTCAGTCTCCCGAGTAGCTGGGACTACAGGCGCCCGCCACCACGACCGGCTATTTTTTTTTTGTATTTTTAGTAGAGACGGGGTTTCACCGTGTTAGCCAGGATGGTCTCGATCTCCTGACCTCGTGATCCGCCCGCCTTGGCCTCCCGAAGTGCTGGGATTACAGGCGTGAGCCACCGTGCCTGGCCTGGAAGGGGAAGTGTCTTTACACAGAAGTGGTGTCTTAAACCAGGAGTTAATTGCTCTGTAGTTGAAGGGTCTTCCAAAGCACCTAGGCAATTTCAATGTCAGAAAAAGTAGAACCGACATTGTTGAGATTTTATAAAAACAAATCCCTATAATCACGGAGGCATTCCGTCCCTATGTATTCTTAAGTGATGCAGAACATTGACTAAGCTAACACTTTTAAAATTGAGTCTCTCTAACAAGAAGTTTTCTCCTAAGAAAATATCTATTTCTGGCTGGGTAGGTTTTTTTGTTTGTTTGTTTTTTTAGAAGTTAATCACAAATATGGCAAAAAAGATAATAGAAATTGCATTCTTGTTTTTTGTTTGTTTGTTTGTTTGTTTGTTTTAGACAGGGTCTCACTCTCGTCACCCAGGCTGGAGTGCAGTGGTACAACCTTGGCTTACTTCGGCCTCCGCCTCCCAGATTCAAGTGATTCTTCTGCCTCAGCCTCCTGAGTAGATGGAACTACAGGCATGCACCACCACAGCCAGCTAATTTTTGTATTTTTAGGAGAGACAGGGTTTCACTGTGTCGGCCAGGCTGGCCGCGAACTCCTGACCTCAAGAGATAAGCCCACCTCAGCTTCCCAAAGTGCTGGGATTACAGGAGTGAGCCACAGCACCTGGCTGAGGAATTGCATTCTTTATCAGTGGAATCACAACCATTCATCATTTAGCTATCTTATCCTCCTTAAAACATTAGTCTTTGTGTAATTGCAAACCATTAATGGGAAGAGCACTTCAGCTTTATCTTTTTGAGGTCTTTCACCACATTTTGTTAACATTATAATAAGACATATTTGATTAGGGCTGCCAACTTCCAGGATTTATGAGAAGTGGTTACAGAAAATAAAGAAGAAATATGGAGGTGTCTTTACTTAACATTAATTCATTTAACATTTAGTGAGTACCCACTTCATAGTGGAATAGTAGTAGGGATTACAATGGCAAGTAGAAAGATGGTTACTATATCCTTGGAGCTTGCAGTTTTTGTTTTGTGTGTGGGAAGGACCAGATAAAGCATTGATCAAATAATCACACAAATAAGTGAAAAATTTTAACCATGTTAACTGCCATGAAAAAGAGAGACATGGTGCAAAAGACAGACATGGTGCAGTGTGTGTACAGAAAACTTGCTGTAGTCAGGGAGGCTGGGAAAGGCTTCCCTGAGAAAGTGACCACTGAACTGGCAGCTGAAGGATGAATAGGAGCTTACCAAACGAAGTGAAGTGGTAAGTGAAACACCAGGCAGAGAAACCACCAATAAGCAGGAGCATGGCATATATAAGGAACTGAAAGAACTTAGTGTCTGGCGCCAACAATGCCATCGTGCAGTGAGATGAGGCTGGAGAGTTGGTCCAGACCGAGCCACATGAAGGAGTTTTGAATTTTTCTTAAGAGTAATCGAAAATCATGCAGATGTCTAAACCCATTAATGTGTGTGCATTTGTATTTAGAAAGCATGCAGAAAGGATTTCAGGATGCAAAAGTGGGTGCAGGTAGGAAAGTTAGGATGCTATTGCAGTCGTGAAGTTGCTTGTCCTAGTTACCTTAGACTAGGATGTCCTGTTAACTATCAACTTTGCTTCAAAAAGTATATGCCTCCTGAATCAGGTTTTTAGGCTCTTTTAACTGATCAAATGTTTCAAAGTGTGCAAAATCACACTTTGCACAAATTTTCATAGCGAAAATATCGTATCTAAGAGAAGTTATGCTATGTCTGATCCAGGTGCATCAAATTTCCATTTTTTAATTGCTGTCTAATTATGCTGTCTCCATTGATTGCATTCACTTTCTAACAACCATGCACTAGGCTCTTTCATTATCCTTTGTAGACTTCACTCGTATGCTTGTCTTACAATTGCTTTCACATCTGCCAAGGAAAAATTCTCACTACTCAGTTCACTCCTGGTTGTTCTAAAGGACCATGGAAGTTTTATCTGCAACAGGTGTATGGATCAAGTGTGTAAGTGGATAAGATCATGTATCTTTGACTTGAAGATTTTTTTTATTAATACACAATAATTGCACATAATAATTATGGGGTACATGTAATATTTTGGGGGCATGCATACAATATGTAGTGATCAAACCAGGATGGTTATAATATCCACCACCTCTAATGTTTATCATATCTTTGTGTTGGGAATATTTCAAATCTACTCTCCTAGCTATTGTGAATCTACAATAAATTACCGTTAACTATAGTCACTCTATTGTGCTATCAAATACTAAAACTTAGTTTTTCTATCTAACTGCATTCTGTATCCATTAATCAAACTGTCTTCATTTCCTTCTCCCCTTACCCTTCACAGCATCTGGTAACTATCATTCTACTCTCTACGTCCATGGGATTCACTTTTTTAGCTCCCACATATGAATGAGAACATGTGATATTCATTTTTCTGTGCCTGGCTTATTTCACTTAACATAATGCCTTCCAATGCCATCCATATTCTTGCAAATGACAGAATTTCATTCTTTTTTACAGCTAAATAGTATTCTATTTTATATATATATGTGTATATATATATATGTGTATATATATATATAATGTTTTCTTTATCCAAGCATTTGTTGATGGACACAGGTTGATTCCCTATCTTGGCTATTGTAAATAGTGCTGCAATAAACACGGGTGTGCAGATATCTCTTCAATATACTGATTTCCTTTCTTTTGGATACATACCCAGCAGTGGGATTGCTGGATCATGTGGTAGACCTATTTCTAGTTTTCTGAGGAATCTCCATATTGTTCTCCATAGTAGTTATACTAATTTACATTCCCATAAGCATTGTACTAGCATTCCCCTGTCTCTGCATCCTCACCAGCATTTGCTATTTATAGTCTTTTTGACAGTAGTCATTATAACAGGTGTGAGATGCTATCTCTTTGTGGTTTTGTGTTTCCCTGATCATTAGTAATGTTGATAATTTTTTTGATATGCCTGTTGGCCATTTATATGTCTTCTTTTGAGAAATGTCTATTCAGGTCATTTGCCTATTTTGAAGTCAGATTATTTGCTATTATGTTGTTTTGAATTCTGTATGTATTCTGGTTATTGATCTCTTGTTGAATGGATAATTTGCAAATATTTATTTCCATTCTACAGGTTGACGCTTCACTCTGTTGACTGTTTACTTTGCCATGCAGAAGCTTTTTAGCTTGATACCATCTCATTTGTCTATATTTGGTTTTGTTGCCTCTGCTTTCAAGGTCTTATCCAAAAAATCATCTCCCAGACCAGTGTCCTGAAGTATTTCCCCAGTGCTTTATTCTGGTAATTTCATAGTGTCAGATCTTACATTTAAGTCTTTAACCCATTTTGGTTTGACTTTTATATATGGTGAGAGATAGGGGTCTAGTTTCATTTTTCTACATATGAATATCAAGTTTTGCCAGCACCATTTATTAAACAGTCTGTCTTTCCTTCACTGAATGTTCTTGGCACCTTTGTTGAAAATTAGTTGGCTGTAAATATGTAGATTTATTTCTGGATTTTCTATTCTGTTCTATTGGTCTATGCCTCTGTTTTTACGTCAGTACCATGCTGTTGTGGTTACTGTCTGTAACTTTGTAGTATATTTTAAAGTCAGGTAGTGTGATGCCTTCAGCTTTATTCTTTTTTGCTTAGGATTGTCTTGGTTCTTCAGAGTCTTCTGCAGTTCCATATGAATTTTAGGATTAAAAAAATTTCTGTGAAGAATTCATCGGTATTTTGATAGAGATTGCATTGAATCTAAGGATCACTTTTGGTAGTGTGGTTATTTTCAAATATTACTTCTCATCCATGAATATGTTTTCATCTCTTTGTGATTTCTTCATTTTTTCATCAGTGTTTTATTGTTTTCCTTGTAGAGGTCTTTCACCTCCTTGATTAAATTTATTCCTAGGTATTTTTTAAGGCTATCTTGTAAATGGGATTACTTTCTTGATTTCTTTTTCCACCAGTTGGTTGTTTGTGTAAGGAAATGCTACTGATTTTTGATATTAATTTTGTATTCCGTAACTTTACTGAATTTGTTTAATCAGTTCCAAATGTCTTTTGGTGGAGCTTTTAGAGTTTTTTATATGTAAGATCATGCCATTGGCAGGTAGGAAAACTTTTATTTTTTCCTTTTCAATTTGGATGTCCTTTATTTCTTTCTGTTGCCTAATTGTTCTAGCTAGGAATTCTAGTTCTATGTTGAATAAGAATGGTGAATGTGGGCATCCTTGTCTTGTTCCAGGAAAAGGTCAAAGCTTCGGTACAAAGTTAGCTGTGGGTTTGTCATATATGGCCTTTATTGTCTTGTGATATGCTCCTTTTATACCTAGTTTGTTGAAGGTTCTTATCATGAAGCGATGTTGAATTTTATCAAATGCTTTTTCTGCATCTGTTGAGATGATGAGACGGGTTTTGTTCTTCATTCTGTTGATGTGATATATTGTGTTTATTGATTTGCATATGTTAAACCATCTTTGCAAACCTGGGATAAATCCCACTTGATCATGGTATCATGGTTTACAGTCTTTTCTATGTACAGTTTGATTTGCTTTGCTAGTATTTTGCTGATAATTTTTGCATCTATGTTCATCAGGTATTTTGGCCTGCAGTTTGTTTTTTTTTTGTCCTTGTCTGGTTTTGGTATCAGGGTAATGCTGGCCTCATGGAATGAGTATAGAATGAGTTTCGAATAATTCCTTCCTCTTCAATTTTCAAGAAGAGTTTGAGAAGAATTGGTATTAGTTCTTTAAATATTTGGTAGAATTCAGCAGGAAAGTAATCATAGTTCTCTTAAATATATTTAATTTCTCTTAAATACATTACTTGTCACTTGATGGTCCTTTTGTACTTATCTCAGGAATAAAATGCAGCACATTTTCATGAACTTATGACACTTCTTTCCTAGGTCGTGCCATTCACAAGAAAACACAGAGTGTGGTCATTACCCCAATGGCTATTATTTGCTGATTAATATGAAATGTGTATCTCATTGCTCTGTTTCTGTGCTATTCCATGCCTATTACAACTTTCTGTTTTAGTAACAAATCATAGTGTAATCTTTTTGAAGAAATTTTAAAGTTAACATGAGAAATCTCAACAGTACATGTAACTCATGTGAAGTGCTGATAATATGAGCAGCAATGACCATGTTTGTGCATCTATAGGTAATGACCGCCATATCATGGCTATCACCTGGCCAACAGGGATTTTAAGATCACATTGATTTTTTTTTTTCAATAATAAGGTTTAATTTTTTTTTTTTTTTGAGACAGTTTCTCTCTTGTTGCCCAGGCTGGAGTGCAGTGGCACAACTCAGCTCACTGCAACTTCCACCTCCCAGGTTCAAACGATTCTTCTGTCTCAGCCTCCCAAGCAGCTGGGATTACAGGCACCCACCACCATGCCTGGCTAATTGTTTTTTTTTGTATTTAGTAGAGATGGGGTTTCACCATGTTGGCCAGGCTGGTCTTGAGCTCTTGAGATGCGCCTGCCTCAGCTCTCAAAGTGTTGGAATTACAGGCATGAGCCACCATGCCCAGCAATAAGGTTTAGTTTTTAGAGCAATTTTAGGTTCACAGTAAACTTGAGCAGAAAGTACAGAGTCTTCCTATCTACCCCATGTCCCCCACACAAACTGCCCAACTAGCAATATCTTGCACAAGGGTTAGGATATTTGTTATAATCAATGAACCTGCACTGACATATCATTACCATCCAGAGTGCATAGTTTACAATAGGGCTCACCCTTGGTGGTGTATATTCTATGGGTGTGAACAAGTATATGACATGTATCCACTGTTATACTATCATACAGAATAGTTTTACTGCCCCAAAAGTCCTCTGTATTCTGCCTATTCATCCCTCTCTACCCGCTGATATCTGGGAACCACTAATCATTTTACTGTCTCCATAGTTTTGCTTTATTCAGAATGTCATGTAGTTGGAATTATATAGTATGTAGCCTTTTCAGACAGGCTGCTTTTATTAAAGTTTTATCATAGTAATATGCATTAAGTTGCCTCTGTATCTTTTCATTTGATGGCTCATTTCTTTTTAGTGCCAAATAATATTCCATCGTCTGGATATATCATAGTTTATTTATCCATTTACCTACTGAAGGACATCTTAGTTGCTTCAAAGTTTTGGCAATTATGAGTAAAGCTGCAGCAAACATCCATGTGCAGGTTTTTGTGAGAACGTAAGTTTTCAACTCCTTTGGGTAAATACCAACAAGTATGATTGTTGGATCATCTGGTAGGAGTATGTCTAGTTTTGTAAGGAACTCCTAGACTGTATTCCAAAGTGGCTGTACTGCTTTGCATTCCCATCAGCAATGAATGAGAGTTTGTGTTGCTCCACATTCTCACTAGCATTTGGTGTTGACAGTGTTTTGAATTTTGGCCATTCTAATAGGTACATAGTGGTAACTCATTGTTGTTTTAATTTGCAATTCCCTAATGACAGATGATGTTGAACATCTTTGTAAATGTTTATTCACCATCTTCCTATGATTTTTGGTTATGGTGTCTGTTTAGGTCTTTTGCCCATTTTTAAATTGGGTTGTTCATTTTCTTATTGTTAAGTTTTAAGAGTTCTTTGTATATTTTAAATAATAGCCCTTTATCAGATATGTATTTTGCAAATATTTTCTCCCACTCTGTGGCTTGTCTTCTCATTCTCTTGAAGATCCCACTGATTTTAAGCCATAATTTAAAATATGTAAAATGTGAAAGAGATATTCACTTTAGAATCAGTGAAATATAGTAATTCATGCAAAAGTCTTTTTCAACTTTCATTTTAGATTCAGGGGGTATATGTGCAGGTTTGTTACATGTGCAAAAGTCTTAATGAATCAGCAATGGCAACCAAGAGGGAGGCTGTAGGCTTTGGTTTATTATGGAAACTAGATGACACAAGGCTGAATATAATATTAATAGCAATTTGATCCCCTAAATCTTTAATATGGAATGATGAGTCGTATGTAATAGGAAGAAATGTAATAGGAATAAACATAAAATCCTGTACTTAGGCTCAAACAAAACAAAACAACTCTAAAAGTATAAGATAGAGCAGAATTGATTTACATTTTTATATAAATGTGTTTGTATGAAAAGACTGTTGTTAAAAATTGGCTATAGGCCGGGTGCAGTGGCTCACACCTATAATTCCAGCACTTCCGGATGCTGAGGCGGGTGGGCGATTTGAGGTCAGGAGTTCGAGACCAGCTTGGCCAACATGGTGAGACCCCCGTCTCTACTAAAAATACAAAAATTAGCCGAGCATAGTGGTGTGCACCTGTAATCCCAGCTACTTGGGAGTCTGAGGTAGGAGAATCAGGTGAACCCGGGAGGCGGAGGTTGCAGTGAGCCAAGATCGCGCCACTGCACTCCAGCCTGGGTGACAGAGTGAGACTCTGTCTTCAAAAAAAAAAAAAAAAAAAAAAAAGCTATAAATTCAACAACGTGAGGTGACTGCCAAAAAGAAAAAAAATACAGAAGACTTGAATCTCATGTTGTTATCAAAAGTGACAAAAAGACAAAATTCTCATCAAGTCAAAGGTATCTTGAAAATCTGAAATTTCCCATAAGGACAGCAGTAAGGATGAGTGACACTCATCCTTATGCTTATGAATGACACTCCTAAGTGTCATAAGTGACACTCATAAGCATGAGGGTGAGTGACACTTTGCCCTCACCATCAAAACTGTTCAATTTGTGAAACGTGAATGCCCCATTCACATTGCTCATTTCATGTTTACTCTGGAGCATGTGTTCACTGAGTGAGCAGTATCCTTTTCAATTTATTTTTGGTGAAACACATAGTAGAATTAGTATAAATTAAATGCAAGTATATGTATAATGTAGCTGCACTGTAATTTTAGATTTGGTTAATAGAAGAATAACTTGCACAGGGCAGGTGAAGGTCCTACTCTCTTCTATGCCAGTCATTTTACAT
This sequence comes from Pan paniscus, assembly GCF_029289425.2. Taxonomy (NCBI): domain Eukaryota; kingdom Metazoa; phylum Chordata; class Mammalia; order Primates; family Hominidae; genus Pan; species Pan paniscus. Next base: position 117,926,803 of record NC_073253.2, on the reverse strand, counting down.
CTGGAACATCCTGTTCAATCCTGTTCATCCCATTCAATTGTATGACATAACTACAAAGAGTTGCTGACAAATGTGTAGAGGGCAGTGTCTTTAACAAGGAATTGTCCTGATGACATAACAACTTGTTCTATTGGGAAGAGGGATGCTTAGCTTGGAAAAGGCAGCTTGGAAGCTGTCCTCAAATATTTGAAAAGCTGTCATGTTAAAGATGGATTAGATTTAAGGTGCATCCCCCTTAAGTCAAGATGATACTCCACGTGTGGTCAACTAGTATGGAGCACAGTGGGCAGATAATCTCCCGTTTTCTTGGGTCTGAAAATGTAACTAAAGATTGCAGTTGTTTTTTGGTAGATACATCACATGATTGACTCCTGTTGCATATTCAGTCCACAAAAAGAACAGTTTTTTTCCCCAAAGATGTGTTTTCAAGATGGATCTACTTAATCCTGTGCATGGAAAATTAAATTTTGCACCTTATTGAAGACTTTATATTTCTCCTGATTAAATGAAGTTTTATTAGCTTTGCTCTTCAGTTTTAGTTTAATGAGGTTTACTCATGTGTGTGTGGGGAGGGGAGGGGGGCGGGCAATACTAATTGTCTGTATTTGCTTTCCTGTTCAGCTTTTTTAAATCCACAAACAAGGTATAATTGTTCTATGCTTTTCATCCAAGATGTTAAAGACAAATGTTGGACAAGATGGGACTGTCTTGATAAATTTCCTGTTGCTTATAACAGAATACTTAAAATTGGGTAATTTATAAAGAAAACGTATTTATTTTTTACAGTTATGGATGCTCACATGTGCAAAGTTAAAGGGCCACATCTGGTGAGGGCTTTCTTGCTGGTGAGGATTCTCTGAAGAGTATTGAGGCAGCAGAGGACATCACATGGTAAGGAGGCCTAAGTGTGCTAACTGAGGTCTCTTTTCTCCTTCTTATAGAGCCACCAGTCCCACTCCCATGATAACCCATTAATCCACTAATCCATGCATGGATTAATCCATTCATGAGGGCAGGGCCCTCATGGCCCAAATAACTCTTAAAAGTCCCACCTCTCAATATTTCCACCTTCAGGATTAAATTTCAACATGAGTTTTGGAGGTGACAAATATTTAAACCATGGCATTTCTAAGTGCAAAATAATAAAGGACTCCACTGAAAGCTCCCTCTAATTTGATGCAATCCATAAATTAATATTATTCTCTATTTTGTCTATTAGAATAGAAAACAATTAAGGTATACCATTTCTATGACTTTTCCTTAAAAAAACAGTGAAAGTATGGTCAAAAAATTAAATTAGCCTCGTTTGCTATGAATTATTCATAGTATAATTACGTTTGCTAATTGTATTTCCCAAACGCTTCCGAGTTATTTAAATATCTTAAAATTGTATTTTGTTTCTAGATATTGGTATCAAATTAATTTGATGGTTTTTAATTTCTGGAATATATTTTTATCTTTCTTTAGAAAATTGGTTAATTTTTCCATTTCTCTCTCTTCTGGTATCTTTGCATTTTCTGTGATTCTTCAAGCATCGCTAGCGAACTTTACATGAATGCACCTTCAGGGCCTTTCAGTTACTGCAGCTATGGTAATTTGTAATAATTAATCAAAACAGCTTAATTATTACAGTGATCACACATGGAAGTTAACTTGTAAAGTCAGTATGTGAAATGAAAATTGAGTAAAGACAAAAGTGCTCTTGAAATCCCCTTAAATTGCTGATACAGAATATGATTTGGGTATACAATGCCATATATATTATATATATATGATATGAATAGATATATAGTGTACATAGTATAAAATAAAGAGCTTTTGTGAAAAAAATACAGTGCAGCCACTATGAGGGCACACAGAGCTGAGACTCATGGAGAGGCAACAGACTCAAAGGCTTCATGTCAGGCAAACTGTGGAGCTTGATGTGAACTCAGTGAATCAATGTGGGCAAGTTTGCCTACTATTAATATCTCTGACTCAGAGTTCGTATAGCTGCGTTCCCATGAATAAACCACTCCTTAATGCAATTTCAGTGTAATGTGTCCTCCATTTTGGGCTTTATTTCTCCCTCAAACCTGCCTTATTTTGGTCTGATGGAACAGCACATACAATAAGTCTTAAAAGGTAGAAAATGAGAATATTTGGTTAACTTCAGTCCTTAAAGAATCCTGCCTGTCATGTGTGTCAGATTTTATTTTCCATTGCATTTTTTTCCCCTTGAATCTGTGGAGAATTATTTCACAAAGACTTTCTCTTTCTGGTATCATGTTGGTCTCTTCTTTGACATCATCTAACCTGTTATTCACACTCCAAGTCCTTTCTATTAAGAAGGCATTTCCTCTAGCAGGAAGAGAACATGAAAGAAGAACCTGTATCCCCAGTCTCTTAAAGTTCCTGGTGGTAGGGGTAAGGGGTATGAAACAAAAATCCTGAAATTTGGTTTAGAGGAAATAACTGAATGCTGGAAATTTCCAAAAAGATTCAGAACGAGACAGCCTTGTATTCTCGTTTGTACACATTTTTCTTTGATCTTTGGGCAAAGAAAAGTGACATCTTGAGAGACTACACAAATAATTCACACAAACACTCCCTACTTCCCATCCCCCACCAAGCTATTGAGAATAGTATTTAAAACCAAACCAAACCTAAGCTGTTTGCATTTCCCCTATTCCCTGCTCCCATGTGTTGTGCACTCAATTCTCAGGCAGAGATGAAACAAAGAATGTACACTGTGTGCCATGCACTGTCCCTGAGAAGCAAAACAATATTATATAAAGCAAAACCTGGACGCTACTAGTAACACTATACCAAGCTCAGTGCGGACTTAAGATACATTTGATCTCCACTGGCAAATAAGATACAGCGAGATTATAGCTGGTTGTAGCTGGGGGTGATGGGGATCGGGTGGCTATGGCAGAGGTGAGCCAGAACACATATGGGTAAACCATCACTTCTAAAGGGTCAGTACGGCAGGAGAGAGATAATAGAGAAAAACCTTCTGTGAAGTATTTCATTTTTGTGATTCTTTAACAATTTACAGAAGCAGTGGCACATAAGGGAAGTTTCCTTCTCTTTGGGGAATCATAAATAAAATAGTGGTGTAATCAAGGACAGAAGAAAAAAGAGACTTCAGGTATTTAATTCTTATTTACCTCCTTCTCCATTATGTATGACTCCTGGGCAGGCAGGAGGGTTACAGAAAACAATAACTCAGCCTGACCCTGTCCGCCAGAGCCTTCCAAGTTCTGAGCCTGCTGCTCTAATTTATTGCTTTCTACTCAGTGAATAGAGAAGGGTTTGAAAAGGTCTTCAGGGAGAAAAAAAAAGGGGGTGAGGTTTCTGCTGGATTTGCTATCAGGGAAAAAAAAAGTGGTGAGGTTTCTGCTGGATTTGCTATCAGGGCTTGTTCATCTCTCTGATCAATAGTCCTCACTGTAGTTTAGGTCTCCACCATGGTCTCCAGAGAGCCTGAGCGTCTGCTGCGGAACTTCCAGAAGCTTCTGCCTGAGGTGAGGGCTGGGAGTGAGGAATACAGATGTTTTGACTGGCTTCTCTGCAGCCTTGGGGGTGTCAGGAGCATCAAGACAACCCTGTGATTGTGGAGAGGCCCCTTTTTGCCCACTCCCTAGCCAGGAATCCTGGCTGTAACTGTCAATTTCTTTACACCTATAACCACTCAAGCCACAGTCAATGCAGAAAGAATGCTATGTGCTGTTATTTTAGCAGAATTCACTGACCACGCTAGGGAAGAATATTATGTGGTGAAAGGAAAGTTTAGCCAAGTGGGTTCTGCAGAAAAGGACAAATAATTGGAGACAAAGATCTCCAGAAAGTAAAGATGGACAAGCTCTCTGGGCAGGTTGTCAGGCCCACTCTCCTGAACTTCAGTTCTAAATTCTTCCCCATGGGAAAATAGCCCATTAGTCCCAATGTATTCTTTTTGAAATGCTTCAGAAACAAATTTCTAAGCATTATTCTCCATAGAATTCCTTACTAAAAAACACACAATGCAAAGATACCATAACTTATATTTGTAACCTTTGACTGAAAAGCAGTGATGACTTATTATAGAAGCAATTGCCAGAGGTTCCTCCTCGGCCATTTCACTGATATTACCAATAAATTTTCAAACCATAATTTGGTAAGTATTATTAAAATAAAATACAGGCCAGACATGGTGGCTGACACCTTTAATCCCAGCTCTTTGGGAGGCTGAGGCAGGTGGATCACCTGAGGTCAGGAGTTTGAGACCAGCCTGGCCAACATGGTGAAACCCTGTCTCTACTAAAAACACAAACATTAGATAGGCATGGTGGTGCATGCCTGTAATCCCAGCTATTCAGGAGGCCAAGGCAGGAGAATCACTTGAACTGGGGAGGCGGAAGTTGCAGTGAGCAGAGATCGTTCCAGTGCACTCCAGCCTGGGTGACAGAGTGAGACCCCATCTCAAAAAAAAATAAAAACCAAAAAAACAATATTTTGGGATTTAGTCACATTTTCTAAATTCTCTCAATATTACTTAATGTCTTGTTACAGCAAAAGATTGTATTTTTTCATAGACTCATCACTATTCAGATTGTATTCCTGTACAAAAAGTGCTGGATTGTTACTTGCCTGAGGTAATTCAGTGGCAGGAATAAGTTTTAGAAGGTATATTTCAGCATTAAAAGTAAGGCATAAATATGAATCAATAAAAAAAAACTGTAAGAATGTGGAGGGCTTTGAAAAAAATTTAAAAACATTGGCCAGATGTGTTGATGTGCTCCTGCAGTGTCAGCTACTTGGGAGGCTGAGGTGAGGGGGCTGAGACTCCTCAGCCCAGGAGTCTGAGGCTGCAGTCAGCCATGATCATGACACGGCACCCCAGCCTGGGTGACAGAGTGAGACCCTGACTCAGAAAAGCAAAACAACAACAACAATAACAAAAACCAAAAAAACAATGTGGAGGGCTTTGAAAACCATAATGTTTTAATTTGTTTTAATCACAGTCAGTGATGGGGAAAAGTGATCATTAATCTTGTGGTCAAAGTTTCAGTTTTTGACATAGCCATAGATGACCCCAAGTCATTAGAAAAACAGATCATACAGGTGGCGGAGCCAAGATGGCTGATAGGAACGGCTCCAGTCTACAGCTCCCAGCATGAGCGATGCAGAAGACGAATGATTTCTGCATCACCAACTGAGGTACCAGGTTCATCTCACTGGGGATTGACAGACAGTGGGTGCAGGACAGTGGGTGCAGCACACTGAGTGTGAGCTGAAGCAGGGCGAGGCATCGCCTCACCTGGGAAGTGCAAGGGGTCAGGGAATTCCCTTTTCTAGCCAAGGAAAGGGGTGACAGATGGCATCTGGAAAATTGGGTCACTCCCACCCTAATACTGTGCTTTTCCAATGGTCTTAGCAAACGACACACCAGGAGATTATATCCCGCGTCTGGTTCGGAGGGTCCTACGCCCATGGAGCCTCGCTCATTGCTAGCAAAGCAGTCTGAGATCAAACTGCAAGGCTGCAGTGAGGCTGGGGGAGGGGCATCTGCCATTGCCAAGGCTTGATTAGGTAAACAAAGCCACTGGGAAGCTCGAACTGGGTAGAGCCCACCAGAGCTCAAAGAGGCCTGCCTGCCTCAGTAGACTCCACCTCTGGGGGCAGGGCATCCCAAAACAAAAGGCAGCAGAAACCTCTGCAGACTTAAATGTCCCTGTCTGACAGCTTTGAAGAGAGTAGTGGTTCTCCCAGCATGCAGCTTCAGATCTGAGAACGGACAGACTGCTTCCTCAAGTGGGTCCCTGACCCCTGAGTAGCCTAACTGTGAGGCACCACCCAGTAGGGGCAGACTGACACCTCACACAGCCGGGTACTCCTCTGAGACAAAACTTCCAGAGAAACGATCAGGCAGCAACATTTGCTGTTCAGCAATATTCACTGTTCTGCAGCCTCCGCTGCTGATAACCAGGCCAACAGGGTCTGGAGTGGACATCTAGCAAATTCCAACAGACCTGCACCTAACAGTCCTGACTGTTAGAAGGAAAACTAACAAACAGAAAGGACATCCACACCAAAACCCCATCTGTACGTCACCATCATCAAAGACTAAAGGTAGGTAAAATCACAAAGATGGGGAAGAAACAGAGCAGAAAAACTGAAAAATTTAAAAATCAGAGCGCCTCTCCTCCTCCAAAGGAACACAGCTCCTTGCCAGCAATGGAATAAAGCTGGACGGAGAATGACTGACGAGTTGAGAGAAGAAGGCTTCAGACGATCAAATTACTCTGAGCTAAAGGAGAAAGTTCGAACCCATGGCAAAGAAATTAAAAACCTTGAAAAAAGATTAGAATAATGGCCAACTAGAATAACCAATGCAGAGAAGTCCTTAAAGGACCTGATGGAGCTGAAAACCATGGCACGAGAACTATGTGATGAATGCACAAGCTTCAGTAGCCAATTTGATCAACTGGAAGAAAGGGTATTAGTGATGGAAGATCAAATGAATGAAATGAAGCGAGAAGAGAAGTTTAGAGAAAAAAGAATAAAAAGAAATGAATAAAGCCTCCAAGAAATATGGGACTATGTGAAAAGACCAAATCTATGTCTGATTGGCGCACCTGAAAGTGACGGAGAGAATGGAACCAAGTTGGAAAACACTTTTTGAGATATTACCTAGGAGAACTTCCCCAATCTAGCAAGGCAGGCCAACATTGAAATTCAGGAAATACAGAGAACACCACAAAGATACTCCTTGAGAAGAACAACTCCAAGACACATAACTGTCAGATTCACCAAGGTTGAAATGAAGGAAAAAATGTTAAGGGCAGCCAGAGAGAAAGGTTGGGTTACCCATGAAGGGAAGCCCATTAGACGAACAGCAGATCTCTCAGCATAAATTTTACAAGCCAGAAGAGAGTGGGGGCCAATATTCAACATTCTTAAAGAAAAGAATTTTCAACCCAGAATTTCATATCCAGCCCAACTAAGCTTCATAAATGAAGGAGAAATAAAATACTTTACAGACAAGCAGATGCTGAGAGATTTTGTCACCACCAGGCCTGCCCTACAAGAGCTCCTGAAGGAAATACTAAACATGGAAAGCAACAACTGGTACCAGCCACTGCAAAAACATGCCAAATTGTAAAGAGCATCAATGCTAGGAAGAAACTGCATTAACTAATGAGCAAAATATCCGGCTAACATCATAATGACAGGATCAAATTCACACATAACAATATTAATCTTAAATGTAAAGGGGCTAAATGCTCCAATTAAAAGACACAGACTGGCAAATTGGATAAAGGGTCAAGACCCATCAGTGTGCTATATTCAGGAAACCCATCTCACAGAGACACACATAGGCTCAAAATAAAGGGATGGAGGAAGATCTACCAAGCAAATGGAAAACAAAAAAGGCAGGGGTTGCAATCCTAGTCTCTGATAAATCAGACTTTAAACCAACAAAGATCAAAAGAGACAAAGAAGGCGATTACATAATGGTAAAGGGATCAATTCAACAAGAAGAGCTAACTGTCCTAAATATATATGCACCCAATACAGGAGCACCCAGTTTCATAAAGCAAGTCCTTAGAGACTTACAAAGAGACTTAGACTTCCACACAATAAAAATGGGAGACTTTAACACTCCACTGTCAACATTAGACAGATGAATGAGACAGAAATTCAACAAGGATATCCAGGAATTGAACTCAGCTCTGCACCAAGTGGACCTAATAGACACCTACAGAACTCTCCACCCCAAATCAACAGAATATACATTCTTTTCAGCACCACACCAGACCTATTCCAAAATTGACCACATAGTTGGAAGTAAAGCACTCCTCAGCAAATGTAAAAGAACAGAAATTATAGCAAACTGTCTCTCAGACCACAGTGCAATCAAACTAGAACTCAGGATTAAGAAACTCATTCAAAACTGCTCAACTACATGGAAACTGAACAACCTGTTCCTGAATGACTACTGGGTACATAATGAAATGAAGGCAGAAATAAAGATGTTCTTTGGAACCAACGAGAACAAAGACACAACATACCAGAATCTCTGGGACACATTTAAAGCAGTATGTAGAGGGAAATTCATAGCACTAAATGCCCACAAGAGAAAGCAGGAAAGATCTAAAATTGACACCCTAACATCACAATTAAAAGAACTAGAGAAGCAAGAGCAAATACATTGAAAAGCTAGCAGAAGGCAAGAAATACCTAAGATCAGAGCAGAACTGAAGGAGATAGAGACATAAAAAACCCTTCAAAAAATCAGTGAATCCAGGAGCTGGTTTTTTGAAAAGATCAACAAAATTGATAGACCGCTAGCAAGACTAATAAAGAAGAAAAGAGAGAAGAATCAAATAGACACAATAAAAAATGATAAAGGGGATATCACCACCGATCCCACAGAAATACAAACTACCATCAGAGAATACTGTAAACACCTCTATGCAAATAAACTAGAAAATCTAGAAGAAATGGATAAATTCCTGGACACATACACCCTCCCAAGACTAAACAAGGAAGAAGTTGGATCTCTGAATAGACCAATAACAGGCTCTGAAATTGAGTCAATAATTAATAGCTTACCAACCAAAAAAAGTCCAGGACCAGATGGATTCATAGCCGAATTCTACCAGAGGTACAAGGAGGAGCTGGTACGATTCCTTCTGAAACGATCCCAATCAATAGAAAAGGAGGGAATCCTCCCTAACTCATTTTATGAGGCCAGCATCATCCTGATACCAAAGCCTGGCAGAGACACAACAAAAAAAGAGAATTTTAGACCAATATCCCTGATGAACATCCATGCAAAAATCCTCAATAAAATACTGGCAAACTGAATCCAGCAGCACAACAAAAAGCTCATCCACCATGATCAAGTGGGCTTCATCCCTAGGATGCAAGGCTGGTTCAACATACAGAAATCAATAAATGGAATCCAGCATATAAACAGAACCAATGACAGAAACCACATGATTATCTCAATAGATGCAGAAAAGGCCTTTGACAAAATTCAACAATGCTTCATGCTAAAAACTCTCAATAAATTACGTATTGATGGGACGTATCTCAAAATAATAAGAGCTATCTATGACAAACCCACAGCCAATATCATACTGAATGGGCAAAAGCTGGAAGCATTCCCTTTGAAAACTGGCACAAGACAGTGATGCCCTCTCTCACCTCTCCTATTCAACATAGTGTTGGAAGTTCTGGCCAGGGCAATGAGGCAGGAGAAGGAAATAAAGGGTATTCAATTAGGAAAAGAGGAAGTCAAATTGTCCCTGTTTGCAGATGACATGATTGTATATCTAGAAAACCCCATTGTCTCAGCCCAAAATCTCCTTAAGCTGATAAGCAACTTCAGCGAAGTCTCAGGATACCAAATCAATGTGTAAAAATCACAAGCATTCTTATACACCAATGACAGAGAGCCAAATCATGAGTGAACTCCCATTCACAATTGCTTCAAAGAGAATAAAATACCTAGGAATCCAACTTTCAAGGGACGTGAGGGACCTCTTCAAGGAGAACTACAAACCACTGCTCAATGAAATAAAAGAGGATACAAACAAATGGAAGAACATTCCATGCTCATGGGTTGGAAGAATCAATATCATGAAAATGGCCATACTGCCCAAGGTAATTTATAGATTCAATGCCATCTCCATCAAGCTACCAATGACTTTCTTCACAGAATTGGAAAAAACTACTTTAAAGTTCATACGGAACTAAAAAAGAGCCCACATTGCCAAGTCAATCCTAGGCCAAAAGAAGAAAGCTGGAGGCATCATGCTACCTGACTTCAAACTACACTACAAGGCTACAGTAACCAAAACAGCATGGTACTGGTACCAAAACAGAGATATAGACCAATGGAACAGAAGAGAGCCCTCAGAAGTAATGCCACATATCTACAACCATCTGATCTTTGGCAAACCTGATAAAAACAAGAAATGGGGAAAGGATTCCCTATTTAATAAATGGTGCTGGGAAAACTGGCTAGCCATATGTAGAAAGCTGAAACTGGATCCCTTCCTTATACCTTATACAAAAATTAATTCAAGATGGATTAAAGACTTAAATGTTAGACCTAAAACCATAAAAACCCTAGAAGAAAACCTAGGCATTACCATTCAGGACATAGGCATGGGCAAGGACTTCATGTCTAAAATATCAAAAGCAAAGGCAACAGAAGCCAAAATTGACAAATGGGATCTAGTTAAACTAAAGAGCTTCTGCACAGCAAAAGAAACTACCATTAGAGTGAAGAGGCAACCTACAGAATGGGAGAAAATTTTTGCAATCTACTCATCTGACAAAGGGCTAATATCCAGAATCTACAATGAACTCAAACAAATTTACAAGAAAAAAACAAACAACCCCATCAACAAGTGGGCAAAGGATATGAACAGAAACTTCTCAAAAGAAGACATTTATGTAGCCAACAGACACATGAAAAAATGCTCATCATCACTGGCCATCAGAGAAATGCAAATCAAAACCACAATGAGATACCATCTCACACCAGTTAGAATGGTGATCATTAAAAAGTCAGGAAACAACAGGTGCTGGAGAGGATGTGGAGAAATACGAACACTTTTACACTGTTGGTGGGACTGTAAACTAGTTCAACCATTGTGGAAGTCAGTGTGGCGGCTCCTCAGGGATCTAGAACTAGAAATACCATTTGACCCAGCCATCCCATTACTGGGTATATACCCAAAGGATTATAAATCATGCTGCTATAAAGACACATGCACACGGATGTTTATTGCGGCACTATTCACAATAGCAAAGACTTGGAACCAACCCAAATGTCCAACAAGGATAGACTGGATTAAGAAAATGTGGCACATATATACCATGGAATACTATGCAGCCATAAAAAATGATGAGTTCATGTCCTTTGTAGGGACATGGATGAAGCTGGAAACCATCATTCTCAGAAAACTATCGCAAGGACAAAAAAACAAAACACTGCATGTTCTCACTCATAGGTGGGAATTGAACAATGAGAACACATGGACACAGGAAGGGAAACATCACACACCGGGGCCTGCTTTGGGGTGGCAGGATGGGGGAGGCATAGCTTTAGGGGATATACCTAATGTAAACGACGAGTTAGGAAGCAACTATATCCAGACACTTGTGATTGGACAAAACAACAGCTATCTGAATATGAATATGGCAGATTGGCTGTTACTCCTGTGGGACTAGGAGCAGGAGTGCTGGGATAAGCGTGAGGCAGGTGAGGCATTTCAGATGCAAAGTATAAGTGTATGATAGGACCCCAAAACCCTCTATCTCCTTAAGTTTTGTGCCTTAGGCATCTCACTTGCCTCCCCAACTCCTAGCTCTGAAAAATAAGATTAGTTATATGAGTTAGGTGTATTGTATATGTTGAAGAATATTTGTATATAAGAGATCTAAACACTAAAATGAAAGCACAGCCTTGGAAATTGTAATTGTTTTACTTTATCCTGCACTTATGTTAATTTTTTTCTCCACCATGTACAAAAAGTTCTCATGTTACACAAATTAAATATTTAAGAAATGTAAAATCATGCTGTTTTGGGAGAGTTGATGCAGAACTAATGGTAGTAAAATGACTTTATGACATGGCTGCCTGTTCTTTCTTATGAAGAGCTATTTTTGCTGGCATTTCTGTAATCACCACATATTGTGGTTAGACAGCAAGTTGATTTCAAATCACACTTTTATAGGTAGAAAGCGATTTTATTTGCTTTATAAGTTCTTACCATAATAGTATAAGCAAGTTGGCAGCTTAAGAAATCAATTTTGAAGTGACTGAAAATTTCTTCCTTAATGTCATACAATGTTGGGATATAAATTGATCAGGAATCTCGCCAATGTCTTTCCAGTGGTCTAAGAAGAAAAAAGTAAGATATGCACTATTTAATAGTGAAGGATTGATGGAAAATCTTTGAGGAGCTTTTGAAGGTGAAAAAAAGTCTTCTTGCAAATGGCTGATTTTGTAGTCACCAACTGCACCCACAGCTATATGCCAGAGCTGTATTGGCACAAGTGACTTATATCCATAAATTTTCTTTCATCAGCACAATTACTACAATTGTCCTTGGAGTACAAAAGATGCAGGCCCAAGTTTACAGATGCTTTCAGCATTTTTCTTCCATTTTCTGTTTTTCTTTATGTGCATACTTAGCCTTAAACCAAGGATTACCTACTTTTCTTTGGAGCAACAAAGATGTTTTCTATGTAAGGCTTTTTTTTTTTTTTTTTTAATTTTAGGCTCAGCCCAATTAAAATAGACACTTCTAACGGTACTTTCTTAAAATAAATAATAAGTTGGTAATTACCAAAGTTTTAAGGTGACTTACTTGAGTATCAGTTTGCTAATTTCCTTTTCATTAAATTTGCAGACAAATATTTTCTGCTTCCTTCAAAGCCACAAACAACTATGACTATATTTAATTCAACCCAAAGCAAATTACAAATATTGTAACTACGTATAAGCAAACTGTTTCAATGTCAAAGGTTCAATACAAGGAGGAAAGCAATGTGCTGATTACAGCAATAATTCAAATTTCCAAGTATGCTTGCCATCTCTTTTCTGCAGACAGATTTCTTCCGAGTCACCGGTGGGAGCTTCCCAGGGAGATGCGGCTTTATTCCCTCATGGCAGACAGGAGGAGGATGCTGAGCGGGAGCTGATGCCACCTGGCAGCAATGGTGGCACAGACTGCTGGAGAGGCACAGATTGGAACCCAAGCCTCATCAGACGGCAGCTGTGACAGCGGCATATTTCAAAAATGTATTGCAAATTTCACACAAGGGGTCTTTAAAAAAATTTGAAAGTCTCCTTGGCTTTCACAGACTTTTAATTAAGAGAGAACTCCTCTTCTTTGAAAATCAAAACACTTTTTGCCTATTTTATGTATCTGAAGGTAGATGGGAACTTACAGCCACATTTAAAAAATTTGCAGTTGATTATGTGGTTTTCAAATTTAATAACCTACTATGAATAATTAACTCAACAAGAAGAAAAGGGCACATTGGCACCTCACAATTAAAAGAGTAAGAGTGAAATTATGCTACCTTTGAAGACTTTATTTATTTATTTATTTATTTATTTATTTATTTATTTATTTAGATGGAGTTTCACTCTTGTTGCCCAGGCTGGAGTGCAGTGGCACGACCTCGGCTCACTGCAACCTCCGTCTCCCTAGTTCAAGCGATTCTCCCACCTCAGCCTCTCAAGTAACTGGGATTACAGGCATGCACCACCACACCCAACTAGTTTTGTATTTTTTAGTAGAGATGGGGTGTCACCATGTTGGTTAACTGGTCTCAAACTCCTGACCTCAGGGTGATCCACCTGCCTTGGCTTCCCCCAGTGATAGGATTACAGGTGTGAGCCACTGCACCCGACCTGAAGACATTCTGTATTCGAGTGTTCAGCCTCTACTTGCCATGTTAGCAAATGAAAGGGTAGTGATCATGGAAGAAGTTTATCTTTTGGGATCTCACATGCAAACTTGAGAACTTCTTTCTTGCTAACTGCAGAAGAAAAGGTCCAGGTTCTATTTCCTTAGCCTCTTTCAGAGAGGGTTTCTGGATCCAGATTAAGCCACAATTGAGAAGGATCAATGCATATAGCTCTTCAGACCATAGAATCACAGATGAGAGCAGAAACTAAGAAGCATCCATCTCTCTTTCTCTCTGCCTCTGTGTAAATATCTCTGAAAGAGGAACATCAATCATGGGCTCTGAGGCTTACTAGAGATAAGAATATCTACCTCGTTTGCTCTAGTGACTTTGTTCTTGGTGGGTCCAGGTTGTGTGGAACCTGAAGTTTTCACAATTATGGGGTTCTTTTTTAAGCAAAATACTACAGAATTACCAATAAGAAATCAAGTTCAGGGATTTAAGATTCTAAAGCTAAGCTTCATTAGCTTCGTGGTGAGTCCACCTCAGGGTCTTATACATCCGTGCAAGTTCCACTTCTGACAGGTAGTGCAGTGGGCCAGGTTCAGTCTCCACATGAAGAGTGCGGAGAGGGTTTTGTCTGCGTAAGATTCCTATGGGTTTCAGAAGGACAATATGGCTTCTTCACCACAGAAATCTAAACCCCATGAAGTCAACTTTTAGGGATGTGTAGAGTAGCTGGTAAAATATGAATGACTAGACTTTTATTTCTTTCCATACAGTCTGCACAAAATGCTGTTTTGAACAGTCAGTAAAGCCAAAGAAATGGATCATTTTGAAAGGCCATTTGACCCTTTTTTTTTTTTAAATCAGTTATATGACCGCATGTTTTATCCCTTTCTCATGTACTTACCAGCCCTTCCAACCTGAAAGGGTGATTCTCAATTTTAGCTATAAGGCTGTGAATTCAGTTTGAAGCAGATGGTTAAGCTTGATCATTACAGGTTGACAGTATATCTACAATTGACTTCAATGGCCTTTGTAAAAGAGTGCCATCTCCACACAGAAACTACAGGAGCCCAGCATCACATGAGGGAGTCATCTCCCAGTGAGTGATGATAAGTCTGTTCAGGGCACGACACACTCAAATCCTATCTTAATCCATTCAAAATCACTGTATCTAATTTTTAAAAAAATTTATTTTTATTTTTAGCTAGCCTTGACTCCTAGTTCAAGGTGATGGAAATATTTCCCAAAATTGGTAGATATAAAGTATATTAAACTTCAGTCAGGATGGGGTCAGTACCAGGGCATTATGTATAGGAAGAAAGAGTTCTTTCTATTCACCACATTTAATCGGTTCCCTTGATGCCTCAGTGGAATTTGACAGGTCTGTGTTTTCAATTCTTTCTTCCACACTTCCTGCCTCTTTGCTTTCTCTTAGGGAGCTCTTTTACACAAATCTCTCTTCATCTTTTGCTCTCAGTTTAAAAATAACTATTCAATAAAATGTGTGTACACATTCTTTTTCTTTAGTATATATATTTAAAAGAGTAAAAACCCCACAAGAATTATATCATTGCTCTGAACATTATTCACTAAGTACTATATTTTAATGCTTTACAGTAGAGATGAGCAATATCAGTTGGCCCAATTCAAAAACGGGATCAGGGCCATAGGATGTTAAGAGAAATTAAATTGACATTCATAATTTACAGAATGCTGTCAGAAATAAATTCTGGCTAATCTCGGAAGCTGGCCAATGTTGAGAATCCAGCAATCTACTGATACTTACCAGTTCTGGAACAGTACAGAAACGAAGCTGTACTTCACCAAAATTCATGATTGGACTTAAAGGCCAGGAAGACAAAAGAAGGACAAGGTCGCTTTAAATCGATAGACTCCCTCTTACCTCACAGAATTGTTATGAGAATTAATTGAGATTATCTACATGACTACTTTTATAGATGATAAATCCTTGTTTAAAATTTTAGACATTATTTTTGCCTGAGGCTGAGACATATTCAAAGGGCTACAGGAGAAGGTGAGGGGAAGAACTGTCCTTAAACTTGAATCCCATTGTAATATTGATGTATTAAAATAAAAGTTGACTTGCCTGTGGGCAGGATCAATTAGAAAACTTCTGCCGTGGTGGATTTTCTTTTTTTTTGAGATGGAGTCTTGCTCTGTCACCCAGGCTGGACTGCAATGGTACTATCTTGGATCATTACAATCTCTGCCTCCTGGGTTCAAGTTATTCTCCCCCTTAAGTCTCCCAAGTAGCTAGGATTACAGGCACCCACCACCATGCCCAGCTAATTTTTGTATTTTTGTAGAGATGGGGTTTAACCACATTGGCCAGGCTGGTCTTGAACTCCTAACCTCAGGTGACTTACCCACCTCAGCCTCCCAAAGTGCTGGGATTACAGGTGTGAGCCACTGTGCCCAGCCTTGCTGTGGTGGGTTTTAATGTTGAATAAGATGCAGGGTGAATTAAGCAGTGAGTTTTACAATCTGCTTTGGTGTGGATCTCACATATGAATTTCACACGACGAATTCCTTGATCCAAATAGACATTAAGGGCTTACAGCATGTATTATACTAGCACAGGGATAAGCATATAGCAGGGACACAGATGTATTTGCTTTTTTTAATTAAAAAAAAATTTTTTTTTTTGAGTTGGGGTTTTGCTCTTGTTGCCCAGGCTGGAGTGCAATGGCATGATTTGGGCTTGTTGTAATCTCTGGCTCCCAGGTTCAAGTGATTCTCCTGTCTCAGCCTCCTGAGTAGCTGGGATTATAGGGGCCCGCCAACACGACCAGCTAATTTTTTGTATTTTTTTAGTAGAGATGGGGTTTCACCATGTTGGCTAGGCTCATCTTGAACCCCTGACCTCAGGTGATCTGCCCGACTTGACCTCCCAAAGTGCTGGGATTACAGGCATGAGCCATCACACCCAGCCAGATGTGTTTGTTAAGCAAATGAATACATATATGTAGTCCTTCTTGTCCTACTGTCTAGTAGGAAGTACTCCAAGAGAAATCCAAACAATTAGAACTAAAGGAAATAATTTACCTTAAAGGCAGATTTTTCCCCAATGAGAGACTGCAGTACAATACTTAGCTTGGTTGAGGTAAGGGACATAGAAAGGGCTTTTGATGTCATCTATCATCCATTCACTCAATAAATATGGAACAACTGTCATATCCCAGACTCTAAGCTATATTCGGGAAATACAAAGATGAATGAGGCATGATTCCTATCTTTTGTTACCCACTTGCCTGTTTTTGCTGCAACCATTGCTACCACTGTGAGGAAGGCAGTCGGAAAGGAACATGCAAATTACTATGAGCGCACGGAGAAAGCAGGTGCCTCGAGCGGTGCCAGACCCTATTGGGGCTTTTAACTAAAGTCTTATGCAATGGACACTTTCAACAGGGTAGATAATTAAAGGTATCAGGTATGATGGAGGGTTTGACATCAGATGTGGGCCTAAATGTAAAGAGAAAACATGTTTATGTTACACACATATATGTACACACACACACAGACACTATGTGAGAAATGATGGGGCACAAACAAAGACAGAGAGATTAACCATTTCAGATTCATTTTCTGCCTTTCCTTCTATGGGTAGACAGCAGGGCTAGAGAGTGATGCTCTACACTTTCCGACTATGTGCAGGCATATCTCATTAAAGGATCTTAAATTCTACTTAGCATCTGTGAAAGAAAAAATTATTCCATAATGTTTGTTAAAGCATGGTAACAAAGACTTTATTCAGGATCATCAAGATAAGCACAGGGATTACTGCAACCAGGTCTTGAAGTGGGACAGAGGGATTGGGCTCAACTCCAAATACAGAATGGGCAAGTGGGAATTTATAGCTAAGGAGCAATTGAAGGTGTTAGGCCTCTGAGCCCAAGCTAAGGCATCGCATCCCCTGTGACCTGCACATATACACCCAGATGGCCTGAAGTAACTGAAGCATCACCAAAGAAGTGAAAATGGCCTGTTCCTGCCTTAACTGATGACATTCCACCACAAAAGAAGTGAAAATGGCTGGTCCTTGCCTTAAGTGATGACATTACCTTGTGAAATTCCTTTTCCTGGCTCATCCTGGCTCAAAAAAGCTCCCCCACTGAGCACCTTGTGATCCCCACTCCTGCCCACCAGAGAACAACCCCACTTTGACTGTAATTTTCCTTTACCTACCCAAATCTTATAAAATGGCCCCACCCCTATCTCCCTTCACTGACTCTCTTTTCAGACTCAGCCCGCCTGCACCCAGGTGATTAAAAAGCTTTATTCCTCACACAAAGCCTGTTTGGTGGTCTCTTCACACGAACGCGAGTAAAATTTGGTGCCGTGACTCGGATTGGGGGACCTCCCTTGGGAGATCAATCCCCTGTCCTCCTGCTCTTTGCTCCGTGAGAAAGATCCACCTATGACCTCAGGTCCTCAGACTGACCTGCCCAAGGAACATCTCACCAATTTTAAATCTGGTAAACAGCCTCTTTTTACTCTCTTCTCCAACCTCTCTCACTATCCCTCAACCTCTTTCTCCTTTCAGTCTTGGCACCACACTTCAATCTCTCCCTTCTCTTAATTTCAGTTCCTTTACTTTTCTGGTAGACACAAAGGAGACGTGTTTTATCCGTGGACCCAAAACTCCAGCGCCGGTCATGGACTTGGGAAGGCAGCCTTCCCTTGGTGTTTAATCATAGCAAGGATGCCTGCCTGATCATTCACCCACGTTTCAGAGGTGTCTGACCATGCAGGGACGCCTGCCTTGGTCCTTCACCCTTAGTGGCAACTACCGCTTTTCTGGAGGGCAAGAACCCCCGACCCCTTCTTTCCATGTCTCTACTCTCTCTTTTCTCTGGGCTTGCCTCCTTCACTATGGGCAGCCTTCCACCCTCCATTCCTCCTCCTTCTCCCTTAGCCTGTGTTCTCAAGAACTTAAAACCTCTTCAACTCACACCTGACCTAAAACCTAAGCACCTTATTTTCTTCTATAATGCCGCTTCACCCCAGTACAAACTTGACAGTGGTTCCAAATAGCCAGAAAATTGCACTTTTGATTTTTCCATCCTACAAGATCTAGATAATTGTTGTCATAAAATAGGCAAACGGTCTGAGGTGCCTGACATCCAGGCATTCTTTTACACATTGTTCCCTCCTTACTCTCTGTTCCCAATGCGACTTGTCCCAGATCCTCCTTCTTTCCCTCCCGCCTGTCCTCTCAGTCCCAACCCCAAGTGTCGCTGAGTCTTTCTAATCTTCCTTTTCTATATACCCATCTGACCTCTCCCCTCCTCCCCAGGCTGCTCCTCGCCAGGTCCCAATTCTTCCTCAGCCTCTGCTCCCCCACCCTATAATCCTTTTATCACCTCGCCTCCTCACACCTGGTCTGGCTTACAATTTCGTTCAGTGACTAGCCCTCCCCCACCTGCCCAGCAATTTCCTCTTAAAAAGGTGGCTGGAGCTAAAGGCATAGTCAAGGTTAATGCTCCTTTTTCTTTATCCAACCTCTCCCAAATCAGTTAGTGTTTAGGCTCTTTCAACAAATATGAAAAACCCAGCCCAGTTCATTGCTCGTTCGGCAGCAACCCTGAGACGCTTTACAGCCCTAGACCCTGAAAGGTCAGAAGGCCATCTTATTCTCAATATGCATTTAATTTTATTACCCAATCTGCTCCCAACATTAAATAAAGCTCCAAAAATTAAATTCCAGCCCTCAAACCCCACAACAGGACTTAATTAACCTCACCTTCAAGGTGTAAAATAATAAAGTAGAGGCAGCCAAGTAGCAATGTATTTCTGAGTTGCAATTCCTTGCCTCCACTGTGAGACAAACCCCAGCCACATCTCCAGCACACAAGAACTCCAAATGCCTGAACCACAGCTGCCAGGGGTTCCTCCAGAACCTCCTCCCCCAGGAGCTTGCTACAAGTGCTGGAAATCTGGCCACTGGGCCAAGGAATGCCCACAGACCAGGATTCTTCCTAAGCCATGTCCCATCTGTGCAGGACCCCATTGAAAATCAGACTGTTCAACTCACCTGGCAGCCACTCCCAGGGCCCCTGGAATTCTGGCCCAAGGCTCTCTGACTCCTTCCCAGATTTTCTTGGCTTAGTGGCTGAAGACTGACGCTGCCTGATCGCCTTGGAAGCCCCTAGACCATCACGGGCGCCGAGCTTCAGGTAACTCTCACAGTGGAGGGTAAGTCCATCCATCCTCTTCTTAATCAATACGGAGGCTACCCACTCCACATTACCTTCTTTTCAAAGGCCTGTTTCCCTTGCCTCCCTAACTGTTGTGGGTATTGACGGCCAGGCTTCTAAACTTCTTAAAACTCCCCAACTCTGGTGCCAACTTAGACAATAATCTTTAAGCACTCCTTTTAGTTATCCCCACCTGCCCAGTTCCCTTATTAGGCTGAGATATTTTAACTAAATTATCTGCTTCCCTGACTATTCCTGGGCTACAGCCACATCTCACTGCCGCCCTTCTTCCCAACCCAAAGCCTCCTTTGCGTTTTCCTCTCGTATCCCCCGCACCTTAACCCACAAGTATAGGACATCTCTACTCCCTCCCTGGCAACCAATCACATGCCCATTACCATCCCATTAAAACCTAATCACCCTTACCCCGCTCAATGCCAATATCCCATCCTACAGCATGCTTTAAAAGGATTAAAGCCTGTTATCACTCGCCTGCTACAGCATAGCCTTTTAAAGCCTGTAAACTCCCCTTGCAGTTACCCCATTTCACCTGTCCTAAAACCAGACAAGGCTTATAGGTTAGTTCAGAATCTGTGTCTTATCAACCAAATTGTTTTGCCTATCCACCCTGTGGTGCCAAACCCATATATTCTCCTATCCTCAATACCTCCCTCCACAATCCATTATTCTGTTCTGGATCTCAAACATGCTTTCTTTACTATTCCTTTGCACCCTTCATCCCAGCCTCTCTTCGCTTTCACTTGGACTGACCCGACAGCCATCAGGCTCATCAAATTACCTAGGCTGTACTGCTGCAAAGCTTCACAGACAGCCCCCATTACTTCAATCAAGCCCAAATTTCTTCCTCATCTGTTACCTATCTCAGCATAATTATCATAAAAACACATGTGCTCTCCCTGCTGATCATGTCCGGCTAATCTCCCAAACCCCAATCCCTTCTACAAAACAACAACTCCTTTCCTTCCTAGGCATGGTTAATGTGGTCAGAATTCTTACACAACAGCCAGAACCGCGCCCTATAGCTTTCTGTCCAAACAACTTGACCTTAGTATTTTAGCCTAGCCCTCATGTCTGCGTGCAGCGGCTGCTGTTGCCTTAATACTTTTAGAGGCCCTCAAAATCACAAACTATGCTCAACTCACTCTCTACAGTTCTCATAACTTCCAAAATCTATTTTCTTCCTCATACCTGGTGCATATACTTTCTGCTCCCCAGCTCCTCCAGCTCTACTCACTCTTTGTTGAGTCTCCCACAATTACCATTGTTCCTGGCCCGGACTTCAATCCGGCCTCCCACACCTGACCCTCATGACTGTATCTCTCTGATCCACCTGACATTCACTCCATTTCCCCATATTTCCTTCTTCCCTGTTCCTCACCCTGATCATATTTGGTTTATTGATGGCAGTTCCACCAGGCCTAATCACCACACACCAGCAAAGGCAGGCTATGCTATAGTACAAGCCACTACCCGCCTCTTAGAACCTCTCATTTCCTTTCCACTGTGGAAATCTATCCTCAAAGAAATCACTTCTCAATGTTCAATCTGCTATTCTACTACCCCTCAGGGATTGTTCAGGCCCCGTCCCTTTCCTACACATCAATCTCAGGGATTTGCCCCCACCCAGGACTGGCAAATTGACTATACTCACATGCCCCAAGTCAGAAAACTAAAATACCTCTTAGTCTGGGTCGACACTTTCACTGGATGGGTAGAGGCCTTTCCCACAGGGTCTGAGAAAGCCACCGCAGTCATTTCTTCCCTTCTGTCAGACATAATTCCTTGGTTTGGCCTTCCCACCTCTATACAGTCTGATAATGGACTGGCCTTTACTAGTCAAATCACCCAAGCAGTTTCTCAGGCTCTTGGTATTCAGTGGAACCTTCATATCCCTTACCGTCCTCCATCTTCAGGAAAGGTAGAACAGACTAATGTTGTTTTAAAGACACACCTCACCAAGCTCAGCCTCCAACTTCAAAAGGATTAGGCAGTACTTTTACCTCTTGCCCTTCTTAGAATTAGAGCCTGTCCTCGAGATGCTACAGGGTACGGTCCATTTGAACATTTATATGGATGCACTTTCTTGCTCGGCCCCAACCTCATCCCAGACACCAGCCCTCTAGGCAACTATCTTCCAGCCTCCAGGAGGCTAGACAGGAAATTCACCAGGCTGCTAATCTCTTGCCTACTCCAGATTCCCAGCAATATGAAGACACCCTAGCTGGACGATCAGTTCTTGTTAAGAATCTGACCCCTCAAACTCTACTACCTCAATGGACCGGACCCTACTTAGTCATCTGTAGTACCCCAACTGCCGTCTGCCTGCAGGATCCTCCCCACTGGGTTTACCATTCCAGAATAAAGCTGTGTCCATCGGACAGCCAGCCTAATCCCTCCTCTTCCTCCTGGAAGTCGCAAGCACTCTCCCCTACTTCCCTTAAACTCACTCGTATTTCTGAAGAACAGTAGTCACCCTTATGAGCCTAATACATCCCTTCATTCTATTAGGTCTGTTCATCCTTACCCTACTTTTTGCAACAGGGCTTTACAAAGTCACCCCCACTACTTGGACCGAGCCCCAAAAACTAGTCATCCTTACTATCTTCTGTCTAGTCATACTCCTATTCTCCATTCTTAACTACTTATAAATGCCCTACTCTTGTTTACACTGCTGGTTTACACTGTTTCTTCAAGCCATCACAGCTGATATCTCTTAGTGCTATCCCCAAAACACCACTCTTAACTCTCTCTTACAGCGGATAGATGATCTTTGCTGGCAGGGGACTCTCCAATACTTTCACCCTGATGAAGTTCTATTCTTTACTTTTATACTGACTCTTTTCATCATTCCCATTCTTATGCCACCCTCTACCTCTCCCCAGCTCTCTCCACCACACTATCAACCTTACCCATTCTCTACTAGCTGTTTCTAATCCCTCCTTATCGAACAACTGCTAGCTTTGCATTTCCCTTTCTTCCAGCGTCTACACAGCTGTCCCCGCCTTACATGCAGACTGGGCAACATCTCCTGTCTCCTTACACCTCCGAACTTCCTTTAACAGCCCTCACCTTTACCCTCCTGAAGAACTCATTTACTTTCTAGACAGGTGCAGCAAGACCTCCCCAGACATTTCACATCAGCAAGCTGCTGACCTCCTCCGCACTTACTTAAAAAACCTTTCTCCTTATATCAACTCTACTCCCCCTATATTTGGACCTCTCACAACACAAACTACGATTCCTATGGCCGCTCCTTTATGTGTCTCTCGGCAAAGACACACTGGAATTTCCCTAGGTAACCTTTCACCTTCTTGATGTTCCTTTACTCTTCATCTCCAGAGCCCAACTACACACATCACTAAAACAGTTGGAGCCTTCCAGCTCCATATTACAGACAAGCCCTCTATCAATACTGGCAAACTTAAAAACATTAGCAGTAATTATTGCTTAGGAAGACACTTACCCTGTATTTCACTCCATCCTTAGCTACCTTCCTCTTGCTCGTCAGACTCTCCTCCCAGGCCCTCTTCTTGTTTGCTTATATCCAGCCCCAAAAATAACAGTGAAAGGTTGCTCGTAGATACTCAACATTTTCTCATACACCATGAAAATCAAACCTTCCCCTCTATGCAGTTACCCCATCAGTCCCCATTACAACCTCTGACGGCTGCCGCCCTAGCTGGATCCCTAGGAGTCTGGGTACAAGACATCCCTTTCAGCACTCCTTCTCATCTTTTTACTTTGCAACTCCAGTTTTGCCTCGCACAAGGTCTCTTCTTCCTCTGTGGATCCTCTACCTACATGTGTCTACCTGTTGATTGGACAGGCACATGCACACTAGTTTTCCTTGCTCCCAAAATTCAATTTGCAAATGGGACCGAAGAGCTCCCTGTTCCCCTCATGACACTGACATGACAAAAAAGAGTTATTCCATTAATTCCCTTGCTTGTCGGTTTAGGACTTTCTGCCTCCACTATTGCTCTCAGTACTGGAATAGCAGGCATTTCAACCTCTGTCATGACCTTCTGTAGCCTCTCTAATGACTTCTCTGCTAGCATCACAGACATATCGCAAACTTTATCAGTCCCTACAGGCCCAAGTTGACTCTTTAGCTGCAGTTGTCCTCCAAAACCGCTGAGGCCTTGATTTACTCACTGCTGAAAAAGGAGGACTCTGTATATTCTTAAATGAAGAGTGTTGTTTTTACCTAAATCAATCCAGCCTGGTGTATGACAACATAAAAAAACTCAAGGATAGAGCCCAAAAACTTGCCAACCAAGCAAGTAATTACACTGAACCTCATTGGGCACTCTGTAATTGGATGTCCTGGGTCCTCCCAATTCTTAGTCCTTTAATACCTATTTTTCTCCTTTTATTCAGACCTTGTATCTTCTGTTTAGTTTCTCAATTCATCCAAAACCGTATCCGGGGCATCACCAATCATTCTATACGACAAATGTTTCTTCTAACAACCCCACAATATCACCCCTTACCACAAAATCTTCCTTCAGCTTAATCTCTCCCACTCTAGGTTCCCACGGCGCCCCTAATCCTGCTCGAAGCAGCCCTGAGAAACATCGCCCATTATCTCTCCATGCCGCCCCCTCAAAAAAAATTTCTTTCTGCTGCCCCAACACTTCAATACTATTTTGTGTTATTTTTCTTATTAATATAAGAAGGCAGGAATGTCAGGCCTCTGAGCCCAAGCTAAGCCATCGCATCCCCTGTGACCTGCACGTGTATGCCCAGATGGCGTGAAGTAACTGAAGAATCACAAAAGAAGTGAAAATGGCCTGTTCCTGCCTTAACTGACATTCCACCACAAAAGAAGTGAAAATGGCTGGTCCTTGCCTTAAGTGATGACATTACCTTGTGAAATTCCTTTTCCTGGCTCATCCTGGCTCAAAAAAGCTCCCCCACTGAGTACCTTGTGACCCCCCACTCCTGCCCACCAGAGAACAACCCCCCTTTGACTGTAATTTTCCTTTACCTACCCAAATCTTATAAAATGACCCCACCCCATCTCCCTTCACTGACTCTCTTTTCGGACTCAGCCTGCATGCACCCAGGTGATTAAAAAGCTTTATTGCTCACACAAAGCCTATTTGGTGGTCTCTTCATGCGAACGCGAGTGAAAGAAGGGTCAGTGGATGGAAAATTACTAGTAGGAAACAACAGAGGTAAGGAAGATTCTGGCTAAACTGATCCAACAGGATCCTTGTTGAAGACGGGCCAGGCCAATCAGATATTTCATGGGGGATGGTAGAGGGTGAGGAACCCAATCAAATATGAGAGTGATAAGATATTGAGAGAGTGGGAGTGGGAGGGTTTCTTATTAAATTGACCTAGTAGAGATTGCTAAAACTAGATTTTATTAGGAAGTATACAGATGGGCCTAGAAGAATATTCAGAGCCTAAGTTTGGCCAAGCAAAGAATCTTTGTCATATTCTTGTCTACATCTAAATGAGCATGTAAAGTCTCATATGTGGTAGGCATTTCATTGTTTATACCACACACCTTCTTTCTGTTCCATGGACTCGGCAGTCTTGAAACTGTATTAAGCAAGTTAGGGTTCTGTGTGTGTGTGTATATATATATATATAGATTGTGATTATTTTTTAAACCACAGATAGTGAATCATTGGGTCTTGAAATCAACTTAGTGGATCAAACCCAGAAATTTAAAATTCAAATAAAATAAACTGGAAAAATTTGGAGTACCGTGCATATTGTATAAGTATAATCATTATTTTTGGGTAAAACTTTGGTCTTGGTTTTATGATTATTTGTGTGTGTGTGTGTTTACAGTGTTTGTTACTGAATAGCATGAAGTATTTCTTACTGTGTCAAGGTAAAAACAAATTGAAAGCCCTTGGTGTCAATTCTCCTGATAAAGTCTCAGAACAGGTCTCAGGCTTGGCTTTGACTGGTGTCTGGCTTCATGGTCTGGCAATGACAAAGGCATGCCACAATTGCTGCTGCAGGCTGTGAGCTAAGTGTTATATGATAGAAAACCTGAGCTGAAAGTCATGTGTCTGGGGCACTATGCAGCCATTCTAATCACAACACTGAGAGCCCTTGAGAGTTAGCTTTGATATTCTAGAATTTTTCAAGGAGAGTAGGGTTGCTGTCTTAGCCCATTTGTACTGATATGACAACAGAATGTCACAGACTGTATAATTTATAATAACCAGAAATTTATTTGTTTACAGTTCTGGAGGCTGGGATGTCCAATATCAAGGTGCTGGTATCTGGCAAGGGCCTTCTTGCTACATCATAACATTGCAGAAATCATCACATGGCAGAAGGGAAAAGAGGGTGATAGAGAGCAAGAGGGGTTGAATGGATTCCTGAAGTAACGACATTACTTCATTCATGAGGGTGGAACCCTCATGATCTAAGCGCCTCTTAAAGTGCCCCCCTCCCAATACTGTTACAATGGCAATTAAATTTCAACATGAATTTTTGGAGAAAACAAGCATTCAAACCATAGCAGTGGCCTTGGCTTTTGAGAATTATATTTTAATCAGGGACTGACATGTGTGCATAGTAATGCATTGGTACTTTTGTTCAGTTTCTTCTTTGCCATGCTGTGATGAGGCAGGCTGGTTCTGAAGCCTGGCTCCCTGCTGCACTGGAAGCCCTCTGGAGTCACTCAGTGGCAAAATCCTGCAGGAGTCACATTTTCCATTTGGCTCATGCTCCCTGTCCCAGTCAGTCCCAGATTATGTGTCCTTGGGTTAATGAATTGGACTAGAGTTATCCCCTTAGTGGGTGAGTTGAAGTGGAGCCAAATGGGACAATGATGTACTCCATCCATGAATGTTCATGAGTTCAGACTCAGGCACCTATTTATGTGTAAAGACCTAGGTTTAATGGGAGGACCAAACCAAAAAATGTTCTTTATTCTCTAGCTTAGCAGTTACCACTTCTTGTTTCTTTTTTTTTTCTTTTTCTTTTTCTTTTTTTGGGTGCAGGGTGTGGGGGTGGTGGGGGGTGGGGGAAGTTCTTACTCTTGTAGCCCAGGCTGGAGTGCACTGGCACGATCACAGCTCACTGCAGCCTTGACTTTCTGAGCTCAGGTGATTTTCCCACATCAGCCTCCTGGGTAGCTGGGACCACAAATGCACACCACCACACCTAGCTAATTTTTTTGGTATGTTTTTGGTAGAGACAGTGTTTCACCAGGTTTCCCAGGCTGCACTGTGTGTTTCTTTGATTTTTTTTTTTTGTTAGAAACTATGATGAATGATTTTATCCTAGTATATGTGATGGAATGGATAGCACAAAGGTGAAAGAAAGAAGATAACATAAGTTCCCCACCTCCATCCCAACAATTTTTGCCCTTAGGAAGGTAGAATCCTTTAATGCAGGCACCCATCACACATTCCTTTGAGTAAATGATAATTCCAGAGACATTAAAAGGCTCTCAGAGTCTCTCATTATTATGCTTTACTGTACTATGTCATGTAAGCACTTCAAACCTACTTTTAAAAAATAGGTTTGATAGATCTAAAAAAGACTTCTTTCTCCTACTCAGACTGTTCCAAGGCACCCCAATAGTGCATTGAATTACTAAATTACTCAAAAGTGCTGAGCTTAGTGGGGGTAGATTCAAATGTGAGGTCTCTGTAGAAATTATGGAAATATGAGACTATAATAGTTAGAAATAGAATACTTTGTGAGTGCTTCCTGTAGGATAGTTTCCTTTTATATCTGTGAATGCAGTTCATGTGTTTTGGTGAACTGGATCTGGCCTTTTAACTGTCCTCTTTCAGGTTGTTCCTTTCTGAAGGCAACACCTTGGTCTTATTAGACTTTATAATCCCAGTACAATTATTGATACTAAATAATTGTTTGGTGAATAAATGTTACATCCACTCCAAGAGAAAAAAAATTTTGATTAGTCAATATATGTTAAGACAAAAAGTATAACCCTCATAAGCCTCCGTGTAATTAAAAGTTTAACAATCTCTCCACTTGAGTATCTTTCCTTTGGGTAAAATATAATTAATATTATTATCATTATAATATCTGAGATAATGAGTATCTCAGTGCATTGTTGGGATGTGATTTGTTCTCTTTTTTTAATTTGTAAAAGAATACAGCTTTTCAAGATGTAACAAATGATATGGAGAAAGAAAAAAAAATCTACCCAAAGAAGCAAAGCTTTAACTTCTTAGTAATTTGTGTATATGTATGTGTTTGTGTGTGTATTTGTGTATGCGTGTGCATAGGAAAGGGTAAGGAAAAAAATTCAACAAATGGCTGAAAAGAGAGATAAATAAGGAGACAGACAATGTCTCATTTACATCAAGCTGTGAGACCAGATATTTGTTATCGATTCCTTGGAATGAGAGTACAGGTCTTGTTTATTTACATTTGTTCTCAGTTTGAAAGACAGCCCAAGAGGTAAAATAAAATGAGAGTGCCTCAAATGCCTTCTAAATTTCCCCTTAAATTGAATTTCTTGTTTTATCAAGGAACAATACTTGCACTGATGTTAGGCAGACAGCTAAAAGGTCAACAAGTTCCCTTGGTTGCCTTTTGTCAAGGGTTTTTGACTTGTCTGTGAATAAAGATCTCCCAGGAGGAAGGCAGACCTGAATTTCCTGTCATCTAGAAGACAGCAATGAATTTGAAAATGTTACAAAAAGCATAAGGGACTTCAGGCACACCTTCAGACCCACTGCAGTGCCAATCGCTGCCCATGTAAACATGTACACAGAAATGTTTTGGATTTGTTCTGTCAACTTTTGGTTGTGAAACAAATTGTTCAACAGCAGCCCACCTTGAATACCGAATGAATCCGAGAGGTTTTTTTGTTGTTGTTGTTACTGCCTCATGCCTAATCAGAAGACACCATGTTCTCTGCTCACTCACAGTGTAAGAACATAACATGCTCTGTGAGGGGAGCTGAGGGCTACAGGACTGGCGGAACTCCATTTTCCTTATCACATTTCTGTTACTTGACCCTCTGCAGATCTTCTTCATGTATTTTTCAGTGTCTGAGATTTCTGTATGCAAGTTAGCAGGTAAGTCTTCACTACCAATATCTAGACATAAATAAATAGGTCTTTCCTGATAAGTGTTAGTCATTTTTTGAGATAAATTGTTTTTCTCCAAAACAGACCCAACAAAAAATACTTACCCCCTAAATTTTTTAATGAAAGTTTGTTCTTAGAAAAGGGGAGGTTTTTGTCACTCTTTTTTAAGCTGGGAATTTATTGTTGTCTGCCCTGAGCCCCATTTTGGTAACTGGAAACACTCTCCAGGATAGGAGAGTAGAGTGGCAGCACATTTTCCTTCAGGCCAAGCTTGTCCAATCCCTGGCCCATGGGCTGCATGTGGCCCAGGATCACTTTGAAGTGGTTCAACACAAGTTTGTAAATTTTCTTTCTTTCTTTTTTATTTTGAGACAGAGTTTTACTTTGTTGCCCAGGCTGGAGTGCAGTGGCGAGATCTCGGCTCCTTGCAACCTGTGCTTCCTGTGTTCAAGCAATTCTCCTGTCTCAGCCTCCCAAGTAGCTGGGATTACAGGCACACACCACCACACCCGGCTAATTTTTGTATTTTTAGTAGAGACGGGGTTTCACCATGTTGGCCGGGCTGGTCTTGAACTCCTGACCTCAAGTGATCCATCCACCTCGGCCTCCCAAAGTCCTGGGATTACAGGCATGAGCCACGGTGCCCGGCCTGTAAACTTTCTTAAAACATTATAAGATCTATCATTAGTGTTAGTGTATGTTATGTGTGGCCCAAGACAATTCTTCTTCCAGTGTGGCCCAGGGAAGCCAAAAGATTGGACATTCCTGCTTTAGGCTATCAAGAAAGCACACGGCTCATTCCCTGAAATGTTTTCAGTATAACTGCCAGTGGAGTAAAGAGAATTTTAATTTCGTATGTCAAATGTCACTGAGCAAAATATACGCATTCACATCATTTGCCAAACATTTATTGAGTGCCTTTGTTACTGGAAAGGGGTCTTGTCCCAGACACCACAAGTGGGTTTTTAGATCATGCACATGAAATAATTCAGGGTGAGTCACAGACTATTGTAAAGTTAAAATAGTTTATTAGAAACTACTGGGTAGGGTGTCTTCAGAAAGCAAGAGGAGGAACGCTCCTACCTCAAACTTAATGCTTGCTTATTACATAGTGTATTAGGGCTAAGCATAGTATACTTTATCATAAAGGCTTGTGATCAGCTTGTGACAGACTATTAGTATTATTATTCTTTTGTGTAATTATTAATTTCAGCAAGAATTTATGTGTGTACTGTTATCTTTAAAGTGAAACCTGCTTTCAAACTAAGAATGTCTTTTTCTATTAACTTGTTCCCTCAACCGTAAACATCTTGTGATCAAGAATGCCTAGCGTCCTGGGAGTGTAACCCAGCAGGTCGAACTTTATCCAGTTCCAATGCCTTTGACACCTTCTTGTAAAAGAAGTTGAACTGATGTTGTAGAGAATAAAAGTAACAACAATGGCAACTAGTATAATTTGAGTTGCTAAGAACTTTGTATACAGTCTCTTTTAATTCTCAGAAAAAAAAAATAAAAAGAATTTTCTATGAGGAAATTGAAGCTTAGAAAGATTGCTTACATATTCCATGGTCATGTAGGTAGAAAGCAACGGAGCTATGATTTGAATCTAGGACTTTCTAAATAAAAACCCTGTATGAATTAGTTAAGGTTCTTTTTACGAAGAAAGATTTCGTATTTATTTATTTTATTTTATTTTTTTTTAGACAAAGTCTCACTGTGTCACTCAGGCTGGAATGCGGTGGCATGATCTCTGCTCACTGCAACCTCCGCTTTCTGGGTTCAAGCGATTCTCTTGCCTCAGCCTCCCAAGTAGCTGGGATTACAGGCATGCATTACCCTCCATGGCTAATTTTTGTACTTTTAGTGGAGATGGGGTTTCACCATGTTGGCCAGGTTGGTCTCAAACTCCTGATTTCAAGTGATCTGCCTGCCTCAGCCTCCCAAAGTGCTGGGATTACAGGCGTGAGCTACCACACCCGGCCTTTAAGATTTAGTAATTTTAAGTTCCTGTTTTAACATGGCTCATATTGAGTTTCCAAGAATAGCAAGTTGTACTATATATTACTGATTCAACATCATACATAAGCCTCAAATTCTCCCCTCTTCAGGTTTCCTGACAGGATTTTTTTCATCTACAATTAAAAAAAAATACTCTGGTAGTTTGAGAATTGTAAACAATTCCCAAAACAACAAGAGTATTATAAAGCTCATTTCAAAGAACAAACAGAGAAATAGCCAAGAAGTTAAAAAATGCGATAATGATGGAATTGTCTTCTTGGATAATGAAACATATTATAAAGCTATGCTAAATAAAATTTATGGGAAGCCATTGTTTTGGGCTGAGCCTCTGAAGTAGGCCCCAACAGACAAACCATAATGGAATTACTCATGTTAAGTGCTATAAAGTCAAACTGAAACTTAAACAAACAAACAAAAAAAGAAAAATCTGCAAACAGGACAGTTTTCACAAAACAAGCAAACATACAAACAAAGAAACAACCTCAGGAGATTAAGATTAACCAGTTGGGAAGGACTCAGTCAGCCTAAGCTGGCATGAGAAGGATGTCCCCTCTGCTTTATCCCTAGAAGAAAAGTAATCTGAAGTAACCTGATGTTAACTCATCCACTTTTTTGTATTATGCTGTTTCCTTGTTCCTGTTGAAGCCACCTTACAAAAACCAATTATTTTGCCACGCTCAATGAACCTTTTTCTTTTTTTAAGATGCAATGTTGACCAATTCATGAATCACTAATGAAAGTCAATTAGATCATTAAACTAAATTGCTTGAAATTTTGTTTTCTAACATCTATACTAGTTGTTAGCTATACTAAAAGCTATACTAGTTTTGAGTATTTATAATATTAGACTAACCAGTGGAACAAGCCCAGAAACAGCCTCAAGAATAAACAAAATCTTAGGGTATGTGAAATGTGACATTTCAAATCAGCAAAGGAATATCCAGTTTATGCTAAAACAGTTTTTTTCACTAATTGGACAAAATTAAATTAAATCTTTACCTCACATCTTATGCCAAAATTGATCCCAGATGGATTCAAGGAGTTTTCTTTAATTTCCTTCAATAATATTGTAAAACTTCTGTGCACAGGACATTTATTATATCTTTCACTATGTCTGTTTTAAGGTATTTAGGAATTTTGACTGTATTAAATATGGTATCTTTAATTTTTTTTATTTTCTAATTGCTTGTTCTTGTCCCACAAAAATATAATTGCATATTGATCTTGTATCCACTGACCTTGCAAACTTATTAATTCTAATATTTTATATATAGATGTCTTAATTTATATATATATATATAATTATGCTATCAGATTAAGGAAACTCCCCTCTATTCCTGTTTGCTAATAATTTTTATTATTAATATAAACAGGATATTTTCTGAATTTATTGAGATGTTTGCAGTTTTGTCTTCTTTATCCTGTTAATGTGAAGAGTTATACAGAATGATTTTCAAATTTTAAACCAACTTTTCATTCTTGAAATAAACTCAGCTTGGTTGTGTTATATTGCATCAACCTTTTTCTATATTTCTGAGTTCAGTTTGCTAACATATAAGATTATTGTGTCTATTATTAGTGAAATGGGCCTACAGTTATCCTTTTTGTAATGTTCACGTCAAATTATGTAGAATGAAAATGAGTTAAAAACTATTCTCTCCATTTAAATTCTCTGGAACAGTTTGTGCAACACTGGCATTCTTTCTTTAGTATTTGTTACAATTCACCAATGAAGTTCTCTGGGCCAAAGGTTTTAGTAGGAAGGTTTTAAATGATAAATTTAATATTTAAAATAGTTATATGACTATTCATATATTCTATTTCTCCTTATGTCAATTTCTGTAATTTATGCTTTTATAGGAATTTGTCCAGCTTATTTAAATTTATAATTTATTGACATTATATTCATAATATAATGTTAATAATATCCACTTATAATATTTTACTAAATAAAGCTATTATTTTAAAATAGTTTAGATTGACAAAAAAGTTGAAAAGCTAGTACAGAGATTTCCCATAATACTTCATCCTCACTTCCCCCATCGCTAAAAATTTATGTTATTATGGTACATTTGTCATCCCCAATTAGCCAATATTGACACATTTTCATTAACTAAACTCCATACTATAAATTTCATTAGTTTTTCGTGTGTGTGTGTGTGTGTGTGTGTGTTTCAGATGGGGTCTTGCTCTGTCACCCCGGCCAGAGGGCTGTGGCACAGTGTTGGCTCACTGAAGCCTCTACCTCCCGGCTCAAAAAATCCTCCCACCTCATCCTCCAGAGTAGCTGGGAATACAGGCATGCACCATCATGCTTGGTTAATTTTTAATTTTTTCTGTAGAGACATGGTCTCACTATATTACCCAGGCTGGTCTCAAACTCCTGGGCTCAAGTTATCCTCCCGCTTTGGCCTTCCAAAATGTTGGGATTACAGGTGTGAGTCACTGTGCTCTGCCCCTAGTGCATTTTTAAAAATTGAGGTATGACTTGACATATAAAAATGTGTGCATATTAAATGTATACTTACTAATGTGTTCAAAGACAAGTATACATCTGTGTAACCCTTACTGTAAACAAGGCCATAGACAAGGCCATCACTCCTAAAAGTTTTCTCCCTTTCTTTTCTTTTGTTTTCTGGTAGTAAGAACATTTAACATCAGAGCTACTCTCTTAACAAAATTTTAAGTATACAACACAGTGTTGTTAATGTATTGTATGACTAATGCCTTTTTTTCTGTTTAAAGATTTCATCGAGTATTACATTACATTTAGTTGCCAAATCTCTGCTTTCTTAGACTTTCCTTGTTTTCAATGACCTTGACAGTTTTGAAGAGTACTGGTCAGGCCTTTTGCAGAATATTACTTAATTTGGATTTTCTAATGTTTTTTTCATAGTTGGACTGAAGTTACTTGTTTTTAAGAGGAAGACCAGAGAGGCTAAATGCCATTCTCATCACATCATATCAAGGGAACATGTTGTCCACTTTTAATTTTTAAAATATTTGCAGGATCTATAATAATATCCTCTTCTTTTCATTCTTGATATTGGTGATGTATTTTTCTCATTTTTTTCTTGGTAGTTTTGACAGGAATTTTTCAATTTTATTAGTCAAATAAAAAGTCAGTCAAAGAACTGACTTTTGGCTTTGCTAATTCTATTATACGTTTGTTTTATATTTTATTTGTTTACCTGGTTCATCCTATGGTATTGTGTATTGTTAACATTTGTTTTAATACAAGCTGAATTAGTCATTGTTGTATAAAAACTGTCTTTATTATTTCCTTTCTTTTCTGTCTTTGGGTTTAATTTCCTATTCATTTTCCAGCTATCTCCTAAGGGATAATTAGCTAATTGTTGTTTCACTTTTCTTGTTTTCTAATATTTTAAATATTTAATATTCTAAACTTGGGGCTATACATTTCTCTCTAAGCAATATTTTAGCTGCAAGATTTGATATGTAGCATTTTATTACCATTCATTTAAAAATATTGTCCAATTTCTCTTGTGATTTCATCTTTGACCCACTGATGATTTAGAAGCTTTTTTTTTCTATTACTGAAAAAATATGAGGATTCCATAGCAGTGTGTGTGTGTGTGTGTGATAAATTTCTAGCCTAATTCTGCTGTATTCAGAGAACGTATTCTGTAAAATTTAAATACTTTGAAATTCATTGAGAGTTGCTTGATGGCCAGCCTAGCATATGGTCAATATTAGTTAATGTCCCATGTATGTTTACAAAAAGCAGAGATCTCATTACCAGCTATCTGCTTTACATAGACTGTGTGACATTCCCACAGGCTTTTTGTGGTTATGAAACCTCTAGCCTCCTTCCAGTTTCCCTAAGCCACAGGCTCCACCAGAGTCTTCTTCCAGTCTGATACCCTCCCTGAGCCTCTACAATGTCAGTTAAAATCACTGTATTGCCTTTTTATTTTCTAGTACACTGTGATTTCCATTTTTATTCAACCTCAGTTATTTATGGGAAAAAATGCTTTCTGTTCTACTCTACGCAGAATTTCTATGTTCTTTTAGTGGGAAGCGTTCTTGCTATATTGCTGCAAATGCCCCTCACCTTCAATAAAACATATTGTCTTGTATGCAAATATTAGTTTAAGCTAAATTAGGAAGTTTTGAGGTCAGACTGAAAGAAGTTTCATTATACATATAAATGAAGCCAATGCCACCTCCTTTAAAATGCTTAGTCCTACCAAAAGGATCCTTCATGTCAACACTTATCTAAATCGACAGCTGAAAGTTTGAAATAAAGCCTTGTTCCTTTTAAGTTGGCAAATGTTCTTTCAAGTATACCAGAGACTACAATATACTTCCCTAAAGGAAAGAAAAATCTGTAAGAAATCTAAAAAGGAGATGCCTACACAGATTTTAAAAGTGGTAGCCTATTTCAAAGTAACAGTGTTTATATCAGGAGTGATAATGACGTTGTTACTCCTAAAGGGCTTTGTAAACACTGTGCTAAGTGCTTTACTGGATTCTGTTACCAATTTCTCACAGCAACACTTAGGTTCTTACTATAATGTTACATTATAGTAAGATGTTACATTGAAACCTGTAACTGAAATACTGAGATATTACAATAGGTGTTGCGTTTCAGAGGAGCAAATACGAGGGAAAGAAGAGAGGGAATTGTGAAGGCAGATTTCTTTGGAGGGAGCCAAATGCTATGATGCCTGGTCCCGCTTCAAGGAGGAAGGATGGAGATTTTCTGTCCCTCACCTCTGGATGGGTGAGAGGGGCTTAAGGAAGCCCCTGAAGGTCTTACTACACGTCCCTAGTGGTTAGGAGGACATAGAGTTGAATGTTGCCACAGTGGAGTTAACAATTCCTCATTTGACATAGCATGAGGAGCTTAAGGTCAAAAATCTGTGACTAAGGCCAGAGGTGGCAGAAGTAAAGGAACTAGCCACACTCTCACAATGGTGGGCAGCAGGAAGCCCTGAGCTTTCTTACAAACCTGATGTGGGGCAGGTAGAGAGAGCTGGACTGAGGCTCTTTTATATCTTGTTTAACAGTTCTGGCTGGGTGTGGTGGCTCACACCTGTAATCCCAACACTTTGGGAGGCCAAGGCGGGTGGATCACGAGGTCAAGAGATCGAGACCATCCTAGCCAACGTGGTGAAACCCCGTCTCTACTAAAAATACAAAAATTAGCCAGGTGTGGTGGCGCACACCTGTAGTCCCAGCTACTCGAGAGGCTGAGGCTGAGGTTCAGGAGAATCGCTTGAACCCAGGAGGCAGAGGTTGCAGTGAGCCAAGATCGTGTCACTGCACTCCAGCCTGGTGACAGAGCGAGACTCTGTCTTGAAAAAAAAAAGAGTTCTGCCTGGGAGAGTAGAATGCTGGATACCAAGGGCTGGGTGGGGATGGGGTCAGGGGTGAGCACTGGAGAGATGCTGGTCAAAGATATAAAAACCTCAGTTAGACAGGAGAAATAAATTTAGAAGAGCTAGTAAACAGCGTGTTGACCACAGTCAAGAACACTGTATTGTATACTTGAAAACTGATAAGAGAGTAGATTTTAAATGTTCTCCCCACAAAAATAGTTTGATTGAGCCATTCCACAAGGCATAAATATATCAAAACATCATGTTGTACATCATTAATACATACAGTTTTTATCAGTTAAAAAATAAAATAAAAAAATACTGTCTGGAAAGGCCATGGGATCACAGTAGTCTGTGTGGGATGAAATGCTGAAAAAATAGGGACGGAGGCTGAGCAGCAACCAGAGGGAGATGCATCCCCTGCAGCCCAGCAGTACAGTAACGAGCTCCCAGAGGGGATTGCAAGAGAAGACATGAAATGCCCAAGAGAGTAGAGGTCATCTTTAAATATGCACGGGGCAGATCTTCAGAGACTATGAAGCCACCTTACAAATGGGACAGTCAAGAAAGAACTTCTATGCTCCCCTTTTTACTCTCCCTCCTTCCGGTACTCAAACTATGTTGGGGTCCAAAATAATGCTTACTAAGATGGGAAAGGGAGGTGAAAGTGTAAGTTTGAAAATAAGAAAAGGATGCTGTCCTTAACACGTATACTAAAGGAAGTTTTCAGACATCCAGTTTTTGTACCTGGAGTTCACCTGGACGATACCAGTACTTCATAGATGCAAACACCCACCCAACTCTCCTGCCATTTTTCCATCCTATGCTCATCATCCCATATTAGGAAATCACATAGTTAGGGAGGATTATAAACAACCTCTGTCCCAGAATCAGAGACTGAAATACTGGTCTGTGTCACCCACTTAAACGACTTGTTCATTCTCATGCTACTTGGCCCTTTGGCCTCCATCCCTTGTTTGCCTAGACCCACAGAATATTCAATTCACCAAATATTGAATGGTCCCCACTCGTGTACCAGACAATGGGGACCAATGGATGAATAACAGTTTTTGAATTCAAGGAGCTCACAATTTAATAGGGAGGCAGGTGTCTATACAGGGCAGTACGATGAGAGCATATAGGGGCAGATAGAAGTTGAGGTATAAGGGAAGGGTCACTGTATGAGAAAATTCAAGTAAACCTTCCTATGTTGTGTCTTAAAGAATGAGTGGAAGTTTATGAGGTGAAGGGCCTTTCAAGGAGGGCTGTGCTGTGTACAGAATCACAGGGCATGGTACTATAAATGCATTAAATATTTTGGTCTGGCATAACTGGGTGTCAGATTGGAAGTGATGAGAGATCTGGCTGAAGAAATGGCAGAAACAGACCATGAAGCACCTTGAGCCATGGGCTCGGCTTCTCATTGCAGACATCAGTAATCCATGATTGCACATTTTCAAGAGGGGTATATCATTCTGTCAGATCTATGTTTTAGGATGATGATTATTTACATCCTTTGTGAAGAAGAGTTTGGGAGGTGGCCACTGTCCATTAATGTTTTACACAACATAAGTAGGTGGAAACCAGATGAGAAATTCAACAAATTTGTTTACTCTCTACCTCATTTCTAATATCAGTGGAAGTACCGCAGAAATTAGCCTAGTAATTCCTGGTATGCTGTTGTATTTTAGGTATAGCTCTTGACACTAGTTTTGGTGTTGATCTGGCCATTATCCTTAACTTCTGAGAACTATCTGAATGCAATTACTCCCCAATGCGTAATGTGCTAGATGATTACTCAATACTCAATGACCGTCTAGGATTCTTGAACAAGATGAATTATGCTAGAGTCTAGAGAGCCACAGGTCTTACAAATTTCTTGAACATAGATTCCTTTGAGAATTCCCAGAAAATTGCATGTGCATGAGTGCACATGCAGGCCTGCACATGTTGCTTATATTTTCAGGAGTTCATAGACCCACTTAAAGCCATCCATTGATCTCCCAGGACCATAAACTCCACCTAAAAGATGGTTACTCTAAAATCACTCAACAAACTGGAGGTTAAAGTCTTTAGTTGGCAATCAAGCTCAAAAGAACTAAATTTCAAAGTTCTTCTAGGGACTTTCACAGTTCACCAGAAGTCTCCTTGCAGGCTAGAGCTGAGAATAGTGGCAGGGCTTTATGTTTGGGAGATTTTTGTTAACTGATATCAACTTTAGAGGTATTGATATTAGATATAAACTGAGTGGCTTTCTTCTTTCTACTTCAGGTACACAGCAGTCAGAGTAGACTTGAGCCAGGTTGAGGACTTCCAAGGCAAGGCCATAAACTCTGGACATAGATGCTCAAGTGAAGGCTGGTCTTCTGTCATAGTTGGGTGGCTAAGGTGGCAATAACAGTCATGATAGCTTATTAACAGGGAGGTCCTGAGGGATATTTCATGTCTTCTACCAATGTTGGCCTCGTAGACCATCTTTGTATAAGACAAGCCAATGTAGTTCCCACATACTTTATTTTCTCATTTCATTATCACCAAAATTTTTATAGTCCCCAGTACATATTACTTGGCTCATAAAACAGCAATGTTGAACAGAAAACTAGAAAAGAAAATATGTCTAATCTCACATTACTGCCTGCCTGTAATTTGAGACCCATGAGCCACTGGAAACTTTAAGTGTCTTGCTGAGTTACTCTCTATAACTTAAATTTAATTTGTGTGTATTTTTGGCACAGTATTTGTTTTAGTATTTTTGGCACCTTGGTTTTGGCACTTCAAAATACAACTCATAGACTTTCATAAGTTTTCAGTTTGCTTCCCCACAGACTTTGTCTAAGTGGCAGGCTAGGAAATCTAGATGCAATGAACTTCTTTAAAGCATTGCAACAACCAAAAGACTGACGTGGTGTGTGCATGTTTTAGAAAATATCTAGCATCAATATAGTACACAAGTGTTTCCTTGAGGACAGAGAAGAAGTACATTTTTTAAAAAAAGTATACAAATACATATATCCTTTTTACATATCTACCAAAGGAAACTTTTAAAAACAATTATGCCATTTTGTGGTAAATAATAATAATTATAACTACAGCAAAAAAGAATCTTGCCTGTATGCAATCTTATGTGCTCAGGTAGCCAGATTTATTACATTAATATGTGCTAAGACTTAGAAAAAGTGACCTTCTGTCTAGCAGGACTTGATTTTATCATTGTGTCACTGTAGGGCCAAATTGAATGTGGCTCTGGAAAGAACAGATTTTGTTTAATTAAGAACCAACAAAGACTAGACCTTTCAAGACTGTGAGACTGACAAACATTTCCTATCACTTGCTTATTTATTTATTTTTTTAATTTTTTTAAACTTTTTTGAGGCAAGATCTCACTCTCTTGCCCAGGCTGGAGTGCAGTGGTGTGAACATGATGCTGCAGACTTGACTTCCCCAGACTCAGGTGATCCTCTGATATGGTTAGGATTTGTGTCCCTGCCCAAATCCCATCTTGAATTATAATTCCCAGGTGTTGAGAGAGAGACTTGGTGGGAGGTGATTGGATCATGGGGACAGTTTCCCCCAGACTGTTTTCATGATAGTTAAGGAGTTCTCACGAGATCTGATGGTTTTATAAATGGCAGTTTCCCCTGAGCATTTCACTCTCTCTCTTGCCTGCTGCCATGTAAGATGTGCTTGCTTCCCCTTCTGCCATGTTGTAAGTTTCCTGAGGCCTCCCCAGCCATGAGGAATGGTGAATCAAAAAAACCTCTTTCCTTTATAAATTACCTAGTCTTGGGTATTTCTTCATAGCAGCATAAGAAAGGACTAATAGAGTAAATTGATACTGAGATAGTGGGGTGCTGCTATAAAGATACTTGAAAATATAGAAGTGACTTCGAACTTGGTAACAGGCAGAGGTTGGAACAGTTTGAGGGCTCAGAAGACGACAGGGAGATGTGGGAAAGTTTGGAATTTCCTAGAGACTTGTTGAATGGTTCTGACCAAAATGCTGATAGTGATATGGACAATGAAGTCCAGGCTGAGGTGGTCTCAGATGGAGAAGAAGAACTTATTGGGAACTGGAGTAAAGGTCACTTTTTTAAGGCTTTAGTAAAGAGACTGTTGGCATTTTGCCCCTGCCCTAAAGATCTGTGGAACTCAGAACTTGAGAGAGATAATCTGAAACTGGAACTTATGTTTAGAAGGGAAGCATAGCATAACAGTTTGGAAAATTTGCAGCCTGATGATGTGATAGGAAAAAAAAAACATTTTCTGGGGAGAAATTCAAGCCAGTTGCAGAAATTTGCATAAGTAACAAAGAGTCAAGTGTTAATAACCAGGACAATGAGAAAAATGTCTCCAGGGTATGTCAGAGATCTTGGCAGCAGCCCTTTCCATCACAGGCCTGGAGGCTGAGGAGGGAAAAATGGTTTCAAAGGCTGGGCCCAGGATCCCCCTGCTCTGTGCAGCCTTGGGACTTGATGCTTTCTTTCCCAGATACTCCAGCTTCAGTCATGGCTTAAAGGGGTCAAGATACAGCTTGGCCCATTGATTCAGAGGTGCAAGTCCCAAGCCTTGGTGTATTCCACATGATGTTGGGCCTGCAAGTGCACAGCATTCAAGAACTGAGGTTTCGGAACCTCTGCCTGTAGTCAGAGGATGTCTGGAAATGCCTGGATGTTCAAGAAGAAGTTTACTGCATGGCCAGAGCCCTCATGGAGAACCTCTGCTAGGGCAGTGCAGAAGGGAAATATGGGGTCAGAGCCCCCACAAAGGGTCCCCACTGGGACACTGCCTAGTGCAGCTATGAGAAGAGGGCTACCATCCTCCAGACCCCAGAATGGCAGATCCATTGACAGCTTTCACCATGCTCTTGGAAAAGCCACCGACATTCAATGCCAGCTGTGAAAGTGGCCAGGAGAGGGGCTTTATCCTGCAAAGCCACAGGGGTGTGGATATGGTTTGGCTGTGTTCTCACCCAAATCTTATCTTGAACTGTAGCTCCTATAATTGCCACATGTTGTGGGAGGGACCTAGTGGGAGATAATTGAATAGTGAGAGTGATTTACCTCATACTATTCTGTGATAGTGAATAAATCATATGAGATCTGATGGTTTTATAAGGGAAACCCCTTCCACTTGGCTGTCATTCTTTCTTACCTGCTGCCATGTAAGATGCACCTTTTACCTTTCACCATGATTGTGAGGCCTCCTCAGCCAAGTGGAACTGTAAGACCATTAAACCTCTTTTTCTTTATAAATTACCTGGTCTTGGGCATGTCTTTATCAGAAGCATGAAAACAGACTAATATAGGTGGAGCTGCCCAAGGACATGGGAGCCCACCCCTTGCATCATCATTCCCTGGATGTGAGACATGGAGTCAAAGGAGATGGTTTAGGAGCTTTAGGATTTAATGACACATGAGCTGGATTTCAGACTTGCATGGGGCCTATAGCCGCTTTATTTTGGCCAATGTATCCTATTATAAATGGGAGCACTTATCCAATGCCTGTACCTCCATTGTATCTTGGAAGTAACTAACTTGCTTTTGATTTTACAGGCTCATAGGCAGAAGTGACTTGCCTTGTCTCAGATGAGACTTCGAATTTGGACTTTTGGGTTAATTCTGGAATGAATTAATACTTTGAGGGACTGTTGGGAAGGCATGATTTGTTTTGAAATGTGAAAGGGACATGAGATTTGTGAGGGGCCAGGGGCAGAATGATGTGGTAAGGCTCTGTGTCCCCACCCAAATCTCATTTTGAATTGTAATCCCCAGGTGTTGAGGGAGAGATCTGATGGGAGGTGATTGGATCATGGGGGTGATTTCCTCCGTGCTGTTCTCATGATAGTGAGGGAGTTCTCACGAGATCTGATGGTTTTATAAATAGCAGTTTCCCTGGGCTTTTCACTCTCTCTCTCACCTGCTGCCATGTAAGATGTGTCTGCTTCCCCTTCTGCCATGATTATAAGTTTCCTGAGGCCTCCTTAGCCATGTGGAACTGTGAGTCAATAAAACCTCTTTCCTTTATAAATTACCCAGTCCTGGGTAGTTTCTTTATAACAGTGTGAGAATGGACAAATATATCCTCCCACCTCAGCCTCCCAAGCAGCCAGAACTGTAGTCACGTGCCACCATGCCTGGCTAGATTTTTTAAAATGTATTTTTTGTAGAGACAAGGTTTCCCTATGTTGCCCAGACTGGTCTTGAACTCCGTGCTCAAGCAATCTGTCCAGTTTGGCCTCCCAAAGTGCTAAGATTACAGGTGTGAGCCACTGCACCTGGTGTTTTTTTTTTTTTAAGTGTGAACTTAAGTTGACTTGCCCAGAAAACAGGAAGGCTCCATTAGCCATATTTACAATGAAGATTGCCCCCTTGAGACCCACTGTGTTCAGCAGAGTGATTCTTGTTATTGTGAAGTTCTATAGCCTCATTTCTTTCACTTTCTAAGTTTTCATCTTGCAAAGAAATGCTATTTTCCACTAATCCTGAATACTACAGTTTAAATTTGTAAAAACTTTGCCTGACTGAATCTTAAATCTCTCTTAAGACTTAGTTTGGGCATTGCTTCCTCTAGAAAGTCATCTTTGACTGTCTTTGGGACAAGCATTTTTAGTGTGCTTTAAATATAGTGTATGGGTAATAACAAGCACTACAATAGGAAAGGATGATACAAAGTTGAATACGACATAGTTCATAGTCAAAAATATTATATTCCTGTTGTATTTCCTCCAGGTTTTCTATTTCTACAAAGCATTCAATGTTATTTCCTAAAGATGGTGCTAGGTAATTTTAAAAGGAATTGGAATGGCTGAGAACATAGTTATTGAGGACAGACTGCTGGGATTGGCCCTTGACTCTTTTTGATAAAAGCTGTTTCTCCGAAGATGGCTGAATAGGAACAGCTCCAGTCTACAGCTCCCACTGTGAGTGACGCAGAAGATGGGTGATTTCTGCATTTCCAACTGAGGTACCGGTTTCATCTCACTGGGGCTTGTTGGACAGTGGGTGCAGGACAGTGGGTGCAGCCCACTGAGCGTGAGCTGAAGCAGGGCAAAGCATCACCTCATCTGGGAAGTGCAAGGAGTCAGGGAATTCCCTTTCCTAGCCAAGGGAAGCTGTGACAGATGGCACCTGGAAAATCAGGTCACTCCCACCCTAATACTGTGCTTTTCCAATGGTCTTAGCAAACGACACACCAGGAGATTATATCCCGCACCTGGCTCAGAGGGTCCCATGCCCACAGAGCCTTGCTCATTGCTAGCACAGCAGTCTGAGATTGAACTACAAGGCAGCAGTGAGGCTAGGGGAGGGGCATCTGCCATTGCTGAGGCTTGAGTAGGTAAAAAAGTGGCCAGGAAGCTTGAACTGGGTGGAGCCCACTGCAGCTCAAGGAGGCCTGCCTGCCTCAGTAGACTCCACCTCTGGGGGCAGGGCATGGCCAAACAAAAGGCAGCAGAAACCTCTGCAGACTTAAATGTCCCTGTCTAACAGCTTTGAAGAGAGTAGTGGTTCTCCCAGCATGGACTTTGAGATCTGAGAATGGACAGACTGCCTCCTCAAGTGAGTCCCTCACCCCTGACTAACCTAAATGGGAGGAATCCCCCAGTAGGGGCAGACTAACACCTCACACGGCTGGGTACCCCTCTGAGGTGAAGCTTCCA
This sequence comes from Pan paniscus, assembly GCF_029289425.2. NCBI lineage: Eukaryota > Metazoa > Chordata > Mammalia > Primates > Hominidae > Pan > Pan paniscus. The sequence continues at coordinate 117,883,080 of NC_073253.2, read as the reverse complement.
GAGGAACGATCAGGCAGCAACATTTGCTGTTCAGCAATATTCACTGTTCTGCAGCCTCCGCTGCTGATACCCAGGCAAACAGGGTATGAAGTGGACCTCCAGCAAACTCCAACAGACCTGCAGCAGAGGGTCCTGACTGTTAGAATGAAAACTAACAAACAGAAAGGACATCCACACCAAAACCCCATCTGTACAACACCATCATCGAAGACCAAAGGTGGATAAAACAACAAAGATGGGGAAAAAACAAAGCAGAAAAGGTGAAAATTCTAAATATCAGAGCACCTCTCCCCCTCCAAAGGAACGCAGCTCCTTGCCAGCAATGGAACAAAGCTGGACAGAGAATGACTTTGATGAGTTGAGAGAAGGCTTCAGATGATCAAACTTCTCCAAGCTAAAGGAGGAAGTTTGAACCCACTGCAAAGAAGCTAAAAACCTTGAAATAAGATTAGACAAATGGCTAACTAGAATAACCAATGCAGAGAAGTCCTTAAAGGACCTGATGGAGCTGAAAACCATGGCATGAGAACTACGTGATGAATGCACTGAAGTAGCCGACTTGATCAAGGAGAAGAAAGGATATCAGTGATTGAAGATCAAATGAATGAAATGAAGCGAGAAGAGAAGTTTAGAGAAAAAATAGTAAAAAGAAATGAACAAAGCCTCCAAGAAATATGGGACTATGTGAAAAGACCAAATCTGCATTTGATTGGTGCACCTGAAAGTGATGGGGACAATGGAACCAAGTTGGAAAACACTCTTCAGGATATTATCCAGGAGAACTTCCCCAACCTAGCAAGGCAGGCCAACATTCAAATTCAGGAAATACAGAGAACACCACAAAGATACTCCTTGAGAAGAGCAACTCAAAGACACATAACTGTTAGATTCACCAAAGTTGAAATGAAAGAAAAAATGTTAAGGGCAGCCAGAGAGAAAGGTTGGGTTACCCATGAAGGGAAGCCCATCAGACTAAGAGATGATCTCTCGGCAGAAACTCTACAAGCCAGAAGAGAGTCGGGATCAATATTCAACATTCTTAAAGAAAAGAATTTTCAACCCAGAATTTCATATCCAGCCAAACTAAGCTTCATAAGTGAAGGAGAAATAAAATACTTTACAGACAAGCAAATGCTGAGAGATTTTGTCACCACCAGGCCTGCCCTAAAAGAGCTCCTGAAGGAAGCACTAAACATGGAAAGGAACAATTGGTACCAGTCACTGCAAAAACATGCCAAATTGTAAAGACCATTGATGCTAGGAAGAAACTGCATCAACTAACGAGCAAAATATCCAGCTAAAATCATAATGACAGGATCAAATTCACACATAACAATATTAATCTTAAATGTAAATAGGCTAAATGCTCCAATTAAAAGACACAGACTGGCAAATTGGATAAAGAGTCAAGACCCATCAATGTGCTGTATTCAGGAGACCCATCTCATGTGCAGAGACACATATAGGCTCAAAATAAAGGAATGGAGGAAGATCTACCAAGCAAATGGAAAACAAAAAAAGGCAGGGATTGCAATCCTAGTCTCTGATAAATCAGAGTTTAAACCAACAAAGATCGAAAGAGACAAAGAAGGCCATTACATAATGGTAAAGGGATCAATTCAACAAGAAGAGCTAACTATCCTAAATATATATGCACCCAATACAGGAGCACTCAGATTCATAAAGCAAGTCCTTAGAGACTTACAAAGAGACTTAGACTCCCACACAATAATAGTGGTAGACTTTAACACCCCACTGTCAACATTAGACAGACCAACGAGACAGAAAGTTAAAAAGGATATCCAGGAATTGAACTCAGCTCTGCACCAAGTGGACGTAATAGACATCTACAGAACTCTCTAACCCAAATCAACAGAATATACATTCTTCTCAGCACCACATCGCACTTATTCCAAAATTGACCACATAGTTGGAAGTAAAGCACTCCTCAGCAAATGTAAAAGAACAGAAATTATAACAAACTATCTCTCAGACCACAGTGCAATCAAACTAGAACTCAGGATTAAGAAACTCACTCAAAACCACTCAATTACATGGAAACTGAACAACCTGCTCCTGAATGACTACTGGATACATAACGAAATGAAGGCAGAGATAAAGATGTTCTTTGAAACCAATGAGAACAAAGACACAGCATACCAGAATCTCTGGGACACATTTAAAGCAGTGTGGAGAGGGAAATTTATAGCACTAAATGCCCACAAGAGAAAGCAGGAAGGATCTAAAATTAATACCCTAACATCACAATTAAAAGAACTAGAAAAGCAAGAGCAAACACATTGAAAAGCTAGCAGAAGGCAAGAAATAACTAAGATCAGAGCAGAACTGAAGGAAATAGAGACACAAAAAACCCTTCAAAAAATCAATGAATCCAGGAGCTGGTTGTTTTGAAAAGATCAACAAAATTGATAGACCGCTAGCAAGACTAATAAAGAAGAAAAGAGAGAAGAATCAAATAGACGCAATAAAAAATGATAAAGGGGATATTGCCACCATTCCCACAGAAATACAAACTACCACCAGAGATTACTATAAATACCTCTACACAAATAAACTAGAAAATCTAGAAGAAATGGATAAATTCCTGGACACATACACCCTCCCAAGACTAAACAAGGAAGAAATTGAATCTCTGAATAGACCAATAACAGGCTCTGAAATTGAGGCAATAATTAATAGCCTACCAACCAAAAAAAGTCCAGGACCAGACAGATTCACAGCCGAATTCTACCAGAGGTACAAGGAGGCGCTGGTACCTTTCCTTCTGAAACTATTCCAATCAATAGAAAAAGAGGGACTCCTCCCTAACTCATTTTATGAGGCCAGCATCATCCTGATACCAAAGCCCGACAGAGACACAACAAGAAAAGAGAATTTTAGACCAATATCTCTGATGAACATTGATGCAAAAACCTCAATAAACTACTGGCAAACCGAATCCAGCAGCACATCAAAAAGCTTATCGACCATGATCATGTGGGCTTCATCCTTGGGATGCAAGGCTGGTTCAACATATGCAAATCAATAAATGTAATCCAGCATATAAACAGAACCAAAGACAAAACCCACATGATTATCTCAGTAGATGCAGAAAAGGCCTTTGACAAAATTCAACAGCCCTTCATGCTAAAAACTCTCAATAAATTAGGTATTGATGGAACATATTTCAAAATAATAAGAGCTATTTATGACAAACCCACAGCCAATATCATACTGAATGGGGAAAAACTGGAAGCATTCCTTTTGAAAACTGGCACAAGACAGGGATGCCCTCTCTCACCACTCCTATTCAACATAGTATTGGAAGTTGTGGCCAGGGCAATTCGGCAGGAGAAAGAAATAAAGTGTATTCAATTAAGAAAAGAGGAAGTCAAATTGTCCCTGTTTGCAGATGACATGATTGTATATCCAGAAAACCCCATTGTCTCAGCCCAAAATCTCCTTAAGCTGATAAGCAACTTCAGCAAAGTCTCAGGATACAAAATCAATGTGCAAAAATCACAAGCATTCTTACACACTAAGGAAGAGAGCCAAATCATGAGTGAACTCCCATTCACAATTGCTTCAAAGAGAATAAAATACCTAGGAATCCAACTTACAAGGTTTGTGAATGACCTCTTCAAGGAGAACTACAAACCACTGCTCAATGAAATAAGAGAACACAAACAAATGAAAGAACACTTCATGCTCATGGATAGGAAAAATCAATATTGTGAAAATGTCCATCCTGCCCAAGGTAATTTATAGATTCAATGCCATCCCCATCAAGCTACCAATGACTTTCTTCACAGAATTAGAAAAAACTACTTTAAAGTTCATATGGAACCAAAAAAGAGCCCGCATTGCCAAGTCAATCCTAAGCCAAAAGAACAAAGCTGGAGGTATCATGCTACCTGACTTCAAACTATACTACAAGGCTACAGTAACTAAAACAGCATGGTACTGGTACCAAAACAGAGATATAGACCAATGGAACAGAACGGAGCCCTCAGAAATAGTGCCACACATCTACAACCATCTGATCTTTGACAAACCTGACAAAAACAAGAAATGGGGAAAGGATTCCCTATTTAATAAATGGTGCTGGGAAAACTGGCTAGCCATATGTAGAAAGCTGAAACTGGATCTCTTCTTTTCACCTTATACAAAAATTAATTCAAGATGGATTAAAGACTTAAAATGTTAGATCTAAAACCATAAAAACCGTAGAAGAAAACCTAGGCAATACCATTCAGGACTGAGGCATGGGCAAGGACTTCATGTCTAAAACACCAAAAGCAATGGCAACAAAAGCCAAAATTGACAAATGGGATCTAATTAAACTAAAGAGCTTCTGCACAGCAAAAGAAACTACCATCAGAGTGAACAGGCAACCTATAGAGTGGGAGAAAATTTTTGCAATCTACTCATCTGACAAAGGGCTAATATCCAGAATCTACAAAGAACGCGAACAAATTTACAAGAAAAAAGCAAACAACCCCATCAACAATTGGGAGAAGGATATGAACAGACACTTCTCAAAAGAAGACATTTATGTAGCCAACAGACACATGAAAAAATGCTCATCATCACTGGCCATCAGAGAAATGCAAATCAAAACCACAATGAGATACCATCTCACACCAGTTAGAATGGCGGTCATTAAAAAGTCAGGAAAAAACAGGTGCTGGAGAGGATGTGGAGAAATACGAACACTTTTACACTGTTGGTGGGACTGTAAACTAGTTCAACCATTGTGGAAGTCAGTGTGGCGATTCCTCAGAGATCTAGAACTAGAAATACCATTTGACCCAGCCATCCCATTACTGGGTATATACCCAAAGGAATATAAATCATGCTGCTATAAAGACACATGCACATGTATGTTTATTGTGGCACTACTCACAATAGCAAAGACTTGGAACCAACCCAAATGTACATCAATGATAGACTGGATTAAGAAAATGTGGCACATATACACCATGGAATACTATGCAGCCATAAAAAATGATGAGTTCATGTCCTTTGTAGGGACGTGGATGAAGCTGGAAACCATTCTCAGCAAACTATGGCAAGGACAAAAAACCAAACACTGCATGTTCTCACTCATAGGTGGGAACTGAACAATGAGAACACTTGGACACAGGAAGGGGAACATCACACACTGGGGCCTGTCACAGGGTGGGGGGAGAGGGGAGGGATAGCATTCGGAGATATACCTAAAGTAAATGACGAGTTAATGGGTGCAGCACACCAACATGGCACATGTATATATATATGTAACAAACCTGCACGTTGTGCACATGTACCCTAGAACTTAAAGTATATAAAAAAAAAAGCTGTGTGACCTTGGACAACTTACTTAATATCTCTTATCCTTGGTTTCCTTCCTTGTTTATAAAATAGGAGCAATAGTACTTACTTCATGGGTTTGTTTTCAGTGTTCAATGCAATTATATATAATATAATATACCTATAATACATGTATATTATATATAATGGGTATATAATTATAGGTATATAATATACCTATAATATAGGTATATTATATATATTATGGGTCATATATTATAGGTATATTACATATATATAATTGTGTGTGGCCCTGTTTAAGTGCTCAAATAGCTTTGGTTATTACTAGTTTCATTTTCATCACGGGCTGCTAAGGTTGCTAATGTCCCCTTCTCACTGCTAGTTATGTTTTCTTTTGAAGCTCAATTGAAAAGCATCACCTCCTTATTCAGGACACAAAAACTAGTTTTTTAGGCACAATAGCATTCACAACATTTGTCCCCTTTAATGACACAGAGTAGGTGTGCTGCAGTTCTAGTGAGGAGTGCCACCCACACCTTAGTTTGAAGGATCTGATAACAGCATATTTTTCTTCCTTTGCATTGTGAGCCAAAGAACTGAGAATGACTTGCCAACTGGGTGCTGGAGAGTGAAGGGCTGTGTAATGACCACTGTGTACCCTTCCATGGGAGGTACGGGGAAGAGGTGGGAAATGGCAAAGGTGGGCTCATACGTTCAGCATCTGGCAGTAGTGGAGCAGTAGAAAGAAGGAAAAGAAAATGGCTTGGGTGGGGTTGTGTTACAGAGAGTGGGCATTGTGATCTACCATCTGAGGACTACAGCCAAAGAAGGTAATGTTCCAGGACATATTCCAATGCCCCAGCAGCTTCTAGGAATGCACCTAGGAAGCCAGAACTGGGAGACTGCCTCTACCTCCCTATACAGGAAGTAGACATTGACCACGGGAAGAACATTTGCTCTAATAGTGAACATTAGAACAGCGTGGCCTTCATTGTGTGCTCTCTCCATGATTCATGCTGGCTGCTAATGTCAAATATACATGCAAGTGGTGTATATGTGCCACATTTTCTTAATCCAGTCTATCATTGATGGACATTTGGGTTGGTTCCAAGTCTGTGCTATTGTGAACAGTGTCACAATAAACATACATGTGCATGTGTCTTTATAGCAGAATGATCAAGTCAAATTGCTTTTGAAGACAGCAGGCTCACAGAGACTCAGGTTCTTTAATTATAAATTAAATTTTCTTTTTCCCAGAGCTGTTTGTGATATTTGTGTCTTTCCATCGGATTGATCCAAATATGGAGATCTGTTGGGTGAAATTGTTGAGAAATAGAGCAAGCCACTGACATCAATAAATGCTTCTGATCATAAGAGAAGATAAAATCCCTAAACAAGGAAAAAGCAAGTCAGATTTGAACCAACATGCTAAAAAGAAATCCTGATAGAAAAACCTTGAGTCTGTGTCTTTACTTCTATTTTTACCATTGCAAATGGTTTAATGTAGAAAACTGGTTCTTACTGTTTTAAGGAACTACTCAATAATTATTCATATCAGGTGCACTTCAAATTTGGCAAGCTACAGGTGCTCTGATCACCAACCTGTAATTCTCATTGGTGAGAACCCTGCTTATGGCATAGAATGAGACCCTGCCACATACTCACTGTATGACCTGAGACAAGTTACTTAAATGGTCTGGCCCTTAGACTCCTCTGTTATAAAATGAGTATAACAACGGCCGCCTTAGAATGTTGGTGTACAGACTGTGAAAAGATGGGCGCACGTGCAGAGCATGCTGGCAGGCACATCTTAGCTGGCAGCTCTGGTTGCCACCACGTGAGCACTTCTCTTCTTCTGCGCATCAATAGAAAGGCATTTATGTAGGCCTTTGAGTGTTGGTGTGTGCTTCTTCATTGCTTATGTAAGGATATTAAGCCTTACTCCAATCAGGAACACAGCATTTCAGATCTAGCCTCAATAATTTTATCAGATTTCTGATTTTGTAGAAAAGTTTAAAAATGCCCATTTCCCCATGGGTTACAAAATAATAAGATTTTTCCCTGCTTTGCTATCTTTTCAGTTAGTTATTTCAGCATATCACAGCATTAAAACACTTCCAATGTAAAGGTCACTCTTTCTCCGATCAAAACATTTCTTTGCTGTTGTGCTCCCAGAGGTGCACTGGGGAACAACAATCAATAAGAGAAGCCCATGGAATGTTTTGACTTACCTTTGAGGAATAGCCATTAGGTCAACATGTAACGTCGTGGTTTTACCACCAATAATTTCTCTTAGAATGGCATTTTCTAATCACTGGGTGAAAAAACTTCAGTTGCAATAATAGGGTTCCATCAGGATCTTTTAAGATCTTTTCCAGAACTTTGACCTTAACATTTTTTTTTTCATTTTGACATTTAAAAAATTATGTAATGAAAACAATTCCTGATGTTTCAGACTAAACAGATAAAACATTTTTCAATATATCAGCTGCAAAATAATTAAATATTGCCAATACACATTTACTTTCCCGTATTTCTTACTTTTTAATGTTTATGTATTTTCAACTACAAATATGGTGAATGGAGATGTATTCATTATTACAGTTCCTCATGACTTTGAAGAGTGACTTTCACCAGGGTTCAAAGCCCAGAGCACAGATAACCTCTAAAGTTTCCCATCTTACTGGGAAATTAAGATAGGGTATATATAGTGAACTTCTTCTGAAGTAGAAGGGAATAACAAATATTTTTTAAAATAGGGCTACCATGGGTATTTTAGCAGCACACAAACTGTAGGATTGTTAGTGTGTCTGTCTCCTTAGTCTGTGAGTTTGCCTGCAAAGCTCTGTGAAATCCCTTAGAAAGGTAAAGAATATGCTGTGGAGATCTCAAACATGGATATGTACAATTTAAGTTGATATCTTAAGCATGACAATTTTAAATAATTCCTGGAAGCTTTATCAAGTAAATGTTACCCTCAGAAGTTCATTCATAAGCTATGATAGGTGTGAAAAAGGCAAATAACATTGGAAAATTTAAAGCAAGACTTGCAGATAAACTCTGAAATAGTCCTGTGTGTTGTCTCTAAATTGCATCTCTCCACTGCTGGGCACTCAGAAATTATCTATTAGGATTAGGCCCATATATATGTGAATTGGTTTGAAGTCCACTAATCTTTTGTTTTAGGTAAGATTTTGTTTGAAATTGAGTTTTGTTTTTTAGCATGTGATATTTCATACATACAAGATGATATATGTATACCATGAGGCATGGTAATAAAATCAACACTAGCACAGCTACTACTCAACTGAAGACCACAAAAATTACTAATACTGTTATTAAAACTTAGGTGACGCTTCCATTCACATCCCCCTGCACTGCACCAACTCCTGGAGGTAAACACTCTTACATTTTATTTTTGTATAATTTTGAGCTTTATATAAATAGTATTATTATATGTATATATGTATCCATGTATGGATGGATGTGTGTATATGTTTTTCTGACTTGTTTTTTCATGTTTCATTATGTTTCAATATTATTATTGCATGAAGACAATATTTATTTTCACTGCTTTATAATAATTCATTGTGTAAAAGTTCCACAATTTATTTATTCACTCTCCTTTTAGTATACACTGGAAACATTTTCAGTTTTTGTTATCACAAACAGTGCTGCTAAGATGATTCTTGTACAGTTCTTTTGGTGCACATGGGCAACAATCTCTCTATGGTGTATACCTGGGAGTAAAATTTCTGAGTCTTTCAGATTTGAATGATAGAAAGCAATGCCAAATTAGTTTGTGAGAGATTCTACCAATATACCCTCCCCAGCTGGAGGCCTGCTTTGCCACCTGGAACACGAAGGTGCTATGGTCATCTGCCTTGCCCCTCATTTGGAATAATTTTACTTTTACATTTTACTCAGATTCTGTGGCTAAAAGGACAAGTAAAACTTCTATATTGTGCTTCCTCCTGTAATAAGCGAGTAGAGGGAAAAAGCCTTTTACAGAGAAAGAATACACCACTGGTCATATATAATCTAATTTTTATAAAGAAGGCAAAACCCCTAGTTATCTGGATGCTTGAGAACACCCAGAATCTCTCCCACAGTGGCATGAAGCAGAGAAACCACGCAGAATTCATTGAAAAACAAATGGGTGTCCAGTGGAGTTGTGGCGGGGATCTCATGCTTCTTTCTCAGATAAAACCAGGTATTCAAAGTGGGACAACTTAAAGTCACACATCAAAATCTTAATTGTCCTACCTCACATATACCCTGCTTAAATAAATATGTCCAGAACCAGATCTCTAAATGTTTCTAGGTAGCTAAATTCTTTTTTACAAAATCTTCATTCCTTAGGCATGTTTGCAGAGCTGTATCTTCTCAGTACACATGTCAAGATGCTTGTGTTCAGTCCAGTCAAAACCTATTAGGAAAAACTTAATACTTTGATTGAAATTGAATTCATTTATGCCCATGTGAAACATGGCAAATAGCAACCCATAATAAATTTTCCCGTCCTTAACTGAATGAAAATAGGTTTTTATAATTGAATTTCTTTGATGTTTCTCACATTTGCATCCTGGGGAAAATGGAAAAATTTATTATAGGCATGGTATGAATTGCTCATCTGTAAAAAATATTTTAATAACAGAGGTTTCTACAATGACTAGGAAGGATAAGAAGATAAGAATAGGTTTGTCAGCCTTCTCTTATGACAAATTCAAGTAAGAAAAGGCACAACATTGGCTTTCTGTAAAGAGGATATTGGTAGAAATTTGAAGAAATCTGCAGGAATGGAGTGAGCCCTTGGATCCAAGAGTCTGAATCATTAGATTTACTTGATTTCCCATGAAGGGTACATTACAGAGGAACAGAATCTAGAACCTCTCCTTGAAAACCCATCAAGAGGTTTTGCATAAACTCAGTGACTGAAGTTTTTAGTTTTGACTCTAACCCTCATGACTATTTTGCTGAAGTATTTGCCATCTCTCTTGTCATTTTTCATAATGCTTATGTAGGGTAGGGCACTCAATAAATATTTGTGGAAAGAATAAATGATGAATGTAGCCAATTTCCCCATCCTTATCCTGTCACTACCATAATCTGTGATGGAAAGTTAAAGTGCCAAAATGTCTGCAAAATTTTACACACAATCTTTTCTAGAGTTTCACATATGAAATTTACACATATCTGATAATAATGAAAACAACAACAGTGGGCATTTATTTCATGCCAATGAATGTTCTAGGTACTGGATTAGACACTTCATATTTAATCTTTATAACAGGCTTACAAGTCAGGTGTCAGTATTTCCATTTTACAGATGAGTAAACTGAGACTCAAGAGAAAAATGACAGAGCAGCTGTGAAATAAAGACACCATGAACTGGGCTGTACTGCCTCTTATACAAAAATGTGAGAAAATCCTTTCCAGTGTTTGGTTGGTGACTGAATTTTTTTTTTCTTTTGAATGAGTCTTGCTCTGTCACCAGGCTGGAGTGCAGTGGCATGATCTCGGCTCACTGCAACCTCCACCTCCCGGGTTCAAGCAATTCTCCTGCTTCAGCCTCCCAAGTAGCTGGGACTACAGGTGTGTGCTACCATGCCCAGCTAATTTTTGTATTTTCAGTAGAGACACGGTTTCACCATGTTGGCCAGGATGGTCTCGATCTCTTGACCTCGTGATCCTCCTGCCTCAGCCTCCCAAAGTGCTGGGGTTACAGGCATGAGCCACCATGCCTGGCTGGTGATTGAATTTTAAAGGAAATATTTGAAAAATTAAATATAATTTTGATTCAAAGCAAAAAGTATCTCATATATTTTATGTATTACAGGAAGTATTTGAATACTCAGTCACCCTGAAATAAATAGACATCAGAAATGAATACTAAGTTGTATTTATTACCAGAAATACATAGAAAAACTCAGAATACTCAGGGGAAAATAGGACACTGTGGTCATGTGCTGGTTGAAAAACCACATTGTCTGCCTAAGACATTCCTGAAATATTTAAATTATGAAATGTTTAAATTATTTAGCCCATGACTGAGCTGGAAAGAAATTGTGTTGTCTGGGTAAGCAGTCACAGCACTCTGTATGGAGCTGAGGATTTTGCATGCGACAGGGACTTAGTAAGCCCAGGGAGCTGGTTGTCTCTCATTTCAGGACACCATGCACATCCATCTATTTCATGAAGTTTTCCCATTGAAAATGACATGACAAAAACACAACTTCCCACAATCCCCCTTTCATTACGCACCTAACATTCACGTTTCTTTTCCTCTTAATTAAACATAGTTAATCTCTTCCCGATTTAGCCAACACCCTGCACTTTTTCAGTATTGGTTTGAGTGTGTATCTTGCTGAGACGTGGCTAATTTCTGCTGGAACATAAGCAGCTAGGGGTTCCACTGCTGTCTAGCTCTGTCCAGGACAGCATTCTCTAAAGATAAGTGCCAAACACCATAATTACTTTATAAACTTTGGCAGTCACTGGCTCTTACCTTCGCCCTATAGTAGGACTAGAGATTCTAAAGTGCCATCCGTGAGCCTCGTCCTTTCCCCAGATTGGTTCCATGCTTGTAACTGGGACCAGCAAATGGCAAAATAAAGGACAGATACAGAGTACTTCTATACTGCAGCAAAATTTAGCTTGCTATCTTGAAAATAGTCATACTATTTTGGGATTTTATAGTAAACAAAATCCAGACAGCAGACCACAGGGGCCATTTATGAGTTGTAAAATTGCCTGGGTAAGATAAGGCAACTCATAAATGATTCAGTGAAGCTCACAGGATAAATCTTATTCCTCATACGCACGAATCCAAGGAAGATTCTGTGATGCTCTTAGCCCTTGATAATGTAAGAGAGGAACACATGTCACATTAAGAACCTGACATGGCATTAGAGTGCTATAAAATGTTCAATTAAACATGGCAACTGCAGGACAAATGGTACCCAGGATACAGTTCTTTGTTTGCCTTTAAGAACTTTAATGTGTCTTATTTATTGAGGGCAAAGAACATAAGATAGTAAAGTGACAGCCTCCAACCCATCTGAAAATATTTGTGTTAGTGTCAAGACAAATAATAAATGGGGCTGCCTCAGGATCTTAGCCTTTTCATAAGATGGACAGAGTTGTGTTTGGTGGATTGCACCTTATGGAATTAGAGCCAACTTAAGGAAAACTGCTCCAGCATCTGTCTTCTTTCAAGCAGATTGTCAAGAGGCAAAAAGACTAGGGGAGGGGGAATAAGTGGAGTGGGGGAGAAGAGGAGGGAGAGTGAAAGGTGGGGAGGAGGAGAGAGAAGCAAGTAGGGACAGCTTGCATGTTTTAAACCTTCAAGATAAGCTGTCGCTTAGAACCTTGACGGCTCCAGAACTTGACACATGCGTTTGCTCTCTGGGGGCCTTTTCTTGCTGCTCTGTGAGCTGATCACGGCCACTGAGCTGTGACGCCCCGGCACTTGCCTGACCTGACATAATGGGCAGCTATTTACTGCAAACAAGGTAGATGGAAGAACATAGGCTTAAATGATGCTCTGGTGTAAGCAGGAATCCACTGGGATCCCTTGCAAACCAGTCCATCTTCTGGGGTTTTTTTTTTTTTTTCCACCTCCTCTCCCCTCCCTCTTCTTCTAGGCTGGGACTATTTATTTCTTTCCCTCAGGACTAAACACAGATGTCTGACTCGGAGCAATGCTCTTCTTCCATCCAACCCCCTTCCCTTCCCACTCAAGATCAATACAGTGGGTTAGAGAAGCAATTACATGACAATAAATAAAATAGAAAACTAAGTTTGGATACTACCACTTCCAAAATGACTGTTTCTGGGTTGTTTTTATCCATTGCTAAGGAGAAAAAAAGAACAGCCCCAGGAGGCTTTCTGGTTATGCTGTCAGACCGCTTCAATGAGAAACCCAATCAGACTTGATTTGTGAAGTGTCAAAAGCTGTAGTGAATCATGTACACATCGTCGTCTATTACGTGAGGCTGTTGCTTTGCAAACTGAAGGCTCCTCATGCGTGTTTCTGAAGCTGAAGCTGGTGGATGTTTATTTTTCCTGCATCTAAGAACACACATTTGCACTCTCCATTTTCTGGTCAAGGGGAATGATCAAAATGGAAGCCTTGGTGTAGTGAATGTGAGTGAATGCACAACAAGGGGGATTTGCAGTTTTTGCCTCTATCCTCCAGACCTAAGCCCTTCATAATAGAGGAAATTATTAAAAAGTCTTTCTCCCATGGCATCCTACTTTTCAAAGAGCCAGAGATTTTATTTCTGTCATTGCATGTATTTCCAATTAACTGAAGCAAGAAGGCAGGTATACAAAGAGGAATCTAAGGCTCATTTGCCAAAGTCAGCACGTCAATAGCACAATTTTCTCTAAATTTTCTGACTTCCAAATTGGTCCCTTACAGTCACGGATTAAAAAAGAAAAGAAAAATCCTTTTCTTAAATCTTATAAATATTTAAATGGCACAAATAAGATTAAAAACTTTTTTGTCTTCAGCCTCCAGAGACTCAATGCATACCAGTTTGGCTGTGAATTTCTTTTTCTTTCTTTCTCTTTCTCTTTCTTTCTTTCTTTCTTTCTTTCTTCTTTCCTTCTTTTTTTCTTTCTTCTTTCTTTTTTTTTTTTGACAGTCTTGCTCTGTTGCTCATACTGGAGTGCAGTGGTGTGATCTCAGCTCACTGTAACCTCTGCCTCCTGGGTTCAAGTGATTCTCGTGCCTTAGCCTCCCAAGTAGCTGGGATTACAGGCATGTGCCACCAATCCCAGATAATTTTTGTATTTTTAGTAGAGATGGGGTTTCACTATGTTGCCCAGGCTGATCTCGAACTCCTGGCTTCAAGTGATCTGCCCACCTTGACCTCCTAAAGTGCTGGGATTACAGGCTTGAGCCACTGTGCCTAGTCATGCATTTCTTTACATAATATAAGAAGCTCAAAATGAGAAGCTTGGTTCCTGAATGTCTGACAAGAATGGAAGGCAAGTTCCTTTTGGAAACTGATACTGTTTTTTTTGTTTTGTTTTGTTTTTTTGTTTTTTAAGTAAAGCCTGCATTAGCTATAGAGGAAAGAAACATTGTATAATTTTATTATTAGATTGTAATAGCTTTGTTGGACCTTTATATCATGTTTAAGTATAAGGCCATGCGTCTTTTGCAAACAAGTTCATAAACTAAGAAAACCACCTTATAACTCCACCAACTCTCCTTATTCATTGTTTTAAATGCTTTTATAAATCTTTACTGTCACTTGATAATTATTTACAGTAACATGGAACAAAAGTGAAGCAGATATTTGAAATCTACAGATGACTCTACCTCCAATTCAGGTGATCCTTTCTAACTCATCTTTCCCCAGAACTATGAACTGGCAGTGAAATCACTTTGTTTCAGTATCATCTACTCCTTCTCTTGTGGGGATCAGTGCAGGTGGAAGGCAGGAGATTGAACAGGTTTTTATTTTTCTTTTCTTCCTTTTTTTAAAATCCCTTATTAAAATTTTCTCTGTCGATTTCTTCTTACCATCTTCAGCTGAGTTCTTTGGTGGCTGACCATGGTTTTGCACATTGGTAACACAAAGGCCAATTCTGTTTCTTTTTTTTAGGCTGCCAGGAATAATCTCATGTTTCTGGGCAACTTTCGTATTTTCAAATACATTATTTCCAAAACTCTTATTATTATATCTACTTTAAGAAATTCCACTCTTGGCCATGAGAGTGATCTGTCAGCAGACTGGTCAGGGTACCTTTTCACCACTACAGTTTCACCCTGGAGTAATGGAATAAAGAAGACAGTGTTTGGGCACTGTGGTAGGAAAGGAAAATGGGAGTTTTATTATCCCCCACCTATAATAACTAAAACTCGTTAAACAATTATGTTTTATATTAGAATGTTAACTCTGTAAAGAACATGGCATGTGTTGCATAGAAAGGTAGAGTTTTAGGTCATTTTCTTCTTTTCTGACAAAAAGTTAGTCTTTCCTCAGTCCTGCAGGTGATGAGAACTCTGTATGGGACACACATATCAACAGCTGGTAGACGACGCAGGACTCCGGAGTAGATGTGGCATTCTGCCTTCATATTATTCTCAATGTGCGTGTGATTTATTTCATAGACTATACACACTGAAATAAGAAATGAGGAAGGTTTGAAAGTAGAATTTTGGGTCTACAGTGCTCTCCAGATGTACAGTGACATGCCACATGTGTTATCCATGTCCCCACGCTCACCTGCCCTGCCACCTTGCATTCTTTGATACAGAAAGAACTACATTCCTTGAAATGGAATTCAGATTTTTCTATTTGATGTAAAGCAGGCTTCCTCAACCTGAGCATCACTGACATTTTAAGCCAGATAATTTTTAAATTCTTTGTGGTAGTGGGCTGTGCCATGCATTGTAAGGCATTTAGCAGCATATCTGGCTGCTACTCACTAGATGCCTCCCCCAAACCTCCCCCAGCCACCCCCCTGCCAGAGGTGACTATTGTAAATGTGAAGACATTGCCAAATATCCCCTCGGGGCAAAATTGACTTTTGATTTTTGATTGAGAACCGATGAGGTAAAGTAATACATGACATTCACTTTAAGTTTCCCTCTTAACAGCAGACTAGTGTTTGAGTAACTTACAAAGAAGTTCAGAAGCCACTGCGCCAGCCACGGAGGTACACGGCTCAACTCTCCTTCCAGACAGAAGCTGCTGGGAGGAGCTCCAGCTACCACAGCAGTCATTCTGAGGCTACGCCTTCCCCAGGCTGCTTCTAGCCAATAACTCTGCACAGCAGGGAGACTGGAGGTGGGACATTTCTGCCAACATGGGACCCATCGAATGGCTCTCCTCTTTGGCTTGGCTAAAACATTCTCAGAACTGTACTGTCATCTGAGGCTCTTTGTACCCATTCCTCCTTCCCTCTTCCTCTTTTTTTCCCAGGTGTCAGACTTACATCATGGCCTGGGGATCTCACAGCCTTCACCTGCTTCCTCTCCTCTCTATGTTTCACAGACATTTCCCCAATAAATCTCATAAATCTCTTGTATTTCTAATTTTGTCTTGGATTTGCTTCCTGGATTACCCGACCTGCTGCAGCTGCCATTGTGCTATTTTCTCTCCTTCTCCCCGACCTCAATTTTATAATGCATAGTTTTATAAAAAGAAATAGCCTATGCTGGGCATGGGATGTGGGTTAAGGGTGGCAAATGAAGAGGTTCCTGGCTCTGTCTTCAAGGCCTTCTCTTAGCCTTGTGTGGGTGATGCAGAACTCTCAGGACTCAGAGATACCCTGCTGTTTGTGATCATCAGAGAGGGAGGGAAGGAAGGTAGAGAAGGCCTCATAGTAAAACATACAAAATGGTCAGGTGAGGATCTCTTTGATGTTACACACATAATATTTAGTTTTGTATTATCCAGGTTTTGTCAAATTGGAGCATGGATTAAAACAAAAATTTCTTTACACACTTTCTTGCACTCTAATTTTCAGTTTTCTACTTGGAAGAGTAACTTTACCTCTCAAGAGGATACTCTAAACAAAATGATTTTTTTTCCATTGAAAAATCAAAGGAAGCGTTAAAGGAGGTTTAGGGAAGCCGAAGAGCGGGAGGAAGAGAAAAGAAAAGAGGGAAGGTCAAACTCTTCGGTTCCTTTCCCCCAAGTTGTGAGTTATTCCCCCAGATCCCATATCAGAGAAGAAGGAGGATTGTAGATATGATAACTAGAAGGCCTATTTATGCAACAATCAATATATTTTTTTTTTTTTGCAAAAAGAATGAACTATTTTGTTTGGGCATTACATTCTTAGTCAAAATATTTAACAAACATTTGAGAACCATCTGTGTGCTAAATTCTGCTAATTGTTGGTGATAGATGGAAACAAATAGGGTGTGCCTTTATAGAACTTAAAGTCTAATGGGAAATAAAAACAAATAGGAAACTATAATTCAGTTTGATACGTGATCTTGAAGGAAGCTATGGGGAAACAGAGGAGGTACTAACTGGAGACAGGTTGTATCCAGGAAACACCTCCTTAGAGGTCTTAGATCTGAAGAACGAAGAGTTGCAGGGGTGAAGCAGTAGACAGAAGAGATTTTCAAGTAGAGGAAGCATCATGTACAAATGTCCACAGGCGGGAGTTCATGTTCATGAAAGCAAAAATAATTATTGTGGCTGGAGTATGTATGGTGGAGTAAGATGTTCAGGGGAAAGACCTAGGAAAGCTGTATTAAACAGTTTGTACTGGCCTCTAATCCCAGCACTTTGGGAGGCCAAGGTGGGAGAGCTGCTTGAGCCCAGGATTTGGGCAGCATATTGAGAACCTGTCTCTACAAAAAATAAAAAATAAAAAAAATAGCTGGGACTGGTGGCCCATGCCTGTAGTCCCAGCTACTCAGGAGGCTGAGGTGGGAGGATCACTCAAGTGGGGGAGGTTGGGCTGCACTGAGTTGTGATTGTGCCACAGCACTCCATCCTGGGCAACAGAGTGAAACCCTGCCTCAAAAACAAGCAAGCAAAAAACAGATTGTACTTTATTCTGAGGGCAATGGAGAAGTAAGGAAGCCTCTGGGTTTCGAAAACCCACTGTATTTGTGATGAGGGAAAGGATTGACTAGGGCAATAATGGAGGCAGAATGGTCTGGTGTGGACTGTTGCCATAATCCAGGTGAGAGATGATGGTCAGATATGTCTGTAACTGGGGATACAAGTTTCAGTATTGGGAGGTAGTGTTGACAATTTTGGTTATGGGGTGGGGGTAAGGAGAAGAGGGGATATAGGTTTCACGTTTGGCAAATGAGATTGAAAACACAAGAAGAGGCAGAATTTTGGGAAAATACAGTGAGTTTAATTTGTGATTTCATGTGATTTAGGGGCTTATGGGACAATCAAGCAAATCTGGAGCCTGGTAGAGAGATATAGCAGATTTGAATTTGTGAGACATCAAAATGTAGATGGAAATGGAGGGTGAGGGTGTGTGTGTGTGTGTGTGTGTGTGTGTGTGTGTTGGGTGGTGTGGAGTGTGGAGATAAGCCATTCTGGGGCAGTGTGTGGAACATTGAAGGACCAAGCAGAAGTGGACCTTGCCCAAGAAATCAAAGGGAGAAATCAGAGAAGTGTGAGGAAATCACAAGAACTCTGGAGGGAGGTCAGGTAAGAAGGGGCTGAAGAGGCGCCATTAACTAAGCAGCTGCAGCACCCAGAGGCTTCCATGAGAACTGGGTGGATGGCGAGCACAGGACTCTGGGGCCAGTGGCTGAGGAAGTGGGAAGACAGGAAGGGGGACTGTGCAAAGAAAAGAGAGACCCTGGCAGAGGAGACGGTGATGTCAGGGTAGTGTTTGCTTAAGAGATGGGAGTGAACTGAGTATAGTCAGATAGAGATGGAAATGAACCAGGAGAGAGAAAGAGGTTGAAGACATGGGGAGAGAAAACACTTTGAAGTGAGTGATCTTCTGAAAATTCCAAATCAAATCATGTTACTCTTCAAAGTAAAACAAAACAAAACAAAACATCCTCCAATAGCTTTCATTTGCATGTGGAGTATGAATCCGGACTCCTTTCCCTGGCCTGAAAGATCTATCCCCTGCCTGCTCCTATCCTCTCATTTCCTATCACATTCTCTCCCTTGCTCACAGTGATTTTGCAGTCCCTGCCTTTCTTGCTGTTCCCCAAGCACTCTGAAGTAGTATCGCAGTAGTGCCTTTGCAAGGAGTCGTTTTTACTTTGTGAGGTGGGCTTTTCACAGCTCTTTGCATAGCTGGCTCTGTCACTCGGGTCTCAGATTGCTTGTTATGTCCCGAGTGGAGCCTTTTCTGACACACAACCTAAAAGAGCCTCTAGTTAGTGCCCATCACATCATCCAGTTTGATTTTCATCATAGAATTTTACGTTGATTTTTTGAGTGTATCTGTTTCCCTCCATCAGAATAAGCTTCTGATGGGTAGGGAACAACGTCTTGTATAAGATTGCATTTCCACTGTCAACAACAGGGCCTGAAAAAAAAAAATGGGTGGAAATTGGACTCCCAACCTCTGGGAGAGAGAACTGACAAGGAAACAGCAGAAATGCCAGGCAGTCCTTAGATGTGGTTACGAGTGGAAACATTGGATATAAAGAGAAACCATTTTTCATTGCTGTGTGATTTTTACCTGCCAGATCAGTAGCCTTAGGAGGTACCAACAAGGCTGTCACTTAAGTAGATACAATGTCTGTGGTTTTCCATAACAAGTAATAGGGCAAAAGGGTGAGGGGGTCGATGCTAGATGCTATCGCCAAGAGTGTGTTTGAAGTGACAGAGTAAGTATTTGAAGGTAAAAGCAGGCCGGGCACGGTGACTCACACCTGTAATCCCAGCAGTTTGGGAGGCTGAGGCAGGTGGATCACTTGAGGTAAGGAGTTTGAGACCAGCCTGGACCAACATGGTAAAACCCCATCTCTACTAAAAGTACAAAACTTAGCCGGGCTTGGTGGCAGGCGCCTATAATCCCAGCTACTCGGGAGGCTGAGGCAGGAGAATCACTTGAAACCAGGAGGCAGAGGTTACAGTGAGCCAAGACTGTGCCACTGCACTTCAGCCTGGGTGACAGAGTGAGACTCTGTCTCAAAATAAATGAATAAATTAATTAAAATAAAAAAGAAGGTAAAAGCAGAGGTTCAGTAGGCTGGAGTTGAAGAATGGGTGGTATAGGAGCAACTGATGACAGAACTGTTAGAAAAGGAGATTGAGATCAGGAAAAAATGTGTGAATGTTTGATTTCAGAGGTGGAGAAGTTCTGGGTGATGATACATTCTAGGTTGTGGCTGGATACATTCCAAGCAGATGGCAGAATAGACTGGCCCATTGGAGGTAAGGTCATTGGAGATGAAGAAGTGAAGTAGCCCCAAGGCTAAGAAGTGGGATGGTCTATTTTTCATGGACACTAAAGGTACCTAGAGTGGTGATTGAGCTTGGAGTGGAGAGGGAGAGGCTAAGCCAGACACCAAAATCTACAGCAAATGAAACAAGTGATTGGTAGGTTAGTACGGAACAGCAGTTAGAAGGGTGGTATAACCACATTGTTATGTCAAAGATGCAGGGGTTTTTTATGAGAGAGGAAATAATCCTGAGAAGTGAGGAGGATGCTCTCCCACCTCCTGACCCTGAGATGCATGGAATGAGGAAATAAGTGTCCTTTCCTTGGAGCCATGAGTTTAGAAGAAAGCCAGGCTTCTTGCTCTGACCAGCTGGGAACAGGACAGTTAGGGAAGTGATTAAAGATATAGGAGCTCTTTATTAACCATGGGATGGAGGTTTCTAGGCTCATTAGAAAGACTGGATCAGTGCATGTAGGAAGGTCAAAAGAAAAGCAGCACAGAGCAGCAGTGGGGTGAGGGTATACAAAAGGAAAATAACTGGAGCAATCTATGCCTTGAGTAGTAACAAAGATACTAGAGATGTGAGGCACTGTAGCTTATCTGAGCATGCTGGTTTATCTGGGAAAATAGAAGTCAGTTGAAACCCAGAAGTCAGTTGAAACCTGGTTGTATTGCCTTTCTGTAGGAGCATTTCCTTTGTGCTCAGGAAAACTCTCATCTTTCTGGAAAAAGCATATTTTGGCTGGATTAATGGTATGAGCTCTGGGAAAAGACTCCTCACCCCAGACTCTTGGAACCAAATTCCTGTGTCCCAAAGCTGGCTTAGGCAGAAAGCCCCCTGGTCAGAGTGCTGGTCTCTGGGAGATCAGGGTAGGACAAGCCTACTCTTGTTTTACAAGTCCACCTGGACCCAATCCCCTCCTGGGGTGAGGCCACCTGGTATCATATTGTTGGATGATATGCAGCTTTGACCAGCAGGGTGATGTGAGGTGATTCTTATGAGTATTAGCCCCTTCTTCTACAAAATTTGTCACGCAATATTGACTTCCAACTAGCTGGTCCTCCCTGGCTTGGAGGAGATTTCTACTTTGTTTCTTTACCAAAGATTTATATTTGGTTGTAAATGGATCACTTAGTTTTTGGTAATTCAAACTATTTCACAGCACTGGACAAAGGAATATATAAAACACATTTTCTGCCAGAACATACACAGAAGTTATGCAGCAAAACCTCAATGAAACAGCAAGCGGCAATTTTAGCCATGGTGCTGGAAAGAGGGACACAGAGAGGGATGTTTGAAGGACAAGCAGAAAGTATGCATTAAGGAAAGAACTGATTGCTGCTGAGCAGACAGCTTCTGGGAAGCTTCCAGGCCAGAAGTATTTTCTTTTTTGTTAAAAGATAGGGTATGATCTACAAACATTTGCTTCCAACTGGTGAGGAAATAGATAAGTGGATGGTTTTTGCATGTGCAGGGACCTGGGGCAGGCATATGTACTGAACCTGAGAACCATGGTTCTGTTCTGATTTCTTTTTGCATTAGCACAGCTTTCTATGACAGTAGTGAGAAGTTGTCATAGCTAATTAGTTGAAGAAATCATAACAGAGACTGCACTTTTATTAATTATAAGCAGAGAGATATAAAATTCCCAGTCATTATAAGGAAGTGACCACTTTAATGTGGCTTCATATAAATCAGCATGTCATGGACTAGCCTGAACCATAAAAATAGATGGTGGATTTATGACTCGAGAGGCATTTAAAAAAAAAGATGGTAGATGATCTGGACAAAGGTTAGTGACAGAAGGGGACATAGCCTTTCCCTCAGCTATATGTGGGGAAAGTTTGGAATTGACATAATTACTCTGTTGGTATGTCTATTTATTATTCATGAGCATTTTGTGTATGTATGTGTGCATGTACATGGCCAATAGAATGAAGTAAAGTGGCATGTCGAACTTTAATCTAGGCCTCAAGAGGCCTTGTTCCCTCAGGACCTCTGCCTCCACCATGTGAGCAAGCCTACCAGCCCTGATAGAGGTTGAGAGCCCACAGGAACCAGAGTCCAATCAGCCAGTTGTCCCAAGCAAGGACACAGACATGCAAGAGACCCCAGCCAACATCACTAGGTCTATCTTCCTAACCCACAGCTGACTCTTATGAGTCCAGTTGAGATCAACCAAACCTGGCACAGATCAGCAGAACCACACACCTGACCTGTAGACTTGTGCAACGTTAAATGGTGGTTGTTTAAGCCACCAAATTTTTTTTTTTTTTAACACAGCAATAGATAACTGATGAAGCACTATTCATGTGTGCTCCTTGTTAACCTTACAGTTGTGGTGGGTAAATCATATGAACACACAAAAATATAATTTTGACCAGAAAGAAGAAAACAATTAGAGTGGGCTCAGGTAGTAAAACGATACACAAAGGAGAGAAGGATTTGGGGTGGATCTGAATGGTCATGCAGACTCTAACTTGGGTCTGGATTGGGACTCCTTTCCTGTAACATAACTAGACAGGAGGCTGTGTGGGTGTGTGGAAGCCATTCCAGGCAGAGGAATAATACCTGTAAATGTGCAGAAGGGAATGAGAACACAGTGAGGGAGTGGACAGTGACAAGATAGGATTCCCTGGAATGGGTGGCTAGGAGAATACCATAGTGGCATGCAAGGGAGAGGGAGAGAGAGAGAGAGAGAGAGTGTGTGTGTGTGTGTGTGTGTGTGTGTGTGTGAAGGGGAACAACTGAGCCTTACCTAATCATATATAAAACCATGTGGCTTGTTGCCACAAGTGTATTATAGATCTAATCTCTGTTGACAATGTTTTCTGAGAATTCCATCTCCTGCAATGTTTTATCAAGAGCACTTGTGAATGGTCAGTTCTGTATTTCCCATTTGGCTGTATTTTCCTAGTGTCGTGTCAGAGCCCAGGCTCCAAGCAGCATCTTCTACTCTCCAAAGTAGCCATGGCTCTGTGTGCCAGAAGCATCTCTGCCAGGAAAACTACATTCATGCTCATTTTTTTTTAAAGGAACTGATTGTAAGTCACAGATGACATTCATACTTTTCCATTTTGATTTTCTCTAAGAATTCAGACAGAGGTGGGCAAAGAGCTGCTGGTGCTAACAAGCAGCTTCTCTACAAGGTATTGGGACTTCCTACTGCATCTGTTCTGCCTCTCTGTAACTGTTGTTGCCATGGCCAAAGTGCCAGCAATCAGTTATGGCCAAGGCTTGTTCCTCTACTAATGGATCTTCTCTAGTAGCATCTTGGTAGCAAGGATCCCAGAAAAGTATAACTCCTTACATTATTTTTCAAACACAAAAACTGTTTTGCTCTCTAGTGGTATTAAGAACACAATCCAAGATGGCTCTATATCACTACTGTATCATTCCATCGCTCTGAAAGATTTCTTCATTGTCTAACCTGAATCTTTTTTCGAAGCAACATTAATGAAAGGAGCCAACATTTTCCAATAGTGAGGATTCATTTTGCTCTAAATGTAAACAGTGTGAGCTGATAGAATTGCAATCTAGAATTCTTCTAGCCAGAAATGGCCTACAGCATTCCTTTTACCCCCCCCTTTTTTTTCTTGCTCTGCCTCTTTTGTTGTTGTTTTTTTAAATATATTTTTTTGAGACAGGGTCTCATTCTGTCACCCAGGCTGGAGTGCAGTGGGGCAATCACAGCCCACTGCAGCCTAAACCTCTTGTGCTCAAGTGATCTCCTGCCTAAGCCTCCAGAGTAGCTAGAACTATAGACGTGTGCCAGCATGCCTGGCTAATTTTTATTTTTTATTTTTTGTAGATACGGGAGTCCCACTATCTTGCCCCAGCTGCCCTCAAAGTCCTGGGCTCAAGTGATCCTCCCACCCTGGCCTCCCAAAATGCTGGGATTATGGGCATGAGCCACTGCTTCCAGCCCTTGATCGGCCTCTTGCTACAGCAGGTGTTTTTTAAGGAACCTGTGGGAAAGGCCGCCTCCAGACTTTTTCCATTATTTTAATTACCTATTACCACTACTTTGCAATCTCAAAAACAAAAATAACGAAGGGTTAATAAGGAGGTGAGTTTTGTGGAGGAGGACAAAATACTTACATGGTGTCTGTATTTTAAAGCTATTTGTCCCAGTTTGGTCTAACCCCTGTCTACCCAACTTAAAGCTCAGCTTTTATCGCACTCCCAGTTACTGTTTGTGTTTCAACCACTCTGGCTTATTTGAATTCCTAGAACTGCACTAGTCCCTCTTGCCATGTGTGTATGACTGAAATATTCTCCCTTCTCTCACTGTCCTTCCTACATTTCATGTGTCAGTAATTATTTTTTCCAGGTCTTAGCTTAGTTATTACTTCTTCAGTTAAGTCTCCCTTAAATTCTCAGTTAGGGGTAAAATTTCCCAATGATTAGCTCTCATAGTACCAGTTACCTCTCACTTGGGGCACTTACCCAATTTTCAAATTTCAATTTATTTGGGTTTATCATCTGATTAATGCCTCTCTTTCATATTAGACTGAATGATCCATGAGGGCAAAGATGTCTTTTTTTTTTTTTATTCCTTTTACATCCACAGCGCCTGGCACAGAGCCCGTGCTCAATAAATAGATGTTGAATGAATGAATGAATGAATGAATGAATCCTAGGATTTTTCTCTGAGAAAGGACATGGAATACCCACTTTGGCTGGATCTTCAGAGATTTCTCTGGTATACAGTACTTGCCAAGACTATCTACTGATGCCTGAAAAATGATAAGGGTATCTGGATTTACGGAAATTTGTAGATTCTGTTTTTTGCTCAGCAGATACTGTGGAAATTCCTCTGTGATGAGGTTTACCAAATGCTTTCTTAAAATACTTGTGGAACAAAATTGCAGTTTGGGCTTTCATCTTCCTTAAACTGTACAACTAACTACTGATTTTTCCCTTGAGGATTTGGATAATGGAAAATTTCCTTTAATTTTTCTTCCAGCCCTCCCTCTAAATTTCATAATAATGAATGATGCACCTCAAAATCTAAATGCCAAACAATGGAAATTACAGAAAGTACTTGATGTTAGAAAAAGGAAGAATGAACTCCATAAACGAACATTGTTTTAGTTAGAGGAGTTTTTCTAGTGTGATTGAAAACACATCTGCACTGTGAATTTAGGATGTTAAGTTCAGATATCACAAAGTGATTTAAACACCGGAGATGATCCAAAGAAGACTACAGTTGATTTCGCATGACTCCAGGTAACTCAAATGAGCCACAGATTATATTCTGGCAACCTTCAGGCAGACTTAGGCAGAAAAAAATGGACTCTTTACTCTGCATACTCTCATTTTAAGTATTCAAGGTCTTCTTTGAATAGATCTACAGTGAATAGTCAAAGTCATTTCAGCCCTGGCACTGTCTTGTTAAGCCATGTGGCCTACTGTAACGCATCATTGCCACTGTCACTGACTCTGAAAAATGAGCATCCTAAAACCTATAGCTCCCTTAGCCTGAATAATTTGGCAGTTCTAGACCCAGGGTGCTCCAATGCTGGTAGGTTTTCCTCAGTTTTCTGCTCTGGCAATTAAATACTTAGGACTTTACGAGAACTCTTAGAGTCATTTGTTGCTCTGAGCAAATGATTAAAAAACTGGGGCAGAACCTCCTCAAGGACCACAGTTCAAGGGGAGTCAATGTTAAGATTAAAGTCAGGAGCTTGTCTTTGACTCAAGGCCCATCCCCAGCACTGCCTTGGCACCCTGGCCCAGAAAACCCAATCTCGTCTTCTGTCAGGTGCATAGTGCAGGTAGCCTGCTTCCTTCTTTCCTCTCCTTTTGTTCTACCTGGGTTGCTGTTCTCTCCTTGCACAAACAAGTGCTTATGCTAATAGCAAGATATAGCCCAACCTTAAAAGGGTGTAGTGATCAGTATCCATCATCTTTCCAAGTGCCTTGTCACTACATCAATTAATACAATTGAGCAAAAAATGTCACAGGCCCGGTGGAAAAACCTTTTCACAGCCTTTCAGGGGGAAGTTTACTTCCAGCTTTTTTCCCTTGCATTAGCTCCTGTCATCTACAAAACAACAGAACCCAGTGGTGTCAATTATATTTGATTGACTGAGTAAAGCACACACACAAATAAGCGAAAACAATGGACACAAAAATCTATATATGACTCCCCTTGTCAGAGAGAATGCTTGTCTCCTCCATTTTCATGCGGCACGGTGTCCTGCTGCTCTTGGCTTAAATGTTTCCTTCAGCCCCCAAACTATCACCAATTAAGTTAGCAGGGTCTTCAAAGGTGTCAAACGACTCCCTAGGCAATCGGCTCTAACTGCTGTTCAATAAATGAGGTCTAATTTATCAGTTTAACTTCACTTCTAAAAACCTAATGCTTCACAGTGCTGGGCTCCATTTACCTACGGTGTGAGGCGCTGCGGCAGACAGCATGGAGGGTGAAAGTTATGGCGCATCTCCTAACAACAGCACACTTTGTTGGGTGTATTTTTCCCCCTGATTTCAATGTGCACTTCCTAGTTTTATACTTTTTGCACTTACCTTGTACACATGTGTATGCAGAATCCCCATGGGCCATCGTAAAGCTCAGTCAGGACTCTCTTTGAGCTGACAGTTTTAGCCACGGTCTAGGAGAAGCACAACCCTTCTCTCTTTGTCATGTTGTGCCTTTGTGTTGTCACTATGTGGAGATTCACATTTTAAAAAACTCTGGGAGGCTAACTTTGGCAGCAGAACAGGAGTTAGTAAGTGCTCAGATTCCTAACATAGACATGAATGTATAGACTCTTGCTCCTAAATAGATTAAATAGGTACTGATTTGGCAAAAAGGACCAGTTAAGTAGAAAGTCTTACAAATAAACGGAACAGAAATTTTAATGGGCAGTTTATGAGTGAAAGTTATTCAAATCCATCAATGAGACATAAAAAGCTATTTTAAAGCTCAAACTTGCTAACCACATTAGAATTGCTCATAATTAATACATCTTAATATCAAATAAAGACAATGAGTCTTTATCTTAAGATAAAATATTTTTGATAAATTTAGACAGAGTTAGATGGAGACTTGATGAGACAAACAAAAACCGAACCAAAAAAAATCACCAAACAAAAAGCTCTTGTAAGAATATGGGTTTATATGCAGAATAAGATTATATGTGAAATTGAGGCTTAGGTGACTGGGCAGTATCATATCTTAAGTGAGATAGCTGCAGGGTGCCTGAGTATATGGTGACTGTAGAGATGTTTTCATTGTAATGGGAAGACACCCCATTTGCAAATATTTCTAAATTTTCACTCTATTTCAGCCAAGGAGTAACTAGAATTTGAATAAAAATCACATTTGTGAGGGAGGAGCCAAGATGGCCGAATAGGAACAGCTCCGGTCTACAGCTCCCAGCCTGAGCGATGCAGAAGACAGGTGATTTCTGCATTTCCATCTGAGGTACCGGGTTCATCTCACTAGGGAGTGCCAGACAGTGGGCGCAGGCCAGTGGGTGCGCGCACCGTGCGTGAGCCGAAGCAGGGCGAGGCATTGCCTCACTTGGGAAGCACAAGGGGTCAGGGAGTTCCCTTTCCGAGTCAAAGAAAGGGGTGACAGACGCACCTGGAAAATCGGGTCACTCCCACCCGAATACTGCGCTTTTCAGACCGGCTTAAAAAATGGCGCACCATGAGATTATATCCCACACCTGGCTCGGAGGGTCCTACGCCCACGGAATCTCGCTGATTGCTAGCACAGCAGTCTGAGATGAAACTGCAAGGCGGCAGCGAGGCTGGGGGAGGGGTGCCCGCCATTGCCCAGGCTTGCTTAGGTAAACAAAGCAGCCTGGAAGCTCCACCTGGGTGGAGCCCACCACAGCTCAAGGAGGCCTGCCTGCCTCTGTAGGCTCCACCTCTGGGGGCAGGGCACAGACAAACAAAAAGACAGCAGTAACCTCTGCAGACTTAAATGTCCCTGTGTGACAGCTTTGAAGAGAGCAGTGGTTCTCCCAGCACGCAGCTGGAGATCTGAGAACCGGCAGACTGCCTCCTCAAGTGGGTCCCTGACCCCTGACCCCCGAACATCCTAACTGGGAGGCACCCCCCAGCAGGGGCACACTGACACCTCACACGGCCGGGTATTCCAACAGGCCTGCAGCTGAGGGTCCTGTCTGTTAGAAGGAAAACTAACAAACAGAAAGGACATCCACACCAAAACCCCATCTGTACATCACCATCATCAAAGACCAAAAGTAGATAAAACCACAAAGATGGGGAAAAAACAGAACAGAAGAACTGGAAACTCTAAAACGCAGAGCACCTCTCCTCCTCCAAAGGAACGCAGTTCCTCACCAGCAACGGAACAAAGCTGGATGGAGAATGACTTTGACGAGCTGTGAGAAGAAGGCTTCAGATGATCAAATTACTCTGAGCTACGGGAGGACATTCAAACCAAAGGCAAAGAAGTTGAAAACTTTGAAAAAAATTTAGAAGAATGTATAACTAGAATAACCAATACAGAGAAGTGCTTGAAGGAGCTGATGGAGCTGAAAACCAAGGCTCGAGAACTACGTGAAGAATGCAGAAGCCTCAGGAGCCGATGAGATCAACTGGAAGAAAGGGTATCAGCAATGGAAGATGAAATGAATGAAATGAAGCGAGAAGGGAAGTTTAGAGAAAAAAGAATAAAAAGAAATGAGCAAAGCCTCCAAGAAATATGGGACTATGTGAAAAGACCAAATCTACGTCTGATTGGTGTACCTGAAAGTGATGGGGAGAATGGAACCAACTTGGAAAACACTCTGCAGGATATTATCCAGGAGAACTTCTCCAATCTAGCAAGGCAGGCCAACGTTCAGATTCAGGAAATACAGAGAACGCCACAAAGATACTCCTCGAGAAGAGCAACTCCAAGACACGTAATTGTCAGATTCACCAAAGTTGAAATGAAGGAAAAAATGTTAAGGGCAGCCAGAGAGAAAGGTCGGGTTACCCTCAAAGGGAAGCCCATCAGACTAACAGTGGATCTCTCGGCAGAAACCCTACAAGCCAGAAGAGAGTGGGGGCCAATATTCAACATTCTTAAAGAAAAGAATTTTCAACCCAGAAATTCATATCCAGCCAAACTAAGCTTCATAAGCAAAGGAGAAATAAAATACTTTACAGACAAGCAAATGCTGAGAGATTTTGTCACCACCAGGCCTGCCCTAAAAGAGCTCCTGAAGGAAGCGCTAAACATGGAAAGGAACAACCGGTACCAGCCGCTGCAAAGTCATGCCAAAATGTAAAGACCATCGAGACTAGGAAGAAACTGCATCAACTAACGAGCAAAATCACCAGCTAACATCATAATGACAGGATCAAATTCACACATAACAATATTAACTTTAGAAGTAAATGGACTAAATTCTCCAATTAAAAGACACAGACTGGCAAATTGGATAAACAGTCAAGACCCATCAGTGTGCTGTATTCAGGAAACCCATCTCACGTGCAGAGACACACATAGGCTCAAAATAAAAGGATGGAGGAAGATCTACCAAGCAAATGGAAAACAAAAAAGGCAGGGATTGCAATCCTAGTCTCTGATAAAACAGACTTTAAACCCACAAAGATCAAAAGAGACAAAGAAGGCCATTACATAATGGTAAAGGGATCAATTCAACAAGAAGAGCTAACTATCCTAAATATATATGCACCCAATACAGGAGCACCCAGACTCATAAAGCAAGTCCTGAGTGACCTACAAAGAGACTTAGACTCCCACACATTAATAATGGGAGACTTTAACACCCCACTGTCAACATTAGACAGATCAACGAGACAGAAAGTCAACAAGGATACCCAGGAATTGAACTCAGCTCTGCACCAAGCAGACCTAATAGACATCTACAGAACTCTCCACCCCAAATCAACAGAATATACATTTTTTTCAGCACCACGCCACACCTATTCCAAAATTGACCACATACTTGGAAGTAAAGCTCTCCTCAGCAAATGTAAAAGAGCAGAAATTATAACAAACTATCTCTCAGACCACAGTGCAATCAAACTAGAACTCAGGATTAAGAATCTCACTCAAAGCCACTCAACTACATGGAAACTGAACAACCTGCTCCTGAATGACTACTGGGTACATAACGAAATGAAGGCAGAAATAAAGATGTTCTTTGAAACCAATGAGAACAAACACACAACATACCAGAATCTCTGGGACACATTCAAAGCAGTGTGTAGAGGGAAATTTATAGCACTAAATGCCCACAAGAGAAAGCAGGAAAGATCCAAAATTGACACCCTAACATCACAATTAAAAGAACTAGAAAAGCAAGAGCAAACACATTCAAAAGCTAGCAGAAGGCAAGAAATAACTAAGATCAGAGCAGAACTGAAGGAAATAGAGACACAAAAAACCCTTCAAAAAATCAATGAATCCAGGAGCTGGTTTTCTGAAAGGATCCAAAAAATTGATAGACTGCTAGCAAGACTAATAAAGAAAAAAAGAGAGAAGAATCAAATAGACACAATAAAAAATGATAAAGGGGATATCACCACCGATCCCACAGAAATACAAACTACCATCAGAGAATACTACAAACACCTCTACGCAAATAAACTAGAAAATCTAGAAGAAATGGATACATTCCTCGACACATACACTCTCCCAAGACTAAACCAGGAAGAAGTTGAATCTCTGAATAGACCAATAACAGGAGCTGAAATTGTGGCAATAATCAATAGTTTACCAACCAAAAAGAGTCCAGGACCAGATGGATTCACAGCCGAATTCTACCAGAGGTACAAGGAGGAACTGGTACCATTCCTTCTGAAACTATTCCAATCAATAGAAAAAGACGGAATCCTCCCTAACTCATTTTATGAGGCCAGCATCATTCTGATACCAAAGCCTGGCAGAGACACAACCAAAAAAGAGAATTTTAGACCAATATCCTTGCTGAACATTGATGCAAAAATCCTCAATAAAATACTGGCAAACCGAATCCAGCAGCACATCAAAAAGCTTATCCACCATGATCAAGTGGGCTTCATCCCTGGGATGCAAGGCTGGTTCAATATACGCAAATCAATAAATGTAATCCAGCATATAAACAGAGCCAAAGACAAAAACCACATGATTATCTCAATAGATGCAGAAAAAGCCTTTGACAAAATTCAACAACCTTCATGCTAAAAACTCTCAATAAATTAGGTATTCATGGGACGTATTTCAAAATAATAAGAGCTATCTATGACAAACCCACAGCCAATATCATACTGAATGGGCAGAAACTGGAAGCATTCCCTTTGAAAACTGGCACAAGACAGGGATGCCCTCTCTCACCACTCCTATTCAACATAGTGTTGGAAGTTCTGGCCAGGACAATGAGGCAGGAGAAGGAAATAAAGGGTATTCAATTAGGAAAAGAGGAAGTCAAATTGTCCCTGTTTGCAGACGACATGATTGTATATCTAGAAAACCCCATTGTCTCAGCCCAAAATCTCCTTAAGCTGATAAGCAACTTCAGCAAAGTCTCAGGATACAAAGGCAATGTACAAAAATCACAAGCATTCTTATACACCAACAACAGACAAACAGAGAGCCAAATCATGAGTGAACTCCCATTCACAATTGCTTCAAAGAGAATAAAATACCTAGGAATCCAACTTACAAGGTTTGTGAATGACCTCTTCAAGGAGAACTACAAACCACTGCTCAAGGAAATAAAAGAGGATACAAACAAATGGAAGAACATTCCATGCTTATGGGTAGGAAGAATCAATATCGTGAAAATGGCCATACTGCCCAAGGTAATGTATAGATTCAATGCCATCCCCATAAAGCTACCAATGACTTTCTTCACAGAATTGGAAAAAACTACTTTAAAGTTCATATGGAACCAAAAAAGAGCCCGCATCGCCAAGTCAATCCTAAGCCAAAAGAACAAAGCTGGAGGCATCACACTACCTGACTTCAAACTATACTACAAGGCTACAGTAACCAAAACAGCATGGTACTGGTACCAAAACAGAGATATAGATCAATGGAACAGAACAGAGCCCTCAGAAATAACGCCGCATATCTACAACTATCTGATCTTTGACAAACCTGAGAAAAACAAGCAATGGGGAAGGGATTCCCTATTTAATAAATGGTGCTGGGAAAACTGGCTAGCCATATGTAGAAAGCTGAAACTGGATCCCTTCCTTACACCTTATACAAAAATCAATTCAAGATGGATTAGAGATTTAAACGTTAGACCTAAAACCATAAAAACCCTAGAAGAAAACCTAGGCATTACCATTCAGGACATAGGCATGGGCAAGGACTTCATGTCCAAAACACCAAAAGCAATGGCAACAAAAGCCAAAATTGATAAATGGGATCTAATTAAACTAAAGAGCTTCTGCACAGCAAAAGAAACTACCATCAGAGTGAACAGGCAACCTAAAAAATGGGAGAAAATTTTCACAACCTACTCATCTGACTAAGGGCTAATATCCAGAATCTACAATGAACTCAAATTTACAAGAAAAAAACAAACAACCCCATCAAAAAGTGGGCGAAGGACATGAACAGACACTTCTCAAAAGAAGACATTTATGCATCCAAAAAACACATGAAAAAATGCTCATCATCACTGGCCATCAGAGAAATGCAAATCAAAACCACAATGAGATACCATCTCACACCAGTTAGAATGGCAATCATTAAAAAGTCAGGAAACAACAGGTGCTGGAGAGGATGTGGAGAAATAGGAACACTTTTACACTGTTGGTGGGACTGTTAACTAGTTCAGCCATTGTGGAAGTCAGTGTGGCGATTCCTCAGGGATCTAGAACTAGAAATACCATTTGACCCAGCCATCCCATTACTGGGTATATACCCAAAGGACTATAAATCATGCTGCTATAAAGACACATGCACACGTATGTTTATTGCGGCATGATTCACAATAGCAAAGACTTGGAACCAACCCAAATGTCCAACAATGATAGACTGGATTAAGAAAATGTGGCACATATACACCATGGAATACTATGCAGCCATAAAAAATGATGAGTTCATGTCCTTTGTAGGGACATGGATGAAATTGGAAATCATCATTCTCAGTAAACTATCGCAAGAGCAAAAAACCAAACACCGCGTATTCTCACTCATAGGTGGGAATTGAACAATGAGATCACATGGACACAGGAAGGGGAATATCACACTCTGGGGACTGTTGTGGGGTGGGGGGAGGGGGGAGGGATAGCATTGGGAGATATACCTAATGCTAGATGACGAGTTAGTGGGTGCAGCGCACCAGCATGGCACATGTATACATATGTAACTAACCTGCACAATGTGCACATGTACCCTAAAACTTAAAGTATAATAAAAAAAAACAAATCACATTTGTAAGTAAATTTACATCATTCATTCTGGAGTCTCCACATTTTTCCATGGCCTTGAAATATTTCTTAGGGATACCCACACATGATATGTATTGAGGTCAATATTTTATTATTGATTTGTTTTCCCTGTTGTCTCTGTGAGCACATTAACTTTGCCCTAATTCACCTGAGGAATCCATCTGCCTAGAAGAAAATTAGGATTTGGTTACAGAAAGAAAGCCAGTAGAACATATTCTTCAGCTCGTGACATGCACACTAGAATTTTACAGCAGGAAGAATAATCATATAAACAAGGCTTGGGATGGTATTTTACAGATTCTGTTGTTTCTCCTTTAGCATATCAACAATGAGGAGAATCCAGCTCATGAAGTTCTCTCATGTTTAGAGAAGATCTGCCTCCCAAGATAGCTAGAAATGTTCTATGGTCATATTCTTCTCACAGGAGAAGACAAGGAAACACTTCTCATTGTCTGCCTTTCTGTCTTTCATTAGATAACCTGTTGGAGAAAGGGAAAATTTGAAAAGAGAGTAGAGTTTCACTCTCCATGCTTTGGCCAGGAGAGGGGGAGTCATGTGAGATAAGAGAGTATAATGGTGGAGGAAGAGGGAGCAAATACACAAATTCAACTGGGAGGGGCAGGATGGTCAACTGGAGGGATTTAGCTGTCATGACATTTAGTTTCATCGAGTTGTTCTCACTTTCCAACTTCTGTCCCACACCTGCCATTTAAACCTTTCTGGTTGCTCCAAACTGTACAGATTCCCCCCACCACCTACCACCTCCAACTCCTCTTTCTCTCATAGTCAATGTGTATAGTGCAGAGCTTGGTTACTTTCCATTAGTGTTTTCTATGGTAGCCCTAAATCTCCAGTAGTTTGCTAATTTATTGACTTCAGGGATCATATTTTATACTTTTATGTAAAAGCACAGACTATAGAGTCAAACAGATATCTCTTTGACTCCATACTCTGCTACTTGTCGGTTGTGAAACATTAAACTGATTTCCTCATCTGAAAATTGGGATAATACTTATCCTATGGAATTGTTTTGAGAATCAAGTGAATTAGTTTATGTAATAGCTTTAATCCGGAAATTGAACTTTTCCTACTCAAAAAATATTTGATGATTTCCCATTCACTCATGGAAAAGAAATCCAAAAACATTAGCATGCATGACCTAGCCCCTGCCTACTTTTCCAGTGCCATCTGCCTCCCCTCACAAAATGAAACCTTAAGCATGTTAAACTTCCACATGTCTGTGACTGTGTCATGCTGTTTCATGCCTCCATTCTTTTCCGGTTATTCTTCCTTTGCCTGAAAAAACCTGTAAGTATCACCTCTATGCAGCTGCAGCCTTCCCAAGACAGAACTGATCTTCCTCCTTGGGAGCATTCTTGTAGCCTATTTTCTTTTATTTTCATATCTTGCTCTTGCAGGTTGTAAACTCTTCGATGGCACAGACAATGTCTTCCCCTTCTTTATACCTTGAGTATATAATATCTAGCACATAGGAGGTTTTCAGCAAACACTGAATGAAAAATGGTCATTTCCCATGGCTCTAGCACCCAGAACGTAGTGAATTCTTAATTAATATTTGATTGACAGGCAGATAATACTTTTTGTTAAACTTGGAACTGAGCTGACCATGTAATCACAGAAACATACAACTGACAATTTTGAACATGCCAAGTTTTAATTTCTTTATATTTACCCTCTCTGCCAGTATTCCAAGTACTTCAAGGACCTGTACTTCACTCCTCCATAGATTATTAGATCATATTATTTGAGTAATTTCTCATAGAAACCTGCTTATAAATCAAACATGTTACTCATTTGGAATTTTGATTTAGTGTCAACATTAATAATTTTTGGTACTATGCCTCTCCGCATCTTATCTCTATGGATAGACTGGCTATTGGTTAAAATTGGACTATAAACTGTGAAGCACAATAACAAAGTTGTTAACAGTTTTCATGCTTTTCTTGAATGACTTGAAATCATGTCTCCCATTTCATAAAGGAGAGAACAGCTAAGAGAATTTTAGAGAAATTGCTGTTCTCAGAAATCTTCCGCAAATATAATAGCATGTTCCTGCTGCAAGGCCAGCAAAACCCAACTAGAAATTATCTCTTTAGAGACAAAATTTGGAGCAGGCCCATGTTGGTATTAAAGATTTTTGCAGGCAGGCAGCAGGACCCAACAGCTCAGCTTTAGGGCCAAGCCTTCACTCTTTCTCTGGTGGAAGAATTGGGTAGGACTTGATGGACAGATTTTTAGGCCAAAACGATCTAGCCCAGAGGAACATGGCTAGGATTGACTGGTCAACATAAAATTGGAGGCTGTCAAAAATGATGAGATAGGGCAGAGCTCTTCAGATTTTAATGTGCATACAAATATTGTGGGAATCTTGTTAAAATGCAGATTCTGATTCAGTAGCAGGTAGGGCCCAAGATTTTCTATTCCTAACAACCTACCAGTGATGCTGGGGATGCCAGGGCTCTTTTGAGGAGCAAGAAGTTAGAGAACACTGAGGATTCGCAGTAATCCTCTGACTTTCCAGTGCTCACTTTGGATAGTGAATTGAATAAAACAGGTTTCCCCAACCTGCAGCATGGGTTCTACCTTCTTGCCTTTTTTGATGTAGAGAGTAGGGGTCAGTGGAAGGGAGAACTCGCTGCAGGATTTTTTTCTGTATTTTGCTGACAAGGTGACTTATATGTGAAGATTTTCACAAGTATATATTTTTCTAGACAAAGATCAGAATCTGTAGGGATGAATACTAATATTTATATAGTTCCATACATAACTCTGATGACCAGCCAGGTTGCACCAGCTAGCCCCATTTGAATGAAGATACTTGGAGATTATGCCTTGGTCACTGTTTCAGAAAAGAAGTGTGGTGGCAAGAGAGTGAGGAGGAGCTTGGTGTTTTAGTGTTTATTTTGTAATTTTACTTTATGCATACTACCATTTAATGTCTGCAAAATAATTATTTTAATATGTGAATTTTATTGGGTTTTAAAAATTATTTTTGTTGGTCTTAGTTTCCTTTAGCCCTTGGATGGTATGTGTGTGCACGCCATAACCTCACTCATGTCTCATTTCCAGTCCTAGCAAAAAGATACTGGAAGCCTCTGATTTATAGCTTAAGTGAACATTCTGAAAATTTAAAACTTACCTCACCAAAACTCTTTAAAGCAGACATAAGTGATTCAAAGAAGCCCAAGGCAAAAGCATGATGTGTCTTGTTTGTTTATTACCTGCTACTTGCTCACATTTAGTCTGGAGACTGATTTCTTGGAACATAATTGAGGCCTAATTGAATAAAAATAAGCCCTTCACTCTGTGGGAGAAGGTTATGTGCACTGAAGATAAGTTGGAATCCAGGAGTTGTTTTCTCAGGACTCTTATGAAGCTGTTACTAAATTTTTCACATTAAAAGACATCCCCTAGACAGAATCAGCAGAGACAGGGAAAGATGAAGAAAAATGACACCACAGTTCTTGAAGAAAACAAAACCCAATTCCAAATGCTGCCCATCAGCTCAAGCCATCCATCGTCTCTGTACATTCATGTCATCTTATTTTATTCCAATCAAAAATCCACCAGGCAGGGATATGCCTTCTGAGGGATCTGGGTAGCACCATGGATCCAATTCCTGATCAGTGCTTCTAAGCACTGAGAACCTTAAGCTGAAGGAAAAAGAAGATCCAAAGAGGGACTAGAATTAGGAGATTTGTCACCAGACAGTTATTAGAGAAAACAGAAGCAGGAGTTAGGGCAGAAGAAGTAGACAGAAGTTACTTTACTTTTTGAATTACTCGATGGTCAGGATATTTATTTATTTATTTATTTGAGACAGAGTCTCGCTCTGTCTCCCAGACTGGAGCGCAGTGGCATGATCTTGGCTCACTGCAACCTCCGCTTCCCAGGTTCAAGCAATTCTTTTGCCTCAGCCTCCTGAGTAGCTGGAACTACAGGCACGTCCCACCATGCCTGGCTAATTTTTGTATTTTTAGTAGACATGGGGTTTCACCATGTTGGCCAGGCTGGTCTTGAACTTCTGATAGATGGTCAGGATATTTATATGTTTATTCAAAGATGTGATATGTTTCATATATTAAATTTTAGTTCTTCAGTTGGAATTCAGGTGAAAACTATTGAGAAAACACTGGATTTGTAAAATCCATATTTATCAGACAAATCAATCGAAGAAAACCTTGCTCTTTTTTCTCATTTTTAAAATGAGAACTCCAAATGTAGTTTTAATGATAAAACTAGATGTGTATAAGCAGTTAGCATGATTCCTGGCTCATAGTAGGTACTTGGTAATTGCTAGCTATTATCACAGCTATTTAGAAAGATTATTTCAACACACAAAAACAGCAAAATATTAAGTTAAATTGTGAAATTTCTCAGTACATGAATGTATTGCTATTTAAAAATTCTCTTACATTGTTAGGATCTAGGAAGCTAAATTGTTAATTTATGATTGTAAATTCATTCTTCATTCAACTCATATTTTGAGTACATGTTATTTCACGTAGTTCCTGCTCAGAAGTTTATTGTGGTCACCTCTTATAATGCCCCACAAGTGAGACAGGTTAGCAAAGCAAGACTAAATACATTGTGGGATAAAAGCAAGGATCAAGGTGTGTGTAAGAAGATATGGCAGCAGCGAGACGGGGCATCTTACTCAAATATTTCTTTGAGGAGATAAAGTTTAAACCCAGTAAAGTCT
This sequence comes from Pan paniscus, assembly GCF_029289425.2. Classification (NCBI taxonomy): domain Eukaryota; kingdom Metazoa; phylum Chordata; class Mammalia; order Primates; family Hominidae; genus Pan; species Pan paniscus. The sequence continues at coordinate 117,844,803 of NC_073253.2, read as the reverse complement.
TGACAGGAAGAAAACTTACAATCTGAAGAATCAGCATGTGGAAAACCTAGAAGCAAGAAATGCACGATGCATTCCAGGAAGCCGAGTAATTGAGCATGTGAAGGAAAGTTTGCATGTTGGGGTGAAACTGGAGAAAGAGGGAACAGCGTGATCTTCAAGCAGCAGGATTCCTGACCCGAGCTAACGGGCCTGACATCTTTAAATTACAAAACTGACACATTCAGATTTGCATTTTGGTAACATCCCCTTGGTGGAGGATGGGTTGGTGATGTCGATTTCTGGTACAGAAACGAACAATTATATAGCTGTGAGTTGCTGTACATTTGTATGGTGGCTCAATATAATATAATCAGAATGAATGTTTCCAAGTTCATTCTACACCAGTGTGCCTGAAGACATCCGGATAATCTGTCTGAATTCAGCTGCAGGCAAGCATATAGTGTCTGGGTGGGAGTTTGAATACATTCTTACTTAATAGCTTCTATTTTCTGAGATGTAGTTGGCAAAGTCATTTATTAAGAGTGAGGCAATGGAGTTTGAGTTTTTATTTAAGGGTTTAAAAATATGACTAGGTCACTGAACTAGTCACACCAGGAAAATGTTCTGTCACTCATGGTAGCAGAATTATTGAGGACTTCAGTGACCATTATGTCAGGGTTATCCTTGGATCCTCTGAGGACAGACTGACCCCTAGGGCCTTTAGGAGCACGCGGCAGTTCCCCAAACATGAAATATTTACTGTGAAACTATGAAAATGCAAAGTGCCCAAGGAACCTATTCTTTACTTCAATATTGAGTCATATGAAATGCCAATTTTAACAGATTTTTAACTTCAAAACTCGCAATTTTGTATGAGTCAACCTAACTCCATTTTATATATATTGACAGCCTCAAATATTTTGAAGAATGAATTAGAAGGCAAATTCATACTGAGAGATAGCTACAGACAATCTCCACAGCTGGAGGAGGCAGGGATTTTCATGTTTCAGTGTTCCCGCATTCTGAGACTGTGAAGGATGGTTCTGCTAACCATGGAGAAATGCAACCCAGCCTGGCCAGAAGCTGCTGCAGATTCCACATCCTCCCTCTGGTGAGAATCACATAGCTCCTGATTAATTGCTCCCCACTGTTAACTAATTAACATTTTCACTGTGGCACTTAAAACCAGCTTGGGTTAATGTGCCTCCCTCTTACCCCTAGCTGGATACTCTCAGGCCTGAGAAAGTCCCCTACAGCATGAGGACCTAATCTATTCTGCCCTGATCCTTGTTCCCACAGCTGACTGCAAGCCTCTCATGTCATTTGTCATTTCCCAAACTCTCAACCCCTCTCATCCTCGCCCTTCTTCTCCATCAATCCATACCCCCTTTTCTCCTCTCTTCTAACTCCTTCCAGGGTGCTCTTGGGAACCCCCTCTCAGATCAGCCTACTTTGCAGGTGGTTGGGCAAGTCAGTCCAAATCAGAGTGTGCAGAGTTTGAAGCAACCTCACTGTGGCTGTAGATCCAAGCCTCGTTTCTCAATCCAGCTTTATCAGAAATTTTTCTGATGTTTGAGGTCTATTTCTGGGTCTGGTCCCTCCTATGGGACGCCAACAAAAACAGCCAGCCTGTTGACATCCCTCTCCCCTCCTGCCATATTCCTGCTATCCTAAAACCCTTTCAGACTTCCCTTCCCTTCTGGTTCTGCTTGAAATCCATGGTATATCATTATATTCCTTGCATAAAAATGCTCTTGAAAATACCATGACCCTTGCATTAAAAATATAATTTGATTGAAATGATAAATCTGTTATTATTCAGCTAAGGAAAGATTAAATCTAGGGATCCAGTTTCTCCCTCATTTTGAGAAAAAGAGAAATAGGCACACAAACAATTGGAGACACAAACAGTAGCTGAAGAGTAACTTTTTCTTTCAGTATAGTATTTTTAGATAATATTCTCCATCTTCACACCATCTACTTAACGACGGGTGGTTTCACAATTTCCTGAAGTATTGCCTTTCAGTTAAACACCAAGCCCAGCAGCCAAGCCTTACTTTCTCCTTTCCCAATGGTTTCTCTACTTTCAAAGTAGTTTGCGGCTAAGTCAGGAATCACCTTACAGAATGATGAAAAATGTAGGAGTACAACTTACGTTGGTTTTGGGCCCAAAGGCCCCAATGTCTAGAGTTCTTAAAACTCTCTGTGGTTGAAAATCTTGCTCGTTGCAAATCACTGCCAAGGTGTATAAGGGTTTTCAAATGGAAAATTCTAGGAAGCCAATGGCTTCCTGGGTACCGTATAGGTTACAGGGAATGGATCTGTCATATTCTGGCCAAAGATTTTTCTCTAACGCTATCACAATGCCAGTATGCCTTCAACTGATCCCTTTTACTAATTAGAAGCATTAGACATAAGGGATTGGCCACTGAGAAGTAATTCTTGGTCCCTTGTTTGTACTTTGTCAGCTTTGTGAGAAACTGGGGACATTGTTGAGCATCAGGCAGGGCAGGGTTCCTGCAAATGGCAGGTGGGCCAATGCCTAGCCCTTTTCCCTTCTGTCAGACTTCTACTCTGCTGCTGGTCCTGGTGTAGAATTTATGTAACTAGAAATCTTACCTGTAGCAGAGAATGCAAGCTGTTAATCAGAATTCATGCTTTCTTTTCTTCTCAGCTAGAACCTCTTTCCCAGATTTGTTTGGAGTTGGGTGTGGCTGAGTTTGAGTTCCAGCCAGCCACGTTGGAGTGCATGCTGTGCTGTTTCTGGGTCATGGCTTAAGAAGAACCTATCCTCTTCCAGTCTTTCTCTCTTCTCACTGGATGAAAAGCAAGAGGAGACCAATGGTAAGTCCCTAGAAGAAAGGAGAATCACCGCGTGCAGGAAAACCTCCACCAACCAGGAGAACCTCCTTACCTTCTTCCATGAGCAAGAAAGAAACTTCTACTATGTTTGTCCTTACACATTGTTGTTTCTTCCGCCTATTTACACTGATTCACTCAATACGTTGACAGATTCACTTAACTCTTTATAAAAGTTTTACCAGATTGCTTGTATTTACTTAAGAATCTTTTGTCCAGTTGAATAAAACACTGGCCCATCTGCGTGGGAGGACTTTTTAAGATTCCATTTCTTGCCATTTCAGTAATGCTATTCGCAGCCCTGAACTTCGCTTCTGCACAACTGTGCTCACTTTAGAAGCTCAGATTTCATGTTCAGGCTTTGCTTCCTCATTTGGAATTTTTTTCAATGCTTTCAATTGCTGAACCTGTTTATGTTTGTGGTAATTCAATCCTAAAAGGATAGACATTAATGTAACCATGCATATTATCTTTTCTAGATATGGCCTCCTCAGCCAAACCCAGAGAATGTCTATAGCCCTGATTCTTGTCAGTTGCCTAATCACCATCTTTTACTTGTATTTGATTTGGTGAATTTTGAGGCATGAGAAAGGAGAAATGTGAGAGCTACAAAACTCAAATCAGAATCCCCTTTATTCAGTTGTAAAGGGCATGGAAACTTCTTATCACAACTTCATGATAGATGTAGACTCTTTTTTGCTTAGAACATGGGCTAGGCTAATGAATGTGTTGCTAACAAAAACTAAATTGGCAAAGCCCTTTATAGCTTATATGATTTTATTTTGTCTTCAAAACAACCCTAGGAGATAGTGAGAAAGGTATTTTGATTCCAGGATTCTATTTGAGGAAACCAAGGTTTGGGAAAAATAAGAGGTGCTTAAGGAACTGGCACTATAACATGGGTGGCCTGAGTCCAAATCCACTGCTTTTTGCAATTAATGTTTATATAATACAGCAGTTCTCACCTCCAAGTATATGGTTCACTTTTATGTCCTCTGGCATTATATTTCCTCTAAGATGGGAGATCTGTATGAGGGGATTTCCAAGGTTCCTTCAGTTTACATGTTTTATGACTACATTCTGCTATCTGCTTTCATATTAAAAAAAGTTTCTAGGCTTCCATGGTGCTGAAGAACTGGAATTTTCATTTTCTGCTAATTCTGTCTTCACAATGAGGAAAATGATTCAAGTTTTATTTACTGAGGTTCCCTTCCTTTTTCTTTACTCAGCATCGATTCCGTGCCCTTAAATACATTATGTTTGAAGCTGTGATTTTTTTTTCCCCCTGGAATCAAGCCAGGAATGAAGTTAATCTCAGCCCATTACACTGCTAATGCTTATCTTCACCTCGGGATGCTTTCCAAAGTACTTAGAAGTCATTATCCCTTCTAGGACCTAGCACTTTACTGAGTTTCCACTTTGTTTAAAATTAGCATGACCACATAATTTATTATTTTAATCAGGATATGTTTCATGGGAAAGGAGCATCTATTAATAATTATGCTGGAACAACTGGCATTAACTGGGACTGTCCCAACCAAACAAGCACATATGTTCCTCTAGTTAAAAGGCATCTTTTGTTGGGGGTGTGGGATGTGCTCTGGCTCTGCAGTCTATCACTGGTACTTCCCTGGTTATTTTTTTCTACTTCAGCATCCAGGTATTGGTTCTCATGTCTATTATCACAATGTATAAGAAAACATTTACTTATATACTTTAAAAATACCTGTGTCCCTCACTAGACTTTATTCCATAAGGCAGGATCTAACACCCAGTACAGCATTTAACACACCGTAGATGCTCAATAAGTGATTGCTAGTTAAAGGGATAATAAACAAACCTGCTACCCAAAGGCATCTGGTCAATTATTTAAGAACACCCTAAAATACGTATGGTTTTTGCAAAGAAATAAAAATGCTAGAGATTGTGCTACATTTTAATATCTCAGGCCTATACATGCCCACTTTGTATTTTTGGTATCTGGAGAAAGTCTTATCATTTCCCTCACCATAGCAGTAGATTTGGTGCTAAGAAACATTCAGTTGTAATAGTGTGATAAAATGTACTAATAGTGAATGCAAAAGGCGTTAGGAAATTTTTTTTTCCTTCAAATGGAGTGGGACCCAGGGTTGTTTTCTGGATGCTCCTGGAACCCCACATGGTGCAGGGCTTTGGGTGCAGCATAAAGCTTCCAGGGCTGTTCATCAGGATCAGCAATGAAATTCTATCGAATTGCTAAATCAGAAAGGTTTAGACAGTAGACTCAAACAAATCAAACTCAGAAGAGACTAATTAGTGGACTAGAGTGCCAACTTTGTAATTTATAAATAAAATTAGGCCAGTCGTGCCAGAATGCTCATGTCTATTGGTCAACACAATCTCTCCTGTTGAGAAATGTGAATCAATGCCAAAAGGCTGCTTAGAAATATAGACTGCAGATAGGTAGTTATATGATCTTAATACTGTTGGAATAAAGTTTTGAGAGTGTGGAGTGTTCAGTTCCCCTATGGATATAAATTACATCAGGTACTTGGAAATTCACCTCACAGAAGTACTCACGTTTGCTCTTCAGAAACTCTTTTCCCCTGTACGGTGCTAGATAAGTAAAGATGTGTGTAATTTTAATGAGTGATTTAAAATTATTTGTATTAATACATACAATAAACTATGATGAGCTATTTAAAAATTTAAATTAAAAAATGGGATCCAAGAAGAAAAAAGGGGAAAATAATTTCATGTCTGCATAGAAAATACAGGTCTGTGAGATCCTGTCTGTTTGACAGAGGTTGGTCATAAATTTGAGTCTGAGCTTTCCGGTAGCTGGGATGGAAAGAGAAACTGATCAATTTTTCTTCTCCAGTTCCCATTCATCATCTCCCCCTGCCTGACATGTTACCAAATAACTGGGTAATTAAGTCATATCCTGGTTTCAGAGATTACATTGTATTGGAAGACAACCTAATTTTTCCACCAAAGATCTACATATTATTTCCCAGGAATGGCACTTCTATATATGTATGAGTTAATCTTTATTTCAATTCAGAGTGTTTATTTCTTAGGCTAACTTCCAAACTCTGTAAGGTGTGCCCTCCTTGGAAAATGTAGAGCCCTATCTACTGACACCAAAAAATCACTTAATCATAATTATAAAGATATAGTGTATTCTTAGGTTAAGTACAATCAACTAAGCTTTCTAATATGCAAATCACAGTTTTTTTTAAAGGAAACTTTTTTTCTCTGACATATATATTACTTTTCAATCCTAACTGAAGAAATATTCTGACTCAGTTTTTTTGGCATGGTGATAGAGTGAACTTCCATCCATTATTAGCTAATACCTGAAGTTTCTTCTTAAAACATACAGACTGCAGGAAAGTATAATTTTGCTACAGAGTAGTGATTCTCAACCACGATATCCCTTTGATTCTCTGTTATCTTCTAGCCAGATGACAATTGTTGTGATTTTGAGCATGTAGCATACCCCTCAGCTTTGTTGAGTTAAAAATAATTGAAAATCACTGCCATAAAGAATACTATTTAGGTACAGATTAAAAATTTTAATAATGAAATCACTTCAACTCAGCCATTGACTGTGACTTGGAAATGTTTTAGTGAGTTCTTGGAACCATACTTATTTTTACTGTGATCTAAACTATGTTTGAAAAGATAATTACCAAAAATTAACATTTATCCAAACTTTAAAATATGGAGTTTTATAGCTGTATATTGCATATACGGACAGAGCACACAAGGGAAGTCCCGCAGCAAGTCAAAGAAAACTCTACAGCATAAACACATTTTCAAAACTTACTAATGTCATATAGGTGACATAATTGCTAACTTTTCCAGCCAAGGATGGATGACAATCTTCATAATGTTCAGGGATTGCGTTCAATTAAGCATTTGATAATTTCTTCCCTCATTAGAGATAATCAGTGTCTAGAAACTAGATTGATAGATGTTTCTAAAATTTTGGCTAGAATTGTATAGAATAAATTATACTGGAATTGTAGAAAAATCATGAAGAAATTACTTAGTAAACACAACCAGCTTACAAGTAAAAATACCTCTTTTTTCTTCACTCTAGGATTAGGTCTTATTTATGAGGATTTTTTTTTTCTTTTTACTCCACAACATAATCTTACTGGGGGCAAAATGCAAACACTTTTACTTTTAAAAAATGTAACCAACTCATAGGCCCAAAGAGTTTTCTATAAATTTAATACCCTGATTTAGCAAATGAGGATATTAAAGCTTGTAAGGGACACAGCTTGAAATTTGAACCTCCAAACCTAAACTCTGAACTGTTTTGTTATATGACTGTAGTAAGTACAGAAGTGAGTGTGTACGTGTGTGTGTGTTTGTGTGTGTGTGTGTTTCCTAGGACTAGGTTTCTTGGCTTCCATCAGATTCTTGCAAGTGTTTGTAACTTTCAAAAGATTAATTAAGATGTATTGTTTTACTGGCCAATTTAGAAATTTGTATATAGTCACAGGGTTGGTGAGATAAGAATAAGACAAATATAATTAAAATTTACAGGCTTAGCTCAGAGAAAGATGTTTATTGTATAAAGAAGAAAGCACAGCACAGACCTAGAGAATAGAACTGAAGAGGAAGTCCTTGGTAACAATTTTGTTAAGCCAAAACAAGAAATTAATTAGTGAGAATTAGTTCCAGAAATTTTAAGATTCAGAGTAAAGTGTTGGAGAGATTAGTTGGTGACAGTGACTAAAAATTGGCCATATATAAGGGTTTCACATAGTTTGTTAAGTTTCAGTTCATGACAATGTTTAGCATTTTTGGCATGGTGATAGAGTGAACTTCCATCCATTATTAGCTAATACCTGAAATTTCTTCTTGAAACATACAGGATTTATTTATATCAGGATTTGCAAGCACCCTTATTGCATCTGGGTAGATGATATGGTCTGGCTCTGTGTCCCCACCCAAATCTCATCTTGAATTGTGATTCCCACAATTCCCGTGTGTTGTGAGCAGAATCTGGTGGGAGGTGATTGAATTATGGAGGTGGGTCTTTCCTGCATTGTTCTTGTGACAGTGAATGAGTCTCACAAGACCTGATGGCTATTTCAAGGGGGAGTTTCCCTGCACAAGCTCTCTTCTCTTGTCTGCCACCCTGTGAGACATGCCTTTCACCTTCCAAGGTTGTGAGGCTTCCCCAGCCACATGGAACTGTAAGTCCAGTAAAACTCTTTCTTTTGTAAATTGGCCAGTCTCGGGTATGTCTTTATCAGCAGCATGAAAACGGATGAATATAGTAGATATTGTGAAAATTAAGACTCAGAAACCTATCAAATTATTATCTGTTTCAGAGTCTCATTCAAAATCATTTGGAATTCAAAAATCCAAAAGCTTACATTGGTCTGTAATTTATGTACCACATCCTAGGACTAATGTTTCTCTAAGTGAAGAGTCACTGTGTTTATATTGTTCTGCATTTGCAGCACCTGCCTTGCTGATGGAATAAGAAACTTCCATGCTATAGAAATTAGGCCTAGAATATGGATCGACTATGTCTTTGATCAACAGACTCAGATCTCTAACCTGTGTTGGTCTTAGGTATAGGAAGATTAATTAGATAGGAATAAGTGTGACTTGGTCAGTAAGTATTGGTGATCTAATTACACCCTGGGACAGGGACAGAATTGAAACTACAGTTCCACATCTTGGTTATTGTGCTGGTTACTCAAACTCTTGGTAGTCATGTTCATGCTCATGAGGGGTTCCAGAGAGATTGATGCATTACAGTTCACAACAAAGAAAGTCATCTTATGGCTGATGATGTGGGGCCAACACCTCCATACAACAATTTGTAGGGCATTCTGACACTATTAATTCAGCACCAAATCAGCTTTCCCAACCAAGTCTTCTATTTCCAACTCATAGGAATCTCAAGTGTCCCACCTTCCTTTGCTTTGTAGGGCTTCCTTCTTTAGGGAATGAAAAGTAGACCTTCTAGGAAAATGAAGAAAGGCTGAGACCCATCAAGGAAAATGAGACTTAGAAAAAAGAAGGGAAAAACAGCACGTGTGTGTGTGTGTGTGTGTGTGTGAGTGTGTGTGTGTAGGTATTGTCTGTGTGTGAGTTGTATAGCTATACAAATTATAATTTATGAATTTATAATTTTCTAAATGATCATCTTTCATTAAAATTAAAGTCAATCTTTTGATTCAATTTTTTTTCTGAAGATGTTATAATTTTATAGTTTTGATTCTAGCATTTATTAGGTATTTGTTCATTATTTACCATAAAGATAAGATTGAAAAATGGTATTTAGCCAAACGTGTGCTTCATTTATCAAACTCATCTGGCGTATTTTTAACAAGCATATTCAAGAGCTACAGATGGTAAATAAATGCAGAGCAATAAGAAAACTAATTTTTTAAAATTTCTCAAATTTTAAACAAACAATAGTAAAGAAAATAGCCAGGTATGGTGGCATGCACCTGCAGTCCCAGGCACTTGGGAGGCTGAGGTGGGAAGATGGTTTGAGCCCAGGAGTTTGAGGCTGCAGTGCACTGTGATCACACCTATGAATAGTAACTGCACTCCAGCATGGGTGACAGAGCAAGATTCTGTCTCTTAAACCGAAAGAAAAGAAAACCCTTTTCTCTTCAGCCTAATGAAATGTTGATGATACATTTGCTTCTGGCTTTAGTCATTCCTATCCCTGGTGAGAGTTGTCCTGGTTTTCATTTCACAGAGCTACACAGTAGGTTTTCAATATTTACGTGGAAATAAGGTGCTGAGTATTGTTAAAGAAACAGGTTTTGTGCTATGTTTCAAAAATGAGTTTATCTGAATCACAAGATTTTGTGTGGTTTTTAAAGGGACTGTAATAAAAAGATAAAGACAAAATGAATTTGTCCCACTTACAGGCATACCTTGGAAATATTGCAGGTTCAGTTCCAGACCACTACAATAAAGTAAGTCACACAAACTTTTTGGTTTCCTAGTGCATATAAACATTATGTTCACACTTTGCTATAGCCTATTAAGTGTGCAATAACATTAGTCTAAAAATGTATATACTTTAATTTAAAAAATACTTTATTTCTAAAAAATACTTACAATCATCTGGGCCTTCAATGAGTTGTAATATTTTTGCTGATGGAATGTCTTCTTTGATGTGGATGGCTGTGGACTGATCAGGGTGGTGGTTGCTAAAGATTGGGATGGCTCTGGCAATTTCTTAAAATAAAACAACAATGAAGTTTGCTGCATAGACTGACTCTTTTGTGAAAGATTTCTCTGTAGCATGCAATGCTGTTTGATAGCATTTTACCCATAGTAGAACTTCTTTCAAAATTGGAGTCAATCCTTTCAAACCCTGCTGCTGCTTTATCAGCTAAGTTTATATAATTTTCTGAATCCTTTGTTGTCATTTCAGCACTGTTCACAGTATCTTCACCAGGTCACCAGGAGTAGATTCAATCTCAAGAAACCACTGTCTTTGCCCAGCCATAAGAAGCAACTCCTCATCTGTTAAAGTTTTAGTATGAGATTGCAGCAATTCAGTCACATGTTCAGGCTCCACTTCTAATTAGAGTTCTTTTACTATTTCTACTACATCTGCAGTAACTTCCTCTACTGAAGTCTTGAACCTCTCAAAGTCATCCATGAGGGTTGGAACCAACTTCTTCCAAACTCTTGTTAATACTGATATTATGACCTCCTGCCATGAATCATGCATGTTCTTAATGGCACCTAGGATGGTGAATCCTTTCCAGAAGGTTTTCAATTTACTTTGCCCAGATTCATCAGAAAAATCACTATCTGTGGCAGCTATAGCCTTACAGAATGTATTTCTTAAATAATAAGACTTGAAAGTGGTAATTACTCCTTGATCCATAGGCCACAGCACTGATGTGCTAGCAGGCATGAAAACATTAATCTCCTTGTAAATCTCCATTAGAGCTCTTGGGTGACCAGGTGCATTGTCAATGAGCAGTAATACTTTAAAAGGAATCTTTTTTGCTGAGTAGTAGGTCTCAATAGTGGGCTTAAAAATATTCCATGAACCATGCTGTAAACAGATATGCTTCCCTCTAGGCTTTGTTATTTCACTGATAGAACACAGGCAGAGTAGATTTAGCATAATTTTTAAGGGTCCTAGGATTTTCAGAATGGTAAATGAGCATTGGTTTCAACTTAAAGTCACTAGCTACATTAGCCCCTAACAAGAGAGTCAGCATGTTCTTTTAAGCTTTTGAAGCCAGGTGTTGACTCCTTCTCTCTGGTTATGAAAGTTCTAGATAGTGTCTTCTTCCAACTGAAGGCTATTTTATCTACACTGAAAATCTGTTCTTTCATGTAGCTGCCTTCATCCATGATCTTAGCTGGATCTTTTAATAACTTGCTGCAACTTCTACCTCAGTCAGCACTTGCTGCTTCACCTTTTACTTTTAGGTTATGGAAACAGCTTCTTTCCTTAAACATAATAAACCAACTTCTTCCAGCTTCCAATTTTCCTCCACTTCCTCACCTCTTTCAGCCTTCAAAGAATTGAAGAGAGTTAGGGCCTTGCTCTGGATTAGGCTTTGGCTTAAGGGAATGTTGTGCCTTGTTTCATCTTTTATACAAACCGCTAAAATTTTCTCCATATCGGCAATAAGGCTGTTTTGCCTTCTTATCATTCATGTGTTCACTGGAATGGTACTTTAAATTTTCTTCAATAACTTTTCCTTTGTAGTCACAAGTTGACTAGTGCAAGAGGCCTAGTTTTCAGCCTATCTGGGGGTTTGACATGCCTCTAACCAAGCTTAATCATTTCTAGCTTTTGATTTAAAGTAAGAGCATGTGTGTGCTTCTCTTCCTTTCACTTGAGCATTTAGAGGTCATTGTAGGGTTATTAATTGGCCTAATTTCAATATTGTTGTATCTCAGGGAATAGGGAGGCCTGAGGAGAGGAACAGGTATGGGAGAACAGCTGGTCAGTGGAGCAGTCAGAGCACACAACACATCCCTCCATTCACAGTCTTAAATGGCACAGTTTGTGGTGGCCCAAAACAATTACAATAGCAACATCAAAAATCATTGATAAGAGGCTGGGTGCAGTGGCTCACACCTGTAATCCCACCACCTTAGGAGGCTGAGGCAGGTGGATCACTTGAGGTCAAGAGTTCGAGACCAGCCTGGCCAACATGGTGAAACCCTATCTCTACAAAAAATACAAAAATTAGCCAGGCATGATGGTCCATGCCTGTAATCCCAGCTACTTGGGAGGCTGAGGCATGAGAATTGCTTGAACCCAGAAGGCGGAGGTTGCAGTGAACTAAGATGGCACCACTGCACTCCAGCCTGGGTGACAGAGCAAGACTCTGTCTCAAAAAAAAAAAAAATCATTGATAAGAGATCACTATAACACATATATAATAATGAAAAAGTTTGAAATACTGTGAGAATTATCAAAATTATTAAACAAAGACACAAAGTGAGCACATGGCATTGGAAAAATTGTGCTGAAGCCTTGCTTCATGCAGAGATTAGTTGTCACAGACCTTCAGTTTGTAAAAAAAAAAAAAAAACACTTTATCTGCAACAGACAATAAAGTGAAGCACAATAAAACAAGGTATGCCTGATTATACTAGTGGATTTATAGAATAAAATTATTAATAATTAGTGAAATAATAATCATGGTGGCTAATGGGTCTACTATAGATCAGATAACTAAACTCAGCTGCCTGTTAGAAGCATGTTAAAACAAATACAATTTTCTACAAATCAAATTGTACATAAATACAATTTCATGCCTCACAGGATAAAATAAGGTCTGAGTTTAAGGATAGTTTTCATAGGAGATTAACTCTTTTTTTTAAAGAAAAGGCAGAAAATACAAGAGAGCTTGTCACCTTTCTCAGCAAACAAGTTAATTGAAGACCAAATTTGAGGTTCATTTGGTGATAAAATATAAAATATGTTTAGATCTAACCAGAAACATAATCTTCTCATGTGGCTAATATTCTTTAATCTTTGTGCTTTTAAATGATCACCAATCTTTGATCTTATATTTACAAAATAGTTAATAACTAGCCCAGTGTTTTGGCATAAAGTATTTAGGTCTCTCATGGTTGTTCATTAAATACTGGGGTGGCTTGGGAATATGGTTTTACACACAATTTTAACCCAGGTTGACTAAAATATTTGGGGCTTATAATTCTTTTTTCATTTCTACCTTATAGTAACCTCACAGACTGGGAATAAATCCTCAGGTGATATTAGCATTTTTAGTACAAAATCTGTCATGGTGAACCTGGTTAATTAGAAGTTCAAAAGTGCTGAGCAGTGAAGGAGTTCTGTTCATTTTTTATTGCTGCTGCAACAGATTACCATAAATTTGGTGGCTTAAAACAACACAATTTTATTATTTTACAATTCTGGAAGGCAGAGGTCCAAAATGGGGCTCACTTGACTAAAATCAACATGCAGGCAGTGTTGCTGTTCCCTTGGGATGCTTTAGGGTGTAATCTGTTTCCTCGGCTTTCCCCGCTTTTAGAGAGCTCTTGGTTTCTTGGTTCGTGGCCCCTTCCTCCATCTTCAAAGACAGCAGCCCAGCATCTCAGCATCTTCATGTTTTTGACTCTGGCTCTCTTGCCTTCCTCTTTCACTTTTAAAGGTCCATGTGATTACATTGAGCTCAGCTAGAAAATCCAGGGTAATCATCCATTTCAATGTCCTTAATTTAATCACATCTACAAAGTCCCTTTTGCCAGGTTAGGTCACATTCATGGTTACAGGGATTAGGACATGCACAGTTTTGGGGGTCATTATTCTGCCCACCACAGGAGTGTTGACAACATTTTATTATTTTAAAAATTAAAATAAATGTATCTTTAACTGTATAAGTAATATATAAATACATTCACTTACATAAAAGACTACAGATAAATCTAATGTCCCTCTTTCACTCTCTCTCTCCATCCAGATTCCAAGAAGTAGCTATTGTTGCTCATTTAGTTTATGACCTTTATGATTTTTTAATGTACCTGTATATCTGTATATATGTAGCTAAAGAGGTATAGTTTGGTTTCTTTCTTTCTTTCTTTCTCTTCTTCCTTTCTTTCTCTTCTTTCTTTCTTTCTCTTTCTTTCTTTCTCTCTCTCGCTTTCTTTCTTTCTTTCTCTCTCCTTTTACAAATGCTTTGATATTTTGATGTGATTACTTTGTTGATTAAAGATGAATTCCCTAGTGACATTAATACCTTTACAATATTTAATCTTCCTATTCTGGAACATGTTTTTATTTTACTTTATTTTTAGTTGACAAGTAAAAATTGTGTACCATGTGATGTTTTGAAATATGTACGCATTATGGAATGGCTCAACTGAGCTAATTAACATCTGCATTTATTTTGTGGTGAGAACATTTAAAATTTTACTCTCAGCCTTTTTCAAAATATGATACTTTTTTTTTTTTGAGATGAAGTCTCGTTTTGTTACCCAGGCTGCAGTGCAGTGGTGCAATCTCGGCTCACTGCAACCTCTGTCTCCTGGGTTCAAGTGATTCTCCCACCTCAGCCTCCCTAGTAGCTGGGACTACAGGTGCATGCCACCACGCAAAATACAATACATTGTTATTAACTACTGTTTTTTCACCATGTTGTACAATAGAGCTCTGAAACTTATTCTTCCTACCTCATTTAAATTTTATATCCTTTGACCAACATTATTCCAATCTACTTTCCCACCTTCCCAGCCCTGGAACCACAATTCTACTCTCTATTGCTGAGTTCAATATTTTTAGATTATATATATAAATGAAATCATGTGGTATTTGTCTTTCTGTGCCTGGCTTATTTCACTTAACATAATATCCCTGGATTATGGTTTATTATTCCATTTTTTAGGTCTTATTTTAAGGACTTCAGTGAAGTTTACTAGGTTTTTTAAGGTTTTTATAGGTTTGCTATCAGCTATTTTATTTTTTGTTGTTGACACAGTGAATGTAATTTTTTTCCATCGAATTATCTAATGGATTATTACTGAGTTATAGGAAAGATTTTTTTATACTGTTACTATATCTAGCCATCTTGATAAACTCTGTGGGTTCTAAATTTTATCAATTTATTTTCTTAGGTGTTATGCAAGTTAATAAATGTATTTGACAATGATAGTTTTGCCATTAATCATCCTTTTCCAGAACTATATCCTTTAATTAATACACTTAAGGCTATAAATTTACCACTGAGTGCTATATTAGCTGCATCTCACAGATTTTGATATGTAGTACCTGATTATTGTTCAATTCTAATATTGCATTCTACTTTTAAAATTTGTGGTAAGAACAAATAACATGAGATCTACCTTATTTTTTATTCTCTTTTTTTTATTTTTAAAGTTTTATATTATTTTTTGTTTGTTTTTTTGAGATCTACCTTCTTAACAAAATTCAAAGTATACAGTATGGTATTGTTATCTATAAACACAAGTGGAATCATGCAGTATATGTACTTCTGTGATTGGCTTATTTCACTTAGCATAATGTTCTCAAGGTTAATCCATGCTGTCTTATATAGCAGCATTTCTTTTTTACGACTGAATAATATTCCATTGTATGTATATACCAAATTTTCTTTGTTCATTTATCTGTTGACACTTAGGTTGTTTCCATATTTTGTCTATTGTGAATAATGTTGCAATGAACATGAGAATGCATGTATCTCTTCAAGATCTTCGTTTCAATTCTTTTGGATGAATATTCAAAAGTGGGATTGCTGGATCATATGGTAATTCCATTTTTAATTTTGTGAGAAACATCTATACTCTTTTCCATTTTGCATTCCCACCAACAATGTACAAGGATTCCAATTTTTCCACATCCTCACCAGCAGTTGTTACTTTGTTTTCTTTTTTCTTTTATTTTACTTCATTTGAATAATAGTCATCTTAACAGATGTAAGAGGATACCACATTGTGGTTTTGATTTGCACTTCCCTGATGATTTGTGATACTGAGCATCTATTCATATATCTGTTGTCCATTTGTATGTCTTCTTTGCAGAAACATATTTTCAAGTCCTTTGCTCATTTTAAAAATTTGGTTATTTGTTTTTTTGTTATTGAATTGTTTGAGTTCTTTATATATCAATGCCTTCTCAGATGTATGGTTTGAAAATATTTTCTCCAATTCTGTAGGTTCTTTCAGTTTGTTGATTGTTTCTTTTGCAGAGCAGAAGCTTTTTAGTTTGATATAGTCCCGCTTGCCTATTTTTGCTTTTGTTACAGTCTACTTTTGAATGGGATCTCTCTCTCTGTCTTTCCCTGTTAAATATTCCTTCCTATACTCATTAGATTTATGTTTGCTTATTCCTGGCTCTTTGGAGTTTAGAAATACATAGTATTTCAGGATTTCTTTTCTGTGGTAACATTGAAAGTATCAAAGATGTTGCCACTCATCCAGCAATTCCTGTTTCTTGGACTTGGTCTTTGTCATCCTACCTTCATAATTGCAGCTCCAAAGGGACATTTCAGTCGCTTTGGCTCTTCAGGGGATCCCCATCATAACCCCTGATTTCAAGGGGGGTAAACCAAGTGTTAATCACATTGAAAACTTTTAGTTCCTGGTACCTCATAGAAGCTGTACTCTTAGCCATCTCTGTTTGATTTTAAATTTGGCCATCAGCAGACCTGCAATGTCAGTCCTGCTAAATGCTGTGTTTCTGATCCATGGAGTTGTTAATATTGTTTTTGAATCTAGCGGTTTTGCTTATTTTTTTCTCTTTGTTTACCCGTCTTTGGAACAGAGAGGTTACATTAAGGTAAAACCTTCCCCTCTGCTTTTCTAGGTCAGAGAGTGCTCCTTCTGAATGCCCTGATGGCTTTCCTGCTCTTTATGTCATCATTATTCTCTACCTTCAGAGGTCCTTGCTTTTTTAAAAAAAATTATTATTTTTTATTTTCAGAGGAAGAAGAGCTTTTACTTTGTAAGGGTGACCCTCTTCAGTTATTTCTAAATCTAATTCTTCCTGTTGTTCTGGGATTTTGCTCTATCAATTACTCCTCCCACCCCATCTTTGAGTTTTCCTTTTCTGCTGCTTTCTATTCTGAATGAAGACATGCTAAGGCCTCCATTTGATAAGAGAAAACAAACAGAAAGTCCTTTCCTTAACACTGCGACTCTCTTAAATGATAATGGGTCCTTATTTCTCTTTAGTGTTAAACTTTTTGAAGAATATTACCCAGTAGGTAAGTCTAATCTTTTCTTCCCATCTCATCATGCTGTTTACAATCTGACTTCTGTTCTTACTATTATAAGCAAACTTTCCCCTCAAAAATCATTAATAAATCCTTATAGACCAAATACAATGGTTATTTTTAGTTTACATCTTCCTTATCTTCTTTGTAGTACATCAAGGTGTTGGCCATCCCTTCTTGCTTATGACTCATCACTATTTTAATATGTCTTACCCCAAGTTTTTTTCTACTTAACCTTTGGTGATTTTTTTTTTTTTTTGACAAGAGTCTCCCTCTGTCACCCAGGCTGGAGTGCAGTGGTGCAATCTCAGCTCACTGCAGCCTCCACCTCCCAGGTTCAAGTGATTCTCATGCCTCAGCCACCTGAGTAGCTGGGATTACAGGCATGTGTCACTACACCCAGCTAATTTTTGTATTTTTAGTAGAGATGGCTTTACCATCCTGGCCGTGTTGGTCTTGAACTCCTGGCCTTCAGTGATCAATCCACTCACCTTGGCTCCCAATGTGCTGGGATTACAGGCATGAGCCACTTCACCCAGCCGACCTCTGGCAATTCTTTGTCTACACTTTTCCCCTGAACATCTTCATCTGCTTCCATTTTTACTGTTTTAATAGATGACCTAAAAAAATTTCTTTCTATGCAATGATTTCATATCTTTCCAGAGGTAGCAAGTTGTCTTAGAAACAGTTTTGGATCCAGACAGATCCTACCTGTGCCATTGCGTAATGCTCTCACTATAGAGTGTGGCTAATAATAAGTTGGTAGGTGGTTGTTACAATTAAATGCGATGTGCAAAGTGTTCAGCAGGATGTAGGCACTGAATTGGAGCTCACAATATTCATTTCTTTTTCTCTTTCTCCTTATAGGAAGAGGTAGAACTTAAATAAACACAATAATTCAGTAACACAAATTCAATTCAATGAACACAAAAAAGTCCAGCCTTATAGTTCATATACTGTATTTCTATACAGTGTTTGTTACTCTTAGCTGGACTACTTCTTACTCTCTGCTGATACTCTAACAATGTCTAAGTTCAGTGTTCCAAAGTAAATGTATTATCTTCCCCTCAATTTTTGTGTTTATCTGAAGTTGTGTTTCTAGTAATTATGACAGCATTTTTCTGAAGTGTAATTTGGTCCTGATGCAATACCCGCATGTGTCTTGCATTCATCTACTATTAAACTTTCTATAATTAGCATCCCCGTTTAGAACTTTATTACCTTTTTCCAAGGCTACTGGAAGCAGATATCTATCTAAGTTAATTTCAAGCCCAGTTGCCAAGATGAATGTTCTTAAAGCACAGTTTGAAACCATCACTTCTTTATTTAAAAATCTTCAGTTGCTATCTATGCTCTCCTAAGTAAAGTTCAGAACTGCTTTTTAGATTGATATTCAAGACTTTTGACAAGTGAAGTTCAGCAGAGTTTTCAGAGTTAATATTCTCTAATATCTCACTCAGTGGTTAGCAAATGTGTGTTTGTACGTGTGTGTGCGTGTGTGTGTGTGTGTGTGTCTGTGTTTTGTTTTTAAGCAGTGGTCCTACTTTTTCCAAGCTAAATATTAAGGGAACAACCCCTACCCCAATATATAAAAGAATAAGAAGTAAATTTTAACTGGCTAAACTAGGGTAGGAATCCTTGTTTAATCATGACCAATCTTACCCTCATGCTCTTGGTAACTCCCAAGAGTGACAGATCCTTTGAGCCTTGGCATAGTCAATGCCCCCTTCACTTCCTGGAAGTGTCTCAAACTTCTCACTCTCTGTGCCTTTACTTTTACTGTTGCCTTTGCCTTGAAAGAGCTATTGGCACCTGTTGAAACCATACCCATTCTTTGAGACCCACCTTGGCTGCTACCTTATTGGTAGCACCCTGCCTCCAGTTGCCTGTTAATAACTAGCCCAAAGACACTTTAGATTGCGCCTCATACACAGTCTGCCGTATATATAGTCATCCATTTATACCTCTTTCAATCCTATGTTGTAATTTACCTTAGTACAAGAAGTTTTAAATTTTAAACCTCACTTGGCTGTTTATACAAAGGGCTTCAAGGAGAGGATGATCAATAAAACATTTTGCATGATAAATTTGTGTATATCACTTATAGCTTTGAGATCCCTTGAAAGACTAAAGAAAATTGTGATATCATACTTCTAATAATTATTTAATTTCATATTTATTATGGCTGGAAATATATATGTGTGTGTGTGTGTGTGTCTGTGAGTGTGTGTGACCTCCACAGGTTAATAAGTGGCTCCTTTTTGTTCAAGTAGCCAGTTGGGCCATATATCCAAGGGCATGTTGATGGTCCTGCTGTTTTGGTGAGTCAGCAATGCCGCATTCTATATTCCAAGGGCATAGTTACAGTCCTAATTTTCAAGGGTGTTGATAGTCCATAAAGAACTCCCGGACAATTTATGGCATTCTGACTCTCTGTGGTCACTGAGGTTTCTTCAGAGAAGAAACTTAAAGCTTACTAACTACTATGTGAAAAATCACTTTCAGCAGTAGATTTGATTACATCTCTATCTTAGGAATTAAGTTTTGCTTTTTAAAAAAATATATAATCGATGTTGAGTTGCTTTTAATGCACAACCCATAGTTATTTTAGCATAGTGTGATAAAAATTACTTGGCTTGCCACCACAAATATTGTTTTTGAAGAACCCGAGGTACTCATCTTTAATTCTCGTTTCTTTTCCTCCCAGTATATAAATGAAAATAAGTTCAAAGCAGCTGCCTAAATCCCCAAAGTCTCTCAGAAAAAAATGAAATCTTCTTTTCCCAGACCACAGTGTAGTGAAATAAATTAGTATAATGATTTATGTTTACTCTTTTAGTCAATTCTGATGGAGATTATAGAGACAAAATGACAAACTGCCTTAGTGGTAAACTTAAATCATGTCAGCCAATCTTTAGTTTTTCCTTACCCTAATTGCTCCTCCTGTTCATTTATCTTCCCAGGCAATCTTTGGAAGAAATACTAGTTCAATCAGTGCAAGTGCAAACCACCCGAGATAAAAAAGTTTAGTCTAATTTGTCTCACTAAATTGTAATGCCTCTGGTAAACAAATCTTGGTTTGAAAGGAGACTAAAGAAATCCGAATAATTATTTGTATAAAATGCTCTTTTTGCATTTCTAAAGATACCATTTATATTCAGGTTTCTTCTCTCTCCACTCTTAACCTCTATATTTCTTTTCCTTACTGTCTTTGAAGATGTGTCCTATTTTCAAGTCAGGGTTCAGAATTGCATGCAATATTTTTATTCACACAGTTCAGGACCTGTTCAATATACAAGTGAAAGATAGACTTTTTAAAGGAAAAAACCCAGCAGCATTGTATACTGAAAAAGAGTATGTTGATAAATAGCTTTTATAAGGATAATAAGAGATAGTATTTTAAAATGGAAAGAAAACCTCTAGCCACATACTTTGAATCACATAGACTTTGAAGCACATAAGCTTTTAGGTGATGAGAACAATGTTAAGAATGTATTTTTGTCTCAACATCAGAACTTTTTAATGGGACTACTTTGTGCCAAAAATTGTGCTGAGTTCTGAGTATGTTACTTTTCATTTAGGAGGGAGCAGGGAATCCAGGGAAATTGGTTTCATTAAGTTTCTTTGTGTTTTTATTGAAAAATCACAGAATATCATTTTCATGTTAGAAAACATATTAAACCAGGGTGATTATAATTAAAGTCTTTATTTTATTTATATATATAAATATATATATAAATATATATATAAATATATATATAAATATATATAAATATATATAAATATATATATAAATATATATATAAATATATATATAAATATATATATAAATATATATATAAATATATATATAAATATATATAAATATATATATATAAATATATATATATATAAATATATATATATATAAATATATATATATATATTTTTTTTTTTTTTTGAGAGGGGTCTTTCTCTGTCACCCAAGCTGGAGTGCAGTGGTGCAATCTGGGCTCGCTGCAACCTCCACTTGCTGCAACCTCTGCCTTCCGGGTTTAAGTGATTCTCCTGCCTCAGCCTCCCGAGTAGTTGGGATTACAGGCACACACAACACCTGGCTAATTTTTTTTTGTATTTTTAGTAGAGACAGTGTTTCACCATGTTGGCCAGGCTGGTCTCAAACTCCTGACCTCAAGTGATCCGCCCGCCTTTGCCTCCCAAAGTGTTGGGATTATAGGTGTGAGCCAGCAGGCCTGACCATCAAAGTCTTTTAATTGTTTTCTTTCTCCAAACTCAGAGCAAGTTTGCTTTCTCTATGATTTCTCTCTGTGGCTACAGAGAGAAGATTCTGAATCTGAGCTATTATGTGATGCCAGAGACAAACTCGGTGGCCTTGTCAACAATAGTGGGGTGAAAATTAGTAGATGCACAGCCTTTCTTACTCCTGCTTGCTTAAGAAGGAGAAAGTCTCTAAGGCCCTTGGTGGTCTGTGGAAATCACAGCCTTCACTGGCTGCCCACCCACAGAAGTGTCTGATGTAATATTCTAGGAGTTTCAGGTAAGGGCGCCTTGTCAAGCCAAGCTTAGCGGCATCGCTCAAATGCATAAGGTAGATTTTCATGCTTGTCAAAAAGTGTTGAAATGAAGGGGTCTTAGAAACCATCTCTAAAATATGAGACTGGAGTATAACAGAGACACTGTGCTTAGACAGCATAAGGGACTTTCTTAAGGTCATATGAGAAAAGAGAGCTGGAATGAAGACTTGGGTTCTACAAAACCAGATGGACTGACTCTAGACTCTAGACCTACTTATAGGCGGGAATAAAAATGACACAAACCAGAGAAGCGCATTCAAATAAAGAGAAAACTTGAAATGTTGTAGCAAACTTTATGGTTATAAAAGTCGCTTCCTTTCTTGGACTTGGGCAAGTAACACACTTGCTTTGAGTCTTCTCTTTTAGAGAAGTAATCCAGCAATTAATCACTGTATACAAATCACTGTGCTAGGAGCTTTGGGGGAAAAGAGAGATCATGGCATGACCTCTAGGAGCTTACAGTCTAGTGACTGAGATGGATGTGTGAACGACCAGCCACAGTGTCAAGTCAAATAAAACAGGGAATAACCACATGGGGCCTATGTATAGTTAAATAAATATCTGTGAGATAGATTATTTGGACATAAAATTTATCTTCATTAGTGGATCTTAACTGTGAAGGCCAAAAAATTAACATATAAATATTGGGGAGTAACACATCTAGGCTGAGGTGATGCAATTCAAATGACACAGTTAGTTGAGTTATAAAAGTACTTGCCTTAATTTTTCTAACTCAAAAGGAAAAAGTGTGTAATTTATACAGACAAGTAACAAATAGACCCATTGTTTTCTTATATTTTACAACATAAGTGGTCAACTTAATATACACATCATACCCTTGATATTTCTCCTTGTGGGAATTTGTTGCAGGAGGATATATCTGCCAATACAATGTTTGTGCAGGGGGAAGGGGAATCTAACATTGATCAAATACTACTTATGTGCCAAGCATTGTCATGGATATTTTTGTTATAGGAAAGGGGTCCTGATCTAGACCCCCAGAGGGGGTTCTTGGATCTTGAACAAGAAAGAATTCAGGGCAAGTCCATAGAGTAAAGTGAAAATAAGTTTATTAGGAAAGTAAAGGAATAAAGAGTAGCTACTCCATAGACAGAGCAGCCCTGAGGGCTTCTGGTTGCCCATTTTAATGGTTTTGTTTGATGATATGCTAAACAAGGGATGGATTATTCATGCATCCCCTTTTCAGATCATATAGGGTAACTTCCTGATGTTGCCATGGCATTTGTAAATTGTCATGGTGCTTGTGTGAGTGTAGCAGTGAGGAAGACCAGAGGACACTCTCAACGCCATCTTGGTTTTGATGGGTCTTGGCCAGCTTCTTTAATGCAAACTGTTTTATCAGCAAGGTCTTTATGACCTGTATCTTGTGCTGACCTCCTACCTCATTCTGTGACTTAGAATGCCTTAACCATCTGGGTATGCAGCCCAGTAGGTCTCAGCCTCATTTTACCCAGCTCCTATTCAAGATGGAGTTGCTCTGGTTCACACACTTCTGAAACTTTGATGTATTTTATCTGATGCAACCAGAGTGGCGGTCCTATAAAGAATTGTTTCTATCCCTATTTTACAGATGAGAGAATAGGACTTTAGAGAGGTTAAGTAATATGCTGAAGATCATATAGCTAATAAGTGGTACAACCAGAATTTTAACTGGATCTGAAGACCCCAGTATCCATGCTCTAATATCATCCAACTGCTAAAGCATGATGCTGCAGAGAACAGAGAAGGAAATGATTAGTTTCAACCAAAAAGAAGGGACAAACTTTCACAAAAGAGAAGAAAGCATAAGTCATCAGGCGGAAGAAGGAAGGAAGGAGGGAATGACGTAGCACTCAGAGGCACCACATTCCTATTTCTCATTATCCTTTGCCAAGGCTCCTGTGCCAGAGAAGCATTTGCTGTGAATAATGGTGAGTAAAGGTGGATTTGAACCCTTTCCTTCTGCAAGCTGGAGCAGGAGGCCAGGAGTCTGAGGGGTAGGTTTGAGTTAGAATCCATATTTGCGTGCAAGCTGAGGACTTTGGCAGTGAGGCAAGAGGCAATGAACATCTTATGTGACAGGGCTGGGTTGCAGGGAGGGGGACGGGGGAAGTCTGGAATCTCTACATATGCAATGTAGATTACTGATGCTCAAGTTAAATGACAATTTTTGCTTATTTGCTATTTCAGTAACAAAGTGTTTCTATTAAAGGAAAACAACTTCAATATTTAATAAGGAATGTTATCTTTTATTAAAAATGCTATCAACAAAAACAAAATGAACAAAGTAACAAAAAAATCATGAACAAGAAAAAGATCTTAGAGCAAGATATTTTGGTCTCAGGCAATAGTCACAAAATGTTTTGTGAACTCCCTCAATATAGACAGGATTTTTTTTTTTTTGTAATTAAGAAATTAAAGAGTAAAGATAAGAGACTCTTTACTTCTGTATGAGTGAGGACATAACTCATGCCAAACTCCTGAGTTCTTATCACTTTCCCACTGTATTCATTTATCATGGGAATCTATCTGCTTATCAGACCTGTGTGAAGTAAAACATCAAAAAGCACAAGCAATCTTGAGCCCTTAAAGAAACATGAATTGGCATGACCCTTCAAAATGCATCTTCATCAACTGAAGCTATGTCAACTCAACTGTCTCACGTGACAAGAGGTTATAATGCCAAAGACTGAAGACTTAATGTTACAGGGGAAATAGGGTCTACATTAAAAAAAGAGAGTACATTTCATTTGTTTTTACTGGGCTCTTTTCATTGTTGTTGTCTGCAACCCATTTTATACAGAATTGTTTGGCAGCAGTTTTGTGAAGGAGAAAAAGCTTAAGGGAAAAGTATGTTGTTGAAAATGTAAAGGATTATTTATTTGTGTTATATTATCTGAGATCTCATAGCCTATCTGCCTAGCTACACTGCTAAACTTCAAAAATACTAGAATGAGAAGGCGCTGGGGAATTGGTTAGCAGGAAAGGTGTGGACATAGGATTCAATACAGCATGACTGGACCCATCATAATATTTCAAAGCCTCAAACCAACCCAGTGTCACTGCATCTCACAAAGCCAATAGGTTATTCTCAGCTATTATTACAGCAAGTACTTATAGAAAGTTATCTGTGTACAACCCAGATGAACATTGAGTAGAGAGTAATTCAGCAGCCACATTTGAGCTCTTGCTACCAAGACAATGTTTTGCAGCATTATGCAGGAAGTGCAGTGGTGTCACAGTGGTGTCTATCCCTAGCATCTGCTTCAAGCAGAGTTTGTCCCCCTCAGCAGAGTTATTAAATTTCTCTTCACTCTGGCCTGTGGAGGAAATGTTATGCTACAGTGAGAGGTGGTAGGCACAGCCTTGCAGATGGGAAGGCTGGAGATCGGCGGCAGCAAAACCCAGCCACATTGGCAGTGCATATTGGAAGGAATCCTAGCCTTCTGTGGAGGAGCTGAGATGATGTTTTGACTAAGCACACAGCAAGATGACGAGTAAGAAACAGAAAATAGGGAGAACAAACTTTGGAGGACATATAGGAGAGATACAAGATGAACCAGACTAACCCAGAACTATCCATTTCATCACATTAGGTAAAAGTTAATCTGCAGGTTCATTAGTGGGGAGAGAAAGGAATCTGACGGCAGCACTTCTGTGTTTTTTTTTTTAGAGCATGGGGTCCATCCTTGAGACTTGTGAACCCTGGGGTTTCTTGGATGACCTCAGGAGGACCAGGAATCTTTTGAAACTGTTTTAAAATTTCTTGATGTTATTGTGTAAATGTACATTTTTTATGGGGAAAGGATGCTCAAATGTGTCCAGAACCCCAAAAGAAGACTGACTATTGCAATAGTCAATACATGCATAATACTTATGCACGTATAGCTAAGTACATTGCTCTTATGCAGAACGGGTTACTCAACTCAATAAGTCAATCTCAGCACATATTTTATCATCTGAATTTTCATAAAGTCTTGAATTCAAAGATTCTTCTATGTTTTGCCATGTTGATATATGAAATTAAGCAGATGATACCTTGTGATGGGCACCAACAGTTCTATTCTGTGTGTAGACAAAGCCAGGAAAGCAACCCCTTTCCTGAACTGACCTTATGAGGTTTGGTCCCATCTGGATATGCAATAGATTTCAGCCAAAGGTTGCAAACTCAAATGCCTATAGGGGCAAGGCAGATTACAGAAGTGAGTGAACAGGTCAATTCATAACATGATAAAGTACAAATCAACACTCATCTTCTCTTTGGGGGAGACTCTGAGGAACAGTGGAGCACCTTGCAGGGAGCCGCTATCACTCAGGTTCAGCTGACATTTACCACAATGGAATACATATTCAGCGTTTCCAGATCTTCTAGGGGATCTAGAGAATCTAGAGATCTGATTTTTTACACAAAAATGTCTCTTATGTTCAGAATATCCAGAAAAAGTTCTACAAGATGTATGGATCTTTGTCTATTTAATGCATGACTGAGTCATAAATCTTTGAAATGACCTGGATTAAATGCTTTTAAAAGTCTTCTAAAACTTAAGGTTTATAAAACTCTAAAATTATTTTAACTTAAATAATATTATGTAAGAATATGTAGGCAGTTAGAAACTCACTGTTCTTTGAAGATGGAGTTGGTCGTATTATCCACATAACATAGAATGCTACTAGGAAGGCACCCAAGGAGAGCATTCTTTCAGGTGTTTGGGGGGATGTGAACTTGATCCATATTGTCTACGTGGACAGATAGAACCTGTGATGTTACTAAACCTAGAGAATAGCTGGTATTTTTAGAAGGGAAATTTTACTGTATGGGAAATGACACTATATGGAGCCCAAGTTGCAGGTCTGTTCCTTCCCTGAGATGGCAAGAGTGGGGCATGAACTGTCAGAACAGTGGCAGACAGACAGAAGGCTGGTGACCTGGTGAGTAGGAAGGTGTCGGATGCTCATTTTGGCAGTAGAGGCATCTCTACCAAACATGACAGTCAAGTTTCTAGCTTGCCTGGTGACACGTACCAAGTCTAGAGACCCAGATACTCCGAACCTTACTCAGCCACACCCAGGAGACACTTACTCTCCCAAGCCCAGTAGCTAATGGGCAATGGTGGAAGAGAGCCCCAAGGGGTCATGGGGGGTTTGCATTGGGTTCTTATAGAAAGTCCCTGCTTACAGAAGGGGCTGTTTCACAATGACCCAACTTTTAATCCCTTTGCCTTACTTTTAACCAGAAGTGTGTTCTGAAAGCTTATTTTTATGGCAGGAATTATGGCATTATTTTATATTCATTAGTCCTCTGCTCTTAGGGCTGAGGATACCACATGGTGTCTGTCGTGAGGGCCACGCCTAACAAAAGAATATTCTTCTTTTTTTTTTGAAACAGAGTCTTGCTCTTGTCACACATGCTGGAGTGCAATGGCACGATCTCTGCTCACTGCAACCTCTGTCTCCTGGTTTCAAGCGATTCTCCTGCCTCAGCCTCCCAAGTAGCTGGGATTACAGGTGTCCGCCACCATGCCCAGCTAAAGTTTTGTATTTTTAGTAGAGACGGGGTTTTGCGATGTTGGCCAGGCTGGTCTTGAACTACTGTCCTCGTGATCGCTGTCCGCCTCGGTCTCCCAAAGTGTTGGGATTACAGGCGTGAGCCACCACGCCCGGCCCAAAAGAATATTCTATAAGACTACTGTGGACCACTGTGAAAACTGATCACTTATTTTAAAAGCATGCCTTTTAAAATAAATATCCCTAAACAAAAGGTTAATCTTTAGTGATATCAGATTACAATGTACTATAATTTAGATATGGAGTTATAGGTTACACAGTATTTGATATGTCTTTAATAAGACAGCATTTAATATGCAAAACAGATATTTATTTTTCTCATACTTTTTTCAGAGATTTAAAATTGCTCCCTAATTAAGAGTCAAATTTTTAAACCACTACTAATTAAACCAATGTTGTTATTGAGAAAGATTGCAAATCCCGATGCATTGATTCACACAAAGTAATAGCCATTATTACACTGAACTCAAACCTTCTGGGAAAGCAGAACACAAGCCCTGAACTTAAATAAGATTCAGAGTTATTCTAAAAATGGAATAAGTCAATATTTAATCAATCAGAACGAATCTGTTTTTGTATAAAAATTTAAACACACGAAATGAACACCTTGAGACACTTTTGGAATATATAAAGCAAAGAATTTCCAAATAAACATGGTCTTTGCTTGTGAGTAAAGGCCTCCGTTGTTGTGGGCTGCAGAATGGCAGTGCAGTATAGACAAAGCATGATAGGGCCATAGATCACAGTAATAACATTTGCAATAAACAATAACAGAACAAAGCAGACATCTATAAGAATCCCACGAGGAATTTATGTTATCCATAATTTTTCTTTACATTTGAGAAACTATGGCAGGAAAGACCATTACATTCAATGGCACCAATTAATTTCTGCAACTTTTAATGACATCTTTCTGAGTAAAAACCTCACATAATGCCCTAAGCATGTGATTGATGGCAGCTTATGTTTGATTTGTACTGGATTCCTGATTTTTTTTAGATTTTTAAAGAGTCCCTCTGCAGCCAATCAAGCAATCAACGTGAAATACTCAGATTCGCTCTTGAAAAGTACAAGAAAACAGAAAAGACAATGTGGTTTCCTTTCCTGGCCAACAGACGATTGGTGATGCTATTTAAGTAGTTTTCTGGCTGATGGATTACAGAGATTTTTATTCCAAGAGAAAAAGACAGTCAAGGAAAACCACTTAATTTTTCTTCTATTCAAGATATCAGAGTATAACACTACCCTTAAATATGAGTTTGTAATATACCATTTCCCTTTATTGACTTTCCTAGACTTTAGAAAAAGTATTTCCCCATATCCTAGAAAATGTCCCGAGTTTATAATATCAATGGAAGGATTTAGATTGAACAAATAGGACCACACAAGAACTCACATATGTTTTTAGTGGGCATGACCACGGGAAATGAATCCTTGATTAACATGGGGTTTGGTAGGAGCTTCTCTTTTATTTAACTGTAAAAGCTCCAGTCAAAAGCTGGTTGAGTACTTTACAAAATAAGTCTGCAACCTAAAATAGTGAGTATATTTAGTAGTAAGCCGGTGAGCAAAAATTTCCTAACCTCAAGGTATTTACTATTTACAAGGGTCTCCTGAATGGAAAACCAAGAAGCTTAGAAAAAAGCTGTGTAACATTTGTGCAAGTGACACCCTGCAGAGCAAAAATAACCCAGTGGAGACCAAATACTGCCCAGAATCATTTATCAGTGGTGACTATAAGGAGAATATGGTGTCTAGGAGAAACAAAACATCCATTCGCTCCATAAATATTTGTTGAGTATCTATTATGGTCCACATATTTTACTAAATCCTTGTCTCTATGGAATTATAAACCAAAAGGGAACAAGCTTAGAATGGCTAAATGGCTCTCCCAAAGGCACAAGTAGGAAGTAGAG
Source organism: Pan paniscus (assembly GCF_029289425.2). NCBI lineage: Eukaryota > Metazoa > Chordata > Mammalia > Primates > Hominidae > Pan > Pan paniscus. Next base: position 117,815,697 of record NC_073253.2, on the reverse strand, counting down.
TTGGGATAATCCAATTTACTCTAAAATCCTAGTTAGAAAACAATATGTTTTAGTCCATCATGAAAATAAAGCAAACAGAAGGACTTTAGATTTTATAAGCTAGTGAATTGAGATGAAAATTAGTGAAAATATCTTATTATTTGATGGCTTAGATATTTCTGAACCGTTTCAACCTTAGATTTTAATCATATCAGAGGATAACAGTTCTTGTCTAAGGAGGCTCTATTTAACTGATAGCAGTCTCATGTTTAAAGAAGAATCAGTGCCTAGAAACTTGAGAAATTAAATAAACTTTTAAGTTCTCATAACTTTCCTAGAATTATCCAGGGTAACTGATATATTAATCAAGAATTCCAGATTACCCAGCAACCACTCAAATCCCACAACATCTGCTGACAAATAAGGTTTCAGATGACAGAGAGCTGGATTAGAGATGATAAAATTCAGATTTTTCTATGTCTGTCAATATTGTCACAAAATTGTTATGTGGTTTCATATGACAGCAAGTCATAGGCTACGTTCTGATGTGTGCATTTTATGTGATCTGTCAATCCACAGAACACTACATGAAATGGAATTTTTTTTTGAGTGAACTCATCCATTTTTCTACACTGCTTTTACTTACAAGATTGTTACCTAATTCTTCACTTCTAAAGTGTTGTCTTTCTAGGTAACTCTTGAAGATTATTGCATATTAAAGGGGATCCCAAAACTGGAAGGGTCCTTGGAGATAATAACTCTAACATCCTTATTTTACAAATCCAGAAATTGAAGTTTTGAGTGTTAAATGACTTGCCCAAGACCACTGAGAAACTGTGTGATAAACCAGGATGGAACCCTAGTGATGAGACTCCTGGTAAAATGGTGATGTTCCCTGATCATTCTGTCTATAACATCAAAATCAGGGCAAATGAGAAATAGGGCATTGTACTGGCTTCCTTAAAACATTCTATGAACCCTGCTGAAGACTGGAATATTCTTTTTGCTTTCTCTTCTTAAGGAGACACAAACTAAACCTTGCCCAGAAAGATCAAGATGAAACTTAAAACGATTCCTCCAAGTATTATTCTGAACAGTCAATGTTGGTCATTCTTATTCCCCTTAGCCCAGGCTGAGAGTCTCATTAAGTGCTGTCTATTTTTTTTCCCCTCGTAAAACAAAATGTATCCATTGTATTTAAAAGTTATTTCCTTATTTAACTAATGCAAGCCAAAGAAATGGGGAAAAGAGGGTCAAGAAGACCAAAGACCACTTTACACCCACTCTTGATAATGGCTATTACTAAAAAGCAAAACAAAACAAAACAAGTACTGGCAAGGATGTGGAGAAATTGAAATCTTTTTGCACTGTTGGTGGGAATCTAAAATGGTGCAGCCACTGCAGAAAACTGTATGGCCATTCTTCAAATAATTAAACATAGAATTACCTGATGATGTAGCAATTTCACTTCTGGGTGTATACCAAAAAGAGATGAAATCAGGAACTTAAAGAAATATTTATACACCCATGATCATAGGGGCATTATTCACAATAGCTGAAAGGTGGAGGCAACCCAAGAGTTCATTGGCAGAAGAATGGATGAACAAAATGTGATACATACATACAATGAAACATTATTAAGCCATAAAAAGGAAGAAAATGCTGACACAAGCTCATATATGAATAAACCTTGAAGACCTGATGCTAAGTGAAACAAACCAGTGACAAAAAATACACTATATGATTCCTCTCACTTATATAAGGAATCATAGAGTAATACTTAGGGTAGACAGAAAGTGGAGTCATACAGTGATACTTAGAAAGTAAAATGGCGGTTGCTAGAGCTGGGTGGGGGAGGAACTAAGAGGTGTCTGCCTACTGGGAACAGAGTTTCAGTTGGGAGAGATGAAAAATTCTGGAGATGGATGGTGCTGATGGTTGCATAACAAATTGAATGTACATAATGCCACATAACTGTACACTTTAAAAATGGTTAAAATGGTAAATTTTATGCTATGTACATTTTGCCACAATTAAAAGAAAAGAGTTCTAGGGGAAAGTTATGAAACGCAAAAATGCAAATGACCCTTATGCTTCAGGATCGACTAAAACAATTCTCTGAAGTAATATTTATTATTCTTAGCAAGGATAATTATTTTTGTTTCCAAAACATGCAATGGTTTTTCAAAAACAAGTGACTTACAGGTGATCCACTTTCTTTCCCCACTGGCAGTACTTAGTAGCTGGTAAACTAATGCACTCTTTATAGCTTAACAAAGGTATCAAGGATTTGAGAGTTATACACTCTATGAAGCCAAGAGATCTTTTCCTTTGCAGAGTACAATGTTTGCTTTGATTATTTCTATTTGAAAATAAATAGACAAGCCTTTATTTTTGCAATACTCTTTCTGATCGATCCAAAGGCAGCAGGAATGAGATATTTGTTCTTCTACTCCTTTACAGTTAGTTTTTCTTTAATTACAGGAAACTCTCATTATAAATATGCTCTGTGTTATCAGGAAGCATCAGCTATTGGATACTTAGCCTGGCTGCCAAGTTTATTTTAGTCTTTACAGCTCTTACCTTGCAAGGACATTCCAATTTCTCTGATATCATTTAGAGACTGGTTAATGTCCAAATTGCAAAGAATTATTATTTGTTAAATGATAGAAAATCTTCCCATGAGCATAGATGATATTAAGCAACTAATTTAAGATATTTAAAGCAATGCTTGTTTTTATTGGCAAAATATGCAGTATCTTGAGAGGAATTTTTAGTCTGAATTTTTAGATTGCTTAGTTACCCACTATGAGAGTATCATATAATTATTACTCTCAGAGATTTTAGGAAGCTGCTACTGTGTGCTAAATAATATGATACACTGCTGATACAAAGGGCCAACAAATATGATGCTGACCCCAGAGGATCTTACTATTCTTAAAGGCATCATATGGATAGACAGTGTTTTAACTTGTTTTACGAATTTTATGATTAGAATGGTTCAAGAGCACTTCTGCTCTCAATATTGCCAGAAAATGTGTCTTTTTAATGTATCTCTGTCTCTCGTGGTGTGAGAACCAAAGTCTTTTTTTTCCCACCACGGCTTGTTGTCTATATTAACATGATGCTACTATTTCATTGCTTTCAATAGCATAACTTTACTATTTCAAGAGTCTCTTGTCCAGGTCAATAACTTGATTGCTTATTACATGAATTTCCTGAAAGATCCATCAACTTTCAATAGAAAGCATCAATAGGTAGTTCATATCCAAGACTCCTTGAACCCTTGCCTCAAGATGCTTGCTGTTTCTACCAATCCCAAACTATTATATCATGATCCTTAACCAATCCTACTCAAGTCTCCACTTTGAAAGGACAACCTTAAATGCAGACTTCACAATTCCACTAAATACCAGACCTTGCCCTTCCCTCAAGCCTGTCTTATTCTCAATAGCCAAAAGCTGAAAACAAACAGAAAAACCTAAAAACCCAAATGCCCATCAATGGAAGAATGAATAAACAAAATGTGGTTATCCATATAAGGAAACACTATTCAGCCATAAGAAAGGCTATAAAATGGATGAACCTCAAAAACATTATGCTAAGTGAAAGAATCCAGATATAACATGTCATACATTGTATAATTCCATGTATATGAAATATCCAGAGTAGGTAAAGCTATAGACACAGAAATCGGATTAGTGGTTGCCAGCAGTTTGGGTGGTGGTGGTAGGAAAATAGGGAGTGACTGCTTAATATTTATGGGATTTCCTTTGGGGATGATGAAAATGCTTTGGAACTAGATTAGTGGTGATGGTTGTACAAAATTACGAATGTAGTAAATGCTACTAAATTGTACACTTTAAAATGGTTTGCTTTATGTTACATGAATCTCCCCTCTATTTATAAATTTTTTTTTTTAAAGTCTGTAGCCATCCCAACTACTCTGGAGGTTGAGGTGGAAGGATCACTTGAGGCCAGCAGTTCAAGACCAGCCTGGGAAACATAGCAAGACCCTGTCTCTACTAAAAATAAAAATAAATTAGACCAGCATGGTGGCAGTGTCTGTAGTCCCAGACACTTGGGAGGCTGAGACAAAAGGGTTGCCTGAGCCTGAGAGTTCGAGGCTGCAGTGAGCTATGATCACACCAATGCCCTCAAGCCTGGGTGACAGAGCAAGACCCTATCTCTAAAAAATAATAACAATAAAGTTTGTGAAGTTGATGTTCTCTTTTGATAAGCAATAAACTCAGGTTTGTCTTCTTAACAGGTTATTCTAATGATATTTGGGTAGCTAGCATTCAACAAGTATAATTTAAGCCAGAGACTATAGACCTATGTGAGTTTTTAAAATAGATCACAATCCCCTAGGTTGTGAGTCTGGATAGCTTCCAAAGCTAGACTTCAGTTTCTTGTTTTCTCCCCCTGTGAGTAACTGATCCTCTTTTCCCCACCCTGTTTTATCCTCACACGTTTCATCGTCTTTAGCTGTAAGCTGTAAGTTGATCTTCACTTCAGCTGTAAGCTGATCTTTAAGCTGTCGTTGGTTTCGAGGCACTCTTATTCATATATTTTAACCTCTGTTTGGCCAACTCTGCATTTCTATCTTATAGTCAGCTTTTTCATTGTGATGCAACAGTCCTTAAAAATATGGTAGTGTTTAGATATATCCAGATTTTGCTTTGTTGTTGCTTGTTTGTAACATTTTCTTTTTAAAGTTAGGTTCTTATATTGAAAGTACAAAGACCCTCTCAAGCCACCTTGAACAAAGAGCTCTATTGTGAGGACCTATGTTCAGAGGAACTGGAACAGGTCTGGGATGGCGTTGTTGGGCTGGGGCTAGTCTCACTGTTTCCCTAAGTGCAGGTATAAGAGGTATGAGCATGTCAAAAAATAATTCCCCATTTCTGTCTCATTTATGCAAGTGTCTTGTTTCCACTCAGATGTCTTGTTCTGACTGACTCTTATTCCAGTTTTTTCACGATATCTTCTTAATTTGATTAAAGGATCATATAGCCAGAAATGAGTTATTGGAACAAGTATAGTGTGACAATGCCCCACGCTTTGCCATACTATCACTTATTCCTTCCCACATTGCAAAATATACTTAGATCTAACAGTGTTCTAAGTTGTGGGTAATTTGTACAAGTATGTGTCTACTTTGTTCAAAGACAACTATTTCATCCTAAAGCCCAATTCAGTAGATTTATCTTCAACAATTATGGAGCTTTGATCACCCTGGAATAGGTGGTGTCATGTGGTATGTAGCTGTCCTTTTCCAATGCACTTCCCTTATCAGGATACATGTCTGTTGATTTGTGGGAAGCTGGCTGTTTTTCGTTCCTGACAAACTCCAGTGATTAAAATGTAGTGGCTTGCTCTTGTTCCCCTGATAAAGGTGACAGCTGCAGAGTTTCCAGTGGTGGTGGATATCGTCCATGCAGATTGCTTTTTAATGAAAGCAATATATTATCTTACCTAGAGACCCTGAAGCCTTACCTTGTTAATGTATTCTAGCTTGGCACCACATTTATCTATAAATTAGTTGTATTAAACACACTCCTTACTATTTATCCAGCCTTTAAAGAGTTTTTTTAGTGAGAGGATTTTGCCCTCTTTCTTCACCTTAAATATTATTATACTCAATGACAACCCCACGAATATTTTAAAGTGTAGCTTTGTATAAAACATTCCTATGCTGGAAGAATATTACTACAACTACCTCTCTACTTAATAACTTGATAATCCTTTGCCACATTTAGACATTAAAATAAGAGCAAAAAGATGGAACTGATTAGGGCACTAGCTTTTTGTTGAGTCTCCTAAAAGTTTGCAAAGTTCTGAAAGCAAAGCTCACTAAAAGGCATGGTTAAATAGACAAAAAAGAAGAAATCAATTGAAAATTTAGGCTGTAAAGATTTGAAATGTGAGATTATAGGAAATTTCCTATCCATATGTAGGAAAATAAAGAATAAATTCTGTCATAGCTTAAGACTCAACTATTTCCCCAACATGCAACTTTTTTCTATCTTTCTATGTCACGTAGGATGTGTATAATAGCATGAGGTCTACTGTGAGTGCTCACAATTCTGGGAGTGAATAACATCTATTGTATTCTTAAAGGAAGACTCCATAGTGAGGTGCAAACTTCATGCTGTGGCTCTGGAAAGAACTACAACATCAAGGCCTTGTAATGATCCATGAACCAAAATTGGAAACAAACAACTATTTTGCTGAATGTGTCCTCTCTGACCTAAACCCAATATTAAACTTTTTACAGAACTATAAATCAAATCCATTAAAAACAAAAAACCCAGTGAACCACTCTGAACTAAATCCAAACCTACATATTTTCTAAAACAACTGAACTGTAACAAAACTAAAACATCAAAATATTCTCCAACCTGAATCGATATTTCATTTGGTTCAAGTCTCTGAACCGTAGTTTCTCTTTCAAGACAGGATTATTGTTAAGTGTTAACCATCACTTTAAAGAGGAAATACAGAAAAGAAGTTAATGCCATATTTAGTACTGAGGAAGAAAATAATCCAGTAAACTGTTTGTGTGAAAATATCCATTTTATAAATAATTTAAGTGAACATATAATCATTAAAAGAAAAGCTAGACAAAATTGTCAAAAAGAAGTAAATGCAATTATCAAATTTGTGAACAATTGAGAAGGCACAGGGGAGCAGGTTTCATGGTAGAGGAAACATGCAAACATATATTAAGCACTGTTAACAGCAACTTATATTTTAGATTCCAGGGAATTATATTCATCCTTGTTAGAATTTGCTTTTGCTGGTTATTTTTTGTAGAGAATACATACAGAATAAAACATAATTTCAGGATGACTTTTGGTATGTACGAATAAGAAACTACAAATTCAAAAGTATCATATTTGAATTTTTAAGTTATAGGCAGATTCAATTTTTAAAATAATTTTTCAGAAGAAATTTATATTTAAGGAAATGATTCTCTTACATGTAAAATTTTGTAGAAATGTGAATATACCTCTAAAAATAACCGGAATGCATTTACATATGATATTTAACTATACTCTGGTACACACACACACACACACACACACATACACACATTTACCTAAAAAAGTCTAGCTTCTCATCAATGTTTTATTATCAAGAAAATGATCACAGGGCATAAAGTCTGCCAATTCATGATTTTTTCCTACAGCTTCAAGTAAACCAGGACTCCTGATAAGAATCCGAACATATTCAATCTATATCTTAAGGCTGTGATGAGAAGTTAGAAATCTGATATATGTTCAAAATATTTGTAAAATAATAAAATTATTCTTCATTTCTTGAAATTTCACTAAAGATATAATTAAGACTTTGAGAAGATTTACCCACAAGGATTATGTACAACCAATATGTAGCAGAAATGGTTAGCTAACCAGCAAGCCTGTTTCCTCATCTTCCAGGACACACAGCTAACATATATGTCATAGCCTTCCTTGTGGTTAGAGGTGGCCATCTGATTAAGCTCTATCCAATGGAATGTGAGCAGAAGTGATGTGTGATGTGTGCCACTTCCAGTCTTACTGAAGAGTGTTTATACTCTTTCCCTTTCCATGGTGACCCTGGAAGCCATATGTTAAAGATGGCGGAACCACGATATGAAAGGATCTTGCATCCCTGGATCATCATTTGGAAGACAGTCACCTGATGATCAGAAACACTGGTTGGGATAGTACATGAGCAATAAATAAAGTTCTAAAATTCTACTGTGTTAACCTGTTGAGATTTAAAAGGTTTATCTATCATAGTGCTATTTTTATTTATTTATTTATTTTTGAGACAGGGTCTTGCTCCATTGTTTGGGTTGGAGTGCAGTGGTGTGATAACGGCTCACTGCAGCCTTGACCTCCCAGGCTCAAGCTATCCTCCAACCTGAGCCTTCTGAGTAGCTGGGACTACAAGTGTGCACCACCACATCTAGCTAGTTTTATTTTTTTATTCTTTGTAGAGACAGATTCTTGTTATGTTGCCTAGGTTGCTCTTGAACTCCTGGCCTCAAGTAAACCTCCTGTCTTGGCCTCCCAAAGTGGGATTACAGGTGTGAGCCGCTGCACCTGGCCTACAGTGCTATCTTAACATACAACATTTAAGAAGATAATAGCAAAAAAATTGAGAACAACCTAAATACCCAATAAAATTGTAGTGACTATTCTATAATAGTGAAGATCATTGATAATTTCCTTCCTTGTATTGTTCTGGATAGTCCTCATTTTCTACAACACATACCTACAACATTTGTAATTAATACATAACATGAATAATTTTGATTTTATAAAAATCAAATCAAACATGTATAATTTGATGGCATACAGTGTTGATGGCATCCAGAAATTAATACTTTTAATAGGAGACAAGTATTATGCTCATAAAATGTAGTAAGTAGTTGGATAGAAGAAACTATGACTTTTCATTTTCCTCACAGTTTAATTTGATTATATCCAATGGAAAACAGATGATTTTATGTGGACGGAATGTTATATGGCGACTCTTGCCTATACTCTCTTAAAAGTCTCTACTTTCATATGTGTGTTGTGACATCTAATAGGAATCAAATCTAGACTTGACCAAGCAAATGACTATGGCATGGCAGGATTGTTAACACGCCTAAAAATCCTATTGAAGGTTGCCTAATTGTTCTGGAAAATACTAAGAATCAACTATTATTAGGGAACGAATTTAAGAATAGAAGAGCATATCTAATTTTCTTTTATATTCATGAATTTTTATTTTGGGACCAACTATATGGTTATTACCCCTTTTCATGATGGTCATTATTTATATGATGTAATCAGCTTCAACTCACTCACTCTTATTAAAGTGAGATAAGTATTGCCCTTTATTTACATAGCATGTGCTGTCTAAACTGATTGTACATAATCATCTTAACCAGCATAAACCTGCTTTGACTATTATTCACAGCACTGCAAGCAACAGGAGCATCAGCATATTTGCATCAGTTTCTTTCGCTTCTGAGTCTCACCAGGCAATGTTATGGGCACCATGGATGCTACAAATGCATTTAGTTTGTATTGCAGATAAGCAACATTGAATTTAGGGAATCTTTCTCTTTTATAGCAAGCAGTAAGCAAGCCTACCCTTTGTCTGGGAGGAGATATTATCTCCTCTCTCAAAGTTGCTGCATAAACAACCCTGAGAAATGGCCTGAATGAAAGAGCAGTGAGGGTTTTGCAGTCTTGGTACAACATATTGTTTAAAAAAATTGCCCTCAAATATATTACAGGCAAGAGAAACTATAAAAAATGGAAAAATATTTCATACAAATCTAGATGGATCTTGGACTAAGATTACATCACAAGCTCTCAAATTTCTCACTGTGTTTTAAAGAAACTGGAGATAGAAATGACAGATGATGCATTCTGGGTCTGGTGTGTAAATAAAGCCAACAAAGAATTGCAATTAGTACATACACAGTGTTAATAAATAGCGTTAAATGAAGAAATGGACAAATGCACATGTCTATGTCATAAGTTAAACAATAAGGAATATATTCATAAGTGTTTTTCACTCAGTGTTTAATCCACTTTTTCAATTAATTGTAGTTTCAAAAATTCTACTTTTCTTCCTTTTCAAGATCTGCTTATCACTAAGTGATAATATTGAGGCTATTGATAGACTTACTAGTGGTATAAAACTGGAATCTTTGTATTTTCCATAGAGTGCTTCAGCAAAGAGTTCCATAGCTGTATGATGTCCAGAGCCACCCACCTCATTATTTAAAGGATTTCCTTTCATAGACCATTTTTCCTTTCTCTCAGATAAAAAACACCTTTTCAAGTTGTTGCAGATGTTAACAAACCCAGCTACCTTAGAAGCTAGTTTCCAGGTTATGAATCGCTCATGGGAAGACTTTTGTTGTCAACATGACAATTTCCAGATTGAAAGTTCACTACAAATTTAGAAGAAAGAAAGTGTCTTGGTAGCTACAGTATGTATCATAATGCAGTTATTTATGGGGTGTTTTCCCAGACTTTTTCATGAAGCACCAGCTGCCTTTGACTAGGCTGCTGCTTTTTCCTCAGACAGTTGATATTGACGTTCACATCTATGCTTGCATGTAGCATGAAGCTTGGAACTGATGAAAGGGGATGTGGATGCCTGATGTGAAGAGTTCCAAACCACAGCCATCGGTACTAATGCATTTATGAGCACCTCAACTGTGGCAAAGCATACTTTCATTTTATAAGCCTAGAGGTTCTCATAATAGGGCTGTAAGCCCATAAACACAGTGACACATTTACACGGATCAAGTTCAAAGATTTAAAAATGTATCTAATGTACCACATGGATGTGACTTAGAAATAGCTTGCTTTCAATTCTTATTGAAAACAAATTGTATTGAATATACTGCAACCCAATCCAAGTTTTGCAAACTAATGCTTTGACCTGAATTAATATTTTATTAAGAAATATTAGGAAATCAAAGGACTTTGAGAGAAAAAAATAAATTTGGTCATGAATTTTCCACAATTACAGAGTTCCATAGAACACATGCAAACAAACCCCAGAAAGCCCTAACCAGCACATTTATCTTGTGCTTGTACACCAGTGTTCTGCTTTGTAAACTCCTAGCCTGCTGGGACTCTTCTTTCTGCACCTTTTTTTTCAGGCTCAGTTTCTGGTGCATCTGGATAATTTGATTGACAAAAATGACCTCTTGAGGCCAAAAAAAGTGAGTATTTCCAGATTTAGATTACCATTGAAAAGAAGAAGATTATCAAAGATCTAAATAATGCAACCAATAGCAAAACATCCTAGTAAATCATACTAACCCAGCTAAATTAGATAGCACTGTCCATATACAATTACACTGTTTGGCTCCCATGACAGCCTTTAAATGTGACATGTTATTTGACATGTTTGCAATTAGGGCTTAGAAAAAAATCAATTTTTTTCTATTCCACTTAAAATAAAAAATGTACTGTTCTCCAATGAAATGCACCTTTTTTAAAATTCAAGACAGACAAAAAAGTAATACCAGAATGAATATATCACAGCTGCATTATGAATATAGACATTTAAAGTGCAATTTTCTTAGATTTTATGAAAGGACAGAACCTAGGAGTAATTACCAACATGTTGTATTTACTTTCACATCATTATCCTTATTCACTTTGTCCCCAGACTTTGAATAGGCAGTGAGGTAGGTAGGAACCTGGAGGGCGTGGGCGAGCTTCTGAAGAAGCTCTGTGGGAATTATATCTGTCCCTCTTCACACAGAGGGCAGGCTCCTCTCTCCACCAGCTTCAGACTCACTAGTGGACTAGAAAAAGGCAGTGTTAATCTTTCTGCCTTCTGCTTTGCTTCAACGCTGATTACAAACTGCTCTGAACAATCCATATACAATGGATATGGATAAATACTCCAAGGTAAGATTATTAAATGAATAAAATGCCTCCAACTTATTGCCATTCTTCCTTTCCCATAGATCCTATTGCTTCTTGCACACTTTCTAAAATCCGTAGTAAACATTTGACTTTTTTTCTCTTTCAGGAAGACATTTTGACTTTTACCATACTTTGCCCCATCATTATGTATAAGAGATATATAATAGTAATAATAACAATAATAGTCATGATGATAATAATAATAATAATAAACCAACATTATTTGTGCAGTTTCTATGTGTCAGGTACTGTTCTTAGTGATTTATATTAATTGTCTCAACTGATCTTTACATGACCCTATAGCTGCCATTGTGAATAGATTAAGGAATCTCAACAATAATTCCCAAGTAAATCATTATAATTCTTGTTAGTTACTTTAATGCAAATAGAGGGTTTATGATATATAAATAAACTGTGAAGTGAATTTTGGATTAAAAAATCAAGCATTGTGGTAAACAGAATAATGACTCTTCCAAAGAAGTCCTTGTGTTAATCCTCCCAAACTCTCAATATGTTGCCTTACGTGGCAAAAGGGACTTTGCAGATGTGGTTCAGCTAAGAATCTCGAGAAGAATATCCTAGATTATCTGGATGGTCCCAGTGTAATAGCAGGGTCCTTATAAGAGGGCAGCAGGAGTGTCAGAATAGGAGAGAGATTTGAGTGTACTGTGCTGCTGGCTTTGAATTATGGAAGAAGGGACCACAAGCCAAAATATGCAGGCAACCTCTAGAAACCAGAAAAGGCAAAGGGCAGATTCTTCTCTATAGCTTCTAGAAGGAGCACAGCCCTGCTCACAGCTTGGTTTTAGCCCAGTAAAACCGATTCTGACACTATAATATAATAAATGTGTGCTGCTTTAAGCCACCAAGTATGATGATAGGAAACAAATATAAGCATAAATCCTGAAATAAGTGTTATTATATGGTATGAAAAGGCATGGGGCACAGAGGAAGGGCCTGGAGAAGTCAGAAGAGTCTCTTTAGGGGAGGCCACACTGTGAGAGTTAAACCACGAAGTTAGAGGGAGCACAGTCTACACAAGGCTGCCCTCACTTCTAACTCAAATTGAAAGTTCAGGGGGTCCTCAAAACCACTTTTAGGTTTGATAGTTCTGTAGAAGGTCACAGAACTCATTGAAAGCTGCTACACTCACAGTTATAGTTTATTACAGGGAAAGGACACAGATTGAAATCAGGCAGGGAAAAAATAGCCAAGTACATAGAGCAGAGCCTGGGGAAGTACTGAACACAGAGATTCCATTGTCCTCTCCCTGCTCAGTCATGGACAGCCTCACTTTCTCAGCACTGATGTGTGACAACATCAATGTGTGGCGTGAAGTATTGCCACCTAGGGAGCCTCAACGGAGTTTTTACTGGGGCTCCATCGCATAGGCATAATTAATTGATTGCCCATATCATTGATCTCAGTTTCTAAGTCAACTGATACCATGTGTCTCAAAGCCTCCACCCTACCTTATAGTGCTGGTCTTTTGGTCAGCCCCCACTCTAAATATTAGTTGGTGTGGCCAGCCTATACACTAGATTCACAATGTCAGACTATTCTGCATAACCAAAGGCCCCAGGCAAACAAGGATACTACTCCTACCAGGCATGACACACCAGGGTCCCAGAGGGCAAGGATAAATTCCTTATCACACACACATACACAAAGCTGGATTTAAGAGATGAGTGGGATTTTTCCAACTGGGGCAAGTGAAAGGAAGAGCACGGCGTCAAAGACATAGACAATATTACGAAGCAAAAGGTAAACTTTCATAGCATTTCCAAAGAAAAAGCTAGTAGTTGGGTGCAATTTGAATATGAGGTACTGAGTACTGAGGGTTGGGAGTAGTTGGAGATAATTCTGATTTTAAAGACCCTAATGCTATGTTAAGGAGTTCTGTATCAAGAGCAATGGGTGTTTGGAAGATTTTTCAGAAGGGAGTGATTTGGACAAAGAATCCTTTTAAAATGTGAATTGTCATATTCCACTTTATTTTTTATGAGTCCTTGTTTTGGTCTATTGAATTTATTTTTTAATAGGGCAATCTGTATTTATAAGGAAGGAGGAAATTCTCTTTTTCTGTAAGAATGCTGACAACAGAGTCACACAATCTGCTCAGACCAGAGCAGGCCAAGTCCCAGACAGAAACTCTGGTAGGGGTGCCCCACCAGGGTTGTGTCCCCCTACTTTTTCACACCCACTGGAAAATGCAGTGTAACTGGTAGATGCCCAGTTTTGGGTAGAAATTGCCAGATTTTTGTACCACTTGGTTGCTCAGTCTTCTTCCAATTCCCACCCAAAGTAGCTTGGCCAGCCACTAATGCCAAACAAATCTATCATTTAAAAGCCATTGCTGGCCGGGTGTGATGGCTGATGCCTGTGATCCCAGTACTTTGGGAGGCCAAAGTGGGCAGATGGCTAGAGCTTAGGACTTTCAGACCAGCCTGAGCAACACCGTGAAACCCCATCTCTACCAAAAATACAAAGAAATTAGCTGGGCGTGGTGGTATGTACCTGTGGTCCAGCTACTTGGGAGGCTGAGTTGGGAGAATCACTTGAGTATGGGAAGTGGAGGTTGGAGTGATCCGAGATTGTGCCACTGCACTCCAGCCTGGGTGACAGAGTGACATCTTGTCTCAGGGAAAAAAAAAAAAAAAAAAGCCATTGCTGCCCAGTAGCAGAGAATTGGTTAAATACTCTATCTTTTTACATTGGCATAATGGTTCAATTAAATTAATTTATTAAAATTATTTTAAAAGGGATTAAAACTTAGGTTATAAAACAATATATCAAATATGAGGCTAGGCACAGTGGCTCACACCTATAATCCCAACACTTTGGGAGGCTGAGGTGGGCAGATCACTTGAGGTCAGGAGTTTGAGACCAGCCTGACCAATGTGGTGAAACCCCATCTCTACTAAAAATACAAAAAATTAGCCTAGTATGGTGGCACATACCTGTAGTCCCAGCTACTCGGGAGGCTGAGGAAGGAGAATCACTTGAGCCTGGGAGGTGGAGTCTGCAGTGAGCCGAGATCGAGCCACTGCACTCCAGCCTGGGTGACTAGTGAGACTCCGTCAAAAAAAAAAAAAAAAAAAAAAAGAAGAATGTGAGCTCATTTTCTTAATATATATATTTGAGTCCAGTTTATACATACATAGCATACAAACACAAACACACACACACACACACAAAGTGAAGGGAGGAAGAGAGCGAGAGAGAAACCGCTAAAACGGTAACAATATTTATCTCTGGATGATGTGATTATGGGAGATTTTTTTTTCTATTGCTGTTAAACAATATTTTCTAAATTTTTTTACAATGAATGAGTGTTATATTTTTGAATTACCCAGTATAAGTTATTATAATTTTTAAAAAGCCACTGTAATAATTCTTGGCCTTTTCTTCCATTCTCATAAGAATTAAATATTTTTCTACATTTTAGATTTAAAGTGTAGTTGGAACTTGCTATAGGAAAAGTTATCACTCCTTACTTGATTCTACTAGAGAGAGTGATCTAAGCAGTTTCCTGGGATTCTCCCTTTTAGAACACTATACATCATTACAGTGACAGCAGACAAACCTGATAAATGCTGGTGGTCACAATAGAGATGATCTTGCCTTTTTTCTTTTCTATAGAAGGCAGAAGAAGGAAGGAAATGAAGTGTCCTTGTTACTACCGTCTCTCTTCTATTTTTTAACACTTAATCTGTTTTTCATTCTGAGAAACAAAAAGATCACTTTACTATTTCAACACCTTGCCTTTGTCAAGAAAGCTCTTGGATTAAAGAGCTAGATATGGAATCTAAAAGCTTATAAATGTTTTATTTATTAGGGATGTGGATGGCTAGTTTATAAAATATGAACACATCTACATTTACTTTGAAGACGTGCTGTGGTTTTCTTGGTCCATATAAAACTCTGTCTTTAGTAACATTATAAGAAGGAATTAAATACTCTTGAGAAAATAAGAGAGAAAACAAGATCTTATTTGGTTTGGATTTTTGGAGTAACTTCCTTGTCACCATAAATCCTGTGGATTTTTTTTCTCATTTTAGGAAGAAGGTTTAAAATTAGAAAAAAATTAGATGGATCCAGAAAACTCGTGAGTCATACATGAATAATGTCTTCATTGGAGAAATCAGTAATAGGAAACTGAAGATCTTTTAAAAATGAGAAATCTCATTTTAAAACGAGATTTCTGTATCCCTGGGAGCGAGGATTATGTTTCCACAAGGGCCCAAGGGAAAGTTCTCAACCTGCCTCCTTCTGATTAGGCGACTCAAATCAAGTTGACAATCATGTGTGGTTTCCAAAACCATAACCTCTGAACTTGGCTATAAACTTTTGGACATTTATTCAATTAAACAACATAATGAAAAACTACTGCACACCAGGCACTGAGGTGCTAAGGATACAGACTGTAAGATGCTCTCTTTAGAGGTGGAGTAGGGGTTAAGAGAGTCCGGTCACATGATTGCTGAGATTCCCTTCAGCTTTAAAGTTCTATATAACATGATATCATCAAAGCAATCAGAATTGGAAGGTAGCCAAAATCAAAGAAAACTAATGGTTAAGCCAAATATGAAGAAAAAGTAAGCAAAGGACAAAGAGATACTATGAAAGTTTCCTGGGAGAGGAAATTACCTAGTTGAGTTCTTGCAGGACAAAGAGAAGATAGACAGAAAAAGGAGAGCAGAGAGAGTTCCATGCAGAAGGGTTTTGCAGTAGTATAAGGGTCCTCAGTGAGTTTGGGGATCTACAAATAGCTCCATATGGTTGGAGAGTAAGTGTGGCTCTGTCAGAGAGTTCAGTGTGAGAATGCAGGTAGAGCAGGAGCTGGTGTAGATGTCTTGCCATAGCAAATTAGGAAATTTGGGGAGCACCGGAGCTTTTTCAGCAGAAAAGGTCACTTGATCAGGTTTGAATTTTAGAAAATGACTCTGACAGCAGCTCATGCAATGGGTTAGAGGCTGGAAGTTGGTGGAGTGGGGGAAGCTAGAAACAAGGAGAAAGATGGTGCTGAATTTGATGGCCTGAATTAAGGCAACAGGGATAAAAGGAGGGGATGGTGCTGCGGATTGAATGTGTCCTCAAAAAAGCATGTGTTGGACACTTAATTCCCAATGCAACAGTGTTGAGAGGTGAGGGCTAAAGAGTGGTGATTATGCCATGAGGGTAGAGTGAATGGATTAGTGCCATTATTGCATTATAAAAGGGGGAGTTCCACCCACTTTAACTCTGTCTCTCTCTTTTGCCCTCTCTTGCCCTTTAGCCTTCTGCCATGGGATGATGCATCAAGAAGACCCTTACCAGATGCCAGTCTTGGACTTCCCAGCCTCTGTTACTGTGACAAATAAATTTTTATTTATTAGAAATTATAGTCTGTGGTATTTTGTTATAGCAGGACAAAACAGGCTAAGACATATGGGTTCCAGATATATTTAGAAGGCAACATTAGAAGAACTGGGTAATAAATTAAGTGAGCTTGGAGGGGTTTTTGGTGTGACTGGGTAGGATAGGATTCTATATGGACTTCTAAGTTTCTGGCTCAAGCGACTGAGGGATAATGGCATTATCTCTAATAATAAAAAATAATAACACCTAAATAATAATGAGCATTATTCACTAAGGCAAAAAATAAGGAGCGGGCATACTAGGGAGGCAGGAAACGTAACACTTTCTATTTTGAAAGTACTGCATTTCAGAAGTATGGTTGATTGTATTTTCCCGAGATGGTTCAAATGTTGTTTTGTATTCCACATGCTTTTCTCACAATGTGTCTTTGACATGTCCACCATGAGAGATAGGGCGGTCTACAGTCCTTTCTATTGAGCCCGGGTTGGCCTTTGTGACTGTCTTGAACAATAGAATATGGTGGAATCAGTGTTATGTAACCTCCAAGGCAAGAACATAAAGATTCTATGCACTTCTACCTTGTTATTTTGGGATGCTTACTCCAGGACACAGCTACCATATTGTGAGGAAGTCCAAACTAGCCCATGTGGAGAAATCACGTGGAAGGGCCCTGTGCAAGCCTTCCAGTCAATATCCCAGTGGAGGTCCCAGCTAACAGGAACATCATCTCACCAGACATGTGAGAGAAGGTATATGCAGATGAGTTCTAGGTCCAAATTGTCAAATTTGGACATTGAAACTTCTCAGCTGAGTTCCCAGGCATGATGCATTACAGACCAGGCATCAATGTTGTGTCCTCTTTGAAATCCTGACACACAATTCTGTGAGCATAATAAAATGGTTATTTTACATTGCTAAGCTTTGGGGGATAGTTTGGTGTAAAGCAATAGTAGTTGGGGCAGGATACACATAAGATAGTCATGTGAACATGTCCAGTCTGGATTTGGCTGTCTGAATTTGGGAGTTCACAATAGGGGTCTGGGCTGGAAATGTTAAACTGGGAGTTATCAGCACATGGATGATAACTGAAGCTGTAGATATGTGATATCCCAGGAAACGTCTTAAGTAAGAAGACAAGAAGGGTGGGCCTGGGATCTAGCAGTAAACTTATAGTTAAATAGCATTTACAAGAAAAGAAGCATGCAGAAGAAGGTAAGGACAACACTGGTCAACGTTCAGACAAGAAACTGGAAACAACTTGAAGGATTTCAAGCAGAGATTTAGGTGCTTACAAAATTATTGGAAAGGCTAGGCATCTGCTATCAGCTTTCAGGCTCCCTGCCATAATTGTGGTACAGAGTCAGAGAGGTGCTGACTCTGAGGATACCAGAGGAAACAGATCTACAGAAAACTGGTTCCAAATTCACAGAACCTCCTTAGCATCGAGATGGGGACCAGGAAGAGGGCATGGAGGTTGCTGCACAAACTTTTCTCTGTGCAGCCCATGCCTCTGTGCCAAGGCTGGGAGGAGAAGAATAGCTTCCACTTTCAAGTTGAATGAAATGCATCTCATTGCATCCAGAATGCAAATTTTATCCAGAACCCTGGTGCAAGGGAGTATAAGGAAAAGTATTCCAGGCTTCTTTCAGGAGAAAGCATAATAAAGGGGTGAAAATGAATGCTGATTACAAAATCCCAGTCCAATGACTTTCCAAAGAAATGCGGTTGCTTGAGGTGCAGAATAGAGTCCACTTCTGAGGCCAAGCCACGAAGTAAAATGGAGGGGTAGAAGGGCAGTGGATTTTGGAGTCCAACAATCTTGATTGCAAATCCTTAATTCAGTCACTTACTTATGGGGCTCACCACCCTTTAAGCTTCTGTTTCCTCAACTACCAACCAGGAATGACAATACAAACATTGCAGCGCTGCTGAGAGAGTTGAAAACAATACGTGTTGGGTGCTAAGCACAGTGATGGGAACATAGAGGCAGGCATAAATGGTGGCTTTCATCCTTTCCAAGGTGGGAAGTGAGGTGTGACTCAATCCAGCAGTGGGATATCCCCTGCCCACATGGGAGCTTCCATGTGCCTGGCTGGCTGAAAAGCAAGAGTCTCAAATGCATTGATGGAGCAGAAACTTTCTGAATGGCATTTCCAGACTTTATTCAATAGCCCTTGGCTTAACTCTGCACCTTTAGAGATCTTTAGATAAAAGGTGACTTATTATGTCCTCTTAAGGGAATTAGTTTCAACAAATACTTTGAGGGGTGAACAAAAGTGGGCCAAAACAAGAAAAAGCAGCTAAGAGCATGGTTTATAGCATTTCATTTCAAATTGCAAGTTTTAAAGCTGACTCTACTTACAGCTTGCTCTGACCCTAGTGAGGCCTGCTTAGCTTCAAACATCTTATGAATGCCAGTCTGTCTCCCCTTCCAACTGGACTATTTCCATTGCTAAATTATAGACCACAAAGATGGAGCAGTTAAAACACAGTGTGTTATATCTTTAAGAATGGTTAACTGAAATACTATTCAGCCTTAAAAAGGAAGGAAATTCTGTCATTTGTGACAACATGAATAAACCTGCAGGACATTATGCTATGTGAGATAAGCCAGGCATAGAAAGATAAATAGCACATGATCTCACCTATATGTAGAATCTGAAACAGTAGAATCTCAAACTTATAGGAGTAGAGAGTGGCATGGTGGTTATCAGAGGCTAGGGGATGGGGTGAATGGGGGTGAATGGGGAAAGGGAAGATGTTGATTAATCAGCACAAAGTTTCAGTTAGACAGGAGAAATAAGTTTTAATGATCTACAGTGCAGAATGATGAATTTAATAAAGAAAAATGCATTGTATATGTCAAAATTTTGAAAAAAGAATGTTTAGTAGAGTATAGTAGAAAGATTGCATCTGGATTAAAATCCAGATTATACTACTTTTGAGCTGAGTCACCATAAGTCAATTCTGAACCTCCCTGACCCTCAGTTTCCTCATTTATGTTATGGGGAAAGTGTACTAACTACCTTACAAGATTGTTGTGAAGATGAAACGGAACTAGTAAATGACAATAGTTGCCAATATTACATGTGCCAGCTGCTGTGCTGAGTGCATTTCCTTAGTTTAATCCTCAGAAGAATCCTGTGTGGATCTATTATGGCTAATCTGTAGGTAAGGAAACTGAGGTTTAAAGAGGTTAGTAACTTGCCCCCAAATCACATGGATACTAAATGTGCTGCAGAGATCGGATTTGAACTCCTGCTGTTGGAAGGACCTAGCATGAAGTGGTATACAGGAAGTACTCAATAAACGGAATGCCATTTTTTTTTTTACTAGTCCAGCCCTCCTCTGCCGCATTCAATACATTTAGTAGACCCTAAACTGATTCACAAAGAGTGACTTGCGAAGCTGTGCAGCGGGGGTTAAAACCTAATCTCCTGACCCTGCATGTAGTGCTTTCTACCTTGCCTTAAACTGTCTTCCCTCTATCAAATCCTTTTCTAGGAAGGCTAACTTGAGCTCAGACAGGCTGGATGCGAATGAGCACATGTGCATGACAACACCGCTCTCTGCTGGCTTCTAAGGAAAGTGAGAGGGGCCATCTGGTTGTTGGCTTATTACTGAAGGTTTATTTACTATTGACTTTTCTATCTCAGCAGCTTTTGATCCTAACCTACCTGCCCCCACTCCCTTTTAAATGGGAACTGTTGTGTCCTTAAGTTTTTTATTTATATTTTACTAAAAAGTGATCCTTGTTCTTTGAAAATGTTGTGACTCTGCCCAGAGGGTGTTGGGCCCAGTGTTATGGGATTTCTCTGAGTCTCCAGGACCCTTCCTCTAAGATTCTAGCATGCTCGTTTCCACCCCTGCTCATCGAGGGTCAATACCTCTGTAAGTACGGTAGCGGATGCCTTTGGGTGTGCTGGTGAGTGAAAATGAGAGTGAAAGGAGCCCAATCATACAGAGGTCATTGCATTGCATGGTAGAAGCCCCTGTTGTCTCTATGCTGCTGAAGTCATACGGGAGAAGCAATATGAGCAGGCAACATCTGACTCCAAAGTAGGATTTGTGCTTGTGCATACACAAGTTAACTGACAAAGCACACACTCCTTCAGGTGGAGTTGGAATCAGTGTCCTCAACTATGTGGCAGTAAAAGTTCAAATTTAAATGCAAGTGCCCAAAGCACAATTTTAGAAAGGATTTTTAAAGCATTAGTTAAATGCTCATGAACAGTTTCAAAAAGGACTCACCGGGGGAGGAGCCAAGATAACCGAATAGGAACAGCTCCGGTCTACAGCTCCCAGCCTGAGCGATGCAGAAGACGGGTGATTTCTGCATTTCCATCTGAGGTACCGGGTTCATCTCACTAGGGAGTGCCAGACAGTGGGCGCAGGTCAGTGGGTGTGCGCACCGTGCGTGAGCCAAAGCAGGGCAAGGCATTGCCTCACTCAGGAAGCGCAAGGGGTCAGGGAATTTCCCTTTCCTAATCAAAGAAAGGGGTGACGGACGGCACCTGGAAAATTGGGTCACTCCCAACCGAATACTGCGCTTTTCCAATGGGGTTAAAAAACGGTGCACCACGAGATTATATCCCGCACCTGGCTCGGAGGGTCCTACCCCACAGAGTCTAGCTGATTGCTAGCACAGCAGTCTGAGATCAAACTGCAAGGCTGCAGCGAGGCTGGGGGAGGGGGGCCCAACATTGCCCAGGCTTGCTTAGGTAAACAAAGCAGCCTGGAAGCTCCACCTGGGTGGAGCCCACCACAGCTCAAGGAGGCCTGCCTGCCTCTGTAGGCTCCACCTCTGGGGGCAGGGCACAGACAAACAAAAAGATAGCAGTAACCTCTGCAGACTTAAATGTCCCTGTCTGACAGCTTTGAAGAGAGCAGTGGTTCTCCCAGTACGCAGCTGGAGATCTGAGAACCGGCAGACTGCCTCCTCAAGTGGGTCCCTGACCCCTGACCCCCGAGCAGCCTAACTGGGAGGCACCCTCCAGCAGGGGCACACTGACACCTCACACTGCAGGGTACTCCAACAGACCTGCAGCTGAGGGTCCTGTCTGTTAGAAGGAAAACTAACAAACAGAAAGGACATCCACACCAAAAACCCATCTGTACATCACCAACATCAAAGACCGAAAGTAGATAAAACCACAAAGATGGGGAAAAAACAGAACAGAAAAACTGGAAACTCTAAAAATCAGAGCGCCTCTCCTCCTCCAAAGGAACGCAGCTCCTCACCAGCAAGGGAACAAAGCTGGACGGAGAATGACTTTGACGAGCTGAGAGAAGAAGGCTTCAGACGATCAAATTACTCTGAGCTACGGGAGGACATTCAAACCAAAGGCAAAGAAGTTGAAAACTTTGAAAAAAATTTAGACGAATGTATAACTAGAATAACCAATACAGAGAAGTGCTTAAAGGAGCTGATGGAGCTGAAAACCAAGGCTCGAGAACTACGTGAAGAATGCAGAAGCCTCAGGAGCTGATGCGATCAACTGGAAGAAAGGGTATCAGCAATGGAAGATGAAATGAATGAAATGAAGCAAGAAGGAAAGTATAGAGAAAAAAGAATAAAAAGAAATGAGCAAAGCCTCCAAGAAATATGGGACTATGTGAAAAGACCAAATCTACGTCCGATTGGTGTACCTGAAAGTGATGGGGACAATGGAACCAAGTTGGAAAACACTCTGCAGGATATTATCCAGGAGAACTTCTCCAATCTAGCAAGGCAGGCCAACGTTCAGATTCAGGAAATACAGAGAACGCCACAAAGATACTCCTCGAGAAGAGCAACTCCAAGACACATAATTGTCAGATTCACCAAAGTTGAAATGAAGGAAAAAATGTTGAGGTTAGCCAGAGAGAAAGGTCGGGTTACCCTCAAAGGGAAGCCCATCAGATTAACAGCGGCAGAAACCCTACAAGCCAGAAGAGAGTGGGGGCCAATATTCAACATTCTTAAAGAAAAGAATTTTCAACCCAGAATTTCATATCCAGCCAAACTAAGCTTCATAAGTGAAGGAGAAATAAAATACTTTACAGACAAGCAAATGCTGAGAGATTTTGTCACTACCAGGCCTGCCCTAAAAGAGCTCCTGAAGGAAGCGCTAAACATGGAAAGGAACAACCGGTACCAGCCGCTGCAAAATCATGCCAAAATGTAAAGACCATCGAGACTAGGAAGAAACTGCATCAACTAACGAGCAAAATCACCAGCTAACATCATAATGACAGGATCAAATTCACACATAACAATATTAACTTTAAATGTAAATGGACTAAATGCTCCAATTAAAAGACACAGACTGGCAAATTGGATAAACAGTCAAGACCCATCAGTGTGCTGTATTCAGGAAACCCATCTCACGTGCAGAGACACACATAGGCTCAAAATAAAAGGATGGAGGAAGATCTACCAAGCAAATGGAAAACAAAAAAAGGCAGGGGTTACAATCCTAGTCTCTGATAAAACAGACTTTAAACCAACAAAGATCAAAAGAGACAAAGAAGGCCATTACATAATGGTAAAGGGATCAATTCAACAAGAAGAGCTAACTATCCTAAATATATATGCACCCAATACAGGAGCACCCAGATTCATAAAGCAAGTCCTGAGTGACCTACAAAGAGACTTAGACTCCCACACATTAATAATGGGAGACTTTAACACTCCACTGTCAACATTAGACAGATCAACGAGACAGAAAGTCAACAAGGATACCCAGGAATTGAACTCAGCTCTGCACCAAGTGGACCTAATAGACATCTACAGAACTCTCCACCCCAAATCAACAGAATATACATTTTTTTCAGCACCACACCACACCTATTCCAAAATTGACCACATACTTGGAAGTAAAGCTCTCCTCAGCAAATGTAAAAGAACAGAAATTATAACAAACTATCTCTCAGACCACAGTGCAATCAAACTAGAACTCAGGATTAAGAATCTCACTCAAAACCGCTCAACTACATGGAAACTGAACAACCTGCTCCTGAATGACTACTGGGTACACAACGAAATGAAGGCAGAAATAAAGATGCTCTTTGAAACCAACGAGAACAAAGACACAACATAACAGAATCTCTGGGACGCATTCAAAGCAGTGTGTAGAGGGAAATTTATAGCACTAAATGCCCACAAGAGAAAGCAGGAAAGATCTAAAATTGACACCCTAACATCACAATTAAAAGAACTAGAAAAGCAAGAGCAAACACAATCAAAAGCTAGCAGAAGTCAAGAAATAACTAAAATCAGAGTAGAACTGAAGGAAATAGAGACACAAAAAACCCTTCAAAAAATTAATGAATCCAGGAGCTGTTTTTTTGAAAGGATCAACAAAATTGATAGACTGCTAGCAAGACTAATAAATAAAAAAAGAGAGAAGAATCAAATAGACACAATAAAAAATGATAAAAGGGATATCACCACCGATCCCACAGAAATACAAACTACCATCAGAGAATACTACAAACACCTCTACGCAAATAAACTAGAAAATCTAGAAGAAATGGATAAATTCCTTGACACATACACCCTCCCAAGACTAAACCAGGAAGAAGTTGAATCTCTGAATAGACCAATAAGAGGATCTGAAATTGTGGCAATAATCAATAGCTTACCAACCAAAAACAGTACAGGACCAGATGGATTCACAGCCGAAGTCTACCAGAGGTACAAGGAGGAACTGGTACCATTCCTTCTGAAACTATTCCAATCAATAGAAAAAGAGGGAATCCTCCCTAACTCATTTTATGAGGCCAGCATCATCCTGATACCAAAGCCTGGCAGAGACACAACCAAAAAAGAGAATTTTAGACCAATATCCTTGATGAACATTGATGCAAAAATCCTCAATAAAATACTGGCAAACCGAATCCAGCAGGACATCAAAAAGCTTATCCACCATGATCAAGTGGGCTTCATCCCTGGGATGCAAGGCTGGTTCAATATACGCAAATCAATAAATGTAATCCAGCATATAAACAGAGCCAAAGACAAAAACCACATGGTTATCTCAATAGATGCAGAAAAGGCCTTTGACAAAATTCAACAACCCTTCATGCTAAAAACTCTCAATAAATTAGGTATTCATGGGATGTATTTCAAAATAATAACAGCTATCTATGACAAACCCACAGCCAATATCATACTGAATGGGCACAAACTGGAAGCATTCCCTTTGAAAACTGGCACAAGACAGGGATGCCCTCTCTCACCACTCCTATTCAACATAGTGTTGGAAGTTCTGGCCAGGGCAATCAGGCAGGAGAAGGAAATAAAGGGTATTCAATTAGGAAAAGAGGAAGTCAAATTGTCCCTCTTTGCAGATGACATGATTGTATATCTAGAAAACCCCATTGTCTCAGCCCAAAATCTCCTTAAGCTGATAAGCAACTTCAGCCAAGTCTCAGGATACAAAATCAATGTGGAAAAATCACAAGCATTCCTATACACCAACAACAGACAAACAGAGAGCCAAATCATGAGTGAACTCCCATTCACAATTGCTTCAAAGAGAATAAAATACCTAGGAATCCAACTTACAAGGGATGTGAAGGACCTCTTCAAGGAGAACTACAAACCGCTGCTCAAGGAAATAAAAGAGGATACAAACAAATGGAAGAACATTCCATGCTCATGGGTAGGAAGAATCAATGTTGTGAAAATGGCCATACTGCCCAAGGTAATTTACAGATTCAATGCCATCCCCATCAAGCTACCAATGACTTTCTTCACAGAATTGGAAAAAACTACTTTAAAGTTCATATGGAACCAAAAAAGAGCCCGCATCACCAAGTCAATCCTAAGCCAAAAGAACAATGCTGGAGGCATCACACTACCTGACTTCAAACTATACTACAAGGCTACAGTAACCAAAACAGCATGGTACTGGTACCAAAACAGAGATATAGATCAATGGAACAGAACAGAGCCCTCAGAAATAACGCCGCATATCTACAACTATCTGATCTTTGACAAACCTGAGAAAAACAAGCAATGGGGAAAGTATTCCCTATTTAATAAATGGTGCTGGGAAAACTGGCTAGCCATATGTAGAAAGCTGAAACTGGATCCCTTCCTTACACCTTATACAAAAATCAATTCAAGATGGATTAAAGACTTAAACGTTAGACCTAAAACCATAAAAACCCTAGAAGAAAACCTAGGCATTACCATTCAGGACATAGGCATGGGCAAGGACTTCATGTCTAAAACACCAAAAGCAATGGCAACAAAAGACAAAATTGACAAATGGGATCTAATTAAACTGAAGAGCTTCTGCACAGTAAAAGAAACTACCATCAGAGTGAACAGGCAACCTACAAAATGGGAGAAAATTTTCACAACCTACTCATCTGACAAAGGGCTAATATCCAGAATCTACAATGAACTCAAACAAATTTACAAGAAAAAAACAAACAACCCCATCAAAAAGTGGGCGAAGGACATGAACAGACACTTCTCAAAAGAGGACATTTATGCAGCCAAAAAACACATGAAAAAATGCTCACCATCACTGGCCATCAGAGAAATGCAAATCAAAACCACAATGAGATACCATCTCACACCAGTTAGAATGGCAATCATTAAAAAGTCAGGAAACAACAAGTGCTGGAGAGGATGTGGAGAAATAGGAACACTTTTACACTGTTGGTGGGACTGTAAACTAGTTCAGCCATTGTGGAAGTCAGTGTGGCGATTCCTCAGGGATCTAGAACTAGAAATACCATTTGACCCAGCCATCCCATTATTGGGTATATACCCAAAGGACTATAAATCATGCTGCTATAAAGACACATGCACACGTATGTTTATTGCGGCATTATTCACAATAGCAAAGACTTGGAACCAACCCAAATGTCCAACAATGATAGACTGGATTAAGAAAATGTGGCACATATACACCATGGAATACTATGCAGCCATAAGAAATGATGAGTTCATGTCCTTTATAGGGACATGGATGAAATTGGAAATCATCATTCTCAGTAAACTGTCGCAAGAACAAAAAACTAAACACCGCATATTCTCACTCATAGGTGGGAATTGAACAATGAGATCACATGGACACAGGAAGGGGAACATCACACTCTGGGGACTGTTGTGGGGTGGGGGGAGGGATAGCATTGGGAGATATGCCTAATGCTAGATGACGAGTTAGTGGGTGCAGCACACCAGCATGGCACATGTATACGTATGTAACTAACCTGCACGATGTGCACATGTACCCTAAAACTTAAAGTATAATAATAAAAAAATAAATAAATAAATTAAAAAAAAAAAGAACTCACCATCTCTAGACAGAAAAGTTTTTGTTTTGTTTTGTTTTTAGACAAAGTCTCTCTCTTGTCCCCCAGGCTGGAGTGCAAATGGCACGATCTCGACTCACTGGAACCTCCGCCTCTTGGGTTCAAGTGATTCTCCTGCCTCAGCCTCCCGAGTAGCTGGGATTACAGGTGCCTGCCACCATGCCTGGCTATTTTTTGTATTTTTAGTAGAGATGGGGTTTCACCATGTTGGCCAGGCTGGTCTCGAACTCCTGACCTCAGATGATCCACCCATGCTGGCCTCCCAAAGTGCTGGGATTACAGGCATGAGCCACTGTACCTGGCCACTAGACAGAAAAGCTTAAAGGGGTTTGTTTAAAATATATCCATGGGTAGAAAAATGTTTAACAATACATACTGTAGGGGAGGAACCCAGAATATCTCGGCATCAGAGGTCAGATAGACTGATGTACAATGACCACTGCACATTCAGTTGCTAATATTTTGAGCAAACATTGGTGTTTCTAAATGATGAATGCACTGATAATTCAAATCCTTGCTCTTATTGAGGATTTAAGGAGTTAATGCATGTAACATGTATTGCATGGTGCCTGGCACACAGAAAATGATTAATAAAGAATTGCTAGAACAAAACAAAAGAAATCCACTCCATTCCCAAGACCAACACAAGCTCCCTAATCTTCAAAATTCTTTCTGCAGATTGGGCATTGGCAGGCTTTTGGAATGAGGATCTGCTTGCTGGGCACTCCATTCCCAGTGCCAATCACCTGACCTGGCTAATGCTGGAATAAGTCAGCCTTTTCCTGGCATTGGAAGCTGATGTGTTATTTAAATATCCTCCTTTTCCATCTTCCTGTAATTACAAAGAGAGTTTGTTTTTCTGGTTTTTGTTTTCAAATTAGAGAACATTCTCCAAAACTTTTTCTTGATAGCTCACTTCCTGAACAAGAGAGATGGCAGGACTACAAGGAGGGAAGGAATTCACTTATAGCACTGACGGAATCTGCCAATGCCAACCTGGAGGTGGTTTTCTATCTTATTTAGGTGGCATTTTCACCAGTAGGAACTGGGCAAAGTCCTTGTGATGTATACAATTTGACATGAAATTCTGCTACTACCTCAGGGTTGACTGTATTCATATAATCATTTAATTTAAGAAAATTAATTGGTTAAGAGCTCAGAATAAGACTGTCCTGGGCTCAAGATCCATATCAGTCACTTACTCTCTAGGCAATCTTGGATAATTTATTAACTTCTTTGAGTTCTTGAGCCCTAAAATGGAGATAATGATAATGGCATCTTGCCTGGCAGCTCTTGTGAGGGTTATTAGCACACAATGTATGGAAATCACCGGTCACTGTACCTGGCACAGAGTGAGCATTCAACTCATTTATTCAACAAAAATTGATTGAGTACTTACTATGTGCAGGTACCGATCCATGTTCCGGGAATTCAGCAGTGAATGAAAGAGTCGACCTCTCAGCTCTGAGAGCCTATGATTTAACTAAGGGAGAATAATAATAAGCTTGTGAAATATAATATATCTGAAGCTATGTGCTGTGAAGAAAAATAAAGCAGAGTATGGGATGGACAGTGACAGTAGTGCTATTTTTGACAGAGGGAAAATTTTTTTTGGTCAGAAAAGACTTCTCAAGGAAAATGGCACTTGGGCAGAGAGCTGAGTGAGGTACAGAAGACAAGCCACGGGGCTACCTGCAGAAAGAGTGTTCCAAACAGAAAGATGAGTAACGCCAGGCTCTGATGAGTAAACGCCAGGTGCATGCTGGGACTTTGGAGCAGTGGCAGCAGGCTAGCGTGGCTGCAGTGAGGGGGTGAGACAGAGGAGTCAGAGACGTGGCTGAGAGCCAGCCTGTGTGCCTGGACCTGGGAGGCCATTGGAAGGATCATCAATGCGTGGTCAAGGTGTGTAGACCAAAGAACCATACGAAGCCACAGTAGCACTCCCTTTCCTTGGCTCCTTCTCATTTTCCCTCCTTTGCACCTGGTGTAGTCATAGGCAGATGTCTGTATCCAATACCAACTTTGGAAATTGTTCCATTTTATGATCATCTTTGGACCGCTCCTTGATTCCAAGAGAGCTTAAGGATTCATGAGAATTGGAACTTGGGAAATCCAGTTGAGAGAAGGCATGTGAATCAACTCCATCCCAGCCCTCACTTATTCTGCCTTCTTGATTCCTTACTATTTCAAATATTATTGTTATTAATATGAAGTGCTTCTTGACAATAGACTGACTTTCTTTACTGCCCAGGAGGGTTTTATATTTGTATGTTTGGAAAACACCCTGATAAGCCTTCCTGAAAATGAACCCAGATTGTTTGCTTATTCAACAAATATGAAGGTCACATTTTACCTTTTCCAGGAACAAAAACTAAAGTTATTGATTGCCTATTTCCTTCAGGACACAGAAATAAATGGTTTATTTCCAAACTCCAGAAATGTCACAAAGTAGAAAATCGACTTATAAATGTAAGCCTGTCTGTCAAGAATGTGTTTGATGACATATAACAGACTGATAAAGCTACAGGAACCATCTTCTCTTGTCAGAGACAGAATCTTGTTTAGGAGCATGCTAAGCTGTGCCTCGATTCCTGACCCACAGGATCTGTGAGATAAGATTTGTTGTTTTAAGTCACTAAACTTTGGAAATAGTTTGTTATTCAGTAATTGATAACTAATACATATACCAAACATGAAATCTTTTTTCCTTTCTTCAATGTCCTGGTACAAAGAAATACTTTAGAAATATAGTGTTTACTAAAGCACAAGGTTTACACTGTAAGATGACATCAGAAAGGTAAGCTCAAAAACCGAAGATCTAGGTTCTCTTACTACAGAAACTAAAAAGCACGTAAACAGTGAACATATTTTGAACTAAAATAATGAAACAAATGCTTTAGAATTCTTTCCACTGTTATTCCCTGCTGTGAAATATATTAAAATATACATCCCATCCTGCACATATTGGCATTTACACCATGTGCCAGCCATGGGGCTAGGTGCAGAGGATGTAAGATGATATCATATGGCCCTGCCTTCAGTAGCTTACAGTCAGCTCACAGTTGTCACAGTTGTCACTACCACTTGTTCTGTAGTGCTCACACCACCATCTCACAGGCCTGGCAAAAGCTCCTGATTCCCTGTAGGAAGGTTCCTTCAGTTTGAAGGAAAACTTTATCTCTTCTGATATTGGCATTTGCTCTCATAAAAATTGAGATAATTGGGATGATAAGCCATAAATTTG
Organism: Pan paniscus; assembly: GCF_029289425.2. Classification (NCBI taxonomy): domain Eukaryota; kingdom Metazoa; phylum Chordata; class Mammalia; order Primates; family Hominidae; genus Pan; species Pan paniscus. The sequence continues at coordinate 117,785,349 of NC_073253.2, read as the reverse complement.
GTCTACAATATGGATATGAGGTAAAACAAACACTGATAAATCGTCCCTTCCATTCACCTGAAAAATTCCAGCAGGCACAAAGGAGTTATAAATGTTGTTTTAGATTCCAGAGCTACGTAATTACACAGGACTATAGAGAATGGTTTCCTTGCCTACTGATAAACAGCTTGAGGTAAAACAAAAAATATCCACCTGAAACACTGAAATGGCAGCAAAGCAAATAACCCTGTTTATGGAGGGAAGATGGCCTCAGATAAACATATAAAAGTACTGACATAATCATGCACACTTTTTGCTTAAAGAGAACTGGATTTCTGCAAACTATATTTACTTAGCTAAATGTGACTGCAATATAGCCAAGGCTTATCTGAATAGTCAGGAAGGAAATTAGAGTAGAATTAAACAGATATGTGGGCTAGGATGCCTTTAAAACTGGCTCTCAGACTCATAAAAATCATCTGGAAACCAACGCTCATAATAAATATTTGTTTATCTCTACTTTCAGCTCCTGGTCTGTGATATATGTGCACGTGCACTGTGTGCAGTCACAGCATTGTTCTTTTTTTTTTTTTTTTTTTTTTTTTTAGATGGACTTAATTATATAATCTTCAAATAAAGCAAATTATAACATAAAAATTGCCTGGAAGCGTAAAATGCTTATGGCTAAATGAAAGGCACTGTAAGACCAGCAGAGTTATTTAGATTTTAACTTTTTTCTCTAGTAGAAAGAGATCATCCAGCTTCATAGTGTTAAAAAAGAACTAAAGACATCAACAAGCTTTGTTTTCCTTCTTTTTTTTTTTTTTTTTTATCATTTGGAAACTTGTTTTTTTTTTTTTTTATTTTTTTATTTTTTTATTTTATTTATTTTTTATTATACTTTAAGTTTTAGGGTACATGTGCACATTGTGCAGGTTAGTTACATATGTATACATGTGCCATGCTGGTGCGCTGCACCCACTAACTCGTCATCTAGCATTAGGTATATCTCCCAATGCTATCCCTCCCCCCTCCCCCCTCCCCACCACAGTCCCCAGAGTATGATATTCCCCTTCCTGTGTCCATGTGATCTCATTGTTCAATTCCCACCTATGAGTGAGAATATGCGGTGTTTGGTTTTTTGTTCTTGCGATAGTTTACTGAGAATGATGGTTTCCAATTTCATCCATGTCCCTACAAAGGATATGAACTCATCATTTTTTATGGCTGCATAGTATTCCATGGTGTATATGTGCCACATTTTCTTAATCCAGTCTATCATTGTTGGACATTTGGGTTGGTTCCAAGTCTTTGCTATTGTGAATAATGCCGCAATAAACATACGTGTGCATGTGTCTTTATAGCAGCATGATTTATAGTCATTTGGGTATATACCCAGTAATGGGATGGCTGGGTCAAATGGTATTTCTAGTTCTAGATCCCTGAGGAATCGCCACACTGACTTCCACAATGGTTGAACTAGTTTACAGTCCCACCAACAGTGTAAAAGTGTTCCTATTTCTCCACATCCTCTCCAGCACCTGTTATTTCCTGACTTTTTAATGATTGCCATTCTAACTGGGGTGAGATGATATCTCATAGTGGTTTTGATTTGCATTTCTCTGATGGCCAGTGATGATGAGCATTTTTTCATGTGTTTTTTGGCTGCATAAATGTCTTCTTTTGAGAAGTGCCTGTTCATGTCCTTCGCCCACTTTTTGATGGGGTTGTTTGTTTTTTTCTTGTAAATTTGTTTGAGTTCACTGTAGATTCTGGATATTAGCCCTTTGTCAGATGAGTAGGTTGCGAAAATTTTCTCCCATGTTGTAGGTTGCCTATTCGCTCTGATGGTAGTTTCTTTTGCTGTGCAGAAGCTCTTTAGTTTAATTAGATCCCATTTGTCAATTTTGTCTTTTGTTGCCATTGCTTTTGGTGTTTTGGACATGAAGTCCTTGCCCACGCCTATGTCCTGAATGGTAATGCCTAGGTTTTCTTCTAGGGTTTTTATGGTTTTAGGTCTAACGTTTAAATCTTTAATCCATCTTGAATTGATTTTTGTATAAGGTGTAAGGAAGGGATCCAGTTTCAGCTTTCTACATATGGCTAGCCAGTTTTCCCAGCACCATTTATTAAATAGGGAATCCTTTCCCCATTGCTTGTTTTTCCCAGGTTTGTCAAAGATCAGATAGTTGTAGGTAAGCGGCGTTATTTCTGAGGGCTCTGTTCTGTTCCATTGATCTATATTTCTGTTTTGGTACCAGTACCATGCTGTTTTGGTTACTGTAGCCTTGTAGTATAGTTTGAAGTCAGGTAGTGTGATGCCTCCAGCTTTGTTCTTTTGGCTTAGGATTGACTTGGCGATGCGGGCTCTCTTTTGGTTCCATATGAACTTTGAAGTAGTTTTTTCCAATTCTGTGAAGAAAGTCATTGGTAGCTTGATGGGGATGGCATTGAATCTGTAAATTACCTTGGGCAGTATGGCCATTTTCACGATATTGATTCTTCCTACCCATGAGCAAGGAATGTTCTTCCATTTGTTTGTATCCTCTTTTATTTCCTTGAGCAGTGGTTTGTAGTTCTCCTTGAAGAGGTGCTTCACATCCCTTGTAAGTTGGATTCCTAGGTATTTTATTCTCTTTGAAGCAATTGTGAATGGGAGTTCACTCATGATTTGGCTCTCTGTTTGTCTGTTGTTGGTGTATAAGAATGCTTGTGATTTTTGTACATTGATTTTGTATCCTGAGACTTTGCTGAAGTTGCTTATCAGCTTAAGGAGATTTTGGGCTGAGACGATGGGGTTTTCTAGATAAACAATCATGTCGTCTGCAAACAGGGACAATTTGACTTCCTCTTTTCCTAATTGAATACCCTTTATTTCCTTCTCCTGCCTGATTGCCCTGGCCAGAACTTCCAACACTATGTTGAATAGGAGCGGTGAGAGAGGGCATCCCTGTCTTGTGCCAGTTTTCAAAGGGAATGCTTCCAGTTTTTGCCCATTCAGTATGATATTGGCTGTGGGTTTGTCATAGATAGCTCTTATTATTTTGAAATATGTCCCATCAATACCTAATTTATTGAGAGTTTTTAGCATGAAGGGTTGTTGAATTTTGTCAAAGGCTTTTTCTGCATCTATTGAGATAATCATGTGGTTTTTGTCTTTGGCTCTGTTTATATGCTGGATTACATTTATTGATTTGCGTATGTTGAACCAGCCTTGCATCCCAGGGATGAAGCCCACTTGATCATGGTGGATAAGCTTTTTGATGTGCTGCTGGATTCGGTTTGCCAGTATTTTATTGAGGATTTTTGCATCAATGTTCATCAAGGATATTGGTCTAAAATTCTCTTTTTTGGTTGTGTCTCTGCCAGGCTTTGGTATCAGAATGATGCTGGCCTCATAAAATGAGTTAGGGAGGATTCCCTCTTTTTCTATTGATTGGAATAGTTTCAGAAGGAATGGTACCAGTTCCTCCTTGTACCTCTGGTAGAATTCGGCTGTGAATCCATCTGGTCCTGGACTCTTTTTGGTTGGTAAACTATTGATTATTGCCACAATTTCAGCTCCTGTTATTGGTCTATTCAGAGATTCAACTTCTTCCTGGTTTAGTCTTGGGAGAGTGTATGTGTCGAGGAATGTATCCATTTCTTCTAGATTTTCTAGTTTATTTGCGTAGAGGTGTTTGTAGTATTCTCTGATGGTAGTTTGTATTTCTGTGGGATCGGTGGTGATATCCCCTTTATCATTTTTTATTGCGTCTATTTGATTCTTCTCTCTTTTTTTCTTTATTAGTCTTGCTAGCGGTCTATCAATTTTGTTGATCCTTTCAAAAAACCAGCTCCTGGATTCATTAATTTTTTGAAGGGTTTTTTGTGTCTCTATTTCCTTCAGTTCTGCTCTGATTTTAGTTATTTCTTGCCTTCTGCTAGCTTTTGAATGTGTTTGCTCTTGCTTTTCTAGTTCTTTTAATTGTGATGTTAGGGTGTCAATTTTGGATCTTTCCTGCTTTCTCTTGTGGGCATTTAGTGCTATAAATTTCCCTCTGCACACTGCTTTGAATGCGTCCCAGAGATTCTGGTATGTTGTGTCTTTGTTCTCGTTGGTTTCAAAGAACATCTTTATTTCTGCCTTCATTTCGTTATGTACCCAGCAGTCATTCAGGAGCAGGTTGTTCAGTTTCCATGTAGTTGAGCGGCTTTGAGTGAGATTCTTAATCCTGAGTTCTAGTTTGATTGCACTGTGGTCTGAGAGATAGTTTGTTATAATTTCTGTTCTTTTACATTTGCTGAGGAGAGCTTTACTTGCAAGTATGTGGTCAATTTTGGAATAGGTGTGGTGTGGTGCTGAAAAAAATGTATATTCTGTTGATTTGGGGTGGAGAGTTCTGTAGATGTCTATTAGGTCCGCTTGGTGCAGAGCTGAGTTCAATTCCTGGGTATCCTTGTTGACTTTCTGTCTCGTTGATCTGTCTAATGTTGACAGTGGGGTGTTAAAGTCTCCCATTATTAATGTGTGGGAGTCTAAGTCTCTTTGTAGGTCACTCAGGACTTGCTTTATGAATCTGGGTGCTCCTGTATTGGGTGCATAAATATTTAGGATAGTTAGTTCCTCTTGTTGAATTGATCCCTTTACCATTATGTAATGGCCTTCTTTGTCTCTTTTGATCTTTGTTGGTTTAAAGTCTGTTTTATCAGAGACTAGGATTGCAACCCCTGCCTTTTTTTGTTTTCCATTTGCTTGGTAGATCTTCCTCCATCCTTTTATTTTGAGCCTATGTGTGTCTCTGCACGTGAGATGGGTTTCCTGAATACAGCACACTGATGGGTCTTGACTCTTTATCCAACTTGCCAGTCTGTGTCTTTTAATTGGAGAATTTAGTCCATTTACATTGAAAGTTAATATTGTTATGTGTGAATTTGATCCTGTCATTATGATGTTAGCTGGTGATTTTGCTCGTTAGTTGATGCAGTTTCTTCCTAGTCTTGATGGTCTTTACATTTTGGCATGATTTTGCAGCGGCTGGTACCGGTTGGTCCTTTCCATATTTAGCGCTTCCTTCAGGAGCTCTTTTAGGGCAGGCCTGGTGGTGACAAAATCGGTCAGCATTTGCTTGTCTGTAAAGTATTTTATTTCTCCTTCACTTATGAAGCTTAGTTTGGCTGGATATGAAATTCTGGGTTGAAAATTCTTTTCTTTAAGAATGTTGAATATTGGCCCCCACTCTCTTCTGGCTTGTAGGGTTTCTGCCGAGAGATCCGCTGTTAGTCTGATGGGCTTCCCTTTGAGGGTAACCCGACCTTTCTGTCTGGCTGCCCTTAACATTTTTTCCTTCATTTCAACTTTGGTGAATCTGACAATTATGTGTCTTGGAGTTGCTCTTCTCGAGGAGTATCTTTGTGGCGTTCTCTGTATTTCCTGAATCTGAACGTTGGCCTGCCTTGCTAGATTGGGGAAGTTCTCCTGGATAATATCCTGCAGAGTGTTTTCCAACTTGGTTTCATTCTCCGCATCACTTTCAGGTACACCAATCAGACGTAGATTTGGTCTTTTCACATAGTCCCATATTTCTTGGAGGCTTTGCTCATTTCTTTTTATTCTTTTTTCTCTAGACTTCCCTTCTCGCTTCGTTTCATTCATTTCATCTTCCATTGCTGATACCCTTTCTTCCAGTTGATCGCATCGGCTCCTGAGGCTTCTGCATTCTTCACGTAGTTCTCGAGCCTTGGTTTTCAGCTCCATCAGCTCCTTTAAGCACTTCTCTGTATTGGTTATTCTAGTTATACATTCTTCTAAATTTTTTTCAAAGTTTTCAACTTCTTTGCCTTTGGTTTGAATGTCCTCCCGTAGCTCAGAGTAATTTGATCGTCTGAAGCCTTCTTCTCTCAGCTCGTCAAAATCATTCTCCATCCAGCTTTGTTCCGTTGCTGGTGAGGAACTGCGTTCCTTTGGAGGAGGAGAGGCGCTCTGCATTTTAGAGTTTCCTGTTTTTCTGTTCTGTTTTCTCCCCATCTTTGTGGTTTTATCTACTTTTGGTCTTTGATGATGGTGATGTACAGATGGGTTTTCGGTGTGGATGTCCTTTCTGTTTGTTAGTTTTCCTTCTAACAGACAGGACCCTCAGCTGCAGGTCTGTTGGAATACCCTGCCGTGTGAGGTGTCAGTGTGCCCCTGCTGGGGGGTGCCTCCCAGTTAGGCTGCTCGGGGGTCAGGGGTTAGGGTCCCACTTGAGGAGGCAGTCTGCCCGTTCTCAGATCTCCAGCTGCGTGCTGGGAGAACCACTGCTCTCTTCAAAGCTGTCAGACAGGGACATTTAAGTCTGCAGAGGTTACTGCTGTCTTTTTGTTTGTCTGTGCCCTGCCCCCAGAGGTGGAGCCTACAGAGGCAGGCAGGCCTCCTTGAGCTGTGGTGGGCTCCACCCAGTTCGAGCTTCCTGGCTGCTTTGTTTACCTAAGCAAGCCTGGGCAATGGCGGGCGCCCCTCCCCCAGCCTCGCTGCCGCCTTGCAGTTTGATCGCAGACTGCTGTGCTAGCAATCAGCGAGATTCCGAGGGCGTAGGACCCTCCGAGCCAGGTGTGGGATATAGTCTCGTGGTGCGCCGTTTTTTAAGCCAGTCTGAAACGCGCAATATTCGGGTGGGAGTGACCCGAGTTTTCCAGGTGCGTCCGTCACCCCTTTCTTTGACTCGGAAAGGGAACTCCCTGACCCGTTGCGCTTCCCAGGTGAGGCAATGCCTCGCCCTGCTTCGGCTCGCGCCCGGCACGCGCACCCACTGGCCTGCGCCCACTGTCTGGCACTCCCTAGTGAGATGAACCCGGTACCTCAGATGGAAATGCAGAAATCACCCGTCTTCTGCGTCGCTCACGCTGGGAGCTGTAGACCGGAGCTGTTCCTATTCGGCCATCTTGACAGCATTGTTCTTTAAGAGACCTCCACTGCTGTTCTGAGCATTCACTACTCCATTCACGTGTCTTTCTTACTCTCTAAACTATGAATGGCCCGAGAGCAGTCTAATTCATTTTTTGAATCCCTAACTAGTACAATTCCTGGCACATGGTAGATGATCAAAAACTGCTAATTGAATGAATAAATGATAACGTGAAGGAGCTGGATGGAGATCCTATGTGAAGCTTCAATGCCACAATCCTTCATCCAAGGATGGTCTCACTGGACCTTTACTTCCCCTCAAAGAACCACCATCCTCAGTGTGAACTGAGGGGTTCTTCCTTGCATGGGAATCTTCCTGCCCCTGTGAAGCCTGTGAATCGACAAAAGCATTATCATCACGAAGCCTTTCATAATAAACTCTAGGCTCTTGACTTAGAGAATATATGCAAAAATTATAAAAGACTAAAATTAAGAAGAAATAAACATGAGAATCAACAAGTAATTTTTGAAATAATTGAAAAACATAGTTAAAACCCTAGTAGTTTTATGACAGAGAGCTTATCCAATATGTATTTTAAAAAGTATTTCAGAGCAAAAAAAGAAAAATAAAAAGAAAAGGAAAAGTTTCTACCTTATTTCATGGAGCTAGAAAACTCCTGATACGGAACTAGAGAAGAGAGCAAAACAAACAAGCAAAAACAACAAAACCAATAACAGAGTTCCTACAACTTTCATCTTCCACATTCCTGAGCACTAGGTTTGGCACTTCAGGGCGTAGGGCAGTCGCAGAACTCATCAGTGGAATGAACCTGCTTTGGGATTTGGTGGTCCATTTGGTGGGGCAAAAATGATGAAAGGGAAGGAGCATCAGAGCTCAGCTGGCATCCCTGACCATCCTAGAAAATGTGTTATTTTAATGGGGAAAGTTATCTCTGCCAGAAAAAGGTTCAGTTGCTGATAGGTAGACCCTCCTCTCCTCAACAAGAATTAGCTCAAGAGACCAGGTAAGTGTTTTATATGTAGCAAGAGCTGCATTTATTTATATGAGGACATCTTCAGGCTAATGAAGGCCTTGCCATTTTAGCAAGCTGACAACCAGAATATCATATTAGATTTGTGGATTAGTAGCAAGAAATTGAACCAGGAGGAGTCAGAAGAGTCAGTTCTGACTATATCCTAATTAGATCTCTTACCAGCTTGCACAGCCTTGGGAAATCTTCTAACATCTGGGATCCTGTCTCTTCTGTAAACAGATGAGGTTACCTAAGGCTAACCTCATGGGGTGTTGAGAATCAAATATGACAACAGGAAAGAACTTTAGAATTTTTAATATTATATTAAAGAGGACTGTTTGTGTAGGGGAACCTTCAGAGGATGTTGATAAAACACACTCTAATGCTGTTATTTGTTAAACCACTCACTAACTTGTAACCTTGGGCATATTACTTAGCTCCTCTGGGCCTCAGCTTCCTTATCTGCTAAATGGGGATAATATTACTTACTCATCTGGTAGTCCTGTTGTTATGATTAAATTAGTGTTTTAAAAATGCTTACATGTGTAAATGTTTAAGTAAAATAAAATATTTATTAAATAAAACAAAAATTAGATTAATGAGGTATCTTGAAAGCTGTTTTTCATAAGATTATGGCTTATTGGGTAATAAATAAAAACAATGAAGTAAGATTTGATGCAAATTATAGCTAATCATTTTTGATGAATGTGAGAGTACTTTGTTGCAGGCATTTTAATCTTGTGGTAGTACCCTACCTTTGAATTTGGTGACAAAGGACTTGCAAACGCCTATCTTAAAACAAATAGAAATGTGGGCATAGATAACACACCACTGGGATAAGGTCTGAGCCATATGATGAATTTGGGCATAAATTAAGATGAATAAAAGCAGAAACTTGGCCTTTATTCTATTCCTGAATTTTTACCTGAGTCAAATATTTAGAAGTCTAGATCACTGTCACTGCATTTGTATGCATTTATGTTCACCAAATTAGGTGACAATGTTTTAGGACTCCTATGTGTTATCATTCTTTGGAGTTCATCGTGGCATTTGTGCACAACCATGTAAAAGAAGTTTAAAGTGTGGAATCCCTTCAGCATTAGCCAAACACTGTCACTTTGGACCTGAAGCCATCTCATCGAATCACTGTCAAAGCTCCAGTCTGTTTGGCTTCAACCATGTCTTTACCTTTAACCTGGCATAGTTTCTAACTATTGCTTTCTCACTCAGGACTCCCCATCATTCCAGAAGAAATGCACACATTCTTAAATTGCAATTTTGTGATCACATATTCTGAATGCTACAGAAAGATGCACAGAAGATATACAGTCTCAGGCAACTTGAAACATGCCTCAAGATATTGACAAACATGTCCATATGCAATTATTTTCCCATGGCAAAATTAATATCAACAAAACCACCTATTTACAGGAAAGAAGTGTTGAGCCACTTTTGTAATTTTAAATACAGGGACTAAAACTACAGATGCTTATAATTATTGAATCCATTTCTTCAATGTGTTAGTCTTATTCCATCAAGATTAATGAGATCACAGTGAACTGTGGTACCCTTTAGGCCCATCAACCAGCAGTGTCTACCAATGAGAGATTCATTTATACAGATGACTGTCCCTAAGGGATAGGGTGGGCCTGCTCAATGAGTAATGGCAAGTAACCTCAGTCCTCTGGCCACAGCTGTTTAGATTAGAAGTTAACACTTGACCGAACCCAGGCCAGGTTCTGAGTTTGGGGAAAAGGATTTGGTACACAGTGACAGTCAGGACCTTGAGTTCAGAGGACAGGTAGGACTGCTTAGAACAGCCACTTTCTCCATCACAGACAATGAGGCAGATAAAGCTGATCTGCAGGGAGAGAGAAGCAGATGTATGGGGGGAAAAGGACATGTGTCAAGGGGATGAGAAGTAGGGGCAAATCAAGGTTGCTTAACTTCCTTACTGTGTTTCTGTTACTACTCCCAGGCCTTCTCTAGAAGGTGGATGATGCTTCCAGCCCTTGATTCTGTGTAAGATCCTTGAGGCCTTCCAGTGTCATCTCCGCCCTCCCCTTTAGCCTAGTTTGGGTAGGTTTTTGTTATTTTTAAATAAATAATTCCTGACCAGCACAAGTCATTAGGCAGAAAATAGTGAGGGGAAGAATTAGTGGACTGATTACTACTGTGGTTCTTTGAGGTAGTGTGTTTGATCAGGTCTTCCTCTTGCACACCTGTCTTCTTGGGTGGGCTACCTACTGGTTTGGCAAGGGTTGGCCTTTCTTTGTAGGCATGGGGTTTGTGTTGAGGAAACCAGGTAATCACAAATTTGTCATCCATTAATCAATCTGAGAAATATTTAGTGAGCATCTTACTAAAGCTAACATTCTCTGAGAGCCTTCAGAGATGTCTAAGTTAATAAAATCAAGTTCTTTCTCTCGAGGAGCTCACTGTCACTAGCCTAAACCTCTTCTTTAAGCAGATCTGTGACTCAAGAGCAAATTTTGTGTTAATTCTATTGATTTTTATTTTTTTGAGATGGACTCTCACTCTGTCGCCCAGCCTGGAGTGCAGTGGTGTGATCTCGGCTCACTGCAACCTCTGCCTCCTGGGTTCAAGCAAATCTCATGCCTCAGTCCCCCGAGTACCTGGGACTACATGCCTGTACCACCACCCAGCTAATTTTTGTATTTTTAGTAGAGACGGGGTTTCACCATGTTGGCCAGGCTGGTCTCAAACTCCTGAGCCCGAGTGATCTGCCCATCTTGGCCTCCCAAAGTGCTGGGATTACAGGCATGAGCCACCATGGCTGGCCTAATTCTACTGATTTTTTTGTCTTCAACTTTAAGTTCCAGAGTACACGTGCAGAATGTGTGGGTTTGTTAGATAGGTAAACGTGTGCCATGGTGGTTTGCTGCACAGATCAACGCATCACCTAGGTATTAAGCCCAGCGTCCATTAGCTATTCCTTCTGGTGCTCTCCCTCCTCACTTCTGCCCCCTCCTTTCTGTCCCCACCACCACAGGCCCCGGTGTGTATTGTTCCTCCATCCCCCATGTGTCCATGTGTTCTTATCATTCAGCTCCCACTTCTAAGTGAGACTATGCAGTGTTTGGTTTTCTGTTCCTCCATTCTTTCCCATCGTGTGGCAACTATTCTAATGAGAAGCTGTAAGAAAGTTTAAAATCCAGAAACTAGGTAATCAGTTCTTTAAAAATAGACTTCTGATGGCATGAGTATAATTTCACATACCCTTAAAATTTTTGAATCAATTTCACATGTCCATTATTTATATGGAGCATTTTGATATCTAAAACTCCAACTTGAAATTTCATGGCAAAAATTATACAGATCAATTTCACATCAAATCCTGTTTTGCCTTGGCAGTGTGCAATTTCTTCCCTTAAAAAAAATATGTATCTAGTGTTGCTTCTGAGTTTCTGCCAAGAACCCTGGGATCTGACACAGGAGTTCTGGGAACTCTGTTCATGAGTGTACTGTAACTCAGAAAGTAGTGTGTTTTCCCAGACTTCAGGCTCTGGGCAGAGGGAGGAGATTTAACCTCTAATTTCTCCTTTGGATTGCACCCTCTGGTAAAGCAGCCACTGGTGACTTAGAAACAAAGATAGAAAAAAAAATGGGGAAAGAGGAAGAGAAGAGGAAGAGGAAGGAGAAAAGGAAGACGGAGAAGGAGAGGAATGAAAAGCAGCAGTAGAAGAAATTAAACCAAAACAAAGGATTCTGTCTGCAGTTGTTTTCCTCCAGGCTCTGTGCTTTGCCGAATCAGATGCTGAAAAAGGAGGGTCCGTGATGTCTCAAGCTCTGTCTCCCTCTGGTGACCAGTCTTACTATCTCGGGACTGCAGCACAGGCTGTGGTCATCCCCATTTTTGTTTTTGTTTTTGTTTTTCTGAGAAGCAGAAGCCACACTGATTAAAAGAAACAAAAAATTCTCAGTCTTTCCCTTTGAGTACTCTAAGGTTAGCCCCGGTTGGGGTGGCAGTATATAACCCCACTCACAGCACATGCTCTGAATTCAACTGCCTGGGTTTGAGTGTCAGCTCCACTGTTAACTATGAGGCATCCAGTGCACGATTGAAACTCTGCGTCTGTTTCCTCATCTGTAAAATGAGAAGGAGCGTGCAAGTAGCTCAGAGGTTGCCGTGAGGAATAAATGAGATACCGTACATTGGCACTTTGCACTGTGCCTGGCAGAGAGAAGGCACACTGCTGTCGTTTTGATTTGGGCCTTCACAGGGGCACCATTGACAGAGGGCTCTGGAAGCAGAATCTGTGAAGACACTCTTAAGCAGTAGGGAGCACAGCTTTTCCAACAAGACCAAAGCATCTGGAAATGAGGCATTAGCCAGGAAAGGATGGGGTGTGTCTGTTAGGAGTCAGTTTCCACATAGGAATTCACAGCTCATGGTTTCAAATCAGATCCTAGAAGGTAAAAACATACAAAAAACATAAAATCTTTTCACACCCTAGTCACCAGAAGAATTCAGAAATTTCTTTCTCAGGGAGATTCTAGAGTCTGACTCTTCAGGCCAAATTCTGATTCTACTACTTTTGTACTGTTTGACTTCGGGCAAATTACTTGGATTTTCTAAGCCTTAGTCTCTTCCTCTGTAAAATGGGAATCAGATTTGCTCCTCCCCACCCACAATGTTCCTATGATAATTAAAAAGACCATCTGCATAAAACACCTAGCAAATATTTGCTCAGAGGAAGCCCTCCATATATACGTTACATATCAACTCCAATCCGAGCTGAGCTTCTCGCTCTCAGAGTAAATTCAAGCCCAGTATCAAGGGAGAAAACTTGCTAACTGTAATTGCTGAAGCAATGGGGTTAGAAGGAAGTCCATGTCCCTTCTTTACAAAAGAGATTTTCAGAATTGGCTGCAAATTGGAATTGCCTGGAGAGCTTTGAAAAATGTCAAAGCTGGGTCCCCACCCTCCAAGGTTCTGATGTAATTGATCTAGGGTGTGTCCTGGCACGGAGATTTATAGAAGCTCTCCAGAAGATGATGATGTGCAGCCAAGGTTGAGAACTACTGCCTTAAGAATACCTTTCTACACAATTGCATGCTGCTAGATATTTAGATTTTTCCCCTGTACTTTCACGCAAAATTTGCTAAGCTATGCAAGATAAAAAGCAACTTAAGTGCAGAGTAGACTTGGAATCTGAGCAGTTTGACTGGCTTTCAAGGGTCAGAAAAACCATGGATACAGACATGCAAGCCACAACAAGTATTTTTGCAAACAGCCATCCTCTTCAGAACTGTAAACCTGACCCCATTCTCTTTGAAATCCCTTTCATTTACACAGGGGGCTGAAGTCTTCTGCCATCCATCAGAGACCTCAAACCTAGGTCATCATTCACACACGTATACACATGAACTCAAGTCAACAGTCAACACTAAGGAAAGCCTTAAAAGGGTTGTCTTTGTGAAAAGAGGTGAATGAACTCATAGGAAAGGGGAGGGCTGGTCTGGGGTCAGTGGGAAGAATCTGTCTCTACATCTATGGCAAGGGACTTAGAAGGAAGCCACCAGTGTTCTATTTGTCCAACATCCAGAGCCCTCTGGGAATAACTTAAGGGTCAGGCAGTGGCTATGAGTCAGCCCAAGAACCCAGTGATGTTCTTGGGTGAGTGGGGACCTGGGGTGCCGGGGAAGTACAGTAAGCAAGGGTTCCCTTTCCAACCAAGGAGGTAGGTGCAGGCACACAGGAAGAAGTCACCTTGAGGGGAGAGAGGTAGGGCATATCTAGTGAGTCTGGGGATTGCATTAGAAATTAGAGGAGAGCTTTCAAGGACAATCCTGCAGTGTCCCTGTCTCATTTTCCCTCTGGAGCCAGACTACCTGGGTTTGAATCCCAGCTGTGCCATTGTGTGACCTGGGCTTGCCACTGAACCTCTCAATGCCTGGGTTTTTCCACTTGTAAAATGGGGATGGTAACAGCACTCACCTAACAGAGTTGTTAATGAAAGGCTTAAATGTCAATTAATGCAATTAAATGTAATCAATGTCAAGTGCTTTAAATAGTGCTTAGGGCATACTAAGGACCATATTCAGTGTTGATAATTATTTCTGATCTAGTGCGGAAGAAACATGTTTAGGTTTTAAAACACAAGTGACTGCAATGAAAGGGGCTGTACAAAAAACAAAAAAACTAAGAGCAAAATCCTTGGCTTGGGAGAATTGTCACACTTGTGCAATAATGACCTTTCCTTTAACTTCAGCGGTGGAGGTATTGGAAGGAGGTGATGGCCGAGATCAAGCTAGGAAAAGAATGCCAATGTCAGGCCACAGCCAGCTGGTGTCCTCCAAAGTGACAGCAGGGGATGCTGCAGGAATAAATGCAGGCTGAGCTGTATCCCTTCTGCCTCACAGGAAGACTTTATGTGTTTCACAGAGAATGCTGGCTGCTCTGCATTCCTGGGATAGGAATTTGTTTTTAGCAATTTTGTAATAGGGATAAAACTAGTTCTCTCTATTGTTAGGTCTTATAGCCTTTTGTTGTTGTTGTTGTGAACTAAGCTATTGAGCAGCTGGCCCCTGAAGCATGAGGCCTATCAAACGCGGAGGCAGAGTGCTCCCATCTTTGAGGGCAATTCTGCTCAAATTCTCAAGAGCAACTACAAGGGTCTTGGAAACTTTTGGAATGCAAGATAAGATGAAGCCCGCTAAGGGGAGACCGAGGCCCTCATCACTTACTGTGACAAACTCACAGACTCTGTGACTTGTCTGACATTGCTCTGGGGAAGGCAGCGCTGGGACACTGCTGGTCCCCAGGCTCAGACAAGACAGTTAGATGTTTGGTCAAGGGTGTTAGAATAACCAATTCTAGGTCCAGCAAAGCCATGATTTTGTCTATGACATGTAAGCATCATAAACACCCAAAATAACTTCAGTCCCGAGAAGATTCCAGAAATGGTAAAAGGTAGATTCAAAGTGTAGCAGGATAAAAGGAAAAGCTATTTCAGGGCCTCTGTTAATGAGAACATCAACCAAAGTTTTCCCAGAAAAGGCTTTTCACATGGCTTCAAAGTTTTTAAAATTAATTAACATTTTACATTTAGCATCCCACGAATTTCACATCTGCCACTGATTTTCTTACTAATTAGAAAAGCTGTTGGTGGAGGAATTGTTAGGAGATGTTTGCACAGCACAAATTAGGGCATAATTAGAAGGCAGGGTGTATGCTAAAGAGCAGCAAGGCTGATCCATCAGCATTTACACCAGCGGAAGGCTCTTCCTCCTCTTGGTTATTTGAGCTAATTTCTATTAGAATCCTAGATAAGTGTAGGTATAAATCCCCTTTGATAGTTTGTTGGGAGTTGTTTGAAACTATGCAGGCTTCAGAGAGAAGACTTACCTTCAGAAGTCTTTTAGCCTCAAAATCCAATGCAGAATATTAGAGCCACCTAATACCTGTTCTCAGGTGTAATCAGGTGAGACCTTGTACCACTTCCATAACTATCTGATAGTTAGATTTTAGAATGCTGTAGGTAAACATCTGAAATCTTCTCTTCTCTTTGTGGAATCCTTAGCCAAATTTGTAGGTAGCCCCAGCTATCATGGAAAACATAGCAGGGGCCCAGCTTATTATTCTGTGGCTCCAGCTGCAGTTCTCATCATCATTGTTCAGCCATTTTGTCTTTAAGATCTTACTCAGGCACTGAAAACAGTCTACTAATTCAATATAGAACAGATAGGTAGTATGAACTATATACCAAACACACAGTAATTTGTCATAGAAAGTAACAGTGAAATGGAAGGTGTTTCACCTGCCCACAAGAAAGTAACTATTTTATTGAAGAAATAAAACACACACTGGAAGCCAATGCCAGACAGGCTATGAATAGTTGTCAAAATGAGGAAACTGTGAAGGTTTCTGAAGCCAGAGACTCTGCTCCAGTCTCAGAAGGTAGCCATGATATTGATGAGAACCTGTAGCCCTTGAAACAATGTAGCACAGTGAGATCCCTGTTGTCATGTGGTTCTGATTGCTTTGAATGCTTTGTAGAAGGAAATCCCCACGACATAGGTCATGTTAGAGGTCATGACTTAGGGTTCCCAGATGATACCAGTATGTTGTTAATACAAAAATTGCCGTTGCCCCCTCTTGGAAAATCCCTGTTCACTGTCATCCAGATCATCCAGCAGCCATCTGCAACCTCCAAAGACACTTCCTGATTATCCAAGCCTGTGAGTCTTCCCTCCAGCTTTGTGGGTTTGGCTAACTCATGACAAAGTTCTTTAATCCAACATGTGTCAGGAAGTTCTCAGCCATCACTTCAGCCTGCTTACCCACATCAGGTATGCACCAATATTGTATACACATGATCATTCCTTAGGCCAGTGGTTGCAAATCAAAGCTCACAAAGGCCAGGAAAGTGACAAATGATTGTGAAAATGCTGGCAAGCTAGAGGGCACAAGCCCCTTCTACAGAAATCAGCCACCACTTGCTTCTAGCCACATGGGTACATGGACCTAGCATTGCCAAATCTTTCTGCTTTTTCACCAGAAACCCAAACACTGTATCTGTATAGAAAATTTAAAAATTTATCAATTTTGAAAATATTAACAACAAATTCAAAACTTAAAAAACCTGCAAGTCAAACAAAATCACACACACACACACACACACACAAAACTCATGCTACATTTATTTCACATGAGGCCTAGATTGCAGCTGCTATAGGTTGATGATCCCAGTCTCAAGAGATGTAAACAGAAAATGCCAACAGGATTTAGAGATGGGCGATTTTGGGGTTAGATGAAAGAGTCATAGGAGACTGAAAGAAGAAGCACCATGACAGCTGGGTGCAGTGGCTCACGCCTGTAATCCCAGCACTATGGAAGGACGAGGTGGGCAGATCACCTGAAGACAGGAGTTCGAGACCAGCCTAGCCAACATGGTGAAACCCCATCTCCACTAAAAATACAAAAAATTAGCTGGGCATGATGGTGGGCACCTGTAATCCCAGCTACTCAGGAGGCTGAGGCAGGAGAATCACTTGAACCCAGGAGGCGGCAGTCATAGTGAGCTGAGATTTTGCCATTGCACTCCAGCCTGGGCCACAGAGTGAGACTCCATTTCAAATAAACAAATAAATACATAAATAAAATAAAAAGAAGAAGAAAAGAAGCACCATGACAAATTTTCTGCTTTGTACTAAAGACATGATATCTGGTGCCCTCTTTATTATTCATTTTTACCATTCAAGAATTGGAGATTTTAAAATATTATGAAATGCTTTTATGAATATATGAACATATTCTGTTAATATATTCCCATAGTAACTCTCCGTGTCCCTAGAAAGCTATTCCTGCAAGCATATGCAGGAAAAATGATGTAACATGTTGGGATAGAGGTAAATAAATCCCTCAGGCAAAACAATTTTTAAAACTCAGGAATTCTAACACATATCATTTTTTAAATCTAATAGAGTGATATTCTGCTAAAAGAACATTTACTCTCTGAAGACATATCTGCAGCTGCATGATGCCTTTAGGAGCTAGAAGTGCCTCATTTTTTACCAAGAGCTTCCACATAAAATAAAATTACACTGGAATTCCAGAGATAGTTATTAAATGTTCCTTCTGGTACAATAGTGAGGGGATGCAACTAAAATAGCATACATCTTTTTTGTACAACATTTTTAAGGGAGTAAGTTGCTTTAAAATTTTATAGTGATCACGATTACACCTCAGAAAAAAGGGATTTATTTTTTCTGGTAACTTTTTTTTTTTTTTTGAGACGGAGTCTTGCTTTGTCACCCAGGCTGGAGTGCAGTGGGGTGATCTCAGCTCACTACAACCTCCACCTCTCAGGTTCACGCCATTCTCCTGCCTCAGCCTCCTGAGTAGCTGGGACTATAGGCGTGCACCACCATGCCCGGCTAATTTTTGTATTTTTAGTAGAGACGGGGTTTCACCATATTGGTCAGGCTGGTCTTGAACTCCGGACCTCGTGATCCTCCCAAAGTACTGGGATCACAGGTGTGAGCCACCACCCCCGGCCTTCTGGTAATTTTTAAATACTCTTTCACATTAAAAAATTAAGCTATTTTATATACAGCAAAAGTTCACCCTGTTTAGTGTACAGTTTTGTGAGTTTTGATAAAAGACATACAGTTGTATACCCTCTGGTGCCCTGTGTTGACATTGGAGTTAAATATAAAGACAGTCTCAAACCTAGATCCATTAATTACTTAAATTTATTCTTTTCACTTATTCAGCCACTTCATATCCTATTAATGTACTGGGCATTGGTCCTAAACTCCTGGTTTCAAGGGATCCTCCCACCTCAGCCTCCCAAAGTGATGGGATTACAGGTATGAGCCATCGTGCCTGACCTATTAATGTTCTAGGCATTGGAAATACAAAGGAACCAAAACATAACCCCTGACAACAACCAGCTCTTTGTTTTGGAGAGAAGCCAGACACCTACAAGTGAGAATGTCAAAAAGTAGCTGCTATAAAGGATTTCTGTACAGATATCACACCCACTTATTCATTTAACTAATCTAATCTGACCAACCCATCAGTACCGGGTCTACTGCTACATGTTGAGCGTGCAACTGTGGACAAGAGAGACCCTCAAACTCACAACCTTGCTGCGGAAACAAACAGGTGAACAAATAGATACAGTACAGAGCATTCTCTGTTAGGGAAGGGCAGAGATTTGTGGAGTCACATGGAAGGAGCACTCAACATCCACTCAGGATGGGGGCCTGTGCAAAGCTACATCTTCAGCTGAGAGTGGAGGGGAAGGCGTGCTGAGAGAGGCATGCAGGCTCTTGTTGAATTCCCTTTGTGACTCCTCCAGCATAGCCCAATTCTGGAAGGGGTTGAGGAAAACTGCACAGGGTGGTAAAATAGTTGCTTACTGGATTGATTTATGACTAGTTAATGATGGAGAAAATGTGTGAGAAAGCATTTACACAAAACTACAATCCAAGGGAACTTCTGTTTTTCATGCTGCAATCAGGCATAGAAAAATGGCTGTCTTGCCGACAGGGAGTCTGTGCTGCCACTGATCCATGCGGTGGCAGCGCCAGGAAAGTCATTTATTAGTAGGGGGAGGACACAGAGCAGGCCTGGGTGTCTGGTATCAGCTGCCCCACCCGGGCCCCAGTGGCCCAGCTCCAGGTGCTGACAGCCAGAGGCTGAGCTTGTGATGAAGTAGACATTGGCGGGCCAGTTCCCAGCCAGCCAGCCACGGGGTGCTGAGATAAGCAGGTCTAATGGGCTGCCTGGTTACCCTATCAATCTCCAGGCAGGCAGGCAGGCAATGGTCAGAAGGCGGCCAGAGCAAAAGGCCCCTGGACTGGAATGCTTGGTTTTGTCTAGCTCCACTGGTCTGGTCTTCTGTATCCTCGATCATACTGGCTGGTATTCATGGGCTAACAAGGGGGAGAGTTAATATAAATGATCAGAAATGTATTGGCTTGAATGTTTATTCCCTGCTCCCTCCCCACCCCTCTATTACAAACTAATGGAACTCTCCACCACAAGTCAATGACTTGCCTTCAGTCCTCCTTTACCCCTGGCCGCACCTTCACAGTCTCATCTGTTTTCCTGTACATCTAGATGCTGGATGCTTTTTATAAATTCAGCCTTGGAAACAAAAAGACCAGGGGTTCTCAGCCTCAGCAGCTCTATTGACATCTTGGCTTACAGAATTCTGTGTTGTGGGAAATGTCCTGTGAATTATAGGGTGTTTAGGAGCATCCCTAACCTCTACCCACTAGATGCTACTAGCACCCACTCTAGTTGTAGCAACGAAAAATGTTGCCAGGCCTTACAAATGTCCCCTAGGGGGCAAAATTGCATCTTGTTGAGAAACTCTGTGCTAGACCTGGGTTCTAATTCTGCTTCTGCCACTTAACACGTTACTTAGCCTCTCTGAGACCCAATTTCCTTGTCCATAATATATCTTCTATGTTTGTTATAAAAATTGGAAAAATGAAAGTTGATTAATTCCTGGCATGTGATATGCCTTCCAAGTGTAGCTGATAGTACCATTTCAGTACTCTGTGAATTTTCCTAATTTATTTGTGATTCCAGATTTCTAGTGACCAAACAGTTCAAGGAGGATTGAAGAACTGACAGAAATTTCCTTGGCTCCATAGCCTGCCACGTGAGGACACTTGGCTTGGGTTGCATCACCTAAAAGTATAGTTAGGGGTCTTTGCCTGGGAAAGCTGCTATTTTCAACATTCCTGCAAAATGGGATCAGTGGCGTCCTGAGCCTAAAGAGACTTCTTCCTGGTCACTGCTGGCTCTGGGCTTTGAACTGCCTCCTTCACTTCCCATGATGAGCATGTAGGTCACTGGTGGTTTCTGAAGTCAAGATTTGAATTCCCTAGTAGCTGAGATTCAGGACTTGAATCCAAACCAATTTAGTGGTAGAGTATTTGCAAGGGGGAAACTATTTGAAAGGGGGAAACTATTTCTTGGAATAAGTTGTAATTTTGAAAAAAAAATGCCCTTTTAGGGTTGTTGAGCAAGGTTTAAGGAATCTCTTGCCTCTACCTCCACCATCCCAACACATACACGCTTCTCGTTCTTATTCTGAAAATATACACAATTTTGTACAGCACATTGACAGGTGTTCTTCAAGAAACCAATGTTCTTTTGGCTGGTTGATATAAGAAAATAAAAGCAGCAGCATAGAAAAGGAGACACACTTTACAGTTTATCAAAAGTATGAGGTGGCCAGATGCGGTGGCTCACACCTGTAATCCCAGTACTTTGGTTTGGGAGGCCAAAGTGGGCAGATAACCTGAGGTCAGGAGTTTGAGACCAGCCTAGCGAACATGGCGAAACCCCATCTCTACTAAAAATATAAAAATTAGCTGGGCATGGTGGCAGGTGCCTGTAATCCCAGCTACTCGGGAGGCTGAGGCAGGAGAATCTCTTGAACCCTAGGGGGCAGAGGTTGCAGTGAGCCAAGATCGTGCCACTGCACTCCAGCTTGGGCGACAAAGCAAGACTCTGTCTCAAAAATAAATAAATAAATAAATAAATAAATAAATAAAATAAAATGTATGAGGTGACAAGTTGCCCTTTCTTCTTCCTACTGCCTTCTCTCTCATTTTTTCCTTTTATTTCTTTTTCCTTCCTTCCTTCCTCCCTCCCTCCCTCCCTCCCTTCTTTCCTGTCTCTCTCTCTTTTCTTTCTCTGAAAATCCTCTGTTCTAGGACATGCCATGCATGATGATAGTTGCAGAGCTAGGACATAATAACCGGACTGAATAAGAATGGCAAAATTAATTTTTCCATCATATTGGAGTGAGCCACATGTCAAACACAAGTGTACACTTCAGTTGTGTGCAAATTTTGGTCCAAGTTTTACTCTTTTGGAAGAATAAGCATGTCAGGTACCTAGGATCCAAAGAGGAGTAAGGTGGTCTTTACAACCAAAAAGTAGAGAATCTAACAGGAACGGATTAGATCATAGATTTGTGCAGATTAGGTTAGAAAATTGACTGAAAAGAGACTACAACAGTGCTCGCACAGAGTGAGTGGTCAACACATTTTAGGAGAAAGAAAAGAGGAAGCAGAAGAGAGGAAGGAAGGAAGGAAGGAGGGAGGGAGGAAGGAAGAGATTAAGGAAAGAGAGAGGAAGGAAGCAAGGAAGGAAGAAAGAAGTTAGAACCTTATAGGATGGTATATGTCAAATGGAAAATGAGTGGAACAGGCAATTCTTTAGGAATTCAGAGAAGGTTCCAGGGCATGGGTTAGTCAGAGAAAACTTCTTGAGATAAACAGGGAGAGATGTATGAAATGTCAAATAGTTGAGTAGAAACAGAGGCCTCACTTTAGCCAATGACTTAAATATTTCTAAGAGATTCTATTAAACACAAACTTTTTCAAATGTCTAGAATTCTCTTCTGAGTTCCTCAAAATATCTAGATGACGGAGGAAAATAAAAACCATTGTCTCTTAGATACGTCTTAAACCATGTATTTTTAGAACACGTGAACATGAGATTTGCCTATGTAGTAGACATCCCGTGAATTTGAGGGAGACCAAGGCACATCTAGGAAAGCGCACAGCTGTCTTCCCTAGAGGTAACCAGAAAAAGCCAGAGATGTGCCCTTATTTACCTACTCTAAGCTGGTGGTCATGAATTTCTATCAATGTGGGGTTGTACGTTCTGCTAGGTAAGTAGTAATTTCTTATATTATTCCTAAGTTTACCTCTTTTGGACTCTTAGATTTATATCTGAATCCCTAAAATATCATATTTTCCATATGAGGAAAAACATATTCAACTCCATGTCTTTCATTTACCTGTTGACCAGCACTGTTGGTTCTTTCTCAGATATGAACTTAGGATCAGCTGGGATCAAATCTTCATTTCTATTTAGGGCAAGAGCTTCCTGGATCTTGGTACATTTGAGAAAGTGAGATGACAATAGGGCTGGACCCAGAAATATGAGGCTCCATGCAAGGCGAACAACTTGGTATCCCTTCAAACTGATAAATTATTTGTATATTTGTTTAACATTTATTTAGTAAGGTTGAGGAGATATTGTTTTTTTTATTAATCAAAGTTGTGTACTTTTTACTTAATGCTCAAAATTAAGACATTATTATATGGGAAGTATGAATTTACTTCATTTTCTTTTTATTTTGTTGTAATCGTCTTGGAATTTCTGTTTTCTGGACTAATTTCTTGGACAACATATTCAGGTATCCAAGCATTAGATAACAAAATAATTCCATTTTCAATAAATAGTATTGTCCCATGCATTAGTTAAATTAAATTAATTAATTAATCAATCTATTTATTTTTGAGACAAAGTCTTGCTCTGTCATCCAGGCTGGAGTGCAGTGGCGTAATCTTGGCTCACTGCCACCTTTGCCTCCTGCCTCCTGGGTTCAAGCAATTCTTGTGCCTCAGCCTCCCAAATAGCTGGGGTTACAGGTGTGTGCCACCACAGCAGGCTAATTTTTGTATTTTTGGTAGAGATAAGGTTTCGCCATGTTGGCCAGGTTGGTCTCCAACTCCTGACCTCAAGTGATCTGCCCACCTCAGCCTCCCAAAGTGCTGGGATTACAGGCGTGAGCCTACACAGCCTAATATTTTGATTTTAGAAAAATATTAACTGGCTGGTTTCAAGATTTGTACTGGGCAGACAGCTTTTTTGGAGGAATGGTTTTTATGGTTCCACTTGATATGTCTACTTTGTTGAAAGCAGTACCTACTTGTATTTTAGCAGTGTGATCTACAATCTGGATAGATACCCAAGTTGACAGGTGCCATGTTTCTAATTCACTCTGCCCAGTCGGCCTGCCAATGGATCCCGCTCTGGATGACAGACCTGGGCACTGGCTCTGCAGATCCAGTGCCTGTTACCTGAGGGCCTTCTCTGGCCAATCCTTGAGGACTCACTATATGGAAATTGTTCATGAAAGACTGAGCTTCCAGAGTCTTCTCTTTACAAATCTGTAAAAATAAAATTGACTATATATTTATTGGAAAGACATATTTAGGAACAGGATAAAGATAATTCCATTAGGATCCTATCACATTTTCCATGGCATAAAATTTCAGTTAAATCTCCCAGTGTGTAGCTTTTCTTTTCAAAATTTTATTACTCATCTCATTCCTTTTAGGTTTACTCATCCTTCTCTCATTCTGCTCTGCTCTTACTTTGTGGTCTACTTTATAATGGATGATAACTGGGACTATAAGATATAAGGACAGACTTTGACTTCAGAAACTTAGGGTGACCTTAGTTTCTAGGTTACTTTTAAAATACTCTGTGGAGTATAGGGGAAGTGGGACAAATTATACCTCTGACCTTAGAAAATTACTCAAAAATTTCCCTACAGGTCTTTTAGATTCCTACATCCCCACATGATTTGTCCTCTGCTTGTTGCTGATCTTACCTTCTATCACTTGGCCTTATTCACTCCGTATTAGCCATAGTGGATTTCTTGCTGTTCCTGAAATATGACAAGCTCATTCCCACCTCAGGCTTTTTGCATTTTTGCTCTTTCCTTGGTCTGGAATACTGTTTCCAGATCTCTACCTGGTTTATTCTCTCACTTCATTTAGATATCGATTCAAGTATTACTTCCTCAGAAAGGCCTTTTCTAACCACCAGTTTAAATAAGTCACCAGCTCTACTGTCATTCTCTAGCCCCTTACTTAACTTATACTTTATTTCTTATCACTATTTGATTTAGATATTTATTTTTCTTTGTCAGTTGTTTTATTCACTAGAATATAAGCTTACTTAGACTAATTTTTATCTGTTTTTTATAATACTAATATACTCTAATCTCTGTAGTCCAAAATAGGTAAGTGTAGGAACAATATGAAGAGTTACTGCTTACATAGTAGGCAGTGGCTTAAAGAACCTACAACTCCACATTGAGAGAAATTCATGGCCACCAGCTTAGCACAGATAAACAAGGGACATTGTGATGTTTGAGGGTAAATCTCTAGCTCTTTCTGATTCCTGGCTCAGAGTAGAGGCTTAATAATATGTAGTGTTGTATAAATGGTTAAATGCTTCAAAGTAAGAGTTGGGAATAGACAACTAGGGAAATTCTGCCAATATCGTATTGACAAGGGGGAATGTTTAGGTGAGTAATTGGCTTGTCTCTATTTTTTTCTTTTCATTGGCGAGAATCAGGAAGACATGAAAACAAATCAGAATTTTTACTAGTGGAAATTGTACAGAATCATGGCAGATGTACTCTATTTTCCAAAGTGGCTCTGTTGGCAAAAATGTAGAGAAGCTTGAGTTAACAGCTGTCACCAGGGCCCCAGGCAAAGTTGTAGAGAAGGTCAAGCTTGCATTCTGCATTCCACCACCCTCTTGCACTCCATTTATTGTACTCTAGCTATTGAATTTTCTCATACTGCCATCTGCTTTCTAAACCCTTTCATCTCTGACTGTTCTACTGATCTGCACAGAGATTTATCTTGTTTCTTCTTCACTGAGCTAGAGTTCCAATCCCCGAAGTTCTCATCAATAGCCTGTATCCCAATTGATTAAAACATTTATATTAAAGGGTGAGTGAGGCCTAAAGAAAATGTGCAGTTTGAAATATGGTCCATTGTCTCGTCTATTCTTCTGGGACCTGAGAGTCGTAAAATCAGGATTGCTGTCTCACACACACCCATTTCCACCCCAAGCTTTTTTGGTAAAGTCAGCCATGTAAGCTAGGGGGAGGTAAACAAAGCCTTGCTTAGGTGGACATCACCAGCGAACAGTCATGGCCCTCTACTAGGGCCATGCTAGGAGTCTCACATACATCTGTTCTTCATGTACAATCTTCGATATTTTTCTAATCAGACCAAACAAAGGGATTTCCTAGCCACCATAATTTTCATGGTCTTGTGGCATAGGCTACAGAAAACAAACTCTATGAATTAACAAACTAGTTAAATAGTAAGGTTACTTAGCATCACCTTGACCTGGAACCAGAGCAGAGTCCTCCTTCTCACTTTTGCCATTAAAGGATTTTATCCGTAATCTTGGATTTCAGGGGAAAGTCTGGGTTCCCACTCCCCTGACAAGCAGTGGTGATGAGTAGGACTGATTCCTGCATTTATGTAACCTTTCCTAGAGGTTCCTGGGATTGCTAAGGGGAGAGAACCCCAGAAAAAGACGGGGCTTTCTGTTCATTTTTCTCAGAGCCCTCATAATTTGGTGTATAAATGATAAAAGTGACATCATTTGTCTTCTGAGCTGCTTAAATTTGAAAAAGGCAGTTCTTTAAACAGTGGGGCAAATGTCCAATGGCAGCCCCAGACACAAGGGAGAATTGAGTTTCAGCAAAGAGCCTTGCAGCAGTGACTTTAAATATAGTGCAGTTGGATGCAAGCAATGAAAGTAGGACAGTGTGCCCTTTGCCTTGGATTTAAAGCAGACCTTGGCCAGGCGTGGTGGCTCAGGCCTGTCATCCCAGCACATTGGGAGGCCAAGGTGGGTGGATCACCTGAGGTCAGGAGTTTGAAACTCGTCTGGCCAACATGATGAAATCCCATCTCTGCTAAAAATATAAAAATTAACCGGGTGTGGTGGCACATGCCTGTAGTCCCAGCTACTCGGGAGGCTGAGGCACGAGAATTGCTTGAATCTGGGAGGTGGAGAATCGCTTGAATCTGGGAGGTCAGTCGAAATTGCACCACTGCACTCCAGCCTGGGCAACAGAATAAGAGTGACTCAAAAAATAAAATAAAATAAATAAAGTAGACCTAAGATCAAAATTTCTAGGGATAGGGCCCAGGAATCTGTTTTTTTTTTTTTTTGTTTTTTGTTTTTTTTTTTTTGAGACGGAGTCTCGCTCTGTCGCCCAGGCTGGAGTGCAGTGGCGCTATCTCCGCTCACTGCAAGCTCCGCCTCCCAGGTTCACGCCATTCTCCTGCCTCAGCCTCCCGATTAGCTGGGACTGCCGGCACCCGCCACTACACCCGGCTAATTTTTTGTATTTTTAGTAGAGACGGGGTTTCACTGTGTTAGCCAAGATGGTCTCGATCTCCTGACCTCGTGATCTGCCCGCCTCTGCCTCCCAAAGTGCTGGGATTACAGGCGTAAGCCACGGTGCCCGGCCGGAATCTGTATTTTTAATGAACACCCCAGGTGATTGTCATATGCATCCTGATCTGAGATCACTGCCTGGAAGTTCTCCTGGTGGAGCACACAAGGGCTGGGAGATGTGTGTGCTGATCCTCAGAATCAGAACTTCGCATGAGCTTTCTCATGTGGGGCTTATAGTGTGCAGGAGGTCTCGCACAGTGTGGAGCAGCAGTGGGACACTCTTTAGAAAATGTTTTAAAAAATCGACTTCATTGAGGTATGATTTTTAAATCATCAGTTTTACTGTACAGTTTGATGAGTTTTGAAAATATATATATATCTCTGTAACAATCACCCCAATCATGATATAGAATATTTCCAGCACACATAAAAGTTATTACATCCTACTTTGCAGTCAATCCACCTACCACCCTGACCCACACACTAGAAAACTACTATTATTTTTTCTTTCAGTATAGTTTTATTTTTTCTTGAAATTTATATAATGGAATCACACAGTGTATATTCTTTTGTATCAGTCTCCTTTTGCTTAGTGTGATGTTTTTGAGAATAATCTACATTGCATATATCAGAAAGAGAGAGAGGGAGAGAGATTGACTTATTTTAAGGAATTGGCTCACACAGTAAAATGGCTTGGTGAGTCTTAAATCTGATGCAGTAGGCTGGAGAATCAGGGAAGAGTTGCAATTCAAGTCCAAAGGCAATCTGCTAGTAGAATTCCTTCTTGCTCAGGGGAAGTCAACCTTTGTTCTATTAACTACTTATACTGATTAGATGAGGTCCACCCATATTATGTGGGGCAATCTGCTTTACTCAAAGTTCACTGTTTTATGCTGGTATAACTGGCTAACCATATGAAGAAGATTGAAACTGGATCTCTTTCTTACACCAGGTACAAAAATCAACTCAAGATGGATTAAAGACTTAAACGTAAAACCCAAAACTGTAAAAACCCTGGAAGATAACCCAGGCAATACCATTCTACACATAAGAACTGGCAACGATTTCATGACAAAGATGCCTAAAGCAATTGCAAAAAAAGCAAAAATTGACAAATGGGATCTAATTAAGCTAAAGAGCTTCTGCACAGCAAAAGAAACTATCAACAGCATAAACAGGCAACCTACAGAACAGGAAAAAATATTTGCAAACTATGCATTTGACAAAGTTCTAATATTCAGCATCTTTAAGGAATTTAAACAAATTTACAAGAAAAAAACAAACAACCCCATTAAAAAGTGGGCAATGGACATGAACAAACACTTTTCAAAAGAAGAGATACATGGGACCAATAAACATATGAAAAAAGCTTAATATCACTGATCATTAGAGAAATACAAATCAAAACCACAATGAGATACCATCTCAATACCAGTCAGAATGGCTATTACTAAAAAGTCAAAAAATAACAGGTGCTGGTGAGGTTGTGGAGAAAAGGAAACATACACTGTTGGTGGGAGTGTAAATTAGTTCATTGTGGACAGCAGTGTGGCAATTCCTTAAAGAGCTAAAAACAGAAATACCACTTGACCTAGCATTATCATTACTGGGTATATACCCAAAGAAATATAAATAGTTCTGTCATAAAGACATGTATGTGTATGTTTATTGCAGCACTATTCACAATAACAAAGACATGGAATCAACCTAAATGCCCATAAAGGATAGACTGAATAAAGAAAATGTGGTACATATACACTATGGAATACTGTGCAGCCATAAAAAAGAATGAGATCACGTCTTTTGCAGGGACATGGATGGAGCTAGAGATCGTTATCCTTAGCAAACTAACCCAGGAACAGAAAACCAAATACCGCATGTGCTCACTTAGAAGTGGGAGTTAAATGGTGAGAAAACATGGACACAAAGAGGGGAACAATAGACAGTGGGGCCTATCAGAGGGTGGAGGGTGGGAGGAGGGAGATGAGCAGAAAAAATAACTGTTGGGTATTAGGCTTAGTACCTGGATGATGAAATAATCTGTACATAAAACCCTCATGACACAAGTATATCTATGTAACAAACTTGTGCATGTACCCCTGAACCTAAAATAAAAGTTAAGAAAGCCCAAGTTCCTCATTTTAAATGTTAATCTCATTTACTAACACCCTCACAGAAACATCTAGAATAATGACCAAATAAGTGAGCACTGTGTCTCAGCCAAATTGACACATAAAATTAACTATCATGCACACACAGTTGTCCAGTTGTTCTAGGGCCCCGTGTTAAAAAGGCTACATTGTTCCCACTTGGGAAAATGTATTACCTTGGGACCTTTGTCAAAAATCAATTTACCATATATGTGTGGGTCAATTTTTGCACTGTCTATTCCATTGATTTATATCTCTATCCTTATATTCATACAACTGTCTGATTTCTCTAGTTTTGCAGCAAATCTTAAAAGGTGTAAATCTAGGCCAGTCGCGGTGGCTCATGCCTGTAATCCCAGTACTTTGGGAGGCCAAGGTGGGTGGATCACGAGGTCAGGAGATCAAGACCATCCTGGCTAACACAGTGAAACCCCGTCTCTACTAAAAATACAAAAAAAATTAGCTGGGCATGGTGGCGGGTGGGCGCCTGTAGTCCCAGCTACTCGGGAGGCTGAGGCAGGAGAATGGTGTGAACCCGGGAGGCGGACCTTGCAGTGAGCCGAGATGGCGCCACTGCACTCCAGACTGGGCGACAGAGCTAGACTCCATCTCAAAAAAAAAAAAACAAAGGTGTAAATCTAACTTTGATCTTTTCCATATTTTAGCTTTTCTCTGTCCTTTGCATTTCTATGCACATTTTAGAATTAGCATACCAATTTCTCAAAAAATAAAATTCTGCCACGCATTTGACTGTTATTGAAGTTACAGATCA
Source organism: Pan paniscus (assembly GCF_029289425.2). NCBI lineage: Eukaryota > Metazoa > Chordata > Mammalia > Primates > Hominidae > Pan > Pan paniscus. Next base: position 117,756,038 of record NC_073253.2, on the reverse strand, counting down.
ATTTGGGGACAATTGACTTCATAACTATATTGAATTTTTCAATTCATATACACAGTTTATTTCTCTACTTTTCAGGTCATCTTCAACTTTTCTCAGCAAAATTTTGTAGTTTTCAGTGTATAAGTCTTACACACGTTTTGTTAAGTTGCTTCTAGGTTGTTTGGCTTTTTGATGCAATTGCAAAATTTTTCTAAAATTTTACTTTCCAATTATTCATTGCTAATATATAGAAAAGCAATTTATTTTTACTCACCTTGTATACTGAAACCTTGCAAAATTTCAATTAGTTCTAGCACTTCATTTTGTAGATTCCTTAGGATTTTCTGTGTACACAATTATGCCATTTGTGAGTAAAGACAATTTTAATCTTAGTGAAGGCAGTAATTCTTTCACTATTATATAGAATGTTAACTATAGGCCTTTCTTAGCTGCCTTCTATCATGTTAAGAATGTTACTTTTTTTCCTAGTTGGCTGAAAGTTTTCATTCATAAATGTGTATTAAGTTTCATTAAATGCTTTTACATTATCTATTCATATATGGTTTTCTCTTTTATTGTCTCATTATGATGCATTACATTGATTGTTTTACCAAATCAACCTTTTATTCCTGGAATAAACCCCACATGGTCATGATGTATTATAATCTATATATATTGCTAGCTTTAGTTTGCTAAAGTTTTATTAAAGACTTTTTTGCTTCTACTTTCACAAGGAATACTTATCTGTAATTTTCTTTTCCTTCAATGTATTTGTCTGGTTTTAATATCAAGGTAATGAGTCAAAAAATATTCCCTGCTATTCTATTTTCTGAGTTTGTGTGGGATTGGTATTATTTCTTCCTTAAATGTTTGACAGAGTTCGCTAGTAAAGCCATCTTGACTGGAGGTTTTCTTCGAAGGAAGTTTTTTTTTTTTTTTTAAATCACACATTCAATCTATTAGATGTACTACTCTGCTATATATAGGACTTTTCAGATTTTTATTTCTTCTTGTGTCAATTTTGATAATTTATGTCTTTTATGGAATTTGTCTATTTCTTCTATTTTGTCAAACTTACTATCATAGAATTGTTCATAATATTCTTATTATCTTTTAAATTGGCCATAGAGTTTACAGTAATAATGACAATTTCATTTCTGATATTCGTGTTTTATGGTCTTTCTTTTTCCTTTTTGTTGGTCATCCTGGGGTTTATCAACTTTATAGATCTTTTCAAATAATTAACTTTTGTTTTCATGAATTTTTCTCTATTGTTTTATTTTTAATTAATTTCTACTCCTATTTTTGCTACATTTTTTATTCTACTTTGAGTTTAATTTTTTTTTTTTTGACACAGAGTCTCACTCTGTTGCCCAGGCTGGAGTGCAGTGGCATGATCTCGGCTCACTGCAAGCTCCACCTCCCAGGTTCATGCCATTCTCCTGCCTCAGCCTCCCAAGTAGCTGGGACTACAGGCGCCCGCCACCATGCCCAGCTAATTTTTTTGTATTTTTAGTAGAGAAGGGGTTTCACTGTGTTAGCCAGGATGGTCTCGACCTCCTGACCTCATGATCCACCCTGCTCGGCTTTCAAAGTGCTGGGATTACAGGCATGAGCCACCATGCCTGGCCTGCTTTTCTTTTTATAGCTTCTTAATGTGGAAACATATAATTATTTTAAATGTTACTTCTTTTCTAGCGTAAGCATTAAAATCTAAAAATTTACTACTTAGCACTGCTTTAGCTGCATGCCACAAGTTTTGTTATTTTTTCACTGTCATTCATTCAAACTATTTTTAAATTTCCTTTGTAATTTCTTCTTTGACCCAGACATATGCGCACAAAGATATGAACATGTAAGAAAATGAAATAATACTTTCTTTGTATTTATTACCTGTGTTTTTAATAATATCAAGAAAATCTTTCCACTAAATAAATTTTCTGCATCATTTTTAATGAGTGTATAGTTTTGCACATTGTAGATATGTCATACAAAATTTATTTAAACCAAGCACCTATTAACTTGGTAGTTTCTAATTTTTCAGTTACAAATTGTTGCAATGAATATATTTATGTATTAATCTTTGTGCAATTAAAATTTTTTTGTATGGTTTCTAATAAGTGGAATTGTTGGGTAAGGGTATCCTCTTTCAAGATAGTTTCCTATTTCATTCTGATTTTTTCTTGGCCTGAGACTACATTTTTTATATGTTTAGTTGAATTCATTTTTTTGCAAAGTTGCCACTTGTTTGATTTCTTCTAAGCCTTTTTATTTGTTGGTGAATGGTTTTTGCAGAAAATTCTTTCTATTGAATATTCATATTGAATCAAGTAAAGAGACAAAATATTTATATATTATATTTATTGCTTCTTGAAGGTTGATTATTATTATTTTTTTCCAGGAGTGATGTAGTCTGTGAGCTGCATCAGCCCACAGGTGTGGCTATTTGGTCGTCATAGTGATAAAAAATATTAAACTGCTAACACCTAAAATTTGAGGAATATCACATATAGCATTTGGATTTTCAGGCTATCTTGGAACACTGAGAATCTGACAATACTGAGCCAGCATTCCTACATGATAAGAATTAGTAGAAATAGAAAAATTACTCCTGCTTAGATAGGATATGTTCTCTCATTTTGCCATAATTCTCAGTCTGCCAATGTCACTCAATTAGGACACAGCCTGACTCTTCTAAGCATTTGGATTCACAATCCCCAATTTTGCAGGATAGAACTTATTAGAAGATGAATGCTACTCATGTATACGCAATCCTTGATTTACTATTCCAAACCATGAGACAATGGTCTCTACATGCAGGTGTGAACATTTCCCATTGTCCATGACTGGCATTCTGTTATGGCTCCTGCCCCTTCCTTCTCCAAGAAATTCTAGACCTCCATTGGTAACCTATTAGATTTATAGTTCCAAAAGGAAACTTGACTCTTTTGAGGTACGAAACAGAGATGTCCTTCTCTGTGCTTTAATCAACATGAGTCATTCAAGGCAAACATTCATTATCTCTAGAACTATGCAAACAGCATGTATCCACATAATGTCTCCCAGATTTTTTAGGTCTCAGTTTTAGGGTACACTGAAGTTACAGCTCTTACCCTTCAGGAGTTTTTAATTCATGATACAGTTAAATATATAAGTTGGGATCATATTCATCACGTGGGTTGTTTTCCATCTATTCCTCTACCCTACCAAGCCTAAGGGAATTCTCTATTTACCAGATCAATTTCTAGATTCTTTTTCTTCCTGTAAGTAGGGATTCTTTTCTGCTAGGAGAGAGGTAAGGTCAGTCTGAATAATAAAGTGATATAGAAAAGAGAGGGTAAAGACAGACAGAAAATAGAATAACGTGTTGAGACAAGTTATGGGGAATCGTGAATTGTAATGTGTTGGATTGGCAGCAAGTTTGTGGGGGAAGGGTAGAAGACGAAAGGGGTTTTAATAAATATTGGTATGGTCTTTGAATGTAGATCCCCTTTATGGTTCTTAAGAAACATAAGTGAAGGGTTTCAGTTGTTTTGAAATTACTTTTGGCTGTGGGCAGCTGTTTCTTGACTGCAAACCTGCTCTGAGATTGAGCTGTGTCTGTCCCAGGTTTATAAAAGTTATGCAGACTTATGAATAGGTTTTCCTTGTTCATATACTTCTTATTTTGTGCTATGATTATATTCATTTGCTGTTGATGATAGTAAGAACTGAGCACCTGTTTAAACAGATTTAAGATTGTTTCTTCTGGCCTAGGGTTTTGGTGTGTACCCTCTTTAAAAAAATTAAAGATCTAGACAATTGAGATATATATTTCTGTTCTACTTTTCTGTTTATATTTCTCATTCTATGGTTTTTCCGAGGTGGGGAGTCCACATTAAAGGTTATACTGCGTCTGGCTCTAAGATTTGATTTCTTAAACACATCCCAGGTCAACTAGAGTGCTAGAGTTTATTACTTTTCAAAAACCAAACCCCTGCCAAGTGAAAGGAGAGAAGGGCATATTTAGATGAAAGTGCTTGATGTTCAAATTCTGCAGTTTGTTGACATTTTATTGCTCAATGCAATTTCTCCTACCCTTCAGGGCATTTTGCTTAATGGTTTCCCAAGAACAGTATGATGAGGCTTCAAAGCAAGCGGCAAGTTTTAGCAACAATGCTGTTATTCCAGTTTATATGAGTCACATGTCCAAAACCTTGTATAAATCTGAAGTTTTTCCCATAAACACTTATGCCCAGAAAATATGGTAAGCTATGTTAACAAGCCATATTAGATATCAAGCATTAATATGGAAATAAACCAGGTAACTCCTGTGTAATTGATCTTTGTGGGGACTTGGAGGAGGGAAGGTGAACCTAAACTTTAGCGTGTGCTAAACTTAATTAATGGTTAACTAAATTCATTCAAAAATATCTGTAACTTGTGGTCTGATAGTGCTGGTTTTTGGATATGAATTTGTCATTAAGACTACCTGGGCTGACTCTCTTTTCGGACTCAGCCCACCTGCACCCAGGTGAAATAAACAGCTTTATTGCTCACACAAAGCCTGTTTGGTGGTCTCTTCACACGGACGCGCATGAAATTTGGTGCCGTGACGCGGATCGGGGGACCACCCTTGGGAGATCAATCCCCTGTCCTCCTGCTCTTTGCTCCATGAGAAAGATCCACCTATGGCCTCAGGTCCTCAGACCGACCAGCCCAAGAAACATCTCACCAATTTCAAATGCTGTAAGCGGCCTCTTTTTACTCTCTTCTCCAACCTCCCTTGCTATCCCTCAACCTCTTTCTCCTTTCAATCTTGGCGCCACACTTCAATCTCTCCCTTCTCTTAATTTCAATTCCTTTCATTTTCTGGTAGAGACAAAAGAGACATGTTTTATCTGTGAACCCAAAACTCCGGCGCCGGTCACGGACTGGGAAGGCAACCTTCCGTTGGTGTTTAATCATTGCAGGGACGACTCTCTGATCATTCAGCCACGTTTCAAGGGTGTCAGACCACGCAGGGACGCCTGCCTTGGTCCTTCACCCTTAGCGGCAAGTCCCGCTTTTCTGGGGAAGGGGCAAGTACCTCAACCTCTTCTCTCCTTGTCTCTACCCCTTCTCTGCTTTCCTGGGGCAGGGGCAAGTACCCCTCAACCCCTTCTCCTTCACCCTTAGCGGCAAGTCCCGCTTTCCTGGGGCAGGGGCAAGTACCCCAACCCCTTCTCCTTCACCCTTAGCAGCAAGTCCCGCTTTCCTAGGGGGCAAGAACCCCCCAATCGCTTATTTTTGCACCCCAACCTCTTATCTCTGTACCCCAATCCCTTATTTCTGCACCCTGACCTCTTATCTCTGTGCCCCAATCCCTTATTTCCGTGTCCCAAACCCCTCTCTGCTTTTCTGGAGGGCAAGAACCCCACTCCCCTCCTCCGTGTCTCTATGCTCTCTTTTCTCAGGGTTTGCCTCCTTCACTATGGGCAACCTTCCACCTTCCATTCCTCCATCTTCTCCCTTAGCCTGTGTTCTCAAAAACTTAAAACCTCTCCAACTCACACCTGACCTAAAACCTAAATGACTTATTTTCTTCTGCAATGCCGCTTGACCCCAATACAAACTCGACAGTAGTTCCAAATAGCCAGAAAATGGCACTTTGAATTTTTCCATCCTGCAAAATCTAAATAATTCTTGTCGTAAAATAGGCAAACAGTCTGAGGTGCCTGACGTCCAGGCATTCTTTTACACATCAGTCCCTTCCTAGTCTCTGTGACCAGTGCAACTCGTCCCAAATCTTCCTTCTTTCCCTCCCGCCTGTCCCCTCAGTACCAACCCCAAGCATCGCTGAGCCTTTCTAATCTTCCTTTTCTACAGACCCATCTGACCTCTCCCTTCCTCCCCAGGTTGTTCCTCGCCAGGCCGAGCTAGGTCCCAATTCTTCCTCAGCCTCTGCTCCTCCACCCTATAATCTTTTTATCACCTCCCCTCCTCACACCTGGTCCGGCTTACAGTTTCGTTCCGTGACTAGCCCTCCCTCTCCTGCCCAGCAATTAACTCTTAAAAAGGTGGCTGGAGCTAAAAGCATAGTCCAGGTTAATGCTCCTTTTCCTTTATCCCAAATCGGATAGCGTTTAGGCTCTTTTTCATCAAATATAAAAATCCAGCCCAGTTCATGGCTCGTTTGGCAGCAACCCTGAGACACTTTACAGCCCTAGACCCTAAAAGGTCAAAAGGCCGTCTTATTCTCAAAATACATTTTATTACCCAATCTGCTCCCGACATTAAATAAAACTCCAAAAATTAAATTCCGGCCCTCAAACCCCACAACAGGATTTAATTAACCTCGCCTTCAAGGTGTACAATAATAGAAAAAAGTTGCAATTCCTTGCCTCCACTGTGAGACAAACCCCAGCCACATCTCCAGCACACAAGAACTTCCAAACGCCTGAACTGCAGTGGCCAGGCGTTCCTCCAGAACCTCCTCCCCCAGGAGCTTGCTACACTTGCTGGAAATCTGGCCACTGGGCCAAGGAATGCCCGCAGCCTGGGATTCCTCCTAAGCCGTGTCCCATCTGTGTGGGACCCCAGTGAAAATCGGACTGTTCAACTCACCTGGCAGCCACTCCCAGAGCCCCTGGAACTCTGGCCCAAGGCTCTCTGACCGACTCCTTCCCAGATCTTCTCGGCTTAGCGGCTGAAGACTGACACTGCCCAATCGCCTCGGAAGCCCCCTAGACCATCACGCACGCCGAGCTTCAGGTAACTCTCACAGTGGAAGGTAAGCCCGTCCCCTTCTTAATCAGTACGGAGGCTACCCACTCCACATTACTTTCTTTTCAAGGGCCTGTTTCCCTTGCCTCCATAACTGTTGTGGGTATTGACGGCCAGGCTTCTAAACCTCTTAAAACTCCCCAACTCTGGTGCCAACTTAGACAATACTCTTTTAGGCACTCCTTTTTAGTTATCCCCACCTGCCCAGTTCCCTTATTAGGCTGAGACACTTTAACTAAATTATCTGCTTCCCTGACTATTCCTGGACTACAGCTATATCTCATTGCCGCCCTTCTTCCCAATCTAAAGCCTCCTTTGCGTCCTCCTCTTCTATCCCCCCACCTTAACCCACAAGTATAAGATACCTCTACTCCCTCCTTGGCAACCGATCATACACCCCTTACCATCTCATTAAAACCTAATCACCCTTACCCCACTCAACGCCAATATCCCATCCCGCAGCACACTTTAAAAAGATTAAAGCCTATTATCACTCGCCTGCTACAGCATGGCCTTTTAAAGCCTATAAACTCTCCTTACAATTCCCCCATTTTACCTGTCCTAAAACCAGACAAGCCTTACAAGTTAGTTCAGGATCTGCGCCTTATCAACCAAATTGTTTTGCCTATACACCCTGTGGTGCCAAACCCATATACTCTCCTATCCTCAATACCTGCCTCTACAACCCATTATTCTGTTCTAGATCTCAAACATGCTTTCTTTACTATTCCTTTGCACCCTTAATCCCAGCCTCTCTTCGCTTTCACTTGGACTGACCCTGACACCCATCAAGCTCAGCAAATTACCTAGGCTGTACTGCTGCAAAGCTTCACAGACAGCCCCCATTACTTCAATCAAGCCCATATTTCTTCCTCATCTGTTACCTATCTCGGCATAATTCTCATAAAAACACACGTGCTCTCCCTGCCAATCGTGTCCGACTGATCTCTCAAACCCAAGCACCTTCTACAAAACAACTCCTTTCCTTCCTAGGCATGGTTAGCGCGGTCAGAATTTTTACACAAGAGCCAGGACCACACCCTGTAGCCTTTCTGTCCAAACAACTTGACCTTACTGTTTTAGCCTAGCCCTCATGTCTGCGTGCAGTGGCTGCCGCTGCTTTAATACTTTTAGAGGCCCTCAAAATAAGTAGAGGCTTTTCCTACAGGGTCTGAGAAGGCCACCGCAGTCATTTCTTCTGTTCTGTCAGACATAATTCCTCAGTTTAGCCTTCCCACCTCAATACAGTCTGATAACAGACGAGCTTTTATTAGTCATATCAGCCAAGCAGTTTTTCAGGCTCTTAGTATTCAATGAAACCTTTATATCCCTTATGGTCCTCCATCTTCAAGAAAAGTAGAATGGACTAAAGGTCTTTTAAAAACACACCTCACCAAGCTCAGCCACCAACTTAAAAAGGACTGGACAATACTTTTTACCACTTTCCCTTCTCAGAATTCAGGCCTGTCCTCAGAATGCTACAAGGTACAGCCCATTTAAGGTTCTGTATAGACGCTCCTTTTTATTCGGCCCCGGTCTCATTCCAGACACCAGACCAACTTAGACTGTGCCTCAAAAAAAAAAAAAAAAAAACTTGTCATCCCTACTTTCTTCTGTCTAGTCATACTCCTATTCACCGTTCTCAACTACTCATACATGCCCTGCTCTTGTTTACACTGCCGGTTTACACTGTTTTTCCAAGCCATCACAGCTGATATCTCCTGGTGCTATCCCCAAACTGCCACTCTTAACTCTTGAAGTAAATAAATAATCTTTGCTGGCAGGACTATGCCAAATCTCCTTAAGCACTCTCTAATCAGACATCGAGTCGTCCCATTTCTTAGACCTTTTATACCTGTTTTTCTCCTTCTATTATTCCATTTAGTTTTTCAATTCATACAAAACCGTATCCAGGCCATCACCAATCATTCTATACGACAAATGTTTCTTCTAACACCCCCACAATATCACCCCTTACCACAAGACCTCCCTTCAGCTTAATCTCTCCCACTCTAGGTTACCACGCCACCCCTAATCCCGCTTGAAGCAGCCCTGAGAAACATCGCCCATTCTCTCTCCATACCACCCCCCAAAAAATTTTCGCCGCCCCAACACTTCAACACTATTTTGTTTTATTTTTCTTATTAATATAAGAAGGCAGGAATGTCAGGCCTCTGAGCCCAAGCCAAGCCATCGCATCCCCTGTGACTTGCACGTATACGCCCAGATGGCCTGAAGTAACTGAAGAATCACAAAAGAAGTGAATATGCCTTGCCCCACCTTAACTGATGACATTCCACCACAAAAGAAGTGTAAATGGCCGGTCCTTGCCTTAACTGATGACATTACCTTGTGAAAGTCCTTTTCCTGGCTCATCCTGGCTCAAAAAGCTCCCCCACTGAGCACCTTGCGACCCCCACTCCTGCCCACTGAGCACCTTGCGACCCCCACTCCTACCCGCCAGAGAACAAACCCCCTTTGACTGTAATTTTCCTTTACCTACCCAAATCCTATAAAACGGCCCCACCCTTATCTCCCTTCGCTGACTCTCTTTTCAGACTCAGCCCACCTGCACCCAGGTGAAATAAACAGCTTTATTGCTCACAAAAAAAAAAAAAAAAAAAAAAAGACTGCCTGTTTTAGTGTGATGCCTTAACCATTGACTTATTGGAAATTTACCAACAAGATGATGCATAATCCCAAGAACTTTGTCCTTCACGGGTATTTATTCCACAGGTCAAGGAGAATATGAAGTATTTATTAGCTTTAAGGTGGTTTTTACCTTATGGAACCACATACATACCAATAAAATGTGGCTTTATGAGGGATATATTTTAGTTCTTTTATGGTTAAAATATGAAGTGCCAATTCTTACACTAAAAGAGCTATTCAATCCCTCTCTTACAATTCTCTGCTTTTAGAATTGACTCTTCCCCCCCACCCTTTCTATACTTGTACTGGATTGGGTACTTGTCTTGGTCAAGTGACTCGGTTCAAATTGGAACATTTCTGTGCAGGTAGGCCCATAGAAATGATTATGCCTGGAGAAAGACTGTTTGCATTAATGGTTGCACCAACCTAAAAATGTCAGTAAGGATAGTGGAATCTCATTGTCTGCAGGTTTAGTAAAGAAGGTGCATGCTTTCGTGTGTCTGGAATCATGTGTATGAGCTACGTTCGGAAACACCTGGGAGGCAGCTGATCTCTCAGGTCTCTGCCCAGCATACCATACTTTCTCAACATGTGTTTATTACTGAAAAGCAGAAGAGAAAATCCTCTTGACCATATAATAAAATAAGAGGCTATAATAGCAAGTAGTCACTTTATTGCTGATGGTTTCTAACAGTGTAATCTTCCAAAAACTAATGTCAGCCAAACCTGCAACATTTAGGAGACTGGGGGGCTCTGAACTTGTGCTTTGGAAAATGCTAATACTTCCTTGAAATTTCATCTGAGAGTTCTCATTCTGCAATACTCATTGCACAACAGAGGAAATTTTCAGCTCTGGTTTTACATTTTCTTCTCTTTTGCGGGCTTGGGGACAGACCTCAATGTTATTTTAACTTAGTTTCCTCCAGGCAAGGAGATTTACTTAATTGGGTAGCCACTCAAGAAACCCTGTTCCTGCACATTTTGTATAACACAGGCCGTGTGCTCCTTTTGGTTTGTGGTGTGTCTGGAAAACAAAAGGAACACAGGAGAAAGGGGAAGCTCGGCCTGTGAAACATGTCTGGAAGGAGGCTGAAGGATATTTAAATAAAGTGATTATTTTTAAGTGTCCATTGGGCCTAGGTAAGTCCCAGCAAAATGGCCCTAAAATCAGAGGTGTGATTTTTCTTGGTTGTCAGAGTTTAAGTCTGGAAAGGAACAATATCTAGGCATTCACTTGGAATGTGGCTATTTTACATATAAGCAGAAGGAAGGATTTTCCATTCTCTTCTTATTCCTCTAAAGCTTAATGATGAATTGCTTCCTGCTGGAGACTTACTACAATCCAGCAGTTGTTGGGAATGTGACATCCCAGAATTGTCTTGCAGATGTGTGTGCAGGTCCAGAGAGACATGGAGGTCTGTAGCCAGGATGCCAGTAACCCAGTCAGACAAGACACAAATAGAATGGTTCCCTTCTTGAAGTCTTTACAGGTTTTGGAAATTGGCTATGACAATTAGTCCTACATGTGTGCTGAAAAAGGCAACCACCAATATAATGACTAGTAACTTCTCAATCTAACTTAATATTTACTCCCCATACCTGCTATTTACTGCCTGTAACTAGTTTATTAAAACTTTAAGTATATTTATTTTTAAAAGTACATCTCTTTCAACATAGATGAATTAAGAAAATCTATGCTATCAACAACGATAGATAACAACTTTAGTAATTTGCTTACTGGTTTCTTGTGCTAAATTAATGTAAATATGGAGAGTGATTATGTGAGAGAGAAACTTAAGGGAAGAGATGACAACTATGAGTTATTCACCTACAAACAGCAAAATTTTTTGAGTAAGAGACAAGAAATGTGAGAAGAAAAAAATTGCAGGGAGCTTAATGTAAAGCAGAAGTTCTCTTCTACCTCTTACTAACCTTTATTTATTTATTTTTTTGAATGCAGATAACATATTTTAGCTGTGCTGTAGGGTGAGTCTTCCTCAATCACATATCACCTGCCCCCACCCCACTAGCCGGTCTTCCTCCCACTAAGCCAAAACCTGGTCCTTGAACCTGGAACTTATGAGGCATAAGCGAACAGCGGATGGCTCTTTGTAATACAACTCAAGTTGAGAAAGGAAATAGACTTAGCATAAGTTACAGGAGACATAGATATCAGCACTAAGTTAATCTTTGTGGAGAGGAGGGAAGGCCTGTGCCACTGCCCCCTCCACTTATAGGATCCTAAGCACCATCCTCACCCCAACCTACCACCGTACCCAGCAGGGGAGGGAGAGAGAGTAGCGAGAAAGGACAGCCCAAGGTGAGTGCTTAACCCAGGAGGAGGCTGACCCTTGGAAAAGCAGGGGGAGTAGAAGGATGAGGGTGAGGAGGAGGGTCAGGGGAGCGTGTCAGTTCAGGTGGTCTGAGAAGCAGCCCTCCAAATGGGACTAGATGTGCAAGAGATTTATTACGGGCCTTGCCTCTGAAGGATAAAGGAGGAGGGCGCAGGTGTAGGCAGCAACGTCTTTCTGATACTGTGAGAGTGGCTCGGAAGGAGGACGGGGTAGGAAGAGCTCTAGACTGCAACACATTCAGAAAAAAATTTAGCCAGGTCAAGGGGAGTCCCAGACCACAGTTTGCCCTTGGAAGAGTCTCAGGGTGGGAGGATATGCCCTGGCTGTCATCCCTCTGCTGTGCTCAGTCACTGGCCTTGGGGTGAGCGCACAATAGAGCTGAAGGTGTCCCTACAGCAGGCTTTCTTGCAGAGAGCTCTTAGCGGGGTAATTCAGGGCTGCCACAAGGAGGGGTACATTGCATTGACGTGGAGTGCTCCTTAGAGGGACTCTCAGGATCTAGGACTAAGGCCCTGGATCTGGGTCAGAGCAACGAGACGAATTAAACAGAGAACTCCCTTTTGAATCTCTGCCCACCTGTCTGTAGGTTGGAAAATATTAAGGGCTGTTTGACTCTTTTCCAAGATTCTCTGAGCTTGACAAGCTACCAGTAAGGCCATTTGGCTGTGAACATGTAGTACTATGTTCCTATCTGTGATTCTCATTTTGACACTTAATCACATTACATGTGGACATGGGCAGCCAGTCACTGCATCTGAGTATATATTGGTCAGCCTCTATTAAATGCAAACCTTACAGGGCACCTGCTTGGCCTCAGCCAAACCAAAAGTGGTTTCTCCCTCCTCTCAGCTACATTGAGTCCCTCCACACATATTGTTTTCTGTCTTGCACTTTATATATTTGCGTATGTGATTTCTCCCAGCGTCCACAGACAGTAAGCAACTTGAAGATAACAATTGTCTTACACTTTGAATCAGCACTGCCTTGCACACACAATTGGTGTGGACTTCAACATCAGTTATTAGGTTGCTGCAAACATAATTGCAGTTTTTGCCATTAAAGGTAATGGCAATTATGTTTGCACCAACCTAATAAATAAAACAAAGGGGCAGGATTGGGCAGATAGAAAGGTAGGGTGGAAAAAACACGATGGAAACATTTATTTTTATTTCAGCCTACTTATTCTCAGAAGGTCTTTAAAATAGAAGACATAGGTGTGTTACAGCCATTAAACAGGATAAAAATGTAAGAACAAAGGAAGAGGGTGGAGTTGGAGACAGCTTGTTATACCAGAAAAAACTAGGCTAAGGATTGCTACTGAGATTAAATGCAAACTTTGCTTTTGACCTTTTCCTGGCAAGCAAGACAAAAAGGGAAAACATGAGTTATATAAGGTTCTTATTAGCTAATAAAAAGAAGCATGCCAGTTTTTCCTATAGAAGCATTTTTTTTCTCTAGTACTAACTCTAAGAGGAATTTATTTTATGGCCCCTTATAGAGCCATTGAATTTTAAAATATATGATGGTTTCAATAAGAGTTTTATAAAAAATATATAGAAACTTTTTTCTATATGACTATTTCTTATATTGATTTTTGATAAATGCCATAGTTTATAGATGACATTTCTATGGAAACTTAGGGTGTAGTTTAACCATCAGCAGTGAAATGAATTTGAGCCCATAGCTTTTGGAAGGACCCTGGAAATGGTACATTTCAATAATAATGACCACAAAATTATATCCAAATAGAATATAACTTTGGCTGCATTTCTTTGACATTTGGCTAAATAGTTCTGTTCCGGTATACACATTTTGATTTGACATTGGGCTTTCATGATAGTTAGAATAGTCTAAATTCCATATATGTGTAATGACCTAAAATTGATTCCAGCACATCCTAAACTAAACATTAGTAGAAATCACTCTGGGGGATGTGAAAGGTATTCTAAAAGACCTCTGGTTTATAAATCAGTTTAAGCACCCAACCCAATTAAACAAGTTTCTTTTGTACTCTGGGACTTCTTCGAGATATGAACATGATAATATATCATTACAGACTGGATTCCCTGGTAAGTAGACTCTGACCTAGAGATTAATGTGCAGGAAGTTTATTATAGATGGCTCTTGGGATCAACGTCTATATTACGGAAGAGAAAGAGGCTGTGTCAGGTAGAGGAAGAAGTTGGGACAAACCCATGGGGGAGGTCTGAAGCTGGGATGGCTTTCTGGGGTTGTCCAGAGTTATGTTAGGGGCTGGGTCTATATACCTGCACATTGACCACTACTGGATATGGGCTGCCCAGGGAAAGGCTGTGCTCTTGGGCAAGGTGACTTTCTTCAGCCAAGGGCAGTTCCTGGAGAAGGCTAAGACCTGAAAGCTCTGGGCCACCAGTACCACCAGCAGCTGGGGGACTACGTCCTTTGTTTCTGAAGGTGGGGCTTCACAGTGTATGTCAGGACTTTGTATGCACTGTTTACGTAACTAATTAGCAAAATATACATTAATCCTGGAGCATAGCCAAACATCCCCTAGTCCTAGTGGTAAATAGAATATGATTTGTGAAATGCTGCTTTATTCCAGTGGTGTATTCTTTATTCTGTCAACTGAGTATTTCAGTTAGGTTGTATATTTGGCTGCTCCTACCAGAAGACAGATATCAGTGATTTAGTCAATTAGGAGAGTTTTTTTAGTCAATAAGTAATATGTACAATTCAGGGCTCACATAGCTGCACAAGGAACTGGGTTCCTTATCTTTCCTTTTTTTCTTTTTTTTAAAGAATCTGACTTTTGTCTTTATGGCTAAAGAAGCAGTGCTGTATCCCACGGTAGTACAAAGGGCAAAAGATGAGTGCCAGGTAAGCGTTGTCCTCTACAAGATTCTCTAAATCCCCACTCTACGAATTCCACTTCCCTCTCATTGGCCAGATTGAGTCACATGGCCATTCCCAGTTTCAATGGCATCTGGGAAAGTAATTTTACCTGGGAACATTTAACTGTGTTCTTTTAATCAGAAGAAAGGGAGAAAGGACATTGAGGAGATAACTAGCATTTTCTACCACAAATAATAGAATTTAAATTCTTCTGCCATTGTTCCTAATTGGCTGAACAACTGTGAGAATAAATTCCACAGAAAAAATATACAGTTATAAAATACATATATGAGTATAACATCATGACAGATCACCGTACTTCTCAGATTCATTCTGTTTAATTAAGACTTTCCACATTTCATCAAAAATATTTCTTATGAATGTATCGCTAATTTACTTCCACCACTTGGGGCAGAGCTTTGTACATGGTAGGCATTCAGCATGTGTGTGTGTGTGGTGTGTACAAAATAATATGTTTGACGTCTAACAGTGTCCTAAGCAACAAGGTAATAAAATATCATATATCTTGGTGGTTTATCAAGAAGAGCCCCTCCAGTAGCAGCTAGGAAATGGTATTGAGAGGTGGGGTTTGGTCTTTGCTTTGAGTGTGCTTTGTCTTGGTTATGCTACTGCATAATGAGTCGTTTTCTGGTGATTTGACTTCTATAAACATTGATTTTAGGAAATTTAGAGAAATATTTCATAACAAGTGAAAACCTAGCTACATTATGTTTAAACATAAAAGTGTAATGACCCTATCCTGGATTGAAAAATTATTGCTGTGTCTTCTACCTCTCCCCTCCAGAAAAGAAGTTTCACTTTCTATAACTTTAGGATTTACAAAATTTCCAACATGTGAATTACAACACGGAACATGATTTTCAAATTGTATACATATTACACACACTCCCTTAAAACACAAAATAGGTTCTTCTCCACATTCTACCCCAGGTTTAGGGATATACTACTCTTCATTTCTCTTTGAGGTCAGGGTAATTTTTTGCGTATTCTTCTCAAATATTTTCTCGATAGACAACTCACAGAATCACAAAATTAAAAGTGGAAGCCATGGTGAATGCCAGAAGATTCTGCATTGCAACATGCTCCCAGCCGATGCCAATGCTGATGGGTTCTGACCACGTTTTGAGTTAGCAAGGTGCTGGTTTTAAAACTTAGTTGCACAAAGAAGTGTTAAGTATTTGAGGTGATGGATATACTAAGTACCATGACCTGACCGCTGTAAATGATATGGTTCCAAACATTACTATGTACCCCATGAATATGTATAATTATTGTTAACTTAAATCTGGTTGCATATGGAAATCCTAATATTTGTTCTTCTCCTTCTTCCTTCTTTCCTCCTCCTCCTTCTTTCTTCTTTTTCTTCTTCTTCGTCTTCTTCTTTACAAATACTGAGGCCTAGGTTCCACCACAGAGAGGGGATTTATTTGTTGGGGGTTTAGCTTGGGCATCCAATATTTAAGAGCTCCCCTAGGTGGTATAATGTACAGCAAAATTTGGGAATCACTGCTATAGACTAGTTGGAACAGTTTTTTCCACAAGTCTCTCCAAATGCACAATTTGGTAGACTTATCTATCTTTGTTGCTACTATGGCTGATACCAACTTCCAGGTCTTTTTTGTTCAAATGGAATGCCTAGCACAGGGCCTCATTCTTTGGCATGGGTTCAATCACAGTGTGTTGAATATATCAGCATGTGGGACACTTGTCCCACTCACATGCTCTGGCAAGAAGGGAGAAGCAACTTGCTTTTCACTGTAAACCTGGTCCAGCACATGTGTACTTACTGCAATTTCTTTGCCAGGTTTCTTTCAAGGAAGATCCCATATATATAGGGTTTAGTGATCTTGTAAACAGAAGGCAGAGAAGAGAGAGAGAAAAAAGGAGGGAAGATGACAGCAAAGAGGGAGGGAGGGGAGAGAGTAAGGGAGAGAAGGAAGGAGGAAGAGAGAGAGAAAAGGAGGACAAGGAGAGAATAGAAGAAGACTGGGGAGGAAATGAAAAGAAAGATGGCTGTAAGTTGTTAGTAGATACTAAACACCATCTGTGAGAGGTGATACTAAGATTCTGTTGAGATTAACAAATTTTTGGTCTCAGGAGACAGGAATCAAGTGCTTGAAAAGTTACATAAAACTATGCAATTGTTAAAGAATAAAGGGAAATAATACTGAGATAACATAACAATAATGACAGACCTATCAACCAATGAGAGTTATAGGCTAAGCGTAAATTCCATTTTTTATGAGGGGCAATGGTACCAACTCTGTTGCAGTAGTTCCTTAGGCTTACTTAGCTCTATTAACTTAATTCAACATTAAGGATATAGGTGGCTGCTGAAGAAAAAATATTTAATCTAGTTTGTATCAAGGAGTCTTTTAGGGAGTTATTTAAATATTTATAATTATTTCCTCTAGCCTGTACCATAATTTTGCTTATAATTATTCATTTTGAGAAAAATAATTGTCAGTCTTACTTGAAGATATCTTTTGAAAGCCTCATCCCCACTTCCAACCCTGTGATGCACATCTAGAACTTTCTTATTTGATTTGAAGTCTTGATACTGTTTTACAAGAATAAATAATGGGAATTTAATCCACTGAAAGTGGTGACAGTTTGGTATCTTGTTATCTTTTCTAAGAAACATTCTTAATTTGCTGCGTTGAACTTTGGCAGTATAAGTCCCTTTAGTGACATAAAAGAAGCCAGTCTTTAAAAGATGCTGACAGATGTGATTGTTTTTTTTTACAATGGAGCTGAGTTTCCTACTCTGCTGCATGTAATTAGGCATGCAGATAGAGCTTTACTCATTTTACTAGCCCATTGGGTGGCAGTTGGGACAGGGGCCTCAAAGCTCTGCTCACTAAAAGGAAACACACTCTCACTTTCTTTAACATGCTAATGCTTCTCAATTTCTAGAAAAAAATAAACGAGTTTTGTGTATTTTCATTTAAAAAATGGTGGACAAAACTAAGTTTGTTGTAAGGAAAACATCATTTGTACTAATTTCAAGCAACCATAATGTATCAATTTCATAAGGAACTTAGACAGTAAAGATAGGTACATGTATAATTTAAGGGCCATTATTTTTAGTATCCTAGCAACATCATTAAACAGAATGCATTATCAGCCCAGATTTCTTGGGCTGATCTGAATCTGCTCAACTTCCCTATTTTACCTTTTTTATTCTTTGCTCTTTTGTACTCATACTGCAGAAGCTAAAATGCTAGTGTCACTGAACAACTGAATTGCCAGGGTTTTCTAAGTCAAAGTAACATCTCTTTCTTTCAAACTCTTGAAATTTTCTTTGCTATGTTTAATTGGGAACTCTATGTGGCTTATGAAATCTCTGCCTAGCCCCCTTCATCTTTCACATTTAAAAACACAGTTTAAGAACAAAACTGGGACCTCTGGGAGACAGAGAGAGCACTCGCTGGGTCCTCTTTCTTTGAGGCTTCATTTTGGCCAAATCCCAAAGGTTGGCTGTGTGACCTCACCATCACCTCCTCTGCACTAAGCAGAAAGAAAACACAGGAGTCTACATTTCACATGTGCTTGCCATAAATTCTCTATTAGAATCTCAAGCAATAGGACAAAGTAGTGAAATATGAGGAAGAAATCAAAGTGGGTGGATAGGGCCAAGGGGCCATAAATCAGAGCGAGGGCATCTCGTTTGAGAAAAAGACCATGTGATAAATGAAGGTTCACACATGGCACCAGGCTCTAACAGTAGCAACTCACAGGACCCGGACAAGGACATAGCACATGGACTGAAATTCACAGATGTGTTGCTCTGTAAGTTCGAAAGGAAACTTCTCCTCGATGTGCATGTAGGCCTGTCTTGCCCTTTCCAGATTTCCTGGGCAGGGCAACGTCCCTTGCCTGAGATCAAAGGACTGTTAGAAGAAGAGCCAGCACCAGAACTCATGCCTCCTGTGTGCGAGTCCAGCAGTCAGTGCACTAGGCAGACAGCACAGTGTAGGTTCATTAGTGCAGTGGGGATAATAGGCAAATACATACCAAAGCCTAGTTATACGATTTACTGGTAGTGTTACCTGGGAACCAGGTCTTAAGACATTTCAAACTTTTGTTTTCTAATCTATAAAATGAGAGTAGTAACATCGCCACATAATAGTGTCTGGTACATAAAAGGCACTAAGGTATTATTAGCTCATTCTATACCTAATTGCATCTCATCAAGCCCAAGTTTGTCAGATGACCTACATATGCAAGATTATCTCTTAATTCAGTGATTTTATCTGCTCTCTGCACCAGGATACAGGAATGGTTCACATTCGACTGATTTGGCTGCAGTAACATTGCTACTAACTATAATAGCATACAGTGTTCCCTCCTACTGGTAAGAATACATTCTACTTTTAAACTAAAACTTGACAGGCCTCTTATAGGCCATGCCAACACTTTGAAAATAAAACTCTTGAAGTTTCAACAGAAATATATTTTTACATGATAGGAGGAAGCCTTCTGGAACTTACCACTTACATGGAGTGAAGGAGTTGCATCAACAATGGGGCTGTTATGAACTCGGGCTCCACACTGTCTCCTAAAGGGATTAGACAGGTCTCATAATGTGTCAGAGGCAGAAAAAAGTGACCCAAGAAGGGGCTAAATCCTTAGTTCTCCTTAATATTTTCCCATGTCAACACTGAGATTTGAGAAGGCAGAAGGAACTGACTTACTTTATATACTTGTCTGATCCTTTAGTACTTAATGAAATATAGAATGTTTTATTTGACCCCTATGGGAAAACTGCTAAACTGAGCAGTTTGTTCCTGAAATCAAATATCAGCAATCAAAATACTTGCAAAGTCCCTTAGAAATCAGAACATCACAGATTTGTTAGAAAGTAGGTGCCCCAAGCTTATAGGTGGCTGTTAACATTGTTTTATTTCCTTTATACAAAAAGTAGAAATGACAGAAAAAACACTCTTGACAGAAACAATACCACTGACCTGATCTCATGAAGGAGCTGAGCCAAATCTGCCCACATTATGGGGAAAGGGAGGTTCAATCAACATTAGCAAATACTCATGCAATTGATGAAATATAAAATGGCATCAGTGGCTTGGTGAACGTCCTGTGGGTAGGGTGAATCAATCTACTCTTAAAAAACATACATTTTCCCAATCATGCTTTTAAATGGCATCTTTTAAAAAAACAAGTTATATATACAGATATCACCCCAAAATGAATCTTTTACAGTCTACTACTATAAATTTAAGGCATCCTGATATTCTGTTCTTCTGCTGGTGAGGCATTGTTTTCATGGTTCTCTTTCCAAAGAGGATAGTCCAGAAATTTCCAATAATTTCCAAAGGGCATCAGTGAGAGAAAATTTAAAAAGTGATTTACAAGAAGAGTTCTTTTGACTCCGGCTCAGCAATGTGCTTTATGCTGTAGGATTTCTTCATTTTTCTATTGATGTCATTATGCCTAAGCAGAAGAGAAACCACAGGCCAAAATTAGATAAAACTATGGTCAAGTTACAAGACAATACCACTAAACAGCTCACCAAAAAATGGAAATTATCCTCACACAAACCACACTGAAGAACACTTCATTCCAATACGCAAATTATTCTCTTTTCATGTAAACTACTCTTTAAACAATGAAAGCAATAGTCCTGTAATAACACACACTTACTAAACACTCTTTAACTCAGCTATGGAAATAATTTCTCAACCATACTGATTGAAATGCATTTTACAGTCAAGGGAATTTTATCAGAGTTAAACAAGATAGGAAGTATAGTATTGTTGGCTGAGTATAAACAAAATATTTTTATTTTATTTAAATAGATTCACTGGTGACACTTTTATTCTCCAATAAGCTTGAGCCTTAAAAGTTTAAAGAAGAATGCTTTTTGGTGTGTGATTACTGAGTAATAGCATGTTGAAAGATCATAAGTAGATAAATCTATAGGAAAAAGAAAAAGCTAAAGAACAATATGCTCCTTTTCCCTCAGTACTTGATACCTGCTAAGTCTGCGGGAAAAGAGTACAAACTCGAGCCTTGGAACAGCTTTGCTTTTCAAATAAATTTTCCCTTGGGTAGGTGCAATCATTTTCATGAGGTATTACTCCCATTCTGGGTGTAAAATCTTCAGAGAGGAGCTATATTCTGAGGGTGGACAAGGCCACATATTACTAAATTACTTCTTGTTGCTACACCAGACAAAAACACTTTCTGGTAATGATACTAGCTATTATGAGACCACATTTGGATGCAGGAGAACCCCAGGCATGGCTCCAGAGTCTCAAAATTGTGCTTGCTCACAAAGACCATGAAGCCTATTTTCAGTGTGCTGGAATATATTTGATCACCATCATCATCATCATCATCTGAAAGTTATAATTCTTATTTTTATTTTTCCTCTAACTGGAACTTTAGAGAGCTGTCCATGGGCAAGAAAGGGAAAGGGAAGAGGTGAAAGAAAAATCTAGTTGGCTAAAAGATGTGCGAGAGATTCCAATTAAACATGATGGATTGAATACACACATTTGTCCTCCATATCCTGCAAAATAACACTGAAATAAAATAAATAAAAAAGGCACAAATTTAGATGAATAAGGGAAATGGGAGGAGAGGATACAACAGACAAAATGTCAATGGTATTTCAGAAACAAAAAGGTGGATGAACATTTAGAGTTGATTTAGCAGAGAAGGAAAAGCAAAAACCCAAGCTTACAGTCAGGGAATCCAACTAACTGATTTGCACTACCAGATGCAGGAATTAGAAGCACCGTGTACTTCTGAAGATGATAGCAACTATGTTAAAGAATGAAGAAGCTCTCTATATACTAACACATAAAGTCCTCCAACATGTCAGGTTAAAAAAAAGCAAGAAACCAAACTGTGTATACAGGGCGACACCTTTATTGTAAAAAGGAAGATAAAGATACGCATTTGTATTTGACTGCAAAAATTTAAATAAGATTTGCACATAAAACTCTATAAAAGCCGGGCATGGTGGCTCATGCCTGTAATCCCAACATTTTGGGAGGCTGAGGCAGGTAGATCAGTTGAGGTCAGGAGTTCGAGACCAGCTTGGCCAACATGGCGAAACCCTGTCTCTACCAAAAATACAAAAATTAGCCAGGTGTGGTGGCTGTAGTCCCAGTTATGGAGGCTGAGGCATAAGAATCACTTGAACCCAGGAGGCAGAGGTTGCAGTGAGCCAAGATCACACCATTGCACTCCAGCCTGGGTGACAGAGCAAGACTCTGTCTCAAAAAGAAAAAGAAAAAAAAAAAAACAGCTATAAAAAAGGAACAAAGAGAAGACCAGTAAAGTGATGTTGGAAATTAATATTATTATAACAGAAATAAAAAATTCAATAGCAAGATTGAAAGGCAAGTTTCAGTAAATATATTAGAGATTCAAACTAGAAAAAGTCAAAGTATGGAAAAATAGAGAAGAATCATTAGAAAATCTGAGGATCAGTCCAGTGTGTCTAACATTAGAATAAGAGGATTTTCAAAAGAGGGAACAGAGAAATTGGAGAAGAGAAAATTTTCAAAGAAATTGTACAAAACATTTCCCAGAACTGAAGTACTGAGGGTTCCAGATTGAAAAAGCTTGCTGAGTGCCCACAGCCCAGGAATGAAAACAGACCCACATCATGGCAAAGCATCAAAAAATCAAAATATTGGAGATAAAGAAGAAATCATAAAATCTTCCAAGCCATTGGCAGAGAAGAATAGGGCTTCTCAACAGACACATTAGAAGCAAAAGAAAATGAAATGATGTGTTCAAGATTCTGAAAGAGAATAATTTCCCACCTAGAATCCTATACTGAGTCAAACACTCAATCTGGTAAATTGAAGATATTTTCAGACTGTCAGGGTCTCAAAAAAATTAGCACCTATTTACCTTCCTTGGGTGGGAAGATATATGACTGAAGCATGAGAATAAACAAAATAGAAAGGAAAAGACAGGTTCAGGAAACAGAGTCTAAACAGGAGAGAAGCACAAGGAATTCCCAGGATGATGTGCATGAGAGACTCCAGGATGATAGCTGTGTGGCAGTGCCAGGAGGCAGCAGTGAAGATGGGGGCAGGAGGAGGGGTCTCCATGAACAGAGAGAAACTGACAAACACCTGAGCTGTCTGAGGGTGCTAAAAGATGGTTTGGTCTTCAGCAGAGTGTTTAGAAACGCATTGTAAATTAAGAAACCAAAATTATTTCCATGGCAAACATAAAATTGTATGAGAAAGAAAATATAACATAGGACAACACAATGAGTCCTTGTGATTAATATTTAAATAACCATAATGATAATTAACACTGAATACTGATTTAGCTCTTTAGAGTGATACAACTATATTCATGGGGGTGGGAGGAAGAGGAAGCAGGAATGTGTGCATGTGTGTAGGTGCGTGTGTGAGAGATAGGAAAGAGAGGGAAAGAGAGAGACAGAAAAAGAGAGAAAAGGTGCAGTGTTGGATTGTTGGATGCTAAAATGGAGCTAGACACATTTGGCTCATTGTTAAAAATACGGATTTAGGAGCCAGACTGAGTTCAAATCCTGGCTCCACAATTTATTGCCATCATTACTATGTAATCTTGGGCAAGATATGTAATCATTCTATGTCTCAGTTTCCAATATGCAAAATTAGGATAATAATAGTATCTGCTTGGCTGGGTGGGGTGGCACATGCTGGTAGTTCTAGCTGCTCAGGAGGCTGAAGTGGGAGGATCTCTTGAGCCCAGAAGTTAGAGGATGCTATGAGCCAAGATCACACGACTGCACTGCAGCCTAGGTGACTGAGCAAGACCCTGTTTCTTAAAAAAAAAAAAAAAGTATCTGCCACATAGTGTCATTGAGAAGATTAAAATAGTACATATGTGTAAAGCACCTGAAATATTCTCTGGGATACTGTATGTGCTTTATAAGTGTTTATAAGTGCTATCATTTTGATTTTCTATAGTAGAATGCCAGTAGATAACAGGGATACTATTTGAAACTGAAAATCTGTATGAGCATGTTACTTAGAAATAGAGAATACTAGAGAAAACACCTGAAGGAAAAGCGAATGGTCGATTCAAAAGAGTGAGGCTAGGGAAGGGGGTGGGTTTGGCACAGGGCACATCAGTCTTTATTATAATGCTAGTATTACTCTTATAAGTATCTATATCACTTTAACAATAAATTAAAATAGAACATTTAAAAGAAGGTTTTGGTCATAGTCTAAAGATAATAAAGTTTAGACTTTGATGGGCATTTCTGCTTTAATATAAGAGGTGCTGTGGTCAAAAACACTAAAATGAGCACTCTTTCTGCAGGACAAAACCCCTTATGATTAGAGCTAAGTCTGTACCAAGTAAAATATTAACTTGAGGCATTTATCTGAAAAATATCAGGATAATTCAATCCTCCCTGAACCCTTCAATTACCTAGTCCCAAATTAACAGTATTCAAAGAACGAAAGTGTTTGGGTAATTCTGGCATGAATTATTCAGATAATTTGCTACTCCTCTATTTCATTTTTGGATATGAAATCACATTCTGAGTGACCAAAATTGGAAAGAAAAAAAGCTTAAATTTAAATAACAGTTTTTCAAGTGTTCTAACTTGCTGACTCATCTAGGCATGGATTGCAGATTTCCACAGTCCATGGTGACCAGACTGCAACTTACAGCATCCATGTAGAATGGTCCACGGCACGCACGACATTTCCGCTGATAACCAAAACAGGGAAACCTTGCTATTTTCTGTGATCTCCCTCAGAGTTTTGACTGAGAGCACATCTATAAGTCTCATCTACTAAGAAATGGATTTTGGTTCAAGGCATGAAAACTTGTATTTGAAGTGCCCAAATGGAAACTCACTGTGGGTAGGTGGACTTGTGACCAGAAGGCCAATATTGATAAAGAACACACCATTTTTCCCCGCTGTGGGAAGACAGGCTCAGTCCTTTTTTTATTCATATTTTTCTCTCTTCTTCCACTTTTCCTCTCTCTAGCTTCACCTCTCTCCAAATATCTATGAAGTCTCTATCATGCACCAGGCACCAAGCAAGACACTGGGAGTACACGTGGAGTACAAAGGTGCTATTGGGGGTTGCTATTTTCATGAAGCTCTTAGGCCTTTTTCACAGAGCTTGCCATGTTTTACTTGAATCCTATTTTCATTCTCTCTTGATTATGATCTCCCTGAGTGAAGGAATCAGGCCTTATCCTGGCAGAGCAAAATGTGTGGGAGCTGAAAATATTTGCAGAGTGGCCCGGCCATCCAGGGATGTGGCATTAGGAAGATTGTCCATCCGCGCTGTCCTCAGCGTGGGGACGAAGAGCACCAGTGACTGGCCGGAGGAAGGATACTTGATGAAGGCACTGGAAAGTGGCTGTGTAAAGTCCCTATTTGGTATTTTTAAACTCAACTAACCTATTGCTTCTTTGAAACTCCAGCCTTAAGAGATGCAGGCAGGCTCTGTTCTTTTAAAGTACAAAGATGCCTCTAGTGGTGGCAGACGTGTGGTGCAAATATGACATTAATAGAACATGTATGTGCTTTGAGGTCACACAATTCAAAACTGGATCTCTGGGGAATAAGGAAAGGAGGGTGGGGGTGGAGAAGTGAGTTGTCCTTAGGTTTTCTGACTATCCTTAAATCAGGAGCGGCTTGTTGAAAGCAAGTGGTCTGGTGGGAAGATTTTGGTGTCCAAGGCAGTTCTCTTCCTGTTGTCTTCCTACTGTTGGTTCATGGGTGTTCACAAACTCCACACATTCATTTCCTGCCTCCCTGGAATAGTGATTTAAGAGAGTACGAGGGTCTTCCCTGCCTTTTTTATGTCTCAACATATCATACTTTGACACTAACTAAACTGTTTCACTGTCTTCTTGTGGTGCAATCTGCTTTCTCCTTTTCCCAGTGTAAGGAGCTTATGAAAAGACACCCCATTTGTGCATCCATCTTGGGAACTCTGCCAGCCTCTATAAAGACTTTGCTAAATTGTGCTTAGACACTGGGAAGATGTGATCATTCTGGCTTCTCATAACATGGACATTTTTTCTTTATACACAAGACTCTGCCTTATTGGCAACAATTCCCTGTAATTCTACTGTGCAATGGTCAATAGAAACCCCAAAACCTGGCACATTTGAAAGAAGGAACTGTCACTTAATTCATGTGAAGAAATAGTTCAAGGCCTCCTCTTCTTCTCCAAGTCATGGTATAAAATGAGGGTTTTCTTTCTGAAAATACTTTGAAACTACAGGCGAGGCTGAGGTGGGTGTGGGCAGGACAGAGAACACAGAACACCTAAGGAAGCATGAGGAGGCAGGAAAGAGAGAGAGAGAGTGAGAGAGAGAGAAAGAGTTGGCGGGGTTGGGTGGGGACACAGACAGAACACTTGGGGAAGCATTGGCGGGGAGGAACCACGGAGCACCTGGGGGTACACTGTGGGAGAGCACAGAGTACCTGGGGAAGCATGGGAGCTGGGAGGGTCAGTGCTGCTCTAAGGGATTCTGGAGCAGAGGCAATCATCCAACTTCAGGCACCTGGCTGTTGTCTTTCAACTTTTGCTCATTGGGCATGCAGCCTGATGCCAGCAGGTTAGAAAGGCAAACAGAAAATTATACTTCCGTTCAGGGCTTAGAACATGAAACTACAGGCTGGTTGCAGTGGCTCACACTTGTAATCCCAACACTTTGGGAGGCTGAGGCAGGTGGATCATCTGAGGTCAGGAGTTCAAGACCAGCCTGGCCAACAGGGTGAAACCTCGTCTCTACTAAAAAGACAAAAATTAGCTGGGTGGTAGTGGCATACACCTGTAATCCTAGCTACTCAGGAGGCTGAGGCAGGAAAATTGCCTGAGCCTGGGCGGTGGAGGTTGCAGTGAGCCAAGATCGCACCACTGCACTCCAGCCTGGGTGACAGAGTAAAACCCTTTCTCAAAAACAAAACAAAACAAAACAAAACAAAACAAAAATAAAAAACATGAAACTACAGTTTCTGAGCAAAAACTCAAATGTCTATAGTGTTAAGCACCAACTACTTTACTAAATACTTTTTCATTAACAGCTTTAACAAACTTTTCTGAACTGTTGCATTGGTGAGATTTGTCTGTCTCTGGAAGGATGCACTCAACATATATTACATAGTTTGGTAACAACACCTACATGATTGAGTAGGTTTATCATTATCCTTTCAAGAATCAAGCATATGAGTTAAAAATAATGTTAACATTTTAAGGTCAAAAAATGAAAGCAAGATTAAAATATGGTTATTTGATAATATATAGAGAAATGATGGCAAGGAGACATTTGTTCAGCAGCACCAGGGTCTTGTTGCACCGGCTGCATTTTCCCATCAGGATTCTGGAAATGCTTTTTACTGGGGCTGAGGATATGCTCTGGTTGGGAGCAGGTTTCAGCCAGGGCCTCACCTTTACTTCCCAATGTCTTCCACATCTTTGAGTAGGTTTATCATTATCCTTTCAAGAATCAAGCATATGAGTTAAAAATAATGTTAACATTTTAAGGTCAAAAAATGAAAGCAAGATTAAAATATGGTTATTTGATAATATATAGAGAAATGATGGCAAGGAGACATTTGTTCAGCAGCACCAGGGTCTTGTTGCACCGGCTGCATTTTCCCATCAGGATTCTGGAAATGCTTTTTAGTGGGGCTGAGGATATGCTCTGGTTGGGAGCAGGTTTCAGCCAGGGCCTCACCTTTACTTCCCAATGTCTTCCACATCTTTGTTCCTTTTTCTGTTTAGTATGATGTCCTGGCAATAAGGACAGAAATGTGTGTTTGTGTGTGTTAGGGGTGGGGGAATGATACCCTAAACTCTGACTCTCTAAGGGGCACAGCAGATGACCATTACTATAGTAGATGTCATCTCACTACTGGCGAAGCAGACCAGTCTCTTTGAAGTGGCTGCTGAACAACCTTAAGATCTATGCAAAATATTTGATACCAGCTCTTGGCTCTCAGTATGAAGTTCCCAGTGTGGCTAATACCTTGGCAGTAAAACCCACACTAATGGTGTTTATTGCTATATGATTTTTAAGGACTCTATGCTAATGCTGGTGCTAGGATTAGGCGTTTCCTAACCCCTCAGGCAACTGTGCCACTGTGGTCAAAGTGGGTGTTACTGGTGGTGGCCAGGGGTTATGCCCTTTTGCCTATCAGTAACTGGAATCACTGCTCACTTTGTGCCCTAAAGATCTCAGATGGACTTAAACTCTGGGAAATGAATGTTTCACTGGCATTTTAAGACAAGTAATTGCAAACATTTCCTTGGAGTTACAATAACTTAAAAACAACTTGTCTTTTGTAAGATAAAGTAAAGATAAATCTGCTTGTTATAAACCAAGTGATCCTCTGCAGTTGAATCACACTGGGGATGCTGCTCAAAGGAATAGAGTTGAATCTAATTTTAAAGGGCATTGAAAAGAAATTTAGATTTTTGCTATCAAGCTGTGAACAATTTAGAAAAATAAACAGCAAACAGAGCCCTCACAGAGCAGACATTCTTTAAAATGTTATATTTATTGTCCCTATTTTTCCTTTATCAGAAAAAAATAACAATTTCTTTTAACTAAAATGGAATTCCAATGTATTCCTGGAACCGGGATCCATTGCCTCACTCTTTTCCCCAGGGATATGCTGATAGGGCCATGTAGAGGCAATAACATTTGGCCCCAACTCCAACCCAATGACTGCCACTGACTTCCAAAGTCATACTACTCTGGGCATCCCTGCTACCTGAGAGGAGCCGTTTGGTGGTCAGGCAAATTTTGGGGCCAAGATTTGGAGTCATAGCTGAGAGATGAACACTTTAGTTCCATTCCTTCTTGCAGTGGGGTCCCACAGGCAAAATTAGGCAAGCCTAGGTATTTTTCAGGCCCACATTCCCACTCTAGTCTTAATTTATCAGAAGAATCTTTATTTCAGCCAGAGAGATCCATTCTTGCTTTATCTCAGGAGTGAACCGGCCTAGTTCTCTCTGTCTGTGTGTGATTATGAGTGAGTGAAACCTCTCCTTTCTAGCATGAAAGAACTAAGGTTTCCACTTCCTATGGAAACACATGCCAAATGACAACCATGATAAAGTATAGGTTAATTTACAGGGTAATGAGGAGAAGGGGTCAAGATGCTTATTTAAATACATTGAATATTTTTATTTTGGGGTTTCTAAGTATTTATTGTTGAAATTAAACTCTGTTAATAAGTAAAGCCAGTGAATCTAAACTGAGCCTTTAGAAGGACTTTTCCTTAAGCTTAGAGAAGGAAAGTGTTAACCTAGCATCAGATAACTGAGTAGCCCCATAACCTCATTTTGTGCTCTGATTTTTGTAATCCTATTATAACAGATGTCTCAGCTTTGTTCCCTTTCTTATAAAAAGACAGAATGAAATGTTTCTGGCAGGAGAATCTACTGTGATACTAATTGTCTTGCTCCCTGTTGCTGTAGGAGCCTGGAAGAAATAAGAAGTATTCTTCCCCTTCCCAAGGAGTTTGCCAACTATTTGTGCTTTCTTGCCTCAGGGAGTTGCTGGTAACTTCAGCTTAAGGACAAAACCAGAATTTTCCAGGCACCAGAAAACACATTCCTCCCAAGATGGGGACAGAGAAGGGCATAGGGGTGAGGAACCCAGGTTAGGAGGAATGAAATAGAAGTGGGCTAATACCAAGGTCTAGGAGGGGAATGAGTATGTTTTTTTTCTATTCCTTTCCCACCCCAGGCATTGGGCTCTCACCATTGGCCAAGATTCCCTGCCCCGGTGAGGCCGGAAGCAGTTCAGACACCTGACTTCTGGCAACATGTGAGCCTGACCCAAGCAGATCACTGGTGACCAGTAAATATTGAAGCTCCAAGGTTCTTCCTTTAACATACTGAATTAATGAGCCCCCTAGGGGCATCCCCTAAAATGACTGAGATTTAATTTCTCTCTAGCCTGAATAAAGACTTAGAGCAGATTAAATTTGATTTAGAGGAAGAAAAAAGCAGAGTGACTTTCTTACAACTTAGTACTCTCAACTAAAATTCATACCCACAACACACAAATACATCCACACCAACACCCACCCATCCACCTACCCACATGCATGCTTTGGAGGATTTTGGAAGAGTGCTGAATGGCATGTTATAATTTTTCAATTCGTTTAAATATTTAAAAAGTGATAGTCTTTTATGACTGGGTGCGGTGGCTCACGCCTGTAAACCCAGCACTTTGGAAGGCTGAGGCAGGTGGATCATTTGAGGCCAGGAGTTTGAGACCAGCCTGAGCAACGTGGAAAAACACCATTCTACTAAAATTAGAAAAATTAGCCAGATGTGGTGGCACAGGCCTGTGATCCCAGCTACTCGGGAGGCTGAGGCAGGAGTATCACTTGAACCCGGGAGGCAGAGGTTGCAGTGAGCCAAGATCGTGTCACTGCACTCCAGCCTAGGTGACAGAGTGAGACTCTGTCTTCAAAAAAAAAAAAAAAAAGTGATAGTCTTTTAAAATGGGTTTAGGGATGTAACTCTTCTGAAATAAACCAATTAAGGCATACTGGTTTCATCCCACAGGGAGATGAAAGCTATGTTGCAGAAGAACTTTGCCCAAGGAGGTGGCCCAGCCACTGGGGACTCGATTCTCTCCTTTCTGTGGTATGTAGTCCATGCATTTTGAATTGTAAACGTCTTATTTGAGAAAGGCCCTTGTTTTATTAGTGGGCACTCATAAACCTGGCTCATGGACTGAAATCGTGTTCATAATGCTAACATAGAGAAATTTCAGAATGGCAAGGCCTTGCTTCTCCTGAGATCAGCAAAATGGTAATAAAAGGAGCTTTTGGTTTGTAATCAGCACTGAAATAAAATTAAAGCTCTGTTTCAAAGTTCTAGTTCTGATCGGAGGCTGACTCACTCCACCATGACAGGAAATTTAATTTCAATACTTTCTTAATACTTGACTCCATTAAAACAAAGATTGAAAGCCAAAGTCAACTAGGAAATACAGCAAAAGTTTGTGAACTGAGCAGATTCTTCTGGCTGACACTGGAATAAAGCCCTCCAAGGGCAGACTAGCGACCTAAGACCTAGTTACCATTACATCAGTGCCTGCTTCTACTTGGGGGAATAGTTGTAATTTTCTTCTTCCTTGGTGTTATCCCCTGATGAAAGGTGCTCCAAGTCCATGATTTAAAAGCTCATGCAATTCAAAGCAAAGCATGTCAATGCCGCACAGCATATCTCCTAGCACCACGTACCGTGTGTCGTTACGCAGATGCTCTTCAATCAGCATGTTAGAGGAAAGATTGATGCAGCTGCTGTACATTTCCTAGAGAGGTGCAATTAAAAATCATCTGAAAACATGCAACAAGCTCAGCACATGCACAAGTCCCAGTAAACATGAAGCATGCAGGAAGATAGATAGATTAGAGGACAGTGGCTTAGTATGTACTTTAAGGAGCATGGGCAATTGAGATGATTCTTCTGTTACTACTGAGCAGCAGAACCCAGTAAGTTACCTGGAAAACTTTGATTTGAGTGACTTAAGTTTTGACACATTTAACCCAAAAGGTCTGGTGTTTTGGGCACGAGTATGCCTTTTCTAGCTGAAACAAATACATGATATAGTCTTCTATAACAAGGACAATTTACAGAGGAATTTGATATTTAATTTAAAATTTGGTGTTCAACTTATTAGAGAAATACTCACTAAAACTTGGTTTGGGTACTGCAAAAAGAATTTGGACAGTTCTTAGACCTCATTGTAATGGGATTCTAACATTATAGCTAATGATAAATTACAAAGATTCTGCAGCTCCACTGGGTGGTTTATCTGGATCACATGGAGAATGATCTAGGTCATTCCATTCCACAGAGAGTTTTGCATTTTGGCTGCTATACCATTTTTTAATGGCATGGCAAGCACAAAGCTTGCAGGAAACATTGCCTAAAAAGATGTTCATATCGCCTATCCACTGGATATAAATCACAGATTATAGTGCATGGGTTTCCAGTGAAGGCAATTATAAAATGTAGTTCATGGCATACTCTGCCATCCCCTGTGGACTGGCAAGCACTTCAGGCTCCTATAGGCTCCAATCAACACTTAGGAGTCTGTGTTGTAAAATACCTATGTGGAGGTCCCTGTGGTGTATTCATTTCAAAGGTCATCCCAAAGTTGTGTAGTTAAGTCTTTGGCAATAGAGCATCTATTTATGCACTTTTTAATTGGGCCTGAGAATAAACTATCCCATCACATGAAGAGAACAAACTCTTCCTTGGGACAGAATCAGTGCCAATGCAGGACTAAACTTGCGCTAATTGGTGGTTTCATCTTGCAGAAATGCCTCCAAGTCTAGGACCCTAACACCTAAAGATTATGCCATTTAGGGAAATTTACGGACCAGAATATAATCTCTTATTTTTTTTTTAACCTTTCTCTCTTAGAGTATTTTCCAAAAGAAGAGCAAGGGGTATGTATCTAACATGACATGTCTCATTAGACACATGAATTTGGCTTTCCATGCATCCCTTTGGATTTTTTTTTCCCTGGGGATTCCCTCAAGGTAGTGTGGGCCCACAATCTGTGATATTAGGAACAACATAATCCATTTGAAGGAAAAAAAAGAATATTCTCCAAATAGCACTTACTGCCTTATTCTTTCCTTTGCTAGCGGAGCTGGCAGGGTTTCCCTTGGCATCTGTCTTCCTCCCAAGTGAGGTCAAGGGCAATGTAGAGGTTTTCAGCTGGTTGGCTGCCTGGTAGTTATTATTATTGTTTTGGTTGCCACTTAGTGTCTCCATGATAGATCGAAAGGCTCCAAAAGGCCTTTTCAGTTGATCCCCTGATTCGTTACTTGTGGAGGTCCGCTGGAGAGTCCTGCCCTTATCTTTGTCTTTTTCTCCATTCAGTTCAAGGCTAGGCTGCTCCATCTGCACCACAGGCTCCTCAAAGGTAACTCTCAGTTTTAAGTTCTGAGATGTCCTGCGCTTGGAAGATGGAGACTTGAGGGCACTCTTGGGACTTGTGGCAACTTTCTGGGCAGCAGTGCTGTCAGGGCTGGGCTGCTGAGGGTCACCAGAGGGCTGGTTTGGAGGAATACTCCCTGAGCCTGGATACTGGGATTCTAAGTCTGGTTCGCTGCTCTCTGAGGTGGGAGATGGGCTGTGGCCATCCAGGGATTTGGAGGCCTTGATGCTGAAAGGAAACCTGCGTCCCCCTGATGCCAAGGTGTGTTTCTTAATCATCAGGTGCAGGCTTTCTGCGCTGTCCATACTCTCTACGCTTTCTACAATGGGCTGCGGCCTTGGTCGGTCAGCCTTCCTCACTGGGGTAGTCTTGGGGTCCTCAGAGTTGTTGGAGTCTGTGTCAGACTCACTCAGTGACCTCTGCATCAGCTGTCTCAGCCTGGCTAACTTCAGTTCCCTCTTCTCCAGTGGGATCTTTTTAGAATTTCTAGAGGAAGCCTGAGCATCCTGGAATTCCAAGGACAGTTTTTCCTGGGTGCAGACATTTTCTGAGATTTCCTTTCCCAATAACTGGCGTAAGATTTTATCAGAATCTTCATCTTTTGCTTTGGGTCTAGCCCGGCTGGAGGCTGACAGGCTTCCAAGAACCTGAATCCCCTCTTGGACTCCTGGCTTGCTTTTGGCTACAGAATCATCTTCTGCATCTGGAGATTTCCACTGGGACTTTCTGGAGGCAGGTGAGGATGGTGAACTAAAAAGAAGATGAAGGACATATGAGATGATTTCCTACTGGGTTGAAATGACTCAAGTCACTACATGGTCTTTACTGCCACTAATAATGTACAAGTAAATAGGAACAGAATACAGATAAGTACATAATTTCTTTTCAAAACAATGTGCAAGTACTCCATAGTATCAGCTATAAGGTGCCTTATGCCTTCGGCTATAACTACCATGACTACTAAATTTGTCTGTTTTACTGTTTATACATCAATTTTGCATAAATTTTCTCAGTTAATTCCATTTTCAACAAACTTATCAAGATATATATATATATATATCTCCTATTCCCACTTCACAGATGAAGAATTGAAAGATTCAATTCTTACAAAAGAGTAAATGACTTGTTTATAGTCATGGAATGAAGAAATAGCAGAATCAGAGAATAGAGTAGGTCTTCAGACTCTAGGTCCAGTGCCTTTTTCACTGTGATTTCTCATTTTTATTCCTCTTTATAAGAAGAAAATGTTTTCTGTTGTCATCCTCTTAAAATATATCAAAGGAAGTTCAGAAGAAGGCTTAACAATTTAGGATACTTAAGAACGCTAAACAACAATGTGCTGGTATTACCTGGGTGAAGAAGGGAGTGACTTGCCCTCTGATTTCTGGGCTTCTAGAAATTGTTGGAGTTGGTTCTGCAGCGTGACACGTTCTACTGTTTGTCTGGGGAAAACAACCAAAACACATGAGGACTCTGATACTGGTTACTGCTATAAATTAGGGTGTATAATATTTTTCGTAATAATTTCCAGTAAGTTGCAATAAATACAAAAGCCTTAAAATGTGCATAATATTCATCCTTACAGTTCAGAAATTTTCCTAAGGAAACAATCAAAAGTACCCCAAAAAGATATGTATTGTCAATATTAATGAAAAACTATAAGTAACCTAAATGCTTAGCAGTAAGTCTGAGTGAACAAATTATAATTATTTCTATAATGACAGCTATTAAAATGATAATATGTTTGAGTATCTATGGACATAGAAGAAGTCTTCCTAATTATGTCTATATAATGTAGATATAAAGCATAGTTTCATATATATAAATATGTATATATGAAGTATACTTTACTTTCATTAAATAAAAAAGGAAACTACAAAATACTATTTGCAGTATACAATCTCTGACTTACTATACTATAACTTGTGATTTTTCAAATTTACAGTGGTGAGAAAGTGATATGGATTCAGTAGAAACTGTACTTTGAGTATCCATACAGCCATTCTTTCTCACTTTCAGTACAGTAGTCAATACATTACATGGGATATTAAAACTTTATCATAAAGTACAATTTGTGTTAGATGATTTTGCCCAACTGTAGGCTAATGTAAGTGGTCTGAACACGCTTAAGGTAGGCTAGGCTAGGATACGATGTTCTACAGGTTGGGTGTATTAAATGCATTTTTACCTTATGATATTTTCAATTTGTGATGTGTTCATTGGGATGTAAACCCACGGTAAATTTAGGAGCATCTGTAACCTCATTTTTTTTTTGAGTCGGAGTCTTGCTCTTTCACCCAGGCCGGACTGCAGTGGTGCTATCTCGGCTCACTGGAAGCTCCGCCTCCCGGGTTCACGCCATTCTCCTGCCTCAGCCTCCTGAGTAGCTGGGACTACAGGCACCCGCCACTCCGCCAGGCTAATTTTTTGTATTTTTAGTAGAGATGGGGTTTCACCGTGTTAGTCGGGATGGTCTCGATCTCCTGACCTTGTAATCTCATTTTTAAGAAAACTAACTCTGTCTTTCCCACATGTATGTGTGTATGTGTATATATATAAAATATATATATAACATATATAATATATATAACATATATAACATATATTATATATGTTATATATAATATATTAACATATATAATATATATGTTTATATAATATATTAACATATATAATATATATGTTTATATAATATATAACATATATAATATATATGTTTATATAATATATAACATATATAATATATATGTTTATATAATATATAACATATATAATATATATAACATATATAATATATAACATATATAATATATAATATATACCATATATAATATATATACCATATATAATATATAACATATAATATATAACATATATAATATATACCATATATTATATATAACATATATAACATATATTATATATAACATATATTATATATAATATATATAACATATTATATAATATATGTTATATATAATATGTTATATATTATATATAACATATTATATATAATATATATAACATATTATATATAACATATATATTATATATATTATATATTATATATAACATATTATATATAACATATATAATATATAATGTATATAACATATATAACATATATTATATATAATATATGTAACATATATAACATATATATTATATATAATATATATAACATATATATAAAAATACATATATAAAATGTGGAAGGATATATATATAAAATATGGAAGGATATACTTGAAAATGTTATATTTACTTTTCCTAAATTGTTTGAATTAAAAAATTTTTTAATTAAAAATTTTTTTAGAGACAGAGTCTTGCTATGCTACTCAGGCTGGACTTGAACCCCTGGCTCAAGTGATGCTCCCTCCTCAGCTTCCCAAGTAGTGGGGACTACAGGTGTGTTCTGCCTAGCTTGGTTTGACCCACAGAACTGTAAGATAAATTTGATGCTGTTTTAAGCCACTAATCTTGTGGTAATTTGTTACAGAGCAATAGAAAACTATTATAATAATACAATTAGCAGAAAAAAATGACAGCAGCTCTCATGAGCCAGGACATGTAACTAAATAAACATATCATAAATTTTCTTAAAATGACTGCTGTACTTCAGATATTGGCCCAATGTTCTCCTTGCTGAGTGTCACTGCATATACTCAGCAACGATTAGCTGCCTAAATCTAATTATGTGAGATCGGATTCTGCTAATACTCTTCTATAAGCTCCAAGCA
The DNA here is from genome assembly GCF_029289425.2 of Pan paniscus. Taxonomy (NCBI): domain Eukaryota; kingdom Metazoa; phylum Chordata; class Mammalia; order Primates; family Hominidae; genus Pan; species Pan paniscus. Next base: position 117,719,737 of record NC_073253.2, on the reverse strand, counting down.
CTTTGTTTTTCTCAGAAGCTATCAGTTTTAGTCCAAACATTTCATCACTAAGACCAGAGAAGTCTGTGATCTCATTTTATCTCACTCATTCTTCCAGACTCACCTACTGACATGCAATTGTCTAACGTGGGAACCAGCAAGCAAACTTTTTCTTAAAGGGCCAAATAGTAAATATTTTAGGCTGTGAGCCATACAATTGTATCCCAACTTCTCAACTCTGCCTTTGCAGCATGAAATCAGTCCTACACAATAGACAAATGAATGTGTGTGGCTGTGTTCCAGTAACATTTTATTTATGAAAACAACTGATGGGCTAGATTTGGTCCACAGTCTATAATTTGCTGATTCTGGTCTAATGAAAAAAATAAAAACTAAAAACATAAAAGCATTCTACTTTTCCCACTTTGCTAGCTGGTATTGCAAGTCACATGTCTTTAAGAAAAATATTTATTGAGGGGATAAAACAGATGAAGAAAGATTAGCGTCTGCTTTTAAAGGGCTTATTATGTGTCTTTAAGTGAATTATGACACAGTCAAGAAAAATATTTTGGGGTAATTGGGTTGACTGACAACTTGAATCTCAGGTATGAATGGAGAAGGAAGACTACTCTCTGGATTCTATAGTAGCCCTCAGGAAGAACTCATCAGCTTTAATTGTAGAAAAGAAAATATATGGGCAGATGGCCACTGTATTAGTTTGACAGGGCTGCTGTAAGGAAGTACCACAAACTGGGTGGCTTAGACAATAGAAGTTTATTATCGCACAGCTCTGGAGGCTGGAAGTCTGAGATCAAGGTGCTGGCCAGGCTGGCTCCCTCTGAAGGCTGTGAGGAGAAGCTGTTCCTTGCTTCTCTCCTAGCTTCTGACGGTTTGCTGGAAGTCTTTGGCATTCTTTGGCTTGCAGATGCACATCCTGATCCCTGCCTTCATGTTTACGGGTATTCTCCCTGTGTGCATGTCTGTGTCTAAATGTTCTCCTATTATAAGGACTCTAGTCAGAGTAGGACCCACCCTAATGACCTCACTGTAGCTTGATAACTTCTGTAAAGGCGCTGTCTCCAAATAAGGTCACATTCCAACATACTTTTTTGACGGGGACACCCATAATACCTAGGCTTGTTGATTAGCACTTCAGTAGAGCTGAAGGTTGCCATTTCTAAATATTAAGTATGTTTATTAACTCTGAGATGTTGCTGAAGGTTGGAAAAGGCACTCAAGACTGTCTTCCCCCAGAATTTTGGACTGGGAAGACTAGTGTTTTCCATCCTCTCTCCTGTCCTTGTCTATGTTATTGGTGTCTGGGAGCCTGAAGGGCACAGTGTACTGTGGCTGTACCAAGTTGATTTCTCCATTCATTTCTAGTTTTGCCAACTTCACCGAGATATACAGTAGGTAAAAGACTAGGGTATACAACGTAGCCTCTCTTAGTTCATCTTGTCATTGGCCCAACTATAGCTGTCCACAGCATTCTGCTCTGGAGACAACTGAAGGACTGCAGTCTACTAGTACATATGTGTACTTTATCCCAGGATCACCAACTGAGAAAGCAGCCAAGACTTTGACTTTGAGCAGTTCACCAATAAAACAGCAATTGTAGCTCGTGAAAGTTTTGTAGATTCCATGCTATGAACAAGAAGGAGGATGTTTTGTGATCCCTTCTCTGAGTATGAACCTTTAGAAAAAACATTCCTTTGGATCATTTTAAAGTTCCTCTTTATGGATATGTCCATACATTACTTGAGGGAGTGGACATTAGTATAGCATTTTTGGAAAGATTAGTTAACATCTATCCACATTTTAAATATGTATGTCTTTTGCTCTAGCAATTCCTTTTCTAGGAACTTGTTTTTTTGAAATATCTATACATGTCCATAAAGGCATTTGCACAGTGTGTTCACTGTGGGGAGACAGCTTACTGACTTATTAATTTGTGTGCATTTTCCCTGTGATTACGTTGAGACCTTGAAGTTTACCTAGCTCACCTAACTTGGGGAAGTTTTGTGTAACTAGGCAAAGGATGGTTGGCAGTAACCCCTTTTTTTCAAGTTTCAAATTTTAATTTATTTTTTCTAGAAGTCTAAACTCATTAAAGAAATTATTCTAGTATTGACAGGGGGAGGGGTAGAGGGGCACAGAGACTTGCAGCTTGAAGGCAAAAGAGTGGAAGAAGAGAGAGAAGGGACATTTCCCTAAGCTTAGAGAAGAGGCAGAGGGTCCAAGGCCTTGTCATATTGTTGCATGGATTATAATTAATTAATCGAGGTCTTTCACCGAACCAAGGTTGGGTGAAAAAAACCAAGGTTTTTTTCTTTTTTTTTTTTTAATTATACTTTAAGTTCTAGGGTACAGCTGTATTCAGAAAAAAAAAATGTGTGTGTGTGTGTATGTGTAAAACTGAAAGGTAAGAGTATTTTCCCTCTAAAATTTAATTTTTAAGATTTACCCTCCTAATCTGTCAACATTACTTTGAATACTGACTGATTTTCAGGAAACCCTCCCCAATCTGGAAACTGTATTTAATGGGTGAGCTTTTCAAGGGCTGACCTTGGTTCCCCTCAGGCAGGTGTTAACTCCTTAGTCCTTCAACTTGCCAGAGACCTACCTGATGACCTTTCATCTGGGACCTCTTTCTCTAAGCATATTATGACAATCTCCCAGAAATACTTCCCTGACACCCAGACATGCACTGGTACCAGTTTAATAATCTTATCAAGGGAAGAACTGACTGTAGTTAGTCGTGGAGTGTTTTAAGTAACTTCATGCTGACTGAGCACTATTTTTTATTATGAGGATTCATGAATCATCTGATTAATTTTTATAAGAAATTTGCTGGTGATAGTCACCAAGTTATTTATCTGTAATTTCCCCCCCCACATTTTTCTTTTTGAGAAAACTGGGAAATTGGTCCATCTCTAGCCTTTTCCTCTCTCTCATGTTCTTTATGATTCCTAAAATATTAAGGACAAAAGTTTGGAGATGATGCCTATGAGTGCTTCCAGTGCTCTGTAATCTGGCCCTGAGTTGTGAACACAGAGAGAGGCTCTCTCGCCTTGTCCACTGGCTTAAATTCCCTGCTTTGGGAGCTTGCTGTACACTTTACTGTTTAGACATCCTTTTGCCTCTGCAGAGATGGCATCTTCAGCACGAACACTGGCTGTGAGGACTTTGGATGGAAGAACAGAAGAGGAGAATGCTAGGAATTCCCTGTACAACTGGAAAGAAGAGTGCTCAGCACAGCATGGGGCTGAAGCCTAAGTACAACAATAATGAGTTAGACTTGGTTCTCATGGAACCAACAGGCCACTTACTCCTTTAGCTGCTTGGTTAACTTCACCACTTGAGAGGCCAGCGACATGCAGGTCTCCACCACCACCAGGTACCTGGAGCACAGGGTGTGCCCCTGCCGCTCAGCGCTCTGGGAGGGCTTTTCCCCAGCGTGGTTCTGCATGGTGACATTTGCTCCATATTCAACCAAGGTCTGTCAGAAAATGAAGGACATGTGTATCAGGACATCTCTGTACACATTATTTTTTAATGACTGTAACAGAACGTTGAATAGTATGGAGAGAGCCTCTAGGGACCTTTCAGCAGTCAATATCACACACCTCCCTTCAGAGTCTATGGTGATGTAGCAGAGCCAGTCCTACTACTGTCAATGCTCATCCGCAGCCCACATAAGGAGGGGGCTGGGAAGGAGAGGAGGAGGCTGTCCATAGTGTGCTCTCCTTTATGAGATATGCAGTGCAGTCTTTGTGGTGGGGAGTTCTGTCTCTTGTCATGGTTGGGCTCCAAGAGAATCACTCATAGTCAGAGATGCCTGTAAGAGGGGGAGACTGGAATCTTACCTGTTCTCATTTGCTTGGGCTCTAGTAACTGGATTTGGTCTCTGGTAATTGGTTTTGAAATAACACCTGTTTATTTGTTGCTGAGCCAACCTGATCAGGAATAAAAAGAACTGGAAAGAAATGACATGGCTGAGAGTGGGGAGGCTGTGAAGCAGCTCCCACCCTCCCACAATGGGCTATGGTGAGGGCATGTCTGTGGATTGAGCAGGCTTTGTAGAAGAAAGCTTTGTGTGAGCTTCTTATCACCTCTTTAATGAGGAGAGGGTTCTATGGCTACGATTGGCAATAGGCTGCCCCAGAGGTGGAGAGAACTGTATGGGGGAGGAGGGGAAGGCTCCAGAGGGCCCTCTGAAGACCCCAACCATGGCACTCACTGGAGAGTCAGCATCTGAAGGTTGGCACAGAGGGCATCAGTGACCACAGCCAGCCAAAGAAGCAGGGACAACTTTCAGGGAGGTTGCATGCCTTTCCCAGTTAAGCAAAGAGATACTGGACTTTTTCTCTTCATACCTCCTTCTTGTCCTTGACACTGCAGCCCAGAAGAGATAGGGGGATAGGAGCTAAAGTGGTGTGTAAAAAGGCATGTCTCACTCCCATTCCAAGTCCCTTGAATCTTGAGTCTAGTCTGGGTGGGAAGGAGAATGCTTTGAATCAGAAGTAAGACTGAGATTTTAAAGTGGCTTGGAGTAAATTTTAATAGTCATAAGAAAGGAGAAAGTTACGGAATCTGGCCAAGGTATCATTAGTTGTGGAGAGAGAGAAATTTGATGGAACATGGTTGAAATTAATAATTTAAAAAAATCCAAACTATTTTGTGTCCATACTGTGATATTATTAGATTCCACAAAAAGTTATTACATCAATATTAATCAACCACTACAATCTGATAGATTCTTTGACAATATCATGATGAGACTGCAAACCTGGATTAATCTGGGTAGTAGACAGTATTTTCCCCTAAGCAATAGTTGTAGTATTTAAATTTTTAGACTACTTAGACTGAGAGGTCATTAAGGAGCTTCGTTTTCCTTTTGGTTTATGATCACTCACCACGAAAGGTCAACTCACCACAAAGCCATTGCCACCTACCTCACAGGAGTGTCACAGAGACCATGTCAGTATTGAGCTCTCAGAGCTCTTGAAGAGATGCTATATAAACACACACTGTTATTACTCCCCCTTGACCCTGACCTCTGCAGTTTTCTTTCCATTGTTTTCCTTACTCAGTCCCCTCCTCACCTCATAGGGTCCCTTGCTCACTCTCAGTCTCTTATCTTTTTTTTCTTTAAATTTCACACCCAGTGGACAGATCCCCTTCCAAGATTATCCAAGTTTCCACTTCCATGGTACCCAGTGCCAAAAATATCATTTGTGTGTAAGTGGAGTGATGAACGCTCTAAAAGGAAAGACTGTCTCTCTTCACATATTAAAAAGAAAAATAACTAAAATCTCACGTAGTGATATCAGCTGGCTTTCTTTGGCTTTAGTCATTTCTTAGCTGATTAAAAGTTTGTTTCAAGACTATTAAATATTAGAGTGTTTTGTTAAATAGAAAAGCATATTTTTCAATGTTTATTCAATCATATTTCCTTTACAAAAAAATGCTACTCCTTTAATATTTCTGCAGAACCTGTTAAGAATTTAAATTTCTCTCCTACACTCTCCAATTTCATATCACTCTTTTAAAAACTTGATGCCTTAAATTAGAAGATGCACACTTTGCCAACAATAATAGAAAAACTTTCAGCTCTCCGGACTATTTCCTATCAAGTTAGTTCTCCAAACAGCAGTTTCATGTGAGTAGGCACTCTAGAGAGATTTCTGCTATTATCTCTGCTTTTTGTTTTCATAAATCTCTTGCCTTTTATATTTATAGTTTCCCCATATATTCTCCTGTCATTTCCCAAGTCTCCTCTACCTTCCTGAGCAACTGGTTCTCACCTCTCAGTTTTCTGTTTTGGATACCATCTATCTTGCACCCAGGAGGGCCTCAGTAAGTACCTGTTGAATAACTGAGCACACTGCGTTTGCAACATAGGAAAATAACACACGTGTAAGCCAAAAAGAAAAAAAAAGAGTACTGCTTTCTTAAAGGTAGAAAGTGTATTACATGTTATATACCATAACATATTTTGAACCGTATGAACTTGATGAGGTAAAAGTCTTGTCTCTAATCATGACCTTCAACCATATGTTGTCAATTTCCCTATCCTATATATCAGATAGATATGGGAATAAATCCATATATGTCGGGTCACTTTCAATGATAATAATGGTATAATTGGTCTGATTCTGGTAATAATGATTTATGTCTGTAAATAAAATTCTAGACCAAGTCTAAACTTTGACTTTGTTTCCAATTCAAAGCCTTTCCTTTCCTCACATTGTCATGCCTCTTCCATCTGCTACTCCTCCTTCAGCTATCCCCTCTTTTTGCTCTGTCACTGAGGGCATTCAACATTTTCAAGGTGGAAAGATCAATTGGGTCTTATGTTCACATATACTCCAGACTCCTGGAGACCCTTGTTGGGCTTTCCTGCCATGCACTACTTGGATGGCAGCTCTGGGTTTGGCCCAGTTTCATGCAGCTCTGTATTCAACTGAGGGATGAGATGTCACCTCTTCTTCTCATAGGAACCCTACACTCTCTAGGGAGCTTTCTTGGAGCACCCTTCATGTGGCTTGGGGCAGGGGGTCGAGACTCCTTCCCCTCTCCTGTGGCTCAGCTCCCCAACTTTTTGACATCATTGTACACACTGGATATGACAATATTTAGAAGGCAAGTTAGGGTAAAAAGATAAGGCTACTTGAGGCTGTTGGGTGCAGTGGTTGGACAATCAAGGCCCTGGGTGGCCTGCCCAAGGGCGGAGAGGACCAATATCTGAATCTACTCCCAACCAATTCTGGACCTTTTGAATGCATTTGAGAAGCTCAGTCCTACTACAGAGAAAGGGGGAACCACAGCATTCTCTCTCTAGCCTACAACTCCCTACACAAAGAATTCTAATCCATTCCTGAAAAATCTATCTTATTCTTCATATACCTGGAGGATGAAATTTACTAGTTAGGGGAAGAGCAGCCTGCCACTTGAGAGACAGATGTCTGCCTGGTAGTGGTTTCTCTGGTGCCTTGAGAACATGGGGAAATTTAATGTCTATTGTCCTCAGCACTGGGGCTTTAGAGCAGTGATAAGGGAGCAGGAAAAGTCCCTTTCAACACCCTGGGACACTGAAAGAGAAACTCTTATGGATATTTATGCCTACCTACATTTGTGTGGATTTCTGGAAACACAAATAGAGCAATAATTCCTTATTGTCTACAACCATACAAAAGGTGAATTAATTCAGACATTCTCCTAGTGAACATAATTTTAATGTTTTGTTTAATATTTGATATACTCATTTCTCATTGCAAAACAGCAGGGCCTGTGTACCTGTATGCATCCAAGGTAGCCATGCTGTGAGGCTACGTGAACGGCACTGTTGCCATCCTGGTCTACTTCATCCAACGAGATGCCCTGTTCTTGCATAAACTGAAGAAGCCATAGAAGAATCTTTTCCTATAAACACAAAGACAGTTGGAATTCATGTAATATCTTGCAGAGAAGTTAGATAAAAAGACAGAGGAAAACAATACCCTAATTTGTGAAGCTTAGGTAAAACCATGCTTACCGTAGCAAGAGAAAATTCTCATTCAGATGTGAATTGAAAATCCTTGAATCTCTGACTGAAATGAATGAAAGAGGACGGCATAGAGAATTTTAAGAGCAGGAAGCTCCCTTGGAAGTGCTCTTATTTTACTTATCTATTCTATAGATGGGAAAATAGGTTTGCAGTAAGATTGAGTGCCTCATCCAAGGCACACAGCTAGACAGATCCAAAGTTGGAACTAGAATCCATGTCTTTTGATTCCAAGGCTCCCAAGGCAATGTTCTTGCTGCTGTGTTATACTGCCTGTAGGCTTCAAGAATGTTACCATAAAACCTTAAATTGTTGAGAACTAGCTTCTACTCTTAAGTTTATAATTCTTCAACCATGCCTTTATAATCCATACCTCCTGCAATCAACAGGCTTATAAAAAACAGGTAAATAACTTAAGTTGCCAAGTGTAAGATAAGTTCATTGAAATAAAACCAGGACCCTCTTGATTTTCTGACAAAGTGTTGGTAGTGTCTTAAGGTAAAGATTTCCCTTCTTTCATGTTAAAGGAAGGGAACCAAAAGCTTGGAACGCAAACCTTTCAAAAGCAAAGACATAGAGCAGTCACAGTATGTGTTGTCATAATCTGTTTGCATTTTACCCACTGAGTGTTTTGTGGTATTTTCATGTTATGCTTGGCCTTTGGAGAAAGCAGGGGGATGGGATTTCACTGTTTTAAAATAGAAGATTAAATATAAAGTTAAAAAAATATGAGAGTGGTAAAAACAACAGCATGAAGTTTAGTGGGTGGAATTTGACATTTAAAAAGATGATCATGTGTTTGAAATAACCTTGAACTTCTTTCTTCTTAGCCTTTTAAAGGATTTTTTTTTCCAGTTGTTTGCTCCGACTGCTCATGAACTTTTATACTTTTCTGGATTAAATTTGCCTTCATCTTCTGAACATGCCAACTAATCTGCTAAAGGAATGTTGGATAAAAACAGCCAAATCTTTTAATGTTTCACCCCTTATGTTGGGGAACAGGGCGCTGTTTATGAAGGTATTTGTGACATCAGGGAGAGACTGAACATTTGCACCACACTTTTTCTAAATGAGCACCAGGGAGTAAGACCCCTAAAGAGCATGATGAGAACAATGTAATCTATGCCTACAGCCTTCTAAGAAGGCATCCCAGAAAGCAGGGTGAGTGTTAACTGCAAAAGGATACAGACATGGTAGAAACTGAAACCCTCAAGGGTCCCTAGAGAATGAGGTAGAAGCAGAGCCTGGAGCTATGGCTGGGAGTTAGAGGTTGGATAAGAATATGCTGCTATGCTTAGTCCTCTTCTTCAAAGGCAAACCTAGAGAAAATTGGAGCTGATGTTTGGACCACAGCAGGTGATGTTTCATTTGCATAACGTAAAAGCAGTTCCTTTGTTTTTTTCTAATTAGGTAGGGGAAAAATACTGGATTACTTTTAATTGGACATAGATGATTATACCATACGATTCTTAACTCCTTAAAAATCTGGATGAATGGAAGTATCTCAGGATAAAAGACATAACCAACTGGTTGAGGTTAATGGCTGAGACATGGAGGCTGCAAGAGGATAGGTTATGGTATCTCTACCAGTGAAACAGATGGACCCACCATAGGCAGAACAAATTCTCTTCAATGGGTCATTCTCAAACTTGTGGTGATTTGGTTTGCTTCAAGATATTAAATCATGGACTCCTAAACATGTGGAGGGGAGAGATTTTAAAGAATCATCCAATTCAAAAAGCCTTATTTTATAAGTCAGAAAACTGAGGGAGCGGACGATGATATAAGCAAGTCCTCATGTGATGGCATGGACAGATTCTTGGAAATTGCGACTTTAAGCAAAATGAAGTATAATGAAACTAATTTTACCATTTTAGTTCCTATGACATATTTCTGGTCACAAAAACAGCACCAAACTTCTAAATAAAGACCAAACACTTCTAAAGTGAAACATTGAAACAAATATGAGCTATACATACATTTAAGAAAGACTAATACAAACAAGTAAGATAATTATCTGATCATTCCAGTCAGGGTTTGGGTGGCTGGAGCCCATCCTGGAAGTTCAGAACACAGGGCGGGAACCATCCCTGGACAGGACACCACCTTAAAACAGGGTGCACTTACACCCACACACATTCACTCATGCTGGGACAACTGAGACACACCAGTTCACCTAATGTACACATCTTTGGGACGTGAGGAGAAACTGGAGTACCCGAAGAAAACCCACACTGAGAGGTGGAGAATGAGGAAACTCCACAGGGACAGTGGCCCTGGCTGGGAACTGTTTTCTTCTCATCAACATTATAAGAAGATGATGTTGAAAGAAACCAGGTTAATTTAAGGACCTGCTGTATTCCTTGATATTCTAGAGACTTCTTTCTTTAGCAAGTAAAGCTCGGAGGAGTTCAAGATACTGAGAAGCATTTTACATGTATCCTCTTGTTGGATGTAATTCCATATTTTCAGGACCCAATATTATGGGGGGTATGTCTATTCCACATGCACAAAAAAATGCCCTTTATTAAAATCACAGTGCTTTAGTTTTAGTAGTGGGGTTATAGGCAATGGAATACTGCCCCTCATAAGAGTGGGAATGTTCCCATTGTGGAAATCTGTGGGGAGAGTCTAGGACCTCGGACTTTTCAGGGGCTTGATAATCTGGGAGAACAAGACATACATGGTCTGTGTGAGCCAAAAGTTACCTGGGCCCCTGAGGGGCCTCCAAGTCAGGTTCAACCTATATTGTTACAATAACTTGCCTTTCCTTCTTAGGAAGGCATGGATAACTCTTCTTCCTTACAATGAAAGATTCTAACCAATTCAATATGCAAGATTTACATAAAGAAAGAACCATTATTTGACTGTTCAGAACAAGGTTTTGCCTAGCACCTCAAATCCAGTCTTGGGTTTTATGTTGGACAATTTAAGAATAAGCATAAGAATTTAAAATAAGAAGTGCAATTGGCCTGTCCACTGAGATATGACATGGAAACCAAAATCTTCCATTATACAATGCAGAGAAGTACTCCCCAAAATGATGGGTTGACTATATACCTTGTCTTCTAACAACAGACATTTAGGGTTTTTGAGGGGGACATGGAGATGGCTAGAGTCTCTGGTTTTGGTAAAAGCATATTTAATATCTGCTTACAGACAAATCCTGCCCTGATTCTGGGGACCATGCCTGTGGAGATGCACAGTTCTACCATTCAAAGTGACTATCTGAAAATACCTCCTAAGAAGGACAAAACTTTTCTTCAGCTAAGAGGGCGCTTGTTAATATGATTAGATACATATGTAATGGTGTCCCCCTCCCCTCTTAGCCCCTCAGTGTGTCCCCCTCCCCTCTTAGCCCCTCAGTTCTTTCAGTCAGTGTATCTACATGCAGGAGATGTTAAAGGATGGATGTAACTTCAGACCTTCATTTCCCCATAAGTATTGCTTTCAGAAAATATCTAATGAAGTCACATGGATGAAGATTTCTGTATCATTAGTTTCCCAGAATGGCTCTCCAACTTACATTTCATCATCCACCCACATATCCATTTATCCATTCAACCTTCATGTACTGACTGAAAACTCCTCTCATGTAGTTTTCCTCAGCAGTTTCCTCTTCTGGGGATTTTCTGCTGTTTTGGTAACCTGTTTTAATGTTGTATTTTATGTGTTCCTAAAGGCAATGCAAGTTGTTTAAAGAGGCAATTATCTCATGTGATTTATGAGATTTGCTGGACAAATTCCAATAAAAAATGTACTTGAGACGTATGTCACAGATTTATTGCTGGTATCAATAAAGTCTCTATAGTGTGTAGCAATCCATGTTTTAAAGGAGTTAGCTTTGTGATCATAGATTATCAAATCTAATATGCCACCAATGATAAGATTTATTCCAGTTTTTGAGATGTAAAAATGTAAAAAATAAAGGTCAGCAATAATTTTATAATTTCATGTATTGTAAGATATACGTAGAATCAACAGATGGTAAAATGTGAAATAAAATGCACCTAAGAATTGATTAAATAGGTTATGGTCTTAATAATTCCTTTGCAAGTTTCTCCTATACATTACTAATGGTAAAATAAGTAAACTGAATAATATTGATAGGAATAAAAACAATAAGTTGGAGGAGATTCAGTAGTCATAACAGCCAACATTCATCTAGTGCCTAGTATGGGTTGGGCAATATGGCTTTTCTCACTTAGTCCTCAGATTAACACTGTGAGGAAGGTTCTATTATCTCCCTTTTACATATGAAGAAACTGAGGTCCAGGGAGACCTATTCTTATATTTTCTCTCTTTTTAAAAAAAAAAAAATTAAAATATCTAACCCATTGAACTAGTAAGTGGTAAGGTTAGGATGACAATGGAGACAGTTTGCTATATGAACCAATGTTCTTCATGACTCTGTTTTCTGTCTTTTGAGTATGGATATCCACAATTGTGCATCCCCTCATGACCCCTGACTCTGTAAAGGACATGCTCCCTTTGTGCCCCTTGAGTCAAAGAAATCACAGTTAACTGCCTGCCAGTCTGTGGGTTTGTAGGGCTCTGTGTCAGTTATGCTTTGTCAAGATCAGAACTTGGAGAGCAGATGCGTGTGTGCTAATCAAAGACTTTTCTATTTTGCTTTCATCTGTGATCGCAGCACTTTCAGTACTGTTGACTTACTTCCCTATGACAGCAAAACAATAAAGGCAGGGGAATATTTTTCCTTTTTAAAGTAAATTGTGGAAAAACAACAATAACACAGCCTGTGGGAACACCCCCCTCACCAGCATGTCTACCGCTGCTCATGACCATTTGCAAGAATTGCTGAGCCTTTTCTTTTTTCAAAAAGTGCCCTTAAAAAAATCTGTATTAGGGCAAATATTTAAACTACAGAATAATAAAAACAGTGTAGGTAAAGGTGCTCTTAGTAAATGTTCAATGCCATGATGCAGGTTGTTTTTGTAGAAGAATCTCATGACTAAAAGTCACATGAATGATTCAGAAACAAAAGGAATCACAGGTTTGATGTTGAAAGTAACATAGAGCCCACTGGACTAATAACCAGCGCAGAGCAGGCAGAGGCTTCCAAGCAGTGGAGGGCAGGAAGCTGTGCTGGCAGAGCCTGGATGAGACAATCTGAACCTTCATGTTTGAATAAAACAGCCCAAGTTACACAGGCAGTAGCTTTGAATTGAGATAATTCCATCTCAATTGTTTTGCCAGCAACATCTTTCTCTAGGGCCAGCAAAGCAGGCCTAGCCGAGGACACTCCCTGCTTTTTCCTCGGGTGTCCCTGATGCTTCCACCTTCACATTCCCTGTGGCTAGTTCTGCCAGGTACAGTCAGGCAATGAAATAATTGCACCCTCTGAGACTTCATGTGTCAAGATGAAGAAAATCAATTCCTATCACCCAGGGATCTATCACTTCAGGAGAGCACTAAAAACTGTTGGCTACCCTGTGGTACTAGAGTCTTTAAAGGTAATTTTTACAAGAAAAAGGACACAAATTGGGAGTCACGTGGAGCCCATTCTTTAGGAATCTATATGAAGGGCAGAGAGCGGCTAAAATAAACCAAGAGAGGAATTTTCCTCTGTACTATCCTTTCCAGGGGCATTTACTGAAGAAACAAAGCCAGGACACACTCAAATGCCTGCTGGATGTAGAAAAACTTGCATATGCTGAATCCATTAGAAAACCGTTCAATAACAGTCTTCCTTGTGAAAATATTAGGCTTGTAATGGTTCCAAGTTCAGCATCTCCACAGGTTATCTGTTACATAAGTGGCTGTGGCGGATGTAGGATGGCTGGACAGCATTTGCAGTTCTAATGGGCTTCTATATTTTCCAGTTGGGTAAGAATGATCTCCTAAGGGCACTGCTGGACTGCCCCCCTCAGAGCTGTATTTTAGGTCATAAAAAATGCATATCATCTTGAAATAACAACCTGAATATTGACACTAGCATGAAGCAAACGTTTGACACAGCTCTTCAAACAGGTCACCAATTTCCATATTTTCCTCTAGTCCCACCAAGTAAGTCACACTGTGACCCAACCAGTCCCAGAAAAAGGGCACTTCATGTTGTTCAGTCCCAATAGCTTCAAAATTATGAGAAACCTGCTGTGAGAGCTGAATAAAGAAACTGGCATATATAATCAACATTTCCCAAGACAAAGCATGCCGAATGCCCAATTATTTACTTAGAGTCTCAGAACAGCCCTGTAATTCTTTCCTCCTTTTCTTTGGCAAGCTATACCAAAAGTGCAGGCAGCCTTTCCACTGATACTTAAAATTCCTTTTTTAGGCTTTAATATAAGCAAATGAAATTGGAGACACGAAATAACTATTCACACAACTGAATAAAATTTTGTTTTAGACTCAAAATGATTAGGAAGATGAACAGTGATCAAATTCTTCTGATCATTTGAAAATCCTATTCTCTTCTTTGCCAGTAGAGATGTTCTTTGACTTACAATGGGGTTATGGCCCAATAAACCCATCCTAAGTTGAAAATATTGTTAAGTCGAAAATGCACTTAATACACTATAGGGTATTGGTTTTTTACCCTTGTGATCACGTGGCTGTTGGGAGCTGCAGCTGCCACGGCCTAGCATCACAAGAGAATATTGTACTGTATATCACTAGCCTAGGAAATGATCGAAATTCAAACTTGATGTATGGTTTCTACAGAATGTGTATTTATTTCACACCACTGTGAAGTCCAAAAATCATAAGTTGAACCATTTTAAGTTGGGGAGCGTCTGCGTAAGCAAAAAATGACATCCTTACGTCATGTCTTAATAACCAGTAATCATTGTTTTCAGGACACTGTGGATGGGGACTAGTAAGTACAATGCACAAAGAACACAGAGTAAGTATAATATTTCAAAGACAGTGGTTTTTACAAATTTTAATGCAGGGCCTGCTCCTTTCTCCATTTCATAAATTTGGTACAGTTAAAAATCTCTTCAATGAGTAGTGTGAAGCACTCCAAATATTATAATGTATTGTTAGATAAAACTGCAAAAAAAAGTCTTCTTCAGCTATATCAGTGCCTCTACAAACAATCTGCATACATTTTCTATACAAATGGGGACAAAACAGGATCTGGCCCTGAAGTGAGAGAAACTGAGTTGAAATCTAGTCTTTGCTCTTACTAGCCATTAGACCATGTGCAAGTCATGTAACTCTCTTTCTTCAGTCTCCTTCCTCATCTATGAAATGGGGATAAACACAACAAGCTCTCACAGGATTGTTTTGAGGAATAAATGAGAGAATGTACACAAAATCCAATGGCGTGGTGCCTGGCACACATAGGAAACATTTTACATGTATATATAACATATAAAAAACATGTTTTTATGTAATATATATTATACACACACACACACACACACACACACACACTAGTAGAAGTTACCACAGCACAAAATAAACTATCCCTAAGCATGACTCCCACTAAAGAAAGACTGTGGTAATAGTGTTGTCTACTTTTTGAACTTGAGATTGTCTTACTTGAAAAAGCATAATCTCTTGTTGACAATGCCACAGTTTACTTCTACTGGGAAAGTTTATGAAGCCAGAGAGAATATAGTTAAATGCATGAGAAGCAATTTTCTTTGCCACAAATACAATTAAATCTATTTTAACACAGTACTATTATTTTTTAAGACTGAGATTGGTATTTTGTGGTTCCAATTTTTTAAAAAGATAACTCACAGTCACATTCTCCAAAGGGATGTAGTAATTTTTTTTTTAACTGCAAACACTGGATTGTGATCTGTGTACACTAATTAATGTTGGGATTTCCTAATATGGAAATTGATTGCAACTGAGAGCCATCTGGTTAGTGTGCTTATTTATCTTTAATTGAGTGAGACTGCCTTGATTAATGTCTTATAAAGATTTTCCTTTTAACTTTGGGTTCAAGAAAATGTGTCATTGTTCCTTTTGATAAATGTTAAATGTGTTTACTGTAAAAAATTTGGAAAATACTGAAAAATTAAAAAAATAGAAAATCGAAGCCACTTGTACTGCTACTCTGAGTGATAACTACTATAAACATGTTGTGACATAATTTTTTTTAGTATTAATTTCTATTTCTCTTTATCTCCAAAATTCAAAGCTGGTGCTAAATTATAGGACCAGTTTTGTATCATACATATTTGTTTAGTACTATATAATGAACATTTTCCCATAAAATGTCATCAATGGCTGCAGCTTCATTATTTATCCAATATCTGTCATGGGATATTTATTTAGGTTGTTGTAAACTTTTTTTCATTTAAAACAAAAATAACAACAAATATCATTGGTTATATACCTTTGGATACATTTTTGATGATTTCTTATGTTTGGATTTTGATGGACTAATAATAAAAAAGTAGGAAGATGATATGGTACACAAAGGGAAGATACTTAAAAAACTCCTTCATACCTGGCCATAGCAACCTGCGTAATGAATAAGGCTTGGAAAATCCTTAGAACAACTCAGTTCTGCAATGGCTTCTGTTTCGCTCACCATCCACCGTACGCACTCCAACTGACCATTCTAGGTTTTAAAAAAGAAAGAGAGATGGAAATTCAAGGTAACTCAGGTTTGAAAAATACATTAAAGATGGTAATTTCACCAAGGAAAGAAATCATATAAATTTTGGCATTTATATCAGGCTTAATTTATATATGATATAAAGATATCACCTATTATATTCCTGATCTGTGGATTTGGCTCGAAATCAATTGCAGAATTTTTATTTAAGTTCATTTTCATAATTGTAATCAGTTATTTTAAATTCACTTTAGTAAGGTATAATTTGTATACTATAAAATATAATCTTTTAAAGTATACGGTTTGATGTATTTTGACAAATATGTATACTCCTGTAACTATAACTTCACTCAAGACAAAGAACATTTCCATTACCCCCAGAAGTGTTCTGGTACTCTTTGGTTCTCACCCTCCTCTCATTTGTCCCAAACAACCACTGATGAGATTTCTGTCACAATAGATTACTGTATATACTCTTGTGTCTGGCTTCTTTTACATAGCAGGCCTTTGGGACTCATCCAAGCTACTGCTTGTATCAGTAATTTATTCCTTTTCTATTGCTGAGAAGTATTTCATTGTAGAATTATACCACAATTTACTTATCCAATAACTTATTGATAGATGTGTGGATTGTTTCCACTTAGGGGATATTATGAATAAAGTTGCTATGAATTTTTTTTGTGAATAGTGAATACATGCTTTTATTTCTCCTCGGTAAATAACGGAATTTCTGAGTCGTATGGTAGCTGTATATTTGACTTAATAAAAAGCCACCAAACTAGTTTCCAAAGTGATTGCCCACTTTATATCACCACCAGCATCATATGAGCATTCTAATTGTTCCAAAACTAAGCCAACACACGGCATGGTCAGTTAATCAGTATTCTTCAATTAAACTTCATAAGATGCACAACTGTTTTCCAATCTCCAAAGAATCATATTTGTTAATGAAAAATCAGTAAACTCATATTTGAAATTAAAAATTTCATTAAGGGATGAGGTAAATATCTTAATTAGTAAAATATTAAACAATTTTAAAAAGGGAAATTATCTTTTATTATATACAAATAATATAACTATGGATACAGAAAGTAAAATATCCTCAACTTTTACATTTTTAAGGAAACCAACCCTCTTGACCTTTAGGATCAAGTAAAAGTAGGCAGAAAAAAAAGAGTAGGATTTTCTTATAGTCGTTTATGAGTATTTTTTACCCTCATAATTTTAAAAAAAATTTCTCATAATTTTTAGAAACTTAAACTTCTCTCAAAAAGCAATCAAAGCATGTAAATAGCTACAATATAGTCCATACATGTCTGTAGAAAATGTTCCCTACCACTTATAGAGCAGTATGATATATAAACCCAGATACGTATCTCCTCGTGATTAAAACCCAGATTCTGATATGGTTTTAAATCTTAATCTGCCACTTAGTTACAAGACCATGGACAAATTACTTTACCTATCCGATACTCAATTTTCTTATCTGTGAAACAGTGAAATAGCAGGGATAATAGTAACTACCTCATAGAGTTACCATGAAGATTAAATGAGATAAAGCATGTAAACTTACTAAGCAGACAATACTTGTTACCTTCTATTAGAATGCTCTCTTAGATTCTCGCAATAACTCTGTCAGACAAATCAAACATTCAACTGCCTTCCTAGTTTGCAGCTTGTGGGATTTTAGCCCAGGAGAAAAGAGGTATGGTTGGCAGGGAGCCAAGGGAGGCTTCACTGAGGGTAGCATTTAAATTAGTAGAATAGGATTAGTTTCTCTTTATTTTAGAATTCTATCATTTAACTGCTCAAGGGTAAAAATTTATTCTAAAAGGAGGACAATGAGGTAATCTGCTCATTCTTCATTTTATTCCATTTGGATAATGGAACTCCCAACTATTCACATGCAGATTCTATTCTCCGGAGGTATTTGCTCTAGGAGGTTGTTCTGAATGAGTTGGCTCCCTGCTCCTCTGGCTGGATCTGGCTGATGGAGACAGTGGCAGATCAGGAAAGGATAGTGAGTTTGAGGCCCTCTCTATGGGGTTGCCATTGGCCATCTGAGTCCCTTAAAAAGCCCAAAAGTAAGCCAGTCCTTTGTACTCAGTCCTTTCTATCTCAAGTTCTTATAACCACTCCTTTCCGTTTCCCAGCTTTGGGGAGGTAACCGTGTCCTGGCTGTTAAATAAACACCCCAGGGTACTGCACTTTCCTTTACGGACCCCTTACCCTCAACCATCCTTTTATATATAATCCCTTAATTACAGACTTTCCTTAAATTTCGCAATTGGAGCATGCCAAATGTTTCCTACCAGGATTAAAAACGAAAAACCACTAACACACAAATACAATGTGCTTCATTCCCGCTAAAAGAAGAAAGGAATAGCAACCATATTGATCATTTACTAGGCAAGACGGTTTAAGCAAACTGGCGTTTACACAGAACACAGAAATGTGAGGCAACATTTCTGATTTCTGATTTTAGTAATGTAGGTCTTCTTTTTTTTTTTTGGTCAGTTTACCTAAATTAGGCATTCATTACTTTTTAAAAATATTTTCATAGAACTAAATGCTGTTTTATTGATGTCCTCTATTATTTTTCTATTTTTTATTTTATTTCTTTTTACTCTAACTTTTATTATTTCCTTCCTTCTGCTTGCTTTGGATTTACTCTGCTCTTCTTTTTCTAGTTTTCTAGGGTGGAAAATTAGGCTATTAATTTGAAGTCTTTCTCCTTCCCACTTTCCTCTCCTCCTCTTTTAATAGAGGCATTTACAGCTACAAATCTCCCTCTAAGTGCTGCTTTAGTTGCATCTTGTAAGTGTTGGTATGTTGTATTTTCATTTTCGTTCATCTATAAATATTTCCTAATTTTCCTTGTGATTTCTTAACACGTTGATTTATTTTGACATGTAATTCTACATATTTATGAACATCCCAAATTTCCTTTTGTTATTGATTTCTAATTGCATTCTATTGTGATCGAAGGACATAACTTTGCATTTCGATCCTTTAAAACTTATTAAGACTTCCATAAAAAAGGATGAGTTCATATCCTTTGTAGCGGCATGGATGAAGCTGGAAACCATCATTCTGAGCAAACTATCGCAAGGACAGAAAACCAAACACCGCATGTTCTCACATATAGGTGGGAATTGAACAATAAGAACACTTGGACACAGGCGGGGAACATCACACACTGGGGCCTGTCGTGGGGTGGGGGGATGGGGAAGGGATAGCATTAGGAGAAATACCTAATGTAAATGACGAGTTAATGGGTGCAGCAAACCAACATAGCCCATGTATACATGTGTAACAAACCTGCATGTTGTGCACATGTACCCTAGAACTTAAAGTATAATAAATAAATAAATAAATAAATAAATAAAAATAAAAGGTAAAAAAAAAAAACTTATTGAGACTTGTTTCATAGCCTAACATTTGGTCTATCCTGGAGAATGTTTCATGTGTACTTGACAAGAATATGTTTTCTGCTATTGTTGGGTAGTGTTCTATTAGATGTCTGTTAGTTCTAGTTATTCAAGGAGGCAACACTTAAACAAAATACTGTTAGAAAGGCAGAAGGAAATATTATATCACTATTGTGAGTTTGAAACCAGTATTACTTGCCATAAATATAAATACTAAGAAAACAAACAAACAAAAAATTCTAGCAGGAGATTTTTGCCTGCCAAAGTCTATCGGCCTGGGGCCACTTGCTGTATTTAACATACAGCAAGGGGGTATCAGTAAGATTATGTGTTTGAAGTCACGTTATATCCAGATGGACACTTTGCTTTTTGGCTTAATCAAAAGGACTGAATAAGAAGTGAAAAGGGAATTAAGATTATTTCATTCCTAGACTGTTTAAGTCTTAAAATAATTACTTCTTCTGTCCTGTTTTAGAAAACAGACTGCTCTCACCTTTTAGAAATATTTCTTTCCAATTACTTTGCTTAATCATTTCTAAAGAAAACTCAATAATACCCTGAACTCCCACAGTATGTACTCTTGGTTATCCCAGAAGTGGTCAATAAATTCTGTATGTAACTGGCAGAATTTATTACGTTCCATTCCAGGAGTTTAATAGTGAGGGAGATGTTCTTAAGTCCTGATATGACTTCAAAGCCCGTTCCCAGGTAAATCTTTCTATTTGATACCTTATCCCTGACTCTGCTTCCTGTTAGCCAAGTCATATTATCTTAGCAACTTCTGTCCATTTGTACCAACTTTGTCTTTCCATGACAGCAGGGCCCTCAAAACTGTGTTTAATGAGGTGAAACACCACTAGTTGGTTACTGGTGTTCAAAACAAGGTCCTAAAACAAAATGGTGACTCTTTAGGACTCTCTCAATGTCATCAATGTTCATCAAAATACACTGAATGGACTGAGACAAAATATGCGTCAGGACAGATTTCTAAAGAGGGAAGCACTTGTTATAAAATATTTGTATTTACTGCTTTTGTAAATTCTAGAATAAAGGAGTAGAACATTCAAATCATTTTCTGGAAGTTAAGTATGAAAAGCCTGAGACCTCAAACCTGTAAAAGTTTTTGAGTCTTATGGGTTTGAAATCTTTTTCATTAAAATGAAAAAAAAAAACCAGTGCTGTTTAAGTTTGCACACTGATGGTATAATGGCAATCTTATGTTGACTGCAGGAATATAAGAATGAATTGAAACTTAATATGGATATCATAGAAGGTGTTTATGCTGAAGATTGGCGTAACAACCACTAAGTTTCTTATGTACCTTCTACTCAGAGATTTTTAATCTATCAAAACAAGCCCTAGGGCATACAAATTTAAAAAAATTATTTTCTTCTACCTATATAAATAATCTACCATTAGGAAGACTAATGAGAACTGTATTTTATAAACACTAAAACAGCAAGGCAAATCTTAACACTCATTAGCACTGCAAGAATATTTATCACTGACACATGCTCATTGATGTCTACAGAACTCTGTCACAGGGCTATATCCCAAATTTGCCATCCTATACTTGTGTTACTGATAACTTACCAGTCTTATCCACTAGCAATAATATTAGCTCCTTAAGAGTAGGGACTATGACTTATACAAATTTGTATTGCCAGCCACCAAACGCAGTACCTGGTAAACTTGGTACACTTTGTTAAGCTCAACTATATTAAATCTCGACTTCACATTTGACTTATCTTTCTTCATGATAGCTGCCTGTAGTTTAGTTCTATTTATCTTTCTTCATGATAGCTGCCTGTAGTTTAGTTCTATTTATCTTTCTTCATGATAGCTGCCTGAAGTTTACTTCTTAATTCAACATCATATCACTTACAACCAAAGCAAAATAATACCTACCAGGGTCATAGATTTATTTTATTTTAAAAATTATCTTCTATGCTAGATTTGAAGTATACCTTATTAATTACTTTGCTTCACTGAGCAAAATTAAATAAAATGGAAATTATTTTTTAATGTATAAAACTTTGCTGAATCATCAAATTAAAAATACAAAAAAATCAGGTTTGCATAAAAAATATATTAAGGTAGAACAGCAGTTAATGGTTTTTTAAATGTAACGTTCTTTAGTGAATTCACATGTAGGTTTCTCTAACAAATTCCCCTCACCAATTTCAATATAATTAAATTTATAAAAATTATGATTATTCAGCTTTTAGAAGACACAACTATTATGTAAAGCAAAGCACATATGCAAAAATACAAGATGTATTATATTTCCCTGAATGTCACTTCTGGCTTTTTAATAAATATGATTGGATTCTACATTTATTTGCCAAAGATCTTTTAGGTAATTTTAGTTGAATAGCTAATCTTCTAGTGATGTACTATATTTTGCAGAGGCACTTGCTGCAGTGCTATAAAAGTCCATGTTTTCTTGTCTCACAGTTTCTAGGTTTTAACTCTATCCCAGTCGACATTAATTTGTGTAGTTTTTGGTAGCGTACTGTGCTCTGCAAGAGCTAAACTCAAACTCGGCACTGATACTCTAAAAAATTCTTGATACTGAAGACACTCAAACTTCAGATGTGATCCGTTAAGCGCCCACTTTGTGATCTGAAATACTCCCGAGTGCTAGCATCCTTAAAACACACCTTCCCCACATTCGTCTTGCTCATTATTGTCATATTAGGAAGAAATGAAAGTCTTTGATAGATCCAGGTGTGGTTAAGAAGCTTAATTGCAATCCCTATGAATAACAAAAGTTGTTAGAACCACAACATATCATTTTCCTTTCTCTTTAGTAGCAGATTGACAAAAACTGGGAATTAAGTCTCAAAATCTCAAAGCAGTGACTGAAATGATTACTCTCTTAAATGCAATATGTTCATTTGCCCTTTGCTTGACAAATCACTCTCTTCTCTCCCTTCCAACACTTTAGCTCACAAGGAATCTTAAAAAATAGAAATCCAGCTTCTAGCTGTGGAGGTTCCAGCCCCCAACCAGTCACCTTAATGGCCAGGCCTGCTGGAGTCAACTTCTCAGTGTTGCGCTCATTGAGGCAGTCTTCTCCCATCAAAGAAGTGAGGTGCTGTAGACACTCTGCGTGTCCCTGTGACGCCGCAATATGTAATAGATTGTTTCCATTTTCGTCGTGAATTTTGTCTAGATTGTCTGCAGCTAGGTGTGGCTGTATAAATAGTAAGATTAGAAAACCCAAGTCAATAAATCAGAGCAAGACCCTGTAGGAGTTTTTCTCTGGGCACTGGAAAGAAGAAATGAGCTTATATAGAAGCTCTGGTGGCAGCCTTGGGGATCTAATAAATCAGTTTCTTGCTATTATTCTTTGTTACAATATGCTTTAGAACATGAGTTCTCGAGAGACAGATCTTCATACGAGACATGGCAACAGGGCTAGGGCCAATGAGGTGTGGAGGCTTCAAGTTGGCTTTCTAAAGAACTATAATTACATTTACAGTAATTGTCAGGTTCCCTGTCTGTCTCCCCTACTTGATTGTGAAGTCCTTGAGGGCTGGGGCTGGGTTTTATTCCCTGTTCTATGTTTGTTGAATGAATGAGCTATTTGTCTCTACCTGTTTATTTTGCCTTGAATTGTAGAGAACTGGCTATGGCAAACGACATGATGACTGCTGCTACTAGTGCTGTCATAGGTACCTCTAGACACTGTCGTCAAACAAACTCCTGAGGGTATCTGGAGGCTACATGGCTTTGGTTTCTCATCTCTAGTGAAGTTTTTGTCCCTTGACTATGAACTCGTTGATAGAGATTGTTGGGTGAACTGAGAGGTGTTTTTAGCATTTGGGAAACATGAAAACATGAGAAGGACAAAAGAAAGGAATGAACCAAAGAGAATTAGGGGGAAGAGCCAGGAAAATGGAAAAGACATTTTCAGGAGAAAAAATACTACTTTATTTCATAAAATTATTCAATTATATTACCCTATCACAATAGTATTTGTGAGAATAGAGCAAGTACATTGTACTTAAGTATGCATGGCTTTATACTAAGTAGAATCACATTGCCAAGATGTGATGATTTTCTTGAATGAGACTTTAATTAGCATCATAGTACGAGCCCAGGCTTGCTACTGTTTGATCCAAGTCTGGAAGCCAGAAAAGAACAATGTAGGCAGATGGAGTGCTATTTAAGTTTAGCTCTCTCTAAGCCAAAGCAGAACAGACTTTTCTTACATCATGTTACTCTGTGTCTAGAGTCTTTGGAAAAGCTTCTTCATGCTCCCTAGACATGCAGAGCTGGAAGTAAGTAAAAACTCCACCTGGGTCAGAGGGCAATGAAGCCCTTGGGTAAGCTTCTATCTACAAATGCTTTTCAAACAACCTGGTCCAATTCTTCTGAATAATGATCAGGACAAAACAGAAGACCCTCTGTTTACATGTCTGGCAGGTCCACCATCAGCCAAGAATTGACATCCCCACAAATAGCTGCGTGAGAGCACTGGGAACCATTTGAAAAGCAAAAAGAAAGACATTGAGATTCAAGTTAAAGAAAGTGCCGGGCTCTCTTTGAGATTAAGAGTCTTCAGTTGAATTCATGCAAAGTTAAAATGAAATAACACTCCCTCTATAGCTATTTGTTTTCCCTGTATTAACTTCATAACTTCTTATTTTAAAACTCAAAAGGTCACATCTCCCAACTAAAGCCACAAGTAAAGATTAAGTAAAAACCAAAACAAATGCAGCATCGTTCTGTTACTAACGAATGCAGTTGATTAAAAAGGAGTCTCCAGTCTATTGACATGTATACTGAACTAGATTATACTTACCAGGAGAGAGATCTGTCCTTCTTTAACAATGTTCAAGATGCTTTTCACTTTTTTCAGATACTCACTCCTTTCTTCTGGGCCTTGGGAGCTGGTCCGGTTTAGGCCACTGACCTGCTCTTCTGGTTTGGATTCTGCTGCTGAGGATTGTAGGTGGAAGGCCCTGAGCTGGCAGTCTGGTGTTGTCTTCTCAACTTTTTGACCATGAGGATCACTAAATGTCTTGTTTAGGAAGTCTTTACTCTGGTTTTCAGGCTCATATGCAGAGCCACATTTAACCAGAGGAGGTGAGATCTCGGTTTCTTCAGTGGACAGCTTGTGCTGATCGTGGATGACAGCTGATGCTTTTCTCAAGTGAGGGCTTTTCACGGGAGAAAGAACACAAAATGGTGCCATGTTGGATGATGAGCTCTCAGAACTTCCTGTAGAGCAGGCTTTGCCAGAAAGGCCATTGATGGTTGTGCATAAGCCCAAAATTCTTTTTTCTGAAGTCACCTTGGTAAAAGAGGCAAGCTGCTGACTGGATTTAATATAAGGCACATCCAGAATCTCATCCATGTCGAGGTCGTAGTGCTCCAGTTCACCCAGCGATGTGCTGGGCTCAGAGCTCTTACCTGGTGGGCCGCCCACTCCATCTCCAGGGCCAAGCTCCTGAGGCTGGGGGCCCAGGTCAGACTCACCCCCTTTCTGGTACTCAACCACTTTCTGATTCTTTTGGTCATCACTTTCATTGTTCTCCAGAGTCTCTGGCTGATGTTTCAGTGGCGAAACCCGCTTCACTGGGCGGAACTTACTGTACACATCAGCGATTCCTGTGGGCTTTTGCGTGTTTGTAATAAGAGTTGAGATGCCACAATTCCAGCTAGAGCTAGAAACTGTTTTTAAAAAATTAAAATAGAAAGCTATTAATTTGGAATGCTGAACACATCTTGGCTATGCAGGTAGACGTGGTTCATTCACATTATGTTCAAATTAAGGCTCTGTGTGTGAGGATGACTTAGAGTGCACATCAATAGAACAAAAAAAGTCATACTTACCATTGGAAAACAGTGAATGATCAAAGAAGGTTATAACACAGTGACTCAAAATTAATTAAAGTAATAATAATGGTAAAGGTAAACAGCTAAGGAAGCAAACCCAGATAGGTATTTAGGTTTATTCCCTGGATAGATCTACCTCCCTGGCAATATTTTTATATTTGTCACCACCCTGAAAAACAAGATTAGAGAATAAGATCTTCAGTGTTAAATAAACTTCCAAACTGATTTAGGGAGAAAAGGGACGTATGCACACATGCACACACATTAGCGTGCATGTCCACATACACCCCTAATGCACAAGAAGTCCCATGAAAAGAAGTGGCAAATTATTTAATATTGAGCAAATTCAAACTATGACCTCCTGAGTGACTCCCTAGGTGTGCCATTAAGTGGATTAGGGAAAGAATAGGAAGGAATGCAGTGCTCAGGAGTTGAAAGGACTGTGGGAGAGAAGACATAGTTGAGTTAACCCCACCTTGGTCAAAGTACCCTGGTCAACTATCATGCAGCAGCATTTCATGGTGCTTTCTGACATATGACACAGTGACAGAATGCACTAACACTTCACAACAGAACATGTTCTTTAGGATTCAATACTGCCCTCCATTGTTGAGAAGGCTGGAAACAAAAAGGAGAAGAAAGTTCTGAAAAGAAAATGGGTCAGGCAGAGTGTTTTTTTTTTTTTTTCTAATTTCTGTGCAAAGTTTGGATAAAGATTTTGTGTTGGTTTGCATTTGAGTAAGTGTCTGACTGCGATAGAGTAGAAAGTGAAACAGCCAGACACACCTGGAGGTGAAAGATAAGAACCATCTCTCCTGGTTATGAGAGGCTGCCTGGTGCCTTCTCTTGGGGCAAGCAGATGGAGCAACAACAGTCTCCTCAGATATGATTATACTGCTTCCTCCCTGGGCCACTCCACTGCTAGATAACAGATGACCCAGTACCCTTGGAAACTTGCAGGCCACTGATTTATGGGTTCCTAGTTCCCTGCCACGTAGTTCCTATCATCCCCCATCAAAGGATGAGATTTCAGGGGGCATGCCCTACAACTAGGGACTTTCCATTTACCGCTTCTCTTCTGAAACAAGTGGGAAGCATGTGTATGTGTGTGTTCTTTGCTACTGGGAACAACCAAAGAAAAAAAGAACATGAGATGGGTGTATACTCACATCTATAACTTCTGCCATAGCCTCTGGCTATGACTGATTCTTAGGGTGAAAGTGGAACATACATTATTAAAGTTCCCTAAATTTAAGCTACTGGTCATTCTTCTTCCTGCTGGAATATGTTCTAAAAGGATTCAGAGAAGTTCTGGAACCAAGCTAATGGGAAGAGAGTGAGTGCTCTGAGCCTGAATGCTATATAACTATCAGTGAGTTCTTTCCCTGAAATTGACCACAGTTTTGCATGAGGTTTCCAAGGGTCTGCACTATGCAGTCCACTTCTCAGACCTTTCTGGCTCTGACATTTTAGAATCTAAGAAGAGAATACTATGAGCTGTGGAAGGAGGGCTGGATTCTCTCCAATAAGTAATGTAGAAGAGAATGTTCCAGAAGGGAAGGAAGGTATCTAGATGGTCTTAGGCTGCTGCTTTTCTTCCCTTTTGCTGGCTTTAGTTCTCAGTTGTACACAGTGCTTGGCATAGATCAGACAATTAACAAATGCTAGTATGTGAATTTGAATCTCACTTTGCACAACACATTAAATCTTCTAAAATGCACAAAGTGCATCCTTCTGAGGGATTTACAGTTTAATTTCACAGGGGACAAAATCCTGTTATAAACTCAGTGGAGTGATAATCACCAGTAAGAGCTCAATTTGCTAAAGTTATTTATGAAATGTAAATATGCAAAGGCAAAGACTAATTACAGTTGGTCTCATAAATTTAAAAGTTTTCTATCTTTTATATGACCTTTTCTCTCTAAAAATATAAAGCCATGAAAAATTAATGTCTGCCAGAAATTTCTGCCAAGTCTTCTCTCTTCAAGAACACATGGTTACTTATTTAATTAAAACAGCAGATAGTGGACATAGAGTTTATAAGATGCAAATATGCCTTTAATTTTATTCATCAACTTTCTGCAAGGCTTTAAATAAAATGGAAAAAATATATATATATACACTCATAGACATTTCTGAGATACACTCTTATTACTGAGTATATTTAGTAATATTTTGCCAATTACCTTGATTTCTTTGGAAGCTCTAGAAAATGTGCATCTCAGAATGTAATAAAAAATTTTAAAGCCACATAACTTAGTAGGTCAATACAATGAGTGCATTGTACCAATATATTTATGTATTATATAAGGTCGTAGGTTCAAAGGGCTACTCTTTTATGTTGGCTTTATTTACATGTGAAATTTTTTCCAAGTGATACAGGGAAATGGATACCATATGTTTCCCAGCTGTTTTGTTCTGACAGGAGCCATTAAAAACGCTCTATGGAAATGAATTCTGTCTGGGTCTTACGAAAACACATCTTTTCACAGAAGGATCTAGAAACTGAAGAAGGAGTGCCAACATTTTGGCTTGTTGTCCCTCTCCTTCTTCAAACCTATGGCTCTTTTTGAGGCTGTGAGTGAGATCTGTGTTTTCTCGTCTATGTCTTGATTGCCAAGAAAAGACATCCCAGTAATGAAAAATGGATTATTTCACAGGTTTTCATTAAAAGTCTCCAATGTATTGCTATATCATACACCTGGATGGGAAGAAGGGCAACTTTGTGCTATATACAAAAGACAAAATTCAATTCCTTTATTGCTGCTAAGCTCTGTAATCATGTATTTTAAGAATAACACAGAAGAGGGGCTATTAATGACTAGTAAGATTTTCACTCGCAATTATTTAAATCTATCAAAAATTTCACTCATACTTTTATTTTATTGCAATATAATAATAAATTTCTTACCATACATGGAAACAAAGTTTAGACTTATTTTGTTACTAGAAAAATTTTGAGGCTAAATTTGCTTTTTGGAAATTATGAATAAATTCTTTACATGTTAGCAAAATTTAAATCCCCCCAAATTTTATCTATTTTAGATTTGTACAAGTTCCATGAGAGCAGAGTCTGTGTCTAATTTATCTCTCTATCCCTTAAAGAACCCAGAAAATTGCTTTACATAAGTAGATTCATAATGACTTTTTGGTTGAATGGGCTCATTTTTAACATCTTACAGAAGTAAACATGCCTAATAAGCCTTAAACCTGCCTATCTGATTACACCACAGATTTTCTAAAATGGTCAGTAAGTAAACAGACATGTATTTGCTGCTGATGTATAGGCCACAATTATCTCTTCAGATCTAGCTGACACTTGGAATGCCACTTAGCTTTAGCAAAGTATTTGCCTGCTGACTGTCCACACCCATCTACTGATTGAACAAACATGTGGTGCAGTCTTAGAATGTGCAAGGATTCCTGATAGGTGGCCTGGTCTGATCCAAATGCCTCATCTCTCTCCACCCTTGCCCACTCCCTCCCCTTCCCCTTTTCCCCTAACACATCCAGATGCTACTCCCCTTCCCAAAACATATCCCTTGTGATCGTGGCCTACATGGTGACATGAACACTTATGCAGTCTCCTAAGTAATCTATCTCCAAGGCATCCTTGACTCTTCTCTTTCCTTGACCCCTGCCCTTCATCGCTCAGGCACCAAGTCCTGCTGTGTCCTTATCCTCAATCCCTCTAAAATCTGGGCCCTCTTCATCATCACTAAACTGGCTGGACCACACTGGGATCCTCTCCCACAGTCTCTGCAAGGTTTTCCTGGCTTCCCCTGGTCTCTTTTTTTAGTCCTGAGTTAATCTTCTTCAGTAGGTCTGACTTTGTCACCCAAAATCCACTCAAATATTTCAGGTAGCCCTGTACTAAATAATATTTCCCCATATGTGGGTGCATATCCCTGCAATATCTAAGAGGCACACAGGAACCATGCTAAATACCCCTGATTTACAGAGTGAGAATGCTATTGGCCTTCCAAATTCTCTTTTTTCTTACTAATTAATATAAGGAGACTCATTTTGGTGCTAGAATGAATTTAACTCCTTTCCAAAACTTACAATTCCCTATTCGAAAAATGAGACCTCAGGCCTCAGGCTCAGAGACGTTCATAAGCAAATAATGAAAGGAATGTTTTATGTTCAATTTATCACATTCATTTTAATGATGACCTTGAATTTATTGCAAGTGACCATGGCTTTCTATTTACAACCATAGTGACATGAAGTTTCCTTTAAAAACAAATATGTTTGAAAGTCAGGTGTTTTAGAAAAATATATTAAATAAACATAGTACAGGTGCAATACAGGTAAAGCAAAAATAACAGAGGTAGACTTGGGATATAACACATGTTGTGGAAATGATACTTAAATTACTAGGTTTGTGAAACTTTGGCTTCCAGGATAACAGCTAAATTCTTTAGCATGGTATGTAGCAGCTCTTGTATTTGTTTTCTAATTTACCTTATCATCTCAGCACTCATGATTCCCAAATCACTAATTTTTCCCTGCAGCTCCACTGCTAAATTCATCCTTTCTGGATATACCATACTCTCCCTGCATTTAAGCTTATTCTTACTCTCCTACAATGCTCTTGGCTGTCTTCTCTGCCTGAGACTCAGGCTTATCTCACAAGATTACACTCAGGGGTTACCTCCTTTGTGCAGTTCCTGTGACTCTCCTAGGGAATAATTGCTCCCTGCTTCCCAGTGCCCTGATAATACCTGAACATACCTAGAGTTGGGCATTTTTGAAATTCTGTTACAACTATTCACTCATATACCTGTTTCACCTTCCCTCCTGAGAACCCCTCAAGGGCAAAGATAGCCTGAGAACCAACTTGTGTTTATAACCAGCCCTTTGTCTAGCAGAGTGCCTTGAAGATACTGGGGACCAATGACTTAATCTTTCAATGAATGGATGAATGAATAAAAGGGGAGGTGGGGAGGGAAGGAGGAAGGGGGAAGGTAGAAAGGAAGAACGGAAGGAAGAAAGGAGGGAAGGAAGGAAGGAGGAAGGAGGGAAGGAAAATGCCAAAACCAAAGAAGAAAAGTATAGTAAATAAATATGAATTCTGACACAATGAAGTCACCTTGCCACATTTCGGGCACACTAATTGTGCCAAATATTTCAAAGATAGTGTTAGTAAGCTCTTGAAAATGTTTAGACAAGATGTGCTGCATATTAAAACACTTTCATCTATTTCCTACAAAACATTCCTCAGTTTCCTCATCTGTAAAATGAAGGGGTTAGACTATAAGATTGCTAAAACCCGATCCACCCCTAAATTTCTATGACTGTATGGAATGTCTACAAATAACAGAGCTCTTTATTCTGAATGACTCACTATGAAACACTATAATTTCTCTGGATCTATGTCTTTCACCAGATCCTCACAAATTTATAATTATGAGGCTATGCTGATTGCTGACACAGAGCAACTCTTTGGCTCCTAAGACTGATAAATTAGTATTTTCTTAGGAAGATAATGGACAGTTTGCTGTTGCAACAGTGGATTCAATTTTCAGGACCAAACGTCAATGCTGGCTACCAAAATGCCTATTTATTTTACCTCTAAATAGAAAGTTATGTGTCCGTATTAGAAAATTAGCTTGAGACATCAAGAATAGAAAGAAAAGGGTTATGATTTAGGATAAAGTAGTGTTCCCCTACTGTTTTTCATTAAAAGTTAAATGGATTTTATTTTCCATGAGGAAAAAAGGGGTCAGCTTTAGCTATAATTGCCTTCAAATGTACACAACAATATACCTCACATCCATAGCTACTGGAAACCTAGGCGCCTTCAAGGACATACTTTTGAAGTTCTCCAACATTCCATTTCCTTCCATTTTCACAGCAAAAGGAGGGACATTATGAATGATTGGGAGTATTAATGCTAGAGTCAGGAGTTTGGTTAGTCCTATGTAAGGTGAAGTCTGTACTGCACCCACTTACTGCAGACACCTCAGGCTCTGTAAGAAGTGATGACAGGTGGCTTATCCCATGTTCTGACAGTAGGAAGAAGGCATGGAGTCTGAGTGAGGACGACTTGCTGGGTGCTCTTCTGTGCTGTCCTGAGAGATGAGACCATGACCTGATCAAAGTTAAGGCTGAGTCAACTCTGGATTTGGAGAATTGTGATGGGGCACTGTCTTGGGAAGATCAAAAGTGTGTGTGAGGAATGAGTGTTTCTGGGATGCTCCCTTCTGGCTGCTTGCTCATCCTTTTCATTGATGCTACAGACCCTCTAGTAAGGGTAATGTGAGGCTGAGGAAGGAGGACAGAAGGCTTGTTTATTATAGAAATGCCAGCCAACGATCTATCCACATTAGGGCATTAAAACACTGTGGGGAAAGCGTCATTGATTTGGGTTCTAAACTTTCTGTCTTTAAGTGGCTACTGATATCAAGCAGCTGTCGTTGAATGTGTCCGATTCATGTTTTATTATTCCCAGCTCTGCCCAGAATTGTCAAGACCTGCTCACATAACTTTGCACCCTATTTGCACCCATTTCTTTGTTTTTGTGACAACTCATTGAAATACTCAAGCCCTACTACCCTGGATAGAAAAGATACTTCACCAAAGAGGCATATTCCATCACGAAATCAGACTCAATATTTTGACAACTTTAAACCTTTGGGCTTCAAAAGTACAGTTTCCATAGAACAGCAATTGGTGGGGTGAAGAAAGTTACGTGGTCTTCGCATTATTGTGTCATCTATAAAGTATGCTGACCTTCACTTTGACACTAGCAAAACCTCGGGAGTGGATTAAGTTTTGTGTTCATTCCAGGTCCATTTACCAGGTTTCCTTTCCTTCTTTCCCTCCCTTTCTTGAGGAAATGTAGGGAGAGATACATTTCAAGGGACAGTGAAAGGCTCACCATTTGAGATGCTCTGGAACAGGGCAGAGCTGTGAGCAGGCTCAGTATGGCTTCTGGCCGTGCAGCACACACACATTTTAACTGAAGGTGGCGATGTTTTACAGGGCTGATCTACCGTCAAGGACAAAGGACTCTGAGTTACTGCTCCTTGGTAAGAGAGAACAGGAGGCTGACAGCACAGACTGAAAAATCCCTACCCTCTTCTCTCCATTTCCAACTGACAACTTCCAAAATGCCTGCTGATTTTACTTCTAAATATGGACTATGTGTCCACATTAGAAAATTAGCTTTAGACACCAAGACAACAAAGAAAATGGGGTATGTCTTTAGGGTATAAGAGTGTTCCCTTCTTGTTTTATTGTTGCTAAAACTTAAATGCATTCTATTTTCCACAAGAAACAAAGTGGTGAGTCTGTGAAAACTGGTCTTATTTTAAGGACACACTTTAAGGGGAGGAGAAATGGAAGACCCAGTGCTGGCCTGCCGCCTACTCTTGCTCTTGGCAGGTCTGTGGGTCTGCCCATGCAGGCTCCTACCATGGCCTGAACTCTCAGCTACAAGACTGGAGAGAGAACAGGCAGGTGCAGTGGCAAACAAAGTGGGAGGAACAGCGGAAAGTGGCTCGCCCTGGGATTAATGAATGGCAGAGCTGCTGCACCTCCGTCTTCAGGTGCAGGTCACCATACACTTCACAAGTATACTATAAAGAGTGAAAGAAAGATTTAAATGTATTTTAAGAATTCCACAAAGCAATATTTCTTATTTGGAATTTTCCTAAAATATCCTCCACTTAATACTTTAAAATTGCCGATACATTTGTGTTAAGGCTTTTTATGTTTCTGAGTACAAAGCAAGTGTATGATTTCATTAGAGATTTCCACAACTCTGGAGGATGGAAAGGCAGTTCTTATGTATTCTTACTTGGAAATAAATGAGAACTCAGAGAATTTTAAGTATAATGTGGAAAATGACATAGCATGCTGACTTCTCAACTAGGACCAAGGTTCTCTGACTCTAACTTTCTTCCCGCAACACTGGAGGACTGCCTTATTGAAATTAAATTATTCCCTAAAGATATAATTCACATTTTTCTCTATTTGGGTCACCTATATGCAATGGAATCCCAGAAATCAGTGGTCGTACTCATTTCGGATTCACTCTAACCTAAATCCAACACTGTGTTGTCTGTCTAAATTTTGGTAACCGTTTACTAGGAACCTTCTGTGTGGGAGCAAAGTCAGAAAAGTAATTTATGGCTGGGCAAGGTGGCTCACGCTAGTAATCCCAGCACTTTGGAGGCTAAGGTGGGCGGATCACGTGAGGTCAGGAGTTCATGACCAGCCTGGCCAACATGGTGAAACCCCATCTCTATTAAACATACAAAAATCAGCCAGGCATGATGGTGCATGCTTGTAATCCCAGCTACTCAGGAGGCTGAGGCAGGAGAATCGCTTGAACTTGGGAGACGGAGGTTGCAGTGAGCTGAGATTGTGCCATTGTACTCCAGCCTGGGCAACAGAGCAAGACTGTCTCAAAAAAAAAAAAAAAAAAAAAAAGGAAAAATAATTTTTAATGACTTTTCTTGGCTGGGCGCACTGGCTCAGACCTGTAATCTCAGTGCTTTGGGGGGTTGAGGCAGGAAGACTGCCTAAAGCCAGAAATTTGAGACCAGCCTGAGTAACACTGAGATCCTCATCTCTACAAAGAATTAAAAAATTAGCCAGGCATGGTGGCTTGCTCCTGTAGTTTCATCTACTAGGGAAGCTGAAGCAGGAGGACTGCTTGAGTCCAGGAGTTGGAGGCTGTGGTGAGCTATGATTGTACCAATTCACTTCAGCTGCGGCGAAAGAGTGAGACCCTGTCTATAAAAAAACAAACAAAAAAATCCCCCAACCTTTCCTAAAAACAGTTGAGTGGAAGGGTTTTCTTCCTCTTTATTTTTAGCAGCATTAGCCTAAATTTAGTCATTTTATCACTGATAATCTGTTCTTACAGCTGCTAATTCCTTCAATTGGCTAAGGGTGGTGATCCTTTTTTTTTCTTTTTTCTTTTTTTTAACTTAGCAAGAAAAGCAGGAATACAAAGCATGGTCAGAGTGTTAAAGCAATTGGTAGTTGGCAGAATGCTATGGTACTCTTATACAGTTCATTCATTCAACAAATATATATTGAACATCTCTATGCACATGTCACTAGGGGTACAGGAGTGAATGAAATAGACATAATCCTGCTCAGACAATGATGCAAGTACACAGGTAAATAAAAAAAATTACTTAATGTAAACTGCTTTGAAGAAATAAGGAGGGGACTGGAATAGAAAACAGATGAGAACCTCATCAAGGAGGTGACATTTAAGCTAAGATCTGGAGGATGAGAAGAAGCCAATTACGTGAGAAACTGGGAGATAATATAAGAGGAAAGATAATTTTATGAAGATCTGAGTAGGTAGAAGGAAGCACATGTGCAAGTTTCTAAAGCAGAGAGAATCTGGCAGGTTCTGTAGCTGTTATTGCTAGATCAGAGTGGGTCAGAGTCAAAGCAAGCAAAGTTGAAGCTGGGGGATGTCATCAGGGACCAACCCATTTGGGGATTTTATTGGCCATAACAAAGAGTTTGTTTTTTATTTTAACTGAAATAGGGTATTTCTGAGGGGTTTTACAGAGAAGTATTGTCTTCAGATGGCAGAAGGGGAGAGGGAGCTCTCAGCAGCTGCTTTGGTAAGACACTAATTCCATTTATGAGGGCTCCATCCTCTTGACCTAATCACTTCTCCAAAGATCCCACCTCCAAATACCATCATCTTGAGAGTTAGGTTTCAACACACAAATTCTGGAGGGACGCAAACATTTAGTTTATAGCATGGGGAAATACTTTGAGCACAGAGACTCAAGACCTGGTGATGAATTGATGTGGGACATCAGGGAAAGCAAGAAATCTGGCTTCAGCGCCTGATGAGATGTTTCAGTCAGCAGAGTGCAGTTCACTGAGGAGAGAGTCTGAGGAGGAACACGTCAGGCCGGGGAATTCAAGAATTTCTCTTTAGAATTCCATGAGACATCTAATGTAGACATTGAGTGGGCCATTAAATAGGAGGCTGGAGTATGGCGGGGATTCACAGCAGCATGTAGATGGTGTTTGAAGCTGTAAGCATGTATGAGAGACCAACTGAGAGGCTGAGAGGGCAGAGGGAGGGTCCTATTAAATATTTAGTCCCATTTGACTATTGAAAGGTCAAATTGAGAAGGAGGAGGAGTTGCAAAGGAAGACTAAGAGGATGTCAGAGTGTTAGGAGAAAAATGAGGAGAGAGGTGGTCTCACAAAGCCAAGAGATGTGACCGTTTCCAGAAAGGAGGGGACTATTGTCTCAACTAATGCTGACAGGTCAAGAAAGATGAGAATAGCAAAGTGTCAGTGCATTTGACAGCATGGAAGCCGTGACCTTCCCTAGAGAGATGGAAATCATACTAGGGATGTTTAAGGTAAATAGGAAGTTGGGGACAGGGGAGGGAGTTTCCCATGACTTTTTAAAGCAGCTTGGCTCTAAATGGAGGGTTGGCAAGGAGGAGCAGGGAAACAGGATGGGAGATTCTAGAGGTGGTTTGTTTTTTAAGATGGAGGTGTTCACCTAAGGAGGTGATCTTGAAGGTGGAGGGAGAAAAGGAATAATATCCCATGTGAAGGAACACTGCACATTTGAAGAACTGAAGGAGGCTCCTTGACGTGACTGGCAGGCAGGAGGTGTGCGAGGAAGCCTGCTGGTCCAAGAGAAGATCACTCTGGCCTTGAAGGCCACATGAGAGAGTTTCCCACTGCATATCTTGAGAACCATCCTGGGAAACCATTGCCTGGTTTTGAGCAGGGAGTGGCATGATAAGACTTGCATTTTTGAAAAGATCACTGTGCCTCACTAAAAACAATGGGCTGGTATCTAGGTGGCCCAGGTCAGTGCTTCTCAAACTTGAATGTGCATAAATGAATACCCTGGGGATTGAGCTTGTTAAAATGCAGATTTTGATTGTAAGAGTCTGCATTTCTCACAACCTCCTGGGTGATGCTGATGCTTACGGTGCTGGGGTGAGTCCTGGATCATACGGTGAGATGCAAGGGCATTTGAAAAGCAAATGCCACAGAAGGGTCAGGACTTATGCAAGAGGATCCTTCAACTATGAGATTCTAGGATTTTGTTTCTATTACTTGTGTTTACTTTATGACTTCTTTTTTTTGAGGGAAGCGTCAGAGCAAAGGAGATATGTGGATAAAAAGGGGTGATCTGAAATGGGAAGATAGAGCCCATTTAATATTGAGAGACAAAAGCAAAAGGGTATGCTTTCAGGAAGAACTGGGGTGCTGTCAGAGATGCTATGACAGAAGCTCCTAAACTAGAAATGTCCCTCAACACACACTCATACTTTTGCCTTTAAAAAGTTTGGGAAGATGGGATGGGGGAAACTGCTATTCCTGTGACAGGATGGGGACTTGTGTGAAGGAAGTCATGGCAAAGCCAGACAAAGTCAAAGGGACTTGGCCGTGTATCTATTTGTCCTTGTCCCTATGCTTCAGTTCTTTCCCTCCCTGCCTAAAGGATGTCCCTCTTGGGACTTCACATTTTTCATCCTTTTTTACTGCAGATTTCCTTTAACTCATTTCTACCAACAGGCGGTTTCTTTACTTACCAGTTTGGGGAGTGGAAGATATTTTTCTTTGAGTCCAGTAAAAATAAACCAAAACACAGGAGAGAAGACTGTGAGTTTCTACCCCTAAGTTTTCTTTCCCTCAAATACTGTCTTGTTCCTTTCTTAATTCCACTGCTGTGAACCTTGTAAAAAATCAGTTTGCTGTGCCACTTAACATTTATGGTTAAGCAAAGAAAAGAAATGTTCCAGTCAAGAGAAAAAGGGGCAAAGATGCGATGTGTTTAAGCTCTGCTACCTTTAGCCCTTTTAATTATTTTCTTTTTTTGTTTGTTTGTTTTTTGAGACGGAATCTCGCTGTCACCCAGGCTGGAGTGCAGTGGCACGATCTTGGCTTACCGCAACTTCCGCCTCCCAGGCTCAAGCAATTTTCCTGCCTCAGCCTCCTGAGTACCGGGGATTACAGAGGTGTGCCACTACCACCAGCCAATTTTTGTGTTTTTAGTGGAGACAGGGTTTCACCATGTTGGCCAGGCTGGTCTTGAACTTCTGACCTCAAATGATCCACCTGCCTCGGTCTCCCAAAGCGCCGGGATTACAGGTGTGATCCACCATACCCAGCCCCTTTTATTATTTTCAATACCACCAGAATTTTATTTTAACTTTTCTCTCACCCCCTGCCCCCATCTTTATGAACACTGACCTACATCTTTCCTCTCAGAAACATAAATGAAGTGTTAATAAGTTAAAGGGGTTAAAGGTAGAGATGATCTCTCCTTTTCCACAGAGGGGGCAGCTCGGCTTTCATGGGTAAGTTCTGTGGTCCATCCAAAATGACAGCCATGCACATTCTGGAGCAACAGAAAAAGCAGCAAAAATTGTCCTCATATTGTGATTACAACCATACGTACAAATATGCCTCAGGGGAAAAAATACTCAAAAGAAGTGCAGTAATTTTGTTTTGGTGGCAAGGTTAAGTTCTTTAAAAATAATGGATCATATCACCTTTATATTTTGTTAAACAATAAAAATAATTGTTTTATTTGATAAACAATCTCTTCTAGATGTCTTATCTGTAAATTTTTACTCTAGTTAAAGAAACATTTCTTTGTCATAAATGCTAGGTTTCTTGCTGCATCAGGTTGAAGTGTTCATTTTCTTGATTGAGATCTTAGAAAATGTGTTTCCCTGCTCTTTAGAGTCCAGTTTACATTACATCCTGTGAAATGGATTAATCAGCAAGCTTTTCAATTCAAACTGCCATACCAACCTTCACTTTCAAGCTTTTAGCATTAAACCTTAACAAATATTGAAAACAGGAGGTTTATATATTTAGCATCACCAACTATGTCATAACAGCATCTACAGGACAAATTTCATGTCAACTTATTATTTTAGGTGCTGGCTTAAATCCCTTTAATCTTAGAACATCACATATTTTATCTTTGTAGGTTTAGGGTTTGTCACAAAATTTGCATGCACCGGGTTCAAAAATATAGCGAATTTGCAATGCTTTTAAATGTACAACCTACATGACTTTAATGCCAGACACCAAGTTTAAAAAGTACTGTTTCCTTTACTCATTGTCATACAAGTAACACTTTATATTATTTAGGTATAAAATTTTTTTCAGAATCCATTCTCAGACACATTACAGGGTCATTTATTACTTTTACACAACTGAACTTTCTAAATCCAGCACATCTAAATTTTCAGATGTGAAGCAGTATTAATATTTATCTGCCTTCTTTCATAAGAAAATTATACAATGAGTTTAGCAGATACAGATTTTGAAAGAATCACATTTAAAGCAGCATGAATTGAGACAAATGTGTATTTGAATGCCCAATTAATTTTTAAAAACTCTAAATCAATGAAACTGAATATGTTTTGATTTGAACACCATATGTCACCATAATGTATTTTTTGTCCTCATTTGGAGAAAACCATAGAGAAGAATTAACATTCACTGCCTTGTGCTGTCCTCTTTTCCCACATGAGTAGTAGATATTAAGCAGAGAATGCGTGCAAAAGTTCCACAGATAACTTCCTTTTTTAGGTGCATTTTTTTTTTTACACGTAACTTCGTTTCTGCTAATCCTTGCCCCAAACTAGTTGCTACACATGGTTCTCTGGAATAAATTACCCCTCAATTGAGTCAGCTTACCCACAGGGGGTCTGGAGACTGTAGAGCAAGTTTCACATCCACTTGTTAGCTCTAGAACTTTGTGCACATTATTTACCCTCTGTGAGCCTCAGTTTCCTCATCAATAAAATAGGCACAGTAATGCTTCTCCCTCTGATAATTATTTTGAGGATAAATATGCTGCTTACAGAGGCCTGGCACAATGCCTGGCACACTGCTGGCTTATGAAACAACTCAGAAACCTCAATAGCACCTGTGCATCTCCATGCACAGGCAGTTCATTCTCAGGCTTCCCACTCCTAGTTTTTTGCTTCCTTCCTACCTTGTGGCATCTCCAATTCCCTTGCACTTCCTTTCTTTCTAAACCACTTTTCTCACAAAAATTTGAAACAGTCCTACCGCAGTGTAATTGATGGAGAATAGTTTAAAATATTATTCCTGTTAGGGGAAAACATAGACTTCAATAGGAATCAAAGCTTCTAGCTAAAGAAAGGGCACTCCTAAGGAGGATTTGTGGGCATTGGTGAGCCAGTGGAAGGTGCAAGGAGATGACTTCCAGGCCTCTGACAACATTGCCATTTTCCATTCTTGGAGCCCACCACTAAAGCTGCAGGGATGAAGTGAGGTGAGCCCTAGGCTGCGTGTCTCACAGAGGGGCTTCCAAGGGCCACAAACACGGCTCGTTTTACACTCCAGCTCCTCTGAGGACACTCAGGAAGCAGGCAGAATGGACAGCCCTACTTGGGAAAGCAGAAAAGATATGTGGGAAACCCAGGGGACTGTTCTGTGGGGCTGACAGGTTTCTGAGCAGACCACATGTGGAGGAACCTTTGGTTTGGTTCTGGGCACTCCACTTTAAGAGGGATGCTGGTAACTGTACTGTATCCACAGGAGAGTGAAAAGAATGAGCAGCACACACTCAGCACTGAGGAAGGAAATGTTCTTCTGGAGAAGACAGGCCCAAGAGTGACTGCTGTCTCCACACACCTAGTGGCACTCTTGGCCAGGAGGGACTGTCCTTTTCTGTGGTTCCAAAGGAAGAACCAGGATCAATGAGTGGAAATTCAACGAACACTGACTTTGGGCAGGTAAAGCATTAACCTTTATGGATGTGCTGCCTTGTGAGATTGTGCTCTCCCTGTTGCTAAATTGATGAAGTACAGGCTACATGACCCTGTGGTTGGGATAAGGAGGATTACCTTCAAAGATCTGATTGGCTTTGGACTACCTATTTTTTTTCTTTTTTGCCTTTTAGAAAACTTTTTATTTGTGTGTAACTCTTATATTTTTCACTTTTAAATAAATGTATACAATAGTTGCAAAAATGAAAACAGTACAAAAAATAGCTGTAGACCTTTTATCCACATTCATCAGTTGTCAGCATTTTACCCATTTGCTTTATTATTTGTACTTTCTCACTTGCTCTTTCTTGCAGACTAGATGATTTTGAAAGTCCTTTCTCTTAGTGAGAGTTATGATTCTACATGCTGAGGCTTCTTTCCAGGTCATAAGATTTTAGAAAAATTGGAATCCTGCTGGCATTGCTCTTCACTGCACTAAGCATAAAATCTGAACTCCCCAAGGAGTCTGACCCTGATCATCTCTCTGCCTTCATCTCCTACTGCTCCTCATTCTGATCACCATGCTGCAGCTACACTGGTTTTTTCTTCCTCATACTTGCTAAGCTCATTCCTGGCTTAGGCACTTTGCAATTACTAGTTCCTCTGCCTTCAACACTCTTTGCTGGTTTTCTCATGGCTGGGGCCTTCTAATATTCCCTGATGCCCTAAGACCTCCCTCCCTCCCCAGCTCCTAAA
Source organism: Pan paniscus (assembly GCF_029289425.2). Lineage (NCBI taxonomy): Eukaryota > Metazoa > Chordata > Mammalia > Primates > Hominidae > Pan > Pan paniscus. The sequence goes on along the minus strand of NC_073253.2, from coordinate 117,678,910 downwards.
AATTACCACAGTCTCTCATGTTGCCTCTTCTCTCTATCTGTGGTGACCTTGTTTATCTGTTTGCTTGCCTTTTGGCTGTCACTGCCAGTAGAATGTAAGCTTCATGAGCACAGAGGCCTTGTCTGTCTTGTTCTTTACCATGTCCTCAGTACCTGGGCCAGAGGACACTCAACACATATTTGTTGAATAAATAAATAAGAGAGTAAATGAGAACATCTGGTCAAAGACATAATATGTACAAGGATAGATGTTAACATTTGACAATCTATACAAAATAGCAAGTGTGTAACTATTCTAGAAAGGTAAAGAGAAATGTCTTTGTCTCGTGGGGTATCATATTAGTCTATTCCTGCACTGCTATAAAGAAATACCCGAGATTGGGTAATTTATAAAGAAAGGAGGTTTAATTGGCTCATGATTCTGCAGGCTGTACAGGAAGCATAGCGGCTTCTGCTTCTGCGACAGCCTCAGGAAGCTTCCAATTATGGCAGACGGCAAAGGGGGAATGAGGCATATCACGTGGTGGGTGCAGAAGCAGGAGACAGAGTAGGAGAGGTATTACAAACTTTTAAACCAGATCTCATGAGAACTCACTCACCATCACAAGGATGGTACCAAGGAGATGGCGCTAAACCATTCATGAGAAATCCACCCTCATGATCCAGTCACCTCCCACCAGGCACCGCCTCCAACATTAGGGTTTACCATTCAACATGAGGTTTGGGGGGGGAACAGAGATCCAAACGATATCAGGTATACTGTAAGTGACAGACGGTTGAGGAAGTTTCCCCTGAGAGTGCCCCATCCCAAAGAAGATGTGGACTTTTCTCAGAAGCCAAAGTGCATTCTGCTGCGTCTGTTTGAAAAGATAGAAATCTGCTAGCTTTCCTGGAGCAAACTCCTTCTATGTGGCTGATTTACAAGAAAGACAGGGGGAGGAGGGTTATTTCTACATCTGGATGCCTATGGAACTGATTGAGAATGCCTCAATTCTTTAGGAAACCAGCTCCGAAAACTTCATCACGTTGAGATTTCTTTCAGAGGGGCCCATGGATAATTCTACAGTGATGCTGTGGGCAGACACATTTTTCCGTGGGTTCCTTTTTCTAGGATCACTCTCGATCTATCAGAATGCAGTTTCCCAGCCTCCAAATGGTCCATCAAATTGGAAATGTACATGCAATTCCATTAAGAGTCCTGAGTCTTTCCCTCATAATCCATTTCCTGTCAGGTCTGATTACTGATTACCTTGAGCACTGTGCCTTTGCTGTGAGTAAAGTTCAAAAGCTTCTAAGTTTGAAACTGGCCTCCTCCTCAACCACGGAAGAAAAGTCTACCATCATTTATTGTGGAGATGACTAGAAATTGTAAGACCTGGAGAGAATGGAATGTACCAGCCCTGGGAAAAACTAAAGGTTTCTGTTTATTCACTTAACTTGGTAAGAGTCACCATTTAATGGAAAAAATAATTTAAACTTAATCAGGGAAAATGCTGACTTGTAAAGATTTAAAAGGATAATGTCTTAAAAGTAAATTATTACCACTAAGTCAAACTATCTGGAAGGGTAGTATATGTAAGGGATAATATAACAGAATCTGGAAGTAGACTTCCTGGGGTTTGAATCCCAGCTCTGTAACTTAATTGCTGTGTGACTCTGGGTAAGATATTTAACTTCTCATCTCTGTTCCTCAGTTTCCCCATCTATAATATAAATATCCCAATAGTACTTAGCTCACAAGTATTTTAGGATTAATGGGATTGATGTAAGTAAAGTGCTTACAACAGTACCCAGCACATTAAGCCCTGATAAAGTATTTGCTATTTTTTCTTCTCTCTTATTCCCTACATCCAATTAAAGAAAAAAGAAAATCTTGTGTCTGCAAAGTAACCTTTTGATACATCACCTAATTTTGATCCTAAGGACAGCCAGGCAACATTAGTACACGTATCTTCTCTATTTTGTAGATAACTAGTCACAGATTCAAGGTCATTTAGCTGATAAGTGCCTGAACTCTAACTCAAACCTAGGCCTGGTGACTATGACCTTGGCAGCCTCTCCACTGCAGTCAGCTACCTGTGTCATTGATCATAGTCATTGGTTCAAGTTTGAAATGGGCACTGCCTTTTAAGAAGACACATCCTTATAAGACTTATAGCCAAGAGCCTCTATTAAATCCTATATGAACTTGAATGTTTTTGAAATAAAAAATAAGTGAAGGTAAGTAAAAGCTTTTATTTGAACTGAAAACTATCTTCTGTGATGTTTCTGACCCAAACATTGAAGCATTACTTTCACTCACACACACAAAAAAAACCAAGATAAACAAACCTAGAAAGACTAATTATTTTTCCTGTCTCTCCTAAGAAAAATGTCAAAGGAAAACAAACAGTCCAGCGGAAAAGTAAATTAGCTTTGTAAAAAATCCTTTCCATTAGAAAGGCCTAGAATTCTAGTAGCTGTATAGGTAAGGCACATCTATTTATTTTTAAACACAATACACATAATTTGAGGATTATCTGGTTCTCAGGATTCTAGTGACTATCAGAGTAGGTCCAGCTTTGGGAAGGTTAATGGTGATGCCATAGAGTAATTACTTGGAAAAATAATAAACATCATTTCATAGTTTAATACCATGGTATCACTCCCATCAACATCCTTTTTTATTTTCATTTTTGCCCATCATAGAAGGAAAAGAAGAAAAGCTTAACTTGATTTACAGAGGGAAAACAACTCAGAATGTACTTTTTTATTCTTGGGGGTTGGGGGTGTAAAGAGAAAAGGTCGACCAGCTGGTTTTCATCTATATGCCATAATTCTCTGTTTAGTTTACACTATTAAACTCCAAAGCCTTTGCTTTAATCTTAACTGTTACAGTATGCCTTATTGCAGATTCTATCATGTCGCATCTCTGATAGGGTTTCTGACTTTGGCAAAGCACCATTCCCCAAGCTGGTCCTTGCCATATGGGTAGTAAATGCATCCAACATTTTTTCATTGGCGCCTGCATCATTATGTTTTGTCACCAATGGTTTCTCGGGTTTTCAGTAAATTGCTGCATATATTGTGGTTTGGAGATGCCGAGATGATCTCCCATATTTATTTATCTGTATACAGCTGAGTCCTCATTAGGGCCTCCCTGTCCTGCTATCCTCTTTCAGATGACCTAACATCTGTTTGTTGAAGGCAGGGCATGAGGTGGGGGGTGGTGTGAGTGGAGAAGCCGTAAAGAGAAAAGAAAACTGAAAGCAGGGGGGACCAGTGTGAGGAAAAACAGCTTTCCAGGAGCCATTAACACTGAGCCAGGATAAGGAGAAGAGGGGAGGAGCAAAACCTACCTGATCTGTCTTCGTTTTGCGTATCGCATCTTCGGCACAGTTCTGGGATCGTCTTGAGTGATGTGACTGAATACTGAATGGGAAGCCAGAGAAGAGAGGGCATAAAATAATTTAAAATGCGAGCATTCACTCAGATTGGCCAGAAAAACAAAACACAATAAGTGATACTTGGGCACAATATGTATATTCAGAAAATTTATCTCATTTTACCCTAAATGGGCTGCGTGGTGACCTGGCAGCATCCTAAGATCTACCTGCAGCATCTAACCACATGCAGTTTAAAAAGAGGGCTGGGCACCCCTTCTTTAACAAAAAAAGGTGGGGTGTAGCCAGCAGACACTCTCTCCCTCTTATCACTTCTGCTACTTGTGGAAGATGAAAGAACTGTCTGACCCTGAGAGTTTCAAGATGGCCTTAATAATTGCATTCTGAATCCTAAGGGTGAGCTTGTGTATGAAAAGCCAAGTACGGGAGCACCTGGCTTCCTGCAGCATCCGGGGCAGTCAGGAGACATGTCTGTGCCGATGCTGACTGGACTATGCAAAAGTTCCTAATGTTGCCACTTGCCACAGATTTTACTGTGTAGCATCCATTATCTCCATGGGAAATACCAGGGTAATGTCATAAAAAGCAAGAGGGGTGTGGTTCTGTGTTTGAAAGCTCATCTCTTTCACATATAGATTAGTTTGAGTGGAAAGAAACCACCCTCCAGGCTCAGTTTCAGCACCGACTCAGAGGCTGGCTTTCAGGATAAATTATGACACAAGGGGGCATACAATTGGAAGAGCTAAAACAAATGTAAAATCAATAGCTATGATTTATGAAGACAACATGTGATGCCAATCAGTCTTTCTTTAGAGGAGGGTGTTTTAAAATAAAATAAATAAAATGAAGTTGTTCTTTAATCAAAGGCCAAGTCAGGGACTATCTTCAATCACATTCATACCTTAATTCATAAAATGCAGCTCCCTGAAACTATTTTGCTTTTTACCTCTAAGGACAATGTTCTTAAAGTAAATGAGCTTGTATCATAAATTACTTCACCATTGCAAAATTTGGGGGGATTGAGAAAAAGCATTTAATCTAAAAGAAAAATGATCACAAGAAACTCATTAGGATTACTCTAGCATTACAAGTGAGGAATGTGTAATTAGGACACATTTATCAGTAAGAAGGTACTTTAGTTAGCTTGATGTCAATAGATGAAGCAAAGCGTCTGCATTGAGACTTCCTTGTGCTTTCCCCGGGATACCAGGACAGCAAGACATAGGGTGGGAACGTTGTAGATATTGTCAGTTTGCCAACCGCATGTCACAAACAAATTAAATTTCCAGTATTTCCAAGTGAAAAGTGAAATCTCAAATGACTAATTAGGGAAATTACCCTTACCTGTCTGATGCAATAACATCCTGTTTATATTGGCCATGCCTCTGAGACTACAGGTGCTTTAGCAAACCCACCCACATGCTCAGAGGGAGGGATGACTACCTCTTAAACCCAAAATTAACCTGTAAGTATTTTTTTCCTTTCGCATTATGTTCTTTGGGGGTCTGGGGTAGCACAGGTACACAAGGCATTTTTCTTGGTACTAATAAGGTACCTTATGTTTCTGGCCAAGTACAAGCTCTCTAAGGACTCTGGTGGCTTCTTGAGACCAGCTGGTACAGGTTAGATAATTATACAGTCTATAATTCAATTAAAATTGGGCCTTTTGTTTTGGTTGCCATGTGTCCCATGAAACACCCTTTGGCAAAGTCTCACTCTTTTTTTTTTTCTTTTCATCCAAGGCAAGAGTTTAGAAAGAGGAAATTTAAGATGAATTGTGTTTAAATACAGTTAATGAAAAATTCACTAAGGTTTGTTCACTGGGCTTAATGATATATATCTGATTAAAATGGGTGAGCTGCTATCTGTATTTCGAGGCACATGCTTCCTAACTGCCATCTCCCACCCCAAAGTCAGACATATCAGAATCTCTGATGTATTCGCTGTAGCTTCAACTTTTCCTATTTGGCCTCAAAGGCCCATAGTGTACAGTAAGTTTTAATTTGATGAGGTTTACATTTGAGCAGTACCTGGCTGGTGTGGGAACTGAGTTACAGGCGGACACTAGCCTAGGTGAGTCACTGCCACTGCCTCAACCTAAATCACTTGTGGCACTTTGCCTCTCTACCAAGAGTCACATAGGAAGTCACTTTGGTGAAGGCATATATTTTCATTCTCTGGTAACAATAACTGTGAAGAAAATATCATTTGCTACTCCTGGGAATAGAAATAAAAAGTATAGCAATCTAAAAAAGATGACAGTTTATCCAGAAAAATTAAAGTTTTGGAAAATTTTAAGGGTATATGAACATCAAATTCAGCAATGACTCTAATCTACATTGTGAACAAGTCCATCATTTTTTATAAAGACACAAGACAAAATCAATTTGTGGATCTGTTTCAGTAAGTATAAACATTGCTCCTTGGATGGAAGAAAAGGCTTAAGGGAGTGCTGTGAAGATTGTTAAGCTGTGATGTGAAGAAATGCACAGGAAACACATAACTCACAAAACCAACATCTAAAAATGTTTTCATATTTGCAAATTTGGGAATGAGCAAATGATCCAAGAAGTCTCCCTTGCAAGTATGCATTGTGCTACCATCTGGGAGCTGAAATGGAAGGCTTCCCAGGCCTTCATCCCAGTTCACAGGACAGATGGCCTTTTATAAGTAACTGTCAGTTCGCCAACATACCTCATTCTCAGGACAATGGCAAGCTCCCAGGGCAGCAACTACTGTCAGTTTGGCCCTATGGGAACCAAAGCCCATTGCATCTTCCCTGTCTGTGTCCTCCAATCCAAGCTTTTGTAGCCTGTTCCCTTGACTCCTATTGTCCTTGGGTGAGAAGAGTGAAGAGGGGGCTTGCAGTTAATGAAGAAGCATTACATTTTCTATCTCTATAATTTATTCTTTTTCTAGAAGTCTTCCAGAGGTTATTCCCAGTGAACATAGACTTTTGATCTAAATTTGTTTTCCAGACTTCTTTTCCACTTCTCTACCATGTCTGAAGAAGAGCTCTGCCAAAGGTTGACCAGCTGCCTCAGCTTCTTCACTGTCCCTGTGCTTCCAAAATTTTGTTTGCTTTCTGTTCCTTTACTCGGGGGTCCCCCATTCATGCAATGCCCTCCTCTAGCCAGGCAAATGCCACCATTTCACAAGGCAAGGCCAGCTGTGTTCTGCTTCTCCATGAAGCCCTGGCTGATTGCTTTAGCCCTTACTGACTTTTCTCTTTTCTCCCCTTGGTAAATAAGTTTCTGCATTGTCATGTGCTGTGGTGTTTCTTATCTGTAGGTGTTGGCTTCCATAAGCACTTGAGGGAAAGAATGATATTTTTGACTTGTATATGTGCATGGCACACAGGGACTGATTAACTGTTTAACTGAAATAACAAGACGTGTACATATTGACTAATCCCTGGGCATAATATTATAGACATTCAAAGGAGCTCTTTCATGTTTAAGTAGTAAGTGGGACCTTCCTCCAGGCCTTTATACTAACACTAGAATTAATTAGCTTTCTGAAATAAAAATTTGACTAAGGCTCTGCACAGCCTATAGGACAAAGACCATATGCCTTAGCATGGCACATGAAGCCTTCCATGAGCTCAGCCTCATCTCGCATTGTCTACTTCTCTTCTGATTGTGGCAATAACAAATTCTCGGTGGTTGCCATACCCATTGTTTTGCCTGTCTATACCTTTACATATGCTATTCCATCTACCTGAAATGCCATTCTGCCCATTACACTAGGCAAACTCCTTTTAATTCTTCCAGCTTTTCCTGGGTATCACTTCTACAAAATCTTTTCTGACCCCTGCCCCATAAGGAAGTAAAGCCAGCTTTCAAAGTGTGGTCTCTGGACCAGTGGTATCAACACAACCTAGGATTTGTTAGAAATTCATAATCTTGGGCTTCATCCCAGACCTACTGAATCAGGAACTCTGAGGGTGGGGCCCAGCGATCTGTTTTTTCACAAGCCATATGGGTGATTATAACGCACAATGAAGTTGGAGAATCATTGTCCTATATTATTTCCTGATGTTATGCATATGTCCATTACAGAACTCATCATAGGATGGTTCATCTATATGTTTACCTAAATGCTTTCTCTGCTTCCTGAAAGTGTGGACAATATTTTATTTACCCAAGATACTAGGCACTTATTAAACCAAATTAAATAAATTCCTCTAGACATAAGAACTAATGAGGCAGGGATATAGCTCAGTCCATAATTTTGGTGGCAGTAATAATAATAATGTCAGTAGTTAATATTTACATAGCACTAATCTTAGAAAAACCCATAATTACAAGTCTAGCAATAAATCATTTTATATTTAAAAATTCTTAATATATTAATAGCATGAGTAATGGCTGATGGCTTAACCTTTTGTATAAAGGACAATGGATTTGGAGCCATAAGATCTGGATTGAAGTCCTGGTTCTGGCACTTATTAACTCTGTGGTTCTGGACAAATAATTCATTTAATATCTCTGGGGCTCAGTTTCCTTATGTGTGGAAGACTATAGATAATTATATGAGATAACGTAGATGCAGTCATTTTGCAAACTGTAAAGCTCTAGTAAATGTCTGTCTCTTCTCTTTATCCTGTTTTCTAAGTGTGCCCTCAGAGCTTCCCTCCTCATCTTCATTTCTGCCATGACTTTAAGCTCAGCAGATGAAGATATGAGAACTAATGAGGCAGGAAGAGAGGGGTCGAGCTGGGAATAGAAAGGAAAGGAAATATAACTCAGCCTATCTCAGTAAATTATTTGGCTTTTCTTTGTTCTTTCCTCACTGAAGAGAGTCTGTGGCCCAGGGATGACACTGAAAAGTCAGCTTCAAAAACTTCACAGAGTTGATATGGCACAAGATGATTCTATACATCCCAGCCTACGCCAGTCAGTTTTGTCACCATGCCATGCAAAACAGTTGGAACATGCATGAGATTCATAATGACAGTGCGTGATTTCTACGTTGGGCTATGGGGATCTCTGACCACCCTAGATATTGTTCAGGGCTGAAAAGCTTTGGCCCTTATTCCTGAAAACTGGAGCCAACTAAGCGAATGAGTAGACATTACTCAAATGGTAATGAGCCACAGAAAATGAAAGAACGAACATCCCAAGCACCTTTGCAAGCTAGAGACTTTCAAACTACTAAGGCCCCATAAAAGTTTCCAAAAGAAACAATTAAGCCAGCCATCCAAACAACCATGGTGAAATTCATGATTTCTCGCACAGTTTTCCAAAATTCAGGCAGGTATCTCAACAGGCACACAATAAAAACAATGGCAATAATGTGTACAAGCAAAGCTGGGAGTGACAGCAGAGACATGTAGCTGAAATGAAATTTTCAGAACATAATATTTTTCTAAAATTTTAGCCTCCCCTCTAAAGGCCTGCCCTTCCAGTTCAGGAAGACTTCATGCCCTCCATCATAAACTGTGTTCCATTGCCCCTTCTCTTGGGACATGGCACTAACAGTCTGCTTCTCCACTACTAACCCTTTGCTGGGGCTCAGGTTTCCTCTTTTCTCATCTCCTAAGGACTCTTGCCTGCCACCATTCTTTCCTCTCTCCTTATCCTCAGCCCACTCTCAGCATTGGCTTTCTCCTCTGGTCTTATAAAGATAAGCAAGCACCACTACCACCTCAAGACACTGCCTCCTTGACTGAGCATGGGCCTTCCTGCTCTTGCATTCATCAGCCATCTCTTTTGAAAGAATTGTCTCTGTGTTTCTATTTCCTCATCTCTGCATTTACTCCTCCAGCCCTCACGATAGGATTCTGCCCACCACTCAATAGATATTGTGCTTATTAGGGCCACCAAGGGGGTCTTAACTGGAAAATCCAGAGGGCATTTTTCAACTCTCGTCTTTATAATGACCTATTTGCCACCATCAACTGTTGTTTAAAATTCCTTAAATTCACCCCCCTTGTCTTTTTAGTTCCCTTAGTTTTATTTCTTTAACTTTGAAAACTTCTTTCCAGTTTCTTTTGTAGAAATGCCTTTGTCCAGACCCCACCACATGGAATATACTTCTGCACAGTTCAATCTTTTGAATATTCTTCTCTTTCCACATTCCATGTTTTCACAGATGACCTTAACTATACCCCCAATTTCAACCACCACCTCTACATAGTACAGATACTGGGGATCCACACTTTTATACCTCTATTAGACTCTGCTTTAAATACATTTCTTCCCACCATTTGGGCTCCATTAATGAAAATTATTATAACTAATCCTATTTTCAAATAAATTTGAATTTTGCTCTGGTACCTTATTTTTATCATATCTTCATTCTAAGAGGTTTTTTTAAAATTCTTTTATGCTAAGACATTGTTTGTGGTTGGTATTTGAGAAAACTCAGTAACTCTTTTGATCATTTTAAGAGTGCATCAGGAACTACTCTATTGCAATGTTAATTTAATTAATATAATGTGTAGTCAGGCAAGAGATGAAGATCCACTTGGTAAATGTGGTAAGATCACAGTATTAAATGATCTCCTTATATTGTATAATAAGAAGTGGACATGGATGGAGAAGAGACCTACCTGAACTGGGAAAACCAGAGGTGACCATGGGGCCCAGCAGATGTAATTTTCAACGCAGTGGTTACAAATATGGATTCTAGAGTCAGACTACCTGCATTATATCCTGACTTCACCATTTTCTAGCTAATTAATCTTAGTTAACCTTTGTATATCAGTCTCTTCACTGGTAAAAAACAAGGTTCTGACTGTACCTTCATTAAGGTGTGTCCGGGAAGATTATGAACTAGTAATATAAAACCTGGGAAGAGTGTCTGATGCACAGTTGAGTGTTCAATAAATGTTAGCAATCATATTATTATTTATATTTAAAAGTACCAAAACCAGCATTTTAAAATGAAGCCAAAGTAATCATAATTATAGAAGCAAAAATTACAAATGACAAAAGAATTACAAGAAAAAAGTATGTTATAGTAGGGCAGATGGCCAGTCATAAACCTTGTTCAACTTCAATGATAGTCTATTTTTAATTGTGAGCCAATAATCAATCACTGTCAAAATACAAGGACTCACTGCCAAGAATGGAGTTTAGTACTATAATCAAATATGACCTACCATGAAGTTAACCTGACTTCATAATGTGCTTAGTTATTAATATAGCATACTATACACACTTTGAGAGCATAGCAAGTCTGTGTCATTCACCCCAAGTTTAGAACCAAGTCTGGTACTCTGTTAATGTTTAGTAAATGCTTGTTGACTAGATTGGCATAAAAGCTAATTGTGATGAAAAGGTGAACAGTTTTTGTCAATAATCTGCAATAGTCAATCTAATAATTTCTATTGACTATCAGGCAAGATAAGAACTTCCAGGACTATCTACAGAGTAAAAGGGAAAATTTTAAAAAATCCAGCGGTTGCTCATTCTTCTTAGAAACCACTCTATTTGTAGAGTTATTCTCTACCTTCTCTGGCAGAGGTGTCCAGTCCAAGATTTGGAGTTTGGGAACCTAGATTCTAGTCCTGGGGTCTAACACTAACAATAGAATATGAAAATATAACTCATCTTTTCTGGATTAGATGATTCCTAATTCATTTCCTGGCAGGTATTAAGAAAAACAAGATAACACATATGGCATATGATGTTAGAACAAGGTATGAGGTTTCTGATGATGCTGAGCTGGAGAAGGGAAGAATGAGAGGCAATTTAGCCTTGAATGCAGGATATTACAAAAAAACACTGCATAAAGCTGAGGTATTCTGGACAGTTGCTGGAACTAGATCACACGGAGAAGCACTAAACAAAGTTTCCATATAGATAAGAACAGGGCGACTGCTAGGAAGGGCAGGGCTTACAGACAGAGACAGTGAAAAAGGGATTGAACCACTCAGAGGCCACATGAAAGTGTTGGTCACCTTCTAGAAGGTACAGAAGAAAGTACAATAGGGTCCATCTTATTCAGTATATTCATTGCTAGAGAGAAGGGGAGGCTAGGTTCTTTGTACCTTGAATACCTTTATACTCTTTTTCACATCTAAGCTGTATTCTTTGCCCATGCCAGGTCATTGCCTGAGTCTACTTGAAATGAGTCTTTCTCAAAATGTAACAAAATCTGGGGAAGCATCAGGGGATTGAATGGAGTAAAAGGTGATGCACACAAAACAGAAGAGGGCAGGCATTTTTAGTAAAAATGCCGCACAGTCTGTGTGATAGAAAGACATGAAAACTCACTGAAAGTGAGATTATTTTACCATAAGAATTAATTTTTCTATCAGACAGTGGTTCAAGCACCTTAGGAAAATGAACCCACATAATTTTTTGCCATTACTCTAGGTTGCAAAGGCTTTGACCAAAGAGGATTGAAAAGTGGAAGAATACTTATTATCTTGATCTCATTTGACCTGTACAAAAAAATAGTTTATGCAATTGCCAAAAAAGTCAACTTTCATCAAGGTTGCAGTCAGAGTTATACAGAAAGGCAACAGAATATTTCTCTCACTTCTATTTGTATGTGTGTGTATATGTCTGTATGTGTAAATACTTACATGTATATATGTGTATATATGTGGCTGTGTGCATGTGTGAGTGTTTGTGTATAAATTTAGGGTAATAGGTTGAGGTATTACCATTTAACGGATGGGAATGTTGAGGTGCAGTAAAATTAAAAGATTTGCTTAAGTTCTCATTAGCTGGTTTCATTTTACTTATTTATAATGTCTATCAATCCCTTTACTTCCAAAAAACAATTTGTAATCACTACAGTGCCAATCAGGGATAGTGATGAGTGAGGTGACTGGTCTAGAGAAACTACTACTCAGCTAAGTTGCATAGATGGGGAGGAGTAAGGTGGCCAAATAGTTCTGCATTTAGGTCCTGGCCCTGTAACCTTGTGAATGTCAGACAAGCTCTCTAAGCCTCAATTTTCTCATCTGCCAAAAGGAATAAAAACAGAGTTTGCCTCGCAAAGCTGATGTATGAGGCTTGAACAAGATAACTTAGTTAAAGAGTTTATCTCAGTGTGCGGCACGGCCAACATTGGTGGATGGTGGCTGTGAGTGAGCTCCTCAGGAGATCCAGAGTTCAGCCTCTGCTTTCTTTAGTCCTGTGTGTGAAACTATTTTTAAGAGCACCACACTGGCCTCTCTTAATAAAATAAATACACCATAGCTCCAAAGAATTCCAGAGGGTTTTTGTTTTTAAGACATAGGGATCTGGCTTCCATAGGAAGAGAGAAATCTGTGAACCCATTCACAGTGACAGAAAAACCCTGCTTTAAACCTTTGTGCTTATGTGTTGTCATCTCTCCCTTGCAGACCTGCAGCTAATGGCAGGATTACAAGAATGTATAGTTTAAACTTTGTGTTCTGCAAAGGATGTGCGTTATTTTCTAGTCTGGGAAACTTCAAAATAAATTAGCTGCTGTGTTTTCTCTCATTAAGTAAAGGCAAAATAAGTTCTAGTTGTTTTTTCTACGAATATACAGCTTACGTTTTAATTAAAACAAGAACCAGGCTCATGACCAGAGGGAAAAACCATGGAATAGAAAGCCTAGACTATGTAATAGGGCTATAGCTAGAGAGTAAGGAGAAGAGTTTGAAACTGGGCATCTTTTTCATAAACATATTTTTCAGGTGTAATGTGCAGTTTCCTCCCCCTCCTGCCACTTAACCAGGAAACAGGCTTAGGGGCTGTCAGAGATGGAGGTTTCTGGTATCAAAAAAAAAAAAAAAAAAAAAGAAAATTGCATGTTCATGGGAAACTACATTTCTTTTTATGCCAGTGAATTAGCACGTTGAACACATCTTCATTTTTTCATTTTTAGCATTTGAATAATCTCCACTTAGCCCTTAAAGAAGTTGTAATATTCATTGCTCCTAGTTTACCTAAACAGCCTGAGGACAATCATTCCAGTATTTAAGAGGTTGTCTCCAGTTCTTTTTCCATGTAATCATTAAGTTAGAACAATATGATTCTGGCTTCGCTAAGGTATGAAGTCTGGATCACACTAAATTATGATAAAATAATCTATGTTGTAGAGGTTGCCAAAGTAGAGCGTCTTCAGTTGCAAGTGGATTTAAATAGACTAGGATTTCTTATCCTCAGTACTACTGACATTTTGGGCTAGACAATTCCTGTTGTAGGGGATTGTGCTGTGCATTGCAGGATGTTTAGAAGCCTCTCTGGTCTCTACCCACTAGATGCTAGTAGCAACTTCCCGGTATGACAACAAAATATGTCTCCTGGTATTATTAAATGTTTCTGGGGTAGGGGTGGGGCAGGTAAAATTGCCCCTGATGTGAACCACTGCAATAAACTATATTCATCCTGGAGAAGCAGTAAAGTGTTGTGGCTAAAAGTAAATACTCTGGAGACAGAATACACCTAACCAGCTGGGTGACCCTGGACAAATTACATAAAATCTTCATGCTGCAGTTTCCTCATCTGTAAAATGAAGATAAAAACAGTAACTTTAGAAGATTGCTGTGAGGATTAACCAAGATAATGCCTGTCCCATGGTAAATGTTCAATAAACGTTAGCTATTATTATTATTTCATCAATTACTATGGAATTTCATAGAATTTCAAATCTATGCAATTTCAAAATCTGATATAAGTTTAAATGCAGGTTAAAGGACCAAACAATTGAAACATGTTTAAGAGGGAAATTTTGGGTGCAGTTACACAATTACAGATGGATATCTTTGTTTATGTTTTAGAGTGGTCAAGTTATAGACACTCAACTATTGCATAATCCTGTAGCCTAGTTTGCTAAATGGTTTTAGTTATTGCCTAATGTATTTTATTATCTTTCAAGTGGAGATTCCCAATTCATCAAAATTATGGGCTGCTGCCAGATGATTCTTCTGTAAATACAACTGCTCTGTTGTATTAAAAAAAAATCTTGACTTTATGCCTAGTGTTTTCCCTTGAGTTCTTTCTTCACCATTGGTCATATAAATATTATTGTATAATTCAGTGAAATAATAACAAAAGCTACCATTTTTAAGAGCAACTTACTGTGTGCCAAGCTAAGTGTTTCACATATATTATTATTTTACTCAATCGTCACAACAACCTAAAGTGTATCTCAGAAAGGTGAAGTTAATGTGCTATTCAGCTAGTAAGAGTCAGAACAAGGTAGGAACCCAGGCTGGCTGCTTTCAAAGCCTTTGCTTTTAAAACACAACATTATTATCAAAGTTCGGAGAGCTACCACCTAACTCCCAATCATAACACAGTTTCCCTTTCTACAACACCTTCCATCCTACCTACATACACCCATGCTATCATTCACATTCCTTGCTTTTTCCCACAATGGCTGTGAGGGGAGTGATCATAAAAGAACCTTGCTTCGAATACTTCCAAGTCAAGCATAGTGACTTAGAGAGAGAAAGAGAAACAGAAAGAGAGAGAGAGAGAGAGAGGCAGACAGACAGACAGACACATAGACAAAAATATATCATGGGAAAGAAGAAGCTCACTCCACATTGGTTTTAATGAGGACTAATAAAAATTGTCTGGAAGCTGAAATAGGCAAATGTTGAATTCACATTTCTCTGGTACAAAAAAAAAAGACTCATCCAAGTTTGTATAAAATAGGTGATTTATCAAACTCATCCCAGTAATCCAATTATTGTGTATAGTATGCATATTTTACTTCAAGGTAAGGAGTAAAGTAGATGAATAAACAACTGCCAGAGGCATGATAAAGTAAGTTCATCATTTTGAGACAATTTTAAAGCGGTGACTTTGAGTGGTGACCCATAGCTCCAGGCCCTGAGAGATCCATGGAAGATAAGGTTAGAAGTTGTGAACCTGAGGGTCCTGGAAAGAAAAGTTGTACGTCTAGCTCAGAAACAGCAAACTTCTCATCACATACTCTGAGAGTTGGCCAGTTTTGCTGGGGCACTCCAGGCCAACATGTTTGCTAGCGTAGCAGAATTGATTATGTGGTCCCGGATAAGGCACAAGCAGCTCAAAGCAAGATGCATGTAGACAATCCATTCCAAGCAGTCCTGATTTAAGCAGCAGGAAGTTTGTGGCTGTTATGGGAATTAAGAGACTCATCAGCCCACAGCATTACAGGATTAAGCAGGACCTCAAAAGTCAGCTAGTCCAGTCCTTATCACTGCACGAATTTTCCTTAATATTCCCAACAAGCTTACAATCTGTGCTTTGATATCTACAGTGATTGGAAAGATTCTTTTTATTGTTCATCAATTAATAAATTCCAACTTGGCTATTCTTTAGTCAGTGTCCCTGTGAACTCTAGAAAATGCTGGCTGTGGAATAGCCAGCCACATAAGAGAATTTGGAATTAACTCTATGAAACTGGCTGCATTTTATAAGTATACTCAATCAATAGTTTTGACAACATTGGAACACATTAGGAATGAAAGCCTCATTGAAGTTAAATGACTCATCTTCCAAAACACACACTTAGGGAAGATTCACTTCTTGGTCTAAGAGATCCCCCCCAAACCACACCGAGTCTGTCACACAGGATTTCTGCTGTGAATTTCTAAATGTAGTCAGAAAAGTTGAGGATATATAGACTATAATGGAGAAAGTAGGCTATGAAGTTGAAGGCATATTATCTTGAAAGCATTTCTTGTATACAGTGGTACTTACAGATATGTCATCACTAAAGTCAATTTCATCCAAATCGAGGTATTCAGGGGCTTCCATTATTCTTCCTTGCACATTTTGAGTACGGTCAAGTACTTATAAATTCCTGAACGAGACAGAAGCAGAAAAGAAAGGCAAAAAAATTTAGCCATTTTACAACCAAAAATAATGTCTATATTTAAACAAATAAGATGAGAAGGGTTATTGGGTGCTAGTGTTGCCTTGGAGCACATTTCCTTCCTTCAACTGTCCACAGCCTGGCTTTCCAGAAGCAGCAAACACAGCGTCTCCATGGTCCCCAGTGTGGCTCCCCAGTGGGCACTCAAAGTCCTTTGCTTTATTTGATATGTGCCTGTTTGTCTTTGCCAGAGCAGTAACTTGGGTCAGAATCTCCCCCTAGAATCAATATTAGAATTCACACCGACTCTTACCACAGCCAGGGTAAAAGGCAGGGCTTTGGGAAATGGGGAGCCAGCCTGGAAATCTTAGGAAAGCCATTTTCAAATGTTTCCTGTGGGCATATCCTTGGATGTTGTACATGGAGCAATGAATACTGCATCTCCACAGGAATAACACAAGACAGATACCACTAACCAAGAGTAATGGATATTTTAGAATTTGTAGCACAACCTCCAGTTCACCCCTCAAAAAGGAAGAAAGAAAGAGGATCTAAGTGCAGATTTAAACCTCAGAGTTATTGCACTGCCCTCTGCCTCAAACAGCTTTGCCTGACTGTGCCACAGTGACCTGATGCAGGCCCCAGAACGTCTTCAGTCAGCTCTTGCCTCAGGGCCGCCTGGGGCAACCCTTTAAATCTATCACAGTAGGATACATCACCTCCCACTTCATTTTCCCATCACTTATCATCATCCGCATCAGCGGCGGCAGCGGCACCTACAGATGTCAAGAGCAGAAATATAGATCTCCTGACAGTGCCTTGGTGTGCAGTTATCTTCTGCAGCACCAACTCTCAGATAGCAAAATCAGCCTCTGCTTCCTGCAACTTGTCTTTCTTATTGTAAAAATTATCTTAAGTACCCAGATTTGAGTATCTGAAATAATTCATTTTGCCCTCTTTGATTGTCTAATCAAGGTGTACCTTGCTGAACAATAAGGAGTGCATTACTGGAAAGTGAAAATACATCTAGCCTGATGAAAATGGGCCTCCCGATAAAAGATTGAAAGTGTAAAAAGACCTATTTTTTAAAAGGAAATTTGTTCTGAAGGCTTTTGTTTTCCCTCATGTTGAGCCATTCTTTCTTTTTTAAGCTCTGCAAATGGTATAATTATGATAAACAGAAAAAAAAAACTTGCCATTCCTTACCTCAAACCCATCACTTGATTTAATTTTCCTGTTTCCTCTCCTTTTTTTTCCCATATGTATATACCATTTTTAAAGTCTTAATTACAATAGATACAGAGTCCATCCAAGAAAGGATTAGGATGTTACTTCCATGTTTAAATGAGATTATCCATTTAGCAAATGTTAAAAATTCTTCTGAAATCACAGTAAGGCTTACAATGAAAAGAAAACCAACTTGTATTTGTAAAAAATATTTAAAATCAGAAATTTTATTATTTGTAGAAATCTGAAAATAGGTTATCAAACAAATTGCTTGGTATAAAAATGTCACTTTTCTTCAATTTACAAAGATTTTCAGAGGAAAATATATGTACTCTGCTTGGAAATTACTCAAAACAACATTCTCTCCTACTGTGATGGATTCTGATACAATCCAGACTCTTTGGATACTAGCATGTTCACTAGGAGACTTTCTTCCAATCCAATTTCTTTTCACGAAATCTGTACTCCGTGATGAACTATTGATTTACAGACTCTGTTCCCACGGCCTTGGTGAACAACACACAGATGATGCTGGGTGCCAGGATATGGTACAAACATCAGCAGGAACATGGAAATATGGGGAGATGAAGCAGAGAAACATGCATCGGAGCTGGGGACCAAATGGATCTTTAAATAAATGAAACTATAAAATGTGGATGAACATGTCTTAATTAAGTAAATTAACAAATAACCATTGCACCCCTGTTTGAGGTGCTCCAACAATATAGACAGCAATATCCAGTTGAGTGTAGCCATTCCCATAGAATATAACCAGCGGATAATAACTCATGGCATCACAACAGGAATCTTTCTATTTGCACTTGCAGGATGGTAGTGAGGTTCTTTATTCTATAGGCAAGAACACAAGACTTACAACAGGTGCAGCTCATTATAGGAAGTCTTGGGCCACTGCCCATATTTATTTCTGTGGGTTGGATGGCCCCACCTTAGACTAAGGCTCCTAGGCATCTGGAATTTGCCTCTACTTCCCAGCAGGCCTCCACATGCTATCTCCTTTAAGATGTCTCATTCTGTTCATGATCCAATTTATTTTGTCTGGTTTCAATGCTTGTTTCTTTCAGGGTGCCACTTTAAGAATATTTACATTCTCAATTATAATGTGCAGAAATCCCCGTGGTTTTCCAATCCTGACTACATTCCCCAACATTAACTGCTTCTTTACAGGTAAGAGTGAGTCTGCAGTTGTCCCAGTGGCCAATACAATGCCTCCTCTTCTCTCATCTGCCCTTCCACCAAGCCTCTGGCACTCTCAGGCACTCTTTTCTAAGGAATCAGTGACAAGATAGGAAGCAATAAGGTCAGGTTAGAGTAGCTGCTGCAAATGATCAAACATGATAAGGACAATGAGGTGAACTGTGGTTGCTTTTCTCATCCTGCTCTTCTGACACCTCCCACTCTGCACACCAATCCACTATGGAAACCAATAAGCCTTCTTTCAGACCCATGGCAAACATGCTCTAACAGAAAGCACAGCTACAGAGGGCATGCACTGGAGGCCTGTGAGCTGAATCTGGCCCACAGATGTGATTTGTTTGACCCCAACAGTGTTAAAAAAAAAAAAAAATTGAATCAGTTGCCAACTTGCAGACCTTGGGTGATTTCACATAAAATTCTGGATTTCTGGCTTTGCTTTAAATACCTGAAGCTCTGGCAACAGGGGTCTGCAGTCCCCATGGCAACAACTGGCTGGAGCTAAGCCGCAGCTGCTCCTACCTGTCCATGGGGCCTGTGCTCCCCATTTTCCCGGAGCCTCTCCAAGGACATTTGAGTGTTCGACCCTTCAAAGGAATTCAGTATTAAACAATAAGTACAACCATTACCCCCAATTTTGTATTGGTGCCTCCTGCCAAAAATGTTGACTTCATTTGTATTCTAAGATTTAATTTGTATTGTAAGATCATTTTAAATTCTCATACCACAACAGCAACAAAATAAAATTTCCTACAAATAAACTATTGGCACATCACAATTTGTGCTTTCACAGAATGTCCACTTTATCTCTTAGTACTAGGAAAAGAAAACCTTTGCAAACTTAATAAAATGTTACGAGGTGGGGATTATGTTTCCTTCACTTTACAACTAGGGGAAGGAAGGGTTATTCTTGCTTTGTGTGATTGGTGTGGATTTACATGGTGACACTTCAATGCTGTGACTCCAGGGGAAGGGAGGAAGCCGTGCCAAGTGCAAACCCAGAAAAAGTCCTGAAGCCATCCTCTGTCTGGCCCAAACCAGCAGCTGGGAGGCAAGACAGCCAACCTACTGAGGCCAACAAGAGTGGGTTTATACCTAAGCAAAATACATTTTTTACGCTTTCCAGAAAGGGCAGGCCAGCTTAAAATCCTTTATGTAGGGTCGGGCATGGTGACTCACACCTATAATCCCAGCACTTTGGGAGGCCGAGGTGGATGGATCACGAGGTCAGGAGACCATCCTGGCTAACACAATGAAACTCCATCTCTACTAAAAATGCAAAACATTAGCCAGGCATGGTCGTGGGCACCTGTAGTCCCAGCTATTCGGGAGGCTGAGACAGGAGAATCACTTGAACCCGGGAGGTGGAGGTTGCAGTGAGCCGAGATCACACCACTGCACTCCAGTCTGGGTGACAGAACGAGACTCCGTTGCAAAAAACAAACAAACAAACAAAAATCCTTTATATAAGATTTTTATTGCTATGCATCATAGGCCCCTTTTGGATCTCAGGACCTAGTCATTTGTGAATCTGAATTTCTCCCCCATGCCATCAGCCCTGACCCTACAAGCTACAATCACTTGTTCCCAGGTTTTCTAAGGCCTTCCGAGGGCTTTCTTTTGCATGTAAGCCCCTCTCCCCACAGCACACCTTTTTCAAGATTTGTCCACCATGAGTATTGTCCACGGATTGAAATCATCCCATTTCTTTTTACTGGCATTGGCAATTCTTGATTTCTTATTTATTTAGGCAGGTATGTTATGTGTTTTTTTTTTTTTTTTTGAAGTGGGGAGAGATGAGATGCCAGGGAGGGTGAGTTGAGAAAGGTAAAGGAAACATTTTTCAATGGTTTAGCTCTCCCAATTTGGGTAGGAAAATTGATAGAGAGGGAAAGAAGAAACAGATTAGAATGTGGGAACACAGGGCTGGGCTGCTGGGAACTATATGCTGTGCAGAAACTGCTAATGACAGCTTGGCTCCCTTCTTTGGATGGGCCCACAGCACTGGGAGAAACCTTACTCAAACTCCAAACTGATGCCCGGCTTTCAGAACAAAACAAACAGCATCAACTATACTCAATGTTTGTAGGACTCTTCCTACTCTCACAGAGTTTTGATAAACTGCCAAGAGCAGAAGTCCCTCCAGTGCCTATTAAAGTGTGTGGGAGGGGCTTATGCCCCTAATGGGTCTATCAACACCATGTCACCTTCTCATGAGTGACCTCAGTGATGGCCCAACTGCTACCTTCCATAGAAGTTTCCTTTTGGGAGAGAGCTCAAAATAACTGAGAACCACATTGCATAATAAAAAAATAGACAAGCAATTAAAAAAATAGCCTCCTTGCCACCCCCGTATTATGATATTCAGGTGATATTTTTAATTTTTTTGTTGTGACTGGAAAACTGACTTTGAAAATAATTCCAAACGAAGACTTCCAAAAATCTGTTGCATAATGGCAGCATCACTGGAAAAAGCTTATAGTGGCCAACAAAATTTCCTTGAGAAACTACACTCATTCTAGTGTATGCATTCTGGTGTGCTTGGCTCATAAAAGGCACATTGATTTGTGACTACAGTCACATATCACATAAATTGCTCTACTGAAAAATTTTTAAAAATGTATTGCCTCACTCCATTTTACAAGGAGTCAGCTTGGACTCATTCTGAAGGCTCATGTTACACAGATTTCTCCTTTTCTGCCAAAGTCGCTATTGCTCCATTTACCAGTATACTATGAGGCCTGGTAATTAAAAGTAAGTTGGATTTGTCAAAATAAATGAGCAGAGTACATTCGGTGATGAGGTAACTTCAATGGATTTGCATTACAACTTATTTCTTTACCTTTTAATATACCAGCTCTTAGGAAAACACAGCCGCTCCCTGCACCCCTACATACACACACACACACACACACGCACGTGTGCACACACGCATGCCTGCCAAATTTGTACTGGGAAAAATTTTCAATTTGAAAGCCTGGACATCGATATTGGGCTTACTTTCTTCAATATAAAAACTTAAAATGATCACAAAATAAGTACTGGAAGGTCTGGGTAGAAATGTTGTCCCCAGTTGGCTCAGTAGCTTGGCTGGCAAGGAAGCAACTCATTCCAAATGTTGGATTTGGTTTCTTTCACTCTTTGATTCAACAGTGGCCAGAAGCATGGCAGTCAGCAAATGCCTCATCTTGAAGCAGAAAAATGATAGAGGCAAGAAATTTTTACTGGAAAGAGGCAACTGAAGGAGATCCAAGAAGTACACATGAACAAAGAAAAAGCACAAGCCCTGTGGACTTTATCCACTTCTTCATTTATGGAATATTCTGGATGCATGTGGTGGATAAGACCTACACTAGTCTCCACACCAGGATGGAGTATATGGTACCAGGGGAGACAAACAAGAAGGCATGCTATTACAATATCATGTGATGCTCGCCAAGACAAATAAATACACAGCAGGCTGAGGCACCCAATCTAGACCTTGGAGATAAGGGAAGTCAGCCTGGCAAAGCTGAAAGCCGAAGGATGGAGGTGTGAATGGGAAGGGAGTGGTTGGGGCAGGAGGAAGTGTTCCAGTTGTCTGTGCTTTCAGTATGGGAACAGGCCTGGAAGTGAGAATTCTGGAACAGAATGTCCAGAAAGACGCATAACATTGATTTAGCATTGATTGCTGTATTTTTGCTTCTACAAAGCGGTCTTGAAGGGTGATGGTGAGGGTGGGGTGATAAATAGGGATTGTCAGGGGAGTATTTCCAAAGCCAGAGTGAACACAGAGCACATCTTGGAATAACAAATTTCTGGCATGTTTGTAAAAATACAAGTGAATGTTTGATATCAAACAAGGGACTTCAGTGTAATATATTGAGCCTGCTCCAGCTCCTAGAGGAGAGCCTGCATTTCTTCCTTGCTGTCCTGAAGGAAACACCCACAGAAAAATTTGTGAAGAAAACTCTGTATCAAGATTTAGGACTGGGTGCTATTACATATACTTGCTCACTTAGTCTCACACAGATGCTGGGAGACAAATGTCATTATAATTTCTTTTGTGGAGATAAGGAAACCAAGGCTCAGAGAGGTTCTGTAATTGCCTCAAATTCACGCAACCAGGGCTTCTGATTTTAAGTCTAGTATTTTTCTCTCCTACTTCAACTTGCCAAAAGGACAAGGTAAACAACACTGCCTCTGTGTCATTTTATTTTTAAGAATCATCTTCACATTTTTTAGCTCAATTTATTTACTGCAACCTGTGATGGAGGCAGAAGGTATGCACCATAATTTGTAATTTGCAATCATATCTTTCATATTTTACAGATGGCAAACCTCAGGAATATTCCATCCAAGGTTATGCACTACTAAGTAGGGGCAAAGCCAGCTAACACAAATCATTTCCTGCTAACCAGTCTAGTGCTCTTCTGACTTGCCCTGGACTGCTCTGAATCATGGGTGTGTCTTTGAACCATCTAGGTCAGAATTCCAGACATCCCTAGCCCTGAATTGTATTGTTTGGATGTTCATGAACCTAACTCCAAATGAATTACCCTTCTTTCCTGGAGAGATTAAACAGAAATGGTAGACATCATCATCATCATCATCATTAACAAAACGTGTATAGACTTTGTGTCTCTAACACACCTTACCCACAGGTATCCCTGAACTAGTCTATAAGACAACATATTCCATAGCCAGTTGGTTTAAGTCTTCAACTTCACCTTTAAAGGAAATTGGATTATGACCATCCTTTTAATGTCTTATTAAAAAGGCAAGGAAGATGGCACTGTTTTAGAAAACTTGATTCTGGAGATCAGGATTTCTCTGAAAAATCCCTGTAAGGATTGGTCTTTTTGTAGTTTTGCCCTTTAATTTATACATTAAAATTATTGCAAGTGATTTAGAGGTCATTTCATGGTTTCCGAAACCCAAATATTGAGAACAAACTAACATATACCTGAACTTGAGAGCTTGGAGAGACTAGTTTTTAAGCCTAGGGCAGATATACATATTTTATGTACCTTTAAATCTGATCTCTCGAGGAGCCAAGATGGCCGAATAGGAAGAGCTCCGGTCTACAGCTCCCAGCGTGAGTGATGCAGAAGACAGGTGATTTCTGCATTTCCATCTGAGGTACCAGGTTCATCTCACTAGGGAGTGCCAGACAGTGGGCGCAGGTCAGTGGGTGCGTGCACCATGCGCGAGCCGAAGCAGGGCGAGGCATTGCCTCACTTGGGAAGCACAAGGGGTCAGGGAGTTCCCTTTCCGAGTCAAAGAAAGGGGTGACGGACGCACCTGAAAAATCGGGTCACTCCCACCCGAATATTGAGCTTTTCGGACCGGCTTAAAAAACGGCGCATCATGAGATTATATCCCGCACCTGGCTTGGAGGGTCCTACGCCCACGGAGTCTCGCTGATTGCTAGCACAGTAGTCTGAGATCAAACTGCAAGGCGGCAGCGAGGCTGGGGGAGGGGCGCCCGCCATTTCCCAGACTTGCTTAGGTAAACAAAGCAGCCGGGAAGCTCGAACGGGGTGGAGCCCACCACAGCTCAAGGAGGCCTGCCTGCCTCTGGAGGCTCCACCTCTGGGGGCAGGGCACAGACAAACAAAAAGACAGCAGTAACCTCTGCAGACTTAAATGTCCCTGTCTGACAGCTTTGTAGAGAGCAGTGGCTCTCCCAGCACGCAGCTGGAGATCTGAGAACGGGCAGACTGCCTCCTCAAGTGGGTCCCTGACCCCTGACTCCTGAGCAGGCTAACTGGGAGGCACCCCCCAGCAGGGGCACACTGACACCTCACACGGCAGGGTATTCCAACAGGCCTGCAGCTGAGGGTCCTGTCTGTTAGAAGGAAAACTAACAAACAGAAAGGACATCCACACCAAAAACCCATCTGTACATCACCACCATCAAAGACCAAAAGTAGATAAAACCACAAAGATGGGGAAAAAACAGAACAGAAAAACTGGAAACTCTAAAATGCAGAGTGCCTCTTCTTCTCCAAAGGAATGCAGTTCCTCACCAGCAATGGAACAAAGCTGGATGGAGAATGACTTTGACGAGGTGAGAGAAGAAGGCTTCAGATGATCAAATTACTCTGAGCTACGGGAGGACATTCAAACCAAAGGCAAAGAAGTTGAAAACTTTGAAAAAAATTTAGAAGAATGTATAACTAGAATAACCAATATAGAGAAGTGCTTAAAGGAGCTGATGGAGCTGAAAACCAAGGCTCGAGAACTACGTGAAGAATGCAGAAGTCTCAGGAGCCGATGCGATCAACTGGAAGAAAGGGTATCAGCAATGGAAGATGAAATAAATGAAATGAAGCGAGAAGGGAAGTTTAGAGAAAAAAGAATAAAAAGAAATGAGCAAAGCCTCCAAGAAATATGGGACTATGTGAAAAGACCAAATCTACGTCTGATTGGTGTACCTGAAAGTGACAGGGAGAATGGAACCAAGTTGGAAAACATTCTGCAGGATATTATCCAGGAGAACTTCCCCAATCTAGCAAGGCAGGCCAATGTTCAGATTCAGGAAATACAGAGAAGGCCACAAAGATACTCCTCGAGAAGAGCAACTCCAAGACACATAATTGTCAGATTCACCAAAGTTGAAATGAAGGAAAAAATGTTAAGGGCAGCCAGAGAGAAAGGTCGGGTTACCCTCAAAGGGAAGCCCATCAGACTAACAGCGGATCTCTCGGCAGAAACCCTACAAGCCAGAAGAGAGTGGGGGCCAATATTCAACATTCTTAAAGAAAAGAATTTTCAACCCAGAATTTCATATCCAGCCAAACTCAGCTTCATAAGTGAAGGAGAAATAAAATACTTTACAGACAAGCAAATGCTGAGAGATTTTGTCACCACCAGGCCTGCCCTAAAAGAGCTCCTGAAGGAAGCGCTAAACATGGAAAGGAACAACCGGTACCAGCCGCTGCAAAATCATGCCAAAATGTAAAGACCATCGAGACTAGGAAGAAACTGCATCAACTAACGAGCAAAATCACCAGCTAACATCATAATGACAGGATCAAATTCACACACAAAAATATTAACTTTAAATGTAAATCAACTAAATGCTCCAATTAAAAGACACAGACTGGCAAATTGGATAAAGAGTCAAGACCCATCAGTGTGCTGTATTCAGGAAACCCATCTGACGGGCAGAGACACACATAGGCTCAAAATAAAAGGATGGAGGAAGATCTACCAAGCAAATGGAAAACAAAAAAAGGCAGGGGTTGCAATCCTAGTCTCTGATAAAACAGACTTTAAACCAACAAAGATCAAAAGAGACAAAGAAGGCCATTACATAATGGTAAAGGGATCAATTCAACAAGAAGAGCTAACTATCCTAAATATATATGCACCCAATACAAGAGCACCCACATTCATAAAGCAAGTCCTGAGTGACCTACAAAGAGACTTAGACTCCCACACATTAATAATGGGAGACTTTAACACCCCACTGTCAACATTAGACAGATCAACGAGACAGAAAGTCAACAAGGGTACCCAGGAATTGAACTCAGCTCTGCACCAAGCGGACCTAATAGACATCTACAGAACTCTCCACCCCAAATCAACAGAATATACATTTTTTTCAGCACCACACCACACCTATTCCAAAATTGACCACATACTTGCAAGTAAAGCTCTCCTCAGCAAATGTAAAAGAACAGAGATTATAACAAACTATCTCTCAGACCACAGTACAATCAAACTAGAACTTAGGATTAAGAATCTCACTCAAAACCGCTCAACTACATGGAAACTGAACAACCTGCTCCTGAATGACTACTGGATACATAACGAAATGAAGGCAGAAATAAAGATGTTCTTTGAAACCAACGAGAACAAAGACACAACATACCAGAATCTCTGGGACGCATTCAAAGCAGTGTGTAGAGGGAAATTTATAGCACTAAATGCCCACAAGAGAAAGCAGGAAAGATCCAAAATTGACACCCTAACATCACAATTAAAAGAACTAGAAAAGCAAGAGCAAACACATTCAAAAGCTAGCAGAAGGCAAGAAATAACTAAAATCAGAGCAGAACTGAAGGAAATAGAGACACAAAAAACCCTTCAAAAAATTAATGAATCCAGGAGCTGGTTTTTTGAAAGGATCAACGAAATTGATAGACCGCTAACAAGACTAATAAAGAAAAAAAGAGAGAAGAATCAAATAGACACAAGAAAAAATGATAAAGGGGATATCACCACCGATCCCACAGAAATACAAACTACCATCAGAGAATACTACAAACACCTCTACGCAAATAAACTAGAAAATCTAGAAGAAATGGATAAATTCCTCGACACATACACTCTCCCAAGACTAAACCAGAAAGAAGTTGAATCTCTGAATAGACCAATAACAGGAGCTGAAATTGTGGCAATAATCAATAGTTTACCAACCAAAAACAGTCCAGGACCAGATGGATTCACAGCCGAATTCTACCAGAGGTACAAGGAGGAACTGGTACCATTCCTTCTGAAACTATTCCAATCAATAGAAAAAGACGGAATCCTCCCTAACTCATTTTATGAGGCCAGCATCATTCTGATACCAAAGCCTGGCAGAGACACAACCAAAAAAGAGAATTTTAGACCAATATCCTTGATGAACATTGATGCAAAAATCCTCAATAAAATACTGGCAAAATGAATCCAGCAGCATATCAAAAAGCTTATCCACCATGATCAAGTGGGCTTCATCCCTGGGATGCAAGGCTGGTTCAATATACACAAATCAATAAATGTAATCCAGCATATAAACAGAGCCAAAGACAAAAACCACATGATTATCTCAATAGATGCAGAAAAAGCCTTTGACAAAATTCAACAACCCTTCATGCTAAAAACTCTCAATAAATTAGGTATTGATGGGACGTATTTCAAAATAATCAGAGCTATCTATGACAAACCCACAGCCAATATCATACTGAATGGGCAAAAACTGGAAGCATTCCCTTTGAAAACTGGCACAAGACAGGGATGCCCTCTCTCACCACTCCTATTCAACATAGTGTTGGAAGTTCTGGCCAGGGCAATTAGGCAGGAGAAGGAAATAAAGGGTATTCAATTAGGAAAAGAGGAAGTCAAATTGTCCCTGTTTGCAGATGACATGATTGTATATCTAGAAAACCCCATTGTCTCAGCCCAAAATCTCCTTAAGTTCATAAGCAACTTCAGCAAAGTCTCAGGATACAAAATCAATGTACAAAAATCACAAGCATTCTTATACACCAACAACAGACAAACAGAGAGCCAAATCATGAGTGAACTCCCATTCACAATTGCTTCAAAGAGAATAAAATACCTAGGAATCCAACTTACAAGGGATGTGAAGGACCTCTTCAAGGAGAACTACAAACCACTGCTCAATGAAATAAAAGAGGATACAAACAAATGGAAGAACATTCCATGCTCATGGGTAGGAAGAATCAATATCATGAAAATGGCCATACTGCCCAAGGTAATTTACAGATTCAATGCCATCCCCATCAAGCTACCAATGACTTTCTTCACAGAATTGGAAAAAGCTACTTTAAAGTTCATATGGAACCAAAAAAGAGCCTGCATTGCCAAGTCAATCCTAAGCCAAAAGAACAAAGCTGGAGGCATCACACTACCTGACTTCAAACTATACTACAAGGCTACAGTAACCAAAACAGCATGGTACTGGTACCAAAACAGAGATATAGATCAATGGAACAGCACAGAGCCCTCAGAAATAATGCCGCATATCTACAACTATCTGATCTTTGACAAACCTGAGAAAAACAAGCAATGGGGAAAGGATTCCCTATTTAATAAATGGTGCTGGGAAAACTGGCTAGCCATGTGTAGAAAGCTGAAACTGGATCCCTTCCTTACACCTTATACAAAAATTAATTCAAGATGGATTAAAGACTTAAACGTTAGACCTAAAACCATAAAAACCCTAGAAGAAAACCTAGGCATTACCATTCAGGACATAGGCATGGGCAAGGACTTCATGTCCAAAACACCAAAAGCAATGGCAACAAAAGACAAAATTGACAAATGGGATCTAATTAAACTAAAGAGCTTCTGCACAGCAAAAGAAACTACCATCAGAGTGAACAGGCAACCTACAAAATGGGAGAAAATTTTCACAACCTACTCATCTGACAAAGGGCTAATATCCAGAATCTACAATGAACTCTAACAAATTTAGAAGAAAAAAACAAACAACCCCATCAAAAAGTGGGCAAAGGACATGAACACACACTTCTCAAAAGAAGACATTTATGCAGCCAAAAAACACATGAAAAAATGCTCATCATCACTGGCCATCAGAGAAATGCAAATCAAAACCACAATAAGATACCATCTCACACCAGTTAGAATGGCAATCATTAAAAAGTCAGGAAACAACAGGTGCTGGAGAGGATGTGGAGAAATAGGAACACTTTTACACTGTTGGTGGGACTGTAAACTAGTTCAACCATTGTGGAAGTCAGTGTGGCTATTCCTCAGGGATCTAGAACTAGAAATACCATTTGACCCAGCCATCCCATTACTGGGTATATACCCAAAGGATTATAAATCATGCTGCTATAAAGACACATGCACACGTATGTTTATTGCGGCATTATTCACAATAGCAAAGACTTGGAACCAACCCAAATGTCCAACAATGATAGACTGGATTAAGAAAATGTGGCACATATACCCCATGGAATACTATGCAGCCATAAAAAATGATGAGTTCATGTCCTTTGTAGGGACATGGATGAAATTGGAAATCATCATTCTCAGTAAACTATCGCAAGAACAAAAAACCAAACACTGCATATTCTCACTCATAGGTGGGAATTGAACAATGAGATCACATGGACACAGGAAGGGGAATATCACACTCTGGGGACTGTGGTGGGGTGGGGGGAGGGGGGAGGGATAGCATTGGGAGATATACATAATGCTAGATGACGAGTTAGTAGGTGCAGCGCACCAGCATGGCACATGTATACATATGTAACTAACCTGCACAATGTGCACATGTACCCTAAAACTTAAAGTATATAAAAAAAAAAATCTGATCTCTTTCTTTCTTTCTCTCTCTCTCTCTCTCTCTCTCTGTCTCCCTCCCACCCCTCTCTTGTGTGTGTGATTTAAAATGAGTTGAACATTTAAAATTCTTTTTGGAAGAAGGAAAGAATTCATGCTTACAGGAGCTGTGCAGGAGAAGATAAAAGAATGTATAATAGAAAAAAATACATGCAAACACAAATGTATACACATACACAAAGAAAAAACATATTGTATTCAGTTCTGAGTGTCACTTCTTTAAAAAGCCACAGGTTATCTGGAATATACCAAGACAGAGAAAGGAAGCCAAGAAAACCAGTGGTTGAGAAACTGTCTTATGCAATACAGCTAAGGAAATTTCTAACTTGGTGAAGAGGAAAAAGCTTTCCTCTCTAAGAATCTAAAGATCCCGCAAGTAAAAGGAGGATTTAACTTCAAGGGTAAATCTTGGAGGACATATCAGGGATGTCAGTCTCAGTAAAGACTTTGTTAGTATGGTATTTCAAATGGGCTTTAATGGAATGGGCTGCTTTGTGAAATCACACCCACCTCAGCAAGAAATTGTTCAAATAGAAGTCCTCTGAGAGAAGAAGATCAGAATCCTGCATTGTGAAGGAGGAATAGACGGCCTCCCAGCTGAAAAGATGTTGTGTAGTCTGAGATGGCATTGACAAACACCCGTGAAACTAAACCAGGTCCTCAGGACAGTCCTCACCAATTTTACACCTTTTCAGAGTGCTGCCATGACCATCTCTGTTGAATTTCCCTATTCTCTTTCATCTGTCATCATAATCCCACCAGGAACTTGAGTGAAATTGGAGGTTGAGGGAGCAAGACAGTTAAAATCAAACTAATTTTTAAAGAGAACTGGAATATTGTTCATTCAGTGAACATATGATTTGTTCCCTGTTGTAAATGAAAACTTATCAATTCCACAAGGGCAAAACTATGACCTAATGAGGTCCAAATAAGAAGAAAATATCTGGAAAGAAAAAGAAAACATTTCAAGCACTGGGAAGTTGAGCATGGGCTTAAGCCAACCAACCATGTCTTGCACTGGCTTCTGGAAGGGAACTATGAAATAATCTGGGAACTGGAGCCCTTACTCAGTTATGTACAAGAAACTATCCAAATCTAACTTCCAAATTTTTGGCACACCTGAAATGGTTATGCTTTATTTTTGATTTTGCAAAGATTACTCAATTTCTACAGTGGATATGTTTGGAAATTATTATTGAGTATGTATGGAACACAGATCACAACCCTGATTGCCATTTTAGAGAGAAGCAGACACAACAGCAGCATGCATGGGATCACTGAAGACTACATCTTCAGTCAGTTATCTTGGCTTCATTCTGATTGTTCATGAGGATTAAACTTTGGAGCAATCCTAGATGAGTTATTCTCAAACTTTAGAGTGCACGAGAGTCACTCAGATGGCTTATTAAAACAGACTGCTGGGTCCAAATCCCAGACTTGCTGATTCAGTAGGTCAAGGCGGTGCCCAATAATTTGCATTTGTCATAAGTTCCCACGTGATGCTGATTCTGCTGGTCCCAGAATCACATTTTAGAACCACTACCTAAGCTAAGCTAATGGCTATCCTCAGCTTTGGCTACATCTGCACTTAATTAAAAGATGGTGACCTCTTCCCCACATGCCACATCTATCCAGATGTTAACTTCATTATACAGGATTCATGCCTAGTGCCCTTTTGATTAAGCTGCCTCAGTGGACTCAACTAAGCATTTCCCATGAAGACCACCCAGCAATCTCAGAGGGTCTTAGGTCTTTTTATTTTTATTATTTTTTTTTTCAATTTGTTGTGCTATACAAGAGATAGACATTGGCACACACAACTTTACACAATTTGGGCCTTGGCTACTTTAAAATTTCCTTTCTCTATAGCACTTCATGGCTACAAAGATGTTCTTAGTGTCTTCTGTTAATGAGATCCAGTTTGATAATTTTCAATGCAGCCTTTTTAGAACCAGGTCTCAATTTGGGGATATCTATTCACTAGAATGACAGTATAATAAATCCCAGGTCTATTAACACAGAAGAAAAATGAAAAAAAAAGCAAAAATCTACTAAGAATTTGCTTAAAAATCAATGCTTACATAAATGTATGTGAAGACACTGAAAATAATTTCTCACTGTATCGGAAGCAGTCCAAAGAGCTAACCCAGCTAACTGAGAAAAAGAAAAACCCAGCCATATATTTTTAATTAGAATTATAATGTGCTTATTTTTATTGAATCCAAATCCAGAGATCAAATTATTATGAAGGTTTTATAAATTCTTCCAATTTGTAAATGTACCAATTTGATAACTGAAAAGAGATAAATTCCCTATAAAATAATGTCCTTTTTTCTGAAGAAAAGAGTATAGTTTAATATATATTTAGATGATTAAGCAAGGATAGTGAGTTAAATGTCTGAACAACCAAATATTTGCACATCTGTACATACACATAGAGTATGACTTAGCAAGTACTAATTCTTTAATCCAATGCTTTCATTTGGCCCTAATTTACTAAAGACACTTAGGGTAGAGATGATGAACAAAATCTGCTTCCACCATAGATGAGGTACTATTATTAAAAGTGCAAAAACTGAACACTGCACACCTACCTAATATACTTCTAATATGTGGGGAAGCATTTCAAAAACAACATAAGATTATTTATGTGTACCTTTAAAATTCAGCTAGGAAGTATTATCTTCAGTTTCATCAATATGTTGTTTTTTAAACACAATATCTTGCACAGAGTAAATAATATATTATTTGAGTTCATTTCCAGACTGAAAACTGTTGAGTTGCTTTATAATTTTTACATTAGAACTCTCAGTATTGTCTTAAATAACAAATGTTGTGATGACTATTTTTTAACATATAATAGCTTAATGTTCACATATTTTCTTGCACAGTTTCCTCTGAAGTCTATTTTTGAAGAGTAGTCAGTTTTCTAGAGACCCTTTCGGAAACTGTTGATGAGCGCTATGAAAACTCTAGCTATACTCTCCAATGACAGGGTCTGTTTTCCAATAATTAAACTTGAATTCTTTGCCATTAAGCATATGGAGAAAGAATAACATTTGTAGGCTGTGGTGTGGGTTTTTCCTCTTTAGCACCACAGAAGGTCACCAACTTCATTTTGTAATTAACCAACATAAGCAAGAAAGGACTCAGAGCAGAGAAGCTTGAAGAGATGGCTGTAAGAACAGCTGGAATAAAGCTGCATGCTGCCAAGTCTTTCAAGAAACAGACTAAGATAAAGTGAGAAATCCAAAGTGGAGTGATCAGCAACATTAATAAAATACTGAACTTGGCCCCTGTAAGGATTTCAATCTCTGAATCATCATCTCCAATCCAGATGTCACCATATGTCATCTTCTTTCTCTCTGAAAGGCGGAAAGACATCCAGAAACAGACAAAGACTAAAATAGCTAAAGAAAGAATATCAATCAGAACCAAAAAAATTTTCCCATAGAAAAACTCTACCTGCTTGTTTCCAAAGACAACTGGGCAATCCATGTACATCCTGTTAGTAGACAAGGGATCTGTATCATTTCCTGCATTCGAGAATTCTGGTTTTCTGGTACGAATTTAAACTGGGATATATACCACCACACCAGCCACCCAAAGTACAGAAACCACCTTCAAGGAATGCTTCTGTTGGTCCAGGCTTGGATTCTCACCCAAGGGGTGGGCAATTTGGTAAAGCTTCCAGTGGTAAAGCAATGCAAAGTGTAACATGAAGCAGATGGCCAGTGAAGTTGTCAGGGCTGATGTAAAGCACAGAACTTTGCAGCCAGCTGAATCCAACATGATACCAGAAGAGTAAACAATTTTCATAACATTCACCACCAAGTTTTTAATAAGGTGGACAAAAATAAGATTGAAAATTAGAAGAAAGGATGTCTGTAAATGCCCAGTGATACATCTTCTTGTCGAATAAAACAAACATGTGTTTCCCACGATGCTCATGAAGATTAGGATGGTACAAGTGATGATCTCAAGCACGTCTGCAGAGGGCTTCATGGTAAATGCCGAATTGTTATCTCAAATGTCTTTTTCTCTTCTGTTTGTCACTAGGCTTTTGGAAAACTTTTAAGAGGTCTTTAGTGAGACAACCTGGATTTTTAAATAAATCCATTATGTTGACAAAATCATCAACTGATATCACCCTAACAGTTCAGAGTCTGTAACAGAATTCTGCTTGCTCCAGTGATGAGATGCTGAAAACAGAACTGCTTCCCAAAAGGATTCTGTTTTGTCATCTCCAGGGACTTGATTATGATGAGAAAGTCCTAGGTATCATCACTTAATTAAAAGTTCTCAGAAATGTATTTACAGTACTGTAATACAATTTCCTACATACAGTATAATACAGTTTTCAAAAACTGTGACGGAGAGAATAAAATTAAATTTATGACACAAAAGAAAAGCCAGAGGTTGAAAGTACACCACTCCACTCATGGAAGAAAGTTAAAGTACAGGATGTCTCAATAACAATGAAGGTTTCAAAAATAACAAAATGACAAATTAAAAATGAGAGCAATAACATGACAGAGATTTATACAAGTAGAATGGTTTTCTAGTTTCTCTACAATTTTGCAAAGCAGAAGTACTATTGCCTGTTCTGATGATCTTGTAGGGACGTTAGAAATACAAAAGATGGTGGAAAATACTTCTGAAGGAAGTAAGGATGGTTATAAAGAAGGAAGGAAGAAGGGAGGGAGAGGGGGAAGGGAAAGAGGAGGGAGAAAAAGAAGACATCTTTATAAACATGGGGATTATGTCCACGAGCAAATATCTAAACTATTGGTGAAGGAAACATTCAAACAATTGAGAAGTGATTAGGGAGACTTTCCTTCCTACAGCACAAGAGGCTAGGGAAATATTTCTCTTCTAAGTATGACTGGAGAGTACAGAACAAGAAGAGAAAGATGGCATTGAGATACATTGCTCGAGTAATCTGGCATGAACTCGCTTTCTGGATGAATCCAAGTATATTATAGTGATCCACTCTAGGACAAACTATTTTCCCTCTACTGCATTTGCTTGTAGGTTTTGCTGTTGTCAATCATCCTGTCCTATACGATCAAAGCATAAGCTTTAGCCCGGCCCAGTGGTGTAATGGAGTGGCAACAACTTGAACAGCTGTGCACATCTCTTCCAAACTCTGTGTTCAGTGACTTTGTGTTAAGAGCTTACAATTGGCCATGCTGGGAGTATTTACACCATGGAAACTGGCAAATGTTGCAAATCATAGCTTTTTCGGAGGAGAGCTCTTTTAGAAACACAACATTGGCCTGACCAAAAAAATACAGATTAGAATAAGAAATTAGCTGATGTTTTATTTACATAAAGGTATGATCAGTATTTGGTATTGATCAGCCCTTTCAGGAAGGGTATGAAAAACTCCTAGTGCTGCATGTTAGATAAGAGGTTTATGGCTGTGGAAGAAGATGGGAAAGCTGGGCCGCACAACCCTACTGCGGGGAGGTGGCAACTGGGGGCTGACAGTTTCTATTAACCCCCTTTCCCCTAATTGGCTACTAAGATAGTCAACTCAGAGTCCTCACACATTTTTCTTCTTTAAGAAACATCCGCTCCCTCTCCCTCTCCCTCTCCCTCTCTTTCCACGGTCTCCCTCTGATGCCGAGCCGAAGCTGCACTGTACTGCTGCCATCTCGGCTCACTGCAACCTCCCTGCCTGATTCTCCTGCCTCAGCCTGCCGAGTGCCTGCGATTGCAGGCGTGCGCCGCCACGCCTGACTGGTTTTTGTATTTTTTTGGTGGAGACGGGGTTTCGCTGTGTTGGCCGGGCTGGTCTCCAGCTCCTAACCGCGAGTGATCCGCCAGCCTCGGCCTCCCGAGGTGCCAGGATTGCAGACGGAGTCTGGTTCACTCAGTACTCAATGGTGCCCAGGCTGGAGTGCAGTGGCGTGATCTCGGCTCACTACAACCTCCACCTCCCAGCCGCCTGCCTTGGCCTCCCAAAGTGCCGAGATTGCAGCCTCTGCCCCACCGCCACCCCGTCTGGGAAGTGAGGAGCGTCTCTGCCTGGCTGCTCATCGTCTGGGATGTGAGGAGCCCCTCTGCCTCGCTGCCCAGTCTGGAAAGTGAGGAGCGTCTCTGCCCGGCCGCCATCACATCTAGGAAGTGAGGAGCGCCTCTTCCCTGCCGCCATCCCATCTAGGAAGTGAGGAGCGTCTCTGCCCGGCCGCCCATCGTCTGAGATGTGGGGAGCACCTCTGCCCCACCGCCCCGTCTGGGATGTGAGGAGCGCCTCTACCCGGCCGTGACCCCGTGTGGGAGGTGAGGAGCGTCTCTGCCCGGCCGCCCCGTCTGAGAAGTGAGGAGACCCTCTGCCTGGCAACTGCCCTGTCTGAGAAGTGAGGAGCCCCTCCACCTGGCAGCCACCCCGTCTGGGAAGTGAGAAGCGTCTCTGCCTGGCAGCCACCCCGTCCGGGAGGGAGGTGGGGGTCAGCCCCCACCAGGCCAGCCGCCCTGTCCGGGAAGGAGGTGGGGTGGGTCAGCCCCCCGCCCCGCCAGCCGCCCCATCCGGGAGGTGAGGGGCGCCTCTGCCCGGCCGCCCCTACTGGGAAGTGAGGAGCCCCTCTGCCCGGCCAGCCGCCCCGTCCAGGAGGGAGGTGGGGGGGTCAGCCCCCCGCCCAGCCAGCCGCCCCGTCCGGGAGGTGAGGGGCGCCTCTGCCCGGCTGCCCCTACTGGGAAGTGAGGAGCCCCTCTGCCCGGGCACACCCGTCTGGGAGGTGTACCCAACAGCTCATTGAGAACGGGCCATGATGACAATGGCGGTTTTATGGAATAGAAAGGGGGGAAAGGTGGGGAAAAGATTGAGAAATCGGATGGTTGCCGTGTCTGTGTAGAAAGAGGTAGACATGGGACACTTTTCATTTTGTTCTGTACTAAGAAAAATTCTTATCCTGTTGATCTGTGACCTTACCCCCAACCCTGTGCTCTCTGAAACATGTGCTGTGTCCACTCAGGGCTAAATGGATTAAGGGCGGTGCAAGATGTGCTTTGTTAAACAGATGCTTGAAGGCAGCATGCTCGTTAAGAGTCATCACCACTCCCTAATCTCAAGTACCCAGGGACACAAACACTGCAGAAGGCCGCAGGGTCCTCTGCCTAGGAAAACCAGAGACCTTTGTTCACTTGTTTATCTGCTGACCTTCCCTCCACTATTGTCCTATGACCCTGCCAAATCCCCCTCCGTGAGAAACACCCAAGAATGATCAATAAAAAATAAAATAAAATAAAAATAAAATAAAATAAAATAAAATGGCTTCAATCCATTCAAAAAAAAAAAAAAGAAACATCCATTATCAGTCAAATAGAAACTCCTGTGGTTCTAATAATAAAATAACCTAATAATAATGCTGGGTATTATTTATTTAACACCAACTTGAGCCAGACACTGTGTTGGTGTTTTTCTTTACAATTTTAATCTGATTTAATCTTTAATATCACTCTCACTTCACAGATGAGGAAATAGAAGTCCAGAGAGTAAAGCAGATTGCTCAAAGCTAATAATGATGACAGGAATCAAAGCCAGGTAGGACTGATTCCAAAACCACCAGTTCTCAGTCACTGCCTTTCCACACATGTCAGATTGCAGATTTCTGTTGACTTTTCTCAGTCTCCCTCTAATGATTTATAATTGGTACACCCAACATATAACACACGTAGAAGAGTTTCTTTGAGTTTATAATATACAAATCATGCAGGTTTTTGAATGGCAATTTGTCTTCTCCCTTCTCTTTCAGAGACAGTAATATATATGGTTGTTTACACCTCTGTACCTCATAAAGACCTCCAAGCATTCTGTACACCAGCTCAAGATGACTTGCTTGAAATGGAAAAAGGCTGTTTTCAGCAGTAGTCAGCCCCTATACTGGCAGTGTATAAGTAAAGGCACAATGACCACCTGAAATAATTTTTTTTTTTTTTTTTTTTTTTTTGAGATAGGGTCTTGCTCTGTTACCTAGGTTGGATAACAGAAATCTGATCAGAGTTGACTGCAACCTTGAACTCCTGGGCTCAAGTGATCCTCCCACTTCAGCCTCCCAAGTCACTGGGACTACAGGAGCATGTTCAGCCAATTTTTAATTTTTTTTGTAGAGACAGTGTCGCACTATGTTGCCCGGGCTGGTCTCAAACTCCTGGTCTCAAGTGATCCTCCTGCCTCAGCCTCCCAAGGCACAAAGATTATAGGCATGAGCCACCAGGCCCAGCCCCAAGCCTGAAGTAACTCTGTAGAGCAGTTTAAGAAAAACTCTAAACAGCAGGCAGCATATAGCCCACTTGAGTTTGAGATTCAGTTTTGGCATGATAAATTGAGAAATTGTCTAAATGATGCTATTTCTCAAATTTCCACAAATAGTAACAATTTATAGCAAATAATACTGACTTTCTACATGCATGATAGGAGGACTAATTAGAAAAACATATTTTGCAAAACCAAAAAAAGCTTACATGAAACTTTGCAAACAATTAGCAAACATGTCATATGTTCCTTTACATTAGGATAAAAAGGACAAAAAATATGTGCCATTTTTTCCTTCAGGGTTATATCTAGACTAGAGAAACAGCACACATTAAAATATGAGGGGAACAAAGTTAATTTTTGTGAATATTTGCTTGACTGATGAATAATACTTTCTGTTGATAACTATGAAACAGAAGGATAAAGAGGTACCTTCATAAGACTGCACTTAATTAGCTGTTTATTAAGAAGCAGTTGTGTGCTCAGCATGGCCTGGATTCTAAGGATGGTACACAGGGTGCAATTGTCCCATCCTTCCAGAGGCATATGATTTGTCAGTAAGAACACACTAAAGTACAATACATGTCATATATGTTGCATTGTATTACATACATACATGTATAAGAAATATAAAATATATTTATATTTTAATAATTAATATCAATAAATTAATATCAATAAAAAGAATAATCCAATGTAATAAACTGCATGGCTATGAGTACAAGAGCAAAATGTTCAGAGACGTGTGGGATCCATGTGGGCCATGCTATTTTTTTTGAGCATACAGATTTTTTTGTTGATATATAATAGATGTATATATTTTGGAAACGTAATATTTTGATACCTGTGTACAATGTGTAATGATCAAATTGGGGTAACTGGGATATCCATCAACTCAAACATTTAATTTTTCTTAGTGTTGGGAACATTACAATTTTTCTCTTCTAGCTATTTTGAAATATACCATTCTATTTTTAATCTCCAGTTCACAGAAAAGGAAAGTGAAGCTTGGAAAAGTGAAATCACTTGCTCTAAGTGGCAGGAAGAGGTGGCGTTGAACCCTAGGGCTCTTGCATTCAAAAGCTCTTTTGGAAAGAGAAAAGGAAAAGTGCAGCTGACTGAACTGTGAAGCAAAGGAGCTAAGAAGCCTGGATGCCAACCCCAAGGGTCCTGAAGAGTCCCATTGAGGAGCTCCTTACAGCAGAAAGCCCATTTCTCAGAGGCACATACATGGTCCAGAGCCAAGAAGGTCCAGAAAGCAAGACTGCATCCTTCACCAAGGAAGGTGACTGTGATGTGGACACTTCAAGGGGGAACAAAAAAAAATCTTCCTTTGAAAACCCAACATTGGCTCTGCCAATTCAATTTCACCGAGGTCCTTTGAGAACTGAGTTCAAAGGTTCTCTACAGCTTCCATTTACTTTGGCATAAGATTTAACAGAAAAAGAATTAAGGGAGAATTTATATGGGCCAGGCTGTTTTCCAAATCTCAAACTGCTAAAAGTTATTTAGAATTTGCTTTAACTTGCAATCCTATGTAAAGCGGTTCAGATGTAAATGCTTTCCGTGTGGCCTAAGGCAATCTAGGTTTCCTCAAATGCACATGTGCCATTCGAATATTAAAGATTTTGATTGGAAATCTCAAAGTACATTGGGTTCCTCTTGATTAGAGACTGCTGTTACTTTATGCGACTTTGGGTCAGAGGAGGAGAAATAAAACAAACTGCCTTCATTTGGGCATTATATTCTCACAGTAGCTCTAAGATAAACAAACTTCGCAGGCTGAGAGAAGGGCATTTGCTCCTTTAAATTGAGTATGTAATATAAATAAATGTCTTCTAAGAAAGGATGGCTGAAACTTGATTCTGAGTCTGAACCTATACAAGGGCACCAATTTATTTTAATGAAGATCAGTGTGGAGCATCTGTGGGAGTGCTTGCCTTCTTGAGATCAGAGCTGGTCTGACCAAAGACGATCCTTCACTGACTCAGAAAAATGCCGCTTGAAACTGATTAGTTCGCTGGCCAGGAGCAAACTGATATGTGCATTTTTATATAGGACAAAATGGAAGGAATTACCAAATCTCTTACTGTGTAATCAATGGCTGCCTACAGCAATTTTCAATTCTCTCTGAGGCAGTGATTTTGTGACCAGCCAGGGTAGGACTAAAAACCCCTAACCCCAAATTAAAAGTGAATGGAGAGAAACTTCAGGCTGGCTGGGGCCAGAGCAATTAAATGGTAATTGCCTTTTAGATATACTAATGTTGCTAATTATATTACTGTGCTAACTGCTGAGAAATGTGGATAAGAGCTCCAGGCCACTCTGATGGGAGAAAGGAGCTAAGATTTATTAAGCCTGGCGCTAAGCTGGATCCTTCAAATAAGTTATCTCCTGAAATCCTTATAATAACTCTGCAAGGTATCATTAGGTTCACTAAGGCTGAGTCGCTTGCTCAGTTAGTTCCAGCTGGTACATGACAGAGTCAGGAGTCCCACCAGGTTTGTGTGGCATGGGCTTGAGTAGAAATGGGGAGAAATGTGTGATTTCTGGATATACGAGGTTCAAAAACTGGAAATCTGGTAGCAGAGAAGGATGACCGAATTTGAAAATGAGGCCATGACGAAAGGTTCTGCAAGTACAAGGGCTTGGGAGGCACCTTTTCTTGTGTGTGGAAAGGAAGAGCCCCAGAATATAGGAGGCTGGGAGGGGAGGAGCTGCCATCATAGGAAAACTGACTCTATGGTACTCAGCGAAACCATTTACTACCTGGAACACTAGGGTATCCAAAGGAGGAGCCCCCAGACTATCTGAGGCTGAAAGGCCGAGGGAACCAGGAAGTAAAGTGAAGGGGACAGTGCCTATATACTTGCCACTCTGTAGGCCAATCTATCAGAATGACAAAGTCTGTTAATTGCAATGGCAAAGTCTATTAAAGATGGCCCTACGACTCCAAAGTCAGAAGACTTGGGTTAAATCATGTATGAATTATGAAAGGTTTGGCAAGTCCTATTTGCTGTGTGTCTCAGGTTCCTAATGAGTTTCTCAGAGACCATAAAATATATATAGACCTATGTGTGTATGTATACACTTATATTTATATATGTGTGTTTGTGTGTATATATATATAATTTATGCACACACAGCTACGAGACAATCATGGGATTCAAATGAAACTCTGAGCCTAGTATGAAGGATGCAGAGTGCTATACAACTGCTAGTTTTTGCTACTATTTATCTCCTAAAATCACACACACAGTAATACAGGCGCTTTCTGCTTGAAACGGGAAAGTGCTACCTGGGTTCTTTGCCAAGACTGGAATTCTGAATGCACTGTCTTTGCAGCATAAGTGCAGTTCCTTGGCAAACAGTTGTGGGAAATTCCCCCAAGTGTCTCCAGGCCTGACTCCAGCCCTGAGCCCCTTAGTCTCTATCTCTACTCTATCCTCTAAAGAAACTCATCTCTGGTTTTTGGAACCTGACCACATACATCCTCAAGTCTCACCAACCCTGCAAATGAAACCCATCCCAACTTTGGATTTCATCCCGTCTTTTCTCTCGTCTTATCCAAACTCTCAAAAGACACATCTACATTTACCATTGCTACTTTCTTGTCTTCCTTTTAGTTCCTAACCCAGCACAATTTAGTTTCTACTACTTTTTCCTCTGAAAATGATCTAGAACAAGATTATCTTCTATTACTAAATCCAGTCACACCTGGACCTGTCTGATACTCTCTTTTTCTTTTAAGGCTTTACATTTGTTGCTCCCTATGGTCAAGTCTTGGTCCACTTCTCTTCTTACTCACCCACTAATACCTATGTGTACAGATTCCATCTGCTCCTGGATATCTCTGCTTGATGTCCCTTAGGCTCCCAACTCAAACTTAACCTTACTTGACAATACCATCATCCTCAGCTGAGGTGACAGACTTGGGTACCATCCCTGGATCCTCCCTCTCCCTCACCTGTACATCCAATCATCCTGTCAATTAAATTTTTATGTTTTCCATCCTTCCTACCATTTTCTTACTGCTGTTTCTCATTGTTTTTTGCTTGAATGAATTTGAGAAGGACAAGACAAAGGCAAATAAATTAGATTTTTGCTTCTAAAAAATCATTCTAGGAGTCTACACAACTGTCAAAGTGACCTAAAATACAAATATGGGCTTGCCACTTCCCTGTTGAAAACCTTTCAGAATTTTCCCACTGCCTACAGGGAAGATGGCCGCAACTCCGTTAAGTCACACGAAGCCTCTCATGTTGGGTGCCTGCCTACATTCAGCGCCTATCAATCTCTGACTCATACTGGAAACTTTATGACACAGACTGAGATTCTGTGCATATCTCATGCTGTTTCTTGTCCTGGTGCTTTGGCTTATGCTGATACCTCTGTATATGTCCTCCTTCTCTCATGACCACACCAAGCCATCCAACACCCAACCTTTGGCTTTTCACTTGCCAATGAATGGTGTGAACATTTGCCTATTTACTCTCAGATATATTCTCTCAGGAAATGATATTTCCTAAGCTCCTTTGCCAACTGACTGGCTTCCAGGTAAATCTGGCCAATGGCAGACTCAATCAGAAGACTGGAGGGCTTGGAGAAGGGACTTAGTCTTTCTCTGTCTCTCTTTCTCACATACACATACATACTCACCCTGCCACAGGCAGTGTCTTCTATGTC
The DNA here is from genome assembly GCF_029289425.2 of Pan paniscus. NCBI lineage: Eukaryota > Metazoa > Chordata > Mammalia > Primates > Hominidae > Pan > Pan paniscus. Next base: position 117,636,317 of record NC_073253.2, on the reverse strand, counting down.
ATCAGCTCCTGTAACTGTTCAGCAGCTGAACATCATTCCACCTTTGCTAGTGGCCCTAACTTGTGGGTGGTAATAGACATTTTCCCTTTGTCCTTTAAGCTCTAGGGGAGCTGGTGGCTTCCCTGCTTTTGCTAGTATCAAGATTGCCTTATCTTGCTTAGTTTGGTGGCTCAGCTCTTTCAGCATTGGAGTAACGAATTCTCTATTACAATTTTCCTCTGTATAAAATATTTAGAATGGTTTCTGTTTATGTTGACTTGACCCTGACTAATTCACTTGCTTGCCCTTTAAACTTATTTTTCAAAAACTCAGCTTAGGTGTTACTTAGGAAGTAACTCCTAAGGAAGCTTTTAAGTTTACACCTGACTTCAAGTCTAGGTTGTCTACCTGCCTCTTCCTCCGTGAAAAATTCCCCAGCAAATGACGCTCGACATACTTACCATGACTTCCTATTATTATCTGTCCATGCATCTGCATCCCGCCTGATGAGATCCTTTGGCTTGTTCACCATAACCCACAGTGCTCAGCACAGAGTTTGGCATAGACACACAAGAATATTTTGAATGAATGGAAAAGTATTAATGAATAAAACCATGAGACCAAACAGGGATCTTTCTTTTTCTTTTTTTATGGAGACAGGGTCTTACTCTGCCGCCCAGACTAGAGTGCAGTGGCGCAATCTTGGCTCACTGCAATCTCCGCCTCACAGGCTCAAGCGATTCTCCTGCCTCAGCCTCCCAAGTAGCTGGGATTACAGGCATGCGTCACCACGCCCAGCTAATTTTTGTAATTTTAGCACAGATGGGGTTTCACCATGTTGGCCAGGTTAGTCTCAAACTCCTGACCTCAAATGATCCACCTGCCTTGGCCTCCCACAGTGGTGGGATTACAGCTGTGAGCCACCACGCCTGGCCAGAGGGATCTTTCTATAAGAAGCCAAGTTTGGCTTAGCCGTAGACGGTATCCCACATTTTTTGCACCGGTACTATAGAAAAAGTCTTATCCCCAAACAAATCATGGCCTAATTATTTAAAAATAAACATAAGACATACGGCATTTTGGGGAAAAGCATATATCATAAAATTGGTCACGATTAATAAGGTTCATGGTTCCAAAGAGTCCAGACAGGGAATTAGGGAAAGTAAAAAGAAGATGGACATTTCACAGGAGTAAATAAGCTAAATGGGATTAAATAGGGGTCGGGGCATGGGGGCAACAAAGTAGGCAGGAAGCCAAGGGGAAGAGAGATCACCAATACAGATGGCAGATTCTTTTGAGATTCATTTTATGTTCAAACTCTAGTCTTCCCCAAATGTTTTATATATGTCTCTTTTTAACAGTTATTCTTTTCTACATTTTCTTTTACTGGAAAAAGGCACTGAGCAGTATATTTTAAAAATTTAGGATTATCTCTCACAATTGTATAGGTCTACAAATGTGGAAAAAAGAGATCTAGAAGGGCCCAATGAGTTGCCTATGGTCACACAGTTTTCTAATGGCATAGGTGGGGAGAAGACAAGTCTCCTGCATTGTTCTGTCTACCACACTTTTAAAATTTATTGAAATATAAAAAAAAGTAATAAAGAAAATGAAATTAATGAAAAAAAATTTTTTACATGAAAGCAACTTGGCCTCAAATTGGCTGTTGACTGCACCTTTGTATCAAAGCACTTAGTGCAAATGACTTCATTAGCATGACATTCATAAACATTGTTTTATTTTCATTATAAGCAGGCAAAGGATGTGGTGGTACAAATAACACATATGTCTTGAATATAATTTTTGAATATCCAGTTAAAGTCTTCCATCTATGTCAAATAGCTGAACAATAAAATGTTGAAAATTGGCTGGGCACAGTGGCTCACACCTACAATCCTGTTAATGGGAAAGGAGTCCTGATCCAGACCCCAAGAGAGGGTTCTTGCATCTTGCAAAAGAAAGAATTCAGGGTGAGTCCATAAAGTGAAAGCAAGTTTATTAAGAAAGTAAAGGAATAAAAAGAATGGCTACTCCACAGACAGCGCAGCCCTAAGGGCTGCTGGTTGCCCATTTTTATGGTTATTTCTCGATTATATGCTAAACAAAGGGTGAATTATTCATGCATCCCCTTTTTAGACTATATAGGGTAACTTCATGAGCCCAGCAGGTCTCAGCCTCATTTAACTCAGCCCCTATTCAAGATGGAGTTTCTCTGGTTCAAACGCCTCTGACAATCCTAGCACTTTGGGAAGATGAGGTGAGGATCACTTGAGGCCAGGAGTTCATGGACAGTCTGGGAAACACAGGAAGACCTCATCTTCACACACATAATATTCTTTTTTTAATTAGCCTGGTGTGGTGGAGGGCACCTGCAGTCTCAGCTACTTAGGAGGCTGAGGCAGGAGGATTGCTTGAACCCAGGAGTTTGAGACTGCAGTGAACTACGATTGCACAACTGCACTCCAGCCTGGGTGACAAAGCAAGACCCTGTCTCTAAAAATAAATAAATAAATAAATAAATAGTTGACAATAAATGCTTATTTTTTCAGATGCATTAAATGTAGTGTGTTTAAAAAATTTCCCATTTCCAAACTATTAAACCAACCAAGAGGGTTTTTTTTTAACTCCTTACCAGTGTCTAGCACTGTTCTAGGTGCTGTGGAAAATGGATACTTAGTTTTCCTACTTTATCCTCAATTCTTAAATCATGTTGGATCCTCAAATTAAACACACTTGTGTTTACATCTATTCTACACCCATTTTCCCTTCTCCTGGGCCTCACTTTCCCAGGTAAGGTATGGCAAGGGGAGGCAATATCAACCATCAGGGCCATGGTCTATCCCAGTGACCTTACACAAGGCCTTAGGAGAAGGAGTTCTGCCAGTTGTAGACCAAGTCCCTTCCAGGGAGCAATGCCAACTGGTAGAACAGGCAAGAAAGACAACATGGATATGTGACCACTGGAATTACTGGCACTGAATGCAACCAAGTCAGTGAGAAAAATAGAAGCAGGCCCAGTGCAGTGGCTCATGCCTGTAATCTCAGCACTTTGGGAGACCGAGGCAGGCAGATCACCTGAGGTTGGGAGTTGGAGACCAGCCTGACCAACATGGAGAAATCCCATCTCTACCAAAAATACGACATTAGCCAGGCATGGTGGCGCATGCCTGTAAAAACAGCTACTTGGGAGACTGAGGCAAGAGAATCGCTTGATCCTGGGAGGTGGAAGTTGCAGTGAGTTGAGATTGTACCATTGCACTCCAGCCTGGGCACCAACAGCGAAACTCCATCTCAAAAAAAAAAAAAAAAAAAAATAGAATCTATGATACCTGACCTGGAAACTCAATCTAATGTTTTAAGCATAGGTTCTTTAGGTTCTTTCCCTCTTGGCTATATTGTTTGTCTGGGACTTAAGCCCCTATGGAACTTTTCAGAGTCCAAGGTGAGGCTAGCTGGACCACATGTTGCTGTACTGTTTAATTCATTTGCATATGTTTGTTATCATTATCTTATCAAGGAGGGCACTGCCAAGGCCTCTGAATGTAGTTCACGCTCAGTTCAGCCTCAGTTGGACCCTCTGCTTCATTCCGTCAAACTCCAACTGAGTTCTTGGCTCACTCCACTCTCATTATCTAGTGAAGTGTAGACATTCTCCAGCTCCCTTCTCCAGCTAATCTGATTCTGTACTTGGTACTAGCATTCCTATGAGTTCTCCGACTTCAAACATTCCATTTCTACTGATAAGCCTTGAATTTTCCTTGTTCTTATCCACTACAATTCTCTTCACGTCAATACTGCAGAGTTCCTCTAGATAGCTCTGGTTTAACAGAGGAAAAATGTGGTTCTCCACTGTTATTCTTTCAATTTGCTCCATTCCTGGGGTCAGAAAACACTCAGATTCCTCAATCTCCAATGTTTCCTCTATGGTGAGCCATACTGATAATCTTTCTATTTCTTTGTACCTCAAAGGCAACAGTATCCATATTCATCTCACAGTCTTATGAAATTTCTACTCCATCACCTATTGCTCATAGGATTTTAAGAGGTGGGGACTCACTGTCCTTGTCTATAAAATAGGCACACTTTTATCTGAGGGTATTGTGAAGGTTAAATAAGATAATACAGGCAAAATCCTTAGAATAGTGACTGGAACAAAGTCAGTGCTCAACAGAGGGTTAGTTGTTATTGTTTTAATTACTATTCTCATTACAGAAGGACTCCACTATTTCAGTTAATTAGATAAGCAAAATTATTTGATGCAGGCAAATCAGTGATGATTAGGAAATTAGGATTCCACAGCTGGAATTTAAAACACTCATATATATTTCTTTCTGTTTTCTTGTCCCCAAACTGAATCTATCCCCTAGGAGTAGAAAATGGATCATTCTTTCATAATCATTACTGGCCAATTTTATAGATAGCTAAAAGTTGATTGTACTGATAAATGGTATGAAAGATTTTCCCGCTTTTTTCTATGTCTAGTTTGTCATTAGGAACTGATGATGTGACAGCAGAGGATCAAAAAATGTGGATGGAAAGGCTGTTCTGGAAAATCTGGGGGATGGCGTGAGCAAACATGCTAGAAATGATCATGCTGGGACCTTTAAGGCATCGATGGAGCTCTTCATCAGAGGATGACAGTAACTCCACACAGCAAGGCCTGATTCTCCAGCCTCCCACAGTTTCAAGGTTGCATAGGGATATAAAATCATCATGACATGAAAATATTCATGAATTGGCTGTTTTTTAAAAAAACAACTCCTTCAAACATCCCTGCTTACAAGTATCATCTCTTTGTATTCATTAAATCAACATGTTTGGAACCTTGCTGGTTGTGGGAGGTTTTAAACCTTCCTGTGATGCAACACAAACACAATGCAAGTAGGTTAGAAGTGAAATTGCAAAGCTTGTGAGAGATGCAGGATTCACGAGGTCAGAGAAAGTGATGCTGAATAAGTGAAACACACACCAGGCCACTAGAAAATTTGGAGCAGTAAATAATTTCAGAAAGATATCAGCAAAGATGGAGGTGCAACAGATACTTCATAAGAGTATGATCTGACTACCAAATGATAAAGACAGGTCTTTGGGTAAGCTGATAAAGCCCAAAGACTTTTTTTTTTTCAAAAATGACTATCTTTGATTATGTACTGTAAATTCAAACACAAAATAAAGGATGTAATGTAATATGAATGTAAAATTTTGCTGAAAGAACTGATTGCCAATTCATTTTTAAAAACTAACAAATTTTATAGAATATAGGTATTAATAGCCTTATTTTCATAATTCATTTAGTTTTTCAAGCCAAGTTTCAATTAGGTGATTTTTTTTTTCACTATTTACCATGAAACATGGTTCTAGTTTATTGTGGCTTAACTTTTTAGTGTGTTTTTCCCCTCATCTCCTGATTATTCAGATAATGAGGACCTCTGGTATATATAATTATACTTTTTCTTATGGAGTATACTTAGAGACATTTCATGGAGAAATTACAAAATAAAATTTAGGTGCTAAGTGAATATGATCCAAAAAACCCAGAGTTCTCCTCTTCTACAAGTAGATTTCCAGCTACTGAATTTCATGATGCTAAACAGACAGTACTACTTTTTGAGCAACTACCCTGTGCCAGGTGGTTTTCACATGCCTAACATTTAAACCTTACAATTCTGCACAGTTGGTACAATTGCACCCATTTTAGAGACAGAAAAATGGAGACATAGGTTAAGTAACATTCATTAATTAAAGAGCAAGAACTGGTGAAGAAAAGATTATGATTCACATTGAACTCTAAGCCTAAAATCATTCCATCTTAAGCTGATGAGGTTATGTGGGGCTGGATGTTGGAGTTGGTCAGAACCATTGGTTTTCAGTTCAGTTGCTAATACAACCCTATTCATCACCAGTGTCCACAAGAAATAAACTGAAATGTAGTTTCTGGGGCAGGCTGAGGAGCCAGTCAGGAAGACAGAAGATCCCCAGCTCCAACATGACATCAGGGATTCTATTCCGTTGGTGCCACTATAGACATCTGAAGCACTTGCAAACATTCTTACATATTTGCTTGTTGTGGGATAATCTTTAGAGCAGAAAGGCTGGCCATGTTCCGAAACGTTTAGGAATACTTAGAGACAATGAGCCAAAAGCAATTCTGACATCAAAATGTTAACAAAATCCAAAAAAGAATGCTAGAAAAGTGGTTTCAGGTGCTCCCTGGAACAAGGTTTTTCTGCATGAAAGAGCCCTACCACAAGTGCTGATAATCAACTCTGACTGCATAAAGAGGTTCTTAAGCAGGTTCTTTGGTATTGCATGTTTCATATACAGGAATCCTTGCAGCATGAGATTCTCTCTGGAGAAGCTGAAGGCATTATTATTTGTGGCTAGCAATACATGTTAGAGAACAAGATTTTTATCTTTAAGCCTAGATTCATGAGCTGCCTATCATTTGGCTTTTCAAGACATATTATGCTTTACCTTTTCCAATAAAAATAAAATTAATACAACTTTCCATTAATAGCTATTATATTTCTCTCATAATGTCTTATTAAATAAAACTGTTCACTAATTCATACGCTTTCTGGAGTGAGGCATAGTGAATCTGAAAATTATATTTGCTTTATTCAAAATTTCATGTTGTGGCCAGGTGTGGTGGCTCACGCCTGTAATCCTAGCACTTTGGGAGGCCGAGGTGGGCAGATTGTGTGAGCTCAGGAGTTCGAGACCAGCCTGGGCAACATGGTGAAATGCTGTCTCTACTAAAAATACAAAAAATTTGCCAGGCGTGGTGGCACGTGCCCGTAGTCCCAGCTACTCAGAAGGCTGAGGCACAAGAATCATTTGAACCCAGGAGGCAGAGGTTGCAGTGAGCTGGTATCGCACCACTGAACTCCAGCCTGAGCGACAGAGCAAGACTCTGTCTCAAAATAAATAAGTAAATAAATAAATAAATAAATAAAAATAAAAATCTCATGTTTTTACTCAGGAAAATAAGACATTAGATATAAAACTTACTCAAAAATGTAAATACTATGACATTATTTTCATTGTTTTAATCTAATACATTTCTAGAATCTACACTTCAGAACATGATTTAGTATATTATTCTGGGCTTAAGTGATTTATCTGTCTTAAAATAAAAATGACATATTATTTCTGACAGAATTCTTATTTGAAGGTGATTTTCAAATTTACTTTATGAAATTTCTTATGTAAACAATTGTATATGAAGAATTGTTCTTTGAAAACCTTATATAAAGTATATTTAAAGGCTCCAGATTATAATTTAAAACATTAGATTTAAGAAACCATTAAAAAGCTAAGAATCAAACTTATTTTTTAATCTATATGATTTGTTTTAGGGAAGACACAAATTCTCAGCCCTGGATTACTTTACTTCTTATTACATATATTCAGACGTTTCTCTGAGTTCAAAAGTTCATAGCAACAATTTATAAGGGTATTAGCTCTGAAGCAAGCGAGAGGGAAAGTGCTGCTTTTAATCAACACTCAGCTACAATCCTTACACAGCAGCAGACCTTGCCAATCCGGTATGATATAGGGTGCTGCAAGTTCAGACACTGTCAAGACACTTTTAAAAACTGTGGTTTTTCACAAGGTAAATTCAGGAAAATAGCACCAATAACAACCCACAGTCATAAGCATGCCATATTTCTAACTTTGGTAACTGTAAGCTTTAGTGAGTGTTAGCAAAAATCTTGTGCATACACAGTGGATGCAGAGGGAGGAAAAGGGTTTATCATGCTAAAAGGAGACCAGGAAAAATGTGCCTTTCTCCCGGAAGTCAGATAAGAATTTTATTTGAATGATGGAGTCCCCAGAGTGAGGCTCTAAGTACACAAGGTGAACAATGGCAAATTCAAGGGCATTAGAAGGCATCCCATTACAATGATTAAATATTCCAAGTGTCCCCTTACAGGGCCTATTGTGGGGTGGGGGGAGGGGGGAGGGATAGCATTAGGAGATACACCTAATATAAATGACGAGTTAATGGGTGCAGCACACCAACATGGCACATGTATACATATGGAACAAACCTGCACGTTGTGCACATGTACCCTAGAACTTAAAGTATTTTATATATATATATATATATATATATATACACATATACACACACACAAAAAAAAAAGAAACAAATTTTTCTTTCTTTGATCCTGAAAATTAACTCTGTTTAGGGGTATGGAAGGTTTAAAGATGAATATTAAAGTGATGAGGGCAATTCTTCCTGAAAAATATAAGGCTCTTGTTCATTCATTCACTCATTCATTCATTCCACTCTTATTTACTGAGCACCACAGATCAGACATAGCTTCTGGACATTCAGCAGTGAATGAACCAAACAGGCTGTCTGCCCTCAGGGAACTCATATTTTAATACGGCATTGTCCAGCAGAACTTTCTGGCTTATGGAAATGTTCTGTATCTGTGCTGTCCAATGTGGTAGCAAGTAGCCACATGTGGCTACTGAGCATTTGAAATGTGGCTACTACAATCGAGGGACTGAATTTTAGTCTTTATTTCATCATTTTAATTTAATTAGCCACATGTGGCTAGTGGCTATCCTACAGAACAGCACAGTTCCAATGGATTAATCAGACCATGAACAAGTAAATAAGTACAAAAAATCCTTTCAGGACGAGAAAGGTACAATAAAGAAAAAAAAAAAAAAAAAGAAGGCTTGTCAGGAGGAATGGGAGAAGGGTGGGTCCTTTTAAATACGGTGGGTCAGGAAAGGCCTTTTTAAAAAGGTAACATTGGCTGAGCGCGGTGGCTCATGCCTGTGATCTCAGCACTTTGGGAGTCTGAGGCGGGCCGATCACGAGGTCAAGAGATCAAGACCATCCTGGCCAACATGGTGAAACCCTGTCTCTACTAAAAATACAAAAATTAGCTGGGCATGGTGGTGTGTGCCTGTAGTCCTAGCTACTCGGGAGGCTGAGGCAGGAGAATCGCTTGAACCCAGGAGGTGGAGGTTGTAGTGAGCCGAGATCATGCCACTGCACTCCAGCCTGGGAAACAGAGCAAGACTCTGTCTTGAAATAAATAAATAAATAAATAAATAAAAATAAAGAGGTAACATTAGGGCAGACATACAATTGACAAAAGAAAGCAAGTCATGCAAAAATGTAGGGGAAGAAGATGACAGGTAGAGGACGCTGCAAGGGCAAAAGCATTAAGGTGGGAGTGACCTTAGCAGAGAAACAAGACAGGAAGGCCAGCAGACAGGAGACTGCGAGAGTATCAGGAGACAGTCAGAGATACAAATATGCAGGGCTTTATGGCCCATGGAAAGGAGTTTGGAATTTACTGTGATGCACAGGGAAGCCAGTGAATGGTTTCAAGTAGAAGAGTATTGAGCTAACTTCGATTTAATAAGGTCAGACAGGAGCTAGGTAGAGATTAAACTAGAAGAGCGGAAACAGCAGCCAGTTAGGAGGGTGGTGCATCGGTCCAGGACTGGTACTTCAGTGGCTTGTTTAGAGTAATACTAGCGGGCAGACTCAGGATGAGGGTAGAGCCAACAGGCTTTGGTGACAGATGACATGTGGTAAGCACATATGTGTATGTGAGGAAGGAAAGGGAGGCATTGAGGACAAGCCCAAGGTTAGTTGTAGAGCTTATTACAACAACAATGCCAGCAGGCACTGGGGAGGGACTGACCCTGGAACCAAGAGAAAGAAGGTGCTCAAATTCCCAGAGGCAGTCAAACCAGGAAAGCTCTTATAAATATGTTAGGAAGCATGGAGGTACATGGAGGTACATGTGTGTACATGTGTGAATGTATATAAATAAAATTTTAAGTAAAATGTGACCAATTAGTTCAGTCTCATCAAAAAAATTTTTAATTTATATAAACTGAGTAATGATCCTTTAAAAAGGAAGCTAATGACCAGGTATGGTGGCTCATGCCTACATCCCAACACTTTGGGAGGCCAGGGCAGAAGGACTGCTTGAGCCTGGGAGTTCAAGACCAGCCTGAGCAATGTAGGGAGGCCTTGTCCCTACAAAAATTATCCAGGTATGGTGGCAGGCACTTGTGGTCCCAGCTACTTGGAAGGCTGAGGTGGGAGGACTGCTTGAGCCCAGGAGGTTGAGGCTGCAATGAGCTGTGATCATTCATGCCACTGAGCTGTGATCATTCATGCCACTGTTCTCCAGCCTGGGTGACAGAGTGAGACCCTGTCTCAAAAAAAAAAAAAAAAAAAAAAAGAAAGGCTAACTCTTGCAACATTATATTATTGTCAACCTCACCTCAGTCGGTTATTAAATAAATCTACATATATTTAAACATGCATAAATGATACCTTCAGAAAAAGTTATTCTGAACCATAATCAAATGGTATCTAACAGGAGACTTGGGGTATAGACCACCCAATTCCCTCACTATAAGTGCTGTTTTGAAGTGTTTAACCTCGGAGTTGACAACATATTTCTTGACATGTCTGTTGGTGTGTTATGTGCAGAAAAGCCCAACAGGGGCTTCACAGATACAGTGTTGTCACTGCATGTACACATTTAACTTAAATTCAACTGTAACGAGATAAGGAGGAAAACAGGAAAACAACTGGCATAGTGTGGGAAATTCTACTCCATTCCCCTCTGTGAGTCTAGGCCTGACAATGAACATGTGAGGGGAGATTCCATGGTATCAGGATCTTACCATGTGAGGTACTTTTCTGGTGTTAAAGAAACATACTTTTTCCTACAATATGGCCTTACCTCATCTGATGTTCAAAGACAACAAGAGGAAACACTGGCATGTTGAGTTTATGGGAAGGTGGATTTTATGGGTAATTTTATAGGTTTTTAAGGTCCTTCTGACTAGACACAATTTTTGCCTCACACCCTGGGTTTATAACCTAATTACCTTATAAGATGGCGGTTCACTATGTACCATTATTGGCATAGGATTGCTTCAGCTTTACTGAGAAGGGAAATCATGATCTTATATTACCATATTTTAGTTTGAAAGAACTTGAAAAAAACTCTCATGAGATATTTTGGGGAAGTCATCCTATATATGAAGGACATTAAAACAAACAAAAGAGAATATGCAAATTTCAAGAGATCTTAACTATTAATTTATATCCTCTGAAACACTGTTTTATACCTAAGTTGAATTTGTTATGTGTTTGTTTATATGACCTGTGGACATGCAATAGGAAAGTCTTTGCATGAAATTTGCTTACCTCTCTAGAAATGTTTACAGTAGGAGGCTAAACTCTTGAACAAAGAACGCATGCACCCTCTCACACAGGAAGTTTTTTATACTAAAGATTATATGATCTCAAAACCTAAACATTCTTTTGGAACATAAAACCAGACTTTATATCCTGGCATTTGCAGATTTGGGAGTGATGCCTAGAAAAACAAACATATTTTCTTTAATTAGTCCTAAAGGAAAAGAAATACAACTGGAAATTAATATTGTTGGTTTTGAAATGCAATACAAAATATGGCTCATATACTCCGAAGGAAATCTGAATTTGTACTATGCTTTAATATGAATAAAAAGTATAAAAATGAATAAAAGTCCAGTTGATCTACTTTAAAAGGGATGTTTCATTTACTGCTTTTGATTAGTTTGTGTTTTTGCTCATGTTTAAACTCCTACTAGGCTGATCATTGAAAATATCATATAACCCGAGTCACATAATATTAACATGATTACTTCACTATATATCTGCTCCAAGACAATCATTTCAGTCAGGGCAACTTTCCTTTAAATTGCCTTTGCTGAAAAGTTGCATAAACATCCCAGGCCAGTTAATTCTTTCCATGGGCTCTAAGCCTCATTGACATGCAGATCAAATGACAAGCCTGGGAGCCCAGTGATGTGAATGAGTCTACTCGCACAGAAATATTGGGCACTCTAGCCTGCAAGCCCAGAGGAGCACTTGCAAGAAATCTCTCTGCTCTCATCACAGCCTCTCTGGAAGACCAGTCTCTCATAAAGAATATTAGTCTACACTCAATTCTCAAAATATTTTTCCTTGAATACAATGAAACATGCAACAAGTAGAAGTAGGAAGGCAAGTCCAGTCTGTGCCTTAACAAAATGAAGTATCTGGTATTCTGAAATAGGAAGATTAATGTGAATCAAGGAAGTGTAAACTCAAATGTCTACTGAGTCCAGACAGGTCACGTAAATGTGTCAGCTGGAAGACTTGAATTCTAAACTGTGAGGTTAGAGTCTGGCTGGGTCAGTCTGGTTTCCAACTATATTCTGGCATCTGCTCCATGTCTGAGATGTGGCACATGCTCAATATACATGTATTAAGTAAGTTAATAAATGTTATCAACAAGTAGCTGTATAATTTGGGGCAATTCATCGTCTCTGGAGGAGCTCGCCTTTCTTCAGCCCTAACGTGGTGATTTGGTTAAACCTGTGGTTTTCATACTGGCTCACCCCTACCCCATTCTCATCTCGGGCCCTTTCTGCAATCCCTGCCTTATTAGTCCATTTTCACGCTGCTGATAAAGACATACCCGAGACTGGGAAGAAAAAGAGGTTTAATGGACTTACAGTTCCACTTGGCTAGGGAGGCCTCACAATTATGGCAGAAGGCAAGGAGGAGCAAGTCACGTCTTTCATGGATGGCGGGAAGCAAAGAGAGAGAGCTTGTGCAGGGGAAATCCTCTTTTTAAAATCATCAGATCTTGTTAGACTTATTCACTATCATGAGAATAGCACAAGAAAGACCCGCCCCCATGACTCAATTACCTCCCACTGGGTCCCTCCCATGACACGTGGGAATTGTGGGAGCTCCAATTCAAGATGAGATTTGGGTGGGGACACAGCCAAACCATATCACCTGCTTTAACTACAGCAGTTGTCTTTTTTTTTTTTTTTTTGCCTAATCATGTCATAACTTTTATTACGAAGCTTTTTCTGAAAAATATATAAATCATAATTATATAACAATGAATTTTTCACAAATTAAAGCCATCTCCCTTCTGCCCCATTTCAGTTACTGTCCTCCTACCCAATGTAGGTAATCACTATGCTGAATCCCAACACAATAGATTGGTTTGCCTTGTGGGTTTTATAGAAATGGAATCACATGGTATGTACACTTGTGCTGCCCACCTCCTTTTTTTTGCTCAACATAATATTTGGAAGACTTATCCACACTGTTGTAATTTTTAATTCCTTCTGGTTCTAAAATTCTGCTGATGCCAAGTACTAACTCAACCAATAAGAAAAAGTACTTTTGAAAGTACCCAAGACAATGTAATTGGTCAAGTACTAGGCAGAACCACAAGCGGGTAGAGCCTATGCAATGTCATCTTTGAATGTATGTGTATCAAAGGATTTCCCAGGTAGATGGGTTCTGTATCCACTGGCAATGAATAACTGAAAGCTGGTGATGATTCCAGGGCTGTTCTAGGTAAAGTTCACAAGAGTCCATGCTTCTCGCTTCTTCTCTTTTTTATTCAAGTTTCTTGTAGAGATGAGGGTCTCACTGTGCTGCCTAGGCTGGTCTTCAATTCCTGCCCTCAAGCAATCCTCCTGCCTCAGCTTCCCAAATTGCTGGATCACAGGTGTGAGCCACCCCACCTGGCCATCCATGGTTGAAATGAATTGTTTGGTTAGAGCCATGTCATATTGACTGTGGACAACCAAAAATTTACTGTAAAACAAGATGATTTCAAGTAGCCTGTAACTCATTTGCATGGAGATAACAAAAAATAGACATTTGTTGAATGAATGGACTAAGACAAGGAACACAAGGTTGTCTTCTGATATTGCATCATTTGCCCACAATTGATGAGTCTTTTTCTTGGCTTGTAACAGAGGATTAAGGAGGCTGATTCTTTTCAAAAGGTTCATACTAAGCACATTTGTACTTCAGTAAAAGAAGTAGAAAACTCAGTAAATCAGAGAAGATAACTTAGCCAAAGGAGTGAATTTTAACCCTATTAATGAGAGCCCAATAGAAACTCCAATAATATAAGAAAAGCTGTCAAACCTATGGACATTTCTAAAAAGAAGGCTTAATAAAAACATAGTCTTTTAAAAATCACTGGAAACTTTGTAACAAATGACCTTTGAGACTTTTATGCAAGCAGTGGTGTCATATTTTTTGATGACAATGTAGAACTGATAACACAAGAACTCGTTTTTCCAGGAGAGTCTGGGTGACATCTGATAAGGGGAGCAGAAACAAAAAAGATAAGTAACTTACACTAAAAATACCTGATTTACCAATTTAATACATTTGTGATAACATAATTAACAAACACTGAGCATACAAGATTTTGAAAATTGCTCTTTGCTGATCGTTCATAAGCCTTGTTGCTTTAAACAGAGTAATTAGATGACCCAGATGTGGCCTGCCTCCTAGAGGGTATCAGTGGGTGAGATCAGAGCATCCTGCTTTTTTGGAAAACAAGAGGTCATCATCACTGACAAACCCTTCCTCCTGAGCAAAGCCATCATCTGGTCTCCTGACATACAGCTGAAATACTGTATACAAACTCATTTGGTTTGGGTTAGAGTTGGCTAAATTTGCTAAGCAGCCAGCCTTCCCCGATGAGGTCAGCACAAACATCCAAGTTACAGCTGGGTCCAAACACAGACAGAAGATGTTGCATGCTGCTGACCACTGTCTTTGTTCAGGCTTGTCTGGGTCCTAATGACATTAAATGCAAAACAAAAAAAGCTGCTCAGTGACTATGCTATGTACACAACCACTACAGAAAGAATAACATGTCTTTAATTAGTTCTTTTTTTTTTTTTTTTTTTTTGATACAGAGTCTCACTCTGTTGCCCAGGCTGGAGTGCAATGGCATGATCTTGGCTCACTGCAACCTCTGCCTCCTGGGTTCAAGCAATTCCTTTGCCTCAGCTTCGCAAGTAGCTGGGATTACAGGTGCATGCCACCATGCCTGACTAATTTTTGTATTTTTAGTAGAGATGGTGTTTCGCCATGTTGGCCAGGCTGGTCTCAAACCCCTGACCTCAAGTGATCTGCCTGCCTTGGCCTCCCAAAATGCTAGAATTACAGATGTGAGCGACCGCGCCTGGCCAGTTCACATTTTAAAATTTCCTCTGCAATCAAATAAGCACATCTATTAATGAGGGAAAGAAGATATAAAATAAAACGAGAAGATATCACAAAGCAGAATTTAGACAAGGTAGAAAAAGCATGAAAAAGGGTAACACTTTTATATTTGAGAGAACATAAACTAAATATGCTGAATCAACAGAAAAATGTTGGAGGCATAGCAGAGTAATATGAGATCTGGGTTATAGTAATTGATGTGCTAGACACATATTTAATATTTCTAACAATGATCTTTAGGATTAAGGAAAGTCAAGAGCACTCAACACTATCAGCAAGAACGCACTGAATGTCTTAGCTCTTATACGGTCTTTGGTGTTCCGGCTTTTGCTAAGCCTCCTTCCAGAGAAATCTCGTAGTATCACTCCTGTCTATTCTCACTTCATCATGAACACTCTGATCTCTCTGTACCTTTCTTTCATTCCATCTTCCCATTTGAGGCCCAACTTTTGGTCAGGCTTGCTGCAAAGCAGCCTGCAGGCAGTTTTGAGACCTGTCTCATGATCCTACCACACACGTTCTGTGACCTCCAGGCTTCATGCCCATATAAGCACAAAAAAGAAAAATAAGATGATTGTTGCATCAAAACGCTTGGAAGTAAGGTTGGTCAGTAATGAGTTGTGAGTCAGAGTCTGAGCTAAAAAACAGGAAAACAATTTATAAGACTTCCCCAGTAATCAACATTGATTAAAAAAAAAACAAACAAACAAAAAATCCTTACTCCTTGTAAACCCTTTGTAAGGGTTTTGTGTACAAAAAGAATGCACTAATCTGAACTATAATATCTATTTAGTATACACTAAAATATACTATTGTATACTGAAATAAAATAATAATACTAAAAAATTATGTCATCTTAATATTAAAATAGTCCATTACTGGAATCAAATTCTGGGAAACTGAATTAAGATAGAATAAATTATCTTCTTATATTTGGATGGTACTTAATCACCTCTGATGTTTCTTTCCTCTGAATATGAAGATCAGCAAGTTATTTATGTATTTACAAATCTTTTTAGCTGGGATGGACCCTCGAATTCAGCGATTACCATGCTTAACGTATTCCAAATGTAGAAATGGGACGAGACCAAGAAAATGCAATTCTTGAAATAAATTTGTATAAACTTTTATTACAGTTAAATGAAACGTTGAGATTCTTCCCACCATTATGTCCTTTTCCATTATTCCCTAACTTCATAAGAACTTGCTGGGTGTCTATCTAATATGAACAAATCATAATAGGGAAGAATACAACACAGCTGCTCTTTACAAATGGTATTTGGCTGATGGGGGAGCAAAGGGCTGTGGAAGTCCAGAGGTGGTCTTCAGACTTGCCAGGAGAGACTGTGATAGAGATAAGTAGTCTCTGCCACGGGCAGAGAAGAGCCCCATCAAAACATCATGGCCCGATGAAGCACCACAGCATAGGAAATAAAGACTATATTTGTGTGGCTAGAGTAGGATGCACAATGGGATGAAACAGCTGAGGGATCAGAAAGCATGAGGTCTTTTGACTTTGCTGAGGTTCTGCCTGCCAGATCCTCAACCTCTCAGAAACACAAACACTATGATAATTACTCCAAAGACAGGAAATAGCAGAAAAAGCAAATGGAAGAAATACCTAGTGTGGAGTATAGAAATTAGTTATCTTAAGAATTTTCTCTTTCTTCTTAATAAAGATCTAATTTTCTGTCATTTTAAAAGTTGATTTATATAAGGGAAATCCTTGAAAGTTTCTATGTATTAAAACAGTGTGGGTAGGAAGCAAATCATATCTATATTCATTTCGTTAGTTGGAAAGCTTGCTGGAAGTTGTAATACCCGTTAGAGGTATTATCAGTGGTAGTCATTAGAATCTCCTGGGAAGCTTTAAACAACAGTTCATATCAAGCTCTACCTCCTACCTCTCTACAGCCCTGGGATTTTGATTTAATTTTTCTGGGGTGGGAACTGGGCATCTGTATTTAAAAACACTCCTCAGGCAATTTTAATGTGTAACCAGAGTTGAGGATCATCGCGTTCCAAAAATATTCTGAAAAGACGCAAATAAATAATTTGTGGTTTAAACGAAGGAATCAACTGAGGCATATTCTATTCCTAATTAATTGTGATAGAAAATTCAGAGTGGTGGCTTTATTCCAGAGGCTTTCATTATCAGAGAATAATTGGTAACAGAAAAGGGTCAATCTACTTTTTCACAGAAATAGTGACAAAGATCACATTGGAATATTATCTTAAATGACTTTCATTAAAAATTATATCACAAGGAACGAAGTTTAAACTATAATTTAAGCTATGAACTAGATTAAAGACCAAATCAATTGTTGATTTTTCAGGAAGTATTTTTTTTGTACAAAACTATACAACAGTGCAGCTTAAACTAGACCTGTTATTGCAGAAATACTCAAAAACGTCATCAATTTTCCAGATATTTTCTCATCTTTTGATTCTGACATAGTTCTTATGTGAAACATCTTATCATCCATTTTTGTTCTCTAATTTTCAATTGTTCGTTGGTCCAACTCTGCTGGCTTCTCATTTGTCAATGGGTTTATATGTGACTCAGGCAATTTTTCAACATCAATTTCTTTGCATTAAAGAATTCTTATAATCAATTTCCTTTGTTACATGGGTTGTATGTACACTATGCATAGCATTTTTACTGCATTAAATTGTTATAAGCATCTTATAATCAGCCCCAAACTGATGAATAGAAACATTAACTTGATAGGGTTTTAGAAGACTACTTTTATAACTAGTCATTTCATCAGTGAATATGTTCCTCTTCTGACAACTCCATTGTAACCGATCTGTGGGGACTCAGACGATGAGGGCAGGGACCTGTTACCACCCCACTATTCAAGAACATGAAGGTAATAAGCAATAGAAATTGCCTATACCATAATTCCACACAGTGAAGGCTATTTTATGTCTTTTTTCCTTTAATGAGTTAAGATATCTTAATAAAAAAGAATAAACTTTATTTTTAGGTTTCCCATTCCTTTAACTAATATATAAAAAATACTTGGGAACTGGACATTTTCAAGTTGTATCCCAATTGTTACGAAAATTGGAATGAAAGGCATATGTCCTTTGAAATCTGTAATAATGGATGGGGGAATCCCAATGCTTTGAGGAAAATTGAAATATATTCAGTATTTGTCAATATTTCTATCATTTTTAAGAAAAACCATTACTGACTTCAGATGTAACAACAAACTACCTATACCTTGGCTTGCTCATAACATGCTTGGTACTGTTGGATATTCAAAGGCCAACAAAAAAATGGGAAATAAAAAGGGAAACACTTTTAGCTTATTTTTTTAAAAAGAAAATCGTTATCAGAGGAAAAATCGGAATGAATGTTTCCCAAATTCAACTTTGCCTTCTTTTGCAGAACTTCACGGTCCTATGTTAGGTGAAAAAACAATATACTTCTTTTTATAATTTCTAAAAATAAGATACAAACAGAACTGTTTGAATAAGGTGTCCATTATACCAAGGTGTCATGTCACATGCATTATTTTAGTTGAAAATAAAAAGAATTTCTAGAAATTGAAAACTTAATTAGAACGGAGACAAAGTAAGATCAATATATATATATATATTTTCCAATTGAGGGTATCTACTCATAGGTGGAAGTGTCAATGACTTTCAAATCATGAAACAGAATCATTGTTACATGGCTATGCTTATGATTTTTAGCATGCTGTACACATGTGCCCACATGAATACACATACAAAAACACTCACACACTATTGTTATCTTTGCAGTCTGGCCTCAAGCACAGAGGCCTGTCAAGAGAAGAAAAAAAAAAAAAAAAAGGAAAGAAATCACTCCCTAAAGCACTCCTACAACCGGTCAAAAAAAGCAGAGCTGGTAAACAGATGTTCTTTGTGGTAAAGATGTTATGACCGTCACTTTATCCTAGCAAGCTTTAAAAAGTGTTTCTCACATAGACCTTCCAGAAAGCTGTAATATATTATAGATGATAAAGAATTCACAGTCTATCCTTTCAAACAATTTGTGGGTAAAATAAAGTCAGGCAAATAACACTGGATTCTTGAAGGTTCTACTGAAGCGCATGTTTTTTGTTCCAGTTACATTAAAACATTGAATTATCTTTAATCTAATGATAAAGATTAGCTCACTCACATCTGGAAATCACTCCTAGAAAGCTTGCCTCAACGATGTTTTAATTATTTGGTAATATAATTAATGTGATTGGAAAAATCCCTACACAATCCATTGACAATTGCTCTCATTATATCTATAATTGTATCCATATCATTAGTCTCTCTTAGAACATCACAGTTTAAATATCTCAGTAGTCAAAATTATTACTTTTATGTGGCTACCAAAAGGTCTGAAAACAGACTTTTTGGCTTAATACTACTATGAACCCGAAATGTCAAAAGACTTGCAACTAGATCATTTCAACCCTACTTTCATTTACCCAAATTCCAATAAATCATTAGAAATGAATTCAAGAGTCCTATTATTCAATGACTAGAAGGAAGATATATACTAAGTGTCTACCGATTTAGCTGTCTAGCTTATCCCTAATTTTACAGCTCTAAAATTCTATTAGTCTACAAATCTATTCTTTGCAATAGACAGGATCTAACTGGATTTATTGGTAAAACTGTCTTCTCCTTGAATAAAGAGAAAAGAGGAAGTTTTATTTCGCTTTTGCAAAAAGCATCAGCTATTTGAGACAAGCTCTACTCCCTCACTGCTAACATTGGAATCCTACTTTTAACCTCATTTAGTGATGTTAATATATTTAGAAAATATAGAGCCACACAGAGCAAATCACAGGATAAAGCAAATACATTTTTGAGTTTTTTTAAAAAGTCCCCAAGAGAAGGAATTCTAAGGAATAATAAAAATACTATTAGCTGAACCATGTAGGGTAAGCCATTCTTTTGGGTCTCCATGAGCATAATTTATTTGAATTGCTAACACTTCCAGGAAGATCTGTGGCTATGGCCTGGCTGCACTGGACCTTTTCAAGTAAGAAAATCATTAGAGGGCATGCTTTCCTGGAATGCAGGGCCAGGTCATATTTATCTTTGTATCCCTCCATATCACCTATTATATGTTTTGCACTTACTGGAAAGTTAATATGTCTATTAATTGAACAAAATGTTCTACCAGATAGAATTTCCATAATTGGCAGCCCTCTCCTCTTTTCCCTCTTTCTTTGTTCCCTGTCACCTTCACTCATCCCATCATCATTATAAAACTATACCAAAAAATCCTGAAGGCTGGGCACAGTGGCTCACAACTGTAATCCCAACACTTTGGGAGGTTAAGTTAGGAGGGTTGCTCGAAGTCAGGTGTTCAAGACCAGCCTGGGAAACAAAGCGAGACCCTATCTCTTAAAAAAGATGTCAGGCACGGTGGCACACATCTGTAGTCCTAGGCACTTGGGAGGCTAAGGCAGGAGGATCACTTGAGCCCATGAGTTAAAGGTTGCAGTGAACCATGACTGTGTTGTCTCTAAAACAACAACAACAACAAATCCCCTGACTCCGGGTGTTGAGCAATGTTGGAGTCCAGGAGGGATAAAATATGGCCATATTATACCATAAACGGAGGATGGGAATAATGCTGTACAGAGATCATGGGAGTTGGGGTTTCAGGCAGGATCCATCACTGATGCACTGTGAGACTGGGGGAGGCAACTCCTCTCCAAGCCACAGCCAACAAAGAACTGGGATAGAATATTCACTTTAGTTCTTCCATTTCTTTAAGTAATCTGTAATAAACAGGTGCCCAATCCATAGCCCTAGGATTGCTCTAGCCTCTTTAGGACTTTTTATATATACCAGGAAGTAGGTATGGGGAAAGGAAAAACAAAAACAAATCCATTATTTTTACTAACTATTTTGACTGTATGTTTAAAAGTAAGAAATAGGTTCTTTGAAAGAGCTAAATAGGCATTATAATTAAGAAACACATGAGGGCATTCCAATAAACCAATAACAAAAAATTTGATACAACATTTTTTAAAAGATAAGTTGTCATAGCCCTTTTGTTGACAATACTAGTGAATTCTGGCATCTGCCCATGACCAGGATGTGATTCTTGTCATATAAAATTTCAGTGGTGGTCAGTACACGGCCTGAAGAGGCTGCATTCTCTACCTTGTTGGGACACATGTTCTTAATTTTTCAAGACCAGAACACATTTGGTAGAATGTGTATCTTTATTATTTGCTCAGCTTACAGCATTTCAGCCCAAATATTTCTGGACCTTATAACTAAGCTAAGAATTTTGTGTTCTATTTTCATGATGAAATTCATATTTCCTATGAAAGGCAACTACTTCAGTTCAAATTATTGAGGATAATGGTACTTAAATACGTGTAACTGGTTAAATTTGGGGAGCTGAAAAAATAAGTATAAATCAAAAAAGATTTGAAAATATATAATACAAATTTTTAACTCTGAATGGATAAATTGTTACTTACTTGAAATTCAAAACTGTCCATTGTTAGCTCTGAAACTCAAAACAGCATTCAAAGGAATATTGTGCTTAACCCTCTGTACCTTCCAGTGTAACTACCCAACGTAGACTTTTGCTTATTGATGTATTTTGAGTGACTGACTGCATAAGAAATGTTGGTATTTCCTACTGTTTTCTCACTTCATGCGTCATCTGAGCTTTCTCTCCTCATTTCCTTGTAGCTCAAAGCCCTCTCCTCTCTGAAGGCATTGTTTGCTTGACATGAAAAATAGACCAGCAAAACTAATTATATAAAATGAGGGAAAAGCCTAAATCTCAATTATGGATTGATTAATTAATTATAAAACCATTAAGTAGAATGATTATACTTTAAGCCATCCTTCTTCAATAAAAATTATTTCAACTATTTATTTTCAGCTATGTTTGTGATCTTTAATATCCTCAATCTATCTTTTTACAGCAAGTGTCTCTAAATAATTGACTCATTTAGTCAAGAATTACTCATGGATTCAAATTATGTGGCAGGCATTGATCTGTGCTCTGGGGTAATAGCACTAAAGAAAAAATGTCCCGCTTTCATGAAGCTTACATTTTAGCAGAGGAGGAGAACAATAAACAATTCAATATGAATTTCAGGTGGAGATGGGGGCTAGGAGGACAAATTGAGTAAAGTAAGTGAGAGAGACAGTCACAGAGTTGTAATATTTTTGAATACAGTAGCCATGGAAGGCATGGTACCCTTGGGCAGAAGTATCTGAAAAAAAGAAAAAGAAAAAATAAATTCAACTTGGCCTTAGACCTCAGCCACATTCTCCACTTCAACTTGACCATCAACAGAGCTAATGTTTTGATGTCTAACTGGTTTCTCATCTTGTTAAGACAAGAACTGGTTCTCAGCCAGAGGTGACTATGCCCCTAAGGGACACTGGGCACCGTCTGAAGACATTTTTGGCAATGACAACTGAGTAAGAAGTTGCTACTCACATCTAATGTGTAGAAGCCAGAGATACTGAAAAGTATTCTACAGTGCACAGAGATCAACAAACAACCCGATCCAAAGGGTCAGTAGGACCGAGGTCAAGAAACCCTGCCATAGCGATTGAGGTATATAACCGGCTTTTCTAAAACCCTCAGAGAAAACATATATGACAGAGTCTCATCGTTTGAGCATCTATGCATAGCAGTGATGATTCATTTACAAAACATTCTCAGTGATCCATGAAAGCAAGATATAATTATTATATTTCATTATTTCAGTTTTAAGAAAAACTGCTTACATATAAAAGGCATACTGATGTTGTTTCAAATATCCTATAGTTAAAATAAGAGCTAATCTGAACAATCTCCAGTTCTAATTATTAAAATTTTCAAAATGAGATCCAACTCAAATGATGTGTTGTTACTTGAATAAAAGATTTCAGGCAGTAACGACTATTAGGAAAGATGGGAGGTGAGGGGGAAACATGAGAAAACGACTTAATGGGCAACAGTTCAGCTCCACGAGCAAATATTTAGCTATCCACAACTAAGAAGTAAGCAGAAAAGAGGTAGTTGATTTAGTTTGAGAACTAAATTCCTAAGTTGGTTTCAGCATTCAGATGTTCAGTTTGTACTTGTGCCATTGGAAAATCTGGTTGGTATGAGGACTTCTATGACTTTAACTCATGAACATATTTGCCAAAACTATTTTAAGGTGCCATCTACCCTGGCATTTCTTCCAAAACAAGTGTAATCACTTATTTAAGAGGAAAGGAAGAAAAAGACATTCTATTTTGTTTCTTATGTAAGGCAAATATGAAGATAGCATTTCATATATCAATTGCAGATATCTTTTACAAACCATGCATAAGATAAGAATAACATATCCTAAACATTCTGCCACTGGAAAAATAGCAATGCCTTCTTATCCCACTGTCACCATGAAAACGAGTGACAAAAAAGGAAGCTAAGGTTAAGGTTATGGAATGCATCATACATACTGGTGAGTGAGGCAGAGAGCTGGTGCAGGGGACACAGGGCTGTGTTTAGGACATGGGCTTTGGAGCCAGACTCGGGCCTTTAACCACCAGTTACCTGAAGAATAACCATAGGCAAGTTCCTTACCCTCCCTATAAGCCTGTTTCTTCATCTGTAAATTGGGGATAATGGTCATTAAAAGTTCCCTAGAACTTCCTTGAGGGCTAAATGAGACAATGTCTGAAAACACCCTCACTTCATCATAGGAGTCAACCATGGCTGACAGCTATTAAGTGGCATGTGGATGGAAATGGTCTGTGTTTTCTTTAGTTTACAAATCCACATCCAGTGATGTGAATCATGGTGGAGATGCCAGATCTCTGCTTGCAGGAGGCCCCAGGAAGCCTGCAGTGGTAATTCCTGTGGACATTCCCTGAGGACCTGTGCCCTGGGAGCAGTGACTCCATGGGATAAACGTAGTTGCTGGTTCCACTCTTCCATTCTCCAAACTGCTCAGCTCAGTCCTCCAGTTTCTATGCTTTGACCTAAGTACTCGGGTGACAAGACAACAGTGAACAGGCCATTGAGGAGAAGAGTAGAAGAGGAAGAAGGGAGAAACCAAAAAATTGCAATTTTGGGTGTAATAATGCTGATGCTTAGCAACCAATAGTCTGATCAGTGAGAGAATGGGCAGCTGATGGGCAAACAGCTAAAATCGAAAAAATCCTTGTGTGTCATCATTCACAGAAGTGTTAGTTCCACCCTCTTAGAGAGGGATGTGGCTTGAAGGAAGCAAGCATATTTTATATAAATTTGCTGCAGAAACTGCCTTTATTTTATATTCCTTTAACTTCATTCAGATTCCATGACATAATCAAGAAGTGGATTTGTGAGAGACAAAGGATTTTGGAAGCATCTAAATTCGGGATGGAGTATTGTTTTTTAAGTACTAGCTGCTCCCACCACATCCCAAGAATCTCCTCCTATCCAACATTTGCAGGGTACTAGGGGTGGATTTTACATGGTTGGAGCCTGCTGAAAACAACGGCGTTTCCTACAGATCCCCAAGAGATGAAGGCTCTACTGCTCTTTTGAGGAGGCACTGAAGGGGCCAGTGAAGGGCGGCATGGAAAATCATACTGTTTTCCAAATAAAAGGGCAAAATAAACTGGAGGTTCTCTGTACTTGTCTGAATTTAGGCAAAGTTCATTTAAAGCCTGGGATTGGGTTAATTTTCAAAGGATTAAACCTGAATCTTTAAGTGGGTTTGCCTTTTTAATATGCTAAAACAGATGAAAGGCTTACCAAACTGGGAAATATATTGTTCCCTTTGGTGAATGTAACACAAAACTATAGAAAATGAATATTGACATGAATAATGTTGATTTTTATATTTCAGAGTGTGCACTTCCGATTTTTATGTATTTGTTAGAAAATACCAATGACTAAAGTAGCTGATTCATTTAACTGACCACAGGGCTTTACCCTGACATCTGAAAACAACTTAAGTTTCAAAATCTTTGCTGAGGCCAGGGAATTGAGACTGTTCAACCTGTAAGCTCTGTATACTTCTCTTTCAACACTTTAAAAACGTGCCCTGTCAATTTTAAGAAAGACAAGGTGCTGATTATCCTTGCTGGTTAGCCAAGACATAAAGTAGAAATTTCTGGCACTAGAGATTCTAACTTTAAATATGTCCTTCCTCACGGCAAAGTAGGCTCTTGGGGTTGAATAGAAGGGGAAGGGTGGTGGGCCAGAAATGCATTAAAAAACATTTTCCTTCCCTCTTAGTCCATGGTCACTTGATTCAATTTATGAATGCCTAACCCCTGTTTAAGCTTAAATGTTAAGGTACTAATGCTAATTTATGAAATCTCTCATGAAAGTAGTCTGAAAATCAACTTAATAAACAGGTATTACTGACCATCGGCAAGTGCCTAATAAATTTATCTAGATACAGGTGATGAAGTAGTAAAATTTACTCTAAAATTTCCAAGGAATTGACATAGGATTATGTGCTTTTGAATAATTGAGTATAAATGTTCACATATTTTAACAAAAGGGTCATTGAAATGATTACTTATGCACATAGGACAAAGTAATGAGAAATAGGATAGTACACAATGTCAATGCTGATTACGTCAGTTCGATGTTCTAAGTTATTTTCATGGCCGCTGTAAATATTTTGAAAAATATTCGTTTGCTTCAAGGTATTGACACTACTCAATGGTTTTTTACCTAGAGATTCTTACTATTGTTAATGAAACAGGTACTGAAGCTTTCCTGGTGAAGGAACAGAGAAGTTTGTATTGGAAGAAATTGGACTATTTTTTCACTCTCTTCTACTTATTCCCATTCCCAACTACCACTTAATAATTCTTACCAGGCAACTTAGCATAAATGAAGGGGAAAACATGATGGCTCTCTGTGTTCACATATACAATGAGGGGACAGTACTACATAGTACTATTTACATTTGGCTCCTCAGTATTTAAAATAATTCAATTGCATCTTGACCCTCCTCATCCATCACATGTAAAAGAAGCACAGCAGAATTCCCATGTTCTCCAATGAACAAACAAAAGGAAACTCAACACATGGAAAAAATACTTCAGGTGCAACAGGGAAAAAAAAGTCTCCCTAGAGTTTCCAATTCTAAGTAGGTTTTGTATAGTGTCTTATTCTAAACAGCTTGTAACGGCAATTTATGAGTGCCTGATGACTATAACATATTGTGGTCTTAAAAAGAAAAAGGTAATAGGAGTTTGGCTTCTTGTTGAAATTCCATTTTTTATAGATTATATTGTTTTCAAGCTGAGTTGAGCCTGAAATTAATATAATTAACCCCCTGCTCAGTTACACTCCTCTATTTTCCATTCTCATTCATCTTTTCTCTATGCCCCTGAAGACAGACTTGGAAGGGAAGGAAACTTGTATTCAGTCATTTAATATTCCACGTTAGTTCCCAGACTTCTGTTCTAGCAGCCAGTATTAGCCAAACATGAAAACAACTTGAGAAATCACAAGAGACCCTTCATAGCCGAGCAGCTTGCATTCCATAAATAGCACTTACATTTTCTGTTAAGAATGTTATAAAAGCATATCAAGAATATCAGACAGACAAATGATCAGATAAAAACTGACCACAAAGATTTGAATCAAGACTGGAAATCTCCTACTGAGATAGGTAAGTGTGAATAAGGAAGGTGGTGTCCAATTTTGGACCAATCAATAATAAAAGACAATATGCCAAATGAAACAGAATTCCAACTGCCTCTCCCCCTTTGGCTAAAAAGTACATACACATGGCTTAAACCAAAAAACTGGAGGGTTACTATATTTTTGACACTTGTAGAAGAAAACTTAAATGTATCCAGAGCTGGTTTTGATTCTATTTTGAAGATTCTGTTAAGATAATTAGTTGCCTACTCAAAATTGATTGGCATTCCATGTGTGTAAAATGGAAGACAACCCAAGACTTCGGTCTCTCTTTGACTTAGATGGGAATGTGAACACCGGAAGTTTACAGGCTACATGCAGCCCACATAAGGGATTGATATGGTCCACTCAGTGTCCTAAAAATCAGAAAATTTCACCAAAACATCCATATTTTTATCTTATCTTGAAAGTCAGAAGCTGTGGAGAAACTGGCATTGCATTCCCAAATGATCACAAACTCAACTTTCTCCAGACCTACACCATTCAATTTGTCAGTACCCACTACTCCCCACTGTATAATACTCAAGTGCCCCTCCTTCCTGCCTTTGTACACATAACTTTGGAATCCCTGGCCTAGAAGCAGAGGTGCATGTGAATCTTGCCCTACCCCCCATTATTAATCTACTAGGAGAGCTCCTTGTACTAATAGCCTCATTCTCTTGGTCAAATGTCACCATTCTATTTAGAGGACTTAATATATTAATTACAGCCCTATACTCCCTCTACATACTCAACTGTCATGTTTAGACCACAAAGAATTTTAGGAAATGAGCATTCTTTTAAAGATTTGGGCAAACAGACATGAATGACACAAAACTTCTTCCAAAACAATGAAACTTGAAAGTTTAATAATCATTGTACATTATATGTGAATTCTCTAGATATTATAATCATATTTAAGTTTTGATTTCATATAGTCAATAAAAGAGAACTTAAAGGCATCCTTAATTTGGATTTCATTCACAACCTTTATAAATTGTCAATATCAGCATAACTTTATATATGTGTGCATACGAAATGGTATAATTGTAGTTCTGTGACCATTTTAATACCCAGGACAATAAAAAAGTAATAAATTATTAAATTATTAGTTGGTTTTTACTGTAGCACTAACAGTGATAATCCAATTTAGGGACCTTTAGATTAATACTGACAAATTGTGAGCATGAATTTTTAAGCTGACTGACTTGTGGTTGTTAATGAACACACATGCAAGTGTAAAGTGTTCATGATGGATTAAAATCCTTTATCTACATGTATCTACATCCCTCTATCTGCATTTCAAAAGGCAAACATATCATCTGTTTTTAGTACTAAAATGCTAAATAATTTATAATTCAGAGTTATACAATATATAGGGGACACTGCATTAATCATGCAGAAGTATCCGTTCTATTTAACCGTTGGTGAAATCTTCCATTAAATTAAGATTTGAGCTGAAACTGAAGACATGAATAAAGTAATAGTTGCTTGAGAAAAGACTTAAAATAATTCCGGTTGAGATTGTCATTTACTTCAATGTATCAAAGAATATATGTGACTCAAAATATTACAATGACTCTCCTTTTTCCTTTTTATATTATGGAAGATGAAATATTATATAAATATCTGATAAATGTCTTAAAGTCCTCTCGAATTTTCTGACACAAGCAGTACCCTATTAAAATAAACCAGGTAACAAGAGAACCTTTTCTATTTCAGTTGTGCTGTCAAAAATAAACCAGAGGAGGCAGGGCGCAGGGGCTCATGCTGGTAATCTTAGCACTTTGGAAGGCCGTGGTGGGCGCATCACCTGAGGTCAGGAGTTTGAGACCAGCCTGGCCAACATGGCAAAGCCCTGCCTCTACTAAAAATGCAAAAATTAGCAGGGCATGGTGGCGGCATGCCTGCAGTCCCAGCTTCTTGGGAGGCTGAGGCAGGAAAATCACTTGAACCCAGGAGGCAGAGGTTGCAGTGAGCTGAGATTGCACCACTGCACTCCAGCCTGGGTGACAGGGCGAGACTCCACCTCAAAAACAAACAAACAAACAAATAAACAAACAAAATCCTAAAAAACAGAGGAAACAGATTGTCTCAGAGCAATGAAGTTACATCACTTGTCATGTGATTCAACTGTGGGGAATCAGGTAACTATTTCTCTCGGTAAAAGAGACACATCATTCAGGCATTCTAATCAAGAAGGCCTTGGAAGTTATTCTCATTTAAAGGAAGTTTAAAATCATTTCAAAGTTTGTTTAAGTCACATTCTTAGAAGTGTATATGCTTACATTTTTCCTAATGGCCACTCAAATCATTTCTTTCTACTGGTTCCACAATCTCCTCATCATAAATAAAATGATTATTACGTAGGATCATTGAAAGGTTGACATTGTTCTGCACCCACAATATATGTGCAGTATACCTACAATATATCCATATTTTCCCTTTTCCCATGTTAATCCCATTGGAGGGGGAATCAAGCATGAGATTTGGAATCAGTAGACCCAAGTTCACCTCTGACTCCTGCCACATTTTGCATCATTTCTTTTACCTGTTAATTCATCTACTAAATGGGGGCAGAAGTACAGGGCAGAAACCATCCTGGAATAGTCCTGTTTTCATAAGATGCTAGGCCACTGTCATCAGCACTACATTCCCGCTAAAGTGCAGATAAAAATACTTGCCTTGGCCAGTGTGGTGGCTCACACCTGTAATCCCAGCACTTTGGGAGGCTGAGATGGACAGACTGCTTGAGTCCAGGAGTTCGAGACCAGCCTGGGCAACATGGTGAAACCCTGTCTCTGCAAAAAATACAAAAAAAATCATCTGGGGTTGTGGCATGCACCTGGGGTCCTAGTTGCTTGGGAGGCTGAGGTGGAAGGATCACTGAAGTCTAGAAGTTTGAGGCTGTAGAGAGCCATAATTGCACCATTGCACTCCAGTCTGGGTGACAGAGCAAGACCCTGTCTCAGAAACAACAACAATGAAAAGAAAACACCTTGCCTTTTTACCAGCCAAGGCTGTGACAAGGGCCAAAGGAGATAAACACTTAGCTTAAAGGACAAATTTCTGAGGTCTGGGAGGACAAAAAGTTATCTACCGAAATAGAAAACCTCTATGGTCCAGGGACTAGAACAATGAAGGACAGGAACAAGAAGAAGAGCTTTAATATGGGCAGATGTAGGTTAGAGTCATGACTACACCAGTAACCAGCTGTATGATCTTGGACAAGTCCCCTAGCCCCTCTGATTCTATTTATTAGCAGAATTGGACAATAGTACCTTCCATACAAGAGAGCCACAAACATTAAATGACAGAAATATTTTATGGTCGTAATACAGTACATAAGACTGAAAGTGTCTCATTCTGTGTATCTATTACACACTCTCTCTCTCTTTCTCTCTCTCTCTCTCTCGATAACCAGTATTGGCTAAATATATTACTTCTATGCAAAATAGGCTTATTTAAATAATTTCTTTTGGTCTTATTTTGTCTGTAGAAGAAGGCCTCCCTCTGTGATAACACTATATAAGTTAAGTCTTAATAATAAAATGCAGATATTATTCTTGATTATTTCCTTTTCTGTCTTAAAATTTCAAAATATTTCAGTCAGCTACTAGAAAGGGCATTGTCATGAATCGCCAGGTTCTTTTTCAGGACTTAAGGACATATTTGCCCAGCTCCTGGGAAAGATGTTGCCTGATGGCCCTCGGCTTTCAGCTTTCTATAGGAATTGCCCTGGGCTAGAAAGAGCCACCTTCCTGGGGCAGCCTGTATTCATTCAATAACTGGATGGCATGGAGTTATACAGGCCAGGTGCCCTTGCTCCAACTCAGTACAATGCCGAAGAGCCCTCCTAGCTTCAGAGCTCTCCATGGGTTGGCTGAGGCTTTAAGTGAGACTATGTCAGAGCTCAACTTCTTTTGCCCGCTCTGACTCCTTGCCTTCCTTCCACAGGTGTTGAATCCAACAGCAGTCCCTACTAAGCTTCCTGCACAGATTCTGTTTCCTGGAGAACCTGATGTACAACAGTTAAAGTGCAGAGAAACCCTCTGCCAAACTTTGGTGTGCTTTAAAAGTTATGGCAGTCAGGCTCCCTTTACTGTCATAACTGGAACACCTTTCACTTTTCAAAAGAGCTGGTGTATCTGCTTGCTGTACAACTACAAACATATACTTTTGATTAAGAAAGTTGAGAAAAAATAAAAGCAGTTTAATTTAGCCCAATGATTGTTTTGACTTATTTGTGAATCAAGTGGTTAACAGAATTGAACTGGTATTTTGACACTGTCAAGACAAATCCCTAGATATGTCACACACACAAAAAGCCTATCTTTCGAGTCCTTGGCAATTGTTCATGTCAAACTTCTCTACAAAACTGTTTTTTCTCCTAACAACAATTTCCACCAAAGATAAACGCTAAAATGTCAGATTTTATTTTTCTTTAAAATAAGATATTTTAGTCATCAAAAGAAAGAGGAAAAAAATCCTTAAAAATGTGTATTTAAGTTGCCTATAAGCCTTCCTCCCACCCTTTCAACTATGTTAGTTATTGAAAGTAAAGGTGATTTGTCACTTGCATTTTAGAATATCTCCCGGCCAAATCTACAGATTTAGTAATATCTCTGGCAATGCAATAACATTTCCTGAAACCTGTAGTCCCCAAATCCACACCTATAGGGTCAATATAACTTTTGCCCAAGAGGCCTAGATTGAAGGAATAATACACAAATTACTGGACACTTATCCAAAATCAGTGGTTTATTTATATGTATAATGGTGACAATGAAATATTTACATTCTATTTAGCTTAGGTCTACTGCAAAGTTGCAAAAAATTAGCACATTTTCTAATAAGATATTTTTCAATTGTAGAATGGTCTTTTAAAAAAAATTTCTCCTAATATAAATCCACAGTTCCCAGTCTAGGTTTTGCTGTTAAAATGCTTTCTCTAATCCACCCTGTTTTCCTTCCCTCAACGTTACCACCTGACGTCCACTGACAAGAACCTGTGCTAGTCGCACGGCATGTCACCTCTCTGCTGTAACTCTCTTGAGTATGAATTAGTCAACAGTTGACCTTAAACATAGGTCAGCTGGACTTCCAGCTTATTTTTTCATATAATGAAAAGTTAAACTCTGAAAAAACATCTATTTTATTGTCACTCACATCTGAGAGAGGCAATATGGTATAAGCCTCCAAGTACGAACTTGAATCTGAGGTTCCCAGGGTTCAGATCTCAGCCAGGCCTCTTGCTGGCTGTGTGACTTGGGCAAGTCATTTGAAAACTTGCTTCATTTTTTTTTTCTTTATCTGTATGGTAGAGATGTGAAATCATTCTGACCTCACAGGGTTATTGTTTACATTAATTAACATAAATAAAGCATTTAGAACAGTGCCCACACCTGGTATATGCTATGTAAGTGCTAGTTTTTATTAGTTTGCCATTCCATTTTCATTTCTTTGAGTTCCTCTTCTTATAACCTCTTTGGAGAACTGAAGCCTGCCATACCATCCTCTCACGTTGTTGTTTGACTCATCCTTTTGATTCACCTCTCTCTTCTTCACAAAACTCACTCTTCCATGCTGATCTCTTCTTTCTTGTAGCCTCCATCTCCCCCATCTTTACCACAGTATACATTCCATTTCCCCACAATTTCTGGCTTCTTATTGTCGTCTATCGGCAAACAATTCAGCCCTCTGTGGCCTTACCATGTTAACACATAAAAGGTAATTTACTAGCATGGGTAGTCTATTGCAATTAATAATCTTTAAGGCACACAACCACCCCCTGCTCAGGACTACTGCTGTTCGCAGCCTGGTGCTGATTCTTTAATAAGTCATATAGTAAGCTCTGTCTTGACTTAATTTGGCAGAGAGATACCATGATTGCTTAAGCACTCAAGGGAAATGGTAGAACAATCAGAATATAAGATGTAGTTTCAAATTAGATATGAACTTGAATTTGAAAGAGACCACCGCTTTTCTGTAAATGAGATACGGTCTCCGCCAACAAAGTGCCTTCATTCTTATTTCATCTAATGGCATTAGCAACAATATCAGCTCTGGTTTAAAGAATTCCTGAGATTCTTCAGAGCTGTGTGAGGTACAAAGGACTAGATCTTGCTTTTGCAATAGCTACTGTGCATTGGCTATGCAAGGCAGGCGGTAGTAAAACCTAGCGGAAGTCAATAAACTGAGACGGGACTTGGAAAATACCTAACCAACAAATAGGTTCCGTAATAATGTGACATTTTTATAGTCACATTTTTTAACCATAACAGCACTTGAATGGTACGCATTATGGTACTTCAATTTAGTCATTTATCTAAAAATGAGTTTTATCTTTGCTCATAAATAAGCAGTGACATTCCAGCAATTTGAAAAGCTCAGCTTCACCTTTTGCTGGGAAGTTCATTTTACAATTACAGAAACACATGCCATTTTGTGCCACGTTGCTTAATCTTTGATTTATGGCTTCTATCTTTGTGCTAACCTCTTTCTGTAAACTACACAAAGTTTGTACAAGCTCAGCTATTTCATTCTTATTTCTGATTTTAATGGCTTATTTTCTCCATAGTGGCCATGTCTCTCAACCAAATAGCTTTGGAAGAAAGTATTTACCCTTTCAGTTCACCAAATACTATTTAGCATCTTAGTGTGTTCTCAGAGTCTGAAATAAGTAATGCATTTTCCTAAAAGCCTGGCCAGCTCTTTCTGAAAGCCTTTATTTTCTGCCCCCTGCTTCTCCCATTGCTTGTTCTAATGTGCCTCACAGCAAAGCCCTTAAGCACAATTGCTGCGTGCTCTCCCTCCACTCCCCACTTCACTGTTACCAAGCTCCCTCAGCCAGCAGGCTAGGGAAAGGAAAATTAAAATGGCATCAGAATGGTTTTCCTTCCAGTGCCACTGTCTGCCTTTCAGTGGTGATACTTGGATGTTTGCAGAGTCACTCTCAACTTCTCCCGCAGCTTAGCTACAGCTCTAAGTCTTGTCATATAATTCAGGGAACACTGGAGATGTCTTTTATGGCAGTACTCTTAATTCAAGGGAAATTATATTTTGCTCTAAGTCCATGGAAATAAGTATAATCTTATGCCCGCCTTCACCTGTATCCAAACATTACAGATTTGGCAGGTATGCTTCAAGGTATATGCTCTGGGGCTGTTGCCAGTGACTTGTTTCATTACACATGGATTTTCTTCTCTTTCCCCCTCATTTCTGTTATTTAGTGAGATAAGGAGAAATGTACCTTTACTCCACCATGTGTAAATAGAAGTCTTTATAAAAATTTTTGTAAAAATATAAAAAGATGCTGATGGTCAACTGTTAAGTGGGAAAACGCAAGATACAAAATAATATATCCAGGATGACACATCATTATGATATCAAATACATAAAGAAAGAAAACACACCAAAATGTTAAATCATTGTCTGGCGTTGGAGAATGATTTAAAATTTTCCTATTGATGCATCTTTGCATCTTGCAAGTTTTTTATGTGTTTTCAGTCAACAAGTATCACATTCTAATCAGCCAACACTGTTTACAAAAAAACACATTCATGTGGCAGCACTCCCTATTTAGGATTGTTTACTAAGTGCAGGCTTGTATCTGTACACTTACTCATTCAACAAATATTTACTGAATTTCTGCTATGGGCCAGGCACTGTGCTAGGTTTGATGAATATATCAGTAAGCAAAAAGAAAGTCTTTCATGTATCGTCTAATATTTTGGTGGGGGAGATAGACAATAGGCAAACAAATAAACATGACATGTTAAGTTAGGGTAAGTGCTATGATGAAAAAATAATGCAAAGTGAAGTTACAGAGAATGATACGGGATTAAGTGGAGACATTAAATGTGCTGAGTCTGGCTTGCCCCTTCCACCATGTGAGGACACAGAAGAAGGCAGCAGCTACGAACTAGAAAGTGGGCCCTCACCTGACATGAGATCTGCTGGTGCCTTGATCTTGGACTTCCCAGCCTCTAACAAATGTGAGAAATAATTTTCTGTTATTTACAAGCTACCCAGATTATGGTATTTTGTTACAGTGGCCTGAAAAAACTAGGACGGTCATTAAATCAGTGAATATGTATTTTTTTATTTCTTAAGTAATTCTCCATAAGGACACAATATTTGTACATTGAAAATATGTAGAGACTAATTATATCTTCTGAACTTCTGGGAAACAGTGTATTTTTAAGGAGCCTTTCTGTTAAGGTGTTTGACTAAGTAGCTAAAATAGTGAATAGTAAAGGGGACTGCTTAATGAACATTTAAAACCCAATGAACTTGAGATTTCACGTCACACAGGAATTAACTAGGGACCATATTTTTAATAAATTGTGTGCATTAAATCAGGGGTCCCCAATCCCTGGGCCATGGACTGATATCAGTTCGAGTCCTGTTAGGAACCAGGCTGCACAGGAGAAGGTGAACAGCAGTGAGCAAGCAAAGCTTCCTCTGTGTTTACACCTGTTCCCCACTGCTGGCATTACTTCCCAAGCGCCACCTCCCATCAGATCAGCAGTGGCATTAGATTCTCATAGGAGCATGAACCCTATTGCGAACTGCACATGTGAGGGATCTAGGTTGTGCGCTCCTTGTGAGAATCTAATGTCTGATGATCTCTCACTGTCTCCCATCAACCCCTCCACAACCACCACCAATGGGACCATCTAGTTGCAGGAAAACAATCTCAGGGCTTCCACTGACTCTACATTATGATGAGTTGTACAATTATTTCATTATATATTACAATGTAATAATAATAGAAATAAAGTGTACAATAAATGTAATGCGCTTGAATCATCCTGAAACTATCCCCTCCCCCAACTATGGAAAAATTGTCTTCCATGAGACCAGTCACTGGTGCCAAAAAGGTTAGGGACTGCTGAATTAAATGATGGCTTACTACTAACATTTGTTCATCTCAGTAAATTTTTTCATGAAACATATGGGAAAACCAAAGGCACTTAAGACTGTACCCTCACAACGCAAAGTTCCTTTAAGTAAATTTTAGTATGCAAAATTGTATTTTTCATATAAAACTAGGCAAATTTTCTGTTATAACACATCTACAAGACATGAAAGCCAGGTGAAAATATAAGTTGAAGTACAAATGCCGTAACTGCTCACTTTCTTACTATTGTTAAGAAATGAAGTTGTACACGGAGGTAAGCCCATACTTCATCAAGTGCTTGCTATATCCCACACTGTTACAGTGGCACATGCTTCTGTTTTTTCATTTAATCCTTAAAACAAAGAAGGCATTTCCATTTTGGAGGTCAAGCAACTTGCCCCCATCTTATAGCTAGCAAATGACCGAGCTAGACTTCAAATCAGGTGCTCTAATCCCAGGGTCCACACTTTTAACCGTTAGTCTCCATTGACAACTCCTAAGCTTATGATGACTCCACTTGAAGTTCCATTTTGATGAGAGTAATTCTAAAATACATATTTCCATATTTACTTGAAAACTGCTTTTGAATCTAACTTAATAATTTGTATGTACCTTTATAATTTTAAATATCTATTTTTAAAAGCCATGTTATTTTACTCTCTCATGATATATCTGCTTTTGGACACATAAGCTGTTTCTGCTCCTCTAATCTTAATAAGTTTTTTGCACCAAAGTTATTCAGATTTGTAAGTTAAAGTAAGTTCCTCAGTGAGTTCTAACAAACATATGCTGGGCTGTCTTTTCATTTATCTATCTGTCCATTCAATACCTTTATGAATTACTATCATAAATTTTCTTCACTTGATTTCTATTTCCCCTACCCTACTGGAAATGGGGATAGAAAGGAGACCATAAATTGAGAACAATTTAACAACTAAATAAGGCAAGGCTTTTTGAGTGTTTCGATATTGGGAGACACCGGGAGGTTCAAGAGAGGGAGTATTATGAATAATTAACCTCTTTTTAATTCTCATTTGTTTTCCTGAAATAATCCTGATTGAACTCCCTGTAAGAAATCTTGTACTCAAATCTTTTTTTTTTTTTTTGCCACATTACCTTTCCAAAGCATAGATTGATTTCTTCTCCTTTAAAGGAAATAATGTATGTAAACAAATTAGCACCTTGTCTGGTATATAATAAGTGCTCAGTAAACACTATTATTTTTGCTATAATTCTGTGCCAGACATGAAGCTAAGCATTGAAAATGTGGCAGACATGAATGAAACATGGTGCCTGGCATTAAGGAGCCTGCAGTCTAGTTGAGACAGAGAAGAGTAAATAATTTAACACCATACAATTGTGGAAACACTTTACCCCAACTTGAGTAACGGCAGAGGTTAAGAGAAATGAGTTGACAGGGTAAGAAGCATGGAAACAGGAACAGGAACAGGAAAATACCCAGAAGACTAACAAACTTTGGAAATTTTAGGAATCTTCAAGTTATTCAATAAGGCTAGAAAAGGGTAAGGGACTGGCCATGGGTCCCATGAAGCTGGACAAGTGGGCAAGGCTCAAATCATAAGGGCTTAAATGTCATGCTAAGTGTTTTAGGATTTTATACTAAAGCAAGCAAGGACTTACGAAAAATTTACTAGCAAAATCACTGATGTGATCAATTTGAGAAAGATCAATGTGTTAACGGAGCAAGAACTGATCAGAAAGGTGTAGAATTCAGTTAAGATGTTGCTGCAGTAATTGAAAGAGAAAATAATGACAATCCAAAAAAAAGATACTACTAGAAATGGGGATGGAAAGGAGACAATAATATTCAGAACAATTTAACAAATAAGTAAGCCAAGAATTGTTGAGTGTTTAGATATTGGAAAATATTGAGAGGGTTCAAGAGAAGGGAGTATTTATGGATAATTTTTTGAAAGCTGGGGCTATTCACCAAACTAGGAAATTTGGACAGAGCCAAGATTTTGAAGGGAAGGTAATGAGTTTACTTTGCGGGTGCAGACTTTGCAAGAGCTGATAAACATCAAAATGCTGATGGCCAGAAGACAAAGAGGATCTCTAGCCCAAGACTAGAAATACAAATTTGGAAGTCACCAACACAGGTGATAGTATAAACCTTGAGAATGAGTGACATAATCTATGTAGGATTATTTATTAATCACATTCATTGAAAAAGATATATAAGCTTTCTCTTACTGCAATGGGAAACAGATCAAGACTTGGCTCGAACTATCCTTTTAACATTATCTTCTGATACTCTGTACTATACATTTTACTGTGAAGTCACATCATAATACTTATATCTAGTTTCCCAAGTTCTGTCTAATCCCAACACTGTCCCCTAAATTTTCTGCCTAGTGAATACCCACTTGGCCTTTAACTCTAAATCACATGAGACTTTTCCTGTGATGCCTTTGAAAATCTAACCATCTTCCTCCCCATTTCACATGGAGATCATAGTTCCCTCTCTCCTTCTGACTATAGCACTTGGCACATGCCTCCACTACTGATATACAAATGTTTCTTCTCCACCAGACAGAAATTAGCTAGAAGAAAAAGACTGCATACACACAAAGAAATGTACCTATATAAGTCCGTTTTCACACTGCTGTAAGAACTACCTGAGACTGGGTACTTTATAAAGGGAAGAGGTTTAATTGACTCACAGTTCCACATGACTGGGAAGGCCTCAGGAAACTTATAATCATGGTGGAAGGCAAAGGGGAAGCAAGTACCTTCTCCACAAGGTGACAGGAGAGAGAAAGAGCTCAGGGGCAACTGCCACTTTTAAACCACCAGATTTCGTGTGGACTCCCTCACTATTATGAGAACAACATGGGGGATACTGCACCTGTGATCCAGTCACCTCCTACCAGGTCCCTCCATTGACATGTAGGGATTACAATTCAAGATGAGATTTGGGAGGGGACACAGAGCCAAACCATACAGTATGAGAGCATATTTATAGAATGACTGCCCGAAATAATGTGTCCTCCATCTGCAAACATCATCAATTACTCTAAAGAACCTATGCCTACTTCTGTTTGGCAAGCAGCCAAGGAAGGTTCTTGGGTATAACGTGATATTTCCAGTATGATCCATTAGGAACTTTATTACCACATTACTGGTACTCATGTCAACACAACTGATGTGGTGAAAACAGTGAAATCATTTAGAATAGTAATGACTAGGAATACACTAGTTCCTCTCAATAAAAATTGGACTTTATTTCACTTGAGGCATAAAATAAAAAGAAATGAAATCTAAACAGAAGTAGAGGTCTGGAACAAACAAAAGGAGATTTCACTTGGATCAACTGGGAGATCATTACGGTACTTTGATCTAGTATCTCCTCCAGAAAGGATAATTCAAAGGCAATACATACATACATACACACATACATACATACATACATACATACATAGTTGAGAAAGTTTATATATGTTAAGTTTCCACTCTATGAAAGCATTTTCTTTATAAAGACAGAAGGCAGGACTTCCACCTGGAGCTGGCCTTAAATAAGATGTTTATAAAAGTGAGAGGGAGACCCAAATGTTTAAATGAAAATAATTCCTTCTAGAAGAATGAGCTCTTCTGGCAACAAGATATTTGTTTTTGTCTACTCAGCTCCTTACACAGAAGGGACAATCTATAAATCCTTATTTGAGCTGACATCAAAAGACCTTGCAAATTGCTATTCCTCCCTTGACTCTACTTAATTGTAAAAAAAAAAAAAGGAGATATTTCTGAAGTTCCCTTTCTCTCTATTCTATAAGAGAATACTTGGACAATTTTTCCAAGGCAGTGAAAGATCACTCATGAGGTTTGAAATTTCAATAACTATGACAAATTTATTATCAAATGGAAAGAAGTTGTAGTAGTATGTTTTGTTTTTCAAGATGACCACTACTTCGTTAGGGAATTTGTTAGTTTTCATTCTTGAAAAACAGGTTAATGAGTGTACTATAAGTTATAGATGAGATGACTCTAAATATCACAGAGTGACCTACTTTATGTGGCTTATGAATGAGAGCTCTAAGAGAGAAGTCAGACAAATGTGTATGAGTAGAAAAACCTACTACACAAGCATTAGAATGCTGGTCTCCTATTCAGTATTGCTTATAAACAGATCTACCCTCAAGAGCCTACAAGAAATTCATTC
This sequence comes from Pan paniscus, assembly GCF_029289425.2. NCBI lineage: Eukaryota > Metazoa > Chordata > Mammalia > Primates > Hominidae > Pan > Pan paniscus. The sequence continues at coordinate 117,596,536 of NC_073253.2, read as the reverse complement.
CTAAGGATCATCTGTCTTGAAACTACCAGGAGGATATAAATGTGAAAATGCTTAGCCTCAGCCCTTACAGTAATTAAGTTGAAGATGCTGAGCTGTCAATATTTCACCCCAATTATTATTCAGTGGTCACAAATAGAGTTTATTAGTTTAAGCATACCGAATTATCCCAATTAGGTTATGTTTTAATTTACTTAACTTTGAAGCTGCAACTTTCTCTTCCAGACATATTGTAACTGTGTACGCCGTGCAAAGAAACAAGATAGGAAACCCTCACTTCACTTTTTAGTTCTGCCACTGAAGCACTGTGTGACCTTAGCCCTTGACCTCTGTTTCATTTTTCCCCATCTTTAACACTTGCAAGGTAATAGATTTCTTCTCACTCAAAAAAAATTGAAGAATGCAAAAATATTGTGAATACTTTGTAAAAAAATTAAAAAGCTAATGATGACAATAATCCTTTGTTGAATGCATAGTAAGAGCTAATAGTTATACTAAATTCCTGATAAATCATGCCATTCTTACAGTGTCCTCTGAGACGGGTAATCACTGTGTCAGTCAGGTTCCCCAAAGAAAATAGATGGCATACTCAAATGCAATTTGAGAGTTGTTTAGTAAAAAGGGCATTTGCAAAGCTGTGGCCAAGGTTTAGAGAAACTGCAAGCAATGATGTAGTACTCTGAGCTAGTAAGACTAAAAGGGAGCAGTTATCAGCTTAAAGTTGCTTGGGGAGGGCACAGTTACTAGGACCCAGAGAACAGCCATAGGGAGACAGCTGCCTATGTAGTGCCTTGTAGCAGGGAGAGGTGATCTGGTAAGATGGGAGCCCAGGGAATAAAATACCCAAACGTCTCCCTCCCTACCTGTTTGTTAATCTTTTGCTGATCCACCCCATTGGCCAAACCCAACCGGAAGCCAGAGAACAAGGGAGCCTGCTGATTGGATTCCATAAGGCTGGCCAGCCATCTTATCACACAGAGCAGGTGGAGAAAGGGAGAATGGATCTGATAATCCACTAGTCTTATTTTATCCCAAGTGTCCCAAACTTGCCTTGAATAAATGAGATAATCAATAGATATTTGTTGATAAAAAAAAGGGAAGAAACCATATCAAAATACTGAGGGGTTCAATACGCTGTTCCAAATCACACACAGTAAGCCGCTGAGCCAGGCCTTGCTCTGAGGTTCAAGCCCATGCTCATAGTCAGTTATTATGTTATTCTGCCTCCTTTCCGCCACCTCGATCCCATGTCATTTCTATGCTGTCAGGTGTTTTGGGAGATAGGGGGAATGACTAGAATACCCTTAAGAAACTTGTAATCCATGTGCCAGTTTTATCTTACTTTTCCATCTCATTATTGTCAAAGCTCCAAATTCCCTTCCAGAATCAAATGTTCTGTAATGGTGGGTCTTAAACATCTTATAATTCCATCACCAATTACTACTAGTGGCTGAGCAGTGAAACCTTCCATCACATGGCATTTCGCCTACTTGTTTGACAGCACCTTGCCTCAGATGGATGTTCTGAGTGTAAATAACAGGTAACACGATATCTTTTGTGAAACAAGCCCCTAACCTCTATTAGCTGCAATGGAATAAGCCTTAAAGCTTATATTAGGAACACATTTACTTGTTAGACATGTTGAAGGATTCATTTATTCCACAGACATATACTGATCATACAATACATACCAGACACTGTGACAGATACTCGTATACATTGAGAAAACAATTCATACCAAAATCAACAACTGGCTTTCTACAGGAATTAGTCAATAATTATCCACAGGGCAAGTAAAAGTGTGTTAATTACTGAGAGGTCATGAGCACGCATGCTGGAGTAGAGTGGTGATCCTGGTCCCCAGCAGGACCCTTCCCTAATTCTATCCAGGTTGTTCTAAGCTTGGATGTAGGATATAATTTCACAATCAGCACAAGTCATCCTACTCCTGATTTTGTTCCTTGAGACAATTAAGTATTCTGCTATTTTTTCCATCTCTTAGGAAGGACCCTGCTTTGAAATACCAGTCCCTTTGTGCAAGGGCCTGCCTCAAATAGATCAAATAGAACTTTTTCCCTGTGGGTTTTTTCTTAGTCCTGTTTTTGAGCTTGGGGAGGCCACTCTTTCACACCTGGTCCTGACTAAAATAGCACATAGCAATCTTTCATCTTATTCAGGGACAAGGCAAGTGAACTGACATGTAGCTACTCCCTTTCATGCTGTGTAAGAATCATCTTTGCATTTTTAAAAACTGTTGTACGATGTGTCACACAACAAGGTTTGCCAAAGCAGGGAGGGGATTGGAGGGGGGAGGAGAAAGAAAAGTAAAGCAGAGTTGGTTTCCTACTTGCACATTTTAGTAATTTTGGAAAACCATCAACCTGGATCGAATTTCTGTACTAATTTGACAGCTTCCCACTAATGGCAGGAATGCAAATCCATCAATTAGCCTCACGATAATTAGATTTTAAAGAACACTCTATTTTCTTGGTAATTCTAACAAATAGAAAACTTCATTTCACTGAAAACTCCAATACTCACACAACGTGATGCTTATTTTATCCAGGAGTTCTAGGTAAGACCACTTTTTCAAATATCCTCTGAACGTTGACTTAGGTGCACACACCTGTGCTTCCATTGGCAACAAAAGCTTTGAATGCACAGGACTTCCACAGCATGAAATGCATTTACATACATTACATAAGAGAGAAGCAATGAGCAAGTCTGTTGCTGGGAGAGGCTCACATCCTTCTCACCAAATCAATCTGTAACTTTCAAATAGCTCTGCTGTATTTCCTAGCAACAGGAGTAAACACTGTACTACATCCAGTGCCCAAGATTTGTAACCACGTTAATCTGTGAGTACTCAACTTAATTAAAGATTAGACTTTTAAATTGTATTTTTAGTGCACAACAGTACTGCTAAATTATGATTATCAGTGGCTAAGTGTGCTTACGTCTGCAGAACGTGGGGAATGAAAATGAATCACTTATTTTCATCTTGATATGATTGCTCTTCTCTGAGGCGCTGTTGCCCGAGTTCATGGGCCTTGGAGTTCATTGGAATTCTATGGTTAAAACACAGCTTGCAGACCTCATTTATGAAAATTCTTTTAAACCTTTCACCACTTCGACAAATCCAGTCCAAGTTCACTGAGCCAATTCAAAAGTAGCTCTCAGCCTTTTTATAGGTTTTCAATTACACCAACACAGAACACCAGAGCCGTCATCTTTGAAGAAATATATTTTAGTTGCAAAGAGGCACGAATTCTTTTTTAAGAATCCCAAATGAAAGCAGCATTCCCAAAACTGTAGCCAACAGATGCAAAATTCTATTTTGAAGTGTCCTTGTCTTAGTAAAGACAAGATCATCAAATTACTTAAACATGGCTAATGTTTAGTTATCTGCTATAGAATGTATGCTATTATTTTTAAGATTTTACTTTGTGGAAATATTGGCAAGCTACCTCACCCTCAAACTGTTCCAAATATCTTTTTTGAGGAATTGTTTAAAACATTTTCTAGACTTCATTCATCCTCCTAAAACATAGTGTGTGACAGCAGGATTTATTTTTCCTGTATGCACTCAGAAACAAAAACTCAAAGCAGGTCAATGAGCTCTCCAGGTTGAAACTGGTAATCAATGGTAAAACTGAGGTTAGACCTTATCCAACTTTCCAGTCCAATGTACTCTTTAAGTGGGCCTGAGGTAACCGTGCTATTTTCTGAGATAAAAATCCCTTTTAAAAATGTTTATATGACTTAACAGATCAAACATATTTCCCTCCATTTTCAAACTTTGAATTTATTTGAATATGTGGTTAGTATGGTTTTATGGAAGTACCAATCTTTTAGATTGGGTTATATGAATTATTTGAAGTGACACTTATCTTTGGGGGTAAAGTAGATAAGCTAACATGCACATTAGTTGGTTAGAAGCACTTGCAAAATTTAAATACTGCATGTGCAAAGGCAAATTGACATAGGATATAAATCTCCAGTTCTCTCAGAGGGAGTAGTGATGACTCTAAAACCACTGGAAACAGAAAGTTCATCGTGATGACTCTAACAGCTCCCTGATGCAGGCTACTCTTCTCTTGTATATTTAATGTTCTATATATGTCAGTTGGCCTTGTTTGCAATCTCAACAGGAGGCTTGTTCACTGGACGAGTTTTTGTTTTTGTGTTTGGTCTGACCTGTTTTTTTGTTGTTTTTTTTTCCATGCTGTTGAATAAGACTTATGATTTCACATACTAGACTGCTTATAAGTTCTTCTAGTATTTGGTATTAAAAGAGGTGAAACAAAAACTAAACAAGGTGTATACAGTCTCAATACAATTCTAGGTTAGAAGCCTAGATATGTGACTGGAGATACCTCCTGTCCATTCAATCTGACTCCAATGTGGTTCTGCAGCACTGGACAAAGATGGGAGATTGAAACAGGAGCCCCTGCGATGGGGGAACAGAGCCAGGGAGCAGGGGTTGGACAGGTAAGCCTCCATATACCAAGCCCTTCAACTCCTGGAGTTACAGTTATCCCTCCTTTGTTCATTAATGATTCACCATGTACCCACTGCCAACGGTGGGCTTTCTAAACACTGCACTCTACACAAGAGATAGAAAGATGACAAAGACATATTCCCTTCCCTCAAGAACCCGGGTTTGAGAAAACAACCTTGTGAACCTTCTATTGGAGCAGCAATAAAGATCTGAGCTAAGTGTCGAGGGAGGCTGAGGAGGTGGTCACTAAGTCTGTCTTAGGCATCCCAGGGTCTCCTCAGAGTCCAAGCCTGAAGTCCACTGCAGGGGTCACCAGCCACTTGTGGCCACATTGGAATGTGGCCATTCTGAATTGAGGTAAGTAAAAAACATACACCAAATTTCAAAGACGTAATATGGGAAAAAAAGAATGTAAGGAACTTGGTTAATGATTTTTTTATATGGATTACATACGGAAATGCTACCATTTTGGCTATATTGGGTAAGATATATTATTAAAATTGATGTCACCTGTTCCCTTTTACTTTTTTAAGCGCGCCTGCTATAAAATATGAAATTGCCTGCATGGCTCCCATTCATGGATCCTATTACATTTCTATCTGCCAGTGTAGGTTGGTGCAGTCACAAGACAATGCTTCAGGAGAAAACCTGGGGAGGTGGTCTCAGGGCAAGAGGGTGAGAGGGGGAAATGCCTATGGAATGAGAAAGAGACAACAGGAGGACCGACCCATCAAGGGCTACAAAGAAGGTGAATTTGCTTTCTGAGTTGTGCTTGCCTGCCGGACTCATTTGCAGCAAGAGAGACCAGAACATAAATGCCACGATAATAACATCTCAAATAAATTAGAAGCAGCTTGTGGTTTATAGTGAGCAATGCTCTACTGGGGACCAGACCAACCAGTTACCCCTGTCTTCACTCCACCTGTGGTTAAGTCATTTGGTCACTGTTGCCTTCTCATCTGCAAAGGGGGGACTGAGATTAACTGCTTGGCCTGCATATCCCCCTGACTCTGTCAACTAAGTTTTCGAAAACCTGAAGCACTCTAAACATCCTGGGGGAAGAAAGGGCTGGAGAAACATACAATGTTTTGTGATCAGAGTTTTTAAGTTGAAAAGAATGAAGAAACTTGAATAGAATAAATTCTTGATACTTCCTTTTTCATAAAACTTAACACGCTTTATTTCAATTATTTATTAGCCCCCTTCCTAGCTAGATATAAGCTAGCTATAAATACCATGAGCTCAGGACCCACATCTGTCTGCTCACTGCTGTGACCGCAACTTAGAGGACAGAGCCCAGAATACAAGCCTCAATAAATATCTGTGGAAGAGGGGTCACATGGAGAATTTGCAGTCATTTTTGCTGTTGAGCATCTGTTAAGTTAAAGTTTCCAAGTGTGCAAACTGTACTCGGAAATGAGTAAGAAGTAGAAACTTACCTAGAGATGATCAAACCAGTAGTGCTGTCACTCTAATGATGTTATCTGTCCCAATGTGAAAACATTGTCACAGGTGAAGGAGGAGAGTGAGGTGAGACCTTCCCAGCCCTTGACTGCTCTTGCACTGGACACATTCCAGGAAGCTCTTGTGGCAGAAGCAGCCACTTAATTTACTTTCAACAAGAGAAGCTGAAGGCTGAGGGAAGTCAGGACCAACAGAGGATCCAAATTTCAGTGGCACAAGTCTTAAGCTTCATTTGGTTGCATGAATGAGTGCGGAAGCATCATGAAGTAGTGGTGATACAAACCTGGGTTCTGTGTTTAATTCTATTCTCAGTACTTGCCCAGTGGGAGACTGTAAGTTCCCTCTCTGAACCTCGTTCTCCTCCATGGCTTAAAACTGGACTCATAATGCATGGCTCAGCTATAATGTACCTTTCAAAAAGGGCTGGCATCCGGTAAACACTGAATAAATGGTTACATGTCAAACACAGTAAACATTCAACAATGGCTAATATCTTCCTTCTGCATCAGCTTTTAAAAGAGATTTTTTAACCTGGAGTCCAAGGAGTCCCAGGAAATCCACAGATGAGATTCAATGGATCCTTGAAATCCCTAAAATTAAATACAAAGCGGGGTATGTGTGGACATCTTTTCTCTTCAAGGAAAGAATCCATAGCTTTCATATGATGCTCTTAAGGCTCTCAGACTGAAAACAGTTTAAGAACTATTGAGCTTCTGTGGCTTCCAAAGTGTTTAGCTCCTTCTATTTATCTATGGAATAGCTCTGTGAATGACTCTCAAAACCAAGCTTTTCTGTGCCTCCTCAAGAGGCCTGCATTTTATATGCAGCAGTACAACTTCCTTCCATAAGACGCTTTTATTTTCTGGCAGCAGCAGTATCACAGGAAGATGACTGGAATTTATAAGTAAGAAACTGATCTTAATTTCAACAATAGTACTGGAGCCCTTACCTCTTTAAATACACCTTTTTCCATAGTTTTTTTTTTTATAGGATTGATGACCAAAGAAGGCAGCTATAATGTTTTATTCTCAAGATGATGGTTACTCATCTCAGAATAAAAACAACAACAAAAAATAACAGATGAATGGGAAGAGCCCAATCAAAGCTTTATTCTACTCCTCAACAACTCAGGTGAGTGTCTGGCCGCTTGGCAGTCGCCAGGAGGAAGGAGCTTAGTGGCAGACAAACTGCTTCAAATCTCTAAATCTTTGTTTCCTCATCTGTTAAAAAAAAAAAAAAAAAAAAAGATGATAACAGTGACGCCTCCTTCCTAGGGCTGCTGTGATAACTAAATAAGAAAGTAATTGTAAGGCATCTTTTAAGTACTCAAAACAGAGTGCCTCATAAATATTAATTATTAAATATCCTCTCTGATGATAGGGGGAAAATGATTCCTTATCTGGTCTCTGACCCATAGATTTTAGCCTGGAGATTTACTCTGGGTCACTGATACTTTCCAGCCTCCTCCTTAAGGTTGTTATTAGTGACCAAGTAATAAATAAGTACATAAACCATTGAGAAAACTGTTGAAAAAGTGTCTGAGCAGCAGCTTCAAAGAGAATCTGTCTTCATGTCCCAGTATCCTAAGAGGCAAATGTGAAAATCAATTTAAAGGAAATAGAATATACCTAAAGAAAGCCACCTGAAAAAATGAAAGATGAATGATTCAACGCACATTTTTCTTTCATTTATTTAAAAATTTTTGAGATACATGGTAGGCAAGGCACTGTACTGAGCACAGGATGTGCAAAGATAAGGAAGTAAGTCCAGCTCTCAAGACATTTAGTCTACAGAGGGAGACAGACATGTATATCCAAGGCCATACGTACCACAGGAAAAAGTGTGATGTGGGGAGAGGCTGGGAGGGGATGTTCAGCAGAGGCTTCTTGAAAAAGCAACACTTGAGATGAGTTTGGAAGGATAAGTAAACGTTTAATAGTTCATAGTTTGCGAAAGAAGAAACAATATTCCACAGAGACAACAGCCCATGTAAAAGCACATGCAATGAAGCATTTAAGCATGGGGATAATATGGGCAGCTAGAAGAAGGCGTTGCTGAACATACCAGCACCTACCCATCCCCTGCACCCACAGGAGGAGGCAGGACTCACCTCAGAGAGAATCTTGGAATTCATGGTAGGAGCCTGTACTTTTGTCCAGGACTATGACAAGGTTTGGAATGGTTCTTAGCAGGGAGTTATATAATTCAATTTTATCTATTCTTTAGAAACAGCAAGCAGGCAGCGGTGAGGAGGATGGATTGAAAGCTGAGAGACTGAAGGCAGCATTTGTAGAGGTGACTTGGGAAGAGTGAAACATGAAAGGAAGTGGAGCAGGAGGTCTTGGTGACTGATTAGGTGGAGGAAGAAAGGGAGAAGGTCAGATCGAGATCATTCCCAGGTCTCTGGCTTGGAGGTGTAGTGAGAGGATGATATGCCTGTCAGGGAAAACAGGTGTTATAGTATTTAATAGATATCTGCTGTTTCTGCACGCACAGCATCTCCTATCTCTTCTTTTCAATATTTCCTTTTAAAAACTACCCCTTCCCTGCTCTCAGGTTATATGGTTTAGAAGAGTTTTGCTGACTAGTCTCCCATGTACTTCCTTCACTCCCATACACTCCTTCCCACCTGCCGTCACACATACCACTCTCCCCTTCCAAAAGCCTCCAGGACTGGGCTCATAATCAAAGCTGAGTCAAGTGGCATGGTCCCAATCTCAGGCCATAGGGTCTGGTTCAAACATATGCATGTGATCAAAGTGGTCTAATTAAAGTTAATCCTGAATTCTCTTTTTCTCAGGAGTTAAGCCTAAAGCTGCAGATGAAAATTTTGCCACCATGAAGAAAAGAAGAAATCAGAATTGGATTCTTTCTGAACTTTTCCTTTACAATAGCCAGTATATGCCCTTTCCTACTTGAGCAAGTATAAACTGGGTTTCTGTGATTTGCAACCAAGTGTCCTGACAAACACAAGGATGAAAGACAACTGTGTCTCAATAAAGGAAAAATAGTTTATTTTTATGAGTGGTGGATTTAAAAAACCTACATTACTGTGACAAGAGTGCCTTAAAACATTTAAGTCTACAAAAGGCACTTAGGGACTTTATAGCAAACTCTACGCTTAATAATGAAAAGTCAGACCAGATCGTTTTAAAAAACGTTACTGCACGAGATAATGGCACATCCACTCGTTCAATTAACATTTATTGAGTGTCTTCAGGGGTTTTAGACTTGTGCAATAAAAATGATAAAAACGTATTCTTTGGTTTGAGCTGGTCCATCCAAGGTCGTTCCATAAAGAGCAGCTGTGTATGCTGTTCAGACTAATTGTGTGAAGCTGGAGAGGCCAGGTGTTTCTGTCTGGCCCAGCAGCTGCACTTTGTGGTAAGGGCACCACCTGAATTTCAGTCTGGCCATAAAATGAGGCTGAAGAAACAGCACCTTGCATGAGCTTTTAGGTGAAAGGCAGAACAGAACATGTTTAGAATTCTTCTCCCTTCTATTAAACATCCATTAACGTTAATGAAGGAGTCTGGATGAGGCATTGTGCCAGACCGTCTTTTCTTTATTTTCCATGAGAAAACTCCACCACAAGCATGGGTTCAACTATTACTCATGCATCTACACTCTATGGAAATATGCCTAAGTTGTCACCTCCTGCCTTCTTACCTCTTGCTTCCCCATGGCTAGGCTGAAATAAATCTTCAAGTGTTCATCTGTGGTGAGCATTTGTTGGTCTTGTCACCCTATTTCCATCTCCACTTCTGACAGCAGTGCTCCAGTGTCCTTTAAGGGTGAACCCACCCACTTTGCATTGTGTGCTGACCTGGTGTGGCTGTCAGTCAGTGCTACTGGCTCAGGAGTGTGGATGCCACTCAAATTAAGTCAAAGGTGTTCTCTTGCCTGGTATGCTTAGTTTAAGGGAAGAGCATTCTAAGAGCAGACCTTCCATCCTGAGAGTAGTGGTTCTGACTTCCCTTTGACATCTTAGGGAATCCCTGAGGTTGTATTTTGTTTTCTGTTGATATACACATAAAGAAACTTAACTATATACAATAGTGCACTGTGATTTAAACACTAAACAATAGCTAACATTCATAGCCTACTCTGCAGCTTATAAAGTACTTTCACATTCAATTTATCTCTTTTAATCAACATTTCTGGAACTGAATTTTTCTCCTCCCCCCAAATAAATCACTTATTGATTTTTCTATTTCTTACAAAAGCACAATCATTCTTTTAGTCACTTAAGTTTTTTTAAATCTCAGAATGCTTTCGACTTTTTACTTTTACTAACCCCCTATAATCAGTCACCTCATCCTAAATATGGGATCTCCCAGATCGACCCCTTTCCAATTTTCCTGCCTCCATTTTTGTCAAAACCATCAACTTTCAACAATGCTCAGCTCACCCTGCCACCAGCCTCCTGTCTCCAAACCATCCCAACACCACTGTCAGAAGGATATGACTAAAATTTTATTATCATTGTGTCATACTTCCTCTACCTGGGGTTTATAGAAAAAAAATTGCAGGACAATGATTTACTGGACAATTACTTAACCTAAATCCTGGGCTATTGCTAAGCAGGCTCCAATATGCTCTCCTAACATATTATTTTCAGCAGAAAACATCTGCTAGATACAAGTTTCCTCAAAAATGTAGTAGATCACAAAAACTGGCTCTAATTTTTTGCAGCTCCTTCTCATCATAAGTGGACTCTTTCTATACCCCTTGAATCTGGGGTAACCTTCTGACTTGATATGGCTAATGGGAGAGTAGCTAATGTGATTCAAGGTGAGGCTTTAAAGTTGCTTTTGCATTGCAGGTTGTTCTTTTACTGCTCTTACAACACTATTTGATTTGCCATGTAAAGAAGCCAAGGGGAGTGTGCTGGAGAATGGGAGGTACATCCCAGCCACTCGTTATGTTACCCTGGCCAACAGTCTGATAACTGCCAGACATATAAGTAAAGCCATTCACAATTATACCACCAGCAGACTGAAAACGTCTGAGGGAACCTAACTAAGAATAGCAGAAGAACCATCTCACTGAGCCCAGCTCAAATTGCTGACCACCAGAATCATAAGCTATAGTGGCAATTTTAAGTAACTGCATTTTGTGGGGATTTGTTATCCAGCAATGAATAACTGATATAACATTTAAGCTACTTTGATCACTGTCTCCTCAGAATTCCTTTTCAATTACTATTTAGCATCTTAGGCACTCAATTATGAAATGTGTTCTTCGATGTTTTGTATCATTTAATTTTCCATGGGTCCTATTTCCTATGAAAATGTTCCTTATGAAAAGACTATGGATTTTAAATTGCTGTATTACAAATAAGCACAAAGTAAATGCACGATAACTATTTAGGAATCAATTAGTACTTTCCCAGGGCCCAGCTATCAGTCTTATCAATTAAAAATTATTTTAACACATATTTTGATCATTAATTTCAAAAATGTAAAAAACCGCTAAGATGCAAACCATAAAATATAAAATCTAGTTACCTAATCTATAAAGTGAAAAATCATGCATAGTACATATGATACTAGCAAACAAGTTATTGATTCATTTTCCATAAATAACTTCCTGCAAGTGAATCTGCATATAAATCAAATGGGCACAAGAAAATAAGTATATAAGCGTAAAAGTTTCACAGAAGCAACTATTTGATTTTCACCAGGATATCATTTTTCTCCCAAGACACATATTTCTCCTATGTGGTTTGCAACTGTAACCTGACAAACTGCCAAAAACAAAGCTTCTATTCTAAGAGTGTTACTGATTCTCTTGCTGCTATTCAATTAGATTTTGCATTTAAAAGAGAAATTCCCTTGTGTTTCCTATAATGATGCACCTGCTCCTTGGGAGATTTCCTCTTTTGACAAGAAATGCCTTAAATCTGGCAAGAAAAACAGCTCCAGGCTTTTTCTGATAATATCAAAGATCATTTGTTTGTATTAGATGTTTGTGTGGGTTTCCCTTAAGAGCAGTAAAGTACTGCTACAATTTCTTCCAAAACAATAGCACGCACAAAGTTTCTTGGCTTGCATTTCCACTGTACACCTGCACCAGAACAACTGTCTGGAATTAGCAAAGTTGTGACAGAGTAGACAGAGAAATGCATTTGCTTTAGTCACTTCCTTTTGGATATCAACAAATGGTAACCGTCAAATTCATGAATGCAGCATTTCAAATCTACTATCTGTAACTTTTCTTCATGAAATGCTTGCTAAGGAGAAAATGAAATTTACATTCAAAATTATACCCCTTCTTTTCAAAATCCCATGCTATATTTTATTTCTAACTGAGGTGTCCAAAAGATCCTTAAGAGAAGCACTATCTTTTACTTTCTGATTCCAGACCTGTTAATGCATACATATTTAGTTATGGGTAATCCTCAGTTAATACTCCCTTTCCAGAGAGACTTCCGCGATCAGTACCAAAATACTGCACCTTCCAAACAGTCTTGAGGACTCCTTAAAGGTGTCTCCTTGTACTCTAACCATGCTGAATGTAATTTAACATTGAGATGCATCAGAAACAGTCAATAGACTTTCTCTCCCAGATGTGTACACATTAGCATACTGCTTTCCTACACCTTGTTCTTTGCCTTTTAAATTTTCAATATGTACAAATGAAATACAGATTTCAACCCATTCCCAATTGGGATGTCTGCTCCATAAAAGAAAAATAGGTTTTTCCCTTCCTACAGATTCAGCAACGAAAGTAGTGCTTGAAAATTATGTGTTTAGAGTGACACCTTGGAGAACTGACATACTGTGCACACATGTAATCCTCATAAACCTCCCCAGACAGCCCTTATTTCATTTTGCAAACTGCACCCTGGCCAGGCTCCACGGCACGTGGTGTGTGGCGAGACTGTCCTGCAGCAGTTCTCCCGTCCTCCGGGCTCTTTGATGGGCACTTGTCAGTAACAGCCAAGAGGAATCCGATCCTGCCTCCAGCAAGTGAAAAGGGGCACCGACAGTAATGCTTCCTTAATTAACTTTCCCAAGGAAAGCAACGTTCCCACAGGAAAAAACAACACGTTTCCCCCCTCCTAGCGGTCCATTGAAAATGAGCAACAATGCTGTTGCCTTTTTGTTTCCTAAGACTTTCTTCGCTGCAAGCAGTAGCGTGTTCCTCAAAGAATGCTAGTATTTCCTGTGGAAACTGTATGGCTGCCAGTAATGGCTCAAAATTTTCCCTCTTTTCTCTTCGTAAAAATGAAATAAACAAAATGTGGCCTTTGACAATTAGCTAAAATTGGGTTCACCCCACTTACCACCTGCAGATGAAAGTCATCGCCAAGAGACAAGGCCAAGAGAGAAACATTCCCCTCTGAAATCCACGCGGACCAGCCTGGGACGCAGGACAGCACTAGAGGGAGGCTGGCGGAGCCCGGGCTGGACAGGGCAGTCGGGGAGCTGGTGCTGATGAGCGAGGGGCGGCAGCAACACCAGACGTCCCTTTTCTACAGCTATTATTACCGTTGTTAGTACTGTCGCTATAACTATTACTTCGCCCCTCCTTATCTCAGCTTTTCCGAGCCGCGGAACTGCCCATCCCTGCCTGCCATAAGATCCCGGGTGACAGCAAGAATAAGAACCACATGAGGCGGGCAAATGAAAAGAACAATCCTTTGGAAACCGAGGCGGGGGTTGTTTCCCCCTTTCCCCAGTAAAGCAGCCGCTGCCGCCACCACTGTTACTGTTACTATAGAGACCTCCCCACCAAACCCTTTCTGCAGAGGCGCCTCTGCTGCCCGGAGCAGCCGAGACTCGCGGCACAAAGGGGGCCCGGGGCTTGGGGAGCACGGGGAGACACCCGCCGGGGTCGCCTGGTGCAAACTTGGAAAGGCTGAGCCGCCGGCTGCCCGCCTCCCGCCTCCCCGCGGCGTCCGCTTGGGACATGGACTCACCCGGGGCGCCCGGCGCACCGGCGGCTCAGGAGCGCGAAGGGACTGACTGACCGACCGACGGACCGCAGCGGCGGGAGCAGAACAGCTTCAGCCGAAGCAGGCGGGCGGTGGAGGCGCTGCCGCGGCCCCGCTACGTCACAATGCGGCCCGGCCGCGGGAGCCGCTCCTCGGGCCCCCCAACGGGCGCGCGCGGGCGGGGGCAGCCTGGGCGGCCGCGGCCCGAAGCCGGCGCGGGGGGACAAGGAACGCAGCGCGGGCGCCCGGCCGGGGACGGGGGCGCGGCCACCACTGCCACTGCCGAGGCTGCCGGGGCCGCCGCGCCCTCAGGCTGCGCTGCGCCCCTGCGGCCGCCCCCAGGCCAGCGAGCCCCGCTCGGCCTGACTGACAGCGACCCTCCCCGCGGCGCCCCCGGCTCGGCCCACGCCCCTCCCTCGCCGCTTCCTCACCAGGGATCCCCCGGCCTGCCCGCCGGCTCCTGTCCACGAACCTGCTCTTTCTTTACCTTTCGCTGTTTTTACCTCGACTGCCGTTGCTTTTCCCCAACTGGGGCTCTCCTCTCCTCCCCGCCTACTTTTTGTCCCCGCTTCCCACTTTTCTCCTCCTGCCCCCCACCCCCTTCCTTGCTTCTTGGCCTCTCCCCCTGGAAATCGCCCCCTCACCGTGATCCAAGCGTTAACCGCTGCCATCTCATTGGTCCCCAGACCATTCCAGGGTTCCAGCATAAACTGGGAGAAGAGACTCGGGAAGGCGGGGAACGGAAGGTGGGCATTGCCCTGGGAAAGTCATGTCTGAGAAGCCTTTTGGCAGAGTATTTTGCGTTGGCACGGAGTCTTCACCCCCACCCCTCCCCCCGAAGCTCGCCCACCCCTGAGGACGTGGCCAAGGAGAGGAGGGCAAGGGTGGCTTTGCCTGCCTGGAATGTTCTGTGCTCAAGTGTGGGTGGATGGAGAAGATGTTGGGCTGAAATAAAGACTTTTTAATTCAACGACTTTTCAGTGTACCAATGGCCCTACAGTAATATTATCTTTACTTTTATTGTCTCTTAATTGTTGAGGGATTGGGGGTGGGAGGCTGCTGGATGAGGCGTAAGCAACGCCTGCAGTGGTGACTACTTCTTTCCTTATTTCCGAAATGAAATCAGGGGTTGTGGAAGCATTCATGGTAACCTTGGCTCGCGACTGTCTCGCTGTTGCCCTCTGGAAAGCTTTAAATGGTCTTTGAGAAATCTCTTTCCCAGGCGAGATGACTTGGAGAAGTTCACTCAGCAAAGCCATTGAGGACCACACTCTTGTTCCAGGGTATGGCTGCTTGCCTGATGCTGCCCCAGAGAAAAGCATGAGGAAGTAAGTCTTGGTCAGTTTAGAGGCATCCTCATTCCCATGCCAGTTCCAGAGGACAAGAGTGGCGCCAAGATCCTAGGACACCCGGCACTATCTGAGTAGTGGCAATGGGGATGTGTGATCTTGTTACAACAAAAAAGGAAGGCTCTGGTTGTTTAAAGCTGGGATTTCCTGGGTAACTAGCCTAAGACTGCCTGCAGTCTTTGTGGAGTCCACAGTGTACTAGGAGGGCATAGCCGGAGTAATGCTTGCCCTGGACCTGTTCGGACCAGGACCATCGTCATTGCAATGAGGACTAACTTGAATGCCAGCAGAAGACATTTCACATGCGTCTAATTCCATGTCCTACTGAAAACCTAAATTTCTTTCTCGGCTTTTGACATAAACAGCCAAGAGCATGTCCGGCGGTGTTGTAATTTGTTTATTGTAATTTATCGTGTGTAAGTCTTAAGTACATACATGGAAAGTGGCTTCACAATTTTAAAAATACACATTATCCCCCAGTAGAATATATAAAATTGGATGACATCATGTGGCACTAAAAATACTTGAAAATATTGGGTTTAATTTGTTCACATCTGGTTAAAATAAAACTGCCTTTTTTTTTTTTTTTTTGCCTAGTGTAAACTTTGAGAAAAGCACATCTTGCTTTCATCCAGTAGATATGGATGGGATTGGTGTCACCCTTGACATGATCTACAGAGAACATACTTCATTTCCATTCTCTTAAATATTTTGACACCCTGTTTTCTGAAAATCAGATTTTAATTTATTGAAGGAATCATTTATTGAAGAATTGTAAATGGTCATCTCCTTCCAACTGTCCTAAATATTCATTAGCTCTGGTCGAGCCAGGTGTTAATTCAGTGTAAATGATTCAACAAGAAGGGGTCTGATAGTGCTGTATGTACAGAAAGTGGGTTGTCCTGGGAAATAAAGTTTCCCATTTTTGCATAGCCAAGGGAATAGCATGCCACAGTGTAAAAGAGCAATCTTTTGAGTTGTTGTTTCGGATATTTTCCTCTATTTTTTATGGTTCTTTTGTTATGTTTTTTTCGGTTTCTAACATGTTTTTGATTACATATTTAGCATTGTTTCCATGTGATTGTTTTTACAGTGTGATTTAAATCTAGGCTTATATACACTTTCCCACATAGGCTGTGTGTTTGCTTTCCTTTGGACTGTTTATTGGTTTGCTTCTCCTGTGCATACCCTTGCCAAATTCAAACTACAAATTGATATACCAAAGTGTGGAAGTAGTCCTTATGTTGCTTCTTACTGACAACCAGTTTCTGGCATTCAGTTTTCTAATCAAGCAGCTGCCTCTATGGGCTAGTTATTCCCAAGACGTGGCTTAGCAGCCCAGCCACTGGCTCATTTACCATTTTTTAGGATGCCCCACCCATGCCTGCCACAGCACAGGGTGTACTCCTCTTAAAGCACTTAGCATACTTCTGTTTCTTGTCTGTTTCTTATCCCCTTCTATTCAATTGTCAGTTCCCATCATGATGACAGGGTGTACATATTACTCATATTGGGATCCTCAACACTGAACACATTTTTATACTCAAGAGTTAGCTACTGAAAATAATTAGTACAAAAATGCATTTCACTCTGTACATCATCTGCCAAAGAGCTGCCAGTAATTTGTTCATTTAATTATTACAATTAAACATCTGTCTTCTCTATCCTTTTACCCAATTTCTATAAATATATCTTTATTGTGCTACAAAAATTGGATAAAACTACCATAACACTATTGATGATCAAATAGAAAAAAATGTTCCTTATTTTTTCTATTTTTAAAGTGTAGATTTGACTTAACCATCCAAATCTGTGGTAAAAGCTCAGATTTTTTATTCTTATTGATGAGTCTGCGTCATTCTGATTCTGGTTGGGAGCTATAACTGGTCAGGCCAGGCTGCTCTTTTATTCTGGAGCTGAGTTTTATTTGCTTGGCTCCCACTGTATATATGTAATTATAAGTTATTTACATCAAAAATCAGACTAAATATTTATGCAAATTTGATTATATCAGTCAGGATAGGTTAGACTGTGCTACAGTAACAAACAATCCCATAACAACAACCCCAAACTTCCATAGATTAATAAAAATATATTCCTTGCTCCCACTGTACAACAGTTGCACATGGGCTGCATCTTTGCTTCATGTCTTTCTCACTTTAAGACTCCAGCCCAAGCCAGGTATAGTGGCCCATGCCTGCAGTCTCAGCACTTTCAGAGGCCAAGGCAGAAGGATACCTTAAAGCCAGGAGTTTGAGGTTACAGTGAGCTATGATTCCTCTACTGTACTCCAGCTTATGAGACAGGGTGAAACCTCATCCACCCCCCGCCAAAAAAAAAAAAAAAAAAAAAAAAAAAAGATGGCAGCCCAATGGAGGAGCCACTAACAACAATATTGCTGGTAATTCTAGATAGAGAAATACATCCCTCCAGTAGTTTATGCTAGGAATTAAATGCTTCGGCTCAAAAGTTACACAAATCACTTCTGCTCACAGCTCATTGGCCCGAACTAATTGTGTGGCTCTACCAAATCACAAGAGGACAAAGAAGTGCAATTCTTACAATATTAGAATAATCCTAGAATATTTGGTAATAATCAGAATATTTGGTAAATAATCCTTAGAATATTTGGTAAATAATAATATGAGGAAATATGAACATATTACACTTCACTGTAGATATTATAAAACATGAGAAAATTCTCTGGGTATTTTACATAAAAGCCAGAGAGCTTAAGTGTAAAAATGGATGCTGAAGAGAAGTATAAATTCTATAGTAGTTTTAATTTCGTAAATAACTGCAGGAAAAAAAAAAGAGTAAAGAACTGTGGACTTTGATGAAGAATGATTAGGAACCCAGTTTTTGAACATTTTTGAGTTTTACAAGGAAAGAAATCATTATAGAAAAACATGGAGTTACCTAGTTTTCTAGCAGGTTTTAGGTCACGCTCACATATTCTCCCCACCTCCTTTTCCCTGAACGTACCTCCCTTATCTTTTTCTTTAGGCCAGGGCACATCTTTCTTGCCATGTGTGTCCTTGTGTGCTCGAGCTGGGTGTGACTAACAATTTGACATTCCTCAGCTGATCTGTTCTTCGTGATTGCTTTTCACTTTTAAAAAGTTATTTTTTTCCTTCAGTATTTCTTTTTTTCTCTTTTCTTGTGCCAAGTGTTAGTATTTTGCATCTTCTTAGCACCTCTGATAGTTATAATGGGGAGGGAGATCCAAATCCAGAAGCTTAACTGCTTATAATATAGCAGCTTTAATAAAAGATTTAGTGTAGAAGAAATCTTATGGATTGTTAATCTGATTCCTTGAGATTATCCTGGGATTCCAATTAATTCTATTACTCTGTTTTACCTATTCCTACGTATCATTCATCAGCAGCTTTGTTGCTGGTATTTTAAATGGAAACTATTAGACATGTGCAAAAACACAATCAGATAAATGAGTGTCTTGCCATGTGTTATGACACTCATTTTGGGGCAAAAATAGAGAGAGACTATCCACAAGGGACTAATGCGTTTTCTAGAAATCATGTGATTTGGGGGCTATGATCTTTCCCCTGTGCTTATCTTCCATAATGAGTTACCATCAGAGAGCATAGTCAATCTGGGTAGCAGCTAGAATATAGACAGAAACTATGAATTTCAAACTCCATTCAGGCAGGCAATGTATAAGCTTCATGACTGGATTTAACTACTCTTACTTTAACCCAACAGCTGGGATTTGGCAGGTTAGCACTGAGGCTGACTTGGGCTCACTCTCCACCTAGGCCTTGAGAGACTCTTTGCCTCTCCTCACTCAGCTTCATCTGTAAACCTTCAATTTTGATTTAAAAGTGGTATTTCTACAGCTACCTGAGCCCCATTGGACTGGTTGCTTTTCTCAGGGATTCTATCCACGTTGTCTTCAACAAGTTGCTTTTTCCTGGATACTTTTACTGGAAAGCCTTTACCCTCCCAAGGTGGCCTATAGTTTTCAGGTGTATTTGAATGACTCCCCTTGGGTCACATCACATCTCCCTAGCTGTCCACTGTTGCCCCTGGTCTGAATCAGGTTTCCAGTGACAATGGTGAAATCTACCTGAGCCTGGTGCTTCCAGAAAACAGTGATGATTGAGAAATCCCTCAGCTTTTTAGTGTTCCAGGAAATGGCTCACCACAAAGAGCCACCCTTGCCCATGTGACTTAAATAAAACTCTCAGCCCACTCTTTCTCACGACCCCCATAAGATTCACAGATGACTCCTTTGTTTACCTAGGACAAGACCAAACACAGACTTTCCCCTTTTTGCCTGGATCTGCTGATAAGACCAGACACAGACCCTTCAACTTCCCATTCTCTATCTTATGAATGATTAGCTGAGATTAAAACTGTTTGTCCCTCTGAAACTTGCTAGAAACAGAGATAAATATTTCCTCTTCAGCTAACTGACCTAGACTTCCCCTGACTGCAAAACGACCCAAACAATAAATCATCCCACCTGTAACTTGTCTATTCTTCCCTATAAAATCTAAGGGAAAATCAACGTACTGAAACATTCTGATGTTCAGATTTAGGGTGTTCTTCTATTACAAGGGCATGAATAAAATCAATGTTCTCTGGTTCTCTTCTTTGACACCATCCTTTCCCCCTTTGTATTCTACTGTTTTTTTTCATCTTCATTAGTAACTACTTTAGTCACTAATGTAAACTGATATCATGGATCTGTTATTTAACCAAAAAGTGGTTATTTTAATAACGAAGAGTGTTTAAAACTCTACAAATTGTACAGACTTATTCAATTTTTTCTTAGGTTTGTTTTCTCTATCGGTGAAATAAATAGCCCTCCTTCATCAGAGTATTCATCTTGGGGATAAATGAATATGCCATACCCTTGCTGAATGGGCACCACATTTATTTTCATACCATGACATATGTGTATAGCAATATCTTAGTTATTAAATATGCAGGCAAGTCCTCTAGTGGATGCTACATCATAAAATTAATATACAAATGCTTCCAAATTAGTAATTTGCCTACTAGGTTATACTACTTTCCAACTTGGGCAATAGGAAAGAGAAATATTTTCGAAGATGCAGGCCTAGAATGGGAGCTTTCAACAACTGGTATGTCTCACAGATTAAAGACTATGTAAGGCGAGGGGGAGAAGGGGATGAGAGAGATCCGTAGGGAGGGGCACCTATACTTTCCCTCCCAGAATGACTCCCCGATTATAGGCCAACATGCCTAAAACCAAACATCATCTGGGGCAGTCTGACCTTGACTGGGGATTTCCATTTTCAAGAAAAAAAATGAGAAAGTTCACTTAAGACTGAAAAAATTGGGAAATCTTATGAAATTTATATTCTGTAAACATGGAGTACTCTTAGGCAAGGGCACGTTTAGACACTAGAGATTTCACACGTGTGCATAAACACAGATTAAATCTCTAACTGAAGGTTTTGGTATTTGAAATAAATTTGATTAGGTTGTTTAAAAAGGAATGCAGGTCAGCTGAGTGTGGTTAAATGATTTGAAGAGAAATGCAGGTCAACTTCCGAACACCATGCCACATGCATGTGAACCTGACATGGCTGCAGACTATGAAACCAGTGAAAACACATTCCATTGATTACTTATCAATTGTAACAGCATTATATTTTTAATTGCTTCTGGTCCTAGAGGTAACTATTAAGTCTCCTTTCTTCATTTTGATAATAATTGTACTATAGCATATAATCTGTGCTTTGATGTTACTATAATATAAATCCACTGATATAGTTGTATTCGGAGTTTCTGTCATCTTTATAATACAAGTAATTTATCTTTTTACTCGTCTGTTCTAACTTGAGAGCAAGGACATGCATTTGGAAATAATTAGATTGGTTTATGGATGATGCACATGGCTATGAAATGGAAAAAGGGGATTTAGATCCAATGGGGATTAAAGCTATAACTGACTTTAGTCTCTGGCTTTATCTTTAAGCAGCTTTTAGTGAATTAATAGGACAGAAACTTGTTCCCCTTGGATAAGCTTCACAAATACTTTAGAATTGTTACATCTAAGTAGCAGCAGAAAGCTGTCAGTGCATGGAATGCTTAAGTAATTATAATCACCACTGTTCCAAACCAGAATAAATCCTAATTCCAAACAACTTTTGGGAAGAAAGACTAGTTCTGAAAATGAAGTAAGGTTTTCAGTCCTCTTAGATATGACTATCTTGTGAATTTTACTTTCTTCCCCAAATTTGTAGCTTCTAGTGCCAAATTCCTTGGACTGGGGACATATGGTCGTCTTTAGAAAAAAACAAGGAGAAAAATGCTGACTACATATTGAACTAGATGAAAAAAAAAAAAAAAAGCTGATGGCTGATTTAAAAAAAAAGTTCCTTGTAAATCATGGGGAATTTTTTAAAGGTGGTTTGTAGGAATAGAAAAGAAAGTAATTACTGATGGAATAAATGCTTTTAAATTCAAAGTCCAATGTAACCCTATAGTATAGAGGACTTAAGGATATTAATCCAAGGGTCAGACTCCATGGGTTCAAACCCCAGCTTTACTTATTTTATCTTTAAAGTTATTATTTATTTATTAAGACAGAGTCTTACTCTGTTGTCCTGGCTGGAGTACAGTGGCATGATCTTGGCTCACTGCAACCTCTGCCCCCTGGGTTCAAGTGATTCTCGTGCCTCAGCCTCTTAAGTAGCTGGGATTACAGGCATGCACCACCATGCCCAGCTAATTTTTATATTTTTAGTAGAGACAGGGTTTCACTATGTTGGCCAGACTGGTCTCGAACTCCTGGCCTCAAGTGATCCACCCGCCTCTGCCTCCCAAAGTTCTGGGATTACAGATGTGAACACCATGCTTGGCCTTATTTTATCTTCAACATTATTTAATATGACCAGGCCTCAGTTCCCTCAGCTACAAAATGGGATGCTAATAGTCTCTACTTCAAAAGACTATGAAACTTAAATAAGCTAATATTAAAAAAAATTTACAATTAAACATACTAAGAGAATTACTGTTTGTTAAGTAAGTAAACTCTATAATGCCTATGGAGTATGGGTGAATCCATTTGAAATATGGACCCTGAAGCTGAGTGCTGGCTAGCTGGCTATAAATATCCTTATTTCTCCACTTGTATCACGACATTAAACAGAACTTGAATTATTTGCTCCTTAAGCCACAATAATTGTATATCTTATATTCTTATGTGGTAAGTGTATAGCTTTCCACAACCCGACTTTTATTATAGTCACAGTATGTGAAATGTTATTTGAAAAAACTTTTAGTTCATGTTTAAGTATTGCCATTGGTTCTCTGGCAATTTAAGGCATTTAATATTTAGATCTTCTCACTTGATACTAAACTTTGATTTGTAAACAGCATTAACATTCTACCCAGACCTCCAAAGATGATTTGACTCATAACTCAAGAACAGACATAGAAGAAGAATTTTCAAAAGTGAAACATCTGTAATGAGAGGAGTATCATTAGCATTTTAAACTCGGTACTGATTTTAATATGATCTTGATGTTTGTCATTAATTTGTTATCAGTGGAAAAATACAGTTCTTGAAAAAATACAAAGTACTTTTCCATGCATTTATTCAGCAAATATTCTTGGGCACCTGCTATGTACTGGGCACTGTGATAATTGTTTAGGCTCTGTTGAGGTGAACAGAACAGGCACAACAGACTGCTCTTATGGACAGTCAATAAACATGTGTATTTCCTTGTTGCTAAGTGCTATGAAGACGAAACCCAGATAGCTGTGGCAGAAAATAAAGAGAGGATCTAATACAGCCTTGGGCAGTTAGGGAATAATTCTGAGTTTTGAAGAACCAGAAGAAGTTAATGATGTGAATAGTGAATAGAGGAATGTTCCAGGTAGGGGAGGCAGATTGTACTGCTGAGTGTCCATCCAACAACCACCCAGAAGCCAAAAAGGTGTGCAGGGTGTTTCCCAAATTAATTAAGTGATTAAGGAAGCTTTAATGAGGCTCATGTGCAATGTACCCCTTGGACTGGCACACATGCATACAAAAACAAAAACAATCGTCACCACCACCTCCATTAACCATAGATGCAGAAAACACAAGTGGAAATGTTGACATATTAAAGTCCTTGCAAAGCCTTGGTGTGATCAATGTCACCACATACTACTCATCCCTAGAAAGCAGTTCTAAAGTGAAAGTAGAAACTCCTAGGGCATCCTCTGGCATGAGGATCAATCACTGCTACTAGAAATGTGTAGCCAAGGTAAAAAGGAGATTAATTGTTCCAAAACCTTGGAGAATTGAGACTAGAACATAAAATAAATGTAAGAGCAAGTCAGGGGTAGCAGAAATCATGAAGGTGATGAAAAGTCTATGAGAATCATAAATAACCAGGTGGATACTTTTTTAAAATGTCATTATCTAATATAGAATTTAACTTAGGAATTATGAGCTGTAAATTTTGAGCACTTCTCCTCACCTCTAGCTTTCCACGTTTTCTAAAATCTGTCCTGACTTTGGAAATGGCTTTTAGTAGATAGATTGACTAGGGGAAAAGAGCTTGGAATCTTGGTACAGATTTGAGGAAACAAGGATTTTTGAAAAAAACAATTTTATGTTCATAGTACCCTAAACTACTCAGAACTATGTAGTGTTATATAAAATGATCATACGTCCACAATGGATAATTTAAGTATGGCCTACAGAGTCCTTCTAGTCCTTCTATGGCACTGTTTAATACAGTAGCCACATGTAGTCATAGAACATTTGGAATATAGCTAGTCCGAATTAAGATGTGTTGTGAAGGTAATAGATACACTGGATTTCAAAGTCTTACTTTGAAATAAAATATTCCAAAGTAAAAATTCACCAGTAATTTTTAATTTTAAAAAATTCAGCTACTAGAAACTTTAAAATTACATATTTCAGTTATGTAGTATTTCTATTGGACAGTTCTGTTCTTGGGAATGTGAAAAATCATCCCCATCATACCTGCTCCCTAAACTTCCATCCCAAACCATTCCATCAAAACAGATGGCAGTGTTGTCAAAAGGGGGAAAACAGGTGGCTAACTAGCTACAGGTTTATGTGAATGGTAACAGATGAACGTGACAGTTACACAGTATGGGAAAAATTGATGTTTGGTAGAAAACTCATCAATAAATGCTGGAAGAAAATTACTGATGTGCTCTGTAGATGTTCCAAAAGAAGGAAACTGGGAATATTAAAAAACAAAACAAAACACTATTTTATCCTTGTGCTCAGTGGCTGAGGGGCTGCAAAATATATTGCCGTTCAGGTCTGTTGTGCTTCTTCAAACAGAAGGAGAGCCTGCATGATTCTCTAATCCTATACCTAACATCTCTTTTTCTTTCTCTCTCTAAAACAACTTAATAATCAGGAAATAAGCCTTTACAGTCAGTGTGTTAAGAATCCAGTGTGCATTCTGCAAACTGCATAAAAATAGTCCCACTCCAAGTAGACTATGCAACAGATGTTGATAATACTTAAAATGAGCTGAAGACAGAGAAAAACTATTGCATCTTTATTCTTGGCTGAAAGAAAAATCTTTTCCCTTTAAAAGATCTACATAAACGTATGCCCTTAGCAAACTAGCTAATATGTCAGGCTTCAAAGTGACTAGACTGTACACTTACTGTTTTACTAATCCTCTGGCTTCCCCTGTTTTGAGATAGTTACAGAAAAGTCCATTTTGGAATATTTCCCTTTGGCTTTAACACTTGGCAGAGGAGTCCACTGTCCTCTGCTCTTCCTCGCATTAGTTATAAAGCTGTTTGTCATCTCCAGTATCCGGAACACCTGCTTTTTAAAGGACTGCTGGCTCAGGAAAAAGAACATAAGTTATTTTTATGCAATAACTCACCAGCTCAAGACTTTCAAAAACCGTATCTGAAACACTGTATTTTTTTCCCTCATAGTCAAATAAGGTGTTTTAAAAATCAAAAGTTTTCATTTTACCAGAATTTCCTTTTAAGATAAATCACCAAAAGGCAAATGACAGGCCAGTTGGGCAAACCAGAGAAATAGAGCAAACTTTTTGCTCATAACAGGATACACAGGTAAGAAAACCAAAAGCAACCATGTGTTCTAATCCAGTGAGAAATATTTAGAAGAAATTATAGAAACCTTGGGCAGGGAAACTCTCAAACATTTAGGAAGGTGGCTCTGTTACTTCTTTATATGAAATATGACACTTAATATTCCATGTTGTTTTTGCCTTTTAGCAGACCTTCTTTTTTCTTGTAAGAGCTGTTACCTTTTTCTTCTGAGAACTCTTCTTTCCCCCCATTGATAGACTGGTTGAACACTTGCCTCCCTCAGTATAGGGATGGGCATATGACCACGACTAGCCAATCAGGGTCTCACATCCTCTTGGCCATAAAGATTGCACAGGGACAGATGATTGGTTAGACCTATTTAAAAAGAGGTAGTCTTTCTTGTTCTCTTACTTTTGTTAGCTCACAGGGTGATGTAAGCCTAGGGCAGCCACAGTTGCCATCTTTGCTACCCTGAAGGAATACCCTGGTTGAGAATGAAAGCAACATAGAAAAAAGCAGCAATAAGAGGTAGAAAAAAAGAAAGAAAGAAAGAAAGAAAGAAAAGAAAATCTTGATGAAAAAATTTAACGCAATTTCTCTTTTATGGCATAAGCTTATTTGAGCTGGGTTTCTGTCTCTTGTAAGCAAGAGATTCATGAATAATACACAGTTTTAGCACAAATAAAAATTAGATAATAAAAGAGAAAGAAATGAGGGAAGAAAAAAAAGAATAAAAAGGACCTCCCCAAATGGAGAACAAAAATAAGAAAAGTAGAAATAATTCAACATTTTCTCTTTTTTTCTCTCAGTGTGCTATCAGAAACCACACACATGCCAGACACACACATTGGCATTCTAAAGAGAAAATATAGATCTTAAGTTATCCAATAGAATTGAACATAAACTAAGCAAGTACAATAAAATTAACTACCCCTGGCAATTCAAGTGATCTGCCCACAAAAATACAGTTTTGAACCATACTTCTCAGCTCTTCCCATATTGTTTTTTTCTATTTTACCATTTCCCCTTTTTAAATAAGAAATTGGCTATTTAAAAAAATTAATAAATAAATTTATGCTCATTTCAAAACATGTAAGTAGCAAAGAGTGTATTCAGTAAGAAATAAAATCCAAATCTTACTCTTTTCAAACCTATTCCTCAAGTGTACTCTTTCAGATTCTTTTCCTCTCATATATCAAAAAAATTATTTTTTAACAAAAAATGGAATCAAAATATATATTTTGTTCTCAATTTAATTCTTTTTTAAAAATTAAAAAAAATAAGTTTGAGACAGAGTCTCACTCTGTTGCCCAGACTGGAGTACAGCGCTGTGCTCATGACTCATTCCAGCCTCAACCTTCCTTGGCTCAGCTGATTCTCCCACCTCCTCAGCCTCCCAGGTGGCTGGGTTTACTGGTGTGTGCCACTACGGCCAGCTAACTTTTTTGTATTTTTTGTAGAGATAGGGTTTCACCATGTTGTCCAGGCTGGTTTCGAACTCCGGAACTCAAGCCATTTGCCCGCCTTGGCCTCCCAAAGTGGTGAGATTATAGGCATGAGCCACTGCACCTGGCCAAATTCTTTTTATTTTTAATGACTTAAGGCATTTTATGGACATCTTTTAATGCAAAAATTTATAAATCCACCTCATTTTGCTTAATGGCTGATTAATATTTCAGTGTATTGATGGCCATTTAGTTTGTCTCTAGTTTTTGAGGGTTTTTTTTTTTGTTTTTCCTGTTAGTCCCAATGATATATTAATAATAATAATAATACACAACTTTGAATATATTCTTAAACTCTTTTCTTTTTAAAAATTATGATTACTTGAATTATTGTTGCAGCAGTTCTCTAATCCAAACTACGAACTAATGATCTAAGGACAAGGGCCAATGAAAACCTTCACCCTGCACAGATCCTTGTGTACACTGGGTCTGATGAAATTGGCAGCAGCCAGTGAGGCATGATTTGACATGTGACATGAGAAGAAACATCAGCATAAATTATCTGACCCAGGATGGGTGAGTTCTATACTCACAGTCACACATACACAGCCTTTCCTGGTGCTCATGTATAACATTCAAATCATGCTCCAGGCTTACAGGTCTTGGCAGATAACTGACCTCTTAACCTACCTCTCCGCAGTTTTCATTGTCAGCTGCTGTCAATTACCACACAAGACAGTTAGTAAAACTGTTCTTCACCTTCAGGCAGATGTCTATTGTCCATTTGTCTAAATCAAGAGGGTTACAAGTACCTCTAATTCTGAATTCTGAGGGGGCATTTGAGTCCTGGCAGGACTGACAATACAATTGCTGCTCTTTAATCAGCCTAGTGGACAGGATTCATTTATTTCACCTTCTTTGAAATCCTTCCTGAGGAAATTTCATGAGTTTTCAAACAGTTCAGTTTTTCCTTTTTTGCTTTTGTATCATTATTAACCCTGCAGGCTATTTGGCGGGTTGCATAGTGGGTGGTATATGACACTTAAGTTACTGAAGCCTGACCCAATTACCTTTAATATTTTCCTTTACCTTCTTCAGGCAAGAAAATTTGGAAAAACAGTCTTTTCTTGTTGTGGTTTGTCACCTGGCTTAATTTTCTTTACGCTGGCATTTTTATGGCGGAAAGCAGTGAGATAAAATGTGCTGACTGATGTGTAGCACGGCTCCCTCTCCTTGTTTGGCCAGATAACCTGACTGGTACAGGATGCGCAGGTGACTGGCCTGTGACCCCAGAGAGACAGCAGAGCACACTTTCATTTCTCGTTTATTGTTTTCTTCAGTTCTACTGAAAGTAAGAAAATAACATGAGAACTCTGTAATGGAATCTCCAAAGGTGGCAGATTATTAGCTCAAAAATCAGTGGCCAGTTAAAACCACAAGCCCTCCCTCTTTGTTAACAAGGAAGATAAATTCCTGATGGCAGATCCCTGTTCAACACTGACATTCAGAAGAGAGTCAGAAGCCCAAGTCAGCTAGAGTTCTGTGACTTCTCCTACTTTACTTCATTTGACAATCATACATGAGTCATAAATGGCTACCACCAAAGCCATTCCCCTCCTTACTGAAAGTCAGGACTTGACTGCAAAATTGTGGGGTAGGCAAAGTTTATGTTGGGTACTAACCATCTCACTTTGCTTTTCAATGGCCTTCTATTTCTCAAATAGGCCCTTAGTTTCATTGCCTCTAGAAACCCGCTATTCTTGCCCTGGGATGGTGTGCATAGGTCCACATTTTATTGTTTTTATTTTAAATCTGGAATGTTTACTACATCTCGGACTTTTCTGTCTTCACCCTACACTTGCCACCCAAATATACTTGTCTTGGGATCCACTCCCTCTGGATCCTTAATAGGATGTGGAACCAAGCTGAGAAGTCTGTACAGTTCAGGTCACTCATGGGTACACCTCTTGGGTAAACTATGTGTTGCTAAGAAGGTCTTCCTGAGTCTGGTTAAGATCTCCTTTATGTAAAAGGAAGGAATATTATGATGGGACTTCCAAGCACTTTCTTATGGGAGGCATTTGGTGACAGAAATGCTTTTAGAAACTCCTCAAAGCACATTGGAGGCAACTCCCTACCACACTAACTTAGGCCTGGCCTTCTGCTATTTGATAGGAAATTTCATGGAATATCCTAATAGAGCTGCAACTGTAGCTCAGCAGTCCTTAGCTCTCCTCTTCACAGCAGGGGAAAGGAGCTCTGCCAGAGAACATTCTCCAATATGAGGCAGCCTCTTCATGCTCCACAAAAGAAGTAGTTAAAGGTCTTGTTTGAAATGTGTGAACTTCAGTGATTACTTTTCTCATGCTTATATCTCATTTACTTCATGGCTAACCTGCCCTTATCTGTTATAGGACACACGGTATGCTAACTGCTTTTATAGAACCTCATTTAAATGCCCATCACATGTTGTTCAACTAGAGAGCTCAAAAGAGACACACATTGGGTCAGGTTGGGATAAAGAAGACAGCATTGTTCCAACTGATTCAACTATTACCTTTGTCTCTTGTCTTTTCAACTCACTCCTATCTTTTCTGACTTTGAATTCCCTATTTCATATCATGATTGTTTTTTCTTTAAACCATGTAGATTCTATATAGACAATCATATATTCTAAGCAGCTACTGAAATTGCAGTATGTGATATAATTTTTGATTACACTAATAGGGAAGAGAAGTTAAGGTTCTAATGAAGAAGATTGTCTATTTCTCTATAATTCTTAAATATATGTAAAAATCCATTTCACAGACTGCAATAAATAAAATCCTGTAATATAGCTCTATATTCAATTGATAATTAGTTCTCTAGCCAGTCTCTCTAGTTTCATCTGTGTCCTTTTATGAGATAGCCTGGACTAGCCAATTATCCTATTACCAAGAATATATTTGCCTGGCTACTGAGCTATTTTGGACATCATTCTATTTAAATACAGTGCTTTCTAATTTTTCTATAAGTGATGATGTTCATTCAATTTACTTAGCTTTAGTACAACATCAAGAAAATTTCATAAGTATAACATCAATTAATTTTGTATTCAGTGAAGTGGCTATCTGAAGGATTAAAGAATAATTAAAGACTTTGATTTGGATAGCATTAAACTCTCATAAATCAGTTTTAAAAAGAAAATGTATTTACATTTTACTCAATTAAATATGTATTTACCAATCATGGTCAGGAGAGAGGAATTACACAGTAAGGGGAGACTTCACTTCTCTAGAAATATAATAAAAATGAGATACCAGTTATAAATCCTTAATCAGAGAATCTGAATCTTGGTGACAGGATATTAGGAACCAGCTAATTGGCAATGTAAGAAAGACCTAGAGTAGGAGGCAAATTTTCAAATCAATAGTGTAAACAATTGGTTGACATTGGCTAGATAAGAGAAACTTGTTTCTGAAAGCTGTTTTCCTCTTGGTCTCAATTTGGGAAAGGCTAAATATATAATGTGAAGTGGCAAACAGAAATGAATCCAGAGATTTTGGGTTTTCAGCTTGGGGCTTTGCCATAGTCCTAAATCATCCATGTGATTTCATCACATCCTTCCCTCCTTTTTCCTTAAACCATCTGTAAAGGTAATAAAAATATCTGTCATCTTGGCATTTTGAGACAAAAGGGCAAAGGTTTAGGAATAAGGTGGAATTCCTTTTGGGAGTTTTTTCTTTTTAAGTAAAATACCCCAATGATCTGGGACTGTTTGGTTATGAAAATTGAACCCCTCCCCTCCACCTACTTGGCCTAAAAGCATTTCCCACTCTGTAATGCAATTAACTCCCTATTAGCCATAATACCTTCTGTAGACTTCTATCATACATATGAGTTTTGAGTTATAGTACTTTAGGGAATAAAAAAAAATAATTTTTATTTTATTTTTATTTATTTTGTTTTTAAAAAAATTTTTGGCAGCCACAGTGATGCTCAGCTCCAGGGACATCATTTACCCGTATATGTGCTTCAGATGTCATTCACATAAACTACAAAGTTAGTGGTGCCCCCTAGAGCTGTTCAATGACGTAACAATGACATAACCCTCAGTACTGCCCAGCAGGACACGGAGGTGGGGAAGCAGGTAGCCCAATTAGGCACAGGAATTCAGAGAAAGAGACATGCTGGTTAAGGAGGTGAAAGATCTTTACAAGGAGAACTACAAACACTGCTGAAAGAAATCAGAGACAATATAAACACATGAAGAAACATTCCATGCTCATGGATCGGAAGAATCAACATCAATAAAATGACCATACTGCCCAAAGCAATCTACAGATTCCTGTTAATTTACCAATAATTACTATTCCTATTAAATTACCAATGTCATTCTTCATAGAATTAGAAAAGAAACTGCTAAAATTCATATGAAACCAAAATGAGCCCAAATAGCCAAAGCAATCCTAAACAAAAAGAACAAAGCCAAAAGCATCACATTACCTGACTTCAAACTATACTACAAGGCTACAGTAACCAAAACAGCATGGTACTGGTACAAAAATAGACACATAGACCAATGGAACAGAAGAGAGGATACAGAAATAAACCTATATTCCTATAACCAACTCATCTTTGACAAAGTTGATAAAAATAAGCTACGGGAAAAGGACTTTTCAATAAATGGTTCTCGGAAAATTGCCTAACTGTATGCAGAAAAATAAAACTGGACCCCTACTTATCACCATACAAAAAAATCAACTCAAGGTGGATTAAAGACTTGAATGTAAGACCTCAAAGTATAAACGTCCTAGAAGAAAATCTAGGAAATACCCTTCTGGACTTTGGCCTTGAAAAGAATTTATGACCTAGTCCTTAAAAGCAATTGTAACAAAAACAAAAATTGACAAGTGAGATCCCATTAAACTAAAAAGCTTCTGCCCAGCAAAAGATACTATCAACAGAGTAAACAGACAACCTAAAGAAGGTAAGAAAATATTAGCAAACTATGCATCTGACAAAGGACTAATATCCAGAATCTATGAGGAAGTTAAACAATTCAATAAGAAAAAAAAACCCCATTAAAAAGTGGGCAAAAGATATGAACAAACACTTCTCAAAAGAAAACATATAAGTGGCCAATAAACATGAAAAAATCCTCAACATCACTAATCATCAAAGAAATGCAAATCAAAACCACGATGAGATACTGTCTTACACCAGCCAGATATGGCTATTATTAAAAGTAAAAAATAACAGATGTTGGCGAGGTTACAGAGAAGAGGAATATTTACACACTGTTGGTGGGGATGTAAATTAGTTCAGCCACTGTGGAAAGCAGTTTGGAGATTTCTCAAAGAATTAAAAATAGAACTACCATTCAGGCCAGCCATCTTATTACTGGGTATATACCCAAAGGAAAATAAATTGTTCTACCAAAAAGACACATGCACTTACATGTTTATTGCATCACTATTCACAATAGCAAAGACATGGAATCAACCCATGTGCCCCTCAATGGTGGATTGGATAAAGAAAATGTGATATATATACACCATGGAGTGCTATACAGTAATAAAGAGAATGAAATCATGGTCTTTGCAGCAACGTGGATTATCCCAAGTGAATTAACACAAAAACAGAAAATCACAAAAACAGAAAAGTAGGCAGTGAAAATATCACATTTTCACTTATATCTGGGAGCTAAATCTTTGGTACACATGAACATAAAGACACGAATAATAGGCACTGGGGAATCCAAGAAGGCAGAAAGAGTGAGGGGGAAAGGTTGAAAAATTTCTTGTTAAGTACTACCTTTACTACCTGGGTGACAGGATAAACAGATGCCCAAACTTCAGCATCATGCAATATACCCTTGTCACACACCTGTACATGTACCACCTGAATCTAAAATTAAAATGAAAAAATTTTAAAAAGTTATGCTGGTAAACAAATCCCTCTGGGAAATCTGTAAAAACATAGGGAAGGGTAGTAAGACTGGAGTATTGATCCAGTTTATTTAGATAGTAAAGAAAAGGCAGTTCCAGAAGACTGGCAAGTTAGGGTAACTTCAGGGCAGACATTTTAAATATGCCTTCTTACATACACATCCTGTCAAAATGGGTCACAGATCTGTGATTCTCAGAAAGTCTGCTCCTAGAAAAGCCCATCCAGAATGCAGAGGTCCTGGCCTATCTGAGCTCAGAAGGGGAAATCCAGAGGTAGTCCAAGGGTAGTGGCTCATCTGTTGTCCTTAGGTTCTTCCTCCCTTTCATTAATTTTAGCACAAAAAGCTAGAGATTTGGTCCTGCTACCCAAGATCAAGAGTTTGAGAATTAAACACAGTACAGAGTTAATTCAAATATGTATGTAATGAATATTAGCTAAATACTTACACTCTTAGAGAAGGATTGAGGAATTAAGTGGAAAATCAATTTAAGATATTTGGGTTTCAGCTTTATATAGGCAATTGTTTTTTCTTTCTGGCATAATTTTTCAAAAACACTTTAGTCCTTTGTTTCTTGCATATAAAACTACTTAGACTCTAAAAACATAAGATAATCAGAAAGAAAACTCACTGAACAATAAAGATGATGAACTTGGTATCAAACGGAGATTAAATATTTTGACCCCTTTTGCCCTACAGGGATCCCCTCCCTGTTTCAATAAAAGAAAACAAGTTCTTTCTTATTTTAACTTAAAAGATTGGAATTAAGGTACTCTAAGCTAATGTGAACATGATTTAAAATGTTTTGCATGTAAAAGAGCCAAGTTAGAGAAGGATTGCTTCAGCTGCAAGAATCATGTGACATCTAAAAAAGCAAGCACTTCAGAGGGGGAAGTTTTTCATGGTGAAGCACAGAAGCAGCAGCTGGGTCTCCAGCATTCCTGCTCATCCCAGACACTCCAAAACTGGGAAGTGAAGCACCAGCTTTATGTGTATGTTGCAAGAGCTTATCTTTATATAGCCTTTCTCTTAAATTCATCTTTCATCTATTAATAGGAACATCACCCCCTCCGACTTTCAACCCCTAAACACACAAAGGGGGCCTGAGGCTCAATAATGAGAGAAATCATGAAGAATCCTTATTCTCCTGTGTGTTAATGACTAAGTGCCAGGACATGCCTAAATCACCATGAAGAAGTATAGATGTATAAACTGTGAAAATACAAATCTGCCATAATATTGGATTTAAAAAAAAAGTAGGCAGTTCAAAAACAAATGCCATTGAAACAGGCAATGCACCTGGTGAAGGGATTTTTCCACAAGCCAAAAGATATGGAAAATTCCATCAGGAGCTTGTCTCCAATAGCACCAGGATATAAAGGAAAGGCCAAACATGTTTTAAGCATAAGGAAAGCTTGAAGGTCAGAGAAAATGGGAAGATGTTTTAGGTATTGTTGCATTTGATCCTAACGGTTAATATTGTTTGCTACAGCACAGATATATCAACTGGTGGTCAACCTTCTGTACATGCTGTACAAGGTTTAAATAGCTATCAGTGAAGGGAGAGAGGACTTGAGGTTAGGTGCTAAGATAAAGTTCAAACAAGGGGTACATTTTAATCCCCTATTGGTTGTGCAGCAGTAGCAACGTTGTAGCATCATGTGACAGCAAATTGTGTTTGGGTTTTCTAAAATGTTCCATCTGGCTTAGCTACCCCCCAGCAACAGAATTTTTTGTGTATGTATGTAAACAGACTCTTAATCTATATGAGTTATGGTAGGCAGACTCACTCAAAGAACAACTTGGGGACTTTGCCATTTATACTGACTATGACCCATGGAAGAAATTTGTGCTCATTTATGACAAGAGTAGGAATGTATCATCATCTATCCTCCTTCCCCCACCCCACCCCCTACCAGCTCACAACTGCCACGTAACCAGATCTATTGCATTGCACTGTCCTATAAAACAGCAAAGAATGTCCACTGAGAGATTACTCTAGCCGGGGGTGAGGACAGTCAGCCCAGACCCGCAACAGACTCCCTCCCACTTTTCAAAATGATTGTGGTCCCATGTATTCTTCTCCTAGCAGTAGGGAAGGTCTGAGTCATACTGCAATTTGCAGGTCTATACAGGGTGGAGTGCGGAAAGAGACAAGGATCTGCAGCTGCTATTGACACTTGGGCCATGTGGTACCCCCCTCAGATACCTGCTCTTTTAGGGACTGCTCTTTGCTGCATATGCTGGGAGTTCATGTTCTCCTAGATGAGCCAAACAGTCCTAGTCCTGACATTACGCCAGTGATGAATGGCCTGGGTCATGAGTCTACCTGACCAAAACACATTTTGCAAAGCCAAATATTTTCATCAGTACAAAATAAACATGCTTGCCAAAAAATATAAACTCACAATTGCAATCTGTTAACGCTTGTAAAAGATAAAGAAACTCCCAGAACATTCAGTTTCTTTGGATTCTTTAGTCTCTTATGTTACCTTTACTATTGTTTTTAACTACCTTTGGATTCCTATTTGGACATCAAGGCAATTGCAGAGTTTAGGAGAAAACCTAAGTGTTAGGATAAAGAGTTTCCAGTCTGGTCCTTGAGAGCAATTGTCAGGCATCTGGGTGTAAAGTGATTTGTCCAACGTGAACAATTCATAATTTGGAACCAACACTTTAAAATTTTGCACTTGATAATACTCAAATACTTTGCACTTGATAATGGTTTAAAATAATTATAACCATAGTTATTTAAAGAAACATGGGCTTTACGTGTTTCTACATTAGATATTAGTCAAGGAAGAAAATTCTGATCTCATACTCATGGTGTAATGCATATCAGAGGCCAGTTTATTCAGGTGAGTGAACCAGACCTTTACATGAAGGAGAAAACTCACACTGGATTTTCTGCATGGTATCTGGTATTTGACATTACCACATCAGCTTATGTACTATTCTTTTCTTTGAGGATTCTTCATCTTGGGGCTGAGTACTTAAGAAAATGTACAGCCATTTTTTAAAAATTCTGAACAGAATGAGTTTAGACATTTTGTGTATCATGTTAATGTGAAATCTGCTTGTCAGAGTTGAAGGTAAGCTCCGTGGGGCAATGTAGTAATTAAACTTCCCTGTGAAGTTGTGGGTTCTTGGATGGTATGTCTCCCAAGAAGTTCAGTCCTGCAATCTTGTGATTAGAGGAGTTTGCTTTGTGATCAACATATGAGTAGGGATGTGTGTGTGTGTAAGCAAATGACTCAAGTCTCCTATCTGCATGGCGATTTGAAATACAGCTCATCAGGGTAAATTAAAAACACTCTTTGTTGATCTGAATATGTTTTCTCTTTTGAAATGTGTTGAGGGAAACAGGTCTGTTATATACATTCATGGTACCTCTATGGAATTAGAGAGCAGGAGGAGCAGGAATGGATATATGAAGGTTTTTTGTGTTCACATTTCAAGACCTTACAAAAATGTTTCTTATGCCACTCATTGGTCAACTTGGAGGTGGGGTATGATCAAGGCCAGCTATCTTAATGTTTAAAAAATTTTCAAGATTGAAGCCTGAAGTTTCAAAAGTTATCTGAAAAAACTGATAACTCTATTATGTTTGAGAATTTATCAATATTCACAGACAGACCAAACATTGCTTTACAACTGTAGAACTTATTAAATTTAATATAACTACTTTTTACTAAGATGAATATCACTTTCTAGTTAATGAAAGTGGTTCTTAGAGTTTCAAGGAAATTGAAGATCAGTTTACCAATAGTTGAAATGTGGTAGGATCACCTTCCTTAATTACTCCTTTTGCCCTCCCCTTCTCAACACTCACATCCACTTGCATGCACGCACACACACACACCCCC
Organism: Pan paniscus; assembly: GCF_029289425.2. Taxonomy (NCBI): domain Eukaryota; kingdom Metazoa; phylum Chordata; class Mammalia; order Primates; family Hominidae; genus Pan; species Pan paniscus. The sequence goes on along the minus strand of NC_073253.2, from coordinate 117,559,999 downwards.
ACACATCACATCACATGCACACACACACACACACACACACACACACACACACACAAAAGAGTGTCCAGATTCTGGGAGAACAGGGAAAGAGAGAATTTAAATTCATGAGCAGACATTTTGCCTGGCATTAGATTTTACTCAGTGTCTAAGATGAAAGCGTTTGGATGGACATCAAAAACGATGTCCCAAATTAACTAATATGCAGGTGGAAAAATCCCAGCAACTTTCTTAAGCTCTTCAGAGGATTAACAATAGATAAACATATGCATTCAAGTAATTTATCAGCCTGAGCTTCACCAGGTACAAACAGCCACAAACTGAAAGAAGTTCACATCGGGCAAATCCTCATACTGACTTTGGAAATGATTGTCCCTTTATAACACTGCCTCATGATAATAAGTATTAATTTCGCTTTTTTAAAAATACGCTACCTGTAAATCCCAGACTTCCTTAGTACATAAGTCTTCACTCAACCTCACTGATGGATTCTTGGAAACTGTTATTTTAAGTGATATAATTAAAATATAACTAAACCAACTTACTATACACTAATTGATATAAACAAGAGTTAAGTTCTTATGGCATCTTTTTGGTCACAAAAACATCATTAAATTTCTAAATAAAGACCCAAAATATTTCTAATATTAAACATTGAAATAAACATGAGCTATACATACATTTAAGAAAGATAAATGAAAACAAGTAAGATAACTATTTACCTAATTTTTGATGATTTGGTGAATGATGACAGTTGTAGTAGCAGTGGGTTAAATTAAGAAATAAATATTTGCAAAATGAACATTGTAAGGAGCACCTCCTACCACCATGCAGTTCAAAAACTAACACAAATATCATGTGCTCACTAAGCACTTTTGTACTGAATTGTTTATTGTTGTGCATTTGTGTGATTATCGTAGACTTTAAAATTTTTTTACCTTTCAATAATTTGTATTCATTCATTCATTCATTTTCCAACCTGCTTATTCCAGTTCAGGGTCATGGGTGGCTGGAGCCTATGCTGGCAGCACAGGGTGCAAGGTGGGAACCCGCCCTAGACAGAACACCATCCCATCACAGGACCACTCACACACCCATACTCACTAATACTGGGACCATTTAGACATGCCAGTTAACCTGATGAGAACATCTTTGGGATGTGAAGGAAATCAAAGTATCTGCAGAAACCTACACAGACATGAGGAGAGCATGCAAACTCCACACAGACAGCGGCTCTAGCTGGGAATCAATTTTTTTTCTCATTAATGATATAGCAAAATGACATTATTTGAAAACCAGTCATACTTCAGTGCTACTATCCTTAAACCCTAAGCCCACTGAATTCATCCTTGTTAATAATTTCCTGTTTGCCACCTTTTTTTGTCAACTTTCTCTCATTCTATCTGCATTGTCAATAAAAGTAGCAAAAATATATATTTATTTAGGTATTTTAGGTATTTGTGGTTCTTTAATTTCTGAAAAGTTCATTTTATTGAAAAAGCAAATGGATACATATAAGAAATTTACAGAATGGTTGAAAAAATTTATTTGCAAAGTAGTCCCTGATCTATCACTGGGAATCAAACCAAGCTTGACTGACCAATGTCAGAGGTAAAAAAACAAACAAACAAACAAACAAAACACTTCTTTTTGTCAGCCACAAAGTGGCTCAGACTTCCCTTGCAATTCTAGAGGGTCTCTGCCACATTCTGTCATAATCCTTTATTGTCTCAGCCTGTTTAAATCCAGCCTTCTTAAAGATCAAACCAGACACTATTCTCTTTACAAAGTCTTCCCTACTTTGTCTGGGTGGGAAAGACTCATTTCTTCTGAATACTGAGTGCCCTTTGCTTATAGGAACTGCATCTTAGGGCATTTAAGACTTTTCCTTTTATATTACTGATGTTTCTGGATGTGTGCTACCCTCAAGTCTACTTGAGGTGGAGCTTTATATAACATTCTGCTCTACCTTCATGCCAAGCATAATTTTATGCACATATTATATCCTTAATAAATGTTAGCTGAACAAATGAATATAAAAATAAATGAATTAACAGATATCAGAATATACAAATGGCATGTCATGGCATGTTATGGTATCAAGGTTCATATAAAATGATGAAAAAAATAAAGGTTCTATAACATCAACCTCCAATCCTAGGCTTCAACGTCTAGACTGTACTTCTATAATTGTTTTTTCTGCACAGAAATGATGAGATTTTTCATTTTAAAAAAAGGCAGATAAGAGGCAGGGCTAACTGCAGCTCCCACTCAAACAGACTAAACAGAATGTGGAAACTCACGTCATGAACTTTTACTCCATGAACTACCATAGGAACATACCAGGAAACCCGAAAGAATTCACAGACATTTGGAAAGAAGTGGCTTCCTGCTTCTAACTCCGTGAGACAGCTGAAAACCTGTGAGTGCCCAAAGTGTCAGGGGGAAAGTCCACCTCCAAACACACATCCCCACTGGGGAACTTGAAAATCCAGATCATAGGAGAAGGATTTAACCTTACCTAGAGCTGAAACAAATTTAGAGGGCCAACGGAAATATAAAAGTAGAAGAAGCAGCAGGAAGAGCCCTGTAGGCACTCGCAGTTACCAGGGAAGCCATTTCTGACTTTGTCTCACAGAGGTCCCTGGAAAGGGCAGCCAATGGAATTGGGGAAGGGCCATGGGAGAAGGAGACTTCCAGCTGAACTTTGGAATAATTTCAACTGAGCACGAACTTTCCTGGGCAGAATCTGGGGTCGGGTGGGATGGGAATTGCAGACATGGAGCACAGAAGCTGTGGCAGGCAGGCAGGGAGTGAGAAAGCAAGCCTGAAAGCCCAGCTTGCTTTCTTAGCAGGGAGGCTTTTAGCCTGGGGCAGGATGTCAGCCCTGTGCACTGGAGGCCTGGATGTAAATTCAGCTCTGTTGGCTGTTGAGGAACACAGTGGGAGTGAGATTGGCCTTGCTGGCTGCATGGGAGTTGGGTGAGGTCTGTCACTGCTGACTTTACCCCACTTCCCTGGCAACCTGTACGAAGCAGCAAAGGCAGCAATATTCCCCCATGGAACATAACATATTCCCCCTTGCAACATAACTTCATTTGCCAGAGAACCAACCCCCATCCTCCACAGTGACTGCAGCAAGCTCCACCCAAGGAGAGTCTGAGCTAAGACACTCATTTCCTTGCCCCCACCGATGGCCTTTCCCTACCTACCCTGGTAGCCAAAGACAAAAGGCATAAACTGTGGGGGCTCGGTGGCCCCATCCATCACCGGAGAAACCTTAATACTTATCCAGCAACCTTAGGGCAAGCTCATATGCCCCCATACTACTGCAGCTGATGCTTTCTTGCGGGTGCTACCACTTGGCTGGAGGCCAACCAACTCAAACCTTTACAGCAATTCGTAACAGAACAATCCCGCTCCGAGGAAGGAGAAAACAACAGCTAATTCCACCACCTGTAACATCCTGGCTAACCAGAGGTCCTGAGTCTGTCCATGTGACAACTTCACAGCATTCAAGAAAACCAGTTCACTAAACAGAACTACAACTGAAAACTCTTGCAGAGTCCACTTCACTCCCCTGCTATCTCCACTGGAGCAGGTGCTTGTATCCACAGCTGAGAGACCTGAAGATGGATCACATCACAGGACTCTTTGTAGGCACTCCCCAGTACTAGCCCAGAGCCCGGTAGCTCCCCTGGGTGGCCAGACACAGAAGAGTAATAACAATCACTCAGGAAGCCCCATCACTAGGGGAAGATGGAGAGCACCACATCAAGGGATGGCCCTGTGGGACAAAAGAATCTGACAGCCACCCTTGGGTCCTGGATCTTTCCTCTGACATAGTCTACCCAAATGAGAAGGAACTAGAAAAACAGTTCTAGTAATATGACAAAACACAGTTCTGTAATACCCCCAAAAATTATACTAGCTCACCAGCAGTAAATCCTAACCAAGAAGAAATTTCTGAATTGCCAGAAAAAGAATTCAAAAGGTTGACTGTTAGGCTACTCAAGGAAGCACCAGAGAAAGGTGAAAACTAGCTTAAAGAAATTTTAAAGATAATACAGGCTATGGATGAAAAACTCTCCAGAGAAATACATATCATAAAGAAAAAATAATCACAATTTCTGGAAATGAAAGATGCACTAAGAGAAATGCAAATTACACTGGAAAGTTTCAACAGAGGAGTCAAACAAGTAGAAGAAAGAACTTCAGAGCTTGAACACAAGGCTTTCGAATTAACCCAATCCAACAAGACAAAGAAAAAAGAATTAAAAATAAAAATGAACAAAGCCTTCAAGTTTGGGATTATGTTAAACAACCAAAACTAAGAATAACTGGTGTTCCTGAGGAAGAAGAGAAATCTAAAAGTCTGGAAAACTTATTTGAGGGATTAATCGAGAAAAACTTCCCCAGAAAATTTATTGAAAAAAGATAACTGCCTAGGCACACAACCATCAGGTTATCTAAAGTCAAGATGAAGAAAAGAATATTAAGAGCTATGAGGCAAAAGCATCAGGTAACCTATAAAGGAAAACCAGTAGAATTAACAGCAGATTTCTCAGCAAAATCCCTACAAGCTAGAGGGGATTGAGGTCCTATCTTTAGCCTTCTTAAGCAAAACAATTATCAGCCAAGAATTTTGTATCAAGCAAAACCAAGCTTCAGAAATGAAGGAAAGATAAAGTCTTTTTCAGACAAACAAATGCTGAGAGATGTCACTACTACAAAGCCAACACTCCAAAAAAAAAAAGAAGAAGAAAAAAAAGCTAAAAAGAGCTCTAAATCTTTAAACAAAATTGAAATACACCAAAATAGATCCTCCTTTAAGGATAAATCTCACAAGGTACAGAATAGCAGAATGGATAAGAATTCACCAACCAAATATCTACTGTCTTAAAAAGACTCAATGAACACATAAGAACTCACATAAACTTAAGGTAAAATGGTAGAAAGAGATTCCATGTAAATGGACACAAAAAGCAAGCAGAAATAGCTATTCTTATATCACACAAAACAGAACTTAAAGCAATAACAGTTAAAAAAGACAAAGAGGGACATTATATGATGATAAAAGGACTAGTCCAACAGGAAAATATCACAATCCTAAAGATATAAGCTCCTAAGACTGGAGCTCCCAAATTTATAAAACAGTTACTACTAGGCCTAAGAAGTGAGATAGACAGCAACAAAATAATAGTGGGGCACATCAATACTCCACTGACAGCACTAGGCAGGTTATCAAGACAGAAAGTCATCAAAGAAACAATGAACTTAAACTATAACCTAGAACAAATGGGCTTAACAGATATTTACAGAACATTTTACCCAAAAACTGCAGAATATACTTTCTATTTATCAGCACATGGAACTTCCTCCAAGATAGACCATATGATAGGCCACAAAACAAGTCTCAATAAATTTAAGAAAATTGAAATTATATCAAGTACTCTCTCAGATCACAGTGGAATAAAATTGGAAATCAACTCCAAAAGAAACCCTGAAAACCATACAAATACATAGAAATTAAATAGCTTGCTCCTGAATGATCATTGAGCCAAAAATGAAATCAAGATGGAAATTAAAAAATTCTTTGAACTGAACGATAATAGCGACACAACCTATAAAAACCTCTGGGATGCAGCAAAGGCAGTCCTTAGAGGAAAGTTCGTATCATTAAATGCCTGTATCAAAAAGTCTGAAAGAACACAAATAGACAATCTAAGGTCACACTTCAAGGAGCTAGAGAAACAAGAACAAACTGAACCCAAACAAAGCAGAAGAAAAGAAATAAGCATGATCAGCACAAAACTAATGAAATTGAAACAGCAACAACAAAAAATACAAAAGATAAATGAAACAAAAAGCTGGTTCTTTGAAAAGACAATTAAAATTGATAGACCGTTAGCGAGATTAACAAAGAAAAGAGGAGAGAAAATCCAAATAAGCTCAATTAGAAGTGAAATGGGAAATATTACAACCATACCACAGAAATACAAAAGATCATTCAAGGCTACGATGAACACCTTTACGTGCACAAACTAGAAAACCTAGAGGATATGGATACTTTTCTGAAATATACAACCCTCCTTGATTAAACCAGGGAGAAATACAAACTCTGAAGAGACCAATACCAAGCAGTGAGATCAAAATGGTAATAAAAAAAACTGCCAAGAAAGAAAAGCCCAGGACCAGATGGATTCATAGCTGAATTATATCAGACATTTAAAGAAGAATTGGTGCCAGTCCTACTGACACTATTATAAAATATAGAGAAAGAGGGAACCCTTCCTAGTGTATTCTATGAAGCCAGTATAACCCTAATACACAAACCAGGAAAGGATATAACAACAACCAAAAAGAAAACTATAGACCAATATCCCTGATAAATGCAGATGCAAAAATCCTCAACAAAATACTAGCTAACCAAATCCAACAGCATATTGGAAAGATAATACCCTATGATCAAGTGTGTTTCATACTAGAGATCCAGGGTTGGTTTAACATATGCAAGTCAGTAAATGTGATACATCACATAAACAGAATTAAAAACCAAAATCATATGATCATCTCAACAGATGCAAAGAAAGCATTTGACAAAGTCCAGCATCCCTTTATTATTAGAACTCTCAGCAAAATTGGCATAGAATGGACATACCTTAAGGTAATAAAAGCCATCTATGACAAACCCACAGCCAACAGTAAACCGAATGGAGGAAAGTTGAAAACATTCCCCCTGAGAACCAGAACAAGACAAGATTGCTCACTTGTACCACTTCTATTCAACATAGTACTGGAAATCCTAGCCAGAACAATCCAGATGAGAGAAAGACATAATGGGCATGCAGGTCAGTAAAGAGGGAGTCGAAATGCCACTGTTTGCTGATGATATGATCATATACCCAGAAAATCCTAAAGACTCATCCTAAAAGCTCCTAGATCTGATAAATGAATTCTGTAAAGTTTCAGAATACAAAAATCAATGTACACAAGTCAGTAGCACTGCCATACACCAACAGCAACCAAGCTGAGAATCAAGTCAAGAACTCAACCCCTTTTATAATACCTGGAAAACAACAATGACAACAACAACAAAAACTTAGAAATATACCTGACCAAGGAGGTATAAGACCTCTACAGGAATATAACAAAACACTGCTGAAAGAAATCATAGACAACACGAACAAATTGAAACACATCCTATGCTCATGGATGAGTAGAATAAATATTGTGAAAATGACCATACTACCAAAAGCAATCTACAAATTCAGTGCAATTCCTATCAAAATACCATCATTATTCTTCACGGAACTAGGAAAAACAATCCTAAAATTCATATGGAATCAAAAAAGAGCCCACACAGCCAAAGCAAGACTAAGCAAAAAGAACAAATCTGGAGGCATCACATTACCTGACTTAATAATATACTATAAGGCCGTAGTCGCCCAAACAGCATGGTACTGGTATAAAAATAGGCACATAGACCAATAGAACAGAATAGAGAACCGATAAATAAAGCCAAATACTTACAGCCACTGATCTTCAACAAAACAAACAAAAACATAAAGTGGGGAAAGGACACCCTACTTAACAAATGGAACTGCGATCATTGGCAATCCACATGTAAAAGAATAAAAGTGGACCCTCGTCTCTCACCTTATACAAAAATCAACTCAAGATTAATCAAAGACTTAAATCTAAGACCTGAAACCATAAAAATTCTAGAAGATAACATCAGAAAAACTCTTCTAGACATTGGCCTAGGCAAAGAGTTTATAGTCAAGAACCCACAAGCAAATGCAACAAAAACAAAGATAAATAGATGGGACTAAATTAAATTAAAAAGCTTCTGCACAGCAAAATAAATAATCAGCAAAGTAAAGAGACAACCCACAGAGTGAGAGAACATTTTTGCAAAGTATGCATTCGACAAAGGACTAATATCCAGAATCTACGAGGAACTCAAATAAATCAGCAAGAAAATAAATGAAACAATCCCACCAAAAAGTGGGCTAAGGATATGAAAAGACAGTTCTCAAAAGAAGATACACAGTGGCCAAAAAACATGAAAAAATGCTGAACATCGGTAATTGTCAAGGAAATGCAAATCAAAACCGCAATGTGACAGGCACCTTACTCCTACAAGAATGGCCATAATTAAAAAATAAAAAAAAAGTAATAGATGTTGGCATGGATGTGGTGAAAAGGGAACACTTTAAACTGCTAGTGGGAATGAAAACTAGTATAATCACTGTATTAGTTCGTGTTTACACTGCTATAAAGAACTATCTAAGACCAGGTAATTTATAAAGAGAAGAAGTTTAATTGACTCATAATTCCCCATGGCTGGGGAAACCTCAGGAAACCTACAATCATGGCAGAAGACAAAGGGGAAGCAGGTACCTTCTTCACAGGGTGGCAGGAGAGAGAGAAAGCGAAGGGGGAACTGCCAAACACTTTTAAACCATCAGATCTCATAAGAATCACTCACTAGCATGAGAATAGCATGGGAGAAACTGCCCCCATGATCCAATCACCTCCCATCAAGTCTCTTCCTTGACACATGGGGATTACAATTTGAGATGAGATTTGGGTGGGGACACAGAGCCAAACCATATCAACCACTATGGACAACAGTATGGAGATTCCTTAAAGAACTAAAAGTAGATCTATGATTTGATCCAGCAATCCCACTACTGGGTATCTATCCAGAGGAAAAGAAGTCACTATATGAAAAAGACAGTTGCACATGCATGTTCATAGGAGCACAATTCGCAATTGCAAAAACATGAAACTAGTTCAAATGCCCATCAATTAACAAGTGGATAAAGAAAAATATGATATATATATATATATATATATATATATACCATGGAATACTACTCAGCCATAAAAAGGAATGAAATAATGGCATTTACAGCAACCTGGATGAAGATGGACACCATTATCCTAAGTGAAGTAATCCAGGAATGGAAAATCAAAGGTGGTATGTTCTCACTTATAAGTGGCAGCTAACCTGTGAGGACACAAATGCATAAGAATGATACAATGGACTTTGGGGACTTGCAGGGAAGGGTCGGGGAGGGAAGGGATAAAAGACTACACATTGGGTACAATGTACACTGACTGCTCAGGTGATGGGTGCACCAAAATCTCAAAAATCACCACTAAAGCACTTATCCATGTAACCAAACACCACCTGGCCCCCCAAAACTATTGAAATAAAAATAAAAAATAAAGAAAATAGGGTATATATACATCATGGAATACTATGCAGCCTTAAAAAAGAACAAAATCATGTTCTTTGCAACAACACGGATGCAGTTGGAGGCCATGATCCTAAGCAAAGTAATACAGGAACAGAAAACCAAATACTGTATGTTCTCACTTATAACTGGAAGCTAAACATTGGGTACTTATAGACATAAGATGGCAACAATAGAGACTACTACAGAGGAGAGGGAGGGAGGGGGTCAAGGGTTGAAAAACTAGCTATTGGGTACTATGCTTAAAATCTGGGTGACAGAATCATTCACACACCAAACCTCAGCATCGCACAATATTCCCATGTAACAAACCTGAATATGTAGCCCCAGATCTAAAATAAAAGTTGAAATTATTTTTAATAAATAAATAAGTAAATAAAAGAAACGAGGAAATTTTCACTTCTCATTATAGAATTAATCTGATTAACTAATGTCCTACATAAATTATCTTAATGTTAATAGGTATACTATCATCAGCAGATAAAACTCATTAATAAGACTGACCAGTGATGACAGAAGAAGCACTGCTTAAAGCCATAATTTGAATGAGATTGAGAAAGAAGTGCCATTTTATTAATATTCTATATGGAGAAACTGAGGTTGTATTCTACCCAATTCATTTTGGTTCCTCACACACCACCTTGCTCCATATAAGATGAAGCAATGCCATATTCTGTAGTCTTGCAATATCCCATATGATGCTTCATGTTTATAATATGGGTTGTTAGTATTATTATTAGTATTCCATAAAATAATAAGTTCTTATTTCCTCTCCACAGTATTTTATGTAATTTGACTTCCTTTTCTTCTTTAGATATCAGTACACATTTTCAAAAAATTAGAAAATAGGAAAAGATTAGAACTGATGATTTTTAGTTATACTTTTAATTTGATATAATTGGAGGTTCACAAACAGCTTTAAGGAATAATACAGAGAGATCCTATGTACCTTCCATCCAGCTTCCCTCAGTGATAGCCTCTTCAAAACCATAGTACAATATCACAACCAGGATGTTGACATGCTATCAGCAAGATACAGAACAACTCCATCATCACAAGGATTCCTTCCACTGCTCCTTTATAGCCATCCTTGCAGTGGTGACCAGTCAGCTGTTCTCCATTTCCATAATTTTGTCATTTAAAGAATGTCCTATAAATCAAGTTATACAGTATTTAACCTTTTAGCATTGGCTTTCTCCACTCAGTATAATTCCTCAGGGATTCATCCACATTGTCATAAGTATTCTTTTATTGAGGAGTAATACTCTATGATATATGGATGTACCAGTTTGTTTCGCTATTCACCTGTTGAAGGACATGTGGGTTGTTTGCAGTTTTTGATTACCATAAATAAAACATCCATGACAAGTGTTTGTGTGAACATGAAATTTCACTTCTCTGGGATTGCCCAAGGATACAGTTTCTGCATCATATGTGAGTTGCATGTTTAGTTTCATAAGAAAATGTCAAATTGTGTAACATAGTGGTGGCACCATTTTTCATTCCCAACAGCAATGTATGAGTGATTCAGTTTCTCTGAATCTCTGTCAGCATTTAATGTTGTTGATATGTTTTATATTAGTCATTCTGATAGGTATACAGTGATTTCTTATTGTGATTATAATACATTTCCCTAATGACTGATAAATTTTCAGGTGCTTATCTGTCAAGTATATATCCCCTTTGGTTAAATACTTGTTCATTTCTTTTTTTATCTTTATTTTTATTGAGACAGGGTTTCCCTACATTGCCCAGGCTGGTCTTGAACTCCCAGGCTCAAGAGGTGCTCCCACCTCAGCCTCATGAGTAGCTGGGAAAACAGGTCCATATCACCACATCTAGCTCCGTGTCTTTTTGTATTTGGATTATTTGTTTACTGTTGAGTTTTGAGTGTTCTTAAAATATTCTAGATGCCAGACATTTGTTGGATGGTTTGAAAATATTTTCTCCTAGTTTGTAGCTTGATTTTTCATCTTCTTAAAAGGATTTTTCACTGAGAAAAATTTAAAACCTTTTTTTTTTTTTAAGATGGAATCCCGCTCTGTCGCTTAGGCTGGAGTGCAGTGGTGTGATCTCGGTGCACTGCAACCTCCACTTCCTGGGTTCAACCAATTCTCCTTCCTCAGCCTCTTGAGTAGCTGGGATTAAGGCACACATCACCATGCCCACCTAATTGTTTTGAACTTTTAGTAGAGACAGACAGGGTTTCGCCATGTTGGCCAGGCTGGTCTCGAACTCCTCACCTCAGGTGATCCACCTGCCTTGACCTCCCAAAGTGGTAGGATTACAAGCGTGAGCCACCGTGCCCAGCTGAAAATTTTAAAAACTTTGATGAAGTCTAATTTATTAATTTTATCTCATATGGATTGTGATTTTGGTGTCAAGTCTTAGAATTCTTGCCTGACCCTACATCTCCAAGATTTTCTCCTATATTTTTTCCTAAAAATTTCAGAGTTGTATGTTTTACATTTAAGTCTGTGACCCACTATGAGTTAACTTTTGTATAAGGTATAAGATTTAGGTTGGATTCATTTTTTCCTATTGTGTTCCAGTACCATATGTTGAAAAATGTGCTATAGTTTTGAAGCTGCTATCATTGATGGAAGCTGGGTAGAAGGTACATAGAATCTGTCTGTATTATGCCTTAAAACTGTTTGTGAACCTCCAATTATCTCAAATTAAAAATCTACCTATCCTCCATTGAATTACTTTTGTATCTTTGTCAAATATCAGTTGAGCATATTTTGTGTGGGTCTATTTGTGTGGGCTCTTTATACACTTCCATCGATCCTTATATTTATCTATCCACCAATATCAGACTGTCTTGATTACACTCTATCTATATAGTAGGCCTGAATATTGGGTAGAGTGATTCCTTCTACCTTATTCCTTCCTCGAGATGGTTTCAGCTATTCTAGGATCTATGCCTTTCCATGTAAATATCAGAATAAGTTTGTCCTCTGTATGCCTACAAAAAACCCTTACTGGAATTTTTATAGGAATTGTAAACCTATAGATTAATTTGGAGGGAATTAAAATCTTTACTATGTTGAAATTTCCAATCCATAAATGCAGCATGTCTTTCCATTTATTTAGGTCTTTGACTTTTTTTTAATCAGCATTTATAACTTTCAGCATACAGATGCTGTATGTGTTTTGTTAAGTTTATACTTAAGTATTTCTTTTTTTCTTCTGAAAGATCCTAATGGTATTGTGATATTAATTTTGGTTTCCACATGTTCTTTTTTTGTGTATAGAAATGTGATGAACTTTTCTTTGTTAATCTTGTGTCCTACAACCTTGCTGAACTTCCTAGTTTTAGGAGTAGTTTTGTGTGTGTGTGTGGATCCCTTAGGATTTTCTACACAGATAGTTTGTCACCTGCAAAAAGGGACAGTTTTATTTATTCCATTCTAATATGTGTGAGTTTCTTTCTTTCTTTCTTTCTTTTTTTTTTTGTCTTACTGAAATGGCTAGAACTTTGAGTACTATGTTTGAGATATGGAACCAAAAAAGAGCCCGCATTGCCAAGTCAGTCCTAAGCCAAAAGAACAAAGCTGGAGGCATCATGCTACCTGACTTCAATCTATACTACAAGGCTACAGTAACCAAAACAGAGATATAGACCAATGGAACAGAACAGAGCCCTCAGAAATAATGCCTCATATCTACAACTATCTGATCTATGACATACCTGACAAAAATAAGAAATGGGGAAAGGATTCCCTATTTAATAAATGGTGCTGGGAAAACTGGCTAGCCATATGTAGAAAGCTGAAACTGGATCCCTTCCTTACACCTTATACAAAAATTAATTCAAGATGGATTAAAGACTTAAATGTTAGACCTAAAACCATAAAAACCCTACAAGAAAACCTAGGCAATACCATTCAGGACATAGGCATGGGCAAGGACTTCATGTCTAAAACACCAAAAGCAATGGCAACAAAAGCCAAAATTGACAAATGGGATCTAATTAAACTAAAGAGCTTCTGCACAGCAAAAGAAACTACCATCAGAGTGAACAGGCAACCTACAGAATGGGAGAAAATTTTTGCAACCTACTCATCTGACAAAGGGCTAATATCCAGCATCGACAATGAACTCAAACAAATTTACAAGAAAAAAACAAACAACCCCATCAACAAGTGGGAGAAGGATATGAACAGACACTTCTCAAAAGAAGACATTTATGCAGCCAGAAAACACATGAAAAAATGCTCATCATCACTGGCCATCAGAGAAATGCGAATCAAAACCACAATAAGATACCATCTCACACTAGTTAGAATGGAAATCATTAAAAAGTCAGGAAACAACAGGTGCTGGAGGGGATGTGGAGAAATAGGAACACTTTTGCACTGTTGGTGGGACTGTAAACTAGTTCAACCATTGTGGAAGTCAGTGTGGCGATTCCTCAGGGATCTAGAACTAGAAATACCATTTGACCCAGCGATCCCATTACTGGGTATATACCCAAAGGACTATAAATCATGCTGCTATAAAGACACATGCTCACGTATGTTTATTGTGGCACTATTCACAATAGCAAAGACTTGGAGCCAACCCAAATGTCCAACAATGATAGACTGGATTAAGAAAATGTGGCACATACTCACCATGGAATACCATGCAGCCATAAAAAATGATGAGTTCATGTCCTTTGTAGGGACATGGATGAAGCTGGAAACCATCATTCTCAGCAAACTATCGCAAGGACAGAAAACCAAACACCACATGTTCTCACTCATAGGTGGGAATTGAACAATGAGAACACATGGACACAGGAAGGGGAACATCACACACTGGGGCCTGTTGTGGGGTGGGGGGAGGGGGGAGGGATAGCATTAGGAGATATACCTAATGCTAAATGACGAGTTAATGGGTGCAGCACACCAATATGGCACGTGTATACATATGTAACAAACCTGCATGTTGTGTACATGTACCCTAAAACTTAAAGTATAATGAGAAAAAAAAAGAGTGGTAAGAACGAACATCCTTGCCTGAGTCTTTCACCATTAAGTATATTAACTATAGGTGTTTTGTAGATGTGTTTTTATCAAGTTGAAGACGTTTCTCCTGCTGAGGGTTTTTCTTATGATTGTATGTTGATGTTGTGAAATGTTTTTTCTGCATTAATTGATATGCTTATATGAGTTTTCTTCTTTAGCCTGGTCATATGGTAGATTACATTGATTTTCAAATGTTGAAGCAGACTTACACACCTAGAATAAATGCCACTTGGACATGTTTATAATAATTTTTATACACTGCTGGATTCAATTTGCTAATGTTTTGTTGAGGAATTTTGTATCTAAGTTCATGAGAGATATTGACCTATAGTTTTCTTTTTCTGTTTTGTCTTTGTCTGATGTCAGTATTAGGGTAGTATTATCTTCATAAAGCGAGATGAGAAATCTTCTTTCCTCTTCTGTTTTCTGGAAGGGGTTGTATAAAATTGGGTTTAGTTATGCAAATGTTTGGTAGAATTCTTCAGTGAAACCATATGTGCCCAGTGATTACTTTCTCAGGAGCTTTGAAATTGCTAATTCAGTTTGGTGTTTGTAGGACTATTTAGTTTGCTTATTTCATCTTGGTTGAATTTGGTAGCTTGTGGATTTTCAAGTTCATTTCTTCTCAGTTATCAAATTTATGAGCACGAAGTCATTTGTGGTATTCCTTTATTCTCCTTTTGACATCTATAGGATCTGTATTGATAGGCCCTGATTTATTTCTGATGTTGTTGATTTGTGCCTCCTCCATCTTTCTTTCTCATCAGTCTTACTAGAGATTTATCAATTTGATTTTTTCATAGAAGCAGCTTTTTTTTCCATTGAATTTTCTCTATGGTTTTCCTGTTTACAATTCTACTAATAAATGCTCTTAGTTTTTATTATTTCTTTCCATCTGCTCAATGATCTTAAAAGTTTATTTTCTATATTTATATTTTTCATTTTAAAAGCTGATGATTTCTGAATTGACATGATGGTTCATAAATATGATTTTAATTGTGTTAAATACTGAATAATCCTTAAATTGATAACAATGTTCTATGTTTAATGTTTAAAGGTGACAAAAAGTTTAGATAGAAACCAAAAATCAGCTAATTGGCACATAATAAGTTAATGTATTTAAGTTTCCATTTGAAGTGATTCTGGGAATTTACAAGAATTCATTCTGAATCTAAAAAGTCATATCTGAGAAAAAAATTTCAACACACCTCTAAATCACTGTGCTCAGATATGTTGAGACCTAAGAAATTTCTATAAGGGTTCTTTCTTCCAAGGAGAGACAGGGAAACTGCAGAGTAGAAAATAAACTGGAGAGAAATGAATTACCCACACAGGAAAGAGGGGATCTTTTAGCTGAAATATAGCTGGAAAATTTAGGTAGAGGTCTTACACGAGAGAGAAAGAAAGGCAGAAATGTCTGAGTCAGAGAAAGATAGCTCCCTAAAGAGAAGGAGGCTGCCAAAAAGAGCAGGGGCTTGCAACTGAGCTGCATTGTGAAAAAATGTAGAGAAAAGAAGACCTTTCTTTAAAAAACACATATATGTTTTTAAGGAAGTAAAGATCAAGATCAGAAGTAAAAATTCTAGTTAATTAATCTTTAGAAATTTATTAATTCAACTTACAGTCCCTGCCCTCTTGAAGCTTACAATTTAGTCAGTTGATTCTGTTTCATTAAATTGTTTTAAAGCACATTACACTTAAAATAGAAGTTTATATATTCGTTTATACTTTAATAGCTAATAAGAGATGATGTTTTTAAAATTATAACTTTTAAACTTATATGAATCCCTGAAGTTTAGCCAGTGTGTCTGCTTTAACAATGAGTCTCATTGAGCTACAGTGAATTGAATTTTCTATAGACTAAAAACTGATGAGAAGTTAGATGCTCATTGTTTATGTCTGCTGGAGTATAAGTGCAACTGATAGGTAATTCTATTCTGTTTTTAAAAGTTAGCTCTGAATATTAGTTTCTCTCCAGTCTCTGAAGAGGTTGTATTTCTATTTTACTTCTCTTTTTTCTTTAGCTCCCTAAATATAAACTTTCCTCAATGTTTCATCTTCAGGTCGTTCCTCTTCTAGTCTTAAATTCTTTTTTAAAATTTTTTATTTACTTTTTTCCCATAAGTTATTGGAGTACAAGTGGCACTTGGTAACATGAGTAAGTTCTTTAGCAGTGATTTGTGAGATTTTTGTGCACGCATCACCCTAGCAGTGTACACTGCACCATATTTGTGGTCTTCTATCCCTCACCCCCGTCCCACTCTTCCCTCCAAGTCCCCAGAGTTCATTGCATTATTCTTATGCCTTTGCATCCTCACAGCTTAGCTTCCACATATCAGTGAGAACACATGATGTTTGATTTTCCATTCCTGAGTTACTTCACTTAGAATAATAGTCTCCATTCTCAGCCAGGTCACTGCAAATGCTGTTAATTTATTCCTTTTTATGACTGAGCAGTATTCCATCGTATATATGTATACCACAATTTCTTTATCCGCTCATTGATTGATGGGCATTTGGGTTGGTTCCATGATTTTGTGATTGTGAATTGTGCTGCTGTAAACATGTGTGTGCAAGCATCTTTTTCGAATAATGACTTCTTTTCCTCTGGGTAGATACCCAGTAGTGGAATTGCTGGATCAAATGGTAGTTCTATTTTTAGTTCTTTAAGGAAGCTCCACACTGTTTTCCATAGTGGCTGTACTAGCTTACATTCCCACCAGCAGTGTATAAGTGTTCCCTGTTCATTGCATCCACACCAGCATCTACTGTTTTTTGATTTTTTGATTATGGCCATTCTTGCAGGAGTGAGGTGGTATCACATTGCGGTTTTGATTTGCATTTCCCTGATCATAAGTGATGTTGAGCATTTTTTCATATGTTTGTTGGCCATTTGTATATTTTCTTTTGAGAATTGTCTATTCAGGTCCTTAGCCCACTTTTTCATGGGATTGTTTTTTTTTTTTTTCTTACCGATTTGTTTGAGTTCGTTATAGATTCTGGATATTAGTCCTTTGTCAGACATATGGATTGTGAAGATTTTCTCCCACTCTGTGGGTTGTCTGTTTACTCTGATTGCTCCTTTTGCAGTGCAAAATCTCTTTAGTTTAATTAGGTCACAGCTATTTATCTATTATCTTTGTTTTTATTGCATTTGCTTTTGGGTTATTGGTCATGAAATCCTTGCCTAAGCCAATATCTAGAAGGGGTTTTCCAATGTTGTCTTCTAGAATATTTATAGTTTCAGGTCTTATGTTTAAGTCCTTAATCCATCTTGAGTTGATTTTTGTATAACGTGAGAGTTGAGGAATCAGTTTCATTCTCCTACATGTGGCTAGCCAATTATCCCTGCACCATTTGTTGAAAAAGGTGTCCTTTCCCCACTTTATGTTTTTGTTCGCTTTGTCGAAGATCAGTCGGCTCTCAGTATTTGGGTTTATTTCTGGGTTCTCTATTCTGTTCTTTTGGTCTATGTGCCTATTTTTGTACCACTACTACACTGATTTGGTGACTATGGCCTTATAGTGTAGTTTGAAATCAGGTAACGTGAGGCCTACAGATTTGTTCTTTTTGCTTAGTCTTGCTTTGGCTATGTGGGCTCTTTTTTGGTTCCATATGAATTTTAGAATTGTTTTTTTCTAATTCTGTGAAGAATGATGGTATTTTGATGGAGATTGCATTGAATTTGCAGATTGCTTTTGGCAGTATGGTCATTTTCACAATATTGATTCCACCCATCTATGAGCATGGGATGTGTTTCCATTTGTTCGTGTAGTCTATGATTTCTTTCAGCAGTGTTTTGCAGTTTTCCTTGTAGAGGTCTTTCAACTCGTTGGTTAGGTATATTCCTAAGTCTTTTATTTTTTTGCATCTGTTGTAAAAGGGGTTGAGTTCTTGATTGGAGCTGAAACAATTTGAACTTGCTTCATTGCTGTTGGCGTATAGAAAAGCTACTGATTTGTGTACATTAATCTTGTACCCAGAAACTTTGCTGAATTCTTTTATGATTTCTAGGAGCTTTCTGGAATAGTCCTTAGGGTTTTCAAGGTAAACAATCATATCGCCAGCAAACAGCGACAGTTTGACTTCCTCTTTACTGATTTGGATGCCCTTTATTTATTTCTCTTGTCTGATTGCTCTGGCTAGGACTTCCAGTACTATGTTGAAGAGAAGTGGTAAGAGTGGGCATCCTTGTCTTGTTCCAGTTATCAGAGGGGATGCTTTAAACTTTTCCCTATTCAGTATTGTGTTGGCTGTGGGTTTGTCATAGATGGCTTTTATTACACTAAGGTATGTTCCTTGTCTGCTGATTTTGCTGAGAGTTTTAATCATAAATCGATGCTGGATTTTGTCTAATGCTTTTTCTGCATTTATTGAAATGATCATTTTGTTTTTGTTTTTAATTCTGTTTATGTGGGGTATCACATTTATTGACTTGAGTATGTTAAACCATGCCTGCATCCCTGGTATGAAACACACTTGATCATGGTGGATTATCTTTTTGATGTGTTGTTGGATTCGGCTGGCAAGTATTTTGTTAAGGATTTTAGCATCTATGTTAATCAAGGATATCAGTCTTCAGTTTTCTTTTTTGGCTATGTCCTTCCCTGGTTTTGGTGTTAGGGTGATCCTGGCTTCATAGAATGAATTAGGGATGGTTTCTTCTTTCTCTATCTTGGGGAATAGTGTCAAAAGGATTGGCACCAATTCTTCTTTGAATATCCGGTAGAATTCTACTGTGAATCCATCTGGTCCTGGACCTTTTTTGTTGGTAATTTTTAAACTACCATTTCAATCTTGCTGTTTGTTATTGGTCTGTTCAGGGTATTTAACTCTTCCTAATTTAAGCTAGGAGGGTTGTATTTTTCCAGGACTTTGTCCATCTCTGCTAATCTTCTAGTTTATGTCCGTAAAGGTGTTCATAGTATCATTAAATGATCTTTTGTATTTCAGTGGTGTCAGTTATATCTCCTGTTTTGTTTCTTAGTGAGGTTATTTGGACTTTCTGTCTTTTCTTGGTTAATCTCGCCAATGATCTATCAATTTTATTTATCTTTTCAATGAACTAACTTTTTGTTTCTCTTATCTTTTGTATTTTGTTGTTGTTGTTGTTGTTGTTTGTTTCAATTTCATTTAGTTCTGCTCTGATCTTGGTTATTTCCTTTCTTTTTCTGGGTTTGGATTTGGTTTGTTCTTGTTTCTCTAGTTCCTTGAGGTGTGACCTTAGAGTGTCAGTTTCTGTTCTTTCAGTCTTTTTGATGTAGGCATTTAGGGCCATGAACTTTCCTCTTAGCACTGCCTTTGCTGTATCCCAGATGTTTTGATAGGTTTTGCCATTATTGTCATTTAGTTCAAAGAATTTTTAAATTTCCATCTTGATTACATTTTTTTGACCCAGTTCTCATTCAGGAGCAGGTTATTTAGTTTCCATGTATTTGCATGGTTTTGAACCTTGCTTTTGGAGCTGACTTCCAGTTTTATTCCACTGTGGTCTGAGAGAGTGTTTGATATAATTTCGATTCCCTTAAATTTTTTGAGACTTGTTTTATGACCTACCATATTGTTGATCTTGGATAAAGTTCCACGTGCTGTCGAATAGAATGTGTATTCTGCAGTTGTTGGATAAAATGTTCTGTGTATATCCCTTAAGTCCATTTGTTCCAGGGTATAGTTTAAATCCATTGTTTCTTTGCTGGCTTTCTGTCTTGATGACCTGTGTATGCTGTCAGTGGAGTATTGAAGTCCTCCTCTATTATTGTGCTGCTGTCTATCTCATTTCTTAGGTCTATTAGTAATTGTTTTATAAATTTGGGAGCTCCAGTGTTAGGGGCATATATGTTTAGAATTGTGATATTTTCCTGTTGGACAAGGCCTTTTACACCTTTTACCATTATATAATGTCCCTCTTTGTCTCTTTTAACTGCTGTTGCTTTAAAGTTTATTTTGTCTGGTATAAGAATAGCTGACCCTGCTTGCTTTTGGTGTCCATTTGCATGAAATGCCTTTTTCTACCCCTTTACTTTAAGTTTATGTGAATCCCTGTGTGCTAGGTGAGTCTCCTGAAGGCAGCAGATGGTTGTTGTGTTCTTATCCATTCTGCAGTTCTGTATCCATTCTGCAGTTCTTATCCATTCTGCAGTTCTGTATTTAAGCGGAATATTTAGGACATTTACATTCAATGTTCATATTAAAATGTGAGGTACCGTTGCATTCATCGTGTCTTTGTTGCCTGTGAACTTTGGTTTTTTGTTTTTGCTTTTTAACTTGTATTTTTGTTTTATAGGTCCTGTGTGATCTGTGCTTTAAAGAGGTTCTCTTTTGATGTGTTTCCAGGATTTGTTTCAAGATTTAGAGCTCCTTTTAGCAGTTCTTGCAGTGGTGGCTTGGTAATGGCGAATTCTCTTAGCATTTGTTTGTCTGAAAAAGACTAGATCTTTCCTTCATATATGATGCTTATTTTCACTGCATACAGAATTCCTGGCTGATAATTGTTTTGTTTGAGGAGGCTGAAGATAGGACCCCAGTCCCTTCTAGCTTGTAGGGTTTCTGCTGAGAAATCTGCTATTAATCTGATAGGTTTTCTCTTATAGGTCACCTGCTGCTTCTGTCTCACAGCTCTTAAGATTCTTTCCTTTGTCTTAACTTTGGATAACCTGAAGACAATGTTCTAAGCAAAGATCTTTTTGTGATGAATTTCCTGGGTGTTCTTTGTGCTTCTTGTATTTGGATGTCTAGGTCTCTAGAAAGGCTGCGGAAGGCTTCCTCGATTATTCCCCCAAATATGTTTTCCAAGCTTTTAGAATTCTCTCCTTCCTCAGGAACACTGATTTAGGTTTAATTGTTTAACATAATCTCAGACTTCTTGGAGGCTTTGTTCATATTTTCTTATTCTTTTTTCTTTGTCTTTGTTGGATTGGGTTAATTTGAAGACCTTGTCTTCAAGCTCTGAATTTCTTTCTTCTGCTTGTTCAATTCTATTGCTGACTTTCCAGAGAATTTCACATTTCTAAAAGTGTGTCCCAAGTTTCCTGAATTTTTTATTGTTTTTTTCTTTAAGCTATCTATTTCCTTGAATATTTCTCCTTTCACTTCTTTTATCATATTTTAAATTTCCTTGCATTGGGCTTTGCCTTTTTCTGGTCCCTCCCTGATTAGCTTAATAACTAACCTCCTGAATTCTTTTTCAGGTAAATCAGGGATTTCTTCTTGATTTGGATCCATTGCTGGTGAACTAGTGTGATTTTTTGGGAGTGTTGAAGAGCCTTGTTTTGTCATATTACCAGGGTTGGTTTTCTAGTTCCTTCTCATTTGGGTAGGCTCTGTCAGAGGGAAGGTTTAGGGCTGAAGGCTGTTGTTCAGATTCTTTTGTCCCATGGGGTGTTCCCTTGATGTAGTACTCTCACCCTCTTCCTATGGATGTGGCTTCCTGTGAGCCAAACTGTAGTGATTGTTGTCTATCTTCTGGGTCTAGTCACCCAGCAAGCCTACCCAGCTCTGGGCTGGTACTGGGGGTTGTCTGCAAAGCATCCTGTGATGTGAAAGGGTCTCTCAGCTGTGGACACCAGTGCCTGTTCTGGCAGAAGGGAGTGCGGAGGACTCCATGAGGGTTCTTAGCTTTGGTGGTTTAATGTTCTATTTTTATGCTGGATGATCTCCTCCAAGGAGGTGCTGATTTCCAGAAAGCATCAGCTGTGGTATTATGGGAAGGAACTGGCAATGGATGGGGCCCTAGAACTCCCACGATTATATGCTCTGGTTTTTCTGCTACCAAGGTGGGTAGGGAAGGACCATCTGAGCTCAGACTCTCCTTGGGCGGATCTTGCTGTGATTGCTGTGGGGTATGGGGATAAGATTCCCAGGTCACGGGAATTTTGTATCTAGGAGGATTATGGCTGCCTCTGCTGAGTCACGCAGGTTGTCAGGGAAGTGAGAGAACGCCACCAGTCACAGGCCTCGCCCAGCTCCCACGCAAACTGAAGGGCTGGTCTCACTCCCACGGTTCTCTCCCTGCTACAGTACCCAGACAGTTTCCAAGCAGAGAGCAATACAGGCTTGAAAACCTGCCCCAGGCTATCTGCCTTCCAACTGTGAAAGGAAAGGGCTTGGTTCTTCCCCAGCTTGTGGAGTCTGCACACTGGATTTGCACACTCCCCTGAGTTCTGGCCAGTAGGTTTCTCACCCCATTCAAATTGTTGCAAGTTTCAGCTAAAGATTTCCTTCTCGCTGCGGAGTTTTACTCCCTGTTCCTCTCGTGTTGGATCCCTGTGGTGCCAGGCAGGAGTGGCCTGCTAGGGGACCCAGCAAGCTCCCAGGGCCTTTCTGCTGCTTCCTCTACCCCTGTATTTTGCTCAGCTCTCCAAATTGACTCCACTCCAGGTAAAGACGAAAACTTCTCCTGCAAACAGACCTTCAGCTTCTCCAGTGGGGGTGTGTGTTTGGGAGTGAAGGCTTTCCCTTTCCCACTTCCGCAGTTGGGGCACTCACAGTTTTGGGGGGTCTCCTAGGTCCTGCAGGAGCAGTCTGCTTCCTTCAGACGGTCTGTGGGTCCTCTCAGGATTGCTGGTTTTTTCTTGCAGTTGATCTGAAGCTAAAATTCACAATGTGAGCCACTGGCTGCTCTGTCCACAGCTGCAATCTAGCCCAGACTACTGCCCGCCATGATCCTAATCATAATATCTTAAATTCTACTACATCTCATTCTGAAATGTCTGTCTTTTTCCAATTGCTCCCCACTCCAAATCTGTCAAACTCCCATATGTACTTTCAAATCCAGCTCAGAAGTCACCTTGTCTGGAAAGTCATCCATAAATACTTCTTTCTAGAAGTCTTTTTATTCTTGTATATACTGCTTGTGCTAACATCTACTGTATTACACTGTATTTTATTTTACAGTTAACTTCCTAAGTAGACTTGATGACAGAGATTGGGTCTTATGACTCTAGTATTCCAAGTCCTTAGCACAGGGAAAGTGCTTGGTAATAAATGCTGTTGAATGAATGAATACTTTTATATATAAGCAAGCAATGGCTATGTAATACATATACAAAAATACCTAGCATATTCAGAGTATGCTTCTTTTTCTTAAGTAATAAAAAGATAGTTTAAAAGACATTTTTAACACTGCATATACTTATATGACATATATTTAGTGCTAATCAATAAAGCTAAACTTTATGAAAGAATTAATTCCAGTTAAGAAATGATGTCTCTTGCCTTAAAAATTACTATAAAGAAAATGAGAAGATTTGTCATAGCCTGCAAAGACACAGATATGCAAAATTCATGTCTGAAAGGACTGTTATCTAAAACACATGAAGAACTCTTAAAACTCAACAATGAGAAAAAGAATAACCTGATTTTAAAATGGGCAAAAGACCTGAACAGGCACCTCACAAAGATGATATACAGATGCCAAATGAGGATATGAAAAGATACTTCACATCATATGTCATTAGGGAATTGCAAATTAAAGCAGCAATGAGATACCACTAACATCTACAAGAATTGCCAAAATCCAGAACACCACTGACAACACTAAATGCTGTGATTATGTAGAGCAACAGGTACTCTCATTAATTGCTTGTAGGAATGCAAAATAGTACAGCCATTTTGTAAGGCAGTTTGATAGTGCAAAATAGTATGGCCATTTTGTAAGGCAGTTTGGTAGTTTTTTTTTTTTTTTAAAAGAAACATATTCTTACCATACAATCATGGTCCTTGGTATTTATTCAAATGAATTAAAAATTTATGTTGATGAAAAACCCATTCACAGACGTTTATAGCAGCTTTATTCATAATTGTTCAAAATTGGAAGCAACCAAAATATTTTCAGTTAGGTGAATGGATAAACTGTGGTATATGCAAGCAACAAAATATTATTTAGCACTAAAACAAAATAAGCTATCAAGCCATGAAAACATATGGAGGATATTAAATGCATATTATTAAGTGAAATAAGTGAATCTGAAAAGGCTACATACTCTGATTCCAACTATATGCATTCTGGAAAAGGCAAAACTGTAGAGATAGTAAAAAGATAAGTGGTTTCCAGGTTAGGTGTGAAGGAATGATAAAGAGTCAGAGCACGGAGGATTTCTAGAACAGTGAAACTATTCTGCATTATACTATAATGGTGGATACATGTCATTACACATTTGTCAAGACTCAGAAGATACAACACCAAGAATGAACCCTAATGTAAACTATGGACTTTGGATGATCATCATATGTCAATGTTGGTTCATCTATTGTAGCAAATGTACCACCATGATTCTGGATGTTGATAGTGGGAGAGGCTGTGGAAATGTGGGTGGGGGAGGAGAAGGTGTATGGAAAATCTCTGTGCCTTCTGCTCAATTTTGCTGTGAACCTAAAACTGTTCTTTAAAATGGTCTATTAAAAAAAGAACATCTGTCCTACATTTTTAGTGTAAATAATTAAAATAAAAAGGACAACACTATTGCATACCACATTGCAGGACCTTGCTACTTGAAATGTGTCTGTGGACCAGCTGTTAGGACAGCACCTGGGACAGAGCCTGTTGTGAATGTAGAAGCCCACTTTCCCCTCCCTGACCTACTGAATCACAGGCTGTGTTTTGAAAAGTTCCCCAGGTTATTTGTATGCACATCAGAGTTTGAGAAGCACTGGTGTGGAAAACCAACAATTAAGCTGAGTGCAAGAAGAACCAGGTTCTTTTCTTACCTCACCAACTCAAAAGTTGTTTAGCATTGGACAATGTATTGAAACTGTAGGTTTCTAGTCTGTAAAACAAGAGGGTTGAACTAGGTCAAAGGTCTTCACAGTGTGGCCTGTAGAATAGCAACATCAGCATCACCTGGGACATACTGGAAATGCAAAGGTTCTATGGACTCAGAAACAATATGGGTGAGCCCATGATCTGTTATTTAACAAGCCCTTCAGGCGCTTCTGAGGCAAACTGAATTTGAGAACCATTGGATGGCCTCTAAAGTTCTTTCCAATGTAAACCTTTTATGATCATTTGGACAAATGTAAATGTCTCAAGATCATGTATATATATGTATTTTTTTACTTGAAACTGAATAACACATTTTAAACAATGAACTGGCATTGTTTTCATTCTCAGATCATGCCTTTACCTATTCAAAATATTTCTTATATTTTTCAAAATATAAATTTCTATTTACATACAAATATATAAGTTTATGTTGAATTTTTCAGCTACAAAATCAGATTTCCTGGACTCTGATACAGAACAATTGATTTGAAGACACCATTCAGACAAAGAAACTCTGAGCTTGCTGCTCGTTAAGGGATAAAGATTTTAATCTGACATAATAGAGGGTTTTTTTTCCTTTTGTAATTAGCAAACCACACATATTTAGTGCCAGGATGGCTGGCTAGGACCATTTTCATTAACATAGTTCCCACTGAATGCTAAGGATGTCTCTTTCATCCAATAAGAAAATCTAAAAAAGAGGACAAGGTAAACTTTAATTTGGGTTAATCACAGATAAGAATGTCATGATCACATACTAAATTGTGAATCAGGAAACAGCTGATAGGATTCAGTAAGAGCACATGAAAGCAATAATTTTTTGTCTGGTTTAAGTAGGATGAGAGAATTTGGTTGCATTTGAAATTCTGTCAAGAACAACACAGACAAGCACTGTTTTTAACCCCTACTTTTATCATAAAACAATTCACAGTGTAAGAAACAAACAGAATTTTTAAAGAGGGGAACTGTGAGTATATAATCCAGCAACTCAGTTTTCTTTATCAGACAGTTGTTAATGTTACTATGGGGGAAAACATTTACATTCCAAGGTTGTGAATTCATAGGGCCATGTTTGCATTTACTTCATGAACAAAGCACCCACCAACACAGCTCCAAAGGGCTTTTTCTCTTGGAGTCTGACTGTGGATTATTAACTAATATAATTAAACAGTAGTGGGGGATGATGCATATGCATGCCTTAAGCATAATTTACTTTAACCATTTCATTTCTTATATATAAGCCCTCATAATTCATCAATGCTATCAGTTGCTGGCTCTAACATCTTCTATCTAAACCATTAGAGACAGTAGACACAGCATTGGCATTTTTGTTGTTGTTTTCTCCTAAAGATTTTCATTCTCTTGATCTTTTGAGTCTTGATGAATAGAACAATTCCACCAACATTTCTGGGAAAATTTTCAAAGAAACAGCCTTCAATTTTATGAGAGCAGATTGGCTTTTTACCTTTTTGCAGGAAACAATTAATTGGCTTTAAGCATAAATTAAGCAGGAACCTTAAAAATGGGAGGCTCTGAAAAGGGAGGGCTTTTGAAAATCTGGCCTAAATGTATTGCTGATGGCAATAAATAAATAGGATTTTGATTTCTAATAACATGTTTATCTCTCTAACCACTCTACCTCCTCAAAGGGAATGATGTGTTTGGGCTACAAAGGGTCAGCATGAACCAAAGATGAAGCCTGTGGTGGGGCAAAGGATGTGACCCCTGTGAAGAGCTGCTGAAATAGGCTCTGCAGAGAATATGCTTGGAGACACATCCATCCCCAAAGTCTCCATCCCAAAGAATCCCAAAAGACTACTCCAAGCAGATGAGAGGAACAAGAGGAATAGAGAGAAGGGAAGCTATGACAAAAGAAGTGTCAGGGGATGAGGAAATGGAGAAGTTGGAGGAAGAAATAGAGAAAAAGAGGAAGAAAACATGGGGAGGAGAACAAGAGACAGAAAAAAATTAAAAGGAAGTGAGAGGAAGGAAACAGAGGTCTGAGGAAGAGCCCCAGATGAAGAGGAGGCAGAGAAGGGGAAATAGTAAAAGAGAGAGGGCTGAGGTGGGGGTGACTTTATCTTGGGAGGGTCCCCATGGGTGTGGTTCTGGAGATTTTTCCAAATGAGGTTATGATAATTGCACATTAGACAGCCTACAGAAGCTTTTCCCCAGCATTTGTCAGCAAATGCCTCACTGGTATGGATGAAATTAGCAGACAGCCAGGGTTATTCTCCTGAGATATACTGTTTTCCTAGGTCACAAGGTGAAATTTTTTTTGCTGTAGTCATTGGAAACTAGTGAGTATAGTCAGAGGGAGGATTCTGCTGTATTGTCACATTCCAATTAACCTAGAAAAATGCCTCAGCCACTATATAATTGTTTTTCCGTAATGGATTTTTGGTCACTGTTGGATGTGCATGTCAAGCTTTCCCCTCATTTAGGGTTTACAGGATTGCCTGTGATGGAACACAAAGACATCTATCAAAGCCTTACTCACAGCTTTATGGATTCTAATTTAAAATTTTTTAATTAAATTTTTTTAAGTTTAAAATATTTGAATGACACAACATAATGATTTAAATACATGTACATTGTATAATGATGATCAATCAGCTTTGTGTTTGCTACATATATATGTAAACTGTATTTTTTTGTTATTTGTTTTTAGGACACAGAACGAGTGACATATTTTGGGAAAGAAGTCCAAATATTTTCTTAGGTTTACCTATGGTGCAATAAAATTGAATTTACTTCTGTTCAACCTGACTATAAAGTTTACGTCCTGTATATATTAATGTCTGTTACATTTGGGTTACATGTAAGTTTACTAAAAAATGGGGTTTGTCATTCATATATTTTATGATATTATCAAATTTCTTTCCCCAACTATTTCATACCTGTTTTCTCCAACAGAAAGTCTTTTATTGCAATGAGCTGACTATTGTCTCATCTAATGAGGATTAAGTATTCTGTAAATAAAAATAGATCTTATTAAATTTT
Organism: Pan paniscus; assembly: GCF_029289425.2. Classification (NCBI taxonomy): domain Eukaryota; kingdom Metazoa; phylum Chordata; class Mammalia; order Primates; family Hominidae; genus Pan; species Pan paniscus. Next base: position 117,531,956 of record NC_073253.2, on the reverse strand, counting down.
CTTTAAGTTAATATCACTGATTACTTCTTAATAATAATATTCTTAGTATATTTTAACTTGTTTTCCGGGAATTCTCCTGAAATGCTAGAAAAGCAATGTCTCTCAATAAAACACCAGTTACATAAACCCTCAAAAGCCTTTGTTTGATTTTTGTTAGAAGGTATGTACTCCTACTTAGGATATTTGGAATGTATTCAACACAAGTGTGAATGATTGGTATGTCATCTTGAGAATATATTGAAAGAAAAGTCCTTGCAGAAAAGAAAATACTTTAAAATAATCTTGTAGCATCTGCTTTATACCTGGAAAAGTAAATTTTATAGTTTAGCATTGTGATGATTTTAGAAATCTAATGTGAACTGTCCTTGCGTTTTTTATTTTCTTGTTTCAGACTATTTCCATGTACAGAACTAGTTTGACTGTTCTGAGCCTTTTTGTCCACAACTGAACACCTGAAGTAAAAGTAGCAGAGAATAATGAATTAAATTACCCTGTGGCATTTAAATTACCCTGTAGCCAGAGTTAATGTGTATGAGTGTGCAAGTATTTATTTGTAGTACTATGATGCTCAAAAGTTTATAATCTTCACCCTCTTTAGCCTATAAAGTCTTTAGCCTAAAAGTGTGAACACACCTACACTCAAGATTTGTATGTAAAGCCTACTTTTTCAGAGGAGTAACATATGAGTTACTTTCTAAATAATGCCAAAATATTACTGAAGCTCAGTATAGCATGGCTTTTTATTCTTTTTCTTTTTTGTACTGGCATGGTTCCTGAATACGATTCTAATTCATTCTTTCATAACATCAATTAAGGTATACGGGAAGGCATTCAGGAGTCTTTATTTTTTCTTTCAAACTATCAATTCTTCAGTTTTGTGAATATAGTCTTTTTTGGAAAACTGAGAATTTTCTAAATAACAGCTAATATTTTTCAGATGATGTCACACAAACTTGAATATATAATTTTCACATTATATTTATTGATGGATCTTCTCTCTGTCTCTCCCTTCAGAATCCCTTGTTTATGTTTGTCCCATCCACTCAATTCCCACATGTGTGTTTGTTTACTCATGTGAACTCATAAACAGGTCTACAAACATGTAATGTCTACACACACACATAACTAGATATTTCACAACAAGCTTGTAAGGTCTGTGTGCCGAACCTTTATATCAAACCTATGTGCCCAAAACTTAAGTACAAAGCCTGTGTGTGTATATTGAGCCTATGTACCCAAAGCTTGTATGTATAACCTGTGTATCCAAGACCTATGGCCTAGGGGGTAGAGTGTAAAGTACATGGATGTGCTGTGGCCAAGAATAGGCCGAGACAGACATCAGGGCCAGTGTGACTCAGCCAGTTCGGAGTGCAGGCACATAACTCCACTTGTTACGTAATCACTGCTATGTAGCCATAACATGGGAAGGCTCGTCACCCAACTTTGAGCCCCTATTGTTTGTAAAAGGTATAACTGCCTTGCTGATGCTATACATATGGCATGGCTTGGCTTGTGCTGAGAGACAGAATGTGAAGCTGCTGACCCTGTAAGGGAAAGCCAGCCTTGCAGGTCAGGGAATGTAGTTGCAGGAGTAGAAGCAGCAGGAGCTGCAGAGCCAGAGCAGGCAGCTGAGACAAAGGCAGACAGTGTAAGAGAGCTGCTGAATAAAACCATCTTTCACATGTCTATGGCCCCCCAAGTGTTATGTCAGCTATCTGCCACCTGAACCCACTCCCTTTAAACTTCAACATGGACTGAAACCTGAGGCTTGGCATGATACAGGTTCATATCCTTTCTTCTCTTTTGGTCATTTTTTTCCTGATATTTTTTGTCCAGATGCTACCACCTAATGGCTGGGATAAAGCTAGGTGATGTGGTGAAGGAGCCCAAGATTGAATGGAATATTCCCCTCTCTTTGTCATTTCTCCCATCTTTCCCTTCTCTCACTTAGCACTCTCAAGCTGTACCTTAGGGCTCTCTCTTCCTAGCTATGTCTCCCTACACATGCACACACTCTGGGAAGCACCTCTTATTTCTTTTTTCTTTTATAAATTATTTTTATGGAATATAGAATATATCACTTTGAGAAAAAATTTTATATCTTTACAATGAGAGCTCAATGTTTCAAATAATGTCAATGTAGTTATAATATATTTCAGATTCATATATTATTTTGCTTAACATTGTTGACCAGGGATGTCAGATGGCAGCTGTCCTTAGAAAGAAGATCAAAGTTGCAGGTGAATGATAACTAATCTGAATGGAAAGTTGAGGCAAGGCAGCCGGGACCTATTTGAGAGCCTATGGGAAGAAGCTGGGATGCAGAAAAGTAAAGCAGCAAGAGTTGGCAGAGATTAACCCTTGAGGAACTCAGAATCTTGCAGAAATTTTAGGTGAAGGTGCCTCTCTGCCCCCCTCACTCTTGGGACACACTGCTGATTGCTAAGTTTTCAGGGAGTCCCTCTGCGCTTGCAACTCCAGGCAAGCTGTTGGTGGCAATTTGGGAACTTCTCAGGGGCACAGCACCACGTGGCCAGCTAATGCTGGTGCACTCACATACTGCTCAGGCTGGAAGAGAGACAGCAGGTGCCATACTGGTTGTGCACCTCTGTGGGCCACTCCTCTGCTAGGGGAATCTTAGCCCTTGTGTTGCCACATTACCAAATGCCCTGCAAATATATCCCACAACCTGCTCTGACATTAGCCACTGCAGGGGACCAGTTGCTCCCTGGGGAGCTACGGGATTCCCAAACATCTAGTCCACAGCACTGGCTACCCCTAGAAAAGAGGGTAGTGCAGTCCACCAAAGTCTCCCCTTGGGACAAAGGAAATTCAGGTGTGATGCTGATTGCTGAAGGTGGTTGGGAATAAATATGGAATAGGGGTCACCTCCTGCTTTTCCATCTACTGTTGCAGATACATAGAGGCTTTCCCCTCTCAGGGCCGGCTTAAGTGCACTTGGATATGAACTTTCCAGTGATTTTCATGGTGGTTACAACCCCTGTTGAAAGATCCCACCCTGCCTGGGCTTGCATGAAGGGCAGGGCCCCACTCTCCCTCCCTACACAGAGAAGCAGCATTCCAGCAATAGAGGGCATACAAGCTGCAGAACTGTCTGTTCTAGACTGAGGGAAGAGACTCTGCCCTGAGGACATTTTGGTGGTTGCCACCAGAGGGGCATTTCCACAGACCTCAGTCATACTGTGGCTGGGAGCCAAAGGAAAATGTATGAGCTGAAGTTCATGAACCCTGTGACAGGGGCATGATAAGGGAGCAGATCACATTCCTGTCTACTCAAAACAAGGAGCTAGTGTACCCTCCACCCCTTCCCTCAAGACCTCAGTGCACCCCATCATGATCTCTTCCTGCCATCCCCCATCAGGACAGGAGCCTCCACTCATCATCAAACTGCCCAAAAGAGAACCAGATCTTACTCTTAATCATCACCTCCTGGAATAAAGACTGAACTGCATCATCAAATAAAAAACCTGCTGTCAGAAGGGCATAGTGCTAGTGGGTGAGATAACCTTCCTGAGTCCTCTACAGCTCAGCCCTGCAGAAGGTAGTGTGTTGGCTCATACATACAGTACATTGCTACCACAAGCAGCATTTGAAAATGCCATCCCACAAAAGCTCTCCATAACCAAGGAACCACTGAAAGTACCCAGAAACTAAGCCAAGTAATCATACACAATTTATACCACGAGCATACTCTCAAGGGAAAAAAATTAAAAATTAAAAACTTCCATTTAAACAATAGCATGTACAAAAATAAGCAATAGCCCCTTTAGATGAGAAGAAATCAGCACAAAAACTCTGGCAGTACAAAAAAACAGTATTTTGACACTTCCAAAGGATTGCATCAGCTTTCTAGCAATGGATCCTAACAAAAAAGAAAATTCTAAAATGATAAATAATTCAAAATATAGATTTTTAAGAAAGCTCAATAAGATCCAATAGAAAGTTGAAAATCAACACAAATAAATCAGATAAAATAATTCAGAATATGAAAAATGATACAGCTATTTAAGAAAAAAACCCCAAACAGGCTGGGTGTGGTGGCTCACGCCTCTAATCCCAACACTTTGGGAGGTCGAGGCAGGCAGATCAGGAGGTCAAGAGATGAAGACCATCCTGGCCAACATGGTGAAACCCTGTATCTACTAAAAATAAAAAAATTAGCTGGGCATGGTGATACACACATGTAGTCTGTAGTCGCAGCAACTCAGGAAGCTGAGGCAGGAGAATCAATTGAACCCGGGAGTCCGAGGTTGTAGTGAGCCGAGGTCACGCCACTGCACTCCAGCCTGGTGACAGAGCGAGATTCCATCAAAAAAACAAAACAAAATGAAAACAAACAGAACATCTGGAAATGAAAAATTCACTAAAGGAACTTTAAAATACACATGAAAGCTTTAACAATAGACCAAGCAGAAGAAAGAATTTAAGAGCTTGAAGACAAGTCTTTTGAACTCAGTCAGACAAAAATAAAGAAAAAATAATTTTTAAAAAGGGACAAAGCCTTTGAGAAATATGGGATTATGTAAAGTGACCTTTGACTAGTAGCCATCCCTGAGAAAGAAGAAGAAAAAGTAAGCAACTTGGAAACCATATTTGAAAGAATAATTCAGGAAAATTTCTCTGATCTTGCTAGAGAGGTAGACATCCACATATTAGAAATTCAGAGAATATCTGTGAGATACTACACGAAGCAAACGTTACCAAGGCATATAATCATATGACTATCCAAGGCCAACATAAAAAGAGAAAAAATCTTAAAAGCAGATAGAGAGAAGGGTCAGATCACTACAAAGGAAATCTCATCAGACTAACAGCTGAATTCTTAACAGAAACAATAGTCTAAAGAGGTTGGGAACCTATTTTCAGCTTCCAAGAAAAAAAAATTTCAGCCAAGAATTTTATATCCTGACAAACCAAGCTTCATAAATGTAGGAGAAATAAAGTATTTGCCAGACAGGCAAACACTAAAGGAATTCATCACTACTAGACCAGTTGTACAAGAAATGCTCAAAAGAATTGTAAACATGGAAATGAAAGAATACTTAGTATCATAAAAGCACATGTAAATACAATGTTCATTGGTTCTATAAAGCAATTATAAAATTGAGACTACAAAGTTACTAGCTAACACTGTGGCAAACAAACAACAACAACAACAAATCACCTCACATAGCTTTATTAACCTTGAACATAAATGGCCTAGATGCTCCACTTAAAAGATGAAGTTTGGGAAATTGGATACAAGAAAAGATCCAACCATCTGCTGCCTATAAAAGACCCACCTAATGTGTAAAGACACTCACAGGCTCAAATTAAAGGATAGAAAAAAGTTATATCATGCAAATGGAAAACAAAAAATAGCAGGGTTTGCTATTCTTATATCAGATAAAATAGACTTTAACCCAAAGACAGTACAACAAGAAGAGCATTATATTATGATAAAACATTCAATTCCACAAGGAGCTTTAGCCTAAATATATATGTACCCAACACCAGAGCACCCAGACTTATAAAACAAGTACTACTAGATCTAAGAAAATAGCTAGACAGCTGAAATGGTTTGGCTTTGTGTTCTTAACCAAATTTCATGTCAAATTATAACCCCCATGTGTTGGGGGAGAAATCTGGTGGGGGGTGATTAGATCATGGGAGCAATTTCTAATAGTTTAGCACCATTCCCCTAGTGCTGTCTCATCATAGAGTTCTCAGGAGATCTGGCAGTTTAAAAATGTAGTGCCCTCCCTTTCTCTCTCTTTCGTCACTGTAGCAGGACATGCTGGCTTCCCCTTTGCCTTCTGCTATGATTGTAAATTTCCTGAGGCCTCCTAGCCATGCTTCTGGTTAAGTCTGCAGAACTGTGAGTCAATTAAACCTCTTTTCTTCATAAATCACCCAGTCTCAGGTAGTTCAATGTAGCAGTGTGAGAATGAACCAATACAACAGCAATACAATAACAGTGGAAGACTTTAACCCTTCTGACTACATTAGACAGACAATCAAGGCAGAAAATTAACAAAGAAACTCTGGACTTAAACTGGACTTTTGACCAAATGGACCTAATAGACATCTACAGAACATTCCACTCAACAACAGCAGAACACATTTTTCTCATCTGCACATAAAACATTCTCTAAAATTATTTATATGCCTGGCCATTAAGCAACTCTCAATAACTGCAAAAAAATCAAAATCATATGAAGTATCTTCTTGGTCACAATGAAATAAAATTAGAATTTAATAATGAAAAGGAACTCACAAAACCACATGAGTACATAGAAACCAATCAACTTGCTCCTGAAAAACTTTTGAGTAAATAATACAATTGTCAGAAATCAAAATTTTTTTTAAACAAATGAAAATAGAAATACCACATACTAAAACCTCTGGAATAGAGCAAGAGCAGTGTTAAGAGAAAGGTTTACAGCATTAAATGCCTACATCAAAAAGACAGAACGATCTCAAATTAACGACTTAATTTCACAACTCAAAGAACTAGGAAAAACAAGAGCAAGCCAAACTCAAAGCTAGCGGAAGAAAAGGAATAACAAAGATCTGAGCAGAAATAAATAAAATTGAGACCCCCCACCCCAGAAAAAATACAAACACTCAACAAAATGAAAAGCTGGTTCATTGAAAGAATAAACAAAATAGAATACTAACTAGATTAATCAAGAAAAAAATCAGAGAAAATTCAATTAAGCATGATTGGAAATGGTGAAGGTGACAGATGTTACAACTGACACCACAGAAACACAAAAGATCATCAGACACTATTATGAACATCTCTATGTACACAAACTAGAAAACCTAGAAGAGATAGATTCATTCCTGGAAACATACCACCTCCCATGATTAAACCACAGAGAAATAGAAATTCTGAACAGACCAATAATGAGTAATGAAATTGAATCAGTACTAAAAAAAACCTACCAACAAGAAAAAGGCCTGGACTGGACAGATTAACAGTCAAATTTTACTATACATGCAAAGAAGACCTGATAAAAATATTACTGAAACAGTTCCATGAAACCAAGGAGGAGGGACAGGCCAATATCCCTGCAGGACACAGATGCAACAAAAATCCTCACTGAAATACTAGCAAGTCAAATCCAACAACACATCAAAAACACACTCCATCACAATCAAGTGGGCTTTATTCAGGGATGCAAGGATGGTTCAAAATATGCAAATAAATAAATGTGTTTCATCACATAAACAGAATTAAAAACAAAAACCATATGATCATCTGCATCTCAATCAATGCAGAAAAGGCATTGATAAAATTCAACATTCCTTCATGATGAAAACCCTCAACAACCTAGGCATTGAAGGAATATATCTCAAAATAATAAAAGCCATATATGACAAACTCACAGCCAATATCAAACTGAATGTGATAATGTTGAAAGCAATTCCTCTAAGAACTGGAAGAGACAAGGATGTCTACTCTCACTACTCCTATTCAACCAGAAGTTCTAGCCAGAGCAATCAGCCAAGAGAAAGAAATAAAAGCATCCAAATTGGAAAAGATGAAGTCAAATTATCTCTGTTTCCTGATGATGCAATCTTCTATCTAGAAGACCCTAAAAATTCCTCCATAAAACCCCTAGATTTGATGAATGACTTCAGTGAAGTTTCAGGCTTCAAAATTAGTGTACAAAACTCATTTGCACTTCTATGTACCAACAATACTCAGTCTGTGAACAAAATCAAGAACTCAATTCCATTTGCAATAGCCATAAAAAATTAAAATACCTAGGAATACATTTAACCAAGCAGGTGAAATACCTCTATAAGGAGAACAAAACACTGATGAAAAATCACAAATGACAAAAAACATTCCATGTTCATGGAGCGAAAGAATAAATATTGTTAAAATGCCCATATTGCCTAAAGAAATCCACAGATTCAACACCATTCCTATCAAGTTACCGATGTCATTTTTTACATAACTAGAAAAACGCTATTCTAAAATTCAGATGGAAACACAAAAACAGTCCAAATAGCCAAAGTAACCCTAAGTACAAGGAAAAAAACCAGAAGCATCACATTACTTTACTTCAAACTACACAAGTCAATAGTAACCAAAACAGCTTGGTGCTGGTACAAAAATAGACACAGACATGAGTGGAACAGAATGGAGAATCCAGAAATAAACTCACATACCTACAACCAACTGATCTTTGACAAAGTTGATGTAAATAAGCAATGGGGAAATGACACCCTTATTCAAAGAATGGTTCTGGGAAAACTGGCTAGCTATACGCAGAAGCATGAAACTGGCCCTCTACTTATCACCATATAGAAAAATTAACTAAAGATGGATTAAAGACTTAGATGTGGGAGGAGATTCAAGATGGCCGAATAGGAACAGCACTGGTCTGCAGCTCCCAGCAAGATCAATGCAGAAGGCGGGTGATTTCTGAATTTCCAACTGAGGTACACAGTTCATCTCACTGGGACTGGTTGGACAGTGGGTGCAGCCCACAAAGGGTGAGCCAAAGCAGGGTGGGGCATCACCTCATCTGAGAAGTGGAGGGAGTCAGGGAATTTTCCCCCCTACCTAAGGAAAGCCATGAGGGTCTGAGCCTGAGGAACTCTGGCACAGATACTGCGCTTGTCCCATAGTATTCACAACCCACAAACCAGGAGATTCTCTCCAGTGACTACCCCACTAGGGCCCTGGGTTTCAAGCACAAAACTGGGCAACCAATTGGGCAGACATCGAACTAGCTGCAGGAGTTTGTTGTTGTTGTTGTTGTTGTTGTTGTTTTTTGTTTGTTTGTTTGCCATACCCCAGTGGTGCCTGGAATATCAGCAAGACAGAACTGTTCACTCCCCTGGAAAGGGGGGATGAAGCCAGGGAGCCAAGTGATCTGGCTTGGCAGGTCCCACCCCCACGAAGCACAGGAAACTAAGATCCACTGGCTTGAAATTCTCACTGCCAGCACAGCAGCAACCTGAGATCCACCCGGGATTGTGGAGCTTGGTGGGGGGAGGGGCATCCACGATTGCTGAGGCTTGAGTAGGTGGTTTTACAGCCACAGTGTAAACAAAGCCACTGGGAAGTTCAAACTGGGTGGAGCTCACTGCAGCTCAACAAGGCTGCTGTGGCCAGACTGCCAGATTGTTTCTCTCTGGGCAGGGCATCTCTGTAAAAAAGGCAGCAGCCCCAGTCAGGGCCTTATAGCAGACTTAAACGTCCTTGCCTGATGGCTCTGAAGAGAGCAGCAGACATCCTAGCACAGCATATGAGCTCTGCTAAGGGTCAGTCTGCCTCCTCTAGTGGGTCAATGACCCTCATGTATACTGACTGAGAGACACCACCCATTTGGGGCCAACAGACATCCCATAGAGGAGAGCTCTGGCTGGCATCTGGCAGGTGCACTGCTGGGCCGAAGCTTCCAGAGGAAAGAACAGGCAGCAATCTTTGCTGCTCTGCAGCCTCCACTGGTGATGCTCAGGCAAACAGGATCGGGAGTGGACCTCCAGCAAACTCCAGCAGACTGGCAGCAGAGGTGCCTGACTATTAGAAGGAAAAAAACAAATGGAAAGGATTAGCACATCCACTCAAAGACCCCATCCAAAGGTCACCAACATCAAAGACCAAAAGTAGATAAATACACAAAGATGGGGAAAAACCAGTGCAAAAAGGCTGAAAATTCCAAAAACCTGAACATCTCTCCTCTTCCAAAGGATCACAACTCCTTGCCAGCAAGGGAACAAAACTGGATGGAGAATAAGTTTGACAAACTGACAGAAGTAGGCTTCAGAAGGTGGGTAATAACTAACAACTCTGAGCTAAGGAGCATGTCCTAACCCAATGCAAGGAAGCTAAGAACCTTGAAAAAAGGTTAGTCAGATTGCTAACTAGAATAACCAATGTAGACAAGAACATAAATGACATGATGGAGCTGAAAAACACAGCACGAGAAGTTTGTGAAGAATATACAAGTATCATTAGCCAATTCGATCAAGTGGAAGAAAGGATATCAGTGATTGAAGATCAAGTTAATGAAATAAAGAAAGACAAGATTAGAGAAAAAAGAATAAAAAGGAATGAACAAAGCCTCCAAGAAATATAGGATTATGTGAAAAGACAAAATCTACGTTTGATTGGTGTACCTGAAAGTGACGGTGGGAAAGGAACCAAGTTGGAAAACACTCTTCAGGATATTATCCAGGAGAACTTCCCCAACCTAGCAAGACAGGCCAACATTCAAATTCAGGAAATACAGAGAAAACCACAAAGATAATCCTCGAGAAGAGCAACCCCAAGACACATAATTGTCAGATTCACCAAGGTTGAAATGAAGGAATAAATGTTAAGGGCAGCTAGGGAGAAAGGTCAGTTTACCTACAAAGGGAAACCCATCAGACTAACAGCAGATCTCTCTGCAGAAACCCTACATGCCAGAAGAGAGTGGGGGCCAATATTCAACATTCTTAAAGAAAAGAATTTTCAACCCAGAATTTCATATCCAGCCAAACTAAGCTTCAGAAGTGAAGGAGAAATAAAATCCTTTACAGACAAGCAAATGCTGAGGGATTTTGTCACCACCAGGCCTCCCTTACAAGAACTCCTAAAGGAAGCACCAAACATGGAAAGGAACAACTGGTACCAGACACTGCCAAAACATACCAAATTGTAAAAAACATTGACACTATGAAGAAATTGCATTAACTAATGGGCAAAACAACCAGCTAGCATCATAATGACAGGATCAAAATCACACATAACAATATTAACCTTAAATGTAAACTGACTAAATGCCCCAATTAAAAGACAGAGACTGGCAAATTGAATAAAGAGCCAAGACCCATCAGTGTGCTGTATTCAGGAGACTCATCTCGTGTGCAGTGCAATGACACGCATAGGCTCAAAATAAAGGGAGGGAGAAATATTTACCAAGCAAATGGAAAGCAAAAAAAAAGCAAGAGTTGCAATCCTAATCTCTGAAATAGACTTTAAACCAACAAAGATCAAAAGAGACAAAGAAGGGCATTACATAATGGTAAAGGGAACAATGCAGCAAGAAGAGCTACTATCCTAATATATATGTACCTAATACAGGAGCACCAAGATTCATAAAGCAAGTTCTTAGAGACTTACAAAGAGACTTAGATTCCCAAACAATAATAGTGGGATACTTTAACACCCCACTGTCAGTATTAGACAGATCAACAAGACAGAAAATTAACAAGGATATTCAGGACTTGAACTCAGCTCTGGAGCAAGTGGACCCAATAGACCTCTACAGAACTCTCCACCCCAAATCAACAGAATATACATTCTTCTCACCACCTCATTGCACTTATTCTAAAATTGACCACATAATTGGAAATAAAACACTCCTCAACAAATGCGAAAGAATGGAAATCATAACGAACAGTCTCTCAGACCACAGTACAATCAAATTAGAACTCAGGATTAAGAAACTCATTCAAAACCATACAAATACATGGAAACTGAATAACCTGCTCCTGAATGAGTACTGGGTACATAACGAAATGAAGGCAGAGATAAAGATGTTCTTTGAAACCAATGAGAACAAAGACACAACGTACCAGAATCTCTGGGACACATTTAAAGCAGTGTTTAGAGGGAAATTAATAGCACTAAATGCCCACAGAAGAAAGCAGGAAGGATCTAAAATTGACACCCTAACATCAAAATTAAAAAAACTAGAAAAGCAACAGCAAACAAATTCAAAAGCTAGCAGAAGACATGAAATAACTAAGATCAGAGCAGAACTGAAGGAGACAGAGACACGAAAAGCACTTCAAAATATCAATGAATCCAGGAAATGGTTTTTTGAAAAAACAAACAAACAAAAATAAAAAACAAAATAGACTGCTAGCCAGACTAATAAAGTAGAAAAGAGAGAAGAATCAAATAGACACATTAAAAAATGATATAGGAGATATCACCACTGATCCCACAGAAATACAAACTACCATCGGAAAATACAATAAACATATCTATGCAAATAAACTAGAAAATCCATAAGAAGTGGATAGATTCCTGGACACATACACCCTCCCAAGTCTAAGCCAGGAAGAAGATGAATCCCTGAACAGACTAATAACAAGTTCTGAAATTGAGGCAGTAATTAATAGCCTACCAACCAAAAAAAGTCCAGGACCAGACTGATTCACAGCCAAATTCTACCAGAGGTACAAAGAGGAGTTGGTACCATTCCTTTGGAAACTATTCTAAACATAAAATGAATCCTCCCTAATTCATTTTATGAGGCCAGTGTCATTCTGATACCAAAACCTGGCAGAGACACAACAAAAAAAGAAAATTTCAGGCCAATATCTCTAATGAACATCAATGTGAAAATCCTCAATAAAATACTGGCAAACTGAATCCAGCAGCACATCAAAAAGCTTATCCAACATGATCAAATTGGCTTTATCCTGGGATGCAAGGCTGGTTCAACATATGCAAATCAATAAATGTAATCCATCACATAAACAGAACCAATGAGAAAAAACACACAATTATCTCAATAGATGCAGAAAAGGCCTTCAGTAAAATTCAACAAGCCTTCATGCTAAAAACTCTCAGTAAACTAGGTATCAATGGAACATGTCTCGAAATAATAAGAGCTATTTATGACAAACCCACAGCCAATATCATACTGAATGGGCAAAAACTGGAAGCATTCCCTTTGAAAACTGGCACAAGACAGGGATGCCCTCTCTCACCACTCCTATTCAACATAGTATCGGAAGTTCTGGCCAGGGCAATCAGGCAAGAGAAAGCAATAAAGAGTATTTAAATAGGAAGACAGGAAGAAAATTGTCTCTGCAGATGACATGATTGTATATTTAGAAAACCCAATCATCTCAGCCCAAAACCTCCTTAAGCTGATAAGCAACTTCAGCAAAGTCTCAGGATACAAAATCAATGTGCAAACATCACAAGCATTCCTATACACCAATAACAGACAAACAGAGGGCCAAATCATTAGTGAACTCCCATTCACAATTGCTACTAAGAGAATACAATACCTAGAAATACAACTTACAAGGGAGATGAAGGACCTCTTCAAGGAGAACTACAAACCACTGCTCAAGGAAATAAGAGAGGACACAAACAAATGGAAAAATATTCCATGCTCATAGATAGGAAGAATCAATATTGTGAAAATGGCCTTACTGCCCAAAGTAATTTATAAATTCAGTGCTATCGCCATCAAGCTACCACTGATTTTCTTCACAGAATTAGAAAAAACTACTTTAAATTTCATATGGAACTATAAAAGAGCCTGCGTTGCCAAGGCAATCCTGGGCAAGAAAAACACAGCTGGAGGCATCATGCTACCTGACATCAAGTATACTACAAGGCTACTGCAACCAAAACATCATGGTACAGGTACCAAAACAGAGGCCTCAGAAATAATGCCACACAGCTACAACCATCTGATCTTTGACAAATCTGACACACAAAAGCAATGTGGAAATGATTCCCTGTTTAATAGATGGTGATGGGAAAACTGGCTAGCCATATGCAGAAAACTGAAACTGGACCCCTTCCTTACATCTTTTACAAAAATCAACTCAAGATAGATCAGAGACTTAAATGTGAGACCTAGAACCATAAAAATCCTAGAAGAAAACCTGGGCAATACCATTCAGGACACAGGCATGGGCAAAGACTTCATGTCTAAAACACCAAAAGCAATGGCATCAAAAGCCAAAATTGACAAATAAGATCTAATTAAACTAAAGAGCTTCTGCCCAGCAAAGGAAACTATCATCAGAGTGAACAGGCAACCTACAGAATGGGAGAAAGTGTTTGCAATCTATCCACCTGACAAAGGGCTAATATCCAGAATCTACAAAGAACTTAAACAAATTTACAAGGAGAAAACAACCCCATCAAAAAATGGGCAAATGATATAAACAGACACTTCTCAAAAGAAGACATTTATGCAGCCAACAGACATATGAAAAAATGCTCATCATCACTGGTCATTAGATAAATGCAAATCAAAACCACAATGAGATACCATCTCACACCAGTTAGAATGGTGATCATTAAAAAGTCAGGAAACAACAGATACTGGAGAGGATGTGGAGAAATAGAAACTTTTTACACTGTGGGTGGGAGTGTAAATTAGTTCAACCATTATAGAAGACAGTGTGGGGATTCCTCAAGGATCTAGAACCAGAAATACCATTTGACCAAGCAATCCTGTTACTGGGTATATACCCAAAGGATTATAAATCATTCTATGATAAAGACACATGCACATGTATGTTTATTACAGCAATATTCACAATAGCAAATACTTGGAACCAACCCAAATGTCCATCAACGATAGACGGGATTAAGAAAATATGGCACATATACACCATGGAACACTATGCAGCCATAAAAAAGGATGAGTTCATGTCCTTTGCAGGGACATGGATGAAGCTGGAAATCATCATTCTCAGGAAACTATCACAAGATCAGAAAACCAAACACTGTATGTTCTCACGCATAAGTGGGAGTTGAACAATGAGAACACATGGACACAGGGAGGGGAATATTGCACACCAAGGCCTATTGGGGGTTGGGGGCTAGGGGAGAGATAACATTAGGGAAAATACCTAATGTAGGTGACGGGTTGATGGGTGCAGCAAATCACCATGGCACATGTATACCTATGTAACAAAACTGTACGTTCTGCACACATAACCCAGAACTTAAAGTATATATGTGTGTGTGTATATATATATATATATATATTTTTTTTTTAAAGACTTAGTTGTAAGGCCTGAAACTATCAAAATCTTAGAAGAAAACAGGAAAAACTCTTCTGGACGTTGGCCTAGGCAAGGAATTTATGACTAAGACCTCAAAAACAAATGCAACAAACCAAAAATTGACAAATGGAACTTAATTAAACTAAAGAGCTTCTGCACAGTAAAAGAGAAACCAACAGAGTAAAGAGACACTTTAGAGAATGTAGGAAATATTTGCAAACTATGCATGTGACATAGGACTAATATCTCGAATCTATAAGGAACTCAAGTCAACAAGAAAAAAAACAACCCTCCAAAAGTGGGCAAAAGACACAAACAGACACTTCTCAAAAGAAGACATACAAGTGGCCAAAAAAAAAATAAATTAAAAATACTCAACATCACTAATCATCAGAAGAATGCAAATGAAAATCACAATGAGATGCCATCTCACATAAGTGAGAATGCCTATTAGTAAAAAAAAACAACAACAAAAAACAAAAGCCAAAAATCAAACAAACAAAAAAACAAATCCCCAATAGATATTGGTGAGGAAGCAGAAAAAGGGGAATGCTTGTACACTGTTGGTGGAAATAAAAATTAGTTCAAATCCTATGCAAGACCATATGGAGATTTCTCAAATAACTAAAAATACAACTACAAATCAACTCAGCAATCGCACTACTGGGTGTCCACCCAAAGGAAAATAAGTTATTTTATCAAAAAGACACCTGCACTCATATGTTTATCTCAGTACTAGTCACAATAGTGAAGTCACGGAATCAACATAAGTGTCCATTGGTGGTTGATTGGATAAAGAGCATTTGGAATATATATACCATGGAATACTATGCAACCATAAAAAAAGAATATAATCATGTCCTTTGCAGCAACATGGATGGAGCTGGAGGCCATTATCCTAAGTGAAATAACTCAGAAACAGGAAATCAAATACCACGTGTTCTCACTTATAAGTGGGATCTAAACAATGGGTACACAAGGACATAAAGATAGAAATAATAGACACTGGGAACTCCAGAAGGGGGAAGTCTGGGAGAGAGATGAGGATTGAAAAATTGCTTATTGGGTACAATGTTTACTCTTTGGGTGATAGATTCACTAGAAGTTCAAACCCCACCATTATGCAATATATCCATGTAACAAACCTGCACATGTACCTCCTGAATCTAAAATAATGGAAAATAAGAAAAATACATTATTTTACTATAATTGAATTATTGGTATTAGTTCTGGGAGGCTATATTTTTTATATTTAAATTTTGGGCTGGATATGAAAAGTACATTATGTGAAAGGTATCTGATTAGACTAGCATTAATTAATTTTACTTTGGCATTTGGACAACTTGTAAAATTTTAGTGCCATTTTTTCACTCTGTTTTCTTAGTTGTAGGGCCAGTATCTAATTAATCCTACTATTAGTGATTTTTAAATTTTAGCTATTTTGTTTTATAGCCAAGAGCTTTCATAACTCTATAAGAAAATAAGAAAAGTTATCAATGGAACAGAATAGAGAGCCCCAAAATAAATCCAAACAATTAATTTTCAACAAGGACATTAAGAAGGCACAATGGGGAAAGGATAGTCTCTTCAATAAATGGTGTCAGGAAGACTGGATATTCACATGCAAAAGAATGAAATTGTATCTCTTATGCCACACACAAACATCAACTCATCAAAATGGATTAAAGACCTAAACATAAGACCAGAACTGTAAAACTCCTAGAAAAAAAATAGAGGAAAAGTTCCTTGGCATTACCTTAGCAATAATATTTTGGATATGACATAAAAGCACAGGCAGCAAAAGCAAAAATAAACAAATGGGACAACATCAAACTAAAAAGCTTCTGCACAGCAAGAAAATATACATATATATCAACAAAAATGTAAAGGAAGACTACAAATGGGGAGAAAATATTCGTAAAACATGTATCTGACAAGAGTCTAGTCTCCAAAATAAGTAAGGATCTTACAAATAACCCAATTTTAAAAAGGACAAAGGACCTGAATAGATATTACTCCAAAAGAGACATAAAAATGCCCAAAATGTCTTTGAAAAGGTGCTCAACATTACTAATCATCAGGAAAATGTAAGTTAAAACCATAATCGGATATCGCCTCATATCTGCTAGAATGGCTATTATCAAAAAGAAAAGACATAGGTGTTGGTGAGAGTGTGAAGAAAAGAGACCCCCTTGTGTACACTCTTGGTGTTCATGTAAATTGGTACAGCCATTATGCAAAACAATATAAACATTTGTTAAAAAATTAAAAATAGAACTACAATTTGACCTAGAAATCTCTGTTACGGGTATATACCCAAAATAAATGAAATCAGCATCTTGTAGAGATATCTATAGTCCCATGTTCATTGCAACATTATTCACAATAGCCAGAAAATCAAACAACCTAAGTGTCTGTTGGCCAATAAATGCATCAACAGATGAATGGATAAAGAAACTGCAGTACACATACAATGGAGTATTATTTAGCCTTAAAAAGAAGGAGATCCTGCCATTTATAACAATATGGGTGAAACTGGAGGAAATTATATTAAGTGAAATAAGCCAGATGCAGAAAGATCAATACTTAATGATCTCATACATGGAATTTTTAAAAAGTCAAGTGCATAGAAATAGAGAGTAAAATGGTGGTGGCTGGAGGTAGGGGTGGGGAATAGGGAGATGTAGAGAATCTCATGTTTCTGAATATTCCTTAGTCCTGCAGTCCATCCAAATGCATCTGTTTTGTGTCAGAGAGTCTTGGTTTTTGGTAAATAATGAGCAGCAATGAATTAATTATAAAACTACACCATCAGTGTGAAAGCAAGGTAATACATTCCCTTTTGCAGAGAGCATAAGTTTTTCCCAAGCTGTGTGTCTCTTTCTTATGTGTCACCTCCTCAAGAAGACTTCTCCTGACCTCCCTCCTCCAAACTATTCTCTATTCCATCACTGGTTTTTTTCCTTCACAGCATTTAAAAACTTCATGCTGCTATAAAGACATATGCACATGTATGTTTATTGCAGCACTATTCACAATAGCAAAGACTTGGAACTAAGCCAAATGTCCAACAATGATAGACTGGATTAAGAAAATATGGCACATATACACCATGGGATACTATGCAGCCATAAAAAATGATGAGTTCATGTCCTTTGTAGGGACATGGATGAAGCTGGAAACCATCATTCTCAGCAAACTATTGCAAGGACAAAAAACCAAACACCGCATGTCCTCACTCATAGGTGGGAACTGAACAATGAGAACACATGGACACAGGAAGGGGAACATCACACAGCGGGGACTGTTGTGTCGGGGGGAGGGGGGAAGGATAGGATTAGGAGATATATCTAATGCTAAATGACGAGTTAATGGGTGCAGCACACCGACATGGCACATGTATGCATATGTAACAAACCTGCACGTTGTGCACATGTACCCTAAAACTTAAAGTATAATAATAATAAAATTAAAAAAAAACAAAATGAAAAGATAAAATGAAGTAATTAAAGTTTGAACAAGTCCTTAAATACCCAATGCAGACTTTCTAAACATAGCTTATGTGTAAAGAAATATAGATATTATAATTGCTGACTTATTCTTATGCCGAAATAAAAATGATATTTGATACTGATATTGACAGAGTTAAGCATGAACAAGTTGTAAAAAAAAAAAAAAGAAAATTTTCCTTAAAGTATTTAATGTTCCCCCCTCTAACCATTCATAAATGCCAAACACAAAACTTGCTCCCCACCCCAAATGTTTAATTAATAAATATATTCTTGTTGGGTGAATTTTATGGTGGGACTCTCAGGTATTTCAGAGCTGATAAATCTTTTGGCACTTCTGAATTATACTTTTAGATGTCAGGATATTTAGGCATTATCTTTGAGGAAGGTGACTGCATGCTCAGACACTCTGCCAAGAAGTGTGCTTCTTCCTTCTTAACCACTTCCTTCCCCAATGGCTCAGGCACTCCTCAGAATCCATCTCCTGGGGCTATCAGATTAAACCAAGCAGGAAAGCTGGTAGAAAGGTTAATATGATTGGATCCAAAACTTGGAATGGTTTAAATTCAAGGGTTTAGTTGCTAATTTTAGTCCCAGGGTAGAATATTCAACAAGTAGACTGTGACTCTGTTTAAATAATCTTCCTTAATGATGATGTAAAGTGAAATAAATTGGTTTTAAAATGTCCTGGAGACAGACAATTTTTTTTTTCCTTTTTTGGTTTGTGCTTATGCCCACTCAGACTGGGTATAAATGAACATAGGCATGTAGAGTTGCCATTTAGGAAAAATTGACAAATACAGTTTTGGATGTATTATAAAATGTAAAAAAATATGATCTAGACCTCCCACTGAGTTGCTGTGAATCAACTTAGCCATTTTTTGCTTACCCACAGTGGCCCTTCGTTTTCTATAACTCTTTTCCTGCCTCCTCCCCTCTTAACCCCCACTATTTCTCACACAGAAAAATGTTTAAAAATAATATAATAGTAATAATAGTTTTGATTCTAAATCTCTTAATTTGTTTTACTGCTTTAGCCTAAGTTATTTATTCAGGATCAACATATTATTCCCATCCTGGCCCATGGTGTAGCATTTATTTTGCAATTATCATCCTTATTTAGTTAAATGTTTTCAAACACATAGCTCTATGTATGATACCTTCTTTTTTGAAGTAATTGAAAAATACTCTGTACATGGCTTCAGCCCTCAGAACATCTCTATTTTGGAGTTTTAATAGTCTTTCTGCTTTTCAGCAGCATGGTATTTTGTATTAAGCAAGATATGCTTTAGAAGCCAATAAATAAGAACAATAATTGTCTTCATGTTTATCAACTCAGACTCTTTCACTCTTGTCTTCATCATGCATTTTGCCACTTAAGGCAAAACCAAGGACTTGTAGTTTGCTTATATTTATCTATTGCCTGCCAAATGGTCCTCTGCTCTCCTACTCCCCTGCCTCCCACCAACCAGGATAACAACATAAGTTTAAGTTCTTCTTATTTGATGGCTTTCTTTGGTTCTTTCATATTTCTGAAGCTTACTTTTTATGCACAAAATTTAAAATAGAAGTGAATGCCATCTTTGTTTTTTATAATTAAACCCTCATTTAATTAAATTGAATTTCACTGGCAGGACTTCAAGGCATAACCTTCCACTTATTATCACCATCTTTTGTGATTCCTGCAGTCATTACTTCTGTGGCAGATGATTGTGGTTTACGTTTTTTTCTTGTTGTTTTTTAAATATATGTCCCTTACTGTTCTTTGGAAAGTGGCCATTGTTAAGATGGAGGTTCTTCCATACTTCCAAGTTTATGTTTGTCAGATGCTCTAGAATAAATGATTATTCAAAACATATTTGAATAATTTTTCTTTTCTTCTATAGCTTAAGTTTAGTATCCAAAAAAAACAACAAATTAAAACATAGTTTTCTTCTTACATATTTAAAAAATAGTCACATGCATAAATGCAAGGCTCTTTTTTTTTGTATCTGTAGACAGCGCTATTGACATTAACTCTACAACTCCAACTGGGTCCCCAGTATGCTGATGAGGAACTGGTGTGTCATCAAAGTGCCTGAGGGAAAGAGAAGGAATATAGGGGAATTTCCAAGCCACAGGAGGGCATCGTAAGAGTCTGTTTCTGTCATCAGCACAGCAAGGCTAACGTCTAAACCTATACTTTAGGATTTTGTCTGCCATCACCAATGGTCAACCCAATGTCCAATGTCAAACAAATGTCACTATTTTATAGAAAAAAGGACTTGTTTACCTTGTAAATGTGTTTAAAAGGAGAATTTTGGGCTACTAAAGCACTGTCTCTAGCAAACATAAATGTAGGCTGTAGTGATTCTTTTCTTCATTAACACTTTTTTGTTCTCATACATTTCTGTTATTATGTCACTCTGTCTTCTCAAGTGCCAGTAACTTTCACAGAGGCATAGACAAACAAGTAGAAATGCAAACAATGCCTAGCCAGTGGATCTCAATAGGAGCCAGAGAAGAGGTAGGTAGTTGTGGGTGCTAAGTAAAGTCTGAAAGTTCGATTAAGCAAGCTCCTATAAGATAAGGAACTGGAGTATGCAGTTGGGATCATAACAAGGGCCCAAAGAAGATAACATTGTATCCCCCACATCATATTCAAAAACATAGGTGGTGGCTGGGCATGGTGGCTCATGCCTGTAATCCCAGCACTTTGGGAGGCCAAGGCAGGTGGATTACATGAGGTCAGGAGTTCAACACCAGCCTGGCCAACATGGTACTTGGGAGGCTGAGGCACGAGAATCACTTGAACCCAGGAGGTTGCAGTGAGCTGAGATTGCACCACTGCACTCCAGCCTGGGCAATAGAGTGAGACAATATAAAACAAATAATAATACTAATACTAATAATAATAATAAAATGAACAAAAACAAAAACAAAAAAACACCACAGGTGGAAACTCAACTCAAGACAACTGAGATGCTTCTACGTAAGTAAAAATGATAGCAGAGTGTGATGGTTAACACTGAGTGTCAACTTGGTTGGATTGAAGGATGCAAAGTATTGTTCCTGGGTGTGTCTGTGAGGGTGCTGCCAAAGGAGATTAACATTTGAGTCAGTGGACTGTGAGAGGCAGACCTACCCTCAATCCGGGTGGGCACCATCTAGTCAGCTGCCAGTGCAGTCAGAATAAAAAGCAGGCAGAAGAATGTGGAGAGATTAGACTGGCTTAGCCTCCCAGCCTATATCTTTCTCCCATGCTGGTTGCTTCCTGCCCTCCAACATCAGACTCCAAGTTCTTCAGCTTTGGGACTTGGAATAGCTTCTTTGCTCCTCAGCTTGCAGACAGCCTATTGTGGGACCTTGTGATCATTTAAGTTAATACTCCTTAATATATACATCTATATATTAATATATAGATGTGTATAATATATAATGTATTAATAAAGTTAATACCCTTTATATATACATCTATTCTATTAGTTCTGTCCCTCTAGAGAACCCTGACTAATACAGCAGAGCGACCACTTTGGAATTACCTGCTAGTGCTAGAGTCCCCAAAAGCAATTCTGGTTCCTGGGGTAAACTGAAAGGAATGTGCCCAAACCAACTGCGGCAAAGAGAAAGGTGCTTCTATTTTATGCTTGTACGTGTGCACTCTCTCTCTCTCTCTCTCTTTCTTTCTCTCTCTCCCCTTAAACAAAGCAGACTTTTGCTCTTGACCTTGGTTCCCAGATTCCATTCTTCTTAGAGGGCAGAGAGGAACTGACAAAGGGCCTGGAGTTAGAGAGGTCATATGAAGCTTAAAAACAAACAAATCATTAGCAATGTTTGTTACCCAGAGTGAATTCATATCCAGCCACAAAAATTGGCCTTGGACAGGTGAAATGGCTTGGGTCTTCAGACGTTATTGGTGTTGAAAGCTGGGGCTGGGCTGTGTCTGCTGCTCAAGGTCATACAGACCCACAGTGAGGAGGAACAGCCACCATTTTGCACAAGTGGGAATCTAAACTTTAAATACACTTTCTTCAAGAGACATTCTTAGTGCCTTTCTCCTTTTGCTCTACAAATTATACTAGCTGACAGCAATAAAGCAAAAACTCATGGCTCTTGAGTTTGCCCTTGACAGAGCACACTATCAAATCTCAAACAATAAAAAATGTTCGACATAATTCCAGTGTAATTCAAAGTTGAATTGAGTAATCTTCATTCCAGAACAAGAAAAATAGCATTTAAGACAGCAAGAGAGCATTTTCTTTCTTATGACATAATATAAAAAGATATTTAACATTACATATTAGATGGTGGGAAAGAAAGTTGGAATATCTTCTTTCTTTTAAGGTGAGGTAATACAGAATCAACTATTGTTAATTTTGCTTTACTTAGCCCTAAATAGAAAAATAGTAGCATATACAAATAAGCCCAGAATAATTGAAAATATTTTAATATATTTCCAGTTTTAATAAAATATGCAGAAAATGGTTGATTTGATTCTTGACTTGTTAGGAAATTGTTATACAAATACTTGCATTTCAACATATGATCTGTGGAATTGCAGCATTAATATCACCTGGGAGCTTGTGAGAAATTATAAGCCTTGAGTCCCAACATGAACCTAGTGGGTCAGAATCTGCATTTTATCAGGTGTCTAGGTGACTCATATGCACATGAAAGTTTTCTAGGGCACCGATCTAAATAAAACCATTCATCAAAGGCAACATCTCATAAGCTTTGGAAAGCTGCTCTTCCTTCCAACAGCTTGGCATCAAAGTAAAAATTGTGTTTGCTATACAAATATAACTCAAGACCAGTCCCCTAAAACTCTCTTCAGACATTCTGGAGCCACTACATATTTCTTTACTTCTCTACTTCCTTCTCTGAAATACTTCCTAGGGTAAATAATTTCACTTCACATATGCTTTTACCTGTGACTTTGGAAGTCTGAATAACAGCTATGGAAAGACAACAAAAAGAAGTGATACTGAGAGGTTTGTATGAAAAAAATATGTAAGTGAAAGACAAGGCAGAAACACAAAAGAATAAAAATAGTGTGAAATGAAGAAATAATATATATTTTATTTTATTTATATTGGAAATAGATTTGTCTACATATAAAATGTTGCATATAATGGTTGTTCATAGTTTTCACTATGTAAAAAATGGTAAATTCTCAAATAATACATACAAAAAAATGTTGAGAAACAACATTGTGAAGGGAAATTTGTCTTCTGTTCTTTTAGTGGCCCGGCATATATTTACTCTTCTCCAATTTTCCTTTAGAAATACACCTCCTTGGAGAACATCACACACCGGGGACTGTCAGGCAGTAGGGGGCAAGGGGACAGAGAGCATTAGGACAAATACGTAATGCATGTGGGGCTTAAAACCTAGATGATGGGTAGATAGGTGCAGCAAACCACCATGACACATGTATACCTATGTAATAAACCTGCACATGTATCCCAGAACTTAAAATAAAATTATGTTTTAAAGACATATGGTAAAAATAAAACGTAAAAATAAAACAAACAAACAAAAAAAGAAATACTCTTCCTCCCCCTCACCCACCCAACTCTCAGGCCACACGCTATAGGGGTAGGGCATGTGACATGGCACACAAAGCCTAAGCCCATCCACAGTGTTGATTTGAGTATAGGCACATGTCCCAGGTTAAGCTAGCCAATGACCAATGAATGTACAGCTTTCAAATGAATAATCAGGAAAATATTTTTCTCTTTCATGCTGGTACTAACATGGAAAGGAGGAGAGGTAAGGACTGTAACAGCCATCTTGTCACCATGAGCAGATATCCTGTTCTGGAAACAGAGCCCCCACAGAGAAAACAGGGCAGAGACTTGGCAACAAAGAAAAAACTGGCTCTTCTTGATGACCTCTTTGAAGCCCTGAAAAAGATGTGCCTGAAAATATACTTTTCAGCTATCTGAGCCAAAATGGTCCTCTTTTGCTTGAACTAGTTTAAATTGAGTTTCTGTCTCTTGCAAGGGAGACATAACTCATTTTGATTATAAAAGTTTGTATATTTCCATGTGTACATATCCATACATGGATCTTATTATCTACAATTTCATAATCATTATTCTTTACTTACTATTTTTTAAAGATAATTTTTTTAGAGCAGATTGAGGTTCGCAGCAAAATTGAGAGGAAAGTACAGAGATTTCCTACATACACCCTGTTCCCATACAAGCATAGGCTCCCTCATCTTCAACGTATCTGTAAACCAAAAATAAAATTTGAAGGCCCTCAACCATTTGAATGGACCCCTCCTCTTGGACAGGGGCATTCCGGAGTTAACCTGAAAATCTAGTTCAGGCCATGGTGGAAGAGGGGGTCAGACATGTCTCATTATACCCCTCCAGGATTAACATCAACACAGACCTTAAGTTTGATAAGAAACATTTACAGTCTGTTCTCTCCGAAGCCGGCTACTTGGAAGTTTCATCTGCATGTTAAAACCTAGGGATCTACAACCCCTTATGTAACCCAGACATTTCTTTCCACTGATCATAACTCTCAATGAATCGTCAATCAGAAAATTGTTAAATCTACCTATGACCTGCAAGCCCCAGCTTTGAGTTGTCCCGCCCTTCCAGATTGAACCAAAGTAAATTTTGCATGTATTGATTGATGTATTATGTCTCCCTCAAATGTATAAAAGCAAGCTGTACCCGGGCCACCTCGGGCACATGTTGTCAGGACCTCCTGAGGCTGTGTTACAGGTGCATCCTTAACCTTGGCAAAATTAACTTCCTAAATTGACCGAGAACTGACTCAGATATTTTGGGTTCACATATCCCACGAGAGTGATACATTTGTTGTTACAACTGATGAACGTACAATGACATATCATTAGTACCCAAAGTCCATAGTTTGCATTAGGGTTTACTCTTGGTGTTGCACATTCTATGAGTCTGGACAAATGTATGATGATATGTATCTGCCATTTTAGTATAATACAGAATAGTTGCTCTAAAAAAACAAAAAAAGCCTTGCACTCTGCCCTTTTTCTCTCCCCTAACCTGTGGCACCCACTTATCTTTTTATTGTCTGTATAATTTTGTCTTTTTCCAGAATGTCATATAGTTGGACTCACAGAATATGCAGCCTTTTAAGATTGGCTTCTTTTACTTAGCAATGTGCATTTAAGTTTCCTCTAATTCTTTTCACAGCTGAATAGCTTATTTCTTTTTAGCATTGAATAATATTGTCGGATATGTTATAGTTTATTCAACTATTCACCTGCTGAAGGATATGCTGGTTACTTTCAACCAAGATGGTTGCTTGGTTGCAGGTTTTTGTGTGCATTTAAGTTTTCAATTTGTTTGCATAAATAGCAAGAAACACAATTTCTAAATTGTATGTCAAGAGTTTTATAAGAAACTGCCATGCTGTCTTCCAAAGTGGCTGTACCTCTTTGCATTCCCAACAGTAATAAGTAAGAGCTCCTGTTGCTCCACAACCTCACTAGCGTTTGCTGTTGTCTGTTCTGGATTTTTGGCATTCTAATAGGTGTGTGGTGGTATCTCATTCTAATTTGCATTTCCCTAATGACATATGATGTGGAGCATCTTTTTATATGTTTGCTTGATATTTGTATATATATTTTTTGAGGTATCTGTTAAGGTCTGAACCATTTTTTTAAATCAGGTTGTTTGCTTATTGTTGAGTTTTGAGAGTTCTTTGTATACTTTAGATAACAGTCCTTTATCAGAGTTGTCCCCAATCCCTGGGCCGTGGACCAGTACTGGTCTCTGGACTGTTAGGAACTGGGCTGCACAGCAGGAGGTAAGCAGCTGGAGAGCAAGCATTACCACCCTAGCTCCACCCCCTGTCAGGTAACAGCGGCATTAGATTCTCAGAGGAGCGCAAACCCTATTTGAACTGCGCATACGAGGGATGTAGGTTGCGAACTCCTTATGAGAATCTAACTAATGTCTGATGATCTGATGAGTAAGAGTTTCATCCTGATACCACCTCCCCTACCCCCAATCTGTGGAGAATTTGTCTTTCACTAAGCCAGTCCCTGACGTGAAAATGGTTAGGGACTGCTGCTTTATCAGACATAGCTCTTGCAAATATTTTCTCCTCACCTGTAGCTTCTCTTTTCATTCTCTTGACAGTGCCTTTCAAACAGCAGAAAATTTTAATTTAATGAAATCCATCTTATCAATTCTTTTATGGATTGTGCCTTTGGTGTCATATCTAAAATGTCATCACCAAATCCAAGGTAATCTAGGTTTTCTCCTATTTTATCTCCCAGGAGTTTTATAGTTTTGCATTTTATATTTAGTTCTGTGATCCATTTTGAGTTAATTTTTGTGAAAGATGTAAGGTCTGTGTCTAGATTAATTTTAATGCATGTGGATATCCAAGTTGTTCCAGTAGCATTAGTCGAAAAGAAGATGTTTGCTCCAATGTATTGTCTTTACTCCTTTGTCAAAGATCAATTGACTATAGTTATGTGGGGTACCTACTATTCTTTAATCCGCTTTTCTCAACCAAATATATGTCAAGAGATCTATATTGTTATTCTATTGAATACATGGTTTGGATGATAATTTATTGAATCATTTCACACCCGACCAATCAGAGAGCTCACTAGAATGCTAATTAGGCAAAAACAGGAGGTAAAGAAATAGCCAATCATCTATCGCCTGCGAGCACAGTGGGAGGGATGATGATTGTCTTATAGTGGCTGCTCTTAGATGCAATAGATGCCAAAAGTTTCCTATTCAGATCTTTAAAAGGTGCTAGATTTTTAATCTCTTTAGGATTGGGAGGGTCTGGAAGAAAATATCTAGCTATGTTAATAGAGATTCTTTACAGATGTAAATTTTTCCCCACAAAGGACAGCTTTCCACGGCCATTTCAAGATACGGCAAAGAAACATGTTTTGGAGTAAGGTATTTTGACTTTCCTCTTTGTCTTGTAATGTTATGCCAGAGTCAGGCTGGAAAGTAAGTCACAATATATACGGTTAAATAAAACCCATCTGATGAGAATTTGTGGTTTGTGGGGAATGACTTCCCACAAAACGTTAATGAAAGAAATTAAAGAAGTGGCTGGGATGATGATTGGGATATAAACCCAGGCATTTGAGCCAGCAGCAGCTACCCTCTTTGGGTCCCCTCCTTTTGTATGGGAGCTCTGTTTTCACTCTATTTCACTCTATTAAATCTTGCAACTGCACTCTTCTGGTCCGTGTTTGCTACGTCTGGAGGTGAGCTTTTGGTCACTGTCCACCACTGCTGTTTGCCACCATCGCAGACTTGCTGCTGACTTCCATCCCTTCAGATCCCGCAGGGTGTCTGCTGTGTTCCTTATCCAGTGAGGCACTCATTGCTGCTCCCGATCAGGCTAAAGGCTTGCCATTGTTCCTGCACAGCTAAGTGCCTGGGTTTGTCCTAATTGAGCTGAACACCAGTCACTGGGTTCCACGATTCTCTTCTGTGACCCATGGCTTCTAATAGAGCTATAACACTCACCGCATGGCCCAAGATTCCTTTCCTTGGAATCCGTGAGGCCAAGAACCCCAAGTCTGAGAACACAAGGCTTGCCACCATCTTGGAAGTCACTCGCCGCCATTTTGGAAGTGGCCTGCCACCATCTTGGGTGCTCTGGGAGCAAGGACCCCCCTGTAACAGTTTTAAGATTATAAAATTATTCACCCATTTTTTCCTAGTATTTTATAAATTCTTTTTGTCCTTTCCTTTTTCCCTCTTACACATTTAAACCTTTAATCCATCTGGAAGCTATTTTCCCATAAAAGAATCAGCTTTCTTTTCCCAAATATCTGACCAGTAATCCCAGCATTATTTATTAAAAATTCAATTCATCTTCTCACCAATGTGAAATGCCATCTTTATCATATACTTAACTACCACATATCCTTGAGTCTATTTCTGGCTCCTTAATTCAATTTCAATTTAGACTATTTCTGTGCCTCTGTGGCAATTCTGTTTTAGATACTGTAATTTACAAGTTTTAAGTTTGGAAGTACTTACAAACTCAATATTGTAGGTTAAAAGTTTATATTTCCTTTTATAGAAAATTCTTCCAAATTGTTTTGACTTTTTATTGATGTTTAAAAAATAATTTTAGAATAATTTACAAGTTTCTAAAACATATTTTGCTTCACTTTTGAATAAAAATGCATAGATATTATAGGTTATTTTGAGAAAAATAAATAGATGAATTGTCTTAAAATATTGAGATTTTATAATCAAGAACATGACATATTTTCATTTATTAAATTATATTTGGTTAATGCTCTTTAGGTTTAAAATTTTTTTAAGTCAGGAATGTCTGAATTTAATCAAATACCTTTTATATCTACTGTAATTTGACTGACTGTAAGAATCTAATGGATTTCCCAATGTTGAATTTGATATATTCTTGGAGGTAAACCTACTTGGTTATGCTGTATTATTATTTTAATGCATTGCTAAATTACCTTTGCTAATACATCATTTAGATCTTTGAGAGAGAGAAGTGGGAGAGAGAGAGAGAGAGAGAAAGAAAAAGAGAGAATCTGTTAGATATTGCTACCACACATATGCTAGTGTCATAAAATAATTTAAGATAATTTTTTCTCTTGTGTTGCTCTGGAAAAAATTTAAGTCGTATTGGAGTAATCTGTTTCTTGGAAGAATGGAAAAAACTACCAAAGGCACCTTTTAGATCTGAAGCCTTTTGAGAACTTTGACAACATTGACAATTTCTTCCACAACTTGTAGTCTATTTCTTCTTGAAAAAACAAAAAAATCCAAGTTTTAAAAGTTATTAATATAAGTTGTAGAGAGTACTTTTTATGATAATTTTCTTATCATCTGTATTCGTTCCCTCTTTACATTGCTTATTTTATACATCTGCGTTTTTTCTATTTTTTTTGTTTTCTCTTAAATTTAACATTGGTAAGTGATGTATCTAATTTAATTGTGTCTGATACTTTTTCCCCACAGAGCCAGATCTTGAATTCAGTTACAATTTCCATCATTTTCCTTTTTTTTTGGATTTTTGCTTCTTATTTTAAAATATTCCTTCCTTCTGTTTTTCCAGAAGGAAAGTTTATTTTGTTTTGTTTTTTTTCTTAACAAGTGACATCTTACTCACTTATTTAGGTTCTTTCCTTTTTAGTAATATAAATGTTTTTTTCCAGATATTCTGTAATTGTGATTTTGATTATTTATTTAACCTAAGAATTGCTTAATAAAAATGTTTTTCTTTTCTTTTTAATTTTATTTGTTTCCAGCATTGAAAGTGCTTTAGTCAGAGAATGTTGCCTACAGTATTTGTACTTTTGGGAACTTAATATTTTTTTGTTCCAAAAAATGTGATAAATGTCTGTGAATATCTGTGAGTCTTTAAAAGTATGCATTTTTTGTTTCTAGGGTTCAATACTTGACATATGCATATTTATTAATTATAATATTATTACAAACATTGCTATTCAAATCTATATTTTGAGCTACAAAAAACTGAAAATGAGGTGTCATTTTTCACTATAATTGTATTCTTGTAAATATATTCTTTATCTTCTGTTATTTATGTTTTATTCATAGTATTTTTTGCTAATGAAAAATTACAGTAATTATAACTTTTTATAGATTTTAACTTGCATCAATAACTGATTTAAGATTTTCAGCTTGCATTCAACTCTGCTTGATATTAATATAAAGCTTCCTACCACCATTTTGTTTACTTAGTTGATTATTATGTCATTTGTCATTTACTTTTATCATCAAGCCAACATCTTAGGTCTTTTGTTATACCAATTGTTTTTTCTACTATTAACTTATTGTGTTTTCTATTTCTTTGCCATCTTCTCTAACATTTGAAAAAATATAACTATTTTAAGTTCAAATAGCAATTGCAGTTATAGTTTAAAATACATTTAAACTTACTGTTTTTTAAATAAATTTTAGGTATAAATCATGATGTTATGGGACTCATCTAGATAGTATTAAAGGTTACTTTAGGGAAACAAATTAACATATACATCATCTCACCTTTTTTTTTTGTGGCAAGAGCAGCTAAAATCTACTCATTTAGTATGAGTCCTATATACAGTACAGTTTTATTGCCTGTAGTCCTCTTGCTGTACATTAGATTTCTAGACTTGGTCATCCTATGTATCTGTTACTTTGTATCACCTGACCTACATCTCTCCATTTTTTCCCATCCTCCTTCCCTTGGTAACCTGTCTCTGCATATTTGAAAATTTATTTCTAGATTTCACATGTGAGTGAGATAATGCAGTATTTTTCTTTCTGTGTTTGGCTTATTTCACTAAGCATAAAGTGAAATACTCGTTCATGTTGTGGCAAATAGTGAATGAATACTCATTCATACTCAGACTCATTCATGTTGTAGCAAATGGCAAGATCTTGTTCTTTTTAGGGCTGATTAATATTCCATTATATATGTAACATAGTTGCTTTATCCATTTGTTAATGGGCAGACATTTAGGTTATTTCCATATCTTGGCTACTGTAAATAAGGCTGCAATGAACATGGGAATACAGATATCTTTATGAGGTGATGGTTTTACTTCCTTTTGGTATATGCCCAGAAAAGGGATTGCTGGATCATATGGTAGTTCTATGCTTAATTTCTTTAGAAACTTCCATACTGTTTTCCATAATGGCTATACTGATCTATATTTCCACCAACAATGTATAAGAGTTCCCTTTTCTCCAGACACTAACCAACATTTATCTTTGGACTTTTTGACCATAGCCATCCTAATGGGTGTAAGGTGGTATCTCACAGTGATTTTGATTTGCATTTATTTGATAATTAGTGATGTTGACTACGTTTTTATATATATGTTGGCAATTTTTATGTGTTCTTTGGAGAAATGCCTATACTTTTTTTTGTTTTGCCAGTTTTCTAATTGTGTTATTTTTTTTTTCCACTGTTGAGTTGTATGTGTTCTTTATAAATTTTGGAGATTAATTCCTTATCAGATGTATGGCTTACAAATATTTTTTCCCAATCCATAGGCTGCCATTTCATTTTGTTGATTACTTTCTTTGCTATATAGAAGCCTTGCAGTTTGATGCAGTTCCATTCACTTATTTTTTACTTTTGTGGTCAGGGCTTTTGGTGTAGTATCCAAAAAATCATTACCAAGACCAAAGTCCAAGAGATTTCCTCCTATGTTCTCTTCTAGAACTTTTATAGTTTTCTGGTATTATATTTAGGTCTTTTTAAAATCAATTTTGAGTTGACTTTCTTGTATGGTGCTCTTTTGAGCATGGAAATCTAGTTTTCCCAGAACCATTTATGAAGAGACTATCATTTTTCCATTGTGTCATCTTAGTGTTCTCATAAAAAATTAGTTAACCATACACATTTGGATTTATTTCTGGACTCTCTAGTCTGATCCAATGGTCTGTGTGTCAGATTTTATGCCAGAATCATACTGTTTTAATTATTATGGCTTTATAATGTAATTTTAAAACAGGAAACATAACCCCTGAAACCTTGTTTTTCTTTTCAAAAATTGTTTTGGCCATTCAGCATCTCATGGTTTTATATAAATTTTAGACTTGTTTTTTTCTATTTCTGTGAAGATTGCCATTAGGATTTCGATAGGTATTTTTTTGAATCTGGATATTGCTTTGGGAAGTATAAGCATTTTAACAATGTTAATTCTTCTAATCCATGAGCATGGGATATATTTTCATTTATTTGTGTCTTCTTTAATTTCTTTCATTAACGTTTTGTAGTTTTCAGTATGAAGATCTTTCATTTCTTTGGTTAAATTTATTCCTAGGTATTTTATTTTATTTTTTGATGCTATTGTAAATGGAATTTTTTTTTTATTTCTTGAGTTAGGCTGTTATTTGTGTATAGAAATGCTATTGATACTTGTATGTTGATTTTGTATCCTGCAACGTTATTGAATTTATTAGCTCTAAAAATTTTCTGTAGAATCTTTGGGTTTTTTAATATATAAGATCATGTCAACTGCAAATAGAGATAATTTTGCTTTTTCCTTTCTGATTTGGGTGCCTTTTATTTCTTTTTCATTATGATTGCTCTTGCTAGTACTTCCAGTATTATGTTGAAAAGAAGTGTTGAGAGTGATATGCCACTCTAGATATACCTCTAATAGAAGATACCTTCTACCAAATCTTAGTGGAAAAACTTTCAGTTCTTTTTTTTCCATTGATTATAATGTTAGTTGTGGGTTTTTCATAAATGGCTAATGCCTTTTATTTTGTAGAGAAATTTTCCTTCTATACTGAAACTGTTGAGTTCTTATTGAGAAAACATGTTGGACTCTGTCGAATGCTTTTTCCACATTAATTGAGATGATAATGTCAATTTTATTTTTCATTTTGTTAATGTGATGTATTGCAGTGATTGATTTACATATGTTAAGCCAGCCTTGCATGCCAGGGACAGATCTCATTTGGACATGATGTATAATCTTTCCGATGTGTTTTTGGATTTGGTTTACTACTATTTTATTGAGGCTTATGGCATCAATGTTATTCGGATAAACTGGCCTGTCACTTCTTTTCTTGAGATGTATTTGTCTCATTTAGGTGTTAAGGTGATGCTGACCTCATAAAATGTGTTTAGAAGTATTCCCTCTAGCTCTATTTTTTGGTAGAATTGAAGTATTAGTATTAATTCTTTGAGTGTTTGGTAGAATTCAGTGAAGCCATCTGGTCCTGGGATTTTCTTTGTTGAAAGGTTTTTGGTTACTCCTTCAATATATTTGTTATTGTTCTGTTTGGGCTT
This sequence comes from Pan paniscus, assembly GCF_029289425.2. NCBI lineage: Eukaryota > Metazoa > Chordata > Mammalia > Primates > Hominidae > Pan > Pan paniscus. Next base: position 117,498,903 of record NC_073253.2, on the reverse strand, counting down.
TTTATTTCTTCCTGGCTCAATCTTGGTAGGCTGTATTTTTCTAGGAATTTATTCATTTCCTTTAGGTTATCCATTTTGTTGGCATGCTTTGGCATTCAGTTGTTCATAATAGTCACTTATGATCCTTTTTATTTCTGAGGTATCTGTTGTAATTTCTTCACTTTCATTTTTATCTTGTTGGTGTCTTCTCTTTTTTCTTTAATTAAAGTTTTGTAAATTTTGTGGGTTTTTTTTTTTGCAAAAATCAACTTTTATTGATTCTATGGTTTTCTGTTCTTCATTTGATTCATTTCTGTTCCAATTTTATTTCCTTCTCTCTACTAATTTTGAGTTTAGTTGTTCTTCTTTTCCTAGTTTCTTGAGGCATAATGTTAGACTATTTATTTGCAATCTTTCTTCTGTTTTGTTAAGTAGGCATTTATTGCTATAAAGTTCCCTCTGAGAACTGCTTTTGCTGCATCACATAGTTTTGGTATGTTGTGCTTCCATTGTCATTCCTCTCAATATATTTTTAAATTTCCCTTTTGATTTCTTCTTTGACCCATTGGTTATTCAGGAACATGTTGTTTAATTTTACATAGTTGTAAATTTTCAAGATTGCTCCTATTATTGACTTCTATTTTTATACCATCATTGTCTGAAATGATGCTAGGCATCTGTTGCTCTGAGGCACACTGGTTCAAGGGGCTGAGATACAGCTGTGGTTCTTCTGACCCTGATAGGCAGAGCACAGTACTGATATGGCTCTGGGGAAGAAGGAATGCCCTGGGGAGCAGGGCACAACTGCAATACAGGACCTGGAGCCAACAGGGCATAATAGCAGATCAGGCTCCAGGGCACGAAGTACCAGGTGGTGGTGACTCTGAAGCCTGGGATGGCGGAACAAGGCAGTAGCCCAGGCTCTGTGAGGCCAGGTGCAGAAGCAGCAGCAATGTCCCAGGAATGGCAAGATGCTACCGGGGTTTGGGCCCTGGAGGGTGAGGAATGACCCTGTAATGATTGCATCCCAGAGAGGTGGGGTGCCTCAGCAGCTCAAACTGTGAGGGCTAGTCCAGTTCAAAGTCAGTGGGGCATTGTAGCTGTTTGGCCTAGAAGGCAAGGTGGCACGGCTCAGCCCCAAAAAGCATGATAACACATCAGTGTAGTGGATTGAGTCTACGTATCAGTATATTTTCAGTGGAGTCTCTGGATTCCAGGGGGTGGGATCAGTCGAGCTTCTGGATCCCCAGGGGTAGGGTGCCATGTCAGTTGTGGTGCTGGAAGGCACAGCTTCTCTGGTGTGCAAGAGACTCAGCTCCTTCAGGTGGTGGGGTGCTGCCTCCCCTATAAAACTGGGTGAGTGGCAACTGCTCTGGGGTGCTGGAGGTGCCTAGGGGCCAGGATACTGCCTCAGTTATAGTGCTGGGGCATGACTTGTCAATAGTTTGATGCCTTAGTTCTCTAGGGCCAGGGCACCAGTTTAGCTCAGCCCTAAGGGGAGGGTGCTCCAGCAACTAGGATGGGGGAGATGGAGCGGCTCTGCAGTAGCTTGGTCTTCACAGGTAGGGCATAGCAGGAGCTTGGCTGGGAGTGGGGAGTTGGGAAGGGATGGTAGCTACTGGCAGTCGTTGTGCAGTAATGGCTGAACCTTAGGGATGGAGGAATGCAAAGGGCTACTCGCCCCCAGCAGGACACTCTAGGTAGCTTTGGTTCCCATATGTTACAGAGCAGCACAGGGCATGTGGAGGTGGGGTGGCAGGGTAGGGCACAGTATCTGCTCCTTTTCTGAGTGTAACTCAGGGTACGGATTGCAGGGAGCTCCCTCAGCAGTGTTCAGAGCCTATGAGGGCTGCAGGAGTCTCCAGTAGCAAAGACGGCAGTTGTCCACAGTGGCAATAGGTGCTGCTGGGGTCCTCTTGCTTACCTTTTTTTCTACAGGGAGAAGCCCCTCCTGGTTCCTAACTGATCCTGCCTACGGGATGGGGTGGTGAAGACAAGCCCTTTCCTTCTCTTATCTGTGTGGCCATCTTGAATTTCTGTGTTCTACAAGATTTCTGCTGTACAGTTGTTTTGCTGTTCGCTGGTGCTCTCCTTTAGTTATATTGGTTGTAACGTAAATTGTTATTTTGAGGCATTTTGGTGTGGCAGGGAGGAAAGTTCTAGGAGCTTCCAGTCAGCCATTTTGCTGATGTCTCCTATGGTTCTTAATGTATCAATTTTAATTTAAAATATTACAATAGCTCCTCACTTTGAGAAACTAGAGAATAAATGCTAATTTTGGCAATCATAATTTTAGTCTCTAAGCGCATACTCTTATCTTCATTGTTTCAAACCTAGAAAGACTGATGCACAATTTTTTTGTTATTTTGTGCTGTAACTGTACTCCTAAGTTCATTGTCTGAAGATACATCAGTTACACTGCTAAAAATGCAACCAAGGAACTAGCATCCCATAGTTACTGGTCAAGAACACAAATTTAAACATTTAAATTTCTAGTAGACCACTTTATTTCCTTATCTTAAGTGACAAAAAAGAAACTTTGCTTAAAAGCAAAAATTGTTAAAATGAAAGATGCACTCTTGCTTTGTTCCACTTCACCTTCAGGGAGCATCAACCACTATATTTTAATTTTCAATCCCTCTTCTCATTAAAATGCAAAGAAAGGAATAAATGTCGTCAGTCTAACTGCTGTACAAACAACAGGAAAACAAATCCACTAGAAGGTGGTGCTCCTTTCCACTTTGACAGTGGAAACCTATCTTATATTGATTAAGCAATTATGTAGCTGAATTTTTTTCTTATTTTTGAATCATAATGTCCCTTATGGCATTATATTAAAAATTGTCCATGGCAAGGGAATAAGGGAGAAGAATGGGAATGAAGTATATTTTCCTACTCACCCTAATTGTAGCCAACTGGCAGAAAATACCAGACATGTCAGCATATCACCCCGCTCTGGCTCAGAAGAGAAGTAAATAGTCTCCATTCCCATGTAGTCCCCAAGCACCAAAATGAATTCTGAGGATAAAGTGTGAACTCTCATGCGCACACAGTCTCCAGCATGCACAGAGACTGCTGGATGTGGGTTGTTTCAATTCCTCCTTTAACATGTGATCATCAGTCTGTCTCACTTCTTACAAAGAATTTTGGGAAGTGAGCCTTTGCAGTACCCTGCGCCTGTCTTAATTCAAAGTCTAAAGATCAGGAGACACTAACAGTTCTAAAAAATTTCTCAGGATGGGGTGGCAATGAAGTTTGCCTGGTGACAGAGTGATTTAGGAACAATGCATGGGGTTTTCTTTCTGCTTTGGAAACTGAAAAGTTGTTTTTCTTTATTTTTTTCTGTTATTGGTAAATTTTATTAATAATATCTAAAGTATTAGAAATCTTTGGATCTGATTATGATTCTGGTCCAAAAAATGTGTAATCCCCAGTGAAGAATACATTAAAAGAGCCAACTCCTTTCCAAAACTGAATGGATTGGCTAGGAAACTTGTCCTTCACCCAGCTTTTTTCACTTAAGCCATATACTTTAAGAGTAACTTGTTTCCTTTATCAGTCAGGGTCCTTGAAAGAAACAGCTGCCACATTCAAAGCATATAATTTGAGGATTGTTTAAAAAAAGAGACCATTTACAAAGATATGGGTAGGACACAGAGAAACCACGAGGGATGGTGTAGTACTTGGGGTAAATAATAGTAGGTAACCACTTCCACCCTAGTCCTAAGGGGTTCAGGGGAAGAAACTGCTACTGGGACAGGGAAGAAGAGAGAACTGGGTGAAAGGTCTCCTCGTAGGAGCTGGGATCCTCATTTAAGGAACAAGGCCAGCCCATGGCAACCAGCAAAGAGGAAATGCGGAAAACAAATGTCTGGACCTCATTATCCACTTTCCCTGGGTATCCTACCAGTGTCCCCACTGGCCAACCCTACCAACTCTCCCAAGGCCAGGGAGCCCAATGATCCTGTGCTTAAGTCAGCCTCTTGGTGTGCGGAGCATAGAGGAAAGAATGAATGGAGCAACCAGAAGAGATTTAGCACATTTATTTTAAATCAACTAGTATTTATGCAACAGCTACATTTGAGGAAATCCCCATTTCCATAACTTCATCATACACATGAATCGAAAGCCAAGGACAATTGTCCCATGGAAATTTCATCTCTAGGTTGTAAGGGGTTGCTATGATGAAGTGTAAATAACTTGAAATTTGCAATCATAACATGTATTCCAATATTGGCTTCGTCATGTATGAATTGTATAACTTTGAATGAGCCACTTCTGATTCCGGGTACTCAGTGGTATCTATCAGAATGGTGATGATAGTCATATGGTTTTTTACTTCTGTCACAGAATTGTTGCTAGTACAAAGTTATCTAGTGTATATAAAAAATATTCTATGAACAATAATAAACTTTAATTTTAATTTGCTTTGGAAAATTTCCTCTGAATCTATGACATCTTTACTTCTTTACAAGTCAAACTTTCTTTTTTTTGAAAAGGAGATACTATTGTCAAAGTTGTTTTGTCATTTAACAGTTTACAAATCTGTATTTTATGGAAGTAAATAAGTGCTCAGAATGTATACAAAGACTTTTCCTGGGGAATTTCCAATTTCCTCCATCACATCAGGTGCATCTTACAAATAATGTCATATATAGAAACAATTCTTTGCTCATTAATTACATGCAGTTACCTTCAGAGAGAGGGTCTGACTTGCCAAGTATACTACAGATCTGGCTTTAGCTAGGGAAGCAAACAGATGATGAAACAGGCATTGCATTAAGGACCTTTGGGCACTGTCTTCCCAGCTATCTCCCTCTGAATCTCTGAGTTGGTTCCAGAGGTTGTGGAAAGTCATGGAGAGTGCAATACATAGGTACTTTGGGATGACTGTTCTGGGACTAGTCCAGGAACAAGAGAGGATTCTAATTTGGGAGACTTTAACAAACCTCTCTCAGATATACAACAGATAGACAAAAAATATGTATGATTATATAGAAGATTTGGAAAAAAATAATACGTCTAAACAAACAAATATGCATTTGTGAAAAGAACATTTTTTTCCAAACACAGAAGGTTCATTCAAAGTAGATCAGGTATTCAGCTAAAAATAAAATTTTAATAAATCCCTCAAATCAGAAAGTATAATGTCACATCTTCAAACCAAAATGTAATAAAATAAAATTTAAAACTCCTAAAGGACAGATAAAAAGAGAGAAACCAAGATGAGAAAGTCAATTCACTTGGAAACTTGAAAACATACACAGGAAAATAATTTTTTAAAAATCTAGGTTTAAAACTGTATAGTAAAATAGAAATTAAATTTAAATAAACTAAATGTTATAAGCTCATGAAAGAATGAAAACATACACCTAAGGAATGTAAGAGAGAATTCAAAGGATAGAAATATAAACTAATTAAATAGAAAATAGAACACGATAGAATACGTAAGTAAAGTAAAAAGTTGCTGTATTAGTTCGTTCTCACCCTGCTATAAAGAACTACCTGAGACTGGGTAATATATGAAGAAAAGAGGTTTAATTGACTCACAGTTCCACACGCTGCACAGGATGCATGGCTGGGAGGTCTTAGGAAACTTACGATCATGGCAGAAGGTGAAGGGGAAGCAAGCACATCTTTACATGGCATATCAGGAGACACAGATCAAAGGGGAAAATGCTACACACTTTTAAACAACCAGATCTCCTAAGAACTCACTCACTATCATGAGAACAGTAAGGGGGAAATCCACCTTTATGATCCAGTCACCTCCCACCAGGTCCCTCCCCCAACAATGGGAATTACAATTTGACATGAGATTTGGGTGGGGACACAGAGCCAAACCATATCAGTTGCCTCTTCGAAAATGCCAAATAAATAAACAAACCTTTGGCAATCTGATTAACCCTAAAAAAAGTATAATAATAATAAAACCCAAACTACTAATTCAGGAACTTTTAAAATAAGAGAATAGTTTTACACAAAGTAATTTTAAAAACCAGAATAACTGACATTCCTAGAAAAGTATACATTAATGAGATTTGCATCAAGAAATTAAAAATCAGAATAAACCAGTACCACAGACAAAATGGAAAATATAGTCAAAAGCCAGGTGCAGAGTATTTTATGAGTGGATTCTACAAAATCAGACCAGGATACTAAAAGAAGAGAACACAATAGTCTTCTTATAAAACTAGATGCAAAAACATTAAATAAAATATTAACACTTTTAATGGAGAACTTCACTAAAAAATAATATATATCATGATCAAAAAGGGTTTAAAATAGTACTGCTAAATATTGAAAAATTGATAAACAAGTAGGTCAATAGAACAGTATAGAGCATCCAGAAATGTGTGCATGGGTATAAATATAGTTTATATTAAAAGAAGCCATTTCAAATCAGTGAAAAAATGATGGACTAAGCAAAAAGTGGTATCAGAACAACTGAGTAACAATTTTCAAAAGTTGGATTCCTACTTCATACAATGTTTACTTTTTCAAATTTTGTTTTATTGTGGTAAGAACAGTCAAGATGAGATCTACCTTCCCAGATTTGTAAGTGTACAATGCAGTGTTGTTGGCAATAGGTAGAATGTTACTAAACAGATCTCTAGAACTTGTCTTGCTTAACTGAAACTTTATGCCCTCTGATTAGTCATTCCTTATTTCTCCCTCCCCCAAACTGAGACCCTGGCAATGACCATTCCACTCTTTGATTCCAAAAATTTGACTATTTTAAATACCTCGTGTGAGTGAAATTATACAGTATAGCAGATCCCATGAATATGGGATGTCTTTCCATTTGTTTGTGTCTTCTTTCTTTCATGAATGTTTTGTAGTTTTCAGAATGCAAGTCTTTAACCTTCTTAGTTATGTTTATTCCTAAGTGTTTTATTCATTTTGATGTTACTGCAAATGGTATTGTATTCCTAATGTCCTTTTCAGATAGTTTGTCAGTGTATAGAAATACAATTGATTTTTGAATGTCGATTTTGTATCCTGCAACTTTACTGAATTTGTTTATTCTAACAGGTTTTTAATTGAGGATCAGTTATATACAAGATTATGTCATCTACAAACAGGAACAATTTACTTCATTATTTGCAATTTGCATGTCTTTTTCTTATTTTTTCTTGCCTAATTGTTCTGACTGGAACTTCTAGCACTACATTGAAGAAAGTGGGTAGAGTGGGCATTCTTGCCTTGTTCTTGATCTTAGAGGAAAAGCTTTTAGATTTTTGCTGCTGAATATGATGTTAGCTGAGGGCTTGTCTTATGTGGCCTATGTCTTGTTGAGTTACTTTCATTCTATTCTAAGTTGGTTGACAGTTTTTATCATCAAAGAGTGTTAAATTTTGTGACACACTTTTTCTATATCTATTGAGATGATCATGTGATTTTAATCCTTTTTTTGTTAATGTGGTGTATCACATTAATTTATTTTTGTATGTTAAACCATTCTTGCATCCCAGGGAGAAATCCCACTTATTCAGGTTGTGTGATCCTTTTAATGTACTGTTGGAATAGGTTTGCTAGTATTTTGTTGAGGAGTTTGCTTCTATATTTACCAAGAATATTGGCCTGAAATTTCCTTTTCTTGTGGTATCTTTGTCTGGCTTTGGTATCAGGGTAATGCTGGCCTCATAAAGTGAACTTGAAAGTGTTCTCTTCTCTTCTATTTTTTGGAAGACTTGAGAAGAATTGGCATTAATTCTCCTTTAAATGTTTTGGAAGAATTCACCAGTGAATCTATCTAGTCCTGGATTTTTCTTTGTTAGAAAGTTTTTGATTATCAATTTTATCTTCATACTAGTTTTAGGTCAGATTTTCTATTTCTTCATAAATTAGTCTTGGTAAGTTGTATCTTTCCAGGAATTAATCCATTTCTTCTAGGTTAACCAGTTTGTTGGATATATTTGTTCATAGTAGTCACTTATGATTTTTTTTATTTCTGTGGCATCAGTTGTGTTGTCTCCTCTTTTGTTTCTGATTTTATGTATTTGAACCTTCTCTTTTCTCAGTTAGTTTGGGTAAGTGTTTGCAAATTTTATTTTATCTTTTCAGAAACCAACTCTTAGTTTTGCTGATTTTTTTCTATTTTTCCTCTATTTCATTTATTTCTGCTCTAATTTTTGTTATTTTCTTTCATCTGCTAATTTTAGGCTTAGTTTGTTCTTTTATTTCTAGTTCCTTATAAAGTTAGCTTGCTTATTTTCAATATTTCTTGTTTTTAATGTAGGTGTTAATCACAGCAAATTTCCCTCATAGTATTACTTTTGCTGCATCTCGTATTATAGTATGTTGTGTTTTCATTTTTGTTTGTCTCAAGGTATTTATTTTCTTTTTGATTACTTCTCTGACTCCATGGTTGTTGAAGAGTATATTGTTTAATTTCTACATATTTGTGAACTTCCTGGTCTTCTTCCTGCTATTGATTTCTATTTTCAGTCAGAAAAATACTTGGTATTATTTTTATCTTATTCAATTTGTTAAGAGTTGTTTTGTGACCTAACATGTGCTCTAGGCTGAATAAAGTTCTGTGTATGATTGAGGAAAATGTGTATTCTGGTGATGTTAAGTGGAATGTTCTCTACATATCTGGTACGTTCATTTGGTCTATAGTGTTGTTTAAGTTATCTGTTTATTGATCTTCTGTCTGGATGATCTATCCATTATTGAAAGTGAGATATTGAGGTGTACTACTATTATTGTATTACTACTTATTTCTTTTTCACCCTGTCAATATCTGTTTTATATATTTAGGTGCTCTAACGTTAAGTGCATATATATTTATATGGTCATAACTTCCCAGTGGTTTGATCCTTTTATCATTATATAATGTCTTTCTTTGCCTCTTGTGACAATTTTTTACTTAAAGTATATTTTGGATAATCTAAATATAGCCACCTCTACCCTTTGTTGGCAACCATTTGCATATAACACCTTTTTTCATTCCTTCCTACCAGCCTATATTGTCCTTAAATCTAAAGTGGATTTTTTTATAGATAGCATATAGCTGTGTCTGTTTTTTTTTTTTTTAAATCCATTCAGCAATTCTATGTATTTTGATTGGGGAGTTTATTTCATTTGCATTTAAAGTAATTATTGATATGGAAGGATTTACTGTAACTATTTTTAATTACTTTATGTTTGCCTTATTGTTCTTTCATCTGTCTTTTCATCTCTTGTTGTCTTCCTTTATGTTTTACTGATTTTTTTTGTATAGAAATGCCTTGAATTTTTCTCTTTTCCTTTGTGTAATTTTTATTTTTTTATATTTTTATTTAATTTTTTAATTTTTATAGTTACATAGTTGTGTGTATTCTATTCTTTGTTTTGTCATTACCTTGGAGTTATTTAAAATATCTTATAACAGGCTATTTTAAGCTGATAACAACTTAAATTAAATCACATACAAAGTTGATCAATACATCAAATTGATCAATAGAATGAAATGCAACCCAGAAACAAATTCATGTATGTGTAAATATTAAAAATATATATATATATAAATATATATTTGATTTATAGTTAAAAGTGGCACTTCAAATGAGTGGAAAAGTTATGTACTATACAATAAATGGTCCTTGGACCATTCATCATCTATTAAAAAAAATCAAAGTCACTCCATGACAAAAACAAAAAACAAAAAAGAAATTTGGATAGTTGGGGTTTAATGGTTATAGAGTTTCAGTTTTACAAGATGAAAATATTCTGGAGAGTGGATACACAACAATGTGAAAATATTTGACACTATGACACTACTAAGTTGTACATTTTAAAGTGGTTAAGAAACATATTTTACTACAACTAAAATTTTTTACAAATAAATTGTATTTGGACAACTAAGTAAACTTAAGATAAAATAAACAAAACCAAAGAACTTTGAAAGTGCCAAAAGAGACAAAATAGACTATATATAGTAAATAAATGTGTGTGCATGCGTATTTCTCCTACCTTGTGGTGAAAAAGACCTTATTGAACAAAACACAAAATGTTTCCTGGTGAAAATACCAAAGTTTTTTTCTATATAAAAATTAAAAACTTTTTGGGTGTTTTGGTATTGGCATAGCACATAAATTCATTATGTTCCATCCCTCCCACTGATTACAGCTTTAAAAACTCTGTAGAAAATACAAAATAACAACTACCTGTAGCCATATTTGGAAGAGAGTGAAAAGTTGGAGAAGCGACAGAGATGGTTCTCATTTTTTTCTCTTTCCTGTTGTGGGTCTGCCCTACTGGTAGGCTCTGGCCTTGATCTGCTGCAGTAGAAGCAGTAAAACGCCAAGAAATATCTCAGATTTCTGGCCAGAGGAAGGAGGAAAATGAATTTCCAGAAGGTGGAGAGTGAAAAAAGAATTTCAGAATGAAAAGCTGGAGAGGAGCAAAACAGTAAGCAAGCCATGGATGATGAGAAAATATTGGCAAAACATATATCAGACAAAGAACTTGTATCCAGCATAATGAAAGCAGTCATACAACTCAGTTATAAAGACTGCAGATCCAATAAGAAAATGAGCAATTTGAAAAGTTACTTAGCAAAAGAAGCTATACAAAAAATGGCCAATAAGTACATGAAATGATGCTCAATATCAATGGTCATCAGAGAAATGCAAATTAAACTCACAATGAGATACAACTATGTACTCACTAGAATGGCTAAAACTAAAACTGACCATACCAAATGTTGACTGAGATGTGGAACAACTGAGACTCTTAGACTACTACTGGCAAGTACATAAAATGGTATAATTACAGTTGAAAAGATAACTATTGAGTAGTGAACCTTATCTGTTGCCATTTATAGTAATAGTTTTTAAAGAGTATATGTTTGCTCTCCAAATTCTCAGTTTCCATTCCCACTCAAGTCAAGTTTTTTTATCTTTATACTTTCACCTAAACCTTCCTTGCCAAAATGATCAATGACCTTCACAATAGTGAAATTAGCAGTCAATTTCCAGTCCTCATTTTCATCAATATCTAATTTGACATACATGAGCACTTCTCAAAAGGTTTTCTTCACAAGATTTTGGAATACCACACTCACAGTTTTCTCCTACCGTACTATTGTACTAGTCTGTTCTCACACTGCTGATAAACACATACCTGAGACTGGGCGATTTATAAAGAAAAAGAGGTTAAATGTACTCACAGTTCCACATGGCTGGAGAGGTCTCACAATCATGGCAGAAGGCAAGGAGGAGCAAAGTTGCTTCTCACATGGCAGCAGGCAAGAGAAAGCTTGTGCAGGAGAACTCCCATTTATAAAGCCATCAGATCTCGTGAGACTTATTCACTATCATGAGAACATGATTCAATTATCTCCACTTGGCCTCACTCTTGACCTGTGGGGATTATTACAATTCAAGGTGAGATATGGGTGGGGACACAGCCAAACCATTTCAACTGTCTTCTCCTACTCAGTGTCCTTGCAGGATATTCTCCCAGCCCAAACTCCAAAATGTTGGAGGATGACAGGGCTCAACCCTGGACCTCTTCTCGTTTCTATCTCTAATTATTTCCTAAGTGATCTTATCCATATCTTGGCTCCCTAATTTAAAACTTACCCCAGACTCTCCTCTGTATTTCAGATTCATATACCCAAACTTGAATGTATAACTGGGATCACACATTTAATTTTTTCAAAAACTAACTTTTTCAAAAACTAACTTTTTATCTTCCTCTAGCTCTCTTCCAAGTTCTCAGCTCAATAAGTGAACTTCCATTCACCCAGTTGCTCAGGCCAACATCCTAGAAATTTTCCTTGACTCTTCTCTTCTTTCAGAACTTACATCCAACCCATCAGGAAATCCAGCCAGTTCCATTTCTACAATATATTTTCAAAATGACCACTTCTTGCCACTTTTACTACCATCAACTTGGTCCAAGCCATCAACCTTTCTCTCTTTAACTACCTGCAATGGTCTCCTGGCTGATCAGGTCACACTCCTCCACTCATTTTTTTTGTTTTGTTTTGTTTTTTTTCTGAGACAGGGTCTTGCTCTGTCACCCAGGCTGGATTGCAGTGGTGCAACCTCAGCTCACTCACTGCAATCTGTGCCTCCCAGGCTCAAGCGATCCACCCACCTCAGCCTCCTAAGTAGCTTGGACTACAGGCACATGCCACGGTGCCCAGTTAATTTTTGTATTTTTGTAAAGATGGGGTTTAGCCTTGTTGCCCAGGCTAGCCTTGAACTTCTGAGCTTAAGCGATCTGGTTGCCTTGGCCTCCCAAACTGCTGGAATTATAGGTGTGAGTCACTGCACCTGGCCTACCTCTCTTGTTTCTTTATAGTTTATATTCAAGCAGGATGTACAAGGATTCCTTAAAATGAAGATATCATGTTCCTCCTTTGCTGAAAATCCTCCAGTTTTTTCCCATCTCATTGCAAAATAATTCAAAGACTTTACCATGGCCTTCAGGGTTCTATCTAATCAGGTTCCTGGTTCCTCTACTGTATTTCTTTCTTCCATAGGCTCACTGTTTTCCAGACACTCTGGCCTTGTAGTTCCTAAGTCAGGCCACATGTGTTCCTGTCTTAGAATTTTTGCAAAGGCTGTTTTATCTCAAGGTCTTTTCCTCTCGGTCTTGTAGCCTTCATTCTCTTCTTTATATACAGTGCTCAAATAGCTCTTCTCAAGACACTTTTCTAATGACCCTGTCTAAATTGAACCCTCAATATCCCATCACTCTTATTCCCTTTTCCTATTTTGTTTTTCTGCAAAACAATTTTATTTTTATGTCCCCCTTCCATCCCTTCAATGAAAGTCCCAAGAGTTCTAGGATTTTCTGTGTTTTACTTACTGCTATATTCTCAATATGTAGACAGTGTCTGGAACATGGTAGAATTCAAGAAATACTTGTTTTCTGTTGCTTTAAGGACAGCACTATTAGGCTGGGTGCAGTGGCTCACACCTGTAATCCCGACACCTTGGGAGGCCGAGGTGGCCAGATCACATGAGGCCAGGAGTTCACAACCAGCCTGCCCAACATGGAGAAGCCCTGCCTCTACAAAAAATACAAAAATAAGCCAGACCTTGTGGTGGCACACCTGTAATCCCAGTGACTCAGCAGGCTGAGGCACGAGAATTGCTTGAGCTCAGGAGGTGGAGGTTGCAGTGAGCCAAGATTGCACCTCTGCAGTCCAGCCTGGGCTACAGAGTGAGACTCTGTTTCAAACAAACAAACAGAACAGCATTATTATTTTCTTTTTTTTATTATTATATTTTAAGTTTTAGGGTATCTGAGCACAACATGCAAGTTTGTTACATATGTATACTTGTGCCATGTTGGTGCGCTGCACCCATTAACTCATCATTTACATTAGTTATATCTCCTAATGCTATCCCTCCCCCCTCCCCCCACCCCACAACAGGCCCCAGTGGGTGATGTTCCCCTTCCTATGTCCAAGTGTTCTCATTGTTCAATTCCCACCTATGAGTGAGAACATGCGGTGTTTGGTTTTTTGTCCTTGCGATAGTTTGCTGAGAAAGATGGTTTCCAGCTTCACCCATGTCCCTACAAAGGACATGAACTCATCCTTTGTTATGGCTGCATAGTATTCCATGGTGTATATGTGCTACATTTTCTTAATCCAGTCTATCATTGTTGAATATTTGGGTTGGTTCCAAGACTTTGCTAATGTGAATAGTGCCACAATAAACATATGTGTGCATGTGTCTTTATAGCAGCATGATTTATATTCCTTTGGGTATATTCCCAGTAATGAGATGGCTGGGTCAAATGGTATTTCTAGTTCTAGATCCTTGAGGAATAGCCACACTGACTTCCACAATGGTTGAACTAGTTTACAGTCCCACCAACAGTGTAAAAGTGTTCCGATTTCTCCACATCCTCTCCAGCACCTGTTGTTTCCTGACTTTTTAATGATCGCCATTCTAACTAGTGTGAGATGGTATCTCATTGTGGTTTTGATTTGCATTTCTCTGATGGTCTGTGATGATGAGCATTTTTTCATGTGTCTTTTGGCTGCATAAATGCCTTCTTTTCAGAAGTGTCCGTTCATATCTTTTGCTCACTTGTTGATGGGGTTTTTTTCTTGTAAACTTGTTTGGGTTCTTTGTAAATTCTGGATATTAGCCCTTTGTCAGATGAGTAGACTGCAAAGATTTTCTCCCATTCTGTAGGTTGCCTGTTCACTGTGATGGTGGTTTCTTTTGCTGTGCAGAAGCTCTTTGGTTTAATTAGATCCCATTTGTCAATTTTGGCTTTTGTTGTCATTGCTTTTGGTGTTTTAGACATGAAGTCCTTGCACATGCCTATGTCCTGAATGGTATTGCCTAGGTTTTCTCTTAGGGTTTTTATGGTTTTAGGTCTAACCTTTAAGTCTTTAATCCATCTTGAATTAATTTTTGTATAAGGTGTAAGGAAGGGATCCAGTTTCAGCTTTCTACATATGGCTAGCCAGTTTTCCCAGCACCATTTATTAAACAGGGAATCTTTTCCCCATTTCTTGTTTTTGTCAGGTTTGTCAAAGATCAGATAGTTGTAGATGTGTGGCATTATTTCTGAGGGCTCTGTTCTGTTCCATTGATCTATATCTCTGTTTTGGTACCAGTACCATGCTGTTTTTGTTACTATAGCCTTGTAGTATAGTTTGAAGTCAGGTAGCGTGATGCCTCCAGCTTTGTTCTTTTGGCTTAGGATTGACTTGGAGATGTGGGCTCTTTTTTGGTTCCATATGAACTTTAAAGTAGTTTTTTCCAATTCTGTGATGAAAGTCATTGGTAGCTTGATGGGGATGGCATTGAATCTGTAAATTACTTTGGGCAGTATGGTCATTTTCATGATATTGATTCTTCCTATCCACGAGCATGGAATGTTCTTCCATTTGTTTGTATCCTCTTTTATTTCATTGAGCAGTGGTTTGTAGTTCTCCTTGAAGAGGTTCTTCACAACCCTTGTAAGTTGCATTCCTAGGTATTTTATTATCTTTGAAGCAGTTGTGAATGGGAGTTCACTCATGATTTGGCTCTCTGTTTGTTTGTTATTGGTGTATAAGAATGCTTGTGATTTTTGCACATTGATTTTGTATCCTGAGACTTTGCTGAAGTTGCTTACCAGCTTAAGGAGATTTTGGGCTGAGACCATGGGGTTTTCTATATATACAATCATGTCATCTGCAAACAGGGACAATTTGACTTCCTCTGTTCTTAATTGAATACCCTTTATTTCCTTCTCCTGCCTCATTGCCCTGGACAGAACTTCCAACAATATGTTGAATAGGAGTGGTGTGAGAGGGCATCCCTGTCCCGTGCCAGTTTTCAAAGGGAATGCTTCCAGTTTTTGCCCATTCAGTATGATATTGGCTGTGGGTCTGTCATAAATAGCTCTTATTATTTTGAGATACTTCCCATCAATACCTAATTTATTGAGAGTTTTTAGCATGAAGGGCTGTTGAATTTTGTCAAAGGCCTTTTCTGCATCTATTGAGATAATCATGTGGTTTTTGTCGTTTGTTGTGTTTATATGCTGGATTACATTTATTGACTTGTGTATGTTGCACCAGCCTTGCATCCCAGGGATGAAGCCCACTTGATCATGGTGGATAAGCTTTTTGTTGTGTTGCTGGATTCAGTTTGCCAGTATTTTATTGAGGATTTTTGCATCGCTGTTCATCAGGGATATTGGTCTAAAATTCTCTTTTTTTGTTGTGTCTCTGCCCGGCTTTGGTATCAGGATGATGCTGGCCTCATAAAATGAATTAGGGAGGATTCCATCTTTTTCTATTGATTGGAATAGTTTCAGAAGGAATGGTACCAGCTCCTCCTTGTACCTCTGGTAGAATTCAGCTGTGAATCCGTCTGATCCTGGACTTTTTTTGGTTGGTAAGCTATTAATTATTGCCTCAATTTCAGAGCCTGTTATTGGTCTATTCAGAGATTCAAATTCTTCCTGGTTTAGTCTTGGGAGAGTGTATGTGTCGAGGAATTTATCCATTTCTTCTAGATTTTCTAGTTTATTTGCATAGAGGTATTTATAGTATTCTCTGATGGTAGTTTGTATTTCTGTGAGATCGGTGGTGATATCCCCTTTATCATTTTTTATTGCATCTATTTGATTCTTCTCTCTTTTCTTCTTTATTAGTCTTGCTAGTGGTCTATCAATTTTGTTGATCTTTCAAAAAACCAGCTCCTGGATTCATTGATTATTTGAAGAGTTTTTGTGTCTCTATCTCCTTCAGTTCTGCTCTGATCTTACTTATTTCTTGCCTTCTCCTAGCTTTTGAATGTGTTTGCTCTTGCTTCTCTAGTTCTTTTAATTGTGATGTTAGGGTGTCAATTTTAGATCTTTCCTGCTTTTTCTGGTAGGCATTTAGTGTTATAAATTTCCCTCTACACACTGCTTTAAATGTGTCCCAGAGATTCTGGTATGTTGTGTCTTTGTTCTCATTGGTTTCAAAGAACATCTTTATTTCTGCCTTCATTTCGTTATGTACCCAGTAGTCATTCAGGAGCAGGTTGTTCAGTTTCCATGTATTTGTATGGTGTTGAATGAGTTTCTTAATCCTGAGTTCTAATTTGATTGTACTGTGGTCTGAGAGATGGTTTGTTACGATTTCTGTTCTTTTACATTTGCTGAGGAGTGCTTTACTTCCAACTATGTGGTCAATTTTGGAATAAGTGCGGTGTGGTGCTGAGAAGAATGTATATTCTGTTGATTTGGGGTGGAGAGTTCTGTAGATGTCTATGAGGTCCACTTGATGCAGAGATGAGTTCAATTCCTGGATATCCTTGTTGACTTTCTGTCTCGTTGATCTGTCTAATGTTGACAGTGGGGTGTTAAAGTCTCCCATTATTAATGTGTGGGAGTCTAAGTCTCTTTGTAGGTCTCTAAGGACTTGCTTTATGAATCTGGGTGTTCCTGTATTGGGTGCATGTATATTTAGGATAGTTAGCTCTTCTTGTTGAATTGATCCCTTTACCACTATGTAATGGCCTTCTTTGTCTCATTTGATCTTTGTTGGTTTAAAGTCTGTTTTATCAGAGACTAGGCTTGCAACCCCTGCCTTTTTTTGTTTTCCATTTGCTTGGCAGATCTTCCTCCATCCCTTTATTTTGAGCCTATGTGTGTCTCTGAATGTGAGATGGGTTTCCTGAATACAGCACGCTGATGAGCCTTGACTCTTTATCCAATTTGCCAGTCTGTGTCTTTTAATTGGTGGATTTAGCCCATTTACATTTAAGGTTAATATTGTTGTGTGTGAATTTGATCCTGTTATTATGATGTTAGCTGGTTATTTTGCTCGATAGTTGATGCAGTTTCTTCCTAGCCTTGATGGTCTTTATCATTTGGCATGTTTTTGCAGTGGCTGGTACCGGTTGTTCCTTTCCATGTTTCATGCTTCCTTCAGGAGCTCTTGTAGGACAGGCCTGGTGGTGACAAAATCTCCCTGCATTTGCTTGTCTGTAAAGGATTTTATTTCTCCTTCACTTATGAAGCTTAGTTTGGCTGGATATGAAATTCTGGGTTGAAAATTCTTTTCTTTTAAGAATATTGAATATTGGCCCCCACTCTCTTCTGGCTTGTAGAGTTTCTGCTGAGACATCAGCTGTTAGTCTGATGGGCTTCCCTTTGTGGGTAACCCGACCTTTCTCTTTGGCTGCCCTTAACATTTTTTCCTTCATTTCAACTTTGGTGAATCTGACTATTATGCGTCTTGGAGTTACTCTTCTTGAGGAGTATCTTTGTGTCATTCTCTGTATTTCCTGAATGTGAATGTTGGCCTGCCTTGCTAGATTGGGGAAGTTCTCCTGGATAATATCCTGCAGAGTGTTTTCCAACTTGGTTCCATTCTGCCTGTCACTTTCAGGGACACCAATCAGATGTAGATTTGGTCTTTTCACATAGTCCCATATTTCTTGGAGGCTTTGTTCATTTCTTTTTATTCTTTTTTCTCTAAACTTCTCTTCTTGCTTCATTTCATTCATTTGATCTTCCTTCACTGATACCCTTTCTTCCAGTTGATTCAATCGGCTACTGAAGCTTGTGCATTCATCACCTAGTTCTTGTGCCGTGGTTTTCAGCTCCATCAGGTCCTTTAAGGACTTCTCTGCATTGGTTTTTCTAGTTAGCCATTCAACTAATCATTTTTCAAGGTGTTTAACTTCTTTGCCATGGGTTCGAACTTCCTCCTTTAGCTCGGAGAAGTTTGATCTTCTGAAGCCTTCTCCTCTCAACTCGACAAAGTCATTCTCTGTCCAGCTTTGCTCCATTGCTGGTGAGGAACTGCATTCCTTTGGAGGAGGACAGGCACTCTGATTTTTAGAATTTTCAGTTTTTCTTCTCTGTTTTTTCCCCATCTTCGTGGTTTTATTTACCTTTGGTCTTTGATGATGGTGACATACAGATGGGGTTTTGGTGTGGATATTCTTTCTGTTTGTTAGTTTTCCTTCTAACAGTCAGGACCCTCAGTTGCAGGTCTGTTGGAGTTTGCCGGAGGTCCACTCCAGACCCTGTTTGCCTGGGTATCAGCAGCGGAGGCTGCAGAACAGTGAATATTGGTGAACAGCAAATGTTGTTGCCTGATCGTTCCTCTGGGAGTTTTGTCTCAGAGGGGTACCTGGCCGTGTGAGGTGTCAGTCTGCCCCTACTTTGGGGGGCCTCCCAGTTAGGCTACTCAGCGGTCAGGGACCCACTTGAGGAGGCAGTCTGTCCATTCTCAGATCTCAAGCTGTGTGCTGGGAGAACCACTACTGTCTTCCAATCTCAGTTGGAAATGCAGAAATCATCCGTCTTCTGCATCGCTTACGCTGGGAGCTGTAGACTGGAGCTGTTCCTATTTGGCCATCTTGGAGCTCTCAGCATTATTATTTTCTAAAAAGTATTATATGGTGCACTTTCTTTCTGAAATATGTACTATCTCTCCCTGTTGGGATAGGAGTATACACGCTGCCCATGGAATTCAGGCACAACTGTTGTCACCTTCTCTAGGCAGAAGCTTCAAGAGCCTAAGCATGTTTCACCATGTCTTCTTTGCCCCCTGCCACAATAACCAGCAATGTTCTAAACAGAGGCTTCTTGCAGCCTAAGCCTCAGAGAAAATGCTATGGATCAAAGCCACAGTCCATCATAGCATGTGTAGTAAATCAACTTTGCTGCATTAAGCCATCGAGATTTTGGGACTATTCATTTTCACAGTATAATCTATCGTTAGTAGTCCAGACACCCAGACAACTATGGACAAAGGGTGGGTCTGAGAGTGCCTAAGACGTATTTGACATATTACACGTTTGCCTGAGCTGGCTCTCCCCTAACAATCTAGTGCTTTGCCACCACAACATTTTTTTTTAAATAAAAATTATAAAAAGCCCTAGGATATTTACTTGGACATGATCAGAGGTCAATATTTTATTTCTTCATGTTTTCATGAAAAAGCAATATAGGAAAAAGTAATTAAAGTATCTTAAGAATTTGAAAGCTATTTATCAAACATGGCATATCTTACAATTAAATGAGAGTCTTATTAACAACACTGATTCCAAAGTTGTGTCTCAGGCTGATGGAACCTGAATCCTTGGGACTGGTGTCTTCAAATCTGTATTATTTTAAAAGTTACCCAACTGACTCTGATGAAGCCTGGTCAAAAATCAGTGGTTGAGGTAAACATCTCTCTACTTAAGACCCTAGGAGACACGGAGTGACATACAGACCAATAAAAGCCCTTAGTCTACCCTACTGAAAAACCCATCTAAAGATATTCTTTCATAACCTCTCATTGGATCAAAACACCTCAAATTTCCAATGGAAATTCTTGCATATATAGGATAACTTTCTATAGAAGATATCTTTGCTTTAGTTTCAGTTGTCATTAAATGGAAATGGTTGACTCTATACAAAATTCTCAAGGCAGTTTCACTTAGATCCATCTTTGAAGAAACAGGACTAAGAATACCATCACAATATGGTACGATTGTTCTCTGTTTAGGCAATGTGAGACTGACTTGGACTCAGCAGGAGAACTTCCTTCATTAATATAATATGAGGCAATTGCTTACATTATTTTATAAGAGGTAATTCAGGTAAAGTAGTAGCAATCACCAAGACTCCTACAGGAAACACCAAGATTTTATTGCTAGGTGTCAGAAGCAGCCAGTGTTGGATGTGAAGAAAGAAATTAAACACCATGTGGATATTTCTAAATGTAGGTAATATAATCAATAAAGTCTTGCTTCTATTATACAAAATGGCTTTTTTACCCAATCCATACCTTTAGCATAGTTCTCTCCCTAATAGGATAGAGAAGTGAAAGAAAAGGGCTGCAGACATTTGAACCTTTTATTTGACCTTGACGGCAGGAGTGAAAGTCTCATAAAGTCAACATGATGAAGGAAAGAACGGTTAGAGATTTAGAGAAAACATACTTCTCTAACAATGCTGTAAAATAAAATCAGAAACCTTATACTAATTTGTAATGTATTTGCTTTTAGGAACAAGAGAAAATAATATTGAACAATCCCTCTCCAAAATGAGCTGTGTAGTAAGGGTCACCAAGCCAGAAGCAATAGCTGAAAGCAATGTGGTTTGCTGGATTGCAAGGATCAGTTCTGTATCCCTTGGCAGCAAGCCTCAACCTCAACCAGATATACATGCAGCATTCAGAGGGAAACAGATAAACATCTACCATTGCTGACAGATGAAGAGAACTGGTCTACCACATCTTGGCTTCTTTACCTTCATTTTTAGTAATGCAAACATAAATGAGACTTCTTTCCCATGAAGTAACTAATTACTAGGTGAGTTATTTCAAGTCCTAGCATTACTACAAAGAAAAACAAATTCCTTTCTGGCACCACCTCAAAAGAAGAATTTCAATTGGATTAGCTTCCTTTAATCTAGATGAACATAATAATACCTTTTTTTTTTAACCATCCTTTCGTCGAATCCATTCCTTTCCCATCCTTTCTTCATTCTCACTTAAAAATAGTCTTTGTGACTCAAACAGTCATGTTTGAATTATTTAGAAAACTGAGGCAATAAATACAAATCACTTTACATGCATACAGGGAGAGAAAGGTAGAGACAGACAGATATGATAAACAGAATATTCCCTAAAGCTCTAGAATACCAGTTGATCCTGTTTTTTAATTTTTTTTGCTCAAATCAAACCTATGAATTGAATGAAGTGAGAGTTGCCTGTTGAAAGTTTTATTTAGAATGTAACTAACCATTGCTTTATGTGTGCTTTTCCCCCTTCCTTATTTCAACTGGCTTATTTTATAAATTAACAGATTAGGCATTTATCATTGCAGGTTGTAGTCACCTAAATGCAGTCTAAAACATTGCTTGGAAAAATGAGAAAATTATTCCAGGTATTAAGTCTTTCTTATTGTTATAAGAAGTAAAGCCTGCCTCTTTTTTTTCTCAGATTCCCTTCAGCTTCTAATTCCTACATAATAGCCAGCAAACTTTTCAAAGATTGTCACTTTAGCAATTTTTTCTTTTTCTAGAGATCTTCATGAAACCTTTCAAAAATCCAATTTACCCAGGGGAAATATACTTTTATTTGGGTAAAATTGTGGAGAACGTATATTTTAGTTCTTATTTCTTGTTTACCTGCTAGATCTAAGCCAAAAAAAAAGAAAAAAGAAAAAAAGAATAAAAGCAAAGAAGGATCTCAATTTCTCAATTGTTCAAAAATTTTGTGTTGTTTGCTAACTTGTGCTACTTTTGATATTTGATAATAAAAGTCCCCCATTACATCATTTTATATCATGCCTCATATATTTCTTAGTATTTATTTCCTTCATAGTATTTGTGACTTATTAATTTTATGTAATTATTTCTAATATTTTCTGCCCTAGTAGTATATAATTTCCATAAAGACAAAAGTTATGTTTATCTTATTCACCTGTGTGAAAAACATTTTTAAAGTTAATGCATAAATTGATTGGAATAAGTGAATGTGTCAGAATGACTGGGCCAATCTGTACAATGGGAGCAGAGACACCTTTTATGTTATTGCTAAACAAAAATGGTCCTGGCCATTTATAGGGCCTTAATCCTTAGTCTATGGATCGAAGATGTGATAACATTTAGAAAGTTGTCTGAAGGTTGCTTTTTTGACAACTTTTAAGAAAGTTCCAGAAATCAGGATTCAAGGAGAATGCTGATGGAATGCAGCTGCTTTTATACCACATGATACAATGAGTTTCTGAGAATTTGAGAAAGCTGTGGGACAGGCTGAGCATGTATAGCATTGCAGTGGCCAACACATTCAGAATGCTGGCAGAAGACACAAGACTCCTGCACAGAGTTGAAGAATAGTTTATTACACATAACAACAGCAGTAACAACATTTCTGTGCTGGTCCCTGAGCCCCACTTCCTCCAGGTCAATGTGAGAAGAGCCATAATACACCCGCACTCACTGTGGGTTATATTACAGGATGGGAATCTCGAGCTCAGGGAAACAGTCTTCTATAATGGCAGTAAGCATGCCTGCCCTTTGCTTTAGAGGGAAACATTATATAAACATTTTAAAAACTATAGCCCAGAAAAAAAGACAATCAGTACATCTTTTGCAAGATGTTCAGACAAGTGAGACACATGGAGAATTGTCCCCCAATATCCTGTCTGTGGAAGGTGTTCTTCCTGCCAAGGGCCTTTATTAAATTAACTGATACCAAAGATGCATACAGAGATATCCTCTAGTATCGACATGGCTCCCACACATGCTGAGTCAGGAGGGTGGAATAAGGTGAGCGAAGAGCTAGAAAGCCGGATGTCCAGCTAAGAAAGAAAGGGCAGCTGGTGAATACCCCTTCCATCACCTGGTTCTACTGCATTTGATAGGAGTTAAAGATTGATGCAGAAAACAGGGGTGAGAAAGACCCAAAATATGCTATTCTTCTCTCTTGTCAGAATATAGTATCATTTGGGGCAAGCTAAATCACTTCTCTTTCATTTCTTCTTATCTGAGGCTTATGAAAGCCAAAATAACCCTTTCAAAGGCTACTTAATCTCTGCTTAATATGCAGCTTCTTTGTTATCCTCAAAAGCCAAGAAAACACAAGAGCAAGAGTTCAGATGTGTCAGGGGTTGCAGGGGTGAAGGAAAGCAAAGAAAAGCCATTTGTCACCTGTCATGTAAGGACCCAGCAGTGCTGACACAGAAGTCCTGTGAATCTGGCTTACTCCTGTTCTTGCTAATGCATTTGTGCTAAAATGAACAATAGTTTCAAGGTTTGGAGTAGAAGAGAGCCTTAGTTGTCCAGGACAATTATGCCTGTTATTTTTATTTTTTTTAAAGCATTACCTGCTTTTGCTGTTTAGAGTGAGGACCCTTTCCATAAAACAGGCCCTCAGGGCACTCAGGTAATGTGTAAAGGTTTGTTTTGCAGGGAATAATAAAAAGATCTTGAGGATTTATAATCTGTTCCATCCATTAGAAACTATGTAGATCTGGCATTTAGAGTGAATTATTCTTACTAAGCAAAAATTGAGAAAATTGCTTAAGTCTCACCAGAAGGTACCTGTAGTCTATCAGACACTAAGACACTCTATAAGCTATAAACTTAAGAGAAAAGAAATTGCATGTCTGCATGGATGTCTGCAGCAAGATGAATGACTCCAAAGAGAATGTATCCCAGCTTTCCTCCTTGGTCTGCTTGTGCTGGGTGGTTTTTTTCCATTCTTATCCTCTAGAGAACTTAAGGAGGGCTTTTGCAAGGATTACAGCCCAAGAAGAAGTGCCCCTTTTCATTTCTCCAGTAATATCCCTCCCAGCACCATTTCCACCATCATATATCACATGCAAATATATTCAAGGACTTTTATAGAGTGCCAGGCATTGTGTGGAGCAGTCTACATGAATTATTTTTATGAATCTCTAGTAACAATCTCATGAGGTAATGCATTAACCTCGTTATACAGATGTGGAAACTAAGAGGTGGGGAAATTAAGGAAACTAGCCAAAGTCCCATAGTTGTAGTGATAGATATGGGATGTAAACTCAGGAAGGCTGACTCTAGAACAGATTCTTCTAACCCCTCCATAATGCCACAAAGTAGCTCTGCTCTCAGAAGTCACAGGATCACCTTAATTAGTTAGAGTTACAAAGGACTTTTAATGAGCAGGCTTTTCTCATAATGGCCACTTGGTTCTCCTAATTTTCTCAATTACAAATTTTAATATTTTCATCCTTTTCTCTTTTACATTTTTTCCTCATATGTCTGAATTCACAAAGCCTTACCAGTTCTAATTCTTAATAAATGTGCCAATACACCCCTTGCAGAGTTTGGCACAGGGTAAAGGCTTAAGAAATGTTTTTTTACTGAGCTTAGAATGCAGATCATTCCAATCATACTGCGTTCATTAGTGCCAAAACCATTCATTGTACACATTCTGCCTTAGGATGTTCCACCTTTTTTTCTTTCCTTTGAACAAATTCTCACATTTACACTTCACAGCATCTGCTCCGTCAGTCTGGGAGCACCAATATAGCATGCCAAGCTCACTTGAACTAGTGGCACTACTATACAAACATGTTGGAAGAGTCATCTTTGTTTCCAAAGTTTTTATTTAAGTGTTCAATCAACACTTCCAGAATAGCTCCAGCAAAAACAATCATTTCCTAAGACTCCATTGACAATATTTATTAGATTTTCCTGTAGTTTTTGTCAAATGAATATTATCTTAATAGTAACTGGCATGTAAGACATTATATCCTGGTACTTCTAGTGTCATGAAAACCATCTTTAAGATAATAGTTAAGAAATCAAAAGAAAGTTGGGAAGAAAGAAAATGTCTTCTTCTTATTCTAGAGAAAAGATCTTAAATGTTATGTAAGTTCTGCCTGGAAAAGTTACCATGGCAACAGTCAACAATTTTCACTGATCAATATTTTCTATAGTTTGGGGAGGCTGTGGTTATCTCTTCAAATAAGGATGAAGTCTTCCTTTCAGTTGCCCATTCCTTCACAATCCCAATTTTGTATTGCAAAAGATTACAAAATGCTGAGATTTTCCTCCAGAAACCTAGAAATCACCCTTAACTCTGGCTACTCCTGAACTCACCTGTAGTCAAATAATTCTACTTTAAGTTCAGCCAAAAAAGGAATTTCACTTTCTTTTATTCATCAGACTGGTAGCTCAGCATCCTAAATGGACTTCAAAATAGCAGACACATTCCAGGCAAACATTCTGGGGTCTAGACAGTGTAATTGCACTGAAGTGCTGCATAGACAGCAGCACTGGCAGAATTCTTGAGAGCAATATCTGCCTTTCCAAATGTAGTATCTTTGCCTCTACCTAGCCTTGATTCCATTACCAGGCCAAATCCTTCCCAGACTCTCATTCTCTTTTGAGAAGTCATTCATGACTTTCTTTTATTCTTGCCCCGACAAGTCAAAGATCTTCCTGGCTTTTGTGAACCTCCATTAATTTGTCTCTTCCTTACTATCTGTTGCAGAGCAGATTTTGAGCTGGAAATTTGCATGCAGAAAGTGTTGAGCCTACTTTGGGAATCCATAGCTATGGAGAAGTGACAGAAGCAGATTGGGTAGAGAAATATGTTAGGCTGCGATGCCGTCACAACAGAAATTTCTGATTATTCCATGGAGTGTCCTGAAGCTGGGATGGTCTTGCAGAACGATCCCTCTATTGAAGCAAGAGGGCCCAGCTTTTACAACTTAGCATCAATCAGTCATTGGATATGGCTGTCTCTGGAATGGGGATGAGACCTTGGTCCAGGTGGCTTTCTTCAGCTGTGGGCAATTTCTGGAGTGGTCACAGCTGAGAGACTTCAGTAGTCACCAGTCCCAGCAATTGGGCAAATGAGGACTTTAGTCTCAAAGGGTGGATACTATGATATCCACTATCCACTTATTTTTCTTTCTCTTCTCCGACATATGCTTTTCTTCCAGTCTGACCTATCTCACTAACATTTATAGTCTTACATCCAGAACTCAGAACCATGACTCTTTACTACAGCTGTTTCACTAACCTTTCTATCTAACCCACTAACCTGGGTCTCTTTCTCTAAACCTTGAGATATTATCTCTTCTTCCTGTCCCACTGGTTTGCAGCCCTCTGAGTGCTCTGTTATCTGAATGCCTTCAGTATGTTGCATACATTAGAATTTAAATATAGAATTTCTTAGTTGAAGTAGCAATGTCACTGTTTTGTGTACCAGGGGATAGGTGTGGGCGAGAGAAGAGACAGGTGTATTTGTTTCTTCATTTCGGTTTATAGTCTCCTTGCGAGCAAAGACCATGGTTTTAACCTTTTATGTTCTCCACAATGTAGGCAGAGTGCTATGCATCTTTAAAATGTGCAGTATCTTCACAAAAATATGTAAGCACTTACTTTGTGCCAAGTAGTATTCTAGGTACTGACATTTCAATGGTAAATAAGACAGATGAAGACTCTACTCTCAAAGGAGATTACAACCAGGTTATTAAGAATTAGAAGTCAGTCTGCTACTTATTTTATTTTGACATTTGATTAGTCATTATCTAGAAATAGCAATACCATATTCATAAAGAAACTCTAATAGTCAACTGTTACATCTTCCTTACATAATGAAGCTATGCTATGGCAATAAATTGGCTCTGAAATCTCAGCGACCGAACACAATGTATGTTTGTCACCCTCATCATGCCCTGGTGTGGGCTGGGTGGCTCTTCTCCATCTTGGAGGTATACCATTTGAAAACGTGGCCCCCAAGTTTTCCTTATCAGGGAAAGAGAGAGTTTAAAGGCACACTGGCTCTTACCTGCCTCCATCCCTCTGCTGCAGTTCATTGACTATAATTAGGCACATGGTCTGAAGCTAACTTTAAGGGAGGCTGGGAAATGTAAAAGAACAAATAAATAAGCAGTGAGCACTAATTGTCTGTGCCATAATAGCCAATATTTGTTGAGTATTTTTATATGACAATACTAAGTGCTTTACATCTATTACTCACAACTATGAGGTAAATATATCAATTCCACTTTACAGATTAAAAAAAATAACTGAGGTACAAAAAAGACGAGTCATTTATTCAAGATCCCACAGGTAGTAATTGGTGGCAGTCGAATTTTAAACTCAAGCTCTAAGCTCTAAAGACTATTGTTTCCATTTACTATACCTTAAAAATAAAATAAAATAAAACCCCTAATAGAAATTCCTGTCTCCTTTCTGGACAGATCTTTGAGAAACATTGTATAGAATAATCTCTTCTTTCAGTTGGTATGATCTGGAAATACTAATCCAACCTGTGATAGAAGTTTTCCTCTTCCAAGTTCTCCTAAGTTGATAGAGGAGAAATTCTTCTTATGAGTAACATCTCAGTTTTCTCCCTGCTCTGCATGAAAACACTTGCTATTTTAAATTTTTCATTCTTTATAACAGTCATTAATAGTTCAAGGATTTCAGTGAGCTCCCTTTGAACTAATAAGCTGGACAAAAGTCAGCCAAAAGCCTTACTACTAAGCTGAAAGCTATTGATGATTAAAATTATATTGTCACTCCCCACCAAAAAAAAAAAAGATTCTTACAATTAGCATGTTCAGAGCCTACTAAAACATACGTGTTCTTTCTAAATAGGCATCTTCAGTGATGTGGAAAGCAAAGCCCTTCTCAAGGGCTCAGATTTTCTGTACAAGCTTTCATTCCTCCTACTCCACCCTGAATCCTCCCATCCTTATTTCCATGAGAACAAGGGGACCACCGATAATTGAAATTAGGTTTGCCTTAATGATGAGTTAAGAAGAGAGATGACTTAAAATGCCTGGACAAAGAGGGAAGAGAAGAGCCTCTATTGCCACCTACTGGGCTCCATGTTTTTATCAGCCTATCCAGTCTACCATCTCTGGTTTCAAATCTCTGGCCTCTAGCTTCTTTTGCAGGCTAACTTCCCTCTGACACGTGTCAATCTTTCAGTTTCAGTTTGGATGGAAAAATGCTTATGAAAAAGAAATTAACATTTTAGCTTTCAGCATCAACTATTCTTTAAACTTATGCTAATTCATAAACAAGGATAATAACTAACCACTTCTCCATAGCACTCAGTTGCTTCCAAGTGTTTTTCATTAAACTTAAGTGAAAACATTTCTCAGGATGCAATTTGAAGAGACTATTATTAATCATATGCCTTGATTAGCCTTGAACAGTGGAATAAGTAAACTGGCTGAATAAAAATTATTTTCTTCTTTCTGAATATCCTTATTTTATAAGCTGGGTATGGCTGAAGGTTTTGGTTGCC
Organism: Pan paniscus; assembly: GCF_029289425.2. NCBI lineage: Eukaryota > Metazoa > Chordata > Mammalia > Primates > Hominidae > Pan > Pan paniscus. Next base: position 117,470,711 of record NC_073253.2, on the reverse strand, counting down.
TTTAAAAAGTGAGCTATGTGAAGTGATTTTCCAATTGTATATTGACTTGCAATCATGCCTGGCATATAATTTTATATGGCTTTATATTTTAACCACTTGATTATACGGAAGATATTGATATGGATACCTTCAGGGTCTAAGGCAAAATGTTTCAAATCTTTTCTAGAGCACTTAAGAGAATAAACAATTTAACAGCATAGATTTAAGGAATGAACAGAAGCCCCTAGCACTTAGAAAATTTCACGATAAAAAGTTTTTACTCTTCTCAAATTCTTTCTTCTCTATTCACAGTTGCTCACAGTTGCTCACAGTTATCTGAAAAACACACATGACTTTTAAAAGGGAGATGCCAAGAGTCCCACAAAAATGTGCAAAAAGATTGAGTTATTGGTAAAACAAATTAGCATGAGTGGATCAGCAGAATTCAAGATTGAAGATTTATTATTTAAAACATAGATTACATATTGTGTTCCTGAGTAGAAAGAGTCCATATTGAAAAGATGCTGATTATTACTAAAAAGCATATATCAATTTGATTCAATACAAATCAATATACTAGCAGAATTTTTCAATGTTGTTTGACGAGCTTGATTCTAAAATTCATCTAGAAGAAAAAATGAGTAAGAAGAGCCCCCCCCCGGAAAAATCTTTGAAAAAGAAACTGGACTTTTCTACACAATATAAAAATGTACTCTAAAGATATAATCATGTAAGCAGTGTGATACTGTTGCGGACTTAGGAAAATAGATCAAAAGAACAGAATGGAACATCCACAAATGAACCTATTTATATATAGGATAAACTAATAAATTATACTAGAAAATTTCACTGGGGAAAAAGTTAGATCCCTAATGTGCACCTAAAAATAATAATAAAATGTCAGGTAGTTAAGGTCTAAACATAAAAACTAAAAATTGTTAGAAGAAACTTAGGAGACTATAGTTTTGGAAGGCTTGAAAAGGCTCTTTAAGCTATACATCATAATCAGAAAGCAGAAAACCAAAGTCTAACATTTTACTACGTTGAAATGTGTGATTGACTCTAGGACTTCTGATAAGACAACTTCTCTTCCAGATGCAAGGTTACCTACAGTGAGATTGGAGGCTCCCAAAGCTCCCTTAATCCTGCACCACACTTTACACTTCAGTCTAGAGAGGAAACGACTAAGCACCAAGTGCCCCTGAAGCTAAGTGAGGCCCCAAATGCTCCCATTTAAGCCTCCCTGTTACTGACCCACAGAATAGTAAGTGCCCTCTGAACACTGCCTCCCTCCCAGCATCCCTCCGGTCAACATCTCCATCTTGTCCTAGAAAGAAGCTTCAGTTAGAACTGAACAAGCATTCCCTAAAGGACCCCCCAGTACTAATCTCAATGGGAATTATATCCCCGTTTAATTTAAATGCCACCAGAAATTCTGGCTTCCCAGAGCATTATGGAGCCTCATATCCACAGACAAATCTGTAAATTCTCTCGTCTTACATTACCCAAACTTCTCCCTGACCTCCAGCCGTGTAATTTGCAGAGCCTAGTGCAAAATAAAAATGTACGTCTCCTAATAAAAAAAAATATTAAGAATTTCATGATGGTATCAGCAAAACATTAAAACCAGCATGGGGCCCTTCTGAGCACAGGGCTCTGTGTGACTACGTAGGTTATACACTCTGAAAGCCAGCCATGCTCTCTACTCCCAACCCCTTTCTTTATTGCCTTATGGCCTCAATTTCTTCTCTAAATGTTTGAAAGCATTCTTCTTAATCTAACTAAAACTCAGCTGTCCTTTGAGGACACTGTTGGATTCCCATATTCCACACCACAGGACCCAGGGATGGAGTAGGTACCCTCTTTAGTCCTCATTCCTTTCCCTTTTCGGAACTTTTCCTTCTTTCTTCAAAAGTCATTTCTTTCAAGCCCATGCCACCATCTAGACCCACTGTCTCTCCTTGTTGAAGTCATCAACACATCGCTCCATTGTCCAGCTAGTACATGACACCTCATAGGACCTCCGTAAATATGTATTGAAACAGTTAACACTTTCTTGTCATAACTGGCACAATTTTTTTAAAACTTGATAGAATGCAAATTCTACTTGCCCAACTGCCTAATAGGAGCAGTCATACTTTAAGCAAAGTACCTGTTTTGCCTGAATACACCATATACTTTCTGTTCACAGTATGTGGATATTTGCATTCTATATGCTGTGTAAGTTTGTCATGAAACTAGCCAAAATGTGACCTGTTATTAAGCCAACTTGATATTTATATCTTAAATATTTATGATTATTTCTTTAAAAAGTTGGGAGTGGGGAGATGAAGGAATCATTTGATATGACTTCAGAAGAAATGCATGCTCCTTTTACAGTTGGCTGCAGCAGTATGAAAAAAAGAGAACCAATCAGCCTGTTAATGCCTGTGCCTGCACCATGAGAATTTCTATGTTCAACACTTCCAAATACTGCCCTCTTCTGGCTAGACGGTGCTTATTATTAGAGTTGTATGAAATGAGCCTGCTTCTGAGAAGAGAAATGGAATAAATGAGGATAGAGACAATGCGATTGTGAGACAATGAAATTAGAAAAAAAAATATGGGAACAAAAATGGGAAAGGTAGATTTATAAACTTCCTAATCTTTAGGCCCACCCACATTATTCCTGTAGAGGTCATCTTGTCCAATGACCTCCAGAATGAAAACAGACAAGGCATACAACTTGTCTGACTTGCCGTAGTACCTGTGGAAAGTTAGGGGCTTGAAAGAAATGAAGCCATTAACTGCTCTGGTCTTTTTGTTGTTGACAGCCCTCTCTTTCCTTGTGTACAGACCCTGTTCCTGCCCTTCATCCCTGCTCCAGCTGTTCCTCTGATCTGCTGCCCATTGTTGGTTGGGCTTCCAGATAAACTGCACACACAGCATGGCCACTCTTAAATACCTCCAGAGCCTCCCCTGATAACCCAGCTATGTATGGGTTTTCTTTCTATCCTTCATTGCTAAAAGGTATATGGAATTGCTTCATCGCCTTCTGCATCTGGGTTCTTCAGCTCTCTGGAAAATACCGCATTGGTGATATAAGAAGAAAATGAAGCAAGTAAACAAAGAGAGGAAGAGAAATAATACCTTTAACTAGAGAAAGTAAAACATTAATTTTGAGAATTTTTTAAAAGTTGATCCCACATGCAGTTGGATTCCACATCCCATACAGTCTAGAATGCTGCTGTACCTTTCCTCCCCATGGTCAATGTCACTTACCTGCATGTAGGCTGCAGAGCGTCCCACCACGTTTCACTTCACAGTACATTTAAAACATGCTAATATACATGCTAGTGTTCACCAGTGAGGCTGCTTAGAGCCAGAGGTGAACGCCACAGGCCCTGGAGGACAGCCTGGAGAGCCACAGGGATTAATGTGTTAGCACACCAATAATGGGCACATTGGTTAGGAAATAGTGGTCTAGAAAATACAACAGATTAAGGCAAAATAACATGCCTTATCAAATTATCAGGAAATCCTGTGGACAAACCCAGAGAATTACAAAGAAAAACAGGCCAATTAGAGTGGAAACAAAACAGATCAAAACCTGCAATTCATGGAGTATCCCACAATTTCTATGGGTTTTTTCCTTGGGGTGTCCTCTAGTGACCCTGCTGCCTCTACATTCTCATCCTTTCAGGGCCAGCTCCAACTTCCCTCTGCAGTGAGGTTTTCCTAACAACTTCAGTCCTCCCATCTGCTTTGGCTGCAGGAGGTAGAGCCCATATAACACCATTTGGTACAATTACTCTAAGTCTTGTGTTGTTCATTGATTTTTTTTTTTTTTTAAGACAGGGTCTTGCTCAGCTGTTCAGGCTGGAGTGCAGTGGCATGATCATGGATCACTATAACCTCAAACTCCTGGGCTCAAGAGATTCTCCCACCTCAGCCTCCTGATAAGTGGCAACCACTACACTTAACTAATTTTTTTATTTTTTGTAGAGACAGGGTCTCACTTTGTTGCACAGACAGGTCTTGAACTTCTGGGATCAAGTGATACTCCTACCTTGACCTCCCAAAGTGTTGGGGTATTTTTTTTTTCAACATATTTAGCCATATATCCATGTTCTCTGGCCTTCCATGGTCAGATACACCTTTGCTAGACAAGAAAAAAAAAAAACACCAAGATCCAAACCCTTGTTGGATGATGTCAGGAATCCCAGTCCTCTCCTCAGGTGACTCTGAGGATTTCTGTAGAGGATGTACCTACCTTGGCTGTTGCTTGCCATCTGTTGCTTCTAACTGCTTTTTTGCATGTTTCATGACGTTTCATGGGCATAGCTAATAATAGGCCAGAGTGAATAGTAAAACTGTACTGAGGGCGTAAGATAATATTCAGAATTAGAATGCAGAAAAGGAACACTTAAAACTTGGTAATAATGACCACTGCTCTTAAGTCTACCAGTCTTATCCCAATGCAGAGTCCCACCTGCTGTCTCATCTCAGTCTGTATTGCTGACCTGTTGCTATGGCTATGGTTTCAGTCCCTTCTCATATAGGAGGACGTTCCTCTTGATCTTGTGCTGAGTCCAAAACTCCAATTTCTTTCTGTCAGATTCCAGCCAGAGGATGAAAAACTAATTTACTTCATAATAATTACCCGGAGTTGGAGCTCTTTCCACTCCAAAGGCAACCATTCATTATTCACATTCTTTTGCAAAATTGTCTCTCTCATCTTGGCCCCAATGAGACTTCTCATTTATGAGACTAAACCCAAGAATAAACTTCGCATAACAAAACACCCCTAAAAGTGTTTCCTCAAACAAATAAAATGATTCTTTCTTCCAAAAAAGAAATGATGCTCCTATGCCTAATACATGAAAATGGCTACAATTTTTTAAAGTTTCACCTTTTTTTGTCTTTATTTGCCAAACTTGTCTGCCTTGATGGCAAGAGCAATGCCTTATCCTCCTAGGTTTGTGCCCAAATATTGTTGATTTTCCATTAGAGGGAAAGCGGTCCCTGAACAAGAAGCCAGGAATAGATTCATGTTTGAGCTGCTTGGAGACACCATTAATTATTCCCCCAAATTCGTGTGCACCTCTCTTTCCTGCGGCTGCAGTAACAACACAGTTCTCATCCTTTCTTGCACTTAGGCACTACCATGTGGCTGAGATTCAGCCAAGGAATGTTAGTGATATGAGGAGCATTTCTTCCAGACTGGGCCTGTACAAAACTGCCAAATGGCTAACTCCTTGATCTTTCCTTCTGGCAAGGCTGAAAGGAAAGCCCTCCCCTTCCCCTACTCCTCCACAACCAGGGCAACTTTTGAGTGCCTCATATGGAATGTTGAAAATAGAAACTTCATCAGCCTAGGACCCTGACTGATTTTATGAGAAAGGGATAGCTTACTAAACTGCTCACTTGCCCAATGCTCTTTTTAGCGCAAGAAATAATTTTCTATTTTATTTAAGCCATTATACTCTTTTGGTCTTATTTATTGCAGCAACTAGCTTGCCTCAGTACAAGCTATAAATGGATACCCTATAGTCAGAGAAGCCCCTACTCAGATGGAAAGTTAGCAAAGGTCTGTGTGGTGGGATAAGACACACTAATGGTTAAGGAGAGGCTCACTCCCCATGCCCTCTCAGCCTCCATTTCAATACCACTGTCTAAAATTCCACCACATGGATTTCATTACTTTGGATAAAGACGTAATACTTCTAGGAATCTTCTTTTAAAATAACTATCACCTGAAAGAGATAGCACATTCAACCGTGATCTTCCATGAACCTATTAGGATAAATGAGTTTCTCAGATGTCTTTGCAATGAAATACCTAGTGAAAAGTTGAGAAAGGGATACAGGCAGCAAAATGTTGAAGGGAATATTAGGGGAGATGAAGGAATATCTGGATCGTGGAGCACTCGAGTTTTTGCTCCAACAGAAACAGTGGAGCTGTTTTGACTCCACTGCGCAGTGGTGGGCAGAAGGTGGCAATGGAGACTGCAGAAGAAACCTTGATGGGGAAATTGATGCAGAAGGTTCAAAGAGGGAAGATGAGGGCATTGAAGGTGGGTTTCTTTCTTGATAATATAGATGAACTCTGGTCCTCAAATCAGGTGCTTTTGAACACCCTTTTTCTACCCTACAAGCAAGTTATTTTGATGGTCCAGGCTACTTTTTAGATCTGTACATGGCTCCTTAGGAAAGCCCCAGTGAAAATCTTAAGAGAATTTTGGAATTTGTTCAAAACATATGTGCGTTTCCAGAGTTCAGATGTTTTGATTATTTTTTCAGTCAGTGCCTTGTTTAGAGGTTCCTGTAATAACGGTCTACCATTCCAGATTATGCAATTATTGTCTTCTTTCTGCAGCTCACGGAAAGGAATATGACTTCCAGTACAGACAGGTGGGCAGGGCAAGGCCATGGGGCTATTAGTGCCAAAAGTCAATCATCAAATAATTCAGCTGCATTTGTCCATTTATTATTACTTTAAAAACAAGTATGTACATATGACAGAATCAGCTTTATGATTAAGAATATTAAAGACAGTATTTTTCCTTAGCATAACATCAGTAATCTGCAACCAAAATTTATATACACTGCAAAATGGTTGTGTATTCAATGGTGGCAAATCTTGGAGCCAGTTTTTATATAAGGATATCTGCCCCTCCAGAATGTTGTCTAGTTGCTCTCTTGCTAAAAAGCAAGCTGTGGAGGAAGCCAGTAACTTTTATGGCCTTGAGAGCTCTATGCCTCTGATCAATAGGAGATTTTATTGGTCCTACCTTATGCCTCATAGATGCATCTTGCATTTATTGTCTGTTGTTGCCATAACAAATTACTACAAACTCAGTGGCTTAAACAACACAGATATTCACACAGTTCTGTAGGGTTCAATCCTAGGCTCACCTGAAACAAAACAAGGTAGCGGGGCTGCGTTTCTTTCTGAGGCTCTGAGGGACCATCTGTTTCCTTGCTCATTCCTGTTCTTAAAATAATTTACTTTGCTACTTGTGCTTGTGGAACTGAGGCTCCTGTTTCCTTGCTGGCTTTCAGCTGAGGGTGGCCCTTAGCTCTGAGGGGCTTCTCTTACCCTTCGCATGTAGCTCCCTGCAGCTCAGAACCTGCAACAGAGTATTAAACCTTTCTTATGCTGCCATCTCTCTCACCCACCCTTTGCCTTCTTCTACTTTTTAGAACTCAAATAAGGTTTCCACAACTCAAGGTCCATAACCTTAATCACATCTGCAAATTTCCTTTTGCCATTTAAGCTCCTGTGTCCACAAGTTTTAGAGACTAGGATGTCAACATCTTTGGGGCCCATTATTTTGCCTAACACATTCTCAGCTAACTAAAAGACATCTGAAAACCCTTGGCCTCTAGGGTGATCAGTGTCAACAATAATGAGACCCAGCTCCATAATGCCTAGGGCAGATTTCACTTTCTTATCTCACTCAGTTAAGCTTATGTCCATGCTGGCTTAATTTCATGTTCCTGTAAGTAGGACTGAAAGGCATTGTCAGAGATACCCTGGAATCTTGGGATCCCAGAAACCCCTCCCTGCCACCTTCCTCTTTCTTTTAATTAAAAATAGTAGTAGTTGGAATTTAAACCATTCAAATTTACCCTCAGTGGATGTCAACGACTAAGTTTACCTGGATGTAGGGAACATGAGACTTCATTATACTTTTCTCAATTAGTGTATCTATTTTATAACAATATATTAAAAGAACTAAGCATAAAGGTCTACCATCCTTTGATAACCCAGCAGTGTTTTTCCTGGTGTATATTCTCTTCACAGCACCCAATTTGGCCTCTACTGGAAACTTCACTGGTTCTCATTTGCGTGATTTCTTCCAAGTGCAGAAAAGCTTCGTTTTTCGTATCTCGCCACAGTGCTCACAGAGAGCAGCCAGGGCTGGCAGAAACAGGCACAGCAGTTTGAGTGGTCCAGACAGTGAGTCAATAGGAAAGTCATAAATGATAAGGGAAGTGGGACCATTGCCAGAGGAGGGAAAGGACCTCTCAGCAGTGGGGAAGGAAAGGGCAGGACTTCCCACCCTGACATGATATGGGATTTAAGCCATATGAGTTGGTCTCAGTAAGGAGTGTAAAGAAGAAGTGCTACTCATGCCAGAAGCAAATGAATATAGAAAGACCAAGTGTTGTTATCTGGTTTGCAGAGGAGAAGACTGGATATTTATTATATATATAACTTACAAATGGTCCTGATTATCAATAGGAGCTTCTTTTTTCATAAAGACTCTCAGACTCGTGTTCCCCAGGCTATTACAGCAGTGCATCAGGGAGCCATCCTTGAGATCTCACTTAGAAATACTTGTTAGAACCAGGAGTGGCGGCTCATAGCTCACGCCTGTAATCCCAGCACTTTGGGAGGCCAAGGTGGGTGGATTACGTGAGGTCAGGAATTGAGACCAGCCTGACCAACATAGTGAAACCCCATCTCTACTAAAAATACAAAATTAGCTGGGTGTGGTGGTCATGCCTGTAGTCTCAGCTACTTGGGAGGCTAAGGCAAGAGAATCGCTTGAACCCGGGAGGCGAAGCTTGCAGTGAGCCGAGATTGCACCATTGCACTCCAGCCTGGGCAACAAGAGTGAAACTGTCTAAAAAAAAAAAAAAGGTAATGTTTGTTAGAAAATACTATGATGTATGGAGCCAAAAAAGAGTCCAAATAGCCAAGGCAATCTTAAGCAAAAAGAACAAAGCTGAGGGCATCATGCTACCTGACTTCAAACTACAATACAAGGATACAGTAACCAATACTGCGTGGTATTAAAACAGACAAATAGATGAATGAAACAGGGAGATAGCTGACAAATAAGGCTCCACACTTACAACCATCCGATTTTCAACAAAGTCGACAAAAATAAGCAATGGGGAAAGGATTCCCTATTCATTAAGTGGTGCTAGGATAACTGGCTAACCATATGAAAAAGATTGAAACTGGACACCTTCCTTACATCATATACAAAAATCAACTCAAGATGGATTAAAGACTTAAATGTAAAACATAAAACTATAAAAACCCTGAAAGATAACCTAGGAAATACCGTTCTGTGCATAGGACCTGGTAAAGATTTCATGACAAGATGCCAAAAGCAATTACAGCAAAAACAAAAATTGACAAATGGCACCTGATTAAACTAAAGAGTTTCTGCACAGCAGAAGAAACTATTAACTGAATAAACAGAACCTACAGAATGGGAGAAAATATTTGCAAACTATGCATCCAACAAAGGTCTAATATCCAGAATCTATAAGGAACTTAAACAAAACTATGAGCAAAAAACAACTCCATTAAAAAGTTAGCAAAGGACATGAACAGATACTTTTCAAAAGAAGGCATGCATATGACCAACAAGCATATGAAAAAATGCTCAACGTCACTTCTCATTAGAGAAACGCAAATCAAAACCACAATGAGATACCATCTCACACCAGTCAGAATGGCTATTATTAAAAAGTCAAAAAATAACAGATGCTGGTGAGGATGCCAAGAAAAGGAAATGCTTATACACTATTAGTGGGAATGTCACCTACTTCAGCCATTGTGGAAAGCAGTATGGTGATTTCTCAAAGAACTTAAAACAGAATTTCCATTCTACCCAGCAATTCCATTATTGGGTATATACCCAAAGGAATATAAATCATTCTACCATAAAGACACATGCACATGTATGTTCATTACAGCACTATTCATAATAGCAAAAACCTGAAATCAACGTAAATGCCCATCAACAGTAGAATGGATAAAGAAAATGTGGTACATATGCACCATGGAATACTACACAGCCATATAAAAGAATGAGATCATGTCTTTTGCAGCAATGTAGATGGAGCTGGATGCCATTATCTTAAATAAACTAATGAAGGAACTGAAAACCAAATACTACATGTTCTCACTTTTAACTGGGAGCTAAACAACAAGAACATATGGACACAAAAAGGGAAACAACAGATACCAGGACCTACTTTAGGGTAGAGGGTGAAAGGAGGCAGGAGGGAGAAGATTTTAAAAACTACCTATCAGATACTATGCTTATTACCTGGGTGATGAAATAATCTGTGCACTAAACTCCCGTGACACACAGTTTACCTATATAAAAAATTTACACATGTATCCCTGAACCTAGAATAAAAGTTTTAAAAAAGGAAATACTATAATGAAGCCATCTAAAGACCCCCCCCATAATGGATCTGAGAGACTAATATGCTCACTCAGAGTAAGAGATTTCCCCTCTCCATGCCCCTGACTAGAACATCCTTGTTCAGCCCCCTTCTGGTAGGACAGACCCTAAAAGACTGACGTTAATTGAATGCAAATGAGCATCAAGAGATCCTGGAATTCTTCCTATAACTTCAACTAGAGGGGAATTCAGTTAAACTTTGTGCAGTGCCAAGTAACAGAATGGTGAGGAAATTGCATTGTTGTTGATGCCTGTAAGAGCACTACATCCCACACCCACCAATAATGGCCTGGGTTAGTGTAGACTTCCAAGTACCTCCATCTAGTATCTGCTCTTTATAATCTAAAACAGTATCTATGGGAACTATTTCAAGGTTTGAATTCATAGTTCATGGAGGTGCCAAGCATTGTTAAAGAAATTATTTTGAGAGTTACAAAGAGCTGCACAGATGTGAACTCATTGTGGGAGGGCCATTGGCAGAGAAGGTGAGCTCTTTCCCATTAATAGAGAGACTTCAATGACTTGCCTTGATAACAGACCAGAACTCTTGGGTTGATGTCATCATAACTGAGCTTGCTCCAGATTTAATTCCATGGAACATTTGTAGGCCAGCCAAGGTGAAGCCATCGTGGAATCTCCATACTCAGTACCTTGGTGTGTCTCAAGCTGGCTCACAGTTCCCTGTGGATGCGATGCTTTCTATAAGAACTCATTCTTTTCAACCACTTCAAGAGCTCACTGACTTAATGCTTCATACACATAAGGATGCTGGGTTTTTAATTTTTATTTTTGTCATACTCAAAAGTCACTTATTATGACCTGAGTGGAAACTCATTTCATAGTTGAGGCCAGAATTTTTTATATTCCCTGCTACTTGATTTCTGAACATCAGCAAAATGCAGAAGTGTCTTTTGAAAAACCTAACACTGTCCACTTCAAGCTTCTTTTCACCTCAGTCTAAGTTAAACCCAAACCAGCAGCAGAACTGCAAGATTCCCATTTGCCTTAGTTACTTAAATAATATACAAAATGCTTCAGATTTGTCAGATCATTTGTGTTAGTATGGATAATCTCATTAGTGATGAAATCTAGCATACATATAGCAATGGATGAGTGTGGGATTGGAAGTCCAGCAGTCCTGAGTTTGCTTCCTTCACTATTCCTTAACTCAAGCTCAGTGTGACCTTGAGTTAACTATTTAGACCAAATATCAGTTTTCTGGTCTGTAAAATAAAGATAATGATCTCCATCTGTAGGCTTGACATGAGATGTATATAATGTAACATATATGAAGCACTTAGCACAGTGCCTGACCCACAGTAAACTCAACATCTATTTGATGTTTTTGTCATTTTGGTTAATAAGGTAAAACAACGAAACCACCAACTATGAGTCATTAAATGCCATGGTTTTTCACAAGATTTTTATTTGAGGGTATCTAAAGACTTTTAAAATGTTCATCTCTTGCTTCCTTTGAAGCAGGCAGGATAAAACAGAAATATTTGCACAATTATCCTAACTTAACCCTGTGTAATAAGTAGAAGTATGACCAAAGTATTAGGTAGAATAAATTTGCCTGTGTAATTTGGATCTGACTATGCTGTGTAAAGTCATGAATGTGAGGCTTGCAGGAACCCACTGGATCCAGAATGGCCCTGGAATTCTGCCATAAAATGAACAAAGATCTCAAGCAAAACCGCTGGGAGTCCAGGCAAAGCAGCACAGCCCGGGGGAGCAGAATTTCCTGGGCAGAGTCCTCCCTGACCCTGGCGTCCTCCCAGGAGAGCCCCACCTCGATGAATACACATTCAAGGACTCTAAAATACTAAGCAGTTTCACAACCCACTTACTGTGCATGAGCCTTGGGTGGGGAGGCACAGAACTTTCTGGCAGGCATTTAGACCACAACAATAAAACACCTATAAACCCCTATGACGGCATAAAGAATTCATGCTGGACTTCTCCTAAAGAAGGAAGGAGTTAGCCTCCACCTATTTTGATGAATTGTATTGCAGCAGTCTCCTGACACATGAGGCTGGCAGTGGCTCTGAAATATCTTGTATCATTTCTTGCCATTTGAAAGCGAGAATGAGTTAGATATGGTTCCAGTACATTGAGTTCTCCGCGATGTTTTGAATGTCTCTGCTGTTGAACAATCTTATAGAGAAAAGAAGCACCCCAGTCAAGAACTCAAAAAATGTCCCTGGATAAAAGGACATGTGGAATGACAGGTTATTTCAGAAAGCTCAGGGAGAGGAAGGAATCAGGTTCTTCTTGGGATTAAGGAGTTGCCTGAAGTTGCCTCCAAAACCCTTGTGCACTGAATGAGAGTCCTAATTGTGAAGTTCAAAATCTTGTTCAGGAAAGAAAATGGAAGAATAATGGGGACCATTGGCTCTGAAATTTCTTTTAGACAAAAATCCCAGCTCTGATGAGAAGCAGCCTGCTTGTAAATCTGCCTGACAAAAGTGTGAAATGGTCCCCAGCGCGCCTATGCACATGCAGCTGCCTGTTAAAACCAGAGCATTTGCCCAACTGTATAATAGTGAGCAATGCTTGCAACACCGAAGCGCTGAACTGGGCCTCCCCGGCTAGACCAGCCCTTGGTCAATTCCAGTTTTCCTTGTTTCCCCTCGTCAGCTCCTTTTTCTCCTTCCCACTTTATCCCAATCTCTTTCAAAGGGATTAATTTCTGTAACACTTCAGTAGAGAGAAAAGGGCTTTACTTGGCGGCTTTGGGTTTACAAGATCGTTGGTGAACAATCAGTCTGTCTGGCAGGAAGGTACGCCCACAAACATTACAGGGAACCAACTGGCTCTGGGCACTTGTCCAAGCAGCTTCATTTAAAGCATCAAGATCATAGAAGCCTTTGGCTGGAAAGTTAAAGGAAAAAAGCAAAAAGAAAAAAAGAAAAAAAAATACCAAAAACAAAAGGGAAAGAAAAAGGTAAAACGGATCAGTTTTTATTCGGGAGAACCATATTCTACTTTCTATGGAAAATATTTTCAGGAAATACCTGTTGACTGAGTATTTTAAACAAATCATATTACTTTTGCCTCCAAAAAAGAAAGGGCTGCTCGCTCTTTCAAGTGTTGAATAAAATTAGCTGGGAATCAGACAGAGGCTTTTCACTCTTTGGATTTTAAAAAGGGAAAGACATTGTTTTATGTCTTATGATATGCATTCTTCACTAATTATTAACATCTTTGCATACACATTATTATTTTGCAAATATAACTTTTGGCCTTCTTTCAGTTGACTCTAAATATAAGCTTATAAAGGGGAATGAGCATGTATTTGTATTTTCCTTTTCTGTAATCCTTCAGTGGAATGTTTTTAGAAGCCAAAACTGACAGTTGAGAGTGAATTTAAGATGAATTATATCCTAAAAACTTATCATCTCTTCATGGTCATAAACTCAGATATTCTTTAAGTAATCAAAGTGGAGAATACAAACAGAATAATCTGACAAAAAGATACGTCCTTAAGAAAATAACAAAGACAGATGAGAAATGTATAATCTTCATTGGCAGAGCATAGGGAGAAAAAAGCATATGGCTTTATTTTAGAGAAACAATGTGGCATTTAGCTTTAATAAACCTTAGTTAAAATAGAATGACTTCAGTACATTAAACTGACTATATCTTAGAACCACTGAAAATAGGCCCCCAAAATGTAACAAGGCACTCAAAAACGTATTACTTAGTTTTTATCTTTGGCACAGCATAGATTACTTCGTTAAAGCTTAGGCAATTCTCATATGATTTCTATCTAATGGTTCACACAACCACAGTGAACCTTAAATTTTTTAACATGTCTGCTCCTAATACTCACTTTCTTGCTCCATGGGAATTTAAATCCCAGCAAAATCTAGTATTTCTTCTTTGGATAAAGCAAATGTCACTGTCTATGTGGGATATGAATGTGTAGTTTCAGTGCTTTGAAAAATGAGAAAAGAATGACACTGACTTTCTCGTTACTCATGCGAGTTTTAAAATGAACTCAAAAATTCCAGAGTAGTCACTGACTCTCACTTGAAGGTGATTCATCACATTTCTAAGTGTTTTTGCACAGGGCCTTGACTTCAGATCAGGAAGAGGGGTTATTTGAACCCTGTGACTACAATGAGTTCATGGGATAAAAATGGTAATATGAATTCTTTTTACCTAGAGAGGAAGGGCATCTTCAGAGATAAATAACATGGAAGTGAGAGGAAGACTGTAGGGAAGTGCAGTTATAGGACCCATCTTTTCCATCTGTAGGCAGTAACAGAATAGTGAACCACCAGGGCTTTCAGACCAATCATTCCTCTTACTTCTAGCCTGCTGGTAGTTATGGTCAAGCAGAGAAAGTGATAAAGATCAGAAGGGAAGGAAACATATTTTGACACCAAATGAGAAATGCTGGAAAGAGAGTTTCAATGAGGTAAACAACCTGTTTATGGAAAATGCTCTAATTTCAGTAGCTGGTCGTTTTCATCTTTAGCTGTTTTCCCACCTGTACGAAGAGTCCTCTTTTTGACAAGCACTGTGAATAGCTGGGATCTAGCAGGATCTAGAATTTATCATACAATCTAGGCTCTACTTTGTGGGTTGTTATAAAACTCTCCTTGTGTCACATCTCTGACACAAGTGCTTTGGACTAATTGACATTAAATGACCCCCAAGGTACTTTTCAGCATTGCAAATCTACGGTTACATAGGAGAATGGATGAATTGAAAGATACTCCTCTTAAAACCAACATTGTCCTGTGAGATGGTTTAGGGGATCTACTGAGAAAATGACAATGGTAAAAATATGATAAGCAAGTCTGAGCTTGCAGGGCAAAAATATTTTCTTAACTATTCTCATACCCTAAATGAATAAACATGAGGCTTTGTGATGAGGCCAAACATGGCAGTGTAGTTTCAGTTTCATTTGGTTTGCACCATGCTTTACAAATGATTAAATGTGAAAAATCCTGGACATTTAAAATAGATGTCTAGATTTCTAGTTTGTTTTGTGTTATTGAAAGATATGAGTACATTGGACTAAATTTCTTAATGATAACGCCAGCTGGAACTGGGCAGCTGCTTGTCTCCTTTAGAGTGAGCTGATGCTCCACAGCGCATCATAGTCCTTACCTCCCCTTTGTTGCACACATGGACCAGTTTACTCAATGTTATAACCTGACTAGTGGACCTGGTGAAAATTCGAGTTTGGTATCCCTGCTCTATGAACACCAAGACACATTCATATTTGGAAACATGACTTTGGATGTTCCCAAAGGTTTTTTTTAAGTTTCATATTTTTTCAAGTTTTATTCATTTTTATTCTTTAAGTATTTTATTGTTTATTTTACATTCAAAGGGTTTGATGATGTATGAAAGAAACTTTTGGAGAATACAGCAAATTCCCATAGGTCCCTCTCATGCACAGTGTTGCCAGGACATAGTGTCTTTATGTCTCAGCATCAGAAGATAATTCTTTGGACAGGCATTTCAGAACTGTTTTTCTTATTTGTCTGTAACCAAGGCAAGAAATGTTGATTTTGGTCGTTTGAACAAGTGAAAAAAGAATACTTCTGCTCTTATTAGTTTAGAGAGAAAAGTCTCCCCTTATGCACTCAAATCTTTTTTCTAGGAACTTACCAGTAATGGTCCTGACTTCTGGTTTTTTAGGTACTGGTCTCCTTAACTCTTTAGGCAACAAGTTGTTTTCATTATGCCATTTTTTCAGACATTGTGGCTCATGAATGCTAATAGATTTTGTTCCATATTCACGACCACAAATGTAGCAAACAACTGCTGGTGGACGCCGTATCATTGTTGGCTGCAAGTAACATAAAATAAATCATGAGTGAACTCCCATTCACAATTGCTACAAAGAGAATAAAATACCTAGGAATACAACTTACAAGGGATATGAAGGACTTCTTCAAAGAGAGCTATAAACCACTACTCAAGGAAATAAGAGAGGACACAAACAAATGGAAAAACATTCCATGCTCATAGATAAGAAAAATCAATATCGTGAAAATGGCCATACTACACAAAGTAATTTATAGATTCAATGCTATCCCCATCAAGCTACCATTGACTTTCTTCACAGAATTAGAAAAAACCACTTTAAATTTTATACTGAACCAAAAAAAGAGCTCGTATAACTAAGACAATCCTAAGCAAAAAGAAGAACAAAGCTGGAAGCAGCACACCACCTGACTTCAAACTATACTACAAGACTACAGTAACCAAAACAGCATGGTACTGCTACCAAAACAGTTATATAGACCAATGGAACAGAACAGAGGCCTCAGAAATAATGCCACACATCTACAACCATCTGATCTTTGACAAACCTGAGAAAAAATAAGCAATGGGGAAAGGATTCCCTATTCAATAAATGATATTGGGAAACCTGGCTAGCCATATGCAAAAAACTGAAGCTGGACCCCTTCCTTACACCTTATACAAAAATTAAGTCAAGAAGGATGAAAGAATGAAATGTAAGATCTAAAACCATAAAAACCCTAGAAGAAAACCTAGGCAATACCATTCAGGACATAGGCATGGGCAAAGACTTCATGACTAAAACACAAAAAGCAGTGGCAACAAAAGCCAAAATTGACAAATGGGATCTAATTAAACTAAAGAGCTTCTGCACAGCAAAAGAAACTATCATCAGAGTGAAGAGGCAACCTACAGAATAGGGGAAAATTTTTGCAATCTATCTATCTGACAAAGGGCTAATATCCAGAATCTACAAGGAACTTAAACAACTTCACAAGAAAAAAACAAGCAACCCCATCAAAAAGAGGGCAAAGGATATAAATAGACATTTCTCAAAAGAAGACATTTATGCAGCCCAAAAACATATGAAAAAACTCATCATCACTGGTCGTTAGAAATCAAAACCACAGTGAGATACTAGCTCATGCCAGTTAGAATGGTGATCATTAAAAAGTCAGGAAACAACAGATGCTGGAGAGGATGTGGAGAAATAGGAAAGCTTTTACACTGTTGGTGCAAGTATAAATTAGTTCAACCATTCTGGAAGACAGTGTGGCGATTCTTCAAGGATCTAGAACCAGAAATACCATTTGACCCAGCAATCCCATTACTGGGTATATACCCAAAGGATTATAAATCATTCTACTATAAAGACACAAGCACATGTATGTTTACTGCAGCACAGTTCACAATAGCAAAGACTTGGAACCAACCCAAATGCCCACCAATGCTATACTGGATAAAGAAAATGTGGCACATATACACCATGGAATACTATGCAACCTTAAAAAAGGATGAGTTCATGTCCTTTGCAGGGACATGGATGAAACTGGAAACCACCATTGTCAGCAAACTAACACAGGAACAGAAAACCAAACACCCCATGTTCTCACTCATAAGTGGGATCTGAACAATGAGAACACATGGACATGGGGAGGAGAACATCACACACTGGGGCCTGTTGGGGGTGGTGGGCTAGGGGAGGGATAGCATTACAAGAAATACCTAATGTAGATAACCTGTTGATGGGTGCAGCAAACCACCGTAGCACGTGTATACCTATGTAACAAACCTGCACATTCTGCACATGTATCCCAGAACTTAAAGTATAATTTAAAAAAAAGAAAAAATGTCTGTTAGATAAAGCTTAAATTTGGAAATCATATTTTAAAATTATACCACATTTAAGTTAGCTGGAAAATCAACGTGATTTTAAAAAATCCCCACTAGTCTGGTGACTTTATCTTTTTGGCAATTAAAAGATTAAACTATATTATTTGAGTAACTGGGATTGAGGTGAGGACATGGCTTCAGAGGAAATAAAAAAGAGCTAACCAGAATTCTTCATATTGGTACTATATAAATTATATTTTCTCATTTAATATTGATTGATTGCCTTCTGACTATTATATCCAAGTTACTATGCTGGGAGAATACAAAGATAAATCAGGCATAATTCCTCTTCTCAATAACACCAGGCTTGAGTACACCCATATATCTGAGAAGAAAGTAATAAATGTCAATGGAAAGTTTATAACAGACATTGTTAACACTATTATGCCTGCCCACATTGGGATCATGTCAACAACTTTCTACTGCAAGCACCTGTGATTCTTTGCCTTTTTTGATCTGGAGTAGGCTCTGCCCACAGCAGAACAGCTCATCAATTGCAGATGAGAGTTAGCGAATAAATACCCAGTTTCCTCACCAAGGTTGATTCCATATAGTCTTCCAGAAGTCCCCAGAGTGATTGTACCACAGTCGCTTGTTAACACACTATCTAGGCTTTGTTCTCTTCTCTGTCTCTCTTCCTGTTCCTTTACTGGGCTATCCTGAGATCACCTCCCAAATAAACTACTTGAACTCAAATTCTTAGGTTTCTTGTTCCTAGGAGAACCAAATCTATGGGAGAGTTAAAGATAAGATGCAATAGGGAAATTCAGCTTCTGTCTAGGATATAGAAAAGGACAAGAATCATTGCTTCCACCTAAACAATGAGAACAAATTGAATAGCTTACAGAATCATAATTTTTGAGCCCATTGGAGACTCAAAGTTGCAAGATAAATAGATGAACTAAAAGGCCTACCTAAGTTTGAAGATAGATCAATAGTACCAAGAAAAAGCCTCCAAGCTCCAAACTTTATATGAGACATAATTTTCTGCCACAAGAAAAGGGCAGAGTAGCTGAGCATAAGCCCCTGTAAGGTGCAGGCATGCAGGGACCGTCTGTGTATACTCTCCTACCCACCATGTCTTACACTCAGTGATAGGAGGTGACAATCTGACATTGGGGAGAGGAAGGGGCATTGACAGAAGCCTCCACCATTTTAGGAACCCAGGGCCTGTCTAAATCTGAGGATAGAGCTATAGAAAAGACTTGCACAGAGTACAAATAAAACTTATAAATACAGAAAGGCAATTTAGAGAAGCAGAAAAACATTGATTTTGTTCTGGATCTGTTGAGTTTGACATAATTGTAGAATTTAAATAAATAAGTCCAGCCAAAACAGGAAATACAGGCCTGCAAATTCAGTATTCATTTATTTCAGAGCTATTCACACAGAAAAAAATGTTTAAAACCATGAAAATTCTATAGATAGGAGTATGTAAAGAATATATGGAGAAAAATTCTTGGGAGAATATTTATAGTAGGGATATTGGACAAGGGAAATTATAGCCAGAAAACACAGAGAAAGGTTCAAATTTGCAGTTAAAGAAACAGGGCATGCAGACAAAAGATTCTGGAAACATTTCTGGTTTCCAGAAATATGGTGTCATCAGCCTTGTCAGATGCTGCAAAGAGTAATGAGGGGCTGAGTAAAGGCTATTAGATGGAGTTATCAGTGGATTCCATACCAGTGACTTTTGAGAGGTTAGTTCCAAAGGTGTGGTAAGGGTAAAAGCTAAATTGTTAGGAGTTAAAAATTATGTCAAGGAAGAGAAAAATACACTTTCAAAAAACTTGCAGAAAAGAAACTTGAGAGACAAGCAAAGTAAAAGAAAGCTTTGTTTTGTTGTTGTTTATAGGATAGGGATGCCTTAGGCAGAGAGGAAAAGAGTATAGGCCCATAATAAAATAGGATAATTAAAAATTACAGAGGAGGCAGTAGAAGATGAGATTAAGGGCATAATTGGAGGTGTCAGCTTCTGAGAAAAGGGAAAAAAGAAAAGTTAGAGAAAGGGAAAAGGTGTTTGTAAAGAAGTGAGGAATTGGTGGTGCTCACATACATGGACTTAGTCTTCTAAGTATGAGATAAAGTGATCTTCAGAGAATGAAGAGATTTGAATTCTGGGAAATAGTGAAAGATGCTGGGATTATGCACTCTAAGGAATGTAGTAATGATTCAATTAGGGAAGAATATTCACTGAATAATGGAAAAGACCTAGTTACCTGAAGCTGCAAGAAATTTTGTTGGAATTAAATGACTTTTTTTCAATATGCTCTTTAGTAGCAACAGGTGGCATGAAAACAGAAATAAATTAAGCTGATTGTGTGGTCTCCATTGGGGAAATAAAACTTGGTTAATGTGTATGTCTTAGAATCAGCCTACTTCTAACTATAACTATTGGGACTTTCACTTTTCACAGACCAATATCAAAACCAGAAGGAAACACATTTATGATTTCTGATTACCAGACATAAAAAGAGATTTTAGATGAATAAATCCACAGTTAACATAGACTAAGCAAAAAGGGAAAATAAAGTGACTCCCTGGATGATTGAAGTTTTTATAAAAAGGGTATTATTTGAAGTGGAATTTTTTTCTATTATTTTATACTAACTTATGCCAATAAACTGTCTACATTTATCAAAATAACTAAATAGTTATTTATCCTTCTTTTTCTTAGCCATATGGTAGGTTCTAATAATTGAAAAGTGGCATGAAAAATATTTGAGAAATTCAAGAAAGACCTAAGAGAAAGTACAAAGCATAAGCAAAAATTTTCAAGATGTTTAAATGTTTCTTACTATTTTTTTAACATGTTTATTTACTGGAAAGGTTAATTAAATGCAGATTTTTAGTTTAAAATGAGAAGTTATTCTTTTCATTTTGAAAATAGTGAATTTAATAAAATTCCACATGGAAAGTATGAGCCAAATCCAGTATTTAACCACGCATATAAGCACAATAAATGGCATGGGTCATAAATGAAGACATTCGTGTCACCATCAGATTTCCTTTGGAAGGAAAGTCAGAAGAAAACAGGCAGACACAGAGGTCAGAAGACACGTACTGAACAACTGAAATGGATGTGGGAGAAAATTAATACCATAAAAAGGTGAAGATGTTCTATATTACATTTTCTAAAGCTTCTCCCATGCTCTATATTTGTGGTTGAACTTCAGTTGAACCTGCAATATACTCCATATTCTTAGGTTTTGAGCATCGTACTCCTAAGCCATGCTCTAGTGAAGTGCAAACAACCCAGCCACAGCAGAAGAGAAAAATACATCCACATGGGTCGGAACAGAGATAAGAAGACCTATTTTATTTTTCATTGATTTTACAATTGTCAGTCTGAAACTTCCAGGGAAAGCTGAGCAATCTCCATCTTGTGGTTATTGCCACTGCCCCAGCTGCCAAGGTTTTCCTATTTGGCCTCTTTCTCCAGTCCAGGGTTTTCCTATTGGGCCTTTTTCAGATAGAAGTGGATATGTGGGGGATGGAGAGAAGGAACGGAAAGAAGAGACTGTAGCTCTGGCAGAACCAGCAGAAGGCCCCCTCTTAGCAAATGTGCAGTCTGTAGCTTTCAGTGGCATGGCATAACAGAGTAAGGAGGGCAGTGGAAGGGTGGCTGAGGAGGTTATGTGAGGGCAGGGGGCCCTGTCTATGGAGGCCCTTGCCAGGACCAGCCAACTCCAGGAAAGCGTTATCAAAGAAAGGCAAAGAGGAAGTCGGTAAGTCTGACGTTGCTGAAGAGCAAAGAATTAGATCAACAGTTTTCCCTGTAACATTTCAGATAGTATTTTGCTGATGTGGCATTACTTTTCTAACATCAAGGTAAAAGACATTTTTTACAAAAAGTTAATCACTAAATCTATGTAAGTGTGCATAAAAATCTATCAGGGCTCATCACAATTTTGTTTGTGTGCTCTCAGTTTCCTGGGAAAGTTGATTTAGGCTAGATACAGACAGGCACTTGAACATTTTAGGGAAAACTTTTAACTTGAATCCACTAACTTTTCATATGTTTTCAATTATTTTGCTGGCCACTATTTGGAATTATCATATTATTTTCCACACAGCATCTTTTTCTTTCTGTTAATGTCTTTTCTCTGTCAGGAACACTTCATGTTCAATGCTTTAGGCCAGGTTTGTGTAACACACAGGGAAGTGGATATTTAACAACTTTTATCCTAATTATCGTATACAACCTGGCATCCATCCCTTCATTGTTACTGATTGAAATAAATAGTCATAATATCACTATTGAAGCAGGGGAGAAAGATTAAGGACCAAGAAAAGAGGCTGATTTGTTGGAGAACCTTAAGAGAGGTTTGGATAAAAGAGGAATGGACATAGCTGTTTCAGAAAACCGAGACTAGAATACCTACATTTCAGATAGATTCAGATTTCTCTAGATGACCTCTCTGATAGCACAGGCTAAAAGGAAACCACTGTGAAATACACAACTCAATAACTAATATTGTTTATAGAAAGAAGTATGACAATTGGTCAGAAGGAAAAAAATATTCCTAGCACTAAATTTATTGCATGAATTTATGAATTTTAATAAAAGACATGATGAAAACTAAAATGGAAGTCATTACTAGCAGTTTTACAAAATATCAGAAACACTCCACATTTGTTCATTTCTTTTTTTTTTTCTGAGACGAAGTCCCACTCTGTTGCCCAGGCTGGAGTGCAGTGGCGCGATCTTGGCTCACTGCAAGCTCTGCCTCCCGGGTTCACACCATTCTCCTGCCTCAGCCTCCCGAGTAGCTGGGTCAACAGGTGCCTGCCACCATGACCAGCTAATTTTTTGTATTTTTAGTAGACACAGGGTTTCACCGTGATAGCCAGGATGGTCTCGATCTCCTGACCTCGTGATCCACCAACCTCGGCCTCCCAAAGTGCTTGAATTACAGGCGTGAGCCACCGTGCCCGGCCCACATTTGTTCACTTCTTATACTAATTATACAGAAGATACGAAGTGATAACTTATAGTGTGAAAGTATAGTTCTGTGATGTTATTTACAAGGGAGTTCAGAGAATGTGATCCAAGCATCACCTCATGAAATAGAAATTGGTAAGAAATGTTTATGGAGCAACAGCCTTTGAAAATCTGATTAGTGTAACAGTGATCTCCCCAGAAAAATGCATATGTATACAGAATTGTGGATATGATATCGACTGATTGGTAGATTCCCTAAAACCTGTCTATTAGCCCCAGGAAGTGAGCTATTGGGCCTTTAGACAGAGCCAAACTTTCTCTTCCAATAGATGATTCGTTGTTAAAGGGGCCATTTGGCACTGTTTAAATGGCTCAGAAAGTTCTGAGTTGAAGCATTCAGGAACTTGGCACCATATCTGGCTTTAGGGTGATTCTAAGCACTGTTTTGCCTAGAATAGTCTTATTATATACCTGTTGTCTTGGCTAATATTAATAGCTGCTCTTTTACTCCCTAAAATATCCCTGTATAATAAATACATGATATAGCCACTCTACCCCTGATCCTCTTTGAAAAACATTAGTTAATATAAGAAATCAAGGGATGAAACAACAAAAAAGCTAAAAAATATAGAGATTGTGACTCAAAGAGTGGCAATTAATCCACTTAAATCATAGAAGGCAAAATAACTATAGAAATTGTAGAGGCTGTGCCCAGTGGCTCTTATCTGTAATCCCAGCACTTTGGGAGGCCAAGGCAGGTAGATTGCTTGAGCCGAAGGGTTTGAGACCAGCCTGAGCCTGAGCAATCTAGTGAGACCCCATCTCTACAAAAAATATAAAAATTAGCTGGGCATGGTAGCACGTGCCTATAGTTCCCAACTATTAGGAGCCTGAAGTGGGAGGACCACCTGAGCCCAGGAGGTTGAGGCTGCAGCGAGCTGTGATCGTGCCACTGCACTCCACTGTGAGCACCAGTGTGAGACCCTGTCTCAAAAAAAAAAAAAAATTATAGAGAAGAGAATATAAAATTAATTATCAAAATTGGCAGGGGAAGGAGCAGTACAAAGAAGTTAATGACATTAAATTCCTCACTTTTCATGTGAAACAGTCAATTGAAGCAGTGTAAAATTAAAGGTTGAAGTTAATGTTTTGCAAATACTTTAATAATTACTGTTTTTAACTTTAGTGGGTCCTTTTAAAAACTAAACTTTTAGTAAAGAAATATTATCCTACAGTTCAGCAAAATTATTAGTTTCACTTTGGTGCCTTTTTGTCAAATGCGAGTAATTTAAATTTATCTCTACTGATAATCTCACTTCTATGAAAACATATACATGTCTACTTATGTATGTCTGTGTACACAGATGCCTGGAATGATATTCACTAAGATCAAATTAGGGGAGTGTGGGGTAACTTTTATACTTTCCTAATGGCTTGGATTTTTATAATGAATTTGTATCATTTTTATAATAAAAAGTAGTAAAAAAATCAGCTCTGGAGTCAAAAGCTAATCTGGATTGGGTAATAAAATCAGCCTTAAAGGTAAAATAATGCAGACTAAATTATTTTCTGCAAATTCCTTAAATAACTCATAAAAGATATTCAAAGATTATATATATATAATATAGTTTAATATTATAACAAACTAGTAGTTGGAATTAGAATTAATATTAGGAATGAATACAGCTTTGCATAGCATAAAATTACAATGCTGTGGCATAATAAGAAATGCATATTTGGTCTCTGCACCTACTTCCTGACACAGAGCTCTCAAAACCCTTGTAATTTCTTGAGTGACAGGGGTGATAGGAGCTTTTAAAATTGTATTTTGTCCTTTTCCCTGTTTCTGAAACAAGAGCTTCTAAGACTTTTGGAATTCCTGGGGGTGATGAATGTCTTTTTGTATGCTAATGAATGACTGGTGGCTAGGACCCCCCAGACAGCTTTAAGATTCGGGCTGGTTGCCAGAATAACCAAGGCCTGATCAGAGGGCTGGAAATTTCAGCTCTACTCGCTGACCTCTGAGGAGGGCAGAGGGGCTGGGGATTGAGATAATCACTAATGTTCAATGATTTAATCAATTATCTCTGTGAAATGGAACCTCCATAGAAACTCCAAAGGAAGGGTTTCAAAGAGCTTCCATGTTGGCAAATCCATTGAGGTGCTGGGAGGGTGGTGACCCCAGAGAGGTCACAGAAGCTCCACACCACCCCTAATCCCGTACCTTGCCCTGTGTACCTATTCATCTGGCTGTTCATCTGTATCATTTGTAGTAAACTGGTAACATAAATAACACGATGAAGTGTTTCCCTGAGTTTTGTGAGCTGTTATAGCAAATTATTAAGCGTGAAGGGAGGATCATGGGAAATCCAGTTTTTAGCCAAGTTGACAAAAGTGTGAGTAACCTGGTGTCCCAGTAGTGGAGATTGGCTTCTGAAGCTGCGGGGCAGTCTTGTGAGACTGAGCCCTCAACTTTTGAGGTCTGCACTAACTCTGGGACAACACGCAGTTGTCTGGAGAACTAGAGAACTGGTTGTTGCTGTGGGGGAAAAAATCCACACATTTGGCGTCAGAAGTGTTGTCAATAGAAAAGCTTTTCCTTTTAAATACAAAATAAAATTATGGTACTTTAAGTTACATTATTCCAATACTATTTTATTTTGCTAATTGTTTATGGTTGAATACATATCAGTTAAATACTTGTATGATGAAACATAATTGAAATCCTAGAACTCTGCTCCATTACTTTAAAAAGCAGTCACAAATGTCTGGAAAAATAGTCTGAAAACAAGATTTAGCATGAGTTCATTTCCACCATAAGATAATCCTAAGTCCAGCTTTTACAGATATTTTAATTTTGTCTAGGGTGTTTCCCACACCTGAACGCATTAGTCAAAAAATGAACTCACAGGTAACTAAGTGCGGCTGTATGGTACTAGTCATCTTATTTTGAAAAGTGGTGGTCAAAAGGATAATTTGGTGGGTGGATGAAGCAGGCCATCCTTTGGATCCTGTATTGCCCATGCTAGCTGGCTTGACATATCGCCATATAATTTTCATCTTCTCAACTATCTCCACCCCCCGCCTCTTGACTGTTTTGTGCAAACTTGGCCTATCTAACATGATGTCAGTAATTTTATGGTTCTCTGTGGCTACAGACTAAAGTCCAACACTTCATATAGACTTCAGCCATGGCCAGTCTTAGCCCCATGAAACACATCTTTGAGCCACACCAAACTGGACACTATTCCCCAAGCTAGAGGCCACAGTCCTCAATTTTGCTGTCTCCATGCCTTCATTCATCTACTTCCTCCAGCACCAAGCTGGAGGTTGTGGGGAATCCCAATCCTTAACTCTCCTTAGTTATGGAGGCAAACATATAAACTATTAATTTACAAGCCAAAATGTGTAAGTGTCATGATATGGGGACATAGTGCCAGAAGAGTCTGAAGCAGAAAGAAAGGGAAGTGTTTTGATCAGAAGCCAATGAAGTGGATAATATCTGAAGTGGGTTTATTGTATGGTAGAACTGTACAGGAGAGAGGAGAACTCCCTCAGGCAAGCTGCTAAACAACACGACCCTTTCAACAACTGTTTAATAGTACTGTAGTATGTGAACATGAAAGCTATAATGCCCATAATGGAAACAAGAAGGCTGCTTAGAGGAAGTGTACAAGTGAGGATCAATCTGTTCCACATAGGATGGAAGCATGAGTGGTTAGACCTTGAGAAAACAGTTGAAGGTCGCAACATTTTCTAAGTGTCTCCCCTGGCCCTCTGCCTTTCCACCTTGGTCCAGATCCCAGACTTCATCCTCCTGTCAGAACAGCGGGGTGGAGATTTGACAAATAATACTAAAAGGAAGGGCTTTCTATAAGAGAGCTGCATCAGTCAAGTTAAGGTGTTATGCTGTTTTGGATAGAGAGAGGGCAATTTTGGGGATTGTGTTGAGTCCTGAATGCAAGGATGAGGACTTCATATCTTTGAGACACAATCAGATTAAGAAATGGGCCAGATGGGACAATTTATAATTTTTTATTTTTTTAGACGGAGTCTTGCTCTGTGCCCAGCCTGGAGTGCAGTGGCACGATCTCGGCTCACTGCAAGTTCTGCCTCCCGGGTTCACGCCATTCTCCTGCCTCAGCCTCTGGAGCAGCTGGGACTACAGGCGCCGGCCGCCATGCCTGGCTAATTTTTTTGTATTTTTAGTAGAGACGGGGTTTCACCGTGTTAGCCAGGATGGTCTCGATCTCCTGACCTCGTGATCCATCCACCTTGGCCTCCCAAAGTGCTGGGATTACAGGCTTGATACAATTTTTATACACTAAACCATCTTGGTTATCCCATATTGGAGAAATGCAAATTGGTTCTGCCTGCACTAAAGCTCTGAAGTCACAGTAAAAAACCATGAATGTGGCCAGGTGTGGTGGCTCACACCTGTCATCCCAGGGGAGGCCGAGGTGGGCGGATCACCTGAGGTCAGGAGTTCAAGACCAGTCTGGCCAACATGATGAAACCTCATCTCTACAAAAATACAAAAATTAGTTGGGCATGATGGCAGGTGCCTGTAACCCCAGCTATTAGGGAGGCTGAGGCGGGAGAATCGCTTGAACCTGGGAGGCAGAGGTTGTAGTGAGCCGAGATGGCACCATTGCACTCCAGCCTGGGAAACAGAGTGAGACTCCGTCTCAAAAAAACAAAGAACAAAACAAAACACGAATGCAACTGGAAACATCCATAAATAGAGCAAGAAAGTTGAATACAGTCATTCAATGGTCTATTACTGAGCAATAAAAAAGAACTACTGCTACTTGCACCAGTGGATGAAACTCAGAATCATTATGCTGAAAGAAACCAAACACAAGAGTACACACAGCATGATTGTATTTATATAAAATCCAAACTAATCTGTAGATTAGTGGTTGCCTGGAGGCTAGAAGTGGAAGGTGATAAAGGAATATAAGAAATTTTGGAAGGTAATGAAAATGTTCTATGTCTTGGTTATGGTGGTGGCATAACAGGTTTCTAAAACCATCAAAATTCATTGAATTGCACATGTTTAAAGAATGCAGGTTATTGTTTGTAAATTATTTCTCCATAAGGCTGATTTAAAAACACTCATGCAGATACAGTTTAGTGGAGTATTTTTGCATTGCCATGCTCATGCAATGCAGTCAGTTAAAAGTCAGCAGTACACATTGTAAAAGAAATTCCAGAACCAAGTAATGTATTTTAGTTATTTTTGCCAGGAGCTAGGGAATATTTCAAATGATCTCTATTCTAAACTCTTTAATTTATCTCCCAAGAAGTTTTCCTAGTTCAAAAGACAAAGCATATAACCATAAAAGAAAACAAATAAAAAGACCTAGAGAAAATTAGAAAATATTTTATCAAGACTTTTTTTTCAGGACATTAAATTTTTTGTAGGAGAAAGTCCATTAGGAAGCAACCCCATTTACATAAGATTTCATCAAGAAAACTCAGCCCTAGAGTTTCAGGACCTGAGCCCTGCAGCCAGAGATGAATAACATAAAAGCAGGACTCTCCCTCTGCACCCACGTGCATGGCATCTTGTCTGTTTGAAACACAACCGACCAGTTTCTTGGCTAGCCATATGTAGAAAGCTGAAACTGGATCCCTTCCTTACACCTTATACAAAAATTAATTCAAGATGGATTAAAGACTTAAATGTCAGACCTAAAACCATAAAAACTCTGGAAGAAAACCTAGGCAATACCATTTAGGACACAGGCATGGGCAAGGACTTCATGTCTAAAACACCAAAAGCAATGGCAACAAAAGCCAAAATTGACAAATGGGATCTAACTAAACTGACAGTGTGGCGATTCCTCAAGGATCTAGAACTAGAAATGCCATTTGACCCAGCCATCCCATTACTGGGTATATACCCAAAGGATTATAAATCATGCTGCTATAAAGACACATGCACACGTACGTTTATTGCAGTACTATTCACAATAGCAAAGACTTGGAACCAACCCAAATGTCCGTCAATGATAGACTGGATTAAGTAAATGTGGCACATGTACACCATGGAATACTATGCAGCCATAAAAAAGTATGAGTTCATGTCCTTTGTAGGGACATGGATGAAGCTGGAAACCATCATTTTCAGCAAACTATCGCAAGGACAGAAAACCAAACACCGCATGTTCTCACTCATAGGTGGGAATTGAACAATGAGAACACTTGGACACAGGGTGGGGAACATCATACACCGGGGCCTGTCGTGGGATTGGGAGAGGGGGAGATAGCATTAGGAGATATACCTAATATAAATGACGAGTTAATGGGTGCAGCACACCAACATGGCACATATATACATATGTAACAAACCTGCACGTTGTGCAAATGTACCCTAGAACTTAAAGTATAACTAAAAAAAAAAAAAGAAACATAACTGACCAGTTTCTTATCTTCCAACATATGAGGCACTTCAAAGTTCATTAGTATATAAATGTGTATGTGTGTATTTATGCACAAAACACATATAAATTCAGTTAGTCCTCATCTACAGTTGATTTTAGGGATACTGAAAGGCTCCCCTTGTGTCACACCATTTATTCCTTTATATTTTCCTTGTGCTTGCCCTTGTCTACCCTCCAGCCTACAATTATTTTCTTTAGGGTCATTCAGCTCAAAAAGAGAGAGCTGAGAACTTTGGCTCTAGAAGGGCACAAGAACAATTACCCATCTGCTACCAGGGAATAAAGGAAGCCTCCTGCATTCACACATTGGAAGGCAGTAATTTGCTGGATTTATCTGTAACCATTACAAAAGCAGTAAGCCTGTTCTTTTTGATGAGGTCATTTTAGTGGGCCTTTGCCAAAGAGCCACATCAAAATGTAAACTATGTTATTACTAAATATGTATGCAAATGAAATGCCTGTGTCCTTCTCCCAAGTAACATGCTTTGTACATTCCTTGGAAATATTTTTTTAAATGCAGAAAGTTTAATGGTCTTTTTTTTTTTTTGTAGGTTGCATCATCCCTACATCAAAATAGCCATATTCCCTGTGTTCATTTGAGGTTATTCATTAACCTAAGAGTCAAAGAGAACTCAGGGCACCCAGAGGTAATAGAACATCCTGCAAGGGAAATAGCCCCTGTAAGCCTGAACCGTGACTTGTAGCAAATCAGAAAAAGGCACTCCTACCTTCAGACACTTTCCAACCATAAGGTTGTAATCATTAATCTGTAATAACACAAGTCACAATATATAGAATTAAAAAATGGTGACCACGGGGGAGATAGACATGACAATCCTTACCCTGTCTCACAAATGGGCCTAGAACTGACCATATATGTCAATGTGTACTTTGTCTCTCAGATGGAGTGTGACGGGTAACCAGTACAGTTTGCTAGTCCATAAATATCTGGGATGAATCAGATGCTTTTCAATTTCAAAAGCCAATAAAACAATAGGATTCTAGATTTTGATACTGCATTTCCATTGTGAGCAGAAATAAACCAGAGACCTCTGCTGGAAACACAGCTGAGACTGATTCACGTGAGGCCCGCACTAAATGCAAACGCATCTGGAGGAAAGGGCTGTCCCTCAATAGGTGATTTAATTGAAGCCCAGATGTTGTTGCTCAGAAGTATTTTCTGATTACTGACAATGTGCCAGGGACTGTGCTGGGTACACAACTGAGAACTGGCCCTAACAGTGGGAATGACCATATTGAACTCACTTTATTTACTTTCTTTTCTTTTTTGCCCCTTTCATCTCAGTCCAACCCCTTTATTTAGAAAACATTTTTTAGCTTTGTCCAAAGCTCTATCTCTGAGACAGTATCAGGTTGACAGATCCCTATTTGGCTTGTGCTGAGCCCATTCACTTTAAATTACTCAAGATACAGAGGCAGGGTAAGAAGGGGACCTGCTGAGTGGAGGAAGCATTCTGACTTCTCTGCCCACTAACATGTTTGAACTCAGACTGATTAGTTTTGAAAACTACTCTCCAGATTTGCAGCCTCCCTAGGATCCTTGGTCCTTAAAAATTATCAGAAGGTTTGGCTCCAAGGTGTCTGATCCAGAAGAATAGCTTCATCGTTCCAGAGACTCCCACAGGTGATCCAAATGGTAGTTGGCTGCTGGGGTGAGTTACCCTATGCTCAGGTATGAAGTGTGCATGCCCCTGGTCCCTGCACACAGCTATCACACAAACATGTGGCTCCTTCAGCATCCGCAGCTGTCTTCTCCTGGCCCAGGCATGGGTCTTTACAGCATCTCACCTGGTCTACCCAATGGTACTGCCTCCTCTTGGCTTTATACTCTGGATTTCAGGTTGCAAGCTGATGGACCAAGAGCCATTTCAATCAACAGTCATGTTTTACTTGGTCAGCACAATGTTCTTAAAAGTTTTAAATGTGAATATCTTTAGGTGAGGCTTACTCTCTAGTATACCACAAGCTCTACCACTCTCTGTTGCCCTCTATGCAGCCTGTTCTGCCCCTGAAAGCATTTGAGCTTGTGACTCTGAGCTGCCTATTTTTCCAATCCCTCTCCTCACTCATATCCCCAATAAAAGGTATTTTCCTTATATCTCATTTCTAAGAAGTGAACTAACCTTATTATTAATTCACATTAATTTGCCAGTGACTAAAAGGGAATCTTTGCATTTTAGCTGAGATCTGCAGAGTCAGTGTTTTCACTTGAAAGACTGAGTCATTGACTGAGGAATTAAAACAAAACTTGCCAGGTAGTAGGAGAGGTATTTTAGAGAAAAAAAAAAAAAAAAAAAGGTGACACAGAGATTGTCACATTGAAGATTCCTTGCTCTTTTTGAATTTAAGCATGATGACAATTACAACAGAACTTGACAAGAGGCTTGAAGCCTATCCTTAGGCAAAAGAAGCTGTACTTTAAGGCATGAGACCGATTTCCAAGACGCTGTGCACACAGTAAGCATGGGTAATCCTTGAGTCATTTACTCTCTGGGGGATTTTTGCTTTCCCTGCTCCCAGCTGGATCCCAGGCTGTCAAAAACAGGGCACATCTTGCCAAGGTCTGAGGGAATTATGTGATTGTGTAGCGATTTGAATGTGTGTCATTCCATCAATGAGTGTTTCTCTTTCTCCATGATAAAATTAAACTAAAAATTTGGGCCTTAGCTTCTGTTTTAGATTTTCCACCCTCCTGATTCCTTCCATTAAGCCAAATAATTGAGATTTCTGTGGTAAGTGCACAGGGCATATCATAGAATGCAGGAAGTTTGGATGGAGGAAGTAAGAGTGAGCGTTCCCCTCCCTCCATACTTGGTGAAAAAGGCTAAAACCGCTTTTATAAATCCTTGTGTATGTTGCAATATTAAACATGTCTGACCAAGTGGCATAATGGCAACTAATTACCAGCATTTACCGACTAACAGGCCCTGTACTAAACACTTTACATGCTTTATTTCATTTGTTCTCATAATAACCCTCTGGGCAGAGCTCAATGCCCCTATTTTATAAACCAGGAAACTAAAGCACACAGTGATTACTAAGTGGAAAAGCTGGTTTCTGTTGCAGAGAGTTGGGTCTCCTGTGAAGTGGGCAGGGAGAAGCTGACAGATAAAGTTTTGTTAGGCACCATCCCAGGTCCTTTGCAGGCATCCTCTCATTCCAACCTCTTATGGTGGAAACTGAGGCTTGGGGAGGTTAAGTAACTTGTTCAAAGATATTTGATTTAATTGTGCATCTATGATCTGAATCCAGGTCTGTCTGATTCCAGTTGCTTCTAGAAACATGGGAGATACAGTCATCAGTGGTCAGTGGGGTATCATGCCCTGCCTTACAAGTCCAGAGTCAGCCATTGGATGGGACTGGGGAAAAACTAGCAAAACTCCTGCCTTTGCTCTCCCAACTACCTCAAAAGTTTGTTCCTTTGGGTCAAACATTACCTTCTCCCAGATAGTTTTTCAGAATGCAAACAGTCCTATGAAGGATGGTTTTCTGTTAAGTTTATAAAATTATCTTGACCCCTTCCAACAATACCAAGGGGTGGGGGTGCAGAGGTAGGGAGGGTGCAGAAGGTGCTAAAAGGCAAAGGAGATTAGAATATGAGGCGAGGCCACCAGAGACTCATTTCTCCAAATCAGAATTTTGCCTTCAGCCATTTAAAACATAATTTCAACCAACTTGACTGAGACTGAATATATACAATTAAGTTTCTACTCTCTTAGTCATGTCCTCCTACATGCAAAGTATAAATAGCATTTTAATGTATAGGAGTAACTGCATAGTTCAATCCCAAACCTTAACAATTGCAGAGTTTGATTGTCTAGAAACCACTGGTATTTCACATTTACTTCTGGTGTTTTTAAACAATTCTTCCCAAATGTCATATCTGGAAGGATCGTTGTTTGAAATTAAATTGTTTTTGGAAATCGCTGGATGCCGTGTAAAAGAATTTCCCAATCCGGTCTGTCTATTGGCCAACTATTAAAGAGTCTGTTACTTGTGATTTGGAGTTTTGTTTTGTTCCTTTTAACCTAAGAAAGATTTGACATTCATTTGGAAATGTTGTTTTTATTAAACTATCTTTATGTATTTAATTTTTTAAAAAGAACTATTGATATTTCCAATTCATGCCTGACATTTTAGTTATTTAATTGTTAATCTTGAGCTACAAAGCTGAAAAACATAGGTCAAAGAATGAATTCCAAAATAGACTCTAATTTGGTCTAGGTTTCTGAAAGAAACAATTTCCTAGCTGAAGGTTTTTTTTTTTAATTTTCACATTTGAGATAAGAGCCGTTTCTGCTTTTGTTTTTCTGATCTTAGAAGAACATAGTTGGAAGGTGAAGGGTTTGAAGTATTGATTAAATGTCTTGCCAAATTCTTGTCTGAAATGACTTTCCTTGAAGAAAATGGTTGGAGAATGTTCTTGGTGTTTGGTTCTTGTGCTCATCAGTTTGGATACAGGCCTGACTTTTATGCCAGTTGGCTTCTAGGTCACAGAGTAAAATGGAGAAACAAGGGAAAATGGAGGAAAGACAAGAAAAATCCATGGGCTATGGCAGACACTCAATTTGTCCAGTGCATACAATTAAAGAGATGAAAAAAATGCTCTCTGACCTGAACTTGGATGTTGGGCTGTCTCTAGTGCCTGATTTGTCTACAGCTTATGTGTTAGAGAGCACATTGCTCAGGAGCAGAGGCCAAAAAAAGGAATTTTCCTATAAAAAGAAGACCACCACCTTGGATAGGCCAGAAAGAATTCTAACTTTAAGATATTTTTAAAAAATTTTCCTATCAGAGTTGACCCCGCTCTCTCCTTATCCTTCCCTTCTACTCTCTGCCTCCAATTACTTGAAGCTTTAACATGGGACCAGTGATACCTTTATGTTCCCACCTTCTCTGATTAAAGGTAACCTGGGATATGAGAGCAGCATGGGAGACTTTAAAGATGGGACCATGGCATCAGAGCAGGTGCTTGGGCTGAGAATATTGGAAACTTATTGAGTTCCTGGATTTACTAGCCCTTTCCTCAATTTGTAGGTCATTTCTTTCTATGTATAAGACAACCTTAAAAAGTAAATGTTAGAAAGAGACAAGAGATGTAAGGGAGAGGAGCACTACACAACATAAAGGGAGAGAAGAAGATGGAGTCCCAAGTAAAGTTCTCTCAATTCCCCACCTATCCATAAGACTGAACTTATGCCTCACATTGAGCAGTGAGATTCTGTTCATGGGACAGTCACCTCTGTTTCAATAAGGACTCCTTACAGATTGCGTTGTACTGCCTTTGTTGGAGTTTTAAGAATTTTGGGAGAGATTGTAGTTGTTGACCTTGGAATTTGGATTTTTAAGTACTGAAGCTATATCCATTCGTTCATTATATAAAGATTCAGTATGCATGATCACTAGGAAATGTGGATGTACGTGTGTTTGGACTGGAAGCAAGTGATGGGGGAAAAAGGCTTTGAAGACATATGAAATTAAGCTAGATTAACTTTTTGAGAGTATAACTATGTTATGGTTTTTGTTCATTTTAGGCCTAAATAATATTTGAATTTATAATATGTGATTCTCTCCTCTCACAGAAGTTACAGTCAGTATTTTTCTTTCTAGAGAAGCAGAAAGCCACATACAGAAGCGCCAATGCAAAGAAAGAGCACCTATTTTTGCTTTGGGCTTTGGGCTCTGGGAGATGTAGTTGTATCTATCACAGTGTCTCTACCCAGCAATATGTGATATATAATTATAAGTCATGGATGAGTTTTTAAATAATTATATTAGACTGTGATTTGTACAGGTGAGCATTATCCTTTAAATTTTTAGATTAGAAAGCTACATGTCAATTTCACTCATGAGGCTGTTGCTCTAAAATGTGTAACTTTCCCCACCTTCAACACACACATATTCCACACATGTAATACATATACACAAATTCCCTTGGGTTGCCTTCTGGAGCCAACAATGTAGAAGAGAACTGGTCCTGTTACCTTAGTGTTGTGGTCTGTCGATGTGAGAGCCATGGGATCATAGAATGCTGCCCTGATATGCAGGCATGGTTGGCACCAAGGAAAGATGAAGAAATGACACAGGCAGTTGGATATTAGTAGTCCAGCGGTCAGCATCATCAAGGGGTAGTTTGTGAGGTCAAGGCTGGTTTTCATGACATCAGCACAGCTGAGGAGGTGAACTAGGACCACTGAAGATTATTAAAAAGGTCGGATCTACAAGTAGGATCCCACTGAATGTTTCATCTACCACCTCCAAAGAAGCGGAGATCATAGAGGGAAATAATTCTAAAAGATTTAGTCTTTTTTTTTTGAGACGGAGTCTCGTTCTGTCGCCCAGGCTGGAGTGCAGTGGAGCGATCTCGGCTCACTGCAAGCTCCGCCTCCCAGGTTCACGCCATTCTCCTGCCTCAGCCTCCCGAGTAGCTGGGACTACAGGCACCCGCCACCATACCCGGCTAACTTTTTGTGTTTTTAGTGGAGACAGGGTTTCACCATGTTAGCCAGGATGGTCTTGATCTCCTGACCTCGTGATCCACCCGCCTTGGCCTCCCAAAGTGCTGGGATTACAGGCGTGAGCCACCGCGCCCGGCCTCTAAAAGACTTAGTCTTGATTTCAGGAGCTCAGTTTTAACAGAAGGCCTGAAGAGACAAAGGACTAAGAAGGTTCTTAACATTAACCTTTTTCTATCTCTTTATACCTCTCTCTTTCTCATCCGATAGGCTTGATAAGATTGCCTGATATTTCATCGAGAAAATTTGAGATACAAGCTAACAGGTAGTAGTTACCTTATCTCCCCACTAATAACCTACAGGCTTGCCTTCATCTGTGTTCATCACTCTCCTGAAACAAAAAAATTGCCCTCTCCTATCGAAGACCTTCCTTCTACACACACTGGTGATCCCATCTCCTGGTGCCTATTTTTTTTCCAGGTTTTGCACTTTCTCTGATCACCTCTCTTGCTTCTTCAACCTCCTTTTCTCCACTGGATCATTATTCTAAGCATTAAAACATAATCTAGAAGCTCCCACCTTTTAAAAAAAACCTCTCATCCCAATATCTCTATTCCTAGCCAACCTACTATTTCTCTTCTAGTCTTCAAAGCCATACTTCTCAAAACACATTCTATCTTTATTCTCCATATGCTCTGCAGCTCTCACCACTGCACTGTGTGCTTTCCAAGGTTAGCAGCTGCATCCACACTGCCAAATTAAATATTTTTTGGTCCTCATTCTACTCAACCTCTCAGCATCAAACACTGTTTTCCACGCCTTTATTTACAACATTTGTCTGATCTCAGCTTTCACGGCACCCTACTCTAGGCCTTTCTCTTGCATCTCCAGACCTTCATTCTCCAGCTTCTTCCCCTCTAGTCCCTAAATATTGTATCTCAGGGCTCAGCCCTGGGCCGTTTTTCTATCTGAGTATTCATTCTGAATGCTTTAAATATATGTTAATAATGCACAAATGTATATCCCAGCCCAGTCCTCCCTTCTGAGTTCCAGACTCATAGATCTAGTTTAACTCAAATATCTCATATGCATTTTGAATTTGATAAGGCCAGAATTAAACTATAGATCTTACTTCCCCAAATCCAACCCTTCCACAGTCTTCTTCATCTTAGAAAATGGTACTACTAGTGCAGTTGCTCAAGCTAGAAATCTGGGAGTCATCCTTGACCCTCTTTCTTACCCTCCACATCCCAACTATCACCAAGATCTGCCCATTGTACCTTATCTTTATCTCTGCTACCAACATGATATGCCAAGGCATCACCAGCTCTCACCTGGGTTCCTGCAGTAACCAAACTACTGATGTCCCTGTGTTGACAGAGCAGCTGGAAGAAACTATGCTACCTCTTCAGCCTCATCATGTGCCTGTTCCCTCTCTCATTAGGCCCTGGCCACATGTGCACTCTTTCACTTCATTATAAGATCTTCCTTACCTCAGGACCTTCATACATGCTGCCATTGATCCGAATGTCTTTTTCTCTAACCATTCCCTTCCTCCACATGTTTCCTCTTGGCTAGTGCTTTCACACCTTTTATGTCTTAGCTGAAATATCTTCCTCCCACAGGTTTTCTCTAGCCAAGATCCTGAATGTTTGTCTTCCACCATTCCACACTGTCATATCACAATTTTAAATTGTATATTTTTAAAAAATTCCATATGATTTCCTCAATAGGACTACAAACTCCAAGAGGTCAAGAACTGTGCCTATATTTTTATGACTCTATATTTAGTATTTAGTCCAATGCCTAATGATAAGTATTAATGAATGAATAGAATTCTGTCCTCTTTTTCCTGTCTAACACTCACAGGTCGGCAGGGTAGCGACACCCATTTTTTATATCATTTCTATGCCCCTTTCACAGTGACATGAAAATATATGAATTTTTGGAATTAGACAGAATGGCTCTGACAGCCACTTGCGAACCCACTGTATGACTTTAAGCAAGTTGCTTAACCAAAATCTCCCAACCTGGAAAGTGGGAAAATAATGTTTATCTTATAGTAATATAATGAGAATTAAAATGACATCAGGTATATAAAATGCTAATCATAAGGTGCTGTGGTTTCAATGGTGGTGTCTCCTCCAAAATTCACAGTGGATCTTACTTCCTAGTGCAACAATGTTAAGAGGTGTGGCCTTTGTGAGGTGATTAAGCTGTGAAGGCACCACCTTCATGAATGGGCTTCACACCCTTATAAAAGGGTTC
This sequence comes from Pan paniscus, assembly GCF_029289425.2. Classification (NCBI taxonomy): domain Eukaryota; kingdom Metazoa; phylum Chordata; class Mammalia; order Primates; family Hominidae; genus Pan; species Pan paniscus. The sequence goes on along the minus strand of NC_073253.2, from coordinate 117,432,734 downwards.
AAGGTTAGAAGAGGGAGCACCCTTCTTGCATTTCCATCCCTTCCACCACAGCATTTCTCCCCTCTGGAGGATCTAGCAACTAATTACCATCTTGGAAGTAGAGCATTCCTCACAAGTTCATAAAAATCCTGCTGGTACCTTGATTTCGGACTTCCCAGCCTCTGGAACCATGAAATATAAATTTCTGTTCTTTATAAACTACTCAGTCTTTGGTATTTTGTTATAGCAACACATATGGACTAAGACATAAAGGCATTCAGTAAAAGTTAGTTGCCTGTCTTCCATGCCTTCCCCCAAACTCCAAATTCTTCTTACCCAATAGATACACATGCAGAATTTGAAAAGATGAGAATATCCTGCCCTCATGAGTTTTTCTGATTATGCTCTTCCCACTGTGAGTTTTGCCTGTAAAGAATAAGATACTTAGCCAGAGAAGAACATTTGTAGCTTTAAATCAAATATGTAACTCTAGCACTAAATAACTGGAGTTTATCTAATAAGGGCACCTTCTCAAATACATTTGGGGATAACACAAAGGAGGAAAAAGTCAATAATATTATTTGATAGCACAGAACACATTACTTTAAAAGAAAACACCAGATGGCAGCACCAGATGCTGGAGATGTGTCTGATGGGGCTTTAGCTCAAACCTGAGGACTGAGGATGCTGAAAGTAGCTTAAAACTGTGTTTAGAGAGACAATCATTTATAGAAAAGATAGTTCCCCTTAAGAAAAATAATACATATTTTGCAATATAGAACAAGGTTTTTAGGAACAGCGTTTCAAATGTTACAAGTGAAATCCTAGGAAAATAACCCCAAGCCTTACCTAATAGAAACTTACTAGACAAAAGCTTCATTCTGGTTTACAGTTAATTAGCTCTCTTCTGTTCCAATTAGCTTGAAAGGGCCTAAAGCTAAAGAATGAGTTACAATCAGCTTCTAAAAACAGGCAAAATTTTATCAACTATTAAATGCAAATATTAAAATTTATTCATTCACATTAAAATAAGAATAATTACTTCTATTATATCCCTCAGCATAGCTTAGAAAGTAATTTACTAAAATGACATCAAAGAATCTCATTAAATGTATGTGATATTAAAATTTAAAATGTTAATATATAGTTTGATCCATATTATGAATCAAAATTTTGTCTGCAATTGACACCCCTTTTAAATTTTTGCTAAATTGGTATTACCCATCTAGGCTTTTCTTTTAGAGGAAAGAAAGGAAGTGTGAGGCTGCACATTACACTATGAAATACATCAACACAGTCCCAGGACCATCCCACCTTTTAAATAAAAATCCACACTGAAGGTTTTATTCCTCTTGAATACTGTTTAGTGTCCTTCACAACTTTCCTGGGAGATCAGGAAGAGTGAGCTCAGTGCTATACTTTGGATGTGAAACAGTGAGACAATCTGAGCCAATATATTGGTTAGAAGGCAACGCAAAATGCCCACTGAGATCTTGGAGCAGAACATGTCTAATCGGTGTTTGTGTTTAGATTTGATAGAAGGATCACAGGAGCATCTGTATCATAAGGGACCTGAGCCAATCTATTTTGGAGAAACATTCTGAGGGAAAGGTAATTCATTCTGCCAGTGAAACAGTGACTGTGGGGTCACTGGAGTGAATTGTTTTCCAAGTACTATGATCATAGTTCTGAAACTATTTCTCTCACCTGAATCCACTACAAGGTTGAACCCTGTGAGAACATAAGGCACGATAGCTGATTCTAATCTGAAATCAGACCAAGGATTCCGGGGGGAAATCTGAATTGTAAGAAGGAATGTATGAGAGTCACAGGCTGCCAAAAGTCAGCTTTCACAGACAGATGAAATTCTGAAATCTAATAACCATTAGAGTAGTGTTCTTTATGGAAAATGAGTAATTCATAGCACTAAAATTTAAATGATAGAAAAATATCTATAGGGAGGATCAAATCATAACTAAACTACACAGTGAAGGAAAGGCTTTCTGCTGAAAGCACTATGGAATGGTAAATATCTTCTCTAAGAAAGGGCTAAAGCCCACTGCTTTGAAAGTTCTTATGCTCCCTGGAAGCCGAAGAGCTTTCTCCTTCATAACTAACCCAAGCTTGTTTTAAGCCTGGCAGCCAAAGGGTCCCTATGTTGGATGACCTTTCTATGCCCTCTACTGAATCTTGTGTGGTCCCCAAACAGGCCAGCACACATCCGACAGTGGTCGGGGCCAATTTCCCATTCACATGTGTGTTCTCAGGCCTGAGAACAGGGTTGGGTGTGCTCTGACATAGTCATGTCCTCTAGACCGCCTCCCCCTACTCTTGTCTAAATGCATAAGTCGAGTCACTGAAGGGCCATCGCTGGCCTCTCCTGACATTCTCCCCTCCAGATGACCGGGTGAGTCAGGAAGGTGTTTCCTCGGGAAGCTGGGGGCCCAAGCCAGCCAGTTTCAGCCATCGTTACTGAGTAAGAACATGCTGTGCTCAGCCTGTTGGCTCCACTCTTGAGCACAAAGTATGTGTTACAACAACAAGCACAAGAATACTGACCACACGCTTCCCTATCTCTAGATCTGTAATGAGAACATTTGAAGTAAATACATACAATCAAGAAACAGTTCTGTAAGGCAGAAATTGAACAGAGTTTCTGATTTGTGGCCCTGAGACACAGCTTCTTGTACTCTGTGAATCCAGACCCCACAGGTTATGGAAGAAAAGCAACAGACAGAAGATGGGAAAAACAGGTCATGTTTATAAGACCAGCTTGAAGACCATGCCACACTGAGGAGTTTGGTTTTTCGTTAGGCAAAGAAACTAGCTGTTTTTTCTTCAATGTTCATCGGAAAACTTGCCCAGCAGCTGTGAGTGACTCTTCAGCTTTCGAATCATTGTCTTGGAATCTTCTAAACCAGTAAGACCATACTTATTTTATTTTAAACATGGAATTTAGGAGCAAAGGACTAGACAGTCCTCAAAGTAATAAAATAAAAAAGAAAGAAAGATCATATTAGAAATAAAGAATGCCCCCTCCCCAACCAATTCCTTTGGTTTAATCTTTTACAATAGCTTGGTATAATCTTCATTTTCTTTTTTTCTGTCTGTCTTTCTTTTTCTTTTTCTTTTTTTTTTTTTTTTTTTTGAGATGCAGCCTCAGTCTGTCACCCAGGCTGGAGTGCAGTGTGTGATTTCAGCTCAATTGCAACCTCCAACTCCTGGGTTCGAGCGATTCTCCTGTCTCAGCCTCCCGAGTAGCTGGGACTACAGTCATGCCCAGCTAATTTTTCTGTTTTTAGTAGAGACATATTGGTCAAGCTGATCTTGAACTGCTGACCTCAGGAGTTGGCCTCCCAAAGTGCTGGGATTACAGGCATGAACCACCACACCCGGCCTAATCTTAGTTTTCTTAAGAATCCGTTATCCCTGCAGGCTGGGCTTTACATTATCCCCAAGTGCTGGGATTACAGGCATGAACCACCGCACCTGGCCTAATCTTAGTTTTCTTAAGAATTCATTATCTTGGCAGGCTGGGCTTTTCAAGTAGCAAGCCATGGAAAAAAGACTTTTACCACTTCCTGTTTCTCATAATTTGATATTCTGTAAGGTTAACACAAGACAAAGCATCCACAATCTGGTTTAATGGACAAAGAACATGGACCAGGCCCTATCTTGCAGGTAGCCACCCTCGTAATCATCTCTCTCCAATCCTTGCCCATGGTGAAACTTTAGATAAAACCCTAAAAACTCTTCGCCATTCAAGCTGGGGATTCCTGGGGTCATGCTTATTCAGAATGGCCCAAGTTGGGGGGTCAGGGCCTTGTCTTCAGCCTGAACACAGGGCACAGAGCAGCAGCAGGAACCAAGCACCTCCCAGAATATAACCTAGTTGCTTCAGTGTCTACACTGGGGTTAATTTCCTACTTACTACAACCATGTACGTGTCAAAAGAAAAAATATGCTGTATTTACAGACCATGTGTATTTTTGCAAGTGCTTCAGTGTTTAATTGTTGCTAAAGTCATTTGGGGTTTTTGACACAGATTCTATTTTAGTAAGATAAACTCAGCATAACCCAGCATTGCCAAAAATGAATTCCTAAGGTAGATGACTAAAATAAACCGGCAATAAATATTGGCTGTTGGAATGGGAATTATATCTCTGTAATGTAGACACAGCATTAATGACTCATTTTCAAATTACAGTCTCTCCCAGGGATTATTCGTATCAGGGATCAGGGAAGAAAGAAGTCCATCTCTTCTTCTTTTAGACAGCAGAATTGAAGAGGAATATGAACCCATCAGGCAAGGATGTTCTTATATCTATTCAGCCAAGAGAGGTATAGGCCCTGGAGTTCAACAGGGAGTTAACTTGAACAGGCTGCTTTGAGGCTGATACAAGGCATTGACAGAAAAAATACTAGGGGCTGAGGTGGCTGATTCTGGGGATAGTTTTCTCTTGTTCCCCTACAGGCAGAGGGCACCACCAGATTCACCTAATGCGTCTTGTGTGGCATGAATTACCTTATCAGTTACACTGGGTGCTGCCCTGTTCCTTTGCTGCTTGGAATTAGTGGACTCTTTTAGGCCTCCTTTACTCCCTAAAGTCAAATTCTGATATTTTGGCCCATGAGGATGAGTTTTACAACTTCTCTGGTGTACCAGAAGGCGGTCTGAGGTAAAGATTCGGCTACAATGTGGGCAGGACACAAGCTGAGCTTGATTTGGTCCCGCTTGGCTGGACTGTGCATTCGGAAGGGGCTGAGGCTTCTGTGGGAGTGGCCGGTGGAGCTCCACAGGGAGCTGGTCATTTTCTATTTTCCACTTTTCCAGGCATTTGGGCTCATGAATAGGAAGGGACAGGGTGCCAAATTCCTTACCACATATGTAGCAGATAACAGTCCTTGGTCGGGCTGGGGTTCCACTACAAGCTTTCTTGAGGCCAGTAAGATGATCAGAACTATTAGAATGTGGTGCTCTGGGACCCTCACCCTTTGGCTTGCAGCTTCTGTGATGAACAAGAAGACGATCTGGCAAGAATGTGCGGCCACAGGATTCACAGGGCAGCAGCTGAGCCTGGGCACTCTGAAATGCAGCCTCATTAGTTGCCTGAAGACTGTAGGACCCCCTGCTGCTGAGAGACTGTGGTTTGGAGGGTTCTGGCCTCCTCAAGTGCTTGGGCAACTTGCTGTTTTCAATATGCCACTTCTGCAAGCACTGGGGTTCATGAATGGCAATTGACTGGGACCCAAATTCTCGACCACAGATATAGCATACCTGGAATCCAGGCCTGCGGGCCGGGATCACAGGGGGGCTAAGCTGGCTTTCCGATATAATTCTTCTACTTGACAGTTTTGATAGTATCACAGTCCCAGGTCTCTTTTTCTGAGTGTCTGTCTTTATCTTTTCACCAGGATTAACACTCTCTGTTTCTGGCGAAAGGCTAGAATAGGAGTCACTAGAGAGAAGCCCAGCTTGGTTGATAAGGAAAGTGGGTTCTTTAGAATGGTGAAAAGTTTGCTGTAACTTATTGGAAATTCTTTTCTTCTTTCCTCTTTCCATTAACAAAGATGTCTTTCTGTAGTGCTTGCTCTGATTTCAGGCCAAACTCACTTTGGGCTTCTGCTTAGAGTGAAGGTTAGTGAGGTTAGTTGTCCTGGCGTTCACACCGTTGCCAGTACCTTAGCCTCACAGACCGTGACTCAGAGCTTCAATGCAGGACAGCAGTCTGGAATGTTGGAAAGTCCTCATTAAAGCTGAGATGTCTCCAAGATCTGTGGAGGGGGGTGGGAGACATAAGAAGTTATTATGTAAACACACACACACACACACACACACACACACACACAGACGTTTAGGTTGTTTTGTGTGTGTGTGTGTGGTTTTTTTTTTTTTGCTTGTTTTAAATATTGACCTTGTATACTTTTTGACTAGCACAGTAACCAGCATATGGGATTTGGTCAATAAACTGACATAAACCTGAGGAAATCTTCCATCATCAGTTGCACTATCACTGTATTGAAAATCGTGTTCTGCCCAAAAATTAACTTGACAATTACAGCACATCATAGATACAGAAGACGCAAAGCAATAGAGGCTGAGACCAGGGTGGTGAGACCATAGAAGAGAAAACTGCAAACTGTGAATATTAGGTTAATGAAATCAGCAGGTCATATGAAAAGACCCCCTGGGCCCCACAGAAACTTCCACTACGTCAGAGATCCTTAACTTGTTAGTGACATGGATTCCTTTGACAATTCTGTGAAGCCTATGCACTTCTCAGAATAATATTTTTATAAGTAAAAATAAAAATTGTTGCTATCACAGGTGAAATCAGTTTTACTGAAATAATTTGTCAACTGTTTCTAGTTGTGATATGCATTTTAATTGAGGTAAAGTTGTGTCACAGACTTCTTGAGTGTCCATGGACCTGAAATTAAGAACTCTTGCAGAAGAAGTAATTCAAGAATGAATCTTATGAGGATTATCAGGATAGCCCTCAGAGGGACATAAACTTCTTGTGACACATCATGTATTCACTTTTGTTTATTTTGGGAATAGGGTATTAATAAAGTGGAGCTATAATTCTCCAGCAAATAGTACAGCCTAGGCCGGCACCCATCCTGGTGGGATATCTGCAGATCTTTCATGGAAAGATGATACAGAGATGCTGCTTGAGGCTCTTTTTTTTTTTTTAAAGGTATCATACCTGCTTTCTTGTTTTATATATGTATGACTTCCAAATATTTTTAAATATAAAACAAAGGTCCTGGATTCCCCAAGGATCCCCACCAGAAGAAGTGGCAGCTTAGATATCCATTTATGGGAAGAATCTTAAATTTGTATATTGGGAAAAGTCATGAGTAAATTTTACCATGGGTTTATAATCTGGCTCCCCAAAAAGATTATTTCAGAAGCCTCAGGACCTTTTTCATTTCCTTTATCGTTTCATTTATCAGGGTGATAAACTCTAAAGCATCCATTCTTAACCACAGAAGAGCAGCCCCTAGTATGAAGCTGGATCCTGTACATCATGGCAAACACTTCAGTTTGGACAGTGCAAGGCCAGCAGTCCTGGTAATATGGAAACCCTGGGCACTGGATTTGATAAAGAACAAGAAGAGCTGTGATATCTGTGCCCAGCTCCTGTACTTCGGTGCCAACAAAGGTCTGAATCCTTGCCTTTAAGAGTATCAAATCAGGTCTGGCACAGAGAAAGAAGTTATTCTTCATTTTGACAGATTCTAAGACAGTAATGTTAACAGATGTGGGAAAAGTATGTGTTGGCCCCAGAGTGGCCAGCACAGAAAATAAAACAGAGAAATTTATCACTCGATCAGTACCATCTAAAAGAGAAAGTAGATCTATGGAACATAGGAATAGGGTAAAATTATTTCATTAGGTTTTAAATCCAGCCCATGGGTTATTTTCACAAACCATTCTGCTTCATTGGCTCTCTTCACCGAGGAATTTTAGTTTATCATTTTCCTTGATACTAGGAAATTGCAGACACTAATATGACTTAAGAAGACAGATTAGAAAAATCAATGCAATCAAATAAGCCTCCTTCCCCTAAATTGTCTCTGCCTCTCTTTCTCTCTCTCTGTCTTTCTCCCTCTCTCTCTCTCTCTCTCACACACACACACAGACACACACACAGAGAGAGAGAGTCAATTCGGTTCCCAGCAGATTAGAATACTGAGAAATCCCCATGACTTTCCCCAGCAACCCCTCCATCTCCCTTTTGATAAGGTAAGAGAGGTAATATTTACTGAATGCCAATTATGTGCCAGATAGGGCACAGATTTTTTTGTAAACATAATTTTAGTTAATTCTCAAATGATTATGAAGCAGGTATTATTATTTCAATTTTATAAGTAAAGAAACTGACTCAGAAAAGACAAGTAATTTGCCCAAGACTGTCAGTTTCTAAATGACAGAACTGTGAATCAATTCCAGCTCTCTTTGGCTCCAATACGTGGCTCTTTCCATTATTCATTCTGCCTAAATTCCTCCAGCAGAGCTTCTTCCCTTTAGTTTTTATCCCTGTTTTAATGTACTATCCATATGTCTCAGGGGAAGGTAACTAAGCTCTCACCAGCTGTTATGCTTCCTTTTAGAAGAAAGAAGAGGCAAGAAGGAGGAGTGCAGACAAGGCACAGAGGAGAAGCCTCTGAGAGGGACAAAGCAGGAGAGACTGGGGCTATGGAACACAATGTTTTCAATGTTAAGTGACAGGGGACTATTTTTCTTCAACTTTTATTATAGGTTCGGGGTACATGTGCAGGTTTGGTATATGGGCATATTGTGTAATGCTGAGGTTTGGAGTACACATGAATCTGTCTCCCAGGTAGTAAGCATAGTACCTAATAGGTAGTTTTTCAGCCCTTCCTCCGCTTGCATTACTATCTGTTGTTCTCATCTTTATGCCCACGTGTACTTGACGTTTAGCTCCCACTTATAAGTGAGAACGTGTGGTATTTGGTTTTCTGTTTCTGCATTAAGAATCACTTTTGCCAGGCCGGGCGCGGTGGTTCATACCTGTAATCCCAGCACTTTGAGAGGCCGAGGTGGGCGGATCACCTGAGGTCTGGAGTTTGAGACCAGCCTGGCCAGCATGGTGAAACCCCGTCTCTACTAGAAATACAAAAATTAGTTGGGTATGGTGGCTGTAATCCCAGCTACTCAGGAGGCTGAGACAGGAGAATCGCTTGAATCCGGGAGGCAGAGTTTGCAGAGAGCCAAGATCGCGCCATTGCACTCCAGCCTAGCTGACAAGAGTGAAACTCCATCTCAAAAGAAAAAAAAAAGAAAAAAAATAATCACTTTTGCCATATACAGTTGTTTTCTAGATGTAGTTTTTCCTGAGTGATGTGCAGTACAGATTCTTTTCTTAATTTCACCAATATCTTCAGAAAAATCTACATAACCAGCAGAGGTAGGGACCAGTTGGGGGAATGGGGCAGACTACTGATGAATGATGTGTTTTGTCTGTCTTGATCATGGGCACAGGGTAAAAGTGAAGGCTGCCCCAAGAGGCCAGGTAGCGCTCAGTTTGAAGCCATGTCACCATTTGATTAGGGATAGATCTTACCGCACACAAACATTTGTGCACTGCAAATATTTTCTCTGCAGCAAACACGATGAAACATCACAAAACGTCCATTTGAATCTTCAACTTTTCTTTTTCTACCATCCCTTTCCTTCTCCAATGTTCTCCTGAAATTTTTCCCTTATTGTGACTAAAGGTATCAAAATATGAAAGATGAGGTAGCTGGAAGCCAGTGAAATTTTTGGGAACGGAGGTGTCTTATGGAGAAATGCATAATGTTTCTGCCAGTGACTGTGCAAAGGCAACATGCCATGGCACAGCAGTGTTGGTTGCTCTCCCTTTATAAGTTAGCTCTAAAAGCAAAAGTGCTGGAAAATACTAAATGCATACACTTAAATCACATAAGAAATTGGCCTGTCACCCAAAACGTCATAAAGCAATGTTGCTAGTTTATAAAGAGAACCAATTTGCAAAGCCAGACAGTTTTACCTCAACCATCTCTGGAGAAATGTTCACTCAGTTGGCCTGAATTATTCGTTTTGACCATATCTGCACATAGGACATTTACAGAATGTCCTGGAAGGCATCACCTTTTATCAACATGATGCCGTTTTTCCATTCTCTTCAGGGTTCATGGGAAGGGAGAGACAAACACACAAAGATGAATGTAATAACCGTGGAAATCCAAAAACCATCTTGGCATTAGAAGGTGTCTCTCTAAAAGAGAGGGAACAGAACACAATGAAAAGTGTGATCATATCTTTTAAAAAATAATCTAGTCCTTTGAGGATGAGTTCATGTCCTTTGCAGGGACATGGATAAAGCTGGAAACCATCATTCTGAGCAGACTATCACAAGGACAGAAAACCGAACACCTCATGTTCACACTCATAAGTGGGAACTGAACAATGAGAACACTTGGACACAGCACAGGGATCATCACACATGGGGGCCTGTCATGGGGTGGGGGGATGGGGGAGGGATAGCATTAGGAGAAATACCTAATGTAAGTGATGATTTAATGGGTGCAGCAAACCAACATGGCACATGTATACCTATGTATCAAAACTGCACGTTGTGCACATTTACCGTAGAACTTAAAGTATATAAAAAAATCTAGTCCTTTGAAACAAAAGAAATATAGTTGATACATGATATGACCCCTTCTCTATTAGTATTGAATTCAAATTCTTTAAATGAACAAAAACATAAATAAGAAAGATGGAGTTGGGGCTGATGGTGGCTCTGATCAAGATTCTAAAATAGAGGAGGTTCATCTTCAATGTTCTTCACCCACCCCATTCAGCAGCCTCCACTCTCCAGCCTAGTATTCTTGTACGCTCACCAGTCCATCTTACCTATGAAATCTTGCTTTCAAAAAGGAACTGATGGACTCATTTACACCAAGGCTTATAATTGATGAGATAATGTCCCTTCTAATGTCCGGCAGAGACAGTTAGTTCCTTACCAATAGCCATTCCACTCAACTCCCTCAATTAATAGAGCCCCAATTTTCAGCTGGGCACATCTACAAGCTCCTTTGTAGTTAGTGAAAATATTGTGTGGAACTTGTAAGAACAATTCTTGAAAAGGAAGAAGAGAACAATTGTTTCTCTTCCTTTCCTTCTTACTGATGCTTAGAAGACGGATGTGATGACTGGCGCTTTAGCAGCCAGTTGAGAACAGATTTCATTTATGTAACCCTTGATATGACAGAGCAGAGACCTGGATGGACTTGGGTCCCTGGTAATGCTGGAACCATCATAGAAGCCCTGGAGTGCCTTTCTTGGACTTTATTTACATAAGAAAAGTAAATTTTTATTTTTATTTTAGCCATTTTTAAGAGTCTGTTATTCACATGGGAACCTAATACTAATTGAGAGATATCTGTATTTTAATACTGGTGATTAGCACAATTCATCCTAATAATGTTATTTCAAATTTCAGATTTTTTTTGATGAAGGAATTTTTTTTGAGGGAGTAGAGGTTTGGGCACAGAATTGACTTATTAAATATATACTTCTTAAAAATCAGAAATTTAAAAAATTGATACTATAAATACTGGATCAATGGTTCTTATGAAATTGATCACAACACTTCCTTTTTTAGAGATTCTTTTAAGAAAAAAAATTTAATGACTATTTTTAATAAAAAATAGCCTATTTTTCCCACAAGCTTATTAAAGAGCTAGCAGATAGCAATATTGTGCCAGTTATTAACTTATTGTCTGTATATTCCCAACCTTCTTTTCTATATTTAGCTTTATGATACAGGTACAGGGACTCTGCACAGCCCATTTCTGCTTTGCAAGCTGGCTCTGTGTTATGCTCTGCCAACAGGAATAATGGAAGGAGAATGCAAGAATTGGGGAGCAAGAGGCCATTTAATCCTTTTAAAGGCTTCCTGTGTGCATGTGGTTGCTGTGAGCATTATTCCAGCAACACTCCTCTACTCCAGCAGCAGCAGTTCTTTTCAGTAGCAGCAGCTGAATCCAACCAAATTTGTAAAACCAGACAAACTGACCCTTCCCCACCAGATGCAATCACCAGCCAGTCTGTGCCTCCTCCTTGGAGATCTGATTTTCAACTCCATAGGGTGCCTCTTCTAAGTTTCTAAATTTTAATAATTCAAACGGATGTAACAACCCTCAAAATATAAGTAATAATAATCCGTGATATTCAAGCTGCATATTACTTAAATATTGCAATAAATATAAATGCAAATTAATTCTTTCATAGAATCTTACAAAATAAGATGCTTATCTGAACATTTAATCCTCAACTCATTCAGACCACTGAAAATGCATTTTTGTTATTTTTACACTATCGCAGTGCTTTAAGAGCTAGAATGTATTGTTCTTCCATTTTCCAGTAGATGAACAAATTCATAAGGGAAGCCTACTGTTCTAAGCATGCTTGTATTTTTTTAAATTTTATGTGACACTCTTCACCTGCTGACCCCCAAGCCACAAGGCCACCACTGCCACAGAGGAAGCCATAGCAAAGTGATCCTACTCATAGACCAAAGATGACCAGGAGTGTTGAGGGCAGCTTGTCGGGCTCATTCTCACTGGTTCTGCATACTCTTTTCTAGGCAGCATCTGGTCCCATGGCATCTGCAGACCTCAGCCAATCTAATGTGAGTGGGAAAGGCCATGTGAGAGCAGCTGGGACCTAGAGGCAGTATGGTTTAAGAAATATAGGAGCAGCATTTGAAAGGTAAAAAGTGGAAACATTTTCATAAAAGCCACTTAGCCTGAGGCATGGCTTTGAGAAAATATTGGCATTTCTAGACTGATTATAAATAACTGATGAAAAAATTCCTTTTCTTTGTCTCCCCTTCACTATGAATAATCTTAGGCCAAGAAATAAGTTCTTTCACTTTCATTCAATCTAATTGTCAGGTATGAACATAATAGTCTATGGTGTTAGAAAAGCTATGAAAAAAGTGGGAGAAATGCACTCTTTGCGCTTCTAACTAGAGCCCTCTGCAAAAGGCATTTTATGTTGTTAAGGCTTATAATATCACCCTATGAAAACTATTGTCAGATCAAGCCTGTAATTTTCACTCTATATTGAGTATCCAAATCACAGAGTACCCAAGAGTCATGAATGCCACACAGGTATGATCATATAATTGTAATATTGACATTTGCAGTGGTGGAGCACTGGTTATACAAACCGTCAGTATAATCACATTAGAGGCCTATAATATATAGAAATCCAAAGGACAGCCCAAAAAAGAAAAAAGTGGAAGAGTCGAATAACAAGTCTTCAAAGGAATTTCACATGCCATATTTTCTCACATTTAGGATAATTTTCTTCCAACAGGATAGCTCTATACCAATATGTCTTTTTCAAGATTGTTTAAGCATTGGCTCATAGGCACATCTGGTCCATAGCTATGTTCCTTTTAGCCTGCAGAAAGTCAAAACTGCTTGACTTAGTTCCTGTTATTTTAAAATTGGGAGATGTCACATAAAATAAGGATTTTTGGTTTCTCTTGAAAAGTGGAAGAGCTGGCAGAACAGAGCCCACATTCCTGTGTGGCAATATCTAACATAAGCTGATGCTGAGTAACAGCTGTGCCTGTAGCTCAGAGAGCCAGCCTTTACTCTTCCAATGCTTCTCACTAGCCGGATTCACTAATTTATAGTTCATGCTTCTTGCTTGAAAGTGTCCTGTGGGGACATTTTTCTTCTTAATTAAATATTGAAAATCACTTCAAGGAACTGAGAATCCAACTGAAGTCTTCTAGGATATAATTGTTATAAATACAACATATTTATTAGTAAATATTTAGAATATTTAGGAAGGAATCTTCCTAATGAAAGTAGATTAGGGCTGAAATGCTTCGGTCTAGGAGGGAGGGTAAAATCCAAGAAGAAAAGACAGAATCGGTGACTTAAGAAGGAAATTTCATAAGTTATTAAAGGGTTATAGAAGATGATATATACATAACTTTAGAGAAAAAAACAAAGCAGCCAGTGTTTAGAACAGCTACAGGTGGGATTATAGAAGAAATAAAAAGAAAAAAAGGAAAACACAAACAGACAAAATTGTGTTTTGTGGATCACCTAAACTTTTTGGAGACATTCCCATAATTATTTATTGATCGGTTGATATCATAAGAGCTACTCTTCTATTTAAGACAATGGACCTTTCTTCACCATTAAATGACTCCCCAGATGAGGATTGTTAGATTATTAGTTTAAAGAAATAATCAGCCAATTAAAAGAACCATAAATAAGCTATTAGCAATATAGACCATAGTTGGATTGTAAAGATTTGCTCTGGAAATACTTTATAAGAGAATTATGCTTCCTTGTGGGGATTACAGGATTTGGTACACTTTTTCTTTCTGCCAAGCTGTCCATTTTGTCAAGAAATACCTATAAATTAGTTTGAACTGCAAACGTGTAAGAACAGTATAGTAGCCCCTTCTCGACCTAGAATGAGATCTATAGCCATCAAGTGTCTAAAATTGATATATTATGGTTTTTAAACATTGGATGGAAAAACCCACAGATAACCATATTTTAGTATCTACATTTTAAAAGAACTGCAAATAGATGCATATGTTTGCCAGCCCCCATCATGTGATATGCTTGCACAGAGTTCCCACTGTCTTTATACTCTTGATTTAGTTGAACTCGGTGCGACACTTTTGGCATAGACTTCTGAGCCACGCTGTGTTAGTATCAGAAGTGTGGTCACTTCTGTGTGTCCAGGTGGAAACAAACACAATGAAGAATAAAGTTGTGCATGAACGGAGCTGCTAGGCCAGGATAAATTGGCATAAGAGAGATGGGCTCACTGAATCCGGGAGGAACCTTTCTAACACATCACTCGCTTACCTTACAGCAGTTTCAAAGTTGTGCCTTATTTCTGTCCACCTCCAGGAGGTCAGTGCCTCCTGGAGCCTGGCTAACACTTACACTGATTATCAATACCATTCATTACAGACATCAACACCCTTTGTTAATAATGCGCTCTCCACCCAAAGCTGTTTCTGAGGAAAATGCCTGGGAAGGAAGTCAAAAACAGCAGAGTCCATAAGGCAGGCTGGGCCTCTGCTGTGTGCATGAATCAATGTGCCTCTATTTTCTGATATGCTCGCCATGACGTTCCTGGCAGTGACTCTGGAGACCTGGTTGTTTGTGTGTGCCCACAAACTGAAGGCTGTTTCTGAACATGGGCTTTTTGTTGCTGTTCTCCCCACATCTCTCATCCTTCTATGTGAATAAGTCATCAAAATATGATTGTCATACCATTTGACATCGCTGAATCATGGCAACAAGACTCTCTTTCATGGGCCACATAGTTAGAGCTCACTGATGATTCAGAATCCTCAGCCCTACAAATTCTCATTTCCCAGGAAAGCTTATACAAGATATCCACTGCTGGAGAAAACCACCAGAATGAGTCTCCTGGTGTCTAGGGGAAACGTTCATTCTTTGTGTCCCCAGACCCAAACAAACATGCAATGTGGTGATGGTTCATTTAAAAACCTCTTCAGCTTCTAGTTTAAATTTTTTTGTGGTTCAACATTTATAGAAAGCCTCCTTCCACTCCATGACCAATAACTCTCAACTGCCTTGTTCTGTCTGCCTCTAGTAAACACAAAGATCACGTGTATATTTTAAGTCACACATAAGATTGGAAATATTAGGATATTGGATGGGAAGAGTTTAATTTAAAATCAACTTTGTGGATGCTGATGTGTCCTATCTTTCTTGTGTTTTCAACAGGGTCTTTTTTCCCATCTTCTGTGTTCTATTTCACTTTGTTTCATTATTTCCACTATCTATCTGAGCTTTAAGTTTAGGACAACCCAATAAGAATACCCAATAAGGACAAGATGCCATTAGAAAGAGAGTGAAGACTATAGCACCCTATGGTTGACACCACTGCTAATGTCCTCTGGATTTTCCATTTGGCTGGAGAGAGAAGGCGATGCCAACAATTCCAGCTCACTACTAGAAAAATGTGGCTTGTATCTTAACTTCATTATATTCTGGAGAAAGCAGCATTAGAAGTGAGGGGCCCAGTCTAATCACATGAGTCATCAAATGTGGAGAACTTCTTCCCCAGTCAGTGAGAGATAGACAGCAGCAGAAAAAATTTCAAGCGTGAAAGGGCCTCAATTAGCTGTTCCAAAGAAGGGGTCTAAGAGTTAAAAAATGCAGGCACCTCTTGAAGCCAGGAAGACCAAGGAAACAGATTCTCTCCTACTGCCCCCAAAAGAAAGATGATCGTGCTGTGAGCTGGGTGTAGAGGTTCATGCCTGTAATCCCAGCACTTTGGGAGGCCAAGGCGGGAAGATCACTTGAGTCAGGAGTTCAAGACTAGCCTGGCCAACATGGTGAAACCTCATCTCTACAAAAAATTAGCTAGGGCCGGGTGCAGTGGCTCATGCCTGTAATCCCAGCACTTTGGGAGGCTGAGGTGGATGGATCATGAGGTCAAGAGATCAAGAACATCCTGACCAACATGACAAAATCCCGTCATTACTAAAAATACAAAAATTAGCCAGGTATGGTGGCACATGCCTGTAGTCCCAGCTACTTGGGAGACTGAGGCAGAAGAATCACTTAAACCTGGGAGGCAGAGGTTGCAGTGAGTCAAAATTGCACCATTGCACTCCAGCCTGGCAAGAGAGGGAGACTCCATCTCACAAAAAAAAAAAAAAAAAAAAAATAGCCGGGGGTAATCCCAGCTACTCGGGTGTCTGAAGCATGAGAATAGCTTGAACCTGAGAGTTGGAGGCTGCTGTGAGCTGAGATCGCGCCACAGCACTCCAGCCTGAGCAGTAGACTGTTTCAAAAAATAAAATAAAATAAAATAAAATAAAATAAAATAAAATAAAATAAAATAAAAAATAAAAAAATAAAAGCTGAAAACACATTTCCATTTTGTGGTGTCATTTCCTATATGGAATCCTAACCTAAAATGGATCCCCCATCCTGCTGTGCCATGACACTTGTGTGTAACCCCATTAAATGTCCCCTTGGCATCAGTAGCTCATGGGTATTGCTGTTTATCCAGCTCATACCCATTCCGTATGCTCTACATAAACATGAGCAAAGCAAGGATAAAATTTGGAATATACTGTAAAATAGCACAAGAACATTGGAGATGCTGCCTGTGGTGCCCAGAAAGAAGTAGATTTCATTTTAATACAGGAGTGAGACTGAATATTTTGTCTATAATTGAGCCAGATTTGGAAATTCTCCACAGGTAGAAGAGTGTCAAACAAAGACAAATGATAGCATTAACATGATGTAGCTGTCCCAAAGATGGGGGTCCCTTACTCTTTTCCTGCCTGTATGCTCCCTCATGAAAAAAGTCGTACATGGTAGTTTGGATTTAATTGCAGTTTATAGTTGTATACTAGGTGTACTTCACTCTGTTTTGTTTTATCATACTATGATCTTTTAAAATATATCTTGCCACTCAGATATTAAGAATTAATGTTAATTTTTTAGGTTTGATGACATTATAATTGTATTTTTTATTGTAATTTTTACTGAGATAATTGTAGATTCATATGCGGTTCTTGCCCAGTTCCCTCAAGGGTAACATTTTGCAGAACTATAGTGTGGATATTATACTATAATAATACCTCAACCAAGTTGTTGATGTTGATACAATCTACTGAGCTAAGTCAGAATCCTCAGTTTTATTTGTACTCGTATGTGTATTAAGCTCTATATAATTTTGTCAACTGTTTAATAAGTATCCACTACTGCTGTTTTTAATAAGCATTTATCACATTGGTAGCATCTGAATTTTGGTTGGAATTAAATTTCAACATGAATTTTGGAAGGGACAAAACATTCTACAATAATACCTAGGGTTTCCAATTCCAGGGTCTAGAAGAGCTCTTCACCTGTGAGAGTTTTCCGTGATGGTTTGTGGTTAGCCCAGCTTCTAGGCAAACTTTTCAGAGAATTCCATTGGCCTACATTCATGGGACACTAATAATAGGCATCAGGAACATCCTCTTTTTTCACTCTTCTCCTTTACCTTTCCTGTCCACTGTGCTTGTAAGTCCTCTCTACGAAGACCACTCCATTAAATGCAAATATGGCAAATAACTCCTAAGCTGCCTTAAAAGGTTTTTTCTTCTCTATCTTGAGAAATAACGAGTTTACTCTGGATCCCAGGGCAGGAACGTGCAGATGTGACGTCATGTCCTTATTTCTTTTCAACAGGCATTAACAATTTCTTAATATTTTACTTTTATTCAGTCACTACTCTTTCTTCCCAACTTAAGTGTTATAAGCTGATTTTCATCTACTTGTTCACATCATCATGTTCCTTGTTTTCTAGTTTTTCAAATACCAGGATCTTATAGTACCATAATTATATGGAAAAAATACACAGAATAGGCTGAACTACCTGAAGACATTACGAAATCAATATTTGAAAATTCATACATTTAGGGTTTGTCCTGTAAATATCATGAAATAATGACAATTTTTTAGGTCACAAATCTTGATCCTTTTTAGTTGACTGTAAAATTCCAGTTATAAAATTGACAATAAAATAAATTTGGTTACATTAAAGATCATTACATTTTTAGGGAATGATAATGAAGCCTGTTTCATATAGGCAAGGAATGGGTAATGTTAATTTAAATAATTTTAGCTAACACAGCATTCCTGTGCTACTTCTGGGAATCTCTGTTGAAAACTTTATTTAGAAACTGCTTAACACACATAAATGCCCCAATAGTTCAAATAATTAAACTCTGTTTGACATGGTATTTTACATTGGAAACAGGTTAACTGAAGGGGAAAGTGTGGTTTTAATTTTTGTTGATTGAAATGTCATATGTTTCATATATAAGATGGTTCACTTGGAACTGAACAGATAAAGCAATCCAAGATTTATCTGATTTTAATGTTTTACAATCATTTAGTACTTTTGAGTGGAAATGCCATGAACTGATTCAAGGAATGTAAATATTAACTTTTATTACACATTTATGATTTTAAAATGAACCAAAATGGAAAAAGTCTTTCACAAAATAATTATATATTTTTCCATTCTTTCAAAGGATATATATACTTGATTGTCAAGAAAATAGAATTTTATCAGTTATACTTATTATCACCTCACTGAAGACTCTGCTTCCAATTGTTCAGACACATGAATACACATACACATACACACATACATCACAGACCTTATGCATTCCTCTCCATATTTCTTCCGGGTCAAGGGGATGTATTGATAATCAATGTTATAATCTTCATTTAGTAATTAATCCATGCCACAATGCTAGTCCATCTGACACTTATTTAGTGATGATATGCTGGATTGTAACTAGGTCATATGGTACTAATAAGGATAATTGTTAGCTGAGAGTCTAACTGAAACTTGAGATTTGAGTGTTTGCCCAATTGCCTTTTTCTTCTATTTCCAGTCCTCACTACTCTTCATTTTGTTCTTTGTTCATTTCACAATAATTTCACTAAAATAACCTTTTGAACATATCTTTGAACTTGGGAGAAGTCTCATTGGTGGTGAGGCCAGGCTGAGAAGATCATGAGGATGTTTGCCTTTGCCTCAGCTCTTCAAGTAGATTCCCCCTCTTATTGTGGGTTTGCATGTGAAATGCAAGGTAAGGAATTAGACAGCGAGGGAAAAGGGAAAAGGCACTAACAGACACTCTAAACAATATTTAGCATGTTTTTGTTTCCTATGTGATTGCCCATTAATAATTTGGCTGAAAAAAACATCTTATCCTATTCTATTATCTTCTTATATTTTCCTTCTGCTCCCCTTCTCATCTTAGTATTTTCTGCCTTTGCATTTTAATATATCTCCTTTCCCATGATTTTTCACTCCTGTCTTCATTCTACCCATTTGATATTGGATAACCTCTTGTGATATTACATCAATTTATGTAGAAGCATTTCCATATCTAGCATTGAAGTGGTTGGTTATTCCTTTTGGCTGTTTTGCCTGCACTCATAAATCTAATGCCAGGCAGGTGAACGGGTGCGCCTCGCATCTGTGGGCTGTTTCAACCACATAGGTGAAGAGGCACTTCTGCTCTCAACCCTCATCTATCCTTTTCAGAGCAGTCACATTTAACTCCTTAAGCTACAATCACAACTTAAACCTCTGCTGACTGACTGCTCCATGGTTGTCCCACTACTCTCAAAATAAAATCCAACCTCTTGACCTTGAATGCCCTCTGTAACCTGGTACCTCCCTCAGTCTCTGCCTATCTCCTTTTGCTCTCCCCTTTCTGCACCATGCTCCATCCATGTTCATCTCTCAGTTCCTCAGGCAAGTCAAACTCTCTCTTACTTCGGGGGAGACTGGGGGAGGAACTGGGAAGAGGCTTTGCACATGCTCTTGCCATTGCCTAGAATCTTCCTCCAGTTCTTTGCTTAGCTTTCTTATTTTATCCTTCAGGTCTCTATTTAAATATTGTCAACTCAGGCCTTTCTTAACTACTCTTTTTTTTTTTTTTTTTTTTTTTGAGACAGAGTCTCACTCTGTCACCCAGGCTGAAGTGCAGTGGCATAATCTCGGCTCACTGCAACCTCTGGCTCCAGGTTCAAGCGATTCTCCTGCCTCAGCCTCCCAAGTAGCTGGGATTGCAGGCACCTGCCACCACGCCTGGCTAATTTTTGTATTTTTAGTAGAGACGGGGTTTCACCATGTTGGCCAGGCTGGCCTTGAACTCTTGACTACTCTTTTTCAAGTAATTTCTCTCCCTCTGTCCCAAACACACACACTTACACACCCACCTGCACCCATACACATGGACATACACATGCCCATTGATGTTCATTCATGGAACTGATATCACCATCACCATCCATCATAGTTATGTTCAGTGATGCCACTGTTTATCATCTTTACATTACTCAGCACCTATGTTTTTGTCTGTTTGTTTGCATGTGTAATATTTATCTCTTTAAATTGCATGTGAACTTCAAGACAATAGAGACTTACTTGCTCTCTACATAGTTATATCCCCAGCACCTCGCCCAGTGCCAGGCACATTGTAGGTCATAACAAAATTAATTTAATGTTGACCGAGCTGAGTGAGATTAGCTTGATGTTATATTAAATTTTTAAACAAAACTGAAGTTCATTATTTATATGAGGAATAAAAAACATAAAGGGGCTTTTGGAAAAGAAGCGTTATCAGACAGCTTTGTAATATTTTCTCAAGTCTTACACATATGTGATCATTTAACCCTTGTTCATTTTTATAATACTATCTCAAGGAATTAGAATTATAATAATATTATAGCTTTAAAAGCATAACTATACTGAATCCAAGATAAATGAGAATCTCTCCAAGGACCATGAACTAGACCAAGCACTATACCTCATGGTAGAGATTATCAAGTAGTGAGCAACCAGAATAGATGGGCTGCTGCTCCCTAGAGAATGGACCTAGACAGGCACACCAAAGGTAGCCATATGAGCAGCTAGTCACTTGTGCTGGGGGCACTGCCTAACTAGGTAGAAAGCTGAAGGAGAATCACAGAGTTTGGCTTCCCTGAGCTAAGTTTATTCATACATTGTTTTTCTTGACCACATATGTTCTGAGTGCTAATGACTTTCAAAATTTAATTTCCCTTGGAAATCAGATATCTTCTTTTTTAAATTTTTAATTATTATGAATACATAATAGTTGTACATATTTATGGGATAGGTATGATATTTTGATATAAGCATACAACATGTAATAATCAAATAAGGGTAATTGGGATATCTACCTCCTCAAGCATTTATCATTATTTTGTGTTGGGAACATCACAATTCTACTCTTTTCATTATTTTGAAATACTTACAATAGCTTATTTTTAACTATAGTTGCCCTGTTATGCTCCTGAACATTACATCTTATTCCCTCTAACTGTATTTTTATGCTCATTAACCAACCCCTATTTATTCATTTCCCATTACCCTTCCCAGCTCTGGCAACCATCATTTTACTCTCTATCTCAATGAGATCACATTTTTTTTTTAGCTCCCACATTTGAGTAAGAACATGTTCTACTGTCTTTCTGTACTTAGCTTATTTCACTTAACATAATGTCCTCTAGTTCTATCCATGTTGTTGTAAATGACAGGATTTTACTCTTTTTATGGCTGAATAATATTCCATTGTGTATATGTGCCACATTTTCTTTATCCATTGATCCACTGATGGACACTTCTCTTTACTCCATACCTTAGCTCTTGTGGATATTGCTGCAATAAACATGGGAGTGCAGATATCTCTTTGGCATACTGATTTCAACTTTTTTTGGCTATATACCCAGCAGTTAGTTTGCTGGATCATATTGTAGTTCTACTTTTAGTTTTGTGAGGAACTTCCATACTGCTCATAGTGGCTGTACTAATTTACATTCCTACCAACAGTGTACAAGGGTTGCCCTTTCTCCACATCCTCACCAGCAATCAATATTGCCTGTCTTTCTGATAAAATCCATTTTACCTGAGATGAGATGATATCTTGTTTTAGTTTTGATTTGCATTTCTTTGATGATTAGTGATGTTGGACATTTTTAGACTGTTTGCATGACTTCTTTTGAAATATGTATATAGACCTTTTGCCCATTTTTAATTTTTTTCTAATTAAAAAAAAATTTTGAGATTAAGTCTTGATATGTTGCCCAGGCTGGTCTCTAACTTACGGCCTCAAGTGATCCTCCCACCTCAGCCTCCTGAGTAGCTGGGATTATAGGTGCATGGCACCAAGCCTGGCTTTTTGCCCATTTTAAAAATGTATAATTTGGTTTTTCACTATTGAGTTGTTTGGGCTCCTTATATTATCTGATAATTAATCCCTTGTCAGATGGGTAGTTTGCAAATATTTTCTCCAATTTATGGGTTGTCTCTTCACTTTGTTGATTGTTTCCTTTGCTCAGTAGAAGCTTTTTAGCTGGCTGTGATCCCATTTGTCCATTTTTGTTTTGGTTGCCTGTGCTTTTGAGATCTTACTCAATAAGTCTTTGACCAGACCAATGTACTAGAGTGTTTTCCCAGTGTTTTCTTCTAGAAGTTTTATAGTTTTATGTCTTAGATTTGATTTAGTCCTTTTTGATTTGATTTTTTTCTATGGCGAGAGATAAGGGTTTCATTTCATTCTCCTGCATATAATTATCTAGTCATCTCCCTTCTAAAGAGAACCCCCAAGTACCAGGCACTCAAGAAGAACATTTTCAAGGCCACAGGCCTTTCAGTATCAATGTATGATTTTTGGAAGGTATCTCATCAGAACTCCTTGAACATTAGAAGGGCTGACAAACTATGGCCTACAGGATAAATCTGGCCATCGTTCAGCTCTTTTGTAAATAAAGTTTTATTGAAACACAGCCATGTTTATTCATTTATGTTTGTCGCTGACTGCTTTTGCCCTACAATGGCAGAGTGTATGGCTTACGAGCCCTTAACTATTCACCATTTGGGCAAAGACAAGAAAATTTTCTAACCCTTCTGTTAGACCATTTAAATTAGATTTCATTTTAACGTTAAGACATCAAGTTATTAATCAATGTGAACTTACAGCACTCAATGCAACCAGAATCCTACTAAGTGCTGTCTGCACAGAACTCCATAAGGCTCCTATTAGAGTCTCCTCTCAAACAAATGCTTGGCTGCATTGCACCTTGGGGGACCTTCTATTTGCACTTTGCCATTCTTTTTAAATGATTGACAACTTGCCTTCTTTATATTCTCCCTCTCTGCTGCCCCCAACATAGTGTATTCCTATTGCCATATTTGTGTGCAATGATATTTAGAAATTGTTTCTCCGTGTTTGTAAGACTCCACAGAAATCATCACTGATCCCTCAGGAAGGGTGTTCTGGAATTGTTCACGTTCTTCACCATTTACAACTTACTTCTGGAATTGCATATAATCCTGAAAATGTATCATTCACCAGATAGTCTGGGAAAATGAGTTAAAATAATATTACATATTTATTCAAATTATGTAGACCCAGAGAAGAAACAGTCATATGAAGGTCCAGTTGGTAAAACTAAAAATTCTCTTAGAAATAATAGATAAGATTTGAATTCTAAAATAAGCTGGAGCTGGGTGCTATGGCTCACGCCTGTAATCTCAGCATTTTGGGAGCCAGGGTGGGAGGATTGCTTGAGCTCAGGAGTTCAAGATCACCTTGGGCAACACAGTAAGATCTCATCACTACAAAATGTAAAAAATATTAGCCAGGCATGGTGGTGCACACCTGTAGTCCCAGCTACTTGGGGGACTGGGGTAGGAGGATTGCTTGAGCCCAGGAGGTCGAGGGTGCAGTGAGCTGTGATTGTGCTGCTGCACTCCAGTCTGGGTGACAGAGCAAGACCCTTTCTCAAAGAAATGAATGAATGAATAAAATAATCTGGAAAATGCAACTAATGGAAATAATAGTTTACATTTTAGGCTCAAAAGAAATAGGTATTTTATGGAAGTGATAGCAAGATTTGGAAAGGCTGGAAAATATTTTTTCTTAGTTAACATTTGAATGTTTATAATTTTCTGTCAATTCGTAAGAATATGTGATGACATTTATTCTGATGCATATTTGACCAGGTATAGATTTTTCTCTGTAATTGTGAGAAATATACTGTTAAACAGGAAACAGAGCTGATGTTATAAATAATGTTTTCTTACAGAAATTATGAACAAATAAATATTCTCCTCCTGCTTTTTCCTGTCTAGAACAGTGTCTGGAATATAGTAGATGCTCAATAAATTACTGAATAAATTAACAAATAAAAATTAAGTTCAAGTCACATTCTATATTAATGGGCTTGAAAAATACTTATTTTTTTCACTGGGATTATGATTCCTGAATAAGTTTATAACTATATATTTGGCTTTTGCTTATTACAGAATCACTTAAAATAAGGTTGCTGTCTGGGGAAACATTTGGGCAACATGCAAGGAGGACTGCCCAACCTGATTCTAATTCTTGGGTATGGTTCACTAGTAAGCAGTCATGGAAGAATTCAGCTTCCATATTTATTTTGAATACTTGCTTCAGGTATTCAAATAATATAAGTTGGCTTATTAAAATTAATATGCCAATAAGGATAGACAAACAGATCCATGTAACAGGATAGACAGTCCAGAAGCATATGGTCAATTTACATACATGATCAATTCATTTTTGATAAAGATGCCAAGACAATTCAATGGAGAGAGGAAAATCTTTTTAACAAATAAGAGTGGAACAACTGGATGCACACAGGGAGAAAATATCAACTCCCTACTTTCACTACACACAAAAATTAACTCAAGATGGATCATGGAACTAAATATAAAAGCAAAAATGATAAAACTTTAAGAAGAGAATATCTATGATCCTAATATTTGCAAAGATTTGTTAGACAAAACACAAAAGAACTAAGTATAAAAGAAAACATAATAAATTATACTTTCTCTTAATTATAAACTTCTGCACATTAAAAAAATTAAGAAAATTAAAAGGCAAGACATAGATTGGGAAGAAATGTTTGCAAGACATATATTTAAAAATTGGATTATCTAAAAATTTAACTTTATAAAGTTAAATTCTAAAATACCCAATGGTATTGACATTTTAAATAATTACCTAAAAAAATGAAAGTATATGTCCACAAAAAGTCATTTACAAATGTTTACAGTAGCTTTACTCATAGTAGTGAAAAACTGGAAATAACATAAATATACATCAATGGATAAATGAACACAAAATTATAGCATATTCATACAATAGAATATTGTTTCACAATACAAATGAACAAACTACTAATATACACTACATGGATCCCTTTGAATAATGTGCTGCCGAAAAAGTCAAATGCAAAAGAAGTATAGGTACTTAATTATTCCATTTATATGAAACTCTAGAATAAGCAAAGCTAATCTGTAGTGACAGAAAGTATATCAGTTATTGTTTGGTGGGTAGGTGCATGAAAGGAAAATTGACTACAAAGGTTAATGGACGTTTTCTTATATTTACATCTTTGTTGGTTCATGGATATAATCATTTGTCAAAACTCATCAAATTTTGTACTTAAAATGGGTACATTTTATTATATGTGAGTTATACATCAATGAAAAAGACATTAAAAAGAAGAAATGTTAAATGGGTAAAAGGTATGAATAGATAATTTTTAAAAAGATACAAATCTCCAAGAAGTTCATGAAAAGTACTCCATTAGTCATCAGGAATATGCAAATTATGACCACTGTGACATATTATTCCATATTTATTACAAATATCTACCCTATCACTCATTAGTTTCACTCCTGGGTCCGAATACAGAATAAATAAAAACATATATCTAATAAGACTTGTGCAGGCTTCCTTTTTTTCCCCACATGTAAGTGAGATCACATAGTGTTTGTCTTTCCTTATCTGGCTTATTTCACTTAGTATAATGTCCTCAAGTTTCACCCATGTTGTTGAAAATAGCAATATTTTCTTCTTTTTTAAGGTTCAATAATATTCTATTGTATGTTTATACCACATTTTCTTTATCCATTTATCTGTTGATAGATAATTTGTTACCACATATTGACCATTGTTAATAATGCTGCAATGAACAAGGAAGTGTAGATATCTCTTTAATATACTAATTTCATTTTCTTTGGATATATACCCAGCAGTGGGATTGCTAGATCAGATGGTAGTTCTCCTTTTAACTTTTTGAGGAACTTCCATATTGTTTTCCATAATCCATAATGGCTGTATTAAATTACAATCCCACAAACAGTGTACAAGGGTTCCCTTTTCTCCACATTCTCACCAACACTTGTTATCTTTTGTCTTTTTAACAGCCATTCTCACAAGTGTATTGTAATATCTCCTTGTGATTTTTATTTGCGTTCCCCTAATGATTAGTGATGGTGAGCATCTTCATATACCTACCTGTTGAGTGCAATAATGGTTACCATGAATGGAGGATGAGATGAAGGGAAGATAGGCAAAGGGAACAAACCTTCAGCTATAAGATGAGTAAATGCTAGAAACCTAATGTACAGCATTGTGACTATAATTAAGAATTATTATAATTAATAATAATTGAAATGTATTAAGATAGTAGATCTCAAGCATTCTCACCACAGCCAAAAAAAGGTAACTATGTGATATGAGGAATACTTCAATTAGCTTGATTGTGGTAATCATTTCACAATGTCTACATATATCAACACATTTCATGAGAAACCCCAAATACATGTGATTTTTATTTGTCAGTCATACCTCAATAAAGCTGGAAAAAAAGTTAGACATAAAAAATAAAATTAGGAGAAAAATACTTTGTGCAAGAATCTTTATAGCTGCTTTAGCTATAAGAGGACCAAACTAGAAACAAACAAAATACCAATCAATGTAATAAACAAATGTAAAATGAACATATAGTGCAATTATACTTACCTTTAAAAAGAATTGTACTACTGACTTAAAAAGCCACATTGGAATGCTTGAAAAAACATTCTGCTGAGCCAGAGACGTCAGTTCGACAATATAATATATATGGTATCATTCTATTCATATAAAGTTCATGAAAGGCCAACTATTCTTTGAGGATAGAAATCAAAACAGTGGCCCCCTGCGGAGGGAAGATTGGCTGGAAAGGATGTGAGGAAACATTCCAGGGTGAAAGAAATGTCCCGTGCCCTGACTGAGGTGACCATGACATGGTTGTATATAGCTGTTAAAGTCATTGATTTTAGAAACTTGATTTTAAGAACTCAAGATTGGTTACAATTTACTCCATGTCGATTTTATCTCAAATAATTTTTAAAAAAGGCAAGACAACTGAGTAATTATAGCCTTTAACACCCCTTTTCTTTCATGGATAATCTGGCTAATAATCATATAGTTCTGAATTAATGTTAAAACCTGACTTCATCTACTTTTCTTTGAAGAAAGTTATTTTAAAAATCATTCTTTTAAATACAATTTTATTATTTTTTAGGTATTAGAACATCTAATCCATGGTTCACTCATCATTGTCAGCATCCAAAGAAGTAAAATGACATTTATTGTTTTGTTTAGTAATACTTGAGATTTTTCACTTAAGAACTAATTATTATTATTATCGTCATTTGTATTTCTTTCCAATAGCAAGGAAATATTTACTGAATACTGGTGAGAAGCCAATGGAAGAGACCAAGAATATCTAAGAGAAGCAGTTGTTATTAGTTGAAAGGTTTGAGATTTAAGACCTACCAGACAACAGAGAATGCACACACCCTGCGAGAGCCTCACCTTGTGACATTTGTTCTTTACCTTTTTATTTTGCCTTTTAGCATGGCATGCTGAGCACCTCTGAGTTTTCAGGGAAGGAGCTGACGGAAACAGGAACAGAATAGCTGGGAGCTCCAAGATTCACATTCCTTGCAGGACCTCTTGTGAGTTTTTGAGGCTGCTGAGTAACAGGAACCGCAGTCTTTGTTGCCTGGATGTATCCTGGCAACCTGTCAACAAAAGGGATGGGACTGAGTTCTCTAGTAACTGATGGGAAACAGAGAGCAAAGTAGGTATGGATTTCAGCTTTCTTTTAAATTGACTCCAGGAACTTTACCGATGGACTGAGCAACCAACAGGGACAGATAAATTTAAGTCACAGGCTCTTGTTGATGTAGAAACACAGCGTTTTATTTTAAAGAAGAAAAGAAAACAATACTTACTGATTATCTTATTGATCTTTTCTAGGGACTTTAAAAAATACTGTAACGGTTAATATTGAGTGTCAACTTGATTGGATTGAAGGATGCAAAGTATTGTTCCTGGGTGTGTCTGTGAGGGTGTTGCCAAAGGAGATTAACATTCGAGTCAGTGGACTGGGAAAGGCAGACCCACCCTCAACCTGGGTGGGCACCATCTAATCAGCTGCCAGTGTGGCCAGAATAAAGCAGGAAAATGTGGAAGGACTTGACTTGCTGAGTCTTCTGGTCTTCAGCTTTCTCCCATGCTGGATGCTTCCTGCCTTAGAACATTGGACTCCAAGTCTTCAGCTTTTGGACTCTCGGACTTACACCAGTGGTTTGCCAGGGGCTCTCAGGCCTTTGGCCACAGACTGAAGGCTGCACTGTCGGCTTCCCTACTTTTAAGGTTTTGGGCTTCCCTACTCCTCAGCTTGCAGATGGTCTATTGTGGAACTTTACCCTGTGATCATGTGAGTCAATACATTTTAATAAACTTCCCATCATATACACATCTATTCTATTAGTTCTGTCCCTCTAGAGAACCCTGACTAATACTAATACCATCTATATAGAAGAGCTTGGGCCAGTCGCAGTGGCTCACACCTGTAATCCCAACACTTTGGGAGGCTGAGGCGGGTGGGTCACCTGAGGTCAGGAGTTCAAGACCAGCCTGGTCAACATGGTGAAACCCAGTCTGTACTAATAATACAAAAATTAGCCGGGCATGGTGGCACACACCTGTAATCCGAGCTACTTGGGAGGCTGAGGCAGGATAATCGCTTGAACTCGAGAGGTGTAGGTTGCAGTGAGCCAAAATCGCGCCGTTGCACTCCAGCCTGAGCAACAAGAGCGAAACTCCATCTCAAAAAAAAAAAAAAAAAAAAAAAAGAAGAAGAAGAAGAGCTTGGTCTCCTCTAAAACAGGGAAGATGGATAGTCTCCATGGCTCTCAAAGTGTGTTCTATGTTTTGGTCTAAAAGGCAAGCAACCACAAGATGTAGAAGCTATGCTTAATCTATTTTTCTAACATGTCCTAAATCATAGAAAACATTTTAAAAACTAAGGCCAGTATTTAAAAATATATCTGAAGTAGTGTTTTCAAGATTCGTATTTCAAAATAGTCTGAGATATTAAGATAATTGTAGTACAATTCCACAATTAAATATTCTGCAAGCATTAAAGCTTATGAGGCAACAGTTTATTGACCTGGGAAAAAGTTTACAATATATTGCTAAATGAAAAAGAGAAGCTACAAAACAGAATAAATAGTATAATCTCATCAAATTCTTTGTGTGTGCTCATGTGCACACAAACACACAATTAACTCAAAGAATATACACCCCAGTGTTAACAGTGGTTACCTATGAGTGGTGAGATTAAGGAACATTTTTACTGAATGTTCCTTACTGGTTAGCAAAAAAAAAAAAAAAAAAGAACAAAAACTTGACCTATAATATTCCCCAACCCTGCTCCTTGTCCCCAGATAATGTAATTGGGATATGGAGGTAATTCACAGGACTCTTAATTCTGCTGAAGTGACTCTTCAGGCCACACAGTCTAGAGATCCCAAGGGACAGTAACGTTTCACATCCTAACTTGCAATAACGCTCTAACTATTCTAGATATCTAATTTATGATATAAAATATTTCTAATTTAGATGCTTCTGAAATCATACGATACATATACAAATAATAATACATGCATACAATGACATAGAGCTGATATAATATCAGTGAGTAAATGTTGAGATGGCGGCAAGAAAACCCTGTTTTACATGTTGCCTTTTACTGACCTGTAGGCCCCTAGTTAACACACTTTTCACTTTACACAAACTGCATGTTTTATTGGCCTTATTGTGAACTAAATGCGATCTTTCTCTAAAGAAAGTGCCCAATAAATAAACATCATCCCAAATGCACACCCAATATTCAGTTCAGTGGCTGGCTATTTGGGCCAGATGGCAGAAGAGACAGGAAGTATTGGCCTATGACAGGACAACCTCAGGAAAACATCACGAGAGTGGATATTTCTGAGCTAAAGCAGGGCAGAGTCTCTATCCTGGCTGGAGCAACTCTTAGGAGGCCCAAGAATAACAGAGCTTGCAGGCTTTGTTAGCTGTAGCTGATGGTGCACTCATGGCCGTCTCTTCCCTGGTGCTGTGGCTGAGTTGCCAGCTGCTTTTCTGTATTCATCGAAGCTGCTTCTAAAACTGGCTGGAGTGGAGCCTTTGTTTCTTCCCAAATTCTGGATTCATTTTTAATTCATGGGTTTGTAGTTTCAGTCAGAATTGAACTTCCTGGTGTTCAAATGTATTTCATCTTGGCAAAACAGGCGTTCCTAGGTGCTCTGTCTCTCTCTCCTTCTCCCTGTCTCTGTGTCTCTCTGGTCTTTCCGAGCGACCAAAACTTTTAAGCTGCTCGTATTTTTTTTTTTTTTTAAGCATGCGCAGAAGCATCTTCGACATCAAAAAGCTCTTACAACACACAACCTTTTGATGATTTAAGTGTAAATGAAGCAGAAACATATGGATTCTATTTTCCATAAATCACATACGGTCCTAAAAAATCAAGGAGGGTATGTGTTTTGCACGATGTATTCTGTTTAGTTGAACCCAAAACATCTGAAGCATACTTGGAGGTTGATGAATCCAAAATATTTACCCATCCCTATTTATAATATTGTGGGGGAGCCCTTGATTTATGGTGACAACTAAACTGCTCACATCTGTTGAGTGGGCAACCAGCAACCAGTGTGAGCTTCAAAGATAACCGTGTTCCTTCTTCTGTTCTGGCTCCAGGCATTCAAGTCAGCCCCAGATCAAAGACACTGAAGCCTTTACTTGAGCTGGTCTGGTTTGCTCTTGCTTGAGCTTTTCTCACCTAAAACAATTGCCAGTTATTTCAAGTTATGTGATATCCAATCATGCTTGTGTCACTGTGGGATGATGCCAGCCTCCAGCAATAATCCAGATCTGACCCCTTGTGGCAGCAGCCCCACCACAAGGAATTCTGGATTATTTTCCCTTCATAAAACCACAGTTGTTGTGCCTGCACAAGCCCCTGACTTTTTCATTAAAGGAATGAATCACATTTTCATGGAGCAGGAGAAATGCTTCTCCTTGTTGGTATCTCTGCCCATTCTCAAGACTCTTCACTGATGCAAAGCCCAAATCTTACTTTGCAAGCTACCAATAATCCTTTGGAGTTTATTTAAACTTGGCAGAGACTACATTCTGCGAGAAAAAAAAATTGCAATGGCAGCAGCAGGGATCCAAACAGGATGTTTGTGAAGTCTGGCAAAGTAGGTGCACTGAGTGCCTTGTTCTTGTCTACCTAATTATTGTTTACTTCATTCTTATCGCCTAACTCCGAAACAGCAAGTTCCAGCCACCTGACATCCGTTATCTCAAATCTTTTAACCATCCTACAATGTAGGCATTAGTATCCTTGTTTGACAGATTAGAAAACTGAGGCTCAAGAGCATTAAGCAACTTGCCCCATTGACAAGGCTATTCCAAAGCAAATCTGGGATGGACATGTGTGTCTTTCTGGTGCCCAAATGGCTTCCCTTCGCTGCCTTCTGCTAGATCTTGCTGCCATATTCCCATACCCAATAAATAATATTTTCTATGAGTTGCCCAGACTGAGTAAACATTTAAAACCTAGACCTTCATGTCTCCGAAACAGGAGGCTTGAAGAAACACTGAAGAAACATTCCCTGTCCATAGGAAGGGAGATCAAAAGACAGAAATCCTTCTATCTGTCCTGGCAATGTTTTTATTATGAGTCTGACCTCAAAAGAGAGAGTCATTTTTCAAATACGCCTTTTGTCACAAGAACAGCCTTTGTATAAACTGAGTTTTATATACTGTACTAGACTGAACTGTAAAATGTCTAAATTTAAAATAGTGCAAAAAGTGTTCAGTGGTAGATTCGAAGGAAAGGAGGAGAGGGTGCACTTTAAATATTTTTAAACTTAAAAAAATGTATTGTATTTGATGCACCGGAGTCCTGTCCATCAGATCTTAAATCTTCAAGGAATCCTTGCCCTAAGATAGTGTTTCTCAACTTTTTTGTGTTAGTGCCCTCTGCCACAAAGACTTTTGAGGTTTATTTTCCTAATCTTCCCTCACCCACCATGAAATTTTAGTATCACAGATATACCTTATATCTGTTTATGTACTGTGGTTCTTTGGCCCGCCACAAACAAATGCAATATCTAAGATTATGTCACCCTTGAAACCAATTTTCACTGCTTCCATGGGGAATGCATGTTGAGGGTCATACATTCAGAGAGCTGACAGTGTTGGCCTCAGATGATCTCATGGCCAAACTGATGTACAGAAAAAGTGGCCAGGAGGCCACAGAAACCATGGTAATCCTCCACAGATTGCCTAAACAAAAGAGAGCGGCAAATTTTCCCTTAAGTGTGTTCAAGAGAAAAATGGACTTGTTTGAAAAGGGGCAATAAATTTATGATATTTTCTATGTATTTGAGTGGTTTTATCATAGAAATAGAACTCTTGGAGCTGAAGTGGACTTCAAAATTGCATCTAGTCCAGCCAACTGTCCTCAGACAAAAAGATATTTTTATTCTGACTTTTTAAATTGATGAAGCATTTAAGTAGAGAATATTAGTTATTTGTTTATGTAGCACAGATTTAAATTCTGACACCAAGAAAAAAAAAATATCATCAGAAGACGCCTTTGCTTTATCTTTGCCATAATAAAAACATTGCCAGGACAGATAGAAAGATTTCTGTCTTTTGATCTCCCTTCCTATGGACAGGGAATGTTTCTTTAGTGTTATATCTAGTGTTTCACAGATAATACAATATTTTGTATATATTGTGTTGTAAATCCTCCTGTTTCAGGGACTTGAGAGTCTAGGTTTTAAATGTTTGCTGTGAGTCTGGGCAACTCATCACAATCCTGGCTCTCCAGGCTGCCCTGGCTCAGTTCTCTACCCTAGTCTTCCACCTCTTTTCCTAACTTTCCCAGCACCCCTAAATCAGGACCCAGAGCAGCTTTACATAGTAGGTTCTCAGTGAATATTTGCCTGCTATGCTGGGCACATACCTTATTTTGTGAAAAAAGATAATAGTGACAAGTGGGTTGAAGATAACCAAAGTTACAAGATGTTAAGACTAGATTCACATTTAAAGATTTTTACCTTTTAATGTTAACATTTTGAAATAATTTTGCATCTTTTTAGAGATTTGGCAGAAGTCCAAGACCTTATGGCATGTGAACAATAAATATTAAACGGTAGTTTATCACTCAAAGATGTCTAAATCTGGTTTAAATTAGAGTGTTCATGGCTGATACTAGTCTAATATTTGATGTTTTCATGTGTGTTTTATGAAGTGCTTTTCAACTCCTAAATTAGAGATAGTAAGTTATAAGGAAATTCCTTCTAATTGTCCTTCTTTCCACCAGTCTCAGAGAAAGGGATATATTTCTCTCTGGTAATTTGCCCCCCCAGTTAGCCTCTCCTCTCTAGCACCTTTAGTTTCTTCTATTCTGTTGGCTTCTTCCTCTCAACTTTTAAACAGACTCAGCTGTCCTCTATCTTAAAAGAAAATAATCTGCATTTGCTGTGTGTTCCTACCTACTTCTTGAGTAGCAGTGATCCAAGCCCCTGGCTCTATTTTACACACACACACACACACACACATACACACATTTAATCACCTCTGTACCCCATCATGTGGTTTCTATTGCTTCTCTCACTGAAGCATCTTCTGAGAACATCATTGGTGTGCTCCCAATCGGCTCAGCCAAGACATTTTCCTGGTTTCCATCACCCACGATGACTGATACATTTAACTGTTGCCCTCCCACCCACTAGAAATTCTCTTCTCCTTTAAACACCTCATTGATTTTACAGGCAAAGAAATGTACCAAGTTTTTAGGCTGACTTCAAGACTTGATTAGTATGAATATAATCCATCCAAGAAGTGAAGAGTTCAAGACCTAAGTCACAGCCACAGTGCTTGCTGTGGAACCTGTTTGTCACCACTGTGAATGAGTGGAGAGAGAGATGAGAGCTGGTTAGTAGGGAGCACTGTATTCTGAGACATGGAGATTATTCTTGCTGCATGCCAAGTCTCGTGCCAGGCAATTTGCTATTGGGATCGCCCTTTGCTATGACAGGTGGAGTTTTCTGTCTCTTCCTTTCCTAATTTCCTGCAGATGTTTGCTAAAATAGAAACTTGGTTAGAGTAATAATACATGAAGGTTTTACCAAGAGATGATCAGTATCAGCAAGACTAAGTCTATTTACCTTTTAGAGGCTTTCCTTGAACCCTGAAAGCCCTAAGCCGACTCAGATAAAGACTGTACCATGCCACTCTAGTCCTTGTTAACTACCGAATGAGGCTGAATTGAGGGCCCATGGTAAGGGATGAGGATGCTAGAAAAAGAAAATATTGTACAGACACTCACCCTAGGCTGACTTCATATGAACCAAAATAAAACTTAATAGGAAAACATCCTCTGGATCAGTGATTCTTAAACGGTGATAATTCCGCCACCCCAGGAACATTTTGCAATGTCTACAGACATTTTTGGTTGTCACATATAGGGTGAAGGGGAGTGCTGCTAGAGGATAGAGGACAAGATGCTGCCAAACATCCTAAAAAGCACAACTAAGCCCTCCACACACAAAAAATTATCTGGTCCAAAACATCAGTAAATGCTAAGGTTGAGGCTTGTGTGCTGAACTCTCCAGGTGTAAAATAGACTCTGAGTGGCAATGTTTTCTTTCTAGAACAGGCTGAGTCAACAGGCTTTTTTCCAGATTCATGGTGCATAACCAAGGGGTTCCATTGCAAACAAAGCAGCAGGCACAGAGAGTCTCTATAGCTTGTTCATATTTCTACAGCCAATATGTGAGGACACCTTGGAAATGTGCACGCTGGCCCTGCCTGACTCACTTCACGGCCCACGCTTTTTTCCATATCACCTGCCCCAAGCAGCTGAGCTGCAGACATTCAGTGGCATGTGACTAAGGGCTAAATCACTTCTGCAATGCAAAAATTAGCTAGAGAAAATGCAAAGACAGAGAACTGAGACTAAGTGTTCCCTGTGAAATTTGTAATCGAATTAGAGTGGGACAGAATGAAGCTAGGGGTTGTCTGATATGTGGGCAAGTACAGACTCTGAGGTGTGAGGTCAGAGCCAAGTTATAGGAAAATAAGATGAGGTCAGCTGGCTCCTAGATAAAGCAAAAGACTGGCAAAGGCTCTTGCGAAAGTGATGATCCCAGCCAGGTGAACCTGGTCTTTACCAGATTCTCTCTTGCATATGCCCTATTTGTTATATCCTCGGGACCTGGAATCACCCAGCTCTCCTGTCCTCCCCCAGCTTTCACCACAAGTCACCTCTCCTTTCCCTTTGTTCTCCTCTAAAGCTCCTTCTCAGAGCAGCTCTTCAATAAGCAACCATGAATTTTCAACTTTTTGGCTAGTAAGATAGTGCTTATGCTTCACATTGTTATTATTAACAATATGTTATCTCTCCAACATCAGACTCGGAATGGAAAATTTTATTTATACTATTGTATAGTCAATGCTTTGGGAAATATTAGCTATTTTTGCAGATGAAACTCCATTCCATCTTATTTTGGAAAAGAGGCATCTGAAGTCCAGAGGGGAAAAAATTATCCACCCAGTTTAAAGTAGAGCCAATGAAAATATGGCCTTTTTCACTCTGTCTTTTGTTATTATTGTTTATTTTCTTGGATGGGCAGTATGTGCGCACACACACACACACATACATATATATATATATATATATATATATATATATACAGTACAAAACTGAAAAATAAAAAAAAAATTCTATTTCCACCCCTGACTCACCAGGTTCCCACTCCTGGACCCTACTGCAGCAGCAGCTTCCATTACCAATTTCTTGTGTATCCTCCCAGAAAGTCTGTGCATTTACAGATGTACATCTATGTGTGAATATTGTCTCCTGGCCTGAAACCAGTGCCCTTCTCATTCCTCTTTGTGGCCACCACAGCTTCTATTGCTCAAGACAAGCCATGACAAAACAGATGACACATTTGTGCTGTTGAAGGAAAACTCAGTGACTCAGATAGACACAAATTGTTCCATGTACCTTTCATCCTCATTACCAGGTAACTTTGCCAAGGTCAAGTGGTGACATTCTGATTTACCACTAAACTGACTGGATGTAACTCACGTTTGATGAGAATATGAAATTCAGATATCAAAAAGGAAAAAAAATGCTTAAATTTTTGAGTTTCATAATTAAACTTGCTTTTATTGCTTTGTTGAGAATATTATTTCTCTTTTAGTTCAATGGATGCAATCTATCTGAAAAGCTAAAAATAGGATTTCTCCAAAATTGCCAGTGAATACCCAAATCTTTAAATTTAAGCTCCAGAATCATCACATTTCTGAAATTTTCCTTCAGCATCCCAGGTAAAAGAGCCAAAAGGGTCTCATTGTTTTAACTGGCCAAATTAGGCTGAGCTTAATCCAAGCTCCTGGTATGAAATGCAAATTTGGCTCACCGTGGCTGTGCCATTTACAAGAACCTGCATTTGAATAAACCAGGAATACATTTCTCTTGACTCTTATAGAGCCCTTTTGATAATGACTCCAGCCCTCCTAAGGTTTTTGTCCAGGTTGCCTGAAAGTGGACAATTTTTACAAGTTTGCTTTGGCGCCCATGGCATGGATTTTTATGGAAATTCACAATTGTTTTAGTGGGCGCCAGTTTGCCTGCAGATCTCTGTGGGAGCCTCCCAGCCAATTTGATGAGAACTATATGCACCTAAAACATGCCAAGTGATGTAAGGAGTGACCTGTCCCCAGTTCTTTGCTCTCCTGCATATGACTGCTGATACATCTTTGCTCTCAATTTAAGGACACACTATTGAGTATGTGCAGTATTTCTGAAGTCAAAAAACCATTTCTATATTGAAGCCTCCTCTGCTTTTTCCCTGAAAACATGTCTGTTTCTCTGGGATTAGATCCAATTTATTCTATCATATCAAACTGGTAAGGCAACAATGATACAGGTTCATTGGGAATATATATTTTCCATGAATGAAACAAAATGAGGATTTGGTTAGCAGAAGGTGGAAATGTGGCCCAAGATTAATTCTCAACATGCCTTTTAATAACCAGCAGGAAAAATCACTCATTCAGGTGGCTTCTAAATGAGTGTTCAGATGTATTTATGCGACCACATGTAAATCATGATGTAATCACCAGGAAGTCAAACTGAGATTGGCTTAAATTAGAGTTTACAAGGTTCTTGCCCCAAGATTAAGACTTGTCCCACATTTTTCCTTTATTTTATTATTTTTTTCTATCTGCCATTTTACTCTCATGTTTTATTACTTTGTATTATTGGAAAGCTTATTACAGTTTTACTTTATGAAACACTTAAGAAGACTAAATTTATTAATGGCTTAATTTAGAAACAGCACAATTCTCATTTAATAAATTAAACTAGAATTCTGTAAGGCAGTTATTTCATTTTCATAAACAATCCTCTTAGTATATTTTTTCAATAAGGCCAGAAAAATAATGTATAGCAGAGAAAAAAGTGTATGTGAGAATAGATTTTATGTTTCATGCAAACCAAAACTCAAAAGTAACCTGTTATTTTACAGTCTTCACCTTCCCTTCAATTATACCAGCTTTAATATTTTTCCTTTGAATTCCCCTGAGTCAGATGGTTCTCTTAAGCCTCAAGATTATAAAAACAAGAAACCTCTCCAAAATCACGTGGTTAAAGTCTCAACCTGCCGTTAAAAATACTACTGGTGAGGCCAGTGCTGCATTCTCTGGACAGCTTTCATAGGCTATACGAACTCAGAGAGTCACAGTGAACTGTAGGGAGCATGGCATTCTGTACCACCCTGTCCCTGGAAAAATACCATGGCAGACTCTGGGAATTGTCTACCCAACATCTATTTCCTATCTCACTGGCCCTTTTTTCTTTCCAGTAAAAAGGCTGAAAAAAGATGATTTTCCCACCTTCCCTTCCATCTGGGAATAGCCTTGTCACCAAGTTCTGGCTAAAAAGATGTAGAAAACATCTATTAGAGCAGTGCTTTTCAAACTCTGCTGTGTATAGGTATCACCTGGAGATAGTGTCAAAATACTGAATCTGAATCAGGCAGGGCCAGGGACATTGCATTTTAATAAGTTTACTAGTGATGGGTGATGCTGTGATCTGAGGACCACAATTTGAGTAGCAAAGTCTTAATGGGCTTCTAGCAAGGATTTTCCTTCTTGATTTGGACAGCAGGGAGAAAACTTCCTCTCGTTCTCCCTTCTGGCTTCCTGCTTTCTAATAGAATTGAAGAAGGACGTAAATGTGGAGTGGGGTGACCCATCTTATATCCAAGAGGAATGGAGGCTAACATGCTGAGAATAGCAGAATAGAAGAATAGAACATGTCTAGGACTTTGATGATGTCATTTTGCCACTGAAGTCAACTAATCTTGTCACCTTCTACTTCTAGACTTTTTAAAAAATGGAATAAGAAGTATCATTATGACTTAAGTCACTACTTGTAATGTTTTCTATTATATGCAACATAACAGTTCTTATGTATTACACAAACTAACCTGATACATCCAGAGCTAGGTTTATAATCTATCAGCCCTGAGGCAAATCCCATTTCTTATAGTCAGTAGCCTACAGAGAGTCACCGGGCCTGGGGAATGGTAATTCTTTGGCTGCCAAGTCTTCTGGGAGCAGAGAACATTCATTCATGTGCTGCTAGATGAAAAAATATATATATTCTTAGGATTGTGGCAATTAACCCGTGGCACAAAAATGGGAAAAAGGTGAATGGAGAGAGGCATAAGATTTGAAACTGTTTATTGTATTTTCTTATTCTCTAATTAAACTATTCTGAGGGATGACAGAACAAGTTGTTTCCTATGAGTGAGCTCATAAAGTGAAGTTTGCTGCTGAAACTCATTGGCATCTAAAGGCATTTTTTTGGTATCTAATACTGAAGGTATGTGTTGCAGAATTACAGTAAATTAACTAAAGTGTATTATTTTGGAAAAGCTTGACACTTGGTTCTCCTAATATTAAACAAATACAAGGTGAATACAACTTTGTTAACAATGCATTTTGAATTTGTTTGCCCTATCTTTAAGACTATTTTACCCCCAAAGCTCTGATCATTCCAATTCTGTCCAACTCTTTGATATCTTTCTCTCTCACATCTCAATTTTCTCATAGTATTAGTTAGGTTACAATCTTACCTGCTGTGAAAAACAAACAATAGTAGCTTAAATTAGATACAAAATTATGTCTGCCTCATTTAACATCCAAAGACAGATATGGAGCTTCATGGTCAGCTCCTCACATTTCCACATTCTTCGTTGGCTATCGAATGGATATGGTTCAAAGCAAGTCCATTGGATTTCATCTTCCACTGGCTAATGTTTTCACGTGGAAGAGATACACATCACTTTCCTTTTCTTCCCATTAGCCAAAGCAAGTTACAATTTAATGGAAGTTAGGGAATCACAATAACCACATGCCCAGAAGGAGGAGGATCAGAATACTTTTAAAGAGCCAAATAACTGCCACAATATTTAAACAGTCAATTGCAAATGCCATAGAAGACTAGAAATACTAGTTATAATGATTGCTAGAACAAAATCAAAATTAAATTACTCCCCCTAATTTTGCTGCCAACAACTGTGTTAATCGCCATCCTCCCTACTTTGTGCAGTTTTTTATGAGTTTCTCAGATACGGGCCATACCTACTAATGTGTGGCCTAATAGCCAGAGTAGAAAGGAAACCATGATTCTATTGGTCTATATTACATTGAGAAATTGGCCATGCAGCTAAAAGTCATCACATTTGATGTTCAAAAAAAGTTATCTTTCAAAGGTATTTTTCATTTTCCTGTAGAATTACTACTTTGGACAGCGCTGGGACTAGGAAAAATTGTGAATAGGGTATGATTTAGAGACAGTTTATAATATTTTGAGGGTAATAGCCCCTTTCTATTCTCTATCTTGCTTTCCAAGTCTTCTGTAAGCCCAATACCAATACCTAAGTTTTCACTTTCCAAGGAGAAATTCTTATTTGGGATCATTTCCATCTCAAAATTTACGATCAAAATTTAACTCCACTGTGATCTATTCTTTAAAGACACAGGTCTTTGCTAATCAATATGAAAAAACTTATTACAAAGTGTTCATGGCCAAAAGGAATTGAATATGTAATTATTCGAACTAATAAATTTGTAAATTTACAAGGGCCTTCAATACCTTTAGCCAAAGGAGAAAGAATAGGAATCTCAGTATTCAGGAAAAGAATTGTAGAAGATCTCTTTGAACAGATCTTCCCTGGGGGTTTCCCTTAAATCACTCCATAGACCTTAAAATGCTTGTTATAAACATGAATGATATATCTTTTTTATTACCCTGCTATTAAAGTAACCTAAGTGATACCATCTGATGCTGGCGAGGATGCAGTTTAACTGACCTCTAATACATTGCCTTGTATTGGAATGGGATGACTTCTGTTGGAAAGGTAGTTTTGATGATAAACTCAATCAATTAATCTAAGATTATGCATTAAATCAAAAGAAACATTCAATGGTCCTATCCACAGTCTCTTCTCCTGGCATACTACCTTCTTTGAGTTCCTCTAATACATATATGCCCCTTTGCTTTCACGTGCCATTATATTTCCTGAAATGCACTCATCCCCCATTCTCTATCCCATCTTACAGTTTTGCTGACTAATTCTTCATTTATTATGCTTTATTTCAATGCTACTTCCTCTAGGAAGCCATTCGAGGCTCTATGAGGAGGGGATTCAGTTCCTTCTATGTGTTTCCATAGGACCTCTACTTTCTCAAAGTACCGGTCACTCTGTAGGCTAGTCTACACCACCTGTAATAAGGAATACCCCATCAAGACAGAGATGGTGGCTCCCTTGGTGCTATGATCTGAATGTTTGTGTGTCTCACCTCCCCCTTGATCTACAAATTTATATATTGAAACCTTAAGCCCCACAGTATTAATAGGTTTGGGGCCTTTGGGGAGGTGATTAGGTCATGAGGGCAGAGCTGTCGTGAATGTAACTATTGCCCTTGTATTATAAAACAGGCTTTAAAAAGCTTGTTTGCTCCTTCCACTATGTGAGGACACAATAAGGAAACAGTCTGCAACCCAGAAGAGGGCCCTCACCAGAACCTAAACATGCTGGCACCCTAATCTTGGACCATCCAGTCTATGGTATTTTGCTAGAACAGCCCAGTATACCAAGGTACTTGGTCACTGTTGCCTTCTTAGTACATCAGGAATAGTATCCGTACTACTGCTCAAAAGCATATTTTGAATAAATTAGTTAATATATTTAGCATTGTAGAAGATTGTCTCTTTATA
Organism: Pan paniscus; assembly: GCF_029289425.2. Classification (NCBI taxonomy): domain Eukaryota; kingdom Metazoa; phylum Chordata; class Mammalia; order Primates; family Hominidae; genus Pan; species Pan paniscus. The sequence continues at coordinate 117,391,097 of NC_073253.2, read as the reverse complement.
ATATACTTATTGGTTTTACCCTTGCCTGATGTTAGGGTTTCAAAATTTAACAGTTGTAAGAAAGCAATAATAGATACAGAGAGATCTACTCTATTAGATATAGATCTAGGTAGATTAATACATTATCTAGAAATATGTAAACAGTCTCACTATTAGGTGAAACAAAATATGTAAAAAGCTGTAAGTACAAAGATGCCCCTAGCAGTCTTTATCTTATCAAATATCAAGTGTATTCCAAATGTTCCTAAATAGGGGAATATTTAAATTAATCATAGAGTTATGCTTGAATGGAATAATATGTAGCCATTGAAATGATGGTTATAAAAAAGGAGGGTTGAGGAGACTATGTCACAACATGGAAATGCCTTATAATAAAATGTTAGTCGATTACAAAGTAAGATACTAAATCATGCGGACATCATTATTATAAGTATGTGAAAAAATTTGTATGAAAAGAAATAATGATTGCATTTAAGTAAAGAATAGTGGATTTTTTTGGTTTATATTTCTATTCATGTGATTATGTTGCTTTTATAATTAAAGTATATAATAATGATATTTGTAACTTTAAATGCAATGAATCTGCCTTATGGGTAACAAAATAAGAGTTTGTCTAACCCTTGTGGTTCAAAGTTTAAGAGATAAGATACAAAGAATGCAAACCAATACTAACTGGATCAAAAAAGAGATTTTACTTCACGTGATTGATTGATAGGAAATAAATTGCTAACTCAATAAAAATTGTTTCTTTTGCAGAACTCTTTTTGCCCAGCAGAATGTAGACAGCAGAACCGCTTTATAAATTGGGAGGAAGGCACACCTGGAAGATGGTGATGCCGGCACAATGGGAAATGTGCCAGTGTGTAGAATTCTTCTCTGGTCTTTGTAAATAGAAATGCTCACTTTCTATGTGAAACACCTAAATGATTCGATGCCAAACGCAGAATAAGTTTAAAGGTAGAACAAGCAAATAGCTAAACAAGGGAGTGTTTCAGAAAGGAAATATGTCAAGCCTTGGCTCAAAAGCAAAACAGTCTTTTCATGAAGGGAAGTGTTCACAGCATCTATTAAATGCATACTCAGTCACAAAAATAAAACCCATCTGTTTAATATTAACATTTGTAATAAACATTTTAAAAAAAGGAATGTAGAAGGCAAAAATGTATTGTAAAACAAAATGTACACTCTTGGGATAACTAAAACTTCCTCTGAAAGAATTGCAGTACTCTAAAGCTTGTTCTTTATACCAAAAGCAATAACAATTAGTTGCATGACACTGCAATAACAGAGGCATATTCTGCCCTTTGAGAGGACAGGATATTAATCTGAAAATTGAGCATACGATCCCATAGTATAGAATGCCAAACTTCCTTGGATGCAACTTACCAAAGCAAAATTATACAGCTGAAGTGTGTCCTAAAATTTAGAGACGGAAATGATGTATTTTAAAATCATGACTTAGATATATGAAAGTTTTTGGCTACATTAAGAAGCTAATTGTCATGTACTTCGATACAGAATCAAGATGTACTAATTTTTATTGGTACACTGGCATTAAATGAATGTATAGCATATGTTTAAAAGGATGTATCTGAGAAGCAAGGATGAGGGTAATAGAATACTAAAGTCTAAACTGAGGGTCGCTTCAATATTGTATTAGCCATTTTATGCATATGAACACAGACCATATTAGATACTTAGCAAGTAGGGGGAAAAAACCTGTTTCTATCAGGGAAAGGATTATCTCTATTGAGAAACACATGTTAATAGGTCTGTCTAGTTCGGAAGAAGTTGCCTCTCTTGGTCAACATTGGATGATGTGGAGCTGTTCTATCCAATATAACAAGCACTAGCCACATAGCGCTATTGAAATGTACATGGTAAATTAATTAAAATCTAATGTCATGTTTAATTCTTTAAGTGCTTAATAGCCATATACAATTAGTGGCTACCATATTGTGTAGTGCAGATTACAGAGCATTTCCATCATCATAGAACGTTCTATTGTATAGGACTGGTCTGGGTAAAGTTTGGGAGGTAGAGAAACTACTCCATGGGAATCTTGGATTTAGGGGCGAGTAAAACTTTCACAAAGTGGCAAGGAGATCTGAACAGAGAGGCGAAAATTGCAGTGTCGTGAGAAGCCAGAATCTTGTCAGAAAAGAGAGACTGTTGGCTATAGAAATGTCTGAAGTGTTTTTTCAAAACCGAATACCTAAGATTAAATGTAAACTGCTCCACCTCCTCCCACTGATACCTTTTGTTACAAATCTTCAGGAAACCTAGAATGGAACAACACAGCAAGGGCTTCTGCCTGGGCATTAGAAATAGAACACCACACCCAATGGCTAAAGCTGGTGGCCAGAGATAAGAACTTAGAGGCATCTCTCCTGCCTAGCCGACTGGGCCCTGTGTTTTCCCGCCACTTCCTTTAAATAAACCATTCAGGCATTAGCCTGTAAACTGAAAGTGACCCATATTCTGCTAGCTGCCACTCTCTCTTTCTCTCTGCCTGACCTTTCATTCCTGCCTTGCGTGACCCAGGGATGGAGGGCTGCCCTCCAGATTCATTGCACCCTCCCTGCCCAAGGCCTTAAGCAAAAAGCTTTGACTTTGCTTCTTTTTGTGGTGGTGTATTGAATTTTCACCTTCCATCTGAAGAACTGGGGACTACCCTAGGCTAGATTTTCCAAGGGAGGCCAGGACGAACATAAGAGCAGTCTCCCAGTACTAAGGCCATGGTCAGGTAGGCATAAACTGGACACAGGTCAGGCAAGAGTCTCAAGGATGTCTGCCAATATAACCAAGTTCCCCATGTGAGGGACATCCTGGTCTCAGGTCAGACAGCTAGGCACTAAGCCATCTGCTAGGTGAAAGAAGTGTCCTATGGAAGGCTCCTTTTCGTTTCCTGTTACGGCAGGATTGCTAGCCTCTCTGGTACTGGAACCACAGTTTAGCTAGGGCTCTCAAAACAACTCTCCTCCACACATAGCCATGGGTCAACGGTATCTGGGGCAGTGTGGGTCAGTGTCATATTCAGCAGATGCAATGAAGCATGGATATTAGAAATTCAATAGAAATAGCAACTTAAGGTCAGAGGTAACCAGGAAAGAAAAATAAGACACCGGCCCCACCTCAGTACCCCAACATAGCCATAAGAAATGATCTCCAGAGAACTGTCTAAAGCAACTTGTATTAAATTAATCTAAGGCAACTTCAGTTGGTTGTAGAATTACTTCAATTATCCAATTGATACAAGTTACACACATGTGGAAAAAATTATAAATTACTATTCCTTTGTCTTTATTTCCTGACAGACAATAAACATTTTCTTAGGCATTAAGAAGGATAAAGTAAAGAACCCAAATGCATTCTCCTCTATTTATTCAGCTCAGAAAAGGCTTAGGTTAAAAAGTCCTAGAGATAATTTTTATGAGGTGGAAATTTCTTGATTGACAATGAGAGATTGATAATGGAAACTTCCTCTTACCCTTCTTTTATCTTTGCCAGCTCTTTGCTGCTGTTTTCAGATGTGTTAGGAATAGAGATAAACTTCTGGCAGGCCTATTTTGTGAGGTAGATGTTCTAGCTCAGAATAAAGTGAAGGTTTATGTCACCAGATTTCTTGGTCAATACTAGAAAGACGTTTAGCTTCTTGGGTGGGTGCAAGAGTAACTGACTGTTCTTTTGTTTTCCAGAAACCAGTCACATCCACCATATTAAACAAGAATTTGTTATTTATTTGTGGATTTTTTAAGTCTTTTGGTCAGCCCTGCAAATAATAAAGACTTCTAAAATTAAAGGAATACCAAAATAACTATGGCATTTCCTTAGTTAAGCATAATGGCTTCTTCAGAGCAGACTCACTGCATAAACACTGAACATATTCTTTCCCTCCAGTAACATCTGTGAACAAGTTTACCACTTGGGAAAACGAGAGACTAGTAACTACGTCCAGACACGGTTGGGCACAGGTGCTTCAACAAACCATTCCACAAACACACCCCAGTTCCGACAAGTGAGCTATTTCTGACTGATCCTTTGAGACTTCCAGTCACACTGTGTGTTTGGCCTGGGAGCAGGGTGACCCACTGGCAGGGCAGTCAGCATCATCAGCTCAGGGGATGGACTTTACTGGCAGAGTGCCTTCCCTAAACATATTGACACTCCCAACAGAGAACGGCAGCCCAGCGATTTATTAAAAGCAATTGTGTATTTCCTTGGTCTAGCCAAACATTTGGTGCATGTTACACAACCCTCTAAGACCAAGCTTCAGTCTGACTCCGAAGAAAAGCTGTCCCCCACTAGCCCAAATTATAATGAACCTCTGATCTCCCACAGCGACCAATTTCTGGGATGTTCATTGGTACTTAATCATGTACTGCCTTGTGAGAGGTACTTCTTCCACTTGTAATGAAATTTTTTTATTTTCCTCATTTAAAATGTTTGCAATTTACCCCTGTTAAATTAAATTTATGGGATGGCATTGTCTTGAATTCAGCTTGTACACAAGGCCCCAAGAGACCAGCCCAACCCAGAATGGAGTCATGTGTGCTAGGTGCCACATAATCAAACTGATCATGGCTTTTAAAAAGCCAGTTTAAACAACAACGAAAACAAACTAGATTTTCAGCAACCAGTCCAAACAGGTCCAGTCACCGTAAGCTGGCATGATAAGGAAACTCCCTCTTCCTTAACCCTGTAAGGAAAGTAACTTTTAAACAATGAATCCACATTTTGTTTCTTGTTTTATGTTCTTCAGCCTTTCTGCCTATAAAGCCTACTCCCTCTGCTCAGCTCATTCGAATGTCTTTCTGTTTTGTAGATGGAATGCTGCCTGATTCACAAAACACTAATAAAACAGAATTTGATCTTTGAAACACAACTTGCTGAAATTTTGTTCTTTGACACCCTTAACTATATTTCATACTCTTTAATGGTAAAGACATTTTTTAAAAATTTTATTTGTTTTGTAATAATATTAAGTGTGACAGCTTATGTCTAATAGGCCTTAATCTATTTTTGTGAATTTGAAAATAGATTTTTAACATTGGAATTTAGAAATAAGCATAAACCCTTAACCCCTTATAAAGTTGTTTTGGGTAGCAAAATGTCATTTAGCATTCTAGTAGCGTCAGAGGGAGAAAAACTAATTCTCTTTTATTAAAGTTGGGGATTGGTGAGTGTGTGAAGAGAAAAGGCAGAACAGATACTCTAAAGCTTGGGAGATCCAGAATCATTATTCGATGTGCTAGCAGAAAGAAATCCCCTGAATCAATTAACTACTCAAATGCAAACTGCCCATCTCTAGAATCAGCCATATAAAAATCAAATGCTCTTCTCTGCTTCGTAACACCCACTATATTCAAGCTGGTTATTTTATAATAGTGATATTGTTCTGGTCATAGACACGTAGTATCTGGATTTTCCCTATAAGTGACACTTTGTATGCTCACATATTGGATGCATCAGCTAAACCATGTTCAATGTTTAGCAAATCAGTGGTTTTAGAATTCAAAGTTAGCAAACAAACTCTTTTTTCAAATGACGTTTTACTTCAAAGACCTGTGAGAAGTGAACACAGCCTATTATTCTTGAATACTCTAAAAAAAAAAACCCTAGAGAATTGGAATTATTTGGCCTGTGCAAAAGAGAAAATTTTGAGAACAAATTATCTGTTCTCAACCTTATCAAAAGACAAAGAGGAAATGCATAAATAAAATGCCTTTAATGCATGTATAGCAAGAGGGGATTTTTCTTTACTCTCATTTTTGAGAGTGGCAAGCATGTGTGTTTTTATTAAACCAGAGGCAGACTTTGTTATCATAATGGTGCATCAAATGTATATACACATGAAACCATTACCATAATCATGATAGTGAACACATTGATCACCCTTGAAAGTTTCCCTGTGCCTCTTTTGTCTCTCTCGCCTGTCCCCCAATCTGACCTCACAATCCCCAGAGCGACACTGCTAACCTTCTGACACTATAGATGAGTCTGTATTTTCTAGAATTTTATATAATTGGAATAATATATTATGTAACCTTTTTTGTTTGGCCTCTTTCACTCAGCATAATAATTTTATGATCCATCCATGTTGTGTTCAGTACTTTTTATTGCTGAGTAGTATGCCATTGTATGGCTATATCAAAATTTGTTAATCCATTCACCTGTTGATAGATTTTGGGGTTGCCTCCAGTTTTGGGCTATTACCAATAAAGCTGCTAATATTTGTATGTAAGTCTTCTATGGGCATATGCTTTTATTTCTCTTGGGTAAATACCTAGGAGTGGAAAGGCAGAATCATATGGTAGGTGTATGTTAATCTTTTTAAGAAACTACCAAATTGCTTTTCAAAGTGGTTTCCATTTTATACTGCCAACAGCAATATATGAGAGCTAAATTTCCTCTGCTTCCTTGCCATCATTGATGTGATTATACCTGTAATTCTAGTTATTCTACTAGATGTGTAGTAAAGTTTTATAGTTCTTTATATTCAGCTTATATGTTCAAATGCCAATTTGTAGAATGATATTCTCAACTCACTATGTTTTAAAACTACATCTTTACCAGTAACAGTCACAGTGTCACTGGCCATAGGGTCCTGGTAGGATTCAAAACCATAAGGCAATCAATATCTAAGTGGAGGCTCCTCATCATCTTGTTGGCTTCATGGTATTTGTAGTTGAGGGAATGCTAGATCACCACTGCATCTGTCAATTTCTCTTTGGAAAAGAGCCAGTGAAATGGCTGTCATATTATATGAGAAAACACCCATCTGTAGCACTGTTTTCTTTAGGTCTGTAATTTAATGAGCAAAAGAGACAAAGAATATGTTCTTAAGCTACTTTGTGTTTGACACTTGAGAGAGAAGTGTAGGATCAGGAAGGGTTTGGACTGAGCATAAAGGGCCACACTGCCCTGTTTTCCCAGTCCTAGAATAAGAAAGCTTATGTAAGAGGTAATGCTTTCAGAATCCATCAGTCGTATCCCATATTGGATAGACTCTACCTTCTAGTGTTTCTCTTACTCACTTTTTCAGTTCCCTTTTAGCTCATTCAGGAACCCAGTTTCCTAGGGATTTTTTATTGCTATACCTTGGACTAGAACAAGGTATAATTTTGGGCAGGTGTGTAGCCAGATAGAAACAACAGGGTTTGAAGAAGGCAGTGGGTTGTATCTCACCAGGGAAGAATATATCTAATGGGAATTTTAATGTTTGATATATTTTCCCTTACAGTAATCCAGTTTTCCCTTTTCCCATATTGCTCTTCAACAACTAAGGCTAGACTCAGAGTTTTATTATTCCAGGAAAATAATGTGTAGCTATTCCCTGGATCAAAAATGCCACTCCTCAGATTTGAGTCTAAAATCAGATTTTTAAAACATTTTGTGAAACAACAGCATTAAAATTCAGACCCTGTTGAAACAAAAACTTTAAGAAAAAAGAAATTCCCAACTTTTCTTTGTATATCAAGATCAAAACATGGGAGTGTGAACCTAAGTATTATAAGCCACAGTAAAGAAAGGAATGAAGATATGGTGTAAGAAAAGACTTCATCTAACAGAAATAAAAAAAGATTTTTTCTAATTGCTGTGGAGCAGAGCCAAGAGAGGGTGAAGGTTTGGCAAGAGGTCATATACAAGTGTCCTAGCTCCTCTTTTAGTGCCAAAGTCCGTGTGATTGTGAGTAGAAAGATACAAAACAGGAACAATTCAAGGGCATTGGAGCTAATGGACTGTGTCCACAGAACCAGTCCATGAGACTATGCTATACCAGTCCATGAACTTAGCAAAGCCCTATGTTCTCTTTGGTCTTAGTGTCTGAAGAGAATAGTGATCGCTGAGAGAAAGGCATTGAACTATCTCACAGAATCCTGCAAGCTGCAGCAAAATGTGGAGGAAGCAGGCAAATGTTCCGGGCTTCCCTGTGGGGCACTGAGGTACCGGACCAGCCGCCCAAGGAAGTCTGTGGTACAGGGGTTAATGCACAAAAAGGCAGCGATGAAGCCCATGGTCAGTGATCTGTGAATTTCAGTACAAGTGCATAGCACCAGTCCAGACAAGAACAGCCACAACTCAGCAGGCGTCTGCAGATCCCTCCCAGTAAGGACGAAAGATAGGGCATCTCAGCAAATGCTGAAGAGCAGCGGATGTCATGAGGAAGAGACTGCCCTCCCAAATACTATAAAAATGCATTTGCTTCCACTAACATCCAGAGGCCAGTTTGGACAGAAAGAAAGGGAGCAGAAATTTTGAAACTGAGAATTAATCCTGATGAGAAATTAAAACTAACAGAATAATTTACCTTTAATTGGCAAGTGCAATTATTTTTTCTGCTATCATCAGCAGGAATGGGGTTTCCAAGATAAGATGAGATCAGTTTCTGGATATAAAGAAACTACATTTTGTTGCAGATTTGAATTGTGCTGTACACTTTTTACCAGGTCCCCCGACCCCAACCCGCAACAACCACTGCACCACACATTCCTATGTGTTAGCAGTCATCTCAGGCAGAATTCTCCAGGGACAGCCTGGTCCTCAGCCCTATGCAAATGCCACTGATCTCCTTGAGTCCCAGTCTAGAGCACCAAGGCTACTCCCGTCTCTGGGAAAATGATCCTGTTGCCTTGTGCAGAATACAAATCTCCTGGAATAAATAAATACAGATAACGATGCTTTGTTGGTTCAGGTCATCTCACCCTTTTTCTCTCATAAAGGGGAAGACAAGAGAATTAGATCCTTGTTCTGACTCTTCTTCAAATATGGATAGTGTACATGAAAAGGAGACACAAAGCAGGTTTATACAAGTCTCTTGTTCTATTCTGTTAGTCTTATAAATAGTTCTATAAAGAACACACAAAAATAACAGAAATAATACTTAACTTTTAACTTCTAATTGATTCTAATAATCACATAAAGTAGAAATCTTGAATTATAGTTGTCATTAATTTAAATATCAGTTCAAACACTTACTTATAAAAGTTATACATACCTTTCCCTTTTTATTTTAACTAAAATATGCATTTATTCACCATTATACAAATTATACAAATGAATGCACTTTTGCTTACCAATCTTTTGATTTAAAGCCAATAGGTCAAATGATTAAACACATGCTGTCATTCTTAATAAACTACTTCATTGTGTATTATTAATAATTTATAATTTTTATTTAATCCACTTATTTAAGGTGGATTGAGCTCTTGAAAATACTTGGGAAGCAATTTGGGTGTAAAATCATTCTAGAGTAAGATGATTCTCCACTCTATTTTTTACAATAACTATCCACAGGTAATTCATTGGTAATTTTTAGTTACTCATCTCAATCTAATTTTGAATAAGTTTTCCACTTAATTTTCATAGAAGCAACTTTTTAAATGTTTTCACTCATAGTTTATTGATTTATATAACGTGTTTAGTTTACATATTTAAAGTTATAAGTACAACTGGCATAAACTGATTTGGAAATAAACACAACTGGCTATGGTATTGGTCAACATATATCTCAATTGGTAGGTGCTTGCCAGACTAAAAGCTGCCAACAGTGAACATTGAGCAAGCCATGGGCAATAGTGTGCTGGAATGGAAAATATTGGTTAGTACGGAAAGTTGATGAATTGGTCATAAGGTAATAGAGTTTATTACAAAACCATTCCCAGCAAATTCACACTGCATTACACAGCAATTTTTTACAAAGTTCACCAGAAGCATCCTTTATCAACGAAGTCAATCAGTTTTCATGTACCTACTTTGTAGTGCTCAGTAAGGCACTCTCTATATGTGATTTGTTATTTTTGTCTTCATAAAGATTGAGCATCCCTTATTTGAAAATCCAAAATCCAAAACTTTTTGAGCACTGACATGACTTCTCAAGTGGAAAATTTCACACATAAGTATTTAATACAAACTTTGTTTCATGAACCACATTATTTAAATATTGTATAAAACCACAATAGATCAGGCTATGTATATAATAAAGGGTGTATGAATTTCATAATAAATGGGAAATGAATTTCATAAATGAATAACATAAATAACAAATGAATTTAATGTTAAGAGGAGTCCCATCCTCAAGATATCTTATATATATGCAAATATTCCAAAATCTGAAGAAATCTGAAATCTGAAACACTTCTGTTCCTAAGCATTTTGAATGAGAGATATTCAACCTGTAATCTATTTATTTCCTACCTGGTCCTCTAACTTTGAGATATTGAGTAAGTCCTGGGTTTTTAATGTACAAAGAGAGCTCTTAGCCTGGCGTTTTAGTTACTTCTATTCTGCTTTTCTGCAATTATTCCTTATTTTCTTGCCACAGTTTTGCCTACTTTTTATCAATTCCCAAGATCAGTTCTATACCATGTTTTAAATAAGCAGTTTTTCAAATTGTTTACCAATCAATAAAGCAGGGACACTGTGACGGTTAATTTTATGTGTCAACTTGACTGGGCCATGACATGCCCAGATATTTTGTTAAACATTATGTCTGAGTGTGTTTGTGAGAGTTTCCAGAAAAGATTACCATTTGGATCAGATTAAGTAAAGCAGATTTGCCATCCTAGGGTGGGTTGGCCTCATCTAATCCGTTGGAGGCTTGAATAGAACAACAGGTCTCCAGTAAGGAAGAGTTTGCTAGCTCAACCTGTTTTCAAGCTGGGACATCAGTCTTCTCCTACACTTAGATGGGAACTTACATGATTGTTTCTCCTGTTTTTTAGGCCCTCAGCTTGGACTGGAACTACACCCCCAGCTCTCCTGGGTCTCCAGCTTGCAGAGGAAAGATTGCAGGACTTCTCAGCCTCCATAAATGCGTAAGCTAATTCCTTACAAAAAATCTCTCTCTCTCTCTCTCTCCTCTACACACACACACACACACACACACACACACACACACACACACACACACGTATCCTCCTATTGGTTCTGTTTCTTTGGAGATCTTGACTAATACAAGCACCTTTCAATCAGATTGGAGGCTGCCTAATGCTGGAAGTGGGCCACCCATCTCTACTGTGCTAAATTTCAACCTTTTAGTTGCCTGATCTTGGAGAGGTCTAGGTGGCCTACGTAGCAGAAACACAGTCAAAGCTTAGAACAACAGTTATTTGTCCTCATGTATCTTAATATTTTAGCAAGTACAACTCTCTGTGTGAGACAACAAACTACAGAATTCTCTTATAATTCTAAGGCATTTTGTGTGTGTGTGTGTACACAAATGCATACGCACACTAATGTAACTCCCAGAAATGATTTCCACTGACAAGTCATAAAGAGTTTTAAAAAAACAATATGACTAGTTTAGTACACAGTACTAATTCTTCTTAGACTTTCCATCACTAGGAGTCCAATATTAATAATTTTACCATAAAAGGGGTGGTAATCAGAAAATATTCTCACTTCTGATGGACTACTTTAAAGTTGAAATGGTGTTATGTTTCCATTAATAAATAGCCTGGATCTCGTTAAGTCATTAACACATTCTAAATTCAGTGACACAAATTCGAAGTAAAGCAAGCGGGACGGAGGAGGGATCTTTAAGCTTTAAAAGATCTCCCTGCTTTAAGCTGAAGTTAAAGCTGACCATACCAAAGACATAAAGTACTTTTTAGTGTGAAATGACATTTGTGATTATGTTTCTATTTGATGAGAAATGTTAAGTTTGTGACAATCATCCATCCTTACTGTGAAATTTTTTTTATTAAAAATATGTGTATTACTCAAGTATTTATAGATAAACTAATATGCTATCATGAATTTGTTTCAAAAGAATTCAACGGACAGGTGGAGGAGTAGGAAGTATGGATAAAATGAGATTGGCTGTGTTTGATAATTATTGAAGCTGGTGTTGGGTAAACGGGGGTTCATTATTTTATTCTATTTTTATGTATATTTGACGTTTTCCACAGTACAAAGCCTTTTTCTCTCCATTTTCTATTTTTTACTTTAGCCATAATTATACTTGTGTCTCTAATTCATATTTTAAAAGTAAAATACAAGATAATTAAGATGGTATGTATCCAATTAAAATTAAAATAAATCTTAAAATAATGAGCCCTTTTTCATAGCCATTTCATTATTTGTCTTTTAATCATGATAGTGTTCTTTATGGAAATCAGAGAAATTACTTTGGGTTCATCATTACAGAATTAATAAAGTTTAGAGAATTTGTTTGTTAATTCATTTAACAAATATTGAGTACCTCCTTTGTACCAGAAACAGGGTGGGAGGGTTATCTGCACTGAGTGAAAAATATATTTTTTCATTCCCCTCCAACAGACAGTTGTCAAATCTATGCTGCATTTTAGCTATTTTCTTGTTTGTCAGCTCAAGGCATACAGCATCCCTTATGAAAATATTGCTGAGTTTTGCTTTCTGCTAAGAAACTTACTATTTTTAGAAATAACATGTTTTCTTATTCTAAGTATTTTTTAATTTATTGATTTCTATAAATAGCCCATCATCAAAGTGGGATAGATCAATAAGATAAATTAATTACTTTTTGGAACTGGCCTAGTATCTAACATCTGAAGAAGGTAAAAATACTAATTATAGAATGGTACAGTAAAAAAGAATACAACCTTGTGAGAGGCCATCGTCAGGTCTGGAATTTTATTTTACTCTACTTACAAACTATTAAGTCAGCCTGTTATGATTTCATATGAAGACATAGACTCTTGGATCAGAAACACAGGAGTTTATTAAGCATAACACAGCAAGCTTCCTGCTGTGAGGTTCTTCCTGCTCAAGTCCCATGAGCATGACTCAATGTGTTCAGATATTTGGGACACACAGTGGGTTTGCACCACAGCTAAGGAACACTGAACTTGGGGAATCCACTGCTTTTATAGAAAACAATAAGCAAGCCCATTCTCTTTTCAATCTGGGGGAATATGCTTACCTCATCTCTCAGAAGAGATTAAAAACATTCAGTGTATCCCAGACAAGGAACTGGGCTAGAGGACGTCTATAGTCATTCCCAACTCTGATGTGCTGAGCAGTAAGCTGTGTTCTGCAACTGTGTTTTTCTGTTGCCCATTAGACATGAATTAGACATGAGAATCTCTAAGTCAATCATTCAATAACAGTTGTTGCTTTTTTTTTTTTTTTTGAGACAGGATCCTGCTCTGTAGTCTAGGCTGACGTGCAGTGGCATGATCATAGCTCACTACAGCTTTGCACTCCTAGCCTCAAGCAATCCTCCCGCCTCAGCCTCCCAAAATACTGGGGTTACATGTGTGAGCCACTGTGCCTGGCCTCAATCACAGTTTTTAAACAGATATACCAAGATACAATTTTTCAGTAATAAGTTTCTCCTTCTGGGACCCCATTCTACTTTATGCTAAATACTTAAGATAAAATCAGTAAAATTCAGTGATTTCACAGCTATTTTGGTTTCAACCTTCAATGATGTTGGGGCCACCCCTTCTCTGGGGTTTGATGCTCCTGGGACTTATATAAACTAATGCTGCTATGCTGGGAGTGAGGATGAGGAGAAAAGGAAGATGTTCACCCTGGTCTGCTCAGGTTCTAGGCTGCATTCTTGTTTTACACGTCATTTCTGTCATGTACATACAGTCCATTTGCAGGACTTTCTTGGATTGATGGTGAAGTCATAAAGAAAAAAAAGGAGTATATCAATTAACAAAGTATTATCCCCACCACACCAAGCTAATCAAATATTGCTTGATAACTGAAAGCATCTATGTGTAGGAGGAAAGTAAGAGTCTAACTCTCGTAAAGTTAAAAGCTACTTGTCTTCAGATTTTTCTCCCTCCTATATGAAGCCTAGCATGGAGTATATGCACAATTGCACACGTTTCTTGGCAGAGTAGAATCTAGAAAGAGTAAGCTACTAAACGTTACTCACTATGACCAGGAGAGGGCACCTAGCACAAATGAATAAAATAATTCAGTCAACACCAGGTTTTATTTAAAGATTCCTCTTGGACTCTACCATTTGCATTTTACAAATCAATTTATTTTATGTGTCCACTGTAAACTGTTTTTGATCTAAGGATAACTTCGATTACACATTCTTCCTGATGACTGTCTCCTACAATATGTTATCCTAGGTGGCTGAGATACTGATTTTTCTACACAGGGTGCAAGAACAAGTCCATACGAATAGGAAACAATTACAGAGGAAAAAAATTATTTTTGTAGATAATTTTCAAAAATTAATGCTCTAGAGGAACTAAAATGTGTTTAAGCAACCTTTCAGAAGAGGAGAAACTCATATTTATTGAAATCTTGTAAGGAAAGACTTATTTTTCTTTCCTCCATTTCTTATGCATGTATGTGGTTTGGTCTAGATTGCAAGCCATGCTCAAAAAATTACCTTTGAACACTCTCAAACATAGAAAAGAATATTATTCTGTCATAAAACAAAATGGAACACTATATTTCCCAGAAGAAAAGAGGAAACTTGAATTCTATGTATTTCCTTTCTGGCCTAGCAGACGTAAACAACAATAAATTGGCCAACCATGTTCTTCAGGCATATAATTTTCTTTCTTCCTAAAGTGGACACTCCCTGGGAAAATACAAATAACTTCTAATTTCAAATCCTTTCAACACAAAAGGAAAGTAGGCCACCTTGACCAGAGCACAAAATAATCTTTTCCAAGAGGACTTGAATGAGTACCTCATTCTCCAAGGGAAAAATACATACTAGGATTTTTTACTACTTTATTTTGTTTGATTTTTAAATACTTTTTATAGCCATGAAAAAAAAAACATATTGATGAATTGATTTTTCCAAAACAAAATCAGCATGTCTTTTAAATTTAGCATGAACGTGGCTTCCCAGCTACAATATTTTTGAGAGTGGTTAAGGGACTTGCTTGGAGGGCGTTGCCCAATGTTTTCAGCTCAGGGGTAATAGTTCCACTCATGAGGCATTGATCTTACACTCTAAAGTCACCAAAAATACCAAACTGTTTCTGTCCTACTAGAACATATTATAGGGATAAAGAATTCCTGCAATTCAACAGACTATGGTTTAATTTGCATGATAGTAACTATAATCAACTTTAGTCCAGGAACCTAACTACTTCCCATTCAAAGGAAGAACATTTTGCTTTTGGCTGACAATTCACTTTCAATTCATTAATAATAATAACCAATATCACTATTGAACGACTGCTATGCGCCATTATCCTCTTAACTACCTCCCAAGATAGTTTTTGTTATCCCTGTTTTACAGAAAACTGAGGAGGCTCAGAGAAGTTAATGAACTATCCCTCAGTACAGAGTAATCAGTGACAAAAGCAGAACTGGCATGTCTGGCTCCTAAAACTATGTGGTCTCCACTAAACCTCACTACTTAATTGCATAAATTATTTTACCAAATTGAAATGGAAATCCCACCTTCTTTTCATAGCCATGGTAACTGCTTTCCCACTTTTCTATTTTTCAATTTGGAGGAGAAACGAGTTACGAAGCAAATTAATTTTTAGTTCCCCTAATAAGAAAGTACTATGAATTCTTATTATATAAAACACATTTAAATTACTAGGCTGAGTACACAGTATAATATATATTTTCAGAGATCTTGTTATTAATAAAATATTCTCATTTTTTTCTATTTACTCATAAACCCAGGTGAAAATCTTGTTGTTAGATACAACACTTAATGATCTAATAATAAAGCTCTTGAGACAGCAATATATAGTAATCTGTGATAAAATATAGATTTCAGCAAGTTTAAGTAGATTCTGATAATCTGTCCATGTGCTACTCAGAGTCTCACACAAGTTTTAAAACTGCTTTCTTGCAATTTATCAAGTTCAAACCAGGTGATATAAAAGACTTTAGTAATTCTAGGACTTTTTTTTTTTTTTTAAAGATTAGACACCTAAAATCTCAGAAGCACATACAATTTTTCCAAACAGTTGCCAGCTTTCTGAAAGCCATCAGTGTCAAAACGACAGGCAGAATTTTTCATGTGGTTACTGACCGCCTGACCCATTCCTTGGCAGGAGTGTTCAAGAGCAGCTGAATCTTGGGGAAAATATACAGAAGATGAATAGAAGGTGGTAAAATTCTGGGGGCTCCAAGCCATCTCAGATTAGCCACTACCTCTGGCTCCTTCCTTCTCCCCTGGTTTGTAGCAGTGAGTCCCCAGCGTGATCTCTATGTCTGTAAGAGTCTGTGTAGGGACTGCTGTGTGGCCGGAGTGCTAGTGTGTCTAAGCAGATGCAGGGGCAGGCATTCCCTGTATGTCTCCTTGCCTTCTTGTGGACCTGGTCTTCGAGCCAGCACCTGGTCCAAAGGCTGCTTAGCTGGTGATAATAGTGGGATCTTGCATTCCTTTTCACCTATTTCCCTATTCAGCCTATTTGCCCTTTTCCAATGAGCTACCCCAATGCCATAAGAGACAGAATCTACCACATCTTATCCTGCCACACCCCACCCTAGCACTGCCCTCTACACTGGGGTTGCCTTACAAGTGGAAGCAAGAGAGATAGTTGGCTGTGGGGAGATGGGGTCCAGGTCACCTGAGCGGCAGAGTTCTCCTTGTCCTCTCATTCTACTTCCATCCCAGCTTGCTCAGCCCTGAGTCATCTGACCTTCTGACGCCTCCAGTCTTCGTGCTTTCTAACAGTCAGCATGATAGAGTTGCTACAGCCCCTCCTTCTGCTCTTTCTGGCTGTATGACACTGGAAATCAGTTCACCTCTGAGGCTCTTTTCTCATTTATAAACAGAGGAATAGTAGTTCCTACCTTCTTGGGTTGGTGATTATATGAGGTACTGCATGTATAGCACTTACCATAGTGCTTGGCAAAAATAAGTTCTCAATCAAAGTTTAGTTTTACCTCATATTATTTCCCATTTAATTTTTTATTAATGCCTACTTTTGTTTTCCCAGTGATCAGCCACGTATGGTCTTCACATGGTCATGGATTCTTGTATAGCATTGGCTGCAGCAGTCACATGAAAACCACTCACACTTTAACCTGCAGGAAGCATTCATGAGTGGTAATGCTTGATAATTCTGATTTTTTAGGAAAATTGGTCTCAGAAAGCAGCCCATTTTTTATTGACTCAACAACACACTGAAATTTCTAAAATAAAAAAAGCAATATATTTACTAATAAAAAATATTTTTAGGCTAGGCCTGGTGGCTCATGCCTGTAATTCCAGCACTTTACGAAGCCAAGGCAGGAGGACTGCTTGAGCCCAGGAGTTCAAGACCAGCCTGGGCAACATAGTGAAACCTCATCTCTACAGAAAAAAAAAAAAATTAAAAATTAGCCAAGCATGGTGGTGTGCACCTGTGGTCCTAGGTACTTTGGAGGCTGAGGTGGGAGGATAACTTGATCCCAGGAGGTTGAGGCTGCAGTGAGCCGTGATCATGCCCCTGCACTCCAGGCTGGGTGACAGAGCAAGATCCTGTCTTTAAAAATAAAAATAGGCCGGGTGCGGTGGCTCACACCTGTAATCCCGGCACTTTGGAAGGCCAAGGCGGGTGGATCACCTGAGGTCAGGAGTTTGAGACCAGCCTGGCCAACATGGTGAAACCCTGTCTTTACTAAAAATATAAAAAGTTAGCCAGACGTGGTGGTGGGTGCCTGTAATCTCAGCTACTCGGGAGGTTGAGGCAGGAGAATTGCTTGAATCCGGGAGAGAGAAGTTGCAGTGAGCTGAGATCACACCATTGCACTCCAGCCTGGGCAACAAGAGCGAAACTCTCTCTAAAATAAATAAATAGATAAATAAGTAAATAATTTTAAACAACTATTTTAAAGCTTATTATTTTTGAACCAAAAACAATAAAGGCAGTTAAAAGAATAACTATTATTTTAACTTTCCTTCACATATACAAAAGGGTTTTTTGTTGTTGTTGATCACTAACTGAATTACATTAAAAAAATACTGTTGCTAATATAATTAAGTATGGTAATCCATGCCCGTATTACCCACATGGGATACCAACCCATTAAGAAGCAATGTTGCAGGTGTGAGTAGCCCTACACCCCATCAGACTGACAGCAGCATGAGACTTGGTAAAAACATAAGTTTCTCCTGGTGGTCTTCCTGCCTCTACATGATGTGCAAGCCTCAGTGTCTCTCAATTACAAGCTGTAATAAAAAATAAAACAAATCCAACTGTGAGGGAGCAGCTTGAAAGGCACTTAGGAATGACTGGACCCTCAGGGGCACATGGCTAATAGAACGGGTAAGATGTCCTCTGTGAGAACCTTCTCAAGAAGGCAATCTTGAATACTTGTTAAAATTGTGGGTTTTGTCATCTGGATGGGAAAACAAAAAGAGATTCTAATCTCATGCTTTGCACAAAAAAGAATGCCATACTTTCAAATACAACAATAGAAACCAGAAACATACAAACATTTCTGGAAACCAGAAAAAAATTATGGGAGAATAATTTTGCACTCTTAAAATAGGAAAGGCTTTCTTAAGCCTGTGAGAAAAGTGAAAGATCATTAAAAAATTAAAAATAAAAAAATAAAGTCACTCACATAAAAGTTAAGTAAACTTTACTTTCTGCCTGGAATAAAAGTACTATAGCCAAGGGAGAGCAATATTTCAACATACAAGACAATAAAAAAAAAGCTTATTCCATTATACAGTTAACTACCATAAATAAAATGGAAAGGACTCACAATCCAGGAGACGAAGGATATCAACACTTAACAGGAACAAAAATACAAATTACTTTTACAGTTAAAAAAGGCTCAAAATAACCCATAATAAAAATGCAAATTAAAGCTATAATGAAACATCTATTTCTATTTATCTAGTTGATGAAGATCAAAACATCTGACAAAACCCTGAGTTGGGGAGGATACAGAAAATCGGTGCTTTCGTATGCTGTTGATGGGTGTGCAAATAATTCTCTTGGAGGGCAATTTGGCAGTGACTAGCAAATGAAAAGTGCACATATCTTTCTATAAAAAATTCTCTTTCTAGGAATTTATCATGCTTAGATGAGTAGGAACTCAAAGCTACATATACAAGTGATACAGCTCGGATGAAGGGAGGAACACCAGGGTTCTGGGTCCTCATGCCGGTTTAGATAAAAGGACATGGACACACGTGGAGTGGGTTAAGGAGCAGAGAGCTTAATAGGCAAGATAGAAAAGAGAAAGCAGAAGATAGAAGCTCCTCCCTGCAGAGACAGAGGGACAGGGGCTCCAAAGCGAAAGAGGAGACCCCAAGTGGGACAGAAACCAGCCAGGTGATTCAACAAGCCATAGGGACAGATTTTGTGATTGATTTTTGGCTACATCAGCTCAGCAGCCACAAGAAAGAAGATTCTTTTAAGGCTAAAAATTCCCTGGCTCTCTCACCACATTGAATGGATAATTTAAAGCCCTGAATTTCCCATTTCTTTTTAAAATCTCTCCAGCGCAGTTTGCAGCAGCCAGTTTATCCTTATTCATCATATCCTCCTGCTATGCCACGACCCTTATCACTCAGTCCATCAAAGCCAGGTTTTCTATAGGCACTCATTACAGGTGATACACCACCAGCTGCCAAAAATTACTATTTTACTGTTTCACCACCTGCTGCCAAAAATTACAATTATCCCCTCATTTAAAGGTAAGTAGGGTACAGTGGCTCACGCCTATAATCCCAGCACTTTGGGAGGCCAAGGTGGGCGGATCAACTGAGGTCAGGAGCTCGAGACTAGCCTGACCAACATGGAGACACCTCGTCTCTACTAAAAATACAAAATTAGCTAGGCGTGGTGGCGCATGCCTGTACTCCCAGCTACTCAGGAGGCTGAGGCAGGAGAATTGTTTGAACCCAGGAGGTGGAGGTTGCGGTGACCCAAGACCATGCCATTGCACTCCAGCCTGGGCAACAAGAGCAAAACTCCATTTCAAAATAAATAAATAAATAAAAAGGTAAGTACTTCCTTGCTTGCATCAATCACAAGTAGGTTAAATACCTAACCTATTGTCTCAAACACTGTTATCAATCAAGATTCAGTTACAGATAACAAAAAACACTCTATTTTAAGCAGAAAATAATTTAAATTGAGAAATTACATTCTTATAAAATTATTGAAAGAGATGGAGTATTGGAGTCTAGCCTGGTCTCCAGAAATAATTGCAGGAAGATTCTGTACCACTGGCTTACCAAGGGAGCTGCTACCTCGGCCACATTTTCAGTGGAAGCTGGGAATCTGGAAGCTGTCCCTGGAACTATGGCTCCAGTAACACATACTTTAGCTGGAATCCAGGGATCTGCAAGGTGCAACTGTCAGCTCCAGAGATGTCCTGCACCTCCTAAACCCTGCAGTACACACTAGACCCACAAAGCTATTGAATGGACCCTGGAATGTCCTCTGCAGCTGAAAATCTCAATTCCCGCATAATCATGCTTGTCAGCAAAATCAGCAAAAACTGAAAAAGAAGAAACTCTGTCTTACTTCAGTTTCAAATTTTGTACATCTCATTTGGTTTCAGAACCTAATTCTTGAACTCTGGCTTCAGGGCACTCTGAGAGGTGTAGATTTTAGCTGTCCTACCTCTGGAGTTTAGGAAGGCATGCAAGGGGGGGACACATGCCCCATAAAGTTTCAAATCAAAACGCTAACATTTTGTTTAAGCTAATTTTAAACTCAAAATTTAGCTTATTAACATTTTGGAAATATGAAGCATCCAAGAAGTATGTTTATTACAAATCCAAGCTTGTCAGAATTTTTCTATGCACTTGGGCACATCTGAAGTAACACTTTGGAGATGAACCAACTTATTCACAAATGATTTTTAAAAGTTAACTTTTGTACTTAGGCTGTCCCATTTGCAATTTATTTGCTTGCATTTATATTCTGCATTTCTACACATTGGTTCTACACATTTCCATCTTGGAAAGAATAACAAGGAAATTCAGTTTCAACTCAAAGAAAGGATCTGGGCATTGTGGCTGAGAACTGTGCCTGCTGTGTTGCTTGGTTGAGCAGTGATCCTGTCGCCCTCTGCTCCCTAAATTTGCCTCAGTTCCTCATAGCTTTGTGGTTGTTTTCAGTACATGTGTGTTCTCAAATAACTGACAACTCCCACCCACTTCCTAACCTGACTTAAATGTGGACTTTGCATTTATATATTCTAAAGAGTATAATTTAATAGATGGTTTATCACCATGGTATTTAAAAAAGCATGAAGATAAAAGGGAAAAAGAAACAAACGGGCCTGGAGTGGTGGCTCACATCTGTAGTCCCAGCACTTAGGGATGCTGAGGCAGGTGGATCATCTGAGGTCAGAAGTTCAAGACCAGCCTGGGCAACATGGTGAAACCTCGTCTCTACTAAAAAAAAAGAAAAAAAAAAGCAAAAATTAGCCGGATGTGGTGGCAGGAGCCTGTAATCTCAACTAGCTGGGAGGCTGAGGCAGGAGAATCGCTTGAACTCTGGAGGCGGAGGTTGCAGTGAGCCAACATTGCACCACTGCACCCCAACCTGGGTGACAGTGAGACCTTGTCTCAAAAAAAGAAAAAGAAAAAGAAAAACAAACCATTGCTTAGGAGAAAGGGGGAACAAATCGCATAGGTAATGAAATTTAATGTTCAATTTGAATAAAACATACACCCTATGTTTCTCAGATCTGCCGAGTGAATCCACCTATAAATCTCTTCTTCTAGCATATAGGCTTGAACTAACCCACCAACTTTCCAACAGACTAGTGACTCCACCCAGCTACTCATTCCAGAGTTATAGTTATTGAGTCAAATGCCTTGGCCATTCTAAGAAAATTCCACAAGTAACAATTACTGTACTTGGCAGAAAGCCTGGTAATACCCAGCTAGAACTTTATATTTTTGTTGAATTAAAAATACATTTCTAAAATATTTTTCAGATTTATTGCTACTTAGGAAAGTGTATTATCCAAATATAAAGTGAACAAAGAGCTAAAAGAAGTAATTTAGGTTAGCAGATAATAACATTCAAAATCGTTATACTAGATAATTGTATTCTAAAGATAATTGAGTTCTGCCCCCAAATGGCCTATTCCTCTATAGTCAATAAAAGTATTTGGAATCTTTACTAAGTCTCTTGGTGGGGAAAATGCCTGAAAACAGACAGCATATTGTTAATATAAGCCACATGACTTAACATTCTTTGCTGGATAGTTTTCTTATTCCTCATCTCTTTACAAACTCAACTCAGTCCTCTAAAATGATCCAATCACTGGCACCCTTTCTCTCTCATCTTCCTTCCAGAACTGTCCTTTTACTAAGACCACTTCTTTCCCAATAGCTCCGGCTGCCCACAGTGACTTTCCCTGCTGTACGCAGCCCTCTGTCAAGTTTATTCTCCTCCTGTGTTTTGATTGTTTTTCTCATACGAACTATCTCATCACCCCACATTCTTCATGGAAAATGAAATCCAGCCAGTAAGAATTTTTTTCTCCTTGGAAGAAAACAAAGGGGCAAGGGAGACTATAACTGTTTGCAAAAATACTCTGTCCTCTGTCACCCTTTTCCCCCATTAGTTCTTCATGCAGCTCTACCAAGAAGAAAATGCCGTATGTGTTCGGACACCACATTCCCTCCTCTCATCACTCTAACATGCTTTTTCTCTTCTTCACCTAGGTCAGGCAGGCTTACCAACAGGCACCCTGGAAAGCCACCACACCTATGTCAGTCCAAGTTTCCACTAGAATTTTGGAAAGGCAATATAGCCATCTCTTGGTACTTATGGGGGACTCATTCCAGGACCTCTCACAGATAACAAAATCAGTGGATACCAAACTCTCTGATATAAAATGGCATAGTATTGGCATATAACCTATGCATATCCCCCCATATACTTTAGATCATTTTAAGATTCTTTATAATATCTAATACAATGTAAATGCTACCTAAATAAGAAAAAAAGTCTACATATTCAGTACAGACACATTTTTTTTCCTAAACATTTTCCTCCATCAGTGGTTGTTTAATCCATGGATGTGGAACCCATAAACAGAGAGGGCTGACTGTATATCAGCATTGGGATTTTATTCCCCACCCACCCAGGGTCATTGTTTTCGTAATATGAGGACGAAGATAACTTCACGGAGTTCTTTCTATTACCTGAGCAGTTGATCGCTAGATGAGCTGCACCAACAAAACTAAAGCAGCATGATGCAGGCCAAATCACCAAAGTTTTGGGAAATCCAAAGTGGCCTAGGAAAAGTTTTCTGCCGTCCTGGGTACTATAAAATGTAGAGAACTGAAGAGCTGAAAATTCATACTGAAATTAAATAAAAGCACACCGTCCCCAGTAAAGCCCCTGACAAGACGGGCTCCTCAGGGTCAGAAACCTCACTGGAGAGCATTCCACTTCAAGAGCCTGAGTCAGCCTTGCTGCATCCCTTCCTCTTCTCATCTTCCCCAGTTCTGGGGTTCAGGTTCCATTCATTTGTAATGCACCGGCAGGGCAGCTACACTCATCCCTTGTTCCACCTCGGTGCTGTTCAGCCTTACCACAAAAAATCAGGGAGATTCTTGAGGGGCTGTAATAAAGTTGAACCAGCCGACTGTTTTTTTCAAGTGTAAGACAGTTTAAGAATTCTTTTTTTTTTTTTTTATTATACTTTAAGTTTTAGGGTACATGTGCACATTGTGCAGGTTAGCTACATATGTATACATGTGCCATGCTGGTGCGTGCACCCACTAACTCGTCATCTAGCATTAGGTATATCTCCCAATGCTATCCCTCCCCCCTCCCCCCTCCCCACCACAGTCCCCAGAGTATGATATTCCCCTTCCTGTGTCCATGTGATCTCATTGTTCAATTCCCACCTATGAGTGAGAATATGCGGTGTTTGGTTTTTTGTTCTTGCGATAGTTTACTGAGAATGATGGTTTCCAATTTCATCCATGTCCCTACAAAGGATATGAACTCATCATTTTTTATGGCTGCATAGTATTCCATGGTGTATATGTGCCACATTTTCTTAATCCAGTCTATCATTGTTGGACATTTGGGTTGGTTCCAAGTCTTTGCTATTGTGAATAATGCCGCAATAAACATACGTGCGCATGTGTCTTTATAGCAGCATGATTTATAGTCATTTGGGTATATACCCAGTAATGGGATGGCTGGGTCAAATGGTATTCTTCATGACCAATCTTTCCCTCAGGATCTTGATCCCGGCAATTCTGAGCCTAAGTCATACTCTATTGCCCCCTAGAGGATGACTCATTTTTGTCGTTTACTGTAGGAATTAAAAGTAGAGCTTCTACCCACTCAGTTATGAACTTGACATATGAATTCCAGTAAGTCTCCATCCTACCATACATTCATTCTAGAGAACTGAGGAAGTCCACCGTGAAAGGAAAGTATTTCGTGGTTTTGAGTTCACTAGACCTAAAGAGAATATTTTTCTGTTTCCAAGGATTTATCCCAATGCAGTTTTAAGTCATTCACTCCCCACATAAAACATTCCATTTTTTGGGTTCCTGGTGAGGTACCTCCCATGAATTTCTCAAATTCATACTAGCAAGTAACTTCTGTCACTAAATCCTAAAACCATTTGTCTTGAAGTTTCCCAGTAAAGAGACATGGGGTTCTCGGAAGAGGAGTAGAGACATTCAACTTATAATAGCATGTTTACCAAGATCCTCTTTTCTCCCAGGAATTATTATAAGAAGTTGACAAAAATTTTAAAAATTGAGAGTCTGTTGAGAATGGATTAAAAACCAACTTTATGACTCAATATCACAAGTGAATTTTTTAGACTTCTTTAATAGATAGCCTTACACGATGCTGCATACATCTAGGCCTACATCGAGAACATCCTATCCCCAAAATTAACGCTTCGCTTCAGTAAATCTCCATCACATTTCGTTGGCTTTTGGTATTATTCCAAAAACCACTGCCACTTGTGTTGGGGGCCATTTACCCCTTCATTACTATTCTGATAGGCATAGGGTGTGTATATCTAGAGTTTATTATAATTTAGGCTCAAAATCACAAGAAGTAGTCCCTAATGTGTAA
Organism: Pan paniscus; assembly: GCF_029289425.2. Taxonomy (NCBI): domain Eukaryota; kingdom Metazoa; phylum Chordata; class Mammalia; order Primates; family Hominidae; genus Pan; species Pan paniscus. The sequence continues at coordinate 117,366,135 of NC_073253.2, read as the reverse complement.
CCCAAATATAACTTGGGCTCCATACCAACCCAGCAGAATGTCTTTTCAATAAACCAGTGGTTCCCAAACCCCAGGACATGGACCAGTACCATCCCTGTTAGGAACTGGGCTGCACAGCAGGAGGTGAGCAGTGGGCCAGCAAGTGAAGCTTCATCTGTATTTACAGACACTCCCCACGTCAAAAATTCCATTTTTTGGGTTCCTGGTGAGGTACCTTCCATGAATTTCTCAAATTCATACTAGCAAGTAACCTCTGTCAGTAAATCCTAAAACCATTTGACTTGAAGTTTCCCAGTAAGGAGACATGGGGTTCTCGGAAGGGGAGTAGAGACATTAAACTTACAATAGCATGTTTAACAAGATCCTCTTTCCTCACATTACCACCTGAGCTTTGCTTCCTGTCAGATCAATCATGGCATTAGATTCTCATATGAGCATGAACCCCATTGTGAACTGTGCATATGAGGGATTTAGGTTGCGTGCTCCTTATAATAATCTAATGCCTGATGGTCTGTCACTGTCTCCCATCACCCCCAGATGGGACTGTATAGTGGCAGGAAAACAACTGATTTTACATTTTGGTGAGTTGTATAATTATTTCATTGTATATTACAATGTAATAATAATAGAAATAAAGTACACAATAAATTTAATGTACTTGACTCATCCTGAAACCATTCTCCACACCCTAACCTTGGTCCATGGAAAAACTGCCTTCCATGAAACTGGTCCCTAGTGCCAAAAACGTTGGGAACTGCTGCAATAAACAATAGACAATCATCCTAATAGTAATTAAGCAATTAGAAACTTCACTCAGTCTCCAAGAAAAATGCCAAAATAGAGAGCACATACTTAAGCCTGTCTTCATTAAACATGTCTTTAGGCATAATCCTCAGTGTCAGTCTCTAGCTAATGTGAAATAAACATCGAATATTTAAAACAGATCACCATTCTCTTACAAAGTGTTATGGCCTAGTCTCTCAGAAATTAACATGGGGGCCATTATGAAAAACATATCTTTAAAAAAGATGATTGTGATTATGTAATATATTATAGCAGTATTTTATTTTGTAGTTACTTAGTATTAATGGGAAAATATATTATTTACTTCCAGAAATATCAACTTGATAATATCCATTAATAATAAGGAAATGATTGAATTGTGTCAATTTTGTTCTCACTAATCACTTGTTTATATAACTATTAGTACAGGGTTATAGCATAACACAAGTGTGTTAATAAAACAGTAACTTCTGTTTCTGTTTTTTGTTGCTGTTCCTATAGCTAGTCTTAGGTTTTGTTTTGTTGTTTTTTTTTCTTTTTCTGAAAACCTTTAATGGAGACACTTAGGATAAAAAGCCTATTTGATTGTGTGCATGAGTGTTAACATAAATAAAGTGTTCTGTAGTAATTTGTGGACTTCCTTTGTGGTTTGCTTGAAAGATTACTAACTGCTTATTAGCACTTCACATATGAAAATATCACCATTTGGACTGCAGCTGGAGCTGCTTTTAGCTGGCGCCCTGTTATCTCCCAAACTGAGTCACAGCATTTTGAAGAACCCTATCTCAACACTCATGCATGCATTCTGCCACATAAACCTTAGAATTTAGTGTTAGATCATCTTAAAGTATTTCCTCTCATCTCATTCACAATTTGCCACGCAGTCATTGTGGAAATACCTAAACACCATTCTCAACACAGGGTACTTTATAAAATAACCAGGCTCCTAACAAGATGTAAAAAAGACTGCTTAGTTACATGAATTATTCAATTTACAAGTGAAATTTTTCAATGGGATAGACTTAAATCTATTTACTCTACCACAAAACTGTTTTGTTTACAATGAAGTTAACCCCTCTAAAATTAAGAAATGTAGATTTTTGGTGCATGTAAATGTGAGGGCCTGAATAAAGCCAGATTGGTGTGGTCAAGCATTGGGCAAGATTCCCCATTAACTTATGCCAAGACTGTCATTTTAATGAGATTAAGGTTTCAATTTCTTCAGCCCAAGACCTCTCTGGAGCACACGCTCTGCTATTCTGGTTAAATTATGCCTACTTCTCTCCAAAATGAGTAAATACTTAAGTTCCCATGCTGAGAGAGCTGAAGTGAATTTTCATTTGGCACACATATTCTGAGAGTGTAATGCATGTTTGTTGAAACCATGCTGAGCTGGAACAAAGTGTCTTTATGATTACTACTTATTAACATGTATTAAGAACAGTTATTGTACTTGGTCTACACACAATACATAAAGGAAGTCATCGTTCCTACAGATGGAAATATACAGCTTGGATGAATACGTTACAGATAAAATTTATATCATGGAAATTACAATTTAGTTGAGAAGACAGACATTGAATACATAATTACAGGTGAGGGTGGCTTTACAAAGAAGTGCAGTATGCTATGTAAGGGCAAAGAGAAGGGGCTGACTTTGTCTCCAGAAAGCAATGACATTTAAACTGAGGCTTGAAGAGTGAGATGAGGTTGGCTAGCAAAAGACTGGAGGAAAAAGCAGTTCATGAAAAGGGAATAGCAAAGGTAAGGCCCTGAGGCTCTCAAAGAACATGAGAGTTTGGTCTGGAACCTGCAATTAGTAGTAGTGTAAAGGAGGTAAGGCTGTGTAGGGAGATGAGGGTGCTGGTGGTATTGAACCTGCAGAAGTAGTCAAGAGTGGGGAGCATTAGACCATAGTATAGATTGTTTACTTTACTCAAAGGTAGTGAGATTCCCTAAATTGTTTCGATGACAGAAATGGCATGGTCAGATTTGTGTTTATGAAAACATCATCCTAGGTGCAATATGGAGTATCTGAAGGGTGGGTGGACATGAGTGGATGTGGGGAAATTGGTTAGGAGGTTATTGCCTAACAGAGAGATGGCTGGTGACTTGCACAGAGGCGTTTGAAATGTCCAAGGAGGACCAGAAATGTCCAAGAAATATAAAGGAGGCGCAATTAACCATATTTGAAAATGGATTGGATGTTGGGGTAAAAGACAGAGTGACTTGAGCGATGAGTCTCAGGTTTCTGGAATAGTCAGCTGGGGTTATGGTTACTAAAATAAAGAACAACAAAGAAAAAACCTTGGTGCAGACAATCAGTTTTGACATGTAATGTTGCATATTAAGGGTTTTAAAATACACACACACACAGCTGTATGTTTGTATGAATGCACTGTAGTATTTTATTTAAAATTATATCCCTTTCATCTATTATTAAATGAATAATGCTTTCATATATACAAATATTTCTATCTTCTGTGAAGCAGCTCTGCTACTGATTCTATGACAGGTTAACTTTATTTAAAAAGTGAATAAAGTATGCTATCCTTTTTGCTTTTAAATGTTTATGAGTCACCATAATCGATACAAAAGTATTAATCTTTTAAATAGCAACTGAATATTTTGGAAGTATCTAGTTATTTCTAATATTGTGAGATGTAAAACAAATTATTCATGTTCTATTCAATAGGAATTTTTGTGGTCAAAATTATATTCCCCAATAAATTGATCTACTCACAAATAGAATAAAATATATATCACATATAATTCTGAAACAAAGATACAGCTGAATGCAGCTATATGAGGGAGCCCAGGTGATAACAGCAGAAGAACAACTCAGCTATCCTACAGGATTGTGAAATAATATTATGTGTTTTATTTTAAGGCACTACATTTTGAGATGATTTGTTACATAGCAGCGGTTAACTGTTATGGCCCTGTTTTTTTCATTGTCTTTTTTCCAAAAGTCTTTATATAGAATCATTCCTTGTGTCTCTTGATCTTGTTTTCTTATTTATATCCTTCAGTTCTCTTTTGAGGTCTTTTATTATTCTCCTTCTTAAATTTTGATGAGAGAAAGTTTTTAAGAGGATATAAAGTCAATATATAAAATAAATTGTCTTTCTATAAACTAGTAACAACAACAATAAGCTTAAACTTAAACATTTTCCTCTATGATAATTTTAAAACAAATAAAATACTTAGAAAAAAATTAACAAAAGACATGCAAGCTTTCTAGATTAAATACTATAAGATATTGCTGAGAGAAGTTAAAGAAAACCTGAATAAAAGGAGCAATATACCATGTTCATGGATTGGAATATTAATATTGTTAAAATGTAAATTGTCTCCAAATTTACCTATAGATTTAATGCAGCCTGAGTCAGAATTCCAGCAGTCTTTTAAATGGAAATTGACAGGCTATTATTAAAATGTATATAGAAAAGCAAAGGATCTAAAACAGAATAGTTTTGGAAAAAAACATGAAATTGGAAGACTTTCACTACCTGATTTGAAGACTTACTAGAAAGCTACAATAAACAAGACAATATGGTATTGGTATAGGAATAGGTAAATAGATTAGTGAAACAGAATAGAAAGTTCTGTTTCACTGATTTGTTATATCTATATTTGTTATAGACCCACACATATAAAGTAGATTGATTTTTGACAAAGGTATTAAGGAACACCTTAGAGAAATACTAAACCTTTCAAAAAACAGTTCTGAATCAACTGGATATTCATGTGGAAAAAGATAAACCTCAACTCCTGCTTCATACCATATACAAAGTATTTTGAAATAGACCTAAAGATAAAGCTAAAATTAGAAAACTTCTAGAGAAAAATATGGAAGAAAATCTCATGGCCTTGGGCTAAAAAATGATTTCTTAAGACACAAAGGACACTAATAGTGAAAGAGAGCAAATTGATACTGGATATATCAAAATTACAAACTCTATTCTGCAAAAGACATCATTAAGAAAATGAAAAGTTAAGTCGACAGACTGAGAGAAAATATTTGTAATGCATTTATCTTAAGTAAGTCTGATATCCTGAATGTATACAAAACTTTTACATCTCAATAAGAATACAAAAAAATTAAAAATTGGGAAAAATTTGAACAGATATTCCATAAATGTGTGAAAATGAAAAAAATGCTTAAAATCTTTAGTCATTAAAGAAATGCAAATTAAAATGACAATGAAATATCATTTCACACTCAATGGCTAAATTGGAAAACACTGTAATACCAGAGGTTGATAAGGATGTGAAACAACTAGAACTTTATATGTGGCTGGTGTGAATGTAAAAATAATACAACTAACTATAAAACGATTTGACAATTTTGTGTAAAATTAAACATGTACCTACTCTAAAGATGCAGTAATTCTATCTCCATTTACAAAAAGGAAATGAAAATATACATCCATAGGATAATTTGTAGATGAATGTTCATCGCAGCTTTATTCATAATGGCCCCAATCTGGGGGGAAATTCCCCACCCCCAACAAAATGAACAAATAAACCGGTTATGATATGTTCATAGCATGAAATACTACTCATCAAGATTGAGCAACAACATGGACAAATCTTACAGAGGAATTATGCTGAACCAAAGAATAGACACAAGAGAAGAGCTGCTGTAAAATTCCTACTAACTTGAAGTATTGGAGCAAATAAAACATCTAGGTGAAAAAAATCAGAACTGTGGTTACCTGGGGCAGGGGTAGAGTGGGCTCAAGAAGACTTTGTAAAATTATGGAAAAATTCTGTATCAGGCTTGTGGTACTGGCTACAAGGGCATATACATTTTAAAAAAATTCATCAAACTGCACACTTGAAGGTTGTATGTTTTATTTTGTATAAATCATATCTCAATAATTTCTTACTGATTTCTTTTTTTAAAAAAGCCTGCCTGCCTGCCTCAAAGTAGCAAAATAGGCACTTTAAGAAGGAAAGAATGTTTCTTTTTCCTTGTTTATAGAAAATGCCTTTTTGCATGATTGTATACAGTTGTCTTTGTCGACTTTTAAATTCTATGTCCAAGTACCAAGTAGTAATAACTACCATTTATTCATTGCCTAACATAAGCTAGATGCTCTGACATGCACTTACAAACATTTCATTCTCACAACAACCCTGAAGATAGATTTTATTATCTTTATTTTTGGTGCCGAAACCCAAGTCTCATAATAGTTAAGTAATTCATCCAAGTACTTATTGTTAGTAAATAGTAGAGGTGAGAGTTATCCAAGGACTGTCTGTCTCCATAGTCAACGTTCTTTCTACTACTTGTCACCTTCCCAGCTAACTTGTATGTCACACGTATCCCACAGCCATTTAGCCATGGGCACTAGAATGACAGTCACTGCTAGTCTAATTATTTAATTGGCCTGGCCACAATCTCCTTGTGATGTAAACTTTAATGAGTAACTCAGCTTATTTTTTCCAGTAATTAAACAAAGAAAGGAAAATGAAAGAAACAACTACTTACCTTTTTTCTACTTCACATAACAAGAATTTAATATCGTGCTTATAGCAGGCTAGACCTGGGTTCAAGATCCAGCTCTGCCAAGTTTTAACTGAGCATGATGCTTTATCTCTCTAAGCTTTATAGATATGTTCCTTATCTATAAAATGAAAATATTAATAACCACCTCATAGGGTTATTGTGAATATAAAAGTGAGGTAATACATTCAAGCACTTTGTATAGTTTCAGGAGCATAGTAAATGGTAAGAAACAGAAGCAATTATTAGTAATGAGAGGACAGGTATTGTCCTGTTAGAGAGGGAGATTAAATTGAGGGAGTTTTTATAATTACTTGTTTTTGCTTATTCTTTAAATTATTTCTTTCCTTGACTAGGCATCTATTTAGCAAATTTGAAAAGACCCTGTATATTCAACTCAATGATTTAGGCATTGGAGACTCCTTAACCACAGATCATTTAAGGTTGTATAACTTCATTTTGAGATTTTCACCTAATATTTTCATTTAATCAATGCATTTATTATTTTTCAATATGCCACTGTACTATAGGCTCTTATGTTAACCATTTCAAAAACTTATATAGACCATTGAGAATAACGTATAAAAGATATCTCCCTGGCAGACAAGCCTGTCTTCTTCACATAAGCAGCCTAGAATAGGGTCAAAGAGTCCAGTGCCATTATGTGACCTATTGGAGACACAGTTCCCACAGACTTTATGACACAGGGCTTAAGTTTTTTTCTCTGTGCCTTCTGAAAGAGATAACTGTGATCCCTAAAACAGTTGAAATATTAGAAAATATATAAAAGTCAGAGAAACCCATGTTTACTGCAATATAGTTATAGGACTAATTATAACTAACAGAGCCTGTTTAAAAGACTCACGGCTTCAAGAGCCATTATATAAGAAAATTTCAGGCTGGGTGCAGTGGCTCACACCTGTAATCCCAGCTAGCACTTTGGGAGGCTGAGACAGGCTGATCATTTGAGGTCAGGAGTTCAAGACCATCCTGGCCAACATAGCGAAACATTGTCTCTACTAAAAATAAAAATAAAAAAATTAGCTGAGTGTGGTGTCATGCACCTGTAATCCTGGCTACTGGGGAGGCTGAGGCAGGAGAACCACTTGAACCTGGGAGGCGGAGGTTGCAGTAAGCTGAGATTTCATCACTGTACTCCAGCCTGGGAGACAAGAGTGAAACTCTGCCTCAAAAAAAAAAAAATTCATTGTTTGATTAAGGTGCTATATAATCAACAGTAGCATTCTAATCATAATAGAAAGAAAAAGAACTGATTCTCAAAGTTGACCTCAAGCATAATTGTGAAGCAGGTTTTCACTTTCACAGCCTCATCAACATTTTCCTTCCACTCTGTCTTCACTCCAAACACACACAACATCCTCAAATATTCTGAGATCTATCATGTTACAGGAGAGAGGGACAAAAAATTAAATCTCAGATAATTCCCATTAAGACGTTAGACATTTGCCATCTTGTTTTCCCTGGGCCTTAAGAGAAGGCAATGCACACTGAGTTAAGTTAAAGCAGAGGGATGACTGCCTAGTGGTAAGATTGCAATCATTGCATGTGATAGGCAGAAGAATATAAGTCAGGACCCTCCTGACTTATACCCCATGATTTTGGAGGATCATGCCTAGGTTATATTAAATAACTTTTAGGGTACTGGGACAGTGAAACTGAATCCAGCAAGAGCTTAGGAGCAGAAAAGAAGTCCAGAGGTAGAACTAGGAGCACACTTCATTGTATCAATTAATAACAAAAATGACCCTATACACCCCACAGCATGAAGAACGTTGCCATTTTGCCATTGGACTGTCTATCAGGACCAATTAAATCATGTGGACTTTACTTGTAAGCAATTTTGCCAATTGGCTGAACCCTTTTTTTTTTTTTTTTTTTTTTTTTGAGACGGAGTCTGGCTCTGTCACCCAGGCTGGAGTGCAGTGGCGCAATCTCGGCTCACTGCAAGCTTCGCCTCCCGGTGAACCCTTATTTTTATTGTTAGTAGAACTAATTACTTTGAACTCTGATCCCCTGTACTTCAAAGACCCATTCTCCTATCATATCACCTCTTCTCATTTTCCCATTTTGTTTCAGTAACTAACATTCTTTACTTCATCACACATGAACATGCATTAAGGACACCAGAATGAAATACTTTTCTATTCCTTAGAGTTAAACTCCACTTTTCCATTCCTTAGGTGGCCCAAAGGAATGGGAGACCAAGCCAGATATATTTAAAAGTTATTATTTCTGGAATTCTTCTACTCAGTTTATTTATACTTTTTTTTTTTCAGTTCGGTCTTGACACACAGACAAGTGTGTACCCAACCGTCTACTTTTTATATTTGGGTGAATACCTGGAAGTGGTATGTGGCAGAAGGCAAGGATGAGTAGTAGAAGGGAACACAAGCACACTGTTAACTTTAAGGCTAACTTACTCCTCTCCTCCATTTCACTCCAAGTAAAAAGATTTCTAGTTCGGTATTTCACTCTGTTACATTTCTTAATTACTTTTTAAGTATCCTCAATGTCCTAATTCAACACTCAGAGTGTATTCTCCTTTGTGTTATATGGCATTCTGTTTTCTCAATCATTTTCCCCTTACACATCTCCAACTTTCCACTTTTTAAATTTTATTCTCTGTGCTGTTTTGTTTTCAAACCACATGGAACCAAAGCACATACAACCATTACTCTTTACCAAAAAACAAGCTTTGTATGAGCTTCTTGAGCCTCAAACAAAAGAATTTACACTTGAACCTGATTGCTTTGACTGCGGCATTACTGTTCTGGCTTCTGCAATTCAGAGGCCCTGCTTTATGGTTTCGGCTTTCTGTTTTCCATTTATGTGAAATGTCCTACAAAAATAAATGTATTTAACAAATACCAGGAACATAGCATTACAACAACTTTCATTTCTTGGCCAATGGGCCAGACATTGCCGTTTAAAGATTTGATATTGATGGGCTAGAAACTCAAAAAAAGAATTAGCAACATTCCTTCCCTTCTCTTATGGCACATACTGCAGAATTGTTCACGAGAAGAAAATCTCATGGTCAAAAGTGCAATCAGCTGTGGATCTTATCAAAGCAAAAAAAGCTGTTTGTATCTTGATGTAGCTGTGGCTTATTATTATTATTGTCATCATCATTATCATCTCAGTTTTGAGTGGAAAGGAACTATGGTTTCTCCAATTTTGTGAATAATAGTTTTGTTATTGAACAGGGAACACAATGTGTGGCTAGATTATCTCCCGCAGGGCTTGCAAACACTGTATTGTCCCCAAATGTGGTAGCCACATGTTTGTTTTTCAGCTGACAGAGTCCTAAGCCAGAGAGATTTTAGAGGAAATGAAGGAGAGTGAAAATCAACTAAGCTTTTCATTAGCATGTGTGACAAAGGGTAGTGTGTTTTTCTCTTTTGGTAGTGTGTACATGTTTTAAGAAAGTAAATATTGCACATCATTACTGCTCTAGTCAGTTATTTATACTCTGATAAGAATTTTAAAGTCTGTTGGAGCAAATCTGGAAAAAAGGATCAACTTTATTCAGCTCTAAACTTTTAGTGCTCACGTGTGCAAGTCACCATTATGGTATACTACACTTCGGAACATATATATGTGTTCAAGAAATGTTTGTAAAACAAATAAATATATATTGACTTTCACTATTGGAAAATATGTAGAATGAGAAAATTGCAGTCTGCAGATTCTAACTCACACAAAATGCATCCAATGTTTTAAAGTCCAACTAAAAAATTATTTGATTAAATATTAATAATCATAATGAACACATTATAATCAATGAATCGAAAGTAATTGGAATAACTTGAATATTCACAAAAATCAGAGATTTTAAAACTAGGAAAGATACTTTAGAAAGAATTTGGTTAATCCTTGAATCCTAAATATAACAAAAGCCAGAGATAGTAAATAAACTGTCCAAAGAGACACAGCTTTTTTTTTTTTTTTTAATTGGAGCACTAGGATTGGAAACAGGGCATTTTATCTGGGATCCAGTGTAAACTTTCTACCCTCCCATTAGGGGTGCTGCTTTGGTCTGCCATTCTGACACTATGTCTGGCATAGCAGAGGTCTTCCCTCAGGAACCTGTGGTCAAGTAATAGCAGTTTCAGGCTTCTCTAGTCTAGGGAATAAGCTGTTCATGGGCACATGCAGAGCCTTTTTCAGATGAGGGATAATTACACTCTTTCGCTTCCTGCTTCTCCTGTAATTTGGCCTGTCCATTGAAATTATAATCTATACACCTGTTTCTTTCCATCTTTCTTAGTGGGTTTGGAGGAGTTGAGTAGTTTAATTTTAAGCACTGCAGCAAGTCTGTAAAATGACAGCTAGGGATGTCTCTGACCCTTATAGGGAGAGTGAGATGTCACTGTTGACTTGCCATCAGTGGGAATTGCATTTGAATGTTCATCTTCAAGTGCAAATTATCATGTAAGTAATAGATTTGCCAACCCATTGGCAAGCTTCCATGTGATATTTCCCTGTGACCAAGGATGCTGTGCGGTCATGGGCAGGGGAAATCTAACTTGACTCAAACTGAACCAAACCCATCACCCTGAACTGAGAATCATGTGAACTGATTAGGTGACAGAAGCAGCCACACCCTGCTCAGTGTCAGTCAGCCTTCTTAGGTGGAAAACAACAGAAATTGACTCTGACCATGTTCAGTCACAAAGGAATGTATGGGGGGGGTGGGTTGGGGAGTAAGAAAGAAAGAAGGAAATGCTGAAGAACCAGGTCTCAGAACTTACTCACCTAAAGTAGCTTGGGGGGCACTTTTTTGTTTGTTTGTTTTTTAGATGGAGTCTCACTCTGTTGCCCAAGTTGGAGTGCAGTGGTGGATCTCCGCTCACTGTAACCTCTGCCTCCTGGGCTCAAGCAATTCTCCGGGCTCAAGCAATTCTCCAGCCTCAGCCTCCAGAGTAGTTTGGGCTTACAGACATGTGCCACCACGCCTGGCTAATTTTTTGTTTGTTTGTTTGTATTTTTAGTAGAGATGGGGTTTTGCCATGTTGGCCAGGCTGGTCTCGAACTCCTGACCTCCAATGATAATAATCTGCCCGCCTTGGCCTCCCAAAGTGCTAGGATTACAGGTGTGAGCCACTGCGCCAGGCCTGGGCACTTTCTTTAGTAGTTTGAGGAGCAACATTTTTGACAGAGTCCTTCTGCTCAAGATTCAGATCCCAGATAAAATTAAACCATCTAGAGAGATGGCTTGATTAGCCAAACCTGGATCTCATGATCACTTCTTGAAGTGGGTAAGTCTCATAAATGCTCAGTCCTTCCACTATGCAACTGAGTGGGGTTGGTGGGAAGCCCCTCAAAGGAAAATCCGGTTGTTCTTACTAGAAAGAAAAGGAAAATGGATGTGAGGCAGTCAAAATCAGCAGAGGTCCACCACACCACCAAAATGTGGTGATTAAATATGGAGAGACAGAGACTAACAGAGGTATGTGAATATTGAAGTATGTCTGGACAACAGCCCAATGATGAGACCAATAAAATGGTTACCAAAATCTGGTTTTGAGTAGTAGTGTTAAATCAGACCATTTAGTAACCATTTTTTGTGGCAAGGTTTCTAGCACTGCCCAAACCCTGAGTGGTATATGAATAACTCGTCCATTATGTATCTCTTTCCAGTCAGCATAATTTATCCCCCACCTATATTCTTTTCTGACCACTCCTACTTCCTTCTCTTTACCAAAATCTAAACTCTAAGGCTGTTTCTTCAGCAACTTTTTTGTTTAGATTGGAAGATAAATCAAACAGCATGCGATGTTTTACTGACTTTCAGTATTTAACAGAGGTGATTTAATTTTTTTTTAAATACAAAGTCAAACTTCTTTATAAGATGAAGGAGAAAAATGTCTTATAAAATGCACATGTGAAGATGCCTTCTGAGTGCTTTCTCATGCAGACTTGTTCTAGTCTTTAATGAATATTCCTTGTAGACACTGTGGAGATGAAAGATGGTTCTCCACTTCTACTCAAAGTACAAATCAGGCCGGCATTTTGAAAAAGAGACAGGTTTATTCATCGCTGCAGCGTTAGCTGGCTTTGTTCCCTGTACAATTTCACTTTTGGTTATTAAAATATTCACTGTAGGAAATAAATTTGTAACCCATTTCTCATATTACCTACACACAGAAAAACAAAATTTGATATCCTGGGGTTTATTTGCTGAGGGCGCTTCCCATAAAAGCGAGTGAGTGTGCGTTGGGAAATGTGTCTGGTTAACTCTTTTATGGATAAACTTTAGTCACAATCCTCCCCCGCCCCCCTCTCGCCCCCAGCACCCTCCCAACCTCCCGACTTCCCGCCTCTCAAGGGCTGGTGACCTAATAGCATTTTTCTTCGTGCATATTTTGGCGTCGCCCCATGGCCTGGCTGCCTTCGCCTGTCTGAGTTTTTTGAAATTCCTGCATGTTCGCCCCAGATTAAGCCAGTGTGTCTCAGGATGTGTGTTCCGTTTTGTTCTTTCCCCTTAACGCTCCCTGTGCAACGTGTCTGGGGGGAGGAGGGCAGGGACGGGAGAGAGGGAGGGGCAGAGGCGAGGAGCTGTCCGCCTTGCACGTTTCCAATCGCATTACGTGAACAAATAGCTGAGGGGCGGCCGGGCCAGAACGGCTTGTGTAACTTTGCAAACGTGCCAGAAAGTTTAAAATCTCTCCTCCTTCCTTCACTCCAGACACTGCCCGCTCTCCGGGACTGCCGCGCCGCTCCCCGTTGCCTTCCAGGACTGAGAAAGGGGAAAGGGAAAGGTGCCACGTCCGAGCAGCCGCCTTGACTGGGGAAGGGTCTAAATCCCACCCTTGGCATTGCTTGGTGGAGACTGAGATACCCGTGCTCCGCTCGCCTCCTTGGTTGAAGATTTCTCCTTCCCTCACGTGATTTGAGCCCCGTTTTTATTTTCTGTGAGCCACGTCCTCCTCGAGCGGGGTCAATCTGGCAAAAGGAGTGATGCGCTTCGCCTGGACCGTGCTCCTGCTCGGGCCTTTGCAGCTCTGCGCGCTAGTGCACTGCGCCCCTCCCGCCGCCGGCCAACAGCAGCCCCCGCGCGAGCCGCCAGCGGCTCCGGGTGCCTGGCGCCAGCAGATCCAATGGGAGAACAACGGGCAGGTGTTCAGCTTGCTGAGCCTGGGCTCACAGTACCAGCCTCAGCGCCGCCGGGACCCAGGCGCCGCCGTCCCTGGTGCAGCCAACGCCTCCGCCCAGCAGCCCCGCACTCCGATCCTGCTGATCCGCGACAACCGCACCGCCGCGGCGCGAGCGCGGACGGCCGGCTCATCTGGAGTCACCGCTGGCCGCCCCAGGCCCACCGCCCGTCACTGGTTCCAAGCTGGCTACTCGACAACTAGAGCCCGCGAAGCTGGCGCCTCGCGCGCGGAGAACCAGACAGCGCCGGGAGATGTTCCTGCGCTCAGTAACCTGCAGCCGCCCAGCCGCGTGGACGGCATGGTGGGCGACGACCCGTACAACCCCTACAAGTACTCTGACGACAACCCTTATTACAACTACTACGATACTTATGAAAGGCCCAGACCTGGGGGCAGGTACCGGCCCGGATACGGCACTGGCTACTTCCAGTACGGTAAGTACCCCCAAGTCCGCTGGAAGCACCCGTGCACCTGGTCCCCAGCTATGTGGCTTCTCGACGTGGCTGCCTGGGCGCGGCGGGCTCCGGTCCTCGCAGATCCGATCCCTCCCCCACGCGCCTGCAGTGGCAGCCCTGGAATCCAGTGCAAACCGCGCGTCTGGCCCCTCCTGCTTCCTTTTCACATTGCTTTGCAGTCCCGGGCGTCCCCAGTTCTCTTGCTGTCCTCCGCTCCACTCTGCAGTCCCGGTGGGCGAAGGGTGCGGAGTAAGGGACCTAGAGGGGTAGGGAGTTGGAGCGGGGGGCGCCGGGTTGTTTCACTGCTGCGCCCGTCGCCTGCTGACGTTTAGGTCTCCCAGACCTGGTGGCCGACCCCTACTACATCCAGGCGTCCACGTACGTGCAGAAGATGTCCATGTACAACCTGAGATGCGCGGCGGAGGAAAACTGTCTGGCCAGGTACGGGCTGAGATGTCTGAGGCCCCGCTCCCCGGTCTTCCTTCAGGGGGCGCTCTGGTGCCTGGTTCTGACTGCTACTGTTTCGCGCAGACAAGTGTTAGGAAGTGGGACAAGAGCTGGGAAGTGGGACGTGACCTCCTGGGCATGCTGACCTGGACGGAGAGTTAATATTTTGAAGATTTCTGTGGGTTCTGTCTCAAAGTGCAGCACGAATCACAGAGGTGGAGGAAACCCTTATCCTGGAGACCGAAAGTCTCATGCTTTTTCCAAGATACTTAAACTTGGGAGTCAATTGTTCCAATCACTTTTCATAAAACAACTATACAGTAATTCAAAAAATTTATTGTAATGGAAGGGTGTGTTAATACCCCCTTAAAAGATTCGGGGCAAATTTGCCATCGTAGCCTCATTGGTAAAGACTAAGTTTTCCTCTTTTGTTTGAGACCACGATGAACTTGGTTGTTTTGGTATTACTTCAGCCAGAATAAGACCGTGAGCAAGAGCTTTGTTTTTCCACTATTCTAAAATAAAATAGTAACTCTGGGATTGGGGTTCTCTGAGTTTACTGCTGGGAAACAAAAGATGTTTTAATAAAAATTTAATCAGAAATTTAAAGTGTAAAATAAGGTCATCAATACCATCTGAACATATAGACACACTAAATATATTAGTAGGAACACAGTGATGTTTATTTGTACATTTCTTCCACTTTGACCCTTTATAATTGTCAAGCTAAAGGAAGTGAAGAAATCCAAGCTCATTTTCATTCCTGAGTCTTGCATCACTCACACCATTGAACTCCCTATGATGTTTTTACAGTACTGCCATTGTTTTGGGATAGTCAAGTTACAAAATTATTAATTTAAATCTGGGTATGCTCTTTTAGAGTTATTTCCTCAGTTTGCAGCTCATTAACTATTTTAAAAGTTTTGTTAAATTTGAAGTTTGTAATAAACATCTATGAATTATTTTTTTATTGGGGGATTATTTCCACTTCAGTTTCACTCATTCATATGATCAAACTTGAATTGATTCTAAAGTTTACTTCTGACATTTAGATTTTTAATGCTTATTATGTTTTTACTGTTAAGATCTGTGGATTTCCATAGGTGTTATTCATTCACTTATTCACCAAATATTCACTGAGCTCTGACTACTCCAAGACGGTTCTAGGAGCTTTGGATTCAGCAATGAACAAAATAAACAAAATGCCTTAGACTCTTGGAACTGATAGTCTAGTTGGGGAAGGAGGATTGTCACTACTATATAATGGAGGTTTTATTTGTAGTTTTGTCTTTAGTTAATATTCCATGAATATAATAATTTTTCTTTTTTCAAAATCACAGTACAGCATACAGGGCAGATGTCAGAGATTATGATCACAGGGTGCTGCTCAGATTTCCCCAAAGAGTGAAAAACCAAGGGACATCAGATTTCTTACCCAGCCGACCAAGATATTCCTGGGAATGGCACAGTTGTCATCAGTAAGTAAATGGGCCTCCTGGGTACTTTTGGGTTGCTTTTCATTTTTCGGGTGATTTTTGATATCACAAATGCAAGTCTTATTTCTTACCTGAAGGGAGAAAATTGCTATTACTTATATTTAGAATTTTTCTCTATGTAATTTCACATAACCCATCTACTACAAGATCCTGTTATCTTTTGAAATGGAAAATCTGAAGCCCAGCTTACTAAAGCTGTTGATAGGATACAGCAATTGACTTCAATAAAATTTACTCCAATGCATTACAGATAGGATTTCTTTAAAAGTCCATTACAGCCAAGATCATCTAAAGTTAGTTAGCATTAAATAGCATTTCATAAAGACCACGTTTTTTATCACAAGCATTCAGAAACCATTCTCAAAGAAAGATGTAGATGATACATCCCATCAGCTCAGAAGGACCTTCTTCCATCTTTTAAAAGACCTGTATCAAGCCCAAGGTGGTTGCCTTTTCTATCCTAAATTTAACGATTTTTGCATAAGGTAATTCTATCGTTTGCCTTAGTAACTTGCCTGGGTGTTTATTTTCAGGAAATCCTCATGTGTGGCCTTAAACTTACTTCCTGAAATCCAAGCCAGTCCTCATTGTTTTTTCCTTATGTGGGAAGATGAACAGCTCAGCACCTTCCATTTAATGAAATAACAAAAGTAGATATAAGTCACTTAATTTCCTGATAAAATAGGAATACTTTATTTCTAAATAAAAGTGTGTACTAAATAATAATGGTGGATAAAACATGCCATGAGTTCTCCCTTGCTTTTCACTAATGATTTTAAATATGTGAGAACTCAATTTTTTAAAATCTCATAGAAACCTTGAAAAAGTCATGTGCTGCTTTTTGGAATGAAACATCAGCAGTGGCAGCCAAGGGGAATACACTAGAGAACACAGGGCAAGTTTCACTTAAGCACAGATAATTTATTGTCCATTTCTATTTAATATTCAAAGACAAAATGGGGTACAATAAGAAAGCAAAATACTGAACTAAGTCTTTTGTCCTAGTAGCAAAGTTAAACCTTACAATTTTGATAGATTTATGTCCTGGGGAAAAAATAACCCTAGCGTGAATCTCTCTTTTAGAAGATAAATTTGGTCTCAATTTTAATGTGAAAACAAATTTGTGAAGCCATGGGGGAAGTCATTTAATATCTTCATTGCTTTCTCTGTATGTAACTGACCACCATCTTTTTGTTTTGTGGGACATTAGACATTACCACAGTATGGATGAGTTTAGCCACTATGACCTGCTTGATGCCAACACCCAGAGGAGAGTGGCTGAAGGCCACAAAGCAAGTTTCTGTCTTGAAGACACATCCTGTGACTATGGCTACCACAGGCGATTTGCATGTACTGCACACACACAGGTATGTTGGCACCCTGAAATCCAGAACCTCAAGCCTCAGAGAGAAACAGGTCATCTACCGTTAGTTAGCATTAAATAGCATTTCATAAAGAGCACACACATTTTTATCAAAAGGATACAGAGACTGTTCTCAAAGAAAACTGTAGATGATATACCCCATGAGTCTAGTATTTTCTTTCCTCTCACCTCTCTTTTATAAAGCATTCAATTTGAGGTCCATGTTGTCAAGATGGAAAATAATTGGGAAAAGGCAAATGATGGCTTGATGATCCAAATTACTTTTGAAGTATTTCCAGTTATGCATGTAGCCCCTATTCATGATCACAGGTCAGTGTGGGTCCTTGTTACAGTCCACAATGAAGAACAAAAATTTACTCTCTGAAAAAGTCTGAATGGTTGACAACATATGCACCCATTCTGTATTCCTTAACTGGCTTAGTAAATAACTGTAAAAAAAGATATCTCTGTTTTTTCACCTGTGAAACCATTCCTTCCTTCTGTTTTATGCTGAAAATAGAATAGTGGTTGGGGTTAGCAAATGGAGGAAAAATAAGTTTCTTTAAAAGCACTTTAAAAAGTTGCCTCTTTTAATAATGCAAATAAGAGCAGAAGGACACCATTTCTTTCTCCACACATATATATTTAAATCTACAGTATAACTGATGTCAGATGTTGTTTGGATGGATTTTTTTAAAGTAGTGCTGAACTAAGCAGTTTGCATGTTTTATCATTGGAAAATGCGTGTCAGTTAAAATCTATGTCAGTATTTCCATATGAAACCCTAATTTGTAAAAGGACATTATAATTTGACTCCTGCCCAGATCTTGGCAAGGGGTAGTGAATGTACATAACTGAGGGTATGAAGGGATCAGCAGTTGGCATCTTGGGAAGCAAATTCCAGGGCTGTGGCAGGAAGCTGTTTGGTGACCTAAATGTTACCATTGCTTTTTTCTCTGAGCTTAGAACATCATAGCAATTGGAGGGGGAAAGGTTAACTTCTACATGCCCCAGGACAGTACTTACTTAAGAAAGAGGAGATGTAACTTACCCACACATTATTCATGTGTGCATATACAGATTCCCTTTTCAGTGATCTGCAAGTCCTGTGCAAGGGACCTAGAGTTTATTTGCCCCATTTACAAAAAGAGGCACTCTGGACAGCTCACTCTGAAATATTTGAAGCTGGGATTGTAGACATTATAGCACTTCTGGATCCCCCCCTTCTTTGGGGTGACCCCATTTCATTTTATATGGTAGCTTTCTTGTTAATCGTCTTCCATATATGTTCTTTTTAACCATTATTCACCAAATCTTGCATTGAGCGATTTATATATTTGTTTTTTTCATTAGACCAATGTCTCTTTCACATGGACTTCATTTAAAGGAAAAAATAGTCTCTCAATCACCTAATGATGACTCAGATTAGTTTATTGTAATGCTGCTTAAATGTATTCAAGCATAAAACTAGGTATAACTTCTTTAGATTTATACTTTTACATATTAATAACTCGTGTTCTGAGACAAAAATTTACATATTAAATATATACGAAACTAAAACAGTTGCATTCACCTTATTAATTTAATGTAACAAATAGTATGTATTGCTAAAACTCAAATTGCTGATTTAGAGAGCCTCAGCTAACATTCAACATTGAATCTGTTTTTATATTTTGACTTTGCCTACATGAAATGCCTATTTGCCTTAGTAACTCGTTTTTGCTTGCTTGTGCAAATAATCAAAGCTTGTACTTAAGTTCTGCCAGCTAATGAACTCCAGAGTGCCAATTTCAGCATTTTTAAAGCTCTTTTGTCTATCTGAAGGCAAGATAAGCATTGAAGCATTATGTAAACCCATCTTAAATGAATACCTAATCCAGTGAATCCTTTACAATGTCATGAACATTGTGGTAGTAGTAGAAGTAATAACTAGCACTTATTGAGTATGTATTATATGCCAGAATCAGAATTGTATGCTGGAATCAGACCAAAAATTCTTCATTTTATATTTACTACTCTACTACTCAACATACTGTTAAGTGATGTATGGATCACGGTAGGAATCTAGATAATAACAACAGAATATGAGTCTCACTGCTGTGACACTGACCCTTCTGAGTTTGGCCTGTCTGTGCTATTGTGTGCTCTATGACAGCACAATTCTCCCCTGCTCTTCCCAAATCAAGCTACAGCTAAACCAGCATTGGTAGAGCAT
Source organism: Pan paniscus (assembly GCF_029289425.2). NCBI lineage: Eukaryota > Metazoa > Chordata > Mammalia > Primates > Hominidae > Pan > Pan paniscus. The sequence goes on along the minus strand of NC_073253.2, from coordinate 117,346,680 downwards.
GCTAAGGTGATTTTACTGTCTCTTGGGTGACCAAAGTGATCTTAAACAGCAAAGCAATATTGGTTGCTAGAATTGAATGGCAGTATTGAGTTAAAATGAATCTAGCATGTACTTTTAATTTAAATTACTATTAGAATAAAAATACAAGTTAAAACTTTTTGTGAAGAACTAATGGAATCAAGAATATACCTACAGACTCCAATCTGAGGAAACTTCTCTAGAATATAACATTCTTAAAAGCAAGGACTGTATTTGTTATATTTTTCTCCTCCCAGCCTGTAGAAGGCACTCATTTACTTATTGATGTGAATATTTTAGCAAGTGGAGTGATGTGGCATTCATCAATTTAGTCATGCATTTACCCCTTCAACAAAATATGTCATATTTCAGTGACTGTATGAGAGAGAGTATAGTGGGGTAGTTAAGAACAGGGACTCTGGACCTTGATTACCTAAACTCAAAACCAGCCTAGCCACTTACTAGCTGGATACCCTTGGGTAAGTTATTTGATCTTAGTGTGCCTCAGTTTTCTCATCTATAAAATGGAGATAATAATAGCCCCTCATGTAGTTGTGAAAATTGAATTTTTTTATACACACACACACACACACACACACACACATATATAAATGTTTACGATTGTTCCTGCCACATACTATTTAATAAATGTTAGTTATTCAAAGATACAACGTAAACTCCACCCTTAGGGAACTTGCAGCCTCTGGTTAGCTATATTCTTACATAGCATGATTATAATGCAGAGCAAAAAGGGATAAACACTGTAAAAGCTATCCACAATAAAAAGTATCATAGACATTCAAAGCACAAGAAGGTAATTTCCAAATGGGGAAACTGGGGAGGATTTCACTGAGAAGAGGACATTTGAGCTAATTATTATGTGGCCTTTATTCCTGAACTGTTAAAATTCTAGAACTTTGGTAGAGGCCTATTTTGTTCCTTCAGATTGCATTTATCTCTGGTGATATATGACACTTTTAAGAAGTGAGGTGTACTACTACTTATATTAGTCCTGTATCTTTTTTAGCTGGAGGTGCTATAAGGCTGAGTAATAAATACTTCTCAAGGGAGATGAAATATAAGTATAGTTTTATGTCAGACTCTTGTAAGTACTAACTTAAAATTTAATTTGCAAATAATAGCATATTATTTAGCATAGTCTGACCATATACCATAATTTTAAATTTTTTATTTTGTTTATCTTAGGGATTGAGTCCTGGCTGTTATGATACCTATGGTGCAGACATAGACTGCCAGTGGATTGATATTACAGATGTAAAACCTGGAAACTATATCCTAAAGGTAAAGACCTTGGAAAATATATCATATATTGATATTGCAGATCAATAGGCCCTCTTCTCTGGATTCAAATGTTAAATAATCATGGTATTGGAAGCAATTATACATCCTCAAACTATTTATAAACAATCTAATCTAATCTAATCTGTCTTATTTTAAAGAACTTCAGGGGAAAAAATGCAGTCTCTTTCCATAACGTCTCCAGAGTTTCACCACTTACTTAAGTTAAAATCCCTTCCCTGCTTGATTTAGCTAAGTCCTCATTAACAATTTCCTTATTGTAGCCCTATGGAAAAAGAAATACTGAGGAACTCTTTGTGTTGCCCAGGTCAGTGTAAACCCCAGCTACCTGGTTCCTGAATCTGACTATACCAACAACGTTGTGCGCTGTGACATTCGCTACACAGGACATCATGCGTATGCCTCAGGCTGCACGATTTCACCGTAAGTGTTATTTGCTTAGCTAAGTAATTGTTGTCACAAATAATTTTTGTTCATGCCAAACATTATACATAGAATGTATCTGTTCTACTACTACAGCAGCTTTCTTGTAAGCAGACCAAAGGCAGAAAATGGTATGCAGTCTGATTTTATTTTTTTAAATAATGGAAGGCAAAGGAGAATGTACTAAGGTTTTTAGTTTTCAGGAGAAGCTTAGTTTTCAGGAGAATTCATAAACAGACCACAGTGTTTACCCAGAAGGCATTTGTGAAGGCCCAATATATCAAATTGCTCAATATGTAGAGTGGGTGAGCTTGTAGAAGCCCCAGTAATTGCTTCTTGGCCCCTTCCTCGCAGTCCCTGAAAGAATTGCTAGGGTTCTTCAAAGTACATTTTGAAAACCACTGCCATAAAGTAAGCAACTGAAGAGTTCAGCCCCCTCTGGTCTGTACAAATCAAGATGTCATATATTTGAGTTCTAGAACCATTGATACTAGGAAAATACTCTGCAAAAGATTGAGGTGTGTGGAGGTTTCTTCATAATATTCCTACTCCTGAGACTCTTCTTTGAATGAAATACTGGAAGATATCTATTCACAGGGAGGTGCTCTGATGAAAATAATGAAAGAAAGTTGGGTAGGTTTGACTGCATGCCTGTGTGTCCTGCCTCATCTCCTTAAGCACTACCTCCCCAAGTGTTGCTGGGTGCTAGATTATAATTACATATGCCACTTGAGTTATGCCTTCCCAACAATGAGAATACTATTTCCATTGGAATGATACTCAACACTCATCAGCTTTGCTTTGTCACTGGAGAACCACCAGTGCCACTGGATCATACAGACAGGTATAGCAGAGCTATACTAGAAACTCATAATAGAAATTTCTGCCTGATACAAAAACCCAGGACTTTATACATAAAGAAGCAGAGACTGTGCTTTACAAGTGTTGTCACAACATAAGAGATAGATGAAGCCTGTGATAGCAAAAGGATAGCACTGAAAAAACAGAGTCACATACATTCTTCTGAACATGCCCACAGCACAGAAAACCTGGCAGGTTTTATGGCCCATATTGTGTGGAGTTGGTTATAGTAGAACCAACCCCCGACCCCCACCGCCAGAACACCATTATAATTTAAGCTAAAATAATTTGCACTTAAATAAACAGATTAGTTAATTTTTTCTTAATTTTTATAATTCCTTAATTTATTCATCCATTCTCCATTTATTTATTCATTTGCACTCTCATTTTTGTACTGTTTGTTGATGCCCGGAGCTAGATATTACTGAATAATGCAAACATAAATAGGACTACTAATCTCTATACTGCTGTAGCCTTATTACACTATTTTCAGTTAATTACTTATGAATTTCTTTGTTTAATGTCTGTCTCCTGCTCTACTCAGTGATGGCTGTGATTGAGTCTCTTGTCCACTGTTGTATACCCATTGTCAGGTACAGGTCTGCCACCTTGCAGCCTCTCACTCACTGCTTAATGAATTTCTTTCTCAAATAATTTGAGTAAAGGCATTTTGAGTAGGGGAAGTGAGAGAATTACACATATAACTGTAATAGAGATACAATATGAGAAGTTTCATGAGGGGTAAAATAAAATGTGGTAAGATCAGAAGGACCTTTGCTATAAGTTTGGTAACTCCCAACTATGTCTTACTGACTTCCCACTAGAAATAGGTCTGGAGAGGTCTGTTGCATAGAATGTCTCTTGCTTTTAATCAGTAGAATCCATTGAATTGGGTATTGCTAGATATTTAGAAGAAATAAAAATTGTTGTATTGCTCCAGCAATATGACTGTACAAGAGGGATTCCTGATGTGGTCACTCATATAAAGTTGAATTTTTTTTTTTTTTTTTTTTTTTTTTTTACTAGTTATTACTGACTGTAACAAACTTCAAGAGTGGTTGAAGCTGGAATGTTTATAACTAATATAAATCAGATGAAAATATGAAAAAGTGAAATTACTCATAATTAGTGATCATAATAAAATATCATACTTATTCTGAGTGGAAATATTGGGGAAAGTATAGAATATTTGAGAAAAAAACCCCACACCTTCAGGATAGTAATACTTGCTTCTTATATTTTGACTTTCACATCAGGCCTTCCTTCCTAGGAATCAGAGTTCAGAGAGAGGAGAGGTCTCTTTGGGCTGAGTTTCAGGAGTGACTTTAGGATACATTTGAATTGAGCCTTGAAGTCTGGGGAATGCACCGGGGAGCATTAAGGAAAGGAAGCCCAGGGCAAGTCAACGTCACAGGCAACTTGCATGGCAGGAGGAAACTGCAGGGCATGTTTGGAAAAACAAGTCTTCTAGTTTGGCTAAAGCATAAATTTTGTGGAGTTACGAGTTGGACAAAAAGGATGGAAAAGTAAGTTGGGGCCAGATGGAAGACAGCCCTGAAGAGCAGGCTAAAATTTATTCTGGAGGCAGTGGGAGGCTGAAGCTTTTTGAGCAGGAAGTGTAACTTGCCTAAGGCCATCAGGTCAGTCTGGTGGCTGTGTAAGTAGCAGTAAGTGTGACTCTGAAGACATATCATTTATCAGTTCACTGGTTGCTTTTCCTGCCAGATATTTAAGAGCATTCTGTTGATGTGTAAAAGCCACCCAGTAAATAGGTGAATAGGTGTGTGCTGTTAATGTACCCTCTCTCCTTCATTTTCCTCATTGAAACAAAATGTACGGATCAGGTGACTCTGAGGCTCCTTTCAGTTATAAGATACTATGTAAGTTTTTTTTTTTTTCTCCTCACAGAATTTACTGTTTGGAAATTGGTAGTTTATGATTTGAATAAGTGAATTTTTACTTCCTTACATGAAGATCTATGGTCACATTTAAAGACAGTAATATTTGATTGATTAGCTTTGGTCCAGTTTCTGCCTATTAATGTATTATTCTGCATCCAAAGCCATGCTGGAGAAGGACTAATTCAAGATGGAGCAGAGGCCTTGACTCTACTTCTTGGTAGACATGCCACCCTTGTTCCATGGAATGAATTCCCCTGGTCAGGGATGCTGGTCCCAGAAGTCCTGCTGTACTCTTGAGTGTTTCAGAAGTGGTTTCTTTGCCTCTAAATGTGAAGAGTGTAGGCATCGGGCATCTCTGCTGTTGACATAGTTACTTTCTTCAAACCATTATTAAAATGATATACTACTGCATAATTTCACAACATGATTGCTGCTTAGGTGGAGGGAAACTGTTGCATAAAGTTTTTAAAAGGTTGACTTTAAATTTGTCTGTTGTACTCATTCATTATACTATCAGGTTAATAATTTGTCTTATTTTGTCTTCTTAATCTAGGTATTAGAAGGCAAAGCAAAACTCCCGATGGATAAATCAGTGCCTGGTGTTCTGAAGTGGGAAAAAATAGACTAACTTCAGTAGGATTTATGTATTTTGAAAAAGAGAACAGAAAACAACAAAAGAATTTTTGTTTGGACTGTTTTCAATAACAAAGCACATAACTGGATTTTGAACGCTTAAGTCATCATTACTTGGGAAATTTTTAATGTTTATTATTTACATCACTTTGTGAATTAACACAGTGTTTCAATTCTGTAATTACATATTTGACTCTTTCAAAGAAATCCAAATTTCTCATGTTCCTTTTGAAATTATAGTGCAAAATGGTCAGTAATATCTAAATGAATGAGCCAAAATGACTTTGAACTGAAACTTTTCTAAAGTGCTGGAACTTTAGTGAAACATAATAATAATGGGTTTATATATGTCATAGCATAGATGAATTTAGAAACAATGCTCCTACTGTTTAAATACATATGGACACATCTGGTGCTGAGAAAGAAACAAACACATTACCATTGGTGTCAAGAAATATTACTATATAGCAGAGAAATGGCAATACATGTACTCAGATAGTTACATCCCTATATAAAAAGTATGTTTACATTTAAAAAATTAGTAGATAACTTTCTTTCTTTCAAGTGCACAATTTCATTTTGACTTGAGTCAACTTTTGTTTTGGAACAAATTAAGTAAGGGAGCTGCCCAATCCTGTCTGATATTTCTTGAGGCTGCCCTCTATCATTTTATCTTTCCCATGGGCAGAGATGTTGTAAGTGGGATTCTTAATATCACCATTCTTGGGACTGGTATACGTAAGGCAGCCGTGAAACTGGGAAGTCATTTTGATGACTGATGTGATACATCCAGAGGTAAAATGCATTTAAACATATTAAAGTATTTGCCAAAGATACAATTTTCTTGCTGACATAAAAATCATACAAACAATTCCCCCCCAAACCACAACTGTCTCTCAAATAACTTAAAAAAATTGAAAAACATTTTAGGATTTTTCAAGTTTTCTAGATTTTAAAAAGATATTCAGCTATTAGAGGAATGTTAAAAATTTTATATTATCTAGAACACAGGAACATCATCCTGGGTTATTCAGGAATCAGTCACACATGTGTGAGTGTCTGAGATATAGTCTAAATTAGCAAAGCACATAGTATTACATACTTGAGGGGTTGGTGAACAAAGGAAAAATATACTTTCTGCAAAACCAAGGACTGTGCTGCGTAATGAGACAGCTGTGATTTCATTTGAAACTGTGAAACCATGTGCCATAATAGAATTTTGAGAATTTTGCTTTTACCTAAATTCAAGAAAATGAAATTACACTTTTAAGTTAGTGGTGCTTAAGCAGAATTTTTCCTACATTAACCAGTATTAAAATCTCAAGTAAGATTTTCCAGTGCCAGAACATGTTAGGTGGAATTTTAAAAGTGCCTCGGCATCCTGTATTACATGTCATAGAACTGTAAAGTCAACATCAATTACTAGTAATCATTCTGCACTCACTGGGTGCATAGCATGGTTAGAGGGGCTAGAGATGGACAGTCATCAACTGGCGGATATAGCGGTACATATGATCCTTAGCCACCAGGGCACAAGCTTACCAGTAGACAATACAGACAGAGCTTTTGTTGAGCTGTAACTGAGCTATGGAATAGCTTCTTTGATGTACCTCTTTGCCTTAAATTGCTTTTTAGTTCTAAGATTGTAGAATGATCCTTTCAAATTGTAATCTTTTCTAACAGAGATATTTTAATATACTTGCTTTCTTAAAAAACAAAAAAACTACTGTCAGTATTAATACTGAGCCAGACTGGCATCTACAGATTTCAGATCTATCATTTTATTGATTCTTAAGCTTGTATTAAAAACTAGGCAATATCATCATGGATACATACGAGAAGACACATTTACAATCATTCATTGGGCCTTTTATCTGTCTATCCATCCATCATCATTTGAAGGCCTAATATATGCCAAGTACTCACATGGTATGCATTGAGACATAAAAAAGACTGTCTATAACCTCAATAAGTATTAAAAATCCCATTATTACCCATAAGGTTCATCTTATTTCATTTTTAGGGAATAAAATTACATGTCTATGAAATTTCAATTTTAAGCACTATTGCTTTTCATGACCATAATTTATTTTAAAAAATAAATTAAAGGTTAATTATATGCATGTATGTATTTCTAATAATTAAAAATGTGTTCAATCCCTGAAATGTCTGCCTTTTAAATATAACACCTACTATTTGGTTAATTTTGACGATTTTTTTTTTTCAATTAGGAAGCTAAAAATACTACTTTATTCCTTATATGAACATTCATCCCCCTCCTGGCACCTCTAAACACACCCAAATAACTCACAAGTACTGATTTAACACTCAGTATTATTGAACTTCTTTGAACTATTTTGAACTTTGAATCTCTTCTCTGAATAGCTGCCGAAACTCAAATAATTAGTTGATGAAGGTTATCAATTAATAAAATAACACAGACCAGTCTTACCAAACTCTAAATACATTTTAAAAAATAGGAACTGGCAATGATAAAAAGAATGTTGAGTACTGACAGGAGATTGGCTTTTACACTAAAAAAGACAGAAAATGGACTAAATAGGAACATAATTTCGGAGTTTATGAGTCAGTTTACAATATGCCATACTAGTGATCTCATAATGATTCAGACTACAGTCTGGGTTAAAGATGTCTTGACCTCTGAGGCTAGCATAACATATATGAGTATACAACTTGCCTATTTCCAGAAAATCTGTATATTTTTATAGAATAACTTTATTTACAATTTCTATCATCCAATTACTCACTAGGCATTATTTGTAGTACTTTTTTGCTCTTTGAAATCTCATAGGATAGTCACACTTATAAACATTCCCAATATTCAGATTCTAGAAGAAATGCAATTCATTAAAATTTTCCTGGCACTGAGAGTTAATCTTTAGCAGATTGCATGAAAATACTGAATTCCTGGTAAGGAGATATTTTGTTTTAAAAATAATGTGTTTTGATACTAATCAGTGTATTAACTGATAACTAAAAAGTACTCTTTTTTCTATATATATTTTTTCTTTTGAACTCATATTCACAATCAACATAGTCAATCAGTGAGTTAAGTCTCATTCCTAGCTACCAAAATTCCTGGGCCACTTTTAAACACTAAACATTTCATTTATCCTCTAAGCTAAAATGGTGCTGAGTTATTTAAATCTGAATGTAAAATGCATTAAATCTTAGCTTGTGGTATATAAACATTTAATTAATATAAAACTGCTTGCTATAAACTAAGTAACATGTCATTTGGTGTTAGGTTTTTAATGAAGTTTTAGCTTCTCCCAAATTTTTCAGGAATGTTATTTGTAAGACGTGTAACTTTTTCGAAGAACTCTTATTTTAAATGCTCAGACATTGGCTTTATATTCTTCTTTGCATTCTCATATTCTTTTATTATACATCTATACTATGATTGCAAGATTATATAAAAATGCCTTGAATAAATGATTTCAAGTGTCTATAGTAGTCATTTGTTGTTATATAAATAAATCATCTGATTTTCATTTTAGTTGAAATGTTATAAGCCATGGATATGGTTGGTAGTTTCTCTTAATTGCCTTTTGTACTAACAAATTGTTTAATTAGGTCACACTGGAAATTTGTCTATGATGGATAAAAATCTAGCTGATGTTTTAAGTAGACACTGTCATACATAAACTTTTATCACCAGTACCAGCTACTTATAAGGACACAGAGCAGGCATTGCAAGAACAATCACACTGCTTTAATTAAGGTTTACAAGAAATATATCTGACTATAGATATAAACACACACATATACACACACACATCTAATTCTAGCTACAAATTATTTATATAAAGAGACACATTGCTATCATAGTAATCCTTATTTAAATATGCACCAGATTAGCCTGAAATCTGGTAACATGAGAGGGCAAACAGGCCCAAACTTTGGGCAAGTGTTTTGGGGGAACAACTCACAAAATTAACCCACAAAAACAATTCATCCTTAAGGAGTCTTGCAGGTAAAACAGATGTAGACTTGTGGCTGGCAATTTGCAGATTTGAGTTGTAGAATATCAGTGATACTGGAAACCACAAATGTCCTGCTTCTATCTCCTGCTCAAGGCAAAGCATCTGAATATGCTTTTGTTATTAAATCAAAGATGATTTCCTTTGTCTCATCAGCGTACAGTGTTTCAAGCACTGTTCATTAATTAGCTCAGTAATCAAAGATAGGGGTGTGTAGATCTTTCCTTTTTGTCTGAAAACTTGTCTGCCTTTATGTGACTCATTTGTTAATACTTCCACTCCTTACCACAGATATTAGTAGAGGATTAACACACAGGTTGAATAAATCACTTTCATCATAGTAATTTGTAGCTTAAAATCAGAGACCTTTCCCCATACTCCTTTTTAATTTGGAGAGCAAATAATATTTATATAGAATTAGGACAATATTGATTTCCTAAAGCATGTACTAAAGAGTTCCAGTTTCACAAGATACTCAAAAAGAATCCAATATTAAGTAAGTATGGGAAATGTTATCTTTCCCATACTTTGGGAGATTCACAATACTTTTTAGCATATATAAGTGTCTGAGAAATCCTGCAGTAACGAAACCACTTTGCTATCTAGTGTTTCTTAAATTTGTTTTGTCACGAGTCTTTTTTTAAATAGCACTTATTATCCTAGTATACAATTTTTGCTTGGAAAACTGGGATACACCATCTTAAGTAATTTTAAATTTGTAGAAATGAGATCATTTGGAATGTATTTAAAATAAATGTGGCAGCATTTGAGCTATAGGACATAAGGATACTGGATATCCAAAACTCACTAATTTACTGCCTGCTTCACTTTCTAAAAAACTACAGAACATGGTGAAATAGGACCTTTTCAGTGGAAAGGATTATTTAACTCTCTAAACCATGTTCTATTTTAGAAAAAAATATGTCTTTCCTATTTGTTAGATAACTTGAATGCTTTTAGGTACCGCTTATTAAAATCTCTTCCCTCACAAATCTTAGTTGTTTATAACACTAGGGTGAAACAATCATTTTCTTCATGGTTCATTCATTTTGTATACTTAAAATTATGTTATGCATAATTGCATAACTTAAGTAATTTTCAGTTAAAGTTTTGTACTTCCCATTGTGGGCAGAGAAAAATGGGACTGGAAATAAATGACTTGGAAGGATGTATTCATATATTTACAATTTGCTACAAATAATTTGTTTGTTTCTTAATTATGGGAAGTAGGCACAAAATTTGGAGAGAGAAAAAAATAGAGCTATATAACCAAAAAGAGAACCATTAAAACAATTACCAAGAATATGCCTGTGTCACTGTTAGAAACAATATTGCTAGTTCTCAATTTACATACCAAGTCGAACCAGAGCTCCTAACACAATTGTATAAGTAGGGGCTAAAGACAAATTTAACGATAGAGTCTGATAAGAGATCGTTTGAAAAAAATGAATCAAATAATGTTGGGTCTTCATATATATGTCTTTAGTGAATTAATGCATGAATCTTGAGTCTGACAATTTGGAGCCAATATTACCAGCTAGTCATCTGCAAACTGATGAGCTAAACCATTGCCATACAGCTAACATTGGAGTCAAGAATTTTCAATTATTTTTGACATTATTTTTTAGAATGATGATATTAGAAAAAACCCTTTTAAACTGATTTATAGTTGGGTTGGTGCTGGGGCTAAGATTCATGAATGAAAAACAACCTGGTAGTTGTGATCACTTCACATTTGTTTTAGGATTCTGGTTTCTGCCGACAGGCATATATCTTAAGCTTGCCTGGTCAAAAGAGCAATTCTGGGTTCATGTAACCAAAGGACAAGGGTGGAGTTTGCTGCAGGAGCAGATGGAACCAGGAAATCAAACACCAGCAAGATCACATTCTTGCTGTCTATTCTCTGTTTCTTTGTGAATCAACTTTATTTTCTTGGTTTCATTGAGGTTTCATGAAGATGCAACCCTGGTTGCCTGCAGACCGGGTTACATATGTACACAGCTTATTGACCAGAAAAAAGCGGCATTAACCTGTGCTCCAATTTGAAAAGCTCAGGGGAAGGTATTTCATGAGCTCAGTTTGTGTCATTTACCAATCCTTGACCCAGTCGTTGTAGATACTACAGCTGATACAAATGGAGTCAATTGCTCTTATTAATCACTGAAGTAAAAAAGGTGAGGTCAAGTAAGAGGATGCTTCAATCCAAACCACATGACTGCATTTTGGCTTATGTGTGGGTGTGATGGGAAAGTGGAGGAAAGGAAAATGATTCCCCAGATGAGGGTGAGTTATTATGGATATTGCCAATGAGAAAATTACCAGGACCATCAAGCCACCATGTTTACATCCAGCAAAAAGATTAATAAAATCAACATCTACACAATCCAACTCAAAATATTTCCTTCCAGGCTGCTCACCTACCTGATTTCTGTTAAGAACCCCCTTATTCATAGTATCTAAGGCCTGACTTTCTCTCCAGAAAGAACTAATGCCACCATCTTCTCTACTTCCATATTACTTTCCTCCCTGTTTGCAGATCTAACTAGTCTGCTCATTCCCACCTCGTCTTCTGTGTTTCATGAAGTCTTAGTAGGGCATTTTAGGAGGAAAGCCCATTCTTAACAAGTGAGAGAAGATCCAAGTTCCTTCTTATTCAACATGTCACACTGGAGTTCCAAAAAGGAGGGTCAAGGCAAACAGAAAAAGAATAAGAGCAAGAGAGAACCATTCTTTCAAGCTTTTGCTTCTACAATTGCTACGCTTTCCCACTGACCACCTTCACCATCCCTCTATCCTGTTCTTGGTCTTTGACCATTAGTGCGAGTCTCCCTCTGGAAGGAGCACATTAGGGTACGTTGCGCTCTTTACTTCTGTTAGTTATAGTGTACTTTTAACACAGTTACAGACACTATAGAATGATTACAGTCCAAAGGCCGGGTAGAGGGGAAGGGAAAACTTCAGAGAATAGTGCAGCAAAATACCCATGTTCTTCAAGAACTGCAGAGAAGTTGAATGAGAGTAACATGGGAAGCTTGAATGAGAGTAACAAGTAGTCAGCTATATCCATCCCTCTCCCAATATTATCTCTTGCTACTCTCACCATTCCTTTTAATTAGGGGTATGGAAAAATTTACACATAGATTTTGCTGGGGTAAGGTGGGAGATGTGTGCAGGAGTGACAGCTCATCCCAGGGGTTCCTAAACCTGAGTCCAAGAATATCTGTGACTACATTAAATTTGCATTGCAGATCAGAGATGTAAGGGGATGAGGTCAGAGGGATGGGATAAAAAACACATACATGGTACAGTTTCCTCACTAATTTAGGCAACCTGCTCTCTGGGAAATAACAGACCTCCAACCTCAAGAAAATAACTTTCTCCAAGGTCTAGACTGACCAGAGATGCCTTTTAGTCCACAGGGAGTTACCCTGTTATTCTTTCAGAGTTTGAGAAGGCTTGTCAGGAGTGAGTCTCACAAAACCTTGTTGCCCCATCTCCTACCATTTTCTCTGGGGGAATACTTCTGAGTAAAAGAGACTTGGAAAAAAATGACATACTCTTCTTTTCTCTGTCCTCATGTTTAGGGTTTCACAATTTAACTACAGGGGATCCTCTGGCATTCTTTCTCTTTCAATGACCTGACAACATGAGGCCAGTGGGAACGCTTTAACCTCAATGTTGGTCTATTTGAATTTTCTAGAAAAATCTAAGAATTGGATTTTCCCCATCAGAATATTTCAGATCTTCATCCTGGTTTCACTGAAATAATTTTAGTTGGTTGGCATAAATAAATAATGCTCATTTCACTGAAGTACCATGCTACCAGTGCTTCACAAACACAGTCAGTTCACAGAATCACAAATTTACCACTGTTTTGGGGCTTATCTAAAAAATATTAAATCAAATGCCCCAACAACATGAGAGGCCAAATTTCTACATTGCAGTCCCATATAAAATAACAATGACAACATTTTTAGAAGCTAGTTAAGGGGAAGTGTGTTAGCTTTTGTGAGAAAGCCCAGATATATAACGATAGGTATTAAATATTTAATGAGTTGTTGCTATGTTCTAGACATAGGGCTTTATATACACACACACACACACACACACACACACACACACACACACACACACACACTATCTCATTGTCTTCTCACGGCTCTGAAGTAGGATCTATTATTTTCTTCATTCTACAGATGACTAGGAGGCTTCAAGAAGCTAAGCCATTGCCCAAGTTATGACAATTCCAAAGAAAACCCAAGGAAATCAATCAAATATCTTAGAATGAATATAAATCCAAAAAACTAATTATGTAAAAGATAGAAAAATTTTCTTAAGCCAGTAATAACCAATTAAAAACTGTACTTTTCAAAAGATTTTGTTTATAACTAGAAATAATCTTGACATGGTGCTCATGTGAAGAAAACCCCAAATATTTGTTGAATAGAGAAGTGTACTATGTCATTCTATAGGAAGACTGAACATTGCAAATAAATCATGATTTAAATAATATTACCCTATAATGCTATCAAGAAAGTGAGAGAATAACACTTTAATAAACTGCTTGAGGTTAAATGGACATCATTTTTTATGTAAATAATTTGACAATATATATCAAGAACCTTAAATAATTCCTCTTGGGCAATAATTACACTTTGAGGAACTTCTCTTAAGAATATAATCAAGGCCAGCAGACATGGTGGTTCATACCTGTAATCTTAGCACTTGGGGGAGGCTGAGGAGGGAGAATTGCTTGAGTTGAGGAGTTAGAGACCAGCATGGGCAACTCTGAAAAGACTCTGTCTCTACAAAAATTTAAAAATTAGTCAGGAGTAGTGGTGCATGCCTGTAGTCCCAGCTGCTCAGGAGGCTGAGGTGGGAGGATTGCTTGAGTCCAGGAGTTGGAGGCTGCAGTGAACTGTGATTGTGCCACTGCACTCCAGCCTGGGTGACAGAGCAAGATCTTGTCTCAAAAAATTTTTTATATGTATACATATAACATTTTATAATATAATCAAATATACAGATAATCTTTATTTCTACACAGATAAAGATTTATGAAGCATAATCAAACCAGTTTAATCATTAGAAACAACCCATGTAAATAATTGTTAATTTTCAATCCTATCGTAAGAATTACGGTGCAGCCTCTAAAAACTCTGTTTTAAATTTGGTGTTACGAGAAAATGCTCTGCTGTAATATAAAAATAGTATTGGCTTACATTTTTCTACATGTGTGTTTTGAATGCATTCATATCAAAAAAGAGACTCACAGACAATGCAACAAAAGTTTAGTAGTGTTTAAGTTTGAAGCCTTGGATAATGAAAGATTTTATTTTCTCCTTCATATTTTTTCTGCATATTATGAATTTTCTCTGGATAGCATGCATTATTTTCTAATGGAAATTTTCAAACATATAAACATTATAATAATCTGTTGAAACTTCATGTACATATCACTCAGCATCAGCAGTTAATCATCAGTAGTTATCAGCTGATTATTCCTTATCCACTACTTCTCAAGCCCCATGCTCATTCTGTTATTTTAAAGCAAATCCAAGATATCATGTAATTTTATCTAAATTCCTTGGTATCTCTAAAAGAGGAGGAATCTTTGTAACAGAAACCCCATATCCTCATCTCACCTAAAAAAAGTCGTAATTCCTTGATATCATCAAATTTCTGGTTAGTATTTAAATTTCACTAATTGTCTCAAAATCATTTTCTTTTTAAAAAAAGGTGGTTTGCTTGAATCAGGCTCCAACAAGTTCTACACATTGAATTTGGTTATCATGTATATTAAGACTCTTTAAAACATATAAACAGATGTTTTCCTTTTATGATTTTTTTCCTTCCTATTAATGTGTGGGGAAAAAATAGGCATTATATCTTATAGAATTCTCCACATTCTGGATTTTGCTGTTATATCCTGTGATGTCATTTAACACATTCTTCTATTCTCTGTGTTTACTAGTTTAAAAAGTCATATTTAGAGGCTTGACCAGATGTAGATTAGGTTTGATTTTAGGAAGCAATGAGACTTGGTGGTGTGGTGTTGTGCCCTCATAATTATATCACATGAGGAAGCCCATGATGTCTCTGGCTATCTTTTTGTGATGTTAAGAATGACCAGTAGGTTCAATGTTGTCAGTCCGATCCATCTACTATAAAATTCTCCATCAGAGTTTCACTTAATCATTTTAGCAGCCATTAACGAACACTGCTAGATTCATTATCAAAATCAGTATTTTTTTTTTTTTTAAAGAACTGAGAGCAGTCCAGGAGTGGTGGCACACACCAGCAATCTCAACACTTTGGGAGACTGAGGAGGGAGGATCACTTGAGGACAGGAGTTTGAGACCAGCCTGGGCAGAATAGCGAGACCCTCATTTGTACACACACACACACACACACACACACACACACACAGAACTGAGAACAATCCAAATGGCATATATGTTTTTTCATTTGAGCTGGACTATTTGTTTCTCTCATTAATGAGCTTCATTAAATAATAACCTGAAAACTTGATAATAAACCTTTCCTTTTCTTCTGATAGTAATTCGAGATAGTTTTGGAATCTCATGAAAGATATTCAAGGTGCTGTGCTCTTTCATGAGAAAAGCCAAAACATTGTTTTTGGAGCTGTTTTTGTCATGTGCATGTGTATTTTTCTCCCATTATGGTCAAGTGTAATTTTAACCTTATACAAATGATCTGTTGACTTGAAATATCATGGGAAAACTTTGACCTAGAACATTTTCAAAGAGGTTACTGGAAAGACAAGAAAGCTAAGGACACTTGGCAAGGTGGTTATATTACATGCTTTACATAACATTCTTCTTCCTCAGATTTTTCAATTTTAAATTTGGTTTCTCAATTTCCTGTAACTAAATTTCAAGCACCCTAGCTGACATTTAAGGCCTTCCTTTATCTGGTCCCAATTGTCCTCTTTGCTGGTTTCATATCCCATTGATTTTCATGTATTCTTTCCTCTGGCTATTCTAGACAACTGACTATTTCCTTTAGACCTCTTATTTCCCCAGGAGTAAAGTACATGCCCTGTGGACACAGAGGGACTTTACCTTTCTATCTCTGAAGGTGCTTGATTCCTTTTTATAGATTCACATTGATGCATCTTCTCTTATTTGACTTGTAAGGGACAGCTACAAGTCTAACAAGACAAAGTGTTACTTGGCTAACACCTTGTCTTCTTACATTTTAAACAAAATTAGGACCTTAATTTCCTTTTGGGAAGACATATCCCACACATGGAATTGTTAATCATGATGTTCCACACCAAGCAATAAATAGCTCCAGGTTCAAAACTAGAAAAATTGAATAGTGCTTTCTCCCTAAACTTTTAATTCTATGTAAGTGACTAAAAGATTGATAATGGTTAGGAATGTTTATTGGCAGCCAGATGCGTTTCTCAAGAATTAGTGGCTGATATTTACTGAGTGCTTGTCAAATTGCTCTAACCATAAAATTCTACTTGCAAATGTATCAGGGCTACATTTTAGTATTTATTTGATTGTTTTCTAGCTGTTTCCCATCCTCTCTTCCTTCCTTATTTATATTCAGCTGGTCATTGTTCTACCCTAAGTAAGTTCATAACCACTCAAGAACAAAGATTCAAAAAAGATCAGCCCCAAATTGCCAGACAAGTTCTTATGACATACTTGTAGGGCTGTTTTTTCTGTCTCTAAAACTAAAACTGGGAAAAAGAGAGAGAAGATAGAACGGGCAGTCAAATGAGAGAGGGAGAATGGACAGAAAGAAAACGGACAAGAACGTTCAGAGGTTTGGGGACCGGAGTGAAAGGTTCTCTAATTTTTTCATCTATGAGAAACCTGTTATTCAACACTCTTGGGCAGTTTGAGTCCTGAAGAAAGTGGTTAGGGAATTTGGATACCTTAAATAAAGATGAAGGCATAAACAAAACAAAACTCTTACTCCTTGACCAAACAGGAAACAAATAAAATTAGTGGGAAGTTCCCCTACAAATAAAGAGAGGTAACTTCAATGTTAATTTTATTTCTTCCTTTCACTGGTTTCAACTTTCACAACACCATTAAGTGAAAATGGTAATAGCAACCATCCTCATTGTGTTTTTAATTTCCAACATGTCGCCATTAAATACAATATTTGCTATTTGTCTAAGACATCCATTTTCATGTTGAGAAATCATCCTTCTTTCCCTAGATTTTTAATGCTTTTCTTAGAAATAAAAACAGATTTTACTAAATATGTCTTGTTTTTTTATTGGGATGAAAAAATATATTTTATTGGTTTTACTGGAATGATATATTTAATCAAATTTAATTTCTAAAATGTAACTAACATGACAATGCTAGACAACTTTTAAAATTGTATAGAATTTGGTTTGCTGTATTATTTACATCTACATTTACAAATGATTGGGCTCCTCCCACCCCCACAATCTTTGTCAGGTTTTAGTATTGGGATTATCCTAGCTTCAGAAAAGTGTAGTTGCTACGGTCTGAATGTGTTTCTCTCCTCAAGCTTATATGCTGAAATCCTCACTCCCAAGGTGATGATATTAAGAGATCGTTGGGAGGTGATTAGATGACAAGGGTGGAGTGCTCATGAGTGGGATAAGTGCCTTTAAAATGAGGTCCAAGGGAGCCTGTTTGCCCCTTCCACCATGTGAGGACTCAGCAAGAAGGCATCATGAGTGAGGACTGGGCCCTTACCAGACACTAAATCTGCCAGAAACTTGGTCTTGTACTTCCCAGCCTCCAGAACTGTGAAAAAGAAATGTATGTCATTTACAAGCCACTCAGTCTATGGTATTTTGATACAGCAGCCTGAACAGGCTAAGACAATAACAATTGTCAACAGCAAAGTTTATTCAAGTTTATATCCTAGCTTCATCACTTACTGGCTGTGTGATCTTCAATAAGTCACCTGACCCACAACGATTTGGGTGGTATTACAGAATGTGAATGTCATAAGCCTTCATAAGGTAGAAATGACATAACTAACAAATTTGAGGGGAAAAAATGAAAAGGTGTGTTCTATTTCTTCATATTTTTGTAGCTGGGGTCAAAATATGCAATTTAAAGCAAATAAATATATCCATTTGCCTATTCTTACATTTATGAATATAAAAATAAAATCTAAGAAACATAATGCTGCCAACTAATAGTAGTGGAGGAAAGGAAGCTGAGAGAAAGATAAATATATTAATTTAAGCATTACTCAGAAAAGGCAGTAAAAGGTACTATCTATAGCAGGCATCAATAAATATGAACCATGAGCCAAATCAGGCTTACCACCTGATTTTGTAGATAAAGTTCACTGAAACACAGTTACAGTGTCTTTCAAGCCAAGATGGCAAACTACAAACAGCTCATGTATGCCACACTCATGGACAGGAAACAAAAGAGCTAGTGAACACGGACCCTGCAGGCTGATGATCTGAGAAACCACACTGGGGACCCAGCAAGTCAGCAGGGGAACACAAACAGCAGAGAAGAGCGAAGCTGGGCACCAGCCTGTCTGGGCTTAGCTTGGAGCCAGGAGAACCTCTCCAATACAGGAAAGGTGAGAGAATGAGAGCCCCTAGGGGGATTCATGCTCTCCACAGGAACTGTGCAAGATGGATCAGGAGAATCCCCCTGGACCTCCCAGAAACCCCTACCACACTTCCAGACTGAGGCAGGGAGCCACTCAGATGTTTTGTGGGGGCAACAGTCAAGTCCAAAGGGACCTCTACAAGCTTTGGGCCCTGGAGCAGATCAGTATCAGCTTAATAGCCCCAACAGAGGCTGCAGTTGTGGTGCCTGGAAGCAGTAAGATTGCTCCATCTCACACTGCTGGATGGGGCTTGCTGCCAGCTTCTGGCCCAGCAGTTCTGATTCAGCCTGAACTTGGCTGGCCACTCCAACTACCCCGCCACTTGAAGTCAAGTGGGTGATGCTTGCTAGAGCTTCCAGCCCAGTGGTCCTGTTTTTGTGTGAACTCAGCTGGAGGATACAGCTTCCTGATGTACCAGGAAACACTTGGGTGGCAGGGCATGTGACTCCACCTACCCCCACCACTGACAGCCAGGAGGACAATGCTTGCTAGGGTTTCTGGCCCAGGGGTCCTGCTTCTGTGTGAACTCAACTGGAGGATACAGCTTCCTGTTGTTCTGGAAACACTTGGACAGCAGGGTGCATGACAGTCCACCCATCCTCACCACTGGTAGTCAGGTGGGCAACACCTGCTAGAGCTTCCAGCCCAGCGGCCCCACTTCTGTGTGAACTCAGCTGGTGGGTGCAGCCTCCTATTGCCCCAGGAAGCACCCATGTGTCAGGGCAGGCCAGCCCACCCACCCCTGCCACTGATAGCCAGGTAGGCAATGCCTGCTAGAGCTTCTGGCCCAGTGGACCCACTTCTGCATGAACTCAGTTGGAGGGTGCAGCTTCCTGTTGTCCTGGGAAACACCCCAATGGCAGAGCACAGGAACCCACTCACTTCCACCACTGGCAGCCAGGCAGGCAACACCTGCTAAAGCTTCCGGCTCAGAAGTCCTACTTCTGCATGAGTTTGCCAAGGGGTGAAGCTTCTTCTTACCCTGGAAACATCCAGAGGGCAAGGCAGGCAACTCCATCCAGCCCTGCCTCCTATAGCCAGACAGGACACACCTGCTAAAGCTTCCAACTCAACGGTCTTGCTTCCACCTGAACTCTGTGACCAGGCGCAACCCTGTGTTTTCCCAGGAAGCACAGGAACAACATATGAGGGCTGACTGGGCAAGGACATAGCTTGTCTGCCAACTGTGGGCCCTGCCTAAGCAGCCCCATGGAGCAGGATACCCAACAAAAGAAACATGGGCATGGAGACAGCAATTGGAGGGGGCTCCTCCAAGGCCCAGGAGCTGACTAGAATCAAAGCAAGCCAGCCAAACCCACCTTATACCACAATCAAATCCCCAAGGGAATCAAAGAAAAAAAAAAGCAAAAAATCCATCGAAAGGACAGCAGCTTCAAAGACTAAAGGAACATCAGCCCACACAAATGAGAAATAACCAGCACGAGACCTCTGAGCACTCAAAAAGCCTCTTTCCTCCAAATGACTGCACTATTTGCCCAGCAAGGTTCTTAACCGAGTCGAAATTACTGAAATGGCAGAAATTGAATTAAGAATATGGATAGTAATGAAGATCACTGAGGTTGAGGAGAATGTTGAAACTCAATCCAAGGAAGCTAAGAATCACTGTAAAATGATACAGGAGCTGACAGATGAAATCGCCATTATAAAAGAGAACTAAACTGACCTGATATAGCTGAAAAACACACTGCAAGAATTGCATAATGCAAACACAGTGTTAACAGCAGAATAGACCAAGCTGAGGGAGGAATCTCAGGGCTCGAAGACTGGCACTCTGAAATAATTCAGTCAGACAAAAATAAAGAAAAAAGAATAAAAAAGTAAAAAGCAAAACCTCCAAGAAATATAGGATTTTGTAAAGACACATAATCTACAACTCACTGGCATCCCTGAAAGAGATGGGGAGAATGCAAACAACTTGAAAAACATATTTCAGAATATCATGCATGAAAACTTCCCCCACCTCTCTAGAGAGGTAAACATTCAAATCCAGGAAATGCAGAGAACCTCTGTGAGACATTACACAAGACCATCTCCAAAACACCATTATAATCAGATTCTACAAGGTCCAAATGAAAGAAAAAATGTTAAAGCCAACTAGAGAGAAGAGGCAGGTCACCTATAAAGGGAATCCCATCAAGCTAACAGTGGACCTTTCAGCAGAAACGCTACAACTCAGAAGAGACTGGTAGTCTAATTCAGCATTCTTAAAGAAAAAAATTTCCAACCAAAAATTTCATATGTGGCCAAACTAGGTTTCGTGAGTGGAGGAGAAATAAGATCCTTTTCAGACAACCAAATGCTGAGGGAATTCATTATCATCAGACCTGCCTTACAAGAGCTTATAAAAGGAGTGCTCGATACAGAAAGGACTGTTACCAGCTACTACAAAATCACACTTAAGTATACATACAAGTGACACTACAAAGCAACCACACAAAAAGTCTGCATAATAACCAGCTAACAATATGATGACAGGATCAAATCCACACATATCAATACTCACCTTGAATGTAAATGTGCTAAATGCCCCAATTAAAAGGCATGGAGTGGCAAGCTAGATAATGAAGTAAGACCCAAGAAGGGTTTTCAAGAAACCAATCTCACATGCAATGATATCCACAGGCTCAAAACAAAGGGATGGAAAAAAACCTACCAAGTAAATGGAAAACAGAAAAAGCAGGGGTTGCAATCCTAATTTCAGACAAAACAGACTTTAAACCAACAATGATTAAAAAAAAAAGATAAAGAAGGGTATTGCATAACGATAAAGCGTTTAATTCAACAAGAAGACCTAACTATCCTAAATATATAGGGAGCCAAACAGGACCACACAGACTCATAAAGCAAGTTCTTAGAGGCCTACAAAGACTTAGATTCCCACACAATAGTAGTGGGAGACTTCAACACTCCACTGACAGTATTAGACAGATTATTGAGGCAGAAAAATAACAAAGATATTCAGGGCCTGAACTTAACACTTGACCAAATGGACCTAACAGACAGAACTCTACACCCCAAAACAACAGAATATACATTCTTCTCATTGCCACATGGCATATTCTTCTCATTCTGAAATCAACCATACAATCAAACATAAAACACAATACTCAGCAAATTAAAAAAGACTAGAATCATACTAACCATACTCTCAGAATAACAGTGCAATAAAAATAGGAATCAATACTAAGAAAATCACTCAAAATCATACAATTACCTAGAAATAAATAACCTGCTCCTGAATAATGTTTGGGGAAACAATGAAATTAAGGCAGCAACCAAGAAATTCTTAGAAACTAATTTGAACGAAGATACAACATACTAGAATCTCTAGGACACAGCTAAGACAGCGTTAACAGGGAAGTTTATAGTACTAAATGCCCACATTAAAAAGTAAGAAAGATCTCAAATTAACAACCTAACATTACAACTGGAAGAAACAGAGAAACAAGAGCATGCCAATCCCAAAGCTTATGGAAGACAAGAAATAACCAAAATCAGAAGTGAGCTGAAGGAAATTGAGACATTAAAAAATCATACAAAAAGATCAATGAATCCAGGTTTTGGTTCTTTGATAAAATTAATAAGAGAAATAGACCACTGGCTGGACTAATAAAAAAAAAAGATCCAAATAAACACAATTAGAAACAACAAAGAGGACTTTACCACTGACCCCACAGAAATACAAACAAACAAATAAAACCCAACAGTGACTACTATGAACACCTCTATGCACCCAAACTAGAAAATATAGAAGAAATGGATAAATTCCTGGACACATACAACCTCCTAAAATTGTATCAGGAGAAGCTGAATCCCTGAATAGACCAATAATAAGTTCTGAAATTAAATCGGTAATAAAAACTAACCAACCAAATAAATCCCAAGACCAGATGGATCCACAGCCAGATTCTACCAGATGTATAAATAAGAGCTGGTGCATTCCTGCTGAAACTATTCCAAAAAATTGAGCATGAGGAACTCCTCCTGAGCTCATTATATGAGGCCAAGATCATCCTGATATCAAAACGTGGCAGAGAAAAAACAAAGAAAGAAAACTTCAGGCCAATATCCTTGATGAACATAGATGGAAAAATCCTCAAGAAAATACTAGCAAACTGAATCCAGCAGCACAGCAAAAAGCTAATCCAGCCCAATGAAGTGGGTTTCATCCCTGGGATGCAAGATTGGTTCAACATATGCAAATCAATAAATATGATTAATCACATAAGCAGAACTACAAATAATAACCACGTGATTATCTAAATAGATGCAGAAAAGGCTTTCAACTAAATTCAACACTCCTTCATGTTAAAAACCCTCAACAGATCTTTCCTGCTTTCTCTTGTGAGCATTTAGTGCTATAAATTTCCCTCTACACACTGCTTTGAATGCGTCCCAGAGATTCTGGTATGTTGTGTCTTTGTTCTCATTGGTTTCAAAGAACATCTTTATTTCTGCCTTCATTTCGTTATGTACCCAGTAGTCATTCAGGAGCAGGTTGTTCAGTTTCCATGTAGTTGGCGGTTTTGAGTGAGTTTCTTAATCCTGAGTTCTAGCTTGATTGCACTGTGGTCTGAGAGACAGTTTGTTATAATTTCTGTTCTTTTACATTTGCTGGGGAGTGCTTTACTTCCAACTTTGTGGTCAATATTGGCATAAGTGCGATGTGGTGCTGAGAAGAATGTATATTCTGTTGATTTGGGGTGGAGAGTTCTGTAGATGTCTATTAGGTCTGCTTAGTGCAGAGCTGAGTTCAATTCCTGGATATCCTTGTTAACTTTCTGTCTCGTTGATCTGTCTAATGTTGACAGTGGAGTGTTAAAGTCTCCTATTATTATTGTGTGGGAGTCTAAGTCACTTTCTAGGTCTCTAAGGACTTGCTTTATGAATCTGGGTACTCCTGTATTGGGTGCATACATATTTAGGATACTTAGCTCTTCTTGTTGAATTGATCCCTTTACCATTATGTAATGGCCTTCTTTGTCTCTTTTGATCTTTGTTGGTTTAAAGTCTGTTTTATCAGAGACTAGGCTTGCAACCCCTGCATTTTTTTGTTTTCCATTTGCTTGGTAGATCTTCCTCCATCACTTTATTTTGAGCCTATGTATTGACACCCTAACATCACAATTAAAAGAACTAGAGAAGCAAGAGCAAACACATTCAAAAGCTAGCAGAAGACAAGAAATAACTAAGATCAGAGCAGAACTGAAGGAAATAGAGACACAAAAAAACCCTTCAAAAAATCAATGAATCCAGGAGCTCATTTTTTGAAAAGATCAACAAAATTGATAGACCGCTAGCAAGACTAATAAAGAAGAAAAGCGAGAAGAATCAAATAGATGCAATAAAAAACGATGAAGGGGATATCATCACCGATCCCACAGAAAGACAAACTACCATCAGAGAATACTATAAACATCTCTATGCAAATAAACTAGAAAATCTAGAAGAAATGGATAAATTCCTCGACACATATACCCTCCCAAGACTAAACCAGGAAGAAGCTGAATCTCTGAATAGACCAATAACAGGCTCTGAAATTGAGGCAATAATTAATAGCTTACCAATCAAAAAAAGTCCAGGACCAGATGGATTCACAGCCGAATTCTACAATAGGTACAAAGCGGAGCTGGTACCATTCCTTCTGAAACTATTCCAATCAATAGAAAAAGAGGGAATCCTCCCTAACTCATTTTATGAGGCCAGCATCATCCTGATACCAAAGCCTGGCACAGACACAACAAAAAAAGAGAATTTTAGGCCAATATCCTTGAAGAACATTGATGCAAAAATCCTCAATAAAATACTGGCAAACCGAATCCAGCAGCACATCAAAAAGCTTATCCACCATGATCAAGTGGGCTTCATCCCTGGGATGCAAGGCTGGTTCAACATACACAAATCAATAAACGGAATCCAGCATATAAACAGAACCAACGACAAAAACTATATGATTATCTCAATAGATGCAGAAAAGGCCTTTGAGAAAATTCAACAACCCTCATGCGAAAAACTCTCAATAAATTAGGTATTGATAGGATGTATCTCAAAATAATAAGAGCTATCTATGACAAACCCACAGCCAATATCATACTGAATGGGCAAAAACTGGAAGCATTCCCTTTGAAAACTGGCACAAGACAGGGATGCCCTCTCTCACCACTCCTATTCAATATAGTGTCGGAAGTTCTGGGCAGGGCAATCAGGCAGGAGAAGGAAATAAAGGGTACTCAATTAGGAAAAGAGGAAGTCAAATTGTCCCTGTTTGCAGATGACATGATTGTATATCTAGAAAACTCCATCATCTCAGCCCAAAATCTCCTTAAGCTGATAGGCAACTTCAGCAAAGTCTCAGGATACACAATCGATGTGCAAAAATCACAAGCATTCTTATACACCAATAACAGACAAACAGAGCCAAATCATGAGTGAACTCCCATTCACAATTGCTTCAAAGAGAATAAAATACCTAGGAATCCAACTTACAAGGGACGTGAAGGACCTCTTCAAGGAGAACTACAAACCACTGCTCAATGAAATAAAAGTCGACACAAACAAATGGAAGAACATTCCATGCTCATGGATAGGAAGAATCAATATCATGAAAATGGCCATACTGCCCAAGGTAATTTATAGATTCAATGCTATCCCCATCAAGCTACCAATGACTTTCTTCACAGAATTGGAAAAAAACTACTTTAAAGTTCATATGAAACCAAAAAAGAGCCCGCATTGCCAAGTCAATCCTAAGCCAAAAGAACAAAGCTGGAGACATCACGCTACCTGACTTCAAACTATACTACAAGGCTACAGTAACCAAAACAGCATGGTACTGGTACCAAAACAGAGATATAGACCAATGGAACAGAACAGAGCCCTCAGAAATAATGCCACATATCTACAACCACCTGATCTTTGAAAAACCTGACAAAAACAAGCAATGGGGAAACGATTCCCTACTTAATAAATGGTGCTGGGAAAACTGGCTAGCCATATGTAGAAAGCTGAAACTGGATCCCTTCCTTACACCTTATACAAAGATTAATTCAAAATGGATTAAAGACTTAAATGTTAGACCTAAAACCATAAAATCCCTAGAAGAGGACCTAGGCAATACCATTCAGGACATAGGCATGGGCAAGGACTTCATGTCTAAAACATCAAAAGCAATGGCAACAAAAGCCAAAATTGACAAATGGGATCTAATTAAACTAAAGAGCTTCTGCACAGCAAAAGAAACTACCATCAGAGTGAACAGGCAACCTACAGAATGGGAGAAAATGTTTGCAACCTACTCATCTGACAAAGGGCTAATATCCAGAATCTACAATGAACTCAAACAAATTTACAAGAAAAAAACAAACAGCTCCATCAAAAAGTGGGCGAAGGAATGAACAGACAGTTCTCAAAAGAAGACATTTATGCAGCCAAAAGACACATGAAAAAATGCTCATCATCACTGGCCATCAGAGAAGTGCAAATCAAAACCACAATGAGATACCATCTCACACCAGTTAGAATGGCGAACATTAAAAAGTCAGGAAACAACAGGTGCTGGAGAGGATGTGGAGAAATCGGAACACTTTTACACTGTTGGTGGGACTGTAAACTAGTTCAACCATTGTGGAAGTCAGTGTGGCGATTCCTCAGGGATCTAGAACTAGAAATACCATTTGACCCAGCCATCCCATTACTGGGTATATACCCAAAGGATTATAAATCATGCTGCTATAAAGACACATGCACACGTATGTTTATTGCAGCACTATTCACAATAGCAAAGACTTGGAACCAACCCAAATGTCCAACAATGATAGACTGGATTAAGAAAATGTGGCACATATACACCATGGAATACTATGCAGCCATAAAAACTGATGAGTTCATGTCCTTTGTAGGGACATGGATGAAACTGGAAACCATCATTCTCAGCAAACTATCGCAAGGACAAAAAACC
This sequence comes from Pan paniscus, assembly GCF_029289425.2. Lineage (NCBI taxonomy): Eukaryota > Metazoa > Chordata > Mammalia > Primates > Hominidae > Pan > Pan paniscus. The sequence continues at coordinate 117,319,939 of NC_073253.2, read as the reverse complement.
AAACACCGGCTGTTCTCACTCATAGGTGGGAATTGAACAATGAGAACGCATGGACACAGGAAGGGGAACATCACACATCAGGGCCTGTTGTGGGGTGAGGGGGGGCGGAGGGATAGCATTAGGAGATATACCTAATATTAAATAATGAGTTAATGGGTGCAGCACACCAACATGGCACATGTATACATATGTAACTAACCTGCATGTTGTGCACATGTACCCTAAAACTTAAAGTATAATTTAAAAAATCCTCAATATACTAGGCATTGAAGGATCATATTTTTAAATAATAAGAGTCATCTATGACAAACCCACAGCCAACATCATACTGAATAAGCAAAAGCTGGAAGCATTCCCCTTGAAAGCAGGCAAAGACAAGGATGTCCTCTCTCACCACTCCTATTCAACATAGTATTGGAAGTCATAGCCAGTGCAATCAGGCAAGAATAAGAAATAAAAGGCCTCCAAATAGGAAGAGAGAAAGTTAAAAGATTTCTGTTTGCAGATGACATGATTCTATATCTAGAAAACCCCACCATCTCTGCCCAAAAGCTCCTCAATATGATAAAGAGCTTCAGGAAAGTTTCAAGATACAAAATCAATGTATAAAAATCAGTAGCATTCCGATACACCAGCGACATACAAGCCAAGAGCCAAATCAGGAACAGAATCCCATTCACAATTACCACAAAAAGAATAAAATACCTAGGAATACAGCTAACTATTGAGGTGAAAGATCTCTACAATGAGAATTATAAAACATTTCTCAATGAAAACAGAGATGACACAAACATATGGAAAAACATTCCATGCTCATGGATAGAAAGAATCAATATTGTTAAAATGGCCATACTGCCTGAAGCAATTTACAGATTCAGTACTATTCTTATGAAACTACCAATGACATTTTTGGCAGGATTAGAAAAATCTATTTTAAAATTCATATGAAACCAAAAAAGAGCCCAAATAGCCAAGGCAATCTTAAACAAAAAGAACAAAGATGGAGGCATCACACTAACTGACTTCAAACTATACTACAGATCTACAGTAACCAAAAGAGCATGGTCCTGGTACAAAAACAGACACATAGACCAAAACAGAATAGAGAGTCTGGAAATAGTGCCACAAATGTACAACCATCTGGTCTTTGACAAAGTTGACAAAAACAAGCAATGTGGATAGGACTCTCTGTTCATAAATAGTGCTAGGATAATGGGCTAGCCATATGCAGAAGATTGAAATTGGACCCCTACCTTACACCAGATACAAAAATTAACTCAAGATGGATTAAAGACTTAAATGTAAAAACTAAAACTATAAAAACCCTGAAAGACAACCCAGAAAATACCATTCTGAACACAGGACTTGGCAAAGGTTTCATGACGAAGATACTGAAAGTAATTGCAAGAAAAACAAAAATTGACAAGTAGCACCTAGTTAAATTAAAGAGCTTTTGCACAGCAAAAGAAACTATCAACAGAATAAAGAGAAAATCTATGGAATGGGAGAAAATATTTAACAAACAATGCATCCAACAAAGATCTAATATCCAGAATCTATAAGGAATTTAAACAAAGTTACAAGAAAAAAACCTAAAAACCTCCATTAGAAAATGGGTCAGAGACATGAACAGACACTTTTCAAAAGAAGACATACATGCAGCCAACAAGCATATGAAAAAATGCTCAACATCACTAATCATTTGAGAAATGTCAATCAAAACCACAATGCAATACCATCTCACACCAGTGAGAATGGCTATTATTAAAAAGTAAAAAAAAAAATAGATGCTGGCAAAGTTGTGGAGAAAAGGGAATACTTACACTACTGGTTGAAGTGTAAATTAGTTCAGCCATTGTGGAAAGTAGTTGTGACAATTCCTCAAAGAACTTGAAAGAGAATTATTATTTGACTCAGCAATCTCATTATTGGGTATATATCCAAAGGAATATTAATTGTTCTACCATAAACACTCATGCACATGTATGTTCACTGCAGCCCTATTCACAATAGCAAAGACATAGAATCAATCTAAATGATCACCAATGTTAGACTCGATAAAGAAAATGTGGTACATATGCCCCATATGATGCCATTAAAAAGAAAATGAGATCAAGTCCTTTGAAGCAATGTGGATGGAGCTGGAGGCCATTATCCTAAGCAAACTAACACAGGAACAGAAAATCCAATACTGCACATTCTCACCTGCAAGTGGGAACTAAACAATGAGAACATGTGGCTACTAGGAGAGGAACAGCAGACACTGGGTCCTACTTAAGGGTGGAGGGTGGGTGGAGGGAGAGGATCAGAAAAACTACCTATGAGGTATCATGCTCATTATCAGGGAGACAAGACTATCGGTACACCAACCTCCTGTGACAAGGAGACTAACTATATAACAAACCTGCACATCCACCCCTAAGACTTAAAAGTTAAATAAAAAAAATTTAATGAATAATTTGTTTCCATATTATCCATAGCTGCTTTTGTGCTACAATACCAGAGTTGAGTAGCTGCCACAGAGACCTTATGGCCTGCAAAGTCTAGAATATTTACAACCTCATCTGTTACAAAAAAAGTTTGCTGACCCTTATTCTAAAGTCATGGAGTATTATTAAGTATAGTATACAAAATTACAACTGTAAAGAGAGCCTCTGTTAAGAAATGCAATTATTTCATATTGTAAAAGAATCAGTGACACACACAAAAGTTGCCTATAAAATGACAATGTGACTGAGAGCTGACTTGACAGAAACAAAAGAAAGTCAGAAAACAGTGACAGGCTGGGCATGGTGGCTCACGCCTGTAATCCTAGCACTTTGGGATGCTGAAGTGGGCGGATCACTTGAGGTGAGGAGTTTGAGACCAGCCTGGCCAACAGAGTGAAACCTTGTCTCTGCTAAAAATACAAAACCTAGCCAGGTGTAGCAAGGCATGCTTGTGATCCCAGCTACTCAGGAGGCTGAGGCAGGAGAATTGGTTGAACCCAGGAAGCAGAGGTTGCAGTGAGCCAAAATCGCACCACTGCACTCCAGCTTGGGCGACAGAGGGAGACTCTGTCTCGAAAAAGAGAAAAAAAAAAAGAAAAAAAAGAAAAGAAAATAGACAGATATTTTCATAGTAACAGAAGGAAGTAAGTATTATGACCCTATTAGACTATTATTTAAGAATGAGACTATCACTATACAATGCTGAAAACATATGTACTTAAGAAAGTAGAAAAATAATATTAGAAAGAAGGATGGAGACAAGAAAAATTGATGAACACAGAAACTGGTAAACGTGGGTAAATCTACATGAACATTGACTGTTTTAAGCAATAATCTATAGTAATTAAAATATTTGACAAAAATGCATGCAAGATAAGAGTGGTGAAAGACTTCTGAGGCCTATATATTATTTGGTAGGCCTATAGAGTGAGATTCATTTAGATTTTAAGAAAATACATACCTTTAACTTTAAAGGTTAATACCAAAAGAAATTCTAAAATAGCAGAGAAGGAAAATCGAGAAAACAGTTGAAATGAAATTTTGAAAAGGTAGAAAAGAGAAAAACAGTATCTTAAAAATCACAATGCATTGGAACCTATGGGATATGGCAAAAAGAGCACACAAAGAAAAAATACATACCTTCCTTAGGAAAATTGTTAACTAACTAATCTAGAAAAGAAGTATAAAACACAAATATGCAAAATAAGAAAAAGGGCAAAATAGTTCAAACTAGCAGAAGTTATTTTAAAAATCAAGAGGTGCCAAGTGTGGTGGTTCATGCCTGTAATTCCAGCACTTTGGGAAGCCAAGGCAAGAGGATCAGTTGAGCTCAGGAGTTCAAGAATAGCCTGGGCAACATAGCAAGATGTTGTCTCTACAAAGCCAGGTGTGGTGGCATGTATCTGTAGTCACAGCTACTTAGGAGGCTGAGGTAGGAGGATCGCTTGAGCCCTGGAGCTCAAGGCTGCAGTGAGCCATGATCGTGTTACAGCACTCACCTGGGTGACACAGTGAGACCCTGTCTCAGAAAATAAAAAATAAAATTTTAAAAAATCAAGAGGTTACATTGTTTAGTTCTGCAAATAACATATAAAACAGGGACAAAAATGGTTACTTTTAAAGAGAAATTTAAATTGAATTCAGATTAAAATAGAAACAGATAACTTAATACAGAAAAAATAGAGTTGTCAAAAGGCACCAGGCACAAATGTTCTTTCAGAGTTATTCCAAGAAATGTTTAAAGAACAACAAAAAATCATATCTTCATTTTCATAAATGTTTAAAAGGTATCTGATAAAGCTCAATGTCTATTCTTGAACTGAAAAAAAAAACATTTCAGTAAGAGGAATAGATCTTAACACCATATCTGTCTAAATTTAAAAGTGAATTTCATGCTAAAAGCAAACACTAGAATTATTCCCATTAAAGTCAGAAATAAACAAGGTGTTCTAATATCATTGCTATTATTGTATGTTTTACTGGAGGTACTAGCAATTCTAATTAGGCAAGATAAAGAATTATGAAAATTAGAAAGGAATAAGTAAAACTATTAATATCTTTAGATGATATAATTCTGAACCTGGAAAAATACAAGAGAAACAACAGAGAAACTATTAAAAATAGTGAGAGTTTTGTAAGGTGGCTGAGAAAATTATCAGTATATAGGAGTTCATAACCTTCACATATACCACCAACAGCCAATTAGAATGTAAAAGATCAGACCACATTTATAACATGAATAAAATGAAATATTCTGTTTGAAAAAAAATTAAAGCTAAAAGGCAAATGAGAAAATGAAAATTCTTTGCAAGTCATGGTAGGCAAAGGGCTAATTCCTTTAACATATGAGGAGCTCCCACAAACCAATAACGAAAAAGACCAAGAGCCCAAAATAGATATGGTTAAAAAAAAAAGCATATCACAGAAATAAAAATACAAATGCCTATACTGATTGCTTTCACTTTAAATCAATTATGGTAAAGTTCAAATGGGCCCCAAATGCTGCCCAGTAATCATACTGTTTCTTATTTCAATTACTCTACCATACTTTCCTTAGGGGATTGATTCATTCCTTTCTATATAATCAAATATCCACCACTCTCTCTCCCATTCTCATTCTCCACTGCTACTACTCAAGCCCAAGCCACCCTATCTCTCATTTAGATTATTCTAATAGCCTCCTAACTGGTGACTACAGCTATTCAACCATATGAGTCATTGATAAACTGAAAAACTTATGCATATTTTTGAAAAGCAAATATTTAACTGAGCACTTACTATGTATCAACCACTGTTCAAAATTGTCCCTAATCCACAAATCTATATTCTAGATGGAGGAGGCTGAAAACTATATAAACTTATATATGTTAGGTGATGAATGTCATAGAAGAAAAAGCAAAAAGGAGGAAATAACCAGTTGATACTTTCTAACTGAAGTCGGAGAAGTTCACTCTAACAAGATGACCTTTGAACAGAGATCTGAAAAATTGAGGGAGGGAGGCTTGCAGGTATTAAAGTGCAGAACATAAATTCAAGCACTCAAGAACATACACTTTAGGTATATTAATTGTGCAATTTTAGTGCTTGTAAATCTTTAAAAATTTGATAGGGCCTGACAACCTCTCCTTTACCACAGCTGGTGCCTACGATATCAACTAATTCACACCTATTTCAAATACGAGCTAAATTGCTTGTTTGTTGGTGTATGTGAAGGCTGTGAACTTCTGTCCAGATAGAGACAGCAAAGCTAAGCATTGAGTATTCATACCGTAGTCAGTTGAAAAATAAACACAAATACCCTCCTCCCTTTATTGACCCTCTAAGCTTTGGCTGTCTTTACTGAAAAACATCCTTTTAATTTTATCCTGAAAACAACATGGAGAATGACTTTCTTTCAAAACAAGTTTTCCCTTGAAGAGAAACACATGTTCAAAGTACAAACAACATTCCAGTATTCAGCTAAAGGCTACTTAATTTTTGCAGGATGATATCATACTTAGGCTACTGAATATGTTCCCGTACATATAATTTGTTCTACAATTCTATAGTATAGGCCCAATTCACACAGACAAATCCATGATTTTATGCAACTAATTAGAGAATAACAAAAAGAGATGTTTGAAATACAAATACTTCCCAGGTTACAAATAATTCCTAAAATTAATCAAAAGTAATGACCCAACATTATTAAAAAAATAAAATTTCACAAATTGATTAAAAAATTATTTGTAAAGAAAAGGTATAAGAATAGCTAAGGAAATTTGGGGGAAAAGATTTATGGATAAACCAAGCTACTGGTTATCTGAATAAAATATAAAGGTATAATAGTTTAAAATGTAATACTGGATCAGATAAAGAGATAAGCTAAAAGAGTCTCCAGGAACATTTACATGATTATATGGTGACATTTCAAATAAGGATAACCCAATTACTCAAATATAGCATTAGAACATTATTCATTTTGGACAAAATAGAATAGTTAGATCTCAACCATATATCATATATGTGTAAGGATAATCCTAACCACAGTAACAGATAAACTCCCTAAATCTCAGTCACTTCAATACTCATTCATTTTTTGCTTGTGTAAAGACTGGATGGACTTGGGAGGATCTGCTCAATGCAATTATTCAGAGAACCCAGCAAACAGAAACTTCACCATCTTCAAACTCTATCTTGAAAATTGCCCAGTATATCAACGTCTGTCTGGGAAATAATGGAAGAAGTGGGGAAGATTACCTGGAAAGTTTTGTGGGGAAGGTGAAAATCATGCAATCATTTTACCTGTATTCCACTGGCCAGAATTTGCCTAACTTTACGGAGGCTGGGAAATATTATTTGCCCAGGTGCCTAAGGAAAGAAGAAATAGATTCAGTAAGCACTTAGCCAGTTTTTAACATACTATGTCATTCTGGTTACCAAATATCCTACCACACCCAGAACATACACCCTCCTTCCTCAACAGAGGCAATTCAAAGTTCCATCCAGTTACTATAACCAGCTCAAAGTCCAAGATCTCTGAATGAAGCATGGTTCTTTCCATCAATTCTGGATATACCTTCTTAAACACCAGTTATAGAAATTTCTCCCCTGCCACCAGGCCCAGCATACTAGGATGAGTAAGGACAAATTTATAATAGAAGCTGCCATTCCCATTACGGAATATGAGAGATACAGAGGACACACAGTTCTGTTATAGTTATGATATCTCACTAGCAAGCATTTTGAAGTCCTCTGATCCAGGAGTAAGGGCATTTCTTTGATTTTAATTTTGCTATCCGGAAGGAAGTACTTGTTCATTGTTTTTCAAAGCACTAGAGCCATCCTCTTGGAGATTTTTTTTTTCATGATTACCGTATGCCGCATTTGAAATAAATGATGGAGAGTGTACCCTCCTTGGGGGTTTTTATAGTTTTTGCATCCCATCTCTTCCCTGACAAAGTTTGGGAGCCCCAAAGTACATTTAACGATAGAACATTCAAAGGCTGATGGAGTCCAGTCTTGCAATTACTTTGGCACCAAAAACAGGCAAATGACTATAGTTTTTGAGAGGAGGGTGTCTATTCTATTACATACATTGGTAGCATCTCTTAAAGTTCTTTCCTAAATAAAGTTTTCAAGCCTGCCTTGCATTTTCCTTCCTTTGCCCTTAAGCCTTAAAGGCTATCATGTTTGGAAGGAAATTGCACACCCTTACTCAGGTCTATGCTGGAGCCAGGAGTCTCAGTGGATCTTTGTACACAATCTCTTATCACTTGGGACTGGAAGCAGTGATTTTCCATCCTTTGCTTTTCATTTTTGTTTTGCTTGCAAACTAGTAAATGATTCCCACAGCCCAACACTCACTAATAACATTTCATTTTCCAGTCTTTTTTCCTAGAGCTATAGGGTTAGGAACCATGTGGCCCACCTTCTAAAAAATTGCAGATGACCATTTTAATAACTGTTTTGTCACTGTATGACATGAATCTCATTTTTTAGCCCTGGCTAGTCATTTTCCTCCCGACCCTGTGCCAGAGCCTATATTTTGGGCTTCTTCCCCATCCCCCACCCCTATAGGAGTATCATTTTTCTAGCACCAATTTCTCTATCAGAATAGTGCTACCTGTACTATAACAAAAAATTCCACTCTCATTGGTTTAACAAAACGGATGTTTATTTGATGATCACTTAAGTCCAAATAGCATTATTTAGGCTGATAATTGTGATAATTATTCCTTCATCTTAAAAAGGTAGGCATCCATCTAAGACATAAAAAATGAGTGGGAGATATGAGATTTGATGGGCCACACCTGGAAATGGCTCAGATAGTTTTCATCCACATTCCACTTAAGGATTAAGCAATTCCTAAGTCACATGACCCAAACCTAACATCAAGAGGGGTTGGAAAATGTAGATTAGCTGTATACTAATTGGTTTGATCAATTAGTATACCAATCAATTATTGGTTTGATCAATTAGTTTGCCAATCTCTGCCAGAACACACAGGGGTAAATCCAGATGGATTAAGAGCTACATTCAGGCCAAGCACTGTGGCTCATGCGTATAATCCCAGTACCTTGGGAAATCAAGGTGGAAGAATCACTTGAAGCCAGGCGTTTGAGATCAGCCTGGGCAACGTGGCAACGTGGTGAGGCTCCATCTCTACCAAAAAAAAAAAAAAAGAATACAAAATAAAAACTGAATAGCCAGGTGTGTTAGCATGTGGCTGTAATCCTGGCTACTTAGGAGGATTCCTTGAGTCCAGGAGTCCAAGGCTGCAGTGAGCTATGATTACGCCACTGCTCTTCAACATAGCGACAGAGTAAGACTCTAAAAAATGAAAAAAATAAAATAAAAAAGAGAGAGCTACATTTAAACATATAGCTATAAAAATACAAGAGGAAAACATGGAATAATTTGAAGATGATAAGAATTCTATGAGGAATGGGAGTTTACCCTACCTGCAAGCTACTAAGTTAGCCTGCAACAATTTTAGGGATGCCGGCAGAAGACACGTGGTCCTGGATTAGAGACAAATAATTTTATTAGTCATGGCAAAAACAAGAGGCAGAGTGTGAGCATGATGTTTGTGTCAGTCTCCCCATTGGGTTGGGGGTCCCTAAGACCACCCTGAGGCTCAATGATTCACTAGACTCACAGGAGGCTGGGCACAGTGGCTCACGCCTATAATCCCAGCACTTTGGGAGGCCAAGGCGGGCGGATCACCTGAGGTCGGGAGTTGGAGACCAGCCTGATCAATATGGAGAAACCCCGTTTCTCCTAAAAATACAAAATTAGCCAGGCATGGTGGTGCATGCCTGTAATCCCAGCTACTCGGGAGGCTGAGGCAGGAGAATTGCTTGAACCCGGGAGGGAGGCAGAGGTTGCAGTGAGCCGAGATCACGCCATTGCACTCCAGCCTGGGCAACAAGAGTGAAACTCCGTCTCTTAAAAAAAAAAAAACTCACAGGAGTCAGAAAATGCTGCTATACTCATAGTCATCGTTTATCACAGATTAAAGGATATAGATTACAATCAGCAAAGGGAAAATGTACATGGGGCAAAACCTAGGACAAAACAGGGGCAGGGGCAAGCTTCCAGGTGTCCTCTCCCAGTTGAGTCATATGGACACACTCCAAAAATGATGTGTGAAAACATGTACTAATGTTGTCAACCAGGGCAGCTCACATTGAGCCTTGGTGTTCAAGGTTTTTACACAGCGTCAATCACATAGGCGTAAATCACTTACAGGACTGAACTCAGCTACTCCATCTCTAGCCTCCCAGAGAAAGAAATGTTCACCATAAATCACATTGTTAACATAAACTGTCTGATCAAATCGGTACCACGTTCGCAAAAGGCTCAGAGGTCATCTTCCAGGAGCTGTCCAAGAGCCAGTCCCAAAGACAGGCCTTTCTCAGGATGTACTTATTTCTCCCAGCACAATGTGTGACAACTTGTGCAAAGTGTTGCCAACTAGGATGCTCACCTGATGCTTGGGGTCTATGGTTTTTAATGGGGGGGTCAGTCACATAGATATAAATCACCTGTATGATTGACCTCAGCTACTCAGACTCCAGTCTCCCAGAGCACAGATCAGTACTCACCATAAATCACTTAGATAAAACTAGCTGATCAAAGTGGTATTAGAAGGTCCAAGGCCTTATGCATACAAAAATGCTCTTATCACAAAGAATTGTTAGTTCAGAGCTCATCTCCCAGGAGCTGACCAAGAACCAGTCTGGAAGACAAGCATATCTTGGGAATGTGCAGAGTTTGAGCAACCCTGGCCAGCTGAGTTAACCCCTTCCTGTATACTTGTATGCTCCCAAGTCCTATGGGGAAAACACAAAGGACCATCATTTGTTTGATACCTGTAGATTCACTGCAGGAGAGGAGTATTGAACTTGACTGATTTTTGTCCTGGAGGAGATGCTACTCATTCCTCAAGCTTGCTCAGTGCAAATAAAATCCTGAAAAATGACCCAGGTAAAAGGTGAACAGGGCTTTGAGCTCTTGGTATACTTTGCGAGAACCTGTGGAAGCTCAAGGCTTATGGTAGATTGCATTGTCCAACAAGGGTAGGCTCTCTTACATAAGATAAAAAACAGATGGCAAATTGAAGTGATTGATAAATTTGGTTACATAAAAACACTTATACAGCACAAAAGATACCATAAAAATGAAACTGGGGCATAGAATATAGTAAGCTGGAATGATCATTATTTCCACTCTAAAAATTCTAATAGAAAAAATTACAAAATCATAACTTTTCTTGAATCCAACAAAGAGATGTGGTAGTCAGAAAACCAAGCAGCCAGAGATCTAGGGAAGTACAAGCACCTCCTAGGAACAAGATTTAAGAGCACTGCCTCACTTGTGACAGAGCACAGAAGGAAGATGGGGTTGCCATAAAGGTAAGAAGTATTTGATTAAAGTTTTTGACGAATTGCTGCAGCTGAATGTGGGCTAACTTGAGACTATGAAGCCCTGAGAGCTGCTGACATAAGGGGAATTTGCATCTAATCTTAGGCTCATAGATATGAGCCTACACTGGACACTCAGGAGAAAGATGGGAGACAGGGCAGATAAAACTGTTGAGGATGTAGGCCTGAAAGAGGAGGGGCTGCTGCTGTAGGAAAGATACAAATCTCCACTAGGACCCTTTTTCCCTACTGGAACAAACAAACAAACAACAACAAAAACTTAAGCCACTGGAAGGAAGGACATCAAACACTGTCACCCAGGACACAGGTGAAGACTCACTGTGACTTGTGAAAGGGTAATAGAAAAAACAACAACAACGACAACAAAAAACCCTGTATCCCTGGAAAGGGACAGAAAGCTATCCTGTGCCCAGACAAATAGATACATCTCCTAATTGGGAAAGGGGCAAGAGACACTCCTGGAAAAGATTTATCAAAGATACAGTGAAGAGTTTTGCTGTCACAAGGAAGAGTGGCAGGATCACTAAGAGTAACAATCCCAAGATTTAGCCATGGTTCTTTAAGTATCAAAACTACAGAAAAACTTTTAAACATCAAGAGCTCAAAAAATTCTTTCCATGAGTCTTTTTTTTTTAAGAAATCTGCTAGAAAATAAACTTTATTCAAACAAAAAAATGACTAGAGAAACTTCAGCAATTTTGCATTAAATATACTTAATTGCAAATCTCAGATCAAAATTAAGGTGAGAACAGGGTATAATAATAATAGGTTATACGATAATGCTATTTGTTTTGTGCTGTATGTTCTGATGAATAAAAAATGATGCAACTAAAAATAGGAAGAGAAGGTAGATGAAAAAAGGAAAGTAGGAAAACTCAATAACTGGTATTTAAGCAACATGTGAAAGTTAAAGAATGTCATTAAAGATGGACAATACAGATTCTAAATAAAAAATGGGGGGGCGCTAAGGGCATTAAAAAAAGTATAAGCAAAAGGACAACAGAAACATAAACCTTCCTAAATACCAAATTTAAGATTTTGTTTTTAAAGGAGAGCACAGTAAACACATTATAACAAAAAACAGACTAAATGTAATAAATATAATAATTACAGCATAAAATCTGGCAGGGTTGACAGCAAACATATTCATCTTAACACATGTGAAAGGGCTTACTTCATTTATTAAATGGAAAAGATCTTCATTTGGCTTCATAAAGAACCAACTATATGCTCTATTCAAGAGAAACACCTAAAACAATTATTTAGAAAGGCTAAAAATAGGCCGGGCGCGGTGGTTCACGCCTGTAATCCCAGCACCATGGGAGGCTGAGGCGGGTGGATCACCTGAGGTCAGGAGTTCCAGACCAGCCTGGCCCACATGGCAAAACACCATCTCTACTAAAAACACAAAAATTAGCTGAGCGTGGTGGCGTGCACCTGTAATCCCAGCTACCGAGAATTGCTGGAACCCAGGAGGCAGAGGCTGCAGTGAGCCGAGATCGTGCCACTGCACTCCAGCCTGGGCAATGAAGCAAGACTCTGTCTCAAAAAAAAAAAACAACAACAACAAAAAAAGATTGAAAATAAAAGAATATCTAAGGTCTTCCAGGCAAATGGAAACAAGAAAGCAGAAGCACCGGCTGGGCGTGGGGGCTCACACATGTAATCCCAGCGCTCTGGGAGGCTGAGGCAGGTAGATCACCTGAGGTCAGGATTTCGAGACCAGCCTGGCCAACACGGTGAAATGCCATCTCTACTAAAACTATAAAAAACCAGGCGTGGTGACAGGTGCCTGTAATCCCAGCTAACGGGGAGGCTGAGGCAGGGAGAACTGCGTGAACCCGAGAGCCAGAGGTTGCAGTGAGCCAAGATGGCACCAGTGCACTCCAGTGAGACTTTACCTCAAAAAAAAAAAAAAAGCAAAAGCACAATATTGACACAATACTGATATTGGATGAAGTAGCAAGCAAAGCAAGCAAACTGTTGTAAGGAAAGATTTTTGAACTATTTTTCTCAACACATTTGTAAAAATGGAATAAAAGGAAATTAAAAGAGAAACTCATGCACCTGATTATATGGCAGAAATAAATGGCAGAAAAAGAAATAACATGATAGAAAAACAACATAAAATCAAGACAATTGACAAATTGGGAAAAATATTTGCAGTACATAAAACAGGTAAAGGGCTACTATCCCTAATATATAATAAATAAACCTTAAAAATTAGGGGGAAAAAGGAAAAAAAAACCCTCACCAGTGGAAAAATGGGCAAAAAAAAAAAAAAAATCAAAAAATTGATACAAAAGTGGTCCTTAAACATTAAAAAGCATTCAACTATCCTCCCAAAGAGTAAGCAATACATAGCCAAATTACACAGAGGTAATATTTCTTACCCATCTTACTGTCACAAAGAGGTCATGGGAGGCAACAGAGCCAGACTCCATCTCAAAACAAACAAAAGAAAAACAAAAACAAAAACAAAGAAACAAATAAAAAAACAAAGAGGTGATGGGAAAATAGGCCTCTGTCATACACTGCAGTGGGCATACATACCTTCATGGAGGGGAACTTAGCAATTTTCAACAAAACTACACATGCATTTACATTCTGACACAACATTCCCACTTCCAGAAATTTACCCTGAAGACAGACCTGCAACAACATGAAATACATACTGTTTTTTCATATATTTCCTTTGCAACATTGTTTGTAATTGCACAATGTGAAAATAATCCACATACCCATAGATAGAAGAGTGGTTTAGTAAATTCTTATACATTTACCCAGTGGAGTACTATAAGACAATTTTTTAAATGAGGAAGATCTCTATGAACAAATCTGCAGTGATTGCCAGGATATATTTTAAATGAAAAAGGCAAAGTTCACGTAATCATGTAGAGACTGCTAATTTTTGCATAAGAAAGAATATGAGGTAAGAAAAATAGACATATATTTGTTCATCTGTGCAAACAGGAACACAGGAAGAATTTATCAGGGATTAATGAGATTTATTGTTTACAGGGGATGGGCGGGAATGGGGTGGAAAGAACAAACAATGGGAAAGGGGAGAGTAGTCACTCCTCCGATTATAGTATTTTGTGTAGCTCTGACTTCACGAACAGTGTTGCCGTTTCATATACATAAAGGAAAAAAAAAAAACTACAAAGGATGGAGGAAAAATCATTAAAATAAAATACTGTCAGAACCATATAAATTTCACTACATTTCAAATGAAGTACTACATATACTGAAGGGAGGAGGGAAACCAGTATTCACCCAGGGAACTTTATATATATATTTTTAAATTGAGATATGATTCACACAATATTCACCCTTTTAAAGTGCAGTTCAGTGGATCTTGTATATTCACAAGGTCGTATAATCAGCGCTATCCAATTCCAGAATACATTCATCTTTCTAAAAATAAATGTCAGACTCATTAGCATGCACCCGCTATTCTTCCCTCTCCCAGCTCCTAGCAATCACTGATCTATTTTCAGTCTCTATGGATTTACTTATTTTGGACATTGCATATAAGTGGAACCATATTGTGTGTTTAGCTTCTTTGTTAGCATGATATTCTTAAGGCTCATCCATTCACGTTGTAGTCTGTATCAATACTTCATTCCTTTTTATGCCTGAATCCAGTCCACTGTACGTATAAACCACACTGTTTACTCATCATCAGATGATGGATATTTGGATTCTTTTTTTTTAGCTATTATGCCACTATGAACATTCACATTCAAGTATTACATGTTTTCAATTCTCTTGGGCATGTATGGCTATGGGTGAAAATTCTGGTTGACATGAGACTTTCATCATGCCTATGTTGGTACATTTGACAGTGTCCCACAGGTCTCTGAGAATCTGTCCGTTCCTTTTTGGCTTTTCTTCGTAATTTCTATCTCATTATTGATTTTCTCTATTTGGTGAGACATTGTTCTCAGGCTTCCTCTTAGATCTTTAGGCATAGTTTACTTTGGTTCTTTGAACATATTTAAAATAGCATTTTCAATGTCTTTTTTGAGTAAGTCTGGAGTCTGGGCTTCCTCAGGGAATTTCTATTGCTTTTTTCCCCATCAGTGCATGGACCATTCTTGCTTGTTTTTGTGCATGTCTCATAATTTTTTGGTGAAAATTGGACATTTTAAATAACATGTTACAACTCTGTAAATCAGACTCCCTTTCCTCACCAGGTTTTGCTGTTGTTGTTATATTTTGCTGTTTACTGACCTTTCTGAACTATATATTTGTAAAGTCTATATTCTTTGTTGGGTATGAAATATCTGATTCATATGCTTAGTAGTGTGCTAATAATTGGACAGATTTCCTTAAATGCCTGGAATCAATACTTCTCTTTGTATTGGGGACTCTGCGTGTTGTGGCACACCTTTAATACTTAGCCACAAGTTAACAGCTTCTCCTTAGCCTTCACCTACTTATGCAGTGCCTCAAGGTCAGCCATTGGTGAGAGTTTAGGGCCTTCTCAGCTTTTTCCTGAGTATGCACACAGCTTTATGCATGTACATAATCTCCTTGATTCCAAAAAAATATGTCATAACTTATCAAAGTCCCTATCTTTTAGTTGTTCAACCTTTCTGAACTATTTATGTGTAAGGTCTATATTCTTTGTTGTGTATGGTCGTTGAAATCTCTGATTCATTAAGCTTAGTAGTGTGGTTACTTTTGGTTAAAAAGAGTAATAGAAAAAAAGCAATAGAAATTCCCTGAGGAAGCCCAGACTTCAGACTTACTCAAAAAAGACATTAAAGACGCTATTTTAACGTACTTAGTTTTTGGTTAATTTACTGTTTACCCCAACTGTTACTCACTGCCTAAGGCAGTCTTGATGTTAAAAAAAAAAAAAAAGCCTCTAATTGTTTTTGAAAAACAATCTCTGGGAAAAAGCTTATCTCACTGGGCAAGCTCTAACTCAGATGAAACAAATATAGCATTGCAAGTTAAGCCTTCCAGTTAACCATCGGTCAGGTCAAATAATGACAG
Organism: Pan paniscus; assembly: GCF_029289425.2. Classification (NCBI taxonomy): domain Eukaryota; kingdom Metazoa; phylum Chordata; class Mammalia; order Primates; family Hominidae; genus Pan; species Pan paniscus. Next base: position 117,304,014 of record NC_073253.2, on the reverse strand, counting down.
TACTCAGGGAATGTGTCTGAAGAAACTCCAACCCTGTTCTGAACTCCCTCCAGTGGCTGCCAGGCTGCTGGTTTGCACTATGATCATGGGCTGTTGGTTTTCACAGCTATCATGAATCTGGGAAGCAGATTAGAATAAGGCAAGGTTTCACAATGATCCCTGTTCTTATCAAGATTTAGATTCAAGATTCAGATATTTTTTCTTTAGTAAATACTTCTTGGATTGCTGCAAGCCTTTGGTTAATTCTAGAGTTCTGAAAGGTTGATTCTGATAGTTTGGACAGTTTTCTTATTGCTTTCATAGAGAGAAACATTTTTTGGATGTTCTTACCCTGCCATTTTAGCTGTTATTACCCCAGGTAACTTTTAAAGAGCTCTAAACAAATATTGAACTCTGGCTAGTAGGCTTCTGTTTTGCAGAGCTATCACTTAGCAATTCTGAAACTAGCTTGTGTATGTATTCTAGGGTTGAACTTTCAAATATGTAAATATATCCTCGATAATGGTAATCAATTTTCTCACTATTAAAGAACTTACATGTTAAAAGGACATAGGAGACAGCTTGTGGAGGCTCCCACTGGCCAAATTAAGTAGAATTTGAGCACTAAAATAATGAAGGACTTAATTTAAAATCCATGGACTGGATTTGCCCTTCTATATTAAACAACTAGGAAATTGCACAAAGTACACCAAACAACAGTTTTCAGACAATGGAGAACAGGTGGCAAAGGATAACCATAACTGACAGAAGAAAAACAAATGAGTTTGAGTGCTACAAGTATACCAGCTCACTGCCTGAAGTTTCCAAACCATAGTGCAGACAGAAGAACCCCAAAAGAGCTCAGTGGCCTTACTGAAATTAGAGACAGACTTCAGAGTTCAGAAAAGTCAATGTGATTAGAATTTGTGAGGCAAAATACTAGAGGAAGGAAATACACAGAAAAAGTGCTCCAAAGCTCTGTAGAAGGGTTCTTTCAAGTCTTTAGTGGAAGATCAACCTGCATGAGGTGTATAAAGAATATAACTAAGACCAGGAAAAAAACTAAACACTAGAAAGGAGTAGGTGGAACTATGCCTTCCACAAGCCCAGGTATAGTTTGTGTTCTGACCAGCCATTGTAGAAAGATTTCCTGATAGTCACAGTATCAGGTAGAGTTCCTAAAATGGTAATGCCTCGTAGTGGAGTCAGATGAACCCTAGACCAGGGTTTCTCAACCTTAGCACTGTTAACATTTTGGGCTATAAAATTCTTTTTGTGTGTGTGTATATATTACAGACAGCTTAGCAGCATCCCAGGCCTGTATCTGCTAGATGTAGCCCCCTCCCACCCCCAACCCTTGACTATGCAAAATATCTCCAGATGATGTTGCCAAATGTTCCCTGGGGGGAAAATCACTCCAAGTCGAGAATCAATGCCCTAGACTAATGGCTCTTGTAGACCCATTCTAACAAAGCACAAACCTCAAAATGACCATCTGATTCTAAGTAACTTCACTGCATGCCAGAAAAAGTCCAACAGTACTTGTAACAAAATCTAATAGCTAACAGCTAACAAATTTAAAACTCTTCCCTCTTAACTTTTTACTTGGACCATAACTCCTTCCAGTTGAGGTAAAAAGTCTTGGACAGACTCAGCAGTGTGGAGGATAGTGACCCCAACTTCACAGTCTGGCAAACTCTGGGTAGGTACAGAGACATTTTCCTTTTACTTTTTTGTCAGTCTGAAATTATATCAAAATAAAATTTAAAAGAAAGAAGTACAAAAACAATGTATGCATCTGACACAGCAAAAATAATTTTCTCTCTGCATAATCTCTTGAATTCCATTATTCTATTTATCAATTTTTTTTTTTTTTTTGAGACAATCATACTCTGTCACCCAGGCTGGAGTGCAGTGGTGCAATCTTGGCTCACTGCAACCTCCACCTCCCAGGTTCAAGCAATTCTCATGCCTCAGCCTTCCAAGTAGCTGGAATTACAGATGCTGGCCACCACGCCTGGATAATTTTTTGTATTTTTAGTAGAGACAGGGTTTCACCATGTTGCCCAGGCTGGTTTTGAACTCCTTGCCTCTAGCGATCTACCCGCCTCAGCCTCCCAAAGTGCTGGGATTATAGGCATGAGTCACCACGCCCGGCTGAGTTATCTAAATTCTTAAGCTCCTGAAATAAGTAGAAACTCTTGAGAGTTTGTGAATACAGGTTAACCAGATGGCCTTCCCTGCCATTAAAGGAACTAATGTGCAGGAAACATGGATTAGCATTATTCAGTTTACCAAGAACTTCAAAATTTTTCCCAGCATAGCAAAAGTGAAACATTTGAAGGGATTTAAAAATTTCTGTTTTCCTTTTAAATAGCAGTACTGTGATGTATAAAGCAGTCCTTTCCTCAGTGAGTCATCTTACAACTTCTTTGCTTAGTGGAAATATTCTTTTAATCTTACCACCTTCAGAATTTGTTCTTAAAAATTAGAATCTATGATTCCTCAAAATTTTTAAAATTAGTAAAAACTAGATAATATACATTCTTGATTTAATGGAAATATTTATATGCAGTGAAACATAAAACGAATTATTGGTTGTATTGCTATATTTAAACAATTTTCTTAACTAAAATATAATTAAGAATCCCAAAATTGTCCTAGACAACTATTTTAGAATCAAAAAGTACATGATCACAAGTACTTAAAACTATAATAAAATTAATATTTATCTGTACATCCATAATAAGTTACTATTTTAGTTTGCTAGCAAGAATGATTTTTAAGAAGGGTGATCTGGTTTAAATAGCTGATTTCCTATGTTTCCATTATTATTTTAAATATATATTGACATTTATGTTTAAGGAAACAACAGAGCTGAGCCAGTGAAGTACATTTCATGATAAGCACTAAAGAGAAAATATGAGATCACTAAAATCCCCAAATTACTTCATAAGGGAAACAGTCTGAGGGATATTATTAAAAATCAATTTAAGTACATATTGGATTTGTGAAAGGCTTATATAAGCGTAAGTTGAATTTACTTTAAAAAAAAATACAAAAACAAACATTCTATAATTCTCCCCAAGAGACTTATTCAAATATGAGTTTAAGTAATAGCTGCAGGGCCTGGGGTGAGAAAGCTGGGCATGGTAGTGCATGCACCTGCAGTCCCAGCCCTTTGGGAGGCAGAGGTGGGAGGATCACTTGAGCCCAGGAGTTTGAGGCTGCAGTGAGCTGTGATTGCAATATTGTACTCTAGTCTGGGCAACAGAATGAGATCCTGTCTTAAAAAAAACATTTTTTTTTTTTTAGATGGAAAAGTTTGCAGAAAGAGGCACTAATCAATCATCAAACGTAATTTTTTTCCCCTGAAACACAGCAATATTAGATTGCTGTTCTTTTCGCCTTCTGCTTGCTTCCCATGAAGGATGAAGAGGCAGCTGCAATTGCTGTTTTGTATTTTCAAGTCTTCCTGATAGCTTCTTATTAAACTGATTCTTGATCTGAGGCTCATTCTGTGGAAAATCTAGGAAGAGAAAGCAAAAATAATAATAACTATATACTTAAAGAGCATATAGGAGAAGTAAAGTTCATCTTTTTCAAACCAATGTTAAAAAAAGAAGTTTTGTTTTCTTAAATGGAATATTTCACAATTTAAAACTGAAGTCTAACAGGGAATAGTTTGAAGTTGAAAATTTATATACAAGTAGTCGATTTTGACACACATGCTTTCTAACACTTATAAGTAGATGTTTATTGAGTGCCTCTTAATTTATGCTGTGCTGTCTTATTTATAATAACATAAAGAAAGGAATCACTCTGTTGTACTAGCATGGAAGGCAAAAAAGAAGGGCATCATGTATTTTCAAAGGAACATCATTAGCTTATGATATCTGTGTACATGAAGCAGATGTAGCCAGAAAATTCACATCTTAGCTAAGACACTCCACTGAGTCTGACAATACTGATAGTGCTTACTCATTTTTAAAGGCTATAAGTTGATTCCACTCCCGTGTGTTATTGAACCAAAAGTGGTTATTACAAGGCAAATAGTACTAAGTCTACTCAAGAATATAAGACAAAGTTCTTTTTTAGTTGTAATGTTAATCTCCAGATATGAAGGTGGCAACTTGTATTCTAGTCCATATAGTATCTTAACATTTTACATGATTTTGAACCAAGTCTTATTTGGCGAAGATACACTAGTATGAAAAGATATGCATCAATGCACATTTTAGTTGCTTACAGAACTTAGGAGACAGAATCAGAAAGAAAAAGAGAGACAAAAAAAATTAATATAGACTTATTAATCAGTCCTATGACTATGTAATTTCTCCATTGCAAGTTAGGAATCATTGTCAAAAGACTTCTTTTTTTTAAGACAGAGTCTTGCTCTGTTGCCCAGGATGGAGTGCAGTGGTGTGATTTTGGCTCACTGCAACCTCCGCCTCCCAGGTTCAAGCAATTCTCCTGCCTCAGCCTCCTAAGTAGCTGGGATTACAGGCGTGTGCCACTACGCCTGGCTAATTTATGTATTTTTAGTAGAGACATATTGGTCAGGCTGATCTCGAACTCCTGACCTCAGACGATCCACCCGCCTCAGCCTCCCAAAGTGCTGGGATTACAGGCATGAGCCACCGTGCTCGGCCTGTCAGAAGCCTTTTAAAGACCTCTTTAAGAAAACAAATGTAAAAATGTTATATAAACCAGTACACTGTTTGGGATAATATTTACAAAACATTATCTAGACAGAAATCAAAACAACCCTTATCTTATACAAATCACATGTGCTCTAGAAGTCTGTTACAATATTCAAAGAGTGGCTGTAGAGATGAAAAGTTTAAAAAAAAACTGTAGAGGATGTGGAGAAATAGGAACACTTTTACACTGTTGGTGGGACTGTAAACTAGTTCAACCATTGTGGAAGTCGGTGTGGTGATTCCTCAGGGATCTAGAACTAGAAATACCATTTGACCCAGCCATCCTATTATTGGGTATATACCCAAAGGATTATAAATCATGCTACTATAAAGACACATGCACACGTGTGTTTATTGCGGCATTATTCACAATAGCAAAGACTTGGAACCAACCCAAATGTCCAACAATGATAGACTGGATTAAGAAAATGTGGCACATATACACCATGGAATACTATGCAGACATAAAAACTGATGAGTTCATGCCCTTTGTAGGGACATGGATGAAACTGGAAACCATCATTCTCAGCAAACTATCGCAAGGACAAAAAACCAAACACCGCATGTCCTCACTCATAGGTGGGAATTGAACAATGAGAACACATGGACACAGGAAGGGGAACATCACACACCGGGGACTGTTGTGGGGTGGGGGGAAGGGGGAGGGATAGCATTAGGAGATATACCTAATGGTAAATGACGAGTTAATGGGTGCAGCACACCAACATGGCACATGTATACATATGTAACAAATCTGCACGTTGTGCACACGTACTCTAAAACTTAAAGTGTAATAATAATAAAAATAAAACAAAACAAAACAAAACAAAAACCTGTTTCATAAAAACTGAGATTTGAATAAGGCAGTATTTCTAAATGAATGTATTATTTTATATATTACATAGAGTTGTATATGTAAATAAACTGGTAAATATTTTAAGCATACAAGCTAAGCACAAAAAACCCTTTATTTGGATAGTCTCATTGTGAAAATGTAGGTATGTCTTATATTTACAGTTATCCTGTGTTTGTGAATATATGGTATAAATGGGGCATACTGACATGTTTCTGCCAAATCCTGTATTATCTTCCTTTTAGGCATACAATCAGAATATAGTTTCCATTCCTGCCGCAGTTAGGTGAGGTCATATGGCTAATTGAGTTATGGCCAATAAAATGTGAGTAAAAGGCCTGGACCATAAAATCCTCACATTCAATCTTCCATTACTTTTCTATCGCTGATGAATGAAGAGAACTCCTAGGATCCAGAGGAGGCAAGAGGCACAAGACAGAATAAAATTCCTAGAAGCAGACAGACTGATAGATGACAAACCACTGAGATTTAGCAGGTAGTCTACTATGAATAATACTAAAATTGGTACTCTGAAGTACCATTACAATAACATAAAAATTTGGCATTGGCTTAGCAGTTCGGTGGTGGGTAGCAAGGAAACAGATAACTGAGAATGAGAAGTAAGCAACCTATGTGCCAAAGAAACAGGTAAAACTGTTGTCAGTGATAACTTGGCAAGCAGGTCACAAGCCTATGGAGTTTGCTGTACAAAGGTAACTGGCTGGAAAGAATAAAAAGATCAGTGTATTACTGGCTGTCCTTGACAATGCACTACACAAAAGAGAACAGAGAGAACAAAAGAATCTAGATATTTGGGAACTTAAGGTTCAGAAAAGCCTTTGACTCCCAAACAGTAACCTGTAAGTCTAAGAAAAGTTTTAAGCAATAAAAGGCCCACAGCAACTCAGCCCTAGAGCAGAGATAAGACTAAATGTATGGCATTCCCATCCAAATCTGATTAATTTTCAATGCAGTAGATGCTGAATGAGAGTGGGAAGTGGGAAAAACAAAACAAAACACAAACAAATAAGACAAGTTTGAGAACTAGCTCAAAGAAAGAATTTTCAGTACGGTAACTAGCCCACAGATGGACTGAAGGAAACAGAGGTCAGAAATCCACTGAGTTTTTGAGGAGGTGTATAGTGAAAGAAATCACAAGCCTGGGATGGAAAAAACCTCTGCTGAACTTTGTACAATCTTCATCATTTTATATTTGTACCAGTGACTTGGGGCAAACTCCAAAGAGATCATGTTAAATACCCACCTCAGATGTGGCCATGAAACAAAGACCCTCCCTAGACACGGACCATGAAGAACAATGGATAAAGAAGTTCCTCTCAGAGCCTTCATAATCTTTGCTCAGCAGAATTTCAGATAGTAGACCTGTTGTGTGCCTTCCATTTTTTCCTTAAGCAATCAAGAGTTTTTATTGTCATTGCTTTGTCCCTGTTCTGCTACTCGATACATGGTATATCATGGTATGAATTTCTTTTTGGTACAAAGGTCACCAGACTTTGAAGAATCTCATCCATGAGATTTGATGGAAAATACTCCATGACCAGTGATCCTGGACTTTGAGCTAGATGCAGTGACTGGATGTGACTTTGGGTTGGCTGACTTGGGAAGGAGGTAAGTGTGCTCTGTGTAGGAGGAAAAGTGAAATGGCCATCTGGTGATAGAAAGTCTGGTCACTGGCAGAAAAAGTTATGTGTTCACGAAATTCCACTTCCTCTTTTCTCCTAGATATATAGTAAGACTGCATTTCTTAGCTCCCCTGTGGCTAGATGGGGTCATGTGACTGAATTCTGGCTAATGATATGTGAGCAGAACTGGTTTCTGCTACTTTCAGGCCTTGCTCACAAACACCTGCAAAATTCTCCATGTACTCCATTCCCTTCTATTGGCAAATGGAGAATATTTGGAACCTGGAGGAGGAAAACGCCAAAAGATGGAAGAAGCCTGATCCTTGAATGACTATATGGAACACAGCCTCTCTGCTAATTCATCACAGTGGACTGTGATGTAAATGAGAAATGAATTTTTGCTATGTTAAGTTAGTGAAAGTCTAGGATTGTGTAAGAAGTCACTCTACCCAAATACATGAAACTTAGATTTGTTATGAATTAATCTGAAAATATTCTGATTATACTCTTGCCCAAGAAAGTAATATACTTGTTATTCAATGTTTAACGGCATGGCGTTAGTGTTTAGGATCACTAATAATTAAGATATAACTTACATAATTTACTTAAAAAAAGTGTTGGTTTAATTCGAGATAAGTTAAATAGACATAATATTTCCTGATAAATTTTGTCTATATCTTTCCCTCTGGCAGGACACAGAAAAAAAGAAAACCAACAACAAAAAATTATATTGATAATTATAAGATGCTCTGTTAACATTTCTGTGGGTACATAATTCATTCAGTCTATATTAAGCAACAACAATTTCTCATTCTTTTACTCTGGTAAAACATAGCTTAACTGCATATGAAGGTCAGGCAACTGTGAATACATACCTAGGGATCTTGTTTTTGGAGCCTGTTCTTTGAAATTTCTAAAAGAAGAAAAACACCATTATGACTTTTTAAAGATAAATCCTCTGATCTTAAGAAAATAACATAACAAAATTGATGATAAAACTAATTCAAAGGGCCACTATACTCCTTAGTCACACCAGCAAACAATAAAATAATTATGAAAGTCCCAGGTTGTAGCTATATCAAACAAAGGTTTGTTAGAATCCAGTGTTACTACAGACACATGAGGACCTATTTCCCTCACCACCTTTAAAGAGAATTTTGTTTGTAATGGGAAATATCTTGTCTTGGTTACCTTGCCTTTACACTTCGGGATTATCTAGATAAAGAATTTCTAAAGTCTTCTCACAGGAAGAATGACTCTCATATAACAAAAATTAAGATTTACATTTTGGCGGGGCACGGTGGCTCACGCCTGTAATCCCAGCACTTTGGGAGGCCGAGGCAGGTGGATCACAAGGTCAGGAGTTCGACACTAACCGGGCCAATATGGTGAAACCCGTCTCTACTAGAAAAAAAAACAAACAAAAAAAAAACAAAAATTAGCTAGGCGTGGTGGCATGCGCCTATAATCCCAGCTACTCAGGAGGCTGAGGCAGGAGAATTGCTTGAACCTGAGAGGCAGAGGTTACAGTGAGCCAAGATCACACCACTGCACTCCAGCCTGGGTGATAGAGTGAGACTCCGTCTCAAAAAAAAAAAAAAAAAAAAGATTTATATTTTGTGGTAAAGGGATAGTGGTGTGCCATTTTCAAATGAGGAAAAAAGTGCAGCTTTTTGAGGCAAGTTTGGAAAATATAAGTAAATATTTTAATTATTTCCACACTCCACACGTTTTTATGTCTTTGCCATACTGTGACATTTTTGAAAAATTTTTACATCACATTTTTCTATTTCATTAAAGACTATCCCTGACTTGTAAATATATGCAAAAACAGTTAATAGCTGTTACTGAAGAAATTAGCTAACCATAACCTTCACTCTAAAATGTGAAGATATCCTTTATCAAATTGGAATTACAAATAAAGTTAAACTTACTGTTTTATAACAGAACAGCTATGAAAAGTGGTGAGCAACAGAGATGGAGACAGCAACATCATCAAATAAAAAGCAGTCTGGAGAAACTCAGTTTAAGGGCAAGCAGCCTTATATACTGAAATGGTACTAGACAGTAAAATGACTGATGTTTACAATAATGGTCCTGGATCATCAAGAAAAAACACCATATTCTTTTCAGAAAGTTCTGTTTAGAAAGATACATGAAACATTTTCAAAAGTTTTTCATCAAAAAAGATTTCAAAGTTTCAAAACTTTGATAAGTGAAGGAATAAAATTTAAATTAGCTGGCATATTATTTGGCTATAACATCTCATTTTCTGATGAAACTAGGCAAATGTGGCATTGCCATATGTGTATCTGTACCTAATATCCCACTACAACCTTGGAGAGGGCCATGTCTAAAAACAGGATGGGTTGTACAAACTAGAATTATAGTCTCTTCATGTATGGACAAGTAGACATTTATAGCTTTTTTAAAAAAAACTAATGATTATTTCAGAATAGAAAAAGAATCTTACCTTCTAGAGCTTTTAGATTCAGATAAAGAGTGGAAAAACACTGATTCTAACTTTCTGGTTTCTGCACTTGGCTTGGTTTTGTCATTTCTTGTATCCCCATGAGTTTCACCTGTATCGTCAAGAAACACTTTTTCGAGTGGTTTTTGTTCCTTAACTGAAGAATGACAACTACTTTCCTTCTTTCGTGTCCGTCTGACTTTCCCAATGAAGAAGTCGTCACCGCTATCACTATCTTCAGACATGGAAGACTGCTTGTAAAACCTTTCTTCTGTGCTATCATCAAAATATTCCTTCTCTTCTTCACATAATTCTTCTCCGCCATCACTGTTACCAGAGAGTGAGCTATCAGATCCTTTGTTTTTTTTGGTTTGACTTAGAGTTTTCAGTTTTGGGTCAGCAGGTGTCTTCTGGGACTCAAGGGAAACTACAGAATCCTTTTCTGAAGGCTTTGATGGAGAATTTGCAATAGTCACTGCTTTAGGTCCATGTTCCATGTTGGCTATTTTTTCCTTTGAATTATGTATTGGTTTCTTCGCCAATATTTTGGTTTCTTTGACTTTTTGCTCACTGATGACAGTTCCTTCACGCTGTAAATTACTTCCATTATCATTTGAATACAAAGTATTCTCAGAATGATTGTCCTCTGAAGCATTCTTTGATGACTCAACTTCAGCAACATTTTGTCTTGCTTCTTTAAAGGCTTGTACAGCAGCTGCAAGAGAAACAGTGCATCACTCATTTTAGCACTGAAACATATAAAACATGACTGTTTTAGGACAGTATTTTTAAAAAGTATTTGAAAAGATTTAAGAGGGCAGTTGGAATTGATATTAAATACATATACTCGGTCTGAATTCACAAAGAAATCTTTTGACTTCTTAAAAACCAAACATAAGATATGCTCAGACGTATTCATTTTAAATTGTGAAAATGAAAAGAAAATGTTTTCTTCATGTCTTGGAGTTATGAAGAACAGTAAAAACATCACAGAATACAAATAAAAGGAAATGGCAACTTTAATTTATATAATAATAATGCATTATTATAAACTGTGCTTTCAGACATAAAATTCAGTATCATGTGACAAAAACATTTCATTTTATAAATATACTTTATAATAAACATATATAAAGTTATGTTCCTAAGTGGCAAAACCAAAACTAATGAGTTATGTCAATATTTAAAAAAAACTATTCAACTTTATCTTGTATATATTATATATAAAAAGATATATATTACGTATTATACGTTCACATACTAGAATTTATTAAACAATACAGATTTGGTTTTTCTTCAGAGATCACACTTTCTGTATTTTCAGACACCTTCCACACTGGTAAATATTTGAAAGAAACTTATATTTATAATAGAACCTCAAGAGTTAAAATAAGTGAATAGCCATTATCCAAAGTCTACAAATACATTAAGTACATGGCTTAAAAGTCATTTAATTCATACCTTTTAGCACATCTATCTTTTTCTTCAGAAGAGGATGTACTGCTAGTCTGGCAATTGCTCTTTCAGTTGCAGTAGAATCTGGCTGCAAATTTAAAAATATAATAAATGTATGGGAATGAAATAAAAATGACACTATTGAAAGTGAATAAAATAAAATCTATCATAGTCTTTAAAATTAGAGTTGGAGAATAGAACTAGTTAATATTCTCCTTAGATAAGATATGTGTATAATCAATCCATGCTAAAGACAAAGATCATCCTGACAAAAATATTACTGCCTTTGAACAACTAAAATTATCACTTAATCATTAATAAATATTCTTTGGATACGATACTTAATATTCTCAGAATTGTGATAAGCACCATGTGTAACATTAAAAAAAGAACATAGTTTTTACTATCAAAGAGCTTAAACAATCTAATTAAGAAGACTAAATTAATATCAAAGAATCAAATAACATATTAGTGCTAAACTGGGTGAGACTACTGTAATACTTGAAGTCCCATTTAACAGAGACCTAGAAATTATCTAACGCTCTATATTTCTATTTTAAATGTCTACTATCACTGACACGTTCTCAGGGCCTAGACTGAATGGGAACATTATATACAATATTGAATATATTTATAAATTTGGAAAAATCATAATGCCGGCTAATGACTTGAAATGCCGTATGAAGGCTGACAACATCTAAATTTCGACCTCCAGCTCCAATCGGAGCTCTAAGCTGATACATCAAACCACCTAACTTGACAACTATTTGACATTGTCAAAACAGAATTCTTTGATTTTTCCTCACAAATCTGCTTCTCCTGTAGCTTTTCCATTTTATTGTATGTAATTTCCATTGTTCTGGTTGCTCAGGCCTAAAACTCTAAGGATTCTTTCCCACTATTTGTCTTTCCCTCAAAACTCACAATACACCCCGTGGTTCCAAATGTAAAATATATCCAGAACCAGTCGCTTCTCACCATTTCTATTCTTACTACCTTTGACTAAATCACCAACACCTCTCACCTGGACCAACATAATTAAACTTATGCCTGGTCACTCTCCTTTGCAACTTGCTCTCTCAACAGTCAATTTTCCACACAACAGCCACGGTGATTTTTAAAAATGTAATCAAATCATGCTATTTCCATATCTGTTCTTCTTTAAGCTTTATTGCTTTCTGATGCTTAGCCCATAACATTGCAATCTCTTCTTTACCTGGAATACTCTACTCCCAAATATATACACGGCTGATCATCTCACTGTATTCAGGTCTCTGCTTAAATGTCATCTCAACTAGCACAACACTTCCCATCACTATTTACTTCACATCACTTACCACTGCATGGCAGTGTAGATGTTTTCATATCTGCAAAGCAGAGACTTTGTTTGCCTCATTGCTGTAGATTCAGTGCCTAGAATAGTGACTGGTAATAATAGTAGGCACCCAATACACATTTAATAAAGCAAGTGAATAAATTTCACTAGTGTGTGAAAGTAAAACAACCAGTTTCAAATGTCTTTATCCTAAATTTACCCTTCATTGTGAACAGTCAAATATAAGACATTTCCAACCCAGTATTATAAATGTACGAATACCAAAATAAAAACAAGATGATGGCAGTATGCAAGCTATTCTGTTTGTAGGATTTATCTGAGTAATGTCACTCAAAGAATAATTTATTTAAATTACACCTGGTGCAAATCCTGTGCCAGGACCATCTGCTATTTAATTACCTTGTGTACTAGGTTGAATCGCGTCCCCTCAAAATTCACATCCACCTGGAAACTCAGAATGTGAACTTATTTGGAAACAAAGTCTTTGCAGATTAAATTATGTGGAATCACAGTGGATCAGGGTGGTCTTAAGCCCAGTAATACTGGTTTCCTTATAAGGAGAAGAATATTTTGATATAGGGGCACAGAGAGACACAGTAAAGACTACGTGAACACTAAGGGCAAAGATTGGAGTTATCCTGGCATCAGCCACCAGTAGCTGAAAGACACAGGAAAGTTTCCCCTCTGGAGCTTCCAGAGAAAGTGTGGCCTCACTGACACCTTAATTTCAAGCTTTCACCCTCCTCAACTGTGAGAAAATAAATTTACTTTTTTGTTGTTGTTGTTGGGAGTCTCACTCTGTCACCCAGGCTGGAGTTGCAGTAGCGTGATCTTGGCTTACTGCAACCTCCGCCTCCCGGGTTCAAGCGATTCTCCTGTCTCAGCCTCCCGAGTAGCTGGGACTACAGGCACCCGCCACCACGCTCAGCTGATTTTTGTATTTTTAGTAGAGATGGGGTTTCACCACGTTGGCCAGGCTGGTGTCGAACTCCTGACCTTGTGATCCACCTGCCTCGGCCTCCCAAAGTGCTGGGATTACAGGTGTGAGTCACCGCGCCCGGCCAATTTACATAGTTTTAAACCACTCAATTTGTGATACTTTGTTATGGCAGCCTTAGGAAACTGATACGCATCTATTCTGACTATTAGACACAGCTTCTGTTCAACCTTTTCCAAGAAATGTCGTCTACTCATGGACCATTCATTTAAGTACAGCGCAAAGTGAACCTGTTTCTTCAACCTGCTGCTGAGTTTCCTGATACAATAGAGGAAAGATAGAAAAAAGATAATTTAGGAAGGAAGGTTATTGCTAGTATCCTGAGTCACTTAGTGACAAGCTGAGCTGCTGAAGGCATAGGTCAAACATGCTTGCTTGAGTATTAAAAGCTAGAATATAGAAACCCCAATAAAAAACATGATTTTTCAGGCTAAGAAGACTGAAAACAATATATGAAAATAGTCACATTAGTATATTGGGACCTACAAGATTTCAGATAATAAAACAAGTCACCAAATAATAAACTAAAAAGAAAAGACACACAGATCACAATGGTTTCAGACTTTAATTCTGGAAGTCAAACTATAGAGCAGCTAATGCTTCTAAAATTATGAAGGAAAAGAATTTCCAACCTAGGGAAGAAGAAAAATACTTCCACACATGCAGTTTATTCAAAAAAATTTACATCCCTTGTACATTTCTGTCCAAGAAGCTACTGGCTCCCCTAAAATGAGGAAGGATACAAATAATAAGAATGGCATAGGAGACAAGAAACAGAAGACTCAGGCAGAAGGAACTTCCCAGGATGATGGTGACAGGAGACTTAGGTTTGGGATACTTGGTGTGCTGAATATCTGGAGAGGACATATCAATAGCAGATGGAGAGTTTGGTGTTACACTACAGATAAGACAGAAAACTAACAAAATAAACCTATCACAAACTGTAGGAAACAGAAATATTATGCAGAAAAGTAGTAATAACTCAGTACATGACTCACAGTCACAATAACATAATCAATAAATGTTCATCTAATCTGATTCAAGTATATAAGGAGGATGAACGGGGGATATCAGGAGATAAGTATATGAGGAGGATGGAGGGGATATATGACTTAGAGCCTGAAGGAGAAAAGAGATCTAAATTCTTACCTACCACAACATAAAGTTAATAGCTAGTGCTTAAAATAAAAAAGCTAATACAGTACATAAACATCTTACTGTAGGGGTAAACTCTATGCGAACTAACTGCAATTGAAGCAGGAAAGGAATAATAGAGTACTGCCATTTTTATAAAAAAATTCTTGTAGAAGTATTTGATTTTCAAAACCAGGAATTGGCAAACTGGCCCATGGGGGCTGTTCCAGCCTGCCGCTGGAACTTTCTTTTATTTAACAAAGTTTTATGGAACAAAGCCAAAGTCATTCATTTATATACTGCCTATGTCTGCACTCATGACACAATGGTAAAGCGAAGTAGTTGTGACAGAAGCTGTGTGTCTTACAAAGGCATTCATTTCAGGTCCTTTACAGAAAAAGCGTGATGCCTGCTCTAAATTACATGCAAGTAGAATCCTTGGTGGGGCAGAACTAAAAAATCAGGAAGAAAGAAAAAACTGTGTAGTAGGCCCGTGATGTTTAAAAATTTAAAATAAAAATACTACCATGACAGACTTCTGTTGCCAAATTAAAGCAACAGATTATAGCAGTAAGTGTGCTTCCAGATTGGTAACACAATTTGAGATTCTGGCTTGGTAGAAACAATTTGGTATTCAATGAAGAAGCAGTATATTTTAATCCTCAGGATTAATTACAGAAGGTTGGTATGTAAAAACAATGACAACAAAAATGACTAATCCTGAGAAATATATTCCCCAGGAAACTGCCCTTCAGGTTACAGGAAAAAAGAAGATATTCCAGGAGCAGCTTTTTACCTTTTACTGCTTCTTTCAGCATGTTTACCTCTTATAGTTTCTAAAAATCCACTTCAAAGGTAATTCCCAATATATGAACAGATATAAAACAGACATAAGAAATTCTGGGAATCCTAACCAGATTTTGATTAAAATGTATTCAAACAATTGTTGAAAAACACATCTACTGCTGTTTCCAAATCCCTGTTTTGACAACTTGCTAAAATCTTGCTGAACTGGGTATTTCTTTCCAGAGTTAGCTATATCTTCCCATCTTAGTTATAACAAGTTTTAGAAGAGCAGTGGTAATACTTGCATGTCTAGTGTGGACTCCGGGGTAAATGCTATTTTGTTAAGAATCATTTTATCATTAATTTTATTTAGCAAAGCTGTTTCTCTGCCCTGGAAGATATCCCAGACTAACCCTGATTTAGTAATCTGATTTCAGTGAATTTCATTTTTTTCTGAAAGGCTCTAGAAAAAGATTTACAATTCTATAATTATGTACGAATCTCATGAATGAAGATTTTTTTAATTATTTTTTTTCTAATGTCTTCTTCTATAACTGTGTTTTTATGTTGCAATCTTTGTGGAGCACTTATTTGTGGAAGAATATCAAGTTTATACAAAATGAGACTGATACGAAAAGGGCCACCGTGTTGCATAATCCCCGGAGAGTCACTCACATTGTAGTTGTCAAACTGGAGCTCTGCAGCCATATGTAGCAGCAGTGAGTCAAAGGAGAACATAAAAGTTTGGGTCTACAGGGTATGTAGGTATATAAAATGAGTAGTTATGTAGAATTATGTATACTACAGCTTTAGGTTCTATAATTATATGCAATTTGTGTTTCTGAATAACAGTTAATGCTATCAGCTGATAAAATGTTATAAATATATAAATATTGTTATAAAACTCTAAGATGTGTTTTCTGTTTTATTTTGACAATAATTTTAGATACTTATAGAGTACAAAGTGATATTGACACATGCATACATTGTAGAATCATCAAATCAGAGTAATTAGCATATCTACCACTTTAAACATTTATCATTTCTTTGTGATGGGAACATTTTAAATCCTCTCTTTTGGCTATTTTGAAATATACTGTTAACTGTAGTCACCTTGCTGTGCTACAGAGCACCAGAACTTGGTCCTTCTTTCTAACTGTAACTTTCTATCTGTTGACCGATTCTCCCTTTTCCAGTTTGTACTACTCCTGCCCCCAGCCTCTGGTAACGACCATTCTACTCTCTATTTCTATGAGTTTGACATTTTTAGATTCCACATACAAGTGAGATTTACCAAATTTGACTTCCATTAGCAATATATTAAAGTATGTTTTTCTAGGCAGTTTTCCCATGCAGAATGTTAGCAGACTTTTTGTTCTTTGTAATCCTGAACTAAAAACAGTAAGTCATTAAAATGTTATTTTTTATTCATTATGTTACTAAACCACTTGTACGTCCCTTTCTATAAACATCTGTCCATAAATCTTGCTTTGTTCTTTTTCTGCTGGTTTGTTCATCATAAGTAATCTTCATAGATTTAGAAAATTAGCTGTGTCCTTTCACACGTATTTGCAATGTTAGTATTTTTTAAAATCTTTTTTTGGAAAATTTTCTGGGTGAGAAATTTAAAATTTTCATGAGTCAAACTTTCATACTTCTGAGTTGAATTTTTTAACAAAAATGTCTTTGAAGTATGTGCTGTATCTACTTCGTACCGTAATTTTATGGTGTATATACATTTGAAAATGTACTCAGTGCTTCTAATTTTTATAAATGAAATTTTGATAAAGTTGCCTACCCAATACCATAGCCAAACATCTTAGAGAATGAACTACTTGTTATATTGAAATATGAAAAATGTTAGAGTTAAGAATACTTAACAAAATATATTCAAAAATTACAATACAGACATAGTGAGTGCTTGACACAGTGAAGTTTTGGGGCAAAATAAATGTAAACACTGGGAGGATGAGCTTTGTCATTTTTATGTGATGCCATAACAACTTTGAAGAGGGACTAAAATGCAACATCAGGACTTTTGATCTGGAAGATCTCTTTATTACAGAAATGAGAAGCAACAAGAGTCAGAGGTGGTAAGTAACCTGACAAAAGTCACAAAGCTAGGGAGAAGGCAACACTAGTTGAAATGCAAAAACTCCTAGAAATTTAAACCTCTAACTTTTGCTAAACAAGAATCTTTGCAGAGGGTGAGTTCACAACTGATAATGAGGATATTACCAATTACTTCCTAGAAGTGTATCTGAATTGTCAGCCTCAAAGGAAAAGGCACAAGTTATGTTCAAGTACTAATTAGAATACTGGTATTATAACACTATAAGAAATCATAATAATTAGAATTGAGGCTTTCATTGAATTAAAAATTATTTAATCAAGGCATTCCTAAACATCAGAACGTATTGTAGGAGAGACATATATCTCCTTAGTATATATCTGGTCCTTCACTATTCCTTATATTTAGCTGCCAGCTATTTTTAACTAATTTGTATTTCGTCTTGATGACATGTTAGTAATTTGCAAATCTCAGTTGCTTGCAATTACGGGAGTAGAAAAAATGTTCTAACGGGAAAAAACTGTGCAAATGAAAAACTAATTAACATACACATTAGTTATATGTTTCATAAATACTAAATTTAGTTTTCCATTCTTAAAAGACCAATACAAATATTACACTTGTATTTGAAATGTTTGTTTTAAAGAGTCTTTGACATACCAATTTACTAAACCATAGCAATTATTTAAGGATTTTTATTCTTTCTAAGAGAAAGTCAAATTTAATATTTTTAGCTTTTAATTTTATTCCTAATTTTCATTTTAAATCTTTAATTTTATTCTTAAGAATTTTATTCTTAGAAAATCCTACATTTAACTTTTAAAATTCAAATTTCAACAAGATCTAAAGGGGAAATGGACCAAAGATTTTATCAATCAATTAGACTAACCTTCTAGGCTTGATTTCAAGATTACCTAGCCAATTAGGAACAAGCTAGAACTCAAAATCTGTTTTCTGAATTCGGTCTAGTATTCTCAACAAGTTTTCAACTCTGAGATAACTTTCACATTTCATGACCCAACTCCAGATGTTTTTTACACTATAAATTGCGTAAAGCTCCCTTCATGTGTTTTTGAAAATAAATGAAATATAAGCATTAAAAAAGAAAGCTGGTGAAGCAGATGGGCTCAGGTTTATTCCCTTGGCAGTGTTTTGGGTCTCTGCTGCACTGAGATAATATTTGCACCTTGCTTACTGCACTGAGTTAGTGCAGAAACTCACAAGAATGAGTAGAACAGACTCTTTCCCTCCTCATTTCTCTCTTGCCCATCTTCCTTCCTCACTTAACTTCTTCCCTCTTTATATTTACTGAACTCTTATTATTATGTGAAGACACTGTCTTACACACGAGGACACACAGATCAACTTTTGAAGCTCACAATGTTGCTCTAATTTAAAAGGCTAAGACAAATGCACAAATAACTAATACAAGGCAGAATGTGATAGGCTTCATAGGTGAGATAGAAAATGGAGATTTATAGAGGGAATAAAAATACACTGATGCATCTTAAATAAATTTATTTTGAAGCTTAAAAGGCTACTAAGTAATCTCAATGAACAAACAGTTTTTACACCTGCATGAAAAAGTCTTCCCAATATCGGGAGGTATGAAGGAAACCACAGCTTTCCTTATTTAAAGCTGACATAATGTTTGCCATGGAAAATTCTCTGGAAACTGTGGTTTTCATGTACCTCCAGTTTCTTCCATTTCAAATAAATTAAATAAAAAAGGGAAAACACCTTACCTTTTAATGGAAAATTTTTATTTGGGTATATGGGTATTTATTGTAAACAGAAAAGCATTTGGATGTATCTCAGAATGTAAATAACCCAAAAATGAAAAAGATCTCTTCTTTGAAATGCTACCTAAAATAAAGTGACTATAAATAAACTGGTGGAGGTAGAATGCTAGTAGCAGTACTTTGAATACCAGATGGACTTAATTTCAATTATAGATTTTATCTGATGACATAAATCCATATATTCATATTTGTACTTATCAAAAACATTTAGCAAAATAACAGCAAACAGTCCATTTGGCTGTATCACGAGAATTGGGGCTAAACTAAACATGGATATTTAGGTAGTGATGAAAAAAGTCTCAATTATATTATCAAATATAAACTCAACTAAGATTTTTAAAATAAATGCTGAAAATAGACAAATGAAATCTTTTCCATAGGAAGGAAAAAGAATTCTTTGGAAAAATACTCTCCAATATTCTGTCTACTGTATGTTCCTGTCTTTGAAGACATTTAATAAAAACACTGAAAACTGGTCATATATAAATACAGTTTTTTTGTGAAAATTAAATAAAATTTTATGGGAAATTTAATTTGATACACACACATACATACATACAGAATGTTATATGTGAACATTACTGTGAGGGAAGGAACATAAGTGTAAGTGATAAAGCCAGTCATTTAATCATTCAAGCTAATCATTTATCAATCAACTGGAGGAAGTAATAGCTTTGTAGTAGGGGTATCTGCAGCTATTATTTCTTTTCTGCATGAAAAGTGAGAGGACATAATCACTGCTCTATTTCCCCTAAGCCACTGGGTCTGCTTTTAAGTGACAGTGATGTTAATCTTCAATTAAAACTTACATTAAATACCAATTACAGCCTTCCTTGGTTCCTATTTCCAGCAGTGGATCAATTTCTAAATGTATTTGGTCCCAGAGCACCATATGTATATGTCCTATGGTCAACTAAGGAAGAACGAACACATAAAAATAGGACAAAACAACAAGAACAAAAAGGAAAACTATGTAGAACTCCATGTACTTATAACGAATTCTAGGCAAGCAGAGGCCAAAAAATGAACCTTCCTCTAATTTGCCCTTTTAACACTGGAAAGCCATAGGGAGTTAATAATATGACAGAAGGAAATGAATGCTGGAGAAAATCAAAAGTGTAGAAATTAATTTAAAAAAATTTTCAGTAGTGATGTGATACAACTGAATCAAACAGTGCTTATACTTATTACTATTTTATGGGTCTTTGGATCTTACAGTTTGGTACTGGTGGCAGAGTTAGTGGGAAGGGAAGGTTAAAGGGGAGGATGGAGTTGAGTGCCAGAAAAGAAGCATAGAACAAGCTGAACAGATCAGGATGGGATGTTCCACTATGGCACTAGCTTCTAAAAGAAAAATGGAAAAAGATTGATGACATATAGAAAGCAAAAATTCCAAAGACAAACTTGGCCCAGAATATTTTCCCTTGAGAGATTATGGGAATTATCCTTGCCATTACTGCAGAACATGAACCACTTTCATCAACTTGACTTGCTTGCAAGAATAGCAGATAGACAAGAAATAGGTAAGGTAATCCTTTCAGGACCATGCTCATCTACATACTACAAAGAGCTACACATACACAGGACAGTCATTTTAACTATTTGTGGTCACCCTACTCGGAAAACTTACCAAGAACTATGCATGAATCTATCCTTCTACTCATCTGAAGAATGGAATACTTCCTGTGAGCTTTAAAATATCACATCTTTATGTTTATTTTCCACCTCCCAGTTTCAAAAAGAACTTAAAAGATCACAGATATAACATATAGTAAGAAAATACCAAATAAAAGTAGGCAGAAAACATGAAAAGGGGGGAAAAGAAAGAGAAAATATTATCATAATGGAAGAGACTAATTAAAATGAGGAAATTGTATCCATCAAAGACACTATTAACAAAGTAAAAGGAAGCCAAATAATAAAGGCAGCTATTTCCAACCTGACAAAGAGCTCACTCCAAAATATCTAAAGAACTCGTATAAATCATTAAGAAAACAAACCAATTAAATATTTAAAAAAAGATAAAACCAGGCGCTACATAAAAGTGGATATGCAAATGACCAAACAAAATGATGACATGTCAATGGAAAAATGCAAATTAAATTTAGGTATTATACATGCACTAGGATGTCTAAAATGAAAAAGACTAGCAATACAACTTTAACTAGAACTCTCATATACTGAAGGTGGGAGTATACATTAGTGCATCTACTTTGGAAAACCAGCATATCTCCTAAATTGAACATATGTGTGATACTATTATAGAATAAGAAATATATATTTGGTCTTTATCTTGGTTCCTAGCCAGAGCTCCCAAAACTCATGTTATTTCATAAGCAATAAGAAAATAAAGGTGAAAGGAACATATTTTATTATAATATCTTATTTTTGGTCCTAGTTTCTGAAATATGCCATATTCCATAACCAAGTAACTCCACTTTCAGGTATGTGCCCTAAAAGAAATGTGTAACAATGTTCATAGGGATAGATGTCAGCAAGATGGCAGAACAGGACTCTCTAGGGCTCATACCTGCACAGAAACATCAATTTGAATGACTATCTACACACAAAAAAATACCTTTATAAGAGCTAATGAAACCAGATGAGAGATTACAGCACCTAGGTATAGCACAGAAATAAGAAAAAAAGAAAAACAACAACAACAACAAAAACACATTGAAGAGAGTAGGAAGGACAGTTTTATACTACTCAAGTTACCCCTTCCCCAACCCCAGGCAGTAAACCATGGAGAGAAATACTTTCCATGTGGTGATGGGAGGGAGAGGTGAGCACTATACTTTGCCTGGGAACCCAAAACACAACCTACTCCAGTAAAACCAGCACCAAGAAGGTCGTCACAGGCCCCGACTCCAGGCTGATAACCAAGGACTGAGACTCCAGGCCCACCCCAGTGCTAGGTTGAAAGCCGCAGTCCCAGGCTCCAGGCCTACACAGCAAATTGTGTCTCTCGGTTGTCCCAAGACAGGCCAACATCAGTGGCCCCAGGTTCTGAACTGCCCTAAGCTGAGGATGGTCCCCATGGCCCCAGGCTTCGGGCCAGCCCTAGGCTTCAGGGCAGCCCAGTATCAGGTCAGCACTTGTGGTCTCAGCATTTAGGTCAGCCCCTGTCAGACCTGTCAGGTCCCAGGCTCCAGGCTGGTACATTCAGACTAAGCCTCCAAGCCTGTCTTGGCACCAGGCAGGATCCTACAAACCCCAGGGTCCAGGTCTGCCTCAGTGGCTTCAGGATATATACCGACCCCAGTACCGAAGTGGTTCTTACAACTCTAGGCTTCAAGCCCACCCAAGCACCAGGCCAGGCCCTGTGACTGAGGATACAGGCCTATGCAGCACTAAGTCTGTCCCTGTGGCCCCAGGTTTCAGACCTGCCCCATGACCAGGTTGGCACCCTTGGACACAAACACCAGGCAGGCACGTGCAGAGACAGGCTCCAAACCTGCCCAGTGCCAGGCTGAGTCCCCAAGGCCCCACGCTCCAGGATGGCCTCTGATGCTCCATTCTCCAGCAGACCCAGGGTCCAGGTCTGTCCCAGAAAACTCCCACTGGACCAGCCAACACAGACCCAGGGTGCAGGACCGTTCCTGTCTACACAGGTCCCGGGCCTGCCCCTGAGGCTGTAGGATACAGGCCAGCTTTTGTGGACCTAGCCTCTAAACCAGCACTTGCACACCAGCTTCTAGGCTGGCACCAACAGACCGAGGCTCCAGGCTGGTCCCCATGGCCCCAGGATCCAGACCAGTCCCAGTGGCTCCAGACACCATGCCAGCACCAGCAATATTAAGTTTCGACCAGCACCGTGGACCTAGGCTCCATGCTGGCCTTGATACCCAGCCAGCCCCCATGGTACCAGGCTCTAGAGGATCCAGAGTCCAGGCCTACTCCAGCAGACCCAGGGTCCAGGTCCATCTCAGCATTCACCAGTGCCAGGCTGAATGCCATGGACTGAGGCCCCAAGACCACCCGTGTAGACTGTGTCTCCAGCCCAGCCCTTATTGATCCAGTCTTCAGGCCCTATCACATGAACCCAGATGCCAGGCCAGCCCATATGGTGACCTGGTCACCAGGCCGGCATGCCCAAAGATTCCAGCAGCAAGCCTGCCCTCAAATCACGCCAGACACTCTGCCCAAAATCTCTGGATGCACTGACTGGAGAACGGTTCTCCCAGACAAAGCAAGTATGCAAACACTAGAATAAGTCCCTACTTCTGTAAATATGCAAAAATCAACATAAGGCAACAAGAGACAGAAAAAACCTAAGAGATACAACATGACAAAAATAACGGGATAATATCCTAGTAGCTGACCCCTAATAAATGAAGATATAGAACAGAATGACAAAGAATTCAAATATTCAAATAATTATTTTCAGAAAGCTTAAGGAATTTCAAAATACATTCAGAAACAAATTAATAATATAAAGAAAACAATAAAATACCAAAATGAGAAAATTAACAGAATGACTAAAATTACATATATGAAAAATTTAAATTCTAGAGGTGAAAAATACACTGAAATAAAAATTTAATGGAGAACACCAACAGCAGAACTGATCAAACAGAAGAATCTGTGAACATGAAAATAGGTTATGTGAAAATATATAGTCAGAAGAGAAATTAGAAAAAAGAATGAAAAGGAATGAACTAAATTTATGAGATTTACGGAACAGCATCAAAAGAACAAATGTTTGAATTACAGGAGTTTGTGAAGGGGAAGAGAAAAACAAAGGGGCAGAATGCTTACATAAAGAAATAATATCAGAAAAAATTTCAAATTTGAGGAAAGACATAAATACTCAGGTACAGGGAGGTCAAAGGTCTCCAGTGAGATTCAATCCAAAGAAGACTACACTTAGACACATAATCAAACTGTCAAAAATCAAGGACAAAGACAGCATCTTGAAAGTAGCAAGAGAAAAGAAGCAAATAACATGTAAGAGAGTTCCAATAAGACTAGCAGCAAATTTCTCAGTAAAGGCCTACCTTATAAGCCAGGAAAGAGTGGGATGATATATTCAAAGTGTTGATGAAAAAAAAATGCCAATGAAGAATACTGTACTTGGCAAAGTTGTCTTTCAGAAAAGAAGAGAAATAAAAACATTCCCAGACAAAAGCTGAGAGAGCTCATTACCACCAGACCTGTCTTACAAGAAGAAATGATAAAGGGAGTTCTTTGAGTTGAAAGAAAAGAACACTAATTTTAACACTAAAATAAATGATAAAACTCACTGCTAAAAGTAAGTACATAGTCAAATTTAGAATCTCCTAATACTCTAAATGGGGGTGCGCAAATCACTTGTATCTTTAATATGAAGATCAGAAGACAAAACTATTAAAATATTGTTAGCTACAACAGTTTGTCAAAGAATATACATGTAAATTATAACACCTAAATGCAGGAGAAGGAGGAATAAAAGTATACAGTTTTTAAATACGATCAAAGTAGCCACTAGGGAAAATCATTTAATGAGAAACACAGCAAGAGAGAAAGAAAGGAACAAAGGAGCTACAAAACAGCCAGAAAACAATTAGCAAAATGGCAGTAGTAAGTCCATATGCAGAAATAATTACCTTGAATGTCAATAGATTAAATTCTCCAATCATAACACATAGTGGCTGAATGAATTTAAAAAACAATAAACAAAAACAAAAATAAGACCCAACCATATGCTGCCTATAAGAGACTTATTTTATCTGTAAGGACTCACAGACTAAAAGCGAAGAAATGAAGTAAGATATTCCATGCAAATGGAAATAAAAAGACAGTAGGAGTAACTATACTCAGTTAAAAAAGACAAAATCAAAAATTGTACAATGAGACAAGAGTCATTATATAGATAAAGGGGTCAATTCATCAGACGGATATAACACTTGTAAATATATAAGCATCCCGTATCAGAGGACCCAAATATATAAATAAAATGTTAACGGAGCTGAAGGAAGAGACAGATTGTAATACAATAATAATAGAGGACTTCAATACTCCACTTTCAGCAATGCACAGGTCATCGAGGCAGAAAATCAATAAGGAAACATCAGGTTAATAGTATACCTTAGACTGTATAGACCTAATAGACATCTACAGAACATTTCATCCAACAGCAACAGAATACTTCTTCTCAAGAACACAAGGAACATTCTCCCAAACAGATGATATGCTGGGCCACAAAATTAGGCCTAACACATTTAAGAAAACAGAAAACATATTAAGTATCTTTTCTGACCACAATGATATTAAACTAAAAATCAATAACAGAAGGAATTTTTGAAAAATTCACACATCCATGAAAATTAAACATCATGCTCCTGTACAACTGAGTCAAAGAAGAAATTGAAGAGAAAATTAAAAAGTATCTTGAGACAAATGATAATGCAAACACAACATACCAAAACTTATGGGACACAGCAAAAACAGTTCTAAGAGAGAAGTTCATAGCAATAAATGCATACATCAAAAGAGATCTCAAATAAATAACTTCAAGTTACACCTCAAAGAATTAGAAAAATAAGAACAAACTAAACCCAAAGTGAGCAGAAGAAAATAAAGATTAGAGCAGAAACAGAGAGAGACGTGAGAAAAACAAGAGGAGATCAACAAAACCAAGAGTTGGTTTTTGAAGATATAAAACTATAAACCTATATAGCTAGACTACAAAAATGAGAAGACTCAAATAAATAAAATGAGAAATGAAAGAGGAAATATTACAACTGATGACCATAGAAACACCAATCATACTGACCAAAAGAACAGAATAGAGACACCTGAAATAAATCCACGCATTTATGGCCAACTGATTTTCATCAAAGCTGCCAAGAACATACGATAAGGAAAGGACAGTCTGTTCAATAAACAGTACTGGGACAACTGGATATCCACATGAAAAAAAAATTAGACCACTATGTCACACCATACACAAACCTCAACTCAAAATGGATTAAAGGCCAAAACATAAGGCTGGAAACTGTAAAACTGCTAGATGAAAACATAAGATATATGCAAACCATACATCTGGTAAGAGTCTAATATCAATCTTATTAAAGGAACCCAAGAAACTCACAAGCAAATTAGCCGGGCATGGTGGCGCATGACTGTAGTCCCAGCTACACTTGCTACACCAGAACTTGCACACCAGCCTCTAGGCTGGCACCTCCCACCTTGGGAGGCTGAGGTGGGAGGATCGCTTGAACTCGGGAGGTAGAGGTGGCAGTGAGCTGAGATCCTGCCACTGCACTCCAGTGTGGGTGACAGAGCGAGATCCTGTCTCAAATAAAACATAGAAACAAACAAAAGGAAACTCACTAGCAAGTAAACAACCCAATTAAAAATAGGCAAAGGACCTAAACAGACATTTCCCAAAAGGACACATTCAAATGGCCAACAGATATATAAAAAATGTTCTATCACTAATCATTAGGGAAATGCAAATTAAAACCGTAACGAGATATCACCTCTAACCCATAAGAATGGCTATTACAAAAAAGCCTAAAGATAACAAGTGATGGAGAGGATGTGGAGAGAAGGGAACTCCTGTACATTATTGGATGGCAATGTAAATTAATACCACCATTATGAGGAATAGTATGGAGCTTCTAAAACAAAATGAAAAATAGAACTACCATAAGATTCAGCAATTCCATTACTGGGTATGGGTATATATCTAAAGGAAAGGAAATCAGTATGCTAATGACATATATGGCAAAAAACCAATTATTGTATTTTGACATCTCAAAAAATAAAAACAAATATATTGTGCCATATTTTGATTTAATTAGCACTATTCTGTTCAACGTGTCATTATTTTGTCTCAGTAAGACCTGAGCACACATTTAAAACCATTTTAGGGATAACATTTTTCTTTTTTTTTTTTTTTTTCTCTGAGACAGGGTCTCACTCTTTTGCCCATGCTGGAGTGCAGTGGCATGATCACAGCTCACTACAACCTCCACCTTCCAGGCTCATGTGGTTCTCCCAGTGTAGCCTCCTGAGTAGTTGAGACTACAGCTGTGTGTCACCATGACCAGCTTATTTTTTGGATGTTTTTGTAGAGATGGGGTTTCACCAAGTTGCCCAGGCTAGTCTTGAACTCCGGGGCTCAAGTGATCCACCTGTCTTGGCCTCCCAAAGCACTGGGACTACAGGGTGAGCCGCCATGC
This sequence comes from Pan paniscus, assembly GCF_029289425.2. NCBI lineage: Eukaryota > Metazoa > Chordata > Mammalia > Primates > Hominidae > Pan > Pan paniscus. Next base: position 117,276,614 of record NC_073253.2, on the reverse strand, counting down.
CCAGCCTTTCTTCTCTTTATGAATGAATTATATAGAATAAAAATACTCACTGCAAAACTGCACTCATAACTTTGGTGTTGCTTTTCTGACAAGGACAGCTTTTCTAGCCATAAAATGCCTTAAAATTTAATATGACTAACATCAATTAATTGTAGAGAAATGAGTGAGAGTCTACATAAATGTAGCATCAGAGTGCTTTTTTTCTTAAGGCTGGGAAAAAACCTTAACATCATCCAGTTCAAAGAACTTTTTAATCTTCGGATTTTCCCTGAAAAATATTCTCAACACTTTGAGACTCTAATATTCAACAATTTCTCACATCTCACATAATTACAACAATTTCTCACATAATTCTCAATATTCTCAATATTCACAATATTCTCAACACTTTGAAACTCTAATATTCAACAATTTCTCACATCTCACATAATTACTGCCATGAACTACTAATGATGCCAGTGGACTGATGATTCCTCCTTAGGAACGATGGAGAGGAAGAAAAGTAAAAACTACACAGTATCTGTTCCAAACATCCTTTCACAATACGTAATTCTAAATCTAAATGTAATCAGGACCTCAAATAAAAGTCATTGGTAAGAATTTAGTTTTTGAAGTTATACTATATTTAAAAATTCAAAAAGAGTAAGCCCATTACATGGATTCCACAGCAACCCTGAAGAAAAGTAAACATAGGAAAATCCAGTATTTGTCATAATTAATGATGAAAATCAGATTATGCAGAAGAATGAATAAGAATGAAATCCAGATCAAAACCCTGCTATGTTAATGAAACCTTCAGAAGACATGGATTTACATTCTTGTTTAGTTAACTTGCTGATTGTGTTAATCTGGACAAACTAATCTCCATGAGCTCTAGTTTCCTACTTTATACAATGGGGGTGTAACTCTCTCCCAATCAAAACTCCTCCACTAGAGTTGCGAATATTAAAAATTAAATGTGATTGTATCTAACATACTTTAGTGAAAACTATAAGCACTGAATATAGGTTGTATTTAATACATAATTCAATTCTAAAGACAAATCAATATGTAATATAAGAATGAGTGTTTTTAAATCTTTTTCTTACACACACCTTATAGTTAAAGTATAAATTCTCTTTTAGAAATAAACTCTGTGGTTAAGATTATCTCTTATATTTTCTTGTACTGTCCTTAGCAATGCTTTTAAGATACCAAAGGATGACTTGGCTTCTTAACTGCCAGCCCCAATCCCCACAGTAGCTGTTTTCATTTATTTAATATACAACACTTAGTGTGGGGTAAAATTTGTAACAAAAGGTTCTGAGAAAAATAAGTTTTGGAAATCATGGCCCTAAATCATCTAGCATGCTGATTTGCACATAAACATCGACTGAATGAGTATTTAGCTACCAATCTGTTATAGCAAAATTTCCAACAATTTGAGAGATCTTAACATTACACAAACTTTTATTCATTTTACTCAAGTAGTTATGATTAGAAACTTTTATATAATTATCATAGTATATTTTAAAGTATGCTCTGATTTATTACATTTGAATTATCCCACCACTTTTTGAGAATAGTGATTCTCAAAAGCAAAACTTTATGGAGGTTTAGAAAAAAGAGAAAAACTTAAGAGCTTGGAGAAGGGGCCTTTAATGGTGATCTCATTGAAGTATTTTATTGATTAAAAACATGACATCCAGAGTCAGTGTATGTCAAATTTTTCTATTCAAGTACCCTGAAGGCAGAGAGAATGATAATGTATCCTCTGGGAACACACAGTTCAAGGTTACACTCTAGATAACCCAAAATTTGGTAGTCTTATAGTTTATCATAAAAATTAATGCAAAATTTAGATTTCTGGTTCCTTTTCTTCTAAAATTCAGATGTTGAGACTTGTGAATTTCTGGTTCCTATCTGGAGAGTTAGAGAACCAGAAAGAGCAAAAAACAAAAAAGATGGACAAATAGCAAATTCACACTGAACCAGTCAGAGTGAACATCTTTTAGTCAATTTGGAGTGGGATGAGATGGGGCATTATATACAGAGGACCAAAGATAAGAATTATGGCAGACTTTTACAAAATTAAAGAAGCTAGATGACAAAGTGCAGAAAGACAAGAGCTATCAACACAGAATTCTATACTTAGTAAAAATATTTTTTAAAATAAAGGACAAACGAAAAACTTTCTTGCCAAAAAAATTGTAGAAACTTACTGCCAGCAGATCTACACTTCAAGATATTTTAAGAGTCTTCAGGAAAAACAAATACACCAGCAGAAAACTTGGATTTAAACAAGGAAATAAAGAGCAATCAAAACTGAATAAGTGAAAGTATAAAAATGATTTATTTTTATGTTTAATTATGTCAAAACTGAACTGAATGTTCAAATATTCAAAGCAAAAATAGAAAAATCTATTATATACTTATAGCATATGTAAAATGTTTAACAACAATGGCACAATAGAAGGCATAGAGTAATTGGCATTTACTGTTCTTAGATCATTACACTGCATATAAAACAGCATAAAATTATGTGAAAGCAGAATTTGGTTAATTAAAGGTGTATATTATGAACTGTAGAGTGAACACTAAAAAACAATAATAAAATATGTACATGTAATGAATAGGTCAATAGAAGAGATAAGATGCTCAATTAACTCACAGGAGACCAAAAAAGAAGAAAAACAAAGCAAAAAAGATATGAAGCAAATAGAAAACAACTGCTAACTGGTAGATTTTAATTCAACCACATCAATAATCACATTGAATAGAAATGGCTTAAACATACCACTTAAAAGAGAGATTATCAGATTGGATAAAAAGCATGATCCAAGTATATGCTATTGATTTTTAAAAAATCACCTTAAGTACACAGACACAGGCAGGTTAAAAGTAAAATGATGGAGAAAGATATTGAATGTAAACACTAACCAAAAGAAAGCTAAAGCAGTGATATAAATTTCAGACAAGATAGACTTCAGCACAATAAATATTATCGGGGTTAAGGAGGGCCATTACATAATTATAAAGGATCAGCGCCCCAAGAACATAAATCCTAAAAGTTTACATATCTAACATACATGTTTCGAAATGCATATGGCAAAAAGTGACAAAACTGAAAGATCAAATAGGCAAACTGACATTCATAGATGGAGGTTCCAACGCACCTCTTAATAAAGTAGGCAGAAAAAAAAACAGTAAAAATATGGATAATCTGAATACCATCAACCAATTTGACTTAACATTTACAGATATCCCAACAGAATATATGTTGTCTTCAAGCGCACATGAAATATTTACCAAGATATGCTATACTCTGGACTATAACAAATAGTACAACATTCAAAAGAATAGAAATCACAAAGTTTATGTTCATGGATCACAAAGGAATTAAATAAAAAAAATTGCAAAAAGATACTGGAAAACCCCTAACGGTCTGGAAATTAAGCAACACATTTCGAATTAAACCATGAATCAAAGAGGGTTCAAAGGAAATTTAAAACATTTTAAACTAAGAAAAGAAAATACAGCATAACAAAATTTATGAGATGCAGCTAAAGTACTGCTTACAGATAAATGCATAGCATTAAATGCTTTTATTAGAAAAGGTCTAAAACCAGTAATTTAAGCTTCCACATTAAGAAACCAGAAAAAAACACAAATCAAGAAGATGGAAAGAATGTAGAATGGAGCAAAAATCAATGAAAGTAAAAACAAACGCAATACAGAAAAATCAATTAATACAAAATCTGTTCTCAAGTGGAGCAACATGGGTACAAATTATAAAAGGGAATTAGTAAGGAAGAAGCAGGAGTAGAAAATCCAAAGAGTGGAAGATGTAGAAAAATGTAATGATGATGCCACCTAACAGTGGTGTGTTCTTAATCACCTAATTTAATTCTTTTTGGGTTCCAGTTTCCTCATTTGTAAAAAGAGGGTGAAAAAACATCTTTCAAAGAGTAAATGTACAGATTAAATGAGATATTCATAAAAAATATTTGGAAAAGTAATAAAGCATCTTAGTTTTAAGTAGTATGATCAGCAGACTAATTTTTATATAATACATGAAATGTCATATTAAGTTCAACATACCTTTAAGGACCTCGAAGGTATGATATTACAGCAAAACAAAATGTATAAATTAGTATAAATTTTTTTTGTGGTGGCAGTAATGGAGTTCAGTTAGGAAAAGTAATTACAAACTAATAGCATGACTTCTTGGTAAGTTTTCTCTTCAAGAAAAAAGTAAGCAATATAGATGAGAAACTTTTCATAAGACAAATATAATCTATTGCAGATATACCTTTTTGCAGATTTTTTCAAAGTTGATATCATCACCAAGAGCAGATTTAGTTACTATGTCAGGTTTCAATTCCTGTGAAAGAATAAAACAAATTAATTTTAGTTATGTGTCTATTTTTATCACTATTATTAAGTTCCTTTCCATATCTTAAGAAACTTAATATTAAATAACATCTTAATTTTGAGAAAAGAATTAACTCCCATAAAATATGAGAGTTGAAAGGAAACATCAGGAATATAACGGAATGTGAATTAGTGTAATGTGCCTATTAAAAGAAAAATATTTTCAAATGGAATCAAAGCAAAACCTAACTCTATACTGTATATAATAAAGACTCACAAAGAACAGTTATTTAAAAAGGTTCAAAGATTTACCAGGCAAACAGGAAAAATTAGAAAGCAGGTGCTGAGACTGTGTTTCAGACAAAGCTGAGGCAAAGAAAACAAAATGAAGACAAAGAAGATAACATTTATGACTATGCGTCAAATAAAACACAACTATTACATAAAGCAGAAACTTCATGAAATAAAGGAAATAGAAATACTATTTATTAGCTCAAGACTCTGACACACAACTTCCAGTCAAGAAAGAACAAAATCGGGAAATAAAATTACAAGATCTTAACAACAATTGTATCTTCTTCTCAAGTACACATGGAATATTGATAAAAATTATCACATATTAAGTCAAAGAAAGTACAGTAACAGTAAGCTCCATCAAGTAAAATATTATTAGCAACAATCTCCGATCACAATGAAAAAGTAGAAATGAAAGAAAATCAACTAATCAATAAAAGAAAAATTAAAAAAGGCCCTTCCACCTGGAATTAAAACAATAAATAAATAAAACCACCTCAACTAAACAAGTCTTGAGAAAGGGGAAAGATAAACAGATATGTCAGTCTAACAATAAGAAAATGCTACATATCAAAACTTATGAAAAGCATTTAAAGTGGTTATTAGCCTTAAAACAACTATTGGTAAATAAAATTAATGAAAGTAAGTGAATTAAATTACTCAACTAAAAGTAACCGAAATTACCTCTGTCAATTCTTCATTTAACAAGTGAAAAGTAAGACTCAAATCGTGATTTGTCCAAGGTCCTATAACTGGGTGGTAGAAAGGCTGACCTTAACTAGTACCTTTATTAGATCATCATCTTTCTGGCCTACTGCCTCTATGATAAATTCAAAAAATCTCTACCACGGTCAAAAGCATTCATGAAAAACTAACACAAAATCAATTTATATTTCATGGTTTGTGATGATGTCATATGACCATTTAAACAAGACCATCAGAATCTTCTAGGTATGAGAAACACAGGTTTTAAAATGAAGCATGATTTATATGAGCTGAGTGTTATTGTAACCCTTTCAGCAGAAAGGAATATATACATATGTTTTTTCATAAATGTGAGGGACTGAGCAACCCAGGCAGGTAATTTTGGCGACTTTTGTAGTCTTTCAGAAATATTACAGGGAGAATGATGTGAAGGTTCAAAATCAACAAAATATATTTAAAAGATATATAGAAAGTGAAGTTGATATGAATTTAATCAGGTTGGGTATATTTAAAGAAATATGTTTGCCACTAAGGCTGTGAATTTGTTGGACTAATTATTAGCAATACCCAATGTCAAGATTTGCAAGCTAACAAGTTAGCCAAATACAGTATCACAGATGTCGGTAGAAGACACGAGGCTCCTGGGTCGGAGACAAGGGGCAATTTATTACTCATAGCAATAGCAGGAGCCAGAGTATCAAAATTTTTAAAAAGCTCATTCACTGTTTTACTTTTTTTGCCCCAGAAACCCAAAGCCCCAGATACATGGTAGATATTAAACTTAAGACATTAAAAAATCCATGTAATAAAAACTAAAGGGAATAATTTAGGAATAATACCTCTAAAATGGGCTAATAAGTGGAAAACATGTTATTTGATTGAGAAAGGGAAAACCATTTGTAGCTCTAGTAGTATGATACGCAAACACAAAGCATGATTACAATAACCTCTACTACTAGAACCTAAGTAGCGATTAATTACACATTGTGTGCTAGGCTGAATAGCTCCTGGAAGACGTCCATGAGCCTATGAACATGTTATTTTACATGGCAGAAGTGACTTTGCTGATGTAATTAAGTTAAGAATTTTTTAAGATGGAGTTATTATCCTGGATTATCCAGGTAAGCCGAATGTAATCACAATCTTCCTTACAAGAGGGTAGCAGAAAGGTCAGAGAGGGAGATGCAGAGAAACAAAACAAAACAACAACAACAACAAAAAAAAAACGAAAGTGTGGGAAATGGTGGAGGTGGAGGGGGGAGAAGAGAAAGAAAGAGGGAAGAGAAGATACTATGCTGCTTGCCTTGAAGATGGAGAAAGACACCATGAATCAAGGAATGCAGTTGGCCTACAGAAGCTGAAAAGGCAGGAAAAATTCTCCCCTAGAGCCTACAGAGAGAATATGGCCCCACTGAAAGTCTACAGAAATAATACAGTCCTGTTACTGTTAGGACTTCTAACCTTCAGCACTGTAAGACAATACATTTGTGTTGTTTTATGCCACTAAATTTGTCATAATTTGATACAGAAGCACTAGGAAACTAATGTATTTTCCATCTCCTACCAGTCTTCATATTATAAAATAATTCATTATACCATATTATTCGGACAAACACTACGTGCCATAAATAATGCCAATAATTAAACATTTACCTTAAAACTAAGTAAAATATAGATGCATTTGGATGGCTTAAACTTTTTGTATTATACCATTTATACTTCGGTATTTTGGACCAACTCGTTTATTACCTTAGTTTTAAATACAGCTATATGTGTCATTAAAAGGGAATACTGTCTCCTAAAACATGGTTCATATAAAATGTAAAAATTGTGTTTAGCAAATATGGATGGATAGGAAAGCTGTGCCATAACTGGAATTGTCAGGTACTATTTTAAGTAAACAATGAGAAACTAAGACTTTTTTTAGACAACACAAAAACTGCAATAAATGATATATTATGAAGTTATTCTTATCTTCCTATACTTCTTATTCAGAAGAAATCAGGTACTGACTTTCAGAATAAGGCTCCTTTTGATGTACTATTACAATTGCACAGATAGCACCTTAAATATTAGTGTTCCTATTAAAAGATTACAGAAAATTTCACACATAGCTTTTCTGAATCCTCCTAAGAGTCTGCTGCGAAGTCTGCTTGGGAAGTTCATGCTAAATTGTCAGGACTCGCAAATTATTTCTCTAACTGCTCTGAAACCTAGATTTACATATATTTTAACTCAAAATATCTATTTTTTAAGGGAGAATTTTAAACAACTTTTTTTTTTATCACTGTAGTACTGAATTTAATAGTGTCAATAATACATTATAATTTGGCCACAAAATTTACTTATGTTTTAAGAACATATAAATTACATATCAAATTGATTATGGAAGCCAGTCATAGCAAAACTCAGTAGAATCCAGAAGATCAGTAATTAAAACTGGAGGAGACATGCAGAATTGAGTTTTCAAGATCTGAAGTAATTCACTATTTACAAAGAATGCCTGGGATGATGGACAACTTCCCTGGATTTGAGGCTGGGGTCCCTTACCTGACAATACATCAACTCTCTTCATTATAAATTGCTTTCTACAAGTGCACTGGAAAGCAGGTAAGCCCTAATTTGGCTAAAAAGTAGCAAACTCTGAAAGACAAATGATATGCAGAGGCTTGGGCACTAAAGAATCATTATAGCTTTCTGGCTAACTATTCAGAAGTGTACATATAGTCTAACCAGCTTGTTGGGAACAATTCTGCTTCAAGTGAGAACGTGGTCAGGCAATAAGACATGTAGTCAAAAGAAAATGCGTTGAGGACATACATAAAACAAACAACTTATGCTTACAATAACCTTTGTTCTCCATATTCTTGACAGAAAAATGGAACGAAGAGCCTAGAGTGTAAGCTCTTCAAGGGTAAGAATGGTGTCTTATTCACCTTTGACTATGAGACTCAAGCACAATGACACATGTTGAACAGAATTGGACCAGAGTAGAAACATTTTAAATGTCTATTTCCTTTTTTTCCCAACTTTTATTTTAGATACAAGGGTACATGTACAGATTTGTTACATGGGAATATTGTGTGATGCTTAGGTTTGCAGTAAAGATCCCGTCATGCTGATAGTGAGGATAGTACCCCATTGGAATTTTTTAACCCAGACTTCTCCCCACTCCACCCTCTAGTAGTCCATGGTGTCTCCTGCTCCCATTTTAAGTCCACAGGTACTCAACGATTAGCTCCTACTTGTAAGTGAAAATGAGAACATGCAGTATTTGCCTTTCTCTTCCTCTGTTAATTTGCTTTAGAATATAGCCTGCAGCTCCAACCATGTTGCTGCAAATGACACGATTTCATTCTTTTTTTATGGCTGCACAGTATTCCATAGTATATATGGACCACATTTTCTTTATTCAATCCACCATTGATGGGCACCTGCACTGACTCCATGTCTTTGCTATTGTAAATAGTGCAGCCGTGAACACAGACGTCCATGTGTCTTTGGTAGAATGACTTAATTTTTCGGGTATATACCCAGTAGTGGTATTCCTGGGTTGAATGGTAGCTCTGTTTTAAGTCTATTTCTTAGTGAGAGAGGAAAAAAAAAAATCAGTAAAGTCTCTTATTAGGAAAAAATTCAAAGCCAAGATTTGCCAAAAAATTTTCAGTTGCCAATCTAAGCTTTTTCTTTAGAGAAACAAAGTTGAAAGAGGACAAATACTGGGAAAAAAAATCAGCCAAGAGGACTACTAGAGTGTTGCAAAGAAGAGTACTTACTGCTCATAAGTATTCTAAATTACTCTTGTTTTACTTATAATGGGAGAAGGTAAAGCACTACTTAGAAGACTCACTGAAATATACAGATTTATAATTGTGAATGGCTGAGAAACTACATTAGGTATTTAGCCAGGCAGGTGCCAGATACAACCTTGCTCTTTCTGAGGAAAGGTTTCATGCCAAATGGAAAACTAAGATCCATTTCTAGACCCAGTAATAGACATTTTAGACAGGAGTTATATACCTATTCCAAGGGCATTTTATATGTATTCAGTGTTTAAAGATCACCTAGTCCCTCATGCACCACACTTAATCGTGGTTAATGTCACTTAAAATTGTGAAAGAAACTAGTTTGTGCTTATATGATACTGTTACACCATGCTCTTCCTAGTGTATATTGTTAATGCTAAGTAAAATGATTAACCAGACAGCGACACTTAGCTTTCCTTCATCTAAAACTAATTCCAGGCAGGGCGCGGTGGCTCACACCTGTAATCCCAGCACTTTGGGAGGCTGAGGTGGGCGGATCACGATGTCAGGAGATCGAGACCATCCTGGACAACATGGTGAAACCCCGTCTCTACTAAAAAAAAATACAAAAATTAGCTGGGTGTAGTGGCATGTGCCTGTAATCCCAGCTACTCAGGAGGCTGAGGTAGGAGAATCGCTTGAACCTGGGAGGTGGAGGTTGCAGTGAGCCGAGATCATGCCACTGCACTCCAGCCTGGCAATAGAGCTAGACTCCGTCTCAAACAAACAAACAAACAAACAAATTCCAATATCTTTTTTTTTCAGATAAATGTAGTTCTCTTGAATTTAGATTTTTCTCTAAATTGAATATAACTGCAAATACTCTAAATATTCTGCAATTTCGAATGCAGAATATAATGCATTTTTCTACATAGTAATATGCAAATTTTATGTAAAAGTTATACATTATGAACTTAGGAGAAAAAAAATACCTAGATACATTTCAATTTGGAAAAAGAAAATTTAGGTTGCTCAACTTTGTACATACTTGAGGAAGGCCTGTCATCAGGACTGGACCTTGGCCAGCTCCTAGGAGATGACCTCTGAGCCTGTGGGCCACAAGGTACCAATCTGATCAGAGAGTTTATGTTAACAATGTGATTTACGGTGAATGTGTTTTCACTTTGGGTGGCTTCAGTCTGAATAGCTGAGGTCAGCCATGCAGGCAATTCATGCTTACGTGACTAACAGCCAATAAAAACCCTCAACACCTAGGCTCAGGTGAGCTTTCCTGGTTGACAACACTTTGAACATGTTGTTACATTATGATGGGAATGTGGCCATATGACTCCACTGAGAGATGCCACCTAGAATTATGCCTATTTTTTCCTGGACTTCACCCCATGTGCTCTTCCTTTTGCTGATTTTAATCTGAATCCTTGAAGAGTAATAAACTTTTTGTGAGTATAACAGCCTTTTATGAGTCCTGTGAATCTTTCTAGAGAATCATCAAGGCTCAAGAGTGGTCTTGGGGACTCCTGACCCACTCATTTTATAGAAGAGGAAATCATGACCCAAGAAACTTTAAGAAACTCATTCAAAGAATCAAAGCAGGGCTAGGACTAGAATCCTTGTATTCTGCTTTGTGGCTATATTCTGTTGTCAGTGATGGTCAATTAAAAATTGTTTGAATTCCTTCCTAATTATGTTAAACTAATATTATTCATGTTTTCTACATTAAAGACGTCATCCCCTAATAGCCAGATCCATCAGAATTATTCTAGTTCTCTTATTCCACACAGTGCTAGATGCCACTTTTTGCTTTTACACAAAATATCAAATTAAGTCAAAATTAGGTAATCCCAATTTTGGTTATTTGGCTACAACCTTGTCTTTCTTCTTTCCAGGGACTTTGTTTGAACAACCTAATATAGTGACTCGTAAGTGTATAAGCAGTGCAGTGTTGCCTCTGGTTAAGCAGGGAAAGTAAACATTTGTAACCAAACTATTCTGTATTGTGCTGTGGGAAGGGAGATTGGGTAAACACAAAAAGCAACTTGGAGGCAATAACCATGTTGACATTTTTAATTTCAAGAGAATCTTATCAGAGTCAGGCTTTTAACTTAATAAAATATAAAACATGTTTGTATTTTCCAAAGTGTGATCAAAATTGGAATAGTATATTTGGGTTATAAGGGATTATGCCCCAATACAAAAAATTAGAAGGTGCCAAGAAATGTCTGGGTTCTAAATTTTTGGTCTATTTGAAAATGAGTCATTTCTCTGAAATAAAGAATCTGAAATAACTTGTAAGAGTGAGAGACATCAAAATCTTCATACTTTTCTACAGTTGAGAATTTCATTATGATTACCTTTCAGTGACAACAAAAACTTTATTTCCTAAATACTGTTCTGCTTTTTAAATACAGTTCTAGATGAAACTTCAATAAAGTTATACTCTATCATCATATTGCCAATAGATTTTTTTTCCAAATAAAATATCAGATCTTCTTCCTACACCTAATCCTGTGTTCTCTATAAGAAACCAATTGCATCTCAATCCTCTGCTGCTAGGATTAGACAGCTCAGAGTCATGTGATACTGGGAGTCCCTTCACTATGCTTCTGTTATGCTCCTATCACCCTTTCTGCTTTCTCTTTGGTACTGTCAGTTGTATCTGTTCCCTCCATTGTATTACCATTATCCTACTCCTAGGTTCAAGACTTCTTTATGGATTGTGTGGATTATAATAGCCTAATTGGTTTTCCAGACTCGAGGATGAGTAACTCCAAGGCCCATTATATCACCATCCGGAATACGGAATGAAGTCAAACTTTCAGTTTGGTATTTAAATTCTTTCAGTACTCGGCCTTAATGTATCTTTCTGCTCTAACTGCTCTAATTTAATAATGCACTTCCATGTTTAACATTCAGTTCTACATAGAATCACCTGAAAAAATTTTCTACCTCAATATCTTTGTAATATGTTTGCTTTTTAAAATTCTGTCATTCTAAAAACTTTCTCACTCCCTTTCCTTCCAATCAAAAACTATCCATGTTTTGGATTTTGGTTTTTAAATACCACTAATAATGAAGCAGGACTTCTTAGAGAAATGGCTGATTACGGATATGAGGCAGAAAAAGTATAAACCCTGTGATAATTTCTTATGCCAGAAAAGGACAAATGGGATTCAAATTAGGGTCTCAAACAAGCTATGTAGGCTGGCTTAAAGGGGCTACCACTGGCTAAATTTGGGTGTCAAAAAGAATACTGACAGCAATGAATTGCAACCACATTGATCATGTATTTGTTGTTCAGACTAGGGCCCATTTGAGAATAAAATAAAGCCCTATTAATAAACATGCTGGGCCACATGGTGAATGAATACCTGGACAATCCCAGGGAAATTTGGTTATATGATCAACCTAATTATAACACTTGTCAACACTTGCCATCTCCAAATGCTCTTTATTTTCTCTCCAACTCACTTCATTGGCTTTTGTCCCAATTACATCAATCCCATTATTTTAAGCCCGTGATGATCTCCACGCTGCTAAATCTAATGAATAAGTCTCAGTACTCCTCTTACTCAACGTATCAGCAGCATTGTCCCCTTCTTGGCCTATCAATTTTTGTTAAGTTAATTCTTCCTTTCTTCTTGATACGCTGTCTTCATTTGACTTAGGTTGGACCCATATTCTTGGTTATTTTTTCTTTGTCTCCTTTGCTAGTTCTTTCTCTTCTAACTTAAGAATGGACCAGGACTCTGTCCTTGGTACTCTTCCTTTTACTATTATCTAATAATACCTCACTGATTTCATCCAGTTTCATTATTTTAAATATCATATATATGTGAACATCTCCCCAAAATCTCCATCTGTAGCCAAGATAATTTCTCTGAACTGCAGACTTACATATCCAAGTATCTACTTTACATCATCATTCCTAATCCTTCCCACTCTGCTCTATTTCTTCCACAGTACATAATCTACTAACATGATATACAATTAACTTAAATTTATTATGTTGTCTACCCTAATCCCCCAACCCCCCACAAAAATAAATTACAAAAGATCAGGAACCTTTGTCTACTCGTCTCAGGTATACCATAAGTGTCTAGAAAAGTACATGGCATTTGGTAAATGCTCAATAAGTGCTTGTTGAAAGAATGGATACTGAAGTTATTTTTACTTGTTAGGTATTATAAATTGTTACACTAAATATCTCAGTTATCGCAGTATTAGATATAACATAAACCAGACATGTCAGTAAACACTGCCCCTGTACAGGAACAATGGCAGAGAGTGTATTTAATAACTATGTCTTTCATTCAAGTTTATTATTTTCTATTACCTAGATTAAAAAAACACACCAGTTAATCTCTCTTGACCATGTTGATATCTGAGTTTAAATCACTATCTTCCTTTACACAGACTTCATGAATAGAAACTAACAAAATAATCTAAAAGCTTTGTATTTCTTGATTCTACACATACTTCCTTTACAATGTAAAAAAGAAAAAAAAAAACAAAACCCAACACCAAAACAAAACAATGAAGCAATACAAATTAAAGTTTTTCACCCTATAATTTGTAAAGTTTCATTCAACTTTTAAGACTCACTGTTACAGAAAGACTTCCTTGTATCCTCAAGCAGTGTTAAGTGTCCCTCCTCCAATGTGCCTATCAGCATCTTTCAGTACATCACAGTGAAGCTCTCTCCATTTTTTTCATTAGACTTTAAGCTTCTCAAAGGCAGACACCATATTAATTTCTATATTTTTATAAACTAGCCAAACATGGCACACACAAAGTATAGACATATATTTTTGTTGAGCCAAAATAAAGTGTTTTGGTCATGAGGATGGTTCTGAGATGACATTATAAATAAGTATTTGAACTTTTCTGGCAAAGTACCAGACTAAAAAATATCAGGTAAAACTTCTGTCTTTGGAATCCTACAGTGCTAACTGAAATAAAGACAGGTACTTTAGCTTCTGGTCTAAAGTCACAATGCAATCTGGACAATGATAATGGATTGTGTGGTATAGCTGATCTGGAAAATATCTCTGTTCTGGATCCCTCTGTCATTATTAGTTTTAGCGTAACTTTTCAAAATCGTGTTGAAGGCAATGGTCATCTTAAATAACATTTCATTCATGACATTTATATGCATTAAAAGACTATAGAAATTCAAATTCTTAAAAATTAAAGTGTACTATGGCTAGGAATGTTGATGCTGTATATGTTATTTACTCACCACAGCAAATAAGTCAAACAAAAATTATATACTGCTATAACCTCTTAAAAATCTATTCATAGATGTGCCCATTTATATTTGAAACATGTCACAGAAATTTCACAGAAAGCCTTCTATGTGCTGAACATTGCGTAAAAAGGCAATCCAAACAGTTTCATGTTTGAAATAACATGCCAATAACCTGTCATAGTAACAAAAAGAAAGATGTGTTAATAATAGATTTCTAAAAACTGATTACCTAAGTACTGTATGTATGAAGATGAAGTAAGCAGGGTAATTTTAAGTAAGTGGGGTAATTTCTGTTTAGCGCAGTTGGTGGGAACAATAAAAATATAACCAAATTACTAGGGGAGCTTTCTCCAATCACACAAAACTCCCATCCATTATGACATACGCCCTAAGGCATGAAGCCTTATGCATACATCCTCCATCTTTCCCAATAAAATCACTACTTTAGAGGTTGGTGAAAGCTGTGAAAATGATGCATTCTGATTTTGCAAAAGTATGTGTGATGTGGTGGAAAATCCTGCCTTGTTATCACACAAAACCATAGGTAAGAATGAGCAATGTATAGGGAATATAATGTTGACTGTAGTATTAGATACAAATGAGGTTAATACAGTTGTGCACGATGACAGGGGTCAAGTGATGAAAATGCTTTTAATACTCATGAGAAATTAGATCCCATCTGGCAGACAATAGGAAGCTAATTTTAGGGTCTTGAACAGGAGAATATAATAAAACAAAGTAAGTTTACTACTAAGAAATTTTATTAGTGTCAGGTTTTTGCTGGCAGTCAGTTAAAGAATTACTAAATGTCTACAAATAGTACTGTCTCACTTTAGTTCCAAGCTGAATTTCATGTCAAAAGTTGAATCTTCATATTCTAAAAATTAAGCTGAATGCATTTTTTGCCTATAAATTATTTTCATCAATATATAAAAATAATTGTTTCAGTGAACAAAAGCTTAAAAAACTTGTATAATTCAATTGTACAATGATCTGCATCTTACCAAAAAATATTAATTAAACATAAACATTACCAGATAAAGCAGTCAAATGAAGCTCCAAAAACTTCTGTTTTACCATACAGTCCTATCTCTCACAGTGAAATACTTTTTAGAAAATAAGGCAAAATAGCTTGTTTAATGTAAGTGATTAAACATGATCACATTTTTTATGCCAAATAAAAACATCAAAATTCTTCCTGGCATATAAAATTACTCACTTCTGTCAGGTACAAAGAGGTAGACAGAGAAAATGACACCCAGCAATTACATTAGTCTGAAGATTCTACATAGAACACTTCTGTATTCTAAGAAATAAATTGAACAGACAGCCTTTTTCATTCTGGACCTTCTCTTCTAACAAAATGGATGGCCTTGTGAAGAAAAGCTTTTTGTTTGAAAATAATTTGTCTCCATTTAATCCCAAATTGAGGTGATATCCAGTTGAAAAAAAAACAAAAAGAACATCACATTTTGTAAGACCAGTTACTTACTGATCTTATTGCTGCTTTTCTCTAGGGCCCTTTGTCTCCTATTATGTGTTTCCAACAAAATATGTTGTAATATTTAACTCTTTTCTCAAGCACCATATTATTTCAGACTGGAATTATGATAGTAGTATTGGTTGTCCAAAATTTTTGAATTAATAATTTAAAAGTGCTTTGGATACTTTCACAGTTATTAGGAAATGTTTGGCTAAGGTTTAGGTTCAAATTTCCAGAATTACAAAACAAAAAAACCTAATCAAAACAAAACAAAAATAAATGGGAAACATTAAAAAAAAAGCCATGTTATACTGCGTTCTCCCTTCATACTGCTGAATCTTGTTTATACACTCAGTAGCCTCTGAAGTAGGCTTATCTAGGTGAAGAATTCCAGAATCAGCTCCTTAGAATCAGTTCCTTATTTAAAACTTAGGTGTATACTATGACTCAGTAAATAGTAATAGCATTTTCATCTCTTTTGCCAACAAAGGCCTGCAACTTGCTCTTTGTTTTCAAACAGAAGCAAGCGGTTCAAAAACAGACAATACATACTATCGTTATTTTTCACATATGTTCTTATTTAGAAGACAAAAATATTTTAAGGCAATCATAGACTTTATATAAACATGGCCTCCAATGAAAATCATGACTCCTATATATTAAAAATGCAACAGTGTTAAGAATTTCAGGAATATGACCTATACAAAATAGTAACTTCAAGCTGTAGAAACTACATGCCAGAAAGCAAACTGGGATTTCAGTATGATGATCTGTTACTAAATGCTGTTTCATGAGTGTGAGGAGAGCATTATATACTGATCTTTTAAAATAGCGCTATGATTTCCTGTTTATAATTTTAAAGGTCACAGTTAAGTACAGAAGGCTAACAAACCAGGACATCTTGCTTGCTCTTTTAGAAACAAAAGTTCTACCTTTTAAAACATTAAATTTGAAGTTATATGGTCTCAGGGCATTGGCTAAGGTGACTGTATAAAATGAAGAACCTTTTTCCTCCTGTTTCTGATACTTAATAAGCAAAAAGAAAAGCTTCTGATTACAGATTCTTCTTAGTAACAGTTCCATAGTATTCCATTTATCTTTAGAGACTCAGAACAACCTCAACACTGTAAACGTGCCAACATGTAAAAAAAAAAAATTGCAGTAGAAGTCACTCAGTCAGCTAGCCAAGCAGCATTCACTATGTATCAGACACATTACTAGGTGTTAGGAACAATTAATTGAGTAAAATAACCCATTTTCTTAAGAAGTTCTGTCTAAGCAGCAAGAATGGCAAGAAAGCAGACTGCTATACCATATGATAGCAGAAACACACACAAAGTAAAAGGGCCTGCATAGAGTAGGTAAGTACTTCTTCTGGGATTAGAGCAGAAGTGCCAGGGAAAGTTTCCTAGAGCAAGTAACATAAGAATTAGGTGTTGAAGGAAGAGTAAATGTTTATTCAGGTGGCAGAGATGTGCTATGTTTAAAATCTCTGATGTAGGCAAGGGGGCCTGAAACTGCTAAGTTTGGGATTCAGTTTAGCTGGTTAAAAAAAAAAAAAAAAAAAAAAAAAAGGTACAGGGTAAGTGGAAGATACAGAAGCAACAAAGAGGCAGCCAGAGTACAGATCACAAAGGGTCTTGTATATCATTCAGGGAAGAAGTCCCATTAGATATGCATTTCAGAAAGGTCACTGGTTAGAGTGCAGAACATGATTTGAAGGCGAGACCAGAGGCAGGAAGTCTATTATGATTTGAATGTGTTTTTAAACGTGCTCATTTTAAAAACACCTAATTCATCATTCCCTTCTTGAAAGAGTTTCTTCACAGTTTCCTAGATACTCTTGGTTCTTTTTCTCCTTCACTGGCTACATTTTTCAGTCTCTTTTACTTATTCTTCTTCAACTTCCTAAAATCGAAATTTTAGTGTGTCTTGAGGCCCTCAGAATAAGATAACATGATTAATCATCCCCATCCCCCCAACCCTGAAAACAACCATAACACCTGGACATACTACCAAAAAGCCCTATCTGAAGATATTAGAGAGTAAATGGAAACAGACTCTGATGGAGGGTCCACCAAGCTTACTTGGAGGAAAGAAGATGGAAAGCTATACAGCACAAGTAGTTATCATTTCTTCAAAGTTTAGCCTAAGGCCAACTGCAATCAGCATGGTTTAGAAACAGTGGCAGAGCTACCCCTGAAAAAATGAATTCAGGATACTTTGTCCGCTGAGAGAGCAGGGTAAGCCCAGAAGGGAGAGAGAAGATATCTCTAAACATCTTAAGTGTTCAGACAAGTAGCAGATTCAAAGCATCTTGCTGAAAGACAAAAGATGTAAACTGAGACTGGAACTGCTAAGAAACATAGTTTAAAGTTAAAACCTAGCCAAGAAAATTCATTCAAACAACCACTTATTCGAAAAAAATAACCAAATCCAGGATCTCTGCGACTTCATAATGTCCAGGGTACAGTCCAAAATTACCCAGCATATGAACAGGAAAGGAAACAGAACATTTTTCTTCTCCATAAGCAAAAATGGCTATTATCACTATCCTTGATGGTGTTCAAAAAAATTGCTCTCAAAAAATGAAAATACTATCAGAGAAATAAATTATTGCAGCAGAGAAATAGAAACAATAAAAACGTTTTAACGGATGTACCCACAGAACATTAATCGCTGGGTGAAAGACTACAGGATATTCACATAGTCTCACAGTATCATTTCACAGATTACTTAGTAACAGCAAACAGAAAAGATACCTTTACAATGGAGAAATCTGGCATATGGCACTTAAATCAAGTGCCAGCACTCAACACTGATAGTAAAGGTACAAACATGGATGTGATACAAAACACTATTATTATATTATAGTATTACAATTTTCTATAGGTTTGAAGGGTTTTCCAAAAAGTTGGAAGGAAAAGTATAAATACAGTATTATTAGAGATTATGAAACACAAAAGAAAGGCTAAAAGGAAGATTATTACACATCAGGGAGGGAAGAATTAAAGTAGCTGTCTTGGGATCTATTCACTTCCTTTACCAGGAGGAAACTCTAGCAAAGGGAGGTGATGCTGTTTAGTCTTCGTGTTAACATGCTGGTAAGCAGTCCCTCTGGTAGATAGGATAATGAGTTTTTGTTAGGAGGAGGGTCCTTATCTGAAGAATGCTCTTAGTAGGCTGTCCCTTGTTAAGGATGCTTACAATAAACAAACCCAGAATTTATGGGTTTATGAAGCCTGGCACACTGGAGAACATCATGTAAGCTATATAACCTTAGGATATTACACGGAGAAGTTTCAAAATGTAAACGCTCTCTGATATGAGGTAATAACCAGACTTCCTCATTTGGAGACTCTGGGCTGGAAAGTACACGTCTGATGTGGAAAGGAAGGACCCTGTGGAATTACATAGTGTCCCAGATCTCTCTCCTTGCTTCTCCTGTCCCCTTTGACTACTTGCACCCTTACAATTATTACTAAAGCTGATTCTAGGTGAGATCTCTAACACGTTGAGTCTGATTTGATAACACGATTATTTGTATTGGCTCACAAATAAAACTCTCAGAAATAATTATAGTGTAAGATTAACGATACTTTTAATACAATTAGTTTCATAGAATAAATGAACAAAATGTTAAGTTGACATAGCTAATTAACACAGTACAGTGTACTTACAGACTTCAATAAGGTATCTTTTACCCTACGGAGAAACTTGTTTAAGCATTCATAGGAAAAAAAAACTTACCAAAGTCACAGTATGTGAAACTATAGAAAAAACTCAGTAACTTTTAAAAAAGCATATATAACCAGAAATATCACAAAATTCTAAACAGTATATGAATACATACAATGATAAACCTCCAATCTAAGGGGTATACACAGCCTAGAATACTTCTGAGCATGTCCTCTAAAATGGGATTCTCCCTAGAGTTGTGGTGAGGTTCAAGTGGTATGATATAGTTATTATATTATTTTGATGATGTATCATTTTACTTAACTTTTATGCCTTTACAGATTATAATCTATACTATTTTTTTCTATTTGTGATCTCCTAATGACAACCACTTAGGAGCAACCTGTGCAGAAGCCTGAGACAAAGTGATCCTAACTGCTGATTGCAAGCTCAAAGGATGATTTTAATAATAGATTTCAGAATGTAAAACTAGGGGAAGAATAGAACAAAAGGAGAAAGAGTTTTAAACTAGAGGAGAAGTAAGAGGTAGCAGGCAGAACAAGGTCTCAAAGAAGAATACATAAATTCTCATCTTAAAGAATATTCAGGATAGGAAGAAGTAACAGCCTTAAGAGAGGAAGAGGTTAAAAAAGAATACAGATAGGCCAGGAGTGGTTGCTCACGCCTGTAATCCCAGTACTATGGGAGGCTGAGGTGGGCGGATCACCTGAGGTCAGGCGTTCGACATGGCAACACCTGGCCAACATGGCAACACCTTGTCTCTACTAAAAATACAAAAGTTAGCCAGGCATGATGGCAGGCAACTGTAGTCCCAGTTACTCAGGAGACTGTGGCAGGAGAATCATTTGAACCCAGGAGGCGGAGGTTACAGTGAGCAGAGATCGGGTCACTGCACTCCAGCATGGGTGACAGAGAGAGACTCCATCTCAAGTAAAAAAAAAAAGAAATACAGATATAGGCTACTGTGTATATTTACCTGTGAGGAATTAAAGGATCTGAAAACACGTTGCACATCTTTCGGTCTTTTTTTCCCTAGATGGCAAGTTTCATGTTTACTAAATTATCTCCTCCAATATCTAGGAAAGTGAGTCTGGATATATCATAGGATGTTCTCAACTTACTGAAGCAGTATACTACAGTGGAGAACATAATTAGCTTTATAATCAGTTATAAGTTGCTCAGTTTCTCTAAGCTTGAGTTTCTTATTCTGTAAGACAGGGATAAAAATGATATCTACCTAGTGAGACAGTAAATATAAAACACATAATATAATGCCTGGCACATAGTAAATGCTCAGTAAAAGCTAGTTGTTACTTTTATTATTGAGTAAGAGACTTGTTGCACATTTTGAGTAATTTCAGTATATGCTTGAATTTTACCATCTCCTTCTCCAGTTAAGTAACTTACTGATCTATAAATGTTGATAGGCTAATTTAACTAACTTTCAAAGAAAAAGAAACTGTTTTAGAAGGCAATATTTCTACTAATATCAAAGTTAAAAGTATGGACATTATTATAGAAAAGGCAGCAAAGATTTGGGTTTCATACACCATAGTCTATAAAATTAGAACCTATGATTTTATAGTGTAAAGATCAAGCCAATTTTTTTTCTTACTTGGCCAGAAAAAGCAAACTCTCATTTCTAAAAATACTCATGATTTCTTCACAAAGAAGTCATCCTGCAACAAAATACCCTATTATTATAGAAAGCAAGAACAGGATAGTATGTCATCAATAAGACTATAAAAATGAAGCAGTATCTGAGCCAAGCAAAAAATTTATCTGGAAAAATAAATGAGCAGAGGTCTTTTCTCCAAATTTAATTGAGATTGAGAGTTTGTTTTGTCATCATTTATTTGATACTCCCAAGTAGGTAATAACCATTTCCTAAGAAAATTACAAATGACCTTTTAATTAAGAAAAATGCTTTATTTGCTTTGTTTAGAAAAGACAACAAAATCTGTAAAAGAACCATAAATAAGGAACAAAATTTGACACGTAAGAACAGCAAATATATAGTCTTTCTAGTATTCATTTTATATTTAAATTCATTCCAGTTTTTAAAAAGCATTACAAAAGAAGTTGAAGTCAAAGTAGCCAACCCAGCCTGCCCTAACTCCTGCCACAAACTCAAGACATATATATACTATGAATTTTATGAATTTTATGAATTCAAGGAATACATAGGCTATGAATTTGGCTTTCTATGATGCAACCATTCCATTGCGTAATCACAGGGAAAAATAGAACACAAATCAAACCAAACCAAACCAAACCACGGTAGTGATGTGGTAATCTTGTAAACCTACAAACTTTATCACTGAATCAGATTTCCCTTTGCTGATGAGATTCAAAACAAGAAACAGAAAACAGGCTTTACATTTAGATCAAAAAGGACAACTTTTCTTTCTAATTAATCAAATGTATCATTGAAATTTACAAAAGGGAAGTATTCTAAAGATTGAGTATCTTTTGTTCTCAAACTCTTCATATACCACATACAAGTTATTATATATAACAAACCATGGAAAGAATGTAGTGTGTGTGTATGTATATATTTTTTATATATATAAAAAATTTTACAAATTCCAGTTTATTCCAGTTTTTAAACAGTATTACAAAAGAAGTTAAAGTCAGAGTAGCCAACTATACATTGTATGTGTGTGTGTGTGTATATATATATATATATATACACATATATACACATGCATACACACACACACTGCATTCTTTCCATGGTAAAATAAAATCAGCAATTATATAGTAGCTCAAAGCCTCTGAATAATTTAAGACTACAAAAATGACTATTCAGAAGAAATTACAGGGAAAAATTTAGGTAGGCAATGTAATTTAGTAAGAACCTTGGTTAAGAGAAAGTGAAAGAGATAAATTGTAACTTCCTATTTTATTGCTATTCTCAAGACAAAATCTCTAAAGATTTTATTTCTCATAGGAATATCATTTTAAAAAGGTATATGAAAAAACTAAATAATCTGCAAACCACAGAGACACAAATGATCACTGACAGTCAAATACAGAAGACTTTTTTTTCCTGAAGGACTGAATAAAAAGGGAATTATAACTTTGAGAAATAAAAGTTATATCAGATGGATTCCATGAATTTTATAATAGTGTGCAGCAGAGGGAAGGAAGAACACAAGAAACAAATATACTTCATATCAAAGAGTCGTTTCCTAGATGTTTTTATTCAGATTAACTGGGATAACTTTGTCCTATTAAACACTTTACTATCCCTTTAAAAGGAAGAAAGGCTGAGAATCTTTGATAACCTAACTCAATTAAAATATTGTTAGAGAGTTTTCTTTCTCTTTTACTTAATTCAAAACTTGAAAGTTATACCAAAATATAATAGGCAAACATGCATGCAAAATGACCCTGCAATTAAGAAAATTGCTGGGACCAAATGTTGTTTTTAAGTTCTACAGTAAAACAGTCTCCCAGACATTTAATGTCATGTCATTTGGTAAATGAAAGTTTCCTCAAAGTAAGAGCAGCAAGAAGACCTAAAAATTATGCTAGTGAAGAGTCTGACTGAAAAAAAACCCAAAAATATGGGATCACATTGGTCTAACACTAATTTTATTTGAAGTTACTACAGAACTGAATAAAATGCTGATACCAATACATAAAAATTTATTGAGCTGGCAACAAGGAAAGCATGATGTCAGCTACCAATATCACCATCCACATTCCCAAATAGCATGAAGACTTTAATTCTTGAACTGACTTCGTGCTAAAGTTACAGTAAAAATAAAAACCTGAGGCATGAGGCATTATTAAACATAGATGAATTTAGTTTGGCACAATTTTGACTCAAATTAGCCTAGCACTTTAACAAATTCAGTCAAAAACAGAAAAATGCAAGCTTAAATGTTACAATTTTCTAAATGTGCTACATTCTTCACCAAACAGACTGATACAAGATGTCTTAGGCAACTCTCGGGAATATTCAAATAAGCAATACCACACACAAACAAAATGCAGGATAACAGGATACTCAGAAACATACACACATACACACCCACACAAGTCCTTACCTTCATGGCATGGATTTCTTCCAGCAATCGTTGCGCCCGTCTTTGGTTTTTTAACAGTGCATCTTCAGTACCCCTGCAAAAAATACATTACGATATGTAGCCAGGCAAAGCATTAATTTTAGAGTCATAGTGTAATGGATAATCACTTCATTTCTTTTTAGAAAAGCGTAATAAATCTCTAAATAACAAACACGCCACTATCCTACACTGTCCATTTCCCCCACTCCCAAAACACACCTCAATTTACTAACCAAACCCCTATGTTGGAAAATGGCAAAAATAAGTACTGTCTTGCCATTGTACTAATGACTATTACTTTTGATAGTTTGCCTTCTCTAGTTCCTTAATAACACTTTTTTAAATCAATCAATCGTACATTGTATTTAATGTAATATAAATGTCATAATTTACAATTAGAGTTTGACTATAATTTTATCAAATGAAAATTTGCTCTCTGGCATTTAAGGAAAAAATAAAGAAGGGCTATATTTTGACATATTTATGAAAGGAAATTAATCAGGAACAAAACATACTTGAAGGCTAAGTATTCATGCTTACATCATAAGAAGAACTATAAATAAAATACTTTTTCACTAACACTAGTGATACTGAAAATACAAAATATTGTATTTTTCCAAAAAATTACATGGAACACAATGTTCTAATAAACACTTTCATAAGGTACTGAAGATTTCAAATTACTTAGCAATTCAAGAAAAAATGTGATATAAAATCTTCAAAACTGATTCTTAAGGTATTACTAGATTTGTTAAGCTGTATCAGTATCTTAAAATAACTTCTGATAACACAAAACACACAAGCCCAAGGGAATTGCATTCTAAAAAGACCAAAAGAGAGTTTTGCAAAAGCAGCAAAAAAATTCATCCTGTATCTTGAGCAATAATGGTCCAAACCATAGAAGGGCATGCTGACACAGCACATTCTATCTCACTCACATCATCTCCGCATACAAAACAAAAATGGTGTATAAGTAAGACATTTAATTACTTCTCTATATCCCACCCTAAACATTTTAAAGTATCAAATAAAAACAACTTTTGACATTTTATTAGTCACAAGATCATTACTTTAAATGACTAACTTTTTTGACTTCAGTCGGCCAACACTCCTGACAAGTTTTCGGATAACTAAAACTCGAATTCTCTTCACTTCTTTTCTCATCTTCACAACCTTTGAAGAATAAAGCAATAATTAGAAGAAAGGCACTTACTTCAGGAACAAACACACTTTATTTTGAGTCTTAATATTTGAGACTTAGTCTACCACTTTAACTACTTTTTTTGTCTAACTATATTCGTAGCTTGATGAAATCAAACCTCTTCCATAAATAGTGAAGGAATAAATCAACAGTCTAAAAATGTGTCTGAGAGCTTAAGAAAAACAAGTTATAATTTTTTAAAAAGTCACAGTATTACCCGAAATAAGTATTTTAATGTTACACTTATATCTTGCTGGGCTTGGAATATAATAAACAGTGAGTTCCCTGAAATCACAGCCTGTCATATTCATCTTTGTATTCCCACCGTTAAAACAAAGCCTCACTCATAATGGTAGGAATTTAATTTGTTGAATGACTATTTTAATTAGGAAATTAGCTTTTAACTAGCAATTTATTTTACATATTTATAAAACAAATCTTTCATTATTTTTAGTAACAAATTATTTCAAGTATAATTTTAAAAGAAGATCCACAAACACAAGGGCATTGTGTGCAAGCATATGTGCATGTAAACATAAATGCCCCCCCCACACACATGCACACACATACAAATACATAATTTAAATCACCCTACTAGAGAACAATGTTTAACTCTAAGAACAAAAAGCAGAGCTATAGGCCAAGAAATGGAAATTATAGTTATAAAAAATACACATTATAACAGCTTTCAGTGCAATGGCATGTAATTACGGAGTTTATATTTCATCTATCAGTTAGGAGGCATACATCTTAAAAATTACTCCTGGAATGTCCTTCTTCCCCTTCTTCACTTTAGGAACTACATAAAATTCAGGTTCAGATATAGTCATTCCAGTGAAACCTTCAATGACTTCTTCAGTTAAGGATAACCACTCCATCCCTGGGGTCCCCACTATACAGATTCTGTCATTAAAGCATCTACCTCACTGCACTGTTACTAATGGCTCATGTGGCTGTCTTTTTCTATAGACAGCAAGCTCCTAGAAAACAGGAGTCTTGTAATATTTATATAGTGTTTTCTTTGTCCTGCAAGAGTGCCTGGCACACAAAATTCCTCAAATTCTTCTTGCCAAAATAACATTATCAACATCATCCTGTTTCTTTAAGGCTCTTCCATTTAATTAATATCTTCTCTTACCCTTCATGTCATTCACTCCCTTATTCACTGAAGATATTAGCAACCAACTTACAATTTCTTTACACCCTAAGTTCTGCCATCATTCTGTGTAACTTACATGTCCACTTGAATAGCCCATCTGATAATTATATCTTCACTTCTTTACTTATTTTCTAAAGACCTAATCTATTCTATCTCAGCCATCCACTTCCATGGCCACACTGTCAACCTTGTCATCACTCATAATATTCAATTTCTAAAACCATTAATTCAAATATTCCACACTGTGATCACAACCTCTATCAGCTTGCTTGTTCAACTCCACCCACCACAACCATCTTTGACTTCATTAGGACCACCAATCCACTGACTCCTACACTTAATGTTCCTCTTTTTATGCAGTTTAGATACATGATAACATCTGCCAATTTCTTAAACTCCTGTCCTTCTGGTGAGGAAACCATAGTCCTGAATGAAAAAAACACTCTGAGTTCTTCATTGTCATATGCCAACAGCAAATACTTGTAACATTCTGTCTACTATAAATTCATCATAATTAACCTCAAGTGGACCCCCATTCTTCCTAGCCATCCTATATTTTTCTGTTCAGTTCACTCTACAATGCCTGTTTTAAGCTTTTGCCTACTCTCCTAAATCCTCTAGTCTCCGTCCTCCTTTCTCTCTTTCAATCGTGTGGAGAAAATAATTATCAGTTGGGAACCATCATTTTTCTTCTACCATGAATGCAAATGTACTTCCATGACCCATCTTCCTTTATGAATAAAGTTACAATATAAGAAATACCACTACACATATCTGAGTTTATCTTTTAACTGTCTTTTAGAGCCCATTCTCTTCTGCCTTCCTAGAACCTCTACTATGGATTATCCCTTTACCATAGCATTGTCATTCTCTTCCTTTTAATGCACTTGTTTCCCACTGATTTTTAAACATGATTGAGTCATTTTCATTAGAGACTAAATAAACATCCTCATTACATAGTTCACTAGGACCACTCCCTCTTCAGTTGTGTGGAGAACTAAGCTTTTAGAAAGAGACGTCCAAACTCAGTATCTCTATTTCTGCATGCCACACAAATCCAGTTTGATTTTCATCCTCATCGGTCTACTAAAAGATGTCACTAAGGACACCAATGAATTCCAAAAAAGCCCCTGAAATCCAATAAAAATTTGACATTTTTGACCACTTTCTCTTTCTTCAAACATTCTTCCCTTGGTTTTCCAAGATAGTTTTCTTCTTTCCTTTCTACTCACTCTAGTTTTATTCTTTCCTTTCTACTCACTCTATTTTGATCTTCTTTGAAAATTCATCCACCTCTACCCAGTCATAAAATGTTAAGAGTTGAAGGGGCAGTCCCAAGCCAGTGTTTCTTTTCACAATACATTATTTAGCCTTAAGAGATCTTATGTGTGCATATTTAATTTGCCACCTAAACAAAGAGGAGTCAAACATTTTGCCTTCAGCTGAGATCACTCCTTTTAGCTTCAAGCCCAAATGTGCAACTTCCTGCTTGACATTTCTTTCTGAGTGCGCTCAAAATCACCTCAAATTCACACCTAAATTCATGTTTTTCACCTCCAATAAAACCCTTCCCTTCTTTTGTGGGGAGGAGGGGTTTCATATGTCAGAGAATGGAACAATCCTTTTAGTTACACACCTAAAGGTCTTTAGAGGTAGCTCTCTTAATCCTTCACAATGAATCTCCAAGTCCTATTAATCTTAAATCCTAATTATCTTTCAAATTGTACCACTTTTTTCCCTATCTTGACCTTTTTGCAATCTTGGCTGAGTTACTGTTAACCGGTTTCTCCACACCTGTTCTTCTTGCCTCTCTCCAATCAGTTATCCACAATGCCATCACAATAAAATTTTTTAAAGTATATATCCAATGTCGCACCTTTATGTAACTCTCTTTAACGGTCTCCAATTGCTCTCAGAAGAATCACATTGGCCTTTCAGTCCCCTGTCCTCACCATGCTCACGTCTACTACAAAGCCTTTACACCTACCATTTCCACTGGTCAGAATGTTCTTTTTACCCATGTCAACTTGTTAACATCTATTCATCCTGATTTTGGACCAATTGTCATTTCTGTGAAGTCTTTTTTGGCTTCCCTGAGAGGGTCACAAGTACCTTTAATTGGTAACTTAATACTTTACTTTTAATCTGATTATTTTTAATGTGTCTTTCCCCAGTAGGTTATAAATTCTGTGAAGTTGATCAAGTATCTGGTTTTATTCAACACTGCATCTTAACACCTAACATAGTGCATGGCACACAGTATGTGTCCAATAAATATTGGTTAAATAAATGACCAGAAATGTAGCAATACACACTGTCTATTCACTGTTTCAAATGCATAATATATTTTAAAAATGCACAGTAATCAGGTTTCTTTCCCGCTAGATAAGTTAACCTCTTAGGAATTTGTTTCAAAGACCCATTTAGAAAAAAAAATCATACTTTGCATAAATGAAAAGGCACACAGACAAGGCTTAAGGAAAAAAAAAAAGAACTGCCACGTTGCATAAACAGAATTATACAGTGTCATGATACATTTTTTAAAGTTAAGTTATTCATAAAATAAACTAATAGCAAGCGATGAACTGCACATTAAAATATATTAACAAATGTTTCTAATTGCTGAACTTTGCAGGTGCATGAAATGATAATATACCATTTGCTAACCACTGTTAACTAAACTAATAAACTGCAGTGGGCAGAGTTGGTCCTTGGTTACATTCCAATCATAACAAAGCTCGTCTCCAATTTTAAAATTCCAATTTAAGAAATACTATGTTTGTCATTAATGGATAAGGGAATTCTAAAAGCAAAAGGAATACCTCATATACTTAAGACTTAGGTTTCCCCAAGCACTTAGATTTTTGCAATATGATGACAAATATAATCTTTAAGTTAGGATTTAAAAGGCTGCCAATTTATTTGTCACCCAGGAATTGTAAAGTTGGCTGACAACCCAGAAGTCAATGAACAGGCCTAACACACCAATACTGCCAGAAGTCCAAGTGCACTGCTTAATGGCAGTACATTTTGGCAAAACTCTAACCAAAAGCAAGAACTATCATTGTTAGATTTGTAAAAACAGTATGATTATTGTTTGGGACAGAAAGAACAGAGGAATAGTGTGAGCACAGAGAAAACAGAGGCATAGAAATGTAAATAAAATATGCTGACACAGAAGAAAGAAAATGAAAAAGAAGTAGAAGGAATGGGTCTGAAGACAGAAATTGAAGGGAAAATCTGAGGCCATCACCAACAAGACTGATTAAGCCAAGCCGAGGGTCTTCCAAACAGCAAGAGAACGCATTTAAGACAATCTATAAGATCTGAAGAAAAAGAATTAAGACTTACATACCCAGTGAATATATATGTACTGACAGTGAAGTATCGCCTAGAAATTAGACATACAGAAGCCTTTAAAGTTAACCTGGCAAAATCTAAACATAGGGCATCTCTTGCATAGACAGTATAAAAATACTATAAATAAAGTGGAAGTCTAATATAGCTATTTGAGAAAAGACCATGTGAGATGACTCAGAAGAGTCAACATAAACACAGGAAAGGAAACCACAGAGAGGCAAAAGTTGGCAGTGTCCAGCTCAAGGAAATTCCAAAGAAAGGGTTCCCCAGCTCAGAGACTTGAGAAATCTAATCTGTTCTGGAATAACTCAATTATGGGAACAGACGCATCACAGTTCAACATGAATCATGCAACTAAAACCCCTTTCTGTATTTCTACATAACAAGCAGCTGATGGTCAGTATACAGGAAAAGAATGTGTTTTACAGTGTGAGCATTTATTATGTATATTAGACACGTTTTTTAATAAACTAGCTTTCTCATTCACACAATCTCTTATACACTTAGGTTTAACATGAATTCGCTTTTTAGAGAATGAGCTCTATTTCTGGGGTAACAATGACAGCAAGTTTCTGATATACAAAGCAGACAGGAGACTTTGGTCCAAAGACAAAATTAAATGCTACTTGAATTGACTTTTGGCTGGCTATGGGATAGCTGGCTAACCAGTTAGCCTCTGATAATTCACCAACTTTACCATGATTTTGAGTTAGCCTGTAACAAAAATCTATAGTTATTAGAAAATAGTTATTCTAAGAGCTAGTATTGTTCCAGGGGAACTTGCAGTGTTAAGAAAAATCTAAGTATATCTGTGTTTCTAAGAATACTAATACTTCTGCTTATTCATTAATTACCTATCAGATTAGTAAATACAAAAAAACTATGACAACACATTCTTTGTATGAAGTTGTGAGGAAACAGACAAATACACTGCTGGTAGAAATGCAAACTGATTTACTCCTTTGGGGGAAACCATGCTGTACTTTAACAAAAGTCCTACTTCTAGGAATCTATTCAGAAGACACATTCTCAACAATAGGAAAAGGCTACACACAAGATTATTCATTGCATCATTTTAACAAAATGTAGCATGAGAGAGAAAATAACATATATAAATAAAGCATATAGCAATGTAGTATTTTAAATCAATGCAAAAGATCTGTAGGTATTACATGGATAAAACCTGAAAAGTAACATTTGGTGAATAAAATACAGTAGTCCCCCCCTACCAACAATTTTGTTGTCAGCAGTTTCAGTTACCCGCGGTTAGCCAAAATTCCAAATATAAATAACTCATAAATTTTAAATTGTGCACCACTCTGAGTAGCATAATGAAATCTCTCACTATACTACTCCATCCCACACGGGATGTAAATCATACATCCAGTGTATTTCTGCTGTATCCGTTACCTGCCCATTACTGTACAGAAAATAATAATAATAATAATAATAACAGAGTTTGGTACTATCTGAGGTTTTAAGCATACACTGGGGCTCTTGGAACATAACCCCCATGGATAAAGGGAGACTACCACAATTTATAATTTGTAAAACGATATGCAGTTTAAAAGTATACAACACAATACTATACACTGGGTATAGATATGTATGTTACTAAAATTGTGAAAAATATAGAAGAGAAAAACACACACCAAGAGGAATAATTACCTCTGAGGTAGAAAAGAAGATGGGTGGAATTAAACATTAAGATATAGCAAAACACTGACATTTCCTAAACATAGGAAGTAGATTATAAGAAGATCTGTTACATTATTTTCCATACGTTTGAAGTAATTCATAGTTAACAAAATTATTGGGTTTCTTGTCTTTGTTCGAAACAAGGTCTGGCTCTATTGCCCAGGCTGGAGAGCAGTTGAGTGATCTCGACTCATCACAACCTCCATCCCCCTCCCGGGCTCAAGCCATCTTCCCACCTTAGCCTCCCAAGTAGCTGGGACTACAGGCACGTACTACCATGTTTGGCTAATTTTTCTGTATTTTTTGTAGAGACGGGGTTTCACCACATCGCCCAGGCTGGTCTCAAACTCATGAGCTCAAGTGATCTGCCGGCCTCAGCCTCCCAAAGTGCTGGGATTACAGAGTGAGGCACTGCACCTGGCCAAAATTATTTTTGTATAAAGAGGACCCTAATTTTATCATATGGATGATAACTTATTGTTGATTTTACTTTTTATTTCTGATGAGCAACAATTTTTTAAAATACCTAGAGTGCTCAGTGATTATCTACGATTTAACCATTATTGGGCATATGCTGCCACCTAGCAAAACTTCCCAGAATAGTTTAATAACTAAACACAAATTGGTTCTTACGGAAAGGCCCTAATTTAATATTTCAGAAAAAAATTATTAAAAAGTACTATGCACCTAATCATGACACAAGTGTTTTGTAACTTCATAAGCGCATACAAACGTGGTTCTTGACATTCTTATGTTTTACAATATGTGGAGGAAACTCATTTTGTTCTTTGGCACTTTAGTTTCTACCTTTACTGTCTTACATGAAATGAAAAGCAATTTTCTAATGGGCTTAATGGTAATGTGCTATCAAACAATAAAATAGGCCGGGCGTGGTGGCTCATGCCTGCAATCCCAGCACTCTGGGAGGCTGAGGCAGGCGGATCACGAGGTCAGGAGATCAAGACCATCCTGACTAACACGGTGAAACCCTGTCTCTACTAAAAATACAAAAAAAAAAAAAAAAAATTAGCTGGGCGTGATGGTGGACGCCTGTAGTCCCAGTTAGTCGGGAGGCTGAGGCAGAAGAATGGCGTGAACCCAGGAGGTGGAGCTTTCAGTGAGCCGAGATCCTGCCACTGCACTCCAGCCTGGGCGACAGAGCGAGACTCCATCTCAAAAAAAAATAAAAAATAAAAAATAAAAAATAAAAATAAAATGTCAGTTGTACATATAGGCCTTTGGCCTTCCTATGAAATTAAAGCACTCCATCAGATTGCTACACCTCCTAAATCTGATTTTTACATATCACTGCTGCCTAAATTTTAGAAAACAGATGACTTGAGAAAATCTAGCTCTAGTTTTGCAAATTATTTACGCACTAAATGCTATGGCACTGTTGTTTTCAATTGTGCATTTCTCCTCTAGTTCTAATGGAAAGGGAGGAAAAAAAGCATTTAGGAGATTTTCCCTCTCATTTGAACATTAGTTGACAGTTATGCTATCCATGCTTTCATCTGCCCATTATATACCTACTTCTTATTACCTGTAGACAAGGTACTGTGCTGGAGGTTAGGGAAGCTGCTATAAAAGCAATTAAAAATTCTCTCTTCAAAGTACCAAAAATATGCAATAAGTAATCATCAAGATAGAGTAAAAAGTGATGGTTTATTTTTTAGAAGAGTAAAGATAAATTTTTACTTTACTTCGCAAGAATAACAACAAACTTTAATCTTAATCTCTTTCCAACATACTTAGTATTGGAAGTTCTGGCCGGGGTAATCAGGCAAGAGAAAGAAATAAAGGTATTCAAATAGGAAGAGAGGAAGTCAAACTGTCTCTATTTGCAGATGACATGACTGTATATCTAGAAAACCCCATTGTTTCAGCCCCAAATCTCCTTAAGCTGATAAGCAACTTCAGCAAAGTCTCAGGATACAAAATCAATGTGCAAAAATCACAAGCATTCCCATACACCAATAATAGACAAACAGAGAGCCAAATCATGAGTGAACTCCCGATTCACAATTGCACAAAGAGAATAAAATGCCTAGAAATACAACTTACAGGGATGTGAAGGACCTCTTCAAGAACTACAAACCACTGCTCAAGGAAATAAGAGAGGACACATACAAATGGAAAAACATTCCATGCTCATAGATAGGAAGAATCAATATCGTGAAAACAGCCATACTGCCCAAAGTAATTTATAGATTTAAAGCTATCCCCATCAAGCTACCATTGACTTTCTTCACAGGATTGGAAAAAACTACTTTAAAGTTCATATTGAATCAAAAAAGAGCCTGCATAGCCAAGACAATCCTAAGTAAAAGGGACAAAGCTGGAGGCATCATGCTACCTGACTTCAAACTATAATACAAGGCTATAGTAACCCAAACAGCATGGTACTGGTACCAAAACAGACATATAGACCAATGGAACAGAACAGAGGCCTCAGAAACAACACCACACATCTACAAACATCTGATCTTTGACAGACCTGACAAAAACAAGCAATGGGGAAATGATTCCCTATTTAATAGATGGTGTTGGGAAAACTGGGTAGCCATATGCAGAAAACTGAAACTGGACCCCTTCCTTACACCTTATACAAAAATTAACTCAAGATGGATTAAAGACTTAAACATAAGACCTAAAACCATAAAAACCCTAGAAGAAAACCTAGGCAATACCATTCAGGACATAGGCATGGACAAAGACTACATGACTAAAACACCAAAAGCAATGGCAACAAAAGCCAAAAATGACAAATGGGATCTAATTAAACTAAAGAGCTTCTTCACAGCAAAAGCAACTATCATCAGAGTGAACATGCAACCTACAGAATGGGAGAAAATTTTTGCAATCTATCCATCGGACAAAGGGTTAATGTCCAAAATCTACAAAGAACTTAAACAAATTTACAAGAAAAAAACAACCCCATCAAAAAGTGGGCAAAGGATATGAACAGACATTTCTCAAAAGAAGTCATTTATGCAGCCAACAAATATATGAAAAAATGCTCATCATCACTGGTCATTAGAGATATGCAAATCCAAACCACAATGAGATACCATCTCACGCCAGTTAGAATGGCGATCATTAAAAAGTCAGGAAACAACAGATGCTGGAGAGGATGTGAAGAAACAGGAACGCTTTTACACTGTTGGTGGGAGTGTAAATTAGTTCAACCATAGTGGAAGACAGTGTGGTGATTCCTCAAGGATCTAGCAATAGAAATACCATTTGACCCAGCAATCCCATTATTGGCTATATACCCAAGGATTATAAATCATTCTACTACAAAGGCACATGCACATGTATGTTTATTGTGGCACTGTTTACAACAGCAAAGACTTTGAACCAACCCAAATGCCCATCAATGATAGACTGGATAATGAAAATGTGGCACACATACACCATGGAATACTATGCAGCCATAAAAAATGATGAGTTCATGTCCTTTGCAGGGACATGGATGATGCTGGAAACCATCATTCTCTGCAAAGCAACACAAGAACAGAAAACCAAACACTGCATGTTCTCACTCA
Organism: Pan paniscus; assembly: GCF_029289425.2. Taxonomy (NCBI): domain Eukaryota; kingdom Metazoa; phylum Chordata; class Mammalia; order Primates; family Hominidae; genus Pan; species Pan paniscus. The sequence continues at coordinate 117,242,023 of NC_073253.2, read as the reverse complement.
CAAGTTGGAGTTGAACAATGAGAACACATGGACACAGGGAAGGGAACATCACACACCAAGGCCTGTCGGGTGGGGGGAAAGGGGGAGGGAAAGCATTAGGAGAAATACCTAATGTAGACGACAGGTTAATGGGTGCAGTAAACCACCATGGCACATGTATACCTATGTAACAAACTTGCACGTTCTGCACATGTACCCCAGAACTTAAAGTATACATATAAAAAAAAAAAGATTAAAGTTTGAGAAGAGTCAATGTAAGTAGTTGGGAAGCTAGTACAGTAGCTGTACTAGGATTCTAGTGGTGATGGAAAAGAAGTGAAAAGATTGAAAGCGAATTCAAATTATTTTTCAGATACATTTCCTCCTTGAAGAAGTTAATTCATTTCTTCTGCCTATTTTCTGAGATAGTTTCTTTTAATTTCTATGAGGTATTTCCTATTAAGGGCATTAGCCCTTTGTCATATTTGCTGTATTTTTTTTCTAGTTGTTGTCATTTTTCTTTTCTTTGGTAGGTTATTCAATTTTTATGTAGATAAATCTCTCTTTCCTTTTGTGGGTTTTTTTTCCCACTAATTTTAAATTATAATATCCTCCATCATCTCCACTTTTTTCTGTCCTTTTTATCTCCTTCACATTAGAACACACTAGACTTCAGTGGTGGATGTGTGTAGTTCCTGCTTTCATAAATTCATTTAATCACCTAGTAAACATATGTGCTACACATGATAGACACATAAACACAGGAAGACAGAAACAGTTACATAAGTGTTTCCAGAGGAGAAAGCAATCTGGGTGCACAAAGAATAGACACCTAACCCAGACCGAGAGGAGTTAATGAAGGTTTCCTAAAGGTCAAATTTTAACTGTTTTGAAGAAGAACAAAAGTTAGCTAAGTGTTAAAAGACTCTTTAATGACTCATCTCCTGTCATTTCCATCATCAAAGTCATTACAAAATTTGATATGAAGCTCCCTGGGGTTGAAATCCCAGGGACATTACTCTGATCTTTCATACATCACAGGTAACCTAATGCAAAATAGCCCACCAAACGCTTTCTGGCACAAAGCATAAGCTTAATGTATGTTTATGAGTAAATAGTGACTGCTTTCAGCTTCCCTCTTCAGCATATCCTGTAGTCCACTGTCAACTGAAATCCTGACTCGTTAATCTGGCAGCAGAGAATATATTTCAGTTTTATTTCCTTCTTCATCTCACAAGTTCCCATCAGTGAAGAGTTACCTATCCCTGTATTACCCACGGGTTCTTCTGCTACTAGCCCTTTCCTGTTTATACCAGTCCCTCTGCCTGGAATGACTTCTTCCCCTTTCCTGAATCACTGACTGCAATTCCTGTGCAAGATCCCTAAAGACCAAGGACAAGTATCACCCACTTCATTTTGCCGCCTTTGGAAACTTTTCTGCATTACTAGGTTTTGGGGGCATTCTTCACACATTGTTCTGTAACACAGGTGAGTGTTGCTTAGCTGTCTTACTTGAGTATAGGTTACTAGAAAATATGAAATATCCCTTACACTACTGTGTATAATCTAAACAGTGACTTGCTCATAAACGGGATAAAGAATTTCCTTTCTGTATCTAACTGTGAGGTCCTTACTCGATCCTTATGTTTCCAGCTTACTTTAAGACTTTGGATGACATTACTTTGTTGAATAGAAGCAGAAACCAAAGGGGGATAAGTGGTAGAAATGGTATTTTGTCGACACCGCACACTATGGAAGTGACGGTGGTGAGAACAAATGTCTGATGAGAATGGACTGAAAAAGCAGAAAAAAGAATTGAGGATAGCAAGTATAAACAGCTCTTTATTGAAGTTCTGCTGTAAACGGAAGCAAAGAAATAGGACACTAACTGGAAGAGGAAACGAAGTACTGAGCATACAGTCTCATTCAAGACCACCAATTTCTTAGAAGCTACAGCTCTTACTTTCTCTCTTCATTTTCGACAGGCAATAAAGAGCAGGTACTGTGTACTAAGTTTATTAAGGGTCAGGCACTTGCAAATACTTTACGTATCTCAGTTAATCTCACAACCCTGGGACGAACTATCTTGAGCTCCGCTTTACAGACGAGAATATTGAACATACAGGCTAAAGGGTCTTCCCAAAGTCCCACAGACATAAATTCGTGGGGCCAGACACATGTCTCTCACTTCAGTCACCTGGAGACCGAAAAGGGAAATTACCGGTTGCCAAACTCCAAGTTGCGGGAAACCCGCCTGGGCCCACCACGAAAGTTCCTCCAACCGCACCCTCTATGCCCGCCTCCAACCACGCGTCTCAAAAGAGCTGGTTTTGAGGACCCTTAAAGTCAGCCCCATAGGTTCCTCGGCGCTCACCTCGTTATTGAGGTTCAGAGTTCCCGGCTGAGCCATGGTAGATGAAGGAATATGATCCGCCGCTGCCTGCACGTGAACCGGGTCTCTCAGACCGCGGCTGCGTCGCCACGCCCCTCAACGGAAGCCTCTTCTGTCCAAAACTCATCCGCCTTCTGCTCTAGCTGCCGCCTGGGAACAAGAAATATTGACTCTTGGAAGGGAAAACCGGAACTGAGACAGAACAACTACCGGCGCAGAGCACTACGCAACGGAATTGCGCGTTCCTATGGAAACCAGATGGGGGCTGGTAGCTGGGCAACGTCTAGTTTTTCAAGATTCGGTTTTTGTTTGTGTGTGTGTTCCCTTGGTACACTGCGCTCGCATTGTACCGGCCTTGGTTTTTCTCTCTAATGGCTAGGGGGGCTCTGAACGGCGGTGAAAGAGCTCTTCTGAAATGATCACTTGAATGAACGATTTTTTGCTTCCATTTTTTTAAATCTAGTATTTGTGAAGATTTCTGCTTTTCTAACAAGCACACCTTTTTAAATCCTCGCAGTTTTTTGTTCCAACCTCGCATTATAGCTGAGGTGCGGACATTTTTTTCCTGCACACTATAGAAGGGTTTAAATTTAGGGAATGAACATTTGAAGCAAAACCAGGATACACATTTGGTACTGCCTGTGGGAATGGCTGTTTATTAGCCGGCAGGCATAGGAGACGTAAGGGAGTGTGTTTGAATTAGGTAATGTGTAATTGTCAACACCTTCTAGTACTGACCATTAAAATGTGTCAAATGGTGGTCCAAGAGCTTTACATAAATTAGCTCCAAATCTCCACAGAAATCCAACAAGATAGAAATTATTATCCTTTTATTAATATTATTTTGTTAGAGACCCAGTCTCTCTTTGTCATCCAGGCTGGTGTGCAGTGGCACAGTCATAGCTCACTGCAGCCTCAAACTCTTGGGCTCAAGCCATCCTCTCACCTCAGCCTTCCAAATAACTAGGACTACAGGAGTGAGCCACCCTACTCTGCTCTGAACTATTATTTCACAGATGTGGAAAGTGACTTCAGAGGCACCAAGTGCCTCGCCCAGAGTCACTTGCCTGGGACTGTCCACTGCTACAGGACTTCAAGTCCAGCTACATAATACCTGGGGTACAGTGCAAAATGAAAATCCAGGCCCCTTTATTCAAAATGCAGGAAAAACGTTTCTTCCGGCGGAGGGTGGTGGCTCACGCCTGTAATCCCAGTACTTTGGGAAGCCTAGGCGGGCGGATCACCTGAGGTCGGGAGTTCGAGACCAGCCTGACCAACATGGAGAAACCCTGTCTCTACTAAAAATACAAAATTAGCCGAGCCTGGTGACTCATGCTTGTAATCCCAGCTACTCGGGAGGCTGAGGCAGGAGAATCACTTGAACCTGGGAGGCGGAGGTTGCGGTGAGCCAAGATCACTCCAGACTGGGCAACAAGAGTGAAACTTTGTCTCAAAAAAAAAAAAAAAGTTTCTTCCATAGCGTCTCTTGACTCTTCATGGTGTTTGTTAATTTACTATTTAATACGATGCTCCCTAAAGCACAGAGACATTAGGTTGTCAGGGCAGACCCTCAAAGGTGCCTGAGACCCCTGCCCCAAGACTCAGGTAGGAGTGTATACACTGGAGCAAGGTGGCAGCAGTTGCTGGGTGGAGACAGGAGAGCAGGAAACCAGAGAATCCACCTGAGGAGCTGTTGGGGACAGGACCACACATGACCTGAGACAACAAGGCCTTGGCACATGTTCCATTATCCCACTAGACTTCACTTACAAAACTCAAATTCCAAAATGAAATCACTAATAATTTCAAGACTGTGCCCAAAGCTTAGTTAACCAAGGCCCACTTCTGAGCCTTTGCCCAAGAAACCAGCCTTGTCCAGAACCCATGCTGTTATCTCATAAAACTGAACTCCACTTTGAATAGCTCTGACTTGGTAAAAGAAATTGGTATTCTTTTAGTTTGGTGCATTATTTGGACACAAATGGATTTAACAGATGACTTCCTGTTGGACCAGTGTTACATGAAGGTAGATTTGCCACTACTAAATAGTATGCTGAATTGTAATTGTTTCCTTTGTCTACCTTCTGTCATCAAAGCTGAACTCCTGGAGTGTAGGAGCTTTTTCAGCTCCAGGTGGGTAGTGTTCACTTTGCATATAAATACGTACGAAGGAATGTCAAATAATCAAGATAAATAGAGAGCTTTATTGAAAATCTGTCTTCGAATTTGGGAGAAAGGAGTTATTATGATCCCACAATGCTTCAGAAAATGTATTACTAATACAAAATTTGCCTGTAACTCTGAAAAGCTTTGCAGTGTTTTCTCTTGACTACTTCTTTTGCTCCCTAAAATCTCAGTTCTTAAACCACCAGTCTCCTCAGGATCAGCACTTGCTTAGTTTTCCTCCTTAGCCCATGCTGTCTCCCTTAGCTATGATGCTTCCTCTGCTACATCAGCTTGCTCAAGTGCTATTTCTCAAGACCAGGTCAAATTCCATCCATCTCTTTTAATAATTATTTCCACATCCCCAAAGATAAGTTTAATTTTGCCCACCAGTGGGTCATATTTATAGTATTTATGATAGTCTACCAGTGGGTCATACTTATAGTATTTATGATAGTCTACTTTAATTTGAAATCATTTGTGTACTGGTTATTCTTTTATATTAAAAGCTCTCAACAACCTTAGATACTCCTGTTTTTAAAGAGACTAGTATTGTTCCATTTTCACAATATTAATGTGAAATCATTTGTTCCAGATATATCACCTCCAAGTCAATCTTCCTACCTCTTTTGATGCCACAATCTCAAAAATTATTTTGTTTGATAACAAAGGAAGTTCTACTAGCTGGCTTTCATTAAGCAATGCCCAATTTATCCAGTAATAACAATGCATTTGTGATAATTAGGTTGAAAGTTTCTCTAGAAAGCAAACTGTCTCCCTGTTTTATTCATGGAGGGCTGAACTGGATCAATTAACTGCTGTCAGATGTATGAAATGACAAAGCTATAATAATCAAAAGCACCTAGTTTGAGACTTTTTTTCTTTTTATTACAGTGCTCCAATTAGTGGAACTAAGGGTCCACAAACACATTCAATAGAGACTCAAGTTTTTCAGTGTCAAGTTCCTCAAGAGGAACTTGTATTAGTCCCACTGTGTTAGTTGGTTTGGGGTGCCATAATAAAATACTGCAATCTGGATAACTTACACAACACAAATTTATTTAGCATACTTGAAGTCCAAGATCAAGGTACCATCAGGATTAGTTTCTGGTAAGAGCTCTCTTCTTTGCTTGCAGATAGCCACCTTTTTGTGGCCACAACCCCATGTAACCTTTCTGCTGTGCACATGTGGAGAGAGAGCTCTCTGGTGTTTTCCTCTTCTTATAGTGGCACCAATCCTATTGGATTAGAGTCCTACCATTATGACCTTATTTAAACTTAATTACATCCCTACAGATTTTTATCTCTGAATAGCATCATATTGGGGGTTAGGTCTTCAACATATGAATTTGAAGGGCAGGGAAAACAATTCATTTCACAACACCCACTTTCCTTGAGAAATCTTCTGTGATTATGTCAAAGTAATCTCTTATCTAACATGCTGGATTACTGCCATTATTCTCATTTTGCATTTTTCTTAAGTTTTATTCATACAATTCTAGATTACAACTAAACATGGATGTTTAGCAAACAGAATTAAGAAACGCATACTCACACATATATGAACAAATGATTTTTGAGAAAGTTTCAAGGCAATTCTGTGAGGAAAAGTTAGTTTTCTCAACAAACTGTGCCTGAATTATTGGATATCTATATGGAACACACACATGTTCACACACACCACTTTCACCCACATGTAACACCACCTAGAAAAACAACTCGAAATGGTTGAGTTATATCTAAATGTAAAACCTACAAAACTTCAAGAAGAAATCACAGGACAAAAACTTTGTACTGTGAGCAACTACATGCTAACAAATTGGAAAACTTTGAAGAAAGGATAAATTCCTAGACACATACAGTGTACCAAGATTGAACCATGAAGAAACCCAAAACCTGAATAAACCAGTAAGTGATAAAATAGAAGCCTTAATAAAAAGTTTTCCAGCAAAGAAAAGCCTGGGGCTTGACGGCTTCACTGCTGAATTTTACTGTGCACTTAAAGAACTAAGAACAGCCCTACTGAAACTATTCTGAGAAATAAAGAAGAGAATACTTCCAAAGTCATTCTAGGAAGCCAGTATTACCCTAATACTAAAGGCAAAGACACATCTAGAAAAGAAAACTACAGACCAATATCTCTGATGAACATTGATGCAAAAATTCTCAACAAAACACTAGTAAACTGAATTCAACAACACATTAAAACATTATCCATCGTGACAAAGTGAGATTTATCCCTGGGATGCAAGGATGGTTCACCATATGCAAATCAATTGATATGACACATCATATCAACAGAATAAATGAAAAAAATATAATTTTAACTGATGCTGAGGAAACATTTGATAAAATTTAACATTCATTCACAATAAAAACTCAACAGAGTATACAAAGAACATATCTCAACATAATTAAAGCCACATATGACAGAAACAGTATCATGATTGGTGAAAACCTGAAAGCCTTTCTGCTAAGATCTAGAACAAGACAAGAATGCTCACTTTAACCACTGTTATTAAACATAGTGATGAAAGTCTTAGCTAGAGCAATCAGACAAGAGAAAGAAATAAAGGGCATCTAAATTGGAAAGAAAGTAAAATTATCCTAGTTTTGCAGATTATATGATCTTATATTTGAAAAAACAACATCTCCACCAAAAAGCTATTAGAACTGATAAATTGATTAAAGTTGCAGGATACAAAATCAGCATACAAAAATCAGCAGCATTTCTGTGTTCAGTGAACCATGTGAAAAATCAAGAAAGTAATACCACTTATAATAGCTACAAATAAAATTAAATACCTAGGTATAAACTTAACCAAAGAAGTGAAAGATCTCTACAGTGAAAACTATAATGCAAAAAAAACTATGATGCAAGAAATTGAAGAGGACACACACAAAAATGGAAAGATATTCCATGTTTATGAATTGGAAGTATCAATATTTTTTAAATGTCCATACTACCCAAAGCAACCTACAGATCCAATGCAGTCCTACCAAAATATCAATGGCATTTTTCACAGAAATAGAAAAAACATCCTAAAATTTATATGGAACCACAAAAGACCCAGAATAGCCATAGCTAGCCTAAGCAAAAGACCAAAACTGGAGGAATCACATTATCTGGCTTCAAATTATTCTACAGAGCGATAGAAAGCAAAATAACATGGTACTGGCACAGAAATAGACACACAGACCAATGGAATAGAGTAGAGAACCCAGAAGTAATTCACACATTTACAGTGAACTCAATTTTTACAAAGGTGCCAAGCACATGCATTAGGAAAAGGACATTTTCTTGAATAAATGTGCTGGGAAACTGGATATTTATATGCAGAATAATGAAACTAGACCCCCTTCTCTCACCATATATAAAAATCAAATAAAAATGGATTAAAGACTTAAATCTAAGACCTGAATCTATGAAACTATTAAAAGAAAACTTTGGGGAAGCTCTCCAGGACATTGGTCTGAACGAAGATTTATTGAGTCATAGTCAACAAGCACAGTCAACCAAAGCAAAAGTGGACAAATGGGATCATATCAAGTTAAAATGCTTCCACACAACAAAGGAAACAATCAACACAGTGAAAAGAAAACTCACAGAATGGGAGAAAATATTTGGGAACTATTCATCTGACAAAGGATTAATAATCAGACTATATAAGCCCCAACAACTTAGTAGAAAAAATCTAATAATCTGATTTAAAAATGAGCAAAATATCTGAATAGATATTTCTCAAAAAAGACATAAAAATGGCAAACAAGTATAAGAAGATGCTCAATATCTTGATCGTCAGAGAAATGCAAATGAAAACTACAATGAGATGTCTTCTCATTCCAGTTACAATGATTTTTATCCAGAAGACAGGCAATAACAAATGCTGGTGAGAATGGGAAGAAAAGGAAACCCCTGCACACTGTTGGTGGGAATGTAAATTAGTACATCCACTATGGAGAACAGTATGGAGGTTCCTCAAAAAACTAACAATAGAACTACCATATGTTACAGCAATCCCGCTGCTAGGTATATACTCAAAAGAAAGGAAATCAGACTATCAGAGAGATGCCTGCATTTCCATATTTATTGTAGCGCTATTCACAATAGCCAAGATTTGGAATCAACCTAATGTTCATCAACAGATAAATGGATAAAGAAAATGTGATGCATACATGCAATGAAATACATTCAGCCATAAAAATGAGATCCTGTTACCTTCAGTAACATGGAAGGAAATGTAGGACATGATGTTAAGTGAAATAAGCCAGGCATAGAAAAAACAAAGTTCACATGTCCTCAGTTACTTGTGGGATCTAAAAATTAAAACGATTGAACTCATGAAGATAGAGAATAGAATGATGGTTACCAGAGGCTGAGAAGGGTAGTGGATGGGGGAAGTGGGGTGGTTAATGGGTACAAAAATATAGGTAGATAGAATGAATGTGATCTAGTATATGATAGCACAACAGGGTGACTACGGTCAAGAATATTTTATTGTGCATTTAAAAATAACTAAAAGAGTATAATTGGAACATTCATAAAACAAAGAAATAATAAATGCTGGAGGTGATGGATACCCCATTTACCCTGATGTGATTATTACACATTGTATACCTGCATCAAGATATCTCATGTACCCCATAAATATATACACCTACTATGTATCCATAAAAATTAACAATACAAAAAATTAAGAAAAAACTCTTTACAATTGAAAAAAATATTGTGACCCTGGGTTAGGCAAAAGTTTCTAGGATATTAGACAAAAAGCAGAATCCATATAAAAATACATTGAAAATTGGACTGAATCAACAATAGAACTTCTACTCTTCAAAAGACACTGGGAGGATAGCCAAAAGAGAAACCACACATGGAGAGAAAAATTTTGAAAATTACATATTTTATAAAGCACTTTAACCTTGACTATATAAAGAACTCTCCAAACACAAAAGTTAAGAAAACAGGCAAAATATTTGAACAGATATTTCACTCTTAAAAGATATGTGAATAGCAAAGAAACACATAAAAATATGTTCAGCATCTTTATGAGAGGTGACAACGTGCTGGCAGCCCTCGCTCGGCCTCGGCGCCCACTCTGGCCGCACTTGAGGAGGTCTTCAGCCCGGCCGCTGCACTGTGGGAGCTCCTCTCTGGGCTGCCGGAGGCCGGAGCAGGCTTCCTCTGCTTGCGTGGAGGTGTGGAGGGAGAGGCGCGGGCGGGAACCGAGGCTGCGCACAGCGCTCGCGGGCCAGCGCTAGTTCCGGGTGGGCGCAGGCTTGGCGGGCTTCACACTTGGAGCGGCCGGCACGCGCCCGCGCCGGCGCCGCTGGTCCCGGGCAGCGAAGGGCTTAGCACCCGGGCCAGCAGCTGCGGACGGTGCGCCCCGGTGCCCCAGCACTGCCGGCCCACCCGCGCGGCGCTGGAATTCTCTCCAGGCCTCAGCCTCCTCCCTGCGGGTCAGGGCGCGGTGGCTCACTCCTGTAATCCCAGCACTTTGGGAGGCCGAGGCGGACGGATCACGAGGTAAGGAGATGGAGACCATCCTGGCTAACACGGTGAAACCCCATCTCTAATAAAAATACAAAAAATTCCGGACACAGTTAGACATCAGGGAAATGCAAATTAAAACCACAATGTGATTTCTTTCTATACCTATTAGAATGGCTAAAATAAAAAGTCTGATCATACCAAGTAGGATGTGGAGTACCTGGAACTCTCAAACATCACTAGTGGGAATGTAACGCGGTACAATTTAGAGTTTCTTAAGAAGTTTCTAGTATATGACCTAGGCCTTCTCTTCTAGATTAATAGAGAAATGGAAGTACGTGTACATACAGAATCTTGTGCTTAAATGTTCAGAGAAGTTTTAATTTTAATAGCCAAATGATAATACAAAACTTTATTCAACAGGCAAATGAATAAACTATGATACACATACACATACACACACATGCACACACACGAACATCATTCAGTAAAAGAAAGCAATGGCACACACTATAACATGGATGAATTTTAAAATAATTATGCTGGGTGGCAGAATCAAGACAAAAAGAGTACATACTGCATTATTTCATTCATATAAAATTCTAGGAAATGCAAACTAATGTATAGTTACAAAAATAGATCAATGGTTGCCTGCAGAAGTGAGAGAGAGGGGATAGAAGGATGCCAGAAAAAAAATTGCAAATGGTCATGAGGAAGTTTTGGACGGTAATTGATATGTTCCTCGTATCAATTTGTGATGGTATCACAGTTGATACGTATGTCAAAACTTATCAAAGTGTATACTTTGTATATATATATGTAGCAAATTGTGTGTCAATTAAAGCTTAATAAAGCTCTTAAATAAATATTTACCCTTGGACTAGCAATTCTACTTCTAGAAAAATATAGTAACATTACATTGGTACAAATTATTGATGCATGTAAAAAGCTATTCAGTATATAAGTGTTTGTAATAATAGAAGATTGGAGGGAACTTGTCCATCAACCTGTAACTGACTAATAGTCCATTAAAAAGAATAATAAGCTCTTTATTGGAATGAAAGGCTTTTCATGATATATTGCATAATGAATAAATCAAGTATCACTACGCAATAGTATGCTATTGTTTGTGTGTGTTAGGAGGGAGATATGTGTACACACACACACACACAAACCACAATTACTTGTTTGTATAGTATCTTTGTTCTTTATAGGGGAAGTCAGGAGCTGGGTAAATGTAGGTAAATTCTACCATGTTTCCTTTTGTATCTTATAAATTTTGCACCATGTGTTATTAACTTTTAAACCGAATAAAATTTAAAACATAGTCTCATAGTTGTTGCAATTGTGAAAGGAATATGTTCTCTCATTTCCATATACTTTAGCTGGTTATTGCCAATATAGATGCAAACTATAAATCATGAATTTTTTTGTGTATGTTATCCAATCACTTTTCAAGTATTTTTTGGAAGTGAGAAGGATTTTTAAGTTTGCAATCATATTATTAGAAAGATAGTTACCTCTTTCAGTATTTATAACAATTATTTTGTTTTGGATGATTATATTTATTAGAATTTCCAAACAAATATATTAACAGTGTAAGTAATAACAGTGATAGTGAATATCCCTTACTTTGTCCTGACTTTAATGGGAAGAGCTTTAACATTTCACAACTTAAAATGATATTTGGTGTTTTTCATGGTGAATAATTTAATCAAATTCAGGTATTTTTTTCTACTTTGCTAGAGGCCTTAATTGCTTTGATATGTTGTTTTTCTTTTTAAGGCATTTTCCCCATATGTGTTCTGATTGTATCGCAGCTGTCAGAAACTTATGGGCCATTACTAAGAAAGTAGATGTAGCTCTATATTTTTTTCTTTTACTTAAATGAATAGATAAAAGAGAAGTTATTATTGAGAATCCTATCTTTTTTATAGCATATTGTTTACAACCTTTAGCATGTGAACTAGTGTTAGTAATTCAGCTCACAACAGATTGCAACACAACTGAGTGTTTGATCCACAATCCAGTACCACTGCTCTAAAATTTTATTTTGACTCTGCACTTTCAGTCGTCTATCCCCTGGGTGGCAGTGTTGTTCTCCAAATTGCACATTGTAATCCAAATTGCAGATGTTGAGGAAAGCAATCTAAATATGATATGTGATAGCATTTTCTGAATTAGAAAGAAAATAGATGGATATACCAGGTCTTGTATTTATTTAATGCTTAGTATTAACAGCTTAAGGTTTCAAACTTTGATTTTAAGTAAGTCACTAAACAATAATAAAGTGTCTAAGTGAAACATTAATGGATTCATTTAAGATTCTGTTTTTTAAAAATATATAACAAACTGAAGAGTGTAAACAGCTACTGTATAAGAGGCAGGTAGTTCAGAAGTCACTAAGCTAATAGCTTTACTAAATCAATCTTCTAACATATTTCTGGCATAAATTGCATTTTAATTTTTATGGAGAATTTTGATTAGATTTGTTACTTTATGTCTGTAGGAAATCTAAGAAAGTTTTATTCTAGAAATTTTATATCTTAAAAATTTCAGTAGCTAGTTAATGTCATGAAGCCAAGTTTTATAAAATTCAAAGTGATAGAGCTAACATGTACTTAGCAATTTAACATTTTGGCTAAGAGCTTTGGCTCTGGAATCAGACTATCTGATACTAAATTCTAATTCTACCTCTTAATAGCTATATGATCTTGGGGAAATTATGTAAGATCTCTGTGCCAAGGCGTCTTTATTTGTGAAAATAGGAGTGATAATCTATCTCACAGGATTGTTGTGATGTTTAAATGAAAACACAGTATAGAGTTCTTGATGAATATTTACCTCTAAATAATTTACTGTTATTTTTATTATTTCATTTGATCTTAACAGTAACTTTGTGAGATAGGCATGGTACATAAGAGGGATTCATGTCTTATGAATAACAAATATACCTAAGGTCATAGAGGTAATAAGGGGGCAGTCCAAGTCTTTTGACATAAAATCACTGGTAGCAATTTTATAACAGCTCTATGATATGAATGTAAAATTACATTAATAGTTTGTAGCCACCATATCATTAATTCCCATTCATCTAATTATTTATTATCATAATTAATGAGGTAATATAATTTATAAACTATACATTCCTTCACATATACAATTTACTTCTTTTAATTATTTGCCAATTAGCCCAAAATAGGCTCAAGATTATTGCAACAAAGCCTGTAATAATTTAAAGTTAAGTTCAGAAAACATTATTAAAACCCAGTTCAGATTCTTTTCAACATAGTGATTGGCTTTGATTCATTTTAATAAACGTTTTTGAGTGTCTATTTTGCAAAGTATTGTACTAGGTTCAGTAGGAGATACAAAAATGATGAAGACATTGTCCATGTCCACCGTGGACTTACAGAGTAGTAACTTAAATGATTCTAATACCAAGATAGACTACATTAAGTACTGTAGTAAGAGTGTGAGGCACTATTGGAGTCTAACGGGGCAGTGAACAAGCAGTTTGACGAGAATGCTTCCTACAAGAGGTGGAATTTGAGTTTCATTTTCAAGGAAGGAAGCACTTTAATAGGAAGCTGAAGAATAGGAAGAGAAAGTTTCCACTGGAGGACATTAGTTAGATAAAAGTAGGTAATAGAAGACAAACTATTTCACAAATAGAATAAAGCTTCCAAAGGATTTTTCATAAACCCCTAAAATCTCCAAAAACATTGTTAGGCCTAGCAATGAAAACCTTTTTAATTTCTTAAATATATTTTCTACACACGTCCCTCCTAAAAAATGATAGTTTTCTTAAGTTATTAAACATTTGAAAAAACTGAAGTATGGTGTTTTAAGGCAAAAAACAAAATACATGAATCTTAATAGACTGATAGAAGTAGGTTTCAGAATACCTGGAAATTTATGGATCTGTAAATGATTGAGTAATCTCTGAAGGAAATTTTGCTGCATTATACTTAAACATAAAGATAGAAGTTCGAAAGAAAGTAAAGTGAATGATATTGTGAAAGTTAATTATTCAAAATGGAGACATTCCTGTCATACCCAACTAAAATGGAATTGGGAAGCCATGGGGAAGGACACCCAAATCCCTTCCAGGAACTATTTTTGCAATTCAAGAGAAAAACAAACATCATTTTAAGATTACATCTTACATAGTAACTGCTGCCACTTACTGCTTAGAGCTCAGAAGCTCCTACACTCACTCAGTTCAACACTGCTAGTGCCAATGAACTTTCTTTCAAAACAATGTACATAACTTTTCTCTTTTTCTCAATAAAATTCCAGCCTTTCTTTTTGTTTTTCAGACACATCTAAGAGCTACTCTGGATTGTGTGCATTGAATTGCAATTTTAATCCTTGTATATTATTCCCAAATAAATTGTTTATTTGGAAATTCAACTATAAATAGTTTTACTTAAGGTTTATAATGTAAGCCTGTTCAGAGAAAACTTTTTTAATTTGTCCATCAAGGAATAAAGTATTTGTAACAAATTTATTGGTCCACTTCTCCATCAAGACCGAGAGAGGCAAGATATATGGCCTGGAGAGGTAAAATTAGCAGGTCACCTAGCCTCTCCTTGAAGAAATCAAATGCTGTTTCTCTAGTAAGAAGAAGAGTAAGAGAGAGAAGCTCTGTTATTTTGCCCAATTCATAGTCAAGCATGATATCTCTGCTTCATTATTTTACAGAGATTCCTCAGTGTGCTCACTGAACTTTAGTAACTACTTGTTACCACTCTACTGCAAGTCTACTTCTCAATGTCACCAGTGACCTCCTAGGCACTAAGCTGGATTTCAGAGCGCTTTAGTATAAGATCATCATCCCAGTCCTTTGCCATTGATTGACAGACTTGACTGTGTTGGCTGAGCCAGTGACCGCTTCCTCTCTTGCCTCCCAACATGTATCACTATCTAAGCTATGAGCCTCATCAGGTAGTGGTTGCTTCACACCAGACTTTTTCATACCTAACCTAGCCACATGGGCACTATTAATTCAACAAAAAATTATCCAGCCCAAATGTCAATAGTGCTGAGGTTGAAAACCCCTGATCTATGTTTATGTCCATAACAACCAACTGTATAGTGCAATGAAGTACCAAGGGCTGGGCTGTGGGAGAGGATAAAATCTGCAGAAGTTTGGACTTAAAAACAAAGACAATAATGGTGTTAGGGAGTTATGTGACACACCAATATGTAGGAATGTCTCTACTTTTTGTGTTTGATTAATAATTTATTAAATATACTTGAAAATCAATATAATCTGTAGGGAGCCTTTAAAATGATGCTTTCATAGTTTTTTTTTTTTTACAATCATAGAAAGCAGATGGTTCTCTAAAACTTACAGGTAATTAAAGCCTTCTTAAACTCACAGCATACAAATATTTCAACATTTAAATAGAAGCTCATTTTCTTCTAAAGTAATTTCCTTGTACATTCTTATTAAAGTATAAAAAGGACAACATTAATAGTTTTAAAAACTTATATTTAACCTAAATCAAGATTTTTCTACGAATTATCCCTGTTCCCGAAAAGTTTAAAAGATATCAGAGAGTAATGTGATACTAAACCAAATAATCTCATCACAATGGAGCATTTCACTTTTAAGAAATATTGGGCAAAATTTCCTATTTAACCTTTCATGCTAGATTTTAACTGTATGTATGCTACATGACATACCAGATTAATCCAAGTCATTCTATTTATGCAGTAGATTGTTATATATGACCAGTTACCAAATAATATCATACTGTAATTGCAAAAATGACAATATTTATGATAAAGCTTAGAAAATCTTTTTAATAAAAAGCAGACCTCACTGCTCCAATTTTTTATAAAAATTACCTCTTTTCCTCCTATTTATTTTTTGTCTTGAATGGTACCTTTCATAGTATGTTAATACGCAAAGATATTTACATTACTTTTATCTAAGTTAGCCTTTTACATGGTTGCTTTCTGTTTGGATACACAGAATTTATCAAAAGACACTGACAGTAGATTCTTAAGCAATTCTGAAATTTTTGATTCCTTTTTAGGTTCCTGCAGAATGATTTTTCTCAGAAAAGTGTATCTCTAAGAACTTAATGAACCAAAAGAAAATGAATGACACAACACAGCAACTGTATTTCCATGGTATCTTATACCCCAAGAAACACTTCAAGATTACATTGTCTAATATTAGGCCTATTGCCATGCAATGACCTTGAGCCAAAGACCACCAGAAGCACAGCTGTAGTTAAATGAGTTAGATTTATTACTTGTTTCAATGAGGGAGAATGCACACTATAGGGTCTCGGTAAGAAGGTGTTTGAAAGCATCTGTAGAATTAGGGGTTTGCTTGAGTAATTTTGGAGAGGATCTGATGAAGCAGGGGTTAGATCTAAATTAGGTGCTTTCAGAAAGCAGAAGGAAAATCCATGAATATCAATAAACCTTATGTATAGGGGAAGGCTGACTACAGTGAAGATAAAGTTGAAATTGCTTTATAAAACAGTCACTCATTTTAGCTGGGGAAAGGAATATTTGGTATTTTGTGGTTGAACAATGACCATTTTTTAGTTTCACTTAGTCATGGTCTCAGAGTTATCTCATTTGATGTTGATATTCTGTGAGACTGTTTATGTTCAAGAGCATAACAATATGGCCTAGTTTAGAGCATCAAACCAACTTGTAACAACACTGTTTTAGATCAGTTCTCCAGTATCAGGAGCAGCTGTTTTTCCTCCTCAGCTCTATTTACAAAACTTATTCTTTGTTCTATCTTATTTACGGATGTAATCTTAGTCATCTAAACCAGAAACATTTGATTAATTTTAATATCTCATTTATCTTACCCCTGACACCTTAAAGGATTATTTGTCCCCAATTTCTGTCATAAGTATCCATGAAATGTCTTTTAAATTCATTCCTCGTCCTCTATCTCACTACCTTTGTTCAGTCTCTCATTATCTCTTACCTAAACTGTCAAAATTGCCAGCAAACTGGTCTCCATGTTTCTTGTTTTACACCCTACAATCCCATTCTCTAATTAATATCAAAACCTTCTTCCCAAAACATAAAAGGATCATTTTGTTTCTTCATTTTATAATCTTTAATGACTCTCTTTATCCATACATTTTATTGCACAAGGTCTAAAGTCCTATCCTGCCATTCAAAGCCCTTAACAATTTGGTGCATCTTAACATTACCATCTCACTTCAGATCAGTCTACCATTTCCCATATATGGTCAGTGTCCAATAATTCATTCAACAAATATTTGTTGAAGGTCTTTATTATGTGCTTTTATTGGGCCATGTTATTTTCTGTAATTTTTAAAATTACGTGACCACTACTGTGCTTGTTAAATGTCTGTCTCCCCACTAAACTCTAAGCCCAGTATTAATTGGAACCATGTCTGATTTTGCTCACCATCTTATTCCCTGCATCTAGCCGAATATCTGTGCTATTAACAGGGACTACTACATGTATTTTGCGCATGGTGGGATTGAGTACTTTGTTAAATTGAGAATATTATTAATAAAAATAGCAAAGTCAGATTTTCTTAATATTCAAGACTACTGCTAGTAGTCACTAAGATGAATAAAAAGCTACATCAGTATGAACATAAAGGCAGGCTAAGCAATGGATTAAATGAATCCTCATAAAAATGCAGAATTTAGATAATTATAAAGGGACTCTGAGTTAAACTGGTTTTTTGACTCCATGTTACAAAGATCTGAAAATAATTCTACATTGACATGCTGATACCTTTCCAAGATTGAGAATTTGATGAATAGCTAGATGCTGCCAAGAAAATTTTAAAGAGATTTAAGAACCAGGGACTATGAATCAGAATGCTTCTGTGTCTAGTGCCAATATGAAAACTTATTACTGCTGTGGCCCTGGGAGAGTCACTTCATCTTCCTGAACTTCAGGATCGTCACCTGTAAAACTAGGGTGGTAGATAGATCTCTACATAGACTATCTTAATTCCACAAGACAAAAGGTACAGCAGCACTCCCTGCCCCAAAGGCTTCATAAATTTACTTCTGATTTTTTTTGACAAATTGAAGTTATGCTTTCTCTGTCCAATTCCCAATGTGAGGAAATGGCAAATTACCACTTACCATCATTATCTTCTAATTAATCAAAAAGAAATATTCGTCAAGGATAATTCAAGGTGTTTCCTACTTTGCATTTCTGCTTATTCTGTTTCAGACCAAATCTAGTACAATGAAACACCAGTATGTCCTTGAGGATTCAGCATACATTGAATTAGCTCCTGGGCCACTAAACTCTACTGTCTCCCTCTATATTTTACTTCTAGTTGGTTTCATTTTTTAAATTCTTTGAAATATTGATTGCAGGACTCTCAAGTTCTCTATTTTATTATATATTATTCTATTGATAATTCTGTAACTGTGATTGATAGTTTTTTCTACTCCTTGTTCTCCTCATGTGATATTTTAAGAGAATCATTGATTTTTTTAAAAAGCTGGGACAACTAAAAATATATTCACCTGCCCAGAGTATAGACTACAGGTTAGCCTCCTATACAGAAAGGTTGGCATGCTTACTCATTTTGAATCCTTTAGAGGAATATAAGTGAATTGGTAGGTACAACTTATGTTGAAGTGAATGTGCCTCCAAGTCTTCCTCCTTCCTGGTGACAGGAATGTTGATACAATGGTATGAACTTCAGCAATATTTGCAAACATACAGATGAGTCCACATATAAAAATTGCAAAGTAAAGTTTCGAAGGAGCTTGGGACCTTGATTACTTTGTCAAACTATCATACCAACTTTTGGCTTTTCCTTGAAGAAAACAATAACCAACCAACCAAATAAACAAAAAAATTTATGTGTTTAAGCCATTGTTGATTTTTATTTTCTGTAACAGTTGGGTCAACCTAAATTTCTCTGATATAATGATAATGGTAACCATCTTTTTAAAAAGTTTCTGCTGATTTGCCTAGCAACTGGTCACTTTTCCTCCCAGACAATTACCTATCTACTCAAAAGCACTCAATGCAGTTTGGCGAGATAATATTATGAAATAGCAAATTTACATAAAAATAAAAAGAATATCTGCCTCCTTTTCACATCCCATGTAATACTTACACCTGGATGCTGAGAGTCTCTTCTCTTCCCCAGCCAAAAGGCCAAAAATCAAAGAACACGGATAAAGGCTACAGAAAGTATTAAACACACACACACACACATGCACATGTGGCAAGAAAATAAAAAGGCCACTGGTCAAAGCAGAATTCAGAAGTCCTAGAATACACATGGAAATGTTAATCTTCTTGCTTGGACAAACTGTATAAATAGAGTGCAGGACCAGATAAAAGAAGGAATTCAGAATACCGTGAGGCAAGGGCAAATGTGCTAGAGGAACTAGGAGACTTTGCGAAAGCTTCAGTGATATGGTTTGGCTCTGTGTCCCCACCCAAATCTCATCTTGTAACTCCCATAATTCCCATGTGTTGTGGGAGGGACACAGTGGAAGATGTTTGAATCATGGGGGTGGGTCTTTCCCATGCTATTCTCATGACAGTGAATGGGTCTCATGAGAGCTGATGGTTTTAAAAACGGGAGTTTCTTTGCACAAGCTCTCTCTCTTTGCCTGTTGCCATCCATGTAAGACATAACTTGATCCTCCTTGCCTTCTGCCATGATTCTGAGGCCTCCCTTATGTGGAACTATAAGTCCATTAAACCTCTGTTTCTTCCCAGTCTCAGGTATGTCTTTATCAGCAGCATGAAAACGGACTAATACATTCAGCAAACTGTTTCTTGATTCCATTTACCATATTTTTCACTCTCAAACATCTGATCACTATCAGCCATCCTACTTTCTTTTCCTTTCTAGCATTTTATTATGAAAAAATTTTCAAACATACTGAAAAGTTGAGAGTAAATACATGTAACCCACCACCTGGATTCTATCATTAACATTGTACTATATTTGCTTTATAACATTGTCTATCTCTCTATCTATCTATCATCTATCTATTTATCTGTCCACCATTAATCCATCTTACTTTAGGTACGTTTTAAAGTAAATTTCAGATGTCCGTAAACTTCCCCTTTAATACCTCAGAATGAATGTCATTAACCAAACTTTAATATTATTGTAATATTATTACAATAATAGTAATTCTCTCTGATACATGTAATTATTT
This sequence comes from Pan paniscus, assembly GCF_029289425.2. Lineage (NCBI taxonomy): Eukaryota > Metazoa > Chordata > Mammalia > Primates > Hominidae > Pan > Pan paniscus. Next base: position 117,221,819 of record NC_073253.2, on the reverse strand, counting down.
GTATATTTTAAAATTATTATATTAAAACAATTATTGTACATAATAATTGTGTAATTATAGAATATATACGTGCAATATGTTATTCTCTCTGAAATACATATTTCTGAATACATACATATCCATGTGATTACTTGCATGCCTACTTGACCACTGGACTATGATCCCCTTGAGGGCACGTGCAATGATCTACATATATCTGCATTCCCAATGGCTAGCCTAGGACAATTTAGCAGGTGATAAATAAATGGTAGAATGAATGAAGTTACCTTCTCACAGTAGCACTAATCTAGTCAGTTTAGGTAATAGGATCATTCCCACTGGATCATTCAGATCCAAAATTAGGTTACTTACACAAGTCAGGCAGGGAACAATGACAGGATGTCAGGACACAGACTGAGTTTATAGCCAATGCAAGCTTTTTTCTGAAATGCTTTTCTTACATTTAACTATATCCTAAAAAAGTGAGAAAAATCAAAATTTAGTACATGACAAAGGGCATAATACTTAATTGCTTTCTTCGCTAGGGCACGCCTATTACTATAATCACGTTTATTCTCTATCATGGTTAACTAAAGCCTAATATTTTTATTATTAGTTGAGTATGCCAAGAATAATCACAGTTATAGTCTCTTAATATAGAATTACTTTCAGAGTATGTTGTACCTTTGAGCTTAGTTAAATAAAACTCTATTGTACATAGCAGAAAGATATCACCAAGGAGTGAAATGTCACATCAAATCTAACTGGACACAACTCAAGTTGGCTTTTAGGCATCCATGTTGATTTTCCATGGTTGCCTATCATATAAGTTTTACTGATATTATCATGTTAATAAGAAAATTAGGACTGTATAATATACCATTCTTCCAACAATGTAATGAGATAATTTATACCCCCTGCTAAGAGAATCAGTCTGCATACTTAGTGAACAGATACAAGGAAGAGAAATGTGTGATAAGCTCTGGTGGGATGACACCATCCATGATATTAAACAAGAAGCATGTGTCGTAAATGTGAACCTTATATAATAGAATAACACCTTTTAAAACACAAATGTGATCATAAAACCATCTGCTTCATAATCGTCTTGCAAAGTACATCTGGTATTGCTATATTGGTTCTCTAAATTGTTCCTAGATGAATTTTAAAAACATAAAATCAATACAGATAGTCTATGGGCTGAAAGACTAAATGTCCAGATGGCCTCTTTTAGTACCTTTGCTAATTTCATCATTGTATTTCTTAATTAAGCCCTGTGAGTAAGCATGTAACTGTTAGCATTAAAAACACATATTGATTAAATGAGTGTTTGAAGGACTCAGGTAAGTGGTGGTCTTAAATTTAATTTTGTAAGTTCAATATAATTTTATTTCTAGTTAATCACTCCTTTACATTAAATTTAAAGAAAATACAACATCCCTAGAGTCCTTATTTCAATCATTATATCATACGATATTTTGTTTGAAAAAACTGGAAAAATTAAATTGGCAAATTAATGAACACTAGTCAGTGGATTCTAAATTAAAACATATTAAGAAAGGCACACAAAAACTTAGTCTATACTCAGAAGACATTGTTAATTTTTACTATCACAGACATCAGATAACTTATTATATTTTTAATAAGACTAATATTTGAGTTGGAAATTATTTTCTGATCCGGCACAATTTTTGTCTAAAGTGAGGAAAAGTTCATCTTTGGACTAGTTGGAGAAAACCTACAAAGAATTTATGCATAATAGAATATTATTTCAATTATTATGTGGACTACGTTTTTCGCAATAACCCTTCTCCTGTGAGAGTTTGAACTGTTTTCTTAGTTGGGATTTACATTTGCATGTATGTCTTCTCTCTTGCTGGCCTTGTTATAGAAATAATCCTTTCACTTTTGCTCTACTGGAGAGCGAGGAAATGCTTCCATTGGAATGTTTTAACAACACTTAAAATCAACCTTCAAAAATATTTATTGGGTTACTGAAAATATGAGCAGAGGGCCACTACTCTAGTAGGTGTGTAATACTCTAGTATTCTAATAATTTTTACAGAAATTTTGTGAAATATATTAAAATGTAAAATGTTTTTACCTTTTATTTCAGCAGTTTTATTCCTAAAACTATAGGTAAACTTCGCAAATGTACATAGACATATATATAGTCATATATGTTCCAAGTTATTTATTGTACTCTAATCTTGTTTGCAAATTGTGAAAAATTGAAAATAAAATAATTATTGCACCATAAAAAAAGTTGAAAAAATGTCCCATTTATGCTTATCTTTTTGTTGAAAGGAACCTGAAACTATCAAACAGTTATAAATGCCTAAAAACAAACAAAACAAGGAAAAACAAACACAGAAAATCTCAAAACACTGTTAACAATGGGTCTGTATGCTTTCAAAAATTTGATTTTTTTTATTTTTGGCTTGCTTACGTATTTTACAACCAACACTCATAAATTGACAAATAATAAAATGAATCCTTTCAGTGGTTGCATGGATACTTGAAGTGATTTTAATTTCTTCATCTCCCTTACTCCTGCATGCAACAATTGTTAACTTTTGAATATCCTACTACTTTTGAAATCTTCCCTACATTTCACTCTTTGCAAATCCAATCCTTCTCATAATATAGCTGTTGTTTAATCTTTCAGTGCCAAAACAACATTTTACATAATTGCATTATGATTTTTCTGTTATTTATTATTACCCTGATATTCATTGTACATATTTCTGAAAATTTATTTTTGTTTCAGAATAATTTATTTCCTGTATAGAATCAATGTTCATAGTTTTGGTGGTCTCATTTTTAGTTATTTCTGCAATGTAGTTATTTCAGTCAAATCCCTAGGTATTTTCCCCCCTTATCTTAGAAGCCCCTGCTAAGAAAACTGTAGGATTTATTTGTCATGCAAACTGGAATGTATGAGTACTATAATTATGTGAATATAGAACTACAAATGCTAGCAGGCCATTCTAGCAGGAGTTCAGTAAGTAGAAATAATATTATTTACATAAAGTCTAAATAAGTACCTTCTAGCTGCAGAGCAATAGAAAGATTTAGTAGAAAGAGCAGAGTCATAGTATATGAACCATGTGCTATTCAAGTTTAAGAAAATTTCCCTGCACTGGTTTTGCTCTCTAAGGCTAAAGGTCCATGTTGAGACTCCCAGTTAATAGTTAAAAGTTTGTGCTTTTATTATGTGGTTGCCCCCTGATATTAGAACCTTGGTTTACTTAAAAAAAAACCCAAATCCCCATCAATGATAGACTGGATGAAGAAAATGTGGAACATATACACTATAGAATACTACGCAGCCATAAAAAGGAGTGAGAACATATTTTTGCCAGGATATGGATGAAGCTGGAAGCCATCATCCTCAGCAAACTAACACAGGAACAGAAAAGCAAACACCGCATGTTTGCTTAAGTGGAAGTCGAACAATGAGAACACATGGACACAGGTAGGAGAACAACACACACCAGGGCCTGTTGCGGTGTGGGGGACGAGGGGAAGGAACTTAAAGTACAGATCAATAGGTGCAGCAAACCACCATGGCACACATATACCTATGTAACAAACCTGCACATTCTACACATGTGTTCCAGAACTTAAAATAAAATAAAATAAATTTCAACTTTTATTTTAGATTAAGGGTATATGTGTGGGTTTGTCACATGGGAATATTTTGTGACGCTGAAGTTTGGAATACAGATGATCCCAGTACCCCAGTAGTGAGCATAGTACTCAATTAGCTAATAAGTAGTTTTCTAGCCCCTTTCCCCTTTTTATCTCTCCCTTGTAGTCCCAGTTTCTATCATCCTCATCTGTATGTCCATGTGTACTCAATGCTTAGCTCCCACTTATCAGTGAGAGCATGTGGTATTTGGTTTTCTATTTCTGCGTTAATTTGCTTAGGGTAATGGCTTCCAGCTGCATCTTGGTTTACTTTTGATACAGCCTATTTGATTTATACGCAGCACAAGTTGTATCCTTATGCATGCCAGTATTCTTGACCTCACACCCAAACTCACATTCCAGTTTCAAATAGTTCATTCAAAGGAATTTACTTTTTCATTGTGTTCAAGCCACTTACTCTTTTAGAAATTCTGACAGGAGATATTGTTACTACTCTCAAAGAACTAAAAAATTAAAATTCTTTAATAGTGATATTAGGAGGCTTAGTTAAGAAGGGGAAAGGTGAGTTGGGTAAGAAGGATAGATAAGACTTTTGACAGTTGGAAGACATCTAAAATACAGAGCATAATTAAGGGCAAAAAAGTGAGACTTCGAAAGAAAAGAAGCAGAAAAAGAAATTAAGGTTAATTGAGTAATTTTTTTAAACTGAACATTATACTAGGAACTATTCAAATATGTTTTATTTACCCACCACAGCATTAAGTTAGCTCAGCCTGTATGGTTCCCAAGTGCATACTCTTTTCTCATATTTCTGAATTCAAGTTTCTGGTGGGACTTGGAGATGGTAGAGTAAGCCTTTGCAAAGGTCCTTAGAACAAAGAAGTGGGAGAAAAAATGAACATCTTTATTACAATGAATTTCTGACAATTTTATCATCAGCTAAAGAACTTAAATTTTAGTCTAGAGACTCTGTAGTCGTATCAGTAACATCATCTATTGTTGCCAAAGTAATAAGCAACTGGAGTCTATAAGGAAAGGTAATAGAGCAGAGGAAGGGAGAATAAAAGGATCTCATTAAGGTATTAAAATGCCTAGTGGTAATATTTCCTTGACATTTCATATGTATCCTTAGGAACTAATCAAATATGTCCTGTGAAGCTGTCTGGATCAAGGACATCGCTCCATTTTTTCAGAACATAAAGGACAGTGATGAATTACATGGAAGATAATTTGACAATCTTTTTCTGCTAAAGGTTAGTTGTGAAATATTAACTATATGCTTTATTTATTCATTATGTATATCTTTTTTTTTTTACTTTCAAAAACAAGAGACTTTAACTTGTTATAGGCTCCAGGGGTAGAAAGTGAGAAAGAATACATTATTTCAGAATCAGCAAGTTGTGTAGTTATGCCACAGTTATAACAACCTCAAATTGTTAATATTTCTATCTCCCAGGAAGGACAAAAAGGGAGAAAAGTTAAGGATTAAGAACAATGTTAATAGTAATAAAAAATAATAATGAATTCTAGCATTCACAATAATAAAACAGCAAAATTTGTTTTCTACGTGCCATATGTCTCTAAGCACTTGAGGTGCTTTATTTTACCCTCAAAATGACCCTTTAAGTGTGGTACCATTATTAAGAAAAAAAGTTTCCCAATTGTTTCAACAACTGAAGCACAGTGAGCAAATTAATTCATCAGAGCATGTCACACAGTGAGGAAATGTTGAAGCCACTATTTGAACAGGGATAATGTGGGTCAAGCCATACCCTTAACCACCAAATTCTATTATATCAAAATAATTCCAACACAAATACATATGGAATGTAAGAGATTGCTTAATTCTGGTTTTCTATGGTACCTAGAGAATAGAAGATGATGACAATGATGGGATATTCATTATACTATACTTAGAACAATCGACATCTGTAATACATTGGTATTACTTTGGATCCATGCTTCTACCTGTAATTTTTTAAAAATTTTAAAATTTACAAGTTAGTTTATCAAAGGGTTGGTGCTTATATTGTGTGGTATGGTCAGTGACAATTTTCAGTGTCTCTTATTTAAGTGCTTGATGCTTCCTTGACTGGGACAAAAAGGAAGAATATGTATTTATATCCTCAAACAGAAGTTGGCTTTCAAAATCTGTTGTATTGAGAGAGATATCAAGCCAGATAAATAACGTCAAGATTCATCCACAGTTTTCCATTGTATAACATGATTAGTATTCAGGGTGAAGTATTTAGGCACGTAATTCTTCAGTTTTCTTCTTCTTTTCCCTCTCACTATTCAGCGCTCCTTTCTCATAAATTCCCTGACACTACTTTCTTCAAATGTTTTGATTTGTTTCCACCTGAATTGTTTCATTTTCCATGTATTGAATAAAAGTTATCTAGGAAAAGAAATCAGAGTTAAAGTTATTAGTTGGTTTCCAGAATTCTCTTGTAAGTGAGTATGAGTTTTCTATTTACTACTTCAGCAGCTATCTATTTGTTGTAGTTTTACTTTGCTTCTCATAAAATTAATCACACAATTTAATGGTCCATCTACCTGTTGTAGAACAATAAGAAAATATATTTTACTGGACGTGGTGGCTCACACCTGTAATCCCAGCACTTTGGGAAGTGGAGAGAGAGAATTGCTTGGGTCCAGGAAATTGAGACCAGCCTGGGCAATATAGTGAGACCCGGTCTCTACAAAAAATTTAAAAATTAGCTGGGCATGGTGGTGCACATTTGTAGTCCCAACTACTCAGTAGGCAGAGGCAGAAGAAGGCTTGAGAAGAAGGCTTGAGCCCAGGAATTTGAGGATGGAATAAGCTGTGATTCTGCCATTGCACTGCAGCCCTGGCATCAGAAACAAAACAAAGAAAGAAAGAAAATATTTTAAATCCACTTATTACACAGAGACCTTAAAACTAAACACCTACTGTATTCTCATTTGATTTTTTTTTTGATCATGGTGAAAGCATTTTTAATCACATTCATAATTTTGTAACTTTAGTTCTACTTATCACTGCTTATAGAATTGTTTCTATTAAGTCACATGCTTGTCAAACTAATCAATTGTGATCAATTAAGGCTAATTAGTGAGTCAATATATTATGTCATACTACAATTAGCTTTTTTTATTGTCAAGAAGAAAAACTGAGGTTAAGAAGACATTTTCGTGATTTGTGAGTGAAAGAGAGAGAGATTGAACAAGTACCAGTATGTCTGGAATAGTTAAATGATAGGAAATATACAATAGTTTCTTGACTGTTATTCTAAGGCTGGGGAAAAGGTGAGGGATGCTATCACAATAACAGTATATGAATGCGTAGTAACTTCCACGTGCCAGATACTGTGCCAACACAGGAAAAGAGAATACTGTGCTAAATCATGCCTTTGTGAATATCAGCTGGGAATTTAAAAACTCTTCTAAGAGCTAGTTTGATACTTTTTTTTAAGAAATGGAAAAGCTATACTCTGTAGTATCTCTTTTCCCAAATTTGTATTTCTATTTAGATGAATGTTTGACTACATTCATCTAAATATATAAATTTTATAATTTATGTTTATAAATACTAATAAATTATATTAATATTTAACATATTAAATATATAATTTTAACATATTAAATATATAAATTTATGTTTATATTTATATGAACATATAAATTTTGATAATCTTTCCTAGTTTATGAAAGAGTAAATGTTTCAGACAAGTGTGTGTCTCCTATTGAATATTTGATATTCCTGAAAAGTTGGTATATAGTAGAGTCGTATTTCATAATGAAGAACAGTAAATTGGGAATGTCAGTAAAATTTCTCTTTGCAAATATTGGCTCATTTTTTTGTCAAGCACTGTTTAAACTCCTAAACTCCCTCAAGTTTCTATCTATCTCTCACTTGGCTTCATATTTTAGGTTTGCATGTTTTCTCACAGTTCAATTAAATAATAGGCTCAGTGAAAGACAAGAAGAAAGTATTTTTTGAGGATAGTAGAATTTGGTAGCAAAACTGGATATGGTAGTAGCCAATTTCACTTAAGAACATAGATGCAATAGTCTTCAATAACATATTAGCTAATTGAATCAAATAGTGTATTTAAAAATTAGCATCTGGTTTTCAAGTAACACTTATCTGAATAATGTAAAAAAGTAAAGATTACAAATAATTTCAGATAAAACAAGAGTCTAATTACTCTGGGAGATCCGTTAATTAAAAAATGCTAGATTAAACATAAAAATAAGTTTTAAAAATACATCACTGGCCTGATACAAAAGAAAATAATCTAAAGATGCTAAAAATAGAGGAAAAAATGATAAGCAAAGATGTTGAAAAATATATGGGTACATCTAAATTAGCCATGACCTTATAAAATAATAAAATAATGTCTGACTTATGGGGTTTAAGTAAAAGATGAAGCTAAAATACTGGAAAAAATAACATAAATTGGCAAAGAATGAACAGAGTTAAATCATTAAAGATCTATCTGTTGCTTGAAGGAAAGGTAAAGATCATTAAATTTATGTATTAAGTGTGTCTGTTAAAACATCTAAGGCACACTCACAAAAAAATGTTTAGAGAATATATTTTATTAATTTGTAGGAGTGGAATAAAAGAAAGGATAGAACCTCTCAATCAATCTATAAATAGTCAGAAACAGAGAAAAATAAATTGAAATAGGAAGGCAAATAGTACAATATGAATGGCAGCACTACACTAAAATATGTTGTTAGTTGCAATAAATGTAAAAGGATGAAAGTAACATACAAGGTTTGTCAAGTAGGATCAAGAATACAATTTTTTTTCCTAAGAGACATCTAAATTTTTCTCTCTGTTTATACACACACACAGACACAGATAATATATACATGTATATGTATATATGACAAAAATCATTAGAAAATAGTAAAAAGTTATATAGTCCAGGAAGATGCAACAGTCCTAACCTGGTGTACACTAAATAACTTAGTCTAATAATACATAAAGCCTATATTTGCAAACTCACAAGGACTATCTACCATCATATTATAATATTTTAAAACACCTCAGTAACTACTCAACTAGGTGTGTAATAAAACCAATAAAACTACAGATAATTTGAACAGCATACTTACTAAACTTGTTCAGACTGACATGCATAATATTAAATTGAAGAATTAGAGAATGTACTAGTTTCAAGCCTATGCAGAAAATTTATTAAGATAGTTCATGTTTCACATAGGGTATAAAGCGAACCTCATTAAATTTCTGAGCATTAGTAGCCCCCAGTCTATAATCTAAAACAGTGTGTTTTTAGTAGTATTTATCATTAAAATTTTGTAGGTTGCTATTAATGTCATATTTAGAAGGGTGTCTATAGTCTTAAATACCTATATCGGAGTAAAAGATTTAACATTAATAAGCTAAGTATCTTAAAAAGTGAAAAAAGACTCAAGGAATAAAGCCAAAATAAGTAGAAGGAAGAAAATGATGAAGAGAAATGCAGAAACTAATGTAACAGGAAGCAAACACGAAATACAGATGATAAATACAGCCAAAAGTTAGGTCTTTGAACAACTGAAAATATAGACAGTACTGGTGAAGACACAAGTGAAAGATAACAGCTATTTAAAAAAGGGCCAAAACTCAGATTATGTAGAGCTAGAGGGAGAGAGCCAGGTTACTGAATATTAAACACAATTGGCAATGTATTAACTAGTTATTGTTGATATATGTTTTTTCTGAGACCACAAATATATTAATAGTTTTCAAAGTACTGCATCATTTAGGCTATTTAGCATTGAATTTCTTTTCTGCATTTATGAATATGTAATTCTGTTTTAAGCATTCTTTCAAAATGTAAAATAGTGTCATATTTATGGGTAGGATTTTGGTTAATAACTTCTTTATTGCTCTAACTCAAATTTGACAAGTATGATTACATAAGCACTCTTGTATTTGGCTGGAATCATTGTTAACTGCTATTATAAATATATAATATATATTATACACATATAACATTAAAAAATTTTTTGAGACACAGTCTCACTCTGTCGCTCAGGCTGGAGTGCAGTGGCATGATCATGGCTCACTGCAGCCTCGACCTCCCAGGCTCAGGTGAGCCTCTTGCCTTAGCCTCCTGAGTAGCTGGGACCACAGGTGCATGCCATCATGCCCAGCTAAATGCTGTATTTGCTATTATCTTTTTGAAAAGGAACTTGGTAGTATTTCTAAAGAAATTTTTGAAAACTCATATGACATGGTCTCAATAAATATGTTCCCTAGCCAGGGTTTTTGAACAACAGATTTGTTTAAATAAGCATTTATGTAAAGAGCATTAACTATCAGCATTGGAAGTAACCTAAATATTTAATATAAGCAATTGTTGAAATATCTTTGATACAGGCTACACAAGTATAATGCCAGTAATGATTCTGCAAAATTTTCACAATACAATGTTAAATGGACAAAGGAGTACAAGCTTCCCAGGCCACATGTATTTCAAATTTTATCTAAAAAATATGTATATGTGTGTAAATAAGAAAAAAAAACTGGAAGGAAATATACAAATTTATTAAGACATTTTCTCTGAGTGTTGAGATTATTAGTGACTATTTTCTTTTTAAAATTGGCTATATGTTATACATTTTCTACCATGAGCATTTGTGTTATCAGCAAAAATAATAAATATTTATATAAACTATCAATGCAATTAATCATAAAAGACTAAAAAACCTCTTTATAATCAAGTCCATAGATGAATAAAACCACAATAAAATAAAAAAATTATAGATGATAGAAAGCTCTTGGAAAGCTGGGATTAGAAAGGGAAATTCTTTTATTTTTTATTTTTTAACTTTTAAGTTCAGGGGTACACGTGTAGGTTTGTTACATAGGTAAACTTGTGTCACGGGGCTTTGTTGTATAGATTATTTCATCACTCAGGTATTAAGCCTAGTACCCATTAGTTATTTTTCCTGATCGTTCCACCCTCCACCCCCAAAAAGGCAGAAAGGGAAATTCTTTAAGAAAAGCTATAAACTAAAACCCTATAGCAAGCATAATAATAAATGGAGAGATTTTAGATGGGTCCTGCAAAACAACAGGAAGAAATTTTAAAAACCCACAATATTTGAGAGGAAGGGACAATTTATTTTCAAATTATATGTCATTTGATTACTTACACTGAAAAATCAAAATAATCCAAGTACTTCTTATGAAAAAAATAAGATTTTTTTTTTTCTTTTTTTGAGAGGGAGTCTCACTCTGTCGCCCAGGCTGGAGTGCAGTGGCGCGATCTTGGCTCACTGCAAGCTCCGCCTCCCGGGTTCACGCCATTCTCCTGCCTCAGCCCCCTGTAGTAGCTGGGACTATAGGAGACCGCCACCAAGCCTGGCTAATTTTTTTTGTATTTTTAGTAGAGACGGGGTTTCACCGTGTTAGCCAGGATGGTCTCGATCTCCTGACCCGGTGATCCGCCCGCGTCGGCCTCCCAAAGTGCTGGGATTACAGGTGTGAGCCACCACGACCGGCCAAAACTAAGATTTTTTAAAAAAAATTTCCAGTTTTAAAAATACTATATGGAGAGCAGCAACATTCTTTATATCAACAAGAACCAATTAGAAAGTGCTACATAGAATAGAAAACAAGATTATATAGTATCCAGGAATTAATATAGCAAGAAACATAACTTCTATATAGGACGTTTATAAACTGATTAACTTTTATAAACTCTGCTAAAGGATATACAATTTCAATAAAAAGAGTATAGGATTACAAACTTGTGTGAAAGGATAAATTACTATAAAAGGGAAAAAGAGGGAATGTTGGCAAGCTATATGAAGAAAAATTGAGTTGGAGTTGGATCCCAACTTCAAACTGATACAAAAATAAATTTAAAATCAATTAAAGTTCTAAATGTAACTATGATGTTAATGAAAAAAATGTCAGGGAATATTTTGAGATTGGGAAATAATTTCTTAAATAAGACCTAAACCAATAATCAGAATTATTAACAGTATAAATATTTACAATGTAATTTAACATTTTGATCAATCAAAGCAAAGGTTAACAGGCTCACAAAGGTGATGGAAAAGTTGATGTTCAACAAATACAATATTTATTATGTACATAGAACTACTTCACATCAGTAAATGTCAGGAAAGTCAGTTCAAAACTGGGCAAAGAATGTAAAGACACAATTTTTAGAAGGGAAAAATTAAATACTTAATGAGCATTTTAACATCAATGGTCATCAGAAAATGCTAATTAAAAAGCAGTAATATATCAGTACACATCTGTCTGTTCAGTAAAAATTAAAAATCAAGTAAAAATCAGGGACAGGTTAGGATGCAGGAAAAATAAGACTTCATGTGTAACTAGTAGGAGTTTAAATTTGTACAGTTATTTGTGAGAGTGAGAGTAATATTAAGTCAAAAAAATCAGTTGATATATGTGCATATTGCAAAGCATAGTCATTTTGCTATTGGATATCTACTCCTGGGACACATTCCTATGGTGTGCAAGGAGGCTGATATGCAGATGTTTGTTGCTGCTAGGTGTATTGGATAAGCAAATGCGCCATCTGCATGCTTTGGGATACTATGTACAGGACAGAAGGAATAGACTTAGATTGTATAGCAACATGGATATCAAGAAACATAATGTGAATGGAAAGAGTACAAAAGAGAAAATTTGTTGAACACCATTGTTTTAAATTGGCAAGTTATGGTCACATATAACGCTACTATATATCATAGATAAATCTATATGCAACTTGGAAGTTTAGTTGAAGGGAATAAATGAATGGTGCTGGAAATAATTGATACAGATATAACAGATACAGAAACTAAGGAGACTCATAAGGACCAGTGATTATCATGATAGTCATGAACACTATACTGTAAATAACTGAATATAGTCAGAACTAAACTGGAAAGAGAAAAGGGAGGAAAAGGCAGACTGAAAAAAACATGTGAGAAGGAGAAATAAATACTTACAAATACAAAATCAGAGTGGTGAGAGCACATGGACACATAGAGGGGAACAACAGACATCAGGGAAAATATTTAATGTGTACTAGGCTTATATCTGGGTGATGAAATAATCAGTACTACAAACTCCCATGACACAAGTTTACCTATGTAACAAATCTGCACATGTACCCCTGAACCAAAAAGCTAAAAAAAAAAAAAAGAAAAAAATCAGTGTGGTAAGAATGAGTACTCAATGTAAATCCTTTCTAAATTTGGAGGCAGACAGATTTTTGTTTTTTCTCTTTTTAGACAGAGTCTTACTCTGTCACCAAGGCTGGAGTGCAGTGCCATGATCATGGTTCTCTGTAGCCTCAACCTCCCCAGGCTCAGGTGATCCTCCCTCCTCATCCTCACAAGTAACTGGAACTTGGAACTACAGGTGTGTGCCACCGCCCCTGGCTAATTGTGTGTGTGTGTGTGTGTGTGTGTGTGTGTGTGTGTGTGTGTGTGTGTGTGTGTAGAGATGGGGTTTCGCCATGTTGCTCAGGCTGGTCTAGAATTCCTGAGCTCAAGCAATCCACCCGCCTTGGCCTCCCAAAGTGCTGGAATTACAGGTGTGAGCCACAAAACCCCCAACCGAGAGAGAATTTTTTTCTTAATTCCCGCACCCTAAACAAACACTTTCTCTTCCTCTGGGTAGATAGTGGAGAGGAAGGTCAGTCAACATGATGGATTTCTGATTATGATTATTATTTTGTGCAGATGCTGTGTACCTCTAACAATAATTCTTAGTGACTTTGCCAGTCCCTTTACTGTGTTGAAGCTGTATATATTTTAGTCTCACTGGACATATATTTGATTTCTTACAAGCTGCCTAGAGTGCTTCAGGCTCAGCTGTCTAATTTACCTCCGAGCTATTGTCTGTCATAATTTTTATGACAAAGCTTTGCATAGTATAATTTTATATGTTTGTGTTATTCCATGAAATAATTGTCAGTCAGCACTCATTATTACCAGGTGCTGGTTAATTCTGTAATTCTTTTATCAGTTTCACTACATAGGTCTTCCTGTGTTTTTCCCACTAAGCTTTGTTTATTGAGATATCATTTATATACAGTAAATTATACATTAAACTTTTAATTGCAGAATTATGTATCTGTTATTTGCTTCTGGATTGTGATACTACCGACCTTTGGTATTGAACCACTTGTGTTTAGAATACTCTAGTGTAATGTATTTTATATTTATATACTTTTTAACTTTTAGTTTCATGGTGTGCATGTGCAGGTTTGTTACATGGATAAATTGTGTGTTGCTGAGGTTTAGTGTTCAAATGATCCCGTCACTCAGGTAGTAAGCACGGTATCTCATAAGTAGTTTTTCAACCCCCACCTCTTTTGTTCCCTTCTCTAGCAGTCTCCAGTGTCTGTTTTTCACATCTTTATGTCCATGTGTCTCAATGTTTAGCTCCCATTTAAATGCGAGAACATGGTATATTTGGTTTCCTTTTCCTGCAATGTTTATGGTATTTGTGATTTGGCATTATTCCTGAAAATAATAGCTCAAAGCGAAGCCTATGTTCAAAATAAAAGAAATAACTCAACTTTCATTTAAACTTTTTTTTAAAGCCACAAATTCACACAATTTGAGGGAGCTAAGAATGGGCAAAGCTCAAACCTTCACCTAATTGAACAGAAATTCTACTGTGTTCTCCTTCACATTCAAATAAATAAAACTTGCTTATTAGGCGTGCCGTTAGGAATAGAACTTACCATCAGTTTTGCTTGATTTTACATGATTCTTAATATTTCTGTCTCAAATAAATGTCTGGAGAGCCTTATAAGAAGTACTTACAAATTTTTTCAAGCCATTGTTATTTATCGTCCTTACAGGGTAAATTACAAATTTGAGCGAGAGAAAAATCTATAAATATTACACATTATTTAAAATGCAGCATATTTTACTTCTTGGCTAGGTTTGTAAAAGTTAATGTTTATAATGTCACATTTAATAAAACATTAGCTTTGAGAATGCCTGAAGATATTATTCATTAATATAGCAAGAAATTATTCCTGTATTTTCTACTTTAAGTACAAACTATGAATTAGTTATCATACCTTAGCTTGGCCTAATTTTGATGTTCTTTGGAGAATAGTCAAGTTTCAATTATATTACAATTATATCACTGTTTTTCAAACCTCCGTAATTCCTGTGGAATTTCATAAGTTTTGCCTCGTTCATATATCACCCTTCCTATTATTTACTTAATATTACAGTTTTAATATATTATTAATATGTTCTGATATATGTTCAATAAACACACTACCACTAAAATTAAAAATGTTTTATCGGTGTACCAACTAAATTATATCAAGTACTCTGAATGTTGAGTGTTCCACATTTTGGGAATGACTGTATTATATTATACATTATTCTGTTATGAGGGCACAAGGTACTTAATATATCTACACCTCTGTGTATGTTGCCATGAAAGACTACAGTCTTGGAACCTGGCAATTGTGGGATTTCTACAATCGGATAAAAGGATTGTGGGTTGGAATCTTAGACAAATATAGACAAGTCACTTAAATTTTTGTTTAAAAATGATGTTTTAGGTTAAAATATAAACTCAGATACTATGGTCTGAATAAATGGGAAATTATCCCACAAAATATATATTATTTCTATGGAAATTCTGAATAAAATATAGTCCACTAACAGTAGTGTCATATTTAGCTCTTTGTGGGCAGAAATAAGAATCAGAAAAAGGGAGACAAAGTTTCTCAAAATGGGAAGAATGGTGACCTTGGATATTAATAACTAAAGAAAAGGCCATCAAAGGGTTCTTACGAACACCAGATTTTCATGGCACTTGTTAATTTTCTACTTCTGTGGATGTGAAAGTGGTGGGTAAATGGGATACCATACAAACAACCAAGGTTATATTCTCCCCTAAGTTGTAAAAAAGTATCTAGATAAAATTTGAAGGTCCTGAGGAGGAAAACTGAAAATGCTTTTGACGTAAAGCCATCTTTAAAAAATCTGTAAGTTACACAATTCAGGGAAGCCCATGGGATGTGCTGTGTATGATTTAAGAGATTTCTAATATATTGAATATCATCAAGCTTAGAGAATACTGTGCGGAACTATGCAGGATTTGATTCCTGTTAACGTTTTTGTTGAGATTTGATTATATAGGTATAATATTCTTTTTTTCTTACTCTAAATTACATACCTATAATTTAGAAACTAATGTTTAGTGATTATTTTGCGCATCTGTTTGAATAAAACATTCTATTTTGGTAAAATAGACTGAGTTGAAGAGAAAAACTTGCTCTAGTTCTTGGTACACAATGTTATCAATCTGGCATTGCTAGTGGTAATGCTATGAAGAGTCAGCAGAATTCAAGATCAAGGTTTAACAGCAGATTTGCTCAATAAAGCAAGTGTCTTCTATTTGCATTTCAAGAATTTCATTTTTTCCTGTTTTTAGTTAAGACAAAATTAAAAAATTATGAACCACGTTGCTCATGAAAATGAGATTTTTGAATGGTATGGTTTTGAATATTTCTTTACTCAAGCAGTGTAAGTTTGTGGCTAAGAATGCGGATTCAGGAATCAGACAGATCTGGGAAGCGTTCAGGTTCTGCCAATAATTAGGTCAAAAAGTCATGTCAAAGTCTCAGTTCTCTTAATTATAAAATGAAAATAATAATAGCATCTATTTAATTTGGTCACTGTAAGCATTAAATGAGATGATTTCCATAAAGTTCTTGGCATAGTGATGGGAATATAGTAAGTAGTCCATAGATAGCAACTATTATTTTAAATAATAATATAGAAATAGTAAAAACAAAACATTATATAATTCAAGAATACATAAAATTTGTATATACATAACTGATGAGGGATTCCTGGTTATTATTATCATTACCATGTTGATAAAACTATGAACAATGGATTTCAAGCATCCACTCATTATGTTAACCAGCTCTCTTATTGGGAAGCCACAAAGATAGCTATCAGAACTGTGAATGCCAAATGGTGATGCTATAATTTCTGTAACTTATCAACATCCTTTGATAATTGCTTAGAAGATGTAAAATGAGCTTTTAATTTAAAAATTGATGCCATGACTTTCTTTAGGTACCAACTCCATGATATTTTGAGCTGCACTGGTCAATTAAATTCTGCTATAAAATGATGACTCACTGTTTGCTTACTAGTTCATTCTGACATTTTATTTTTGCATAATATGTACGATCAGATTTGCTGCCTTCATATCTCTCTTCAAACTTATAGTCACCCTGAGCTGTTCTAAATTTTAGAGAAAAAATATATTTAATTCCTAAATCTACTCATTCTTAGGGTAAATTTTAAGGGACAGGTATGGAGCAGTGAAAATAAATAACCACAAATATACACATATGCAAGATAGTATACAAGGCAAAGGAATAAATGGTAATTGAAAAATTATTTACATAGAATGCATTTTAGAGGTTTTCCAGATGGTAGCATCTATATTATTCAGCTGCTCCAGGAAAACTGTGGTGATTGGGAGAAAGAAACTTTTTGGCTATGTATTTCCTCCCTTTTTTTCCCTGCTTATGCATTGTTTTTTGGAAACTTATAGTCTACCTTACTTTTAGAACATTGTTCATCATAATGTTAACTATTTTGATAAATAAGAAAATCATTTAGATTCTTAAATTTTCAGCTCTTTTTTTCTTCCATTTATAACCATCGTCAAAAATAAAATTTTATCTTTTTGACACATTCTTAGTTTTCAGATATATATGTCTTTGATATATTGGAAACAGTGCAATTCAGGCTTAGACTATACTTCCTAGTCTAAGCCTGAATTTCAGGCTTATCTTTCTATTGTAAAATGAAATATACAGGGATGATACAACCAACCAAACAAACATTAATATGAATGATATGACTTGTTTATTTGTTATGGCGCAAAATCCCAAACACAACAAACATTTAAAGCCTTCTTGGTAAGTGGTTTCTTCTCAGGCTTCAAATAATATATATTTTTATTTTGCTACACTGACAGTAAAGAATATTTTAAATATAATTTTATGAAATTATATTTTAAAACTAAAATTTAGTGATATTGCAAATATTGACATCTTGGTTACACAACATTTGATACCATTTTAGCAATAAAACATTGAAAATTAATATATCAAGAGAAACAATGTGCCTAATAAACTACTCTTAAAGTATACTTTTGTATATTGTTTGTTTATTATTCAAAACTCAGTTATAATAATTGCTGTGCTGGTAATGATGCTCATTTTTTCTTTAACTTCTGCAATCATCAAAAGAAAACATTAATGGTGAATTCAATCAAAAGAAATCATTAATAATGAATTGACTACAAATGGCATAATTGTGCTTACATGGATAACTGCATTGTAATGAAGCTAATCTAAGGGCCACGAAAACAATAAATCTTGTGTGTAATCCTATTCTGTCAGAAAGGTATGCAGCTAAATTCCTATCCTTCTTTTACATTTTAATGAGGCCAAACTATTCCAACGAATAACGAAAAGACACAAATATTATAAGAGAATCTGTTTACTTATTCATTCATCCTTCTATTAGTTAATGTACTGAGCTCCAAATATTCACAGTCACTGTTAAGTGATAAAAATAGCATTAGGAATACACATAGTCTGTACTCTCAAAGAGTTCTTAATCCGAGATTAGAGATGGATGGATCAACAAAAGCACTAAGGATGTGGTGTGATCAGAGTTACCATGTGTTCAGGATGGGGAGCACAGAGAGAAGCCACTAGAGCAGTCTTGGAGGCTTCTAGGAGGAAGTGTGGATTGAGCCAGTGTTAGCTAACTAAATAAAAATTTATCCAGACAGTCTACAGGAGGCGAGCATGTTTCCAACATATACAAATGTACAAAGGCATAAAGAGCCTTATATGTTCAAAGAAAAAAGTTCCATCTGAAAGTGGATAGATGGATAGATGGATAGATATGACAGCCAGGTTCAGACAGATTAAATAACTTAATTAAGGTAATAGAGCTAGTTAATGGTAGAGAAAGAACTAGAACAAACAAAACAGGTTTTTTTAAAAAACAAACAAAAACAAAACAGGTTTTTTGTTTTAGGGGAAATCTAATACCTCAGGACAAGGAGTCTTTAATTCAGTTTCCACTCATGAATTTCAAATTCCACAGCTCTCAAAGTTATAACAACATCACTGAGTTCAGAAGGGCAGTGTGCTTGCCACATCTTTTTTTAAAAATTTATTTATACTTTAAGTTCTGGGTTACATGTGCAGAATGTGCAGGTTTGTTACATAGGTATGCATGTGCCATGGTGGTTCACTGCACCCATCAACCCGTCATCTACCTTAGGTATTTCTCCTAATGCTATCCCTCCACTAGGCCCCAATTCCCAACAGGCCCCAGTGTGTGATGTTCCCCTCCGTGTGTCCATGTGTTCTCATTGTTCAACTCCCACTTAAGAGTGAGAACATGTGGTGTTTGGTTTTCTGTTCCTGTGTTAGTTTGCTGAGAATTATGGTTTCCAGCTTCATCCATGTCCCTGCAAAGGATATCAACTCATCTTTTTTTGTTTTTTGAGAGGGATCTTGCTCTGTCGCCCAGGCTGGAGTGCAGTGGCGCGATGTCGGCTCACTGCAAGCTCCGCCTCCCGGGTACACGCCATTCTCCTGCCTCAGCCTCCCAAGTAGCTGGGACTACAGACGCCCGCCACCACGCCTGGCGAATTTTTTTGTATTTTTAGTAGAAACGGGGTTTCACCATGTTAGCCAGGTCTTGATCTCCTGACCTTGTACTCTGCCCGCCTAGGCCTCCCAAAGTGCTGGGATTACAGGCGTGAGCCACCACGCCTAGCCGAACTCATCGTTTTTTCATGGATGCATAGTATTCCATGGTGTATATGTGCCGCATTTTCTTCATCCAGTCTATCATTGATGAGCATTTGGGTTGGTTCCCAGTCTTTGCTATTGTGAATAGTGCTGCAATAAACAACGTGTGCATGTGTCTTTAGAGTAGAATGATTTATATTCCTTTGGGTATATACCCAGCAATGGGATTGCTGGGTCAAACGGTATTTCTTGTTCTAGATCCTTGAGGAATTGCCACACTGTCTTCCACAATGGTTGAACTAATTTACACTCCCACTAAGAGTGTAAAAGCATTCCTGTTGCTCCACATCCTCTCCGGCATCTGTTGTTTCCTGACTTTTTAAGGATTGCCATTCTAATTGGTGTGAGATGGCATCTCATTAGGGTTTTGATTTGCATTTCTGTAATGACCAGTGATAATGAGCTTTTTTTCTTATGCTTGTTGGCTGCATAAATGTCTTCTTTTGAGAAGTGGCTGTTCATATCCTTTGCCCACTTTTTGATGGGGTTGTTTTTTTTCTTGTAAACTTGTTTAAGTTCCTTGTAGATTCTGGATATTAGACCTTTGGCAGATGCATAGATTGCAAAAATTTTCTCCCATTCTGTTGGTTGCCTGTTCACTCTGATTATAGTTTCTTTTGCTGTGCAGAAGCTCTTTAGTTTAATTATACCCCATGTGTCAATTTTGGCTTTTGTTGCCATTGTTTTTGGTGTTTTAATCATGAAGTCTTTGCCCATGCCTATATCCTGAATGGTATTGCCTAGGTTTTCTTCTAGGGTTTTTATGGTTTTAGGTCTCATGTTTAAGTCTTTAATCCATCATGAGTTAATTTTTGTATAAGGTGTAAGGAAGGGGTCCAGTTTCAGTTTTCTGCATATGGATAGCCAGCTTTCCTAATGCCACTTATTAAGTAGGGAATCCTTTCCCCATCGCTTGTTTTTGTCAGGTTTGTCAAAGATCAGATGGTTGTAGATGTGTGGCATTATTTCTGAAGCCTCTGTTCTGTTCCATTGTTCTATATATCTGTTTTGGTACCAGTACCATGCTGTTATGGTTACTGTAGCCTTGTATTATAGTTTGAAGTCAGGTAGCATGATGCCTCCAACTTTGTTGTTTTTGCTTAGGATTGTCTTGGCTATACAGGTTGTTTTCCATAAATAGACCAATAACAAGTTCTGAAATTGAGGCAATAATTAATAGCCT
This sequence comes from Pan paniscus, assembly GCF_029289425.2. Taxonomy (NCBI): domain Eukaryota; kingdom Metazoa; phylum Chordata; class Mammalia; order Primates; family Hominidae; genus Pan; species Pan paniscus. The sequence continues at coordinate 117,201,131 of NC_073253.2, read as the reverse complement.
GGCAACCAAGAAAAGTCCAGGACCAGATAGATTCACAGCCAAATTCTACCAGATGAGCTGGTACCATTCCTTCGGAAACTATTCCAAACAATAGAAAAAGAGGGACTTCTCCCTAACTCATTTTATGAGGCCAGCATTATTCTGCTTTCAAAACCTGGCAGAGACACAACAAGAAAAGAAAATTTCAGGCCAATATCCCTAATGAATATCGATGCAAAAATCCTCAGTAAAATACTGGCAAACTGAATCCAGCAGCACATGAAAAAGCTTATCCACCATGATCAAGTCGGCTTCATCCCTGGGATGCAAGGCTGGTTCAACATATGCAAATCAATAAACAATGCATCACATAAAGAAAACCAATGACAAAAACCACATGATTATCTCAATAGATGCAGAAAAGGTCTTTGATAAAATTCAACACCCATTCATGCTAAAACCTCTCAGTAATCTAGGTATTGATGGAATGTCCTCAAAATAATAAGAGCTATTTCTGACAAACTCATAGCCAATATCATACTGAATGTGCAAACGCTGGAAGCATTCCCTTTGAAAACCATCACAAGACAAGGATGCTCTCTCTCACCACTCCTATTCAACATAGTATTGGAAGTTCTGGCCAGGGCAGTCAGGCAAGGGAAAGAAATATAAGGGTATTCAAATAGAACGAGATGAAGTCAAATTGTCACTGTTTGTAGAAGACATGATTGTATATTTAGAAAACCCCATCGTCTCAGCCCAAAATCTCTTAAGCTGATAAGCAACTTCAGTAAAGTCTCAGGATATAAAATCAATGTGCAAAAATCATAAGCATTCCTATACATCAATAATAGACAAACAGAGAGCCAAATCATAAGTGAACTCCCATTCACAATTGCTACAAAGAGAATAAAATACCTAGCAATCCAACTTACAAGGGATGTAAAGGACCTCTTCAAGGAGAACTACAAACCGCTGCTCATGGAAATAAGAGAGGACACAAATGAAAAAATATTCCATGCTCATGGATAGGAAGAATCAATATTGTGAAAATGGCCATACTGCCCAAAGTAATTTACAGATTCAATGCTATCCCCATCAAGCTACCATTGACTTTCTTCACAGAATTAGAAAAAATTACTTTAAATTTCATATGGAACTTGTCACATCTTTGTTCAGTCTTTAGGATGACTTCCTTTAAACTCTTCTCACCAGCATTCATCCTTAAATGAAGCAGAATCTGCATAAGACCAAGCCTTATCTCTGCTTAGTGGCCAATAAAAATGACACTTTTGGGCTGAGGGGAGTGGAATGGGGATGGAGTGGGGAGAGGTAAGGGCATGGCTAGCTCATGCTTAATGCTCTATGAAAAACTAGCTAGGTCACCAGTGCGCAGGTGAAAGTGATCTCTTCTGTATCATGTACTTCAGCAAAAATGACTTAAATCTTTTAGTAAAGATGTTGGCAATGATGGTACACCCAAAAGAGTTAGTATTACCAATTAACTTACTGTTCAATGCTCAGTGGTTCTCACCTTAGACCTCAACAGACCTAGTATAGACAATTGGAAGAACTGGCGTTGCTGTATGGCATGCTAGTTTAAAGGAGGAAATTTGGTAAGCAACAGAGATAGTTTGATATCAATTTCAGCAGAACAACAACATGTGTAAACTAGAATATGATGTAAACATTGTCTTCAAATTCAAGTCACATTGATTTATATCCTGAAAATAAATTCTGGAATGACAGATCTAATCTCAGTCTACAGTAATTGACTGAACAGTGATTGAGGTGACAGCTAAGTACCAGGCACTTTTTGGCTTGTGGAGGTACAAAGGTAAACACCGTTTTCTAACTTAAAGCAGCCTACTGTAGACTGGAGGATGTTTATGGCAGTAATACTAAAGATCATTCTCCAGTAACTGGAAAACTCACCTGTGCCTCTTTTTACAAGAAACTTGATAAATTTTAAAAACTGTTTCTTTACTGACCTACTGGTATAACTGTAAACCTTGGAGATGAAACTTATCAGTTCAAAGTATATTTATTGACTGCCTATTATGCTTGCCAAGCCTTCTGTGAGATGCTAGGATATCACATGAATATGAATTACTTCTTGCTTTCAAGAAACATTTGGTCAGGTGTGAAACATTATGGAGCAGAATATCAGTTTCAAAATGTATTAATAAGTGAATTCAAAACTTATAAACCAGACAGAGAAGGAAAGAAACTGTTATACATGGTCTTTCTTTCATCTTCCTTATCTTTCTGTAAGCTCTTGAATACTTTTTCTCAATTTCTCAAATTCTCCTCTGAATTTTGTGTGACTTTGGGTTAGTTTTGTTTAGATTACTGCATTGGTTAGGATTCTTGGTGGTAACCAAAATAAACCAACTGATCAACTTAAGCACAAATAAAAGAAAAGAGAAGAAAAAGAATTTATAAGAAGGATAGTGCATTACTCATGATATAAAATGATAGGCTCAAGAAGGATTCAGGAAAGAACAGAAACCCACTGTAACTTCAGGGATCTCAGTAGCAAAAACTCACAATTATTTCCACTGGAAATTGCCCAAATTCATCTGTCTTCTACCTTTATGTCTCTCCACTCAATATTCAAATTCCTGGTTGGGAGAATATGATTGCTTTAATGTGAGTCATGTGGTTATACCTTAGATAAGGCTAGCAGCAATAGGATGGTTTATAGTTCTGCTAAAACCACAAGGAGGAGAATGGTTTTCCAAGAGAAGTGTGGGATGCTGTTACTAAAAGCTGGGGGGTGCACAATGGGAAGGTAAGAACAATGTTTCTCAAAGTTGAGAAATGTATGACTTCTTTTAATTGAAAAAAATTATTATACCCCTCCTCAATGTAGTTTTAAATTATTTTTATTTGTCATCATCATCAATATTTTAAAGTGTTTGAGCAGTTTGTGTTTATTAATATACTACCCTCTTTTATAAGATTATTGAATGTGAAAGCATAGAAAATGACTAATTTTTGTTTTTTGGTTTAAAACAATGTGAAAAATTACATCTACTAATACAGTAATACTGTATTTCTATTGTTCTGCCCGGTGGTCCTGGTAGCTAGGGATGGGGAGTAGTTCCCCATAATTTCTACCCCCGACTCATACTATCCAAAATAAGCTTACCAATTAAATGCAAACAAAACTAAAACAGAACAAAAAATTTTATTTAGAAACATTGCTTTACTGTGACAGATGATATTGTTTGCTGAAACTGAATCATTGCTCAAAATGTAAATATGAAACCAACGTCTACAGTCAGGTTCTTTTAAGTTTGGCATGCCTATGCCACCATATGCTAGGGGATAATTCAAAATGTCCTCCACTATTCTTCATCAAAACAGCTTCATAACCATTGTTTCAAGAGTGCTCAGTGATATCCATCTAACCTTCATTCATCATGAAAATATTACTTGTGCATTAAGTCCACATCTGTTCTTTTGTCATTAGCCTCAACAATTAAAGTGAACTATTGAGTCTCAATGTTGTAGTAAAGAAAAATGCAACAGGTGCTGAAATGATGAAGCACCGTTAGGTTATAAGGCAGATATCCAGAATGTGCTTATGTAGAAAATTTTAGACAATTATAAAAATAAACACATCAAATTTTAAAAAGTATCTGAAATCAGAGCTAATTATCTCAATCTGCCAAAGGTTAGTTTTTCTATGTGGGTTTTCAGTATGGAAAAATAGTTTTCACTTAATAATTTTTCCTTCCCATTAGATTAAAAAAAATTTACTGAGCAGTAGCTGCACAGATTTGTCCAAGGTGCTATCAGGGAGACAAAGGTAAATAAAACATAAAGGCTGCAGATAAGACACACACACATCATCGCAATGCATTACTGTAATGCACCTTCTGTCTGAGAACTACTCTAGTAAAGGAACTGAAAAATCGCACAATTCCTTTTATTAAATGAAATATTATTATTAAATGAAGTAATTATTGCATTTTGCATTTCTGGGTGCTGGGAATACAAAGAAAAAAAATAGATACCAGTCTTTATCCTCATGGCTGTTGCTATCTTGTGACAGAAACAGAATTAGACAAATAATTTTGCAAATATTTAATTAATCACACATGCTACAAATACTACAAAGGAGAAACACTGATTCCAGAAGAGCGTGAAACAGAGGTCCTGACCTATTTTGGGCTTTCAACAAAGGCTTTCCTGAGACGGAATCTGAGAAGATTCCTCATATGGCATATGAGGAGGCTGACCATAGAAGAAGCAACTCAGGCAGTGGATACAGCAGACAAGGCAAGATAAGAAGCGTTTGCAGGACTGGTGTGAGTGGGGGATCTAATTGTCCGGAACATAGCTTGATTTGAAGAGGAGTAATGGGACAGTGTGGGAGAAGCTGAGGTCAAATTAGAGTGTGGTCTTGAAAATCCTCCTGGAATACTTAGCAAACAAATTACTTGGACTTTATTTTGTAGGCTTCTAGGAGCCGTTGAAGCCATTGGGGCATGGGATATAACGAGAAATAAGACCTGTGAAGATTATTCTCTCAGGAATGCACACAGTGCATTGCACAAGGCAGAATCAGAGTCAGACAAGTTGTACTGGAGGCCGTGACTGAACCTCAGGGGAGTTGGAATGGATGACTCTAAGGGCAATGGAAAGAGGGCTAAGATTAGAGGTAAGGGTAAGTGAAATGGCAAATGTGCCTTTGAGGCTTTGAATTTGGATGGTTGTTTGGTGCCAGTGTCAGAGTTATGGAATACAAGAAAAAGACCACGTTTTTGCCTACAGATGAATATAGTTTATAAATTTCAGGTAGTAAATGCTTATTTTTAAAGGAAACTAACATCTAATAGGTAGGTATGATGAGTAAATTTGTGTGACATTTTATTTAATACAAATGTAGAAAAAGAATCTATTTTTTCTGCAAATGTATTTATTTGAATGGTTTATAAATTATCTTTGTTTAGAAATCACATTCATTTTTTAACCTTTCTATTTTTGATTTTTTTCTTATTTCCCAATACTGTTAACATTGAAGAGGTAGGGAAGAAATACGTAGAAAAAAGGCTGTTTATACTGTAATTCCTGCCACTTAGCCAGCGGCCTAATGGCCACCTTCTGGGGAGAGACTTGGCAGCTGGTTTGATTGGGTGAGTCAAAGGGCCAGGCTGGAGCCAGGTAATTTGGCTGTCCCTTTAACGAGGCAGCTTCACAAACATTTACAGCTGCTCATTTATTCTCTTTCTAGAAGCTTGATTTGTAACCTCAATCAATTTCTGAGTATTTATCTAACTCATTTAAACCAGAGAAAGAGTCCACTAATCCCACTATTGCCAAGAGTAACCAGCCAGGTTGAACCAATTCCAGACCTCTTAAAATTATTTTGCACTTACATAACTTATGAAAAATGTCTTGCTAGTCCACAGTTGTTTTTCATTTGTTCATTATGGAAGTCTTATTCTGGCCACCCATCAGTGTCAATAGAGTCAACATGATCTCTCTGTCAGCATTCACATTTTATCTCTAGTTGTGGAAGTTGCTCAGTAAACTGATTCAGTTGTTGGATGGGACATTTTTGCTGGACAGTGTTCTAGACCCAGTCCTAAAGCTGGCCTAGAAAGTATACTTCATTCTGATATTTTAAGAATGGGAAGAATGAATGGTTTGAAGCAGAGGAGAGGTAGGCATTTTCTCATTTGCAGGATATCTATCTCTCTATGCTCTAGAAGAAAAAAAATGACCCTAGATATAGCTTGGCGTAGCTTCTGGAACTCACCTGGGGAGTAAGCAGAGAATCAAATAATCAGAGCTGCTCTCTCAGGTACTTAGGAGTGCAACTTCTAAATCTTTCAAAGAAAAGGTACAATTTCTATAATTAATTGAAGTTTTGGGGTCAGTTTTATACTCATCATAAATGTAGTTTTAAATTGAAATTTTCACAGTCATGTGTTGACTGCAGTTGAAAGACTTAACCAGCTAAATAAGACAAAGCATGTGTTTTTTGCCTTTGGTCTTTTTCCATATTGAAGATGACACCCATGAAATCATGTGTAATTTGAAGAGAATAGGGTAAAGTTAAAGAAACGAATTGTCTAATCCTTACTGTCCATAAACTTAATCCCATGTCTCTGCATCCCCCTCTGAGGCATAAACTTACTTTCCCCGTGAACTGAATACAGTGATCACATGCCATTTAATCAAAAACATCCTTTATAAAAATTAACTTTAAAGGAATCATTTGGCAGATATAGGGTTTTCTTTCCATAAAATGACTCAAACACTCCTGATGATAAAATTAAAATGGAAAGGCTCAAAATATGAAATCTCAAGGAGAGTTTACAGAGACCTGAAATCTGCTGAAGGATCATTTGATAAAAGGCATAGAAGCATTAAGCAATCTTCAGAGATTGCAAGTTGAATTGGTACTTGGATAAAAATAAAATGATGTATTCATTCAAATTGGGATAAAGAAGGTAAGTATAAATCTACGTATTTCCAAGCACTGGAATTTGGATTAGTTTGCTATCTGCATTGTGGTGCAGAAAGGGATTTTGTTTTACTATTGGATATTTCATAAGAAAATGGATGTTTCTAAAAACACAGGCAGATCTCGACACAGGAATATGCTCAGTTTGGTTTATTACAGCAATATGTCAGGCTCTGCAGCTTTGGTAATACCGTGTTTTTATATCTTATCAACATATACTTTCTGATGTTCTGTAATCTTCAATATCTTAAAAATATACAATCAAGGGTGAAAGACTGAAAAAATTGTTAGATTTTAACTTTTGTTTGCATCATAAATATCCTGGGGAAAACTGCACGGAGAAATTTGTGTGTATAGTGTATCCTATAATGACATGTATTGTGCTATTATGCCTAAAGCATTTCATAAGCATTTCCTTGTATAATCAGAAAAATCAAAATAGAAAATCAACAGAAAAACTGGTTGAAAATTTCCTTATCTCCTTTTTAAAATGACACACACTAGTTTAATAGAATTCAAATAAAGAGATAGGAAAGTTTTTATTTTTATGTATTTCATTCTTTTCACCGGTGCCTCTTAATCTTGAGACAAATTTTCTAGTCTGCAATTCAGGAAATAGCATGGCAAGGGTTCTTTATGAAGACAAATTGCTGCTAGGTCTTGCCAGGCAACAGATTAGGAACGACTTTATTTTTCGAAAGCTCATATAGGGCCTGTGGCCACAACTGAATAATGGTTAAGGTTATAAAATAAAATATCCACAGGTATATAAAATGCTAATAATGGTAAGAAATCATTTGGTACTTTGAAAATTTACTGACTTTTATCGTCTCTCTTGAAAAGTAAGCCTTATTTTGAAGAGATGTGGTCTTCCTGCTGCGTGCACGTAATTAGCAGTAATGAGAATTAGACAAGCGCACTTAGTGCAAGCTCATCCTTGTTTTAAGTTGTGCTTGTCAAATGGGGATATAAAATGAGATGTGCTGTTAATGCTTCAGTGCATTGTGGACATATGGTAGGCTTTTAGCAAAGAGGCACCCTGGGAGGATATTTGCTTATTTTTCGTACATGTCACTGAGACTCACAGCACCCTTTTTCTCCTAATGCCTAATAGAGGGTACTAAGAAAACAAGTGGCTGAATTTATGACCTAACAGAGATTCCTCATTCATACTAAATTAAGGCTAATATGAACTGTCTTAATTGAAGGTTAAATAATGAATTATCTGCCCATGATATTCTTGTTCTCTGTCCTAAATTTTTATAGAAATGACTATAATGTTAAAAAAGCAAACTCCCACTACAGACAGATTGGAAACTGTAGGAAGAAGAGAGTGTGGCTAATCTTTTTTGAGATTCTACTATGAGTTCAGCAATGTTTTAGTGTTTTTTTTTTATCTTTACCATACGCTTTTGAGGCAGATATTATTCCCAATTCTTAAATGAGGAAACAAGATAGTTTTGTACCTTGCTAATAATTATGAATTTAGTGAATGAAAAAGTGTCATTAAACATCAAATCTGTGGGACCATGCTCTTTTCACTACCAATATTGCTGAGAGCTCTTCACTTACCTTCCTTACCTTCTGGATCTCCTGATCTGAAGGACTGAAGTTAAAAGTCTATCAACTCTGTACCAGGATTCTCCTCTTCTGTTACAAAATACTCTTCTTATGAAAAATCACACCTTCTGATTATACAGTTATTAACTGACTTTTAGTTTTCTCTCAAAATTCAGTGAGGATTTTGAATATGCTTTAGTACCTATTCTTTGCAAATTCTGTTATTGTTCTCATTGATATCAGTGTTCTTGTGCATAATCCATCCAACTTCCTCACCTCCTTCTAAGCTCCTCAATACAACCAAATATATGTCTTTTGTGTTCTCTATACTTTAGAAAACAGATGCTGCTGGACATTATCATCATCTATAACTGTTTTATTTTGAAAAGTTAAGTTATTATTCAATTATATTAAATTAAAATGCTCCCAATATCCTTTCTCTTTCCACCTTGTGGATAGAACCCATGATTTGTAGTAAGCATGACTATCCAAAGAAAGACTATTATTTTCCAGCACCTACTACAGCTAGTCTTAGCCAAATGACTAAGTTCTGGTCAAAATATATGAGCAACAGTTTGTGTATAATTTTCCATAAAGGTAGGTGAGAAGAGGGACTTATTATTATTTCCTTCTTATTGGATTGACAGCTCATGTTCTACCTGGAGTTCCAGCCCTCCTTTGGCCCATGGGAAGGAAACATGAGCTGAAGGACAGAGGACAATATAGAAGGAGGAGAATGGTTCTTTGATTTTATGGAGCGCTATAGTACCCAAGACTGCCTGTTTTCTAGACTTGTTTTACATGAGAGAAAAAAACAACTTGTTTTCTTTCAGCCCGTATTATTTTATTTTCTCAAATTCAACAAAATCTAAACCTAATACGTTTACTCTCAGTTTTTTTTCAAGTCATCAATGATCCTTTGCCCATTTCTTCCAAGCCAACCTGGCACCACAGTTAATCACATGCACAACTCCTTCACCAGCATTGTACTACTTTCTATAGAAATCAGTGAATACAATCTTAGCCTTCATCCATCGATCTGGGACTGTGTGAGTTTTCTAGAGCCTACCATATATTTGTACATATTTTTCCGTGGTGTAGAATGCCAGTCTCTCCTGGATGATTTGAAAAATTCTGGTCTCTTAAATATCCCATCTCTGGTTATCTCTTTCTTGCATAATGACATGCCAACTGAGACTCAAATTCAGGAAGATTCCTCGATTGAACACCACTTCCTTCCAGCCCAGGACAGCTGGTTGTTTTCATTGTCAGGTTTCCTAGTCTTCGCAATTTATTTTTCCTTTTTTTTTTTTTTTTTTCTAAATTTTCAACCAGGTCTTTGACATTTTTAAGGTGTCAGCTAAATTGCCTAGGAGTCTAATTAATACTAGTGGAAAAGAAGTATAAAAATCTAGAATTTTTGGAGGAAGAGTTGCATTGGTAGGAGAATGTTGAGAGATCTTTCAAATGTAATGTTCAACATTTGCGTTTAAATCTGACAGAATTTTTTCTCATTTATCTCTAAGGAATTGAAATATTTCAAATGACCTAGTGAAATATGACTGCTAACTTAAAAAATACACATGCCTACCTTTCATTTTAATTTTCTTGGTTATAATATCAAGTTGTTCCTATCTAGTTGGAAAGACATTTTTTTATTTTAATTTTGTGTAGCACTAAAATATACAGTATAGTATTGCTAAAAGCAAGGTTCCCATCAAAGGTATCTATTACTCAGTATTTATGAAACCTCTGGTTTATAACACTTTGAAATAAAATTGAGAGAGATTCCTTGAAAACTGTTAAAATGTCTACAGCTTTGCTATATACGATACTATAAATAAGTAGCATGTCAACAAATGGTATAAATAAGGAAATTCTGCCAGGATTTTTAAGTTGTTTATAGAATCTTTAGAATATTCGACAACAATTAAATTTCTGAGAGGTTTAACCAAATTCATTAAGCAGTAGACTTGTTTTTATAATTTTTTAATTTAATTTGTTTCTTTTCTAATTTCTCTGCTATCAGAGATTAGTAATAGCTGATTTGGTTATGCCAACTCTAGTCTATAGAAGACTTCCTAGATAAGATGTTGATTTTATCAATTATTAATGATTAAGATAATGTATTTTAATACTTATAAATGTTTGTATTTAATAAAATATAGTTTAGAACACATTTTTACAGATGAGGATGATGGAGACATCAGGGGTCTAGTGTGTTGTTGGTCACATTTGTTGCTAGTCCAAAAGGTGGCACTGAAATCCAGATTTTTAAAAATTCTTTATTGTCATAGTTTTTTCTTCTATTACTATTACTGATCAAAGTCCTTTAAATTCTAGTGATAATGAAGTAGCTTTATATTGAGAAAATGACCATGAAGAAGTAGAAAATATTTTAAGGCACTGAGAATTGGTCAAAATCAATAAAGATATGTAAAAATGCTTTACATGTATGTTGCATTTTTTTGCTTTAAAAATAATTTTATATAGTCACACTAGTTTTCTAATGACATTTGCCTTTTAAAATAAACTTTTATTTTAGAATAGTTTTTGGTTTACAAAAACATTTTCAAAATAGTGCAGAGAGTTCCCTTAGGCTCCTCGCCATGTTTCTCTTATTATTAGTGTCTTAAATTGGTTTGATACAGTCCTCACAATTAATGATTCAGTATCAATATATTATTATTAACTGGAGTTCATACTTTATTCAGAGTTTTTTAAATTTTTATCTAATGTCGTTTTGCTGGTTCAGGATACCATCCAGGATACCCCATTACGTGAAGTTGTTGTTAAGTTAATTTGTTAGGCTTCTCTTGACTGTGACAGTTTCTCAAACATTTCTCGTTTTTGATGACCTTGGCAGTTTTGAAGAGTATTGGTCAGGTATTTTATATAATGTCCCCAGATTGGGATTTGCTTAATATTTTTCTTATGATTAGATTGGGGTTATGGGTTTTTGGTAGGAAAACCACAAAAGTTAACTGGCACTCTGATCAAATCCTATGAAGGATACATACCAGCAACATAATGTATCACTGTTGATGCTAAAGTTGATCACCTGGCTGAGGTAGTGTTTCTCAGGTGTCTCTACTGAAGAGTTTCTCTTTCTTGTTTTTCTCTTTTCCATACTGTACTCTTCGGAGGCAAGCCACTTTGCTCAGCCCACGTGTAAGAAGTGAGGAGTTATGCTCCATCTCTTTGAGGCAGAGTATTTGCACAAATTATTTGGAATTTTTTAAGCACAGGACATTTGTCTATCCTCTCCCATTTGGTTTTTTTTAAGACCATGTATTTATGTCAGTATGGACTCAAGGATATTTATTTCATAAGTTTTGTTATAACATAATACTACTTTATTTTGTTGTTCAAATTTCTTTAGTTTTGGCCATTGGCAGCTTTCAGCTGGTTCCTGTGTCCTTTTGCATTTCCCCCATCATTGTGGGGTTTCATTGAGCACTTCTTCACTTTCTGGCACTACGGGATGCTCCAGGCTCATCTTGTGTATTTCTTGCTCCAGTCCTAGATTCAGCCATTTCCCCTAAGAATCTATGATTCCTTTTATTGGAGAAAGATATTAGGCACCAAGATCTGGGTACTGGGTGTGCTTGTTGTTTTTGGATGTTATTAAGTCTATGCCCTCTCAACTACAGAGGAAGTAAGTGTATGATTACATACTAATCCATGCATGTATACAGAGTTGCTAATTTTTAATTATAGGAAAGACTACATTTTTTGTATCTCTCATCTTGCACTATCACTTATCATATACTTGCTATGCATAACTATTGCTTTCAGGGCTTTAAATGTATTCTGTCACTTCATCTTCACAACGATATTTGGTGTAAGTAATATTATTCTTATTTTAAAGATGAAGAAAAGAAAAATTTGTTTCTTTTTTATTTTTAAGGGGAACAGAGGGGACAGGGTCTCGCTTTGTTGTCCAGGCTGAAGTGCAGTGGCATGATCGTTGCTCACTGCAGCCTTGACCCCTTGGATTCAAGTGATCCCCCAGCTTCAGCCTCCCAAGTAGCTGGAACTACAAGCATGCACCACCATGCCTGGCTAATTTATTTTATATTATTATTATTATTTCAATAGTTTTTGGGGGAACAGTTGGTGTTTTGTTACATGTGTAACTTATTTAGGTGCGATTTCTGAGATTTTGGTGCACCCGTCACCTAAGCAGTGTACACTGCACCCAATGTGTAGTCTTTTATTTCTCACCTCCCTCCCACTCTTCCTGAAAGTCCTCAGAGTCCATTATATCAATCTATGCCTTTGCAACATCATATCTTAGTTCCCACTTATAAGTGAGAACATACAGTGTTTGGTTTCCCATTCCTGAGTTACTTCACTTACAATAATGGTCTCCAACTCCATCCAGGTTACTGTGAATGCCATTATTTCATTACCTTATATGGCAGGGTAGTTTTGCATGGTATATATATACATATGTATATATATGTATATATACACATATATATGTGTATATATACGTATATATACATATGTATATATATACGTATGTGTATATATGTATATATATGTATATATACGTATATGTATATATATACGTATATATGTATATATACGTATATACGTATATATGTATATATACGTATATATACGTATATATGTATATATACGTATATATACGTATATATGTATATATACGTATATATACGTATATATACATATATACGTATATACGTATATATATACACACACGTGTATATATACATATATATGTATATATGTATACATTTTCTTTACTTGTTGATTGATGGGCATTTGAGCTGGTTCCATATTTTTGCAATCGCAAATTGTGCTGCTGTAAACACGCATGTGCAAGTATATTTTTCATATAATGACTTATTTTCGTCTGAGTAGATACCCTGTAGTGGGATTGCTGGATCAAATGGTGGTTCTACTTTTAGTTCTTTAAGGAAACTCCATACTGTTTTCCATAGTGGTTGTACTAGTTTACATTCCCATCTGCAGGGTAAAAGTGTTCCACTTTCACTACAGCCACACCAACATCTATTATTTTTGATTTTTTAATCATGGACATTCTTGCAGGAGTAAGGTTGTATTGCGTTGTGGTTTTGACTTGCATTTCCCTGATAATTAGTGATGCTGAGTATTTTTTCATGTTTGTTGGCCATTTGTATATCTTATATTGAGAATTGTCTATTCATGTCCTCAGCCCACTTTTGATGCAGTTATTTGCTTTTTCTTGTTGATTTGTTTGAGTTCCTTGTAGATTCTGAACATTGGTTATTTGTTGGATGCATAGTTTGCAAATATTTTCACCCACTCTGTGGGTTGTCTGTTTACTCTGGTGATTATTTCTTTTGCTGTGCAGAAGCTTTTTAGCTTAATTAAGTCCCATCTATTTATCTTTGCTTTTGTTGCATTTGCTTTCGGATTCTTGGTCATGAAGTCTTTGCCTAAGCCAATGTCTAAAAGAGTTTTTCCAATGCTATCTTCTAGAATTTTTATGGTTTCTGGTCTTAGATTTAAGTCTTTGATCCATTTTGAGTTGATTTTTGTATGATGTGAGAGTTGAGGATCCAACTTCATTCTTCTACATGTGGCTTGCCAATTATCCCAGCACCATTTGTTGAATAGGGTGTCCTTTCCCTGCTTTATGTTTTTGTTTGCTTTGTTAAAGATCAGTTGTGTATAAGTACTTGGCTTTTTTTCAAGGTTCTCTATTCTGGTCCATTGGTCTGTGTGTCCGGTTTTGTACCAGTACCATGCTGTTTTGGTAACTATAGCCTTGTAGTATAGTTTGAAGTTGGGTAATGTGATGCCTCCAGATTTGTTCTTTCTGCTTAATGTTGCTTTGGCCATGTGGGCTCCTTTTTTATTCCATTTGAATTTTAGAATTGTTTTTTATAGTTCTGTGAAGAATGATGATGGTATTTTGACAGGAATTGCATTGAATTTATAGATTGCTTTTGGCAGTATGGTCATTTTCACAATATTGATTCTACCAGTGCATGAGCATGGGATGTGTTTCCATTTGTTTGTGTTGTTGATGATTTCTTTCAGCAGTGTTTTGTAGTTGTCCTTGTAGAAGTCTTTCACCTCTTTGGTTAGGTATATTCCTAAGTATTTTATCTTTTATGCAGCTGTTGTAAAAAGGGTTGAATTCTTGATTTGATTCTCAGCTTGGTTGCTGTTGGTATATAGCAGTGCTACTGATTTGTGTACATTGATTTTTGTATCTTGATACTTTACTGAATTCATTTATCAGCTCTAGGAGCTTTTGGGATGAGTTGTTAAGGTTTTCTAGGTATATGATCATATCATTAATGAACAGTGAGAGTTGGGCTTCCTCTTTACCAATTTGGATGCCCTTTATTTATTTATCTTTATCTTGTTGGATAGGACTAGATAAAGGACACAAGACATAGGACTAGTCCTAGGACATAGGACTGCCAGTACTATTTGAGAAGAAGTGACGAAAGTCATGCCTGGCTGATTTTTAATTTTTTTCTTGTAGAGGCAGAGTCTCGCTGTGTTGCTCAGGCTGGTTTTAAACTCCTGAACTCATCACAGCCTCCCAAAGTGTCGGGATTACTGGTGTGAGCCAGTAAACCGGGCCAGAAACTCTCTTTTGCACAAAGAGTTTAAATAGCTTTCCCAAAATCACATTTTAGTAAATCATGAACTCAGGTTTAAATTTATGTAAACTTATTACAGAACCAGCCTTAACAGCTATTATTATATAGCCTTCCCAATGTGTAATGTAACTTTGAAGAAATTAAAATGATTTCCATGGTCAATACTTATGAGTGTAGTTATTTCATAGTCACAATATATGGAATAATTATACTCATTTATATTGGATGCGGATTTATAAAAGGTAGGGCTGAATAATTACAACCAAGTCTAAATGAGATTCAAAAATTAAAAAATAATTTATAATATTATTTTAATAGTAAATATTTAATATTTACTACTAAATATCTAATATTGTTTATTAAATTATTTAATATTTACTATTAAAATACTATTTAAAATTATTTAATAGTAGTGTAATATTTTTAAATAAATGCTTTTACTGAAATATATAATATATTCAGAAAAGTACACAAATCAAGCGTACAGCTTGAGAGATATTTGCAATGTGAACCTACCCATTTAATTACCATCCAGATTAGGCAAAAGAAAACTAACACCCTACAGGGTCTTGCCTTTATTCCTGTACCACCTTAAAGATAACCACTATTTTGACTTATAGCATACTGATTAGTTTTTCTTCATTTAAAACTTTACATAAATAACATAGTATGTGCTATTTTGTGTCTGGCTTCCTTGCTCAACATGGCGACATTCATCCATATTACTGTGTGTAAAAGTTTGTTCATTTTTATTGCTGTAAAGAATTTCATTATAAAAAGTAATATAAATTATTAATCCATTCAAATTTTGATCATCACTTGGGTTTTTTCCAGGTTTTTATTCTTACTAAGTAACATTCTTGTATGTGCAGTCTTGTATATCTTTGGGTATATACCTAAGAATAGAATTACTGAGTCATAGGATGTGTTTATTTCCCATTTTAGTCTGTTTTGCCAAATAATTTTCCGAAGTGGTTGTCACTGACACATGGTATTTTCAGTCTTTGAAGTTTTACCCTTGTGTTTTTACCCAGAATTTAAAATCAGCCTGTCAATTTTCATAAAAATTCCATTGGTGGTCTTATGGGAACAGAATTTAATCTTTGCCTCAATTTGGAGAAAACTGAAATCTTTATAATATTGTCTGAATCCACTAATATAATATATTCTTCTATTTATTCAGGTTTTATTTAATTTCTCTAAATCTTTTGTAGTGAGCAGACGTATCTTTTGTTAGATTTGTTCCTAAATATAAGATATATTTGATGCTATTGTAAGATAATCTATTGAGTCTATTCAATAATCTATTGAATATATCTGTGATTAACTATGGATACCTTTCTTTTCCAACCATTTGTTTTTATTATCGTATTGTGTCTTCAATATAACATAGAAAGAGCTATAATAACACTCAATCCCCATCACGGAGAAAAGTTTTTAATATTTCTCTTTAAGTACAACGCAGTTTTTAAAAGATTCTCCTTATCAGATTAATAATAATCTTCTTCCTCTTAATTTAGTTTTTGTCATGCACAGTATTGAATTTGGATGGTCAAGTGTTTTTTCTTTTTAGAATATTAGTGCTATGACATACATTGATTTTCAAATGCTAAAATTGCCTTGCATTTTTAAAATAAAACAAATATTGTCATGATATTTTTCTATTTTATATCTTGCTAAATTGTTTACCAATACAGTGTTTAAGATATTTGTACCTGTGTTCTTGGAGAGATTTGTCTGTAAATTTCTTGATATGGCTTTCTGTGATTGTTATCAAAATTATGCTGATATTATAAACCTAAGTGGTTTCATTTTTTTTTATTCTGAAAGTGATTTTTTAAGATATGCCTAATTTCTGCTTGCATGTTTGGTTAGAATAAATTGTTTATGCCTTTGTACCTGAAGTTTTTTTTGTGGAAAAATGTTTAATTATACATTGAATTATTTTATAAATATAGAGAAATTCAGATTTTAATTTTTTCTTATGTCAATCTTTGTAAGTTCTATGTGATTTTAATTATTACATCTAAATTGTAATATTTGTTGGCATAACACCCTTTGTCTGTTCCCATCTTCCCACTCTCAAATAATGGCTATTTAAAGCTTTCAAAATTTGGTGAGTACTCTTTTTTGCCTTCCAATGTATATTTTTACATGTTTTACTTTCTAGGTCATTGCAGATGGGATTAATAGAAAAACAGCCAATTGCTCAAATGGTACTTTTTAACCTGTAAATACCCATATTAAGAATTGTGAAAGTTGAGGTTTATGATTTACTTTAATTTTAAATAGAAAAATCAATAAATTATATGTATGTGTGTATGTATGTATGTGCGTGTATGTATGGACATAGGAGAGAGAGAAAAAAGAAACAGGAAGGCTTTGAGAACCTTACCCATGTCAGAGTAAACATTGGATAGGTTATCATGCTTTTCACAAAAATTTCTTATCATTTTAATATCCTTCAACAACTTTAAATATAAGCAATTGTGGTAACAACGTAAGTAGACTGATATTGTAGGAATTACCCAGATCTTGGTTCCTGCCTTTTACATAAGTGCTTCTCAAAGTGTGCCCTCTGCATTCACTAGCAATTTGGGTACTGATTAAAAGCAAATTCCTGAACTCAAACCCACGCCGACCTAATCAGAATCTCTCAGGATAAGACCCACAAAACTATCCTGGTAATCAGCTCTTGGGAGGAGTCTTATCCACTGAAGCTTGAGAACTACTTTGATTAACTCTTTGCTGCTAATTAAGCAGATTAGCTTTATCAAATGTTTAAAGCTGCATAAACATACTTTTGAGGTGCTTTTTCTGCAGAAAAAGGAAGTTCTCTACCTGAGCTGAAGTTGAGTATTTGAGATAGTTGAGTATTTCAGCATTAGAACAGATATCTATACAGCTGAGATTCTAAGAGTGAAATCTTTTTGTGCATTTCACTGACTTAATTTAAAATTTAAATTGTTTGTCTAACCCCAAAGTCTGTTTATTTGGTTGACTAAAGTTATTACATTGTACCTTTTTTTTTTTTTTTAGATAAAGGAGACTAGGAATAAATTAATTGTACTAAACTCAGCCATAATGATTCAGCACTGGACATGATATATGTGCACATATTCAAAATGAAAAACAATTACTACTTGTCATTTGTTAGTCTCTACTAAAACAATGCCAGTTTAGAATGCCATAGGAATATGCTTACATATAATACATTTGGAAAATCTCTTCCTAACAATTAACCAAGACTGTCGTTCATCTATTGGTACTTGATGAGTTGTGTACCAATGTTTCAATATTTTTACACTCAAGCAATAATATATCTGATAATAGGAGGATGTAACCATATTTCTGTTTTGCTTCTAAAATTATGAAGTAATTCTAAGTAGATATTAGAATTTCCAATGGTAGGTTCTCACGTAAAGGAATTAACGGCTACTAACATGGGTGTTTTGTGAAATTAATAAACTGCTCTTTTCTCCTGTATGACCACGTATCTGGGTTCCCTCTGTGCTGTCTCATATCCTGTGCTCCTACAGCAGGATGCCACTCTCCAGGACAAAACGATGTAATGAATTTATTCTATCTATATTTACTATTAACTTGTATAGTCTATAAACCACCTGGCTTGAATTGTCTTTGAAACATTGGATGGTGTAAGGCTGAGAGAGATAGGCTTCATTCCTGAATTGAGTTTAGCTCATGCATAAGGATAAGAGATTAGTTGAGTGGTATGGTTTGGTGAATATAAATACTTTGATCTGCAGTTTACACAGTGTTTTAAGGTGATTTTTCTGCATTTGGTCTAGTAAGCCTTTCATTTGGTCACTGTATTGGAAAAGAAAACATTAAAGTAATTTAATTTGACCACCCAAGGGCAAAAAACTAAACAAGAGATTGAAAACATGTAACATGCGCGTGCATACACACACACACGTGCACACACACACACACCCCTATCTACCTATCTATGTATTTATTTATATTAACATTCTTCCTTCCTCTTAGAAAATGAAAACCAAAATATTATGATTTAAAATGTGACCATCGATATTACCAACAAGTATTAAATACCTTTATTAGAGTAACAGCTATGAAGAACAACTGTAGGAAGTCTTTGTCTTCAGGAGATTGTATGAGAAGTTTGTGCCTTATCACTTTTGATTTCTTAAAAAAGCAATGAAGTTATATTTTGAGGTGTTAGATCTCACTGAGATCCTTAATAAAAATTTATTACTGTTGTGACAAATTTTAGAAGATTCACTTAAAAAAATAAAGAGTAAATTACAAAGAATATTTAAGGAACATATTTTTATTAAAAATCTAATCTTTTAGACCATTTTTATTATTTTCTCATGTGCATTAATATATAAAAATATTATTGCACAAAAGCAGAAATATTTTTCTTGCAAAAAGTACATATTAATTTATAAGAAATGGATGTGTCCATATGTGATCTATTTTAACTGCTGAATAACTGTTCAAAACTTCCGGGCGCGGTGGCTCATGCCTGTACTCCCAGTACTTTGGGAGGCCGAGGCGGGCAGATCACGACGTCAGGAGATCGAGACCATCCTGGCTAACACGGTGAAACCCCGTCTCTACTAAAAATACAAAAAATTAGCCGGGCGAGATGGTGGGCGCCTGTAGTCCCAGCTACGTGGGAGGCTGAGGCAGGAGAACGGCGTGAACCTCGCGGGGCGGAGCCTGCAGTGAGCCAAGATCATGTCACTGCACTCCAGCCTGGGTGAAAGAGCGAGACTCCTTCTCAAAACAAAAAACAAAAACTTCAGTGAAAATATTGTAAGCAGTTTAGATTTGCTAAAACAGCAAAGTGAGCATTATAGAACACTCTCATTATTGAAGTCTTTGAACACTAAGATATGCTTAGATTTGTCAATATAGTGTTCAAAGAAGTCAGATAGGTTAGCCATGATAGAAAATAGTATTCAGTTTGATTTTCTTTAATAGTTGCCCATTAAAGGATGTATTTAGATGTCACTTAAGTAAATATGTGAGATGTTTTATGACAAAATAAATATATTAGATATTTAATAACCAAATGAAAGAATTTACCTTAGAAAAAGACAAAAAATATTTCAACCTTTATCTTCATCTTCCCATAAACTTGTTATATACCCAGTACCTTTTCAAAATATGTGAAAGGAGAGAATATCTCAGCATATGATGAAATTTAATCAGATCCCTTGAAGGGACATTTGGAGAAAATTGCTATATACTATAATCACTTCCTTTAGGCCTGATCCTTGAGATGTGTGTGAGGTAACATTATTAATGTTCTTTGTCTTTTGGGAAGTACACGTAATTATTCTGTGTCTCACTGGTCTATGACTACATGCTCAAAACTTTAATGAGAATTACCTTTGCCTTGTCTGAACAATCTACTAAAACAGAGTCAAATCCCCTTTCTGAACTGCAGGGACCAATTTCTTGCCATGTATTATTCATTTCAAGTAAGTTAATGTCATTGGGAAACAGAGTTTCTGGCTTGTATAATAAAAGATTTTAAGTAAAGCACAGTTAATTACTTATTGCCCATGCCCTGGTGTGCTTTTCCAAATGGGCTTTTTTGGCATATGAGTGACAAGAAGTCATCAGGGCAAAGTCATAAGCAGAGCTTTTTATATTAAAACTTTAATATCTCAGTGCCTGGGGCACTAGCTGATTCAAGTTTCCTAGTTACAGAACCTGAGCAAATAATTTAGCATCTAGTGCATCTCAATATGCTTATTTTAATTTAACTTCTGTCTCTGAAATCAAATGCAGAATTATCTCCCAAATGTTTCAATTGCATGTGTCAGTGACCTTGAAAAGAAAGACTTGTTAGTGGAACTCCTGTGTCCTCATGGGAAACACACTAAAACTTTAAACCACAAATTTAAAGTTTTGCGGAATGATGAAAACTCAAAATGTACACAGTGGAAGGAATATTATAACATTTCTTTCAGTTGTCTTGTATTATAGAAAAGAAAGAAAATGACCCTTTATCTTTTCTAATTATGAAGGTGTGCTTTAAAATGCTCCTTGATTGGCAAATATTTGTTTTGGTACAAGCTTTATCATTACATGTAAAAAATATTTCAACTAAAGATTAAAGAGTATGAGCAGTTCCACTCTAGAATATCTACATCAGAGAAGGTTGGGACAGCAATTTGCTAGATGGTTGCACGGTGAACTCGACATTGAACTTGGCACTTGCTTAGTTGACCATTGTTCTTATTGGTACGTTCATTGGGAGCGGTCTTGAGTGATCCTGGAAATTGAATCTAAAGTTTCTTCAGTACATTGCCTTGGTATTGCCACTTCACATTAAAATATTAGAACTAGAAAGAACTTTGAAATTATTTTAAGAAATCATTCATTATATGGGTGAAAAAAACTGAAGCCTAGAAGTTAAAGTGACTCAGCCAACGTTATAGTTTAGTTTTTTTATGCTTTAATGCAGTTAAAATGTATCCTACTTTAAAATAAATTATTTGTTAATAATTTGCTATTTACTATTCCTAAGTAGGTATCAAAAATGCACAATCAAACCATAATTTTTATTGTTCTTTATTAGAATGTAGAAATGCTTTTTTCTCACTGGCTGTAAGAATATAATTATCAAGGAAGCAGGTAGCAATGTGTTTGTAGAGCAGAAATCAACCTATATAATTTAAACACAAATGTGAGATGTATTTTAGTTTCATAATTTACATATTATATATTAGTGAGGTTGATTTGCCATTCAAAAGGGAATTTTACTTGGAAAACAATTTTCATCAGGATTACACTTGTTATTTAATTTTATATTTTCATGATACTTAATGATATCATTATTCATCTTAAATAAAAAGAACCTACTTAACTATAACCTTATTTGCCATACACTGTAGTCAACATTTTACAAAAATAATATTTTGTGTATTGTCATTACAGAATGTTTGGCTGAAGAGACAGAAGAAAGAGAAGTTCAGTGTATTACTAATGTAATAAAAACACTTGCCAACAATTCAAGGCCAAGTCCAATTTAGTAGTGATTAAATAGCAATTATAATTTTAGAGCTATCAAGACAACAGTGTGAACTGATTTGGTTTCATTTCAGTCCCAAGGAGGGACAGATGCACATTGTGTCAACAGATGCAGTCACTCCATTGAATAATGTTCTTGAGTAGAAATTAGGAGAGCCGAATCTATATTCCAGCCTGACAAATAATGTTGCAGAGCTCCTATTTTGTACACAAATTCTTTGTCTATGTTTAATATTGTAATTCTAGTTTTTTTTTCTTGTAGAGAGATTTTGATGGTCAATGAACTCTATAAAAGAGGTGTTTGATATGTTTGGAAGGCAAGGACTTGCATGTTTTTAATACATTTGACTCCTCGGAATACAGTCAAGAACTGAAAAATGTCTGTCATTAATGGACATTATGACAGCTCAGTAGTTTGGCACACTCAAGTAACTGTTACAAGGATTCAACTTACTGGCTTTTCAGGGATTAAAAACTTAATCCAGTGTCTTTCACAAAAGCTCTTTTTTCTCTTTCTCCTACTCTTTCATGTGTTTTCCCTGTGCAAACTTCTCTTTCTGTATTCCCAACTATCACCTAATGCTTGATATCTCAGAAGTCTTTCTGCAGGCTAACCTCTGCAGAGCTTCAAGCTCTATTTCTACCTGAAAACTAGATCATTCCAAATGGATGTCCCACGGGCACTTTAAGCCTACCAAATTTTCAAACTAACTCTAGTATCTTTCTCACCAAACACCTCTCTTCTATACTGAAAAGTATATTATTCGCGCTAGGAAATTTAGAATTGTTTTTAACATCTTGCATTTTCACAAAGCCCCTGTTCAAAACATCTCTAAATTGCAGACCTCAAGTGTCTTTGTAAGCAATCATCCCTCTTCATCTACACTGTAGACACCTTTATTCAGGTTCTCATTGTTGACTGACTGTCTTAGGTTGATGCCATAGAACAGACTCAGGAGGGAGGCAGGTGTTTGTGGAAAGAAGGAGAGCTTTGGCACCCAGGAGACCTGAATGTTTGAAGACTTAGCTATGCCTGTTACCAGCTATGCTTGGTTGGGTAGATTACTCAAACTTCTTGATCTCTTGTTTATGTGTAATGTATAATTTTGTATAATGGCAAATAGTTATTTTACATAGTTGCATTAAAGATTAGACATTGGTGTGAGCCAATTACAGATGTGAGTCAGGTGCAGTGGCTCATACCTGTAATCCCAGCACTTTGAGAGGCAGAGGTGGGAGGATCACTTGAGCCTAGGAGTTTGAGACTAGCCTGGGCAATGTAGGGAGACCCTGCCTCTACAAAAAAATTAAGAAAATTATCCAGGCATGGCAGTTCCAGCTATTTGCGAGGCTGAAGTGGGAGGATTGCTAGTGCCTGGGAGGTCAAGACTGCAGTGAGCCATGATTGTGCCACTGCATTCCAGCCTGGGCAACGAAATGAGACCCTGTTTAAAAAAAAAAAGATTATAAATCATGTGTATATATATACATACAATAGCACAGTGCCTGGTTGCCTAGTGCATCATAAGATTTAAATAACTAGCAGTGATAGCCTCATAGTGTACTTGCAGACTTCAATGAGTCTGGCTGTTACAGTTATCTCACATTTAGCTTGAGTGGCTGCCCAGGTTCCTTCTAAATATGAGGCCTAGTCAAGTCTCTTTCAAGTTTAAAAACCTTCAAAATCTTCAATTACCTGAAGTTTAAAAAATTCTGAAGTTTTTACAAATCTTCATCCCAACCTCCAAGGTTCTGGGTTCATTTTCCACCACTTCTGGAATACACACTATTGGAATATACCAGGCACCTCCATTTCCCTGCTGGAAGTACTCTTCCACCATTCCTTCATAACAAACCTTCAGACTTAACCATTACCTTTTCTTTGAAGTCTTCCCTGACTTTTACACTTTGTCCTATATAGAGGCAGTTGCTTCTTGCTCTATTAATTCTTGTCATTCGTTTACACGGTGAATGATAATAGCTAACTTTCATTGACTTTTATCATGTTCTTGACATTCTTCCCAAGTGTTTTACATATGTGAACTTATGTATACTTTATAGGAAGATACTACTATTATCCACCTTTTCCAGATAGAAACTCAGGCGCAGAGTGGATAAGGAACTTTGCATTATCAAAACTAGTTGGTGGTGGAGTCGAGCCTTGAGCCAGAAGTTTGGCTTCTGTGCCTACGCAATTATCCTCTTACTGCTTATTGTCTCCCAGT
Source organism: Pan paniscus (assembly GCF_029289425.2). NCBI lineage: Eukaryota > Metazoa > Chordata > Mammalia > Primates > Hominidae > Pan > Pan paniscus. The sequence continues at coordinate 117,177,216 of NC_073253.2, read as the reverse complement.
AGTACTTATCATGGGATAAACTGTCATATCCCAGTTGTATACTTGACATTAAAGGAGGACCTCAGCCCTGTGTCATACATAAATTAGTTTTGGCTGTACAATAAGTGCAATTAGGGGGGATTAGGAAATGAACCCTTGACAACTATGCAAGTGATAGCTGTTTGCAAATGATACTCATTGTTAAAGTGCTTCTGAAATGGTAATTATCCATAATACTGTACAACTTGTATTACTTAGAGAGTGATTATTCACTTTTGTAACTTGCTTTTTTGTCATTTACTGACTTCACCTCTCCCCATCATTCTTGCTTTTTTTGCTGTTCCACTGCTCCTAAGCATGTCCAATAGAAGGGAGAAGCGGTGAATTCTAATTACTCAGTTTTTCCTCCTTGTTGGCTGCTGGAGTAGAGAAAGTTGAAATTATTGGAAAACATAATGCCTGGGGTTATTAAGTTTTATATACACATCTTTATTTTTCATTATTATCAATGGCCAAAATTCATTTAAAATTTATGAACCATGTGTTGAATACCTACTATGTGCTAGGTTTTGTGGACTGCATAAATTGCGATTTTTAGAGCCAGCAAGAGTAAGCTTTTTTGTTGTTGCTGTTTTGTTTTTTGTTGTTGTTTGTTTTTGTTTTTGAGACAGAGTTTAGCTCTTTTGCCCAGGCTGGAGCACAGTGGGTGATCTCGGCTCACTGCAACCTCTGCCTTTTGGTTTCAAGCTATTCTCCTGCCTCAGCCTCCTGAGTAGCTAGGATTACAGATGCCCGCCACCACGCCTGGCTAATTTTTGTATTTTTAGTAGAGACAGGGTTTCACCACGTTGGCCAGGCTGGTCTCTAACTCCTCGTGATCCACCCACCTCATCCTCCCAAAGTGCTGGGGTTACAGGTGTGAGCCACCACGCACGGCCAAGAGTAAGCTCTATTTAATAGCTTTTTAAAAATAGAGATCCAATTTGAGAAATCTAACAAAGTAATTTTTGAAAATGTGCATCAATTAGCTTAGCAGTGTACATAAATACACTTGTATAAAATTCTGGGTTTAGGTAACATTGCTTCATTTTTCATTGGCTAAATATATCCAACTCGTTGCTTTGACATTTACAACCTCCCTCTATCTTATTTCTACCTACTGTTTCAATTGCAGGTCCCAAGATATTCCTCAAGAGTCTCCTGGCCACACTGCCAAACACATCATATGTCTGTGCCTCAGAACCTCAGCTTTCACCCTACCTGGTATATTCTCCTTCCCTTATCTGTGTTTTGAGTTTTCTCCTGTCTTTGAGGCCCAAGCAGCTAGCAATATCTCAAGAAAAGCATCTCTGGAGAATGGCTCTGCTTTGCAATGAACTCCTGCAACGCTTTTTACTTCTGTTGTTAACATTTCACTTGGTTAAGTTGTACTTACTGTCCTTTTCTTCATGTACTGTCTCTCTTACTGGTTTTTTATAATAATAATAATATAAACTACCATTTATTAAGCATTTTTCCAAAGGCAGACACTTTACTAAAATTTTAACAACTTTTATCTAATTGATTGTGCACAAAAACCCTAGGAGGTAGGCATTATGAAGGAAGTAACAGAGGTTCAGAGAGGTTATAACCACTGCCCTTAATTTCACAGCTTGTGAGAGGTGGAGCCATTACTTTGCATCATGACGCACTTTGAGGTCATATTATATAACCATCTCCTATTTGTCTCTAAGGGTTATTGTGAAGCATCAACCTCATAATTCCTGAATGTAAAAGGGGACCCTAATCATCTATGGGTAGCTATGCTATTCCTTATGGTACAAATATAAAGTGGATGAATGAAGAAAAATAAAAACACCAAGTTGGCACATTTTTTCATAATTTAAAATATTTTTCTAATTTCATAACACCCTACATAGCCAGTTTATTGATGAAAAATGTCTTGATCAATATCATAATTTTGTAACTTATTGACACCTATATAGTGGTAAACAGGAACAGTGTATTTTCTTTTCTTTTTTTTTTTCTAGGGTACATGTGCAGAACATGCAGGTTTGTTACATAGGTATAGACGTGCCATGGTGATTTGCTGCACCCATCAACCTGCCATCTACATTAGGTATTTCTCCTAATGCTATCCCTCCCCTAGGCCCCCATCCCCTGACAGGACCCAGTGTGTGATTTTCCCCTCCCTGTGTGCATGTGTTCTCATTGTTCAACTCCCACTTATGAGTGAAAACATGCGGTGTTTGGTTTACCATTCTTGTGTTAGTTTGCTGAGAATGATGGTTTCCAGCTTCATCCACGTTCCTGCAAAGGATGTGAACTCATCCTTTTTTATGGTTGCATAGTATTCCATGGTGTATATGTGCCACATTTTCTTTATCCAGTCTATCATTTATGTGCCACATTTTCTTTATCCAGCCTATCATTGATGGTCATTTGGGTTGGTTCTGAGTCTTTGCTATTGTGAAAAGTGCTGCAATAAACATACACATGCATGTGTCTTTATAGTAGAATGATTTATAATTCTTTGGGTATATACCCAGTAATGGGATTGCTGGGTCAAACGTTATTTCTGGTTCTAGATCCTTGAGGAATTGCCACAATGTCTTCCACAGTGGTTGAATTAGTGTACAATCCCACCAACAGTGTAAAAGTGTTCCTATGTCTCCACATCCTCTCCAGTATCTGTAGTTTCCTAACCTTTTTTTTGTGGTGAGGAGGTAGATCAACCATTGTCAAATTTTTATATAGCCCATGAAATGCTCTTGAAAGGATCTAAGGGCCGTAAACTTTCTTTCTTTCTTTTTTTTTAAATTATACTTTAAGTTCTGGGGTACATGTGCAGAATGTGCAGTTTTGTTACATAGGTATACATACATGTGCTGTGGTGGTTTGCTGCACCCTCAACCTGTCATCTACGTTAGATATTTCTCCCAATGTTATCCCTCCCCTAGCCCCTCACTCCACAAAGGCCCCAGTGTATGATGTTCCCCTCCCTGTGTCCATGTGTTCTCATTGTTCAACTCCCACTTATGAGTGAGAACATGCGGTGTTTGGTTTTCTGATCTTGTGATAGTTTGCTGAGACTGATGGTTTCCATCTTCACCCATATCCCTGCAAAGGACGTGAACTCATCCTTCTTTATGGCTGCATAGTATTCTATGGTGTACATGTGTCACATTTTTTTAATCCAGTCTATCATTGATGGACATTTGGGTTGGTTCCAAGTCTTTGCTATTGTGAATAGTGCCACAATAAACACACGTGTGCATGTATCTTTATCATAGAATGATTTATAATCCCTTGGGTATATGCCCAGTAGTGGGATTGCTGTCAAATGGTATTTCTGGTTCTAGATCCTTGAGGAATTGCCACACTGTCTTACACAATGGTTGAACTAATTTACACTCCCACCAACAGTGTAGAAGCATTCCTATTTTTCCATAACCTCTCCAGCATCTGTTTTTTCCTGACTAATTCTACTAATTTTTGAACATCGATTTTGTATCCTGAAACTTTACTAAAATTGTTTATCAGTTCTAGAAGCCTTTTGGTGGAGTCTTTAGGGTTCTCTCAGCATAGAATTATATTGTCAGCAAAGAGAGTTTGAATTCTTCTTTTCCAATTTGGATGCCTTTTATTTCTTTCTCTTGCCTGACTGCTCTGGCTAGGACTTCCAGTACTATACTGAGTATTAGTGATGAGAGAGGCATCCTTCTCTTGTTCTATTTCTCAAGGGGAGTCGTTCCAGCTTTTGCCAGTTCAGTATGATACTGGCTGTGGGTTTATCATAGATGGCCCTTATTATTTTGCAGTATGTTCTCTGATGCCTAGTTTGTTGAAGATTGTTATCATGAAGAGATGTCGGATTTTATTGAAAGCTTTTTCTGAATCTGTTGAAATGGCCTTATGGTTTTGTTTTTAATTGTGTTTATGTTGTAAATCACATTTGTTGATTTGTGTCTAATGAACCAGTCTTGCATCCCATGAATAAAGCCTACTTGATTGTGGTGTATTAACCTATTCATGTACTTCTGGATTCCATTTTTTGGTATTTTGTGCAGGATTTTTGCATCTATGTTCATCATGGATATCACCCTGAAGTTTCTTTTTTCGTTGTGTCTCTGCCCAATGTTGGTATTATGCTGATGCTGCGGTCATAAAATGAGTTAGGGAGGAGCAACTTCTCAATTTTTTCAAATAGTTTTGTAGGATTTGTATGAGTTCTTCTTTGTACATCTGGTGGAATTTGTCTGTGATTCCATCTGGTCTAGGGCTTTTTTGGTCAGTAGAATTTTTATTACTGATTCAATTTCAGAGCCTGATATTGGTCTATTTTAGGGTTTCAATCTCTTCCTGACTCAACCCTGGGAGATTGCATTTCTAGAAATGTATCCATTTCTTTTAGATTTTGTAATTTGTGTTCATAGCATTTTTTGAGAATCTTTTGTTTTTCAGTAGAATCAGTTGTAATGTCATATTTGTCTTTCTGAGTGTACTTATTTGTATGTTCTCTCTTTTTTTGTTAATCTAGCTAGCAATATATCACTCTTGTTTATTTTTTCAAAGAACCAACTCTTGGTTTTACTGATCTTTCGTATAGATTTTTGCATCTCAATTTCATTCAGTTCTTCTCTGGTTTTAGTCATTTTTTTTCTCTTCTGCTAGCTTTGGGGTTGAGTTTTTTCCCCCCTAATTCCTTTAGGTGCGAAGTTAGCATGTTAAATTGAGATCTAACTTTTTGATGAAGGCATTTAGTGCTATACATTTCCTCTTAACATTGCTTTAGCTGCCTCCCAGAGGTTCTGGTACATTGTGTCCCTAATTTTATTGATTTCAAAGAACATTTTTTTGATTTCTGCCTTAAATTTGATGTTCTCCTATGAGTTATTCAGGAGTAAGTTGATTAATTTCCATGAATTTCTGTAGTTTTGAGAAATATACTTGGTATTGATTTCTGTGGTTGTTGAGTGGAGTGTTCTGTAGATGTTTATTAGTTCAATTTAGCCACATGTCAAGTTTAAGTGCAGAATTTCTTTGTTAGTTTTCTGCCTCAATGATCTGTCTAATGCTGTCAGTGGTGTTTTAAAGTCTTCCACTATGATTGCGTCATTGTCTAAGTCTTTTTGGAGGCCAAGAAAAACTTGTTTTATAAATTGGCTGCTCCAATGTTGAGGGCATATATATATATATATATATATATATATATATATATATGATAGTTAAGTCTTCTTGTTGGATTGTACCCTCTAGTATTATGTGATGTCTTTCTTTGTTCTTAATTTTTATTTATTTAAAATCATTTTATCTGATATAAGAATAGTGAATCCCATTTTTTTTCCCGTTTGCATGCTAAATCTTACTCTATCCATTTACTTTGAGCTTTTGGGTGTTGTTACAACATGTGAGACATATTACCCAATTTCTTACATCATTGGTTCAGTAATTTATTCTTTTTTTCCATTGCCTTTCAGGTTTTGAGCATATTCAACTTGAAAAGTAGGTTACTGTTGATGATTTCCTAGGTTTCATTAACATCTTCAACAATCTACCAAGTCTTAATTAATGGGGAGTTGCATGTTAAACATTGGCCAATTATCTAAACACTGTCTCTGAATTTGAACTAACATAACTATTTTTAGATTCTTTTACCTATTTGTTACCCTTCCCAATTGTTCAATTGATATTATTCACTTATTAAGGCAAATATTGGCAACTGTAAGAGTAAAATCTTGTTATCATGTGTAGGCTTTAATGCTGATTTGAAAGTTACAGTCATTTTTATGGCATCTACTCAAATAACACTTCTTCTTGTAATGTAATGATTTTTGACACTTTTCTTTGACAGACAGCCCAAAATATTTTCAGTTTATCTAATCTATGTCTAATAAAAATCTACTCATGCCTCTGTGGGTGGACACAGCCAAAGCATGAAATAGTGCTGAGCATCAGCACTGCTTCTTCTGTTAATGAAGTTTCTGGAGAAAAACTTGACTCAAAAAGCAGGGGCTGAGTTCCTTTTCTTGTCTGTTTTGCAGCCTACTAAGCCATTTTTATTGCTACACTTTAAATTTGGTCAAAAGGTTAAACATTTATTTATCTCGACATGTATTATAAGCAGTTTTTTCACTGTGGGGCATTTTACATGATTATTATTAAATTTAAACTTTCTCAATCTTGTGTATTTGGTCCAGGAGATGTTTTATTCCAGTGATTGTAACAGAGGCAGGAGGCAGAAAAATCCCAGGCAGACAAGCGTGGGTCCCCATTGAAACCCCACCTTCAATCCACAAACAGTCCCACAGACCAGAGTGAGAACTTCTATTTCTGTTTGCCCACTCTCACTCAATTGATTTTCTGAATAATGCCTTTTAACCAATCGAATGCTGCCTTTTCAATACTACTTACAGCCCACCCTGTACCCATCCTGTGCCTGTAAAGACCCCAGACTCAGTTGATAGAAGGGAAGTGGCCTGACTTTGGGGAGGAGATGTGCTGACTTTGGGGACGAGATCTCCTGACTTCGGGGAAAGACGACCTGCCCTTCCCATCCCCTCCCCAGGTCCCCTCTCTACTGAGAGCTGTTTTCGTTGCTCAATAAAATTCTCCACCCTCACCATCCTCAGGCGTCAAGTGTGACCTCATTCTTCTTGGATGCTGGACAAAAGCTTGAGACCCACTGAGTGTGGGTACCCAGAAAGGCTGTCACACTGGTTCTTTGCTCTCACCAGAGGAGGGCAGCTGCTCCACATGATGTGACCAGTGGGAGACTGAGCTGCTAACATGCTACCATCCATCGGGCTGTGGACAGTGGAGCTAAAAGAGCTAATTAGCGCACTAACATCCCCCCTGGGGCTTCCAGGTCATAGGCACCCTTGCCTGGGTGAGACTGTGTTCCTCTTTAGGTGACACGCAGCTTGGTCTGGCTGCAGGCCCCGCACAGACCTTGCTGCTATGTCGATGCAGTGGCCAGCCAGATCCCGCACTCACTTGTTCCTGTGCTCCTTCCCACAAGAGGCTAAGCACGGCAGGCCGAGTAGACAGGGTACCCTTGATGGAAGTCTGGCAAAGGGGCCAAGAAAAATCCTGAATCAATTGCACGCTTAAAAAATGTATCTTTTTGCCGGTCGCGGTGGCTAACGCCTATAATCCCAGCACTTTGGGAAGCCGCGGCAGGCAGATCACGAGGTCAGGAGATCCAGACCATCCTGGCTAACACGGTGAAACCCCATCTCTACTAAAAAATACAAAAAATTAGCCGGGCATGGGGGCGGGCGCCTGTAGTCCCAGCTGCTCGGGAGGCTGAGGCAGGAGAACGGCTTGAACCCTGGAGCCAGAACTTGCGGTGAGCGAGATAGCACCACTGCACTCCAGCCTGGGCGACAGAGCGAGACTCTGTCTCGGAAAAAAAAATGTATCTTTCACTTTTTAATCAACTATAAAAATACAAATCAACTTTATGGGTATTTTTGATAGAAATTATGTTCAAATGGTAATTATCTTAAGCTATATTATATTTAAATGATATTAATTAGATGTATTGCAGTTTGGTTTTAAGTTATGCAATGAGCTGAGGTCTATGTCATCAGAGATATATGATCTCTTCACCTTCTCAATGTCATCCTCTTCACCTCCTCCATAGTTGGGGAAGATTTGGGCAATTAAGACAATGTTTTTCCTTATACTTGCTTCATCTAGCTGATATGATCTGTGTGACCTTTTCCAAACTCTAGCCTCATGGCCCTTTGGTCATCTCCCATTCAAAATTCAATTTCAGCAATTCCCTCTCAACATTTGAAACTCGTCATCACCTAGAACCGTTCAACTTCAAATAGCTAATGTTTTTGATCCGAAACTTTTGTTCTTTAATTTCTTTCTTTTTTTTTTTTTGTTATACTTTAAGTTTTAGGGTACATGTGCACAATGTACAGATTAGTTACATATGTATACATGTGCCATGTTGGTGTGCTGCACCCATTAACTCATCATTTAACATTAGGTGTATCTCCTAATGCTATCCCTCCCCCCTCCCCCCACCCTACAACAGGCCTGGGTGTGTGATGTTCCCCTTCCTGTGTCCATGTGTTCTCCTTGTTCAATTCCCACCTATGAGTGAGAACATGCGGTGTTTGGTTTTTTTGCCCTTGCGATAGTTTGCTGAGAATGATGGTTTCCAGCTTCATCCATGTCCCTACAAAGGACATGAACTCATTTCTGCCATAGAACATGTTCTTTTTCTTCCCTTAGCCATCAGTTGCTTCACAGCCTTCCTATTAATTTGGTCTTTCAGTCATTTCTAGATTTCACCTCTCTATTCAAGCTAGACTCTTCTGGTCACCATGTCATGTTTTCTCACCCTTATTACCTTTTTGTATCTTAACATCATCAATTCTCAACTTTGGAGACATCCAAGTATCTATCTAATTTGCTTATACTTGCTTTCTAGTCTTATTGTATTGTACAAAGTCACAGAACTAGATAAATCATGTCCAGTACAAACTTCGTGTTTTCCAAACAGAGACAGGAGTACTGAAAAAAAATAAAGATTTGAAAATGTATGATTTTTTTTTTCAGGGAAGGATAAGTAGTTCAGCTTGATAGGTATGGTGGGGAATGAAGGAGAATGTAGTTGAAGAGGTAAGTCAGACCTAAGTCCTATAAGTATCTGAAGTACCATGCCAAGGAGTTTAAACTCTCTATGTAGATAATTGGAGTCAGCAAGGGAAGAATCTATGTGGATTAATGACCATTTTCAGAGCTAAAATAAATATTAGAAATAAATATTTAGAGCTAAAATAAAAATTAGAAATAAATATTGACAACAGTGTGAAAGATGATTGGCATGTGAATAATAGTCTAAAGCCATCAGACTAGTTAGGAGGCTGTTGGGATTTTGTACTCATCAGGCATTATGGGTTGAACTGGGCAATTGGACTAGGAATGAAGAATGATTCTCTTGTACTGTGTTCTTCAGTGAACAAGCGTCTTGAATAATGCTCACAATGGTATGTGGCACTATATGAGACCTTTAAGCAAATCTCTGGGCTCTTTAATATGGTGATATATCAACTCATTTTTTCTATTGTTAAATGAAGTCCCTATGTAGAACAGACACATGGTAGGTGCTAAATAAAGTAGAGTTGAATCTGTTGCATCTGAATTAACTTAGTGGCTATCTACATTGAGGACTCACTATGTGTAAGTCCATTATTCACACTGTCTTGGTCTTCCCAATATTAAGTAACCTTTTAAATGGGAAACAAATAGCTTTGCCAGACTACTTTTTTCTAGGTAAAGCTTGGTGTATCTTTCCACAGATGGAATTGTTATACATACCACAACAAGGGGGTATAACAAATCATGTTTGCAAAATTTCTATGCAAAATATTTCTTTGTGTGGAGATTATGCCTGTTTTGAACCTGCCTGAAATGATTTAAGAGTGTTATAATTGAATTGTCACCAACATCATAAAATCTTTCCCCAGGGAGGAAATAAAACTGCTCAAAATGTTGTTTATTTTTAAAGCAACAACTGAGCTTGACCACAGAGCCTGGTTCAGGGTTGCTGGCAGAACTCTTTGTGTGTTCTCGTGACCCAGTCAGCCAGGTGAATGGAGAGTCCTAGATAGTCCTGGTTGAGAACTGACAACTTTGGAAGAACAGAAGCAGCAAGAATAGAGTCTGATTGTTGGTTCACATTATCTTGGATAAAAAATAGACCATAGCATAAATGCTGTCCTCTCTTTCTTTTGGTACAATGACATTTCCAACTCACTTGATAGGTTTGGTGGGGAATGAAAAAGAAATAATAAGAAATAAGGCATAGCATAAATGCCTTATTTATGTTATTTATTTTATAATAATAAAAAATATTCTAAGGTCTGGGCTGAAGAAAAATTTTCAATTTTGCCAGATACTATGTCATTTCTTATAGTCAATTTTTTTCCTAATTTAAAGTGATTTGTTGCTTGCAGTAGTAAAATAGAATTAGCTAGAATGTTCAAGTAGCAACCTCTCTTAAAAGAGAGTAACAATAAATCAAAAGTATATTCTGATTATTTTGACTCAACAAGTTCCTTGCTATATATCCTTAGTTTTATATATTTCTTTCTGTCATCTCAGTGAAATTTTAGGAGGGTGCCTACATAAACTTTTGAGTTCAGTAAGCCATGGCGAAGCCAAATTCAATTATTAATGGTTAAATAGTCTGCAAATCAGACATTTACTAATTTAGCTGCTCCAATTAGAATTAAATTGATATTTTACATAAAATTTGTCTCATCTGAGTTCTCTTTTTAAATTTTCTGTCAAGATTTCTACATACTTGTCATATTCTTCCTAGCCTCCTGCAATAATGTCAGTTTTTAGAGGGAAGCAAATAATTTTTTATATTTGGATTAGTACAGACTTTACACAGTATTTCTACATTTGTGTCATTGAATAAACGTGTGAAATCTATCTTAATTGTGCAACTGTTAGTCCAGGTGAAGCAGCATTTTTATGAATAATTTAAGTCACTTGAAGTTATGTTAACATGGTCATGTCAATATTGAAAATGCATCTTTTAAATTGTTTTATTTAGCAACCCTGAATTATATAGTTATATTTCACATTTTCTGGTAGGGATTTGAAATATGAAGAGAGATAAAATGAAATCCTGGTTGTCTTGTAGGGATAATACTTTAATTAGGATTTGGAAATCCATTTAAGTTTTCTAAAAATGAACCTTCAAATTCTCTTCTGGGCTAGATCCATAATATGTGATATTAGGCACTTACTCTGTAGTGGATTTCAGAATGATAGAAAAACAATATTCAGTTCTTGTGTTCTATGTCATTTTTCATCTGGAAAACAAGTTGGCTTATTTGATGACCAGGGAGGATAAATGAGTGTTGATAGTTTTCAATATTCCAGAACTTTCATTCTTACACACACACACACACACACACACACACACACAGCCCTACACCTACATACAACATAGAAAAAGGCTTTACCTATGTTTTTGGTCAAAGCTATTTCCATTCTAGTACTATCATTGGCATGAAAAGGAGTATGAGAAGAAGAATGTATGATCTTAGTCTCAATGATAAATCTAACTGTAGAATCAGTGAACTCCCTGGTACTAAAGAAGTCAAAGTAATATCTTCCAGAAAAAAAGAAAATATCTGTTGAAATTTTTCTAGATTTTAATTAATGATAGAGTAAAAGTCAGCATAGATTAATAATTAAATTAACCCCCACCAAAGAACATAAACTATAGTCATAACAGTTCATTTGCTGTTTCGATATTTCACATTTTTAAATTTCTATTTTTGTAAGCATTTAATTTTCTGTAAGTTTTATATATGTTGTGTAGTACACACAAATATAGTTTTCCTAAACCCTAAAGAGGTTTGTTTGATGTATACTACTTCAGAGTTAGAAAATGTTTAAGTTATTATAGTTTCAATTGTACAACCGTTCTCCATTGCTCTCTCACATCTCTACATGTCTTGTGAGTAAAGGCACTGTCTACCACATTCTAGACTATGTTTTTAAGGATGTTTGTGTAGCAAACAGCCTTGGGAGATAAGAATAGTGTCTCCCTTCAGAGCAAAGGGAAGGGTTTTTTACTGCTGAATACAATAAATAAAATGTTTGCCTTTGGGCCAAGCAGGCTTAACTGTCCATGATAAAAGATTTGAGTTTCCTAAGCTTAGAGGTCCTTTCCTGTAATATACCCTATTCTTTATACAGGTGTCATCTGGCCCTCTTTTCAGTGATGCATGAATACTGGGGCTCAGAGAACTGGTGCAAAATGGTGATGATCTGGCTACTATTACTGCTGTGATTAAAAACCTGAGCTTTTTGGGGGCTTAGGAGTATCACGTCTTCTGTCAGCACCAATAAAACTGTAGCAGGCTAACTTCCCTCACCCCAGTTCTATGGACATACAAATTGTTTACAATAAACTGCACATAATTAATGTGTACAGTGTGGTGAGTTTAGACAAATGTATACACTTGAGTTATCATCACCACAATCCAGACAATAAATATATCAAAACCTTCTTAATGTCTCCCTTACCTCTGCCTTTTTTTGTTATAAGTACACTGAACTTATGACCTACCCTCTTAACAAATTTTTAAATACACACTCCTTTTTGTTAACTGTAGGCAACATGTTGCACAGCAGATTTCTGGAACTTACTCATCTTGTATCACTCTAACTTTATATCCATTGAATAACAACTCTCTATATCTCCCTCTTCCCATCTCCTGGTAACTACCATCCTGTTGTCTACTTCTATTTTAGATACCTCATATAAGAAGAATTATGTCTAATTGTCCTTCTGTGTCTGGCTTATTTCACTTAGCATAGTGTCTTTTAGGTCTATCCATATTGTCATAAATGGTAGGAGTTCTTTATTTTTAAAGGCTGAATAATATTTCATTGTAGGTATATACCACGTTTTCTTTATCCAAACATCTGTTGATAGACATTTGACTTGTTTCCATATCCTGGCCATTGTGAATAATGCTGCAATGAGTTTGGGAGTGCAGATATCACTTCAAGATCCTGATTTTAATCCCTTCAGATATTTCCCCAAAAGAAGGATTGCTGGATCTTGTGATAGTTCTATTTTTAATATTTTAAGGAACGCCCATACTGTTTCTATAGTGGCTGCACCATTTTACATTACCACCAAAAATATGCAAGAGTATAAGAGTTCTCTTTTTTTCCATATCCTTGCCAACATTTATCTTTTTTTTTTTTTTTTTTTTTTTTTTTTTTTACTAATAGCCAACCTAACAGGTGTGAGGTGATATCTCACTGTGGTTTTGATTTGCATTTTCCTGATAATTAATAACGTTGAGCATTTTTTTGTATAGTACCTGTTGGACATTTGTATATATTCTTTTGAAAAATGTCTATTCAAATCTTTTGCCTGTTGTTTTATAGGGTTATTTGTTATTTTGCTATTGAGTTTGAGTTTTTATATATTTTGGATATTAACCCCTTATCAGATATATGGCTAGTAAATATTTTATCTCATTCCACAGTTTGCCTTTCTACTGTACTGTGCCGAAACTTTTTAGTTTCATATAAACCAATTTGTCTATTTTTGATTTTTTGTTTGTGCTCTTGGTGTTATATTCAAGAAATCATTCCTGAGACCAAAGTTAAGAAGATTTTCCAGTATTTTCTGTTTTCTCCTAGTTTTACTGTATCAGATCTTATGTTCAAATCTTTAGTCCATCTCGAGTTAATTTTTGTATATGGTGAAAGATAACGGCTTGATTTTCTTCTTTTTCATGTGACTATCCAGTTTCTTCAATACCATTTATTGAAGACACTACTTTCTCCCCATTGTGTATTCTTGGCATCCTTGTTGAAGATGAGTTGCCTGTATATAAGTGGATTTACTTTTGGACTCTTTATTCTGTTCTATTGGTCTATATGTGTATTTTTTTCAATGGCAGTACCATACTGTTTGATTGGTGTCATTTTGTAGCATATTTTGAAATCAGGAAGTACGATGCCTCTAGGTTTGTTTTCTTGCTTAAAATTGTTTTGGCTGTTTGGTGTGACAGGTTAACTTGTAAGTTTCGAAGTTGTTGAAAAATCTCACATCCTTTATAGATACAAAAAGTTAGAACTGATTTCCTTTTACAGAGCCAAATGACACTGCAATGTAGATCCTCAGTTATTATGTATCAATGACATAAGACCACATTGGTTTTTGTCCCCCAGAAGTGTTACAGGTTTAATATTATTATAATAAATATAACAAGAACAAGTGCAATGATTTAAATTCTGCGGGTGGAAATATTCCTCCAAGGATAATTGCATGCTGATTATTTTGCTGTTCTTCTGTTAACTTTTAAGCATCATTTGCTCCTAACTTTCCATATATAGCTCTACTTTGTCATTTTCACCTCTTCACAATGCTTTTCCTTTCAAGGCTCTTAGCAGACAAATCCCAGGAGCATTGCAGAAGCTGGATAAGGCTATAAATACCCAAAGTATTTGCAGGGGAAGCTTCATGAACAACACTGTGGGGAATCAAGCAAATGGCAAGAGTGTTCTAAATGCAATACTTCTGATTTCAGTTGTCTGTTCTGTCTTTTCTTTATTGGGACTGATTTCCACCATCTTATTTCACTGGAGGCCATCTTAAGATGAACCCATGCTGAGTATTTTATTGAACAGTATATGAAGTTAAAAGAAAAAAAAATGCATATTCAGTGGAACTATTGTCAAGAGAGAATTAAGAGAATGATTTACTCTAGGCAGGATATTTCAAATATCCAGCTGCATTTTTAAAATGGGGCTTTAATCATCTTCATTTGCTATTTTTGTAATCTTTTAATTATTCCTCATATAACAACTCAAATAAAGAAATAATTATAGCAAACACTTACTAAGAGCTTATCAAGTGCCAGATATTTTTCTAAGCCCTCTCTTTTACCTCATTTAGCCATCAAAAAGCTAATAGAACTATTAATGTTATCTCTACTGTGCAAATAAAAAATGGACTATAGGAAGAATAGGCTTAAGGCCACACTATTAGCTATCAGGACAATCAAATGTCCAATGAAGACTGCTTGATTCTAGGCCAGTGTCTTAATCAATACTGCCTCTTAGGCAGCAGTAAATGTATTAAAGATTATCCACAATTTGCTGCAACTAGCAAGAAGATGTTAAGAAGCAACTGAAATGCAAACTATTTTGAAACATTTTCTGTTGCAGCAAACTAGAATTTTAGCCTTAAAAGCATTGCTTTTTTCTTTATCCTTGGCAAATATTTATTTCCCAGACCTTCTGACTGGAGCCCATCAGACATGGAAACTAGTAGGGAGGAAAAATACACTGTGCTTGACCTGAGATTAAAGTTTATAAAAACGATGCCTCATAACAAGTGTTCAATAAATGCTTTTCTGATAAACTAGGGATGATATTAAGATTCTTAATTATCATATCATTTTAAACTAATCTATAATTCTAGTTTACCAGCTTTCTTAGATCATCGCCCCTTTTTAGAAATGTATATCTAGCTCCGTTATACTATAACATGGATTTTGCAGTAAATTCTGTTTCTTTTGTATGTTACTACAGTCAATAAGGTGACTAACAAACGTTTTCTGAAGGTGATTCACTTTAGAGTAATTCTATAAGTATAACACAGGCTAATTCTTAGAGTGGTATTTTTAAAACAATTAGATTAAGAATAAAAAATCCCAGAGCCTTGTGTGATTTTTTAATAATATTATGTAAGAAAATGAATTTCTTCAAAATGATAACTCTCATTGGGTTCTTATAGTTTTTAATTTTTATATATCTGATGAAGCTCAATAATTTTTAGATAGGTAGAATGCCAATTTAAATTTCTTTTAAAAATTTCAACCAAAAATATGAAATAAATTGATATAGGCATATTTTGGATCATCCAGATAACCACTTATAACCAAGGACTCAAGTAGGACTTGACTGTTCACAGTTGGTATTTGCCTTGGCTGTGCTTCTCAATCTTCACTCTACTGACATTTTGGACTCGGTAATTCTTTGTCATGGGGCTCTATCCTTGCATTTAGGATGTTTAGCAGAATATCTGTCCTCTGTTTACTAGAAGCTAGTATTCCTTCTTCCATTTTGTAACAATCAAAATGTCTCTGGATGCTACCAAATGTCCCTTGAAGGGCAAAATTGCCCTCATAGAGAGTTGTGCCTTGGTGAATATAATGTGTTTAAGCTAAGGGGTAGTTTAAATGTAGAATAATATTAAAAGAACAGAGGCAGAACTTCGTACATAAATGATGCATCTAATACCAAGTAAAGGCCCAATTACAAAACAGTGCACTGCGCAATTGAACATTTTCCAGTAGTTTTAATAGAGAAGTCTTAGAATACTTGAATCATCAGATATCACAGGATAGCGTAAGCATTCTGAACTAAGATGACAAACCAGTGTGGTAAGTATCATCTTTACATTTTGTTGCAGCAAAATAGCATAATTTACCACACTAAATTAAAGTTAATTTGAATTTCATTGCTTTTATAATTTTGTTTGTATATATTTATTTTGGTTTTAGAATTGACGTTCTAACCATAAGCTCTAAGCATAAGGAGTTTATACTTAGCTTTGTGTTTATACATATTGGACAAACAATAATAAAAATAATTTGTCAATACTAGGAAGCCTCAAAGAGCATTTTTTTTTTACATTGAAATAGACTAGTACATTTCTGAAACTTGAGAAACACTAAATTTAGGGCATCTGAGGCTGGGTAGAGGGAGGAACAGCAGGTAAATAGGAAGAGGAGATCCTTGAAAAATTCGGGGAAAACTCCAGAGTTAGCTGCTGGACTTCTACTGTATGATTTTAATTTGTGCCAGCTATATAAGAAAAAAATCAATATTCTTTTAACTAGGTTATTCTATATTTTTCTTTTTGATAAAAAATAGTTTATTTTTTGCTCTGTAAACTGCCATGTGGAAAGCATGCTTATCCAAGCAAGATAATTTCAATTTTGATTCCAACTGAAGACATAGGAACTAGGGATAGAATTAGATCAGTTTTCAGATAGTTTTCAAAATTTATTATGTCACATTGTATAAACAATATAGGATCCTCTGTGATTTTAGAGCAAATGGAACAGCTTCCCAGGTTGCAAAGCAGGCTCCTTTTACCTGTTGTGTTCTCATTCACATTATCTGTTATTGTTACCTTATGCCTCTGTTGGATTGATCTGCTCAAAATAATTTTAGGACTCTATTGCCCTATGCACCAAAGGTGCTAAAAGACCCTCTCCTTCTGTCAGAGGCCTGTGAACCAGAGCAACTCCATCTTGAATTGGAGCTGGGTAAAATGAGGCTGAGACCTACTGGGCTGCATTCCCAGATGGTTAAGGCATACTAAGTTACCGGATGAGATAGGAAATTGACACAAGATACAGGTTATAAAGACCTTGGTGATAAAACAGGTTGCAGTAAAGAAGCTGGGTAAATCCCACCAGAACCAAGATGGCCACAAGAGTGACCTCTCGTTGTCCTCACTACTACAGTCTCATCAGCGCCATGACAGTTTACAAATGCCATGGCAATGTCAGGAAGTTACCTTATATGGTCTAAAAAGGGGAGGCATAAATAATCCTTCCCTTGTTTGGCATATCATCAAGAAATAACCATAAGAATGGGTAAACGGCAGCCCTCGGGGCTGCTCTGTCTATGGAGTAGCCATTCGTTTATTCCTCTCTTTCTTAAACTTGCTTTCACTTTAGGGACTTGCCCTGAATTCTTTCTTGTATGAGATCCAAGAACCCTCTCTTGGGGGTCTGGATAGGGACACCATTCCCGTAACACTTCCAGTTTTTAGACATATTCCTTTGCTTCTTTTTCCTCTCATTGTCTTTTATTGGAGGATATTTTGGAGTGTGGTCAGTAAAGTAAAAGATTGAAATTGGTCATAATTGCTTATTGTTTCAATGGTTGAAGTGGAAGAGCTGGAACCCATTTCTCTCCATCCCCAGAATAGGAAAGTCTCTAGAATGACTGATTTATGTAGCCCCAGGATGGCTGGAGATTATGCACTGCCCTAGGCTTCAGGGAAAATGAATGTTTGTGGTGAAGTGAAAGGGATAGGAGAGCATTTTCTAGCTTTCAGAGAGGAAGGGCTTCCTTTTAACCTGAGTACTGAAGATGACTGACCCCTCTATACCCCGCCGATCATCCAACAATGAACCAAACATCTACATTGCCATAGGGACAGCCAGACCAGAGACTCAGTTTTTATCTAAGCTCTAATGAAACAACACTGCTTTTGGAGGCTAAAGAAAAAAGTGCTAGAAGAGAGAGAAAGGAATTTCTTTTATTGTTGATTTTTATATATTTTTTAAACTTTTATTTTAAGTTCAGATGTACAAGTACAGGTATGTTACATAGGTAAACTTGTGTCATGGGGGTTTGTTGTGCAGATTATTTCATCACCCAGGTATTAGGCCTAGTACTCATTAGTTATTTTTCCTGATCTTCTGGCTCCTCCCACTCTCCACCCTCTGAACGGCTGAAGTTCTGAGGAAAGAATTGTGGTGCATTAAGAACCTTGTTCTCCTCTTTTCCTTTGGGTGAAAGTAGAATTTTCAGGTATTTCATGTGTCTCTAATCTGTATGAAGATTTGTGTCATAATATGTTTCTAAAAAGACAATAAAAATCAAAGCAATAGATAAGATCAAAATGTCACTATATCATTAGGATGACCCTCTACTAATTAGGGCTATTGCTTTCTTTTATAAAGTTGGATGATTTTAGATATAATCTTTCGGAAAGAAACATTCTTTGGTATTTCATGTGACATAATTGTTACAAAGTCTTATAAAAAATACAGTTTATGCAGGAAGCTTTATGTGTCACTTTATAAGCTCTAATGTGTTGTAGCATTTATGTTTTGAAGACCTAATATTTGAAAAAGGATATCTTCAAATTGCTGTGCTTTTGGCATTAAGCCTCTCACTCTTATAAAGGAAGTAGAAGCATTATTTGATAGAAAAATTTGAGTCACAGTTTTATAATATCAAACTTCAATAAGATAAGTGAAAATGTAGGCCCAGTTTCTTTCAGGCACAGTTGTCTTGTAAACCGCCAACATATTTGACAGGTGCAACTTGTACTGAGGTTGTTAGAGATATAAGAAGGATCCCCAAAGTAACAGAAATAGAGAATTTAACCTTCTGAAAGTTCATAACCCATTGAAAACAGTTGTTGGACATATTTCTTATTATCTTTGTAGAAGGGAACACAATCTGATTTATTCCAAAATTTATTCCAAGAGATGCGCCAATGCGCTTTACACATTGACATATTTTTCAGAACTCTAAATTGCTGAAACCAAGTTTATTTGAAACCCAGAAGAGAATGAAAAATTCTCTATTGACTATATTATTCATTATCTCTTAAACTTAAATATGTTTTATAAAGGAATAGGTCATCATGTTTATTTTAAAAGTCCTTCTTTTTAAATTCACTTACATTGTGGATAAATCTATGTGGATAAGCGAGACTCCGTCTCAAAAAAAAAAAAAAAAAAAAAAAAAAAAGAAACAAAAAAAAGTTAAATAAACCAGAAAAACACAAATAAAGCACAAATCATTCCTTTTATAAGTATTTTGTATTTTAGACAGAAAAACTTGTAAATGGAATATCTTTTGGATTTTCACATTACTACCTATCATTCTTTATCATTGAGGAAGAATCCTTCCAAAGAAGATAATGCTGATGACCATGGCCATTGAAACCTGGAATTTCAGGTATCAGAGAAGAAAAGAAATCTTTTTTTTTGAAGATAAAGAACTATCTAAGTGAAGCAGAGAATAGTTCTTTATTAACTGCAGAGAAACTAGACCCAACCCCCGTAGTTGGTTTTAGAGCACTCAAACACTTTTTTTCAATGAAACTAAGGTTCTTATTATGCATGTTTTCTAATTACACACTGAAGTGCCATGTTGTTATATTCCATATACAAACCAGAGAGCAGTACTTAAGAGTCTGTAAATACATGCCATACCTAAGTTTTGAGACTATGCTTTCTTTCCTCCCTACTCTTCTATATTCATTTTCCTTTCCCCTCATTTTGAAAAGACTTCTCCTCCGTCAGTAATCGAATTAATTTTGTGTGTAAAGGAGAGCACTTCGTGTCTCAGGGGCTAATGAGGTTTAATTTCCAGCTGAAACTCTTTTTATGAATACTTAAAACATTAAAGATAGATCTGAATAATTTCAGTCAGAGAAGGAGCTACTCCTTTCATGAACCTGGCATTTATTAATTGAACAACTATTTCCTGTATGCCTCTGATGTGCAGGGCCCAGTGCACAGATCTATTTATTAATTAGATATTGTCCATACCTTCCTGTAGAAGGAATACTTAATTCAAATTAGAATTATGTAGAAATATAAAAAAACCATTTGCAGAACCGAGTATTCTCCCTAGAAGATAGATAGCATTTTAGTGCATTTAAGATATTAAACAAAATCTTACCACAGGAGAATAAAGGAAAGAATGTCCCAAAGAGAGGTGAGTAGTTCAAGTGCAGAGAGAGAGTATCTTTGCAAAATATCAAGAAGTGTGGTTGTTTATATATTTAAACTTTTTCTCAGTTCAAGACACACCATATTATTGACTTTATCCACTGTTAACAAACCATCCTTACACCATTATGGCTTGCTTCTTCCAGGCCTACTTACTTACCCAAGCTGAAAGACCAGCTGGGCAGCTTTGCTCAGCCCTTGGTCATTCTTGACTGAAGTAAAAAGATTCTTAACTACTTTGGTCCCAGCAGCAGAAGACTGAAATAAGTTCTTGTTAGATCCACAGTCGGCTGTGCTAGGGTGAGCCCTGACAATCAGAAGGGCCTTGAACTACAGATCATCTCTACCCCCTTGTTTCGTCCTTTGTGCTGAACTTCAGCCTGTGGAATCACTAGTACTCTGCCAGGCTTTTCCTTTGGCTTCAGGGAGTGGACCCAGCATTCTTGTTCTTGGTGGACTTACTGTTTTGAAGAAATTGGTAATTTGATAATGACAATACAATTACTCATGCAAAAGTGTAGCTCCTGCAATTCCTTCTCCTTCCAATGTGAATTCTTCCCTGGAGTGAACCTCTTGGATGTGGAACACTGACAGAACCAACACTTGTGAACAACAGTCCTCCAAGCAAATGATAGTGCTACATACAAAGGAAGTTGGAATGGATATTGGTTAAGCAAAAGCAATGTTTGTTGAGCAAACTCAGCCTCCTCATCTGTCTATGGGTCTAAGTCATCATTTCTTTTTCTGGACTACGCTATTCTGAGTATGCATTGAGCCTAACTCCTCCAAATTTTTGAAAATACTGGCACCTCTAACGTTATTTTGTTTTTTATGTGGCTTCTTCTTGGAGGATTTTCATTTCAAGTTTGGTCAGACTTGAGTTCTCTGTGTAACATAATCAGATCCAAAACCTTCTCACCAGGGGAACACATTTACTTTATTTCTGTTAAAATTGAGAAGAATAACAAGATGTAATATCATATTTATCTATAGTTAACAAAATTGCTATCAGATTTTAAAAATCTTAATATCTCACACACATTATCAAGATTTCCTGGCCGGGCGCGGTGGCTCACGCCTGTAATCCCAGCACTTTGGGAGGCCGAGACGGGCGGATCACAAGGTCAGGAGATTGAGACCATCCTGGCTAAGACGGTGAAACCCCGCCTCTACTAAAAATACAAAAAATTAGCCGGGCTTGGTGGCGGGCGCCTGTAGTCCCAGCTACTTGGGAGGCTGAGGCAGGAGAATGGCGTGAACCCGGGAGGCAGAGCTTGCAGTGAGCCGAGATCGTGCCACTGCACTCCAGCGTGGGGGACAGAGCGAGACTCCATCTCAAAAAAAAAAAAAAAGATTTCCTATGCCTCTAAATTTAGACCTGGTTAAAATTAATTATAACTAATTCTGGTAATGTCTATTGTAGCCTAAAAAATGAACAGAGTAATTTTAATTGAAGCTGCAATCTGCCTATTGTAGTTTAATATTTTTTTGTAAGCATAAATTAATTAATAATATTTTGTGTTTCTTATTGTTCACTTACAAGTTTAGTACATATTTTCAAATATTCTCTTTCTAAAACAGTAACATCATAATATTTTAAATATATGCAGTTTTTAACAAAGAAATTTCTAACACCTGCCTTAAACAGTTCTCACCTTTTCAACCCAGTCACCCATGAATTTATCTGTTCTTTGTTTTTTCTTAAAAGATGAGTGGCTAACATATCAGGACAAGATAATATTTAAAGACATTTTCAGTTAAAATAGTCAATAAATCAGTGACTCTTTAGTATATTGTTTGGCTGTACTTCTGTTGTGATGGGCATCTTGTTATACACATGTGAGTGCTTAACTTAATAAATTATAGCTGTTTATCTTAATTCAGCTCAACTGTGATGCCAATTAGGTAAAAATGATTCATTTTAACATCATGTAAATGAGGCATTTTTGCAGAGGCAATTTTTCTCCATCCATCAAGTACATATCCCCTCTCAGCTACTTTGTAGGTTCTAATGTGTGTTTCCCGTCATAATGGAAAATTAGTATCAGGTAGGGTGAACATTTTAGCATAATCTATCACGACTGGCTAATTTTTGTATTTTTGTAGAGACGGGCTGTCACCATGTTGGCCAGGCTGGTCTTGAAATCCTGACCTCAGGTGATCCCCCTGCCTTGGCCTTCCAAAGTGCTGGGATTACAGGTGTGAACCACTGTGCTCAGCCAGGAATATTTTTTAAAGGCAGCTTAGAATTGCTTTTTTCCCCCTCTAATGATAGTCCTGCAATATCATCTTAGCTCTTGGACTATCATGTATCAGTGAGATGGTAGAATTGTCAGGTTATAAGAATCTAGATAAAAAAGTAAATAACAACAATGCCATTTTCAATTTATTTTATTTTAATTAATAGTTACAAGAATAATTATCTGGTGCCTTGGACCAGAACTCAGCTTCCTGTGCAATATATTTCAGAAATATGCCATCAAAACAAGTAATAATATTGAATTGGCAGGGTTAAAAGACAGTGCATATACTGTCATAGGAAGCTAGGAGGTTAAAGTGGCCACAGATGTTAAATATAATGTGTTTTATGACTGGACTTTTTTGAAAGCAATGGAGCACTCTTAATCTGGGCTCAGCTCTATTACTTTGAATAAAAAACTCCTAATATAAATGTGCTGGATCAATCTATATTCAATTGAAAGCAGTACTGTAGTATGCAGAACATTTTCTCTCAAATCTTTGCTTCCAATGAATCAGCACATGATAGAATGCACTATTGATCACGATTAAAAAGTTATTAAGTAGACAGTGTGAGTATATGTCTATTTTAAAAATATTAATATAACCAAATATCAAAAATGCTAATATTTGAAATGGAAAGGTATATATTAGGAAGTACCTCAAAATATAGCTTACTGAAATACACAACTCTTTTTCACAGAGGGTATAATATAGAGGTGTTATCATAGAAAGAAAGAAATCTAGGATTGGTATGAAAACAATAGTTTCAAGAAAAATCATGTTAAGTGCCTATTACAGCTCAACATTGTGCTAATATTGTTCAAATTATAATTTGTAAAGGGTAGGGATAGGGACATAACAGAAAATATAATGGATTTTTCAAACAATTGTCCCTAGAGGATTGTATCAGTAACTGAGGGAAAGTAGCAGACAGCAGTGATCTCAAAATAGTTACCACATAATCCCAGCCGCCTGTTATTTTGAGATTCTTGAAGTCCCTGACCTGCATTAACTTACAAAGTATAGCATGAGGTAACAGTTTGTGAAGAGTTAGATTAAGGGGCTGGATGCCCAAGCAGCTAATCGATAAGTATTGTGTGACTCCTTACACATATTTCCTAATGATATGGTCAGCCTCTACAATCAAAAATTTCAAAATAAAAACCACTCTCCACCATCACCTACCTAAACAAGTGATACACACACACAGGCACGGAGGACAATTGTAGACCGTGCTTACCAACTCAGAGCCAGTCAGCTGCTGATACTCTAAAATCAGCAATACTGGTAGCTGGATTTCAGAAAATAAATAATAAATGGAGGAATACAGCTTACCAGAAAAGAGTATTTTCTTTTATGAAAAGTTTAAGCGCTTTAATATGCCTCCCCCAAAATTGCTTATTTCGGATATTGCATAACAAATTCTAGCAAGAACAAAACCATAGACAGGTTGGAAATGCCTTGCTGTTGTGAAAGCCAGGAAAAAAGTACACACATATTTTGAAAAGGAATTTGGAACTATTTTCTTGTAAGTTATGTCTTTTTTAATGTGAGTAATGTGATCCAGTTATGACTGAAGAGAAAAATGTGAAATGAAAGACAATCTGAGTTCAAAAAATAGGCATGCGATAAATTCTTCAGTCTAAACATAATAAAAAAGTGTATACTTTTATGAACAGAAAAAAATCAGATTGCCTCTCTCCAAGGTAAATGCTAATTTCATATTTAAAAGCTATACATTTGATGAAATCCTTGGTTTTTAGACTGCTTGAGGTGTCTTTATTTGCTCCAAGTTATTGACATGGAATAAAATAAAGTACAATATGGCCTAGGATGGTCATTAGGACTTGTAATGGATCAGGAAGGATAGAAGGATATGCTGAGAATTGAGCTGATTCTTAAAGTTTAGAAATTGAATTAGAAAAAAAAATGAGAGGGAGGAGGGGAATGCAGATTTATTTTCTGAGACATTATGTATTTGTAAAATGCTTCTGTTTTAATTAACTAGATATCGAGGGCAAAAAAGTCACATATGTGGTTGAAAAACAACACAATCTCACATTTCCAAAATAGTCAGTTTGTATTTTTACTTTTTGAAGTATCATACAGTCAGAAGAGAAACTAGGGGATATCTCTTTTATTTCTTTAGCTCCTTCAAAAAGACCTTTGGTCACTTTGATGGTTAAGCTGTTTGAATGCTGCTGAACCTTGACTCACCACGTTTACTGGAGGAGCCACAAATCCATGATGAGGAAGGCAAGTTGCCTTTGTAAGTCAAAGATGCTCATAAGTTATTTTCATTATAGATTAATGAGCTGTGAAGATTCAAATCTCTCGAAGAGTTGGATGTATTGTGGTCTGTGTACTATGGTGCAGATGGGAAGTTACAAGTTGTTTCAGAGCTTTAGCCATTTAGAGGAAATCAATTCAGACTATAAAAATACCATTTAAGTCTTCTTCTAAGTGGATATTTTGTGGGCATCAATGCAGAACAGTGTTATTTCTTTTACAGATATTATGAATGATGAGTATTTCATACTCTGATTTATTTTGAGATTTGGGAGGATGTCAAATTAAATAATATCCATTTACAATAATTATAATAATAGTCTTTCTTGTTCACCATACCCCACTTGCCATAGACCAGTCACTGTGATAAATGCCTTACACACCTTAATTTAGTGATTTTTAGAACTCTGTGAGGCAAATGAGAAAACCAAGGCAAGAGAAACTTAATAACTGACCAAAAGTCATACAACTGATAAGTGGGAAAGTCAGAATTCAAACCCATACCCGTTTAATGAAAACCCGAATTTTTATTCCCTCCTCCATTAACTAAATGTAATTACCTTCCCCAAATCACATGAGTGCTGTGTTAGTCAAGAAGGTTTACTGCACATAACAGCTTAATAAAAGAAAAATGTGTTGGAAGATACAGTGGGTGTTCACAGAATTTTTTTTTAAAGACCTAAAGAAACCATAGCTGTTTTTGAGGACAGGGATTGGAACAAGGATCTGGAATAAAATCAGATCTGTTTTTCTTCTTATTTCCTATATTGTGGTAGATGCAGAAATTTTATATGTATTATTTTATGTCTTCAAAAATTCTCTGGATAAGCATCCACTATTTCTTGTCACAGCTGTGATAACTAAGGCATGGGAAGTGAATTGATTTGTCCAAGATAGGTGGCTAATCAGTTGCAGAGGAAAGACTGGCGCTCAGCTTTCTTAGGCATGTATTCTGTTTCTGCTAACTTATTGTGTTATATAAAGCCAAACTGTATCAGCATTCCTATAAGTGTTACTTTTCTTATTTAAGTAAACAGGCAGGTTAATGGAGATATTAATATACCTACATATTTTTGAGACGGAGTCTCACTCTGTCACCCAGGCTGGAGTGGATATTAATATTTTTTAAGGAGAAAACCAGTTTGATATTTGAGATTCTTATATGCCTCCTATATATATATATTAAATATATGTATTTAATATTGACAATATAAAACTCAAGAACAATATATTGGCAAACAATCTATATCTTAAATGTGTTCAGCATTATGTGATAGCAGCAAATGAAAGTTTATCTTTACTAACATGGATTTCATTAATTCTCTGTAGAATAAAGATTTCACTAAAATGCCTTTCTAATACACTGACTTTGGAATACAACATTTGGTCCATAGCAGATGCACAATGAGAGAAGGCTCTTTTGATAAAAATTATTCAGTGTTCTTTTATTAGCCATACCTTTTGTAGACATGCTAATAAAGGTAAAGCTGTTGATTAATTTCTGTGATACCAAGAACATTTTTTTTGCATTTTACTGTGTAAATGATTTCAAATACGTTTCCAAATTAGATACCTTATCCACAAGATGGTGTCCTAACATTAGCAACCAACTGGTTGCGCTTGTAAATGGAATCAACTTTACTTGGAAAAAATGTTTTTCAAGTTGAAAATGCCAAGTGCCCGTGCATAAAAATAATTACTCCTCAGCCTGTAGTTTTGTGCAAAATGTACTTGGGATAATGCATTGTTCAACTCAATTTGATTAACTCTCTTTGTTGTAGATTTGTATTTATTTACGTTAATGCTACAGTGGAATACTCAGTTCATTAACTTCTAATTTTGCTAAAACAGGAAAACTGTTTTCTTTGCAAATCACAACACATTTTCCAATGACAAAATAGCTGAACTATTATTGTATGTTAGCAGAAACACATTTAAGAATGTTAGATTTGTATCATGTATTAAAAATGTCCATAATGGTTTGTTGGTGAAATCAGGGATGGTAGTATCTAGCTATTCTTGCACCTGACTACATTTAAAATCTGAATATGGAACATTGTATGTAGCGTTCCAAATTGAACATCATTGTTTTCTGCTTTTTAAACCAATATTTATTCCCTGGATTCAGGAAATCGCTAGTTATAATTCTTACTGGCTATCCCTAATTTTTGAACATATTTAGTGGCATCATAGTATCAATTCTGGGGGAAAAGAGGTTGGATACTTTTTATTGCTTCTAGTAGAGTCTGAATAACAAAAGAAATTGTTTTAGATAAATTTAAGTATATCAGTCATAAATTCTAGCTCCATTTAAAAAAAACTTTAAAAAATTTTATTAACTTAAAAAAAAGCTAGACTTGCCTTACAATTAATTGTAGTACTTCCAATTTGAAAAAAGAGTTTTCCATTTTTATGTTATCATCACTTCTACCAGTCTGTGAGTTTCTAAAATGAGTGGTTTTTCATTTTGTGTTTTTTGTTTTGGTGATCAAGTAGCACTTAAAACATTTTTTTGTAATGATACAATTTATGTATTTATTTGTCTATTTATTTGACAAATAATTATATATATTTATCATATACAACATGATGTTTTGAAATATGAATACATTGTGGAATGGTTATATCAAGCTAATTAACATATCCATTATCTCACATGCTTATTTTTTTGTGGTGACACTTAAAATCTATTCTCTTAGCAAGTTTTAAGTATGCAAATACATTGTTATTAAATATATTCACCATGTGTACAGTACATCTCTTCAATCTATTCTTTCTAACTGATATTTTGTATTCTTTGACCAACATATCCACAACCCCTGGCAACTACCATTCTGTTCTCTGTTTCTATGAGTTTGATTTTTTCAGATTCCACATACATATGAGATCATGCAGTATTTGTCTTTCTGTGCCTAGCTTATTTCATTTAACATAGTGTACTTCAGGTTCACAAATCACAAAATTTCCTTATTTTTTAAAGGCTGAATAATAGTCCATTGTGTATATATACCACATTTTAAAAATCCATTTACCTGTTGATGGACATTTACATTAATTCCATAACTTGGCTATTGTCAATAATGCTGCAATTAACATGGGAGTGCAGATATCTCGTCAACATACTGACTTGATTTTTATATATATATATAACCAGA
This sequence comes from Pan paniscus, assembly GCF_029289425.2. Taxonomy (NCBI): domain Eukaryota; kingdom Metazoa; phylum Chordata; class Mammalia; order Primates; family Hominidae; genus Pan; species Pan paniscus. The sequence goes on along the minus strand of NC_073253.2, from coordinate 117,149,480 downwards.
AGTGAGATTGCTAGATCATATGATAGTTCTATTTTAATTTTTTTTTGAGGAGCGTCCATACTGTTTCTTGATATGCTGCACCATTTTACATTCCCACCAACAGTGGACAAAGTTTCTCTTTTTTCCACATCCTCACCAACACTTGTTATTTTTTGTCCTTTTGATTATAGCTATTCTAACAGATGTGAGGTGATACCACATTGCAGTTTTACTTTGTATTTCTCTGATAAGTAGTGATGTTGAACATTTTTTCATATATCTGTTGGCCATTTGCATGTCTTCTTTTGCGAAATGTCTATTTAGGTTCTTTGTCCATTTAAAAAATTGGGTTATTTATTTTCTTGCAATTGTGTTTTTTGAGTTCCTTATATACTTTGAATATTAACCTCTTACATGTATGGTTTACAAATACTTTCTCCCATTCTATGGGTTCCCTTTTGACTCTGTTGATTGTTTTCTTCGCTGTGAAGAAGATTTTTAGCCTGATGTAGTCTCATTTGTCTAGTTTTGCTTTTGTTGCCTGTGCTTTTGGGGTTATATCCAAAAAAATCTTTGCTGGATCGATTTTGGGGACCTCTCTAGACTTTCATCTTGAAAAAGAAAGTTTTCATTAAGTCATTTGTTTATGTATAGGACAAGAAAGAAATATATCAAAATGACTTATATAGAATTATTTCATAAGTTATTCTTATTAATGGTACAAATGTGAATAGTATAGAATTTTAGAAGAAACAAATCTGGCAATATCTATGAAAATAAAATATACATATTTTTGAACCTATTATTATTTTTGGAAACCTACAGAAATGAAACTACCAGTCCACAGGGGCATATATTCAATGATATTTACTCCAGCATTGTTCATGGGGGCCAAAACGAACACAAAACAAAACAGTAATCAAGATGAATGCCCAGCAAGAGATGAATGACTACATTATGATATGTCAACATCATGGAGTATTATGTAGCTACTCAAAGAATAAACTAAAGTTATAAAATGGTACAAGTTGTGTTGAAGGAATTTACACTATGTGCTATTGAATGGTAAAACTAAATGTATAATATCCCATTAACAAAAACCAAAATCTTATATATTTATAACACTTTTATTCATGTATATGCCTACATATGTTTGTGTATGTGATTAAACTGTTATAGAAGGAAGCACGGAAGAATTCTTTTTTTTTTTTTTTTAACATGGGGTCCTTGTTGAAGACTCTCACAGTCAGACTCCCTGGAAAGCGGTTCTGAGACAGAGATTGGCATTCAAGGAGTGAATGGGGGAGTGGCAGAGGGCTTCTTGTGTCAACCACTGAAGGGAAATGAAGGTAGATCAAGCTTAGGGAGGGGTTGGGCTGTGATGAAGTCACAGCAAAAACTGGTTCCACAAGGCCCTCTGGAGCTGAAATATCCCTGATATCCCTGCATGGTTTTTCCAAATAGGAGCAAGGGGGCTTTGTTTCCTGACATTCTCTGTATGCTTTCCCCTTCCAGGCCTCAGCACTGACTAGTCATTGGCTGTGGACTGCCCCAGGAAGGAGGTAAGATGTCATACCCGCAGCTCTCTTCAGCTGAGGGTGAAACTTGGAAGGAAGGATTCGCCTGTGAGCCATCAACTGTCAGCATTCCCAGAAGCTGAGAAGTAAGTTCTTTAGTCCTGAAAAGGGTAAGGAAATCTAGTTGGAATACCATAGTGTCTTCTAAAGGACTGAGTGAAGAATATGGTTGAAATGGGGGAGAGGAGAGGAAGAGGTAGCCATAAAAGAAAAGAAACAAATAATTTTAATAAAATAATGTAAAGAAATGGTAAATGTTACTCTCACTGCAAAGCTTATGGGAGTAATAATACTATGAAACATTCATAATGTTTTCCCTGAATAAACCTCCTTCTGAAATCTTTCTCAATCCAGTTTTCCGGGTCATCCTTACTTTTTAATGTACTGTATTTTCTTTGACAACACTGAAGAAATAAAATGCTCAGTAAAGAAGTATTGAGAAGTAAGCTTAAAGGTTTTATTTTTGGAAGGATAAATGGCTGATGGAGGTAGTTGCATCAGTCTATACACTTGGTGCAGTATTTTGGCTATGGGAGCTGTATTCTCACTAAGATCTGTATTGGAAGAAGAAAATGGTTGGGATAAATAGGTAAGCTTGTTTATAATATACTGTGCCTCAATATGTTACAAAATAGCTCTGAACTACTTTAGCTAGATTACACACACAGCTTTATAGTTTGATTTGCTTATTGAACAGCTATCATGTGCCAGGGAGTTTATTCGGCCCTGGGGACTAGAAACTAAAGATGGTGATTCAGAGCTTGTAGGATAGACAGACAAATAAAAGGCAATCACGGAGTGATAAGCATTGTGGTATGGATAGATACCGTGCTCTAGGAGCTAAAATGACTACCCAAACACAAACTAGAAGATAGTAAGTAGAGGATATCAAAGCTTCTGGGAAGATGAAATTTCTGAATTATGGGGTGGATATTAGGGCCGGTGAATAGCAAGGAAGAAAACTGGAATGTAATAAGGGCACACTTGGGGAACTGTAAGTAGTTCAATGGGTTGCTGTTGAGACTGTAAGCAGTGTGGATTAGGATGAGGACTATTAAGACATGCTGTTGCAGAAAGAGCAGGGACAAGACCATCGTCCAGATCCTGACAGGAAACACATGGCACAGTCAAGTGGAATTATTTGAAGAGAGTATAATAAAGCAGCTATTTACAAAAGATGGGGAGGAGAGGAGACCAAGAGTTGGATAATTCCTCCCCAGGCGTGATGCAGGAAGAATTACTGGGGTTTTTTTGGAACCTGGAGACAAAGGAACTAAGTAGAGGGGAGCTGCCTTACAGAAGATATCGCTTCTGTGGAGGGATGCTGCAAACCTGCAGCGACACTGAACACAAAGAGCTGAGAGAAGAAATACCTTGATGGGACCACAGGGCTCCATAGAGCAGGGGGGCCCATTAATATGTTCTTGTAGTTCAGCATCTTGAAGCATGGGGAGAGGTGGAGAAGAGCAGAGAGTGGGTCTGGAGAGCAGACTGAGGCAGAGTAAATGTGGGAAGAAAACTTAGGAGACTATGCCAGTGGTCTGGGTGTCTGGGAGAGCAGTCATGGTAGTTGTGTTAGTGGAAAAGATGCAGAGTACAGATACAATCTAGAGATATTTAGAAAGTAAAAATCTCCAGACCTTGGCAACTATGTGGACATGGAAGTCGGGGGAAAGAAAATTGTTAAGCATGATTATCAGGTTTCTGACTAAATTAGATGCACTTTGTGAAAAAAATTCATTTTTCCTTTTGACGGTTATAACTTTTCTCCATATTTCCACTAACTCTTCCCACAAATCTTCATTTATTGCAATGATATTTCATCTATGCTTGATCGGTTTCCCTACGTTACAAAATGAACTCATGTCCTCTTCTTACTTACTCAGTCACTACATCTTCAGAGATTTCCACCCCCGAGTTTCCTCCCCAAGTTCACACAGCACCTTACTTCCTTCTAACTGCCTCCTCTTTTGGATGTACTCTGTGTGCAATTAGCAATGAATGGAAGTAGCATGCTGTCAGTTAGAAGTTTTGTGTCATTAAAATTCGTTGGTGACCTTGAATTTTCCAGTTATAGTTTCTGTTTATTTCTATCTTGCTCATGTTTCCTTCTTCATAATTACCCCTCTTGTTATCCAAACAACCTATGTCCTTTGCTCTTTCAAGATTACTAATACAATATGTAGTGTCTAAGTATTTAAAAATGCAGAGTAGCCAGTAATAATATACAGTAGTTCACCCTAAAATAGTCAAGTTATTCCTCAAACACATTTTGTATGTATCTGTAAAGAAAATGTTGGAAACAAGTCTATCAAAATCTTTTTCTGTTTCAGTGATGGAATTGACTCTCCTGAACTCATGCACAGAAGAAAAAATAAAATACCATCAATTATTTTGTGTTACTATCCTTGTCACGATAACTATTTTTTTCATTTGACCATATGAATCCAGTTGTGTATATATTTCATATGTGACAATAAAATACTGAAAACAAGAAACTGAATTCAGGTAATGCTGACATTTGTAACATTTTTGGTGTTAATTTTGAAAATAGATCTAATATTACAGATTTGACATTATTATATTCCATTAATGATAATAGTTAGGTTCATAAATCACACATTCTTTAAGATGAAGCAGAAAGTTCATATTATCTGGTGGAAAAGAAGCATGACTACTTTCAGCTTGGCTTTGCAAGTTGAAACTATGCAAAGTGAGTTTAGTAATCATGGAAAAAATCATGATTTTTGTGTAGCGTTTAAATTTTTTGTCAAAACACTAAACACTCTCTTACTTTTGGGAATAAATATAAAGGAAAATAAAAACTAGTAAAACTAATATTTAGTACACTGTAATTAAAACAGTTGAAACATTAAAAATTAGTGTTTCATTTCTTTGAAAAAATAATGAGTAGTTTAAACAGTGCTTTTCTGCTTTTCTTCTTATAATGTAACTCAGCGCATGGAGCCAACATCTTTTTTACACCTTGGAAAATTGTCATACTCCTTTCTAAATCTGAATCCGTTTCCAAAATGTTATTTTTTATGTGTTTTGAGTGTTGTAAAATAGCTCCAAGAGTTTGATAATGTGAAGTTTTTTGCTGACATAACCTCTCTGGTATATCTTTCATCCTTTTTGTTATAACTGCTCATTTAGGTGAATAAGTTCTAATAATATTCAATTTGACTTCCTGCATGATTGCTTTTCATTTATTTGCTGCACTTACTTCTTTCGACCAGCTCCCTCTTTGGATTATCCATTTTTATAAATGTTACCTGGCTTTCTTACTGGGAAACAAGGAGACAACTACACACTTTATGATCTGGGGATAAACCTCATAACAGATGAATGATGACCAATCTCCAATCTCAGGCAGACCTTGAAAGAAGTGACATGATTAGTACCTGATCATGACCTGCATCTGGTGGTTATATGGTGATTTGTGGGCCGAAGAGCCAGCAGCAAATCAGTTCTTTATGCAATTAATTCTCAGTAAATATACTGTGGTAGCTGAAGTTTGACCTGTGTTATTGGAGTATTGCTGATATAAAACTAAACTGTAGTAACTGAAATTATGCATAGTGGAACAATGCAAAGTGAGGACTGCCTGTATTTTAATCTATGGCTAAAGGGAGAGTAAAACAAACAAAATTGTCGGGAAATGCCTTAGGCTGGATTAAACAAAAATACAAGTCCTCTTTTGATCAGTCTTCCAACTTGCTATTTGGATTACTTCTAAATTTAGTGTGGGAACATATTATAGTGAAGTGCAGTATATGTATGCTGTTTAGAAGTGAGTAAAATTAACAGCAGTTTTTAATTTATTTGCTATATTTACAGTTTACTGTTTTTGAATAGGTAATAAATTCAGGTGGTTAATGTTTGAAGAGATACTAAAGGCTATACAATGAAAAAGTCTTACTGTGTTCCCTTTCCCAACTACTATTCTTTTCATTTAGGATAACTGACATTATCCTTCCAGAGACAGTTTATGCATATATAAGCAAAAAAATTCACAAACACATTCACATCACTTTCTCTCCCTTTAAAACACAAATTCTAAGCAGCTAATATTTACTGAGTATTTTCTAGGCACCAGATAATGTGTGAACTATATATGCATTATCTCATTTAATCCCCACCATAAACTTTGTGGTAGGTTATTATTTAGTGGAGAAAAATCGGTCTCCGGCAGTTTAACTTCTTTTTTCCAAAACCACACAGTCAGTATGTGGTGGAGTAGCTATTCTCATGTAGGTATTCTGCCTTCTCGAGGGGAGGCTCTTAATGACTAGATTACATTGCCTATGATCTGTATATAGGTCATGCAATTCCAATTCAGTAGTCTAGCAGTCCTTTTACGGTATTGGAAATTCTTTTTGCTGTTTCAATCTGTGAAAACATGGTGCTTAGGGTGTTTGAGAGAAACTAAGGTATTTCCAAAAGCATTAGATATCTTTCTCAAGAGAATATTTGGCCATCATCTGTACTGGGAAATTGGCCGACTTGCTTGGAGGAAGCCCAACCCTGAGTGCATGTCTGTGTCTGTTCTCCAGAATTGCCAGGCAGTCCCACTCCTTGTTGGGCATTGGAATTCCATCTGATACTCAGTATATATGCATTTATGCATGCACACACACATTTCTTTATTTATTCCTTCATTGACAAATATACCTATTAAGTGTCTTAATCATGCACAATAGAAATATGAAGTTCAGGAAAGCTAAAAATCACATCCCAAAGCCTATGTACTTTTCTGATTTTATTACCTGAGAGCTGCTTGGCAGTTTATGCTAACAGCCTGTTATAAGCAGAGATAATACACTTGTCAGTTCTGCTTAGCAATTGTGCGTGTTTCCCAGACGTCTATTTTCTGAATACATCTCTTGGTGCAGTTTTGGAGGGAGTGGAGAAATGTCTTGTGAGGGAGTCTTTTTCTCCACCATGCATTCCTCTCACTTTTCTTTGTTGCATTGAAGGTGCTGGATGTTTTCTCTTGCCTTTTATCCAAGTGCAGAAAGCTTGAAGTTCATGTTCAAAATTTTAAAAAGTCAGGTCACACACACACACACACACACATGCACACACACACACTCACTCTTTTTTTCTGGGAGATCTTGGCATGAATTTTAAGGGCTTCTCCAAGAAACTTCTACCTTTTAAATGAATTACACAAAACCTGATTAATAATTGAATATGAAGGATGATGATTTTCAAGAGCTACTAATGTTAGGGGACTGTACTATATGTTTTTCTGCAAGTCTGAAGGCCTTGGATCTTGGTATCACTGGGTATTTATGTTCAAAATTAATACAATCTATTCTAATATTTAGGGGCTTGGAATCATTTCTTTCAATTACTAGGTTTCTGTTTAGAAATATACCCTCCATTTTGCTCAATTCCAGGAACATATTTTTTAAATTGTGAAAGCTTCTGTATTTGTTTTAAATTTTAGACATAGGGTAAACACTTATTTCCTATCTGTAAAATAACTTATATTGACTTATTTTTGTAATAATACCTGAAACATAAAATTAAAATATTTCTGTATAGAGATAGCCATATCTCAGTCAATTATCTAATTTGCTACTTTATTTAGAAGTTTGAGCTCAACCCATGTAAGCACCCTAAATGTGACCTCTTCTCATTTTAAAACCTGTCACTTCTTCCCTCTTCCGTGCAAGCTAGTTTGGAATGACATGTTCTTCCAGGTTGCATCTGAGCTCTTTATCTTGTGCTCTGTTCTTCTATGGAACCTTGTTCTATCACTTGCCTCTCATGTTTCTCCCTTTTGCTGACTTATTTCCTTAGCCTAGCAATGTTCACAGCCATCCTTACCCTCTTTCTCCTTCAATTATTTTTAAAAAATAAACTCAAAAGAGAATTCTATGTTCTCCACCTCATTTATTTTACCACCACTCTTGAAGTCCCTCTTCTAAAATAATCAATGACTTATGATGGCCAACTCTGATGAATCCGTAATCTAATTAAACTGCAGGATTTGATAGAAGTTCTGTCATCTCATGGCTTACAAGTCCAGTGTTCCCTTTTCTGTATCCTTTCATGAGTTCTTTATTGAATCTCTCCTAAATGTAGACCTTCTCCCACTTTCTACGTTTCTGTATTTGGGTCCCTCTCCTCTGTTTCTCTTTTGTCTCCTGTTTCCTTTGTCAGTTCAGCTTTTTCACAGTTTTACTTATCAACTTTATATAAGTAACTTCCAGATTCATTTCTCTGATATTAACTGATATTGAGAGAGATTGAGAGAGAGGGAGTGGGGAGAAAGAGAGAAAGGCCTGGGGAAAGAGTTATAATGATACCTCTTTGACCTAACTATTCATATATCTATATGAATGTTAAGACCAAAAAGGTATCATATTCATATATTCATATACATGTGAATAGTGAGGTCAATATACAATATACATAGAGTACATACCATATCCAATATACATGTGTATACAAGCAATATACACACAGTATTATGTTGTATACATATATTAATATATGTATATTATACATAGTATATATTATATATATTGCATATAGTATATATTATTGTATGCATATTGTTGTTGGGAGCAAGCCCCCCAGAATCTGGCCATAAACTGTCCCCAAAACTGGCCATAAACAAAATCTCTGCAGCACTGTGACATGTTCATGATGGCCACGACGCCCAAGCTGGAAGGTTGTGGGTTTACTGGAATGAGGGCAAGGAACACCTGGCCAGCCCAGGGCGGAAAACCGCTTAAAGGCATTCTTAAGCCACAAACAATAAGCATGAGCGATTTATGCCTTAAGGGCAGGTTCCTGCAGCAGTTAACTAGCCAAACCTATTTCTTTAATTTGGCCCGTCTTAGTTAATCTAATATCTATAGAAACAATTCTAATGACTGGCTTGCTGTTAATAAATATGTGGGTAAACATCTGTTTGGTGGTCTCAGCTCTGAAGGCTGTGAGACCCCTGATTTCCCACTTCATACCTCTATATTTCTCTGTGTGTGTGTGTCTTTAATTCCTCTAGCGCCGCTGGGTTAGGGTCTCCTCCACCGAGCTGGTCTCGGCAAGTGGCGTCCATTCGTGGGGGCTCGAATCCAGGTCGAAGGGTCGCAAGAGTGACGGTTGGAACAGAAAACTAGCTGGAGGACACCGAGTACTCTTAAAGCAATCCCTGTGGTGAGTAAGAAGGGGAGCTCGGAAGCATCAGGGTAACAATGGGACAGGTATGGGGTCTGGTTCGCTCCACCTTGGAACTTTTTCACAGATAACAAGGAGGAACAAGAGTATAGCGAAGTAGCAGAAGAGGTTACAGAGCATGTTTATTTGCTGGCTAAAGCTAAAGCGGCAAAGGAAGGAGAGGTTCATCCCTACCATTCTGCACACCCTCTTTATTATTTTGAAGAAAATGACCCCCCAGATCTTTCTTTTCCGGAGGACACTGGGCAAAAAATAGTTGCCCCAGTGACTGTTCGAGCAGCGCCTCGAGTGACCGCTCTTAGTTCTATTCAGTCAGGAATTCAGCAAGCTAGACAAGAGGGTGATTTAGAGGCTTGGCAGTTCCCTGTTAGAATACACCCCCTAGATCAACAGGGAAATATTACAGATACATTTGAACCTTTTCCTTTTAAATTACTCAAAGAATTTAAAGAAGCTATTCATACTAAAAAAGAATGTAGAAAAAATCAGTGAGTCAGGCCACCAGATAGGGGAAAAAAGAACACTGCTGATCCTGAAATATGTCCAAAATGTAAAAAAGGAAAACACTGGGCTAGTCAGTGTCACTCTAAGTTTGATAAAGATGGGAACCCAATTTCGGGAAACGCCATGAGGGGCCTGTCCCGGGCCCTGTTCTAAACCAGGGCATTTCCAGGTCAGGCCATTCCCTCACCCCTGTACAATGTCTGTCCCCTGCCACAGCCAGTAGTGCCGCAGTAGATTTATGCTGCACAAAAGCTGTGAGCTTTTTGCCTGGGGAACCCCTGCAAAAGGTCCCAACAGGAGTCGGTGGACCCTTGCCAGCAGGGACTATAGGATTACTTTTAGGAAGGTCTAGCGATAGTTTAAAAGGCGTACAAATACATACAGAAGTCATTGATTCCGATTACAATGGAGAAATTCAAATTGTTATATCTACTTGTGTTCCCTGGAAAGCAGAGCCAGGAGAGCGCATAGCACAGCTCCTGATTGTGCCGTATGTGGGAATGGGAAAAAGTGAAATTAAACGAACCGGAGGATTTGGAAGCACAAATAAACAAGGCAAAGCAACTTATTGGGTAAATCAAATTACTGATAAACGTCCTACCTGTGAAATAACTATTCAAGGAAAGAAATTTAAAGGTTTGATAGATACAGGAGCAGACATTTCAATAATTTCTCTACAGCACTGGCCGTCCACGTGGCCAATTCAACCCACTCAATTTAATATAGTTGGAGTTGGTAAAGCCGCTGAAGTATATCAAAGTACTTATATTTTGCATTGTGAGGGGCCTGATGGACAACCTGGGACTATTCAACCAATTATAACTTCTGTACCTATAAATTTATGGGGAAGATATTTATTACAACAATGGGGAGCACAAGTTCTAATTCCAGAACAATTATACAGCCCTCAAAGTCAACATACAATGCATGAAATGAGGTATGTCCCTGGTATGGGACTAGAAAAAAATTTGCAAGGTTTGAAAGAATCGCTTCAAGCGGAAAAACAAAGTTCCCGCCAAAGGTTAGGAAAAAATTTTTGATGGCAGCCATTGTTAAGCCTCCACAACTTATACCTTTACAATGGTTAACAGATAAGCCAATTTGGATAGAACAATGGCCACTAAGTAAAGAAAAACTGGAGGCTTTAGAGAAATTAGTTGCTGAACAATTAGAAAATGGGCACATAGCTCCAACATTTTCTCCTTGGAATTCTCCAGTTTTCGTAATTAAGAAAAAATCAGGTAAATGGAGAATGTTAACTGACTTAAGAGCCATCAATTCAGTTATACAACCTATGGTAGCATTACAGCCAGGATTGCCTTCTCCTGCTATAATTCCAAAAAATTGGCCTTTAATAGTCATAGATTTAAAAGACTGTTTCTTTACTATCCCTTTAGCTGAGCAAGACTGTGACCAGTTTGCATTTAGAATTCCTGCAGTAAACAACCTGCAGCCTGCTAAGCGTTTTCATTGCTTTACAGATGGGTCTAGTAATGGTAAAGCTTCTTATTCTGGCTCAAAAAGTAAAGTTTTTCCGATGTCCTATACCTTAGCTTAAAAAGCGGAGCTTGTAGTGGTAATTGAGGTATTGACTGCTTTTGATATGCCTATTAATGTGATTTCTGATTCTTCATACTTGGTTCACTCCACACAGTTAATTGAAAATGCTCAGTTACGATTTCTTACAGATGAACAACTGGTGACTTTATTTACCCAATTGCAAACAGCAGTTAGGAGTAGAATGCATCCTTTTTACATCACTCACATTAGAGCTCATACACCTCTTCCAGGACCTTTAACTAAAGGGAATCAAACGGCTGATCGCCTAGTTGCTACTGCAATATCTAATGCTAGACACTTTCACAATGTAACTCATGTTAATGCCTCTGGTTTCAAACGCAGATACAGCATTACCTGGAAAGAAGCTAAAGCTATTATCCAGCGATGCCCAACTTGCCAAATGGTACATTCCTCATCTTTTACAGGAGGAGTTAATCCTTGAGGACTGGAACCTAACTCACTTTGGCAAATGGATGTCACACCTGTTCCCTCGTTTCGGAGACTAGCTTATGTACATGTGTGTGTGGACACCTTTTCTCACTTTGTCTGGGCTACATGCCAAACAGGAGAGTCTTCTGCCTGTGTTAAATGTCATCTTTTGCAATGTTTTGCGGTGATGGGCATCCCAGTTTCTATTAAAACAGATAATGCCCCTGGCTATACTAGCCAAGCTCTAGCTAAATTTTTCTCTGTGGAATATTAAACACATTACTGGTATCCCATATAATTCTGAAGGTAAAATAATAACTTGGGGTAGAGGTTATGCTTGTGTTTCTCCAGGCAAAAATCAACAGCCGATTTGGATACCATCAAGACACCTGAAACCTCATGAGTCAGATTCCGGGAGGATCCCCAGGACCCCTCAGTTGCAGCCATGTTGAGACTGACGCTGAGGAGGACCCCATCTGTCACGAGCAACACCTGTTGAGTGCAGCACCCACCTGGGGACAGATCAAGAAGCTGTCACAGATGGCAGAAGAAAATCTGAGGAAAGCAGGACAACCAGTCACAATGAATAATTTAATGGTAGCTATGATAGTGGTTGATCACTATTGCTGTATTTCTTCAACAAGAGCTGACACAGAGAACAATTATACTTATTGGGCATATTTATCAATCTTGGCTGGCAATAATGCCTGGATGTAATCACTCTATGACACAGTTACACATGCTTTCTGATCTCAGTATTTACCATAATAAATCTGCTCCTATAATTGAGGCATACCGCCCTCAAAAACCTATTCGTAAACAGGATTGGACGCAGTTAGAAAAAATGAAGGTACTTGTTTAGGAAGATTGCTTTGCAGAACAGACAGAGGTGCTGCACAATGATTCCTATGGAATCATTATTAATTGGTCCCCTAAGGGAATGCTTAGCTTGAATTGCACCTCTCAGTCTGTGTGCCACAGGCACACTGTGTTCAGATCTTACCACCTCTTACGCACACACACACACATGCACACACACAGAGTACATATAGAAATATCAGGTCAAAAAGATTTTAGGATCTCATATCACAAAGCACCTTGTGGACTATAGTAAGGATCTTGACCTTGACTTTTTCTCCAAATTAAAGAAGTTATAGGAGAGTTTTGAGCGAAGAAATAACAATAAATGACTTATACTTGCAAAGGAACACTTTGGCTGCTTTGTGAAGAAGTGACTGAATGTTCCTAGGTGTGAAAGCAGTTAGATCTGTTAAGAGTGTGACATATTTGGATTGCCGGGAATATTAATTAAAAAAAAACAAAGAGTGTGACATAAAATGTAATAATGGAAAAAGGTGAGAGCTTGTACAGAAGTGGCAATGATGAAGGCTTTAAAAAGTGGTAAGATTCGGGATCTATTTTAGAGGAAGACCTGAAAGAACTTGCTGAAAGAACTGACTTTGGTATGAAAGAGAGTAGTCAAGGATGACTGAGCCATGGAAACTGGTAGACTGGAGTTTCTATTCATTATGAAGCAAAAGACTGGGTTGAACAGGTTTTGGAGGGTGGTGAAATAAAGAGTATGGCTGTGAACCTGCTAAATATGAAATGTCTATTAGGCATCTGAGGGGAAATATTGATTAGGTATTTAGATATGTAAGTCTGGAGTTCAAAGATGAGCTGAAGCAAACTAAAACATGTGATTTGTTAATGAATATATGTTTAAATAAAAGTCCCCGGATAGGATGAGATCTTTAAGGAACAAGTATAGATAAAGAAGGCCAGATGTGAGGACTGAGCTCTGGGACACTCCAAACTTTTAACGGTCAGAAAGATGGGAAGAGATTAGAAAGAGCGACTGAAATACAGAACAGTAAGCACATGTTTCAACAGAGAATGGACAAGTACTTCTAGGAAGACTGGGAAATTGACCATTGAGTTTATTAACATGAAAGTCACTATTTTTATTGACAGGAAATAAAAAGGCTAGTGTAGTGGTGAACATGGGCTTCCTTGGGAGGGATCAAGAGAGAGCAGAACAAGAGGTGGAGACAGGAAGAAGAACAACTTTTTCAAGAGGTTTTGTTGTACGAGGGAGATGAGTAAAGAGTGGTAGCTTGGTGTTTGCTGGATGGAATGTGAGTCCAGAGGTGGCATTTTTTTAAGAATGAGGAGAAATAATACAGTGTTTGCATTCTCATGGTACCAAGTGATAAAGAAGGCAAAGCTGCTGCAAGAGAGAGGATAACCGTAGGTGTGATATCCTTGTGTCCTTGCCTATGTGGGGAGGTTAGGATTGAGGACATTGGTTTTAAGGAGGAACATTGATGCAACAACCATTCTAGCAGAACACAATCTAAGTGAACACAGATATAAGCATATGATTAATTCAATGATGAAAAAGTGTGAAGTTCTCCTTTAGTACTTCTAATTTCTCAGTGAAGTAAGCGGATTATCAACTGACAGTGGGGAGGGAGAGGAGATTTGAGGAGAAAAGAGAATCTGTAAAATAATTATCTAGGAAAGCAGCTATTGAAAGTTTTTGACAGAAACACAGAATAAGAAATATCACTATCCAGGATGTAAATTCACAACACACACACACACACACACACACACACACACAGTCTCTCTTGCTCACACACTCACACACCTGAAACAAGAGCTTCAGGAAATAATACCCTTACTTCACCTACTGTCGCTTCAATTCTACTCTATTTTATTCACAAAACGTGTGTAGTGACTCAGTAAATATTTCGTGACACACTAATGGGCTGCAAGGTACAGTTTGAAAACCATTCATCTAGAAAAATGGAAGAGATTTTGTATAGAAATATAACAGGATTCCTGAGCAGCAAAATAGGCCCACTTAAGAATAGAATGTAAAGTGAGAATGATCAACAAAATCAACAAAATCAACAAAAATCATTATGCATTCCCCCACCTCCAATTATCCCTCCTGCTGAGATCTCTATTCTCAAATATCCTATTCTCTAGTAACTCAAATTTTAGACCCATCACTTTTTCTCCCACACCTCATTTCTTTTGCTCCAATCATTAAATTGATCACAAAATTGAAATGATTCTGCCTCTAAACTCTTACCAGAATCTCTGTTTGTATTTCCATTGGTTTTACCATAATTCTGGCCTTTATTGCTTTTCCCTCCATCTTACGTTTTGCTTTTCTTGTCTTATTATAATAATGGCTGTCCATTATAACAAATGTATTTTTAAGAGACATGTAATTAAAGAAAATAAATATCAACCACAATCTCACTATTTAAAAGAATTTTCTGGCTTTGCTTGTTGGTATATATACTTTGTCATTTTATATACGTATATAATTTGTCTTATAATTGTACATATAGAATTATATAACCCCATCATGTAATATTCCTCATGTTTAACATAAAACATTGAGAATGTCTATCCACCTCATAAGGTGTTTGTACAAAATCATATTTAACAATAGCTGCAGAGTATTCTGTGTAGTAATCTAAACCACTGAGTGTTTGGTGTTTTAATCTAAGCCATTTTGTTGCGCTTGTGCCGTAATATGCATGTAGCTCTCAGGTCTTGGACTGCAGGGAGCACAATTTGCCAAGAGCCTCAGCGGCCGTGCTCTGAAATTGATTCATTACTTGGTTCGCTGCAAGTCCATACTTCCCAGTCAATACCTAAATACAGGAAACGTACTTAGGCTCATTTCTGGGAGACTTGGGATTCCTCTGACTAGTGTCTTTGGCTTGAGGCCTCCCTGACAGCCTTGCAGACCTTTCCAAAGAAATATGCACAACTTCCCTTCTTCATCCCCCGGGGGATTACATTTGCATGAAGTCTGAAGGCTCTCCCTGCTTCTCCCACTTGCTGCTTTTCCATTTTCTCTCAGAGGTCTGTTTCCCCTAATTTCTTGTACACTTAATCCCATTTTGGCATCTGTGTTTCAGAAAACCCAAACTAACAGAGATATTTAGGTTGTTTTCAGATTCTTATTCTGTATAACCAGACTAAGCTTCAGATTGTTCAATTCTGAGCACTGTTTTCTTCTGTTAAGAGCCTTTGAAGACCTTGCTTTTGTCCCCTGAATTAAGCCCAAACCCTTCTCACCTCTGTACTCTGCCGCAGCTCATCTTTCCAATCACCACTCAGTGTTCTAGTCTATTCCAATGCTGGACTCTCCCACTCCTCACTTCCATGCCTAAAGAAAACGTCTACCTGACTAGATGCCTCCTCTATTCTGGATCCCTTCTTGACTTTTTAAACCCCCATGTTCTTTTCTGTCCATTTTAAAGACCACAGAAAGGTGTTTTATGCAGTGTTTTCACTCTTCTTGCAGGTTAAAAGAGAGACTCAATGGTGAAGTATATAGAGTGTGGAATCAGGTCTGGTTTTTTATATTACCAACATTAAAACAACAAAACACTGAGATTGCATATGTTTGGAAAACACTGAGCTAAACAAAAATAATTAAAGCTTTTATATTTATTAACTGCAAAACTTCCCAGAGCCCTTAAAATGTTAATATATGCTGTGATTTTCCAAGACCAACACTGATAATTCATGTAGCTTACCCCAAATTTGACTACGAATTCTTTTAAAAAACGATCTCCAGACAGTACTGCTTCTTGGGACACACTGGGAAAAGGCAAAAGCTGTCATAGCATTTTTGCATGTATAATTTTCACAGTACTAAATATTCTTCACTTATAGTTATTTGTATATTTTTATCCATTTTCCCACTTTAGCGTTTTGCATAAGGTATTGAATATGGCAGGCACTTGTTGAATTAAAAATCACAGAATTTAAGTGTAGGTTCATATTCTGATAATACTTGGCAACTGGAGAACGTTAGTTTGCACCCTCTTTCAGTAGCTTTTTGGAGTCTTTTTCTATACCATAGTTACCTGTGCTATCTTCGAGCCTGGGAAAATAACTGCCTTGATGGTTAATAAAAAGCCCTTGTTAAACATGGGCAAAACATTTTTTTCTACAAATCACTTTATTGGAGGAATAGTATAACAGAAGAATATAAAGATGGAGGTGATTTTAAGGGCAAGAAAGCAGGAGACAGCCGACTTTGGTCTTTGGATCCACTAGCCTGGGAGGAAGGCAGCTCGTGGCTTAGTTCTGCTTGTTTTCATTTCCAAGGGTATGTGTGTCAAAAAGGTACTCCGCCAGGCCAGCATCCGGGGCCCCCATCTTCACTAAGTTGTGCACGTGGTCACCTAGTTCTTTGATAGACTTCACCTGCTCATTCAGGTAGTAGGTTTCCAGGAAATCGCACAAATGGGGGTCACCTTTGTCTGAGGCTAGAGCGTGCAATTCCAGCAACGACTGGTTCACGTTCTTTTCCAAGAGTAGAGCACACTCCATGGCATGCAGCCCGCTTTCCCAGTCGTCCTGGTCCGGCTTCTTGATGTCCTGCAGGCGGATCCGGCCTCCTCGCTGGTTCTGCAGCCTCATCAGCTTCTCCGCGTGCTCGGTCTCCTCCCGAGACTGGTGAAGGAAATACCTGGAGAAGTTGTTCAAGGCCACGTCATCCCGGGAGAAGTAATAGGCCATGGACAAGTACACGTAGGACGCATAGAGCTCGAGGTTGATCTGGCGGTTGATGGCAGCCTCGGAGTCGGGGTGGAAGTTCTGGCGCACCCGAGAGGGGCCGGCGGCGGGCCCGGTAGGGTCCCGGGAGGAGGCGGCTGCGGCCAGGGGACGGCGGGGGGCGATCTGCTTGGGGTCCGAGGGGCACCCCGGGGCCCAACGCAGCGGGAGCGCGAAGCAGCGGCGCACCGGGCACAGAGACGCCAGCGAAGGACTGATGTGCCTGGAGAGGAGCCTGAAGCAGGACAGCATAGCGCCGCCTCCTTGGAAGTGGGCAAACTGAGGCCCGGCCCTCTTGGCGCGGGGTCGGGCGCTGGAGGAGTCAGATCTGATCAGAACGTGGCCCTAGGCAACGGTGACTGCGTCACACGCCCCTTCTCTTCCAGAGGCGCGGGGTTCCACTCGGAGGGCGCCGGGGAAGCGCCGCTGGGGGCTCTGGGGACCCGCGTGGGGCGCAGTCTAGGCGGAGGCCAGCGCAGATGCCCAGTCACGATTCCGTGAGCATTCGCCCCCACCGACGACGCGAGATTTCTGCTCTTTGGCGATTGTCACTGATTTCACCTGCGTTAAAAAGGCTGTCAGGAGAGTAGGCACTGGGACTTCCCAAAGAAGGGACCAAGCTGTACTCCCCCTTCTTCTCTGACCTTTTCATAAGGACCAAGAGCTGGACTGGCAACACAGTGAAAAGGGTGAACCAAAAGTCACCAATTTACCTGTGAGAATAAAGGTCCACATCCAAAGCAAGTGTACGTAAATTAACTGGTTATTTAACATGTAAGTATGGAAACAATTGCCAGCATAGTGGGAAAATTTTTAAGACCCTGTTTCTTTTAAAATACATGCATAGTTTATTTTTAAACATAAAATGTATCTTCATTGTAAAGAAATGAAATACTGTAGGCCGGGTGCCGTGGCTCACGCCTTTGGGAGGCTGAGGAGGGCGGATCACGAGGTTAGGAGATCGAGACTATCCTGGCTAACACGGCGAAACCCCGTCTCTACTAAAAACACAAAAAATTAGCCGGGCTTGGTGGCAGGCTCCTGTAGTCCCAGCTACTTGGAAGGCTGAGGCAGGAGAATGGCGTGAACCCCGGGAGGCGGAGCTTGCAGTGAGCCGAGATCGCGCCACTGCACTCCAGCCTGGGCGACAGAGCAAGACTCCGTCTCAAAAAAAAAAAAAAAAAAGAAAAGAAAAAAGAAAGAAAGAAATGAGAAATGAGATACCGTAGCAACCCTAGGAGGAATAAAATGCCTCTGAACTCAAAATATGTTACTTTCCCATCTTTTCTTAGTGCAGAGATTATATCCTCTTAAAATAGCTCTTTAAAAATTAAACTTTAAATAGCATTTAGTGTTAAAGTAGTATTTATGTAATTGTTGTGGGGTCCTGAAGAAAAAAGGATAAGCACACAGAAGAAAATTCAAAACAACCCTAATTAGTCTTCTGCCGAGATTACTATTGTTAAAATGTTGATGGTAATGCTCAGAGGTTTAAAAAAATGAAAAACGTGTATTACAGACCCACAAAAGCAAATACAGACATATAAAACAGCTTTATATAGAGATATATAATTGACATACAATAAACTGCAGTTGCGGATAGTTCATGTGAATAGAGTCAACAGTATGTGCTCCTTTTTACTTGCTTTCTTTTAGTCAGTGTAATTATTTTAGGTTCCATCCACACTGTATCTTGTTTCAGTAGTTCCTTTTATTGCTGAGTAGTATTCCATTGTATGGATATACCACAATTCGTTTATCCTTTCATCTGATGATGGACATTTTTGTTGTTATAGTTTTTGGCTATTAAAATGAAGTCGTTATAGACATTCCTGTACCAGTCTTTCTGTGGTCAGATGCTCTCATTTCTCTTGATAAAATACCTTGTAGGAAAAGCCAGATTACATGATAGGTATATGTTTAATTTTTAAAGAAATTTCCAAACTGTTTTCCAAGGTGATTATGGCGTTTTACATTCCCATCAGCAGAGTGTTAAGAGTTCAAGTTCCTTCACATTTTATGCTTACACATGGTATTGTCAGTCATTTAATTTTCATTAAAATTTAAAAATTTCTAATGACTGTGTGCTGGTGTTTCAATGTGTTTTTAATTTGCATCTCTATGATGATTACTGATGCTCAGTATGTTTGCACCTGCCTTCTGTCAACCACATATTCTTGGTGAAGTGTATATTCAAATCTTTGTCCATTCATATATTGAGCTATTTGTTTTTGTTATGGTTGTTTGATTCTTATGGTTATTATCTGTGTCTTTGATATTAGCACTGCTTCTGTTTAGGTCTTCTTTATGTTATCTGTATATTACTGTGTCTATATTACTTTCCCTTATCTCCTTGGTCAGCTCACATTATCTTTCTAGGTTAGTTGCCTTAGTTGTGAATTGAGGAAACTATTTACCTCCCATGGGTGGTTGAAAGAATTAAATAAGAGAATGCATATGGAGCATTTATCACAGTGCTTGACACAGGATAAGCATTTGGAATACCCTTTAGTAGTTTTTATTGGATAATTCCTGTTTAATTATTCAAAATTAAGTATCTTAATTATTCAGTAAGCAAGTATTATTGTTATTGAATATGAAAAGATCTTTACAGCTTACAAAGGATGTTTACAGATATTATATTGTTGCTATAATATATGGGTAGTGAGGTGAAAATTCTTGTATTATATGGGAGTGTCAAACTTGTAGTTTACTAGTAAGCTCCCTGCTCTCATATAGCTTCTTAAAAGCTATATTACATTATATTATTTCCCTGTAAATAAAAGGGATGCTTAAGATCTAGTTGCACTTAAACTTTGCTATTAGAAGGTGATTGATATTCACCAGGTAATTTCTCACTAGTTTTCACTTCTCCACACCCATCTTTAATTTTATTTTCCCCCAAATTTTTCTCTTCCTAAAATATAGTTCCCTAAAGAGAGGTTATGAAAATGATTGTTTAGAGTAGTATTAAATGTTGACTGCTGCTACTAACGTTTTAGGAAAATTGATGCTCTTCATATAAATTTATCCCCTAAGTAATAAAATGCATAGATATAAAACAAATGTAATACATGAAATGTAATGCAGAAATGCCATTAAACACAATACACATTGAAATATTATGTTAATTTGTCAAAAATATTTCTTCTTCATATTACAAAACTTGTCATATAATTTGCTAGACTTTGAAAATGCAAGGATGTGATAGGTCTTATGTTTATCTTCTGGGCATTTTGATTTCTAGTATTTATAGTAAAATTAATGTTCTAAAAAAATACAAACCGAGATCATTGCCCACCACTCTTCAAAACTCATTTCTTTCTTAGTTGTAATGTCTTCGCTTCCTCTAAAACATCCTAAGCTTTCAGGCTTCTCTGGATTTCTCTCTGCTTCTTCACTTTCCTTTCCTCGCGCCTAGAACTCATCTTTCCAACCTCCTTTCACTGTTTCATCAAATATATTACCTTTTCTGTAAAGTCTTATATAGCATCATTCAGAATTAATCATTACTTTGTATTTGGTTAAGTATTTTGCTTATATCAACAGCATATTGTATTATGTTATAATTCCTTGTATATTCATGTGTGTATGTATATGTCCTTAAGGGCAGAGCCTACTATTTATTCATTTTTAAATCCCCAGGCCTCAGCCTACAGCTTGACACATATTAAAAAATAAACACATATAAATGCTTTAAAATGTCCAAATATATTGGAATAGAAATTCTTATTTCATACAGTGTACCAGTTTAGCCTAATACATTTTCATAAAGTATATCGGGAGACATCTTCACTTTAATTTAAATTACTTGAGGCTTTGCAGAAAATCTCTGTACTTGGTGGTTTCAGTCTCCAAAGGAATAACAATATTCACTCATTTCTCCTTTATAGATATATTAGACAATCATTGATGATATATGTGAAAATGCTTTGCCAATGGGAAATTAACTATATGAATGTGGATTTTTTTATTAAGCCATGTTTTGATTTATGTAATATATAGATCACATTTTATTATATTATTTACTTGAAAGCACTTTATTTTAAACACTGAACATTTTTTAGAATTTAAATACCTTGAAAAATCTTTGAAGAATATGCTACTCTTTTACATTAACACATGGGATCAGAGTCATAAACAATGAGGAAAAAAGGTAGAAAGTAACTTGACCCCTTTATATTTGCATTTGTAATGAAGACATTTTTCTCTTTTTCTCATTTTTAAAAAATTCTCTTTTATATAACAAAGTCAGTCATGTAAGCAACTCTTCATTTTCATTGCTGACCTTGGTCCCTTCTAAAATTACTTGCTGTCAGAAGCCTGTAATGTGATGAAGCCAGGGTGGAGATAAGTCCATTGATCACTATGGATTATGCACTTGCTGTTAATGGAATATTTGAGGGTTTTGAATAGAAAACAATATAGGGTTTGTTTTCTACTTTTTGGGAAAAGAAAAAGCATATAATATATGTATTGCTCTGTTATCACTAGGAAGTCTCTTAGAATTCTGACGAGAGTAGTTGGACTCAGCTATGGAGTACTTTTCTTTGCCTTATGCTGGGGTCCACTGAAAACTGGGAACGTTTTAGGTAAGAACCATATACGAGTCAGAACCAAACTCCCAAGTGTAGTACATACTGCCTTTAAAACCAAAAGAGGTCTAGCAAATTCTGCTTTTTTCATTCATTTTATTCATTTAGGAATGGAAGTGCAAGGTGCAGTAACTCTTTACCTTGCAAGAGATGTTGGCTTTTCCTAAACCACTGGACTCTTAAAACTTCACCAATATTCCAGTCACTGGTTACCTTTTACCCTCTTAGCTGACTATCCAGAGTACTTTTTCACTTATTAGGTCTATTAACTTAGTGTCATCATTCCAATATGGTGGAATGTTCAAATAAGCCAGTTGTCTTTAGATTTATCATGACAGCAGGCAAGTTAGCATATCTCTGGAGCAAGACTGAATATATACTGTTGCCCATCCTAGATGGATGTAAACTACCTCAGATGCTTTCATGAAGAATATTGAAAATTACATATGCACCCAAATCAAAATTCACATACCATGAACTAGAGACTTAGTTGGTCTGTTTTAGTAAAGACACCACACCCAGGATAAGAGCTGTGATTGTGGATACTGCCTGGACAAGTCCACCATACTTCACTAATATTTTTTTGTTTTTTGCAGAGTCTACATTGGTGAATTAAATGGTGATAGAGTGGGAACCAACACCCCTGCCTCATTTAATTCTTTAGGGGTAAAACTAACCTCTGCCATTCCAAACAGGATGTGGAACTCATTAGTTTGAAGAACTTTGATGAATGGGAAGTTTCAGGGGCTTCCTCTTGAGTTTTCTGTGGAGATTTTTACTCCATATGTCAAGGAATCAATGTGAGGGTCCTGGTGCCTGCTAAGTATATTCATTCCAATTATGCATTTAGGAACTGAGATGATAGCAACTGGTAGGTCCATGGATATACTGTATCCACAGTGAGATAACCCTAGGGGAGGACTTCATTTGTCACAGGTCTTCCCTCTACCCTTACTACAATAATGGGCTATGGTGGTGCTTTGGGTTTCTGGATATCAGCATCAGTTGGACTCTGTATCCAACAATCCTCAAAGAATTGGGTATTTTTCTTTCTCTAGTGTATTATTACACAAGCAAATGGCCATAGATCCTTTTAGGAAAGGAAAGAGTTAATTCAAACTACATATACCTGCAACCCCAGCACTTTGGGAGGCTGAAGAGGGAGGATTGCTTGCTTGAGATCAGGAGTTTGAGATCAGCCTGTGCAACATAAGGAAACCCCATATCTCCAATAAATAAATAAATTAGCTGGTCTTGGTGGTGTATATCTATGGTTCCAGCTACTAGGAAGGCTGGGGTGGGAGAATCGCCTGAGCCCAGGAGTTCAAGGCTGCAATGAGCCGTGATTGCACCACTGCACTACAGCCTGGATGACAGAATGAGACCCTGTCTCAAAAACAATCAAAACAGCTATATTTCCTTGCTGTGTAGTTGCAGGGTCATTCTACAAGGAGACACATGTTCAATTGATATGTCTGGGTGTGAACTGGCTCATGTCAAAGGCCAAGTACAGTGGCTCTTTCCTGTAATCCCAGCACTTTAGGAGGCCAAGAGGGGCGGACGGCTTGAGCTCAGGAGTTTCAGACCAGCCTGGGTGATATAGCGAGATCCTGTCTCAATTAAAAGAAAAAAGAATTGGATCATGTCTGGAAACTAGACAATTGATTATAAATTTCCATTGAGGCAGCTGACATCATCCACTCTGGACCCCTTTTTATTATATCACGTATCTCAAGCTGGCTACTCACTTGTCTTGCCACTAGTAACAGCATGGTCCATAGACATTACCATAGGTGTTGGCAGATCAATGCCCCTGGTTGCCATTTGATCTTCTGGCTATTGTGGTAGATTCAATTTACCTCTCTCTAGTGGATAAATGCTGTTATCTGGCCTTGCTATTCTGAATCCTGTCATACTCATTGATACTAGGGAACCTAGTTCTATATAACAGCATCTTTAATAATCAGTCCTGGCCTATACAACTGATCTTCTGAATAATGTTGATGACTCCCGCATTATCACGTTCATTTTTGCCTTGTGTAAACGGTGTACTCTGCCATCTAAGGAATGTGGTCGTCTGGTGGATTCTTGGGCCTTATACAGTAAATCCATTCTAGCATGCTCATTTTCTGAACTTGATCTCTCCCTCAATTCTGCACAGGCAGTTCTGCTATTTCTGTATCATTTAACATGTAGTATCAGTTTTTTGAAAATTTCAAAGAGCCATGCAGCAGTGTATTAATATTTTCTCTAAGGACTCTTGTCAGGGAATTAAATCTTTAGTCATGGGAAAAGTGCCCCCACATCAACAAAACCTGCTTTTTTTTGGAAGACAGAGTCTCGCTCTGTCGCCCAGGCTGCAGTGCATTGGTACGATCTCAGCTCACTGCAACCTCCGCCTGCTGGGTTCAAGTGATTCTCTTGCCTCAGCCTCTCAAGCAGCTGGGACTACAGGCATGTGCCACCATGCCTGGCTAATTGTTTGTGTTTTTAGTAGAGAACAGGTTTCACCATGTTGGTCTGGCTGGTCTCGAACTCCTGGCCTCAAGCAATCTGCCCACCTTGGCCTCCCAAAGTTCTGGGATTACAGGCATGAGCCACCGTGCCTGGCCAATTCCTGCTCTTACACAACTTTATATTGTGTATAGTGGGGAGAGTTGGAACTCTCCCCACTCTGCCACAGTTTACACCCTCAAGATCCACCCCCAAGCATTCTGTCTCAGTTGATGCCAGTATATATTTACCAGATTTGTAGCTCCCTCTAGGTATAAACCTTCTATTTCACAGCAGGGTCAGCATCAGTATTTCTCTGTTTGGGCCATGCCTAATGATTGATGCCTAATTATTGATGTCAGAGTGTCTGGGTTGAATAATATCCCCCCCCAAACTTTATGCCCATCCAGAACCTGTGAATGTGACCTTATTTGAAAACATGATCTTTGCAGATATAATCAAGTTGAAATAAGATTACTGGCTTAGGGTATTTACTAATTCAATGACTGATGTCCTTATAAGAAGAGGGAAATTTAGACAGACACATATACACAGAGGAGAGAAGGCCATGTGAAGTCAGAGGCAGAAATTACAGCGATGCATCTACAAGCCAAGGAACACTAAGGATTGCCAGTAACAATCAGAAGCTAGAATAGGCAAGGAAGAAATCTTCCTTTGGGTCTTTGGAAGGAAGACGGTCCTGCCAATAGATACATTGATTTTGGATTTCTAGCATCCAGAACTGTAAGAGAATAAATGTCTGTTAATATAAGCCCCCTAGTTTATGATACTTTATTATGACAACCATAGGAAACTAATACAAGGGGCCATCAGGGGCGATGTGGATCGATTTTGAGGAAAAGCATTGTCCTACTGGCACCAGCCTTGTTGGTGCCTCTGCATCGTCTCTGACAGGTGGGTTTGCTTCTTCCTTCCAGCAAGAAGCAGTTGGCCACTTCTGCAAGCCAATATGGTTCAATAATAAGCCAATAAGAAAATCTGGCAGCTGAATGAACTTAAATGCATTTTACCCAGATGTTTCTATTCCAAGTTTCCGTCTTTCTCTATCAGAGCCATAATTTTGGTGAAGGCAATGCATTCAGCCTTCAGTGAAATTCTCCTACTTTTACAATCAAGTCCTGATATGGTTTGGCTGTGTCCCCACTCGCATCTCACATTGAATTGTAACAATCCCCACATGTCAAGAGCAGGGCCAGGTGGAGATAATTTAATCTTGACTCATGGGGGTGGTTCCCCCATACTGTTCTCGTGGTAGTGAGTAAGTCTCACAAGATCTGATAGTTTTATAAATGGGAGTTCCTCTTCACCAGCTCTCTTGCTTGCCACCATGTACAATATGACTTTGCTCCCCCTTCGCCTTCTGCAATGTTTGTGAAGCCTCCCCAGCCATGTGGAACTGTGAGTCAATTAAACCTCTTTCCTTTATAAATTACCCAGTCTCAGGTATGTCTTTATTAGCAGTGTGAGAACACACTAGTCCAAGTCCTGTGCCTTTTCTTCTGCTCAGGCTGGTTCTCAGACTCCAGGACAGGGATTTGCAAATTTCTTCTATAGATGGCCAGACAATAAATATTTTAGGCTTTGCAGGCCATACACTCTCTGTTGCGGCTATTAAACTGCTCTTGTAGTATGAATGCAGCCATAGGGAATGAATAAGCATGGTTGTGTGCTAATAATAATAATGCATAATTTATTTAATAAATTGTGTTGTGTATATTTGAGATTTATGACATGATGTGATGGGATACATATAAATGGTAATATGGTTACTATAGTGAAGATTAACAGATTAAAAATGTCTGTGATCTCATGTTGTATTATTGTGACAAAAGCAGCTAAAACTATTTAACAAAAATCCCTAATGCAATACAATTGTATTAAGTATAGTCCTCATGTTATATATCAGATTTCTAGACTTGTTTATCCTACACATCTGCTACTTTGCATCCTTTGACCTACATCTCCCCATTTCTCCCTTCATCCCCCCCCCATCCCTGGTAACCACTGTTTTATTTTCTGTCTGCATATTTTACTTTTTTCCCCTTAGATTTCACATATAACTGGGATCATGCGGTATTTTTCTTCCTGTGGCTGACTTATTTCACTTAGCATTTATAAAAACAATAAGGGATCAGATTTGGCCCAAGGTCTGGAGTTTGTTGACTCCTGCTCTAGGACATGAGGTTCCCTTTAAATTTCACTATGGGGAAATTTCTGATTTTCGTATCATTAAGCTGGTAAGTAAATCAGCTGAGCCTGCCATTTTCTCTTTTTTATAACTTTAGTATAACCTAGTTAAAAGCAATCAATTCTACATTTTCACGATAGTCCTAAATCAAGACAGATAATGCCCAAGCCAGGACATCTCTTTGTATTTGTCCCAATTAAATAGGCGAATATTCTAGCAATTTCAGTGCCACAGAATTCCAGAAGCTATCACACTCATCATCAGTATGGTGGAAAGGGAGTACGGTGTTTTTTTATTTGCTAAATATGTGATCCAGCTCCTGAATCTCATATTAAATTTGCTTCTCAGGAACACTTTCAGTAAAAACCATTTTAGGTTAAATTGGTAAGCAGACCTTGACAAAAAGACTCATTCACAAGTGATTTATTAAGGAGATACTGCCAGGAGAAACCAATAAGGAGCTAGAGGTAGTAGGAAAGGGAGAAATAATAAAAGGGCCCGATTTCAGCAAAATGCAGTGAAGATAAAGATGACTTGGATGTGCAACCTCTGCAATTGCACAGGGACCTTCACTCAGAGGGGTGCTTGCTTGGCTTAATGTTCTGCTGTTACGTATTGAAATTCTTAAACTTTATCTTTGAATTTGTATTTGTGGTTGAAGTTTGATGGGAAAATGGAGCACGCAATTGAGCAGAGAAGTGCAATTTATGTGTTTGCCATTTCTTGCCTTCCCATTCATATGTAGCATTTGCAATGGCCCATGAGCATGGAATTTTGGTGACTCAGCAGCAGTGGGAGTTCAGCAAGACTCAAAGCAAGCACAAAAGTGGATTGAGTCTATGACTGAATACATCAGGGTGCCAACAGCTCCTAGAAGCTGTGCTTTCCCTTTAAAACAGCACTTGCTGAGAATGCAGAAAGAAGTCAATGGCATTCTCAGATACACAAACAACCAAAGAAACATCAGGTTTATTCTTACTAGAGTTACCTCCCTGTGTTAGTGACTACTTAGGCTAAAAATGATGACACAGAAGGAAAGTGGGAAATAAAGCAAACCATAGTTCATTTTTCTTTTACTCGTTCCTTCTCAGTAAGCCAAAGTAAGTGTTGATAGAATGTGAGACTATCAATAAATGAAAGAAAAACACTTCCGTTACTTTTGTGTAGTGTATGCACTGTTTTGGTAACAATGAAATACATGTGCATGTACAAGCTACAAAATACAAATTGTGTAATTAGAGATTTTGCATATGAGTTAATTGCTTTTATATTGGTATTAAAACAGGCATTGCACAATCTAAAGATGAATGGGGAAATATAGGCTTAGGATTTAAAATTTAAAGCTTTTTAAAAAAAACTTAGAATGACATAAAAGCAAATAAAAACGTCATGACAAGACAGATCATGGAAGAAAATATTCTATATTTTAGTACCTCTAATAGCACTTTGTTCCTGCTTTTTGAAGAAGGTAGACACACGTTATTTTGTACTGAATCCTCTGTGCAGGATAATATCAGTTGACCCCACAGGGAAAATCAGGAACACAGAAAATCAGGAGCTTAGAAATTGTCCTAAGATGGAGCAAGGGAGTTGGGCTTTCATACTGTTGAACCAGCCACTCATTGTCTCAGGACCACTCTGGAAAGATATAAACACCCATGTTCTATGCTGGCTTTCATGTCCTATCAAAGTAGCTCCAGTAGTCTGAGGACTGATATCCTAATTGAGTTATAACTTCTCTTGTTAGAGGCAGCATGCAGAGAGGGGGGTGGAGAGGCACACAAATAGTAAAATGTTTACAAAAGGGTCTTGGGCGGAATACCAACACCTACTCACTTGTTGTCTGACCTAATGTCTTATTGTGATTGGCACAGGAACCAGTAGAAAATAGATGGAGCATGTAAATTAGAATTCTAGACAGGTTTCATAGAAGGATTGTATACAAATGTATGTGAAGGGAGGTCAGAAAAGATAGTTGAGTGGCCTGGAGTTAGTCTCAAGGGGAGGTGTTATCAGAACCCAGGTGTGAGTGAGCTCTTCAGAGACAATCACATAGAGAAGAGTAGGGGCACCTGGTCAAGGAGCAGATAGCACCTCAGGAAACCTTGGAGGATAGAATTTAGGAGAATGAATACTCTGGCCTCTTTCTTCCCTTGGATCTCTTAGGTTGAAACTAACAGGAAGCCATGAGATAGTGAATCCTCTGTTGTAGTGCATTCAGATCAGCCCCTGGGGAAGCAAACAGGGTAGGGGTGGATTTGTTGGGTCAAACATAAGGTATTAGGCTTCCTGATGCTCTTCCAATCTACTGTCCATAGAGAGGCCATAGATAACTTTTTAAAGTATAAATATGATTAAATTATTCCCATGCTTTAAACCTTTTAGTGTTTCTATATTAAACTATAGCCCTGCAAACTATAGTCTCTGTTGCTGCCTTGTGGCTCTTCTTTTGCCAGTTCCAGCATCTTTTACTCTCCTCCAACCCCAATATGCTCCAGTCATTATGAACTTGCTTTTAGACAGCAGATGTACCATTTTTTCTTTCCCACAGGCTTCTGTATGCTGTGTCCACTACCTGGATCACTGGGCCATCCAGGACTAATCACAGAGGGAGTGTGGGCAGAGGATTACAAAGCTCTTTCCCCTTCTGTATGAAATTATGACCACCAGTTAACTGTCTGGCTCTGTTAAATATGGAGTCTATTTCTAAACAATCTTGCTTATGGGAACATTACCCTTGATTGGCAAAGTAACATTGGGCTTCTCTGAGTGTGGTGACTCTTATTTCCAGGTATATTCTTTGTGTGGTCACTGGAAAGTATGGAGTTGTTATAAGAGAGTGGCTCTTGTCAGCTATGAGGCTTTCCATCTAGGGAATCTCCTATATTCATTTTATGTGGATCCTGTCTCTTGGCTTTTGAGTTGTTACACAGGGGAGAAAATAGCTTCTGGAGAGCTATATGAGTTGCTGTATGAAATACTGCAGGTGTCCACATTGATGAGGAATGCTTGGTACTATGCTACCAGTAAGCTGCAGTTCGTGTTCTGTGTCCTTCTTAGTGGCATGTGCTAGTGTTGTAAATTTAAATGTTTAGTTGAACTCAAGAAAACCCTTTGGTAGTCACTGAAGGGAATAAAAAAATTAGAGTGGATTTATCCTCCGACAGCTCCCATGCTGCTTCTGCTTTTCCATAGTTGTGCAACTGTGTCTACTCTCGCCCTGTCGTTTCGTAGCTTTGTTTGCTGGCTAATTCCCATCATTCGTTGCATCATTTCTTAGATGGTTCTTAGAAGCCTTCATTTCCCTATAGGGCATCTCAACTCCTTGTACTTACTTTGTCATAACACTGGATTATAATGATTTACTTTTTTAACCCCACTAAATTAAGAGATTCTGGTTGTTTGGGAATGTCCCTTTTCTCACTCCTGTGTATACAGCATTTAGTATGGTTCTCGATACAATGGAGTCAATAATATTGTTAATGAACATAATTATGAACTAAACTTCCCTCAAGTCCTCAAACTTTCTTAGTTCCAAATTATACTTTAGGAAAAAAGTCGAGGAGAGTTATGGTTTTTTTAGTGTAATTATAGTTCACTTAATGGCTTATTTTTGTCTAGCTCTATTGCTAGTAGAGGCAAGTGACCACATATTTTGAGCCTTACATGCTGAAAGTTATCTTCAACTCAGCTAAATTCAGTTCAAAAAATGTCTTTAGAATCTGGTTCTAGAAGGGTAAGAATCAAATAATACTGCAAACGAGTAAAAGTAAGTTGGATCGTATGGCCTATGTGGACTCATGGCAAAGTGGTAGAGCCACATTTAATCACAGAAAGTCATAGAAAGTCAGCTGTATTAGCATCTCAAACCCAAGTGCAGGAGAAGGATTAGTGAATGCCTTGTAGAGAAGGTAGGATTTGACTACAGTCTTAAAAAAGGTTGAGGGATGATGACTGTATGCAGAAAAAATAGAATCAGAAACTTAAAGGTGAAAGGTCAAACTTACATTTGGAGCAGGAAAAGTGTGGTGCTTGGTCCAATATGGCCAATATACATTGTACCTTAGAGGAGGATGGGTTTGAAATTGGGCTTGAGTTTTAAGTCGTCTTTCTAGCTCTAAAGAATTCAATGGTGTGTATGTCCTTGCTTGCTGTAATACGGAAATGATAATCTTAGGAAATGATAAAGTTCATGAAACATACATATGCTGGCCTTTATGTGTGCCAGGAGTAGAAATTTTAAGTGCTAGAACTCTTGCAAGGATGCTACTTCCATCAAAGATGTGGTTTACCACTGTCGCTCAAGTTACATAAAAGAGAGTACTTCCAGTTCACGGATTGGACATAGAAAAACCAAGGATGATTGATGACTAATTGTATCTTCGAAATCCTGTCTGCTTGTTATTTTTTAATTCTTTAACATTGGCTCACAAGTAAATATCTTTGAAAGTGTTTTTATTTATGTTAAAGGTCCCAAGACACTGCAGATTTTATGTCACTAAAACCTTTTTGATAATTATAACTTAATTCTCCTACTTTGAACAATTTCTATAACTTAAAACAGGATATGGTAATATAGCATTTAAACATAAACTCTTGGCTTTCTCCAGTGATTATAATGAAGAAAGGTCATAGCCACTGAGTGCCTGTATATGGAGAATGCTATACAAGACTTACTAAGAGCATCCTTTCATTGAACCTTCACAAACATGCTGCGCAGTAGGAATCAGTTTACCCATTTTTTTCTCTTTACAAATTGCAGAGAATATGCACACATTTATCTTCCATTTTATACAATTTGTATGAATATAGAAAAATGTTTTTGATAATTCAGTTTTTAATCAAAATGGGAGAAATATTTTAGACATTGAATAACATGGCAGTGCTCTATTGTTGTAGGAAGAAAATGAAAGGGTCAATCAATTTTCTTCAGAATGTTTACAAATATCAGTTCTGTATTTAGAACAGTCAACCACTCAATTAACTAGAGTCTGCTAACCCCATTTAGTCGCTACCATATCTTGGAATATTATATGAATCATGTGGGAAGCTACAAGGAAAGAAAAGGCAC
Organism: Pan paniscus; assembly: GCF_029289425.2. Taxonomy (NCBI): domain Eukaryota; kingdom Metazoa; phylum Chordata; class Mammalia; order Primates; family Hominidae; genus Pan; species Pan paniscus. The sequence goes on along the minus strand of NC_073253.2, from coordinate 117,118,268 downwards.
TAATCCTGTTCTCAGGAATCTTATACAAAATTCTATAATTTAGCCATTCCATTTTGAGAAATTTACCATATTGAAAAAGGCAAAAGTATATATTGAAGTATATATTGACCCAATATCCTGTATTGGAAAAGGAGATAGTATATAAAGATGTATGTTAACTTCATTGCAGTGTGGTATATGCAAATTAAAAACTGAATGTAAATTATCAACCGAACATTAAGAAATTACTGAAGAGTCATACCATGGAATATCACTCAACCCTTTAATAAAACAAAGTAGTCCTCTTTGTGTTAATATGGGGAGATATTAATAAGATATTATTCATGGGAAAAGCAATGTATGCCTGTGTATGTGATTCTATATTTGTAGGGATAAAAAAGGTGAATATGTAAGTATGTACACACACAGATGCACGAGAGAGAAAGAGAAAGACAAATGAATAAATACGGTAAAATGTCAGAAAAGATTGGCAACAAGCTATTAACCATGGCAACGTCTGACCATCACAATTGGATGGATTGGAGAAAGGAAATGTGACTTTAATTTTTTTATACATTAACTTTTTATACATTTTAAAATAGTGTGATTAAAAGCTATTTTACTTTTTCAGTATTTAAATTAAAAAAAATTAAAAGAGACTTTTGAAGAGGCCAGATCATCATAGATGGGAGAAATAAATCTCAACACAGGCTAATGACTTTGGTCTACTCATCTGTCTGAGAGTGGCGGAATTTGTGGCACAGGGAGAGACATGGGGATGAGAAATAATTTGCAGAGATCAAGAGGCAAATTGAGATGGCAATGTAAGTTTAGGAAATGTTAGTAGAGAATTAAATAGAGTCAGTTGTGCAAAAGATTATGAACAAGTGTGCTTGCGGAAGGGGAATGGGGATTTGTGCTAACTAGAATCTAGGGCTGTTGTATTGTCATAGGTATTGCAGTGTTTTCTATATTCAACCACATTTTAAAAATATTCATATTTTATTAGCATTACTATCAGTTATATTTTCCATCAACCATATTATTAACTTGGTCCACTTAGATATGAATTACATTATAGTAAAGATAATACAGGTTTTACTTCTCGTTTTTTTCCTGGAGTAAAAGTAATACAAATTTCAGTTCACAAACCTTCACAATAATTTCTTGTTGCCTTTGAGCATGAATAAATTTCTGTCCAAAAATCTGCAATGAATTTTAATAAATCAGAGTTTTGTGCTTCATCTAATTATAAGCCCAAAGCTAAGTTGTGAATATATCTTCATGATATAGAAAAATGGTGTCACCAAACTTCTCATTCACCAAATTAATGACATGCACTCATGCATGCCTACTGGAAAAACACTAAAATAAATGGAATATGGAGATATTTTAGGATAGTGTATGCAGGACACTTTTGAGATTATCCCTTATCAGCAAATAATTGTTTCCATAAATGTAGAAATTAGTCATTTTTACCCAACTAATTTTTCAAAATCCCATTTTTCCCTTTTTCCCTCTGTATAAAGTGAGATTTTATTGCTTTGCATTATTAAGTACCCATAAGGTACATGGCATTCACAGTTTAAGGTCCCTGTCTATAGCACATTTGTAATCACATTTGTAATCCAATCCAGAGAATAGACAGCTGGATCAAGCATGTTATAAAGCATGTTATAAAATATGGTATAAAACAGCACTTTGGGAGGCCGAGGCGGGCGGATCACGAGGTCAGGAGATCAAGACCATCCTGGCTAACACGGTGAAACCCCGTCTCTACTAAAAATACAAAAAATTAGCCGGGCGTGGTAGCGGGCGCCTGTAGTCCCAGCTACTCGGGAGGCTGAGGCAGGAGAATGGCGTGAACCCGGGAGGCGGAGCTTGCAGTGAGCCGAGATCGCGCCACTGCACTCCAGCCTGGCAGAGCGAGACTCCGTCTCAAAAAAAAAAAAAAAAAAAAAAAAAAAAAATATATATATATATATATATATATATATATATATATGGTATAAAAATACGTTACTTCTCTTGCTTTCTCTAGCAGATAAACTAGTTCTCAGCGACAAAACCAATTACAAAGATTACCAGAATATCATTGTTGTGGAATTCAGAGTTATTCATTTTCTTTGGCTTTGGGATTCTCTGCACTATTTTCCTTGATCTCTGGATTCTATTTGAAACCTCCTAGAACTTAATCTTCTCAGGTTAACTATTTGCATTGTAAGACTTTGTCTTAGTCTGTTTTGTTCTACTCTAGCAGAACACCACACACCGGGTAATTTATAATAACAGAAGTTGATTGACTTTACAGTTCTGGAGGCTGGGAAGTCCAATGCCAGGGTGCTAGCAACTGGTGAGAGAGCCTTCATCATAGCATGGCAGAAGGGAAAAGAGAGAGGGGGAGTGAAAGAGAATGTGAGCAAGAGAGGCTGAACTCCTGTGATAACAGCGTTAGTCAATTTATGAGGGCAGAGCCCTCATGACCTAAACACTTATTACTGGTCCCATCTCCCAGTACTGTCACAATGGCAAGAAAATTTCAACCTGAGTTTTAAAGGGGACAAACGCTGAAACCATATTAGGGTTGCATTGTTACCAGCAGTAAATCTGTATGGGTCTTTAGCAACCTCAATTCTAGCCTCTTCTGAAGACAGAATTCGGGCCAGGTGTGGTGGCTTATGCCTGTAATCCTAGCATTTTGGGAGGCTGAGGCAGGCGGATCATGAGGTCAAGAGATCGAGACCATCCTGGCCAACATGGTGAAACCCCATCTCTACTAAAAATACATAAATTAGCTGCGTGTGGTGGTGTGTGCCTGTAGTTCATTACTAGGGAGGCTGAGACAGGAGAATCACTTGAACCCAGGAGGCAGAGGTTGCAGTGATCCGAGATCGCGCCCTTGCACTCCAGCCTGGCAACAGAGTGAGACTCTGTCTCAAAAAATCAAGTGAGGGGCTTAAGGCAGAAGGAGATACCAAAGTAGGTTTTAGAGCAGGAGTGAAAGTTTATTAAAAAGATTCAGAGCAGGAATGAAAGGAAGTAAAGTACACTTGGAAGATGGCCAAGCAGTGACTTGAGAGATCAAGTGCCATGTTTGACCTTGACTTGAGGTTTTATATGTTGGTGTACTTCTAAGTTCTTGCATCCCTTTACCCCCGATTCTTCCCTTGGAGTGGGCTGTCCCCATGTGAGTGGCTTGCTAGTACTTCGGAGGTGAGCATGCACAGTGTTTACTGAAATTGTACACATGCACATTTGAGGCCTTCTTCCCTTACCAATTAAATGTCCCTGGAAGATCACAAACCAGTCAAACTCTGCCATTTTGCCTCTTAATGTGTATGCTTGAGCCTACTCGCCCGACTCCTAGATCTTACCGGCAAGCTGCTGATCACCAGTTGCAGGTGTTACCATCTACTGGGAGACCACCTTTCCCTGGTGCCAGCTGTGACCAATTATTACTTTAGAGAGACAGGGTGACAACTGCCTGACCATCATCTGATGGTCACCTGACATTCCTGGTGTGTGTTTGGGTCAGGGGGAGCCCTCTCCTGTCCTGCTCATGCCTGACTAGCTACCTGCTATAATAGCATTATACTGGAATGTTTGCTTGGTGACCTGTGTTGCTCCCCAATCATTCAGAGTCCCGCCACCTAAAACCAGGACTGTCATCTATGGTTGTGTGGTTTGTGCTCTTTGTAGAAGTGGGCACAATGGAGGGGTTTACAAGAGGCCAAAATCCTGCCTGTGTTTCCTGTTAAGTCTGTATCCATTAAATAAAAGGAAGCCCATAATTCACAATGCTGTTCATGTGACAATCTGGGCCCAGAGGGATTGTTATTTTTTAATTTGCACAAAGGAGCTTTATGACCTGCAAGAATCCTTATAAATATGATACTCTTTCCAAACACAGATCTCATTGTCAGGGCTAACTTCTTCTGTGTTCGTAAAGGTCTTGAATAAAACTTTGTTTTCACATTTAGAAATCATCTCTAGAGGAAAGACCAGCCATTGTTCTTTCATGTTGAGAGCTGATGAATTCACGTAATGGTTGAAAGAGCTATTTTCTTGGAGGAATTAAAATAGAGATTTATTTTTGCTTACTAGTAATTAAATATTTTTTGGTCTATGGAACAAGCTTTAATTTTTAAGTGAAACTTCTTAGCACTCATTATTTCCCTTTTAAATTGTTTAACTTGTAAACCTTCAGTTTGATGGTTATACATTTATACAAGTGCCTTTTATGCTTTAACAAAAGTATATTTCAGCATTACTTGAGATGAGAAGCTGTTTTATTCTTCACAGCATGTGTGAGCCTAAATGTGTAATGAGTGTGTGTGTTTGTACATTAGCATTTCTATGAACAATTCTTATGTGAATGTGTATTGTCATTTATGAAGAACCTCTAAATTGGGAATATCTTCTGCTTAGATGAAAGCAGTTAAGAAAATAAAGTTACTTCTATATGTTTAAAATGATCTAATTTACAGCACTCTCAGCAAGTTCCTTATGTGATTGCTAGAAATATTTTGAAGTGGCAGTCTTGAAAGTGATGAATCATTTTGACACAGAGTATCCTGAAAAGCCTTGAAGTCTTTAGTGCTGTGAGGTGTGATTTTTGCAGATATGCGCGATCATTAGTATCTGTCTTTTGTCACATCCAGCACTTTCAGTTTAGGACCAACCACAGTCAAGAACCAGGTTAGGGAGAAAGATACTCAGAAAAGATTTAGTCCTCTAACCATGACATTGTCTGAAATACCCACAGGTCACAGAATTGGCTTGGCCCCGCCTTATTAAAAGAAAGTAATGGTAGAAATCAGATAGTCTTATAGCATTTCTGTCTTAAGAAAGCCAAAAATGTAATAGTCTAATATGCAATGTATTAAAAAAATCATTCAGAAAGCTGGAAGGGGCAGATTTTGTGACTCATTATTGAAATTTAAATTTAATCCTTGATGATGCTTATATAAAGAATTATATAAATAATTTAGAGTGAGACTTGATTCTTTTTTAACTTTGAGAAGTGATGAATGAATGGCAGCTGTATGTGCAGCATCTATAGTTAAAAGACAGGTATGAATGTTATACCTGTTTTTGATCAGTGCTGTTCTTCTTTTATTTATAAAAATCTGAGAAAATGATAGTTATGAACTAAAGCTTTCTAAGTCTTTTACATTTTGGTTCTTACATTTTGTTTCTATCCAATGTTTTAACGCCACTCTGCTGAACCAGAAAAACATTCTTGTCAGAAATACAGAGGTCAGTTTTCAGATTTGATTTGTGGGCTAAAATTGAGTTTATTAATATTGTACCAGAGAATTTTATAATTTTATTTTCAAATAATGGCATTTAACAATGACTGGATACTTAGAAATTATGTGTGAAGGTGATTTTAAATGTAGAAAGTACAAATTGGTTTCTAACAGTGTCAAAAATATCCCACTTTTCTATATAAAGTAAGTTATACCTTACTTTATATGGAAGAATACATTATATTTAAATGTGCTTATTGGAGCCTTTAGTTCAATAGGTGCAAACAACTGAATTAGCCAGATATATTGATATAGAATATTTGAACTAAGTATCATATATAAGAAATGAATAGTGATTAAGCAGAACTACCACCTAAAAGATATACTTCTAAGAGACTGTCAATATAATAAATGAAAGGTAGCCTCCACCTTCACCCCAGATGTCTACCTCCTGGTATACACACCCTTGTGTAATCCCTTTCCTTTGATTGTGAACTGGAGTTACTGACTTGTTAATGACTAGAATATGGCAAACATTATGGAATATCACATACAACAGTAAGTGAAAAAAAGACTGTGGCTTCTATTTGGGGAGTTCTCTTGCTTTTTCTTGGATTAATTTTGCTGTGGGGGGAAACCAGTTGCTATGTCATGAGGCAGACCTCTGCAGGGGACTGAGTGAGCTTAGATGCAGGTCTTCTGAGACCTGCCAACTGCCATATGATTTACCTTGGAGGTGCATTCTCTTCCTGTCCAGTCTCAGAGGAACACAGCTTCAGATAACAGTTTGATTGCCATTTCATGAAAGACCCTGAGCCAGAGGCACCAAAGTAAGCTACAACCGGAATTCTGATCCACAGACACTGGGGGATAATAAAGGTTTGTTGTTTTCGGCTGCTGATCTTACTATGCCGTGATAAGTAACTAACATATTTGTTAATTTATTAACTAGTATTAACTCATTAACCACCAGTCATTTCTATTTTAATATAATTTTTATATGCTTTCTTACTAAAGACAGCATGAATTGGACAATGCAGATCTACAGAGCATGTGAATTTGTTTATATTACATGTTACTCATATTTTTAGGAACAATATGTTTTAAAGGGTAGGAAAGTTTTATATTTCATAGTGTATATTTGATTCCTAAATTTCAGGTATACTTAAATTCAGGGAGGAAAGGGTGAGAAATTTAGAAATAGAAATTATAACATAAGATAAAATCCATTTATTTTAGACTTTTCTGACCATTGGTCTATATCATCTTTTGATAACCCTGTGTTTAAAATTAATTTCATGCAGCTCTTTATAGCATACAATTGCATGAATTGTTTATATACTAAACAGGATTTTTCTGACCCTCCTAACCTGCTTCAGTGGATCCATGCCTCTTATTTCTATGGATAAATAAGATAGAGTGTGTTCTACTAAGGGTTTAGATTACAGATAAATGAGTATTTTACATAAAACCATGCTGCCTCCTAACAACACTATAGAGGATGTCAAACATAATACTTCTAAGTATATTTCAGTAGTATAAAAATGGCAACAAATTGATTATGACAGTTTCAATAGGTGATCTCAAAACATTTTTAAAAAGTAAAATTCCCATGTCCAGTGCAGTTCCTAAATAGGGCAATGACTGTTATCTTTATGAAAAATACAAGAGCCCCTTATGACAAACCCATAGCCAACATCATACTGAATGCACAAAAGCTGGAACCATTCCCCTTGAAAAATGGAACAAGGCAACGATACCTATTCTCAACACTCCTATTCAGCATAGTACTGGAACTCCTAGCCAGAGCAATCAGGCAAGATAAAGGAATAAAAGGTATCCAAATAGTAAAGGAAGGAAAATTAGCCATCTTTGATGATATGATTCTATACCTAGAAAATCCTAAAGACTCTGACAAAAGGCTCTTAGAATTGATACACAACCTTAGTAAAGTTTCAGAAAACAAAATTAAGATACAAAAATAAGTAGCATTTCTAAACACCAATATCCATACTGAGAGTGAAATAAAAAACACAATATCACTTTCAATAGCCACAAAGAAATTGAATTACCTAGAAATACAACTAACCAAGGAGGTGAAAAATCTCTACAAGGAGAACTATAAAACACTGCTGAAAGAAATCAGACACAAATAAACAGAAAAACATTCCAAGCTCATGGATTGTAAGAATCAATATCATAAAAATGTCCATACTGCCCAAAGCAATTTACAAATTCAATGTTATTCCTATCAAACTACCAATGTCACTCTTCACCCAATTAGAAAAAAAAAAAAACTATTCTAAAATTCATATGGAACCAGAAAAGAGCCTGAATAGCCAAAGCAATTCTAAGCAAAAAGAACAAAGCTGGAGGCATTACATTACCCAACTTCAAACTGTACTAAAAAGCCACATTAACCCAAACAGCATGATACTGGTACAAAAACAGGCACTTAAACCAATGGAACATAATAGAAAACTCAGAAATAAAGCCACATGCCTACATCATCTGATCTTTGACAGTGCTGAAAAAAATAAGCAATGGGAAAAAAAACCCTATTTAGTAGATGTTACTGGGATAATTGGCTAGCCATATGCAGAAGATTGAAGCTGCACCCCTACCTTTCATCATATAAAAAATTTAACTCCAAATGGATTAAATATTTAACTGTAAGATCTCAAACTATAAAAATCCTGGAAGACAACCTGGGAAATATTCTTCTTGACATCAGCATTGGCAAAGAATTTTTGTCTAAGTCCCCCAAAACAACTGTAATAACAACAAAAACAGATAAGTCAGACCTAATTAAACTAAAGAGTTTCTGCACATCAAAAATAGAGCAAGCAGACACCCTGCAGAATGGGAGAAGATATTTACAAACTATGTATCCTACAAAGGCTTAATAGTCAGAATCTATAGGGAACTTCAATTGATAAGCAAAACCCAAATAACCTCATTCAAAAATAGGCAAAGGACACAAACAAAACACTTCTCAAAAGACATACAAGATCGCAGCTCCTACTCAGATAGACAGAGCAGTGTGCGGAGGCTTGCTTCGTGAATTTTGGCTCCAGAACAACTGAAAGAACAAACCAGGAATCCCAAGAGGACCCACAGGCTCTCTAAAGGAAGGAAGCAGACTATTCCTGTAGGACCCGGGAGACACCTCACCCACTGTGAGGCCCCAACTGTGGAAGTGGGAAAGGGAGATTCACCACTCCCGAACACACACCTCCACTGGGAAAACTGAAGGACTAGTTTGTGGGAGAAGTTTCCAACCTTACCTGGACCTGAGTCAATTTAGAGAGCTGAACGAAATACAGGGGTAGAAGAAGCAAAGGGGAAGGACTTGGGAGCTGGCTGGTTCCCCAAGCAAGCCATTCCTGCCTGGCAACACAGGGATCCTTCTGGAGGGTGGCCAGAGGTGTGGGGAAAAACACCACAAGGAGAAGAAAGTCTCTGGCTGAACTCTGTGACAATTTGGACTGGGAGAGAAGACTCTTGGCCAGAACTTGGGAGGGTGTGAATCTGGCATGTAATGTCCACAGGCTGGGGCAGAACCAAAGCCCTTTTCTTTTGCAGCTGCGAGGTGGGTAGCCTGAGGCAAGTTCTCAAGCCCTGCTCACCCACTGCCTGGAAACAGACTCGGGGCTGTTATTGGGGGCATGGTGGGAATGAGACCGGCCCTTCAGATTATGTGGGAGCTGGGTGAGGCCTGTGACTGCTGGCTTTTCCCCACTTCCCTGAAAATCTGCATGACTCAGCAGAGGCAGCCATAATCTTTCTAGGTACATAGCACCATTGACCTAGGAACTTCACCCCCATCCCCCGTAGCAACTGCAGCAAGACCTGCCCGAGGAGAGTCTGAGCTCAGACACACCTAGCTTTGCCCCCACCTGATGGTACCTTACCCACCCTGGTAGCTGAAGACAAAGGGCATATACTCTTGGGAGTTCTAGGGCCCCACCCACCACCAGTTTCTCTCTAAACTACCACAGCTGATGCTGTCTGGAAAGTGCCACCTCCTGGCAGGAGGCCAACCAACACACAGAACATTAAGCCACCAAAGCTAAGAACTCTCAGAAAGTCCATTTCACAACCATACCCCCTGCCACCTCCACCTGAACAGGTGCTGGTATCCATGGCTGAGAGAACCATAGATGATTCACATCACAGGACTCTGTGCAGACAATCCCTAGTACCACCCTGGAGCTGGGAAGACTTGCTGGGTGGCTAGACCCAGAAGAGAAATAACAATCACTGCAGCTCGGCTCACAGGAAGCCACATCCATAGGAAAGTGGGGAGAGTACTACATCAAGTGAACACTACCCCAAAGAATGTGAACAAAAACCTTCAGCCCTAGACCTTCCCTCTGACAGAGCCTACCCAAATGAGAAGGAAGCAGAAAACCAACCCTGGTAATATGACAAAACAAGGCTCTTTAACACCGCCCCCCAACCCCCCCAACACACAAAATCATACTAGCTCAACAGCAATGGATCAAAACCAAGAAGAAATCCCTGATTTACCTGAAAAAGAATTCAGGAGGTTAGTTATTAAGCTAATCAGGCACCAGAGAAAGGCAAAGCCTGATGCAAGGAAATCCAAAAAACAATACAGGAAGTGAAGGGAAAAATATTCAAGGAAACAGATAGTATAAACAATAAAAACTTGAGGAAACATTGGACACACTTATAGAAATGCAAAATGCTTTGGAAAGTCTCGGCAATAGAATTGAACAAATAGAAGAAAGAACTTCAGAGCTTGGAGACAAAGTCTTTGAATTAACCCAACAAAGACAAAGAAAAACAAATAAAATATGAACAAAGCCTCTAAGAAGTCTGGGATTATGTTAAACAACCAAACCTATTGAAGTCTGAAAGTTTGGAAAACACATTTGAGGGAATAATGGAGGAAAATTTCCCTGGCCTTGCTAGAGACCTAGACTTCCAAATGCAAGAAGCACAAATAACACCTGGGAAATTCACCACAAAAAGATCATTGCCTAGGCACATTGTCATCAGGTTATCTAAAGTTAGTTTGAAGGAAAGACTCCTAAGAGCTGTGAGACAAAAGCACCAGGTAATCTATAAAGGAAAGCCTATCAGATTAACAGCAGATTTCTCAGCAAAAACCCTGCAAGCTAGAAGGGATTGGTGCCCTATTTTTTGCCTCCTCAAACAAAACAATTATCAGCAAAGAATTTTGTATCCAGCAAAACTAAGCATCATATATAAAGGAAAGATAGTCTTTTTCAGATAAACAAATGCTGAGAGAATTAGCCGCTAGCAAGCCACCACTGCAAGAACTGCTAAAAGGAGCTCTAAATCTTGAAACAAATCCTGGAAATACATCAAAACAAAACCTCTTTAAAGCACAAATCACACAGGACCTATAAAACAAAAATACGAGTTAAAAAGCAAAAACAAAAAAAAACCACCAAGGTACACAGGCAACAAATAGCACAGTGAATGCAATGGTACCTCACATCTCAACACTAATATTGAATGTAAATGGCCTAAATGTTCCACTTAAAACATACGGAACGACAGAATGGAGAAGAACTAGCTAACCAACTACCTGCTGCCTTCAGGAGATCACCTAGCACACAAGGACTCACATAAACTTAAAGGAGTAGAAAAAGGCATTTCATGCGAATGGACACCAAAAGTAAGCAGGGGGGTAGCTGTTCTTACATCAGATAAAACAAACTTTAAAGCAACAGCAGTTAAAAAAGGGGGATATTATATAATGGTAAAAGGCCTTGTCCAATAGGAAAATATCATAACCATAAACATATTGTTAGGTTCCACTTAACACTGGAGCTCTCCCAAATTTATAAAACAATTACTAATAGACCTAAGAAATGAGACAGCCATACAATAATAGTGGGGGACTTCAATACTCCACTGACAGCACTAGACAAGTCATCAAGACAAAGCCAACAAAGAGACAGTGGATTTAAACTATACCTTAGAACAAATGGACTTAAATATGTACAGAACATTTCATTCAACAACTGCAGAACACACATTCTATTCAATAGTGCATGAAAATCAAAATGATATCAAACACTCTCTCAGACCACAGTGGAATAAAACTGGAAATCAACTCCAAAAGGAACCTTCAAAACTATGCAAATACATGGAAATTAACCTGTTCTTGAATAATCATTGAGTCAAAAATGAAATCAAGATGGAAATTAAAAAATTCTTCCGACTGAATGACAATGACAACCTATCAAAACCTCTGGGATACAGCAAAGGCAATGCTGAAAGGAAAGTTCATAGCCCTAAATGCCTACATCAAAAGACAAAGAGTACAAACTGACAATCTTAAGGTCACACCTCAAGGAACTAGAGAAACGAGAACAAACTAAATCCAAACCCAACAGAAGAAGGGAAATAACCAAGATCAGAGCAGAACTAAATGTAATTGAAACAAAAAAGTACAAAAGATAAGCAAAAAACTCATTCTTTAAAAGATAAATAAAATTGATAAACCATTAGAAATATTAACTGAGAAGAGAGAAAACCCAAATAGCTCCCATTTTGTTTCTTAATGAGGTTATTACAGCTGACACCACTGAAATACCAAAGATCATTCAAGGTTACTATGAACACCTTTATGCACATAAACTAGAAAACCTAAAAGAGATGGATAAATTCCTGGAAAAGTACAATCATCCTAGCTTAAATCAGGAAGAATTAGATACCCTGAACAGACTAATAACTAGCAGCAAGATCGAAATGGTAATTTTAAAATTACAAACAAAAAAAATCCAGGACCAGATGGATTCACAACAGAATACTACCAGACATTCAAAGAATTGGTACCAATTCTTTTGACACTATTTCACATGATAAAGAGGGGATCCTTTCTAATTCTATGAAGCCAGCATCACCCTAATATCAAAACCAGGAAAGGATATAACCAAAAAAAAAAAAAAGAACTACAGACCAATATCCCCGATGAACATAGATGCTAAAATCCTTAACAAAATACTAGCTAACCAAATCTAATAATATATCAAAAGGGTAATCCACCATGATCAAGTGGGTTTCATACCAAGAATGCAGAGATGGTTTAACATACACAAGTTAATAAATGTGATACACCACATAAACAGAATTAAAAACAAAAATCACACAATTATCTCAATAGATGCAGAAAAAGCATTCAGCAAAATCCAACATCCTTTTATGATTTAAATCTCTCAGCAAAATTGGCATACAACAGACATACCTCAATGTAATAAAAGCCATCTGTGACAAACCCACAGGCAACATGGGAAAAGTTGAAAGAATTTCCTCTGAGAACAGGAAAAAGACAAGGATGCCCACTCGCACCACTCCTCTTCAACACAGTACTGGAAGCCCTAGGCAGAGCAATCAGACAAGAGGAAGAAATAAAGGGCATCCAAATTGGTAAAGAAGTCAAACTGTCACTGTTTGCTGATGATATGATCATTTGCCTCAAAAAACCCTATGGACTCCTCCAGAAAGCTCCTAGAACTGATAAAAGAATTCAGGAAAGTTTCTGGATACAAGATTAATGTACACAAATCAGTAGGTGTTCTATATACCAACAGTGACCAAGCGGAGAATCAAATCAAGAACTCAATCCTTTTCACAATAGCTGGAAAAAAAAAAAGTACTTGGGACTATACCTAAGGAGGTGAAAGACCTCTATGAGGAAAACTACAAAACAGTGCTGAAAGAAATCATAGATGACACAAACAAATGGAAACACATCCCATGCTCATGAATGGGTAGAATCAATATTGTTAAAAGAACCATACTGTCAAAAGCAATCTACAAATTCAATGCAATCCCCATCAAAATATCACCATCATTCTTCACAGAATTAGAAAAAACAATTATATCTAAAATTCATATGGAACCAACAAAGAGCCCACATAGCCAAAACAAGACTAAGCAAAAAGAAGAAATCTGGAGGCATCATATTACCTGATTTCAAACTATAATATTAAGCCATAGTCACTAAAACAGCATGGTACTGGTATAAAAATAGACACATAGACTAATGCAGCAGAAGAGTGAACCCAGAAATAAACCCAAATACTTACAGCCAACTGATCTTCAACAAAGCAAACAAACAAACAACAACAACAACAAAAAAACAGGGGAAAAGACACTGTTTTCAACAAATTGTGCTGGGATAATTGTCTAGCCACAAGTAGGAGAAAGAAAGTGGATCCTCATCTCTTGCCTTATACAAAAATCAACTCAAGATGAATTAAGGACTTAAATCTAAGACCTGAAACTATAAAATTCTAGAAGATGACACTGGAAAAACCCTTCTAGACATTGGCTTAGGAAAGGATTTCATGACAGAGAACCCCAAAGCAAATGCAATAAAAACAAAGATAAATAGCTGGGATTTAAACTAAGGAGTGTTTGCATGGCAAAAGGAACCGTCAGCAGAGTAAACAGACAACCCACAGAGTGAGAGAATATCTTCACAATCCATGCAATCTGACAAAGGACTGATATCCAGAATCTACAACAAACTCAAATCAGCAAGAAAAAAAACAATCCCATCAAAAAGTGGGTTAAGGACATGAATAGACAATTCTCAAAGATACACAAATGGCCAAGAAACATATGAAAAAATCTTCAACGTCACTAATGATCAGGGAAATGCAAGTCAAAACCACAATGTGATACCACCTTACTCCTGTAAGAATAGCCATAATCAAAAAATCAAAAAACAGTAGATGTTGGCATGGATGAGGTAATCAGGGAACACTTTTACACTGGTGGTCAGAATGTAAACTAGTACAGCCACTGTGGAAAACAGTGTGGAGCTTCCTTAAATAACTAAAAGTAGAACTACCATTTGATCCAGCAATCCCACTCCTGGGTATCTACCAGAGGAAAAGAAGTCATTATACGAAAAAGATACTTGCACACACATGTTTATAGCAGCACATTTTGCGAGTGCAAAATCGTGGAACCAACCCAAATGTCCATCAATCAATGAGTGGACAAAGAAACTGTGTGTGTATGTATATAATAGAATACTACTCAGCCATAAAATGGAATAAATTAACAGCATTTGCAGCCACCTGGATGAAATTGGAGACTATTATTCTAAGTGAAGTAACGCAGGAGTGGAAAACCAAACATTGTATGTTCTCACTGATATGTGGGAGCTAAGCTGCGAGCACACAGAGGTGTAAGAATGATACGATGGACTTTGGGGACTTGGGGGGAAGGGTGGGAGGGGTCGAGGGATAAAAGGCTCCAAATAGGGTGCTGTGTATACTGCTTGGGTGATGGGTGAACCAAAATCTCTCAAATCACCACTAAAGAACTTATGTAATCAAATACCACCTGTACCCCAATAACCTATGAAAAATTTTAAAAAAGACATTCAAGTGGCCAAGAAACATATGAAAACATGCTAAGCATCACTAATCATCAGAGAAATGCAAATCAAAACCGTGATGAGATACCATCTTGCACCAGTCAGAATGGCTATTATTAACAAGTAAAAAAAAATAACAGATGCTGGTGAGGCTGTGGAGCAAAGAGAAAGTTTATACATTGTTGGTGGGAATTTAAATTAGTCCAGTCATTGTGGAAAACATTCTAGAGATTCTGAAAGAGCTAATACAGAGCTACCATTTGACCCAGCTATCCCATTCCTAGGTATGTACCCAAAAGGAACTAAATCATTCTACCAAAAAGACACATGTACTCATATGTTCATTGTTTCACTATTGACAATAGCAAAGACATGGAGTCAACCCAGGTGCCCATCAATGGTAGATTGGATAAAAAAATGTGGTATATATGTACCATGGCATACTACCCAGTTATAAAAAATAATAACATGTCCTTTGCAGGGATATGGTTGGAGCTGGAGGCCATACTCCTAAGCAAATTAATACAAGGACAGAAAACCAAATACCATATGTACTCACTTATAAGTGGGTGCTAATCATTGAGCACGTATGGACGTAAATATGGAAACAATATATACTGTGGACTACCAGAGGGTGGAGGGAGGGGTGTTGGCGTGAAAAAACTACCTATGAGGTACTATGTTCACTACCAGGGTGATTGGATCCGTATTCCAAACCTCAGCATCACACAGTACTCCTGTGTAACAAATATGCACATATACCCCCTGTATCTAAAATAAAAGTGGAAATTTAAAAAAATTTGCAAAGACTTGGCAGTTTAAATAATGGTAATATTCAACTTCTTTAAAAAATGTTTTCAATATTAAAAGAAAAGCACACCCAAATGTTAAACTTCTATCAAGAAAATAAAGAGGTGTAATACAGTGTGAGAAGGTTACAGTGACATATGCATATGGCTAGCCACCCCTCCTCAATCTCCAGAAAATCTAAGTCATAGATCATAATGATAGTTGAGCTGGATCAAACAGCCACTCCACCCTTAACAGACCATTGCTATGTTTTTCCAATGGTTGCTGGTACTCTCTGGTTATGTCTCCATTTCTAAAAGTAAAACTGATGCTCATTTTCCTTAAAATGAAGGTCAAAATTGAAATTTAGGAATTTAGCTAACATTTTTGGCTATGGAGAAAGTAGGCCATTTGTTTATTTGGAATAAAGGGTAGAGCAAATATGCTTGGTTTTCTGGTGAAAGCCCACCCTAAATTATCATTGCATAGGTTGGTTGAGTAGCCAATATTCGAACAGCTGTTCGAAACTGGTTGTCTGAAAACTAGCTAAAAAGCTGCTGCTGTTTGGTAACTGTCGTAAAGTGATAACTACAAAGCATACATCAACAACTCTGTTACTCCCTTTCCTTTTACAAAGTGTATTATGTGTACAGCGCAAAATTTTATACCCTCGGTCCAGTGCTATTATGAGTTTTTGTTTGCAACAAAGCACTGAAATGTCAGGCTTAATGAGAAAGGAAAGCATCATGCAGAATGTGAGCGCTTTCACTCCTTTGGAAAAGCATCTTCCTAACCAGGCTAATCAAGTTTTGTAGTGACACCAGAAAATGGTCCACCTGTTACACTGTAGGATAATGGAAGAATCTGAAATGCATTCTTATCTTCCTCTCTCCTAGGGCACTCAATGAGCTGTAAAAGGTCAGAAGAAGCCATCCTGAAGAAACAGCTAAATAAGTCATTAAATTTCTTTATATATCATGAAATTAAACACAATAGTCACAATACACTGTATTTAATCATTCCTTTCTTTCAGAGCTATTAGCTGCTTTCTCCTCCATCAGCTCTCTGAATGATGTGCATTTTATTGAGACAGAACAGTGTGGTGCTTGAAGCCATGGTTACGAGAGAAGTAATAAGACAGAACTTTGGCATTTGTTGCTTCAACAATGTTTTCTAAAACCTATCATAGTTTGTTATTTTACCAAGTCACAAATTTGAATTGTATTCAGAGGGTGTTAGATATGGGAAAAGAGTCACCTTGTTTTTGAGTAAGCTTTGACTACTTTTAATGTTTGCAATTCAAGCAAATTTCATTGTCCCTTACTCAAATTGAGTAGTACTTTTGAAATGTTACTGTATTATTTGATATTTTGGGGAAGCATAAAGTTTTTCAAATTAATTCCTTAAGAATATCAAAGGCAACTGGTAAGAGTGCAGTTTGCCTGAGGTTTCCCGAGACCAGTAGAACCTTCCAGTTTGGGCATCTGATACCTTAATATTCTGGGGAGAAAGTAGGACTTCATGATTTTCTTAGAACAGTTTCTCCAATGAGAGAACTACACGTAAGCTTACCAAGGACAAGGCCATTTTCTTGATTGAAGATCTATAAAGAGTAAGCTTTCATAACTCTCTGGATACCCTATAATTAAGTGTTGTTAACCAGAGAGAAGAAAGTAGCCTGAGAGTTGTTGATGGTTACAGCTTTAAGTTTATAGAAAATGTAAAATTTCACGTACCTCAAGTTCTGCTTAGACAAACACATTTTTTGGCAGCAACACAGCCCTCAAAAATCATGGTATATTGCTTTCTACAGATATTCAAAGGAAATAATTTTCCTCTTAAACATTTCAAAACATATTTTTCCAGCTAATTTTTGGTGGTTTCCTAGGAGGTATCAACAAGTGGCAATTGGCAGAAATTACACTGTAGTTGTTAAAGAAGTAATGTTTTCAGCAGAACTTTGAAAAGCAATGTTAAGCAGCAGACCAGTTTGGGAATCCTGTCATTGCACTGTTTGGTGATGATCCAAGAAAATACTGACATCCTAGATAGATACCTACAGCCTGTTCTATACTTTATTTTTCATTTTAGATTTGTGGAAGCTAAATATAGAAATGAACAACAACAGAAAGAGAAAAAAGTTAAAATGATGCTTAGCAATGGCAACAAGATTTTGAATATATATGATAATGACAGATCACAAGTGAAGAAAATAGGACTCTCTATCTTGGCCAATAGTTGTTAATGGTAAAATCACAATATTGTTCCTAAAAGGGCAGACTGCTAAAAAATAAGCTTAGAAATTTAATATCAAGTCTTCAAGTTCATTGGCTAAGAACTTAATTTTATGAGACTATTGATATTGCAATACTTGTCTGATATATTTTTTTCTCCACCAAAACTTGATAATGGTGTCTCCCTGGGACAAGAAAAATGTCTGTATTTAAATCAGAAAATTTAAGACAACCACAGGGGCCCTGTGTAGCAATGCAAGCTAATCAGAATTGTGAATATCACTTAATGGTAACAGGTGATGCGTCTTAAATGGTTTCCCAACTCAGCCATTATTTAAAAATAGTTTCAAAGGAACATGATGAGTGATGTTACCTTTCCAGAAAGCACATGATATATTTGTTTGCTTATCTCAGGGGATTCCGTGCTCCTAATCTCTGCCTGGCACTGCAAGATGCATACTTTTTGGAGCTCACGGGACACAGAGAGCAAAGGACAATGTTTGTACTGTTATTTCCCTTTAATGGCCCTGTGGGAGGTATATTATCCCTGTCCTTGTGGATTGTCTTTCCTCAGTGACAACTCGGTTATGGTCAGTACACATAGCATAGGCCAAGAGCAGACACATAAATCAAATTGACATAAGTCTAATTCAAATCATAAGTCAGTTTGATAAAAGCTGAATTTAAAATGTGTGAGCAGGCCAAGTTTTACTGTGATCCTTTGAAGCTGCTTAAATAGAAAGGTTTGACATGGTGCATCATTTTGGGAAGATTTTTAGGAAAGGTTGAGAGGTATGCCACAACCTCACAAAGGTCTCTGGAAAACTCAATCTTGATTAAAATAACTCCTTTATAGTTTTTTTCTTTTTAAAATTGCTTATGGCAGCAGTTACGATGACTTTTTTTTACATTGCCCTCAGGTGTGTACTCAGTATATTAGATATCATTAATAAATTCTCTTGTTCACATTATTTAAACAATTTTTATTGCTCTTATACTGCGTTCTTATTTCATAGTTGTACTCTTATTTTCTCGTGTCATATTTTTACTCTTATATATAATTTTGTCCAGGCAGAGGATATAATCTTTCAAATATAAGGCTTTACTATCTCAAATCTTCCTGTACTCCCTAATAAATCACTTGGTGCCGCCAGAATCTCTCCAATGACTAAAGGCATGTTCTTCTACTAAGGGATGTAATTTCAGACTGTTACTAAAAGATACTCCTGAGAATGGTGTCCTCCTATAAATGATTAAATGCTATGTTAACATTGATTTCTTTTTTTAAAGCTTTTCAGGTTGTTTCTTAGAAGCCCATGATGTATCTGGCTTAGTAAAATTTTGTTCCTCTGGTATATGCTAACTTTTTATTTCGAGGATTACTAACTCATGGCTGAATTCGATAATCCAGCTTCACTCTTTAATACTCAAATGGAGAAATTCAGTTTTTCTCACTTATATATCTTAATGTGCATATAAAGCACAGAAGCAACAATCTGTGGAAAATATTGTCATCTTTTTCAAAAACAGCAGAATATATGAGGATAGAGAAAAAGTGAGTTCTTCAAAGAAAAGTATTTATATACATTTCAAGAAACAGAGGTGTTCACATCCTGGGTGCTGTGTGTTGACTTCACTGGTAAACAGACCTCTTTCCAGGGGCTGCCAATGCCCTATCTGGGTGCAGGTGGTCATGCCAATCCCTATTTGTCCTTTCTTTTTTCTTTTTAAGGTAAAGATATATTAGTGAGGAAGTATGTAATAACACAGAATTAGAGTAAATGTTAGGAGACACAGAACCATGGTGGTTGTGAAAATTTGGACGAACAAGTTATCTCCTCTTAGGTCCAGGTTTCTCACATAAGATGGCAGTTGAAACACTGAGTGCTGAAATGTGAATCTATGAATTAAGTGCTAGAACTATAAAACACTAGCTATCACTGCATCTCTTCCCTTGTTCCACGGTCAATCTTCACCAGAATGATATTTTTACCACCATCTCTATTTCTTTACCTCACTCACAGCTCAATGACATATTTGGTCAGACACTACAGCAGACAGTGTCACACCCATCCCCTCAGCCCACCTGAAGTTCACCTGCAGGAAGAATGCCAATGGCTACCTGTGTCTCTGCTTGAAACATTATCTGCTTCTAGGATTATGCTCTACCCACAAATGGGCCAGACCAGCAGTACTGAAGAGTTAACAACTCTGGGGCAATCTCTCAACTAGTGAAGAATGGGAGTTGGTGGAAATACCCCAGTTTCTTTATCCTATGCAAGATGACTCCAAGGGAGTATTCAATGCTATTTCTACTTATTCCAGTAGGAATAAGTTCTACTTGCCCACAGAGCAACAGAACATTTATTAGCTGTTTTCCTTTCCCTCCCTTACATCCCTATTAGCCTCATTGCACTTCCTACAATCATTTCCAAAATGAACCTCTTGCACCCAAATCCTTGTATCAGGCTCTATGTTTGAAGAAAATGTTTGTTTTGCATGTTGTGTGCTCCTCTCTGCTTCTGGGACAGCACCACTGATTTGTATTTTTAAGCCATCACAGTCTCTCGTCTCAATCAGCACCCAATTTCTTTTCCCCTCAGTTTGTTTTGGGTATGTGTTACTTTTGCAGGCAGTGACTGTTCAAGAGAAAATACTGTGATCCATGCTCCTCCTTTTGTTTGGGAGTGAGAGAGAGAGAGAGAGAGAGAGACAGACAGACACAGACAGACAGAAATACTATGGTTACCTGATCTCTGAACCAGCGTTGGAGGTCACATAGCATCACTTCCTCCTCATTCTAATTGCTAGAAGTTTTCCTTAAAAGTGATTTGTTAAAATCAATTCTTATTCAAGAAGAAGAGAATTAGACTCTGCCTTTTGATGGGAGGACTATCAAAAAATTGGGAGACATTTTAAAACAACTGTACTTGGCATTCTGATTAAATGTGTGGAAAGAGTGAGGCAGCTAGCTTTTCTACTGCCTTTTGGATATCTTTTTTTTACTATCTTTTAGAAAACTTGTCAAAAAAAGATCTGTGCCTTTGAATATATTCTTCTTCCTTATTCTTTCCTTGTCAAAGGTATGACCCTACAGGGTGTCTTTTTCCTCACCAAGTGCCCCATTCTGCACATAGTTGCTGCTCTTTGTGACTAGTCCTCATCCTACTTCTCACATATAGCAGCATATAGTAGGGTGTCTTCCTCCACCTCAGTCTTCTTTTTTTTTTATTGTTGCCTCTGCATAATGTTCTTGTTGTGATTATTCCTTGCTCATGTTTTGCTCTTGACCTGAAGTATCTTCATCATTTCTGTCTGTCCAGATTACATCCAGAATTCAAGTTTGGCCCACAATTTTGGATTCTCTGAGAAGAGGGAGTTTATATCCATCTTTGTATGACAATGTCTAGCAAATTGGGCCCCAAAAGATATATGTATACTGAATTGATAAAGTCCAGCTCACAAGGAAGCTTGGCTTTTAAATCTCTTAATTCCTGCAACATATGCCCCATATTCTTCATTGTTCCATCCATACTTATGGTTGTTTGAACCATAAGTAACAACATATTGTCATATGGAGAGGAGTCTTAGAGCTCAGATGAACCTGAATTTGATGTTCTGAAGTATCATTTCTAGATATGTGATCTTGGGAAAGTCATTAAATATCTTGGACTTTGTCATTTAGGCATAACAGTATCTACCATGGAGTGTGATTGAGAAAGTTTAAGATATAACATATGTGTTACCTGGTATTTTGTTGGGTAGAATTAGAGACTTAATATTCAAACATGTTGAGTTAGGCATTTTTCATTCTGCCTGCTAGAAAAAGCTCTTAAAACTGCAGGAATGATCTACTAGTGATGCATCAGATCATTTTAGTGGGTTTGACTCCCATTTAAAAATAAAAAATATTGAGTAGAATAAAAAATTACCAAATTTCATTGGACATAGATAAGGCTCATTAATGTTTATTTTAGATGCATGTAATCTGAGGTTACATGTATTGTTTCCTGTTTGAAACAATAATGTGGTTTGCACAATACTGTGGTAGTAGAAGTTCTCTGTTTTGCAAAGACAAAACCTCATTAATGGCCATAGAACCTTGAGAGATAGAGGTAGTAGCCACATTCCTTGGTTTGCTTTTGCCTGAGGCTCAGAAGCCCAAAAAAAGAGCTTGAAATCTGTCTGACTTTGGTTTTCTGATGAATACAGTTATGTATGTTGAACTGGAGCAATAGAAATGAAAAACTAGATTTTAGGGATTGAGCTATTGTCAACCAGGCTCCTGAGAGAAATGAAAAATCTGACTTGAGTGAATAAAATTCAGTACTAGTTTTGCCTGTCAAGAGAGGTGGCAATACATCCAATATATAGTATAAACTGCTGAGGCTGAACATTTCCTGATATGTTCTCTAGTGTCACCTCTATACTGTGTGCATGCGTGTGTGTGTGTGTGTGTGTTTGCATGTGTGTACCTGTATGTGTAAGGGATTGGGGTAGGGATGAAAGACTGTTATTAGTCTCCAAGTCACTCTGCTGAGGACTTCTTTCACCTTACTCTAGTGGAACTGTAAAAATAATAGGCAAGGGACCAAGCAAATAAACTGTGGGGAACTTCTTAAGAAAACTGTTTACTAGATGAGGAAAATGTTCATTTATTGGCCAGAGAATGAGTGAGTAACATCTAGAGGTAGGTAGAGAGAGCTCTGTGGGAGGTAGCAGAGTACTGGAGGAGCATTGGAGGTTGGTAATATGACATAGGCACCGCCTGTGGGCAGAGTGGAGGTCAGTGATCTGAAGATAATTGATAGGTACGTGGCCAGCTGCCTGGGTGGTGCATCAGCAATATGGTGGACATAACGAATTAATTAGGGAGAACAGAACCCCAGCAGACAGTAGGGCAGAGGGTCTGCAAAGATTATGGGAGAAGTTTGGTAGCTATTCTCCTTTGTCTTTACTACTCTCAAAGAGACCCACATGTGTGCATATCTGAGGTTCATGTACTAACAGGTGAAAACTATTGACTATAAGGGCAGAAACCCATATGATAATATATGGGTCCTAGGAGCCACCAGCTGGGCCAGGGAGACACTCCCACTTGGAGAGATAAAACATTTGTCACATGTTTGCTTAACAAATGATAGTTACTTTTATCAGGAGAAATTTTAATATTAAATATATATAGACCATGAAGCTTCCTCACTTCTAGTTTTTCAAAGAAACCTGTTTTTAGTATTTGAGTTCTTGACTTCATCCAACTTCTGTTAGCCTTTACTTATTTAAACTTTCTGAGCAGCTGTTTTCTACCCATTTATTGTGCAAATTAATCATAAAATGTGTACAAAATCACTTCGTAAATTGTTTAGGATGTGTGAACATGAGTCAGGAAAAAATTATTTTCACTGGCAAACTTGGTGGCAATTATAATTAGTTCCATAGATTTGATTTTTGTTTTTATGATAAACCATTGATATCTTATATAGATTAACTACCTCCCCCTTGACCCTGTGAACTTATTTGATTGAATGTTTCTTTGAACAGACTACAGACAAAATCTTCTTTTCTTTTTCTTTACTATCTTTGTAAATTTTCCTCATCATATATCCTCCATCTCACCATCATAAGCTCTTTGATATTCTTGCTTTGGGCAGAGTGAGAAGAGAAAGTAAAGGGGAAAAATAAAGGCGATAATAATTTTATCCTTAAAATACAACAAAACAAGAAATTTGAAGCAAATGTAAACAACTGCAACACTATCTGCTGATGTAAATCTTTTAAGTTTGATTGATATTGACCATATAGCCTTTACTGTCTATCATAAAAGTGGGACTTATTACTTACCATCCTTCTACTGGGTTTTCTTAGCTGTTTTCTCCTCCCATTTCTAGATACAAATCTAGTTTTCTAGAGTTTCTTACACACTGTTGTATTTAAATAAATTTCTTAGAGTTTAATTCATATTAACAGTTTTATTATTGTATTCCCTAGAGTATCTCATTATCCCTCACTGAATCATTTCATTGTCACTTAAGTCCTCTTATGACATAAATGCTGAAACCTCTGTTAGTGTAGTTGACAATTATATCTTCTTTGCTTTTCTACTAACTCCTCTGGTTGGTATATTAACACAACCATCTAAGGTGTAGGTATTTATACTCTGAAAGTAAAGATAGTATAATTTATTGCAAGGTTTAGCAACAAATATTTACAGAGTGTCCACTATGTCTGAGACACTGTGTAAGGCCTGTACCAACATAATTTTATCTTATTGGAGATCTGTTTTTGTGATTCACCTATAAAGACCAACTATAGAACTGTTTCTTGGAGCTCAGTGTTATAAATCTGTTTGTTAAAATGAATTTTTTTTGTCTGCTCTCTAGGGCTTTTAGATGTGTACTTTCGTTGTGAAGTAGATAGATTATGTCTCTGCTACATTGTGACCCTTGTGAGAACAGGGACTGTGTTAATCTAAATTCTAATCCTGAAAGTGGTTAATACTATGGTTAATTGTAAATCACTTGTAATATGGTTATAGGGAATAACTATAAGAATAGAAGGTAAAGGGGAAAAATAAAGGTGATAACGATTTATCCTTAAAATACAAAACAAGAAATTTGAAGCAAAAATAAATAACTGCAACACTATCTGCTAATGTAAATCTCTTAAGCTTGATTTATATTGATCCTGTAGCCTTCATTGTCTATCACAAAAGTGGCATTAATCACTTATCATCCTTCTACTGAGATAATATAGATGTTCAATAACTGTTGAAAATAGTAGTATAGAGTCTCTATGGACCACTAGACTTAACTTTTCCTCTTGATAGTTCTGATAAATCCTGGTAGCCCAGATGGGTGTGTTTCCTCCCAGCAAAGCACACCCCCTCCACTAAGGTACAAAGTGCTTTGTTAAATGGGCCTTGTTCCCTGTGCCACCCAACTGGGTGAGACCCTCCAGCAGGGGTTGTTGGACACCCTATACAAGAATAATCCTGTTGGCATCAGGTTGGGGCCCCTCAAGGTCAGGGATCCCAGAAGAAGAAGCAGACATCCATCCTTGCTGTTCTTCAGCCTCCTTGAGTGACATCTCCAGGCGTAAAAGCGAATCAGATGAATAGGGCCTGAAGTGAACCCCCAGCAAACAACAGCAGCCCTACAGAAGAGGGACCTTACCATTGGGGGGAAAACAAACAAACCAACAAAAAACAGAAAGCAGCAATGACAGCCTCAACAACAACATAAAAGTCCCCACAAAAACCCCATCCAAGGGTCAGCAGACTCAAAGATTGAAACTAGACAAACTCATGAAGATGAGAAAGAATCTATTAAACGCTGAAAACCCAAAAGGCCAGAGTGCCTCTTCTCCTCCAAATGATTGCAATGCCCCTTCAGCAAGGGCACACAACTGGATGGAGGATGAGATGGATGAATTGACAGAAGTAGGCTTCAGAAGACGGGTAATAAAAAACTCTGCTGAGCTAAAGGAACATGTTCTAACCCAATGCAAAGAGGCTAAGAACCTTAATAAAATGTTAGAGGAGCTGCTAACTAGGATCAGAGGAGGACATATGACCTGATGGAGCTGAAGAACACAGCATGAGAACTTCGTGAAGCATACACAAGTATCAATAGCCACATCAACCAAGCAGAAGAAAGGATATCATAGTTTGAAGACCAGTTTGCTGAAATAAGGCATGCGGACAAGATTAGAGAAAAAAGAACAAAAATGAACAAACCTCCAAGAAATATGGGACTATGTAAAGACTGAACCTACAATTTATTGGAGTACCTGAAGGAGATGGGAAGAATGGAAACAAGCTGGAAAACACACTTCAGGATATTATCCAGGAGTAATTCCCCAACCCAGAAAGACAGACCAACATGCAACTTTAGGAAATACAGAGAACACCACTAAGATACTCCACGAGAAGATCAACCCCAAGACAAATAATTGTCAGATTCTCCAACGTCAAAATGAACAGAAAAATGTTAAGGGCAGCCAGAGAGAAACGTCAGGTTACCTATGGGAAGCCCGTCAGACTAACAGCTGATCTCTCTGCAGAAACCCTGCAAGCCAGAAGAGAGTGGGGGCCAATATTCAATTTTCTTAAAGTAAAGAATTTTCAATCCAAAATTTCATATCCAGTGAAACTAAGCTTCATAAGTGAAGGAGAAATAAAATCCTTTCCAGACAAGCAAATGCTGAGTGATTTTGTCACCACCAGGCCTGCCTTGCAAGAGCTTCTGAAGGAAGCATTAAATATAGAAAGGAAAAACTGGTACCAGTCACTGCAAAAACATACCAAAATATAAAGACCAATGACACTATGAAGAAACTGCATCAACTAGTGTGCAAAATAACCAGATAGTGTCATAATCAAATTCACACATAACAATACTAACCTTAAATGTAAATGGGCTAAGTGCCCCAATTAAAAGACACAGAGAGGCAAATTGGATAAAGAGTCCAGACCCATCGGTGTGCTGTATTAAGGAAACCCATCTCACATGCAAAGACATACATAGACTCAAAATAAAGGGATGGAAGAAAATTTACCAAGCAAATGGAAAGCCAAAAAAAAAAAAAAAAAAAAAAAAAGGCAGGGATTGCAATCCTAGTCTCTGACGAAACAGACTTTACACCAAAAAAGATAAAAAAGGACAAAGAGGGCATTATGTAATGGTAAAGGGATCAATTCAACAAGAAGAGCTAACTATCCTAAATATATATGCACCCAATACAGGAGCATCCAGATTCGTAAAAGTTCTTAGAGATCTACAAAGAGACTCCCACACAATAATAATGGGAGACTTTAACACCCCACTGTCAATATTAGATCAATGAGACAGAAAATTAACAAGGATATTCAGGATTTTAACTCAGCTTTGGATCAAGTGGACCTAGGAGACATCTACAGAAGTATCCACCCCAAAAAATAGAATATACATTCTTCTCAGTGCCACATGGCACTTAATCTAAAATCGAACACATGATTGGCAGTAAAACACTCCTCAGCAAACGCAAAAGAACTGAAATTATAACAGTCTCTCAGACCACAGTGCAATCAAATTAGAACTCAGGATTAAGAAACTCACTCAAAACCACATAATTACATGGAAATCAAACAACCTGCTCCTCAATGACTCCTGGGTAAACAATGAAATGAAGGCAAAAATCAAGAAGTTCTTTGAAACCAATGAGAACAAAGATACAATATACCAGAATCTCTGGGCACAGCTAAAGCAGTGTTAAGAGGGAAATTTATAGAACCAAATGCCCACATCAGAAAGCTAGAAAGATCTCAAATCAATACCCTAACATCACAATTAAAAGAGCTAGAGAAGGAAGAACAAACTCATCCAAAAGCTAGCAGAAGACGAGAAATAAGTAAACTCAGAGCAGAATTGAAGGAGACAGAGACATGAAAAATGCTCCAAAAAATCAATGAATCCAAGCACTGGGTTTTTGAAAAAATTAACAAAGTAGATAGACCACTAGATTAGTAAAGAAGAAAAGAGAGAAGAATCAAATAGACACAATAAAAAATGTTAGACGGGATATTACCACTGACCTGACAGAAATGCAAACTAAAATCAGAGAATACTATGAAACCTCTGTGCAAATAAACTAGAAAATCTAGAAGAAATGGATAAATTCCTAGACATACCCTCCCAAGACTAAACCAGGAAGAAGTCGAATCCCTGAATAGACCAATAACAACTTCCAAAATTGAGACGGCAATCAATAGCCTAGCAACCAAAAAGAAAACCCAGGACTAGATGGATTCACAGTGTTTCACAGCTGCATTCTACCAGAGGTAGAAAGAGGAGCTGGTAACATTCCTTCTGAAACAATTCCAAACAATTGAAAAGGAGGGACTCCTACCTAACTCATCTTTTGAAGCCAGCATCATCCTAATACCAAAACCTGGCAGAGACACAACAAAAAGAAAACTTCAGGCCAATATCCCTGATGAACATTGATGTGAAAATCTTCAATAAAATACTGGCAAACTGAATCCAGCAGCACATCAAAAAACTTATCATGATCAAGTCAGCTTCATCCCTGGCATGCAAGGCTGGTTAAACCTATGCAACTTAATAAACATAATCCATTACATAAACAAAACCAAAGACAAAAACTAAATGATTATCTCAGTAGATGCAGAAAAGGCCTTTGATAACATTCAACATTCCTTCATGTTAAAAACTCTCAATAAACTAGGTATTGATGGAACATATCTCAAAATAATAAGAGCTATTTATGACAAACCCACAGCCAATATCATATTGAATGGGCAGAACATGGAAGAATTCCCATTAAAAACCAGTACAAGACAAGGATGCCCCCTCTCACCACTACTATACAACATCATATTGTAAGTTCTAGCCAGAGCAATCAGGCAAGAGAAGGAAATAAAGAGTATTCAAATAGGAGGAGAGGAAGTCAAATTTTCATTGGTTGTAGACAACATGGTTCTATATTTATAAATCCCATCATCTCAGCCAAAAAACTTCTTAAGCTGATAAGCAACTTCAGTAAAGTCTCAGGATACAAAAATCAATGTGCAAAAATCATAAGCATTCCTTTACACCAACAATAGACAGGTGGAGAGCCAAATCATGAATGAAATCTCATTCAAAATTGCTACAAAGGAATACAGCTAACAAGCGATGTGAAAGGCCTCTTCAAGGAGAACTACAAACCACTGCTCAAGGAAATAAGAGAGGACAAAAACAAATGGGAAAAACATTCCATTCTCATGGATAGGAAGGATCAATATCATGAAAATGGCCATAATGCCCAAAGTAATTTATAGATTCAACAGTATTCCCATCAAGGTACCATTGACATTCTTCACAGAATTAGAAAAAACTACTTTAAATTTCATATGGAACCAAAGAAGAGCCCATATAGCCAAGACAATTCTAAGCAAAAAGAACAAAGCTTGAAAGCATCATGTTACCTGACTTCAAACTATACCACAAGCCTACAGTAACCAAAACAGCATGGTACTGGTACCAAAACAGACATATAGACCAATGGAACAGAACAGAGACCTCAGAAATAACACCATACATCTACACTCACCTGATCTTTGACAAACCTGAAAAAAACAAGCAATGGGGAAAGGATCTCCTATTCAATAAATGGTACTGGGAAAACTGGCTAGCCATATGGAGAAAACTGAAACTGGATCCCTTCCTTAACACCTTATACAAAAATTAACTCAAGATGGATTAAAGACTTAAATGTAAAATCCCAAACCATAAAAACCCTAGAAGAAAACCCAGCAATACCATTTAGGACACAGACATGGGCAAAGACTTCATGATGAGGATGCCAATAGCAATTGCAAAAAAAGCCAAAAATTGACAAGTGGTATCTAACTAAACTAAAGAGCTTCTGCACAGCAAAAGAAAAGATCATCAGAGTGAACTGGCAACCTACAGAATGGGAGAATATTTTTGCAGTCTACCCAGCTGACAAAGGTCTAATATCCAGAATCTATAAGAAACTTAAACAAATTTGCAAGAAAAAACCCCATCAAAAAGTGGGCAAAGGATATGAGCAGACACTTCTCAGAAGAAGACATTTATGTGGCCAACAAACATACGAAAAAAAGCTCAACATTGCTGATCATTAAAGAAATGCAAATCAAAACCACAATGAGATACCATCTCATGCCAGTCGGAATGGCAATTATTAAAAAGTGAAACAATAGATGCTGGCGAGGCTGTGGAGAAATAGGAATTGTTTTACACTTTTGGTAGGAATGTAAATTTGTTCAACCATTGTGGAAGACAGTGTGGCGATTCCTCAAGACTCTAGAACCAGAAATACCATTTGACCCAGCAGTCCCATTACTGGGTATATACCCAAAGGATTATAAGTCATTCTACTATAAAGACACATGCACACATATGTTTATAGTAATACTGTTTACAATAGCAAAGACACCAACCCAAATGCCCATCAATGATAGACTGGATAAAGAAAATGTGGTACCTATACACCACGGAATACTATGCAGCGATAAAAAGGAACGAGATCATTTCCTTTGGAGGGACATGGATGAAGCTGGAAGCCATCATCCTCAGAAAACTAACACAGGAGCAGAAAACCAAACACTGCGTGTTCTCACTCATAAGTGGGAGTCGATCGATGAGAACACATGGACACAGGGAAGGGAACAACACACACCAGGGCCTGTTAGTGGTGGGGGGCGAGGGGAGGGAACTTAAAGGATGGGTCAATAGGTGCAGCAAACCTCCATGGCACATGTATACCTATGTAACAAACCTGCATGTTTTGTACATGTATCCCAAAACTTAAAGTATAAAAATAACAAAAATTAAAAAAATAGTATAGTACCTTGGCATAATTTTAAGACTTGATTCTAAATTCCCTTTGTATTTCTCCCATTTCCTCCCTCATCTCTGCTTTTAATTTTCAAGCCTATCTCTGCTGGAAGTTAAGTTGGGAAAATTAGTTCTTTTTTACATATAAATTTTACATAAAAGCTTTATTTTGTTTAAGAGCCTCTTTAGATTAATGTCATGGCTTTGTAAATCTTTATGTATTTGAAATAAAATTCAAAGTAATCTTCAACTTCCAGTTTTTGGATTTTTACTTTGGTGACTTTATACTTTTTATTATATTTAAAAAAGAAATTCTAGGCTGAACAACAGTACCTACTAGCTTTGCATTTAAAAAACACTACCTTTAGTAGTCTACAAATTTTAAAATTACTTTTGACATATTTATTTATTCCAAGAAGATTCTTGGACTGCCTACTGTGTAACGATCTCTGGGGTTAGATCCACCAGTACGCCAGTACACCAGTACGCCACATAAATATGAAGTTTATGCGTTTATTTCTATGATAATGCAGCCATTTGAAAGCAGAGCAGGCTCAACATGTGAGGGATGTGATTAAAATATGCCAACAAGACTTTTTGTGTTAGAGTTCATCCATAATATAAAATACCATGGCAACACTGCATTTAAATATTGGAGGAAATAAACTTTTCAGCAAATTTTGTTTCAATTCTGAAAACTGATTAATGGATGGAATGCCCTGGTAGGAAGTTGGCTGACTTTTAAAAAGAGGTAGCTGACTTTTGTCTCTTTTTCAGAGCCATTCATGTCAAGTAGCTAATTATTCCTAGCCACTTACTATCTATACATAAACATATAACACTTAAATAACATTTACTATGTGTGTGTAGCACCTCATGAATTTGACATTAAACTTTTCTCAGCACTTCTTATATATTAATTCCATATAATAATCTATGTTGTGTGTCTCTGGTACTTGTCATATATTTTAATGTTTTACCTTGTATTTGCTTTTTAATAAGTAAATACCTCTTCTAACTAGTAGAAAGCTCTTTGAGGAAAATTTCTAGATCTAACATTTTTTGTAGCCTATAAAGTGTCAAGCACAAATACTTTACATATAATAGGGGTTTGATAAACTATTTTAATGAACTGATTAGTGAAACTCCCAGTTATAAAATGTTAGAAAATACAAATCTCTATCTCTCTTTCTAAAGATAGGTAGAGTGAACAAACTACATTTGTACTTATTTTCTTTCTTGAAATATAAATCTTCAATACATACTTAGATTAAAGAATATAGTTACGTAAGTTTAAGTGTTATGGAAAACATAGTTTGATTGACAGAAGAAAAATTGGACCTCAAAATTTGAAATGAAATCAGAAAACCAAAAAATCTTAGATGTAAACTCGGGTATCATCTCTTCCAACCCCCCTTATATTACTTATTGAACAGCAGAGGACTAGAACAGTTGAGTTTCATACTCTAGGGCAGCTATGTACCTAAAGATTACTGGAAAAACAACCACCACCAACAGCCAGATCTCTCAACTTTAATCCTTTTTGTGCAGTATAATTAATTCACTTTACTTTTTAAGATAGTACTACACAGGCTAGTGTAGACCATCATGTTTTAAAATGTTTCAACTCTCCCGATGAAAATGTTTTCCTTTAAGCAAATAAAGTATCTAAATTCCAACAATGTAGATTTCCAAACTTCTAACAAGAGGTATAGAAGACATTCATGCCATTGTCTTAATATTATATTTAATGTTTGTTTAGAGATATGTTAGTTTTGTGTATTGGTCTACCTTTGTTGTGTAACAAATTATAGTGGTTTGAAACAAAAACCTTTGGTCTAGCTAGACAATTTGTGCTAGGCCATTCCTCTGTTATTACCTGGCAGGCCTTCAGGGCCTGGATAATCTTGGATGGCTTTATTCATATGACTGGTGGTTAGCCACCTCTCAAATGGGGTATGTGACTGGACCATATGTTTCTCATTAGCCAGTACGCTGCACTGGATGTATTCACGTAGTGGCAGGGGCAAAGTCCCAGGAGCAGCAAGTGTGTAAGCTCTAACGTGCAAGAGCTTTTCAACTCTGTGCTTGTATCATTTGCTAATGTCTTATTTACCTGGCAAATTGTATTGCTAACCTTGATTCAAGAGGTGGAAAACTGGATTCTGCCTTTTAATGGGAGGAGGAATAATTGTAAGCATTTTAAGAATCTACAGTCTATTCTCTGATCACAAATAATTCACTTTCCTTCCAGTTTCAAAATGCCCACATTTCCCAAGACTCCCCCATATTCTTTTTTTTAATTATATTTTAAGTTCTGGGGTACATGTGCAGAAACTGCAGGTTTGCTACATAGGTTACACGTGCCATGGTGGTTTGCTGCACCCATCAACCCGTCATCTCCATTAGGTATTTCTCTTAATGCTATCCCTCTCCTAGCCCCCCAACCCCTGACAGGCCCTGGTGTGTGATGTTCCCCTCCCTGTGTCCATGTGTTCTTATTGTTCAACTCCCACTTATGAGTTAGAACATGCGGTGTTTGGTTTTCTGTTCTTGTGTTACTTTGCTGAGAATGATGGGTTCCTGCTTCATCCATGTCTCTGCAAAGGACATGAACTCATCCTTTTTTATGGCTGCATAGTATTCCATGGTGTATATGTGCCTCATTTTCTTTATCCAGTCTATCATTGATGGTCATTTTGGTCTAAGTCTTCGCTATTGTAAATAGTGCTGCAATAACCATACATGTGCATGTGTCTTTATAGTAGAATGATTTATAATCCTTTGGGAATATATCCAGTAATGGAATTGCTTGGTCAAATGATATTTCTGGCTCTAGATCCTTGAGGAATTGCCACACTGTCTTCCACAATGGTTGAACAAATTGACACTCCCCCAACAGTGTAAAAACATTCCTATTTCTCCACAGCCTGTTGTTTCCTAACTTAGCCTGTGTAGTCAAGACAATCCTAAGCAAAAAGAACAAAGCTGGAGGCATTGTGCTACCTGATTTCAAACTATACTACAAGGTTACAGTAATCAAAACAGCATAGTACTGGTACCAAAACAGACATGTAGACAGAACAGAGACCTCAGAAATAACACCATACATCTACAATCATCTGATCTTCGACAAACCTGACAAAAACAAGCAATGGGGAAAGGATTCCCTATTTAATAAATGGTGCTGGGAAAACTGGATAGCCATATGCAGAAAACTGAAACTGGACCCTTTCCTTGCACCTTACACAAAAATTATCTCAAGATGGATTAAAGACTTAAATGTAAAATCCAAAACCATAAAAACCCTAGAAGAAAACCTAGACAATACCATTCAGGACATAGGCATGGGCAAAGACTTCATGACTAAAACACCAAAAGCAATTGCAACAAAAGCGAAAGTTGACAAATGAGATCTAATTAAACTAAAGAGCTTCTGCACAGCAAAAGAAAAGATCATCAGAGTGAACTGGCAACCTACAGAGCGGGAGAAAATTTTTCCAATCTACCCATCTGACAAAGGTCTAATATCCAGAATCTGCAAGGAACTTAAACAAGTTTACAAGAAAAATCAAACATCCAGCCAGGCGCCGTGGCTCATGCCTGTAATCCCAACACTTTGGGAGCCCGAGGCAGGTGAATCACAAGGTCAGGAGTTCGAGACCAGCCTGGCCAACATGGTGAAACCCCGTCTCTACTAAAAATACAAAAAATTAGCTGGACATGGTGGTGGGTGCCTGTAATTCCAGCTGCTTGGGGGGCTGAGGTAGGAGAATTGCTTGAACCCGGGAGGTGGAGGTTGCAGTGAGCCAAGATTACGCCACTGCACTCCAGCCTGGGCAACAGAGTGAGATTCCGTTTCAAAAAGACAAATCCCCATCAAAAAGTGGGTGAAGGATATGAACAGACACTTCTCAAAAGAAGACATTTATTTGGCCAACAAAATATGAAAAACTCATCACTGGTTGTTAGAGAAATGCATATCAAAACCACAATGAGATACCATCTCATACCAGTTAGAATGGTGATTATTAAATAGAACTTTTAAAGCAATTATTAGGCAAATGTTTCTTCTCCAGACAAATAATCCCATTTCTTTTACTATTCCTCATATATCCAAGTTATATTTGCAGTTATTTTAAAGCAAGCTTTGCTTGGATTGGTCCCAGAAAATATTGTTCTTAGAAGTGAATGGTACTGCCTTCGGTGTGGCTCATTACAATTTTAGGGTAAAAACAAACCAGTGTTTTTTAAATAATTATGTATATATATATCAGAACAGAAACTATAAGAAATAAGATTGAAATGTTTTAGAGCCCTAGATAAGAATTTAACACCTCCTTGTACTAAATCTTTGCTGTTAACCAGTATACTTGTTCCAGTTTTGATTTCCCCTGTTGCTAATAATGTTTAGTAGGATATCACATGAATAGCATCTCTCCCTACTTCTAATCCCTTTGGGGCTTCAAAACACCATTAAAATTCCTTGACTAAGCAAAACATTTAAAAAGCTTCATTCTCTGCCCTGTTTGTCAAATTGCTTTGGAATTCTATTTTCCCAATATTTCCCTTCTTTTTGAGAGTTATAAATTAGCTGGAATATCTGTCCGAGTAGTGTTTTTTTGTTGTTGTTGTTTGTTTGTTGCCAATACCCTTTCCACTTCCTTTCCCTTCAACACTTCTGACATCAAATATGTAGACGTTTTCTCCTATACCAACTAACTCTCCAACTTTTTGGACACCAACTGGGTGTCCTGCAATCCACTGAAATCCTGCTACTACTTGGAGTTAATGCAGACCCTACATGTTAAGGGCTCAGTCCATACAACTGCCTCCGCTCAGATATTAGTCAAAAGTCCCAGGTTTCCACCCGTACATCTGACTGATTGCCTGTATAAAGGGTTCCCATGTCCTCTGCCTTAGGTCTGATAATTTGCTGGAATGCCTCACAGGACTCCAGAAAGTGCTTTACTTGCTATTACTTTTTTTTTTTTTTAATAGATAATAAAACTGACCTAGAACCAAATGGAAGAGTTGCATAGGAAAAGGTGTGTGCGAAGGGGCAGGAAGCGTCCATGCTTCTCCAAGGACTCCATTCTTCTAGCACCTCCATGTGTTTACCTATCCAAAAGCTTTCTGAATCCCATGTTTTAAAGAGGTTCTATTACATATATATATAATTGATTAAATCATTGACCTTTGGGGATTAATTCAACTTCCAGCCCTTTTCTCCTCTTTAGAGGTTGTGAGGGTGGGACTGAAGGTTCTGACAAAATAATCATGCCTTAGTTGTTCTGGTGATGAGTCCCCCTTCTGAAGCTGGTTAGGGCTCACCAAGAGTCGCCTCAATATAAAAAAGTTTTTATTACCCTTATCACTCAAGAAATTAAAAGGAATTTAGGAGCTCTGTTAAGAACTGGGGTCAATGACCAACTATCTATTTCCCAATGTATCATACTTTCCATAAGGAAAAAACTGCAGAGAGATGTCTCTGCTTGTTCCATGTATGTCAATATGTCCAGAATGCCTAGGACTCTATTTTTCATTCAAACAGTTACAAAAGTGACAACCGAATACCTCTAACTTTTATTACGGCTAAATCCACTGTTGTCTCTTCTCAATACCATATTGACAATGGGTTAGAAATTAAAGTCATCATGTCTTATGTAGAGTGCATTCCCAAAAGGCTTATTTTTAAAAGAGTGTATTCAAAGCAACAGAGTAGCATATTAAAGTTTTAACACCTTTTCAGATTAATAAACATTAAAATCAATCTTAACAAAGGAAACTTCCAAAAATTGGTTTCTACTTACATGCCAACCACTATGCCAGGTTCTTTATATGCATCCTCTCTAATTCTCATAATATTTCAAGGTATGTCTTACCCCATTTTACACATGAAGCGCAAATAGCTTAATTGACTTGCTCATAACTACACAGTTCAGATGCAAATGTAGCAAGCACTGTCTGTAATACTGCTCCCCATGTCAGAAGCTTTTTCAAATGTTCTCTATACTTATGAAATGAATTATTACAAAATGAAAGGAAGTTGGAAAATTTATAGTGGTATTACCTATTTTGAAGTTCCTGAAAAACTTCAATTTGTCCCCTGCCAGTACCCAAGGGACATTCCCTTTATAGTTCTGCTTCTGGTTCCCTTTAATGAATTATACTATTGATGATGAAAAATGAAATTAAATCTGTGTCTTATATGATATCACACTGAAAACTGTACATCAGTTATTTTGATTTAAAATTCAAGAAAAAAGGACATTTTCACCACATGTACACTTTTCTATTTGAATGCAAAGTGGCAAAATATAGCCATGAATATATGTATAGTACAGTTTTATTTCTAGAGTTTTTACTTCTTATTTAGGGCAATCAGTACATTTTCAGTGCTTTTTATGCAGAACAATTACACTTTATGTTTTGAGTTTTATAAAAAGCATTACATAACCATTGCAACACGTTTACTTTCTATCCTCTAGGTAAGAAAACTTACTCTTTGTATCCTTTGTTATTCAATAGTGCAAGAATTTTAACAGACATTCTATTGATTCACGATGATAGCTATTTGGATAAGAAGTATAAGCAGACTGTTATTAATCAATGTGGTACATGATATTGACAGTTTCAGGATCTGCAGTCTGACTTGCATATACTCTGCATACAAATGGAGAAAAATCACATAGTCTGACAAATTCTAATGTTTCATAGAAAATTCTTTTGTGAGTTGTCTATTTTGCATAGAACTGATTGGAATTAAATAGCTGTTTCTATTCAACTGAGAAATCGATATTCAGAATTCATCTGGTGTCAAATTTGGCTCCCAGTTTAATCCCATGGTTAATTGAAGCATCTCATATTTATATTTATTGTCCTTTTCAAAATTCTATACAGAAATAATATTCATAAACCTATGATTTTATCAAACAATTAAAAGATGAAATATATAGAGCTAGAGGCCATTGTCCTAAGCAAACTAATACAGGAACAGAAAAGCAAATACTGTATGCTCTCACTTATAAGTGGGAGCTAAACAATGAGAACACATGGGTGCTAGGGGAACAACAGACATTGGGGCCCTCATGAGGATGGAGGATGAGAGGAGGGAGAGGAGCAGAAGAAATACCTATTGTGTACTATGCTTATTACCTGGGTAACTATGCTATTTCCCCAGTGACAAAATTATCTGACCAAACCACCATGACATGCATTTGCCTATGTAACAAATCTGCACATGTAACTCTGAACCTAAAATAAAAGATAAAACAAGATAATTTAAGTGGCATAAATTTAACGAAAATGCAGAACTTTTGGCATTAAAGACGGTTTAAAAAGTTTCATTATTCAATTTACTCAACCATACTTTTGGCAGAAATACAACTCTTCAGCTTTCCTGTTCCTCTGTGGAACACATCATCATCTCGCATGACCTCAGAATATCTTCCAAGGTGAGTGTGACAGTGTGTGAAGTAAAAGTGACAAAAACAGGATTATGAAAGATTGCATGGTGGTCCCTAAAATTTACTTCTTCTTTTTGAAAGAGGATTATGAGTCTCATGCATTTCTAAGAAACTTTGTATGCCTACTGTGTGGAATAGAAATTCCCCAGCAACATTGGACTTTGGCCAGTGACATGTAATCAGAAGTTAGATACACAAGTCCAAGCAGAAATCTTGTTATTTTCTGTCTCCATTGCCCTGAGAATTATGTGTCCCAGACAGGTGCCTCATCTTCATCCTAGATCCTTGAATGAAAGGACACATCAAGCAGAGACCTATAGCTACCAAAATCAGACATCAATGATAAATAAACCTTTGTGTCATAAACTATTGAGATGTATGGGTTGATTATTACAACACAAATGATTAATACAAAATGGTTGCTTGTGTTTTTATCTCAAGAAATTGTAAATTGAGTAGGTTTCCTTCATTAATAAGGACAAAAAATATTGTTCCTTTTATTTTATTTTATTATTATTATACTTTAAGTTTTAGGGTACATGTGCACAACGTGCAGGTTTGTTGCATATGTGTACATGTGCCATGTTGGTGTGCTGCACCCATTAACTCGTCATTTAGCATTAGGTATATCTCCTAATGCTATCCCTCCCCCCTCCTCCTACCCCACAACAGTGCCCGATGTGTGATGTTCCCCTTCCTGTGTCCATGTGTTCTCATTGTTCAATTCCCACCTATGAGTGAGAACATGCGGTGTTTGGTTTTTTGTCCTTGCGATAGTTTGCTGAGAATGATGGTTTCCAGCTTGTTCCTTTTAAGGTTTAGAGTACAAAAGTGGGATTAATCTCATTTTAGAACCACTCCATATTAAAAATTGACTCAAGTTAAAAGTACTGCTTTCAATGTATGAATAGAGATAATGATCTATTATTTAGAACTTTACTGTGATATGAAAAATGAGTAGTTTCTTTTACAATGATATTTGTTTTTCAGTCCAAATGGCAAAAATTTTCAAGTCTAATACCATTTCAGTCAAATCTAAGAAACTGTCTAATACTTTGTTGAACCAAAATGGAATTTTATTGTACTGAATATTTTAAAAAATAAGTAGAACTTGTAGTTTGTAAATCTTTTCTTATGCTTCATTGTAACATTTGTTTTATGTAAACACAATTTGCATGTAACAATTATCTGGTCTAGTATAACAAGTTTAATTTTGCAAATCCAAATAGTTAATAATGGCTCAAAATAGTGTGGAACTGTGAAATATTTTGCTAACATTGTGGCTTTTATTCCCATATCTTTAAAATAGTTGTAAAAATAACTTAGTTACGTAGTTAAGAAAACAACCAGAAGCTATATCACAGAGTCAAATATGAAAAGTAAAAAAATTACCATTATTTATTTCATCCCA
Source organism: Pan paniscus (assembly GCF_029289425.2). Lineage (NCBI taxonomy): Eukaryota > Metazoa > Chordata > Mammalia > Primates > Hominidae > Pan > Pan paniscus. Next base: position 117,079,375 of record NC_073253.2, on the reverse strand, counting down.
CAGTCTTACTTTTTAGAGGTAATAACTTAAACATTTTTTTTTAGTTAAAGTTGTTACTCCTTCAGCTCCTCCATTGCCCATACTTCTAAATTCAATTCTTGAGTCTTGATTTCTTGATTTATCAACTTGAGAGTTTACCAGTTGACTTTTGATATCAAACACTAGTAATTTAAATCACTCACACCAATTTCTCAGACTTTAACAAACAAACAAATCACTTGGTGATCTTATTAAAATATTCTTAACAGTTCTGTCCTGAGCTGGTGTTATTGTTTCTAAGATCTCCTATTTCCTTTCTATTAGATTTTATGTTTAAAACATTTATTTGGTTATTCACATAATCTTTACATAATCTTTTTATCCTGTGAATATCTTTATTTTGCTTTCAAACTTGTACATGGATAGTTATTCAAATTGGAATTTCTGTGATGGGTCAAGTGCTGGAGAACTGTATTCTGCTGTCTTGCCGATGTCCTTCCTCCTCATCTATTAATACATTGAATATAGAATTATAGGTTAAAAATTTTTCCTTTCAAAATTCCGAAGGCATTGCGCCACCTTCTACTTTCCAATTTTTTGATGGGACATTTGATGCAAATTTTATTTTTATACCTTTGAAAGTAAACTTATTTTTTCTAGATGCTTTTAAAAGTTTTAATTTACTCTTGAAATTCTGAATATTATTAAAATGAATCTAGGGTTAAGTTGTTTAAAATTTGTTGTACTATTTTCATTTAAAGATCCTTTAAAAATCTGAAGACTTGTGTCTGGATTTCAGTTACTGAAATTGCTTCCTTTACTTTCCCCATTTCCCCTTTGCTATATCTGCTGTGTAGTTCAGCATCTGAGTAATCTGTGAGTCCAGTTCTGATGATTTCTTTGTTTCTTGACAATAAATTGTTTTTTTTTGTGTGTGTATGTGTCATAATTTTTACGAGGTTATACATAATGTGTAGTACAGGAAAGATGAAGGAAAATAGCATTTATGCCAAGAAATGGGCAGGCATTTTCTGCTAGGCTCTTAGTTTAAAGCGTTGCTTCCATTTTGTCAGGAATTGAGACAGGTTTGGAATTTTTTGGTTGCCATGGTTACCCTCAGTGCACCTCCAGCTTCAAACCGCTCTGGTGTTTCTTTGTGTTTAAGCTAGGGGCTGGCCTAATGGAGAATATTTCTCAATGTTTCCTTGTGCCTCAGCTTTCTTTCCTGGGTCATAATGTGAGTGTCTCTCCAAGCTTTCCACTCTCCTCCAGTGGCTGACTGCTGGGTGTTTTCTTGTCTGAAGGTGTGGGGCAAGAGGTGTTCTCTCTTGTCTGGGTCTTGTCTTGGTCTTAAGTAGGCTTTGGGCTTCTAGGTCTCGGGGTGGAGCTGTCTCAGTGATCCTGCTCCTTGTCTCCATGGCAGCTAATCTCGGCCTTCTATAGTTTGCAGATTTTGTTCTGGAACAGTTTTTCTGCTCCCCTCGCCAGAGTAGAATGCTTTTACTGGGATAGGAATCTGAGCCCAGGAATAATTTTTTGCCCCTCTCCCAGGGGTAGGATTTTCTCTTTTACCCTCCTTCAGCCACAGTGAATCTTTGCCTGTGCCCTGGGTGAGGACAGAACTTCCTTTTGTGCCTAAGCTGTTTAAGGATTTTGTTCCGTAAAGAAGTGTCTAGTTAGGGCTTCAGGCTTTTCTCACAGTGGTTGTCACTTCAGTCCTGTAGGCCTGAACCACTATGGAAGAATCTCTTCAATCTTTCACTTTACTTCCAGTCTTTCTTATGAACACGTGATGGACATCATTGGAAAGAAAGAAACCTCGAAGCAGGAGCAAAATCCCCTTGGGTACAATTTGGGTAAAATTTCTTTTATGTAAACATAATTTGCATGTAACAATTATCTGGTCTAGTATAACAAATTTAACTTTGCAAATCCAAAGAGTTAATGATGGCTTGAAACAACGTGGAACTTTAAAATACTTTGCTAACGTTGTGGCTTTTATTTCTATATCTTTATAATAGTTGTAAAAATAACATAGATACATAGTTAACATAACAACCAGAAGCTATACCATAGAGTCAAATATGAAAAGTAGAAAATTACCTTTATTTATTTCATCCCATAGTCTTACTTTTTAGCAGTAATAATTTAAACATTTTTAAAGGGCTTTAGCAATCGTGATGGTTAATTTTACCTGTCAACTTTGCTGGGCCATGGTGCCCAGAGGTGTGGTCAAGCATTATTATAGGTGATTCTGGTAGAGTGTTTTGGGATGAGATGAACATTTAAGATGGTGGACTTTGTGTCAAGCTATGGTCCTCAATAATATGAGTCAGTCTCATCCAATCAGCTGAAGGACAGAAGAGAACAAAAACTGGCCATTCTTGAAGGAGGGGTAATTTTGTCAACAGACTGCCTTTGTACTTAAATTGTAACACTGGTTCTTCCCCGGCCTTCAGCCTGCTGGCTCACCCTCCAGATTTTGGATGTGCCAGCCTCCGTAACTGCATGACTCAATTCCTTAATATAAATCAATCAATCTCTCTCTCTCTCTCTGTGTGTGTCACACACAGACACACATACACACACGTATGTATATGTAGATATACATATATGTATATATACATAACATGAACATATACATATATACATATATACACACATATATACACACACACACATACACACATGCACATCCTGGTGGTTCTGTTTCTCTAGAGAACTTTAATATGGCAATTAAAACTAAATTTACCTGAAATCACATAACCAGCTTGCATGATGCTTGAATTCTTGCATCTTCTGCCTGAGGTAACTCAGTGCTCACATCCCATATCTCTGAGGAGGGACCCATCTTCCCTTGGATTTAGGCTACTTGATTACCTTGCAAACTCAGCTCTGTAATAATTTCAAGAAAAATTGTGATTCTTCAAAATTTTTCCTCAGCATTTTCCTGCTTTTATGATGGAAGCAATATTCTTTCCAGTCTCTACATCCTAGACAGCAAAAGAATTTTCAGTAATAATAATCTTTTATTTCTCTTCATATAATACTGGTGGGTGTTTTTCCTTTAATTATCCTTACAATATTGATATTTGACCCAGGGTTTTGTTTTTAAACCTAATGCTTGGAAAATTAATGTTTCTTTTTCATGCTGTTATTAGTGTGTTCAACCTCTCCTGTTTACAGACAGAGGCCTATGCTGATTAACATAGATAGATAGTAGTCACAGTTCAGATGTCTGCACATCCTCAAGCCTCCACCCTCAGTGGAATGCCTGGATATAGACTTTCTGTAACTGTATGGACTTTATCACCTGGAAGCCTACCTTTTTGTTACAAAGGTGGGGGACATCCAGACAGTCCCTGATGCATGGCAGTCATGCATTCTCTACTCTGGTGGGAGAGCACATGAACAATTTTATTCCTAGGAGGAACTGTTTTCCTTTCTACTGTGTCCCCCACTGTGCTCCTGCAGGTCCTTGCAGAGGCATAGAATCACTGCAGGCTTTAATTTGCCTCTGTCCCAATCCCTATCACTCACATCACGATTGGCCACTAGGAGAAACTTTTTCTCTTTATACAGTACTTTTTAGGGCTCTAGCTAGGAGCAGATCTAGGTATTCTATCAATTAATATATGATGGCTTCCCCACAGCCCATGCTTATTTTTTATCCCTGCCAATTCTAGCCTTAAGACCTTTTCAGGTCATTACCAGGCAAAGCAACTCCCCTCTCTGTATTAGCCTTTTCCAGTTAATGCTTTGGGTTGTAATTTCCTCTGGTCTGATTTGTCATTACATTCTCATATGCATACTATCCTCCAGAAAATTCTTCCTTCATTAATGGCATATTCTCTATTTTCAGAGTTGCCACAATTTGTTATTTATAGTATATCTTTACTGTCATTTTACTGTGATTTTAAAAGGTAGTAAAGGAACATGCTTACAGTAAATTCATCATCTTGAACCAGAATAGTCTTGGTGGATTTTTAGATGAAAGAGAGATAATAGTAGTTTTGGTGAATGTGATTCAGTCCTGCTTAAAAATATATTAATTTCTCCATCTGTTCTTCTATCCATTCATTGGTTATTCATTCAATAAATATTGAGAACTTTCTATATATAAGGCACTATTTTAGGCCTTGTAGTTATAGTGGAGAACAGGATAGATGGAAGCTGGCTTATGTTCAGTTAGGAAAGTCATTAATTATTAGTGATTTAATTACAGTTGTAATAGATTCTATATGAAGAAATAAGTTTGGAATGACAGAATTTCCTATTAAATTTTCAGGATTCCTAATATAATCTGGAGGTGAGAGGAGATTTCTTAAAGTAAAACTCAAGTTCTGTTCTAGAGCGAGGAGACTGTCCATAAATTTCTAAGAAAGAAATTTGGGAAAAAATATTTTATGCCCAGAAAATAGAATCAAATGAAGTCCCTATTATACTTGGAATTTAGTCAGATCTGCATCCTTCTCTTTCACAAAATTGAGTTCATTATTTCCCTTTTTTCTTGTATGTACAACTGTGCATCCTATAAATTAATGTCAGGGACTCAGACAGGATTCCAATATCTACTCTGTTACTAATTAAAGTCTATGTTTTGGAAAGGTTACTCAACAATCTTATGCTCCATTAAAATGGTTTAAATAATTATAATTTCTATAAGAATTTTGAAGAGCAAAGTTAATAAGAGATAATAATTAAGATAAATCGAAATATTCATATGTTTGACTTAAACACCTTACTTCTGCTATTTAATTCTGCAGAACTAATGCAACAATGATATAAAGCTGTGCCAAGTTTTCATTGTAGCATTATACAAAATAGCAAGAAACAATAGCCTAATTTTAATAATATAAAGGATGATTAGGTAAATTCTGTTACATCATTTCCTGTTAAAATGAGTAGCTCCAGAAACCATATAGAAGCATGGGAAACTATATTCTAAAAGTAACATAAAGCATCATATACAAATTTACTTGGAACTGGGATTACAGCTATGCAACATATTTTGTATTATGCAAAGGCATAGATGAAATTTGCAAAAGTGAAAATAGTTTTGTTCATGTAGTGGCTTAGTGAGCTATTTTCTTTTTTCTTATAAGATTCATGATATAAAAATTTAGAGGAAAGAAATGACAACATAGCTATAAAAAATTTGGCCCTTTTCCTTTGTCTTGGGGCTTAATAAAACAAAACTTGTCAAGCTAGTTTTGAGCTAGACATAGGAATGTTGTGATCTTCATGGATAACATAATTCTCATGCTTCAAATACAGAAGATGCTGCAAAGTGAGATAAGGGAACCAATTATCTCTCTGCATGTGTTAAATTCAGTCATCCCTTTGGGCATTCAGCCTATTTGTCTTTAATAGATTTCTATTAAAACAAAAGTGGTCCTGGAAAGGGTAACTCCTTAAGGTGTTATTGAGTAGAGCCTTGGCTGACACTGGTTGGCTGAACCCATATTTCTATGACAAAAAGATATGAGAGAATCTAGGGTGAAAATGGAAAAGGTGAATAAGAAATTGGAGAGTAGAGAGTAGGGACTACACTAAGTCTAGGAAAATGCCCAAGAGATGTTATCCCAATTAACAGTTTTGTCTTAGCATTAGTCTCATGTTTTTGTTTGCTTTTAAAAATATATAGCAATACTTATCTGCCTGTCAATTTATTATATATCAGTCATCAGTTTCTTTTTCACAAAGCACCCCTGAGGGGCACAGCAAGGCATTATATATAAGAAGAAGTCTAAATGGGAAAATTAGAATGGGAGAAAATACCTATTAATAGAAAAATCAAAATCCTATGGAAGAAAACACAATTATATTAACAATGTGAACCAGCAGAAGTGTCACAGTTGGGCTTTAAATTTGACTCTAAGTTTTCAGGAAGCCAAAAAAAATAAATGAAGACATGGTTTATTAAATATTTCTGATTATAAAACTAACAAAAAGTAAGCATGTGAGTTTGACTAGAGTCAAAGCATGTGATGCAATTCAGCAGTAAAATATTTCTTGTGCCTGGAGAGGGGATCCCATTTTAAATTTTTTTCTCAGATCACTATTGTCATACAAAGTAGATGACCAAGTGCAATGCCAGAGTTCTGCACAATGGGAGGATTTTCCCTGGCCCCAGATTTGCACACCATTCCTTAGTGAGGGTAGTGTAACTGCTGTCCGTTTGTGATTTGCATCCGCATGCTAAGCTGACCCATCTCTGAACCAAGCTCAAACTTTTCTTCTTTAGTCAGCTGGTTAGGAGATTTCCCATATGGCCATGGGTGTAAGCAGAGGGAGGTTTACTGGTGCAACAGCAATGAAGTGGAGTTCTGGGCTACATACTCATGCAGCTTGCTTATGATTGGTTCTGCTTGTGCTAGAACTCTGATGTACCATTTTCATCTTATGATCGATTTTGTTGGTCCTCTTATTCATGTGAAAATATTCAGCTCATGATTGGCAAATATGCTGCATAATCATATAGTGCCCCGTGGACAAGCTCTCTATCTTAGTAATGTGGCAGGAGTTGCTTTTTCAAAAGGTATATCATTTTAGTTGCAGATGGCAAGACATTGCTCAATAGCTCTAGTAGTTCACATTGTGATTCTCATGTTGGACTTTTCTGTAAGTTTCATGTGGCATATTTTCCTCCCACCAAAATGTCTTACACCATAGAGTCTGCCAGTTCATTTGCCTCAGTGATTGAGCTGTTTACATTGCAATGTAATGGTTCAGTGGGGTTTTTTCCTGCTCTCTAAGTCCCATAAAAAGCTGCTAGGGTCCCATTCTTTCATAAATAGGGCTTTTATCTTGGCAGAACAAATCCATGACTACGAGCTATCAAGGAGGCCCTCTGGCTTTCACAATTAGCTATCAATTGGGGACTAATTGCTCTCAGACTTTCTTTATCTTTTCTTATATCATCAATTACTCTTAGTAATAACCACCCAATTGCATTGTCCACATAGTTACTATTTGCCTCATATTTTTCCAAATGCTTGACAAAATGCATCAACAAATGTATTTTCCTCCCTTGGAATATCATCCCAGTTTACCAGTGGTGAGAGTTTTTAACAGATGGCTTGTCACCTGTGCCAGAGTCTATAGTTCTCTATCTGCCAGCAGGTGTGGAAGTTCTTACTGCAAGGCGGTAGGAAGTGATACACTTCTAAACATCCATTTTAGTGCCTTTTTTTCTTGGGCCAACCTGTTACCAACTGTTGAAGACGTGTTCTCTAAGAAGCACGCTCTGAAATGCAGTTTTAACACCTCCCTCTCTTTGCCCAAGATTGACATAGCCTTCCTCTCTCATTCATGAATTCCATCTTTCTGATGGCAGCTTCACAAGTTTTGTTGTGAATACATTACCCAGAGAGAGCTCTCAGACTACTGAGCTGAAATCCCAGGAAAATCTTTAAAGCGTTATAATGAAAGCTAATTAGTTAGCTGATAAAAGAACAAATTTCATCAGTGTAAATTGGCACGTGTATGCTTTCCTATACACGGAATACCAGAAATATTTACCTGAATATGACTGCCAAATTCATGGTAATTAAAAGCATAAATACAGGTTTCCATCATAAAGATTTCAGCAAGCTGTTAAAATTCATAGACACTCCTCTATCATTATACCCACTGGGCCTTATTACAGACTCTGTCCAGATACAGTCTGGTAGAGTGTCAAGTTCTGTTTATAGTTTAAAAAGTAGTGTTTGTTAGAAAAGTGACTGAACACTTGGGTGGCTTTTTGGGATCCTTAACTGCATAGTAGAGAGAGAGTAACTTATATCCTTACTAATTTCCCAAGAGCAATGTAAGCATTAATTATATAACGCCATGAGACATTCGAAGCTTTTTAATATTAAATCAAAGATTACTAGTAAAACTTTTAACTTTTTCCACAAGTCTAAACTAATAGTTATTGAAACTTTTCAGTAAAAATTTAAGATATATGTCTTAGTCAGGCCATCTTAGCTTTTTTCAGTGATTAATCCTAATTATTGATTTAAGAATTCACCTTGTATATTAGTTTAACACTAAAACACGCTAGAATTTTAGAAACCAAAATCTTCTTGAAACTGCAAGAGGACTTTGGTAATCGATAATTAAGAGGTTATTTTATCAAAAGTTGAAAAATGTGGTTTATAGATATTTTCTGAAGGGCTGTGGCTGGTCACTTTAGAGAAAATCCGGAACGAATATTGAAAATATAAAAATTGTTAGTTAGAACACACCATAACACACAAGTATTGATTTCAAAATAATTATTTGATGGAGGCATAGTTTGCCTTGGATAATTCCAAGACTTTTCTATGTAGCCACTTCTTCCATTAGTGGCTCAGTTATAGTCTTTCAATAATATCCTTAGAATTGTGTTCCTATATTCTTTTTATCTTTTTTCTTTGTAGTAATTATTTTTGGTCTCCAGAAATATTTGGAATTTAACAAGGGATAGAGTTAATCCAGAGAATAGAATGAAATATCAGGTGTCAGAAAGCAGGTAAGATATTTTGTGAGGGATGTGAATTTGCTGGTCCTTCTTTTAAGAACAGTGAAGTGTGTGAGGTTTTACCATACTTGCAAGCTAGCAAGTTTGCCTGTCGTAGTTTTATGGATGATGACAGAAGGCATGAGACTCCTACCTAGGTCAGAAACAAAGAGTTTTATTACTCATGACACATGAACTTCATGATCACACTGAGCATGAAATTCATGCTATATTTAGTTCCTGTTACCCCCTAAGTTCTGCAAAGGTTATGCAAAGTCAGGCCCAGGTGGATATGGTCTGCACACATGGATTTATATCACAACTGAAGGAACTTGGAATTTAGGAAATCCTCAATCTTATAAAGAGGGCTCTAAGCAAACCTACCCAACCTTTGCCTTAGAGGAACACCTATGCCTTATACATTATTGCTACTATTCTGGTCAGAAAACATATTGCCCTCTTCCTTAGAGTGGGGTAATATCTTCTTCCAAGATTGTATTCTATACATACATTCTTGATAAGATAGTATGGAAAAAAGCTGTCAATACCTTTTCATAAAATGTTAAGAAATGCAAAATTTCCATAGGGAATTGTCTCTCAACTCTGTACTCTCTTTATCCATTCACTCCTTTGCTCATTCATTTATTAAACAAATTGTTTTGATTACTTTCTGGAATGGTAGTTTGTACCTACAAGCCTTCAAGTAACTCACAGTCTAACTATAAATAGGAAAGTATCCATTTATCAGGCTGGAAGGCTTTGGCTGGCTCTTCCATTTTCATGTTGGAAATAAATATTGATGTAGTTTGTGGAACTTCTGAAAAAATTCCCTTAAAAAAAAAAGATAGTTTGCAGTTTATCTTACTATCCAACTGTTTCCCTACCCCCTAGTTTGGTGGAACCATCTAAAATCTCATTAAAGATCCTTTGGTGATTATTTATTTACAATATATTTTCTCTAGAAAAAATACAAAATCATGAGAATAGGATAGATAATTTGCTGAAAAGTACTTCAACTACTGGCTGTCCATCTGAAAGGATATAACATAAAACCAGTCTTTAACCACAAATAAGAACAATTCTAAATGAATGAAAGACCTATATATAAAAAATAATTTTACCTTGCAAGAAAATCTAGGAGACTAGTTAAGTGTGGAGAAGACTTCTTAATTGAGAATAAAACTCTGATTTTATAAAAGAGAAGATAGAAATATTTAAACTTATAATGACAAAATACCATAAAGAAATAGACAAATGCTTAATTTGAGAAAACAGATTTTTAGTGCAGATGATAACACATTTTAAAAAAGTTTTCAAAAGATTGACAAGGAGATGGCAAACAACTGAGTAGATAAATATGTACCTTATTGCAAAGCATATTCATATGTTCTCCCTACACACAAAAAGTTGTTTAAAATCACTAGAAGTTAGTGAAATACAAATTAAAGTAAAGTAAAATAAAATTTAAAAGATTTATAACATCTACTGCTAGTGGGGATATGAGAAAAAGGAAATTTCTATATACTACTGATGGAAACGCAAATTGTTTTTTTCACATTTTGGGGAAAACTGTTGACATCTATTAAAAATTCGTATGCTATTTGACCTAGAAATGTCACTCTTAGGACTCTATCTCATAGAAACCAAAACATCAGTATGTAAGGAGATATATTAGAATATATGTACATTCATATTTACATTTTTTTGTGTTGACAAAAATATTGAAAACCAAGTGAATGTACCTGATAGGGGGATAGTTGAATAAACTATGGAACTAACAATGTGGGAGGTTATGCCATTAAAAAGAATTAATTAGAACCATATTATTTAAAGTAAAGAGGTTTGGAAGAATTATTTCTCATGAGAGCAGATAAAAGGGTGTATCCTTTATTTTTCTAAAACAAATCATAAGACCGTATTTTCTGTTTATTATCCCACAATCATGGAGAAAAAGATGAACAGCTACAAACCAGATTTTAACTTGATCTACCTGCAGGGGTATGTCATGTGATGTGGGGAGGGGAGGAAGTGACAAAGAGTGAAAGATGGGAAGCAGGCAAAAATGGAAAACTAAAGCAAAAGCTGGCACTGAAAAAGGTGCAGATGATGTGATCACACTTATCCAGAAATAGAAATATTTTTTGAACATATGCACAAAGATTTTAGATAATGCTTAGAAAAAAATAAAGGGTAACATTCAAATATGTATTTATATTCTCAATGATTGCCATCAATGTCTGTTTCTGATAGAATTAAATTTCATGCATAGTCACTATTTTTCTTGGTACTATAAGAATGCCTTTATGCTATTTTTTATTCTCTGTGTGAAGATAATTGAATTTCTTATTATAAAATATTATATCCAGTTTTAAATAATATTATAGAAATATGGAATTATACATTTTTTAAAAAATGTGTAAATTATAGACACTGGAGAATTCATAAGTTAAATATTTGGACAGAAATAAAAGTGACAAGCATTTTTAGTGAAGTCACACATCATGCACTGATATTAACATCACTTTGGCCAAAAGAGTTTTCTCCCTTATAAGTTAGCATTTAGTAGCTCACCATTTTATCTAACTTTGTCCCCTGATCTCCAGACCCCTTACACATCTGCATTTAGATATCTAGTGGACACCTCAAACCAAACATGCTTACATCAGACCGAATGTATTCTCCCTTTAAGCTTCTCATTTTAGAAAATGCCTTCTGCTTATCCAGCTGTTTAAGGGACAAGGGTGGGAGGGAATTATTTGAGTAATCCTTGATTCCTCTTTTACTTGTTCAACTCACATTGTGGATATTAAAAACCCTACTGGTTGCACCTTTGAAATGTTCAAAATCCAGCCACTTCGTGCTTCCACTACAATGATTAGAGTCCAAGATATCTTCTCTCAATTGAACGATTTTACCAGCTTCCCTTCTGTTTATTAGCCTTGCTCCCATGCCTGTTGTGTTACAGTGTATTCCCTAAAAGGAATCAAGATTTTTATTTTTAAATGTAAGATAAGTTATGCCACTCCTCTGCTGAAAGCCACCAGAGCTGCACTGTCCAATATATTGGCATTAGTCACATGTGACTCTGTACTTTTAAATTTTAATAAATTTAAATTAAAATTTCAGTTCATCAGTTGTAGCTAGTAGCTACCTTTTTGGACAGTGCAGCTGTTTTCATCAATTTAGAAAGCTCTAGGACACAGCTGAGCTTAGGGCCTATTCATTTCACACCAACTGAAATCCCAAGTGCTATCATCTACCATCCCCACTTCTCAGATCTCACTTCACAAAGCTCTTTAATGTGCTGGGCTCCAGCTACAATTTCCATGCTCTGCCTGGAATGGAACACAGAGCCACACTATTGCCTCATTGTCCCAAAGTCTTTGCACGTAATGTTTTTCTGCCTAGAAGGGTTATTTATTATAATGTGAGATGTTAGAGGTAGCTGCTATAGTAGTAACTTCATAGTCTCAGTGGCTAAAAAATCAGAAATCTATTTTACCTTCATTAAATGTACTATACTTATGTACAGAATCACATATATATTATATATATATATATACACTACATACAGCATTACATTTATAAAGTATTAGGATGTTCATTATGGGAGTGGCACATTATGGGAGGTAATGGGGAAGAGGGCTCTCTGTTTAAAGCAATAATGACAGGCTCAGTGTGAAGGACACTTTCTGCCACCTTAAAGCTTGCCGTTGGGTCAATATCCACTCAAGAGTTAGAGGAAAAAAGAAAGTAAAAAATGTTTGAGGAGGTTTGTTTGGGCCAGAATTACTTCTACCTATATTTCATCTCTGTTTAAATATCTCCTCCCCATAGGGATTTCACTGATCACTCTATCTAAGATAGCTCATTTCCACCCATCTTTTCCAGTCCCTTAGTTTGGTTTAAATTTTAAAATAGCCCTTATCATGAGCTGCTATATTATATATTTATTTTTTATCTTATTTACCCAAAAGAATATAAGCATTATGATGGTATGTTTTTATCCTGTGTTGTTCACCACTCTATCCACAGTCCACAGAACAATATCTGGAACATAGTAAGACTGAGCTCAACAGATGCGCACTAAATACATAAACGAAGGTCTTGCCTTACTCTCTTCCTGTTTTTCTTCTTACAAAAATAATTGAGCACTATTTATGCCACACTGCTAGTAGTTTGCCACTGCTATAATATCTGTCATGGACAGATAAACCATAATCGATGCATGAGCAATGATTAAAGTAGGCATGTGGGTGATAAAGGAGGGCTATTTGCCCAGTTGTATATATGATTATGCAAAGAAATTTAAAAATGAAGAAAAAAATAATAACTAAATGTAGTAGAGCCTAGAGAGAAAATAGATCATTGGAGTGGGGTGGGGGTGGGGAAGACAAGAACCAGGAAGAAGTAGAACTCAGTGTTGCTGTGAAGCCTTACCTTGGTGTCTGCAGTGTACTGTGAAGTCATATTGCCAGCAGCATTACGAGAAAAGGTCCCAGTCTAACCTGATGCAGCGATGTAGCGTGTGATGGTATCATCATCCTCAGAGATAAGCAGGGTATTATACTGGAGTAAGATATTTAAAGATAGTTATACTCCAGAATGTTAGCTTTTCCGTGGGTGAAGGCAGGGAACTTCAACAGAAGGTGGGGATGGAATAGCAAGATGTAGCAGCAAGGGATGGTTTTTGTAGTATCTACAAGGACGAGGGGTATGTTGTGTCACATACACAAGACAAGAATACTGAGAGACATGGACATGTGAGACAGGGTTGTAGTCATGGTTACAATTGGGTGAGGACAAATACATCCTTAAACAATATGTACATTAACTAATTTTTTAAACAACAATCAGTACTCTTATTACCATGTGACAATCACTTATCTAGGTATTACGGAAACAGCTCTGAACAAGACCAAATCATAGCCCTTATGAAGTTTACCTTGCAGTGGGGAGCCTGACAATAAGCTACTATTCTCTTCTCAGAATATGAGTTTAGGCAATGATAAGTAATGTGGAACCAAGCAGGTAAAGAATGATGGGAAAATGGGCTGTTTTGTGTTGAGTGGTGTGGGAAGGCCTCATTGGTAAGGTGACATTTGAACAAAAATTTGAAGTGAGAAGCCAATGTGTGCAATAATGTAAGTGAATTAAATAAGTTTCATATAGAGTGATTATTAAGTTTAAAGGATTCTGTTTTGTGAGTTCATAGTAGGCATAATATTTATGGGGCACATGAGATATTTTGATGCAGGCAGACAATGCTCAGGATGCTATTTGGGAGAGTGGAAGAAAGAGCAGTTGTGAGACTCCCTGCCGTATATTCTTATGCAGAACACAAGGACAATGCATGGCATAGCTGTGATATTGCTGCTTTTCATTACTGTTTCAGATTCTACATGCATTCTCATGGTACTTTATGTGAAATGCTAAACACACACTTCCTTATTGGTATGGCTATAGAGGCATCTCTAAGAAGACTTTATAGGACTTCCACTGCGTTCCAATCACTCATGATGGATTCCTGTTTCCCAAATATTCTCTCATTACAGTGCAATGATCTAATGACTTGTTTGTCCTCCCCACTTTCTCCTACTCCTAATATTACCAAGAGCATTACCTCCTTGAGGGTAGAGAGTACCCCAACTGATGTTTAATATTTCCTTCATTTTAAATGTAGGCATGCACACAATAGAATCAGAATATGTTGAATAGAAATGGCAGATTTTTATACTCTCTTCTAGTTGTCACAGATATTATAAAATATAATTTGCACTTACTACTATATTGAAATGATGGTAGTTACTAGACTTACCTATGCAGTTTTTAATGCATTAAAAATAAAATAATTAACTTTGTTATAAATTTGATTTTAAATTTTGATAAATGTACTTCAAAATAATTAGTTTCTTTCATTATCCTATATATTTTACTTTAGGCATTGAGAAATATTATCTCAGATGGGGTCTGTAGGTTTCATCAGATCTCTAAAGGTATCCATGGCATAAAAAATGTTACTATCTCTGCTTTAAATCCAGCTAATTTATATAAAAATAGTTTGGATAAATCAGAGCTAATCTTTTCTTTTTCCTCATAATACTCTCCCTAGGTGATCTCATTAATTCTTCTGGCATGGTGTTAATTACTGCCACATTCTGATAACTCTGTTCCCAGGTCAGACAACTTCTCTCAGTGGGAATGTAAGTATTTTGCTACTTATTTGACATTCTCATCTGATGTCCCAGATCATTTCAAACTTAACATATCCCAGATTGAATTTCTTATCCTCCCCTCCCGAGTCTGTTTCTACCCACTGAGCGACATTCAACCTGTCGCTCAAGCTGAAAATCTAGTAGTCATCCTTGATTTCTCCCTTTCTGTTACCCAACATCAAATCCCAGGGAAGATTCTGTCAGTTCTGTTCTCAACTTGAATGTGCCCATGTCTCTCCATCTCCACTGTCCTCACTTGAATGTAAGCCATCATCAGACTTTTTGTCTAGATTATTGCTGCACCTTCCAAGGTGTTTTTAACATACCAGGCAGAGTAATCTGTTAAAATACAAATTGGATTACGTAATTCCCTTAAAATCCTTCCATGACTTCTCATTGCATTTAGAATAAGTTCTAAATCCCTTTTGTCTTCTGAGTAATTTATTCCCTGCCTGTCTACTCTCATTGGTAGCACTCCTCTTCTCACTAGCTATATTCCATTCATGCTAGATTTCTTTCAGTGTTCCTCTACTTTTCCTCTCTCCTTCTTTCTCCAACTTGCTCTCTGCCCTAGTAGGTCTTTATAGACCACTTCAATGCTCTCTTTGCCATGTAGCTCACTGGGTTGACTGACAGGGTGCCTTAGCAGGAGATGTGAGGGAGAGATTATTTTTTTTCCCTCATTCTCTCCCTGTGCAGCCGCCTCTGGCTGACTCCATCCATTGGAAGGTCAAGTCCTTTCAAGGTGGCCTGATCTGTCTTATTTTGGGTTCTGGTAGGCACTGCCCAATCTCATCCTTTCAAAGATGTTAATAGTTTCGCTTAATACGACCAGGACACTGTGTTCCCTGCTCATAACTGCAAATCATCCCTTTAATAATTCCTCTTCTAATTAGACTACTGTGAGCATGCCACTTGTTCCTAGCAGAACAGTGGCTCTCTAAATTTACTCCTATTTCAAGGCATTTCTACATTCTGTTCTTTTATTTGGAATGTGCTTTCTCACATTCTTCACATTATTGTCATCTGTTTGTTTCTAAATATCAGTTGAAATGTCTTCTTCGGAGGTGTTCTCCTTAACCTAGGTACAGTATGGTGGGATCCCTAATATAGTTTTCAATGGCCATATGCTGTTTCTATTATACCATTTACACTTGCATTTATATATTTGTTCGTTTCTTTGGTTTATTTGTCTCTGTTTCGTAGTGGACTGCTAGCTTTCTGGGCTCACAGAGTTTGTCTGCCTTGCTTACTATTGTGTGCGTCCCCAGTAACTAGCATAGTATGTCACATATGATAGTGTCTAAAGCATATTGAATATTTACTCTGTGCCAAGAATTGTCTTAAATGCTTTATGTATGTTAACTCATTTAATCCTCACAGTAACTTTATGGCATGTGTGTCTGAATGTGTGTGCATATGATTATTATTTTTTTCCTATTTTACTTATGAAGACTCTGAGATGCAGAAAAATTAAGTATTTCACCCAAGATCACACCCTACTAAGCGACTTAAGTGGAGGCCTTATGTACATGCAAAGATACATTGTGCTTATCTGAATAGTACAATTTAGCCTGCATTTTGTAGGATTATCAAAAATACATACCTGAACACTAAATGTGAAAACAAATCTTGTAAGCAGCTTAGGGCACAATTTGAGTGTGAACCACATCTTCATTTATCAGAAATGATTGGCATATTTAGTGCCTCAGTCTCATTTTATGATTTTGAGTTATTTAACAACAATCAGTAAACTGTATTAGATTATACTTTCTCAAACCTTCACTCTAAATAACACTGTGACCCAAAACACGATCTCATAACCTAAAATTTTCCTCCATTCTTTCTAGCTGTTTCTTTCTACAGAGATGTGAATTGAAGGATCCAAGAGCACTTTTCATATTAGCCTATAGAAACTACTGGGGAAAATATAAGTCTTAGCTGAAGGAATCTTCCATCGGTTAGTTTCCCTCAATTTGCTGAGCATAATTGCATTTCCACATGTATAGAGCAAAGAATTCTCATTGTGTGTGATGTTTGAAAGAGTAGGGTTAATATATTTCGTGATCTCTAACATACAACATCTAGGAATAAATAGTATGTAGATTTGCAATAGCACATTTACCTACTATAGATTTATCTATTTTATGAATAAATAGAATAGCATTTACCAAAGCATTTTCTGCACAACACTAGTATCACAGGATAAATGCTTAGTGTAATGGTTTCCTGATTAAATAAAATGTGAAAGCCTGCGTAATCTGTTGCCTCTTAAATTCGTTAAATGCTTGAGCATACCACATGTTTTGAGAAGTCCTCAAGTAAACAAGAAATCTGTTAATTTAGTTATTTCAAACTTAGTTGAACAAGATTCGTTTTTCTCTGAAACACCTAGCAATGTATCATGGAAAAATTCTACATAACAAGCTTGAAGAAATACTGCTATAGGATTTTTAAAGTCTGTGTTTATATATACTGGCATGAGTAAAATATTGTCTTGTAAATGTGAGAATAGATGTTGATCTAAAAATAACATATGAAAAGTCCTGAGGAGTTTCCTTTACCACTGTAGAAGTAGAAATAAATTATTTATTTACCAAAACTTTTATTATTCTTACTGTCCATATCCTCCCCTATAGTAGCGTTAAACTCTAGTTCCAATGAAACATGGTAGATGCCCTTAATAAATTTCACACAATAGAAGCATTTCCTCACATAAAATGTAAAAACAGACTGAATATCAGTGGTAAAGATAATGGTTGCATTCCTGTGTATTATACTCTAAGAAATTCTATTTAAGGTTGCTAACAAAAATGATCTCTATTTACAAAATACTAGGATGTTTCTTCATTTATCATTTAAAATAAATAACCTTGGGAAAAAGCAAACCAGAGAAGAAAGAGCTATCACTATGAGTTACGGAACATTTTCAGAGGAAAATATAACAATTATTGAATTAAGAAATAGAAGGATTTTTTTGTTTTGTTTTAAATGTGGAACTTAAATACAGCATCTGAAGAATAGTTGTTTCCATGCAACTCAATGCTAATAACTCTTAAAGTTCCCTTTCTATTTAGTCAATTACTTTTCCTTATATTTGTCTTCTATACCTGTTTGTAATTTATTATCCTAAACTCTTTCTCTATTGAATAGATCTTTTAATGATTATTGCAGTGTCTTCACATTGGCTCTCCGTTTCTTTCCCCTCCTCCCAAAATAAATACCTCCCCAAACTCTATTCTGTGTGGGATGTGTGAAAGACAATCTTTCTTATTATAGACAGGCAAACAAAGCTTTGCCCTTTCAACTCTCCTTATTCCTCTTCTACCTTGTTTAGTTCTCAGCAGCTGTGCCTGTGCCTGATGACACTCACTTTCAGAAAGCATAAATTGAGAAATGATTATGCTACTTTGTGGATTTTCTATTCCAAAAACGGTCAGCCTCTGTGTGATTTTTTTCACATATGAAAAGTCTTTTTATGTTAAGTTGGGTTTAGGTGATTAATCAAATAGTATAGCTTCTTTCTTTGAATAAAGGTAAATTAGGGACATTTAGTTACTGTAAGAACAGTAGGAGCCTTCTGTTGTGAGGCGTGTGACTTGTCCATTTAACTTTATTATGTCTGTAATGAAGCATCTTCAATTTGGGGGCAGGAGAATGTGTGCTTTATTGAGTCATAAACTCATCACTGGGGAAAGCTGCTTGGGACAATTGTATTTGAAGGGTGACATCTTGATTAAAAGGAGTACTGTGGAAAGGAAGTATACATTATTTCCTATTTCTAGGGGCTTCTGGCATGGAATTTATGATCTTAACAGAGTTAAAGGTTGCCAAAAATTCACTATGCATGGAAGTCATTATTGTCTTTTTATTTAAAATATTT
Source organism: Pan paniscus (assembly GCF_029289425.2). Taxonomy (NCBI): domain Eukaryota; kingdom Metazoa; phylum Chordata; class Mammalia; order Primates; family Hominidae; genus Pan; species Pan paniscus. The sequence goes on along the minus strand of NC_073253.2, from coordinate 117,060,810 downwards.
TCAAATAAATTTATTTTAAGTCTTGGATAGATTATAAAATTGCTGTCTGGGCATAATTTTCTCAAAGGCAAAATTTATTAATGCTCAGTTTTATAAATGAGTTTTGTAAGTATGGTATTCAAATTGTTTCAAAGTTATTTTGTTGTGGAAAAACAGGCTTTTGGTGAAAGCAGGTAATGGTTGTTTGAATTCTGGAAGTAAGGTGAATCAAAAAGATTACTTAATCCAGATATCAGCCCTCCTACCATCTCTAATTATGTGTTCATGAATTATTTGCCTGTTATTCCCATATCCATATGTATACTGGTCAGTCCTTCTTCCAGTTTTTGTAAGGAATCAACCCATGCAGTGTCACTATTAGTGATCGAGTATCTTTTAATAAGAATTTCACAGGGGAGATACATAAGGAAGTATATATGTCACACGCCCAACATCAAACTACCAAAAAGTGCACACTGTTGTTCTCCACCATGTCACCTGAGTTGTCACCTCTTTCCTTGTCTCATGCAGTGCCCATTTTGGCCAGCTCCTATCATTTAAGATTTTCTCTTAAACATTTTCAAATCCTTTTTTTCTTCATAAATGTCAGTCCCAACTTATAACCCAATTCTATTTCCCTAATTTCCTTCACAGCCAAACTTAGTCTTCCCACCTATAGAAACCACACTTCTTAATAAAATGAAAACTAAACATATAGAAACTCAAAAGTTATTTTCAAATAAAGTTAATTTGATCTTAAAGTAATACTACTGTTACATGGCACAGTAAATACTCTGACCATGAAAAATTTTTCTTTATTATGATTATATCCATTCTTGCAGGAATAAGGTGGTATTGCATTGTGGTTTTGATTTGCACTTCCCAGATCATTAGTGATGTTGAGCATTTTTAATATGTTTGTTGGCCATTGGTATATCTTCTTTTGAGAAGTGTCTATTCATGTCCTTAGCCCACTTTTGGATGGGGTTGTTTGTTTGTTTCTTGCTGATTTGTTAGAGTTCATTGTAGATTCTGAGTAATAGTCCTTGGTAAGATGTATAGATTGTGAATATTTTCTCCCACTTTGTGGGTTGTCTGTATACTCCGCTGACTGTTCCTTTTGCTGTGCAAAAGCTCTTTAGTTTAATTGAGTTCCAGCTATTCATCTTTGTTTTTATTGCATTTGCTTTTGGGTCCTTGGTCATGAAATCCTTGCCTATGCCAATGTCTAGAAGGGTTTTTCCAATGTTATCTTCTAGAATTTTTATACTTTCAGGTCTTAGATTTAAGTACTTAATCCTTCTTGAGTTGATTTTTATGTTAAGTGAGAGATGAGGATCCAATTTCATTTTCCTACATGTGGCTAGCCAATTATCCCAGCACCATTTGTTGAAGAGTTTCCTTTCTCCACTCTAAGTTTTTGTTTGCTTTGTTGAAGATCAGTTGGCTGTAAGTATTTGGGTTTATTTCTGGGTTCTCTATTCTGCTCCATTGGTCTATGTGTCTATTTTTATACCACTACCACGCTGTTTTAGTGACTATGGCCTTATAGTATAGTTTGAAATCTGGTGTGTGTGTGATGCCTCCAGATTTGTTCTTTTTGCTTAGCCTTGCTTTGGCTGTATGGGCTCTTTTTGTTTGTTTGTTTGTTTTTATCTTTTCATGGTTCCATATGAATTTTTGAATTTTTCTCTAATTCTGTGAAGAATGATGGTGATATTTTGATGGGGATTGCATTGAATTTGTAGATTGCTTTTGGCAGTACGGTCATTTTCAGAATATTGGTTCTACCCATCCATGATCATGGAAGGTGTTTTCATTTGTTTGTGTCATTTATGATTTCTTTCAGCAGTGTTTTGTAGTTTTCCTTGTAGAGATCTTTTAGCTTGGATGCTGTGATCAGGGAACACTTCTACACTGCTGGTGGGAATGTAAACTAGTACAGCCACTGCGGAAAACAGTGTGGAGATTCCTTAAAGAGCTAAAAGTAGTACTGCAATTTGATCCACAATCCCACTACTGGGTATCTACCCTGAGGAAAATAAGTCATTATATGAAAAAGATACTTGCATACATATGTTTATTGCAGCACAATTAACAATTGCAAAAATGTGGAATCAACACAAATGCCCATTAATCGATGAGTGGATAAAGAAACTGTGAGATATATATATATATATATATACGCACAGACACACACACATATATATACACATACACACACACACACACACACACACACACACACACACACACACACACAATGGAACACTGCTCAGCCATAAAAGGAATGAATTAACAGCATTCACAGCAACCTGGATGAGACTGGAGTCTCTTGAGTCTCACTTAGAATAGTAGTCTTACTATTCTAAGTGAGACAACTCAGGAATGGAAAAGCCAAACATCATATGTCCTCATGGATATGTGGGAGCTAAGCTATGAGAACACAAAGGCATAAGAATGATACAATGGAGGCCGGGCGCGGTGGCTCACGCCTGTAATCCCAGCACTTTGGGAGGCCGAGGCAGGCGGATCACGAGGTCAGGAGATCGAGACCATCCTGGCTAACACAGTGAAACCCCGTCTCTACTAAAAATACAAAAAATTAGCCGGGCGTGGTAGCGGGCGCCTGTAGTCCCAGCTACTCGGGAGGCTGAGGCAGGAGAATGGCGTGAACCCGGGAGGCGGAGCTTGCAGTGAGCCGAGATCGCGCCACTGCACTCCAGCCTGGGCGACAGAGCGAGACTCCGTCTCAAAAAAAAAAAAAAAAAAAAGAATGATACAATGGATTTTGGAGACTTGGGGGGAAAGGTGGGAGGGGGCGAGGGATAAGAAACTACACATAGGGAATAGTGTATACTGCTCGGATGATGGGTGCACCTAAATCTCTCAAATCACCAGTAAAGAACTTATGTAATCAAACACCATCTGTACCCCAATAATCAGTGGAAAAATAAAATATTTTAAAAATTAAAAAAAATTGTTTCTGGTGATTCTGACAACCCCAAAAATACATTAATTGCTTTACTAGCCTGGCAGCATTAGTGGTTGAAAGTGCATGGAACAATAGCTATGTGTCTGTAGGCAGCAATAATTTAACAAGAAACACCAATTAGCATTGTAAAAATCCATTAATGTTTGACACTAACTTATCCTAATTTTGATTTTCATTTATGTGAATACTAGAGATTCAAGTATGGAGGAAAACCCCCAAGTTTCATTTAAAATACATGTTATTATTACATGACTGCATTGGGATGACTCAAAAACAATCATAGACATTTACAAGCTTATTACAAGGTAAATAACTGAGGACATCATGAAAATGATCAGGAACAGTTACACTCTGGTGTGTTGTCCCACTGGCACCTGCAGTGTGCCAAATGGATGAATATATGCTATGGTATAGTGCAACTCCAGTTCTGTGCATACAATTTATCTGGGAAAAGTTGGTCATCTACTTCATCTTAGTAATGAGCCCTTAGCAGAGATGGTGTTAAAATTTCTTCTTGAAATAATTATTACATAAGTTTTCATTAACGTCATTCCTATTTTAAAAATGAGTTCCTACTGTATAGTTTGATTCAGAGAAAGGAATTACTTTGATACATAGAAAATGGCTACAGAATGACAACAATTGCTTTTGAAGTCATTTGCTATTTTACTATATCCTCTCTGTACTTGCAATGAATTAAATGTCATGAATGGAGTTAACCCTTTTGTTTTAATACTCTTTTGATATTTGTTTCATTTGAAAAAATGTGTTGAAATTATTGAGTTACTAGACTGCTTATAATGGTATACATAAAGCCTTGGTTATGAATAAAAATTAGCAAATTCATCCTGTGTTAAGATTCAGGAAGCATTCATGCATTTAACAAATGCTTACTGAGTGTCCCCTATTTGCCAAGCACAGTTCTAGACACAGTGGATTAACAGTAAACTAACACAATGCCTACCCTCATGAAGCTTATATTTTAAACATAAGTAAGATAATCATGTAAATCAATATTAGGTAGTAAGTGATATTGAGGAAATAAAACAGAAAAAGAGGATAAAGGGTAAATGGTCTGTGATTTTAGGTAGAGTCAGAAGTGAAATATGAAAAGAGACCTAAAGGAATGCAAACGGTGGACCATGTGGATATCTGGGAGAAGAGCATTCCAGGCAGAGGGAAGAGCAAAGGCAAAGGCCCTGAGAGATCATGTTTGTTGGATTCTTGCAACAGTTATTAGAGTATGATGATCAAGGTGAAAAGTGATCTGAGAATAGGTCAGAGAGGTATCCAGGGATTCAGTCATGTATAATTTTATAGGTGAAGGTAAAAAGTTTGGATTTTATTTTATGTGTAAAGGAAAGCTGTTGGAAAGTTTTATGCATAAAAAGGACATGATTTTAGGAACAACTACATGTAAAATCTTTGGAGTAAAAATAGTTTTGATTTTTTAAAATCTTAACTTATGAAGGCAACTGGAACATGTGGAAGAAGTTTTAATCCACTGGTTCTATGATGTCACATCTAAGTAGGTGTTAATTCCCAGAGCTTGATTTTATTTTGGTGAAGCAAAGAATGCTCCTGTTAGATAAAACTCAGGGCTGACAGCTCTAGCATCTGTGGAGCAGTAAGAAAAAAATTAAAACAGTGGGATTTTGAGTAAGAGACTGTTTGAGGATGAGAGACTGAAGTTGCAGTTCTTTGCAATACACAGCTGTATCTGACACCACCTGCAGGCTTTCTGTTTCAGTCTAGTGTTCAGGTGTGAGAGGCTTTCTGTGTGTCTGTACTCAATATGGCACTACAAAGTGCTCTATGTGGAATTTCTGAATGTCATAACAAATTGGTATCTTTTGTAACATAAATTGATTCTTCTAGATTCTTTAAAGAAAGGACCAGCTGCTTTGCTCTGTTATAATTATGCTTTGTTCTTTCATTCATTTGCAAAAAGCTGGTAATATGGCAGTCTGTGTTTCTCTTAGCCAGTGCCTTAAACATAGGATGGAGGGGCAAGCACTAAGTATTTCATTACATGATTGAAAGAAATGTCTACTCCTAATGACACTTCTTTTTGAAAGGGGATTTTTAGAAACTTCTTAGTATCAAAATGAAATATCCTAAATTCATCTAAAATGAAAAGTAGCTATTATATCCAGTTTAACACATTTTTATAATGGAATCGTTTATTCAGCCCTATGAGCAACCATAAAATTATCCTCAATAAAGCAGCATGTTTCATACACTGTGATGTTCAATCATTAAATATGCTCATGGAGAATCATCAAAAAAGAAAAATAATGATGTTCTCTAGTGGAAAATTCCTCAACCTTATGGCCTCTAGTAGCCTGGGAACCTCTGAAACTGTATTTATAATTTTATATATATGCATATTTTCAGGAGATAAAAAATCTTTCATCAAATTTTCAAGGAATATAACTTCATTAAGATATTAGTAATGATTACAGCTGAAAAATTAAGTAATTTCTTTTGGAGTCTGTTTGGGTCTACATATGATAAATATTATTTTAAGAGAAAACTACCACACTGCTCAATAGATAATAAATGTTCATGAAATGCTAGCTGAATTTCCATTGGCAAGACTAAGGCAAAAAGTTGCTGATGATCATTTAGAAAAGGAAGACATATCAATACATTTGGAAATAAGTGGAGATTTGAACAGGTGAAGTGAGAAAGAAAGCAAAAAGTTGTGCCTGCTGAAGGGAGTGATAATTTCCTCACACATCCCTTTATGGAACCTAGGCAAATGCCTGTTTTCATGGCATTCTTGGGATAAATTGGACCTCAGGACAAATGGGATGGGGAAATATTAGTGATTATTTTTATAGATCAATGATACATTTGAAATAACAAAACATCCAGTGGAAAGAATATAATTACTTCTCCTCAATCATTTAAAAATCTTGTTCCTAATTCTGAAATTTAATATGTAAACATTTATCATTTATCATATCAAATATCATTTATTTGTCCATGGATTTATGTTTTTCCAAATTAAGATTTAAACTTGACTACAGACACATTTTTAAAAAATATGCTAGATTGATACCTGAATGATTGTCATGAAAAATGTCTTGAAAGTATAGTAAACAAAAGGATGGATTTCCAATAAATAGTGCTGGATGGATTGCATATCCATGGAAATATCTTTATTTCTCTCTCATACCATACCCGAAAATCACTTACAGAAGGATTTCCATCTAAATGATAAAGGTAAACCACTAAAGTTTAGAAACACATGCATAGGAGAACATTTTCACGATTCTTTGTAGGCAAAGATTTCTTAAATGTACACAAAAAGAGTCCACTATAGAAGTTAAAATTTAAAAATTGATCTACAGTAAAATTGAAGAACTTTTGTTCATCAGGAGAGAGCATTAAGGGAGTGAATGGGTTTTCAAAATGGCATCCCCAAATATGCCACCTTACTATACTGATTACTTCAAACTGAGGGCACCCGGGGGACAGCAGATGCAGGGAGAGGCTTCATCTGGCCTCCCCTTATCTATCTAGGGACCCATTCTTCAAAAGGATTCAATTCTCATTGATCTCCAGGCTAGTGGTCAACACCACACCCAGACAAACGTTGTCACAGATGGTCACTTGTTTTTCAAAAGGCCCATTTGTCTTTCCCAAAAGCCATTTGTTCTTCCCTAAGTTGCCTACATCCCCCATTCCCCATGAACAGGGAATGTAAGCTTTTGGGTCTCACTGAGTTTTTGGCTATTCACTTTTCTTTCCTGTGATGCCCCTGTGCAGGTAAGAAATGTGTATACCTCTTCTACTGTGAATCTGCCTGTTGTCAGTTTATTTCATAGGCTTAGTTATTGAGCCCTCAGAGGATAGAGGGAAAGTCTTCCCTCTCATATAGAAGGGAAAAGGTAGCTCCGAGAGTGGGAGAAAATATTTATAATACATTTCTCTAAGAGTACTTATATCCATAATTTATAAACAAATTTTGAAAATTAAAAGAGAGCAGTAGAATAATAAGCAAAACAGTTGAAAAATTATATGTTTGCATACCTATGAAATGCAAATATATAAAGAAATATATATATATGCAATTTATATGAACAGAATTAGTATGTGGACAAAATCAAATATATGCAAATATATATTTATATTTGTAGCCAATTTACATAGAGATGATGTTCTAGCTCAATAATTAAGGAAATGCCAATTAAGCTCCAATGTCATGCCACTGCATACCTATCAGAATGTCTTAAAGACAATACCATATATTGATGAGCAGGTGAAGCAACTGGAACACTCAAATACTCTTGAGAGTGAATGAGGACAACTAATTTGTAAAACTGCTGTTATTTGTTAAATTTGAACATATACATATACCAAGACTCAGCAATATCACTCATAGACAAAATCCAACAGAAATGCATACTGATTTTTACCAAAATATATACAAGAATGTTCATCAAAACCTGATTTGTAAATTTACCCAATTTGAGTAGCCCAAAGCTACTCAACAGTGTAACGGATAAAGTATGGCATAGTCACAAAATGAGAATATTATGTAGAATGAGAATGAAAGATCTATAAGAACATGCAACAAATATAATGAATGAAAGAAGTCAGACATGAAAAACTATATAAAGTAATAATACAACAAATTATGATGATAAAAGTCAGAATGGTGTTGAGCTTAGAGGCAGTGTTTGGAAAGAGGCATGAGGGCATCTTCTAGGGTGCTGGAAATGGACTGTTTCTTGATTTGGGTATTAGTAACATGAATGCATGCAATTTTTAAAAATTTATAGATATACATGTATACTTGTATGTATATTATACTTCAATATAAAGTAACAAATCAAGACTGCCTGGAAAGAAAACTAATATTTAAAAAATTCGTTTATTTGACAATTTAAATGCCTTGCTAGATTCCAGTACTTTATTATTAGTGAAAGACTGCAGCATTGAGCTAAGCATAAATGTGCATTACTATGACCTTCCTTTGCACAGTGGGATAAGAGGCCATAATATATCAGGAGAAGTTTCCCAGGCAAGACTTCTGTAATAATGTGTGCTTCTGAAAACATATTATTTGCTGAAATAAACACTTCAATTGCTTTGAGGATTTGGAGAAACTGTTCATTAAACTGCAAAGAGAATGACATAAGAATTCATTGAACAGAAAATGAATAGCCTGCTATGTAGCTTTTCTCTCTCAGAAAGATAACTTGGAGATTAATGAGATTAGATTGGTGAAAATTGCTCTGTTCTTCCAAATGCAAACCAAATACAAATAAACTAATTGAAAAACATATCAAATCTGATGTGGTCCAAAGACTTTTTAATTTCTAGGAATAAAGTGAGTTTATAGACTTTTCAAAATATATACTACACAGGACACACTTAGAAAAACTACCTGGTGATAGAGTGAGTGAGAGTAGTTATCCAGAGATGAATTGCTGGGTTTATTAATGGAACAACTTATGACTAACAACTTCTAGGAAATTAGCCCTTTCTCAGAAACAGCTTTCTCCATGTACTTTCCCATCTGGATGTTTTTGTTTATGTGGTTCTTTCTGCTTGAATTTACCACCATGTTTATGCCTAAGTTACTTTATCTGAACCTCCTGGGTAAACTTGACTTAATATCTTGCTTTCTATTTGCTTGCATGCTAGTTGATGAGGTTTAGGCCATTATTAATGGTAAAAAAAAAAGAGAATATAATCAATATTCAAACAGATAAAAGAAACTAATTCATGAGAAGACCAAATAGGAAGTTATATATCCTATTTAGTATTAAATACCACAGTTGTTAATTCACAGGGTTAACGTAGGGAATGAAAGATGAAAGCAGTTCTGAGAGTAAAGAAGTCAATAGTTGAGGGTTTACAGAAGGCCCATTTGGAAATTTTCCTAAGAAACTTGAGATATAACCCATTTTGATTCTTCCAAATTCATGTAGTACAGATTTTTACTTATAATAACATCAGACTAATTTTCTGAGACTTTTCTCTAAGAAAGCTGGGGGATGTTCCCCTTTTCCTTTTCAAATACCAATGGGTGATAAATCACTGAATGTAATAAGTAACTGGTACTGTTCTGGACAACACCAGAAACTGAAGGAAGAGGGAGCAGAAAGAAAGAGATGAGCCTTTAGGATGAAAAACATGAGTGGAACTAGAAGACTCTGCCGTCACAGTGGCTTGGACTCTTTCTGACTCCCTGAGTAGAATCTTGTTTCAACGGAACCAAGAAGTCAAACAAGAGAGAGTCTTCATCACTGGCTGCACTGCCAATAAATAAATCTCAGGCAATCTATCTGTATTCATTTTCTGAGGCTGCTACAACAAATTACTAGGTACTGGGTGGCAATTTATTCTTTTACAATACTAGGGGTGAGAGAGTGAATCAAGGTATGAGCAGGGCTGTACTTTCTTTAGGAGGGAAAACATTTCCTCTTTTTTCTTCTCATGGCTACAGAAGTTGTTTGGCTTGTGGCCACATGACTCCAATCTCTGCCTTTGTGGTCATGTTACCTCTTTCTTTTTTCTCTGTCTTCTCTGTATGTCAAAAATTTCTCTGCCTCTCTCTATATGATTACATTTAGAGCCTACCTGGATAATCTAGAATATACTCTTTCTCAAGTTCCTTAACTTAGTCACATCTAGAGAGACCCTTTTCCTAAGTAAGGTAACATTTGAAGGTTCCAGGGATTAGGATATGGACATATTCTTTTGGGCTCCCATTCAGCCCAGTACACTATCCAACATTTTTTGAAAATGCAGCTTCAAATATATAAACCAAATGAAGAAAAGCCATATTTCTTTGGACATGTATTATGTGTTAGGCTGTTCTTGCGTTTCTATAAAGAAATACCTGGATTAGGCAATTTATAAAGAAAAGAGGTTTAATTGGCTCATGGTTCCATAGGCTGTATAGGAAATATGGCGCTGACATTGGCTTGGGTTCTGGGGAGACCCCAGGGAGATTTTACTCACAGTGGAAGGTGAAGCGAGAGCTTGCATGTCATATGGCAAAAACAGGAGCAAGAGGGAATGGCAGAGTGAGGTGCCACACATGTAAACAACTAGATCTCATGAGTACTCACTCACTGTTGTGAGGAATCCACCCTCATGAGTGATACACCTCCCACCAAGCCCCACATCCAACATTGGGGATTATATTTCAATGTGAGATTTGGATGAGGATAAATATCTGAACTATATTATTGCAACTCTGGCCCCTCAAATCTCATGTCCTTGTCACCCTGCAAAACACAATCATGCCTTTCCAACAGTCCTCCAAAGTCTTAAGTCATTCTAGCACTAACTCCAAAGTCCAAAGTCTCATCTGAAACAAGGCAAGTTTCTTCCATCTATGAGCCTGTAAAATCAAAATAGTTATTTGCTCCCGAAATACAATGGCATTATAGGCATTGGGTAAATATTGCCCTTTCAAAAGAGAGATAATCAGCAAAAAGAAAGGGGCTATAGGCCATGCAGATTCAAAACTCAGCAGGGCAGTCATTAAATCTTAAAGCTCCAAAATAGTCTCCTTGTAGGTTCCCATGGCTTTGGGAAACTCCACCCCTGCAGCTTTGCAGAGGTTAGCTCCCATGGATGTTGTCCAGGTTGTTGAGTGCCTGTGGCTTTTCTAGGCACAGGGTGCAAGCTGCTGGTAGAGCTACCATTCTAAGATCTGGAGGATGGCGGTCCCACTCCCACAGCTCCACTAGGAAGTGCCCCAGTGAGGACTCTGTGTGGAACTTCCAAGCCTAAACTTCCCCTCCACATTGCCCTAGCAGAGGTTCTCAGTGAGGGATCCACCACTGTGGCAGGCTTCTGTCTGGGCATCCAGGCTTTTTCATACATCCTCTGAAATCTAGGTGGAGGCTACCAACCCTCCACTACTCTTGCACTCTGAGTGCCTGCCAGCTTAATACCACTTGGAAGCTACCAAGACTTATGGCTTATGCCCTCCAGTTCTGTGGCCTGAGCTGTTCCTGGTACCCTCTGAGCTAAGGATGGAGCTGAAGTGGCCTGGATGTGGGGAGCAGTGTCCTGAGGCTGTGAAGGGTAGCAGAGCCCTGGGCCTGGCTCCTGAAACCATTGAGTACTCCTGGGCCTTTGGGCTTGTCATGGAAGGGGTTGCCTAGAAGGTCTCTGAAATGCCTTCAAGGCCTTTTTCCCATTGTCTTGGCTTTTAGCACTTGGCTCCTTTTTAGTTATGCAGATTTCTCTAGCAAACTGTGGCTCCACAGCCTGCTTAAATTCATGTTCTGAAATTGGGTTTTTCTTTTCTACCAGATGGCCAGGCTGCATGTTTTTCAAACTTTTACACTGTGCTTACTGTTTAAATGTAAGTTCCAACTTTAAGTCATTTCTTTGTTCCCACATATGAACATAGGTTGTTTGAAGCAGCCAAGCCCAATTTTGAACATGTTGCTTAGAAATTTCTTCTGCTAAATACCATCAGTCATCACTGTGAAGTTAAACCTTCCACAGATCCCTAGGGCCTCAACAGAATGCAGCCAAGCTCTTTGCTAAGGCATAACATGGGTGACCTTTGCTCCAGTTCCCAATAAGTTCCTCATTTCCATCCAAGACCTTGTCAACCTGGATTTCACTGACCATATCACTATCAGCATTTTGGTCACAACCGTTAAACCAGTCTCTAAGAAGTTTCAAACATTCCCTCATCTTCCTATTTTCCTTTGAGCTCTCCAAACTCTTCTAACTTCTGCCCATTCCCCAGTTCCAAAGTTACTTCCACGTTTTTAGGTATCTTTATACAATGCCCCACCCCTCAGTACTAATTTTCTGTTTTAGGCCATTCTTGCATTGCTATAAAGAAATACCTGAGACTGGGTAATTTATAAAGAAAAGAGGTTTAATTGGTTCATGGTTCTGCAGGCTGTACAAGATGTATGGTGCCAGCATCTGCCCAGCTTCTGGGAAGGCCTCAGGGAGCTTTCACTCATGGTGGAAGGTGAAGTGGGAGCTTGCATGTCAGATGGTAAAAGCAGGAGCAAGAAGAAGTTGGGAGCTTGGGAGGAGAGCATGGGTACCACACCCTTAAACAACCAGATCTCACAAGTACTACTCACTCACTATTGCAAGGATAGCACTAAACCATGAGGGATCTGCCCTCATAAGCAATATACCTCTCACCAGGCTCCACCTCCAACATTTGGGATTACATTTCAACATGAGATTTGGTGGGGACAAATATCCAAACTATGTCATATTATAACCAACCTTTTCAAAGTATTCAGTAGTTTGGAATAGTCAGCCATGGGAATGTAGACTTGAAAACAGATTTGGAGGTAAAGTCCAATTTGCCCATTTGACAGATGAGAAATCTGCTGGCTAGAGATGCTTGGTCAACAATCCAGGACCTCTATTTGTTCTACTTTTTACTTCATCAAATTGAACAATCAGGATATTACCTACTATTATAATTTGTTTAAGTAACTCATTTGTGAAAACTGTTGAGTTTTTAAAAACTATTTTCAATAAGACAAACTTAAATCTGGTATTTTTATAATTAAGATAACTGATTATAAGAAATAGCAGTAATATTTATATACAAAAGTACAAATTATGCATGTAAGACAATACATGAAATTACAAATCAAATTATAGCACCCTCTGTATAATGGAAAATACATGAAACAAAGCTTTTAAAGGTTCTTCTGTGTTTGTCACTTTCATCTTGTTTTGCTGTCCATTCGAGCATTTGCAGTATAGTTTCAAAAGATGCCATTGCTTAGTAGAAATAAAGAAATATTTCCTTTTTGTTTTTATCCTTTGTAAGGTAGCTCCATTACTAGCCCATTAAGAATACCGAAATGAAATGCATTTATAAGAATAGCATTTCCCAGAGAAAGCATAAATACCTGAACAGAGCATACAGTTTCATAGTATTAAGTTATGTCTCTTACTTTCAGAATTACAGAAATGCATAGCTCTACATAAAAGTACATGTGGTTGTCTTTTCTCATCATGAAGAACTTCTTTTGAAATTGAAGATAAAAGAAATGGAAGTCAAAGTGAACCCTGTCTACTCATGGGATAATTTTTATGTCTACAAGATAAAACCAGGGAATCCAATTAGAAAAATGAGAGAATATTGTGCCAGGGAGGGAAGGGGTTGCAGGGAGGAAAGGGGAAAAACCATTTATAAACTTAGAATCTCAGGGAAAGAGACAGTGGTTTAAAGCACGTTAGTGAACTCATAGCCATTCTAAATATGTTCTAAGGTTTATTAGAAAAAGTGTAATTTGTATGATACTTTTGTAAATAAATCTACTTTGAGTGAATGGTAACAATATGCTAAATTTTGTTTTTGCTGTAAATTTGGAAACATCCTTTGCCTTTCCCACCCCATCTTCAACAAACACTGAAGAACTTTGAGAATTAACGAGTAGATTTGTCTTCTAGTTAAAAACTGTTAATCAAGGCCATGGATATTAGGAAAACAACTCCCAAAAGAAAAATTTCATGTCTTCTAAGCTGGCAGGACCTAATATAACCAGTCTGAATTGACATTTTACAAATAGAATGTGTCAATCTGATATGGTTTTAGAGAGAAGTCAGGTTAATTTAGAAAAAAGAAGCATCATAGAGAAAAACGTTTTTAGTATTCACATTAGTTGTGTCCAAGAAAAAGACTTAGCCCACAAACTTGAATAGTTACAGTTTATTGTCTAGTAGGTTTAAAAGTTTACTTATACTGACAGGAGCAGATAAAATATAACCTCTTTTAAAAAAAATTAACTGGTTGGATTTTCCTCATTAAAATCTATATTGCTGGATAATATGTATATGGAGGTGACAACCGAAGATTTGACTCCAAACTGGTAACTCATCTAATGTAATAATAAAATAACCTTTTAGATAAATGCTCAGTCTTAGAGTTCTACTCTCTCCCTTGTTCCTTTTCAAGTTGGTCATATGGAAAAGGGTATGATATATGTCCTCTTGGTGATGAAGAGCAGAAATTTATATGGAATCTTCTGTAATCTTGCTGATCTCTGCTAGATATAACTAGCCTGGGTTACTACCCGATTGATGATAACTAGTCTCTCTGTTACGTTAAAAAATTTCCCAATTGATCTTAACCAGTTGATTTTGACCTGGTAACATAATCAACTCCCTAACCTGATCTGTTAGCTTCTTAGTTTTTGCCCTGGGATTTCCCTTCGTTTGGGGCAGGTCCATAGATGCTCAACTCAGCTGTCTTCCATGTACCCACAGGACACTATGCCACATGGGAACCAAAGGATGGCTGGTCTTTTTTCAGTTTATTTCACTCAGTTTATTTTGAGATGGCTGCTTCTAGGTTTGCTTGGGGGTAATCTATAAGACAACTGACTTCTAGAATCCTAAGTTTTTATCAAACTTTCTAACATAAGTCCCCCTTTTGGGCTTTTGGCATGAGAAAGGATATCACGTCATGTGTCTGAGTGTCTGCTTCTGTCAGCACTGAAATCTTACCACCTTTTGCTTGCTGTTTGGCCAATGACTCTCTAATATAAAGCTCATTTATGAAGGCCATTAAGCCTGTATCCTTATTCCAAAATAGCAGATAAGGGAACTTATGACATTGCTTTCCTCTGACAAAGCTGTGCTTTCAAGCCTATTGTCTTATTGCAAAGAAAAGTAGATGATCTCTTTTTTCTCTTTATATTCTTGCTGTGACAAGCTGTTAATCCTCTCTCTGTCCCCAAATGTCCCTGTGACATTCCCTGTAGTAATTTCCTGTAGTAACTCTAAGGCCTAGGCCGACTAAGAATGTAACGTGGACAGAAATGCAAAGGGGAAAAACACATTCAAATAATTTAAACAGTATTACTCTGCTTATAACGGTTGAGAGCATCCCAGTTGAGATAATTGGGATGCTATTAAGGGGTCAGGAGAGATTGTTGATATTTATCAGAAGTTTCAGAGCCAAAAATGGATCAGGAGAAATATCTGTCATATATTTTCTATCCCTGATATATTTTATGTTATAATTTCAGTGTGAATTGTGTTTCTTCTGATAACCTTAAAGAGTTTGATATGCCTGTTCTGAGAAAGACTTTTTAAAGCTGAAAGTCTTCTTAGGCCTGCAATTCGGTAAGGTTTTCACAGTATGTCTAATCCTGTGTGGGAGTTGAGGTGATAACCATTAACTTCTTTATATTATTTGAGATCATAAGCAATTTTGGAAACATGCCTTTCAGCACAAATTATCTAATTCAGTGTTTATGTGACTCTGTTTCTGTACTTCCTTGAATCAATTTTTATTCTGTGCTTCTTCCATATGGCACTCTATTTTCTATCTCCTTTAAAGATAATCAAGTTGCAATGGACAACAGATATACTATTTGGATGACAAAGCCTGTCAAATTCTCAGTATGATTTTTATTATTTTGACTTTGGCAGCCCAAAAGATTTGTTCTTATGGACTCTGAAAGTGAAAAGGGAGACAAAACACAACCTCTGGGCCTTGAAATATTCTCCATGTGTTTTATAGATGCCAAAAATCAGGGAACCATATTTAAGTATGACCTCTCCAAAGTCATCTCATTCAGCTCTCATGTTTTCTCAATTCCTTCAGCCACATTGACCTCTGTCGTGTTCTCTGGGGCTTTTGAAACTCAGTCTTCTCTGCCAGGAATGTGGCTACCTGGGTTTTGACATGATTTGTTCAGATCAAAATGTTATCTCTTCTGACACATCTTCTCTTGACTTCTCTAAGCAAACTGTATAGCTGTGCAACTGTGGCAGCTAGGACTGCTCTAACAAAGTACCACAAACTGCATGGCTCAATCAGTGGAAATGTATTGTCTCACAATTTTGGAGACTAGAAATCCAAGATCAAGGCATTGGTAAGGCTGGTTCCTTCTAAGGCCTTTCTCCTTAGCCTATAGATGACCATCTTCTCCCAGATGTCTTTACGTGATCTTCCTTCTGTGTGTGTCTGTGTCCCACTCTCTTTTTATAAGGACACTAGTCATATAGGTTTAAAGCTAACCCTAAAGACTTCATTTTATCTTAGTTATCTCTTAAAATCCTTACCTTTAAATAGTCACATTCTGTTGTCCTGGGAATTAGGACTTCAACACGTGAATTTTGGAGGTATGCAATTCAGCCCATAACAATTACCTATAATAATATGGTCTTTTTGTTTATTTACTTTCTTTTATCTTTCCTCTCCACTGGAGATGAAGCCCCACAAAGTCAGGGATTTATCTAGTTTTTGCACACTCTCAAACCACCACCTAAACGAGTGCCTGGCTCTGAGTGTAGGCCAATGATCTTTGTTTTTAAACTAAATTACTTAAATAGAAATATGATATATAATTTTTCCCAAATTGAAAAGACTTATTTATTACTGCCATTACTAAAATTCCCCTGGTGCAGTCTTTGCTTTGCAAATATTAAAAATAATATAAGAAAATGTAAGGAATTTCTTGTTCTAAGCTCATAATCTGAGACAAGAGGATGATGCTTGGATCATAGCTCTTTTCACCACTCTTGGAACCCTTTCTGTGTAACTCAACACTAGTACAGGTTTCTAGAGGCCACTTTAGATTTTCTTGCAACATCAGTAAGGCATAAAAGTTGACTTTCCCTTTGCCTTTAACAGGACATTTTCACTGCTATAGTGTCTTTAATATTAAATGACTTTGAAGACATTCTTTTCAGCTAAAACATTATTAATATTCCTTTACCTTATTTGGATTTTCCATGAATTAATTCAATTCTCCCATTATATTCACTTATTCTATTTCTAATGCTGTACAGCATCATACTACCTAAATGTTTTGTTGTTGTCATTGTTAATTGTATGATCTGACGATGTTGAATTTTACCTGAGCCCTGTGCTTCTGGAACATAGTGGGGATTAAGAGATCCCCCTACACCTTTATATTCTGGAAAAAAATCCTCCCCCGCATCTGTAAGTCCCATGGGGCAGACGTACGGATGCCCCTATTTAGCTATGACAAGGCCAGAGAGATGATTAGCTGAATTCTCTTTTCCCCATTGATCACTGAAAGAAAATACTTATTAACTGAACTTCAGTTAGGTTTCTCTCCTTTCCCTATGCTCTCAAATTTGATCCTCCCTTGGCCTGAGCCAGCACACCGCCCCTACTTAACTGCAAGCTTCTGAGAATAGACTGACCACTGAGGGAACATTCTCTGAGCTGCTGTCAGATCATGCCATCCTTCCTCCTTCCACTTCCCTGCATCTGGTTCTTTCTAGGCTTGGTGACTCTTTCCTATAAAAGAAAAGCTCTTTGTGTTTAACTTTTGAAAGGCTTGTAGATCTTAGGTTAGGATTTCTCTCTATTGGCAATTGTCCCTCTCTCCTTACTAAAATAATCCTTTTGAATATAATCTCTCTTTAGCTAGGTCTAAATTTTGCTTTTTATTTTACAAATCAATAATGGCAAATTTATTTTTATATTGCTTAAAGACAAAACTTAGTAATTCAGTATGTGGACTGAGTTTCCTATTACCTTTCTTGACTTTTGTATGAGGTTAAAAAAAAAGAATAAAGTTCATTCACAGTAAGGTTCATTTTATTTTATTTTTGATAAGTTTAAATCTTGGCAGCCACTGCTGGCTACAGTAGGGAATGCATCATGAGTTGTTTATTCTTGTGATCATTCCAAATAAATATTATATGCTGAAAATACTCATAATTGAGGACTTGTTAAGGAACTGCAAACTTGGATTAAGGAAAATAGGTTGGCTTGATGTTGTTTACTGATTGAATGGTCTTGTTTCAGGGATTGAATTTGCTAAAAAATGTAATTGGATGATTGTTAAGTTAGAAAAAAGAATGTGAACTTTAAAAAGTTTTAAATATGTCTTATTAGCTTAAGTATGATCAGTTTTATTTATCTGACATTTTACATTTCAAAAATGGCCAGGGGAAGGATCGGCAAATATTTTGGGAAAGCTTTGGTAAGTTTAGAGGTCTTGAAGACCACCCTCAGATTTAATAATTCACTAGAACGACCCACAGAACTCAGAAAAGCTATCATGTTCACAGTGAAAGTTTATTACAGCAGAAGAATACTGTTAAAATCAGCAAAGGCAAAATATGCATAGGGCCAAGTTCAGAAGAAACCAAGTTCAAGCTTCCACGTGTCTTCTTCCAGTGGTTATGTGACCAGTGCTTAATTCCACCAGAAAAAATGTGTGACAACATATACAAAGTATTGCTAGCTAGTGAAGCTCATCCAAGCCTTGGTATCCAAAGATTTTATTGAGGGTTATTTTCTAGGTTCTCCAGAGGTCAAACTAAAACTGTGTGGCCTAAGGATCCCACCATAAATCACACTGTTAGCACAAACTATGTGGCTTGGCCCAAGGACCCAGATAAACAAAGACACTCCTTGTCTTTGTGTCCTACCAGGCAGGATATTCGAAGGACTTAGAGCTTATTTCCAGGAGCTGGTCAAGGGTCAGTCCTTTCACTGGAATGTGCAGGATTTCAACACCCCAGACCTCCTGAGTCAACCCTCTTTCTGTAAACGGCCAGGTTGCATGCATTTTTGGTATTACAAGCTGTATGATCATAACTACTCAATTTTGCCATCGAAGTGCAAAAGCAACTATAGACAATACATAAATGAATGAGCATGATTGTGTTCCAATAAAATTTTATTTACAAAAACAGGTGGAGGACCAGATTTGGCCCATAGGCCGTGGGTTGCCAACTCTTGTTCTAAAGTATGCAACATAAAATTAGATGTTGGAAAATTGATTATCAAATTCCACTGCTTAGATAGCTTTGCTTTATGTTCATTTCTTTGCATAAAGACCAAAGATAAAATGTTGCAAAGAATTTTTTCTAATGTAATGAAAATCTGGTAATCTTTAAAAATATTTATTTTCTCATAATAGATTTGAACTGTATGTCTGTTATGTAAATTCTAAATGATAATTTCTCTCATACTTGTGCAAATAAATGTGTGTTTTCCTCTTTAGAAAATTAATCTGAAATGAAGCTAAAAAGAGAATTATAGCATTCCAAGATGAAAAGTCAGATTATTTGTAGTAAAATTTGGTGGTTGGATTTTTTAAATTAATTTGGCAATATTGCTAAATACGTCATATGTTCTACTACTTTGAGGAATTCTTGATTTAATTTTCTTTCATGAGTTAATCAAGGTATGGCTTTTGCCTCTGAGTTCCTCAATTGGTTTAACCCTAGAAGCTAGTACCTTATCTGAAACTAGATCAGAGTTCTTGATTTCTGGTTTAGTCTTTTTGGTTTTACTCTATAACTCCCTGTAGAATAGTAAAATTCTGTTTCAGAATCAAAACTGGGCTTGCATGATAAACATATTTCAGATGACATTTGATTTTCAAAAATTGATGAGATAAGCCTTAATGCTTGTTTTGACAGTAATATCAAAAAATCAGATGATCGATTATTACTTGTTTACTATTATTACCAATTTGTCTTAATACTGTGGCTATTTTGAAAGTACCTGTACAAAGACAAAATCTTAATAGTTTATTTTTGGAGACTACTGTAATGACTATCTCAGAACAGGTTAAGACTATGAGAGAAGAAATATTGTTCTTGACAACTTAACTATCCCTTTGAAAAACATCATGAAGGATAAAGTAAATTTTTAATATTTGCATTAAAATACTGATCATTAAAAAATAGATTGATTTTTTTTCAACTATCCAGAAAATGAACATAAATATGGAAAAATGCTATTAACTGAAATTATCTTCTACAAAGATGTAACATTGTATAATTCCTTAAATTTAGCTCAGTGTTCCCCAAACATTTTTTATCACCAGGAATCTCTTCAATTGTCTTTTACTTTTAACTCAGAAATTTCATTTTTTGAAAAGTTTTGGCAACAAGGCACTTACTGAATGATAGTTGATTTTCCCATTTTTAATTAATCAATGGCACATAAAGTTGACCAACAGGATTTGGCATCAACATGACACAATACATTTGGTGGATACAGTTAAAAGCAAGAAAATATGCTTATTTAGTTTGTCTGGTATTGTTTAACAAAAACATCTGGTTTTGTTTTGGGGGTGGGGTGATTAGGCTTTTTGTGGAACACTCCTCCACACTGGGGTACTGGAGACAGAAGCCTGTTGTTGTCCCAAGTCCTGGTAGCTGGTTGGCTTTATTTTTCAGAGTTTACCTTTATGTAGGAGAATTAACATATCCACATGTTATTTTATATTCTTGATCTCTTATGCTTGGTCTAAATTTTGCCACAACATGTTATGATTTTTAATGAGACTTATGGAGTTTGAAAGATGCTTACAAAAGTGAAAGAGGGCAGGCAAACCAATGCTGCATGATGACCAGCTACTAAGCAGCGGTGATTTCTTTCCTCTCAATCTACTTAGGGATGGGTTTCAAATATGAGCACAGAGAGGATAGCAGTCTAGGGTGGACTGTAATCTTCCTAATTTTTTCTACACAAATAAATCTTTCATACCCTGAACCTATTGGAGGCTGCTCAGTGGCATTACTTGCTGCATTCTTTTCTCTTAATCCCCAGGTGAAGATGCCTGTTGATATCCTTATTTTCCTACAAGGTCCAGCTCTCGTGCACTCTCCTCCAAAGTTACTCATTTTGTCATTGTCTTCCATTATTTATGTATTCATTATAGAATTATTAACATTATTGAATGAAAATGTTTCTTCCTGCATGAGGTTCAAAAGCCCTATATGAAAAAGATTTTATTGTAATACATATATTTGCATATTTTAGAGCTCCTAGCACTATTCTAATTTTAAATTTTATAGACACCCTAAAAATGTCTTTTTAAATATCTAATTTACTTTAAAGGATTAAATCTTAACTTAGTCATCTATTTGGATAATTTCTGGAGCACTAAGAGTCTTGGCTATAGTTTTCTGTTTAATACTTCCTTCTTTAATTGGTTTGACATCTGTTCCTTATCTACTTATTAACCTGCTGTTAAAGCTCTGTATATTCCTTCCTTTTCCTGCCCTATATTTATATTCTGATAACTTGTATATTTGTATCATTTCTAATATTCAAAAGGCTTATTTTTTATTGATACATAGTAATTGTACATATTTATGTAGTACATGTAATATTTTGATACATGCATACAAAGTGTAATGATCAAATCAGGGTAATTGGTATATTTATCACCTCAAACATTTATCATTTGTTTGTGATGGGAACATTTCAAATAATTCCTTTTCGGTATTTAAAAATATACAATAAATTATTGATAACTGTAGTCACCCTACTGTGTTATAAAACATTACAACTTATTCTATCTAACTGTATTTTTGTACCCCTTTACCAAATTCTCTTCATCCATCCCTCCCCATACCCTTCCCAACCTGTAGAAACATCATTCTATATTTTACCTCCATGAGATTATCTTTTTCAACTCTCACATATGACTGAGAAGAGTGATATTTGTCTTTTTCTGCCAGCTTATTTTACTTATAATGTCCTCTAGGCTCATCCCTATTGCTGCAAGTGACAGGATTTTATTCTTTTTTAATGGCTGAATAATATTTCATTGTCCATGTATACCACATCATATTTTCTTTATTCATTCATCTGTTGATGGACTCCTGGGCTGATTCCATACCTGGGATATTATTAAAAGTGCTTCAGTAAACATGGTCACACAGATGTCTCATCGGTTTACTGATTTCCTTTCTTTGGATACATACTTAGCAGTGGGATTCCTGGATTATCTAACAATCTTCAAATTGTTAGAAATGTTGATTTTAATTCTTTGTTATTTCTTAATTCGGCCATTTTGTACTACTGTTTTCTTAGTTTGTTGTCTACAAATAATACATCTTCAGTTTATTGTTAAACTACCAAGATATTTTAAATCACTCAGTAATCAAATGGTGTGGTAGACTAGTAGGAGAGAGACTAGTAGGAGACCTAACACAGCGGTCCCCAACCTTTTTGGCACCAGGGACCAGTTTTGCGGAAGATAAATTTTCCACGGAATCGGGGAGAGGGATGGGGGTGGCAGGGGTAAAAGGGGAATGGTTTCAGGATGGAACTGTTCCACCTCAGATCATCAGGCATTAGTTAGATTCTCATAAGGAGTGCCCATCCTCACAGTTCACAATAGGGTTTGTGCTCACGTGAGAATCGAATGCTACTGCTATCTGACAGGAGGCGGAACTAGGGTGGTAATCTTGCTTACCAGCTGCTTACCTCCTGCTGTGCAGCCCAATTCTTCATAGGCCATGGAACGCTACCAGTCCATTGCTCAGGGATTGGGGACTGCTGTTCTAATGTCAATTCTCCCTTCACCCCCCAGTCATAGGATGCCCATGTTTCAGCAGAAGCTGTTGGCTGCCAGAATAAAAATATTTTTCTGCCTTCACTGCAGACAGGAGTGACCATGTGACTAAATCTGCCTGAGTGACTGTATGTGGCAGCTTCTGGGGTTTTTAACATATAATGGCCCACTTTTGCTCAATCTTTTAAACCCCTCTTTTTTTTTTTTCCTGCTTCCTGTTCTGATCCCCGGGTTGTAACTTCCCCTTTGAACCATGAGGATGAGAAATACAGATGGTGAAGCAAACAGCTGGAAAAGATTTTGGTTCCTTAAGACTAAGTGAACTGGAGTTGCCCTCTACCTCAGGCCTATTAAGAAACAAAATTCCTGTTTGGTTTAACCAATGTTAATTTAGATCATCCTTACTCTCAGGTGATGCCAGTCCTAACTAATATACATGGTATTACCTATATTAATATATAAATGTCTGAATTCTTACATAAGGCCTTAAAGGTTCTCAGGTTATTTAGTCAGACTTGTACTCTTTATGGAATAATCTTATGTATATTAGTAGCTTAAACTTCATAGATAATTGTTTATTCATTATAAAAATCTGAAATTTCTAGTCTTGGCAATATGACCAGGACATGGCAGTTAATTACAGTGGCAGATGATTTTAGAGACATGGCTCGTCCTGAACAGTGCTTTCGTGTCTCTTGGGTCTGTCTTAACAATCTGTAAATTTTAATTAATGCTTCAGTTACTTCACTTGACTTGCATAATTTTTAAGCTGCTTTGGTGAAAACAGTAATTTGACAGAGATGACTTGGCAGTTTTATAAACTAGTAATTGGAAATCAATGTGCGGTAAGCTTTGGGCAGAAAACATAACGAACAGGCCAGCCCATAGGGACAAAAGATTATATGTTACTACTACGAAAAGGTCAGAACTGTAGTAATTAAATTAAACCTGTGAGGCATTCCCAGCACCACTGCTGAATTATAACATTCCTTCAGAGAATATAGAATTGGACAAGTGATAGTTGCATTGCACTGAGTCAGTTACCACCCATGCTTATTATATATTGTATATATTTTTAACTACAATGTGGACTCAACAGCATATTTTCCTTTTTCAAAAGCAAGCACATATAATTAAGTGAAATGAAATTTTTGTTAAAAAAGAAAAAAGATGTTGGCCTTTAAAATTGATGCTTGGATCCATTGAGTTTTTTTTAAAAACAAGTATTAATACATTATATATTTATATTTTAAATCAAGTTTCATGTCTTTAAGAAGATTCACTGCTGCTTATATTTCCATAGTTGTTTACATTTCCCTATATAATAATGTCTAATACATTTTATTATAGTCAGTTGTTAATCAGAACCTGATTAACAGTGTTCTTTGAAGGCAGAGGTTGCATTATTTATATTTTTCAAACAAAAAGCATTACTAGGCAAATAGTGGATAATCAAATTGAAATAAATGAATAAATATATGAATGCATGCAAGAGTAAATTACTGAATAAATATGAAGAATATTCCTTATTTGTCTTAAACTTTGTGAAAGGTGGTGGTGGGGGAGTGGATTTTCTTTTGTTATGTTCATTGATGAATAGGGTGTAGAAAAGTACCTGGATCATAGTGTGTGTGTGTGTGTGTGTGTGTGTGTGTGTGTGTGTGTGTGTGTGTGGTGGGGGGGCAAGGGATATTTATCAAGCCTAAGTTATCTGGAACTTTGCTTTTGCACATTGATTCCTTCCTACAGTTATATGAAGTAGATGATACTATCATTCCCTGTCATTATTTAGTACACAGGCCACAGAACCTTTCTGGAAGTGTCTAGGCAGTGACTCTGTATTAGTCAGTTAAACCTGTAAGGCATTCCCAGCACCACTTCTGAATTATAACATTCTTAGGAGTAATAGGCAACAGAAGTAATCTCTTTAGCCTGTTCCAGTTGATTGGGGGGAGCCCCCTAGACCACTGTTTTGGGGAAGATTCTGAAGCTTCCTCTATAAAAGATGCTCTTATAGACTTTCCCACCTGGCATGAATGCATAGGAAATAAGAGGGAGCATGGCATACTTCACAGAAATATATCTGGGGAATATATTATTTAGTTTATTTCCATATAATAGAAAACTTTCATTTTCTTATCTTCTCTGTGCAATGCTGGTATTTAATTCTTCAGTTTACATTGTTGATTCCCCAGCTGAGTGAAATTAAGCATCAATCTTGCTCAACATTAACATTTTCACATGATGTGATCTTGTGCAATTTATTTATAACGCTTAAGAACTCCTTTTTCTCCTCTATAAAATGGAAGTTAATAATAGTATCTATAAGATTTCTGTGATGATTAAAGTATATATAACATGTTTTGCACTGTCCTTGGCAAATAGTAAGCCCTCAGTGTTAGCTATAATAATTTTATTCCCTTATCAATGCTTTCAGGTTTTAAAGGCAATAAGGAATCTTTACTACGAAATAGATCTCTGGCTTTTATTTTTTTTCTCTAAGGGTAGCCCTACTTCCAGAGACAAGGGATTTCATGAAGAGAATTGCTAGGAAAGGGAAGCTTGACTTTATAAAAAATAAATTGAAAAATGTCTATAACAGATGAGTCTTCAGTATAAGTGTTCTAGAGAAGTGAAATGGAGGTTAAGAAATTTCAAAGTTTAGATTTGGTAAATTCAAGGACCTGAATGAGTCCCATAGTATTTTCAAAATTAAAGCCAATGCCAGACCTGGGATTTATCTATGTGCATAAACCAGATATGTAGCAAGCAGCTGAACACTAAGCTGGATCATCTTCTGTTTCTTCATAGTCAATTCAAAGAGGAGCTATTCCTAGGCCTTCAGCTGAGAAATTGACATTTCAAATCAAAATAGATGAAGGGGCATTCCCGAGTCGGTACAAAATAATCTGACCCAATTTACACTGGCCTTCAAGTTTGATTGCTTTGCATTTTTTAGTAGATGCCAGACGTAAGTGCTCTGCTAAAGAAAAATTTCTGCATCAAAACATGTTTTTAAATATCTGAAATTATGCTCTGTAAAGAATAGATCAGATAAGTATGTATTTCCTCTAAAAGGTAATGGTAGGAAATATGGTTAAATACATTTTGTCATTTACTTACTGAAATGTTATGAAGCCATAAAAATGATAATTATTCAGACAATACATCAACATAAAAACATTGCAATATTAAAATGTTAAATTAAAAATACAGGGCAAAGAAATGAATATAAAATTTCAGCATAACTACATAAAATATGTGCGTAGACAAACACTAGAAGGCTATCTATAAATCTTAGTATGGTATAGTGTTAAGGCAGAATAATCCATAAAACAGTTTTTCCCCAAGCATTAAAAACACTCTGAAGTCAGTGAAGTTGTTACTCGGTAATTTTTGTTTTACTTAAAAATTACAAGATAAGGCCAGACATGGTGGTTCACGCCTGTAATCACAGCACTTTGGGAGGCCGAGGCAAGCAGGTCATCTGAGGTCAGGAGTTTGAGACTAGTCTGGCCAACATAGTGAAACCCTGTCTCTACTAAAAATACAAAAATTAACTGGGCATGGTGGCCAGTGTCTGTAATCCCAGCTACTCAGGAGTCTGAAGCAGGAGAATCGCTTGAACCCAGGAGGCAGAGGTTGCAGTGAGCCGAGATGGCGCCATTTCACTCCAGCCTAGGCAACAAGCGAAACTCTGTCTCAAACAAACAAACAAACAAGAAAAAAAAAAAAAAAAAAAAGACATGTCCTGCTATCCAAAAACTTTCTGTTGTAAATACATGCGATATAAGGAAGACAAGTTAAAAGGTTTTTGTGGTTATAACATTATATGCACTTTAATTCCTAAGTGTGAGTGTACACTTATATTTAGTACTACTATGTGCCAAGCACAGCACTAAATATTGAGGATACAAAAATAAAAACACATCATCTCTGCTTTTAAAGGAATAACAGTCTATTGTCCTAAAATAGTGCCCCTCCAATAGCAAATGAAAGCTATTTGCTTACCTGGTCTTTGTATCTCTGCGTTCCTAATTGAGCTAACAGTCACTCCTTGTTTTTAGGTTCTGATGCCCACTTTCTGAAATAAATGTTCTGTCACATTCAGATATTTATACCTGAACTCCAATCAAATGGCAATATTGCTAGATATAAAATTGGAATATAATGACAGCAGTATATTTTTGAAAGTATATTATTTTCAAGAGAAGTCATTTCTTCTTACAGAGCATAAGTTTGAATACTATAACTGACCATAAACTTTTGGTACTAAGGAGCCAAAAAGTGGAAAATATTTATTTTCAGCAATCTAAATTTATAGACAAAAAAATCTAAATTTATAGACATAAAACTTTCTGATTTCTATTTACTTAATATATTATTAGGGCTTCCCAGTGAGAAAGGAAATTAAATTTTGGGACCCCAAACTCATTTAGCCAAAGGGAAAGGTCAAGCTGGCAACTGGGTCATGCAAATCTGGTTCCTAAATAAGATGGCTACGAGATGAAAAACTACACGCCTCCCCCATATTTTGCCCACAAGGTAAATTCTTAGTGAGCTGTTAAAATTTCACCATGGCAATACAAATTGATAGCTTAGCATTACAGGTCCAGTCACCCCCAGCCCACCAGACACAAATGCGTATCTGATTATTCCCCTGCCCCATTTTGTCTATATTATCTTATGTAAAATACAGATTCCCTGTATTTTTCCTCTGCCCCATTTGTCTATGTCATCTTATGTAAAAAAAAATGCAGATTCACTGAGCGAGACAAAGGTATGAATGACTATTTTTCCCTGCATACCTCTTACAAGAAAACTGTACTTCTCAATATCCTACCCTTTTCCCTTTAAATTTGGAGCCCCCAAAATCATCTTTGGAGAAAGGCATAGACCTGCCTTCCAGGCATATGTCCTTAACTTTGGCAAATAAATCTCCAAAAATGATTGAGACTTGTCCTGTCATTTTTTCTTGATTGACATCAGTGAAACAGGACTAAAAGGTTATATATAGATATATTACAGATGATTTATCATGAGAATTGGCTCATGTGGTTATGGAGATCAGAAAGTCCCGCAACATGTTGTCTGCAAGCTGGAGATTCAAAAACAAGGAAGGCGGGTAGTATAATTCAGTCTGAGTCTAAAGGCACAAGGTTCAGGAGCTCCAAATCCTAAGAGTATAAGATTGATGTCCCAGCTCAAGAAGAGAAAGAGAAATAGAGAGAGCAAGAGAGAGAGCTTACCCTTCTTCTGCCTTTTTGTTCTAATCAGGCCCTCAAGGACTGGCTGATGCCTGCTCACATTGGTGAGAGCAGATCTTCTTTACTCAGTGTAGTGATTCAAATGCTAACCTCTTTTGAAACATCCTCATTGACATACTCAGAAGACCTTTTACTGGCCATCTGGGCATCCCTTAGTTTACTCAAATTGACCTGTAAAACTAACCATTATGCTCAACTCAACTGAAAGACAACTTTTTACTTTAAAATTCAAGAGCTTTTGCCAGCTTTATCAAATAACTGCATATTCCAGAACACAGATTATTATAATCATATCTTAGAACCTGAATGAGTTGAACTTTGGGTTTCACCTGAATCCACTGAAAATGCTGTTTTTTTTTTTCATTTGTATTTTGCAGTGAAAAGATATAGTGCTTTTCTTTGGTTTCGTTTATTTTTTCTCATTTATTTTCTTTTTTAAAAAATTGGCAGATAATGTTGTGTGTATTTATATATAACATGATGTTTTATAGTAAATACATACTGTAGATTGGTTAAATGTAGCTAATTACCAAATGCATTACCTCATATAGTTGTCATTTTTGTTGTGAGGACACTTAACATCCACTCTCTTTGCATTTTTTCGAAATACAAAACTAAATTTTCAGTGTTGCTTTAAGAAAATATATTTTGGAAGATAAAGTATATTTAATTTAATTCAGATTTGTGTTTTTCAATCTTAGTCCTAGGACTGGGTGCTGGCTTCTCCAGAATATGAAAATAGTGATAGCAATTGACATTCTCTGTGTCTGTTTATGATATTTGTAAAGACCCTAAATAGCCATGTGTTAATTTTTATTATAGGTGATATTATTACATATATGACTTAGACAAAAACTTTTCAAAAAAACTTAGTAATCAATATTATTTGCCAATTCAGATAAATGTAATTTAGAATAGATATTAAAAATAATTACTATTGTTGAGCATCATTTGAATCCCTAACATTAGGAATGCATGCCCTAATGTGGTGCAGATAGAAGTAAACTATAATATTCAGAGGAAATTTTACATAATTTCAATTTAAAATATGTGTGCTCTTCTATGTGCAGTCCCAATGGCTTTGAAAATGAGCAATTTTCTTTCAGTGTAGATACATCCAGTTCTGAGAGCTGACTAATGACAGAAATTCTTTGATGCAGCTGTTAATGAGGAATTCTCAGAACTCTGACAAACAGATAAGTGACTTACACTTTGAGAACTTTCTGATTTTTTTTTTTGAGAAGAGAGACAAGGTGAGGAACAATATAGTGCTCTTGTTCTTCTAGTCTCCCATATTTGACTAGGAACTTTCATAGGAATGTTAGTAAATACGTTTGATAGAACCAAACTTGCAATTGTATTCAAAATGCTTCTAATAGTTTCATGCAAAATATCTTTTGGACACAGAAATCTAAATTATCTTGGTTCACTAATGCTTGATCACTTGTGAGGTCAGTGGAGCTGCCACTTCATATCAATATAACATTAAGAAACATTAAGAGCTACATCAGCTAGTGTGGTAATCCCTGCAATTTTGATTTTATTCCCAGCACTTTCCTTTTTCTCCATGTTGGTCCCTGCCCAGAAAGAAAACTCTGTTGAGGTTTCCTGTGAGTAGACTGCATCAGTTCCTTCCATTTTTATAGTGACTCTCTTGCATTCACCAGGTAATGGAGTGGGTAAAATCCCTGGTGGTTGAGATTCAATTCTCCAGTTGGCTGAAGCTCATTCTAGTCAATAACTCTTGGCTATTTCCAGTCAGACTCCTTATTGCTCCTCTCTCCTTTTTCTTCTGCAAATGCTGATATTGTGTAGCTCTTGTATATGTTGGTGATTTGTGTCCTTCTCTTAGTTTGTTTAATATTGGGCAAGTTATAGCTTTTCATGTCTCTCTGCAGTGGTTGAGATAATCATAGAACTTAACTTTGTATGTTTGTTGTGAAGATTCAATTGCTTGATATAAAAAAACAAGTACAATGCCTGGCACAGAGTAAGTGCTTGATTTTGCATGCATTCTTATGATCCTCTGCCTTTATAAATGGCATTACTACTCCTTCATTACCAGAGCAAGCACCTGGGGAATTATTATCAAATTCTTCCCTTACCTACTTCCAGTCACTAAATGTCTATTCACTCACCAATTATTAAAGTGTACTATCTTCTCAATGAGTTTTCCTCTAGCCATGTGGAATCCGCAGAGTGAACAGAATGACTTTTATAATGCATAATATGTGATATTGTTTGGCTCTGTGTACCCACCCAAATCTCATCTTAAATTGTACTTCCATAATTCCCACATATTGTGGGAGGGACCTAGTGGGAGATAATTTGAATCGTGAGCAGGTTTTCCCTCATATTGTTCTCTTGGTAGTGAATAAATCTCATGAGATCTGATAGTTTTATCGGGGTTTCCACTTTTGCCTCTTCCCAATTTTTTTCTTGCCACTGCCATGTAAGAAGTGCATTTCACCTCCCGTCATGATTCTGAGGCCTCCCCAGCCATGTGGAACTGTAAGTCCAATTAAACCTCTTATTCTTCCCAGTCCCAGGTATATCTTTAACAGCAGCATGAAAACAGACTAATGCAATATGGTAAATCACTTTCCAGCGTAAAAGTCTCTGGTAGCTCTTCATCCTTGGAGTGGTTTTACTAGACCCTTCAAAATGTGGCTTCTGTTTGCTTGATTCCCTAGCTTCATTTCTTGCCACACAAACTTTCTTAAATTCATAAACAAGACTACCTTATGTGAACTTAATCTTTCAACACTGCTTGATTTTTCTCTCTTCTCTTACCTTGGCCTTGAAATTTCTACTTAGCATTCAAGGCTCAGCTTAGCTATCACTACTTTCAGAGATGACTTGCCCATGTAAACAAGTATAGGTGTCCTCTTGATGTTTCTCCAGCTGCTTTGTGGCTACTTCCCTTGTAGACTTCTGAATACAGACAGTGCACATTTCTCTCTCTTTCAATAGAACGTAAACTTCTAGGCAGGAGCTGGGGTGTTCTTTGTTGTATTTCTGTTCCATGCACACCATATGGTATATAATGTCTATTCAATGCTGCTTCAATGAATGAATAAATGATTACATAACGGTGGTGTTGTTAAATGAATTACACAAAGCATTTTTGGTATTATGTTTTTGGCTTTTAAAAAATAAATATGTTAGTATTTCTTCCTATAAATATAAAGGTTTTTCTAAAGTGACCTTTAAAAAACTAGTTTTTCTTCTTAGAAAACCCTTGTGATGAAATCAATTCTCATTAAATTTGTAGTTTCTTAGAGATAAAGAAGAAAGCATAAAAAGTTAATTAAGGAAACAAGAATTCATGGAAATGTTTTGTCAGCCTTGAAATTGCACATAGAATTGAAAATACACTATTTTTAATGCCTTGTTGTTGTATGTTCTTTTCACTGAACATACTATTCCATTAACCCGTCATATCTCATCCCAGGACCATATTTCCATAGCAAGGGCTGAGACAATTTTACGCGGAACACCCAGCCACATGGATGCCTAGAATGAGAGCAACTTAAATTTTTGTCTGGCAGCAATAGGAATTTAAAATTATAACTTGTGATTACATATTGATACTAGATAACTGAGCATGTAAAAAAGAGACTTTTTTGTTGAGAAGTAAAATCATTTTAATTTGGGGAGGATATTAATAAACATGAAATTTATGTATTATTTTAAAGAATATATTATCATTACAGAAATAATTCTTTTTAAAGGAAATTGATAGCAAGTATCCATTCCTCTAAGGTCGTGCTGTCAGTATGGTAGCTCCAATTCACATATGGTTATTGAGTACTTGAAATGTGGCTAGTCCAAATTGAGATGTACTGTGAGTGTAAAATACATAAAAGAGTTCAAAAATTTGGTTTACGAAAGAATATCAGTATTTTGGATATATTGGGTCAAATAAAATATATTATTAAAAATAAAGAATTTAAATATGGATACTTGGACAAGTATTTATGTGGCTCACATTATAGTTCTACTGGACCACTTTACTTTAGGTGGCTTTTATTCTGTAGTTAGTTTTGTGTGCATGAGGTCCTGAGAAAATTTGTGATTAAAAAAACCTTCAGGCAAAGCACCATTAAAAATGCTAGCATAATACATTTCTGTCAGTGTGTACAATAATTTGTGGATAGTGCAAGTAAATGTAAATGGGTATTTTATTTTTTTCTATAAAAAATTCAAACACATAAATCATATGACCTAATCTTACACACAGCTGTAGTTCACAGTTTAAATCTTGAGTCAGAGATTTTATGTTCTTTTAAACATTTTTGATAGAAAACTTATATTACCAAATCTTGAATTGAATTCTTACTTATTTCTGTTATTTTCTTTAAAATGTCTGAAGGGAGTTGGGGAGTTGCAACTTTTATTGCACTAGCACTTGGGCAGCACTGTCAGATTCCTTCCCATCCCCTGGAACAGTGAATCAGGTTTGAGACTACAGACCAGGGAACCTTGTGGGCAGGAGGGACTTGTCTGCTAGGGGCAGAGTGTGAAGCAAAGCAGACCTGAAGGTGTGCCAGTGAAAGCTGGAAACCAAAGCCCACAGAAAGCTCAACCAGGCTATTAGTGGAAAGAGTGACAGATTCTGCATAGGCTCCAACAGTTGGGAACTATGGAAACCAGACCAGGGTGAGAGTAAATAATGGTGGCAGGCAGCTCTAGAAAATCTCTTGAGCTGTAAGACAAGAGGCAGATGATATTTTTATGGGGCATCAGTGGCACTGGGCTGTGTGCAGGGGAACAGAGAGACCACCAGCCCATTTCAGACAACCAATTATAATTTGTACAATATGAGTTTATTTAAAAATAAATTTCTATTTGATATAGAAAATAGTGAATGTAATTTGTGAATTGTTCCAAGCAATTATTCTGCATTATAAACATTAACACATAGTTTTATGTAATAAAAAGCTAAAATGCCCCATGAAAGAAAGAAATTGAATATAATCTCTTGGCTCAAAATTTTTAACTAGGCTCTCTTGTATTTGCTTTCCATTTTGGCACCACTGTCAAGTGAGAGCCATCCAGGTTCATTTGTACCAGATATACGGTTTTCCAAAATAGGAAATAAACCGTTTGTTTGATTGCTCTTTAGTAATGTCTTCCACAGCCACAAACATACACACGCAAAACAACAAAACATCTATTTTTGTTTTTGTGTTTGGCTAACACGTTAGCAATTTATGTAATATTAAATGTACACTTCTTAAGATATAGCTTTAATATAATTATAGATTCTAATATTTTGATATCTTTACCAGGTTCTTGGTGATTATACTAAGAATGATGACAATAAATTGTCTAGATTATCTCTAAAAGGATAAAATGATCCAAAGCAAGTGATTTATCAGGTCATAGGAAGAAGCATAGTGGGAGTGTGGCTTGGAAAGAATTGGGTTGGGAAGAGTTTCCCATTGGGGTACTGCTTCTTAATTTTGGTAGAGTTGCTGAGAATGTAAATTAGTATCTTTACAGATGGGGGACATCTCCTCTTTGAAGCTTTTAGGAAGGAACAGAGGAGTTGTGTTCTCTGGCTCCCACAGTAAGAGTGGGACCTAGGAGCTCGGTTATTAAACTTCTTCACTTACCGTATAGTGACCCAGTTCAAGACTGACCACAGATTGGTTGTGTCCACTTTCTGCAGCTATTTAGGCTGTGAGAAAAAATGGAGGGGCTAATAACTGGGTTGATAAAGCACTGACTATAGAATTAAATAACAATTTGATTAGAATATGAGCTCCAATACTTCCTAGTTGGGTAACTTGACCTCTTTGTGTCTGATTTCTGTATGAAAATGGGGTTAAAATAACCCTAACCTTATGAGGCTGCTAGGAGGATTGAATAAAAGTTTAAATGAGAATTGTTCAGCCAGTTCCTTGCATGTAGTAAGTACTCAAAAATATTTTATTGTTATTATGGAGAAAAAAGAATGTCTTATCTACTGCTACATCTTCTTTGAGCCCCTTGTGCATGCCTCTTTAGGTACTGTAGGGCTGTAGAATAGGTTAAATGTTGTACAAAATATTGACAGGAGTCAGTTGATACACAAACATAATTCAAGACATTCTTGGAGGAAGCCCACATCTAGCATACTAATAGACCCCATAACAAGAGGCTGATAACCACCACCAAATTTCTGTAAATTCAGAAATACCATGTAACTGAATTATTTTTAACGAAATTCCCACTTTCTCAAAACATAAATAATGGACAAGCTTTGAAAAATTAAGGTTGCCTTGAAAACTCTCAGAATGCTACTATACACTGACTTAGATTTTTCAATTCTATTTGTTACATCTTTTCTTTCTAAATTAAAAGGTGCTGCTTAGTCAATCATGCTGTGAATTGTATACTGTACCTTCTAGAAAAGCCTTTCATTTAAGACACAGAGATGATATCCTAATTGGAGACTTTTTGTATTGTCTTGACACCATTTTTACTTATCAGATGAAGTATCACAAAGAGAAGAACATTTGGTGGATTGAATGACTGTCTTAAAACTTGATGAGTCATGACATAGCAGAAAAGTAAAATCTGAGGAATTACCATGTAACTGGTGACAGAAGAGCCACAAGGGAGGGAGGCAAATGAAAAGGAACCATTTATTAAATAGACATGCAAGAAAAAATATTTTACATTCTAAGATTACAGGTACTTCAAAATGCAGATTGTAGGAATTATACATATCTGCTAAAACCTCATATTATGATTAAGAAATTTTTAGGCTAATTAGCTCCAGGGATCTGCAGCTTTTCATTTAATATTTGAGGGCTAAAAAATGTAAACTCTTTTCCTTTCTTCTCCGTTTTTAGAGACAGGAGCCAGTGGCGCCCATAGAAACAGAATGTAGAGTTCAGAAAGAACAGTAAAGAAGAAGATCACCTGGTGGATCAAAACATCAGGCAGACAGTCGGGGTTAGAAGGCAATGTATACCCTGGAGAAAGTTTATTAACCTTGGAGCTTTACATTTCTCACTGGAAAAATTTAATGGATGACAGAATTCACCTCAGAGTAATTTTGTGAGACGTTAATGTTTCAATTCATGTAAAGTTTCTAGAAAAATCTGCCATATAGTAGCCATTCTGCCAATTAATATTATCATTATTGGCATCATTATTATAGCCAGTAATATTAAAGTTGTATGAATGAATTTAGAAACAAATTCTTATCTATTCAAAACTAACTTTAGCATTAATTTCTGATGTGTTTGTTTTAAAATAACAGGGTAAAAAAAACCAGTGAGATGAGAATGTAATTGACCAGAGGATTCCCTTTACCATCCAAATAGATCTACATGAAAATTCTAATCACCAATGTCAATTTTAGAAAAATAGGCATTGCCCTCATATCATTTGAGTTTGTGGGATATTGTTAGATACATCTTGGACAGGTTTTGAGGAAAATGAGAGAATAATATTGTTGCTGGTAAATTGATTTATTTCTTTACTTTGTATTGGCTGCAAAGAAAAAACATCAAGTTGAAAAAGGCAGTTCAGTGCCCAGGGAATGGAGAAGGGGAGCTCCTGCTGTGAAGGCACCTTCTGCCAGAGTAATGGGAGGCAGGGAGATTTTAGATAGTTCCGATGTGGTTGGGGAGGTATATGTAAGCATGCACAGTGTGAAGTTCCAAACACACAGGCAGAGTCCCCAAACATGCTTCATTCCCTGCATGTACACAAAATGGCTATGACCTTCTTTTAGGGGAGAGGATTTTAGCATTGTAATAATACGTTAATTATCTAAAGGTAACTAGGGGTCACCCATTCTAGTTTGCAATAGTTTCATGAAGGGGTCTTATCTTTTATTTGGCCAAAGGGTCAAGAAGATCTGGTGGAATCCTGGGCCATCTGGTTTCTTTAAGCAGTTGTGCCTGTAGATAAAGGGACTAAAGAAAAACAGTAAGAAAATGTAACTTTTCCAGTTATTTCATCAGGACTGTCCTGGTGACAATATTATTTAATATTTTACTCCCTACAATGTACATATGTTAGTGTGGTTGGTTCCTTATATTCAAGTACATAGAAGATGAGACTCAAATGTGATACTTCCAATTCTTAAAGACATGCCTTCCAGCAACATTCTGGGCCTCAGTTTCTTTATTTCAGTATTTACTGGGGTCTTGTCAAGTCTAAAATTCTACAATTCTGAGTGTTATGATTGAATTACAGCTAGGAATTCATGGTAACAATATTTTATAATTAACTCTAAGTCAAACTCAATAAAAACTATAAAGACTTCATTTACAGAAAGAAAAATAAGATGTGAACTGTAAGACATTTATGATAGAATATTGTACAGCATAAATTTTTAAAGAAGTTCTATACTAAGTATTTAAGTTCTCCTTCCACAAAGAAGGCACAGGGAAGGGAGGTTGTTTATTAAAAAAAAACTACTAAACTTTTAAATATATGTACTATTTCCTAAATGAGGTTGTACGTACTTCAAAATCAAGAACTTCAATGCATGTACAACCTAACTGGAAAATTGACTATAAACTTAAAAAATACATAGATAGATTGTATTTGATAAGTAGCTAGTGCTCTTAATAGTGTACATTCTTAAATTTGTGTTATTCTACTTAGATATGTTTAGTCAGGGGAAGCATACATCTCAGGCAAGAGAAATGGTGTGAACTAAGGTTTGATAGTAGGGATATATATGGCTTGAGTAGGAGTAGTGTGTAGACTAGTTTAGATGGAACAGAGGGTTTGGGGGAGTGGACAGACAGCTTCAAAGTAGGATGAGGAACATATTGTCAAGTGTCTTGAATGCCTGATAAAGATATACAACAAAATTCTGCAGAAAAAGTAGAATCATTACAAATTTTAATAAAAGAGTATAATGTATAGAATGCAGTTTTTTTGGACTGAAATTAATCTGGCAGCAATGTTTAGGATAAATTAGATGTAAAAAGAGTGGAGACAAGAAAGCTAGTGAAGATTGGTTTAACAGCAGTAGAAATATAGAAGAAGGGATAAATGCAAATGCTGTGAGTTCCTGAAGTGCAGGTGTGATCTCATTTATCTTTGCATCCTAAGCACACAGAATATAGTAAATGCTTAATAATTTTTAATATAAAAACTTGATTATTGATTGTTAGAAATGCAAGAGAGGAAGAAGTGAAAAACAATTCCAAATTTCAAGCCTAGGTGATTGAAAAATAATAGTGACACAAATAGATTAATCTGTAGGGTAAGCTGATTTGGGGAAAGATAATAAATTCAGTTTTATACATTTTGAAGTTTAGCTGAGGAGAAGTCACTGACTAATCTATATTGAATTAAGTAGAAAATGTGTCAACATACCCATTTCAACAACTGAGGAAGGTTTTTGGGAAAAATGCTCTCCAAACTATCTTCTCTCTGTTAGGACTGAAATGAAAATTTCAGCTAGAAAAATAATGTTACTTATCTCAAGTGGCAATGGTCACTGACTATGCATAGCATGATGATTGTTTTGGTTTTATAGAATAATTATTTTTACTTAAGTTCTTGTTATAGTGATGGTGATCAAATATGCCAATATTGTTACATATCTGAGAAGAATTGGGTGTTTAAAGGTATATATGGATAGGGCCACTTAATTACTCTGGGAATCAAGTTAGACTAAAATACAATGCAGAAAAATTATTGAATCATATTCATGAATCAATAGAGTAATGCCACAACTGGCATTTTAGAAAATAAGATGCTGTTCAGAAAGACAAGAGACAGATGTTCAGCAGTACCACATAACCATTTATATAAGCATTCCTAAATAATTAAACATAACCAGAATAAATGTCTTGGACAAACAATGTTTTAGATGTACATTAATCATTATTTATTATCCAACACAACCCAGAATCTATTTACCCTCCTTCAGTGGGAAGCAGAGCGATTAAGAGTTACTGTTTAGATGAGAGACCTATTCCTGTGAAAGAGTTCTTTTAGGGCCTGATTCATAGAAATAGTTACTGAGTGACGCTCCTTATTAATTAATGAATAATATCAGTATGTTATTCCTCTCTGCCAAACAATATTCTCTTCAAAATATCACTGCCGATATGACTTTCAAGATTTCAAGCAGGCTGAATTGACTTGTAACAAAAGTAAAGAAATTTAAAACATTCTCGTGTCTGGTTTAATAGTATTGAAGCTTTGAACATTGGGTAACTGATTTATAATATGAGGTTTTTTTTTTGAGAATACTGGTATTCCATTATCCTCCTCTTTTTAAAGAACACACATTTTCTCTCCTTTAAAGAAAAGAATTTGCTGGGTGCGGTGACTTATGCCTGTAATCCCAGCACTTTGAGAGGCTGAGGCGGGCAGATCATGAGGTCAGGAGTTTGAGACTAGCCTGGCCAGCATTGTGAAACCCCATTTCTACTAAAAACACTAAAAATTAGCCGGGCATGGTGGCGCGTGCACCTGTAGTCCCAACTACTTGAGAGGCTGAGGCAGGAGGCGGAGGTTGCAGTGAGCTGAGATGGCGCCATTGCATTCCAGCCTGGGCAACAGAGCGAGACTCCATCTCCAAAAAAAAAAAAAAAAAGAAAAAGAAAAAAGAAAAGAATTACATAAGCCCATGGACATGGCAAAACTGCTTTATTTCAGTAGTAATAAAATTTCATTCATGTACTCCAAGTTGTGTTCTACAGTTAAGGCTCTATAAAATTAATGGAGAATGTGGCCTTAAATATCATGTGTTGCCTAAAGACAGCTAATTTTTATCTCTAGCATTGATTCCCTGCGCTGAACTTCACACTCATATATTTAACAGTCTAAACTATATATCTCCACTTGAGTACCTAATAAAGTCATCAAGCTTATATTGAAAACAGAACTCTTAGTTTTCCCCTACAAACCTGTTCCTCTCTCTCTTGTGTCTAGCTCTGTAGATAGCTCTGATATACATCCTGTTTCTGAGTCTAAATCTTTGGCGGCATCCTTGCTTTATATATTCCCTTCAAACTCCCCTCCTAATCAGTAAATTCTGTGGCCGCTCTCTATAACTTGTTATAATTCAAGTCTCTGTGACTTGAATTGGAACAGATTTCTCCATTTACTACTGTAATAGCAACACCATATCTCACTTGAAGTATGGCAACAGCCTCTTGATTCGACTATGCCTCAACATTTCATTCTCCAATAATAATTTAAATAATCAAAGTCCAGGATAAACACTAAATAGAACATATCACCCCCCCCCCCGCCCCCCGGCTTAAAAATATCGAATGACTTAAAAATTAGTCAGGGCTTTTATTTGCAAATAGTGAAAACCAATTCTTACTAAATCTAGCAGCCAGTCTTCAAGATGGTCCTCACTTATCCCCACCTTTTTGGTATTTGTGCCCTTGTGCAGTATACTTCCATATTGAATAAGTCTGGCTTATGAAACCAATAAAATATTGTTACAATGATGAAATATGTCTTTGGAGGCTAGATTATAGAAGGGACTTCAGTTTCTACCTTGCCCTTCTTGGACAACTTGCTCTGGAAGAAGCCAACTTCCATGCCATGAGGAAGCTCAAGCAGCTCCAAGGAGAGGTCTACATGGTAAAGAACTGATGCCTCCTTCCAAGCTCAAAGTCAGTAAAGGACTTAGGCCTCTTGACAACAGCCATGTAAATGAGGTATCTTGGAAGTGGATCTTCCAGCCTCTGTCAAGCTTTCAAGTGAGCAAATCTCTGGTTGACATCACGACTGCAACCTCTTGAGAAACTCTGAGCCAGAGCCATTCTGTTAAGCTGCTCCCAAATTTCTGACCAACAGAACATCATGTGATAATAAAGGTTTATTGTGGTTTTAAGCTGGTAAGTTTGAAGTTAATTTGTTATGCAACAGTAAATAACTACTCTATTGTAAGCAGTTATATATTATATGTGGAAAATAATTTAGTATAAATATATTGGTAATTCAAGGAATTTTGGGAAGATTTTGGAGAACCAGGTTTATTCAGTGAGCAGCCACATCACAGTCACACTGCAGAACTGGTCCATGGAGGACATTATCAAGGCCTTGCTGCTAATGACTGAAACAGTTGCCTGAGGGGACTGGGTACCGCCACCAACATTGCTCCTTCTCAGGAACTCAGTCTCCCTGCAACCACTGACACCATCTAAGGGAGTTTTTGTATTTCCTGTGACTCTTTCATAGTTCCAGTGGAAACTGGTCACATTTCAGTTTCTTTAATGTGGTGTATAGGTTTTTCTTCCTACCAAGGTTCATAAGATGGGTGAAGCCTCTCCTCATATAATGCGTGGTCAGATAATGGGCAGCCAGAATCAGCAATGTCTCTTCATTTCAATTAGAATACACTAAGCACCTTAGTATAAGACTTTACACATTTGGGCTCTGATCTCTTTCTGTAACTCCATCTTCCATCATTCTCTTCCACATTCCCTATGCCCCACATTGAGACTCTCTATCTTTTCAATACATAAAGCTGGTTCTCATCTATGTAACTCTGCACTTACTATTTCCTGTGCAAGCAGAATATTTTTTCCTTCTCTTTCTTCATCCTTAGATTCCATGTTACCTCCTCAGAGAGGGATTTCCTGATCTTCATAGATAAGTTGTGACCACTCCTTTGCCAGTCTCTCTAATTTCTAATGTACTTTTTTGATTTTCTAAAATCATTATGTTTATTTTCTCATGGGTCACCCATTCTCGGACAACAGATTCTTTTCAGTAGAGAATCTACTCTACTCAAAAGAATGTGCACTGCTGTATTCCCAGTGCCTAGAATAATGTCTGGAGCCTAAATGTTTTCAGTAAATATTAGTTCAATAAATAGTTGAATAAATACAAAGGAATAATTATGCATCCTATTTATATAATATTTGAATATATGTAGATAATAAAAAGGTAATACCAATTTATTTGTTATTCTTTGAAAAAAATCCCTATGGAGAAAAAATAGGCACTTAAAAATAGGCTTATTTTCTTCACAGAAATATTTACTCTTAAATATATTGTTGTTTCTTGAAATTTGTTTACCTCTCTCTAATCAGACATGAGATTTTCTAATCATGGATTATGGGTGAGATTGACTACACACAAACCCCCAACTAAATCAGAGAATCACATTCGTCTCATCACAGTAACTACTTAGAGGTTGACAAGGGAACCGGGTTGGTTTAACCAAAAGAAAGTTCAACATTTTATGTGGTAGTTGCAGAAAAAGAGCATATTTATGTTCCCGAGTATTATGGACAAAAAAGCCTCTAATTCTGATTGAAGCTGGTAACTAATCTGAGAAACCAAGAAAATCCATATTGGGGAAAGGAGTGGAGAGTTAGTACAAAATTCAAAACTCATTAACATTATTGAGCAACTACATCTTCCATGTTTCAGTTAACTGAGACAGGAAATGGTTTCTATTACTTTCAACTGAAGCCAATTTACCTGCTATAAAATCAAACAGGAATAAAATCTCCTGCTTTTTCCAATGCCTTATGAGGATTAGTTTTTGAGCACTGTATATATTTCAACAAATTGGAAGATTTCCTATTTATCATCTGTTAACCTTTCTCCTCCTGTGTTAGGAATGAACCTTCATAATTTAATGGAATAAATGAGGAACAATTGAAAATGACAGATAATGTTATAGTTGAAATAGGGTATCAGTGTGGCCTTTTCCGTGCTCATAGAGACAACTTAAATGAATAATGGTGATTTTATGCCCATAGTAAAGCACAAGGATACTTTTACTCCTTGGTTGAGTTATATCCAATATCGTCGAATTCAGTTTGTGTGCCAAAACAGCCAGTGTCAGAGGGCATAATTGTTGGTAGTGTTACAGTAAGTAGCTAGTCAGTTATGAGTGGGGCATTAGAGGACTCCCCGCCATCCACCAGGAATGTCCGGCGACCATCAGGTGATGGTCTGGCAGCTGCCATACTAAAATGATTATTGGTCATACTCGGAGCCAGGGAGAAGCAATTTCCCAATACATTAAAAACACTTGAAATTGGTATTAGGCAGCTTCCAGTAAACTCTCAGGAATTAGGTGAGTGGGCACGAGCATGTGTGTTAAGAGATGAAGTGGTGGAGTATGACCTTCCGGGGGCATTCCGCCAGAAGAGGGAAGAACACCTCAGGTGAATATGCATACAACTTCTTACACTGGGCATGCTCACCTCCCAAGTGCAAAGAGGGCACCCTGCATGTGGGAGGCTCACCCTAAGGAAGAATGAAGGGGGACTCAAGACGCCGGAAGTGGGCCAGCATATAAAGTCCTAGAATCAAGGTTAAACAAAGCATTTGACCTCCACAGCGCCCGCTTGGATCTCTTCCAAGTGTGCTTTCCTTTCTTTCCTGTTCTAAAGCTTTTTAATAAGCTTCCAGTCCTTCACTGAAACTTGCCCAGTCTCTTTCTGCCTTATGCCCCTCAGTTGAATTCTTTTTTCTGAGGAGGCCAAAATTGAGGTTGCTGCATACCCATAGGGATTCACCACGCGGATCTTGGAGATTCCCCGCCCGTAACAGTAGCAGTTGAAGAATGATGATTTGCAACATGCTAAATAACCAAACTCAATTTGACTTTTCAAATCATAGGAGCTACTTCATCAAACTTTCTCAACCATAGTGCTAAGGGAGTAGATTTCTTCTTATACAATGCAAAAAGAAATATTTTTGTATAATCTTTCATTGACTATATATTGTCACCATATATAGTAATGATAAACATAGATTATATAAACACATGTGTGTTTATTCTCTATATACATGCATGTAAAATATACATGAATGTAGCATATTTCTCTAGAATAGCAGATTCCCCTGGAAGTAAACTGTTTTCTGAACAATTTCTCTTCTAGAAATATATAAAAATTATTCATATACAGCTATTCTGTTTGTATAAATATATACAAATCGAATTTTTGAGAGAACTTCTTTATAATGAGGCACTGACTCATGAATACAGTAATGTAAACTATAATGAAAATAGTTCAATAAAACATCTGACAATTTTCTGGAAATCAAGTTAGACTAAAATACGATGTAGAAAATATATAGGTACACTCCAGTTGTACTCAGTAAATCTGTGGATACTTGGGGACAAGATAGAAAGATTATCAACATAAAATAATTTTGATAAAAATGGTTAAATGAGTGTTAAAGTAGAGAAATTATGGGTTTTTTCATAATATTTTCTGTAATACTGTTGTCATCTTAAGTTTTCAATGAAGATGATGAGTTCAATAAAATTTCTGAGGAAAATTTTACAAACAAGATGTATTTTTATTCCAAAAATGTTTTTGGGAAAGTGGTAGAGTTCTCACATACATAAAAAAGATTAACAAGTCACTATTTATGGAAGACAATCATTTGATCTTCTGATACTTAAAAGTCATGTTCCAGTGACCCTCTGGATAGGTAAGCTGCATGGACCAGGCTCATTGAGAATGTACTGACACTTCCAGGAGGCAGGGCTGTGCCCCCTTCTCAACTGTTCATATATTGATGCTTTTGGGTCACTGAAAAGAGAATAAAGCTGCTGGTCCCTAAAAATAAATCATAATTTAGATTAATTAAAATAATTGAAAATATCTCAAATCCAACCTTCAAATGCATAATGGGATAATCGGTCTCTAGTGATAAAATAATCCTTCAATAAAGACAGCAATCCAAGCCTTCTAGAAATTTTCAGTCTATTAAAACTGGCATTTCTTTATTTTAATGGAAAATCTTAAGGATTTTTAAAAATACACATTCTTCTCATTTGGTTATTTTATTTTAATTTTTGAAATTTACTTTTGTCTTTTTATTTTAAAAATTATGCATTTCTAAACAATTAAAAAATTATTCTGGGAAAACTAAGTGCTGCCTAGACCCTCAGTTCCCTCCTTTTGATTGCCAGAGGTGACCAGAGTTACTGGTTTCTTATTTATCCTTCCATTAAAATTCTATAGCCTTCCTTATATGGTTTTGTTTAGATGTGTGAGTATATTTATTGGATAAATTTTATAATAGTATTTTTAGGTCAGGGAGGATATAAGTCAGGGGAGGTGAGGTTCCACTGCAGTAACCAATAATTCCAAAGTCTATGAGACTTAAAACAACAGAAATTTAATGCTGACTCATGCTATTTGTTTATGCATGTTGAGTTGAGGTCTCTGCACTGCCCAGATTAATGAAGCAGCCAGTACCTGGAAGACTGTTGGTCA
Source organism: Pan paniscus (assembly GCF_029289425.2). Taxonomy (NCBI): domain Eukaryota; kingdom Metazoa; phylum Chordata; class Mammalia; order Primates; family Hominidae; genus Pan; species Pan paniscus. The sequence continues at coordinate 117,017,087 of NC_073253.2, read as the reverse complement.
AGATTAATGTATAGGGTTGATCTTCATTCTCAGACATGTGCAGAGTGGCAAAAAATTTGAGTTGTACAACAGTGCAGGTTTCCAGCCGAGGTCAAACAAGATGATGCTCCACATTCTTATTTCAGCTCTCACACCTTGTTTTTTTTGTTTGTTTGTTTGTTTGATCTATTTAGTACTACTTTTTTACATTTTATGCTTTTTTGTTGGTAATTTTGCCATTTAAAATGGCCCAAAGTGTAGTGCTAAAGTGCTGTTTAGTGTTCCTATGCACAACAAGGCTGTGATGTGCCTTATGGAGAAAATGCATGTGTCCAATACGCTGTATTCAGGCATGAATTACAATGCTGTTGACCATGAGTTTAATGTTAACAAATCAGTAATACAGTAAATTCAGAAAAGAGGAAATGTGCCAATCTTTATATCAGGCTGACCCAGGAAATACGCAAGTAACTTCTATTGTATTAGGATTCAAGCTATATGGTAACAACTTTGTTGTTGTTGTTTTTGTTTTGTTTTGTTTTGAGACGGAGTTTCGCTCTTGTTGCCCAGGCTAGAGTGCAGTGGTGTGATCTCTGCTCACTGCAACCTCCACCTCCTGGGTTCAAGCAATTCTCCTGCCTCAGCCTCCCAAATAGCTGGAATTACAGGCGCCTGCCACTACACCTGGTTAATTTTTGTATTTTTAGTAGAGACGAGGTTTCACCATGTTGGCCAGGCTGGTCTCAAACTCCTGACCTTAGGTGATCCACCTGTCTCAGCCTCCCAAAGTGCTGGGATTACAGGTGTGAGCCACTGCCAGGTCAGTAACATCTTAAAATATGCAGAAGATGAAAAAATGGCTAGACTTGTGGATTCACTAGATGATGAACAATAAAGACAGGGTGAAACATTGTTATGAGGTTGAAAACTAAAGAAATTTTTAGTCATGTTACCCAAGGTGAAGAAAATGCTAAACTATTCTTGGCTAGTGTTTTATTATAAAAAAATAAGCACTGCATATAATTATTTGTAAGAAATATATATTCATTAAGATATCTTTAAACAGAAAGACCTGTTAAAAAAGTATTAATGGTTGAATTGATTGGTAAATAGTGTAAATGTTGTGTCCAGAGGTTAATAGAAACCCAGTAGTGCATTTCTCCTCAGAGCAATGACAGTATCTGATGAACAATCTTCATCATTCATGGAAACTTTGTATAACATAACTACTGTGAATGTTGAGAATTTACTATAGCTTGCCTTTGTCCTTAAAGCCCCAGAGTGAGACATATAATTTCTTCTTACACTTTATTGTCCAAAGCAAGTCACATGTCCATTATAGGCTTCAATGCACTAAGGAAGAATAATTTTACTACCGGAAAGGGAACTGGCTACTGGTAAATTATAATGCATACACCAAAAGGAGTTTAGAATAGCCACAATCCCTTCAAGAAGATTGTATTCCTAACAGTTTGGGAGTGCCTGTTTCCCCACAAATTCACCTGCTGACATTAGTAAGGTGTCAAAAGCAGATCAAATATTGCCTTTCTTTATCTACAGCCTGTGTAACTTCCTATAAATGTACTATTGACCAAGGAGAAATGTTTATTGTTCCTTTGGGAATTTCCTCTAAAGAATTATTTCTCAGTTGTCATTCTTTTTGCCTTGTCAGAATGCTTCTCTGTGTGTCATGCATGGGGGTAATATTGAGAAAAGATTATTTCTGTTTAGCAAAATAAGATTAGCTGTACTATATTTACTCTATTTTATCTAGATTAATATCTTTTTAAAAATATTGAGCATGTTTAGGGTCTTAGATTTATTCTGAGATGTGGCAGTGCACATGAGCTATTGTAAGGTTGCTGAAAGAGTGGATCCCAGCCCTAGTGTCGGTTTAACATCGTAAGATTATATAAATACTTATTTTAAAGGCTCTTGTCCAGAGGAGTAAGTGGTTCCCACATCAACGCTTACTTTTACAAGAAAACTCCAAACTTTTTGTCTGTGTGTTCTATTAATTACCTACTGAAAAGTATCAATCTCCTTTTAGTTTTTAAATTTATTTTTTCTAGGTTTTTCAATTTTGATTTATGTATTTTGAGGCCATATTTTTCAGTGAGCAAAATTTTTAATTTATAGATCATTATTGTGAGTCAAAATCATTTTACTTCAAGAAAGTTTATTTTTTTATTTTTATTTTTTTTGAGACAGAGCCTTACTCTGTTACTCAGGCTGGAGTGCAGTGGTGTGATCTCGGCTCACTGCAACCTCCACCACCCGGGTTCAAGCGATTCTCCTGCCTCAGCCTCCTGAGTAGCTGGGATTACAGGTACGTGCATCATGCTTTGCTAATTTTTGTATTTTTAGTAGAGATGGGGTTTCTCCATGTTGACCAGGCTGGTCTTGAACTCCTGACCTCAGATGATCCGCCCTCCTCAGCCTCCCAAAGTGCTGGGATTACAGGCGTCAGTCACTGAAACCGCCCCCCACAAAAAGTTTTATTAACTTAAATTCTATTTGTTTGAAATTATTTTAATAATTTTGGGGCGCATTTGCATGACATATTCTATTCCTTTGTTTTAGTTTATATTCTCTGTAACTGTGTTTTAAATGTATCAAAAATAATTTCATAAGTTGATTTTTTTACTGAAATATCAACTGGATGTACATTTAATGCATTTATTGATGTATTTGAAATTAATCCTATCATCATACTACATGCCTTTTTTACCCCCCTCTACAAACGATATTGTTTAACCTGAGAGGTACGGCCTCTTAGTTTTCAGCTGCTCAGGTGTGTTTTAAATCCCAGTCCTCTGTGTCAAATAAGTTACAGGAAATGTGTCCTGGGGATGCTTACAGAGCCCTTGAGAAGCCCCATTCATTTGGATTAATACAAGAAGCATTCTTTCCCTGCCCTCATGGAGTGGTACTATCTCACTGACAAACTTTTCCAAACCTCCTGTGACTATTCAGTCTTTACCTTGTTTATATTTATGGAAGGTGACTGACCTTGTAAAATCTAAGAAACATTTGTCATGTTCTTGTATAGATGAACTAACATCTCACTGTAAGGTGTATGGTTACTTGGCACACACTCTGTAGTTCTCAGCCTTTGAGGGCCCAGCCAAAATCAGGATAGAAAGATTATCATTTTAAACTCTTGTTACATTAGTCTTGAGAATATGCTGGCATCCTTATATTTTTTAAAATAGAATTGTACTTTTAAACCTGAAGATTTGAACAGACTTCTGTATTTCTTTTAATATCATTTGCATAGATTAAGTTGCAGTAGTTTTCTATTAATACTATAAAATGTGTTTTATAAAAATGTGTCAGAACAGAGTAATGCTGATTTCATTAAAATTACAAACCTATAGTTCAAGGTCACCCTAAAGATTATGTTAATAGAATGAGCTGTAGATTTGTTGAAGTTCAGCAAAAAATTTGTAACTGCAATTTGAAAAAGACTTCTGGCAATAAATACTCACTCCTAAACCCTGCAACTGAAAAGATTATTTTCCTTAAATGTTTACTACTCCTTGCCAAAGGCCATTAGATTGACCTAATAACATTTAAAACTTGTGATTTCTGTACCATCTCTTTTGTTCCAGGATAAGAATATATTTTCATACAGTGTTCAAACCACTAGGCTGCAGACTGTATTTTATTTGGTTTGGGCACATGTTCTGTCTCTTTTACATTCTGTTTTTCTCTGTTCCTTACACATATGAATACCTATATGTTTGAAATAGAAGAACAACTTCTTGTGATGGTTAGAGAGCTCTTCTCTCTCCTTTAGGATGTTTTGGACTGTTTCATGGTAGGTTGTGAGATAATTATGAACCACATTAACATTTAAGTTCATGGGTAGAGGTAAATTCAGTTTGGTAAGATAAAAGGAAAGATAATTAGTAAAAGGAAAAGTCTCTTTTAATCTTACAATGGGGCCAAAGAATTCTGCAGTTTTACTTGAGGACAATGTTTATGGATAAAAATAAAAAGTGAATTTAAATTCATTTTTGCTTGTTTTTACTTAAGTGTTACTGGCATCTATTAAATTCTAATGTACTCATCTGACATTCATAAGCATTAGTTGTACTGGAATCAGGCAGCAGAAGAGTGAGCCTGACATTGTTTTTGTAATATCTGGATGAACATGGTAGCCTATTTTGGCTACTTCTTTCATCTTCTACTTTCCATTAAAGATCAACTTTGCAGACAGATTTTCTAATATTTATAAGCTAAAGTAGTTTTTGCTTTGCCTGACAAACTTGCATTGATTCTATACACTTCCTCCATTTCTAGAATCTTTGTCACTTTTAATGGTTTCTCACAGCCCTGGGGAATGTGGACACAAAACCCTCTTCAACCTGAAAACTATTAGTGAGGCAGATGGAAGGCAAATTGAGAGCCAGATATGGGGATTTATGGATTTTTCTCCCTCCAGTATACATTAGCTTGACTGGAGAGCAAGAAAAGGCACTTCTCAAATTCATGCCTAGACATTCAAAGTGTATGGCAGGAAGGAGAGAGGCAGCCTCTGACACAAAACTTGCTGTAACATTTATTATTTTTATCTCCACTACATGGATGAGTGAAGAAAGACTTAAGGTCTTTAAGGCTTTTTTTGTAAAGTTGCATGGAAAGATTATTATTTTCACAAGTTTCTTAAGTTTGTTCTTACACAACTTTTTTACCAACTGTTCTATTTTCCTACGTAATTGATAAGGAAGTTGTCAGTACAAAGTAGTGAGATAATTTGTTCAAGGTCACACAACTAATTTGTAAGGCATTTTGAATCCTAATGCTTTGCCTTTTTTCTTATTATACCTGCTACTTTTGGGATTGGATTTTTTCCCTCTGCTACCAATGTGCTAATTCTTAGTGTCGAACATCTGAATCTTGTGACACAACATAAAGAGCTGAAGATTCTGTGCCCAAATTAGTCCTGTGTTTGAATTTCAGCTCCTGCATGAATGCCTGTGGCCCCTTAAGTGATCAAGTTTCTAATGAACCTTAGGCTCAGATTGCCAACCTGTAAAATGGGGATAATAGCACTAAGTTGAGTGGCTGTTATTACATTAGAAAAAATATGTAATGCCCACTAAATAATAGACTATTAGTGAATAGTACATATTTTCATTAATATCTATATTTTTATATCTTTGTGTTATACCTTAAAAGCTGTATTTCAGTAATATGAGTAAAAGGGAATGTATAGGACAGAAAAATAGCCATGGAAATAACCCAGCTTTAGAGAGGCTTTTTGTAGAGGATAGGTTTCCAATGAGACATATCAGAAAGTCATTGTAAATTCTACAGAAGCTGTAATGAGTATGGAGTGTAGGGCTGGAGAATCAGACCGACATGGCAGATGTAAAAACTGGAATTCAGAGAGGGACAATTCCTTGTCACCCATTGAGTTATGGTCTGGGTAGCCAGTTCATTCACAGTGGGTCTCCAGTAATGCAACTGCAAGAGCTAGGGTTCTGTGCACAGCTATAGTCCCTTTAGGAAGGAAGGATTCTAGGAAAAAAACCAAGGCAGAAATCAAGTTTCTCAAAATGATTCAACATGTAATGAAGGGGGCAGGAAATATTACAGTGTGGAGATCATACAAAGCCCTCTGTGCTCACTTTTAGAGCAACACATATTGGGCCTGTTGACAAGTTCATTCCATCTATGTGGTGCTGCAAATGCTGATCTAAATATAGCAAGAATCTACCCATGAGTGAGGAAAGGGCAGACGCCACCACTATCATATCTACAGATGCCATTACTACCAAGTCAGCCTGTGAGAATCTGAGGAAAACAGGGGCTGACAGGAGGGAAAGGAGACCGAGACAGAAGCATGGTTATTGTCATGGCCTTTGCTATAGTGAAAAGTGAAAGCTGGTTAGAAAATCAACTAGCAGTAATTGCCTCCTCTTTTTTTTTTATTTATTTTTTGTTGTTGTTTGCCTACCCTTCTGCAGGTTGGAGTAGCTTCTTTTTGCTCACAAACAACAAAAGGATTCCTGAGTAACTGTATTTCAAATACTTTAGATCTGCTCCATGTGGGGTGTGTGTGTTTTTGTGTGTGTATGTGTGTTTGTGTGTGTTCATGTGTTACAGCAGGAAGAGACCAGTGGAGAGTGGGAAATAGGACAATAATGTTATTTCTAAAATAGAAATACATCTGCTTCCACTACAGTACTTTGTTCTCATGTTTAAATTTAGCCTTTGTTATTCCACCTGTGTACACAGTCATGCACCACTTAACAACAGGGATACTTTGTGAGTTGGGTCCCTAGGTCATTCTGTTGTTGTGCAAACATCATAGAATATACTTACACAAACCTATATGGTATAGCTTGCTACACACCTAGACTACATAGTATGGCCTCTTGCTCATAGGCTACAACCTGTACAGCATGTTACTGTACTGAGTACTGTAGGCAACTGTAGCACAATGGAAATAATTTGTGTATCTATACATATCTAAACATGGAAAAGGTACAGTAAAAATACTGTGTTGTAATCTTATGGAATCACCATATATGCAGTCTGCTATTGATTGAAACATTGCTAAGAGGTACCTTATTGTGTATATGTATAAAATATATACTAAATATCTCTATCATCAGTCAATTCCCTTGAACCAAAAGGCGGGGGAGTTTTTAAACACTAGGGTAAGGTAGTGAAAAAGAACTGGAAGTTGTTAGTGGGGAGGTTGGTCAATGAGATTAGGCCAGCTGTTTGATAATTGGCACTTATCACACTTATGCATGTATTCTTCCACAGAGACAAAGAGATGGGATTACAGGCATGTACCACCATGCCCAGCTATTTTTTTACATTTTTAGTAGAGGTGGGGTTTCACCATGTTGGCCAGGCTGGTCTCGAACTCCTGGCCTCAAGTGAACTGCCCGCCTCTGCCTCCTAAAATGCTGGGACTATAGGCATAAGTCACTGTGCCTGACTTGGTTAAAATTTAAAAAGAAAAAAAGATAGAAGAGTAAGAAAGCTTTCACTCAAGGGAAGCACAGAGACTAATCACATGATTAATAGCAGAAAAGATTCAGCTTCTTACACAGCATCAAATCCTCCCCTGGTAAATACAGGTACTTACAAGCCTAATGCTCCATTAATATTGGCCAGGGCAGAGTAAGACATGAAAAACAATGGAATGCTAAACACTTTGTCAGAAATCTCACAACCAAAACCAAAAATGATGCAGGCATAAAAGAATATTCTCCTGGATAAACAATAAATGGGTGGTTACAATAAAAATAATTAGATGATAACTAATATAACACCTAATGTACAAAGAAAAATTTGCATTATAAAATCTTGAAGCAGAGGTTAAGGATACTGAAACAAATGGGGTTATTTTGTTTGTACCTTTTAGTTTAGGTTACCATGCTCTAAATCTTTTTGTACTTACTATAGTGCTATCTGCCCTCAGTAAATACTTATGGGAAGAAGGGAAAGGAAGGAGGAAGGAAAGGAAGGAAACAAGGAAGGAAGGAAGGGAGAAAAAAACAGAAGGAAGGAAAGAAGGATTGGAGAAATAAATAATCTTCATGCCAATATAGTAGAGAGAAAGAACACAATTGAATATTGAGTAAGTGTTATCAAATTTATATGCATGCAAGATGACATAAAAGTGACTACAAAATCTGGACAGAATTGTACACATATTTGTGCAGTAAAGTAGTAGAGAAATAAAACTTCCCTTATCTCCCTGAAAGACAAGAGGACCTACTTTGTGATTATCTCTGGTATGGTGAAAGACTTTTAAGCTAATCTCAGAGAAACGTGTTTATACTTTCAATGGTCAGGAGGTCCTGGATCTTATATTGAAAATGAAAAGGTTGGGCCTTTTATTGGGACTCTTATGTTTTTAAAAAGATACTCAAGCAGGGAGAGGTTGGGGAACCAATTGCCTTCTTTCTTTTTATTAAACAAAGAAAGTGTGATCTTTGTTTACTGAACGCTAGATTATTCTACCTTTACAGTAGGAAGAGGAGGAGGGAAGGAAGGCAAAAGCAAGAAGGAGGAGAAGACAGAAGGAGGCGGGAAACTGAATGGGCAAGAGGTTCAGTGATGTAAAGCCTAGATAATGTCCCACAGCAAATCGGGCACCCTTCCATTTCCCTGGTTGGGGTTCCCAGGAATAGCACCTTCATATTCCTTTGTTAACAGAAAAGCTAAACTCTAAAATATTTTAAAGAGGTTTATTCTAAACCAGTCTGAGTGACTGTGGCCCAGGAAACAGTTTCAAGAGATCATGAGAATGCTTAAGGTGGTTGGATTATAGGTTAGTTTTATACATTTTAGGGAGACAAGAATTATAGGTAAAATCAGAAATCAATACATGGAAGATGAACATTGGTTCAGAATACAGGGGCAGGATATCTTGAAAGAGGGGGAGGATGGGGATGGGGCCTTATAAGACATAGGTGGATTCAAAGATTTTCTGATTGGCAATTGACTGAAAGAGTTGAGCTATGTTTAAAGACTTGAAGTTGTTAGCACCAGCGAATATGTACAGGTCTGCAGCAAACTCACCTTTTGCCACTTCAGGAGACAGGATTCAACTGAGGGAACATAAGGCAGAGTGAGAGACTGAGGTAAGTTTTAGAGCAGAAGTGAAGTTTATTTTAAAAGTTTTAGGACAGGAAGTAAAGTACACTTTGGAGAGTGCCAAGCAGGCAACTTGAGAGAGTCAAGTGCGTGGTTTGTCCTTTGACTTGGGGTCTTATACATTGGCATGATTTCGGGGTCTTGCATCTCTTCTCTCCTGATTCTTCCCTTGGGGTGGGCTGTCTGCATGTGCAGTAGCCTGCCAGCATTCGGGAGGGGCCTAACGTGCCTTGTAACACTGAAATTGTGCACATGCTCACTTGAGGCGTCTTCCCTTACCAATAGAGTGTTCCTAGGAGAAGGTCATATACCAGTCAAACTCTGCCATTTTGCCTCATAGTGCACATGCTTGAGCCCACTCACCCAGTTCCTGGGATCTTATCAGGAAGCTGCTAATCACCCATTTCAGGAGATTTCTATCGATTGGGAGACTGCTTTTCCCTGGTGCTGGCTGTGACCAATTATTATTTTAGAGAGACAGTTTAACAACCGATCGACCATCACCTGATAGTTGCCTGATATTCCTGGTGAGGGGATCCCTCTCCTGTCCTGCTCACATCTGCCTGACTACCTCCTGTAACACAATGAAATATTTCCATAAGTATACCAATTATGATTTGTAGAAAATATTTTTTCTCATATCAAAAAATGTGTTATTTACTATATTACATTCTTTTCTCCAGAGAATTTTTGTGTTGTCTTAGTTCCAGAGGAACTGATTATATTTTAAACACTGTATATAAAATTCAGGGGATTCACTTTAATTTACCAGTTCAGATGTCTTGTTTTATTATGTAATTAAAATTTATATTTACCACTAACAAACTCACCTCCAATTGCAAGTGAAATATTATTTATGAAATGTAAGTATTTTGATTTCACACACCCTATTTTCTTTGCCACAGAGAGTAACAAATTCTGTTTATCTGTCATAACCTCCTGCCCCTTGAAATTTCTCAATTTAGTGGATTGCCAATGTAATTCATCAAAGTAGCTATAATATAAGTATTTTTAATTTAACACTTCTACAAACAATTTTATAGCTAGACAATTTTTAAAAATTTATTTTTAATTGACAAATAATTTCATATATCAATGGAGTACAAAGTGATATTTTGATACATGTGTACAGGTAGAATGATTAAATCAGGCTAATTAATAGATACATCACCTAGAGTGAAATAAATCCCAATATTCAATCACAAATGAAGTTTCTCAATCAGTCCCATCTGGTTACTAATTCTTTGCTTGTTCGTTTAGTCACATAAGAAACACTTTTGCACTGTACAATTTCCCTCAAATAAACTTCTGACATTTGGACATGACAGCCAAGTTGGGATCAATCAGTGCCCATTAAATTCAATGCTTTTGTTTCCCTTGAATAAAGGGCGTTCTGATTACATATTTACAACAAAATTTTCAGAAAGTTGTTTTGCTAGAGCCAAAGAGAAAGAGTTCATGTTTAATGCAATAAGCAATAAAAACGGGTTGCTGGCCAGATGGCCAAATAAGAACAGCTCAGGCCTGCAGCTCCCAGCGAGACCAACGCAGAAGACGGGTTATTTCTGCATTTCCAACAGAGGTACCCTGTTCATCTCATTGGGACTGGTTAGGCAGTGGGTGCAGCCCACATAGGGCGAGCAGAAGCAGGTTGGGGCATCACCTCACCGGGGAAGTGCAAGGAGTAGGGGAGCCCCCTCACCCAACTCCACGTACCTCAGCCAAGGGAAGCTGTGAAGGACTGTGCTATCCGGCCCAGATACTATGCTTCTCCCAATTTTTTTGCAATCTGCAGACCAGGAGATTCCCTCGTGTGCCTTCACCACCAGGGCCCTGGGTTTCAAGCACAAAACTGGGTGGCTGTTCAGGCCGACACTGAGCTAGCCACAGGAGGTTTTTTTGTTGTTGTTGTGTTCCCCCCCGACGACCCCCTGCCTCCATATCCGAGTGACTGGAACCCCAGCGAGACAGAACCATTCACTCCCATGGAAAGGGGGCTGAAGCCAGGGAGCTTCGGTGGGTCTCACTCCTACTGAGTCGAGCAAGCTAAGAACCAATGGCTTGAAATTATCGCTGCCAGCACAGCCAACTGAAGTCAACCTGGGACCATCAAGCTTGCTGAAGGGAAGGGCCTCCACCATTACAGAGGCTTGAATAGGCAGTTTTCCCCTGATCACACTATAAAGGCCTGGAAGTTCGGACTGTGTGGAACTCAACACAGCGTGGCAAAGTGGCTGTGGCCAGAGTGCCTCTGTAAATTCCTCTTCACTGGGCAGGGCATCTCTGAAAGAAAGATAGCAGACCCAGTCAGGGGCATATAGATAATAACCCCATCTCCATGGGACAGAGCAGCTGGGGGAAGGGGCGGCTGTGGGTGTGTCTTCACCAGACTTAAATGTTCCTGCGTGCCGGCTCTGAAGAGAGCAGCAAATCCTGACCAGGAGGGTTTTCCTAGCACAGCACTCAAGCTGTGCTACGGGACAGACTGCCTCCTCAGGTGGGTCCCTGATTCCCGTGCCTCCTGACTAAGAGAGACCTCCTAACTGGGTTTGATAGACATCTCATACAAGAGAGCTCTGGCTGGCATCAGGCCAGTGCCCCTCTGGGACGAAGCTTCCAGGGGAAGGAGCAGGCATCAATCTTTGCTGTTCTGCAGCCTCTGCTGGTGATACCCAGGCAAAGAGGGTCTGGAGTGGACCTCCAGCAAACTGCAGCAGACCTGCAGAAGAGGGGCCTGACTGTTAGAAGAAAATCTAATAAACAGAAAACAATAACAACAACACTAACAAAAAGAAGCCCCACACAGAAACCGCATCCACAGGTCATCAACCTCAAAGATAAAAGGTAGATAAATCCACAAATATGAGCAAAATCAGAGCAAACATGCTGCAAATTCCAAAAACCAGAATGCCTCTTCCCCTCCAAGTGACTGCAACTCCTCTCCAGCAAGGGCACAAAACTGGATGGAGAATGAAACTGATGAATTGACAGAAGAAGGCTTCAGAAGTTGGGTAATAACAAATTCCTCTGAGCTAAAGGAGCATGTTCTAACACAATGTAAGGAAGCTAAGAATCTCGATAAAAGGTTACAGGAACTGTCAACTAGAATAACCAGTTTAGAGAAGAACATAAATGACCTGATGGAGATGAAAAACACAGCACAAGAACTTGGAGAAATACACACAAGTATCAACAGCCGAATCAATAAGCAGAAGAGAGGATATCAGAGTTTGAAGATCAACTTAGTGAAATGAGGCTTGAAGACAAGATTAGAGAAAAAAAGATAGAAAAGGAATGAACAAAGCCTCTAAGAAATATGGGACTATGTGAAAAGACCCAACCTATGATTGATTGGCATACCTGAAAGTGACGGGGAGAATGGAACCAAGTTGGAAAACACACTTCAGGATATTATCCAGGAGAATTTCCCCAACCTAGCAAGACAGGCCAACATTCAAATTCAGGAAATACAAAGAACAACACTAAGATACTCCTTGAGAAGAGCAACCCCAAGACACATAATTTTCAGATTCTCCAAGGTTGAAATGAAGGAAAAATTGTTAAGGACAGCCCGAGAGAAAGGTCTGGTTACCTACAAAGGGAAGCCCATCAGACTAACAGTGGATCTCTACAGAAACCCTGCAAGCCAGAAGAGAATGGAGGCCAATATTCAACATTCTCTTTCTTCTTTTTTTGAAATGGAGTCTCACTCTGTCACCCAGGCTGGAGTGCAGTGGCAAAATCTTGGCTCACTGCAACCTCTGCCTCCCAGATTCAAGCGATTCTCCTGCCTTAGCCTCCTGAGTAGCTGGGATTACTGGTGCATGCCACCACATCCAGCTAGTTTTTGTATGCTTTTTTTAGTAGTGATGGAGTTTCACCATGTTGGTCAGGTTGGTCTTGAACTCCTGACCTTGCGATCCACCTACCTCGGCTTCCCAAAGTGCTGGGATTGTAGGCATGAGCCACCCTGCCTGGCCTCAACGTTCTTAAAGAAAAGAATTTTTAACTCAGAATTTCATATTCAGCCAGACTAAGCTTATGAGTGAAGCAGCAATAAAATCCTTTACAGACAAGCAATGCTGAGGGATTTTGTTACCAACAGGCCTGCCTTACAAGAGCTCCTGAAAGAAGCACTAAATATGGAAAAGAAAAACCAGTATCAGCCACTGCAAAAACACACCAAAATATAAAGACCAACGACACTATGAAGAAACTGCATCAACTAATGTGCAGAATAGCCAGCTAGCATCATGAAGACAGGATCAAATTCACCCATAACAATAGTAACCTTAAATGTAAATGGGCTAAATGCCGCAATTAAAAGACACAGACTGGCAAATTGAATACAGATTCAAGACCAATTGGTGTGCTGTATTCAGGAGACCCATCTCATGTGCAAAGACACACATAGGGTCAAAATAAAGGGATGGAGGAATATTTACCAAGCAAATGGAAAGAAAAAGAAAAAAGAAGGAGTTGCAATCCTAGTCTGTGATAAAACAGATTTTAAATCAACAAAGATCAAAAAAGACAAAAAAGGGCATTACATGATAAAGGGATCAATGCAACAAGAAGAGCTAAATATCCTAAATATATATGCACCCAATACAAGAGCATCCAGATTCATAAAACAAGGTCTTAGATACCTACAAAGAGACTTAGACTCCCACACAATAATAGTGGGAGACTTTAACACCCCACTGTCAGTATTAGACAGATGGAGACAGAAAATTCACAAGGATATTCAGGACTTGAACTCAGCTCTGGACCAAGCAGACTTAATAGATGTCTATAGAACTCTCTGCCCCAAATCAACAGAATATACATTTTTCTCAATACCACATAGCACTTATTCTAAAATCGACCACATAATTAGAAGTAAAACTACTCAGCAAATGCAAAAGAATGGAAATCATAACAAACAGCCTCTCAGACCACAGTGCAATCAAATTAGAACTCAGGATTAAGAAACGCACTCAAAACTGCACAACTACATGGAAACTGAACAACATGCTCCTGAAGGACTACTTGGTAAATAACAAATTTAAGCAGAAATAATGAAGTTCTTTGAACCCAATGAGATAAAAGACAACGTACAAGAATCTCTGGGATACAACTAAAGCAGTATTTGGAGGAAAATTTATAGCACTAAATGCCCACATCAGAAAGCAGGAAAGATCTAAAATTGACACCCTAACATCACAATTAAAAGAACTGGAGAAGCAAGACCAAATAAATTCAAAAGCTTTCTGAAGACAAGAAATAACTAAGATCAGGGCAGAACTGAAAGAGATAGAGACATGAAAAACCCTTTTAAAAATCATTAAATCCAGGAGCTGTTTTCTTTTTGAAAAGATTAACAAAATGGATAGACTGCTAGCCAGATTAATAAAGAAGAAAACAGAGAAGAACAACATAGGCACAATAAAAATGATAAAGGGGATATCACCAGTTATCCCACACAAATACAAACTACCATCAGAGAATACTATAAACACCTCTACATAAATTAACTAGACAATCTAGAAGAAATTGATAAATTCCAGGACACATACACTCTCCCAAGACTAGATGAGGAAGAAGCCAAATCCCTGAATAGACCCATAATAATTTCTGAAACTGAGGTAGTAATTAGTAGCCTACCAATGAAAAAAAAAAAGCACAAAAGCATACAAATTCACAGCCAAATTCTACCAGAAGTACAAAGAGGAGCTGGTACCATTTCTTATGAAACAATTTCAAACAATAAAAAAGAGGGACTCCTCCCTAACTCATTTTACGAGGCCAGCATCATCCTGATACCAAAACCTGGCAGACACACAACAAAAAAAGAAAATTTCAGGCCAATATCCTGGACGGACATCTATGCAAAAGCCTCAATAAAACACTGGCAAACCGAATCCAGCAGCACATCAAAAAGCTTATCCACAACAAGCAAATTGGCTTCATCCATGGGATGCAAGGCTGGTTTAACATATGCAAATCAAGAAATGTAATCCATCACATAAACAGAACCAATGACAAAAACCACATGATTATCTCAATAGATGCAGAGAAGCCCTTTGATAAAATTCAGCACCCCTTCATGCTAAAAACTCTCAATAAAATAGGTATTGATGGAGCATATCTCAAAATAATAAGAGCTATTTATGACAAACCCATAGCCAATATCATACTGAATGGGCAAAAGCTGGAAGCATTCCCTTTGAAAACTGGCACAAGGCAAGGATGCCCTCTCTCACCATTCCTATTCAACATAGTATTGGAAATTCTGGCCAGAGCAATCAGGCAAGAGAAAGAAATAAAATGTATTCAAATATGAAGAGAGGAAGTCAAATTGTCTCTGTTTGCAGATGACATGATTGTATATTTAGAAAACCCCATCATCTCAGCCCCAAAACTCCTTAAACTGATAAACAACTTCAGCAAATCTCAGGATACAAAATCAATGTGCAAAAATCACATGTATTCCTATACATCAATAATAGACAAGCAGAGAGTCAAATCATGAGTGAACTCCCATTCACAATTGCTATAAAGAAAATAAAATACCTAGGAATCCAACTTACAAGGGACGTGAAGGACCTCTTCAAGGAGAACTACAGACCACTGCTCAAGGAAATAAGAGAGGACATAAACTAATGGAAAAATATTCCATGCTCATGGATAGGAAGAATCAATATTGTGAAAATGGCCATATTGTCCAAAGTAATTTATAAGTTCATTGCTGTTCCCATCAAGCTACCATTGACTTTCTTCAAAGAATTAGAAAAAAGTACTTTTAATTTTACATGAAACCCAGAAAGAGCTTGTATAGCCAAGACAATCCTAAGCAAAAAGGACAAAGCTGGAGGTATCATGCTATCTGACTTCAAACTATACTACAATGCTACAGTAACCAAAACAGCATGGTACTGGTACCAAAACAGAGGTATAGAACCATGGGACAGAACAGAGGTCTCAGAAATAACACCACACATCTACAACCATCTGATCTTTGACAAACCTGACAAAAACTAGCCATGGGGAAAGGAATCCCTATTCAATAAATGGTGCTGGGAAAACAGGCTATCCATATGCAGAAAACAGAAACTGGACCCCTTCCTTACATCTTATACAGAAGTTAACTAAAGATGGATTAAAGACTTAAACATAAAACCTAAAACTATAAAAACCCTAGAATAAAACCTAGGCAATACCATTCAGGACATAGGCATGGGCAAAGACTTCATGATTAAAACACCAAAAGCAATTGCAACCAAAGCCAAAATTGGCAAATGGGATCTAATTAACCTAAAGAGCTTCTGCTCAGCAGAAGAAAATATCATCGGAATGAACTGGCAACCAACAGAATGGGAGAAAATTTTTGCAATCCATCTGACAGAGGGCTAATATCTAGAATCTACAAGGAAACTAAACAAACTTACAAGAAAAAACAACCCCATCAAAAAGTGGGCAAAGTATATGAACAGACACTTCTTAAAAGAGGACATTTATGTGGTCAACAAACATACAAAAAAAAGGTCAGCATCACTGGTCATTAAAGACATGCAAATCAAAACCACAGTGAGATACCATGTTACACCAGTTAGAATGGTGATCATTAAAAAGTCTGGAAACAACAGATGCTGGAGAGGATGGTGAAATAGGAATGCATTTACACTCTTGATGGGAGTATAAGTTAGTTCAACCATTGTGGAAGACATTGTGGCAATTCTTCAAGGATCTAGAACCAGAAATATTTGGCCCAGCAATCCCATTGCTGGGTACATACCCAAAGGATTATAAATCATTCTACTATAAAGACACATGAACATGTATGTTTATTGCAGCACTATTTACAATAGCAAAGACTTGGAAGCAACCTAAATGCCCATCAATGATAGACTGGATAAAGAAAATGTGGCACATATATACCATGGAATACTATGTAGCCATAAAAACAATGAGTTCATGTCCTTTGCAGGGACATGGATGAAGCTGGAAACCATCATCCTCAGCAAACTAACACAAGAACAGAAAATCAAACATCGCATGTTCTCACTCATAAGTGGGAGGTGAAAAATGAGAACACATGGTCACAGGGAGGGGAACATCACACACCAGGGCCTGTTGGGGGCTGGGGGGAAAGGGGAGGGAGAGCACTAGGACAAATACCTAATGCATGCAGAGCTTAAAACGTAGATGATGGATTGATAGGTGCAGCAAACCACCATGGCACACATATACATATGTAACAAACCTGCACATTTAGCACATGTATCCCAGAACTTAAAATAAAAACAAATAAATAAAAAATAAAAACTTTGTTAGCTAAATTGGAAGGAATTTGAGATTTCAGGCCTATTTATGTTTTCTTAAATTGCCACTGCCTGTGTGAGAGACCGGAATATGCCACCCCAAAGATGCTTGTTGAGCTGAAGACAAGAAGTAGATACAGAAAAGCTCTCAGTCCTCTCTCAATTTGTCTAAAAGCAGGATATAGATATACAAAGATAAGAGGTTCCTTGACACCCCTTCTGCCAAGGAGAGTAAAGATTAACTACTGATGGCAACTTTACAACCTTATTGGCCTGAATATGTTTCCATAGTGCCACCAATGGGCTGGAGGAGGTTCCCAAAAATCAGTGGGACCTTGACCCCACCGATGTCCAGGCTCTTGTCAGTGTTGTGAAAAGGAATTCAAGGATGAGTTGAAAAATAGTGAAAGTATGGAGATTTATTACAAAGCAAAAGTATACACTCAAGAAAGGAGAGTGTGGGTGTATTCGAGAGAGAGAGTTGCTCAGTGAGTTTTGAGATTTCTATATTGATGGGTTTCTTTAACCAAGAGATGGAATATTTTTGAAAATTCCTGAAAAAGCTGAAGATTCCTTGGAACTGTGGTGCCACACATTTTTACACCAAATACGAGTGTTCTTGGAACTGTTGCGCCTATCATTTAGTATGTTAACAAACACATAATGAGGTACTAGGTGAAACCTAGGTCAAATTCAGTACCATGTTGGGTCCAGTCAGTCTTAGCCAGCTTTGCCTATACCCTGGTTTCAGGGTCTTATCAGCCTCTAGCTTATGCAGCTTTTTCAACAGTTTCCTTTTTGCTAATCATGTGAAACTACTGCCTGGAATTTTATATTGTCCTGTGACCATCTGTATTATTCCTGTCTCAAAAGGAACCTACATTAACAAGCTTTACTAACTAGCCGTTATCTGCTATAATACGCTTTTCTGCAAGTTGCCACCCCTAGAGGCTCAAAGCCCTTTTACTTCATTGTGTCACTTGTCACTGTTCTTTGTTGAACATGAAATATAAGTTAGAATTCAAAGCCAGGTTTTTAAGAACTACCTATTCGCTGGGTGTCTTCCATGTACATATGAAACATACATGTAAGTAAACTTCAGTTTGTTTTTCTTGTTAATTTATCTTTTGTTATAGTGTCAGTTTCAACTATGAACCTATGGCGGTTGAAGAAAAACTTCCACACCTGCTATTAAATTAAATAAAAAAGAAGCATGTCTGTGAAATGCTGATTTTCAGGAATTTGTTTTAGGAAACAAAGATCCCTTATCTCAAAGATAAGAGTATTCCCCGCCCCCCTCTGGATTTTCTTACTCTTCTTTAGCTTTTCCATGAGAGTCCATTGACTGAGATAAAATGGTTTCACATTATAGTGGTACTTCAGGTATTGATTCTTATGAGAAAACAGATAAACTAATAAATGGACAAAAACACACACATTTAGAGACTGTGAAAATTAGCAAGAGTCCACCAAATTTTTTGAAGAAGTTTTAGATCAAATATAAAATATATAATTTGGAAAACAATAATGTGTCCTGTCATGTTAATATAATTTTTGGGATTCATCAAGTAGCCATTTTACACTAGGATAAATAACAGTAATAAAAATCAAACAATAAAATAAAAAAATGTATTTCTCAGTCTTATAAAAATCCTCATGCTGAATATTTTCCTCTCATTCTATTTGAACTTCTATTAACATAACATACCACTAAATTTCTTTAATATTTATAAATATATAAATACAAACACATACATTAACCACCACAAAAATTCCACATATTTAAAGTAAATTAATATCTAAGGAGTAACACACAGAGAGATTTAAGCTAGTTTTGCCACTGTTTCTGTAGTCAGCCTGAATTTACATGACATTTTGATGAATTGAAGCCCTAACTTACCAAGAGACTTACCATGATTTGTATTAAATAAACGTATGTAGGCAGACAAAGCAACTGATTGTGCCTTACCTGCCCTCAAACAAAAAGAAAAAATAATCAAAAAGAGGTTTTGAATGAAATGGTAAAGATAAATGACATAAAGGAAATGCTTGTTACCTGAGAATAATCTTTACCTCATACAGTCACCAACAGAATCCATTAAAAATTGAAATGAAAATTTTATTGTAACTAACAAAATGTTTAATTTGGATTATATGTTGAACAATTAAACTTACATTTATTATATATATGGTTAAATATTGCTCTAATTCACATAATGAACTTTCGTGTAATTTTGGTTATACATTTGTAAGGTGTAATACATTAGTAGTTGCTGTATTTTACTTGTAACTTTTGCCATATGATCTCAGACCATGAAAAAAAAATCCAAGAGTTTTATACATTTTCCTAAAGGCCACTTCTGATCCTTCAATATTTGAGTCATTGTTTTTGAAAACATCTTGCCTTTCATCATTCTTGCTGATTTTCTCTTTCAATTAAGTGGTCTAAGCTGGTTAGATCTTCACTTGCAGTGCAGGTTGGTAGTTTTGATATGATTCAAGTAATTCCTCAACAAAAATTACATGCAATCTTTGACAAGATTTGCAAGTTTACTTTGCAGTTACTTTTAATTTTATTTCAATTTTATTGTTTGATGTTTAGAATACTAAGCTCTCCATGTGATGAGATCTAATAAGGTACTCATTAGAAATAAGATTCAGAGGGCTGTTAGAGTAAACATTAAATATTTACAAATGCTCAATTAACTGGTATACATTTTCAATTTATGCAACTGCAAAGACTTGTGTAATGGACACTCCAGATAATGAGCAATCTAAAAACTTAAAAAAAATCATCAAACATTAAACGTATATTATATAGTCATGATGATTAAATAACTATAGTAAAGTATAAATTCTACCAGTACCTGTCAGGGAAGATTTATTTGGCCTGATTTTACTGCTTTTCATTTGTAATTATTATTTCAATTAGTTTATAAGGGATGATAGTTTCCATTGCTACCATAGGTTCTTTTGAGCACTTTCTTTGATTTTAAATTGTAATTATTTAGCAAACCAAAATTTTCATTTCCATATGAAAAAGAGCAAATGATGAGTAATTATCAGAGACTTTTCAAAAAATCTGTGCAGTATGGACCATTTGTCTTCATTCACAAAGCTATCATTAGCTTATGAAATATTTTATACTGCTACTTAGTTGACCATGACATAATGATTTCAAAGAAATAGAGATGAGCATTGTTAGAAAATCCAACCAGCAAGCAAGAGAATTTGTTTTACTTTAATAGAAAGAAATAACATATAGAAACAAATAATTTAAGTATTATCTATCTTTTATTTTATTTGTTTAGGTAGTTTTTTTTTTAAAAAAACCTCTTTATTAACAAAATTAAAAATGCAACAAAATGCAATATGTGTATATTTTTAATGTTTGAATTCCTTGAGTAGCTACTTTGTTTCTTTCCCTAATAATGAATATTATGTAATTCAACCTGTGTCTATCTCTTTTTTAACATTGAGATATCTTTTTTATCATTATTTTTGAATTTCAATAGGTTTTTTGGGGAAAGGTAGTGTTTGTTACAAGGATAAGTTCTTTAGTGGTGATTTTTGAGATTTTGGTGTACCCATCACCCGAGCAGTGTACACTGTACCCAATGTGTAGTCTTTTACTCCTCACACCCCCCTCACCCATTCCCCCAAATCCCCAAAGTCCATTGCATCATTCTCATGCCTTTGTGCCCTCATAGCTTAGTTCCCACTTATGAGTGAGAACATACGATGTTTGGGTTCCCATTCCTGAGTTACTTCACTTAGAGAATAATGGTCTCCAATTTCATCCAGGTTGCTGCAAATAATATGATTTCGTTCCTTTTTATGGATGAGTAGTATTCCATGGTATAATTATACCACATTTTCTTTATCCACTTGTTAATTGATGGGCATTTGGGCTGGTTCCATATTTTTTTGCAGTTGTGAATTGTGCTGCTATAAACATGCGGGTACAAGTATTTTTTTTTTGTATGACCCTTTTTCCTCTGGGTAGATACCCAGTAGTGGGTTGCTGGATCAAATGTTAGATCTACTTTTAATAATTTAAGAAATCTCCATACTGTTTTCCACAGAGATTGTGCTAGTTTACAGGCTTACCAGCAGTGTAAAAATATTCCCTTTTCATCACATCCATGCCAATATCTATTATCTTTTTAAAATTTTTGATTATTGCCATTCTTGCAGAAGTAAGATGGTATCGTATTGTGGTTTTGATTTTCATTTCTCTGATAATCAGTGATGTTGGACTTTTTTATATATGTTTCTTGGTCATTTGTATAACGTATCTTCTTTTGAGAATTGTCTATTCATGTCCTTAGCTCACTTTGTGATGGGATTGTTTATTTTTTTTCTTGCTGATTTGTTTGTATTCTTTGTAGATTCTGGATATTAGTCCTTTGTCAGATGTATAGATTGTGAAGATTTCTCCCACTCTGTGGGTTGTCTGTTTACTCTGCTGATTATTTCATTTGCTGTGCAGAAGCTTTTTAGTTTAATGAAGTCCCATCTATTTATCTTTGTTTTAGTTGCATTTGCCTTTGGGTTATTGGTCATGAAGTCTTTGCCTACACCGATATCTAGAAGGGTTTTTCCAATGTTATCTTCTAGAATTTTTATGTTTTCAGGTCTTAGATTTAAATTTTTGATCCATCTTCAGTTGATTTTTGTATAAGGTGAGAGATGAGGATCCAGTTTCCTTCTTCTACATGTGGCTTGCCAATTATCCCCATGCGGCTTACCATTTGTTGAAAAGGGTGTCTTTTCCCCACTTTTTGTTTTCATTTACTTTGTTGAAGATCAATTGGGTATAAGTATTCGGGTTTATTTCTGGGCTCTCTATTCTGTTCCATTGGTCTAGGTGCCTGTTTTTATACCAGTACCATGCTGTTTTGGTGACTATGGCCTTATAGTATAGTTTGAAGTCAGGTAATGGATGCCTCCAGGTTTGTTCTTTTTGGTTAGTCTTGCTTTGGCTATGTGCGCTGGTTCCATACGAATTTTAGGATTTTTTATTTATTTTTTAGTTCTGTGAAGAATGATGGTGGTATTTCGATGGGAATTGCATTGAATTTGTAGATTGCTTTTGATGGTATGGTCATTTTCACAATATTGATTCTACCAATTCATGAGCATAGGATATGTTTGCATTTGTTTGTGTCATCTATGATTTCTTTCAGTAATGTTTTGTAGTTTTCCATGTAGAGGTCTTACCCCTTCTTGGTTAGGTATATTTCCAAGTATCTTATTTTATTTATTTATTTTTGCAGCTATTATAAAAGGAGTTCTTATTTGATATTCAGGTTTGTCGTTGTTGGTATCTAGCAGTGCTACTGACTTGTGTACATTAATTTTGTATCCTGAAACTTTATTTAATTCATTTATCAGTTCTAGGATCTTTTTGGATAAGTCTTTACGGTTTTCTAGGTATATAATCATATCATCAGCTAACAGTGACAGTTTGACTACCTCTTTACCAATTTGGATGCCCTTTATTTCTTTCTCTTGTCTGACTGCTCTGGCTAGGATTTCCAGTACTACATTGAATAGAAGTGGTGAAAGTAGGCATCCTTATCTTGTTCCAGTTCTCAGGGAGACTTCCTTCAACTTTTCTCTGTTCAGTATAATTTTGGCTGTGGGTTTGTTATAGATGGCTTTATTACCTTAGGGTGTGTCCCTTCTATGCCAATTTTGCTGAGGGTTTTAATCATCAAGTGATGGTGGATTTTGTCAAATGCTTTTTTCATGTCTGTTGAGATGATCATGTGGTTTTTGTTTCTAATTCTGTTTATGTGGTGTATCGTATTCATTGACTTTTGTATGTTAAAACATCCCTACATCTCTGGTATGAAACTCATTTGATCATGGGGGATTATCTTTTTGAGATGTTGTTGGATTTAGTTTGCTACTATTTTGTTGAGGACTTTTTCATCTATGTTCATCAGGGATCAGGGATATTGGTCTGTAGTTTTTTTCGTTGTTGTTGTTATGTTCTTTCCTGGCTTTGATATTAGGGTGATACCAGCTTCATATAATGATTTAGGGAGGATTCCCTCTTTCTCTATCTTGTGGAACAGTGTCAATAGGATTGGTACCAATTCTTATTTAAATGTCTGATAGAATCCAGCTGTAAATCCACCTGGTCCTGGACTTTTTTTTGTTGGCACTTTTAAAATTACCATTTCAATCGTGCTGCTTGTTATTGGTCTGTTCAGAATTTCTATTTCTTCCTGGATTAATATAGGAGGCTTGTATATTTCCAGAAATTTATCCATCTCCTCTTGGTTTTCTAGTTTGTGCGTGTAAAGGTGTTCATAGTAGCCTTGAATGATCTTTAGTATTTCTGTGATACCAGTTATACTATCATCTCCTGTTTTGTTTCTAATTGAGCTCATTTGGATCTTGTCTCTTCTATTCTTGATTAATCTCACTAATGGTCTATCAAGTTTATTTATCTTTTCAAAGAACCAGCTCTTTGTTTCATTTATCTTTTGTATTTCCTGGTTTCAGTTTCATTTACTTCTGCTCTGATATTTGTTTTTTCTTTTCTTACAGTGGGTTTGGATTTGGTTTGTTCTTGTTTCTCTAGTTCCTTGAGGTGTGACCTTATATGTCCATTTGTGCTCTTTCAGACTTTTTGATGTAGGCATTTAATACTATGAACTTTCTTCTTAGCACCGCTTTTGCTGTATCTTAGAAGTTTTGATAGGTTATGTCACTATTATTGTTTAGTTCAAAGAATTTTAAAATTTCCATCTTGATTTGATTGTTGACCCATCAATCATTCAAGAGCAGGTTATTTAATTTCTATGTATTTTCTTGGTTTTAAGGGTGCCTTTTTGAGTTGATTTTCAATTTTATTCCACTGTGGTCTGAGAGAGTACTCGATATAATTTCACTTTTCTTTATTTACTGAGACAGGTTGTGTGGCCTATCATATCATATGTTGGAGAGTGTTCCATGTGCTGATGAGTAGAATCTATATTCTGCAGTTGTTGAGTGGAATGTCCTATAAATATCTGTTAAGTCCATTTGATGTAGAATATGGTTTAAATCCATTGTTTCTTTGTTGACTTTCTGTCCTGAGGACCTGTGTAGTTCTGTCAGTGGAGTATTAAAATCTCCCACTATTATTGAGTTGCTGTCTATCTCATTTCAAAGGTCTAATAGTAATTGTTTTATAAATTTGGGAGTTCCAGTGTTAGGTGCATATAAATTTTGTGATATTTTCCTATTGGACTAGAATCTTTTATCATTATATAATGTCTCTGTCTTTTTTAACTATTGTTGCTTTAAAGTTTGTTTTGTCTGATATAAGAATAACCACTCCTGTTCACTTTGGGGGTCCATTTGCATAGAATATCTTTTTTCACCCCTTTACCTTAAGTTTATGTGAGTCCTCATGTGTCAGGTGAGTCTGTTGAAGACAGCAGGTACTTAGTTGGTGAATTCTTATTCATTCTGCTGTTCTGTATCTCTTAAGTGAAGCATTTAGGCCATTACATTTCAATTTTAGTATTGAGATGTGAGGTACTATTCTATTCATCTTTCTTTTCCTTTGTCTACTAAAATGTTGAACTCATTTAGCTTTCAGGTAATGCCTGAAAAGTACAGTTTTATTTTTTACTGCTTTGTTAAGAAATATCTTATTTAGATTTGGACTTCATTTATAATAAGAAAAATCATCAGAAGATGCAATTAGATGTTGATATCAATTGTATGGGCCCAGGCCCCACGTCAAAACCGATGGCCATTGGTTTCCTTCATTTAAAAAAAATTTTTTTTAACTAGAATTGAGACTCCTAGTTAATTGAGACTTCTAGGTAATTTAATTTAATTTCTCTTTGCACTGACTTGGGAACTGTTAGACTGCGACTTCTTTCTTTCTTCTCTAGTTGCCTCACTGTGTCCTTTATTTCCTTGTCATTATCAATCTGGGAGACACAAGCAATGAAGTTACTGGGTGGAAGTTCTCACCATTTCTCACTCATTTCACATGCCAGCTACACCTTTTTATGCCTTTCCTTTTAAGACAAACTGACATGAATTAAGATAGGATAAAACAAAACCCTTCAGTTTGCCTTCTCTGTCACCTCTCCTTCATGCTGATGTACCAGCTTTTGAAACTTTATTCATATTAGTTTCTTTTCCCCATCTTCTAAAATGGATGGTAGTATCTTACTCTCAAGCATGTCTGTGAAATACATAAATAATGCATAACAACACTCTTTTTTGTCTGGATAAAACACGATTTCAGGGTACTTTATAACACATTACTCCAACTGATTGAGGTTGGCACATGGAAAGAAATCCACTTGCCATCCCATTTCCTGAGATAGGCTACAGTCTTCCTCTGGCTATGTCCAAAGTGTGATTAAGGGCTATCACAAAATGGCTTGTAATGGGCTATTATCACTTAACAGTCATTTGTTTGGGATTAGGAATGCCTTTCTGGTTTTGCACAGAAATGGTGGATAATTAATTGTTGTTGCAGTATGAAGATGGCCCCAGAAAGCTTATTATGAAATCATTTATTAACTAGCATTGCTCAAGAAATCTTTAGATGTCACTTATGGCATAATTTTTATGGGAAAACAGATTTTATATTTTAGTATAGCTCTCCAGAAATAGCTCTCTTTATACTGATTTCCATCTTCTTTACCTTGGCTATCTTGGTTCCTTTGGATTTTTATTTCCAACAGTCATGTGTTCGGATGTAAGGAAGCTGCTCCCTGGGTGCCAGGTTTTCATATGCTTTTTCCATTCTGGAGTCACTAAAGTAAATTTTGCATATTCACAGCTTAAAATATAGTTATTATGTTGTTTCCATAGTGAAAATATGATGGATAAAATTGTAATTTGAGGTCAAAGTAGGTTATTTAAGATAAATGAAAAACATCATTTAAAATATGCTTAATTTAAAATATGCCCATCTTTTTATAGTTAGTAGTATATAAGTATTTTTCATTCATCCACATAATATTGGACTTATGAGGTTCTCTAAACACTTTTACCAGAGTGTATGCAGGGTCATTTGTATGAGTTTAAGAAGGTCAACAAAGACTGAGAAATGCCTTGAACACCTGTAAATTTAGAATGCATTCTATGTCGTGAGAACCAAAAGTTGAGGACCAAATCAGAGCTCTCAAGTAGAAAGCCACCAGCAGGCAAAATTGGCACCTGCTCCTGCACACTCCTTTGCCTGCCCAACAGCAGCCTAATGTAAACCTGCAAACTCTTCTCCTTTATTTATATTGGGGGCTCCCATCTTTTAATAACATATTTAGGTGGCAGTTTAAGGAGGAGAGGTAGGATAGATCTTAAAATAGAATATTCCTGTTTTGGTGGGGCTGACATTGTATAATCAAGTTCAAAAATGCTTAAGTCATTTCCGAATCTGTTTCACCTAAGGTCCACATATTTTGCTAGTTACCTTGACTCCAGTCTCTCAGAGGACATTTAAATTGTCAAGTATTAACTCCTATATGTAACTTAATCTCCACCTTGAAATATCAAGGGAGATGTATCTATCCTTCCTGCTTCAAAGGAAGTGTATACTTTCCTACACTCTAGATCTAATTCCTTATGTGTCTCCATATGTTGCCTTCATGATTATTCCTCCTCTCTTTAGCAACTTCAACTTCTCTCTTTCCTTTGGCTCCTCCCACTCTGCTTTCAAAAATTGCAAAGAATGTTCTCATCGAAAAAAGTCAAAATCTTAATCACTTATCAAGTTATCATTTGTTGAATAATTAATAAGTGCCTGTTTAAATGCAAACTCCATGGTGGACACACCTGTTAGAACCATCCTACCTTTCTCTTTCCTGTCTTCACTGCATGTTTGTGATACTTGATCTAAAATCGTTTCATCTGAATTCCTTTATAACAACCTAAAATTTAGTTTCAGGTTCTACCACACTAATGCTATTCTCTTGTGGTTTCTATATATCCTCTAAACAAATTCTTCTTGGCATTTATCTTATTTTCATTTTAGAATTTAACACTATCAAATCTTTCTTGCTTTTTGAATACTCTCATATTGTTTCTGTATTTTTGCTATTTCTCTATTTTGCTTCTCCTCAAATTACTTTTCTGTTACATTTTCCCCCAGTATCTGAATAAAAACATTCCTCAAGACTCCAACTTTGACACTTGCTCATTTTGATATACCATTATCATTGTTTTAACTGTTGTTCCTATGACTTCCAAATGTAGATGAGATCTCTGACTTTTGCTCCAGCATCATTTTTCCAGTTTCTTTCTCATCTACTCTATTTGCATGTTTTGTCATTAATTCTGTAGTCTAAATATCCCTACATCTTGGCAGATTCTGCACATAAAATAAATTCAGACTAACCATAACTCAAATTCCAGTGGCTCTGACCCCCATGTGCATACCCAGGACACCAAAGTCTGGGTTTGATTCAGAGTTTATCTAGGCATCTTCCATGTATTCAAAAGCTTCTATGTCCTGCTTGTCTACTTTGGTCTTCTCATAGAAGAGGAGTTCAATGCTCACAAAACACTTGAAGCATAGAAGTTCATGCTCACAAAACACTTGAAGGAAGCTGTCAGTGTTATAAATGCCCTTTTTGAGAACATTAGTTCCCTTCCAGGTGCTGTCTCCTCTGACCACTCAACTTTCCTATACTCCATTCTTTCTCTTACCTTGTTTTCATTTTGTTCATAACCCATATTGCTACCAGACATTATATATTTTTAAAATATTCTTTATTTTCTAAATTTTGTTAGACAAGACTTGATCTAGTGTTGGGCACTATACCTACTGCCTATACCAGTGTCTGACAGACTGGAGAGGCTTAATACATATTTATTTAATGAAGAAATAAATGAATCAATAAACTTGGGATGCCAACTCATAATGCCAAGGTAGTGCCATTTTTTTACTGAAACCTGGGCATCAACCCTGTGGTCCTGTGCCCTGTGCTCCCATAATTACACATGCCAGACAAGGGGCAAACTTGCAAGCAAGGCATTCTAAGGATAGCAGTCTCAGGTCCACTGTGTGAGCATAAAAACAAAGGTCAATAATGAAAACTTCAGTAGAATTATTTAATTGCAAGTATTATACTGAACACATGTCCAAATCAAATGAGCTAAAGTCCTTATTCCATACTTGAATGCATGACATCTAGACTTTTAGCAGGTTTCCTTCCTTCAGTGTTGCAGAGAGTTTCCCAGGAATTCTTCATGCCCCACAGTTTAGTCCTGTAGTCGATGACCATGTCATCCAGGCATGGACCACTGCTCTGCTATTTTCAATGGTTACTGCTCTCTCCATTGCTGGTTACCTGCTGCCATCTCAAGGTGTATTCCTCTCAACCCACTGCCCCTCTCTCCTGCAAGTAACATTTCTCCCCAAAATTGGCACACAGTTTTTCTCATTGACTCAAAAAGATATGTGAAAATAGGCTGTAACTTTTAATCAAATACACAAAGACTGGGAGTTATAGAAGACAAGTGGGGTACAAATATACTTTGACTCCTAAATGTGACTTACAAGCAGACACCACCAGCTATAATCCAAAATTTCAGAAGCCTTCCTAAGGTGTTCCTCAGGCTACTTGCTAGCCTGATGCCACTTGATAAAAGCGAGTTTACCCTGCAGCAGTGTTTTAATATCTCCATTCAAAACTGCTGCCATGATCCTGAAAGACCAATTCATTTCTTTGGCACTTCCAGTGAAGGGTCTACAACTTCATTTCCATTTTTGTCATTAAATTTCTAGTAGTCCAGAGTATCCAATCTTCTTATTTAAAATCTCACTTCTACCTCCAGGGATGTGGTCTGGTCTTATTCTTTCAATACAATAATCTAGTATTAGAATATCCACTGAAGTCTGAGTTATTCAGTCTTAAATACAATCACATGTGAGCTATCACCAGGGCAGAGCAACACATTCTTGAGTAGAAAATCAGGCTAACAGGCCTTTCCTGTAGTCTATTTTTTCTCTGCTTCTGATCCCCTGTAACTTCTTGATCAAGAATACATACATACAACTGTCTGAAAACAAACACGAATGTACACATATAGGGAGGAAAAATGTTATACAAGAAACGTTTCTGCAAAGAACACATGGCCCAGATTGCTGCAGATCTGCCTGCACCCCAGCCAAACTCTTGTTGTTATCACTTGGATTTTCCCAAACAATTGATAGTTCAAGTTTTTACCTTCTGCACAGAGAAGAGTGATGCTTAAAGTTCCGAAATTGCGTGATTTTGTTGTTTTTTAACCTATGACATATACCTTCCTCACTGGAAAAAGAAAACTAATGTTTCTCAACTATATATATATTTATGGCATCAGACAGGATTTAAAATTAATTGCCATTTTGATGTAACTGTATGTATGCTTTGTATTCTTGATTTGAAAATCATGAATGAGAAATATGTCTCCCAAGGAACTCTAGGAGACACTGCAGATGTATTGTTTCAAGTTTGATTTTATCTAAGAAAGTGAAGCCAATTAGGCATTTTTGCCGTCATATTAAAATAAAAATTTAAATATATAGATGTGTAAAATCTAGAGATTTCCAGTTATTTTTAGAAAAGTCCTGTACACAAAATTTGGATTCTTTGGGTTAGCTTTAGTGTCTCGATAATTTGTTGATTGCTATTAAGTGAAAGTAAAACATTTACAGAGCAATGCCAATGATAATTTGTGGAGTAATACCATGCAGGAGTTAAAAAAAATTACCGTGAGAAAACATAAGTTTGAGCAGCCTTTATAAGTAAGAGTACATTTAACTTTTTTATATTTCATTGGTTTAATGTTGAGATGTAAAACAAGGAGTATTTCACAACTAAAATTCTGACATTCAAATTGACCTTTGACAGAAATTTTGCCAATACTTGGATGAATGCTTGCAAAAATGTTTGAGAAACTTCTAGCAAATTCAAAAAGAAAAAATGCAAAGCATTTTAAAATGATGACTTTGCTGGGAGGAGAACCAGGGTCATAGATAACACATTTTGGAACATATGATGACAGGGTAGAGTTGCTTGCTAATCTGGGAATATTTTATGTAAAAATCTGTCAGTATTACCCTGGCAGGTTAAAAATTAAGTACATTAATTTTTATAGTTATTTTCTAGTTCAGACCCTGAAGAAAATTTAGTGTTCATGTAAACATTTGATTAATTTTGGTGGGGAGTTTCTGACATAAGTGAAAAGAGATGAAAATGACTGCTCTTTAAAAGAATGAATGGCTCTTAATGATGTTATCATATTCAAAATAAATATTAAAAAAGGCCTCCAGCTGTTTATTATTTTAACTCTTGGTTATGAGTCATAAATGTAAGCTAAATGACAAGTAATTTGCCTAAAGACACTTACTAAACAGAATGTTAAAGGAGAATGGTTTTGGAAAGCTAGACTATGGATTCTTCTCAAAAGCAACATTGAGCCAATGGCTTGAGGTTTAATTGCAAAGGCCAGAAACGAAGGCCAGGAAAGCTGGGATTCTGTGACTTAGATTCATGGAAAATAAGCTTATTATCCATAAAGTTTCCTGAAAATTGAAATTGCATGTGGTTCCCAAAGATCTTCAAAAAATATTGGCCAATTGACACTCAAAGAGGAATTTTCTCCACTTGGCACAAGCAGAAGTATTTAAATGAGACTTTCAGGAAAAGTAACACCATCCTCAAGCCACAGCCCCAAAGTATGCTGAGATTTGCCCTTTAGATCCTGGAAAATAATGAATAGAAATATTTATGAAATGGAGATTCCTTTTACATAATTTGGTTTTTTTTAATCGTGAGGGAACAATAATTTACTAAGTTTGTGATCACCAACCAGGTAACTTAATTTAGCCACACGGATATACTAGGAACTTCTGATGACTTTCTTTTCTTGCTATTATTTCTCCTTGAAATTGTTTTATTATGCAGATACCACATTGCTCTGCTTCTCTTCTTACTTTTTTGGCTGCTACTTTTTGATCTTCTTTATAGATTTTTTTCTCATCTCTCCAATCTCTTAATATTGAACTGTCCCAACATACAGTCCTTTACTTCTTTATTTTTTTTCCTACTGATTCCCTCTCTTGGGAAATCTCAAGTCTTAAGGCTTTAATATCTGTATACAAGCTAATTGACCCAGCATGTATATCTACATCTTACCTCCCCTTTCAACTCTAGACTCATGTAATCAATTAACTTTCCAAATATCTCCTGTTGGATATCTAATGGACATTCCTAACTTGACATTTTAAAAATCAAGCTTGTAATCTCACCACCATCCACAAAACCCTATCCCTCCATAACAGGCACCTTTCTTCCTCTATTTGCTTTGACTAAAATCTTTGGAAGCATCCTTTACTCTTTTTGGTCAGTCATATGTCATACTTTATCCATCAGAAAAATCTGTTACTCTACCGTCAAATTATATCCAAAGTCTTTGTCTCCCAATCTCTAGAGTTGATGCCCTGCCCAAACTACTGTTACCTCTTTTCCTACACATTCTATTGCAATGGTGCCAAATTAGTTATGTTGCTTTGTTTGCTCCCTTTGATCTATTTCCAACAGAACCACTAGAGTAATAATGTTTAGAGTCATATTTCTCCTCATGCTTTATTTTTCTTTATAGCACTCATTACCTTGTAACATATCGTGTATTAACTATTTATCTTATTTTTGTCTTTTTTATCCACTAAATAGTTCTTTCTTTCCTTCCTTCCTTTCTCTCTCTCTCTCTTTTTCTTTCTTTCTTTCTTTCTTTCTTTCTTTCTTTCTTTCTTTCTTTCTTTCTTTCTTTCTTTCTTTCTCTCTCTCTCTCTCTCTCTCTCTCTCTCTCTCTTTCCTGAGACAGAGTCTCACTGTGTCACCCAGGAGAGAGTGTAGTGGCATGTGATCTCGGCTCATTGCAAGCTCCACCCCCGGGTTCAAGCAATTCTCCTTCATCAGCCTCCTGAGTAGCTGGGATTACAGGTGCCTGTCACTATGCCCAGCTAAATTTTGTATTTTTTTTTTTTTAGTCGAAATGGGGTTTCACTATGTTGGCCAGGCTGGTCTTGAACTCCTGACCTTGTGATCCACTTACCTCGGCCTCCCAATGTGCTGGGATTACAGTTGTGAGCCACCACATCTGGCACACTTTTTAAGGATGAGAATTTGTTTTCTTTTGTTTCATGTTACAATACCAGTACCTAGAACAGGGCCTTTCTTGTAATAGATACTCATTTGCTTAATCAGTGATTGAAACAAACCACCAAGGTTGCAGCAGAATATAGTTTGACCTAGTTCTTAATCAAAGCTTTCTGATTCAGTATAGTAAAGGAAACATACAGGACATTTCAAGCACTATATAAAGGAAGAGTTAGAACTGAGTCATTCTTGGGGCTCAAACTGGGCAGGCTGACAGGTGGAAATATTTGACCCAGAGCTAGGCAAGAGTAGCAGCACTAAAAATCTATCATGTATGAATCAAGTTATGCACAATGATTTACTGTAATAAATTTCCTTGTATTTATATCCAGAAAAGTGTAGCCAAGGAAATTTCTTTTTATATAGTGAGTAAGAATTCAAATCTTAAATAGAGAAATTATCTTGTTTTCTATTTAATTGCTTATAAGCCACCCTGAGTAATTTACAGAGTGCTTTGTATAGAACAATCGATCATGATGTGGGCTTAATATGTAATCAAGGTCTTGGGGACTGTATGGATCACTTCAAGGAAGCAACAAGGGAAAGTCTTACTCTGTGCATAGTTTGAATCTGTAAGAAAAGTCTGGTTGGCTGCTGAAGCAGTAGGAACCAGAACCTTGGAACAAGAGCAACACGAAAGACAAAGGCACATTCTTTTTGGAAATACCCTTTTGGATGTCTAAGATCCAAAAGGATATTTCAAAACGTTTTCAGATAATAAAAAGTTATTTTTCAGACGAGAAATTCCAAGAAAATGTTAGTCTCAGAGAGGAAGTTCTGTAGTTTAATTGCACATGGAAATTATATTGTAATGATAAATATATTTTGAGACATCTAAGGAATCTGCAATATCTACAGAGAACTCCCTGGTAATTTACAATTGAAGTAATACATAGACAAATTGGAAGAGTAACACATAATTAAAGCCAAGGAGCAAGGAGTGCTACAATATAATTGTAATAATTGAGAAAGAAAAAGCCAAAATTAAGCTAACTCTTTAGAAAAGCATGTAAAAATAATTTAAAGGGTTTTAAAGATATGTTCGGAACAAAACAAACTACACTTATTAGATTATTTGCTTGTAAGAAATTGAACATATAGCAATGACACATATAAAGAAAAACTAATTCCAATTTTGTGTGTGTGGTCAAAGATAGTCATTTTAAACTGAAAAATGTGAAACAACTATGCTTAAAAGAGATCTGAAGTCTAAGAAAAGTAAAAGAAGGTATACTTCTAGATTGGGAAGAGAATGAGATCCACCGGGAAGAGATTTCATAACTGTAATGATTTGGGGAGAAATTTTCACCTAAGTTCAAATTTTTACTATAGAGAGACCTATAAGAGAAAGATCTTGTAAAATAAATGATGTCACTTTAAGTTCTCTTCCTTTTGTCCTTTTCCTATGGCTTTCACTCTTAGGTGTATAACATCTCATATAAGTCTAAGCTGTCTTGGTATCTAGATACATTCTGTCAATATTTTTCATATTGTTTCTTTCTAACAAAATATACTTTTCATCATTGTATTTAACATACTAAATAACTCCAGCAATAGTTATAAAACCACATTTACTTCTTCATTTACTTCCAGTTGATGTAATTTATTACCCAAGAGAGTGAGATTTCTCTTCTTTGTGGACTTGGATTCTTGGTGCAGTGGAAAAGCAGGGCACCACAGTGGTGCATTGTGACAGCAATGAGTTATGGCAGTGAGGACAATGGCAGTGAACAGATCCCAGCACTCTCTTGCGTTTTCCAGGAAACTATTTAGGAGGTGGCGTCTAGAGCATGTGAACAATGCTTTTTGCCTGTGTAATGTGAGCTGTGGAGTTGGTATGAATTTTAGTTGGAAGGAAACTGAGATGTAAAATAGTTTACTTCCAAAACTGAGAAGCCATTAATAGTATTAACATCTGTATTTGTTGATTATTTGCCATATCTTTCTTCTTCTTCCAAAGTTTCGTAATATTTGATTAAAAGACGAAATTGCTACTTGTGCTCCAAACTTATTTTCTACAGAGACAGGAAATAAAATAAAATAAAATCATGGCCTAATTTTATTCAGTGTGTATGTTATTTCAATGTGATTTTAGATTTTGTGATGTGGCACTCAAGAATTATATGTTGAATAAATGAAAGGGAGAGAACTTCACAGTTAACCATGTGAATGGATCAAGTCACTTAACTTCAAGTGACTGTTTTGTAAAGCTTTAGATTACTTGAACTTGTATCCTTAGAGATTTTTTAAATTCACCCTTTAAGTCACTTCATTATTTGCTTGTTCACAAGAAAATTTTCAAAATGGAAAATAGCTCTTATTACCTTGATATCTATGGTTATTATTAAGAAAAATACACTATTTTGGTATGTTGTTTGGTTCAATGGTTTAAAAACTCTGGGAGTGTAATTGTTGTCCTGATTTGGTATATGAAATTAAATCAGGTTTTGATTTTTTTCTATTTTTGATTCGGTGAATGTTATTAGTCATTGCCACTTAAGATTTCTTTTATGAAATTAGATCTCTTTAAGCTCCTTATGTGTGCTTTTCTAAGGTACACATTTCTAAGACTAGTAAAGATTATAAACCTGTTAGGAAGAATTTAGGACTATAAATCCAAATCCAGTTAGCATAAATTTAGGTAGCACCCTTGAAGTTATTCAATTGTTCTTATGGGTATTGCTTAACTTCTGAACCAAAACATAAATGAAAAGATAAGCCTGAGAATCTTCTTCTGCTGGTATTTTTCTCTTTATTTAGAAAGCAACAGAAGCCTTGGCAGTTGTTCAGACAGCATTTAATTTATTGGCTTAAAATGAAACATAAGTTGTGTTTTTAATTCTCTGCTGAATCCAAATTAAAAATTCTAATTTTTTATTATTTAGAATTTTTTAAGTTTATTTAAAATAGTAATTGATAAAGAATAGTATTCAATGCAATTGTAATTGTACCTTTTCTGAGGGTTTTAGAAGAAAATAAGGAGAGTTAAGATCTTGCTCATTGTGGAATAACCTGGGAGTGGGGTGACCAGTGAGAAGTGGATTCTAATACAAAGGACAAGAGTGGAGGTAAGAAACATAAACCCAGATTAAAGCTGTGCCATTGGCTTCATGATATCCATTTCAGGATGACAGTTTAGGACCCAAACATACTCCCATGGCTTTCTCCAAATGGAAAAAGTGAGGCTTTCCAAGCTGAGTAGATGATACAGCAAAGGCCATTAACATTGCTTCTGTTCTAATGAAGATTAGAACGTAATGTTTCATTTTAATTCTTTAGAATATAGTTCAGCTCTTGTTTGTCTGCTGATGCAATTAATCCTAGTGCAGTTAACCTAGTGCAATTAATCTAACCAACTACGCAAGACACTAACTTCTATGAATGTGTCTGATTGGAAATGTGGCATTCAAGGTTTTTTTTTTTTTCCTTACAATTCAACAGGGATAATCAATAGCAACCATTTCTTAGTTACCCAGCTAGCTAAATCTGATATACTTTTTTATTTTACATATTGTAGTCATACCCCAATCTGGTCACAAGGATCTTCCATTCTTCCCTTTAAAAAATCCTCCCAGCACACAAAATGTAAATGCTTGTGCACATATCTTCTGTGGCTCCATTGTGAGAGAACTCTTGGAAGCTTGAGCCTTGTTTCTTCTCAACATCACTCCAAATAACTTTTCTTTTTGTGAATTTTGTTTCGTATTTTTTTCCTGCACTGAATCATAGTTCTGAGTATGACTATATTCTGGGGCTGAGTCCTTCTAATGAATCACTGAAACTGGGGGTCTTTGGGACCCTTGAAAGAGAGAGTTAATAAATCTGTAAGTACTTTACATTAGTTACACTCTATAGCGTTATGAGAAACAATCTTACCCAGGATTCCTTTGAGATAAGTTTACTGCAAAGTTACACAGAACCGTGAAAGACCAAAAAATGAAAAGTGTTGCCTTCCTTTTAACTATTGCTCATTCTGGAACTGACTGTTCCCATAACAGAAGTATACAATAGGCATTCTGAGAAACAGAA
Organism: Pan paniscus; assembly: GCF_029289425.2. Taxonomy (NCBI): domain Eukaryota; kingdom Metazoa; phylum Chordata; class Mammalia; order Primates; family Hominidae; genus Pan; species Pan paniscus. The sequence continues at coordinate 116,980,969 of NC_073253.2, read as the reverse complement.
CAATAACACATTTTGGTGACTGTCTGTTTGTCAGAGGCCCAAGAGACAAGCTCTGGTTGGGCAGTTTTTTCATCATTATATATAGAACACCCCTATTAGGCAGAATTTAGGCCAGGCTTCCTCAAGGATTGGTGGCCTTCTTCATTTCCAGCCTAGACATGTTTGCCCTTGAGTTGGGCACCAGCTTCTGATCTAATCATTTGTAGCTAATTTGTCAGTGTTGTTATGGCTTATGTGTCACAAGAATAGCAGAATTAGGAAGAATGAGCCCTTCAGATTCATGTTTCACTTATGGGCATTGGTTGTGGCAGACACTCAGATTTTATTACAATAAACTCTTAGCCAGTAGACAGAAAGAGGTATAATAAGAATGCATAGTTATTCTCCCTTTATAATAAAGACAGGACAGGGGAAAATGTCATTAATTGAAAATAAGAAAGGGACACTTATTAGGATCTAAATAAAAATGTACTGATGCTCCTAAGAACAATGTGGCAGAGAAGTATAAGATACTGTAAGCTCTATAAGGATGTGGTGTCTGCTCTAGTCCCCACAAAATATGTCTCTTGTATTTTTGTTCATTCTTTCAAATTTTGTAAAATTGAATCACATTTAGTTAGTCTTGCATGTTTTCACTCGCTAATAACCAGGCTACTTTTCCTAGCTCCCTAGATGAGCATTTTCACAAGTATCACGCTCTGGCATTAGGGGCCCGCAACCAGGTGAAAAATTCAAACACCTGAAGATGAAGTGTTTGAATTAAATTATTAAGGACAGGCCTGAAAAGTAACAAGATTGCCAAGCAATGCTGAAAAATAAGTGGCAGAAGAGGATGGAATTTGCCTATAAAAATAAATGGTAGCTTTGCAAATTCTATTTTTTATAAGACCCACCAGAGTATTCTTGAGAGTATCCTAAGCACAAAGACCTTTTCTTTTAACTTATATCTGTAGTAGATGACTTGAGGTAATTAAGCTAATATAACTTCTGGAGAAAGACAATATAATCAATAGAAATTACTGGAAAATGAAAATTAAAAGTAGTGGCAAAAACCACAATTACTTTTGCACCAACCTAGTGGATTGTAAGAGATTAAACTATGATTACATTTTGTGTCTAATATACTTGGCAATTATTGATGACCCTTCAACTTGGTAATTTGTTATACCTTTTCCGACTTGATCTACTGGGAATTCGGAGCCATTTTATTCATATCAAGGGCAGATAGCTGCCCAAAGTGGCCCTGACCAGTGAAAGAAATCATTATCAGAAAACAAAGAGTAAATCTAATTTATGCACATTAGACCCTACTATTATAGGGACCAAATGGTTAATTTGAAAATTTTCTCTGTATTTGGCTCTTTCTCTGTACTTACAGAACTTCCATTCTAAAAGGGGACTCACAGATGTCAGACCAGTATCATGGTCTGAAGACTCTCCTGGTCTATTTCTCCTGCTTCCATTTTTACAGACACTACCTCTAATTAATTCTAATTCCATGTTGGCATCTGCTTCTTAGAGAACCCAAAATGTCTCAAATGCTCTTCCCAGATTTGTACACCTGAATAATTCTCATTAGTAATAACTAAAATAGAGGAAAGAACTGAGGAATAGGTTTTTAATAATGCAGTCTTGGTAGGGATGAAAGAAAGTGAATGAATATGTTCTCTGTCCTTCATTCATTGTGGAAGACAGAGATAATACTTGTGTAAGGGAGTTGATAGTAGAATTGGGCATTCCACTATGACTACGCTTCTACAGGAAGTCATTATGATTAAATCTATGGCCTTTTGTGCCTGTGGTCTGGGGAGAGAGTTAAGACCAAATCCTCAGTGCCTCTTTGAATAGTATTGCACAAAACAGCCTTTCCACATTTTCTCTCCGAGGCATTAAAGCTACTCATGACCTCGGGAACCACTAACATCTCAAACCCAAGGTATCATAATTTCTCCCTATTTTCCCAGACGAAACCTGAGTTTGGTACCACTCCTCTGTGTGTGTTACAATTAAAGGCTATTGGATTTACTATTTCAATTCTTTATTAATATTTATTTTATAGTGACTCTGCTAGACTACCACTTATTTGAGGATAAGAAAGAAGGCTGGCTTTTTTAATATTGCCATCACTTATTACAATGACTGGCACATGGAGTGTCCCTCACATACCTAAGTGGAGTGAAAAATGTTTCATTATTTGACTTTTTAGCATATAAACTCTCTCTTCGCTGACTTGGATTTTCCTCAGTTAATGACTTTCTTGCCATATATATCTATTTAGAGATATGTATTAAGAAAAAAAGAAACATAGCAACAAAAACACATTGCATTCTTGTAATATATTTTTGGCATTGCATTGCTGAATGATTTCTGTGGTAATATAATTGTCTTTGCCAAAGCATATTGAGGAAAATAAGATTGAACAAAGATGATATTTAGATTTTAGAACATTATTTATTAGCCACAATTCCTCAGTTATTGAAAATTAACTCTGCCAATGTCAATGTGTAAGGTATTTTTTCCATTAATTATGGAGACATTCATTTCTTGGCATTCAGAACCACTAATAATATTGCCATTTAAAAATAGAAATTTAAAAGAGGAAAACAACATTTAAAACTGCAGTTATGGGTCAATGTTCTCAGAGGGCAGGATTCTTGAACATATGGTTACTTGATTATACATATTTATAATAGCTATCTATGGTGTTAGATATCTATCAGTTTTACATTTTTACTTTTATAGAGGAAGTGAATGCCAAATTTAGAAGTCTCTTAAAATATAAAATGCTGAGTAAAAACTAAAGTAAAAGTGTTATCTAGGAAAGGGGAAAAATGAATTCATGGCTCTTGAATAGAGTTTTCTCTAACCAATACCACCCCTCCAGTAACTACCTGGCAATATACAGAGGGTCCACTAAGTACTCAACCATAAGACGACCAAGTATGAATGGTGCTTTTATTCCTCTAGAGTATCTAGTGGTTTTCTTAGAAGGAGGGAAGAGATGTGCAGGTAACATCATCTGGGAACAAGTAGCCTCACACATACTAGGAAAAAATGTATGCCATCACCTCTGATCCATTATGACTTTTGAGGCAGGGGTCACACAGGGTAAAGAGGTACCAAGGCCCCAGTCACTGGGACAGGTCAGGGTACCAGGGGCAGGAAGAAACCCCTGAGACACTGGGAGCTCTAAATTCTGCAGGTAGGGTGGAGTTCAGAGCAGAGAGTTGTCTCTGATATGCCTTCCAGGGTTTAATTACCATTTTGGTGGGCCATCTTTTATACCTTCTCGCGTTTTATATTTCATACTTTTATATATTTAAACATAGTGGCTGGGCGCGGTGGCTCACGCCTGTCATCCCAGCACTTTGGGATGTCGAGGTGGGTGGATCACCTGAGGCTGAGACCAGCCTGACCAACATGGAGAAACCCTGTCTCTATTAAAAATACAAAACTAGCCGGGGGTGGTGGTGCATGCCTGTAATCCCAGCTACTTGGGAGGCTGAGACAGGAGAATTACTTGAACCTGGGAGGCGGAGGTTGCAGTGAGCTGAGATCGCGCCATTGCACTCTATCCTGGGCACCAAGAGTGAGACTCTGTCTCAAAAAAAAAAAAAAAGACATAGTAAGTATACTTATTTTATATTGTTTGATAATTCTAGTATTTTAAGTCTGTATGAGTCAGATGCTTCATTAAGCCTGAGCTGGGGGAGGGATAGCATTAGGAAAAATACCTAATGTAAATGATGAGTTGATGGGTGCAGCAGACCAACATGGCACATGTATACCTATGTAACAAACCTGTATGTTGTGCACATGTACCCCAGAACTTAAAGTATAATAAAAAAAATGCCACCATTTTTCTTGGACATTTATCAGTGAGTATTCTCTGATGTTTGAATTGAAAGTGGGTCCCTTGAGAAGAGATTTATATTTGCTTCCCCCAGGCATTTGAAAATACTATTTTCCAGCCAGGGCCACGTCACGCTTAATTCTCCTTCAGGTTTCTCACATTTCTCAGGATTCAGAATGCAAACTTACCTGAGAACCAACTTAATGTTGCAAATCCTTAGAGGAAATGTTTTCTCCCTTTAGTCTGTGACTATTTTCAAGGCAGATCATTTTCCTTGCTGCTCACTGAATATGTATCTGCGTTGTTAGGACTCCCTTATGCTGAGGTCATTATCTTTGGATTTGGGGGGGTTCTCCTAAAAGATTCTACAATTTGAGTAGGCTGTGGACTTTTCCCCTCACAAGTATTAAACTTGGCAACTTTCCTTAAGGGAAATGACAAATATAGGGCTCCACTTATGTTCTGGACTCTATAGATCCAGGGAGTTGCAATCTTTTTCTGCTAAGGGCCATATAACAAATATTTTAGTGTTTGCAGGTCACGTACTTCAGGCCACATTATTTCTGTTGCCTATTTTTTTTAAATTTTTCTTATAATTCTTTAAAACTGTAATAACCATTCTTTGCTCCAGAGCCATAAAAAACCAGGCCATGGTTTTGATTTGGCCCATTGCTTATCGACTCCTGCTTAAGAGTCTAAATTCCCCTTTCACATATTTTTTGACCTCAGAGATCCTTCACAGTTCACTGATGTCTTTTTAAAGTCTATAAAATATATTTTTTCTGGCATTTTCAATAGTTTTCAGTTGGAGTGTCAGGCTATCTAGTACTGCTGAGAATAGAAGTTTTATTTTATTTTATGCAGTCTATAAATATTTATTTAGATTACTGCCCACATTTGCCATTTTCTATTTTTCCCATGTTTTTCGTCTCAGACCTTGTTTCTGGCATAACCTTCTCTTTCAAATATATTCCTCAGCTGTTAGTCTGTTGGTTAAATTCTTGCAATCTGCATTCTTTTTAAAAGATTATTTCACCTTGTATGCAATTATATGTTCAATTTTATTTTCCTCAAAACTTGAAAGGTACTGTTGGTTTCATTTTATTTACCCTGAATGGGATTAACTGTACTTTCTAATTTTGGAGAATTATATTTTTTTATTAACCCTGGGAAAATCTCAACAGCTATCTCTTTAAATTATCGATCCCTCATTCTATTTTTCTGTTCTTTTGAAACTCCAATTAGATATGTGTGAGACCTCTCAGTGTCCTTTATGTCTTTTACTTTCTCTCCCTTTATTTCTTTCTCTCTCTCTTTCTCCCTGCACTCCTCCCTATATGACTTTCCAGTAATTTTCTGTAATCTATTTTCTAGTTCACTCAGGCTCTCATTGGTTAACTGTTCTGTTTTTTAATTCATCTATTGTATGTATTTTTGTTTCTGTAGGTTTTTATCCTCTTATATTCTAATTCATTTTTGGTGATCTCTTATTATCTCATGTTGTTGGTTTTTTTCATTTACATCCTTAAAAACATTAAACATGCTGGATTTTGTAGCTTGTGTCTGATAATTACAACATCTGAAGAGTCTGAAGTTCTATTTGTGTTATTTTACTCGCTGTATCTGATGGTTTTATTGGGATATTCCACATGTTAATTCAATGATGCCTACAATGAGAAGGTGGGCTTTCCTCAGGTACCTGGGTGCTTATCAAATCCAGGAAAGTTGGTTTAAATTAATTAAATTAAATTAATTAATTAAGACTTTTAAACCAAGTGAGTAGTAACCATTTAAATCCATTTAAATATCATTCCTGCATGTGGCCTTACTTTACGGTAAAGTTCTCAGGGGGCAATAAATCTCTCTACCCATGACCGAATCAGAGATCAACAAATTTTGTTGCTATTTCTTTTGGCAGTGTATGGTTATTTTTCTAACTTATGTTTTCACTAATGGTGAATCTTTTCCAAGGCACAAGCTTTAAGGGTTTTCTGTGTTCAGACTCTCCATTAGCTTTTTATAATAAAAGCTCTTTGTTGCCACGAATCAGCAAATGTTTCCAGGTGCTGCTGTATTCAGTGATTTCTATGCCTGCTTTGTTTCTAGCCTCTTGAGATTTTTCCTTTTTTCTCCACCTATATTTAAAAATGGACATCTTTAATAATTTCTGTGTCATATTTAGGTGTTTGAGAGCATGAGAATTTTCAGGATTTAAAAAATATTGTGTTAGACATCTAACTTTATTTTTTTTTCTTCAGAAAATATAAAATACTTAAGATACAGGTTCTAATCTTTTACTGGAGTTAGTTACTATTACCATGCTCTTAGGGAAGTCATTTACACTTAGAATCTCAGTTTCTTTGTCAATGAAATTAGGGTTCTAAGAATACCAATCTCACAGTACTGCGGGCTTGTGTGTATATGGTAATGGGTATCAACTTACTTTTCAAAACCATTGTTAAAGCAAACTATGGCCTGAAAAGGACTCTACTTCTATATTTGAGTCCTTGTGGATGAACTGCAACCTAACTTAATAGGTAGACAAGATTGAAAACCTAACTTAGGAGTATGTGCTTGTAACAATAGCTGAGTCTTAGCCAATCCCACGAGCCGTACTTCAACCACTCATACACTGCTGAGTGTTCAGACTGTGTTGAAATAAGGCCAACGATGAGCTGTAACCAACCCAGTTGTTTCTATACCTCACTTTTGATTTCTATATGTCGCTGAGACAGCCAAGTGTGGAGAGGTCCCTAGGGGAACTCCAGCCTGTGCAATGGGAGAACAGGGTGGAGTTTTGGGATGTTCCCATCATTTGCAGGAAGGAGGAGCCTGGCTTCTCCTGTCCCAGAATGGAACCTGGAATTCAATCTGCAAGGCAGGAAGCCTATACTAGCAGGACTGTCACTTTGCTGAGGGTCCCTGTTTCCCTTTTCCCCCCGCTTTTTTTCTCAATAAATTTCATTTTCCTCACCCTTCAAAGTGTCTGTAAGCCTAATATTTCATGGGCATGTGACAAGGACCCTATTTTCAGCTGAAATAAGGAGAAAGTTCTATAATATCACTTCTCCCCCCCTTTTTTTTTTCGGTCTATAAATTTATTCTCACCATGAGGCATCCCTGGAGTCTCCTTGAATCTGCTGTGAAACTGGGGGCTGCCTAACTCATGAATTGTTCATTGCTCAATTAAACTTTAATCTGAGTGAAATTTTTTAAACACCATAATGAGCTATACAAACATTCAATATTATTATTATTATTATTATTATTATTATCATTATTCACATGCCTCAATCAGGTTCTCTAGCCAAAAGTTAGAACTATTGCTGATATATAATGATAAATTTCAAATGTTTCTGATACAGAAAAAGAAGTGTTTCTCCATGGACCTTATGAAAATGAATACTGTTTTTTGGAAAATAAAACAAAAATCACATCTACAATTAAAATGAAAATTTATTTATATGTATGTGTCACTTAGCAAAATAAGTTTAAATAAAACAAGTAAAAATAAAACACAGTTCTCTGATAATACTCTTGTTAACTTTGCTAATATTCCAGGGAAGAAACAAAATATCTCTCATTCCTAAGCCAAAGTCAAATATGAATATTCACTTTTTCAATATAAAATGCTGTTCACAAGCAAGGTAGAATTAAACTCTCACAAATAGTTTCAGGAACAAAATATTCAATTATCTGCATATTGTGGTATATATGCCATCTATACAATTTAAAAGACTGTTACTACAACTTTTGATTACAGAATCTATCTTTTCCTTATTTCCTGCAATAGGTTTGCATGTAAGTTTTAATCATAATTATTCATACAACTTATAGTGATGTATTATGTTTCTGTGCTATATTATTTATTTGCCTGAAAAAGAATTTACTATTTTACCTTCTAGCAAGGGCAGTACAGGAAGACAGACTTTTTTCTCAACTATAAATTGTTGAAAGTTCATCTAGTTACACGTATGCTTTATTTCAGGATCACATGGTTACATTTGGGGCTTCTGTGGGAAATACTAGTGTAATACATGTTTATTTTTTGGCTAATTTTTGGTAAAGAATCAAAGCATTGAATATCAATGCCAGAAGATATATTATCCTTCTTAGTTCAGTCAGAATTTAACTGGGCACGTTTAGAAAATTTATGACAGAGAAAGTAAGGCTTGCTTCCAGAGAGCAAATGCAAAACAGCAAATCAGAATTCAACTTGAAATACTTTTTTAAAGTTTCTATTTATCTATTTTTTGAAAGTTTAAAAAAAATTCTTCAATTCACAAAACACTAATAGAAATAGCTAACACTATAACTATATTTCTAAGTGCTGAATAATGTTAATTTACTTAAACAGCCCAATAAACTTGTGTGTCTGTTTACTACAGACGAGAAAACACAGAAAATTGTGTAAATAACTAGTACAAGGAAATTTAGACAATAGGGAGTGGAGTGAAGTCCAAATTTGAACATGGCTTTGGAGTCTGTTACCTCCTTTCTATATTGCCTCCAAGTCAGTTGTTAGGGAACTAATTTTTCATTCCCAGTACTATTGATGAAGTCCTCATCACTCTTGTGATTTTTGAGTGATTGGTCTTAAAAATATTTGAATTTTAAAAGACTGCTTGATGGCTTAAATAATGTTTTATTCATCTAACTTCAGTGAATATAATAAGGCAAAATGAAAAAAATCAAGGAAGCTGAAAGGAACCCATTTTTGTATATGGGGACACCCAGCGAGCATGCTCTGACCAATAAGTGTCATTGCTTAATTTTGCAGCTATTCTCTAGCTTTACAATTCTGAATTAGTTCTAAGTTCATTACCAAGAGAGCTTTAATATTCCCCTCAGCTCTATTAAATTTTAGACAGGCATTTTGACTTTAGGTCCCTGACCTTCCTTTTCTTAGAGCATTTACCTAAGAAAATTTTCCTTTGTAAATTCTTTCTCTGACTCTTTGAGATGTAAATCTTCCCCTGGCCTCTTGCCAGGGTTACAACACTGGAGTGCATTTCTCAAAGACCTTGAGGCCAACCCTTAGAAATATAATCAAGAAAGATAAGGCCACTGTCTTCTAATCTCTGTGGAAGGGTAGGAGCCAATTAGCAAATACAGATGACTTAAATCACATTAACCAACTCCCCACTCCCTCACACCAAAGTCCTCTGGTACTTTTCCACTACCTCACCCCAGCATTTAAAAGTCCTCCTGCCTTTTGTTTCAGCCAGGCCCTCTACCCTACTGCAATAGCCTTGACTCCTATTGCACTTGTCTTGAATAAAATCTTTCTTGTCATGTTTAATAAGTGTTCAGTACAACTTTTCTCTTACAAGGTCAAGATATCCCTCCATATCTCTGGAGATGAGATCAAGATCCAGAGGTGGACTGTTTTCAAATAAATATTTATGTATGTTGTTGACTGCTTTATATTGCTTTCTTTTTTCATTTTTAGTTATTATCTTAGTACATTCTGATAATTTTTTTGATGTGATCCAGCCTATGTAGACTCAGATATAAAATCCAACATTAGTCAAACACAGTAAATTAGGATATGTTCCCAGATGAAAGACAGCCTTTAGCTTTGTCATATTCAACAAATATTTGTATCATTACATAAGCATCTCCATTTAACAATTAATAATTGCTAACACACTAGGCACTTTTAAAGTGCTGGGTTTATAATGGAACAAGTGAGACAAATTCCCTGACCTCAAGGGGCTGGCATTCTATTTCGTTATTATGAGTAACAAAAACAAAAAGACCTCTACTTCGTATTATTTAAGGATGAGGAAAAATCCTAAGCTGAAAAGGATAAGCATTGGATCTTTGAGCATTTAAGATGTTTAGTAAATATATACAATCAGGATAGGGTTTACCGTTTCCAAAAAGTACTGCAGTTTTGTATTCTTTCTGTATGTTTTCTTTATGTTGTGCTCCTATTTTCTAGAGAAGGTCATTAACTGCTGATACACACTTTGTCAATTATGATATTTAGCTCTGGCTTGGCATGACTTGCCCTCTGCAAATCCTTAGAGCTGCTAAATGGAGCAGAATGCTGAGCTGATTGAGGAATGGAAATCTTACATTTCAATAAGGTTTTTGAGGAGACACACACACATAAATAATATTGGGTGAGAAAAAAGAAAAATTCTGTATGGGGCAAGAAAAAATGAGAAATTTGTTAAGAGTTTATGCAAAAGTCAAATGTTTTATAATCTATGATATTTTCCTGATAGTATTTTACTTAGGATATAAAATGGCCCTAGAGTTTTCTCTCTTATGTATTTACATCAGCATTTTATTTCTTTATCTTGCTATAGAATACCTAATTTATTTAAATGTTACTGTATTTTTGAATTGTGATACAATTATATTGCCATGTCAATAATCGTACTTATTTTTATTGCTGTCCTAAAGGTAATAACATGCTCATTACTGAATGTATTACAAACGGAATGTGGGTGCAATTTCTGGGTAACATTCCAGAGATCTCATTTCTGTGACTTGATCAGGTACTTTAAAAACTGTAATAATTAGAATAAGCACAACTATTTTAGTTTATGAGTGTTAAATAATGAGAAAAGACAAGTCTGAAATGAACTGTTTTTCAGGAAAAAAATCTGTTAGAGGAATTCTGTACAAAACAACTGTTCTGCCATAAGCTTTAAATTAAATCTTGTTACCGACAAGAAATTTATAGCCTATTGATTTTCTTAGCCATTAATTCACTCAAGGCTTCATTTCAGTCTCTATAGAATTTAGCTGTTTTAATTTACTTATCAAAGCTAAGGATAATCAGCTTCCTTTCACTAGGCAAATCAACAGAGTAATTTTCTCTAATCAGATACTATTGAATTGCAAAGAAACAAATCTCATAGCACCCTGGCTGGTCACTTCAAATAAACAAACAACAAACAGACAAATCTCTTAATAAAACCATTATTTTAGTTTCATAAGGGTGACTGAAAATATGGTAAAACCATTGCTTTGCACACTATAACACCACTGGCCATCTAATTCTTTTTTTATTTTGCTTCTGTGTATATGTATTCGTGTTACTGTGTGTTGCAGCAGTAACAGTTAAAAAGTTGCAGTATGTTGAATTGCCCATTATGTCTAAATATTGAATTTGATGCCAAATTCAACTTCTATGACAAAGAAAACACAACCTTTACTCAGGTATGTAAATCTAAATCTCCTGTTGAAATTCCCGCATTAGTTTTTTCTTGAACTTTGTCTGAACGTTATTATCCTATTGCTCTTTATCTAGCCACATTACCAAGTAAATTCATGCATGCTTGAGGTTTTAGTTACATCAAGGAGATATGCACTATTCTATCCAGCCTTGAGCCTCCTCAAATCTCAGCCTTCTCATATTATAATTATTATTAAAGGAAATAACAATGAAGACATCTTTTTTACATACTCTACATTTATGTAACTTGGAAAATATGCTCACGTATATTATCTTGTTTTACATTTGAAATACACTAAGTTTAGTGGTAAAGGTAGCATTTTTTTCCTGATGTGTCATCTAATTAGATGCCCTAATATTCCCTCAAGCCTAACATCAACAGAATTAACCTCACTTTCCTACCCTCCCCATTGCTTCCTCTCAGAAATCCAGGCTAGCCACCTCTGCTGCCTTCTCTGCCTTCTACCTGTTCTGTGAGAACATCCTATTGTTTGTTTGAGATGGCTCTGTACCTCCTCTACTTCCACATCCCTTCCCCATTTTTGCTCTTCATCATTGCATAGTTAACTCACTCTAACAACTTCCAGATGGTTTCCTCAACTAGATTTTTTTCTCCTCATACAGCATACTGAAACCAAGCCATCTTCCTAGTCTGAGAATTTCAGCAGAAGGCAAGCTCGAAGAAAATCACTGTTTTTCCATTTTCCTTTGTATAAATCCAAACTCCTCCTAGGCATCTAAGGAACTTTATTCTCTGGCCCATCTTGCATTTCTCACTTTATTATCTTTTAGTACATCCCAACATGGCCTCCTGAGTTCAGTCAGATTTGACTCGTTAGTATTGGCCTTACACACTGCTTTCATTCTGACACCTGGATTTTGGCATATGATGTCTGACACTTCACAAAGTCTGTTCTTAACCATACCATAAAGCCGAAGTCTAATCCCACTTTCTCAAATCCTTCCAGCCAAAACTTAACTCCTCTTCTGAACCTTAATTTTTATACTTGTAATGGTCAGCTCTTTGTGTTTTTCTTTACTCTGTCTTACTACATTCACTTAGAGGTCATATTGTAAATACCATTTTTTTTTCTGTGCAGTGTGAACCATCTAAATTGTATTTTTTTTATAGATTCTATGTTTTGTGGAGCAGTAGGAAAATTATTTTTCCTTTTACTTTCTTCCTTTTGCCTAAACCTCTGTGATTGGTTAAACTTTAACCTGCTGTACAGACACTCAGATTGGCATGTAGGTGGTGAGACCTCTGCATTTGGTTTATCTTTCACTATGAATTTGTGGTGACTAGAAACCTCTGCTCCTCAAACTAACGATTCATCTCAAGTTCTAAATACAAGCATCATGGCAGCTTGGGACTGCAAGGTAGTGTGGTCTACCATGAGTACACAAATTAATTTATTTCATATGGCCAATATATCCACAAATATCAATAAAATGCTTTGTTTTCCTTTTTAAAGTTGAGTAACAAATTTACAATGAGTATTTTTTTGTTTCTGTTTTACCGTGTCAGCCAGGAGGGTCTCGATCTCCTGACCTCATGATCTGACTGTCTCAGCCTCCCAAAGTGCTAGGATTACAGGTGTGAGCCACCACACCTGGCCTACAGTGAGTGTTATTTTAAGATGATTACCGAACATGTTAAGGGGCTAAGGTTGACATTAAGCCTCATACATGAGATCACTGACTAAGACAAAACAAAACAAAACAACAACAACAACAAAAAACCATAACTAAAAACCTTAGTTATAACATTTAGTCTCTGGAAGAGGGAGAATAGGAGTCATGAGCAGAGACTTGTGGAGATCATCATTTTCAATCTTCTATTAAAGTAGCTGAAGGAGTTGATACTTCTTAATAATGCAAAGCACCATTTTTTAAAATGAATACATTAAAATAAAAATAAGTTTTTAACAAAGTCCATTTTTTATAACATATGTCAAAGCGTCAAGTGCCACAAAACTGACACTGATTCAAGCACCCGGTCTGGAGGTTGAAAGGGCACCAATGAGAAGTGTGACATTGGGCTTTATGAGAAGCATCAGTAAGCTTCCTAAGTGGTATGTTTTTAGCAAGTGCTATGGACTACAAAATCAAAATCAAGGTTTTTTGTTTTGTTTTGTTTTGTTTTTTGTAGAGACATTAACTTTCATTTGAAGGCAACTATTTTCCTCAATTCTATTCCTTTTTCTATACTTTTCGTGGGTAATAAAATACATATAATGTAACATTTCTCCTTTTAACCATTTTAAAGTATGCAATTCAGTGGCATATAGTAAATTCAGTGTTGTGCAGCTATCACCGCTGTCTAGTTTCAGAATATTTTCATCAACCCTAAAGGAAACCCTGGACCCACCAAGCAGCTATTCTCTATTTTCTCCTCCACCCAGCCCCTGCCACCACTAATCTGCTGATTATCTCCATAGAGTCACCTACTTGGATGTTTCATATAGACAAAATCATGCAATATGTGGCTGTGTCTAACTTGTTTAACTAGTATCATATTTTCAGATTCATTCATGTGGGTACTGAAATGGCCTCATTGTCTGGAGTAACACCTGAGGTTTGTTGTTTCATGGCCACGGAGAACAAGGACGTGAACACATAAAGAGTGAGGTTGAGAGTGGAAGTTTAATATGTGAAAGAAAGAGAATAGCTCTCTGCTGCAGAGAGGGGACTCAGAAAAATGGGTTGCTGAATCCTTGGTGAAATGCAGGGGGTCTTATAGATAAGCTGGTGAGGAGGCAGTGTCTGATTTGCATAGGGCATGAAAAACTGGTTAGACCACCAGGTGTGTCATTTGCCTAGGATGCAAATCTCTGGTAGCCTCCACCCTAATCGTTTATTACACAGGCAAGTTCTCTGCCTGAGCTGTGCCATGTTGTCCATTTCTTTGTTCTTGTACACATGGTAACACAAAGGGAAGATGTAGCCTCTATGTTGGATATGCCTGGCCCCGAGGTAGCCCTTTTCTATTGGTGCAGCTGCCAGGATTAGCCCATGCAGGCTTCTAGCTTATTTATATTTGCAGCTCCATTTTTCAGGCTGCTCTTTGTTAGAAAAGAAATGCTTTTGGGGGCTGGTTTTTGTTAGAAGGGAAGCTTTGCTGAGGACTCTTTTGCCCTCACGGTCTGCCTAAATAATTTCTTTCTACCTCCTGTATCAGTAGCATATACTAGTACTTTATTCTTTTTATGACTGAACATATTCCATTGCTTGGTAATACCACATTTTGTTTATTCCTTCATTAGTTGATGACATTTTCAGTTTTTCTTTCTTTTTGGTTATTATGAACAGTTCTGCTCTGAATATTTGTGAACAAGTATTTGTTTAGACATTTGTTTTTTATTCTTTTGGGTATATCTAGGAATGGAATTCCTGGGTCATATGATAATTCTCCATTTAACTTATTATGGAGCAATCAAACTCTTTTCTATAGTGACTAAATCATTTTACATTCCCATTAGCAATGTGTTACAGTTCTAATTTCTCTACATCATCATCAACACTTGTAATTTTCTATTAAAAATGTTTTATTTTTATTATAGCCATCCTAGTATGTGGGAAGTTCTGTGGTTTTGATATGCATTTCTCTAATGTCTAATGACACTGAACATTTTTTCATGTTTTCTTGGCCATTTGTATTTCTTCCTGTGCCTAATACTTTACATTGATCCTATAATTCTAATACTTTTAATCTATAGCATAATTCAACCTATATCCACCCAAGGATTATCTATAGGCTAATGCTAAAAGATGCTTTTTAAAAAGTTCTTACTAAGTTGTCAGGGAAAAAGACTATCCATGTAATTTAGTAAACTGCTTGGTTTATAATTTTTGGCTAATTTTTAATGTAACATTTATTAGTAAATTTTTGTTCTTCAAACAGCATGAGATTTAAAAAGCACATAATACATGTTTCCCTGAAAAGCAATTATTAACTAAAGTAAGGTTCCAGTATCTTGCCTTTTCTCCCCATTTTAAAAGAACTTTTGACTAAATTCAATAAACTAGTGGGTAGCTGGGTGTTGGGGTTCTGAGAGGACAATATCTTCTCTAAAAATTGTATCATTAGATTCTCCCACCCAATAGTTCTGCCCTGTTCTATTGCTGTCATTCACATCTCTATCATTTTAGCCAGAAACAGTTTTGCCTACTCATTGAGTTTATTATTCTATCCAAAAAAGTGAGACAAACTGTCTCCTTTCATTGTGATGACTCTTTTTTCTAAGACCTTAATTATCTCTCTTGAAGTTTTTTTTTTTCTTTTCTTTCATCTAACACTTAACAAATTAGAAAGAGCCCAAGAGCCTGGTGAAGTGAGGGGATTTCAGCTTTGTGTTGGGGGATAGGGAGGAGTGGGGGTTGCAGAGTTGCTGGAGGCAGTTGTGGGGCATTGCTTCAACCACACTGATTCTCCCTAGGATTTATTTAAAATGAAAAAGGAGCAGCTGAATTCTCCTTCTGCCTGCTCCAGGCTATTCTTTACACCCTGAGTTTTATAATGGTTATAAGTATCCACTACTTTCTTTTTTTTTTGGAGACAGAGCCTCACTTTGTCGCCAGGCTGGAGTGCAGTGGTGCAATCTCGGCTCACTGCAACTTCCACCTCCTGGGTTCAAGTGATTCTCCTGCCTCAGCCTCCCGAGTAGCTGGGATTACAGGCACCTGCCACCACACCCAGCTAATTTTTGCATTTTTAGTAGAGACGGGGTTTCACCATATTGGCCAGGATGGTCTTGATCTTTTGACTTCGTGATCCACCTGCCTTGGCCTCCCAAAGTGCTAGGATTACAGATGTGAGCCACCGTGCCCAGCTGTATCCACCACTTTCAAAAGAAAAACATGTTGAGTGTGACTATTGTTTCAAAGAAAACTTTTAGTAACTTGTCCGCAAGTGGATTCCTATCTCACTCTCATGGTGCTTGAGGATAATCTTAATTGAGTGTACTTACCATAAATAAAAATGTATGTTTGCTAAATATAATATAGCTACACACCTCAAAAGGGGAAGCAAATTTTATTTGTTATATCTGAAACTTTCTAATTGTACAGAAAAGTCCCATAGGTAATTATTGCAGTTAATTAACTGTGGCTGTAATAGGCTATGTTGCAGAGCAATTAGCCACTTCACTGTCATATGAGAGAGCAGAAGAGACCAAAAAATACTGTCATTGTAATTATTCAGTGTTATTGTAGAGAATGCTTGTCTATATTGCATGTTTAAAATGACCCTGCATCAACATAAGCAAATTAGTGATGCCTGTTTTGATACTTTCCAAAAATACTATTACTGGTTTATTCAACCAAATTTATTTAAAACTTTGAGGCAACTCTAATAAAATTAGGCAAACCTAAAAATGATAAGCAACCCTACATGCTATTGAAAACAAGTTATTGAAAAAAAAATTAGTGTTCGTTAGGGTTACTTCCAGAGAATAGGAACTTAGAAAATTTCACTTTCTAGTTTGTTTCATAGATAAAAAAATTTAATATAATTATTTATATATTGAAGAAAATTAGTGTTGGAAACAAGCTGGTAAATATATAAAGAATTTGCTACTATTCAAAGTTCACTCTTTGACTTTTGCTTTACATTGTCTATAGAAACAAATAACTAAGGAAGAAATCCCTGATGGGAATTAACTCTGATGGATGGTCATAAGCTGAAGTTTATATTTACCACTTCCATGCTTGGAAAGTGCTTTCTTTTAGAATTATTTCCAAACTGTGACTCATTTGTAATTTACTGGAAAAGACAAAATATAGCAAAGTTCATTAAGGGATGAAAGTACAATGTATCTGATTGTTTTGGGCATATTATAGACTTTAGGTGATCTCCAAGCAAAAGAATTATATGTGTTGTGATTAAAGGATATTAAAACAGATCCAATTAGTATATTCCAGAGACTTGTTTTATAATTGTGTCTTTGGAATAAATCAGTCAAAGTCTTATGTCAGGATCTTTACCAAAATTCTCTAGTGTTCTTCAGAGAGAGGGTGGGTTGAAGACCAGTTTCTCCAGTGGATGGCCAGCAGAGAAAGGAAAAGGAATGGGCTGAAAAATACGTTTGCTTGCAGGGTAAGACATGTTCTTCACAGTGACAAAATTTGTGCTGCTTTACTTATTTCTGCTTCCTGAAACCTTACATAAAATAGTGCTGTTAAAAAAGAGGAACAAAAGGACACTATGAATGTGAAGGGCTTGTTAATGTTGCTCATTTACTCAGTCATTGATTCAACAGGCATTTTTTTTCAGCATCTACATTGGATTAGAAATGTTGAAATTAATAAGTCATGTTTTCTCAAGGTGTTTCCTCAAGGAGGTCACAGTCTAGTAAAGTGATGGACTCAAATAAGTACATCAGTATTTTAGTTTCTAATAAAGGTATGCATAGAGGGTATTCTAATGGGGTATAAAGGAAGGAGTGGCCATTTTTTGGTAGGGATGACCTTATAGGAAAATAACCAGAATGTATTTGTTCATTAATTCAACAACTATTTAAAGATTACATGGTATTTTCCAGGCTAGAGATATACTAACGAGCATGACAAAGTCCCTGTTCTCCAGAAACTTTACAGTGTTTTGAAAAATGGATGGTTATCACCAGCAGACAAGGAGGAGAAGAGCATATTTCAGATGAAAGCACAGAGGTTTTGTGTATGTACTGGATGTTAGTCACATGCTTGTCCTACCAACCTGCCACTTCTAGCTTAAACTGCTAAATTCCCCACTACCTCACCACCTCCTGACCCTACCACACACAGGGAAATAATGCTCAATTATTTTTCTGTATAAAGGAAGATATTGGTGATTAAGTGGAGAAACAAGGATGTGAGACAATCAACATGTGGTTTGACTATAGAGCTAAAGTTTTGCCAAGTAGTGAGTAAATGGGCTAGATTTTTAACTAAATAACATAGAATCATCAGTTGGCCATGGCTCTGGAGCTGAGAGGACTTTATATACTCTGGATGGTGATCATGTTGTTCCATGTGCAAGATGAGCTGAACAGAGAGACCATGTCAACAAAATAAAAAAAATGGAACAGACTCAGAGAGACAGAAATTAGAGACCATGTATAAATTTGCCAACTTCATAAAGACTTTCTAATTCAGAGTTTACTCTTCAAGGCATGAATTGTACTTCCAATATCAGATTCTATGACCTATTAATACCTTTGTCACAATTGTCTTCCATTTTCAGCTTGGCCATCTACACTATTCTATCATCAGGATGAGCATTCAATTCCAACATATTAAAGTGCTTTCAGTGGGTTTCTGTTGCTTGTATCTAAAAGTAGCAAGTAGTGTTGGGTATCTTTAGGCAGTTTTGCAAGGCTAGAAAATAGTGTGAGAAAACAAGGCACAGGAAGTAGACCTGAGACTGGAAAGAAAGCCAGGGACATAACACGAATAGTTTTGTATACCATGGTTAAAGGTTTAGCTTTATAATCTAAACAATGGAAATCACTGCAGGCCTCCAGACAAAGGAGTGGTATGATCAGGTTGCATTATACAAAGATCACTTGGGAGCTTTAGAGAGCTTATAAATGGAGACAGAGCAAGGCCTCTTAGGAAGCTATGAGAATATCATTAGTACGAGATATTAAGAATCTGTAGTAAGGCAGTGGGTATGGAAATAGAAAGATATTTAACATATCAATGTTGTGAAATTTATAAGACTTGGACATTGATTTCCAAAAAAGAAGAATGACAGATTAATGACTGATACATGCCAATGCTTCTTGATAAGGGAAATCCTAGAAGCAATGGTACAAAGAATTAGTGAAATTGGGGAGGTATTAGTGAAGTAGTCTCATTTTCTGAGGTATTACCCAAAGTTCTTTGTCTCACGACCAAGAAGAATAAGGGGTGTGGTCATCGAGGGTGAGTTTGAGTGAAAGTTTAATAAGAGACAGAGAAAAGCTATCCACTGTGGGGAGGGGGCCCGAGGAAGGTTGGCATTTCACAGTTGAGTACAAAGGCTTTTATGCAAAAGCGAATGAGGTGGGGTGTTTCATTTACATAAGGTAGAAAAAACCAGTTAGGACTAGGTATCTTATTTGCATAAAGCAGAAATTTGTGACAGCTCCACCCTGCCCCTCTAGTGAGCATGTGGTTCCTTAGCCTGAGTCATGTGTCAGGAGATGGAATTTTCCATTGTGGACATGTTTAGTTTGTGTAAATCCTCTTATCTCTGCAGCTGCAAGCATGTCTTAAGGAAGTCCCTAGTGTAAGTTCCCTTATCTGAGTATGCCCAAAAAGGAAAGCCCACTGTGTGTGGACAGAACTCACTGGTTGCATAAAAGACAAAGGTTTATTATTATTATTATTATTATTAATTATTATTATTATACTTTAAGTTCTGCAATACATATGCAGAACATGCAGGTTTGTTGCCATGGTGGTTTGCTGCACCCATCAACCTGTCATCTACATTAGGTATTTCTCCTAATGCTATCCCTCCCCTAGTCCCCCACCCCCTGTCAGGCCCCGGTGTGTGATGTTCCCCTCCCTGTGTCCATGTGTTCTCATTGTTCAACTCCCACTTATGAGAGAGAACATGCGGTGTTTTGTTTTCCGTTCCTGTGTTAGTTTGCTGAGAATGAAGGTTTCCAGCTTCATCCATGTCCTGCGAAGGACATGAACTCATCTTTTTTATATGGCTGCATAGTATTCCATGGTGTATATGTGCCACATTTTCTTAATCCAGTCTATCACTGATGGGCATTTGGGTTGGTTCCAAGTCTTTGCTACTGTGAACAGTTCTGCAATAAACATAAGTGTGCATGTATCTTTGTAGTAGAATGGTTTATAATCCTTTGGCTATATACCCAGTAATGGGAGTGCTGGGTCAAATGGTAATTCTAGTTCTAGATCCTTGAGGAATCGCCAAACTGTCTTTCACAATGGTTGAACTAATTTACACTCCCACCAAACAGTGTAAAAGTATTCCTTTTTCTCCACATCTTCTCTAGCATCTGTTGTTTCCTAACTTTTAATGATCATCGTTCTAACTGGTGTAAGATGGAATCTCATTGTGGTTTTGATTTGTATTTCTCTAATGACCAGTGATTATGAGCTTTTTTTCATGTGTTTGTGGACCACATAAATGTCTTCTTTTGAGAAGTGTCTGTTCATATCCTTCGCCCACTTTTTTATGGGGTTGTTTGGTGTTTTTTCTTGTAAATTTAAATTCTTTGTAGATTGTGGATATTAGCCGTTTGTCAGATGGGTAGATTGCAAAAATTTTCTTCGATTCTGTAGGTTGCCTGTTCACTCTGATGATAATTTCTTTTGCTCTGCAGAAGCTCTTTAGTTTAATTAGATCCCATTTGTCAATTTTTGCTTTTGTTGCTATTGCTTTTGGTGTTTCAGTCATGAAGTCTCTGCCCATGTCTATGTCCTGAATGGTATTGCCT
The DNA here is from genome assembly GCF_029289425.2 of Pan paniscus. Classification (NCBI taxonomy): domain Eukaryota; kingdom Metazoa; phylum Chordata; class Mammalia; order Primates; family Hominidae; genus Pan; species Pan paniscus. The sequence goes on along the minus strand of NC_073253.2, from coordinate 116,960,481 downwards.
AGGTTTTATTCTAGGGTTTTTCTAGTTTTAGGTCTTCCATTTAAGTCTTTAATCCATCTTGAATTAATTTTTGTATAAGGTGTAAGGCAGGGATCCAGTTTCAGTTTTCTGCATATGGATAGCCTGTTTTCCCAACACAATTTATTAAATAGGGCATCCTTTCCGCCATTGCTTGTTTTTGTCAGGTTTGTCATAGATCACATGGTTGTAGATGTGTGGTGTTATTTCTGAGGCCTCTGTTCTGTTCCATTGGTCTATGTATCTGTTTTGGTACCAGTACCATGCTGTTTTGGTTACTGTAGCCTTGTAGTATAGTTTGAAGTTAGGTAGCATGAGGCCTCTAGCTTTATTCTTTTTGCTTAGGATTCTCTTGGCTGTACAGGCTCTTCTTTTGTTCTATATGAAATTTAAAGTAGATTTTTCTAATTCTGTGAAGAAAGTTGGTGGTAGCTTGATGGGGATAGCACTGAGTTTATAAATTACTTTGGGCAGCATGGCCATTTTCATGACATTGATTCTTCCTATCTATGAGCATGGAATGTTTTTCCATTTGTTTGTGTCCTTTCTTATTTTCTTGAGTAGTGGTTTGTAGTTCTCCTTGAAGAGATAGTTCACATCCCTTGTAGGTTGTATTCCTAGGTATTTTATTCTCTTTGAAGCAATTATGAATGGGAGTTCACTCATGATTTGGCTCTCTGTTTTGTCTATGATTGGCTTACAGGAATGCTTGTGATTTTTGCACATTGATTTTGTATCCTGAGACATTGCTGAAGTTGCTTATCAGCTTAAGGAGATTTTGTGCTGAAATGATGGGGTTTTCTAAATATACAATCATATGATCTGCAAACAGAGACAATTTGACTTTCTCTCTTCCTATTTGAATACCTTTATTTCTTTCTCTTGCCTGATTGCCCTGGCCAGAACTTCCAATACTGTGTTGAATAGAAGTGGTGAAAGAGAGCATCCTTGTCTTGTGCCAGTTTTCAAAGGGAATGCTTCTGAAATTGAGGCAGTAATTAATAGCCTACCAACCAAAAAAAGCCCTGGATCAGACGGATTCACAGCCGAATTCTACCAGAGGTACAAAGAGGACCTGTTACCATTCCTTCTGAAACTATTCCAAACAACAAAAAAGAGGGGATCCTCCCTAACTCATTTTATGAAGCCAGCATCATCCTGATACCAAAACCTGGCAGAGACACAACAACAACAAAAAAAGAAAATTCAGGCCAATATCCCTGATGAACATCGATGTGAAAATCCTCAATTAAATACTGACAAACCAAATCCAGCAGACATGAAAAGCTTATCCACCACGATCAAGTCAGCTTCGTCCTTAGGATGCAAGGCTGGTTCAACATACGCAAGTCAATAAATGTAATCCATCACATAAACAGAACCAATGACAAAAACCTCATGATTATCTCAATAGATGCTGAAAAGGCCTTCAATAAAATTCAACACCTCTTCATGCTAAAAACTCTGAATAAACTAGGTATTGATGGAATGTATCTAAAATAGTAAAAGCTATTTATGACAAACTCACAGCCAATATCATACTGAATGGACAAAGGTGTTTTTATGGTAGACCTTGCTTCCTTATCTGTGCTTGCTGCTTGATTTTTCAGGCTGCTCTTTGTTGGAAAGAATTCTACCAAGGATCTGCCCTAACTGCCCGCATAGCTGCCTTCCTTTCCCCTCTCTTTTGGTGTGGGATTTTGCTTTAGTATGTACTTCTGAGATCATACAGTATTTGTTTTTCTGTGTTTGCCTTATTTTACTTAGTGTTATGTCCTCAAGACACATCCATATTGTTGCAAATGGAAGAATTTCATTCTTTTTTTATATACTTTAAGTTCTAGGGTACATGTGCACAATGTGCAGGTTTGTTAATATGTATACATGTGCCATGTTGGTGTGCTGCACCTGTTAACTCATCATTTACATTAGGTATATCACCTAATGCTATCCCTCCCCTCTCCCTCCACCCTACGACAGGCCCCAGTGTGTGATGTTCCCCACCCTGTGTCCAAGTGTCCTCATTGTTCAATTCCCACCTATGAGTGAGAACATGTGGTGTTTGGTTTTCTGTCCTTGTGATAGTTTGCTCAGAATGATGGTTTCTAGCTTCATCCATGTCCCTATAAAGGACATGAACTCATCATTTTTTATGGCTGCATAGTATTCCATGATGTATATGTGCCACATTTTCTTAATCCAGTTTGTCATTGATGGACATTCGGGTTGGTTCCAAGTCTTTGCTATTGTGAATAGTGCCGCAATAAACATACTTGTGCATGTGTCTTTATAGCAGCATGATTTATAATCCTTTCGGTATATGCCCAGTAATGGGATGGCTGGGCCAAATGGTATTTCTAATTCTAGATCCTTGTGGAATTGCCACACTGTCGTCCACAATGGTTGAACTAGTTTACCGTCCCACCAACAGTGTAAAAGCTTTTCTATTTCTCCACATCCTCTCTGGCACCTGTTGTTTCCTGGCTTTTTAATGATCACCATTCATAATATTTGGTGTATGTGTGTGTGTGTGCATGTGTGTTTATATCCATTCATCTGTCAGTGAACATTCAGGTTGTTTTCATAACTTGGCTATTGTGAATAATATTGCAATGAACATGGGGGTGGAGATATCTCTTTGAAATGAAGATTTTATTTCCTTTGTATATATACCCAGAGGAGGGATTGCTGGATCATATGTTATTTCTATTTTTTACATTTAAGGAAATCTCCAGGCTATTTTCCATAATGGCTATACCAATTTACATTTCCATCAACAGTGTACAAATTTTTCTTTCCTCCACATCATTACCTGCACTTCTCTTTGTCTTTTTGCTAATAGTGATTCTACAGTTACACAAGATGAGTGAGTTATGTAGCTCTAATATGCAGGATGGTGACTATAGTTAACAATATTGTATTGTGTACTCACAATTTTCTGAGAGGATAAACCTTAAGTGTTGTTACCACATAGAAAAAGAGAGAAGAAAAGAAAATGGTATCTGAGTTGATAGATACGTTAATCAGCTTGATTATGGTGATCATTTCACAATGTATATATTATATATCAAAACATCAAGTTGTATGCCTTAAACATACAGAGTTCGTATTTGTAAAAAAAAACTGGTAATTGAATATCAGATGTAAATTTCCCCAAGCCTTACATCTTTTTAATAAACTTGATGAAGACATTCTAAGTACAATGGAAGTCTCTGTGTTAAGTGTAATGTAATGTAAATTCTTGACCAGATGATTTTACAAAGGTAATATTCATTTTTCAAAATTAAACAACTGACATATTAAATGCCCCCATAAATGGCTTACAATTTTAGTAAAGAGCAGAATTCAACATAGGGAATTCAGCAGGGATATAAAGCTGGGTAATAAACACTTTCTAAGATCATTGTTATTAAGTTATACCTACACTTATTTTATCCTTTTAAAAATTATTATAGCTGTCATTTGGAGACTCTATGCCAGAGACAGGGTAACAAATTCATATGTATTATTTAAATTATCCTAATAATTATTCTCTGGAGCAGCTTTTAATATCTCCATTTTACTAATGAGAAAACATAGACACAATGAGCGTTAAGTTCAAGAGCTTGCCAAAGGTCATAGTATCTATTTAAGCCGAGATCTGAGGCCACTTCTGTCTGACTCCATAGCCTGTGCGATGAATAGTTGTGTTGTGTATTGCCTCCCAAATACCAAATAACAGGTGAATGAAGAATGCACAACTCTCTATAGGATTAAACCTGCCTAGCTGCCATTTGGGTTCTTCAGTTCTCTCACATTCCAGACAAGTTTTCTGGTGACTCTGTGGGCTGGGCAATAGTGGGCAGGGTGAGAAGAAAGAAGATGCCATGGTGGAAAAGCAGATTTAGGAGCAGAGAACCAAGTGGTGATATCTTTCTCCTTTTTAGCCTCTGTGGCAGCAACTACTGAACCTTAGTATTAACCCAAGCAGCATATGAGAACAGGAGGCCATGTGTGGCTGGTTCCACCTCCCGGTGTCACAAGAGAGACTCAGTGTGAGGGACTATTTATTTTTGAGAGGTGAGATCACAAGACACAGACTTGAGACCAGCTTTTTGATTTATATTGCAAGTAAGACCAATTTTTCCTTGCTGCAAATAAGAGAAAAGTCACTTTTTATTAAATAGGGCACAGAGCAAATCTTAAATAGTTAATGTTAGTAACATCCTAGGAAACCTTTGCAAATGCCATCTCTTAGCTTGTTCGCCAAATGTAAAGGTTAGAAATCATTTCAGGAAGCATGGTCACACGTTTTAAATAACTTCTCCTTTCATTTAAGCTATTATAAATTTATATACATAATTCACTGTTTTTCATTAAGGAATAATGCCAAGAGAAGAAAACAGGTTAAAAAAAGTGATCTAATACCGGAGAGGAAGCAAGAAACCAGGCCTGGACATCTTTCTAGACATAGAGTGGGCCCTTTCTAGACAGAATATTCCATGTTTTTTGGGTAGTTTGCTTTGGGGCAGAATATAGGTTACCTGGTCTTACATGATTCAATACTGTAACTATTTAGCCACAAGGGGCTGTTTGGATTAAAATTAAAAACAACTCAAAATTTAATCCTTAGTTATACTAGAAATCAGAAACCAGAAAACAGATTAAAAAAACAGTAATGAGTAGGAGGGAGTAGTCTTCTATATCAAAGAATGTTGCTTAATTAGCCCTGCCTTTTGTATTTAGATTGTGTCAGATATCTTTGATGTAAACTTCCTTCACATTCATTTATTTCCAACTATTTCTTTCTTTTTTTATTTTTTTTTAGTTATTATTTTACTTCAAGTTTTAGGGTACATGTGAACAATGTGCAGGTTAGTTACATATGTATACATGTGCCATGCTGGTGTGCTGCACCCATTAACTCGTCATTTAGCATTAGGTATATCTCCTAAAGCTATCCCTCCCCCCTCCCCGCACCCCACAACAGTCCCCAGAGTGTGATGTTCCCCTTCCTGTGTCGATGTGTTCTCATTGTTCAATTCCCACCTATGAGTGAGAATATGCAGTGTTTGGTTTTTTGTTCTTGCGATAGTTTACTGAGAATGATGATTTCCAATTTCATCCATGTCCCTACAAAGGACATGAACTCATCATTTTTTATGGCTGCATAGTATTCCATGGTGTATATGTGCCACATTTTCTTAATGCATTCTATCATTGTTGGACATGTGGGTTGGTTCCAAGTCTTTGCTATTGTGAATAGTGCAGCAATAAACATATGTGTGCATGTGTCTTTATAGCAGCATGATTTATAGTCCTTTGGGTATATACCCAGTAATGGGATGGCTGGGTCAAATGGTATTTCTAGTTCTAGATCCCTGAGGAATTGCCACACTGACTTCCACAATGGTTGAACTAGTTTACAGTCCCACCAACAGTGTAAAAGTGTTCCCATTTCTCCACATCCTCTCTAGCACCTGTTGTTTCCTGACTTTTTAATGATTGCCATTCTAACTAGTGTGAGATGGTATCTCATTGTGGTTTTGATTTGCATTTCTCTGATGGCCAGTGATGGTGAGCATTTTTTCATGTGTTTTTTGGCTGCATAAATGTCTTCTTTTGAGAAGTGTCTGTTCATGTCCTTTGCCCACTTTTTGATGGGATTGTTTTTTTTTTTCCTGTAAATTTGTCTGAGTTCATTGTAGATTCTGGATATTAGCCCTTTGTCAGATGAGTAGGTTGCGAAAATTTTCTCCTATTTTGTAGGTTGCCTGTTCACTCTGATGGTAGTTTCTTTTGCTGTGCAGAAGCTCTTTAGTTTAATTAGATCCCATTTGTCGATTTTGACTTTTGTTGCCATTGCTTTTGGTGTTTTAGACATGAAATCCTTGCCCATGCCTATGTCCTGAATGGTAATGCCTAGGTTTTCCTCTAGGGTTTTTATGGTTTTAGGTCTAACGTTTAAGTCTTTAATCCATCTTGAATTAATTTTTGTATAAGGTGTAAGGAAGGGATCCAGTTTCAGCTTTCTATATATGGCTAGCCAATATTCCCAGCACCATTTATTAAATAGGGAATCCTTTCCCCATTTCTTGTTCTTGTCAGTTCTGTCAAAGGTCAGATGGTTGTAGATGTGTGGTGTTATTTCTGAGGCCTGTGTTCTGTTCCATTGGTCTATATCTCTGTTTTGGTACCAGTACCATGCTGTTTTGGTTACTGTAGCTTTGTAGTATAGTTGGAAGTCAGGTAGCATGATGCCTCTAGCATTGTTCTTTTTACTTAGGATTGTCTTGGCAATGAGGGCTCTTTTTTGGTTCCGTATGAACTTTAAAGTAGTTTTTTCCAATTCTGTGAAGAAGACATTTGTAGCTTGATGAAGAGGGCATTGAATTTATAAATTACCTTGGGCAGTATGGCCATTTTCATGATGTTGATTCTTCTTATCCATGAACATGGATTGTTCTTCCATTTGCGTCCTCTTTTATTTTGTTGAGCTGTGGGTTGTAGTTCTCCTTGAAGAGGTCTTTCACATCCCTTGTAATTTGTATTCCTAGGTATTTTATTCCCTTTGAAGCAGTTGTGAATGGGAGTTCACTTATGATTTGGTGCTCTCTGTTTGTCTGTTATTGGTGTATAGGAATACTTGTAATTTTTGCACATTGATTTTGTATCCTGAGACTTTGCTGAAGTTGCTTATCAGCTTAAGATGATTTTGGGCTGAGACAATGGGGTTTTCTAAATATGCAATCATGTCATCTGCAAACAGGGACAATTTGACTTTCTCTTTTCCTTATTGAATACCGTTTATTTCTTTTTCTTGCCTGATTGCCCTGACCAGAACTTCCAAAACTATGTTGAATAGGAGTGGTGAAAGAAGGCATCCCTGTCTTGTGGCAGTTTTCAAAGGGAATGCTTCCAGTTTTTGCCCATTCAGTATGATATTGGCTGTGGGTTTGTCATAAATAGCTCTTATTATTTTGAGATACGTTCCATCAATACCTAGTTTATTGAGAGTTTTTAGCATGAAGGGTTGTTGAATTTTGTCAAAGGCCTTTTCTGCATCTATTGAGATACTCGTGGTTTTTGTCATTGGTTGTGTTTATGTGATGGATTACGTTTATTGATTTGCATATGTTGAACCAGCCTTGCATCCTAGGAGTGAAGCCCTCTTGATCGTGGTGGATAAGTTTTTTGATGTGCTGCTGGATTTGGTTTGCGAATACTTTATTGAGGATTTTCACACTGATGTTCATTAGACATATTGGTCTAAAATTCTCATTTTTTGTTGTGTCTCTACCAGGCTTTGGTATCAGGATGATGTTGGCCTCATAAAATGAGTTAGGGAGGATTCCCTCTTTTTCTATTGCTTGGAATAGTTTCAGAAGGAATGGTATCAACTCCTCTTCATACCTCCGATAGAATTCAGCTGTGAATCCTTCTGGTCCTGGACTATTTTTGGTTGGTAGACTATTAATTATTGCCTCAATTTCAGAGCCTGTTATTGATCTATTCAGAGATTCAACTTCTTCCTGGTTTAGTCTTGGGAGGTTATATGTTTCCAGGAATTTATCCATTTGTTCTAAATTTTCTAGTTTATTTGTGTAGAGGTGTTTATGGTATTCTCTGATGGTAGTTTGTATTTCTGTGGGATCAGTGGTGATATTCCCTTTATCATTTTTTATTGCATCTATTTGATTCTTCTCTCTTTTCTTTGTTACTAGTCTTGCTCACAGTCTATCAATTTTGTTCATCTTTTCAAAATACCAGCTCCTGGATTCATTGATTTTTGAAGGGATTTTGTGTCTCTATCTCTTTCAGTTCTGCTCTGATCTTAGTTATTTATTGCCTTCTGCTAGCGTTTGAATGTGTTTTCTCTTGCTTCTTTTTTTAATTGTGATGTTAGGGTGTCCATTTTCTATCTTTCCTGCTTTCTCTTGTGGGCATTTAGTGCTATAAATTTCCCTCTACACACTGCTTTAAATGTGTCCCAGAGATTCTGGTACATTCTATCTTTGTTCTCATTGGTTTCACAGAACATCTTTATTTCTGCCTTCATTTTGTTATTTGCCCAGTAGTCATTCAGGAGCACTTTGTTCAGTTTCCATGTAGTTGTATGGTTGTGAGTGAGTTTCTTAATCCTGAGTTCTAATTTGATTGCACTGTGGTCTGAGAGACAGTTTGTTGTGATTTCTGTTGTTTTGCATTTGCTGAGGAGTGCTTTACTTCCAATTATGTGGTCAGTTTTAGAATAAGTGAGATGTGGTGCTGTGAAGCATGTGTATTCTTTTGATTCAGAGTGGATAATTCTGTAAATGTCTATTAGGTCTGCTTGGTACAGAGCTGAGTTCAAGTCCTGGATATCTTTGTTAACCTTCTGTCTCGTTGGTCTGTCTAATGTTGACAGTGGGGTGTTAAAGTCTCCCATTATTATTGTGTGGGAGTCTAAGTCTCTTTGTAGATCTCTAAGGACTTGCTTTATGAATCCTGGTGCTCCTGTATTGGGTGCATATATATTTAGCATAGTTAGCTCTTCTTGTTGAATTGATTCCTTTACCATTATGTAATGTCTTTCTTTGTCTCTTTTGATCTTTGTTGGTTTAAAGTCTAGGTTTAAACCTTTTTTGGTTTTATCAAAGACTAGGATTGCAGCCCCTGCTATTTTGCTTTCCATTTGTTTGGTAGATCTTCCTCCATCCCTATATTTTGAGCCTATGTGTGTCTCTGCATGTGAGATGGGTCTCCTGAATACAGCACACTGATGGGTCTTGACTCTTTATCCAATTTGCCAGTCTGTGTCTTTTAATTGGGGCATTTAGCACCTTTACATTTAAGGTTAATATTGTTATGTGTGAATGTGATCCTGTCATTATGATGTTAGTTGGTTATTTTGCCCGTTAATTGATGTAGTTTCTTCATAGCATCGATGGTCTTTACAATTTGGCATGGTTTTGCAGTGGCTGGTACTGGTTGTTTTTTTCCATGTTTAGTGCTTCCTTCAGGAGCTCTTCTAAGGTAGGCCTGGTGGTGACAAAATCCCTCAGCATTTGCTTGTCTGTAAAGGATTTTATTTCTCCTTCACTTATGAAGCTTAGTTTGGCTGGATATGAAATTCTGGGTTGAAAATTCTTTTCTTTAAGAATGTTGTATATTGGCCCCTACTTTCTTCTGGCTTTCAGGGTTTCTGCCAAGAAATCTGCTGTTAGTCGGATGTGCTTCCCTTAGTGGTTAACTCGACCTTTCCCTCTGGCTACCCTTAACATTTTTCCCTTCATTTCAACATTGGTGAATCTGACAATTATGTAACTTGGAGTTGCTCTTCTCGAGGAGTATCTTTGTGGCGTTCTCTGTATTTCCTGAATTTGAATGTTGGCCTGCCTTGCTAGATTGGGGAAGTCCTCCTGGATAATATCCTGAAAAGTGTTTTCCAACTTTGTTCCATTCTCCCCGTCACTTTCAGGTACACCGATCAAACGTAGATTTGGTCGTTTCACATAGTTCCATATTTCTTGGAGGCTTCTTTCATTTCTTTTTACTCTTTTTCTCTAAACTTCTTTTCTTGCTTTATTTCTCTAATTTGATCTTCAATCACCAATATCCTTTCTTCCACTTGATTGAATTGGCTATTGAAGTTTGTGCATGCATCACGAAGTTCTCGTGCCATGGTTTTCAGCTCCATCAGCTCATTTAAGGTCTTCTCTACACTGTTTATTCTAGTTAGCCACTCGTCTAACCTTTTTTCAAGGTTTTTAGCTTCCTTGCAATGGGTTTGAACATGCTCCTTTAGCTTGGAGAAGTTTGTTGTTACTGATCTTCTGAAGTCTCCTTCTGTCAACTCATCAAAGTCATTCTCCATCCAGCTTTGTTCGGTTGCTTGTGAGGAGCTATGATCCTTTGGAGGAGAAGACACGCTTTGGTTTTCAGAATTTTCAGTTTTTTGCTCTGGTTTCTCCCCATCTTTGTGATTTTATCTACCTTTGGTCTTTGATGATGGTGACCTACAGATGGGGTTTTGGTGTGGATATCCTTTTTGTGGATGTTGATGCTATTCCTTTCTGTTTGTTAGTTTTCCTTCTAACAGTCAGGTCCCTCAGCGGCAGGTCTGTTGGAGTTGCTGGAGGTCCACTCCCGACCCTGTTTGCCTGGGTATCACCACTGGAGGCTGCAGAACAGCAAATATTGCAGAACAGAATAGATTGCTGCCTGATCCCTTCTCTGGAAGCTTTGTCCCATAGGTGCCATCTGCTGTATGAGGTGTCTGTTGGCCCCTACTTGGAGGTGTCTCCCAGTTAGGCTACATGGGGCTCAGGGACCCACTTGAGGAGGCAGTCTGTCCATTCCCAGAACTCAAACACCATGCTGGGAGAACCACTGCTCTCTTCAGAGCTGTCAGGCAGGGACATTTAAGTCTGTAGAAGTTTCTGTTGCCTCTTGTTCAGCTATGCCCTGCCCACAGAGGCAGAGTCTGTAGAGGCTGTAGGCCTTGCTGAGCTGTGGTTAGCTCCACCCAGTTTGAGCTTCTTGGCTGCTTTGTGTACCTACTCAAGCCTCAGCAATGGCGGACACCCCTACCCCCGCCAGGCTGCTGCCTCGCAGGTCAATCTCAGACTGCTGCACTAGCAGTGAGGAAGGCTCTGTGGAAGTGGGACCCACCAAGCCAGGCATGGGAGAGTATTTCCTGTTCTACTGGTTGCTAAGACCATGGGAGAAGTGCAGTATTTGGGCAGGGAGTGTCCCGTTTTTCCAGGTACGGTCTGTCACATCTTCCCTTAGCTAGGAAAGGGAAATCCCCCCACCCCTTGCACTTCCTGGGTGAGGCAACACCCCACCTTGTTTCACCTTGCCCTCCATGGGCTGCACCCACTGTCCAACCAGTCCCAATGAGATGAACCAGGTACCTCAGCTGGAAATGCAGAAATCACCCGTCTTCTGCATCAATCACGCTGGGATCTCTAGACCGGAGCTCTTCCTATTTGGCCATCTTGGAATGGACAATATTTGTTTAAAATTTTTAGTTAAGCTTCCTCTATCCAACTCTTTCCAAGTACAACACAACTGGTGAATATGCTTAAACAAGCTAATTGTTTATAACTGAAGCTGTTTTCCATCCAATTGCCAGGCAGACAATTTAATCTGGTAATACTTATAAAGTGTCCCCTGTGTGGCAAGAATTGTGTTTTTATAAGGCTTAGGGAATTATGCATTACTAATTTGTAGGGAAAGATAGACCTGTAGAACTGATATTTAAAATAGTTCTAAGAGCTATTACTGAAGCATGACAGGGTCCTGTAGGACACAAATGAGAGAAATTTACCTAGGCTAGTGTTTTTTACATTGCTTTCAGGAGAAGGTGGCACTTTACGGATGAGTAGAATTAGCTAAGTGGACAAGGAAGGGCAATTTTATAAATTCCAAACTTTATGCTAAGGGCAAAGTCACAAAAGAGAGTATCTGTGAAACTGCAAACAGTTTTATGTGTTTAAAAAACTGGGTATCTCAATGACAAGGGTGGAAAATGAGGTTAAGAAGTCAACTCAAAGGCTTCATGAAGTCTATATTTTATCCTTAAGACATTGTGGAACTGTTGAAAGATTTCATGCTGTGGAGAGACATGACAATATTGAGATTTCTAGATAAGACATTTTTGTTATTAAGATATAACACATATACAGAAAAGGGCACATATCTTCAGATTACAACCTAATAAATTACCACAAAGTGAACACTACATGGATCAAGAAATTAAGATACTACCTGCGCAACAGAAGCCCTTTCCTTCACAACCTTGCTCTCCTCCCCAAAGGTAACCACTGCTTTGATTTCAAACATTATGAATTGTCTGTTTTCAAAAGTTTCATACAAATTAAATAATGCAGCATATGTCTTTGTGTGCAATTCTTTCTCTCAAATGTTTCTTGTGAAATTCATCAATTTGGTTGTGGCATCTGATGTTTATTAAGTTTATTTCTGTATAGTATTGTATCATATAATGATATTTCTTAGTAAACTACAATTTATTTAACCTTTCAACTGCTGGCAGACATTAGTATTTTTTTGTCTGGAGTTATTATGAATAATGCTGCTATAAATATTGTACATGTCTTCTGGGTCATGTAAAACCATTTCTGTTTGCTACAAATCTAGGAGTGAAATTGTTGGATCATGTTCAAATTTAATACATCATGTAAAACAGTTTTCAAAAGTGATTGTACCAATTTACATTTCTATTTTCATCAATAGTGTATGAGGTTCCAGTTATTCAACATCCATGCTATCATATGACATTATCAGGGTGTGTGATTGTGTCTTTATTCCAACCATGCTGGTAGATTATATAGTGGTATTCTATTGATGCTTTAATTTGTATTTCCTTGAGCAATAACAATGTTGAGCAACTTTAAAAAAGCTATTGATTATTTTGCTCTCTCCTGTTTGGTGAAGTGCCTATTCAAATTTATTGCCCATATAAAAATTGCTTTGTCATCTTTTTCTTCTCAACTAGTAAAAGGTCTTGATTATTTCTTTTTACTACTGCTCTATAGTGCCAATTTTGTCAAAATCAAGTGTCCATTTCTCAGTGGTTCTAGCTGTGGACTATCTATTCAGTCCAATTGGCCTGTTTATCTCTTGCACAAATACCACATCATCTTAATTGCTGTAATTTTATAAAAATTCTTGGGATGGTAGATGTTTCTAATTTACTTTTAGCTATTTTGAGCTTATTTATGTATCTATTAATTTTAGAATCAGCTTGTTAATTTCCAAAAGAAAATAATTTGTAGAATTCTATTGGGATAACATTGAAGTTATGTATCAATTTGAGAAGTCTTTCTATCCATGGACATGACATTTCTCTTTCTTTATTAAAATAGTCTTTAATTTCTCTAGTAAAGTTTTATATATTCCTGGTACAAAAGCTTTGTTAGATCTCTTCTTTAGCACTTTGTTTTTGATGCTATTTAAAATGCTATTGTTTTAAAAGTTTTATTCTGTTGATGATGTAAATAAATAATGTGTTATATATTTCAAAGTAAGAGAACAAATTTCAAATGTCGTGCCTAAAAAATGATAGGTAAGCAAGGTGATGGTTATTTAATAAGCTTGATTTAATCATGCCACTATATATATATATATGTATATATATATACATACATATATATATATATAGTGGATCTAATTCCACTGGATCTCATTCCAAGCTGGATCTAATTCCAGCTTGAGGCTTGGAGGCTCAAATATCCCAACAATGACTCTGGGTATGGGACAGAAGGGAATCGACAGAAAGAAAATCATATTTAGTGAACACCTGTTGTTTTAGGCACCTTATAACTATTAAGCACTGTAATTCTTGCAACAAATCTGGTGGTAGATATTATTGTTATGTTCCTTATTTTTTAAAAGGAGACTCTGAGATATGGAGAGCTTGTAGTAAATTGCCTGTAACTCACAGCAAATAAGCGACAGCCCTGGGATTTGGGCATTGGTGTGTTCCTCCCTGGATACCATCTCTTATTCACTCTATCATATGGCAGATGAGGAAACTAAGGATCAGAAAGATTTTCATTACTCAAACATGTGGTGTAACCTATATCTGTGACCACGTTTGTCTCAGTCTGTAGTCTGTGCATTTCTTCTTTTATAAGCTTTGAGAAACTATATATGCACCTTCTCATTCTAGGGGCTTTATAATTTAAATTAATATACTGAAATCTATGAAAAGTCTTTAAAAAACCCGGTTTTATTCAACTAAGCTGTCCTAGCATGTTCCAAATTTATTTGACTATGCTATATCTATTTTTCTTGTGGAATCTATTCCTTTCAGCTGATTTCTTACCTTGTGAAGCTCATTGAGAAATGGTGCCTCACATTGGATGGCATCGTAATTGACCAAAAAGTGTCAAGTGAAATGACAAAGACAAATTACACCTACCCACTTTAGAAGGGCTTTACTGCTGCTCATTGAATATGCACCTCTTATATTGTTTGAGTGGGAAGAGTAAGAATATTTTTGAGACATTTTCCTCTTTGCTTTATTGAAGTCATCTAGCCCTGAGAGAAAACACATAATGAATAGTTATAATTCCATAATTTTCAAAGACTATTTAAAAAACAAACTAGGGGAAAGAGATGATGAAACTAGTTTTGGAATCTGAAATTAACTTGTGTACTGCCTGAAACAGTTATTGTTGGTGGAGTTCAGATTAGCATTCAGGTCTTTTCCTAGCTGAAAGTGTTAAGTGGAATTATGTAGCAGTGTGCAAAATCTTTAACAGCAAATCAGACTTTGTTAAAAATTTCACACTGGGTATGAAAGAGATTTAACTTTAAAAATAGATGAACAGGGTAACCTTACTTCTTGTTGAGGGAAAGTGTTGCTATTCCCAGAGCTCCTGCAAATAATCTGTTCCGTGAATTACCTAGAAACAATTTAAATGCAATCAGATAATGTGATGAAGTGTTTAGTGAGCTGTAGCTAATTCCTACTTACATCCAACTGAGCTGCAAACGTGATCTGTGTAAAGATGGATTTTGTGGCTTTGTGAAATATTTGTGACAAGGGGAGGCAGCATATTCTTATATAATTTTACACTGGACGTCATTTAGTTATTATCTTTCTTTTGACTTTTTTCCTCTTGTCCTATATTTCCAATATTATATGATTCCTGCCCCCACACACAAAAAAGCCAAACTCAATTTGAATAATGTGCTTAAGTGAGAGATGGAAGTGGGGAGTGAGAGAAAGAGATAGGGGAGATTGAGTGGTTATTACTTTTAGTATTAAAACTATGTTTAAGAGAGGGCAAACATTAAGAGTATGTTATAGGTTAGCAGAAACAACAGGTGCTTAAAGTTTGTACTTTAACATAGTAGTTACAGTTGTACGTATAATTATAAAAACCCAATTGGGTACTCAGAATATGGACTTGTCTCAAGGCATAAGATTTTCATTAAAATATTTAGCTTAAATACCATTAGGCATAATTTGCTGTGCATATTTTCTTCTTTTTGTGCATATGATTCTATTTTCCCATTATTAAATGTTAAAATTCATGACAGGGATCATTTTTGATGGACTCAATTTTTCATTTATATTTTATAAGTGAAAAAACTTTATATAAAGATTTTTAAAGAAAATATTCCCAAAGATAAAATATACTGTAGCAGAATGAGGGAGAAAGGATTCATCTCTATTTATGGTTAATAGGATTTACCTTACACTTTCTATGGTTATTAAAATAAAGATTTACTTTCCAAGGCTAAGAAGTCATAGAGAAGCAAACAATTGAGTAGAGTAGTCAAAATTTTTAAGGGATTATTTTCCCAGTGTGTATTATTGAGGGTGGAAAATGGGGTGTGGAGAACTTATTGTTGGGCATGGTTTATACAGGACTTGACAAATAAAGATGATTTGTCTTTATTTGTCTTTTTGAGGTTTGGAGTTGGAGGTTTCATAATTGAATTGAGAGACAGGTAAAGAGAAGTATTTTATTATATTTCCCTTGTCCATAATTCATTTGATAACATCAGTGTAGCCCATCAATGTTGTATGTGGTGGAGCATGGGTAGAAAAATAAATGTGTGTATTTAAACTGTGATACTTCCCTTTATATACATATTATAAATAGCATTCTCTCTGTGGATCATTTTGATGCTATTTCTAGAAGAATTTCAGAAATGTTAAAATGCAAATTATGAGTGTTTAATTTCAAAGATAGAAGTAAGACTTAAACAAGTCAAATAGAGGAGATCACTTTTCATATGGCTCAGTGTGAAACAGTCTTTGCCGCTCAATTTTGGTCTTTTGAATTCAGCTTTTCAGGGCATTATAATTCTTGTTTATGCATAGATGAGTTACAGCATTATTCTTTGTAAAGCAACTTTCCATTAGATTTGAGCATGATTTCGCATCTATATGGCTCATTAGGCCTCAGAAATGGAAGCAAAATATTGTTTCATGTATATTGCAGTATAATAAAAAGTAACAATATGCTAGAATATAAACTTGGGCAAACTATTGATACATTCATTGACATTTATAAATGTGTGAGCTGATAATTTTTTTTTCAATAAATGGATCAATGGAATCACATTTGAAAGTAACTTAGCCATGAACCACTAAATTCTTTATCTTGTTCCCCTGGCTTTTCCTTCTAGCTCAAATTTCATGTCCACATGAATGATTCTTAATAGCTCTAACTCTGCCCTCTCTTGAAAACATTGTACACATTAGCTTCTTCATTAACAGATAGCACTAAAAGTACAATAAGATTATGTCATCAGCTTTTGATCATCTGCAGCATTGTAGCTTCTCATTCTCTGGCAGGACCTGAGAAATTTACTGTCACACATATCCTTTCATAAACACCATGAAAATCCCTATCAGAAGTAAATGTATCCCTATTTATATAAATAAGAAAACAGTACAAAAAGATAAACTTCTCCCAAATCTATAACTAATAATTATCAGGAATCAGTTTCAAATTTAGCTCTGATGGACTGTAAATGTCGTATTTCCACTACACGGTTTCTTTGCAGTAGCAGCATTCAAATAATCTGTAAGAATCAATAATTTTATTTGATTCTCAGCAAATCAGTATTAAATAACAATGCACTTCATTATAATGTTATCATGGCGGCTTTAAAGAATAAGACATTTTCCATGAGGAATAAATGTTATTTATTCTATTCTGCTTGGGGATACCTAGTGAGTTCTGTATCTAACCACAATGGAAGATTAAGAATATCAATATCAAGACAATACGGAAATGTTGTAAAAGCTGTCTGTCTCTGCTTTAGCATGAACCTAGGCCAGCCCTGTTTATTACAGCCATGGTAGTGGTCTAGATACTTCAAGCCTAGCATTATAAATTTGCTTATTTTCCTGCCTGTGACCTTGTCACTTGTCTAGGACTTTTTGAAAAGTTCTTTCTTTGGCTGGATTCTAAGTTCTCTGTGATTTGCTAGATGGGCAAAACAGGCACTGGCCTGTCAACTTAGAGTTTATGATGTAGGAGGATATACTACGTGTATATATATGCATACACATGCATGTATTTTATACACATATGTATATATGTATATGTATATATGTATACACGTTTGTTTAAATGTTATGTGCTATAAAATTAATTAGAACAGTGCATGAGAGACAATAAAGGTTAAGGATGTAATTTAGATGGGGTGGTTCTGGCAGTCATCATTTGAAGTAATATTCAGGCTGAAACCTGGAAGATGAGCAGGAATTAACTCAGTGAAATAGTTGGGAGAGGAAAGGTGTGTCTCCTTTAAAGATATGACAGCAGACCAGTGTGTTTAGATCATAGTGAATGGGTCAGAGAATCATATGAGATAATATTGGAGAGGTGAGCTGGTTCAGATTATGTGACCATCTCAGCACCTTCAAACCCTTTGGATTTAGGTCTATATATAGAAATAGCATTGAAGAGAGAGGCCGTTAATATGGAATCTATTTGCACTTTTAAAATAATACTCTGGCTGCTGCATAGGAGATGGATCCTACAAAGCCAAAAGTGGGAATATTCGTTAAGCAACTGTTGTATTGAGAATACTAAAGGTATTACTGCCCTCAACCAAGAAAGACAGTAATAGAAATAAAGAGAGGTAGACGGGTGAAAGACATATCAGGTGTGGACATGAGCCAAGAATGACTCCTAGGTTTCTAATGCGACCAACCGGTAACTGCAAGTGTGTTTGGCATTGTGTAAAGGAAAAGCAGTTTAGTGTCAAGCCTCAGTGACTCAATTTTGGACTTTTTCAGTTTGAGAAACCTGTGGAATATCAGAGGATGTCTCAACAAGACGGTCAAAATATATACCTGGAATTCAGAGAATAGGTCTGTACCAAGTTACCTAGGGTAATTAGCTCATAGATGTTAGCAAATGTCAAAGGAAGAAATATCAAGTATGAAGCAACTGCAAGAAAATAAAAAAACAAAGAGAAAAAAAAGAAAAAAAGAAAAAGAGAGACCCAAGAGAAATCCTGAGGAATTCTAAATTTTAGTAATTTCACAAAGGAGAAGTATCACTGTATTTCCTAATGAAGGAGAAAAAAATAGGAGACACCAGTTTCACAGAAACTAAATGTTTCAATAAGGGGGAAATAAGTAAATGTGTCAAAACTTCTGTATGTTCTAGTCAAGAGTTGAACTGAAAAGGGTACCTGAGATTTGACAATATGGAGTTCAGTGGCTGCAGGTAACAGAAAATCAGCTGGAAGTGTTTTCAACAGTAAAGGAATTTATTCTCCCACATGACAAGAAGGGCAGTCAGAGCTGTTCTAAGATTGGTTTAGTCAATGGCACAATGAAGGAATCGCCTTTCCTTTTTATAATTCTCACCACAATGGCTTTGTCTTCAGGCCAGATTCCAGACTGCAACACTTCCAGGTGGCATACCTAGACAGAAGTGTCAGACGAAAGAGATAATGTGGGATTTTGTGAGGATACCTTTCCCATGATCCCTTAGTAGTCTTAACACTCGGGTTACATTGACTAGAATTGCATCACATATCTATGCTTAGATCAATTGTGTAGGGTAATATAATTACTGAGACTGATTTATGAAATTTAAGATTCACTCACTGGGGCTGAAGATTATTATAGACTTCTCAGAAATTTCAGGAGGAGAGGGTATACATGAACAAAATCATAGTTCTGTAAGAAAGGAGAGAGGGAGCAGATATGTATGGGAAAGTGGTCGAAAGTGTCTGCTACACAAGAATACCTATGGTAAACTAACAATTTACCTTGGTTTGGAAAATCCCATTATATTTTATTATTCTCAGATTTGGATAGGATCATATATTTCATTTCATTTCATTATTTTACGCTGGATTCAATGGGTTACATGTGCAGGTTTGTTACATGGATATATTGCCTGATGCTGAGATTTGGACTTCTAACAATACTTTTGCCCAAGTAATGAACATAGTACCCAATAGGTAGTTTTTCAATACTTGATTCCTCTCCATCCCTACCCCCTTTAGAAATCCCCAGTGTTAATTGTTCCCAACTTTGTGTCTATGTGTACTCAGTGTTTAGCACCTACTCATAAGTGAGAACATGTGGTACTTGGTTTTCTGTTACTAATGATTTGCTTAGGATAATGGCATCCAGCTGAAATCCCTGTTACTACAAAGAACATTATTTCATTCTTTTTTAATGGCTGCATAGTATTTCATGGTTTATATGTACCACATTCTCTTTATTCAGTCTACTGTTTATGGGCACCTGGGTGGATTCCATGTCTTTACAATTGTGAATAGTGCTATGATAAACATTCAAATGCAGGTGGCTTTTTGGTAGAACAGTTTATTTTCCTTTTGCCCAGTATTGAGATTGCTGGGTCAAGTAGTAATTCTATTTTAGTTATTTGAGAAACCTCCAGACAGTTTTCCACAGGGGTTGGAATAATATGTGTTCCCACCAACAGTGTTTAAGTATTCCCTTTTATCTGCAACCTCACCAATATCTGTTATTTTTTTTACTTTTTTGGTGGGGGTGGCGGGGCCAGTGTTTGCAATTCTATTTATTTATTTTTTAACTTTTAGGTTCAGGGGAACATGTGCAGGTTTGTTATATAGATAAATTGCATGTCTGACTGGTGTGAGATTGTATCTCATTGTGGTTTTGATTTGCATCTCTGATAATTAGTAATGTTGAGTATTTTTTTTTTTCATATGTTTGCTGCTTATATGTCTCCTTTTGGGAAACATCTGTTCATATTCTTTGCTCACTTTTTAAGGGGATTGTATTTTTCTCATTGATTTGTTTAAGGTCCTTATAGATTCTAGATGGCAGTTATTTGTTAATTCATAGTTTGCAAATATTTTCTACCATTCTGTAGGTTGTCTATTGACTCTTCTGATAGTTCCTTGTGCTGTGAAGAAGCTCTTTAGGTTGCAGTTGTCAATTTTTGTTTTTGCTGCATTTGCTTTTGAAGATGTAGTCACAAATTATTTTGCCTAAGCCAATATTTAGAAGATAATTTCCTAGGTTTCCTTTCAGGATTTTTATAGTTTGAGGTCTTACATTTAAATGTTTAATCCATCTAAAGTTTATTTTTGTATATGGTCACAGGGGCTGAAATAACTTGTGTTCCCACACACAATGAATCTCTGTTTCATTCTTCTGCTTGTGGTTAGCCAGTTTTCACAGTGCCGTTTATTGAATAGGGTATCCTTTCTCGATTGCTTATTTTTGTTGACTGTGCCAAAGATCAATTGATTATTGGTGTGTGGCTTTATTTTAGGGGTACCTATTCTGTTTCATTGATCCATATGTCTATTTTTGTACCAGCAATATGCTGTTTTGGCTACCGTAGCCTTGTAATATAGTTTGAAGTTAGGTGATGTGGTGCCTCTGGCTTTATTCTTTTTGTATAGAATTGCCTGGGCTATTCCAACCGTTTTGGTTCTATGTAAATTTTAGAAAAGTTTTTCCTAATTATTTGAAAAATGATGTTGGTAATTTGATAGAATAGTCTTAAATCTGTATATTGTACTGGGTAGTATGAATGTTTTAATGATACTGATTCTTCCAATCCATTGTCATGAAATGCTTTTTCATTTGTTTGTCATCTATGATTTCTTTTAGCAGTGTTTTGTGGTGCTTCTTGTATAGATCTTTTGCCTCCTTGGTGAGATGTATTCGTAGGTATTTTATTTTGTTGTGGCTATTGCAAGTGGGATTATATTCTTGATTTTGTTTTCAGCTTGAATAGTATTGATGCATAGAAATGCTACAGATTTTTGTGCACTGACTTTGTATCCTAAGACTTTACTGAAGTTGTTTATCAGTTCTAGGAGCCTTTGGGCAGAATGTTTAGGATTTTCTAGGTATAGAATCATATCATCTGTGAAGAGACATAGTTTGAATTATTTTCTTCCTATTTGGATGCCTTTTGTTTCTTCTTCTTGCCTGATTGCTCTGGCAAGAACTTCCAGTACTATATTGAATAAGACAGGTGAGAATGCCAAAACCCTATCTGTAGGTCACCAATATCAAAGACCAAAGGTAGATAAAACCACAAAGATGGGGAGAAACCAGAGCAGAAAAGCTGAAAATTCTAAAAATCAGAGTGCTTCTTCTCCTCGAAAGGATCGTAGCTCCTTGCCAGCAACGGAGCAAAGCTAGACGGAGAATGACTTTGATGAGCTGACAAAAGTAGGCTTCAGAAGGTCAGTAATAACAAACTTCTCTGAGCTAAAGGAGCATGTTCGAACCCATTGCAAGGAAGCTAAAAACCTTGAGAAAAGGTTAGATGAATAGCTAACCAGAATAAAGAGTGTAGAGAAGACCTTAAATGACCTGATGGAGCTGAAAACCATGGCATGAGAACTTCGTGATGCCTGCGCAAGCTTCAATAGCTGATTCGATCAAATGGAAGAAAGGGTGTCAGTGATTGAGGATCAAATTAATGAAATAAGGTGAGAAGACAAAGTTAGAGAAAAAAGAGTAAAAAGAAATGAACAAATCCTCCAAGAAATATGGGACGATGTGAAAAGACCAAATCTATGTTTGACTGGTGCACCTGAAAGTGATGGGGAGAATGGAAGGAAGTCAGAAAACACTCTTAAGGATATTATCCAGGAGAACTTCCCAAACCTAGCAAGGCAGGCCAACATTCAAATTCAGGAAATACAGAGAACACCACAAAGATACTCCTCGAGAAGAGCGACCCCAAGATAAATAATTGTCAGACTCACCAAGGTTGAAATGAAGGAAAAAATGTTAAGGGCAGCCAGAGAGATAGGTCAAGTTATTCACAAAGGGAAGCCCATCAGACTAAGGTGGATCTCTCAGCAGAAACTCTATAAGCCAGAAGAGAGTGGGGGCCAATATTCAACCTTCTTAAAGAAAAGAATTTTCAACTCAGAATTTCATATCCTGCCAAACTAAGCTTCATAAATGAAGGAGAAGTAAAATCCTTTACAGACAAGCAAAAGCTGAGGGATTTCGTCACCACCAGGTCTGCCTTACAAGAGCTCCTGAAGGAAACACTAAACATGGACAGAAACAACTGGTAACTGCCACTGCAAAAACATGCCAAATTGTAAAGACCATCAATGCTATGAAGAAACTGCATCAATTAACGGGCAAAATAACCAGCTAACATCATAATGACAGGATCAAATTCACACATAAAAATATTAACCTCAAATGTAAAGGGGATAAATTCCCCAATTAAAAGACACAGACTGGCAAATTGGATAAAGAGTCAAGACCCATCAGTGTGCTGTATTCAGGAGACCCATCACTTGTGCAAAGATGCACACATGCTCAAAATAAAGGGATGGAGGAAGATCTACCAAGCAAATGGAAAGCAAAAAAAAAAAAAAAAAAAAAAAAAAAAAAAAAAATCAGGGTTTGCAATCCTAGTCTCTGATAAAACAGAATTTAAACCAAAAAAGATCAAAAGAGACAAAGAAGGCCATTACATAATGGTAAAGGGATCATCTCAACAAGAGGAGCTAACTATCCTAAATATATATGCACCCAATACGGGAGCACCCAGATTCATAAAGCAAGTCCTTAGAGATCTACAAAGAGACTTAGACTCCCACACAATAATAATGGGAGACTTTAACACCCCACTGTCAATATTAGACAGATCAATGAGACAGAAGGTTAACAAGGATATTCAGGACTTGAACTCAACTCTGCACCAAGCAGACCTAATGGACACGCACAGAATTCTCCACCCCAAATCAACAGAATATACATTCTTCTCAGCACCACATCACACTTACTCTAAAATTGACCACATAATTGGAAGTAAAGCACTCCTCAGCAAATGTAAAAGAATGGAAATCACAACAAACTGTCTCTCAGGCCACAGTGCAATCAAATTAGAACTCAGGATTAAGAAACTCACTCACAACCACACAACTACATGGAAACTGAACCTGCTCCTGAATGACTACTGGGCAAATAACGAAATGAAGGCAGAAATAAAGATGTTCTGTGAAACCAATGACAGCACAGACACAACATACCAGAATCTCTGGGACACATTTAAAGCAGTGTGTAGAAGGAAATTTATAGCACCAAATATCCACAAAAGAAAGCAGGAAAGATAAAAAAATTGACACCCTAACATCACAATTAAAAGAACTCAAGAAGCAAGAGCAAACAAATTCAAAAGCTAGCGGAAGGCAATAAATAACTAAGATCAGAGCAGAACTGAAAGAGATAGAGACACAAAAGACCCTTGAAAAAATCAATGAATCCAAGAGCTGGTTTTCTGAAAAGATCAACAAAATTTATCTGCTAGGAAGACTGATAAAGAAGAAAGGAGAGAAGAATCAAATAGACGCAATAAAAAATGATAAAGAGAATATTACCGCTGATCCCACAGAAATACAAACTACCATCAGAGAATACTATAAACACCTCTATGCAAATAAACTAGATAATCTAGAAGAAATGGATAAATTCCTGGACACATACACCCTCCCAAGTCTAAAGCAGGAAGAAGTTGAATCTCAGAATAGACCAATAACAGGCTCTGAAATTGAGGCAATAATTAATAGCCTACCAACCAAAAAAAGTCCAGGACCAGATGGATTCACAGCTGAATTCTACTAGAGATACAAAGAGAAGCTGGTACCATTCCTTCTGAAACTATTCCAATCAATAGAAAAAGAGGGAATCCTCCCTGACTCATTTTATGAGGCCAGCATCATCCTGATACCAAAGCCTGGTAGAGACACAACAAAAAAAGTGAGAATTTTAGATGAATATCCCTGATGAACATCGATGCAAAAATTCTGAATAAAATATTGGCAAACCAAATCCAGCACCACATAAAAAAGCTTATCCATCATGATCAGGTCAGCTTCTTCCCTGGGATGCAAGGCTGGATCAACATATGCAAATCAATAAATGTAATCTATCACATAAACAGAACCAATGACAAAAAACACATGATTATCTCAATAGATGCAGATAAGGCGTTTGAAAAATTCAACAGCTCTTCATGCTAAAAACTCTCAATAAACTAGGTATTGATGGAATGTATCTCAAAATAATAAGAGCTATTTATTACAAACCCATAGCCAATATCATACTGAATGGGCAAAAACTGGAAGCATTCCCTTTGAAAACTGCCACAAGACAAGGATGCCCTCTCTCACCACTCCTATTCAACATAGTGTTGGAAGTTCTGGCCAGGGCAATCAGGCAAGAGAAAAAAATAAAGGTTATTCACTTAGGAAAAGTGGAAGTCAAATTGTCCCTGTTTGTAGATGATATGAGTGTATATTTAGAAAATCCCATTGTCTCAGCCCCAAATCTCCTTAACCTAATTAACAATTTCAGCAGAGTCTCAGCATACAAAATCAATGAGCAAAAATCACAAGCATTCCTATACACCAATAACAGACAAACAGAGAGCCAAATCATGAGTTAATTCCCATTCACGATTGCTACAAAGATAATAAAATACTTAGGAATCCAACTTACAAGGGATGTGAAGGACCTCTTCAAGGAGAACTACAAACCGCTACTCAACAAAATAAAAGAGGAACACAAACAAATGGAAGAACATTCCACGCTCATGGGGAGAAAGAATCAATATCGTGAAAATGGCCATACTGCCCAAGGTAATTTATAGATTCAATGCCATCCCCATCAAGCTACCAATGACTTTCTTCACAGAATTGGAAAAAACTACTTTAAAGTTCATATGGAACCAAAAAAGAGCCCGCATTGCCAAGACAATCCTAAGCAAAAAGAACAATGCTAGAGGTATCATGCTACTTTACTTCCAACTATACTACAAGGCTACAGTAACCAAAACAGCATGGTACTGGTTCCAAAACAGATATATAGACCAATGGAACAGAACACAGGCCTCAGAGATAACACCACACATCTACAACCATCTGATCTTTGACAAACCTGAGAAAAACAAGCAATGGGGAAAGGATTCCCTATTTAATAAATGGTGCTGGGAAAATTGGCTAGCCATACGTAGAAAGCTGAAGCTGGATCCCTTCCTTACATCTTATGCAAAAATTAATTCAAAATGGATTAAAGACTCACATGTTAGACCTAAAACCATAAAAACCCTAGAAGAAAACCTAGGCAATACCATTCAGGATAGAAGCATGGGCAAGGGCTTCATGACTAAAACACCAAAAGTAATGGCAACAAAAGCCAAAATTGACAAATGGGATCTAATTAAACTAAAGAGCTTCTGCACAGCAAAAGAAACTACCATCAGAGTGAAGAGGCAACCTACAGAATGGGAGAAAAATTTTGCAACATACTCATCTGACAAAGGGCTAATATCCAGATTCTACAAAGAACTCAAATTTACAAGAAGAAAACAAACAAGCCCATCAAAAAGTGGGCAAAGGATATGAACAGACACTTTTCAAAAAAAGACATCTATGCAGCCAACAGACACATGAAAAAATGCTCATCATTACTGCTCATCAGAGCAATGCAAATCCAAACTACAATGAGATACCATCTCATGCCAGTTAGAATGGAAATTATTAAAAAGTTAGGAAACAACAGATGCTGGAGAGGATGTGGAGAAATAGGCATGCTTTTCCACTGTTGGTGGGACTGTTAACTAGTTCAACCATTGTGGAAGACAGTGTGGTGATCCCTCAAGGATCTAGAACTAGAAATCCCATTTGACCCAGCAATCCCATTACTGGGTATATACCCAAAGGATTATAAATCATGCTACTATAAAGACACATGCACACCTATGTTTATTGTGGCTCTATTCATAATAGCAAAGACTTGGAACCAACCCAAATGTCCATCCATGATAGACTGGATTAAGAAAATGTGACACATATACACCATGGAATACTATGCAGCTATAAAAAAGGATGAGTTCATGTCCTTTGCAGGGACATGGATGAAGCTGGAGACCATCATTCTCAGCAAAATATCACAAGGACAAAAAACCAAACACTGCATGTTCTCACTCATAAGTGGGAGTTGAACAATGAGAACTCATGGACACAGGGAGGGGAACATCACACACCTGGCCTGTTGGGGGGTGGGGGACTGGGGGAGGGATAGCCTTAGGAGAAATACCTAATGTAAATGATGAGTTGATGGGTGCAGCAAACCACCATGGCACATGTATCCCTATGTAATAAGCCTGCACGTTGTGCACATGTACCCTAGAACTTAAAAGTTTTTTTTTTTTTTTTTTTAAAGAATGGTGAGAATGAACATCTATATCTTGTTCTGGTTCTTAAGGGTAATGCTTCCAGCTTTTGTCCCTTCAGTATAATGCTAGCTGTTGATATGTCATATTAGCTCTTATAATTTTGAGGTATGTTCCTTTAATACCTAGTGTGTTGAGGGTTTTTATCAAGAATGTATGTTGTATTTTATAGAATGCTTTTTCTGCATATATTGAGATGATCATATGGTTTTGTTTTAAATTCTGTTTATGTGGTGAATCACATTTACTGATTGGTGTATGGTGAAACATCCTTGTATCCCAGGAATAAAGCCCACTTGATTGTGTTGAACTAACTTTTTGATGTGATGCTGGACGTGGTTTGCTATTATTTTATTGAAGATATATTGCGTCTATATTAATCAGGGACATGGGCCTGTAGTTCCCTTTTTTGTTGTGTCTTGCCAGGTTTTGGTATCAGGATGGTACATGCTTTATAGAATGAGTTATGGAGGAGTTTCTCCCCCCCAAATTTTTGGAATAGTTTCAATGAGATTGATACAAGCTCTTTGTATATGCTGGCAGAATTTGGCCATGAACCCATCTGGACCAGGCCTTTTTTTGGTTGGTAGCTTTTTTATTACTATTGATTCAACTCCATTATTCATTATTGGTCGGTTCAGGATTTCCATTTCTTTCTGGTTCTACCTTGGGAGGTTGTGTGTTTTCAGGAATTTATCCACTTTTTTCTAGAGTTTCTAGTTTGTGTGCATGTAAGTGTTCATAATCGTCTCTGAGGATCTTTTGTATTTCTGTGGCATCCTTTATGATGCCACCTTTGTCATTACTGATTGTCCTTATTGGGATATCTTTTTTCTTTGTTAATCTAGCTATCAATCAATCTATCAATTGTGATCTATCAATCTTGTTTATCCTTTCAAAAAAAACTTTACTTTTTGTTGATCCTTTGTTTTTTTGTGGAGTTTAAATTTCATTTAGTTCTGCTCTAATTTTTGTTGTTTCTTTTCTTCTGCTAGTTTTGGGTTTACTTTGTTCTTGTTTTCCTAGTTCCATTAAATGTAAGGTTAGATTGTTAATTTGAGACCTTTCTATCTTCTTGAGGTAGGTGTTTAGTGCTATAAGCTTTTCCTTTAACAATGCTTTTGCTGTATCTTAGAGGTTTTGGTATGTTGTATCTCTATTTTCATTTGTTTCAAAGAACATTTTGACTTCTGCCTTAATTTTGTTGTTCACTCAAAAGTCATTCCAGGAGTAAGTTGTTTAGTTTCCATGCATTTGTGTGGCTTTGAGAGTTCCTCCTGGTATTGATTTCTGTTGATTTTACTGTGATCCAAGAAGATGCTTGGTATGACTTCAGTTATTTTGAATTTATTGAGATTTGCTTTATGGCTGATTATGTGGTCAATCTTGGAGTATCTTCCATGTGCATATGAGAAGAATGCATATTCTTTGGTTAGGTGGTGTATTCTATAGACATCTGTTAGGTCTAATCGCTCAAGCGTCAATTTTAAGTCCAGAATTTGTTAGTGTTTACCTTCATGATCTGTCTAATGCTGTCAGTGGAATGTTGAAGGCCCCCACTATTATTATATGTCTAAGTCTTTTCCTAGTCTAGAAGTAATTGTTTTATAAACCCAGGGCTCCAATGTTGGCCACATATATATTTAGGATAATTAAGTCTTCTTGTTGAATGCGACCCTTTATCCTTATGAAATGCTCTTCTTTGTTCCCTTTTACTGTTGTTAAAATCTAAGTTATCTGATAGAAGAATACTAACTGATATGGTTTGGCTCTATGTCCCCACCAAAATCTCACCTCGACCTGTAATCATCTCCATGTGTCACGGGAGCGACCTGGAAATAATTGAATCATGCGGTTGGGTATTTTCTGTGCTGCTCTTGTGATAGTGATCTCATGAGATCTCATGAGATCTGATGGTTTTATAAAAGGGCAGTTCCCCTACACACACTCTCTTCTCTGCCACCATATAAGATGTGCCTTTGCTTCTCCTTCCATCATGATTGTGAGGCCTCCCCAGCCACGTGGAACTATGAGTCCATTAAACGTCTTTCCTTTATAAATTACCCAGTCTCTGGTATGCCTTTATTAGCAGCATGAGAACAGACTAACACACCAAACCCTGCTCTTTTTTGTTTTCCATGTGCATAATGAATCTTTCTCCATCCAATTACAATGAACCTCTGCGTGTAATTACATGTGAAATTTCTCTCTTGAAGACAGCAGAAGGATGGATTATAGTGTGTGTGTGTGTATGTGTGTGTGTGTGTGTGTCTGTGTGTGTGTTTGTTTTAAAAATCTAATTGGCCACTCCATGTTTTAAGTGGATTGTTTATACCATTTGTATTCAAGACTAATATTGGTATGTGAGGTTTAGTTCCTGTTGTAGTGTTGTTAACTACTTGCTTCATAGTCTCAATTGTGTAGTTGCCTTATAGGATCCACAAGCTATGTGTTTGCATGTGCTTTTTTGGTAGCAAGTATTCTTCTTTAGTTTCCATGTTTAGAACTCCATTAAGTATCTCTTGTAGGACCAATCTGATGGTGACAAATTTCCTTGGTGATTGCTTGTTTGGGAAAGACTTTATTATCTTTTGTTTATGAAGCTTAGTTTTGCAGGATATGAAATTCTTGGCTGAAATTTCTTTGAATGTTAAAATTGGGTCTCCAATCTTTTCTGACTTGTAAGGTTTTTGCTGGGAAGTCTGCTGTTATTCTGATAGGCTTCCCTTTATTGGTAATGCAACCCTTTTCCCTAGGTGCCTTTAAGATTTTTTTCTTTTGTATTGACTTTGAATAGTCCGATGACTTCGGGTCTTGGGGATGGTATTCTTGCATAGTAACAGGATTTCTCTGGGTTTTTATCTCTGCGTGTTGACCTCTCTAGCAAGATTAGGCATTATAAATTTTCCTGAATTATATTCTCAAATATGGTTTCCAAGTTGCTTACTTTCTCTTCTTTTCTCTCAGGAATGCCAGTATGTCATAGATTTGGTTGCTTTACATAATCCCATATTTCTTGAAGGCTTTGCTCATTATTTAAATTTTTTGTTTTGATTTTTGTCTGATTGGGTTGATTTGAAGGATTGGACTTTGAACTTTGAAGTTCTTTGTTCTGCTTGGTCTAGTTTGTTGTTAAGGTTTCTGATTTTATTTTGAATTCCTGTAGTGAATTGTTCGATTCCAGAGTTTTGTTTGGTTCTTTCTTAATATACCTATGTCATCTTTCAAAACTTAGGTTGCTTTTCTGGCTTGTGTTGCATTTAAACTTTCTCTTGGATCTCACTGAGTTTATTTGTCATCCGTATTCTGAATTCTATATCTGCCATTTCAGAGATATCATTCTGTAAGGATCCATTGCTTGAGACATTGTGGGATCCTTTGAAGGGGATGTAACATTCTGGCTTTTGTGTAGCTGAATTTCTTGTGGTAGTTCCTTCTCATCTAGATGGATGATACGGCTTTTTTTTTTTTTTTTGAATTTGTTATCTTTTAAATAGGGCTTCTTGATTTTTTATTTTGTTTCCTTTGAGGGTATGACCGTGGTGTATATTATATATGATTGGTTGGCATAATTTCTGGCTGCTTTCAGGGTACCAAGTCTCTGTATGTGTTCTTTAGTTGCAGATAGGTTCATGCAGTGGGTTTCTCAGATGTTGCTTGTTGTAATGATGTAATTTTGTTTGGTGGCATAATTCAGGCTGCAATCCAGTATATGGTACTTAAGAATAAGAGCGAGCAGGTAGGAACAGGGGCAGAGGCAATGGAGAAACATGAAATGTGCCCTCCCCCAGTGCACCTTTATCTTCAGTGGTGGTGGAGCCACTGAAGAAGCCTGAGAAGCAGTGTCTTTCAGCCCATACTCCTGAGTCCCAACAAGAAGAGCTGCTGCTGCTGAGTCTGTAAAAGTGCACCGAGGAGGGAAATGGAGGGTAAGCAATGACACCTTCTGTGTGTCTTCTCCTGGACTTTGGTGATGCTGCATTCAGTGACTGGCACTGTGCTTGTGTTTTCTTTGACCCAAAAGGGGCTTTGGTGGGCTGCAATTCCTGCTCCCTTTGAGGTGAACTCCACCAAGGCTTATACCCTGGTTTGTACCCTGATTATCCAAGGAAGCAGGCTGGGTGCATCTGGCAATGACACATGCAGACAGAGATCATATTTCAAAGGTATTCCTGGTTGCATGTCTCACCACCTGGTAGAATCATCAGCTTCAGCAACTCTTCCTGCTCCAGTCCTGCAATGGGAGAGAGCCTAATTCCAGCATCTACTGCTAGATAATATTCATGGCTCGATTCTGCCTATGAGGGCCCTTTCCCAATTCCAGAGCAAGAACTCCAATCTCTAGCCAGAGACTAAAATTCCTGTTGTGGCCACTGCTGCCAGGTTTCCAAACAGTGTTTTCAAACTCTCAAAATGGTGCCATCCCTGGGCTTATGGCTAGAAAGGATAGGGTGCCTTTCAGGCAAGGAGCATGGATAAGAAGCTGTGGCAGATAAAGCCTGCTCAAGCCTCAGTCTGACAGCAGCCAGTTGTGAGGTAGTGGGTGTTGTCTTAAATATGCATAGAATAGGCAGGGTGTGATGGCTTATGCCTGTAATCCCAGCACTTTCGGAGGCCGAGGTGAGTGGATCACTAGGTCAGGAGTTTGAGACCAGCCTGGCCAACGTGGTGAAACCCCATCTCTACTAAAAATAGAAAAATTAGCTGGGTGTGGTGTTGTGCACCTGTAATTCCAGCTACTCAGGAAGCTGAGGCAGGAGAATCGCTTGGACCTGGGAGGTGGAGGCTGCAGTGAGCTGAGATTGTGACTCTGTACTCCAGCCTGGGTGACAGAGTGAGACTCCGTGTCTCTCTCTCTCTCTCTCTCTCTCTCTCTCAATATATATATATATATATATAAAATGTGGAATAGCCTGGTTTCCCTGTTGGTCCTTGGCCTTGAGGTGGTTATAGCCACCTCAGTCCAAACTCAGGCCAAGGATGTAGTGCAGTTCAGCATTAAACTCTCAAAATGGTGCTTTGGGCCTGGAATCAAAGAGGGTAGAGTACCACCTAGGCAAGCAGTGTGAGCAAAAAGCTGCGGGGAATGTGGTTCATTTCCATCTCAGTCTCAACAGCAGCTTATAGCAGGGCAGCAAGTACACTCCCAGAGTTGTATATGTAACCATTCTCCCTCTCACTCCTTAGAGCAGTGCAATGGCTGCAGCTCTGTCTGTAGATGCCTGGTATCTGACCACTTGAAATGGCTCCCATTTGAGGCTGCTCTGAGCTCAGATGACTGTGGGATTCTGTGTGGGTTCCCCTTCTGGAGCAATGTCTCTGCACAGTCTTTAAGCAGCTCCATATGCCAGGCACATGGCCCCAGTCGGTTGAAGGTTTCTCTTGTAGCCAAGATTAATAAAGCCCATTTCACAGCTCTGGGGATTCCTCTCCTACTGTTTCCCCATGTCCAGGAGCTTCTTCTGGCTTTTAGTCAGTTCCTGGTTGGGTAAGCTAACTCAAACCCTCTTCTTACTTACTTCTGGCACTTCGTGTCTCTTATCTGATGAATCCCAGCATTCTCTCCTAGATGACCTGTTTTAAATGTGAATATCTACTTACTATTCTGACTCTTCTCTGTGGAGGAAGCACAAACTACCTGCATCCAGTCAGCCACTTTGATTCCTCTATATTTTTCAAGTACCCAATATGTCTGATAAAATGAAAAGGATAAAGTTCATCTTCCAGACTCACCTCTTTTTTTTCTATTACTTTTAGCTCTGTCATCAAGGAGTTTTGACTTGGCAGTCTTATGCTATTGACTTTCTCTTTGATCATCTGTATCTAAGTTTACCAAGTTACTATTTTCTTCCTCTTTTTTGATAAGTATCAAACTACTTGAAGGTGTTAATTACTGATTTGGCATAATAGAGTACCCCTCTCAGGTAATGCTTGGAATTTAAGAGCCATGTTTAACATTACAGAGCAAAAGAAGGAAAAACAAAAAGAGAAGGAGGGGGAGGAGAAAAAGGAGAGGAGATGAAGAAAAAGAGAAGAATAATTATGGTATAAATTTTTAGGTTCTAAGACAGGCTGATGTTAAAGATATTTTGGGTAGAAGACCGCTGTTTGTCTTATGCAAAAAATTTAAACAGGTCCTTATTTTGCTTAAAACCATGCCTTTTATATGTAGCAAACCTTGCTGTTAGCCCACAAGAAATAATGCTTCATAATTATGAAATCAGTTAGTTGTGATAAAGTTAAGTGGTTTGTAGGAGTCTCTCACAATATTATGATATTTAGCTTAGTGCTCTCCCTTGACAGCTGTTTTGCTAATATTTCTAAAGAATACACACATATGTACATACATATGTAAATAACTATTCTTTGTGCTTTCAGTCCTTTTCCTTTCATCACTATTGACATGTGCTAAGTTGTCTATGTATCTATGAGGGCACATTTTTGCTCAGTTTACGTGGGAAATTAAGCATGGCATTTTATTTATTTATTTTTTCAGCTCTCACCTTATAGTACTCCACTTCTCATTCACTTTACCAGCTGATGGGTCATGAAAAACATACATTCTAATGTACTGTTGTTCTTTGTCACTGATATTGATGGTGAATTGTAGTTTTAGTTATAATCTGATTAATAAAGCTTTTTCCTTCTAATAGAAAGGGGAATAGATTATCTTCAGATAACATGAGAACTAATACAGGTTAATCTCAGCATGTCCAGATTGACCACATTCTTATTCCTAAAGTTACTTGAAGCATGATAGTGATGTTTGGGCAATGTTATAAAATAAATTAATTAAATAGCGATAATACTTTATCTTTGGGTTTGTGAGATTTTTCAGGACATACCAATCTGTTAGCATTGTTTGGTAATTATAACTGGATTTATGGTTTCCATGAAGCCTTGGAGGATTAAATGGTTAAGGGTGGTATGGTATAATAACTATATATATATTAGGTTTTTTGGCCCAGGTTCCTAGCATAGAGTTCCTACAATCTGAATTACCTGAGAAATAAGTATGTCTTTTGTATACTAATGAGAGGACTCTTGGTTGAGGGACCCCTAGAGAGCTTCAAAATGGAGGCTGGTCATCAGAGAAGCCTATCACATGACTAGACGGTTTGAAGTTTCAGCTCCTCTTTATCTTCCAGGAATAGGGAAGGCATTGGAAATTGTGTTATAGAATCATTTGAATAATGAGGTTCAGAGAGCTTCCAGGTTGGTGAACACATTAACGTGTTGGGAGGGTGGTGCACTCAAAGAGGCCATGGAAGCTCTGCACCACCCCTGTCTATGCACAATTTAACTCTTCCATTTGGCTCTTCCAGAGTTGTATCCTTTATAATAAAGCTGTAATAGTAAGTATAGCACTTTCTGAGTTCTGTGAGTCATTCTAG
The DNA here is from genome assembly GCF_029289425.2 of Pan paniscus. NCBI lineage: Eukaryota > Metazoa > Chordata > Mammalia > Primates > Hominidae > Pan > Pan paniscus. Next base: position 116,926,871 of record NC_073253.2, on the reverse strand, counting down.
AAAATTATTGAACCTGAATGGAAGTTCAGGTTGTGGGAACTCCTAAATTTGTAGTCAGCTTGATTGAAGTGTAGGTAGCTTGGGCACCCCATTTGCGGCTGGCAGCCACAGACAATCTTGTGGGTCTGCAATAACTATGAATAGTGTCAGAATTGAACTGAATTGTTGGATACCCAGTTGGTCTTGGAGGACTGGAGAAACGGTTGCTGAATTGAATGGAAAACACCACAGATGGTCACTGTGATAGTTAATACTAGGTGTCAACTTGACTGGATTGAGGAATGCCTAGATGGCTGATCAAGGATTGTTTCTGCATGTGTCTATAAGGGTGTTGCCAGAGGGCACTGACATTTGAGAGAGCACAATGAGAGACGAAGACCTGCCCTCGATGTTGGTGGATACCATCCAGTCAGCTGCCAGTGTGGCTAGAACACAGTAGGTAGAAGAAGGTATATGCAGCTTGCTGGGCCTCTTGCTCTCTCTCTTTCCTTGTGTCAGATATTTGCTTCTTCTCTTCCTGCCCTTAGACATCGGACTCCAGAGATCTTCATCCTTTAGGATCTGGGATTTGCACCATTCACCTCTTGGGGGCTCTTAGGCTTTAGGTTTCAAACTAATGGCTGCACTGTTGGCTTCCCTGGTTTTGAGTCTTGTACTGAATCATGCTGAAGTGGGGTTGGAACCTTTACACAGACTCCCTTCTGGGGCATGCCTAGTGGAGCTGTGGAAAGAGGGCCACTGCCTTCCTGACCCCAGCATGGTAGATCCACCAGCATCTTGCACTCTGCATTTGAAAAAGCCACAGGCACTCAACTCCAACTTGTAAGAGCAGTCACAGGGGCTGCACTTTGCAAAGCCATAGGGGAGAGCTGCCCAAGGTGTTTCATCAGTGCCCCCTGGATGTGGAGCATGGAGTCAAAGGAGATGATTTTGGAGCTATATGATTATTTTCAGATAGTCATTATATTTCTTAATTTTTCTAAAATCCCTATTTTTTACAGGATAGGGTGATAGTGCTTCCTACCAGTTACTTTATACTTGTCTACTTCTTTTATATATTATTGGAATCACAAAGAAAATTTTAGTAGTCCTGTAAGTCCTGCATAATTTTAGTCAGATAATATATTTATCACATTCATTTATCTCCCTGTACAAGTGTAAAATTTACTTGTGATTATTTCAGAATTTTTGTGAATACATACAATTTTACCACAATATTGATAGCCTAGTATTCTTACTGTTGGAGAGTGTCCAGGTTCTTGGCATCTTGAAAAAAGAATTGGACAAAATGCACAAACAAAGCAAGGAAAGAATGAAGCAACAAAAGCAGAGATTTATTGAAAATGAAGGTATACTCCACAGGGTGGGAACGGGACGAGCATAGGGGTTATAGAGCCTGGTTACAGAACTTTCTGGGGTTTAAATACCCTCTAGAGGTTTCTATTTGTTACCTGGTGTATGCCTTATGTAAGTGAAGAGGATGAAGTAAAGGTACAAAGCTATTTACTTGGTGTACACCCTATGCAAATGAAGAGGATGAAGTGAGGTTACAAAGTTATTTACTTGGTGTACAATCTATGCAAATGAAGAGGATGTGTCCTGCCATAGTTCAAGTCGAGTTACATAGTTATTGGGCTTACAAGGTTGGGGTTTTTACATTTAATTTAGCTCTAGGAAGTCCTTAGGTTCCCTGCCTCCAGGCCCTATTCTACTGGCTCAGTATACCTAGATATTTTTTAGAAATGTAAACAATATCTGTATGTGCAAATGACTAATGAAATAAATTATTAATATTAACACATCACAAGCACAAGGCAGTTTTGTGATATTTTAAATAGTAGCAAATTGAGTAAGTGCTTTATGTGCTGATAATTGAATAATGGTGAATACAAGCAGTGTTATATGTAACCAGCAATTTTTACATTTCTACTTTGAAGAATTAGAAAAATTCAGTTAATGTAGTTAATTAAAATTAAAAGCTTGCTTTCAATACTACATTTCAATATGACTGTCTCATTCAAATTTTAGTGACTAGCAACTGGGTAGCCTGTACATGGCAGATACACCCTAGCAATCACTTTGCAACAAGCAGTTTTATATTTTCAGACATCTCGTGGGCATCTTCTACTTTTGACAGCCATCTTCCCCCATAATCACCCACACATGAAGCAGCAGCACCAGTTTCTTATTACAACTGCAATAAGGAGCTCCAAATAAAGCACTAAATTAACAGAAAAAAAAACACACAAAAAATCACATGGCCATTTGCCTACTATTGGAGTCCTTCCTGCACCGCTTATTATTTATCTAATGTCAGTCTTCCAAAATGAAATATTTGGATATGGTTTTCTGAGTCATAGATTGCCTAGGAAAAATGATTTCATAGTTTCTTTGTGGAAGGCACAATTCCTATTTCCTTCCTGTGTAGTTTACCAATGGAAACTTATAGAATTATTTTGGTATATGACAAATGTCGAAACTTGAATGGACTTAATAAAAGACATAGGATCATAACTATAAAAATATTCTCGTTTTCACCAGAGGATGCCGTAATCATAGGATTTTTAAAAATAATTTAGTTTAAGCCCATTAGCTGGCTAGAAATAGAAGTTAGTGCTCTAAAAGATAATACATAGTTGGTATTTGAATTTTTATAACTTGAGTTGGAAAAATGATTCCTTTACTCCTTAGCTGGATAAACATGAGCTAAGCAACTGGATTCTCTGAGTTTTAGCACTGTCATTTATAAGGTGGGAATAATAGTCACCTCCTCACCTCCCTTTTGTGTATCTTTGAATATTACTATGGGGATAAAAGCATCCAATGATGATTCTTCATAAAGCCATTCCTTATGTTCCTGGTATTGTTTGCATTTGTGTACACTTATTTGTCGAAGACCTTATCTTCTGTTTAGAATTACAGTTTTTTCTATAATTGCCTAACAATGTCAGTTTTGGGGTTTAACTTATTTGAGGAAACTACGTACTGCTAACATTGCATCTTCAACACGAACAAGCATAGTGCCTGCTATCCAGCAATGATGACAAAAAGTATTTTATATATCACTTTAGGAGTGTATTCACATTCAAACACCAATTTATCAGAAAACAATCATCTCTCTCTCTCTCACACACACACACAATCCACACACAAATATCTATCTGAGATAAGAATTTTGAGCTCTGACCTGTGGAAAACAATTAGGAAAACTGATAGTTGAATTTATCCTCCATTTTCAAGAATACATGACTAAGGCCAAGCTTTGAGATCAATTTTACCAAGAGTGGTGATGATGTCTGGAGTGACTTAGATAGCTGCACTTTTCTTACTTAGTGTTAAAAACAATAATGGTAAATGAGTGTAGGTTTGTATGTGTGTTTCCAGGTTTGGGGAGGGGCAATAGGATGCTTTAGTAACAGGACTCTACAACATTTTTCAGGTGGAGTAGAGGAGAAATGTAATAGTCTTGAAGGAAATTGCCTTGAATTAGGGGCAGGGAGTGCAATTTTCACACTGGAGTCTGACTTACTAGCTCAGATATGCCAGTTAATCTCCCCCAGCATTTTCTTGTCTGACAAATGATCAAGAAGAATGACTGAGGCTGAGTCCTGGAATATTTGGAGGAAGCAGGAAAGGTGAGAGTGAGACTTAATTCTCTCTTTAAATGGAATCAGATTTTGTGAGTGTTTCATTTCCCAGAGAATATTGAAAATAACAAGAATGTTTTAAATTGAGGGGACAGGTTGACTACTGGGTATGGTTGCATCCACTGCTATTCACTGCATTAAGTAAAAAATACGGTATGTGGTTCACTTTTCTTTTTTTTAAACTTTTAAATTCAGGAGTACATGTTCAGGTTTGTTATATAGGTAAACTTGTATCATGGCGGTTTGTTGTACAGATTATTTCATCATCTGGGCATTAAGCTTAGTACACTTTACTTATTTTTCCTGATCCTCTCTCTCTTCTCACTGTCCAGCCTCTGATAGGCCCCAGTGTCTGTTGTTCCACTCTATGTGTAAAAGCTGACCACTCTGCCAAAAGATCTATGATTACATTCCAGCTCAGAACATAAACCCCCAAACTCTCCATGATAATCATCAGAATGTCTGTCTTTAAAGAGATCAAACCTTTTGAAGACCATAATGTTTACAAGAGATACACTTAAATAGATATTTGGTTAAAAGTAAAATGATGGGAAAAAATATCACAAACACACACTAATAATAGAATTCAGGGGGCAAAGCATAGCACCCATAGTAAAGAGGAACATTTCATCATATTGGTAACAAGATAACTTAAATAGTTTAAAACTGGAAAATAACTTTGTTGTTAAACTGACTTAAAACATATTTTGCTAAAGTTTAATATTCCATCAGATTTCTAATTTTTTAGGGCTTTACAAGATTTTGGAATTCTTTATATCCTTAAAGGATTATTTCATTTTTTAAAAACTGGTGGATTCCAGTTGAGTTTATATGTTGTATATGTTGTAAGCAAATTTCTCCATCAAAAATTATTTTAGAACTCTGCTTGAAAAAGTTCATACCAATGATGCAATTATGATAAGACCTTTATCTGGTGTTATGTATGTATTAGTCTTGGTAATACACAGTTTAAAAAAATATAATTTCTTTCCATAATTCCTCTTTTAACCCACCCTTTTATTGGTCATGCCTTCTCTTTTCTATGTTTAGCTCAACTCTTTTTAAAAGATGGGCTTCTTCTTCTTTTTTTTTGGTGGAGGGAGGCTTCTATTTTTAAGAGTGTATGTTTTCCCCCCACTAAGTATCTTCCTGGGCTGGCCTTCGTTTAATTTACAGGATTGATTTGCTTGTTATTACTGCTATTTTAATTTTGTGTAAATAAACATTTAATCCATGTTGTGACTATATACCTTTTTCCATTTGTTACTTGTAAAATGTACTCATAGTAATTGCTTTTGTGAAAAAAAAATGTTACAACCACAGCATTTCCCAGAAACACGATGCCAATTCAAAGAAGTTTGTATTAAATTTTGAAAAACATTTGTTTTATGAATGTACTGGACAATGAAGTTCACAGGTATAAATGAAGGGAAGTGTTTTACAGCTAGCAATTTCATTACATGTTTAAGGACATGTGGGTTTTCTTTATCTGCATTAAAATAATTTTTTTAGTAAACATTCATAATTTCCATTAATTTTAAAGATCCCTTTTCAATTACATTGCTGTTTTTCTAGCATTTATGTTGAAGTATTAGGTTGCATGGTCTTTAAACTATGCTTTATAAAATCAAATTCCATCTTATGCTTTTGTGATCCACAAACACCTTTAAAATAATCTGCATGGATCTCCTTGAGATTGCCCTACAACTGATAACTTTTGATATTCACTGTTTAAAATTTTCTTTTTGAGTGAGGGGGATCTTCTTAGGCAAGGGAATAGTACACTAACATTTACCTATTCTTGGAAAACACAGATTACATGAAAATAACTGATTAATTGATTAAATTATTTTCCAAGCCGGTGTTATTTGTATAGAGACATAATCTAATATGTTAATCAAAAATTACACACATATGTTGACAAAATAACTAAGTGTTCCATTACGCAGTTTAGGGTTTTGTTTTATTTTTAACCTTAGTTGTTGACTGATCATATCATGTGGCATTCTATCAAAGTCACCCTGTAGTGAATAAATGTTTACTAAGATTACATTTGATAAACTTGTACTCGTTTAAAATAATTTCTTCATTGAGTGAAGTATGGGGGAGTATAATATTTCTTAACTCTCCTCCCCAAAACCAACCAAAGAAAACAACAAAAGTCAGAAGAGATAAAACAGAACTCTTCTTTGAAAACAACTCTAAAGAAGCATTATCTATGAAGGAACTGACAAATGCAGTGATCTTTGGACAAAATTTAGGATGGTGGGAAACAATCCATACCATATTGAATTTTGGTCATGAAAGAGTAAAAATGTTTCCAGACTGAAAGGGAGAAAAATCAACTTAGACTGAGAAAGAAAAAAGCAGCCCTGCAATTAATCAGTCTGGGAGAACAGACACAGATAAAGTCAGCTGCAAAGTTAACAGGAAACATTATTTTTCCCCTAGGCAAGTTATATTGCAGCTGGAGAATGCCAAAACAATCCCCTCTTTGAGTGATTATTGCTTTATTATCAACGATGCCACCAAATTCGTTTTTCTATACCCATCTATTACTGGGGATACTCAGTTGCTAAGCTGGCCCCTACCACATTCTAATACTCAATCCCTAGCTTATCTCATGTATCCTGATCTTTTCTCAGAAATAACAAACATTTCATACTGATTCCTACTTCTCTTGGGTTCTCTCTCTTGGGTTAACTCCCAGGTTATTCAGAATGAACCAAAGCCTTACAAAAGGACACCCTCCTTCCTCTTGTCAAGTAGCATTCCTAATTCCTCTGGACTGCTATCCCTTGCTGCATTGAGCCAATAAATCTGATCTTGTCAGACTATAGATTTGTTTCTGGTGGTCTTTACCTGATCAGCTTTTAATAGTCAACATAGATTTCTTTCAAATTTTGTGCACAGGCTGAGAGGCTAAATTAAGAATCCCTTTCTTAAAACATTTGGATTCTGAGTCTGAGATGGGTAAGCGCCTAGTAAATAGCAGGAAATATGGATACGGAAACGCACATGGAGAATGCCATCTGCCGACAGAAGCAGAGATTGTAGTAACTCAGCTGCAAGGTAGGGAACACAAGAACTGGGGCTTCCACTTAGCTAAAGAGACAAGTAAACATTCTCTTTAGAGTTTCAGAGGTAGAATGCCTCTGCTGACACCTTGATTTCAAAGTGCTAGTTTCCAGAATGGCAAGAAAATAAATTTCTGTTGTTTTAAGGCACCCAGTTTACGGTACTTTGTCATTGCAGTGTTAGGAAATTAATAAAGATGCTGGCACTGGAATGACAGGGACTGATGTAACGATAACTAAAATATAAAAGTGGCTTTGAAGTAAGTAATTGGTAGGATCTTGGAAGCATTTTGAGGCGTTTGGTAGTAAAAACCCTAGATTGCCCTGAAGAAATTGTTGGTAGGAATGTGGACATTACAAGTGAATCCTGTGAGTGCTCAGAAAGAAGTGAGGAAAGCGGTAAAGAAAGCTTCTATGATTTTAAAGAATACGTACATCCGCAAAGGCATAAGAATGATATACATTGGACTTTGGGGACTCGGGGGAAAGGGTGGGGGGTGGGGAGGCACAAAAGACTGCACATTGGGTACAGGGTACACTGTTCAGGTGTTGGGTGCACCAAAATCTCAGAAATCACCACTAAAGGACTTATTCATGTAACCAAATACTACCTGTTCCCCCAAAACCTATTGAAATAAAAACATTAAAAACAGTTTTAAAAGTAGAAAAAATAGAAAAAAAAACATAGATCATCACAAGCCACATGTTATGAAAAATATGAAAGTTAAAGGTGTTTGTGGTCAAGTTTCAAATGGAAATGAGGGACATGTTATTGGACAATGGAAGAAAAGTGATTCTTGTTATAAAGTAGCAGAGGACTTGGCTGAATTATCTTCTTCTGTTAGGTGGATAGTAGAACTTGTAGGTAATGCACTTGGATATTTAGCTGAGCAAAGTATGGAAAATGCAACATGGTTTCTTGTTTTTGTTTTAGGAAAATGTGAGAATAAATTAGGAAATGATTTAAGTCAAGTCAGAGGAAACCAGCAGTTGATAATTTGGAAAATGATTAGCCTCTTCAGATAGTGTGCTCTGGCAACAGAGCCAAGGGTGTGACTGGGCAACCATTTACTAAAATGATTGGCATGTAACTCGCGAATTCAATCAACCCTCTCAGCAGAAGCCAGGAATAGGGATGTGATTATCCAGGAAAGAGCCCTTGTATCTAATGTTTCAGATGATGATATTTAGGACTCTTTGATTTGATAATATTTAGATGAAATTTTGGACTTACAGTTGTGTTGGAATGAACTACAGTTTCCAGCGATGTTGGCATGGGATAAGTGTAATTTGCATATCAGAAGGACATGAATTTTGGAGTGTTAGAGAGCACACTGTTATGGGTTAAATTGTGTCCTCCTAAATGGTATGTTGAAATACTAACCTCTAGCGCCCCAGAATGTGACCTGATTTGGAAACTGGGCTGTTGGTTGTTGCAGGTGTAATTAGTTAAGATCAGTTCATACTGAAGTAAGGTGGATCCTTAATCCAATCTGACTGGCAGCTTTCTGAGAAGAGACAGAGAGAATGTCATGTGACAAAAGAGGCAGAGAATGGTGTGATGCAACTGCAGATGGATGAGTGCCAAAGTTTGACAGCCACCACCAGAAGCTAGAAAGAGGCAAGAAATATTAGACCTAGAGTCTCAGAGAGAACATTTCCCCACTGATGCCTTAATTTTGGACTTCTATCTCCAGGACTGTGAAAGAGTAAATTTCCATTGTTTAAGGCCACCCAACAAACTGGAACTTTGCTATTAGGTCTTTCTTATATTGTATTATAAACTTCCTTCATTTTCTCCTTAAAGAGCTTACATATCTTCAATTCTTCCTATGTGCTTTACATTTTTATTCTTATTACAAATGATATTTATAAACTTATTTTCTAGCTGTTTCTTGAAGGTATATAGAAAATTTAAAAAATTCTTATTAGGTAACTGCTTACCTCCCTTATACATATTTAATAATTTATCTGTGAATTATCTTTTGTCTGGTATATAAGATGTTGTATCATCTTCAAATAAGAATAATTTTTCATTTTAATCCTTATATGTTTAATTTGCTTTTATTACTTTTTTTATGTAGATTAGGACTTCAGGTACAATGTTGAGCAAAAGTAGTAAAAACAAATAAACTTGTTCTAGACTTAGTTTAATAAAATGCTTCTAACTTTCCACCATTGTGTATTACAATGCCTTAAGAACTTTTACTCGTAGTCTTAATTAAAGTAATTCCCTTAAATTTATAATTTATTAAAAATTTTAATTTAAAATGTGATCAGATTCTATATTCAGTATTTAAAAATAGAGAATTTTTTTCTTCTTTAATGTATAAGTAAAATAAACTATATTAATGAATTTTCTAATGTTCAACCAACTCATCTTTGATATAAAGTTTTGAGGGGATAAATATTCAAACCATAGCACTTCATTTTCAAATAATTGACATGGAATATCTCCCAATATTCTTTTATTATCTTGTTAATCTCTTATGAATCTTTATTTTCTACTTTTATATTTATTTTTTGGAATCAAATATGCAAAATATTTATCCACTATTAGTCTTTTCAACATACTGTAAATTTACTTCATCAATCCTCTAATTTATTTTTATTTTCCAACTCATTATTTTTATTAACTTTTATCCCTTCCTTATGCTTACTGTGAGTTTACTTTGCGTTTTTATAATATCACAAGTAGAAATTTTATTTGTCTTCAATTTTAATTCTATATTTTATGTCCAGTAGTAAACATTTTAACTCTTGTCTATGCTATTAATGTTTATATTAATATATCTTTCAGCATCGATTTTCTGTATACCATTGCTTCTTGCACTCACACTTTACTTCTGATGTCACCATACACCAAATTGGCTTGCTCCCAGATGGTGGGGCTTCCCAGCCTCCAGAACTGTGAGAAGTACATATTGTTTAAGCCACCCTCTTTATATAGCATGCTTTATAGAAGGATAAGATGACTAAGGCATTATGATTATTTCTACCTTGTTTATACAAAAATAAGTATGTTTTGAGTAATTAATAATAAAATATTTTGGTATTAGTACTTACTGAATTTGACACCTATTTTGGCAATGTACAAATTTTTCATTCTTTTGTTTTGTGTCAGCTTTATGTGGCTGGATATGAGGATGCCTTCATGAATATGACGAATGTACAGTATATTTAGAAAAATTACAAATGAGAAATCTACGTTTAGTCATTACTAACTTTGGTAAGGCTACAAGAAGTCTATTTAGTAGAGTTTGAGGCTAATTATCAAGTCCCTGTTCAAGCATTAATTTTGCCTGAAAAAATTTTACCCCAGTGACTTTTAATGGTCTTCTTTAGCTTCAGTACAGAAAACTTATGGAAACTATATGGAAATCCCACTACAACTATAACAGTAAGGAAGACCCCCATGCATTGCCCACTTAGTGAACATGGACCTAAAAAAGGACAAAACTTAGCATGCCAAGAGAATGGGCTGCAGAAGTGGCAGTCCAGGAGGGGGAAAAACAACAAACATAAAATTCACCTCCAACCTAAAAAACTGATTTTTCAAACCTTGATTTAGACTATACACTCTCATCATAACAACACTGTGGTGTCCAATAAATTAAATTTCTTGAGTCTAGGAAGCTTTTTACCTCTAGCCTTTACCGTATTTTTTACCTCTAGAATATACTGTAAGAAGTCACAAAGTCCCTGATTGTTCCAGCTGGTTCTTAGATTAACTCTTCTTCAGGTCCTAGCACTGACTCTGGCAGAGGTATAGTGTTGGCTAAGTGTTACTAGCTTGCTAGGAAGCCAGCATCCATTTTAGCAGATGAACACAGGTCTGTTCTAGATGTTTGCTATTGTCAGTTATGTAACATGCTTATGTATCGGAGAGTTGTATTTCACAAATTTTTATTGGCAAATTATTAGTAATAAGAAAGTAATTTGGTAATTCCAATGGTAATTCAAATGGCTAATCATTATTTACTACTCTAGTAGATTTCCCTAGACATCAGATAAAGATATATTAGTACACAGAAATAAGTTTTCTATAACTATAATTTTTGTTGTTGGATCACTGTTCAATAATCCCTACCTACCTTTCATTAGAAAACTTAGGCAAGGTGAACATGTTAGGTTGAATTTTTAGAATGTAAAAAAATTATAATTTGTAATGTTAATATTAGTTTTCATTAAGAAAATGCTTTTATAGCATTAGTAATTTTAATTTTTAGTTTATAAAGTATATGAAAATAAATTTAAACTTGATGGTTTCAAATACTTGTTTTTTGTATATATATATCATATACACATATGTTTATATTTTATATACATATATAAAATATGTATGTATATCTATATATATATCTCTCTCTAGAGATATAGAGAGAGAGGGAAAGAGAGAGAGGATTATATTTAGTTTAAAATGTTTCTTTCCCTTATTTCTTAGCTTGGAATAGTTAGATTGTATTTCACGTTTTTGTTTTATCTTTATTTCTTCCTGAAACAAGATTTCTTTTGTTCATTTTTATCTTTATTCCTTCCTGAGACACAATTTCTCTTTTTAGTGAATTGAGTAATGACACATTGTTTTGAATTTTAAAAAGCATTTTTAGCTACTTAAAGTTTAGTATTAACAGATTTCTGCGCATACACACACACACACAAGAATTTAAATATTAAAACTTAGTTGTATATTTGAAATACAATTGTTTCATTTAATAATGATGATAAATGTATGATAAAGCAATTTCGAAAGTGATAGCCTTGTCATCTTAATTCATGCAAGAAGCTCTGATAAAATATATTATTGATTACTAAAGTTGAACTCTGCTACAGTGACACCGGTCAGCCAGTCATCCATGGTTGCTACATTTTGTCTACTTGCCAGAGAAAAAGAGTTGATAATGAGAAATAAGAGATCCATTTGAAGGGAAACCCAGATGATTCAAGAAGAATCAAAATTCAATGCACAGGGCAAATTTCAGAACACAGGGAAGAATTATGGCAAATTATGGCCAGATGCTTAAGAACAACACTAAACTTTCTCAACTTGGACTGGAGGAGCCAGGTGGATACCTGTGGATTAAAAGAAGAAGGTATGCCACAGACTTGTAGTTTATAAATTCAAATAGGAAAGTCTACAATTACATCACAGTTCAACCAACTTAGCAGCTACTGTCTTTGGCTCCTCTTACTGCAATATTTGACACATTAGCCTGGGTCTGTGGTGAGAGACAGCAAGGTACCCTCTTCTCTCTAAGTCTGCATACACTCAGTCAAGTGCTGACCCTTCTTCTCCTTTCTTAATCTTAAACAGATCTCACTCAGATATTAGATACCCAAACAAAACTCTTATTTATAGATACAGACAGTACCCAAGTTAGGATGATTTGGTTCTAGGGTAATAAATCAATATCTCACACCACAATCATTTATTTTCCAAGCTGGAGGTACACCCAAATGACCTTTATTCCTGGTGCACTTTCTGAAAATCTTTATAACTCAGTCTGGTTCTATATTATCTTATCACCATCTACACCAATAAGATATCTCACCTTGCAGATGACATAGTAACAATAATTGGTTAATAATGAAGAGAAGGGAGGGTGGAAATTGTCTAAGCTGAAAATTGTCAAGAGAGATGTAGAAAAAATACGTTGGAGTATAGTTTGAAGTCAGGTAGCATGATGCCTCCAGCTTTGTTCCTTTGGCTTAGGATTGACTTGGCAATGCGGGCTCTTTTTTGGTTCCATATGAACTTTAAAGTAGTTTTTTCCAATTCTGTGAAGAAAGTCATTGGTAGCTTGATGGGGATGGCATTGAATATATAAATTACCTTGGGCAGTATGGCCGTTTTCATGATATTGATTCTTCCTACCCATGAGCATGGGGACTGTTGTGGGGTGGGGGGAGGGGGGAGGGATAGCTTTAGGAGATATACCTAATGCTAAATGACGAGTTAATGGGTGCAGCACACCAGCATGGCACATGTATACATATGTAACTAACCTGCACATTGTGCACATGTACTCTAAAACTTAAAGTATAATAATAATAAAAACAAAACAAAACAAAAACAGAATTAACATGTGATTTTAGCAGGTTTGGGATCAAGAACTAACAGACCAGTGGAATAGAATAATTTAGAAACAACCATTTATGTATCAGAATTTAACATATATTAAAGAAGGCACGAAAAATCCAAAAAAAAAAAAATTGGAGTCAGCAATAATGAACTTTGTAGGTAGTAAACATTTAAAGAACTAACCTCCTTTTAGGAAAATAAAAACCATGAGTTATCAAGGTATTTTTAGAAAAGTGCTCCAATAGGAGACAGTCTGGAGGAGTAGGGCCAGCTCTGACAGCAGTCTAAGTCTTTCTTTCATAAGCTTCAACTTCGCCTTAAATTCCTAGGAGCACCTGTAGACTTGCCTCTAACACAGCGGCTCTCAATGTGTGTTCCATGATCAGCAGCATTAGTGTCACCTGGAAACTTGTTAAAAACGCAAATTCTTGCATTCCACTCCAGATCTATTGAATCAAATATTCTAGGTATAGGTTCCATTAATTGTGTTTTAACAAGACGATTAGGTTAATTGGTTTCACAATGAAGTTTGAGACCAACTCTTTTATTAACACTGACATAGACCAAGGGAAGAGTACAAATGGAGGGCTGTAGTCAGAGGAACTAAGAAATGATGGTATGCAACATATTCATTACTGTTTCTTTTTCTAAATAAAGGAAGGAAAATTAGGTAGAAATAAGAAATGCTGAAGTACTGGGTCCAATAATTCAGTCAATCACTTGCAGTTAGAATGTATTCATGAAGGTAGAATACAATCTCTCTACTATCTCTCAAGCTTGGAACGATGTATGATACATAATGAGTACTTGAAAATATTTCTTAAATAAATAAGGGCAAATTTCATTGCAAATAATATGAGCTATTTATGTATTTTTTTTAAGAGTCCAGGTTTGTTGCTGCACGCCATAGGGAAGACCAGAGTGAATACTCTCTGTGGGAGGCAGATCCGGGAAGAGGGAATCCAGAAGGAGCTGAGCCACCAGAACAATCTTCTTCTCTGAAGTTCACCAATCAAACAAATCACTTCTTCACCCTGGGGAGAAGTTAGTCAAGGTATGGAAAACACAGGGGTTTTTATTCTAGTACAATTCCTAATACAATAATATTCAAATCCCAAAATAAATGTTTCTTTTGTTTGATTTTAAAAATCTTAAGAGCTGTATTGAGGTTTAATTGACATACTGTAACAGCAGTTACATAAAATGTACAATTTGATAAGCTTTGACATATTTATATACCTGTAAAACCATCTCCATAATCAAAATACTGAACACATCACACCCCAAAATTTTCTTTTGACCTTTCATAATCACTTGTTTTAATCCATTTCTGTTTTTTCTTATCCCAGACAACAATTGATCTGTTTTCTGTCACCATAGATTAGTCAGCATTTGCCAGAATTTTATGTAAATGAAATTACAGGGTATGTGCTTTTTGTTTGGCTACCTTCCCTCACCATAATAATTTTGAAATTCATCCACTTTGTTATGTGCCCAATAATCAATCCCCTTTTACAAAGAAGTAGTATTTCATTGTATGTTTATATCAGAATTTATTTGTCCAAATGGGCATTTGGATTATTTCTAGTTTCTGGCAATTATAAGTACAATTGCTTAAACATTCATGTATAAGTCTTGGTGCGGACAGTTGCTTTATTTCTCCTGGGTAAATGCCCTGAAGTAGAATGGCTGGATCATATCTTAAGTGTATGTTTCACTTTTTCAGAAACTGCCAAAACATTTTAAAGCCATTGTACCATTGTTCATTTCACAGTTTGAGAGTTTCATCCTAATAGGTACATACTGATATCTTATTGTAGTTTCAATTTGCATTTCTCTAATTATTAATGATAGTGGGGTTATTGTCATATGGGTTTTGTGATTGTCTACTTTGGTATGTGCCTAAATATTTTGCCCATTTTTAATTTGCTTGTGTTATTGTGCTTTGAGAGATTTTATGCATTTTAGATAAAAATCCTTCATCAGATATGTAAGTTACAAATGTTTTTCCCAGTCTGTATCTTGTTTTTCATTCTTGCAGTGGTGTGTTTTTGAAGAGCAGAAGTTTTTAGTTTTGATGACATTCAGTTTGTAAATTGTGCTGATTTTGCCTACTTGGTTTTTCTTCTCATCATGGTTCATATTTTATTGCTTTTTTGCATGGCTAATAATTTTTTATTGGATGCCAGACTTTGTAGATTTTATTTTCTTAGGTGCTGGATATGTTTGTATTTCTATAAATATATTTGGGCTTTGTTATATGATGCAGTTAAGTTACTTGGAAACATTTTGTTCATTTGGGGACTTGCTTTTATGTTTTGTTAAGTGAGGCCAGGACAAAGTTTTCTGTGGGGCTGATTTTAAACCAGTTCTGAGTCCTTCACTTGATATATCTGAATTATGAGTTTTTTCCACACTGGCTAAGGGATTTGTTCCCTTAATACTTTCAGGTGGTTCTTTCTTAGATATTAGGTAGCTTCCTCATATGCATGTGATGATCTTCTGTAGATTTCTAGAGTACTTTATCTTCATAACTCTATCCTTTTTGGTACTCCACCTAATGAATTTTGGCCACCTTGGTCTCTTCAGACTTCCAGATCCATCTGCTCATCTGAGGGAAATTACTGGGCTCTGCCTGGGGTTCTTCTTCCTTGTCCTATGATCAGGATATGCTCTCCAGGCAGCAAACTGAGAAAATCTTGGGGACTATTTTTTTTTCCTACTTATCTGGGAATCACTGATGTGTCTTGAAAACCATTGCTTAACATATATTTTTCTTTCTTTGGCTGTTTTGGGCAAAAGGGTAAATCTGGCCAGTATTAATTCTTTTCTTCCCAAAGCAGGTTTATCCAATTTCTGATATTAAGACTGAGGAATTATAGAGGCACATACATGTTATATATGATTTCATGGTATTAGTTACATATGGTCTTGTCTATTTGTTTATAACCACTTTAAACAAAGATATATGGGGTTAGTAGTTCTTTTATATAAAATAAGTAAATTAAATGGTTGTTGTAGCATACTGAATTATTAGTGGTCTTGAACTTGGTCACAATACATTAACGTCTCTGGTAAAATATGTGTACTGGGGGAAAATGCACTTAAATTATAACATTTTCAACACAGTACCTTTTCAGGAATATAATTATTTATAAATATGAGGTCTGGAAGTAATGCTACCATATGGATCACAAGTATTAGGGAATCCTGGGGAAAACCAACCTGCTTATTCTAAGGTGTAAGATATAGAAAATTCAGTATTCCTTTTTCCAATTTTCCATGTTGTGGATGAACATAAAAATCCTCTAGCTTAACTATTCCCAGTGTCAGAGCACACAGTGGGTATACCACAAATGAGTGATGGATATGTCTGAGATTTTCTCCCTGTGGCCCTTGACATGGTCTGATTGGGCCTTAGGAGGCTAGAATTGGTAGAATTCCCTCTAGCTGTAATCATTCTCAACTTACTGCAGTGTGCCCTACAAATATTATATTTTCCTATGTGTGCTATGATGTGGAAAAGGTCACGATATGCTGCTCTGGTAGTTATATGTTTTCCTACTCTTTATCTTCTATCATGCCACTCTCAGTTTATAAATTTCTCTTGCTTTTCTTATTTCAAGGGATGGCTGATTTGAGGAGAAGAGGAATTTAGCCAATGGAAAGGAGAAGAATGGGCTTTCTGTAACTGTCTTTATTTCTGAATTCTGTTGCCTTAGGGAGATTTTATTGTTAAAATGAAAATTCCATGTGTGTCTTGACTATTACATAATATCTATAGTCGTAGAGTTAAATATATTAACAATGTAAATCAATACAGCATATGCTTTCTTAAAAAGTGATTCTCATCAAAATAAATTTCCTAAGGGGAATTGATTTATTTTATAACAGATTTGACGCTTTTGCAAATACATAAGTAGATGATTATAATATGCTTTAATTTACCTGTCTGGTGTTCTAGCTTTCCCTTTAGAAATATATTAATAAAATGTACTTAGTATTTTCAGAAAAGAAGAAATCTTAAGTCGTGATATTTAGGAAGTGAAAAGTTTTTATTACCTAGCTCATGTACATTTTTCGAATTTAAGAATCTTGTGGACTAGACATTCTATGCTACATTTCACAAGTTCCAGCTATACTTTGTTTATATATGTGCCCTGAAGCATTTTAAGGGGCCACTTTAAAACAATTTTTGGATTAGAATTTGAATTTCATAGGAGTGACAGGTTTGCTTAAAGTTCTTGCATCATTTTTTCTACTAAGGGAGAGAAAGCTAAGAGAACAAACAGGGGCACAGACATTGAGATAGTTATAATTCCTACCCTTATCATCTTGTAATTATGGTATAATTGGAGAGCATAATACTTGAAGATTTCCTGTATTCTGTAATATATAATTTACAATTTCTCTTTTCATGTGAACTTTGACACCAGATGAACAACAGAAATAGAAAAGTATGAGTAAATAGTATTTATTTTTATTTAGTAGAGAGAAAAGTCAGACAAGTGGCCAATTCCACACATTTTAAATTAAAATGAATATATATAAAACAGTGCAGACATACCTTTTGCTTTTATAACTATTTTTACAACTTAATTGAAGTATAATTGATATATGACAAACTGCCCATATTTGAAGTATGCAATTCGATATGTTTGACCTAGTTGTATGCTGATGAAGCCATCACTATAATCAAGATAATGAACATATCTATTATGGCAAAGTCTGAATGTCCTTCTCTGTAATCACATCATCCCATTCAGCTTACCCAAGATAATCACTGAACAGCTTTTTGCCATTATAGATTACTTTATATTTTCCATAAATTTATATAAATTGAATCCTACAGTATGTACCATCTTTTGTCTGCCTTTTTCACTCAGCATTATTATTTTGAGAGTCCTCTATGTTGCTACACGCATCCTTAGTTCATTACATTTATAGCTGAATAGTATTCCCTTTTATGAATACGCCATAATCCATTTATTGATTCAGCTGTTTTTGGACATTTGGGTTATTTCCAGTTTTGAGCAACAGCATGTAAGGACCATATGAACATTCATATAAAATCCTTTGTATGAAGATATTCTTTCATTTATTTTTAGGTATATACATCTACGAGTAAAATATATGGGACATAAGCCAGGTATATGTTTAACTTTAAAATAAAAAAGCTAATTTTTTTTCCCAAAGTGATTGCAGCATTTTACATTTCCAAGAAGCAGTGTTTGAAAGCTTCAGTTGCGCTACATTCTCACCAACACTTGGTCTGCTGTCTTGATAATTGTGGCCATTCTGAAAGGTGTGTAGTGATACCTTATTATGGTTTTAATTTCTGTGTAACTAATGACTAATGATATTAAAAACCTTTTTATGTGGTTACTGTATCTACTTTGGTGAAGTGTCTATTCAAATATTTTGCCTATTTTTAATAGGTTTGTTTGTGCTTATATTTTGAGTTTTAAAAAATGTATTCTGAATACAAGTACTTTTTCAGACAGTTATTTGTGACTGTATTTTCCCAGGTTGGCCTTTATTTTCATTTTCTTAATAATGTTTTTCAAAGAGAAGATATTCTTAATTTTGATGAAGTGCTATCATTTTAAAAAATGAATCATGCTTTTTGCTGTCATATCCAAGAAATTTTTACCTAATCCAAAGTCTTAAACGTTTTCACCTATGCTTTCTTCAAGAAATTTTACAGTTTTACTTTTTACATTTAGGTCTATGATCATTTTGGGTTATTTTATACCATGTGACATAATATTGGGTTTTAGTATGGATATTGAATTGTTCCAGTAACATTTTTTGAAATGATTTTTTATATTAAATTGTTTTTGTGTGTTTTAGAAATCAGTTGACTATAGATTTGTCAGTTTATTTTAGACTTCATTTTCTATTTTTATTATCTGTCTTGATGCCAGTACCATACTTGATTGTTGTTTTAAAATAATTCTTATAATCGGGTAGTATAAATCCACCAACTTTTTAATCAATGTTGTCTTCAAATGTTTAGATCCTTTCATTTTTGTATAGAATTTAGAGTCAGCTTATCAATTTCTACTAAAAAGCTGGGATTTTGATTGGGATTGCATTAACTCTATAGATCAATTTTGGAAGAACTGACATCTTAACACTATTCAGTTGTCTGAACTAGGAGCACAGTGTATCTATTTGTCTACGTTCTCTTCAATTTCTCTCAGCGACGTTTTGTAGTTTGCAATGCATAGGTCTTCCTCTTCTTTTGCCAAATTTGTCTTGAGGTCAAAAGGTGACCATACACAATTAGCAACACTAAGTTACCCTCTTTATAAAATAAACTAATTGGAATGGAATTTAATGTCACACTGCATGTGCACATGCACATAATTGACAAATGAAACTTTCTTAATTTTTCTCTTGGCGCTAATTTAGTCTTCTTTTTAAATTGTGAAAATCCTTGTTATGCCCTGGATAAGCTTTGGGAAAAGAAACCTTTTAAAATCCTTTCCAGGCATCTTTTAGCAGGCTTTGATTTTGTGCCCAGAATTTGTTCCTTCTGGTGGGTTCTTGCTCTCGCTGACTTCAAGAATGAAGCCGCGGACCCTCGTGGTGAGTGTTACAGTTCTTAAAGATGGTGTGTCTATAGTTTGTTCCTTCCGATATTCAGATGTGTGCAGAGTTTCTTTGTTCTGGTGGGTTCGTGGTCTCGCTGGACTTCAGGAGTGAAGCCCAGACCTTCACAGTGCGTGTTACAGCTCTTAAAGGTGGCGCGTCCAGAGTTGTTTCTTCCTTCTGATGGACTCTTGGTCTTGCTGACTTCAAGAGTGAAGCTGCAGACCTTCGCAGTCAGTGTTACAGCTCTTAAAGGTGCTGCGTCCACAGTTGTTCGTTCCTCCTGGTGGGTTCACGGTGTCTCTGACTTCAGGAGTGAAGCCACAGACCTTCGCAGTGAGTGTTACAGCTCTTAAAGATGGCACGTCGGGAGTTGTTCCTGCCTGCTGGCGGGTTTGTGGTCTCTCTGACTTCAAGAGTGAAGCTGCAGACTTTGCGTTGAGTGTTACAACTCATAAAGGTAGTGTGGACCCAAAGAGTGAGTAGCAGCAAGATTTATTGCAAAGAGCAAAAGAACAAAGCTGCCACAGCATGGAAGGGGACCCAAGTGGGTTGCTGCTGCTGGTTGGGGTGGCCAGCTTTTATTGCCTTATTTGGCCTCACCCACATCCTGCTGATTGGTCCATTTTACAGAGTGCTGATTGGTCCGTTTTTACAGAGTGCTGATTGGTGTTTTTACAAACCTTTAGCTGGACACAGAACACTGATTGGTGCATTTTTACAGAGTGCTGATTGGTACGTTTACAAACCTTTAGCTAGACACAGAGCGCTGATTGGTGCATTTACAGTCCTTTAGCTAGACAGAAAAGTTCCCCAAGTCGCTACCCCACCCAGAAGCCCAGCCTGCTTCACCTCTCAATTTCACTAAAGGAGGAGCCATAGTTTCCCATTTCTTAATTTCTTTTTTTTTTGTCAGTATCCAAAATCATTTTAATAAGAGGATAGGATCCAGGGTTTGTTTTCATATCTTCGGCTGGCCCGTAGGCCTCCACTGCACTCAAACTTTGGGACCTTGGAGCAAACGTAGGGTTTGGTGTGGCTGTGCCGGGTTGCCGGGGCCTTGCTGAAATGCCAGTACACCTCTGGACCCTTGTGAAGATCGGAGAGCATGACGGTGCTGCAGACCTTGCAGGAGTCCAGGGCCAGCTGGTCAAAAGTGAGGATCTTGCCCCCACCCTGAGGATGCTGCTGCGGTCTGGCCAGCTGGTCACGCGCAGCACACACACCTTCAGTTTGGGCACCTCCTGAACCCGCACATCATCCATTGTGGTCCCCACAACCACAGCCGTTTTGTTTTCCCGGCCGAGAAGCTTCATCATCCGGATCATCTGGCAAAGGGACAGAGGTGGCTGTTTGGTGCGACTCA
Organism: Pan paniscus; assembly: GCF_029289425.2. Lineage (NCBI taxonomy): Eukaryota > Metazoa > Chordata > Mammalia > Primates > Hominidae > Pan > Pan paniscus. The sequence goes on along the minus strand of NC_073253.2, from coordinate 116,906,102 downwards.
TAAACAACCTCTTCAGCACAACCTGGTTGAATGTGGAGTTGATTAATCTGGCCAGAAACCTGTACAGCTTGACCAACAGCCTCAGGTAGATATCCTGGCTCTTGGGCTCCTTGCGCTGAACCTTTGGTCCTTGTTGTGGCGGATGTGAACTCCCATGATGGCGCCTACACTGGGCCAGGTCCATAAAGCTTAGTTTTCCATTTCTAACAACTTAAGGGAAAAACCTCTCTTTTTAAAAACCTTTCCTAGTTCCACAGCTTTTTTGAGTCTTCCCCTCCCATAACTTACAATAAATATATTTTTAAAAAATCACAGTTGATAAAATACTAGCTTTCGTTAAAGTAGCATAACAACTGAGAGTTTTTCTCCCCCAATATTTTTTGAATGCAACTTTTAAGTGTCAATAGTCCTTTATTTTGTAAGAACTTATTTTGTAAGTTTTATGACATTCCATGTTTTGGTAATCCACAGTTGGTTTATATATAATTGAACAAATTTACATTTTTTAAAAAAATTATAAAACCCTGCATCTTCTGTAGAATAGTTTATTGCCTATGTTTTGAAAGAGACTTCGCTATCTAAATGGAATTTGCGTCACTCCATATGATTTAACTTTACAAAATCCATTTAAATAGAACACAGATTTAAAATAGATTTCTAAAGTGATTTCTACCATAAAAGTTGGGGCAGGGCAAAAGACACATCCTGCCTTGAAGATTTGTGACAAATTTTTCTCACAGAGTGAATTAACCTTAGTTTTTACTTTCTATATAGATGAATAATTTATAATTTTTACATTGTCTTAAAACTAATACAAATTATTTATGGTTGCCAGTTATATGTCATCCTCTGCCATATGTGATGCCCTACTATGTATGGGATTGTCAGCATTTTTCACTCTTGGATATATAAATTGTAACATGCAAACTTCATTTTGACATTTTGGAGTATATTATGACTTAATGTGAGGCCCTTCTTCCATTTTGCCATGGCCAGAAACCATACTGATTCTTCATAAGGTACAGAATATAAAAGTAATATGATATATTATTTTTCTTTAATGAGCATAAAATTAAGGTAAAGTTATAAAAATCCACACGTGGAACAAATAAAGGGAACGTGTAGAAACAAGTACTTATTTGGTAAAGGTGTAGATACGGTATTGTGTAGTAGAAAAGTCACAGGCTGTGATTAAAGAAAAGTGCATTTGATTTATATCCTTCTCAGTGACTGGCTGAATCATCTTCAAAAAGTTATGTGACCACTTCAAGCTTCAGATTCCACATCTGTACATTGGCTATCATAATGCCTACCTCATAGAATTGACATTAAAATTAATTATCAAAACTATGTAGCAGTGAGAACTCATGTAATAGCACCTATACCTGCTCTGTATTCTAGTTTATTCTATAGCAGAATTCTAAGTGTTATGTGGTATAAATAATACATCCTTCTCTACCTAGTGATTTACTTAGCAGCAGTACTGATAATGTAACTATGTATTATGTATTCACATTACAGAATATAACATTATAGCAATGTGTAATAGTTAAATACTGGGATAAAGAATACAGATACTTTGGAGGTTTTCAAGGGGTGGAATAGGTAGAAAAAAGCCGTGATGGATTTAGATGTTTTAGAAGAGTCAAGTAAATATGTGGTTATATTCACAAAAAAATACAGCACCTTTCCCCATTCAGTTATGATTTCATTTAAAATAAATTTGAATATTTCATTAATCATTAATTACTCTGGATTTAAAATTTGATGTCCAAACTTAAAAACTGAAGAATGACGAGAAATAGTAAAAGCTGAATATAACAGAGAATGTATATTGACTCATTTAAAACTCGCTTAGCTTATTAAGATTTGAGGATTCTACAATACGAAATTAAAATTTTCACCTATAGTTGTAGGAAAAGATTGAATTCTTTAAGATTTTGAAATTCTGGAATCTTGTTGTCTAGTAGTGTGAAAGATAGATTAAAATAGGCAAGAAGAAACATTAATACCATTCCAAGTGCGAAGAGAGTGGTTTCTTCTGCCAGTAGGCTCAAAAAGTCTCTGGAGAGAAAGAATTTCTGAGTGAAAATCTGTTGCTCCACCTGCTTTCCTCACCCCCCTTGCCCCCATGTAATGCCTTCAGAAATGCAGAGGATAATTGTTACTTTCGGAAAAACCCAGGTATTAGAAGACAGTTGCCCAGAAAAGGACATATTAGTAAGCGTAAGCATTCCTGACAACATTTGGCAGACGATCACAATATAGTGTCATCTGAATGAAATATATGGTGGTATAATTCAAATAACTCTTTATTCTAGAATTAGTGCAATAGCCTTCTGTTTTTATATGTTGAATATAATAACAAAACCAAAGGCCACTGGACTCCAGTTGTCTTTCATTCATGTCAGTATTATAGAAAGATATTCTCTGATAAATTGGCACATTTGGTCATAGTTCTCTTTTCAGGTACAACTTTAATACAGTTTCTTTATGGCTATCCCTGTTTTTGCTTATAATTTAGCCATATTTCCACTTTTAACACTTGATCTTAGCCAAAAGGCTGAAAGGCGATACGTTTCTGGTTTTTAAATGCTCTTATAGTTTCTTTTATCTTAAAACATTTTATTTCTTTAGCAATAAGCTGTTTATAGAAACATACATTAAACAGACTAAATCCATTCCATTATATGAACAATATAAGATAAGTATTCCTATTTAATACAAAAAAAGATAATACCATTGCCTTCTGGGAGTTCATTCTATCAGGTTGTATAGAGATTCACTTTAACTGTCATATGATACACTGTCTGGTAAATGCTGTAAAATACTAGTGAAGTAAATTTGAGTATATTGATTTACTTTTAAACTTGTTTCATTCCACTGCATACAGAAAAACTCATAATTTGCTTGGAGTCGTATTCAAAAATGAGTTCTATTCACACCATAATTTTATTTTGTGACAGAACAGTGAATCTTGATTAGATAAAAGTTAAAAAATGGCTTAAAATATTCATTTAGTCAACATCAAAAAATATGGTAAAGATCTAAACTAAATACAGAAAATGTTTAAATTATTATATTGAAAATAACTTTTTGTATATTGCTACAGAAGCTTTTTTTTTAGTTGACATATTCCTATTCTAAAAATACCTTTTAAAACCTTGGATAAATGAATTATCTCCATATATCAACTATTCTAATATTTTTACCTACTTAAATCAGGGGTACATGGACTGCAAATTGAAAGCTATAGAAAGACTGATGAAACCTTCTAAACTTACCATTTGGTAACTATCACATTAATAGTTGTTTCGGGTAATAATCAACGGATGTTAAAAATAGTGGATAAAAGTTTAATTAGAAGCAGAATATTTATAGCATCTTAACATTTTGACATAAGATATTTATTAAATAGAAAGGGAAAAAGATTAACTTTACAGTGAAAAATAAATCTGGCAAATATTATCTAAACTAAGTGATCAAAGTTATCACCAATAAAGGAACAGAGCAGACGTTTGCCTATGAATATGATGCACTTGAAAAAAACATATCATTTCTATAGAATCTCTTAGAAAAACTTGTAACATGAATCTGTTTATGAGAAAACATCAAGCAAACCCAGTTTAAGGAACAGTCAATAAAATAAATGAAACCCTTCAAAACTATCAACTTCATAAAAAACAAGAAAACTAAGGTACTGTTTCAGATAAAAAGAGATGAAAGAGGCCGGGTGCGGTGGCTCATGCCTGTAATCCCAGCACTTTGGGAGGCCAAGGCGGGCAGATCACCTGAGGTTGGGAATTCGAGACCACCGTGACCAACATGGAGAGACCCCGTCTCTACTAAAAATACAGAATTAGCCGGGTATGGTGGTGCATGCCTGTAATCCCAGCTAATTGGGAGGCTGAGGCAGGAGAATCGTTTGAATCCGGGAGGTGGAGGTTGCAGTGGGCCGAGATTGCACCATTGCACTCCAGCCTGAGCAATAAGAGCAAAACTCCGTCTCAAAAAAAAAAAAAAAAGAGTTGAAAGAAATATGAAAACTGACAACAATGAGGTATTTTTGTGGGGTGCCTTTTTGTTGGGATTTTACTGTTTTTCTCATGATTAAACTGGGGTTGTAGGTTTTACAGAGAAATGCTGTAGACATAAAGTGTTATTTTTATAATCTTGAGTATGTACTTTCACTGTATGATTGCTTATAATGACCTTGATCACCTGGGTCAGGTATCATTTGCCATGTTTTTCCACTGCAATTTTCCAGAGTAATATTACTGTATCCATCCCCCCCTTTTATACTGTATTCTCTGAAGGAGTTACTACATGCAGCCTAGATTTAAGAAGTGAGGAGTTAGCTCTCACCATTTGAGGACACAGAGTCTTCATTAGCTATTTGGAATTCTTCTGTATAGGAGATTTGCCTATTCTCACTCCCATTCATTTATTTATTGATTTTTTTTCAGTATGTACGTAGATATTTATTTTATACTTTGGGTTATAACCCAATACTATTTTGTTCTTTTTTCTTTTCCTTTGCTTGACTTGTTTTAGCTTGGGCCCTTGGCAAATCTTTCAATTGACTCCTGTGTCCTTTTGACATAACTCCATAATTGTGTGTATTTGTGTGTGTTGTGTGAGTGTGTTAATACTTTTTTGGCACAATAAGATTCTCCCAGTTCATCTGTTGTATTTTCTGCCGAAGTTTCAGAATCAGACATTGCTCCAAGGAGCCTTGGCTTATTTTATTGGAGAATAGTATTAGGACTCTAGATCTGAGCACTATTCTGCTTATTACTACTGGGTGTCATTGTTTTTAGGCCCTCTCAGCTGACAGAGCTGGATAATATATGCATTAATAACCCATGAATATAGGCATATCTATAAATTTTGTTTTATGTAACCACTTGTATCTTTATGAAATTAAACATGAGTTCACACTGATGTCTTCAACTGTAATCCATCACCACATAAGTCACTCCAGCCTTCTTATTTGGCTTATCTGTAAATTTTCACTCCAACAATATGAAATTTGGCTCCAACAATTTGCCACTCATTTATTTATTTGCTCATTTCCAATATTTATAGGTAGCAGTATCAGAAATGTTAGTCCCAAAAGCAATCTTCAAAACGCAGTTCCCATCACAATACCACCGTTATTCATGGAACACAATGTGGAGATTCCTTAAAGAACTAAAAGTAAAATTACCATTTGATCCAGCAATCCCACTACTGGGTATCTACCCAGAGGAAAAGAAGTCATTATATGAAAAAGATGCTTGCACATGCGTGTTTGTAGCAGCACAATTCACAATTGCAAAAACAAGGAACCAACTCAAATGCCCATCAATCAATGATAAAGAAACTGTGGTATATATGTGTATATATATATGTGTGTATATATATGTGTATATGTGTGTATTATATATGTGTGTATATATGTGTATATATATACACGTGTGTGTGTGTATGTGTGTGTGTGTATATATATATATATATATATATATATGTATATGGTGAAATACTACTCAGCCATAAAAAGGAATGAATTAATGTCATTTGCAGCAACCTGGATGAGATTGGAGACTATTATTCTAAGTGAAGTAACTCAGGAATGGAAAATCAAATATTGTATGTTCTCACTCATAAGTGGGAGCTAAGCTATGAGGATGCCAAAGCGTAAGAATGATACAATGGACTTTGGGTACTCAGGGGGAAAGGGTTGGCAGGGGGTGAGGGATAAAAGACTATAATAGGGTGAAGTGTATGTATACTGCTCGGGTGATGGATGCACCAAAATCTCACAAAGCACCACTAAAGAACTTACTTATGTAACCAAACACCACCTGTTCCCCAATAACCAATGGAAATTTAAAAAATGAAAGAATTGTTAATGTCTACTTACATGTGAGAGAGTTTTGTCAACTAGAGTACAATGCTTATATGAAGTCCTCATTTCCAAAGTTATTATCAGTATTTTCCCCATCACTTTTTTTTCAGTGATTTGTTACATACATTTATAATACAGTAAGATTGACTTGCCACCACCTGCATTCCTTTCTGAGATAACTTCAACTTCTAAATGACTTTTTATATTTGCTTACATGAAGGTTTTTGTGCTATAAAGTTTTGCTGCCAACATTGGTTACCATATGGTTATATGTCAAAGTGTGGAGAAATGGCACATTTTATGTTGCAGTCTTATGTGTCTGCCTTTATCTTTCCTTTTCTCTTTTCTTCCTTTTGTTTTTTCATTTTAGCTTCTTCCTCTTCTTATTTCTCCTCCCCTATCTCTTCTTACTCTCCCTCTTCCTCTTCTCTTCTGGCTGCTCTATTTCTTCTACCTCCTTTCTCTTCTTTTATCTCCTTGATTTTCTCTATTTCCTCTTCTCCTTTTCTTAATTGCTCTCCTTTTTATTTATTGGTCTCCTGCCTGCAAAACCTTGCAGTTGGATAAAGTGGTCTTTAACTTACTACCGTAATTTCTAAATCACTTTTTATTTATTTTAAGAACAATCATAAAACCAGTTGCTGTCATTGGAGAGTAGAAAAAATACTTTATAGGAGTGAATGGCTGGAGATAGTAAACATTTTTTTTTCTGCATAAGGTAAATACTAAGTGAAGTAACTCAGGAATGGAAAGCCAAATATTGTATGTTTTAGAAATGAATAGATTCAAGTGAGTAGGAACTAAAATAGTGCACATTTTAATTAATAGAGTAGAAATAAGAATGAAATGATTATATATAGCAGATAAGCATCCTTCCCTATTATAATTAGCAGCTGTTGTACTTGAGCTAATGAACTCCCTGGGTTTCTTGTTTCCACACTTCATGTTCTGCAGAGGAGCAGGCCCCTCTCCAGCCCAATAGAGTGAATTTTTTTCAGCATGCACCCCTACACTAAACAAAATTCACACTAAACAAAATCCACCCTGAGAAAGCATGTGATGCAGTTGTAAACAACTATTGTGAGGGCAGTAAATCTACCAGAAGGCTCTGGGAAGGGTTTGAGGTTTATAAAGTTTTATAAAGAGTCTTTTAAGCAATCCCTTTTTTTGCAAGTTGTCTTTGACATGTCAGCATGTGGTACATGAGATTTTAGCAACTGTCTAGGGTTAGGAGAGAAGCTAAACTGAAGACAACATGCTAACAGTGACAGACTGGATGAAATGGAAGATACTTTGGGATTTGAATGAAAATATTAAACAACCGTATTAACCTCAAATACTACCCTAGTCTAAAGTTCTGCTTATGTGGGATTATGAATTATTTTATTGGCTAAGCCTTTTGGAGTTGTGTTCCCTGTTACTTGCAACTACAAACTTTGAGTCTTTTTGACATGCTGCTAAAAAAATTTCTAAGATACTGAGATTATTGTAAGATCACAGAAGTTATAGTTTTAAAATTTCTTAAGAAACATTTATTTTCCAGAGAATAGAAAATATGACACCTCACACATACCATATAATTTCCTTATTTAAAGTGTACAGTTCAGTTTTGTTTCATATATTTGCAGGATGAGCAACTATCACCAAAATTAATTTTCAAATAGTTTTATTACTCTCTTCCTCCAAAAACCCCATACCCATTAACAGTCATTCCCCATTCCTTCTCTGCTGCCACCTTCCCAACTCAGTCCCAGGCAACTTCTTCTGATTTTTCTGACTATAGATTTGCCTGTTCTAGACATTTCACATAAATGGGATCACATGATATGCAGCCTTTTGTGATTGACTTCTTTCACTTAGTGTAAATGTTTCCAAGGTTTACCTGTGTTGTTCTATGTACAAATTCTTGATCCTTATTTCTGAATGATATTTTGTTATATGAGTATATGACACTTTGTTTATTCATTCCTGTCAGCTGATGGAATTATGGACTCTCTTTACTTTTTGAGTATATGAGTAATGCTGCTATGATGATTCATGTGCAAGTTTTTTGTGGGCGTGTTTTTATTTATCTTGGGTACACCTAGGAGTGGAATTGTTGGGTCATATGGCGACTCTATTATTAAGACTTGAAAACCTGACAAACTATTTTCCAAAATGACTGCAGCACTTTGCATTTCTACCAGTAATGGACGAGGGACCCTGTTTCTCCACATTCTCATCAATCCTTGCTGTTGTCTTAAATGTAGACATCCTGGTGAGTGTGAAATTGTATCTTGCCACTAATGATGTTGAGCATCTTTTCTTTGTCTTATTGGCCATTTGTGTGTCTTCTTTGGAGAAATACCTATTCAAATCCTGTGACTATTTTTAATTTGGGTGAGCTACCTATGGGCTGTCTTTTCATTTCTTGATAGTGTCCTTTGAAGCACAAAAGTTTTAATTTGATGAAGTCTTATGCTTTTTTTTTTCTTTTTAAAATTAGACTTTAAATTCTGGGATACAAGGGCAGAATGTGCAGATTTGTTACATAGGTATACATGAGCCATGGTGGTTTGCTGCACCTATCAACCCATCATCTATTTCTTCTGTTATCCCTCCCTAAGCCCCCCACCCCCCGACAGGCCCCAGTGTGTGATGTTTCCCTCTCTGTGTCCATGTGTTCTCATTGTTCAGCTCCCACTTATGAGTGAGAACATGCTGTTTTTCGTTTTCTATTCCTGTGTTAGTTTGCTGAGAATGATGGTTTCCAGCTTCATCCATGTCCCTGCAAAGAACATGAACTCATCGTTTTTCATGGCTGCGTAGTATTCCATGGTGTATATGTGCCACATTTTCTTTATCCAGTCTATCATTGATGGGCATTTGGCTTGGTTCCAAGTCTTTGCTATTGCGAATAGTGCTGCAATAAACATACGTGTACATGTGTCTTTATCGTAGCATGATTTATAATCCTTTGGGTATATACCCAGTAATGGGATTGCTGGGTCAAATGGTATTTCTGGTTCTAGATCCTTGAGGAATTGCCAAACTGTCTTCCACAATGGTTGAACTAATTTACACTGCCACCAAGAGTGTAAAAGTGTTCCTATTTCTCCACATCTTCACCACCATCTGTTGTTTCCTGACTTTTTAATGATCACCATTCTAACTGACATGAGATGCTATCTCATTGTGGTTTTAATTTGCATTTCTCTAATGACCAGTGATGATGAGCTTTTTTTCATATGTTTGTTGGCTGCATAAATGTATTATTTTGAGAAGTGTGTGTTCATATCCTTTGCCCACTTTTTGATGTGATTGTTTGTTTAAGTTCCTTGTAGATTCTGGATATTAACCGTTTGTCGATGGATAGATTGCAGAAATTTTCTTCCATTCTGTAGGTTGCCTGTTTACTCTGATGATAGCTTCTTTTGCTGGGCAGAAGTTTTTTTGTGTTTGTTTGTTTTTTTTCTGAGACAGAATCTCACTCTGTTGCCAGACTGGAGTGCAGTTGTGTGATCTTGGCTCACTGCAACCTCCACCTCTTGGGTTCAAGTGATTCTCCTGCATAGGGCTACTGAGTGGCTGAGACTAGAGGCGTGCACCACCACACCTAGCTAATTTTTGTATTTTTACTAAAGATGGGATTTCACCATGTTGGCCAGGATGGTCTCAATATCTTGAACTCATGATCCACCTGCCTCGGCCTCCCAAAGTGCTAGGATTACAGGCATGAGCCACCGTGTCTGGCCAAAAGCCCTTTGGTTTAATTAGATCCTATTTACCAATTTTGGCTCTTGTTGCCATTGCTTTTGGTGTTTTAATCCTGAACTCTGTGCCCATTCCTATGTCCTGAATGGTATTGCCTAGGTTTTCTTCTAGGGTTTTTATGGCTTTAGGTCTTACGTTTAAGTCTTTAATCCATCTTGAGTTAATTTTTGTGTAAGGTATAAGGAAGGAGTCCAGTTTCAGTTTTCTGCATATGGCTAGCCAGTTTTCCCAACACTATTTATTAAATAGGGAATCCTTTCCCTATTGCTTGCTTTTGTCAGGTTTGTCAAATATCAGATGGTTGTAGATGTGTGACATCATTGCTGAGGCCTCTGGTCTGTTCCATTGGACTATATATCTGTTTTGGTACTACTACAATGCTGATTTGGTTACTTTAGCCTTGCAGTATAGTTTGAAGTCAGGTAACGTGATGCCTCCAGCTTTGTTCTTTTTGCGTAGGATTATCTTTGCTGTATGGGATTTTTTTTTTTTTTTTTGGTTCCTTATGAACTTTAAAGTAGTTTTTTCTAATTCTTGAAGAAAGTCAATGGTAGCTTGATGGGGATAGCATTAAATCTATAAATTACTTTGGGCAGTATGGCCATTTTCATGATTTTGATTCTTCCTATCCATGAGCATGAAATGTTTTTCCACTAGTTTGTGTCCTCTCTTATTTCCTTGAGCAGTGGTTTTTAGTTCTTGAAAATGTCCATCACATCGTTTGTAAGTTCTATTCCTAGGTATTTTATTCTCTATGAAGCAATAATGAATGTGAGTTCACTCATGATTTGGCTCTCTGTTTATCCGTTATTGGTATGTAGGAATGCTTGTGATTTTTGCACATTGATTTTGTATCCTGAGATTTTGCTGAAGTTGCTTATCAGCTTAAGGAGATTTTGGGCTGAGACAACGGGGTTTTCTAAATATGCAATCAATGTCATCTGCACACAGAGACAATTTGACATCCTCTCTTCCTATTTGAATACCGTTTATTTCTTTCTCTTGCCTGATTGCTGTGGCCAGAACTTCCAATACTATGTTGAATAGGAGTGGTGAGATGAGGCATCCTTTTCTTGTGCTGGTTTTCAAAGGGAATGCTTCCAGTTTTTGCCCATTCAGTATGATATTGGCTGTGGGTTTGTCATAAATAGCTCTTATTATTTTGAGACACATTCCATCAATACTGAGTTTATTGAGAATTTTTAGCATGAAGGTGTGTTGAATTTTATCGAATAGCTTTTCTGCATCTATTGAGATAATCATGTAATTTTTGTCACTGGTTCTGTTTATGTGATGGATTACGTTTATTGACTTACGTACGTTGAATCAGCCTTGCATCCCAGTGATGAAGCCAACTTGATCGTGTTGGATAAGCTTTTTGATGTGCTGCTGGATTTGGTTTGTCAGAATTTAATTGCGGATTTTCACATTGACGTTCATCAGGGATATTGGTCTGAGGTGTTCTTTTTTTGTTGTGTCTCTTCCAGGCTTTGGTATCAGGATGATGCTGGCCTCAATATGTGAGTTAGGGAGGAGTCCCTCTTTTTCTATTGTTTGAAATAGTTTCATAGGGAATGGTGCCAGCTCCTCTTTGTACCTCTGGTGAATTTGGCTGAGAATCTGTCTGGTCCTGGGCTTTTTTTAGTCGGTAGGCTAACAATTACTGCCTCAATTTCAGAACTTGTTATTGGTCTATTCAGGGATTCAAGTTCTTCCTGGTTTAGAACTAGGAGGGTGTATGTTTACAGGAATGTATCCATTTCTTCTAGATTTTCTAGTTTATTTGAATAGTGTTGTTTATAGTATTCTCTGATGGTAGTTTGTATTTCTGTGGGATCAGTGGTGATATCCCCTTTTTCATTTCTTATTGTGTCTATTTGATTCTTCTCTCTTTTCTTTATTAGTCTGCCCAGCTGACTAGCTATTTTGTTAATATTTTCAAAAAACCAGCTCCTGGATTCATTGATTTTTTGAAGGGTTTTTTGTGTCTCTGTCTCCTTCAGTTCTTCTCTGGTCTTAGTTATTTCTTGTCTTCTGCTACCTTTTGAATTTGTTTGCTTTTGCTTCTCTAGTTTTTTTTAATTTTGATACTAGGATGTCGATTTTAGATCTTCCTGCTTTCTCCTTTGGGCATTTAGTGCTGTAAATTTCCCTCTAAACACTGCTTTAGCTGTGTCTGAGGGATTCTGGTACACTGTGTCTTTTTCTCATTGTTTTCGAAGAACTTATTTATTTCTGCCTTAATTTTGTTATTTACCCAGTAGTCATTCAGGAGCAGGTTGTTCAGTTTCCATGTAGTTGTGCAGTTTTGAGTGAGTTCCTTAATCCTGAGTTCTAATTTGATTGCACTGTGGTCTGAGAGACTGTTATGATTGCCATTCTTTTACATTTGCTGAGGAGTGTTTTACTTCCAATTATGTGGTGAACTTTATAATAAGTGCAATGTGGTGCTGAGAAGAATGTATAATCTGTTAATTTGGGGTGGAGAGTTCTGTAGATGTCTATTAGGTCTGCTTGGTCCAGACCTGAGTTCAAGTCCTGAATATCCTTGTTAATTTTCTGTCCTATTGATTTGTCTAATATTGACAGTGGGGTGTTAAAATCTCCCACTATTATTGTTTGGGAGTCCATGTCTCTTTGGAGGTCTCTAAGAACTTGCTTTATGAATCTGGGTGGTACTGTATTGGGTGCATATATATTTAGGATAGTTAGCTCTTCTTGTTGCATTGATTCCTTTACCATTATGTAATGCCCATGTTTGTCTCTTTTGATCTTTGTTGTTTTAAAGTGTGTTTTATCAGAGACTAGGACTGCAACCTCTGCTTTTTTTTTTTTTTCGTTTCATTTGCTTGGTAAATCTTCCTGCATCCCTTTGTTTTGAGCCTATGTGTGTCTTTGCATGTGAGATGGGTCTCCTGAATACAGCACACTGATGGGTCTTGACTCTATCCAATTTGCCAGTCTGCACCTTTTAATTTGGGCATTTAGCCCATTTACATTTAAGGTTAATATTATTATGTGTGAATTTGATCCTGTCATTATGATGCTAGCTGGTTATTTTGCCTGTTAGTTGATGCAGTTTCTTCATAGCGTCGATGGTTTTTACAATTGGGTATGTTTTAGCAGTGGCTGGTACCTGTTTTTCCTTTCCATATTTATTCCTTCCTTCAGGAGCTCTTGTAAGACAGGCCTGGTGGTGACAAAAATCTCTCAGGATTTGCTTGTCTGTAACAGATTTTATTTCTCCTTTGCTTATGACACTTAGTTTGGCTGGATATGAAATTCTGGGTTGAAAAAATTTTTTTTAAGAATGTTGAATATTGGTCCCCACTCTTCTGGCTTGTAGGGTTTCTTGCAGAGAGATCAGCTGTTAGTCTGATGGGCTTCCCTTTGTGGGTAACCCTACCTTTCTCTCTCTGTGGCTGCCCTTAACATTTTTTCCTTCATTTTAACCTTGGTGAATCTGATGATTATGTGTCTTGGGGTTGCTCTTATCGATGAGTATCTTTGTGGTGTTCCCTGTATTTCCTGAATTTGAATGTTGGCCTGTCTTGCTAGGTTGGGGAAATTCTCCTGGATAATATTCTGAAGAGTGTTTTCCAACTTGGTTCCATTCTCCCCGTCACTTTCAGGTACACCAATCAAACATAGGTTTGGTCTTTTCACATAGTCCCATATTTCTTGGAGGCTTTGTTCATTCATTTTCTTTCTTTTTCTCTAATCTTGTCTTTGTGCTTTATTTCTTTAAGTTGATCTTCAATCTCTGATATCCTTTCTTCTGCTTGATTGATTTGGCTATTGATACTTGTGTATGCTTCATGAAGTTCTCGTGCTGTGTTTTTCAGCTCCATCAGGTCATTTATGTTCTTCTCCAAACTGGTTATTCTAGTTAGCATTTCCTCTAACCTTTTTTTCAAGCTTCTTATCTTCCTTGCATTGGGTTCAAACATGCTCCTTTAGCTCAGAGAAGTTTTTTATTACCCACCTTGTGAAGCATATTTCTGTCAGTTCATCAAACTCATTCTCTGTTCAGTTTTGTCCCTTGCTGGTGAAGAGTTGTGATCCTTTGGAGGAGAAGAGGCATGCTGGTTTTAGGAATTTTCAGCCTTTTTTTGCTGGTTTTTCCTCATCTTCATGGATTTATCTACCTTTGGCCTTTGATGTTGGTGACCTTCAGATGGAGTTTCTGTGTGGATGTCCTTTTTGTTGATGTTTGTGCTATTCCCTTCTGTTTGTTAGTTTTCATTTTAACAGTCAGGCCCCTCTGCTGCATGTCTGTTGGAGTTTGCTGGAGGTCCACTCCAGACCCTGTTTGCCTGGGTATCACCAGTGGAGGCTGCAGAACAGCAAAGATTGCTGCCTGTTCCTTCCTCTGGAAGCTTCGTCCCAGAGGGGCACCTGCCAGATGTCTGCCAGAGCTCTCCTGTATGTCTGTTGACCCCTGCTGGGAGCTGTCTCCCAGTCCGGAGGCACGGGGGTCAGGGACCCACTTGAGGAGGCAGTCAGTCCCTTAGCAGAACTCAAGCACTGCGGTGGGAGATCTGCTGCTCTCTTCAGAGCTGGCAGGCAGAAACATTTAAATCTGCTTAAGGTGTGCCCACAGTTGCCCCTTCCTCCAGGTGCTCTGTTCCAGGGAGATGGGAGTTTGATCTATAAGCCCCTGACTGGGGCTGCTGCCTTTTTTTCAGAGATGCCCTGCCCAGAGAGGACGAATTTGTTATTACCCACCTTCTGAAGCCTACTTCTGTTAATTCGTCAAACTCATTTTCTGTCCAGTTTTGTTCCCTTGCTGGCAAGGAGTTGTGTGATCCTTTGGAGGAGAAGAGGCATTCTGGTTTTTGGAATTTTCAGAGCTGTGGTGGACTCCACCAAGTCCAAACTTTCTGGAAGCTTTGTTTACACTGTGAAGGGAAAACTGCCTACTCAAGCCTCAGTAATGGAGGATGCCCCTCCCCCCACCAAGCTCAAGAGTCTCAGGTCGACTTCAACTGCTGTGCTGGCAGTGAGAATTTCAAGTAAGTGGATCTTAGCTTTCTGGGCTCCATGGGGTTGGAACCTGCTGAGTTAGACAACTTGGCTCCCTGGCTTTAGGCCCCTTTCCAGGGGAGTGAACAGTTCTGTCTCGCTGGCATTCCAGGCACCACTGGGATATGAAAAAAAACTCCTGCAGCTAGCTTGGTGTCTGCCCAAATGGCTGCCCAGTATTCTGCTCAAAACCCAGGGCCATGGTGGTGTAGGCACCTGAGGGAATCTCCTGGTCTGCAGGTTGTGAAGACTGTGGGAAAAGCAAATTAGATATAAAAGTAATGTTTTTTAACTCAATAAAGGTCATATATGATAAACCCACAGTTAACTTCATACTCAGTGATGAAAAGTTGAAAGGTTTTTCTTTAAGATCTGAAATAAAACAAGGATGCCCACTCTTAACACTTCTATTCAATATAGTACTGAAAGTCTTAGCCAGAGCAATTAGGTAAGGAAAAGGAAAGACATCCCAATAGTAAAAAAGGTTTAATTGTCTATGTTTGCTGATGACATGATCTCATATACAGAGAACCCTATGGAGTCTTCCAAAAAACTGTTAG
Organism: Pan paniscus; assembly: GCF_029289425.2. NCBI lineage: Eukaryota > Metazoa > Chordata > Mammalia > Primates > Hominidae > Pan > Pan paniscus. Next base: position 116,890,874 of record NC_073253.2, on the reverse strand, counting down.
AGCTGATAAATTCAATACAAGTACAATATACAAAATCATTATATAAAAATCAGCAGTTTTTGTATGCGCTAATAATGACTTATGTAGGAGAGATAGCAAGGAAACAATACTATTTACAATAGATAAACAATATTCTTAGGAATACATTTAACTGAGAAGGTAAAAATCTATACACTGAAAAATATAAAACATTGATGAAAAAAATTGTCGAAGGCACGAATAAATGAAAAGATATCCCATGTTCATGGATTGGAAGAATTAGTATTGTTAAAATGTCCAAACTACTCAAAGTGATCTACAGATTTAATGTAATCCCTATCAAAATTCCAATGCCATTTTCACAGTAATAAATAAAAAATCCTAAAATTTGTCTAGAATCATGAAAGACCCCAAATAAGCAAATCCATCTTGAGAAAGAAGAAAGCTGGAGGCATTATACTTACTGATTTCAAAATATATTAAAAGCTGTGGTACTCAAAACATGGCACTGGCATACAAACAGACACATTAACAAATGGAACAGGATAGAGAGCCCAAAAATGAACCCACAGATTTTCATTCAATCGATTTTTGGTAAAAGTGCTAAGATCACACAATGGGGAAAGGGGAATCTATTCAATAATTGGTGTTGGTATGATTGGATATCCACATGCACAAGAGTAAAACTGGATGTTTATCTCACACCATATTCAAAGGTCACACCATATTCAAAGGTCAACTTGCAATAAATTAAAGACTCAAATATAAGTCTTAGAGTGTAAAACTAGTAGAAGAAAACAGGGGAAATGCTCCATGATGTTGGTCTGGACAATAATCTTTTTTTTTCCTGATGTAACAACAAAAGCATAGGCAATAAAAGCAAAAAATAGACAGATGGAACCATATCAAACTAGAAAGATTCTACACAGCCAAGGAAACAATAAAGAGAGTGATGAGACAACCTATGAAGTGAGAGAAAATGGGCAAAAAAATCATAAAATGGGCAAAAAATAAAAAAACCTATGAAGTGAGAGAAAATGGGCAAAAAATCTGAATAGCCATTTCTCAGGAGAAAATATATAAATGGCGAACAGGTTTCTGAAAACATGCTAAAAATCACTAATAATCAGGAAAATGAAAATTAAAAGTATAATGAAATATTATCTTTCACTTGCTAGAATGGCTATTATCTAAAGGACCAAAGATCACACCCGTTGAAGATGTGAAGAAAGAGAACCCTTATACACTATTAGAGATGATGTAAATTAGTGCACTTGTTATGGAAAACAGCATGGAAATTTCTCAGAAAACTAAAAGTAGGACTACTATATGATTCAGCCCTGCCTCTTCTTTTTGTATATCAAAAGGAAATGACGTGAGTATGTTGAAGAAGTATACAGACTCTCATTTTCATGGAAGCATTATTCACAACTGACAAGATATGAAATCAGCCTAAGTGCATAACAACAGATGAATGAATACAGAAACTTTGGTACATATAAACAATATAATACTATTTCACCTTTACAAAGAAGGAAATCTACTTATTTGTGACAACATGGATGAACCTGCAGGACATTATGTTAAGTGAAATAAGCCAGACGGAAAGACGAGTATTGCATAATTTCACTTACAGGTAGAACTTTGTAAGTTAAATTTATACAAGTAGAGAGTAGAACGGTAGGTAATAGAGGCTGGAAGTGGGGGAGGAGATTGCAAAAGAGGACAGGTTGGTCAAAGTGTACAAAATTTCAGTTAGACAGGAAGTGTATTTGTCCCAAGTGTCTATTGCTACCATCTTTATGTCCATGAGTATCCAATGTTTAGCTCTCACTTATAAGTGAGAACATATGGCATTTGGTTTTCTGTTCCTGTGGTAACTTGCTTAGGATAATGACTCCCAGCAACATTCGTGTTTCTGCAAAAGACATGATTTCAATTTTTAATGTCTGCATAGTATTCCATGGTGTGTGTGTGTGTGTGTGTGTGTGTGTGTGTGTATATATAATATTTTCTTTATCCAGTCCCCTGTTGATGGGCAGCTAAGCTGATTCCATGTCTTTGACATTGTGAATAGTGCTGTAATGAACATACAAGTGCACGTGTATTTTTGGTAGAACAATTTATTTTCTTTTGGATATATACCTACTATTGGTATTGATTGCTGGGTCAAATTGTAGGTTTGATTTAAGTTCTTTGAGTAATCTCCAAACTGCTTTCCACAATGGCTGAACTAATTTACATTCCCACCAACAAGTGTTTAAGCATTACCTTTTAGGAAACACCATTTAGCCTTGGGAAAGAATTTATGATGAAATCCTCAAAAACAATTGTAACAAAAACAAAAATTTGACAAGTGGGGTCTAATTAAACTGAAAAGCTTCTGTACAGAAAAAGAAACTATCAACAAACAGAGAATGTACAGAATGGGAGAAAATATTCACAAACTATGCAACTGACAGAGGTGTAATATCCAGAATCTATAAGGAACTTAAGCAAGTCAACAAGCAAAAACCAACCACATTAAAGAGAGGGCAAAAGATACAAACACACTTTCTCAAAAGAAGACTTACAAGTGGCCAAGAAACATATGAAAAAATGGTCAACATAAGTAATCATCAAAGAAATGCAAATGAAAAGCATGGTGAGATTCTATTCAGTATAAAGATTGAGAGCTATTGAGGTCACTCTTCAGTCTCTGGTCTTGGCTTCTAAATTTAGAGGCAATGGGTATAAGCTGAGTTAGTTTTGCACAAATTGCATAGCTTATTTTCTGCCTTGACTGCAATACCCAACTTAGTGTTTGCATTTTTGCAGTGGGTTCTCTTTCTGGCTTGCTTGTGGAGTTTTTGCTTGTCCTACAAAACTCAGGTATAATTATTTGCAGTCTAAGGCACCCCATTTACGGATGAAGTCTTTGCAACTGGAATTGAATTTAACACTTTCGAATTCAGTTTCCAAAGAAGACTTGACAATGAATCAATCAGTCAATCTATCTCTCTCTTTTTGTTTGTGTTGCCTATTTTCTCTGTACTTTCGCATACTTGCTGTCATAGAGTCAACTGGGGCCTCAAGATGCTTAGTGGTTCCTTTGTAACAACTTTTAGTTAAATGCAATATAGTCCTCCTCTTTTAAAGTATCAGAGGGCTATACTTGTTATTTGTTTTGACCAACTCATAAAGAGTGCCAAGTGCTAACACAAGGGCAGGCAATAGGTAGAATATAATCTTTGTTGGTGAAAAGGAATCAAGAAAAGTAGCCATATTATTTAAGTCCAACTCAGTAAGAATTATATATGTGTCTAATCATAGGAAATGACATTCATATTGCCTAAACTGTCCTAACTTGACATTTGTGATTAGATTTATGTTGAATAATACTCTTTTTAGCAGCACTGTGCACAATTGCTAGTGGAGTTGAGAGGTTTAGCCTTCTTACTTTAGTTTAATGTGGAAACAAATACTGCGCAGAGTTATTAAAGAATCATAGAAATTATATTTTATTTTCTATAACTGATTCCATTTTTTTCATGAGACATTACACAGTAGGGTTACTGGGAAGGAACGGAGATTGGAGAAGGAGAAGGCACTTAAAACTGATTCAACTTCCATTCTAATACTGTCTTTTTGACTTTGTCTCTTGGGGGCAAAAGTTCTTGCAGAATTTTTCACCCTCCTTCTCTCCTACCCTGGAGAGTGACTTACCTGACTACAGTGAGAAGGAGCTGGGCCTTTGGATAGGCAGGCTCCTTTCTGTTTTTTGATGTTCTCTGATATGTGCAGGTTAGTCTAGTCTACACACTATGCTGCTGCCCTGCTGAGACCAGCTCAGTCGGGGAGACCCTAACCCAGTGGTGCTAGAGGAATTAAAGACACACACACAGAAATATAGAGGTATGAAGTGGGAAATCAGGCATCTCACAGCCTTCAGAGCTGAGAGCCCTGAACAGAGATTTACCCATGTATTTATTAACAGCAAGCCAGTCATTAGCATTGTTTCTATAGATATTAAATTAACTAAAATATCCTTTATGGGAAACAAAGGATGGGCCGAATTAAAGGAATAGGTTAGGCTACTTAACTGCAGCAGGATCATGTCCTTAAGGCAGAGATTGCTCATGCTATTGTTTGTGGCTTAAGAATGCCTTTAAGCGGTTTTCCGCCCTGGGCGGGCCAAGTGTTCCTTGCCCTCATTCCGGTAAACCCACAACCTTCCGGCGTGGCCGTTATGGCCATCATGAACATGCCACAGTGCTGCAGAGATTTGGTTTATGGCCAGTTATGGGGCCAGTTTATGGCCAGATTTTGGGGGGCTTGTTCCCAACACTGCCCAACCCAATGACACTACTCCTGCCTGGCGTTTTGCAAGCTTCCATGGCTGAAGTCTACAGACCACACTACTTGCTCCCTGTTGTAAAGATCTCACTCATTACACTTCTTATCAATCTCATAATTTCACTGGCCAACTGGTTCTCTCAGCTGCCGGGTCTTTCCCGCAGACCTGGCTAACCGACAGATGAAAGGAGTACTCAGACACAGGTACACAGTATAAGAGCAGCTAGGGGACTGCTGGTCTCTAGTGGCCAAAGTGCCGCCACCCTGAGAAGCTGGAGCTACTTGCTTTTATTCAGTGTAGGCACAATGCCAAAAGCCTGGAGCAAACACAATCTGTGGGTAATTAACATTTATTGTTCCCCTTTCAGGGAACATCAGGCATGTGGATGATCAAAGGTCTGCTCCTGGTCAACATAAATAAACAAGCCTGTTTAAGATGAATTCCCCTACACTCCCTTGTACCTACTCCTTGCCCTCTGCCTCAAGGTGAGAGAACAGCTGCCTTCAGCTATTCTCCCCTAAAGCTCTGCAGAGCCTTCTGACCTTTCAGAAGGCCTGCTCCTTTCCCTGTAGTTTCTCTCACCACTCTGACCAATCTCCTACAGTCAGCATTTCTAAGTCAGCTCACTGAGGCATGTGGAGTGTTCTAGATACACTAAGTACTATTTGCAGACTATAGGGAGTAAGGGATATGAAGTTTGTCTCAGTCTGATTGATCTTGACATCTCTTTGTTTCTGTGCCATTCTAGTGCTCCTGCCTCACATTTGAATTGGGAATAAACCAAATGCCAGGCTTCCCACAAAATGCTATATTTTCACCCAGGCTATGCCTATGGAAGTATGTCACTTGTCCTGATGTTTTCAGGTTCCTTAACATTAAAATGTAATCCCTTACACTGACGTTTAGCCCCATACAGGCAGTATATCAATAACTGATTCCTGACCAGCTCCCCTCATGTGTCTCTTTCCTTCTTTTCACATATTCTCTGGGTAGAAGGAATGGGACTTCTACTTGCCCTTTTTCTTTGGACTTCTACTTCCCCTTTTCCTTTGGACTTCTGCTTCCCCTTTTTCTTTCTGTTATGTCACATTTTCCTTCTTCCCAGGAACACTGAGTCTTATGGCTGAGCATTAAAAACAGATAAATAAGAGTTAAGATAAACTCATCTCATGATAAGGGGACACATTAGGAAAATATTTTTATCTGTCACATGTACATTTTTGAAAATCACATTTCTTTTCTTTTTTTTTTTTTTGAGATGGAGTCTTACTCTGTCACCAGGCTGGAGAGTGCAGTGGAACAATCTCGGCTCACTGCAACCTCCGCCTCCTGGGTTCAAGTGATTCTCCTGCCTCAGCCTCCTCAGTAGCTGGGGCTACAGGTGTGTGCCACCATGCCCAGCTAATTTTTGTGTTTTTAGTAGAGACAGGATTTCACCATTTGGCCAGGATAGTCTCAATCTCTTGACCTTGTGATCTACCTGCCTCGGCCTCCCAAAGTGCTGGGATTATAGGCGTGAGCCACCATGCCCAGCCACATTTCTTTTTGAGCTCTGCTGGCAAAGACACCTGGAGCTAATAGAAACGTTGGAAATGTTTGTTTTCTGGATGTTTTGACCCTAACTCTACCACCCCAAGAAATTATCACCACTACTGTAATATAAATAATTAGTTCAATAAATATATTGAAAGCTTGCTGTGTATCAAGCATTATTCTTAGAAGACAATTCTTGAATAGTGACTAAGAGTAAATTGGTCAAAGAAAGCAGCAGGCAATTGGAGTTCACAATATGTATGAAGTGATGGGAAGTTGTACAAAAGATGATCTTGGTTCTGTAGAATATAGGATCCTATTCTTGAGTAACTCATAGTCCAGACGGCCAGGGTGGCATTTAACAAAATACTTATATTTACTTAATAGGCAAATGATTTTAAAATGTCAATTATAAAGTTATATGGAAGTTTAGGTGAAAAAGTGATTGATTCTGCATGGGGAAGTTTAGAGCTATTGATGCTTGAAAACATTTAATGATGAATTTATTGCTGCCTTAAGGCAATTCCAGTCAGCACAGCAGGACTGGTTTTGCTTATGAGCATTTAGTCAAGCTTGTATTACGTTTCTTTACTGTTGTTAAGTTGGCGGAAATGTTTTTATCATTGAGAACTGAAATGGTATATATTTCAGACTTAGGTCCTCATTTTGTTAAAGCAATTTTTGTATGAGCTGAAAAAAAAATCAGAAGTAATTCTAGTCCTTACCAGACACAGTGTGCATAAGGCATAGAAGATAGGCCAGGGTGCCTGGATGTCAGGAGAAAAGAGATAGGATGTGAAGTTAGAATCATGTAGAGCCATTTAGGCCATAAAAAGTTGGGATTTTGTCATAAGAGTAATGAGCAGACATAGATGAGTTTTAAGTAAACCAGTAATAAAAGTCTCATTTGCAATTTTAAGTATCACTCTACTGTGTGGCAAATGGTTTACATGACGGTAAGAGAACTATTGCAATAGCCTATTTAAGAGGTGATAATGGCTTAGTCAATAATGATTATAGTAAAAATGGTGAAAAATAATTGGATTCACTTGTACATTGAAGATAAAGCCAATGTGGCTCCCTGTTATATTGGGTAGAAGCTGGGAGGAAAAGGACAGAATCAAAAATAGTAATTACAATTTTATCTTTAAGCATAAGGGGTAGATGGTGGTACCATTTACTGAAATAGTGAGAACTTGGGGAAGAATAAAATAGGGGTAAAATTGATAGTTCCATTCTAAACATAGTATCTCTAAGAAGCCCACTATGAATATTGTCTAATTAGAAATATATGAATCTGAAATACTTCAAAGGAATACAGGCTGGAGGCTTGCATTTGGATGTGATAGGGAAGTTTAAGTCATTGGGCTAAATAAGATGAGCTGCAACAAGTGTTCCAAAATAGAATAGATGAGCAGAGATGGTTTAAGCAGAGATAGAGCAACCTGAAAAAGTGACTGGTAAAGAGTGGTGAGAGAAAAAAGAGGAATGATGACAGAATTTTAAATTCCTTTTCTCAAAGAGAAAAAAAAAGGTATATCAAATGCTACAGACTTGACAATTAAAACAAGGCATAGATGTGACCACAGAATTTGGTATCAAAGAAGACATTTTGATGATGTAATTTGTATATTTTAAATAACTCTATTGAGGTACAATTGACATACAATACAGAAACCTCTTGTACTTAAAGTGTACTATTCAGTAAGTTTTGACATAAGTGTAGAACCAAGATAATAAGTACATTTACCACTCCCAAGAGTTTTCTTGTTCCCTTTCATTCTTATTCCTCTCTGACTCCTTTTTGTTCCCAGCCAACCACTTCTCTATTTTTCACTATATATATTAGTTTGATTTTCTTAGAATTGTCTAGTGTGGGCTCCTTTTTTTTCCTGACTTTTTTATTTAACATAATTTGAGGTTTATCCAAGTTGTTATGTGTATTGATAGTTCTTATGCTTTTACTGCTTAGTAGTAATTCATTGTATTAATACTCTACAGTTGTTTATTTATTCACTTGTTGAAGAACATGTGGGTTGCTTCCAATTTTAGCTTCTAAAATTAAAGCTTCTCTGAACATTTGTATAGATGGCTTTGGTGGATGTGGGTAGATCATATAGTGTAATGAACTGCCTAAAAATCTGTCATGGCTTGATATTACATACAATTATTTGTATAACCCAATTTTTTGAAGTTTTATAAATATGTTTACATTTAGTTCTATGATTCATTTTGAGTAAACTGTTGAATATGGCATGAGGTATAAATTAAAGTAACTTTTATCTACATATGGATATCCAACTGTACTAGCACAATTTGTTGAAATGCTATTTGTTGTACACCTAATTACTTTTGGATCTTTGTCAAAATTGTTCATTTATGAGTGGATTTTTTTTTCTGGGCTTTTTTGTGTTCCATTGAAATATGTTTTTATTTTAATGCTCTCATTGTCATGCTGTCATGATTATTGTAACTTTATAATAAATCTTGCAGTTGGGTAATATTTGTCCTCCAACTTTGTTCTTTTTCAAAATATTTTGGCTATGCTTGGTCCTTGCCATTTCCATATGAATTTTATAACCAGTTTGTCAATTTCAGAAAATCTGCCTCTTAACAGTTTTGAATGGGCTTATGTTATATCTATAGACCAGTCTGTGGAGAATTGACATGTTAACAATATGGTGCCTTCCAATCCACGAATATGGCATATATCTTTCCACATCTTTAGATCTGCTTTATTTTCTCTCAGCAACATCTTGTAGTTTTCAATATATAATTCTTTTCTATCTTTTGCCAGATTTATCTTAAGTATTTCGAATTTCTGATGCTATTATAAATGGTATTTTTCTTCCCTTTTCAATAGCTTGTGAGCAAAATCTAGACATATAATTGTTTTCTGTTTCTGCTAACTTGATTTTATTTAGGGGGTGTATGTGCAGGTTTTTCACATGGGTAAATGCATGTTTCGTGTACAGATTATTTTTTCACTGAGGCTATGAGCATATTACCCAATAGGTAGATTTTTTTTTATTCTCACCATCCTCCCATTCTCACGCTCAAGTAGTCTCCAATGTCTATTGTTCCCTTCTTTGTGTCCATGTGTACTCAGTGTTTAGCTCCTACTTATAAAAGAAAACACACGGTAGTTAGCTATCTATTTCTGCATTAATTCACTTAGGATAATGGCCACCAGCTGTATTCATGTTGCTGCAAAGGACATAGTTTCATTCCTTTTATGGCTGCATAGTATTCTATTATATATATGTATCACATTTTCTTTATCCAACACACTATTCATGGGGACCTAGTTTGATTCCATGTCTTTGCTATTGTGAAAAGTGCTGTGATGAACATAGGCATGCATGTGTCTTTATGGCCAAAAGATATATATTCCTTTGGGAATAAACCCAGTAATGGGATAGCTGGGTCAAATAGTAGTTTTGTTTTAAATCCTTTGAGAAATCTCCAAACTCATTTCCCCAGTGGCTGAACTAAATAGATTTCCAGTAGCAGTGTGTAAGTCTTCTCTTTTCTATGCAACCTCAACAACCTATGTTATTTTTTGACTTTTTAATAATAGCTATTCTACCTAGTGTGAGATGGTATCTCTGATTTGCATTTCTTTAATATTAGTGATATTCTCATGTTTTCATATGCTTGTTGGCTGCCGGTATGTATTCTTTGAGAAGCAACTGTTAATATTCTTTGCTGGTTTTTTAACAGGGTTATTTGGGTTTTACTTGTTGATTTGCTTAAGTTTCTTATGGATTCTGGATACCAGACTTTTGTCAGTTGCATAGTTTGCAAATATTTTCTCACTTTCTATTGGTTATCTGTTTACTCTGTTGATAGTTTCTTTTGCTGTGCAGAAGCTCTTTGGTTTAATTAAGTCCCATTTTTGTTACAATTGCTTTTGGAGTCTTCATCATGAATTCTTTGCTAGGTCCTATGTCCGGAATAGTATTTCCTAGGTTTTCTTTTAGGGTTTGTATACCTTTAGGTTTTATATTTAAGTCTTTAATCTGTCTTGAGTTGTTTTTGCATATGGTAAAAAGAAGGGGTCCAGTTTCAATCTTCTGCATATGACTAGCCAGTTATCCCAGCACCACTGAATAGGGAGTCCTTTCCCTTTTGCTTGTTATTTTTGACTTTGTTGAAGATCAAATGTTCCATTCATCTATGTGTCTGTTTCTATATCAGTACCGTGCTGTTTTTATTTCTATAGTCTTGTAGTATATTGAAGTTGGGTAGTGTGATACTTCCAACTTTGTTTTTTTTTTTCCCTTAGGATTTCTTTGTCTATTTGAGCTCTTATTTTTGTTTCACATGAATTTTAGAATAATCTTTTTTTTAATTCTGAGAAAAATGTCATTGGTTTTTTTATTGGAATAGCATTGGATCTATAAATTGCTTTGGGCAGAAAGACCATTTTAACAACATTGATTCTTCCTATTCATGAGCATGGAATATTTTTTCTGTTTGTTTCTGTTATGTTTGATTTCTTTCAGCAATGTTTTGTAATCTTGTTATACAGATTTGTCACCTCCCTCGTTAGCTGTATTCCTAGGTATGTTATTTCTTTTGCAGCTATTTTGAATGGGATTGTGTTCTTGATTTCACTCTCAGCTTGGATATTATTTGTGTATAGAAATGCTACTGATTTTTGTGCATTGATTTTGTATCCAGAAACTTTGCTAAAGTTGTTTATCAAACCTAGGTGCCTTTGGGCAGAGACTGTGGGATTTTCTAGGTACTGAATCATATCATCTGTGAAGAGAGATCATTTAACTTCCTCTCTGCCTATTTATTTTTCTTGTTTAATTGCTCTGGCTGGAACTTCCAGTACTGTATTGCATAGGAGTGGTGAGAGTGGATATCTTGTCTTGTTCTGATTCCCAGGGGAATACTTTCAGCTTTTTCCCGTTTAGTATGATGTTGCCTGTGGTTTTGTCCAAGATGGCTCTTATTATTTTGAGTTATGTTCCTTCAGTGTCTAGTTTGTTGAGGATTTTTAACATGAAGGGATGCTAAACTTTATTGAAAGCCTTTTCTGTAGACACGTTGAGATAATCAAGGGTGTTTTGTTTTTAGATCTGTTTATGTAGAAATACAGGGTTTTTCCATGTATTTAACCTATGCAACCTTGCTACCCTCACTTGTTAGTTCTAGTAGCACATTTTTAGTTATGTAGGATGTTCTATATAGATCATATTGTCTTATGAAAATTATGGCATCTCTATTTCTTCTTTTCAAATCTAGATGCCTTTTATTTCTTTATCGTGTCTGATTGCTCTGGATCATACTTCCAGTAAAATATTTAATAGATTTACTGAGAGCAGATATCCTTGTCCCTCTTTGGCTTTGGGAAAGCAAGCATATGAAATATGACGTTAGCTGTAAATTTTTACTTGTTACCTTTCATCTTTTTAAGAAAACTCCCTTTTCTTCTGACTCTGCTGTGAATTTTTATTAGAAAAGAATGTTGGATTTGTCAAATGCTTTCCCTGTATCTTTTGAAAGATCATATGATTCTTTCCTTTTTAGTTTTTTAAATGATATTTAATATTGACTAATTTTCAATGTTAAGAATTTTTTCTCTTGGACAGAATCCTATTTGACCATGAAATTCTTCTTATATATTAGATACTTCATTTATTAAAAATTGTGTTCATGGAGAATTTGTATTATAAATTTTATATTCTTTTTAATTATTATTTTAAAATTTTATTTTAAATTGAGAAATATATATTTATGGAGTGCAAGGTGATGTTTCGATATATGTTTATGATGTGGAATAATATCATCGGCTTACTAAGAAATCCATCACCTCACATACTTATTTTTTTGTGTTAAAAACATTTAACATCTGCTTTTTTAGCAATTTTGTAATACACAACTTATTATTTATTATACTCACCATTCCATACAATACATCACTAAAGCTTATTCCTCCTAACTGAAACTTTGTACTCATTGATCAATATCTCTCTTTTTCCCTATCTCTGGTAACCATCATTCTATTCTGTGCTTCTATGAGTTCAACATTTCTAGCTTCCATCTATATGTGAGAGCATGCATTATTTGTATTTCTGTGCCTGGCTTATTTCACTCAACTTAATGTTCTCCAGACTCATTAATGTTATTGAAAATGACAAGATCCCCCCATCTCCTTTTAAGGCTGAATAGTATTTCACTGTGTATATACACTACATTTTATGTATGTATTTATTTAGTTATTTATTTGAGACAGAGCCTCACTGTTGCCTAGGCTGGATGGAGTGCAGTGGCATGATCTCTGCTCACTGCAACCTCTGCCTCCTGGGTTCAAGAGATTCTCCTGCTTTGGCCTCCCAAAGTGCTGGGATTACAGGTGTAAGCCTCCGTGCCTGGCTTCTTTATCCATTTATGATGTACACCTATACTGCCTCCATATCTTAGCTACTGTGAATAATGATGCAATGATATCAAGTTTTCCCAGTACCATTTGTTGAAGACTGTTCTGTCTCCATTGTGTGTTCTTGGCACCTTTGTCAAAAATCAATTAACCATAAATATGTGTATGTATTTCTGGGTGCTATATCCTTCCATTAATCATTGTGTCTATTTTTATGTTAGTACCATGTTCTTTTGATTAGGATAGCTTTGTAGTATATTTTGAAGGCAGGTAACATAAAAACGCCAGCTTTGTTCTTTTTTCTCAAGATTAATTTGGCTATTTGAGATCTTTTATGGTTCCAAACAAATTTTAAGAATTTTTTTCTATTTCTATATTAAATAACATTGGAAATTTGAAAGTGATTACATTGAATCTGCAGATTTCTTTGTGTGGTATGGACATTTAAACAATGTTAACACTTTTTTTTAATATACTTTAAGTTTTAGGGTACATGTGCACAATGTGCCGGTTAGTTATGTATTATACATGTGCCATGTTGGTGTGCTGCACCCATTAACTCATCATTTAACATAGGTATATCTCCTAATGCTATCCCTCCCCCATCCCCCCACCCCACAACAGGCCCCTGTGTGTGATGTTCCCCTTCCTGTGTCCATGTGTTCTCATTGTTCAATTCCCACCTATGAGTGAGAACATGTGGTGTTTGGTTTTTTGTCCTTGCGATAGTTTGCTGAGAATGATGGTTTCCAGCTATCAAAAAGTGGGCAAAGGGTATGAACAGAGACTTCTCAAAAGAAGACATTTATGCAGCCAAAAGAAACAATGTTAATACTTTGATAATGAACATGGGATAGCTTTCCATTTATTTATGCCTTCTATAATTTCTTTCATCAATGATTTATTATTTCAGTATGCTGATCTTTCACTCTTTAGTTAAATTTACTCCTAAGTATTTTTTATACTGCTGTAAATGGGTTTAATTTCTTAATTTTTTCAGATAATTTATTAGTGTGAAAAAATGCCATTAATTTTTTATGTTGATTTTGTACCCTAAAATATTTTGTATGTTGATTTTGTACCATAAAATTTTTGCATGTTGATTTTGTACCCTAAAATATTCTTGGATTTGTTTATCAGTTCTAACAGTTTTTTTGATGCAGTCTTTAGAGTTGCCTATAAAAAATCATATCATCAGCAAACAGAGACAAACTTTTTCCTTTCCTATTTGGATATCTTTTATTTCTTTTCCTTGTCAAATTGCTCTGTCTAGAACTTACAATACTATGTTGAATAGTAGTGAATAGTAGTGGTGAAAGCAGGCATCCCTGTCTTATTCATAATCTTAGAGGAAAAGCTTTCAACTTTTCACCTTAGCATAATGTTGGTCATAGGCTTTTTCTTTCCTTTCTCTTTCTCTTTTTCTTTCTTTCTTTCTTTTTTTTAAGACAGAATTTCACTCTTGTTGCCCAGGCTGGAGTGCAACAGCACAATCTTGGCTCCCTGCAACCACCACCTCCCAAGTTCAAGCAATTCTCCTGTCTCGGCCTCCTGAGTAGCTGGGATTACAGGTGCCCACCACCATGTCCGGCTAATTTTTTGTACTTTTAGTAGAGAGAGGGGGTTTCACCGTGTTGGCCAGGCTGGTCTTGAACTCCTGACCTCAGGTGATCCATCCACCTCAGCCTCCCAAAGTGTGGGATTACGGGATTACAGGCGTGAGCCACCACGCCCGGCCTGTCACAGGCTTTTTATATATGCCCTTTGTTGTGTTGAGGTACATTCCTTCTATGCTTAATTTATTAAGAGTTTTTATCATAAAAGGATGTTGAATTTTATCAAAAGCTTTTCCTGCATCTATTGTGATGATCATATGGTTTTTGTCCTTTATTCTTGTCCTTTAACATGGTATATCACATTTATTAATTGTCTTCTCTATGTTGAACTACCTTTCCATCCCAGGAATAAATTGTCCCGATGAAAGTTTTAATTCTTTCATTACTGTCTGGCTTTGGTATAGAAATGTTGTTCTTGTAGAATGAATTTGGTAGTATTATCTCTTCCTCAATTTTCTGTAATAGTTTGATTAGAAATGGTAGTTATTCCTTTATTAAATATTGGCAGAATTAAATCAGGAAAGTCTTATGGGCCAGGATTATTTTGTGGCAGGGGAAGTGATCTTAGTTACACTAGAGTGAGCTTTATTAATATGTGCTCAAGAAATTAATCTATTTCACTTAAGTTGTCAAATTTATTGGCATAAATATTTTATAATATTCCCATACCCTTTTAATATCTGTAACATCTGTGGTAATGTCACCTCTGTCTTTCCTGGTATTAGTAATCTGTCACTTTTTATTTTTCCTAATCAGTATGCTTAAAAGTTTATCAATTTTATGGAACTTCTGAAAGAACCAGGTTTTGAACTACTGATTTTTCTCTATTGTTTATATGTTTTATATTCCATCTGTATCCCCCTTTGTTTATTTCACTTCTGTTTACTTTAGTTTTGATTTACTTTCTTTTTTATAGCTTCTTATGATGCAAACTAAGATAATACATTTGAGATCTATTTTCATTTTAAATAGGCATTTAGAGCCATAATTTTCCTTCTAAGTACTGGTTTAGTGACATCACGCACGTTTTAAAAATATTATGTTATCATTTTCATTTAGATGAAAATGTTTCATAGTTTTTCTTTTGAGATGAGTTATTTAGAAGTATGTTATTTTGATTTTATATCTTCTATAGTTGTTTATACATCTTTCTGTAATTTTTTAGGTACTCATACTGTGGTTAGAAAACACATTTCAAATTTCAACTGATATGTTTTATAATTAATTTGGTTTTTCTTTGTGGACAGTAAAAATATGTATTCTACTGTTGAGTGTTCTATAAATGCCAGTTAGATCAGATTCTTTGATATCATTTTAAGTCTTATATATCTTTATTGATTTTCTGTTTTATTGTTCATTCAATTATTGAGAGAAGAGTATTGAAATCTTTGAATATCATTATGTATTTTTCTATTTATCTTTGCAATTCTATAAGTTTGTTTATGTTGACAGAAGGTGGTGTGAAAACAGAGAAATACAGACCACTGTCTGGGTGCTAAAGTCATGAGGCAGCATTAGATCAAGGAGATAATTAGATAGTAAGAGAGTGGGTTGACAGCGGACAGAGGAATAAACTCTATTGGTAAGACCTTTAGGAAAACCTGTGTATTGTGAAGAAGATGAGGAGATTTAGTTCCCCAAAAATGTCAACTATCTTACTCCCAGGCCTTGAGGTATGCATGGGGCTGCATACAAAAATGCCACCATTAGATAGGACTAAAGAGAAAGAGATAAGCTTGGGGTAAAGTCTATTATACAATAATTGCAAAGCTAATTTGCATCTTCTATGAGAAAAAAAGAAAATACATGCTATGGACTAAATGTTTGTGTCCTCCCCAAATTAATAAGTACTTTAATAGTAATTAGATCATGAGAGTGGAACTCCCATGATGAAATTAGCATCCCAAGAAGAAGAGGAAGAGAGTTAGCCCTCTCTGTTCTCTGTCATATGAAAATGCAATAAGAAAATGGCCATCTGCAAACCAGGAGACAGGTCCTCACCAGACACTGAATGTGCTGACACGTTGATAAGGAGATTAGTATGAGTGTGACCCATGGACTTAATCAGCTATCTCAACACAAACCAGGAATGGAGATAGTATTATACTAGCATAAACATTGCAAGTTGGAAAGAAAGGGAACAGAGAAAATAAGATGAAATGAAGGAAGGCTACGAATGTGCTTTTCTTTCAAGAAAAGGGAAGAAGGACCCAGGTGATTCACAGATCAGTGGGGCCACTGCCTAGGTTTCAACAGGGCAAGAGGCCTGCAAGAAAAGCTGTGAGTATGGGGCTGCCCACGGGAGCCCTAGGAGTGAATCCTGTCCCAGCAGAGAATATAAATGAGTCCCTGGAAGGGAGCTGTGGCATGGGCATTACTCCACTAAGCTGTGGGGATGAGGCTGACACCCCAGTGGGCATGGAGGACAGAGTGTCAAGCTAGAGAGGAATATCCTTGAGCTTTGAGATCTCATGGAGTTTATCTTGCTAGGTTTTGGACTTTCTTGAAACCTATTACCTCCTCTCTTTCCCATTTCTCCATTTTAGAATGGGAATTCCTCTTTTATGTCTTTCCCACTATTAAATTTTGGGAGCACATAACTTGTTTGGTTTTATAGGTTTATAGTTGGAGAGGAATTTTGCCTCAAAGTGAATTATACCTTGAGTTTCACCCCTATATGATTTAGATAACATTTAGATGAGACTTTGGACTTTAAACTGAGTTGATTCTGGAACAAGTTAAGAATTATGGGGCTGTTGGAATGGAAAGAATATATTTTGATTGTCAGAAGGACATGCATTTTAGCGGGCAGGAGTGAAATGCTTTGGATTGAATACTTGTATCACCCCCAAATTCATATATGGAACCCCTAATATGATGGTTTTGGGATATGGGGATGTTGTGATGTAATTAGGCCATGAGGATGGAGCTGCCATGATAGGATTAGTGTCCTTACAATAAGAGAGAGCTAGCCCCATATCTCTGCTCTCTGCCCTCTGCCATGTAGAGATACAGTAAGTAGATGGCCATCAGCAAACCAGGAAGCATGCCCATACCAGACACTGATCTGCTGGCACACTGATCTTGTACTTCCCAACCTCTGCACAACTTTGTAAAATAAATGTATGTCATTCAAGCCACCCAGTTTGTGACAATTTGTTATAGCAGCATGAACTGGTGAAGGCTATATTTTTGTGTGTGTGTCTATCAATTGATCGATAGTAATTACTATAGAGTTAGGCATTGTTTAATAATAGAGATAGATTCTGAGAAATGTGTCACTAGGCTATTTTGTCATTTATGAACATCGAAAAGTATACGCACATAAACCTCTACGCATCTAGGCTATGTGGTGTAGCCTATTGCCCCTAAGCTACAAATCTGTAGAGCATGTTACTGTACTGAAACTATTGTAACACAATGGTATTTGTGTATCTGTACATTTTAAAATATAGAAAAAATGCTCCCATGGCTGCTAGGTGATAGGAATTTTTCAGCTCCATTATAATCTTATGGGACCACTGTTGCATATGTGGTTTCATTGACCAAAAAGTTGTTATATGGTAGACACACACACACACACACACACATACACACACACACATACACACACACACATACACACAAGTAGCCTATAAGTGGACCCAAACTAGGAATAATTCCTAAGAGACTTTTAAATTCATGGCCTACTAAAGAAAATTAACATATTTTCTACCTGGACCACATGACCATGATGAGATAGTAGGTCCTGGTGTCTTTACTTAAGCAACAGTGGTATGAATTTCTTTAACTTTTAATTTTGAAACAAATAATCTGAGAAAAAGAACCATAGTAATGGCCTAATATATATTTCATGGCTAACTAAAACACATCGAAAATTGATTGCAATGCATCCAACATGTCCACTTCTGACTTTTTAAATCACTCTTTCCTCCTCATGTAGTCCTCGTCTTCCTGGGTTGAGATTCATTCTGCTGACAATAATGCTGCTAGGCATTTATAGCAGCATGACTTCTTAAATCTCTCTCGTATACTAATAACGAAGTTTTGCTGCCTATGCTTTTGTGTTCCAAATGCTGTTGTTATTCTGCTTCATTTCCTTTTCACTTTTTATTAATTTTCTTTCTTGGCTTTTTTGACATTTGAGGCTAGTCACACGTTACTGAGTGAGTAAAAGATAGCTCTCTCTGTAGAAGAAATTTTAATTATTTGTAATGTATGGTAAGGTCAGTTTTCTGATGCTACTCATTTAGGTTTTTATTAAAATCTACTTCCTTTTGAACTACTTCATTTATTCCCTAAGGGTCTTCTTTGGTCAACTACTCTGTAAAACAGGATTCTATGAGACTACATTAGAGTTTCTCAGACTTAGAGTCGATGATCTAAATGGGGACATAATTATGTTGGAAACATTAATTTCTACTCTAATTTCCACAGAAATTTTTGTGTAAACAATTTATTGTGAGCAAATGCAGTCTTTTCTTGTCATTGCGACAACAATATTTTCATATTTGTCATAAAAAAACAAAACTTTCCCTGTCTTCCAGAGTGTGGAAGCAAGCTAAGATTCTTATACCTTGTTTTGAAGGAATCAGTTTTCTGAAGGAAGAAAATAATAGCAGAGGAAGTCTATATGTAAATAAATTCTGAGCTATTTTCCCACCCGTTTTCATCTTCAAATTCAACTACTCTGAGGATATCCTCTAAATGCTATAGCTGAAAACTGAGAAGAAAAAAAACAAAAACAGAAATTGTAAGAGCAATCAGAACGTCTTGCTTTGTGGTTTGGTTTAATCCGTGTGTAATTGACATCCCAGAATACTGCCAGAAGTATTCTTAAAATAATAAGCTCTAACTGTGAGATTATCCAATACAATAAATGTGAGTATTGATGAATTCAGACAAATTCTAAGAAGCATTCTTTTGAAAATGCTGGATTTTCCTGTGGTGATAGTTTACTTCCTTTGCCCACTGATCAAAGCCCCTAAATGTACTAGTGTTTATAAATCAAATTCTCATTTTTCCCCTTACTGATTTTTGTTGTTGTTGTTGTTCTGAGGGTAAAGCTCAAGCTGGGCCAGATGACTCTGCATGATTCTAAGGTTATATTGATCAGACTTCCAAACTGAAGATTTGCTGTAAATAGTAAATGATAAACCAAACAGATGGGGTAGTGTTTGTTTTTTTTTTATATACATTCACTAAAACAAGAATAGACACACTCTGGTATAGATCAAGGATTTTTCAACCCTGGGCAGCTCTTGAAAGCCAAAGGCCATATCTGTGTTGTCAAGGCATAGTTTGCTGTATAGTTATATGAGGCAATTCTAAGCTTTTGATTCAGACATAGCGGATTATTTACAAGAAGTCCAGGCGTATTATTTTCTGCTACCTATGGAGAAAACCTGTTTTTTTTTAATTTTATTTATTTATTTTTACTTACCTTTGCATACTACAATGGCTTCAGTGTAGGTTTAGTCAAAATCAGCAAGATATTTAGAAAAGACAGCTGTATGCGGACTTGTTTTGAGGGATATGAGGAAAATGTCCTTCTGCCTCCCATTACAAACTACAAAGCCCATATGTTACTACTAATTAAATGTTTAACATTCACAAATGTTGATCAAGGTTACTATTAAACCTCCACTTATTACTAACCCTGCTATTATAGGCATGGTCTTAACATTTCTGAGCCTTAGTTTATCTATCTTTTCCAAAGGTTATAATGATGGTATAGATATCATGTAATTGTTTTGAGGACTATGTGAAACAGTCTATATGAAGTGCTCAATACTGCTACTAACAACTTAATTTTAGTTGTAGTTATTGTTACTATCATCCTCATTATTCTCATGAGGCCTTTCCAAATCTTTATAACTTTGAGGACACTCAGTCCTTCTCTGTGGTAGGAGAGAAGAGAAAAATCAGTCGGTGGAGTAAGCAGCTACTGTCGTTAACAGTTCAAGTCAATTCATCACAGTCACCTAGAGAATGTACTTTCCTGTCATCCAGGCTTTGGGCTTCTGCCCATATAGCAATGGGTCTAGATAGCACAAGGGAAGCCACACTGAGGTACTTATACCCAGGACATATCCACTAACTATGTTCATGTTGCAGAGTGAGACAGATCCACAGAGTGAAGTTCTGTGAAGTTCTCTATGTTGAAACTTCAGTACATTTTTACATCACCTGTGGCCAAAGAGCTGTGATTTCATCCATTATCCACAGTCAAAACTCCTCCCTCTGCTATACATCACTCTATACCTAATTAATGTCATAATTTATATGTGACTTATTTTATCAATATATTATTATCATGAGGAGGATGCCCATAAAAGAGTCACCAGAAGTTGTGTCTCTAAATTGTAGTCTTTGCTTGGCCTTGTCCTGCCCTTGGATAAATGGCAGCTTTGTTCCTATCTCATCTTACTCTTATGGTCACAAATGTAAACGTACTACAGCTTCCCTTCCTAGTGCAGGCTGACAGAGGAAAAATGCATAGCAAAACAGATCAGCTCAGGAAAATAAACGAGTCATACAAGGTGAAGAATGAGACAACCAGTTAATCCATATTTATGAGATGAATTATCCAATGCTCAGACCAACTATCTCCTTAATAGATCAACAATATAAGGCACATTTTTCTTTTAAAATAACTTAGTTTTTTTTCACAGTGTAAGAAAAGAAGAAATATAGTCACATTAGGAAAAAATAGAACTTTTCTGAATTTTCTTATACTTGTCTTATAATTTATTATGTAGAATTGGAGTCAAAAGTGGAGGAAGGTAGCATATGTCATCTATTCAATCCCTAGAATTTGCCCTGGTTATTTTTCTAGAAAATGGCATTCGGAAGCCAATATCTGGGTGCTGGATGTAGTCCTTTTTTAAAATGTTCTGCTTCCAAACCTTCTCAATGGACAGAACTTAAAAAGTTATGTATACATATAAATATGTATTGTGTATATACACACATAAACACATCATGTCTAAAATTATTTACACATTTATCTATTCCTTTTGAAGGCAGTGGGTATATACCAATACTTCCAATGTAAAGCCACCATTGTTCATTTTGCTTGCTCCATATTTTTGACTGCCTTCTTCTATACTGAGAAACCTGGCTTCCCTTATATTTAATGTACTTATTTATTTCATTAAAACCACAATGTGTCAATCTCCTATCAGCACCGATGCACCTTCTGGCAAATCCTCATCACCCCACTCTGAAACCCTGCCCCTCGCTCTCCAGGACAGCTTCAACAACAAGTGCAGACTGCTCATCCCACTCTCTTTTCTTTACGTAGATGACCTTCATACCTGACTCAGTCTTCAAAACCGTGCATGAAGCTTTTGTTCTGCTTAGACACCCTATTTTCTAACTCAGGCTCAGATACTCCATGTAGGACCATGTACCTCATGTACAAGAATATCCTCTTCATCCCTCTGTCTCCAACACCCCACACTGGGTGCCCTCCAGGGAAAGCTTTTCTCACCCTGGTCTGGCTCCAACACACCACACTGGATGGATTCCCTCCTTACCTGTTAGACTAAATGCCCTGTGCTGGGCCACACCCCCATGGAGATTCCCTTCTCATTCTGCTCAGTTTCTGGCCCTATGTGCCAGGCTATCCCCTTACCACAGGAATGTCTTCCTCACTCCATTTAAGCTCTGACATCCCACACTGGGAAGCCCTTCCATGTGGATGTCCTCATCATCAGCTTGGGATGTTACCCATTATGGCTCCTTCTAATATGTTCATGTTGGTTTTCATGGATCAATATTCTCCCTCTTAATCATTTTCTTCATAATTTCCATTTATTTATATTTTTAATTTGATTTTGGAATAATGGTTTTTTAGACCATTAAATGAGTTTTCCACAGAGGCCAGACATTTCTTTATTCCATGTATTATACTGCTAACTAAAAAATAATAACTAATTTTTAATCTAGAAAGTCTTGTATATTTTGCTCTTACTGTATTTCTTTTAAAATTATACACTGCTATGTGTTTCCTCTAGCACTCTGTTTTACTCACTGTGGGTTTGCTGTTTTTGTTCTTTCATTTTTTTGTTTGTTTTTTTCAGTGATCTCCCTTTCTCTAATTTTTAGGTTTCCCTAAATGGGTCATTGGGTATAGCAGATCAGGTCTAGTCATTGGAGGAGTCCTAACACCTCACAAGTGGTGGATGATAAAGCATCCTCCCTTCTTGTAGTTTACTGTAGAAGGAACATACAAGCCTGCATGCCCCTGCTGAGGAAACTTGGGTAGTCCTCCAACTTCCCCAATCTCTTTGCGGAAAAATAAAACAAGGGACTTGGAAAACAACAAGGGGAAATTGATGAGTAGCATCAAGAAACACAGAGAAGAAAATGTAGTAAAGTTTTAAAGTAAGTACCAGAACATAAAGATTGAAAGGTAAATAGAAAGACAATCAGCACCTTATTTCTTGGCAGTTATTCTCCCCTTCTTTGCTGGTCACTAAGATACCCCATTATATTTGCATCTTCTTTTTTTCTTCATTTTGATTTGTTTTGTTTCTCCCTGGATCTTTTTTTACCTCCTTCTGAGAATTCTGTATATGCTCTGTTATTTTTTTTAAGTTTAGATAACTAACATAAGTTTCATTTGAAGTTGTTTAAATTTCAAGGATATTACTTAAGATAGTTGCGAAGGCCTCACCTATGACAGCCTCTGGCACTCCCTCTTGGTCAGAAGAGCACAGAAATGCATTGCTAACATGAAGTACTTCCATGCTCATCAACATGCCACACTGCCCTGGCCCTCACACACGTTATTCTCTTGTGGTGAAATTCCACGCTCTCTCACAGGCTGTCACCCATGGCATAGGCAGTTTGGTTTACTAGAATTAGCTCATCCTCCCTCAGCATTTGTCGCTGGCCCCAGGCATTTGTTCTTAGGCCTGTGATTGTTACACTGGCCCATTTATCCTTTTAAAGTTGATTCATAGCTTAGTAGGCAGCTTATCAAGGCAGGATAGAAAACTGAGGGAAGTCCATACAGTTCCAGAATTTGTCTTTACCAATTTTATTGGCTAGGTGATTTTCTACAGCCACTCAAATATATGGGATAAGAAGCTTTTTTTTTCCTTTAAGAAAACAGGCCGGGGGCCTACAAACCTGTAATATTTCTCATTGGCAAGTAATATGAGATTGTAGTGTTGTTTACAAAAACTTCATTTTTAATTAAGAGTAACACCCCAGTAAGGTGTTAAAAAAGATACCAAATAATTTTTTCTTTAGTGATTTTTATTTTTTAATAAAATCTTTACTATTTTTATTTTTTAAATTAAATTATATTAAATATATTTTCAGACAAAGTCTCACTCTGTTGCCTAGGCTGGAGTGCAGTGGTCCTTTCTCAGCTCACTGCAACCTCCACCTCCTGGGTTCAAGCAATTCTCATGCCTCAGTCATCAGGTAGCTGGGATTATAGGCATCCGCCACCATGCCTGGCTAATTTTTGTATTTTTAGTAGAGTTAGGGTTTTGTTATGTTGGCCAGGCTGGTCTCGAACTCCTGGCCTCAAGTGATCCACCCGCCTGGGACTCCCAAAGTGTTTTTATGTTTTTAAAGTGTCATACTTGGTTTTTAAATTATTTTTTCTCCAGAATTATTTTGAAGTCTTATTTGATCAGTATCAAGTATTTGGTAACTATAGCTAGGGAGAAAAGTACTGTTGTATAAATCTGAATATCATCCCAGTAGGAAAAACTCATTTGTTTTCTTAATTATTTTAACAGCTCCTTTTATTTTATGTAACTGTTATTCCTGGTTATTTCTCAGTGTCCTAAATATAACTAATAAACAAGAAAACCATTTTAACTAGTTTCTGAAAACATTATCAGTTCATAAACAGTACCTTTTTTTTTTTTTTTTTTTTTTTTTGAGACGGAGTCTCGCTCTGTCACCCAGGCTGGAGCCAGTGGCGCGATCTGGGCTCACTGCAAGCTCCGCCTCCCGGGTTCACGCCATTCTCCTGCCTCGGCCTCTCAAGTAGCTGGGACTACAGGAGCCCGCCACCATGCCCAGCTAATTTTTTTTTTTTTTGTATTTTTAGTAGAGACGGGGTTTCACCCTGTAAGCCCTGATGATCTCGATCTCCTGACCTTGCGATCTGCCCGCCTCGGCCTCCCAAAGTGCTGGGGTTACAGGCGTGAGCTACTGCGCTGGCCACAGTACCTTGTACCTTTAAAATCATTTCATATGTTTATTTTTAAATAAAACTCTGGAGATGACATAGGGAGAAGGCACTTTATAATTGATATAAAGGTATTAGAAAATTTAAAAATTGCTAAATACCTCTTCAACTGCTATTGTGTTTAACTGAATTAATAATAGATGTGTTAAGACCTTATCCCCTTGTTACTACAAATTTTTTTCCATACAGGAATTTTAATTTTTAACCAATACTGAGCTATTACATTCAGTAAACTCAAAAGTACTTGCTACTTGCCTGATATTTTCTCCTAGTTTCTAAGAGGACCTCGATGCCAGCGATTACTTTTCTAATAAGTGTTTTCCTTTTAAATACAACTTTAATTTCATCCCACATATTTCCATATTCAAGATTTTTCCTTGAGTTCAAATTATTTTATGCTTTGTATTGTGATATTTTCTTTGACCCTTGGTTTATTAGTAAATGCACTTCTTATTCTTTTTTTTTTCTTTTATGAGACAGAGTCTTGCTCTGTCACCCAGGCTGGAGTGCAGTGGTGCCATCTCAGCTCACTGCAGCCTGCATCTCCCTGGTTCAAGCAATTCTCCTGCCTCAGCCTCCTGAGTAGCTGGGATTACAGGTGCTGACCACCATGCCCATCTTAACCACATGGAAATTTAAAAAAAGGCCCGTTTTCTTACACTTCTTTCCATTCACAAGTAGATTAAGATTTATAAAATTCATAGAGAGAAAATTTAATTGTTATGAAGTCCACAATTTCTACATCTTCACCATTCTCAGTAGTGACAAACATCTTGGAAAGTGCTTTCCTTCACCAGGCACAACTGTGCTAAGTTGCATATTTTGTATGATTTCATGGAGGAGGAAACAAGAATGTTCCATGTTTATTTCAGAAAAATCAGCATTATATTTTAGAATAAAAGAAACTGTTAGTGGATATATGATACTGTTTTAAGTAATATGCATTTATTACTGAAAAATTAATGAATAATTATTTCAATTATTTATTTCAATATTCAATTGAATATTCAATGAATAATATTCAATTATTTCAATAATTATTTTGATTTTCTCTGGCAAATCTTTTGTTTCATATGCATTTGTATTATTTTTACTTTTGCATAGATCTTTCTATCACTTTTCAATCATTTTTCTCTTTTTGCATCCTTTTCTTCCATGTACTTATTAGACTTACATTACCTCAATTGAAATATTTTTTTTTCTTTTTTTTTTCTTTTTTATTATACTTTAAGTTTTAGGGTACATGTGCACATTGTGCAGGTTAGTTACATATGTATACATGTGCCATGCTGGTGCGCTGCACCCACTAACTCGTCATCTAGCATTAGGTATATCTCCCAATGCTATCCCTCCCCCCTCCCCCCTCCCCACCACAGTCCCCAGAGTATGATATTCCCCTTCCTGTGTCCATGTGATCTCATTGTTCAATTCCCACCTATGAGTGAGAATATGCGGTGTTTGGTTTTTTGTTCTTGCGATAGTTTACTGAGAATGATGGTTTCCAATTTCATCCATGTCCCTACAAAGGATATGAACTCATCATTTTTTATGGCTGCATAGTATTCCATGGTGTATATGTGCCACATTTTCTTAATCCAGTCTATCATTGTTGGACATTTGGGTTGGTTCCAAGTCTTTGCTATTGTGAATAATGCCGCAATAAACATACGTGTGCATGTGTCGTTATAGCAGCATGATTTATAGTCATTTGGGTATGTACCCAGTAATGGGATGGCTGGGTCAAATGGTATTTCTAGTTCTAGATCCCTGAGGAATCGCCACACTGACTTCCACAATGGTTGAACTAGTTTACAGTCCCACCAACAGTGTAAAAGTGTTCCTATTTCTCCACATCCTCTCCAGCACCTGTTGTTTCCTGACTTTTTAATGATTGCCATTCTAACTGGTGTGAGATGATATCTCATAGTGGTTTTGATTTGCATTTCTCTGATGGCCAGTGATGATGAGCATTTTTTCATGTGTTTTTTGGCTGCATAAATGTCTTCTTTTGAGAAGTGCCTGTTCATGTCCTTCGCCCACTTTTTGATGGGGTTGTTTGTTTTTTTCTTGTAAATTTGTTTGAGTTCACTGTAGATTCTGGATATTAGCCCTTTGTCAGATGAGTAGGTTGCGAAAATTTTCTCCCATGTTGTAGGTTGCCTATTCACTCTGATGGTAGTTTCTTTTGCTGTGCAGAAGCTCTTTAGTTTAATTAGATCCCATTTGTCAATTTTGGCTTTTGTTGCCATTGCTTTTGGTGTTTTGGACATGAAGTCCTTGCCCACGCCTATGTCCTGAATGGTAATGCCTAGGTTTTCTTCTAGGGTTTTTATGCTTTTAGGTCTAACGTTTAAATCTTTAATCCATCTTGAATTGATTTTTGTATAAGGTGTAAGGAAGGGATCCAGTTTCAGCTTTCTACATATGGCTAGCCAGTTTTCCCAGCACCATTTATTAAATAGGGAATCCTTTCCCCATTGCTTGTTTTTCTCAGGTTTGTCAAAGATCAGATAGTTGTAGGTAAGCGGCGTTATTTCTGAGGGCTCTGTTCTGTTCCATTGATCTATATTTCTGTTTTGGTACCAGTACCATGCTGTTTTGGTTACTGTAGCCTTGTAGTATAGTTTGAAGTCAGGTAGTGTGATGCCTCCAGCTTTGTTCTTTTGGCTTAGGATTGACTTGGCGATGCGGGCTCTCTTTTGGTTCCATATGAACTTTGAAGTAGTTTTTTCCAATTCTGTGAAGAAAGTCATTGGTAGCTTGATGGGGATGGCATTGAATCTATAAATTACCTTGGGCAGTATGGCCATTTTCACGATATTGATTCTTCCTACCCATGAGCAAGGAATGTTCTTCCATTTGTTTGTATCCTCTTTTATTTCCTTGAGCAGTGGTTTGTAGTTCTCCTTGAAGAGGTGCTTCACATCCCTTGTAAGTTGGATTCCTAGGTATTTTATTCTCTTTGAAGCAATTGTGAATGGGAGTTCACTCATGATTTGGCTCTCTGTTTGTCTGTTGTTGGTGTATAAGAATGCTTGTGATTTTTGTACATTGATTTTGTATCCTGAGACTTTGCTGAAGTTGCTTATCAGCTTAAGGAGATTTTGGGCTGAGACGATGGGGTTTTCTAGATAAACAATCATGTCATCTGCAAACAGGGACAATTTGACTTCCTCTTTTCCTAATTGAATACCCTTTATTTCCTTCTCCTGCCTGAATGCCCTGGCCAGAACTTCCAACACTATGTTGAATAGGAGCAGTGAGAGAGGGCATCCCTATCTTGTGCCAGTTTTCAAAGGGAATGCTTCCAGTTTTTGCCCATTCAGTATGATATTGGCTGTGGGTTTGTCATAGATAGCTCTTATTATTTTGAAATATGTCCCATCAATACCTAATTTATTGAGAGTTTTTAGCATGAAGGGTTGTTGAATTTTGTCAAAGGCTTTTTCTGCATCTATTGAGATAATCATGTGGTTTTTGTCTTTGGCTCTGTTTATATGCTGGATTACATTTATTGATTTGCGTATATTGAACCAGCCTTGCATCCCAGGGATGAAGCCCACTTGATCATGGTGGATAAGCTTTTTGATGTGCTGCTGGATTCGGTTTGCCAGTATTTTATTGAGGATTTTTGCATCAATGTTCATCAAGGATATTGGTCTAAAATTCTCTTTTTTGGTTGTGTCTCTGCCCGGCTTTGGTATCAGAATGATGCTGGCCTCATAAAATGAGTTAGGGAGGATTCCC
Organism: Pan paniscus; assembly: GCF_029289425.2. Classification (NCBI taxonomy): domain Eukaryota; kingdom Metazoa; phylum Chordata; class Mammalia; order Primates; family Hominidae; genus Pan; species Pan paniscus. The sequence goes on along the minus strand of NC_073253.2, from coordinate 116,863,047 downwards.
TCTTTTTCTATTGATTGGAATAGTTTCAGAAGGAATGGTACCAGTTCCTCCTTGTACCTCTGGTAGAATTCGGCTGTGAATCCATCTGGTCCTGGACTCTTTTTGGTTGGTAAACTATTGATTATTGCCACAATTTCAGCTCCTGTTATTGGTCTATTCAGAAATTCAACTTCTTCCTGGTTTAGTCTTGGGAGAGTGTATGTGTCGAGGAATGTATCCATTTCTTCTAGATTTTCTAGTTTATTTGCGTAGAGGTGTTTGTAGTATTCTCTGATGGTAGTTTGTATTTCTGTGGGATCGGTGGTGATATCCCCTTTATCATTTTTTATTGCGTCTATTTGATTCTTCTCTCTTTTTTTCTTTATTAGTCTTGCTAGCGGTCTATCAATTTTGTTGATCCTTTCAGAAAACCAGCTCCTGGATTCATTAATTTTTTGAAGGGTTTTTTGCATCTCTATTTCCTTCAGTTCTGCTCTGATTTTAGTTATTTCTTGCCTTCTGCTAGCTTTTGAATGTGTTTGCTCTTGCTTTTCTAGTTCTTTTAATTGTGATGTTAGGGTGTCAATTTTGGATCTTTCCTGCTTTCTCTTGTGGGCATTTAGTGCTATAAATTTCCGTCTGCACACTGCTTTGAATGCGTCCCAGAGATTCTGGTATGTTGTGTCTTTGTTCTCGTTGGTTTCAAAGAACATCTTTATTTCTGCCTTCATTTCGTTATGTACCCAGCAGTCATTCAGGAGCAGGTTGTTCAGTTTCCATGTAGTTGAGCGGCTTTGAGTGAGATTCTTAACCCTGAGTTCTAGTTTGATTGCACTGTGGTCTGAGAGATAGTTTGTTATAATTTCTGTTCTTTTACATTTGCTGAGGAGAGCTTTACTTCCAACTATGTGGTCAATTTTGGAATAGGTGTGGTGTGGTGCTGAAAAAAATGTATATTCTGTTGATTTGGGGTGGAGAGTTCTGTAGATGTCTATTAGGTCCGCTTGGTGCAGAGCTGAGTTCAATTCCTGGGTATCCTTGTTGACTTTCTGTCTCGTTGATCTGTCTAATGTTGACAGTGGGGTGTTAAAGTCTCCCATTATTAATTTGTGGGAGTCTAAGTCTCTTTGTAGGTCACTCAGGACTTGCTTTATGAATCTGGGTGCTCCTGTATTGGGTGCATAAATATTTAGGATAGTTAGCTCTTCTTGTTGAATTGATCCCTTTACCATTATGTAATGGCCTTCTTTGTCTCTTTTGATCTTTGTTGGTTTAAAGTCTGTTTTATCAGAGACTAGGATTGCAACCCCTGCCTTTTTTTGTTTTCCATTTGCTTGGTAGATCTTCCTCCATCCTTTTATTTTGAGCCTATGTGTGTCTCTGCACGTGAGATGGGTTTCCTGAATACAGCACACTGATGGGTCTTGACTCTTTATCCAACTTGCCAGTCTGTGTCTTTTAATTGGAGAATTTAGTCCATTTACATTTAAAGTTAATATTGTTATGTGTGAATTTGATCCTGTCATTATGATGTTAGCTGGTGATTTTGCTCGTTAGTTGATGCAGTTTCTTCCTAGTCTTGATGGTCTTTACATTTTGGCATGATTTTGCAGCGGCTGGTACCGGTTGTTCCTTTCCATATTTAGCGCTTCCTTCAGGAGCTCTTTTAGGGCAGGCCTGGTGGTGACAAAATCGGTCAGCATTTGCTTGTCTGTAAAGTATTTTATTTCTCCTTCACTTATGAAGCTTAGTTTGGCTGGATATGAAATTCTGGGTTGAAAATTCTTTTCTTTAAGAATGTTGAATATTGGCCCCCACTCTCTTCTGGCTTGTAGGGTTTCTGCCGAGAGATCCGCTGTTAGTCTGATGGGCTTCCCTTTGAGGGTAACCCGACCCTTCTGTCTGGCTGCCCTTAACATTTTTTCCTTCATTTCAACTTTGGTGAATCTGACAATTATGTGTCTTGGAGTTGCTCTTCTCGAGGAGTATCTTTGTGGCGTTCTCTGTATTTCCTGAATCTGAACGTTGGCCTGCCTTGCTAGATTGGGGAAGTTCTCCTGGATAATATCCTGCAGAGTGTTTTCCAACTTGTTTTCATTCTCCGCATCACTTTCAGGTACACCAATCAGACGTAGATTTGGTCTTTTCACATAGTCCCATATTTCTTGGAGGCTTTGCTCATTTCTTTTTATTCTTTTTTCTCTAGACTTCCCTTCTCGCTTCGTTTCATTCATTTCATCTTCCATTGCTGATACCCTTTCTTCCAGTTGATCGCATCGGCTCCTGAGGCTTCTGCATTCTTCACGTAGTTCTCGAGCCTTGGTTTTCAGCTCCATCAGCTCCTTTAAGCACTTCTCTGTATTGGTTATTCTAGTTATACATTCTTCTAAATTTTTTTCAAAGTTTTCAACTTCTTTGCCTTTGGTTTGAATGTCCTCCCGTAGCTCAGAGTAATTTGATCGTCTGAAGCCTTCTTCTCTCAGCTCGTCAAAATCATTCTCCATCCAGCTTTGTTCCGTTGCTGGTGAGGAACTGCGTTCCTTTGGAGGAGGAGAGGCGCTCTGCATTTTAGAGTTTCCTGTTTTTCTGTTCTGTTTTCTCCCCATCTTTGTGGTTTTATCTACTTTTGGTCTTTGATGATGGTGATGTACAGATGGGTTTTCGGTGTGGATGTCCTTTCTGTTTGTTAGTTTTCCTTCTAACAGACAGGGCCCTCAGCTGCAGGTCTGTTGGAATACCCTGCCGTGTGAGGTGTCAGTGTGCCCCTGCTGGGGGGTGCCTCCCAGTTAGGCTGCTCGGGGGTCAGGGGTTAGGGACCCACTTGAGGAGGCAGTCTGCCCGTTCTCAGATCTCCAGCTGCCTGCTGGGAGAACCACTGCTCTCTTCAAAGCTGTCAGACAGGGACATTTAAGTCTGCAGAGGTTACTGCTGTCTTTTTGTTTGTCTGTGCCCTGCCCCCAGAGGTGGAGCCTACAGAGGCAGGCAGGCCTCCTTGAGCTGTGGTGGGCTCCACCCAGTTCGAGCTTCCTGGCTGCTTTGTTTACCTAAGCAAGCCTGGGCAATGGCGGGCGCCCCTCCCCCAGCCTCGCTGCAGCCTTGCAGTTTGATCTCAGACTGCTGTGCTAGCAATCAGGGAGATTCCGAGGGCGTAGGACCCTCCGAGCCAGGTGTGGGATATAGTCTCGTGGTGCGCCGTTTTTTAAGCCGGTCTGAAACGCGCAATATTCGGGTGGGAGTGACCCGAGTTTTCCAGGTGCGTCCGTCACCCCTTTCTTTGACTCGGAAAGGGAACTCCCTGACCCGTTGCGCTTCCCAGGTGAGGCAATGCCTCGCCCTGCTTCGGCTCGCGCATGGTACGCGCACCCACTGGCCTGCGCCCACTGTCTGGCACTCCCTAGTGAGATGAACCCGGTACCTCAGATGGAAATGCAGAAATCACCCGTCTTCTGTGTCGCTCACGCTGGGAGCTGTAGACCGGAGCTGTTCCTATTCGGCCATCTTGGCTCCTCCCTCAATTGAAATATTTATCTTTGAGTGCTATAAGCCCATTGTAATGGGCCTCAGAGACCCTTTTCACAAGATGGCTCGAAGGAGAAGAAGGAAGCTCCTACCCCTCCTAAAGCAGGAGCCAAAGCAAGGCTTTGAAGGTCAAAGTCAAGTAGGCAATGTTGAAGGGTGTCAAGAGTTACAAAAAAAATAAGATCCATATGTCACCCACCTCCCGGCCGTCCAAGACACTGAAACTCTGGAGGTAGCCCAGATATCCTCAGAAGAGTGCCCCCAGGAGAAATAATCTTGACTACTATGCTGTCATCAAGTTTCTGCTGACCACTGAGTCTGCCATGAAGAATATAGAAGACAACAACATGCTTGTATTCATTGTGGATGTTAAAGCCAACAAGCACCAGATCAAACAGGATGTGAAGAAGCTCTATGACATCGATGTAGCCAAGGTCAACACCCTGATTAGGCCTGAGGGAGAGAAGGCATATGTTCAACTGGCTCCTGATTACGATGCTTTGGATGTTGCCAACAAAATTGGGATCATGTAAACTGAGTCCAACTGGCTAATTATATATGTATATATCATTTCACCAGAAAAAAAAGAAATATTTTTCTTCTATTGAAAAAATGCCAAACAGTAACATCCTTTGAAAGCCTTGCAGGTACGAGTAGCCTATAAATTTCTTTTAAGTATGAATTTTGAGAGAGTAGATTAAAATATACTCCTAAAGATAGAACTTCTATTCATGTACATGTTAGGATAAAATTATTCTAATATGCAGTGATATAAAGTCCTGCCCTCTAGATATCCAAACACAATGAGGAAAGTAATAAAATGCTAGACCAACCACACAATTCACCACTTGACCATAGCCAGTACTAGGTGAACACATCCTACCTGGTAACTATTGTATGTGACAATTCCCCTTGTCAATCTTCTCTTTTATTTCACCAAACTATAAAAAATTCTAAGTAGAGCAAAGAAAAGAGGTACAAAACAAAAGAAGAATCTATAATTCATGTCTACAGTTTCATTTACTTATATATTCTTTATGATGTACTAAAACACTCCTTCTACTAGGAAAAGTAAGAGTGACTACAAACCTGTTATACCAAGAGAATGCATTTATAAAAATAGATATGTCTTATAATAAAAAAGATTCATTACTGGACATGTTAAATGAGATATACCAATAAAAATACCACAAGAATATTAATGCCATTCTGACAGGTTTTATTAGAGAAAGGCTCTTAAATCTAAAATCAAAGTGAGGATTTGTTTTCTAATGATAAAAATGAAGAGTAGTGAATTCTAGAATATTTTGGATATAATACCTCAACTTCTTTTTTTATATTAATTGTGGGACAAAACAAATTTTAACATACATTACCAATTTACTTGCCCTCATAGTATATAAACAGTTAATAGGTAAACATCAGTTTATTTTCTATATAAAATCATCTAAATATTTGATCTATTTTATTATTTCCTTCCAAATTAGTGTATATAAACCATTGCCAATATATAGCATGCATGTCAAAGGCATTTCTGGATACTTTTAGGTCATCTGAAGCAGCAAGCTCAAGAAAATTAAACTAAGGTAGAAATTATGTTTAAGACATAGTCATATTTCTTCTTCACTTTATCTTATATTTCTTATAAGTACCATTGCCTATCTTTTTTGCATACATCCACTTTTATGATACCACTAATTTGACTAGTCTTTACTACATATTTTACTTTATGATTTATTTGCATTTTATCATTTAAAAATTTGCTTCTCCTAGTCTTTGCATGCGTTTGTTCACTTTTTCAATGTGGGTTCAGCTCACAATTGAGAGGAAAAATTCAATGATGATTAATGTGTTGTTTAATAACTTCATTAATGTAACATTTTTGAGCATATACGATTTGGTAGTCACATAGGTACCACTGGTTTGGAAAAGTTTTCAATAAATTATAAATGAATGATAACTTTCTTATTTTCCTGAACCTAGAATGATTATATTATGAAAACATAGTTTTTCATTAGCAATGAAGCTCTTTCCTGGAATATGTGGGGAAAAATTTTTGAGAATAGAGCACCAGTGCTATTTCTTAGTATTTCTTATCAATTCCAAATAACCACCCTCTCTTTGAACAAATTGTTTTTAACGTTAAGGGCACTGGAAACACATAATCAGATCTCTCATCCTTATATACCCAAATGTTGGTTCTCTCAAGTAATGAGACTATCACAAAATATCTGAAACAAACCACAATAATCACCAAATCCCACTCAGCTGAATTTATTGCAAACTAAAGTAAGAGAACATTATATTGACCAGACACAGTCACTTCTAGAAGAACAAACTACTGACTTTTATAGAGATTTGTGAGAATGTATTAAACAGAGGTCAGGGATTGGCAAACTTTCATAAGTGTGAGTACATTAATGTCAACTGCAGAAGCATGAGGCTCTTGATTTGTTGACATTGTGAAATGTATTCATTTGGAGCAGGGCCAACTACATAATTTAAAAGGCTCAGTACAAAATTCAAATGTAGGGTCTCTCTTTCAAAAGCTAGAAAAAGAACCCTTTTTCCTTTCTGCCATGATCTCTGTTGATCTTTAAGAGTGTTATTATTTTACTATATGATGTTACACCCCAATGTGGACAGTAAATGTAGATCCTTACATGAACACTGAGTAGGACTAGAGGAGAAGGCAGCTGAGAACCGTCGCAGGGATGCGGAGTGGCAGTGGGTGATGGGACTATTAATGAACCAAAGATCTAAGCCCCTGACTCATACTTTGTTGTCCCATTGGACTTCATTTTTTTGTTGAAAACTGGACATTTTATATACTGTATTGTAACAAGTGGGGATCAAATTCCTCCACATCGTGCCCCACCCCCATCAAGGTCTGTATTACACTTTTTGTTTTCATTTGTGTTATTTGTTGCTGGGATATATTTTTTTTAATTTTTTACTCATTATTTAGCATAATTCTTGAAACAAATTTGCAGTTTCTGTATTCTTTCCAGTGTGTTACCCCTGAGTTCTCTGTTGGCTTTATTATTATTATTATTATTTTGAATTTTAAGCTTGACTTCTTAGTTGTCATGCTTTATTCAGTGTAATTTAATGTGAGCTGATGATTGCTTGGGAGATTTTTTAATTTCATTGTCTTTATATATTTCACTCTGTGAAAAGATGACCTGAGTGATAAGGCATACCTTCAAACTTTAGGCAGTTTACAAGACAAACTTAGCTTGCACTTTCTTCTGCAAAGCTTCAGGGTCAATCAACGGTGATCCACTGGTGCTGTCTTCTGTCTCAGGTCTTCTCCGGCATGTGCACTGGCTTGCACAAGCATACAATCTTTTAGATTCCTAGGAATAACTGGACACTTTTCAAAGTATCCTATGGCCATCTACTTCCCCAGGATTTCCTTTTAAAGATGTGTGCAGGCTCTCGTATGGCCCAACTAAAATCACAACTTTATGTAAGTGAGATATGACCAGTAGTTTGCTATTTTATGGGTAATATCGTAGTGTTAGACTCTCCTCCCTCTTTTGAGAGGAGTTCTAGATCAAATCAAATAGCCACTGTACTCTAAGAATATATATTTTCCAGTGAACTTCAAATGTAGACAAAATGTTGATAGCCCTCTGGGGATGGTGCTTTTAACAGAGGTCTAAGAGTGTTTAGGGATCTTTCTCAATCTATTTCTCTCTCTGTCTGTCTTTCTCTCTCTTTTGCTGTATTGCTGGCTTTTGTCTACTGTACCACTGAACTGGAAAAGGAAGGGGAATGGGGAAACATCACAGAACCTGCTCTCTTACCAAGGTTCAGTAGTACCTTTCAGATAGATTATTTTCCTACCTTTATGTAGTTGTGTTAATTGTCAGAGTACTAAAATCGTTGATTTTAGTTGATTTGCCCACATTTTAATGGTTTTAGAGGGAGAACAAGTTCACTGAGATCCTCACTCCACCATTTTGGAAGTTTATCTCTCTATGGAGACTTCTTGTAGTAATAGCAGTGACTTTCAGTCAAGAGACACTGCTTTTTAGTATTAACTCTATAGGAAAGGAATCAAGAGAATGAATACCCTGACCTTATTTTATTTGAACTCCTTCCTGTGTTCTCCTTTGGCCAAACTAATCAGAAGTCAGAAACCACAGGCATCTCATTATTCATCCATGCAAACCAGTCTCCAAAGGAATAGAAAAGAGGAGAAAATTGTTAAAAAAAAAACAGGTAATTTGAGAATTATCATCTATAAAGACATAATTTCTTTGAATAATATAAAGTATATATTCATTTGAAATACAGTGACATTAATTTTTTCTATTAATGAAGTTAGAAAAGTTAGAAATCAGCAGTAGATTCCAATAAAGTAAGTTCACTTTGTTATTGCAAAACAAGATATTAGAAAAAATTAAAACCATAGTTAGCTAGATAAGATATAAAAATAAGTTTTTGTACCAATAAAAGAGCAGTTATAGACTATTTGTTTGAATTTTTGCCTTTAAATTGCCTCTCTGAAGTCTTCCTATGTTGGGAGTAATTGAAGATGCTTCTATCCCATTGAACATAATCATAGCAAGAAATTGTAGTCTGCAGTATTCCTGTAGGACCATGTTTTCATTTTTGCATTTAAATTTGAACACTGTGTAATCAAAAATTTATGAGCTGACTGGGGAAAGTTGAGTGAATATTTTGAATGAAATGATTAAAGAACCTTGAGAAATGATTAATGTGGCAAGATAAAAAGTGTTCAATATGTACACTGTCAAAGGATGAAATGAGGAATAAGATAACTACTTTCAAACACTAATCAGAGGCATACACAAAGAAGAATGACTTAAAATGTGCCAAATAGTATAGTGAAGAATAATGGAAACAAATCAAGAAGATCTTTAAAATGTGAGCTAATCTCAAGAATATTTTTCCCATTGCTACCTTAATTGAACATGACTACTGAAATATACATGGTTACTGAAAGAATCTATCAAGCAAAAGCATGAGTCAAATAATACTTGATTAATTGACAGTTTAGAAATCTGGAAAATTACTATGTTAGACTAACATCTGTTAATGTTGTTCTTCTTAACTCTTATTTGGTAACTCTTATTTGGTGGGGCTTCAGATTAATTTTCTCATTTGGTGAGTTAATGCACTTTATGTAATTGATATGGCTTGGCTGTGTGTGTCTTCCACAAATCTTATCGTTAATTGTAGCTCCCATAATTCCCACGTGTTGTGGGAGGAACCTGGTGGGAGATAGTTGAATCACGGCGGCAGTTTCCCCCATGCTGTTCTCGTGGTAGTGAATAAGTTTCATGAGATCTGATGGTTTCATAAGGGGAAACCTCTTTCACTTGGCTCTCATTCTCTCATCTGCCTCCATGTACGATGTGCCCTTTGCCTTCTGCCATGATCGTGAGGCCTCCCCAGCCACATGGAACTGTGAGTCCACTGAATCTTTCTCTTTATAAATTACCCAGGCTTGGGTATGTCTTCATCAGCAGCATGAAACTGGACTAATATAATAATGAAAGCAATAAAAACATAGTTGGAATTCTGTATGCATTTCTGGAGAATTATTTATGAGAAAACATAATGGATTTTGCAAAAAACCCTAAAGTAATAAGTTAAACCATCATACCATATGATGAAAAAGAAAAAATGAAAAGCACTTGAAAATTCAAAGACTAAGAAAAACTGTAGAAGTCTGTAAGTGTATAAAATATTTGTATAACCATCACCTATTTATCAAATACAAGAATGCTGGAAGTAGGCAAAATACTTTGAAGTTCAATAGACTACATACAAATATTTATTAATTCCACAGCACAAATGTTGCACACAATATTTATGGGAAGTATGTGAGATCTTTGGTATGTAACAGTAAATAAGGTACAGTTTTAGTCCTCAAAGAATTTATATCATCGTGAGAGGAAGAAGTAATAAAATGTGCAATGACACATGTAAATGCATAGTTCTATACAAGCACATTGGAAGGGCATCTAACAACATTTATGAAGGTACATGGAGACTAAGAGGTGCAGTCATAGAAGATTTAAGGGTGATTTAGGGATTTGGAAAGATTTTTTAAGAATAGAGATAACAGCATTTCCAAAAATCTGAAAATAGAATTACCATTCCATCCAGCAATCTCACTACTGAGTATCTACTGAAAGAAAAATAAATTAATATATCAAAGAGATACTTGCACTCACCTCACACATTTATTATGGCACTATTCACATTAGAAAAGCTATGGAATCAACCTAAGCATCCATCAACAGATTAATGGATAAAGAAAATGTGGTATATACACACGATAGAATACTATTCAGCCATACAAAAATGGAATCATGTCCTTTGCAGCAACACAGATGGAACTGGAGGCCATTCTTTTAAGTGAAATAAACCAGTCACAAAAAGACAAATATTGCATGTTCTCATTTATATGTGGGAGCCAAAACTTTTGAACACATGGAGGTAGAGAGTGAAAAATAGAAAGTATAGATTGGGAAGAGGGAGTGGGGGGGGGGAGGATAAAGAGAAATAGGCTAATGCATACAAACATACAGTAATATAGATGGAATTGTATTTGTCCGTTCTCATGGTACTAATAAAGAAATACCTGAGACTGGGCAATTTACAAAAGAAAGAGAGGTTTAATGGACTTACAGTTCCATGTGGCTGGGGAGGCCTCACAATCATGGCAAAAGGCAGGGAAACACCCCTTATCGGATCTCCTGAGACTTATTCACTATCACAAGAACAGCACGGGAAAGACCTGCCACCATGATTCACTTACCTCCCACTGGGTCCCTCCCACAACACGTGTGAATTCAAGATGAGATCTGGGTGGGGACACAGCCATACCATATCAGGAATAAATACAATGTTTGATAGGATGACTATATTTAAAAATGTCTTGTACTTGGGTGATGGACACATTGAATACCCTGACTTTATTACTGCACATTATATGCATATAACATAATATTTCATGTACCTTGTAAATATGTACACATTTTTAAAAAATGAAATAAAACTATAAAAAAGGACATTATGAAAATAGATAACTTATATTTTCAGGTCTCTAAGAAATTCTGATATGAAAATCAATCTCCACCACTCCCCAAAAAGGGAGAAAATCTATTTTAATAAAATTTTGTCTTGTTTCAATATATACATATTTTTAAATTTGAGACAGGGTCTCACTCTGTTATCCAGCCTGGAGTGCAGTGGCACTATCTTGGCTCATTGCAACCTCTGCCTCCCAGGTTCAAGCAATTTTCCTGCCTCAGCCTCCCTAGTATTTGGGACTAAAGCTGTGCGCCATCATGCCCGGCTAGTTTTTGTATTTTTTTTTTTTAATAGAGATGGGGTTTCATCATGTTGGCCAGCCTGGCCTCGAAGTCCTGACCTCAGGTGATCTGCCTGCTTCAGCCTCCCAAAGTGTTGGGATTACAGGTGCAAGTGACATACTGGGCCATATTTCAATAATAATTTGTTAGTGATGTTAGGTGGCAAAATGTTATGTGTTATATGGTTAATAACTGCCAATTAGTTCAAATATTGGAGATAACAAGCTTAAGAAATTAGTCATCTGAAACATTCATTTAAATTGGATTTCTAAAAGAAAATCCTGGAAGAATGATTGTAATAGCTAAACTTCTCTCAAACCAGGGTACTTTCAATTTAGAAAGCACATTTTTTACTATATTAAAAAAGATGTATTAAGAGTACTGAGAGGAATTTTAATATTTCCAAAGGCATTAAGTGTCAGCCTTGTGAGTAAATTTCAATACTTCTGAAGCTTGTAGGTGTGCCTTATGACACCACTAATTACATTACATCAGTATAATAGAGTTTAAGTTATAATTTGCCATTTAATCATCTCAGCTGATAAACTGTTAGCAAATTTAAAATTAAACAGTGATTTTGAAGCTTTTTGTTAATTCCTCTGTGTAGCAGGTTATTTATAAATTTACAGTAGCTTACTTCTAGGTAACATATTAATGAGCTCTGAGGCTTTAATGCCTTGAAAACCTGTTATATTACCAAGCTGTCATTTTAGTAAGAAATTTTGGTCTAATAATTACTTGACTTAAAAAGATCATATTCAATTATACTTTTCTACAGCTGCAGTGTAGTTAAAAATTATTCCTTAGGAATCCATTTGCCTTTTTTCACATTTAATTGATTTTTTAAATGTTTAAATTGACAAATACAAATTGTATATATTTATCATGCACATGTGGTTTTAAAATATGTGTACATTATAAAATCGCTAATGAGCTAATTAACATATATATTACCTAACACTGATTTTTTTTGTGATGCAAATACTTAAAAACTACCCTTTTCCCAATTTTCAAAAATAAAATTCATTGATATTAACTATAATAATCATTTTGTACCATAGATCTTTTGAATTTACACCTCCCATATAAGTGAAATTTTGTATCTTTTGATTAATGTCTCCCCACATTTACCCCACACCACAGTCCCTGGTAACCGCCACTCTACTCCCTACTAGTATGAATTCAGCTTTTTTAGATTCAACATATAAGTGGGATCACACAGTATTTGTCTTTGTGTCCCTGGCTTGTTTTGTTTAATATAATATCCTTAAGGTTAATTTATGTTGTTACAAATGACAGGATTTCTTTCTTTTTAAGGCTGAATAGTATTCCATCGTGTATATATGCCACATTTTAAAATCCATTATCTGTTGATGAACACTTAGGTTGAATCCGTATCAAGGCCAGTGTGACTAATACTGCAATGAGCATGGAAGTGAAGACATTCCTTCTGCATAGTGATTTCATTTTCTTTAGATATATATTCAGAATCAGAATTGCTGGATGATCTGGTACTTCTATTTTTAATTTTTGATGAACTTCTATACTGTTTTCTTTGATGGTTGCACTAGTTTATATTCTCACAAATAATGTGCAAAGGTACCCTTTTCTCCACATCCTTATCAACGAGTGTCTTTCACCTTTTTGTTAATATGTGTTCTAACAGGTTTTAGGTGATATCTCATTGTGGTTTTAATTTACTTTTCTGTGATAATTAGTGATTTTGAACATTTTTTCATATACTCATTGGCCATCTGTATGTATATATTTTTGAGAAATGCCTATTTAGATCTTATGTTCATTTTTTTAAATTGGGTCATTTGGTTTCTTACTATTGAATTGTTTAGATTCTTTATATATTTAGAATATTAGTACTTTATCAGATGTATATTTGCAAATACTTTCTCCTACTATGTAGGTTGTCTCTTCACTCTGTTGATTGTTTCCTTAGCAGAGAAGAAGCAGTTTGATTTGATGTAATCCTATTTGTCTAATTTTGCTTTTGTTGCCTGTGCTTTTGGGTTCATATCTCAAAAATCATTGCTGAAACCAGTGTGTAGGAGCTTTTCTCCTATTTTTTCCTACTAGTTTTACAGTTGAAGAATTATATTTAAGTCTTTACTATATTTTGAGTTGATTTTTTTATATGGTGTGAGATGTTGGCCTAATTTCATCCTTCTGCATGTAGATAATCCATGTGTCCATTTATTGAAGAGGGCTTTCTTCCCCAATTGTGTGTTATTAGCAACTTTGTAAAAATGAATTGACCACACATGTGGATTTATTTCTGGGATCTCTATTCTGTTGCATTCGCCTATGTGTCTGTTTTTGTGCCAGTTCCATGATGTTTTGGTTAGTATAGCTTTGTAAAGTAGGTAGTGTGATACCTCCAGCTTGGTTCTTTTTGCTCAAGATTGCTTTGTCTATTCAGTATTTTGTGGTTTCGTACACATTCTAGATTTTTTTCTGTTTCTGTGAAGAATGTCATTGAAATTGTGATGGAATTGCATTGAATCTTCAAATTCTTCTGGGAAGTAGGGACATTTTAACAATATTAATTCTTCCTATTTGTAAACATGGGATTTCCTACTATATACTTGAGTTTTCTTCATTTTCTTTCATTATTGTTTTATAATTTGGAGTGTACAAGGCTTTCACCTGCTTGGTTAAATTTATTCCTATGTATTTTTTGGTAGCTGTTATAAATGGAATTGTTTTCTTGATTTATTTTTCGGATAGTTTTGTGTTAGTGTGTAGAAATGCTGCAATGTTTTGTGCTGTTTTTTGTTTATTTTCTATGGTTTTTAAATTTTTTGTGTACTGAATTTATCAGTTCTTAGAGATTTTTTTTAGTGTGGCATCTTTAGGGTTTTCTACATAAAAGATTATATTATCCCAAAATAGGAAAAATGTAGTTTTTTTCTTTCCATTTCTAGTGTCTCTTGCCTCTCTCTCTTTTGTGTAATTGCTCTAGCTAGGACATTCAGTACTATGTTGAATAGAAGCAGCGAAAGTGAGTATCCTTGTATTCCTGATGTTAGAGGAAAAGCTTTCAAATTTCACCTTAGAATATGATACTAGCTGTATGTTTGTTATATATGCCCTTTTATTGTGTTGAAGTACATTTCTTCTATACCAATTTGTTGAGAGTCTTATTATGAAAGGATGTTGAATTATGTCAAATGCTTTTCCTGCCTTATTGAGATGATTATGTAATTTCTGTACATCATTCTGTTAATGCGCTATATTGCGTTTATAGATTTGGCTTTGTTGAACCATTCTTGTATTCCTGGGATAAATCTTACTTGGTGATGGTGAATTGTCAACAATCCTTTTAATGTGGTATTGAATTTTTCTTGCTATGTTTTTGCTGAGGATTTTTATACATGTGTTTATCAAGCATATAGCCTTGTAACTTTTATTATAGTATTCTTGTCTGGCTTTAATATTAGGATAATGATACTTAGTGAAATGAATTTGGAAGTACTTCTTTCTCTTCAATTTTTTGAAACAGTTTGAGTTAGCTTGGTTTAGTTCTTCAAATGTTTGGTAGAATTCATCAGTGAAGCCATCAGGTTCTGGGCTTTTCTTTGATGGGAGATATTTTGTTATTGATTCAATCTCCTAACTTGTTACTTGTCTGTTTAGAATTTCTATTTCTTCATGATTCAGTCTTAGTAGGTTGTATGGTCTAGAAATGAATCCATTTCCTCTGGTTATACATCTTGAGGAGTGTATAATTCTCCATAGTGCTCTCCTGTAATCCTTTGTACTTCCATGCTGTTAGTTGTAATGTCTCCTCTTATATTTCTAATTTTATTTATTTGAATCTTCTGTATTTTTCTTGGTCCAGCTAAATGTCTGCTGATACTGTGTATACTTTCAAAAAGCCAACTCTTAATTTTATTAATGTTTTCTCTTACTTTTCTAGTCTCTATTTTATGTATTTTCATTTAGATCTTTATTATTTTCTCTCTTCCCGCCCTTTTTTTTTTTTTTTTTTTGAGATGGAGTTTCGCTTTTGTTGCCCATGCTGGAGTGCAGCCTAATGTTGTGGCATCTACTCTGGCATTAGAAAAAGCCTGGATGATCAATTTGTGCATACCAGATTTTAATCTGGGGCTACAAGAGACTTCAGTGCTGAGTTTTACTGGGGCAGGCTTAGTTTTGAGGTCCAAGGCAAAATACAGTGCTCATCTCCCTCTCCTCTTGCATCCAGGGTTTTTAATCTATCCTAGAGAATGTTCCATGTATGCTACTATTATTGTTTTGCAATCTCTCTCTCTCTTCAGGTTTATTAATATTTCCTGTATTTATTTAGGTTACTCAATGTTTAGTACAAATATATTTATAATCATTATATTTTCTTGTTGAATTAACTCCTTCATTATAAAATAATAATTGTATTAGTCTGTTCTTGCACTGGTATAAAGATACTACCCAAGACTGGGTAATATATAAAGGAAAGAGGTTTAATTGACTCACAGTTTCATAAAGCTAGGGAGGCCTCAGGAAACTTACAATCATGGTGGAAGGAAAAGGGGAAGCAGGCACCTTCTTCACAAGGTGGCAGGAAAGACAGAAAGCGATAGTTCAGGAAAAACTACCGTTTATAAAACCATCAGATCTGATGAGCATTCACTCACTATCAGGAGAACAGAGTGGGGGAAACTGCCCCCGTGATTCAATAACTTACTTCCCTTGACACATGTGGATTATAATTTGAGATGAGATTTGGGTAGGGACACAGAGTCAAACCATGTCAATGATCTATTTTATTCTGCTTACAGTTTTTGACATAAAGTCTATTTTATCTGATACAAGTATAGCTACTCTTCCTTCCTTTTGTTGTCCAATTGTATGAAATAATCTTTTAGTACTTCCTCACTTTCAGGGTATATGCATCTTTATGGGTGAAGTGAGTCTTCTGTAGTTGATTCTTTTTTTAATCTATTGAGTCACTCTATGTCTTTTGATTGAAGTATTTAATCCATTTATATTTAAGGTAAATATTGTTAAGTAAGAACTTACTACTACCATTTTGTTGCTTTATTTGTAAATCCTTTATTCCTTGCTGTCTTTTTTTGTAATTAAGTGATTTTTTCTGATAATATACTTTTATTTCTTGCTGTTTATCTTTTTGTCTCTACCATTGGCTTTTGCTTTGTGGTCACCATAAGGCTTACAAAAAAATCTTACAGCCTACCTTAAACAAATTAACAAATTTGCCTACAAAATAGTTTTACTCCTTCCAAAAACTTTACATTTTTAATGTCACAATTTACATATATTTATATGGTATTTCCCTGAACAGATTTTTTGCTATTATTTTTTATAGTTTTATCTTCTAACCTTCATACTTAAGATATAAGTGA
This sequence comes from Pan paniscus, assembly GCF_029289425.2. NCBI lineage: Eukaryota > Metazoa > Chordata > Mammalia > Primates > Hominidae > Pan > Pan paniscus. The sequence continues at coordinate 116,846,816 of NC_073253.2, read as the reverse complement.
TATATGCATCACTATTACAGTTTCAGAGTATTCTGAATTTGATGATATATTTACTTATAACAGTGAACTTTATACTTTCATATTATTTTGTGTTACTAATTAGAATTCTTTGATTTCAGTTTGTAGCATTTTCTTTAGCATTTCTTGTCAGATATGTTTAATGGTGATGAACATTCTTAACGTTCGTTCATCTGAGAAAGTTTATCTTTCCTTCATTTATGAAGAACAGATTTATTGAGTTTAGTATTCTAGGTTGGAACTTTTTTTTTTGTTTTTTTTCTTCAGCATTTTGAATATATCATCCCATTCTTTCCTGGCTGTGATGTGTCTGCTGAGATATAAGGTGTTCGCCTTATTAGAACTCCCTTTTATATCATTTTTCTTCTTTTCTATTGCAGCTTTCATGATTTTCTCATTGTTTTTTGACTTTTGATATTTTGATTATAATATGCCTTGCTGTATTCTTATTTGCATTGAATCTAATTGGAGACCTTTTACTATTCTGTACTTGATTATTTATCTTTCCCACAATATTTAAATTATTCATTTAAATAATCTTTCCTCCCCTTTGATCTTCTATTTTCTGTCATTAACTCTTATAACTCAAAAAATTTGCCCTATAGTTCTGTCCCATAAGCTTTCTTCATTCCTTTGCATTCTTTCATTTTTTCTCTAACTGTATATTTTAAAATAACCTAGTTTTGAGTTCAGAGAGTTTTTCTTCTGCTTGATAATTCTGCTCTTGATAATCTCTATTGCATTTTTTACTTCAATCATTGTATTTTTTTCATCTCCATGGTTTCATTTTGTTTTAATTACCATCTTTGGTTTTTTATTTTTTCATTTACTATTTTTCTAATATTATTGAATCCTTTCTTTTTATTTTCTTGAAGTTTGTTATCTTCTTTAAAACAATTATTTTGAATTTTTTTTGTCAGCCTATTTATATATCTTCATTTTTTGGGGGTGGGGTGTGGCTGCCTATTGGGAGATTATTGTAGTGTTTTGGTGTTTGCTCTGGTTTGAATATTTGTCCCCTCCAAAACTCATGTTAAAATTTGGTCACTGTCGTGGTGGTGTTAGAAACTGAGAATTTAGGAGGTAAAAAGGCCATTAGGGCTCTGCTCTTATGGGTGGGATCAGTGTTGTTATAAAGGACAAATTTGGCTTTTTTTTTTTTTCATCTTTACTCTTCTGTCCTCCACCATGTGAAGACAAAGAATTCCACCCTGAGGGAAAATGTAATATTCAAGGTACCATCACGAAATCAGAATCACTGAAGCTGCCAACATCTTAATGTTGAACTTCTAAGCCTCCAGAACTTTGAACCAATAAATTCCTGTTCATTCTAAACTACTCAGTCAGATATTCTGTTATAGTAGCACTAATGGACTAAGACTATTATGTCTCCTAGGATTTTTATGTTTCTTGTTGCCTTACATTGATGTCTGCCACTTTGAAAAAGTAGGGACTTATTCCAGTCTTTGCAGCCTGGCTTTGCCTCGGAAAGTCCAGGATCAGTCAGCCCATATAAAAATTCTCAGTATGCCATCTAGTGTAGTTTGAGGGAGTTATAGTTTGCTGGATTCCTTGGACGGGTTGGCCTGGCACCTGGGTTTGCAGGGCTGAGCCCGAAGCCTGGATCCTCTGGGGTGAACCTATTCATTAGGTCTGAAGGAATGGGCCTTTAGCCTGTATCTATTAGGGTAAGCTTGGAGCCTGTCTTGTAGGGGCTGTCATAAATCCTGGGTTCACAGGGGTTGACTTGGCAGTGGGGTGGCCTTGAGCCTAAGTCTACATGGGCTGGTTAGATGTTGGGTGGCTCAGATAGAGCCTGGGTTCAAAGGGATAGGCCTGGTGCCTAAGTCCATGGGGGTAGGCCTGGTACCTAAGACCACTGGGAAAGGCCTGGATCCTGAGTCCTTAGGATTCCATTGTGCACACTAGATCATGAGCGTATGAAATTATGCCTGGCACCAAGGTGGGCTTGAAGGCTCAGTCTTTGGACACCAGTCTGGAGCTTGGGGCTGCACACCCTGGAGTCTGTATCCACAGGGCCCAAACTGTTGGCTAAGTCCTCAGGTGTCAGCCTGAGGACTAGGACTACAGGGTGTGGAGGTCTGTGCTGGGTCTTGTCTGGAACCTGAAGCCACCGGGGTCAGTCTGGCTGTTGGGTGGCCTAGAGATTAAGTCTGCCACGACTTGTGGGCCTAGAACCTGGGGTTGTAGAATCAAGTCTGGCAATGGAGTGAGCATGGAGGCTCAGTTGTAAGTACCAGTGTGGAGTCTGGGTCCATTGGGTCCATTAAATCCTGTGTAAGGCTGGATTTAACTGGGGTGGACTTTCTCTGGGGTCCAAGGCAAAGTACAGTGCTCACTTCCTTCTCCTTCTCCTAAGCAAAGATATCTCTCTCCAGGTTGTGCTGCCTGGGGTTGAGCAAAGGGTAAAGAAGGTAATATAAAACTATCTTTCCTATGCTCATTAATGCATTTTTTTCCTTCTTTTTGTGCTTTACCCAGGTTCTTGAATCTCTCACTGGGTTTCTTTAGCTCTGTGAAGGTGTTTTGTGTATAAATAGTTGTTGAAATTGATGTTTCTGTGGTGGGATGAACACTTGAAACTCTTCATCTTTGTTATTTTTGAAAAGAAAATTAAAATTTTTAAATTAGCAAGAATAAGCAAATTGTGTTTCATATAAAATTAAAATGGTGCATGAAGAATGTTTGCTGTTAATGTTTTCTTTATCATTTAATATAATGAATAATCAAATTAGTTATTAAATGGATTGTTAGGTTATTTTAACTAAATGTATCTAATAACAAGGAGATTAGACATAGGAGCATAATATATTCCCAATGTTGAGCTTCTAGCAACTTAAACTGAAAAGGTTCAAATCTCTAACGGCACATGGCATTCTAATGAAACTCATGATAATATGGAGCTCCTGCAAAGAGGAAAAGGATTAAATCTTCTATGCAACACTTAAAGCCGATAATTTGTTTGGCATATTACTTCAACATTTATCTGATATAGTAAAATATCTGGTTATAGTTTTTTCTCTATAATATCACCCTCAATGTATTCTGAGTATAACATACTGTATTTACATTTAAATATGGATTTATCTTTTTTATTTAAAAATTTTATTTTGAAGTAATTGTATATTCATCTGCAGTTTTAAGAAATAATAGAGACAAATTATATTTCCTTTACCCAATTTTTTCCTAATGGCAATATATTGCAAAAACTATAGTCTGACATCACAACCAGACTACTGTCATTAATATAGTTAGCATGTAGAATGTTTTTGCTAGCATAAAGACTTCTTCTATTGCCCTTTTATAGATGCATCCACCTCACTTCTGTTCCACGCCTTTCTTTTATCACTCAGAATAATTCTCTGGAGATTCACTCATGTTGTTTCGTGTATCAACAGATCATTCTATGAAATTATTGAATAGCATTCCATTTTGTAGTTATACCATAGTTTCTTTAGCAGTTCAGCTGTTGAAAAACATCTAGTTGTTTCCAGTTTTTGGCTATTACAAATAAAACTGCTATAAACATTTGTGTATAGGTTTTTGTGAACATAATTTTTTAATTTGTTTTCTGGAATAAATGCTTAGCAGTGCAATTTGTGGTAGGAAGGAAGGAAGGAAAAAAGAAGAGAGAGAGAGAGAGAGAGAGAAAGAAGAAAGAAAGACTGATTAGTGGACTGATTCCTTCCACTTTATTATCTCTCAAAATTGTTTTTGCTCTTCCAGTTCTTTGCCTTTTCATTTAATTTTAGAATAATCTTGTCTATATCTCCAATAGTCTTAAGATTCTAATAACAGTTGCATTAAATCTATATGTAAATTTGAAGAAAACTTACATCTTTTCTATATTGAGTTTTACAATCCATGAGCATGTTATGTTTCTTCATTTACTGAGATACTCAAAATTTTTTATCACAATTATACAGTTTTCAGTATAAAAATCCTGTGTCTATTATATTAGATTTACCTATGTATTACATTATTTTGAGCTACTATAAAAATATATCACTTGGTATTGTTTATTGCTAGGACATTGAATGAAATTATAGATTTATGGGGTTTTTTTATTTCGGTTAATTTACTTATTCTAGGCTGTTGTTTTTTTTTCTTATGATAGATTTTATGGGACTTTCTAAGTATACATTCATATCACTTGCACAAAAGGACTGTTTTATATCTTCATTTTTCATCCCTATACCATATATTTCTATTGCATTGGCTAGAATTTTCTTCAGTGTGGTGAACACAGTTGGTGAGGGTGAATATCTTTGCCTTGTTCCTGATCTTAAGGGGAAAGCATGCAGTTCTTCAACAGTATGTACTATGTTAGCTGTAGGGTTTTTTGGTAGATGCTCTTTATCAACTTGAGGAAGATCTCTGTTCCTATTTTGGTGGAGTTTTTATCATAAATGAGTGATGGCTTTTTTCAAAGACTTTTCTGCATTGACTGGTATGCTCATGGGACTTTTTCCCTTCCCTTATTAATATAACGAATTACTTTGTTTGATTTTTGAACACTGAACCAGATTTGCATCCCCGGAATGAAACTTACTTGGTCATAATGTGTAATTATTTTTATATAATGCTCAATCTGTTTGCTAATATTTTGTTAAAGGTTTTTGAATCTACATGGGAAATATTAGTCTGTACTTTTCTTTCTTTTATAGGCTGTATTTTTCTACTTGGCTATCAGTTTATACATACCTTCAAATAACATACTGGGAAGATTCTCTCCTCTTTTTTATTGTAGAAGAGATTGTACAGTTTTTGGTCTCAGTGTTTCTTTAAATATTTGGTAGAATTTCCCAGTTACTTTGGTTCTGTTTATATGCTGGATTACGTTTATTGATTTGCATATGTTGAACCAGCCTTGCATCCCAGGGATGAAGCCCACTTGATCATGGTGGATAAGCTTTTTGATGTGGTGCTGGATTCGGTTTGCCAGTATTTTATTGAAGTTTTTGCATCGATGTTCATCAGGGATATTGGTCTAAAATTCTATTTTTTTGTTGTGTCTCTGCCAGGCTTTGGTATCAGGATGATGCTGGCTTCATAAAATGAGTTAGGGAGGATTCCCTCTTTTTCTATTGATCGGAATAGTTTCAGAAGGAATGGTACCAGCTCCTCTTTGTACCTCTGGTAGAATTCGGCTGTGAATCCATCTGGTCCTGGACTTTTTTTGGTTGGTAAGCTGTTAATTATTGCCTCAATTTCAGAGCCTGTTATTGGTCTATTCAGAGATTCAACTTCTTCCTGGTTTAGTCTTGGGAGGGTGTATGTGTCGAGGAATTTATCCATTTCTTCTAGATTTTCTAGTTTATTTGCGTAGAGGTGTTTATAGTATTCTCTGATGGTAGTTTGTATTTCTGTGGGATCAGTGGTGATATCCCCTTTATCATTTTTTATTGCGTCTATTTGATTCTTCTCTCTTTTCTTCTTTATTAGCCTTGGTAGGGGTCTATCAATTTTGTTGATCCTTTCAAAAAACCAGCTCCTGGATTCATTGATTTTTTGAAGGGTTTTTTTGTGTCTCTATCTCCTTCAGTTCTGCTCTGATCTTACTTATTTCTTGCCTTCTTCTAGCTTTTGAATGTATTTGCTCTTGCTTCTCTAGTTCTTTTAATTGTGATGTTAGGGTGTCAATTTTAGATCTTTCCTGCTTTCTCTTGTGGGCATTTAGTGCTATAAATTTCCCTCTACACACTGCTTTGAATGTGTCCCAGAGATTCTGTTATGTTGTGTCTTTGTTCTTGTTGGTTTCAAAGAACATCTTTATTTCTGCCTTCATTTTGTTATATACCCAGTAGTCACTCAGGAGCAGGTTGTTCAGTTTCCATGTAGCTGAGCAGTTTTGAGTGAGTATCTTAATCCTGAGTTCTAATTTGATTGCACTGTGGTCCGAGAGGCAGTTTGTTATAATTATTGTTGTTTTACATTTGCTGAGGAGTGCTTTACTTCCAACTATGTGGTCAATTTTGGAATAAGTACGATGTGGTGCTGAGAAGAATGTATATTCTGTTGATTTGGGGTGGAGAGTTCTGTAGATGTCTATTAGGTCTGCTTGGTACAGAGCTGAGTACAATTCCTGGATATCCTTGTTAACTTTCTGTCTCGTTGATCTGTCTAATGTTGACAGTGGGGTGTTAAAGTCTCCCATTATTATTGTGTGGGAGTCTAAGTCTCTTTGTAGGTCTCTAAGGACTTGCCTTATGAATCTGGGTGCTCCTGTATTGGGTGCATATATATTTAGGATAGTTATTTCTTCTTGTTGAACTGTACCCTTTACCAGTATGTAATGACCTTCCTTGTCTCTTCTGATCTTTGTTGGTTTAAAGTCTGTTTTATCAGAGACTAGGATTGCAACCCCTGCCTTTTTTTGTTTTCCCTTTGCTTGGTAGATCTTCCTCCATCCCTTGATTTTGAGCCTATGTGTGTCTCTGCATGTGAGATGGGTTTCCTGAACACAGCACACTGATGGGTCTTGACTCTTTATCCAATTTGCCAGTCTGTGTCTTTTAATTGGAGCATTTAGTCCATTTACATTTAAGGTTAATATTGTTATGTGTGAATTTGATCCTGTCATTATGACGTTAGCTGTAATCCAGCATATAAACAGAACCAAAGACAAAAACCACATGATTATCTCAATAGATGCAGAAAAGGCCTTTGATAAAATTCAACAGCCCTTCATGCTAAAAACTCTCAATAAACTAGGTATTGATGGAACGTATCTCAAAATAATAAGAGCTATTCATGACAAACCCACAGCCAATATCATACTGAATGGGGAAAAACTGGAAGCATTCCCTTTGAAAACTGGCACAAGACAGGGATGCCCTCTCTCACCACTCCTATTCAATGTAGTGTTGGAAGTTCTGGCCAGGGCAATCAGGCAGCAGAAAGAAATAAAGGGTATTCCATTAGGAAAAGAGGAAGTCAAATTGTCCCTGTTTGCAGATGACATGATTGTATATCTAGAAAACCCCGTCATCTCAGCCCCAAATCTCCTTAAGCTGATAAGCAACTTCAGCAGTCTTAGGATACAAAATCAATGTGCAAAAATCACAAGCATTCTTATACACCAATAACAGATAAACAGAGAGCCAAATCATGAGTGAACTCCCGTTCATAATTGCTTCAAAGAGAATAAAATACCTAGGAATCCAACTTACAAGGGATGTGAAGGACCTCTTCAGGGATAACTACAAACCACTGCTCAACAAAATGAAAGAGGACACAAACAAATGGAAGAACATTTCATGCTCATGGATAGGAAGAATCAATATGAAAATGGCCATACTGCCCAAGGTAATTTGTAGATTCAGTGCCATCCCCATCAAGCTACCAATGACTTTCTTCACAGAATTGGAAAAAATACTTTAAAGTTCATACGGAACCAAAAAGGAGCCCGCACTGCCAAGTCAATCCTTGGCAGCTAGAGGCATCATGCTACCTGACTTCAAACTATACTACAAGGCTACAGTAACCAAAACAACATGGCACTGGTACCAAAACAGAGATACAGACCAATGGAACAGAACAGAGCCCTCAGAAAGAATTCCACACATCTACAACCATCTGATCTTTGACAAACCTGACAAAAACAAGAAATTGGGAAAGGATTCCCTGTTTAATAAATGGTTCTGGGAAAACTGGCTAGCCATATGTAGAAAGCTGAAACTGGATCCCTTCCTTACACCTTATACAAAAATTAATTCAAGATGGATTAAAGACTTAAATGTTAGACCTAAAACCATAAAAACCCTAGAAGAAAACCTAGGCAATACCATTCAGGACATAGGCATGGGCAAGGACTTCATGTCTAAAACACCAAAAGCAATGGCAAGAAAAGCCAAAATCGACAAATGGGATCTAATTAAACTAAAGAGCTTCTGCACAGCAAAAGAAACTACCATCAGAGTGAACAGGTAACCTACAGAATGGGAGAAAATTTTTGCAATCTACTCATCTGACAAAGGGCTAATATCCAGAATCTACAAAGAACTCAAACAAGTTTAGAAGAAAAAAACAACCCCATCAACAAGTGGGCAAAGGATATGAACAGACACTTCTCAAAAGAAGACATTTATGCAGCCAACAGATACATGAAAAAATGCTCATCATCACTGGCCATCAGAGAAATGCAAATCAAAACCACAATGAGATACCATCTCACACAAGTTAGAATGGCAATCATTAAAAATTCAGGAAACAACAGGTGCTGGAGAGGATGTGGAGAAGTGGGAACATTTTTACACTGTTGGTGGGACTGTGAACTAGTTCAACCATTGTGGAAGACAGTGTGGTGATTCCTCAAGGATCTAGAACTAGAAATACTGTTTGACCCCAGCCATCCCATTACTGGGTATATACCCAAAGGATTATAAATCATGCTGCTATGAAGACACATGCACACATATGTTTATTGCGGCACTATTCACAATAGCAAAGACTTGGAACCAACCCAAATGTCCAACAATGATAGACTGGATTAAGAAAATGTGGCACATATACACCATGGAATACTATGCAGCCATAAAAATGATGAGTTCATGTCGTTTGTAGGGACATGGATGAAGCTGGAAACCATCATTCTCAGCAAACTATCGCAAGGACAGAAAACCAAACACCGCATGTTCTCAATCATAGGTGGGAATTGAATAATGAGAACACATGGACACAGGAAGGGGAACATCACACACCGGGGACTGTTGTGGGGTTGGGGGAGGGGTGAGGGATAGCATTAGGAGATATACCTAATGTAAATGACAAGTTACTGGGTGCAGCTCACCAACATGGCACATGTATACATATGTAACAAACCTGCATGTTGTGCACATGTACCCTAGAACTTAAAGTATAATAATAATAATAATAAAAGAATTTCCCAGTAACATAATTTTAGCCAGAAAATGTATTTCTGTAAATTTTAATCATAAAATCAATTTTCTTAATAGAGATACTAATTTTATCTATTTCATATTGGATGTCTTGTAGTTTGTATTTTTCGAGGAATTTGTTCATTGTTTCTAAGCTGCCAAATTTATGTGTGCAGAGTTGTTCATAGTAGTCCCTTATTCTTTTGATGCCTGTAGGGTCTGTATTGGCAGCCTATAATTCCAGGTATTTGTAGTTTGCATCTTTTCTCTTTTTTTGTCAGTCTTACTAGAAGTTTGTAAATTGTATTGATCTTTAAAAAAACATGATATTTGTTTCATTAGGTTTTCTCTAAAAACGAGTTTTACTGGTTTTAATGTCATTCATTTCCGCTATTATTTTTTATTATTTCCTTGCTTCTGTTTTCTTTTTATATAACAAGGAAAAAACAGGTTAATAACATGCATACCTCATCTATGTTGGAAGAAATACAGAGAAAATTATGTTAATCTCTAAGACTCAGCTTTGAGTTCAGGCTTAAATACCATCTTCAACTGAAACAAAAAGAAGGTAGACAAAGTCCAGTAATGGGGAGTTTGCCAAGAACTGAAGGTAAACAAGAGTAAGGTTTGTTGTCAGATTTAAGTTGGTATATTTTCCCTGATCAAAGTTTCTAATGATTTAGAGTAACCTATTTTTCTGGGTACAAAAAGAGGGAGATACCCTTACAAATCCAAGTCTATTTTTTATAAATATGAATTTCTCTTTTAAAAACTAAATTTCTACTCTTGTTTTTAGAGCTCTTTCTCTGTCTGAAATTTTTCAAAATAATTAGCTCAAATAATATTTATGCCAAGAGGCATATTTGGCAGTAACATATTCTTGTTTTCTACAGTCATATTTTGGAGCAGTATGTCCTAAGCCCCATTATTCACTCATCTGAAACTTTCCAAATAAGCTTCATAGTCCTAAGGTTGAGTTGGTAGAATATCCCATAACTCATTAAACTAGCTTCTTGGGATGAGAGCTTGGAGTATTAATTTGAGAGTTTTTTCTCCTTTCTAATGCATGCATTTAGTGCTATAAATTTCCTTTTCAGTCCTGCTTTAGCTATGTTTTACAAATTTGGATATGGCTTAATTTTATTAATTCAGTTCAATGTAATTATTAAAATTTCCCTTGAGGCTTCCTCTTTGAACCATGGAATACTTAGAAGTACATGGTTTAGTTCCTTTCTTTCCCTTTCCCTCCCTCCCTCCCTGCTTCCCTCCCTCCCTTCCTTCTTTCCTTCATTCTTTTCTTTCTTTTCTTTCTTTCTCTTTTCTCAGAATCTCGCTCTGTTCCCAGGCTGGAGTACAGTGGCGCGATCTCGGCTCACTGCAACCTCTGCCTCCTGGGTTCAAGGAATTCTCCTCCCTAGGCCTCCCGAGTAGCTGGGATTACAGGTGCTCATGCCCAGCTAATTTTTGTATTTTTAGTAGAGACAAGGTTTCACCACATTAGCCAGGATGGTCTTGATCTCTTGACCTCTTGATCCCCCTGCCTCAGCCTCCGAAGGTGCTGGGATTACAGGCGTGAGCCACCTCACCGGGCCACATGGTTTAGTTTCTATGTGTTGGGAGACGTCTGTTGTCTTTCTGCTATTTATTTTCATTGTAGTTAGAGGATAAATTCTATGATTTCAAGTCTTTTAAATTTGTTTTAGGTTTGTTTTATGACTCAGGATATGGTCTATCTTAGTATACAATACAGGAAACTTGAAAAAAATTCATATTGTACTATTGTTGGATATTGTTGATTTCTCCTATGTTCTGCTGATTTTCTTTTTAAATATATAAATTTTTGACAGAGGGATATTTAAGTCTGTATTTGTGTATTTTCCCTCTCAGTTATCTCAGTGTTCTGTTCACCTGTTTTGTAGCTCTGTTGTTTGGTATACACACAGGATAGCTATATTTTCTTGTTGAATAACCTTCAAAAATTACATAATGCCCCATTCTGTATCTAATAACTTTTTTATTTCTTCATTATCTGATATTAATATAGCAACTTCTAATATTATTGGATTATGTATAATACATCTTTTTGCATCCTTTTACTTTAAGTGTGTCTACATTGTTATATTTGATGAGAATTTTTTATAGACATCATATAGTGGGTTATGTTATATAGTTTTCTCTGCTAATTGCTGTCTGTTAATTTGTGTCTTTAGACCATTTACATATACTCTAGTTATTGATATATTCATGATTAAGTCCACCTTTTTGTTTTCTTTTGTTTCCCGTTTATTATGTTTTTTACTTCTCTGTTTTATTTTTTCTCTCTTTCCTTGGGTTACTTAAACACTTTTTACAATTTCTTTTTGATGTATCTATAGATCTCTTGATTGTATCACTTTGTATATTTTTATTAATGGTTGTTATAAGTATTTGTTATGTATATATAGCTTATCATTGTCTCCTGGGGATGTCATTTTATCGGTTTGAGTGAAGTGAAGAAAACTTACTCCCTTTTATTTCCCTTTAATATCCCCCATTTATAATTATCTTAAATATTTGTCTGGGTACATTTAGTACCACATTAATCAGCATTATTATTGTTGCTTCAACCATAAAACATAACTTGAAAAACTTAAAAGGAAGAGAAAAGCCTACTGTGTATACCCATATTTTTTGCTGGCCATGTTCTTTATCCCTGATGTTTGAAGCTTTCTTGTTTCATTCTTTTTCTTTTTATATAAATTGCTTCAGTTATTCCCTCAGGGTAGATCTGATGGCAATAAATTTTAATTTTTCTTTGTCTGAGAATGTCCTGATCACCCCCTTTTCCCTGAAAGATATCAGGTATAAGATTCTGAGATGATTGTTGTTTATCTAGTGTTTGAAAAAATATTGTGCCACTACTCTTGGGCCTTCATGGTTTTTTATGAGAAATCTTATTTTACTTTAATTGTTTTTTTTCCCTAAAGGTAAAGTGCACTCAAGATTTTTCTTTATCTTTACATTTCATAAGTTTAGTTATGTTATATCTTCTTATGGATTTCTTTGGAATTATCATGTTTAGGATTTGCCCAAATAATTGAATTTTGTGTTTGTGTCTCTTGACAAATCTGAGACATTTTGGTTATTACATCTTCATATACTTTTTTTAGCCTTGCCCTTTTCTCTTTTCCTTTCAGTATATGGATGACATAAATAAAGGTTTTTGTTTTCATCCCATAAATTGCTGAAGCTCAAATCTTTTTTTCTAGTTTATTTTCTCTTTGTTGCTCATATTTGGTAATTTCTCTTGTTCTGTCTTCAAGTTCACTGATTCTTTTCTCTGTCTTCTCCATTTTAATGTTGTTTGCGTGCATTGAGACTATTATTTCAATTATTTTATTTTCCACTTTTAAATTTTTCATCTGTTACTTAATTATATCTTCTATTTATTTGCAGACAATTTGTTTCTTTGTGGAGACTATTTTTTTTATCTGTGTCAAGTGTGTTCATTATTGCTGAAGTATTTTATCTGATGGTTGCTTTGACATATTTGTCAGATAATTCTAACATCTCTGTCATTTGGTATTGTCATTTATTATCTTTATCATCCAGTTTGACATCTTCCTGGTTCTTGGTATGACAAATAATTTTCTATTGAAATGTGGATATTTTTATTTTTATGATATAGGACTCTGGATCTTATTTAAGCCTTCTCTATTAGTTGGCTTCCTATGATATGAATCTGGCAGGGGATCTGGAGGGACTAACTCATTACTGGTAAGTGGGTTAGAAATCCAGGTTCCTCACTTGATCTCCACTGACTTTTAATGGGGAAAACTCCTAGTTACTGCTGGGTGACTGTGAAAGTTTCAGCTACCCACTGGGCCTCCATTCATACCTCTCTGCTGAGAAGCATAGAAATATGCCATTATTGCTCCCCATGTGGCCTCTGTTGATACCCACTGAGAAAGTGTGGTGGCCTTATTCACACTAGGTGGTTAAAAAAGTCTGGTTCTCCATTAGTTTTCCTCTTATACCATGCTAGGGGATTGGGGAGAGGGAGGATGCCTCATTACTGCTTGGTCCTTGTAGTGCCGGCTTCCCTTGTGGTCTCCACTGATTCCTTGGGCAGAAGGGCGGTGTAATTACTCCATGGCAGGTAAGAAAATCTCACCTCCCTACTAACCCTTCACTGACACCACCCCAGTGGCAGCTGAGGTACCATATTACAATCTGACAAGGATGGAAATCTAGGCTCCCTGCTCAGTATTTGATGGCAGAGATGCATAGCGGCCACTTTTTTTTTTTTTTCCTATGTTGTTCTGTGGAATAGAGTGGTTATTATTTAAAATTTTCAATATTACCATATTTCCGTTTTTCTTGACTCCTGCTAAGGAGGGCAGTCTTTTCTTCTGGCTTTTTATTTGTCTATGCCTATAGGTATTTCTGGGTTGATGACTTCTTCAGTTCCAAACGTGGCATGTATGAGGCAAAAAGAACACTCAGTGAATTCACATCAGTGATGTTTCTTAGAACCTGAAGTCCCTAGCCAATGTGTTATTTTCTCTTTACCTTTTAGAATTTTTGTTTGTTTTATACATAATTTATGAGAAGGAATAGAAAAAAGTACATCTCCATCTCCCTAGAAACAGAAATAGTGAACAATATTTTGAAAGTATTAAATATGTATATTTTATATGTGTGTGTGTTTTTTCCCATAAATGACATTTTTCTGAAAATTTCCTGCCTTTAAGTCTTACAGCCATTATAAGGCTTATTGTCGGAAGTAAAAAAAAGGAGTTTAGTCCCATAAGAGCAAATCCATTGACAAGCTTTGGTTGATTTATTGTGCCAATTATAGAAAACAAAATCAACATCTAGTCATTGTTTTGTACACATAAAAGTTGTTGATTTCTTTTCTAAATTAGTATAACTCCCTTTCCATATTAGAACATGATAAGTGTTTTGAAGACTTGGGTATTAATGCCTAATTATAAATTATTGGTAGAAAGAACTGAGGAAGGTATTTCTTATAAGATTTCATAAGAAGGTCTTAACAGAAAGAGGAAGTAGAAGATCCTTTGGAGGGCTGGGATAGAAGTGAGATAAGTGGTGTTTTAGAAGTGTTCTTGTTTCTCTCTAACTCAACTCAAAATGGAAGGAAAATCCCAAACAGTGGGGACTTGTGCCTTATTTTCTTCTTCAGGACTCTGATTAAAGGCAGTTTACAAAAAGTCTCATACCAATAGCAGTAGCTGCAAAGTAAATATAGAGAGAGCTAGAAGTAGCTCCATTGTATTATACTAAAGGTTTAGAAATTTCTTTCACCTCCCAGCTGGAAGGGCAACTAAGAGTTGGCAGTCAGTGATCCTGGAATGGAATAGCAGCAACAAGGGGAAAAAGATAAAGTAATGCTGTTGCAGAAGTCAAGTTTTCACACCTAATCCAGGGGCAAGGCAGAGGATGTGGATGAGACTCAAAGAACCTGCACAGTGAGCTAGCATTGAGTTAGAGCTGAATTAGTGGAGGAAAGAAGGTGCATTTGACCCCTACTATGATGAGAGATTACATTCTAGGTTCTGCCATCTTTGGACTTGAGGAGTAAAATCTAAGATGACAATCAGTCTGTGTGGAAAAATTTCCTCTCAGGCCAGTGAAAAATCAGACGAATAGCAAAGGGATTACTCAGTTTGGGCACATTTTCCCACGTTGTTTCTTTATATCCCAACTCCAACTTGAAGAAGAAAAATTGCAAAGGCAAACATTTGTGACAAGAAAGTCAATTCTTAGGTATGTAGACTTTACCTTAAAATTTAATAAATCTTTATCTGAACAGGGCTTAGAGAAACCCAATTTAAGATAATACTAATATAACTTTAAATGGTAAGTTATTTTTTATTTTTGTTATTTTATTTTTATTTTATTTTACTTTATTTTATTTTATTTTATTTTACTTTATTTTATTTTATTTTATTTTATTTTATTTTATTTTATTTTATTTTATTTTATTTTATTTTATTTGTTTTCTTGAGATGGAGGTTTGCTCTGTCGCCCAGGCTGGAGTGCAGTGGTGTGATCTTGGCTCACTGTAATCTCTGCTTCCCAGGTTCAAGTGATTCTCCTGCCTCAGCTCCCGAGTAGCTGGGATTACAGGCATGCACCACTTCGGCTGGCTAATTTTTACATTTTTAGTAGAGACGGGGTTTCACCATGTTGGCCAGGCTGGTTTCAAACTCCTGACCTCAGGTGATCCACCGCCTCGGCCTCCCAAAGTGCTGGGATTACAGGAATGAGCCATTGTGCCTGGCCGGCAAGTTATTTTTTAATCTTATGGATTAGGAACTCCAGATGGAATCATTACAAAAATAACAATAACACCAACAAAGAAAAAACATAGCAATAGTTGCACAACATTGTTGTACATTTTTGCACAGGATTTTCCCCACCCTCAAATCTAATTGAAATGCTTGCAAGGTACATTCAGTTAACATAAATGCTTTATCTGGACTAGATGTAGAAAAAAATGTGCTAAGCTACTTTTACTGAGTCTAAATATACAATTGCTTACTTATAGTGCCTTGTAAAATTCTGCATAGATACTTAAACAGCCTAACAAAATATCCAGTGCAACACTCCATCTGTTGGGTAGATAGCTCTCTTCTCCTTAAGGTGGATTGAGCCATCTTTGAACCAATTATAATTTTCAAAAAATCATTTATGATATTGAGCCTAAAATTATCTTATAACTTGTATAAACAGTCTATTATTTCTAGGCCCAACTAGGAGTAAAGCTACTCTTTCTTTCAAACTTCCTTCACGTAATTGAAAATGACTGTGTTATACTCCTAGTAATTCATAGTAAAGCCTGTTTTGACTTTCCTTACTACTGTCATTATTGTACCCTCAGTGAGTTCCATTTTTGTATTTTGCACTTGAATTGTGGTAGTCAGGATTAAATGCATTCTTCCTAGTAGAATCTAACCAGCTCCACATGTTATGGATATGACTGTTTGTAAACAATACCAAATCTTTCGACTTGCAAATCCCAATGGATAGACTTTTCTTTGAAAGAAAATATATCTTAAAAGGTTCATTGGCATTACAACAAGGAGAAATCAGAACTTGCAATTTGTCACACCCGCCATAATAGAGCTCAAATTGGGGACAACTCTGCAACAGGAAGAAGAAAATTAACACATAAGCCTTGTCCCTGAGAGGGACTAAAAGATTGGTGTCAATTACTGCATACTTCAGAAAGGAATTCTGTTAGCAAGAGTATACAGTCACTAAGTTAGGCAATGAGAGTTAACACTAGATACCAGATTGAGCTTGGGTCTTCATGGGGTTTGAAATTTACTAGTCAGGGCCAGTTTATCATAAAAAAGGGTTCTAGATACTAGAAGTGACTTGTAAACCAGTATTATAGGTGTCATTGTTCCCATTGAAATATGGAGTCTATATCAAAGTTTAATCATTTACCTTAATAAATACAATGAGTGAATAGCATACCTGACATTCCACTTTGCATTTTTTTGAACACAAGATTAGTTATCTTTTTACTATATTCTGTTTTGCTCTGTTTCAGTTAGCTAATCTCACACATTAAAAAAAATTAACAAGCTACTCAATTTAGTGGCTGAAATTAGTAATTTTTTATTCTCATTATCTGTGAGTCCTCTGAGGTTCAGGTAATATAGGTTCAACTCAGCTGGACAACTATGCTTGAGGCTGCAGCAGCTGGTATGGATCTGCTTCTCACTGCTGGTCTGTGAGCGGGCTGCCCTGTTCTAGGTGCTTCTCATTCTTCTTGACCCAGTGGGCTAGCTGTGGTACACTATTCTCACAGCAGTGACAGAGGCAAGAGGATCTCTCCTACCTCTCTGAAGGTCTAAGATTGGAGCTGACACATTGTTATTCCTTGTCCATTTCACTGGCTCAAGCAAATCTTTTGGCCAAGCTCTAAACCCAAAAATGGAAAAGTGAAAATTGTTTATAATCCCTTCCACAAAAGAAGGGATATTGAAGAGATAATTAATCAATACGCTTCACTGCGTGTTAAGACCAGAATGTTCTTACAAAATAGAACAGTTGATATGCTTTATTTCCTGATGACTACACTGAAGGTTGTAATTTTTACACTCAATATAAAATAAACATATACCCAGAAACTTGAATAACTCAGAATGTAGTGATGAACAAAATAGCAAAGGGGAAAATATAAAAAGAATTCCAGAGACTTTTGCTTATTAAACTTTTTTCTGTTTGAACCTCTAAATTTATTCTAATTGCTAGAAATTTTGATTTATCTTCTTCAAGAAAGTGGTTATTTTACCAATTGTTAGCTTTAATAAAATAACAAGGCCGGACCTGGTGACTCAGGCCTGTAATCCCAGCACTTTGGGAAGCCGAGGTGGGCAGATCGTGAGATCAGGAGATCAAGACCATCCTGGCCAATATAGTGAAACCCGTCTCTGCTAAAAAAAAAAAAAAAACCTAGGCATGGTGGCTCAGGCCTGTAGTCCCAGCTACTCAGGAGGCTGAGGCAAGGGAATCACTTAAACCTGGGAGGTGGAGGTTTCAGTGACCTGAGATCGCAACACTGCACTCCACCCTGGCGACAGAGCGAGACTCCATCTCAAAAATAAATGAATAAATAAAAATAAAATATTTAATAAGTTTGTTAAACAATATAGTATGAAGTAATAATATCTGAAGTATCTCATTCAAGTTTTTCCTTCAAAGTGTCATTAAATTTAAAAAAATTTTGTTTTCTCCAAAATATATGTCCTGCTGAATTAAACAATTAACTATTGTTGGTGAGAATGTAAATTAATACAGCTATTATGAAAAATGGTATGGAGGTTTCTCAAAACACTAAAAATAGAAGTATCATGTTATTCAGTAATCCCACTTCTGGGGTGTTCAGAGGACCTAAAAGTCATATGTCAGAGGGATATCTGCACTTTATGTTCATTGCAGCATTATTCACAATAGCCAAGATATGGAATCAAACTAAGTGTTCATCAACACATGAGTAGATTTAAAAATATGGCATATATACACAATGTATACTATTGAGTCTTTAAAAAAAAGAAATCCTGTCATATGCATCAACATGGATGAGTCTGAAGAACATTATGCTAAGTGAAATAAGCCAGGCACAGAAAGACAAATGCTACGTGATCTCACTTACATGTGGAATCTAAACAAGTTGAACTCATAGAAGTAAAGAGTAAAATGATGGTTGCCAGAGGATGGGGCTGGAGGTGGGAAGGGATGCAATAGGGATTATTTATCAAAAAGTACAAGTTGCTGATAGAAGGAGTAGGTTTTGAAATCTATTGCACAAAAATATGACTATAGTCAATAATAATGTGTATTTCAAAACAAGAGAGTTAATTTCAAATGTCTAATTATAAAAAAAGATAACTGAGGTGATGGATATGTTAATGAGCTTAATATAATCATTCCATATATTAAAATATCACATCACATACTATATATGTACACAATTATGATTCATCAATAAAAAATTGATAATAAAAATATTTTCCAATTTTTATGAGGCTTTGAATACAGATGTTTACAAAATCAGAATAGAATATTGTTCTGCCTTCTTTTCTACAAAGAAACTCATATTTGTTGATAATTTTGTTTTTCTTGGAGATGTTAAATTTCTTTTTATACCCTTTTAATTGACAGAAAAATAATTTTGGATATATTTTCTAAGCCTAGCTAATGCTTTTAATCAATAGGTACTTTGCTGAATCCTACGTAGGCTTTTCAATACTGTCCTATATTATACACCACAATCTATACTTTGCTTTGGATTAATCTAATCAATTTGCTTGGAAGCTTAAAATAATCCTTATTTTTATCTTGACATTTTACCCATATATGCTTATTCTTTATTTTTACTAACTTATTACAGAAATCTAGGTTTCATTATTTTCCCATTTTTACATTCTAAAGAAAGACATGTTTATGCCTCATATTTTCTATATTAATTATGAAAAACACGATTTATATTTTTGAAACTACATTTGAAGGATTCATGCTGCAGCATTAATCAAGCATATTGACCTACAAAAACTGCAGCTTTGGTGTAACCTAAGCATTATTTACTTATCACATACAATGCTGAGTAACTGTCTCATTTTTTGTTTTCTAGTATTATTATATGCCCACCAAGATGCTTTGTTCAAAGTAGTGGGTACCTGTATTAGTCAGGGTTCTCTAGAGGGACAGAATTAATAGGATAGATGTATATACAAAGAGGAGTTTATTAAGGAGTATTAACTCACACGATAACAAGGTGAGGTCACACAAGAGGCTGTCTGTAAGCTGAGGAGCAAGGCAGCCAGTCCAAGTCCCACAGGTGAAGAACTCGGGACTTGTTCTTTTTAACTCCCAGAGCTACAACATTACATGCAGAATCCTTCCTTACTTAGTGGGCCCAAATCAATAAATTCAGACTGATCCAACTCTATGTTCCTTCCACCATTATCCCACACCCTTAATATCCATTCCCATGCCTGTTCTCCAGATTTCTGTTTATATAAATTAGAAAACTCAAGCAGTTCTTTTGGAGTATAGCTCACCTCCTCATGGGTCACACTCTCAACCTCACGTCTAGGGGCCTGCCGGGACTTTAGTTATAGGTCTAGAAGCAAACAGGGGTGTTGAGGGTAGGTTCTGAGGAGAATCAACATTGTCCTGCATGGCAACTGCCTCAGGGGAGGCAATCACTGTTGCCTCAGGCAGTGCAGGGTTTATGTTCTCAGACAAAGGGGAAAAGGTTGATGGTAGCCTGGTTTAGGGAGGGGATAGGGGAAGCTGTTTCTTCTGGCAAAAAAAGTTCATCAGAGTTTACAAGCTCAGTGTCCCGAGCTTCATCAGGTTCTTTCCACATGTCTCCATTCCAAGTTGCAAGGTCACATTCTTTTCCAATCAATGCCCTCACTTTAACAGTAGACACCTGATGAGGCTGTGCATGCACCTTTCGTTGCAGGTCAGCCACTCACATGATAAGAGTTCGTGTCTGATTTTCCACAATTTTAGCTCTTTTTCTATAGGAGATAAGACTGTCACTTAGGGCAGTCTTAGCAGATTTGAGGCTCAGTATCTGCTTCTGAAGTAGGGAGTTAGAATCCCTGAGTTCATCATTTTCTTTCATCACTTTGTCCAGTGAACTTAGGAGCAATCAATCAGCTTTATTATGTTCCTTGGTTCTCCACAGATGATCAAAGGTCTTATGTATAGAATCACTAAAGTTCTTGCCTCTCATGAGCTGTGAATCAGGATTACCAAATGCATTTATTATGCATAACTCTTTAAATAGTTCACGCCAAGGACTATCAGTGTTCTCCATACTATTAGAAGTAGAGTCCTTAGCATTTTTGGGTCTAATCATATTAAGCAGCCAACTCCAGAAACCCAAAACCAACTAAAGAACTCCATCTTTAATATTTCTGTTCCTCTACAACCACTCCTGGTACCAAAATCTGTATTAGGGTTCTCTAGAGGGACAAAATTAATAGGATGGATGTATATATAAAAGATAGTTTATTAAGGAGTATTAACTCACATAATCACAAGGTGAGGCCCCCATTAGGCTGCAAGCTGAGAAGCAAGGAAGCAAGTATGATCCCCAAAGCTGAAGAACCTGGAGACTGACATTCAAGGGCAGGAAGCATCCAGCACGGAAGAAAGATGTAGGCTCAGAGGGTAAGCTAGTCTAATGTCTCCACGTTCTTCTGCCTGCTTTTATTCTGGCCTTGCTGGCAGATGACTAGATGATACTCACCCAGAATGAGGGTAGGTCTGCCTTTCCCAGTCCATCGACTCAAATGTTAATCTCCTTTGGCAATACCCTCACAGACACACCCAGGAACAATACTTTGCATCCTTCAATCCAATCAAGTTGACTTTTAATATTAACCCTCACAGTACTTGATAAATATAAAACATTTTTATTGAATTAAAGACCTTTTTCAGTTCTTATATGCCTAGAAAGTAAAAGGCCTTAAGAATTTCTTGACAAATTGCCTCTATCCTAATAGTTAAATATCTCCCACCTCTGAAAGGAATGCCATGCAACTGTTTTTCAATTTTTTTCTTAAATGAAAAGCTAAATAACAAAATGTAGAGTTTATGCAAAAATATTCTGCAGTGATACTAATGACTGTGATACTAAAAACGAATCCTTACAATATTTCAAAATTTTGCACAAAATATGACAATCACCCTCAACCTTAACAGCTTCAGTCACAAATACAACTTCTAAATTATATATCTAGTTTTCATATTTATAATTTCTAATATCTACATAATGTTCCATGAAATTAATATTTACAATGAGGAAAAAGTTTACTTATTTCCAGTTATTATGTATTTTATTCTGCTACAATACTTTCATAAACAATAGCTTATTTATCTTTTCATGAAAAATATCCTATGAGTAAATTCCCTAAAAAACAGCAAGTACATTCTTGTTTAGATACATCTGGCACAATTTTAGTTTTGTTACATTAGGTAAATAAAGCACCAATAATAATATGAAAAAGGTCATGCCCAAGTTAGGATCATTTAAAAACCTTTTTGGAGACTTATTGGCCATTTACATTGGGCATATAGAGAATTCAATTTCAGGGTTGATTTTGAAATTTTTATTTAATTTTCTTAATAAATTTGTTACCGGGCCTTATCTTTACCTTTGAAATTTAGATCTTAGGTATATTCAATCATCTGATTAATCCAGAAACTTACATGTTGAAAAGAAATATTTAGTTTCAAAAAAAAAAAATCTTATATTGATCAATCCCATTTTACATATTGGTATCAGCCAGCAATTTTGGGGACTACGTAGCTGAAGTATATGTACTATAAGACTGTTAAAATGGAATTATTTCCCAAATGTAGCACAATGCTGAATGATATGCACACAATAGAAATAAACTGGCAGTCTTCCTGTCTTCTCACTCTCCTGTGCCACTCTGACATATCCCCTAACTGTGGCAGTCTTAAGCTTCTTGTCAGCTTGATTAAACTTTAGACTGGTACCTTCTGATACCCCCCGATCTTCCTTTTCTTAAAGCATTTATTTTAGAAAAATTGGAATTATAATTTTTTTCTCTGCCTCTTTAAGATATCTTCTGCAAGTTTTACAACCTAGGAATGTCTTTCTCAAGGATTTGGAGTCATCCCTATGAAATGTTATCATAAGAAAGAGAGTGCCTCACATATTTACATATGTAACAATCTTGCACATCCTGCACATGTAACCCGGAACTTAAATGTTGATTAAAAAAAAAAAAAGGAATGAAGGAAGGAAAGAAAAAGAGCGAAAAAGAAAGAAAGAAACAAGAAAAAAGAAAAGAAAAGAAAGAAACAAAGTGCCTATATCTATTAGTGTCTTTGTAAGGGTAGCAGCCTAACCTCAATTAGCCAATTAGTATCAGTTAGCAAACACTGACGGCTTAATCACATTGATCAAATTCCCCACTCAACCATCACTCTAACCTTAATGTCTTCCAGTACTTTTTCAGTACTTGGTTAGTTAACTGCAGTGCTTAAAACTCTCCTGACTTTTGTTTCAGCAGAATTGAGTTTAATCTCTGTCTCCTATTGCAATAATCTTGAATAAAATCTTGGTTATTTAACTCCATTAGGTGTACTCTTTTGACACCTTCCTGAGGCTCTCCAGTATCTCATGACACCCCGTTCCACAAAATTAGACAATTCTTGAACAACCTAGGATTAGTACAAAGAAATCTCCCAAACAAGGTCTGTGAGGACTCAAATTTATCAGATTCTTCAGTTGTTTTTGTAAGTAGAGTTTTACAAATATTAGAGTGAAAATATCATATACTATTTCTTCTGTGGAATTTTATTGGAAATCACTGTGATGATTAATTGTCAATTTGGGTAGGCCACATTATTAAATTTTTGGTAAAACATCATTCTTGATATATCTATCAAGTTTTTTTTTCACTGTGGATAATATTTAAATGAGTAGATTTGATTAATGCAGATTTCCCTCCCTAATGTTGGTGGGACTTGTCTAATCAGTCAAAGGCCTTAAGAGAAAAGACTGACTTTCCCAAAAAAGAAGAAATTCTTCCTTCAAATAGCATTGTTTTCTTCCAACTTTTATTTTAGGTTCAGGGAGTATACATGCAGGTTTGTTACATGTGTAAATTACATGTCACTGAGGTATGGTATATGTCACCTAGGTAGTGAGCACAGTACCCAATAGGTAGTTTTTAAAGTCTCACCAACCTCTTGCCCTCCACCCACAAGTGAGTACCAGACTCTATTTTTCCCCATTTTGTGCCCATGTGTATTCAATGTATAGCACCTACTAATTTGTTTTTGTGGTGGTAAGAATATGTGATATTTTGTTTTCTGTTTCTGCATGAATTAGGATAATGGCCTGCAGCTCCATTTCTGTTGCTGCAAAGGACATGATCTTATTCTTTTTTATAGCTGCATAGTATTCCATGGTTTATATGTACCACATTTTTAAAAAAAAATCAGTCTACTGTTGATGGGGATTTAAGTTGATTCCATGTCTTTGCTATTGTAAAGAGTGCTGTGATGAACATACATGTCCATGTGTCTTTGTGGTATAATAGAATTATTTATATTCCTTTGGGTATACACCCAGTAAGGGGATTGCTGGGTTGAATTGTAATTCTGTTTTAAGTTCTTTAAGAAATCTCCAAGATTTTTTCCACAGTTACTGAACTTACTAACATTCTCACTGGCAGTGTATGTGTTCTCTTTTCTCTGCAACCTCACTAGCATCTGTTATTTTTTGATTTTTAAATAATAGCCATTTTGACTGGTGTGAGATGGTATCTCATTGTGGTTTGATCTGCATTTCTCTAATGATTAGTGATGTTGAGCATTTTTTTGTATACATGTTGGCCACATATATGTCTTCTTTCTAAAAGTGTCTGTTTTTGTCCTTTGCCCCACTTTTTAATGGGGTTGATTTTTTTGCCTGTAAATTTGCTTACGTTTCGTATAGATTCCAGATATTAGATCTTTGTCAGAAGCATAGTTTGCAAATATTTTCCCCATTCTATATGTTGTCTGTTTACTCCATTAATAGTTTCTTTTGCTGTACAGAAACTCTTTAATTTAATTAAGCTCCACTTGTCAATTTTTGTTTTTGTTATAGATTGCTTTTAGAGTCTTCATCATTAAATTTTTGCTAAAGCTCTTGTCTAGAATGGTATTTCCTAGGTTTCATTCTAGGGTTCTTATAGCTTTAGGTTTTATGTTTAAGTCTCTAATCAATCTTGAGTTGATTTTTGTATATGAGGTAAGAAAGGGGTCCAGTTTCAATCTTCTGCATATGGCTAGCCAGCTATACCAGCATCTTTTATTGAATAGGGTGTCCTTTCTCTATTGCTTGTTGTTGTCAACTTTGTCAAAGATCAAATGGCTGTAGTTTTGTGGTTTTATTTCTGGGTTGACTAACCTGTTTCATTGGTCTATGTATTTGTTTTTGTACCAGTACCATGCTGTTTTGGTTACTATAGCCATATTGTATTGTTTGAAGACTGGCAGTGTGATGCCTCCAGCTTTGTTGTTTTTGCTTAGGATTGTTTGGCTATTCATGAACTTTTATGGCTGCATATGAATTTTAGAATAGTTTTTTTTTTTTTTATTCTGTGAAGAATGACATTGGTAGTTTGATAGGAACAGCATTGAATCTGTAAGTTGCTTTGGGTAGTATGGCCATTTCCACAATATTGATTCTTCCTAACCAAGAGCATGGAATGTTTTCTATTTGTTTGTATTGTCTCTGAATTCTTTCGGCAGTGTTTCAGAATTCTCATTGTAGACATCTTTCACTTCCCTGGTTAGCTGTATTGCTCAGTATTTTATTCATTTTGCGGCTATTGGGAATGGAATTGCATCCTTTGATTTGGCTCTCAGCTTGGACATTCTTGGTGTATAGAAGTGCTACTGACTTTTGTACACTGATTTTTGTATCCTAAAATTTTATGGAAGTTGTTGATCAGTTATAGGAACCTTTTTGCAGGGGCTTGGGGTTTTCTAGGTAGAGAATCATATCGTATGTGAAGAGACATAGTTTTACTGCCTCTTTTCCTGTTGGATACTTTTTATTTCTTCCTCTGATTAGTATAATATTGGTGGTGTGCGATAGATGGCTCTTATTATTTTGAGGTATTTTCCTTCAACTCTTAGTTTGTTGAGGGTTTTTAATATGAAGGAATGTTGAATTTTATCAATAGCCTTTTCAGCATCTATTACAATGACTGTGTGGTTTTTGTTTTTACTTCTCTTTATGTGATGAATCATATTTATTGATTTGTATATGATGAAACAACCTTGCATCCAAGAATAAAGCCTACTTGATCATGGAGGAATAGCTTTTTGATGTGTTGCTGGATTAGATTTGCAAGTACTTCGTTGAGGATTTTTACATCTCTGTTCATCAGGGATATTGGCCTGAAGTTTTCTTTTTTGTTGCTGTGTCTCTGCTAGGTTTTGCTATCAAAATTTTGCTGGCTTCACAGAATGAGTTAGGGAGATGTCCTGCCTCCTTGATGTTTTGGAATCGTTTCAATGGGACTGCTACTTGCTCTTCTTTTTGTATCTGTTAGAATTTGGCTGTGAATCCATTATGTCCAGGGCTTTTTCGGGTTTGTAGGGTTTTTATTACAGATTCAATTTTGGAACTTAATCTTGGTCAGCTGAAGTACTGATTTCCTCCGGTTTAATCTTGGGAGGATGTGTGTTTCTAGAAATTTGTCCATTTCTTCTAGGATTTCTAGTTTGTCGCATAGAAGTGCTCATAATAGTCTCTAAGGGTTTTTGTATTTCTGTGGGGTAGATGGTAAGGTTCCCTTTCTCATTTCTAATTGTGTTTATTTGTATCTTCTCTAATTAGTCTAGCTAGCCATCTATCAATCTTATTTACTCTTTTGAAGAAACAACTTTTAATTTTGTTGAGCTTTTATATAGATCTTTACATCTCAGTTTCATTCAGTTGAGTTCTGATTTTGGTTGTTTTTTCAGCTAGCTTTGGTGTTGGTTTAGGTTAGGTTGTTAATTTTGAGACCTTTTTGACCTTTTTTTAATGTAGGTTGGCATTTAATACTATAGACTTTCTTCTTAACACTGCTTTAGCTGCATCCCAGAGGTTCTGTTATGTTGTAACTTTGTTTTCGTTAATTTCAAAGAATTTCTTGATTCCTGCCTTAATTTCATTTGTTACCCAGCAGTCATTCAGGAGTGGGTTGTTTAATTTCCATGTAATTACATGGTTTTGAGAGATCTTACTGGTATTGATTTCTATTTTTATTGCACTGTGGTCTGAGAGTGTAGTTGTGATTTCCATTTTTTTTGGAATTTATAAGGAATTCCTTTATGGCTGAGCATGCATTCAATCTTAGAGTATGTGCCATGTGCAGATAAGGTGAATGTATTTTCTGTTGTTGTTGGGTGGAGTGTTCTATAGATGTATGTTAGGTTTATTTGGTCAAGTGTCAAATTTATGTCCCTAGTATCTTTGTTAGTATTCTGCCTTGATGATCTGTCTAGGGGTGTTGAAGTCTCCCACTATAATTGTGTGGTTATCTATGTCTCTTAATAGATATCTAAGTACTATTTTATGAATTTGGGTGTTCCAGTATTTAGTGGATTTACATTTAGGATAGTTAAGTCATCTCGTTGAATTGAACAGTTTATCATTTTATAATGCTCTTCTAATGCTTTTCTTTTTCCTTTTTGATCACTGTTGGTTTAAAGTTTTTTTTTTTCTGAAAAAAGAATAGGAACCTCTGTCCTCTTTTATTTTCCATTTGCTTGACAGATCTTTCTCCATCCCTTTACTTTGAGCCTATGGTTGTCATTGCATGTGAGATGAATCTCTTGAATACAGCATACAGTTGGGTATTAGTTCTTTAGTCAACTTGCCACTCTGTGCCTTTTTACTTGGGGCATTTATCTTGTTTATGTGCAAGGTCAGTATTATGTGAGTTTGTAATCCTGTCATCATGTTGTTAGCTGGTTGTTATGTACACTGTAGAGTTGTTTTATCGCGTCAGTGGGCTATGTACTTAAGTGTGTTTTTGCAGTTTCAGGTAAGAGTCTTTTGTTTCCATGTTTAGCACTCCCTTAAGGACCTCTTATAAGTCAGGTCTGGTAGAAAAAAATTCGTTTAGCATTTGCCTGTCTAAATAGGATATTATTTTTCTTTGCTTATAAAACTTAATTTAGTTGAATATGATATTCTTGGTTGAAATTTCTTTCCTTTAATGTTGCTAAATATAGGCCCCCAGAATCTTCTGTCTTGTAAGATTTCTGCTGAACTGTCCCCTCTTAGCCTGATCTGGTTCCTTTTATACGTGACATGTGCCTTTTCTCTAGCTGCCTTTAAATTTTTTCTTTAACATTGACATTGAAGAATCTGATAACTATTTGTCTTGGGGATGGTTGTCTTGTATATGATCTTGCTGAAGTTCTCTGAATTTCCTGAATTTGTATGTTGACCTTTTTGGTGAGTTTGGGGCAATTTTTGTGGAAAATATCCTTAAATATGTTTCCCAAGTTGCTTGTTCTCTCTCCCTCTCTTTCTGGGATACCAATGAGGCATAGGTTTGTCTCTTTACATAATCTCATAGTTCTCAGCGGTTTTGTTCATTAATTTTTTAAATTTTTTGTCTCAATTCAAATAACTAGTCTTTGAGCTCTGAGATTCTTTCCTCAGATTGGTCAATTCTGCTGTTATCACTTCCAATTGTATTATGAAATTCTGGTTGTGAGTTTTTTCAGCTTTAGATCACTTTGGTTCTTTCTGGAAATGTATATCTGAAAATAAACATTTCTATTTCTGATAATTTCTTTCTGAAAATGTATTACTTTATTGGATTCCTTAGATTCCTTGGATTGGGTTTCAACTTTCTCTTGAATTTCTAGATTCATTTCCATCTAGATTATGAATTCTATTTCTGTCATTTCAGCCATTTCTGTGTGATTAATAACCATTGCTGGAAAGCTAGTACAGTTGTTTGGAGGTTAGAGGACATTCTGGCTTTTAGAGTTGCCAGAGTTCTTGCACAGATTCTTCTTCACCAATGTGAACTGATGTTCCTTTAATCTTTTAAGTTGCTGTCCTTTGGATGGGGCATTTTGATTTATATTCTTTGATACCTTTGGGACCTTAACTGTATATAAGTTGGGTTTAGTTAATTGGCTTTGTTTCTGTATGATTTCAGGAGGCAAAGGCTCAGCTCAGCCCTTCCTGGGTGTCATGCTCTCACCCTTGGCGACTGGGACTAGGCTTGCAACTTTTTTCTCTGGTCCCTCAAGGTTAAGCACTGACTGTACTGAAGGGGCCAAGGTGTTCACAATCCACTGACCACAACACTCCAATGAGGGATGCCAGCAAAAGCACTTCAGTGGGGGTCCAGTGGGTAGTGGGAGTCTTCATGTGCAAATGCAGTGAAGGAGCAGAGAGAGGCTGCAAGTGAATGTGCACTGGTGAAGCAGCAGGGTGAGATTCTGGGCAATTGTGTGCTGACAGGGGAAGGCTGTGGGTGGTTTTCCACCTGCAGGGGACTGCCTGCAGAAGCTCTCTGACTCTTAGGTGGGGTCTGTTGGCAAAAGAGCTGTGACCATGGCAAGCTCCTCTGCTGGGCAGCTGAGGCCACACTGCAAGCAGGCATGGCCAGGCAGTGATTCTTGGATAGGCTGGCAGAAAGGGTGGTGCTCAGATCAGACTGGCCTCTTCCCATGGGCAAGATAACCTTGCCCTGCCCAGATCTGACAGGCAACAAAAGGCTAAGCATCCTTAGAGGAACATGGCAAGCATTGAGGAATCAGCATCTATGACTGTTCTCCACTACAGCCACTCCCAGGCGAAACCCTCTGGACTCCATGCAGCCTGGAGTTCTGTCTCTGGCAACTCTCTGAGCAGATCTCCCTGCCAATTCAAATATCTGTGGGAGTCATGTGTTTTCCTGCAGCAAGGATTCCAGAGGTCAGTGACAAGACTGGGCCACTCCATCCCTATTTGACCCACTCCTTTCTCAAGAGCTCTTCAAGGCAGGAATGAGTCCTGGTGCTCACTAACCCCATGCAGGATTCCTGGGTTCCTCTCCTTTCAGCCTAGGGTCTGCATTTTCCCTCCACTAATTCTCAGTGCCTTCTTTCCAAAGACCTGTTTGGAGTGTGCTGGTCTACTTGATAGTATGGTCTCTCTTAGTAGGAGAAACTCTTCCTGGCTGTGTGTAGTTGGCCATCTTGGCTCCCTCCTCAAAGTCCAGTCACCACTTGTACTAGAGACTGCAATATCAGCTCTTCCCTGTGTCTCCAGCCTGCTGATCTACCTGGCAGTTTTCAGACTTGCCATCCTCATAATCATATGAGCCAATTTCTTAAAATAATCTGCCCCCCTCCTTCTCTCTGTGTGTGCGTTGTGTTCATATGTGTTTGTGTATGTGTATCCTGGTAGTCCTGTTTCTCTGGAGAACTCTGACCAATTCATATATGCATAAAATTAATCTAGCAGCTTGTAGTAGCAATAAGAGGATGATTTTATACCTCTCTGATAGAATCATTCTGGAATAATTTGTACTTAATATTTGAAGCTCTTATCGCTGTATTTCAAAGGGAATCAGTGCTATGGAAATTTTGAGGTTTCTTATTTGAATATTAAGTAATATTGCAATGAAGAAATATCAAAGTCATTCACTTGAAGGGGAAGTACACTGATTCTAATGCCAGTGTCAGCAGGGCCTCACATGATTCTTTAATCATTTTCTGCCACACATGTATCTTATGCTTCTTTGAGCTCTATTTTTAGGCAGGAAGCTTAGAGAAGAGATGAAGTAAGCTAGGAATTAAGCTGCAATATGTGATTTGTTCCCTTGCATAATAGAAGGGAAGTGGCTACAGATAAGACATGAATTAAAAAGTTGTCCTTGGGACAAACCAGACCTAAGTATTTAGATTTAGATTAAATATTCTGCTTTACCTTTCTTTTGATAATATGATCAAATTAAGCACCAAAGGGTAAGGTATCTACTTATTTTGCAGAATAAAATTATGTAAAACTGACTGAAAGGGCACTTTGATTAAAAGTACCTTAAATCATTATTTTCCTAAAGGCTTATGCCAGTTTGAAAACCATTATTATAAAAAACAATTATCTATCTATTGAAAGATTAAATTAGAAATTTCAAATTCTATAGCATCAGACACTATGAGAACAAGAAATAAGTAAGTCGCATTCGGCCTAGCGTGGTGGCTCACGCCTGTAATCCCAGCACTTTGGGAGGCTGACACAGGCAGATCACCAGGTCAGGAGATCGAGACCATCCTGGCTAACATGGTGAAATCCTGTCTCTACTAAAAATACAAAAAATTAGCCGGGCGTGGTGGCGGGTGCCTATAGTCCCAGCTACTTGGGAGGCTGAGGCAGGAGAGTGGTGTGAACCCAGGAGGCAGAGCTTGCAGTGAGCCGAGATTGGGCCACTGCACTCCAGCCTGGGCGACAGAGCAAGACTCCGTCTCAAAAAAAAAAAAGTAAATAAATAAAAATAAATAAATAAGCTACATATCTCATATATGTAACAATCTAAAAATGTAAATATTAAAAAAGACAAAGCAATATATAAAATAAAAATATAAAAATTGGCCTATTCTCCCAGGCGCAGTGGCTCACACCTGTAATCCCAACACTTTGGGAGGCCGAGGTGGGCAGATCACCTGAGGTCAGGAGTTTAAGACCAGTCTGGCCAACATGGTGAAACCACGTCTCTACTAAAATACAAAAATTAGCCAGGCATGATGGCACATGCCTGTAATCCCAGCTACTTAAGAGTCTGAGACTGGAGAATCGCTTGATCCCGGGAGACGGTGTTTGTAGTGCGCCGAGATTGCACCACTGCACTCCAGCCTGGGCGGCTGAGCGGGACTCTGTCTCAAAAAAAAAAGCCTATTCTCAATGAGATACTATTTCACACACTTCAATTTTGCACAAATTAGATAATCATATAGTACCAATTGTTAACAAGTCTATTGAAAGAAAATCTTACCACATTATTTAACACATGTATAAGATAATTGGATTTCTCTGGAAAATTTTTTGGCAAGACTTTGTGAAGGCAAAGATGAACATATTCTATAAAGCAGCAGTCAAAGGTGTATACCCCAAAGGGATAACCCTGAATTTGTGTACAAATACATATATAGATTCATTTTTATTTCAATATATGTTTAATGGGACCCACTTTGAAACAAATATCCAAATATAATGAAATGTATAAAGAAACGTTACCATTTTACCATAATTTATTTCTATAATACAGTCAAAATGGATAAATCAGGTATGTTTGTTAGTACAGATAAATCTTAATGGCAGTATGCTGATGAAAAAGAAAGAAAATTACAAGAATTTAAATGTTACACAACTTATTATTGGGAAAAAAAAAACCACTCCTGCATTGCCTATAGATCTGTATATATGCTGCAGATTTCCTATAACCATTTATTGGAAGAAGATGTATTAACTGTGGCAGAGGAAGAGGAGGTGGAAAAATGAAATGATTAGGAAAACTTTAAATCATTTGTGATATTTTATTTCTTAAAAAAATTCTGAAGTAAATATACAAATGCGTTATTTTTTGTATTTGGGTTTATTTTGCCTTTGTTTTAAAAATAGTTCATAACTCACAATTAAAACATTGTTTAAAGTTGTATTCAGTTGCATTTTAATTAGTATTAGACATACATTGAAAAGACATTTTATCACCCATTTTTATATTTCTCACATTACAAATTAGTTGGTCAAAAAGATCTTTTCTATATTTCATTATAAAAACACCCAGGTTTGATGGATTAGAAAACCAAAAACAATCTACATCACCTACTGACTCAGATATGCAGGAAAAATATATTCAGTCCTTGAGTCTGATGAAATATAATAACTGTTTATAAGAAATAATTGAATTATACAATTTTATGCTCTTTTTTTTTTTTTTTTTTGAGATGGAGTTTCACTTTTGTCGCCCAGGCTGGAGTGCAGTAGCTCAATCTCAGCTCACTGCAACCTCTGCCTCCTGGGTTCAAGCAATTCTCCTGCCTTAGCTTCCTGAGTAGCTAGGATTACAGGTGCGCATCACCACGCCCGGCTAAATTTTTTTGTATTTTTAGTAGAGACGGGGTTTCTCCATGTTGGTCAGGCTGGTCTCGAACTCCTGACCTTGTGATCCACCTGCCTTGGCCTCCCAAAGTGCTGGGATTACAGGTGTGAGTCACCATGCCTAGCCCTATGTTCTTTTTTAAATGAAGAAAAATTCTAATTTTTAAAAGCCTTCTGTCTTCATCATAGGTTTACTTTATAATTATGAAAAGAAATACAAGTGTCTCTCTTTTTATTTTTATTTTTTTGAGATGGAGTCTCGTTCTGTTGCCCAGGCTGGAGTGCGGTGGCACGATCTTGGCTCACTGCAACCTCTGCCTCTTGGGTTCAAGCACTTCTTTGTATTAACCTCCTGAGCATCTGGGAATACAGGTGCCCGCCACCACACCCAGCTAATTTTTGTATTTTTAGTAGAGATACTGTTTCACCATCTTGGCTGGGCTGATCTTGAACTCCTGACCTCGTGATCCACCCACCTTGGCCTCCCAGAGTGCTAGGATTACAGGTGTGAGCCACCGCGCTTGGCCACAACTATGTCTTTTTAATTAAAATGGAAGTTTTTGACTAGAAATAGTTTTTATGAAATTTGTATGATTTTCAGAAGCACATGGAATTAAATAAACCAATTGAATATCTGCTGTCCTGAGCAGTTCAATATCCGAGGTAATACTATTTTTTCTAGTTCTGAAATATTAATAGGTCTGTTTTTATTAATGTCTGTATTGCAAGCACTTGTTTTTTATCCTGGCTTGTATGACAAACCATATGCATTCTGTATGGTTTATATATGATTACATATAGCTTGAACACCCACCTTCTCTATTTTGTACTATAAGAATCTTTGCAGCATTATGTACATTTACGTTAATTTTACTCATTAGATACCTAATGAAAGAATATTTATTATGAAGAGACTAATTAGGTATCTCTTTTTACAAAAAAGTTGTGTGTAACACATATGCCATCTGTTTATATTATATTCAAAGAACAATTTACAGTAATTTGCCTTCCTAATTGCAATACTAATCAGTTCTGAATTGCAGTTTATTTATGCAAAAGTATGCCAGTTGAAGGCACTAGCAATGTTTGTGGATCAAAAGATAAGGCCAACCTTGAATAAGGTTCTCTCTTTTGCATATTAAATTACTTTCTTACTGAGTCTTGTTGAATAATAAAATCATATTTTTTGTTTTATTGATTAAAGCTTTTAAAATCTATTAAATAAAGCTTTTAAAAGTTAGAAAACTTAAAATGTTGAAACTTAAACTGCATCATTTTTTCATCTTGTATTAAAGCAATATAGGAGTATGTCTTACCTGTTGTATATCCGTGAATATTCAACCTTTATGTGAGAGTGTGCATATTTTGATTTTTTTTTTTTTTTGAGAAGGTGTCTTGCTCTGTTGGCCAGGCTAGAGTGCAGTGGCACGATCTCGGATCACTGCAACCTCTGTCTCCCAGACTCAAGCAGTTCTGCCTCAGCTTCCTGAGTAGCTGGGATTACAGGCATATGCCACCACGCCTGGCTAATTTTTGTATATTTAGTAGAGACGGGG
This sequence comes from Pan paniscus, assembly GCF_029289425.2. Classification (NCBI taxonomy): domain Eukaryota; kingdom Metazoa; phylum Chordata; class Mammalia; order Primates; family Hominidae; genus Pan; species Pan paniscus. The sequence continues at coordinate 116,813,175 of NC_073253.2, read as the reverse complement.
TTTCACCATGTTGGCCAGGATGGTCTTGAACTACTGACCTCAGGTAGTCCGCCCACCTCGGCCCCCCAAAGTGCTGGGATTACAGGCGTGAACCACCCCACCCGGCCTCTTTCTGAAGGGTTTTTTAGTTCTTCTGTGGATATTTTTTACCTCCATGCTTAGCTGTATTCTTAGGTATTTCATTTTCTTTGAGACTGTTGTAAATGGGCTTGGGTTTTTAGTTTGACTGTCAGCCTGGATGCTACTGGTGTATAAAAAATGCTACTGATTTTTGTACATTGATTTTATATCATGAAATTGGGATGCAAAAATCAATAAAAAAGTTTAACAAAACCAAATGTTTGTCTTTCAAAATAATAAATAAGTGTAATAGACCACTAGCTAGATTAACAAAGTAAAAATGGAAAGGGCCAAATAAACACAATCAGAAATGACAAAGATGATATTACAACTGATCCACAGAAATACAAAAGACCTCAGAGAATACTATGAACAACTCTGTGCACACAAGTTAGAAAATCTAGAGAAGGCCAGGTGCAGTGGCTCACACCTGTAATTGAAGCACTTTGGGAGGGCAAGGTGAGCAGATGACCTGAGGTCAGGAGTTTGAGACCAGCCTGGCCAACATGGCAAAACCCTGTCTCCACTAAATATACAAAAATTAGCTGAGCGTGGTGGTGGACGCCTGTATTCCCAGCTACTCAGGATACTGAAGCAGGAGAATCACTTGAATCCGGGAGGCAGAGGTTGCAGTGAGCCAAGATTGCACCACTGCACTCCAGCCTATGCAACAGAGTGAGACTCTGTCTCAAAAAAAAAAAAAAAAGAAAAAGAAAAAATCTAAAATGAATAAATTCTTGGAAACACACAGTCACTCAAGATAGACTCAGAAAGAGATTGAAACCCTTTAATAGGCCAATTTTAAAGTCTGAAATTGAATTAGTACTAAGAAACCTACCAACCTGTAAAAGCCCTGGACCAGATGGATTCACAGTCTAATTCTATCATACATAAAAAGAACTGGTTCTGAACCTACTGAGACTATTTCAGATATTCAAAGAGGAGGGACTCCTTCCTTATAAATTCTAAGAAGGCAGCATTGCCTAATACCAAAATCTGGCAGAGATATGACAAAAAACAAATAAACAAAAAAACTTCAGGCTAATATCCTTGATGATTATACATGAAAAATTCTCAACAAAATTCTAGCAAACTGCATCCAGCAGCACATCTAAAAGTTAATTCACCTTGATCAAGCAGGCTTTATTTCTGGGATGCAAGGTTGATTCAACATATGCAAATCAACAAATGTGATTCACTACATAAAATTAAAAACACACAAAACAGTGATCATCTCAATAGACTCAGAAAAAGCTTTCAACAAAATTCAACATCCCTTCATGATAAAATCCCTCAACAGACTAGGCATCAAGGGTACATACCTCAAAATAATACAAGCCATCTATGAAAAACTCACAGTCAACATCATAGTGAATGGGCAAAAGCTGGAATCATTCACCTTGAGAGCTGGAACAATGCAAGGATGCCCACTCTTAACCACTCCTACTCAACATGATACTGAACATGCTAGCCAGAGCAATCAGGCAAGAAAAAGAAATACGTGTATCTACATAGGAAAATAAGTCAAACTCTCTTCACTGAAAATATGATTCTGTACTTAGAAAGCTCCACCAAAAGTCTACTGGAACTGATTAATGGTTTTATTAATGTTTTGTGTTTGTCTAATTATTTCTATCATTTTATGCTACTCTATGATAGAAGAGTAATTCAGCTTTTTTTGGTAATTGTGTTGAGAACTGATACATTAATTGTTGGTAGTTAATTAGTAGCATTCTTGTCTAAAGTTCTTAGAGATAACTAGTTGACAAAGAAAGAAAAAATAAATATAAAAAATAAATATTTAACAATAACCAGTAAAATATTTGCTAAGATATAAATTAAATAGTAGATTCTGTGACATATTGTCATTACTGTTAGTGAATTAAGAAATAAAAATATTCCTTTTTTGTCTGGTAATTTTTATTTAATTTTTTGCTCTGAAGTTTACTTTGTCTTATATTAATATAGACACTCCTGCTTACTACTGAATAGTGTTACTATGGTATATCTTATGCTTTTTGCCTACCTATGTTACTATGGTTATAATGAGTTTCTTGTTGGTAGTATAGAGTTGTGTCAGGTGTTGCTTTTTAATCCATTTTGACAAGTTCTGTTTTTAATTGATGTTTTCAGATTATTTACACCTGAAATAATTATGGTGTGGCTATAGATTATAATTTTATTGTTCATTTTTTGTTCATTCTTTTTTCTTCTTCTTTAGTTTATATATTGTGATTTTGTATATATTTCATTGTATAGTTTTTAATTGTTACTCTAGGATTTTTAAAATGTGTAAAAACTCTCCATAGCCTATTTAAAAATCAATCTTTTTATACTTAAGTTGGAATATAAAAATGTTAGCATCATAGGCATGTATTTACCTTATCACCTAATGCTATACATGTCTTATATATTGCATGCACATATTTTAAAAACACCATCAGACAATGTTTCAACTTTTATTTCAAATGTCAAACATGTATTGAAGATTTCAAGAGGAGACCAATAATCTATTTTATTTACATAGTTTATTTACTATTTGCCTCATTTCCATTCATTCTTAATTTTCCACATTTCTTTCTGGTATCATTTCCTTCTATATTAAGGATATTCTTTATAAATTCTTTCAGATCAGGTCCGTTGGCTATAATTTTTCTTTTTCTTTCATCTGAGAAAGTTGTTAATTTACTTTTACTCCTTAAGAAAATTTTCAATGAATGCAGAATCCTGAGTTGATAGACATTTTCATTTACCACTTTCAAAATATTCCAGATCTTTCTTCCCTCCAATTTTTTGTGTGTCTAAGAAGGTCATTCATTATTGTCAGTGTAGCAAAAATGAATGACCATATTGTCAATTCAGCTTTCTTTATATTTATTTATTTTATACTACTTTATCTTAAATTGCCAAATAAAAATTATCATGTACAACATACTCTTTTGAAATATGTATTCATTGAAGAATGGCTACATCAAGCTAATTAGCATACACATGACATTAAATCCTTTTTTGGTGAAAACCCTCAAAGTCTGCCTTTAGCAATTTTCAGGAATGTAATATATTGTTATTGACAATAGTCACTATGTTGTGAATTATATCTCTGGACCTTATTCCTCCTGTATGACTGAATTTTTGAATACTTTGACCAATATCTTCCCAACTCCATGCCACCCCTATCCTCAGGTAACCATTATTCTACTCTACTTCTTCAGTTAAACTTTTTTAGGTGTAACATGTAAGTGCAATCATGTAATATTTTTTTTTTTTTTTGAGACTGAGTTTCTCTCTTTTTGCCCAGGCTGGAGTGCAGTGGCACAATCCTGGCTCACTGCAACATCCGCCTCCCGGGTTCAAGCAATTCTCCTGCCTCAGCCTCCCATGTGGTGTTTGTTTTTTTGGGCCTGGTTTATTTCACCTAATATAATGTCTTCCAGGTTTATTCATTTTGCTGCAATGACAATATTTCCTTCCTTTTTAGAGCTGAATTGGAATATATGCCATTTTGAATATATGCCATATTTCCTTTATCCATTCATCCACTGATGTACACTTAAGTAGATTCCATATCTTGGCTATTGTGAGTAATGCTGCAACAAACAGGGGAGTAAAGATACCTCTTCAACTATTTTATTTTATTTTATTTTATTTTTATTTGAGTCAGAGTCTTGGTCTGTCTCGCAGGCTGGAGTGCAGTGGCACAATCACTGCTCACTGCAGCCTTGACCTCTTAGGCTCAGTCAATCCTCCTGCCTCAGCCTCCTGAGTGGCTGGGAGTATAGGCAAGCACCACCACGCCCAGCTAATTTTTGTATTTTATTTTATTTTTTGTAGAAATGGTGTTTTTCCTTGTTGCCCAGGGTAGTCTTGAACTCCTAAACTCAAGTGATCTGCCTGCCTTGGCCTCCCAAAGTCCTGGGATTACACTCATTTTATTTTCTTTGGATATATGCCCAGTAGTAGAATTGCTGAATCATACGGCAATTTAATTTTTTTTGAGGAAATTTGATACCATTTTCCAGGACAGTTGTACTAGTTTACAATGACGCCACCAGTGTGCAATGTTCTATTTCCCCACATCCTCACCAACATTTATCTTTCATCTTTTTTATAATATCCATTTTAATTGGTATGAGATGCTATCTCATAGTGGTTTTAGTTTGTATTTCTCTGATGATTAATGTTGCTTAGTATTGTTTTTATGTAATTGACCATTTGTATATCTTCTTTTGAGAAATGTCTATCTAAATTTTATGTCTATTTTTAAATCAGTTATTTGTTTTCTTACTATTGAGTTATTTGAGTTCCTTATATATTTTGGATATTAACTCCTTATCAAATTTATGGTTATGAAATATTTTGTCCCATGCTGTAGGCTGCCTTTTCACTCTGTTGATTCTTTCCTTGACTGAGCAGAAATTTTATAGTTTGATGTAATTCCATTTGTTCATTTTTGCTTTTAGTTTCTGTGCTTTTGAGTTTATATCCAAAAAAAATAATTGCCCAAACCAGTGTCATGGAACATTTCCACCATGGTTTCTTCAAGTAGTTTTATAGTTTCAGGCTTACATTAAAGTCTTTAATATATTTTCAGTTGATTTTTGTATATCATATGAGGCATGAGTCTAATTTCATTCTTCTGCATGTGGATATTAAATAGTCCCAACACAAATTATTGAAGAGACTGTTTTTTCCCAAATGTGTGCTTTTTGCTTCTTTATTGAAGATAAATTGGTCATAAATGTGTAGATTTATTTCTTGGCTCTCAGTTCTGTTTCTTTAGTCTGTGTGTCTGTTTTTATGCCAGTATCATGCTGTTTTATTTACTATACCTTTATAATATATTTTGAGTTTAGAATTTGTGGATCCTCCAGTTTTGTTCTTTTTGCTCAAGATTGCTTTTGCTATTTAGGGCCTTTTGTGATTCAACACAGATTTCAGGATTTCTTTATTTCTGTGAAAATGTCTTTGGAAGTTTGATATAAGGATTATATTAAATCTGTAGATCACTTTGGGTAGTTTGGAGATTTTAATAGTATTAATTCTTCCAATCTATGAGAAAAAGTTATCTTTCCATTCATTTGTGCTTACTTGTATTTCCTTCAGTAATGTTTTATAGATTTCAGTGTACAGGTCTTTCACATGTGTGGCTAAAGTTATTCCCTAGTAATTTTTTGGTAGCTATGTAAATGATATTATTTTATTAATTTTTTTTTTACAGATAGTGTGTTGTTAGTATATACAGAAACACTACTGGTTTTTGTATGTTGATTTTTGTATCTTGAAACTTTACTGAATTTGTTTATCAATTCTAACAGGTTTTATTGGAGTTGAGTTTTCCTTATATAATATGTTTGTAAGTAGGAACAATGTAATTTCCTTCTTTCTATTTTGGATGTTTTAATTTCTCCCTCTTACCAGTTGCCCTAGCTAGGCTTTCAGTACCATGTTAAATAGAAGCAGTGAAGGTGAGCATCCTTTTCTTCTGGATTTTAGAAGAAAAGCTTTCAACTTTCACCTTAGAGTATGACGTTAGCTGTGGGTTTTTAATATGTGGCCTTTATTATGTTGAGGTACATTCCTTCTATACCCAATTTTTTTTAGAGTTTTTATTATGAAAGGTTGTAGAATTATGTCAGATGCTTTTTCTGTATCTGCTAAGATGCTCATATAATTTTGGGCCTTCATTCTGTTAATGTGTTGTATTAAATTTATAGATTTGCATTATTCGATCATTCTTGCATCTCTGGGATAAATCTTACTAGATGAGGGTGGAATGGTCAATGATACTTTTAATATGCTTTTGAATTCAGTTTGCTAGGATTTTGTTGGGGATTTTTACATCTATTTTCATCAGGGACATTGGCTTCTAATTTTGTTTTTTTGTAATATCCTTGTCAGTTTTTGGTGTGAGGGTAATTCTGGCCTTGTAAATTAATTTGGAAGTGTTCTCTCCTCTTCAATTTTTTGAAGGAGTTTGAGATGGATTGGTATTAGATCTATAAATATTTGGTAGAATTCAGCAGTGAAACCATCAGGCCCTGGGCTTTTACTTGATAGGATACTTTTTATTATTAATTAAATCTTCTTACTCAGTATTCTGCTCAGATGTCCTATTTCTTTGTAATTCAGTTTTGGTAGGTTATATATTTCTAGGAATTCATCCATTTCTTCTAGGTTATCTAATGTTATATAATTTCTCACATCAGTCTCTTTTGATCCTTTATGCATCTGTACTATCAGTTTTAATGTCCACTGTTTCATTTCTAATTTTATTGATTTGAATCATCTGTCTTTTTTCTAAGTTAGTCTAAGCTAAAGCTTTGTTGATTTTATCATTCCAAGAACTAGCTCTGTTTCACTGATATTTTATTGTTATTTTTAGTCTCCATGTTACTTAATTCTGCTCTAATTATCGTTTTTCAATCATTTTTCTCCCAATTAGTTTGAATGCTTTCCATTGCTCTATGTCAAGTGTCTATTGCCTCTTTCCATGGCCATCTCCATTCTTCTATTGAAACCATCCAATGAGAAGGTCACTTCAGTTATTGAATATTTTAGTCCTAAAATTTATATTTGCTTCTTCTCTAATCCATTTCTTTGCTGAGTGATATGGTTTGGCTGTGTTCTCACCCAAATCTTATCTTGAATTGTAGCTCCCATAATCCCCATGTGTTGTGGAAGAGACCCAGTGGGAAGTAATAGAATCACGGGGGTTTTTCTCATGCTGTTCTTGTGGTAATTAATGTGGGGTTTTTTTCACGCTGTTCTCGTGATAATGAATAAGTCTCACAAGAGCTGATGGTTTTATAAAGGGCAGTTCCCCTGTACATGTTTGCTTGCCTACCGCCATGTAAGATGTTCCTTTGCTACTCCTTTGCCTTCCACCATGATTGTAAGGCCTCCCCAGCCATGTGGAACTGTGAGTCCATTAAACCTCTTTTTCTTTAAAAATTACCCAGTCTCAGGTTTTTCTTCATAGAAGTTTGAAAATGGGCTAATACACTGACCCGTTTAATTGTTTTGCATTTAAAAAAGAATGTTCACAATAATCTGTTTGAGCATTTTAATACTCATTTTAAAGTCTTTATTGGATAACTTATCCGTGTGATATTTTGGTGTTACTTCATTTTTGTGTGTGTGTTTCTTTGTATGCCAAGTGATTGTATGTTGTAAACTGGTTATTTTTAGCATTACATTTTAATACTCTGGGCCTTGTCTAAGTCCTGTGCATAACATTGCATAATGTTAAGCGGGCAATCCGTCTGGTTAAGTTATCAGCCAAAGTTTTGAACACACCTTATGTGGGCTTTGGTTACATTGTTACCTTATTTTTCAAATTTACGCAGTGCTCTTTGGATCTGTCCCTGAGATGTACCACCCAAGTGATCATTCTGGAACTTGAGTAATTTTCTATTTATTGATTTGGTTCTCAAAGTTTTTGTGACATGCTAGTTGAAAACAAATCTATGGATGTAAAATATTAAGAGTGCTAGTTTGAGAAATGTTGTTCTGTATTGTTTGAAATTTTTATTATGGCATGTATTATTTTAATATTTATTAGCTATTTGTGGTATGCTGTTTGCAGAAAATGGCCACGATTATTCCTCTCCTTGTATTCATGTTCCTTTTCCTCTTAATTTGTAGATATTCTTATGAAGAGCTATAGTTGATTTCTCTACTCCTTGAATCTATGCTGCTCTAGGGTTTTCTTTGATCTGTAGAATGCAGGAGAAATGATCGTGTGCCAGTCTGAGCCTAGGCCTCAAGAAATCTAATATGCTGTTGTCTCTTGTCACCTTGCTTCTGACTAAAGATACCTGAGTGAGTCAAGCTGAGAACCAGCCCTAATTGCTGACTTCAATAATTAGATGTAAATAAATTATAGTGTTTTGAGTTAAAAGAAAGTATAATTGTAAAGTAATACCATGGTAAATAAATGTATATAAACACATGTGAGTCTAAAATTTAAAACTTTCAAACTTGACACCTTCCCCTACCCACACTAATTAGGTGGCCTATGCTTTAAAGTAAGTTTTTTAGAGACTGTATATGTTAGAATGTATAGATTTCCATCTGTTCACATAAGCAGAAATATGTTATGTCGTTTCACGATTTTGATGTCTTTTTATTCTATGCACGATTATCTATTTCAAGAAGTAAAATATATTCCCTTTTCCCCTAGGCAGTAATTGAAAAAAATCTAATAACTAACCAAAAGTGACCAGATTTACACTGTTTAAAGTGATCGATTTGATTATATTAGTTTTGTTTCCTACTCAGCTCTCTGGAGTCACGAAATAAATGGCTTGAGCAGTGGGCTTAGAGATGATGAGAGATCATTTTACTGTGTCAAGAAAGGAGGAAAATGAGCATAATTAAAGATATTTGCTAAGAAGTAGCTACAGAGATCCCATACTTCCAATTAAAGTGTACTCTGAAACTTTATTTATTTATTTACTTCTATATTGCATTAGTTTTCAATTAAATTCAAAATTTTCTGTCTTTTGTAATTATATTTCTCTTGAGTATATCTGACTATAAAAGAGTAGACTTTCTCTTTTGAAACAGATGTTATAATTAATAAAATTTATTTTCATTTTTAAGATTTCTAAGCTCATTTGTTATACTGTTTGTATCTGGCATAACACTTGACCTAATTCTAATTTGTAGAACATAATTAGAACTTAGGGATGACACTATTCATAATACTTTGTAAATTATATCAAATGAGAGATAACCTGCGAATAAAGAATGACATGCAAAGAAAACTGAATTGTTTCTTACCCTCTTCTTAAATGTGGATGGAAACAGAACCATTCCTTGCTAACTCTCCATTGCTGATATTTCACCCATAGTATATATGTGAGGTCTCATAGTTTGTCTTGGGAAATTTTATCTACCTGTACATATTGGCAGTTTGGTAAAATAAACCCCTTCAGAATTTGCTTTTCTAAAAAACACTCTTTTAAATTGTATTTGAAGAGCATAAGTAGAGTGCAAAATTTGGGCAAATGTTATCGTTGCTAATGCCCATTACTTTACTAAAATTTGATAAATTCTTTAATATATTTTTCCTAAGTTAGTAATTGAAGATTACTTACATTACTAGAATTTATTATTGGATGCATTTACCAAAAATGCATAATTTTACTTCTAGCCTCATAGATGTTTGAAATATCATACTCAAAATTTTAAAATGTTAACCTTAAAGTAAAAAGGGTGTGTAATAAACAGAACAGGATGCATTGGCTTTGTTATAATAGTTAAGTAATTTAAACTCTTTAGCCATTAGAATTATTATAAATAAAATAAGGATAATTCTGTTTTTCCTAACTCAGAGCTTTTATAATTGATCAAAACTCTTTTGAGAAAATTAATGATAGTTACAATACTCTATTTCTTATAGCCATCCTTGTTTGCAAAAACACTCAAGGTAGCTAATTGCTATATTATAGATTGATCAGAGGGTTATTGAAAATAGCAGCTACCATTGATTCAAGATTTTTTAATGTGATAAACATTAAAAAATGTATGCTATTTTATTCAATCCCCCAAAAACCTTTTTGTGGTTTAGAGAGTTGGAAAAAATTATTCTTTATTAGTTAGCTAGTATTTGGGAAAGCTAAAATTCTAATCCATGACTATCTTATACCAAGTCGATGGTTTATTTTGAGAATTAAAGAGAAAACACATATAATATGTTTAAAATACTACCTATGATATAAAAGCTCAATGTAAATTAGTAATCATTGTATTTTTATTTTGTCTTGATAGGAGCAATATAATACTGTGAAGTTTATTCCTCAATTTATTAGAATTTTCGCACTATTAGGTAACACAGTATTTTTTAAATTTGGATTTATTTTGCTCATCCCTAAACAAGAAAAGGGTTATTGAATTTGAATGCTTATGTTAATTCTAACTAATTTGTTACCAAACGTTCTCTTTAAGTCTAAAACTTTTTACTAGAGGCTCTTGAGTTATGTAGGTAAACAATCATACCAAGAAAAAAGAGGAAGTTCTATCTCTATTAAAGAACCTATGAGATATTTTACTTTTTAAATATTTCATATTCTAAAATCTCCAAGACAATATTGACAGTAATAATAATGGAGATTATGAATTATTTCCTTCTCTTTAAATGGAAATTATTTTAGTCATTTTGTATGTAGGATAATGTATTATTTTTTATAGTTTCTTAAAAATTAAGTTTCAATAGTTTGGTTGTATTATATCCTAAGTATCACTGCAGTATTTATTTGAACTTTTGATTATATTTATTATGTGTATTTTTAATATCTACAGATCTTAATAAGTTTGTAAAATGGATCATGACAAGTAATTTTTAAACACTGAATTTGTATTTCTTTCATGGAAAAAGTTTATTTAGAATTTGTATCATTGTATTTAAAAGTAATATTTTGTTTTATTTTTCTATTATCTTCTGGATATAAATGTTATGTTGACTTCCTAAAACAAATTTAGGAGTTGTATTTCTCTGGTATAAAATAATTTAAATATAATTGACATTATTACTGCAATAAGCAGTAAGTAAAATTCAGCAGCGAACCCATTTATTCTAGTGCTTTTCTATCTTAGATATTTTATCCCTTTCCCAATATTCCTTCTGGTAATTCAGTTTTTTATTTCTTTTTGGGTTAATTTTATATAATTTATATTTTTCTAGAAAATTATAAATTTCCTAACAGTTGCTTCCATAGTTACAGCTATAGTAATGTTCTTATAATGGCTTTTTAAAATTTCATAATTATTTATATTTACTCATTGCTAATCTTGTTTATTTTGTAGACTTTCTCATTTTTAAAAGAATTGGTTTGTAAAGGATTTATTATTTTACTGTTCTGTTCAAAGAACCACTTAAAATAGCATTAAAATAATTTAATACTTTTACTATTTTTGGTACTATTTTGTTAATTTGGGTTTTTGCCATCTTCAATTTTCTAGGCCTGAGCAAGAGGAGTTGTTGCTATTGTTTTTTTTTTCTAATGTATTTTGCAGATTTGAGTACTTTATTTCTTTCATTTTTGCCTTTATTTCTTAATAATGAAAACATGTGCCATGACCTCGTATTTATTTTACTAGTTTTGGAATAATATATTCTTTTTATTGATTTATAGGTGTTTAGCAATATTTCTTTAAATAATTTAAATAACTAATATTTATTGAGCTCTGTATTTGCACTTCTCCTATTTCTGACAAACATTTTCTTACAATAAGGTACTACACATAAGTGCTTTCTCTGCTTTCTGTTTCTGGAAAAATAGACAAACAGAGAGCTCAACAGATATTAACTATTGAAACTATTTTAAGGGATATTATTAAGCTTCCATTTCCTCAGTAATAACTTGGAAGTGACAATAACTACATTGTCAGTCTTTCTGGGTTGTGAGAGTTATTTGAGTATAAAATGTAAATATGCTTTGAAAAAGGTGAATTGTTATACAGATATAGGTACCCATGAAATTTGGGCATATTGACTTCAGATTCACTCCAAACCTGCTCCCCTTATATCAGGTCATTCCTTTCCCTGGGAGAGGAACACTGCAGGGAACAAAGTGGAATATCAAAAAGATATTACGCTTTGGAATTAAATGTATGTTTTAATCTTAGAAACTTGTTAGCTGCAAAGGCTTAGAAACAAACATTATATTAAACCTTTAAATGTTGTTATTATTATTTGCCTGTTGCATATATTGCAAGTTATGATTCTTACCGGGCTTTAGTGTGATTACCAAGAAACGACGTAGTCATTGTTGCATGAAGCACAGAGCCTGAGAGTTTTCACAGTGAGGAGCCCTCACTAGTTTGCACTTATGTTCTACAAATCCGTGAATACCTCAAGCGATGTTTCAAGAGCAATGAATATTGACTTTATTATACCAAGTTATGTTATTCATGAAGAAATGCATAATTTTTCACCCTGTCCCTTTTGATTGGGAGGAAGAAAGGCTCTAAATGTGTTCTAATTTATTACTAACCTTCAGCACACAGAGCAAAAAAGGACAAAACCTTTGCATGCTTTCACACACAGTGTTTCTGTTTCTTACACAAGTGACATTAAAAGTATAAAAACATGGCTAGGGGATCATACAAAGAAGATAGCATGAAGATGTTTTCTCAAAATATACAGATATGTTATCTCACAATAATAGTAGGTAAAATGTATAAAGTCAGTCTTTTAAGTGATTTATTGAATGTTGTACAGCAATAACAACAACAACAACAAAATCAGGGAAATTAAGGCAGTTATTGTGCAACAGAAAAGAGAAATTAATATAACTGTAGTGGTGGAAAACAGACTTAAGTTTTGCCTAATGGTTCAGGTTATTCATTACAGGGGAGGGGAGAGGTACAATGTCTGACTATACCTACAGAGAAGAAACATCTGATTGTGTACAGTGTGACCTGTCTTAGAATAGGATTAGATGACATTTTGTCTCCCAGCTAATTGTTTGCTTTATTCCTGTTTTCCTGGACAGGTAGGACAACATTGCTTTGTTTCTGTAAACAACACCCTCTATTATTTTAAATTGCTGTGAAGATTTCTCTGGGATTAACTCTGCCTAATCTCTAAAATACTAGTGATACTTGTCATTCATAGCATGAGAATGTAAAGTTTCAGTGTATCTAGAAGTTATTAGAAAAGAATATTTTGTTTTTCAAAAAATAATTCACAGTATAATATGAAGGAAGATTTAAGGAAACAAGAATAGTGTGAATATTGGAAAAAAATAAAATGTCAGCAATATTAACTGGAAAGACACTTGAGAGTCAATTGTGAGTCTTCCTCATTTTTGTATTTCCTGTGCAGAACATGATGTCTGGCACAGGGTAGAGATATTAAAAAGGAGTTGACCAAGATATTTGCATTTTATATTTCTTTTACAGACCTGAACTTATTTTTTTCCACTAAAAATGTTTTCAGTATATTGTCATTTAGTAATGAATGATTATAATTAATATGTTAAGAGCTGGAAAATCTTCAAGAGACATTAATTTCTTCTACACCCATTGTGGAAAACAAATCTTCAAAAACATTTTGTTATGTTCTTGTTTTTTTTTTCTGTTTACCAACTGCAGTTACCACACCAGAACATTATACATTACTTCATATTTTGGGAAATAGAATATACTTGTTTTAGTCAAAATGGACACTATCTTTCTTGCTCTTTCTGTCTTTCCAATTCCTAATGCCAACACTCTTAAGGCCTAATTTTCATTCATATTTGGTAATATGTTTCATTAATTTGTTTAGATTTATAAATGCTCTATAATTCTAAATTTTATTATCAAGTGGCCTTTTGTAAGATGTGTTTATATTTTAGTTAAATTCAGCTGTGGAATTAATCAGGACTGATTTCTATTAATACCTAGATTTAGACTGAATTTTCTATCTGTATTAAACATTGACATTGGCAAAAATTAAGGGAATTGACAGATAATTGTGAAACATATAGTTTATACTCACTATTAATCTGGTCACTGTGTTACTCTAAGATATAATTATTACCTAAAGAGAAAGCTTAAACATATATAGAGATGAGGCCAATGTAAATGGCCTAAATGAGTAGTTTACTATGACTCATTACACATTATACAGTTAATGATTTCATTAGTCCTGGTGGTTCCAGCCAATATTCAACCTGAAATATTATGGTTGCAAATTTTACAAATTCTGATAGAATTTAAAAATCTGTAACCCTCATATATATATTTCTCTTAATTTTCTTCTATGTGGTTTTCAAACTATGCGATTGTCCGGCCTTCCAGTTTGACATTATGGCACTTGTATAATAGTTCTACTGTGTTCAGTTCAACCATTTTGAGCATCTAATACGTGCTGAACTTTGCGTTAAGTTCAGGGGATGGAGGGTTTATCTGTATCTGATGGCGGAGGAAGTCACCGTAACTCATTCTTAAACTGTTAGGTAAAAGAATGCCAAAGGCACAGGCAAATGAATGCCAAAGGCACATAGCAACTGGTCCTGTAGATGGGCTGGGGTAGAAGTAGGGTAGAGAAGACTTCTTGTGAATGGATATATTTCAGAAGACTTGATTTGAGCAGGGTAGTTCACACAGCAAAGTTAAAGAGACATGTTAGGCTATATGGCCAGGAAAAAAAAGAGGGGAATTTCTCTGGCTCTGAATCTGGGGAGTAACATTAAAGCAATCTATAATGCAAGAAATGATGAGGTGAGCTTCAGGTTGGGAACAATATTCCTGGTGTTCCTAGGACAGTACCTACTTAAGCCTGTGTCATAGAATATTATTAATGACACCTCTTTTCTTCCTCAAACTATCCTGCAAATTAAAATCACAGTGAGGTATCACTTCATACCTTTTAGAATGACTGTTTTCAACAAAAATAAATGATAACAAGTATTGACGAAGATACGGAGAAAAGTGAACCCTGGCACACTGTGTGTAGAAATGTAAAATATTACTGCCATTTTTGAAAATAGTATGGAGGTTCCTCAAAAAATTAAAATTGAATTACCATATGATTCAATAATGTAATTTCTAAAGATGCATCCAAAGTTATTGACATTGATTTGTTAAAGAGATATCTACACTCCCATGTTCATTTTAATATTATTCATGATAGCTAAGATATGAAATCAATCTAAGTGTCCATCAGCAGATGAATGGATCAAGAAAATGTGGCATATATACACAATAGAATAGTATTCAGCCTTTAAAAAGAAGGAAATTCTATCATTTATAACAACATCAATGAAATTGGACGTTATGCTAAGTGAAATAAGGCGGGCACAGAAATACAAATACTGCATGATCTCACTTAGATGTGGAATCTAAAAAAGTTGATCTGATAGAAATGGAGAGTAGAAAGGTAATTACTTGAGGCTGGAGAGGAGTAGAAACCACAGGAAAGGGGAAGATGTTGATCAAAGGGTGAAAAGTCTCAGACTGAAGGAATAAGTTTTAGCAATCAATTGTACTTTATGTGACCACAGCTAATAATGTATTGTATATTTCAAAATTGTTAAAAGAATAGATTTTTAACATACTCACCAGACAAAAAGGTAAGTTGGTGAGGTGATGGATATATTAATGAGCTTGACTGAATCTTTCTACAATGTATACTTAGACGAAAATATCACATTATACCTTATAAATATACATGATTATTTTGCAATTGAAAATAGATTTAAAAATTTCTAAAAAACTGTCCTAGTGTGGACATTGTTGATCTACTTTTAGGGAAGAGAAAACTGTGCTTTATGTATTTTACACATTTAAAATCACCTGAGATACTGGCTACAAATGTTCGTAAGAATGTAGTCAGCCCCTCATTGCCCTCTCTGAACTCTGATTTTTTATTTATCCTTAAATGCTGGTTATTGTTCCTTAACACTAATTTATATTATTCTCTTAGAGTCTGATTATGGAACATCCCATAAAATTCTGGGAGTTCACCATGGCCTACCCCATTTCTTGTTTTACCACTTCTATCTTGATATAGCCAGTTTGAGAACTAGAACAGGACAGAAGTTTTATGCCATGATATGAAACAAAGTCAGAAAAATTGCCCAAATATAGGTCAACTTATAGGAAGGTATAGACCAAACTAATGAGAAGATACAGTATATTTTTGTTATCTAATCATTTCCCATGATATGTCTCCTAATGCTTGCATTACAGGTTTTATTAGAAGAAGGGCTGTTGAATTTGGTGCTAATACTTATTCCTGAGAAATTAATAAACAAAGGATAATTAAAAATACAAAATGAACAAACTTAATATTGATTTTGATACTCTTTCCAATATATTCTTATAGATACTAGAATAGTTAGAATTATGAAAGAATCTATAATGAGCCAGATTCCATTATTTATTTAGTCAATTTCACATAATTTCCAAGATGGGAAAGCATTATACATAGGAGAAACAACCAGAAGAATTATGAGATAGTGTATTATGATACATGAGACTACTATATAGCCCACGATCCTTAGGACTATGTATTACCCAGTAGTCATACATTCCTGAATTGATCTAAGTGGGAGCATCGATTGTTGGGACCCATGTACTTTCTAGTAACGAAAGCCTTTCGGAGGAAAAAAATATATGCTAATTAATACACCTTTTCTTAGTCTAGAAGTAAGAAAAATATGTTTTCAAATAGTATGACCTAGGCTGCTTCTCTGAATAAATAGGCCCAGCATGAAATAGGCTAATATTCAATGCTACTAGATACAAAAGAAGAAAAAAGCAAAAGATATATATATATTTTTTGAGACAGTGTCTTGCTCTGTTGCCCAGGGTGAAGTGCAGTGGCACAATAATGACTCATTGTAGCCTCAACGACTTCCTGGACTCAAGTGATCCTCCCATCTCAGTGTCCCGAGTAGCTGGGACTACAGGCATGCACCACCATGACTGGATAATTTTTGTGTTTGTGTGAGAGTGTGTGTGTGTGTGTGTATATATATATATATATATATATATATATTTTTTTTTTTTTTTTTTTTTTTTTTTTTTTTTTGGTCGAGACAAGGTTTTGCCACATTGAAAGGCTGATACTGAACTCTTGGGCTTAAATTATCCACCTGTCTTGACCTCCCAACGTATTAGGATTACAGGCATGAGCTACTACACCCAGCCAAGATAAGACTCTTCATGTAACATTAATTTCTGATATATTTCTGAGGTCTGTTTATGGAATGTGCTTTGTTCTCATCAGAGAAATAGAAAGTCACTGAAAAGAATATTTCCGGTTCTGTGGATCTTTGGCAGAGTGGAGCTAGGGCAAGATGAAGTAAAGGATAGAGGATCGTGTGAGGTGAAATGAAAGTAGTTTAGAATCAGCATTGTTTTTTGGAGATAAAAATGTGCTTGAAGTGTAGAGAGGCATGGCTGATAATAAAAAACAGAAAAGAAATTGGGTAGGAATGTTTCATATGCAGCTAAAAATATGAGAACCAAAAACCTCATATTTACTTTTATTCTGCTTAGATTTATATTTTTTATATTTAGATTTATATTTTTTAATTCTTCCTTGGAAACAAAATTTCAGACAAATCTCTTGATAATGGGTATAGGAAACAATGTGTTTTAAAGCACATTCCACTGAGTTGGCAGGATCATAGTTACAATCCTTGCCTCCAGAGCCCAGTAAGACATGAAGTGTTTCTCAGAAATGGATTCTATTTATGTAGAAAAAAAATATGAGATTGCAGGCAAAATCATTAAGTTTTCAGTGTTTGCCTTTAACATATCCTATCACTCCTATAATAACTGTGACAAATATAATTTTTTCTTATGCGTAGATCTATCCTATATCCTCAGATACAGTAGATAAGCAGTCTCTTATCTTCTTGGATGGAAATCAGAGCACTCTGACGTTGTTGCTGTTGCATCTTTAATTGTACCTGGTGAAGTACTCGGGAATATGGCAGACCTGCTGAAAGACTCAAGTGTGTGTGTTTGTGTATGCGTGTGTTGGGAAGTTGTGTGTGGTCATATAGCAAGACATGTGTTCTCCCTGTGTTTAAAAGGCACCAAGAACCTTCAGCCTAAGTTCAGAAACCTGCCAGCAATTATAGCCAGCTTCTACTCCACAAAATTCAGTGAGAAATATGTGAGCCCAGCTCTGCCAACACTCATTTATCCATAGTTGATATAAATGATAATGTAAAGAACAGTGGGCCATGTGAAAAAATGTTACCATGGAAAAAGAAAGCGAATAGTTTTTCCCATAAGAGAGAAGAGGAGGTATTTTTTCTCTGTAAATCTAAGGGAGTTGAGCTCTAAAAGAATAACTTTTAAAGACCTGGGCCCCTATAAAAGGTGAGAGTATTGGTCTTTCATACACTAGTTAAGTGCCTGTGCTACTGGAAAACAGGCAAAGAGGAACCAGTTTCCCCAAATTAAAGAGGATATATCCAAAACATATAGACATGCATGGTGGCCTCAAGATTGAGACGACAATCTTGAGGATCTGGCCATAAAATGCGATGCAAGAATGTGTATCAGCAGAATATTGTGTAATGTCTCTCAATGAAGAATGATCCTAAATGCTGGCTACACTTGTAAATCATCTATTCATTAGAGACGTGTGTCATGACATCTCCATGAATCCCATAGCTCATGAACAATTGAAACAGCCCAACCAAACACAGATTGGTATTAAGGGATGAGAGCAGAATGTGATCACTATTAGTCACATAAGGAGATATCTATATTTTCCCTCTTTATCTGCAAAAAATGACTTTCTACCATGTCAAAAAAAAGAAAACAATCCTCTGTGGTAAGAGGTAGATATAAGGAAAGCTTTATAGACACTTTAGATGAAATTTTAAAATAAACTGGATTAGGTTGTAGGAAGTGCATTGAAAGTATTTTAGTATTTCAAAACTAATTAAAAAGTCATGAGGGGAGGGAGAGCATTAGGAAAAATAGCTAATGCATGCTGGGCTTAATACCTAGGTGAAGGGTTGATGGGTGCAGCAACCCACGATGGCACACGTTTACCTATGTAACAAGCCTGCACATCCTGCACGTGTACCCTGGAATTTAAAACAAAAATTAAAGGAAAAATCATAAAATAATAAAATAAAAAGTCATGAAACTGTAATGAGAGCTAAATGAATGACTTGTTTGTCAAGAGGGAGTCTATGTGTGGAGTATATGAGACATTTTTATTAGAAATAACAAAAACTTTATTGTCCAATGATTTGAAAGTCATCACTAACTTAATGATTTGAATGTATGAGTAAGTGGTGAGGTACAAAATTTAGCTAAAAAAATGGCTTTATGGTACTATATGATCTGAGGATGGAACACTTTACCTTGAATATCAATAGAACTAAAATTATAAAAGATAGATAACTTATCTTTTATAGAATAACATTTAGATATTCTTATCATTAATTTATGTGATAAGATGGTGAAACACCCTCAGCAGATTAGTGGACAGAAGTTGTCACTAATGAAATTTTTATAGCCTCTGTTGCCATGGGGTTCAGTCAGGCCTTTATACTTGCTCAATACTTTTTTATAAAATTTTGCCTTTACTCTGCTTTTGAATTTTATAGGTTTCAAATAATGGATACTCTTGCAGGGAAAGCAGAGCTAGTACTTTCTACTACACCTTTCTCTCCTCTGCTGAGATGTGACTCTAGTATCTAGAGTTCATTGCCAGCTGTCCCATTTTTCTCTACCTAGTATATTCTAGCACAGCTGGACTTGTAAGCACTAGCCAACTTTGCGAATCTAGTCCAGAAACGGGTCATACCAACAGTATATGTCTCTCTAGTTAGTGTTTTATAATCTTTAAAACTAGTACAACAATAACCAGCACATCAGGAAATAGTAATAGAGAATTAAAACACACATCTTTTCAATGTCCACTGCCACTTATTTTTAATGTTAATATGTGTTGATAAAAATGTATTATTAAAATGATATTTATTTAAATTCATTTCTATGTATATGCTAGGAATATTGTCACATCAAGAATCTTATCTCGGCTGGGCGTTGTGGCTCATGCCTGTAATCCTAATACGTTGGGAGGGCAAGACAGGTGAATCATTTGAGCCCGAGAGTTTAGTATCAGCCTTTCAACATGGCAAAACCTTGTCTCAACCAAAAAAGAAAAAACAAAAACAAAAATACAACAATACACCTAGAGGTCTATCAACAGAATTATTTGCTAAATGACTTATCAGTGACAATTCGAGTAGTTCTTTAATTTTATTGAATTAAATAAAATTAATTGACTATTTTTCTTGATGTAATTAGTACCATACTGATAAGAAGTAAGTTAGTATTTATCAAATAATTATTTAGGATACTTAATACTCATCCACTTACAGGCATCTTATTTAGCTCAAAATGCTCAGAAATGATTGGAAAAATTGAAATATTACTAATTTAAAAAGATTTTGAACAGGACTTTTTGGGTATATGAAACTCCTGTCTTAATGCATGTATTGCATGTCTTTTGGTCCAAACCTTGAAGCTGCATATTAAGCTCATTCACTTTTTAATGGAAAACATGCATATGTACCAAAAGGCCTAGTTAACAAAAACTATCCTTATTAAAACAATACAACAAACCAAACTAGAAAATAGTAAAATTGGAGCACATGCAGGGCTAACTATAAAACAAATCTTGATAAATATATATCAGATGAAACCACATCATGGATGTTCTCTGACAAAAGCAGAATTAAATTAGTAACTAGTTATAATAAGATAGCTAGGAAAACATCAAATATTAAAAAGTTAAATAAATTGCTTCATATAACACAGCAAAAAAGAAAAAGAAAATCAGAAAAAAATTAAACTGAACGATAATAAAAATACATGATACCAACACATGAACTGTGTAGCTAGAGCATTATTTAGAGGAGACATTTACAGCATTAAATGAGTATATTAGTAAGGAATAAAGATTTAAAATCAAACATTCTTTCAAGAAGTTAGGAATATTACAGTAAAGCCAACATATATAAAAACTGAAATAATGAGTAGAAACAACGAAAGAAAAAGCAGAAAATAGAGAAAATTAACAAAGCTAAAAGCTGGTTCTCAAAAAAAGATCAATAAAGTTGACAAACACTTAGCTAAACTGTTCAAACATACAAAAAAGAGAGCATAAAACACACTCATGGAGAAACAAATAACCTGAACAGCTCTGTATCTATTAAAGAAATTGAATTTCTATTTTAGCAAAGTTATTGGCTTGTGTGCCTTTCAAATTGATATGTTGACGTGCTAACCCCTAGTATCTTAAAATGTGACTGTATTTGTACATAAGATCTTCAAAAAAAATAACTAATTCAAAATGAAGCCATTAAGGTGGGCCCTAATCATCTGACTGACAAAAAGAAGAAATTTGGATACACAGATAGATACCAGGGATATGCACACAAACATAGATAAAAAGAAATGTGAGATACAGCCAGAAGGCAGTTCCTGCAAGGCAAGGAAAGAGGCATCCAGAGAAATCAAATCTGCAGATACATTTATATTGGACTTCTAGCCTTCAGAACTGAGACAAAAAGAAATTACTGTTGTTGCAGCCACCCAGTCTGTGGTATTTTGTTATGGCAGCCTTAGTAGACTAATACTAAATACTTCCTACAAAGGCAACTAAATGACCTGATGGCTTAATTAGTAAATTACATAAAATAAGGAAGAAATATTGCCAATTCTGCACAAACTTTTCAGAGAAATTGGTAGAGGAGGAAACATTTCCAGCTAATATTATGAGATGTGCATTATTCTCTGGTAAAATCAGGTAAAAGCATTACGATAAAAATGATATACATGGATGCAACTGGGAAATTTAGCAATGTGTAAAAAGGATACAGATTATGACTAAGTGTGTTTGTCCCTAGAATGCAAAGTTTAACACTTGAAAATCAGTCAATATACATCACAGAATGAAGAAGAAAATCATATGATCCTTTTAACAGAGTTAGAAAAGTCGTTTCTAAAAAGTCAATCCTCATTTATTTAAAAAATAAATAAACTAGGAATTGAAGAGAACCATTATAAACTGATAAAGATTATCTACGTAAAAACCTGACTAGAGTGTTCTCAAAAGAAGATATACAAAGGCCAACAGCTATATGAAAGGTGCTCAACATCACTAATCATCAGGGAAATGAAAATTTAAACAATGTGATATCACTACACACCTGTAAGAATGGATTATATATATTATATGTGGTGAGGACTTAGAGAAAAGGGAACCCTGGTACACTGTTGATAGAAATGTAAAATATTACAGTTATATTGAAAAATGTATGGAGGTTCCTCAAAAAACTTAAAAATAGAACTACCATATAACCCACCAATTCCTCTTTTGAATATGTATTTAAAGGAAGTAAAAGTAGTATGTCAAAAAGATATCTTCACTCTGATGTTCATTGCAGCATTATTCACAATAGTCAAGATATGGAATCAACCAAAGGGTTCATCAACAGATGAATGGATAAAGTAATTGTGGTACATATGCACAATGGTATTATTCAGCTTAAAAAAGAAAAAGAAATTTTGTCATTTGCAAAAATATGAATAAATCTGGAGGACATTATATCTAGTGAAATACCCAGTCACAGAAAGCCGAATTCTTCATTATCTCCTTTATATGTGTAATTTAATAGTCTAGCTCATAGAAACAGGAAGTGGAATGGTGGTTAACGGGCTGCTTGGGAGGGCAAAGATGTTGGGTAAACAGTTAAACATTTCAGTTAGACATAGGGAATAGTTCTGGAGATCTATTGTCGGCAGGGTGACTGTAATTAATAATAATGGGCTGGGCAGGGTGGCTCACACCTGTAATCCCAGCACTTTGGGAGGCCGAGGTGGGTGGGTCACTTGAGGTCACAAGTTCCAGACCAGCCTGGCCAGCATGGTGAAACCCCATCTCTACTAAAAATACAAAAATCAGCCGAGAGTGGTGGTGTGTGCCTGTAGTCCCAGCTACTTGGGAGGCTGAGGCAGGACAATCATTTGAACCCCAGTGGCAGAGTTTACACCACTGCACTCCAGACTGAGTGACAGAGCGAAACCCTGACTTGAAAACAACAACAACAAAATAATAATGCATAGCATATTTTAAAATTGCTCAGAAAGTAGACTTTAAATGTTCTCATCACAAAAATATTAAGTATATTGTGTGATCAATATGTTAATTAGTTGTATTTAATCATTCTATAATGTATACATATATCAAAACATCAGTTTTATATTATAAATATATAGTTTGTCACTAGTCAATCAAAAAATTATAACACACAATTTATTTCATTTTGCTGTTGAACTGTTGAATGCATTACTCCTAAAATAGTGAACAAGGACAGAAATGTTCTTTTATCACTTTTATTCAATATTGTATGAAGGTTCTACCTTTTGCAGTATGGCAAAAAAAAAAGTTAAACGGTTTAGGAATGACTAAATAAAACTGACACTACTTGCAGTTGACATGATTGTTGATTGTTTACCTAGAAAATCTAAAGGAATGAACAGCAACAAAAGAAATCTACCAGATACAAATTAAGTTTAGAGGTTTTTAGGATACAATGCTAATATAAAGATGAATTGTGTTTTTCTAAATTCTAAATTTCAATATTTAAAAAATTTAATGTGTAAAAATTATAAAATATCTAGGAATATTTTAAACAAAAATATGCAAACCTCTAAGATAAAGACTGTAGCATATTTTTAAATATTGAAAACCTACATAATTGGAGAGTTATTGTGATCATGGATTAGAAAACTTAATATTCCAGATCTTCAAAAATTGATACATATTCATTGCAATTAAAATAAATATACTCAGTCTTTTTCTGAAATTTTCATAAGTAGATTTTAAAACATATATGGGAATAAAAACAAACTACTATAGTTAAAGTAATATTAAAAAGAAGAACCAAATCAGAAGACCTACACTACCTGATTTCAAGACTTATTTAAAGTGACATTAATCAAGGACATGAGGTTTTGGTAGCAGGATAGATATGTAGATTAAACATAGTGGGATAAAGTCCAGAAACAAATATGTATGTAGAATCTATATATCTATATCTATCTATATATAGTAGAATATAGATATCTATATATCAGTAGATCCATATTGATATATGGATTTATATATCACATTATATCTAGATAGATCTGTAGATTGATATCTATCAATATAGATATCTAAGGATCTATATATCAATATGATCTATCTAGATATCTGTACTATAGCAATATAGATATTTTTATATATCACACTTTATCATACTATATGTGTGTGTGTGTGTGTGTGTGTGTGTCCAGTTAATTTTTAACAGAGTTACCAAGGCAATTCAATTGGGAAACTAATTTTTTTATTTCAATAGATTTTAGGGAACAGGTGGTATTTGGTTACATGGATAAGTTCTTTAGTGGTGATTTCTGAGATTTTGGTGCACCCACCACCCGTACAGTGTACACTGTACCCAATGTGTAGTCTTTTATCCCTCACCACCCCTCCCACCTTTTCCCCCAAGGCCCCAAAGTCCACTGTGTCACTCTTATGCCTTTGCAACCTCATAGCTTAACTCCTGGTCATAAGTGAGAACATACTGTGTTTGGTTTTCCATGCCTGAGTTACTTCATTTAGAATAATCGTCTCCAACTTCATCTGGGTTGCCATCAGTGCCATTATTTTGTTCCTTTTTATGGCTAAGTAGTATTCCATGTTATATATATACACCACGTTTTCTTTCTCCACTTGTTGATTGATGGGCATTTAGGCTGGTTCCATATTTTTGCAATTGCAGATTGTGCTGCTCTAAACATTTGTGCGCGAGTGTCTTTTTTATATACTGACTTATTTTCTTCTGGGTAGACACCCAGTAGTGAAATTGCTGGATTAAATAGTAGATCTACTTTTTGTTCTTTAAGGAATCTCCATACGGTTTTCCATAGTGGTTTTTAATAATTTTTGCTCAAACAAGTGGGTAAATGCATGGGAATAAATCAATCCTTACCTTATTCTGCACATAAAGTTAACCTGAAATTTATCACAGACCAAAAAATAAAAGCTAAAATAATAAAAGTCCTAAATGAAAAACATAAAAAAGTTATTTTCTCATTGGTGTTAGCAACATTTATTCTTGGTTAGAACATTAAAAATCATAAAAAGAAGAAGTAAAATAATAAAACATATCTTATCAAAATAAAATATGGACAAAATGTTTGAATAGAGACTTCACCGTAGAAGACATACAAATAAATGCTTAATGCATATAGAAGATGACATTCACAATCATTACCCATCTGAGATATACAAATCAAAATTACAATGAGATACTAGTATACACCATTAGAATGGCTAAAATGAAAAACTTTGGTAATACCAAGTATTGACCAGAATGTGAACTAACTGGAAGTGTCATTCACTGATTATGGGGCTACAAATCTATAAACATTTTGGAAAATCACTTGGCAGTTTCATAAAAAGCTGCATGCACAACATACAACCCCATCTTTCTATGCCTATGTATTTACCCAAGATAATTGATATCATATGTGTGTCCAAAGACTTGTGCATAAATATTTATAGCAATTGTATTTACAAAAGTTTGAAACTAGAAAAACTGTTTCCATCTTCAGTGAATAGATAAACAGTATTTAATATTTTGTCTAATGGAGCTCTAATACTCAGCAATGAAAGGAATAAACTACTGATATATGCAGCAATATGGATTAATCTTAAAATCATTATGTTATGGAAAAAAACCCAGAGATATGAGAGAACATTAAGTATAATTTCAATTATGTTAATGCAAAATAAACTACAATGATGAAAAGCAAATCAATGTTTGCTTGCAGTCAGGGTTGAAGAAAAATAGAATGCAAAAGGGCTCTGAATATCTTGTGAGGTGATGAAAATATTCTGTATTTTGATTGTGCGTGAGTGGTGTCTCTAACTTGCAAAACTCATTAAACTGTACAATTTAAAGATATATATGAATTATTCCTCAATAAAATTGATAATGAACAAAATAGGAGCTTGTTTTATTCAATAAGATATAATTAAATATATATATTTAAATATATATTTATGTTTAATTAAATGATGGAGAGTATGGCAGAAACTGGTTAATTGCTCATCAATCTGTTCCCTTTCTCTCAGCTGAAAGAAAACTATGATTCCAAAGCAAATGTCATACAGCACAATGTAATCTGTATACTGAGGTATAGAGATTAATTTATTAATTAATGCTATTAAATGAATTAAATGTAATTAATTCAATTAATTTAAATTCAATGAATTAATTTATAATGAATTTTTCTGTACTTCAGTATACAGATTACATTACATAATGTAAATTGTATACTGAGGTACAAAAACAATCAGGAAACTTATGGTACCACAGAATGTGTTCATTCATGACTAAATTTTCTGACTATGATTTCACTCTTTAGTGTGAAAACATACTATGTACAAAAGCAAAAGAGGCATGTGCGATTTTTTTATAATTCCTAGAAAAATAGTTTGAAAAGAGCAGTGCATGCTATTAACAATAAATTAACCAGAAATTAAATAAGTCAGAGGACTCCACTTTCTAAAGGAAATTATGCCATGAGTCTTCAACCACATCTTGAGTATTGTGGTTTTGCTATTCACTCAAATAAGGAAAGGTAGTGGGTGTTTTCTCCTCAACCCAAGTCAAGTGAAATAAACTCTTAATAAAATCTCCTATAAATCCTGACGAGTCTGGCCCTTTAAACTCTGTTGGCAGCTGGCCAAGTTTCAGATCTGCATGACCCTCTAGTGTGGTGAGCACAGAGTGACACTTGGTAAAGGAGTTCTCAGGAATGCCTAAAATACAGGTATCCTGGAGTGTAGCAGAATATGTGAACAGAGAGACTAGATCCTACTACCTGCTCAATAAACTTGAACATTTGCGATGACTACAAAAATAAGATAAAAGGATTATATTTTCTGCTACCATGAAGATATTTTATGGAAGAAATAGGGAAATGCAGGAAATAAGCTAGCTTTTCCTCCCTGGGTCCAGTCGTCCTAAATATCCTCAGGGGAGTTTCCTCCAGTAAGTCCTTACTGCTTAAATAGTCCCTTGTGAAAAATTTTGAATAAACTATTGTAGTATGTACATTTCCCAGGGGCAGTCAGATGCTTGTCCATGTGCTAGCTATAAAGTTCAGAATGTGTCTCAGGTTGCTAGATTTCTCTTCAGGCCTTGGGAAAGAATTCAACTATATCAATATTGAAGCCACTTTGACATTCTTTCCAGAACTTCAATTTGTATGCAAGTAAATCATGTGATATTTAAAGATGTAATTAAAAGTGAATGCTTTCATATTAAGATTGCTATTCCTATCAGGAAAGCTTTCTAAAGTATTCCAGATGTGAATTAAACTCTCCAAAGGAAATTGGTGTTGTTTCTTGGCCTGTCACAGAATAAAATGTCACAGGAAAGATGATAAGGAAACCAATTGCTTAAGATGATATATTTGGCATGATGGAACTTTGAGGTTTTTATCTACACAAACAGATTAGATCAAATTGGAGCAAAAAATTCTGATTTAATTTGTCCTGCCTTGCCTGTCTAGAGACAGACTGATGTGGACTCTCCAGTATTCAATGGCCTATAAAAAGGATAGTGTAAAGCTTCTCTTTTCTACTTCATCTCCAAGGTATGATCAGTAATTTTCCTTTAGGTACTTTCTGGCTTTCAAACAAAAATTCTTCAGTCTGGTTTGGTGCCATGTGTATGCCTAATTTTTTTTTTTACATAAAAAAGGAGAAAAAAATTTTGCTCAGATAAAATGCTACTACCACTTGTTGCCCTGATGCTTAGTATATCTGAAAAAAGGTTTTTTTTTTCCCACTGAATATCCTATCACCCCATCTGATAAACAGTGCAAGCATCTTCATTATTTAAAATTGCAGCAGTGTCAATATTATATACAAATTGGATAGAACATTTCAGATTCTTTCACTAAATTTATATTGCATTTTAAAGGAAAATAAGTATTAAAAATGATTAAATAGAGTTTGACCTCTTATGAATTGAGTTTTGTTTGTCAACTATGTATGGTAAATAATTTTATGCATGCTATGTGTGCCTTAATGCAGAAAAACATGATTTTAACTATCCATAATTACTTCTGGAAACCTATTTGCATATAATTATAGCAGCAAGTATACACATCTATTGACACATATGAAAACTTTCAACACGAAAGGTAATTTTTATGTTCCTATACCCTATAGGACATCTTTGTTATACTCAATTTCCCCCAAGTTACAATTTCTCAATGTAACAGAGCAAAGTTAAATTCAGCATAACTTTTTCATGAGTAGGAGTATGTTGAGTAGAAATTATTTTCACTGAAATTCTTAAAAATATTTTGAAAGAAACATTTGTTGCTCTAGGTGACGTTTGAAATTTGCTGTTTTTTACAGTTTTGGTATATAGGGGTTTTGGAAATTTTTAAGGTTTATATGGGAAAAACCTTATTTTCTATACTTACATATAGAATTTGGCGTTATTTTCCATACAAAGATTCAGCCCATCTGAATCTTCATCAAGGAAAAAAATGATGTAGCAAACATTTCCTGCGGTATTTTTAATAATAATGCAAGTTGATTGACAGTAAAAGCAAGAGAAAGAGAAAATGCTTTGCATTTGTGTAGCTTTGAAACGAATTTTTATTGCATGCTACATCTTTCTAAAAACACTAAGTACAATGAATATTGCAATTTTCTTTTACTGTAATGCAATTTAAAGGTTTTCTACCCCAATTATATGGTACTTTGGGCTTGGCTAAATAAAGAGCAGTCTTAACTTTAAAATACACCTTTGTATTTGTTCTCAAATAGTATGTAATTTATACATATAAATGTTTTTATTAGAATAAGAAAAAAACAGACATTGAATGTGACAGCAGATTGTTTTCATGAGCAAAGTAGGTGAGAATGGTGAAAGGCTATGAGAAGAAAGTACTGAGAACATGCCTTAGAGCCAGATTGAGTCATTAAACATATTCTGAGTTATGATAACTGTGACATGCCATTTTCTATACTAAATTATTAGTATTAAGCTACCTTACTGAACCCATTAAGAATTTTAATAGTAAAAATGAAAGAAAAATAAGTAGCTTGGAAATACACGAACGATGGAGAAAGTGGACTCAATCATGTAACGTTTAGTGGGATCAGTGCTATGATTCCTGACAGAGAGAGATAAGAGCAAAGAAAAAGCCCTTATAATCATCTGTTCTTTTATCCAGATGTGTATTGGTTGCATAGTCTCATGATGGGTATCTATTGGGTTTACTATTGATTTTTTTTATGGGAAAAGAAGATGGGTTGATTTCAGTAGAAACTAATTCCCTTCTTTGAGTAACTGTTAGTAGCTATAGCTGCCATAACAAAATACTAGACTGTGTGGCTTACACAACAGAAATTATTTCTCATGGTTTTGGAGGAAAGTCTGAGATTAGGGCGTTAGCTTGTTAGCTCCTTCTGAGATCTCGCTGTCTGGCTTGTAGATGGCCATCTTCTCCCTGTGTCTTCACATGATTGTCCCTTTGTATGTGCACACACCTGTGCCCTAATTTCTGCCTCCTATAAAAAGACCATTCATATTTGATTAAGGCCCACCCTAAGAACCTCATTTTAACATACTTACCTCTTTAAAGACCTTATCTCCAAACCCAGTCACATTCTGAGGTACTCAGAGTTAAGATTTCAACATATGAGGAGCCCATAACAATGATACAGAGTCTTTTTCAGAGGTGGCTTCCACACTCCACTTGTGTGTTTCTGACCAGAATCACAAATTGTGTGCTCCATTGACTGTGATACATACTCCATCAATTGTGATGTATTTTCTCCCTGATCTAGGAGAATCATTCCTCCTGCATTTTTAGTTGGCACTGAGTGGGGGAGTGTGCGAATTTTCTTTCCCCTAGTGATGATGACATTTTACAAATGCAAATGCAGAGTTTCCAGAGAAGCTGTTCTCTGCCAGAGAAAGAAAGGCATCTGCAGTGAAAGAAAATAAAAATAACATACATGCAGATGTGAGTAAGGGTGAGAGGCCTAGAGTCCTGACAGCTTTCCAATCCCTGGAGGAACTCCGCCCTGCTTTTGTGTGTGTGTTTTGATTCTGAGAACTAATGAATTTTTTTTTGGCTTGTTTTGAGTAAGTTAATATATAGTGTCCAATACCCATTAATAAGCATTTAAACTATATAATCCTGTGTGTATTAACCTTTTCTCTTTTTCAAAGTACTGAAAGGATGTATTATATTTAGTAATAATCGCTCACACTAGCAGTGCAAAATAGGACAGGGCCCAAGATGGCATCTGACACCTTTATGACCTAGGACACGTGGCTTCCAAATGCTCTGGAATCTTTTAATTTTACCTCCAAAGAGAAACCGACCTATCTTGGGTTAAGTTGGAAACCAATTCATTCAAAGTTGTGTATTTTGGGGCAGAAAATATTATGTATTCACCATAGTCACAATATACAAAATATCTACTTAATCTAGAAACAAAATGATTGAAGGAATACAGTAACTTACATAATAAAAAAACATGCAGCAAAATATAGAATTTCCCTCTCAAATATTATATTGAATTAATGTATATATAACAGCAACTTAGAGGGTTTTTGAAAAAATATTGTGATCTATTTGCCTAGCAGAGCAAGGAACAAGGAGACTTAATTTGTTAAATCTGTTTTAATACTAGACCTGAAACAAATGTCACATTGTCTCTTTAATTGATATATTAATAGTATATATAGATACTAATATGTATATAGAGCTATAGAAATATACATTTATGTGTGTATATACATTTACATATAATAGCTATCAAAGGTTCTCTAGAGAGGCACTATGAACATTTTGATCTAGATAATTCTTTGTTGTCCTACACATTGTTGGACGTTAGCAGCGTCGCCAAATGTCCAAATGTCCCTCTCCAGCCATTGCCAAATATCCCTGGAGACAAATCTCCCAAGTTGAGAAATATATGTGTGTGTTTGTATATATATTATTTATCATAGCTATGATTCAACAAATATCCATTACCTTTTTATCAAATATTTTATACCCATACAATTTCCACTTTCTTTTTTTAAAATTATATTTTATGTTCTGGGTTACACGTGCAGAACATGCAATTTTGTTACATAGGTATACATGTGCCATGGTGGTTTGCTGCACCCATCAACCTGTCACCTACATTAGGTACTTCTCCTAATGGTATCCCTCCCCTAGCCCCCCTACCCACCGCCGCCCTGCCCTGACAGGCCCTGGTATGAGATGTTCCCCTCCCTGTGTCCATGTGTTTTCATTGTTCAACTCCCACTTATGAGTGAGAACATGTGGTGTTTGGCTTTTTGATCTTGTGATAGTTTGCTGAGAATGATGGTCTGCACAGCAAAAGAAACTATCATCAGAGTGAACAGGCAACCTCCAGAATGGGAGAAAATTTTTTGCAATCTATCCATCTGACAAAGGGCTAATATCCAGAATTTCCGCTTTCTATACCCATTTCTTAGAGAGATAGATTAAAGTCCGACACTTATTTTTTCCTCTATTTTGATCTGTTTTTACTTTACAATTTTGAGATATTATTGGAAATATATGTTTGTCATTGCTCTGTCTTGATGAATTTTTTGTTTGTGCATATGTTACTCTTTTTATCTTTAATGATGTTCCTCTTTTACATATATTTACATGTGTACTTATAGTGAAATATGCATTTTTAAGGTTTTATAATGTTTATATCAGTTATTTACTTTGTGATATACCTAGCCATTTATGACAAATGTGTATCTGTACACATCTAGAGATAGATAGATGATAGACAGATAGTATGCCATATATTATTTTATCTATTCATTTATTTTTGCTTCCTCAGAACTACATAAGTTCCCTTTACCTCATGCAACAAAAATGAAACCAACAAATGTCTTGTGACCCAGCAGCAAAAACAAAGAAAATTCTTATTTGGGGATAAAAGTTAAGGAAAAGAGAGAACAAGTTGTAAGTACTTTGTACTTCAATTTGTTTTCTCAATATAACATTTCCCATCAATTAATTTGAAAATCCAACTGAAAATGATGAGTTTATATTTCAGTAATGTTGCCTTTGAATACAGTTGGAAAGAGAATATACTACTAATAATAGAACAAATTTAAAAGCTTGTAAAATTCTCTTACTCCCAAGCAACAATAGAACCAGATGATTTTACATGGCAGCAGCATTGCAGTATGGGTTACAAATCGGTACTAAGGGACCATGCATAGCTTAGATAAGTCTCTGTTTTATTTGTTAGGAACATAAAGCTTTATATAAGTGAATTGGTGTTCAGTTACTTATTGTTATATAACAAGCCATCCCAAGATGTAATGGGTTTAAATAACCATTTTATTTTATCTATGTTTTTGTAAGTCAGGAAGTTGGAAAGGATTTGTATGGGAGCTTCTTTCCTGATCCACATGGTACCTGCTCGATAACTTGGGGATGGAGGATCCACTTCCAAGTTGGCTTCTCCCCTTGTTTTCCAAGATTAGACAAAATTAGGTAGAAAAATAAAAGGCTTATGTCAGCTTTACTTTATGAACATTGATGAAAAGTCATAAATAATAGTTGCATGTGTAATACACATTTTGAAATCATAAATTGTGAATTAATATATTTATTTCAAGAAAGTAATAATTATCTAAACAATCCTTACATCTCTATTAATGTAATTTTCAATAAGAGTAGAGAGGATAATGCCGCAATAAACATACGTGTGCATGTGTCTTTATAGCAGCATGATTTATAGTCATTTGGGTATATACCCAGTAATGGGATGGCTGGGTCAAATGGTATTTCTAGTTCTAGATCCCTGAGGAATCGCCACACTGATGCGGCATTATTCACAATAGCAAAGACTTGGAACCAACCCAAATGTCCAACAATGATAGACTGGATTAAGAAAATGTGGCACATATACACCATGGAATACTATGCAGCCATAAAAAATGATGAGTTCATATCCTTTGTCGGGACATGGATGAAATTGGAAACCATCATTCTCAGTAAACTATCGCAAGAACAAAAAACCAAACACCGCATATTCTCACTCATAGGTGGGAATTGAACAATGAGATCACATGGACACAGGAAGGGGAATATCATACTTTGGGGACTGTGGTGGGGAGGGGGGAGGGGGGAGGGATAGCATTGGGAGATATACCTAATGCTAGATGACGAGTTAGTGGGTGCAGCGCACCAGCATGGCACATGTATACATATGTAACTAACCTGCACAATGTGCACATGTACCCTAAAACTTAAAGTATAATAAAAAAAAAATGAGTAGAGAGGAGAAATTTAATATCATCATGATAGATGCCCAAGAAGGATTAGATGTAATTTCTAAATAAAAGTAGACAATATAAGAATAAAGGAGTATTTCTTTACTTACTAAAGGGTATCTAACTGAAAGCCATGTTAAATAATACAGAATAAAACAATATAAAGCCAAAGTTTTCATATATAAACTTTAGAGTTATTAACAAAGATGCCCAGCAGCACTACGGTAATTCATAGCTACTGGAGGCTTTAACAAGCTTCTCTAACATCCCCCATCTATTATCTGGATTAGTCATGTAAGCTACCAGGGTTTAACTATTCAAGCCTTGCTCTTTCAAACCTTCATGTGCTTATCTGGGATTACCTTTTCTGTTTTTTTCTTAATGGTGACCTTCAAATCCTCTTTCACCCTCTCAGCACAAGTTTAACCCTTCTGTAAAATTTTCCTTGACTCCGTTAGAGTTAGTAAACTCATTCTCTCTGCTCCTTTTCTACATTGCTTTTGAAATTGAATTGTATTTTTAATGTTAACTTTTTCCCACCAGAATAAGTGTTATTTGAGTGCAAGAACGAAACATTATTCGTTGTATTTTTTGAAGCGAACACAGTGATTTCTGAAATGTAGAACATAAATACAGGCTTTTAAAACGATAAGTAATAAATGTTTACGTGCATTTAGAGCCTTGCTTTTGTTCTCCTCACAATCTTGATACTGTTTCTCTCTAAAATTATATGGCATATTCTCTTTCTCTCTCTCTCTCTCTCTCTCTCTCTCTCTGTGTGTGTGTGTGTGTGTGTGTGTAGTGATTCTGATATTTTAGAGGTATTCTAAGGTTAGAAATTTTCTACCATGTCGTAATGGGAAAATTGTCCTTCTGGAAGTCAGTCGTCATTTTGGTTAGATCACTTGCTATTCCCTACATTATTTAAAATATATTAACATAGCAAGATGGTTTCGAATAAACCCAATTGAAAAGGTAATAAAAGTCATCTCTAAGGGTACCACATGAAGACAATACCATGTATTCAGAGAGATGTTTGGTACAAAATGGTTTGCAAAATTGGTTTGATGGAACATCCTTGATAGTCGATAGTACTATATAATGTATACATAGATTTAACTATTTATATAATAAACTACATATTATATATAGTGAAATACAGGCTGGGTGCGGTGGCTCACGCCTGTAATTCCAGTACTTTGGGAGGCCGAGGTGGGCGGATCACGAGGTCAGGAGATCAAGACCATCCTGGCTAATACGGTGAAACCCCGTCTCTACTAAAAATACAAAAAAATTAGCTGGCTGTGCTGGCGGCCTCCTGTGGTCCCAGCTACTCAGGAGGCAGAGGCAGCAGAATGGCATGAACCTAGGAGGCAGAGCTTGCAGTGAGCCGAGATCGCAGCCTGGGTGACAGAGCAAGACTCCGTCTCAAAAAAAAAAAAAAAAAAAAAAAAAAAAAAATATATATATATATATATATACATAGATTAAACTATTTATATAATAAACTACATATTATATGTAGTGAAATACATAATGTTTATGCTCTATTATATATAATGTGATATATATCATATTTTTTTACATATGTTGTAATATACATATATGTGCATATACTTATATATACACTCACTTATGCTACTTGAAACAAAGTTTATTTTGAGTTCTGGTATAATATTACATTAGGTTCTTTCTATGTTGTCTTCAAATTTTGCTATGTAGCAATTAACAATAGCATTTAGATAGGTAAGATACCTCAAAGTGGATATCCAAAATGTTAAAAGTGAAGAAATAAATAAATAAAATTGAAAATCTGGTCAGGGATTCATAAGTGAGAAGATAAAGTAAGATCGGGTATGTGAAAACAACTGATGAAGATAAGTTTGCCAGATGTTCAGGTTTTGCCCATTTGAGCTTATTTCATTGCAGCACTGTTTTCTGTGCTGATAGAGCACTGATAGAGACACTGCCTCACATTGTGACACCTTGGCAGTAAAGCAGCTGCCCCCTTTTCATTTTACAGCACCTCTGTACCTGTAGCTTAATACAAGCAAGCTTAAAATGGCACACTAGACATATGAACATGGTGCAAGGTTGTATATTCTTATAAAGCATTATTTCTTTGGACATTAATGCATTATCAGTTTTCAGGCATCACTGCAAAGAACAATATTCCAACACAGCTTTTCACAGCTTTTCACCAAGGTGGATATTTGCTTAAATGATTTTTTCATTGAATATGTACAATTCTTATATTGTGAACTATGTATTTTTTCTTCTTATTTTAGGACAAAAATTATTTGTGTCATTTATGTGACATGTGTAGATAAGGACAGTTGCTTTTAGAAAAATACTTAAAGTAGAAAAACATATAGGACTATATTAGTCCCTTGCAACTTGGAATTTGCCCTGATCAGGTTTGAAAATCTGACAGTTTCCACCTCTTCTAATCACTGTAAACGTTATGAAAAGAGCAGAAAGAGAAGATTATTAGAAGGCTCAGAATAAAAAGGCATTTTAACAGTTTATGTTTTTATAGAAAGTATGGGCATAAAGTTAGATACCAGTAAAGTGCAGTATAGTTCTTTCTTGTACTACGATCTTGAACAAAATTTCAAGAATGCAAAAACACAGTCTTCAGGAAAATAAGCCATGACAACTCTATACATCTTATTTCCTACTTCAAAAATGGGGGTAAAAAGCATTGTATTCACACATCCATTGCCTACTAAAATATTGCCAGATCTACCTAGGTTTTTATTTCTAAGATAAATGTGCTTTATAAGTAATCTTCCATAATATTTGCAAAATAGGATTAAATAATCAGCTATTTCAGGGGCTCATGTATCTTGATTGAGGAAACTTTGTGGAATGGGATACTCTGATCCTTTCTGGGTTAAATAGCCTAGGACAGCATAGGAAAAATTAGAATTAACATAGAAATGCTTTCTTTATATAACATGGGAGCTAGAAGTGCCCCCAGGCCTTAATTTGTATTCATTTGTTTCCAAAGAGATGTGTGAATTTAGTATACATCTAACAGTTCAGAGAATAAGACATTGATTTGGATTGCGTCTTATGTAAAATATGCAGAAATTACCTTTAAACCTCAGCAAAGTTAAAGTAAATGTATAAATGTATATTGACAACCTCCTGTAACTCTCACTAATTCACTAGAGTGATAGTTATATGATGCTAAAACTAATAGTGTGTAGGTAATACTTACTCTTATAAACCTTTAAGTACCATTCCAACTGAAACAAACCAACCAACAAAAACTATGCATGAGAAGAGTAAGTACACTGAAAGAAAAACATGACTTCCTAAAACAGGCTATTTTCAGACTTTAACTTGGGTGAATGAAGGCTAGTTTTTGTTAAAAAAGTGATCTATTTTTCTTTTTTCTTTCTTATTTGATATTTTAAAATCATAAAATTATAATAAATGATAACTATTACATCTCATGTAAACTTTGAGGTGGTTGAAATGGTTTACTGAAGAATAATTAACCATGAGTGATAAAGATTAAAACAAATTTGAAACTATATAGCTGCTTCTCTAGTTTGCAATTGAAGAAATAGAGAAGCCTGACACAATCCTAGAGGAAATCCCATT
Source organism: Pan paniscus (assembly GCF_029289425.2). NCBI lineage: Eukaryota > Metazoa > Chordata > Mammalia > Primates > Hominidae > Pan > Pan paniscus. The sequence continues at coordinate 116,776,549 of NC_073253.2, read as the reverse complement.
CATCCAGGATTACAGCAGAAGGTCTTTACTTGCAGAGAGCAGTCGTTAAAAACTGGAAGAGGAGGCTGGGCATGGTGGCTCATGCCTGTAATCTCAGCACTTTGGAAGGCCAAGGTGGGCGGATCACCTGAGGTCAGAAGTTCAAGACCAGCCTGGCCAACATGGTGAAACTCCTTCTCTACTAAAAATACAAAAATTAGCCGGTTGTGGTGGTGCACACCTGCAATCCTAGCTACGGGGGAGGCTGAGGCACAAGGATTGCTTGAACCTGGGAGGCAGAGGTTGCAGTGAGCGAGACGAAACTGGAAGGCAGAGGTTGCAGTGAGCAAGACTCTGTCTCAAAACAAAACAAAACAAAACAACAACAACAACAAAAACTGGAAGAGATGACTTCGTCTCCACATTCTCAGACATCAATGCAAGGCTGCAAGGATCACAAGATATCAGGCAAATGTGAGAGCACCAAAGGAAACTAATAAAACTGTAGTAACTGATTCTAAAGAAATAGAAATCTATGAACTGCTTGACAAAAATTTAAAATAATCATCCTAAAAAGTTCAATTAGCTACCAAGACTACAGAGATTGACAACTAAACAAAATTAGGTAAATAATACATGAACAAAAGTATTCCAAAAAGAAATACATATCATAAAAAAGAATGAGGCCAGGTGCGGTGGCTCACGCCTGTAATCCCAGCACTTTGGGAGGATGAGGTGGGTGGATCACCTGAGGGCAGGAGTTCGAGACCAGCCTGGCCAACATGGTGAAACCCCGTCTCTACTAACAATACAAAAATTAGCTGGGTGTGGTGTTGCATGCCTGTAATCCCAGCTACTCAGGAGGCTGAGGCAAGAGAATGGCTTGAACCTGGAAGGCGGAGGTTGCAGTGAGCCGAGATCGTGCCATTGCACTCCAGCCTAGGTGACAAGAGTGAAACTTTGTCTCAAATAAATAAATAAATAAATAAATAAAATAAAAATAAAGCAGACATTTTGAAACTGAATAATAAAATAACTGAATTGAAAAACTTAATGGCTTTAATAGCCGTTTAACACCTTTGGTGGTTTTCAAAAAAATTAAAAACAGAATTTCCATTTGATCCAGCAATCCCACTTTTGGATATATAGTAGTCCCCACTTATCAACAGGGGATGCATTCCAAGGGCCCTAGTGAATGCCTGAAATTACAGATGTGCCAAACTATGGCTAAGGAGGGCCAAAGTCACCTTTTCACTTAAAGGAAGAACTTTATTACTTCTCTTTGCTTCCAAATTGCCAGCATCACTACTCATGTGCTTTGGGGCCATTAGTAAGTCAGATAAGGATTACTTGAACACAACTGCAATACCAAGGTAGTTGATCTGATACCCTAGACAGCTACTTAATGACTAATGAGTAGGTAGTATAGACAGTATGGATATAGCGGACAAAGGAGGGATTCACATCTTGGGTGGGAGAGAGCAGGATGGTGCAAGATTTCATCACACTACTCAGAATGGTGATGCACAATTTAAAACATAACTTATTTCTGAAATTTTTCATCTAACATTTTCAGACTGCAGTTAGCACAGAAAACTAAAACTGCAGAAAATGAAACCATAAATAAGGAGAGCCTACTGTATATCCAAGTAAATTGAAATCTGGATCTTGAAAACATATCTGCACTTCCATGGTAATTGCAGCATTATTCACAATAGCCAAGATATGAAAACAGCCTAAATGTCCATTTACAGATGAACAGATAAAGAAAATGTGGTACATACATACATACAATAGAATATTATTCAGCCTTAAAAGAAGGGACTCTTGCCATTTGTGACAACATAGACGGACCTAGAGGACATTATACTGAATGAAATAAGCCAGCTATAGAAAGGCAAATACTGCATGATCTTATTTATATGTAGAATCTAAAATCTTTACACACAGAAGCAGAAAGTGAAAGGTTAATTTGCCAGGAATTGTAAGGGAGGAAGAAACATGGCAGAGTTTCAGTTATATACAATAATAAGATTTGGACATCTACCATACACACGGACCTATTATTAACAATTGTATACTTACGAATTTGCTAATAGGGTTGCTCTTATATTAAGTGTTCTTACCACAAAAGGAAAACTAAACTGAACTAAAGGCATGGGAGGAAAATTTTGGCAGTAATGGATAAGTTTATGGCATTAATAGAGATGATAGTTTCATGGTTTTATGGATGTATAATGATCTCTAAACACATCAGCTTACATATACCAAATATCTACAGCTTTTTTTTTGTCAATTATACCTCAATAAAGTGTTTTTATTTTTAAAACAGAAGATAGGAGGCTGAGTTTTGTTATTCTCTGAAGTAATGTTAATATGCCTCAAGATCAAGATCAGCCTCTGTTTTAGCAAAAAGAGAACTCAGACTGCTTGTAAAACAAAGCTAGAGAACAAAAATGCTTCCTGGAAAAGAAAAAAAATTCAATAGAATAAAATAGAATACAAATTAAGACATGGTAGGCCCAAATGAATAATTTCTTGACAATTTATTTTAATGCCTAACCAGAAAATTAGAAGAAAAAAAACTAGAAAAATTCATACAGAAGGGCGCTATCATATACACAAATAAGTAATATTGGTTAAATAGGAAAAGTTGACCCGTCAAGCTGAATGTATATTATGTTTTTTCATAAATTTTGCATAAAAATGAAGAAATTCAGACCCACTTAACTTTGAAGGAATGTGGTATTTTCATCTTACAGAAAGCAGTCAAGAATTGTCCCATGGAACAATTTGTCTACATAAAAAGTCGGGAAATTCCGGTTTCCACCCAGTTTACAGAGAGCTGGAAAGAGCAATGTTCTCACCTAGGCAATAAGAAAGATGCAGGTAATCTGGAAGGTCATATTTTTCTCAAATCCTTCAGAGAGATTAGGCTCCAGAGCACACAACTAATCTGAAACTGGAGAAATGACAGATGTCTTCAAAAAGAACCAGGATGCACACACGGGCTTACCCTTGGCAGAGCAAAGGGGAAATTGTGGCTGTAATACAAGTGGATAAAAAGCAATTCAGATAAAATTTTTAACTAAATACTAAAGGCCAAATGTGGGCTTACTCAAGACAAAGTAGAGCAGATAAAGGGGAATTTGCACTCAATTACAAGGCTATGGACTTTCCTGGGTGTTGAGGAAGGTGCTTCCTGAGATTGAGGGCAGGACTGGGCACTGGAGAAAATCTTCCTCGGTGGGCAGACCTACAGGAGGATGTCAGCTGCCAGTGAAGGAAATGCTGAAACCATGCTTAGACCCTTTCCTTACAGGCAAAAGCCTTAAGGTAGCCTTTGTCTTTCTCAGGGCACGGGTGAAAACCTACTAGTGACAGGGGAAAGGAAAAAGAAGTCTATCCTTGAGACAGTTCCTGTAGAGTTTCTTGTGATTTTAGTGGGAGTTGTCTTGCCAGAAATGTTTTCTTAGTGTGTCTGCTCCATCCCTGATGTGTTAGGGTTTTGCTGTCCACCTTCACCTCAGAATTCTCCCTTCATGCTCACTTCTTTCATCAGTGGTCTTGCTTGTTACTTAGTGCTTACTGGCCTGGTGGGAGGAGGGGGCCACGGGGATGGGGAGTACAGACAGATTCTTAGTTGCCCAGGTCTCAGGGTTAGGGCTTTCTCCTCTATCTGCCCTTCCTCTAGCGGAGGTCCCTCTAAATGTTTGCAGCTTAAGATGAAGGAAGTGAAGGAGTTATCTCCCTGGAAAAAAAGGTGTTCTAGACAACAGGAGCAGTCAATTGGAAGACCTGAGGTAGAGATTTGAGTGGCATATCCGAGGTAGAGATTTGACTGGTATATCTAAGGTACAGCAAGGATGTCAAGGAGGCTAGAATGGAGGAAGTGATGTGGCAAGCATGAGAGATGAATCAGAGAGATAACTGTGCAGCTGTAACATGTAAGACTTCAGTTTTCACACTATAAGATCTTTGACACTGACTTTGAAAGAAAAGATAAGTGTTGGAGAATTTTTAAAAGAGAAGTGACTTGACCGGACTTTTGTTTTAAAAGGATAATTCTGGCTGCTGGAAAAGGTAAAATCAGGATGATTGTTTAGGAGGCTAGTAGTATAATCCAGGTTGGAGGCTGCTAAGAACAGGGTAATGGCAGAGGGGGCAGTGGATATATTTTGAACATAGAGCCAGCAGGATATTCTAATGGATCAGAAGTGCAGTGTGAATATAATCTGTATTTCTAGAACTACTCAAATAATGCATACTTAAAAACCAGCACAAATGAATCAATGAAATTGTACACATTTATTTTTAAATGCAAGGAAGAATAAAATAGCACAAAATAAGATCCAGGAGTCATGTTTAAAAATTGCATGGAAGCTGGTGAGAAACATGAGGCAAAATGTATCTGTTTTATGTAAACATATTAATCCCTTTTATTAACATACTCTCCAACTTTATTCAAGAAAATCTAATTATATTATGTTAATAGTACACCCACTAAAAAAGAAAGATGTGAAAAATATGAAAATGAAGAAAGATGTATCAGAAAACTACAAAGTTTAAACAGATGTAGACTTAGGTGTACTAAACAAAGAATAACCCAGGGCAAAATTAAGAAATACAGCAATATGACATAAAAAGTTTAATTATGATACTAATTAAAATGGCAGTAATTAAAATCCAGAGAAGATATTGTAATAATAAAACTTTCAGCCTGTAAAGATTTCATGCAGATGTAAATTTAAAAATAAAGTTGAAAGATGCAGAAATATTATCAATACTAAATTTGTCAAATAATTATACAAAAATTATAGAAAATATGGATAATATAGTCTCAAATAATTATAGATTAAATATGTTAATCTACAGAGCATGGACATCATTTAAATATATTTAAATATGTATACAATACCTAAAAAATGGTTAAACCATGCTACAGAGAAAATCTCAAGTTCTTAAAACACACACAGCATAAACCTCATTTTCTGATCACAATACAAAAAAACTAGAAATTATAATAATTGATACCAGGAAATCCACCAAATCTGAATAGAAATTGTCTACTGAATAAATTATTGAATTATATAAATCAAAACTGTAATAATAGAATATTTAAAAAATATTAAAGTGACATATATACAAAATGATAAACTATGGTACAAATGTACATGGCTTTAAGACTATATTTGTGAAACTAAGTGGTTTCATTTTTTATTTGTTATAAAATTAGGGACATATATATTAAACCTAACAGTAAACATAATGGATAATTTGGAAAAATTTGGAATCTTAGTAGTAAATTCTTCAAAAATAAGCCCTCAGTAAAATGGTAAAGTCTTTTGTAAATATGTTCTAGGAAAAATTAATAACATTATTATAGTTAGAAATAAAAGCAAGATTTTAATGAGCAGATATAGTGGTTGATTTATTAACTTTATATTAATAAGTTGACAATCTACAAATGGGTAATTTGAACGACAATATAAACTATCAAAATTATAATAATATTAACAAATGTTTGAGCCGATTCATTACACTGGAATAATACCTTGAGTTTTTTAACATACTTTTTTTTTTTTTTTTTTTGGCAGAGCTCAAATAATAAATTTGTACCTACAAACTTTAGGACAATTGGAAGTTCTCATTTCATATTTACTGTTCCAACATTGATAATAACATTAAAAGTTACAAAATTCATTTTAGAAGTTTGCAAGCTCAAATAACCAAATGAATTGTAAGTGTAATCCATGCTTGCAACAAACAAAAAATAAAATGTGCAAATCCTGGAAACATTAAAAAATCTCAGGGGCCTAATTAAGATTAAAGAAGAAATGTTTTGTTTTAAGCAGGAGTCTGGAGCAAACATCAGCTAAATCTCTCTCTTCTGCCTTCTCTTTGCTCACACAGGAGCCCCTGAGGCCCCTCCAGTATTCTCAAAGGCTGGCCAGGTCCTAGTTTGAAAAGTACTATTAAAGATAAATAAAAAAGATCAATTTGGTTTATTTTATAAACAACATTACTTTGAATGGTCTGTTAAGAATTCTATGAAATAATCTCAGCAGATGTTCAAAATGTCATTTAAAGCAATGCTCCATAAAACATATTTTAGACAACTTGAAATCAAATTATATTCCTTAAAAGTAAAATATATCTAGTTTAGATAAAATCAAGTATGATACATACTGGCTAAATAATATAACCTCAAACATAATCTCAATTTCATTTTCATTTGGTTTTGATGAAATAATTCTGAACTTTTTCTGAAGGGATAAAACAATGAAGAATAATATTTTGTTATAAAAGTTTGTGGGGACTTGCCAATTAGATCTTAACACATTTTAATGAAAGAAAATACAATGAAAAGAGAGTGACCCTAATGCTACAATTAACCAACAAATTATTAAAACTTCTGGACAGAACACACACACATATATATATATATATTTTTTTAATATGTAAAAGATAAGAAATCAAAATAATAAAAAATTCAATTCAAAAAATTTCAAAGGGAAAACACTTCTACAACATTCCAAAAAAGTCCAGAAGCCTTCGATGAAAAAACTGAAAGCACTAAAACCTAATGTTTATGTAAATGTTATTAAGTTTTAAAATATATTTGGTGCTTAATTAAAGTTGAGCAGTGATGTTCTGAATACAAAAGCGTGAAACCATAAAAAAAGGATGAAATATTTGTTACACATTACACATTAAAGTCAAACAGCTTTTATAAAAAGAAAAAAAAGAATTAAAAACAAATGAAACAAAAACTCCCAAAATACAAGATGTTCAAAGATTAATGTCCTAAATATATAATCTATAGTAATCAAAACATGATCTAAAAATAAATACAATGTAAAAGAAAAAATATCCAGACAGCATACCAAATATATGTTCAAAATCACTAGCAATCCAAGAAATGCGCCTCAATGTTGTCCTGTCATGCATGTCCATAAAATTGCTAATGATATTAATATAATTATATATGCATATATATGCACATATATGCATATATGTATTTTTCTAATGCGAGTGTGGTTGTACTGCGTAAACTTTGGTATACTATTAGAAGGCATATAAGTTTGTGAAATTCTTCTAGATTGCAATTTGAGACCGTGAGTCAATATCCATAACATGTTCCTACCATCCTGCCATTGAACACAGTATTTCCACTGCTTGGAATCTCTTACAAACCTAACATGGCATACAAAACAATTTATACCTGCAGATGTTCACTGAGACATTATTTGCAAAAAAAAATTAAAATTAAAACAACGTGTATGTTTAATGACAATAAGGTGGTAAAATAATACATGGCATCTCTATGTGTTTATAGAGATGTATTTTATACATTTTATGTATTTTATAACAATGTAAGAACTTGTTTAAAAACATAGTGACATAGAGAAGGAAACAATGTATTTAATAACTAGAGTAGAAATTTTACAAAGGAAACAATGTATTGAATGACTAGAGTATAAATGTTACATGTAGTACATTCATTTACTATTGCTGGTTATAAATTACTAAAACTTAGCAGCTTAAAAAAATTTACATTTCTTTTTTTTTTAATTTCACTTTTATTTTAGGTTCAGGGATACATGCACAGGTTTAATATATAGGTAAATTTGTGTCATGGAGATTTGGTATAGAAATTATTTCATCACGCAGGTACTAAGCCTAGTACCCATTAGTTAATTTTCCTGATCCTCTCCCTCCTCCCACTCTCTCCTCTCTGAGGCCCCAGTGTGTGTTGTTCCCCTTTACGTGTCCATGTGTTCTCATCATTTAGCTCCCACTTATAAGTGAGAACATATGATATTTAGTTTTTTGTTCCAGCATTAGTTTGCTAAGGATAATGGCTTCCAGCTCCATCCATGTTCCTGCAAAGGACATGAACTCATTCCTTTTCATGGCTGCATAGTATTCTATGGTGTATATGTGCCACCTTTTTATTACACAGTACATCATTGATGGGCATTTAGGTTGATTCCATGTCTTTGCTGTTGCGAATAGTGCTGTAATAAATGTACACATGCATATGTCTTTATGTTAGAAAGATGTACATTCTTTTGGGTATATATTCCTTTGGATATATAGCTATATCAATAATGGGATTGCTGGGTTGAATGGTATCTTTTTTTTTTTCAGGTCATTGAGGAATTACCACACTGTTTTCCACAACGGTTGAATTAATTTGCATTCCCAGTAACAGTGTATAAGCATTGCTTTTTCTTTGCAACCTTGCCAGCATCTGTTATTTTTCTGACATTTTATTAAGAGCCAAGGAATTTACATTTCTCATCTCAGTTTGGGTCCAGCTAAACTCGGTTCTGTTCCCTGAATCTCACAAGGCTGCAATCACAGTGTTGGCTCAGCTGTGTTTCTTAGAGCTCAGGGTCCTCTTTCAGGCTCAGATGGTTGTTTCAGAAATTAGTTTCATTTAGTTGTAGGACTGAGGTCCCCATTTCATGCTAATGGTCAGCCAGAGCCCACTCACCAACTAGCAGCCCCTGTAACTTGTCATACGGCCCACTCACAGGCCTTGTTACAATATGACAGCTTACTTCAAAGCCAGCCAGAGAATCTCTCATGCAGTCTGCCAAGACGGAGTCTCATATAACAACACAATCATGGTAATGACTTTCCTTCACCTTTGCCGTATAACATAACTGATTAAGGGAGTTACTATCCCATCACCTTTGCCATATTTTATTGGCGAGAAGCAAGTGATAAGGGAGAGAACTGTACAACAACGTGACTCTTTGGGGGTTATGTTAAAATTATGCCTCCCACCTATAGTGTGGTATTGACTTTTGTAAATATGACTGTTTGCCTCTGTATGTGTATATAATTATTCATACAGAAATAATTCTGAGCATGCGTATCAATTGAATTAATCAAATATTTTATGTATTTAAAATGATTTCTCCTCTGATTTATAGCCAACATTTTCATGACCAATATTAATGCACCTGTTCAACTAATCATCATGGTAAATACACTAGTATCATATATTCTGTTCTTCAAAAAGGGTATGTTATTTTATAATGCTAATTATTTTTATCTTCTATGTAGAGAACTAAATTTAAATGCCATCAAATATACAAAGAGCATATTATCTTACAATGCCAATTATCTTCATGTGCTGTATATGGAACAAAATTTAAATGTTATCAATATAGATCAAATGCAAAATATAATTTTATATATATATAATACCATGTGAGGGAGTAAATAGCACAAATAGATATTATTTATTACAGCTGGAAGAATATCTGGGTCATATGATCAAATAGGAAACGTTCTATATTTTGTGCCAAAACATCAACAGAATAATTACCTATGTAGCTAATATAAGTTCAAATATGTCCTACAAAACATTCATGTATATGCACATGTATACACACAGATGCAGAAATAGCTTCATCTCACTTTTAAATAAAATGAATCTTAAATCTTTCAAAATTATGAAAATATAAATTAGAGCTTTTGATGTATTTTAGTTGTCATTTTACAATTAATTTTAAATATATGATTTAGTTGAGTATAATATTACAATGGAAATGAAATTATGCATCAAAATATAATTCAGTGCTTGTAAATTTTGTTGTCCATTGTTATTGCCTACAGAGATTCTTGAAATTTCAGTTCTAGCTCTGTTCCCTTTTATCCCCCTCTTAAGCACACAGTAAATTGAAAGTGTTTCATTTCAAAAGGATTCTTTTAAACATCTTAACCTGGAGGTACTTATTTATCACTGACTTGTAGATCCCAGGTAAGCAGTTGGATATGTGAGTCTGGGATTAGCATACAGGCAGATATAAATTTATGCTGCTGAATGAGGGCAGGTTTCAGGGGAATGGTGAAGACTAGTTAGATTGGATTGCAGATTTTATGAGAGGAAGAATTGGAGAAATCTGCTGGAAAGAGATATGTAGGACTGAGTTGGCCATATAAAGTGAGAAATTAATAATATGAAAGTGTAAAGCGATAACTGAAAGAAAAAAATATTTGAAAAGGTAAGAAAACTGGAATTCATGTCCAAGAGGGAAAAATATTTTTGGCAGAGGACTAAATATAATTTTGGAATAATGAGGGAATTCTTCACTGATAGCTTTATTACCTGAATAAATCACAAGGCAAGTCATTCAATTTCTATTTTTTAGTAAAATATTGATAATGCTAACAATGCCTATTAATGTCTCTGGGAATCTTATGGGGGTTGAAAACTAAGTATGGTATTCATATATTAGCGAAAAATTTGGTAAATTGTAGATACCAGTAGGTAACATTACTGGGAAAGATCGTGGAATTAAAGTCAAACCGGTCATGGTTCAATTCTAAATTCTATTATTTATTGGCAAATTATATGAATTCTCTGAATGCCAGTTTTAAACTCTAAAATGGCAAGTAGGATGTATGGCTTAGATTATAAAACACTTAAAAAAAAGCCTGGTACATAATAGTAGCACACAATAAATGATAACTCTTAATTTTAATACCTCTGTTAGAATATTTTTGGGTAAATATGGTTTCTTTTAAATATGTGTAGAACAGTGGAGCATGTCTACCCAGGCCAGGCTCTACTTATGGCGGATCTCAGCAATGCAAAAGGGCAAACTGAACTATGTAGAATTTGAAAGCCTGTGCTAATTGTCACATCTACTAATATTTCGTTGACCAATCCAAATCAGAAAGCCCTATCCGCTATCAGCGTTGTGAGAAAAATGCTCCACTCACAGTGGGGAAGCACTGCAAAGTTACAGGGCGAGTGTTTAATAACTTACAGAAAGAGACAGAAGGATTAGGAAACGTGATCCAATTTAAATGCATCTATCTAAACTATCTGCAGGTCCTGTATCATAATATACATATTAGCCAAATATTAAGAAAATTGTTTTTCAAGTTGCAAAATGGAAAACAGACAGGGCTTGTAATTTGGACTTGTAAATATGAAACTCAAGTTTGATCTAACTAACTCTTTGACTTCTATGTCCTGTTTTCTCACCATTAAACTGGGAATAATCATATTGCCTGTACTGCTGTTAGTTATTTTTTGTTTGTTTGTTTTTTGCCTTCATCTTATGCTCTGAACAATTTAAAATACTTTAAATACTTTACTTTTTTACTTTTTACACACTTTAAAATGATTGCCTTGGAGAGGAAATAAAACTAAAAGGCTTTTGTTCCTAATCCCTAGACTTAAAACATTTATTTGATTACTGCTTCTGGAAGAAGTGTTATTTAGGCAGTATATTTTGCTTAAAATGTGCTTTGCTGGAAATGTCACTGGTCACACACTTACATTCAGGGATAAAAGATGGCCACAGATGTAATCTGATAAGGCCAACTTTTCTCAGCTGCAATATCACCTTCATTTCCCATGGCAATTTGTTGAAAATCTCACATTTTTCAATTTTTATGTTAGTGCTTTAAAAAGCATCAGTAAATAGACATATTAATTGATGGAACAACATAATGATTTATTATATTAAACAGCATAATGACATTTTAGCACTTATGAATTCATTAAATTAACTCTTCATAAGAATTTAAGGGAGAAGTAGAACAGGTCTAATTTGAGATTGAATGAGGGAACCAGAAGGGCCTGGGCAAATAGGCTTTTAGGAAAGATGCTTAGGAATCTTAAGCTTCCAAAGATAATGAGGTCAGTGCAGAGTGTTTAAATGAAAACAGGAGGGACAGGAGAATAATTTGTCTGCCCACAAATATTTAACTTCTTCTAAAAGCTAAATTGTATTAAACATTCTAAATCAATATATGGCACATACGGCCTTGCATTGTCTGACTCTGGCCTACTTTTCCAACTGAATCTCTTAGTCCTCTCTCTTTTCCTTACTTCATCTAGACTGGTGATTTTTGGTTCTGTTCCTCTGATGTTCCAAACCCTTTATAGTCTATTGCTTCATACGTGTTGGTATCCCTACCACTCTTCATATGGGGCACTCTCTACTCTTTCTTTGAGCCTCATAATGTCCTCTGAAGAAAGACTATTCCTGGCCCACAATCTAAATTTGTGTCCCTCACACTTCTCTCAGACTGCATTTTTGTAAATTTTCTTTTAAAAAGTATTTTAAAAATTTAAAAATATATATTTTATTTGTTTTACTATATCTTAGATTTGTCTATCCTATTAAACTGTAAGCTGTGTTTCCTGAGTTCACCTTCATATAGTCAGTGGTGACCTGATTAAATAAGTAGTTAATCAGTATTTGTTGAGTGGGTGAGTGAGAATATATTTAGTGGGGTCTGTTAAGTAAAAAATATTTCATGGGAATTAGAGATACATAAACCCAATACTACCACTTCAACCCTGTGATAAAGTTGAGGAGAGTTTGAGTGATAGATGTGGGGAAAGGGTGGCCTGACTTGGACAAGACCAGATTGTCATCTCATATCTATCTCTGCTTATGAAATTGATGAATTAAACCTAACTTTAAATGGCCATAAGGTATGTGAATTTACATTTTTCCAAGTTAATTATTTGACTGATATTTTAAGTTCATTACAAAAACCAGTGACATATAATTGTAGGTCTAAATGAATATCTGCTTCCAAACACACTTCTTAACCAATGCTTGATCATTCTACCTTATCATGAATTGCCTGAGGCATATACATCTGTGAAATGTGAAGAAAAATACAGTTGGTCCACCATATCTATGCACTCTACATCCACAGATTCAACTAACAGCTAAAAAAAGTATTCAGAAAATAAAATAACAATACAATAACATAAAAATAAACAAAAAATAAAATATAACAACTACTTTGTTTATTTTTGTTTTTAGAGACAGGCTCTTACTCTGTTGCCAAGGCTGTAGTGCAGTGGTGCAATGATAAATCACTGCAGCCTCAAACTCCTGGTCTTGAGGGATCCTCCCTCCTCAGTCTCCCAAGTAGCTGGGACCACAGGTATGAACCACCATGCCTACTTATTTTCTTTTAAAATTTTTGTAGAGACAGGGGTCTTAGTATGTTGTCCAGGTTGGTCTCAAACTCCAGGCCTCCAGCAATCCTCCTGCCTCAGCATCCTAAAACACTGGGATTACAGGAATGAGCCACAGTGCCTGGCCTATAACAAGTATTTACATAGCATTTACATTGTATTAGGGATTCACAAGCAATCTAGGGATGATTTAAAGTATACAAGAGGATATGCATAGGTTATATGCAAATCCTATGCCATTTTATATAAGGGACTTGAGCATCTGCAGATTTTTGTATCTGTTCGGATCCTGGAACCAATCCTCCACAGATACTAAGGGACAACTGTACCTCTTGATAGATGACTTAATCTTCACTTTCTCCAGAGGACAAATTCTTTTAAATTTGTTCTTTGGCTGAAAAACAAAAACCAAGCCAGAATAAGGGATCGACAATGCAGAATATCTTTGAAGAAAGCAAAGCTCAAAAATTTTGAGATGATTCTGCTAACCTTACATAGTATTTTGTTCCTAAAATTCTGTCTATTATTTCTGATTTATAGAAATTCAGTGGCAGCTATTATCTATTTTATTATCTATTATCCATTTGATTGTAGCTATTTTCTATTTTAACGATACCCTATGAAGCTTTACAATTAGTTTTAGGATAATCTCTTAAACTACAAAAGGGTAGAACTTTTGTCTGTTTGTTTTGTTTTGTTTTTGAGACGGAGTCTTGCTCTGTTGCCCAGGCTAGAGTGCACTGGTGTGATCTTGTCTCACTGCAATCTAGTGAGGGTAGAATTTTTTAAGTGTATCATATTTTTGTTTTTTAATAAAAGTGGTTTGTCTTTGTCATGTAAAGTGTCTGCTTACAGTTAGTGCCCACATTTTCACCAGATCTCTGTGTTGCACAGATTTGATGATATAGGTAAGACTGGAGTCTATAGTAAGTGCTCCAGTATGACATGGTATTATATATATTTATGGGAGAATTAGGAAGGCATTCTGGATATTCTAATGGATATTATCTTTGCTGGAGAAATTTCTCATTTAAAAGGAGAAATGACCAGAAGTTAGGGAAGGGTCATTTGCTTAGTATCTTTTATCAGCTAGAGAGCATTGTTGTTCTGTTGATCTAACTTAGTCATGCCAAAGGTAAAAAAGCTATAAGAAAACAAGAAGTGCTATCCAGGACAGGAAAGTGTCTTCCCCCAATCTTTGTACAGAAAATTTACAAAACAGTAAATTATATAAAGATGCTACAATAATGACAGGAGACTAAGGTCATTTTACTGAAATATCTCTCTCATCACCTTACCGAATTAGTGAAAATATTAAAAGTAGTCAATGAACTTACTAGTTACAAGACAAACAAGTTAAGTATACAACCTTAAAAAGTAAACATCCAAGGAGGGTTGTGAAATAATAGATAGTTCTGTCATGCATTGGCAAAGAAATATAGAGGTGAGGAAAATAAATGAAATGAGAAGAATATGAAAGACTTACTAAACCCATCCACTGATAGAAAGGCTGATGGCATATTGAGCCAGTCTGTGATACAAACACTGTGCTCTTGGAAGGCTGCATAATGCCTGGCTCCCATGTACAGCCTGAATGGAGATGACATAAGGATCTTAAATGGGAAGGTGTCAAGAAGAATCTCCCCACATTATATCAGAGCGAATGGAAGAAATGAACAGAGTTGCCAATATCAAGGCTGTAAATAATAAAGAGAAATGTAAGACAAATTTGGAAACATATTAAATGCAAAATGTGTGTATATGTATATATGTGCATGTGCATGTGTGCACAACCTAAAGGAAATATAATTAAAAAACAAAATGATCTCCCAACCCAGAAAATCTCTCCATAAAGGTATTAGAGACAGAAATCAGTCATGTTACTGAATAAGCATTAAACCAAAGTGTTATGTGCATCACTGGCCATCTGCCCAGAGATGCAAAGACAGAAAGAAATCTGAATCTTTTATCTAGGCAGAAACAACTGATTACATACAAGTTTTTAAGCTAAACAGTAACTAGTCCTTAAGTAGGAGGACTTGAAGGTTGAATTTGCTACACATAGTTCATCCTAACCTTACATAGCAATTGGAGTGACCATCTGTATTAGCTTATTGGCTTTATTAGAGGAGAAATGAGCTTGTCATATGTTTATAACAGAAGGTAATTTTAGAACTTTAAACATGTTGCCCACCAAAGTCAGATTCCTGCTCTCCAGCAAAAACTGGGTAAAAGGTGCTATTTCTTGATGTTTACATTTCAAAGAGATGGCTGCCGGGCTCTGGAGAAAGACATTCCTGGGTCATAAAGTCGACAAAAGGCCTATTTTCTAAGGTAAATCCTCCCAATGAAAGGGGAGAAGTTTCTTTCCTTATTTTGAACAAGCAGAATTAAGCCTTTTATTTTTAATTTTTGTTTGTCTTTATAGGACTTATGTGTATGTACAAAAGATAAAGAATTTTGTCTGGAAGAAAACAATCTGATACTTCCTAGAATATCTAAAAAGTAGTATTAACATGAGTCAGGATATAAATATGGGTAGGTCATTCATGGGAAATGTGTTTCTGATATTTCAATGATAGATTACTTGATTCAGACTAAATTTAATACATCAATAAAGATAGGTATAAACTTACTATTTATAGTTGTGGGAATAACTGACTATATATACCTAAATGCATTTACCTGTGGAGAATGGCAAGGAAACATAAAGATATCTGTATCTAGAATTTGTATAGCGCCCTGAATTGCACAAATCATTTTCTTATTTGTGACCTTTTTCCATTGCTGAGATTAGTCTTCTTGTAGAATTTAGACAGTATCATTCCATTTCATTCCACTTCATGAGACATTTTGGTAGAAATGGAGTTATCAAAAA
Source organism: Pan paniscus (assembly GCF_029289425.2). Lineage (NCBI taxonomy): Eukaryota > Metazoa > Chordata > Mammalia > Primates > Hominidae > Pan > Pan paniscus. The sequence continues at coordinate 116,760,716 of NC_073253.2, read as the reverse complement.
TATTACTGGGCCGGGCGCGGTGGCTCACGCCTGTAATCCCAGCACTTTGGGAGGCCGAGGCGGGCGGATCACGAGGTCAGGAGATCGAGACCATCCTGGCTAACACGGTGAAACCCCGTCTCTACTAAAAATACAAAAAATTAGCCGGGCGTGGTAGCGGGCGCCTGTAGTCCCAGCTACTCGGGAGGCTGAGGCAGGAGAATGGCGTGAACCCGGGAGGCGGAGCTTGCGGTGAGCCAAGATCGCGCCACTGCACTCCAGCCTGGGCGACAGAGCAAGACTCCGTCTCAAAAAAAAAAAAAAAAAAAAAAAAAAAAAAAAATATTACTGAAGAAGAGAAGCTCATTGCTGGTGGAAAACTGTTGCTTATTTAAGTTTTTATTAGTGTTAGTAATTCACTTTTAATGTGTTATAAGACTGTGTCTCAGGAAATGAAGTGCTGTTAGAGAACCTGTTTTCAAAGGAATCTAGGTTATTTATAAGATGGCAACTTAATGGCATTATAGCCACTGAAGAATTCTCTATATATTTTTTTCAAGTTTTAGGGCACTTTTCATCCTAAATTTGCATTTAATTTGGTATGAAAGTCACCTGAAGTTGCTCTGGTCCTTGCCATTTGTGGGTTTTATAATCTTGAGCAAGGCCCTCAAAATTCCTCTCTCAGTTCCTCTTGCTTATGTGACACTTTTTCACATCCTATGAAAGGTAGCTAATGTACCTGAGATTATACAAGAGGAAGAAGGAAGGAAAGGACAACAGACAGGAGAAAGACTAAGAGTGAGAGAAACAGAAAGGCAGGGAGTGAGACTGAGAGAAAGTTGTATAGAGACTAACAGAGAGAAAAGTAAAATATATTGAGGCTCTTGAAAAAGCTTTTTATCTCCTCTTGATTGCTGCCTAAATACTTGGTGGCGGCCTGCAATGGACGGATTTTTATCCCTCTGAAATTAATACGTTGAAATCCTAACTCCCAATGTGACTGTATTTATAGACAGGTCCTATAAGAAAGCAATTAATGTTAAATGAGGTCACAAAGATGGTCCCCTGATATGATAGTATTAGTGACCTTATAAAAACAGGTGGCAAGAGAGATCGTGCTCTTTCTCTTTCCTTGCCATGTAAGACCACAGCAAGAAGGCCACCATCTGCAAGCTAGGAAGAGAGCCTTCACCAGAAGCTGAATTAACTGGCACATTCATTTTGGACTTTCCAGCTTCCAGGGCTGTGATAAAAAGAAAAAAATCTGTGTTTAAGACATCCAGTCTCTGGTATTTGTTACAAGAGCTTGAGCAGACTAACACAGGGCCCCAAAAGGGACACCCAGTAGAACAAAAGATGTAGGCTCTGTTATATTTGGAAAATGTAAGGAAAACTATAGATATGCTGCCATACATTATTAGAACTTTTCCATGTCTCTATTTATATTTGAATTACACAACTAAATTCATTATTGTAAAGATAAACTATCATATGGAGAAATTAAAAAGCTAGAAAACAATTATAAAGGACAAAATAAATACAGGGCAACATACCTATATAATAGCTCACTTTCTAAAAACTTGCTGCATTTATTATACTTTTATTTGGAGCACTGCAAAAAGATTTTAATTAATAATCATTACAATAAGTTAATTTATATACGTAAATGTTAAACATTTGTTAACATTTCCTTTCTACTTACTATAAATAAGATCCTTTTATTTAGTAAAATAGATGTAGGAATATCAGATTGGTAAAGACAAAATAGCTTTATTTTTATTTATTTATGTCATATTTACCATAGCTACATTGTCTCAAATATTTTTAGTGGCTCTTGTGTTGACTTATTTTCTATTTTCTATAACATTCAGTAAATTTATAACTTCTGTATTTAAGGTTTGTTCTTCCTTTTCTCTCTGGTTTTCTTCCATAGACTTATGCCAATTTTGTTCAGTCCTACCCTGTATAATGAAACAGTTATTCTGAAATGTCATTTTGTCCTTTTTAGGACTACATTTTTCTAAATTGAAAGGTATAGCAACAACTTATAAAGCAATTTTTTATGGCCCCTAGAGAGTTATTTTTTTAACATTTGTCATGGCCTCTGGGACCCTAAAATTATTTATTGATTAGGGATGAATGCAATAGAAAATATAGTTAAGTACATATTTTGTATTTTTGTTGAATATAATCTTTTAAATGAAGTGTTGGTCAGTGAATTAGTAAACTTGATTTAGTAGTATCAATCTATCAATGCCTTATAATCAGGGAATTGCAGAAAAATTAAAATATATGGTTTACCAAATTGCTATCATTTTGTCACTTCCTGAGGAATTTGTGGTGTGTACTCAGCTGCAGGAGCCATTCTATCCAACCTTGGCATTTTGAGTCTATTAGCTGGTGATGCTATTGCTGTTCACTATGACTTTTGAAGCTGAGACACTTTGCTGAAATTATTGTATTAGTGAAGATGCTTTTGTATCACTGTGTCTGAAAACTAATTTGTGCTAGTTTAAGTGAAATCAGGAATATAATGACTCACATAACTGGGAAAACCAGAGGTTAACCTGGCTTAATGAGTGAAAGAGTTAAGGAACCAAACAATATGTGATTGGTCTATCTCAAAAAATCCCTTCTGCGTCTGCATTCTTCTGTGTAGAGAGAGCTTACGTATGGCTAGAGAAACGGGTTATCAACTAGTTTATACATACATGATTCTTATAACTCATGGCCAACAAAGTGGGCGTCTTTGATTTTTTTTTTTTTTCTTTTTCTGGATCTCAGGACTCTTCTCAACCATACTGGTAGTAGAGGTAGACAGGGGAAAAAAAAAAGTGCATTTTATTATGTTACAGGCAAAGAATCACTGGGAATGCAAAGCAATAGGTGCCTATTTTAGCCACTCTGAAATATAGTATTAAGTATAAATCTTTAGATTTTTGTGATGCCATCATTTAATAGCACATTTTCTTGAAACAACAAAAGAGTTATGGGAGTGGTTTTTCTTTCTTTTTTTTTGGCTTAAAATTGGAATGACTGAAGAGTTGCCATTGTGTTAATGAAGCTGAAAAGAAAGCAATTAAAAATCCAAATGTCTGAAAAATGGCATCCATTAAACTTGCATTATACTGCTATTAACTAAGAGACACTATTATGTCATACAATAGATATTTGAGATTATCAGTTCAGAAAAGATAAAATTGCCTTATTTACATGTATTTATTTTTGTCATATTAACCATAACTATCTTTCCGTAGTTTTTATAAAGCATATTAATCACAAGATGTACTAAATTTTGTTGTAGAGTACTAAGAAGTTTTTATAAAGAAAAGTACCTGTAAACATTCAGAAATTAGTAGCTCTTTATTGATAGCAGTATATACAGTTATATCTATAATTTATTCATTTTTCATGCTTAAATTTAATGTGGTCACTGTTCTAACTTCCCTTAACTTAGCTGAACTAGAATTGAAGGGAAAATGTGAATATTTTAAAATTCTGTATTAGCTATCAATACCTATCTTTAGACTAAAATGAGATTATTTAATTTTTGGTAGCAAATAATATACCTTATGAAAAGGTTATGTGCACTACAATGAAACTATTATGTATGAAGCCAGACAGTGAACTTCAAAAATAGTTGGAAGCAGAAAGGCTGTGTTTAATTTTTCAGCACATTGAAAGATATAAACTATTTGGTTATAAAGATGGAGGTTGTAAGGACATACTGATTTACAACACTGGGATATATTGCTATTGCATTTATCTCTATTTTAAAGGAAGGACACACTTACAGATTAACTATCCAATTTAGATTTCTTTCTTTTTCCTCTTTCTTTATCATCTTATCTCTCCGAACTCTGTTTTTAACTGGGTCAGCATATCTTTCTTTAGACTTTTACTAACCATTCTCCATAATTATTTCTATACTGGCAGAAAGAAATGTACAATGCTGCCATTAAATTTAAGAAAAACCTCTTTGAAAGGAAGATGCCTTGCCACTATTAGAGAAGTTATTTTATCTTGATAATTCTACACTACTGATTATTAGAACTATTTTACAACTGCTATGGTCTGCCTGAAGGCAGTCAAATGTACAAATTAAGTGCATTAGATTTGGAGTGACGCAGACTTGGGTATTTACCAGTGGTCTAACATTGTGTAAATTCCGTTACATTTCTAATACTTTTTCATATATAAATAAGTATATGTTAGTACAGCTAGAACATCACAGAGATGTAAACAACTAACAATTAATAGCTCCACATTAATAGCAATAGTAGTATTTCTTTTCTGCAGATTAGGAATGCCCAACTTTTAGAGGTATCGGCAGGAAGTGTATGGATCTTCAGCACCATTGCCTAATGCTGCCAGAATTAAGATGATTTGTTAAGCAAAACTAGGATCCAGAGTACCATGGAACAGTTTAGAAGTATATTCTATCACATTTTTTTGGTTTATTACCAAACATGCAGAAAACATTTAATAAGTATTTCTTATATATTACATTTATTTAATTTTCTGTAATGATTTATTGCACAGAACTAAGCTTCTTCATTAATCATTATGCCCTGTTCTTCCAAGGAACTCAGTGCAATTTCCTTCTAAGACTTCTGTCTTATACCTAATACCAGATCCCAGTGAAGAAGTATTGACATTCAACCTGTCCACTCTCAGTTCCCTTTCCAAAGGGCTATGTTTGCTTCTCAAATTTGTAAGCACTGCTTAGATACCGATTTTAAAGACACATATAGCTCAAGCATATAACGGAGCTATATAAAATATTCTACATTATTGCATTACAATGGGTGGTTTTTCCATGACCAGCTTTCTTCTCTACCCCACTCACACAGACAGATTCAAACATAGGCCATATCTACATACTTTGTTGAGTCTTTTGATATCTGGCAAACCTTAATGAAATTTACTCTCTGTGACCACATTAGATTTTACAAGATGGGTCTTATGGTTTGCTCTGGAATAATAACATTTGTCTAAGATCAAATTATCCCCGTACCTCTTCCAAAATGTATACTATGAAACAAGGATAAACATAACCTACTTCTACAGAGAAACTAGATGACAGAGAAAGCTATAAAGCTTAACATGGTTTAGGGACCATCAGATTCAGGGTCAATTTACATGGAAGTGCTGTGAGTCTGATCATATATGCACAGAAGAATAGAGAGTGCAGCAAAGCTTTATGTCAGTCCTGTGAGGCTGTGATAGAAAAAATACCATAGAATGGATAGCTTATAAATAACATTAATTCATTAATTATTTTGAGACAGAGTCTCACTCTGTCACCAGGCTGGAGCACAGTGGCACAATCTAAGCTCACTGCAACCTCTACCTCCCAGGTTCAAGCGATTCTCCTCCCTCAGCCTCCCGAGTAGCTAGGACTACAGGTGCGCACCACCACACCCAGCTAATTTTTGTATTTTTAGTACAGACGAGGTTTCACCATGTTAGCCAGCATGGTCTCGATCTCTTGACCTTGTCATCCACCAGCCTCGGCCTCCGAAAGTTCTGGGATTATAGGTGTCAGCCACCATGCCCAACCACATAAATTTATTTCTAACGGTTCTGGAGACAGAGAAGTTCAAAATCAAGATGCCAGCAGACTCCGTGTTTGGTGAGAACTGCTTCTGGCTTCATCAACAGCAATCTAATATCAGCTCCTGGGGAATTAGGATTTCAACATATAAATTGTGGGGTGACATAAACATTTAGTGCATAACACCTTAGTTATGGAAGAACCCAGATAGTACAGCAAATCTTCATTCTCAGAAGAAGGCCTCATTTAGAAAGGGAACTACTGAGCCTGTCTCTGAGAAAGCAGAGCTTAGAAATGTTGCAATATGGATGAAATGAAAGGAAGATGCATGGCAGTTCTTTAAGGAAACATGGAGAGACATGTAAAACGCCCCCTCCTCTACAACACTCTTCCTAACAGGTTGTTTAGAAAAAATATATTTCAATATCAACAATGCAAATGAAGTATACATTTTATATATTTCATTAATATTTATAATATATAAATATATAATACTAAATCTTATATATTTTATAATATACTATAGTTTATAATATAGCATATTACATATTTATAATATTAACTAATCTATAATATATATTATAAATATAGTTTATATTTTATATATATAGATAAAGACACAGACCCAAAAATGGAGAAAGATTCAGAGGAAAACAAAATCTTGGAGCAGTCAATTAGCTTTTCTATCAATCAGGTTTTTATCCTAGATTGTGTTACTGGATTTTAAACAGTACAGCGCAATAGACAATAAAAAGGTATGTGCTGCTAAGAAATAAAAACACATCTAGAATTACCATTCAACCATAAATGACTTAAAAGTGCACAAAAATGTATAAAATAATATTTTTGAAGTATTGGACATGAGACAGCACAAAATTGTTATCCTGTGGAAGTGGGAAAAGGTGAGGTCAGCCCTACAATTGTTTTTGCTTACAGCAGTTTCTGAGCTGTAAACAGGAGAGGGAACCAAAACAAAGACCAACAGATTTGAGCTGGATGAGCCTAAGGTGGCTAGAAATAAGGGTCAGGTTTGAGTGAGAAAAGTTATGCAGAAAAAGAGTTCCAGAAATCTGTATAAAAGTTCACTTCAGTCTCTGAATACCAATACGCAAAATCATATGGTAAAACTCCAGAAGTCCAGGCAAAGAATAACTTCTAGATAAAGAAAAAATTGGGCAAACTTTAAGTCAAATAATTACCAGAGTTCTCACAGGGATTGCAATTTTTTGAGTTTCCACCTGTCAGAGTGACCTTGTTGAACACAGCACATTCAGTAATGACCCCAGAAGGATCACAACTTAGTAATGAGGGCAAACTAAACCAAACACCGCATATTCTCTCTCATAGGTGTGAATTGAACAATGAGAACACATGGACACAGGAAGGGGAACATCACACTCTGGGGACTGTTGTGGGGTTGGGGGAGAGGGGAGGGATAGCTTTAGGAGATATACCTAAGGCTAAATGACGAGTTAATGGGTGCAGCACACCAGCATGGCACATGTATACATATGTAACTAACATGCACATTGTGCACATGTACCCTAAAACTTAAAGTATAATAATAACAAAATAAAAAATAAAAAATAAAAAAATAAAATAAAATAAAATACTGAGTAAGGCTGTTCTGGACTATTCCTTCAAAAAAAACCTGAAAATGAATCTTGAAAGTATCAAGCTAATTTGTAAATAACTTCTGCCAGACCAAATCCCACATTTAAAGTAAGAAAATCCAGGCACTAAACAATGTAATATTACTGAGTCCAGCAGCCAATAAAAATTTACTAGACCTATCAAGACATAAGGAAATTTGACCCATAAAAGTCAAGTCAATCAAAAACAGAAGTAGCAATGACAGAGATGTTAGTTAGAATTTGCAGACATGAACTAATATAGTAATTTTATATATGTTTAAAATGCTCGAATATCAAAAGAAAAACATGAATATAATGAGGTAAGATGTAGGAAATATAAAGAAAATAATCAAATACAAACTCTAGACAGGAAATATACAACGTTCAAAATGAATATCTTAGTAGATGACAATAACAGCAGGTAAGTGTGGTAGAAGAGAATGTCAGTGAATTTAAGAATATAAGTATAGAAACTATACAAACTAAAACACAGAGGAAAAACAGACTTTAAAAACATAAAAAAAAAAGGTTAGACCCTTGGGGACTTGTACAATAATAACTAGCTCTCTAGCATGTATGTCATTGGAGACTCAAAATGGAGAGTGAGAACAGGGGAAGGAATGTCTGAAGAAATACTGGCTGGATGTTTTCCATATTTGATGAAAAATATAAACCCAGAGGTTAAAGACAATCAAAAAATTCCGAATAAGATAACACAAATACACCAAGCCTAATATTAATAAAATATCTTAATATGAATGACAAGAAAAAATATTTACAACACCTGTAGAGGGGAAAAACAAACCACATGAAACAGAGGAACATAGATAAGAATTAATAGACCTTTCACCTGAAATTATAAAAGCCAGAAGAAAATGAAATTACATGTTTAAAGTGGAAAGAGCAACTGCCAAGCCATATTTTATTCCAGCAAAAATATCTTTCAATGTCAATAAAAATTACTTTCGGCAGATCAAAGTAAAGGGAATTGGTTATCAACAGACCTGAAATTTAAAAGAAGTTTAAAGAATGTTCTTTAAGTAGAAACAAAATGATCCCTTAAAGGACTTAGATCTACATGGACTCTGAATCCAATCATTGTTCTTATATAAGGAGACTGACACACAGAGATACAGAGGTGACGCGCATGAGAGAAGGCCATGGAATGATGGAGACACTTTGGGGTGAGTTTGTCTTTAATCTCTGAGTTTATACTTTTCATCAAATATGGAAAACATTCAGCCAGTATTCCTTCAAATATTCTTTTTTTATTTGAATGTTTGCTTACAAAAATCAGCAAATGTGTATTTCAATTAGCAAGACAAGAATTCGAGTGCAACAGATTTATGCAAGCACAGGATCAGATCCTTCATTTAAAATTCGATATTTTAATCATCATGTAATTATTTTGCATTAAAATTTATTTTTAGTATTATTAAGTTAAAATATTTATCCCGAATATTGAGCTTTTGTACACGCTAACTTCTTTCGTTCTTCAGTGCTAACTCATATTACTCTATCATAGTCCTATTTATTACCAAGATTCCTTAACAAATTAGACATATTCACTTCATATTATTTTATAGTTTGCAGCTAAAATTGAAGTGGATTTATGATCCATGAAAACACATTTTAAAGATAATTTTTCATTCCTGTCAGCATCGAATTTTTTGTAACAACATATTGTGGCTTTTCTTCTGATGACCTTCTAGTAAAATGGAATCAGAGTAAACAAAAAGAAAATAAATTGTCTTTCATGAGTACTCTAAATATGTAATTGGAAATTATTTCTATCTGATGCATTTTGCTTAAAGAGAAACCTCATTTAGTTGTATAAAAGTTGCATTTTTATCTAGGATGAACTTTTCAAAATCAACAAAAATCTAAATATCAAGTCAATTTTGTATTATAATGCCAGAGATGTTTATAAGAGAAATATTGCTTTAAAATTATTACCTGTAATTAAACCTAACATTTTCTAGTGTGTTATTCATTTTAAAAGGCTACTTCCCTATTCCATTGCATATTTGACCAGGCTTCCCATAAGTGTGGCAACAGAAATAAAGTAATGAGAATTTAATATTCAATAAATTACGTGATGGGTTTGTCTGTACTGCTGGGGTGATGGCGAGAGAAAAGGAAAGCAAAAAATTTTACTATAAATAAGTATTTATCTCTTGGATTTGAAGGTTTGTATTTGTGGTTAGAAATATATAATTACTAAAAGACCATGCATAATATGCCCGTTAGTTTTTACAAGTCTGAATATTATGTGATTTAATTTCGATGTTATTTTATGCCATATATTGCTCGGGTTTACTCAGTAATTCCTAAGTACATTGGTATATTTGTAGCATTTTTAATCCTTGAATATATATTTTCAAATATTTTACATTTATAGCTGGAAGGATTCCATGGGCAAAGCCAATGAGAGGAAAACAATTATATCAAATAAAGAATGATTGAATTCTGTTTCTTTGAGGTAATGTTTGGTATATTTGATTCAGTCATAGGAAATCATTTAATACTTAAGTGAACTATACAAGTGAAAGCATGTCTCTTTAGCATCTAGCTTTAACAGCTTTTATACGAAATTGTGTGTTCATGTGCTTTTCTTCTTTTTTTTCTAGTTTTTCTCTTTTTATTATACTTTAAGTTCTAGGGTACATGTGCACAACGTGCAGGTTTGTTACATATGTATACAAGTGCCATGTTGGTGTGCTGCATCCATTAACTCGTCATTTATATTAGGTATCTCTCCTAATGCTATCCCTCCCCCATACCCCCACCCCACAACAGGCCCCAGTGTGTGATGTTCCCCTTCCTGTGCCCAAGTGTTCTCATTGTTCAATTCCCACCTATGAGTGAGAACATGCGGTGTTTGGTTTTTTGTCCTTGCAATAGTTTGCTGAGAATGATGGTTTCCAGCTTCATCCATGTCCCTACAAAGAACATTTTTTATGGCTGCATAGTATTCCATCCACATCAAGCTACCAATGACTTTCTTCACAGAATTGGAAAAAACTACTTTAAAGTTCATATGGAACCAAAAATGAGCCTGCATTGCCAAGTCAATCCTAAGCTGAAAGAACAAAGCTGGAGGCATCACGCTACCTGACTTCAAACTATACTACAAGTCTACAGTAACCAAGACAGCATGGTACTGGTACCAAAACAGAGATATAGACCAATGGAACAGAACAGATCCCTCAAAAATAATACCACACATCTACAACCATCTGATCTTTGACAAACCTGACAAAAACAAGAAATGGGGAAAGGATTCCCTATTTAATAAATGGTGCTGGGAAAACTGGCTAGCCATATGTAGAAAGCTGAAACTGGATCCCTTCCTTACACCTTATACAAAAATTAATTCAAGATGGATTAAAGACTTAAATGTTAGACCTAAAACCATAAAAACCCTAGAAGAAAACCTAGGCAATACCATTCAGGACATAGGCATGGGCAAGGACTTCATAATTAAAACACCAAAAGCAATGGCAACAAAAGCCAAAATTGACAAATGGGATCTAATTAAACTAAAGAGCTTCTGCACAGCAAAATAAACTACCATCAGAGTAAAGAGGCCACCTACAGAATGGGAGAAAATTTTTACACCCTACTCATCTGACAAAGGGCTAATATCCACCATCTACAATGAACTCAAACAAATTTACAAGAAAAAAACAACCCCATCAACAAGTGGGTGAAGGATATGAACAGACACTTCTCAAAAGAAGACATTTATGCAGCCAAAAAACGTGAAAAAATGCTCATCATCACTGGCCATCAGAGAAATGCAAATCAAAAGCACAATGAGATACCATCTCACGCCAGTTAGAATGGCGATCATTAAAAAGTCAGGAAACAACAGGTGCTGGAGGGGATGTGGAGAAATAGGAACACTTTTACCCTGTTGGTGGGACTGTAAACTAGTTCAACCATTGTGGAAGACAGTGTGGCGATTCCTCAAGGATCTAGAACTAGAAATACCATTTGACCCAGCTGTCCCATTACTGGGTATATAACCAAATGATTATAAATCATGCTGCTATAAAGACACATGCACACGTATGTTTATTGTGGCACTATTCACAATAGCAAAGACTTGGAACCAACCCAAATATACAACAATGATAGACTGGATTAAGAAAATGTGGCACATATACACCATGGAATACTATCCTTCAAATATTCTTTCCCCTGTTTTCACTCTCCATTTTGAGTCTCCAATGACATACATGCTAGGGAGCTAGTTATTGTTGTACAAGTCTCTGAGGGTCTAATCGGGGACATGTGAGAGCTCCCACATATTTGCCATTTCTGGAATTATTCAATATTTATTATTCAACATATATATTACTTCTTTTATTTATAAAAGCATTTAAACAATGATTGTTTAAAATGAGTTTAAGTGATTTCACTGCACAGTGTTTGTATATTTTTGTGTAATTTTTGACATATGTAAAAATAAAATGTATATAATAGAATGAGGAGAAAATGAAAATATAGAGTATGATTTTTTACATAATGTTTAAGTTTGATTTAGAGACGTACTGTGGTAAGACAAAGAGGTATATTTAAAAACCTGTGTTTAAATAAAAAGATGTTAAAATATCATGGTGAGAAATACCATGCAAACATTAGTCAGAAATCTTGTGTGGCTATATTGATATCAACCAGCGTTTGTCTTTAAATCAAGTTATATGACCAAAAATAAAGAAGGCCATTTAACGTGAAAAAAAGCACCTATGAAGTAGTCTTTTATAATGGGTTGAATTATGTCTCTGGAAAAGATGTGTTCAAGTCCTATTCCCTCCTATCTGTGAATGTGATTTTTCCTTTTTTTGAAATAGGGTGTTTTTGCAGAGGCACATGAGGTCATATTGGATTAGGATTAGGATGGGCTATTGAGAGTAACTGATGAATATATCAAGGAAGCATGCAATCCTTAAAGTTTTTGCACATAATTATAAATCTTTAACATATTTAAGTAAAACCTGATAGAATCAAATAAATAAATTCACAACGTTGGAGATTTTCACAATGCTCTCTGAGTAATTGATAGAACAAATAGACAAAATTTCATTAGGACATGCATGATTTGAAAAATATTATTAAGTCAAATTCTTCTAATAGACATGTATAGAATATTATGCCAAAGATGGAAAAATAGACAACCTTTCCAAGCACATATACAGCACCAACAAAAATCCATGATTCCAATGTAAATGACACTGGTAAATAAATAGAAAGAGTCAAGCATTCATTTACTTCATCACAAATATCTTCTACCAGGCAATGAATAGTATAAAGCATTATTTATTATAAGAAATATTTGAAACACACACATACATACATATACAAAATGATAAAATTGGTATATCACAATTTTGCAACTTATATTGAATTAAGAATCCAGATATCGATCAATTACTGCTACTATTACAAAGAGAGGCAATGAGATACAATGTACTTAGTGATGATGAACAAGAGCACCTATGAAGTAGTCTTTTGTAATGGGTTGAATTATGTCTCTGGAAAAGATGTGTTCAAGTCCTAACCCCTCCTATCTGTGAATGTGACTTTTTTTTTTTTTTAAATAGGGTGTTTTTGCAGAGGAACATCAGATCATATTGGATTAGGATTAGGATGGGCTATTGAGAGTAACTGATGCTCAATATCAATATGACCTCATGGGCTCTGAATCCAATCACTGTTCTTATATAAGGAGACATACACACAGAGATCAGAGGTGACGTGCATGAGAGAAGGCCATGGAATGATGGAGACAGAACTTGGAGTGATTGATAAGCCATGGAACACTGACACTTGCCAGCAACCACCAAAAGTTAAAAACAGCAAGAAGGCCGGGCGTGGTGGCTCATGCCTGTAATCCCAGCACTTTGGGTGACCCAGGCGGGTGGATCACGAGGTCAGGCATTCGAGACCAGCCTGGCCAACATAGTGAAACCCCATCTCTACTAAAAATACAAAAAATTAGCCGGGCATGGTGGCAAGCGCCTGTAATCCCAGCTACTCGGGAGGCTGAGGCAGGAGAATTGCTTGAACCTGGGAGGTGGAGGTTGCAGTGAGTCGAGATCGCGCCACTGCACTACAGCCCAGGCGATAGTGCACGACTCTTTCTCAAAAAAAAAAAAAAAAAAAAAGCAAGAAAAGTTTTTTCTCTAGAGCTCTTACAGGGAATCAAGACTGCCAACAACTGGATTTGGATCTCTGGCCTCCTGAACTGTGAGAGAGTAAATTTCTGTTATTTTTTTGTCATCCAGTTCATTGTAATTTGTTATGGAAGCCCTAAGAAACAAATACATCTTGAAAAAAAATCAAACTGAATTCAATTAGGCCTATAGATCCAATTAAAAATTCATATATTGAAATTCAGAGTACAGAGGAACATGCCAAGTACAGGACTGTAGTCAGCAAAATTCAGTTTCTTCAATAATAAATAGGGAGAAAAACAAATTGTGAGAAACTTACAAACAGAAAATTAAATTCTAATTTTAATGATACACCTTAGTTTATGAAATTATCAAGAAAAGAAGTGATTCCATAAAATAAGAAATAGTAATAATTGTTACAGAGGTCAGAGTGATTTTTTAAAGGCAAGGTCTGACAATATTCTTTTACGTGGTGGAAGTACAAAGGCAGCCACTTGATAATAATGTATTGATCTGTATGCTTGCTTAATGTGGATTTCTGAGCACACGTTATACTTAAAATATAAAGAATTAAACCTGTACTGAAGATATTGGTCAATGAAATTAGAAAAAAGAAAGCAAATAGATGCATAAATATTATAGAGGAAGAGATAAAAAATATATAGCTGTAAAACTGAAAGAATCCATTGAAAATATGCTACGATCATAAAAAATTAGTAAGGGAGCAAGATATAAAATTAACTTAAAGAAATTTGTTAACTATTTTCTACTCTATCTTTATGTATACAAACACTATCAATTAGAAGACATAATGGAAAAGAAGACCTGATTTTCTATATTAAAAAATATGAAATACAACAATAAGAAACATGTCAAACTTACATGAAGAAAGTGGTAAGTAGCTGAGAAAAACAGTAGGTTCTAGCAATGCTAGAATAACTGGGTAATACCTCTGAAAAAACTACTAGATACTGAAACAAAGATGAAACCTCAATAATAAAATCACTGTATATGGCACAGGTACAGGGATAGATGAATGGAATGGAATATAAAATCCATATAGAGAACTCAGTATGTAAGAAAAAATGTTTGCAATAGAAGTGGCATTTCAAATCAGTGTGAACAGGGTGGACTTTTAAATAAATTATGTCGAGGCAACTGAACAAATATTTGTAAAATGTTACCTCACATTGTATCTATGATAGGATCATTTCCACATGGGTCACAGATTAATATAAACTTAAACCATACAATTTTTAGAAAAACATTTGTTTAATTTTTTGTAAACTTGAGTGGAAAAAAATTTAGTTATGATTCAAATTCTAGAAGAAATACAGGAAGCTATTTTGGTTATAAAATTAACCGGTTTTTATAGAAAAGCAGAAATATCATAAGCAAAGTTAAAAACAAAAATATAGGAAAATAATTTCTACTTACACAACAGGCAAAGGCTAATCTCACGAACCATTACAGCCTCTTTGAAATCAGTGTTTTAACAGCCGAAACTCCAGATATAAATATGGTAAATGACATGAAAAAAACTCACAAAGAAATACTAATAACATTTAAAGCTGTGAAAACAATGTTCAGATTTACCCTGGATAATAGAAAATCAAATTAAAACAATACTGAATATGTTTTCTCACCTCTCAAGTTGATAAAGATCGGAAAATTTGACAACAAACTTACAGTGAAACAGATCCTTTTATTTATCCCAAATAGAGGGGATTTGGCAAAATCTTGTTTATGAGCAAACATGTTTTTTCACAGCTCTAAAATCAAGTTGTATGTTGCGTATGATGTCATCTTTTTCTTGGGTAATGGGTTGGTCATGTTCTAATTATCACTGCCTATACATGTCAACCTATTAATAGGTTTGTTTTTCTTCACCTAAATGAAGTTGCTTGCACAGTTGGTATTGTACATGTTGGTGTTGCATACCATCCGATGCAACTGAAACCAAAACATTTGCCAAATTTATCAGTAGAAGACATTTAAAGCAATGATTGGCTGCAGTGACTGACTTATTCACACATACATGAGAACTATCTTTAAAACTGTGCACATCAATTTGTCAAAAGCTTCCTGATGTAGAAGTTTTAAGAATAAGGAATAATGCACTTGAACAGGTGCCAATAACTTGGAAGAAAAACCCAGAGATACTCGCATCATTTAAAGAAATATTGCAGCCGGGCGCGGTGGGTGGCTCATGCCTGTAATCCCAGTACTTTGGAGATGCTGAGGCGGGTGGATCATGTGAAATTAGGAGTTTGAGACCAGCTGGGCCCACGTGGTGAAACCCCATCTCTACTAAAAATACAAAAATTAGCCAGGCGTGGTGGTATACGCCTGTAATCCCAGCTACTCAGGAGGCTGAGGCAGGAGAATTGCTTGAACCTGGGAGGCGAAGGTTGCAGTAAGCTGAGATTGCACCACTGCACTTCAGCCTGGAGATGGAGTAAGACTCCATTTCAACAACAACAACAACAACAACAAAAAAAAAAAAAAAGAAAGAAAGAAAGAAAGAAACGTTGTTTTCCCCACATAACAGAAAGGACAGCATAGAACAGAACAGGAACAACATAGCCTTTGATGACTAAGCTTAAAAATGATTCAGAATAACAAGACTAGGAATACAGAAGGATTTAAAAGTAGCTTAACTAAATTATTTTATGTGTAATTTCTCTTTTATATAAGCACACTTGTGAATGATATAGGCTTTGAAAATGCATGTGGAGATCTAATTTTTTTCAATAAACAGAAGATAATGTAAGTCAACATGGTGCCTAAGGACAAAAAGAAATGTGAAAATATCTTAAGTTTCTTTCCCCAGTATTGCTGTTAATGATAATATTTTATGGTCATTTTGAAACCATTTTATTTATGTAGTATTAAAAGCAAATAATTATATTGATGTTTTTAGAAATTAAATTTCTAGATGAAATAAAATAAACATATTAAAATAATTAAAACCAGGTAATAGAATTAATTTATATTATAGTTTTCAGTCTGACTGCCAAAAGCACCTAGAAGCAATAATACCCATCGACAATGAACACCATAATCTTTAAGAACCATTAAATCCCACTCTTTATTGAGAATAACCAGAGCTTCTTGGAGATTTGGCACACTCTAGTTCTGGATAGGGAGTATATGAAAAAGGCCTGGAATACTTCACTGTGAGAAAAGCAAAAAGCCAGCAAACATAAATGTGAGGGTGCGAAAAAACACAAAAGCCACCTTGAACCCCTCTTTATTGGCCAATTGTAGAATTACTTGAGCATCAAAGAGAGGACTCCTGTAGTTCCTTGAAACACAATAAATATATACAAATTCAGGAGTTTATAATAATATTAAAAAAGAGAAAATGAAAACAAGCCAACAATGACAAGAAATACCTATTTGTCATCATTAGAAATGAGTCTTCCTCTCTGAAAGTTGGTAAAGGGAAGTAATTACACACTAATACTGCCTTGCCTGTAGGAATTATTTTCAAGGTTACAAACCATGCAGTTGATTAGAAAAAGCTCTTCTTTACTGAAGAATAGCAGTGAATAAAAGTACATAAAGAAGAAATTTTTCAAATTTTCTATTTTTTAACATCTAAAATATTGATTTGGGAAGGATCTTTAATGTATGTTAAAATCATTAGGTAAAATGTTGATGTCAAACTCTTAGTGCCTAAGTACAGTCTCATCATCAGCTTACTTCCTGTTTCTGTTGGGAGTTATGACTGTCGCTACTTTAAGTCAGAGATAAATCTTGGCATCACTAATGGTGGTACAACAAAGCATGGCAAATCTCCTGATGTGATGCAATCTATACAGCATTATGTCTGAAGTAATCTTGACAAAATTATTTTAGCATGAATCCAATTGAGCCTTTTTGTAAAGTCCATTTTTGCAGGTAACAAAAGGTGATTGAAAAGTCAAATGCCACCTTAAGAAAACAGTCAGATTAATGCAGAGGGTAGGAAAAATCCACAGAACAAATGGCATCCCTTTTCAACAAAGCATTGTCATGTCAAAGGGAAGACTCTTCTAGATTTAAAGAGGCTTAAGAGCTGTGGCAGCCAAAAGCAAGGTATATGCTTTCTTTCGAAAGGATGATTATCCATTCAACCAGTAAATGATACTGAGAAAATGGAGAAATATAAATATAGATTGGGTATTAAAAACAATTAGGGAATTATTGACCCTTTTGTTAGTGTGATATATAATGGTTATAAAAAGAGTTTCTATTCTTTAGAGATTTATAGTGAAGTATTTATTATTGAGATGTAATGATGCCTATAATTTACTTTAAATTACTTTTTAACATAAAGACTCTTTGAAGCAAATACTTCTGTTAACAATTCTCAGCCGGGCACAGGGACTCATGCCTGTAATCTCAACACTTTGGGAGGCTGAGGTGTGTGGATCACCCTGAGGTCAGGAGTTCAAGACCAGCCTACGCAACATGGTGAAACCCTGTCTCTATTAAAAAATACAAAAATTAGCCAGATGTGATGGTGCGTGCCTGTAATCCCAGCTACTCAGGAGGCTGAGGCAGGAGAATCGTTTAAACCTGGGAGGCGGAGGTTGCAATGAGCCGAGATCTCGCCACTGCACTCCAGCCTGGGAGACAGATTGAGACTCCATATCAAAACAAACAAACAAACAAACAAATGAACAATTCTCAAGTCAAGGTAATGTATATATAACTTTTCATTTTACTATTCCTTATATTCTGTTTGTTTGTAAAAGTTCTGTAATTAAAAAAGAAAAGCAAATGGAAAGATTCTTTGTGTTTCTTACGATTCCCTGCACCTTCCTTCCCACTGCCACATAAATTCCGGATGGAAGGATTCTGTACTCTTTCCATAAAGGCAATTATTAGAAACCATAGAACCCACAATATATCATCAAAATAAAAACATTTTATTATTTGCTAAAGCAAATTAAGAATTTAATGAACTCAGAAATGCAAGTTTTTATTGAAGGAAAAGAATAATGTAATACTATACATATATAGTACATGTTATGTATTTTCATAAGGTAAAAATATTAATGAATTTTAATTGCAAATTAGTATGCAATGAATAATACTGGGATAATTGTATAGCACATTTAGATCCATATCTCTTATATAACACAATATCCAGAAGGAACTAATATTTAAATGCAAACAAATCATAATGTAATTTATTTTATTATGCTAGAGTAACAAACATCTTCCTATTTATGTCACCTAAGCTATAAGAAATATAAGAAAATAGGAAGAAAACGGTTAGCAGTTGACTTGGAATCTAGTTTCTTCCTTTACCAGGACATTGCCCCCAAGAATTAAAGAAAGAAAATGAACCAGATAAATCTTGAAAATATCCCAATGAAATGCCTCCTAGCAAATAAACTAATGATATTTCTGTGATACAGTCCTTATGTATAGTAAGCATTTAGCAGTGTATAACTCATCTATCTAGAATAAGGTAAAGAAGCTTAGAGTTTGTATATTTCTGAATCATATAACAAACGTAATTTTTACTATCAGAATTCAAAACAGTGATATGTTTTGCTTAAGATGGCTTCCTTTTGTGTGAATGATGTGATCACATACATAACTTGGAGACTTCAGATATTAATTAATCTGGCCCAGAGAGTATATTAAGAAAAGACCTGGTATTCTGTGTGGAGGATCTCAAGTACTTCCTGCTGTTACTGAGACCTATGTCTTCCCATATTCTTAAAATTATTAGTATACCTTGATACTGTGTAAAATCTCAAATGTGTACTTGTCTGGGATTTGACAATCTAGTCCTCACCCTTGGTAGGACATGAACTCCAAATGATCTCTTCCTGTGTCGGAGACACTGTCCAAAGCGATGCAGGGTTTCTAGACCACCTCTGCTGCATCAGCTAATTCCCACTGTGCAAAAGTGGTGTAAAACACCTTATTCATTCACCTCTCTGGATTTTTTCTTCTCAAATATCTTTTCACTATCTTGTTAGTTAGATGATGTTTTTATGATGTTTTATTTTATATATAATCTGGTGTTTTTAGGTTGCTTCAAAGAGTTTGTAAGAATTTTCCCACCCATCATTTCCCCAAACAGAATTTTAGGTCTTTCTAATGCCAAAGCCCACGTATTTCTCCTTACATATGATGGAATTTACTGAAGACAAATGCTTACTCTTCCTCCACCCTGTCCAATGTTTATGGCTGACATAATAATTAACACCAATGCATTTTGCTACCAATCTCAATTGCAGTTTGCAACACAGATAAAGAGCACTTTAACACAGTGCTTCTGAAAGCCCTTACTAATCTATAAAGGTCAGCACTCGAAATGTATTTGTCATCCATAATTCTACAATACTGTCAACCAGGAGCAGTCTTCCCAGTGGGGACACTGAGCATTAGAGATTCAACAAAATGCTGGAGAAGAAAGCCTGAGGATATGTCTAGAGTTGGAGAGAAGTGGTGAGTCAGTGGCACAGTCACAGTAAAAATTACACTTAAGTCAAAAGAAATAGAAACACTTTAGTTTGGAGTATTTGGGAAGTATTTTCCGTTATGTGGTGGTGACTGTTTTTAGTATACTATGTCAGCCTTTCATCAACAATCCAATAACGAAAATAACATGTGCTCAGCAAAGGTGATCCAAAATTCCTGGCTTACATCTCTGATGGTTCAAACATGGCTGAAAATGTTTTCTGCAGTTCTAACAGTTAAGTTTTATATGTATACAGCTGTATATTAAAATACATTTACCATTAGCCCACTATTTATTAACATGTGCCTTGTAGGGTGGTGGTGTATGTTTCACAAGCACTCACTCTAGGTAAAACATCATAACTGCTAATTTCATCTGTATTTTATATAAGGATTCTGGGTTTTATTGTTTGTTTGCTGTGTTCTTAGTAATTTGAACCTTTTTAAAATGGTATTTGTACCATATTAGTCTACTTCAAAACCTAAATCCAAGGCTGAGTGCAATGGCTTACACCTTTAATCTCAGTACTTTGGGAGGCTGAGGCAGGAGGATCACTTGGGCCCAGGAGTTTGAGACCAGCCGGGCAACATGGCAAAACCCTGTCTCTACCAAAAATACAAAAAGTATTCTGTCATGTTGGTGTGCACCTGTAGCTCCAGCTACTTGGAAGGCTGAGATGGGAGGATTGCTTGAGTTCAGAGGTCGAGGCTGCAGTGAGCCATGATTGTGCTACTCCACTCCAGCCTGGGGGGCAGAGTAAGACCCTACCTCAAAAACAAAACAAACAAACCCCACCTAAATCTAAGAATCTGGTGACTTTTCCACAGGAAAGTTTGATTCAGCCAGGTAAAGACAATGACACAGGGCTCTTATGAGACTTGGGTGGCATGGGCTATATCAAACACTAGTCCTGTTTTTGGAAAATGATTTTTGTTGTCGTTGTTGATTTGATTTTTGGTTTTGTAAGAGAATGGACTGCATCAAATACCGAACTTCAGTAAAATTTCCTCTGACAGTGTGCTTATTTATGGCCAAGTGCTTAAACTAAAAACAAAAAAAAAACTTCTATCCTATTTCAAATGTTCACTTCATGCTGAGCCAAATCTTGAAGTGCATGGAGAAGATATATATATATATATATATATATCTTTTTTTTTTTTTTTGAGGCAGAGTCTTGCACTGCCACCCAGGCTGGAGTGCAGTGGCACAATCTCGGTTCACTGCAACCTCTGCCTCCCGGGTTCAAGTGATTATCCTGCCTCAGCCTCCCAAGTAGCTGGGATTACAGGCACCCACCACCACACCCGGCTAATTGTATACTTAGTAGAGACTGGATTTCACCATGTTGGCAAAGCTGCTCTGGAACTCCTGACCTCAGGTGATCTGCCCACCTCGGCCTCCCAAAGTGATGGGATTACAGGCTTGAGCCACAGCACGTGGCCACATGAAGAATATTTATAACAAAATCACTAACATATGAATACACTGATTAAAAATGAACATAACCCTAAGCGTAAAATATAATGAAGTAGAAATCTCCCATGATCTTTACTCCAGCTTTAGCAGCCTTCTTTCATGTCTGCAGGTATCCTTTTCTTTTTCATAACTTACAGTCTTTGCTACTTCCCTACTTCTACCTGGAGAAAAGTGGGATTGACCCTAGAGATGTATTGGGGTTTCCTGGCAAAAAGCTACCTTGGAAAGAAGGCACTCCTTCTTTCGAGTGATTGTACCTGAATTTAGTTTTCCACAGAGCTGGGCCCCAAGACGTTGGGCAGATAGCATTTTCAGCATTCCCCTGTATAGCCTACTTAAGCTTAGACTGCTTGGTGTTCCAGCAGTCTACTTCTCCTGCAGTTATAATTATTCCAGCATGGTGGTGAGCACCTGTAGTTAACCCCATATCATGGAAGCACAGATATGGGGTTAACTCTTGTTAATACCTGTAGTCAACCTGAGCACCTGTAGTTGACTCTTGTTAACCCCATATCATGGAAGCACAGTGAAGGAGCAAGATCCTTCTGATAAAACCCAGCTCCACAAAACTGCATACCATTTTGCCATTCAAGGTTCAGAGAGAATAGGTGACTGTGCATCACTGGATCCTTCTGACTTGCTCCAACGGCACAGGTGTTAACACTGGTTTTGCCCCAGGACCTTTGTATAATACGCTGCATGTGTGCATGAGAATACCCACGCTCACAACTTATTAATTCACATTCACTGTTCGGATCTCAACTCCAATGCTGATTTTTTGAGAAAAGGCTTTCTTAGTTTCCTTAGTTAATCTCAGTTGGTATTTACACACTTTCCTAGATCCCTACACTTTTTGTTGGTGTGTTTCTATGGTGCTCATATACTCTGAATGTGGATATTTGTGTAAGTACTTGATCAATATTGACTTTCCTCGTAGGATGTAATATATTGAGAGCCGGGACAGGAACCTTTTTGCTTCCCATTGTATACGCACAGCCTAGCAAATATTAATTATGAAATAAGTTGTTGTTACATGAAGGCATGTATCAAATATAAATTAAAGCACAGATATTGCATAAATATTATCAGTTTCTTTTAGAACAAGACTTACAGTTTATTTTCAAAATTTCTATTAATATGGATTTGATAGATCATGAATTAAGGAGTTGACATACTCATATTTAAATTCTGTGGCTACTTGTTAATTGCCTTTTATGTTTGAGGCTCTGTTCTTTTTTGTTGTTGTTGTTATTTTTATTTTTATTTTATTTTATCTTACTTTATTTTAGAATCAGGGGGTACACGTGCATGTTTGTTCCATGCCTATATTGCATACAGGTGGGGATTGGGCTTGTAGTGGCACCTACTACTCAAATAGTGAACATTGTACCCGATAGGTAATATTGCAACCAGCATCCCAGTTCCACCCTCCCACTTTTGGAGTCCCCAGTGTCTATTATTTCCATCTTTATGTCCATGTGTACTCATTGTTAGCTGCCACTTACAAGTGAGAACATTCAGTATTTACCTTTCTGTTTCTTTTTTTTTTTCCCCTTCTTAGAGTTCCTTCTTTTTTTTTTTTTTTTTTTTTTTTCCCTTCTTAGAGTTCCTTCTGAGGATACAGTGGTGAGCACCACGCATAGTTCTCCATGTAGCTTGCAGCTCTGTGTACAAGATTGACAATAAATAAACAAATATACCAATAAATACTTTATATTAATATTCAACTTATGTACATGTTTTGTGGGATATTTAAGGATCTAAGTTGCAATACAATGGAATGTTAATGATGAAACAGTTTAGAATTGAGACTGGTTATTTAATGTAAGACTGACCCCAGAATCATGAGGTTCAGTTACTCTGATAAAACTGGTAGTGTTGGGGAAAGGTGGAAAGAGTGTTTAGGGAATACTTATCAAGAACCCGTCATGCCGGGCGCGGTGGCCACGCCTGTAATCCCAGCACAGCACTTTGGGAGGCCTAGGCGGGTGGATCACAAGGTCAGGAGATCAAGACCATCCTGGCTAACACGGTGAAACCCCGTCTCTACTAAAAATACAAAAACTTAGCCGGGCGTGGTGGCGGATGCCTGTAGTCCCAGCTACTGGGGAGGCTGAGGCAGGAGAATGGCATGAACACGGGAGGCAGAGCTTGCAGTGAGCCGAGATCGCGCCACTGCACTCCATCCTGGGCCACAGAGCGAGACTCCGTCTCAAAAAAAAAAAAAAAAAAAAAAAAAACACGTCAAAATCAGTATTCTGCCAGGTAAAATTCATTTTTGAAATACATTGTTTCAATTTTCATAACAATTTTATCAGAGAGTCATAATCAACTAATCTGTGAGAAATTTTTGAATTGACTGTTTAATTACTCAGACATCTCTAAAATTCTCAAATACCACACATAAAATGAAAATTCAATTGACGTTTCTGTTTTTTGGATTTACTGGTTTAAGACTCCCAATTCTAAAACCTTCTCTTTTTATTAGGATATCAATGAGTATACCATAGAAGGTGAATAGTTGTGTTACATTCTGAATATTGTATTTTCTCAGACAATGTAAGACATGAGTATGTGGAAAGAAAGCTCAGCAGTCGTGTTTATTGTTGCCTACTGAGTTGGCAGCATTTATTTTGTCATAATGAAGTAGGCTCTCCTAGTTCTGTCATAAAAACATAGCTACTTTTAATATTTACAATTCAACTAATATATTGAGGAAGAATGATGGCACGCATTTCTGCATGTAAGTGAGAATAGCAGTTAAGATATACACACAAAGGGTGCAGTGACTCATGCATATGGTAGTATTTAGAACAAAGAAAGTACAATCTAGAAACCATAAAAATAGAAAATGCATAGCAGTCATAATTTCTCTTTAAAAAACAGAATGGAAAAATTTCATTGTCTCTGTATAATTTTACCTGGTTTACTTTAATATTTGGCATACAATGTGACATTGAATAGACACAATCAAAATGTTGTAAGATGGACTCATTAAGGAGAAAAGAAATAGGAAAATGGTAGAAAAGTCCTGTATATCTGTAGTTTGTGTTGAAAAGAGACTGTAAAAGAGTGAACGTGAAAATTTTTATCAGAGAATAATAATGAGAAAGTTGGCTAAATTTGAAAAAAGTAGTCCATCTTTGTTGTGGATGCTCTCTATGCAACCCGAGACCCACACTGGGGCTGAGATTGTATATCCCAGCTGCTGCTCTTGACTGACAGTTTTCAGTTTTCAGCTCTTCAGAGAGCTTGACTTCGCTGAAGTGAGACATCTAGCCCAAAATCAAGACCCTTTTCAGAGACAGCCTGCATACAAGGACTTTTTGATACAGGAGCCTAAAGGCCCAGGCCTCAAACTCGAATCATGACAACTCTGAGGGGTCATTGTAGCATCAGAGGTCACTTCAGAGTTGACAGAGACCTTGCTGGGACTTCATTGCTTCATCTGCACAGTCCAGAATCTTTCTTCTCTCTTCCATGGATGTGGCTTCTGAAAGCACACTCTGATAAACTTAAATGGAAATCTCAGCAGCAAGTCAGCTTCCCTGGAAACACAACCTTAACATTCCCCAACCTGCTGTTGTGAACATATTGTGTAATTAAGTTACTAGTCCCTCCCCAGCCTCGTTCATTTTCTCTTTGCTAATATATCCATGTTCTAAGGTGGGCATAAAACAATTTGATGGTTGTCATAACAAAAATCACATGAGAGTTTTGTTAGATATTTGCAATAAAAACTATGGGGAAGACATTATCAGAGAAGAAAAGGATATACATACCACATTGACATTTTATGCATTGGAGGAATCTAGTAGATAACTGATTTTAGTTGGATGAAAGGGGCCTTCTTGTTGTCCTTTGTATTACTTTAATTTGTGTGACATATTATTCAGCCTTAGTGTAAAATGTATGCTATTAACTTTCCATGACAGAATAATTTCCAGATATAGCTCTCATTATCAGTCTTTCTTCTAGTCTACTTTTAATTTCATAAGTCTTATTAACTTATCCAAATATTTTTTCATTCCTGTTTGTAATACTAGAAGTCAAGTAAAGAAATTATATTAGAGATAGAATCTCTTATACTAGACAATCATCTATATAAAGATATTTTTTCATATATAGTCAATTGGATACCTTAATATAGTGTCACTCCCTCACCTATTTGAACTCTTATCATAAAACCGTATTCTTTTATTTTAGCCTTAGTGAACTTTACAGAAATAATAGTTATCTACCAGCTCATTTCTTACTTTTACTGATGAAGATATGTTTTGTGAATAAAATAAAATTAGGAATTGCCCTGAGCTCTCCTCAACATCCAAGCAGTGCTTTTCCTATGAGAAGGATCATAATTGTGATTTTTCTCCCGCTTACAGGAAACACTCCTGATATTGATCTGCACACTGGATAATCTTGAACTTAAGTGCAATATCAGTTGAGTCTTAGTGATCTTCTCACTTAAAGGCCTTATGCTTTGCCATTTCTTGCATGTGATTTTTTTTATTTTAAATTCTAATTTTTTTATTTTTGTGGGTACATAGCAGGTGTATATATTTATGAGGTACATGAGATATTTTGATACAGGCATGCAATGCATAATAATCACATCAGGGTAAATGTGGTATCCATCCCTCAAGCATTTATTATTTGTTACAGAAATCCAATTACACTCTTTTATTTATATTAAAATGTATAATTATTATTGACTATAGTCATCCTGTTGTGCTGTCAAATACCGTCTTATTTATGCTTTCTAATTATTATATTTGTGCCCAGATATTACCCCCCATCTCTACCCACAACTACCCTACCTAGTCTCTGGTAACCATCAGTCTGCTCTCTATCACCATGAGCTTAATTGTTTTGATTTTTAGATTTCACAAACAAATGAGGACATGCACGTTCATCTTTCTGTGCCTAGCTTATTTCACTTATAATGTCCTCCAGTTCCATCCATGTTGTTGCAAATGACAAGATCTCATTCTTTCTTATGGCTGAATAGTACTCCATTGCAAATAAGTACCACATTTGCTTTATCCATACATCTATTGATGACCACTTAGGTTGTTTCCATTATCTCAGCTGTTGTGGACAGTGCTGCAGCAAGCATGGGAGTGCAGATATCTCTTTGAAATACTGATTTTCTTAATTTTGAGCATATATCCAGCAGTGGTGGCTCTGTTTTTAGTTTGTTGAGGAAACTCCTAACTGTTCTTCGTAGTGGTTGTACATTATAACAAAGAGTGTACAAGGATTCTCTTTCCCCCACATGCTCGTGAGCATTAGTTATTGCCTGTCTTTTGGATATAAGTCATTTTAACTAGGGTGAGATTATATCTCATTGTAGTTTTGATTAGTAATTCTCTGATGCTCAGTAATGTTGAAAACCTTTTCATAGGCCTGCTTGCCATTTGCATTTCTACTTTTGAGAAGTACCTATTCAAATCTTGTACCCATTTATCATTAAATTATTAAAATTTATCCTATAAAGTTGTTTGAGCTCCTTATGTATTCTGATTATTAATCCCTTTCAGATGAGTAGTTTACAAATATTTTCTCCCATTCTGTGGGTAGTCTCTTGACTTTATCGATTGTTTTCTTTGATGTACAGAAAGCTTAGATGCTTTTTAATTTGATATGATCCCATTTTTCCAATTTTGCTTTGGTTGCCTGTGCTTTGGGGGCATTAATCAAGAAATTTTTTTTCCAAGTCAAAGGCCTGGAGCATTTTCCCAATGTTTTCTTGTAGTAGTTTTATAGTCTGAGGTATTAGATTTAAGTCACTAATCCATTTTCATTTTATTTTTATATATGATGAGAGATAGAGGTCTAGTTTCATTCTTCTGCATAAGATACACAATTTCTCCCAGCAAAATTTACTGAAGAGACTGTCTTTTCTCCAATGTATGTTTTTGGCAACTTTGTCAAAAATGAGTTCACTGGAGATGTATGGATTTATTTCTGTGTTCTCTATTATGTTCCATTGTCTCTGTGTGTCTGTTTTAATGCCAGTACCATGCCGTTTTGTGTAGTATAGCTCTGTAGTATACTTTAAAGTCTGGTAATGTAATTCCTCCAGTTTTGTTCTTTTTGCTCAGGATAGCTTTGGCTATTCTTGGTCTTTTGTGGTTCATATAAATTTTAGCATTAATTTTTCTATTTCTGTGAAGCTAGTCATTGGTATTTTGATAGAGATGGCATTGAATATGTACATTGCTTTGGGTAGTATGGACATTTTAACAGTACTGGTTCTTCTGATCCATCAACATAAAATACCTTTCCATTTTTTGGTGTCCTGTTTAATTTCTTTTTTTTTTTTAATTATACTTTAAGTTTTAGGGTACATGTGCACATTGTGCAGGTTAGTTACATATGTATACATGTGCCATGCTGGTGCGCTGCACCCACTAACTCGTCATCTAGCATTAGGTATATCTCCCGATGCTATCCCTCCCCCCTCCCCCCACCCCACAACAGTCCCCAGAGTGTGATATTGTTTAATTTCTTCATCAATATTTTATAGTTTTCATTATGGAGATTTTTCACTTCTTTGGTTAATTCCTAGGTATTTAATTTAGTTTGCAGCTATTATAAATGGGATTACTATTTTTTTCCAGGTTGTTCACTTTTGGCGTGTAAAAATGCAACTGATTTTTGTATGTTGATTTTGTAACCTGCAATTTTACTGAATTTTTTCATCAGTTCTAATAGTCTTTTTTTTTTGTGGGGAGACTTTAGATTTTTCTGAATATAAGATCATATCATCTGCCAACAAAGATAATTTTACTTCTTTCTTTCCAATTTGGATGACTTTTATATCTTTTTCTTGTCTGATTGCTCTAGGTAGGATTTCCAGTACTATGTCAAATATCAGTGGTGAAAGTGGTCATCTTTGTTGTGTTACAGATCTTGGAGGAACGGCTTCCAGTTTTTCCCCATCTAGTATGATACTAGCTGTCAGTCTATAATATATGGCTTTTATTATGTCATGGTATGGTTCTTATACACCCAATGTTTTGCAGGTTTTTATCACAAAGGGATGTTGAATTTTATCAAATGCTTTTTTGGCATCAATTGAAATGATCATATGGTTTTTGTCCTTCATTCTGTTGATATGATGTACCATATCAATTGATTTGCATATGTTGAACCATCCTTGCATCCCTAGGATAAATCCCACTTGGTCATAATGAATAATCTTTTTAATGCATTGTTGAATTGGGTTTGCTAATATTTTGTTGAGAAGTTTTGCATGAATATTCCTTGGAGATATTGGCTTGTAGTTTCCTTTTTTTAATGTGTCTCTGTCTGGTTTTGGTATCAGGGTAACTGGCCTCATAGAAGGAATTTGGGAGTAATCCCTCCACCTCTGTTTTTTTGAATAGTTTAAGTAGGATTGTTATCAGTTCTTCTTTAAATGTTTGGTAGATTTCAACAGTGAAGTCATCACAACCTAGTGTTTTCTTTACTGGGAGAGATTTATTACAGCTTTTATCTCATTTCTTGTTATTGGCCTATTTGAGTTTGGGATTTCTTCATGGTTCTTGGTAGGTTGTATGTGTCTAGGAATTTATCCATTTCCTTTAGATTTTTCAATTTATTGTCCTGTAGTTGCTCATAGTAGCCACTAATGATTCTTTGGATATATGCAGTATCAGTTGTCATGTGTCCTTTTCCATCTCTGAGTTTTATTTATTTGGGTCTTTTCTCTATTTTCTTTGTTAGTCTAGCTAAAGGTTTGTCAATTTTATTTAACTTTACAAAAAAAAAGCTTCTTGTTTCAATGATATTTTGTTTTGTTTTCTTAAGTTGAAATTCATTTATTCCTTCTCTCTTTATTATTTTCTTTCTTTTTTTATTATACTTTACATTCTGGGATACATGTGCAAAACGTGCAGGTTTGTTACACAGGTATACATGTGCCATGGTGGTTTGCTGCACCCATCAACCCATCAACCCATCATCTACATTAGCTGTTTCTCCTAATGCTATCCCTCCCTTAGCCTCCCACCCCCTGACAGGCCCCAGTGTGGGATGTTCCCCTCCCTGTGTCCATGTGTTCTCATTGTTCAACTCCCACTTATAAGTGAGAACGTGTGGTATTTGGTTTTCTGTTCCAGTGTTAGTTTGCTGAGAATGATGATTTCCACAAATTTTGGGTTTGGTTTGCTTTTGCTTTTCTAATTATTTAAGATGCATCATTAGGTAATATATTGTATTTCTTTTCTTTTCTGATGTAGGCACTTGCTGCCTCATGTAGGCTTTAGTATGCTGTATTTTCTTTATCATTTGTTTCATGAAATTTTTCAATGTCTTCTTAATTTCTTCATTGACCGACTGGTCATTCAGGAACACATTGTTTGATTTCCACATGTTTGTATAGTTTCCAAAATTCCTCTTGTTATTGACTTCTAGTTTTATTCCATTGTTGTGAGAGAAGATGCTTGGTATTACTTCAATTTTTTTGAATACATTAAGACTTGTTTTGTGACCTAACATACACTCTATCCTTAAGAAGGATCCATGTACTAAGAAGAATGTGGATTCTGCAGCTGTTGAATGAAATGTTCTGTAAATATCTATTAGTCCCTTCATTCTAAGTCCAGTGTTTCTTTATTTTCTGTCTGGGAGTTCTGTTCAATGCTGAAAGTGGGGTGTTGTCTCTAGTTATTGTAGTATTGAGATCAATTCCTCTTTACAGCTCTGACAATATTTGCTTTATATATCTGGGTGATCCAGTGTTGGATATATATATTTATTTATAATCATTATATCCTATTGCTTGACACCTTTATCATTATATTTTGTCTCTTCTTATAGTTTTCATCCTGAAATCTATTTTTAATATAATTATAGCCATTCATGCTCTCTTTTTCATTTCCCTTGGCATGGATATCTTTTTCTATCCCTTTATTTTCAGTCTGTGTGTCTCTTTATAAGTGAAGTGTGTTTCTTGTAGACAACACATCATTGTATCTTGTTTTTTCATCCATTTAGCCACTGCATGACTTTTTAGTGGAGAATTTAGTCCATTTACAGTGTTATTATTTGTAAATAAAGATTTATTCCTGCCATTTTGTTATTTGTTTTCTGGTTGTTTCATGTTCTTCTTTTCCTTTTTTCCTTACTTTATGTCTTCCTTTTAGTCAAGGTGATTTTTCTCTGGTGGTACTATTTGATTCCTGGCTTTGTGTTTTTATGTATCCCTTGTATGTTTTTGATTTGAGGTTAACATGAGGCTTGCAAATACTATCTTATAACCCATTATTCTAAACTGATGACAACACTGATTGCATAAACAAACAAACATGTAATAGAAAACTCATAAAAGTTCTATATTTAAATTTCATCACCCTCACTTTTTAACTTTTTTCCTCATTAGGTCAGATTGTACTGTCTATGTCTTGAAAAGTTGTTGAAGTTATTATTTTTGATTGGTTCATCATTTAAATTTTCTACTTAAGGTAAAAGTAGTTTACATGCCACAATTACAGTTTATAATATTCTGTGTTTTACTGTATGCTTACTATTACCATTGGGTTTTGTACCTTCAGATGACTTCTTCTTGCTCATTAGCATCTTATTCTTTCACATTGAAGAACTCCCTTTAGCATTTTTTTGTAGGACAGGTCTGGTGAGGAAATCCTTCAGCTTTTGTTTGTTTCTGAAGGTCTTTATTTCTTCTTCAGGCTTGAAGGATATTTTTGCCTGATGTACTATTCATGATGTATGTATTTTTTTTCATTCAGCAATTTAAATATATCATGCCACTCTCTCCTGTTATGTAAGATAACCATGCAAAAGTCTGATACCAGATGTATTGAAGCTCCATTGTATGCTATTCATTTCTTTTTTCTTGCTGCTTTTAGAATACTTTCTTTGTCCTTAACCTTTGGAAGTCGGATTATTAAAGACCTTGAGGTAATTTCTTTTGGGTTAAATCTTCTTGGTGTTTTATTACCTTCTTGTACTTGAATGTTAATATCTTTCTCTAGGTTTTGGAAGTGCTCTGATATTATTCATTTGAATAATCTTTCTACACTTATCTCTTTCTCTACCCCCCTTTAAGGCCAATAACACTCAGATTTACCCTTTTGATGCTATTTTCTAGATTTTTATGTGTGTTTCATTTTTTTTTCTCTTTTTGTCTTCTTTGATTCTGTGTTTTCAAATAACCTGTCTTCAAGCTCACTGAGTCTTTCTTCTGCTTGATCAATCCTGCTATTAAGAGAATTTAATGAATTCTTCAGTATGTTAATTGCATTTTTTGCCTCTGGAATTTCTGCTTTTTTAAAAATTATTTCAATATCTTTGTTAAATTTACCTGATAGATTTCTGAATTCCTTCTCTGTGTTACCTTGAATTTATTTGAGTTTCCTCAAAACAGCTATTTTGAATTATCTGTCTAAAAAGTTACATGTCTCTGTTACACCAATTAGTCTCTTGTGCCTTATTAGTTCATTGGGTGAAGTCATGTTTTCCTGAATGATCTTGATGTTTGTAGATATTCATTGGTGTCTTAGCATTGTATAGTTATGAATTTATTGTAGTGTTCAGATTCTGGGCTGGTTGTGTTCATCCTTTTTGAGAAAGTTTTCCAGGTATTCAAAGGGACTTGGCCCCCAAGTCCAATAATGCTATGTTTTTCGCAGACTCATAGATATACTACCTTGGTGGCCTTAGATGAGATCTGGAAGAATTGCATTGATTATCAGAACAGACTCTTGTTCATTTCCCTTTATATTCTCCCAAAGAGTCTCTCTCTCTCTCTCTCTCTCTCTCTCTCTCTCTCTCTCTCTCTCTCTCCCCTAAGCCACCTAGAGCTGGGGATGGGGTGACATAAGCACACCAGTGGCCAACACCACTGGGACTCTGCTGGGTCAGACCTGAAGCCAGCACAAAACTGAATCTCCTCCAAGACCTGTAGCATAGCGCTAAGTCTCACCCAAGGCCTAGTATCTTTGGATAAAAGACTGTAATCACTATCTGCTACCACTTGTGTTTACTATCTGGCTACCACCTAGGCCCCTACAATTAGCAGGTAGCAAGGCCAGCCAGGTTTACATCATACCCTTCAGAGCAGTGAGTTCCCCCAGGACCAAGGCAGGTCCAGAAATGCTGTCTGGGAGTCAGGGATTAGAGTCAAAAATCTTAGAAATGTACTTGATATTCTATTCTACTGCAGCTAAGCTGGCACTCAAACCAGAATACAAAGTCCTGTCTGCTTTTGCCTCCCCTTTTTGCAGGCAGAGGAGCCTCTCTTTGTGGCCACAGCCACTACTGTCCCACAGAGGGTTTTACCAGGTCACCACTGTTGTTCACTTAAAGCCAAGGGCTCCCCATTCAGGGCAGTTGGCCCTCCTCTGGCCCATGGCAGGTCCAGAAATACTATCCAAGAGCCTAGGCCTGGACTTAAGGACCCCAAGGGCCTGCTTGTTGCCCTATCCACTGTGTTCAGGCTGGTACGTAAGGTGCAAGACAAAGTCCCCTTTACTTTTTCTTTTGCTTCTTTCAAACAGAAGGAGTCTTTCGGCATAGCCACCACAGCTGGGAATATGCTAGGTCACCCCTAAAGCCAGCACATCTCAGAGCCCAAGGCCCATGGCATAATACCTGGGTATCGCTGATGGTTATTAGGGGTCCAAGGGCTCTTTAGTCAGTAGGTGATGAATCCTGCTAGGACTTGGTCCTTCTCATCAAGGCACTGGTTTCTCTTTCATTACAGGATGTGTCTTGAAATGTCAGTGACCTTGGGCCTGGAATGGGGGCCTCATGACTTTGCCCAGTTTCCTATCTTATTGTGGCTGGGCTGCTATTCAAGGTGCAATACAAAATGGTTTTTACTCTTTGCTATCCTCTCCTAGAGCAGAAGGAAGTTGTCCCGATTTTTTTCTTTTATTCTTTTCTTTTCTTTTTTTTTTTTTTGCTTCAGGCTGCACTGCCTGAGGTTGGGGGAGGAATAGCACAAGCACTCCTTTAGCCTCTCTGGCTGGTGACCTTCTAGGTCACGTGCTACCTAGTCCACTGGCTCTAAGCCCGGCCCAGTACAAGAAGTTGACTAGGAATTGCAATCCTTACATTCTAGACTGCCTGTCAAGTTTACCTAGGACCCCAGAGCAGTTTGGCCTATGGTACTGATGCCTGCAGAAACTCAAGGTCCAACCACAGGGGTGGATGATTACCATGTGGCTGGATCTGGTCCAAATGCTCCCTCAGTGCATGGACACTGGCTGGGCCCAACAATGCTTTGTTCTCTGCTATGACAGAGCAGCACTGATTTCGATGTAAAGTCTACTAGTCGCTGTACTCTCCCTCCCTTGAGAGTGCATAGACTTTCTCTGTACCATACAGCCACTTCTAGAGGACAGGGGAGTGGTGGCATTGGTGATTCAGGACTGTCCCCTACCCTCTTCAATGCCTCTTTCAGTGATATAAAGTTAAAACCAGGTACTGTAATTGCTCATGTGATTTTTGGTTGTTGTGATGGTGGTATTCTGTGTGCAGATCATTGTTAAAATTTCCTGTTTCTACTGGGAGACAAATGGTGTAGGCTTCTATTCTGCCATCTTGCTCTGCCCTTCAATGTGATGTCTTAATGAACTACGAGAGCCAAATGAGAGCATTTCTTAAATATTACCTACATTAAAATGTGAGCAAAATTCAACACAAAACTATAGTTTCTGGTGGATCCTATTCAATTTGGGGAAAGTATATTCAGATCTGTCACATTCTCATGAGACCAATTTCTGGATGCAAGACTTTTGAGCATATTCTGTTTCTGCAACCACGCATACTCTCTCGGATGAACCAAGCTGATTATTTGTAAAGCACAACTGGATAATATATTAGGAGCCAATGCTAAGTAAATAAATTACTCAGTTGTGCATCCTTTTCAAGGATTCATAAACTTAGCCAAAAAAAATTGTGTTTCAGTCAGTGTTCTAGATGTTATAGTTATTGGTTGCTAGATCTAAGGTTAAAAAAGATACTGTCCTCAAGGCTTGAATTTAATAAAACTAAGAATCAGAACTCAAGAATTAGAACAATTCTGACAACTCCAGATTCTAGAAAGAAGTTGGTTTCTCTGTCACTGTGGCTTGCTCTTTCTCTAGATTTGACCTGACATAGGATGAGATGAAATGTAAGACAAAGATAGATCCAAGAAGAGTTAGTGTTATTCTTCAGTGAAGAGCATTTATATTTGTCATTATCCCTTTTATTTGATGTAGAAGGATCATTTGAGATTAATTGTTATCAATCTCAGTGCCCCCAATTCATGGTGCCTCTTTTGAGAAAATATTTTCCATTTTAGTTCTTCTTTTGGTTATATATTGAGAAAAGGCCCCTTCAGAGAAGATGACAAAGATTGAGCATGCAAGTTAGAGAATGAAATTGAGGGAACAGCTGAAGTTTGCCAACATTTTTCTAAGAAATGTACAGATTGGAGAACTGCCTTCAACTTGTTCAGTAACTAACTGCTTTTGTGGGGGTATGCTGTGGTTATCATGCAATTTATTTTCCTTTTCAAAAAGATATCTAATCTGAACAGGTGGTAGAAATTGTCTCTGTTTAAAAGCTTTTTATAAAAAATGAGGTCAAACAAGAAAGATAACTACTGCATCAATCAAAACTCTATTGTTTACCATCTCCAATTTTCTCTTAGGCAGAAGGAAGAAAATAACTACAAGGTTGATAGATACTTCCGAAGATCCAAATCTCTAACACTTATTTCTGCTGCTTAAAATGCATTAATCTAACATTGTAACCCTGACCTTGTACAAGCCTTAACTCCTATGTAATATATCCATGTAATGAAACTGCACTTGTACCCTTTAAATTTATACAAATAGAAAAAGAAAAATGCAATTTTCAAATAAAATTACTATAACATGGTTTCAGTAGTAGGTTTACAGATTCTTTCATTTATGTTCAGTTCTAGAATTTCCTTTGCCATTAACCAATAATGCAAAATTGTTCATTTTTACATTCACTGGTCTAGGAGCACATTGTATCTTCACATTTCCCATTTTCTAACTCACTGTACCCTAGAGGCATAATATAATTTGACCTGCAATTCCTAACACAGATCTTATTTTAGATATTCTTATCATCAGGAACATAAAGACTGAAACTCTGAGAAATGTTCTAATCATACTCTTTTTAAAAAAATATGGGTACATAGCAAGTATATATATATATACACACACACACACATATATATATGGGGTACACGAGATATTTTGATACAGGCATACAAGACATAATAATGACACTAGGGTAAATGGGGTATCCAGCACTTCAAACATTTATTATTTATTTGTGATACAACAATCCATTGCACTCTTTTAGTTATTTCTAAATTTACAACAAATCATCATTGACTGCAATCACCTTGTTGCATTATCAATTACCAGATCTTATATGTTTTAACTATGTTTATGTACCCATTAACAGTTCCCACTTCCCTCTACCCCGCTATACTTCCCAGCCTCTGATAACCATCATTCTACTCTCTATGTCCATGAGTTCATTTGTTTAAATTTTTAGCTCCCACAAATGAACTAGAACTTGCAATATTTGTCTTTCTGTGCCTGGCTTATGTTAGTTAACATAGTGACTTCCAGTTCTATCTATGTTTTTGCAAATGACAGGTTCTTGTTCTCTTTTCTGGCTGAATAGTACTCTATTGTGTATATGTACCATATTTTTTTAATCCATTCATCTGTTAATAGACACTTAGGTTGCTTTCAAATCTTAGCTATTGTGAACAGTGCTCCAGCAAACATAGGAGTGCAGATATCTCTTGAATATACTAATTTCCTCTTTTTGGGGTATATATTCAGCAATGGGATTGCCAAATCATATGGTAGCTTTACTTTTAGTTTTTTGAGGAACCTCCAAACTGTTCTCCGTAATGGTTGTACTAATTTGCATTCCCACCAATGGTGCATGAGGGTTCCCTTTTCTCCATATCCTTGCCAGCATTTGTTGTTGCCTGTTTTTGAATATTAACAGGGGTGAGACACCTGATAGTAGTTTTAATCTGCATTTCTCTGATGCTCAATAATATTGAGCACCTTTCAACATGTCTAAGTGACATTTGTATGTCTTCTGAGAAATGTTTATTCAAATCTTTTGCCTATTGTTTGACTGGATTATTAGACTATTTCCTATAAAGCTGTTTGAATTCCTTATATTTTCTGGTTATTAATACCTTGTAAAATAGGTAGTTTGCAAATATTTTCTCCCAACCTGTGGGTGGTTTCTTGACTTTGTTGATTGACTTATTTGCTGTCCAGAAGCTTTTTACCTTAGTGTGATCCCATTTGTCCATTTTTTCTTTGGTTGCTTTTGCTTTTGGGGTATTAATAAAAAAATCTCTGCCCAGACCAGTATCTTGGAGAGTTGTCCCAAAGTTTTCTTTTAGCAGTTTCATAGTTTGAGGTCTTAGATTTATGTCTTTAATTTATTTTGATTTGATTTTTATATATGGTGAGAGATAGGGGTCTAGTATCATTCTTCTGTATATGGATATCTAGTTTCCCCAGTACAATTTATGAAAAGGACTGCTCTTTCCCTAATACATGTTTTTGGCACATTTGTTGAAAATTAGTTCACTGAAAATGTATGGATTTATTATTGTATTCTCTATTCTGTTCCATTGGTCTTTGTTTCTGTTTTTATGCCAGTACCATGCTGTTTTGGTTACAATTGCTCTGTAGTATAATTTGAAGTCAAGATATGTTATTCCTCCAGTTTAGTTATTTTGCTGAAGGTGGCTTTAGCTATTATGAGTCTTATGTAAGTCTATATAAATTTTAGGATTATTGATCATAATCTCTTGATGTTTGCACACTCAAAGGAAAGTTTTTCATTGAAGCAACAGAAGATTCTTTTCTCTCTCTTTATATATCTCTGTAAAATATATAGATATAAAATATCTATATCTGTATTTATATAGATATAAATATTTTGAGATGGAGTGTCACTCTGTTGCCAAGGACGGAGTACAGTGATATGATTAAGACTCACTGAAGCCTCAACTTCTTGTGCTCAAGTGATCCTCTTACCTCAGCCTCCCAAGCAGCTGGGCCTATAGGTATGTGCCACCGTGCCCAGCTTATTTTTGTATATTTTTTTTATAGAGATGGGGTTTCACCGTATTGCCCAGTCTGGCCTAGAATTCCTGGGCTCAAGCGATCAACCTGCCTCAACCTCTTAAAGTGCTGGGATTACAAGTGTTAGCCACCACATCTGGCCTATTTCATCAATATTGATGCTATATTGATTGTTTATGATAAGTTAGTTGCCATGCATTAGGGACAAAGCAAATGATCCAAGTGTGGTAAATATTATAGGTGATGTACAGATAGGTAGAAACTCAGGAAAATGGGTCTACACATTATAATTCTACAGAGAACCAGGGAGTTCTATTTTGCATGGTGGTCTAGGCTATTCTTGCATTGCTATCAATAAATACCTGAAACTGGGTAATTTGTAAAGAATATAAGTTTAATTTTTGCACAGTTCTGCAAGCTGTACAGGAAGCATGGCACTGGCAGTTGCTTGGCTTCTGGGGAAGCCTCAGGGAGCTTTTATTCATGGCAAGAAGGCAAAGCAGGAGCAGACAGGTCACATGAGAAAGGCAAGAGCAAGCAAGTGTGGAGGTGCCACACACTTTTAAACAACCAGATTTCATAAGAACTCACTATTGGGAGGACAGTACCAAACCATGAAGAATCTGCCCCCATGATACAATCACCTCCCACCAGGCCCCACTTCCAACATTAGGGAATACATCTCAACATGAGATTTAGAGGGGACACACATCTAAACTATATTACATGGATAGTATGGAAATTATCCCCAGTGATATTTATAAACACCATTCTCTCACATGCATGATCAAATATAGAACATAAAATTATTTATATAACATAAAATACTATTCTGTAAATTTCTTTAACTTCTTGCAACCTAACAAAAAATACTAAATAATTTTCTAGAACATTCTTTATGGGTATGCAATTAATAATTTTCACTCAAAGTTATCTTTCTCTGAATTTAGAAATACAGTCCTGTCTTCTGGCTTTTATTTCTCATAGAAGCTATACTGTATTTGTTCTCCTTATATATACAACATAAAAAAGAACTTTGAAGGTCCATTTGTGCACTTATTATAATCTGGTACCTGTCTATTTGGTGCTGTTTCATTCTTTTTTTTTTTTTTTTTTTTTTTGAGACAGAGTTTCGCTCTAGTCACCCAGGCTGGAGTGCAATGGCGTGATCGCGGCTCACTGCAACATCTGCCTCCCAGGTTTAAGTGATCCTCCTGCCTCAGTGTCCCGGGTTCAAGTGATCCTCCTGCCTCAACCTCCTAGGTAGCTGGGATTACAGGCGCCCACCACCACACCTGGCTAATTTTTTTCATTTTTAATAAAGATGAGGTTTCACCACGTTGGCCAGGCTGGTCACAAATCCTGACCTTAGTTAATCCACCTGCCTCAGCTTCCCAAAGTGCTGGGATTAGAGGCATGAGCCACCACGTCCGGCCATAATAGTCTCACAGTAAAGAAAAGTCGAGGACCTATTGGCTTCACTGCTGAATTCTACTAAGAAGAACTAATACCAGTCCTACTGAAACTATTCTGAAAAATTGAGAAGGAAAGAATACTTCCATACTTATTTTATGATGCCATTATTACCCTGACACCAAACCCAGAAAATGACACACACACATACAAACTACAGACCAATATATCTGATGACTGTTGATGCAAAAATCCTCAGCATAATATTAGCAAACCAAATTCAACAATACATTAGATAAATCATTCATCATGACAAACTGAGACTTATCCCTGAGATTCAGGAATGATTCAACATATGCAAATCAATTAATGTGATACATCATATCAACAGAATAAAGGATAAATCATAGGATCATTTCAATTGATTCTGAAAAAGGATTTGATAAAATTCAGCATCCTTTCATGATAAAATTCTTCAAAGAACTGAGGATAGAATAAACCACCTTAACATAATAAAAGTCATTTATGACAGAATCACGCTAGTATACTGAATGGGGCAAAACTCAAAGCCTTTCTTCTGAGTTCTAGTACATGACAAAGATGCCCATTGTCACCACTGTTTTTCAACATAGTATTAGAAATCCAATGAAGAGCAAACAGACAGGAGAAAGATATATAAAAGGCATCCAAATTGGAGGGGAAGAAGTCAAATTATCCTTGTTTGCAGATAATCTGATTATGTATTTGGAAAACCTAAAGACTCTATAGGAAAATTATTAGAACTGATAAACAAATTTAGAGACATTGCAGGATACAAAACCACCATAAAAAAATCAGTAGAATATCTATATGCCAAAAGTGAACACTCTGAAAAGTAAATTCAAAAACTAATCCCATTTACAATAGCCACATCTAAAATTAAACATGTAGGAATTAACTAAACCAAAGAAGTGAAAGATCCCTATAATGTAAACTATAAAACACTGATTAAAAACATTGAAGAGGACAGCAAAAAAGAGGAAAGATATTTTATGTTCATGGATTGGAAGAATCAATATTTTTAAAATGTCTATACTACCCAAGGCAATTTACGGATTCAATGCAATCTCTGTCAAAATACCAATGACTTGCTTCATAGAAATAGAAGGAAATCCTACAATTTATGTGAACCACAAAAGACCCAGAATAGCCAAAGCTATCCTGAGCAAAAAGCACAAAACTGGAGGAATCACATTACCTGAATTCAAATTATGCTATATAGCTATAGTAATCAAAACAGCATGGTACTGGCATAAAAAAAGACACAACCAATGGAACAGAAGAAAGCGCCCCAAAAGAAATCCATACATCTACAGTTAACTCATTTTCAACAA
Source organism: Pan paniscus (assembly GCF_029289425.2). Lineage (NCBI taxonomy): Eukaryota > Metazoa > Chordata > Mammalia > Primates > Hominidae > Pan > Pan paniscus. The sequence goes on along the minus strand of NC_073253.2, from coordinate 116,720,506 downwards.
CAGTGCCAAGAACATGCACTGGGGAAAAGGTAGTCTGTTTACTAAATGGTGCTGGGAAAAGTGGATATCCATTTGCCAAAGAAAGAAACTAGACCTCTGTCTCTCATCATATACAAAAATCAAATTAAAATTGATCAAAGACTTAAATCTAGGACTTCAAACCATGAAACTTCTATAAGAAAACATTGGGAAAAATCTGTAGAACGTCAGTCTGGGCAAATGTTTCTTGAGTAATATCCCACAAGCACAGGCAACCATAGTAAAAATGGACAAATGAGATCACAAGTTAGAAAGCTTCTGCACAGCAAAGGATACCATCAATGAAGTGAAGAGACCACTCACAGAATGGGAAAAAATATTTGCAAACTACCCATCTGACAAGGGATTAATCAGCAGAATATAGAAGGAGCTCAAACAACTTTATAGGAAACAATCTAATAATCCGGTCAAACAATGGGCAAAAAGATTTGAATAAACATTTCTCAAAAGAAGACATACAAATGGCCAACAGGAATATGACATGGTGCTCAATATCACTGAGCATCAGAGAAATGCAAATCAAAACTACAATGAGATATCATCTTACCCCAGGTAAAATGGCTTATATCCAAAAGAGAGGCAATAGCATACATTGTTGGTGGCAATGCAAATTAGTACAACCACTATGGGGAATAGTTTGGAGGTTTCTCAAAAAACTAAAAATAGAGCTACCATAAGATCCAGCAATCCCACCGCTGGGTATGTACCCAAAGGAAAGGTAATCAGTATATCAAAGAGATGTCTGCAGTACCATGTCTGTTGCAGAACTGTTTACCATAGCTAAGATTTAGAAGCAACGTAAGTGTCAATGGATGAATGGATAAAGAAAATGTTGTACATATACGCAATGGAGTACAATTCAGCCACAAAAAGAATGAGACACAGTCATTTTGAACAATGTGGATGGAACTGGAGATCATTATGTTAAGTGAAATAAGCCAGGCACAGAAAGACGAACATTGAATGTTCTCACATATGTGTAGTATCTGAAATTTAAAACAATTGAACCCATGGAGATAGAGAGTAGAAGTATGGTAACCAGAGTCTGGCAACGGTAGTGGGGGGCTATGGGAGGGAATTGGGAATGGTTAGTGGGCACAAAAAATGGTTAGAAAGAATGAATAAGGCCTACTCTTTGATAGCACAACAGGGTGACTATAGTCAATAATAACTTAATTGTACATTTTAAATTTCTTAAAAAGTGTAATAAGATTGCTTGTAACTCAAAAGACAAGTGCTTGAGGGGATTTATACCCAATTTTCCATGATGTGCTTATTTCACATTGCATGCCTGTATCAAAACATCTCGTGTACCCCATAAATATATATATCTACTATGTACACACAACAATTAAAAATAAAAATAAATTTTTAAAATCGTCCTGAGAAAACTGGATAATTATATCCAGTAAAAAAATGAAACTGCACCTATATCTCTCAGCATATACAAAAGTCAACTCAAGATGGATTGAAAACTTAAATGTAAACTAGAAACCATAAAACTGCTTGAAAAATACGAAAACTCTTCAGGACACAGGTCTAGGCAAAGATATTAAGACCTCAAAAGTACAGACAACCATGCCTGTAATCCCAGCACTTTGGTAGCCCGAGGTGGGTGGATCATAAGATCAGGAGTTCAAGACCAGCCTGGCCAAAATGGTGAAACCCCGTCTCTACCAAAAATGCAACAACAACAACAACAACAACAACAGCCAGGCATGGTGGCAAGTGCCTGTAATCTCAGCTACTCAGGAGGCTGAGCCAGGAGAATCACTTAAACCCAGGCAGCAGAGGTTGCAGTGAGCTGAGATCATATGCCACTGCACTCTAGCCTGGGCGACAGAGTGAGACTGTCTCAAAAAAAAAAAAAAAAAAAAAAAAAAGGAAAAAGAAAAAGAAACAACAACAACAACAAACAGAAAAAACAAAAAATAGAATAATCAGACTGTATTAAACTAAAATATTTCTGCATGGCAAAAGAAACACTCAATAAAGTGAAGAGACATCCTGTTGAATCAGAAAAAAATATTTGCAAATTATTTCTCTAACAGGGACTAATATTCAGAATATAGAAGAAATTCAAACATCTCAGTAGTAAAAACAAAAGAAAATAACAAAATAATCCCATTGAGAAATGAGCAAAGGACATGAATACATATTTTTCAAAAGTAGACATGCAAATGGCCAACAGTTATATAAAAAATGCTTAACATCACTAATCAGGGAAATGCCAATCAAACCCACAATGGCTATCATCTCACTGTGGTTAGAATGGTTATTATTAAAAAGATAGAAAATAACAGATGCTTAAAGATGTACAGGAAGGGTAACTCACATGTGTATCATGACCCTATTCATAGAAGTGAAGATATGGAATCAATCTAAGTGCCCATCAATAGATGAATGGATACATATGTGGCATATATACACAAGATAATACTATTGGGCCATAAAAAGAATGAAATCATGTCATTTATAGCAACATGTGTACACTGGAGGTCATTATGTTAAGTGAAATACTCCAGGCACAGAAAGACAAATATGTGTTCTTACTTAAATGCGGGAGCTAAAAAGCTTGATCTCATGGATGTAGACAATCAAATGATGAATACCAGAGACTGGGAAGGATGAGCGTGGGAAGGGAGAAAATGAAGAGAGGTTGGTTATAGGTACAAACAAATTCAATTTCTTTTTTTGTATTTGATCTTTATTTTTATTTTTTAAATTTTATTTTAAGTTCAGGAGTACATGTGGAGGTTTATTACATAGGAAAATGTGTGACATGGGGGTTTGCTGTGCAGATTATTTCATCATCCAGGTATTAAGTCTGGTAACCATTAGTTATTTTTCCTGATCCTCTCCCTCCTCCTGCTTCCATCCTTTGATAGGTCCCAGTGGGTGTTGTTACCCTCTATGTGTCCACATGTTCTCATTATTTAGCTCCCATTTATAAGTGAAAACATGTGGTATTTGGTTTTCTGTTCCTGCATTAGTTTGCTAAGGATCATGGCCTCCACCTCCATCTATATCCGTACAAAGGACACAATCTTGTAGGTTTTTTTAATGGCTGCATATTATTCCATGGTGTATATGTACCACATTTTCTTTATCCAGTGTATCATTGATAGGCACTTAGGTTGATTCCATGTCTTTGCTATTGTGAATAGTGCTGCAATGAACATATGTGTGCCTATAGCACACATATATAGTATATACACATATAGCACACACACATATATATATAGCCACAATATTATGTATATTTCAAAGTAACAAGAAAATAGGTCTTGAAATGATACCAATACATTAAAATGCTAAACACTAAGGTGATGAATACCTTAAATACCCTGACTTGATGATTACTCATTCTTTACATGTAATATACACTCACAGGTACCCCATAAATATGTAAATATGTATATATCAATAAAAGGGCAAATATTAAACATAACTCTACTAGCACTATAGTATTTAAATTGAGCATTGTTTTGAACAACTTTAACTCCGAAAATGCCCCAAATCCATGCAACACAGGATGCAGAAATATGGATGGAGGTAATTTACAGAGGCAGTTCTTCATTAGAGGATGATCAAATTAAATTACTAAGTTTAATTTATAACTCAGTATAAATTAAAATTACTTTGGATTCATGTACCTAAACTAGACTCCAAAAAGAGGGGCAGTTCTGGTGTTTGGTGAGAGTCTGATTTCTGGCTTTTGGACATCTGCCTTCTAGCTATATCAGAGAGGGAGAGTAAGAGGGAGGGTGCATTCTTTTTCCTGTCTTATCTCTTCTTATAAGAGCACTAATTCTGTCATGAGGGCTTAAAACTTGTTACCTAATCACCTCCCCAGGACCATATCTAAATATCATTTTATTGGAGATTAGGGTTTAATATATGAATTTGGGAGGGGACATAAACATTCAGTCTATAGCACTTGAACATTTGGATACCATTTTATCTTATTTTATATAATTTGTCCTAAAACTATCTAAGTCTAAAGTAGTATAGCTTCACTAAGTAATTTGTTTTTGATTCGCTGCTTTTATGTGATATTTAAAATTACCTCCTAATTTCCCAACTGGAGGAGATTTTGTCATTAATTACCTTGACCTTCTACAGAAAGATATTTATCTTTCTGTACTTGTTTTCTCATTAAAATGGACAGAATAGTCCTGTTTAGTGTAAGCTAATTAGTCTTGTACACGATTTTTAAAAATTACTTAGCAGTGCGATTTACTATCCAATAAATTATTTACCAATATACTCCCATCAGAAAATAATTTTAGAGATACTTTGTGGCAAGTGCGTTTCTGCACATCCTTTGTTGATTATGCTTAGTCATGGTGAATCCAGTACAATTTTGAGTCCTTTCTCTACTTGTATAAAAAGGAAAAACCAAATTTCCCAATTCTTAAAGTAATTCAATGTAAATTAAAACTACATAAGGCAAACTATTTAGGCACTTGCTATAACACTCTATGCTTTAGAATCAGGCCTAACTAAGATGAAAGGCCATATTTTTTTTTACAAATATATAATGATTGTACATATTTCTGGGGTACCTGTGATGCTTTAATATATGCACACAACATGTAATGATAAAATCATATTAATTAGGATATCTATACACCAAATATTTATCATTCTTTTTGCTGGGAACACTCCAAATCTTTTTACCAGTACCTTTTTTAGTATTTTTGTCGGGCATCAATTTACAGAACATTTTTTTCTACAGTGTCAATATCAGATAAGGTATTTCATTACCTAATTGTTAGTAGCTTCTTTTTGAATATGTCAAGTGCTCTCAGATAATACAAATTTTTACAAATAACCTAAGCACTACATAATTATGGAGAAATACAATATGTTGCAACTTACTTTAAAATTAATATTGCCAACATAAAATAGAACAGCAGAACCATGATAAGCATTGAAGAAACTATGGAATAACAATCATTGATACCTCTAAAAAGTGTTCAGAAAATGGTACACAGACCGGAAAAAGCTTCCTATAAAATATGTGTCCAGGTTTGCAAGAACCAAATGCAACATTGAAACATGAGAAGTTTATATATTAAGGAGATTATAGATAACAAGTGTTTAAAATTATCTTAACGATCTCACTGAGTTGTTAATAAGATTAGTATTGAGGTCTTCAATTAACAGTTCTTTTTGCTTTGATATAGTCTGCCTGGCGAAACTTACAGTTAAGCTGCTAAAAGTACACACATTTTAAAAGCTCCTGAGCCATGTTTTTAGATGATTAAAAATAAATGGATTGGTAAAATATTGATAAGACCTTTTGGCTCACAAATAGAACTATTTCCCCTATATACGCTATTCTACCAACTCATGGAAAACTTTCCAGTATTTTCAGGATTCCTCAAAGGAAATAGCTTTGAGAAAGAGAAAATTTTGAGAATGCTTTTAACCCACACATATTTTTCACAACTGAAATTGATCGTCAAAGTTTTTGTGTTTTTTTAAAATCAAGGTATTTCTGTAGTTCCACCTGTTAAATGTGTCCCTCTCTGTTGTCTACTTTAAAAAAAAAAAATCATTCTTACCTCAGTACGAAATTAGTAAGATTCATGTGTTGCAAACTATTTCTTTGTTTTTCTATTTTCTTCAGTCTCTCCTATTAGAATTATAATATGCCCCCATTAAAAAAATAAACTTGGCTATACTTGGCTATCTTCAAATCTAAACACATAATCACACACAATGTTATAAAATTTTTCTATGTAGGAGTATGGCATCAAAAATTCTAAAAATTCTTCAGGTGTTTTTCCAAATATAAGATCATGTTATCCAAAAAAGGATAATTTGTCTTGTTCCTTTCCAGTTTGGATGCACTTTATTTATTTCTCTTGTCTGACTGTTCTAGCTAGGATTTCCAGTAGTATGTTGAATAATAGTGGTGAAAGTGGGTATCCTTGTCATGTTCCAGATCTTAAAGAAAAGGTTTTCAGTTTTTCCCCATTCAGTTTAATACTAGCTGTAGGTCTGTCATATACGGCTTTCATTGTATCAAGATATGTTCCTTCTATACCTAGTTTTTTTGAGGGTTTTTATCATGAAGGGACATTGAATTTTATCAAATGCTTTTTCAGCATCGATTGAAATAATCATATGGTTTTTGTCTTTCTGTTGATATGTTGTATCAAATTGACTGATTTGCATATGTTGAAACATCTTTGCATCCATGGGATATATCTCACTTTGTCATGGCAAATGATCTGTTTAATGTGTTTTTGAGTTTTGCTGGCTAGTATTTTGTTGAAGACTTTTGCATCAATGTTCATGAGGAATATTGACCTGTAGTTTTCTTTATTTTATTTTATTTTATTTTATTTTTGAGGTGTCTCTGATTTTGGCATAAGAGTTTAGAATTATTTCCTCCTCTACTTTTTGGAATAGAGTAGAATTGCTATTAGATCATCTTTAAGTATTTAGTAAAATTCAGCAGTGAAGCCATCTGTCAGAATTTTCTGGAGTTGTTATTTATGAGAGTAACTTTGCTAATGCACCCACCTGGTCATTTTCTCCAGCTGTGTGTTGATTCTCCTCTGAGAATTATGAGGGATCTTGTATAGAACAATGAATATAAAAGTTGGCTCCAAATTTTTTTTCCTAACTGAGGTATTGTTCTTCCTAATCACTTTAACTCTCGCTGTTAAACTTTTACCTACTAGTTGTACTAGGCTTCCAAATACTTAATACCAAAATGTTTGAAAACTAAAGTATAGGATGTATATTGTATGACTCACCTGCTCATGTTTTAGAATACAAGCAGCAGGAACTGTTATCATTGTTATTATATAATTAATTTGGGAAGTATGTTTTATCAATAATTAGTGTAGCTTAAATATTAATATGTAGATATCACTATATACTTAATTTTACATTAAATACGAGAATCTTATTTCATTTTTTACATTCATAATATAGCTTGCAAATACTAATTATGAATTAAGTATATAACAGGGGCTATGAAAAGTGGTATATAATGTGGCTAGGATATTTTCTAATATATAGCACTGTCAATATTGAATTGTTAAAGATAACCTATGTTAGTTATCTGCCTAGCTTAGGTTAGTATCTAATGTAGGCTGTTTAGAATTCATATAAAATCTTAATGTAACTCTTATCTATGCATTTTAACATACGTTAAGTGCATTGGATTAGTGTCAAATCACTTGTTCTTTTCTTATTTATCTTCTCTTCTTCTCCCTTCAGTCATTAGACAGACATTTATCAAGTGCCTTTTATTTATTTACATAGAAAGTATCTAACATACAGTAAAAAATGAGACTATGCTAGATGTTAATTGTTTGAATTTAAAACACAAATTGCTTAAAATACATGCATAGGCTGGTTAACATGTAAACAGAAAAAAATACTATTTTGCAAGGGGGTTCTTATCTTAAAATTATATTGTTTATATTCCAGAAAATAAGAGGATGGGGAGTTTCAAAAGTGTTATCTTCAACTAAAAATCATATAATCATCATCACATCTAAGTGTTATTGATTGCTTACTATTTAATAGGAAGCAGGTTAAATTGAGTTATATCATTAACATGTATATTTTTATTAAATGCTCATGACAACTCTGGGAGGCACATACTATAATACTCTTTGTTTTACCAGTGAAGAAGTGGAGGGTGTCTTAGTCTGCTTGTGTTGCTGTAAATACCTGGGGCTATATAATTTATAAAGGAAAGAGGTTTATTTTGTGCAAAGTCCTGCAGGCTGTACAAGAAGCATGGTGCTAGCATATGCTTCTGATAAAAGACTCAGGCTGCTTCCACTCATGGCAAAAGGGGAAGGGGAGCTGGCCTGTGCAGATCACGTGGCAAGAGGGGAAGCAACAGGGAGAGGAGATGCCAGGATCTTTCAACAACCAGTTCGCATGGGAACTAAGAGTTAAAAGTCAGTCTCGTGAGAATGGCATCAAGCCATTCATAAGGGATCTGTCCCCACAATCCAAACACTTCTCACAAGGCCCGACCTGCAAAACTGGGGATCAAATTTCAACACGATACTTGGCTGAGCCAAACAAGTCATATCCAAACCATAGAAGAGGGAAAGATAGGAATGTCTTCCTGTATGAAACTGAAAAAATATTCTCTTATATGTATGTACACCTTTTCTTTATCCATTCATCTACTTATGGACATTTAGGTTGTTTCCATATCTTTGCTATTGTAAATAACATTGCCTTAAATTTGGGAGTGCAGCTATCTCTTTTAGATCCTTATTTCCATTCTTTTGGATATATATACCTAGAGGTGGGATTGCTGGATTATATGATAATACAATTTTTAATTTTTTTGAGAAAATTTTATAATGTTTTCATAGCAGTTGTACCATTTTACATTCCCACCAATAGTGCACAAGGGTTCCAACTTTTCCACATCTGTGCTAACATTTACTTTTTTGAAGATAACCATTTTAACAAATGTGAGGTAATACCTCATTGTGGATTTAATTTGCATTTCCCCAATAATTAATAATGTTAAGTATCTTTTCATACACATGTTGGCAATTTGTATCCTGCCATATATGACAGCATGGATGAAATTGGAAGACATTATGCTAAGTGGAATAAGCCAGTCACAGAAGTACAAATACTGCATGATTCCACTTACATGAAGTATATAAAATAGAAACTCAAAGAAAAAAAAATAGAATGTAGCTGCCAAGGGATAGGGAGAGGAGAAAACGGGAAGTTGCTGTTCCAAGGGTATAATGTTTCAGTTATACAAGATGAGTAATTTCTAGGGATCTGCTGCACAACTTGTGGCTAACAGTGCTGTATTGTACACTTAAGATTTTCCAAGAAGGTAAATCTAATGTTAAATGTTCTTTTCACCAAAAAAAAAAAAAAAAAAAAAAATTAAACTGAAGATACATAGTTGAGTACCTTGTCTTGTTTTCCACATCATGTAAGGGAGGAGACATAGTGACTATTTAGTCAGTCTGAGACCAGGGCGTATGTTTTTGAGACCTCATTGTACTGCTTCAAGTTTCGGTTAATGAAGAAACTTATACTTCCTCATCCATTTATTTAAGTGCATTTCAGTTTGTCAAAATTGTTTCTTTGTTGCTCTGCTGCTTATACTTTTAAAGGAAATATGTATTGCCTACCTTTAGGAGACACATATGTGTAACATTATAACTAGTGCTTGGTTGTTTTATCATAAAATCTCTTCAAATACCTCTGCCACTGCCCCTATAAGATTTGTAATTAAATAAAACATTTAGCTTCTAAAAAACTGGTTATTACTGCACAATTTTTAAAGGGACATTTTCCAAATTATTTAGGTAATCCCTGTTTTCTTTATGATCAGAGCACATCATCTTGGCTGGAGATCAGCTTTTTCTTCTCAACAAAGGAAGATAAATTTTTATCAAAAATGTCACAAATTACATTTTGTTTTTCTTATTTTATTTTATTTTATTATTATTATACTTTAAGTTTTAGGGTACATGTGCCAAATGACAAGTTAATGGGTTCAGCACACCAACATGGCCCATGTATACATTTTGTTTTTCTAAAGTATGTGTGGTTTTAACTCTTTAAAATTTGATAGTTGATTCTTTTTAGCTTCTAGATTTTATATGGAAAAATCTCTTCTATCTTACCCCTCTCTTTTCTATGTTCTCATATACTCTTATTTTTTCTTTACTTTCAGAAAATAATTCTTGGTACCAGTACCATGCTATTTTTGTTACTGTAGCCTTGTAGTATAGTTTGAAGTCAGGTAGCATGATGCCTCCAGCTTTATCCTTTTGGGTTAGGATTGTCTTGGCAATGCGGGCTCTTTTTTGGTTCCATATGAACTTTAAAGTAGTTTTTTCCAATTCTCTGAAGAAGTTATTGATAGCTTGATGGGGATGACATTGAATCTATAAATTACCTTGGGCAGTATGGCCATTTTCACCGTGTTGATTCTTCCTATCCATGAACATGGAACGTTCTTCCATTTGTTTGTGTCCTCTTCTATTTCATTGAGCAGTGGTTTGTAGTTCTCCTTCAAGAGGTCCTTCACATCCCTTGTAAGTTGGATTCTTAGGTATTTTATTCTCTCAGAAGCAATTGTGAATGTGAGTTCACTCATGATTTGGCTCTCTGTTTGTCTGTTATTGGTGTATAAGAATGCTTGTTATTTTTGCACATTGATTTTATATCCTGAGACTTTGCTTATCAGCTTAAGGAGATTTTGGGCTGAGATGATGGGGTTTTCTAGATATACAATCATGTCATCTGCAAACAGGGAAAATTTGACTTCCTGGTACCAAAAGACAGATGTAGACCAATGGGACAGAACAGAGCGCTCAGAAGTAATGCTGCATATCTACAACTATCTGATCTTTGACAAACCTGACAAAAACAAGAAATGGGGAAAGGATTCCCTATTTAATAAATGGTGCTGGGAAAACTGGCTAGCCATATGTAGAAAGCTGAAACTGGATCCCTTCCTTACACCTTATACAAAAATTAATTCAAGATGGATTAAAGACTTAAATGTTAGACCTAAAACCATAAAAACCCTAGAAGAAAACCTAGGCAATACCATTCAGGACATAGGCATGGGCAAGGACTTCATGTCTAAAACACCAAAAGCAATGGCAAGAAAAGCCAAAATCGACAAATGGGATCTAATTAAACTAAAGAGCTTCTGCACAGCAAAAGAAACTACCATCAGAGTGAACAGGTAACCTACAGAATGGGAGAAAATTTTTGCAATCTACTCATCTGACAAAGGGCTAATATCCAGAATCTACAAAGAACTCAAACAAGTTTAGAAGAAAAAAACAACCCCATCAACAAGTGGGCAAAGGATATGAACAGACACTTCTCAAAAGAAGACATTTATGCAGCCAACAGATACATGAAAAAATGCTCATCATCACTGGCCATCAGAGAAATGCAAATCAAAACCACAATGAGATACCATCTCACACCAGTTAGAATGGTGATCATTAAAAAGTCAGGAAACAACAGGTACTGGAGAGGATGTGGAGAAATAGGAACACTTTCACACTGTTGGTGGGACTGTAAACTAGTTCAACCATTGTGGAAGTCAGTGTGGCGATTCCTCAGGGATCTAGAACTAGAAATACCATTTGACCCAGCCATCCCATTACTGGGTATATACCCAAAGGATTATAAATCATGCTGCTATAAAGACACATGCACCCATATGTTTATTGTGGCACTATTCACAATAGCAAAGACTTGGAACCAACCTAAATGTCCAACAATGATAGACTGGATTAAGAAAATGTGGCACATATACACCATAGAATACTATGCAGCCATAAAAAATGATGAGTTCATGTCTTTTGTAGGGACATGGATGAAGCTGGAAACCATCATTCTCAGCAAACTATCACAAGGACAAAAAACCAAACACTGCATGTTCTCACTCATAGGTGGGAATTGAACAATGAGAACACATGGACACAGGAAGGGGAACATCACACTCTGGGGACTGTTGTGGGGTGGGGGTATGGGGGAGGGATAGCATTAGGAGATATACCTAATGCGAAATGATGAGTTACTAGGTGCAGCACACCAACATGGCACATGTATACATACGTAACAAACCTGCACGTTGTGCACATGTACCCTAAAACTTAAAGTATAATAATAATAAAATTTAAAAAATAGTAATAATAATAAAAAGAAAAGAAAATCCCATTTTCTGAGGAGAAATTCAAGTGAGCTGCATAAATTTGCATAAGCAATGAGCAGCCAAATGTTAATCACCAAGACAATGGGGCAAATGTCTCCAGGACATGTCAGAGGCCTCTGGGCCTTTCCATCACAAGCCAGGAGGCCTGGAAGGAAATTATGGATTTGTGGGCCGAGCCCAAGGTTCCCATGCTGTGTGTAGTCTAGGGACTTGGTGCCCTGCATCTGAGCCACTCCAGCTGTGACTAAAAGCAGCCACGGTACAGCTTGGGCCATGGCTACAGAGGCCTTGGCAGCTTCCCCGTGGTGTTGAGCCTGCTGATACATGGAAGTCAAGAATTTACATTTGGGAACCTCTGCCTAGATTTCAGAGGATGTATGGAAATGCCTGGATGCCCAGGCAGAAGTTTGCTGCAGGGGCGAGGCCTTCATGAAGAATCCCTGCTATGTCAGTGTGTAAGGGAAATGTGAGGTTGGAGCCTCCACACAGAGTCCCTACTGGGGCACTGCCTAGTGGAGCTGTGAAAAGAGTGCTACCGTCCTCCATGTGTGGTGGATCCACCAGCAGCTTGCACCATGCACCTGGAAAGGCTGCAGACAATCAACACCAGCCCGTGAAAGCAACCAGGAGGGAGACTATACCCCACAAAGCCACAGGGGTGGAACTGCTCGAAAACATGAGAAACCACCTGTTACATCAGCATGACCTGGATGTGAGACATGGAGTCAAAGAAAATCATTTTGGAGATTTAAGATTTGACTGCCCTGCTGGATTTTGGACTGGCATGGAACTTGTAGCCCCTTTGTTCTGGCCAGCTTATCCCATTTGGAATGGTTGTATTTACCCAATGCCTGTACTCACACTGTACCTAGGAAGTAACCAAGTTGCTTTTGATTTTACAGGCTCATAGGTGGAAAGAACTTGCCTTGTCTCAGATGAGACTTTCAACTGTGGACTTTTGAGTTAATGCTGAAATGCATTAAGACTTTGGGGGACTGTTAGGAAGGCATGATTGGTTTTGAAATGTGAGGACATGAGATTTGGGAGGGGCCAGTGGTGGAATGATATGGTTTGACTCTATCCCCAACCAAATCTCATCTTGAATTCCCACGTGTTGTGGGAGGGATCCGGTGGGAGGTAATCGAATCATAGGGACAGGTCTTTCCCATGCTGTTCTCGTGATAGTGAAAAAGTCTCACAAGATCCGATGGTTTTATAAAGAGGAGTTTCCCTTCATAAGTTCTCTTCTCTTGTCTGCTGTCATGTGAGATGTGCCTTTTACCTTCGCCATGATTGTGAGTCCTCCCCAGCCACGTGGAGCTGTATGTCCACTAAACCTCTTTCTTTTGTAAATTGCCCAGTCTTGGGCAAGTCTTTATCAGCAGCATGAAAATGGACTAATACAGTGTCTATTGAAAAAATTATATTAAACTTTAGTTAAGTCTGGTAATTTAATATGATTATTTAGGTAACTTAGGCTCTAATTGTCTGACCCATATGAATTCTTTCACAGGTTTTCACCTACTCATGTTCATTTTTCTTATGTGTATGCATAAATTAGATGTCTAATATTACCTTTGTGATAGAGGGTAAGTAGTGTTCTCTGATTCCTGAGGAGAGGTCTGGTCCCGTGCTTGTGGATAGATAAGCTGACCTTCTAATTGGATTGATGGCCACTAAGCTGTGACTGATGCCGCCTCTGGGTGAGGGTTGCAGAATGCTAAGACTAGAATAACTTTCTTTTTTCAGCAAAAACCCTCCCTTGTCCCCTGATGACTTGGCTGCATCTTAGCCATTTCATTTCTACAACATGTATGCCCTCAGGCAAGCATGCCAGACTACAGTCTTCCCCTCAGGGGCAGCTGGTGTCTGGTGAGAGCATAATTCCTGGCATGTTAAATGTGAAGCAAGCAACCTCTGAACTTTTACAATTAAAAAAATGTATGTGCATTTAAAAAAAAAATGTTTTTATGAAAAAATATATTTCAGCAATGTTAGGATGTATAAATGTTTCTGAAGGACCATTATTTCAAGCAACTAAGTTTTTCTGTTTTATTATTAAATGTACTTACAAAGATAACATGAATTAGAGAGTAAGGAAATTACGTTATTTGGACAATTAAATTTAAAAACTTGTTGGGAACATCCAGTTCTTTTGTAAAATTAAGGTTGTCTCTTTTTTTTTCACTTTGCATTGGAAAGCACTAGAATGTAATAATTTAGAACACTCTTTCTTCCTCGATTAAAATCCTGATGATTTCATTTAGTAGCTGTGTGATACTGAGAATGTTACCTAAGCTCTCTAACCTTAGCTTCCTTGCCAAAATAAAGAGCATAATGACAGCTCATATCTCATAGGGTAATTTAGAAGAAAGAAAAATAATGTCTTACAATATTAATTGGCACTTAATAACACTCAATAAATTGGTGCTTAATAACACTTTATAACACTCAATAAATATAAATATTAAAATTATAGTGTTCACTTCCATATTACTGACATTGTATTGAATCTAGTTTCTAATCTTCAAAATTAACCTTTATGAATAAATTATGTTGATTATTCTATAATAAATTGTTACTAATATTTTTATTTATATTAGTGGTTTTATGTGTCATTTCTCTTATCAGGCAAAAATTTTTTTGAAAATAAGTCAATGTAAAATAATAATAAATCTCTGAAAGTATTTCATCTCAGTCCATACTTTCCATCTTATGATATATCCATAAAAATATAAGGTTCTAATTCAGTTCATGCCTTGCCAAAAGCCTGAAAGGAGAAAAATGGAAAATGAAATATATAGTTTTAACTATGCCCATTTCAATCTATCTTCATTACCACCCCTACTGTCCTAGTTTAGTACCAGGCTCTCTTGCTAGTGCCAGTGCCATCATTTTCTAAGTGTCTATCTTTACCCATGCTAACCTCTCTTCCAAACTGTCCTGCACATTTCAGTCACAGTGATTGATTTAAAAGAGCAATTTTGGTCTTGTTTGTTTCCTGCTTTGAATCCTTATAGGGATTTATGTTACCTTGAATGTAGACAAAGCTTCTTAATATGAATGAATGAGTCCTACATGGTTTGTTCTCTCTCGAGCTTTTTAGCCTCACATTGCATGCCCTCTTTTATAGTCACACTGGTCTATCAATCCTTCATTATTTCAGTACCCTTTCTTGGCACTGATACTTTATAATAGCTGTTCTATTCTTCCTTCTCTCCTCTTTCCCTATTTAACTCTTTTTAAACTCTTATTCATCCTTTGGCTATTAGCCTATCATTTTTGAAATGAATTTTTGTCTGACCTACATAGCTGGATTAAATTTTATTCTTTTAACACTATAAACTCCTTACTTTGGAAAACTTTACACCAATGCCATGTCTTTTCATAATTCCCATTGTGAACCATGCATCTATCAATAAGGAAAACTATAGTCAATGGTCAATTACCAGTCCTCACCTTATTCAAATTCTTTGTACTATTTGACACCATCTTCTTGAAATAATAACCTTGTAATTCAAGACATCACATTCTCCTGAATTCCTGTCTCAAGAGTTTCTTCTCAGACTCATTTGCTAAATTTTCAAACTCAAACCCCTGAAATTTAAACCTCTAATATTCAGTATTCATCCAATGTATTTTATCTGTTCACTACCTAAGGAATTTATAACTTTTAAAGTTCTAAAGGGACACACACACACAGACACACACACATACATACACACACACGTTATTGTGTATATATGGGTATGGAGCTAGGGATATATATACACACGCACACACACACGTATATATACATACACATATATAGATATAGGTATAGATATAGATATAGATATAGATAGCACTCAAATGTATATCCTTAGCTCCATCCTCAAAGCTGAGTTTGAGCGTTACCCATTGCCTATGCAATATCTCCTCTTGAACAACTCATATCATTTCAAACTTTACAAACCAAAACTGAAACCCCAATCTTCCAAAAATAAATATACCCTAGTTTCCCACAACATCATTCTTAGAATATTTTAAATAAATATTTGGAAATTCGCTGTGACTTCTCCCTTTCTCTTAAGCTCACTTCCAGTCTATTCATAACTTCAGCTAGGATGCTTTAACTCGTAAGGATAAGCCAAATCTAACCATTTCACCCACCTCCACTAGTACCATCCTTGTCTAAGTCAACATAAGATCTTGCTTAGTATATTAGAATAGTATCCTAAGAACTCTTCCTATATCTTATATTGCCTCTTTCAGTCTATCATCAACAAAACAGCTAAGGAAATATTTTCTGAAACATCAAGCCACATTATATCACCCTCTAATGGCTTCTCCTCATAGTTAGAATAAAGTGCCATGTTATTGCTGTGACCTAAAAGTTCCTGCATGCTCTGTCCCCTAAATCTATCTAGGCTCATTTCCTAAATCTCTATTTTTATCACCCTTAATAATTTTGCTCTGGCACGTTGGAATTTTTGCTGATCTCAGTACAAAACAGCAGACTCCTTTTAGGTTTTTTCACTTTCTCTTTTCTCTATATAATATTACCTATATAATATTATCTTTCCTCAAATAGTTAAGTTGATCAGGTTGCTCTTAATACTACCTCCACAAAGAGAAACTCATAACCATTCTGTCTAAATGCTCTCCTTTTTATTGCCCATTTTCATGTCCTTCTTTACTTTTAATTACTCGATGTTACCTACCTATAAAAATAACATTATATATATATGTATATTTGGGCTGTTTTGGTTCATGCACCCATACTAAAATGTAAATTTTATGAGGACTTATTTAACTAAGTTATCTTTAGTACCTTGAAGAGTACCAGACATTTAGTAAGTTCTCAATAAATGTATATTCAATAAATAAATTGTAAGTGTTCGAAAGATACTTGGTGAATAAATAAATATATTTTAAAATGCATGCATTTTTTTCCAGATATGTAGGCATAGTTTGTGTCAGTCTTCATAGTCTACCACTGAAAAATCTGGATATAATTTTATAAATAGCACATGAATATATAGGAGAAATACCAAAGCACTGAGAACAGGGTCCAAGATCTAGGAAAGATATTAAGTTTAGAATTGAGTACAACATTCTGAGTAGATTTTTACTTTGAAGTGAAATGATTTCTAAGCTGAAATAGCCGGTCTAGAAGCCAAGTAGCTTACATTATGTGAGAAAATAAAAGATGAAGAAGCACAGAGGAAATGAATAGGGAAGCAGAGAAGCTGAGTAAAAATTGGTGACTAAGACATCGATAGGCTGAGTAGAGCTGTAGACAATTTCGTGAACCTAGGAGTGAAGAGCATCCAAGGCAGATTAGCCAAGACAAACACCCCAGACTGTCCATTGTGATTCAGGAAGGGCTATTCATATGAGTTAATATTATCCAATAATAGCCCAGCTTAACAAACACAAAATCTTTGCATCAAATTAACATAATGCAGGACTGAATCAAAACTATCTGCTTCTACTTTATATTTATGCTAAGAGCAAAAGAATGATCCTCTCTGGAATCAGACAGTATCATCTAGAGTTTCAAATGATCCCTACAATTTTTATAATGTCTGACATTCAATAAAAACTTGACATTTTTGAACTCAAGAGTAAGTACCTGAAAAAAAATAGCGAAAAAAGAAACAATAAAAAGAGACTCACAGGAAATCTATTCATTTTAAGTTTTAGAAATGTACTTAAATGTACTCATAAAAAATAGAAGACAAGATAGAGAATTCCAAAGAGGGTTATAACCTATAAAAGTTATCAAATAGAAGTATTGAATAAAAACACAATAAATAAAAATTTAGAATACAAAAGGAGTTTTGCAGAAGATTAAATAAAGCTGAAGAGAAAGGATTGTACTGGAAGATCATCCAGTATAAAATTTCTGTACTATATTACAGAGGTCAAATAATGTTAAGCATAGCTTTAATAATATATATGACACAGTTAAAGGGTTTAGTAGGTGTATAATTGGGATACTAAAGGGAGATGACATAGATAATGAGACAGACACAATAAATAAAGGAACAGTAACTAAGATTATTCCAAAGCTGTTGAAATATATCACCCCATAAATTCAGGAAATGTTATGAATCCCAAGTAGGATAAACACAAAGTAATCACTCAGAACCACATTATTATAAAACAGCTGACAACCACACACAATGAGTAAAAATAAAAATGGCAGCTGAACTCTCAAAAGAAATAATGAATGTCTATTTAGAATTCTATGCCTATCAAAATATGATATCCAGAAATAAAGATAAGGATAACTTCAGACAAAATCTGAGAACATTTATCAATAAATGTTCCAACTTGGGAAAATTCTAAATAAGTCTTTAAGCAGAATGAATATGATACCATTTTAAAATCCAAATGCAAGAAAAAATAAGAAGTGACAGGAGGATAATCTAATTGAACGTTGTTCAAAGTAATACTAATATCTTAGCTTAAATTTGGTATTATTAAAATGCATAGGAACAACAATAAAACAGGCAATAAGGAGGTAAGTAGAGTTAACATATCAAAGCTGCAAAAACATTTCAAATATTTTAGATCTATTAAATTATGAATACAAATTATAATTTTTAGGTTAAGCCTTACATAAATAGTTAAAATAAAAGTATATCAAAAGATGTAATAGTGGAAAGTACTTAATTTGAAAGGAGGCAAAAAGAAATAGAAACACAGAAATATAGAGAAACTGGATAAATAGAATATGACTAGTTGGCAGATTTAAACTACAAAATATATCTCTTCTCGGTCTTTTGGCTAAGATCAAGTGTAAACTACCAAATATAGTAAAGATGATAAATCCGAACAGACAATTCCAGATAAAAGATAAAGACTTTCATGGGATAAAAATACAAAAATTAAAAGTTATATGAAGCCCACAAAACCCATTTTAAACATAACGTAAAAATAGATTTTTGAGACAAGATACAGTGCTAGAGATAGAGAGGCAAATTTCACATAACAAACACTTTGGCTAGAAAACAAAACAATTCAAATTTCATGTATCTAATAACATATCCTGACAATATATAAAGCAAAAATGGACATAACTAAAAGAGAAATTAGCTAATTCAATACAATAGTGTAAAATTTTACCAAATTTTTCTCAGTAAATAATAGAAAAGCAGACCAAAAATTGTAGAGGACAATGAATAATTCAAACAATACAAATGACATATGGACATAAGTGTCATACATAGAACACACAATACTGCAGAATTCCCATTTTGACATATACATGGACATTTGTCAAAAGTGATCATGTGCTTGGCTAGACAGCATGTCACACAATGGTCACAAGGTGAAATTATACAGTCATATCTCTGACAACAATAGAAAAATGCTAGAAATCAACGATAAAGATAACTATAGTATTCTGAGTATGGACAATAATTGTGGCCAAATGATTTTGATGTGTTTGCTAATTTTTCTAGGAGATAGAGAACATCACACATTTATATAACTTGTAAGTAGAGAAAAAGCGTTCCAACAAAATTTTCATGTCCAACACATAATGTCCAAGTTTTCAGATGTAGAGGGAGAAGAATGGGCGCTAAAACTCACAACAATTGAACTCACAGACATAGAGAGTAGAAAGATGGTTACCAGAAGCAGGGAAGGGTAGTGGGGGACACAGGAATGGTTAAAGGAGTACAGAAAAACAGTTAGAAAGAATGCATACGAACTGCTATTTCATAGCACAACAGGGTGACTATAGTCAATAATAGCTTAATTGTATTTTTATTTTTTTTGAGACATAGTCTTGCTTTGTCACCCAGGCTGGCATGAAGTGGTGCAATCTCAGCTCACTGCAACCTCTGCCTCCTGGGTTCAAGTGATTCTCCTGCCTTAGCCTCCTGAGTAGCTGGGACTACAGGGGCATGCCACCATGCCCAGCTAACTTTTGTATTTTTAGTAGAGATGGGGTTTCACCATGTTGGCCAGCCTGGTCTTGAACTCCTGACCTCAAATGACCTGGCCACCTTGACCTCCCAAAGTACTGGGAATACAGGCATCAGCCACTGTGCCCAGCCATTATTGTACGTTTTAAAATAACTTAAAGAGTGTAATTGGATTGTTTGTAACTCAAAGGATAAATGCTTGAGAAGAGGGATACCCCATTCTCCATGATGTGTTTATTTCACATTGCATGGGTATAAAAAACATCTCATGTGCCCCATAAATATATACACTGATATGGTTTGGCTGTGTCCCCACCAAAATCTCATCTTGAATCGTTGCTCCAACAATTCCCACGTGTTGTGGGAGGGACCTGGTGGGAGGTAATTGAACCATTGGAGCGGGTCTTTCCTTTGCTGTTCTCCTGATAGTGAGTAAGTCTCATGAGATCAGATGGTTTTACAAAGGGGACTTCTCTGCACAAGTTTTGTAATTCTCTCTTGTCTGCTGGCATGTAAGACATGCCTTTTGCCTTCTGCCATGAGTGCAAGGCCTCCCCAGCCATGTGAAACTGTGAGTTCATTAAACCTCTTTTTTTTTTAATAAATTACACAGTATCGGGTATGTCTTCATCAGTAGCGTGAAAAAGCACTAATACATAAGCCTACCATGTACCCACGAAAATTAAAAATTTAAAAATTTAAAAAGAAAGGTTTACAAAATAAAACAAAAAAGAGAGACTCTGTAAAAAGGATAGAAAGTAGCAGAGGTCTCTGAAAAAAGCATCTACAAAATTACCAGAATAAAGAGAAAGAGAAACAGTAAGTGTTAGACTATTGAATACCAATAAGGACTCGTAAGTCACAGCACTGGCAACAAAGAGGCTGGAAAATCTGCAGGACTGGAAGTGCAAGACTCAAAGAAGAATCATTGCTGAAAAAGAATCAGATGTATAGAAAAGGGGTGATACTCCCTGGAGACAAGGCAGTGAAGAGAAAGAAAGCAGAACCATCTGTGAAGGTTACTGAGCAAAAGAGGAGAAAACTGATAGAAGAGGACATTCTTAAATTGGGAATCCTGTATATGAATTAAAAATAGCAAAATACATATAAAACTATTTTAAACCATCGGAAAATATAAACAAAAGCCTTTCCGATTATGAAAGTTATTTTTCCAAAAAACAATGCAAAGCTGAATAACATTACACATATCAGTTGAAACTGAATTGAATATTCTCAACTATGAACTTACAAAAATGGAAAATCTCTTCTATCAAAATGATTACAACCAAGAAGAGCATATTCCCCAATAGGAAGAAATAAACTAAAATTGACTGAACTCAGGAATGAAATCACGGAGAAGGAGGAGCTGAATAGCCTACGAAGAAAGTCCTGGGCTCACCCTGAGCTTTGCATGCATAAAAATGGCCCAGAGCAGTCTACTAAGGGCTTTATGAACAAAGGTAGAGTCCCACCCAGAACAATAATGGATTTTGGGTAGCAGATACATGGGACACACCTGAATTGTACAGCAAAAACTTTTAAAATTAAACTATCATTAGAACCAAAGCCTACAGAAGACTGGACTTAACTGGGTTTATTCCCTGACAAAACAAAAAACAACATTCTCCATAGGATCTCAAAAGGACTAAACTGTAAACATCATATTCACAATGTTCAAGTTGTAATCCAAAATTACTTGTAATACAGTAAAGCAGGAAAATCTCAATAACTTTAAAGGGAAAAGACAATCAGCAGATTTCAAACCTAAGATGACTCTGATATTGTTAGAATTGCCAGACTTTTGAAGCAGATATTCTGAACATGATGCATGACATAAGGGAAATCATGATATGAAAATTTTGACTTATCAAAAGAAAAATAGGTATTATAAAAATAATTGAAAATTTCAACTGAAAAACAACTGAATTTTAAAAAAAATGTCATTGAATGGGCTCAAGAGTAAAATGGAGGAGACTGAGAAAAGTGAACTTGAAGATAAATCAATAGAAATGATCCAATCTGAAGAACAGAGAGAAAGATTTAAAAAAATGAACTGAGCCTCGGGGAACTCAAAGACAATGTCAAAAAGTCCAACTTTTGTATCGTTGGTGTCCTATAGGATACAGGAAAGATATTAATGCATGCAAATATTTGAAGGTATTATACTGGAAGAGAATTTTCCAAGTCTCTATGATTTTTCTCCTCATTTTGTGAGCATAGATAGACACTGATAATCTTTGCTCTGGGTTAAATTTTAAAGGATATTGTATACTGGGCAACCTTGGAAGACAGAGATGGTGTCTGCCTCTAGAGCAGAGAGGAGTTTGTCTCTGCTCAGTATAATAAACCCATTTCATCTGGTGGTTTCCTAAACTCAAGTCTCCTTAGCTTGTTGCAAATTTACTACCCTCACAGCCTCCACTTGGGCTGTTCCTCATTACCCCTGTGAGATTTGGGGCCAAGTGTAATTGATGTGAACATAAAGCTTATGCTGCTTGTTGTGCCATAAGTAAGAAAGTTCTTTTTCTGACCCAGGCATCTAACATCTTCTGCCAGCACACATGAAACTACAGCAAGTTCTCTTGTAATTTTGCAAGTAGGGTAAAATATCTGACCCTTCATAGTTCCTGACAGATTTTGGAGATGAGGATTGGATGCTGAGAGAGATGTGGTTTTGTAGAAGGATAGGGGAAGAGCCCCCTTGGGTCAGGTTACAGAATGTGAGAAGACTGATAGCAAATGTTCTTGTCTAAGTAGTGGACAAGGAGGGGAGGTAAGGGAATTCTACTGTCTTACCTGTTAATAAATATTTAGAGGCTGATCACGTGGTAAGGTTGAAACAAGCAACCCAAATAATGCTTTGGCTTTTACTCTCCTCTGTGTGAGAGGAAGAAAAGATATGATTATGATAATGAGGTGGCAAGTCCCATGGCTCCAGCTGAATTGCCATGTGGAGGTTGCTTCTTAGTTAAGGAGTCCCCAGTGATAAATGGTGTCAACAATGACAATATAGAGCTTTGAGAGGATAAAAAGTATTAGAATTTCAAATTGGTTGAGCTAAAATCAACCAGTGGGCCATTTCAAACAATTCAGACAATATGTATCTTCCCACTCTCTCTCTAAAGGGGACTGACAACCATGTATGCTCATCTGAGTATTCTGGGGAAAATTAGATGGAGGAGGGTTTCAGATTTCTATTGCTTTCTTGGAAACATTTGGTTAATTCACCATCCTTAGTTCCAGATTCAGCTGGGGACGTGACATTCAATTTCAGCTTAAGGGCATTTGGGCAGAGCACAGCATGAAACGGAAGCCAATGCATTCTTGTGGGTGTGGTCCTTTGGCTAATTCAGTGTACTGCTCTTATTGATTTTATATATGAGTAAATAATAATTGATCTTTATAAACTGGTACTTTACCATGCTATAAGTTCCAGAGGGAATTTAGAGGGATTCAAAAGAGCTGCAGGTATACAAGTTCTAGTGGAACAAACTTTCCTGTCATTTTCTACATATGGGTGAGTAAGAATTTATTACAAGTGGTTCTGCCCTGTGATTTCCAAAGCTTTCCTAAATGGCTGATGTCTTGTGAATTGGCATATCAGATGCCTCAGCCTCTACTTCTCTGACTGTGATGTTATTACATCTCTGCCATCAGGGTGTCTGATAACTGTAAGAAAACAAATGGGCCTGATCTCCAAGTAAACTTTCCTGGGACCATATGGGGAATTCACAAAGTTTGAACTCTCTAGCAGTCAAGGCAAAACTGCTCTCTCTTCATGCTTCAACAGTCAAAAAAGAAAGCTCAACACCTCACTGGACCATTTGCTAGAGACAGTATGTGCCTCACTTGGACATTTTACTTGGTCCTTTATGTCAGCTAACCCATATATCAGTATCCTTTAAGTTGTGCATAAACCAACAAGCTGCATAGGAAACTCTCCAGGAAGCCATGACTTACTCTTTAGCTTTAGGTACCACAATCCTAATGTCAGCTTTGAGCTGCACATCTCTTAATGATTTTGACTGATGATTTTGCCAACTGGGTTCTCTGGCAAAGAGATGCAGACTCTACCTAGGAATTCCCCTTAGGAGTTTTTACTCCTCACTTCTCTGACTTGCACACAAAGTCTCACTTCTGAAAAGCAATTGTAGCTGGCTGTTTGCTTTTCACAACTAAATACCTGACCCAGAGACGCTTTTTTTCTCTCTATTATTATATTCCCATTTTGGGGTGGCTCAACTAAGACTTGATGAATAACAAGGAGGGAAGAACCTCACTTGACAAATGGAAGTAGTATATTAAGCAACTCATTGGCCTGGCTCAGAAACATCTCATCTGTACATGGTAAAGTGGAAGCTGTTCCTCGGTGTGAATATTATTTCTCATTCTACTGCATTAAACAAAGTTAGGGCTCAGTAGGTCCATGATTTGCAAAGATTCCTCCTAATGTCTATGCTGGGTTCACTGATGTTTCAGCTAAGCAGAAACAAAATGGTATCTACTGAACTACGATGCCTCTTCAGCCTCTGCCTCAGCTCTGTAAGAACCAAAAATAGATGTGGTCATGCCTTCCCACTGAGCAGAACTCAAGGTCATTCTGATAACTATGACCAATGCTCCCTTGTAAGAAACTGTTATATGTCTGTTATCTCTTGGGCTGTTGTCAATAGCCTAGTGATTGAAGTGCCACTTGGAAAACCGTAGCCTGGCATATTAAAGATCCCTTTCTTTGAAATAACAAACTGTGGAAACAAATCACAGTTAATGATGGAGACTTTTGGGTCTCTTATGTAGGTGCTCACTCCAGAGCATAGCCAGTCTACAACAGATTAGACCTAGAAAATTTAACACTTACCTATACTCGCGTGATAATTTTGTGAAGGATTTTACTTCCAATCTCAACAAAATGGAGGATGGGGAAAGAGAAAGAGAAGTCCATAAGGTAAACAATTAACAATTTGTAAATCTTGAAAATATAAATTAGACACTCTTAGGAAACATCTGCATTTTCCAGTGAAAGTGAAATTGACACTAATTTGTGTGTTACATTTCTAAGAAATTGTCTTTATTTCAAGATCCAAATGACTACTGTAATAACAAGAGCAGTTAAGTAGTTATTTGTTCTGTACTCTTTCAATTTGTGCATATTTTTATTTGACTGAATTATTTTGATAATTTTAATTTTAATGTTGTGAGGGTTTTTTTTTATGGAAAGATTTTTTTTCTTGAGGCTGCGAAAAGAGGTATTTGCTTTGCAGCATTCAAATATTTTTGACTATACAGAAAAATAATCATCTAAACGTACTCAACACAGAATGTAAAGTTTTAGTAAAATTAAAATAAGACTTTTCAATATCACAGTTCCAGTCACAACAAAAGTGTGTTTATTTACAATGAAAATGTTATTAAAATAGTGTGCTGTACATAATAAGAATATTATATGAGAACTTTTTTTTTTTTTTTTGAGATGGGGGTCTCGCTCTGTTGCCCAGGCTGGAGTGCAGTGACACGATCTCGGCTCACTGCAAGCTCTGCCTCCTGGGTTCATGCCATTCTCCTGCCTCAGCCTCAGGAGTAGCTGGGACTACAGGCGCCTGCCACCACACCTGGCTAATTTTTTATATTTTTAGTAGAGACAGGGTTTCACCGTGTTAGCCAGGATGGTCTTGATCTCCTGACCTCGTTATCCACCTGCCTCTGCCTCCCAAAGTGCTGGGATTACAGGCTTGAGCCACCGTGCCCAGCCTATATGAGAACATTTTGTGACATTATATTTTTATGAAAGGTCACAGATTCTATAATTTATTTTCATAACAGTCATTAGTAGTATTTACTTAGAGCTTTAATAATACTCTTTATTGGATTTAAAAGTGGGTTTTATCTGATGAGATATACCAATACCCATCAAGTGATAAATGGATGGAGATAGAGATTACTATAAATCAGGATTTTGAGAACATATGTTAAATAATAAGAAAAGGAAAAAGAGGAGTAACACAGAAGAATCTTTAATGCTTGCAGAATAAGTGGAGCTAAAATTTAAGATTTTAATTCAAATCTGTAGTTAATGTTCCTGTCATATTTATTTAGAGGTTATTGAGCAGTCTTTGTTTTTTGAAATTATACTAATTGTAGACTGCTGACTAACTCTGTGTGTGTCTCATACAAAGCAAGCATTTGTGATACATTTCAGAAATTAATGAACTGCTATGCCAATATTCATTTCACATGGCTGGTTTATTTAAGAACATTTGCCATTACTGATAAGAGAGTATCCCTGACCTCTTTTCTCTCCTGATCTGATGATACATAAGCAATCTTTTTCTCTAACATGTCTTATGATCTATATTCATCATATGTTATTGCAGAAGATAGACACTGATATATTTTGCCTTTATCATTTGTCTAACTACTGAAAAGTAAACTGTAGCTGAATCGTAGCCAGAAGTGACTTATTCAAAATATTTTTTACATATTTACATATATATACACATACATATGTGGATATATGTGTATAAACATAATGTACATGTTCATGTCTATATGACATAACCTAATTTATCTAACAGCTAAAGGATTTTGATAAAGGTTAACAAGAACATTTGAACTCATCTTAATTCCTGAAACTACATTTTGGTATCTTTTATCTTTTCTGGAAATATCTCCTAAAAATAGCACTTCCTGGGGTTTTCTTTTGTGAAAAGTTTGTAACTACAAGTTCAAATTATTTAATAGATTAAAGAATCTTCTACAAGCTTCTACTATAATGTGTATCTTTCAATAAATTGATACAATACATGTAATTGAAAAGTTTTTGTTTATAAATTTCTTTGTAGTATTTTTAAATTATATTTCACTATTTGCAGTGTCTCTCTTCAAGCAACCTCCTCCCCAAAGAGATGGACTGCTGTAGGTGTTAAGTGCGTGGTCCACATTTGGCAAAGGAAGTATAAGGCAGGTCTTGTATGCCTGACCCAAAATTTGATTTGACTCAGCAATCTTGACTATCCTATAGACATACAAACTCTTACAACTACTCTGTTGTTCTAGAATACAGGCAGGATTCCTGTCCTTCCCCAGAAGTTAATCTTTGCTTTGGTAGAGGGCGTTGGACATGTGCAGGTCTCTTCTCCTGTCCCTAGTGACAGACAGCTTTTGCCTAGTATATATACTGTACCTAGTATATATGCTGTAGCATATTTTACATTTATGAGTGCAGAAACCTTGTGGCCAGCAGGTCTCCTTACCTGTCCCTGGTGACAGATAGCTTTTGCCTAGTACCAAGCAGCATGTTGGACAGGTGGGCCTGGACTCCTCAGCTTCACCCTCTCCCTGGAATCAGCCAATCTCTGCTTATGCAGGTCAAGGCCACAGACAGATTTCCTACCCCTACCCAAGGGGCAGTAAACATTTTCCTGGGTTCAGATCAGAGTCCTGGTGTGGGAGACTTCTTGTTTTTTCCTTAGCAGTATGCAGGTTTTGTCTCATGTCATAGGAAGTTACAGTGTAGGTCTTTCACCTGTACCCAGGGGCAGATGAAAACAATCTTATACTCAAGTGGGGCCTATAAAGTGATTGGGATCCTCAGCAATCTACTAATCCAACCTCAGACCTAAAACGGTCCTGCACACCTACACCACTGAACAAGACTCTCTCAAGTCTTCTGCCCTGGTCCCAGTCTTTATTGCTTGGAAGTTGCTCTTGGAAAAGATCTGGCAAATGTGTGCAAACTCCCTTGTATCCACCACTACCTGAGATTGTGCACTGTCACACTAGCTAGCATTGTTATTTAAGCAAACTCCTCCCTTGTGGAAACTCCCTTTTGTCCACAGTTATCTGAGATTGTACACTGTCACATTAGCTAGCATTGTTCTTTAAAATGTGTTTGAAAATATACCTATTTTCATATTTATTTTCAAGGTGACTACTTTTTTCTGCCATGTTCTGTCAAAAATAAAATGGATTGAGTGTCACATCTTTCTTTTGAGATGTTTGTCACTCTGGTTTACCTGGTTGCTTTGTGACATCATCTACAGGATGCCTTTTAAAGAAAAAGTTAATTTTTGTACCCGTTCTCTTGCTATAGTGGGAGCAATATTCTTTGTGACTATTTATATTCTACACAGAAGTGGAACTTCCTCTATGATAGATTTGCATGTAAAAATTTAAACATTATGCATATCAAGGATATAGAAGGAGCTACTATAGTATTTTAGATGTTCTCTCAATAGGAAGTAATGCTCAGATTATTTTAATATGTGTGCATTACCATGATCATCTTTCCATATTTTTAAGTAAAACAAAAGTTTCCAAGAAGCACAAAAGTTTATAAACAAAGCATGAAAGGCTTCAAGTCCTATAAAAGCCACTGATTAGAAGAAAAAAAATTAAAAGTAATAAAGCATATTGAGAGTAGTTAATCCCTAAGAAAATGTGGCACATATACACCATGGAATACTATGCAGCCTTAAAAAAGGATGAGTTCATGTCCTTTGTAGGGACATGGATGAAGCTGGAAACCATCATTCTCAGCAAAATATCGCAAGGACAAAAAACCAAACACTGCATGTTCTCACTCATAGGTGGGAATTGAACAATGAGAACACATGGACACAGGAAGGGGAACATCACACACTGTGGACTATCGTGGGGTGGGGGAAGGGGGAAGGGATAGCATTAGGAGATATACCTAATGTAAATGATGAGTTAATGGGTGCAGCACACCAACATGGCACATGTATACATATGTAGCAAATCTGCATGTTGTGCACATGTACTCTAGAACTTAAAGTATAATAAAAAATATAAATAAATAAATAAATAAAATTAAAATGATTATTAAAAAAAGAGAGAGTAGTTAATCCCTGTAAGAGGTAGGCTTGGCCATGCATATAACTTTCAAGTATATATTTTTTCTGTTACTGAGAAATTAAATAAAATAACATTGTTGTCTGTTGAAAGCTTGAGTTTCTAGCATGGTATAATGATTTTTACAAAATTAGAGAAACATCAAGTGCAATGCATTGATAGCAATTGTTGAATAATTTCATGTATTACCATGTCGATATAGCAATAACACCAGACATTTGAACATTTGAAAGTGATGCTTGGTGAGATAAATGTTTTGCTCAGGAAGTTAAGTTTCAAAGAAGGTATTAGATGATTTGAGAGAAATAATAGATGGAAACGCCTGCATACTTGGCAAAAGCAGCTTCTGTTGTAGAAGAACCACACATTCTAGGCACCGAATCTTTGGTAAAAAAAAAAAAAATTATGTCATGCACACACTTGATAACTACAAATGTCATGACTATGACTTAAACACAAGCATCATATTTTAAAAGTCATTTACAACATAGCCTCACATTATCAGGAAATAAATAATCATATGTATATATACCCACATTAGGTATTTGAGTATGTGCATTCATTTTTATTTTTCCTTCTGATTGTCTATCTCTAATAGTTTTGAGAATGTGGTTGATCTACTTATTCTTCTGGAGTCTTCAGTGAAAAGATAATTCTTTCCACAATATATTTATATTGGACATAATGAACTCTCAGGCATGTGTTGTTTTACTTATTACTTTATCAGTTTTCTCTTGCTCATCTTAACTTAAAACTAAACAGCAATGAGCTGGATCCTCTTCCTTACAAAGAAACTTCTCCTTAGGCAAATATTTAATAATAAATGTTTGTTAATAAACTAATTTGTTGGCTCATTTTGACCAAAAATAATTTCTATTTTTCACATACCTTTGATACCTTTTCACCATTTCTTTATTCTACAATAAATTATTCAATATCATTTGTGTGCAAAGAAACATATCTACTGATCAGTTCATTAAATGGTAAATAGTTAATGTTACAAATATTTTATATTATGCAAGCATCAAAAGTGCATTGTTATATAAGTGTTTAAATATATGTTAGTGATATTTGGGAAAACTTGATGTAGTTTAATAGATTAGAGATGAATTATTTTATATTTTAACACTTCAAAAATAAAATAGATTCATGCCATTTCAAAATGCGTAATTCAAAATGTTTTTAGGAACTCATCATATTTGTGTGCATATTTATATGTATATCATATTTGTATGTATAATACATACAAATGCATATCTATTTTATAAATATGTATAATGTACATACAAATGTACACACAAATACATATATATGTATAATGTATGAAAACTATCATGTGTTTTATAACAACCTCTTAAAAAATGTCTGATTATGAGTCATCAAAAGACACATTAAAGAGAATGAAAAAATAAGAAATACATAGGAGGAAAATGTTTGTATACAGACTAAATGAAGACTATCTTAAGAGAAAAACAACAGTAGATGAATCAGGTAGCTTAGGAAAGAGAATAACAAAATGGCAAATAAATGTATCAAATTATCCATAATTTCATTAGTAGTTAGGAAAATGGACAGTAAAACTAAATGAGATGCCATTAAATGCCCAGCAGATTCACATGATTTTACTCAAGTAAATATGATAAAGCTATCTGTTGTTGAGGATTAGGAAAAGTAGAGTTTTCCAGAAGCTGTTTATATGAATATAATTTTGTTAAACTTCTTTGGAAAACAGTTTTACATTATATAGTGTAGTTAGACATTTGCATATCCTGATACCCAGCAATTCTACATCTTAGAATGTACCCTGAGTAAGCTCTTGCACTTGAGTACTGAGACTTGTACAAGAAAATTTATAGCAGCAGTAGAACTTAGCAGTAAACTAAGTTAAAGGTTATTAGCAGTAAAACACTCAAAACAATCAAAATAGGTATCAACAATAAATTTGATAAATAGTGGTATTTTCAAACAATACCATGTGAAACAATATTATTTGTGCAATTTTTAGCCTATTGAGTTGAATATCTCTTTAACTGAAACTTCATCCTTCGAAAGCTCTGATCATAAGCTTCTGGTTTTACTCTTATCCCAGAGTAATTCTTACTCATTTTTTTGTAAGTTATTTACCGGCCCTAAAAACGTTGGTGACTTTCAAATTTATTTTCTCTTTCATCTTCCATCTCATTCTCCATGTTGGTAGTGGTTAATCTCATTCATAGAGGCAGCTTTAGCCTCTATCTATTTTTAGCTGAAAAATCTATACCTCTATTACAGATAGATTTCTACAGCTTCAGAGCCTTATACTATTTAATTCATCATTCAAAGTAAGATTTGTAAGAGTGAAAGATAGTGCTCCACTTAAAAACAGCAAGAATAAACCATCGCTGTCTTGGTCAAATTGAGATGAATGTACTACTACTTATATCAAACTACCTTTTGGTATTTCTGTTTTGATTTCCCACAATCATCTCAAATTCACATTTCTTTTATTGAATTTATCTTCTCTTGATTCACATCAGCTTTTTTCTTCCATTCCCTCATGGCAATTTCTACAGTAATCTACTTAAATCTCACAAGTCAGAAACAGGAGTCATCTTCAACTTGTTCACCCTCTCTTTCCACATTAAGTCAGTTGCTAGTCCCTTTCTATTCCACTTTTAAAACATCTTAGGGATATTTATATTTCTCTGTACTCCTAAATTTCTATTCTAATTAACTCTAAGCTTTAATTCTCTGTTATATTACCGCAGTTCCATAAAATTCTTTTTTCCTGCTCCCATCCTTATATGCCAGGCCAACATTTGTACTACAGCTCTAAGCAACATCTAAAAACAAAAATCTGATCATATTTCTTGTATATGCTGCCCATTAGCCTTAAGATGAGGGTTTAGAAGTCTTTTTATTATCTCTAAATATCTTTCTATGATTCTGTGTCTCTGCCTCTCTCCAATCTCACATTCAGCTTTAGTGGCATTCTGAATTCTTTTCAGAACAATTTATTTATTTTTTCGTACTCCTCTTGTCTTTGCAGCTGCTACTCAATTTTGTTGAAACCCTTAACAACATCTCCTTTCTGTTTTTCTAATTCCTAAACATCAATCATGCCCCAATGTGGACATCTTTTTGTCCATAAAACCTTTTTTGACTCTTCTTTGAGTTCATTTGGGTTGCCATAATGAAATGCCATAGACTTGGTAGCTTATGAACAAAAGAAATTTATTTATCAAGGGTCTGAAGGCTGGAAAGTCTAAGATCAAGGTTCTGGGAAATTCAGTGTCTGGTGAGAGTCTGCTTCCTCAGACGACCTTCTTCTCATTGTAACCTCACATGACAGAATAGACAAGAGAGTTACATTGAACATCTTTTATTAGGGGACTAATCCCATTCTTGAGAGCTGTGAGCTAATGATTTAACCACCTCCCAAAGGCCCCACTTCTTAATACCATAACTTTGGGAATTAAGATTTCAACATATGGCTGGGTGTGGTGGCTCACACCTGTAATCTCAGCACTTTATGAGGTCAAGGGGGGCAGGTCACGAGGCCAGGAGATCAAGACCATCCTGGCCAGCGTGGTGAAACCCCGTCTCTAACTCAAAAAATAAAAATTAGCGAAGCACAATGTCGCACACCTGTAGTCCCTGCTACTCAGGAGGCTGAGGCAGGAGAATCACATGAACCCAGAGGCAGAGACTGCAGTGAGCCAAGATCCACACTATTGCACTCCAGCCTGGGCGACAGAATGATACTCTGTCTCAAAAAAAAAAAAAAAAAAAGATTTCAACATATAAATTGTTGGGGGCATAAACATTTCATTCATTAAAACTCCCTAAGCCTCTTAGGTATTCCTTCTTTGTGTTCCTATAGCATCTTCATATTTTATACTGTCTCTTTAGCTTCCTATAACGTAAAGGTTAAAAGAACAGGACTCAGCCCAGTTTTGTATATTACAGTGCCTGACATAGCATATATGTTTAATAACTACTTGTTTATTTCTTTGATTTTATTTGTCTTATTTCATATATTTATTTACCTTAGAATTTGCATTCTCATTGTAAACTTTGATTCAGTTTAGACTGAAGACTGGTGTATTAGTCCATTCTCATGCTGCTAAAAAGACAGGGTAATTTAAAAAGGAAAGAGGTTTAATTGACCACAGTTCAGCCTGGCTGGGCAGGCCTCAGGAAACTTACAATCACGGTGAAAGGGGAAGCAAACACATCCTTCTTCACATGGTTGCAGAAAGGAGAAGAATGCAAGCTGAATGAAGGTGGAAGCCCCTTACAAAACCATCAGATCTCATGAGAACTTATTCATTATAATGAGAATTATGGGGTAACCACCCCCATAATTCAATTCCCTTCCATCAGGTCCCACCCACCACATGTGGAAATTATGGAAAATATAATTCAAGATCATATTTGGGTGGGGGCACAGCTAAACCATATAATTCTGTCCCTGGACCCTCCCAAATCTCATGTCCTCACATTTCAAAACACAATGATGCCTTTCTCACAGTCCCCCAAAGTCGTAACTCATTGGAGAATTAACCCAAACTCCAGATACAAAGACTCATCTGAGACAAGGCAAGTCTCTTCCACCTACTTACCTGTAAAATTGAAAGCAAGTTAGTTACTTTTTAGATACAATGGAGGTACAGGCATTTGGGAAATACACACATTCCAAATGGGAGGAAGTAGCCAAAACAAAGGGGCTATATGCCCCATACAAGTCTGAAATCCAATAGCGCAATCATTAAACCTTAAAAATCCAAAATGATATCCTTTGACGCCATGTCTCACATCCAGTTCATGCTGATGCAAGAGGTGGGCTCCCATGGCCTTGGGCAGCTCCGTCCCTGTGGCTTTGCAGGGTACAGCCACCCTCCTGGCTTTTTTCATGGGCTGGTGTTGAGTGTCTGTGGCTTTTCCAGGAGATCGGTGCAAGCAGTAGGTGGATCTACCATTGCGGGTAGTGGCCCTCTTCTCATAGCTCCACTAGGCAGTGCCCCAGTGGGGACTTTGTGTGTGGGCCCCAACCCCACATTTCCCTTCTGCACTGCCCTAGCAGAGATTTTTTTTATGAGAGTTCTGCCCCTGCAGCAGCCTTCTGCCTTGACATCTAGGTGTTCCATACATCCTCTGGAATATAGGCAGAGGTTCCCAAACCTAAATTCTTGACTTCTTGCATGTTCAAGCTCAACACCATGTGGAAGCTGCCAATGCTTGGAGCTTGCACTCTGAAGCAATGGCCTGAGCTGTATTTTGGTCTCTTTTAGACAGGACTGGAGCAGCTGGAACACAGGGCACCAAATCTCTAGGCTGCACATAGCAGGGGAGCCCTTGGCCTGGCCCACTAAACCATTTTGTCCCCCTAGGCATCAAGGCCTGTGATGAGAGGGGCTGCCGTGAAGGTCTCTGACATTCCTTGGGAGCATTTTCCCTATTGTCTTGGTGATTAACATTTGGCTC
This sequence comes from Pan paniscus, assembly GCF_029289425.2. Taxonomy (NCBI): domain Eukaryota; kingdom Metazoa; phylum Chordata; class Mammalia; order Primates; family Hominidae; genus Pan; species Pan paniscus. The sequence goes on along the minus strand of NC_073253.2, from coordinate 116,686,495 downwards.
CTTGTTACTTATGCAAATTTCTGCAGCTGGCTTGAATTTCCCCTCGGAAAATGGGTTTTTATTTTCTATTGTATGGTTAGGCCACACATTTTCCAAACTTCAATGCTCTGATTCCCTTTTAAACATAAGTTTCAATTCCAAAATATATCTTTTTAAATACATAAAACTGAATTCTTTTAACAGCCCCCAAGTCACATCTTTAATGCTTTGCTCCTTGGAAATTTCTTCCACCAGATACTCTAAATCATCTCTCTCAAGTTCAAAGTTCCACATATCTCTAGGGCAGATGCAAAATGCCACCAGTCTCTTTGTTAAAATATAGCAAGAGTCACCTTTATTCCAATTTCCAACAAGTTCCTCATCTCCATATGAGACTACCTCAGCCTGGACTTCATTGTCCATATCACTATCGGCATTTTGGTCAAAGCCATTCAACAAGTCTCTAGGAAGTTCCAAATTTCTTCACATCTTCCTATCTTCTGAGCATGCCACATCTCTCAGAAGTTCCAAACTTTCTCATATTTGTCTTTTTTTGAGTCCTCAAAACTATTCCAACCTTTGCCTGTTGCCCAGTTCCAAAGTTGCTTCCACATTTTCTGGTATCCCTATAGCAGAACTCCACTCTCTGCAGTAACAATTTATTGTATTAGTCTATTCTCACGTTGCTAATAAAGACATAACCAAGACTGGGTAATTTCTAAAGGAAAGAGGCTTAATTGACTCACAGTTCCACATGGATAGGGAGGCTTCATGAAACTTACAAACATGGCAGAAGGGAAATCAAACACATCCACCTTCACATAGCAGCAGAAAGAAGAAGAATGCAAGCTGAGTGAAGGGGGAAGCACCTTATAAAACCATCAGCTCTCATGAGAACTTACTCACTACCATGAGAATAGCATGAGGGAAACCACCCCGTGATTCAATTACCTTTCCCCAGGTCCTTCCCAAAAATGTAGAGATTATGGAAACTACAATTCAAGATGAGATTTGGGTGGGGACACAGCCAAACCATATTAACTGGTTTAATATTTGTTTATATATTTCTGAAAGGTTATATATTTTGGGGTAGAGGGCTTATATTCTCTCTGTTTGGTAGTTTTTGCCCAGATATTTTGTGACTTTGTTGTCCACATCTCTATTTTTTCACTCAATTTCTACTTTTTCACAGAGGCCATCCCTAATCTCTCCCATTATTCTTCATCCACATCTATTTTCCTATAATTCTCTTCATATCTACTATCTAACATAATAATCAATTTATTATTTATTATCTGTCATTCTCATTCTTTCTTTTCTTTCTGACATCTGGAACACTTAAAACAGAAGTTACTAGCTCTTTAAAATTTTTTTCATGAATGCCCCTTTTTTCTGTTGCTGTATTTAAGCTTTCTAATTTTTATTATTGTCATTTAATAGTTTTTTGATATAGGATATAAAAATTATTACACTGTTATGTAAAAATTGTCTTATTGTTCAATTGCAATTCACTTACTATCACTCTTTCCTGTTTAGAAATTAGAATGCTAAAAGATTTTAATTTATGTAGGTGTCTTGTTTTATTTTTACATGCTTCTAGTAAAAATTATTTATCTGTGCATCAAACTTTTTTTGATCTATATCTAGATCTGAGATTCAATTTACTGATTTTGTCTGAAACACAGTGACAACCTTCAGTTTTTCTTCAGCTGTAGAATATTTTTTATTTATTTGGTAACTAGCTTTCTTCTATTCTCTCTTATTTTCAGACCTTGTCCATTTCTCTATTTTCTTTACCTGTTCAAGCATTTCTTTATGTCACTGATAAATTCAGACAGCATTGATTAAAACCATGCTTACGTTACATCTATGGTGCTTTGGTGTCCTTGCTATCCTTCCTTATCATATTCATCTTCATCTTAAATCTAATTCTATGCCTCTTCCTCCTCAGAATCCTATCTATTCATATTCCAATGGTAGCAACGCACTAATTTACAGAAATTTTCTTGCAGTAGATTAATAGGACTACATATTGAACAATCTGCATATTTTGCTCTTAATATGTTGTGTCATAATTTTTATAATCTTATGATTACAAACTCTATAGTTTCTGTACTCACACATGGCCAGTGCCAGCTGAAACTCAATGTGTCACCACACAGAGTTTGCCTTTGGCTTATTTTTCTCATGATAGACAAGCTAGCTAAATAGCCTTTATATATTTTGTAGGGCAAACTGAGATACCTGACTCAGAGTTTAATTCCCAGTTCAATGCAGTTTTATCCTTCTCATCTAGCTACTTCTGTGACATGTGAGTAGATGATTCATATGAAAACTGAAATTCTCAGTGTGCATGGCCACTAGGGTTTTTTTCTCTCTATTCTATATGAAGAGAATAAAAATAATATAAGTCACTTCACATCCATGATGTTTTTCTTAACTTCTTGTTCAGTTAGTTATTGTTTCAGAATGTGCTTAATTATAGTAGTTGAAGGTAGGTTCATGGACAAAACCACTGTATCATTTCTCAGTTTGTTTCAATCTTGAAGCAAAGCCAAGAATGTCATGAACTAAAGGGTAAATGCATTTTGCTGAGTTCTGCCCTATTTCTTTTATAATATCTGTCTGTGTCCTCCATATTTCTACATTATACTATTTGTTATTCCTAGATCTTATTCTTATTAAGGTATAAAAATAAAATATATTCTCTATTTTCCATGGCAATATTAATGAAAAATTGGGACTTTAAGTCCGGTTAATATATTTTGTTTTTATATTAATACATGTTACAAGTATAGAAAATAAGTGTTAAGGGGTTACTATTGATCAAGGTTCATACACATTTGAAAATAAATAATTATTTTCAATTTTTGTTTTAAGTTCAGGGATAGAAGTACAGGTTTCTTACATAGGTAAACTTATATCATGGGGGTTTGTTATACAGGTTATTTCATCACCCAGGTATTAAGCCTAGTATCCATTAGTTATTTTTTCTAATCCTCTCCCTCCTCTCACCATCCACCCTCAGAAGGCCCCAGTATGTGTTGTACCCCTCTGTGTGTCCATGTGTTCTCATCATTTAGTTCTATACACAATGGAATACTATGCAGCCATAGAAAACAATATCATATCTTTGCAGGGAAGTGAATGGAGCTGCAGGCATGTTCTCACATGTAAGTGGGAACTAAATGATGGAAAATAATTTTTCTTTTTTATTTTATTTTATTTTATTTTATTATTATTATACTTTAAGTTTTAGGGTACATGTGCACAATGTGCAGGTTAGTTACATATGTATACATGTGCCATGCTGGTGTGCTGCACCCATTAAATTGTCGTTTAGCATTAGGTATATCTCCTAAAGCTATCCCTCCCCCCTCCCCCCACCCCACAACAGTCCCCAAAGTGTGATGTTCCCCCTCCTGTGTCCATGTGTTCTCATTGTTCAATTCCCACCTATGAGTGAGAATATGCGGTGTTTGGTTTTTTGTTCTTGGGATAGTTTACTGAGAATGATGATTTCCAATTTCATCCATGTCCCTACAAATGACATGAACTCATCATTTTTTATGGCTGTATAGTATTCCATGGTGTATATGTGCCACATTTTCTTAATGCAGTCTATCATTGTTGGACATTTGGGTTGGTTCCAAGTCTTTGCTATTGTGAATAGTGCCGCAATAAACATACGTGTGCATGATTTATAGTCATTTGGGTATATACCCAGTAGTGAAAATGGCCATACTGCCCAAGGTAATTTACAGAGTCAATGCCATCCCCATCAAGCTACCAATGACTTTCTTCACAGAATTGGAAAAAACTACTTTAAAGTTCATATGGAACCAAAAAAGAGCCTGCATCACCAAGTCAATCCTAAGCCAAAAGAACAAAGCTGAAGGCATCATGCTACCTGATTTCAAGCTATATACAAGGCTACAGTAACCAAAGCAGCATGGTACTGGCACCAAAACAGAGATATAGATCAATGGAACAGAACAGAGCCTTCAGAAATAACGCTGCATGTCTACAACTATCTGATCTTTGACAAACCTGAGAAAAACAAGAAATGGGGAAAGGATTCCCTATTTAATAAATGGTGCTGGGAAAACTGGCTAGCCATATGTAGAAAGCTGAAACTGGATCCCTTCCTTACACCTTATACAAAAATTAATTCAAGATGGATTAAAGACTTACATGTTAGACCTAAAACCACAAAAATCCTAGAAGAAAACCTAGGCATTACCATTCAGGACATAGGCATGGGCAAGGACTTCATGTCCAAAACACCAAAAGCAATGGCAACAAAAGCCAAAATTGACAAATGGGATCTAATCAAACTAAAGAGCTTCTGCACAGCAAAAGAAACTCATCAGAGTGAACAGGCAACCTACAAAATGGGAGAAAATTTTCGCAACCCACTCATCTTACAAAGGGCTAATATCCAGAATCTACAAAGAACTCAAACAAATTTACAAGAAAAAAACAACCCCATCAAAAAGTGAGTGAAGGACATGAACAGACACTTCTCAAAAGAAGACATTTATGCAGCCAAAAAACACATGAAAAAATGCTCACCATCACTGGCCATCAGAGAAATGCAAATCAAAAGCACAATGAGATACCATCTCACACCAGTTAGAATGGCAATCATTCAAAAGTCAGGAAACAACAGGTGCTGGAGAGGATGTGGAGAAATAGGAAAATAATATTTCAAACACTTGTGTGTTAGATATTATATTTTCATTTAAGATATAAATAAATAGAACACAAATACCCAGTATTCACTTTCTTTATATTCACTTTCACAGAAAGGTGAGATATTAGGATATAAGAGATGATTCTAGTATATTGTATGGCTAGACAATTCAGATTGGTAGTGACAGTGGTTGTGTCTGTCTAGATAAAAGATTAATTGGCTGTAATTAAAGTGTGTGGTCAGTGAAACTCACATTAAAGTTATGGCAAAAATAAGTATGATTGATATGAAAGAATGCTAGAAATGAATGTAATAAAAATTTAAGGGCAAAGTAGGAAAAAATCGCTCTTGAATTTTTTTTCTAGAAGTCTGCATTCAAATGTAGTTTTCTGATTTTTAGTGGTGATAAATTCAATTAAGAAATTCAGGCATGGAAAAACTACCACGATTATTAATTAATGAATTAAGCTTTATAGTGGCATAATTTTCCTTTAAAAATTCACCAGTTTTAAGTATACAGTTCAATGAGTTTTGACAAATGTATACATTCATGCAACCACGATTGCAATGAAGATATAGAGTTTCCATTGCCCCAGCAAGTTTCCACGTACACCTTTACCATCAATTCCAAAACTCCTCCTATTCTAAGGTTCACACAGCCACTGATTGTTATAGTTTGCCTTTTCTGTTATTTCACATGAATATAATCACAGTATATAGTTTTTATAGCTGACCTCTCTCACTGTGACTAATACTTTTGAAATCCACTCACTTTCTTATATCATTAGATTTTTCCTTTTTAGTGCTGAGTAGTATTGAATTGTATGGGTGTACCAGTATTTGTTTATCCATTTAACATGTGAAAAATGTTTTAGGTTGTTTTTAGATTTTGACTATTATAAATAAACATTGCAAACATTACAGTATACTTTTTTTCTTTGATACCTTCCTTTCTGAGCTAAAGATACCTTCCTTTCTTAGCTCAATATCCAGATATTTTACTGCTAGGATTTGCTGGTCTATGATAAATATACAATTAACTTTAGGAATAACACTGCTAACTTGGTTTTTAAAGGTATTGTACTATATTTGCATTTTTGCCAGGAATGCATGCAAGTTATTCACATCCTCACCAACACCTGCTATTGTTCATCTGTCAATAAAATCCACTTAGTGGTTAGTTAGTCTGTTACTATTAAAGAGTTTTCAGTCAATATCTTACAGTGGCTTTAATTTTCACCTAGTGGCTAGTCTGTTACTATTAAAGCCAGCATAGTTGATATCTTATTGTTGCTTTAGTTTTTATTTTCCTAATGATTATTGATGTTGAGCATATTTTTACACTCTTTTTTGTCATTGCTGTTAGTGTGTCTTCTCTGTTGAAGTGTCTATTGAAAGTGTTTGCCTATTTTTATTGGATTGCCTTCATATTGAACTGCAAAGGTGCTTATATATTCTGGATACAGGTCTTAAATCAGATGCATGTGTTTTTCAAGTGTTTTCTCCCAGTCTGTGAATTGATTCTTATTTTCTTATTGGTATTTTTTAATTTTGAAGAAAAACAATTTTTTAAATTTTATTTTATATTTTCTGCTTCTTTTGCTATATCTGTGAAATGTTTGCTTAAAACCCAAGTTCACAAAAATTTACCCCTATATTCTCTTTAAGAAGTCTTATAGTTGTGTCTATTACATTTCAGTTTAATTCTATGTAGAGTTGGGGTCAATTTTTTACTCAAAAATATTCTATTATTTCAGCTTCGTTTATTGAAAGAACTATCCTTTCACCATTGAACTATCTAGACACTGTTGTTGAAAATTAATTAAACATTAATGTATAGGGCTATTCTGGAATTTTTTTCTATTCCATTGGTCTTCATGCCAATTCTTAAGTCAGTACTATACTATGTATTTTAATGGGGATTTATAGTAAGTAGCAGAATAATGTGTGAATTCTTCCACTTTATTCTTGCTCAAGATCCTTTGGCTGCTTTAGGTTATTTGGATTTGCTTATAAATATTAGAATCAGCTTGTCAACTTCAGGAAAACATCTGCTGTAATTTTGAATAGAATTGCATTGAAGTTATAAACCAATTTAGGGAGAATTACCATCTTACCAACTTTGAGTCTTCAAATGTATGAATATTACATATTTCTATGTAATAAAGTATTATTACATTTGTCACTTTTTTACAATTTTCACTGTAGTTATTTTACATATTTTTGTTAAATGTATTCCTAAGTATTTTTTATTGTTTTTGTAAGTTGTATTTTCAAATTTTAATTTAAAATTGTTAATTGTTAATACAAAGATATAAAGCAGATTGTTTTCTTGTATTGATCTTTGGATCCTGTGACCTGCCTAAGCTTACTTATTTCAGCAGGTTTTTTGCTTATTTTGTAGGGTTTTTGGCTTAGGTAAAAACGTAATTTGTTAATAAAGAGAGATTTACTTTTTTCTTTCAAATCTATTTATTTATTTATTTATTTATTGTTCTGCCATATTGAAATAGTTTGGATCTCAATATAATGTTGAAGATAACTAAGTTAGGGTAAATCTCCTTGCCTGTTTTCCCAGTGTCAAGGCGGGAAATACGCTCTTTTACCATTAAGTGTGGTAGTAGGTATAACTATGTATACAGAATGAGATGGAAAATGTTTTTGTCTCTTTCTTTTTCTAGAAGATTGTGGATGTCATTTTATTTCTTCCTTGAACATTTTTAAGAATTCATCCGTGAAACCTTCTAAATCATTTTGGTAATCTGGCCCTGGAGTTTCTTTATGGTAATGGTATAATTACACATGTAATTCATTTAGTAGAAAAGGGGGTATTCAGCTAGCCTGTTTCTTCCTGGGTAACCTTTTGTAGATTTATTTCTAAGAATTTGTACATTTAATCTAAACTGTCAAAATTTTTGTGTAATGTTGCCCACATCATTCTTTTTTATTTTTAGTGTCTGGAAGACCTGTGTTATTATTATCTGTTTTTCTTCCTAATATTGGTAAATTGTGTCTTTTTTTTTTTGGTTTCTTGATAAATGTTACTAAAAGTTTATCAATGTACAGTGCTAACTTTTGTATTCATTGATTTTCTCTATCTTTTTTTAATGTCATTGATTCCTGCTCTTTAGTATTTCTTTTATTTTGCTTATATTGTGTTTTGAATCTGTAGATTGCTTTGGGTAGTATGAGTATTTATGCTTATAACTTTTTAATTATTTCATTAATAATTTCAGGGTTAATAAACTTCAGAAATATCTTATTTATAAATTATGAAGAAATTTGTTCATATATGCCCTTTTATTACACCTACCCATCTCATCTGAGAACTTTCTCCTGGGGGCATTTCTTCATTTAATGTCCTGTGCCATCCCCTTCCACTGGGGTGTGCAGGTGATCTCTTTGTGGTTTGCTATGAAAATATTTTATACAATTGACTGACTCACATGTTGATTTAGAATTTATTTATATGTGTTCAGTTTTCTATGATAAGCAGTTGTAAAGCTGTTTGACACCTAATTTTGAAATTGGTGTGGATCTTTCTTAGTCTTATTACAACTTCCCTCCACATATAGAATATGCTGCAAAAAGGTTCTCTCACACTAACCAAACTAGACTTTACTCTCCAAGTAAGGAAACCTTAGATTCCATATACTTAACATATTTCTGTACTCTGTGCATCTATAAATTTATGTTTGCTTTACATGGTCTAAACTTTCTTATATTCATCAGCAATTCTAAGTATCTGTGGTATGAGATGTGACTATTTCTAATTAATTAAAGGTATCTTTTCCCCTTCATTCCTTTTTATAGCTTAAATTGATTTTTAAAAAGGGAATGTCATTTGGCTTTATTCCATTTTTCCCACCATCTTCTGTCAATTTATTATAATACATATTGTATTTCAATTTGATTTATTGTTGCCACAGATGTAATTCATGCCTTGAGTTTGAGCTCTTATCCTCAACTTATGAATGGAAATATTACTGACAAAGAAGTTGAGTTTATTAATCTATGACTATATTAACTTATATATTCATCTTTTCATGTGTGACAGATGCATTATGGATCATTCTCATTTTGATGCTTAATGTGTTATCATTTTTCATTGAAAAACAAATGATGTAAAATTGCATGTTATTAATTATCTACGATTGTTTAATTTATTTCCCTTGAGCAGAGAAAAAGTGTAAAATGGGAACTCATTCAGAATAATAGTGCATATCTATGAAATTAATCATTAATTTTCAATGTGTCCATTTCTCTTTTATAATAGATGTCATTTTCAGTGAACACTTTAAATCTGTTAAAATCTTGGAGTTGTATATAGGTTTCAATTCTCACATATTATTTTAATACACTCATATGGATTTTTGATATTTTTCTGAAGGCAAAAAAGTATATCCTGTGCTTCTATTTATAAACAGAATTTAATATAATCTCTACATTGTATCTTTTAAATGTATTTTTATAGTTATATCTTCAAACATGAGCAGTTTTTTAGAAAAATTTTCTGCCAAGTACCCCATCAACAGTGAGCTCTGGTAAATTTTAATAGTAGCAATAGCAATGTACTTTCTGAAGCCTTGCTTAGTCTGCATTATATTAGCAATGACATTGACAATAGCAATTACATTAACAATAGCTCTTCTCAAGTGTAAGTAGGTAATGAGTATAAAAGAAGAACAGGGATATTGAAGAAAATGAGTAGCAAACTTGAATGAATATTCCATATTCAGATTCATAAGATAAGAAATACAAGGATAATAACTTTACTGTGAATGAAGGATACCAAGTTAGGTAAAGTTCTAATTTAACAATGATTACTTTACATGAGCTTGTCCCAGAGTATTTGCTCATATTAATCTTCCTGTATTGAAATGTCCATTTATCTGTACTTTCCTGGCTCTTAGCCATTCCTCCAGGTCCTACTGAAATATTTTATACCTTGGAAATTCTTTCCAGAAATTAGTCATGACCCCCTTCTCTTTAAACATCCTGTGCTATATTGATCTTTTGCCTCCATGTTTGGTTTTCTTAACTAGATTTCAAGTCCCTTTGTGGGCAAGTCTGTAAATTATATATAGTTATATATTTCACCAGCCCTTCATAGAGTAAATACTATTATAATATTAATCGTAATAACTAGCTTTTATTTAACTCTTATTATATGCCAGGAACTGATGAAAAACAATAGTCAATCATTATAAATGTATAATGTGAAAGGACACTTATTTCTGAAATGAATAATAAAAATTAAACACTTGAATAACTTCCAGGAATTACTAGTTAGATTTTTATGGATACAGCATGCATGTGTATGAAAACTAACAGATCAAATTTAATAGAAAATAATATGATTTTCTTCCCTATGTTGCTATTTTGGCTGAATTAGTTGGCTCACATACTTCTGCAGTCTCTACATATTCACGTTCATGAGCTGTCTATCATTTATCCAGATCTTGGATCAGAAAATTTAAACCTCATACATCACAGACAGAATGTATGATTTAATTTAAATTGACTTGCCATTGTTCCTTAGTTTTAGCTTCACCACATCTTTTTAACTTTCACACTCTGGCCCCTTTCTTTTGTGCTAGTAATTGTGGAGCCTCTTCTATTTTCTGGCAGTTATGCCAACAATTTTTTACTAGTGAGAAATTTGTTGAGATGTTTTGCTCACAAGAGACCCTGATGATCCTGTGTCTTCAGTTATGTATATATGCACAAGGAAAACTTTGCCTTTCCTTATCTGACAGCCATGCTCATGCACCTTAAGCCAGCCATAAATCATGCTTAGAGACTACAGGAAGGTAATTAGACATTAAATAGAGGTTAGAGTTCTACCAGGTTTGAGGTCAGGTTTACTAGAACCAAAGGGAGTGTAGATGATGAGAAGATTGATTGATTGATTGATTGATTTTTTAAAGAAGAATAGTATAATTTCAGAAAACAAAATCATCCTTACGGACAATGAGAGTGAATAGAGAATACAGTCAAGTTTCTGCTTTGACTTTGTTCTGTATTAAAAAAATTTAAATGTCATATTCATACTTGCAAATTTGAAAATACATAATCTGATACATTTAAAGTGGCTGACTTCCTTTTTTATTATTTGGCCACTACAGTTTCTTTCCCTCTTTGAGGCACAAAACAAACCAAGATCGCCTGGCTCTAGCTCCTGGTTGAGTTCCTGTTTGCATTGTGGAGTGTGGAGGCTGGCTTTGTGGTGGCCACCAGCCTGCCTTAGATGATGAGAAGATTTAAATGAAAGTATAGGCAACTGCCTTACTCTTGGTTAGGCTTAGCTTGTTGAAATTAACCTACATCAGTCAGATGAGCAGAATAAAAGGAAGCAATTGGGCTTTTTCTTCATTAATGGATCTAAGCTGTGTTTTACTGTGCACAAATGCTGTGCTTGCCTGGTATATACTGCTCTGTTTTGAGTATTTAAAACAAAGTTACTTTTTCTCCCATTAGGAAATAGTATTGAAATCCGATATTCTCACTCTTGGAGAAAGATTAGACTAGTGTGATAATGTTTTTCCAGATTACTTCCAAGTTCTCAGATCATTTCTAGAGGCATGCTGTCAAAAACAAGGAAAATTACCAAAAAATATTCTATAGAAAACATTGTTACTTTTGTTTTGATATTCTACATATCTAATTACAAACCAGAATTCTACATTATCCATTTATTTGCCTTGTTATATAGAAGTAATAAGATTTGTACACAAGGGATTTAATTACAAATAAGTTAAATTTATTGGATATTTAATATCAAATATAGCTATAGTTACTAGAGATAAAAAATTAATAAAACATAATCTATGTACTGAGGAAATTTACAATATATTGAAAAAGACAAGATATTTAAGCCATTTAATAATATACTATAGTGATGAATATTTTCTTACTGGTTGACATTATGTATTATATTAAAAAATAAAATCATGTTAAGCATAGCATCAAATACAAAATATTTCCATTTTTATTTTTAGATTATTTTCTCTATATATTTAAATAGAAAAAATAAGGTGACAGATGTTACTTTTTCTCTAAAGGCAATGATTTTTAGAATTAAATGTTTTCTGTTGGGATTTGTCCATTAGCAATGAAGTCTAAGGTCAAGTTTCCTTAATATTTTGTTATCAAGTGTAATTATAAGAAAAATTTAGTACAGTTATTAACTCATTTGATAATGATTTATAATTTCACAATTATTGATTTTTTTGATTTGAAAACTACTAGCCTATCTACAAAATTTATGATATTAAATAAATATAAGAGATACAAGGATTACTCATTTCACAATGTTGCCAGGCCTAAGACATGTTATTGAGTTATAACCATTATTGATTTACTTCTAAATAAGATGTAGTATTAAATATTTTAGTATTCTATTGCTGTCTCTTTAACTCAAGACACTGGGGTATTATATTAGTGAATAATTGGATACTGTCCCAGAATACTTCAGAAGTAACACATAACTAAAAATATCACCATGGCAACTTTGATAAATTAATGCTTAGAAACAAATTTCACAACAACTACCTGTTTTATATGCTTGTCATTTTCAAATACATATTTTTTCTCTGAAATGGCACCATTTTTGTAATATTATGTGTCCTACCTTGCCTATTCTGCAAGATAAAAATGGCACATTTGTGAGATATATTCCCTGTAGTATATTGAAATTGCTGATTGATTGTTATGGTCACTGTATACAATTTTGGTCTGTTATTTCTAAAATATATGTCACTGCTCTTGTCCCAGGCTTCCTCGTCTTGGTAATTACTAATTAGAGACATGAATGTAATCACAATATATCAGCTACTGCTGATATATATATATATATCTCCTGCAATATATAGCTTCTGCCTGCTTGCATGTTAATCTTTTTACAGCTTTGTTTGTTTTCTCTTTTGACAGAAAACTTCCCTTCATCCCCTTAAATATGAAACATTGTGTCAGTCTCTTGCCACTGGCACAGGTTAGATGTAGAAAGACAAGCACATTCTGTGTATCTCCATCTTCTCACTTCTTATCCACAGCCTATTGTGTTTTCCTCATTCAGAATTCTTAAATGATTCTTAAATGATTTTGTGCTCATCTATGAGAACAAAAGACCTGAAAGACGACTTGAAAGCCACATGTTCTCACATTCTAAATGTCTAAAACCAAGCAAAAATAAAACACTTTGAAAGCATTTATTTATTTATATTAGTCAATGCTACTTAACAAAGAATCCTTATGCCACCCCTCCCCCACTCCCACTCCCCCCAGTTTGGGCTCAGTACCCTTTTTTCCCTTTGTTTTTTTGTTTGTTTGTTTGTTTTTAAGATTATCCATTCTGGGTTCATCACTCATGACTGATGTTCTTGAGGTGCTACAAGTGCTACTGCTTCTGGTGGTAAATACAGAGATTTGTTGAACAGGAGACTCCCACAGTTTGTGGATGTTACAGCTATTTAGACAGGGACTTTATGATACATGGCCTCAGAGGAACACAAGGACTACTGAGATTTCTTCATGAACTCCAGGACTGGGGCACATCTCCTCTGGTTTCCCCAGGAAGTCAAGTTTGGCAAAATTAAATAAACATATCCTTCCTACTCTGTGATACATTCAGTGGAAGTGGCATTGGCCTCAAAGTGTTTCTTCTTTTTCAATTTTTCACCTAAATTACAACCACAGAGCTAGCGTGAACAGATTGTGATAAGTTTAGAAGATTATACTCATGTATGAGCCTTCATCTAGCGCTTCTCCTCACTACTTAGACTTTGGCACTACATTCATACTCCAGATTCCTTGGTGGAAGATTTTCCTCCTTAGAGATCTGAAATCCTTTCCTCTACGGTGTATTAGATATATGCTTATACCCTTGAAAAATCAATAGTGATTCCTGGGTCAGTTTTTTATTTCTTTGGGAACAATTAAGTCCAATTTCTAATTTTTTCATAATATTAAAGTGTACTATATCATTTTACTTTGAGACATTTGATGTTATTCCATATCTAAGCTTTATCAATATAGAATATTGTCAAAGAAAGAAATAAATGTTTTAATATCTTACAATGGGTATGACTAGAAAAACCTTCAGGTGTACATAAAATTCAGTATTATACAGTAGTAATTATAATGCAGCAAATTTACATGTATTAATGTGAAGATGTTATGATGTATCCAAAAAGCGTTTGGTACTAAAAAGTAGATACAAATAATTCCATTTATTATGACTTAATGATAGGCATAGAAATTTCTGGTAACAACAAAAACAAACAGCAATAGTAAGCACCCATGTGCCAGACACTGCATGCAGCATTTTACATTGTTCATGTTAGTCAATCTTGATCCTAACTCTATAAAGTGTTAGGAGTAAAATAAATCCCAATATGAATCAGAAAGACTAAATAACAAGGACATCAAGCTATTAAGGTGGTAAAATCAGGACATAAAGAGGCACTCAGATATCAGGGCATGTGCTGTCATCAAGTGTAGACTAAAATATGCAGAGATTTTCATTGAAGGATGAGGTTATCTAAGAATTTACACTTATTTTTCTCTTCAAATATTCTTTTCTATTTTTTATGAACATGTATCATAACATCATATGCCTTTTTCACGATTCTGAGTTCTAAGATTTACTATTTTTTTCCAGTGTTCACAAATAATTCAATTATTTATTTATTCTTGAACTTAAGCTAGGATCGAGATGAAGCTGTTCAAGCTGCAATTTTACAGTATCTTCTTTTATTCCTCCTATCAACATGCCAAAGTACCTTCCATTCATGTATGGAAGCATACATTCTTTCATCAGAAAGTATTTATTGTGCACCCAGTTATGTCAGGTACTCTTCTAGGAAATGGACACAGCATAGTTTACAAAACAGAACAAGATCTCTTCTCATGAAACTTCTAATAGGAGAAAATAGTAAGCAATTACACAAATTATAGATATAGATATAGAGGTACATATAGATTGGTTTATAGATGGATATAGATCTTTGGATATTGATCTACTCGTAAATCATTACATTAAGAAAAATGAAACACAATGCTGTGATAGAGGTTGACTAGGGTGAGCTAATTGGGTGGTTGAGGAAGCCTTCTCCAAGGTGGTGATATTGAACAAAAAACTGTATATTTAGGAAGACCGGGCCACACAAGGGCCTGGTGAGTGAGCATTTTAGACAGAGGACTGAGCAAAATACAATTATCTCTTAGGTAGAAATGAACTTGGCAACATTGAGGAGCAGAACTAATCTCTAGCTTTCAGTTTTTCAATGTAGAAGCAGTGAGAGATATTAAATATTTAAATGGCCTCAGTCATGATCTAAAATGTCTATTTATTAAAAGTCTAGGGTTAAGACAAATATAGGGCTGTTAATTTTCTGCTTCTTAAAAAAATTAGTTCTTCCCACATTTAAAGGAGAAAGAAATCCAACATACGGAGCACTCTGCATTAATATAAAAAACAAAATTCTGGCAACGCATCAAGAATGATAAAAATTAAACAAAAGGAAAGCGTGTAAGAGCTGTCCTCATTATTGTTGTGCATTAATTATTTTCTTCAATTATATTGGCAAAAAAGGCTTTCAAAACCAAGCAGTTTAATGATTCTAAAAGTTTAAGCTCCTTTATCTTCAAACTAGAGCATCATTCTGTGTTCTGCCGCCATCTGGTCTTAACTGCTTTTTATGTTATTATTTATCATTATGTAATGAGCATTTAATTATTTCAGTAAGAAACAATTCTTTAGGAAACAATTTACAGTTGCCAGCACAGTAAAGGGAAAACATGCTCAGTTCAACTGAACCTTTGATGTTTGCTGTCCCTTTACAAGTATGGGTTTGCAAGTGTAATCTCACCTGCTTCTTGTAAGGCTCCATTTGATCCTCCTCTAATATGATCCTCTTTATCCTACAGGCAGTTTTCTGTTTTCTAACTTTTAACTTAAGGACTTCCACATTCACCAACCTTCATGCTAGTCAGCTCTGCCTATTTTTGATACAGAGTATTTGAATTTCTCCATGGTTATTTTAGTCTCAGGCATTAAATGTTGTTTTTCTTACTCTGTATAATATATGGTATTTATGGTTATTATTTTTAAAATTTACTGGGCTGTAATGAGCCCATCTTTTTGTGAGAAGCTCAAAATCAGTAAGGAAGTCCAAAGAACTAGTAAAAGACATTGAATGACAAAAACGGAAATAGGCAAATTTAATTTACTGAAAGAGTCACACATTTCCATCATGAGTCTGTACTGACACTATTAACCTCTGCAGTCCCCTTTGCTAACTTATTAGGTTGGGAGTCATTACTTTTGCACCAACCTAATAATTTTACATAGGCGTTCCCGTATTTGTCATTTGTACAATGTCACTTCAGCTTGCAAAAAAATAAGGCCATATAGAACCGATCCAGTATATAGGTAGGCAAGGTTCTGCACAATTCCATTTTCATTGATGTTTAATAGATTAAACGTTCACTAATAAATGGTGGTACCTTGGTTATATTTTCATTGTTCTAATAGTTATACTTCCTGTTTCACTTAGTAAATATTTATTGAGAATCTACTATGTATCTTACAATGTGCAAACATTTAGGGATACAATGGTAACCAAGGTAAATTTCCTTTCTTCATGACCATCAGCCTTAAAGTGTGCATAGGCAAATAAACCGGCCCTTAGAAAGTGAGACGATTTACGGTAAAATTTGAGTAGGTAGTTCGCACACAAAAGGGATATGTACTCTAGTTTTGGCACTAAGTATTATTTAAAATAAGCCTGAAGGAAAAAGTCATAGATAAAGAAGGAGCAGTTCTCAGACCTCACATTGTCGTTTTGCATTGAGGCCCAAAAATTATATAGCTGGCTCTGTCTAGGACATATTATAAATGCAGAAACCAAGATCAGAATCTCTGTCTCCAGAATTGAAGTCAGGGGACCTCATTGGATTAGCACAGAGTGGCCCAGAACAAAGTTTATAGAAAGGAAAGATCCTCATGAGCCCCAAAGGAGGACTCACAAAGCAGGAAGTAGAAGTTTAAGCTGAGGATTTAGACTCAAGGAAAGAGCCAGTAAGTTGGTTACCTTCTGGCTTAGAGTACAAATAAACCTGCCAGGGTTTCTGGACTTGGCTATGCTGTCACAGATCCTAGCTTAAAACTTAAAAACTGGCTGAGTATATGATATAAGTGGAGTGTCCCACAGTGCCTGTTTAAGGACATTTCTACAGCAATTGCTCATCAGCCTCTTTGAAATTGTTTTTTAAAGCTACAGCATGTGGCAGTGATGGCAGCAAAGTGCTAATGAACAATATATTGAACATATTGCAAATCAACACATTGAAATTCACAGTTATCTCTTTCCCACATTAGGGTTTAGGGCTTTTGAAGTATAACTCCAAAAGTAACTGAAACCTTCTGATGTTTTTATATCATTCTGTGAGCAGAAGTCTCAAAGTAGAGATACAGATCACCTGTAAACATGCTAGTTAAGGACAGAAGGAATTAATCTGAAGTTAATTATAAAAGAAAAAAACTACATTTATATGCCAAGCTTATGTTATGGGTTTCTCCAGATACATATTGATATGGTTAGGCTTTGTGTTCCCACCCAAATCTCATCTTGAATTGTAATTCCCATAATCCCAATAATCCCCATAGGTCAAGGGAGAGACCAGGTGGAGGTAATTGAATCACAGGGCGGGGAGAGACCAGGTGGAGGTAATTGAATCACAGGGCGGGGAGAGACCAGGTGGAGGTAATTGAATCACAGGGCGGGGAGAGACCAGGTAGAGGTAATTGAATCACGGGAGAGACCAGGTGGAGGTAATTGAATCACAGGGGCGGTTTCCCCCATGCTGTTCTCATAATAATGAGTGAGTTCTCATGTGATCTGATGGCTTTATAAGGGGCTCTTCCTCCCTTTGCTTGGCACTTCTCCTTACTGCTGTCTTGGGAAGTTGCCTTGTTTTCTCTTTGCCTTCCGCCATGGTTGTAAGTTTTCTGAGGCCTCCCCAGCCATGCTGAACTGTGAGTAAATTAAACCTCTTTCCTTTATAAATTACCCAGTCTTGGGCAGTTCTTTATAGCTGTATGAAAACAGACTAATACATATATAACATATGTATTACTTTTTATCTTTTCTATAAGTTTATTGCTACTAATAAATTTTCACTTTTTTATTTCATTTCTCTGTGTAGCAGAATTTTTTTGTTTTGTCTTCTAATTTGTGGATTGTTCTATGGCAGGATCCAATATGTTTAAACTTTCACACATTTAACAAAAATAAATTACGGTAATTTCTCTAAATAATGTTTCCATTCCATTGTCATGACCTTCCAGTTAAATTGCATAAATGATTAGCTTCTTAAATTTCTTTGAAAATAAAAAAGGGATTTTTTGAAAATGTTCACATTGTTTCTTGTTGCCAATACAAACAAGGAAACAATTTTGGTCCTCCAATTTATTTTAAAAAATATTTTGAATTTTCTGTTTGCTCACCATTCTTAGGAAGTTAAGTCTCTGTTTGTCTAGAATCATTACTTTATATGGGTTTTTAAAGATCATGGTGTCCCTACGTAAGTCTTTGAGATACAAACAAATGAAGAAAAGTTAAGAGTAATTTTACTTTATTACATCAGAATCCCAGGTGCCAATGAAAAGGAATAATGGGCTGAAGTATATAGACCAAGTATCTTTTCCTCTGCTATTGAGAGATTTTTCTCCTTGAAGAAGCTTAAATTAGTTTCAGTGTCTACTTTCTAACTGGCTTACCTGCCTTCATTTAGAATTATCTTGCTACTGCCTTCATAAGATCTAGCCAACCATTGTGCATTGCCAAGGCCCTACAACCTTAGTCTGAGGTGTCTGAAACATCTCCTGTAAGCATGAATGGGGTGGTAACTCCAAAATACCAGTCAACCTTAACCTGTTTTCTTCCTCCAGTCCCAAATTCTCTGAGTGGAGAACATTTCAGCCGGTTGTTTGTGTCTTCCACTTATTACAGAAAGGAAGTTTTTCTTCACATGAGGTGATTCACGTCCTCTTTAATGCACTTCAAGTATTCTCTTTCATTTGTACATTATCTTTCGACATTCCTTTAAGTATCTCACATGCAAACAACCTTTTTCCTTTCTGGCATTGATTTCTATTTTCTGTTATATTGGCAATTCTTTGGTTGTTTTCTCGAGAACCTGTAGGTTGGCCAGCATTATGTGCCAGACTGGAAACCAAAGGTTCTTACCTTTTAAAATTATCATTACTATACTTAACTTGTGAAACTTTGCAATAATACACTATTGTTACATTGAACTGATGTATCAATTTCATGAAAACCCTGCCTAAAAATGCTAACTTAATATTGAATATTACTTTGTAAATTCATAAGGATTTTCACAAATTCTTGAAGATATATAACCAACATAAATTTGACTTATAAGATGTGAATGACACCTCATACGAAGAATAAATATATTGTTTACATTAGAATGTATGTATTGCATTATTTTTATTTTGTTATAAGTGGGTCTAAATAAATGACACTAAGAAAGCAAATAATATTCGCAGTTATACGATGACACTTTCATGAAAGTTCCCAGTAAAGGTAGCAATTACGTTACACAGTACTGAAGAAATGAGTCCCTAACTTATGTAATAAATTACATTTTTATTAAAGATTAATGAATGGGTAGAAAATTGATATTTATACAATTAACAAAGTCCCTCAGTGGTCTGAATTCAAAGCACTTTTTTTTTTTTTTTTTTTTTGTGTGTGAAACAAATGTTGAGTCTATTGCTTGAGCCCGAGAGGTCTAAGCTGAAGTAAGCTGTGGTGAGTGAGACCCTCTCTCACAAAAAAAAAAAAAAAAAAAAGTTGTCTTTAAATAATTTCTCTTCTATTTCTTATTTGTAAAAAATATATATATATAAGTTTGGGGCATTATGTAGGGAATCAGGATCTTTTTGAAACTTCCTGAAATAAATTTTGTGACTTTGTTAGAAAACCTGATCAAATATTATGTTCAACTTGAAGTAAACTGACATATAAGTCATTAGGGAAATACAAATCAAAACCACAATGAGATATCACTTTGTACCCTCTGAAATTGTTATAATTTTCAAAAGGCAGACAATAAGAAGGCTTAGTAAAGTTGTAGAAAAGTTGGAACCTTCATATATTGCTGGTGGAATTGTAAAATTGTACAGTCACTTTAGAAAGTAGTTTGGCATTTTCTCAAAAACATAGAGTTACCATATGATTCAGCAATTCCAAGGAAGGTAGATACAAAGACCACATATAATATAATTACATTTGAAATGTACAGAATAGAAAAATCTGTAAACACAGAGAGTAGATTATTCGTTGTCAGAGGTTGGGAGGAATATAAAAAATGGGGAGTGACTGCAAATGGGTACAAGGTTTCTATTAGTGGTAATGAAATATTATGGAATTTCGTACTGGTGAAACTTGTAGAATGTCGTGAGTATAGTAAAACAACTTACATACTTAATAAATGTTATGCTTTTGAAAAATATGTAATTATTAGGTGACTATGGGACAATTGCAAACAGTATATAAGTACATAAAGTAATAAAAGAAACCCTCCTTCAGGAATTTAATGTATTCATTTCCCAAGAGATAATTGATGTTAACATTCTGTTATATAATTATATTTCCATAATTAAATACAGAGTAGGTGTGTGTAGCTACATATGTAAACACTCAAATCTGTTAGGTTGGCAAAAACCACAATCACTTTTGCACCAATATTATCCTTTGCACTTAATATTATCCTTTAAAAAATTAAAAATAACTTGTTCTGTGACAGATTTTTCACATACTTCTTGGAGATTATGCTGTATCTTTCTGCATATGTATACATACATACAAATATTACATACATATACTGTCATAGAGATATATTCTGATGTAGATATAGATAGATCTTCATTCTTTAAAACAGTAATTTAGTAATACCTCTTACAGGTATTCATAATTTTTATACCTACTTTTCTATGTATCCCCATTTACATTATTTTCAATTTTTAGTTTTATAATGCTTCAATATCCTTATATATATTTGATAGGTTTAGCTCTGTGTCACCACCCAAATCTCACCTTGAATTGTAATAATCCCCATATGTCAAGGGTGGTACCAGGTGAAGATAATTGAATCATGGGGGCAGTTCCCCCATGCTGTTCTCATGATTGTTTCATGTGATCCAATAGTTTTAGAAATGTCTGGCATTTCCCCTTCTTGCATTCATTCTCTCTCCTGCCACCCTATGAAGAGGTACCTTCCACCATAATTGTAAGTTTCCTGATGCCTCCCCAGCCATGTGGAACTGTGAATCAATTAAACCTCTTTTCTTTATAAGTTACTCAGTCTCGGTTATTTCTTCATAGCAGCATGAGAACGGACTAATAAAATATTTTTGTTTAATTAGGAAAATATATTTAAATACTGATACAAGTATGTACTATCATTACCCCGAAAATAAATCTATTTGCATTGAGCCAGTTCATCCTGAAATGTTACGCCAACTAACACAAATTTTGCTAATAGTAACAATGTCAAATATTATGAAGAGCTTATTCTCACGTCACGTAAATGACTCCTTGTATAAGTTTTCTATATCTTATTAATTAGCACTACAAATATGTTTCCCTTTTATTGGTATATAATTATTTACAAATTTAAAGGGTAAATGTGAGTGCTTGTTATCTGCAAATAATGTATAATGATCAAGTCAGGGTAATTGGGATGTCCATCACTTTCAGGGCTTATTTTTGGCATGATTTCAAGTATTCTCTTCTAGTTATTTTGAAATATACATAATACTGTTGCTAAGTATAGTCACACTAGTATGCTATTAAAAATTAGAACTTTTTTCTTCTAACTCTCTCTCTGTACCCATAATCAACCTCTTTTCCTCTCCTTCTTTCCCCTACCTTCCAGTCTGTGGTATCTATCTTTCTATTCTCTATGTCAATGAGATGAAGTTTTTTAGCTTCCACGTATGAGTGAGAACATGTGGTATTTGTCTTTCTGTGTCTGACTTATTTCACTTAATGACCTCCAGTTCCATCCAAGTTGCCGAAATGACATGATTTCATTTCCTATTTATGATCAAATAGTATTCTGTTGTGTATATATATCACCTTTTTAAACCATTTTTTCATTGTGGGCACTTAGGTTTATTCCATATTGTGGCTATTGTGAATAGTGCTGCGATAAACATGCCAGTGAAAGTATCCAATTGATATACTGATTTTTTTCCCTTTCAATAGACACTCCATAGTGGGGTTGCTGGGTTATACAGTCATTCCATTTTAAGATTTTTGAGAAATCTAAATAGTATTTTCCATGTGATTGTAATAATTTACAGTCTCACCAACAGTGTATAAGAGTTCCTTTTTTTCTGCATTTTCACCAGAATGAAATTTTTATCCTTTAATAATAGCCATTCTATCTGGGATGACATAATATCTCATTGTGGTTTTGATTTGCATTTCCTTAATTATTAGTGATGTTGAATATTTTTTCATATACGTGTTGGCCATTTAGTCTTTGGAGAAACATCTATGTCCATTGCCCATTTTTTAAAGGCAGTTTTTTTTTTTTTTTTAATGTTGAGATGTTTGAGTTTCTTGTATATTCTGGATACTAGTCCTGGATGAGTAATTAGTCAGATGAGTAATTTGCAAATACTTTCTTCCATTTAAGAGGTTGTCTCTTTATTTATTGTTTCTTTTGCTGTTCAGAAGCTTTTTAGTTTAATATAATCTCATTTGTCTGTTTTTGTCACTTGTGCTTTTGAGGTTTTAGACATAAGACATTTTCCTAGACCAATGTTCTAAAGA
This sequence comes from Pan paniscus, assembly GCF_029289425.2. Taxonomy (NCBI): domain Eukaryota; kingdom Metazoa; phylum Chordata; class Mammalia; order Primates; family Hominidae; genus Pan; species Pan paniscus. The sequence continues at coordinate 116,663,947 of NC_073253.2, read as the reverse complement.
GTTTTACCTGTGTTTTCTTCTAGTAGTTTATAGTTTCATATATTACATTAAGTCTTTAATCCATCTGGAGTTGACTTTTGTATACGGTGAGAGATAGAGGTTCATTTTAATATTCTGTATATAGTTACTTTGTGGCAACTGCACCACAGTGCCTCACAAAGAGTAAAAGGGAGTCCACCCTTTGTTCATGAGCCTTTGAACAGAGGCCATGCTGCCAATGGAGGCATAGTCACTACTCACAGTTCCAGTCAGAGAGCTGTCTGGCTCACCTAGCCCAGCTTCCGGTGGCAGCAGTTGCTGTGCCCGCAGGTATGTGTATTAGGGGAGAATAGGTCTGGCTCTCTACGCATGTGCCAGAGCGTAGAAGCCACTCTGCTGGTGGGAGGGGATCTCACTCTCCCCCTGTGGGGCTGAGCATAGAGTTTGTGCTGCTGCTGGGGACAGAGTCACTTCTCACAGCCCCAGGCAGGGAGCTATTGGCTTTTGGAAAGCACATGCTTTGGTTTTCTTTGTCCTACTAGCTGTTACTTTGCGTACTGCACAGTCCATTTTCCAGAGAATATTATTCCCTGTCACTAGAGTACTGGGTACTCCACAGCCTCTTTGAGTCCAGCCAGCACCTTGCTGCTGTAGTCATCCAGGTGGACACTGGGCACTCATGGGATATAGAGATATGGGAATTATGGTTTCTAGGGCAGAAAGCAGTCCTGTGATGAGTGTGCTCCCCCAGGTGCCCAGCTTCAGCCACTTAGATATTGGAGGGATGAGTAACCCAGTACAAGTTCCCTGTCCGGAGCAGTAAGCAGTGCCCTCACAGGGTCTACAGATCACCAGTAATGCTAGTGTCAGGGTTTCTGTGGCTAGAGGAACTCTCTCCTGGTTTGGAATCCAGAAGTCCATGGTGGAAATGTGGACAACTGAAGTTCTCTTGTTTATTCTTTCCCTGCAAGACTGAGCCCTTCTAAGCTCCTGGCCAATCTTGGCCAAGCTATATACTCAGTTTCCTCTGCTGTGTTTGAAGTGCTTTTCATGACTTCTTTGTTGGACTTAGTGTTCTTGCCTAGGTTTTCTATTTAAAATTTGTCTATTTGTAATTTTGGTTCTTTTTTTTCTGGAGAGAGCAGGTGTTCAATGTCTCCTGTAAGCCATCTTGAACTGGAATCTTATTTAATAAAAGAAAATAAAATCTCTTTTCCCTTGCATTCAGTCTGAAATGTGAACAGAATTCTCTCAAATCTTGGTTCTGCAGGCTGTACAGGAAGGATGGCATTGTCATCTACTTGGCTTCTGGTGAGGGCTTTTGTGCTGCATCAAAACAAGGCGGAGAAGGCCAAAGAGGAAGTGGGTTTATGCAAAGAGGATTGATTAAAAAATTGTCCGTGCAGATCAAACAGATATAATTTACTGACCTTTTAAGCATGACTCAACATGAAAGCAGATGCCAAATTCACTAAGGTTTCTTTTTGTTTGTTTTTATTTTAGTTTGTTTTGCTTTGGTTTCAGTTTGAAGAAAAATGTTTTGATTCTTTGAACAAATGTTTTTTCCAAAACTATTTAATACAAAAAAATAGCAATAATCTTCAGTATAAAAAAGGGAAATTATCCGAAAACTAGAAATAATCATTATTTAAATGCTCATATGTTTTTCCAGTACATTTACATGTACAGACCCATTCACAGTTATACACGCAAATGTGTCTCATTTTTAAAAATAGGTTATGTTGCATTTTTGTTTAACACCATGTTTTTAAAACATGTTTCTAAATTATATTTTCAAAAAGAAAAAATGTACTCTTTGAAGTAATCATTGCATGTCAGGGTCAGAAAATGTACAGAAAGAAGCTGGCATATTTTGCCAAATTGGAAAGCAAGGAAGCAATAAAAGGTTACTGGGTTAGTGCCAAAAGGAAACAAGAATCCATGTGGGGGGTCTGCCAGTGTCCATATTTAGAGAATATGAGCTTCCAAAAGATTAACGAGTGCAGTAGACTGAAAAACACTGAATTTATAAAAAAAATCCATGAGATAATAGTGTTACTAGAAAACAGCTTTAATCTTTAGAAGAAGATAAGAAACCAATTCATTCCACAGAAATTTACCATGCATTTCTAAAATAATTTCTAAATTTCTGCTGAAATTTGTAATGTTGTCTTTTACCTGCCAATATATTTTGCATTGGTACTTAAAATTCTGTATCAGATAGTTTCAAGATCTTAATTCTTGTAGATCTTTTTTTAACTGATTCTGATTAATGCTCTTTTTCTTCTGCTATTCCAGAAAATGTTTGATTGTAAGCTAATGTCGCATTTAAATAATTATTTTTGGAAATATCATAAGACATAGGATTATATTATTTCTCTTGAGAGATGGTTCTTACTTTCTTCAATTCGGTTTTTGTTTTTTGTTTTTTTTTTTTTTTAATACGTGGTCTCACTCTGTTGCCCGGGCTGGAGTCTCGGCACCCGGCAACTTCTGCCTCCCAGGTTCAAGCGATTCTCCTGTCTTAGCCTCCTGAGTAGCTGGGATTATAGGCGCCTGCCACTATGCCCAGCTAATTTCTTTTTCTTTTTTCTTCTTCTTTTTTTTTTTTTTTTAATTTTTAGTGGAGTCGGGGTTTCACCATATTGGCCAGGCTGGTCTCGAACTCCTGACCTCGTGATTTGCCCTTCTCAGCTTCCCAAAGTGCTGGGATTACAGGCATGAGCCACAGCGTCCGGCCTTCCATACGTTTTTCCATAGGTCCTACCATGAAATATTACCTTAATCTGATTTCTCTGGGACACTCAGATAACTCAGAGCTACTGTGAGTGCTACCATTAGTTTTTCTTCTTACCGTGCTAAGCTATATATCGTATAACTCCATCTGTATAATGTTTTTTTAAAAGACAAATTTATAGTGATGAAGAACAGTGACAGGATTTAGGGGTGAAGGAAAGCATGTGACTATGTAAAGATTGCAGTTATATAGGATGTAGGAATTAAAGTTATAGAACATTTATTACCTGGATTGTGTTTATGGTTGCACAATTCTTTACATGTATTAAAATTCATAGAAACTTGTATATTTTCAAAAGGGGAGGGATTTTACTTTATGTAATTTAGAAAGTAAAATAAAACAATGAATTTTCACTTAAATTTATCATTTTGTATTTGTATTCCGTTTGCCTCATATTCTTTTAACTCTTTCTTGCCTTATTTTGGATTGTGTGTTTTTGTTTTTGTTTTTGTGTGTGTGTTTCAATTTTTCTTTTGCACTAGATAGCAGGAATAAGTTTGAGAGATCTATTTTCACAGCACAAAGACTATAGTTAATAGTTATATATTGTACATTTCAAAATTGCTAAAAGAGTAGATTTTAAATGTTTTCATTTTAACCTCTATTGTTAATTAGCTAAACTTTTTGTTTATTTTTAGTAGTTGCAGTAGACTTTAAAGTATGTGTTTTAATTTATCACCATTTAACATTAAATTCACATATAAAAGCCTTACGGCCAGGCATGGGCCCCACACTTGTAATCCCAGGACTTTGAGAGGCCATGGCAGGTAGATCACCTGAGGTTAGGAGTTCAAGACCAGGCTGGCCAAAATGGCGAAACCCCGTCTCTACTAAAAATCCAAAAAAAAAAAAAAAAGAAATAAAATAAAATAGCTGGGCATGGTGGTGCATGCCTGTAATCCCAGCTACTCAGGAGGCTGAGGCAGGAGAATTGCTTGAACCTGGGAGGCGGAGATTACACTGAGCCGCTATCACCCCACTGCACTCCAGCCTGGGTAACAAGAGCAAAATTTCGTCTGGGGGAGGAAAAAAAAAAGAATCTTACAGTGATACGTTTCTTGCTTCCTGACCTTTGTGCTGTTACCATATATTTTATTTCTACATATAAGTCTCACAATACATTGGTATTAGTTTTTCCATAGCAGTCAATTAACTTCTAAGGAGATTTAAAACATTATTTTTTAATTTACTTGTGTATTTACCATTTCTGGTACATTAATTCATTTGCATAGATCCTTATTTTGTTCTGCCATCATTTGGCTTCTGCCCACTTCTTTGAACATTCCTTGTAATTTAGGTGCTGATGGTGAATTATCTTTACCTATATTGTTCTAAAGATGTTTATTTTGTCTGCATTTTAAAAGATATTTTCACTAAGTTTGTAGTTCTTGGTTAACAGTTTTTCCTTTGCTCCTTTAGAGCAGTTATTTCATAACCTGTATAGTTTCTGGTAAGAAGTCTGTTTTAATCCTCTGCATAATCTTTTGTTCTCATGCTTCTTTTCAAGTTTTTTTTCCTTCCTATGGGTTTTCAGGCATTTGATTATAACGTGCCTGGTTGCGGTTTTATTTACATTCATTTTCCTTTAGATTGATAGAGCTGCTTTAATCTGTGGATTTTTATCAAATTAAACAATATTTAAGCCATTTTCTGGAATAATTTTTTTCTGTCACCCTCTCTTTACTCTGTCCTTTTGGGACACATATTACATAAATTTTAGACCTCTTGATTTAGTTTCTCAGCTCACTTGGGCACTATTCTCGCTTTTCAATTAATACTGTTTTCTTTCCGTGATTCATTTTTTATGGTTTCTATTAGTATGACATTAAGTTCTCCAGTTTTTTTTTACACTTTAAGTTTTAGGGTACATGTGCACAATGTGGAGGTTAGTTACATATGTGTACATGTGCCAAGTTGCTGTGCTGCACCCATTAACTCGTCATTTAACATTAAGTATATCTCCTAATGCTATCCCTCCCCCCTCCCCCCACCTCACAACATGCCCCAGTGTGTGATGTTCCCTTTCCCGTGTCCATGTGTTCTCATTGTTCAATTCCTACCTATGAGTGAGAACATGCAGTGTTTGGTTTTTTGTCCTTGGGATAGTTTGCTGAGAGTGACGGTTTCCAGCTTCATCCATGTCCCTACAAAGGATATGAACTCATCCTTTTTATGGCTGCATAGTATTCCATGATGTATATGTGCCACATTTTCTTAATCCAGTCTATTATTGTTGGACATTTGGGTTGGTTCCAAGTCTTTGTTATTGTGAATAGTGCCGCAATAAAGATACTTGTGCATGTGTCTTTATAGCAGCATGATTTATAATCCTTTGGGTATATACACAGTAATGGGATTGCTGGGTCAAATGGTATTTCTAGTTCTAGATCCCTGAGCAGTCGCCACACTGACTTCCACAATGGTTGAACTAGTTTACAGTCCCACCAACAGTGTAAAAGTGTTCCTATTTCTCCACATCCTCTCCAGCACCTGTTGTTTCCTAACTTTCTAATGATCACCATTCTAACTGGTGTGAGATGGTACCTCACTGTGGTTTTGATTTGCATTTCTCTGATGGCCAGTGATGATGAGCATTTTTTCATGTGTCTTTTGGCTGCATAAATGTCTTCTTTTGAGAAATGTCTGTTCATATCCTTCACCCACTTTTAAGTTCTCCAGTATTTTCTCCTTTATTCTAATATGCTTTTAATCTTATCCAGTATATTATTTTATTTCAGAGATCAGATTTTTTTCTTTTCTAGAAGTTCAATTTGGATCTTTTAAAATAAATTTCATTTAGCTCCTAATCATCTTTGTGTATTTAAATTCTTAAACGTATTTATAAGATTTATAATAGTATTTAAAGATTCTTGTCTAACTAATTCAATTATCTGTATTTCTGACTGATTCTATGATTGATTTTTCTCCTGCTTAAGGATCATGTTTTCCTGGCACATTTCATGCCTAGTAAATTTTTATTGTTGAATTTTGTTTTTTTAGGTGATAGATTATATTCTTATAAAGAAAACTAAATATTGTTCTAATGTGTAGTCAACAGGTTGTGAATCAGTTTGGCCCTTTTAAAGGCTTGCTCTTAAGCTTTGCCATGGTGTGTCTACAATCTTTATGTTGTAGCTAAGTTAGCACAGCTACTAAGATAAGATCCTTCTGAGGAATCTATCCAATACCTCACGAGGGGTGGGCCCTTCTCCACAGCTGCTGACAGCAAACTGTTCCTAACCCTTTGTGAGCCATGCGAATTGTTTGGTCTACCGATTTCTGGTAGTTCTCCCATCCACCCCCAATTCAGTAAGACTTTACAGTTTCATTTCTTTGGGATATGACATAGAAACTGCTTGCTGCCAGTAAGCTGCTGCAATTCTTTTTTCAGGGATCTGAGTCTTATGAGGCCAGTTACCCCATGCCTGAAACACTGCTAACATTGCTTTATATTTTTTTCCTGCTTTCTGATTGTTTAATGAGGAGAGGGACATTCCTATAGTAGTCAATCTTTCATGAGTGGAGCTTTGTTTATTTTAAACTGTAAAAAAGTGCACTGTGAGCTCTTGCAGGAAAGGACAATAAGGTCTTTGGAAATCTGGTGTTTCAAAATCGATTATGGTTAGAATATGAATGGTGGTAATTCAATTATGTTACAAATATGTGCATTTATGGGATTATACACAACATATATAAATGAGGACAAGAATTATTACGTCTAGATAGATGTTCTTGACTGTTTTTGTGTCGTCATTACCACACTAGTGAAGTATTTGCACCAATTGAAATCTCAGGGTGATTATGTTTTGCTCCAATAGAGAACATTTAAGCTTGATATGCATCTTTTAATACTGTCATGGCAATATTCAGTTAATTTTTAAACATGCACTTATGCATCTACTGTGTGGAAATTCCATTTATATGAATAACTGAAGATTCAACCCATGTGAACACAAAACCATGTTTATAATACATATTCCTTGTTTGTATCCTGTAGAATATTCATTCCTTATAGTATTGATAGATGCTTGGTAGCAAAATTCGTGAAGTACGTGGTGAACAAATGTGAAACATCAAAAACATCAAAACAATGTTCTGAACAAGAACTTTTATTTATCAATCTTTAGAGATGATAGACGAAGATATATGTGGGAGAAGGCAGAAAAGGTCTAGAATGTTCTAAATAATAAAGTAATTGTACCATCATAAATCTGAATAAGGAAGAAAGAGAATCAAAACAAGTTTGGAGATACGACTTTTCAAGGAATTTTAGAGCGGAACAGGGGAGAAAAGTGGTGCCTCCATGTGGAGTAGGATTCGGAGATTTATATAAGTAAAGTTACGTTATTTTGTGTTGAGTTTTGTATCCCCATTATCTATGTCTGCAATAAATTTTTACTAAAGGACTACTACTTTCTAATGTTTTGAGTGAGATTTCCTTTGTTCTGTCTTCATGCTGAGATAAAATTTAAATTAAAATTTAATCTCAAGAAAGCCTAGCTTTATTTGGGTTATACAACATTAAACAGTAAGATTCTAGAAGACTGTAATAAATGAATGTATACTTTGAGTTTCCAAGAGGAAATAAATGGGGATATCCAGCCTATCCCCATTTACTTAACTATAGAACCCTTTCCCCAGGAGAATTTAATGAAATTATTTTCTGAAGAATCAGACTGAAGAAGAATGGCTTCAAAACTTAAACTCATTTAATTTCAATCCAAATGAAACAAAACTTTAAAGTCCTATATTAGTCAGCTCATGCCGACATAACAAAATACCATAAACTTTATGGCTAAAACAACATAAATTTATTTTCTTAGAGTATTCAGGATGGAAATGCTACGTCAGGGCACCAGCATTGTTTGGTTTTGGTGAGAGCTTTCCTCCTGGCTTGTAGAAGGCTACCTTGTCTCTGTGTGATCAAATGGCCTTTCCTGAGGGGGCCATTTGGGGGAAGAGATGCACATGGGGGAAGAGACAGAGTGGAGATATCTTCCTCTTCTGATATGGCCAACAATCCTATTGAACTAAGATCTCACATTTATGACCTCATTTTACATAGTTACCTTGTAAAAGCCCTGTCTCCATATGCAGTTACACTGGTGGTTAGGGCTTCAGCGTATACATTTTGGGAGAACAAAATGCAGCCCATAGCAAGCATCATAGGCAGTACTGTTTATAAAAATATAATCATTATTTATGGCTTTCATTTTTACCTAAAATTAGTTCATGTGTGTGCTACTACAGATATTTTAGTTATTAGTTTTAATTCTAGTTAATATTAGTATTTTTTCTGAAGATTTTCAAATAAATTCGCACAATTGATATTTTTAGCAGGGACAATAAAGACATAAGTAAGAATAAATAGAGAAAAGTTAGAAGGCAAACTAGAAGAGGAAGAGTCATATTAATATTTTGTAGCCTACTAGGGTATAGATAATGACACCTCATTAAAATAATAAAAATATTAAATTAATTTCGTAGACTAGTTTTTTACAAATGTTCATAAAAGTGAAGGGAAACCTAGCAAAACAGCAAATAATTTTATAATTTGTAAATGATGTTAAGATGTTTTAAGATGTGGATTCATATACATAATAATATACACTATATTTGGATCAGGAAAAACATGAAATAGGTAATAACGGAGATAGTATCTCAGTTTTTGATGGTAACAATAAGAAATTTCAATAGTTTTTAACATAATTTTAATGGTACAGGAATTGTCTCAACCAATTTAGACTTTTACACAGTAAAAAAAGGAAAAGTCAGTATTATTGAAGTAATTTGGTTAAAATAACCATATAAGCTTAGAATTCACCTCTAGAAACATTCGCATTGTGAACTATGAATATTAATCTGCCTACATTTTTATGATGCTATTAAGCCATTTTAATGGATTTAATTATATGTAGGCAAAATAATTTTCAGAGACTATTTCAACCAACTAAGTAATGAACCCTCAAAATGTTTATTATTGTTAAAGGTAGCACATATAGTTAAAAATAAAATAGGATGCCTAAAGATGTGCAAATGCAAAAAAATGTTAGAGGTTTCTAAAACAAGACACAGACAACTTGGTAAAAAAAAAAAAAAAAATTTCCTAAGCCTGAGGAAAAATAATTACAATGAATACAAACAAATATGAATATTTATAAAATGAATTGTCTTTTTGGTATTTAGTTACACGTTATTTACTATTCTCCAAAAATTTTGTAACGAAACATGCTATTTTATTGGAGTTTTGTTCACTATATCTGATGAGTTGCTTGAAATCTCTGTAAATTTTATTAATAAGTTCTAGTATTACAAAGAAACCATTTTAGGTTATTAAAAATCAAAGATTAAATTATATAGCTTAATTCATTAAGTAAATTCCTTAACCATGGTTAAAGAATTGGAATTTATAAGGAAGGCCACAATAATCCGTTATTCCTATATCATGCTTTTTTTTTTTTTTTGCAGCTATTCTGATTATCTGATCAAGTGTAGAGTCTATTTTTACACCCTTAAAACTAGGCTGACCCTACAACATGTAAAGAAGGATTGAATATAGCAAATATGAAGTTTTGTGACTTTTGAGTCTAGGTATTAACAGGCCTCTCACCCTCTTGGGATGTGGCACTTCTGGGTGGGAAAACTCAGATTCCTTTATGATGAAAGACCAAATGCAGGCCAGACATGGTGGCTCATGCATGTAATCCCAGCACTTTGGGAGGCGGAGGTGGGTAGATCATCTGAGGTACGCAATTTGCGACCAGCCTGGCCTGTTGGCGTTCAATCATGCTGGTGGGAAAAATATTAGAGCCAGCTATAGAGGTAGACATAAATCTTCTTAGAAGGCCAAGAAGTTTGCATAACTTCAGTAATGGATCTGGCAGAAGGCAGCCTGGTCCCTTTACCTTTAGTTAAACAAAGTAGTAACAAAGAAAGGCAGAATAGTTTACCTAGCTAGCTTGTTTATTCATGTGGTCTTATGACTAACCTTTGATGCACCTTTGGTGCTTAAGTGCTTTTTACTTGGGAAGTCCACAATGTCAATTAACCTCTAATGGTGTTGACTCAAGCCTTTCTTCATTAATCTAACCGAATAAATGTGAGTCTCGCTGATGGAGGCCTTGGTTGCAACTGTTTACAATACTCAACAAGGAGTCTGTAAGAGGCTCGGACACCCTCAGGTGGACTGGCAAAGCAGAATATCTGTATGTCACTGTACATTATTCATCCCTCGCTAGGTCAGGGATCTGCAAGGGACAGACCCCCCACAACTGGTGCTGCTGCACTGGCCAACATGTTGAAACCCTGTGTCTATTAAAAATACAATTAGCCGGGTGTTGTGGTGGGTGCCTGTAATCCCAGCTTCTCCTGAGGCTGAGGCAGGAGAATCGCTTGAACCTGGGAGGTGGAGTTTGCAGTGAGCCGAGATCGTGGCATTCCACTCCAGCCTGGGTGACAGAGCAAGACTCTGTCTCAAAAAAAAAAAAAAAAAAGACCACATGCAAAGAAAATCCAGCCTTACTAAAAGAAACTGGCACTGGATATGAGGTAGTGCCACTCTTATAAACAAATTTGTGGGGAAGATGACTGTATCTTCAAGAGTAATTAGTAAATTCAGCCCAAATTGCCAACTCATTAGGTCAAGAGGAAATAAAATAATATTTTTAAGACACTACTATTTGGGGGGACAGTCTGTTATGCAGCAATAAATAAATGACACAGAAATTGGAATCTAATGCTTTAAAAAACACGAAAATACGTAGCATTGGAATGGGGTTCAGCAACAGGAAAGGCTAGAAAAGTGGTGAGGAGGCTGGGAGCAGATTGAATAGCAAGTAAACTATTACTGAGACAGAAAAGACAGAGAAAATTATTTGAGTCTTCAAAAAGAGCAAACTGAACTATATAGTGGCAGAAAAACAAAGGCAAACATATGACCTGAGGAATGTTGGAAGTTAAAAAAAATTTTCCAGTGAACTTTTTAATGTTAATGAAGATACATCTAGAATGTGGAAATGCCAGTTGGGTTATTCTAGCTGAATATGCTAAAATAATTCAAGCAAGAGCTAAGAAGATACTTAGAGTACAAGCAAAATTTCCAGGAAATATAGAATAATATAGATTGTTCAAAATATATAAATATAATCTAAATAATATAGATTATTCTATAGAATAATATAGAGTATCCAAAACTCCAAAAATTTCTCAAAGAAATACACTAAGGTAAAAAAATCAAAGCTTTGGTTGTAACAAAAATTTGTTAAGAAATAAGAATGGCTGGATACATTGCTTATGCACTCTTTTACTTGGACAAAAGGGGTCAGGAGAATCTTAAAACATTGTCCTACACAGCAGCCCACCACACCCAATGTAGAGAGAAATAAATCTCAGTAAGGATTGTAGATGTTAATTTTGGGACATAGAGATTTATTTCCAAAAATAATAACATTTTAAGAGGCTTGTCCTGGCCAAAGCACTACCAACTTGGCCTCTTCAGGGCCCAAGACAGTTCAAAATGAAAAACAGGCCTGAAATGCCAAATTCCTACAGCCAGAAAGCAGGCTGAGAAGGCTGCCCAGTCCAAACATGGGCTATTTCTCATTGAAAAGGAAGATATTCTCAGAGGGCTTGCCAAGAGATGTGGAGAACAGTACATTAAGGGAACAACTTCCAGGTAGCAGAACTGGGCCATAGTCAAAGAACATTCCTTGTGTTTGAAGGAGAGAGAGCTGGACACATGTGCCCAGATGGATTTCAGTAGTACAGTGAGCCAAGGACTCTTAGGTCTTTCCTATTTCTTTCCTCTTTGAATGCAGTTATTTTGTCAGTTTCACCAGCATAGGTGGGTGGGAGGTATAAGTAGAGGAGAATGGGGCTAGATAACTTTGGGTTTTGGTGTGAGTCTGGAATGGAGATGAACCCCTTGGGGGAAACTGTAGTCTAGTGGATTTTTTTCACATCTGTACTAGATAAAGATCATGAAATCATGGACTTTAGTGCAGGAGCACATGGCTTATTGAGGGTGTACTCAACAGAATTAAACCTATAAGATAGTGATAGAAGGATAGGGAAGGAGGAGGACCCAAGCACAAATGTCATCTTAGGTATCCTTATCCACCATCAGTCTCTGGAGTGTAAATCACATCACAGAACTTTTACATCTTAAAGGATTATCTGGAAAAAGTCTGCCAATAGCATCTAACCTACAAGCAGCTGGGAAATGGTTTACCTTCCAGGAAAACAGGTCCTGAGAGAGGCACAGATCTTGTACTCCAGGTTTATAATTTGCATTGCAACATTGTTTGTGTATCTAATACCTATCAGAAACTGCTTCTATGCCTTGAGAATACAAAGCTGGATTAGATACAGTCCCTGCCTTAATAATAATAATAATAATAATAATAATAGTAATAATAATAAAGCTCAGAGCTTAACACCAAAGACTGACTTGGAAGCACATCATTGTAAAAGTATTTTAAATTGTAAAGAACTGTTCAAGCTTATAGAAAATTGAGTGAGAAAAAATGTTATTAACCATAATATCAATATATCCATCAAAACCATTAGGTTTTTAAAAACTATTTCACCAAATGCATGTCAATATGGAAGTAGAAAAATCTTTTTGAATAAGATTGTGTTTGCATGATATGCCACAAAATCACTTTTCTACTAGTAATCAGTTATGCTTAAAGTTAAATTAATGTTGGCTGCATAAATGGTCAATCAACAATTAGAGCAAATGCTAGAATCCAGGATTCGATGAAGATTTTTGAATAAAATGTTAAATATTATTAGGTGTTGGCACTGACTTAGCCAACCAATTGAAAAAAAAGATTGGAATGCAATATAGCAGAAAATTATGTTTGTGTCAGATGACTACAACTACTACTGGTTTATGTATTTCTACAAAACAAAGAATACGTATGTCTGGGGTCCTCAGTGAAGCTGACTTCTCATTTTAGATGCTATACTGTAAGAAAAAAAGGCACAAAATCATGGGGGATTGTAGCCACACAGGCTTGAATGTAGGGCATTCAAGATTTCTAGAGTACTATGATTGTATATTTATGAGTTATATGTGACTATGCAGTAGCAACAAAATCTTAGTACGACATGCCCTGCATATTGACAATGATTTGCATTCTTTCATAGTGATGCCCAGTTCTGAGTATATATTAACATTTCTTGTGAAATTTGAAGGACTTCATGCTTCGCCTGGAAATTATTTGCCACAGCTCGTAAAAATGGAAATGTCTTAAAGGGAATGATCTGTGTTTTTCTCTCTTCCACTGACTTATTTTATGCTGTAGTCTAAAATGTCATCTGTATGTAAATTTCAACTCCTTTATTCATTTATTAACCACCATCCATACCGCATCTTAGGAACATATCTGAAGTGATTTTAAAATAAAGTCTTGGTAATTTTAATTGATCACTTTGACGGCATTCCCACCCACCTACTTGATGTCTTATTGAAGACATTGATGATAATCAAGGTGTAATTATCAAAAGCACCAAGAGGAGTCTACAGTGCTTGATGATTTAGTCAGACAAAACTGGTAACAATTTCACAGAGACAATCATCTTGTCTTCACAGTTGTGTGAGTTGAAGCAGAACATCTTGTTCTTGCAAACTTCATGGACAAATGTTTTATAACTATGTCAAGCTCATAGCTAACAAATTGCTTGTAGAATCAAACTGCAAGTTTCAAAATTTACAGTCATTTCAAACATTTATAAAGTGTTCCCATGCTTATACAGGTTTTCTTTCATTATTGAATGAAATGAACTGTTTTGTCATGTCTAGGCTAACATTTCTGTTGATTTTATCAAAGTGCCTAGAAATTAATATAATGTCTGCCAATCTTAAAATACTTTAGGGCTTCCAGAAAGAAAAACCAAAAGGAAAAAAAAAAAAACAATGGGATGAGATAGCCAGGAAGTTGCAATATTAATGGGTACAATCTTATTTTTGTAAGAGGGCATGTAAATTCAATAAGTACATAATAGACTTCACTCTATTCTTTATAGATCTTTCATTCACTATCCAGGAGAAATAACCTATGAGTATTCACGTAAAACTAGATGAAAGTGTGGAGGAATTGGAACCATCAATTTTTATTGAACCCTAAAATAGTACTGGAATACTAAGCAATTGCAGAAAATAAGATGAAGGAAACTATATTTATGAATATTCTCAGAGGGTGAGTATGGTTGCAGAAAACCCTCTGATGAACCTATTGGTATAGTATTCACAGATTTGGTTCACACAATAGAGCAAGTATTATCTCTCTTCATCATTCTCATGTGAAGTTCGATTTATGTAATAAAATATTTAGAACACATTTTGCAAAGCATAAATTTGAATGCGTGCAAAAATATTTGCCTTTAGGTAACTCAATCCAGTTTGGTTTCCATAATAAGTAGCCAAATGATGATCTTTCTCTAGACTATATTATACATTTATTTTTAAAAGAAAACATTTTCTGAAAATATAAACACGTTTTTAATATTGTTCTAGCTATAGTTATAAGTCTCATAACTGTATTAAATATTAGAGTAGTTGTATAAATCTATACTGTGATAATTAAAATAGATAACAAAATACCCATTTCCAAAAAGTGTATTTTAATAGATAACAAGAATTATGTGTTACATATAGATATATAAGAAGAATATATTTCCAATAGATTACAAATGATTTATTACCAATCTAAATCTCATTGTTTTTAATAATCTGTATAATGAATATGTAAACAAGTCATAAAATATATGTAACATCAGAATTGAAGGGTTTCTAGTCCTCTATTTCTGGGAAAAATGTGAACAACAAGTCTGACAACTTACTACTAGGAGCTAACATTTAAAAAGGCATTTCGCATCCTACAATTGGCAATGCATGAGAATTCCACTTGTTCTCTGCCTTGTCCCACGCTTATTAAGGACGTCTTCCCCCTCCCATTCTAGTAGATGTGTAGTAGTGGTATTTACTTTAGGTTTAATTTGCATTTATATATTGACTAACGACATCGAGCATCTTTTTGAGTGCATATTTGCCATTCAAATGTCTTCTTTGGTTAAGTGTTCAAGTTTTTGCTCATTATTTATTAGGCTGTTTTTATTATTGAGTGTAAGAGTTTGGCATACAGTTTGGATAGTCTGTCCCTTATCAGATGTACTGCATGTATTTTCTCCAAGTATTGGATTAACTTTTCATTTTGGTAAAAATGTTATTTATCAATTAAAAAAACATTTTTCATTTTAATGAAGTCTAATTCATACTTTAAAAATTCATTCATGATCTTGATTTCCAACCTAAGATGTTTTTGTCTAACCCCAAAAAAGCTACAAAAATTTTCTAATATAATTTTTCCTAGGAGTTTTATAGTTTTTATTTACATTTAGGCCTTCGAGCTAATTTGATTGGATTTTTGCATATATATATACATACAGTATGGGAATGGCTGAGGTTTGTTTGCTTGCGCTGAATTTTCAAGTGTTCCAGAATCATTTTTTGTAATTACTATGCTTCTTCATCCTATTATCTTGACATCATGTATATGAGAGTCTACCTCTGGATGCTACATTTTGTTCCATTGATTATATATCTATGTTTATTTCAATACTACATTGTCATGATTATCCTGGTTTTAGAATAAATCTTGGAACCAGGTAGTGCAATGTTCCTCAAATTTGATTTTATTTATTTTTCAGGTTTGCCTGTATTTGCTTTTCCTTACACATTTTTGAGTCAATTTATTTTTGTATTTTGCTCTTGTATCCTGTGATACTAGTAAACTCACCTATTTTTTCTAATTTCTACATTGTAGGTTCTTCGGAATCTCAATATTTCATCTATGAATAAAGACAGTTTTGTTTCTTTCATTTCAATCTTTAATGTATCTTTTCTTGCCTTATAAATATAAATTTAAAATTTATATTATAAATATAAAAATATATAAATTGGTTAAGTTCTCCAATTTAAATACTGGATAAATATCACTGTAGAGGATATCTTTGTTTCGTGATTTGTTTTGTTGGAGTTGGGGCCTGGAGAATCATTTGACATTTTTGCTTTTTTTTTTTTTTTTTTTCTTTTCTAAGTAGATGTCCTGTATTAGATTGAAGAAGATAGATTCCTCCTATTACACTTAGTTGAGATTTTTTTAGCTTGAGATAGTGTTATATTTTGACAAATGTTCTTTCTCTATATATCAGTATAATCATGAATCTTCTCTATTATAGTGTTCTCAGTTCTCGTCAAGCCACAATCTTAGGAAGGTTTTATGCACTTGGGGATTGTGAAGGCTCTTTTGTCATTCCTGACACTTGGCACTGCATGGCAGCTATTTTCTGCTTTCAATCTGTGACAGGCTTGGCAAGAGTAAGTTACCTTCCTCTCTCCACACCTGTAGCAAACTTCTTTATACTGGTCCAAGATCCTAGGAGAAGAGATATTTCAGTCTCACTCGCAAAGGACAGAAGACTTCTGTATCTACCATTCCATGGTAGCATTGGATCTTTGCCTGGATCTGGTGACTGGTAATATAATTTCCTACCTCTTACCTGGGTGAAGTAGCCCAGGAGTTGGAAGGTTTGCCTTTCTTTTCCAGTGGGTTAAGGCTTTTGCTTCATATAGGCAAAGAGCTCAGAGAAGTGCGCTGTGTTTTGTATGTTTCCAGTCAATAGAAAATTATTTCTGTGGCTTTCCTCTGCTACAGAGGTGAGCTCTCTGGTCTTTTCCCCTGAGCCGATCTTTCTTGTGAATAATCAGTGGATGTCTTTGGAGAAAAGTGTATGTGTCCACAGATCGTCTTTGTATCTTGAAATCCCAGGTAATCTAAACTGATGCTGTGTCCAAATGCAGCTTTAAAAAATTATTAAAATTAGAGTTAATTTTTTCTTATCTGTTTCTACAACAGCTACCTCTTCCTTCTGTGATCTGCCAATGGTAAAATGGCTCACGTGCCTTACATCTCAGAAGATTATGCCATTAGTTGGAATTCGGTTCTCTTCACTGCCTTTTGTCTTTAGCTCTTTGATGGATTCAATAAAAACTGTGGCTTTTTAGATTATCCAAATTTTACTCATTTGTTAAAATGGGTGTAAGATTCCTTTCCCACTTTCTACGTTTCAAGCAGAAGAGAAACTCTGCCAAGGCAATCTTAAAGAAAAAGAACACAATTAAAGGCCATGAAACTGACAAATATGAAGACTTATTGTAAAACTACAATAAATAGAAGAGTGTGGCTTTTGCACAAAGATGAATAAAACAGTATAGATTGAACTGTTAGAAAATAAATGCACACATTATTGTCACTGATTCATGAGAAATAGATCAAATCTAAAACAAAGATATAGGAATGAAAAGGCAGAGGGTAGAAGAGGTACAATATGCAAACTAGACAAAAAGAGCTGATGTAGCTACGTCACTACAGATAAAATTTTTACATAAAGGCTTTTTAGAGATATAGATGAATATCTCATATAAGAGTTTCAGTTAATCAGAAATCAATTTCTAAATTATAAAAAGATAAAAGAAAAAATCATACATACACAAAGAATACATCAGTCAACAATCATAGTAGAAGATGTTGAACATATCATAGGAGCTTATGAAAAAGAAGGCAAATGCTTTGAGGAGATAGAAGTATTGAAGAATATAATTAAGAAACCACCTAATACATACATATAGAATGCTGTACCCTTGGTATTGGTATTGTATATACCAATTTTGTACATACCAATTGGTATTGTACATACCAATTTTTGTATGTACATTTTTTTAAGCCAACATAGAGTGTTTATGAAGATTGATTATATATTGACCCATAGAGCAAGTCTTAGCAAATTTCAAGCACTGATGTCATATGGAAATTTTTCTCCACCCACAGTGAAATTCAGCAAAAATAATGATAAGTTAAGTAATAATAATGATAAGATAAGTAAAATTTTCTTCTGTCTTTGGAAATGAAGAAGCACATTTCTACATAACCCTTAGGTCAAAGAAAAAAATCACATGCTAAAGAAAATATTTGGAACTTAATTATTACAATATGATATAAACGTTATGGAATGCATTTAAAACAGTATTTTGAAGGCGAAATCAAAGCTTTAAATGTAGCTGTTGGAATGGCAAAAGAGAAAATTAATGAGCTAGCCACCCATTTTTAAAACACAGAAAAATGACGCAAAATAAACACAGAGTAAGAAGGAACTAATAAAATAAGATAGAAATTTGTTCATCATTTGTTATAGAGAGAAAGCAGAAAGTAATATCTGATGAAACTGATCATAGAAAAAAAGATGGAAATATGAATTTTATAAATATTGTAGACAATAAAATTATGGTAATTTTCATGCCAATAATTTGCAATCTAAATGAAATAGACAAATGTCTTAAAAATCCAAACTGGCTCATGAAGACATTGTTAAATGAATGTATCCATCACAGTTTAAAGAATTAAATCTGTAGTCAAAATGCTTTAACCATGAATTATGAGACCCAATTTTTAAAATGAATACTTTATTCATTTTATAAATATTTATAGAAGGGTTATCATATCCCAGGCAATGTTGTAGGTTCTTATATCAGTGAAAAAACAATACTTTTCTTGCCCCAGTGAAATAAAATATGCAGATATTAAATACTAAACAGGTGAATACATATTTGTAGGTCACTTTGCTACAAATGATGAATGTTATGAAAAAATGTAGAACTAAAGTAAGCAAGACTTAAAGTAGTGGATACATGGGGCAAGGGCGGTAGTTAGAGTGGGCTTCATTGAAAACATGTAATTTGAGCAACAACAAGAAGTTGAGGGACTTTTTGGAGAGAACATTCAGGTAAAGGAAGGGCTAAGTGAAGCCACTACAAGTTTTTTAGTAAAATAGTGACATCAGAACTACGTCTTAAATTGTCTCCCAGGCTATTACGTAGAAAATACACTAAAGCAGGTTGGGCAAAAATTAAAGCAAGGAAAACGTGGTGGTGGGATGGCTATGGCATTAGTCTGAGTGTGATATCATGATGAAACAGACCAAGATGATGGCTGTGTAGACATGGGTTTCAGATTACGAAAACATTTTGGTGATAAGGTCAGTTGGATTTCTATATAGATTAAGTGTAAAATGTGAGAGGTAGAGCATGGTTAAGCATAACATAATTTTTGTTTTGGTTAACTAAAACATTTACTTTTCTATCATCTGCTATCAGGAAGGCTATGGAAGGAGGAGGTTTCCAACATAAAGTGGGCTGGGAAAGAAAAATGCAAGTGGGATAAAAGGAAATCTGTTAATGAATACAGAAAAGCATAACTTATAAATGAGATGACTGGGAAATAGAAGTGTAATATAATTAAGAAAAATAAAGAGCAAAAATGCAAGCCCTGAATCAAACAAATTATTTTCAAGTACACACACACACACGCACAAAGATTAGTATTCATAGTAAGGACATAATATAGATTCAACTAAAACTTTTGATAATACCTTTTGTGGTTTCTTTGTGGACCCATGTGTGATACATAAGTGTGCTATTTAATTTTAAATACAGAAGAATTTTTTAGATACCTCCCTTTTGTCTATGTCTTATTTAGTCCCATTGTAGCCAGAAACAACGTTGGAAGATGGGAAGGTAAATTTTATCAGCTTTATTTTTAGTTAGGTATTGCCTGTAAAAGATTCTAATTTCTAAGTATCCACTCTTATTTTCTAATTATTCTAATTTTAGAAAGAATAACTGATGAATTTTTATATTGCAAATGCCAGCAAATGCTAGGGGCCAAGTTGGTAGGTCTATTCAAATTTATAGTTTTTTTTATTTCTTCTATTACCAAATTCTTAAAAAATATTATATTAAAATATACCATATAAAAGAATATATGTGTATATAGATACAGATATAGTTAAGTTAAAATAATATAAATTGAATGATTTATTTAAAGATAAATAGTGAACACATTAGCATCCACTAGATTTTAAGAAATTGAGTGTTATTAGTTCATTTGAATTGTTCAACATGTCTCTCCTCAGCTGGGAATATTGTGGAAAGCAATGAGAGGGGTATACATAGAATCTTCCCAAAAGAAGCATTCTCATCTAGAAAAGTTTTCATACATTGAAATTTTCCCTCTCTGGCTACATTTGGAAAGCTTGGGTGACCATTTAAATCAGCCTGCTAACTTTCTAGAAAATGAAGAACGAAAAAACACGTAGATAAGATGCCTGTTGCCTCAGTTGTTCAATCTCCAAACTCATAGGCAAGGCTATCCTATAATATCCAATTGGTTAGGTGACTTGTTAGTTGACTACAGATGCCTGAGCTAGCCAAACAGATCAGACTAGGTGGTCCATACCAGAAGAAGCACCTAGTAATAATTGTAAGTGGTAATAATGTGATGGGGTCACTAAGTTTGCGGGTAGTTTATTACAGAACAAAAGTAAACTTACTCCCTGGACAACCCATACCAGAGGACAAAAGACAGTATGGTGATTTGAGATGCTTTAAAAAGAAATTTAAACCTAAGCCAAGTCTCTAGCACTGGGAAATTGTGCAAGGAGAGGAAGGTTCTTGAAAAACCAACAAATAATCTCAAGAGAATGAATATTTCATTGGCTGCTGCAAAAAGGGAACCAACTTCCAGTTAGTATTAAACAGAGAAGTGACAACAAACAGAGTTTAACAAATGTGCTACAGGCGCTCAAGTAAGAGGGGACGTGTTTCCCATTTCTACCATCCTCATTGCAGCACTGTAGGGGATGAATGCAAGAAGGAAGACTCTAATACCAATCGTCCCTATGGCACAGGAGCTGAATTTCTAGACTGGCATGTTAGAGAAGAAAAAGAAGGGAGCAGTGTTTTTGAATCAACTATGAGACTGAACAGTTTGCAATGCTACCTTTCTCAGTAGCATTTGCAGACATGTGCCAAGGCTTTTGTATATAAAAGACTGCCTATTTTTTGGATCTGAAAGCATCTGTTAATCTCTGTTTTTTAATGGTCATGAAACTAACGTTCACCAAAACTGTAGATTTGATGCAACTGGGAGTTTGTTATTTTTTTCTATCGGTAAGGTGGGAACCTTGGTTAATATTTTCTGACATAACAGATTGTGTATGGAAACGTTTTGAGCTAAATGAAATTTACTCATAACTTTTGAGTTAATTATTAACATATATCCTTAAATACATAGAACACCCAATATATGGAAATAGGTTTATCTGGATAAATGATTGATACGTGCCATCTTTTTGTTTTCATTTTCTTTCTCTGTTCTCTTTGCCCCTCTGAAGGATTAGCTAAAAGTAACAAAAGAAGATGGACAAAGCTCTCAGGGTAGACATATTCATACAAAATATCATCTTTCCTGATAAGCCATAGGATTTTTCCATTTTCCTGAGTTTTCCATGCTTTTATTATCAGACCAGAAGAAAAAATTGATATATCTTAAATATCTTTTATTAATTTTAAAATTGAGGTAATTTAGTGATTCAGTTTGTCACAACTGACAACCTAAGCAAATACCTTTCTATTGTGACTAATCCAAGAGCAGTTACATTACACAAGTGTCCTGTTTAATATCTTCAACATTCAATAAACTGAACAATGGTATGAAATTATTACACATACATAGGTATGTGTTTTCTATAAGGATATCAACAATTAAGCTATTCACTCATAAATGTTTTGGTATGGTAGTTCCATGTGGCTAGAGTACTCTGAATGCTAAGGAAGGACAGACAGGTAGGGGATTTTTATGGGGTTATATCAAAGAAATATGTCACACTTCTGTATTTTAACTATGGTCAACATTTATTACATGATATAGTAGAGGCATTTATAATGCTAGAATAGGGATAAGATTGCTACTTAATTTATAGGGATGAATATCTGATTTAACTCGGAAATCAACTAAAATCTTTGCATCAAAACTGGTCTCCCATCTGTTATCCAAAATCTAACACTATTCCACATTACAGTACTTGGGATATCCTATAGTATAATGTAGTTCAGTAATGTGGCAACATGACATTTATTTTCTAATCAATTGTCATTTCCTTAGCTCTATTTATGAAAATGATATTTTAGCCTAAGTTAAAACTTTTCTTTTAAACATATTTTAACATTAGACAATATCAGGATTGTTTAAGTGGGGGATGGAAATTATGGAACAAGCTAGTTAATATGGGAAGAAGATGGTTACATGATATTGGCTAAAATATTTACATCACCCTGGTTAAATTGTCTTCTGGCAAAAATTTCTTCTCTGTGTTACAAACAGATTGCAGACAAGCTGAAACGAATCTTAACTCTCCCTTGTCTAACCAATTAAGGCATCCTATTTCTTGGTTTGATTGAGTTTGCCAGGAGGTATAAAAATTTTTGTGAGATATAAAATATTTGTGTATAAAATATTTTGTGAGGTATAAAATATTTGTGAGAAAATACTTCAGTGGCATTCAGATGTGGGTAGCATACAGGCCTATTAAACTCCATTTCATTAAGAAAATATTATTTTTACAAAGAAGCATATTATATATTTTGATTGGAGATGCTTGCTCTGTGAACTCTGACAAGTTATTTAAGCTCTGTGTTCTCTTCTTTATTTATAAAATGAGATTAATTATATCCTTGAGTTATGTAGATTAAAAGAGTAAACTCTTGGGATAGTGCCTGACATATAGTAAGCACCATGTAAATGGTACTGGTTATGTTTATTTGTGTTACAGTGTTACCACAAACAGTAGTTTAAAGCAACACAGAATCCTGTGGATCAGCAGCAAGGACACAATTTAGTTGTTCTCTGCAAAGCTGCAGTCAAGGGGTCAATCCAGGTTGCAGTTTTGTCTCAAAGCTTGACTATGGAAGGATCTGCTTCCAAGCTCACTTGGTTGTTGGCAAAATTCACTTCCTTGTGGCTTGCTGGGCTGAGAGCTTGTTTCTTATTGTCTGTCCCTCAGTTCTTTGCCATGTGGGACTTGCTTTACCTAAGCCAGCAAGAGAGAAGTCTCCTAGGAAAATGAATATTACAATCTTATAAAATATAATCATGTAAATGCCATCTGATAACTTTTGCTGTATCCTATTGGTTAAAATCAAATCACAGCTTCTGGCCACACTGAGGGGGAAAGATAACACAAGAGTGTGAACACCAGGAAGCTAATATAATTAGGAATCATTTTAAAGTGTCCACATAAGTGTGTGTTGAACAAGAAATTGCTACTCAGATTGATTTACAAAAAATAAAATTATTCTTTATTGGTATATAGGAAGTTTAATCATATCAGTGGTGTGCTGGAGCCAGTTCATACCTGCTCATGATAGTTAATTGTGTATATCTCTATCAAACTCCATGTTTAGTGGAATAATATTCGTATGTAAACATCAGTCATGGTTTGTGCATTTATGCCACTCAAATTGGCAAATGCTAAAAATCTGAGCTTTTTTTAATGAGAGGGACAGTTGTTAAACATTTACCCATTAAAATTTTCACATTTCATAGATACGCCTCAGCCTTAGTTATTGGAATTCTCCCACTATAGCTACTTGGAAACATCTTGATAAAATATCAAGCAAGAATCCAGGAAAAACTTAGGTATTATCCTAGTGGTAAGAATGAAATTTGCCAAAAGATTTACCTTTATTAAACATTTTATTTAAGACAAGATAAAGTATGATCCACTCACATGTTAAAAACATAGAATATGTATGGAATGGTCTCTTAATCTATTAGATACCTTTAAAATTCCAGGCCAATGTTACACTTAGCAATTGTCAGAATATATTTCTCTATATTATAGTAAGTATAGTACTATGCTTCTCAAAATTAGTATTTCTCCAAATAGTGTCTTGCAGGAGGAACAAGTATGTGTTAAGTCCAACAATTCTATTCCTGATGGATATACATTCCATCAGTAATAAAATCACACTTTTTACAGCAATCTACCCATCTCTCATGTTTAAATGTCATATAATAGCAAATATTCATGCACCAGCATGTAATCTCAACAAAATATGTAGTCCTCATTGACGCTGTTAATTATTAGGTCAACTTAGTGTTGACAGTAGCATAATTGTGTTATTAGTTAATATTCTTAACTTTATTTTTGTTAGTATTTTCTAATGCTTACTACTGTATACCACCACTTAAGCCAATTTTAAAACAACATGTGGGATGTGAATTAGAAGACAATCATCCTCTAATGTCCATTTTCTATGATACATATAATGAGATTCATTTGTGATTAAGGTAGCATATTGCTATTACTCTTAATTTTCCTGATCAAGAAAGGGTTTTCCTTTCTTTCTCTTGCTTTACTATAAATTATCAACTGAATATTTTGCCACAAGCTATGAGTATATAAAGTGTCTCTTCAAAGAAAAAGAAATGGCAGGCTTGACCAGAAATAGCCACTCCTGTATCCTGCCACCATATGGAAGTCTAATGATCCCATCTGGGCATGAATTCAAGATAAGCTCTCAAATTGTCACAACAAATGGAAAAGTTTTTATCTCTTACATCTGGCACCTAACAAATAAGTATCTATGTTAAATAAACAATACAGAATACTGTCACATACAGCAGTTGTGAAAGAACTTTACCATGAATTGGCTGTAATCCAGCACCTTCTGAAAGCTCACTTAAGAATTTTGGTATTAGAGAAAGATAGTGAAAAAGGGAATCTAATGAGTGTTTCTAAATGTGGCTGTGAATCAGAAATAATGAGAGAGCTTATTAAAAATATGAACACCTACATTCTAGACCACACATACAAAATCAAAATCTTTATGAGAAGAGACAAAAATGTGCTTATCTAAAACATCTTACAGAAGATTTAGAAGATGTAACCAGTTGGGGAAAACTTGTTTATGAAAGCATGCCTGCAAAATGTAAAAACCTACTATCGTAAGGTGAAAGAAAACAAAAACACCGAATCATTTATTCTTTCATTGCTGTGGAAAATTTCCCTAAATCGGGATTTAAATGTATGCCCTTGGCAGTTTATAGAATATCCATTTGAAGCATGTTTTTGCATATTTTTGCAAAACCAAAGTCACTTATACTGTTAATTATGTCATCCAAAGCCTTTTGATATATTTATTTTATAGTTCAGCGTCAAGGAAAACGTTTTTCTCTTCAGATGAGTTTGCATAGCTTCTTTTGTGATACGAGTAAATGATTTTCTCTTTTGTCTTATTTTTCAAGAAACACTAGTATAAAAATACCTAAATATAATAAAAAATCAATACCTAACTGATAATTAATAATCTCTGCTATCTAGTGTAGTTCTTTCCTTATTTCATTTATTTTGGGTTTGATTCTTTTAATTATTACATATTATAGGTGTTTTAATATGTGAGCTTTTTCTCATTTTTGAAAGGCAAAATACAAATAAACTAATGATAATTACATACTTATTTAACATTAACAGAGACCCGATAAGAATATCTGTCCTGATTGTGACAGTAATACACCTGGTAAACAAGAGAATACACTTGACAATAATTTGGGAGGAAATTATTCTTGAAACCTGACCCATGTAAGCTGCTTTTAAAGTGCTCACATTCTTAGGGAGTTCTAGGCAGTCTTTAGAAATACTAAATGCATTTCTATTGTTTTATAAATTAAAAAATAAATGCTTGTGGAGTAATATACACATCCTTCTTCAGTAAAATATCAGCACGAGCTGTTAAGTCCTAGCCAAAAGTTTTTTTTTTCTTTTTTTTTTATTTAAGTTTAGGGTACATGTGCACAACGTGCAGGTTAGTTACATATGTATACATGTGCCATGTTGGTGTGCTGCACCCATTAACTCAACATTTAACATTAGGTATATCTCCTAATACTATCCTTCCCCCCTCCCCCCACCCCACAACAGGCCCCGGTGAGTGATGTTCCCCTTCCTGTGTCCATGTGTTCTCATTGTTCAATTCCCACCTATGAGTGAGAACATGCAGTGTCTGCTTTTTTTGTCCTTGCGATAGTTTGCTGAGAATGATGGTTTCCAGCTTCATCCATGTCCCTACAAAGGACATGAACTTACCATTTTTTATGGCTGCATAGTATTCCATGGTGTGTATGTGCCACATTTTCTTAATCCAGTCTATCCTTGTTGGACATTTGGGTTGGTTCCAAGTCTTTGCTATTGTGAATAATGCCACAATAAACATATGTGTGCACGTGTCTTTATAGCAGCATGATTTATAGCCCTTTGGGTATATACCCAGTAATGGGATGGCTGGGTCAAATGGTATTTCTAGTTCTAGATCCCTGAGGAATCGCCACACTGACTTCTACAATGGTTGAACTAGTTTACATTCCCACCAACAGTGTAAAAGTGTTCCTATTTCTCCACATCCTCTCCAGCACCTGTTGTTTCCTGACTTTTTAATGATCTCCATTCTAACTGGTGTGAGATGGTATCTCATTGTGGTTTTGATTTGCATTTCTCTGATGGCCAGTGATGATGAGCATTTTTTCATGTGTCTTTTGGCTGCATAAATGTCTTCTTTTGAGAAGTGTCTGTTCATATCCTTCACCCACTTTTTGATGGGGTTGTTTGTTTTTTTCTTGTAAATTTGTTTGAGTTCATTGTAGATTCTGGATATTAGCCCTTTGTCAGATGAGTAGGTTGCGAAAATTTTCTCCCATTCTGTAGGTTGCCTCTTCACTCTGATGGTAGTTTCTTTTGCTGTGCAAAAGCTCTTTAGTTTAATTAGATCCCATTTGTCAATTTTGTCTTTTGTTGCCATTGCTTTTGGTGTTTTAAACATGAAGTCCTTGCCCATGCCTATGTCCTGAATGGTATTGCCTAGGTTTTCTTCTAGGGTTTTTATGGTTTCAGGTCTAACATTTAAGTCTTTAATCCATCTTGAATTAATTTTTGTATAAGGTGTAAGGAAGGGATCCAGTTTCAGCTTTCTACATATGGCTAGCCAGTTTTCCCAGCACCATTTATTAAATAGGGAATCCTTTCCCCATTTCTTGTTTTTGTCAGGTTTGTCAAAGATCAGATGGCTGTAGATACGTGGCATTATTTCTGAGGGCTCTGTTCTGTTCCATTGGTCTATATCTCTGTTTTGGTACCAGTACCATGCTGTTTTGGTTACTGTAGCCTTGTATAGCTTGAAGTCAGGTAGCGTGATGCCTCCAGCTTTGTTCTTTTGGCTTAGGATTGACTTGGCAATGTGGGCTCTTTCTTGGTTCCATATGAACTTTAAAGTAGTTTTTTCCAATTCTGTGAAGAAAGTGATTGGTAACTTGATGGGGATGGCATTGAACCTATAAATTACCTTGGGCAGTATGGCCATTTTCACAATATTGATTCTTCCTACCCATGAGCATGGAATGTTCTTCGAGGCTTGAATATGTTGTCTTCTTACAGTGTGGTGTGATTGGGACTTGGAACAGCAGCCAAATTGACCAGATTTTTAAAAATGCTTCAGAAAGCCTCAACTTTATCTGGAAGCAACTATTCTTTTGCCATAATCTATCCCTATATCTAATAAAGCTTCTTTATTCTACTCAGTGTTTGCTTGAGTTTTATTCTATATTATTTATTTGTTGTTGATGTTATTCTAATCACCAAGTGGTAAAGTTTAAAAAATATTATCGGGTAGAAAGAGTTCATCCCTTCTATACATTATCAATGAGGTTCAAAATATTGCTCAGATTTTATTTCTACAATGTAATAGAATTGTGACAATAAGAAATCATATGGAAGGAGATATGTACAGGGGTTGAAGTATAATAGTCTTTCAATACATTCTCATAGGAGCTTTTGCTGCTACATTATCATTCCAGTTGTAAATAATGAGTGCACTGGTTGACCCACTTCTTTATTATCCTAACTTTTAAAGAGTACACATAGTCATTCTAAACACACTATTCTGGCATAAGACCACCCATTTTGCTGGGACCATTACTGGGAAAATTCCCTTCCTTGGTTTGAATTTCATGGTGCTCCCAGATGCTGACTTTTGACCTAAACCCAGCAAAGAAGAATTGTTTTTTCAGGTCTTTTAAGATCATTTCCATTCCAAGAGTTCCTTCAGAAAAAAATTTGCTATGTCTGACATAGTAAATTATAATATACATAAGACAAAAGTCTAAAAGTAGTCAATATACTTTCTAACCTTTCTGTACTGGTATAATGCCTCAATATCTTATGCAAAATTATCCTCTGACATAATTCTATTAATGTTTCACTCTAATACATTTAAGAAGGATTAATTCTAAAAATAAAATAACAAAGCATAGTGAATTTCTATTTTGCAAGTAGAAATTTGTATACAATAATCAGCTACTCGTGAAGGATGTGCCTTTTATGATAATTACTGGAGTGTTCATGAGTTTTGCCCTAGTCATATGTTTCATCTTCTTGTTCTGAGTAATACACAAAGAAAGCTAATGAGTATTTGTGATTCAATATGTAGCTGACATATGGAGCACATATAGGCAAAATATGAGGACATTTTATATCAATAAGGAAAAATCTGTTCAGGAGCAAGTGAATGATAGAGGCCATAAATATTTAATCATAATTGAGGAAAAAAACAGGACAAGCTACTCAGAGATTAACTAGTTTGCAAAAATTTTTTAAAGCTCTTGTGCTATCATATTATCTGACCTCAAGTGTCTAGAACTAAGACGTGTTCTCAGAATGAAAGTATATTTTTAAATGCCAACAACAAAAAAGGGTTTCAATAGACATAAAAGAGTGATATTCAATAAAATGAGTTTCATCTAAAGAAATGGCTTATGTGAATGCATTTTTGAGTTTGCACTGCTGATTTATATCTGATATAAAATAGGAATTTTAAAATTTAGTTTAATAGCTTTAGATATCAAGTTGTATTTACACAAAGCATGGATATATAGTATTTAGAAACAGATGATTAATGTGGTTTGGATTTCGATAGAATATTTGATCCTTTAAAGAACAATAAACCATATTTTACAAGTAATTCAAGCAATAGACTAAATAAAATTAATCATTATTGAAGTTTGGTATGTCTATTCTACAACATGTTCTGAATTAGCATTCAATATGATCAGCCACATACAAGAACCTTACCACAATGACTCATGCTCAAACCTGAAAACAAGAAGAGATGATAAATGAACCTTGTGCAAACAAGAGCTATTGGCGATGACAAGGAATATCATTTTGTCCAAATTTCTAAAGAGCAACTCGTAACCTATAATCAGTTGACTTGCTTGTTGATATTTAAAAGTGAAAACAGAAACACTATTTCCCACATCATCTAATCAAGCACAAATAATTAGCTTCTTCATTTGAAAAGTAGTCCTTCCTTCAGCTTACTTTTGAAGCTGGCCATGAACTTAAGCATTTCAATCCATTATACAGTATCTGATTCTTCTCCCATGAGGGAAAATTCAGTCTGCCATGTTAGTGCCTTGTCATCATAATCATCCAAAGTATTCATTAAGTCTCTGCATGCAGCATTTAGTTGCACCAAATGAGTTCAACATGTGGGAAATGGAATCCAAGAAAGACAACATCACCTTCATTTCAAAGTGGTCATGTCTAACCATATGATGTGGACAAGAGAACGAGGAGAAAAGTGGAAAATTTAGGGACAAAAGTTTTTCTTCCTTCTATTCCTCTCAGAATTATAACCTTATGTTTGGAAATTTAGAAGCAAGCACTGTTAAAGGTTAATGTTTCCTTGAGAGTTTACCACTTCCACTTATTTTACCATGAAATTCTGTTTCCATAATCCTTATGAGGTCCTCCGATTATGAATTCCAGAGGTTAGGGCTTAGCCAGCAAGAAAGAACCTGATGACCTGTAGAATCTCACCTAAAAAAACTAAGGTGGAATTAGTTAACTACGTTTAAAAATAAAAATAATTATAAATACAACAAATTATAACAAATTCCTGTCTATACAGGTAAAAGTGGGTACACAATGGATATCTTGCTGCTAGTGAGGAATCTGCCTTTTGAGTTCATTTCTCAAAATGTTGATAAATTTTTCCCCCAGCCATTTGTTTTTATCTTTTTGCCATTGACTAACATGCCAAAGTTGCTGGCTAATGTTAGTGTCCACAGAGAAATCACTGGCTCCCCACGTGTTAGCTAAATACAGATGTACTCACTCAATGTCATCTATAAGTTCTTGGAAACTATAACTTAAATGACATATAACAAACTCTGTTTTACAATAGGCTAATTGATTTGAACAACAGTTAAGTTTTTACAGCATATTTCTGGTCACAAAACATCACCAAACTTCTAAACAAAGACCCAAAAAACTTCTAATATTACATATTGAAATAAATGTG
The DNA here is from genome assembly GCF_029289425.2 of Pan paniscus. Lineage (NCBI taxonomy): Eukaryota > Metazoa > Chordata > Mammalia > Primates > Hominidae > Pan > Pan paniscus. The sequence continues at coordinate 116,633,858 of NC_073253.2, read as the reverse complement.
AGCTGTATATACATTTAAGAAAGATTAATAGAAACAAAAATATAATTATTTACTCAATTTTTACTGAATCAAAGAGTGATGGCAATGACAATGTGGTGGGTTAAATTAAGGAGTAAATGTTTATTAAAAGAAAATATTGTAAGAAGCACTTCCTATCACCATACATTTCAAAACTCAAATATGGCAGGCTCACTGATGCTCTCTTACTGTATTGTCTATTGTGCATTTGCATGATTATTGTCTACGTAATGAATTTTTATTTGGCAATCATTTGTATTATTTCATTTATTTTTCAACCTGCTCATTCCAGTTCAGGTTTGTGTTGGCAGGAGTCTATCCCAGCAGCTCAGGGCACAAGGTGGGAACAAACTTTTGAAAAGACTCCATTCCATCACAGGGTGCACTCAGACCCATACCCATACTCACTCCAGTTGAGACAATTTAGACGTTAGAGTATGCCTGGCTTGCACGTCTTTGAGATAGAGGAGGAAACTGGAGTGCCTGGAGAAAATCCATACAGACGTGGAGAAGCTGCAAACTGCACAGATGGTGGTTCTGCCAGGGAATCAATTTTTTTTTTATTTCTCATCAATGTTACAAGGAAAGACTTTGAAAAAAATGACATTATTTGATGACCTACTGTACCAGATTTCCCTGGAGGCAGGGACATCTTTCAAAAAACCTGGGATTCCGAGAAGATAAAGTAGATGAAGGGTCCTTTACTTTGATAAGCCAGCCTTCTTGGTTATATGCTTTTCATAGATAATAAAGTCTTAATTTACTTGAAAAAAGTGTGGCAGTACAATATGTAGGTAAGATGTAACTTCAACTTTATGCAGCAGGGCTCTCTGTAAAAGAGCTGAGTTGTTCAGGATAAAGCTGCCTGGCTATCCTTTAAATTATCTATTTGCCTCAGAACTTTGTTTCCTAAACCAAGCCTTAGCCTCTCCTGCTGCCTTTTTCAAGTGATCCCACTTTGAAACTTATCATCGTTCAAAGCTGTAGCTTTGAGATCTGACAGGAAAATCTTCATTACCCTATACTTCTTGCACAAGCCTGTCCATGCTGTGATTTGACCTCAATCTGCTTAAGGCTATCTTCTGTGCAAGTCTTCTACTAAGGTAGAGCCAAATGGACACCTGGAGACTATCACTATGAAAATCAAAGGCAAGGTTATTTTTAGCATCATTTGGAAATTGGATGGTATGGGAGGCAGAATAATTGCCCCTTGCAACAAAGATTCCATGTCCAGATTCCTCAAACCTGTGAATGTGTTATGGGAAATGGCTAAATGTGATGTCATTAAATTAAGAACCTTGAGATGAGAAGAATATCATGTATTATCCAGGTGAACCTAATGTAACCACAGGAGTTCTTTTAACAGAAAGAGGAGTTGAACAATGAGAACACATGGACACAGGGAGGGGAACATCATACATGGGGACCTGTCAGGCAGTGGGGGGCAAGGGGAGGGATAGCATTAGGAGAAATATCTAATGTAGATGATGGGTTGATGGGTTCAGCAAACCACCATGGCACTTATACACCTATGTAACCTGCATGTTCTGCACATCTATCCCAGAACTTAAAGTATAATAATAATGATAATAAAACATACAACTCTCACCATTTAAAATTTCAGGCTCCTTTCCTTCTCAATTCTTCACGATTTTCAATGAAAATATGTTTATGCCTCAAAAAAGAGGAAATTATTATCATAGAGATATGAAAATGCTGTTAGACTGGTTTTGAAGATGGAGGAAAGGGACCCAAGCCAAGGAATGCAGAAGGCTCCCAGAAGCTGGAAAAGGCAAGAAAAAGGCTTTACATTAATGAGCTAATGGCCAATATCAAAACCTATTCCAAATATAGAATTTAGTATTGGCATTTTCAAGGTATTGTTATTAAAGTCTAGAATAAGAAAAGTATGTTTTTTCCAGTCCCAGTTATCTATTGTTGATAACAAACCACCCCCAATTATCTAGTTAATTTCATCAGTTTCAGAAATCACCGTATGCAATTCAATCTGTACCTCTACCCACAAGAAACATACACTGTGGGTTAGCTAGCCAGAGTAATTACACTATTGCCTTTCTCCCATGCTCCACTGTATTTCTTTTAATATTGAATACATGTTAAAAGAAGATTTTAAATAAGAGTTTATAGGATCGTACTAATGGATATTAATTTTGTCTGGAATGCCCCCACCCCTAAGTCACAAAGTTTGAACCACATTTCAAAACAACCTGTGCTTCTTTCTGATGGTCCCTGAATAAATGTACAACATTAAAAATCCACAGTTTAAAGCCTAGTATATTTTTGCTTCCTAGTTTAAGAAAATTAAAATGCAGCATGTTTTGAATGCTTCTACACCAAGTTCAGTATGATTAAATTGCATGTATTTCAATTAGACTGTTTAATTGTATTTTGTAATATCACTATTCTTAAATCTGAAGGTAGGATAAAGTATTAAGGATAGAAACAGAAGGCCAAGTTATTAATTAAGATTAAAAAAATTATGACCATGCAAGAAAGATTGTGATCTTTAATAATATAATGTAGCACTTTTTTTTTTTTTTTTTTTTTTTTTTTTTTTTTTTTTTCTGAGACGGAGTCTCATTGTGTCGCCCAAGCTGGAGTGCAATAGCGCAATCTCGGCTCACTGCAACCTCTGCCTCCCGGGTTCAAGCGATTCTCCCTGCCTCAGCCTCCCTAGTAGCTGGGATTATGGACACCTGCCACAATGCCTGGCTAATTTTTGTATTTTTAGTAGAGAGTGGGTTTCGCCATGTTGGCCAGGCTCTTCTCGAACTTCAGACCTCAGGTGACTCTCCCACTTTGGCCTCCCAAACTGCTGGGATTGCAGGCATGAGCCACCATGCCCGGCCAGCACTTTTCTTTCTAATATTTCTTTTATTAACCCTAAGGACTAACAATAGTATTCACTAGTGACTTCTGAGCTAGTTTTGAAACATGTCTGTACATAATTATCTCCAAAATACAGAAGAGATCATTGAGAATAAGATTTTATAAACATTTGGAAGACTGCCACAGCTGCACACAGGACAAACTAAGTTATTCAGTACTTTTGGTCAAGTCTTCCTTTTCCTCCATTAACTGTTTATAGATAAACCTGTATTATAGTAAGCTTGTATATATTAGGGTTTACTTGAGGTTCTCCTGGACACAAAATCAGCTTGACAATTCAACTGTATTTCCCTCACACCAATTCTTTCTTTAATATAAGAAAATAGTGAGAATTAGAAGTTTTATAAAATGTTTTTCCATGGAAGTACATTTTTTAAATTTGTCGTAGATTCACAGGCAAATTTACTGTTTCTATACCTTTCTTAAGATTGAAAATGGTTTTTACTCATCAACTATAGAGAAAATATAATGGTAAATATGAATGTCTTGTAGAAAAAATATTCTGCGTATTTTCAGCGATTAGATTCACCAACAATTTCATAGATCTCCATATATTTTAAGTAGAATCAATCATGGCCCCATTCTGACTTCTGTGGGTCCTAGCTATTTTTGTCTTCTTTGGCCTCGTTCTCTATTAAAACACACATCGACACATACAACACACACACAAATATTTAGATTTATGTTTCACAGCTACCTGAGTATAACGAACAAATTATTAATATTATATATTAACACATTTTTTGACTTAAAAGTTTATTATTTTCTTCTCATTTTAAAGGAAATTAAAACATTTTTCTGTGCCCCTAAAAGTAATGAGCATCCTAAGCACTGTACCTAATAAATAAGTTGACCTTGGGGTCAAAAATAAATCTATATTTTTCTTTGAAATAATTTTTACTTTAATGGGAAGTGTTTAAGTGTTAAAGAATACTTCAAAGTTGTACCAATCCTTGACTTTAGCAGAAATTTCAATCCTCAAATTATTTTCCAAGAATTGCTAAGAAGTGGTAAAATTGAGTGATTTGAAATTCACTCATTCTCCTGTAAAACTTACAATGGCACAAGAAAGCAGAAGTTATGTAGGCGTAAGTGTGACATAGTAGAAGTTGTTAGGAGCTTGAATATTCATCAGGGAGATAATTAAATTTTAAGTAATAAGATATCGTATTTATACCTACCTCAAAAAAATACTATAGTCAGCCAAATAAAAATGAGAAACCTTGTGATCCCTGAAAAAAATTGATTTTATTTTATTTTTATTTATTTATTTTTGTTTATTTGTCCTGAATATTTGGAGTTACATGACAAATGTTTAATGGTATTGATGATTGATGATGATGGGGGAAATGATAATGAAGGTGACATTGATTGAAGCAGAAAGAAATATATTAGAGATGTTTCCGAGCTAGGCTGTTTGGTGCTCAGGCTGAAATTAATCTTTCCCCCATATTGACAACCAGGGATGCTTGTCCATCTAGTAAGATCCCATGTGATTCGAGATGGAGAAATTTCTCTTCTGTGGCTCTAGATATATGGCAAATCCAGAGCTGAGAGGAGAGATAAAAGGTTAATTAGAAGCAGATATTCTAGTATGAATAAGGGGAGTCAAGTCATGAGGAAATGGGGTATGGGGGAGGCAAAGAAGAAACAAGTATCAATGTCACCAAATGAGGCAAAGAGTATGAGTATAATGGAAACAAAGATCAAAGTATTAGATTGCTTCTCCCGAATTTGTATTTGTACTTACTTATAAGTGTGGAATGTACTTCCAGTTAAAAATTGATGGCTCCAGCTTATAAAGATATTATATTGTTAAGACTTGAAGACATGAAGGCATCCCTACCACAGTGCCTGGTATATGGTAATTGATAGCAAATATTTAATATATATTTACAGATTAGGTATTACTTAACAAAATATTTGAAAGTAGAGAATATGATACAAAGAAGACAGAAGTTTTGGTTATAACTAGAAAAAAGATAAAAACTATTAATATATTCCAATATGGTGATATTTAGCTTTTTCCTTTCTTTTTAAAAATTATTTTGTAAACTTTTTATTGAAAATTTTTATTATTGCTAATTTGGTTTTTAATTTCAATGCATTTTCTTTTTACAGTTTAATTTTTTTATTTTATTTTTCCTTTTTGTATGGCTTTTTTTTTTATTATACTTTAAGTTCTAGGGTACATGTGCACATGGAAAATGATTAGTAAGAAGTACACAGGAGAAAAAGGCATAAAGAGCCATATTCTCATTCTGGAGAAAAAAATAAAAAACTACATATAGTTTAATATTTTTTAAGAATATGAATATTAAAGCAATACAATGGAAATTATTTTTATGTAAATGGAAATACCCAGTTGTTTATATTTTACAGTTTTGCTAATTGCAACAATATTTTCATAGAGAATATATGACCTAGGCTTATTGCACATGACCAAAATGACTAAAATGTCCTGTGAAAAAAAACTAGCATAACTAAAATTACAGTATACGTTTATAAGATTTCCATTTACTCTCACCTTACAAATATTATGTTTTAAGATCTATTTTCTTTCTTTCTTTCTTTTTGAGACGGAGCCTTGCTCTGTCTCCCAGGCTGGAGTGCAGTAGCGCGATCTCAGCTCACTGTAGGCTCCACCTCCCGGGTTCACGCCATTCTCCTGCCTCAGCCTCCCGAGTAGCTGGGACTACAGCCGTCCGCCACCACACCCGGCAAATTTTTTTTGTATTTTTAGTTAGAGACAGGGTTTCACCGCATTGGCCAGGATGGTCTTGATCTCCTGATCTCGTGATCCACCCACCTCAACCTCCAAAGTGCTCGGATTACAGGCGTGAGCCACCGCGCCCGGCCAAGATCTATTTTCTATGAGTTAATTTTTTTCCACAGAACTAGTCTATTACAATTTATATTTCTTTAGATGGATTATGTGTTTTTTGGCAACATATATTTGTGTATTATTTAAGTGGAGCACTTATTTTTAAAGAATATAAATTAAAGTATTCATGAATTGATTAGTATATTACAGATTAAGTTTTTCAAAGCAGCAGTGGAGCTGTATGTTAATGTATACTTTATAATTGAAATGGTACATATTGGTACAACTTAAGCCTTCCAGTATAAAATTTTCCTCCAGCTTTAATGAAGTATAATTTTTAAAAAAATAATTGAATATATTTAAGGTGTACAACATGGTTTTGATATATATGTACATACACATTATGATGTGATTACCACAATCAAATTGACATATCCATCAACTCATATAGTTACTGTTTTTTTATGTGTGTAGTGAAAACACTTAGCAAATTTCAAGTATATATGATTATTAACTATAGTTACCATGTTATACATTTGATTTCCAGAACTTATTCATTTTATAACTGAATGTTTATACCCCTTGACCAAACCCCCTTAATTTTCTTTCTGCCTTCCTTTCTTTCCTTTCTTTCGATGGAGTTTTGCTCTTGTTGCCCAGGCTGGAGTGCAATGGCGTGATCTCGGCTCACTGCAACCTCTGCCTCCTGGGTTCAAGTGATTCTCCTGCCTCAGCCTCCCAAGTAGCTGGGATTACAGGCACCTGCCACCATACCTGGCTAATTTTTTGTATTTTTAGTAGAGACAGGGTTTCACCATGTTGGCCAGGCTGGTCTCGAACTCCAGGCCTCAAGTGATCCGCCCACCTCAGCCTCCCAAAGTGCTGGGATTGTAAGCGTGAGCCACCATGCCTGACCAATCCCCCTAATTTTCATTACTCCCTGTTCCCCACAACTTCAAGCCATCATCTTTCTGTTCTCTGTTACAAGTTAGATTTCTTTTGATTCTACATGTAAGTGAGATCATGCAGTATTTGTGGTTCTATGCCTGGCTCATTCCACTAAGCATAATGTTTTCTAGATTCATATACATTATTGAAAATGGCTAGATTTCATCCTATTTTAAAGCTGAATAATCTTTCAATATGTGATATAGTTTGTATATTTGTCCAAATCTCATGTTGAAATGTAATCCTCAGCATTGGAAGTGGGGCCTGGTGGGAGGTGACTGGATTACGGGGGTAGATTTCCCATGCATGGTTTAGCATCATGCCCTTGGTGCTGTCCTCACAATTGAGAATGAAGACATTTAAATGTGTGTGGCACCTCCCTCTCTCTCTCTCTTTGTCCCACTTGCTCCCCTTTTGCCTTTCCCCATGAGGCTTCCTGAAGCTGAGTAGGTGCCAGTGCCATGCTTGCACAGTCTGCAGAACTGTGGCCAAATTAAACCTCGTTTCCTTATAAATTACCCACTCTCACGTATTTCTTTATAGCAATGCAAGTATGTCCTAATACATTTCTGTGTGTACACGTAACACATTTTCTTTACTCATCTATCATCAGATGCTTAGGTTTTCCATATCTTGACTAATGTAAACAATTATGCAGCGAACATAGGAGTGCAGACATCTCTTTGAGATACTGATTTTAATTCCTTTAGTATATATACCTAGAAATGAAATTAGTAGGTTATATGTTGCTTCTATTTTTATTTTTTTTGAGAAATCTCCATAATGTTTCTCATAATGGCTATACTAATTACATTTCCACAGAGTATAAATGATCTCATTTCTTTTTTTTGTAAAACTAAAGTAAATTGACATATCTTTTACAAGAATACCAAAAAACGAAGGCTCAAATCATAAAAATCAGGAAGAAAAAGGGGCCGTTACAACTGACACCACAGAAACTCAATGGATCATAGGAGACTAGTATAAACAATTACACACCAACAAATTGAATAACCTAGAAAAAACTGACAAATTGCTAGAAACATACAACCTACTAAGGCTAATTCATGAATAAATATAAAACTTGAACGTACTAATAACGAGCAAGGTGATTGAATTATTAATCAAATATGTCTCAACAGAGTCCACACTACATGGCTTCACTGGTGAATTCCATCAAACATTTAAATAATAATTAATAGCAGTCCTTCTCAAACTCTTCCAAAAATTGAAGAGGGAACACCACTGAACTCATTATATGAGGCCAGTATTACACTGATACTGAAGCCAGGCAAGGACATCACACGAAAAGAAAATTAGAAGCCAATATACTTGATAAACATGGATGCAAAAATCCTCAGCAAAATACTAGCATAGAAAATTAAACAACGCATGATCAAATGGAATTTATCTCTGGGATGCAAGAATAATTTAACATATGCAAATCTAAAAATGTGATGTATTAGCAGAATGAAGGACAAAAATCATACGATCATCTCAATAGATGCAGAAAAAGCATTTGATGAAATTCAACATACTTTCATGATAATTTTTCTCAACAAATTAGGTATAGAAGAAATGTACCTCAATACAATAGACCATATTTGAGAAACCCACAGCTAATATACTCAATAATGAAAAGCTGAAATATTTTCCTCTAAATCACAACAAGACAAGGATGCCCACTCTCTCATCACTTCTTTTCCATATGATACTGGAAGTCCTAGCCAGAACAGTTAGGCAAGAGAAAAATAAAAGGCATCCAAATTAGAAAGGAAAAAGTTACATTGTCTCTGCTTTCAGAAGACATAATCTTATATATAAAAAGCCCTGAAGCTACATCAAAAAACTGTTGGAACTAAAACAAATTCAGTAAATTTCAAACATAAAACCAATATCCAAAACCCATAATTTCTATATACTAACAAAAAGCTAGCTGAAAAAACAATCCCATTTATAATAGCTATAAAAATTAAAATAAAACTAGGAATAAATTTAACCAAGAAGATGAAAACTGTAAAGCTGAAAACTATAAAATACTGATAAAAGATATTGAAGAAGTCACAAATTTATGAAGAGATAGTCTATGTTCAATGGATTGGAAAAATTAATGTTGTTTAAATGTCTGTGCTGCCCAAAGCAATCTAGAGACTTAATGAACCTCCTATTAAAGTTCCAGTGAGATTCTTCACAGAAATAAAAAGAAAATTATAAAATTCACATGGAACCACAAAAGACTCTGAATAGCCAAAGCAATCTTAAGCAAAGTGAACAAAGCCAGAGGCATCATGCTACCTGACTTCAAAATATACCACAAAGCTACAGTTATCAGAAAGCCATAAGAATACCAAAAATAGTTATAATTTTTAGTACCTACTGTGAAATAGACACTGTACAATATTCTAAATTTCAGCCTAATTTATTGCTCACAAAAACTCAATATAGAATATATTACTGTTCTCATTTTTCACCAGAGACCTGCAAGTTATAGAATTCTTCTGGTATTCATTATTTAACATATATAGAATTTTTCCACATACATATATGTTGTATTCAATCCTTTTACTATTTTGATGTTGTTTTAAACAATTTTTATTATACTTTAAGTTTTAGGTTACATGTGCACAAAGTGCAGGTTAGTTACATATGTATACATGTGCCATGTTGGTGTGCCGCACCCATTAACTTGTCATTTAACATTAGGTATATCTCCTAATGCTATCCCTCCCCCCGCTCCCCACCCCACAACAGGCCCCGCTGTGTGATTTTCCCCTTCCTGTGTCCATGTGTTATCATTGTTCAATTCCAACCTATGAATGAGAACATGCGGTGTTTGGTTTTTATGTGCAGAGTTCTTATAAAATACAATATCAATCTGTTTAAACAATGAAAACAATTTGTTAAGAAAAAAACTGATAGTAATCAAAAGAGCATGATACTGGCATAAAAACAGACACACAGACCAATGGTACAGAATAGAGAGCTCAGAAATAAATGTATGCATTTATGGGCTATTTATTTTCAACAAAGTTGACAAGAACACACAATGGGGAAAAGATAGTCTCCTCAACAAATGGCATTGTTAAAACTGGATACCCACATGCAGAAGAATAAAATTGGACTCTTATCTCTCTGCTAATTATACAAAAATTGTCTCAAAACGGATTAAAGATTTAAATGTAAGACCTGAAACTGTCAAACTCCTAGCAGAAAACATAAAGAAAAATCTCCCTGACACTGGTCTTGGTAAAGAGATTATGAATATAACTTCAAAAACACAGGCAACAAATGCAAAAATAAACAAGGGGAACTATATATCAAACTAAAAATTCCTACACAGCAGAGGGAGGAATCAACAAAGTGAAATGAAACCTGTGAAACTGGGGAATGGATTTGCAAACCTTATATCCAATAGGGGGCCAATATCACCTTAGAAATATTTGTTAGGCAGACAATTATGTCCTGAAAATTGAGTTTTTGAAATATTGTTTACTATTATATCTTAATCTGTACATGAAAAATAATAGGTGATAGACTATTTGACAAATGTATAAGAAAGATGAGATTATTAATCAACTTAACTTGTAAAACTAATGCTAATATACAAACTTGTTTATTCATTCATTAATTAATGGAAAGAAGAGGAAACAGCACTATCAACAAGAAATGTTTTGTGGAAAGTTGTGTACTATGCTAGACGCTATTAACAAAACACATTATAAAAAGTGCTTTACATAATTTAAGGAAACTGAAAGAAATTAGCAAATATATTGTATTCTGGATATCAATATTGTTTTAATAGATCTGAAAAACTGCCAGGAATGGGTTCTATTGCCTATATTGTTGATGGGGGATATATTTGAGTGAAAAAATGAGTCAGAATATTTTTGGTACTATATTTCAAATGGGATTATTAAACTAAATAGAAGTTATCAAAGCGTATGTGTGTGTGTCTGCACACATACAATTGTACATATATATGATATACACATATACATGTGTAATTGTATGTATATACATCTATACGATGACACTGACTAAATTTGTAAGGAACTACTTATATCTCTGCTTACTTGATATTTCAAAATGACTGCTGAGCAGCTTAAAATATAGATGACCGTATATAGCTATAGATTGTTTCCAGAGAAAATTAATCAGATGTTTCAGGTATCATAAGTATTATCTCATGTAAAATCTTGTGTATGAAATATTTGATATGACATCATAAAATAGTATTTTCAGAATTGACTTATGATATTTGAGAAGAACAATTTCATAGATTAAAAAGGGCTCAAAATTCCTAAAGAGTAATGACACATGTCATTGAATGGGATGTGAATATTTCCAAAGAGAAAATTCTATAGGATTTGGTGTGAGTTTTAATCTTCTTTAACATTAGATTAAAATCTAAAAGAAAGGCAAACTACATGTTTGTGGAACACATGAATTATAGTATATTGGTAGGTGGACAAAAGACTATAATAAACATAGAAATAAATTACCTACAGAGGTCATAAATGTAGTAAGAAACAAGAAAATGAAATTCAGCTTGAAAATATTAGACTAATATGTCAGAGAGATAATCATTCCAAACAGAAATATTCACAGTTTTGAAAAAGATTACCATTCAATTGCTTTATAGAAAAATGAGTAAACAGAGAAGAGAATTCTGTATTTGTGTGTTTTTAGATTTAATCTTAAACAAACAAAAAACCTACATCTATTCAGCTTCTATTCTGGAGCATTCTAGATCCATAATGGATCATTAATAAATCTGTGCTTGTTGTCAAACATATTAGCAAGAATTAGAAGCTCGGGTTTCAGTATGCCAAGGTCGTGCCATTGCTCTCCAGCTTGGTTAACAAGTGAAACTCCGTCTAAAAAACAAAACAAAACCTTAATAAACTCATACACACACACACACACACACACACCCCATTAGTTCTGTCCCTCTAGAGAACCCTGACTAATATAATCACATTTTTTTATTTATGTAACTGTCACCATATTTAAGATATAAAACAGTTCCAACTTCACAAGGATCTTCCTGCTTTGATATCCCTTTGATGGCTACATCCACCTGCACAGCATTCTCTCCCACCATCCCACCCTTATCTTTAGCCCCTGGAACTACTAATTTATTTGCTATTGCCACAGTTTTGTCACTTCAAGAATGTTAAATAAATGTAATGAAATAGTATGGAACTTTTAAAATTTGCTTATTTCACTAAGTATATTTGCCTTGAGCTTCATCCTAGTTATTTCATATATTTATAATATGTTCCTTTGTATTGCTAAGTAGTATTCCATGGTATGGATGTTGCACAGTGTTTAAAAATTCACCATTGAAGGACATTTTAGATGTTTTCAATGTTGAGTTATTATGAATAGTGGTGCTCTGAACATTCATGCATATGTTTTTGTATAAACATAAGTTTTTATTTCTCTGGGATTATTGAGCAGAAATGTAATTTCTGGCTGATATGTAAATATATGCTTAATATTTTTCAAGAAATTGCCAATCTATTTTCCAGAGTGGCTGTACTATTTTACATTCCCACCGTCAATGTATCAGCAAATCTGTTTCTCCGCATTCTTGCTGTCATTTGGTGTTTTCACAGTTTTTTAAAAAATTTTGCCATTGTGATAGGTATCTCATTCATTGTGCTTTTATTTTTTCAGTGGCTAATAGTGTTAAAATAATTTCATGTTCTTGTTTGCCATCTGTATATATTCTTAAGTAAAATGTCTATTTATGTCTTTTGCCCAATTTTTCTACTTGGTTTATTTCTTAATGTTATAAGAGTTATTTATTTTGAGACATAGTTCTTTATATAATCTAGATATAAAAACTTTTTTGTGAGATATATATTTTGCCAATATTTTTTCTCAGCATGTAGCTTGATTTTCATTTTTTTCACAGATTCTTCACAGAGCAAAAGTTATTTTTATTTTGGTGAGGTATAATTAATTTATAATTTTGCCATTTATGGACCATGCCTTTAGCATCAAGGCTAATAACTCCTTGTCTTGTCTAGCCCTACATTTTTTTACATTTTTATAATTTTAATAGAATGATTTATATTTCTTTGGGTATATACCTAATAATGGGATTGCTGAGTCAAATGGCATTTCTGGTTCTAAATACTTGAGGAATTGCCACACTGTCTTCCACAATGGTTGAACTAATTTATATTCCCACCAACAGTGTAAAAACATTCCTATTTCTCCACAGCCTCACTAGCATCTGCTGTTTCTTGACTTTAATCATTGCCATTTTGACTGGCATGAGATAGTATCTCATTTCTGTCTTGATATGCATTTCTCTAATGATCAGTGACGTTGAGCTTTTTTTTTTAATGTTTTTTGGCCACATAAATGTCTTCTTTTGAGAAGTGTCTGTTCATGTCTTTTGCTCACTTCTTGATTTTTTTTTTTGGTAAATTTGTTTAAATTCCATGTAAATTCTAGATATTAGCCCTTTGTCAGATGGGTAGATTGCAAAAACTTTCTCCCATTCTGTAAGTTGCCTGTTCTGTCTGATGATAGTTGCTTTTGCTGTGCAGTAGCTCTTTAGTTTAATTAGATCACATTTGTCAATTTTAGCTTTTGTTGCGATTGCTTTTGGTGATTTAATCATAAAATCTTTGCCCATACCTATGTCCTGAATAGTACTGCCTAGATTTTCTTATAGGGTTTTTATGGTTTTGGGTTTTACATTTAAGTCCTTAATTAATCTTCAGTTAATTATCGTATAAGGTGTAAGGAAGGGGTCCAGTTTTAGTTTTCTGAATGTTAGTCCTACATTTTGTCGTGTATACCAAACACAGACACACACACACACACCAAAAAGTGATGGTATTTTAATAGAAAGTGTATAAAACCTATTGCTCAATTTTGATAGAATTTGCATCTTTACTATGTTAACTTTTTCAATTCATGCATATGATATGTCTCTCCATTTATTTAGGTCTTTCAAAAAACTATTTCATCAGCATTTTCAAATTGTCAGCATATAGGTACTATACATATTTTTGAAGTTTTTAATCTCAGTATATTATTTTCTTTAGAACAATTACAAATGGTATTGTGTTTGTAATTTCTGTTTCCAAAGGTTCATTATTAGTTTAGATAAATTGAAATTTGATTTGTCTGTTGACTTTTATGCTGTGACCTGGAAGAATTCATTTTTTTTTTCTGATAGGGCTTTTTATGGCCGGGGCGGGGGGTTGGGGTGGATTGAAGGGTAAGCTTCCTTGGCATTTTCCATGTTTATTATCATGCCATCTACAAATAAGGACAGTTTATTTCTTCTTTTTTTCTGTGTATCTTATATTTCCTTTATTTATTGTGCTGGCTAGACGTTTCTGTACTATACTTAATAAAAGTGATAAGAACAGGCATTCCTTAACAGTCTTACAGAAAATGCATGCAGTCTCTCACTGTGAAGTGTGATACTGGCTGTAGATTCTTTGTATATGTTGTTTATCAAGTTGAGGTATTTATTCTGTTCTTAAGTTGGTGAGAATTTTAGCAGGAATGGATGTTAGATTTTCTAGGCCAATTAGTATGATCAAATAATTTTTCTTCTTTAGTTGGCTGATACAGTAGATTACATTGAATAATTTTTGAATATCAAACCAGCATTGCATACCAGAAATAAGTACAACTTGGCTGTGGTGTGTAAATTTTTTTATACATTGGTAGATTCCACTTGATCATATTTTGTTGAAAATTTTTGTGTCTAAGTTCATGAGAGACATTGGTCATTTCCTTTTTTTTTTTTCTTTTGAGACCGAGTCTCACTCTTTCACCAGGCTGCAGTGCAGTGGTGTGATCTCGGCTCACTGAAATCTCTGCCTCCTGGGTTGAAACAATTCTCCTGCCTCAGCCTCCCAAGTAGCTGGGACTACAGGTGTGCACCACCATGCCCAGCTAATTTTTGTATTTTTAGTAGAGACGAGGTTTCATCATGTTGGCCAGGATAGTCTCGATCTGTTGACCTCATGATCTACCTGCCTCAGCCTCCCAAAGTGTGGGATTACAGGCATGAGCCACCGTGCCCAGCCGGCCATTTCCTTTTTTATACTTATTTGTTCAGTTTTTGTATGAGAGTACTACTGGCTTCACATGACCTGTAAAGGACATAGCATAATTTATCCATTCTAAGAATTATAGACATTTGTATGTTTGACAGTTTTTAACTACTACAAAAAGGTTGCTATATACTTTGGCAAATATATAAATAAATTTCTGTTGGAAATAATTCCCAGGATAAAATTGCTGAATTATAGGTAATATGCATGCTTAGCTTAAATAGATATTACCAAAATTTTAGCTAAACTGGTCATAATAATTTACCAGTATTGAAAATGGCCAGGTGCTGTGACTCACGCCTGTAATCCCAGCACTTTGGGAGGCTGAGGCAGGTGGATCACCTAAGGTTAGGAGTTTGAGACCAACCTGACCAACATGCTGAAACCCCATCTCTACTAAAAATACAAAAATTAGCTCAGTGTGGTGGTGGGCACCTGTAATCCTAGCTACTTGGGAGGCTGAAGCAACAGAATTGCTTGAACCCAGGAGGTAGAGGTTGCAGTGAGCCAAGATCTTGCCATTGCACTCCAGCCTGGGTGACAGAGCAAGACTCCGTCTCCAAATAAAAAAGAAAGAAAATGAATGACACTTTTTACATATTTCCCAGTAGTTAATATTAACTATCTATCTTTTTCATGTTAGTCATGCTAGTGGGGTTTCAGTGGCATAATATGTTGGATTGGAAGGAATTCATGCATACACACATAGAGAGATGTATACTGGATAAGAGTCTTTTGTCAAATGTATATATTGCAAATGCTTTCTTCCCATATATAGTCTTTAAAAATTCTATAAATACTACATTTATATGAACACAGTTTCTTAATTTTAGTATATTCCAATTTATAAATTTACATTGCATTAAGATTTTTTGTGTGAGTATATGAAATCTTGGTCTATGCAAGGCAATGGTTCTTTTACAATCTTTTTTTCTTGGATGTTTTATAATTTTGTTCCATATCCCTTTTCCAAAGAAACATTTTTACAAACAAAATAGTTTGAGAAATGTTACTTTAAATGTCTTAATTCCTTCTATCTAATATGTATGTATTCTTACCTTACTAATTCTTCCAAGACAGATGGATTTATGGGTTTCTCTATTCCTTCAGTTAGCATTGTTTCAGATGACTACAATATCCAAATAGTTCTCTTTGTAGTAAACCAGTATCTATGTAGTAAACCAATATCTATGCAGAGAGTAATCCCAGAGCTTCAGGGAATGATTCCAATTTAATATATTAATTGAATCAGAATTTTGGTTCAGTTTACTCCCCAACTTGGACTGTTTCTTTTCAGAGATATAAATTAAATATAAATATATATATATATATTTGCTTCCTGTGATTTTGCACTAAATTTAGACCAGATTATCACATATGAAAGCAGTTACAAATAATATACATGCACTCAAAGCTGTAAGACATAGCTATATACAAGCTACGAAAGCTCTTGCACTGGGTCTCCAGCCTCTGGATACAGGCCCTCCCTCAAGCTTCTCTTCTCTCTTCTGTCATGTACTACCAAACAATAAAATCAATTATCATAAAAAATAGCACAGCACAAGTTTTCCTATAAGTGAATCTGATTTGGAGACACATATGGGAAAAATGAGACCTTCTGGATTTAAAAAAAGAGGCAGACAAACAATATTTGCATATTTTGGTGATTAAAGTTAATATACATAAAACAGTTGAGTTTTGTATATTGAGTGAATATATTATTTGTAAAAAAATTGTAGGCTATGCATTCAAACCTCTGATCATCAAACACACATTACTTCAGCTGTCTTATCAAAGGTATTTTTTATTTTACAAATATAATTTTAACTAAGTTTGAAGTAAGTTTGAAAAATGTATTTTTTATACCTGCATTCTATGAAAGTAATAAAACATAAGATTAATACATTAATCAGAAATAAATTTTAGCTATGATTACAATTTAGTACTTGCAATAAATCTGAAAACAAGGCTAAATGCATTATAATTACTTTGATATATAACATAATGTGTTTGAAATAAATGCTAATTACAATATTAGTCATTATTGAACATTTGATAATACATAATAGCCTTGTGATGAATAGCAACAATATTTAAAAGCCTTGGAATGATGCATATTTGCTGTCTCTACTTACTATTAATTGATGCTAGAAGTTTCTTATTTTGAAGAGTCACAGACTAATGGAATATGTTTCTATATTTTATGTATGTTACATTTTTGAAAATAAAGCTGTATAGTATTAAATTCATTCAATTCAGTACAAATAATTATAAGATTCTATGGCCCTTTATTGTTTTAAATGTATTTTTAGAGACCCACATACTTATCTGAACAATTTCTTCTAGCTCAGACTAAAAAGACTTGTGTCTATTCACAAGGATGGTGTATTAGTTCTCATGTTGCTAATTAAGACATACCCAAGATTGGGTAATTTATAAAAGTAAAAGGTTTAATTGACTCACACTTAAGCATGGCTGACCTTGCACTCTCTGAAGCAATGGCCTAAGCTGTACCTTGGCCTCTTTTAGCCATGGCTGGAGTGACTGGAATTCAGGGCACCAAGTCCTGAAGTTGCACACAGCAGGTGGGACCTGGACCCAGCCCAGGAAACCATTTTTTCCTCCTAGGCCTCTGGGTCTATGATGGGAGAGGCTGCCGCAAAGGTCTCCGACATGTTCTGGAGACAATTTCCCCCATTCTCTTGGAGATTAGCACTTGGCTTCTCATTACTTATGAAAATTTCTGCAGTTGGCTTGAATTTCTCTCCAGAAAATGCATTTTTCTTTTCTACACCATCATGAGGCTGCACATTTTCCAAAATTTTATGCTCTGTCACCTTTTGAATGCTTTACTGCTTAAAAATTTCTTCTTTCAGATACCCTAAATCATTTCTCAATTTCAAGTTCCACAGATCTCTAAGGCAGGGGCAAAATGCCACCAGTCTCTTTGCTAAAGCACAGTTAAGAATCACCTTTGCTCCAGTTTCCAACAAGTTCCTCATCTCCATCTGAGACCACCTCAGCCTGGACTTCATTGTCCATATCAGTGTCCACATTTTGGGTCAAAGCCATTCAACAAGTCTCTAGAAAATTCCAAAATTTCCCATATATTCCTGTCTTCTGAGACCTCCAAGTCTCTAGGAAGTTCCAAACTTTCCCACATTTTCTTGTCATCATCTGAATCCTCTAAACTGTTCCAACCTCGGCCTGTTACCCAGTTCCAAATTAGCTTTTACATGCTCAGGTATCCTTACAGCAGCACCCCACTCTACCCATATCAGTTTCCTGTATTTGTCCATTCTCATTCTGCTAATAAAGACATACTCAAGACTGGGTAATTTATAAAGGAAAGAGTTTTAATTGACTCACAGTTTTGCATAGCTGGGGAGGTCTCAGGAAACATAAACATGGCAGAAAGTGAGGCAAGCACGTCCTTCTTCACATGATGGCAGCAAGGAGAAGTGCTGAGTAAAAGAGGGAAAAACCCCTTATAAAATCATCAGATCTCATGAGAACTCACTCACTATCATGAGAACAGCATGATAATCGCCCTCATGATTAAATTACCTCCCACTGTGTCTCTCATGACACGTGGTGATTATGGGAACTATAAATCAAGATGAGATTTGGGTAGGGACACAGCCAAACCATATCAGATTGCTAAAATTATGTTTCCTAATATTGAAAGATCTGTTATTTTTAAACTCAACTGTCTCACTTTTTATTGTTACAGGTTAAAATTTTTACAATATTTACTTTGTTTAGTATTAGTGTACATCAAGCATGAAACATGCTATATGAGACTCTGGGATGGATATATGTAGTGTAAAATTTAGAAAAATACTTAGCATAAAGTTTAATTAAATTAAGACATTAAATTCTGTAGCAAAATAGAGGATGATCTAAACAAAGTAAAATTATTTGGCATAGGGGTATAATTTTAAATTCTATCCTTCTTCCCCCATACACACTTATGCAAAGCAGCCATTTCTCCCATGCCCACCACATCATCAGCAAGCCTGGGATCTAAATGTGTCTTTAACAAGAACTATAAGAGAGTTTCCTAGGAATCTTTCAGTTACTCTATATATGTTACAAAAGAACAATCCTAAATATACCCCTTACCTGAATTCTCCAACTGTAGTAACAAATGAGAAGGCTTAGATCGGTGGTAACAGAGAACACTTTGCAGAACAAATGATCTAATTATTTAGAAAATCACTACAAAAGTTGGATGAACCACTTGTCTCCAACTTCTGCAACAAAGAGCAATTCCTATTTCTTTTTTGTCCCACCTAACAAAATATTGGAGGCCTTTATCTTTTTTTCTCTCCCTTTCTATTATCTGAACACGTTCACCAATTATTTCTAAAAGAAAAAAAATTAGAATTGCTGAGACTTTTAATTCACTAACTTAGCCTCATAGCTTTTGCCAGAATTTTTTTTCATGTGTGCGGAGATTGCATTTGGCTATATACAGTGATCATAATGAATATATGATTGAAGGAATACTTAAATTTAGTAAAGAATAGTACTTAGAAAAATCTGACAATAGATTTATTTGCTGCTTGTTTCAAAGCCACACTTTAATAGTCCATTTAAAAACAAATGCAATGCATTTGCTTAAACAGAATTTTATTATTTATGCCTTTGAGTATAGTTTAATTGTGTACTACAGACAGATGATGTTGCTATTATATTTTATTAATTTAGGAAGAAGTGTAACTCTTTTGTTTTGAAAAGCTAAAAAGTTGTTGCAACTGTCATATTATTTATACAGAAATGGCCTAAGAAATATTTCAAGTTGTCCCCTAAGAAAAATGTTTTCCTATTCTTTTGAATTATTGAGAAAAGTTTCAATTATTTAAACATTTTTAGTACCCCCTGCTAAACCTCTGATTATTTCATTTCCTTGGAATAAATAAAATGATAATCTACTCATTTAGAGTTAACTACAATGCATTCTCCAAGCAATCCATAAATACTGATTTTTTTTAAGTTTTTACAATTCATTGACTAATGTTGCACAATCCCTTTCTGCATAGTTTATTGTTTGTAATAGGAGAAATAGACATATAAAACAAATGAAAATTAAATATCTGAGTTTTAATGGAAGCATAAGCAGCACAGAGAAAGCTTTGGAAGGAATTTAATAAGAAAGAGTTGATTGAGAAACTGTGATCTGATCAGCATTTTAGAAATAGTGTAGAGTGGTCAGCAGTTCCTAGGGCAGTGCAAAGGCAAAGCAATTTCTGTAGTTTCACCTTGAGGATGAAGTGAGTAACTCTCTCACTGGACAGGCTGAATGAAGCTTCCCTAAAAGGGCCTCCTCTGTCATATCCCATAGCTTCCAAATAGAAAGAAGATTCAGCAAATTGTAAAATTGTGTGCCCTTATTTGTGGCTTCTGAGTTGGCAGGGCATTGTTTAGACATGTTACAACTCTGCAGCAAAATAAAAAATTAGCATAGCTACAGCTCTACGCCACATAAGTTCTCCTTGTCATCCTATCAATCACAAACGAAACCCCATTCTAGGGTGCCCTGATATCCCTCCTAACATAGAATGCACCCCAGAATCTCATAAAATTGATAAAATGCTACTTTACAAAATTGCTCTTGCTTAATTAATCACCGCTTGCATGCCAAGCACTGTCTCAAGTGCTTTATATTTATTGTCTCTCTAAACTTCATAACTGTAGGAGTTAAATGCTAGGAGCAAAATGGGATTTAAAGATAGATCTGGTGCTGGAGAGGATGTGGAGAAATAGGAATGCTTTCACACTGTTGGTGCGAGGGTAAATTAGTTCAACCATTGTGGAAGACAGTGTGGCAATTCCTCAAGGATCTAGAACCAAAATTACCATTGACCCAGCAATCCCATTACTTGGTATATACCCAAAGGATTATAAATCTTTCTACTATAAAGACACAGGCACACATATGTTTATTGCAGCACTGTTCACAATAGCAAACACTTGGAACCAATCCAAATGCCCATCAGTAATAGAATGGATAAAGAAAATGTAGTACATATACACCATGGAATACTATGCGCAGCCATAAAAAGGATGAGTTCATGTCCTTTGCAGGGACATGGATGAAGCTGGAAACCATCGTTCTCAGCAAACTAACACTGAAACAGAAAACCAAACACCACATGTTGTCACTCATAAGCGGGAGTTGAGCAATGAGAACACATGGACACAGGGAGGGGAACATCACACACTAGGGCCTGTTTGTGGGTGGGGGGCTAGGAGAGGGATAGTATTAGGACAAATACCTAATGTAGATGATAGGTTGATGGGTGCAGCAAACCACCATGGCACATGTATACCTATGTAACAAACCTGCATGTTCTGCACATGTATCCCAGAACTTAAAGTATAATAAATAACATAAATAAAGATAGATCTCCTTTATACTTTAAACTATTATTCTCAGTTCCCATATTTTGAGACAAATGAGATAGGGATAATTTAAGCACACTTTGGTATTTGTAGTAACAGTTGTTCTTGAAAATAATATGTATCAAAATAATCTGTAGGCATTGTAGAAAATTTAAAAAAACACAGATTAGCATGAAGGAGAAACTAAAGATTATCTGTAATCACACCTCCATTAGAAAAATCACTAACACATTCTGGTTTCATGGTGAAAATCTTGTGATTCCTTTTTCTCTTTTTTACATAACACATATACAACATAATACATAACATAAATTGTATCATATAAACCCCTTCAGCTTCTTATTATTACTACTATTATTATCATTATTATTTTGAGACAGTCTTGCTCTGTTTCCCAGGGTGGAGTGCAGTGGTGCGATCATGGCTCACTGCAGCCTCAACCTCTGGGGCTCAAGAGATCCTCCCACTTCAGCCACTCAAGTAGCTGGGACTACAGGTGTACCACACTCAGCGTTTTGTTTTGTTTTGTTTTGTTTTGTTTTGTTTTGTTTTGTTTTGTTTTTGTAGAGAAGGGATTTCACTATGTTTCCCATTCAGGTCTTGAACTCCTGACTTCAAGCTATCTGCCTGTGTAGGCCTTTAACTTATAAAACACTATTCACTCTTTCAGTAACTTGTCATGTTACTGAAAATTTAAATAATAAGGAATACATAGAAAACAAACCCCAATAGCAAAACTGTAAATGATGAAACAGAAAAACTGCAAAACTGCTACAGTCAGATCTTTAATTTTTTGACTCTTCCACAGGCAACCTCATATACTAGAACAAAGAGAAACCTTGGCTTAATAAATGAGTTCCAATTTTGATTCCATTGCTCAGTAACTAGCTGGTTGTGCTAAGTATCAGGTTGGTGCAAAAGTAATTGTGGTTTTTAGAGTTGAAAGTAATGGCAAAAACTGCAATTACTTTTGCACCAAGCTAATAGCTAAGCATATTACCTAGCCTCTCTAAGCTTCAGTTTTTACATGTCTTTGGATAGCTTACTAATAACCATCTTAAATACTGAGACTGGCCACAAGGCAAATAAAGGGATTGGCATAGAGTGTTTTGCATCATAAAGAACAGAAAATAGGATTTTTAAAATAGTTCCTCATCCTCAAGAAAAAAAATTTTCCCAGGAGTTATGTGAGTGGAGATAAAATAAAGGCACATTAAAAATATATTTTTTGTTGATATTGGGAACAAACTTAAAAGAAAAAATATAAAAATAAGGAAGAAAGAAAACATTGTTCCAATATAATTCAACATGAAAAAAGTTAGTTTTTAATTTTTAAATATGTTATAGGAATTACAGTCAGAAAATGATAAACTATTTTGACTCCATAGGCAAAAACCCTAAAGTATAAATTTGTTTAGAGTGTAAACACAAAATAAAATTTAGAGACAATTTATAAAATCTAATGAAGTCAAATATAGAGTTGAGGCATAGAGTAGAAAAATACAGTGAAATATTTCTAGTATTACAGACAAATGGAAAGCATGGTTGCCCTTAAGAAAAAAAAGAGAAAAACTTATCCATAGCAACCCAGATGTTTATCTCCTTTGTTTGACAAAAGTTGCTGTATTGATATATTAGATGGGAGAAAATGAAAGACCACTTTTCATTTCTTATGAACAAAAGAAAATACATGAATTTTTGATTTTCAGACTTTCTGACCCCCAAAAGGCATTGAACTTTCTTTGAATTTTGATGTCTTTATAATTTTAACCTTATCCAAGACAAATATTTGTATAGCTTTAAAATGATGAAGCCCTTTGAAAGTAGTAGCCAATTTCTTATACAGTCAACTCCACTAACTACCTCAATATTGTAATGACTTACATTTTTTACTTTGATTTAAAATTTAATTTCTTTTAAATGAAATCAAATGCCCTTGCTCTGTTTTTCTTGTGCTGGTTTAGAGTTGGACCTTGTTTGTTTTAGCTACATCCATTATACTTTTACCATTTTAGCCCAGACCCATTAAATCCATCTTACCACACAGTTTCCTCTCATATGGAGATTATGGATTCTTGTTTTTTCAGCTTGATGTTGGCTCCTGGTCATTATTTTTCCACCAGTGATTCATTCAGCCTACTTTTAAAGCTTTGAGCATATTTACTTAGGCAGAATGTAGTTAGTAGAGTAGTAAGAATGTAAAAATAAAATGCAAATAAAACTCAAATTCTATTTCAGAGCTTCTAGAGATTTTGCGTTAAGCAACATCCCTTTGGCAATGAACTAGTTTTTTCATAAAGTTTATGGAATAAACAAAACATTTTTAACTGTCAAATGACTTGATAGGCAGGCTTGACTTTGATATAGTAATGAATTTAATTTTACAGTTAGTATTTTTCCTTTTCTCACTCCAAAATGAAAAGCATGGATATTTCAAACTATGTTTGTGACCCTCTACATTCTTACATTTATATTCTTCTTTATTGTACTTTTTGTATAGATAATTCCTTCATAATCTAAGCAACAAGCATATAAGGTAAATTCTTTCTTTCTGTTTTAAAATGATGAAATTGAAGCACAAAAATTGTAAATGGCTCGGTAAAGTTCTTGTATCTAGAATCAGCTGTTGTAAATCCAGTCAAATTGCTCTGATTCTAATTCTGGGTGTTTCGTATAACTCCAGTGTTGTTCCTCTAGTTCTTTGAGGTCGACATTTTTCCTTGTCTTCCTTCTTGTGTCCTTCTCGTCTTCCCTTCTTCTACTTAGATTCATTCTGGACACTATGCTAGAAGGAAATATTATTTTCCTCAGTGTAGTTGAGCCAGTAATTTCGACTAGGACTAGAATATTTTGCATATAATCAGTGGTAGGCCAGAAGGAAAGAATTTTAAGAAGAGAGAACTCTGGAAAGAGTGATGAAAATATATAGAGCATTAAGTTCAATATGAGGTTTGACATATTGCATAGCATATTCACGTAAATATTTTCTGTTTTTCTCTCTTTGAGGTATTTCTTCCACCGTAATTTTAACAAATTATGGTGCTAATCAGATACAGTAAGCTATACTCTGTCTCACCTCAAATGTATTCTTAACCTATTAAGGCTTGTTCTTCAGTTTAACATTTCACTAATGACTCTTTTTAAAAACAAATTGACTCTTAAATATTATTTCTCAAAGACATATGTTATAAATAACATATATGTTTATCTCAAAAGATAAATAAAACTCAGAGATACAATGAAAGTATAAAAAACTATTACATTAAATCTTCAGAATATCAAAAATAAATAATCATTAATATGGAATTATCAAAATTTACTATCAATAGAAAGACCTCTTTCTAAAAGGAGGTCTTTACACAGACGGAACATTATCTCTGACATTGATCCAGTATTGCAGAAAAAAAAAAACCTCAAAAAATGAATGTTGTCTGTTTAAAATAATAAATTCATGAAATGCTGAGGTTTAAAATATATAAGGAATTAGAACATATGACAACAATAGCACAAAATATAAAAAGGGAATAAGTGTGGTCAGAGCATTATAATATCCAAATTCTAATATTGCATGGTTTAAATTAGACTCTAATATGCCAAGGAATATTAAGGAATACACTACTATCAGATAAATAGAACAAAATATAACAATAAAATATTGATGTAAGCAAATGAAGTCAAATAAGGAGAAGAACTATAAAAACAAAGGAATTATAGAATTGTAGATATAAACTGAAATTGATCACTAAACACATGAAATAGATATTGAGCATATTCTCCTGTTTAGAAAAAAACTATCAGATTCTGGATTAAAACAATAAAAATAGCATCATTAACAAGTATTTAAAAATTACAGATATAGAGACAGAACAGTTGAAAGTAAAAAGATTGAGAAATATATGAAATCATCAGGAAAACTAATTTACTTCTAACAAAAGACAAAGATTTTAAATCATACGCATAACAAGACATAAAAAGGGCATTTCTTTATGAAATAAAGCATGGATTCTGCAGGAAGATATAACAATCCTAAATGTATCTAAGTACCAAAATTTAGCTTTAAAGTGTATAAATTACAAAGTTGATAAAATGTGTATAAGAAATAAATAAATCAATAATAATATGAAAATATTAACATACCTTTTAGTTACTGGTGAGAATATAGGGGAACTAAGGATACAGAAGATTG
Organism: Pan paniscus; assembly: GCF_029289425.2. Lineage (NCBI taxonomy): Eukaryota > Metazoa > Chordata > Mammalia > Primates > Hominidae > Pan > Pan paniscus. Next base: position 116,608,468 of record NC_073253.2, on the reverse strand, counting down.
AAAACTTATTTTACAAACTTTACATAATAGGCATATATAGACTTCTGCACTCAATGACTGCACATTATCCCTGCTTTTAAAATTACAAATAATAATCATAGACATCGACCACATATTGAAAAATAGAGAAGGCCTTAATACATTTCAAATGATTGAATCATAAAGAGCATTTTCTCTAGCATCAGTGGTATGAAGTGAAAAAAATCAATCAAAAAATTCTAACTTTAAAACAAAACACATCTAAATAACCCATTTTTTTAAATGATATCACAGTGGAAATTAGAAATTATTTTAAATGGAATGGAAATAAAATTGTGGCACAAAAAAACTTGTAAGAATTAAGTAAGACATGACTTAGGGACAAATATATATATATATATATTTAATATATATACATATATATATTTAATATATACCTTGCCTGTATATTTTATAAAAGAAAGACTGAATATCATGTCTTTAAGCATTCATTTCAAGGGGCTAGAAGATAACGTGACAAATTAAACTCACATAGAACTAAAAGAAATATGGTAGAAATAGATGAATTAGAACACAAGTATAGAATATAGAAATATTAATGAAGCCAAACACTAGTTCATTAACACACTAATAAATATGATAAATCAATATCAAAATTTAAAAATGAAAATTATAAATTGCAAACATCAGAAATAAAAAAAGTTTACTTCTATACCAATACTACAAATATAATTTCTATGGCAGCTTTATGTAAAAACATTTGAAAATTTTGATAGAAGTAAAAAATTCTATAAAAGCCCAAGCTTACCAATTCTGATCCAAGAATAAATAGAAAATGTGTAGAGCTTTATGTCTATTAAAGAAATTGAACCTGCAAGTGAAAATTTTCAAAAAGGATAGATTTAGCAATATCTTTTTCTATTATAAGTAACAACTAACATCAATCTTACAAAACAGTCTTTCAGGGGATAGTAAAAGGGCATACCTCTCACTCTTTTTCGTGCCAGCATAAGCTCTATACCAAAATCTGACAACAGCATTAAAAAGATATTAGATATAGGGCAATAAAAATCATAAACAGACATGCAGAAAATAGAAAAAACAGCATATCCAATTGCTCAGTAATGTATAGAAAGTACTCTAGATCACGGCTAAGTTTCATTTCAGGAATACAAAATTGCTTTAATAATCAAAAAGCAAATAAACAATGTATTACGTTAACAAAAGATAAGCTCACACAAATAGACACAACAAAAGGATCTCACGTATTTTAACACCCAGGATTTTAGAAATTATTAGCAAAATGGCAATGATAGAAAATTTATTTTCTTTTTTAAACATAGGAGTGACCAAATTTTTATTTTTAATTACTTACTGAGATATTACTGACATACAAAAAGCTTTACATATTTAAAATATACAACTTGATCAGCTTGGAGATAAACAGTATACTTACAATCATGGCAGAAGGAGAAGCAAACATGTCCTTTTTCACATGGTGGCAGGAAGGAGAAGTGCCAAGCAAGCCAAGCAAAAGGGGAAAAGTCCCTTATAAAACCATCAGATCTCATGAGAACTCACTTGCTATCACGAGAACAGCATGAGGGTAACTGCCCTCATGATTTGATTACCAGGCCCCTCCCACAACACGTGAGGATTATGGGAATTACAATTCAAGATGAGTTTTGGATGGGGACACAGCCAAACCATATCATCTTATAAGTAAAGTAATACATTTTCTGGTACTTTCATTCAATATTCATTTCATCTTAAATAAATCCAGAGAAATTCAACAAAAATTCACAATTCAGTCACTGGCTTAAGCCACATATCTTATTTATGTGGAATAAGCCAGATTTACATAAGCAAATCCAAATTTCTAGCTTAGCATTATATTCTATTACATGGAACACTGCATATTTGGAATGAGCAATTTTTAAATAGATTTTAGCCAATCTATTAATACTCTGTCACTAATGGTTTTTACTATATCAGTCCCATTGTTTACTGAGTTAACTTGGTTTTATTTTTTCTTGTTTTAATTCATTTTCAATTTAGTCCCATTGGAGACCATACAAAAACACAAAAATGTTAATGTTTTTATGCTGAAAACTACATTGATGAGAATGCTAGAAGGTGTATGTTATTCTTCATCCAGTGCCTGATGTTAGGTCACTTATAAAATAAAACATAACATCTTGGAATACTAAAGGATGTTTGAAGAATATAGGTAATCCATTTATACATTTTCATTGAAAACTTAAAAAAATAGAAATAAAACGAATACTTCTTGAGCTCTACAAAAACTTCAATCCCTACCATGGCTAACTTATGTTCAGCTTTTTAATACTTCCATACCTTACTTTATGTTTTTAAATACAATTATAAATATCTAACAGATACACTGTCAAGTACATATCTGATACAGTAATATGTGTCAATCTGCTATGAATGTGAACTGATAATTATTTCAATTTTGTCCTATTTTTAAGGCTGCTTCAAATATATTTTCTGCTTTTTCCATCTATTCAGATAGTCCATCTAAAATAGTAACTTATGAAGTAGATACAGAAAGCTAGAACATGTCTCAGCCCTGCATTTTGTGGGTCTAAAATTAAGTTTATTAATTCAGATTAATTTTACAAAATAGTAATATCAACATGAAATATCATGTTCCTTAATGCATACTTGTGTTTTGTGACAACAGGTATCATTTCTGTTCAATGTATACACAGCACCTAGTATGTTAACTGGCACATTAGTTTGTATTTAAAAATTGCTGTAAACTTGAATGAATGCATTGAGAAAAATTGTTATAAATTGAATGATATGGAAATCTAGATAGCATATCTTAAAAGCCAAGTTTGACTTGGTGAATTAAGGCCAAAAGTGTATCAGTGGGCAAACATCTATTGATCCTAAGGCTCAAAATAGATTGAAAACTCTGGCATTCTCATGAAGTATAATTTTCTTCACCTAGGCAAAGCCTGCCATTGTGCCAGAATCATCTCTGGCACATTGGATATTCTATTTACAGTATTATTATAATTACTGCTATTTTTACTTTTATCTGCTCTTGCATTACCTTGGTTTAGGGTGATACTCAAGTCAGTCATACTTGCTTAGGAACTTGGTTTCCTATCCCATGTACAAGTTCCACTATATTAATTATCTGAAGAGCCATTTGGGAAACTGAAATATACTGAAAGTAGGAACAGTTAACTCGTATTATTCTTCCACAAATATGGATAGCAACTGATTTAATAAACCCATATACCAAAAATGATTAGTCTAATGTAGGATATATTAATGTACTTTTCTTTTTTGCACTGTGTGTATGACTTTTTTATGCTCAGCCACAATGACAGATGAAACTATCTAGTAATTCAATCACAATACATTCAGCACTGAAAATGCAACTTCTTTATTTTTCTATCCTTTCTCACAAACCACTGTCTCATAATTTTTCTTATTTGTAGAGCTGCACTTGCATTCAATTACTGTTGACATCTGCATGCCCAGTCATGGGCAAAGATGGGATACTTTGCTCCTAAGTGCCAGGGTACTCAGATATAATTCAGTCACAGTTCCTTAAAGGCTATTGTATTACTCCATTTTCATGATGCTGATAAAGACATACCCAAGACTGGAAAGAAAAAGAGGCTTAATTGGATTTACAGTTCCACATGGCTGGGGAAGGCTCAGAATCATGACAGGAGGTGAAAGTCACTTTTTACATGGTGGCAGCAAAAGAAAAATGAGAAGGAAGCAAAAGTAGAAACCCTGATAAACCCATCAGATCTCGTGACACTTATTCACTACTACAAGGATAGCACGGGAAAGACTGGCCCCGATGATTCAATTACCTCTCTCTGGGTCCCTCCAAGAACACGCGGGAATTCTGGGAGGTACAATTCAAGTTGAGATTTGGGTGGGGATACAGTCAAACCATATCAGCTATACACAACATTCTCATATGTCATCAACATATTCAAGTTTAATGAATTGTTTTGGTTAGATCATATGGGCCAATTGTGAGAACTGCTTGTATTGCATTCAAGACAAACTACAGAGATTCTTTTGTTCTTGACTTTTTTCAAAGCTGTTTTGTATTTTCATTTCATTTCCTAATTATGGATATTTTTATTTGGTATATACAAAATAGTATTTTGTATTTTCATTTAGGCAGAAATGAAGTTACTGGTCTGAATTGGTGAGCCCTGGGTCAACACACAGGCAACAGAAGCTCCTACAGAGTAAAGAGTAGAAGGAATTGCCAAGGAGGGGAAGTGGTAGATTCAGCTTTCTGGTTTGAAGCCAGTGACAGCAGTGTGATTGGCCCTGCTAAAGAAAGAGGCCGAAAAAAAAAAAAAAAAAAGCAAACACAAATGCTGAAAAAAAAAATCACTATGAAATTGATGCAGGAGTTTTCTCAGCCCCTTCACTGGACTCATGGCAGGGGCACCCCATCTACTCAACACTCTGTGCTCAGCCCCTTGTGGGAGGGAACACATGAGTGAGCTGGTGCGAGATCAAGATGGCCACTCCGGGCACTGACACAGGAGCAAGCTTCACATGGGGGCCCATGGCCAGACCAGGTGTGTTGCCCTGAGGGGAACACAGTGGCACCCAAGTGAGGGTGCCTGCAACCCCAAAGCCTCAGAGGGGGTGTTACAGTGGTCTTTTAGTTCTTCTGTCTGCAGTATGATAGACAGCAGTGTGTTAGCAGCTCAGTTGGCTCCTTGCCTCATTGCATGGTGTGGCTGCTCTCCACCAATGAGGGCAAAGCACCAGTGTGACAGCCTTTTCTGGGTACCCTCACTTGGTGGGTCCCAAGCTCTTGTCCAGTGTCCAAGAAGAATGAGGTCACAAGGACAATTGAAGGATGGTGAAGGTGGAGAATGTTATTGATAGATGAAAACAGGTCTCAGCAGAGAGGGGAGTTAGAGAGGGGAAAAGAAGGGCAGGTAATCTTCCCTGAAGTCAAGTTGTCTCTTCTCCAAAGTCAGGCTATATTCCTCTCTACTAACTGGGTCTGGGGCCTTTACAGGCACAGGATGGAGTGTGCATGATGATTGTTTTGTGAGTATGCAAAAAAGCGTAAAGTGAAAGCACCATTTAAAGGTGGGTATGGCAGTGTAGAAAGCCAATTAGAAAAGGTTAGGTGTATGTAAAATAGGTGAAGAGGGGGGATCAGAGGAAAGCAAGCCAAATAGGAGGACAAGTTCTCAATCCGGTGCGAGGAATTAACTTGTAGTTTGGCTTTCAGGCTTTAAACTGTCTTTGGCTTGGAGGTGGGTTTTCAAAGGGTACCTGCCCCTATCTGCCTAGGCACTTGGCTGCCTTCTGTCCCTATCAAATTGACACTGGACAAACTTTAGGGTATGGATGGAAGAGCCAGGCATTTGATCAGGATCAAGATATAAACTAAAATTTCTAGTGGCCATGTTACTGGATCTGTGAAAGTCCTCAAACAGCAACAGACTATCTTTAAATCACCATTGAGAGAGATAGAGGAGGAGTAGGAAGGACAAGTAAGAGGAGAAAGAAGAAGAGAGAGAGTTTATGAAGGGGAATGAAATGTGTGCAAACCATGTACTGTTGTTGTTGTTAAAAGTAAATGCAATCATTGTAAAGCCTTCACTGCACTAGAAATAAAAGCCTTTTATAAAGGCTTTATTTAATTGGGCCCAAAAATACCCCAATTAAAATGTGCAGTTGGCAAGTTGGATAAACAAGCAGTGTTTAAAACAGGTTGTCAAGATACTATATTCATTTTATGAATTTGGCCAAAAAGACAAAAGGAACAAGAAACCTCTGATAGATTATTAGGAGACTTCAAGAGGAATTGTAACACTCAATTTACAATTACACCAGTAAAACTGCAAGGATAACTAGCAAGAACTATCTTAAATAATTAAGCCCAGAATCAAAGGTTTCAGAGTAGAAGCCATATTTCTCAAAAATAATTCCTTCCACCATCCCTTTACTTTTTCAGAATTTTAGAGTTGCACCCATAGTAGGATTTCTAACTCCCCTCAGACTTGCCCTCTGATTGAACATCTAATTGTAGCATTTTCCATATGTAGCCAGAGGCAGTACTCATTCATATTTCTCTTTGTCCCTTTACTTTTTATTTCCTTATCTCTTAGAAAACTTTGGAGATACTTCACCATAATCTTTTTCTCTTATTATGTGTGTTTTCAAGGTATATTTTGTCCAGAAAAACAGATCTAATAATGCAACAGAACATTTGGTAAGTTCCAGTAGGAACAGCAAAAGTTAAATTTCAGTAATTAGCATCTGTTGATATCTTTATTCTTGCTAAAAACTACAGTTTAAAGAAACAAAAATTACCAAGTGTCATAATGTCTTTAATTGCCAGCTTTAAAATATAGGATGAGCCTGCCTACCCACAAAGCCTCTGCAACCAATGTGAATGCACACGCTGAGGTCTGAAACCCTGCCCCACCTGTGCCACCACTGCTGCCCATGTGAATGCACATGTGGACACTGACAACACCACCACTCCACCCCTAGCACAACCACCATCACTGCTACAAATGTGTGCATGGAGGTTGGCAGCCCACACCCAGTAACACTCTGCCCCACCTCTGCTGCCAGCATGAGTGCATGCAGGAACACTGCAGCCCCACTCCTATGGGTACCCTGCACCCAGTCAATGTGCAAGCACCCTGCCACCTTGCTGCTGCTGCTAGCACATGTGATTGAGCATAGATCCCATTGCTGCCGATCTAACAAAGCACTTTCACCAGCACCAGTCATCAGAGTGCTCTGGCCAGGATCTGGGAACACCTCAACCCTTCCAGCACAGCCTCTAGGGGCCAGAGAACAAAGCTGGGGTCCTGACACGAGGCCCCAGGGTTAGAGTACCCAGGCCAGGAGTCCTAAGCTGAGTCTTTTCCCTTGAAAATCTTCCAGAAATGAAGCTAGTTTATTGAACCCAGTGTTTACCACAATCAAACCCTGAAAGTTATAAAAAAAAAAATGTAACAGCAAAAACACCTATACGAAGGACAGCAACTTCAAAAAATGAAGGAACAGCAGTCTACACAGATGATAAAGAACAAGTACAAGAACTCTGGCCACTCAAAAACCAGAATGTCCAAATGACCACACTAGTTCTCCAGTAGTGGTTCTCAACCAGGCTGAAATGACTGAAATGACAGACAGAATTAAGAATATGGACAGAAATGAAGATAATCAAGATTCAGGGGAATCCAAGCATTCTAAGGAATACAATAAAATGATTTAGGAGATGAGAGATGAAATGGCCATCTTAGGAAGGAACCAAAGTGATCCGATAGAGCTGAAAAACTGATTTCAAGAATTTCAGAGAACAATCACGAGTATTAACAGCACAATCAACCAAGCTGAGGATGGACTGTCAGACCTCGAAGAGCAGTTCTACATAGTAATTCAGTCAGACAAAAATAAAGAAAAAAGATGAAGAATGAACAAAACCTCCAAGAAATATGGGATTATGTAAAGAGACCAAATTTATATCCCACTGGCACCTCTGAAGGAATGGGAGAGAAAGCAAACAACTTGGAAAACATATTTCAGGACATTGTCCGTGGAAATTTCCCTAATCTTCCTAAAGAGGCCAACATTCAAATACAGGAAGTGCAAAGAACCCCTATGAAATACTACACAAGATGACCATCCCATGGACATACAGTCATCAGATTTTCCAAGGTTAAAATGAAAGAAAAAATGTTAAAGGCAGCTAGGGAGAAGGGGCAGGTCACCTACAAAGGAAACCCAACTGGGCTAACAGTAGAACTTTCAGCAGAAACCCCACAAGCCAGAAGAGATAGGATGCCTATAATCAGAATCCTTATAGAAAATAAATTGCAATCAATAATTTAATATCCAGCCAAGTTAAGTTTCATAAGCAAGGAGAAATAAGGTCCTATTCCAAAAAGCAAATGCTAAGGGGATACATTACCACTTGTGATGGTTAATACTAGTGTCAACTTGGTTAGATTGAAGGATACAAAGTGTTAATCCTGGATGTGTCTGTGAATGTGTTGGCAAAGCTGATTAACATTTGAGTCACTGGGCTGGGGAAGGCAGACCCACCCTTAATCTAGTGGGGACAATCTAATCAGCTGCCATCAAAGATAAAGCAGGCAGAAAAACATGGAAGAGGATAACTGGCCTAGCCTTCCTGCCTACATCTTTCTCCTGTGCTGGATGCTTCCTGCCCTTGAACACTGGACTCCAACTTCTTCAGTTTTGAGACTCAGACTGGTCCTCCTTTTCCTTAAACTTGCAGACAGCTATTGTGTGAACTTGTGATCCTATAAGTTAATACTTAATAAACTCCCACGTATATATATACACACACACATATATATATTATTAGTTCCGTCCCTCTAGAGAACCCTAATATACTGCCAGACCTGCCTGATTGAAAGGAGTGCTAAATATAGAAAAGAAACACCATTTCCAGCCACCATAAAAAACACACTTGAATACATAGATCATTGACACTACAAAAGCAACCACACTAACAAGTCTGCATAATAACCGGCAAACAAGATGATAATAGGGCCAAATCCACACATATCACTATAAACCTTGAATGTAAATGGACAAAATGCCCCAATTAAAATGTGCAGTTGGCAGGTTGGATAAAGAAGCAATACCCAGTGGAATGCTGTCTTCAAGAGACCCACCTAATAGGCAATGGCATCCATAGGCTCAAAGTAAAGCGATGGAGAAAAATCTACAAAGCAAAAGAAAAATAGAAAAAAGCAGGTGTTGCTATTCTAATTTCAGACAAAACAGGCAGTTAAAAAGACAAAGAATGGTATTACGTAATGTTAAAGGGTTTAATTCAACAAGAAGTTCTAAGTTTCATAGATATGTCTGCATCAAACACAGGAGGACCTAGATTCATAAGGCAATTTCTTAGAGTCCTGCAAAGAGACTTAGATAACCACACAATAATAGTAAGAGACTTCAACACCTCACTGACACTATTAGATGGATCATCAAGACAGAAAATTAACAAAGATATCCAAGGCCTTAAATTGATTCTTGACCAAATGGACCTACTAGACATCTGCAGAACTCTCCCCAACAAAAACAATAGAATATACATTCTTTTCATATGTACAGAGCACATAGTCTAAAACTGACCACAAAATCAGCTGTAAAACAATCCTTAGAAAATTCAAAACTGAAGTCATACCAACGATACTCTTAGACCATAGTGCAATAAAAAGAGAAATCAAAACCAAGAAAAATGCTCAAAACTATACAAATACATGTAAATTAAACAACATTGTGTACCTTTTGTGTAAACAATGAAATTAAGGCGGCAATCAAGAAATTCCTTGAAACAAATTTGAAGAGAGATATAAGATACAGGAATTTCTGGAAACAGTTAAAGCTGTGTTAAAAAAGATATTTATAGAGCTAAATGCCTGCATCAGAAAGTTAGAAACATCTCAAATTAACAACATAACATCATCCCTAGAGGAACTGGGGAAAGGAGAGCAAACTACCCCACAGTTAGCAGAAGACAAAAAATAATCAAAATTAGAGCAGAACTGAAAGAAACTCAGACACGAAAACCACACAAAAGATTAACGAGTTCAGCAGTTTGGTCTTTGAAAGAACAAATGAGATAAACTGCTAGATAGAGTAACCTGTATTTGAACATAAATTAGAAAGTAAGCCCCTGTAAATATTTCTGAAAAATAGATGACTTTAGACAAATTAGAATAGAGTAATAACTAATTTTAAAATCACACAAATAAAGAAGTAGGCTAGTATCAGAGCAACCCTGTATAGTAGACAGATGTAAACTCTGGACAGAATATAGAAAGTACCTTCTAAATTCCTTGAAAAGAGACCAGAAGCCGGAAATTCTGGAAGGAGACTGATACTTGGAGAAGGAGAGTTCCAGTGGGTGAATTTCACATTTTTTGTTTCTCTGGACTGAGGCCAGTCTTCTTCTGGAGTGAGGCCAGGAAGGACTCATTGGGTCCAAAAGATACTGATAAAACTTGAGCTGGCCTAAGGAACTGGAGAGAATATGAGACAACCAAACTTGTTGTAGAGGTCAGGGGAATCCTGAAAAAACAGAACCAGAGAGGGAGTGATCAACATTGTATATATACTCTTCCATAGTTTTTGAACAATCCACAGTCTTTATTAGGTATTGTTAAGTGATTTAATAATCAGCATTATTAGGTGATTTGAATTGATACCCAAATGCTGGTGTTTAATGTTTAAGTCCGTCTAATTTAATGCCTGCCTGCTGAAACAAAGAAGTTGATACTCTTCCAAGGAAGATAGCAGATTCCAGAGTCTTCACAGTGTGAGGTTTACATTTTTCATCTATATTACTAAATATATTTTCTTACATTAGGCTTCTGATTTTGGTTAATCAATATACAGTCATGTCAACTTACTAATATATCCTAATTATGTACACTCATAAGGCTTTAGCTCAAGGGAAGATTTTATTATTTAAACAAAAGACATTTCAGAGGATGATAGGAGACATTAATTTGGAGGTAAGCAGAAACATTTTTCTTTTAAAATGTCTTTCAAAAACAACATAAAGTTAGTTTTTGTCTATGCAGATATTAGCCTATCCTTATTTTTTATAAAGTGTATGATGTTCTTTTTCATAAATATGTATATCTCTTAATGGACTGGAATTCCATGGGGTTTTAATATTATTATTATCAATTTGACCTCCCAAAAGGAACTATAAATTGTTTTCCTTTTGATATCAGTTTATATCATTTATCTCAGATTTAAAAAAATCCCACAGGAAAAACTACCAACAAGTGGAAAGTTTTGGTAATGCTATGAAAGATTACTTTCTCTCTTTTCTGCCTGACACAAGTTATTAAAGCTATAATTAACTCTAAGTAATAACACTGGAAATTACAAGTTCTTTGTGCAAAGGAAAAGTACATTCAATTAAAATTATTAGGTTAGTGCAAAAGTAATTGCGATTTTTGTCATTACTTTCAATGGCATAAACCGTAATTACTTTTGCACCAACCTAATATTTTCTTGTTTAGAATATTCCTGAGGTAAAACATATTTTATCTTTCTAATGTTAGAATTTCAATATATTGAATGACTAAAAATAAAATACAATTTTAAAATACAGAGTCATATATTATAATTACTGTTAAATTTGCAAATAGAACTTAGAAAAAGTAACTAGTAACAAGACCATTGTATGTTTCAGGGTTGGAGAAAGCTAAAGTTAAAAAATGAGCAAGAAAAGCATTCAGAATATATTTGTGATAGAGATATAAAAAAAGATGAAGTAGGAAATACTTATTATGAGGCAACTTTGAAGGTCAATAAAGGGAAAAATTTATGAATTTTTGAAGATAATATTTAAACTTGCTGAAGAGCCAAAAGAATAAGAAGCACGTTATTAAGTAACATACCTAATAGTTCCATAATACAAATTATTACTCTAAAATTTTGTGTTGAGTAAAATCAACACAAAGGGACCTGAAAAAGTGATTTAGTTATTTAAGGATCTGATAAAAATATAAACATAATATTTAACTAACACACCTGAAGTTTCAATTATTTTTTAAATTTCCTATTTCTTCATCCAGTAAGAAATTATTGAGCTCCTCCTTTTGGTCAGGTCAGGCATTCTGTTAGGTGCCGGGATACAAGGGTGAACAAACAGACATATTCCATGCATTCATTCTGATGGGGAGGGAAGTCCAGTGAAAAGCAAGCAAATAATTTCACTAATGAATACATTATTACAATGTAAAGAAATGAATACCATTGATAGGAGGTGAACATATAGCAAAGGGACATCCATCAGCCAGAGGTGCATGGGAAGAAATCCCTAAGAAAATGACAGGAGCAAGACCTGGTAGATGACAGGCAATTAGCTAAGAAAAAAGAGAGTGAGATGGCAGACATTTAAACATCCTAGACATTCTTCCAGAAATAAAATTGCTAATACCGAGAATGATGATTTCCAATTTCATCCATGTCCGTAAACTATCACAAGAACAAAAAACCAAACACCGCATATTCTCACTCATAGGTGGGAATTGAACAATGAGATCACATGGACACAGGAAGGGGAATATCACACTCTGGGGACTGTGGTTGGGTGGGGGGAGGGATAGCATTGGGAGATATACCTAATGCTAGATGATGAGTTAGTGGGTGCAGCGCACCAGCATGGCACATGTATACATATGTAACTAACCTGCACAATGTGCACATGTACCCTAAAACTTAAAGTATAATTTAAAAAAAAAATTGCTAATACCATATGGAAACCTTCTCTGTTACACCTTTTCAGGTTAGTGATTCCCTTTAGCTGTGTGACAGCAGATCTATTTCTACTATTTTGCTTCTCACGTTGTATCATAATGACATTCGGCATGTTTTTTACCTCATTAAACTGTGAACACCTTAGAATCCGTAACAAGAAACTTGCACATTGACAGAAATAAGTCACTGCATTTTAAAACTTTGCAAGAAGTAAACTAGCATTTTGGGAAATAGTACTGTGCTTTTTTGCATAATTGTTGCTTCCCTTGATACGTGGCTTATAACAAATGATCCATACATAATAATTTTAGTTTGACTTACATGTATTCATGTCTATTATAGAAAGATTATGAAAAACAATAAATCATAAAAATGTGCCCATGAAAAAACACATACCCCACATACATACACACACATAGATATGCACTCACACCACCACAGACACAGACACACATACCTGGATGCCTTAGTTTTCATGATAATCCTTGACTAAGAGCAAACTGATTTGTGAATACAAGTTTTTGTTAAATTTGGGTAAATGCTAAAGTAGGATGTCAGTCAAGAACGCCCAAAACAAATTGTTTCACAATATAATTTACATTTCCCTAACATAATAGAAGATAACAGAATATATAGTCTTACCGCTGGAGTGTATTTCCTAGGATGAACCTTTCTACTTCTCCTGAAACAGGAGTTAAATAAATGATACGTATATATTAATTTGAAATACATACTTAATGGAAAGTAATTAAGAATTGAAATTAATCAAAAGAAATATCAACCCAAACTTTTCAATAAAAATAATGAAATAACTAAAGAATACATGAAAGAAAAGATAATATAATAAAAATAACAAAGCACATATCCAACTTTAAATGTAATTTTAAGGTTTCATTAATTAAAATGGCAATTTTGAAAATTATTTCTTATCTGCACATGTTCTCTCAAGAATATAAAAGTTATTTTCTAAAATTACAAAGTTCTTATTTATCTATTATAAAGTCAATAAAATTTTGAAAGTATTATAAATCATCAAACTGCATAGTTCTTGCTCTCCAGAGGTGAAAATTTATAACCAATTACAAAATATTATTATAAAAAAATGAATGCTTCCATTTAGAGTCCCATTGGTTATTATTCAAAATCGTTTCTCTTTCTCTTCCTTTATTCATTTTGGAGTAAATAATTGATACAGTTATTTAGTTCAAATATGCCTTATTTTGATTCTAATGGACTGCTTCCTATTGGAGTGTCCCAAAATTCATATACCAGTCCTCTGCTTTATTTAAACTTATTTCCTACATTGTCCATCTATATGAGGACTTCTAAACATGTATAACTCTAGTAGACATCTTTCTGATGAGCTCTTGACTTATATGCATATCTGCCATATCTCTCAACATCTCCACTTGAACACCGACCAGATACTTGACGATTAACTTGTCCAGAACCATTCTACTCTCAGCAAATGGTGGCTCCTCTCTTCCATTTGCTAACAACAAAAACAATGAATTTATCCTTACCTTTTTCTTTTTCTCACCTCGTATCTAATGAGAGAGAAAATCCAGTTGACGCTGGCTTCAAAATATAGATAGAATTTGACCACGTCTCTGACCATACTGTGATACCATCTGGGTCTGAAAAACCCTAATTTCTCTTACTGCAATTGCCTCTTTACTATTCTTCCTATCTGTACCATTTCCCTAATACACACTATTCTCGACAACTGTATAGAAATTATAGAAGTGCATTTTAGCTGGATAGTCAACATATTAGGAGGGCTGACTTTTCCACCCGGTTTGGAGAACAGTGTCCTGAGGAACAGGACAATGTATTGGTGAGTTTTTATGGATGTGGGCATATTTAGAGCATGAAGTTGTGTGCAGGTTGATAGACTTAGGAACATTGCTAACTGAAGAGCAGCCTCAGCAAAAGTCTAGGTCTACATGTGTTTTAAAATGGAGAAAACTATGGTAGCAGATTTTAAAAACACTGAGTGAATCCAAATGTGTGATGTCATTTAATACAATATGGATTTCTACCATTGCAGCACTTTTAGTCCTCTGGGTCATAAAAATGTCCCTAAAATAAGGTCCTACCTTTCTGCATCCAGAAACATTAGGTGCTTTATAATCACTTTAGTAACAACATCATTTCATTGCAATCATAAAACAACCCAAGGATAGCGGGTAATAGAAAAGAGAACATTTTATATTACTTAACTGTATATGTAGTGAATTCTGAAAAAGTACTTGTCAAAGAAATAGAGGTAATATAATGAAATCCACCCCAAATAGCTATCAATAAAGCAATATATAACAGAAATATTAGACTCTATAAAAAGATATGTTCACATTATATATGATGTGATTAGCAAAATATTGAAAACTGAATAGCTTTATGTCAGGTGCGACCAGGGAAGAGAAGTGTTACCAGTGCCCTGAGGTCTTTGTGTATATTCAAGTAGCCCAAAGGGTATCGTGTTGGTTAGAGGATGATGTTTTTATCCTGTTGGTTTTTTAAAAATCTACCTGTTCCATTTTGTGCTGTCCCTATAATCATGAGTATTTGCCCCAGTTGATTAGGGAGCTTTAAAAATCAATGCTCAGAATTGTCTCTCACTCCTCTTTTAACTAAGAGACCTCTATTTATATTCCAACATTTTAATTATCCTCCAATTCCAGAAAAATCTTAATGAATCGGTATATTTGAACAAAATGGGAACTAACTGCTGTATAGGTAGTTTCTTGCAACCAATTATTCAACTGGACTGCTGATTAAAATGTATGGAACAACCACGAGTTGTGCACTGAGTCCAGACTGCCCAAAGCAATCTGACTCTTCCTCTGATTATTCCTGTACTGAGGGGAGCATGGAGACTCCTGAAGTGAGAAAACCATATATAATATGGAGGCCTCAAAAGCCGGCATTTGTCACTCCCCTGCTCAAAGCTATCCTTGTCTTTTTACTTTATTTAGAAATTTCTAAGTTAGAAGGCCTCATGTGATATCAACTCTAGCCTCACCAGCCTTCTTGGTTTTCTTCACATAAGAAATTGCCAAACTCGTTCTCTCCCCAGAACTTTGGTCTTGTTCTTCCCTTGCCTAGAAGGCTGTTCACTCAGATCTTTGTATGGCTCTCATTTCATTAATGAACAGAGTGAAACCCTACTTTCTCTGAGAAGCCTTCTCTGACTATCGTCTCTAAAGTAGCCTTTCCCCCTGTTGCTGCCACTTTCTACTGCCTATTGCTTGTCCTTGTTTAAGTTTTGTCAATGTGATTATTACTTCTTAATATTACATTCAGTGTACAGTTTTCTATTGCCTGACCTTGACACAGAATATAAATCTAGGGCTGGGGTTCCAGTTGATGCCATATCCCAGGCACCAAAAATAGTGTTTGGCACATATTTAATAATATTTCTAAATTAACTAGATTAGGGATATGCTCTGTTTATTCTCTACTTATATTTAGAAGTTGCCTATTTTAAATTCATATATGTCCCTCCTTCCTGAAATTTCCATTTGTTTACAATACATTATAACACTATGTTGTTATTTATATGTAATATATATATCTTATAAAAATAATATATTGTTTAAAATATAAACATGTGTATTTGGGGAATAGATAAAGCTGTCAATTATTATTCTATCTCCATCTTGCTCTGGATATGATTTCCTGTTAAGAAATGAGTTCTAAATAAAAGATACTATAACATCCCAAATTGCTTTTTGATAGTTTTACAAAATTGAAATGTTAAAAATGACAGAAAGCAATAATTATTACACAAATGCAGATAAAAAATTGAAACTACAAAAATTCTTAACAGAAATATACGTATAATTTAACTTCTGAAAATCAATCAGTGTTACATACCATATTAACAAATAATAAAGTAAAATTATGTGGTCATCTCAATAGATTCAGAAATAGCATTAGATAAAATCTAATATCCATTCCTGATTTAAAAAAAAACTCTCAGCAAACTACAAATAGAAAGGGACTTCCTTCACTGCAAAAATGGCACCTACAACCAACTTACAGTTATCATTATATTTACTTGTGAAAGAAAATAGTTTTTCACGTAAGATTAGGATGAGAACAAGGGTGTTTGCTCTCAAGAATTCTAATCAGCATTGTTTGGAGGTTTTATATAGTACAACAGGCAAGCAAAATATGTAAATCATCCACATTAGAAAGTAAAAAGCAAACCCTCTTTACTGACAGATGACATGACTAACCTGTGTAGAAAATTTTATGAAATCTTCAAGAAGCAACTAGAATAAGTAAGCTTTGCAGAATATAAGAGGCAATATGCAAAAATCAATGTATTTTTATATGCAACCAATGAAAACTCAGAAGTTGAAATTAAATACCACTTACAATAGCATCAAAATGTGAAATCTATCATTTTTAGCATAGTTAAAATTCTGAATCTGAAGACTTTGTTCAGTTAAACAGAAAGGAGGCTATGAGATACTTTGATTGTTTCCAGAATTCCCATATAAAATTTCCAGTTGACTTAAATGCTCAGTATCCTGTACCAGCCTTAAAGCTTTTATTTTTAATTTCTATTTTTTAAATTTGAGTCATATTATTTTCGCATACTTTTATAGAGCTTTGTTTCTAAGTCTACCCAACTAGTTATTAGTAACAATCAGAGTTGAAATTTGCTTTGCAAATGAATGAAAACAGGCAAGGGAGAAGACCCATTTCCTATGTTACTTATACTAAGAGAATGAAGAGGGCAAAACCTAGAGTTAAATATCTGTATTTAGCTGTGGAAAGGTGACTATCTGAAGTAGAAAGAGCCGAATTACATAGCAAGAAGAAAATGTGGATCAGAAATCCAAGGATTGCCCTGCAGATAGTCCCAATGCATGAGGCTGGCTTAGGTATTATCTGCAGCAAAACTGAGAGCAAGCCATGGGGAAATAGACAGTGCTCAATCAATCATTGCTATGTATGTCGTATCTCCAGACTATTCACAATTCAGGTAGTAGCTGACTTGTAATTATTTTATATTTTAAAGCTCATTTATATTTACCAAAACCCTTTGTCTTAACAACGAAGTTAAGAAAAACAAATCATAAATTTTAATGGGTATTTATTTTTACCTTTACGAAACAGCTAATTTCACATAATGAATTATAAAATCTTAATGAATGTCATGGAAGTCCCAAATTTTTATGCTTTTCTATAATTACTAAAGTTAATATTGCTAAAATGGCATTATCTAAAGTACAGCATATATCTGACTGTGTTACTGATTTCTTTTAACATTGATTCTGAAGCTAAAGGTGTATTCTAAAGTTTCACCTGTGTAAGTCAGCTTAAAATGTGTATTATTTTAAGAACAAATTGTAACATTTTTATAAAATTAAGTTTAAAATTGTTTTATAAATGCATAGAAATAATATGTGATAATTGTGTTCAAGAAACATAAGCAAACTCAGTATTCTTAGTTTCTTTGATTAGTAACATTTTGCTGTTTAAAGTCAAATAATTTGCTCCATAAATAGGGCTTAAAATTTAGTCATAAACAACTACCTTCCACTTCTATCATGCATACTGCTTAAATTAATTTGAAAGAACACCAATTGCTTTAAGTTGCATGACACGGATATATTGAATGTTCAACTTTTATTGCCACTATAAGAATAAGAACTGTTTATACTTTCATAGTTCAAAAGTCATATAGTATTTATGCTACTTCTAAATGTGTTTAATATTGTTCGCTTCTGGAGATACACTGATTATAAGGCACAAATAAGAGTAATTATCTCTGGCACATAGAATATTCTCCTTTCTTTTGTTTTTTTTTTTTTTTTTTTTTTTTTTTTAGGGGTATAGAGAAAGGAGGAAGTTGTATATCACCGCTATGCCTACATTATCAGTAAAATATCTTTTATGAAGGTATGATAAAATATTGGTTTTAAAAGTTGGCCTAGCAGGAATTATTTTATTTCTTCTTACAATGACACTGATTTTTATTCGAAAAGACAATTTCCTATTTCAGCTCTTTTTTTAGCAATTATAATTTGATATCACTCTTTTCCTTATTTAAATTATGCTATATGTATATATTTTAAAAACAGTCAAGTTTATCTTATACTTACTTCTACAGTATTATTTTAAGAATAAATTGTGGTAACATTTAATGTTAACTTAATGTAATAACATTTAATGGTAAATATAATTCCTCTAGATGACTGAAGCCAATAGGGTTTTCAGCTAATCTTTAAAACAGAGCAGATTATGTTCCTGTGTCCCTAACCTACGAGTAAATGATATTACTGACTAGAGTGGATGTTACTCTCCAGAGTATCTGTTTTTATTTAGTAAATAACTTGCCCATTTCCATCCATGCCCAGTATCTGATAGGAGACAGTATAGATCATTTTCCCTTTCTGGCCACCACTCATCCCCCATCTTGTCAAACTGCGCATTATAAACACAGAAGAGAAGAGAAGAAACAGCTATCATGGAAATGTACCCATAGTTCCATTAACATGTTTTTTACAAAATATTATATCCTAGCTGTTTTGAATTTGCCTTATAGATATTAAGAAATGGGATAGAAAGAGAAGGGGTAGAATGTGACTGAGTAGCACACTATTTAACATATATAAGAATTACGCAATATACTATGGAGAAGTTTCCATATTCCTCTGTGCTTTGATTTTTATAACAATAAAGAGATAACATGTAAATATTTTCTAAAAATAACACCTGAATTCAGAATTTGTCCACACAAAATATTGACATTTTAATAATCATCATCTGCCTAGTAATTCTTTATACATTTTCCTCCTCTTGGAATGCCTTTCCTTGTGCGTTCTCATGCAAAACTCCTATTAATTGTTTGAGAATCAAGTCAAACTTTTTTTACTCCAGGATGCTGTTCTTGCTTTTTTTTTTTATCCTCTGAGGCAAAGTTGATCAAATTTTCTATTGTACCACCATAGTAGCTCAGCTACATTTGCCAAACTTTATTTTGTTTCATAGCCCGAATAACTGCTCTGCTTTGTATCCCATAAGCAACAGCTGGGCAGGGAATGTTTATTATACATCTTCACCTCACTAGCCCCCAACAGGAGCCCAGCATATGCGGGACGCTTCATTTTTTGATGAATGAATGAATGAATAAATGTATGAACAAATTGAGCATTATTCTAAGCTGAGTGGACACTAGTCAAAATTCCATAAACCTCATGAATACTCATAAATTATGCATTATAAGCTGGAGGAGTTTCACTCAAAGTAATAATCAGTCATCATCATAATAATCATTGAATCCTATTAAGGTAAGTGTTAATTTCCATTTCAGAAATGAAGTAATTGAGGCTGAGAGGTTAAATAACTTACCTTTATGTATAATTATATAAAGTCTATCTAATCTATCTATCTCCAAATTGAGCCCAGGCAGTCTGACTCCAAAGCCATTACATAAACATAGCAAACTGGAGTATGTGGAAGATGAACAGGGTTGTCCCTTTAAATGGATTTGGACTTGTAACTTGTTGTGCATAGTACCATAATCTCAAATCAACAACTACTGGTAGTTATATTTTCTTAAGTTAACATATAAATATAACTGTCAAATAATTAGAGATATAGAAAGCTATAGTGTTGCATTCATATGAATAAGTCATGTTTTAATTATTGATTAGTAATTAATCTGTAGCCCTGGACCTAGGGGTGGATGAAATATGGAAGAAAATTAGGGACATTATTGCTACATTATAGGTGAGTGAGATATGATCCCATTGGTTAATTGCAACCTATGCAGATGAAACAATTAGTGAATAATAGAGTATTTTCACATGCCCTGGGCTTGCTTTTTATTCACTTACTCCCAACCCTTAATTTCTACACCTTCTTATCTGCTTGCCTCTTATCTAATTATCTCTTTCTCTTTCAGACTTTATATTAAGTGTAGCTTCTTGTCAAAATGTCTTCTTTGATCCCTAACCTAGATTATTAAATATTAATATGTTTTTGGGTTTTTTTTTTATACAGGGTCTCACTCTGTCACTCTGGCTGGAGTGCAGCAGCATGACCATGGCTCACTACAGCGTTGACACCCGGGTCTTAAGCAATCCTCCCGCTTCAGCCTCTCCAGTAGCTTGGACTACAGGCATGGGCCACCACACCCAGCTATTTTTTGTATTTTTAGTAGAGGTGGGGTTATGCCATGTTGTAAGATGTTTTTTTCCATAGCAGCAATGGCTATAACCTAATGGGTATGTATCATGCTACATTGTAATTCCCCCTTAATTGTTCTGTTTCCCCTTTTAATCAGTCATTCTTTAAGTACAGGCATCGACTTGTTCAACATTGTGTCCATAATTCTGAGAAAACTACATTAGTTAGTGAGGCTTGCATTATAGACTCAATGTAGAAAGTAAAAACTATAAAAAAGAGTACAGGAGAATATAATTCAATGAAAATCTGGATCTTTGTCCAGTTAAAGCCAAGAGTCTGTTTGGTACCTGGGAAGTAAAAGACTAGATTATAAAGGGCAGTGAAAGTTGGAGTTTCGATGTAGTGAGGAATAAAATCATTGTAAAGGGCAGCATAATATGGAGATAGACAATAAATGTAGTGTCTAAATAAAAATCTGGGAGCCTCATAGAAGGATTGATTGGAGCAGAGGATGCTGGAGGGTAGCTAGAGCAGTATTGACTACATTGGGAGAAATTCAAGCAATGGATGCCATTCTCATTACCATGGATGACGTTTATTGAGAGGTTGCTGTGAGCCATTATGTTTCACAACTATCAATTTATTTTCCATGAGACTAACATTATTAGTCTAATTCTAGAAGCAAGGAAACATGACACATATGAAGTGTGGTAGGGATCCTCTAAAACAATTCTCGATGGTCCTGCCATTTTAATATCCATACCCTTATGTAATCTCTCTCCTTGAGTTTTGGTTAGATTTACTGACTGTTCTAACAACAAAGACCATGGCAGAAATGATTGAATGTCATTCCCAAGATTAGACTATAAAAGACTGCAATTTCCGTTTTGAAAGCTTTCTCTCATTCTCTCTTTGGATCACTTGCTCTAGGAAAATTAGCTGCCATAGTATGTAGAAGCAGACCTCACAGACAGCCATGTGAGTGAGCTTGGAAACAAGACCTACCATTCCCCAGTCACCTCTTCTTCAAATCTTAGAATAGCTACAAGCAAGCCCCAACGAATACCTTGTTGCAGTCTTAAGAGATTGTCTTAAGCCGAAACCACTCAGCTCAGCTGCCCTAAGATGTCTGATTTACAGGAAAAAAAAGTAAATGATAAATGCTTTTCTGTTTTAAGCAGCTAAATATTGGGGTGAATTGTTACATAGTAATGAAAAACTAATATAGTAAGTGACATAGAGGGGATTTAAACCCAGGCTGATTAGTGTATACGAGAATCAGTGGTTTTAAGTTCACAGCAAAATTGAGAAGAAGGTACAAGGAGTCCCTGCAGCAATACATGCATAGCCTCCCCCATTATCAGAGTGGTACATTTGTCACAATCAATGAATTTACATGGACAAACTATTGTCACTCCAAGTTCATAGTTTATATTAGGGCTCACTCTTGATGTTGTACATTTTATGGGTTTAGAAAAATGTGTAATTATATGTATTCATCATTAGAGTATATTTTCTTCCCTAAAAATCTTGTGTGTTCCACAGGACATCTTGGTTGGTTCCAAGTTTCGGCAATGATTAATAAAGCTGTGATAACTATTGTTTGCAGATTTTTCTGTAGGCATAAGTTTTAAACTCCTTTGGTCAAACACCAAAGAGTGTGACTGCTAAATCACATGATAAGAGTATGTTTCCTTTTCTAAGAAACCACCAAACTGTCTTTTAAAGTAGTATGTAGTGATATCTCATATTTTAAATTTGTATTTCCCTGATGACATATGATGAGCAGCATGTTTTTATATGTTTATTTGCCATCTGTATATTTTATTTTATGATATGTCTATTAAGGCCTGTAACCCATTTTAAAGTCAGATTGTATAATTTCCTATTGTTGACTTTTAAGAGTTTTTTGTATATTTTGGATAATAGTATTTTATCAGATGTTATTAGATGTGTCTTTGCAAATATTTTCTCCCAGTCAGCGGCTTGTCTTTTCATTCTCTTGACAGTTATTTTCACAGAGCAGGCACTTTCTGCTATGTCTATTTATTTCCATTGTGTTCTATTTTCTACACCTGCTAACTGAACATACAAAAAAGTAGTTTTAAGACACAAATACAAGTAAAAATAAGGCATTTATCACCTTGCTGTGTCGAATAATCTTCATATTCTCTGTTTCTCCAAATTCTATTACCAACTGGACAATAACAGAAAAAAAAGTGACCAAAGTGTCAGCAGCTTGTTACCCTTTCTAAAGAAGGAATTATGGAAAAGTCTAAAGTCATTTGTTTTCTTTAGTATATTAAAGCACATAAGTATAAAATGAGTTACAGAAGAATGACAATTTGAAATACTGTCTGCTGAGAACTGAATTTTGTCCCCCTAAAATTCTTATGTTAAAACTCAAACCCCAAAAGCGATTATACTTGAAGATGGGACCTTTGGGATAATTTATTTTATATGAGTTCATGAAGGTAGGGCTTTCATGATGGGATTAGTGCCTTTGGAAGAAAAAAAAAAAAGGTTTCAGACTTCTTGCACTCTCTCCACCATGTGAGAAGGCATACTGCAAGTCAGAAAGATGGCCCTCATCAGGAACTAAATTGGCCAGCACCTTCATCTTGAACTTCCTATTCTCCAGAACCATGAGAAATAAATCTGTTGTTTATACTACCTAGTCTACGGTATATTTTTATAGAAGCTCCAGCTGACTTTGACAGATATTGGTACTAAGAAGTGGAATGCTGCTGTAAGAAATATTAAAAAATGTGGCAGCAGCTTTAGAACTGGGTAATGGGTCAAAGCTGGAGGAGTTTGAGGTGCCTGATATAAATATGGATGTTAAAATCAATTTTGGTGAGGAATCAGACCAAAATAAGAAACATGTTATTGCAAACTGGAGGAAAGGTTATGTTTGATATAAAGTGTCAAAGAACTTAGCTGGACTGTGTTCTAATCTTTCATGGAAGGCAGAACTTAGGAGTGATGAAATTAGATATTTAACTCAGGAGATTTCTAATAAAAGTGTTGAAGGAGTAGCTGGATTTCTCTTTAATGCTTATAGTAAAATACAAAAAAAAAGATGAATTAAAGTAATAACAGTTAAGTTAAAATGAATGAGAACTTGAAAATATTGGCAAATTCTCAGCCTATCTATACTGCAAAAACTGAGAACACTGTTCTTAAGAGAACACTTGGGGGTAGCTGAATAACCATTTCATAAAGAGGTCATGGGTGCAACTAATGAACTTAATCAACTTTTTAGATTTTGTTAGTATGGACCATAGTGATATTCAGCTGCAAAGGAACATCATTATCCAATAAACTAGAATAAGGAGACTGAAAGCATATCAGAGGTCATCAGAGACATGGACTAGGTTTCAAAAGGCCAGGGGGCCTCCTCCAAAAGCTTTCAGGGTGAAATTGTGCTGATGAACTTTAAGAGAGTGGAGACCCAGGTTCTTGGGTGTGGGATCTCTTTCTGAAAGAGCCACAGAGAGCAGCTCCTACACTGGTAGGTCCAAAAGGTAGAGCATTGAACCAAAGAGGATTACTCTTAAATGTTAAGATATAATAGAATTTCTCTTGCTAAATTTTACCCTTGCTTAGGACTTATCACCACTTCCTTCTTTATGTTTTCTCTCCTTTGGAGTGAAAATGTCTTTCCAGGCTATTCCATCATTAAATTTTGAAAGCACATTACTTGTCTACAAGTTTTTACAGGTTCACAGGTAGAGGAGAATTTAGGCTCAGGATGAATTATTAACTTCAATCTCAGTCATATGTGATTTAGATGATATTAGGTAAAACATTGGATTTTAGAATAGATGTTAGAATAATTTAAGATTTTTGGAGCAAGTGGGATGAAATGCATGTATTTTGCATGTGAGGACATGAGTTTGGAGAGGGTGGTGGGCAAATGCTATGGACTGAATTGTGTACTCCTAAAATTCATATATGGAGGCCCTAACCCCTAACATGACGGTATTTAAGTTGGAGCCTTTGGAGATAATTATCTTTGGATAAAGTCATCAGAGTAGAGCCCTGGGTTTAGTGCCCTTATATGAAGAAAAAGAGACACAAGAAAACATCCTCTCTTTCTCTTTCTCTCTCTGCCTGCCAAGGGAGGATACAGAAAGAAGGTGGCTGTCTGCAAGCCAGGAAGAGAGACTTCACCAGCAATCCAATCAGCTGGCACTTTGATCTTATACTTGCTAGCTACCAGAACTGTGTGTAATAAGTGTCTGTTTACACTACCTGGTCTGTAGCATTTGGTTATATGAGCCCAAACTGAAAGAAACTGTTACATACCTTAGTGAGCAAAGTGAATTACAGCATCACCCCAAAGTAACTCTTGTATCCCTTTATCCAGTGGTAAATGTTAATTTTAGTGCATTAAGTGAGAAAACAAAAGCACCTATGATAATTTGGTATATGTACTGTAGGTTCAATAGTTCCATTGTTAAAATTGCTTGAATAGTAAAATTAAATTTTAAAAACTGACTAATTAAAAGGTAGCATTCTCTATTTTCCTTATTCACTTATACTTAATTTCCAGATAAAAATAATTTAGAAAGATAAATGCAGAAACAATTACATAAAAATTTTTTAAATATTTTCTGAATTTTTATTTAAAAATAACTTTGTTCAACCTCTTTAACAATCTCCAATGATATTGCTAATAGTTACTCAAAATTGAACATTAATACCATAACAAAGAGTGTGATTTAACACATTAAATTGATATCTGGAAAATAGAAATAATGCCAACTTACTTTTTTTGAAAATAATTCATAACATTGCTTTTACATGATTATATTGATAGCTAACTATATTTTACTACATTATGAATTTGTGATTTCTCTGAATCTAAACTTTAATTATTTTTAGTTTTTCAAGTAATATTTATTATTCTTATCCATACTTTTTATACTATTGTGTGACATTTAATTCCTATCATTTTATGTCTATTTATTTGCCAAATGCAAAAATAGTAAAATCAAATAAATTTTAATTTCTCATATATATTTTTCTGTAAATTGATTGAATTATTATGATACCATGAAAATAATCCAAAAAATTTATCAAAAGACATAATATAGATAGTATTGATATAAGTTCAAACAAGGATAGTTGAAACTTCCAATAATACCAATATTCATTGCTATTTCCTCCAATCTTGCTGCTTTTTGTTTTACCCTGTAAATTTTTTTTGTTCTTTTTAACTTGCCTAAGAAAGAAAGACCATATTAATCTTAGCAGAAGGTCCTGACAAATCTATCCACCAAGTCATTAGTTCAACTACAGCATAGTCAGGGTAAATGATGGCTTCAGACCATATTAATCTTAGCAGAAGGTCCTGACAAATCTATCCACCAAGTCATTAGTTCAACTACAGCATAGTCAGGGTAAATGATGGCTTCAAAGAAGAATTTGTTATAAACTCAGCCACATTGATTAGGAAGCCCAAGCAGATACATTCTCATAAATGCCCACAGCAAAAAGTGGAATAAAAGAAGGATCTGGTAGGATATCATTTAAAATTTGATTCTCTGTTGGTACCGTGACAGCACTTTAAAGATTCGTCCAGTGATTTGAGCCATTAATGTTGTTAATCATGGATGATGGTAAATGAACTTGAGCTTGAGCAATACTTATTCTATTGTAAACATATATAATTATATGGACATATTGCATATAGGTTAAAAGATGCAACATTTTCTGTCTAAAATTACTTTCCACTGATGTCTATTAGAGACATAATAAATTAATATTACTTTAAAATATAAAACATAGATAATATTTGGCAGAAGGAGAAATCCTTAAGAGACAACACTTTTCTGTATGGATTCATTATCAAAATATTGACCAAGCTGAAATATACATTAACTTCACATTATTCGACAATTTCTACCTGCTCTGCCCAAATACTTCTCATGTATTACTTATTTTCTTGATTCTGACTCTGGGGGCTACATCAAAGTCAGGAAGCAATAATTTTTGAGATTTAAGCACTAAATGGCATGCCTATGTATGTATCTAAGATAGAATGTCATGTGGAAAGCAATACGGAATGAGGCAGGATGTAAATTGAACTACTTGCCAGTCTTCTGAACAAAATGTTCACATTTTGGCTATTAGATTGGGTTTAAATCGATTTTCCAAGAAGCAAATGTTTATCTAAAAATAACCTTATAAACATTCACGAGGCATTTTTAGATTGCTTGGAGACAATAATAGCTATAGTCTTTTAAAATGAGTAAATTTTGGTAGATCTCCACTTTATGCAAGTATGAGTTATTGAAAGTATATTCCAAGATGTAATTAAATGTGCAAAAGATTTATTGGGTCTGGGAGCAGGAGAGTCAGGTAAGACCCTTAAGACCACGGTGCGGGTCTGACAAATGTAGAAAGGGAGAGGGCAGAAAAAGGACTGGGTAAGAAGACTTTCAGACTGAAGTCCCTCAGTTGCAAGAAAATTTCAGCTGGTACAAGAAGTCTTTTTTCCAGAGTCAGATTTTGGAAAATGCACATCTTGCCAGAATGAGCCTGCTTAATACCCCTGCCATGCTAAGTCATTGGCTGGGAGCTGCCTGGGGGAAGTGTGCTCATAGTGTGAAGGCAGTAGTGGTTCCAGAGCTATAAAACTGGGATCAGTCAATTATGTTTCCCACATAAGATCTGAGTAACACATTTTCATGGTAGCCATAAGGTCCAAGATATTATTAATCATCTATTGTTTTAAAATATTCTATATAATATTTTCTAAGAGGCAAGAAAGAAGTGGCCTTCAGAAACAAAAATCTAGTTTCATAGTCTATTTGTTAAAAATTATTATTTACTTCCTTTTTTTTAATTTTGCAGAGTGAGTGTAGTAAGATTCTGAAGTCTGTTATATTTTAGCTTGATTTCAAACAGAATCACAGGGCTTAGCTTTGGGAATACTAGCTAGGAAAAGAAATAGCCAAAATGTTTCTGTCATTATGACTGCAGAAAAGTTAATACATTTCCACAAGAAAGTGTGGTAAGTTAATTGGTGAATTACAAACAGTCATGAAAACAACACTTCCTCTCTTGTGCAGGGTGGAGAATTTTTGACAGTGAGTAACTTGTTCTGTTGTCTGGATATCAGAGTTTAATGCTAAATATTATAGGATTAACCTGGTCAACTACAAGAAGTGTTAGATCTCCACTTTATGCAAACCATATTATTGGTTTGCTACATGATATTTTATGAAAATAATTAAATGACATATTTATTGGCTGAAAGGGATAGACATTTTTGCTTTTGTTTGTTGAGGTTCACTTATGAAATGTAAGTGCCTTACAATTTCTTGCCCTTCTCTAAATATAAACACTGAAAAAATATATTCTATACAATATACTAAGCATATTTCAATATTTTTGCTCTTTTGCTTATTCTCTATAACTGAGAAAATATTCCAAACAAAATGTGAGATCAATGTAACAGATGAGAAGCCAAAACTCTTTCTTTTACTTATATTTCAATTCTTATTTAAATGCACAAACACAACATGATAAACACACTTTGAGTGAAATTATTTTGTAATATTACTATAATTGCAGTCAAGATTTACCAAGATTTTTTATGATAACAACCAATTATTCTAAAGTTTTTTAGGGGAAAAATTATAAAAAGGAAATCATGGAAAAAATATATAAAGTATATAAAAATATATAAAAAACAAAAAAGTAAATAAGAAAATTTGCTGTCAGATGTAAAACCATGTAATCAATAGGTTAGTGACAAATAATATAGTGTTGCTAAGTATTAAACAAATAAGCCTCCCTTATTGATTGATTGATTGATTGATTGAGATGGAGTCTCGCTCTGTCGCCCAGGCTGGAGTGCAGTGGCATGATCTCGGCTCACTGCAACCTCTGCCTCCCAGGTTCAAGCAATTCTCCTGCCTCTATCTTCCCAGTACCTGGGATTACAGGCACCCACCACCACGCCTGGCTAATTTCTGTATTTTTAGTAGAGACGAGGTTTCACCATGTTGGCCAGGCTGGTCCCAAACTCCTGACCTCAGGTAATCCACCTGCTTCAGCCTCCCAAAGTGCTGGGATTACAGATGTGAGCCACCACGCCTGGCCATAATTTTTGAACTCTTTTTTTAAAACAGGTATTTTGTTATTGTATATTGTGCTACACCCCAGAATTTAATAAATCACCATGTAAAAACAAAAACAAAGACAAAAACCAAATATGCTGATACAAAATTTTAAAGCACAATATTTGTATTTGGAAATAAATACAAGAGAAGTTTACATTTCAAATTTCTGCAAAAAGAACGTGCCAAATAACAAGTCTTATCGTATGATATCACAATACATCTGTAAGAAAGTTGACATGTTTTTGCATCTGAAATCAATTTATAACCTATTAATGCATTTAATATAATTAGCTATAAATACAATTTAAAAAATTTTATATCTAAATAAGTAGTTGCAAAAGCTTCCTTGTCCTCAAAAACTAAAAGTAGAGCTACCATATTATCCATCTACCCCACTGCTAGGTTTGTACCCAAAAGGAAGGAAATCAGTATATCAAAGCAATATCATGGGAGTGTAGCTCCCATGTTTATTGCTGCACTATTCATAATAGACAAGATTTGTAAGCAAACCATGTGTCCATCAACAGATTAATAGATAAAGAAAAAATGTGATACATATACACAACAGAGTACTATTCAGCTATAAAAAATAAATGAGAATTGGAGGATACTATGTTAATTTAAATAAGCCAAGCACAGAGAGACAAACTTCTCCTGTTCTCACTCATCTGTGGGAACTAAAAATTAAAACAATTGAACATGATAATTAAAAACCTCTGTTTTTTCCTGTGATAAATATTACTACATAAAAATTGATAGCTTATTTGAAATAAATATGTACTTCACTATATATATATATAAGAGGCTTAAATATCTTTTCCCTACCATTACCGTTCTTCCCTATAGAAGTAGCACACACACACACACACACACACACACACACACACAACACACACACACAAAACAGATGACTTAACCTGTAGCTAATCAGTAATATGAGAAAAAAGTATACTTTTGTTGTTTTAAGCCACCCATTTTGTGTTTGTTCCACACATTACCCAGCAAAAGAATTCTGGGACATGTGATATGGAGGAGATAATTCTATATTTCTCCCACATTATATATGTCCCAGAATTATTTTGCTCAACAGGTGGTTGATAAAATTCCTGAATACAAAAATCTTTTATAAAGCAAAGAAAGAAACAAACACAGACACCCTGATGGTCTGGCAACTCCATTGCCCCGGATATTGAGAAAATAAAATGGTGAGATTATACAGCAAGCACATTTATTTCTACTTTAAAAGGCAGAATAGATCTCCTTGATTGTATCTGGTAAGTGAAGGAGCTGGAATATAACCTACTTAACAATGCAAAGCATTGATATTTTGGCCTAAAACCATGAATTTGTTGTGATTTAGCACTTAGGGAGAAATCAAAATGGATATGTGAAAGTTATAAAATTCAAAATAAAATCACTTGTGTCAAATCCTGGCAATGGAGCCAGGGAAGGCCATAAAGCAAAGTCTCTCGTGCATGATTTGCCTAATAACAGGAACTGTCACAAGGCATTTTTCCAAACAGCAGCTCACTACATGAACTATGCAAGAACAGATAGCAGCACAAAGATAGCTAGTGGGTATATAAGAACACTTGCCTGACATCACTGTCTCACACACCCAATCCAAAACTGCAAGCGCCTACCTATAACTCAAAGATTACAAATCCTACCAAGATTAGAAATCCTGTTCACATTTGTGAATCAGAATTTATCAGCTCTTATAAGACACTGCCAGCACTAATGTGCTTTCTTTCAACTTTCACAACCTCCTCTTTCCCCAATAAACACCTGCTTTGTTCTTCTCCAGATTTCTCTGAAGCCAATGTGTATGTCCTAGATCATAATTCTACTTCTTGCATATCATTTCCAAATAAAATATTTTTCTTTCGTATTTGAAAGAAAATGTTTATGTTGACAAAATCTGGTGTCAGAAGTAGGGGCTGAGGGACCAGTGGTTCTGGGAACTACATAAGGCATGCCGTACCCAAACTCTGGACGCTTGACATTCCTGCTTCCACAGGTTGACTATTGACCCATGGAGAGTACTGCATAGATTAAACTTCCAGTGTTTTGTTTTGGTTGAATTTTTTGGTTTTCTTTGGGATTTGCTTATGAGGGATCTTTTGCCCTTCTGTTTATGAGAACTTATGAGGAACTTCTTTCTTCTGTTTATGTAGTGTTCTATTCAAATGAGGCTTTTCGCTGCTGGTTTATGAAGGTTTTTGAACCCTTATTTTAAAACACATAGGTAAAGAACACATTTTAAATATTTGTTGAGAATTCTTTCCTGTTGAGAATGCTTTGTTGTCCTTCCTGGGGTGAATATGTACTTTACTTTTTGGTTTTGTTTTGCATGTCTGATATTTCACCCTAGCACGAATTAAGGTGTGAAGATGTGTCCAGCCTTAGCACCAAGTCTTCTAGATAAATTTATTTACAACATGTACTCTCAAAGTTCAAAGGCATGACAAGATAGTACCCCTCTTTGGGATTTCAGCTGGCGACATGTTCAAACATGATGGGGATCAAACAGCTTGTTTTGCTTTGAACTAAACTAAAAAACTGTGGCTATAAAAGTATACAGTCCAAGTGGGAACCATATCTCAACTGATATCTCGAGGTTGCCAAACACATTCAGGACTCAGACTTCCTCATTACAAAATGCTGCCTCAAAGCTAGCTGAAACTTTCCCCTCTAGA
The DNA here is from genome assembly GCF_029289425.2 of Pan paniscus. Classification (NCBI taxonomy): domain Eukaryota; kingdom Metazoa; phylum Chordata; class Mammalia; order Primates; family Hominidae; genus Pan; species Pan paniscus. Next base: position 116,577,183 of record NC_073253.2, on the reverse strand, counting down.
GCCTTCCACTCCCCTTCCTATGCCTCTTCCTTTTTATTCTTCTCTAAGCTAAACTCTCCTTTTTCCAAAATTCCTCAGCTATTCTGGCATATTGAATTTTTCAGGAAAAACACTTGAAAAACAGCAGGTACGAAAAAAATCATTTGGACCTTATTGCTGCATCTGAAGAGCAAAAGATAAAAATTTCATGTAACAGACACCCTCCTTATACTAGAAGGAAACACAGCACTCTTATCTTCAAGGACAAAGAATTGAAATCAAGAACATACTGTACAGATCTTATAAAAATAATTATTTTATCTTTTAAGCTTCCTTACATAATTTGGTACATTTTCACAGTTAACTATGTTTTATTCAATCCAGCATATTAGTAACTGACTCTAACGGCTTTACCCAAAATTTGGTTCACAGCCTTCATAAGGTTACTTCTCAAGACAATTTTAAAAAATCTTAAATTTAGCCTTAACCCACTTTGTCTGAAATATAATTTGGATCCAACTCTCTTCTTACAAACCAGTCAATTTATAATATTATGTTTTAGTCATGATTTTTAAAATAAAAACTATAAAGATTTTCTATAAGATATTCTGTTCATCTGTAATTTTTATGTCTGTTATATGTATATGATATTTTTTCTATCAAAACATATAAAGACCTGTAACATGAAACTAACCCAGAACCATATTGAGTGAGAAAAGGGCAGCCATGCTTCCCATGTTGCTGGAGAGGGCTCCAGACAAACATCTTGTTTTGCCTCTGAGCTAAGATGGTTCCTATAACCCTAGGTGAGACACTGTGTCAGAAAACTCCTCCCACCAGCTGCCTGCAAGGGGCTTTCAACAGAGATTTCTGCTTTGGACTTGGAAACTGCCCAGCTGGGACTCAGCTGTTTTCTACTAATCAGGATGCTTGGTCTCCTCTGATCTGCAGATTACTTTTTTCAAAAAAAATGTAACTTGCCTTTATTTTTCCTCCACAGACTTCATGGCCTTTTGTTAACAGACCTTGACTGGCTTAAAGAAAAAATTAAGTGCTTATCAAGTAATTTATCAAAAATATAGTAATTAACCCAAATGCCTTTGACAGGCATGATCCTCTGCACCCAGAAAAAGGTTTTGGTTTTAATTCTGATTTTTTTAATATTAAACTATCTTTTGAATCACAGCTTTTTCCTGTGTTATAGTTCCTACCAAATTTTAAGTTGGAAGTGTTGTCTTGTGCTTTTAAAATAATTTTACTTCTCAAGATAGAGTTTTTCAAGTTTTTTAGATTCATATCTCAATAATTCAGTGTTTTACTGCATCTCACTACCTCATTGCTTTCTGCTTTCCTTCCTTCTCTCCTTGAGATGCGACACCATTTTGCTTAACTAAACTGGTGATTCTTTCCAACTTATTTTTTGTTAATTCCTGTACCTTTTTTTTTTTTTTTTTTCCAGTTCTGACTGCTATTGTGGCCTGATGCTGAGAATGCTTGTCTTAAAGACCTAGGAGAACAATCTTTCCTTCAGTATAACTTGATTCTGTATTCTTCACTTTTCTTGATGTGCCTAAATTGTTTCATGTATCCAGGCAGTTTCACATGCTTTTGCTTTTTCTGAAAGCCATGCACGCGCTTGCTCAAAGTATTGATTTTCTTGTTTACATTATTCTTCTATAATATGGCGTATACTGATAACCTTAGACATACACTTTTTCAATGTCTACTTGAATTCAAGTACCTTCTCATTAAGTTCAACTTCCAACTTATCTAAATATGCTTTCTGTAAGGAAAAAATCATACTGCAGCAGGTTTTTCTTTAGCTTTTAATTAATCCGCCTACGAAATGGAGATTTTGTGTTTTATTAAGATGATTTCTTGTGCTTTTTACTGTCTTTATTAGGTTTCGGATTTCTTGGAAAAACGGTCATCTCTAATAAGTGACGCTAAATCTTCTTTAACTTACATGTATGTGAATGTGTTCTTGATGTGAATATTCTAAAAACCATGTAAAGTTTATAAAGTTCTGATGATCCTGGTGTAATGCTGTCAGTCATTACTCTGGTTGTTATTTTAAAATACTGAATAAAATAGAAGTAACTAAATGTTCTTGTTAATTGTTAGTTACAATGAATTCTCATCAGATATTTAACCATGGCTATTCTAATTTTTTTCACCTACAGTTTTGATTCTTCTAGAAGGACATCAACAATAGATGCATGAAAAAGACTAACAAGTCCTCTTAAATACAGGTTTCTGATAATTGTAAAAATCAATAGATAGATAGGCTAAAAAATTCTAGAACTATATTAAAAATAACAGACAAATTCATACAAGATTAAACAGAACAATAATTATGAAGGATTAAACTGCTGAACAATTGAATTTTATGACTTATTTAAAATATTGCTGGTTGTTAAATATTGTATATTTCACATTTAAGGAAACTTTTTTCTTTTAAGATACCTATAGCTTACAGAAACTTGGTAAATTATACTGTTATGAATAAAATGGAAATGTTTGTCTTTTCTCCATATCTGATCTCCCCAAACTATGAAAGCTGTAGATTTTATCTATGGTACCTATAAGCAATTTTAAATATGATATGTAAGTAAACAAAAGAGAGTAGAAAAATTAGTTTTTAAAAAAGAGAATGGAATCTTTTTTAAAATTAGAATTCTTGGTTTTATCATGGCAGTTCACCACAATTGAACATTAGACCAGGGAATAAGAAAGAGAGAAGAAACTATGTATTTTCTGGTTTAGAGAATTATGGGAACATTCATCTCTCTCTATATTTTTTTTATGTTGACAAGATCATGAGCCTAGATTTCTGGGGCTCTGTCACAGTATTAAATTAGGTCTTTACTTTTCAAAGCAAATTTCCAAAAGATCCTCCAAGATAAATGTATGTACGGTAAAATGATCTTGAGAAATGCTGCCGACCATAATTACCTCCTGAAAATTTAAGTATCCACTATCACAACTTAAGATCTGATTACCCTGAAGTAAATAAAGCTATTTAATTTCACTCACAATTTCCAAGCTTATTTATCATGGGATGCTTTTTATCTAATAACCCCTGTTATAATCCTGCCAAACCAGTTTTTCTATAGCATATTCTAAGAAATGTGGATCTAGATGATCTAAGGAAATAAGATGAGGTTATGTGATTGTAAATTCCCTAGAACTGGCTTTCCTGATTTAAAATATATTTTGAAGTCTTTATTGTTACAAATATACAAAAATACATGTACATTTTAATAATATATCTTCTGACATAATTATAGTATGATTCCCTTTTTGTTATACATCTGGTGTCTCTTCTATAAAGAGTAAAACAACAACAAATATTACTCCTTTTTTAATATTAGGAGGAAATATATCTTTGTGTGAGTTGTATATTTTCTTTTAACACACTGAAGTGTTTGTTAGCAATTAGAAAACTGAGAAACTAAATGATTTAATTTACTAATACTTTATTTTTTGAGATACATTACTTTTTTATTAGTTCGCCTATTTTAAAAATATGCATCTTTTATATGTTTAATTTGGGTAGACTGGCTCACATTCTCTCACAAAAGCATCCAGTTAGCATATGTAATACATATATTTTGTGATATTTTCTTAATAATAACCTTTTAGAGTGTTATCTTTGTATACTCAATGAATTTTTTTAAATGGTATTATATACATTTAGAAAAAACTCATACTGTGCTATCAAGTAAACTGAATTCTAGATATTAAACAATGTGGTATAACTGCCGAATGTGTTCATCTTGACAGCTGTTCAGACAGAGCCTATTTATCAAGACAGGGAAATTGCAACAGAGAAAGTGTAACACAGGCAGAGCTAGCTAAATGGGAGGCAAAGTTATATTATTACTCAAGTCACTGTCTTCAAAAATGAGGAGACTAGGGTATTTTAAAGGTAGTTTAGGGATAACTGGCTAGCCATATGCAGAAGATTGAAACTGGACCCCTTCCTTACACCATATACAAAAATCAATGCAAGATGGATTAAACAGTTAAATGTAAAACCTCAAACTATAAAAACTCTGGAAGACAACCTAGTTAATACCACTCAGGACATGGGCAAAGATTTCATGACGAAGACAGCAAAAGCAATTGCAACAAAAGCAAAAATTAACAAATGGGATCTAATTATAAAGAAATTCTGCACAGCAAAAGAAACTATCAACAGAGTAAAGAGACAACATGCAGAATGGGAGAAAATTTTGCAAACTATGCTTCTGACAAAGGCCTAATATCCAGCATCTAGAAGGATCTTAAGCAAATTTACAAGAAAAAACAACCTCATTAAAAAGTGGGCAAAGGATATGAATAGACACTTTTCAAAAGAAGACACACATGCGGCCAAACAATCGTATGAAAAAAAAGCTCAACATCATTGATCATTAGAGAAATGCAAATCAAAACCACAGTAAGATACCATCACACACCAGTCAGAATGGCTATTATTGAAAGGTCAAAATATACAAGATGCTGGCAAGGATGTGGAGGAAAAGGAATGCTTATACACTGTTGGTGGGAGTGTAATTAGTTCAACCATTGCAGAAGACAGTGTGGTGATTCCTCAAAGATCTGAAGACAAAACTACCATTGAACCCAGCGATTTCACTACTGGGTATATACCCAAAGTAATATAAATCATTCTATTATAAATACACATATGCATATTTGTTCATTGGAGCATTATTCACAATAGCAAAGACATGGAATCAACCTAACTGTTCATCAGTGATAGACTACATAGAGAAAATGTGGTAAATATACACCATGGAATATTATGCAGCCATAAAAAGAATAAGATCATGTTCTTTGCAGGGACATGGATGGAGCTGGAAACCATTATCTTTAGCAAACTAACATAGGATCAGAAAACCAAATACCACTTGTTCGCACTTATGAGTGGGGGCTAAATGATGAGAACACATGGACACAAGAGAGGGGAACAACACACGCTGGAGCCTATTGGAGGATGGGAGGATGAAGAGGATCAGGAAAAACAACTAATGAGTACTAGGCTTAATGTACCTGGATGATTAAATAATCTGTACAAAAAAAACCCATGACACAAGTTTACCTATGTAACAAGCCTGCACATGTACTCCTGAACTTAAATTAAAAAATCATTATTTTTTACAATAATAATAATTTTATTATTATTTTCATAACAATACTAGCTTAATTTTAAAGAACAGCAGAAATTTTGATCATATATGATTACTATTCTCTGTAGTGCAGTATTGCCATTTTAGAAGTTTGTGTAAAACATAACATTAACTATCTAGTATTTAAAAATAAAAATTAAAAAAATAAAGATAGTTTGTTGGGCAGCTGGCAAGGGAATAAGGACTGCTGATTAGTCAGGTCACAGATGAAATCACAGGGGGTCAAAGTAGGTTTTTCTTGCTGCCTTCTGTTCTTGGGTAGGATCACAGAACTAGTTGAGCCAGATTATTGTTCTGGGTGATGCCAGCTGGTCCATCAGAATGTAGACCGAAAAATGTCTTGAGCCCAATCTTAGGTTTTACAATAGTGACGTTATCTATAGGAGCATTTGATAAGGTAAGGAAATTTGTGGCCTCTGTCTGCATGACTCCTAAACCCTAATTTCTAATATTGTGGCCAATTGGTTAGTTCTCCAAATGTGGTCTGGTTCCCAGGCAAGGAGTGGGGGTTGTTTCGGGAAAGTGCTGTCGTCATCTTTGTTTCAAAGTCAAACTGTAAACTAAATTCCCCCTCCAGTTAGCTCAAACTAAGCTCAGGAATTAACAAGGGCTGTTTGGAGGTTAAAGGCAAGTTGGAGTTGGTTGGGTCAGATCTCTTTCACTGTCATAATTTTCTCATTGTTAGAATTTTTACAAAGACTGTTTCAATGGTGTGTGACTTAAAAATATTTCTTTTACCTTTTCTGAGACTTTAATTCTTCATCTGTAGAACTGGGGTAATAAGGAAACTTACTTCATGGTTATTGAGGATTAACAAACACAATGATATCAATGTATAAATTTTAGTTACTTCTGAATTAGTCCTGTCTTTGTGGTTTCCCTGAAAAAGCAGCAGCTCAAGCAACGGCAAGAACATTTTCTCAGAGCTGATACCATAGCTTTCCCTTAAACCTCAGTTCCCAGAGTTCTCTAAATTAGGAAATAAATACTTTCTATTTTCTTTTGTACACCCACTGTCATGATGAAACTAATAAATCTAATTTTAAAAAGCCTCCATTCTCCCCCTTTTAAAAACAATTATTCTGCCCCCTTTTGCTGTTGTTGCTATTGTTGGAAGACTGGTTGGGTATGTTCAATATATGAAAAGAATTAAAAATTATAAAAAACCTCTCAGGCAATCAATTGTGCCAAGCTTAGTAAGCATTTCTTTGCTGATGCATTTTCAGATATCACTTACTCATGTGTTGAACGTGCCACAATTCTCAGTCCTTTAGATGACAGTCTAAGAGATCTAAATTTACATACTGTTCATCTTACTGTCAGCTGTTGACTTTTTCAGTCAGTAACTTTTTACATGGGAAACTAAAACCTACTTTATTTTTTCTTCATTGTTTTTCTGTCCATTTAATGAAAGATTTCTATTTCTCAATCCTGACTTTCTGGAAGGAATAAAAAGGGAAGAGAATCTTCAAACAACTTGCTGAAATTACGTTATGAGTCAGAAGGAAGATCAAGGGTAGAATCCAAGACTCTTAATACTCATAGCTTTCTAGATATGCTTGCCTGTTCTCCAAGGAAAGGTTTCTAATTTGGCTAACTTGAAGTTTAATGGGGCTTAAGGGAGTCATTGCTTATGATTTCTCCTAACTGTTCTAATATGCATATGGCATATTTGGAAACTTTTTAGAATTTCTCTCCTGTGAGTGCTATTACTTACTGAAGTGAAAATCTTGCCAAGTTGATCTCCTTGGTGGTTTCTCTACTCCTGAGATGGATCATTAATGAGGCTGCATGCAGCAAATCCTGTGCTCTGCTTAAAAAAGGATAGTGAATTTATATGGTTGGGATATATAACTCTTTCTGAATGTATAAATTCCCATAAGCTCATAAAAGACATGTAAAAATCGAGTGAATAGGGCCCAATGGTACTCTGTTGCTCTGTCTTGCATAATAATATCCTATAATTTATCTTGGTTGTCCCATACAACAGAAGTAATATATTTAAAAGACACCTGGGGATACAAAAATAAATGAGATTTATGTTTGCATGCATTTGGAAATACTGATGACTAAAATTAAATTGAACAAAATACAACAAAACGAGAATATTTTTTAAGGCGAATATGATCAATTCTTCCTGACAAAGTGCTGCTAAAATAAGGTATGCTTTATTGTTTTAAAAACTAAATTATTGAGAAAAATTGGTAAATTTAAAGGGCTACATTCACAAATTAAAAACAAAAAAAAATACTTATTAAGCATGTATTTTGGGCAAAGCTCTTTACAAGAGCATTCTTCAGAACATAGAGATATTTTTATTTATTTGTGACCATTAGGAATTTCATAATATATCAGGAGATATGAGATAAGATTAAAACTATAATTCAAGGCAGAATGTGATGAGTGGTTTATTCAAAATGTAACTGTGGGGGAGGGGGGTAAATAGAAGAAAATAATCTAAATTTGGTAAAGTCATTTTTATCTAAATTTTACTAGTTGTCTTAAGTTTGACATGAGTCTGATTTGCAAATAGTCTTAATTTTGAGAGAATAATAGGAGAACATAATCAATGCAGTAAATGCTCACTATGTCCCAGGTATAACATCAAACATACTCATATTTTTCAATTCCTGCAACTAATTTTTCAAGAAGCTATTACTAGCTGTATTTTACAGATGATGGAACAGACTCACAGCAATCAAGTAGTTTTCTATGGTTACTAGGTGACACAATAAAAAATAGAAGCTGGGATTCTTAGATGTGAAAACTTCACTATCTTACCTCCTTAAGAATTTCTATTTAAAAATTGTATGTTTTTTCTAAAGTTTCTGTATAAGGAGCCACATTTAAACTGAAGAAACGGTCACAGTTAATTATAAAGAAATAAAATATTTTATTATATTTATTTTTTAAATTATGAAAACCATAGTTCAAAAGAAGCAATAGAATGTTAACTGGTATATATGTGGAAGACAGATTCTTAATTTTAATTTTTTCATATGGAAACCATGTGTGTATATATATGCACAATATACTATATATATGTATAATATATATATGCATAATATACTATATATTATATATAGCATATATATACCATATATATATATATGAATATATATATTTTTTCTGTCCATGGGACAAGGATTTTAGTCTATTTAATTTTTGTATTTAAGTTCCTAGACTGACACATGATAGATGCTTGCTTGAATGAAATACTAGTTTGTTAATTCACGTGAGTAATTAGGCCATGCCTTTTTTATAAATTGTATAATAAATTGGTGTTTTAATTATTTCTGAAAATGATGTGTAAGATTTATATAAAGTAAAACTTAAACTTATATATTTATTTTAAATGAACACATTTTTGAGACCACAGTTTGACACTCTTGAATTAATATAAGACAGAAAGAGCACATGAGTAAAGGAGTCTATACCTGCCCAAACTGAATATGACAGACTCTTGATTAAGCCTAAACTGAAAATCGAATGTGTTGGAGAATGGTCAAAAAATGTATAGTGTTGTTTAATTTGAAATCTTTGTATGTGGATATCTAAACAGATTCTTGGTGTATTAGTCTGTTTTCATGCTGCAGATAAAGACATACCTGAGACTTGGAAGAAAAAGAGGTTTAATTGGACTTACAGTTTCAGGTTGCTTGGGAAGCCTCAGAATCATGGCAGGAGGCAAAAGGCAATTTTTACAAGGTGGTGGCAAGAGAAACTGAAGAAGATGCAAAAGCATAAACCCCTGATAAAACCATCAGATCTCTTGAGACTGATTCACTACAACGAGAACAGTATGGGGGAAACTGCCCCCATGATTCAAATTACCTCCCACGGGGTCCCTTCCACAACGCATGGAAATTATGGGAGTACAATTCAAGATGAGATTTGGTTGAGGGCCCAGAGCCAAACCATATCATTCTGCTCCTGGCCCCTCCAAATCTTGTGTCCTCACATTTGAAAACCAACCTCAGGCCTTCTCAACAGTCCCCCAAAGTCTTAACTCACTTCAGCATTAACCCAAAAGTCCACAGTCCCAAGTCTCATCTGAGACAAGGCAAGTCCCTTTCACCTATGAGCCTGTAAAATCAAAAGCAAGGTAGTTACTTCCTAGATACAATGGAGGTACAGGTATTGGGTAAATGCAGCCATTACAAATTGGAGAAATTGGCCACAACAAAGAGGTTACAAGGTCCATGCAAGTCCGATACCCAGTGGGACAGTCAAATCTTAAAGTTCCAAAATGATCTCCTTTGACTTCATGTCTCACATCCAGGTCACGCTGATGTAAGAGGTGGCTGTGCAGGGTACACCCTCCCTCCCAGCTGCCTTCAAGGACTGGCATTGAGTGTCTGCAGCTTTTCTAGGTGTACGGTGCAAGCTGTCGGTGGATCTACCATTCTGAGGTCTACAGGACAGTGGACCTCTTCTCACAGCTTCACTAGGTGATGACCCAGTAGGGACTCCGTGTAGGAGCTCTGACCCCACATTTCCCTTCCACACTGCCCTAGCAAAGGTTCTCCATGAGAGCCCCACCCCTGCAGCAAACTTCTGCCTGCACATTCAGGCATTTCCATACATCTTCTGAAATCTAGGCAGAGGTTCGCAAACTCAATTCTTGACTTCTGTGCACTGGCAGACTCAACGCCAAGTGGAAGCTGCCAAGGGTTGGGGCTTGCATCATCTGAAGCCATGGCCCGAGCTCTACCTTGACCCCTTTCAGCCAGAGTTGGAGTGGCTGGGACACAGGGTTACCAAGTCCCTAGGCTTCACACAGCTCAGGGACCCTGAGCCCTGCCTAGGAAACCACTTTTCCTCACAGGCCTCCAGACCTGTGATGAGAGGGGCTGCTGTGAAGACCTCTGAAATGTCCTGGAGACATTTTCCCCATTGTCTAGGGGATTAACATTTGGCTCCTTGTTGCTTATGCAAATTTCTGCAGCCAGCTGGAATTTCTCCTCAGAAAATAGGATTTTCTTTTCTATCACATTTTCAGGCTGCACATTTTTCAAACTATAATGCTCTGTTTCCCTTTTAAAACTGAATGCCTTTAACAGCACCCAAGTCAACTCTCGAATGCTTTGCTGCTTAGAAATTTCTCCCACCAGATACCCTAAATCATCTTCCTCAAGTTCAAAGTTCCACAAATCTCCAGGGCAGGGTCAAAATGCTGCTAGTCTCTTTGCTGAAACATAACAAGAGTCATCTTTGCTCCAGCTCCCAACAGGTTCCTCATTTCCATCAGAGACCACTTCAGCCTGGACCTTATTGTCCATGTCACTATCAGCATTTTTGTCAAAGCCATTCAGCAGATCTCTAGGAGGTACTAAATTTTCCCACATTTTCGTGTGTTCTTCTGAGCACTCCAAGCTGTTCCAGCCTCTGACTGTTACCCAGTTCCAAAGTCACTTCCACATTTTCGGGTATCTTTTCAGCAATGCCTCACTCTACTGGTACTAATTTACTATATTAATTCATTTTCGTGCTACTTATAAAGAGATACCTGAGACTGTGAAGGAAAAGAGACTTAATTGGACTTACAGTTCCACATGGCTGCGGAGGCCTCAGAATCATATTGGGAGGTGAAATTCTTACATGACAGCGGGAAGAGAAAATGAGGAAGATGTAAAAGTGGAAACCCCTGATAAAACCATAAGTTCTCTTGAGACTTATTCACTACCATGAGAACAGTATGGGTGAAACCACCCCCATGATTCAAATTATCTCCCACTGGGTCCCTCCTACAACATGTGGGAATTATGGGAGTACAAGTCACGATGAGATTTGGGTGTGGACACAGAGCCAAAACATATCACATGGGAAGAAATTATCTTCAATAAAGAGTTGGCCAGATGCCACAAGCATTAACACACTTACAAAGCTTCAAGGACAGACAAAAGATAGGATGCTGAGAATGTTGGTCAATATAATATCCTTTCTATCATGGACTTCTCTCTGGGTCCTAAAGAGAACTACTACTAAGTATTAAAAAAAAATCAATCAAAACAACTACCTCACAACTCTGTAATACATAAATAACACAGTCATAATTTTCTAAAACACTTTTATGGAAAAAGAATCACAAATCCCATTTCATCAGAGCCATCACATCGAGAACACCAGTGCATTATTATCAAGAGTCCTGGCTGTTCAAAGGACCACCAGGATGGCTAAATAGTATAAAGGAGAGATTTATTGGTGATATCAGTTTGCAAACTGAGAAAAGATAAGGCTCTGGTGTGAATCAAAGCTACTCTCACTTCAAAGAGGGAAATGACAGCTTTGGTTTTATGGCCTATATGGCTGTGTCACACAGTAGAGTTGTACGTATTAGTATGTGACAATTTCTCATTTGTAATGGGGATTTTGGGATTAAGATGTTTCTTAACATTTAAAAAACTGTTTTTCAGAGAATGATTTCAAAGGAAGGATATAAAAATCTTCCCCTTCTTGCTCTGCTTTTTAGTAAACAGATTGTTTTGGAAACAAAGAGATAGTAAACTGGTTTACTTTAGTCCCTGATATGTTCTTCTACCTATCTGTATATCTAGCAATGCATATCTTTTGGCTTAATATCGAGAAAATGTCCAAAAAATGTTACATCCATCCCCTCTGGTTATCTGTTCCCAAGATAGATTTAATGTTCTACTCAGCTTGACTAAAGCTTAGACAGACGGGTATATTCCCGACTTTAGTCCTTGACCTCCCTCTTTATAGAGCATTTACTAAAAAAAACAAAAACAGTACCAAAAACAAACAAACACTCATAATTGTAGATCCCTTTTCTGCTCCTTTGAGATGTAATTTTTGTTTTTTGTTTTTTTTTAGAGATACAGCAAATTTAATGAGTGGCTAGAGAAACATTTCAGACATACTGTGAATACAGGCATAAATGTGAGAACTTGTAGGTTGTTTTTTTTTTTTTTTGAGACAGAGTCTCGCTCTGTTGCCCAGGCTGGAGTACAGTGGCATAATCTCTGCTCACTGCAACCTCCACCTTCCAGGCACAAGCGATTCTCCCGCTTCAGCCTCCCTAGCAGCTGGGACCACAGGCATGGGCACCACACTCTGCCAATTCTTGTATTTCCAGTAGAGATGGGGTTTCTGCATGTTGGCCATGGCTGGTCTGGAAATCCTGACCTGAAGTGATCCACCTGACAGGAACATGCAGGAGCAAATGGCTAATTTTTTTTCTTTTTTTTTGTTTGAGATGGAGTTTTGCTCTTGTTGGTCAGGCTGGAGTGCAATGGCAGGATCTTGGCTCACCGCAACCTCCACCTCCCGGGTTCAAGCAATTCTCCTGCCTCAGCCTCCTGAGTAGCTGGGACTATAGGTGCCTGCCACCACTCCTGGCTAATCTTTGTATCTTTAGTAGAGACGGAGTTTCGCCATGTTGGCCAGGCTGGTCTCGAACTCCTGACCTCAGGTGATCTGTCCGCCTTGGCCTCCCAAGAGATATAAATCTTTGTAAAGGGTTCTTACGAGTTTTACAAGCCAGGGCTGTTCCTCAAGGATCTGAAAGTCATCTCTTCAAAATGTAATCATAGGGAGATAGCATGAACACTTTCCAGTATCTGGGAAGGGATAACTTATGCAGAATGCCTTGCTCCAAGTTGTGAAACAACCTCGTGTCATAAAAATATGAGAAAGCTTACTTTGTTTTGAAGGGGGTAGGAGGCAAAGCCAGTTATCAAAAGGAACAGCCCATGATCTTCTCTATGCAGCTTTTTAAAACCTCCAGTCTTTTCTTTGAATTGAAGGTGAGCTCAGACTGACTTCTGGCCTCCACTCTACTGCAATAGCCTTGAGTAAAATCTCCCTGATTGTCTACTGCAAATTTTCTTCTGATATCTGCTAAAATACCAATTCTACATCTTTTAAAAATAAGTTAGTATTCCTAATAATTTGAAATCATTAGGATCAAGTCTCACCTATTTGTTTTCAAAAATTTGTTTCATTTATTTAATTTTTGTAGCTTGCAGCCATTTACAACTTTCTCTTAAACTCTTTTTTTTATTCTTTTTTTTTTTTTTATCCTAGTAGGTAACAGTAAGACGGGAAAGGAAATTTTGCCAATTTTATAAATTTTTACTATTTCTTAGCAAAAGATAAACATCTTTGTTGTGGGGAGGTGTTACATGAATGGATAAAAGATGTTTGAAAAATAATCTACAAATGTAATTGTCCATGCTACCTTTCCCTTCCAGCTGCCACCTTAAAGTAAGAATGGCCTAGTTTTGTAAATGTGTAAGAAAAGTACATTAAAAATGAAATAAAATATCCAAAGATAAATTAAATGGTGACCTAACCCAAATTTTTAATACATTTTTTCAAGGAGTCTGGAAATAATTGAGAAAATCAATGACTTAGGTCAGTATATCCAAAAGTCTGTTTCATGAAACACTAGCCCCCAGAATGCTATAAGGAAATATAATTCTCTGGGTAGATAATTGTGAAAAATGCTGCATATTATCAACATGAAGATTCAAATTGCACAGTTTATAAAATCTAAGCATTTTGCTGTAAACCATGAGAATGTGTATAACTCAATAATTCCAAATTCATTTTTCTAAGGAAGTTTTCAAACTGGCTTATGATTCTCTTTCAATGATTCTCATTGATTATATATACACATACTATATTGAGTAAACCGACAAGTTAGGAAGAATATTAAAATTTACTAAAATTATTTTGATCTTTCATATCATCCTAATTGAGTTTTTATAGCAGGATTTGGCACGTTTTTATTTTTTAATTTTAAATACTTTTATAGGCTTCTTATTTCTCCTAAAACAAAACCAAAGTACTATAAAGTAGCATTCCAAATCGGTGCGTCGCCCCAGCTATCATTGACCCAATCTGTTTATGCTTCTGCAAAAGAAACTACGTATAATTTTTATGCCTTTTCTTTTTTTTACTGTTGTAAACATGGTTTCTTCTGTCTATGATCCCCTCCCAGTGTCACCCTCCTGAAATATATTGGTCTTTAAGGCCCAGTGCAAACACTGCGGTGTCCATGATAAAATGGACATGTCAGCCCACTTTTACAGGAAAAGCCTCCTGTACAAAGACTGGAAAGCTAAAAACTGTAGTTTTTAGATTACTTTGCAGCCTGGGGTTATACCTAGAAGGAATTTGGGATATACTGTATATCATTCAGATATGCTCTAAATTTGTAAGCCAGCAGAAGACACAGATTTTACTTCTGCTGCTGTTTTCACTGACAAATAAGATCTGGATGTATTTTTTTTTTTCTTATGGAAATAATAGCAGCAGTTGTGGTTCATAGTCTGGCTTCACGGCTGTCTCATGTATGATACATTGGATTTGCTGGTGTGTATTACAGCATGTATGCAATAGTTCTAATGCAGGCTGCTGTAACAGCCAATTCATGTCTGCATCCTAACTCAGAAGTGGCAACTGAGTTATAGTTCCAGCAGCTATTGCTGAAACTTTCTAATTACTCAGTCAGATTCCTAATCATAGAAGGGGATGAAGTTCCTCAATGGACAAGATCTGTTGTTTGGTTTTGGAGGCCATTCCATAAAGTCCAACTTAGTATGTTTCTTTATCTCTCCTAAAGATTTAAAATGAAACCTAGGTTAACAGTAATTAAAGCTCTTTCTATTTAAACTAGTCAGAGTAGACTCTGTTCTCTGCAACTAAATCCCGACCTTTAAAAATGTCATATCTTCTGAGAATTCTCTCATTTTGGGGGCATTTCATTGTTTTCTTATGGCAATTTGTATACATTAATAGTGATTGTTAATTTTTATTTTATGCTTATTCCCTATAGTGAAATCTTACCACACTTTATAATTGCCACTTCATTCTTCTGTGTGTTCCAAAAGGAAAACCTTTCTTGTGTCCTTTTTATAAAATTATATTTGAGACGCTTGCCTTCTTTGGAATTCAACTGATTGCCTTAGTACTCAGCCCTGTGGTGGGCTTTAAAGTTAAATGATCTGTGTTTCTTATTTTGTTAGGCTGGGAACAACCTTCTCTTGTCAATTTCTAAAATTTAAGTGAAATCATAAACTACTCTTGTTTTTATGATTAATTTCCCAACAATAATTAGGTAAACATTTCCAATATGCTATGTATATTATTTATATTTTATGATTATAATTTACCTGAAATTTAATGTGTAATATGACAGATAAACACATTTTTATTGAATAATGCTTTCTCACTGATGTGAGCTGCCAACTTTATCATGTCCCACAAATGAGCATCTACTCTGGACATTCTTTCCTGCTCTAATGAGCATCTATTCTGCAGATATTACCACCTTGTTTTTCTTGTTGTAACTTGATAATGGATTTAATATCTGATAGTATATGTTTTCCTATCTATTCTTCTTTCAAAAAGTTCATGTTATGTTCATTTTTATTTTTCAGATAGAATTTATAATTCATTTAATTTTTAACAATAAGCTCGTTGCAATTATGTAAAATTGATAGATTAAGTAAAGGAAGTATTTGTATTTTTGAGAATCATCTTCCTGTCTGGGAAGAAAAGGTAACATTCTATTTATTCAGTTTTTCTTTGATTTTCTAATACAATTTTATATTTTTATTCATGTAATTTTTGAATATTTATTCTGATTTTTATATTTGTTACTTTGAAAAGATATTTTGTTAAATTTTTAAATATTATTGCTAAATGCCAGTTGCACATACTTATGGGGCACATATGATATTTTTATATAAGCATATAATGTGTAATAATTAAATCATAATTATTGGGATATCCATTACCTCAAGCATTTATCATTTCTTTTTGTTAGGATGATTCCAAATCAACTCTTCTAGTTGTTTTGAAATATACAATAAATTATTGTTAACTATAGTGGCTCTATTGTGCTACCACACACCAGATCTTATTTCTTCTACCTAACTATATTTTTGTATCCATTAACCATACACTGTTTATTCTGCCCTCCCCTCTATCCTTTTCACCCTCTGGTAACCATCATTCTATTCTCTATCTCCACAAATTAATTTTTGGTTCCCACGTAAGTGAGAACATGTGATATTTGTCTTTCTGTGCCTCACTTATTTCACTTAACATGTTCCCTAGTTCTACCCATGGTGTTGCAAATGGCGGGATTCCATTGTAATAATATTTCATTGTGTATATTACCATATTTTCTTTCTTTATCTGTTGATGGAAACTTTAGTTGATTCTGTATCATGGCTATCGTGAATAGTGCTGCAATAAACTTGGGAATGCAGCTAACTCTTCAACATACTGATTTCCCTTATACACTACTAGTGCAGATTTAAAATAGTACAGTCACTACAGAGAACAGTATAGATTATCCTCAAAAAACTAAAAATAGAACTACCGTATGATCTAGCAATCCTACTGCTGGGCATGTAGCTGAAAGAACATTTTAAAAAGCATTTCTCCTAGGGTTTTTATGGTTTTAGGTCTAACGTTTAAGTCTTTAATCCATCTTGAATTAATTTTTGTACAAGGTGTAAGGAAGGGATCCAGTTTCAGCTTTCTACATATGGCTAGCCAGTTTTCCCAGCACCATTTATTAAATAAGGAATCCTTTCCCCATTGCTTGTTTTTCTCAAGTTTGTCAAAGATCAGATAGTTGTAGATATGTGGCGTTATTTCTGAGGGCTCTGTTCTGTTCCATTGATCTATATCTCTGTTTTGGTACCAGTACCATGCTGTTTTGGTTACTGTAGCCTTGTAGTATAGTTTGAAGTCAGGTAGCGTGATGCCTCCAGCTTTGTTCTTTGGGCTTAGGATTGACTTGCTGACGCGGGCTCTTTTTTGGTTCCATATGAACTTTAAAGAAGTTTTTTCCAATTCTGTGAAGAAAGTCATTGATAGCTTGATGGGGATGGCATTAAATCTATAAATTACCTTGGGCAGTATGGCCATTTTCATGATATTGATTCTTCCTACCCATGAGCATGGAATGTTCTTCCATTTGTTTGTGTCCTCTTTTATTTCATTGAGCAGTGGGTTGTAGTTCTCCTTGAAGAGGTCCTTCACGTCCCATGTAAGTTGGATTCCTAAGTATTTTATTCTCTTTGAAGCAATTGTGAATGGGAGTTCACTCATGATTTGGCTCTCTGTTTGTCTGTTATTGTTGTATAAGAATGCTTGTGATTTTTGTACATTGATTTTGTATCCTGAGACTTTGCTGAAGTTGCTTATCAGCTTAAGGAGATTTTGGGCTGAGACGATGGGGTTTTCTAGATATACAATCATGTCATCTGCAAACAGGGACAATTTGACTTCCTCTTTTCCTAATTGAATACCTTTTATTTCCTTCTCCTGCCTAGTTGCCCTGGCCAGAACTTCCAACACTAAGTTGAATAGGAGTGGTGAGAGAGGGCATCCCTGTCTTGTGGCAGTTTTCAAAGGGAATGCTTCCAGTTTTTGCCCATTCAGTATGATATTGGCCGTGGGTTTGTCATAGATAGCTCTTATTATTTTGAGATACGTCCCATCAATACCTAATTTATTGAGAGTTTTTAGCATGAAGGGTTGTTGAATTTTGTCAAAGGCCTTTTCTGCATCTATTGAGATAATCATGTGGTTTTTGTCTTTGGTTCTGTTTATATGCTGGATTACATTTATTGATTTGCATATATTGAACCAGCCTTGTATCCCAGGGATGAAGCCCACTTGATCATGGTGGATAAGCTTTTTGGTGTGCTGCTGGATTCTGTTTGCCAGTATTTTATTGAGAATTTTTGCATCAATGTTCATCAAGGATATTGATCTAAAATTCTCTTTTTTGGTTGTGTCTCTGCCCGGCTTTGGTGTCAGGATGATGCTGGCCTCATAAAATGAGTTAGGGACATAGGCATGGGCAAGGACTTCATGTCTAAAACACCAAAAGCAATGGCAACAAAAGACAAAATTGACAAATGGGATCTAATTAAACTAAAGAGCTTCTGCACAGCAAAAGAAACTACCATCAGAGTGAACAGGCAACCTACAAAATGGAAGAAAATTTTCACAACCTACTCATCTGACAAAG
Source organism: Pan paniscus (assembly GCF_029289425.2). Classification (NCBI taxonomy): domain Eukaryota; kingdom Metazoa; phylum Chordata; class Mammalia; order Primates; family Hominidae; genus Pan; species Pan paniscus. The sequence continues at coordinate 116,558,988 of NC_073253.2, read as the reverse complement.
GGCTAATATCCACAATCTACAATGAACTCAAATAAATTTACAAGAAAAAAACAAACAACCCCATCAAAAAGTGGGCGAAGGACATGAACAGCCACTTCTCTAAAGAAGACATTTATGCAGCCAAAAAACACATGAAAAAATACTCACCATCAATGGCCATCAGAGAAATGCAAATCAAAACCACAATGAGATACCATCTCACACCAGTTAGAATGGCAATCATTAAAAAGTCAGGAAACAGGTGCTGGAGAGGATGTGGAGAAATAGGAACACTTTTACACTGTTGGTGGGACTGTAAACTAGTTCAACGATTGTGGAAGTCAGTGTGGTGATTCCTCAGGGATCTAGAACTAGAAATATCATTTGACCCAGCCATCCCATTACTGGGTATATATCCAAAGGACTATAAATCATGCTGCTATAAAGACACATGCACACGTATGTTTATTGTAGCACTATTCACAATAGCAAAGACTTGGAATTAACCCAAATGTCCAACAATGATAGACTGGATTAAGAAAATGTGGCACATATACACCATGGAATACTATGCAGCCATAAAAAATTATGAGCTCATGTCCTTTGTAGGGACATGGATGAAATTGGAAATCATCATTCTCAGTAAACTATCGCAAGAACAAAAAACCAAACACCGCATGTTCTCACTCATAGGTGGGAATTGAACAATGAGAACACATGGACACAGGAAGGGGAACATCACACTCTGGGGACTGTTGTGGGGTGGGGGGAGGGGGGAGGGATAGCTTTAGGAGATATACCTAATGCTAAAAGACGAGTTAATGGGTGCAGCACACCAGCATGGCACATGTATACATATGTAACTAACCTGCATATTGTGCACATGTACCCTAAAACTTAAAGTACAATAATAATTTTTAAAAAATTAAAAGCATTTCTGCAGCACTTTGGTAGGCTGAGGCGGGCAGATCATGAGGTCAGGAGTTCAAGAGCAGCCTGGCTAACATGGTGAAACCCTGTCTCTGCTAAAAATATAAAAAATTAACCGGGCACAGTGGCACGCATCTGTAGCCTCAGCTACTCGGGAGGCTGAGGCAGGAGAATTGCTTGAACCCAGGAGGCGGATGTTGCAGTGAGGGGAGATTGGACCACTGCTCTCCAGCCTGGGCGACAGAGCAAGACTCCGTCTCAAAAAAAAAAAAAAAAAAGCATTCCTTTTTAGTTTATAAGTATTGACATTTTTGTTGACCTTTCAAACTGCCACATTAGTAAATTCATTTTTAATCACGAATACATGCTTAATTTTAATAAATGTCCTTATGAAATCTATTGGGATCATTGCCTTAATATGCCCCTTGACTAATTTAGTGTTAATATTAATTTCGAATTTCTCTCTTTTTTTTTTTTTTTTTGAGACGGAGCCTCGCTTTGTCGCCAAGGCTGGAGTGCAGTAGTGCGATCTTGGCTCACTGCAACCTCCGCCTCCCGGGTTCAAGCGATTCTGCTGCCTCAGCCTCCAGAGTAGCTGGGATTACAGGCGCGTGCCACACGTCCAGCTAATTTTTTGTATTTTTTAGTAGAGACCAGGTTTCATTGTGCTAGCGAGGATGGTCTCAATCTCCTGACCTCGTGATCCGCCCACCTCAGCCTCCCAAAGTGCTGGGATTACAGGAGTGATCGAATGTCATTTTTTAAAATCAACTAGACATATGATTAGTTTATCTTCATTCACTTTTCCATAATAAACTCACAGATCTATTTTTCAATTACATTATTTTTTGTTTCTCAATGAACTAAATTTGACCAATGAATTTATTAATCCCTTTTCTTAAATTTCGTTTTATTTTCTAATATATTATTAAGACATTTTGATCAATGTTTCTTCTTTGCCAAATATTAGAATCACTTTTGGTATTTAATTTTAAAAAAGTAAATTTAAAAAACCAACTATGAATGCCAAATGCATTTCCAGAGATTCTAATTTAATCAACATTTAGGTGGGAGTTATTAAAAAATCTAATATGCAGCTAGAGTTAAAATAATTTGGTTTCAATTTTTCATGTTAATATCTAAATTCTTAAAGTCATAAACTTGCCATCAATTATTTTTATGATGTTATTTCATAATTTTTGTTAGGTATCACCATCCTATTATTATGTGTTATATAATTACAGTTGTAACTTACTCATTTTTTCAATTAGTAAGAAGTTTTTATTCCTATGTAGTTGTATTCCTTTGGTTATTATTAAAGTTAAATTATAGTACCATTATATAAACATATTATAATAAAATACAATTTATATTTTCTATTATTTGCAAATTATGGAGGTTTGTTTTTTTAAATACCAGTTTTGATTATGAAAAAAAGAAACGTTAACTTTCTTTTGCCTATAAATTGTTTTTTACCAACTTAATTACCATTATACTAATAACAACAATATAAATAGAAGTATAGATCTATATCAAATATTCACTTTTTGAGATAATCTTAAAGAAAGATAAATGTTTAAAATTTCACAGTAAAATTGTGGTTTCATAACTTTTGAATTTGTAATTTTTATCCATAGCTATTTTATGTAATGTCTTATTTTGATAGATAAATGCTGTACTGAATTTTACATTTTCAATATTATAAAATGTTTTATTTGGTTTAACGTAATTATTTATGATTTGTAAGGTTTTAATTACAATATCATATCTCTTGCTTCTGTGTATTTCTTTCCTGTATTTTTTTTTGTGTTGTTACTGTTAACTAGTCCCATTAAATTTTTACATGCGCCTTTTAAACAATTAACCGTTTTTAAACAAGATTTGGGAAATTTTAACTTCATATGTTAGTGTTAATATGTAAACATTGTCATTTGCATTAAATCTGATCTTTTCTTGGTCATCTTTTAGACGTTTTTTAATGCTTTTTAAAATTATTTGATGAAAAGTGCATCTTTTTTTATCCACTGACAATTTGTAATATAATATTTGAAACAACTAAATTCTATTAATTTATCTCAAAACACTTGAACCTACATTTCTCTAGTTTGAATATCTAATAAGAAAAAAATGAGCTATTCTCCACAAGCTGGTCATGTACGATAGAGAAATCAGAATGGTTTTACTCCCCTCCAATCCCCCTCCACTTTCCAGTTTTTGTTTATGAAATACAGGATTTTAAGTTAGTTATTATCACTATTAGTTTTAAAAATTTTATTAACGTGCTTTCACTGTTAAATATGTATGGTGTTTTATTCTGTTTAATAACATCTATAAAATTTTTTTACCGACTAAAGATAAAATGAAACCAATTCAGAATGTCAATATTAGTTAAAGCACTACTCAGACTGACCATTCTAATTAATGTAAAAATATCAAGCTTTCATACCACACAATTATTCTTGAAATTAGTATTAAGATTATTCCATCACTATATTCATAAAGTATTGTGTTGCAAATCCCAAATCAATTTATATATCTCTTCTCTTAAATTTTCTATACTTGCTAGTACCAGGAGCAAAAACAGTTATTTTAAAATAGATACTTGCACACAAGCAATGTGAAGTAGATAACAAAACTGCAAGGTTTTCCTTCTAGTTCAGTGATTTATTTCCCTAGATAAGAAAGTGACACCTATTTTTCTGTATTTTTTAATACATTTATGTGGAAAAAAATCATTCTGGGATCTAGATCACAGTAATAGTATAGAATTGATTTAACGGACTATACCAATCACCTTTAAATGGTCTAAAAATTCTCTTTCCTGAGTCAAGAACAATTAACAATATTCTAATTGGGCTAACTGCATTTTACTTTACAGAAATAAGAATTTAATAAATAAGAAGGGTGAGAGAAAACTTTTGGAGATGATGGGTATGTTTATAATAAAGATTGTGATGATTTCATGAGTGCATACTTATCCTCTAACTCAGCAAGTTGTATACATTACATGTGCACAGCTTTTTGTATTGCCAGTCATACGTCAATAAAATGTTTTAAAAAGTGAAAGATAAGAATGCATTTTATAAGAAACACTGTAGTTTACATTTAAAACAATAAGAGTTTTGGTATCAAACAATGGTGGATTGGCGTTTCAACTCCCTGCTTATTATCTACATAATTCTGTATCATTTAATCTCTGGTGCTTCCGTTTTCCCTTGAAAGGTTCCTAGGTACCTCATGGGGTTTCTTTGAGATGGAACAAATTAATGAATGAAAAGCACTTAGCACCATTTCTGTTGTGTGCCAGCACTCAATAAATGTTAACTGGAGATTGGAGATCTATTGTGACAATATATGATTAAGCAGTTATATCTTTTTGAATTTATTATGTATCATATGAAGAGTTGATATTCAAAATAGACACAGACAAGTACAATATCTATAGTGGCCAAAGTGACCTAACCAATTAGAATAGTCCATATGCCTTACTTACTGGTGCCCACTTGCTAAAATCAGGAGGGTGTGTGATATGAAATTTAAAAATTATATACTGAAAGAAAACTTCATGCATGTATCACTCTATAGTTATTCTTATATGTGCTTGTGTTTTGTCTCTTCATGTATTAAAAAGTATAATGTAAATAAACAATGCTCTTATGATTTCCTGAGAAAACAAAACACATAATCAGGTTTTAAAGTAATTATCATATTAAATACAAGAGAAATAAGGGAACAAAAGAGAGATTATCTTGATAAGCTACTTAATGTTATTTTTATAACAGTAAAAACTAAGAGATAAATTAACATAATTTTAAAATTAAAATAGTTTTTAAGTTGAGATGTGGAACTGAGAAAATTGCAATTTAAATTAACTAGGATAAGAAACAATTAATGTAAATGTATATATTAAGGACATGCTCACCCTGTTTTTAAATAAATACCTACATACAGTTTAATATTTAAAATTGACTTATTAAAATATTCTAATAGCAGAATTTCAGTATTTAATTTCTGAATTATGCTAAAATAGCTCCATCAGCGCTACAATAAGATAAGCAGATATAGTTTACATGAGTGCCAAAGTTTGAGATGCTTGATTTGTTAACCCCCAAAAAACGGGGTTTATTTGCCTGGTAACAAATAACTCTTCATGAGAAGGCAGGTTTTGATCAATAGAAGTTTTATTACTTGGTACAAGTAAGGAAGGCACAGGAACTATTCTCCAAAGCAGTGTCTTTCTGAGGGAAAGTGACAAGGCAGTTTTATGAGAGGGAAGAAAGAAAAGAGAGTGAATCATTACATGTAAAGGAGGGGTTCCAGTAGTGCAAACACAGTGAGTCATTATGCCAACTCATAGGTCGCATGTCACGGTATTGAAGCTGTAGCATTTCTGGGGGTGGAGACATTAGCATGGTAATGAGGAAAGTTCACTTGGCTTCATCTATAAGTTGCCAGGATCTGTCAGAAGATGATTCCAACCAATAAAGTGATCATACTCCACACAGTGTTTGGGGAAAAACAGCCTGCAGGGCATAGGCTCTAAAACAGGCTGATTGCTCTGGTTGACTAACTGCCTATAATCTCTGGAGACCCTCCGTGTCTGCTTACAGACTGACTGTATAGTTTGCAATGACTCCTCTGAGGAAATGTTGCATAAAAATAATCTTGTCACTTGGATTTTTTTCTAAAAAAATGAATACATTAGAATACTGTGTAAATACAATTTAATAAAACTGCATTTTTGAATGATTTAGGTAATCTCTCAGCAGTTTCATGTTTTATTTTAATACATATTTTTAAATAATAACGTCTATGTCAAACAGGAAGATGGAACTACTTGTCTGTTTGAGATTTATTTTTTAATCATAAAATTCATGTAAGAAATGACTTCTTAGGAAGAGAAAACATTCTTTGTAATTAGTATTCTTAATTCATTTTAATTTAAATGCATCTACCAGGTAACCAAGAATACCTTATGTATAAAAAATGATGAAGGAAAAATTTGATAATTAAATATACCATAGTGAATTACAATTTTTTACTTCAGCAAATATGGTGCCTTACCGGATGGGTATGATGTCTTATACCTGTAATCCCAGCACTTTGGGAGGCTGAGGTGGGTGGATCACGAGGTCAGGAGATGGAGACCATGCTGGCTAACACAGTGAAACCCCACCTCTACTAAAAATACAAAAAATTAGCCGGGTGTGGTGGCACGTGCCTGTAGTCCCAGCTACTCAGGAGGCTGAGGCAGGAGAATTGCTTGTATCCGGGAGGCGGAGGTTGCAGTGAGCCAAGATAGCACCACTGCACTCCAGCCTGGGTGACAGAGTGAGACTCCGCCTCAAAAAAAAAAAAAAAAAAAAAAAAGTGTGCCTTACCTAACTTGTACAAATTAATTCTTATTTTCAACCTATCTCAGTTAACAAAAATAAAGTACATTAATTACAAATTAATAAATTGCACCACAAGAGAAAATCCAGATCCTGCAGAACAGTTATGATTAATAAGATTAAGAATGCAATTATATAGACTCAAAAAATATTATAAAAAATGTTGACGTGAACATATAAAATGAAAAACTACTGAAGATCGTAATTGATATTGAAATGTTTTCAGTCAGATATTTTAACAATGTATTAGTTAATATAATTACTTTTCTTTTAACAATGTAGGTGAATAAAATTGGGAGAAAAGAGACAAGGTGATCCACACTGAGAAATACCAAATGATGGGTTCAGACAGAAAATCGTCTGCCTTGTAATTCGTCTACTTCATTTGTTCATCTGTTGGAGTAAGAGGAAAAGAAAAACATACCAAAGTAGGGGTTTTGGAAAATTTGTCTTTTTTAAAATCATTTTATGAAGTTTAAATCTCTTTTTTTATAATGTAAATGATTTCATTATTCCATTCCTGCATTGATATGGTTTGGCTCTGTGTCCCCACCCAAATTTCATCTTGAATTGTATTCCTATGTGTTGTGGGAGGGACCTGATGGGAGATAATTCGAATCATGGGGTTGGTTTTCCCCATACTGTTCTCATGGTAGTAAATAAGTCTCACAAGATCTAATGGTTTTATCAAGGGTTTCTGCTTCTGCATCTTCTTTATTCTTCTCTTGCTGCTGCCATGTAAGAAGTGTCTTTCACCGCCTGACATGATTCTGAGGCCTCCCCAGCCATGTGGAACTGTAAGTCCAATTAAACTTCTTTTTCTTCCCAGTCTCAGGTATGTCTTTATCAGCAGCATGAAAATGAATTAATAGAGTAAATCGGTACCAGTAGAGTGGTGCATTGCTGAAAAGATACACAAAAATTTGGAAACGACTTTGAAACTGAGTAACAGGCAGAGGTTGGAACAGTATGGAGGGATCAGAGGAAGACACGAAAATGTGGGAAAGTTTGGAACCTCCTAGAGATTTGTTGAATGGCTTTGACAAAAATGCTGACAGTGATATGAATAATAAGGTCCAGACTGAGGTGGTCTCAGATGAAGATGAGGACCTTGTTGGCCACTGGAGCAAAGGTGATTTTTGCTCTGTTTTAGCAAAGAGACTGTAGCAAAGAGACTGTTGGCATTTTTACCCTGCCCTAGAGATTTGTGGAACTTTGAACTTAAGTGAGATGATTTAGAGTATCTGGCAGAAGAAATTTCTTAGCAGCAAAGCATTCAAGTGGTGACTTGGGTGCTGTTAAAGGCATTCAGTTTTAAAAGGGAAACAGAGCATGAAAGTTCAGAAAATTTGCAGCCTGACAATGCAAAAGGAAAGGAAAACACATTTTTTGAGAAGAAATTTAAGCTGGCTGCATAAATTTGCATAAGTAACAAGGAGTGGAATGTTAATCCTCAAGACAGTGGGAAAAAATGTCTTCAGGGAATGTCATAGATCTTCGTGGCAGCCCCTCCCATCACAGGCCTGGAAGCCTAGGAGGAAAAATGGTTTCCTGGACTGTGCCCAGAGTCCCCTAGCTGTGTGCAGCCTATGGAACTTGGTGCCCTGTGTTCCAGCTGTTGCTAAAAGGGGCCAAGGTATAGCTCAGTCCATGGTTTCAGAGGGTATAAGCCCCATACCTTGGCAGATTTCACATTATGTTGAGCTTCCAGGTGCACAGAAGTCAAGAATTGAGGATTGGGAACCTCTGCCTTGATTTCAGATGATGTATGGAAATGCCTAGATGCCCATGCAAAAGTTTGCTGCGGGGGCAGGACCCTCATAGAGAACCTCTGCTAGGGCAGTGCAGAAGTGAAATGTGGAGTTGGAGCCCCCAAACAGAATTCCTACTGGGACACTGCCCAGTGGATCTGTGAGAAGAATGGTAGATGCCAGAATGGTAGATCCACCAATAGCTTGCACTGTAGGCCTGGAACAGCCACAGACACTCAATGTCAGCCTGTGAAAGCAGCCAGGAGGAGGGTGATACCCTGCAAAGCCACAGGGGCAAAGCTGTCCAATACTGTGGGAATCTACCTCTTCCATCAACGTTACCTGGATATGAGACGTGGAGTCTAAGGAGATCATTTCGGAGCTTTAAAATTTGACTACCCCTCTGGATTTCAGACTTACATGGCCCCTGTAACCCCTTTGTTTTGTCCAACTTCTCCCATTTGGAATGGTTGTATTTACCCAATAGCTGTACCTCCATTGTATCTATGAAGTAACTAGCTTGCTTTTAATTTTACTGGCTCATAGGTGGTAGGGACTTGCCTCATTTCAGATGAGACTTTGGACTGTGGACTTTTGGGTTAATGCTGAAATGAGTTAAGACTTTGGGGGAGTGTTGGGAAGGCATGATTGGTTTTGAAATGGCTGGACAAGATTTGGAAGGGCTAGGGGTGGAATGATAAGGTTTGGCTCTGTGGCCACACCCAAATATCATCTTGAATTGTACTCCCATAATGCCCATGTGTTGTGGGAGTGACCCAGTGGGAGATAATTTGAATCATGGGGCAGTTTCCCCCATACAGTTCTCATGGTAGTGAATAAGTCTCACTAGATCTGATGGTTTTATTAGGGGTTTCCGCTTTTGCATCTTCCTCATTTTTCTCTTGCTGCTGCCAAGTAAGAATTGCTTTTCACCTCCTGCTATGATTCTGAGTCCTCCCCAGCCGTGTGGAACTGTAAGTCCAATTAAATCTCTTTTTCTTTCCAGTCTCAGGTATGTCTTTAACAGCAGCATTAAAATAGAATAATACATGCATTCTCAACAGTTTTTTAAAAAATTCTGAGTTATCCTTTCATCAAAACTTGAAGGTAAAAGTGTTTTCCCCAGTGCTATGACTCCAGGTTTTTTTTTAACAGTTATTTCTCATACATTAAGAAATGACTGAGACTGCCTGAATCTGGCTTTCTGAAGTTGTAGCATGTAAGTTTATTTTTCTTCTTTTTGCTCAGTTCTAGCCAAATAACTCTGTACTGTAGCTTTGGATTTAGTGATCCTATGCCTCGACTATAACATCTAAAGTGTTTAGATGCAACCTAATAAATTCATTTATGCAATACCTAAACTTGAATAGTTATTAAACAATGGCAATACTCACCTCACAAAATAAACTTAAATAATTTGTGTAAAAGCTTTAGCATAGTGCTTGGAAAATAGTAAGCCTTAAATTCATGATTGCAAGTTATTACTTCCAAGATGTTTTCTATTTTCTCTTTCTGGAACCAAGGATATGTTATTTGATTCATTGGCTGTACTGCTTGCTTGTATTTTGTCTTTTAATTGCACAAATAACATGAATTGGTTATCAGAATTTTTAAACTTATAATAAAATACAGTGAATATTAAGTGCAACTTGACATGTCACCTGTAATCAAATACATCTCTCCAGAGACTGTATCTATTAATTACACATTTGCACAACATGTATTTTATATGTGTATAAGAATATACAATATAATTCTTCAACAAAAATGTACAACTACACTTATGTGTTCATAATTTCATATACATATGAATGTTTCTCTTAGATTAATTTGTAAAAATTGAATTATTTAAAAGATATGCTGAGAAAAAATGTACAATTAAATTTAAATCTCTTAAACCAAAAGTTTGTTGTTTCATAGTAATCCCTGTGAAAATTCTGGGGCTAGCAACCGACTGCATTTACTGTCTTTGGACTTCTAGGAAATAGAGCCTTTAAACCTGTCCATCCTGTGCATTATCAACCTTTTAAATTTTTAACAATATTAATAGGTAAGTATTTATTTCATCATTGCTTTTTGAAATTCTTCACAGATTTCTTTCTACTTCAAATTATATTCAAGTCTTTTGATTATGTTTACTTTTTCCATTTGGTTGTCATTTCTAGTTGTTTAATTTATAGAAATTATGTTACATAAAATTTTAATTTGTAATATATTTCCCATCCATTATTTGCATTGCAAATATTTTCTTTCAGCAGGTTTGATTTAAACTTTGTGTATGGTGCATACACACACACACCTATCCTATTCTGTTTTTCTGAGAACCCTATTGCAATTGCAACAGTATAAATAATGGTGTGGTCAGTATGTTTTGTTTAAATTATAAGTAATTTTTGATACACACTCTAATGATACTAACCTGGTTGTAATTAATCTGCTTGATATATTAGATAATGAAATTATATTTTAAAATATTCAGATATAAACTTTGTGTTTTATCTGTTGTACATATTTTATATGTAGTACATGTATTCAAATTGTTTTACCATAGAGATTCTTGTGAAGGGAGAGAAGTGATCATGATACATTTACACAATATACATATTTAGATATATGGCTTTCAAATATTTTTATCAGCAAGTCTTTCCTTCAAGTAAGCCTATGTCATTGTCCTGGAAGAAAATAGTAAATCAGTTCATAGGTAGACATTTCTTTGCTGTTTAGCAAACAGTTTTAACAGCCAAGCCTTTTTCTCCCTGTCATACACAAAAAGCCATAGTTTCCTATTTGTTTAGAACCAATAAAATGACATTATTTAAAAATTTTAAAGAGAAGCACACTATTAGTTGTTCTAATGGTAGAATCAATGTTTTTAGAAAAGAGACGGTCTTAAATTGTAATGAAGAGTAGGAATTTGAGAGTTGCACTGATTGATTTTTAATCTTGTCATGACTTTTGCTAAGTTGGTTAGCCTAGCCTCACATCAATGCCATCATCTGCATTGACAGCACATCAATGCCATCATCTACTTACCTCATGTAGTTGTGAGCATCAAGTTAGTTATTCTCCTCAGAGTGCTTAAAACCATGCATGGCACATAACTGCTCAATGCATGTTAGCTAATATCATTTTTATTATTATGATTGCTATTATGATTAGCAGTAGTAGTAATAATGGTATTTATAAAATAACAAGTCCTTAAACATACTAGGAGGGGGACAACCCAAGACAGACAAACAAGACTGCAGCAAGAGAATTGGAATGTGCTTGACTAAACAATACATAAATTAAGAATGTAAAAAAAATGTCTAATGAGCACCTTCTATGACATCTTAAGGCAAAAGAGGGTCATTCGATAAATGTTTACTGAGAATTGAACATGTAATATGTCATTTCCTAGATGTAACTTGGCATTTTCTAGGTTGGCTCTAAGTATAAAAAGTAAGCTTTGAACTCAGATAACACTTGAAGAACACACAAAAGCTGACAGGATGTCTTTGGGAGAAGACTAAACATGTACTGTATGTCACGACCAGTGCCAAAAAGCACAGAAGCTCAAAAGCCAAACGGTTACTGTGTTTGGCTAGAGTTCAGAAAATGAGATGACTATTGGGATAGAGAATCTAATAGGGAGGCGGATCACATCAGACAGTGCGAAACTTGTCCAGTAGGTTCACCTAGCTTAAAGGTATCACCTAGCTTAGAAGTACCATTGAAGGAAGCACTTTAAGCCAGGGAGTGACAAAATCAGATTCTTAAAGATTTATTTAGAAGAGTAATGAGTCTGCAGATTATGTGTAAGAGAGACTAAGGAACACATTTTTATATTTTAGGTTGGTACAAGCATGATGGTTATAGAAATAGGAAAAAGAAAAAAATTGTGGATTCTAGGCATATTTGGGAGATTAATAACATGGTATAGCAATTGACTAGATATGAGACGATTAGAGCCTGTCTGGGGGTAAAAAGCAGTCATGGCAGATGGCCATGATTCTCATTTGGCTTGCTATTTGAATGACAGTGCCATTTACTAAAATAGGAAACCCAAAAGTAGAAGCAGATTTGGGAGGGAGGAGGACTATTTAAAATACTCCAATTGTCATGCTTCTTTAATATCCAAATGAAAATTTCACCTGACAATAAAATATATCCATATAATTTGGAAGATGTGGATGGGTTGGATTGTGAGAATGTATTGGCACAAAGGTATATTGGAAATAAAGCAGTTGAGAAAACTCCCCTAGGGCAATGGGTAGAAAAGGGAGGAAGCCCTGGAATTGATCCCTGACAGCATTTAAGAGCTGTAAAATAAGAAGAAAGTGAAAAGAAAATTGAAGAATGGCCACCATAGCAGGTGGAAAATTTGAGGAAGTGTGTTGCAATCTACAGTGAACATGGACTATTTCTAGAGCAAAGAAGTATATTTGGATAAATGTTAGTGAGTGGTAAAGTGAGCACAGAGTTCTATTATTAAGTAATTTTTGCAAGACTTATCAGGGCAAAATGTCAGATTGCAATGGGTATTCTGAACTGAAAGTGAAAAAGTTAAACTGGGAGTCATAGTCTAAATATCTATTTTAATATATTTATCTGAAAATGTATAAAGGATGGATATTAGACTACCATGTTACATGTTACTTATTTTGTGTTAATATAAAGAAGTAAATCTTAAGCATGTATGAATATTGAGAGTAAGGAGACACATAAAGAGGGTGACAGAGAGCATTAAGACTGATGATATAGAATAGATGGAATGAGACCTCTAAGAAGACAGGTAGAGATTAGGATCCAGAAGAAAGGTTGTTATTAGACCTCATATAGGAAGAAATGCATTTCTTCCACTAAATTAGAAGGAAAGTAAATACAGAAATGTTTAAGTTTCTAAATTTGGTGGCAAGTAGAGAAAATTTTTGTATGATACCTTCTATTTTCCTTTTGAAATGGGCATTTATGTCATCCAGTTAGGATGAAGGGGCAGACTAGGTGTCCAAAGTCTAAGACAGTGTAAATTATTATTGAAAAGAATAAAAAATACAATAGGATTACCCACATGAGGTGTGATAAGCAATGAGACTGATGACCATGAATATTTAGTGATTGATTTTTGATGCTTAATGAATGTCCCCAGCAGAAATTATAAATTTGGTTAAAGGAGACAAGGCATGTATTTATATTAAATTTTGTTGGGAGAGTTTTCATGAGAAAACATGGAATAAAAATGTAAGCAGATTATTTAGAAGGTTGGTAAGAGGGTGTTTGAAATGTAAGGCCAAGACATCTAAAGAAAACACAAAGAGAAATGAAAGAAGGAGAGTGCTAATAGAGAAATGAGAGGGAGCAGTGGACAGGAATTCTGATGAAGTGGAAAATAGCTGTATTGGGAGTTACTGGATAAGTGAGTCGCATTTAAAGAAGGTTGTGATCAGAGATGCTTAGTTTCATATATCCCTACTCATCTGAGATACAGCTTATTCTGCAGAGCTGTTTCTAGAACAACATGTGGACCCCTGTTATTTATAGATTTAGTTATTCCCTTCAAGAAATTTTCTTTTATTTTACCTTTGCATACAGTTTTCTGTTCCATTTCTTAGGTTGTGTAATCCAGGTGCATTATTTTTCCTTAGAGCAGATTGGCTTTTTCTGTCCTCTGTATCTATTAGTAATGATGAGTAGAGTGAGATATCCCAAGCCTTTCTCTTCGTAAGTAATTTACATTCCTTTCACATCTCTTCTTTTCTTTACAGTCCCAAATCTCCATTTTACTTCTGTTGTTTTGGTTACTTGTGAACTCAGTTAATTTCTACTGTGTTTTAATTATCCTTTCATCTCCTTCTGTTACTTCACCATCTTATCTACGAGCCTTAGAAGAGTTGGACCCTACTTCTTGGTATAGACTCCTCCTGTACCATGCTCCCTGCTCATTATACAAAGCCACATATATCTTTTTCTTTCCGTTAAAGATGCAAAACGTAGCTCCCTCCCCACAGAATGTAGGTTAGTATAACTTCTTCAGAGGTTTTCCTTGGCTGTCACATTTAAAGCAGTTCCAGCACCACCAACATACTCTAGAAGTTTTGTTTTACCATCTCCATAACACTTGTTATGATCCTAAGTGTTAATGTATTATTTTTACTTGTGACTTGTAGATCTCTATTTTTCTAGAATGTAAGGTCCATTTGAGCAGGGTCCTGATATGATAACTAGTATAATTCCTAGCACCAGAAATAGTGACTGAAATTTGTTAAATGCTCAACAAATATTTGTTGACTAAGAGACAAACTCAGTGACGAAGGTGCCCATGAGTCATTTTTAGAGAAGCAAAAACATCACGGTGATATTGAGCCAATAAAGAAATAATTTAATTTTTTTTTTAGGCAAGGCTTTGCTCTTTTGCCCAGACTGAAGCACAGTGGCATGATCATGGCTCACTTTAGCCTCTACCTCCTTGGGTCAAGCTATCCTCCTACCTCGGCCATCCAAGTAGCTGGGACTACAGGCACGAACCAACATTCCTAGCTTATTTATTTATTTATTTTTTATTTTTTGTAGACACAGAGTCTCACTATGTTGCCTAGGCTGGCCTCAAACTCCTTAGCTCAAGTTACTCTCCTGCTTTGGCCTCCCAAAGTATTGAGATTACAGGCATGAGTCACCATGCACAGCCAAGAAATAAGTGAATATTAAGAACTTAGCTTTGGGAGGCCAAGGGGGGCTGATCACCTGAGGTCAGGAGTTCAATACCAGCCTGACCATCATGGTGAAACCCTGCCTCTACTGAAATACAAAAATTAGCCGGGCATGATGGTGGGTGCCTATAAACCCAGCTACTTGGGAGGCTGAGGCAGAAGAATCACTTGAACCCGGGAGACGGTGGTTGCAGTGAGCCGAGATCACGATCACGCCACTGCACTCCAGCCTGGGCAGCTAAGCAAGACTCCATCTCAAAAAATAAATGAATAAATAAAAGTAACTTAGGAAAGAAAAACTCTCTTTTTGAAACTGTTTGTTGAGCCTAAAATTGGAATATAGTAAAAAGCTAAACAATTGTGATAATTGGAGTTAAGAACAGAAACTACAAGTTGGCATGCAATACGGCTGACTAGATGCAGCCAGGAGGAATATCTGCCACCAAAGGACAGGGACACTGAAAAGACTAGCACACTCTGAGCAGATCTTCAGAGGGAAAGTATTGAGAATGGATGGAGGGATGACACAGACACTGGGCTGAAGGGGGAGAAAGTTAGGAACCCTGCAAAGGACTACCATGCACAAGGACTCATTCCTGGCTTCCAAGGACTCCTGGTGAAGGGGTAAGCTGAGCAGGCAAGGAGCAACCCTCTCTCACCATTGGCCTCTGGAATCCTGGCAGAAGGGGTCCCCACAACCCCCACAGACACTTGAGTTGACCGGGAGAGATGTGGTAGAAGCAGGATTCTTGCCTGTGCAGATTCCGGAGGTTTTGGTGCAGGAATTCTGTAGTGTAGCACAGCCAGAGACACGCATTCTCCAAGGCTTACCATGCTTTCATAGATGATTTTAGCCTTTGGGGAACTATTAGACCCAAACAGAGAAGGGCAATCTTGGTCATGAAAAGGGACCAATTCATCCGGAGTGCCCCTCTGTCAGCTGGCCTCTACCAGGGACATAGCCTGTCTATGCCTGCTTGCAGTGCAGCCATGCACAACCAGTGTGCCTCTTAGTAACCTGCATCATAGCTCCTGCACTGGCAGACTGTGCTTGACCATTGGAGACATCCACCAGACCAGCCTCCGCCCACACGCACCACCCCACCCGCACTCTCCTCCAACTGCAGCCTCTCCAGTGCCACTTTACAAGTAGGCAGTCACCCACAGTCGCTCCTCACGTTGCTTTAACTGTGCACATGTGCTTGGATAAACCTTACCTCTCCTACCCTGCTGGCATGAGAGTCACTGCACATGTGACTCTACTGGCATGAGTAACCCACTGACCCCTCCAACCTCCCTTCAGCATAACCATTGCCAATGCCAGTGCAAGCCCAGAGGCCAACAGCTCCATTCTTCCACCCTGCCATAGCCATTGTTGCCAGCACAAATACACATGTAAAGGCCAGCGGCCCTGTGCCATCATTGCCACTGGCATGAATGTGCTCATGGAGGCAGCCAGACCCATGCAGGCAGGCACCCCAATCCTGTGCCAAGAGGGCCGCCAGTGTGAATGCGCACACAAATTTCAATGGCCTTACCCCTCCACCCCTCCGCAACCCCATCTTTGCAGCAAAACTACTGCAGCTGAGAATGACTGGATGGAGACCAGCATCCACACACTCACCAGCACCCCATCCCAGCTGAAAAGCGTGCACCCCACCATGCTCACACTGCTGCTGGCATGGGCAAATGAGCATGGATCCTACTGCCATTACCCTATGAAGTGCTTTGGCTGGCCCCACCCATTGGAATGCTCTGGCCAGCAGTCTGGGAAAACCTTGGCCTTTCTAGTGCAGCAGGTTCCTAACACAAGGGGCAGAGATCAAAGCTGAGAACCCAATACAAACCCGTAAGATTTAGAGTATGCAGCCCAAGAGTGCTAAGCTGAGCCTTAGCCCCCTACAATCTTCCAGAATAAAGCCGATTGACAGAACCCAGCTTATACCACAATCAAACCCACAGGAACATCAAAGAAAATTAAAGAAAAGAAGAAAAAAAGGACAGCAACTCAAAGATGGAAGGAACATGAGCCCACACAGATGAGAAGGAACCAGTACAAGAACCCTGGTGACCCAAAATGCCAGAGTGTCTTCTTAAACCCAATCAACTGCACGAGTTCCCCAGCAATGGTTTCTAACTAAGCTAAAATGGCTGAAATGACAGAAATAGAATTCAGAATACAGATAAGAATGCAGATTATTGAAATTCAGGAGAGAATCAAAACCCAATTCAAATAATCAAAGTAATACAATTAAATGACACAGGAGATGAAAGGCAAAATGACCATTTTAAGAAATAACCAAACTGATCTGATAGAGCCAAAAGTTCACTTCAAAATTTCTGAACACAATTGAAATTTTAACAGCAGAATCTAACAAGCTGAGGAAAGGATCTCAGAGTTTGAAGGCTGGTTTCCAAAATAGACAAAAAATAAAGAAAAAAGAATAAAGAATAAAACCTTTAAGAAATATAGGATTATATAAAAAGACCAAACTATATGTCTATTGGTATCCCTGAAAGAGAGGGAGAGAAACCAAGCAAAAATTTCATCAACTTTGCTAGAGAGGCCAATATTCAAATTCAGGAAATGCAGAAAACATGTGAAAAATGTTACACAAGATGACCATCCCCAAGACACATAGTCATCAGATTCTCCAAGGTCAAAATGAAAAAAAATATTAAAGGCAGCCAGAAAAAAGGGCAGGTCACTTAAAAATGGAATCCAATCAGGCTAACAGTGGAACTTACAGCAGAAACACAAACCAGAAGAGATTTGGGGCCTATATTTAGCATTTTTAAAGAAAATGATTTCCACACAAAATTTCATATAAGCCAAATTAAGCTGCATATGTGAAGGAGAAATATAATCCTTTCCACACAAGAAAATGCTAAGGGAATTTCTTACCACAAGATTTGCCTAACAAGAGGTCCTGAAGGGAGTGCTAAATATGGAAAGGAAAGACCATTACTGGCCACTACAAAAATACACTTAAGTACATAGACCAGTGACACCATAAAACAATCCTACAAACATGTCTGCACAATATTCAGCTAACAACACAATGACAGGATTAGATCTGTACATATCAATACTAAATTGGATGTGAATGAGGTAAATGCTCCAACTAAGGGGCACACAGTGGCAAGTTGGATAAAAAATGAAGACCCAATGTTATAAGGTCTTCAAGAGACCCAACTCACATGCAATGACACATATAGGCTCAAAGTAAAGGAATGAAGAAAAATATACCAAGCAAACAGAAAACAGAAAAAAGTAGGGGTTGTTATTCTAATTTCAGACAAAACAGATTTTTAAACCAACAAAGATCTAAAAGGACAAAGAAGGGCATTAAATTATGGTAAAGGGTTCAGTTCAACAAGAAGACATAACTATGCTAAATATATATATGCACTCAACACAGGAGCACATAGATTAATAAAGCAGGATTTTAGAGATGCACAAAGAGGCTTCTATAACCACACAATAGTTGGAGACTTCAGCACCCCACCTGCAGTATTAGATCATCAGAGCAGAAAACTAACAAAGATATTCAGGACCTGAACTAAACATTTGACAAAATGGACCTAATGGACATCTACAGAACTCTGTACCCCAAAACAACAGAATATACAGTTTTTTCATCTGCAAAAGGAACAAACTCTAAAATAAAGCACACGATTGGCTATAAAACAATCCTTAACAAATTCAAAACAAGTGAAATCATAGCAACCACACTCTTGGACCACAGCACAATAAAAATAGGAATCAATACAAAGTAAACAGCTCAAAACCACGTAGAAATTTATAAAGCTTCCCTAAATGACTTTTGGGTAAATAATGAAATTAAGGCAGAATTCAATAAATTCTTTGAAACTAATGAGAAGATAAAACATATCAGATTCTTTGGGACACAGCTATAGCAGTGTTGAGTGAGGTTTATAGTCTTAACACCCATATAAAAAGTTAGAAATATCTCAAAGTAACAACGTAACATCACATCTATAGCAACTAGAGAAACAAGAGCTAGCCAATCCCAAAGGCAGCAGAAGACAAAAAATAACCAAAATCAAATCTAAACTGAAGGAAAAGACACACCAAAAATTACACAAAACTTTTACAAATTCAGTTGTTGGTTTGCTGAAAGAATGAACAAGATTGATTAGAGCTAGCAAAACTAATAATGAAAAAAAGAGAGAAGATTCAAATAAACACAATTAGAAATGACAAAGAGGATGTTACCAACAACTCCACAGAAATACAAGAAACTCTCAGAGACTACTATGAACACCTGTACGCATACAATTTAGAAAACCTAGAAGAAATGGATAAATTCCTGGAAACCTCCAATAATTGGACCAGGAAGAAACTGAATTCCTGAGCATATCAATAACAAGTTCCTAAACTGAGTCAGTAATATAAAGCCTACCAAAGAGAAAAAGCCCAGGAGTAGATGGATTCATAGCTGAATTCTATCAGATGAATAAGGAAGAGATGGTACCATTCTTACTAAAATGATTCCAAAAAAATTGAGGAGGAAAGACTCCTCTGTAACTAATTTTATGAGGTCAGCATTATACTGATACCAAAACCTGGCAGGGACACAACCCAAAAAAGAAAGTTTCAAGCCAATATTCTTCATAAAGATAGATGAAAAAATCATCAACAAAATAGTAGCAAACCAAATCCAGCAGCATATCAAAAAGGTAATTGATCACAATCAAGTAGGTTTCATTTCTGGGATTCAAGCTAGATTCAACATATACAAATTAATAAATGTGAATCATCACATAAACAGAACTAAAAGCAAAACCCACATGATTATCTTAATAGATGTAGAAAAGGCTTTTGATAAAACTCAAAATCTTTTCATAGTAAAAACTCTCAACAAACCAGGCATTGAAGGAACATACTTCAATAAGAGCCATCTATGACAAACCCACAACCAAATTCATACTGAATAGGCAAACACTGGAAGTATTCCTCTTGAGAACCAGAACAAGACAAGGATGCCTTCTCTCACCAATCCTATTCAACATAGTACTGGCAGTCCTGGCCAGAGCCATCAAGCAAGGGAAAGAAATCAAAGGCATCCAACTAGGAAGAGAGGAAGTCAAACATTTGCAGAGGATAAGATAGATTTTATACCTAGAAAAGCCTATAATATTTGCCCAAAAGTTCCTTGATCTGATAAACTACTTCAGCAAAATTTCAGGATACAAACTCAAGGTACAAAAATCAGCAGCATTCCTATACACCAAAAACTTCCAAGGTGAGAGCTAAATCAGGAATACAATTCCATTCATTATAGCCACAAAAAGAAAAAATTATTCAGGAATACAGCTAACCATGGAGGTGAAATATCTCTATAACAAGAATGACAAAACACTACTCAAATAAATCACTAATAACACAAACAAATGGAAAAACATTCCATGCTCAGGTATAGAAAGAATTAATATTGTTGAAACAGACAAATTCCCCATAGCAATTTACAAATTCAATGCTATTCTTATCAAACTACCAATAACGTTCTTCACAGAATTAGACAAATCTATTTAAAAATTCACAAGGAACCAAGAAAGAACCCAAATAGCCAAGATAATTCTAGGCAAAAATAACAAAGCTGGAGGCATCACATTAGCCTACTTGAAACTATACTGCAAAACTGCAGTAACCAAAACAGCATGCTACTGGTACAAAAGCAGACACCTAGGCCAATGAAATAGAATAGAGACTCTAGAAATAATGCTGCACACCACGAACTATTTGCTGTTTAACAAAGTTGACAAAAACAAGAAATGGGGAAAGGACAACAAATGGTGCTGGAATAATTGGCTAGCAATATGTAGAAGACAAAAACTGGACCCTTTCCTTATACCATATACAAAAATCAACTCCAGATGGATCAAAGACATAAATATAAAACCTAAAGCTATAAAAACCCTGGAAGATAACCTAGGGAATGCCATTCTCAGTTTAGAACCTGGCAAAGATTTTATGAGAAAAAATGCCAAAAGCAATTGCAGCAAAGAGAAAAATAGACAAGTGGGACCTTCCTACTTAAAGAGCTTCTGTAGAGCAAAAGGAACTACCAACAAAATAAACAGACAGCCCACAGAATCGGAGAAAATATTTGCAAATTATTCACCTGACACAGGACTAATATCCAGATTCTATAAGGAACTTAAATTCATTTAAAAAACCCATTATAAACTGGACAAAGGGCATGAACAGACACTTTTCAAAAGACATACACACATCCAACAATTATTTCAAAAAATGCTCTACATCACTAATCATTAGAGAAATGCAAATGAAAACCCCAATGAGAAATCATCTCACACCAGTCAGAAGTGCTATTATACCCTGAACCTAAAATTAGTGTTAAAAAAAGAGAAGCTAGATATTATAATGCTTTACAAAACATATCTCATAATAAGTAATAATATACTTGTAAAAAGACTAATATTCTCAAATTTCTCCGCTAGCAGGTAATGGAATGTGGAAAGTGAAATATTGAATTAGGAAATACCACATATTTGTTGTTACTTTTTAAGTCTTTTTCCCTAATATTAGAGGTATCTTTTCAGAATTTTTTTTTTAATTGTACTTTAAGTTTTAGGGTACATGTGCACATTGTGCAGGTTAGTTACCTATGTATACATGTGCCATGCTGGTTTGCTGCACCCACTAACTCGTCATCTAGCATTAGGTATATCTCCCAATGCTATCCCTCCCCCTCCCCCCTCCCCACCACAGTCCCCAGAGTGTGATATTCCCCTTCCTGTGTCCATGTGATCTCATTGTTCAATTCCCACCTATGAGTGAGAATATGCGGTGTTTGTTTTTTTGTTCTTGCGATAGAATTTTTAACACTCAAGGTGAAGAAACAGTTGTCTAAATGTTTGCAATTCCTTCCTACTCATTTAATTTTATTTTTTCTTTATTGAATTCAATTAAAATTAACATTGGTATCTTTATTAAAACACCATAATGACTATATCATAATTTAAATGTATACATACTTATAGCAACTCTTTTATTTCTTAGAGACCCTTTCAGTATCCTGGTCATATAATTTGGGCCTTACTATTTTATTGGATATAGTTTTATAACCAGCTGCCAGTAACTTCCTTTTTTTCTAAAGGCTTTCCCTCCTAGAAGAGCATTACTTCCTGTATGCTATGCAGGAAGTATTGGAGAATATCTCTCAGGGCAGACCTCAACAAATGCTTGATAGGACCTGACATGTAAACATACTAGATATCTCACTCCCAAGTCTGATAAACTTGAAACTTTTTCTACTTTTTATTCCCAGAGTTAGCCAAGGGACTGAACTCCATTAATTCAGAGGGTTGGCTGCATAATATTCCTTTATTAGCTTCCTTCCTTTCCCTGCCTCATATCCCCATTCCCTTGCTGGTGTTTTCTGCATCTCCCTAATAAACCACTTGCATTTCTCTTCTTATCTCACTGCCTCCTTCCTGGAAACCTCATGCTAAGACTTATCTGAGTAAATCTTTATATAAAATGAACTGTCTGTGATAATTTTCACTGATAGTCATGCAACTAATTTGTGGACTCTGTTTTAGAAATTTTTCTGCTTTCTTCTCTGTGTTTTGCATTTTTAAAAAACTAAACTAAACATATAGCCTAAGTATTTTTAGTTAACATGCAGTTAATCACAATCTTCAACTTATGGCATTCTATTTATCTCTTTTGTGTTTTATGCATTCATTTATCTACCCATTCACTTTCATGCCTATTCTGCATTCTAATTTCTACTGTTCATAATCCACCTTTCTAATCAATTTGTGTTTCTTCTTAACATGTTTTGTAGCTTTTTAAAATTTAAGAATAATATGCACATAGAAAAAATCAATGAATACTCAGAAATGAAACACGTCATGTAACCAGCACTCAGGTCAAGAAACGAAATATTACTAGACCCTCAGAACGACCCCTCATGCTCTCATCCACTTACTCTACTACCACACCCCCAAATTATAACTATTATATTGACTTTTAATAACTTCCACTAGTTTTATGTAATTTTGAACTTTATATAAATTAAATCATATTTTATGTACTCAATTGTGTCAGGCTCCTTTTGTCTATATTAGATTGTGAAACTCATCCGTATAGTTCTAGAGACTGTTCTTTCTCATTAATTCTTTTATTGTGTGACTATAATATGTTACTCTTTAAAATATTGATGATAATGTGGGGCTATTATATATAGCACTGATCTGGACATTCATGCATAAATCAAGTAATAAATATACTGATGTATTTCTGTTGGGTTTATATCCAGAAATTGAACTGTTGGCTCAAAGGTATGCTTTCAGTGAGTGTACACAGTATAGGTAAGGGAAACTCAGGCATGCTTCAGAGGATTTCTTGGTTTAAAAGACAGAGATGAGAACTTGAAGATGTCAAGGTGGCTAGAGTTAACGGGAGAAAGTACCAACATGGAGAGAGACACACAGAAAAATAACACAAAAGACGGGCAGGGTTTTCCCCCTCCGACATTTAGTGGAATACCAAATAGGGCATGTATGTAAAGAAACCACCAAAAGCTGGCGTAAGAACCACCTGAAAATATTACAGGGAACAGTTTTGGATCACACACAAGTCTGGGAATATTGTCTTTTCCCACCAACCACACTGAGAAAGCTCATAATTCATAGGACATTGGGTGCAAAACTCAAAAGGGCATTGACATTATAGTGAAAAACAGCAAGCCCTGGTGTGAAGGGGAAATGATTTTTTTTTTAATCTGCATCCCAGTAAAAGGCTAGAGGATATTTACAGGAAGACAAAAATATCCAGTGCCCAAATAATTAACATTTTTGAATTGCCTGGAGGTCAGGAATCTGGAAGCAGCTTTGGTGGGTGGTTCTAGTTCAGGGGGTTGCAGCCAAGATGTTAGCTTAGGTTCTGTCATTACAAAGCTTGACTAGGGTTGAATGACTTGCTTCCAAGGTGGCTCACTTATATACCTGGCAAGTGCTGTCTTTTAGTATTATTAGAAGGCCTTATTTCTTCACCATCAGTACCTTGCCATTGGGCTAATTTTAGTGTCTTTATGAGAAGGTAGCTAGTTTCCCTCAGAGAAAGTGACAGATGAATGAGAGCAATGAAGAAATCATAATGCCTTTTATGTTCTAATCTTGGAAATCATGTGCCATAAATTCTGCCACATGCTAACCATTAGGGGCAAGTCATTGAAAATACAGCCCACACTCAAGGGGAGGAGAATTAAGTGCCACCGTTTGAAAGGAGTAGAATCAAATTAGTTGTGCTCATACATACAGCCATACTCTGCTTATATTTTTCAGTTTTTCCCCTCTCAGTGTTTATTTCTGGATATTTTCAGTTGCTTTGTCTTCAAGTTCATTAATCTTTTCTTCTTCAGCATGTCATCTGTTCTTAAACCTAGCCAGTGTATTTTTTCACAGTCTATACATTTTCATCTCCATAATTTCAAGTTGGATCACTTTATATCTTACATGTCTCTTTAATATGCTCAAGCTTTCTTCTACATTTTTAGAAAATACAGAATATAGTAATCATAATGACTTTTTAGAGACTTTGTCTAACTCTACATCTACCAATTAGTCCTCTAATTATTCCACTATCTGAGTTACTTTTGGGGTCAGTTTCTGTTTATCAAATGTTCTCCTCATTATGGGTTGTATTTTACAGTCCTTTTCATGTGTGGTTATTTTTCTTGGATAATAGATACTGTAAATTTACTAAGTTTGTTTGAGCTGTCATAACAAAATGCCATACACTGTGTAACCTATACAGAATTTTTTTCCCACAGTTCTGAGAGTGGGAAGTTTAAGATAAAGGTGCCAGCAGATTTAGTGTCTAGTGAGGGCCCACCTCCAGAGTAATAGATGGTGCTTCCGATGTGTCTTCACATGGTAGAAGAGAGCAACAGAGCTCTCTGTGGTCTCTTTTACAGGAACACTATTCCTGTTCATGTCTCAAAGTCCCCACCTTCAAATACCATCACATTGGATGTTAGGTTTCAACATATGAATTTTGCAGGGGAACATTCTCTAGTATTTACCTTACTGAGATTTCGATATATATAATTCTTCAAAATGTTCCTGAGCTTTGGTTTAGAATGAAATTAACTTATTTGAAAAAAGTTGTATCCTTTTAAGGCTTAATTTCAAAGGTAGATTAAAGCAACTTTTTATATAGAGCTAATTCTCTCCTATTGGTGAAACAATGGCCTTCTGAATGTGCTACCCCAAATATTTAGGAAGTTTTTTTTTTTTTCACTCTGGCTGATGGAAAAAAAGAAAATATAATTAGCCTTCTATGAGTTTTGTGGATTGTTCCACCAACTCTTTCTGGTGGTTCTCTTCTCTGCTTCATGGAATTAACTTATGCAAATACACTGATCATCACTATGTTGAAGACACAAGTGGAACCTTTCGCATATCTAACAGTTCAGTTCTCTCTCCCTATTCTGTGCATTTGTGTTTTTGTCTAGTGTTCCATCCTGCAAATTGCAGCTGCCTCATACACCCTGATTTTCACCTCCATGACTTCAGCTCAAGAAGACTACTAGGCACTATTTGAGTCCCCTCTCTCTGAGCTGTATCCTGAACCTCTCCACAGAAGGCCAGCTGGGGCAACTATGGAGTTCACCTCATGTTTAATTTCTCTCAGTGACCGATGTCTCACAAAGTCTCTTGTTCAAAATCTGAAAAAAATTGTTCCATATATTTTATCTGGTTTGTTAACCATATATGACAGAAACATAAAATGGTTTCTATTACCACAAATTTATCTTGACACTCATTCTCAACTCTTAGCAGAGTTTAGAAATTTTTGATAAATACAATTGCAGCCACACTAGTTTGACATAGTATAAAACCACAGTGTGGTTGAAAAATAATGAAATCACATTAAGCCTGTTTAATCACTTGTAAAATAAGTTGCAAAATGGCCTAGTAATGTAACTATACCTAGTGGTGGCTCTGCAAGTAGTAGTCTGGAAACATATCAGCCTTGAGTAAAAATAATTATTTGAAAAACTTTCAGAGGAGTGGGGATTTCCTTTTATCTTGTAAAGTCAATTATGATATCATGAAAATATATGAGATGTGGAGATTACAGAAAGAGAAAAACATGAGAAACCACATACAAGCTACAAGACAGCAGGTTCTTCATGAAGTTGTGAGTAGCTCCGTTCAGTTGGAGGCTGGTAAGCAAAATGGAAAATAAGCGTTCCTAAGAGAGTGTTTGTATGGGGAGATGGAGATGTGTGCATCGAGTACCCAGCTAAGGACATAATATTTTATTCAGGAACCAATGGAAAGCAAAACAGGTATTCAAGCAGGAAAATAACTCAATTAGGAGAGAATCCACCATTTTATTTATAAGTACTATTAACTCTTGGTTATATTGTGCCTTGTTAATATAATTAAGCTTTTAAACCTGGGTTGAACAGTGCCAGAAAAAAAATACACAATTGTTAGAATTAATGGCACAAAAAATTATGTTCTTCAACTTCAGCAGTTATTATTAGGAGTAGCATCAGCACTGCTTGGCAAATCCTTACATTTCTCTGTTCTGCAGCTGTTTCTCCCCCAAGGGCTCTACAAAACCCTTACCATCAAGCTGCATTCCCTTACAGAGAAATTATGAAGTTCCATTTTTACTTCTCAAAGAACTGGGTTTAGGTAAAATATTTTTAAATAACACATATGCAGCATCAATTGTACCTTAACAAGCCAGCAATCGTGATGATTTTATTACCTCAAACACACTAATTTTGAAGAAAAATTATTCTAGTTAATAAGTAATATATGAACAAAGCTATTGCTTGACCGTTTTGACTATTTTTTCCTGTGTAAAACCTGTTTCTAGCTATCAAAGATCATAAAAAGCAATGTAAGCTCAGTGTAAGCATTGAACTATTACCAATTGATATCAATTATGCAACCAGCAAATGAATGATGAAGATTTGCTCTACACTATACAATGAGTGGCACATTATAGCATTTTGTTGAAGACTATTACATTAAGCACCCTACAAAACCACAATGTATTTTGGAAAACACCAAACATTGCAATTATCTAAATATATTTCAAACCTATAAAATTCCTTTTTTTAATCTCTCCAGGATGAAGAAGAGGCAGGTGAGATTTCAACTGTAGATTTGTAGTTTTATTACTGGGCAATATCTAAGTGGTAAGTCATCACAGAGCAATGACTAAAGGAATATTTGATAGTTGTGAAAGACATGTGAATTGTAATCATTAAATACTAAAATATTACCATCTATGAAAATAATAAAAGAAGCTACAATTCTCTGTGGAAATGTAATGTGCTTTTTTTTTGTTCCTCAGTATCACCTCAGTCATTCAGAGTGGCTAATGTATTATATGGTATGATATGATGGGGCCAATTAACACCAGAATATCATTTGCCCCTGCTGCAATCAAGTTTATCCTGTTTACAAGAAAGCTATTCATTTGGACTAAAGTGTACCTTCAGAAGCCGTCACTCAAAATATGTAACTTGAAAACAGTAACTGTAAAACTAAGCTTCTATTAGTTTACATAATTTAGGAGTTTTCTAGTTTAGTAACTTCTAACATGAGCAATAAAAGATACAACATTTATTAGAAGCTACGACATATAATGTGGTTGATATCTTGCCAGAACTCTCTAAATTAATATTATTAATGGACGGGGGAAGTGTCTCCCAAACAGTCTTCTTGCCCTTCTCTATGATACAACTACAGCAATCTTTCGTAATAAACACCAACGTGATTATTCCTCTTCTTAGGATAAAGTGCCCCTTTGTTCTTTTGTATTCTTACTGAGGCAAGACAGATAACAAGACAAAGTTAATGTAACTCTGCCTGTGACAGTGAGTAAACAAGAAGTAACTAATGGGGCAAACTTCTCAACCTTAAAATCTCTATTATTCATCCCTTACATTTTGGTATAGGAAAAAACAATATGTATGGAACCAGAATAAATCCTAGTCCCCACAGGAGGCAGCTTGGATTCTAATAAAGAAAACCTAGAGATACTGCATTTTGAACAGCTCTGATTTATTAGGTAATATATTGAAAAAAATAAAATGATTAAAAAGGTAGAGCATTTCATTATGGGTAATCATGATACTAATTTATTATACTCCCCAAATAAGCAGTTGTTGAATGTGAAATATAGGAAGTGATGAATATTAACCACTCAAGAAAAAGTAAACAATCATTACTAAGTTGACTATTTTATTCCAAGGTAATATTTAATCTTCACTGCAGTTTTCCACTAATCTGTCAGAAAGTGTTTAAATTCAGTCTTTTATAGTTACAAGAATGTTCTTTTACCATGGAAGCTATGACATTCACTCCAATAAATTGCAAGATGTTCTTTTTGAAAAATTCTATACTAATTATTTATGTAAATGGTCTCACAATAATTTGGGGATCACCGTGACCACATAGAATAGTGTATGAATAATAATATTTAATAGTAATCTATTAATATTAGTGTTTAAGACTATTCTAGATTAACAATGAATATTTTCATATGCAATAAGGACCCTATCTATCTACCAAAATGACTTTATAAATTGTTTGAGGGTTGCAATGAATAACTAGATGCTAGAAGATGGACAATATTGTCTATGTTTAAGAAAAAATAACAACTTAAACTCCGCTTAGGCAAGCTTTTTTGTGTATATGTAATTTGCAATATTTTGAAACCTATTAAGAATTACATAGCGGTCATTAGTTTTAAAATGTATGAAGAAAAATATCTACTGAGCATATGTTGTAAAATACACCTGGAGCCAAGAAGTCTTCCAAGTCAAATGCAAAATTTATGTACTAATTTTTGTTTCAATTATTTGAACTTATATTTTAAATTAGAACTAATACTCAAGTAATTATCTGAATTTTACACATAGCAATTATTGAATACCATTCTTTTTATTGGGTAACAACTATACAGAAACATGTTTGATTCATAATTTATTAAAAAATTAATTTGTTCTTAATTTATTAAATGATTAATGGATTTTAAGATTTTATAACCAGACTTTCTTCTAAAAGACATAGATGTTTGCTAATATTCATTCTTCCTTTTCTCTATGCCTTTCATTTTAGTCTAGATCAATTTGGTGGTAATAAAAAATCACATTATTCTAATAAATTATTTCTAAAAAATCAATATCTGAGCTCAAGATATCTGGGAATCTAGAACTGCAAATTTGCATATACAATGCTAGTTGTGATTTGTTTTTCCTATTTTTTGCCCAGCTTTATTGAGCTATTCTTGACATACAACATTTTTATGCATTTATGGTATACAATGTGATATGATATAGGTGTACATAATGGAATGATTACCACAATCAACCCAATTAACATATTCATTACACACATAGTTACAATTCTTGTGTGTGTGCAGAGAACACTTAACAGCAATTGTCTTCACAAATTTCATGAATATAATACAGTGTTAACTATAGTCACCATGGTCCATGTTAGAGCTCCAGAACTTACTCATCTTGTAAAAATGAACTTTTGCTTATCAGCTTAAGAAGATTTCTCAGGATACAAAATTAATGTGCAAAAATCACAAGCAGTCCTATACACCAATAACAGACAGAGAGCCAAATCATAAGTGAACTCTCATTCACAATTGCGACAAAGAGAATATAATACCTAGGAATACAACTTACAAGGGATGTGAAGGACCCCTTCAAGGAGAACTACAAACCGCTGCTCAAGGAAATAAGAGAGGGCTTCAAACAAATGGAAAAACATTCCATGCTCATGAATAGGAAGAATCAATATCGTGAAAATGGCCATAATGCCCAAAGTAATTTATAGATCCAATGCTATCCCCATCAAGCTACCACTGACTTTCTTCACAGAATTGGAAAAAAAACTACTTTAAATTTCATACGGAACCAAAAAAGAGCCCATATAGCCAAGACAATCCGAAGCAAAAAGAACAAAGCTGGAGGCATCATGCCACCTGACTTTAAGCTATACTACTAGGCTACAGTAACCAAAACAGCATGGTATTGGCAGCAAAACAGATATATAGACCAACGGAACAGAAAAGAGACCTCAGAAATAGCACCACACATCTACAGCCATATGATCTTTGACAAACCTGACAAAAACAAGCAATGAGGAAAGGACTCTCTATTTAATAAATGTTGCTGGGAAAACTGGCTAGCCATATGAAGAAAACAGAAATTGGACCATTTCCTTACACCTTATACAAAAATTAGTTCAAGATGGATTAAAGACTTAATTGTAAAACCTATAACCATAAAAACCGTAGAAGAAAACCTAGGCAATACCATTCAGAACGCAGGCATGGGCAAAGACTTCAAGACTAAAACACCAAAAGCAATGGCAACAAAAGCCAAAATAGACAAATGGGACCTAATTAAACTAAAGAGCTTCTGCACAGCAAAAGAAACTATCCTCAGAATAAGCAGGCAACCTACACAATGCGAGAAAATTTTTGCAGTCCATCCATCTGACAAAGGTCTAATATCCAGAATCTTCAAAGAACTTAAACAAATTTACAAGAAAAAAAACAAACAACCCCATTAAAAAGTGGGCAAAGGATATAAACAGACACTTCTCAAAAGAAGACATTTATGTGGCCAACAAACATGAAAAAAAAAGCTCATCATCACTGCTTATTAGAGAAATGCAAATCAAAACCACAATGAGATACCATCTCACGCCAGTTACAATGGTGATCATTAAAAAGTGAGGAAACAACAGATACTGGAGAGGATGTAGAGAAACAGAAATGCTTTTACACTGTTGTTGGGAGTGTAAATTAGTTCAACCATTGTGGAAGACAGTGTGGCAATTCCTCAAGGATCTAGAACTAGAAATACCATTTGACCCAGCCATCCCATTACTGGGTATATACCCAAAGGATTATAAATCATTCTACTATAAAGATGCATGCACACGTATGTTTATTGCAGCACTGTTCACAATAGCAAAGACTTGGAACTAACCCAAATGCCCATCAGTGATAGGCTGGATAAAGAAAATGTGGCACATATACACCACGGAATACTATGCAGCCATAAAAAAGACCGAGTTCATATCCTTTGCAGGCACATGGATGAAGCTGGAAACCATCATTCTCAGCAAACTAAAACAAGAACAGAAAAGTAAACACCGCGTGTTCTCACTCATAAGTGGGAGTTGAACAATGAGAACACACAGACACAGGGAGGGGATCATCACACACTGGGGCTTGTCAGGGGGTGGTGGGCTAAGGGAGGGATAGCATTAGGAGAAATACTTAATGTAGATGACGAGTTGATGGATGCAGCAAACCACCATGGCACATGCACACCTATGTAACAAACTGGCGCATTCTGCACATGTACCCCAGAACTTAAAGCATAATAATAAAAATAAATAAATAATTAAAGTAAAATGAGATCAACTGTTTGTTGTAAACTACTACAGAAAAAAAAATAAGTAAAAAAGATGGAGGGTGGGGGAGAAGCACTGATGAAACAAACAAAATAGTGATGGTTATTGTAACTCTGATGGTTATTGATTGCACTCAGATTTTCTGTATGCTTGAAAATTTTTGTAATAAAATGTCTAAAGATCAGAGTGGTGGAGAGAACAAAACAAAAAAAATGAACTTTTACACCCTTTGACTAACATCTCCCCATTTCCTCCAAGCTTCAGCCCAGACAACCACCTTTTTACCTTCTACTTTTGTGTAAGTTCTAGTTTTTTAGATTCCATATACAAGTGAGATAATATTAATACAATATTTGTCTTTTTGTGCCTGGCTCAATAAATTTAGCATAATATCCTCCAGGTTCATCCATCTTGGGGATAATGGCAGGATTTTCTTATTTTTATGGCTGAATAATATCTACTTATATATAAAAAGACATATATGTATAATAAATATATATGTGGCAAAAACACAACTACTTTTGCACCAACATAATATATATATAAATAAGAAAATCCTGTCATTAGCAACAACCTGAATGAACCTGGGAGACTATATACATATATGGTCACAGTTTTTTTTCCATCATCAATAGACATTTAGCTTGTTTTCATACCTTGTTTATTGTGAATAATGCTGCAATGGCATGAGGATTCAGACATCTCTTTGAGATACTAATTTTTATATTCTTTAGATACATAACCAGAAGTTGGATTGATGGATAATATGACAGTTCTATATATCACAGTTTCTTTTTTCATCCATCCGTCAATAGATATTTAGCTTGTTTTCATACCTTGCTTATTGTGAATAATGCTGCAATGGACATGAGCATGCAGATATTTCTTTGAGATACTGATTTTATATTCTTTAGATACATAACCAGAAGCTGGATTGCTGGATGATATGATAGTTCTATTTTTAATATTTTGAGAAAACTCCATACTGTTTTCATAGTGGCTGTCTCAATTTACATTTCTATCAAGTGTACAAGGGTTCTCTGTTCTCCACATCCTAGTCAATACTTGTTACATTTTGTCTTTTTAACAAATGCCATTGTAACAGTTGTGAGGTGATATCACACTGTGATATTATTTGCATTTCTCTGATAATTAGTGACTTTGAGCATTTTTGAATATACCTGTTGACGATTTTTGTTTTATTTTGAGAAATGCTGATGCAGGTCCTTCAGCTCACTTTGAAAAAGAATTTAGTTATGTTTTAATTGGTGGGAGCCACACTCATCCTTGTCCCTGGTGACAGGTCCTCCATCTGCTGCCTGACTGCAGACCTTGAAACAGCCCTGTGATCTGGTTCCAGCCCTGCTAGACTTTGGCCTCAGAGGCAGTCCCACTCACCCGGGGATCTAGCAAAAACCACATTCACCCACGTGCCTAGTAACTGCACCATCAACCACACAACTACTGGTGATTCTTCAGGACATTTTAAGTCCAATAGATCATCTGCTTTTGTACAAAGACTTGGCTATAAGGATAGAAAAAGCTCTATTTTAAAATAATTTAGATAACCATTTATGCAATCCAGTATATGTACACTATTTTATACATAATAGCCACCTATCAAATCATCTGTATCTACTTATTTATCTATATCAATTTTTAAAATTGTTTCTGGTGTAGTTAACCTATGCAAAATTTCAAATCAAATATTTCATTAAGAAATATTCTCTGAATGTCCTCTGAAATACAGATTTTAATATATGGGAAGTGACATTGGTTTTAGTTACTGTCTTTACTGCATACTTCTTTTCTTTTTGAAACTAATATCAGTGTCTGAAAATCTTTCCTGAATTCTCATACAATCTTTTTAAGTAATAGATTATGAATGTCATACAACATAACAGTGTACTTGAATAATGTCATCATTCTTGGCCTTAATATTTGCATACCAAATCCTTTTGGTTCTTTTCCCCATTATCCTGACACACAAACTGATGCCATATCCTTAGCATTAAAAAGGAGTTAATATGTTCGTGTGTTTCTTAAAATTTATTTATTTTTACCACATACTGTGGTGTGCTGTGATCAAGTAAGTCCTTTAGATTATTTATCTCAATTACTTTGCAAGTCAGTTTTCCAGTAAAACCTCATCCAGCACACATACACAGGTAGCTCTGCATGCTTCATTTATAATATCTAATAACATTTGCAAGACATAGTTAATG
The DNA here is from genome assembly GCF_029289425.2 of Pan paniscus. NCBI lineage: Eukaryota > Metazoa > Chordata > Mammalia > Primates > Hominidae > Pan > Pan paniscus. Next base: position 116,525,551 of record NC_073253.2, on the reverse strand, counting down.
AGTTTGTCCACATAATAAAAATACAAGTATTTTACATTAGGTTTAAAGTATATCCAGATCTTATTGACAATTCAAATAAATAAGAAATTGAAAGCTCTAAAAGTGACTATGTTTTAGAAGTTGTGTGTTAAAAGGGAGATTAAGTCAGATGACCCATCCCAAGACTTCAAGTGATAGAATGTTCTCAGTAAACTAAAAATTTCTTATCACTATGGAAAAAACATATAAATTATATGTCCACAACTACCTCTCAGGTGACAAGTTACTTCTTATAATCTTGATGAATTAATCATTGTCTATACAACTATGGACATAAAAGGAGCATTCAAAAATATGTAAATTTTATTTTTGCTCCAAGTATTTTATTAAATATTTATTGTGTGCTCAAAATGGACTAAGTTCCTCATCAAATTACAATCTATGAAAAAACTTTTACAGTGCAAAATGAACATACACAAAAAAGGGGAGTATTTGATAAAAAGAAGCACTTCCAATAAACCAAAAAATAATAATATTTAAACCACAAGCACATACGCAGGCAGACACACACACACACACACACACACACACCCCCCAATAGCATGTATGGTTCAGGATTGTATTATTCAGACTTCTCCAGAGAAATAGAACCAACAGGATATATACAGAGGGAGGGAGAGAACGAGAGAGAGATCCAGATAGATAAAGGAGTGTGTGTGTGTGCATGTGTGTGTGTGTGAGAGAGAGAGATTGATTGATTGATTTATTAAGAGAAATTGTCTCACATAATTATGGAGGCTAAGTCCCACAGTCTGTGGTATGCAAACTGGAGACCCAGGAAAGCCAGTTGTGTTAATTCAGTCTTATTTTTAATGCCTGAGATCCAAGAGAGTCCATGATAGTAAATCCCATTTAAGAGCAGGAGAGATGAGATGTTTCAACTCAAAGAGTGAGAAAGAAAAAATGGGGTGAATTAATCTTTCTCTACTTTTTGTCTATTCAGGCCCTATGTGAGTTTGTTGATACCCAACCACACTGGGAAGGGCAACCTACTTTACTGAATCCACTGATTCAAATGTTAATCTCATCTAGAAACATTCTTGCAGACACATTCAGAAACAGTATTTAATCGGGGCACCCCATGATCCATTCATGTTGACAAAATTAACTGTCAAAAGTTATATTGTTGATATTACTTTGTTTTTCCCAATGATATTGATGTGAGAATAATGCCTGGCCTCATATTCAGCTAGCCAAATTTTTTAACCCAGTCCTTTCATTAAAACCAAAAGCCTATTTTCTTTTGTGAAAAGATTCATGATTGTCTAGGACCCGGGGTTTATGGATTTTTGTATATACCTGTTGAAAAGCAGAATTTACTGATACAAGATTTAAAGTTGAAGACTTTTTTTTCTCTTCTGCTTTTCTAAAAGTAGCTAATAAAATAGTATTTTTTAACTTACAGAATTCATCCTTTTAAAAATAAATTTTATTGTTTATAGTTGAGGTTTACAACATAATGTTATGGGATACATATAGATAGTACAGTTGTTACTATAGTAAAACAGATTAACAAATTTTCATCTCGAATTTTTGGGGTATGCGACAAGAGCAGCTAAAATATACTTACTTAACAAAAGCCTCTAATACAAAATAATTTTGTTATCTTTGGTCTTCATGTTATTAATTGAGTCTCTAAACTTTTTCATTCTATTTATTTGCTATTTTGTATCCTTTTACCTAAATGTCCCAGTTTCCTCCCACCACACCCAACTCATGGTAACTACTGTTTCATTGTCTGTCTCTGTGTATTTTGAGTTCTTTTTTTAAAAATCCTACATATAAATGAAATTATGCAATATTTTTATATGTTTGGTTTATTTAACTTAGCATGACGTCCTTCAGGTCCATTCATGCCGGGGCAAATGGAAGGCTATCCTTTGTTTTTAAGGCTGAATGTGGTATACATGTATGTATACCACATTTTAAAATCTATCAATGGAAATTAAGGTTGTTTCCATATCTTGGCTATTGTAAATAACACTGCAAGGAACATGGAAGCACAGACATTTTTACAAGATGGTGATTTCATCTCCTCTGGTTACGTATCCAGAAGAGGGATTACTGGGTTGTACGGTAGTTCTATTTCCAATTTCTTTAGAAACCTCCATATTATTTTCCATAATGGCTGTATTAATTTAAATTGCCACTGACAGTATACAAGGAAGGATTCCCTTTTCTTGAAATCCGGGCCAACACCTGTTATGCTTTATCTTTTTGAAAATAGCCATTCTAATGTTGTAAAGTGATATCTCATTGTGGTTTTAATTTGCATTTTCCTGATGATTAGTTATACTAACTTTTAACATTCCTGTTGGGCATTTTTATGTCTTGCTTGAAGAAATATTTTGTCAGATCTGTTCAGAGATCTTTATAAATCTTGAATAATAACCCTTTATCAGATATGTGATTTGCAATTTAATTTTTTCCCAGTTCGCTGATTGTGTTTGCATTTTGTTGATTGTTTCCTTTGATGTAGGTAAGCTTTTTAGTTTGGTGTAGTCCCATTTATTTATTTTTGCTTTTGTAGACTGAGCTTTTGGTATGTTATCCGAAAAATTATTGCCAAGGCCAATGCTGAGGAGCTTTTTCCTTATGTTCCCTTATAGGAGTTTTATGATTTTGGTCCTTACATTTAATATTTTATCAATTTTCTTGTTGATTTTTTTCTATCATATAAGAAAAGGATCTGGTTTCATTCTTTTGCATGTGGAAATCCAGTTTTCCCAGTACCATTTATTGAAGAAAAAGAATCATTGTCCATTATACCCTCTTGGTAGGCAAGTTAAAAATTAGTTGAGTACATATGTTTAGATTTCTGGAATGTATATTCTGTTCCATTGGTTGATGTTTCTGTTTTTATGCCAGTGCAATATTGTTTTGATTACTATAGGCTTGTAATATGATTTTAAATCAGGAAGTGTGATGTCTCCAATTTTGTTTTGCTTTTTTAGTATTGCTTTGCTATTCAGTTTTTTTAATGGTTTCATACAAATTTTAGGATTTATAGATTGTTTTATATATTTTTGCAAAAAATGACATTGGAATTTTGATAAAGATTGTTGTTCAATCAGTATATTTCTTTGGGAAATATGAACATTTTAACAATATTAATTGTTCCCATCCATGAACACAAGATAGCTTTCCTCTAATTTGTGTCTCCTTCAATTTCTTTCATCAATGTTTCATAGGTTTAGGTGTACAAATATTTTACCTCCTTGACTAAATGTATTTGTAGTTATTTTATTTTTTGTAATGGTATTGTAAATATAATTTTTCTTAATTTCTTTTTCAGCTAGGTTGTTTACTTGTGTATAGAAATGCTATTGATTTTTGATGTTGACTTTGTATCCCTGCAACTTTACTGAATTCATTTATTAGTTCTAATAGTTTTTTAAAAGAAGCTTTATGTTTTTCTACATATAAGATTATATAATCTACAAATAGATATAATTCTTCTTTATATCTCTTTCAGACGCCTTTTATTTTTCTTCTTTACTTGCTCTTGCTAATATTTCCAGTACTATGTTGAATAGAAGTCGCAAGAATGAGCATCTCTGTCGTGTACCATATCTTAGCAGAAAACCTAATTTAACAGTTTTATTTAAAGAAAGGATGCTGAACCTTGTCAAATGATTTTTCTGCATCAAAATGATCATGTGGCTTTTATGTTTTATTCTGTTGATGTATTATATAAATTGATTTGCATGTGTTAAACCAGCCTTGCATGACTGGGATAAATCCCACTTGGTTATGACATACAATCATTTTTAATGTTAAATCTTTTGTTAAATTTGGTTTGCTAATATTTTATTGAGGATTTTTGCATGAATTTTCATCAGAGATGTTGGCCTGTAGTTTTAATTTCTTGGCCTGTAATGGCTTGTAATGGCTTTGCCTGGCACAGGTATTAAGGTGATGCTGGCCTCATAAAATACATTTGGAGAATTCTCTGTAGTATATTTTTGAAATAATTATTTTAGAAAGTATTTTTGGAAGAGTTAAGAAGTTTAAAGAATAATTCTTCATCGAATGTGTTGTAGAATTCAGCCATGAATCCATATTGTCCTGGGCTTCTCATCGTTGGTAGCTTTTTAATTATATCTTCAATCCCTTTATTTATTTTGATGTGTTCAAGCTTTCTATTTCTTTCTGATTCAGTCTTGGTAGGTTATATTTTTCTAGCAATTTGGTTTATCCAATTTGTTGGTATATAAAGGGTCATAGTAGTCTCTTATGTTCCTTATTATTTCGGAGGCATCTGCTATAATGTGTCCACTTTAATTTCTGATTTTATTTGAGACTTTTCTCTTTTTTCCCTAGTTTGTTTAGCTAGGGGATTGCTGATTTTATTTTTTGAAAGAACCAACTCTCAGATTTTTTTTTCTGTTTCTTTATTTTCTCTATTTGGTTACATATGTTGACTTTCATTATTTTCTTCCCTTTGCTATTTTTGAGTTTACACTGTTCTTCTCTGTCTAGCTCCTCGAGGCATTATACTATTTACTTGTGACATATCTTCTTATTAATGTAGGCATTTGTTGCTATAAACTTTTCTTTTAGAACCACTTTTGTTGCATTCCATAGATTTTCATGGCATGTTTCCATTGCTGTTTGCCTCAATAAATTTTTAAATTTTCCTGTTGATTTTTTTGATCCATTGGTTGTTTATGAACATGTTGTTTAATTTTCCATATTTGTAAATTTTATAAACTCTTGCTGTTATCGATTTCTAGCTTCATACCATTGTGATCAGAGACAATACTAGATATAATTTCAGTCTTCTTGAATTTATTGACTTGTTTTGTAACATAACAGAGACTGTCCTGAAAAATACTCCACGTACACTAGAAAAGAATGTATATTCTGTTGCTGTTGGATGGAAAGTGAAGATCTGTATGTGTCTATTAAGTCCAAAGTACAGTTCAAGTCCAGTATTTTCTTGTTAATTTTCTGTCAGCTTAACCTATCCATTGTTGAAAGTATTAATGTCCCCTACTACTATTGTATTGCCATCTATTTCTTTCCTCCTGTCCATTAATATTTGCTTTATATATTTATGGCAATGGAATATAGGTATACCTTGTTATATTGTCCTTCACTTTATCGCAATGTGCAGATATTTCATTTTCACAAATTGAAATTTTATGGCTATCCTGTGTCAAGGAAATCTATCAATGCTATTTTCCAAGAGTAAGTGCTCACTTCATGTCTCTCCACCGCATTTTGGTAATTCTCAAAATAGTTCAAACTTTTTTTGTTACTATGGTATCTATTACGGTAATTGTGATCAGTGATCTCCAATGTTACTGTTGCAATTGTTTTGGAGCATGACAAAAGCTGCCCATATATAATGATGAACTTAATCAACAAATGTTGTATGCGTTTTGAGTGCTCTACCAACCAACCATTCCATAGTCTGTCTCTTTAAGCCCCCCTGTTCCCTGGGACACAACACTATTTAAATTAGGCCAATTAATAACCCTATAATGTCCTCTAAGTGTTCGTATCGAGGGAGAAATTGAATGTTTCTCACTTTAAATCAAAAGCTAGAAATGATTAAGCTTAGTGAGGAAGGCATGTTAAAAGGCAACACAGGCCAAAAGCTAGTCCTCTTGCATCAAAGAGTAGCCAAGTTGTGATTGCAAAGGAAAAGTTTTTGAAGGAAATTCAAAGTGTTATGCCTGTAAATACATGAATGATAAGGAGGCAAAACAGACTTATTGCTGACTTGGAGAAAGTTTTAGTGGTCTAGATAAAAGATCAAACCAGCCACAGCAATCTCTTAAGCCAAAGCCTAATCTAGACAAAGGCCCTAACCCTCTACAGTTATATGAAGGTTGAGAGAGGTGAGGAAGTTACAGAAGAAGAGTTTGAGGCTAATGGAGGTTAGTTCATTTTTCTTTCTTTTTTTTTTTTTTTTTTTCTCTTTCAATACCTTGAGTATATCCTCCCATTCTCTGCTGGGATATCCACCTATAGTCTAATGAAGATTCCCTTGCATTCACTTGGTGATTTTTTTCTTGCTGCTTTTAAAATTCTTTCTTGTTTTTGAGTTTTGAAAGTTTGATCATACTTCAAACCATTTGATTTTTCTTAGGTTAGCTATTGCAATAAAAATTTTCAACTAAAATGTTTTATCTTTTCCAGAGAGAGGGATAAGGGAAAGGATCCCAGGATAGCAACTGAAGGCAAAAGGGAACCTAGTGGTCATGATCAGTTTTTAGTGATTTAAATTAAAGTATAATTGGCTTCAGAGTCTATTTGGGAAGATAGCTAATCCAATAATCCAATAAGTGAATAATCTTGGACTATGTAAAGTTTAAATCATGTGGCATAGAGTATAAGTTATATAGATATATAAAGAATATGAGGAAAACCATGTCAGCTTTTTTTAGCCATACATATGTATGCGTTTGTATGTGTGTGTATGTATTTATATATGAGTGTGTGTGTGTAAATTTATATATTATAATCATATACATGTTATTCAAAGACATTTAAAGCATAAACCATAAGTCATAAGAAATAGATGGTATATAATCCTTAACCATAGCATGAGAATTAAAAGTAATTTATTTGGCAATCTTTAAATTTGATTTATATTAGATAATAAAAATAACTTATAGTCTGATTTTACATTAACAAAATTGACTTTACTCATCACTCTGCCCAGAAACACTATATTCTCACAAGAATCCAATTCAGGGCACCACATTTCCTCATGAAAATATTTCTGACATGTGGTTGGAAAGACATTGACTACAACATCTATGTGCCAAATAAACAGCAACCCAGAACTAATCTGCTATTCCATCATATGTGCTTACTAAGGACTCTCAAGCAGATGTGGGAGAGTATTCCAACTCCCCAATGAAAACAGTGTGATACATGGGCTAGAGGCTTCAGTTTTATTCACTCTTCACTTACTTACCCTCTTAACATTGCCCCCAAATAAGCATGCAACATCAAAACAGACAGCATTCGCCAAATTCACTACAATTTAAATTTAACACAATAGAACGCTTGAAAATATTAGTACAGTTAGATGCATATTAATAAAATGTGATCACCTTTTGTTATTAACAAGTGTAATTCTATCAGTTGTCTCATTTAGAAAGTTATAATTCAGTCATATAAGGAGAAATGTAGAGACACTGAATAAACAAAAATAACCATATTTTATAGTGTGATTGTCTGTTTTATGAATAAAAGCCCAGACTTCAGGCATCTACAGAAACATTTGAATCATTCTTTATAATAATGCTTTCATTACCTAAATTACATATACAATGTCTGAGAGAGTGGATCAGATACAGGTGGTCTTAATTTATGTTAATCTAATCCCATGAAGATGGAGTTTTAGACAAGGCAGTGCTTTTAATTAGGTAGCTTTATAAGAAAAAATAGTTTTAATTTCTCAAAATATTGTATATTTAAAGCAGTGCATGTGGATAAAAGATGGAATGAGAAAAAGTATTTGCTAACTTCAGGCAAATATTTCTTAGAACTTATTAGCTTTAACCGTGAACTAAAAAAATGATAAATTGTCATCAAAATTAGAAACATGTGGTATTTTTGAGAGACTATGTCAAGAAAATAAAATCCAAGACAGACTTGGAGGAACTATTTTCAATACATATATGTGACAAAATATTTATATCCAGAATATATTAATAATTCTGGTAACTCAATAACAAGAAAATAAATAAACTATTTAAAAATGGTAGAGTGATTTAAACTAACTTTTGATTTAGTTATAAATTACAAAAGAAGAAATGTGAAAGTAAACAGACACATGAAATGTACTCAAAAGAAGAAGAAATGTAAAAGTAAATAGACACATGAAAAAGTACTCAATATCATTAGCTATATAAAAAAGTAAATTAAAACTACAATGGGATGCTACTATACATTCCTTGAAAGATTAACTCTTAAAAGTTTGACAGTATTAAATGTTGCCAAGGATGTGGAACAACGAATTCCTGTGCATTGTTAGTGAAATGTAAAATGTTATAACTATCTCCAAAATGAATTCGGCAGCTTTCTTATATTTACCAAATAACTAGGCAATTTAATTCTTATTTATCCAAGACTAATGAAAACATATGACCCCCACAAAGACATATACAATATATTTATAACAGCTTTATTCATAATGGTCCCAAACTGGACACAACTCAAAAGTATATTTTTAAAAAGCATTAAAAGGTGATATACCCAAAAGTATACTCATGCTGTGTAAAAGAGGCCAGACACAAAATGCTACATCATGTATTATTTCATTTATGTAAAATTCTATGAATGGAATAGATAAAACTAATCAATAGTGACTGAAAGCATATCCACAGCTTCCTGGGTTTAGGAGCGGTGAGGAAGTTGCCTTGTGAATTTAATATACAGTGTTAAAAGAGAAAGCAGAAATATTCTATATCCATATTGGGGTGATTAATATTCATTCAACAGTACATTTAAAATAGTTGCATTTTATTTTATGTAATCTGTATCTCAAAGTTGATGTTTATTGTTAAAATAAAAGATATTGATAGTCTATTTTTTAAAACTACCCCAAAATGTTAATGTGCTGTCAAGCATCTAAGGCTGAATATAATTTTCAAAAAAGCAGCACACTCAAGGCAGTCACAGGATTCACACAAGCAGTAACACTGGATTGGTAATGAAGAATGATACTTATTCTCACCAAATATTTAATGGTAATTATTTTATTTAGAGTATTAACAATTGTTGTTTAAAACCAGGGATGCCCTCTCTCCCCACTCCTATTCAACATAGTGTTGGAAGTTCTGGCCAGGGCAATCAGGCAGGAGAAGGAAATAAAGGGTATTCAATTAGGAAAAGAGGAAGTCAAATTGTCCCTGTTTGCAGACAACATGATTGTATATCTAGAAAACCCCATAGTCTCAGCCCAAAATCTCATTAAGCTGATAGGCAACTTCAGCAAATTCTCAGGATACAAAATCAATGTGCAAAAATCACAAGCATTCTTATACACCAATAACAGACAAACAGAGAGCCAAATCATGAGTGAACTCCCATTCACAATTGCTTCAAAGAGAATGAAATACCTAGGAATCCAACTTACAAGGGATGTGAAGGACCTCTTCAAGGAGAACTACAAACCACTGCTCAATGAAATAAAAGAGGATACAAACAAATGGAAAAACATTCCATGCTCATAGGTAGGAAGAATCTATATCATGAAAATGGCCATGCTGCCCAAGGTAATTTATAGATTCAATGCCATCCCCATCAAGCTACCAATGACTTTCTTCACAGAATTAGAAAACACTACTTTAAAGTTAATATGGAACCAAAAATGAGCCCGCATCACCAAGTCAATCCTAAGCCAAAAGAACAAAGCTGGAGGTATCCCGCTATCTGACTTCAAACTATACTACAAGGCTACAGTAACCAAAACAGCATGGCACTGGTACCACAACAGAGATATAGACCAATGGAACAGAACAGAGCCCTCAGAAATAATGCCGCATATCTACAACCATCTGATCTTTGACAAACCTGACAAAAACAACAAATGGGGAAAGGGTTCCCTATTTAATAAATGGTGCTGGGAAAACTGGCTAGCCATATGTAGAAAGCTGAAACTGGATCCCTTCCTTACACCCTATACAAAAATTAATTCAAGATGGATTAAAGACTCACATGTTAGACCTGAAACCATAAAAACCCTAGAAGAAAACCTAGGCAATACCATTCAGGACATAGGCATGGGCAAGGACTTCATGTCTAAAACACCAAAAGCAATGGCAACAAAAGCCAAAATTGACAAATGGGATCTAATTAAAGAGCTTCTGCACAGCAAACGAAACTACCATCAGAGTGAACAGGCAACCTAAGAATGGGAGAAAATTTTTGCAATCCACTCATCTGACAAAGGGCTAATATCCACAATCTACAATGAACTCAAACAAATTTACAAGAAAAAAACAACCCCATCAAAAAGTGGGCAAAGGATATGAACAGACACTTCTCTAAAGAAGACATTTATGCATCCAAAAGACACATGAAAAAATGCTCATCATCACTGGCCATCAGAGAAATGCAAATCAAAACCACAATGAGATACCATCTCACACCAGTTAGAATGGCCATCATTAAAAGGTCAGGAAACAACAGGTGCTGGAGAGGATGTGGAGAAATAGGAACACTTTTACACTGTTGGTGGGACTGTAAACTAGCTCAATCATTGTGGAAGTCAGTGTGGCGATTCCTCAGGGATTTAGAACTAGAAATACCATTTGACCCAGCCATCCCATTACTGGGTATATACCCAAAGGAGTATAAATCATGCTGCTATAAAGACACATGCACACGTATGTTTATTGCGGCACTATTCACAATAGCAAAGACTTGGAACCAACCCAAATGTCCAACAGTGATAGACTGGATTAAGAAAATGTGGCACATATACACCGTGGAATTCTATGCTGCCATAAAAAGGATGAGTTCATGTCCTTTGTAGGGACATGGATGAAGCTGGAAACCATCATTCTCAGCAAACCATTGGAAGGACAAAAAACCGAACACCACATGTTCTCACTCATAGGTGGGAACTGAACAATGAGAACACATGGACATAGGAAGGGGAACATCACACACTGGGGCCTGTTGTGGGGTAGGGGGAGTGGGGAGGGATAGCATTAGGAGATATACCTAATGTTAAATGAGGAGTTACTGGGTGCAGCACACCAACATGGCACATGTATACATATGTAATTAGCCTGCATGTTGTGCACATGTACCCTAAAACTTAAAGTATAATAAAAAAATAAAATAAAATAAAACTATGGAGATGAAAAAAAAACTTTGTTCATATTTGTTTTTTTCTAAAATACCAACTTTAAAAAATTTAAACCTACACATTCTTTCTAAGGCCTACACTTAAACCAATTGAACTGAAAATATTCAGTAGAAGAAATGAGAATTGATTTTTTTTATTTCAGTAGTTTAACTTTTAAACGATTTTAAATTTACAGAAGAGTTTCAAACCTAGTACAGAGAGTTCATATATAATATCTTACGTAGCAATGCTCATACATCAAAACCAGCAAGTTAACACTGATTTAATATTTCTCTCTTTTTTTTTTTTTTTTTTTTTTTGAGACGGAGTCTTGCTCTGTCGCCCAGGCTGGAGTGCAGTGGCACGATCTCGGCTCACTGTAAGCTCCGCCTCCCGGGTTAACGGCATTCTCCTGCCTCAGCCTCCTGAGTAGCTGGGACTACAGGCGCCTGCAACCACGCCCGGCTAATTTTTTGTATTTTTAGTAGAGACGGGGTTTCACCATGTTAGCCAGGACGGTCTCGATCTCCTGACCTCGTGATCTGCCGGCCTTGGCCTTCCAAAGTGCTGGGATTACAGGCGTGATTTAATATTTCTAACTAAACTAGATACTTTATTGAGAATCCATTAGTTTTTCCACTAACGCTCTTTGTCTATTCCAGGATCTAATCCAGTATATCAAGTTGCATTTAGTCTTCTTACTTCTTAGCCTCTTCTGATCTGTGAGGTTTCTCAGTCTTTCCTTGTTTTTACCATGTGGACCCTTTTTTGAAGTGTTCTGTTAGAATCGCCATGTTTTCTCATAATTAACTTGAGGTCATAATTTTTTTGGAAAGAACATCACTGAAGTGATGTACCCTTTTCACTGTATCATATCATGGGATATATGATGTCAACATGACTCATTACTAATGGTATTAACCTTGATTACTTGGTGATGCCTGATGAATTTATCCTTGGTGATGCCTGATTAATTAACGTTGATTACTTGGTGATGCATGATGAACTATTTTTCCCTTATCATATACTGTTAAGTACAAGTGATTAACTTTTTTCTATTGATTTTAAGTAAGAGGGAATTAAAATTCACCACCTGGAGTCAGTATCTAAAAACTGTGGAAATAAACTAAAACCAAACATTAATTAATAAATATCTTGGGAGAGACACTTAGAAACTGCAAATGTCCTGTTTCTCCTTAAAGTTTCAGCCACTAACTTTACCAGCAAGTTTTAGCATTCATCAGAAATTTTCACGGTGGTGTTTGAATGGTGATTTTCTATTTCCTTACTCTCTTTATATGCTTTATTTGGGATCCTTCTCTCTTTTCACTTACTTATTCAATTGTTTACTTATATATGTATAAATTAATAGATATTTATTTCATTCTTTGATTATAATCCAATTAGTGTTTTGTTTTGTTCATTCAAGTTGTTTCATCTTTGGCCATTGGGGGCTTTTTCCCATTGTCTCCTATCTCCTTTTGAAGTTTTCCATTTATGTTTTTTTTTTTCTACACAGATAAATGGATAAAGAAAATATGGCATATGTATATGTGTTATATATATATATTTATATATATATTTTTATATATATATTAGATTACTATTTGTCCATAAAAAATGAGTTCCAGTCATTTGCAACAAAATGGATGGAATTATAGGTCATTATGCTAAGTGAAATAAGCTAGGCACAGAAAGACAAATATTACATGTTCTAACTTATTTCCGGGATCTAAAAACCAAAACAATTGAACACGGAGATAGAGAGTGGAAGAATGGTGAACAGAGGCTGGGAAGGACAGTGGGAGGAGCTGGAGATGGTTAATGGGTTAAAAATTGAAAGAATTAATAGGACTTAGTATTTGATAGCACAACAGGGGGACTACAGTCAATAGTAACTTAATTGTACATTTTAAAATGACTAAAATAGTATTATCGGATTGTTTGTAAAACAAAGGGTAGGTGCTTTATTACAAAAGACACATGCTTGTATCAAGACATCTCATGTAACCCATAAATATACACACCTACTATGTACCCACTAAAATTAAAAATTAAAAAAAGACGTTCTAGTTTTGTTTTACAGTTTCCCTGACTCACCCTTTAATACAGATATTTCTCCAAGGACTGGTTCCTTTTATGAAAGCATGGTGTTTAGAAACCAAGAGCTAAGTAAGCTCATTGCTATTGGACTATCACTGCTTCTAGGCCTGCTCCAAGAATATATGCGTCTGTTTACTAATCCATGTATACATAGATAGCTGCATTTATTGCTAATCTATTTATAAGTGTGCTAAGATAAATATGAGTTCATAGTAAGATCTCTGACTTGAATCCAGTACCAGAGGTTTCATTATATCCTTCCACTTCGTATTTGTCAATTCTTTACCTGACATGTGAAAACCTGGCTCCCCTTATCTATAATTTATTTGCTTATTTGTTCAGCTCTTGTATGCATATAAAATAGTTTCCAGATTGCTAAATAATACCCTTGTGAAAAACAAATTAACCAACCAGAGTACAGAGTTTATGTACAATTATTTTTATATTTAGCTTTACAGTATTTAGAAAAGACACTCTTTCCCAGATTTTATTTCTCCTTTCTTCCTCATCCCCTTCAGTGAGATTATTCCATACATTTGTGGTACAAATATTAGTAGATTGACTTTTACATTCTACTCTCCATTCTATATTTTACTTATATCCTGTTGATATTCTTTTAAATGGGCCTATATTAAAATTTCATCTTTGTGGTATACCTTTCTCTGAGTGTTTGACAAATGCACAGTCATATATCCACCATCACAGTACCATACAGAATAGCTCTATTATCCTAAAAAATTTTTTGTTCACCATCATTGTAGTAAGCACCTCACCCCAAAGATACCACTGGCAATAACTGATTTATTTTCCATATACCCATAGACTTGCATTTTCACAAAATGTCACATAAATGAAATCAAACATTGTATATTCCTGAGGCTTGGTTTTGTTCACTTAGAAAAATGCATTTAAGATTCAGCCATGTAGTTGGTGACTCATTAATTCATTTCTTTTGATTGTTCCAAAGTATCTATTGAATGGATGCACAATATTTTGCTTAGTCATTTACCTACTGATGAACATACAGAGGCAGGAGAATAGGGTCTAGAGGCAGGGAACCTAAGGCCAATTTGCACAGACTTCTTAGACCTGAATCAAAAGGAAAACCCCAACTTTCCACATCCAAGTGACAAAAGGATCAGAGGCTACTCCCTTTGCAACACACCCTTTCTGCATCACAGATGGAAAATGGAAAGTATCTCTGACTGGTCCCCTCCTGTAACCAATCAGACTGGTCAGGGATCTAGTCTTCATTTGCATAGGGGTATAATTTTGTAACTTCACTTCAGGCTCTGATTGGTCCCCTTCCACAACCAATCAGACTGCTCGTGGGCCACTACTTCATTTAGGTAGGGTGTAACCAAGTAACCAATGAAAACCCTCTAGAGGGCATTTAAACCCCAGAAAATTCTGTAACCAGCACTTTTGAGGCACTTGCTCAAGCCTGCTCCCACTCTGTGGACTGTACTTTCATTTCAATATATATGTGGTTTCATTGCTTCATTCTTTGTTGCTTTCTTTGTTCATTTTGTCCAATTCTTTGTTCAAAACACCAAGAACCTGGATAGCTCACAGTTAACACTCTTCACTGGTAAAAAAAAATCTTTTGCCCATTTTTATTCCTACTTCTGAGTTTTAATATTTCTTTATAGATTCAGGATTAAATCCATGATCAAATATAAGATTTGAAAATAGTATTTTTCATTCTATGGCTTGACTTTTCATTCCCTTAACAGTGTCTGTCAAGAAAGTAAAAGTTTATAACTGATAAAGTCAATCTTACCAAGTTATTCTTTTTATGTATCATTGTCATGCTTTTTATTTCATACCTGAAACTCATCATCAAATACAAGGTCACATAAATGTTTGCCCTAGACGTTTTATAATTTTAAACTTTGCATTTAAGTCTATGGTACATTTTGAGCTAATAGTTCTCTAAAGTGTGAAGCAAGTGTCAAGGTTAATTTATTATCATATGATTATCCAAGTATTTTAATGCTTTTTTAAAAAAGCTATCATTTCTCCAAGAAAATGGCTTTGAATCTTTGTCAAAAAATAATTGACTATATTTGTGTGGGTCTATAAATGTCAATTAGGTGAAGCTGGTTGATAGTGTTATTCAGGTCATCTATATGTTTACTCATTTTCAATCAATTACTGAGAGAGATATGTTCAAATATTCAATTACAAAGCAATTACAAATGAGGAAAAGAAATTTTTTTAAAATTTTATTTCCAGTGCTTTTCATTTCTTTGAGTAAACTGACATCTGATCAATAGCACATTCTATTTGCCTGAATAATTTCCTTTAACATTTCTTGTAGAGTTGGTCTGCTGGAAATACATTTTTTCAATTTTTATCTGGCTAAGGAAGTATTTCTTTTTTATTGTAATTTTTATTTAAAATATTGTTTGACTTATTAAATTACAAAGGTAGTAAAAAAGTTTTGATATGCACATTACAATTTATTTTTAAGGATATTTTCACTGGGTGTAGAATTCTGGGTTGTTAGGTTTTTTTTGGTTTTGATTTGTCTTTGTCAGCACTAGTAAGGTGTCTCTCAATTGTCTTCTTATTTACATAATTACTGACAATATGTCTATTGTCATTCTTATTTTTGTTCTTCTGTAAGTGATGTATTTTCCTTTTCTTTGGGTGCTTTCCAGAGTTTCCAGTTTTTTTACAGTTTGAAAAAAAAATGCTTAGATTTTTATTTTCTTGCTCTTTTCTCTCCCTTACATAATGTTCCCTGAGCTTCTTGAATATATGGTTCGATGTCTTCAAGTGTTGCTCTGCCTTATTCTCTCTCTGTTCTCCTTCTGGGATTCTCATTAAGCATGTTAAACCATATGATATTGTCTTACAATTTTCGAATGCTCTGTTTGGTATTTTTGTTCATTTATTTGCTGGTTTGTTTTTCATACTTTGTATTCTTTCTACTTCAGTGGCATGATTTCTATTGACTTATCCTCAAGTTCATTTGCTTTTCTCTCATCTCTGTCAAATCTGCTGAGCCCATGAAAACCATTCTTTTATTACTTTTTAATTTCTAACCCTTTTGATTATTTCTTTTAGTTCTCATTACTCTGCTGAAATTACTTATCCAATTGTTCATATTATCCACCTCTGTCACTATAGCTTTTAGCATAGTAATTACACTCATGTTAAATTCTTTGTCTGATGGTTTCAACTTCTGTGTTATATCTGAGTCTGGTTTTGATGAATGCTTTCTCTTCAGACTGTGTTCTCCTTCCTTTTCTTATGCCAGTTATTTATTGAAGTCTGGAAAATTGTATAGAGCAGTGAATAATAAGGAAAATATTTTTTAGGATTGCAAGTGAGCACATCTTTCCTCGTGTTAAGATGATGTTTGTGTTAATCTAGTTAGGAATGGAATAAGAATAAACTTTCTTGTTATAGTTACACTCAGTACACCACAGATGTGAAATTGCTTTACTGATATCTTTGTTTTATGGCATGGCTTTCTCTTTCAGATCGTTTCTCCCTATATCTACTTCACTCTTTAATCTGAGTTCTCTCCCGGCAGGGTTCACCAGAGAAAATTTATTTCCCACAGGTCACTCAGGAATACTTTAGTGCTATTGTTAATCAAAGTGTTTTAATGTGCTGGTGGGTAGTGAGATAATAGGGGCATTCTCTAACACTCTGCTTAAATCTCAATTTAAACACCCTTCACCTGGGTCCTTAGGGTCTGACCTTTACATGGGTCTCTGTCTCATACAGCTGCAATGCTGGATCTAATTGTCATTCTATTCCTCACAAGTTTTAGAATATTTATAATTTCTTGTTATCTTCCCTCATCAATAATCCACCAGTGCCCCCAAAAGCAATTACTTTTTTTTTTTTTAAATCTACCTACTGCTGTAAATGTTCTATAGACATTTTTTTGTATGGCAAAAAAAAAAAAAAAAATGGAGTTGGGTTGGGATGGGATTTTAATGGTGGGTACCATTCCCTTCCAGCAATAATCACAAAGGAAGGCTTCTCAGAATTCTACCTGTGTGTGTCTGGTGGGATTTGTAGAGGCAAAGCATGGAAGAGGGTTCAACCTATCTTATGTCCGTGGCTCCCAGGGACTTCATGCTCCCATGTTTGCCAACACTCAGCATATAGCAATTTGTTAAAAACAATTTTAGCGAAATCTTCTCCATAGCTTACATTTATCTAGTGGCATGTGCCTCACATTTACACAAATCCTTGTGTCTCATTTCTCTTGGAAGGCTTTTTTCTCTCCCAATATTTCAGGTTAGTTGTCTGTTTTATTCCCTCTGTTCTCTTGTGAGTTAAAGAAAAGTCATTTAAGTTTTCCCAGCTTTTTTTTTTTTTTCTTTTTGTAAGGGTGGAGGTGACACTCTTTCCAGCTCTCTATATTTCTGAACTGAACCTGGACATAGATAATTTTTGGAACTACTCAGGTGCAATCTGAATTGAGAAACAAAACACTAGAATGTGCATTTTAGTCAGAAAATAGGAAAAAGCTATACTGTGACCTAGATATTATAATACTATGTCATCTGGCCCCAAGCCATATTTCTGTCAATTTATCTTTCTGTGTTTATTCTAGTTTTGAATTGTCTAGTGACATTGACCTCTTTGTTTCTTGGGACACAATGTTTTTGTTTGTTTGTTTTGTTTTTCTTTTTTACTTATGTTGTTATTTTATTTTTCTTGGTTCATGTGCATGTTTGTTACATAAGTATATTATGTGATGCTGAGGTTTGGGGTATGACTGAGCCTGTCGCCCACATAGTAAGCATAATACTCAATAGTTTGTTGTTCAGCCCTTCCCCATTCCATCTCTTCCTCCCATCTTTATATCCATGTTTACCTCATATTTAGCTTCCACTTGTAAATGAGAACATGCAGCATTTGTTTTTCTGTTTGTGCCTTAATTCACTTAGGATAATGGTCACCAGTAGCATCCATGGTTTTGCAAAGAAAATAATTTCATTCTTTTTAATGGCTATATAGTATTCCATAGTGTATATGTACCATGTTTTCCTTATCTAATCCACCACTGATGAGAGCCTAAATTTATTGCATGTTTTTGGTATTGTGAACAGTGCTGTGATGGACATATAGGTGCCTCTGTATTTACAATAGAATAATTTATTATTTTCCTTTGGGTATATATCCAGTAATGGGGATTGCTGGGTTGAATGGTAATTCAACTCTTATTTCTTTGAGGAATCTCCAAATTGTTCTCCATAGTGGCTGGACTAATTTACATTCCCACCAGTAGTAGATATATCCATTTTTCTCCACAGCCTCACCAACATCTTTTATTTTTTTTACTTTTTAACAAAAGTCATTCTTACTGATAAGAGATTCTATCACATTGTGATTTTGATTTGCATCTCTAATAATTACCAATGATAAGCATTTTTAATATGTTTGTTGGCTGCTTATATGTGCGTATCTTCTTTTGAGAAATGTTTGTTCCTGTCCTTTGCCCACTTTTTAATGAGGTTATTACTATTATTATTATTGCTTGTGGAATTAAATTCTTTATAGATTCTGGATATTACACCTTTGTCAGATGCATAGTTTGCAAATATTTTCTCCCTTTCTGTAGGTTGTCTGTTTACTTCCTTGATAATTTGTCTTGTACAGAAGCTATTTAATTAGGACTCATTTACTAATTTCTGTTTTTGTTGCTGTATTAGTTTGTTTTCATGCTGCTGATAAAGAAATACCTGTGACTGGGAAGAAAAAGAGGTTTAAAAAACTTACAATTCCACATGGCTGGGGAGGCCTCACAATCATGGCAGAAGGCAAAGAGGAGCATTTTACATGGATGGCGGCAGGCAAAGAGAGAGCTTGTTTAGGGAAACCCATTCTTTTTTTTCATTTTAATTTCTAGGATATATGTGCAGAATGTGCAGGTTTGTTACATAGGCATACATGTACCATGGTGGTTTTCTGCACCTATCAACCTGTCATCTAGGTTTTAATCCTTGCACATATTATGTATTTGTCCAAATACTCTGCCACCCCTTGGCCCCTAACCCCTGACAGGCACCAGTGTGTGATGTTCCCCTCCCTGTGTCCATGTGTTCTCATTGTTCAATCCCACTTATGAGTGAAAACATACAGTGTTGGTTTTCTGTTCTTGTGTTAGTTTGCTGAGAAAGATGGCTTCCAGCTTCATCCATGTCCCTGCAAAGGAAATGAACTCATTCTTTTTTTTACAGCTGCATAGTATTCGATGGTGTATATATGCCACATTTTCTTTATCCAGTCTATCATTGATAGGCATTTGGGTTGGCTCCAAGTCATTGCTATTGTAAATAGTGTTGCAATAAACATAAATGTGCATGTATCTTTAGAGTAGAAAGATTTATAATCCTTTGGGGATATACCCAGTTATGGAAACGTTGGGTAAAGTGGTATTTTTAGTTCTAAATCTTTGAGGAATTGCCACACAGTTGCCCACAATGGTTGAACTAATTTATACTTCCACCAACAGTGTAAGTGTTTCTATTTCTTCACAGCCTCACTAGCATCTGTTGTTTCCTCATTTTTAAATAATCACCATTCTAAATGGTGTGAGATGGTTTCTCATTGTGGTTTTGATTTGCATTTCTCTAATGAACAGTGATGATGAGCTTTTTTTTCATATGTTTGATGGCTGCATAAATGTCTTTATTTAGGAAGTGTCTGTTCATATCTTTCACCCACTTTTTGATGAGGTGTTTGTTTTTTTGGTTGCTGTAAATTTGTTTGAGTTACTCGTAGATTCTGAATAGTAGACCTTCGTTAGATGAGTAGATTGCAAAAAATTTTTCCCATTGTGTAGGTTGCCTGTTCACTCTGATGATAGATTGTTTTGCTGTGCAGAAGCTCTTTAATTAGATCCCATTTGTCAATTTTGGCTTTTGTTGCAATTGCTTTTGGTGTTTTAGACATGCTTTGCTAATGCTTATGTGCTGAATGGTATTGCCTAGGTTTTCTTCTAGGTTGTTATGGTTTTAGGTTTTACATTTAAGTCTTTAATACATTTTCAGTTAATTTTTGTGTAAGGTGTAAGGAAGGGGTCCAGTTTTAGTTTTCTGTATACAGCTAGCCAGTTTTCCTGGCACCATTTATTAAATATGGAATCCTTTCCCCATTGCTTGTTTTTGTCAGGTTTGTCAAAGATCAGAGGGCTGTAGATGTGTAGTATTATTTCAGAGGCCTCTGTTCTGTTCCATTGGTCTATATATCTGTTTTGTCTCTTTGTTCTCATTGGTTTCAAAGAACTTCTTTATTTCCGCCTTAATTTCATTATTTCCCAGTAGTCATTCAGGAGCAAGTTGTTCAATTTCCATGTAGTTTTGTGGTTTTGAGTGAGTTTCTTGATCTTGAGTTCTAATTTGATTGCAGTGTGATCTGAGAGTCTGTTGTGATTTCCGTTCTTTTGCATTTGCTGGGGAGTGTTTTACTTCCAATTATGTTGATGATTTTAGAATAAGTGCTATGTGGCACTGAAAAGAATATATATTGTGTTGATTTGGGGTGGAGACTTCTGTAGACGTCTATTAGGTCTACTTGGTCCAGAGCTGAGTTCAAGTCCTCAATATATTTGTTAATTTTCTGTCTCTTCTGTCTACTATTAACAGTGGGGTGTTAAATTTTCCCACTATTATTGTGTGGGTATCTAAGTCTCTTTGTAGGTCTCTAAGAACTTTTTTAATGAATCTGAGTGCTCCTGTATAGGGTGTATATATATTTAGAATAGTTACCTCTTTTTGTTTCATTGACTCCTTTACCATTATCCAATGCCGTTGTCTTTTTTTATTTTTGTTGGTTTAAAGTCTGTTTTATCAGAGACTAGGATTGCAACCCCTGCTTTTTTTCTTTTCCATTTTTGGTAAATATTCCTCCACCCATTTATTTTGAGCCGTGTGTGTCTTTGCAAGTAAGATGGGTCTCCTGAATACAGCACACTGATTGTTCTTGACTCTTTGTACAATTTGCCAGTCTGTGTCATTTAGTTGAGGCATTTAGCCCATTTACATTTAAGGTTAATATTGTTATGTGTGGCTTTAATCCTGTCATCATGATGATAGCTGGTTATTTTGTACATTATTTGAGGCACCTTTTTTTTTTTTTTTTTTTTGACAGAGTCCTACTCTGTCACCCAAGCTGGAGTGCAGTGGCATGATCTCGGCTCACTGCAACCTCCACGTCCTGGGTTCAAGAGATTCTTCTGCCTCAGCCTCCTGAGTAGCTTGGACTATAGGCGAGTGCCACCATGCCCAGCTAATTTTTTGTATTTTTAGTAGAGACAGGTTTCACCATTGCTGGCCCGGACTGTCTTGATCTCCTGACCTCGTGATCCGCTCACCAAGGCCTCCCAAAGTGCTGGGATTACAGGCGTGAGCCACCACGCCTGGCCAGATGCAGTTTCTTTATAGTGTTATTGGACTTTATATTTTGGTGTGGTTTGGCAGTGGCTAGTACCAGTTTTTCCTTTCCATATTTAGCGCTTCCTTCAGGAGCTCTTGTAAGGCAGGGATGGTGTTGACAAAATCCCTCAGCATTTGCTTGTCTGGAAAAGATTTTATTTCATTTGTGCTTATCAAGCTTAATTTGGCAGTATATGAAATTCTGGGTTGCAATTTTTTTTTTTTTTTTTTTTTTTTTTTGAGTCGGAGTCTCACTCTGTAGCCCAGGCTGGAGTGCAGTGGTGTGATCTCGGCTCACTGCCAGCTCCACCTCCCAGGTTCACTCCATTCTCCTGCCTCAGCCTCCCAAGTAGCTGGGACTACAGGCACCTGCCACCATGCCTGGCTAATTTTTTGTATTTTTAGTAGAGACAGGGTTTCACCGTGTTAGCCAGGATGGTCTTGATCTCCTGACCTCATGATCCACCTGCCTTGGCCTCCCAAAGTGGCAAATTCTTTTAAGAATGTTGAATATTGGCCACCATTGTCTTCTGGCTTGTAGGGTTTCTGAAGAGAGATCTGCTGTTAGTCTGATGGGCTTCCCTTTGTAGGCAACCTGACCTTTCTCTCTGGCTGCCCTTAACATTTTTTCCTTTGTTTTAACCTTGCAGAATCTGACGATTGGCTTACTCAGATTGAGAATCTGCCTGGAGGTTACTATTCTTGAGGAGTGTCTTAGTGGTGTTCTCTGTATTTTCTGAATTTGAATGTTGGCCTGTCTTGCTATGTTGGGGAAGTTCTCCTGGATAATATCCTGAAGTGTGTTTTCCAACTTGTTTCCATTCACCCCATCACTTTCAGGTACACCAATCAATTGTAGGTTTGGTCTTTTCACATAGTCCCATATTTCTTGGAGGCTTTGTTCATTCCTTTTCATTATTTTTTTCTCTAATCTTGTTTTCACACCTATTTCAGTAAGGTGATTGTCAATCTCTGATATCCTTTCTTCCACTTGATTTATTCAGCTATTGATACTTATGTATGCTTCACAAAGTTCACATGCTGTGTTTTTCTGCTCCATCAGGTCATTTATGTTTGTCTCTAAATTGGTTATTCTAGTTAGCAGTTCCTGTAACCTTTTATTAAGGTTCTTAGCTTCCTTCCATTGGGTTAGAACATGCTCCTTTAGCTCAGAGGAGTTTGTTATTACTCACCTTCTGAAGCCTACTTCTGTCAATTCTTCAATCTCATTATCCATCCAGTTTTGTGCCATTGCTGGAGAGGAGCTGCGATAATTTGGAGGAGAAGAGGCATTCTAGTTTTTGGAATTTTCAGTGTTTTTATATGGGTTCTTCCTCATCTTCATGGATTTTTCTACTTTTTATCTTTGAGGCTGATGACCCTTGGATGGAATTTTTGTGTGGGGGTCTTTTTTACTGATGCTGATGTTGTTGCTCTCTGTTAGTTTTTCTTTTAACAATCAGGCCCCTCTTCTGCAGGTCTGCTGCACTTTGCTGTAGGTCCACTCCAGACCCTGTTCACATAGGTATTTCCAGTGGCAGCTTCAGAACAGCAGATATTGCTGCTTGCTCCTTCCTCTGGAAGCTTCATCCCAGAGGGGCACTGGCCTGATGCCAGCCAGAGCTCTCCTGTATAAGGTGTCTGTCGACCTCTATTGGGAGGTCTCTCCCAGTCAGGAGGCATGGGGGTCAGGGACCCACTTGAGGAAGCAGTCTGTCCCTTAGCAGAGCTGCTGCATTGTGCTGGGAGATTCCTCCTTGTCAGGATCAGCTGCTCTCTTTGGAGCCGGCAGACAGGAAAGATTAAATCCACAGAAACTGTGCCCATAGCCGCCTCTTCTCCCAGGTGTTCTGTCCTAGGGAGATGAGTTTTTTTATCTGTAAGACCCTGACTGGAGCTGCAGCCTTTCCTTCAGAGATGCCCTGCCCAGTGAGGAGGAATCTAGAGAAGCAGTCTGGTCATAGCCACTTTGTCGCACTGTGGTGAATTCCGCCCAATCCAAACCTTCCAGCCTCCTTATCACTGTAAGGGGAAAACTGCCTACTAAAGCCTCAGTAATGGTGGGTGCCCCCCTGCCACCAAGCTCAATTGTCCCAAGTCGACTTCAGATTGCTGTGCTGGCAGTGAGAATTTCAAGCCAGTGGTTCTTAGCTTGCTGGATTCCATGGGAGTGGGACCCACTGATCCAGAACCACTTGGCTCCCTGGCTTCAGCCCCCTTTCCAGGGGAGTAAACAGTTTTGTCTCACTGGGGTTCCAGGAGCCACTGGGATATAAAACAAACTCCTGCAGCTACCTTGCTGTCTGCCCAAAGAGCCGACCACCTTTCTTCTTGAAACCCAGGGCCCTTGTGGTATAGGCACAAGAGGGAATCTCCTGATCAAATACTGGGAAAAGCATAGTAACCCAGCCGGGTAGCACAGCTCTTCATGGCTTCCCTTAGCTTGAGGAAGGAGGTCACTGGCTTCTTGCTCTTCCTGGGGCAAGTGACACCACACCCTGTTTCTGCTGGCTTTCCAAGGATTGCACTCACTGGCTAACCAGTGACCTGAGTATCTCAGTTGGAAACACAAAAATCACCTGCCTTCTGTGTTGGTCTCCCTGGGAACTACAGACCGGAGCTGTTCCTATTCAGTCATCTTGGCCCCTCCCTGGGAAATCTATTTTTTAAAATCATTAGATCTCATGAGACTTATTCTCTACCATGAGAGCAGCACAAGAAAGACCCGCCCCAATGATTCAATCACCTCCCACCAGGTTCCTCCCACAACACATGGAAATTGTGGGAGTTACAATTCAAGGTGAGATTTGGGTGGGGGCACAGCCAAACCATATCAGTTGCAATTACTTTTGAGGACTTAGCCATACATTCCTTGCCAAGGTCAAGGTCCAGAATGGTATTTCCTAGGTTTTCTTCTAGGACTTTTATATTTTGAAGTCTTATATTAAGTTTTTAATCCATCTTGGGTTAATTTTTGTATATTGTAATAGGTGGGGGTCCAGTTTCATCCTTCTGCTGTGTTTAGCCATTTATTCCAGCACTATTTATTAAATAAGAAGACTTTTTCCCATTTATTATTTTTGTTAAGTTTGTCAAAGATCAGATGATTGTAGCTGTGTGGCTTTATTTCTGGATTCTGGATTCTATTTCATTGATCTTTGTCTCTGTTTATTGTAACAGTAAGTACCATGCTGTTTTGTTTTCTGTAGCCCTACAGTATAGTTTGAAGTTTGGTAATGAGATGCCTCTGGCTTTCTTCTTTTTGCTTAAGATTATTTTGGCTATTCAGCCTCTCTACAAGGAGCATTACAAAACATTGCTAAAAGAAATCAGAGATGACACAAATAAATAGACAATAATTTCATGCTCATGAATTAGAAGAATCAATATTAAAATGGCCACTCTGCCCAAAGCAATTTATAAATTCAATGTCTTTTCTGTCTAACTACCAATGTCACTTTTCACAGAATTAGAAGAAAACTCTTCTAAAATTCATATAAAACCAAAAAAGAGCTCAAATAGCCAAAGAGACACACTATTTGGGCTCCAGCCCCAGAGCCTTTATGCTATGTACTGTGCCTACAGTGCTGGTCCTAAGTTTTCTTATCACTTATTCCCATACTTCCTAAGGTATCTGCCCATCACCTCATTCAAGAAGATTTAATCAACTCCTTAATCTGAAGAAAAATGCCATACTGATCATTCCTTATGTCCTTATTCTTTTATTTCTTCAGAATTTAATGAGAGAGAAAGAACTCCAAGATTTCTGGGTTGTGAGACTGGAGAATAAAAATACCAATACCAAAGTGCAGAAATACATGAGTGATGCATTGTCCATGGTTTTTTTTAAATATCTATTTATTATTGCCACTAGACATATTTTATCTTTATTTATTTATGTATTAACTCATTCTACTCATAGAAATGAAAACTCTATGAAGCCAACAACTTTAGTTTATTAGTTTATTGATTACCTGCTTTATCCTTAGTTCTTGGAACAACATCAAATACATAGTTGGAAGTCAATATTCCCTAAATATATGAATGATACATTTTATCGTTTTGGGGTATGCTTCCGGTAATGCCAAACACTATGCCTGGTAGGCACTAATGGTTAAAATTCAAGGGATATCCTGTAATCTCAAGAGTTTAATGTCTAATTTATTTCACATCTAAAATGAAATTGAGTGCACAATACTAGGATGGGAGAAATTTGGGTAGAATTGTTGAAGGTTTCCCTGGAAAAAAATCCTAAGATGAAACGTGATGTGCTAATTGACATACAACAGGATTTTTTTTCCTGTGGTGTTTGCGCACAGGCAAATTAGTTTCAAATAATTATTTTAGCAAGATTATAAATCTAGAACTATAGGATTTTGCCCTGTAATAATGTCATTTTCAAAGCACACTAGAAAAGAAAATTTAGGTTTTACTGGTTTACTAAAAAGCAGTGAGGCTGATCTAATGCAAATTTGATCTCACCAAAGCTAACTAAAATCCCTCATAGAATCCTTCAAAATCCAGAAGAATCACACTACTAAATCAAGAAATTTCTTACTCAAACCTTTTGTCCCTCCTGTGCTGCTTCCTTAATCATCTCTTCACTTATGCCCTGAATGCTTCAGAATATAACAGTCTTCCCAGTGGCACCCTCTGCCTCAGAACTACCAAAGCACAGGCCCCTAGCAATAGCATTCCTCTTCCAATGTCACTACTTTGTCAAATGAATTCCCAGGTTTAATATTTCTTTTGTTTTTGTTTCTTCTCTTTTTAAAAAAGAATTTTCCTTTTTCTACTCTCTCTCTTCTTTTAATTCCCCTTGCCCTATACCCTCCTTCTGTTTCAAAAATGAATCCAGACAATAGTTGTCTGAAAATTTATCAGAGGAGCTAGAGCAAAAGTAAAATACATGTTTTTGAGTTATTTGATAAGACAAGGCATAAGAACATGAATTCAATGTGTCAGGCCATTAGGGGATTTTGGAGGTTTATGAGAAAGATTAGCACAGTGGAAGTAGTGTTTTAAGAGGATTAGTCTGGCATCAGAGTGTCATGTGTATTAGAAGAGGTAAAGCTCTGCTCATAGAGAACTGGTAGCCAGCTGCTGTGGAATCCCCTGGTAGGGAATGAGGATAGTAACATAATTTTATAAGAAAGAATGAACTCCAAAGTTTCTAGGATTCTATGGAAAATGAAAACACTATTTTAAAAAATGGGTTTTAGAATCAGGAAGCACAGAACTACATGAGTAATACATTTTCCACTGTTCTTTTAATTACATCCATTTATCCTGTCCTTTGTGACAGCAGAGGTTCCTATAATAACTTAGTATTTTCTTTATGTTATTTTTAATAAAGCACAATGATAATCATCATTTTGGTAATTATAAATTTCTATAGTATCATCACTATTAATTTATGTCATCTGTAGGCTTATAAAGTTTAAATAATTTAATAATTGGCTTGAAGAACACAAAAGTAGTTCATTTAATGTACTACTTTGCTATACTTTTGAGATCTACAAGGCCTAATATAAATTTGTTAGTCTAGAAAATAAAATCCAATTTGAGAAAATTAAATATTTATTAAGAAAAATTTTATGGAATACGATGAAGTCTATCTGTACTAGTGATACACCACATGCAATTAAATGAGTTAATGGTAGGTTAGATGGCAGCAAGATATGAACACAATTCTGTGAATTACATGTTGGTAAAATTTGCCAAGAAAGCAGATATGTTTATTTTTCCACACTCCCATAAAAATACTTAAACCTCAAAGTTAATCCATTTGCATTATCCAAATAACAATTTTAGGTGTCACATTTAAAAATTCCCAAAGTAAACTGAGATGTTTTAGTCTTGTGTTAAGTTAGAAATATTTTCTAAAAATCTTTAATATAATTTAGATTTTGGAATAATGAAAGACTGAAGTAATTAATGATCTGTACATCTCAAAATATCACAAGAAGTTAAAATTCAAATAAATAGAAGAATAAGCTATATGGCCAACATACAATTCCATGTGCTTTTCAATTATGTATTCTTTTCTATGTATAAATGCATTTTTCTTTTTAACATCAAATTAATAAGAAGACTCAATTAATGCAAATATTATTTCCTAATGGGTATGATAAAATTGTATTTTAAAAGCTATTTCAACCTTTAATATGTCCTTAAACATATCACTTGGTAATATTGTATATGTGTATGTATGTTTGTGTATGTGAATATCAAAATGTATTAATAAGTGAAATGTGTGAATTAGAGAAGACAGCAGTACAGCTCAGAAAAAGAAAATTGGTCTCAAGTATATGAGTCTGGTTTCAATATGAGGTAGCAAAAATATTTTTCTTTGTTTTGTGCATGGGTATAAGAATTTGTTGCTCTCACTTGGCCAAGTGTTCAGATTTGCCCATTTCCTATTCTCTGCTTTGCCTTGATCAGTCTTCAGTCAGACTTCTCTCTTCTTCACAGACCCCTAAATTTTGGCTTGCCCCAAGTATAAGTGAGAACTAAAATGCAGAGCATGCTTTCTTAACAGCTCATCCCCAAATTAGCTGATTTCAGCAAGAAACATTTCCTGTCAAACCCTCCTGATCATGCCCTCTGCTCATATCCTTGCTTGGACAATTTTCTTTAAAAAAATCCTGCTAACTCTGCTTACCCTTCCTTATAACAGAAAATATTTTTGTTTGATTTTTATGTGCTGCAGATCTTGAGATTAAATTGTCTTCTCCATTACAATCATCTTTTGAATAGTCTCTCTTCAAGTCTAGGTTTGTTTTTATTTGATACTCAAAAGCATGTACTCTTACTTTTCAATATCTGTTCATGTTCTAGTTTTCATTATGACTTTAGATAATTAATGACTAAGTAATTATAAACATTGTCCTTATGTCACTATATGCTACGAATTTTTAAATTGTGGTTTATGTGACCAAAATCCAGTAAAGACTACAGCCATATCTCATTCTCACTCATTTTTTTTTCTCACAGTGAGACAGGATAGTTCCCTTGACCCCTTTTGCAGGAATCATGAATGGGTGCCTTGCTTACCCAGCCCACAGTGCTCAAACTCCTTGCGGGAGGGGGAGCATGCAGGTGAGATGATGCAGGAGCCAGGGTGAGTGCCTGTGGGCACTGGCAGGAATGTACTGGAACGGGCACGCGGCAGCATCTAGGGGTTGTCTGCAACCTCTGGAGCCCCAGAGGGCATATGTTTTAGCCTTGCCATCCATGGATGGCTTAAATGTCAAACAGCTCAGTGGAGAGTTAGTGTGACAGCCTGTTGTACCCGCACCCAGGTCGTTGTCCAGTGCTTAAGAGAAATGAAGTCACATGGACTGGGAGAGATTTTGAGTGGTGGAAGTGGCTCTTAGCAGGATGGGGAGCTGGGAAGAGAATGGAGTGGGAAATGGGTCTTCCCCTGGAGTTAGGCCAGCCCGGCCAATCTCCTCTTCTACTGTCCCAGGCCAAACTACTCTCCATCTGTAGTCTATGATGTCCAGCTGCTTCTTCTCCTCTCGACATTCAGACAATTCTCTCTTCTCTGTGTGTGTTTTGAGTCTGGTCTGGGGTTCTTATGGGCACAGGATAGGGGGCATGGTGGGCCAAAAGGCAACATTCAGGCAGGATAACGGAGATGTAAAGTTCTCATGTAGGGCTGTGGGTCCAGGCTTGAGGGTGGAGCCGTCGCCATGACCCTGCCCTCTTCTACCCAGTATTTACCTGCCTCCTGTGTGTATCAATAGTAAAATCACGTAAACAGTCAATGTTTAATGTTACCATGTTGGCGGTTAGCCCTCAAAGTTACAGAAAAACCTTTAAAATTGGCAGGATATCTAAGACACCCAGAACACTTTTGTCACCTACCAAAAAAGGCTGCTTGGTAGCAGAAATGTTCTTACTCAGGGAGTATGTTCCTATAATCCAGGATAGGATACACAAGTACAACAAGGTAACCTTGAGGAAGTTTCTGCATGATTGTTTTACTACTAATTTTTCCAGTGTTACAATGAAAGCTACCATAGTTTTCCTGTTTCATAGTTGAGGTGGGGAGTCATTCTTGTTTTTATTTTGAGACTTATTTGTTAAAGTTGCATTCATTTTATTCAATTGAAGATATTCTAATTTAATCTCAAGATCTGTAGCACATAAAAATCAAACAAAAATATTTTCTGTTATAAGGAAGGGTAAGCAGAGTTAGCAGGAATTGCCCAAGGTAATTTATAGATTCAATGCCATCCCCACCAAGCTACCAATGACTTTCTTCACAGAATTGGAAAAAACTACTTTAAAGTTCATATGGAACCAAGAAAGAGCCCACATCGCCAAGTCAATCCTAAGCCAAAAGAACAAAGCTGGAGGCATCATGCTACCAGACTTCAAACTATACTACAAGGCTACAGTAACCAAAACAGCATGGTACTGGTACCAAAACAGAGATATAGATCAATGGAACAGAACAGAGCCCTCAGAAATAATGCTGCATATCTACAACTATCTGATCTTTGACAAACCTGAGAAAAACAAGCAATGGGGAAAGGATTCCCTATTTAATAAATGGTGCTGGGAAAACTAGCTAGCCATATGTAGAAAGCTAAAACTGGATCCCTTCCTTACGCCTTATACAAAAATTAATTCAAGATGGATTAAAGACTTAAACGTTAGACCTAAAACCATAAAAACCCTAGAAGAAAACCTAGGCATTACCATTCAGGACATAGGCGTGGGCAAGGACTTCATGTCTAAAACACCAAAAGCAATGGCAACAAAAGACAAAATTGACAAATGGGATCTAATTTAACTAAAGAGCTTCTGCACAGCAAAAGAAACTACCATCAGAATGAACAGGCAACCTACAAAATGGGAGAAAATTTTTGCAACCTACTCATCTGACAAAGGGCTAATATCCACAATCTACAATGAACTCAAACAAATTTACAAGAAAAAGACAAACAGCCCCATCAAAAAGTGGCAACGGACATGAACAGACACTTCTCAAAAGAAGACATTTATGCAGCCAAAAAACACATGAAAAAATGCTCACCATCACTGGCCATCAGAGAAATGCAAATCAAAACCACAATGAGATACCATCTCACACCAGTTAGAATGGCAATCATTAAAAAGTCAGGAAACAACATGTGCTGGAGAGGATGTGGAGAAATAGGAACACTTTTACTCTGTTGGTGGGACTGTAATCTAGTTCAACCATTGTGGAAGTCAGTGTGGCGATTCCTCAGGGATCTAGAACTAGAAATACCATTTGACCCAGCCATCCCATTACTGGGTATATACCCAAAGGACTATAAATCATGCTGCTATAAAGACACATGCACACATATGTTTATTGTGGCACTATTCACAATAGCAAAGACTTGGAACCAACCTAAATGTCCAACAATGATAGACTGGATTAAGAAAATGTGGCACATATACACCATGGAATACTATGCAGCCATAAAAAATGATGAGTTCATGTCCTTTGTAGGGACATGGATGAAATTGGAAAACATCATTCTCAGTAAACTATTGCAAGAACAAAAAACCAAACACCGCATGTTCTCACTCATAGGTGGGAATTGAACAATGAGAACACATGGACACAGGAAGGGGAACATCACACACTGGGGACTGTTGTGGGGTGGGGGGAAGGGGGAGGGATAGCTTTAGGAGATATACCTAACGCTAAATGACGAGTTAATGGGTGCAGCACACCAGCATGGCACATGTATACATATGTAACTAACCTGCACATTGTGCACATGTACCCTAAAACTTAAAGTATAATAATAATAAAATAAAAAAATAAAAATAAAAATACTTAAATATAACAAAAAAAAGAAAATTGGCCAAGCAAGGATATAAGCAGAGAGCATTTGTATCTTAAGTTGTATAAAAGCTTACTTGAATCTATGACACAATGACTATCAGAAAAAAAACCCAAAATACTATACTTGTTTGATACATCCTTATTGACTGTAAGAGAGACACACCCTTTCTAGAGATGTTGCAAAATCAGTTTGTAAAGCTTTAGTAACATAGGTGTACCTTCCTTGACCACATCATTGGAAATTGGAGGGCAGAAACAGTCCAAAATTGGCCACATAAACTGTCCTAGCTTGTATGGACTTGACCTAAAACATACAAAAGCAGGCGGTTACTCGTCCCTCACAAAATATTAATAGATATTTTAAGATTTCTGTTTATTTTACCAATACTAAAAGGGCTTCTGTTTATTCCTTAGTGGTCCAATGGAGAGCATCTATGTGCTAGCTGACATTGTTGAACTGTTGCACAGGATTATGATGAACTCATGTGTCACAGAATTCCATTTACCACTCAGAGCCCAAGCAGTGGAGCTCCAACCACAGTGTCACTGGGGCCACTACGAGCACCAGCTCCCAGCTTTATTATGAGTGAAAGAAAGTCTACTTTTCCTGAGTTAATATGTTAAAGATGATATAGAATTTATTTTTCAGAAATAACAGTTAATCAAGCAAAATAATTCTGTAAATTTATACAAAGTCAAATTTAACATAATTGTTTTCAAATATGTTCAAGTTGAGCATAATTATGCTTGATAAAATTAAACATAAAATTATGTAAATTCAAAATTTAATCATCATAATTAGAAACTCATAGTTACTCCTATATAATAAAATGAAAATAATTACAACTCACTTTTCCAGAAATTAAATTCTTC
The DNA here is from genome assembly GCF_029289425.2 of Pan paniscus. Classification (NCBI taxonomy): domain Eukaryota; kingdom Metazoa; phylum Chordata; class Mammalia; order Primates; family Hominidae; genus Pan; species Pan paniscus. The sequence goes on along the minus strand of NC_073253.2, from coordinate 116,493,468 downwards.
ATGATATTTTGGTGCTTACATTTTATGATATCTTATTTTCTATGGAAATTGTAATCATGTTGGGCAGTATTTATTATAACAGCATGTTCTTCAAATGGCTATTATTAACCTTTGGTTTTGAGGAGCTGTATTTTCTAGTTGTAATCAATTTTGGAAAATTAAATGCATCTCATATGCCAAAAAAAGCACTTCCAAATATATCCATCTGTGCATGCTGTAAGTATATTATAGTACTTCACTGGGAATTATATCATATTCAAAATAAAGGAAATCAGTATATTGAAGAGATATCTTCACTCCCATGTTTGTTGTACCACTGTTCATAATAGCCACGAGTTGGAAACAACTTAAGAGTCCATCAACAGATGAATGTATAAGGAAAATTTGGTATTTATACACAGTGAAGTATTAGCCATAAAAAAATGAGATCTTGTCATTTGCAACAACATGGATGAAACTGGAGGTCTTTATGTTAAGTGGAATAGGCCAGGGACAGAAAGACAAATATCATGTTCTCGCTTGTTTGTAGGATCTAAAAATCAAAACAATTGAAAACATAGAGATAGAGAGGTGAAGGATGGTTACCAGATTCTGGGAAGGGTAGTAATGGGTGTGGGAGATTTAGGGATGGTTAATGGGTACAAAAATAGTTAAAGAATGAATAAGATCTACTATTTGATAGCACAACAGGATGATTCTGGTCAGAATAATTTAATTGTACATTTTAAAATAACTAAAAGAGTATAATTGGACTTTTTGTAACACAAAGGATAAATGATTGAGGAGCTTGATACCCCATCCTCCATGATGTGATTATTACACATTACATCCCTGTATCAAAATATATCATGTCCTTCATAAATACATGAATCTACTATGCAGTCACAAAAAATAAAAATTAAAATTAAACTATATTTTAAAAAATGTTAATGTCTTAATACAATATTCATTGCAATATTCTTTAATATCAATTTTAGTTTTTTAAAGAGTTGCAGTAGTTCGTGGTGCTTTGCAATTTATTAAATTAAATATGTTGTCCTTAACACATTATGCCTTACAATAAACTTTTGGTATATAAATTTCATCTTAAATATGACTTTCTTATATTTGATAGATAACAATTATAAATGACTGTTAAATTAGGATTTGAATGATAGATAAGCTAAACAGAGTATGTACAGTAAAATTTTTTAGTCCGCCTGAGTCATTCTAATATTCTACTGTGAAGAATTTGGCAATAATTGCCTGGAGATACTGCAATTTCCTTTGTATCAATGATATAGTTTTCATAGTCACCAGAATTTGTTTTTTTCCAAATAATTTTTAGTCCCTCTGATTTGGTAAGAATATTATGTACATTGAATTTAATTCTGAATCATTTTGCTTATAATATTATTTTTCTTTAAACATTATGCCCAATTAGTATATAAAGTTTGTCAATTTAAAAGTAAATATTATCAAGAGGATATCTTTCATTTCATTATTAGTATTTATAACATTATTAATGTCATCTATAATTTCTAGAAAATCCCTGAATTTTTTTCAGCTGAATTTTTCAAGTTATTAGAAAATTTTGGAAACAAAAATACTGTAAATTTAAAAATGAACACATATGTCTACTATCTTAATTTGGTTATTGGTAGCATTGTGCTTTGTTTAGTCTTTATCTATTCATCTGGATATATTTTCTTTTTGCTAAAAATTTTGAAAATAAGTTTTAGATCTTGTGAAACTTTACCCCTAAGCATTTCAGCATTTATATAGTAAAAATAAGAGCCGTATATTCCATAACATTTATTTGTGACATGTAGTAACCCTATTTTTCTAAAGTCGTCTCATGCATTGCCCATATTCAAATCTCCACAATTGTTCCCAACCTTTTATGGTTTCATTATTTGGAAGCAGAATCTAAACAAAATTTACATATTAAATTAGATCATCATGTGCTTTTAGAACCTCCAGATATCCATATATTTTATAATGCTATATACATTTTTTATTACTATGGTATAGGTAAGAGAATAGACAAATAGGCCAATAGACCAAAAATAGAAAGTTTAAAAATGCCTACAAATATTTTATTTATGACCTAAGTAAAACAGTGTAAAATAATGTATTTTTTTTAATAAGTCATTCTGGGTCAATTGGAGAGTTATAGGCAAAAATAAATCTTGACCTGTAGCTCACACCACATACACCAATTCAAGATGGATTGTAGATATAAATAGAATGGTGAAAGGTAAACCTTCTGAAATAAAACGAAAAATTCTTTCAGTGTTATACTATCTAAGGTTTTATAGCACAACCCCTAAAACAATAATATTACCATAAATGAAAAATTGATAAATCTACTGCATTAAAATTAAGGACTTTATCAAAAGACACCAAGAAGAGATGGTAAAGTAAGCCATAAAATGACAGTAAATATTTGCAATGCATATATATATGTATGTATGTATGTAGTGGTTTCTGTAGTGTGCTAGCCACCAGTATTCACTTCACTGGTTACTGGAAGTAATAGTTGAGACTAGCTTAGGTTCTTCTATAACAGAAATTGTTCTCAGCTAGATAGCCATCATGTTTCAGGTCCAGCCTCTCCCATGAATACCATGCATCTAATGACTTGGTACAGTGGCATAAAGTCTTGAATCTCATGTCCAAATTTGGCAATATTCTGTAGACCCATTCAAGCTCCAGAGAGCCTGAGAAATTAGTTGAGGCCTTTGCTGTGACTTTATTATAACACACCCTCTGCCTTTTCTCAATCTTGCTTCCTTTATTCCTCCAAGGGTTGTAGTCCTGAGATCACTGCACCATAAACTTCCTGCCAGCATATTTTTACCCCAGAGTCTGGTTTATAAGAAATCAGACCTATGACAATCACAAGGAACTCACACAATTTGTAAAGACTTTCAAGTCGATCACACACACACACACACACACACACACACACACACAAAGACACACCACACTCAGGTAGAAAATGGGGCAATAGACTTGTAAAGGCACTTGAAAAACAGAAATCCAAATGGCTAAAGAAAATGCCCAGGCTTTTTTATCATCAGAAACATGTAAATTAAACCACGATAAGATATCTCTACAAACATACCAACACGGCTATATGAAAAAGGTAGGCAATAGAATGTTGGAGAGTATGTGGAACAAGTAAACCTCTCATACATTGCTGGAGAGAGGGCACAGTGTTGCAACTATCGTAGAAAACTGTTTGGTAGCATCTACTAAAGCTATAACCTAGCAATTCTTTTTTCAAATAAACTCAAGAGAACTACATGCACTGAAAGGAATGTTCAATGAAAACTCGCCCAACCTTATATACAATAGCAATCTCAGTAATACATATCAAGAGAAGAATGGATAAATGATAGAGTTATTTTCATGTAGTGGATTATTATACAGCAAAAAGAAATAACATGCAATAATATAAATGAATTCAGACACAAAATTATAAATTATGTGCATTTCTAATTATATAAAGATTAAAAACAAGCTGAATTAGTCTACAGTGTTAGAAGCCAATAGGCAAAATTTTTTCTGTTGGATATGCTTCCACCAATCACATATCCTAAGAGGATAAACAGCAACCTTACGGCCAAAGAAGGTAGAATTAATATGGAGGGGAGGGCAAAGCACAAAACAGCATTGCCAGCATAAAGAAAGAGCAAACTCGTTAGGAAAAGAATGGTAAAATCATGCTGCTCTTCCATGAGGTCACCATCCCAATTAGGGCAACTGACACACCATTCAGAAATGTAATGGGGTTTCCAGGTAAAGAGAGAGCCTATGAAGGGCTAAATAACTCTTCTCTGAAGCCTTGCTGGGAAGCTATACCTGTGTACAAGGAAGATCTGACAAGACCCAGCAGAAAGTAAAAGCCAAAAAGGATTGAAATACAAGCTAAATGCTGAGTTCAAACCACTCAAAAATGGAACAGAAGGTTGAATTCTTTTGGGCTTAAGGAGTTTAAACACAACCTACAGCCAAATGATTGGCTTGACCCTATGATTTGCAGACACAGGAGCAACTTCTGAGAAGCCAAGGAAACAGTGAAACTAAGCATTTAAGAAATTCAGCCACATTTTCTTAATCCAGTCTATCATTGTTGGACATTTGGGTTGGTTCCAAGTCTTTGCTGTTGTGAATAGTGCTACAATAAACACACATGTGCATGTGTCTTTATAGCAGCATGTTTTATAATCCTTTGGGTATATACCCAGTAATGGGATGGCTGGGTCAAATGGTATTTCTAGTTCTAGATCCCTGAGGAATCGCCACACTGACTTCCACAATGGTTGAACTAGTTTACAGTCCCACCAACAGTGTAAAAGTGTTCCTATTTCTCCACATCCTCTCCAGCACCTGTTGTTTCCTGACTTTTTAATGATCGCCATTCTAACTGGTGTGAGATGGTATCTCATTGAATTGAACAATGAAAACACATGGACACAAGAAGGGGAACATCACACACTGGGGCCTGCTGTCGGATGGGGGGAGGGGGGAGGGATAGCATTAGGAGATATACCTAATATTAAATGAAGAGTTAATGGGTGCAGCACACCAACATGGCACATGTATACATATGTAACAAACCTGCACATTGTGCACATGTACCCTAAAACTTAAAGTATAATAAAAAAAGAAAAAGAAATTAAGCATAGACATCAACAGCAATATACTAGGGAGGAGACAGATTGCAAAAAGTTCAGGAAATGTGCTAAAGGAGACTCAGGAACAAAAAAAAAGAATACAATGTTCCAATGAATTATTAAAAATGTGTAGTTTTTAACCAAATTAAATGGCTTACAGAGAAAAAAAGTGTTACCTATAATCAAAAAGTCTCAATAGAGAAATTTTAAAAACCTCCTTCTGTAGCACTGAGAACAAGCTGAATTATCTAGTATTATGCTTACTTTAAGCCCATCAGGAAACTGGGTTGCAAAGTAACCTAATAAACTAAAATCCAATAGGTAATATCTGCACAGCTGTGGTGAACACACAGTTGCTTTCTTCTTTGACAGAGGAGGGAAAGAAGTAGAGAACCACCATAGATACAGAAAATATGACAAGAGACGAGGTTCCAGTGAATTTGGAAATATTTAATATTAGCTCCCTTGATAGTTTAAAATCTCTGGGATCCCAAATAAAAGGAGAATTTGCATTCACTTTCCAACTCTTTTTCATGTCTTTACCGAAGCTCAAAAATTGTAGGAGGGGGAAGAGAACTGAGATGTCCTCTGTGGTCAGGGGTACCAGGCATTATATAGTCTGAAGGTGGAATAAGAAAAACAAGTGAATTTTTACAGATTTGGGGTATGGAAGGACAATTGAAAGAAAGCTCCTCTGTGATACAGGCAAGCAGCATCTTCTGTGTCATTAGAGGGCAGAGCAAGAACACTGAAGTACTCCACACTCTATGTCTTATAATAAATATAAGGCATCGGCCATCTACAATGAGAATAGTCTACCAGTTTTTTATGTTTAGGTGAAGCTGTTTGACCCAAAACCCTCATGAGCCAGAAATGTTCCACCAAGGTATTTCACTTGCCTCTTCCCAATTTCCCCTATCTTTAACTTAATAACCCAATGCATGTTATGTCAATAGCAGCCCTCATGGCATGTTGTGATCAATTTAAAAAAAGAAGGTTTCTTTTTCATAGCACCTGCAAGAACAGTTAGGGTTCAAATCCAACCAATTTATTTTCAACTTATATGAAATGTAATCCCTTCCTACTTAATATATAAATATTTTTACTTATGTAATCCTGCCTTTTCCCTGATCATCTTGTCACCATCAACCTCTGGCAGGTGAAGCCCCTTCTCCTCTGGTAGTCCCTGTTGGTATGAATACTAATGAATTTTTATTTTTTACAATTGGAGTCTCTTGTGTCATTAACTGCAGCTATCTGGTAAATTTCCAGATTCTCAATGGTGGGGGCATTGGGATGTTACTTTAGGGTGGATCAGAACATCATCTACCACTGGAGAAGGGGAAGGAAAACTGGAAGTGACACTTCTCAGGTGCAGGTAGCTGTGGGCATGTTAAAGTATGAAGCTAGGGTGGAGGACCTGAGACAAACCTTTCAGCTTCAGAGCTCAAACCTTGATAAAATGAAGATTGTATTTCTCCCCTCAAAATAAAATTTGGATTGTGTGTAAACTGAATGAAACTAAAGGAACAACAAAACCAATACCTAGCTAAATTATTGAATAGATTGACTCAAATACAAACTCTTAACAGACTAAAAGAGAAATAGTCATGCTGTTTGGGGTACATAGGTATTATTTACCTCATCCGTACTTTCTTCCACATACAATACTTAATATGCAATAAAAGAGTACAAAACATTTGAAAAAGCAAGAAAATGTGATCCACTATCAAAAAGTAAATAGTCAATACAACCAGATTCAGAGATGGCCTATATTTAGAACTAATAGATCAGATCATTAAATTAGCTGGTGGAAAGGTTGGACAATACATGAGAATGATTGGGAGATTTAGGCAGAGAAAAATAATTTTTAAAAATCAAAAGGAAATGCTGCATGTGTGAAATTATGATTATCACTAATAATTTTTTTCCTGTGCACATATAAATACATTAGACATGGAAGAGACAATAAGTAAACTTTAGGACATGTCAATAGAAATAATTCAAAGTGAAATATAATGAAAACAGTACTGAAAAAAAAGTGTCCAAGATCTTCAAGATAATACCAAACAGTCTAATATGGGTTAGTGAAGTACCAAACAGTGAGACAGAATAAATACTTGAAGAGATAATAAATTAATGAATGGTATCAATCCATATATACATGCAGCTCACAGATCTTCAAGCACAATAATTCAAAGAAAAGCATACCAAATGCAGTATAATAAAATTGCTTAGAAATAAAGTAAAAACCTTGAGAGCCTTGAGAAAAAGAAAAAATATTAGATTCAGTTTTTTAAAAGTACATCAGATTCAGTGAAACAAGCTTTAAAAATTATAGCTAAGGCAAGAAAATGATAGAATCAAACCTTTAAAGTACAGAAAAAAAATTTTAAACATATGTTAGTGAAGAATTCTATACTAGCATCAATTGTTCTAAAAAATGAAGACATTTCAAATAAGCACATTAAATAAATCATTTGAAACTAAAATAGTTCCACTACAAGAAATGCTAAAAGATTTCTTATTATTTTGAAGAAGGATAATACTAGTTGGAAATCAATTTCTATGGGAAGAAATGAAGAATGCAATAATGAATAAATATGCTGACTGATACAAAGGACTTATAAAAAAACTCTTACAACATCACTGATTAAAAAAATAAACATAATGACAATGCAGTAGTGGGTTTATAGTGAATGTATTGTGTGAAGCAATAGCACAAAGGGTGGGAGGGTAATAACTTAAGAGCCAATATCAACCAATTTGACCTCTTTGACATTTATAGAACTCTGGACCCAGCATCAGAATATACATTCTTTTCAAGTGCTCATGGAACATTTAAAGACGTTTTAGGTCTTTGTCTTCTAACCAGATGTTTTAAATTCTTCTCTTTAAGATATTCTTAAACAATTGTTGATTGTGAAGTATTCTCAAGTTAGCTAGCAAAATAAAGTATTTATTTTTTAATATCTTGGTTCCTGAAAGGACTCATGTCATACTGATACATTTTGGAATATTTATCATTTTGAAAATATTAAATCATTTAAATTATTCTTTCTATGAGAAGGTACAAAGGAGCATAGGAACACCTTGAAACACATTATCACAGTAACATATCGCCTTCAATGAATTTCAGAAGAGGAACCTCCTTTATTGTACACAAGTAATAGAATACATGGCTAGGAAAAACCTCTGGCACGTTTTCTCATTCCTTTCCCCTTCCCCCAGGCATTTCTATCAAGAGCTTGAAAGGAACAGAATGTTAATTGTATCTCAAGGTGATTGTTTCTCTCCTCTTATTTTTTCCTTTGGCTAATGCCATATGGTTGTTTTTCAAGACTACTGAGATCATGAAGGTAAGATAGCTTGAACTTTAGTTTGAAGCCTCATTAGATCACAATTTTTAGAATCAATAAGTTATTTTCTAACTAACACTTCTAGTGTTTACCAACAAAGTTTATAGAATACCATTCTAGAGAATAATATAAAGTAGGTCAGTTGTTTTTGATAATGTGTAACTTTTCTGTTCTGAAAATGCAAAGTACATATTATTTTTACATGAAATCACCATTATATATGGAAGATGCTTACCAAATACAAATGTTTTTCAGAGGGCTACATATTTTGTGCTACAAGGCCTATCTTTACTTTCTCTTGCTGAAGTCAAAAATTATGCAACCAATGCCACACCATTGCTAATACCTTGAAGAGTATTCCTACCAGTGAGAGTGAAAAATACAATCTAATATAAAATAGTGCACACAGAAAATTTGTACATAGCAAAGTGAGAATAACATTCTGGGTCTTAGGTATTGATTTGTCCTTTAACGTTCTTAAGTAGGAATGTAGCAGTTTTCTGTAATTATGCATTTATTTTTCAGTGCACTCAAAATAATTGGCAAAAGCATATCATCTTTTAAGGAACTTCAATAATTAATCTCAAGATTGCCATAAAAATCACTGCAATTATTTTACTTTGGCTTAGACAGCTCTGAGTTTTCCTCAAAATCATGGAGCAACTTATAACTCAGAGAAAGATAACCTAACTAATTTCTCTTATGTAAGAGCTGACCCAAAGATGATCTTTCTCTGCTGAGGCAGATTGGTACTCAGTCTAGTTCATTTACCAGCTTCCAGAAAATTGAAAAGATATAATTTTAAAATTACTGCTAATTGTTAACAATGTTAAGTTGATAGTATCGACCTTCACTAAATATGACAGTTAAAAACTTTTATTTCCTCAAAGCAAATATATCATGCTATAATATGTCTTAAGCCATAATCATATTTATTCATAACTTAAGTACATATTTATATATTGATGACATGATAGATCTTTAACTCTCAAAAAGGCTAATTCACTTTTGCCCTTTATATGTAAGATAGGGCATAAATCAGAATATTGTTAATATACATAGTTGATATTGAATATTTTCTCAGAATTGTGAAAATAACTTTTGATTTTATGAGAATTACATAATGTTTAGCCTGCAAAAATGGGCATATACTCTATACTATGCTAAGAGAACTAAATAATGCAAGTGTTATATGTTATATAATTTCATAGGTTAATAAAAACAACTCCAAAATACCTGATGATCTTTTGGTGAAAGGTGGGCATCCAACTAAAAGACTGTAACCATCAACTTCTCCCAACTACCTGTGATTCTGAACCGAAAAGTCCCTCAAAATGAATAAATATTTGTTTTAAACTTAGGAACTTAAAAACAGTAACACCAAAAGATAATATAAACAAATGACCTTTTGCCAGAATCTAGAAAGAAGGTCACTTTCTCTGAGCTTGATAGTAATGGGTTAAGAAAATACTAGATAGATAATGAACTCATTGATGCATTTCTGGAACATGAAAGGCAGCCATCCCACCTTCGTGGAAGGAGGCCAGCAAACATATCTACCAACCTTTCCATTTCTACTGCAGTGACGGTTTTTGTGACAGATGTGACCATTATGTACTTCTACTCTCTATTCTTTCCCTTAATCTTTCTTTATAAACATAGTAATAAAAAGTCCGTAGTAATCAGTATAAATAATTAAATAAGAAATGAGAAATCATTATTAATAAACATAGTAATAAGTCCATAGTAATAAATTTTTTATTACTTTAAATTAATTATTAGTTGGTATCTTTCTTTGGGTGGCTATAACAAAATACCATACACTAGGTGGTTTAGAAACAACAGAATATTCTTCTCACATTGCTGGAGGCTGCGAAGTCCAAGATCAAGGCTCTGGAAAAATCAATGTCTGATGAGGGCCCACTTTCTCTTTCATAGATATCTACCTTATCACTGTTTTCTCCCAACGTGAAAAAGAAAAGGTAGCTCTCTGGGGCTTCTTTTTATAAGGGCACTGATCCCATTTATGAGGGCTCCCCCAACATGACCTAATCACCTCTCAAAGAATCCACTTTCAAATACCATCACACTGGGGGTTAGGTTAAAACACATGAATTTTGGGTGGATACAAACATTCAGCAGATAGCAGTTGAGGTAGAAGGCTGAGAGAATGGTTCTAAGTGAAGTTGGAATGATAAACAGAACTCAGATTATGCAGCATCAGATAGACTAAAGTAAGGAGTTTGAAAACAGAGTATTTTGCAGATTACAATCATATACAAGTATAGATAAATTTATTTATATATAATTTTTAAATCTTCAAATTTCTTGACGAAATCTGACTTGTTTTAAAATTCTCTTTTTTGAAATGATGGGAGAAGATTACCACTTCAAAATTTTCTGTTTGATTATTTTGAAACTTGTTTTATAACTGAAAAATATTCTGAAATAGGCAAAGACTTTAAAAACGTAATAGATACAGATGGTTGGTCAGTTAATCATAAGAGTATTGAATAAGGAGTTATGAAAATAATTTATCTTTTAATTTTATTTTCACAAAACATACTTGTGTTATTGATAAATATTTGAGATCAAAAAAAGCTTTTCCTTTCAATAAATACATTCTCATTTCATGTCTCATCTTCCTTGCATAAAATACCCTTAATGTGTAATCTAAATTTTTATTTTTTTATTCCTCTGTGGCAAAGCATACATTTAAAATCAAGTATGAAGAAGTATAAGAATACAATCAAAGATTTCCCACAAGTTGTCCATACTTTTTCATTGCTTTTCTAATTTAATAGCAATTTATTTTAAAACAATTTTCTTTTATAAAGTTTTCCTCAGGACATCCCACATGTTTTCTAGAAATCAACAACTCTATTACATGTAATGATGAATATGATGGTATTGTAAATATATCAGTATAGCTTGATTTATATATTTAATTAAATGCTTCATTTAATTACAAGTCCTACAGACACAAGAGAAAAATGGATAAAAAACACAAGTAAGTCTCAGTAAGCAAATAACTCAGCTGTTGTGATAGAATTGCCTAGTTATGCTGGAGAGTAGCCTATAAGCCATCAGTCATCAGTGTGTTGTAGGCATCAATTAATTAGTATATTTTGTAGAGGAAATGAAGAATGCCATTTAATCTGATTGGCCTTTTAGGAAGAGGCTAGTTTAAAGGGTCTCTCTCTTGAGCACACACACACAAATACACATACACATTTTTTTGTATATACATGTGTTTTATATTTATGTTGTATTTGTGTGCACACACACTTTTTTATATATACATGTGTTTTATATTTATGTTGTATTTGTGTGTATGTGTATTTGTGACTTAGAGTGGAATGAGAAATGAGAGTTAAGAAGAAAAGAAAGGGGTCAGGAGGACCAGGACTGATGGAACTGAGGAACTCTCACCTGTATTTCGGACATGACCAATGCACTAAATGTTGGGGACCTACAAGTTCTCCCTAAGTCCCTGTGCCAACTGGTATTCTCCCCAACATTATTCTTCTGATATCTCCTTATACCTCCAGAAAACTTTCTCATAGGTGGGATAAATGTAAGGAAACTCCACAATGGTTCCTGATAGCCTACATGTGGTCCAACTAGATGTATCTTAGGCCAGTGCAGAAACACCCATCCATAGTTTATTGTTGGAAAATAAAATGATTTGTGGCCTCAAGGATGTTCCAAATGGCTCAGCAAAAAATTTGCGTAACTTATTACCTCGGGAATCACTGAGTTACTTAAGGTTTCTTTTCAAAGCATATATCATATTTAATCAGTTTGTAATTTTTTTCTGCCCTTAATTACATGAAACACCATTAAGCTATTCCACAGTCTAATATGTCATAGAAAATAGGATAAATTGAAAATCGTAGGATCCTCAAACTGGGTAAATTTTTTGCAGTTTGATACCAGTACATAGGAATTAAACGTAATCCAAAAGTTCCATTAATCAAGGGGAAAAAAAACACACACACACATACACAAAAAGCAACTGAATTAAACACAGTTCTTCTTCATTAGTTACACAAATAATGCAGACTATTTGCTATGGTCTGAGTATTTGTCTTCAAAAATAAATATGTTGAAATTCTAACCCCCAAGGTGATGGTATGAGGAGGTGGGACCTTTGTGGCAGTGATTAAGTCATAAAATCTGAACAGGGTTAGTGCCCTTATAAAACATGCCGAAGGGAGCTTATTCTTGTCTACCACATGAGGATACAAGCAGAAGGCATCACCTATGAGAAAGTGGGTCCTCACTAAACATCGAATCTGCCAGTACCTTGCTCTAGCAATTTCCGGCATGCAGAACTGAGAAGAATAAATTTCTGTTATTTAGAACCTACCCAGTTTCTGGTGTTTTGTTACAGCAGCTCAAACAGACTAAGACAGTGCTTAAAAGAAACCAATACTTACAAAAGCTATGCTGACATAAGGAAGATATTGGGTAATGATTTTGTTTGCTGGTTATGGATAGACTACATCAATGAAAAGCATGAAATTTATATATTTGTTCTAGTTAATAAAAGTGTGATCTTATATTTCAACAATAGGTCACTAGCAAGTTTTTTCGCTTAACTGAAACATTTTTTTCTTCTTCTACCAAGTTCTACAAATAGTGTTTGTTACACAGGTGGCCCTAATCCTTCATTACAAACTTCAGTCAACTGTGTAATCCCATTATCTAATAGATTTCATTTTTACTATTCTCAGATTGTGAACCTCAACTCTCTCCCCCACCTATCTCCTCAATGTTTACATACCTTTCATATCCCTCATTCTTATTAAACACTGAATCTGCTGCTGCAAGGATTATATGATATGTTTACTCAAATTAAGTGAATCTGCTTTGGTACATTACCAATCTCATTTATTAAGTTTTGCTTTAAAAGCTTATACTGACTTTTTGCCTTTTAAATTAGAGTGATTCGATATTGTGTGATAAATCAAGGTTATAAATATAAAGCTTATTTCTCATATCTGTGTTAGAGAATGGTGGGATTTATTTTCTGGAGACATGCATTTTATGACTAGATTACGCCATCTCCATCCCTTGGAACACGGCCCTCAACCCCACAGCTGAGGCTGGCACCAGCCCCAACAAAGGCAGCAACAGCAGGAAGCTTCTGTGCATTCATTGATTCATCTGGAACCATTCCAGTCCACACTCTACTCTTGAAGTCTGTTGATCTTCAACTGCGGATTCCTGACATCTACTTCATATTTTGATAGTTGCTTCTGCTACTTTCACTTTTATCAAACATTTCCAAATTCCTTTTGGCCTATGAAACTTCAGTTTCTCACTCAGCTCTTTACTCAGCTTTCTCTGACTTTAAAATCTTTTCTCATTACACATTTTCTCTCCAATTTCATTCCTAATTTCTGCTAATTAGAAGTTCACCAGAAGGGCTAAAGGGGAAAGGATTCAGAAATGCAACAATATATTTAAAGTATTTCTCAAATAATCCCCTTTTTCTTTTAAAATCTCTCCCAGATAGGCTCTAAACACACACACACACACACATGTGCGCGACAGGGTCTTGCTTTGTCACCCAGACTGAAGTGCAGTGGCATGATCATAGCTTAGTGCAGCCTGGACTTCCTGGGCTCAAGCAATCCTCCCACTTCAACCTTCAGCCTTCCACTTCAGCTAAGACTACCATGCCTGGCTAATTTTTTTTTTTTTCATTATTTTTTGTAGAGACAGGAGATCTCGCTACGTGGCCCAGGCTGGTCTCAAACTCCTGGGCTCAAACAATCCCCCTGTTTTGGCCTCCCAAAGCGCAGAGACTACAGGCATGAGCCAGTGTTTGGCCTGATATTTCAAATACTCTGCCACTCTATAATGTAGTTTTTTTGTATATATTTGGGGTTTGGAGGTGGGAGGTGTAGGACTGCTACGTGAGTCTATGAATTCTTATAGGATAAAACTTCTCCATTTTTGCTGCTCCTACAATTATCATGCGCCTAGGTGTGTTACTTTGCACATGAAGAATTTAAGTGAAAATAAAGTCTGCCCTTTTAGGGAGATGGCAGAATCTATGTTTTTTTAAGATATACTTTCCCACTCAAGGAGAACACAAAATGCCAAAGACACAGGTGAATGAATACAGGATTCCAACACAAAACACACATCCTCATGGGCTCAAACATTCATTCCTGGTACACACATGTATTATTCTATAATTGGGATGGCACAAAATCTACCCATGTATTTTTCTACTGATTCTACCCACTGAAAAATCTCTGCCTCACTAAGAGGTGGAAATTTTTACCGCTGCTGCCAATTCTGCAAAGAACAAAAAATTTCAGAAACCATTGCTACATGATCCCATTTCCAGTTCACTACTCTTTATCCTGGTGTCAGATGATGCTATTTGCACTGCATCTGACATGGCCATCCCCCACTGGAAACACTTACTTTTACATGAGAGCTTCAGGAGTGAATTAAATTCTGGTAACTACTGAGTGTGTTTGTCTTCAGGCACCTTTGTGCTGACATTAACCTTTCCTTTTTCTTCTAAGAGTACTGCACATATCTGAGAAATACCATGTCTTCTATGTATTCCTGGAATACACTCTCTGAATTGCATACATCCACTGCAAGGACACACATGTAACCCAGGCAAGTCAATTTGAGTCCTTCCCATAATTTCGTAATTGAAGAAGAATTCCCATAATTCCCATAATTTTGTAATTGTATGGAAGAATTTCAACTCCCTTGGATTTTAAGTAAAAGATGATAGGGTTATTGTTAGTTGCCCTTTTTCATAATATGGAGGAGCCTTATGTACAAAATGAAATCTAGTAAAAAGTTAAAGAGATAAGAAAGTCCTGGTAGCATTCAATCCGATAATCACATTGCCAGTATCTGAAGTCTTATTTTTTTTCTTCTTTCTGGTTTTGTGGGCTACTCCAGTATTCTTTCCTGCTACTAAGAAAAAAAAAAAATCTTTGGTTTTTCTTCAGGTAATTTGAGTTGTTATTCCATCACTCGTATCTGAAGACAAATAACTAATACTAAGATAGTTGACTGGTAATCTCAGAGTTCACACTGTTTGCAGTCTGCTATGCTCTTGAAAAGTTCAGAAAATTAACCTTCTAAATGTGAAAGCATTAGATCAATTCACAAAATGGTGGAAGCTTTCTAAAATATTATAGACTTTTTCAATGAGGTTGTAAGCTAACTTTCTAAATCAAAAATTTCTTAAAGTCAAAGGTGTTGTCCTTTCCTTTTTTTTGTAAAGTGTTGTACTCCCAAATGCCAGTTAGCAGTGATATTTACATCTTAATTTCAGCATTTGATTATTTAAAAAAACTACTTTTCCTACTTTAATTCTCATTGGTCTTATAGATAACTATGCACAGTAAAATATACCTCCAGGCTCTAGGTACTTCCTTTGTCTTAATATTCTTTTTTATTTAATCTGAAAAATCATGTATTTACTATAATACATATAAGATTATCTTAAAATTATAGTCTGAATTAAGATAACATTGACCAAATAATTTTTTTTTTACTACACAAAATATAACCTAGTGAAATTTACCTGTGCCACCTATTCTGAAAATTTTATCCATAATTTAGTGTTCTGTTTTTATCATCACTAACAAAATATTTACCCACAAAAGCAGCAGTCATTTATAGTAATTCTGGTACCAACATCAAAGGAAAAAATTGGTTTAAAAATGGTGCAAAAGCCATTTTGGATTTTAGTACAATGCATCACAGAAAATAACATGAATACAAATTTATAATATAAATACTCCAAAAAGTCTGTCAGTACCCAGAGTATTTTTACTGCTATATTAGCAATTGGTTTTTTGGATATGTTTTTAAGGGCCACATAAAAATAGATCCAAGGAACAAATTAAATTGAAGCCCTAGATTTAAGTGTTTGGTTTAAAGAATTTTCTACAACAAATTTCATGTTTATGTATGAAAAGTTATATAACCTTACATGAAAATGTCATGAAGCATTTTCTATACTATACTAAATGTGTTCCCCAAGAGGGAAAAAAATAAAATATCTAAAATAGATTAAGATTACAAGACCATCATAGATCTTTTGAACATGCATCTGTTTACAGAATTAACAGTATACAAAATGTTTATTTCATTATGGACCATAAAGAAATGAGTTGGTGACAACTATCCTTTGAACAATATTATCAACTCACTTTAGCCACAAGCATGTCCTGGGTATGTGTGTAAAAGAAATAGGTTCATTTATCCCTCATCAAATCATCCACAGGTTTACTTGGAAGTAAAGATGAAGGTACATAAATGTGAAATATGTCAAGTGTATTTTTTCTTTCTTTCAAATGACATCCCAAACATAGCCTCAGTAGCCTGAAATTATAAAATACTTAACTGGGCTTTTAGTCTACTACTAAGATTCATCAATCTGTTGTTGAAACATTCATTCAACAGTGTCAGTTTTTCTTTTACAATGGGGAAATTGTAGAAATGACAAATATTGTGGCTCCTCCACCACCTTCACACCCAGGAGAGTTGGTGGAACCAATGTTACCATTTTAGTTGTTGCCACCATTGCAACCTCAACTGACACAACCACAATTACAAACAGATCCTCTTGGTATTAGATGAGTAGGAAGTGATTGTAAACAGGCTGGATTTGGACAAAAAGCAAATCTAGACAGGCATGTTTCAGGGTTCAGTAGTATGCTTCATGTTTCATACAGATAATTCATATTCAAAATTACATTTTCTCTTTGAACTAGATGGTATTCCTTATTTACTTACATTATAAATCTAAGACCATGTGATAAGCATGACTGGAGAGGTTTAATTTTTATAAACAAAAATAGCTATAAAATACAAAGCTGCCGCTGCATGCAACCTTACTGCAATCAGTATATCATTCCTGTGGCAATTGCTGTCACATTATATTGTGAATAAAATTTTTCTATAGAAATTAAATGATTTTAAAACTCACCTATATGAAACATTTAATGCTTTTCAGCCTGCTTTCTGGCTGATTTTGCTATTTGACATGCTAATTTGGGCAACCTTGGTCCTAATATTCTTAACATGCAAGTAGAGCAGATCTCTGGCTTGATAAGATTCAAGGTTGAGAAGAGTATAAAAAATGAATTATCCAAGCTGAGAACAAAATACTGGTTGGCACATTAAAACCAATGTGTTAACTACTGGCATTAGAACAGTTTTAACCTACCTTAGCCGTGAGAAGACTGTACGTGGTCTTTTCCTCATAAAAGAACATATGCATTGAGGTTGGTGTGACCCATATCTGAGAAGGAGCATGCTATCCTTTTTTAGTTCTTTCAGGGCTGTATACACCAAGTAACACATCCAACTGTTTGCAGCTGTAATGTGTCCTGATTGGCTGATGCCCATAAAATAACAGTTATTACGTTGTCAAATGTCCTGAAGATTATTCCAGGATTTTAAGAATAAGTAACCCAAACATAGTGGAGGGTATTGCTAAGGAGAAATTTTAAAAATTAAACAAATGACAAAGTAATTACAATGAGAACTCTCTAAGATATCTGAAAATCTTGTATGTATCATTTGCACATCTAAGTTTTATTTTTGTTATACTCACTACTTGTTCCTCCACAATAGTATTAGAATTGATAAAATTAAAGAGCTTTCCTATTTCCTTCCTTCTTTTTTTATTCTTTCCTTCCTTCTTTCCTCTTCTCTATTTTTTTTAAGTTATCTGAAAGAGAGATCAAGGATGAGCTAGGTGGAAATTTGTTACTCAATATATAATCAAAGAGTAAAACAAACTCCAAAAGTTGGAAGAGAGGTTTAGCTGTACATAGAGAATGAAAAACATAGCTCTGGATTTTTAGAAAGAAAGAATTAGGGTTCAGCCTGAGATATGTGTTTGTGTTGCTCCGAAGTAGACAGTGTGGTATATCCTTATTTATCTTTCATTCACAAGGAAGGCCTCCCATAATATATACTAATTCTTCTAAATTTCTATCAAGTGATTTTTGAAAATTACTTTATATATTTTATTTTTTTTCCCAACTTTAAAATATCTTCTGAGACCCACACCCCCAAAATACTTAACAATGGAGGGAAGAGTATGGAGGAAACAGTGGTAAATAATACTGTCCCTGGCATATGATGTTTCAACTTAAGATTTTTCAACTTTATGATGGTGCCAATGTGATATACATTCAGTGAAAGTCATACTTTAAATGTTAACTTTCCATCTTTTCCAGGGCTACCAACATGCAGTACAATACTATTGCTGGGCAGCAGCAGTGAGCCATAGTTCTGTCGGTTATGTGGTCATGAGGGTAAACAACTGACACCACAGTGACCTGTACTACCAATGTTTTTTTGTTGTGTTGTGTTTTTTTAAGTTGTGTTTTGTACATTTACCTCCCATCACGTATACAAAATGCCCATGTTGGACTTACGATATTTTCAATTTACAATGTGTTTATCAAGATCAAGAATCCCATCAGAAGTCAGGGAGAATCTGTGCTCTTTATTTTTTGTATATCCAGAGCCTAAGCTAGAAAGATACTATAATGTTTAATAAACATGCATTGGAATAGCTTGGCAGACATTCCAGATCTTCTTTTTTACTTTAAAAGAAAAAAATATGACCTGCGTTGGTGGATATAGGTAGCATTTTTATAAACTTGCTTTCCTTTGAGAACCATTTGAAATTTGGGAGAAAACAGAATCTGTATAAAAACAATATGTGAGTATTTTTCTGCTTTAAGGCTGAACTCAGGGAACACTGGACAAAATTCATTTTCAAAAGCAGACTGCGTTATAAGCCTAGATTGAATTTAAAGGAGTGAACTGAAGTATGTGGATTTCTTTTTTTTTTTTTCTTACAGATAATGTGGTAGTCGTTTCTGTAAAAAGCAAAACATCAGAAAGAACTAGGTAAGTGATGCACTTGAGTACTCACACTTGCCAATGAACATGGCAGGTCAACATGTCAGCATGCTATGTTAGAAGTGCACTGCTATGAATATTTCCTAATACTTATAGCAAAAGAGCTCAATCTATTTTACTTTAGCTCTAACCCTTACAAGAGCAGACATCCAGAAAATAGAGCACCTTATCTCATTTTATTAGTTAAAGGAAATGGCTCATTCTACTTTATCCCTGTGATTTATTTTTAAATTAGGAATATTGATCCCCTGCCAACATTCATACTTCATTTGGGAATATGTTATGGTCTCATGTTTGATCAGAGAATAAAGAAATCTTAACATTTAAATAGGTATGGGTACCTGAAAATGAAACAAAACATTAACAAGGAAAACAGCAAAAATATACCAAAATAATTATAATCCTTTCACTGATTGTGTTTTAGTTTCAATATTCATTATAATATATAGTAGACCTATATTTACTATTGATATGTGATGAAATGATTTTACAATATTGATAAGAAAACAATTAAGACGTCTCTAAATTTTATAAATGCTAATATAGTAGTTGAAAACTAATTGAATAGTTTAAAATTAAAAATAAAAAAACCAAACTCAAAAACTATGAAGATACCTCTGTCTAAATATCATCATAAGCTTAGGTTGCTGTTTAGACTTTGGAAGGCTCACCAACAGGCAGTATAATAGTGTGTGTGTGTGTGTGTGTGTGTGTGTGTGTGTGTGTGTGTTTTCATAAAGGGTTATTTTTATGCTCTATCATTAATTCAACAAATATATATGATTATCTACTTTCTGTGAAGGTATTGTGACATGGTTTAGGCAGTAGAAAAGCTTGGAGTTTAAAAAGGGAGAGATATTGAGTTTTAAAATTATAATTAAAAATGTAGTGTAAGAATTGTGGTATTGGGAATTCAGAGATGGCATAATATGGTGAGGTAATTCAGGCTCTGAATCCAGATCTGGCTTCCAAACTGACTCCATTCCTTGCTATTGTAGTTGGTAAACAATTTATTGTACTTCTCTCAGTTTGCATTTCCATGAAATAGAGATCAAAGCAAATGTATACAGCTAATGTGAGTAGGCCTTCAATGTATGTTGAATGTTTCTTTCGGTTAAGTGGGTGGAAGGCAAAATCAGTAAAAGACTACAAATATTTTGGCTAATTAAAACAATGTAGAAACACAACATTGAAAACATGTACCTAGGCATAAACATTTTTTACCAGTTTTTTAAAAATTTCATACAGGTGCTATCCCATAAAACTAGCTAAATTAAAATTACTTACTTCATAAAATAATACATCTTAAAAAGCAAACAACATTTACTTTGTAAAATCTAAAATTCCTTTAAAAACAGGTTTTATCAGGTTTTACTACAATCATTAGAGTTTTCACAGACTCCCTAATTATCATGCTTTCTTTAATAAGATTAACACTGAAAAAAGCTATTATTAGTAGGCCTCACTAATTATCACAAGTGATGTCACTCCTGTGCCTGCTATCTAGATTCAGAAACAGAGAAACTCCTTGCACTCCAGTACTTCTCATGTCTATTTCTAATCACTTCTTGTTTTCTTGCCCAGAGGTACTACTAATTTAACCTCTAAATGCCTAAATTAATTTTGCTTATTTTTGAATTCTATATAAAAATCATACAGACACACTCTTTTGCATCTGGTTTCTTTTACTCAACATTTTATTTGAGCAAGTCATCCAAGCTATTGCTTATAGCAATAGTTGGTTCATTTTCATTGGTATATAGTATTCTGTGGTATGATTAATTTATTACATGTATTACAATGTATTACATGTAATTACAATGTATTAATCAGTTTTCTTTTTGATGGACATATGTGCTGCTTTAAGTTAGAAGCTATAATAAATAAAGCTGTTATTTAAATTATTGACATGTATTTTGATTAGCACAAGCTCCCATTATTTGAGTATAAATGCTTGTAGACTTATGATGAGGTTATGTCCTGATAAATCCATCACAAGTTGAAAATATTATTAAGTTGAATATACATTTAATGTACTTAACCTACTTAACATCATAGCCTAGCCTAAATGTGCTCAGAACACTTACATTAGCCAACAGTCAGACAAAGTCAGCTAACTCAAAGCCTATTCTTAATAGAATGTGGACTATCTCATGTAATGTATTGAATACTGTATTGAAAGTGAAAACAGGATGGTTATATAAGTACTCTGTGTAAGGTTTCTACTGAATGCCTATTGCTTTTGCATCATCATAAAGTGGAAAACTCAGATGTTCAACCATCATAAGTGGGAATCAACTGCATATATCTTGAAGTCGAATTTCTGTATACATGCATTCAACTTAAATCCTTATTGCCAAGATGTTTTTCTTTTCTATAACTTTTAAGTTCAGGGGTACAAATGCAGGTTTATTACATAGGTAAACTTGTGTCATGTGAGTTTGTTGTATACATTATTTCATCACCCAGGCATCAAGTCTAGTACCCATCAGTTATTTTTTCTGATCCTCTCCCTCCTCACACCCTCCACTCTCCAAAAGTCTCCAGTGTGTGTTGTTCCCCTCTATGTCACCATGTGCTCTCATCATTTAACTCCCACTTATAGGTGAGAACATGCAGTATTTGTTTTTTTGTTGTTGTTGTTCCTGTGTTAGTCTGCTAAAAATAATGGTCTCCAACTCCATCCATGTCCCTGCAAAGAACATGATCTCGTTTTTTTGTGTGTGTGTGTGTGTGACTGCATATTATTCCATGGTGTATACGTACCACATTTTCTTCATCCAATAGATCATTGATGGGCATTTAGGTTGATTCCATGTCTTTGCTATTGTGAATAGCACTTCAATGAACATATGCATGCGTATATTTTTATAATAGAAAAATTTATATTCCTTTGGGTATATACCCAGTAACGGAATTACTGGGTTGAATGGTATTTCTCTTTAGGTCTTCATGCTTTTCAAAGAGATTGTACCAAGCTATACTCTCATAAATCAGATATGGAATTCCCTGTTTATTCATATCCTCAAACACTTGATGTTGCCAATCTTTACTAATATGAACTGGCAATTCATTGTGTGTCTCTCTCTCTGTGTGTGTGTGTGTGTGTTTTAAACCACTGTATTGAGGTATGACTGACATAAAAAAGATATGAATATTTAATTTAGCAACTTAGTTAGTTTGGAGTATACAAAATAATTATACATCCATGAAATCCTCACCTCAATCTATGGCATAAGCATATCTATTACCTCTAAAAGTTTCCTCCTACTGTCTGAATATTATGATTATTTACTTGAACTTCCACAATGACTGGACTGTTATAGGTTAAATTA
Source organism: Pan paniscus (assembly GCF_029289425.2). Taxonomy (NCBI): domain Eukaryota; kingdom Metazoa; phylum Chordata; class Mammalia; order Primates; family Hominidae; genus Pan; species Pan paniscus. Next base: position 116,471,169 of record NC_073253.2, on the reverse strand, counting down.
TGTTCTACTAAAATTCATATGTTGAAATCCTGACCCCTAGTACCTCAAAATGTGACCTTATTTTAAACAGGGTTATTGTAGATGTTATTAGTTAAATGTAGATGTGGTCATACTACAGTAGAGTGAACCCCTAATCCTATATAGCTGATGTTACAGAAAGAGAAAATTTGGACAGAGAGACATAGGGAAAATGCCTTGTGAAGACTGGAGTTATGCTGCCACAAGCGGAGAAATGGCAGATTGCCAAGAAGCCAGCAGAAGCTAGGAAAAAAAAAACAGAACAGATTATCCCACAGAGTGCTTAGAAGAAATTAACTCTGCTGCTTACTTGATTTTGGATATCTAGCCTCTGGATTTAGAAGAAAATGCATTTCTATTGTTGCAGCCACCTAGCTTATAGTACTTTGTTATGGCAATTCTAGCAAACACATATAGTAACTAATGTTTAATTTGTATTTGTTTACTAATGTTAGTATTTAGATAGTCTCCTTTATGAAGTCCTTATTCTAAGAGCATTGCCATGAATCATCAGGAGAGGGGAATTTTGAGGTTGATCTGTTTTCCCTAGTTGCTTATGTGATGTAAAATATTCTCAGAAATATTCAAGTAATTGTCCAAAAAATGTGACGGAAGGAATTGCAAAACTGAGGCTGAACTGGCTCTGTGTCTAGTGCTATAGAGAGGACCACCAGAGCTGAGATTGGAAGGGCGTCATCAGAGCACTGGAGCCTAGGGCACTGGGAGAGTTGAACATAGGCTGAGTTGAGAGGAGCCTAGGGCACTGGGAGAGCTGAACATAGGCTGAGTTGAGAGGATGAGGAGGCAGTAAAAGACAGGTTATGAGTTAAACCAGATCAAACTTCAGCCTCAAATGCCAAGAAGAATAGCAGAAACCAGGGCAACAAGTGATACTTCAAGAGATCACAAATGGCAGAAGAGAATCCCAGCTTTTCTTTGCTTTGCTAACATTATATAAAAAGGATCTAAGACAAAGGAGAAGCAAGGATTGGTTTCCCAAGGGACTGAGCATTTTTACCCAAAGCAGACTGAAGGAAGAACACAAACTATTCATTTATATTTTCAAAGTAAGATAAGCATTAAATCAGATTAGACTTTTGTTATTTTTTTTTCTGCTAAGCAGAATATAAGGCTTGGAGAAAGATTGGATATAGTTGAAATAAAGCAATTGTATTTTCTTTTCTGTTCATCAGATTTGAAGGAAAAGGTGTGACCTTCTCAAATGTGTCAAATATCACATAATTTCCATTGTCAGGAAACTGATTATTTCATGACGCACACACAAAAAAGGGATGAATTCCTGATTGATGTCGGTGCTTCTTCCTAAGAACAAAGAAAAAACATTGAGCTTCCCTAAATAGGAATATTCACTGAGGCATTGCTGTGGAATGCTAAAAAAATGAAATTTTCAACCTTTGCAATCCTGAATTTGCACATAATGAGGCCACAGATTAACAATACAATTATATATTTTCTATTATAACTGTCAGTATACTTAGCACCCGTCCCCCAAAAAAACCCGAATGTGTGATGTGGTATTTTTAGCTCTGTGGTCCTATAATTTTTTTGCATGCATGTAGCATGTTTCTTATTACCAAACATATTCTATGTGGGCTATTTGCTCTTAAGACAAATCTAGTGAATTTTGTACTTGTTTCTACTTTGTAAGAGGCAGGATCACCTTTTCAATTTTGGGGAACAGAGCTTCTTCTTCAAATCATTTGAATGAGCAAGAAAATCTACAAATTCATTTTTTAAGGGCATTTAGCAATGTGGTTGGTTGTCAGCTTAATGTGAGAAAAATAACATTTTATGCAGCAGTAAACAAATAGAGGAGTAAATGAGTTAAAGAGAAAACACCATTTACAATGCTATCAGAAAAAAATGTTATCTAGGAATGAATCAAAGTGCTAAGCCTTCCACAGGTAAAATTCTAAATTCTATTTATAACATATATAGATATCTTAAATAAAGTGATACGCTATGCTCACACATGGAAATATATAATATCACAGATATGTTAATTGCCATAAAGTTAATCCACATACTCAATGAAATTCCAATTAAAATCTAAACAGGAATTTACACAGAATGTTTTAATTCCTAACATTTAAGTAAAAGATTAAAAAGTCTAAATCTACCAAAATAATTCGGTAGGAGAAAGATCAGGAAGGGATGTTCGCTTACAAATGGCAGGACTTATGAAGGAATTGAATTTTAGACAATGTGGTATGAACACAGAATGGCCAAATTAATCATTGTAGTAGAAGAGAAAGTCCAAAATCAGAAGCGGCTACTTAAGGAACATGTGACAAAGGCAGCATAATTTATTGAAAAAATAAGCAACTATTGAATAAATAGAGCTCTGAAGTTGATAATTCACATGGTAAAAATAGCAACAAAAAAAGTGACATACTATATACACAGTTCAACTATAAATCATTTAAGAATGTTAATGTCAGAAATAAAACTTTTTAAACTTCAATTTAAAATTTAAGTTCTTACATTCTGGGTTTTGGTATAGAGTGGACTAGGGAGTTGTTTTTTTTTTTTTTAAATTTTAAGACCCATTTAGCATTGTCCCCCCAAATTATTAGATTTTACTATATTAAAGGTAAGAACTTTCTTCATCAAAAAGAAACCTTTAAAAAGAGTGAAAGAACAAATTAAAAATGAAGGAAAATACAATCCCCACAACTAACAAAGAAGTATTATCAATAATACTTTAGAATTACTACAAATCAGTAAGGAAAGTAAAAAATACCCAATTGAATAAAGATGGTAAATATGTGTGAATAGACATTTTACTGAAGAAAAACTAAAAGAATAGAATCATTATAAATCAGAAAAAGGTTTATCAATACCACAGTGAGATACTGCTTTACATTCCATTGACAAAAACTATGTGATGTGAGAGGGATGTAGCTCCACAGAATCTCTTCTACATACGAGTATTAATAAATACAAATATTTTCAACAGTTTAGCATTTTCTCATAAAGAAAACATCACATACTTATAAGAAAATAATTTTACTCCTAAATTTATATTCAAGATAAACTTGCTCATATATAATGACATCTCCAAGAGTGATCAAGGAATATTGTTCACAGTAGAAAACAAAAACACTGGAAATGATCCAAATGTTCAAGATGAGGAAAATGCAAATGAGCTGTGGGATATTTACACAATGGAATATCATAAAGTGGTAAAATGAATACACTATGCTAACATGCAGTAATATATATGAATATTTACAAAATACTATTTACTGAAAAAATTTAACTGCAAGACTCTATGAAGCATGAGGGCTTTTAATAAAATAAATATAACTAAAATAAAAAGTATGCTTTCTTGGGAAAGATTTAGATGCACGTAATATCAAGAGGAAAGCATGTGGATGATGAAAACAGGCTTCTGAAAGATAAAATTACATTAAGTCAAACAAAACAAGTCAAAGAGATGGGCAATAGCATGTTTGGATGAAGGTTAAGTTGTTGTCTGATGGATTCACTTTTACTTACAACATAAATAAAAATAAACTAAACATATAGAGGAAATAAAAAGCTGGCCATATTTAGACCAGCAATTAAAGTGGGTCAAGTTTTCTGATTAATCAAATTCAATGCTTATGAGAGAAGGGAAATCCTAAGGAATTGTAATTAACTATTACAGATGGGAAAATGTGCAACACACCTAAACAGTGTTTGATATAAAAATGACTGGATAGACTGTCATTTTTATCTATCTATTTGATTTTACTCCAAAGGTTAATTGGGTAGAACTTCAGAAAACATTCTGATTGTACTGTGCTTCATCTATTTTTCATCTCCACTTGTGTACGCTCTGATTTCATTTTTATTTCTTAGCAGAAACACTAAAAGAGGATCCTGGGCACAAGCACTTGCCTCTATAGATTTAGAAGAGACTCCATCCTCTTGAGCAGGTTCCAACCACTACAGTAATGGTTTATTCTAGTCATAAGCCCTCTAGGCAACATTAAATATCCATCCATATATCCCCCCCCATTATCCAGTTAAGTATTAATATATAGAAAATGAACAGATGACATAAGAAGCCATAAGGAAAGAGATTGCAAAACATCCTATAAAATATGATCAGAGCTGTATTGTGACAACCTGTTCACATGTTTGTGTTATTCTTTAAAATAAACTCCTGAATGTAGGGACGGTGTCATTTCAAAAATTGAACCAGTGATGCCTCATAAGTTTCTGGTACTCTGTAGAGGTGAAAGAAAAAGAAAGAAAGAGAATGAAAGACAAAGAAAGAGAGGAAAGAAAGAAAATAAAGGAAGAAAAGGAAGGAGAGAGAAAGAGAAAGAAAAGAGAGAAAGAGAAGAGAGAATAGAAAGAAACAGAGAAAAGAGAAAAAGAAAGAGGAGAAGGAAAAGAAAAGAAACAAAGAAAAAATGTTTATTATATAATATATGCTATATCTTATATCATAGATCAGCTAAAAAACTAAGAAAAATGGGCATTTTGATGAAGGGAAAAAATACAATGCTTCTTAGAAGGGACGTGCAAAGGAATGTTTCTGATGAGAAGATATACTTTTGCATGCTATGAAATTCAATGTTCTCACAAATATTTGAGAATAGGCTACTATTCCCAAAAAGTAGCCTAGATAATCATTTCTCTCTTTATACTCTTTGTTTATTAAAGCTCCCCTTAATTAACCTGGTTATTGTTCCCATTCCCTTTCAGAATTGCATTCTCTATCACTCAAACACAGTAACTGCCACATTGCCCTAAATAACTCCCAGCTTGGCCACTCTGCATTGGCAGCATTTTTTTCTAACTGATAAGAAATAGGGCTCTTGGAAAAGATAATTTAGTAGAGTAGAATATCAGTGGATGGTCACATACACACTGAAGAGGAAAAGAAAGGGGCTAGAATGAATTGGTAAAAGGATACCAAGAAACCCTCAGATAAAACTATAAAACTATTGGAAGGTAGAATGAAAATTGATGAAAGCAACACCACCACCAGCTTCACAACAATCTAATAGTTGATGAGAACTGAAACTGCATAACCCAGGTAATAACTGTACCATTGGCTCATTTATTTCTTTGCAATGGCTTAAAACTCTGGCCTGATTTTTATATATAAAATTACTATATAAGCATATCTAATTCTTGTGTCCTCTTTATTGATGGCTAATAATGGGTGATTTAAATTATGGTGTTTACCTTAGATATATGGTTAACAATATGAGATAATCCAAAGGTTTGAATCTGAACCAGGTCACATGAGCCTATGCTCTTTGCTCCTGTTCATGCCTTATTTCTAAAATACATCACAAATTTTCTGGTAACATAAACTATATATCAATTATTTCAAATTTTGTTTTAAAAAAGGACATATGTAAAGCAAAAAGCAAAATAAAAAAAATAAGAGTTCAGTTGATGGAACCCTCTTGAAACAAGAATTTAAGAATGCCTGCTCACAGAATAGTAATGCCAAGATAAAACTGGAAAAATAGTTAAGAGAGGCCAGCTCTAAATAATAAATGAATAACACATCGTCAGGACTAGAAGAGTAGATAAGAAACAAAGTACTCTTTAAACACAATTTCTAAAGACATCTATTTCAAACTTACAATCTGAAAGTGTAGGGGAACCCTGGTCTTTGGTAGAAAATTGCCCTGCCAGCCATGTGGAATAGAATAAGTACCCACACCTAAAAAAATTACAGTGACAGGCAGGTAAGGATTTTAATAAAAATGTAAATTATGACCTTAAAATCAACAAGGACTATATTTCTTCCAAATAGGCATCAGAACCTTACTGAAATAATATTAGCAAACAGAGGAAAAGCCAGAATAAAGTTTGAAATAAAGTATAACAGACATACTTGTTTGCAAAATAGCCTAAACCAGGTGACTGTAGAGTGGATAAGTGATAATTATGAAATGTTAATAAAATATCGAAAGTGTAGGGAATGAGCTTTGGACAGAGGTTTGGGAGAAATGGACTGAAGTATTTTACAGAGAAGAAAAATTAGTTAAAAGTAATAATTAATATTCAATAAATAATTGAATTATTGTAATGTCTAAAACACATGAGTGTATAAATAAAGTTAAATAAAATATAAAATAACACATGCACCAAACGATTGAAGATCAGGAAAATAACCTTAGCAAAAACAGCAGTATTAGGCAGCATAATGATTTTTTAGTGTTGTCTTTGAATAGGGAACATTTGAAGATTACTGTACGTAGTCCAATTTGAGAAAAACTTCTCTAATGAGGTGATAGATAGATGGGATTAATGCAAAAAGTATAAAATGAAAATTAAAGAAAATAACTTTAAAATAATATAATGCTTAAAACTAAAATAGCCTGTTAAACATTTGACATATTAATTTTACTAGTCAATGAACACAAGAGAATACACTAGGACATACATATCCACTTTAAGCAAATTAATAATAATACATAATACAAAATACTGTCTGTGTGAAATCCTTCTTAAAGGTAGACTGTGTAACTAAACCAGAACTCTTTTCTAAAATCACAAGTATAAAAAACATAAATATCAAAAACATCTCCATGGTTCATTAACTCTTCTAATGTGTCATGTTTTTCACTACACAATCATTTTTAAGGAAGACTAATCACAGATATCAAAAAGTAACACAGCACTCTCCCAGAGAATAAACCATTTCAGAAACTGATATTTTGTCTCATCTATGTAAGTCTAAAACTGAGAATTGACATTTCTTGCTTAAAATTTATAAATCTACAACTCAGAACAACTCTTTAATTAATACAAAGAAGCTATATCTATAGAAAAAAATGTGAATGGGCAACTGAATTTCATGAATTATCAAGAACAAATATTATGTATGATGACATAATGGGAAGTTAGGATTTGCCTCACAACTTGGTTATGAGAAATTCTATAACCTGTTAGAAGAGATTAACACAAATCATTAATGGTTTCATTTGTTTCATCATTGTTATACCTGATATACATCCTGCCGGCAGAGTGGAGTGACTAATGTGTGATTAAAACAAATACCATTTCCCTTTGCCTGTCTGACAAACTCATTTTCATCCTAAAAGATAACTCAAATATTTCCTCTGCTGTGAAGACTTCTAGGATGCTTTTATGTTTCTTACATTCTCCTTCATCTGTGCTTCAAGAACACTGTACATATATCTCCTAGGACCCATCGCAATACTGGGGTGGGTTGTTTGCATGTTCCTGTTTCTCAAGAGTATCTCTGCATGCAGAAATTGTTGTGAAATGCTTGTGGAATGGACAGAGAGATAAATAAACGATGGGTTTTGCAGCGTTATGATCTGATAAATAAGACGTACAGAAGCCAGAAAGTCTCCCTAGCTTGCTGGTTTTGTGATTACGAAGATTCTTAACTTTATGAACAGTAACAGAAAGTGACTTCTCACTATCTATTTATCAAGTGGCTGGTTCCTACTTATATCATTCAAATTATTCACTATCAGTTCAAATGTATTTTGAAATATTGTCATTTGTCACTGCCTTATAACATCCCTTGCATGGTTTTCAACAACCTTATCTTCTTCATTGAATATTTTAAAACTTTTCTTATGCAAGCTTCTTTTCCTACTAAATTTTGATGCCCCAGAAAGCATTGGCGAACACTAGAAGAGACCTGTTTGCAACCAGACTGAGGAGCTCAATTGTTTTTACTTTGAACTCAATAATTGTTGCTTATTATTAATTTAAATAAATTGGCTATATACTTATTCAGAAAATATCAAAGGAAGCTAGAAAGAAGACATTTGTGCAAAAACTGCCAACTTTCTCGAGTAAATCTTTCTATACATAATATATCCACTACATATATAGTGTGTATAAGTATATATAAATGTTCAAAAATATTCAAAAATTGTTAACTTTCTTCTGTTACTTCAAGAAATGTTTACCTTGAATGAAATTGGGTATGAGATAAGGTTTATAGAAAGAAGTGTTTGTTTCTGGTGGGAGTTATTTCATTGCCTTCTTAGAATCATCCTGTTAGTGTACCAGAATAAATCTGTGGTAAGAAACAGCTTGTGTATTGAATATCCACTGGATAATTGAGGTTGTCTTTCTCTAGATAATTCTTACTAAATCCTGTGATTTAGATTTATACTTAGAAGCCATTGAGAATTTACTGTGTAGCATGACAAACACTATTCTCTTTAATATTTTTGCTCTATATCAGATTTTGCAGTTAAAAATCATAACCTCTTCTCAGATCCAAACATATAGTTTACCAGAAATTTCAAAACAGAATGGTGGAAGATGCCTTCTAATAATTGCTTCTACATAACAGATTGCTTTTGCCACCTGATCTATTTTAAATGACACAAAACTGAGGTGAACAAGTAGAATTAGACCCAATAAACTGATGAATAGGGTATGTTATTCTCTAAATCCAGAATACAAAAGTTATTATTTGTTAAGACTTTCAAAAAGTTGACAGAGTAAGACATACGCAAAAACATGAAAAAAAGATTGTTTTATTTCATGCCTAGGCACAGAAGCAGAGGATTAGAACAGAGAAGATTCTTGGAAGGAACGTGATACAACCCCTTGATTTATAGATGAAGACATTTAAGACAGTAGAAATTAAGAATTTCCCCCAAAGACATCTGGGCATAAAAGAAAAAAATAAAGAGTTTAAAGTCTTGACATTAGTATCATAGGTAAACACATTACAATGCCTGGCTCAGGCATTGGCACTATGTAGACCTCCAAAATACTTTAATTCTCTTTCCTCTTCCCTTTATTTTTTTCACCACTATACAAAGTATCATAACACAGGGTTAAGAATATCATTTCATGACCCATTCTTCCTGGGTACATAATCAATATTCTGTCACCTAGTAGCTGGGTAACCTTGGGCAAATTGTAGACCCTCTCTGTGCCTTGGATTCCTCAAGTATAAATAAGGACTACAGCATAACTTGTATCACAGAGTTATTGGGAAAATTAAGTAAATATATGTGAAACTGCTTAGAGTCATGGTATACAAGACATACTGATGAAAGCTACCTATTAATATTATGATAATAATGATTATAATTTTCTGCTATCTCATTTCTTGGCATTTGTCTACTTACAAAGCATCCAGTGCCACCCCACTTTTTTTGCTCTCTTATTTCTCACACCAATTATTCAGGATATTCATTAGTCTCCTGTTATCCAAACTGACTAGCCATATAGTCTAAGCTGTCAAACTGTAATAAAAAACTGAAGATATTCCGACAAATTAGCTCATCTAATATTTATAGTGCTAATGGTTTAATATATCACACTTGTCAAATACAGGTTTTATTTTAAGTGTAATTTTTTTCAATTATTGATATTTAAATAGTGAGAGAAATATATAGAGGAATATAAGACTGTGTGGAATCAATAGGGTCTGTGTTTTGGAGTTTGTTAGGGTCTTATCTGGGTGGCTAGTTGGTTTTTCCATCTGCAGGTAAAACCAACCATTACAAGTAGACAATAAATAATTTTAGCTAAAGATTCTGATAATTACTTCTACATATGGCCAAATTTGAGAAATATCAAAATAATAGAAATTCTATTCAGTGTGATGAATGAAGAGATTTATAAATTAAAAATAATTTATGAACTGGAGCAAAAAATTGACCCAAAAGTATGTATACTTGGTATGTATTTTGTATGTGTGTGTGTAGTCAAACATGTATACACACTTACATTCATATATAGTCAAACACAGAAGAGACATTTTCTTTCATCTAACACACAAAAGTGAAAATATTAGAGCTAATGGTAATTTATCCTGGAGACTTCACTTTAAAACAAATCAATTGTCCTAGGTACAATAATATGAACATTTATAATGTTTATATTTTAATAGATTTTTATTGATATTGCTTTTCCATAAGCATTCTCTTATTTTCTCTAAAAGCTTCAGGGAAACAACCGTGTTATAAAATAATAAAAATGTAGGCCAAATTTATGATAACTTTGTAGTCATTTTGCTTTTCTGTGTATATCCTGTTAAAAACATTTTCTTCATCTCCAAATAGAAAACAGCAAAATAAATCAAAGTCTTTACTGGTTTTTACCCACTGTAGACTTACCAGCTATGACCAACATTGTTTCTGCATGCAGACTACTAACATCAAGAGTAAAACGCTCTCTGAAATATTGTTAAACTTTAAAAATCACACATAACATCTTAAGGGATAAATTCCAAGTCATATTAAAGTTACTGAGCTGAGAGTTTCTATTAACATTTATAACCTACCTGTATGCATTAACAAATCTTTAAAAGAAGACTTTTTGGCTGGGCACAGTGGCTCACGCCTGTAATCCCAGCACTTTGGGAGGCCGAGGCAGGCAGATCACAAGGTCAAGAGATAGAGACCATCATGGGCAACATGGTGACACCCCGTCTCTACCAAAAATCCAAAAATTAGCTGGGCATGGTGGCATGTGCCTGTCGTCCCAGCTACTCAGGAGGCTGAGGCAGGAGAATCACTTGAACCTGGGAGGCAGAGGTTGCAGTGAGCTGAGATCACACCATTGCACTCCAGCCTGGGCAACAAAGTGAGACTCCATCTCCAAAAAAAAAAAAAAAAAAAAAAAAAAAGAATGCATTATTTAGGGTAGGAAAACAGAGATACTTTATTGCCTAAGGAATATTATAAAGTCTGAATAACTAAAGAAAATAATGGCAGTGCTTTATTGCCTAAGGAATATTATAAAGTCTGAATAACTAAAGAAAATAATGGCAGTGTCTACTGAAAATAATGGCAGTGTCTACAATCTGGAAGAAAGGGAACTTTACATAATGGACATTGACTATTTCCAGTTCACTGACAAAATAATTACTATCTTGAATGAGGTGCTGTTTACATTTCGAGTGATAAAACTTCCACATTTCCAGACACAGTTTTCACCAGACTTGGAACTTAATTATATCTGACTTCAATGATCTGATATGACAGTCATGAAAAGGTTGGTATTCCTGCCTGTATGAGAGTTACATTTCTCATTTTAAATTCTAAAGTGGCATTTGCTTTTCTTCATAATTCTTGAGAACTTGGTTAATGTATCTGGTCCTCTTAGAAAATTCTGTTCTCAGTTTGCTGATATGCATGTGTTTTGAACCAGAAATAAAACTAAGGCACATTTACCAAAGTGATACCTTAGTGTGAATCTTGTTAGACAGTCAGCTGTTATTTCCCAGGAGACCCAAGATAGCTCCATTGACTGCTTTTTAAAAATATTTATTTTGTAATACTGCATTGCATAATGATTATGTATAATGAGCATCAAATACTGAAGTGCGAAGGCTAGATGCAAAAAGTCAATGATACCAATAATAGTAATAATACACTTTACTATTTATTAATAAGGCCTTGACCAGGATTATCTCATTTAATAATCATAACAGTCCTATGAGAAGAGTATTAGTATTATTATCTTCATTATTTTGATGGGAACATTGAAAGAAGCGTACACCAATTTGGCCAAAGCCAAACAGCTAAATGGAAGAGGTCAGATTTGAAACCAAGCAGTCTGGCTAGAAAGCTGTGCCCTGAGCCACCATGCTAGACTTATTTGGTTTGCTAAGAGGGAAGAATCATTTAAAGTCCTGACTTATTCATTTTATTTAACACTTGGCACAGTACCTTGTCTCTGGAAGTTTGATAAAGGATTGAGTTGAAAAGCACTCAACATCATTAGGACTATGAACTCTGCACTGGGCTAGCTCACTGAACAAACAACATTGTAATAAAAAATAAGGTCTAGTATGCCTTTCAAAATTAAATTTAAGATTCTAAATCCTAGATGTCTAATAAGCATTTTCTAACAGGTGTGATATCTTTCCATTCTGCCTATTGAAAATGAGTAATTATATTTGCATAAAACTAGCTTTTAAAAATAATTTTCAATGGTTACAATACTTCTTTTGTTGTGGTTGTTGTTTTTGAGATAGGGTCTCACTGTGTCACCCAGATTGGAGTGCAGTGGTGTGATCATGGCTCACTGCAGCCTTGACCTCATGGGCTCAAGTGATCCTCCCAGCTCAGCCTCCTAAGTAGCTGGGACTACAGAGGCACACTACCAACACCTGGCAAATTTTCAAAATTTTCTGAAGAAACAAGGTCTCACTATGTTCCCACGGCTGATCTCGAACTCCTAGCCTCAAACAATTCTCCTGCCTCAGTCTGCCAAAATGCTGGGATTATAGGCATGAACTACTGCACCTGGCCTGCTTTAAACACTTCAAAACCCCATTAATGTGACTCTGTATTTTTTATTTTGTCTCTTAAAAATTCAATAGACCTGTTTTAAGATAATCTGGATACACACACTTTACCACCGCCCCATAACCAAAAGAAAAAAATGTGAACATTCATTTATTAATAGATGATATGTTATTTTCTTAAACCAAAAAATGACTGTGTCTGACAATCCTACTAGGTAATTATTTCATAAAACTATTTAAAATTTAATTATTTCCTGTAAATGCTTTCTAAAATTGAATATTAATATTTAACATTAATGTTGTTATTGCAGTGTGTGTTTTGCATACAATTTATCTGCTAGGTGCAACAAGGATTAGCAGTTTGACAGGCATTCCATGTGAGCTTAAGCTAAGGTAGAGATACAGCTATAATAAACTTAAATTTTTTCCCTATTGAAAATACTCCTGACTATGCTGTATAAAATAGGATTTTATAGCTTTTACCAAAAATTCATCTATGCATTGAAGCAGATTTGAAACACTATCTAATGGGAATACTGACCCTATCCTTTCCACCTTTTCATGGAGCTGACATGGTCTTCAATTCAGCACAAGCTTTACTTGGCCTCCAAGTGATCATTCATCTCAACTTCAGTCAGAAGACTGTTGAAGGATGTAGATATATGTTCAACAGAAGAGCTGCTCTCCAGTCACTAGCCACCCCATCTTATTCAAGGCTCAGTTGAGGAAAACCATATTGTAAAGTGGGTGGTGTAGAACATTTCCCCTCTTTCTTATTCAGATTAGCATAAGTTCAAGGATGGTATTTTCTCAGCCACTTGAAGCATTACTTTTACTAATTTCACTTTGATGTTTTGTCACTAGCCCATGCTAAAGGTCAGAGTAAGAAAAGGTCTTATGAAATTAATACTTAAATATACACATGGATGTTGTTCTTAATTCTATTTCAACACATTTTGCTTAAGAAAACTGCTAAACTATGTCCATTCACAGAAAAACAAATACATTTTTTTTGAGCAGTCACTTTATATCACACAGACACTATGGACCCTATCCTTGGAAAGGTTTCTCCTTTTCTGATTTCCTATGTGAATATGAGAACCTAATTTTTGGCTCACATATCAAAGGGCATGTATGGGTGATTATGGCATGATTTTAAGTATTACTCTGGATATCATTTTACACAGTTATCAATTTTTAAATGCTTAACTTTATGCTATCTTGTAGGTTATTTACCTTTTTAAAGTGACATTTTCCTTGAATATATGCATAGACTATAAAGTTAAGTGCCTTAATGATCTTATTTGCAATCCACCAAAAGATTTAAGCAAAAGGTGCTCATTAATCTAAACTCCCTAACCTCATCCTCTGCAATAGCAGCATATTTTTCTCTAAGGTATCTAGACAGATTTTCCATGATGCTTTCTGGAATTACTACTCTAAGGTGAAAAGATTCATGATGAGAGGTAGAGCTTTACTCTTATTTGGTACATGTTAATTCTGACAGAGAAGTCTACAGAAGGAAGAATAGTCTATCATTTACAGTCCAAAAGACATTTTTGGAGACATCTATGTATGAGAAGCACATAATGCCCAAGTTAAAAACTACATATACTGCAAACAAATTTGAAATATAAGCAAATTTTTTCATGACATGGCTACCAGTACTCACTGGTGCTGATACACAGGCTTGATGAAATCATGGCAGCACATTCTGACCCCCTTTGCTTTTGCAATTACACATTTTCTCCTTATAGCATTATTAGGATAGTAATGCCAACTTCAAAACTAGTTATTATTAAAAAAAAATCAAAGATTTGAAATTTATCTGCCATTTTAAAATTCATAGTCAAAGAAGTGAAGAGTGGGTCACAAGAAGAAATATCTACAGAAGCCAACAGGGTGATGAAATAAGCAAACTTGGTGAGTTTGGTTGTTAAATGGAAAGGGTGCAGACACTATTTCTCTTAGGATGATTGATGTCATCTGGAAATAAGAACCCTAACAGCCTGATTACCATGACAGAAATATCTGAATTTTTTAAAAAGTCAAATAATTTTAAAAGTATTTTAAAAATTAAAATGCTATGCAGGCCAAAGAAAACAGCCTGCCAGTCCGGGAATTTTAGCTAAAAATGTATATAAATACCTCAAAAGACAGCTTGCATTTTTAAAAATGAAACCTGGAACATTTTAAAAATAGTTCTTGGGTTTAAATTGTACAGCAAATCATGAGGAGCTTAAAATATTTATATTTGTGTGGTCATACATATATTCAATAAATCATTAGGTTATATAAATATATGCAATTTTGGAGAAAAGTCTAAAAATTAAGTACTTCAGCTAACAATGAAGAAATTATTTGATAATTGTGATGAGTTTATATTAGAAAACATTTAACCTAATTTGGTACATATTAAAGAGTAGATCACAAATATCAGATGATGATTAAAATAAATATCTGGATTGAATTTTGTATCATCAGTTAGTAAAAACAGACAAATAATTTATTGGGATCAAATGGTGTTATTTGTTGCATCATTTTGGGGCATATTAAATTCCACATAACTAGTAAATCTCTCTCAAAACAACCAGATAAGTATTTCTAGACTACACTGTGCCATTTTTATTTTGCCTGAAATAAAATATTTTAATCATCTCATCCCCCAATCCAGAACCTGCTGTATTCCATGTGATATTAGACAAATCAACTAATATTTAGATGTTATGTATTGAAAAATGTGAATGTTGTGAGAATGGATCTCTATCATTGCTGCTTAATTCATTCACATTTTTAACCCCACATTGTTTTAAGAATGATTCTTGAAAAAATATAAACAATATATCTTGAAAAGCTTCTGCACAGCAAAAGAAATTATCAAGAGTGAAGAGACAACCTTCAGAACAAGAGAAAATATTTACAAACTATGTTTCCAACAGTAGACTGATATCCAGCATTTACAAGGAACTCAACAACAACAATGAAAATAAATAATCTCATTAAAAAGTGGGCAAAGGACAT
Source organism: Pan paniscus (assembly GCF_029289425.2). Classification (NCBI taxonomy): domain Eukaryota; kingdom Metazoa; phylum Chordata; class Mammalia; order Primates; family Hominidae; genus Pan; species Pan paniscus. The sequence continues at coordinate 116,455,886 of NC_073253.2, read as the reverse complement.
GAATAGACATTTTTCAAAAAGGGACATACAGATGGCCAACAAGCATATGAAAAAAATTGCTGAACATCACTAATCACCAGGGAAATGCAAATTAGAAACACAAGATGAGATATCATCTTACACCAGCTAGAATGGTTATTATTAAAATGTCAAAAAATAACAGATATTGGTGAGGATGTGGAGAAAAGGGAACTATTATACACTGTCAATAGGACTGTAAATTAGTACAACCTCTGTGAAAAACAGAAAGGCTATTTCTCAAAGAACTAAACATAGAACTACTGTTTAATCCAGAGATCCCACTACTGGTTATCTACCATCCATAAAATAAATCATTATATAAAAAGATACCTGTACTCATGTTTATTTCAGCAATATTCACAATAGCAAAGATATAGACTCAACCTAACTGTCCATCAATGAATGCGTGGATAAAGAAAATGTGGTTTATATAAACAATGGAATACTATTTCAGCCATTAAAAAAGGATGAAATCATATCTTCTGAAACCACATGGACAGAACTGGAGGATGTTATCTTAAGTGAAGCAACTCAGAAACAGAAAAATAAATACCACATGTTCTCATTTTTTGAGTGGGAACCAAATAATGTGTAAACAGAAACATAGAATGCAGAATAAAAATGACATTGGAGATCCAGAAATGTTGGAGGATGTGGGGCTGCAGGATGAGAAGTTACTTACTGGATACAGTGTACATTATTTGGTGGATGGTGACACTAAAAGCCCAGACTTCACCTCTACACAATATATCCATGTAAAAAACAGCACTTGTATTTCTTCAATTTATACAAATAAAAATATATACTTAAATGAGTAAGGGAAAAGTGATTTAAAGTGACAAAAATGTTTAGAAAACAATGTGAATTTATGTATGTACAGACTCTCACACATACAAACACACACACAAACACACACACACGAATGCGTGAAAACATTTGGCAATATAAGATCCAGGTAGCAAATGATCCACACATAAAATAATCCCATGCCTTTAACTCCTTTTTTTTCTTTTTAAGCCAACGCTTGGTCAAATATTTAGCTTTAAACTTTTTAAACTTTCTAATGACCAAACCAAATGGTGAGATATGATTAATTATAGAAATGTCTATAAAGAAAAAGTCAGTGTCTTCATTTTATTGTTTATACTAATACGAGAGACAGCTCCGCTGCAACTCTTCAAAGAATTAACACAATGTAATATTTATCCCTTATCATAAATATAAGAATGGAATATATGATTAAGTTTAAAATCAGTGTTGGAATGTTTAGGAAAAATCTTGTTTTACATCTATAAGTTTTTGATGCAATAATTGCATAATGTACTGACAGAATTTTTTTTGTTTAAAGATCAAGAAATTGATCATTAAATAACAAATAATAATAAAAGTGTATCAAAACATGTTAAAGTCTTTAGAAAACTGTCACTAATTTTCATAAAAGGAGCATCATTTCAGTCCCTGCTTTAGGGCTCTTTGGTTTTATGAAATATTTAATTTTACAATGCCATTGGAAAAAGAGAAATAAAAGTGTTGTCACTGTAACAAGTTAATAAAGTTTACCTATTATGACATCTTTCTGTCAACTCCTACATCACTAGTGTTCACTATGTTATCCTAAACCCCATAATGTCTCCCCTCTTCCTTAAAATGGGTAATGTATTTAAAACATTTCAGACCCTACCCTTGAAAAGAAAAACAGAATTATTATTTACAATTTAATTCCATTTTGGGCTCAGAAAAAAAACCATGTACTTAACCTGAGTTCAAATATAAACAACAAACAAAAGAAACATGAAATACCACTCTAATAGGATGACCACTAACATGATCTCAATGATAGCTAACATTTTCTGGACTCATGCCCTCTTCCTATTATTCTTCCTATTATTTGCAAATGATGATAGGCTTTTAGAGGAATCTTGTGAGGCACATAATATTGTTGTCATTATTTTACCCTAAAGGATGCTTAAATGCAGAACATTTAGATAGCTTATTCATGTACGTACAGCTAAAAATATGAAAAGATAATTAAACAGGCCACATTACACCGGAGTAAATGTTTGGAACCAATTCTTGAGCTGCTAGTTTATTAAGAAAAATTCTACAGAAGATATAAGAATGCATGCCAGAATCTTTTGCTTTGATATAACAATGATTTTGATAAGTTACTATTTAGATATATTACTATGAAAATAACATAATTATCATAATATGGCAAATTTGAAAACACAGTATAGACATAAATATAGTAAAAGAGGTGTAATTATGTAATATAACATAAAGTTTAATGCCTAAACTATGTTACTACTTTTACACTATATTTGTTAGTGTGTGTGCTCTCTCTTAACAGGTAAACTGGCCTTCATTTGCTATCTTATTGTTAAGGTTTGGATTTGTGTCCTTGCCCAAATCTCATGTTGAATTTCAATCCCCAGAGTTGGAGGTGAGGCCTAGTGGGAGGTGATTGGGTCATGGCAGCAGATTTCCTCTCTTGATGCTGTTCTCCTGAGAGTTCTTATGAGATCTGGTTGTTTACAAGTATGTGGCACCTTCCCGTTCACTCTCTCCTCTCTTCCTCCTGCTCCAGCCATGTAAGACGTACTTGTTACCCTTTGGCCTGCTGTCATAATTGAAAGTTTCCTGAGGCCTCCCCAGTAATGCTTCTGGTACAGCCTGCAGAACCATAAGCCAATTAAACCTCTCTTCTTTATAAATTACCCGATCTCAGGGATTTCTTTATAGCAATGCGAGAATTGACTAACACAGAAAATTGGTACCTAGGAGTGGAGAATTCCTATAAAGATACCTGAAAATGTGGAAGCGGCTTTGGAACTGGGTAATGGGCAGATATTAAAACAGTTTGGAGAGCTCAGAAGACGACAGGAAGATGAGGGAAAGTTTGGAACTTCTAAGAGACTTGTTGACTGGTTGTGACCAAAATGCTGATAGTGATATGGAAAATGAAGTCCAGACTGAGGTGGTTTCAGATGGAAATGAGAAAGTTATTGGGAACTGGAGTAAAGTTCACTCTTGCTGTGCTTTGGCAAAGAGATTGGTGGCACTGTGCCCCTGCTCTAGGGATCTGTGGAATTTTAAACTTAAGGGAGATGATTTAGGGTATCTGGTGGAAGAAATTTCTAAGCAGCAAAGCATTTAAGAAGGACCCTGTCTGCTTCTAAAAGCCTTTCTCATATGCATGAACAAATGACTTGAACCTGGGATTTATATTTAAAAGGGAAGCAGAGTGTAAGAGCTAGGAGGATTTGCAGCCTGGCTATACAGTATAAAACAAAACCACATTTTCTCAGGAGGAATTCAAACCAGCTTCAGAAATTTGCATAACTAAAAGGAAGGCAAGTATTAATAGCCAAGAAAATGGGAAAAGGCCTCAAAGGCATTTTAGAGACCTTTGCTACAGCCCCTTCCATCACAGGGCTGGAGGCCTAAAATGGAAGAATGGTTTCATGTGCCAGTCCCCTGCACAGCCTGGGGAAACTGCTCCCTGAATCCTGGCAGCACCAGCTTCAGCAGTGGCTAAAGGGAACCACATACTCAGGCTGCTGCTTCAGAGGGTGCAAGCCATAAGCCTTGGCAGCTTCCACATGGTGTTAAGCCTGTGGTTGTGCAGAGTGAAAGAGTTGAGGCTTGGGAGCCTCTGCCTAGATTTCAGAAGATGTATGGAAAAGCCTCGATGTCTAGGCAGAAGCCTGCTGCAGAGGCAGAGCCCTTATGGAGAACCTCTACTAGTGCAGTGTGGAGGGTAAAGGTGGAGTTGGAGCTGCGACACAGATTCCCTATTACAGCACTGCCTAGTGGAGCTGTAAGAAGAGGACCACTGTCCTCCGGAACCCAGAATAATAGATACACTGGCAGCTTGTACAGTGCACCTAGAAAAGCCACAGGCACTTAATGCCAGTCCTTGAGAATAGCCCTGGGGTATGAGCTCTGCAGAGCCCCAAGGGCAGAGCTACCCAAGGCCTAGTGAGCTTACCCCTTCCATCAGTGTGCCCTGGATGTGAGACATGAAGTCAAAGGACATGATTGTGAAGCTTTAAGTTTTAATGACTTCTCTGCTGGATTTCGGCCTTGCATGGGGCCTGTAGCCCCTTTCTTTTGGCTGATTCCTCTCTTTTGGAACATGAGTATTTATCCAATGCCTGTACCCCATCATATCTTGGAAATAACTAACTTGTTTTTTTATTTTACAGGCTCATAGGCTGAAGGGACTTGCCTTGACTCAGATGAGACTCTGGATTATGGACTTCTGAGTATTAACTGAAATGAGTTAAGACTTTGGGGGACTGTTGAGAAGGGATGATTGTATTTTGCTATGTGAGAAGTTCATAGATTGGTCAGGGGCCAGGGATGGAATGCCATGGTTTGGATTTGTGTCCCTGCCCAAATCTCACGTGGAGTTGTAATCCCCAGTGTTGGAGGTGGGGCACGGTGGGAGGTAATTGGATCATGGCTGCAGATTTCCCTCTTTGGTGCTATTCTCCTGATAGAGAGATCTGGTTGTTAAACAGTATGTGGCACCTCCCTGCCACTTCCTCCTGCTCTGGCCATATTAAGATCTTCCTATTTTCTTCTTGCCTTCTGCCATGATTGAAAGTTTCCTGAGGCCTCCTCAGCCATGCTTCCTGTACAGCCTGTGGAACTGTGAGCCAATTAAACCTCCTTTCTTTATAAGTTACCTTGCCTCAGGCATTTATTTATAGCAATGTGAGAATGAGCTGATACACTTATAAACCAACTAGGTTTAAAGAAGAAATGCTTTTTAGAGCCAGAGAACTTGATTCTCTTCTTACCCTGAGTACCTCACCAACAAAAATTCAAATCCTAAAATTGAGATATAAAACTCTAAATGTAAAAATATTCAAAATATTTATTTTAAAACTTTTGCTTCAAAGTTGTATTACAGATGAATGCAGACAACACATTCACCTGTGTTTCTTGTGTAATATTTGGAGTAAATATATTTTAAAAATAACCAAAATTAGTGTTCATGCAACTTCAGACATAATGAATTAAAATTACTTAGGCTCCCAAAGTCGAAGGTAAAAGGAATCTGGCCTTAAATCCAGAACTCACTACATTTTATATATGAGAAATGTTGGTTAGTGGCCACAACTTCCATGGTATCTAAATAGGAAAAAAATTGTTTCTTATATCTTGCCTTAAATAATTATAGGGTTGAAAGGGATTAACAATATTCAATTTTGAATAATGCTATTGTTAATCTACAAGTTATCAGGACCTCTGTTACCAGGAGGTTAGAAAAGGAGCTGGCCACAAGACTATCTTTCAGCTGTTGGGACAGAGCACTATCAGTTAATTGAACTCTGGGAAAACAACACATTTTCCTTGTTCCTGAATGTGATTACCCCAAAACTAGCTGAAGTGAAAAAGAACAATTAGAATGAAAGCAGAGAAGCTGGCCCAAGTGTGTGTTTGACAAGAATGAATGTAGGAAGGCCAAATCTAGGATGAAATAAAAAATGCTGAAATAATTAGCTTCATGGGCTCTTAGCATGCCCCAAGGAAAAATAAGCCCCAATTTTCCCAATCTTTTAAATGGAAAGTCCAATGATACCTTCTGAAACTATAACATGGGCTATAGATAGAACCACAGAAAGCTTCAGGTATGGTGTCTCCTTTACAGTATGCAGGTGCTAACTGGATATGTAAAATTACAATCTCTACTAATGCACACTATTAATTAAGGTAAAGTTCTTGAAAATTACAGTACAGTCCCACTACCAACTTCACCTCCCCAAATCCAGGGTATTGACTTAGTAAAAACCAACGAGTATATTCGGATATTGGAAAGTTATACACTTTCTATGGGGATTTTACTAGACAATATTGGCCAAGTAATCTAGAAAAAAATGCCCTTGTGTTGGGAACAAGGACACATATGTTTAACCTATTAAAATACTGTGAATAATTTTACTGAAAATATTTATAAATGTCTAAACATGCATATGTTATATAGAAACAAACCTCCAAAGATTAGCTAAAAATACCCAACATCCCTTGTAAAGCTGTTAATTAATCACCATTGATAATGCAAATAAAAATTTATCCCTAAAACATGTTATTTAAAATGCTGTAGTGTCTATTGTGATATGGTTCTTGTGGAATTTAGATCAGGAGTCAACAGACATCTGTAAGCAGCTAGATTGTAAATATTTTTGGTTTTGTAGACCAGGGGTTCCCAACCCAGTCTTTGGCCTGTTAGCAACCAAGTCGCACAGCAGGAGGTGAGCAGTGGGTGAGCGAGCATTACAACCTGAGCTCTGCCTCCTGTCAGATCAGTGGCAGCATTAGATTCTCATGGGAGCACAAGCCCTATTGTGAACTGTGCATGTGGTGGATCTATGTTGTATGCTCCTTATGAGAATGTAATGCCTGATGATCTGAGGTGGAACAGTTTCATCCTGAAATCATCCTATTGTTCCCCTTCTACCCTGTCCATGGAAAAATTGTCTTCCATGAAACCAGTCCCTGGTGTCAAAAAGGCTGGGGACCACTTTTGTAGACCATACATTCTCTGTCACAACTACTTCACTCTGTCATTCTAGTGCAAGAGCAGCCATAGACAATAAGTAACAACTGAATGTACCTGTATTCCAATAAAATGTTGTTTATAAAAGCTGGTAGTAGGACAGATTTGGCCCATGGGCAGTACTTTGCCAATACTTATCTAGATCAAGTTGTAAAAATAAATATCCATGAAAATCATTCTTCAGTATGGTGGACTTCTAGGGTTTTAAAATTCTAAATTCCTTTTGTCTGAATGTTGTTATATTCACTGGTATCTTTAATTTTCTTTTCAATTTTTGGATAACACATTACCTAGATAATTACTACAATTACTTAAAATCCATTAAAATTGGAATTTGACTCTAAAGCTAACTGTCTTGAGTAATAAATACCACACTTTTACCAATGAAAAAAAATTGAATGGGTGTTCCAGGCAGTACTTCAAATGCTCACATTCATGTTTTAGGAGACAAGTATCTGTGTATCTCTCACATTTCTGCTCATCTTGCAATCAGAAGCACTGGCAGCTTCTGTTCGTTCTACATTTTTAAAGATGTTGCTATAGTGAACAGCTTCAGAAGATATAGTGTCTCCATCTGGCTCAGAGTGTGTGCCTGTGTGCTGTCCGGTATTACAAAGATAATCTTCCTTTATGAGGTAAAGGATGGGCAGGTTTGCTTACAGCCCATTATAAAATATTCAGGCTCCCTAAGCTCAAAGTTCCTCAGCTTTGACAGAAAAGATTCTCACCCTATGGATCTTGGGAGTTAAGAGGAATCTATGCAAACATAAAGCTTATACTTCTTGCTGGGCCGTGAATAATAAAGTTATTTGTCTCTGATCCAGGACTCTCACGTATTCCGCCAGCATCTATTTGAAACTATGGCAGGCTAATTTGTTAGCTTACATATAGGATAAAATCTCACACCTTCTACAGTTCTTGATAAATTGAATTGTTCTTTTCATCATCCTTATTTATTTTGGTGTAAATGCAATCTAAACTATTAAGTGCTCTATTTTTTTATATTTTCTCTACTTCTTTTGTAGAAGATTTAATTTTTCTTAATTAAGTGCTACAGTGTAGTTATACCATAAAATGTTCTCATATTTGGATTAAAGTTAAAGCAAAGAATATTTCTCAAAATAAAATATGTTCTCAGGTTTCTTTAGGTAAAGAGTAGGCCTACTTTTTTTTTCTTTTTTTTTTCCAATGAAGTTCGTTTTCTTAAAACCAAAATGACTTTCCAAATATACTTATTTTGAGATGCAGCAAGTTTATAGGATCTTTCCTGAAATGAAAAATTTAAAGAAGGGCAAAAGTCAAGACCTTTTAAAACCGGATACTCTGTGACAAACACCAAACACCAAACACCAGAAGGTAGCTTGTCACTTCAGATTATTCCCATATACCCTTTTTTTTTTTGTTTGTTTGTTTGTTTTGCACACTCTGTCTCAAATTAACAAAGGAACACTGATAAGTTAGGGTAAAAAATGCTCACTGTAACAAAATATATGCAAACTTCTTTGGATTTTGTCTTGTATACCTCTGTTAGGCTCAGAATGTAGGTGAAGCAGTTCTTACAGCCAGTGGTGTGCAAGAGCTGCTTTCTATCAGCTTGTGAGCCAGTGGTTCAATGTTCAGGAATTTTGCAAACTGGTTTAAAAACTATCATTAGTTTGAAATCATCAATAATGGATATATACACCACCTAAGTCAGCAAACATTACAAATTATCAACCAGAAGTTTTACTTGTTTTCTGAAGAGCTGATTGTCAGCACATAACTCATGCCATTATTTAATGACAAGTCCTATCCCTTGCAACCTTTCCTAAACTTACAAATGGATTTTTTATAACATCTCGAGATAAATGGATACGAATGTTTTGCATCAAATGTATGTTTAACTTATATGTTAATTAAATGCTTTTCTTGCATAAGAGTTTATTATGTAAGTTACTAAAAACAAAAACCCAAAACAACAAAAAAGGAATTATTTAATTCCTTGCTTAAATACCATGTCTCTACTTCCATATCATTCATATATATATATATTTTTATATATAAAACAAATTTATGCATTTTAATCATCTCTTAATTTTGGAAGAAGTTAAAAGGAGAAATGAGATGATAAAGAACATAGTGACAAAAAACTGTAAGTACACAAATTTAAAATGCCCTGAAAAAAATAACTTTTGCCCTCAAAAGTATAAGAACCATACCAAAGGGAAAAACTGTATTATATTCTTACAAAATAATCATAGACAGCTTTAGAAATTACTTGCCTTTCCTCCAGACCTTTAACAAATCACAAGTACATGTTCCAGTAATAAAATAGCTTTATATTGTCAAGATCATTTGCATTGCCTTTGATTTATCATTTATAACTCCAGTCGCTTTCCCTGAAGATCCTACACAATAATATCCTCTTATACAATATGATCTACTTTGTCCTGACCCAAGAATACATATTAAAACCTCTTGACCTTTGCTGAATCAGACCATACCAGATTTTCTTAGAAATTATTCTGATAGTTGCAATCAGAAAGTTGGACACATGCCTCCAACTACATAGTATTTTCCACACAAAGAAACAAACAAGCATGGCATCACCTAATTTGGACATCAGAAATAAAATATTAACATCATATATCAAAGGGCACACATACCTAAACTCCTTATCACCACCAGAAAAAATGGGAAAAGGAAAGCAACTAATTCCGATTATAATCACACTTATATATTTTGGAAAGGCAGGTGTTAAAAGCTGTACTCTGGCCTGTGCTATTGTTAACGATTGTATCCTTCTAGACTGAACTAGTCTTAGAGATTTAATTATTTGTTGGCAAATAAATGATGAATTTACAGTAAATGCTTCAAAAATTCTTCGGTGGCATAGGCCAAATATTTGCTGTGTATGAGGTATGTAAGAACTGTGCTTCTCAAACTGATATACATACATATCACCTGAACAAGTTTTATTCATCTATTTTATTCAACCACTGAGGTATGGTTTGACATATTTAATGTACATATTTAAAGCATACATCTTGATGAGTTTGCATCTGTGAAGCTATCACCACCATCAAAGCCATAAACACATCTCACCTCCCAAAGTTTTCTTCCTTCCTCTTTATCATTTATTATTGGTATTATTTAAAGTTATACTATTTCAGATTCTGATTTAGTAGGTTTGGGGTGGGACCTGAAATTCTGCATTTTTAACAGGCTCCCAGGTGACGGCAATGCTGGTAGTCTTTGGAGTAGCAAGGGATTAATCTTGCTGATAAATTGTAATCATTCTTAATCATATTTTGCTGTGTATGTCTTCGAGAACTAAAATATTTAACACCTGCCCTAGAAGTCTCCTCAGATGCTTCATTATGGAGTACTACCTTGAATTTTATCAGTCCTGCTTGCTTTTTCCATAAATGTATGGCCATTTGGCCCAGAGTGAGCCAGAACAAGTATGCTTACCTTAACATAAGATCTCCAAACTCCCACCAGTGTTATCCTACTCAGCCTCTCATTAGAAGGTGTCTTCTGCTTTACATTATGAAAAGATCGGGCTCCCTAAAACCTTATCAGGATGACCAGTGTATTAGTCTGCTTTTACGCTGCTGATAAAGACCCGAGACTGAGAAGAAAAAGAGGTTTCACTGGACTTACAGTTCCACATGGCTGAGGAGGCCTCACATTCACGGCAGGAGGTGAAATGCACTTCTCACATGGTGGCAGCAAGAGAAAAAATGAGGAAGAAGCAAAAGCGGAAAGCCTTGATAAGCTCCCGATGTTGTGAAACTTATTCACCAACACGAGAATAGCACAGGAAAGACTGGCCCCGTGATTAAATTACCTACCCCTGGGTCCCTCCCACAACACGTAGGAATTCTGGGAGATACAATTCAAGTTGAGATTTGAGTGAGGATACAGCCAAACCATATCAACCAGTAACACAGAAACCACTTATAGATCTAGGGACCTTGTCTCACTGAAAAACATAAAAAATAACAAAATGCTAAATTAATTGGTATCTCACCACACACATGCAGCTGTGCACACACACACACACACAAAGAAATAAGTACATGAGGCAATGCAAATGTTAATTAGCTTGATTTACTTATTCTACAATGCACATATATTTCAAAACATCATGTTGTCTACCACAAATGTGCATCATGTTTATTAATTAAAAATAAATAATAAAATTAATTAATTGAGTACAACAGTATTTTACAGTTAACCATTAAAAACAAAACATAGTCAAACAAATAATTTGAACAAAATTATGTAGTTTCTAGAAACTATATTATGTTTTACTTTGCTCAACCTGACACAAATCATTACCACCTTGGGAAATTATATTCCAGTTACTGGTTCTCTGCCAACAGCAGAGCTGAGCCTCGATGAATCTATCCACACCTGTCCTCAATGTTTGAGCAAGACTATTTGTCAGAGACCCTACCATCTGGTTGATATTAAGATATTGTTCAGACTGGAACTCACTCTTGGAGTGCGATGTGTCTCATCTGAGCACCTGACAATGCCAAAACAGACACGAATGTGTGGAATAAATTTATTAGTTATATATGGAACACAAAGGGAGAAATCATTCAGAACATTTTTCTGGCCAGGTGCTAGGGCTTACATTTATAATCCCAGCACTTTGAGAGGCCAAGGCGGGAGGAATCTCTTATGGCCAGGAGCTCAAGACCAGCATAGGCCACATAAGGAATCCTCGTCTTTACAAATAATAATTAAAAAATTAACAGGCATGTTGGCACTCACCTGTGATCCTAGCCATTTAGGAGGCTGACATGAGAGGACTATCTGAGCCCCAGAGGTCAAGGCTGAAGTGAGCCATGATTGTGCCACTGCACTCCAACGTAGGCAACAGAGTAAGATCCTGTTTCAAAAAAAAAAACATAAAAAGAAAAGAGAAAACGTTTCTGCTCTAGTGCATTCTACGTATATATGAATCAAAAATTGCTGAGACTTGTGTATTACCAGAGTTTGGGATGATTTGGATGTTTCTGAATTAAAATGAATACAGTGAGTATTAGTTTTTCTTTTGCCTCAAAGACAAAACTAATATCAGATATTGATTATGCAGTTGTGAACCCTCAACTCCTAAAATGATTTAATTTTGCATTACTGAATTTTCAATACTTTTGTTAAAAGATGTATGTTTGCTACATATCTTGATATGGTCAATAAATAAGAGCATCCTCTTGTCATTCTAAATAAAGGTAAGACAATAAATTTACAAGCTGAGTACAGAGTGTTTGTGACTATAAAATACTATTTATACATTTACTTTAATATTCATTTCTGTTATACAACATCATTGTCAACCTTATTTGTGTTTGTACCTATTTGTTTTCTATTTACTGGTTTCTTCAAACAAAAAGCTCTTGAATTTACTTTTCATTTTCACTGCTTTTCTGATTTATTAAGTTTGGATTTTATTATTATTATTTTCTCTGTTGGCTTTCCTTGTTTATTTTTCTAAATTTTTCAGTGAAATGATAACATCTTTGCTGAAAATTATTTTTAAAATTTTATTATAGACATAATACATTTTGATTATAAAAATATGAGAGTATAGAATAATAGAGACTTCCATTGATGTTTCCTTTATACAATCATTATGTCTCTTATTTTAGCTCATACACTTGAGGTAGCTGTTTCTTGACTTAGCCTTCTGTAAATTTATAGAAATATATAAATATACGCACATGTGAGTACATAAAAATGGCATATTTTATCTTATTTGTTGCAACTATTAATATTCTAAATTAAAGCTTAGAAATATATTCTTATACAGCTCTCTATTCTTTGAGAATATCTAAACTGAATGAAATATCTTTCTGATATATGTGTTTTCTATTTTTCTGTACTTACATTGCTTTCACTATACTTGTATGTAATTCTGCTGTGCTCCAATGTATATATATCCATAATATATATTTCAGTAAAATAGTATGCACATTAAAAATTTTGAAATACATACATAGTAAAATTACACTGTATAATTTTGTGCCAATTTCCATCTTTACAAAATTGTTTGAAAGGTCCTATTTCCCTCTATGTTCCCATTCTTTACTTATCATCAATCCAATAACTGTGAAATTAAATCTTCTAATTTGCCTTTATTTTATTATACATGATATTTTATTTCATAATTACTTGTACCTTTGAAATAATTATTAAATCTTGATACTGGATTTCATCTCTGATTCATGTCAGTTTGATTACACAATTCAACCATATGTGCTATCTCAGCATCTTACAGAATTACCATGAAGAATGAGGGAATATGTGGAGAGAAAAATAATTGCAAATGAAATGAGAGATTAAGAATGGTACATATCTTTTCCATTCAATCTACTTTGTACTTAGCTCTAATGGAAAAGGTTTAAAACTCTTATTTGAATGAGTTTTTATTTTTTTAAAAAAAATGTAGAGAGTTGAATCGAAAAATTCATTGAGTCCCTCACTTCAGGAAATGTGCTAATAGATTTCTATTCCTCTAATCCTTCTCCCTTGATGAAGATTTAGATATATAGACAAAGCCAACCTAAATCTTCATTGGTCCTCAGCATTAATCAGCCAAATCCAAGAAAAGACGTGGAAAAGACTTGCTGAACCCTAACCAATTTTCAGAAAGACTTATCTACTAGGGTTGTCTTTTTTATTAGCCTACACTTGAGGTCTCTTATGGCAGCCATTGAGAGATTAATCAGTAATCCATAGTAAATTTAAACATACGTATGTGTGTATATCCTATTCTTTGTCTCAATTTCATTGTGTTTATATTTGTTATTATTAATGTTTTTCAAAATTTGTCTGCAAATATTTCCTTTAAATAGGTCTATGTTGTTTTCCTTGAAAACGTATTACCAAAGTCCAAGATACAATTGGAGTCATAAATAAACTTATTTCTGAACAACAAATGACACATTGCTGTGTTACTTATTTCCAAATATTCATAGGAAATAAGTGTTTTTAAAGATTCCTACTTGCAGATAGCCATATTTCACATGTACCTTTAAAATTTATTAAATTAATTACTTGCATTTGAGTGTATGTTCAACCTCAGGGAAGACATTTATAAAGCACATGTTCTCTATTGTAATAGAGAACAGAATTCACACATGTCCATGGAAATATTGCTGCTAATGTATTCCAAATTGTGATAAAATCATTAATCTTGCTTTTGAATTACTATATCTATGGGTTATCTGTGAGATTTGCTATAGTCTTATAAAGAAAGTCTATACCCTTGGCATATTTAAATCTATAGTTTTGTGTGCACCTCTGAGAAGACAAGTGGGTAAAGTGATTTCACATTCTAAATTAGTTTCACAGATAATCACATTGTTCCATTTTAAATGTTTTCACAGTCTACCTGTACTTTCCAGTTGACTGCTAATTCTCTGACAGCCAATAACAAAGACAATCAGGGTACCAAAATAATTGCATAATAATTTTTCCCAATTATTTCAAAGCAAGTCTAAAAAGTAGACACAATTCATGTTTATCATTTTCTTTCTTCTATTTTATTAATACACGTAATTTTATATAGTACTAATACTCATAGAAAAAGCATAATTAATTTTAGGGAGATAGAAGCTTATAAAGAATATTTTTGACATTTGATTAAAATTAGTTTGCAAACAGTATCAAGTTATGTAAGGCTACTTGAGAAGGGAAACTAAAATAACACAAAAATGATGACACATCTCTTTCTGTTCACAACAGTCATTCAAGTGCAGGTGAATGAGAGCACTGCATTTCAATATATAAAATAAATATATTCTGCTTTCCAATAATTACATTATGTGAAGCCCCTAAAGAACTATCTCTCCTTTAAAGAATTCTTTTTTTCTAGTCAGTCCAGTCTTTGTATTTGTCTCTCCAAGGCTTGCTACTTATGTGATTATACAAAAAATGGAAGAAAAAGAAAGAATCAAAGATGATTCCAAGATTTTAGGATAAATACCTAGCAGAGTGATTATGTTTCTGTGTAAAATGTTAAAAATGAAATAAAAGTTATATGAAAATATGAGTTAAATTTTAAAATGAAGAGTTTGAACTCACTATGTCTTCTTATAAATTAATGCATAGCACAGATAGAAGACTGCAATTTCATATGAAAGTTGGTATATCTCACTACAAAGTAAGAACTGAGACTTAACACATGATCTATTCACCTAAGAAAAGTATATAGAAAAAGAACAGATCTAGGTCAAGGGCTCAGGGCTCAGGTTGGTGTTTGCACATAATTAAGGAATGGGAATTGGGGCCAGCAAAAGAAATAAGACTCTCCAAAGAATAAAGAATAAAACAATAATACAACTAATATTAATACAGAATAGTAAACTATTCTGTCTATAATAATAAAAAATAATGCAGTTGATTCACTATTAATAGAATATATGCTTTCAAGCATTATTTATACACTAGTAGTCGTGGGGAATACATACTTATTTTCACTTATGATCCAGAAGCAAGACTTATTACAAAAAAGATGGCCTAAATTAGAAAGGAAGGTGAGGTCCAGAGTAAGAAATAAACCATCTAGCTTTTTTATCTACAAATCGATTTTATTCCATACTTACTGCATTTTTTTAAAGGACTGTGTAGAGCAAAGAAGTAAAATACTCAGTAACTAGTCTCAAAGATATAACAAGCCCAGTTATTAAGCAGACACAATGGCAAGTTGGTCTTATAAGGGACAAAAGAATATATTGGAAGGGCTGAAATTAAGGGCGCTAATCTGGTATTTGAGAAGAGAGATGATTGTATCCTCCACTACAGAAAGGAATGTTTCTTTTAAGTGGAAGGAATAGAATTGAACATAAAGGATGGTTGGCCAAATAATGCATGGGAGTTTTAACCACCTAGTATTCACACTGTTGGCAAGAAACGGACGCCATAAAAGGGTGATGAGGATGATCAACCACACAACACCCAACACTGGCCAAATGAGATCTACAGCCGTTTGTTAGCCCCATATACTCACAGCCTGGGGTAGGAGGGCACAGAACTCCATAGGACCCCACATGAATTACATTTGGAAACAAAGTGACCAAGCAGGCAGTGTGGGAAGTAGACTGTTTAATGTGAAGAGGGTGGGGTGACTCCTGTTTGCCATGCACGATGTGGTTTACTTGTTTTAATAATTTCCTGGGTGAGCAGAAAACTGAAACCCTTTATTTAGAAATAAGCAGATATTGTACCTTTTTTCTTTAACAAGGAGAGTTGTTTGACTAGAGGCCTTTAGATGTGGGAACACCATGGAGAGGTAAATATACGGTTAGGCTATTTGAAGGCCTCCTGATTTCACTAGATGTCAAGACAGCATGTAACATCGATCCTCAGTTTTAGGCCTTACATTGCAACAGGGAGACAAAACACAGCCCAATAGAGAGAGAGGAACATGTATAACATGTGCAGGAAAGAGTGAGACATTCTCTTTCTTCTTTCTCTCTCTCACACAAACACACACACACACAGAGTGTTACTACAAATAGTAGTAACACTGCTACTCTCTGACAGCTGTGAAGATGAATAAATCTTTCCTTATGGCTTCCCAATATGTCTCTTCCTGATGAATGCAAGGGTCAGGTGATTTTACTGATGTCTATCAGATGTCCCAGGAAACAAGTCTGAGCATTTAAAAAGCCTGATGCAGGCCCATCTGGAGGGCCAGTAGGAAAGATCTACATCAAACCAGGAGAGGACAGTAGAATGTTTAGGAGCCTCAGTGAGCAGGTGGAGACTGGGCTCCACTTATCACTTAGTTACAGCAGCATGTCAGGCTTGCTCAGTCCAGAAGAGTTATCCCAACCCACAGAAGCAGAGTTATAAACTCTCTGTCACTCTCAGTAACAACAGGAGTAAATAGTTGAGAGGCTGCCACATAATCTGTCAATCATCAGCACCTGTTATTTACCTAGTGCCAAAGGAACTCTCTAATCAATGTCTTTAAAAGGCTTCTAGAGCTGGTTTTCAGGGATTGGAGTGCCAAATTTATTCTGGACACCTGGAAAGTATATTTGGAAAGGTATGACAGACTCCCACTAGCTAGTATTTTCATTGCAATGATATTATTAGGATAAGTTGAATAATAGATATTTTCTGTTGATATAATGATGAGCATATGTTGTCTACACTTGATTATTGTACAGTTTTTTCCCTATATTTTTATTAAAAACAAATATTACCCTATATGCAGTGTGTATTTGAACATTGTCCTTTTAGAACATATTAATACATATGCGCTAGAATCACAAAAAAAAAGATCTCAAGATCCTTGTTCTTTTAGAGTCCTCATATATTTAATAAAATATGTCCCCATACGTTACAAATTATATTTTCAATTCCTTCCCTCAGAAGACCCATAACAAGGCAATGAAATCACTTTGTAGAAGCCAATTCCTTGACGTAACTCTAAACACAATCTTAATGCTCACAGATGAAGCCCTTAGATACTCAGGCTTTTATGCTTGGTATTAAAAGCTCTCTTTTGTCTCTTAATAAATAAGAAACATATTTATTTTTACAAAAGGCATACTTCTGCAAGAAACTCATTTTATGTATTCACATTATCACTTTCTGGCCTCATCTTTGACCAATATCAGTTAATTCCATCTACATACTAACCTGAGAAATTGCAGTTAAAAAAAATTCTAATTCATTGGTCACAGAAAATAATGACAACACTTAATAACTTTAATACTATTCACATGTAAGATACCGCTTCTTTGCGCAGTAGAGATCTCTTGTTTAAAAGTAAAATTTTGCATCTAAAGAAACAGACTAGAGGAATCTATATGTAGGAGAGAGCTCATGGGCTCTGCATCGTAGGTCTTGTGTAGTCTTACATATTTTAACCTCCTTGAAACTCAGGTTACTATCTGTTAAATGAACATAAAAATTCTATCCTAAAAGGATTTTTGTGAATGTGGCATTGTAAATAGAGGGGTGATTGTGGCACTGTATCCCGGCTGCAACTGACAGATGCCTAATAAATGTTACTTTGTAGTTTAGTGCTTTCTTCTAACTCTCATCCTCCCACGGTAGTTTATGTTTTTAATTTTTTAAGAGTACTTATTTTACATGAGTTATGCAGGTTCATTTTACAAAAGGCATCAAATGTGAATAATCAAATTGAAGCAAACAAATGTGCTAACAGCTCTTCCATCCCAAGACAGTAACTGTTAACCCTTTTAGTATAATATTACCAGTGATTTTTGTTCATGAATATGTATCTTTGACAAAATTGTCTTATTTTAAATCAGTTTTATTTTCTTCCAAAATCCTTTGTAACAAAGAAATATTTATAGATTATAATTGTTAAGCACAAATATACTAACTTGACAAATGCATCATAGTAACTGTCTTGTTGCACATTTAACATGCTTTCAATTTAAGTTTAATTAGCAATGCTATAAATGAATATATGTCCAATTAAATTTTACACTCAATTTGATCTTTTCAGAATAAGTTCCAGGAATGGCATTTCTAACTGAAATGGCATGTATACATTTTTATATATACATATACTCATAGGCAAAAAGATTTCCTTGGTCTCTAGTTCAAATAACAAAATCCTAATTGAAGGTAAATTGAATTAATTGAGTCTTTCATTGTTATTATAAAATAGTCTTGAAACAAGAATGCCCTCTGTCATCACTCTTATTCAGCACAGTGTTGGAAGTTCTGGCCAGGGCAATCAGGCAAGAGAAAGAAAGGATTTTAAATAGGAAGAGAGGAAGTCAAGTTGTCTTTGTTGACAGACGACATGATCCTGTATCTAGAAACCCCATTGTTTCAGCCCAAAAGCTCCTTAAGCTGATAAGCAACTTCAGCAAAGTCTCAGAGTACAAAATCAGTGTGCAGATATCACCAACAACAGACAAGCAGAGAGCCAAATCGTGAATGAACGCGCATTCACAATTGCCACAAGATAATAAAATACATAGGAATACCACTAACAAGGGAAATAAAGGACCTCTTCAAGGAGAACTACAAACCACTGCTCAAGGAAATCAGAGAGGACACAAACAAATAGATAAACATTGCATGCTCATGGATAGGAAGAATCAATATTGTGAAAATGGCTACACTACCCAAAGTAATATTTTTTCTTTTTTGTTTTTTGAGATGGAGTCTTGCTGTGTTGCCCAGGCCGGAGAGCAGTGGAGTGATCTGTGCTCACTGCTACCTCCACCTCCCGAGTTCACACAATTCTCCTCCCTCAGCCTCCCGAGTAGCTGGGACTACAGGCGCCCGCCACCATGAGCAGTTAATTTTTGTATTTTTAGTAGAGACGCGGTTTCACTGTGTTAGCCAGGATGGTCTTGATCTTCTGACCTCGTAATCCGCCCGCCTTGGCCTCCCAAAGTGCTGGGAATGCAGGCATGAGCCACCACACCTAGCCAGTTACAAAATATTGTTAAAGGGCAGAATTAGATAGGCTTGAAATTTTTAAAATACAATAGGCAATAATAATGATAATAACATATATTACTTCTGTAGGGTTTACTTTGCACTAAGGACTCTTTGAAGGCAGGAGGCTAAAGTGTATCATCTAAAGGTGATTTGAAGGAAGTAATATAAGCACATTAACTTAGAATCATTTTGTTAAACTTGAAAGAGCTAACAATCTCTGCAGAGGTTTTCATAAAAGGGAGTTGAACTTTGGGTGGAAATCGGTAAGGTTAGGAATTGTTATTTATTAAAGGCTTTCTTGTACTATTTGGTTTCCTAACTTTATATATGATTTTAAAATAAAGATAAATAATATATTAAACGCTAGGCTGATTATTGTTAAACTAATTAAAATATATTTATAAAAACATACCTACACATTGTAAATAAGGCCTTGTGCGTAGACATTTTGAAAAGCTCTATAGCATTATTTCTACAGAAGGACAGAAAAAAATTCATAAACTGATCCAATTGATTCACTTCTGGGACGATTCTATTCTAGGAGCATAATTGTAACTATGACCTTTTTTGGCCTTAAGAAGGTTATATTCAGATTATCTATATTAATGGAAAATAGAAAATAATCTACATATTCTAAAATTTCAAGTCAGTCATTTTATAAACATTTTGTCTGAAAGTTTTCATAAAATATTAAGATTTCAAAAATATGTTTACTGAAATTAAGAGAGTTTAGATAATAGAATGCTGACATTATTTAAATAGCATTAAAGAACAAGTTTTTTAGAGCATTTTCAAATGAGTAATAACATGGTTCACTGATTCAGTGTTGTTTAATATGCTTTTGTTAAAGACAAATACTTCAAAATGTATACTTCCTTGGACTTCGCTAGGATAAATATAATAAGTCTTTATAACTTTTACTATGATTGAATCCCAAAGCTTAGGATTTTGACTTTTATTAAACATAACATTTATTGATCTTTTGACTGTGTAATGTGGTGTAACAAAACTTTACCTTTGTCTATACAGTATATGAAATCTCCAGCAGACTAGAATCATTGTAGACATGTCTTATCTTTGTACCCTACTAACTAAGCATTGAGAATTACACAACTCTCATAAACTGTGAGTAGCAGAAAATCAGCAATTTCTTCATCAAGAAGCCAATTTCAAGGTGTATGATTTAGGAACTTTATGATTTTAGAACAGGGGAAATGCCCACATATATATTAAGCTTCTGACTTGATAGAAAAGAACAACACCTGGCACCACAGTCAAAAATATACTTTTGAATTACAATTAGATAGATACAGAGACACTTACTATTGAAAAATTCTATAAATTGAAAACATTATGATTGTAAAAATTCAATCATATTCTGTAGGTTTGCTGGATTCACAGAGCATTAATGAAAATAAAAATTATAACAATACTGCAAGAAAAATATATTCTAATCTGAATAGATTAAGACATTTTTGGTATAGCAATGTTTCCATAAGGCTAATGACCAAATCCAAAAGATATTTTAAAAACAACATAGCAACAACAACAACAACAACAAAAACACCTTGTAATTTTGATTTTACACCACAAGGGATTTTTCAAAAGTCACAAATGACTCTGGTTTGCTTCTATAGACATTGCATCTTCTAGTGGTCAATTTCAGCAATATGACCATTATAAATTTGTTATAACACTAATTCATTTAAGCTCCTTAAGAATAATGTAAAATGAGATTAACATGCCACACAAAATGTTATTAAAGAAATAAAATTTATGAAAAATCCTTAACAGAGAATCTGATACCTAGCAAACTCTTGGTAAATTCTACTTCCATTTCCTTTACTAATTATTCTTGCTTTTAAATGTAATTGTTCTAACATTTGTAAATTTCTTCATGATTTCCCAGAAATCCAAATATCCCTTTTTTCAAATAGCATAAACCTAGATTAGAACAAATTAGCACTGGAAACTTTAGAGTTATCCTAAAGCCACAACTGTATTTAAAATACAATTCTGTATAAACTTCAATCACAATTGAAGTTCATATAGAATTGCTTTCTGAGATTAAAGAAAAAATACACAGTGTAGATATACATATACAGAAACACACATACACAAATACATATATACATTTATGCACATAGTAGAACTAATAAATATGGTATAGAAATATCATTTTTTTTTTAGATGGAGTCTCACTCTGTTGCCCAGGCTGGGGTGCAGTGATGCAATACCTGCTCACCGCAACTTACGCCTTCTGGTTCAAGCTATTCTCCTGCCTCAGCCTCCTGAGTAGCTGGGATTACAGGTGCCCGCCTCCATGCCTGGCTACTTTTTTTGTATTTGTAGTAGAAACTGGGTTTCACCAAGAAATATCATTTTTTAAATGATAATCCGCTATAGAAAAGCCACTTTGTTGAACATATTAGATAATTTGCTGTATGGGCTCCTAATTTCTCATAGGTAATGGTCTAAATATTAGGAACATAACTAGCAAGATGTTTCTCAAGTTCGGGATTTCAGGGTAGAAATTTTAGTATTAGCGCTCCTCTATTTAATCAAATTCACTTATTTTCTTCTTTGCTGTTTGTTATTGTCATTGTTTCTTTGTTTTGGTTTGGTTTTAGATACCACCACTATTCAGTTTCAGCAAATACTGCAGGCTTTCTTATCTATTTAAAGCATCATAGAGTTTTAGTTTTCAGTGGTATTCTAAATACAGAACATCCTGTTTTATTTATGCATTTCCATGTATTCCAATATAATAAAGAAATCTCATTTTTATTTATGGTATTTAGGGGAATAAAGATTTCTTTCAACCATCAAGTTAAAAGGCCAATAATTTTGGTTTTGTTCCTTCGGCTCCTTGGAATGCCATCTTCTAGTTAAGAAGCTGATAATACAAGTGTTTTAATTGCGACTACAAGATGGAAATTCAAAGGACTAGATTTCTACTTCCAAATGAGCTACTGACTAGCTGTGTAGTCCCAGAGAAGCATGAATTATCTCTGGGCCAATATTTTATAATTTATAAAATGAAAGGATTCTACTATAGTATTGATAAACATCTAGTTTCACAAATGGATTTATATTATCAATGATTTTCCAAGTATGTGTTGTAGCAGATCTCTTAAACTCTCCTGGTGTAAATATAAATTGCTAAAACTCTGTACAGAAAAATAAACTATCCACAGAGTAAGCAGACAACATACAGACTGTGCACCCAACAAAGGTCTAGTATGCAGAATCTATAGGGAACTTAAGCAATACAGCAAACAAAAAACAAATAACCCCATTATAAAATGGGCAAAGGATATGAAAAGACACTTCTCAAAAGAGGACATGCATGCAGCCAACAAATACATGTGAAAATGCTCATCATTACTAGTCATTAGAGAAATGCAAATAAAAACCACAATGAGAGATCATCTCACACCTGTCAGAATGGCTATTACTAAAAAGTCAAAAAACAACAGATGTTGGTGGGAATGTAAATTAAGTGATGTAATTAAGAGAACTCTTATACAACACTGGTGGGAATGTAAATCATTTCAGCCATTGTGAAAAGCAGTGTGGATATTTCTCAAATAACTTAAAATAGAACTGCCATTTGAACCAGCAATCCCACTACTGGTTATATACTCAAAAGAAAGTAAATCATTCTACCAAAAAACACACGTATGTTCATTAGAGCCCTATTCAAAACTGTGGACATAGAATAAACCAGAGGCCCATCAACGGTGGACTGGATTTAAAAAGCATGATACATATACAATATGGGACACTATACAGCCACAAAAAAATTAAATCATGTCCTTTGCAGCAATGTGGATGCAGCTGATGGTCATTATCCTAAGTGAACTAATGCAGGAACAGAAAATCAAATATCATATATTCTCACTTGTAAGTGGGAGCTAAACATTGAATACACATGGACACAAAGATGGGAACAACAGACAGTGAGGACTGCTGAAAGTTGAGAGTGGGAGGGGAGCAGGGGTTGGAAGGCTACCTGTCGGGTACTATGCCCACTACCTGGATGATGGGATCATTTGCACACCAAATTTCAGTGACAGGCATTTATTCACATACAAAACCTGTACCTGTACCTCTCAAACCTAAACATAGAAGAATTTAAAACAATTAATTAAGTAGATAAATAAGTTTCTAAAATTACCTTGGAAATCAATTTGGCATTACCTCATAAAGTTGAAGATCGACCTACACTATGACAGCGTTTCATAGCCTAGGGAAATTCTAAACATGAATAAGGAGATTTGTGTAGCAATGCTCATAGCCACAATCTTTTACATACCAAAGCTAGAAATAACCCAATTTCCTGTAAGAAAAGTAGTGGATAAACTGTTTGCATAGAGGACTAAAAGTGAGTGAGTCACTGTGGGACACATCAACATAGATGTATTTTAAAAGCATAAATTTTTTAAAGTCATGTATAGACTAATCACATTTTTCATTAATATAGCTATATAAGTGTCTATAATTTAGGGTGTGCCCTTATGTGATAAAATATAACCAATGCTAAAGTATAATTAACACAAAATTCAAAAAAGGATTTTCTTTTTTTTTTTTTTTTTATTATTATACTTTAAGTTTTAGGGTACATGTGCACATTGTGCAGGTTAGTTACATATGTATACATGTGCCATGCTGGTGCGCTGCACCCACTAACTCGTCCTCTAGCATTAGGTATATCTCCCAATGCTATCCCTCCCCCCTCCCCCCTCCCCACCACAGTCCCCAGAGTATGATATTCCCCTTCCTGTGTCCATGTGATCTCATTGTTCAATTCCCACCTATGAGTGAGAATATGCGGTGTTTGGTTTTTTGTTCTTGCGATAGTTTACTGAGAATGATGGTTTCCAATTTCATCCATGTCCCTATAAAGGATATGAACTCATCATTTTTTATGGCTGCATAGTATTCCATGGTGTATATGTGCCACATTTTCTTAATCCAGTCTATCATTGTTGGACATTTGGGTTGGTTCCAAGTCTTTGCTATTGTGAATAATGCCGCAATAAACATATGTGTGCATGTGTCTTTATAGCAGCATGATTTATAGTCATTTGGGTATATACCCAGTAATGGGATGGCTGGGTCAAATGGTATTTCTAGTTCTAGATCCCTGAGGAATCGCCACACTGACTTCCACAATGGTTGAACTAGTTTACAGTCCCACCAACAGTGTAAAAGTGTTCCTAAAACCATAAAAACCCTAGAAGAAAACCTAGGCATTACCATTCAGGACATAGGCGTGGGCAAGGACTTCATGTCCAAAACACCAAAAGCAATGGCAACAAAAGCCAAAATTGACAAATGGGATCTAATTAAACTAAAGAGCTTCTGCACAGCAAAAGAAACTACCATCAGAGTGAATAGGCAACCTACAACATGGGAGAAAAGTTTTGCAACCTACTCATCTGACAAAGGGCTAATATCCAGAATCTACAGTGAACTCAAACAAATTTACAAGAAAAAAACAAACAACCCCATCAAAAAGTGGGCGAAGGACATGAACAGGCACTTCTCAAAAGAGGACATTTATGCAGCCAAAAAACACATGAAAAAATGCTCATCATCACTGGCCATTAGAGAAATGCAAATCAAAACCACTATGAGATATCATCTCACACCAGTTAGAATGGCAATCATTAAAAAGTCAGGAAACAACAGGTGCTGGAGAGGATGTGGAGAAATAAAAAAGGATTTTCTGAAATAGAAAAAGATGTCATTGGTGGAAAGTGCTCAGTGGCTTCAACTTCTATTTCTTAAACTAGTTATCAATTATACAAAACGATATTGTATTATCTTTTAAATTATACCTAAATGTTGCAAACACTCTTTTGTATGTAATATGTACATATAATTTTTATGTTTTCAAAATTAATATTTCTAAAATGGTTAAATTATTGCTGTCATTTCTTTAGAGCACAGAGGTCTTCTAAAATCACATGCTGGATGTCTGCAGAATCATCATAATTTCTGTAAATGATAAGGATACCATCATCTCCAGTTTTCATTCTGTTGAGGTGGAAAAAGATTCACAAACCTTTTCCATAGCTTTATTTTTACCTTTGGCCTTGGTGGTGATCAGCATGACACTAAATTTCTTCATCACTAGTGTAATGTGTTTCTAAATCCACATTCATAATAATCATCTTTGCTCATTTACCTAACGTGTTTATCTGCCAGTGTCAGCAATGGCTGCTAGAGTAATTGAAATTCTCACTTAAGTAGCTGAACTGAGAGGGCTCATTCTGGCCTTATGTGCTGGAGAGAAACTCTCACTGCTTGTTCTTATTTCCGAAGGTCACTAAGGCTCTTTTAAAAGATTTCTCTATTCATATATTTTGTTACTGAAAAGTTTTGGTTCTAACCCTGAAACAACTTTCATCACTTGGAAGATAACTGTAAGTCAACCCAGGGATGGAAAGAGCCTTGAAATGCAAGCAAAAGCCTTCAGCCAGAGTGGCATTATGAACACTACTTTTGTTCCATCAGCATTCCTCTGGTGAGGTGCCCAAGGCAATTAGTAACACCTATTCTGTGCTTCCTGAGCAGAGATCACCATAAAAAGCATACAACAGAAACACAAGAGCCAGCAATTAATTATGAGTTCAAAAAAAGCCCTGCAGGTGAGAAACCTTGTCTCCCAGACACCATGTCACACTTACACTCTGTAAAAATCATGCTCCTTAAAGACTAAACAAATCTTGCTCTCATACATAGGTAGAAAACCACCATCGGCAACGATTGTTAGTGGTAGTGTAAAAAATATCACGGGCCATACAGAAAATGGTTAAGGATAAGTAGAAAGCATGAATTACCTCATATTTTCAGACTATAATTAAAAAAACTTAATTTAAATATTAAATTTTTATACAAATAGTTATTTCACATGTCAGAGAGGAAAGTTTTGTGCTTTTTATGATTGAGGCATAGATGAATATTGCAAACTATCCAGACCAATATGACTTGAAAGGGCTTAATTGAGCAGTATCAGAACAGCATAGTGTCTGGGTTAGGGAAAGCGATGTGGCTGCAGAGATGGGTCAGTATCAGGCAACAGAAATCAGAGAGAGGTCATGGAAAGAGTTTCTTTTAGAAAAAATGTAGAAAATTGGGTAAATCTATAGATTGGTGAGTCTTTCCTTCCTACTTATTCAAATTTGCAAAGAGTGATTTCAGCTAGAAAATTACCTTCTTTGAGAAAGACAACTGAAGTATAAAAGATGGGAAATATATCTACCTTTTCTGTCAGTCGTTAATGTGTATGGTATGAAAGACAAAATTAAGGAGATGATATATTAAGTCCAATGGAATATGGAGAACACTCATTAATGAAGAACATCTCAAAGAAAAGGAGTGGGTCTGCTTTTTATAGAGGCACGTTAATAAGGGATTCATCTAGATGTCTATGAGAGTCATGAAGAAGGGTAGAGTTGTGAGGATGGGTCCTGGGAACATGCAAAGCAGGGTGTTCCTTTGCTGTTAGCCCTGTCCCAGAACATAGGGTAGGGACATACTTAATCATTGCTGCTTTCTGAAGTGCAGGGCTTGAAAAATGTCTTTAGTTAATCTCAAGAACATTTTCATATACGGTGAGAGATAGAGGTCCAGTTTCATTCTTGTGCATATGGCATTCAAATTTTTCCAACACCATTTATTGAATAGAATGTCCTTTCCTTGGTATGTTTTTGTCTACTTTCTTAAAGATCAGTTGGCTGTAGGTATGTGGCTTTATTTCTAGGTTGTCTATTGTGTTCCATTGACCTATGTGTCTATTTTTATACCAGAACCATGCTGTTTTGGTCATTATATCCTTGTATAATTTGAAGTCAGGCAATGTGACGCCTTTAGTTTTATTCATTGTGCTTAGGGTTGCTTTGACCTTTCAGGCTCTTATATCTATACCAGTCAGAATGGCTATTGCTGGTGAGGAGAAAAGAAAATGCTTAGACACTGTTGATGGGAATGTAAATTAGTACAATCTATATGAAAAACAAATATGGATATTTCTCAAAGAACTAAAAGTAGAACTACCATTTAATCCAGAGATCCCACTACTAGATATCTACCACCCCAAAAATAAATCATTATATTAAAAAATGCCTGCACTCATAGGTTCTTTGCAGCAATAGCCACAATAGCAAAGACATGGACTTAACCTAACTATTCATCAATGGATGAGTAGATAAAGAAAATGTGGCTTATATATACAAATAAATACTATTTCATCCATAAAACAAGATGAAATCACAATTTTTCAGCAACATGGATGGACATGGAGGACACTATCTTAAGTGAGGCATCTTGGAAATAGTACATCAAATACCATATGTTCTCACTTATGAGTGAAAGCTAAATAATGTGTACACATGCGCATTGAGTGTGGAATGAGAGAGATTGGAGACTCAGAGAGGTGGGAGGGTGAGATGGGGGAGGGATGAGAAATTATTTCAGGGGTACAATGTTCATTATTTGGGTGATAGCTACACTGAAAGCCCAGACTTCCTCACTACCCAATGTATCTATGTAACAAAACTGCACTTGCATTCACTAAATCTATAATAAAAATTAAAAATAGCAAAAAGAGCGAAGCTGGAGGCATCATGCCACCTGACTTCAAATTATACTACAAGGCTACTGTAACCAAAAGAGCATGTTGCTGGTACAAAAACAGACACACAGACCAATGCAACGTATTAGAGAACCCAGTAATGAAGCTACACACCTACAACCATCTGATCCTCTGTCAACAATGTCAAAAAAATAAGTAATGAGGAAAGGATTCCCAATTCAATAAATGGTGCTGGGATAACTGGCTAGCCATATAAAAGAGGTTGAAACTGGACCCCTACTTTTCATCATTTACAAAAGTTAACTCAAAATGCATTAAAGACTTAAATGTAAAACTTAAACCTATGAACAAAAAGCTCTAGAAGAAAATGTAGGAAATACCATTCTGGACATAGGTCTGGCAGAGAATTCATGACAACGACTCTAAAAGCAATTGCAAAAAAACCTAAAATTGACAAGTGAGACTAGTTAAACTAAAGAGCTTCTGCACAGCAAAGAAATTATCAACAAACATTCAACCACTTAAACAAAGTAACAAGAAAAAAAAAAAAAAACTCAAAACAACAATCCCATTAGTAAACGGGCCCAAAATATGAACAGACACTTCTCAAAAGAACACATACATGGGGCCAACAAACATAAGAAAAAATGTTCAATATCATTAAGCATTAGGGAAATGCAAATCAAAATCACAATGAGATACTATTTCACACCAGACAGAATGGCTATTATTAAAAAGTCAAAACAGCAGATGCTGGTGTGGTTGTGGACAATAAGGAACACTAATATACTGCTGGTGGGAATGTAAATTAGTTCAGCCATTGTGGAAAGCAGGGTGGAGATTTCTCAAAGAACTTAGAACTAGAATTCGACATAGCAATCCCATTACTGTGTATACACCCAAAGAAATATGAATTATTTTACTATGAAGATAAATGCTTGCATATATTTATCACAGCACTGGTCACAGCAGCAAAGACATAAAATCAGCCTAGATGCCCATCAATAGTGGGTTGGATAAGAAAAATAGGGTACATGTATACCATGGAATACTATGCAGGCATAAAAAGAATGAGATCATACCCTTTGCAACAACATGGGTGCAGCTAGAGGACATTATTCTAAGTGAACTAATGTAGGAACAGAAAACCAAATGCCAAGTATTTTCATTTATGAGTGGGAGCTCAACATAGAATATGAATGGACACAAAGAAGGAAACAATAGCTACTGGGGCCTACTTGAAGGTGGAGGGTGGCAGGAGAGTGAGGAGCGAAAAAATACCTGTCGGGTCCTATGCACATTACCTGGATGGTGAAATAATCTGTACACCAAATACCCCCAACACTCAGTTTACCCATGTAACCAATCTGCACAGGTACCCCCTGAATCTAAAAGTTGGAATAGATAAAAAGTAAAAAATATTTTAACAAAGAGTAGCAAATTAATGTTCACCTGATCTTATTTTTTAATATATTTTGAAATTAAAAATTGATAAGCAAAAGCCATAACTCATTTTAGGTTATGCTATAACTATAGGACTGTATCATTACATCTTTTAGTGGATGGAAGAAGAAAAGAGGGATCTTTCTACTGTCAAACTTATTTATCTCATAGCATAGACCCTACGTAACCAAGATACGAGAGATGGGATAAGGTCGCTTTTGTGATTATCTTCATGATTACATCAGAAAAAGAATCATTTCTTTTTATGATTGTTCTATGTGTGATTTTTTTTCTGAAGTTTTATAACAGAGCTCAACTTTGAACAAATTTACTCAAACTTCTGACATATTTATAGGGGTTCTATTTATTTAGAAAGCTTTATTCTGAAAAGAAAAAAGTAAATGCTGAAAAATCACATTGAAACCTTGACCACCAGTGATCAAGTTCTTAATGAGTCCCTGGGTAGTTTTTATCTTAGAGAGTGGTCAAATGGGATGCAAGCCAATGGTTGGCAAAGCACGAAGGAATTTGGAAATACCTATTAAAATATAACCTAATTTAATTACCCTTGATGTTAGAAAATGTTTTTCATAATATTCTTAAGAAACAGCCCAGCTTATTTAAAATACATGGAAAAGGAAAATACTTTGTTTTATACAAATCTCCTTAGAAAGGTGGAAATATTTGATAAAATGCCATTAAGCAGTGTTTTATATTTTTATATCTGTAGTGGCTTTCTTGAACCAGTCTGCACATCTTATGATTTCCTTTGACCCCAAATCTTTGTTTTGTGATTTAATTTGAAATATACGTCTTTAGATTTTTTTACACAGTATGATATTCTTTAACTAATACACTTCAGTGAACCCCTAAAATGAAGGAAAAATTCAGAAATGTCTTAAGTTAGAAAATGTAATCGTTTCTTAAAATTTATAACTTTTTACCCTTTTGATTTGAAATAATTTTAGACTTCAAGAAAACTGCAAAAAGTGGAAAAACTTCCACATATCGCTTACTCCCATCCCCATTCCTCAAATGATAATATTTTATCACATTTACCACATCTGCTTTTTCATTTTTTTCTCTCTCTCTGGTTAATCATTCCTAATATTAGTCAAATGTATTAATCTTTTCAAAGAATAACCAAATATTGGGATTATTTTATCTCTATAATATTTCTTTGATTTCTATTTCATTAACTGTATCTCGTTTGCTTCTTTGAATTTATTGTGTTGCTCTTTTTCCAATTTCTCAAGGTGAATGTTTAGCTCATGAGTCTGAATCCTCTTTGCTATGTTAATATAAGCAACTAGGGTTATACATTTCTCTCTATGACCTGCTTTCAATAATTTATTATGTTATTTACATTTATTGAGTTTTAAGTGTCTACTTATTTTTAGTATTTGATCCATAGATCGCAAAATAGTGTGGTTTTGATTTTGCAAGTCTCTTCCCTGTTGCATTATGACTTAGTTTAATTTTGTTTGGAGGTAATGATACGTGTGATATGCAATGTGTGAAGTTTCTTGAGTTATCTTATCCTTGTATATAACTGATAATGATTCTTCCATTAAAAATATGTATTATCTAGTTATTGGATAAAGTGATTAAAAATGGTAATTGTGTTGTTCAAATTGGCTATATTATTACTGACTTTTTTGTTTGCTTTATCTATTGAATACTAACCAATGTTTTAAAATGTGTGTCTATAATGATGTATTTGTCAAATTTCCTTGTAATCTGAACAGTTTCTATTTTGAATATTTTGAAACTATTAAGTAAAAAATAGTTTATAATTTTATATTTTCTTTGAGATTTGATTTTTAAAAACTATATAACAATCTCCTTATTTCTAGTAATCCCTTTTGTCTCATCTTTTTTGATTGGTAATAATATAGCTACAACAGCCTGTCTTTTGTTAGTATTAGGAGAACTGTTTTACATCCATTGACTTTTAATTCTCAAAGCAAATTTCACCAGACAATATCAAACAGGAAAGGGTGATTTTATTCAAGGATTTGCAATGAGAGAGAGGCTAGAATTCAACCTAAAATCAACTCCCATGAATCAAAAACCAGGAGTGTTTTTAAGTGCTAGAGGGAGCTAGTGAAAAAGTATTCCAGGACATTAGGGAAGGTTGATCAATGGGATTGTGTCCAGAAGACTGAGTCATTCCTGAGTTTGTAAATGTTGTACTTGTGATTAGGCTATCTGGTTTTGCTAATTGGTGCTGATAGAAGGTAGACTCCTAACTACTCACAGAGACTTGGAGATAAGGGTTCTGTCTTTTTTGATGATTACATTTCAAAAAGATAGTTCCTAGGTCCTTGACGAAGACACTCTTGAGTAGTAAAATTGGCAAGAGGTTTTAAAATGATTTTAATTTCAAAAGTGCAGAGAAAGAATTTAAAAGTACAAGTTTCTAAAGTAAATATTGGTCTGAATTTTAGTCAAGCTAAAGGGAACATTGAACTTTCTTGGTCACATTTCTGTGTTCATATGTTTTAAATGAGTTGTTTATAAACAGTTATCGCATCAGTCTTCAAAAATAGTTTTTTGCATATAAATACTAGGTTGAAATTACTTTTCTTCAACACCTTGAAGAAAACTTTACAACATATTTTGGTTTCCATAATTGCTATTGAGAGATGAGCTCTTATTTTAATTGTCTCTTTATAAGCATTTTTGTTGTTGTTGCCTTCAGTTTCATTATTGTGGGTCTTGATATGAAATGAAATTATTTTTATTTATCCTGCCTGAGGGTTTGTTGCATTTTCTAAATACAATATTATTGTCGTTCATTAATTCTGGAAATTCTCTTCAAATATGGACTCTTTCCAGTTTTTTTAAATCTTTTTGTTTTGTTTTGTTTTGTTTGATTTTTTGTTGGCCTGCTTCTGGATCTCTTATTTCTAAAAGTTATCTTTGGTTCTTTTCAAGCCTGTCTATCAAATTTTAATAGGCCCTTGCTTCTTCATCATATTTTAGCTTCCTTTTTTGTTTCTTAAAATATACAGAATGCCACTCTATTTTACCATTCTGTATCTATTAACTTCCTTTTCTGTAATTTTTGTGGATATAATTCTGCATGCATTTCTATTCATTCTTACTGTTTGTTTATCACCATTTATACTTATATATAATGCATAATTATATATTTGTTGTTTACTTTGTATGTGTTTATATATGTATAAATTGTGAACTTGAATCTTTTGCAACTCTGTCTTTGGGAATATGTTGAGACCTGAGTTTAAATGGACTTTTTTTCAGAGAGATTTTGCTTTGTTTCTGCCAGATGCCTAATGCCATTGATGACCCAGCAACACTCATACTAAATTTCTGACATTAGAATTTCCAGGATTTCCAAAGAGTTGAATATGAGGTATCACAAATGCTAAGAGTTTGGCTTGTGGTTAAGAATTCTCAAAGGAGAACTTTGCATATTTGTTTTTCTCTTCCATGCTTAAACATAACTATTCAGAAACATACTTTCACAATTATTTTATGAAGGAAGTTTTTGTTTGTTTATTTGTTTACCTACTGCATACACTGAGCATGTTGCTTATTTGGGTTCCCAGATTTCCTGGGGTCTAAAATCTAAACTTCTCTTCAACCTGTTCAGATCCCCAGGCTTTATTGTTGCAATGTATGGCAGGAGAGAGTAACAGATACCCCTTGAGCAAATGTACAATTCAAATTAACCTACTCTTGTGAAGTCTGTTTTTCTTATTTTTGCCATGGAAGTAATTTTCTTATATTGCCTGTGTCACAGGCAAGCTTCTACAAATGAAACTAACGTAACCAGCATTTTCAATGATGCTATAATATGATGAATTTATTTGCCTCTAGACATTAAGCTGGTTCCAACATATACCTAGTATATGTGAAGACATTCCAATGGGTATATATACTTATTTAAGATTTTTGTATTCTATTTTCATAATTGAGATTTGCTACATTTTTCCTTTATTAATTTATTTTTGCCTGGTTTCAGTGTCAAGGAAAGTTATTTTATAAAATGATTTAAAATGTCTTCTCCCTTTCCCCTTGCTTTAAAATAGTTTTTAGAATAGAGATATTACCATTCCTTTGAAATTTAAGGTTTTTAGTACATAAAGACATATGTAGCATTGTCTAATGTGATAAAACCTGGGATGACTGTGTGTATATTTATCTGTATTCTCACCTTCCACTTTCTCAATCCTGGAAAAGCATGTAAAAAGGGAATATTCCAAGTAATTATTATTCATTTATGTGTTTTAAAATCCATGATTTTTTCCATTTAATTACAAGTTGTATGGCATTCTTAGGTTGCCATCAGCACTGTTGGCTAGTTTTGTAATTTTAACTTCCTCTTGGATTTTAAGGTTGGGCTGTATCCCCACCCATATCTCATCTTGAATTGTAGCTCTCAAAATTCCCATGTGTTGTGGGAAGGACCAGTGTGAGGTAATTGAATCATGGGGGCAGGTCTTTCCTGTGCTGTTCTCATGATAATGAATAAGTCTCACAAGATCAGATAGTTTTATAAAGGGGAGTTTCCCTGCACAATCTCTCTTCTCTTGTCTGCTGCCATGTAAGACCTGCCTTTTGCCTTCCATCATGATTGTGAGGCCTCCCAAGCCACATGAAACTGTGAGTCCATTAAAAATTCTTTTTCCTTATAAATTACCCAGTCTTATGCTTGTCTTTATCTGCAGCATTAAAATGGACTGATACAGGAAATTGGTACCGGAAGAGGGGGTCACTGCTGAAAAGATACCTGAAAATGTGAAAATGACTTTGGAACTGGGTAACAGGCAGAGGTTGGAACAGTTTGGAGGGCTCAGAAGAAGACAGGAACATGTGGGAAAGTTTGGAACTCTCAATAGATTTATCAAATGGTTTGACGAAAATGCTGATAATGATATGCACAATGAAATCCAGGCTGAGATGATCTCAGATAGAGATGAGGAAATCATTGGGAACTAGCATAAAGTTGACTCCTGTTATGTTTTAGCAATGAGAGTGGCAGCATTTTGCCCCTGTCCTAGAGATTTGTGGATCTTTGAACTTGAGAGAGATGATTACGACATCTGGCAGAAGAAATTTCTAAGCAGCGAAGCATTCAGGACGTGACTTTGGTGCCATTAAAGGCACACAGCATAAAAGTTTGGAAAATTTGCAACTTGACAATGCAGTAGAAAAGGAAATTCCATTTTCTGAGGAGAAATTCAAGCTTGCTGCAGAAATTTGCATAAGTAATGAGGAGCCAAATCTTAATCCTGAAGACAATAGGAAAATGTTTCCAGGGCATGTCAGAGATCTTTGCGACAGCCCCTCTCAACACAAGCCCAGTGGCCAAGGAGGAAAAAATGGTTTCATGGGCCAGGCCCAGGGTGACTCTGCTGTGTGCAGTCTAGAAACTTGGTGCCCTGCATCTCAGTGCTCCAGCCATGTCTAAAAGGGGCCAAGGTACAGCTTGGGCTGTTGCTTCAGAGGGTGCAAGCCCCAAGCCTTGGCAGTTTCCACGTGGTATTGAGCCTGTGAGTGCACAGAAGTCAAGAATTCAGATTTGGGAACCTTTCCCTAGATTTCAGAGGATGTATGGAAATGCCTGGATGGCCAGGCAGAAATTTGCTGCTGGGTGGCTGCTCATGGAGAATATCTGCCAGGGTAGTGCAGAAGGGAAATGTGAAGTGGACATCCCCACACTGAGTTCCCACTGGGGTGTTGCCTAGTGGAGCTTTGAGAAGAGGTCCACCATCCTCCAGACCCCAGAATGGTAGATCCACTGACAGCTTACACCCTGTGCCTAGAAAAGCCGCAGACAATGCCAGCCTGTGAAAGTAGCCAGGAGGGAGACTGTACCCTGCAAAGCTACAGGGGTAGAGCTGCCTAAGACCATGGGAACCCACCATTTGCATCAGAGTGACCTGGATTTGAGACATGGAGTCAAAGGAGATCATTTTGGAGCTTTAAGATTTGACTGTCTCACTGGATTTCAGAATTGCATAGGGACTTTAGCCCCTTCATTTTGACCAATTTCTCACATTTGGAATGGATGTATTTATCCAATGCCTGTATCCCCATTTTATCTTGGAAGTAGCTAACTTGCTTTTGATTTTACTGACACATAGGCAGAAGGGACTTGCCTAGTCTCGGATGAGACTTTGGACTGTGGACTTTTGAGTAAAAGTGGAAATGAGTTAAGACTTTGGGGGACTGTTGGGAAGGCATGAATTGGTTTTGAAATGTTGGGACATGAGATTTGGGAGGAGCCAGGGGTGGAATGATATGATTTGCCTGTGTCCCCACACAAACCTCTTCTTAAACTGTGGCTCCCACAATTCCCATGTGTTGTGAGAGGGACCCGGTAGGAGTTAATTTAATCACAGGGGTGGGTGGGTCTTTCCCATGCTATTCTCATGATAGTGAACAAGTCTCCTGAAACCTGATGGTTTTCTAAAGGGAAGTTTCCCTACACAAACTCTCTCTTTTCCCGTGTCTTCTGCCATGTAAGATGTGCCTTTTGCCTTCCACCATGATTGTGAGACCTCCCCAGTGACGTGAAACTGTGAGTTCATTAAACCTCTTTTTCCTTATGAATTACCTAGTCTTAGGCATGTCTTTATCTGCAGTGTGGAAACAAACTAATACTTGGATCATTTTTCTTTTTAAAAAACTAAAAAACAATAATGATGGCCACCTAAGTATGCCATAAGCCATACAATTGATCATTAAACAGAAAAAAAATGTGGATTTGATTAAATGCAAATATGTTATTTTTTCTTTTTACAATCAACAGTTATTTGCATGTAATGATTTGCACTTAAAATGCAGATGTATTAACTGGAACTAAGTATAGTTTTTCCCATGACTTCTATTTACATTCACTTTTTATTTTGTCATAGTACAATTTCAAAAAGTTATTTTAGAAAAGTTCATGGATGGTTAATTGGCTCAGCCTTTAGATATCTGAAAATATATTAGTTCTTTAGTTTACTTCAATGATTATTTGGCCAGGTTTAGGATACTATGTGCAAATTCTTTTCTCCTAGCTCTGTGAAGTTCACTTAAGTGGTGAAAGCATGAGTCCTGGACCAGCTAGCTGGCTGGTTTGATCTCAGCTTTGCCAATTTCTAGAGGTGGGGTCTTGGGCTACTCATTTAACATCTCTTGGCCTCACTTTCTTCATTTCTAATATGGGACTATTCATTGTTTCTCAGTTTAGTTGTGAGCAGTGAACACATTTATTCAAGTTCATGTGTGTAGATTCATCATTTAGCTTATTATGTACTGTTGAACACTATAAACTCGGGCTAGTAACTAGCTTCTGTTTGTTCTTTGGAATACTTTGTAAGTAATAGAACCAGAATATAAGACAAATAATCAAAATCGATGCAAACTAAAGGTACAATCTTTACAGTTAAGTTGTAAAAGGAAAAAATGCATTTATCTCACTGCCCAGTAACAATAAAATATAAGATTTTATATCATATGATACTGTATGATACCACATAATGATTTCATTGAGTACTGTACAATATTCTCTATTGCATTTTTCTGGATTTCCTATCTATAACATTTAAATTAGAAAGACTTATCAACTATACATGAGTAGTGAAATGCACCCCACTCTTTGGCTTTTGGTAATTACCCTGAGATTGAATGGATTGTCAAAATACTATTAGGTACTCTGCATATCAGTGCTTCCCCTAACCAGTTTACAGTTGGATTATAATTCCAATTTAAAGAAATTCCCTGAAGATCAGCATTCTTTCAAGGTCTGCTGCTTTTACCATTAGACTTCAACTAACATGAATAAGGTGGCCTTATCTCTTTAAGACTTATTTTTCTAGCTGGATAACCAATATTCTGAGTAGTAAGAAAATATATAATCTAGTTTATTTCAACAACTTTTAATATAGAAGGATCATGAAAGGAAATGAGTTATGACTTCAAAGTACATGGAGGAATAAACCCAGAGGCTTCAAGGTACACTGGTGTTGGGTAAATTAAATCACTAAAAAAAATTACTCTGTCAATTCAATTTACCTTGCACATTATGTACAGATGGCTTTCCAGTTTTACTAATGAGAAGAAATTTTAGATAATATCTAAAAATATACCCCAAATTATTTGACATTTGGTATATGTTAAGAAATGCAGTTAAAATAGTAAACAGTTTGAATGATTGAATATGTTACCTGTGCTAGTATTCATTTCCTGTCATTTATGCATGGGAAGGGAGAAAAGGAAAGGTCTATTTGTTTAGCCCTTAAGTGCATTCATTTCTATACAAAGTAGATATCCCAAATGGAGACTGCTTATTTCCAGACTATATTCTGTATGAATTTGGCACACACAGAATCATTGCATTAAACAGCTAACATCTTTGATATAATCAGTTGCAGTCAGTTTTAAATCCTTAAAATATTTTAAAACAAAAGTAACTTGTGGGGGCGGGGGGGAAATGATTCATCATCTCAATCTTTCTGGAGGCAATAAATCAGTGTAGTTGGCAGACCAATTTTCTAATGTGAGTTTGGCAAAATATTTAAACAAATATGATGTAGAACATGTAAGGGATTATCTCTAAAAGGCCATTTCCCACATTTCTTAAATACTCTGAGACAAAGTAATCTTAATTAATCTTACCTCTCCTGAGCCACTCATGATAGGCCATATGTTGTTATTTATTACATATGTTATGCTTTACCTATTACTAGTTGATCAATTGGTCTTTCACAATTAAAATGGCGCTTTTTAATTTACCTCTGGAGGTTCAGGCATAACACTACATCTGTCTCTTCCCTCTAAAATAAGGTTCTTTATCTTTCACACTGGTGTTTGAATTTCTGTGAATTTTGGGGCTCCTTTTGTGTGAAGATGTTTGTCCTACATAGTTGTATGTGAAAGGCTGCGCAACACTCAGGGTGTAAATCTTTATTTTTTTGGAGTAAATTAAAATGGAACAGGCTCTCACTAGCCAGATTAGTGGGAAGTCCAGCATATTGTTTATCCTCCTGCCACTACTTCTTTCCTGTGGATGATCTGAGAACCTCAAGACATGCAGGAATTGAGCTCTAAAGCAAAAGTCCATTATTCTCCCTCTCAAGAAGGAAAGATCTCTATAATCTATCATCTGGCTAAAATTGTTATTTCTCTTGCAACATTTGGATGCCAGTGTTGAACTCTAAATCCTCCACCATCTGTGGGAACCCCACAGGTTTCCACTGCAGTCAAGTCTCACTGGCCAAATTTGCAGCAAATGTGCGCTTCCTAGGCTATTTGTATCCTTTTCTAGTTCCAGACAACTTACTGCCTTTAAATCTTCACTTTAAAGAGCTTTTACTTCTTTTTCTGGAAAATAGTTCTTGATTATTCCCTAATAATGTTTCCATTTTGAAACACAATCGGCTAACTTCTTCTTTTCTACAGGAATATTGTTTACTCCTTGTTGATAATTTTCCTCATAAAAGAGGCTAAAATAGACACCACTCACTTTTCACTGCTTACACCAGAAAATAAACAACCCCTCCAGACCCAAACATAAGCATATGTATTGATATGGTGTGCTAATGTAGGTAACAGATGCAGTGGAGAAATTTTGCATTTTAAGATAAATCAATCTGATTAAATGAAGTAATCAAACTTTTTTTAAAGACTTGAAAAGTGGGTATACAGAAACCTTTTTAGATGTATAATACTCTGATGGAAAGAGTCACAGTTAAGATGCTTTATTTAGCTATCTTTCAGCAAAAAGATTTGAAGTCTGTAAAATATTTCAAGAGATTTATTCTAAGCCAAATACAAGTGACCAAGGACCTGTGACACAGCCCCAGGTGAGCCTGAGAATATGTGCCCAAGGTGGTCGGTCTACAACTTGGTTGTATACATTTTAGGGAGACATCATTCAACACATGTAATATATTCATTGGTTTGGTCCTGAAAGGTGAGACAACTGGAAGTCAGGGCTTCCAGGTCCATAGACAGATTTAAAGATTTTCTGATTGGCAATTGGTTGAAAAAGTTTATCTTAAGACCTGGAATCCATAGAAGGGAGTGTCTGGGTTAAGATAAGGGGTTGTAGAGACCAAGATTCTTATGTGGATGAAGCCTCCAGGTAGCAGGCTTTAGAGAGGAAAGATTGTTAATGTTTCTTATCAGACTTATATAGGTGCCAGAATCTCTCCTGGATCAGGGAAAAAGATGTGGGAAGGGACAAGGATTCTCTACAGAATGCAGATTTTCCCCCACAAGATACAGCTTTACAGGGCCATTTCAAAATACATCAGAGAAATACATTTTTGGGGAAAATACTTCAGTTTCTTTCAGGGCCTGCTATTTGTCAAGTGATGCTATACTAGAGACAGGCTCAAATTTGGTTTTTTATTGCTACAAAAAGTCTTAAGATCTGTGCTTTAATGTTAATACTGGTAACTTGTGCCCAAATACCAACAGGAGGAGGGCACAATGAGGCATGGCCAACCCCTACTCCCATCATGGCCTGAACTAGTTTTTCAAGTTAACTTTGGAATGCCAGTGACCAAGAGGAGGGGTCTACTCAGTCCACTGGGGATGTCTTAGAATTTTATTTTTTGTTTACATGTTCAAAAGTTAATGGCTCACCTGATAAGTATTCTTATTTTCTAATATAACTATGATGGGCAAAACACAGAGAATTTTCAATGCTATTAGTTCATTCTCTAATTACTAGGAGCTCTGTTCCTATTTGTTAAGTTAGCTACTTTTCTTAACTTTGATTATGACCATTTATTATTATTGTAAATATAACTTAATTGTAATTTATATAAACCTATTAAATATGTGTGTAAAAAGAAAAAAGACTGTTAGTATGAAAGTAAATTTAAT
Source organism: Pan paniscus (assembly GCF_029289425.2). Classification (NCBI taxonomy): domain Eukaryota; kingdom Metazoa; phylum Chordata; class Mammalia; order Primates; family Hominidae; genus Pan; species Pan paniscus. The sequence goes on along the minus strand of NC_073253.2, from coordinate 116,415,951 downwards.
GCTTTGAAAAGGCTTTAAGGACGTAAGTCACTTAAAATATATAATAAAATGGAAACTACCTGTTGAATTAGCTATGTCAAAGTATAAATTTTACAAACATTCACAAAATGACTTTTATAAAAATATAAAATGAACAAAAGTCACAATGTTATTTAACACATTAATAAAGGACACTGGTAAGATTATAACACAATTTCCAAAAGCATTAACAATATTATGGATATATAAAAAACAAAGCAAGCTCATTTAAATTGGTAGGTTAGTTATAAAACTTAGCCAATATCTTAAAGAGCATCAAAACTGTAACTTTTTGTCAAAACACTTTAAATTAATATATATCTTTACCATATCTAGATTCTGAGATGGAGCAGGGACCTATCTTAGGGGCCTGTGGGCCCCTGCCAAGTGTGGAAATAAAGGAAAATCTTGAGTTCCTTCATGGGAAATTCCAGGCACCTAGCTAGACCTGAGAAATAAGTAAGTAGCTTGATGAGCAATCAGGTAATAGTGGCTTAAAACAATTGTCAAAGAAGCTAGAACTTTGGGATGTTTGTTTCCCCTGTAGAAACTAACAATAGCATCTTATCATAGGTCTCTGAGTCGGTTTTCAGAAACCTGGACCCCCACAAGAGGGATCCTCTGACACCTAGACCTAAGATAAAGGAGAACTAAGGGTTGGACTTTGATCACCATTGTTTGTTCTAAATTTCTTCCTGAGGGACCTGGAGGAAGTCGCACCCCACAAACCACACCTGCTTCAGGATATCCTACCCTTTTAGGTTAAAACCAATGTACCTACAAGACACGGGAAAGGTCAGAATGTTAAGTGTTAGCTGCCTGAGCCTCTTTACTTAGTGCCCTGCAAACAAACGCCTCCTTGCTTTCTTCCATTGCAAACCTCAGTGTGGATATCTGGTCTTACTATGTGGTGCAAGTGGACCCAGTACAGTTCAACAAAAATTCAAATCAAATAACAAACAGAAAAGTCAATGTATATTCTCCTAAAAATTAAATACTACTTGGGTAGGACCCATTAAATAGTGTCTCAGTATGAAATTTGAAGAACATGCTACTTCCCACTGATTTTTAAATCTAAATACATTTTCTTAACAAATGCCGGAGAGGTAAGTTTAAATTTGGTGGGGGGATAATATAATAAAACTATAGATGAAATATACAATCAGAATGCTTTGCACCAATTCTTTAAAATCTGGCTTCATTTTAAGAAAACTCAAACTCAAAATTTTAACCTGTGGTTTATACAAGAAAAATATTGCTGAACTCCTTTAAAAGAATGCATACTCAAATGAGAAATCTCAATCTGTACCACAAGACTAGCAAATATATATTTCAAATATTATAGTTTAAATTATATTTTTAAATAAATATGCATTAATTTTATGATTATTCATTGGTAGCTAATAACATCTTTGTCCAAACACAGAAAGATAAGTGACCTCCACTCTATTATAACAGTGAACAATTGTAAAATCTGAAATGTGTGACAAATTTTACATTCTCTTTACTTTTTAATTATCTTGCCTGTTTAATAGTTACGTGGCATTGGAAAGAAAACAAGAGTTTTGACCTAGCCACCAACTAGCTGTGTAGATTTTAAAAAGTTATTTAATTTGAGCAGATTTCTGAGGTCACTGCTAGATTAAAGGTTCTGTAATCTTGTATTTCTAGGCTCTCTAGCATGTGTGAAGGTAGTGAAGAAGGCCTTTAAATAAGATTTAACATAGTGTATTCAAAAGTGCTAGGTTTTGCAGCCAAATAAATCAGAATTTGCATTTCACTTCTAATACTTTCTAGTTATTGACTTGGTTCCAACATTCAGCTCTTCTAAGCCTCAATTTCCCTCTCTTTAAAATTGAGGTAATAATAATTATATGCCAACGTGTTTTGAAGATTATAAAAATGCATCCTGAATAAATGCTAACTTTGGCAATTACTATTTAAATACTTCAATAACATTATTAACGAATAAAATAAGTGACTAAATGATCATTATTAAGGAACTCAGTGTCAAATCTGAGAACAGGTACAGCCTACATACTATAAATATATTTCAACCTGCATTTTTGAGATATATTGAGCACCAGTCAGACACTTACAGATCCAGGACAATGACTTCTTGGGGGCACTAAATATCACTCATTCTTGATGACTCAAGGATGTTAATCTAGAAATTTTCCTTTATGCACATATAATTTTCCCCCACTCTAATGGATTATTCTTGTGGTATTATATAAGATACATTACAGAATAGAGAAATGGATAACAAATATAATCTTTATATGGATTTTAAGTGGATCAGATTAATGAATTCTGACAATAGTGGAGGGTTAAATTGACAGAACATGAAGATTGATTAGATATGAACAATGGGATTGTGAGAGTGATGATGGTCAACTGAATTATGAAATAATAGTCTGAATTCTTCAGAGCATGATCATAAGTATAAGACCTCCTACAGTGAAAAGCATTATCCCCAAGGTATTGTTCTATTTTCTAACGTATTTCAGTACAATATTCTTCAATCATGTTAAAGGATTTTGTTCAAATGAGTCTACCTCTACCTACAAAATGTTTTCATTACTCACTATTCAAAAACACAAATTATATTAAGAACCTGGATTTATTTCTATGTCCCACTGTGTATTAGTCCACTTGCGCACTTCCCAAGACTGGGTAATTTATAAAGGAAAGAGACTTAATTGACTCAGAGTTCAACATGGATAGGGAGGCCTCAGGAAACTTACAAACAGGGCAGAAGGTGAAGGAGAAGCAAGGATCTTCTTCACATGGTGACAGGAGAGAGGAGAGCAAGGAGCGAAGGGGGAAGAGCCCCTTACAAAACCGTCCAATCTCATGAGAACTCACTCATTATCACGAGAACAGCATGAGGGAAACTGTCACATGATCTAATTAACTCCACCTGGTCTCTTAACCCGTGGGCATTATGGGGATTATAATTCAAGATGAGATTTGGGTGGGAACACAAAACCTAACCATATCACACTGCTTATAAAAATTATCTCTAATATTTACGTAATAAGTGGTTAAACTGAATGCTATAAGTGACACATTCATCTTTTAGTAAAACAAGATTATTTTTGCTGTAATATTCATCCATTGATATGTGTTTTGTCTTCTAAAGTATATCTATTATCCTGACAATATGAAAGTCCTTGATATGGTTTATGCTAGGTAAAATCTCAACACTGTATAAGTTGCTTTCATTTGAAACACATCAGTCTTCTTTTTGGGTGTGTTGATATATGATTACATTTAATTTAGAAATTAAAGCTAAAAGAAGCATTAGTAATCAATTAAACTAGCTCGTTTCCTGAGAAATGAATACACTGAAATCCGGAGATGTAAAACCACAAATCATTCACTCTTCCAAGCCAGGAGTCAAAAAAAAACCCTCCTTCCTCTCTTTTTAATGTTTACAGTTACCCGTTCTTGCCATGTGTGAGGGAATTTTTAAAAGCTATGGTTGATAAATATATAAAATAGACAGAAAATACACCCTCAAAAATCCCTTCAGGAATTCAGTGGACACTTCTGGCTTATAGGAAACTGTAATTCCTAGGGCTTTTTCACATTGTTATGTCAGATTAATTCTAACTTGAAAATTTGATTTTTAAAACCTGAAAGTAGGTCTTTATACTTATTCATCTTAAATTTCAGCTTTTAGTATTTAATCATCATTTTAGCTTGCTTATGTCTGTTTGAATTCTGATTCTGTTTTCTATCATAATTTATTACTCATTTTCTAAAATTAGATCAATATATCTAATGTTTTCATCAAACCTATGATCAAAGATTTAAGAATTCTTGAAGAATACCACTAAAACCAAAGGTTTCAATAAATAAGGGAATAAAATGGATTGCATATTCAAACAGCACTCAAACAAAACAATGCTTTGGCAAGAAATTGTATTTAAATCAAGCAAGTCCTATTAATAACTTCTCTATTAAATCTACCTGTAAAACTTTTGGAATAATAGAAACTCACATCAATGTAAGTCAAAACACATGCCAGGTGTAATTAATAATAGTAGAAAATGATAAAGTGTTTAGAGAAACAGTTATATAAACAGTGACCTACAGACTTATATAGCAAATTATAACATTTAAACGGAGAATACAGCAAAATTGTAATTCTAGAAAAGTGATAATTAAAAACATCAGCACACTTTTTTACTATTATAGAGCCATATGTTTAGACCCTCACACAGGTATATCAAGCTTTATATTTCTTGTTCATCAATGGAAATTGGCCTTTGTTGAGGAGACACAGTGGAGCATATCCAATATTCAAATCAACTCTATTTTTTTAAAATCTGATATATAAACTTCCATTTCAGTACTCTATTTTAAAATATAAAGTATAATTTCAACTTTATGTAAATTTATATTGTTGTTATATTTGGAAATTCCTTGTGTCTTTCCTATATGCCTTTTCTCCCAACCACTAACTTTATTTAGTCTTGCCTTGTTATATATAATAAAAAATTGTAATAGCAGAATATTTCAGTATATTAGATAACATTTTCCTGAAGAAGTCCATTAATATAGATAGATGAAATATTTGTCTTTGTTCAGAAGCAATAATTTTATTATGACATTATGTTTTCTTTTCTTGGAAGTAGAAATGTTCCTGTTTTGTTTCTTTATGTCTGGATTTTCTCCTAAATGTATAAGGCACTGAAATAATATAACGCATTAAAATATTTCAATAAAATAAAAAGTAATTGTAAACCCTAAATCAAACATTGCATTCTTGTGTTTGAAAGCAAATGTTGGTGTCCTCCATAGTGTAATGGATATTAAGTAGTGTTGGGAGATAAATCGCTGTCTGTGAAAATGCAGCTTGTAAATATGCAGGTATCTACCTCCCAGAGGACAAACGACTATTTATGCCAGGCAAGTGCTGGATTAATTTTATTGCTTATGCATCTCCTGGGAGGTAACTGGCAAACTACCACATTTTTAAAAAATTACATTTAAGTTTCCTCTGATCCATAGTCTTTCTTGTTTATAGACTTTTTTGTTTTGTTTTTTCCAGACTGTTGAATTTAAGAGCAAAATAATTAGAATCTGAGATATCGAATATCAATTTTTATTTTTCCTTTAGGGCAAGAACTGAACACTAAATTTCCCTTTCTCTTAATAAGAACTTGTTGTAAACAGTGTTCAAATACATCTTGTACATTTCAGATTCCTATCAATTTTCACCTTGACTATTGCAATATCCCTAGATGATATCCTAACCGATTTCATAACATAGACAGAAAGCTTAATACATAATGAAGTGCTTACTATGACATGTTTCTGTTAAATGCCTTCCTTGGATTTCTGTATGTAATTCAAGCTCTATCTCTTGGCCTTGTGCCTCAATCATACTAGTCTTATATTTTTCTACTGCTCATCTAAAAACTTACACTATAATAATAGGATACCAGATGTAGTCATACAATTACACGTGTACACAAACACACACACCACAAGGCATAAATACACGTGTCCACGTTGAAGGTTTATTTTTGAGAAGATTCTATTTATATAGGAAGCTTATCTCAGTGTCATGTTACCTTTGACTTATAATTTATATTTAGTAGCAGACTGAAAAAACTTTACTATTCTATATCAAGATTGGTTAATAAAAATAGATTGAGCAAATTGAAAGATGAAAGCTGCTCATGTTGTCATGTCAGTAGGACATGATATAAAAAGTACCAGAAGTTGTGACATTTAATTTAAAACTCCAGGTTTGGTTGCATGCATTTTTGTTCATCAAAGGTCTCTTTGCCGTGATACCTTTCAGAATGTGGAAGTGAAAATATAAAGGGTTTTGCCTCCATTTGTAACATTTATATCCATTTTTTCTCAATATGTTACTTTACTTTTGAAACTAAATTTTCTAATCTGTAGAGTGACTTATACTAATATATGACCTTTTAGGTTATGAATATAAGTGATGCTTAATATAAAGAATCCTATACAGTTCTTGACAAATAATATGTAATAAATATTAGACATAATTATTCATCAAAGCTTAAGGTATCTATTTTATTAATGACAGAATTCAGAAGATTAAAATAGAACATAGAGAAGTTTCCTTGAATAATTATAATTTATGTCGGATAAATTATTTCTGAAAATAAGTTAACAACTAGAGAAAGTGACAAGTCATGAAAGAAAAGAATGTGTGATAAAAACATTATTATTTTTTGCCTTGCACTGGGTTGAAATCTTGTTCCCACTTTGTTTCTTGCTATTATAAGTTAAAAATTTAAAATATACAGTATAGACTTGATGAAAATATGTTGAATCATCCCTGATTATGCTTTCAGATGAATCTAGAAAAAACATCATTGATTTATATGGGACTAAGACACTAACACTGTTCAAAAAGGGAACCCAGTAGTGTGGTATGATAAAATATACATTTATATTAAAAAAAAAAAAGGATAGGAACTCACGTCCAAAGCTCTTTTTTCTAGTTTAGAAAAGATATTGCACAATTATTTAGAACTTTAGGTAATAAATCTTTAATATCAGTTTAATAAATTTAAATAAGATAACCAATTTGAAATAAGAGTTATATATTGTACTTCAGATGACATAATTTATGAATTCTGAATTCAGGGCACCTTAAAAATATTTTGTATAAATAACTTTCTGGGGTTGTTTTCTCAGAACAGAAATGTACATTTTCTCACTCTTTCCCATGCTGGATAGGATGGGAGGGTTGATAGATTGAGGGATGTTATCAATTTAATACTAATTCACAAGAAGATTTATTTCTGAGATTTGGTTTATATGTTTTTAACTTTCTGAAACTTTTCTTGTCTTTCTTTTTTTTGCAGTGGATGGGTAGATGGGATTCAGGGAAGATCTTGCTAACTTCAGTATCAAGTTCATGAAACAAATTCTCCAGAAAAATATTCTGTGAATCTTGAGATTAGTCAAGTAAGTTTTTTGTCTCTGCTCACAAAGCATATTGTGTGTTAGTTTTTGCATTAGTCCATTCTCGAAGGAATACCTGAGACTGGGTAATTTATAAAGAAAAGAGGTTTAATTGGCTTACAGCTCCACAGGCTGTACAGGAAGCATGATGATGGCATCTGCTTGGCTTCCAGGGAGGCCTCAGGAAATGTAGAGTCATGGTGTAAGACAAAGGGGGAGTACACCTCATATGGCCAGAGTAGGAGGAAGAAAAGTGGGAGAGGTGCTACCTACTTTTAAACAACCACATCTCATGAGAATTCTATCATGAAAATAGCACTAGGGGATTGGTGCTAAGCCATTGGAAACTACCCCCATGATCAAATCACCTCCCACCAGGCCCCATCTACAGCACTGAGGATTACATTTCAATGTGATAGTTAGGTGGGGACACAGATCCAAAACATATCATTCCACCCTGGTCCCTCCCAAATCTCATGTCCTTCTCACATTATCAAAATGCAATCATGCCTTCCCAATAGCCCCAATGTCTTAACTCATTCCAGCTTTAACTAAGAGTAAATAGTCCGAAGTCTGACTTGAGAAAAGGCTAGTCCTGTCTGCCTATGAACAGATAAAATGAAAACAAGTTGGTTACTTCCAAGATGCAATGGGGATACAGGCACTGGGTAAATACTCCCATTCCAAAAGGGAGAAATCAGCCAAAAGAAAGGGGTTATAGGCCCCGTTCAAGTCATAAACCCAGCAGGGCAGTCATTAAATCTCAAGGCTCTAAAATAATCTCCTCGACTCTATGTCTCGCATCCAGGGCACACTGATGCAAGGGGTGTGCTCCTGATGCCTTGGGCAGTCCCACTCCTGTGACTTTGCAGGGTTTGGTCCCCATGGTGCTCTCAAGTCTGGCGTTGAATGCCTGAGGCTTTTCCAGGTTCGTGGTGCAGGTTGTCAATGTCTGTACCATTCTGGGGTCTGGAAGATGGTGGCCCTCTTCTCACAGCTCCACTAGGCAGTGCCCAAGGTGGGACTCTGTGTGGGGTCTCCCACCCTACATTTCCCCTCTGCACTGCTGTAGTTGTACAGGAAACATGATGCTGGCATCTGCTCAGTTTCTGGGGAGGCATCAGGAAATGTACAATCATGGCAGAAGGGAAAGGGGGAGTACACCTCCCATGGCCAGAGCAGGAGGAAGAGAGAGTTGGGGAGGTGCTACACATTTTTAAGCAAGCAGGTCTCCTGTGAACTCCATCATGAGAACTGCACTACAGGGATGGTGCTAAACCATTAGAAACCACCCTCATGATCCAATCACCTACCACCAGGTCTCACCTACAGCACTGGGGGTTATATTTCAACATGAGTTTTGGGTGGGGACACAGATTCAAACCGTATCAGTGTTCTGCTGTGGATTCTTCAAAAGCAGGAAACATACCACATTTATATGAAATTCTAGGTCATAGGAAAATACCTCATATGTAATATGAATTAAAATATAATTCTATGTTTATAATTGTGCATTTAAAATATTTAATATTTTTAAATTGACTAGGAAAGGACCAAATGTTTTCAATCATACTAAATAAAAAAGGTAGACACCTTGTTTAATCCCCCACAAAAAACAATTCCAAATGTCTTCTCTCAGCTACTGCAGGTAAATTCTGCTTTTATCACACAGTATTTTGTAGTTATAGACCCTCCCCTCCCCTCTCTTATCAGGTGCAGTTCATGTTCCTCTAGGTTATGTTGGCCGAATGAGAAGAAGGAGAGACACCTGAGTGGGGTACTTATTGCCCACTAGGGCAGAAGATTCTGCATTAACTTCAAACAAAGAGGCAGGATGATGGCTCTTAACTTTGATAAGTGGATCACTTGTACAGTCTTAGAGAGTTTGAGGGAATCTGAGAATTTGTGATTTTCAGGGGCATTAACCTGAATTGTCCTTATCATAATCTCATTCTTTCCTAAGATGGAACCTGGTCATGGCATAACAGACTTGCCTTGCTTGATAATTTATTTTTTGTTTTTTGGCTAATCTGGAATTATGTCCTGGGCCATTTACTCAGCTTCTTCTACCCTCTCTCTTCAGTAGATGGGACTAAAGAGGCCCTCTGACTTTCATATCTGTTTTCAGTTCCTGACTAGTTTTCTCAGTTTTTGGAATCCTGTTCTAATAGGTAACCAGTTCCATCATTCTTGGAGTTACTTCTCCTTCTCCTATATTTATCAAACACATGGACTATTATACAAATTAATACATTAATTTTCACTAGTATGTCCTTTAACATACCACTGAACAATTGAACCAACACTTTTTTAGGATTTATCAGTACTTATGACCAGTGATAGTGTTTTTACTGCCACCCAGGCAGTATGTGATTCAGCAACTAGCTTTGCACAAATTTCTCTGACTGCCTGCTTCCCTATGAAGCGGCTTCTAAGGTATAGTTTACTGTACATTTTATTAATTAAGGAGTGTTCTGGTGATTAACACCTGTGGAAAGAAGGAGAGGAAAGCAGGATAGGCAGAGAAAGATGCTGAGCTTCAATAAAAACCCAAGGACAGCTTTGAAACAGAGACTTCAAACTAGGATGGTCTTAGAAAAGGTGAATACAAAACAAATATTAAGATGATAACTATATTGTCTAAAATATATACGTGTGTGTGTGTGTCAGTAATTTTACTACTTGTGAAGAGAGTAATATACGAAATAAAATTCAAGATTGATAAGCTGGATTAAAAAATACAACTACGTAGGTCCTAAAAGAGACCCATTTAAATATAAATAGAAATTAAAATGTTAGCAATTGGAAAAACTATATGACAAAAACTATTAAGTAAAATAGATAATTTTTCCAATTAGATTTTAAGGAAAGAAACATCAGGAAAAAAAACAGGAATTTTAAAATATAATCTTAAAATACCAGGTTACTGGGAAGATATAAAATTCATCAATTATTAACTATCAAATACAAGCTTGAAAATACAGAAAGGAAAAATTGACAGAACAAAAAAGAGTAATAGATGAAGCACATCATAGAAGTAGACTTTTAAACTTTACTTAGAAGAATTTAAACCTTTAAGCCTAAGAAGAATTTATATCTTTCACACAGTAACCAATGGGAGATGGAAAAAATAAAAGAAATAAAAAGAGAATAATGTTTCCAACTCTCTTTATTAAGTAACTAAAACTTTGATATCTAAGCATGAAATATACATTAAAAGAAAGGAAAACTTTAGACCCATATTTTTCAAAAATATACAAAAATTTCAAACAAAATGTTAGCAAATCAAATCTAATATAGTATAGCATGACCAAGTTGGCTTAATTGCAAGTAAGTAAATTTCCTTTAACATTTCCAAAGTCAATGTAATGTATCATATTAATAAATCAGGAAATAGTGTGATTATGCTGATAAATAATATAAAAGAATTGAATAGAATTCAAATATATGGGTGACAAAATGAAACAAAACTAATACCCAATTAGAGATATAAGCGAAATTTTTTAAGCTTATAAAATTATCTTTAGGCCAGGCCCAGTGGCTCATACCTGTAATCCTAACACTTTGGGAGGCCAAGGCAGGCAGATCACTTGAGCCCAGGAGTTGGACACAAGTCTGGGCAACATGGCGAAACCCTATCTCTGCCAAAAAATACAGAAATTAGCTGGGCATGGTGATGAAGTCCTGCCTACTCTGGAGGCTGAGGTGGGAGGATCACTTAAGCCTGGCAGACAGAGGTGGCAGTGAGCTGCGATGCTCCCACTGAACTCTAACCTGGGCGACAGAGCCAGGCCCTGTCTCAAATGAATAAATAAATAAATAAAATTATCATTAATAAAAGTCATGTGATATAAGCTGGTTAATGATGAGACATTGGAAAATTTCTCTCTGATTTGGGAATGAGACAAAAGACTTAGTTTCAGCATTGCACTGGAGAATCCATACAGGGTTATAAAGCTAATAAATCAAAATCATGAATATAAAAATTAAAAAGAAATAAAATTGACATGCTCAGTTGCACAAATGTTTATATTGACACATGCAAAAGGATCCCACAGATAAACGATTATAATTTGTTATTAATTTTTAAGTTGCTGAATCTAAAATCAGTATGTGAATATCTATTGTATTTCTAGCTACCAGCTACGCAAAATTATGTAATGAAATTTTTAAAAGGTTTTATTTAACATCATCAGAAAGCTAGCAAGAAATGTTTTAAATTCTGTCTAACATTCCTACAGAAAGACCACAAAAGATTACTGAGAAAAATTAAGGAAGAACCAGACACATAGAGGGATATACCATTTTCGAGTATTAGAAGATTTTAAAGAAGGCAATTTTCCCCAAACTGTAACCAATTCTAAAATGTATAGGGCAATGCAAAAAGGCCAAGAGTAGTCAAAATCATAGTAAAAAAGTAGGATAAAATTGGGTTTTCACTACCATATATTAAGTGATACAAAATGACAGTAATTAAGATAGTGTGGTATTTGTGCAAAGAAAGCAGACAATGGAGTTCAAGCTCCATCAAAGTAGAGAAACCTTAATAAGGGTTTTGAGAAAAAAAAATATGCCCAAAGAGTAAGGAACATGCTTCAGCAATAAGGACAAAACTGAAATAGAGTCACCTAGAAAAATTCTTCACAGAATTCGGGTGTGCCAATGGCAGTTTAAGTAACTATCACAACAATTTTCAACTAACTTTAGATGATGGTAATATAACTCAGAGCCCCTACAATGTATTCTTTGCAACAACAGACATATAATCATTATCATCATCATCATAATCATCATCTAGACATGGAAAGAAGAAAAACAATGTGACTGATAGTCGAAAGATAAAATAATGAATATAAACAGACCCAGACAGAATACAAACTTTAAAGCTATTAGTCAAACATTTCAAAATAACCATGTTAATATTAAGAAATCAAATAAAAGATAGACAAACACCAAAAATGACTATGTTTTGGGCAAGTTGCAAAATATTTCAAACATTTTACCTATACATTTGAAAATGGAAATTAAATGGGCGAATTCCTTGGAAAAAACAAAATGGAAATTAAATGCACATATTCCTTGGAAAAAACAATTTAGTACAATATAAAAAGAAAAATTAAATAGGCTTATTCTGCTAAAGATACTGAATTTATAGTTAAAAACCTTCCTAGAAAGAAAGCTCCAGGCCCCAATAGTCCAGTGACTTCTGGACTAATAAATTCTTTCAAAAATTCATGAATGAAAAAAAAAACGCCGTTCTTTTTTTTAACACTTCTGTAGAATATGGTGAGAAGTAACACTTACCAACACATTATGTGAGACTAGCAAAACGTTGATATCAATACCTGACATGGATATTATAAAAGCATAAGTTTATTGTATAATATATCTAATAAACAGATAGTAGTCTTAAAAGTAATATTATCAAATATAATTTCAGTATTTTATAAGAAACAAAATATTATGACTAATTGGGATTTAGCATAGCTATGTAAATTGCTTAACATTTTTTTTAAAAATCCATGTAATTTACTGCATTAACAGAATAAAAGATAACTGTATAATCACCTCAATAGATGCAGAAAAATTATTTGATAAAATTCAATATGCTTTTATGAATAAAAAATTATAACAAACTATAAATAAATGAAACATTTCTTAATATAAACTTTTGTTTTGGTTACTGCTACTACATAACAAACCACTACATATTTTGTCATGAAAAATTACTTTTTGCTATTACGTTCATATAGTATCAGTTCTGTGGATCAGGAATTTGGGCAAAGCCTAGCAGGAATGGCTGTCTCTGTTCCATTGCATGTAGGAATTCAGCTTTAAATACTTGATCAGTGAGGTAGTCTCAACAATTGAGGTTCACGTGATGGTATGATCTGGAAATCCTCTTACTCACGTGTCTGACGGTTGTTGCTGGATATTAGCTGTGTCTCTAATTGGGACAATCATAGCACAATGACACTTGATGTGGCCTGGATTCAAAGGATGGCAACCTCAAGTTTGTCAGATTTCTTAAATACCAAATCAAGTCACCAAAAATAAACAAATTAATAGATAGATACCAAAAAATTATGTGGCTAACATAATAATATAGTGAAATATTAAATGCTTACTTCTGAGATCCTAAACATCACAGGACATTCACTATCACAACTTCTATTCAACATTTTATTGGAAGGCCTAGAAAGTTCAATAAGGCCAGAGAAAGAAAATATATAAAAATGGAAAAGAAGAAATAAAAATTCGTATTTACAAATGTCCTAATTGCATATGTAAAAAATACAAAATAGTCTAAAAATAAATTGTTAGAATTAATAAGTATATTTTATAAGGTTGATAAATATAAGGCCATTATACATATAACAATACAAAATTAAAATGAAATTTAAAAATAAATAGTTAAATAAAAAATAAAAAGTGAATAAAATAAAAAATCACATAATGAGGAAGAAATCTAATATGCATTAAAGACCTACACTGAAAGCTATAAATTAATGTGAAATTTTTGCAAAATTTCAAAATATGGGATATATTTTTAAATGTAAATAAATAGAGATGAACCATGCTCATAAATTGTAAGACTAGACACTGTTAAGGTGTCAATTCTCTCTATATTGAGCATATTACATATTTAATTTATATATTGATCTATATAGTATAATTTTAATGTAAATCCCAACAAGCTGTCTGTGTGAAAACCTTTTTCTGAAATTAATATGGGAATGCAAAAAACAAAACTAGCCAAGAGAATCCTAAAGGTGAATTAGCAGAATTACCCATTACAGTACCAGATTTCAAGGCTTATTTTGAAGCTGCAATAATTGAACCAGTGTGGTAATGGAAACAAACAGACTACTGGAAGAGAAGAGAAAGTCCAGCGATTGACACACATATACTACAACAAGATTTAAATAAAAGTGGCACCACAATTCAAGGGGCAAATAATGGCCTTCTCTATAAATGGTATTGGAGCAACTGAATAGCTGTACTTCTAAAAACAATAATTTTGACTGCTTCATCATATCATATTTATAAGTCATTAATTACACATAGATTTTAGGCATAAATGTGAATGTACAACTGTAGACTCTAGAAAAAAATATAAAAGAATATCTTCAGGACTTTGGTTCATTTAATTATTTCTTCAGGTGAATTAAAAAAGAGAAATATAATTGATTAACTGAACTTTATTAGCATAACACCTGTTTCACAAAGGGCATCCTTAAGAAAATGAATAGACAAAACAATTACTGGGAGAAGATATGTGGACTATATCTGATAAATAACTTGACTACTAGACTACAAAAAGAACTACTAAACTCAATAATAAAACAGCAAAGGTCTTAATGTTTTTTTAAAAAAATGGATAAAGTGCATAAATAGACATTTCAACAAAAATCTATCCAAATCCCTAATTGGGATACAGAAAGATGCACAAAATCATTAGTCATCAAGGATATGGAAATTAATTTATATTGTTTAAAATTTAAAAGAGTGAAAACACTGAATGATGGTGAGAAAGTAAAGCCACTGAAACAATCATAGCATATATGTTATCATAACATAACATACAATATATATATTAGCCAGTAATTTCAACTCAATTTACATATTCATTGGAAATTATTTATATTTATCCAAGAATAATATGTACAAAAATGTTCATAGCATGATGAACCAAACTTGAAAATAGCCCATTGATAAGAAAATAGATGTATGGTGATATAATCATAGACAACATAAGTTAAAAATAAGTTATATATACAACGCATGTACGTCACAATCATTATGTTATGTTGGGAAAATAAAGACACAAAAGGGTGCATGCTACAAAATTAATTTACATGAATTTCAGGAGCAATCAGCTATTGCATGGTGATAGAATTGAACTGTGTGTGTGTGTGTATACACACATTATATATATATGTACACACATTACATATACATTATATATACATATTTTAAAATGTCCAATAAAGGACATAACAAATATGAGTAATAACAAGTAAGATATTGAAATATAGCTCTGATGTGATTGGTAGAGCAAACTTACCAGCACAATATTTAGAAACTATGTGTTACTGGAGACCATAAATTTTCAGTGGCTTAATTCAACCTGATCATGTGGTTTCTCCTGCAGCAATCAGTAGTCCATATGTTGAGAGATGTAAGAGTAATCGTTGTAAGAATCCAAAGTAGGTGCTCTGGCAACATGGGTAAGACAATGAATAGTATTAAGATGGCAAGCCTAGGCCAGAGAGGAAAGAAAGGGAAGCCTTTTAAGAATGAACTGATAAATTTGGTCAAGAGTGACCCATCTAGAGACAAGATCTCTCAATGAGGAGAAAGTGTATAGAAATGCAAGAGAAGGGGAATATATATATTTTGTAGTGCAAACCCCACTCTTTCCAGCTGTACCTCTGATAACTCCTCGGGTTTAGTTCTTCTGAATGACAAACTTATTCAGCAAGATATTCCGTCACTTTCTGCACTTGTTCATATGGCTCCCTCTTCATTTCAGGCAGTAATTGCCTCTAAAATATTCCCTATGCTGCAATTATATTCATTTCTCCACTCTCAAATCTATTCAATTATCAAATCGTCCATGAAGCCTTTTTGGATCCCTTGCACCTCTGGAGAAAAACCATTTCTATGTGATTTACCAATAGCTTTTCTGATTTCCTAGCACTGTATTAAACGTAGCTGTTTACCTGTACGTATCCCTCTACTCCACAGACAGTCTTGAGAATATAGAATCTGATCTTGTTCCTGTTCTTAGGACAGTATGCAATACATAATATAATAGCTCCACAATAAATGAATGGTTGGATGAATACAAGTTCCTGTACTGTTCTCCTTTTTCTCCTTCTTCTTCTCCCTTTTCCATTCTTTTATTTTCCTCTTTCACCCTTACCCCTTTCTTTTCTTTCTCCTATGCCACCAGGTCTCTCCTTCTCCTTCTCCTTCTCCTCTTCCTTCTTCTGATTGTGGGATGGTTCTAACTTCAAATAACACTTAACAGTTAAGCTGTATACTCATTTTCCTTAGTGGATATTTATAAAATAAAAATGGGTGGTTATAAACAAGAGGGGAACAAATGGATTTGCAGAGCAATTTTGCTATACTTTGAAAATATGTTTACATTTTAATTAGAGCTAAAATAAAATCTAAGCTGGTACCCCATGGAATATTGTAGTCACCACTCTCAATAAAGGAGTAATTAAGTTCCTAATTACATTGGTTTATGTCCTAGATAACAGCCAAAAATAAAGACATTCTGATCTAGGACTGTATACTCTAAAATGAACTAATTACACGTGTACATTCATACATGTATGCCTTTTTCATACTGTTCTGCTTTTCTGAAATAGATTTTCTCACCCTTTCTGCTTGACTAAAACCCTACTCATAATTTAAAGTTTAGCCTAAAGATTTAAAAATCATAGCTTTTCATGACTTTCACTTTATTTTCATACATAAACCCCAAACATTCTTTTCTCTTTTTAAATTTTACATATGTACATGAAAATGTTATTTGAAGATTTAATAAATACAAATACACAAAGAAAAATATTAACGTTCCATCTTTCCTCACTCAAATTTCACATTCCTAGTCAGAGGTATGTATTATCTTTATTTTGGCAAACTTCCTTTACATACATATATTTGTATACAAATACACTCATATACACACAATATACACACATATATGTATATAAATGTATATACACACATGTATGTATATAAATGTATATACACACATGTATGTATATAAATGTATATACACACATGTATGTATATAAATGTATATACACACATGTATGTATATAAATGTATATACACACATGTATGTATATAAATGTATATACACACATGTATGTATATAAATGTATATACACACATGTATGTATATACATGTATATACACACATGTATGTATATACATGTATATACACACATGTATGTATATACATGTATACACACATGTATGTATATACATGTATATACACACATGTATGTATATACATGTATATACACACATGTATGTATATACATGTATATACACACATGTATGTATATACATGTATATACACACATGTATGTATATACATGTATATACACACACATTTGCTACATAGTTTTTTTAATCACCAATATTATCATGTTCTATGGTTCTGCAATGTGCTTTTTCTTAATAACACACTTTAAAAATCTCCCTATTAGTACATTGAGCTTCAACAGACTCCTTTAAGAGGATACACACTGTTGTATAATATGGAAGGACCCTCTTTGGTGTAAAAATGTACTTATAAATGGACACCTAGGTTTTTAGAATTTTCCCACTATTACAAAACTGCTGTAAAATATACAAAAGATAGTTTACTGAAATGCTGGTATTTTAACAAATTGATCTCCAAAAAAAACCAATTTATGCTAAAACTTATGAGTACTCATTCCTCACATACTCATTAGCACTCTAATTAATCTTTTAAATTCTGCCTGCTTTATCAGTAAAACAGTTATTTCATTGTTATTTAAATTTTGCATTGCCCTGATTTCTAGGAAATCTGAGAATAATGTTTTCATATGTTTACTGGCCATTTGTCCTTTTGCATGTTCATTTCCTTTGTATATTATTTGCCTAATTCTTTCCTCTTTTCATTTTATTTTTCTTATTTGTGTCAGAAGAGGTTATAATATAGTTCACACATTATCTAACTCACTTTGTAACAACCTATATTATATCCTCTATTTTACTGAATTTAAGCAATTATAGTAGATTTCATTTCTTTCTTTCTAGACTTGTAAAAATAAATAGCAGAATAGAAACTTTAAATCTATAAACAAGCAATACAAATGTCACATACAAGTGCAAAGGATCACTTTTCAGGTTAGGACAGCTGGGGTAAATATATGGCGGGGATGTGAAATAATAAGGATGCATTCATAATTTGGTGGCATATTCAAATATTTTCTTGTAAATATTTTACTTTATTTATGCTATCAATGCTGTTTCTAGCCACAAAAATAATATGTGCTTAAATAACTAGAAATCTGAGCATCTGATATAGAAATGAGTATAGTAGCTGGATAATAACTTAACTTTAGAAATTTCAGATATATGTATAAAATTTGAATTAATCTCTATAATAATCTCAGTAATAACTAGATAACTAACACCTTACTATTTGCTAGGTATGATATTTCCATTTCTCATAAGAACTCCTCAGTTTACAATTCATTTATATCTCCATTCAAGAAATTATACAAATGACTAAGAGAGATGGAATAATTTGTCACAGGTTCTGTATCTGGCAAATGACAGCTCTGAGTTCTAAACCTGCTTTAAGTGACACCAAAGCCTAATTATATTCTTCCAAATACCCCTGTTTCTCTGGAATCCAAATGTGTCTTCTTCAAATATCTAGACATACAACTTTGTGGTATTGAATTTTGGTAGGCAACTGCGATGGGTAGAGTAAAGATATCCATGTCCTAATCACTCCATTCTGTATATACGGAAACCTACATGGTAGAGGGGACTTTACCTCTGTGATTTAGTTAAGAATCTTATAATGGAGTCATTATCCTAGATTATCCAGTGGGCCAAATGTAATCACGAGGGTCTTTATAAAAGGGAGCCAAGAGAATCAGAGAGAATTTGAATGTGCTACTCTGTGGCATGGAGGAAAGCAAGTGGCCTCCAGGTGCTGGAAAAGACAAAAGAACCAATTCTATCTTTAAGAATGGTCTTGGGAGAATTGGTTCTTTTATCTTTTCCTTCACCATGTTGGCCAGGATGGTCTCAGTCTCTTGACCTTGTGATCCGCTCGCCTCGGCCTCCCAAAGTGCTAGGATTACAAGCACGAGCCACTGCGTCAGGCCATATTTCAACTTAATTTGATGCCATTTGAATTAAACAATAATAAATTGAAAGTCACATACTTGCTTTCATTTCCTACACTTTACTATATTTTCATTATTATAGTTTTTGAAAAAAACAACCAAGCTTAAGAATAGAATTAAGCATAAGGGGTTTTACTTTTAACTTGACATTTATGAGAATGTCATTAAATGGTAAATTTAAATAAAATTTAAGCCTAACAACATTGTCATCATAGATTTTATAAGGGAGTCGGTAATTTATTGGGTGTGTTTCTCTGCTTTTAACATTTTTGATATCTATAATTATTTTGATTGATGCTTTGTGTAATTTAGATAGAAATAGAAATTGTGATGGCAGCAGGACAATAGAGCATTTATTTCTTTTTTCTTTCCAGCTTTTTAAACTCACTAATTATAAAATTGTATTCTGTGACTATAAAAATGGGCTACTGAGATTTAAAAATTTATACTATATTAAGGTTAGCAGAGTCCTTAGATATTTATCCAACCCCCAACATTTGCATTTCAGGAAATTCAGTATTGCTAAGTAATTTATGTAAATCAAATAGTTAATCAAAGAACTAGGTATAGACCCAGAATCCATAATTCCTTAATATGTGTGTGCATGTAAATGTGTGTACATATACATGACATATATGTATAAATACATGTTAATGTATATATGTATATACATATATTTATATATATATAAAGAATACATTTTATATTATGGGGCTTCATGAGACAGGGGAAAAAATACAACTAAGTAGGCATGCAGTCTCAAAACCATCAGTTTTTATTTCAAATTACTGACTAGTAAGACCATAGATATTTACTTATAAAAAAGGAAAATAGGCAAAAATCACTTCACTTGTTTTGAGCTATTTATGACAAGTGGACTATAAACTTGAATTGTTTAAAAAACATAGTCATAGAGTCAAACAAATTAGCAACATGACAATGGTTAATAAGGGTAAATCAAGGTGAGGTTTTTATGGATGGACAAAAATACTTAGCAGTGAGAATAAGCTTAAGATGAAGCTCAAAGCAACCATGTAAGCAGTTAAACATTATTATTATATTATATATTGTTGTAGAGATTTCCTGTGAAATGCTTATCTTTGCCTCCTATTTGTGCTTTCTCAAACTGTATCTGGTTTTACAGCACTTTTTAATTGTTTTGTTTGTATTGAGTAAACATTATTTTGACATAGGATTAGAATAAATGTAGCAATTTTTATATTTAATATTTTTAAAGAGAAACATTTATTTAACTACAATCTTACTTCTGTATTAAATAGTCATGTGTACCCACATGACTCAATTTATTTTAACTAGTAATTTTTGAGTACCTTCTATGTAACTGATACTGTGCTTGATATTAGGGAAGCAAAGATAAATAGAGTCCATGATTCTGAAAAGTTCATAATAGGCCTCACTGAGATTAAAAAAACAAACAAACAACATAATCAAATTATAATACCATATGCATTCAGTGACTCTACATATAATTGTCGAGCATGGTGCCAGGAACCAACAGTGGTTCCCACCCACCTGAAACCATTTTGCAGCTGATGGAGGAGAAAGATATTACCCAAATGATAACACAGAGAAATGTGAAAATGCAAACGTTAAAACTGTGGTCAAGGAGAGATAAATAGTACTATGATATCTTGTAATGCGGGATGAGTTGAGATAGAGTTCTAGATGATGAAAGTTTTCAGCAGAGATATGAAGAACAAAGGCATTAACTAGGCAAATAATTTGAAAAGAAAAACTCTCCAGCCAGAAAAAAAACTACATATAAAAGTACAAGAGGTTTGAGAAGTATGAGGAACTATGTGAAAACATGTGAGACAGAGAGATGATTGATCAGTCTGGCAGAAATCAGAAGATTGCTGAGGAAATAAGGCCAAGATAAGCAAATGGCTTACTGGGTTAAATACTGTTAAAGAGCAGAGAATGATAAGAATCGTAGAGGTCATAAGTAACTCAGCAGAAGTAGTTTCAGCACCTGCTGAATCAGAGAACAGAACCATACTGAAGTGAAGAGTCGTGAGGAAATAAAGACATCAAACTAAAAAAATTGAAAAATTTTGCTGTGAAGAAACAGAGATTTGTTAGCTGAAGAGTGATAAGAGTTTGAGTCGACTATTTTTCTTTTGTATTTTATGGAAGAGCCTTAAGAAAATTTAAGAATTCTAGGAAAATGTTTAGTATTTAGGAAAGAGGGTATTTATAGTTAAAAGTCCTTTAAGACGGCAGGGGACAATAAAAATCAATCTCAGATGAGAGAATGAACAGAGACTCTATTTTTATAGTAAGGCTATAGGATAGATAAATATGTATTTGATTTTATGTCTGTTAACAGGAAAGTGATGGAATTGCAATATGTGTCTTCTCTGTTCTCTTTGAAGTAGGTGGTTAATTCAGGTGATAAATGTTAGGGTTATGGAAAGTTGAATGGTTAAGGAAAGCGTGCAAATTTAGAGATGCAAACAGTATATATGCAAGTATAAAAGCACAGCTGACCAATAGTCATAGAAGATTACTAGGGACTGTGTAGACCTATTTAAAGATGGTGTTCATGAATTAATTGTACATCCAATCTGATCTTTCTCTGTGGCTTTCTATAACACTGATTAACACTGCTCGGCTTGACTTTACACAGTTAGAAAGCAGATTTTTAATAAGAAGACAATGAGCCACCTACAATAAATCTGGAGAGAAGAAGGAAAGGAGAAATGTTGAGAAGTCAGAATACACAGGAATTGATCACTGCATAGATATTATCTGCAAAGCAGAAAAATAGTCCAGGGTGACTCCTGGATATTATTCATTATATAAAGAATAAGAGTAAAAATGGAAAAAGCGATGCATTAGAAGAAAGAAAATGAGCTTTTCTTTCGAGATGCTGATTTTAATGTTTTCATGGACATTGGTATGGCAAGGAATAGATCCAACATTCAGCTGAATGTTGGATAAAATTAACCTCAACAATATTCTAATGTAGCAACACTTATTTGTTAAGCCTTAACTTAGAGTAAGTCTTTAATTAAATTCTGAGAATAGATAAGATTTCTCAGGAAGGCCACCACAGATAAATTTGACTTACATATACTCTTCCCAATGAGTTGAAATAAAAGATTCCAGTGTTTTAGAATATCAACTAAATTTGTCCTACAATAGCATTTAGTTGTTGGAAAAGATCCCAAAATACAGGCCTGTATCCCTCTAGCCTAAGAATATATTGATGAAAAATATTTAAACATGACTAAAGTTTAAACATGACTAAAATAAAATCACTAGAGTATAATTTCTATATATACATATGTATGGACTATATATTTCATAAATGTGCAAGACTGAAAACACGTGTACACATTTGAAGCAAAATGTGTATTAGATGGGTACCCTTATTGATACTCAAAGCTCCCTTTTAAAGCTACCTTTAAATTAGTAGCTCTAGTTCAAGATCAAATTTTGATCTAGGTTCTATTTTTTCTTATGAATCAAGTACTTTGTTTCCTCTAACTTGAATAATGAATCATCCATATTAAATCCATTCATCACTCACAATAAAAATCTCTAACAAATTCATTAGTTTGCTGATAGTATCAATTGTTAATGCATTATCTAATATATATATTTAATAAATTATGGTTTCACAAATAAATCACTATATAGTGCTATATGCGCATTTAGTCTGTCACATTTAAAAGTTTTTATTTTTATGAATTAGGACTTAAGTGATTTACGTTTAATTTGCAGAAGACAGATCTATCTATAGTAATGATAGTAGTCAGTTCTACAGACAAGCCAAAATTTTTCTGCACTTTGTCTAATTGTGATAACTAATATTTAGTCATAACAGTATTAGATTTATCAGATTTTGCCAAATTTTACTTCCATTCATAATAATCTGAGGAAAAATGAAACTTGATTTTCCACTTAATATTATGTTAAAGTTAACACGTATACATTAAAGAACCAAACTGGTTAACATGGTGAATTATATATTAAACTGCATGCGTTGCAGTGCTCTTGCTAAATGTTCTTCTTACATGTTCTAATTTGAGGTCTAGATGCATACTTGGTGAAAATGTGGATATGCTTTTCAGGTAAGACCATTCTTTCATTAAAAGAGAACATCCCCGCCCCACACAAACATACATATGGAAGTCCTAGATACTTTATTGTATATATGATTATATAAAGATTATCAATAGCTTCTTCTGCAATTGGAAATTTCAAGTCGGTAATTATGTGCTATCTTTACACATATCTACTTTATAATAATGTCAAACTAGTATATGCTGTTTGCCATGTTGAAGTACAAAAAGCAAATATTCAACTTAATGTTCCAATGTTCATAATTCAGAAACCCTATTGCCTTTCTCCAGAAAGCCATTTTATATAACATGTTACAACTTTCAGTAGTCAAAGAATAAAAGAGTCTAGTTTGTTTATACAGTACAAAAGATTTAGTTCGGATCATTATTGTGTCACATAAGTATCTGAAAGTTTTGGTTATTCTGTCAAATAACACTTAAAGAGAAAAACTTCATATCCTAAATCATCCATTTAGAAACTGAGGGAGTGCTTAGAGTGAGCAAGGAGGACAGAAAGCACTGTTCTCACTCTCTCCAAGGGGTAAGTCCTGGTTCTTCTCAACACTTACTACTGCAGCTGAAATTTAGATGTACCCTGAGGAAGATGGCAGGATATAGGATAGATAAATATGTAGTTGGTTTTACGTTTGTTAACCACAAATCTGGTTTCATTACTGGAAGAGTATTTCTATTCCTGGTTTTCCTTTAGGTTCAGCTTATCCTCTTACCTAGGAGAGTTTCGACTTGCAAATCCTAGGAGAATAGATGTAGGGGTGAAATCAGCCTCCCCATAACCAGTTTTAAGACTGACCTTAATGTCTGTCCGAGAAATAACGTCTCATAACATGAGAGAACAGCAAAGTTCTCTTACGATAGGCCCTGCAACAAACAGCTTGACATTAGCACAAGTCTTGGTTATTTTTCCACATATTTAAACATTTTATACAAATATAAAAGTTCTTTTTGAATCTTTCTTCTCTGACCAATGTTTCATCTTTGAAAGTTATTAGAATATTTGTTGAAAGATGAACCTTAAAGTAGAGGTTAATTAAACACTGTAATTTTCATGGAGATTCAAGTTTAGGAATCATGTTCAAAAGTATTATTATGGTTACATTCTGAACCTTGTTACATGAGTATAGGCTTCAGAAAAAGTTATCAGGGTAAGACTTCATATAAGATATCTTGCTATTGATTATATAAATAAAATTCCATTCAAAGATTTGCTTTTATGCATTATAGTTTGCTATTCCCTGTATTTCAACAATGTGTTGTGAAATAATAGTCTTGTCTTAACCACATTCTGAATTAAGAAGGAACATGTACCCAGGCTTAAACCAAAACAGTCTGGGCAAACAGTAACATCCTGGGAAAGTTACTTTATTTTATTTATTTATTTTTTTGAGATGGAGTCTTGCTCTGTCGCCCAGGCTGGAGTGCAATGGTGTGATCTTGGCTCAATGCAACCTCCTCTTCCTGGGTTCAAGTGATTCTCCTGCCTCAGCCTCCCGAGTAGTTGAGATTACAAGTGCCCACCACCATGCCTGGCTAATTTTTGTATTTTTAGTAGAGATGAGGTTTCACCATGTTGGTCAGGCTGGTCTCGAACTTCTGACCTCAGATAATGCACCCGCCTCGGCCTCCCAAAGTGATGGCATTACAGGCAGAAAGTTATTTTTGAAAGAAAAAGAAGTAAGCCATAAAAAAGAAGAAAAGTGGTTCGTGAGAGTGGGAAGGATAGTGGATAGAAAAATTAACTATCAGTGACCAGAAGAGATTTATGAAATATACTATCTTTCTTCAGGGATTCCCAGAAATACCAGTAATACACTGAACTACCAGTAATAGACTGGGCTTTCAGCATTTAAACAGAATGTGACTGTTGCTACTGAGGCTTCAAGGAAAGTGCAGCCCCATGTGTAGAAGATCCTCTGATGATTCATGTTGCATGTTTTAATTTCTTGCATCTGATTATTTATCCTAGGAAAATATTTCAGTGGGGTTGGGGTATATGGCACATATAAAAGGTAAATAATTTTCAATGAGACAAAGAGATTTATAGAAGCTACTGCATTAGCAACTTTTTCTGCAAATCAGTGTGGAAATATAACAACAGAAAGGAATAACAGTTTTCTAGAAAGTGTTTTCCTTCAAAAGACACACAGTTTTCAGATTTGTGCTGAATCAGCATGGCTAAGCATTGGAAAAACTCACATTAGGTATCATGGGAGAAAGGTGGAACTAGCCTTTGAAGGATTTAGAATCACAGTGATTGACTTAATTGAAACTGTGGGTCTAAGACTTCCTTTATTTTGAGTATGTGCAAATGTGAGAGGATGGTTGAGCATACTGTTAAATTTTCTATATTTGGTAACAGCACCAAAAGAATGTATCTGCTTTTCTAGGACAGGATCCATACCTTGCAGAGCAATTCCAATACCAAAGCTGATCATCTGTCCAGAGATGGTCATAAAGCTCACAGACCAAATCTGTGAAACATTTGTAAGTATTTAGCTACTCCTGAGTAGCTTTCACAGCTAGCTAAATCATTCTCTCCAAGTGGTAATTGTTTTGATGCCCCAAGACATTAAAAGCTATTAGAGTCTAACGACCCAAGTCTTGTTTTTCCTGTCAAGGTGGAAACTTTTTCTGATGCTCTAGCTTTTTTTTTTTTTTTTTTTAACTGGTTACTAGTCTTACAAAATACACAATTATGTCCATCTACACACCACAAATCAAATATATTCAATAAAATTATAGGTTTGGAAAAGTTATATTTTTAGTTCATTTTTTACTTTACTGAAAATGTCCTGTATATCCAAAATAGTCATTTTCATGTTCCAATGAAAGAGATAAGAGCATCATCAACTGACATAAAAACCCACATGTAGCAATGTTATTTTTGCGGGTTTTTTTTTGTTTGTTTGTTTTTTTGCTACCAAGATTTGCAGTCCGTATTTTAACAGAGCTTTTTAAACTTCACCTGGTGAAACCTTTTGTCATAACCATGAGAAAGAGGGCACCGGTTTTATTTTATGTTTTTTAGGTAATTATCTCCTGAAGAAGAGTCCAAGCAATGGCGGCAGCCGCTCCAGTCAGACTGCAATCATCCCAGCTTCAGCAGGGAGGTGTGGCTGGGGCTGCCCCCTCCACGCAACAGGGAGGAGCCCCGCCCTTTTGGGCGGGGCTGCAACAGCCCAAACCGCCGCTGCAGACCCAGGCATCCCTGCACTCTTGAGGGCCTGAGAAGGCGGCCCCTGCCCTTGCAAGGCTCGGAAATGCCTACCCTGTCTGCCTGGCTTCGCCATGCTGTTGGTGCCCCTTGGGATCTCAGAGCAAAGTTGGCCTAAGCCTGGGAGCCAATAACAGCGGGAGGCAGAGTCCTAGGCAGAAGGGGGTGGGTCCCTGGTAAGGTCCCTGCCTCAGACCAGGGAGCACCTGAAGGCTGGGGGGTCAGGCTGCCAGTCCCACTGACTGGAGTGGGAACTGGTGCCTTTTCCAGGCCTGCCCATGGCCACCCATGGGCCAGTCAGCACACACTTCCTCCCCTGTGAGGCCCATAAAAAGCCCCAGGCTCCCCCAGAGCTGAGCAGAGGCCCGGCGGACCAGCAGCAGAGAGGAGCTACTCTCTCTGCTAAGAGTGTCATAGACTTGCAGAGACCTGCTAAGAGTGTCATAGACTTGCAGAGACCTGCAGAGACTGCCAAACTGTGTCCGGAATTGGTGGGTTCTTGGTCTGACTTCAAGAATGAAACCGCGGACCCTCGCGGTGAATGTTACAGCTCTTAAGGCGGAGCGTCTGGACTTTCTTCCTTCTGATGTTCGGATGTGTTCGGACTTTCTTCCTTCTGCTGCGTTCGTGGTCTCACTGGCTCAGGAGTGAAGCTGCAGACCTTCGCAGGTGAGTGTTACAGCTCTTAAAGCGGCGCGTCTGGAGTTGTTCGTTCTTCCTGGTGGGCTCGTGGTTTCTCTGGCTTCAGGAGTGAAGCTGCAGACCTTCGCGGTGAGTGTTACAGCTCACAAAAGGTGTGTGGACCCAAAGAGTGAGCCGTAGCAAGATTTATTGCAAAGAGCAAAAGAACAAAGCTTCCACAGTGTGGAAGGGGACCCCAGCGGGTTGCCACTGCTGGCTCGGGCAGCCTGCTTTTATTCTCTTATCTGGCCTTACCCACATCCTGCTGATTGGTAGAGCCAAGTGGTCTGTTTTGACAGGGTGCTGATTGGTGTGTTTATAATCCCTGAGCTAGACACAAAGGTTCTCCACCTCCCCACCAGATTAGCTAGATACAGAGTGTCAATTGGTGCATTCACAAACCCCGAGCTAGACACAGGGTGCTGATTGGTGTATTTACAAACCTTAAGCTAGATACAGAGTGCCAATTGGTATATTTACAATCCCTGAGCTAGACATAAAGGTTCTCCAAGGCCCCACCAGAGTAGCTAGATACAGAATGTCCATTGGTGCATTCACAACCCCTGAGCTAGACACAGGGTGCTGATTGGTGTGTTTACAAACCTTGAGCTAGATACAGAGTGTCAATTGGTGTATTTACAATCCCTGGGCAAGACATAAAGGTTCTCTACATCCCCACCAGACTCAGGAGCCCAGCTGGCTTCACCCAGTGGATCCCGCAGCAGGGCTGCAGGTGGAGCTGCCTGCCAGTCCTGCGCCATGCACCCGCACTCCTCAGCCCTTGGGTGGTCGATGGGACTGGGCACGGTGGAGCAGGGGGCAGTGCTCATCGGGGAGGTTCCGGAGCCAGGGAGCCCATGGAGGGAGTGGGAGGCTCAGGCATGGCGGGCTGCGGTCCCGAGCCCTGCCCCGCAGGAAGGCAGCTAAGGCCCGGTGAGAAATCGAGGGCAGCGCCAGTCGGCTGGCACTGCTGGGGGACCCAGTACACCCTCCGCAGCCGCTGGCCCGGGTGCTAAGCCCCTCATTGCCCAGGGCCGGCAGGGCCAGCTGGCTGCTCCGAGTGCAGGGCCTGCCAAGCCCACGCCCACCCGGAACTCCAGCTGGCCCTCAAGCGCCACCGGCAGCCATGGTTCCCGCTCGCGCGTCTCCCTCCACACCACCCTGCAAGCTGAGGGAGCCGGCTCCGGCCTTGGCCAGCCCAGAAAGGGGCTCCCACAGTGCAGCGGTGGGCTGAAGGGCTCCTCAAGTGCCGCCAAAGTGGGAGCCCAGGCAGAGGAGGCGCCGAGAACGAGCGAGGGCTGTGAGGACTGCCAGCAGCTGTCACCTCTCAATACGACCTGCAGACCTGCCTGAGGAGAGGAGCTACCCTCTCCAGGGCCTCCTCTCTGCTGACAGCAGCTGACCTTGGCACTGCCAGTGGGTAGAGAGGAGTTACTCTCTCCAGGGCCTCCTCTCTGCTGAGAGCAGTGGACCTTGGCATTGCCAGTGACTAGAGAGGAATTACTCTCTCCAGGGCCTCCTCTCTGTTGAGAGCTGCACACTTCATGGACGACCTGCCTGCCCACAGAGGGGAGCTTCCCACTGTGGATCTCCTTCTGAGCTGTTCTAACTCTAAATAAAGCTCCTCTTCATATTCTTCACCTTTCGCTTGTCAGCAAACCTCATTCTTCCTGGCTGCAGGACAAGAACTCAGGCAAAGGGCAAAGGTGCCACCAGCAACAGAGGTTTCAGGGAAAGAAAACTGATACCCTAAAGATCCTATAACACAAGCGTGGTGCAGATATTCTTCACTGCAATTTTTCCTCTTTGTGGAGCACTGTTGTTTATTCTGTGAAAGCTAATACCCTATATTACAAATGGCACATAGCTAATCAAAATTTTAAAGAAAACATGACAGTAGATTGGATAAAGGAGAAAATTATAATGTTGGTTATTTAATTACACTGGAAATCCATTTACATTCTCCTTTATGCGTAATTTCAGATATTTTAACCTTTAATGTACATCAGCTCAAACATTGTCCCAACCATAGAGGAAATCTATTGAAGAAATATAAACAAAGTTAACCTCTTATTAATCAAAGTAGTATATGTGACAAGGCAGAAAAACATAGAGTGCAAACTAAATGCTGCACTTCCTCATTTGTCTTGGGAAAAATAAACAGGAAAAATATGCCCAGTTATTTACTCTTATGTGAATTAATCTTTTAAATACCCATTAAAATGATCAAGTTGGGTCAAGACAAGCTACTATAATGCTAAATTACATGTAGCATTTGTTTAGCAGCAGTAGGGAACAAACGTCAAATCTGACATTTAACTTGAATTGTAAGGTATATTTTTAAAATATACAAAATTGTATTTGAAATTTTAGAGAACTTTCCAGGCTTTACCAGGCTACTAAATTTAAATGCTTATTTTTAAGTTTGTATAATTTTTTTATAATACTTTGTTTTAAGTTTGTATAATGTTTTTTCTTATCAGTCATTGCTTTTGATTTTAGAGGAAAAATATATAAATTTTCACCAAATTTCTATTTTTTATATCATTTATTTTCATATACTCAACAAATATTTACTTATGTTTTACTACGTGGCAGTTACCACATTAAAGATTGAGTACATTTGGATGAAATAGAAAAGAAAATGATACCATTTAAAATTAGTGCCAAAGCCATTTTAATAATAAAGTGAAATAAAAGGAAAATATTTCAGTAATTCTAAACAAACTGAGTTTTCACTTAGTGATCAAAAAATATTGCTTTGCTTGACAGAAGAAATACAAGCAAGGAGTTAATGAAATTTTATTCTGGTAATTAAGGGAACCATAATTGAAACTTTGTGTGCAATTATGCATTTTTTATAACTGGTACAGCTTGTCATAATCAGTAACAACTGACTTGTTAAACATGCAAACTCAAAATTTAAAGAGCATCATAAAAAGTTAGATTTGCCCCAATACCACATCCATTATAACAACATGAACATTTTAAAACATATGTTACATCTCTTAAATGTATTGCTTTAACATTGAAAATAAATCCTAACAACATATGAAAACCTCACAACTGAACCTAACAAAACAATACAAAGTGACAAATTCTGAAGAGAGAAGTTTCCTGAGTCAATGTGGAGAAATGTGATATAGCAAATAGCTGCATTTTATTTTATTAATACTTATTTTTAATTTTTTTTTTTGAGACAGATTCTCACTTTTTTGCCCAGGCTGGTGTCACCCAGGCTGGAGGGGAGTGGCAGGATCACAGTTGGCTTCAATTCCAGCTCCTAGACTCAAAGGATCCAGCTGCCTCAGCCTCCCAAATAACAGGGACTACAGGCACACACCACCGCACATGGCTAATATTTTTATTTTTTGTAGATATGGGGTCTCACTATGTTGCCCAAGTTGGCCTTGACCTCCTAGGTTCAAGGTTTGCTTAGCCTCCCAAAGTGCTGGGATTACAGGCATGAGCCACTGCATCCAGCCCCACATTTTCAATGAGCCTTAATATCTAGGGCCAACAGACAAGTCACAAAAATTTCAGTGAAAATTCCCGTGTCTTTATTGGAGTGTGGTTCTACTGGAGTTTCTGAGTTGAAAATAATAGAAGCAAGATAATTGATTAAAATTGAGAGTAATTAGTTTGTAATGACCTGAAGAACCCTATATATTCAAGCATTGTGTTATAACCTTCTCTTTAGGCCTGTATTTTTTTCTATGTACAAAATGTCCACCATGATAGTCTGCAAACTTTGGAAATATAATTGTTCCAATTTTCCCATTTCAGTTAGACAGTGATGCCACAAAATGCTATTGTAGATAATATGGAATAAATATCTCTATTTGCTGCTTCTATTAAAAAACAGTCAGTGGCTCATTGGGGGTGTGTGTGTGTGTGTGTGTGTGTGTGTGTGTGTGTGTGTGTGTGTGATGCTGTCAATCCAGCATCAAATCTACAAGTAAAGAGAAAATGAAATTTATTCCAAATACTGAACTCAGTACCACTTCTTAACTTTACAACTAACCCCTATAGTCTTTCCAGGACTCCAGATTCAGAATAACTTAAAAGGTGTTACTTTTTGTGTATTTTGTTCTTTTTCTTCTATGTTTAATTCTTAAATCTATAGCCACAGCTCTGACCAGTTTAATTTCTTATAAACGCAAACTGGATATACCAACATGTTCTTCCTGGGCTGGGACACCACAGTGTCATAAAACATCAGACTGAATGAATTGCTAAAACTTGTTAGGCTTATGTTTCCGACAGAAACAGTAAAGAACACATTTTTAAGAGAATAATTATAAATTATATTGTTGAATTTAAAAGTTAGGAGATAAAAATTAAATGAAAAAGAATCAGCATTTATGCCTCTTTGTAAAATTTTCTTTATTCACATTGAACCAAGCTAAAGAAAAAGAAGTGAAAAAGATCATCCCTACTGAAAGAGAATGCTTCTAGCTTCATTACACAAATGCACAGTTTTATGGCAATTTAAATAGAATTTGGAGCAAATGAAAGAGGACAGTGGAAATCATATAAAACTCTCTTAATGAATGGCATGGAAACGTTTGTGGGAAGTAAGTAAAATAAATATTAAAATATCCTACAAATCTTTTCCAATATAGAGAGACCAGAATTGTGCATATGTGTGTGTTTTACAGGAGACAATAAATTTTATTTTCAGTAAATTTCATCAGGGCTTATCAATACAGTACAAAAGGAAAGATGGCCTAATTGTACATCATCACTTTTGCTCATTGACTAAATCCCTAAATAGAAAAGATATGGTCTGATGGTAAGAGTGGAGAGCAAGCAATAGTGTAAACATCCTACAAGCAAAAATCATAGTAGCAGACTAAAAGAAGCTTTGGAGTGGAGAGTAGATAAAATGTATTTAAATTCAATTTTCATTGTCATTACATTGCAAAGTGAAGCAAGATATACCAATCACTTTATGGATAAGAAGAATTGAAGATATTCAACCAACTTTCATGAAATTTAGATTTAAAAAAATATATATAGACTTTAGCATTAACTGCGTCCATAGGTTCTTCTCTCTACTCACAGGTAACTGAATGTCTGAACAATGACTACACATCAGATATTCCACAGTAAAGTTTTTAGGTGTGAATTCAAACAGGAGATAGTAAAAAAAAAAAAAATAGCCCATATATGTGATTTTCAGGCAAATAGTTTATCTAGATATTTGTGGGTTCTGATCAAAATTAATAACACCAAAATAAATGGGAATAATGGAATAATTTTGTAGAGAGGCAATAGCAGTGAAGGACAAAGGGTAGGAGAAGGAGAAAAAGAAAATCTTGCAAAAGACTGATTTTAAACATGCTTAGAAAGAAGATTTAATATAACAAAGAAATTTTAAACAACCCACGTTATTCTAGCACCACAACTGCATCCTTA
This sequence comes from Pan paniscus, assembly GCF_029289425.2. Classification (NCBI taxonomy): domain Eukaryota; kingdom Metazoa; phylum Chordata; class Mammalia; order Primates; family Hominidae; genus Pan; species Pan paniscus. The sequence continues at coordinate 116,383,621 of NC_073253.2, read as the reverse complement.
ATTTAAAGAGAACGTGAAATTTGAAAATCTGAGTAATAGGAAAACTGAATATAAAAGAGCTGGGTTATGAAAAAAAATCATTAAGAAGAAAGAGGATCATCACAGTAGCTAAACAATATAATCGGCTGAACAAAATCAATATTGAAGACATAAAACTCAGTGACACAAACAGCACACCTAAGAAAATATGCACAGTAACATTGCCCAATGTGAGATATCCCATGTAGAAAAAAGGCATACGTGTGCTTATGCTTACGTCTGTTTGTGATGCATGTGAAATTAGTTTAAGAAATGTGCTTAGATAAAATTGTTTAAAACTGTAAGATTAATAAGAGCTTTGAATATGGTAATACACAATTTTTAATTTTTCTGATATTGATAAAGTTCATGTATATAACTAACATTAATATTTCCGTGAAAACTACATTGAAATGCAGTTTGAGCAATATCTTATACACAAAATGCAGGGGTCTAAAGAAGGCAATAATTAGAGAGAACATATAAGACAGAAAAAAAAACTGCCACAGATAAAACATATATCTAAAGGAAAAACTATATAGCAAAATAAAGAGAAAATATGCTGAATACTGTAATAAAAAGCAATTTTGAAATAAAAAATGTTAATTTGAAAATTCCAGGAAAAATTGTTTAAGATAAACAAAAGGGCACATTGTGGTGAAGATGTATAATGGGAATATTACTGTATTGTGATTAAGAACATAGATTTGAAGATGGAAGTAGAATTACTTTTTTCTTTTACTCTGTACCATGTTGAGACAAGTTATATAATTTGCCTTATGTTGTGACATCACTGGTAAATTACAGATAATTACATTTATTAATGAAGTTTGTATATTTAATGTATTTAAGCTCCTTAATAAATTATGAGGCATAGTAACTTCTGTAGATATTTTACTGTTAATATAATAATGTTATTGAATTCTCATTTTACTAAAGAATTCTACAGACATCCAGGCCATCCATAAACTTAATCAAATTTGTCTTTTGCTTTTTAAAATAGATTTTATTTTTTAAAATAGTTTTAGGTTTAGAGCAAAATTAAACCAGAGGTACAGAGATTTCTCATATGCCATCTGCCGCTACACATGCATAGACTCTCCCGTTATGGACACACTCCATGAGAATGATATATTTATAACAATTGATGAACCTACATTGACTCATCATTATCAACCAGAGTCCATAATTTACCTTAGTGTTCACTCTTAGCGTAGTACATTCTATAGATCTGGACAAACGTACAATGACATATATCTACCATTACACTATCAGAGTAGTTTCCCTAAAAATCCTTGTACTCTGCCTATTAATTCCTACCTCCCTGTTGAACATAACTTATATTTTTACTATCTCCACAGTTTTGCCTTTTACAGACTGTGATATTTTTGGAATCATACCTTATGTAGTCTTTCCAGATTGGCTTTTTTCACTTAATAATATGCATTAATGTTTTCCTACATATCTTTTTATGGCTTGATAAGTATTTATTTTGAGCATCGAAAAATATTTCACTGTCTGGATGTACCAAAGTTTTTTTATTTAACAACCTAGTGAAGGTCATCTTGGTTGCTTACACATTTTGGCAATTATGGATAAAGTTGGTATAAACATCCCTGTGCAGTTATATGTTTGGGCATAAGTTTTCAACTCCTCTGGGTAAATACCAAGGAATACAATTGCTAGATTGTATCATAAGAGTTTATTTACCTTTATAAGAAACTGCCAAACTGTCTTCCATTTTGCATTCCCAACAACAATGAATGAATGTTCCTGTTGTTCCATATCTTCACCAGCACTCAGTGTTGTTGGTATTCTGCATGTTCAGCATTACAATAGGTGTGTAGCAGTATTTCATTATTATTAATATTTGCATTTACTTAATGAAATATGATGTGGATTTTCATATGAGTGCTTATTTCCTATCTGAATATCTTCTTTGGTGAGGTTTCTGATAAGGTCTTTGGGCTATTTTTAAATCAAGGTTTTATTTTTCTTAATGTTTCAAGAGATTTTTTGAGTTTTACGAGTTCTTTGTATATTTTGGATAACAGTTATTTATTGGATCTGTCCTTTGCAAATATTTTCTTCTAGTCTGTGACTTGTCTTCTCATTTTCTTGACATTGTCTTTCACAGAGTGGGAGTTATTGATATTAATGATATCCAGTTTATCAATGATTCTTTCATGGATTGTGCTTTCTGTGTTTTATCTAAAGCATTATCACCATACCCAAGGTCATCTAGGTTTCCCTACATTATCTTCTAGGAATGTTACATTTTTGAGTTTTATATTTAGGTCTGTGAGCGATCTGACTTCCTTTGTGTTAAGTATGTAAGGCCTTAAAGTCTATGACTAGATTCATTTTTTGGAATGTTGATGTCCAGTTATTCCCGCACCGTTTGTTGAAAAGACTATCTTCACTCCAACATACTACCTTTGTCCCTTTGTCAAAAATTAGTTAGCCATATTTATGTGGGTTTATTTCTGGGCTCTCTCTATTTGTTCCATTGATCTAATTGTCTGTTATTTTGCCAATAGCATACTGACTTGATTACTGTACCTTTGTGAGTAAGTCTTGAAGTAGTGTAGTGTTAGTCTTCTCTGTTCTCTGTCAGTAACTCAGTTTACTATTTTGAGTCTTCTGCCTCTCTCTATAAACTTTAGAATCAGTTGTATCTATATCCACAAAATAATTTGATGAGATTTTTCTTGAGATTGCATTGAATCAAGTTGAGAAGAACTGAAATGTTGACACGAATTATATCCCTATTTATTTAGTTGTTTTTCCATTTGTCTCATCAAAGTTTTGGGTTTTCCCTCATACAGATCTTGTGCATATTTTGTTAAATTTATATCTAAGTATTTTCTTTTTGGTGGATGTTAATGTAAATAGTATTGCATTTTTAATTTCAAATTCAACTTGTTTATTGTTTGTATATTAAAATGTGTTTGATTTTTTTTTTTTTGAGATGAAGCTTTGTTCTTGTTGCCCAGGCTGCAGTACAATGGTGCAATCTCGGCTCACCACAACCTCCGCCTCCCGGGTTCAAGTGATTCTCCTGCCTCAGCCTCCTGAGTAGCTGGGATTACAGGCATGCACCACCACGCCCAGCTAACTTTGTATTTTTAGTAGAGACAGGGTTTCTCCATATTGGTCAGACTGGTCTTGAACTCCCCACCTCAGGTGATCCACTTGCCTGAGCCTCTCAAAGTACTGGGATTACAGGCTGAGCTACGGTGCCAGGCCGGTGTTTGATTTTTATATGTTAACTTTGTATCCTGCAAACCTACAATACTCACTTATTACATCAAAGAGATTTTGTTGAGTCTTTTGGACTTTCTACACAGACGATCATGTCATCTTTGAAGAAAGACAATTTTATTTCTTTCTTTCCAGTCTATGTATCTTTTATATCCTTTTCTTGTCATATTGAATTAGCTAAGACTGCAAGTACAATGTTGAAAAGCCGTGAGGGGACATCCTTGCCTTGTTCTGAATCTTTGTGGGAAAGCTTTGAGTTTCTCATCAGTAAATATGATGTTAGCTATAGGATTTTTGTAGCTATGCTTTATCAAATTGATCAAATTCCCCTCTATTCCTGGCTTGCTGAAAGTTTTATCATGAATGGATGTTAAATTTTGTTAACTGCCTTTTGTGCATCTATGGATATGATTATGTAATTTTTCTTCTTTAACATGTAAATGAAATGGATTACATTAAGTAATTTTCAAATGTTGAATCAGTCTTGAATACCTGGGATAAATCCAACTTGGAAATGGTTTATTATTAAACATTATTGGATTCAAGTTACTAATATTTTGTTGAGAATTTTTCCATTCATATTCCTGAGAGATATTGGTCTCTTGTTTTCTTGTAATGTCTTTGGTTTTGGTATTAGGGTAATGCTGGCCCCATAGAATTGGCTGGGAAGTATTCCCTTTGCTTTTATCTTCTGAAAATCATTGTATAGAGCTGATGTAATTTCTTCCTTAAATGTGTAATAGAATTCATGAGTACAACAATCTAGGCCTGATGCTTTTTGTTTTGGAAAGTCATTAATTATTGATTGAATTTATTTAATAGGTAAAGCCCTATTCAGGTTGTCTATTTCTTCCTGTGTGAGTGGTGGCAGTTTTTGTCTTTCAGTGAATTAATCCATTTTATATAAGTTATAAAATTTAGGGGCACAGAATTGTTTGTAATGCTCCTTTACTATCTTTTAATATCCATGGAATCTGTAGTGATATCCCCTCTTTTATATCTGATAATAATAATTTGTGTCCTTTTTTCTTTTTTTCTTAGCTAGCCTGCACTAGAGGCCTATCAATTTTGATTTTTTTCAAAATTATCATCTGTTGTTTTCATTAACTTTTCTCTTTTGAGTTCCTGTTTTCAATTTCATTGATATCTGCTCTAATTTTTATTTCTTTTCTTTTGCCTATATCGGACTTAATTTGGTCTCCTTTATCTAGTTTTCAAATTTGAAATTAATTGATTTTAAATGTTTCTTTTTCTTAATATACGCATTCAATGCTATAGTTTTCTCTCAGAGTACTGCTTTTACTCCAACCCACACATTTTATGTTTTCATTTTCATTTAGTTCAAACTTTTAAATTTCTCTTGAGATTTCTTTTTTGACCCATGTGTTGTTTAAGCTTCAAATATTTTGTAATTTCTTGCTCTATTTCTGTTATTGATTTCTAGTTTAATTCCATTGTGGCCTGAGAACAGACATTGGATGATTTCTATTAAGTTTGTTAAGGTGTATTTTATAGCCCACAATATGGCCTATCTTGGTGACTGCTTGTCATGAGTTTGGGAAGAATGTGTACTCTGCTATTGTTGTATAAAGTAGTCTATAAATGCTCATTATATTCACTTGACAGATGATGTTGTTGAGTTTATGTATGTCTTTACTAATTTTCTGCCTGCTGAATCTGTCCATTTCTGATAGAGAGGTATTGAGGTCTCCAACTATAATAATGTATTCATCTCTTTCTCCTTGTAATTCTGTCAGCTTTGCCTCACTTGTCTTCAGACTCTATTGTAGACATATATACATTACCAATTGTTATATCTGATTGGATAATTGACCACTTTATCATTATGTATTGCACTTGTTTATTTCTGATGACTTCCTTTGGTCTGAAGTCTGTTCTGTCTTAAATTAATATAGCTACTTCTGCTTTTTAGAAAATTAATCTTAGCATGGTGCATCTTTTTCTGTCCACTTACTTTAAATCTTTATTAATCTTTGAGTGGACTTTTTATAGACTATGTATGGTTGGGTCTTATTTCTTGAAACACTCTGACAAGTCTGTCTTTTAATTGGTACATGTAGACCATTGGTGTTCAAAGTGATTATTGACATAGTTGTATTAATATCTACCATATTCATTACTGTTTTTTATTTGTTACTCTTGTTTTTTCTTCTTATTTTTGTCTTCTCTCTATCTCCTTTTTGTGATTTTAGTTGAACATTTTATAATTCTGCTTGTCTCCTTTATTAATATATTAGTTATACTTCTTTTTGTACATGTTTTAGCAGTTGCCCTAGAATTTGCAATATACATTTACATCTAATCTAATTTCACTCTCAGATAACAATATATCACCTTAAGATTAGTGCAAGCACTTTATAATAACAAAACAACCCTAATTTATCTCTTCTATCCCTTATATTATTGCTGTCATTTATTCTATTTATACATAGACATATAAGTATATGTATACATACATAAGCATACGTTATTTAACACATTGTTGCTATTGTTATTTTTAATAAAGTGTTATCTGGTGGAGAAACTAAGAGTAAAGTTTTTATTTTACCCATGTATTCCTTCTTTGATGTTCTTCCTTTATGTAGAACTGAGTTTCTGACCTTTATCATGTTCGTTCTCTACTGTCAGCAAGTTCCCTCAATTTTTGTTTGTCTGAGAAAGACTTTGTTCCTCCTGCCCCTCCTTCACTTCTTAAGGATAATATTTCAGAGGATAGAATCATAGATTGTTGGTTTTTTTCTCTCAACACTTTAAATATTTTACTCCACTCTTTCTTCCTTGTATAGTATTTGAGAAGATAGATGTAATTCTTATATTTACTCCAATGTATATAAGGAAAAACCTTATTCCCTATGTCTAGCTTCTTTTGGGTTTTCTAAATTTATAATTTTCGGTAGTTTAAAAATTATACGCATAGATGAATTTTTTTGGCATGTATCCTGCTTGGCTTTCTCTGAGCGTCTTAAATCTGCAGTTTGGTGTGTGACATTAATTTTGGGAAAATTTTGTCATTATACTTCCAATACTTCTGTTCCTTTCTCTCTTATTCTGGATTGCTCATTACATGAATGTTACACCTTTTATAGTTGTTCCACAGTTTCTGAACATTCTATTCTGATAGTTAATTTTCAGTCATTTTTCTTCTTGTTTTTCACTTTTGACATTCTATTGAAATATCCTCAAACTCCTAGTTTCTTTTCTCAGCTGTGTTCAGTCTACCAATAAGCTTATCAAAGGCATTCTTTATTTCTGTTACAGTGATTTTGATCTCTAACATTTTTTTCGGAGAATTTCCATCTCTATGATTACATTGTCCTTTTTTCTTTAATGATGTTATTCTGATTAGAGCCCTAAATATCCTAGTCATAACTGTTTTAAATTCCTAGTCTTATAATTCTAACTTTCCTACCATATTTGAATCTGGTTCTGAGGCTCTTCAAACTGTGTGTTTTTGTTTGTTTGTTTGTTTGCTTGCTTGCTCTTTAGCATTTCTTGTAATTTTTTCTTGACCACTGGATGTGGGTAAAAGGAACGGCTCTAAATAGGCCTTTAGTAATGTGGTGGTAAGTTGTGATGGAATGGGTAGTGTCCTATTGTTACATGAGTAGGTCTCAGTCTTTTAGGGAGTTTGTACCACTGGATTGTAAACTTCACATGTGCTTGTTCATTTTCATGCCTAATGCCTTTGGTGAAAAATAATTCAGAGAGTAATGAAGTTGAGTTTTTTTCCTTTACATAGGTCGGTTAAGCGCTGACAAAACCCAAGCCTGTTTAGGGTCTGGTTAAATTGTTTCTTCTGAGGGAAGACCTTGTAATGAAGAACAGAATGCTCTGGCATATTGTAAGATGGTTCTTCTTCCCCATGCCCTGCTGGAAGCATGAGGGATCTTTTCTCTGTGCAAACTTCATCGATTTCCTGGAGATAAAACTCACAAAAGTGTGGGTGCCTCCGATGACTGGGTCTTGATACTATTCTGTATCAAGAATAGTTGTTGATTTTTTTTTAGCTTCTTTTATTTTTACTTTTGTTATAGTGTGGTGACAACTTCCAGCTTCTTATATGTTGGATTGGAAACATATGTTGGATTGGAAAGCAGAAGTCTCTGTTTCAGATTTTTTCACTTCTTAAAATACATGTGTGTGTGTATGTGTGTGTGTGTATGTATATAATTATAATTGTGGGATCTTTAAGATTCTTATATTGTGGAATGAAAATTAAACAAATGTCAATATATTGCTTTATTTATTGAATATTTTTTCTCTTTTAAAAAATATCACACAAAATTTTACAGATAAAATGACTATTCCATCTCCATGTCTTCTTTCTTTTATTCTTCCAGGAATGAGCACTATCCTGTACTTGATTAATATTATTCTCATAAGTATAATGTGCTTTTATACTTTCACTGCATGGAGATATTAATAAATGAATAATGTATTGTTTATTTTCAAATTTATAAAAATGGCATTACTCTATGTTTACTTATGTGTACTCTTTTGCAACTTAACTTTTTCAGACTTCTGACATATATATATGTTGTATTAAAAATGTAGTTTAATAATTTCAAGTGTTGTATAGCATGCCATTGTATGAATAAGCAAAACACCATTTATTTATCTATATGTTATGAATAGAAAATATATCATATTTCAAGTACAAAATTTGAATATGATCATATAACTTAACCATATATTATGCTATCCAAAAAATCAATAAATTTCAATATATGTAATATTACATTTGTTAACATAAGTTAAAACTAAATAAAATGAGGAGGGAATATATTTAAATATTAAAAACAAAAACATCTTTTCTAAATAATGCCTGGGTCAAAAAATCATAACAAAAATTATAGAATATCTACACACAAAGAATAATTAGGAGTACATAATTAGAATTAAATCATAAAAATAAAAATATAATGTAGACAAAGCATGTTTCAAAAAAATTATAGTCCTCATTTTTCTGACAGCTACATAGTGATACAAGGAAATAATTAAAATTCCACTCAAGATGATGGAAAAATAATAACACTTAAAACAAAATAAAGAAATAGGAGTGAATGAATAATGATTCAGGAAAAAGTTTAATGAACAAAGTGTCAGAAAAATTTATAAACAAATCCTAGAAGTGGAAACCATAAAGTATTTTACACATTGGATACAATGTGGAAAGAATGAACAACTATATACAATTATAAAAGATAAGTGAAAAAAATCATTTTTATTAGAAATTAAAAGAAGAATTAAAGAACATTTTGTAAACTAATTATAATTTTTTGATAAAACTGAAAAATTAATAGGAGTATAGAGGAGGATGACTGACTATGAAGAAACAGCATGAGAGAATTTTAGGAGTGAGAATTGTTCTATATCCTAACTGTGTTGAGGGACATATGCATTTGTCAGAATTCATAGAAGTGTAATACCACAGTTAATTGTACTGTTTGTAAAGTTCTAAAAACATTTATCCAGGATGCTAGAAGAGCCCCAACTGAAATAATAACTATAACTAATGATTCTCACTTTATTACAAGTAAATAGCAAAACCACATTGATGTGGTAGAGAAGAAAAATACTAACCTAAGTTACTTTGGAAAATATCATTTTGACTGGATCCTGTGAGACTAAAAGCAAGGATACAAAAATAAAACGATGAACTTTGAAACATGTCATTGATACTTTATGAAAGTATGTGTCCTAGACGGGTTACATCTATCTGGAGAAATATATAACTTCAGATTTATACAGAGGCATGATTCACTGGTGGAAATACTTTCAAAAATACTATCTAGGATAATGGTGGCCCTGCATAAAAATGAGAAGAATAATCTATCTTTCATTCATTATGAAATAAAAGAGGTCATACAAGCATAAAAACAATATAAATAAGATTATAGAATATATCAAGTTGATTCTATATTAAACTGCAACTAAAGGAAATATTGGGACAGAGACCTAAAAATTCCTTAAATAAGTTTGAATTACACCTTTTCTTCTTTGAAAGAGTCCATATACATTAGTGATTACATTTTCTAAATAATCCTGAAATTAAGAATCTTTTTAATTTTAACTTGGCAAGTATTATACAAAGAGAAAAATTCTGAAACTAAATATTTACAGATGTTATATCTGAGTAAATAGTTACAGGCGATGTGATTCTTTACTTTCCAAATTTTACAGTTTTAAGACCAAAATAATAAATGCATACTTAAAAGATAAGCTGTCAATATTCTTTTATAAAGGCTCTTGAATAAATTTTAGAACAGTATTTTTTAAAAATTATATACTTTTGAAAAAATTTTATAATGTGAAGTCTTAACACTATGTTTTCCACTGCTGTTCGTTACAAATGTTTGTTCCTACTTCCTGTCAAAAAAAAAAAAAAATCATGCTAAAGTCCTAAACCCCAGTGTGGCTGTGTGTGAAGAATGGGCCTCTAATTTCTTAATAGTAATTTAGGTTAAATTAGGTCATAAGGGTGGGACCCTGATGCTGTAGAATTAGTTTCCTTACAAGAAGAGACACTGGCAGGGTGCTGTGGCTCACGCCTATAATCCCAGCACTTGGAGAGTCTGAGACAGGAAGATTGATTGAGGCCAGGAGTTCGAGACCAACCTGGCGAACATAGACCCTGGCTCAAAAATATAAAAATAAAAATTAAAAAAGAAGAGATATCAGGGATCTTTCTGTCTCTCTGTGTCTCTCTCTCTAATGTTTCTCTCTCTTTTCCTCTCTTCCTCTTTCCCTCTCTCTTTCTTTACACATAGGCACCAGGGAAAGGCCATATGCAGACGGTAGGAAGGCAGCTGCAAGCAGGAAGAGAGCCTCACCAGAAACTGAATTTGCTAGCAAGGCCATTGACTTCTAGGTTCCAGTACTGTGAGAAAATAAGTGTTTGTTGTTTAAGCTACCCAGTCTGTGGTGTTTTGTTATGGCAGCCCAAGCAGAATCATACCTTACATCATATATTCATGATTGCTCATACCGCTTTGCTCTCTCAAGCATATTTCTTTATAGGAGCTCCAACTTCCCAGCAGTGTTTTTCTTAGTAATATGGATAGATATGTTCCTTCATAAGGTTTTCAATAATGATGAGCAGTTTTGTCATTACTTTAGAAAAATAACTGGAATTTTAGCTATGTCTGACAGAGACCGATCTATGATGGGGGTACAAAAATACTTCTGTCCGTGGCTCAGGCATTCCATGTTGCACATTTCCATGGCAATTTACAGGTGTATTAGTTATTCCCCATTTTTTTCCTTTATGTCTCCTTTCCCACATTCTCTACTTTGCTAACTTGCTTTAAAAGGTTGTTACATGTGGACAACAAGAAGACTTCTTTACCCTTGAGCTTTGGTTATAAATGAACAATGAGTTTATAGTCAAAGATTAGAGATTGGGAAGAAAAGGCCGTTGTAATACTTATTCCCCCAGCTCCCTCACTGCTGAGGTGGCCAGTTGCCAGTGGAGGTGTTGCCCTATGAAAGACCACTAATTTTGTGCAACTATCATGGCTCTCCCCTCCAGCACCCTTCAAGTCAGAGAGAAGCAACATCTCACTAGTATTAGCCCTCGGCTTATTCACCCTTTCCCTTTGGTTTCCACCAACTTTTAAATAATTTCTTCCTAAACTCATGTCAACTGCCTCTTTTGAGTGCATTATTTCCTGTGGGGAAATAGATTGATATGAAAATATTAAATTTTTAAATTATAGTAAGTTGAAGGCAAAAAAATCTAATTTATCCTGGGCGCATTTTCATTTGCCTGTGGTCTCACAAAAGCAGGGAGCTTTATAAAAGCTATAATAAATGCTGCCTTCAAATACTGGATCAAAAATAAAAGTTAATATTTCCAGTGTATAGTAAAACCAGGAGTGTTCCTTTTCATTCCATTTCACTAAAATGCTAAGCAAAAGAAAACACAAAACCTGTAAGCATCCATTATTCTGTTCTTCAGGCAAGAGAGTCAAGAAGACTTACACATTGCTTTTGTATATGTACCCCACTAGCTGCCACAGGTTAAAGAGACTTGATCAAAATGACACAAGTTAGTAGAAGAGCATAAGCCAGTACTAAGCCTTTTTTTGCATTTACACTCTTTGCAACTAGATTCAGGACTGGTGAGCATAGATGACAGGCTCAATGCTTTTGAGAAAGTTAATTATGTCCCCATGTTATATAGATATATGGGATGAAGAGAAGGTAAATTTGGAAAATAGTCTTGGAGAAAAAAAATGAATGGAGCAATGAACAAAAGGCAGCATGAGCCCTTGATATGAACCATAAAATTTTCAGGTTCAACACTTTCCTGTTAGATCATATCTCAAGCCAAAAAGAACATGAACATCAATCCCCAAATTCCTGGGGAAGAGTGAGGGCCTGGAAAGTTTTGTGACACAGAGTACAAGTGAAATCACAATGCTTATGAGGAGGTTTTCTGCATTCAAGCCGAAATATCAAGAACACATTGGCTGCTTTAGCTTTCTTATGTCATTGCCAAAAGCCACAACATGAACATGTGTGAGGCAACTCGACAGCTCTCTAACACACTTCTGTTGACCAGATATTTACTAAGAACTTACCAACAACTTGTCACCCTAAAGCACAAGTCAACTAAATTTCTGAATGAATAACAATGCCATTTTATTAACTATTTTGCCTCATTACAAGTCAGTGCTTTTGCATTTTGATTAACTAGTTATCTTCAAAGAACAAACAGATTATACACAGAAAGTATAATCATCAATATTTACATAAACTGATAGGTTACTCACTCACTAAAATAAATTTTAGAATTCCATTATATATTTTGTTGTCCATGAGGTATAATGTTTATAAAATCCAGTTTGTTTTATCCCTGAGTTTCACATTTCTTTATGAAGTTGTGTATATCCTGCTGAATTTCATATGCCTGCTCTAGGAAAGACTGCAACATCAGCACTCTGACCATCTCAGTCGTGTAACTATGCAATAGTTAATTTAATTAAACATCAGAAAAAATGTGACATTTTGTGGAAAAAAAGAATAAAGACTGCTAAAACATTAGGGAAATATGAATATTTTTCTTTCCCTTCCATAAACATCGAACTCAGAGAAGAATGAGCTATCAGATTTCTATTCTGCAAGTCAGAGCTAAAGACCAGGGACCTAGTGTTGTTTATTCCCTACCAGATGTAAGAAATGATAGTAAGAATAAAGAGAAAGGAGGTTTTTATCATGTATTTCTATAATGAAGATAAAATTGAAGCTTTAAAATTTTTTTATGCTGATGTAAAGTGAAAGTTAATACATACTTAAAACTGTATAAAGAAAACTTCAATTTTACCACACTAAAATTCATCATGCTTTCATTTTATACATGTAATCCAATGATATTCCTTTTTCTATTGGAAAAGAAACTCCTTCCATAAAATGTTGGTATCCACTGCTGTTTTGAGATACATTTTTATGCTAGCTATTTCCATTCAGATCTAATGTCAGCATCAAACTTCAGCCAATCTTAAAATCTTTGTAAACACTTTTCATTTTTCTTATATTGTTTTACTCAAAATGACAGAAGAGAACAGAAATTTGAATACATTTGTCTTCTAGAAATGTATAAAGTTTATTGTTCAATTAATTTTTATTGAAATTTCCTGATCTCATTATATTTTCTTGCTATTTGCCTCTAATGCTTATTCACTGTTCCCCTAAAAGTCTTTAATAGACAGTCAAGGGTCTGTGGCTTAGGATACTTCTCTTGGGCTCTCATTCTAACAGTGAACAGCCTCACCAGCCTTCAGTCGGACACACATCTATTTTGGGTGCTTTACACTTTAAATATGAAAAAAAAAAACACTGAGAATATCACTTAAAAGAAAGGGCAAAACTTTAATATCTAAAAATGAACAATAATCTGATGTGTGCTAACGTAAATATACACAATTATTTATTTATTAATCACTTATAATAGAAAAATAATAAAATAAAATTAACACTAGAGAATTAATTAAATATATTTCTTTTTAAGATATGCAGGACAGAAGTTGAAGAAATATGTTATATAAGAATATTTTTGACATGCAGAATATTTTCTATATTGTTAACTGATAAAATAGTAGGGAAAATAAACAGATTAAAGTAGTCTAGAAAAATTTACTGGTTAATGGATCTGTGAATGATATTTTCTTTTCTTTGGTAATGGTGTTTGTGTCTTCTACTTCATTTGCTAATTTTATTCATAGAATATATATTAGTTTTGTTAATTAAAAAAGTAATTTATAAATTGAGACTGCAGTAATTATCATACAGATGTCCACTATTTATTTCCTGACATCCCCATATGTTTAAATATTTCAAAGCACAAGATAAGCTACAAGTATAGAAAGTTAAACGTGCTAAGGAGAAATATTTTGAACAAAACTGTCACTAGGGGCAAACCTTTTATGCTTTCTGGTGGAAAATGAAAGACATAATAAGGCTTTGACAAGTGTATCATCAATATTCTGTGAGAACAGTATGATGTGTCTTGCAGACCCCACTTTAAGACTTCCAGAACCCCAGGTGCAGGGAATCAGCAGATATATCCTTATATGCCAGCTTCTCATAGACTCCCTCAGCTACAGGGAGCAGCCTTGGCCAGAATTCCCTATCTGAAGAGTGTATACCTGATCGTTCACTATTTGGAGGTAGAAAGATCATCTCTGCAAATGGAGGACAACTCAGAAGAGCCATGCTAGTTCCAGAACACTCCAAAGGTTGGGCTGGAGCAATTGCTGGGCCTGCATTACAGCTCAATTTATTCCTCTGTCCAATTCTCTTTTATCCCTGATATGGTTTGGCTCTGTCTCCACCTAAATCTTATGTTGAATTGTAAACCCCAGAGTTGGAGGAGCCTGATGAGGGGGTGGTTGGATCATGGAGGTTGTTTCTAATGGTTTATCACCACCCCCCTAGTGCAGTCTCACGATAGAGTTTTCACAAGATCTGGTTCTCTAAAATTGTGTATCATGTCCCCTTCCCTCTCTCTTCCTCCTGCTCCAGCCATTTAGGATGTGCTGGCTTCCCCTTTGCCTTATGCCATGATTGTAAGTTTCCTGAGACTACCCACCCATGCTTCCTCTTCCTATGCAGCCTGCAGAACCATGACCCAATTAAACTTTTTTTTCATAAATTACCCAATTTCAGGTAGTTCTTTATAGCACAGCAATGTGAGAATGAACTAAAACACAAAATTGGAACCAGAGAAGTGAGACATTGCTATAAAGATACCTGAAAATGTGGAAGCAGTTTGGAACTGGGTAACAGGCAGAGGCTGGAACAGTTTGGAGGGCTCAAAAGAATACAGGAAGATTAGGAAAAGTCCCAGCCACTTCAGCTCCAGTTGTAGCTAATTGGGTCCCAGATATGTCTCAGGCCACTGCTCTAGAGGGTGCACACCATAAGCCTTGGTGCCTTCCTTGTGGTGTTAAGCCTGCAAGTGCACAGAGGGCAAGAATTGGGGCTTGGAGCCTCTGACTAGATTTCAGAGGATATATGGAAGGAAAAGCCTGAAAGTCCAAGCAGAAGTCTGCTGCAGAAGCAGAGCCCTCACGGAAAACCTTTACTAGGGCAGTGTGGAGGAGAAATGTGGGGTTAGAACCCCTCCACAGAGTCCCCACTGGGGCACTGCCTATTGGAGCCATGAGAAGAGGGCTGTCATCCTCCAGACCCCAGAATGTTAGATCCACCAAGAGCTTACACAGTTCTCCTGGAAAAACCACAGGCACTCAATGCCAGCCCATGAAAGCAGCTGTGGGGGCTGTACCCTGCAGAACCACATGGGCGGAGCTGCCCAAGGCCTTGGGAGCCTACTTCTTGTGTCAGTGTTGCCTAGGTGTGAAACATGGGGTCAAAGGAGATTATTTGGGGGCTTTAAGATTTAATGACTGCCCTGCTGGGTTTCAGACTTGCCTGGGGCCTGTAGCCCTTTCGTTTTGGACAATTTCTCTCTTTTGGAATGAAAGCATTTACCCATGCCTGTACCCACATTGTTTCTTGGAAGTAACTAACTTGTTTTTGATTTTACAGGCTCATAGGTCGAAGGGACTTGACTTGTCTCAGATAAGACTTGTCTCAGATAAGACTGTGGACTTTTGAGTTAATGCTAGAATGAGTTAAGACTTTGGGGGACTGCTGGGAAGGCATGATTGTGTTTTAAAATGAGAGAAGGTCATGAGATTTGGGAAGGGCAAGGGGTGGAATAATATAGTTTGGCTGTATGTCCCCACCCAAAACTCATGTTGAATTATAATCCCAGTGTTGGAGGTGGGGCCTGGTGGGAGGTGATTGGATCATGTGGGTGGTTTTCAATGGTTTATCACCATCCCTCCAGTGCTGTCTTGTGATAGAGTTCTCATTAAATCTGAGTATTTTAAAGTGTGTAGCATCTCCCCGTTTGCTCTCTCTTCCTCCTGCTCCAGCGATGTTGGACGTGACAGCTTCTTTGGCTTCTGCAATGATTTTAAGTTTCCCGAGGCCTCCTCAGCCACACTGCCTGTACATCACGTGAAACCATGAGTGAATTAGACCTTTTTTCTTCATAAATTAACCAGTCTCAGATAGTTATAGCAATGCAAGAATGAAATAATATGATCCTTCTGCCTTTTTCAATTGTTGATCTCAAGGGTATTTCCAAATAAACAACTGACACATTAAACCATCTCAGAGTCTGTTTCCTAGGGAACACACACAGAAGCAAATAAAGCAGAATTTTAAAAAAATCCTAATCCTAAGCATATGCCAATGATTCTATTATAATGTTATAGTAGATTTCGATCTGGGAAAAATATTCTTCTATTTTCTTGTACATAGTTTCTTCAATATAAAATTAAGGATTAGTGTATTGATTTTCCTTAACATGCCATCCTCCAGTTGCATCCATGTTACTGCAAATAAAGCCACTGCAGAATGACATTGTATGTTCTCACTCTTATGTGAGAGCTAAAAAGTTCATCTTATAAAGGTAGGGCATAGAATGATGTTTATCAGAGGCTGGGAAGGGTGAGAGGGATTGAGGAGAGGTTCGTTAATAGGTACAAAAACACAGTTAGATAGGAAGAATAAGTTCTGGTCTTCAGTAGCACTTTAGGGTGAATATAGTTGATGAGAATTTATAATATAGTTTAAAATAGCCAGAAGAAAATATATGGAGCTTTCCCAATATAAAGAAATAAAAAGTGTTTGAGGCGATGAACATTTTAAATATTCTGATTTGATAATTATACATTGTATGCATGAATCAAAATATCACATGTACCTCCATAAATATGTACAATTATGCATAAAAATTAGCATTTTGATTTCCATTAGACTATTACTAGAAATGGTATTTGTTTTGAAGTTATAATTTAAATTAAGATGACTTAATATATTCAATCCTCCTAAAAAGTAGCAACATGATTATCTTCATCTATTCGAATCCTATTATTTCCTGTTTACTTCAGTAAAGTTTTAATTAATTCTTCAAATTGGGCCTGCCCATTTCTTCTTAAGGATATTAGACCATCTTTTAGTGCTTTCACTTAATTGTGAATGAAATATTAGTTTCTCTTGAATGTTCTGATGTATATGTAATTTCCTTATTATAGTGATATTAACATTCCCTCAATGAATCACTTTGTAAACATTTTTCTTCCTATATTTTTCTATGTGTATTATCTTAAAATTATATATCATGTTGTTTTTAGCACATCTCATTTAATTTTTTAGAGTTAAAAATTAATACCCAAAAGCCATTAAGCATATTTTATTTAATTTTTCAATATGTTTTCTGGAAATCATTAATATAGCCAATCTACTGCTGCTTCTTTCAGAATACACTGTTAGAATGGGAAGACCTCAGCTTTCTTGGCAAGTCAAAAATTTTGGTTATTGTTATCAGATTAGAAATTCAGTTTAATTCACCAAAGTTGAAGGAAAAAATGTTAAGGGCAGCCAGAGAGAAAGGTCGGGTTACCCACAAAAGGAAGCCCATCAGACTAACAGCTGATCTCTCAGCAGAAACTCTACAAGCCAGAAGAGAGCGGGGGCCAATATTCAACAATCTTAAAGAAAAGAATTTTCAATCCAGAATTTCATATCCAGCCAAACTAAGCTTCATAAGTGAAGGAGAAATAAAATACTTTACAGACAAGCAAATGCTGAGAGATTTTGTCACCACCAGGCCCGCCCTAAAAGAGCTCCTGAAGGAAGCACTAAAGATGGAAAGGAATAACCGGTACCAGTCACTGCAAAAACATGCCAAATTGTAAAGACCATCGAGGCTAGGAAGAAACTGCATCAACTAACGAGCAAAATAAGCAGATAACATCATAATGACAGGATCAAATTCACACATAAAAATATTAACCTTAAATGTAAATGGGCTAAATGCTCCAGTTAAAAGACACAGACTAGCAAATTGGATAAAGTCAAGACCCATCAGTGTGCTGTATTCAGGAAACCTATCTCACGGGCAGAGACACACATAGGCTCAAAATAAAGGGATGGAGGATGGAGGAAGATCTACCAAGTAAATGGAAAACAAAAAAAGGCAGGGGTTGCAATCCTAGTCTCAGATGAAACAGACTTTAAACAAACAAAGATCAAAAGAGATAAAGACAGCCATTACATAGTGGTAAAGGGATCAATTCAACAAGAAGAGCTAACTATCCTAAATATATATGCACCCAATACAGCAGCACCCAGATTCATAAAGCAAGTCCTTAGTGACCTACAAAGAGACTTACACTCCCACTCAATAATAATGGGAGACTTTAACACCCTACTGTCAACATTAGACAGATCAACAAGACAGAAAGTTAACAAGGATATCCAGGAATTGAAGTCAACTCTGCACCAAGCGGATCTAATAGACATCTACAGAACTCTCCAGACCAAATCAACAGAATATACATTCTTTTCAGCACCACACCACACCTATTCAAAAATTGACCACATAGTTGGAAGTAAAGCACTCCTCAGCATATTTAAAGAACAGAAATTATAACAAACTGTCTCTCAGACCACAGTGCAATCAAACTAGAACTCAGGATTAAGAAACTCACTCAAAACCACTCAACTACATGGAAACTGAACAACCTCCTCCTGAATGACTACTGGGTACATAACAAAATGAAGGCAGAAATAAAGATGTTCTTTGAAACCAAAGAGAACAAAGACACAACATACCAGAATCTCTGGGACACATTCAAAGCAGTGTGTAGAGGGAAATTTATAGCACTAAAAAGGCCCACAAGAGAAAGCAGGAAAGATCTAATAATGACACCCTAACATCACAATTAAAAGAACTAGAGAAGCAAGAGTGAACACATTCAAAAGCTAGCAGAAGGCAAGAAATAACTAAAATCAGAGCAGAACTGAAGGAAATAGAGACACAAAAAACCCTTCAAAAAATCAATGAATCTGGGAGCTGGTTTTTTGAAAAGATCAACAAAATGCATAGACCGCTAGCAAGACTAATAAAGAAGAAAAGAGAGAAGAATCAAATGGAAGCAATAAAAAATGACAAAGGGGATATCACCACCAATCCCACAGAAATACAAACTACCATCAGAGAATACTATAAACGCCTCTATGCAAATAAACTAGAAAATCTAGAAGAAATGGATAAATTCCTCGACACATACACTCTCCCAAGACTAAACCAGGAAGAAGTTGAATCTCTGAATAGACCAATAACAGGCTCTGAAATTGAGGCAATAATTAATAGCTTACCAACCAAAAAAAGTCCAGGACCAGATGGATTCACAGCTGAACTCTACCAGAGGTACAAGGAGGAGCTGGTACCATTCCTTCTGAAACTATTCCAATCAATAGAAAAAGAGGGAATCCTCCCTAACTCATTTTATGAGGCCAGCATCATCCTGATACCAAAGCCGGGCAGAGACACAACCAAAAAAGAGAATTTTAGACCAATATCCTTGATGAACATTGATGCAAAAATCCTCAATAAAATACTGGCAAAACGAATCCAGCAGCACATCAAAAAGCTTATCCACCATGATCAAGTGGGCTTCATCCCTGGGATGCAAGGATGGTTCAACATACGAAAATCAATAAACGTAATCCAGCATATAAAGAGAACCAAAGACAAAAACCACATGATTATCTCAATAGATGCAGAAAAGGCCTTTGACAAAATTCAACAACCCTTCATGCTAAAAACTCTCAATAAATTAGGTATTGATGGGATGTATCTCAAAATAATAATAGCTATCTATGACAGACCCACAGCCAATATCATACTGATTGGGCAAAAACTGGAAGCATTCCCTTTGAAAACTGGCACAAGACAGGGATGCCCTCTCTCAACACTCCTATTCAACATAGTGTTGGAAGTTCTGGCCAGGGCAATTAGGCAGGAGAAGGAAATAAAGGGCAGTCAATTAGGAAAAGAGGAAGTCAAATTGTCCCTGTTTGCAGATAACATGATTGTATATCTAGAAAACCCCATCATCTCAGCCCAAAATCTCCTTAAGCTGATCAACAACTTCAGCAAAGTGTCAGTATGCAAAATCAATGTGCAAAAATCACAAGCATTCTTATACACCAATAACAAACAGAGAGCCAAATCATGAGTGAACTCCCATTCACAATTGCTTCAAAGAGAATAAAATACCTAGGAATCCAACTTACAATGGATGCGAAGGACCTCTTCAAGGATAACGACAAACCACTGCTCAATGAAATAAAAGAGGATACAAACAAATGGAAGAACATTCCATGCTCATGGGTAGGAAGAATCAATATCGTGAAAATGGCCATACTGTCCAAGGTAATTTATAGATTAAGTGCCATCCCCATCAAGCTACCAATGACTTTCTTCACAGAATTGGAAAAAACTACTTTAAAGTTCATATGGAACCAAAAAAGAGCCCTCATTGCCAAGTCAATCCTAAGCCAAAAGAACAAAGCTGGAGGCATCACGCTACCTGACTTCAAACTATTCTACAAGGCTACAGTAACCAAAACAGCATGGTACTGGTACCAAAACAGAGATATAGACCAATGGAACAGAACAGAGCCCTCAGAAATAATGCTGCATATCTACAACTATCTGATCTTTGACAAACCTGAGAAAAACAATCAATGGGGAAAGGATTCCCTATTTAATAAATGGTGCTGGGAAAACTGGCTAGCCATATGTAGAAAGCTGAAACCGGATCCCTTCCTTACACCTTATACAAAAATTAATTCAAGATGGATTAAAGACTCACATGTTAGACCTAAAACCATAAAAACCCTAGAAGAAAACCTAGGCATTACCATTCAGGACCTAGGCATGGGCAAGGACTTCATGTCTAAAACACCAAAAGCAATGGCAACAAAAACCAAAATTGACAAATGGGATCTAATTAAACTAAAGAGCTTCTGCACAGCAAAAGAAACTACCATCAGAGTGAACAGGCAACCTACAGAATGGGAGAAAATTTTTGCAACCTACTTATCTCACAAAGAGCTAATATCCAGAATCTACGTTGAACTCAAACAAATTTACAAGAAAAAAACAAACAACCCCATCAAAAAGTGGGCTGAGGATATGAACAGACACTTCTCAAAAGAAGACATTTATGCATCCAAAAAACACATGAAAAAATGCTCATCATCACTGGCCATCAGAGAAATGCAAATCAAAACCACAATGAGATACCATCTCACACCAGTTAGAATGGAGATCATTAAAAAGTCAGGAAACAACAGGTGCTGGAGAGGATGTGGAGAAATAGGAACACTTTTACACTGTTGGTGGGACTGTAATCTAGTTCAACCATTGTGGAAGTCAGTGTGGCGATTCCTCAGGGATCTAGAATTAGAAATACCATTGACGCAGCCATCCCATTACTGGGTATATACCCAAAGGAGTATAAATCATGCTGCTATAAAGACACATGCACACGTATGTTTATTGCAGCATTATTCACAATAGCAAAGACTTGGAACCAACCCAAATGTCCAACAATGATAGACTGGATTAAGAAAATGTGGCACGTATACACCATGGAATACTATGCAGCCATAAAAAACGAAGAGTTCATATGCTTTGTAGGGACATGGTTGAAGCTGGAAACCATCATTCTCAGCAAACTATCACAAGGATAAAAAACCAAACACCGCATATTCTCACTCATAGGTGGGAATTGAACATTAAGAACACATGGACACAGGAAGGGGAACATCACACACTGGGGACTGTTGTGGGGTGGGGGGATGGGGGAGGGATAGCATTAGGAGATGTACCTAATGCTAAATGACGAGTTAATGGGTGCAGCACACCAACATGGCACATGTATACATATGTAACAAACCTGCACGTTGTGCACATGTACCCTAAAACTTAAAGTATAATAATAATAAAATTTTAAAAAAAAGAAATTCAGTTTCGCTTCAAATATTTTGCTCCCTATTATTTGCTCATAATATTAAAAATAAATGTCTGGAGCAGTGGCTTTTAAATTTCTGTATGAAGAGGCACTGGGGTGCTTGATAAGATGCATATTTTCAGACTTTTCTTTTAGAAAGTGTGATTTTTGACTTTCTTAAAGGTATCCGAAGTGATTCTGATGTAGGTAGGTCCAGAATTATATTTTGAATGATAGTGGGCTGATGGTGTTGGGCTGGCTCAAGGATATCTAATACCTGGTATAGCCACATCCTCAAGGAAATTAAAACTTCTGAGATGAATCCACAGTGATAATGCAGGTGAATGCAGTCTTTGTGAGGGGAGAAATTTTCCTGTTTTGTTCACATTGTTATGTCTCATTTTAAAAAGCACATGATGATATATATTGTCGTTGTTTGTTCCTTACTCAACATGAGAAAATTAGTAGAAGGATTTTATCTAAACCCAGTTATTGTGATTACTGATTTATAGTCAGAGTGTGCATTTATTATTTAATCTTTATTTTTACTTCCTTTCCAGGTGTTTTGTTTTGTTGTTGTTGCTTGCTTTCATTTATTCTCTTTTTTTTCTTTGGGTTGTATGATTTTCAGCCATTACTCTAGTATTCCAGTGAGTACACCAACTATTTTACATGATAATTTATGTAGTCTCACACTAAGATACTTTTATTCTCAAATCATTATTTTTAGTTGTTCAAATTATGTATGAACTTATTTAGTGTTATCTATCGTTCATACCCTTTTTGAAAGCTATTGCTTCATTTTGCTTAGGATCTAGTATGACTACTAAAAACTGAAGATCTTTTAATATTTTTCTGATGTTTGCCTATAAAAAATATATTTATTCTTCAGATTCTTGAGAATATTTTCAAAATTAACTAAAATATCACTTTCATTATTGTAGACAGTGTTTCCATTACTTTTCAAAGGGATAGTGTGAACGTTTTCAGTATGTGTTTATTGAACTATATATTCTTCCATTGTGTCTTTGATTATTTTATTCCCTAGGTTATTTTTTGGAACTATTTTATAAAAATTCCAGTTAAACTTTCAATTGTATTTTCCCCGATCAAACTTCCAGCTCAAAAATTTATTCTCAAATTGTTCATTATTCCATTTAGTTCTTCTATTGAAATTTATTGAGTTGTTTTATGTTTTACTCACAAGCAAATTTTAAATTTTTCAATATGTAATTTTTCCTCTTCTTAACAGTAGCCTATTCTTGTTTGTATTGTGTATTTTTATATTTATAAATTTATAAATTATGCTCATTGTAAGCATTTTTATCTCTATTAAATTATTTCTCCTAAGATAAATACTTTTTTGTTTGTTTGTTTGAGACAGGGTCTGGCTCTGATAAATACTTTTTCCTGATGTTTCTCTTTCATAATTTGGTCTTTCTCAGATTTATTTGATAATTAAAGATTCCCTTTATTTCCTAAATATTGTCTCAATATTTACATTCGAGAGCACTTGTTATTGTTAATCTTCTGGAGGTTACAGGCTTCCATGACAGAAAGCTAATTATTTTGGTTGAGTAATATATTTAAATATTTAAATATACTTACACATAAATTTATTCTTGTTATTAGCTATCATGTAACTAAAACAAACATTACATTAAAATAACATATTTTATTCAAAGGAAATTTTTTTACTAGTCACTAAAGGAGGTAATTTCTGAAACACTATTTATCTTTTAAAAATGTTACATTTCCTGGTTGTCTACTGGTTAGAAAAAAAATCTTATATATTGCTAAGGAAAAATCTAGTCCAAGAAACTTGTGGCACTTTTAATTTTTGATGGGTATATCACTGTTACTCTTGATAATTCCAGAGTAATAATTCCCATCTTTTCAATTACTTATATTTATAAACTTACACACACACGCAGCTAAGGTTTATTTGAAAATCACAATTTTTTACGTGGGAAGTAGTTTTCAGTTTGTAATGCATTTTGATGCTTCATCTCATTTTTTAAAGTACTTAAAATATTCCCTCAAGGGATACTATTCTGATGGCACTATTTAAAATTCGAATGTCCTTTCAAACACTCTTACAGCATGTCTTTAAAAAATAATATAAAAATGTATTATTTTTAAATGTCAGAACTAATTAAATTTATTTTTCCATAACATATTCATTTGTCATTAGGTACACTTTCTTCTTTCCACTTCCCTGATCCCGTTTCTTCCCTTTCCTCTTATATCCAAAGGCTCTTCTGGCTTTTTACTTCAGATCCCCTTTGTCAGCCCTCATTGCAATGAAAAACTGGCCTTATTCCTCCAAAATTGAGATGACCCTTCCTCCATCGCTTGTGTACACAAAGACATGATGTAATACCAAAGTGGTATCTCACTTTTGAAAGAAAAAAATATATATATATATATATAAGTGCAAGGACATTTTATCCCAGTATTTTCCACTCTTAATAACACTGAAATCTTTTTAAAATATAGGTAAATAATTTTTCTTGCTACAGGAGAATAGATTGTGCAAGAAGGCAAAAGAGTGTATTTTCTTCCTAGAGGCAAAAAAGACTGACCATAAACAACAGGTAGTGGAAGGAGAAGAAGCTGAGAAAGTATTAGAAAAATGGATGGGAAATGCTCCCACACTCTCATTTACACACATACAACTATTTTCCCCTTCAGAAGTCTGTGGGAATGGTCTCCAGTGATTTCTGGCCCTGTGAGCACCTGCCGCTTCCATCGTAGCAAGGAGACAGTGCTAGCATACCGATTGTTAGATGTATTGTTGCCTACAGCAATTAAAATTTCCCAACTTGAGAGGTGGACTAGGTTTTAAGCGGGGTTTTGAGAACTATTCTAAAAGTAGAGAACATACAACTGTTCCAATTACAAGTAAAATCCAAGCCTAAACAGATGACATTTAAAGTCTTTTCTTTATACAGTGAGACATAATAACAGAATCTGTATATTTGATATGATGCTGCTAAGAGTTTTGCCTGGAATTAAAGACATAGCCTGAAATATTTGACCTAAGAGCTTGAGGTTACTTGACCACTCTTACTGTTCAATGAAAGTGAAATTGTCATCCGCTTGTGTGCCTTTCTAATCCCTAGGAAAAATAAAGGTGTAAGCACTTAAGGAAGAATTACTCATCGCAGAATTTATGGGTGTGCTCACTACACTCTTGAACACTGATTATCTTAGGAGAAAATATCCTAGTTAATATTTGGATGTTTTGAGAGATTAGTATAGATAGATTAGAAAAGTTGAGTGAAGAAACTCAACTAAAAAATAAAAAATCCCTCTTGCATGGGATAGAAAAAACACCACCACCGTAGAACAGAATTTCTCAATCAGAGGCATTTTATCTCTCCAGGGGAACATTTGGTGATACCTATCTTTTTGACTTCTGATTGGGGCAGTGGGGAAGCAGAGTGGCTTGCATTTAGTGAGTAGAGCCCAGAGTAGATGCTAAACATTCAACAATGCACAGGACAGCTCCCACCACAAGCAAAGAATTATCCAATCCAAAAAGTGCCATGGTTAAGAAACTGCCATGAAAAAGTGAAAAATCATCACATCATCAGAGAATAGCAGATGACCACGGCAGTATTGCGATGAGATCAAAGGCAGGATATGCTTCAAGGCAGAACCTGGTGTGCAGTTCACATTAACGGAAGGAATGTGGCAGAAAATCCACTAAGTAGGTGAGTTAAAAAAAAAAAAATAGGGATGACACTATGGCACAAACAGATAAAAAATCTTTAGGACTACTGTGTATGTTACAAAGTTATGTTAAGCCCAACCATTCACCCAAAAAATTACACAAGGCTTCTTGATAGAGACTCCAATTGTTAAACATAACATTCCTATTACAGAAGCAATATGGACTGCTATAAAACTAATGGTGTTAGATATTTATTTTGTTAAATTTGTTTGAGGATAGTGGAAGAACAAAGATTGTACAGTATTCTAGGGCATTTTCTTCCACATTTTACCTTCTCCAAAACTATTGTTTTGTTTTATTTTTTTCTGAAAGAGCAATAGATCTGTATTATCTTTTTTCTAAGTTTACTTTCTGTGAATCATAGACCATGTTAGCCAATATATCTCATCAGAGAAAAGACGTTACATTTCATCAGAGACACAGAACGTGACATTATCAACAGTGGACTGAGAAGAAATCCAGTCATAAGCCTAATTATTTTTCTTCTAATAGCTAAGAGGCAGCCATCATAATCTCTGCTCTTTTAGGAAAGCTACATATCTTTGTTACTTTGGGAAATATCTATCTAAAACACTAAATATGTCTGCAAATTTTCAAGTAGAGAAAAGAAAATCAAGATAACATGAGAGGCGAGACAACAGTAGTGGGTATGATGTTAATGACAACACAGTGAAATGAATAATTGAGGAAAATAAGCAAGTATAGAGATTATAGCACCTTTAAGTTATGTTTAAGTTCTACCAAACATCATGCCCTATGTTTTAATCCATAGACTCTGGTGATTACAACTAAGGAATGAGCAGAAAACTGACATTTTGAGAAGACAATATATTCAGTGCTTCAAATCACACTGATAAGTTATTACACTGATGTATAAAGTCTCTTCTATAATCATAGGTCCTCACAGCAATGGTTATGATATTTTTGGATCCCAAATGCTACTGTGTTATTTTCTACCATTCTTGATGAGCAGGGAGATTTTCCCCACTACTTTTAACCATGAATCTTGAGATATAAAAAATAGAAAGCTTTTGACACTAAGGTGGGACTCCATCTGCATGCATGGTCCCTTGTTCTTGGCTGAGAGTCACCATAAAAGCAGGAATTTGGACAAAAGAGAATCATTTTGATGGCTGCTACGTAGTTATGTATATACAGTGGTGGCTATTTAATGCTATTTTTCTCTGTTAATGTTTAATAAGTTGTGGTTAAGGATCAAATCTTTCTCTACAGAAAATAATTAACAGAATGAAGATAATTTTAAAACCAAGTATCAAAAATAAGGATCTTAAGAATAAAAAGTATTATTTCAGCAATTTTTTGCTGCTCAAGATTTACTGTGAAATATTGAAAACAACGAAATGCTTGGTTTACATCAGATGTGCTAAAAGCTTTGTTTATGTGTTAAAAGACAATGCGAAGTAATGAGAAGATGTACCAACTTGAAATCTAAATTTGGGTCAAATACTAAACTTCCAATTAGGATGTGATAGAGAATATAACAAATATTTGAGATAAATGTAAGCTTTTAGAAATGAAATTGGTATACATTAAAACAGATACATGAATTTGCCCTGAAAAAAGATTGAAATATTAACTACTTAAAATAGTTTGTCTACAATGTATTTAACTAATATAATGTTAATCTCTTAAGACTAGAAGTAAAATCCACCTACTAAAGCCAGATTTATTTAAGACACAGGTATTGTACATTATGCAATTTATGAGGATAATCTGTTTAAAAACACTAGTGAAACAAATAGACTAGCAAAAAGAAATGTGGTCACAAACAGGCACTCATTTAAGCCTAAATAAAATATTCCAACAAAATAAAACTGCAATGATTTCATTGCTCTGCAAAAAAAAAATTTGTGAGTTTTTAAGGCCATGAGTTTTACAGATATTGAAGCTTAAAAAAATCAGATTGAATTGCACTGGTAACCTCCATAACCTCTATATTCAGTTTTGTTGACCTCAAAATCATGCATACAAACAGCCCACATTTTAGTTACATGAGCATAAAATTCTCTTTAAAAAATGAATGCCTTGATGAATATTAGTAGACTCTTACCTATGCTTCAAAGAGCATGAAGACTCTTTGAAGTGAGATATATATGTGTGTGTGTGTGTGTGTGTGTGTGTGTGTGTGTGTATGTATATGGAAGCATTCTAGTTCCCAGTTTTGCTCTTTCATCCCTTCTACCATGTGAGCACACAGCTTTTATTTCCTATGGAGGATGGTCCCATCCTGGAAGCATATATGTGTATATATATGAAACATGACCTGCGTTTTACAATTTCATATTGTAGAGGTTTACTTTTCAAGAGACTACTAGGTTTAATAGCTTAATCCCTCAACTAATGGGTAACATGTCTTTTTGCACCAGCATTGATATAGATAGATATATACATATAGCTGTTGTTAAAACCTGTGAAAGATTTCAGTTTTCTCTACATGCAAGCTAAAAAGTTAGGTACCATCCTTTCATGAATGATGGCAGAAAAGACATCTGCCTGAATCAGCAACGAAGGACATAATACTCATGGCACAGAAGGTAGCATGGATATGATACTAATATTTTCCTCTTTGCTCCTCATGTACCACAGAGCTGAAGCATAGGTGCTTGAATAAATGTTGTTCTTGCTGAAGATTTACATTAGAACTGAGTCAGTCCCTGAGTCTTATATGCTACAATTGCTTATGATATCAGTTTATTAGTGATAATATTGATAAGGGTCATGATTCTGTTTATGACAAACAATTCATTGAGAGCTTACTATGGGCCCTGCTTTGCATTAAATGACTAAATATTTCCCATTATCTATTTATTATGAAATTTTCACAGTAACACTGAGATATAGAAACTGTCGATATTCCCAGAGGAGAAGATGGAACTGAAACAAAGGGAGCTTAATTAACTAAATCCACAGAAATGAATTATAGAAACCTAGTTTCAGGGCCTATAGTTGTAATTACTCTGTTAAGTCCTCTGTTTCACAATGAAATTACTTCTAATTTGTGTACTTTGAGAGACTACTGATCAAATTTCTCTTCAAAAGCCTTAAAACTAACCATACAGCTAATGATTTGCTATGATTTTAATGTATGTGTCCCTCCAAAATTTGTGTATTGGAACCTAATATGCAATGAGATGGGGCCTTTTGGGAAGTGATGAAATCATGAGGGCTCCACTCTAATGAATGGAATAGTACTCTTATAAAAGAGTTTAAAGGGGCATTCTAGTGTGCTCTTTTGCTCTTCCATCCCTTTCTGCCATGTGAGGACACAGCTTTCATTTCCTACAGAGGATGGTATCATTCTGGAGGCAAAGATTCCTATTTGATACTAAATTTGCTGGTGTCATGATCTTGGACTTCCCAGCTTTCAGAACTATAAAAAATACATTTCTATTGTTTATAAATTATCCAATATAAGGTAATGTATGATAGAATAGGAACAATGTGATCTGTCATTGGAATCTTATAAGATTTGCAAATTTTGCTATTGTATTTAAGTAAATTATACTAAGAACTATGTTTGAAAGATAAAATTTATATATTGCAATGAAATAATATGTAACATTTGCAAGCCTCATGTAGGACAGTGGTTCTCAAAATGCAGGCTTGAACCAGCAACATCAGCATCACCGCTTGTTAGGAAATGTAAATTTCAGGCCCTACCAACACCTACAGAATCACAAAATCTGGAAATGTGTCCATGCAATCTGTGTTTTAATGAGCTCACCAGGTGATTGTGACACATGCTGAAGTTTGACAAACATGTTGGGAAAAACCATAGTTGGTTTCCAAATCAAGGAAAACAAAAATAGCATAAAGCAAATAGAAAAGTTATATTCTGAAAAATAGGGAAACTGACATGCTTCATACAGAATACTTATACTCTGAGTTTTCTTTCAAAATTTTAAGTTAAAGAATACCCTAGTAGGCATTCATTTTTCCAGACAGGAGTTTGAAGATTTACTTATTTTTCCTGGAGAATTTAAATGACTCTAAAGAAAATCCTTACATATGTGAAATTTGAAATGTTCAGAACTTTCTCAGTTTTCCCACAGTACGAAGCCATCAGCAAGTCCTGCAAATAGTCATAGAGGTTCCAATCAGCTTTTTAATGCCCCACTCTAAAAGTCTGTACAAGTCAAACTATAAGATAATTATAAATAATAAATGCATTTTAATAAATATAACAGAATTTTAAATAATAAAGGCATATATGTATATGAAATGTGTGTGTATATCTGAAAATATATATGCATATGAAATGTGTGTATATATGTGTGTATACATATATTTATGTGTATGGATGTATATGCATAGATGTATATATGTATATGAATTACATAGAGGTTGAGCCTATGATTGTGGTCTCATTAGATTATATTGTAATCAAACAAAGTGCTTTCTCCAGGCTTCGAACATGATGAGTTGAGCTCTATCTTCATGTAGTCATCCTGAATCCTTATTTTTATAAAATAGCACCCTTTGTTAATTATTTTATGGCAATTATTGCTCTATGTTATGATTAAATCATAGCTAGTCTGACTCTTCAGATGAATTAAAAAGAGTAGAAGAGAGTGTGGCTTTGTACAAAACCATGTAAAGTCATCATCAGGTCATCTGGACGAATCGTGAAACACATTTAGCAGCCAGTTTTACAAACCTTTAATATATCAGTGCTCTAGTATACAACTTCAAACAAATGTAAGTAGAACAAATTATTTTCTTGTTCTGAATTGTCAATATATTAAATGTTAAGTCTTTGGGAGAGTTGTTGGCAAGTTTCAATGGTGAGAAACATGCTATTGTCAACTTGAAATGTGTTCTGTAATGGAGACACTAAAAACCCTAGCTTTCCAATGTGTGCATAGTATTGGCAGTATGAATATATATTGCATATAATCTAATAATTATTATAAGCTGCTCCCTGTCAATGTATTTGGAAACCTTTTCACAAAGGGAGTTGCCTATCTGTGAACTTTTAAATAGAAATGCTACATTCTAAAAAAAATAAAAAACAACATACACACACATGTGCATGCATGCACACGTTCTTAAAAAATTGGAAACAAACCTGAGAGAAAATTGAGCAAAAGATATGTACAGTTCACAAAAAAAGAAAATGCAAATGTTCCTTAAGCATAGAAAATAAATTCTATCTCAGTATTAGTAAAATAAATTAAAACTATAGATCTATCGCTTCTTACCTACATGATTGGCAAAAAATCCGAAGGATTGACAATATACTCTATTGGTGAGATTGGAGAAAATAAGTTATTTCAGATATCACTGGTGAAAATTCACTACAGTGCAATAGAGTAAATTGGCTATATAGGGTAAATTGGCAATATTAAATACAATTAGAGATGTACTTACATGTTTGACCTTCCAGTACAGTAATCTGAAAATATCCAATCACAAATATAAGATAACATATGCACAAATTTATGAAAGCTTTTTTTCTTATGTCAGTAGATAACTGAATCAACTTTGATAAATTGCCTAAACACCTCTCTCTGCTAAAATAATGCAAAACCACTTACACATCCTGAGGAATGGAACACAGAGCTAACTGGGATCTAGAAGTTCATGCTCGCAGTTCTTCCTTCTAAATTCCAATCCCCAGTCTTGTCTACCATACATAATAGAACCAATTGAATTACTGGTTTCTTCTGTATACTTCTGGATTATTAAATCATACATTTCACCCTCGGAAATATGAGTGTAAGCACAGCAGTAACATTGGTATCTGACTTATTTTACACTTCCTGACCCTACTCTTTTCAATCCAACATTCCACCAACTGGAATGCTGAATCTTTCTGTTCTTCGCTGTGTGTCAGAAATATCCTTTAAATTGCATTTTTTAAGAGACAGGTTCTTGCTATGTTGTCCAGGCTGGAATGCAGTGGCTAGTCACAGGCATAATCATTGTATACCGCGTTCTTCAACTCCTGGGCTCAAGCCATCCTCCTGCCTTCACCTCCTGCCTCAGCCTCCTGAGTAGCTGGGACTTCAGGTGGGCAGGGGCGCTTGGCTCTAAGTTACATTTTCTTTCTTCCTAAAATTGTATTGAGACTCTCCTCTTCTATAAATTGAGTGGCTGTAACTTCTGTGTGAGGGTGAGAGTGAGATGGAGATAGCATCATTTAACATTTTCAAAATTTTACTTGCTTTGCACTCACATTGAGAAACACTATAGCAATGAGTATGTATCATCAAGAGAGAACAGAGTACTCTGTTTATCTAGTGTAAGAATGGCAATGCTAAAAGAAAAGAGAAAGAAAACAGCTTTAGGGCCTATTGTTTGCCTTTTCCTATGTTCCCAAATAAGTAATCAATCCTTGATTTCTAAGGTAATATTCTTTTAGTTAGGACTATTACAAAGGTTATCACAGTAACTTTCACCCCAGAACAATTGAGCTGTTTGTTACCTGAAAAACTTTGTTTCTTATACATGTGGAGAAAGTTAGAATTTGCGATTTCATCTAAATATTCTTGTCTATGATTTGTGACTTTGAAATGAAGGAAATATACTGGGTTAATTTGATAATATGCAGAAATAGTAGGTTCATTCAATAATAAACAGATATATTTTAATGTTCAGAATTCTTACTCTATGAGAAAAAATTCAATTCGTATATTTTAGTAAAGTAAGGTTGATACATTTTACTATTAAAATAAATTGACAGAGAATTATTTATTCTTTTTACGTTGACATATTCTTAAGAAATTTCAGAAAAAGCTTAAATACTGGCAACCTGATAAAGAAAGTCCTTTCTGTTATGAACTATGCGATCAGTGATGTGTGCTGAAGTGCCATGATTTCAGTGGCTGTAGGTGAAAGGCACAGTCTCTCGTGCCTTATTGGCAAGGATTATGTTCATATTGTTTTCCTGAAAAAGATGCATATTTTTATTCTATTGTTGAAGATAACCTAGTGACATAAAAGGAAATTAAACTGCTTTTCATGGGCTTTTTATTCAGCTGATGTGACCTGTGAATAAGGTTTAAATCTTACTAGATGTTTACATTTTCAGTTGATTTGACAACACAGCAAGATATCCAACAAGAGTTTGTTTTGCTTGGTTGTGAAAGTACATGATCAATGTGCCTGAGGGCCCATATGTGTTCATGTAAGATCTTTTTCTTTTTTTACATTTATTTATTTATTATTATAATACTTTAAGTTTTAGGGTACATGTGCACAATGTGCAGGCTACTTACATATGTATACATGTGCCATGCTGGTGCACTGCACCCACTAACTCGTCATCTAGCATTAGGTATATCTCCCAGTGCTATCCCTCCCCCCTCCACCCACCCCACAACAGTCCCCAGAGTGTGATGTTACCCTTCCTGTGTCCATGTGTTCTCATTGTTCAATTCCGACCTATGAGTGAGAACATGCGGTGTTTGGTTTTTTGTTCTTGCGATAGTTTACTGAGAATGATGATTTCCAATTTCATCCGTGTCCCTACAAAGGACATGAACTCATCATTTTTTATGGCTGCATAGTATTCCATGGTGTATATGTGCCACATTTTCTTAATCCAGTCTATCATTGTTGGACATTTGGGTTGGTTCCAAGTCTTTGCTATTGTGAATAATGCCGCAATAAACATACATGTGCATGTGTCTTTATATCAGCATGATTTATACTCCTTTGGGTATATACCCAGTAATGGGATGGCTGGGTCAAATGCTATTGCTAGTTCTAGATCCCTGAGGAATCGCCACAGTGACTTCCACAATGGTTGAACTAGTTTACAGTCCCACCAACAGTGTAAAAGTGTTCCTATTTCTCCACATCCTCTCCAGCACCTGTTGTTTCCTGACTTTTTAATGATTGCCATTCTAACTGGTGTGAGATGGTATCTCACTGTGGTTTTGATTTACATTTCTCTGATGGCCAGTGATGGTGAGCATTTTTTTCATGTGTTTTTTGGCTGCATAAATGTCTTCTTTTGAGAAGTGTCTGTTCATGTCCTTTGCCCACTTTTTGATGGAGTTGTTTGTTTTTTTCTTGTAAATTTGTTTGAGTTCATTGTTGTTTCTGGATATTAGCCCTTTGTCAGATGAGTATGTTGTGAAAATTTTCTCCCATTCTGTAGGTTGCCTGTTCACTCTGATGGTAGTTTCTTTTGCTGTGCAGAAGCTCTTTAGTTTAATTAGATCCCATTTGTCAATTTTGGTTTTTGTTGCCATTGCTTTTGGTGTTTTAGACATGAAGTCCTTGCCCATGCCTATGTCCTGAATGGTAATGCCTAGGATTTCTTCTAGGGTTTTTATGGTTTTAGGTCTAACGTTGAAGTCTTTAATCCATCTTGAATTGATTTTTGTATCAGGTGTAAGGAAGGGATCCAGTTTCAGCTTTCTACTTATGGCTAGCCAGTTTTCCCAGCACCATTTATTAAATAGGGAATCCTTTCCCCATTGCTTGTTTTTCCCAGGTTTGTCAAAGATCAGATAGTTGTAGATATGCGGCGTTATTTCTGAGGGCTCTGTGCTGTTCCATTGGTCTATATCTCTGTTTTGGTACCAGTGCCATGTTGTTTTGGTTACTGTAGCCTTGTAGTATAGTTTGAAGTCAGGTAGCGTGATGCCTCCAGCTTTGTTCTTTTGGCTCAGGATTGACTTGGCGATGCGGGCTCTTTTTTGGTTCCATATGAACTTTAAAGTAGTTTTTTCCAATTCTGTGGAGAAAGTCATTGGTAGCTTGATGGCATTGAATCTGTAAATTACCTTGGGCAGTATGGCCATTTTCACAATATTGATTCTTCCTACCCATGAGCATGGAATGTTCCTCCATTTGTTGGTATCCTGTTTTATTTCATTGAGCAGTGGTTTGTAGTTATCCTTGAAGAGGTCCTTCACATCCCTTGTAAGTTGGATTCCTAGGTATTTTATTCTCTTTGAAGCAATTGTGAATAGGAGTTCACTCATGGTTTGGCTCTCTGTTTGTCTGTTGTTGGTGTATAAGAATGCTTGTGATTTTTGTACATTGATTTTGTATCCTGACACTTTGCTGAAGTTGCTTATCAGCTTAAGGAGATTTGGGGCTGAGATGATGGGGTTTTCTAGATATACAATCATGTTATCTGCAAACAGGGAAAATTTGACTTCCTCTTTTCCTAATTGAATACCCTTTATTTCCTTCTCCTGCCTAATTGCCCTGGCCAGAACTTCCAACACTATGTTGAGTAAGAGTGGTGAGAGAGGGCATCCCTATCTTGTGCCAGTTTTCCAAGGGAATGCTTCCAGTTTTTGCCCATTCAGTATGATATTGGCTGTGGGTTTGTCATAGACAGCTCTTATTATTTTGAGATACATCCCATCAATATATAATTTATTGAGAGTTTTTAGCATGAAGGGTTGTTGAATTTTGTCAAAGGCCTTTTTTGCATTTATTGAGATAATCATGTGCTTTTTGTCTTTTGTTCTGTTTATATGCTGGATTACATTTATTGATTTGCATATATTGAACCAGCCTTGCATCCCAGGGATGAAGCCCACTTGATCATGGTGGATAAGCTTTTTGATGTGCTGCTAGATTCGGTTTGCCCGTATTTTATTGAGGATTTTTGCATCAATGTTCATCAAGGATATTGGTCTAAAATTCTCTTTTTTGGTTGTGTCTGTGCCAGGCTTTGGTATCAGGATGATGCTGGCCTCATAAAATGAGTTAGGGAGGATTCCCTCTTTTTCTATTGATTGGAATAGTTTCAGAAGGAATGGTACCAGCTCCTCCTTGTACCTCTGGTAGAGCTCGGCTGTGAATCCATGTGGTCCTGGACTCTTTTTCGTTGGTAAGCTATTTATTATTGCCACAATTTCAGCTCCTGTTATTGGTCTATTCAGAGATTCAACTTCTTCCTGGTTTAGTCTTGGGAGAGTGTATCCATTCTTCTAGATTTTCTAGTTTATTTGCGTAGAGGTGTT
Source organism: Pan paniscus (assembly GCF_029289425.2). Classification (NCBI taxonomy): domain Eukaryota; kingdom Metazoa; phylum Chordata; class Mammalia; order Primates; family Hominidae; genus Pan; species Pan paniscus. Next base: position 116,348,240 of record NC_073253.2, on the reverse strand, counting down.
TGTAGTATTCTGTGATGGTAATTTGTATTTCTATGGGATCGGTGATGATATCCCCTTTATCATATTTTATTATGTCTATTTGATTCTTCTCTCTTTTTTTCTTTATTAGTCTTGCTAGCAGTCTATCAATTTTGTTGATCCTTCAAAAAACCAGCTCCTGGATTCGTTAATTTTTTGAAGGGTTTTTTGTGTCTCTATTTCCTTCAGTTCTGCTCTGATTTTAGTTATTGCTTGCCTTCTGCTAGCTTTTGAATGTGTTTGCTCTTGCTTTTCTAGTTCTTTTAATTGTGATGTTAGGGTGTCAATTTTGGATCTTTCCTGCTTTCTCTTGTGGGCATTTAGTGCTATAAATTTCCCTCTACACACTGCTTTGAATGCATCCCAGAGATTCTGGTATGTTGTGTTTTGTTCTCATTGGTTTCAAAGAACATCTTTATTTCTGCCTTCATTTCGTTATGTACCCAGCAGGTTGTTCAGTTTCCCTGTAGTTGAGCGGTTTTGAGTGAGATTCTTAATCCTGAGTACTAGTTTGATTGCACTGTGGTCTGAGAGATAGTTTGTTATAATTTCTGTTCTTCTACATTTGCTGAGGAGAGCTTTACTTCCAAGTATGTGGTCAATTTTTGAATAGGTGTGGTGTGGTGCTGAAAAAAATGTATATTCTGTTGATTTGGGGTGGAGAGTTCTGTAGATGTCTATTAGATCCGGTTAGTGCAGAGCTGAGTTCAATTCCTGGGTATCCTTGTTGACTGTCTGTCTCATTGATCTGTCTAATGTTGACAGTGGGGTGTTAAAGTCTCCCATTATTATTGTGTGGGAGTCTAAGTCTCTTTGTAGGTCACTCAGGACTTGCTTTATGAATCTGGGTCCTGCTGTATTGGGTGCATATATATTTAGGATAGTTAGCTCTTCTTGTTGAATTGATCCCTTTACCATTAAGTAATGGTCTTCTTTGTCTCTTTTGATTTTTGTTGGTTTAAAGTTTGTTTTATCAGAGACTAGGATTGCAACCCCTGCCTTTTTTTGTTTTCCATTTGCTTGGTAGATCTTCCTCCATCCTTTTATTTTGAGCCTATATGTGTCTCTGCCCGTGAGATGGGTTTCCTGAATACAGCACAGTGATGGGTCTTGATTCTTTATCCAATTTGCCAGTCTGTGTCTTTTAATTGGAGCATTTAGTCCATTTACATTTAAAGTTAATATTGTTATGTGTGAATTTGATCCTGTCATGATGATGTTAGCTGGTGATTTTGCTCGTTAGTTGATGCAGTTTCTTCCTAGTCTCAATGGTGTTTACATTTTGGCATGATTTTGCAGTGGCTGGTACCGGTTGTTCCTTTCCATGTTTAGTGCTTCCTTCAGGAGCTCTTTTAGGGCAGGCCTGGTGGTGACAAAATCTCTCAGCATTTGCTTGTTTGTAAAGTATTTTATTTCTCCTTCACTTATGAAGCTTAGTTTGGCTGGATATGAAATTCTAGGTTGAAAATTCTTTTCTTTAAGAATGTTGAATATTGGCCCCCACTCTCTTCTGGCTTGTAGAGTTTCTGCTGAGAGATCCGCTGTTAGTCTGATGGGCTTGCCTTTGAGGGTAACCCAACCTTTCTCTCTGGCTGCCCTTAACATTTCTTCCTCCATTTCAACTTTGGTGAATCTGACAATTATGTGTCTTAGAGTTGCTCTTCTCGAGGAGTATCTTTGTGGCGTTCTCTGTATTTCCTGAATCTGAATGTTGGCCTGCCTTGCTAGATTGGGGAAGTTCTCCTGATAATATCCTGCAGAGTGTTTTCCAACTTGGTTCCATTCTCCCCATCACTTTCAGGTACACCAATTAGACGTAGATTTGGTCTTTTCACATAGTCCCATATTTCTTGGAGGTTTTGCTCGTTTCTTTTTATTCTTTTTTCTCTAAACTTCCCTTCTCACTTCATTTCATCTTCCATCACTGATACCCTTTCTTCCAGTTGATGGCATCGGCTCCTGAGGCTTCTGCCTTCTTCACATAGTTCTCGAGCCTTGGTTTTCAGCTCCATCAGCTCCTTTAAGCACTTCTCTGTATTGGTTATTCTAGTTATACATTCTTCTAAATTTTTTTCAAAGTTTTCAACTTCTTTGCCTTTTGTTTGAATGTCCTCCCATGGCTCGGAGTAATTTGATCGTCTGAAGCCTTCTTCTCTCAGCTCGTCAAAGTCATTCTCCGTCCAGCTTTATTCCATTGCTGGTGAGGAACTGCGTTCCTTTGGAGGAGGAGAGGCGCTCTGCTTTTTAGAGTTTCCAGTTTTTCTGCTCTGTTTTTTTCCCATCTTTGTGGTTTTATCTACTTTTGGTCTTTGATGATGGTGATGTACAGATGTGTTTTTGGTGTGGATGTCCTTTCTGTTTGTTAGTTTTCCTTCTAACAGACAGGACCCTCAGCTGCAGGTCTGTTGGAGTACCTGGCCGTGTGAGGTGTCAGTCTGCCCCTGCTGGGGGGTGCCTCCCAGTTAGGCTGCTCGCGGGTCAGGGGTCAGGGACCCACTTGAGGAGGCAGTCTGCCCGTTCTCAGATCTCCAGCTGCGTGCTAGGAGAACCACTGCTCTCTTCAAAGCTGTCAGACAGGGACATTTAAGTCTGCAGAGGTTGCTGCTGTCTTTTTGTTTGTCTGTGCCCTGCCCCCAGAGGTGGAGCCTACAGAGACAGGCAGGCCTCCTTGAGCTGTGGTGGGCTCCACCCAGTTCAAGCTTCCTGGCTGCTTTGTTTACCTAAGCAAGCCTGGGCAATGGTGGGCGCCCCTCCCCCAGCCTTGCTACCGCCTTGCAGTTTGATCTCAGACTGCTGTGCTAGCAATCAGCGAGACTCCATGGGCGTAGGACCCTCCCATCCAGGCATGGGATATAATCTTCTGGTGCGCCGTTTTTTTAGCCCGTCGGAAAAGCGCAGTATTCGGGTGGGAGTGACCCGATTTTCCAGGTGCCGTCTGTCACCACTTTCTTTGACTAGGAAAGGAACTCCCTGATCCCTTGTGCTTCGCGAGTGAGACAATGCCTCGCCCTGCTTAGGCTTGCACGTGGCGCGCTGCATGCACCCACTGACCTGCGCCCACTGTCTGGCACTCCCTAGTGAGATGAACCCGGTACCTCAGATGGAAATGCAGAAATCACCCGTCTTCTGCGTCATTCACGCTGGGAGCTGTAGACCGGAGCTGTTCCTATTCAGCCATCTTGGCTCCTCCCTTCATGTAAGATCTTAATACAGCAAAGATAAACCTATTTTTACACAGTACATTTGTGACATTTTTAAATATTTATGATATATTTTTCTTTAAACTATACAAACAACAATTCAAATGAAATGTCCCTAAATGGGTCTAATTATATCTAAAAATGTACAGAAAGTACATTATTACTGCTATATTTATAGCCTTTTGAATACTCTAATGTTTTATTGAATTCTTTTATTTTCAATTTAATAGTGAGATACCTTACTTCCAGGTGAAAGAGAATTTTATGTTTTCTGATTTCACAATTATATTTTCATTATGTATGACCAGAAATATTTGCAATATTAATACTTATAATAAAATAAGAAAGTGTTCAAGAAGTCTAGAAACATTAAAAATGGGATTTAAAAATAAGTTTCTCCTATGGTTCATAACACTTTGGAATTCCTATACATGTTATCAGTCTCAAAGAAATTTGCCTCTAAAGAATAAGCTTCTTTACCTGCAGATGGCAACACCCACCTCTAAGAATAATTGCATGAGTCTCTAAAGAAATTTAGATGTTAGGGTTATAATATATTGATCCTTCTTTTTTTATCTATTCATCTATCTATATCTTCTATATATATATATCTATAGATATATATATCTATCTGTATATCACTTCAATAGTGACACAACTTTAACCTGTTACTTGTTTCTATTTCTAAAGTACACAAAGCAAACAAGAATAAACATGGTCATGCCAAAATGGAATTATTTTTGTGTGCCTTATATCCTATATCCTGAAGTCCAATTCTCAGTAGTAGTACAATACTCTATTGATATGAGTATGCTTTCTGAGAAACAAGAAAATACTAGTATTTTAGATTGATGCTTATTAATTGTAATGTATGCTGCAACTTCAAAAAGTTTTAAGTGTGCAGAATATACTTATTTGAGGAAATAAAGATTGATTTTATTTATTACTATTACATGCTATGATGATAAGTTATATAAATTTTAAAAAATAGAAACACAACATAGCAAATTGGTTCTAACTCATTGTATCTATAATAAAACATATTTTTAAAATGTATATGCCATGAGTAAAAACAAGTTATACACTACAAACATAGTACTAATTTAAAAGCTAAAGATACAACATGGTAATATAGGAACATTTCATATTAATATGTGTAGGCTCGATTCTCACCACATAAGAAAATAATGGTAGAGCTGTCCTTATCTTATTTAACAAGTGATTGTCCATGCTTAAGTCAATCTTTGGTAGCCACTTTAGAAAGTAGTAAACTTTTTAATAAAAACATTTTAATTCTGTGCTTAATATTACTTATACTGGAATAGAGGAAGAAAATGAGTACAAACATAGAAAGAATTCTCAATCTTGGAACAGAACATACATGCACTTTTACAGGCAAATGGGAAAATCAAGGTTAGTAAAATGCATACTCATATCAGAATTATTAGTCATTGCATAGAAAACAAGAGTAAATAGTAAATACCCCAAATGAGATTGGTAGCTGGTAAAAATGTTTTACTTTCTTGTTCATTTAATGAAATGCACTGTGGTTCTTAGTGATATAGATCACTTTGCAGTATATAAGTCCCTAAAGAAACAATTGGTGCAGGATAAAGTTACTGTACATAGTATTTTGTTGAATAAGACTTTCAACACCCAATACTTTCATATAATGAAGCTTCAAATGAGCAGTATTAACAACTGAAAATGAATGAAGATATTTTGAGTGTCCATCTTGTGCCAACTCCCTAACTCTAAAGTAACACATGTACAGGATGGATTCGAAAAACATACTGAAGACCTTGAAAACTGAACTGACATTGAAGAAATCACTCACATAAAATGATACAGAATTTCTACTAAGAACTACACCTTTATACAGAAAATTTAGGTCAATTTTTCAATGCCACTCTATCTGTGACTTTTGGAGTATGGAAGATAAGCATTTAATTTGTCCATCAGTAAAATGCACACCTTTATTTCTTGCAGTATGAGCCTGTCTTTGCAACCTCTTGGTAGCTTGTCTATGTTTAACTTCTCTGTACCGGTCACTTAGAACAGGACATTGGAAGCTGCACCAAAAGAAAGAATAAGGTTTGAGAACTGTGGAGTTTAATTAATGAATATGAGAGTCTTCCAGGAAGCACATTATACTAAAAGATTCCAGAAATCGTTTGTGACAGAAGGAGAAACTGTATTTCCTTTCTTTCCCAGTTACACTTGACACCTTAGGGAAAATAGCCTTTAATCCTGGTTTTTAGTATATACCGTGGACACTTTTTCCCAGAAAAAGAAAATTCCACTCCTCGTGGGGTTTTGAATAATTAAAGCTCCTCAGCAGTCTCCTCCCAGGCATGAGAATCACAACATGGAGACCAATATCTCACTGATATCTAGAGAAAGTGCAGGGCTGTAAGTGGCCTGCCCATCAGCACTTCCTTGGGGATAGAACACTGTCTCTGCCTTGTACTGTGCCTTTTGGAAGAAAGACAGGTCAGATAATAAAATTAAAAGGGCTATGAGTCTCGTGAGCCTTGGTTCATCTAGGAATGGTGGACCCGGCCTCTTCTGCTCTACTGAACTGCTAGACATGTCTTTGCTCCTGTCCCCTCATAAGGCATGGATAGGACACATTCTCCTTTATCATCAGTCAAATGTTTCACCTCTATGTATATATTCTTCTGAAGAAAATTATTTACCACAGCAATCACTGAACCTTGGAAGATACTTCGGTGAAGTTCCCTGCTACTGCCAACCTCTGAATCTCAAGTATTTGGAGGTCTTTCCTGGCCATCATGGCTCTCACCTCTTCCGCAACCCACTCCACAGCAGTTTCTACTACCAATGAGTCTCTTTTTCTTAACTCTAGTGATGGGGGCGATAAACTGTGTTCATTATTCCTTAGTTTGTATAAGGATATTTTACCCTTCTCTGTGGTGTGGTCAGCCATCTTCTCCTTCCTTCTGCAGAGGGCAGTGGATATTATTAAAAGGGTTTCTCTGATCCTATTGGTGGTCTGGTGGTAGTGGTGGTGGTGGTAGGTACATATGAGAAAAGGTGGGTACTATGGCTAGTTAGAGAAGGTGAAGATCCTTCAGTAGAGTCTGGCCTGTTTTACTTTCTTTTAGGAGCTGAAAATAGTCTGTTTGCTTGCATGAGGATGTTTTCATGCCAAAATGTCTCCTTTTTTTTGTTTGTTTTTTGTTTTTTTTTTTGCAGCCAAATGTCATCATCTTGATTTTCTTCTTCCTTATCCTCCTTCTTTTCCCTTTCCTGTTTCTTTTGCTCATTAGCCAGGTCAGGGTAAGATGGAAATCAAGGAAGCTGAAGCCCTCAATGACCCCATGCTCCACATGCTTCTGAAGGATGGGGAAGACCCGGGAGCAGGCCATGCATCTGAAGCCACTGTCCAGAGCTACCAACAAGTCAGTCGTCCTGGGCCTGGAACTCTCCTCCAGAGCTGGGGGCTCTACTGGGTTGTCAGCCTCTCAGGCTTTGCTGGCCAAGCTGGACTCACTGTCAGTTAGGAGTTCCTTTGCAGACATATGAGAGAGAGTGACTTCTGTATGGGTCTTCTCAGGCAAGGCCACTTCTTCTATTATTGTCTTCTTTAGGGAGTGCTCCAGTTCTTTCTCCATATCCCATAAGACAGCCACACCCTTTTTCATTCAGACACACATGTAGTAAATTTTCATGACCCTTTACTCTTTCATATCTTTTGAGGACAAAAGGGATTGTTGGCTAAATGAAAAGGAAAGCAGACACGGTTGCTCCAGATCCTGGGATAGAGGCATCTCAGAGGACCCAAGACAAGGCGCATCTTGATGTAATTGAATGCTTCCCAGGAAAAATAAAACATTTCAAACATAAATAAATTTGAATAAGTGTATGTGAAGTCTGTAGGAGTTAAGACAGACATAGAACTCTGCATGTGGTCATGTATATGTGATGTTCCAGAATTCTGTAGGTGATATGTGTAATTTGAGGTGTATACTTGGTATATCTATGTAGAGAATGAGTAAGTGGTGTGTCTTTGGGGTTTTATGTATGTTCCAGGATATACCTTGTGAGTGTTTCCTGTGTTGGTAAAATGGGATGATGATAAGTGTGTGTGCGTGTGATGACACTACATGTGAATGAGTGTAAGAGTGGTACATGTTCTTTGTCTCAGTTTGACACAGTAAGACTTAGAGTGTTAGAGGAAGTGTGTAGAGTTCTTAGAATGTGCAGTTCTATGAAAGGTCAAAGGCATTGTTGATGAAGTGACATATGGCTGAGAAAGGCTACGTATGAAAGTGCATTTTCTTAAGGACATAGACATTTTCTAGAGTTTGTATAGCATGAGGGAGTTAAAACATAATCTATGTGAGGAGATGTGAAGTACTTATGGGATTCGTGTGTAAATGAGGCTGAGAATGACTGTGTGCAGGAATAAGGGTGGGAAGGTGTACCTACATAATGCCACTAGAAAATGGGAAAGATGGATGGAAAGTGAAGATGTGTTTTTAAGTAAGTGGAAGAAGAAATGGGGCCATGCTTGGTATGAAGGACTATAACTTGTGAGTGTGTTTGAACCTGAGTGTGTGCCTATCTGATGAGGAAGGTTCTAGCCAACTTCCCATGCATGTTATCAGTGCTACTCACTGCCTCACCCACAGCTGCCCTAGTGTTCACATGTTGGAACATTGTGCTGAGGAGCTTTGTCCTATTCTTGAAGGCACATTCCCTATTTATCCTTTCCCAGAGACCTCAGCCCTAATCACTGCGCCCTGAATCCCTTCCTTGTTTATGAGGGGAAAGTAATGTAAGTAGGAAACGGGATGAGCTCCTGCCCAAGCTCAGACCTCACCTTAGCATCTGCCTTACCATCCTTGTCAAGAGTGAACTCACTTGCAGAGGAGACACTGGAACAATTCTCTGAGGCGGAGGGATTCTCTCCTGCTGCGTGACTCCATGCTGGGACCACCACGCAGGTCTCAGGAGCAGCCTCTTGAGAATTCCAGAATTCTGGGAGAATGACATTTTTAAAAAATTGAGATATGGTATAACCGAAGGTCTGTGTCTGTTTAAAGAAAAAAAAAAAGACATGTCTAATGGATATTTTGTGTCAGACACCATTAGTACTCATAGGACTTGATCTCACAGAAATAAAGTTGTCTTTTCCATTCAAAACTTTGAAATCTCAGTTAAAAACAAACAGTTTTTAAAATCATGTGTGTGGTGCATGTTGGTGGGAATTTGTATCTTGTGTGTGATATTTTTGGAGGTGTATGCAGAATATCAGAAAATATTGCATGAAATACAATATGTAGACCTTGAAGGCTAAGTATTATTATTAGCCCAATTTTTCTTATGAGAGATTGTGCAAGTAAGGAATATGGAGTTCAAGTTTTATGAAGAATTATGTATGTATATCTGTTTATATTGATATCTACATTTACAGGTATATTTATAGAGAGGTGTAGATATAAATATAAATAGATAATAATTAGATAGCTAGCTAGCCAGATAAATACATATGAAGATGAACTTTTTTGGAGGTCGTCTAGCAACTGGGCATGGTGCTGGAAGTGTTCAAATGAGTACTTCAGAGACTTTCCCCAGACTCCTCTTCTGAAAATATCTTTCCACGTTACTCTTGAATTTTTAACCTTCCTATTCATGTCCTTTAGGAGCCTCTTCCAAAGAAGACAGGAAAGTATACATGGTCCATTTCTGCCCATTGATGGGAAACAGAGGTCCTGAGTAGTCCATGAGAGAAGGAGTCATTTATGTCAGTTGCTGAGCAAAGGAGCTTAGCTCCAATTCTAGACCAACATTCTGCCCCCCTTGTCCAGCTCCTTCTTCCTCAGTCCCACATGCCCTCCATCCTCATACCATCATGAATGAATTTGTCTACAGAGGAGTCGCAGGAGATGTATTCTCAGTTGGAGTTCTCTGCTGTCTACCTGTGGCCTTGGGCCAAGCCAGAGAATCCAGACTGTGGAGGGTATTCACCTGAGTCTAACATTCCTGGGAAAAGAAGAAGGAAAATCAGACATGTGGTATTTTTTCACATTCAACAATTAATCAAGAAATATCATAGGGTCACACCTGTAATCCTAGCACTTTGAGAGGCTGAGGCAGGCAGATCACTTGAGTTCAGGAGTTTGAGACCAGCCTGGCCAACATGGTGTAACCGTGTCTGTACTAAAAATACAAAAAATTATCAGGGCATGGTGGTGCGTGCCTGTAATTCACCTGTAATCCCAGCTACTTGGGAGGCTGAGGCATTAGGATCACTTGAACCCGGGAGGCGGAAGTTGCAGTGAGCCATGATGGTGCCACTGCACTCCAGCCTGGGTGACAGAGTAAGACTCTGTATCAAAAAAAAAAAAAAAAAAAGGAAAGAAAAGAAATATCATATGCGCAATTACACACACGGCACTTTTCCTCATGGATATTTTAATCTAGATACTGTTTAAAGTTCCAAAATCATGGTATACAAAAATATCTGTTGGAATGATGTGTCTGACTGGATGGGGCTGGATTACCCATGAGTGGTGTATGCTGTTCTGTGCAGTGTGTCTGAGGCTTAAATCTTGCCTGGCATATGGAAAGGTGTCCATATTATTTGTTATCACTGTTTCTGTTTATCTGAAGAATAAATTTGATGTATGTGTATAGGTAAAGTTCTTTGGTTTCTCATCTGAGATTATCATATGAAAGTCCTGCTGCTTTCTCAAAGAGTTAGAATATGCAGGAAATAATCCGTTGACTCCCACCTCTGTACTGCAGCATCCTCATTCAGATATCTGCTTTTGTGGCCTCTGTTGCCAGAGCTCCGTAGGACCTGAGCCTTGTGAGAAATGGTGGGTTCTGAGATTGAGTAGGAGATTCCAGTGGGATCTCTGGGACTGGATTTAGACTGTACCTCCCAACACTGGGCACATCTCTTTCTTGGGTGCTTACCAACTCTTACCTAGCACAGCTATGACTTGGCCTGATTAGCAGTGTCACCTTTCTCAGTGACCCCTGCTCACGGGAAGCCCTAAGTTTTTTATCTCTACTAATCACACTCATAGCCGATCATAGAATCTTCCCGGATTTATAAGTACATGCTGGATGGTTTTTCCTATCATAATTTATGCGTTTTTTAAATCAACTGTACCTCTACCATGAATTTAAATATATCATGAAAATCTCCAGTTAATTTGTATTACTCCCTTTTAATCTGCATTTCCAACGTAAAGAGAATTCACAAGCTTCACTAAATAAACTGGCAAATTCTAGTTTCTGACAAAATAACTCATAAACACTTTAAGTCCCTTCCCTTGTTTAAATCCTCAGTTAAGTCTGTAAGCAAGCTTTTATTTCTCAAAGTACATCCAATTAGTCTATTGACCTACTGGAGTGTGTCTGGTGTGTTATTTTGGTGTGTAGATGGCAAAATTTAGTGTGTATAGTGTATTTATTACAGAGAGTGTGTCATCTTTGGTGAGCATAGTCTGACATATGCATATGACTATGTATATTTGTCTTTTTTAACAATTTTTTGTAGTAAGTTTAAGGGCGAGATTGTCATTGTGTGTGAAGGTAGCGTGAGCATGATGTGTTTGAGTATTTTCAGCATAGGTTTATATATGTATAGGTATTTCATCTTCCATGTATCATGTGATTTCTATGTCATGTGCTATTGAAGTATAAAACAGTTATATAATAGCCTTTTGGTTCATATGATAGACTGTGTGGATCTGAGTAACTTTGTGAGATCTGCAGAAACAATAAAAGTGTTACAGAGTGGCCATGTAACAGATGCATAGGAGAGAGGTCCTGTGAGCTCTTAGATTGTGGGATTATGTGAAGTGACTAAGGAAGTGGGAACAGAGAGGAGTTTGAAAAGGGGTTATATGATGTAATGGCTTCCTGCATTGTTAATGTGAAGTAGAGTTCTATAAGAGTGAATTATTTGTGTGAGTTACAGATTGTGATGCTGAAGGAATGAGGTTAGGAAAAAGCCAATTTGAAAAATGCATATGCTGTGAAATGAATGAAATTAGGAAAAAACCAATTTGAGAAATGCATGTGCTGTGAAATGAGTGTGTAAAGGTTTAACTTGTGAGGATGAGTTTAGGAGTATGTCTGAGTGTATAAGGAAATGAGAGTAGGGAATGAAGAATGAAGGAATGAGTGTTTATAGAGACTGCTATGGCTAACACGGAGTGTCAACTTGATTGGATTGAAGGATGCAAAATATTGATCCTGGGTGTGTCTGTGACGGAGTTGCCAAAGGAGATTTGAGCCAGTGGGCTGGGAAAGGCAGACCCACCCTTAATCTTGGTGGGCACAATCTAATTAGTTGCCAGTGTAGCCAGAATAAAAAGCAGGCAGAAGAACATGAAAAAACTAGACTGGTTTAGCTTCCTGCATCCTTCTTCTATGCTGGATGCTGGGTGCTTCCTGCCCTCAAACATCAGGCTCCAAGTTCTTCAGATTTGGCACTCAGACTGGTTTCCTTCCTCCTCAGCTTGCAGACAGCCTATTGTGGGACTTTGTGACTGTGTGAATTAATACTTCTTAGTAAACTCCCCTTTACACACACACACACACACACTCACACACACACGTATGTGTGTGTATACACGCGTGTATACACACGCGTATCCACGCGTATACACGTGTATACACGTGTATACACGTGTATACACATATATACGTATACACACATATATACGTATACATGTATACACATATATACGTATACATGTATACATGTATACATGTATACATGTATATACATGTATACATGTATACATGTATATATGTATATACATGTATACATGTATACATGTATATACATGTATATACATATATACGTATATATGTATACATATGTATATACATATATACGTATATATGTATACATGTATATATGTATATACACATGTATATATGTATGTATATATGTATACATGTGTACATGCATACATGTGTACATGTGTATATGCGTACGTGTGTACATGTGTATATGCGTACGTGTGTACATGTGTATATGCGTGCGTGTGTACATGTGTATATGCGTGCGTGTATACGTATACATGTATACATGTATGCATGTGTGTGTGTGTGTGTGTGTGTGTGTGTGTGTGTGTATAATCTCTGCCCCTCTAGAGAACACTGATTAATACAGATTTTGGTACCAGAGTGGTTCTAGAGAAACAGAATATTAAGGATGGAGTTTTTTCATTGGTTTTGGGGTTTCAGGAGTTGGCTGCTGAATATGATTAGACCTCAAAATGCTAAGGACTCTACTTCTAATAGTATGGAGAACACTGATAGTCCTCCATATGAACTCTTTAGAGAGTTATGCAAAATAAGTGTATTTGACACTCCTAATTCACTGCTCCTGAGAGGCAAGTTTAGTGACTCTGGGCAGCCTTGTGTCAACTGATGAGCAGAACCACACAAGTCATATCTGGGTTATGCCTGGATCCAGCATCACTTCTGCATCGTTCAATAGTCTCTTCTTACCAGTACCAGTGAGCTTGTCTTCAGATGAGATACAAGAGAAGTAGTCTGAGGAAGAAGAAGAAGCTTCCTCAGCTTTGTGGTCCTGAGTTGGGCGCAGCACCTTGTATCTATGTTGCAGAGCATCTTTTTGTAAATTCAGCTTTCCTGAGAAATTAAATAAGATATGTGGTCCAGTTTCATGTTTCTATGATTTTATCCATCCTTAAACATTCAATAGGAGTCTACCATGTGATTTGTTCAGTGAACACTCATGGCTTCCGTCCTTACGGATAGGAGAAGCCACAAACTTTGTCGGAAATATCAGATTCTCCTTGGGAATATGAGATTCTATTTAGAATGTTAGAGTTGGCTCCAATCTGTCCCATACTACCACTGAGTAATGGTCCTCCCTCATAGGAGTTACTTGTTTACTCTTAACCTTCATGTTAACCACAATATCTGGTTTCCTATCTTTCTGGAAAGAACTAAATCCCATCTCCATAATTTAACATCATGGCTAAATGTTGTTTTGTATATATGTGTTTATCTGTGTGTGTGTCCTGTTTTTTCCCTCACATTTTACACAGCAGCACCATGTTTACATCATCATAGTCTTAAATAAAACAAGTTTTACTCTTGAGTAAATAATTTTTTTTAGGACTTTATACTCTCATCCCTGAGCAACCAGTTTTTAAATGTTCAAACTTGTTTTCAATGTTTTTCTCACTAGGATGAGCCTCAGTTTCTTCTTAAATAAAAGGAGAAAGTACTGTTAGAAAATGCATAACAACATTTACTTACCCATTGCCCTCAGAAAGATATCAAATAAAGGAAAATGCATTTTTAATGAAACATAGTCTAGACTAACCAACCACTATGTCTGCGACAGTAATGCAGAGTGGCTTTGTGTAGGCAGCACAGTCCTTAAGCCACAGAACTGAGGGTCTGGGTCATCTGAACCTTCTCTTTACTCTTAGACTACTTGAGCCCTCAAGACCAGTATACATGCACACATCTCTCCCTTCCTCTCTCCATCCTTCAGTTTCTTCCCCTCTATCACTTACTCCTCCCCTCCTCCACCACAACTAGGAATCCTCTTTTCTTCCTTTTTAGGAGGCAATTCCTGGTTACACTATGCTCAGAGAATATGCTGCCACATACCTCTTGACGTTTTTGCAGCATAGGGGGAGTATGTGCTTTCCAGATGTTTTCTTTTTTGTTTCTGTTTCATGTTTAAACTCTGGAGAGCTACTCAAATTAGGCACTTTGCTCCCTGAAACAGCTCTTAGAGAATCAATTGATTATGACAAAGAATGAAATTTGTACATTCAAGAACAACAAATCACTGAAGACATGCTATCGTTTCATTGACTAGTGCACGGTTCATAATCAGGGCTGTTATAGGACAAATTGTTGCTATGGACTCAGCAATATTTTATGACCTACTGATAACATCAGTGTACTCCAGGAATTAAGCTAGTATGCACAGAACTGCAGATCTGTCACAACCCATTGCCTAAGGCAAGTCCTTTTATTCAATGGAAACTCTACCATTAACTTGAGTTTTTATATCTTGCATGTGATATCAAAACTAGAAGATAAATGACTTGGATTTAACAAAGGAAGTTATTTTATGCGTTTAGACGTACTGCATTACTAAATCTCCCTAAGAGTGAGGATAAAGCAGTGCCTGAGAGGATTCGGCTTAGAACCATCTTTGTCTCAGAAAATAGTAAATGTTATATCTTGTTATTATTATTTAACTTATGTACAAACATAAGTAATATGTAAGGTGTATGTTGGTATTTAGGTATGGAATTGAGAACATTCATGATTCCATACAACTCTAACATTTATTGAATTTCCCTTGGCTAGTGAGAACAGTCCAGTGCATTTTTGCAGTGAGACATCTCTTTAGCCACTCTTCCTCATCACTTCCCCCTTGGTTAGGAAGAAGAGATGAACCTTGGTTTTACAACCCTGGCCCTTGTCAGGAGTTCTGTTCTTGTCCATTCTGAAGGTCACTCTCTGTGGGCTTCTGTCCCAGGCCCAAGTCTGTGTCTCCTGGAAAGACCTGGATCCTGTACAGGGTTTGAATTCTGGAGCAGCTCCGTTCTGCCTCCCATCCATCACAGATTACATCTCATCTCTTAGGGTCAGTATGTGTTTTTTTCAAACTTAGTAATTACCATGGAAACCAGGTCATGACATAACATCCTTCCATCTTCTTTACCCTCAAGACCTGGTTTTTGGATGCTCCCTTTACACACCATGGCCACTAAATGATAGGCACATTTATCAAGAAATCCTCAGTTTTGTTAGTTATCAGAAAAAAGTAAAACTAAAGCAAGAAATTAAAACTTTCATATATCAAATTGATAAAAATTAGAGGGTCAAACTATACCAAATGATTATAAGGATAAGGGTGAAAGAAGGAATCTTCATGAACTAAAATTAAGAATTGGCATATGTAGATATATTGAAAAACAAGTAGGCAATGTTTATAGAATGAAATAAGCATGTAACTTATAGCTCTATAATCTCACTCTACAAAAACACATTTACAAACATGATACTCATAGTATTATTTATGCTATCAGGCATTTGGAATTTGTAGTTTTCAACTCAGTAAGAATGAATAAGCAAATTATGGTAGCTACATAATACAGAATTCATTCTAAAGACAGAGATCAAGTCGATTAAAATGTAGACCTGTTGGGAGGAACATCAGGAAGGGACTGGTGATCACAGATACAAGAAAAAAATATAACTCAAAGAAATAGTCACATGTGGATTCTTGAAAAGCTGGTAACTGAGAGTACTGTTAACTTTATAGTTTTTACTTTTTAAACAGGACAAAAAAAGAATAATCTCTTCCCAGTAAAAATGGCTCAGGTTAGGTCTAGAGCTAAGGGAAAGGATTATTCTTATTGTATTAATTTTCTATTACTGCTATAGCACATTAGCACAAGATTAGTGGCTTAAAATATAAATCTTTTATAGTTCTGGAGATAAGAAGTCTAATATCCATCTTGAGACTTAAAATTAAGGTGTCAGCAGGGCTGATTCTGTCTGGAGATTCTAAGAGAGAATCTGTTGTTTTCCTTTTCCAGGTCCCAGAAGCTGCCTGCAATCCTCAGCTCTCCTTCACTTTCTTCATGTTCAAAACATATAATTCCAACATCTGCTTCCATTGTCACATCTCCACTCCGACTGGCTCTCTCTTAGCTCGCTTTCAGAAAGACCTTTGTGACATAGTCACAGGTTCTGAGGATTAGGAGGTTGGCATTATTTTTCTGAGGTGGGAAGGAGGGTCAAGGGTGCATTTTTCAGCTTACAATACCAAGACAAAAACGGAAAGTATCAGAGAGAATGTACCTATAGTAAAACATAGTAGTCTGAGAACAGAAATTCCAAATTAAGCAGAGGCAATAGGGAAAATTTGTACAGCAACTTTGTATGCATATTGAATAAAACAAAGCAGAATGAAACAAAGCGCTAATTCCAGTTGAAATTAAAAACTGAAGGAAGAGAACAATTACATGAGAATTCTTAATGCTATGGAACTTTAATGACTAGGTTCAGTAAGAAAACTAGGACAAGTGAATGCAAAGAAATAAAAATGAAGAATTTACGGAGGAAAAATAGAGATACTAAACAAGGTTGTAACAGAATAAATAAATAAATTAGAACCATAAAGAAATAGATAAAGCTTAAGATTTAATAGTTAGTATATAGATTTAAGGTAAATGTGAAAGGAAGAGACAAAGATATAATTAATGATAATATAAGAGATTTAAAAAAGAAAGGCCAAGCGATGCAAAATAACAATAATTAGTGTTTCTAAAGTAAACAGGTTAACAAATAAACCAGACAATTATTCAAGATTTAAGGCCATAAAATATTCATAGAATGAAGAACTACAACTACAAGTGAAAATGATACACTTTTTTAAGAAAAAAACTGAAAGAGGACAACTTATAGAAATTAATTATACTTAGTTACATGTTTGATCTTTGAAGATAAAGTAAACTAAATTCTTCACCCACTCTAGGGAAAGAAGCCAGTAATTTATAGGTGCTAAATGTTAAGCTGGTCTTACACTTCTGAAAAACAATATCTATTGTTTGAAAATAGTAGAGTAGTGTTTGCAGGTGTTGAGAGAAAGAAGGTGTAATTGTGCAATATTATTTACAGCCAAATTTTTATTCAAGTGTAAAAGCAACTGGCAAATATTGTCAAATGTGTATCAAAAATCATTCATGGAATATCTGTGTTACAAGATCCCTTCTTTAAAAAGTCACCTAACTCTAATACAGCCAACTAAAAATTGAATGGAAATGTCATTAAAAAATGATGAGCGCAGCCATCAATGCCTGAAGACAGTACAGGACTGACAGCAAACATCTGGGCACAGAGGTAGAAGTGGAGTTGGGTGGGAATTGATTGCTCTTACTGTATCATGTGTTATGAATAAAGTTCAGGCTTCAGGGCTTTTCCAGGTCTACTGTTCCAGACTGTTCTGTCATCTTGTTGTGTTTTACCATGTGCTCTAACAGTATCTAAATCCCAGTGATATCACTGTATGATCTTTTCCATCTCTGTGTTTTTGCTCATTATCTTCTTTCTGTCTTGAAAATGCATATAAAATCCTAGACCTAATTGCTATTGCATTTAGTAAAACATATGGCTGATTGTTCAACTTTAAATCTTTTCAGGTCATGAATTTTGATGTATACATCTCTGTATACCCAGTCTAGCATCTTATTTGGTGACCTGTATCCTCCTTCAAGCACAAAAGGCCATAGATAATCATAACATTTTAAGAGTAAACAGAATTATGAATACAGCACACATGAGCCTTAGTTGAAAATTTATTAAAGAAAATTAGCTTGACAATGAAAACCAACCAACAAAAGAGAATTTTTTAAAAATCCCTTTTATGTTATGAATATGGTGACAGGACTGGGGATGGGCATTGAATCTATTTAAATACAAAAATAAGACATAACAAAAATAGAGATTACAATTACAAAAGAGATGCAAATTTTAAAAACTTTCACAAGGTAGAAATCACTACAATAACCAGGAGATACAGACAGAGAAGGTGTGTAAAAACATGCAAATTTCTTCACTTTAATGTCAGGATTTAATTGATGAAACTTAAAATGGCACTTCAAATTATATCCAACACAATATTTTGAATCATTTTTCTTGATTACAAGAAGCATTTTAAGTATTAATAAACTTGTGTTTTTGTTTTCTTTTTTTACTTTGGAAATTTATTCTATTTTAGGTTCCAGGATATATGTACAGAAAGTGCAGGTATGTTACATAGGTAAGCACATCCCATTGTGGTTTGCTGCACCTGTCAACCCATCACCTGAATATTAAGCCCCACATGAATTAGTCATTAGTCTTAATGCTCTCCTTCCCCCGAACCCCAACAGACCCCAGTGTGTGTTGTTCCCCTATGTCCACGTGTTCTCATTGTTCAGCTCCCACTTATAAGTGAGAACATGCGGTGTTTGGCTTTCTGTTCCTGTGTTAGTTTGCTGAGGATGATGGCTTCCAGTTTCATCCATGTTCCTGCAAAGGCCGTGGATGCAAAGTTCATAAGGCTGCATAGTATTCCATGATGTATATATACTACATTTTCTTTGTCCAGTCTATCATTAATGGGCATTTGGGTTGGTTCCTAGTCTTTGCTATTGTGAATAGTGCTGCAATAAACATATGTGTGCATGTATCCTTATAATAGAATGATTTATATTCCTTAGGGCATATACCCAGTAATGGGATTGCTGGGTGAAATGGTATTTCTGGTTCTAGATCCTTGAGGAATTGCCACACTGTCTTCTACAATGGTTGAACTAATTTACACTCCCACCAACAATGTAAAAGTGTTCCTATTTCTCCACATCCTCTCTGGCATCTGTTGTTTCCTGACTTTAATAATCATCATTCTGACTGGTGTGACATGTTATCTCCTTGTGGTTTTGATTTGCATTTCTCTAATGATCTGTGATGTTGAGATTTTTTTTCCTATGTTTCTTGGCTGGATAAATGTCTTCTTTTGTGAAGTGTCTGTTTATGTCCTTTGTCCACTTTTTTATATTTTTTTCATAAATTTGTTTAAGTTCCTTGAAAATTCTGGATATTAGACCTTTGTCAGATGAATAGATTGCAAAATTTTTTGCCCTTTGTGTAGGTTGCCTGTTCACTCTGATTATAGTTTCTTTTGCTGCAGAGAAGCTCGTTAGTTTAATTAAATCCCTTTTTTTCAATTTTGGCTTTTGTTGCAATCGCTTTTGGTGACTTCACCATAAAATCTTTGACCACACCTATTTCCTGAATGGTATTGCCTATATTTTCTTCTAGAGTTTTATCGTTTTGGGTTTTACCTTTAAGTTTTTAATCCATCTTGAGTTAGTTTTTGTACAAGGTGTGAGGAAGGGGTCCAGTTTCAGTTTTCTGCATATGGCGAGCCAGTTTTCCCGGCACCATTTATTAAATAGGGAATACTTTCCCTATTGCTTGTTTTTCTCAGGTTTATCAAAGATCAAGTGGTTGTAGATGTGCTGTCTTATTTCTGAGGTCTCTATTCTGTTCTTTTGGTTTATGTGTCTGTTTTGGTACTGGTACCATGCTGTTTTGGTTACTGTTACCTTGGCCTATAATACTTTGAAAATAGGTAGCATGATGCCTCCAGCTTCGTTTTTTGTTTTTTGTTTTTTTTTTTTTTCCTTAGGATTGTTTTCGCTATACAGGCCCTTGTTTGGTTTCTTATGAATTTTAAAGTAGTTTTTTCTAATTCTGTGAAGAATGTCAATGGTAGTTTGATGGGAATAGCATTGAATCTAAAAGTTACTTTGGGCAGTATGGCCATTAATAAACTTGTGTGTTTGAAACATTTAAAGTTTATGACACTGTTAGACTTATTTCCACATAATTTTTCTGATAAATTCAAGTATTGTTAAATTTAATATTTTAATTAATTCTAGTATAATTCAGTATCTTGAAAAAAATCTTCTATTTCGCTTTCCATCCATCCATTCATCTATACATACATACATTTTTAATATCATTAGCCAGGAATAACTGATATGGAAAAAACTGCAGGTGTTTAATGTGTACAGTTTGCTGAGTTTTATCCATCCATCCGCTTATCCTTCTATTTAGATAAAGTCATAAATAAAAATATTTATTTGGTATAATATCTAACTAATGTCAAAATGATTACATTGGAATAGTAAACTTTGGAGTAATTTTTAAATTTATAACTTTTATTAAGTTTTGAATTTCTCTTTTAACATGTATCAGTAATACAAAAACACCGAATTTTTGCCAAAAGTAAAAACAATGTAAATCTGGAGGAAATATTTTGAAAACTTTCATATAATTAGCTTAGGAGTCTTTTCTCTGTGTATTTATTTTTACAAGTATCTTTGCTTAATAATGTTATCACAACCTTGAAATTTTCTGACATTTTAGAAAATAGTTCAGATGAACACTTTTATGTGACTTTTCTCTTGTAAACCCAAGATAGAACTTTTCTATTAACAGACCAGTTTGAAATTATGCATATATCAGCCAAAAATGATCAATGAAAGCACAGAAATATATTCAATAACATTACTGATGTACTCAATCTGGTAAGTTATCCAGTGTTATGAAATGTTTATGAATATAACTGTATAATCATTACTGCCTGATGAAATACCCATCCTTAAGACATTATCACAGGGTAAGGCAATTATTAAGACAGAAAGAAATGTTCCCCTCTCAGAAGAGGATCACCCACTGTTTGGAAAGTATTTCTAGCCTTTTTTGTTGTGGTTGTTGGACATATGCCCTTTAACATTTAATGGTAACTCAGGCCATAGCACAAACTCTTCTAAATGGACATATATAATTATAGATATACTTGTGCTGAATCAATGATATACTGTCTCCCACTGAATTTTTAGTAGGAAAAAAATTCCTAAGAAATAAGATGTCTACCAAAATGTAAACTTTGTAAAAGCAAGGTCAATGGGCTATCTTGTTAACTGCTATATCCCTAGTATTAGCAACAGCCATAGACATTTGACATGATTGAACAAAGATATCTATAAATCTATAAATGAATAAAAATGAATTAATTCAGATAGCCTAAAGTATGTTCACCTTTCCTCTGGTTTAGTTAGTTAACTTATATTACAGGAAAAAACAATGAATTACATGATAGAATTTATTTGTGTAGAATATTATAGTTTAAAAGCACATTCATAGGCTGGGTGTGGTGACTCATTCCTGTAATCCCAGTGCGTTGGGAAGCTGAGGCAGGCGAATCACCTCAGCCCAGGAGTACTAGACCAGCCTGGGCAACATAGTAAGACCCCCCTCATCTCTACAAAACGTTAAGAAACTAACCAGGCATGGTGATGCACATCTATAGTGCCAGCTACTATGGAGGCTGAGGCAGGAGGATCATTTGAGCTGCACTCCAGGCTAGGTGACAGAGCAAGACCCTGTCTTAAACACACACACACAGACACACACACAGACACACACACACACACACTTTATACATCATTCTATTTCTTACAACAAAATAAATATTAGTCATAATTTATAAAGTGCAAAGGTTAAGGAAAGCCTCAGAGAATTCAGCAATCCTCTTGGTCATATAACTAGCAAGTTTGAAAAGTGTCTAGTAACTTAACACGAAATGTAAGTGAATTGGTCTTGCCTTGACCTAGGAGAAGGTGCATTCTGTTTTGTATGCTGCTCTCAATAATACAGTGTACAAGATTACTAACAACATTATCAGGTTAATATATCAGTGGAAATTATGACTCAACCCACCAGCTCTACAATTTTTAATAATGCTAACTATTTAATGCTCTCAAACAACTGATTTTGTAGAAGTCAAAGACATTGGCTAGAATAGTTCTTGCTTGGGGGCACTCTCAAAAGAAAGTTTGAATAATAGACTTCATACCTGACTGTAACAATCAATCTGTACCAATTATTTCTGTTTAAGTAAAGCTGTCTAAAGCAAAGTGGGAGGCTTAGTACAAGGGAGAAAAACAAAAAGTGAAAAAAAGGCTATGATTTTTCTCTACTCCTTTTTTTCTACATGGACCTTCTCCCTTTTTATCTACATGGACCTTTGACTCAGAAAACTGGCGGAGAGTGAAATAGATTGGTTAGAGTATTGGATAAGCCAAAAGAAAGGTGAAAGAGAACTGATACCCTAAACCCTTCTACCATTCTATTCCTTATAACACCATCACAATTCTGTATTGAATGTATAGTTTTCAAGAAAAGACACAAGCGAGGTTAGTTTCTGAAATGACCTTGCTTGAGTCAGATTTATAAATGTAAGGCAGAGTGGTTTAAGACCATAGGCTTGGGAGAAAAATTTGACACTTAATACCTATAAAAGTTTGGGCAGACAAGTGGAACTTTCTGTGTCCCAGGTTCTTTCTTTTAAAATGGTGGCAATCTTATAGAGTTGAGGATTAAATGATAAAAAGCGGTATACACTTCTGGAATGATTGTTAACACTTAATAAATGTATTTCAGAAGTTGACTGTGTGGTGAGCGATTTCACATAAATCGTGGGTATAAAAATTACAAAAACAATTTAAAGTATTGAAGTTTAGAATTAAAAATTTGGTAAAAACCAATTGAAGAAATAAAATAGTAATTTATTTTAGGCATTTATTCTGTTTAAATATTTTCACATCCTTCTTAATTTTATTGAGGGAAGTCCTTTTAGTCAATTTCCATTCTCATTTTCCTCTGCCAGCCCTACGAAAGAATTGCTTTTCTAAAGTATTCTTGAAAGTTGGCATTATGCTGCTTTGATGAATATGCTTCTATTTTCTTTCTCTAAATGTACTTTTAAATGGGTGCTCTGACAGATTCGATGTAAAAAGTTATATCTGTTTTCTGGCAACAACTGTCTTTTACTACCTGTGGTGATAAAAACCTCTCTTCCTATGGTGATGAGAGGATATTTAACATTTCATTGTGTCAAATCAGCTGTAGTTAAGTTTCTTTATGGGAGTTTGCATAGCAGAAAAAAAGTAGTCTTCTACAGGTTTTTAATAAACTCAATTATTACAGGAGAAAGTATTTACTAACCAACAAATGGTTTGCAAACATTACTTTTTAACAGTCATCAGTGCTAATTGCCTGGTGTCAAGATTTGAGATTTCTTGAGGATCCATTTTATTTTAATTATTTTTTCAACTATTATAACAAATTAATATTTATTTGTACAATTTGTCACATTTATTTGCATAATCAAGTTACTCTCTTAGTCTTACTAACAAGAATAACTCTTAACAAAGGCGATTTATTTCACATAGTTATAATTTCCTATGTTTTTCATGATTTGAAATTTACCTTAACACTATTTTCAAGGCAAAAGAAAACATAGGACTGAAACAGTGAAATATACTTCATGGTAAACACAAATGAGAAAATCTGAGACCGCTGTAATCCTAAAATATAGAGGAAACAGTTTGGAGCATATTACTAAAAATCAATTTAAGTGCTTACTTGATTTGTGAAAGGCTTATATAAACATAACTTGAACACACTTGAAAAGGAAAAACAAAGACAAAAACTGACATTTATAGCCTCTCCAAAGGATCTTATTCAGATAGGAGTTTAAGTCATATGCCAGTAAAAAGATAATAATTTTTAGACAAAAAGCTCACAGAAGAGGCACTAATCATCAAATGTAATGTTTCCCCAGAAACCACAATGTTAGATTGCTGTGCTTTTCACCTCCTGCTCACTTCCAATGCAGGATGGAGAGTCAGATGCAATTTCTGTTTTTTACTTTCAAGACTTCTTTGTGTGCTCTTATTAAACTGATTCTTGATCTGAGATTCATTTCGCTGAAAATCTGGAGTTGTGCTATTAAAAGCCTGTTCTCTGTAATTTCTTCTAGAGCTTTAAAAACCATATAAAGAATGGAAAAATACTTTTTATTGCATCTATTTGATTCTTCTCTCTTTTCTTCTTTATTAGTCTGGCTAGCGGTCTATCAATTTTGTTGATCTTTTCAAAAAACAAGTTCCTAGATTCATTGATTTTTTGAAGGGTTTTTTTGTGTCTCTATCTCCTTCAGTAATAGATGCAATAAAAAATGATAAAGGGGTATCACTAGCAATCCCACAGAAATACAAACTACCATCAGAGAATACTATAAACACCTCTATGCAAATAAACTAGAAAATCTAGAAGAAATGGATAAATTCCTCGACACATACACTCTTCCAAGACTAAACCAGGAAGAAGTTGAATCTCTGAATAGACCAATAACAGGCTCTGAAATTGAGGCAATAATTAATAGTTTACCAACCAAAAAAAGTACAGGACCAGATGGATTCACAGCGGATTTCTACCAGAGGTATAAGGAGGAGCTGGTACCATTCCTTCTGAAACTATTCCAATCAAAAGAAAAAGAGTGAATCCTCCCTAACTCATTTTATGAGGCTAGCATAATCCTAATACCAAAGCCTGGCAGAGACACAACAAGAAAAGAAAATTTTAGACCAATATCCTTGATGAACATTGAGGCAAAAATCCTCAACAAAATACTGGCAAACCGAATCCAGCAACACATCAAAAAGTTATGCACCATGATCAAGTGGGCTTCATCCTTGGGATGCAAGGCTGGTTCAACACATGCAAATCAATAAACGTAATCCAGCATATAAACATAACCAATGACAAAAACCACATGATTATCTCAATAGATGCAGAAAAGACCTTTGACAAAATTCAACAACCTTCATGCTAAAATCTCTCAATAAATTAGGTATTGAAGGGACGTACCTCAAAATAATAATAGCTATTTCTGACAAACCCACAGCCAATATCATACTGAATGGGCAAAAACTGGAAGCATTCCCTTTGAAAACTGGCACAAGACAGGGATGCCCTCTCTCACCACTCCTATTCAACATAGTGTTGGAAGTGCTGGCCAGGGCAATCAGGCAGGAGAAAGAAATAAAGGGTATTCAATTAGGAAAAGAGGAAGTCAAATTGTCCCTGTTTGCAGATGACATGATTGTATATCTAGAAAACCCCATCGTCTCAGCCCAAAATCTCCTTAAGATGATAAGCAACTTCAGCAAAGTCTCAGGACATAAAATCAATGTACAAAAACCACAAGCATTCTTATACACCAATAACAGACAAACAGAGAGCCAAATCATGAGTGAACTCCCATTCACAATTGCTTCAAAGAGAAGAAAATACCTAGGAATCCAACGTACAAGGGACGTGAAGGACCTCTTCAAGGAGAACTACAAACCACTGCTCAAGGAAATAAAAGAGGATACAAACAAATGGAAGAACATTCCATGCTCATGGATAGGAAGAATCAATATCATGAAAATGGGCCATACTGCCCAAGGTAATTTATAGATTCAATGCCATCCCCATCAAGCTACCAATGACTTTCTTCACAGAATTGAAGAAAACTACTTTAAAGTTCATATGGAACCAAGAAAGAGCCTGCACTGCCAAGACAATCCTAAGCCAAAAGAACAAAGCTGGAGGGATCATGCTACCTGACTTCAAACTATACTACAAGGCTACAGTAACCAAAATAGCATGGTACTGGTACCAAAACAGAGATATAGACCAATGGAACAGCACAGAGCCCTCAGAAATAATGCCACATATCTACAACTGTCTGATTTCTGACAAACCTGAGAAAAACAAGCAATGGGGAAAGGATTTCCTATTTAATAAATGGTGCTGGGAAAACTGGCTAGCCATATGTAGAAAGCTGAAACTGGATTCCTTCCTTACACCTTATACAAAAATTAATTCAAGATGGATTAAAGACTTACATGTTAGACCTAAAACCATAAAAACCCTAGAAGAAATCCTAGGCATTACCATTCAGGACATAGACATGGGCAAGGACTTCATGTCTAAAACACCAAAAGCAATGGCAACAAAAGACAAAATTGACAAATGGGATCTAATTAAACGAAAGAGCTTCTGCACAGCAAAAGAAACTACCATCAGAGTGAACAGGCAACCTACAGAATGGGAGAAAATTTTTGCAATATACCCATCTGACAAAGGGCTAATATCCAGAATCTACAATGAACTCAAACAAATTTACAAGAAAAAAACAAACAACCCCATCAACAAGTGGGCGAAGGATATGAACAGACACTTCTCAAAAGAAGACATTTATGCAGCCAAAAGACGCAGGAAAAAATGCTCATCATCACTGGCCATCAGAGAAATGCAAATCAAAACCACAATGAGATACCATCTCACAGCAGTTAGAATGGCAATCATTAAAAAGTCAGGAAACAACAGGTGCTGGAGAGGATGTGGAGAAATAGGAACACTTTTACACTGTTGGTGGGACTGTAATCTAGTTCAACCATTGTGGAAGTCAGTGTGGCGATTCCTCAGGGATCTAGAACTAGAAATAGCATTTGACCTAGCCATCCCATTACTGGGTATATACCCAAAGGATTATAAATCATGCTGCTGTAAAGACGCATGCACACGTATGTTTATTGCGGCACTATTCACAATAGCAAAGACTTGGAACCAACCCAAATGTCCAACAATGATAGACTGGATTAAGAAAATGTGGCACATATACATCATGGAATACTATGCAGCCATAAAAAAGGATGAGTTCATGTCCTTTGTAGGAACATGGATGAAGCTGGAAACCATCATTCTCAGCAAACTATCACAAGGACAAAAAACCAAACGCCACACGTTCTCACTCATAGGTGGGAATTGAACAATGAGAACACTTGGACACAGGAAGGGGAACATCACACACCAGGGCCTGTTTTGGGGTGGGGGGAGGGGGAAGGGATAGCATTAGGAGATATACCTAATGTAAGTGACAAGTTAATGGGTGCAGCGCAGCAACATGGCACATGTATACATATGTAACAAACCTGCGCATTGTGCACATGTACCCTAAAACTTAAAGTGTAATAATAAAAATAAAAATAATTTAAAAAAGAATGGAAAAATACTGATTCAAACTTCCTGGCGTCTGTATTTTGTTGTCATTCTTTTTTTTTAATTTTTTTTATTATACTTTAAGTTCTAGGGTACCTGTGCACAACATGCAGGTTTGTGGGGTGGGGTGAGGGGGAGGGATAGCATTAGGAGATATACCTGATGTCATTTCTTATATACCAATGAGATTCAAGAACATCTTCACCAGGTAACATTTTTGAGAGTGGTTTGCCGTTGTTGTTATTGTTTTTGTACTTAAACTGAAGAATGACAACTACTTTCCTTCTTTCAGGTCCATCTGACTTTTTAAATGAAGTCATCACCACTATCTCTATCCTCAAACATTGAAGACTATAAAACTTTTCATCTGTTCTATCTTCAAAAGACTTTCTCTTCACGTAATTCTTCCCCATCACTGTTAACACCAAGTGAGTTATTAGACCTTTTACTTTTTGCAATGTGACATAATGGTTTTATTTTCGGGCCAGCAGGTATCTTCTGAGACTCAGGATGAACTACATAATCCTTTTCTGAAGGCTTTGATGGAGAATCTGGAAAGTCCTCTGCTTTGGGTCCATGTTTCATCTTGTCAATTTTTTCTTTGGAATGTTATATGGGTTTCCTTGCAATGTTATATGGGTTTCCTTGCCAGTATTTTGACTTTTTTCACCTTTTGCTCATCTGTTTTTTATTTTATTTATTTATTTATTGAGATGGGGTCTCACTCTGTCACCCAGGCTAGAGTGCAGTGGTGTGACCTCGGCTCATGCAGCCTCTGCCTCAGGGGTTCAGGAGATCCTCCCACCTCAGCCTCCTGAGTAATTGGGACTACAGATGTGTGCCACCACACCTGGCTATTTTTTGTATTTTTAGTAGAGATGGGGAGTTCACCATGTTGCCAAAGCTGGTCTCTAACTCCTGAACTCAAGTGACATACCCGCCTCGGCCTCCCAAAGCGCTGGGATTACAGGAGTGATCCACCACACCCAGCTGCCATTTGCTCATCTCTGTGTAGATGATCTCAAATTTACATCTCTAGCATTCTCATAGCGCTAGTTCCTCTTTAAACTTCAGTTTAAGTGAGCAAGCACCACCACCATGGCAATATGAAAAACAAAACAAAATATATAAACAAAGAAAACATGAGAGTCTTGTACTTAGTAAGGAAAGACTGTTCAGGGGACTCTTGCGACATGTACGACCAGAATCTCTGACAAGAAGATTTGCAAGTGTCTTAAAGGTCAGACAGAAAGGTCTTTCCTTTTCTAAGAAGGAGTAAGCAAGACTAGAAGGAACTGGTGTTTGGGAGTGGGATGAGTAGATGATATGGTCAGACAGTTAAGCAGGAAATGTTTTTCTCCATGGTTCCGATTCTCTGGAGGGTCCAAAAGGAAAAATTGTTCCACTTTCCCATGCTTTTGCAATCTAAGGGCAAGTCAAATTCAGAGGGAAGGAGAGAAGCCTAACTAAATTTTGTTTAGTAACATTTTTGGGCAGTTTATTCAGATTGAGCAGAAAGAACAAAACAGTGTAGGCTATCATTTCTTGGTCAAAGAATGGAGATTTAGTATGTCCGTGTCTGGCCTGGTCACAGGTACAAAGCCATCTATTCGAGTTTTTGAAGTCCTATGGAAAAGGGTGGTTCTTTACAGTAAACTGTTTGCTAGTACACAAACATGTAGGGGATTTCTTAATCATCACTGTTTTCCAGGAGCACAGGAACCAGGTAAAGTTTGGCATCCCCAAAATAAATACTGACTTCTATTTTACCTTATGAAACATTATTTTACCTCAGGAAAATATTACATCTTTCTTTTTTCTTCTCATCAATAATATTCCTAAGAATGTGGTAGCTCTGTGACCAGCATCCACCGAAAGGATCTTTGAAGGGATAACCTGCTCTAAATGGATGTGGGGAAAGTGCCATACACATTTGAGGTAAACGGTTGGCCTTCCTCTCTTCGTCTACATCTTTTCTTGCCAATCATTGAAACATCTGAAATGACCCTCGACTTGGGAGGACTATTGCAAACTCTCCAGAAGACAATTCTTAACTATCTTTCTACAGTCTTTATCTCACTTTACCATGCATCATTCAGCATTCTCATACAGCACTCTACTTTCTTTTATCTGGCCCCACTCTGCCTTCTGGAATGTTCCATTAGCATCAACACCCTCTGTGTCTTCAACTGTTTTTCAGTGTTCCTTTTTCATCACTTTGATGCAAAAAGGGATGCTGCTTTCCCTGTGGTCTCTTAAGTGGAGTTTGCTTTTTCTCTCCTACTCAGCATTTCTCCACATTGAAAGGTTAAGTCTATCCTCTGTTTGCTGTGCAGATATATCCAGATTATTATCACACCAATTTGTTATGAAGACCCTCCTCCTTTTCATTATTACCAATGATCACATTCTTGAATGTTTACCCCTAAAGTATCCATCTCCTACTAGCATCCATGGGATCTTCATTGTCTACCTGGATACCACCTTAAACAGAGAGTATCTCAGATAGATAAATGATTCATCCTCTACCACATTTATCCAATTGTTCACCAAATCTTTTTTTTTTCTAGAATGTGCTTATAATTAATGAATTTTTGAATAGGTACCCTGTTTACATAGTATAAAAATCAAAATAATATTTATAAGTGTTCCCTGAAAAGTCTTGTTCCCATCTATGTCAAAGCTATTACATTCTTCCAACCTCCTTTGAAAAAACCATTTTAATAATTGTTTGATATTAATGTTTCTTATACAAAAGCAGTAAGAGAAAATACTATTCTTGTTGTCTTCTTTTTCCTTTATAGGAATTAACATACTGTCGACAATATTTTCAACTTGCATTTTTAACTTAGCAATGTTGCCTGACCATCTCTCCAGAACAATACACAGAAACCTTTCTCCTTCTAAAAAAATTGTTGGTAATACATTATAGTTTACTTAACCAATTCCCTATTGCTGGATTATTGTGTTGTTTCCTATCTTTTGTATTACATACAATACCTAATTGAATAAACTTAGATCTATGCTATTTCTTACCTATTCAGTTTTATCTGTAAAATGGATTCCCCTAATGAGATTGCAGTTAAAGGGGTAAATATATCTCTAATTTTGTAGACAATGCCATATTCCCTTCGTAGGGTTATATCATACTGCGCTCCTAACAGCAAGTTACGTAGCGTTGCTTTTCCTCTCAGCTTTCTCTACAACATATTGTTAAATTTTTGTATTTTTTCTGGATATGAAAATGACATTTTAATGTGGCTTTCATTTGCACATCTTCTAAATGAAGTTAAACATCTTCAAATATGTGTCTTATTTATTTTTCTTTGAAATGTCAAACCGTGTGCCTTTTACCTTTTTTATATAGAATTATTTATCATTTTCATGTAAATTCCTAGGAGCTTCTAACATAAAACAGGAATTGTCCTTTTTCTCTGATATAGCTTTTTTTTTGGTTTGTCATATGTATTTTGAAATTGCTTATATATCTTTCTCATTTTACTATGCAGATGTTTTTGTATACATATGCTCAAATTTAACAATATTTTATTTTATGACTGTTAAGTTTTGAATATTAGTAAGAATCAACTTCTACACTGTAAGATTTCACAGACAATTCAATTTTTTTCTAGTATTTTAATATATTGACACTTCACATGTAACCCGTAGGTGCTACTGGATAAAATAAATTGCTACTCAGTTATGACAATATAGTCTTTTATTTTTTTTAATTTTTTTATTATTATACTTTAAGTTCTAGGGTACATGTGCACAATGTGCAGGTTTGTTACATATATATACATGTGCCATGTTGGTGTGCTGCACCCGTTAACTTGTCATTTACATTAGATGTATCTCGGGACATGGATGAAGCTGGAAACCATCATTCTCAGCAAACTATCGCAAGGACAAAAAACCAAACATTGCATGTTCTCACTCATAGGTGGGAATTGAACAATGAGAACACTTGGACACAGGAAGGGGGATGTCACACACCAGGGCCTGTTGTGGGGTGGGAGAAGGGGGAGGGATAGCATTAGGAGACAATATAGTCTTTTAAAAAGTCCATCATCATGCTACTGACTGAAACATCACATTTACACTAAATTATCATATATTTATTTCAGGATTTTCTATTTTGTCTGTTTGTTTTTATGTTTTCACATGTGCCAAAGTCACAACGTTTTAATAATTAAGGCTTGTTTGTCTGTTTTGATATGTGGAGTACCTAATGCCCCCTCATTGCTCTTAATTTTGGGGGTTTTTCTTGCTAGTGGTTTTTTTTAATAAAAACTTTAAAATCAGCTTGAATAGATCCACAAGATAAAAATGGAAGAATAATATTTTATCAGGTTTACATAATATTTATAAATCGACTTACAGATAATTTATATCTTTTTATATTTAATCTATATATCCAGAAACACTGAAAGCAGTTTCATTTTTCAAGTCTCTTTTTGGCTTCTCTAGAAGCATTTTAATTTTTCTTATATAGATTTTACATGTTTCTTGTGAAGTTTATTTGTAGGTATTTTATTTTACTTTTTTGTTTTAAATGCGATCTCTTTCAATGTATTTTTTCAGCTAGATGCTTTTATATATGAAGATTGTTGGTTTATATAAGTTTATAGTTATCTTAACCCACACTTCTCATTCCTTGAATATGTTTATCATGTCTAAATTTGTTGGCTAATACCACAAGTAAAATAATAGTAGTAATGGTGATAGTGGTTATAGAGGGAATGTCCCTAGTTCTTCTCCAGTAATAAGTTGTTAGCTTTTAAGTAAAGATACACATTTCAACATGTTAAGGAAATATTCATCAGTCTGAATTTTATGTAATGATTTTGAAATCAAGAATCAGTGTTAAATTTTATCATATTCTTCTTCAGTATTTATTGAGATAATCATATGAGGTTGATCTTTGGGTTTAATACAGTGAATTATACTACCATTTAATATGGTGAATTATACTTTCATATTAACTTCTTAATATTGACTAATGCTTGTGTTTCTGAAATTAATCCAGCTTAGTCATGCTGTATTCTCTTTGAAATGGTAGATTTCCTTGACCTATCTTAGTTTACAGATCTGTTTTTCAGCTGCATTAATTCTGCACTTCATCTTTTTTTATCAACTACATTATTTTCCATGACCAATTTTTGCAGACAGTACATTTAATATCTTACATTTATTAACTAGTGTTTACAATACCATCCACTATATTTCTTCTGTCTTGTCCCAAAAATCTACATGAACTCATATTGTTCACTTTATGTTATTGTACTGTCTTTCTCTTCAAGTAGTTGTGCTAAAACACCTTTTCATGTTTCTCTCTGAGCTAACATTTTCCTGAGGCATTGGCCCCATTAGCCTAGTAATGTAAATCTATGTAGAGAAATCAATGTCCAAATCCTAGTTTTCAAAGTTTGGAAGATGGAGATCAGATGGTTTCTCAAGACAGAGAGCCCTGGCACTTCATTTTTTTATGGGGTAATCACTATCTCCTGTTGTGTTGTATTGTTGTTCACTCCCAACCTCACCTGAGATATCCTGGAATAATCCTGATGCTACTCCATGACTCCTGGACACCCCTGAAATATATGGTATATTTTCTGCATTTGAGAAGTAAATATTGTGGAACTAATCTACAAAAGTCAATGATGAGAGACCAAGGCATACCTTAAAACCTCATATTTACAAATATAAGGCTTTGCTCTGTTACACTCCTAGACGCTGTTTTTATTGAATGCACTATTACCCAACCACGTTATGTTTCTCACCTCTGGTATTTTCTCAGTTTCTGTAACAGTTTAACAAAGCCATGAGCCTCCTTAGGCCTTCTGCATTATGTCCATGATGGAAGTTGTACAAGGGAAAAAAATGTAGATCCACACTAATTTATCATATTTGGAGGAAACAGAAGTTTCAATGTGATTTTCTGTTAACAATTTCTTTCTTTGGTTATACCACAGGTCCAATGTATTTAAAGGCTGAAAACTGACTGAGGCAAATTGGTAATATCCTTAGTGGTTAAGTTTAAGCACCAATGCAATGTTTGAAGTAAAAGACTTTAATTTTAGTTTAATAAGATTTAATATGCTTAATGAGGTTAGATAAGATACCAAGGCTAAAACTATTCCATCATAGGAGGTCTGCCCACATACAATAAGAACCGTAAGTAAACTCAAGGGGCCCCTAAAGAGATGGCCCAATAACCATCTTTCCTAGAGACCCAGAGGAAAAGTACATGAAATGAGTTCATACTGCTACTGTTGGATCTGCTAAAAGCTCTGAAAGTGCTTTTCCTCCCCAAACCAAAGAGGAAGGGTCCTGTTTCCTTGGTGAGTCATAGGCTTTTAGAACACCAACTCTCACTTTCTCTCCTTTTGTAGTTGTTCTGTCTTCCCTGATATGTTGAGAACCTGTAGTCCTAAAAGTGCCTGCTTGACTAGGAACTACCTGCTTGCCTCCCCACCCTCACAAGAGAGCATTAAAACTTTATCCTTAATTTACAAATCTATATAATATAGCTCCACTTATTTAAGAAGAAAAATACATTTCTAGTTCCATCTCTACATTTAGAAAGTTAGTTTATAATCAGACTAGTGAAAGTTTATTGGGAATTTGTGTTTTCCTATGAGCTGGAGCTTGATAGCTGGTGTTACCGATAGCTGGTGTTACCAATCGCTGTCAGCTGGGGCCTTTTGCTGGATGACACAGGTTCTACTCTTTCCACTGAGATTTTAAATCTTCTGTACCAGGGTTCTTCTTACACACTGGTGGGGGTTATCAGACAATATGATCTTCCTCAAATTCAGGGTAGAGCTCTTATGATAAAAATAAAGCTTCTGTTGAAGAGAATCATCCCAGTTATTCAAGTCCTGCTTTCATTCTTCTCCACCAGTAACAATTTACAGGTCAAACAGGGAAAGGCAAAGAGTAAAAACCTATCATACGTAATTCACAGATGAGTTTGGGTACTTCATTTAGACCTCAATATGCCTGCCCCTCCTGATTTAAATGTGTATGTTCCCATTCAGCTTTCTCTTCTGTGATTGTTATTCTTGGTTGCACATTGTAATTACCTTAAAGCTTTTAAAAATATTGTGCCTTGTCCGATCCCACCTCACTACCCCTGCCCCCACATCTGTCAAGACATATTGAATTAATTTGGAATGCAGCCTGAGCATTGTGATTTTAAAAAGCTCCCAGATGAGTCTATATATTAGACTCCTATATATATATAGGGTGACTAAATGCCTCATTTAGAATTTTTCTTTCAACCTGATGAGACCAGATGTCAGTTCCTTCCCAGAGATCATAATTTATGGCACACAGTACAAAATAAATATACAGATTAACTTGTTCAAGAATTAAGATTTTCAAGACTGTAACAGCAAAATATTAAACCAAGAATGGAACCCTTCTAAATGTGAAGCCCTATGCACAGGTGGCATGCCCAATAAGCTAGCTCTGCCTGAGATCCACCGGTGAGTTAAGGGTTTGTCCTCTTGTGGATTATTCTTTTCTGTCATAATTTTCTGTCTTTCCACTCAGTCTCTTTAGCCCATTCACCAAATCTCAATTCTTTTTTTTTTCTTGAGATGTAGTCTTGCTTTGTCACCAAGCTGGAGTGCAGTAGCACAATCTCGGCTAACTGCGATCTCTGCTCACTTCAGTCTCTGCCTCCTGGGTTCAAGTGATTCTCCTGCCTCAGCCTCCTGAGTAGCTTGGATTATAGGCATGCGCCACCACATCCAGCTAATGTTGGTATTTTTTTCTTTCTTTTCTTTCTTTTTTTGAGATGGAGTCTTGCTCTGTCGCCCAGGCTGGAGTGCAGTGGCACGATCTGGGCTCACTGCAAGCTCCGCCTCCTGGGTTCATGCCATTCTCCTGCCTCAGCCTCCCAAGTAGCTGGGACTACAGGCGCCGGCCACCACGCCCAGATAATTATTTTGTATTTTTAGTAGAGACAGGGTTTCACCGTGTTAGCCAGGATGGTCTTGATCTCCTGACCTCGTGGTCCGCCCTCCTCGGCCTCCCAAAGTGCTGGGATTACAGGCGTGAGCCACCGCGCCCGGCCTTTTTTTTTTTTTTAAGTAGAGATGAGGTTTCACCATGTTGGCCAGAATGGTCTGGATCTCCTGACCTCGTGATCCGCCCATCTCGGCCTCCCAAAGTGCTGGGATTACAAGCGTCAGCCACTGTGTCAGGCCTCATCAGTTCTTAAGATTGTATTATATTGTTCTCACTCCCCACTTCTGCTTTGATAGGTAAAGGTGGTGTTAAGAGTAACCTGAGTTATAGTAGAATCTTCTCTTTCCCTGGCTACCTTTTATGGAAGTGTCATTGTCCTCTTTTTCTTACTTTATTGTTGCTGAAAAATACTTATGATTGATTTTGAAAAGTGTGTTTAAACTTTATTTTAATAGGTGTTGGGGAAAAGAGATTCTTAAATCTGGCTTTACTACATTTTTACCGGTAATACAGTTTACAATTTTGATTTTCTGTATTTTAATATAATTTGTTGTATTTAAGTAATGAAATAATTTTAAAATTAAAATTAACCAAAACAAAGAGAATTAGAAAAGATCCTAAAGCCCCCATTGTACAAGAAATTGGTATTCTTAAAACAAGTCTCCCATCTTGGTCTAAAGAAAAATGAAGTCTAATGTAACTACCAGATTCTTAATTCTGCATGACTCTCTGGACTTACTTTCTTACAATCACTTATTCCCATTTCAGTTACAGTTCCTTCTCTCTATCAGCTTTTCCAAAAGCTTTAAGAAAAGAGAAGACATTTATGCAGCCAAAAAACACATGAAAAAATGCTCATCATCACTGGCCATCAGAGAAATGCAAATCAAAACCACTATGAGATATCATCTCACACCAGTTAGAATGGCAATCATTCAAAAGTCAGGAAACAACAGGTGCTGGAGAGGATGTGGAGAAATAGGAACACTTTTACACTGTTGGTGGGACTGTAAACTAGTTCAACCATTGTGGAAGTCAGTGTGGTGATTCCTCAGGGATCTAGAACTAGAAATCCCATTTGACCCAGCCATCCCATTACTGGGTGTATACCCAAATGACTATAAATCATGCTGCTATAAAGACACATGCACACGTATGTTTATTGCGGCATTATTCACAATAGCAAAGACTTGGAACCAACCCAAATGTCCAACAATGATAGACTGGATTAAGAAAATGTGGCACATATACACCATGGAATACTATGCAGCCATAAAAAATGATGAGTTCATGTCCTTTGTAGGGACATGGATGAAATTGGAAACCATCATTCTCAGTAAACTATCGCAAGAACAAAAAACCAAACACCACATATTCTCACTCATAGGTGGGAATTGAACAATGAGATCACATGGACACAGGAAGGGGAATATCACACTCTGGGGACTGTGGTGGGGAGGGGGGAGGGGGGAGGGATAGCATTGGGAGATATACCTAATGCTGGATGACGAGTTAGTGGGTGCAGCACACCAGCATGGCACATGTATACGTATGTAACTAACCTGCACAATGTGCACATGTACCCTAAAACTTAAAGTATAATTAAAAACAAACAAACAAACAAACAAAAAAAAGAAAATATGGCACATATACACCATGGAATACTATGCAGCCATCAAAAAGGATGAGCTAATGTCCTTTGCAGGGAAATGGATGAAGCTGGAAACCATCATTCTCAGCAAACTAACACAGGAACAGAAAACCAAATACTGCATGTTCTCACTCATAAGTGGGAGTTGAACAATGAGAACACATGGACACAGGGAGGGGAACATCACACACTGGGGCCTCTCGAGGGGTAGGGGGTTAGGGGAGGGATAGCATTAGGAGAAATACCTAATGTAGATGATGGGTTGATGGGTGCAGCAAACCACCATGGCACATGTATACCTATGTAACAAACCTGCATGTTCTGCACATGTACCCCAGAACTTAAAAGTATAATAAAAAAAAATCTTCTGTCTCAAAAAAAAAAAAAAAAAAAAAAAGAAAGGACACCATAAGGTTCACCTCTGGAAAGATATTTAAGAATCATTGAAACACAGTCCCTAATAATCATCATGTCCTTCGAGATGAAATCATTTTTGACTCTTGGGCCAGGATTGCAACCAAATTTCTGAACGCGGCACTCTCTTTCCCTTAGAAAAGATGGAGCTGTCAGCACCCCTGGCAGACCTCTGTATCTAATACTCAGCTGACCTTGTGGCATGCAGTGGATTTACAGCACACAGTGAGTGGGGAAGGTGCCAACATCACTGTGAAATTGTGCTGTGTCAAATAAAGTGGGAGAAATGCTGCTCAGTCAGGCTCTCAGGAAGACTTTAATCCTCACTAGACCAGAGCTGAAGTTTATATGAGAAGCAGATGTGAAATCTCCTCTGAGAATTTAGCTGACAGCAATTCGACAAGAACAAACTGAAAAGGAAAATAAAGTTCACTAATGTGCGATGTATAATAGTGAACCTAACAGGTTGATATGGGTCTAGTTGGTCTAGGACAATCCCTAGTTAAAATCCCTAGTTAAAAAGAGACAAAAAAGTACTTTGTTCCTCTCTTTTTAACCATGTTCTTTCAATTCTTCGAAGTTGGAGTCCAAATGCTTAAGTGTTTTCCCTAATGACATCAGTGCTATCCGGGGTGGGGATGCTTGCGTGTGTAATCTTACTAAGAACCAATAGAAAGGCTAGGACCAAACCTATTTGTTTATGGGGCAGTGTGGGCCCATCCAGACTTTTTCAGTGCATTGCTTTAAGGGAATAAGCTACATAAACTGTGTGAGAGCATGTCTTTGGGGTTAGGTTAATTTAGGGTATGGGATTAGCAGCGGTGTGCGTGTTGAATAAAGTGACTGGAAAAAGAAATTAAATTGATAGAGCCAGTGGAGTGGGGGTTGAAGGAAAAAGTTGTGTTAGTTGAGGGGTGACTTTAAAAATGCATACTGCCAGAAGATAAAACTTGAACTCTGGTTAAGTTGTCTATCCTCTTCCAAATTTTTTCTACAAATTATTGATCTATAATTTAAAATACGTACTTAGTGTATTCTGTTCTGTTGATAGGCAACTCATTTTATATGTTAGAATAATGATATAAAAATGCACACAGATGCTTTAATATCTGCATGTTTTGTCACACCAACTGGAATGTCTGCTGCTATGACCAGCACCACTGGGCAAGCCATGCACAGTTATTTTGGTCCTAATAATTTTGAATGCATTGCTATAAACCTATTATCAAACACTTAGTACAATTGGGTATTGTGAGATATATTGTAAGGCAGAACTATTTTGTCAATTCTGAATGAAGCATTATTTTAAGTAAATATAATCCTTGTGAACTTGGAATAAACTTCTTAGAGCTATAATAACATTTTTTAACCTAGTTTGAAGGTTTTCTTAATGATACAAAAAGGGTGAAAAGTAGTAGGATAGAGGAAATAGAAATTAGAAACACAGAACAGCATGATATTGTGCGAGGTAAATGGAAACATCTTCTTCAGCAGGGGTTCCCAACCCCCAGGCCACAGGCCAGTACCAGTCTGTGGCCTGTTAAGAACCAGGCCGCACAGGAGGAGGTGAGCAGCAGGCAAGCAAGTGAAGCTTCATCTATATTTATACTTGCTCCCCATCGCTTGCACTACTGCCTGAGCTCCACCTCCTGTCAGACCAGTGGTGGCATTAGATTCTCATAGGAGCATGAACCCTATTGTGAACTGTGCATGTGAGGGATCAAGGTTGCATGCTCCTTTCGAAACTCTAATGCCTGATGATCTGTCACTGTCTCTCATCACCCCCAGATAGAACCACCTAGTTGCAGGAAAAATAGCTCAAGATTCCCACTGATTCTACATTATGTTGAGTTGTATAATTATTTCATTATGTCTTACAATGTAATAATAATAGAAATAAAGTGCACAAGAAATGTAATGCACTTGAGTCATCCTGAAACCATCCGCCCACCACAGTCTGTGGAAAAATTGTCTTTCACGAAACCGATCCCTAATGCCAAAAAGGCTGGAGATTGCTATTCTTCAACCTCTATACCAAGCATATGTTGTCCAAATATCAGAGGTTACTTTTTCTTCTAAAGTGGTAGACATGTGTTTTAAATGTCTATTCAAACACAGTCCCATAAGAAAATGTTTCTTGTAAAAATCAGGCAGATCTTGGGATGGGAATTTAATATGAACCAAAAAACTGCCCAATTAAAATGCTTTTACCAAGCCACAAATTGATTTTGTGGTAAAATATTATTCAATGGGGTAAAAGTCAAAACCAGGATATAATCCAATTTCATTCCTAGTTTTAGCAGGAAAACAAATTTAGTGGCCTGAGTTCTAACTTCTAAGAAATAAAACATCGCAGTTTCGGGCAAAGAAATTACAAGTAAATTCTAGTGCTTTCCTCCAATATGATTTATAATTTTTTGAATCACTTCTACTTCTACCATGAATATAAAAATAATATTAACATTTCCAATTGACTTCTCTTACTTTTGTAAATGTATGCCTTTCCCTTTAATTCATTCAAAGGGCTTTCTCTTCTTATTACCCCCAGAAGCAAGCATATATTAACTATCAATTATCAAATGAAATATATCATTTGGTTCCCTGTGTCATCTCTCATCTCCTTTGTACCTTCATCCTCAACTAAATTCTGAGGCATAACTCATCAAATCCAGTTCGCTTCCTTCACCTGGCTCACATATAAGAAAAAGCCTTACAATTTATTACTTGTTCTTTTTTTATCAAAAAAAATACGATTCATTTATAATTCAAGTTTGCCTATATAAAGTTATCCCAATGAATTCCTTCTTGCTTTTACTAATTTTACTGAAATTTCATGGCAGTATTCAGTCTAACTTCCCTGATATTTCTATAGGGTAGATATGGAGTATTGAGAGCAAAGGATAGCAGAGCTATGCAAAGCACATTAGAGTAACAAATAAAGGACCACAGCCATTTGCAGTTAAAAGAAAAAAATTCAAACCTAGCTCATTGGCTTGCTCCTGTAGTCCCATGTACTTGAGAGGCTGAGGTGGGAGTATGCTTTGATCCAGGAGTTCAAGTCTAGTCTGGGCAATATAGTGAGACCCCTCCATCTTAAAAAAATTAAAAATAAAAATATTCTGAATCTAAGGCAGTGCTACTGCCTTAGATTGAGATGGGTCAAAGATTCTGGCATACATGCCAAATTAGTAGACACATAAATACATTCAAATGATATATTATGCAAACCACTTTAAGGAAGAACAGTTTTATTTATGAACAAAGTCTTCAATAACATATTCCAAAGAGAGTGCTTCATTATAACAATAGAAAGTGATTTTTAGAAAATATTTGCTGCATTCATTTGGATTCAAAATATTATTCAAGCATTTTACTTTATCTTCCCTACTGAGTTTTTCTTAAGGCTACCCATATCATAATGTGTTCACCCATGCTGGTTTGTCAGGAGGCAAAAACGTAAGAATTTTATGTTTTATGACCAAAAGCTCCAAGACTCTGAAACACTGCTCTTGGGAGGCATACGATTCTTGTTTCTGTGGTTCAAAGGAAGCATGTGCAGCTTTCCTGTACACAAAGCAGTGAAATCCAAGGCCCTAATTTCCTTTATCTAGGACGTTTCAACTGACTCCTCCAAAATCAGTTATCTGGAACACACAAAATAATCCCATGTGTGATGAGTGAAATCCATCACTTCATTCTCTGTTTGTGGGAATTAAATATTTGTTATTTAACCTATAATTTTTAATCATAAAAAAATATGTGCAGCAGGAATCAGCTGAAGCTGTGACAGAAAGCAGCAGCAACCTTACGGAAGGTGCATAAATAAATTTGGCGAAAAGGTAGAAGCAACCCAATCATCCATGAACAGATGAATGGATGAATAAAATGTGCTATATACATACAGTGGAATATTATCCAACACTAAAAATCAGATTCTTACACACGCTACAACATGAAGAAACATTGAGGACATTATGGAAGTGAAATAAGCCAGTCACAAGAAGAAAAATAATATATGATTTCATTTATACCAGGTACGTAGAGTAGTCAAATTCATAGATAGAGAAAGAAAAATTGTGGTTTCCTGGGGCTGAGGGGAGACTCCAATGGGGAGTTATTGTTTAATAGGTGTAGAGTTTCAGTTTTACAAAATGAAAATGATACAGTGGACAGATGATGGTTATGGTAGCAAAGCAATATAAATGTATTTAATGCCACTGAGCTGCACCTTTAAAAATTGTCAAGACGTGAAATTTTATGTTATGTATATTTTATCAGATTTTTTTTAAATTGAGGAGAGCCAAAATAAATATGAAAATAAATATGGTAAGCCCCCTAAATAGTATCATTGGATTTAAGATTGATCTTTGGCATCACAGAAAGCTGGGATTGAATTTGTTTTGCCACTAACTGATTCTATGTTCTTGGACTCTCAGGGGCTAACCAGAAAGGGAATACATATATGTTTACTATAATTATTCTGACATATAAATGAGAAAAAATTAAGCCATTTCTCTTGCTAGGTAAATTTCATAACATGAATTGATTATACTGTGATCTATTTGGTGATTGGGAGATAACATTTGCTTTAGGCAGATTACTCTTGCTCTGATTCAAACTGGATCAATCATTTCAAGCCAAAAATTAACTGTGATTGCAACACAGCTGCTGTATTTCAGTGGTCTGCTCTTTACTTATTCTAACAATGGGCAATAAACAAAGGAATCAAGTAAGAAACGTGATTAAGTTCTGATAGCAAAAAAAGTCACACTACTCTTAGAATTAAAACTAGATTAAACCAATGCTAGATTTGCTCAGAAATATTTAGGTTTTATACATATATACACACAATTATACATATATATATAGTATATGTAACTATATAAATACCTTTGTTATTAAAATTTGTGCAAGAGTTAGAAATAAAGTTTTTATTACTGTGAGTCATGACCTCTATGCCTCTTAAGGCTTATTTTCATGAGAAAAATATAAAATGTGACATCTTAGAAATATGATGATGAGATATATTATTAGATCTGTTACTTGATGACAATATCTAGCATAGAGCTCAGCAAACTGAAGGTTCAATACCTATTTCTTTCCTTCCACATTTCTCTCCAATGTATACAGTATGTTAATAGTAAAAAGAATAAAACTCAGAAAAGAAAATAAGATATAAAATTTTGAGGAGGCATTTGAATACAAATGGGAAATATGGAACATCGATAGTCTGACTAAATCTCTCTGATTAACTATGAAAGATCAGATTTCTCATATGATGAAATATTTCTGAAGAGGTCTGGTTTATATGGTAATCTATGCCACATAACCAGGAGAATTTTATCTGAACTATATATTATATTTATATCTAGTTAATTATCAAATAAATTGAATGTTTAAGTCCCAAATAGTCTGACTAAAATATAATTGATTCTATATGAGATGACCATAACACATTTTTTCTCAGGAGCTAAAATTGCCTTACAGACATAAATTATCACAGTGATTCTCTCAACATCCTGTCAGGGAAGAAATTAACTTTTTAAAAAAGTGAGTACTGGGATGAGGGTAGGTGAGAGAGGCTACTAGGCCATAAAAGTCGATGAGGCCCTTGTTCTTAGTGTCCTGCAAGTGAAAGTCTCTTTGACTTTTGTGTCTGAAGTGCCTCACCCTAGTCCTGGCCATGAAAGTGAGGTTTGGAGATAAAAGCTTATTCTATATGAGGTGAAGCCAGAAAGTAACCAAAAGAATACAAAATAAAATCATCCACTTTAATTCTGCCTATTTACATTTATATGCTATTAGCCAAATACCTATATGCCCATTCAGATGTAAAGGATGATGGTTTCTAGGAAATATGATTGACTTGAGATTTTGGCCCTAGAAATTTTAAGCTTTCTAGCCTAGTGTCTTAAATAAATTAGCACAAAGTAAGACAAGATATAAATGGAAATGCAAACTTTTAAATTACAGTAAACTAGCTATAAAAAAAAAATTGCAAGAACCCTAACAGGAAGCACCTGAACGCTGGCCCTGGGATCGTAGATTTTACCTGCTCACATGGTTTCCACCACATAAGACTCTGAAGCTGTCCTTAAGTGTGGATAAAACTTCATTTCTAACAGGCAAGTGCAGGGGCAGAACAGACCAAAGCACTAATGGCGAATCTGTGAATACACTTTTTGTAACCTTTTACAAAATCTCATAAATTATCTGGGCATCAGCTTCTTCATTTTTAGTTAAAGGTCTGAACAAATAGTCTCTGAGATTTATTCTGACTTGAAAACTCTTTGATCTCTTGGCTATTCCTGTCGGTTTGTGATTAATAAAACCACTTTTCCTTAGACTCTTAGTTGAGGGAAATATTGTGTTGACCTTACCAAAGATGTACCTGTGGGATTAGCTGTGGACCTCCAGAAGGCATGGCTATGCTAGTATCTTATAGACCCAGCAATTTAGTTCAAATATATGATATTTTTTACAACAGTCTTTAGAATGCCAAACCATGAACATTCTAGTATTTTGTTCTTGCTTTATTCTTTCCTCACATGATAGAATTACTAGAGCATAGTTTGCATTGATTTTAAAATCATTATATATTGTTTTCCTTCTTGTTATTTATAGTATCCAAGTGTCCATTAACTGGAATAAATAGCAAAGATATTGCTAAACGCATAGAGAGAAGTGTTCTTTCAGAACAACTTTTCCAAACATAGAGCGCTAGTTTTTAAATGTTGTAGTTTCAGCACCACTTAACCTCTGCTCTTATAGCTACAGTAAATTCTCCTTAAATTAGGAAGATTTCCTACTACAACTGAAAACCACACATTCAGTTAACCAACTCTGTACGTTAAGCCACCTCACTTTGGTGGTTTTAGTCGAGTCACTGACTCATTAAGAAGCGTTCATTACTGTCAATAAAACAATTTGCCCTCATTAAAAAATATCCTTAAGCTTTATGGTCTTTAATAAAGTATTAAATTACAAGCATTTTGTAAGAATTTATAAAAGGGAAAAATAATGGCAAAACAGAGATACCTTGCCTTCATTACAGTAACATTTAACATTAAATAATGTTGCTGGATATAGAATGATAAGAGATAAGATCAGGTTACTGGCATAACAGCTCTTCCATAGTCATCAGTCATGAAGGTTCATTTATGTCTAGACAATGGCTTGAACGTTCAGCTCAATAAATAGCATGAATCCTTTATGGCCCACTATTGTGGACAACCTAGTTCAGAGTCTTCAATGAAGCATCCAGAATTATCTAACGCAAGAGCAGACAAACTATGGCCTGTAAGCCAAACCCAGCCCACTGCTTGTTTTTATAAATATAGTTTTATTGGAACACAGCCATGCCCATTTGTTTACTATTGCCTGTGGCTTCCTACTATAGTGGCAAGGTTAAGTCATTGCAATAGAGAGCATATGGCCTGAAAATAAGAAAATATTAACTATCTAGCCCTTTACAGAAAGTTTGCCAAAGCTGATATAACACATTAATTCGGGCTACTATAATTGTGGTCTATGTACACTGAAATAGTTTTTTGAACTGTTGAACTCAGTTTTGTAAAGGGTCCTTCATAAGTCAATAGAAATATCCCCTTTATCTTCTCTGTTTCATAAATTAGTTTGCTTTTAAAATTAGGATTTTAATGTATTTTAACTACACATAGCAT
Source organism: Pan paniscus (assembly GCF_029289425.2). Lineage (NCBI taxonomy): Eukaryota > Metazoa > Chordata > Mammalia > Primates > Hominidae > Pan > Pan paniscus. The sequence goes on along the minus strand of NC_073253.2, from coordinate 116,303,781 downwards.
GATTATGAACTTAATAAAAAGAAAAAGATATGTTTAAATAAAGAGCAGATATAGCATTTATTTGTTCCCAGGTACCTAAGTAAACAGTGAGAGAGATAGCCACCTAAACCTTCACAAACTTTGTCTTACAGTTATAGACCATGTTCATGTACATTCATTTTCTCTTCACAATGCCAAGAGATAGACCAATTAAATATCCTCTTTAGAAGACTAAAGATGATGCTTAGATATGTTTAAAAGATTTACAAACATAACCAATTTGTGGCATTAGATATTACATATTTTGTCTTTGGTCAACTTTATTAATCTAACCTTCTCTATAAGCGACAAGAAAAGATCTGCAGTAAGTTATCTGTGCACCATTACAAATATTTCTCTTTATCAAACTTCCTTATTGGAAAAAATCCTGCCTTCTTGAGTGTTTTTAGTAACTTATATAGGAAGTGAACAACAAAATTGTCCTTAACTAGACCAGTGTTCATCTGCATTAAGTGCATACTAAGGAAAGCATTGCTTAAATAATAATTTCTAGACCTACCCCACTCAACTAGAAAAATTAAAAATATATTCAGAATCAAGAGGGAAGTGCCAAAAATCTTTTCTGCTACAGAGTAGGAACTAGGGCAACATAAGTAGGCACGCACCTTGGCTGTAAAATTTAAGGGAATGCCAAAAACTTTGGTAATTAAGATAAATTATATTTTAGGGTAATAAGTTTAGAAATCAACACTGGTGCAAAAATCCATGGGAAACAAAATACCAAATTTTAAATAAAGATGGATCACTAATAGTGCCCTATAAAGCTGTATTAGACCATGAGCCACAAGAAAAAAAATCAGTACTATTTGTCCTGTTTTGAATTAATTTTGATTTTTGGTGTCCGCTTAAATTTTGCATCTAGAGGTAAGTGTGTCTCTCCCCTCATTCTAGTCTCACCCCTGTTCTTCATCCAATTATCTAAATGTTTATCAAATGGTAAGTAAGTTGATAGGCTCCTTTGTGAGTAGTTGAGAACTTTTGGCCATTTTGGTAACCAATAGCTCTACAGCTGATATTGATAATCCCAGTACAAAAAAACACATTCCCTCCTCCTGTTTTTCCTTTCTCTCCCATTTTCCTCTTCTTTCTTTGTATCCCTTGGCATTACTTTCATCAACACACATATACACAAACTGTGTCTTGACCCTTATATTCAAGGATAAATGAGGGGCTGATCTCAGCCCTTAGACCTGGATGGTGGGCCATATGCTATCAGGTAACCAAAAAAATTAAAAATGAGTAATTGGCCTAAGGACTGGCAAAGCCCAAGGGACGCAAGTAACTTATTATCAGACATAGGCCCAATTCATTTCCCCCTTTAATCAACAAGCAGCAGAAGAACTGGGGAGTATTCATTTAAATGTCACCACTTACTGCATTATGCCTCACTTCACAAGTCTTCTAGGCCATGGCATAGCTAATTTGTAGAGTACTGTGTGGCCAGTTTTACCATTAATGAATGAAAAGACAAAGAGGATTTGTGGCAATTTCTTTTTTGGAGCATGCGTAAAGCAATGCTGACCCACAGATCGACCAAGAAAGTCTTAAAGTTTCCCTCAGCTTAACGTTGGGCGGATTTGTTCCTAACTATAGCCCCTGATTCCCCCAACCTTTTTGGGGCAGGGGTATATTTACTTTAGAAAACTTTCTGTTGTAAATTATTTTTCTGCTCCTTTGAGATGTACATCTTCTCCCAGTGTCTTAGTACATTTATAACCCAGAAATGTTATTCTTCAGGACCTGGGAGCCTTCCCTTTGACATGTAATCATAAGGAAGATAGTGTCTCCTTCCATAAGCAGTCCATAAGGAAGACATGGACTGAATCATGTCCCACCAAAAAATTATTTATTGAAGCCCTAACTCCTATGTGACTGTATTAGAGGTAACACAGTACACCTTAGGAGATGATAAAGGCTTAATGAGGTCAGAAGGTTGAAGTCATAATCTAATAGAACTAGTGTCCTTATAAAAGAGGAAGAGAAACCACAGATGCCTGTCTCTGTCTACCATGTGAGGACACAGCAAGAAGGTAGCTATTTGCAATCCAGGAAGAGAGCCCTCACCAGAAACTGATCCTATTGGCACCTTCATCTTGGACTTCCCAGTATCCAAAACTGTGAGAAATAAACTTCTGTTGTTTAAGCCACCCAGCCGTATTTTGTTACGGCAGCCCATGCAGAGTGAAACAGTGCTCTCTCTTAGTGTCTGTGGAAACATAGAAGCCTAACTTTGATAAATGACGATTAGCAAAGATAGCCTAATCATATTGACCAACTTCCATTCTAATCTCCTTCACTACTTTTCCATTAGCTCACCCTTGCACTTAAAAATTCTACTGCCTTTAGTGTGAGCCAAGTTGAACTCAATCTGTCTCTTTCTCATGGCAATATTCTTGAATACGATCTTCCTTGCCAGCTTAACTCAGTCCAGTGCAATTTTTCCTTGACGAGTTTAGTTAATAATAAGTAATCTGTTTATTCTCTGCAATCACTTTACCATATGCATTTTTAAACAAAAGCATGACTGTGTAAATACATGTGAAATATTGTTAATAAATATTGAGCCAATACAACATATTTTGCCTGTAATTCCTTGCAGTATTTTGTAAAGATATTTTTTTCTTAAGCCCAGCACTGATTTTTGACCATTTTATTGAGTTTCTCTCATTCCTTTTTAATATTCTGCTTGTTTTGTGCTACATGACAATTGTAGATAAACATAATCACTTAATTCAGTAAAACAGAATGCTTTCTGTTTTCCAGAAAAATGTGTGTTAAGTAAGTCATTTTATCCCCAAATAGATTTACACTAGGATAATCAAAGTTTCAGACTGTCCTCAATGAACCTTGTTTTAGAAAGCCCAGTGTCCCAGGAAGCTCTTAGTTTCAACTTTAATAGATTTCTGTTCTTCCTTTGGTTTTCTCTAAGACCTAGCTATCCATCAGGTCGTAAGAACACAGCCATCTGCTGATGGTCAATGTGTTCTCTATAGGGCTGATAGAACTGCAAAAGATAAAGATAGTACAGGAGTGAGGGGGAAAAAGAAAAGAAAAAGAAGAATAAAGGAAAATAAAGAAAATCACTTTCCTATGGCTACTACCACAAGAAAGAAACTAATTCTTAACATATTTATTTACAATTAAGTGCATTTACAAAGCAAGTGTGTCTGTTTTTATGCACATATAAGCATGCTACATTCAAATATATTTTCAAGTTTACCTATCCCCCATTGAATGCAAAGATGCACCAGTATTATGTGAGTGATACCAATGTATTTCAGAAAAAAGATAAATGCCTCAAAGAAAAAGCGGCTCAGTATATTCACTCTGTACAAAAGAAAAATGAAAGACAAGTTTAATAGCGGAACCAATTGCTGAGAAACTTGCAAATGTGAAAAGTGTTTGAGTTATTGCTTCTGTAAATACCCCTAACATTTTTATTAACTTCCAAATGCATAATAATGACATTTCAGGAAAATTACCATACGTAGAAACAGATTTTGAGAGAGAAGTTACTCCCTGAGCCCAGCTCTCCAGCTATCATGATAATAAAAATTCCCTGTCCACGGCAGCGTTCAGCTGGCCCGATGTTCTTACACCTTCAACTTGACAGACCCAAGGACACAGACACAGATATAGTGAAATTCAGAATTCCTCAACTGGTGTTGCAGTTAAAGTGTGTTTTCAATGTATGAGTTATTTTCTTCTGTATATAGTATGAAATAACTATAACAGTACATTTTTATTTATAATCATGTAGTTTTCTCTTTTATAATTATATTTATTCTGTCTGTTGAGAAAAATATTTTAGATGTATGAGTTAAAAATTGGTTAATACCATTTATTTAGGTGTGTATTACTCTTTATGGAAAAGGTATTGCTTATTCATATCTGTACTATTCGATATGGAGTTTAGTTTTAGAATACATCTATTTTTCTAAATTATGTTTTTTTCAAATTATCAATAACCCACTAAGAATAAATCTCATTTTTATATGCTTTCTTTCATCAGAGAAATTTATAAAAGCAATAAATTTTTCAAGAATTAAGTATACAGAGGTGTTTTCTTTTCTTCATGTCTTAACACACTCAAAGAACCTAGCTTTCATCTATCTTGTCTTTTGATCTAGTTTCCTAGTAATCCTATTCTGTGTATATAAGAAATTCTTAGAAGACTGATGATATGGTTTGGCTGTATCTCCACCCAAATCTCATCTTGAATTGCAGCTTCCACAATTCCCACGTGTTGTGGGAGGGACCCAGTGGAAGATAATTGAATCTGGGGGTGGGTGTTACCTGTGCTGTTAGCATGATCTCACAAGATCTGATGGTTTTATAAGTTGGAGTTTCCCTGCACAAGCTCTCTTTTTTGCCTGCTGTCATCCACATAAGCATGACTTGCTCCTCCTTGCCTTCCACCATGATTGTGAGGTCCCCCCAGCCAGGTGGACCTGTGAGTACATTAAACCTTTTTCTTGTATAAATTACCCAGTCTTGGGTACGTCTTTATTAGCAGTGTTTAAATGAACTAATACAACTGCTGAACAGGTAGATGTTCTAACCCAATTCCTGGAAATTCTAATTCAATGACGCTCAAGTATTCTTGTTGACTTTCAATAAAACTATCTTATTTAATTAAACTGTTCTTGATAGGTCTGGATGACTTTATAAATAATGTATAATAATATTTTTCTCCTAATTGGGAAAAGTAAAACAAATCTTATGAAGAAAAGGCTCTTAGATATGAAAAGCACAAAGGAAAATATATCACCTGCCCTTTCACTATAGATCTCTGCAAATCATAAGTCTATTTTTTTTTTCACTTATAGCCTTTCATGGAGTCTCACAGGCTTCTGACTTTAGAATAAGAAATTAAGTCTGAAAGAATGAGGTAGTGAGGGATGACTCAGTCCTCCCTGTATGGTAACAGCTAGATAGTGCTAAATAGTATATGTAAATTATACCAAGAAAAAAAACACTCCTGAATACTAATTAGGAGTCCAGCCTTATGCTGGGCATGGAAGGTCAAAAACAATGAATGTTATCTACATCTACATAGAGCATGAAATCCAATGAAATTCATACTACAAAGTCTGTATTTGTACACACCACTGAGTTCTTACCTCCTTATAAACTTTCTTTCTTTCTAAGCTACCTTTAATATTTTTAGAGACATAATTTTCCTGCCTTTTACTTTATTGGAGGGATATGTGGAAAACTAGTCTAAAGTAGTAAAACATTTTCTACGATCTGGTCCCCACCATCAGTCCAACTATATACCTGCCTTACCAGAGGGAAGATGTTGCCTTCGTTGATTGATGAAAATTGATGATACACAGAGTGAAAAGTCTCCTGTTAGCCCAGAAGAGTAACTTGTATTTTTATTTAGTAACAATCCTTTTATTCTCACCACTCTAGAAGCTTCTTTATTTTAGTATGTGAACTAAATCTGCATATGAAAAAAAAGATTTAAATACTCGAAAAGTTAAGTAAATAAAATTTATTGAACAACATGTTTGAAATGTATTATATTGAGCATGGACAAGTAATAGTAGATATCATCTTTTACCTTCTTCCCTACCTCCCTTTAATCTTCTATTTCTGTTAAGCTATTTGAATAGATTTGTAATGTTAGTGGAAAATCATTTTGCTGCTTTGCAATGATGATAGCTAAGAAAAACAAGATTGCTATAAAGCTGAAAGTTGCAAAATTACAAAAACAAACAGAAACAAAAATAGATAGGACTTACTCAAATCATATCCCTTAAATCACATCATAGAAGCAAACGCTCAGGAATGTCCTATGAATTCTGTGTTAATAATAAGGTGTGAAACCTGAACACCTTTGGGATCAATTTCAAATTCCAAAATAACAAAAAAATTTAGAATTACTGATATAGTTTGGATATTTGTTGCCACCCAAATCTCATGTCAAATTGTAATCCACAATCGTGGAGGTGGGGCCTGTTAGGAGGTGTTTGGATCATGGGGGTGGCTCTCTCGTGGCTTGATGCTGTCTTCATGATAGTGAGTTCTCATGAAATTTGGTCGTTTAAAAGTGTGTGGCACCTCTCCCCACCCCCACACTTGCTTTCTCTCTCTCTGTTTCTCTCTCCCTCTATCTCTTGCTCCTGCTTTCGCCATGTGAAGTGCCAGGTCCCGCTTTGCCTTCTGCCATGATTGTAAGATTCCTAAGGCCTCATCAGAAGCTCAGCAGAACCATGAGCCAATTAAATCTCTCTTTTTTAAAATAAATTACCCAACCTCAGGTATTTCTTTATAACAATGCAAGAATGGTCTAATGAAGTTAGTCATCTTTTCTTTTTTCCATTTAAATGGGAATTTAAAAAAACTTTTTTGATGATTTGAGTTGTAAAGTTGGATCCTCAGCTTGTGAACCTAGAAAGAAATAGCAGGAAACTAGAATCCTCATTTTTATCTCTATTATAGAATTTGAAGTTTTTTCTAACTTTGAAGAGTAAAATGCGTCATGAAGAAAACTGATGTCATGATCAAAATGAAAATGTAAAGTATGTAAATTTAAGAATTTTGATGTAAAAATGTTGTAAATGCCTAAGCTTCTTATTCAACGTACAGATTCGAATTAGGCACATTATAGACATTTAATAAATATGAATAGGTTAATTCTGCACATTAATTCCCAATCCAACATTTTTAGGGTCACTCATGATAGAATTTATGAAATTAACTATATGTTAAATATGCAAAAAGATATGCAAAATATGCAAAAAGAAATCTGCCAATTGAACATTACTATCTACAGAGAAGAAAATACTCTTAAAGTGTGTCATAAAACACATGTATTTCAATAAAATTGAGTCCCTCTCCTCCCAACCCACTGTATTTTATCATACCATTGGAAATAACATCTTCTTAAAGAAGGTTACTTTTATCCTCTGAATGAAAGAAGCACTGAAGTGAAGAAATCATGTTATAACAATATAACAATGAAGTTATACTGTATTCAACTGGAAAATGATAAAATTCTAATAAAATAAAAATTCTACTGCAATTATAATTGTTGAACAGATATAAAGAAAACAGTATTTAATTGCTTTAGCTAGGACTTTCATTTCCTTTTGCTATCTACCATATAGAGTAAGTGATGATAATGTTTTGTCCTTTTCGTAAGCTTCCTTTAATTACATTTTGATAATATATTTTAACAATATAAACAATATAACAATATAGAGAGTGAGGCCAAGGATTAATGCATCAAATTAGAACTTAATAATGGAAAGGTAAAAGTGCTGCAAGTAGGAGAAAACTATGGGGTTACTTGTGAGAATCTAAGCCTAATTGCCAATTTAAGAGTTGGTTCAAGGTGGATGATGTTAATCTCTACTTAAAGGCAGTATATCAGGTAGTAAACAAAATAAAATGGAACAAAAGCACAGCAATGAAAAGAAAATTACTACAACAACAGTGACAATATCCTGGAGGTGTAATGGTCTGAAACAATGAAGTTCTGGTCGTCGGAGCACCGTTTAATTAAATCTCACTTTGATTTTGGACAATCCATATCATTATATCAGTTTAAGTTTCGTTACCTGTGAAAAGAGGAGATTGGGTCAATGGTCTCTAAGTTATTGTTCAGCTCTAACAAACTTCGTGTTCCTCTAACAAATAATAATTTTAATAAGCCCTGAGAGCAGAGCAAAATTTTGTTAATTGAGTCTGATTAAATGCTTTCCAGTATTGCTGGAGAGAACAAATTGTCAGAGCTCAGCCATAACATATATAATAAAATATGGAACCAGAAATAATTTTGATGAAGTGGCAGCATAATATAACCAGTTTATGTATTTAGGGTGTGATTCAATGGAATCTGTACTAAAATACACAAACTAATGGAATTCTATTTATATTAATGAAATATAAAATATTTATTCTAGAAATTTCTTTGAGACCAATTATTTAATTTAATGAGAAGTAAACATGTCCAGGGGAGGCAAAGGACTGTCTCAAGATGCACAGAGCTAATGACACAGTCCCACATTATATTCTGACCTTTTGATTCCTAAAATCATGCTGCTTTTTCCCCTACTCTCTTGTGAGAAATTTAATTTCTGGTAAATAAGGAATATGGGAAATTAAATGACCCCGATTCTGTGCTCTCAATGTCTTAACTCAAAAGTATTATGCATAAGGTATACAATAAATTGCTTATTAAATGTATAAAACTAGAACTCTTTAAGTAATTCTGTGATTTAAAATAAAGTAATTGGAGCATGTATTTTTTCTATGCTCCATCCTGAAGTTACAATGAAAATATTAATTTTAAGAAAGAATAAACCAACAAAGACACAAAAGAATAGGAAAGATAATTATAGAAATGAAATTTTAGAATCTAAAGAAAAATTTGTGAGTATTAGATGACTTAGGTGTAGAAAGTCAAACACTAAATTGCCCATTGAAGAATTCTAGAAGAAAAATAGTACCAAAGAATCAAATAAAAATTAAGAAGTTGGAGGGAGTAGAACTCTCTGAAGTTGGGATACTGACTCTTTTCCCAATTTTATATAGCCAATAAAACAACTTTTCTCCAATCAGGAGTAAACCAGAATTTTCCGCTCTACAAAGATTGAACTAGATAGATGCAGTATTGAGAAACACATGGCCCCTGCTGAGAATATGGAAACCACTCTCCCCTTTAAAGAGGGGAAATAAAGCAAATTCTTTCTATTAAGCCGTAAGATGCAGCATTCTTCTTCCTCTTGGTTTGAGCACATTGGAAGTCACAGTTGGAAGTCTCAGGACTTATCACTATAGTGGATAAATCCTTTCTGGAGGAGGCCCCAGAAAGAAACCAAAAGATGGCCAGGCATGGTGGCCCACACCTGTAATCCCAGCTCTTTGGGAGACTAAGGCAGGTGGATCATGAGGTCAGGAGTTAGAGACCAGCCTGGCCAACATGGTGAAGCCTGTCTCTACTAAAAATACAAGAATTATCTGGATGCGGTGGTGCACGCCTGTAATCCTAGCTACTCAGAAGGCTGAGGCAGGAGAATTGCTTGAACCCGGGAGGTGGATATTGCAGTAAGCCGAGATCATGCCACTGCACTCCAGCCTGGACAACAGAGCAAGGCTCCATCTCAAAAAAAAAAAAAAGAAAGAAAGAAAGAAAAAGAAAAGAAACCAAAAGACACCCAGAGTCAGGGAAGTTAGGAAAGCAAGACTGCATAAGATGTTATAAGTCAAGGCAAGGTGGACCTTAAGCAGAGAGGTGATCTGAGACTGTCAGATAGGAATGAAGAAAAACATATCTCACATAACTGTAGACAATACTGAAAGACACACTGAGGAAATAAACATTGTGCAAAATATATTAGAATAGCAGTAAAAATAAAACAGAACTAAATAGTAAAAGCATTACAGAGAATGTTAGAGGAAGGGGGTATAGGAGATCCAGCATACACAAATTTAGAGCCCCTTCCTTAAAAGAAAATCAAAACAATGTCTTGTCTAGCTATATACCTTTCTAGGAAAAAAGTAACTTTTAAGAAATAAAAAAGATAAAAAAAAAAGAAGACTTAATCATATATATGAAAGGTATACTATGTGTGAGATAAAATTGATTCAGAATGTTTCACACCAAACCTATTCTTTTAAAAAGTTATGAAATCTAGCAATAAAGAAGTTTTTGGGTAACCTGGCAAAAACTCGATTGTCTTAAAAGTGGAAACAGTAGGCCAGGTGCAGTAGCTCACGCCTGTAATCCCATCAGTTTGGGAGGCTGAGGTGGGTGGATCACCTGAGGTCAGGAGTTCGAGACCAGCCCAGCCAAAATGGTGAAACCCCATCTCTACTAAAAATATAAAAATTAGTCAGGTGTGGTGGCAGGCACCTGTAATTCCAGCTCCTTGGGAGGCTGAGGCAGGAGAATCACTTGAACCCAGGAGGCAGAGGTTGCAGTGAGCCTAGATCACACCATTGCACTCCAGCCTGGGGAAAAAGCAAGACTTCGTCTCAAAAAAAAAAAAAAATGTGGAAACAGTATACTGCCTCAGATTTCTGTACAGTAACATTCAAAACTAACAAAATACTCAAGGAAAAAAAGTCAAATAGTTTATTTTCAGCTGTCTGTCCTTCAATTAGAAAGAGTTTTGATTAAAGCAATCATTTTCATGAGTCCTTATCACAAAAGCTAGTAAACAATAAGCCTTTGTCAATCAAGAGTTGCCTGGAAAACCACTGCAAAAACATTGGCTAAAGTTTATTTACAAATAGAACTAAGTCTAAAACAAATGCAGACACTAGAATTATAGAGCAGAATACAAATACTATGTGCATCAACAACATACATGGTTAGAAGTAACTATTTTAGAAGAAAATAATAAAAAATTATTTGATTTGAAGTGTTTGTTGGCTAGGCGCAGTGGCTCACACCTACAATTTCAGCGCTCTGGGAGGCCAAGGCAGGAAGATCACTTCAGACCAGGAGTTCAAGACTAGCTTGGGCAAACATAGTAAGACCTATCTCTACAAAAAATTTAAAAAGTTAGCTTGGTGTGCTGGCCCATGTCTGTAGTCCCACCTACTTAAGAGGCTGAGGTGGGAGGATCACTTGAGCCCAGGAGGTCCAGGCTGCTGTAAACCATGATTGTGCTACTGCACTCCAACCTGGGTGACAGAGAGAGACCCTGTCAAAAAAAAAAAAAAAAAAAGGTAAGTTTGTTGATTAACTCTTGTTAATGTAAGATAAGCAACTATAGTATTCAAGAGTCAAAGTACATCATTTATTACCAAAAATAAAATAAAGATGTATTAACATACTGAACGATACCAAGGAAAATATTATGAAATATATTACTATGTAGATTAGAAGGTAAAGAACAGGCAAGCAGAAGAGTGGAAGAAGATACTTGCTAATTTTAACATTTCTCATTGTAGAGAAATAATAGATCCTGTTAAATCTGGTTTAAAGAAACAACATTTCCATTGAAAGTGAAAATGAAATATTTAAAACAGCTACCCAAACATAAATCATCCAGGATCATAAACTGAATGAGTAAAAAATGGCAATACTGGTTAATTAGCAAGTCTGAAGGAACAAATAGAGCACAGTCTCACACCCAATGTGTCAGAGCACACTACTACTGCGCTAATATGCTAAGATATCAATTCTACCTGGCCTGTGTATTCAGGGAGGGCTTGCAGCAGCCAGACCCCTAAGAGGGTTGTATTCAACCAACAGTGATTGGCCTCTTCTGTCTACCACAGTATTTTTCAAAATGTAATCATTCTCCATATATCGTGATGGAAAAAGTGCACTTTCCAACATAGCTCTACATGTACACATAAAAGAATTATTACACCATTCTTTGGTCACTCTCTCATATATAATTTTGTAATGATGACAAAGTTAAAAACAGTAGGTAGGCAAATAAATGCAGTTTCTGAGATTCACTCAACGGGATACAAAATAATATTCAAACTTTTAGTTTAAATGTTGCCTTCATTTTCTCCCTTGTGAAAGCTGCTATACAATTGAACCATTTTAAAACAAAACAAAACAAAACAAAATAATGACACCTGATATTCAAAAACCAAATTCAGAATGTTTTCTTTTCAAGGATAGTATATTGAGCATTCTACCTGAGACATTTTACTTTCTGGTCAATTTGACTTTATAGCCTTCAAACTGTTTTTCAAGTGGACCAAATGATGTCATTACTGTGGCCATATGTACTTTAACCCAGAGTAACCCTTTAACACCAGCAGGCTGCAGCTTAATAGTCTCAGACTGTGGTAGGGAAGACTGTCCCCCAAAAACCAAGGGAGACTTTTGTCAAATCCAAGAGCCACAAAAGAGTGGGCTGGATGATATCAATTATATTTATGGGAATTTCTGTAAAACCGAGTTTGACATTTCTTATTTTCCAGAAAATAGTTAAATTTTCAGAATATTTATTATAATTGTACTCATTTTTAATGAATAAAAAATTATGCATTTGTATTATCTTTTTAAAAATATATAATCAAACTTTTAAATATATTCATGAATTCAGAGTGAGAGATAAAGAAAGAGATCCTATTATATTTTTCATTATGGGGACATTACATTAAAGAAAAAATACTGTCTAAGAAGAGGGCTTATTATTTTTATATCTAGTAGATTTCAACTAACTGCTAAATCCATTTTCTTCCCTAAAATGTATGCATTTTTAAAAACTCTACATTTATTTCATAGTCATAAAATTTTAGAATTTATCTCTCCTTAATGTGTTAGAAACTATAAAAACAATATTAACTACCAATCTATTTTTGTTTAAAGGCTCGTATAGGGATATTATAGGTCACATGATGGAACCACATTACCTGTAGTGAAGCATACAGTAGTGCTTAATAAATACAAATTAAGCAGTGAGTAAAAAACTTATAATTTTAATTTGTTTCATGAAGTATAATTTCTATTTTAATTAACAGAAAAAGGGGTGTAATTAAACCATGTAATGCAGAAAGGCATGATTAAAAGTAGAGTTTACAACTAGTGGTGCAAAACCATTTGGATTCTACTCCATGATCCTTCTTCTCTAACAAAACATGGAATGAGACTGCTGTTGTGTGGAACTTTAATGAAAGGCCCGAAGCAAAGACCAGTGGGCACAGTTTATAGCAAGATCTTAGATACGGCCCTTCAGGCTAACAAAGAAGATGGTGAAACAGTTCTCATGGGTCTCAGCTGGATTATAAACAAGGCTAGAGTTTTGTACAAGATTGCCTGATTAACCTAGCTTTGGCCATGTTTCACAATGGCACGCAAGTGTATTGTTAGGAGGTAGGTGGAAAGTTTGTTAACAAAAGAAACTGGGAAGAATGCTTGGCAGAAAGACAAACTAGCAACTTTAATGGAAACTTGTATAAAGTCAAAATAGTGCCCAACTGCCTTAGGAGAAGACAGTTACCCACAATTCTTTCCACTCCTCTGACTATGAAGAGGGTTGATACAAGTGTGCAGGGTGAGGCCAGATCTATATAGAGGGACCAATACCTTCGTCTTGGAAAATCGGAGTGATATAAGATAATATTTAAAGCAGTCATTACGTTCATTTATTTAAAGACATGTAACAACCAATTTTTACCTTCCATCTTGGCTGAATTGCATTGAAGTTCTCAATGAAAAAGCACTTCTTTGAACAAAAGTAAAAGTTTTCTTGAAACCAAAATGTGTAATATACATGAAAAAGTCTTGGGTACATTAAATGACTTATTAAGAAATTAACTAAAAACAATTGTCAATGCAACATGTGATACTCTCTGAGTGTGTTTAACCTCATTAGCCTTCGTTTTTTGGGAGAAGTATTAATATCGTTGGCAATTTAATTTTAGCTTCGCAAGCACAATTTTGCTTCAGAAACATACTTTTCCTTGTAAAACCTAATAATAAATGGTAATATATGAAAATTATCATATTCTTATTTCAAATTACCACAAATCAGACACAAAGACATGGTCTTGGGCACAAGTAATTTATTTGAGAGGTGGTAAGAAAGCAGCACAGATAAGGAAGTGGAGAAAGATAGGGAAGCCTGGAAAGTCAGGAAGTTTGATTAATAGTAGATTACTACTGAGAACAACTAGACACAGAATTGCCTCAGAATTGACCATGGAGGGACAAAGAATGCTGATCTTGATTGGCTGAGGTTGTTAAGGATTTCCTTAGTCTAAATCTCAGGTACTTCTGGGCTACTGTTGTCACAGGCTAAGCAGGCTCCTGCAACAGTGGCAAAAGCAGATTAGGTACAGACACTTGCTGCTTGATGTGAAATCAGCATGTAGAGTAATTGTCAACTGTAGTTTCAAAGGAATTCAGAAGTAAACTGAATAGATATAAAATGAGAAATCATTAGTGTTTGCCACAGTTCACACCTCAAATTACCCAAATATTTTCATGTCCCACATTGGGTATACCTGGCTATTAATATTTCAAGCTACTGTTCAGCCTAAAGTCAAAAAAAAAAAAAAAAAAAACTAGAGAGTTAATGAAACAAGCTAAAATCTTACTGCCCCAAGATGTTCCAAGGCATTAATTGATATTGATTGAATATCTTCTATCACTTATACTGATTTTTAAAAACTTTTTATGCATACTTCTACTGATCTAAGTTGTTTATCCAGGGGAATGACCCAGATTTAATCTCTGAGAAATATAAGCCCCTAGTTATGTTGGATTGCTGCAGTTGCATATTTACTGTTTTCACTGATTATGGAAATACCAAGATGACCCACAGTGCTTTCCAGCCTCCAGACATATTCTGCCCTTTCTATAACACCTATTAACAACCCTGGATCCTCAAGTCTTCACGATTATCAGTATTGATAAAATCCAACAATGCAATAACTTTTTTCTTCTGTGCTGCTCTACTAAAATAAGCAGACATATATTTTTGTGCTATTGAGTGCACAGCACTATTTGATGGCCATTGATTCAACACACTGTATCTCATATCAAAAATACATTTGGGCATCTGCCCACAACTATAATCCATATGTTAGTTTATTGGCTAAGTTTTAAGAGACAATCCCAATGTTCAATCAGACAGCAGCTTCCAGATGATATAGTAGGACCAGAGGATTGTTTGTACACATACCAATTGTCACACATGTACACCTCTTTTCTTATAAAATTGATCTTTGGGTCCAAGTAATGTTATAGTGGATCACATTTGTGGTAGAATGCCACTTCTACCCCCTGTATTTTTCCTATTAGGAACAAAGTATAGTATTAAAGTATTTTCTACTGTGTACATAGTGAATCCTGGAAAATGACTCCCCAAACTTATATTGCCAGTAACTTGACATTTTATCTGTATCTTTGATAGGTTATTTCAACACTCTAGTAGCTAGGAAACTCTAGTAGAGGTTATTTCAACACTCTAGTAGCTTGAAATAGCCTATCAAAGATACATTTTATCTACTAGAGTGTTGAAACACCTATCAAAGATATGTCTTTTCTGTATCTTTGATTAGTTATTTCAACACTCTTGTAGCTGAATGGTTCAGTATGTGATAGGAAAAATGTATGACACAATCATGAGTGCCCTGTTACACTTCCTTTGAGGGATTTTGGGTCTTCTGGGCTGTTGTGATATATAATTTTCCATGCTAGTGGACCAAACATAGTGTTCGGATAATAATGCTGGCTAAAGACCTGTGAGGTAGAAAAGCAAACCCAGGCCCATAATGTGTATTTGCCTATTGAACAGATCTATGAACTTTCCAGAATGGAAGGGTCCCAGTGGGTCAGCTTGTCATCAAGTAGACAACTGGAATTCCTGAGGAATACAGCCATGTATGGATCTCAGTATTGTTGTCTATTGCTAATAGGTTGAACATATGGTGACAGCAGTAACTAAATGAGCCTGGGTAAACGGAAACTTCTAATGTTGGGCCTATGCATAAGTGCTGCCATGGCTACATCAGTGAGCTTTAGCTCAGAAAACTGTCTCAGGGATTGTGACATTTTGGTGGAAAGCTAGCCCTCAGCCTCCAGGATGTCCACACTTCTGTCAGTGGTACATACTGAACATGTAAATGAGTGGCCTTTGTTGGTTGCTCATTTATTTTTGCCTCTAGGGATGACATGTTCTATTAACCATCTCCTTATTGCTCTGTGACCAAATTCCTCTAGCTACCACTTCTACTCAACTACTCTGACATCTGGAGATCAAGCCCTGTCACCTGGCTTCTGTTATTTCAGGGTTAGGTCAGCCCTATTAGTGTTAGTGAGTCCATTGTCTATTCTCCTGGCCTTTCCATAAATACCTTCATCAGTTTTTCAGGCTTGAATAGTATATTTATACCAGCTTGCTTATTTCTCTGAACCATTTAGTTATTTCCCCCACCAATAACCAGCCACCAGTATTCTGCCATTTATGTACTACTTAGTATGAGCTGTCAGATTTTCCATATTCCTAGAAGCCATTGTAGTTCTCACCATCTCCTAAGGCTCATGACAAGGTACTTATTCCTATGCCTCAGGAGAATTATCCTAAATAAACGCAGAAGGCAATCTTACTTACACTGTCATACATCTTGACACTTCGTGATGGTTATATTTTGCAGCTTCTATTAGTATAGTTACTTTTCTCCCTTATCAGAGCCAGCGCATTTCTTGGTGGGTTAGGCTACAATTTAACCATAGTTTATGGATTAGTGGCAAGAAAATAAGGTGGAGACCATCCTGAAATTAAAACATGACTTGCAGGAGAGAAGCATCTGCACCACCTTAAGGCAGTGGGAGAATGGTAGCTCTTAATGGAAAAAGGTGTACCATTTCTGCAGGCTCAGAGAGCTCAGAGGTATCTGAGAATGCAGGTTTTGAGGTGATATTTACCAAGTGTTACCATTCTATGTGCCTGGGTCCCATTCCTTTCCGAACAGCCTCATGACATTAGAAAGCATACTCTTCTTCTATTGAGAGTTTATGCTCCTTTGGAGATTGACTATTCTGAGAGTTAAGATGTGGATTTGATACTCAGCTTGCTCAGCTGTCTTGCTGCAGTGGATATTAGCACCCTTGAATGCTATCAAAAAGGTCTTCTGGCTTTCACACTTTACTTGTAATGGACAATTACTTTCATTTTTTGTGATTCATACATAGCACTTTCTTGCTGTGTCTTCACAAGTTGGAAGGGACAAACAAGTTCTCTGAGGCCTCTTTTATAATACCACTAATCCCATTCACAAGGGCTCTGTCCTTATAACCTAATTACTTCCCAGGGCTCTACCCCCTAATACCATCACCTTGGGCTTAGGATGTTAACATTAGTTTGGGGGCATGATGGGGACACAACTATTCTAGGGAAATAAAATAACTTTCCAGAGCATCAATTAGGTGGATATGAGTATTTCCACAGGCGGTTTCTGCTACTCTAGAAAGTTTATTTCTATTAAATGTCTCTTCTCTGAACAATTGTTTCCCTGTTAGCATCCACACTTTATCACAGCAGGCATTTGATGTTGTGAACTCCATCTTCCTTGTTGTTCCACCATCTTTATAATAAAATGTTGAACCTGATTTTTAACATGATCTTTTGTCCTGCTCCAGAAAATAGGAAATTACTTAACTGCTATGACGGATGTCTTCTGGCTTTCATAGCAAACCCTGAGTAGAGATTTGGCTTTGCTGAGGCTATTATTATCTCTTTGTCAAAGTTGTAGGGCAGTTGGCAATAGCCAACCAAAAGCATAGTATTTGTAATCCCCATTACCCCTAAATTTGATAGAGCTATTGCAAAATGCTATGGTCTGAATAGTTGTGTCCCCATCATGCCCCCAAACTAATGTTAACATCCTAAGCCCAAGGTGATGGTATTAGGGGGTAGAGCCCTGGGAAGTAATTAGGTTATAAGGACAGAGCCCTTGTGAATGGGATTAGTGGCCGTATAAAAGAGGCCTCAGAGAACTTGTTTGTCCCTTCCAACTTGTGAAGACACAGCAACAAAGTGCTATGTATGAATCACAAAATAGGACCTCACCAGAATCTGATGGTGTCTTGATCTTTAACTTCCAAGTCTCCAGAACTGTGAGGGGAAAAAAAATCTACTGTTTATTAAAAAATTAAAAAAAAAAAACAGCTTGTGTTATTTTGTCATAGCAGCCCAAACAGACTAAGACATATAGTTGCTTCCTCTTCCACCCAAATCACATCCCAATCTATCATATGTGAGTCTCTTGGCAAGAAAGATTCTATCATACTGCAGTGGGTTATTGTCATTCACCCTACTTACTATCAACCAGGGAATCTTTTGTTGCCATCTGATATGGTTTGGATCTGTTTCCCCACCCAAATCTGGTGTTGAATTGTAGTCCCCAAATATTGGAGGTGGCACCTGGTGGGAGGTGATTGGATCATGGGGGTTGTTTCTCATGGTTTAGCACCATGCCCCTGGGTGCTATCATTGCGATAGAGTTCTCCTGAGTTCTGGTTGTTTAAAAATGTGTGGCACCTCTCTGCTCTCTTTCTCCTGCTCTGGCCATGTGAGAATGGACTAATACACCATCTGAATGATGAGTCATTCAATTCCAGAATCTTGTTCCAAGGTTCTTTCTAGGCACATTTTCATTACTAACCTTCATAGTATGGCAAAAAGCTCTGAGGCTCAGAAGCAGAAAGATTCCTGAGCTTGATGGGACAAGCTGTCATCATGTATATTAACTGTCCACAGTGGTTATTCAGAGGCGAGCCCAGGTTATATATGGTGGACATCAAAAGTGTCTGCTATAATCATTTAACCATTCCTCTTAAAAGAATAGTTCCAAAGAATTGCTCAAAAATGTTTGCCTTCTGCCTACTTAGTAATTTTCTAAAGAGTATATCTAAAAATAAAATATCAGTTTGAATATACAGTTAATTCATTATTTATACATGTCCACATTATCAATCCAATAGCACCAAGGCAAGTCAGCTGTATTATTTGAGCCAGACCAGAAACACCCAAAGCTCTATAAAATCATATTTGTAAGTCTTTTTATAATAGTGTGTTCAGTCTCATAATATTTCTTTCTACATCTCACTGTTTTAACAGTTTCAACTCTTATGAATCTCATGAATCCATATGCCTTTACTCTTTTTCTTTTCTTCATTTGAGATCAACTCATACACCCACAGTTATCTTTACAGGTGCTACCACCATCATAAAGTGTGGATTTGTGGTACAGATTTGTACTTTGTAGTGCAGAATTCCCTTTGCCCTAAGGGCAAAGTGTACAACACTCTGCTTGATATACTAGCATAAATCATTTCTCTTATTGCATTGCTTTTTCCATTTATAAAGATTAAATAAATTCACCTTTAGGATTTAGTCCTAATACCATGATAAATTGTTAAATTTATAGCAAAGCTAGAAGATTATAAAATTTTCCTTTCCGAACCATTTGATATATTAGTGAACTCTACTCCAAGCTTCCTTGCCACTAAGGACAGTATCTGTGCCATAATCTTTGGATTCAAAATTACACGTAGCGTTGGCCCCCAGAGGTTGCTAAATCTTATCTTTAAAAAAAATGCCTTATTTATTTGCTACTAACCAAATGCCTGAAAAGCCTATCAAAATTAAATTTAAAAAAGAAATCCTTTTAAAAATTGCCTTAATATTTGACTAGAAAATATAAGAATTCAACAAAAATATATGAAAACAAGTAAAGATATTAGTGTCCCTGAATAATTAGTTTTCTAGTTTTAAGCTTACATATGTAAATAACATAAAAATTATTTGTAAACTGCTTTCTGAAACCACTGCAAATAAAATCCTAAGTAATAATTATCATTTTATTTTCCTTGCGTTTATCACTGTGATAAACATCACATTGCATTTATGCAAATTATACTGTGTTATAGGTTTGGTGATGGCCCTATCAAAAAGATTTTAGAATCAGAAAGTATGATTTTTATTTAAATAGATTAGTTCAACTTCAATAGTGTCATGTTTTTTTCTTCTGAAATTTCTTGAAAATTACCAGCTTTTCTGAGATGTGAGATTTTCAGAGTTCACTTCCTGAAGATAGTAGTTGGATGGTGATGATGATAAACTGATATAACAGTCATAGAAATTTCAGATAAATTCAGAGAAATGAACAGCAAATGCAAAAGTTTCAGAAATTAATTTCAATAGTTCTTAGTGTGTTATGTTTCTAACTATTAATGTCTTGGTTTTCCATAAAACATTACCAAAGCATAAATATCCAACATTAACCTCTCTAGACTGATCAATTTTCTGTAAATCCGAAACTACTCTAAAATATAAACTCGGTTAATTTTTAAAGTCATGTATAGAGTGTTATCAGAAAGCAGGAGACAGTTTTATGCTTTTGAGCCTCAATAGGGCTTGTGATGTTGAGGTGGTATAAATTCTTGTGCCTCAAAGAACAAAATTTAAGAATCTAACCAAAATGTGTTTTCAAAAGGAATTGTGCTGGATAGATTGGAAATGCTCTAAATGATATGATTGCCTACACCTAAGACTTAACACCAGCAAGTCAAAGGAGAAAAAGCAATTTTGTGCCAAGAAATAATCTAAGTCACTTTTGTTGGTGAGCACTTATCTGCTACTGTTGGCACAGCTGGCTTCCAAAATTGGGTAAACTATGATAGCCGAAGAGACAAGAATATTAGAGTATTTCAGAAATGCTGCTTTATTTTATCATCAATAATATCAGTAACTGGCTCTGGAATATATTATCAGAATAATTTAACATAGGTTTTTTAAAATTTAATTTTAATTTTTGACTATATGTGTAAGTAAAAAATATCATATAAATCATTCAAGAATTTATAATATGTTCTTATATTTATAGGTAACTTACCAAAATATTATAATTTTTAAAACTATATAATATAAAATTAACCATTAATATGACCGTTAAACATCCTCAAAGAGAAATATATTTTTCATTAAGGAATTTTGTATTTTTATTAGTGCTTTTGTTTTTTCTTTAACAGTGATGCTAGAGAGAATGTTTGTTCATTTGTTTTTATATAAAATGTTAAACCTCATAGAATAATGTTCTATTATCTGCATAAGTTATTTGGAGAGGATTTTATGAGTAACTATGTAAAACTTCTCAAATGAGGTTACATTTAAGAAGTACATGCCAAGTGTATGTGAATAAGCTGTTATAGAACAAAATACATTCAATTGGAACACCAATTTTATTCAAAGATTTACAGAGGAAAAGTTGGTTAATGTTTGTTTTAAACAGCTCTTGAGAGATTTTTTAAGGTAAATAAAAATCTAGTGCTCTTTGGAAAAAAATATAAAAATTAATGTAAATTTTTAAGTAGAAATACAAAAGTTCAAAGAAACTTTATTTCTGAAGCAGAGCACATAAAGGACATGAACCCACAAAGATGGCTATCTTTTTATTTAATATCAGAACTTTGTATTCAAGATCCATTTCTGCTTGGAAACATGCAATGCACAAACTAACTTAGCTACCACTAGAGCCTGAACATGTCTGAGTAAAGCAACCAGTAGATTATAAACTCAAACCCACTAGCTACTGGGTCTAGGTTTTTCTTGCTGCTACTCCTCATCCCATAGTTTATAAGCAGTGATATATGGGAAAATGGCTAGCAACCAGCCCTCTGTAGTTATATAAATCTACTGAAATGGATACATACTCAGGTACAAGTTTATCATAAATTTTGCTGATTTAAAGAATACATGGCACACAATTTACCAATAATAATAAAATATACAATACTCATTATCGTCAATTTCATATAGCTAATTGATTCTCACATAAAGTTTTAGTTAACTTTCACCAACCTCTTGTATTTATTGCCAATATATAGTTGAAATTGATGACAGTGTAGTTGCAACATCAATGTTAGTTATATTTTTGTTTGCTTTAATGAGTAGGAGAAAGTGAACCAATAAAATTAAGACGTTTGGAGCTATACTCATTTGTCAATGGTGTGAATTAATATTTTAATGAGAAGAATAATGGCTTTCAAATATTAAAGAATATTTTCTCTTTTTTTTGTACTATTCACACTGTAACAGCTAGAGACACCGTACATTTTGAAGCTCAATCTGCATTATTAACATTTTCCCCTATCAACTTCTAGAGAAACACGAAAACACTCACCTCCCTATTTCAAGCTAAAAGCATGATGTCGCTAAATGCAGAGTTGAAAAGAAATGTGAAGTAGCTCACCATTATGTGGTCTTCCCACCCTACAGATTGTTACAGTAAGTATAAGTAGGCTCAAGATCGTAGACAAGAGAAGAAAAAAGCCTAAAATTAAAAGGCAGTGAGTTTTGAATATTTATAAGTATTTTAACATAATTTAATTATACACTTAAATAATTTAAAAATTAATAATTGCTTCACAATGGCTTGCCAAATTTCTGAAAATTTAACAAACAGCTCTCATGAGTATGCATGAATGAGCTTCAGCACAGCACTGCTTATGACCTCTGGTAAGCCCCAACCACCTTAATACACTCCTCCTGGGTTTCCAGGGACATTGCTGGTGTTAGCACTGAGTTTTATGTTCCAGGAAACTCTTCAGTCTTAGGCAAGCCAGGATATTTAGTTACACTAATTCATAGACTCTCCAAAATATCTATGTAACTGCCTACTTAATGATAGATTAGGAATCTTTCTCTGAACATACAGCCCTTGACAATTCCTTTCCCCACAGGATCTTTGTCCCTCTGCCTTCAGCTATTGTCTAGGATGCTAGAGTCTGTAAGATATCCTATTGCTATGGCTTCTGTCACTACCAGCTATTGCATAGCAACCATGTGCTATTTTCCATTTTGAAGTTGTAATTCACGTTGAACCTAAATTCATCATTCCTTTGGCTCTTTGGGACAAAGCCACTGACTTCATTAGGACTTTTTTTCTCCTCCACTTAATGAAGGCTCCCGATAATTACTTTAAAGAGTTACTCTGAAAATTAAATGAGATTATGTTCCTACAAAACCTAGTATAGATGTTAAATAAATAGTAACTATTACAATCGTTTATTATTAGTCCTACTTCCTTCTAAAGCCAGCTATTTCCTTCCCATGGTGACCCTTGCTAAGAGGCAGACAACCTTTCAGCTAAGTATATGCAAGTTATTACATAGCCTATCACCATCAAATATAACTTAAGAAAGGAGTCATATGGCTAGCACTTTATACTGGACCAATGAGTGTCAGCTAGGATCTTGTACCAACAATTCAACTGGTTCTGTATCTATTTTCCAGTCTGCCCTAAACATGGCTGATTCTTACAATACATCTCTTTAGGTACATTTTACTTAAAGTCCTTTATTTTTCAGATGTTATTCAAACATAACTCATGTTTATATCCAGGAGGAGAGAGAGATTACTTCTTGCCAGAGTGACAAATACGTCTCACTTTGGTATTATTATGTTGATTAGAAATAAAATCTAGAAAAAGGAGTGAAAATGTGTGTAGTGGGGTTTTTTTCAGTTTCCTTAGCAAGTTTTTTATGGAACTAACAAGATATAAACTGAAAAGGAGACTAATGTTCTACAGGAAAGGTCAGCAAACTATGGCCAGCCCACATTCTACTTTTGTCAATAAAGTTTCATTGGAACACAGCCATGCCTATTCATTTACATATTGCCAATAGTTTCTTTTGAACTACAAGGTCAGAGTTGGGTAGTTGTGAGAGAGACCAAGTGGCCTGCAAAGACTGAAATATTTATTATCTAGCTCTTTAGATAAAAAGTTTGACAATTCCCACTCTAGCATCTAAATGAAGAAATACTTCTATAGTCTCACCTGGTCATGGGCAGATGACTTTGGAAAAGGGGAAAAATAGTCTCCAGATGTTCCTAGAATTTCAAATAAGAAAGAGAACATGTTCTTGCTTTTTTCCTCAAATAAAGCTACACAATCTCTCTCTGAGAACGCACTTACCTAAAGTGATTGAAGACCAGGACTATGCCTATTGTTTGCTTTGACAGAATCTCCTAAAATAAAAGTTAGAGAGAGTTCAAAGAGCCTGCATTGTCAGGTATTGAGCTGTTTATTATAACAAAGGCAGGAATTGTTTCTTTTTGCCATGTAGCTTTCAGAATATTATCATCATTTACTGAAATTATATCTAAGTTACCTAACAGTGAGGGATTAGCAAGCCCTATTGCCCCAGGCCGAAATTAAATTCGCCTTTTCATGAGAAATAATTTTTTCTTTTGTATACAGGAGTAATCATGAGTATATCTTAAGAAATTCTTAGTACACGCTGCGATTTATATAACAAAGTATAATAATTTGTCAGTCAAAGAATGGTATAAATTATACTTACGTTTTATTGTGTTTCATTGCAAAGTTATTTAAAATAAAACCATTTCCTTTTCAGTTCTTACATTGCATTTCTTTACTGGTTTTCATAAAATAAAGCCAAATCACTATGAATATTGAGTTTTGTGACATCTGCTCCAATTGATACAGTAGAAAAATAGGTTAGACTGTCTGGATCCTTATTCTTCAATAGTCTTTTTAGTCTCTTTAAACAAGACGCCACATTCTTGCCTGAAGCATTAGCAATAAAAAGTACTACGTAGAATTGGAAAATTCATTCAATATTAGCATATGATGATTAATACTTTTAAAAGAATGTTATAAGTCTCCCTAGTTGAGTAGCTGTTTTTTAAGGACTTTCTGGTAGAAATGATGGAATTATTGAGTCAGGTCCTAGAATGTGGCTCATTTATACATGTCAAGAGAAAGAAAGCTTAAAATAGGACAATTTACCTTGTAAGCAGACTTCTTTCTCTGCTGCATTGTACAGTATGGAGATAAGTAAGAGGAGAGCAAGTTGTTTGTGGTGTAGGGCCAGGCCTGAACAATTCTGCAAAAATAATCACCACTGACCCCTTTCCCAAGGCTCTACCACTCATGGTTGTGTCTACCCACCATGCAATCACAAATATATACACATAGGCACCCATAAGGAGTCATTCAAAGTTTTAGAAAAATAAGAAGTCAGATAGAAGTAGTCACCCTACAAGCCAATTTGAGCTCGTTGCAGTAAGCATTGGTACCTCATCATTTTTATTCCTTGTTGCCTACATGATCAGAGTGAAGCAGACCTCACTTTCATATTGTCATTCTTTTATTCCTTGTTGCTCAACACTTGATCAGAGTGAAGCAGACATCACTTTCATATTGTCATTCTTTACTGAGCTTTAGCAAAATTAATTTTAATGTGTAGCAGAGTATTGGGCTTGTTGATGATCATGAAGAAAATGGATCATCTGTTCTCCTGTTCTGCTTCAATAATCTAATAACCCTTTTCCTGTTTGATGGCAATGAGGTGAAGAGAAAGGTATGCTCTCTGTTCCTACTATGTTAACATCATACCTATTATTTAGGGCAAATAAAGCTCTGTTTTCTCCTAAAGATCAAGAAAAAGAATGTCTTGATTTGTAGGAGCAAAATTAAACTCTCTTTACTAGAATTCTCTAAAATTTGGGTTACAGCTTCACTTTAGCATTATTTTCCAGCGTGACTGATGCATGAAGAGACATACATATGATTTGACTGAGCTAGAGTCAGACAGTGTTGGGGTACCAGGAGCAGACATACCAAGTCCACATAATGTTTAGTGAAATTGTGTTTCTGAAGGGACAAATAAGGTTTTAAATGTTCTTGCTGCAATGTGATTTCTGAGCACATAGAGCCAGTAGTATCCATGATTCAGGAAGAAAGAAGGTGCTGCCAGAGCAAAAACATTATATAGCTCAGACCTGACTTTCACAATAGAATTTTAAAAGCTTTTTGTCAGAAATAATAGTCTGGAGAGGAGTGCATTCATTTGAAAGACCCAGATTTTATCAAAATAAGAACACGTTTGTTGGTTCTAAACACAAAGCAAAAATTAGAGAATTAAACAGAAAGAAGAGAAAACCCTCTACTGGACTTTAAGGCCTTAGAGAGGACTAGAGAGTTTGTACTTCTATGTGGAGCCTATCCTGACCTTTCTTCAAGTTTTAAACCCTGCAGTGAAATAACAAAACCCTCCAATTAAGTTCAGGACACCAGGATGTGAGGTGACTTAGCCAAGATTTTCTAATAAACCATCCTGAAGGAGGGAATAAATATGATGCTTTCTTGGGAAGGTATAACCTCAGAGCTCTGGAGGAGAGGAAAAATACATGAGTTAGGCAGCTCATCCTGTTACTTCATGACACCATGAAGACTACTGCTTCATGCTTCAGTAAGCTGTTTCTTCAGTTAATGTGTCCACTCAGCTGTGAGGGCCATTTCTAGACAAACCCCACTGAGAAATCATGCCTTGCAGAAGTTCTTCACAGGGAGGAAGAAGTGGAATCATGTTTATTTGCACAGCTTCCTCTAGTGTTGTGTTTTCTCTATAGGAAGATGCTAACCCACACTTCCAAATTGTGTCATCTCACCACTTTGGTAGTTTCTTGAAAAGTCCAATAGTGTAGTGTTTGCTCTGAGTCCAGAAGTGGCAGCAATTATGAGAGATTTCAGTTCATAGGCAATGGTAAGCCACAGGTAGCAAACAGGGCAAACACAAACAGAACTGTTAGGCCTTGGCTATAGCTGATATGAAGAAGGCTGCTGAATGCTGAGAGGCAGGGAAGGCCAAGAGAATCTGAGGAGGCACATAAGATGTATCTGCTGCACTGGGATGATTCTGTCACTTTCTCCTTGGAAAGCTGAGAGGAAGTGTCCATGCATTTGTTTTTTTCTTTGTTTGTTTTGTTTTGTTTGTTTTTTGAGATGGAGTTTCACTCTTTCACCCAGGCTGGAGTGCAATGGCAACATCTCGGCTCACCGCAACCTCCGCCTCCCAGGTTCAAGCAATTCTCCTGTCTCAGCCTCTCGAGTAGCTAGGATTACAGGTGCCCGCCACCATACCTGGCTAAGTTTTGTATTTTTAGTTGAGATAGAGTTTCACCATGTTAGCCAGGTTGGTCTTGAACTCCTGACCTCAGGTGATCCACCCACCTCAGACTCCCGTGCTGGGATTACAGGCATGAGGCACTACACCTGTGGCCATACATTTATATACATGTCAGTATGAGCTGGCCACAGTAAAGCAGACACAATGGCATCACTATCCCCATCCTTACTCTCAAACACTTCCAGAGAGTCATGGAGAAATGTAAAATAATTTCCTGGGGCTTTCCTACTACAAAAGGTGGCTGTATTGAGACTCAATAGATCATTCATCAGAGAGATGTGAACTCCAAAACTTGGCTCAGTTCAGAGCAATGCTAGTTCTGGTGTAAAGAAAACAAATGAAATTATACATCTACATAGCTTAGATTGCAATTGTAAATGTAAATCTGCTTTAGATGAAAAAAACTGAAAAAAACTAACCAAACAAAATAAAATAAAATGCAAATTAATGGGTGTTACATGCCAAATGAATAATATAAGAAATATAGGTAATAGTACTCATGGGAGAAGACAACAAATGGTAGACACATCAGGGAAAGGAAATAAAGATGGTGAGAATAAAAGTAGGCCTCAAGGAATGTTAGAATTTTGACAGGCAGAAAGGAGTTATGACAGCATTATAAGAAAAGGGCATAAAGTTAAGAAAGGAAGAGTTTGACAGTGGGTTTTGTGTAGCTGAATATTGAAGTGAAATGAACCCAGATCATAGAGCTTTGATGGTCAAATTGAAGCAATTGTTATCATAAGCATTACATATATATATATATTTATATCATAAGCATTATATATATCATAAGCATTATATATAAGCATACATATTTATATCATAAGCATTACATATATTAAATAGTATTAAATATATTAAATATATATACTAAATATGTATATATTTATATTTATATATTTATATATATACATATTTAATATATATATTTAATGATCTTAAGTAAGGAAGTTACATTAACTAAGGAAAGCGCTAAGAATTTAGGAATAAATACCAAGTGGCCACAATAGAGTCTGTTAGGAGCAGAAATAGGAGGAAACAAAAACAAAAAACAAAATGAAAACTAAAGAGACAATCGCAATAATCTAGACATGAAACAATAAGTGCCCAAATCAGAAGTTATAACAGTATTGGAGGTGGTCGGAAGAGAAAAGAAGGATCAATTATACTCTGTACTTAAGTACTGTACTTGATATGCAGTTCAAGTATAGAAATACTTCAACAATGACTGAATTCTGCACATGAGTTACTGGGTGATTATTGGCCCAAGCCTAGAAAAAAGAATGTCAAAAGGGATGTTTTGAGAAAAATGGCAATACATTTAGTTTTTGGCTTATTAAATTTGAAGAACTGGCAGGGCATATTAGAGAAAATGTCAAGTTCTCAAATATAGACAACATTATAGCTCCAGAAAAAAAAGAGACCATGTCCTGATCAAAATAGAGCCATTTAAACCATATCACCTAAATGGTAGAGGTCAACAGAGAACATTGGTGACCAGTATGATGGCTGTGATTGTAAAATTAAAATATAAAAGCTGAAAATAGTGTGTGGAATAAAAGTGTTCCAATAAGCATTTTCTCTCAGTTACCATCTGAATCCATCTGCCTCTCTTTTTTATATAGTTAAAATAATTATTTTAATTAATTGTTCACATTGTTGCTAGGAAGAATATTCCTTTGCCTAGGTCTTAAGAATGTGAAATTTTATTGCTTACAAAGAAAAATTCAAGCAAGGTTTGATGACTAAATATTGCATATTAACATTCTGAAAAATTTGTACTTGCTTTTTTTTTAATTGTACATTAAAGACAGTTTTCTCCCTTCCACTCCTTCTCCTCAGATGAGCCACATTTTTGGTCTTGGACATCTGGGCTTCCCTAGTACCTGGGAGAAATATTTGGTGTTTTGGAATGTCTTAGAATGGCTTCAAGGATTTAATAAGAAATTGAATGATTTAATCACAAAGAAGGAATCTGGACTTCAAAAGTAAGGGAAAAGTAAAGTGAAGTAGGTTTTTAGAAAAGCAGATAACTTGACAAACCCAGATAATGGAGGGTACCTGTGAGTTACATCTACTGATAGATACCTGCAGTCTGAACACTGTGCTCCTCACCTTTGGAAGCTACAGCCAAAAGAGAGTAGCCTCACTTGGCAATGATTAAGTAGTCATTACGATTTATGGGGCTGCCTGTCTTGGAAGAGATTAACCAGGCTTGAGCAATGAACAGTTCATCAGAATGGACTGAAAAACAGAAGTTTTCCCAAATTTCCTGCATTACTTAATTCCAAAGCTTTTGTTAGGGAAGGATCCCTGAAGAAAACACTAATGTTGGGTTTTCTGTTTTCTGTCAAATGTGATAAGACAGGTGTGAGTTAGGTTAAATTTAAGCCAGAAAAGTAAACACAAGTGTTAACAAAAATGTATCACTTCATTCACAGTTGCACACCTAGCTCACAGTCTCTTTAAACAAAGATGGAAAAGTATGGGAGAAACAGGACTATGTTTAGCATTTTCCTTTTTACAAAGATGTCTAGACTTGATATTTAATTTTATATTTTATAAGAGGTTGTTTTCCTTAACAGATAAACAGCTTTTTTATGCATCAAAGCGCATATGGGCACTATATAAAATATATAACTATTATAACACAAGCCTCTATGATAATACGAGCTTCTGAAACATTATTCTAACGGCACTTTACAGCTACTAGTCATATTACACAATTACCAAAACTACATCATTCTTACATTTTTTAGAAACTAATTTTAATCATAAATTTGCAATCCTGAAAGATAAAAAAATGCACAGGAATACTAAAGAAGCCACATACATAGGTTGTCCCATGTAAACAAACCTGTACTGAAGCTCTATAGGACCTAGACTATGGAATTATACTGAAGGACTATGGAACCCTTGTATTTTCCTTTGATTTTGGTTCTTTGACTGACATCCCTTATTAGAAAACATATAAGAGGCCGGGCATGGTGGCTCAAGCCTGTAATCCCAGCTCTTTGGGAGGCCGAGGCGGGCAGACATCGAGGTCAGGATATCAAGACCATTCTAGCTCACACGGTGAAACCCCGTCTCTACTAAAAATACAAGAAATTAGCCGGGCGTAGTGGCGGGTGCCTGTAGTCCCAGCAACTCGGGAGGCTGAGGCAGGAGAATGGCGTGAACCCAGGAGGCGGAGCTTGCAGTGAGCTGAGATCGAGCCACTCTACTCCAGCCTGGGGGACAGAGCGAGGCTCCTCCGTCTCAAAAAAAAAAAAAAAAAAAAAAAGTAGGCAGAAAAACATGGAAAGGCAAGACTGGCCTAGCCTCCCAGCCTACATCTTTCTCCTGTGGTGGGTGCTTCCTGCCCTCAAATATCGGACTCCAAATTCTTCACTTTTGAGGCTCAGAATAACTCTCCTTGCTCCTCAAGCTTGCAGACAGCCTATTGTGGGACCTTGTGATCGTGTAAGTTAATATTTAATAAAATCCCTTCGTGTGTGTGTGTATATATGTGTGTGAGTGTGTGTGTGTGTGTGTGTGTGTGTGTATCCTATTAGTTCTGTCCCTCTAAGGAACTCTAATACACAAGGGATACCACTTATTGGTGCATAGAGGCAGTTATATTTTCCAAGGAATGTGAATAAAAAGATTAGCATAACTGCACTGTGAAAGACACATATTGCATATCACAAACTTGACAAATGTGTATGTGATAATAGGAGTAGCATCAAAGAACCTCAAAAGAAATGAAGCTTATTCTCTTACCTTCAAAGATTTTTTGTATTTGTTGTATTTCTATTGTAGTTTTAAAAATTCCGAATAAGACTATAGCTTATGAACGTCTAGCCTGATTGTGAACTGTAGCACAGAGTGTGGATCTCCTATTTCATTTTGGCCCCCTACTTCATAGCAGACAAATATCAAATGTTTCTTTCTGATGGCCAAATACAAATGTTTTTCCAGTGACTTTACTTACTGGTGAAAAATCAAAAATATTTTGTGCACATGCATTACACATCAAGGACAGTATACAATATGACAAATAAGTTAGTTTGGCAGTCATGATTTTAGTAATTCATAGAGTTTTTAAGGTTATAATAACTGTATTATTAGTAATGATTAGTATATATTTCTATTGTTAACTTTAAATTATGTTATTTGCATGTCAAAGGGATGTGGCTTATTTCCCTTTTATCAGACCTTCCTTCATTTCTTTCTTCTTTCTGTTTTTTTTGAAATAATTCACATGATAGATTTCATAGCAATGATTTTCTTTGATTCTTTTCATTTTATTTCATGACTATTTATTTTTTAGCAAACCATCCAAACTAGATACAGTCATGTGGTACATAACATTTCAGTCAGTGACAGATGATGTATCCAATGGTGGTCCCATTAGACTATAATGGAGCTAAAAATTTTCCATAGCCTAGTGATGGCTTAGCTGCCATAATATTGTAGCATAATGCATTACTCACATGTTTGTGGTGATACAGGTATAAAAACAAACCTATTACACTGCCAGTCATATATATGTATGTCGTATGTATAGCACATACAATTATGTACACTGCCTAATACTTGATAATAATAATAAATAACTATGTTACTGGTTTATATGTTTACAATACTATACTTTTAATCATTATTCTAGACTGTACTCCTTCTACTTACAAAAAAGTTAACTGTAAAATCACCTTAGGCAGATCATTTAGGAAGTATTCCAAAAGAAGGCATTGTTATAGGAGATGACTGCACCATGTTTATTATTGCTCCTGAAGACCTTCCAGTGGGAGAAGATGTGGATGTGGAAGAAAATAAGCTGATGATCCTGACTCTGTGTAGACCTAGGCTAACGTGTGTTTTTGTGTCTAACTTTTTAACAACAAAAAAAATTTAAAATAAAAATAAAATTTTAAACTTTAAAAATATAAAAAGTTTAAACAATAAGAATATAGAGAAATACAATATTTTTGTACAGCTGTATACAAAGTGTTTGTGTTTTAAGTTGTGTTATTACAAAACAGTCAAGAACTTTTTAAAAATTTAAACGTTGTAAAGTAAAAATTTACAATAATAAAAATTTAAAAGTTGTAAAGTAAAAAAGTTACAATAAGCTAAGATTATTTTATCTTTGAAGAAAGAGAAATTTTTTTGTAAATTTAATGTAGCCTAAGTGTACAGTATGTATAAAGTCTACAGTAGTACACAGTAATATCCTAGGCCTTCACATTCGCTCCCCACTCACTCACTGACTCACCTAGGGCAACTTTATGTCCTGTAAGCTCCATTGATTGTAAGTGCCTGTGTTAGTCTGTTTTCACACTGCAGATAAAGACATACCTGAGAGCAGGCAATTTAAAAAAGAAAAAGGTTTAATTGGACTTACAGTTCCACATGGCTGGGGAAGCGTCACAATCATAGCAGAAGGCAAGGAGGAGCAAGTCACGTATTATGTGGATGGCAGCAGGCAAAGAGAGAGCTTGTGCAGGAAAACTCCGCCTTATAAAACTATCAGATCTAGTGAGACTTACTAACTCTCACAAGAACAGCACGGGAAAGACCTGCCCCATGATTCAGTTACCTCCTACCGGGTCTCTCCCACAACATGTGGAAATTCAAGATGAGATTTGGGTGGGGACACAGCCAAAACATATCAGTGCGTTATAGATGTATTCCATTTTTTATCTTCTATCCTGTATTTTTAGTGTATCTTTTCTATGTTTAGATACGTTTAGATACATAAATACTTACCATAGTGTTACAATTGCCTGTGGTGCTCAGTGCAGTAACATGCTGTACAGGTTTGTAGTTTAGGAGCAAAAGGCTATATGCCATATAGCATAGGTGTGTAGTAGGCTATATCATCTAGGTTTGTATAAGTACACTATAAGGCCACACTATCATGAAATCACCTAATAACACATTTCTTAGAATGTGTATCTATAGTTAAACTATGCATGACTGTAGTTGCAAAGTCACTGGGATTTGACCAGGTACAAATTCAAAGGATTAATGATAAATTTTGCCATATTGTTAAAAGGGCAACAACCGCAATTTTAAAATAAATACTTTACAAAAATAATGTTTATTTATTCTATGAGAGAGTCTTACTCAATGGTGGAAGAATAATTTTTAAAAATTCCACCAGTATGAACCCTTGATAAGCTCTTTCTATAATAATTAATTCAGTTTTCATTTTTATTTCTCTCCTGATCTTTCCATCCTACATTTCCACATGTCTACAATTTCTCATCTTTATTTCATGCCTTCCCAAATCAGCCTCTCTCTCTCTCTCTCTCCCTCACACACACACACACACACACACACACACACATACATACACACACACACTCTCATATACAGGCCTGCATACACACTTCTCTAGTTATCTGTTTATCAGGTTAAGATCTTCATCACAAACTCAAGTGTGTGAAAACATTCTTACTTACAAGTATTTTTTGTTACTATGCTCCCCAATTACAGGGGCAGCATCTAAATTCTGACAACTTTTACATCCTCTCTTTGTGCCAGTCTTCCCTATTTCAGAGTACAATACGAAACTAAAAATTTCTCATTTTACTCTTTGAAATCTATAATTCTTCAAGTAATTTTATAAGAACTGTATTATATTGATGTAAAAATAGGATATATACAGCAAAAGGAACATTTTAAATGTTACTATGAATTTTTATGCAAAGTTCTAAATAAATTCTTAGCAAACTAAATCCAGGAATGTAGAAAAATGATTACAGGGAATAAGAACAAAGTACAGCATAGCAATATAATGAATTTTTAAACTTTAGGCAATCCTTTGGTGTAATTCATCAAATTGAGCCAAAAACAATAAAAAGACAAATGATCATCTTAATAAATGCACACAACAATTTTGGTAAAAATGTAATAATTCATGATTTTTAAAAAATGAAGTCTTAGTGTAAAAGGAAGCAGCTTAATTCATTTAACTCAATAAAGAACATCTGTCAAAAAAGATAACATCACATACAATGGTGAATAGTTAGACGACATCTTTTAACAGGAGCAAGATGTGGATGCCTTCATTATAACTGTCATTTATGTTGGACTAGGAAACACAGGTAATACAACAATTCAGAGAAAGAGAGAAAAAGAGACAAAGAGAGAGGAATATTGAGAGGGATATTGATTTAAGGATTAGAATGGCAGAAACAAACATGTCATTGTTCACTAAATGTGTGATGTATTCATATAAAATCCAAGTGAATCTACTGACTACTTATTATAATTAGTAAGTGACTTTTGTTGCATAAGTGTATGAAAGTTTGTAGTATAAAAATTAATCATTTTAATGAAACATTTAGGAAATAGAAGTTTTTAAGTTTATTATAATAGAAATAAAAACTGGAGAGTAATGGAATAAGATTAACAAAAGTTATGAAAGTATTTATTGAAAAATGTATAAAATTTTATGGAAGGACATCAAGGAAGATTTAAAATATAGGGATATACTATCTTAATGGATGGGAAAACTATCCAATAAAAATTAAAATATTCATAAAATAAATTCTATCAAATTCTAAATTGGGTTTGCCATAAAAATTTTAAAGCTAATTATCAAACTCATGTAACTAAAATAAGGAGAAGAAAGGAAAATATGCCCTACCGGGTATCAAACTGTTTATAAAGTTGTAAGAATCTTCATTTAAATGATAAACAAAATATACCAACATGCAAAGTAGACAGCCTAGAAAGAGATCCATTGATACTTGGAAGCTTTGCACATGAAAACTAGCATTGCAAATCAGAAATGCAAGGAAAACTGGAAATAACAGAATTGAATCACTATTTTACTCCTTAAAAACAGCTAATTATTTTACAACTACATAACATATAACATATAAAAGGTGTGGGCAAAGAGACACTGACTAGTAACTTCAGCAAACAATGGTTTAACTGGTGCTGTAAGGCTAGAAACAAAAAGAACTTTCATAAGCACTATAGTCTAGAAGGTAAATTTTCTTTTACAGGGATAAAGGATAGCGTTTCTGTAATTAATTTACTTGTATACTAGGGTTGAAAAAGCAAATTTTGGATATTTGGAGTCTGGTTTCTCCTTATCTGAGAAAGATGCTACAAATAAGCAAGGGAGTGGAATGGAGGGAGGAATGACTCTGAGGCGCAGAATTAGAAAAATCAGAATGAACTCATGTTTATCATGTACCCATGTGAAAACATCACAAAAACCTGAAGTGAGAGATTACTAGAAAATAATCCACTCATTACTCCTCAAAAGTGTCAACATCATGACAAACAAGGAAAAACTGAGAAACTGCCATGGATCTTACAACACAAAAAGGACATTAGCAGGAAAACGAAATTTAAATTAAGTCTGTGGTTTAATTAGTAGCATTATACCAATGTTAATTTCTTAATTTTGATGAATATAGCATAATTATGTAAGCTACTAATATTAAGGGAAACACAGTGAAGGGTTATATTGAAACTCTCTGTACTATCTTTGCAACTAGTGTCTAAATTTTAAAATTATTTCAAAATAAAGAATTTAACAAAACCTGATTTCAACTTTACTCAATCCTCTCTCATTTCCGTTAAAAGTAAGAAAACCTAATAATAAATGATGTAAAACTAATATTCTGTTTCAAAGGGTATTTTGAATTGAAATCAAGCTTGTTTACATAAACCTTATTTTATGCAAGACATTGTTATAGAAGCCAATTATCTGCAAACATACATTTATGAAAAATTAAGTTATGTGCAATATGATTTCCCAATGCCACCTAACCTCCCATCAAGTTAGAATTGTGTAACCTGACTGTAAAATTAAGTGTGTGCTATGTTTTCTTAAGTTTTTTTTTAAAAAAAAGACCTATCTCAATATTTTAATTTTTTTCTAATTTACTGGCTAAAATATTTCCAAGGCTAACTAAAATATCTCTTTGTATAAAAGATAAAAAAAGAAAACTCAAATCATACTTGTCATATCTTTGACAACTGCCTCTTTCTCCTGTTCATTAACATATTTCAGATGTCTATGAAAGAATATTTGACATGTATTTTTTTAAATAATCAAGACAAGAATTTCACAGCTAGTCCAGAACAATGCAGAGTCAAAAGTAACTCCTATATATTTGAATTCTCTATGCATTCTCACACTCATACACACAAACACACACGTAGGTTGTGCATGTGTGTGTGTATGAGTGTGTTGGGATTGTATAAAATTATGTGCATTTCATGAACAGCCAGTGAATGAATATAGAAAAGAAATAACATTGAGATTTTAATTGGCTTTTAGCCTCTGCAACACACATAAATAAGAGCTGAACTTCATATTAATTATAATTTTCTGTGATTCAGTCAATATCCTCTTTTATTTCTTTCACAGTATTTCAAACATTTTTCATTTAATCCTATTTTCACAGTTTTTATTGTAATGGAATTCCTATCCTTAGAACAATTGCTGGCAAACTGTAGCTATCATGCATTAAAATCACCTGGAGGGCTAGATAGGGAACAATTTGTCAGTCCCCACCTTCAGAGTTCCTCATTAACTCTGACTGGAGACTGAGAATTCCCATCTCTAACAAATCCCCAGCTGATACTGTTGCTGTAGCCCGAGAAGTACACAGTCTTACTGTATGTGTCAGATGTTTCTGCTACCAGTATTACAAGTAGGGGTGTCAAGCTTATTTCTCCCTCTCTTCACATCCAATGTGGCAAGAAGAAATTACTTACAAACTGATACTTCAAAATAATGTCTTTAATGTGAATAAGCATATAAAATGAAAATAGATTAGCAAACAAAGAACTGAAGGGTTTACAAAGATCATTTATATTCCAAAAATCCTAAACCAAATTAACTACCATTTGACTGCACAGTTGTTTACCTCTGAAACAGCTCTACATTTTGCAAATCAATATATGGTTGTCTGAGAACAGTATAAGGAAGAGAGCTGCTGAGACTAAATGGGGTTCTTGTAAATTGTCCTCCCACTCCCCTGGTAAACAATGTGAAACATCTGCTATCCAACAATTTCACAACAGACTTATCTTTCTGGGTGGTTTATAAGGCAGCTTTGGTCTCAAGTAGCTTAACACAGGAAGTGTGTCATACAAAGGTTTGTATTTATATTTATAAGCTGAAGGCATATCTGTTTATGAATTAGTAGCACATTCTGCATGGTTTTTTAAATTAATTTTTACTACCATTAATGTCCAGTAGCATGAAACAGGCCACTACATCTTCAGAACAGTCAGAATTATGTGAAAAGTATTATTCTTATGACTTTAACCTTTTACCACCTGATATTTCATGATCCAAAAAGTCACAGGCTTTTATTTACTTATAGGTTTTCTGGTAATTTCTGATGGAAATTACCAAGCTCTGTATAGAAGTGTCCTAGTCTGATAAAATGAATGGATTTTTACTCACCAGTTCCCTTGAAAAGCATTTGTAATATTTAAAATTATTTGCAAATGGCCATGAACTTATTAGAAGATTCAAAAATACAATACTTTTTCAGTTATGCATTGAGTTTTTCAAATAAGTTTTTCTTAGATGTATTATGAATAATAGCAGTCATTTCAATTAGTTTCTTTGCTCCATTGGTGCTAGTGGAATATTGTGTTTTTTTCAGATAATTATTCTTTTTTAATGTATTTAAAATTAGTTTATCACCTTAAAATTAAATAAGCTTTCTCAGGAGTGAAGTTTACTGAGGATCTAGGTCCAAATTCTTTTCATATGCTGTCTTAAATCATTTTTATATCCTTCTCATGGAACTTAAGAGGAAGGTATTATCATTCTTGTTTTGTATGTAAGGAAAAAGGCTCAAAGAGATGTCATCTCTTGCCTGAAGTCATACAACTAATAAAAGTCAATAATATATTGAACTCAGTATACCTTGATTGTACTCACTGTACAAATAAATGAAAATAGGTTTAGGATAAGTGTTTTATTTTCTACCAAGTAACAAAAATTTAGTGATTAACTTAGAGTTAGAACATCAAGTTTAGTTTACTTCCCCCCAAGGAAGTGGCACTTAGATTCTCCAACCTTAAACCTAAGATAGCAAGAGAAATTAATACTAGAAAATGAGAGAAGAACTTTGTATTTTTTAACTATGTTGTAATCCACAGATAAAACTATATTTATTGCATACAACATAATGTTTTGAAATGTAGACAGCTTGTGGAGTGACTAAATCTAACTAATTAACATATGTATTAACTCATATAGTTATACTTTTTAAAAAATAACACTTAACATACACTTTCAGCATTTTTCAAGAATACTGTATATTATTATTAACTATAGTCACCATGCTGTACAATAGTTTTCTGAACTTATTCTTTCTATCTAACAAAAATTCTGTATCTTTTAACCAACAACTCCCCAACACCCCTCTCAATTATCCTAGCCTGTGGTAACCACCTATCTACTCTCTACTTCTAGAAGATCAACTTTTTAAGACTCCACATATGAGTGAGATCATGAGTTGTTTGTCTTTCTGTGCTTGGCTTACTTCAGTTCACATTAATATTCTCCAGATTTATCTGTGTGTTAATGCAAATGACAGGATTTCCTTATTTTATGGCAAAATAATATTTTTGTATACAAAGTGTATACAATGTGATATATATATGTGTGTGTATGTGTCTATATATTTATATTTATATATATACACATTTTGCTTATCTATTCATTTGTTAATGAGTACTTAAGTTGATTCCATATCTTGGCTATTATGAATAATGCTGAAATAAATACAGGAACACAGGTATCTTTTGACATATTCATTTTATTTCCCTTGGATTTATACCCAGTAATGGGATTGCTGAATTATGTTGTAGTCTTATTTTTATGTTTTGAGGAACCTCCAAATAGTTTTTCTAATGACTATACTAATTTACTTTCCCACAACAGTACGCAAGGGTTTGTTCCCTTTTCTTCACATTCTCGCCAATATTTGTCTCTTTCCTCTTTTTCATAACCATTCTAACAGGCATGAAGGGATATCTCATTGTGGTTTTAATTTGCATTTCCCTGATGATTAGCATTTTTAATATACCTATCAGTCTTTTATATGTCTTCTTTTGAGAGGTGACAAAATTGATTAAAGATTTTAATTGATTAAGACTGGAAACTACGAACCAATTAGAAGAAAACAGAGAAAATCCTCCATGACAATGGTCTGGGCAATGATTTTTTGGATATGATTCCAAAAGCGCAGGCAACAAAAGCAAAAATAGACAAATGGGATTACAACAAACTAACTGCACAGCAAAAGTAAATCAGCAAAGCAAAGAGATAACCTACAGAATAGGAGGAACTATTTTACATCTCATAAGGGGTTAATATCCAAAGTATATAAATAACTCAAGCAACTCAATAGCAGGAAAAAATATAACCTGATTAAAAAATAAGACAGCTGTGTTTTATCTTGGTCTTCTCTTCTGTTTACCTTATAATCTAAACTATGTTTAAATGTCTTTCTCGCTCTCTCTCTTTTTTTTTTTTTTTTTTTTTTTTTTTTTTTTTTTTTTTTTTTTTGAGACGGAGGTTCACTCTGTCCCCAGGCTGGAGTGCAGTGGCGCAATCTCGGCTCACTGCAACCTCCACATCCCGGGTTCAAGTGAATATTGTTTTACTGAAATTTATTAAAATTTTCCACCTTCATCTTTCTAACAGAAAAATAGGTATTTTTTCAGCTGACAGGTATAACCTGGGCTTGACCCTGCTAACCTATATTCTCATGCAAAACAAATAGAATAAATGAGACTTATGATTTTTCATTCTTTCTATAAATGTTTGATTTTCCTAAGGTTCAAATTATGTTTTAATTAATATGCTGAGCCCACAAGCCACTGGTGATTACATCATTATATCATTTCTTCATTTGCTCTTTTTACCCAATTGACTTGAAATGCTGTTTCTAGAACTTTTATTTGATGTTTCCCTGCCAATTTTGTTCCTGGTGTTTGATCTCCTAAAACAAGGCAAGTGCCACTAGAATAGTATGCTTTTGCTCCCAAGGCCTCCAGCTATCTGGGACAAACCAATTACAATTGGATCATTTAGCTTTTAAATGCCTACCTACCTCTTCTAACATGTTTAGTCTGCCATCTCAGAGTCTGTATAAAATAGATTCTAATGAGCCAGGTACTGCCTTGGAAGAACTCAGAAGATTAAATTCTGTTTGAATCAATATTTTAGTTTCTTTTGCTTTCTTCAAGTATTTCAAAAGAGGAAATGATTAAGAATATATTTAGTCCTTAGGTAAAAATAAACATCAAACTGCAGACAGCAGGAAGACTCAAATTATTCCTAATGATCAATGTTGTCAGCATTAAACTGCCGATATCATCATTGATCAAGAATGAAGAGTTCCTTGGTGAATAGGAGCCCTGGGAAGAAAAAAAAACAAGAAAGAATAAAAGTATTTAGGAAAAGCAGCATTTAGCTCTTTTCTTTTTTCTCCGTTCATCCTCTCTTCAAATGAGGCCACTTCCCACCTTCCTCTTGTTCTCATTTTCTATGCTTCATGCTTACAATTCTAAGGTAAGGTTTCTCAAGGCAGGAAAGTAGGTTGAGCTGTCAGGGAGGAAAGGAAAAACTTGCTAAAATGATTTGAGTCAGCTAATGAGTGACAGGATGAGAAATGTGTAAGGAACTAGCTTTCCTTCCAGGCTTCATACATTTCCAGTTCTAATCCTTCCCACTATTCAGTTTTCTCCACTGTGCTCTAGCCAGGGAACTGTGAACCCAGGGAAAGAACACCTCCAAGTACATTGACCAAAGGCTAATTTGCTTTTCTTATATCTACAGAAAAAAAATACATACATGGTTTATATATGAATAAAAACAAATACAATAGGTTTTCATAGCATAGAATATTCCCACTGGTAAACTTTATTATTATAATTTTCTATTATAATGAAACCATACTGGAGAATTCAGCCTACACTTGTGGAAGGGCCATAGGAACTGGAGAGTCTTAAGTCTGTAGGGTCTTAAGAGAGAAAGACCTTATTAGATACTGGAAATGACTTTCCAAGTTTCAGAAATCATTATAATCAGTTAGAAGTGGATGTCAAATCTTTAGAGCCATAGGAATGGCTATAAAAGAACTAACGTGTTTCTTACCCTCAGGAAAATCAGGAATCCTGGCTCTAAAGATTGCTAGAATTCTATAAAAATATAATATATATATAACATTTTAGAGATAAGTTACCAATATATGCATAAACTTTCCTGGCTGATGCCTACAATGTCTCCAAAAT
This sequence comes from Pan paniscus, assembly GCF_029289425.2. Lineage (NCBI taxonomy): Eukaryota > Metazoa > Chordata > Mammalia > Primates > Hominidae > Pan > Pan paniscus. Next base: position 116,263,028 of record NC_073253.2, on the reverse strand, counting down.
AAATCTACTCTGATGATTTAATGCTCTGTAAAATTATGGGTTGTTAAACTTTATTTATACTTTTGCATGAATAACAAGTTATGGATACATTCATGATAGTAGGGTCCAAGGAGGAGGGGAAGAGGAGGACACTGAATGCCTAAAAGAGATTGAGAGAGGAATTACAGTAAGATGAGAAAAGAACAATGAGCCTTCAGAGTTATTCTTCCTAAGTTGATTAAGAGGAAGACTTAAATGGGAATCATTATTATACTTCAATATTGTTTTATTATGCAAGAATTGAATGGTTCAACATTTAAAAGTAACTGATGCAAATGTTTAAAAATAGCTGATACTTTGAACTGTTATATTTAGGATGGTAAGTGAAAAGATGCTCTTTTACAGTAAGTTCTTTTTTCTTCTCCTTGTATTCTAGGGACAATTTCTCAAAACTATTAAATAGTTAAATATAAGATATAAATTGTATTTTTATACTGAATTATATAAAAGCAATTAAAGACAGTGAGCACTGAATAGATTTACACAACAATCTTCTTTTTTATTATACTTTAAGTTCTGGACGACATGTGCAGAACGTGCAGGTTTGTTACATAGGTATACATGTGCCATGGTGGTTTGCTGCACCCATCAACCCCTAATCCCCACATGCATTAGGTATTTGTCCTAATATTATCCCTCCCCTTTCCCCCTACTGCCTGACAGCCCCCAGTGTGTGATGTTCCCCTCCTCGTGTCCATGTATTCTCATTGTTCAACTCCCATTTATAAGTGAGAACATGCAGTGTTTGGTTTCCTGTTCCTGTGTTAGTTTGCTGAGAATGATGGTTTCCAGCTTCATCTATGTCTCTGCAAAGGACATGAACTCACCCTTTTTTATGGCTTCATAGTATTCCATGGTGTATTTGTGCCATATTTTCTTTATCCAGTCTATCATTGATAGGCATTTGGGTTGGTTCCAAGTCTTTGCGATTGTAAATAGTGCTGCATGTGTCTTTATAGTAGAATGATTTATAATCCTTTGGGTATATACCCAGTAATGGGATTGCTGGGTCAAATGGTATGTCTGGTTCTAGATCCTTGAGGAAGAACCACACTGTCTTCTACAATGGTTGAACTAATTTACACTCCCACCAACAGTGTAAAAGCGTTCCTATTTCTCCATATCCTCTCCAGAATCTGTTGTTTCCTGACTTTTTAATAATCATGATTCTAATTGGTGTGAGATGGTATCTCACTGTAGTTTTGATTTGCATTTCTCTAATGACCAGTAATGGTGAGCTCTTTCTCACATGTTTGTTGGCCACATACACAGCAACCTTAAATTAACTTCTCAGTAGAAGAGACTTGTTTATTAAACAAAGAAGTTTTATATAATTTATAATTATTATATTACCAGTATAGCTAGCTAGTAAAAACTTTAAAACTATTATTTTGTATTCTAAAAGAATTGCAATGTAGTTTATAGCCTACTTGAAATTTGTAATTTTGAATGACTTTCACAGAAGATATAACACTGAGAATTTTAAAATACTATTCACCCAGAAAAGCATGCAGCTTACTTGAAATTCTGAACAATTCACTGGTTATTTTGAAGTCTTTATGTTAAAATAAGTAAACTTTCAAATCAAAACTTTATTTGCAGTTGTGAGATCAAATTTTATCTTACAGTTATGCAATACAAAAGCAGGACTTCAGGAACAAAGGCATTGCCCTTCTTGAAGACATTGCTAGTTTTATATTAAAATCACAGAGGTTATGCTTTTTCTTATAATGTATTTTGAGTTTACTCTCAAAAGAACCTTGGATACTCTCTATCCAGATCCCTCTGTCTTATTTTTCTTTCATTTGAACTTTTCATGCATAATGCATTTTAATACTAGGGCTGCATAGAGATTTAGCAACAAAACATATGGGCATTAAATATACATGCCTGAAGTCAAACCAAACTCAGGCAATGTGAAAGCCATTAAAATTATGTTGCATTGCTTTCCTTTCTAATCACAGTAGATTGGAAGAGTAGGAGAGGTGATATCCACATGGTGAGGGACAGACTTCTCTATATAAAGAAGTATATGCCAGCCCAAATTTTAGAAAGATCATCAGTTAGTTTAGGTCCAACACTACATTTTCCTTTTTATTTATTTATTTTTTTGGCTTTTCATTGCGTTATCCGTATTTCATGATTATTGGGTGCTGTAGGGGAGGTAAAATTTTACTTTTCCTCTTTTAAGTTTGTTATTTTTTCCTAGACCTGAAATTAAATTGACATAAGACAGATCAACAGGAGAAAAGCATGAAAATTTGGTTAATACAAGTTTCATATGGCACAGGAGCCTTCATAAGGAAATAAAGGCCCAAAGATGCAATTAGAGTTGAATACCTACATATTGAATTTGACAAATAGTAGGAAGTTGTGAAAAAGTAACTAAATTATCTGGGAAGGCTAAAAGAAGATACATCTTATTCTAACAAGGTCTGTACAGAATTCTCTGGGTTTCAAGTTCCTGTCCTTGGTCATAATAATATTGCCTTCCTTCTGGTACAAGGAGGACATCTTTCATGTGGGACTGTCATCACCTGTTGTTAAGAAAGAGAAGGAATCTCAAAGTGATCTTGTTGCACCTGCTGTTTTTCAAGTACTCTTAACTCAAAATAGTGAATATGCCAGAATGGTAGCATATTTTGCGGTGGCATCGTTTTAACTCCTTCAGTGCTCTGCTTTTATAAAAAACCTGAAGTCATTCTTTCTGGGTTTTCATAATTTCATTCATCTCTTTTTCTTAATATATCACCTCTCCCTCAATCTTCTGGAAAAGTCTATATATATTTTTACAGATGAGCATTATCCAAAATGGCATTGCATGGCTGTTCTGTGCAGATCAGTTTCTGAAATCCGAGGTAGGCTGCATTCTATACTGACCATACACATTCCTGTATTAAAGATTCTGAGAACATCTACAATTAAAGAGAAACAAAGCCTTTTAATATAAGTTTTTCCAAATGTATTTAACTACAAGACATTTTTTTCATAGCACATAAAATGTTAGGAAAGACATAATGACAGAAAATACTATCCTAGATTCTAATCTCTTCTTGAAAATTGCCCTCTTACATGCAAAGTATTTAAAAGGCATATTGTTAACAATAAGGTAGTATTCAGCACTCCTAAGTCAAAACTTAAAGCTGTATTTTAAATCCACTCATATCCAACAAGCATAGACTACAGTGACTCAAAATGGCAATACCAGAGAGATTCTTCTACCAATACATAAAAGTTGAGGAAGAACTTTTAATTTGTTACTGATGTCTGACAATTTAACAGTCATTTTTGTTACTCATCTGAAGATATTCTATATAAAAATAGAATAAATTATATAAATAATGAACTGCAATAAAAACTAATCAATGTTATTGGAATCTCTTAACCTTAATATAAATTTTTAACAAATAAGCTATGTAATAGAGTACTTTAAAAATTAAAACTACATCTAAAGTAGAGAAACTCTGACCCAAATTAATAACTCCCTTAAAACTGTTCCTTTTAAACACAAAGTTAGTTAAAACACTGATGTGAAGTGGCAGTTCTTCACCAAGAGGACACAGCATATTAAAGTTAAGTGGCTTCATGCTAGAATCTTTCTTAGTTATGGATGTAACATTGTAGACATGCACACACACACACACACGCACACACTGCAGATTTGTGGCTTTTGTATGCTCCAAAAATGTTTTATTTTTACATTAAGAATACTCTATTTCTATTTCACACTGTATTTAGGTCTAGCTATGGAGCTCTCTTTAGATTTTTTTAAGGCCCCTTTAAGCATCTTTCCATTCCTTTAATGTCAAAAATATCTTTTTACCTCAGAATAATCAGGCCTCTTCTTCCTTCTCCCCTGGATTCTCCTACTCCTCCTTCAAGTTTAGCATAAGCATCACTTTTTCCAGTTTTCTTAAACGTCTAAAATTAATTTTTGCACCTGTTTTATGCTTTCATTGCACAATCTTCCTTTGTAATACTTATTGAAATTATAATTAAATAATTACTTACATAATAACATATTTTATGACAGTCTCTGTATGTGGACTGTCCATAGTACATTCATTATTATGACCCCCCAGTTTCTAGAACATGTAGCACATAGTAGGGTAATTGATAATATATTTTTGAATAAATAATGGAATTGAGTAGTAATTATGGCGTATTTTCATTTTAGCCTAGGTGAATTTATTTTGAAAGGTATCACACTGTCATTTTTATACTTGATCTCTCTCTGTTATTTTAATTTTAACAGTGTTCAGTAACTCTCCTCAGATAGATCTTGCAAGTTAGATAGCCTAGGCCCTCAGACTATTAGAATTCCTTTTTTTTTTTTTTTGATTAAACGGAGTTTCGCTCTTGTTGCCCAAGCTGGACTGCAATGGCAATGGCAGTGACCTCTGTTCACCGCAACCTCCACCTCCCAGGTTCAAGCGATTCTCCTGCCTCAGCCTCTGGGATTACAGGCATGGGCCACCAGGCCCAGCTAATTTGGTATTTTTAGTAAAGACAGTGTTTCACGATGTTAGTCAGCCTAGTCTCGAAATCCCGACCTCAGGTGATCCACCTACCTCTGCCTCCCAAAGCGCTGGGATTACAGGCGTGAGCCACCGCTCCTGGCCTTTTCACTTCCTTTCAAATAAATGTATGACCTTTATGCTCTTCATGAGAGAGAGCTAGTACAACTTCATTGCACTTCCCTGCTTCATACAGCCTCCCCGTCAACTCTGGCAGGATCCTCTCTCTCCTTTCCATAAAGGCCGACCTCTCTCAGCTTTCAGTTCTTTCCTTTTCCGGTTCATCTCTATAATTATTTTTGGAGAACTAACGAGTCTAGTGGAGGAAAGCTGAGACTGAATATTACTTCTAACTTCAAGACACATGCCTGCAAAGAATAAGGCCCCATATCGACAATGATTTGTTTGAATATTTTTATAAACATAGAAAACATAGATGCACAAAAATCATGAAAAATACATGGCATTACTTATGTCTTTAAAAGAGACAGAAACTTAAACATAAGTCAAACATAAAAAAATAATAATCCTTACAGTTCCTCAGATAATATTACTGAGAGATCCAGGTCATGAGGTCTATTCACTTATGTAACTTCGAGAAAGGCCTCTATAAATCATTTTCCATTTGCCCCAAGAATACTGTGCTGACAGCAAGCTGCACTTTTTTTTTTTTTTTCTAAATGGGAAATGGGTTAAGAAAAAAAGAAAGCAAAATTGAGCAAAAGACTGGCATAGGATACACATATATATCAATGGAATAGAATTGGAAATCCATAAATGAACTCAAATATCTCTGGGCAATTTATTTCTGACAAGAATGCCAAGTCCACCGAGTGGGTAAATAACAGTCCCTTCAAATGATGGTGCCGGGACAACTGGGTTTCCACATAAAAAATGATGAAATTGGAGGTCTACCTCATATCACATAGAAACATTAACTCAAAATGGATCAATGATCTAAGTATAAAAACTAAAACTATAAAACTCTAAAAATAAAATGTATTATTCTTCATGAATTTAGATTTGGCAGTAGGTTCTTAGATATGACTCTGAAAGCACGAGTAACAAAAGACAAAATAAACTGAACTTCATCAGTCTTAAAAACTTTTGTAACTTAAAGGACATTATTATAAAATTGAGAAGACAAACTGTAGAATGAGAAAACCTTCATAATTGAAAAACATATTTGCAAATCATGCATCTGATAAGGGTTTAATATCCAGAATATATAACAAAAACTCCTAAAACTCAAAAACACAAAGACAACCCAGTGAAAACAAATGGTCAAATGACTTGAATAGACATTTCTCCAAAGAAGATATGCAAATGGCCATTAAGCACATGAAAGGATGCTCAACATCATCAGTCATGGGGAAAATGCAAATCCAAACCGTAATAAGATATCATTTTATACCTATTAGGATAGACATAATTTTAAAAATGATTGGAGAAACTGAAATGCTCATTCATTGCTTATATGAATGTAAAATAGTCCAACTGCTATGGAAAAGTTTGGCCATTCCTTGAAAAGTTAAACCATATGAGCCAGCAATTCCACCTTCAGATATGTACCCCCCAAAACTGGAAAGAGGTACAGAAAGAGATGCTTGTATGTCAATATTTATTTCAGCATTACACACATTAGTTAAAAGGTGGAAATGACTCTAGTATCTATCAATAGTTGAATGATGAATCAAAATGTGGTATATGCTCACAGTGGAATATTATTCAGCCATAAAAAGAAATACCTCTGATGCATGTTACAACAAGGATGAACCTTGAAAACATTATGTTAGTGAAATAAGCAAGATAAAAGGGGACAATTATTATTATTGCAATTTTATGAAATATTGAACGGAAAAATGTGTAAGTAAACTAGGGATTACTGGGGCAAAGGTGAGGGGTCATTAAGGAGTTATTGCTTAAAGGTTACTAAATATCTGTTTGAGATGATGAAAACATTTTGAGATAGATAGTGATGATGGTTGCACAATATTGTGAATGTGATTAATGTCACCAATTTGTACACTACAAAATAAGTGGCGACTATTTTACCAAAATAAAATTTTATGCCATATATATTTCATGTTACAGAGATATTTTTACCAAAATAAAATTTGACTCATATAATTAATGAATATTTAAGTTTTGTATTAAAATGATGCACAAATAAAAGAAATTCTGCTGGGACCAAAAACAGAAAAAAAAGAAAGAAGTTCATTCCTTGCTCTTCTTTACAGGGAAATTAATTGAATCGCATATCTTGAAACCACAAAGTCATGGTTACACTTACAGTCTGAACAATGTATCAAATTTTAGAGTCCCCATAAAAAATTTAAATGCAAGGGTGAATATTTATTTTCAATAAGGAAGTGCATCACAGCAAATTGCAACTCAAAAAAACTGACGTATGTAAAAAAAATCCCAAGAATCTGCACATACATGATTTTTATTAATTGACTTTCTGATATACCTCTATGCTTTTCCTATTTCTTTTGCTCTTTATTCTTTGAAATTTTCTTCATATAATTATGATTTCTGAACCATTTTACACAGGAAGAATAGAAAGATGATTCAATATTTTCACTAGTATAATCTGCACCAAAAAGTTTACTTTTTGTGATAAGAGTTATTTTCATGCCCTAGGAACCTCAGTATCCCTTCAGGGAATTTTATCTGCAGCCATTACAGTTTACTTTCCCTCACCCTACTGACCCCACCTGTCCTGCAGGAGCAAATGTTTGCCCTAAAGGCCATGCTCATATTCTAAGGGATTTAATGCACATCTCAGATAAAGTTCTGAGCTTTCTTAGGCGATCTCTAGATGGAGTTTTTTGATACTATTTCCATATACACTTCAGCCTCAGAAGTTTCAGTGTCTCCCAAAATAACGAGATTTCATAAAAGCATTTAATGTTACAGCTCAGAATGACCATGAAAAGCATCTAGTCCAGGGCTTTTTAAACTTTACTCATCTAAATTCCACTATCACAATTTTGCCACTTCCATATACCACCTTTGCAGTTATTTGCTTAGAATTTATTGTCTAATTGTTTACTTAGTCATGCATGTTAATCTGGCTTGACACAATTATATTCATAAAATCTCATGCTTAGATTGAAATGTGTATATATATATATGTTTGATGTACATTAAAATACATTTATACATACAAAAGAAAAAATGTTGATGATTTAGAAATAAGAAATCTCAATGATGAAAACTACATAGAAATCTTGCATTTTTAAAAGTAATTATCATTTTTATTTAAGTGAAGTAGTGAAACAGTAATGTGTTTCCTGTTTTTCTCTAGGAATTTTTTTTAACAAGAATGATGTTCATTAGATTATAGTAATGCTCAGTGCACTCAAAAGTCATTTTAATCAAGTGAAAAAAAGGAATAAAATTGAGTAATAAAGAAAGCAGGTGAGGGAGCCAGGCCCAGGGTTAACGGGGGACAGAAGAAACGCTTTGCTTTGGCCACTTCCTCTATGAATCTATAAAAAAATTCCCTCTCATTTCTACATGTAGAAACAATCATTCCACACTTTACACACTATATAGCCTTCTGCACTTTGTTGTTTACCTTTTTCTCCCACAGCCTTCAAGCTCTTGGGAGCACTGAATAGGCCTTACTATCATAGACATTTCTATTGCCTGGTATCATCTTAAGTATCTGGGAGGTATTCACTATTATTGAATAAATGGCCAGAAAAGTATGTATAAAAACAGACACCTAGAAAAATCACTTTAATACTTATTGTAAATATGGATAAATAATAATAATAAATAAATAGAATAGCAAATCTAAGATCAGGACACCCATAAGAAGAACTGAACGAATACAGATTTAAGACGATAAAGACTAGAAGATTTTTTTGTAAACTTCTGTGCTCTGACATGTCAGTAAACTCCCAGTTTAAAAAAAAACTCACGAAACACATATAATTGGCTTAAACCAAGACACAACAAGCCATGCATACCTCTGATTCTTGAAACTAGGAACAGATACTTGTTGAAGACATAGAAGACATGGTCTTACCCTCCCATCAGCTACGTTTTCTTTACAATGTTATATTTTATGTCCAAAGAGACTTCTGCCAATATGAGACTTCTAACTGGACAGCCAGTATATTTCCTAAAGGATTATTTAAAACACAACTCCATTTGTTTTAGCACTTTGCCAAACTTCAAATATTTTTTGATCAGGAAAACAGACACCATCCCTATCACCATGATGGTTTTTGCCTAATGAGAGAGAGACAATAAATAATTTTTAAAGCCATGCATAATTGCAAATTTTGATAAATGCCAAGAAGAAAACACCCAAGATAAACTGAGGAAATATATGGGGAACTTACATAGGGATAAACAAGAAAAGACTTCCCAAGGAACAGAAGATCAATTCCAAGTCTGATAGAACAATCCTTATAAAAGCAGCAAGACAGAGAATTCTAGGCAGAAAAGTGTTTGAAAAGTCCCTGAGTTGAGAAAGTGCTTGGTTGAGCCTAAAAATGTACAGAAGACGAGGGAGACTAGTGTGTTTCAAATGTAGCAGAGAAGGAGCTGAGATGAGTTTGGAGAAGAAATTCAAGCCCAGATTGTACAAGGTACTACAGGCAGTAAGAAGTTTTGCTTTCATTCTATGTGTAATACAAAGTATGCTAATGGTTGTAGATATGTACGGCTATGCAGGATGAGTAAGATCTGGAGGCTGTGGTTAATAGTACTGTATTGTACATTTGAAATTTGTGAACAGTAGATCTTAAATGTTCTCATCATAAAAAGCATGGTAACCATGAGAGGCAATGGATATGTTCATTAGCTTGCTGGTGGTGATCATTTCATAAAGTAAACCTATATTAAAACATCCATGCTGTATACCTCAAAATTATGCAATTTTTATTTGTCAGTTATACCTCAACCAAGCTAGAAAAAGTAAAAATTGAAAGGAAAAAAGGCAAGATGCAAGAAGGCTAATAATAATTATTTCAGCTGCTTGGTGAATAATAGATTAGAAGAGGTAATAGAAAAATTGGGAAAACCATCAGAAATCCATTAAATTGCTCAGGAGATAGGTAACAAAATTTAGGATAATTTCATTATGATAATGATGGTGGATGACGATGGTTGGCATGGATAGAAACGGAAGATTTAGAGACATTATTTGGGAAGTCGATATTAATATTGCAAGATAAAATTTAAGATGTCGAGCTTCTGTCTTGACTAACTACATGTGTGCCATTTACTGGAAAAGGTAAAAATAAAAGAGCAAGGGATATGAAGAGGAAAACCAGTAGTTTAGTTTTGAACTCATGAAGATTACAATGCTTGTAAAACATCCACGTTTTAGGTAGGTAGTGGGCAATTGGAGACACAAGTCTTTAAAACTTGTATATATAAATCTCACGATATAAATATGGATGATATAAATCCAAATTACACATAAATGTAGAATATGAATGATATAAATTTTAAATGAAATTAATTAGATCCAGTAGAGGGAAGAATTTAATAATATAGGAAGGGTCAGTAGCAGAGATAGAGGGAGAGAAGTCCTTAAAAATGCAGTAAGAGGTTGGTTTCTAGATTGGCCTTTTATAGGTGAGGTGACATCTTGTGTTTTTGAGAAGACAACAAGTAGCAAATTGGTGCAGAGAATGAAAAATGTGCAGTTTTGGTGTCGGGAAAGTGGAGAAAGTCTCTTCTAAAGGTTTCATTATTTTTTCAGGTTTGAGAGACAAGAAAAAAGGTAAAATAGTCATCATAAAAGATGAATAAAGAAACCAGAAACTCTTCAAGTTTTACAACCAAAAATTACCCAAACCTCCTAAATGGGTTGGATGTCCTCTTAGTCAGGACATTCTGGCAGAGTTGTGCCACACTTAAGAGACCAAGGTTGAATCATCTTAGACATGCTGCCTATTAGAAGTGGGGCAATGAAAACCGAATGGTTCCCAGGGAAAGACGGCTTAATTTAAATGTCCCTATTTCACAAAGCCCACTAAAATAAGCATGGCTTTAAAGCTTAAATAATCAGAAGGCATTTTTCTTGTTCTAGTTTTCTACTCTGTTGAAGGATTTCTGCCAGAAGAATAAATCACACAGAAGAGCCTGTTCTCTCCGGATTTCTAACAGTCACTAAAATGCAGAGCATAATGTTGCAGTGAACTTCAAATTTTAGTACGCATTTTACTATGCAATTTCTGGAGCCTGCCCTCAGAGAATATGATTATATGTTTGGAGTTATATGCAATTTTAATTAGTTCCTCAAATGATTTTGAGGCATGGACTATATTTTGAGAGAAATAAAATAGGGATGAACCTAAATGGTAGATGTAGTGACTTCAACATTTTATCCATGTGCATTATCTTTAAGTTCAGGGATTATTATAATAGGAATTAAGAGCATCAAAAAGCAGAAAAATATATATGTATTTTCTATATATAATTGGGATACATAAGTTTTGCAATCTGATGAAGGCAAATTAAAGACAAACACTATGATTTTAAGATTCTCTGTTTTGACACATCTGTCGAAACCTAAACTCGGGTAGAGGTGAATTGACATCAATTTTATTTAACAAATATACTTTTAGACATAGAACTAAAATTAAAATTGATTTTACTACAACTAAAGCTACACAGCTGGCATTAAATTGCTGTTGAGTAAGACAAAGCATATGACAAGAACATATTTCCAAAGGTGCATTATAGAACTGTCAAAATATTCTGAAATATAAATCTTTACTTTACAATCACTTTATAACTATTTCTTTAAGGTAATATTTCTCTCTTTATATGTTAAAATATTTTGTCTAATAAGTCAAATAACCAGATAAGATAATGCAGAACACAATAAAACAAGTTTAAATGCTTATTTTATCAAGATTTTAAAAATAGCAGTAGCCCAGCAAGCATTTACATTTTCAACTATATTTTTGAAATTGTCTTAAAAAATAAAGGACACTATACTAGCAATAAAGGAGTAGTAGAAGATAGTATAAGGAAGACAAAAAAAGTTTTTACATGATGTTTACATTTCTGAACTTTTTCTAGAATTATTAAAGCTGGAAGAAATGCATTTTTAATATTCCAAATTTAGGAATTAAACATTTCAATTATTTTTTGCTTTAATTTTATATGTAGAAACCAGTGTTGACTTAGAAACCCAGAGCCTGTAGCCAGGATGGCTGAGTGATCATGAGCAAACGTCTTTCAGTTTTCCCATCTGTAAGATAGGATAATAGTGATATATACTATAAGTCTTCTGAAAGTGTGAAATGAATTAATATACAAAAAGCCCTTACACCAGGATCTGGCACATATTAAATACTCTGTATTCACTCTTAGTAGCATATAAATTTTATTTTAATATTTAATTTGAAGTTTTTCTGCTATTTTATCCAAATTACTCTGAAATTATTCTGAGGGTAGTTTATACACCCAGTGGCAGCTGAGATTACCATGTGGCAGAGTGCAGACAAAAAAAGATGTGTTTGGAAGTCTACTGGAGATTTAAAGTTTGTTTTGGTGTATAAAGAAGGAATCCAGGACATGAATGACATTGTGGAGATGCTACACCCATATTGGACTTACTTTCTTCAGACTTCTTGTAAGTGAGGAAAATACATAGTTATTTGGTTAGGAAGTTGTTTTTAGGTTGCTACATGCAGCCACAGAGCCTAATTGATAGATCCAGTAAACTTCGATTTTTTCTGAAGAAACAAAGTATCATCTGCATTTTGATCATCTGAAAACGAAAACTAGAAAGTAATTTTCCAAATGCATTCAATAGCTAGATAGCAGAACCACAACATTCAGGTCCCTTGATTCTCTATTCTGTCCAATCATTCTGACATTGCTCTGCTCTGGTTCTCTACTTCTACCTGACAAATATCGCTTCCATCCCATTTCCCTTGAAGGTAAATTATAGATCCTCTTCTTTGCATCTCTGTAAGTTTCCTCAAGGGAACTACATATTAGTGCTTCTGGATCTTGTCTCTTAATCATAAATTTCCTTTTCTATTTCTCTTTGAAGGAAGAAATAATATTTTCCTATGCATTTAAGCACCTGAGAAATGAATGAGCTGAAATGAATGATTTGTTTTAGAAATAAAGAAGCAAAGTTTTAAGAGTAGTATAGAGTTAGTGTCACAGAAATTCAATTTCATGTTAACAGTGACATTGGCAACTAGTATTATTGAATGCTTGCTATGTACTGATGATGATGCGTGGCAGTTATCAAATGTTTGCTATGCCCCATGTCCTATACATGAATTAACTCATTTAATCCTCAAAATATATTTATGAGCTTAACATTGTTATAATTCCTCTATGATAGATGCAGATATTGAGGTCATGTGATCCTCAAATACATGTTGGTAACCACTAGAATTAACTTACCTCTTATTTCCATTGTCAAAGCATTCTACTTTCCCTTAGCTTGAAGAAAAATGAATTACTTGCAATGTAGCTATCAAGTCTTTAAATATCTCTTTTTCTGTACTACTCAGTCTGACCACATTCTTCCCATCTAAAACTTGCTTTGACTTCTAGGTTCCCCCTTCCAGACAGATACCACTTTGCAAAAAAATATTTTTGTGCCCCTCTATATTCCTACAAATAATTTCCTCATTTGGGCTTCTATCCCAATTTGCCAAAATTATTATTATTATTTATTATACTTTAAGTTCTGGGGTACATGTGCAGAACGTGCAGGTTTGTTACATAGGTATACATGTACCATAGTGGTTTGCTGCACCCATCAACCCATCATCTACATTAGTTATTTCTCCTAATGCTATTCCTCCCCTAGCTCCCCAGACCCCAACAGGCCCTGGTGTGTGATGTTCCCCTCCCTGTGTCCATGTGTTCTCATTGTTCAGCTCCCACTTATGAGTAAGAACATGCCATGTTTGATTTTCTGTTCTTGTGTTAGTTTGCTGAGAATGATGGTTTTCAGCTTCATTCATGTCCCTCCAAAGAACATGAACTCGCCCTTTTTTATGGCTGCATAGTATTCCATGGTGTATATGTGCCACATTTTCTTTATCCAGTCTATCATTGATGGGCATTTGGGTTGGTTCCAAGTCTTTGCTGTTGTGAACAGTGCCACAATAACTATACGTGTGCATGTGTCTTTATCATAGAAGGATTTATAATCTTTGGGTATATACCCAGTAATGGGATTGCTGGGTCAAATGGTATTTCTAGTTCTAGATCCTTGAAGAATTGCCACACTGTCTTCCAGAATGGTTGAACTAATTTACACTCCCACCAACAGTGTAAAAGCGTTCCTATTTCTCTCCATCCTCTCCAGCATCTGTTTCCTTTTTTTTTTTTTTTTTTTTTTTTTTTTTTTTGAGGCGGAATCTTGCTCTGTCATCCAGGCTGGAGTGCAGTGGCGTGATCTTGGCTTACTGCAGACTCTGCCTCCCAGGTTTATGCCATTCTCCTGCCTCAACCTCCTGAGTAGCTGGGACTATAGGCATCTGCCACCACGCCCAGCTAATTTTTTGTATTTTTAGCAGAGACGGGTTTCACCATATTAGCCAGGATGATCTCGGTCTCCTGATCTCATGATCCACCCTCCTGGGCCTCCCAAACTGCTGGGATTACAGGTGTGAGCCACCGCGCCTGGCCTGTTTCCTGACTTTTTAATGATCACCATTCTAACTGGTGTGAGATGGTATCTCATCGTGGTTTTGATTTCCATTTATCTAATGACCAGCGATGATGAGCTTTTTTTCACGTTTGTTGGCTGCATAAACGTCTTCTTTTGAGAAGCGCCTGTTCGTATCCTTTGCCCACTTTTTGATGGAGTTTTTTGTTTTCTTCTTGTAAATTTGTTTAAGTTCTTTGTAGATCCTGGATATTAGCCCTTTGTCAGATGGATAGATTGCAAACATTTTCTCTCATTCTGTAGGTTGCCTGTTCATTGTGATGATAGTTTCTTTTGCTATGAAGAAGCTCTTTCATTTAAGTAGATCCCATTTGTCTATTTTGGCTTTTGTTGCCATTGTTTTTGCTGTTTTAGTCATGAAGTTTTTGCCCATGGCTATGTCCTGAATGGTATTGCCTAGGTTTTCTTCTAGGGTTTTTATGGTTTTAGGTCTTACGTTTAAGTCTTTCATCCATCTTGAGTGAATTTTTCTATAAGGTGTAAGGAAGGGATCCAGTTTCAGCTTTCTGCATATGTCCAGGCAGTTTCCCAAAACCATTTATTAACTAGGGATTCTTTCCCCATTGCATGGGCCCCAGACTCCCGCTTCTCTGCCTTTACAACTATCATAACTTGCATCTTAAGAATTAAACTTATCTTTGCTACAGGCCTTAAGGATTATCCTGACCAACAATTCTTAACAGCTCGAAGGCCCCACTACTATGTAAGTGTTTGGGAAGGATGCACTTGAACATCACCCACCTTTAAGAAAGCCCAAAATGTTACAGAGATTATTTTAACATAGCAATGACTCTAAAAATGTTCTTGTGTTTAGAGTGCAAAATATTGATATGTTGAAAAAATATATTAAAATATTCTGGAAGAAATCACTTCTAAACATTATAGTATAGTAGATGAAGTTAGACTGCAAAACTCTTGAATGTAGGGACCACTGACTTTTATATTTTATAAAATAAATTTTCTCTCTCTCCCTCTCTTCCACTCTGTTTTAGAAAGTTAATTATGCACCTCAATTCATGGCAAATGACCACCATTAGTCTTTCAATTCAATTATTTAGTATATTTTAACTATTCCTCATGCATTCCTTTCTCTTCCAAAAGGGTGAATTATTCTAATATGTTTGATATGTATACATTTATTTCTATGTAGTCTTATAAAAGTGAATTGTGTTTGTTCTTATATTTTTAGCTTACTAAAATGATATTGAACTGTAGAGTTAGTGATTTTTACTTTTTTCGCTAAGCATGTTGTTTTCAACATGCGTGTTCATCTGACCTCTTCTCTAGTGTTTCCGAGTAGTACATCACAGTGTACATCCACCACATCTACCTACCCATCGTGAAATTACAGATGTTTGGAGATAATCCAACTTGCCAATATCTTAAGCAATGCTGCAAAAAATAACCTGTGCATTTTCTCATGTGAACTTCTATAAGAATCTCTTTGAGCTATATGTCCAGGATAGAAATTGCTAGTTCATAAGGCATATGAATATTTGGTTTTACTAAGTACTGCTTGGCTGCTTTCTAAAAAGCCTGCAGCAATGAGAGCTCCTATAGTCCACATCCTGAGATACGCTTGGCATTATCCGGGTTCTTAATATATCTAAAATGACATATAGTTATATAGTTGTTATTTCTCTAGCTACCAATAAATATGATAATCTCTTCATAAGCTTTTTTCCTGTGAACTCTGAAGAGAAATATACTAATTAAAAATAATTATTTTATGTGGTCAATCAAAGCCAGTGATGTCCCTCAACTTATTCAGATCATCTTCTATGTTTATTATTAAGTGTGAAATTTTTCCACAAAATACTTGGTTGAAAATTAATTTATTGTATTCTTGGTTAAGCTAAGTCCCAAATACATTGTAGCTACATGGGTATTTTAAGTGTTTTATTGTCATTTATATTTGGTTATAATTGGTATAGAAGGGAATAATATTGATTTTATACTATTCATTATTTTAACCAACAACTTTATGATTTCATTAAATTATATCTTTAATCCAAATAGTTTATTGACTGTGACCATTTTCGATTGACTTTAGGTAAATGGCCACTTAATCTAACTAAAATCTTTTGTTTATGTTTCAATTCTTACACTTCTGCTTCTTTTTTCTTCAGAGCATTAATAGTGACATCCATAGAACCCTTCCTAACAGACTGGAAGGAGGAACATGGAGCAGACTTTTTTCCAACACAGCCTAGATATTTATGGCTCGAGTCTTTACAGTTAATTCAATTCAGAATGAGGAAATAATTTTGCATAATCCTACAAGTTATTTTTAGTAGATTTTAGCAGAATTGTTTACCACATTTTTAGCACATATAATGCAGCCAACACTTCTGTCATTGGCTAGCACATTTTAAAAATATTTCCATTCTAAAGCTCTCCAAACCTTATTATAAAACCATGCTTAAAAAATATAACTAATAACTGCATTTGGAAGATATGCATTGTGGATGGAAACAGAATTTACATTCATTGGTAAGAAAAATACTTGATATTTTCTAACATGTTTTCTCAATGATAAAAATCATATTATCATTGCCAGCTAAAATATGAATAATGATAAAAATTTATTTATACTGTTTACCATTTTTTTTTGTCCTCAGTTTCTTAATCAGGACTCTAAGAAATCTTAGAGTTTTCCAGTGGCATCTATTGTTTCTGTTGCCATTCTCAGCATCTCATCCCTCACTTCTTTTGCCGATAGTACCTCAATTATTCATTCATAAACTTCCCCCCCCGCCCCACTCACCCCTCATTTACTCCAACAATGGATCTGTGACTCATACCCAAACAGCAGAACATCCAGTGCACACTAGTTATAGTGACTGGTTCAAGGATTAGCATATGGGTTGAGCCAGGTCAATGAGTCTCTAACCTGGGATTTTACTGCAAAAAGAAGCTCTCTTTCCCACAAGGATATTAAAAGTGTTAAAATTGAATGTCTAAACTACAGATGGTCCTCTTGCCACTCTTATCACAGGAGAGCAGAGGCACAGATTCCTGATGACACTATTTGAACATCTGGTTTCAACTTTGTTGGAAATGAGCTTTACCCTGAGCTTCTCAGTTTCTTATTAAAATCAGCTTGACTTGGTTTTATATTTTTTCAACTGGGAAAGTCTTAACTAATAATTTGATTCCAATGATTGTTTTTGAGGTTTATAAAAACTATGAAGTTATTTGCAAATGCTCTGTGTGTATGTGAATGTGTGTAACGGTATTTTTTTACAGATTTACAGATTTTTTTACAGTTTTTACAGATTTAAGATTTGCTCTGATGAATGGCATATTAGACTGCCGATTTCTGTTAAAAGGTTATCTTTAAAGTTTCAAAGAAGATAAGTCAAAAAGTAATTAAAAATCAGTCATTAACATTTTCAGGACTTTATTGTTTGTAAGTTAATTCATGAGTGTTTGCAGGAAGACAAAGATCAGGAAAGCTGTTTCTTAGCAGCCAATGTCCATGGCTAAACAAAATGTTTTTAACCAAAACTTTATTCAGAAAATAGAAACTCTATTACAACTATACAAATAAACATGCATTACATAAACTTGACTTACTATATGCAAATATACATAATTCAATTTAAGGCATAAAAATTAATTTATTAAAAATAAACATAAATATGTGCACTAGTTCATAAAAGACAGTCTAATGTGAATGAGATCATTTTTAAAATTTTCATCTGAAGATAAGAATATAATAAAACTCTTGAAGATAGTGAATTGCTTCAATCACTTAGAAAGAACTTGACCCACATGGGATATTCAGTAAACCTTTTAGGATTTTACTCCTTGAAATTTCAACTAATTATTATATACACAAGAATTAGATACTTGAGGAAGCAATAAATTGTTATAGCACAACTATTGGTAACTAAAAGTGCAGAAGATGTGCTTTATTCTTTGAAAAGCCTAGGAACTATTTTTCTTTAATTATACTTTTTTTTTTTTTTTTTTTTAATCAGAGACTGGGTTTCGCTTTGTTGGCCAGGCTGGTCTCAAACTCCTGGCCTCAAGCAATCCTCCCAAAATGCTGGGATTACAGATGTGAGCCATGGCACTCAGACCAGGAAGCTATTTCTTTATGTAAATATAGGTATGTCTCTACAGCTGGACTTAAACGTGCATCATGACGATCAGGTTTGTTGTTGTTTGTTTCCAAGATAGTTATTCAAACACAAAGGTCATCGTAGTTAAAACTGATAGATGCAAGAGGAAGATAAGGGGGAAGGTCCCAGGAGAATTTCCCACTGGTCCGCACACGGGAAGGATGGAGTGGAGCCTTGGGAAGTTCCCGCTGTTTTCAGGGGGAAGGATCCTGGCCTCTCCTGTTCCTGGGTGGTAAGCTGGGATTCAGTCTGTGAGGCAGAAAACCTGCGAGCAGAACTCTATCTCTCTGACTTTGCTGAGAGTTATTTTTCTTTTTCCCCTTTGCCAGTTAATTCCGTTCCCCCTTACCCTTCTAATTGTCTACGTGACTAACTTTTCCTGGTTGTGTGGCAAGAACCCGTTTTTTTCTACAACAAAACAACCTGCATCATGGTCTTTATAATACACTACAACTAAAGTAGTGATATCATTTGTTGTCCAACTGTGATAATTTTGAGAGTGAAGATGGTTCTGATAATAATTGTGCTGGGATGAAAACCGAAGCTGTCATGAACAAACTGAAATATATGATTATCCTAGCTACAAAATCCTATCCTGAAATATGTGATTATCCTACCTAGTTCAAAATTATTTCCTTTTTTTTCTGGAAAAACAGATGAAACTTTGGAACATTCTTTACAGAATAGGCTCAGGATGGCAAATCTCCCATTGATTGCTGTTTGGAACACTGAGCTAATTGAAAGGTCATCTTAGAGCTCAGCAGGAAGACTTGCCATGATCAATTTTCAGTAGAGGAGTCAATGATACAGGTGTGGAGTAATTTTTGGCTTTGATGGAGAATTTTTTTTATGATTGGAATAAATTTTTTATTATACTTTAAGTCCGGGAATACATGTGCAGAACGTGCAGGTTTGTTACATAGGTATACATGTGCCATGGTGATTTGCTGCACCCATCAACCCATCATCATCAACCTATCATCAACCAGATAGTATTTCTCCTAATGCTATCCCTCCCCTAGCTCCCAAGTCCCCAACAGGCCCCAGTGTGTGATGTTCCCCTCCCTGTGTCCATATGTTATCATTGTTCAACTCCCACTTATGAGTGAGAACATGCAGTGTTTGGTTTTCTGTCTCTGTGTTAGTTTGCTGAGAATGATGGTTTCCAGCTTCATCCATGTCCCTGCGAAGGACATGAACTCATCCTTTTTATGGCTGTATAGTATTCCATGGTGTATATGTGCCACATTTTCTACATCCAGTCTAACATTGATGGGCATTTGGGTTGGTTCCAAGTCTTTTCTATTGTGAATAGTACTGCAATAAACATACGTGTGCATGTGTCTTTATCGTAGAATAATTTATAATCCTTTGGGTATATACCCAGTAATGGAATTGCTGGGTCAAGTAGTATTTCTAGTTCTAAATCCTTGAGGAATCACCACACTGTCTTCCACAGTGGTTGAACTAATTTACACTCCCACTAACGGTGTAAAAGTGTTCCTATTTCTCCATCCCTTTGTTTTGAGCCTATGTGTGTCTTTGCATGTGAGATGGTTCTGCTGAATACAGCACACCAGTGAGTCTTGACTCTATCCAATTTGCCAGTCTGTGTCTTTAAATTGGGGCATTTAGCCCATTTACATTTAAAGTTAGTAGTATTATGTGTGAATTTGATCCTGTCATTATGATGCTAGCTGGTTATTTTGCCCATTAGTTAATGCAGTTTCTTCATAGTGTCTATAGTCTTTAAATTTTTGTATGTTTTTTGCAGTGGCTGGTACTGCTTTTGCCTTTCCAAATTTACTGCTTACTTCAGGAGCTCTTGTAAGGCAGGCCTGGTGGTGGCAAACTCCCTCAGCATTTGCTTGTCTGTAAAGGATTTTATTTCTCCTTCACATAAGAAATTTAAAGCAGTTTTTCTAATTCTGTGAAAAAAGTCAATAGTAGCTTGATGGGTGTAGCACTGAATCTATAAATTACTTTGGGCAGTATGGCCATTTTCACGATATTGATTCTTCTTGTCCATGAGCATGGAATGTTTTTCCATTTGTTTGTGTCCTCTTTTATTTCCTTGAGCAGTAGTTTTAGTTCTCCTCGAAGAGGTCCTTCACATTCCTTGTGAATTGTATTTCTAGGTATTTTATTCTCTCTGTAGCAATTGTGAATGGGAGTTTCCTTGTGATTTGGCTCTCTGTTTGTCTACTATTGGTGTATACAAATGCTGCTTGTGATCTTTGCATATTGATTTTGTGTACTAAGACTTTGCTGAAGTTGCTTATCGGCTTAAGGAGTTTTTGGGCTGAGACAATGGGGTTTTCTAAATATACAATCATGTCATCTGCAAACAGAGATAATTTGACTTCATCTCTTCCTATTTGAATACACTGTATTTCTTTCTTTTGCCTTATTGCCCTGGCCAGAACTTCCAATATTATGTTGAATAGGAATGGTGAGAGAGAGCATCCTTGTCTTGTGCTGGTTTTCAAAGGGAATGCTTACAGATTTTGTCCACTCAGTATGATACTGGATGTGGGTTTGTCATAAATAGCTCTTATTATTTTGAGATAAATTCCATCAATACCTAGTTTATTGAGAGTTTTTAGCTTGAAGGGGTGTTGAACTTTATAGAAAGCCTTTTCTGCATCTATTGAGATAATAGTGTGGTGTTTGTCATTGATTCTGTTTATATGATGGATTACGTTTATTGATTTGTGTATGTTGAACCAGTGTTGCATCCCAGGGATGAAGAATTCCTTTGCGAAATGCCAGAGATACTTGGAATTCTGGATTACTGATGCCTATAATAAATAAAAAATCTAAGTTTTATATTAGGCAATTATGATATATACAGTCGCTTCTTTAAAATTATTAAATTTCTATAATCAGAAAAAAAGCATGGAAATGTTGAAGTATGGATAAGATTAAAAAGTCCAAGTTAATATAAGAGGAGGCTTTAAAATCATAAAAAATTTATTGATTTGCTTTGAAGAATCACTTTGTTCACTGTTTTATGCACAAAAACTAGAATGGCGTATTGGTGCTTCATAAATAATTTAATAATGAATACATGGATATTTACATACACACCTGTGATCTTTTTTATCTTTCTCTATTTCAATCACTTCCCACAAAAGGCAGGGGTATTAAGGGTTAGAAAAGAGCGAGACTGTTCAGCAAGCCCTAGAATGGTGGAGAGAAATGCCACGCACGGCTTCTGGAAAGAACTGTGGTGAGATAGGGAGGAGTCCATTCTTAAACAGACGTATCTCCAACTAGCAGTCTGATCTTAAAATCTGACCTCAAGATATGTAAACTCTCTCAGCATCTCTTATCTTTAAAATAAGATAAATAAGCCTAACATTTTAATGTCCCTTAAAGTTTTATAATTTTAAGTCATGGCTTTTGTTCTCATACAAGTGGCCTATGCTGCTGCATATTAACAGGGAGACTGTTAAAGTGGATGGTTAAAGTCTTAAAGGTTTTCTAGCTATTCTATCTCATTTCAATTCTTTCTTCAATCTAATTTCAAAACATTTCATCAAATTTTCCCCAATATTTTTGGTGTTTCTTAATTACTTGGGGTGGAGAATATCTGATAATACTTTTCCAATATTTTGTTAACAAATATCTGAGAAAAATATGCATTTGGCAGAAAATCATAAGAGATTTACTACCTATGACAATTGGTGCCTGAGTAACATTAGTGGCTATGTATCCATGTTGGTAATTTAGAGGGGTTGGTCTGACTGACTATTATTCTCATGTTGTTTAAGGTTATCTCAATTAGCAAACCATGATCCAAGTCTGACACAATTATTAGAATGAACAGATTTTTCTCAACATGTCTAATAGCTGCTGAGAATGAACTGAGGACCCCAGGAAATAATTTCCAATTCACACAAGGGCTCCAATCTAATTTATTTCGTGTGCTCAGTTATCAAAATTAGAATGTTGCTTTCCTGGGGTTAGAGTAGGAAATTTGTACATCTCTATACTGTTTGACATATTATAATAAATACATAGTACTTTTGCAATTGAAAGATGAAGTAAAGTAGAAGATATCTGACTAAAGGCATCACCTCCTCCACAAAGAACAGAAATAGTGAGTATGTAATCAAACAACAAATGGAGCATCTAAGAGATAACATTGGAATTCAGTAGAGAAATAAAAAAAAAAAAACCTGAGAAATGGAAGAAGTGGACAGTGAGGTAGCTGGTTCAGTTGGGATCATCTGGGAGCCTGGAGAAGCTTCCCAGTGCAGAGGAAAAAGACAAGTGAGAGATATTCAGCAATCTACAGTCCCACTATGGATTCCTGGAACCCTAGCCATAGAAGAGCCCCTCATTTCTGTGAGCCCTGAGACTAGTATAGGGAGCAATGGCATTGTTCCAGGGAGAGAGATTTCATGTTGGATCCCACACACCCCTGAGACCCAAGCAGTTAGAGCATGGGGCCATTTGAGTGCCCAGGTTCCCAGCCTGCATTCTGCCTGAGGGCCCAACAGCTCCTGCATCTCTACATCCCTGGAACCCCACTGACATCTCCCCATGTCCACTCAGAGGGCTGCTGCTGTGCAATACCAGCTGGACCCCCAGGAGTGCAGCAGGGTCCCCAGCACTGTAACCCACACGGTGTACTATATACCCAGAAATGGGAAGTGAAGCACAGAGAGGAGGCTGCCTCCAGGACAAAGCGAACAAAAATATGCACTTCACAAAGCCCCAAAGCTGCCTGCCTGGAGCTGCTATCACTGACAGCAATTCAGCCCTCACCAGCAGCAGGTCAACTGTGCACTTGCATATAGCTGAGATCAGGCTTCCCCCAACCCACTCAGTGGCTATCATAGCTGCCACCACAAAAGCACACTGCCTGGAGGGCTGAGTATTACCCTTTCCTGACCAAAAGCACCACTGAAGAGCCTGAGGATAGGTCCACCTGGTGTGGCACTGCTCCTCCAGTGCCCCAGGGGCCTAGGGATTATCACACCCCATATACCATCACTGGCATTTGTGCACTCCTCCTGGAGACCTGAGCATGAACTCACCCAGCCTGCCACCACCACTACTTCTAGCACCCACTTGAATGTACCGTCTGGAGTCCTGAAGACTGGACCACTCAGCTTGTTGCAGCCACAGAAAATATCATCCTGTGCTGCCTGCAAGCCCAGGGTTTTTTCCCATCACTGCTACTGCCATTGCCCATGCCACACATGCTGCCCAGGGGCCTGAAGACATGCATGCCCACCTACTCAGTGCATTTCTTTCACTGCTGACACCCAAGCAAGCCACCTGGAGGATCAAGAATCAGCCCACCTGTACCCATTAACACTGATGACAGTGCACACTACCCAAGGGCCCAAGGACAAGCAAGCTCAGGCTACTGTTTCCACCACTGGGGCCTGAGGGCTGGCACGCCTGGAGTCTGCATCCTCAGCAAAGCTTCATCATAGCCTTACTAACAGCTCAAGCCTAAGCCACTAAGGAAATCACAGATATTACTGATATTGTTTATAGCCAAAGAAATTATACAGAGACTATGCTACTGCACTCAGAATCAAAACTGTTCTAACCAACGAACACCATAGATAGACTTTCAGGAAAAAATCATCCCCTATGAAAGTCAATCCAAAAATTGGAAGAAATGACTGTTACTAGATGTGCATAAGCATAAGTACATAAGAAACATAAAAAAGCAAGAAAATATGACACCTTGAAAGTAACGTGATAATTCTCCAGCAACAGAGCCAAATGGGAAAAAAAATATGAAATACCACAAAAAGAATTCAAAATAATGATATTAAAGTAGTTCAGTGAGATACAAAATAAAACATATTAAAAATACAAAGAAATTAGAAAAGCAATTCAAGGAATGAATGAGACATTCAAAAAAGATTGATATCTTTAAAAAGAACCAAATACAAGTCCTGAAACTAAAGAATTCAAGGAATAAAATAAAATACAATCAAGAGCTTAACCATAGATTATATCAAGCAGAAGAATTTCAGGACTTGAAGACATTTTGAAATTGCCAATTCATACCAAGAAAAGAGAAAATAATAAAAAAACAAGTAAGAAAGCTTATGTGACATATGAGATGCCATAAAATGACTAAATACATGAATTATATGAATTTTAAATGTTCCAAAATGTGAAGAGAAGCACAATGACATAGAAGACATATTTAAGAAAATAATGCCTGATAAACTCCCAAGCCCAACAAGAGATTTAAACATGCCAATACAGGAAGTTCAGAAAGCCCCAAGGAAATAAAACTCAAAAAGTAATTTTCATGGCACATGGTAGTCAAACCGGCAAAAGTCAAAGAGAGAATTGTAAGAATGGCAAGAAAAAAGCTCTACAAGAAATGCTTAAGGGAGTCTGTATTAGAGTTCTCCAGAGAGACAGGACTAATAGGATATATGTATATATGAAAGGGAGTTTATTAAGGAGAATTGACTCACACAATCACAAGGTGAAGTCTCATGATAAGCTGTCTGCAAGCTGAGGAAGAGAAAAGGCTATAGTGTCTCAGTCTGAGTCCAAAAGCCTCAAAAGTAGGCCAGCTGACAGTGCAACCCTCAATCTGTAGCCAACGGCCTGAGAGCCTCTGGCAACCACTGGTGTAAGCTCAAGAGTCCAAAGACCGAAGAACCTGGAGTTTGATGTCCAAGCACAAGAGGAATGGAAGGAAACATCTGGCACGGGAGAAAGATGGAAACGAGAAGAATCAACAAACCAGCTCATCTCACCTTCTGCCTGCTTTGTTCTAGCCATGCTGGCAGCAGATTGAATGGTGCCCACCCACACTGAGAGTGGGTCTTCCTCTCCCAGTCCACTTACTCAAATTTTAATCTCCTCTGGTAACACCCTCACAGACACAACCAGAAACAATACCTTATCAGCTATCTAGGCGTTCTTCAATCCAATCAAGTTGATACCTAATATTAACCATCACAGAGTTGTAAACCTGAAAGCAATAGGACAATATCTACCATCATAAAAACATACTGGTAAAGCAAGTACAAAAATACGAAAGAGAAAGAACTCCAATGTTACCACTACAGAAAGCTACCAAAGAATAATCACAGAAATAAAATCATAAAAAACTAAGATAAGGCTGGGCACGGTAGCTCATGCCTATAATCCCAGCACTTTAGGAGGCCAAGGCAAGAGGACTGCTAGAGCCCAGGAGTTCAAGACCAGCCTGAGCAAAATAAGGAGATCTAATCTCTACAAAAAAAGTTAAAAATTGTCCGGGCATCGTGGCATATGCCTGTCTCAGCTGCTCAGGAAACTGAGACAGGAGAACTGCTTGAGCCCGGGAGGTCAAGGCTACAATAAGCTGTGATCATGCCACTGCACTCCAACCTGAGCAACAGAGTAAGACCCTGTCTCAAAAACATAAGAAAAAAAAAGAGAAAAGAAAAGAAAAATATATATATACATACACTATATATGTTATGTATATAATATATATCTTTATATAATATATACATAAAGAACAACTAGGAAACAATTAACAGAATGATAAAAATAAGTCCTAACATATCAATCATAAGCTTGAGTATAAACAGATTAAATGATCCTCTTAAAAATATATATACTGGGTGAATAGATTTTTTTAAATGTCCCAATTATATGTTATCTACAAGAAGCACACTTTGCTGTAAAGATAAAATGTGCTTTGTCTTTTAGACATAGAGACTGAAAGTAAAGGGATGGAAAACATATTCCATGCAAACGAAATCAAAAGTGAGCTGGAGAAGCTGTAATTGTAACAGATAAAAAAAGACTTTAAGTCAAAAACTGTAATAAGATGCAAAGAAGATCATAATGTAATAATAAAGAAACCAAATCAGCAAGATTGTTTAACAATTCTAATATGTGCACCCAACACTGGAACATCCAGATATATAAAGTAAATATTATTAGACTTAAAGTGAGTTATAGCCTCTGTTACAATAATAGGTGGTGATTTCAACACCCTACTCTCAGCATTAGATGGATGATTTACACAGAAAATCAACAAAGAAATATTGGCTTTAAATGGCATTTTAGACCAAATAGACTTCATACACATTTATAGAATATTTTATCCAACAGCTGCAGAATACAGATTTTTCTCATAGTCAAATAGAACATTCTCCAGGAGAGACCACATGTTAGGACACACATACAAAAAAAAATCCTCAAAAATTTTTAAAAATATTGAGGTCATATGAATTATCTTCTCAGGCCATAAGTGAGTAAAATTAGAAATCAATAACCAGAAGAACCTTGGAAATTGAACAAATACAAGGAAATTAAATAACATGCTCCAAAATGACCATTGGGTTAATGAAGAAATAAAGAAGAAAATAAAACATATTTTGAAACAAATGAAAATAAAAACACAACAAATCAAAACCTATGGATACAGCAAAGTCAGTGCTAAGCAGAAATTTTATAGCAATAAACACATCAAAAAATAGATTTGAAGAAAAATCTAACACTTTATCTCAAGGAACTAAAAATGCAAGAGCAAACCAAACCCAGAGTTAGTAGAAAGGGAAAATAATAAAGCTCAGAGAATAACTAAACAAAATAAACATTTAAAAAATAAAACAAAGTATTAACTAAACAAAAAGGTGGTCTTAGAAAAGATAATCAAAATCAATAAACCACTAGCTGGGCTAACCAAGAAAAGAATAGAGAAGATTGAAATAAACAAAATCATAAGCTGAAAGGGGACATTACAAATGATACCACAGAAATACAAAAGAAGAGACTATTCATAACAAATACTATTCTGAACAATTATATGCTAACAAACTGTAAAACATAGAGAAACTGATAAATTCCTGGAAATAAGCAACCTACCAATATAGAATCAGGAAGAAATAGAAAGCCTGAACATGCTAAAAACAAGTAATGAGATTGAATCAGTAATAAAAAAGTCACCCAAAAAAGAAAAGCCCAGGAGTAGATGGGTTCACTGCTGAATTATACCAAGCTTATAAAGAAGAATTAAACCAATCCTCCTCAAAGTATTTCATTAAAGAGGAGGAAAAATATCCCTAACTCATTCTATGAGGCCAGCCTTGCCCTGATCTAGAACCAGACAAAGACACAATAAAAATGAAAACTATAAGCTAATATCCATGATGAACACAGACACAAAAATCGCCAACAAAACACTGGTACATTAGAAAGATAATACACCATGATCAAGTGGAATATATGCCAGAGATAAGTAAACCAAAAATAAAGTTTTAAGCCCCACAACTGACTCAGTGGACCCTTCTTCCTATCTAAAGGTGTTCCAAAGTAAACCTGAAGAAATAGTTCCAGCCATGATGGAAAGGGAGGGTCAGACATGCCTCACTATGCCCTCCGCCCTTTAGAACTCAAGCACAACCAATCAGCATTAACATTAAAACAGAGATCTTAAAAGAGACAAAACAGACTCTTTGCAGCAATAAGATACAAAATTCCAATCTGACTGTAGTATAGCATCACATAACAGATAGCAGGATCTGAAAGAAATCATAGTATTTTACCCCTAAATGTATTTCTTTGACATATTTTGAAAAGGCCCTGCAAAGCTATCTCTTGTCGAAATAAAATCTACCTTCCGTAGAGAATCCTATTCCATTTCCAGGTCTTTCTCTGATCCAGAAGAGATTACCTATGAGTCTGGCACATTTTAGCATCTAATGAGAGACATTTACTATCTATTCTCTCTGAAGCCAGCCACCTGGAAACTTCAACTGCATGACAAGATCCATGGCTTCCACAACCCCCCTTATCTTAACTACAAACATTTATTTCTGCTGACTTCAATTCTTTGGACAGAGCTTAGCTCTTTTAACCAATTACCAAGAAATCTTTGAATCCACCTATGACCTGGAAACCCTCACTTCAAGTTGTCCCCTCTTCCTGATTTTATACCTTACATGTATTGATTGAGGTCTGTCTGAACTTCTGCCCCCTAAAATGTATAAAATCAAGCTGTAACTCAACAATCTTGGGCACATGCTTTCAGGACCTCCAGATATTGTGCCTTAGACCTTAATTACTAATATTTGGCTCAGAATAAATCTCTGAAAAATATTTTACAGAGTTTGACTTTTTAAATTGTTGTCAATAGATGCAAGGATGGCTCTGTATATGCAAATCAATAAACATTATGTGTCACATCAATAGAATGAAGGGTAACAAACAATTGTCTTAATAGATGTAGGAAAATAATTTGATAAAATTCAACACCATTTTTATGATAAAAACTCTGAACACATTAGGCATAGAATGAAGATACTGCAAAATGATAAAGATTAGATATGACAAAACAACAGCTAACATCATACTGAATGGGAAAAAGCTGAAAGTCTGTGCACTAAGAACTGAAACAGTACACGGATGCCCACTTTCACCAATCCTATTCAATGTAACACTGGAAGTAATAGCCAGAGCAATCAGGCAAGAGAAAGAAATAAAAGGCATCCAACTTGGAAAAGATGAAGTCAAATTGTATCTCTTCCCTGCTGATATGATCTTATATTTAGAAAAGCCAAAAGACTCCACCAAAAAACCTCATAGTTCAGATAAACACATTTTTTAATGTTGCAGGATACAAAGTCAACATACAAAAATCAGTAGCCTTTCTATGTACACCAATATCAAACTAGCTGAAAAGGCTAGCTGAAATCAAGAAGGCAATCCTATTTACAAAAGCAACAGAAAAAGATATACCTAATAAAAAATTTAATGAAGCAGATAAAAGATTTAGATAATGAAAACCATAAAACACTGATGAAAGAAATGGAAGATGGTGTATTAGTCCATTTTCATGCTGATGATAAAGACATACCTGAGACTGGGAAGAAAAAAAGGTGTAATTAGATTTACAGTTCCACATGGTTGGGGAGGCCTCAGAATCATGAAGGGAGATGAAATGCACTTCTTACATGGTGGCAGCAAGAGAGAAATGAGGAAGAAGCAAAAGCAGAAACCCCGGATAAGCCCATCAGATCTTGTGAGACTTATTCACTATCATGAATAACATGGGAAAGACCAGCCTCCATGATTCAATTACCTTCCTCTGGGTCCCTCCCACAATATGTGGGAATTCTGAGATATAAAATTCAAGTTGATTTTTGGGTGGGAACACAGCCAAATCATAGTATTCCATCCCTGGCCACTCCAAATCTCATGTCCTCATATTTTGAAACCAATCATGCTTTCCCAACAGTCACCCAAAGTCTTAACTCATTTCAACATTAACCTGAAAGTCCACAGTCCAAAGTCCCATCTGAGACAAGGCAAGTCCCTTCCACCTATGAGCCTGAAAAATCAAAAGCTGGTTACTTCCTAAATAAAATGGGGGTGCAGGTATAAGGTAAATACAGCCATAACAAATGGGAGAAATTGGCCAAAACAAAGGTGTTACAGGGCACATGCAAGTCCAAAATCCAGTTGGGCAGTCAAATTTTAAAGCCCCAAAATGATATCCTGTGACTCCAGGCCTCACATCCAGGTCATGCTGATGCAAGAGGTGAGTTCCCATTGTCTTAGGCAGCTTCACCCCTGTGGCCTTACAGGGTAAAGCCTCCCTCCTGGTTGCTTCCATGGGTTGATGTTGAGTGTCTGAGGCTTTTCCAGGTGCACAGTGCAAGCTGTCAGTGGATCTACCATTTTGGGGTCTGGACAATGGTGGCCCTCTTCTCACAGCTCCACTAGTCCCAAATAGGGACTCTGTTTGGGGGCTCTGACTCCACATTTCCCTTCTGCACTGCTCTAGCAAAGGATCTTTGTGAGGGCCCCATCCCTGCAGCAAATTTTTGCCTGTGTATCCAGGCATTTCCATACATCTTCTGAAATCTAGGTGGAGGTTTCCATACCCCGTTTCTTGACTTCTGTACACCCACAGGCTCAACACCATGTGGAAGCTGCCAAGGCTTGGGGTTTTCACCCTCTTAAGCCACAGCCCAAGCTGCATGTTGGCCCCTTTCAGCCAAGGCTGGAGTGGCTGGGACACAGGGCACCCAAGTCCCTAGGTTGCATACAGCATGCAGACCATGAGCCTGTCCCAAGAAACCATATTTTCCTCCTGGGCCTCTGGGCCTGTGTCTTTACAGAGTAAAGCCTCCCTCCTGGTTGCTTTCACGTGATGGGAAGGGCTGCCATGAAAGTCTCTGACATGGCCTGGAGACATTTTCCCCATGGTCTTGGGGATAACATTAGGCTCCTTGCTACTTATGCAAATTTTTGCAGCCAGCTTGAATTTCACCCCCAGAAAATGGGTTTTTCTTTTCTATGGCATAGTCAAGCTGCAAATTTTCCAAACTTTTGTGCTCTGCTTCCCTTATAAATCTGAATGCCTTTAACGGTACAAAAGTCACATCTTGAATGCTTTGCTGCTTAGAAAATTCTTCCACCAGATACACTAAATCGTCCTTCTCAAGTTCAAAGTTCTACAAATCTCTAGGGCAGGGGCAAAATGCCACCAGTCTCTTTGCTAAAACTTATCAAGAGTCACCTTTATTCCAGTTCTCAAGAAGTTCCTCATCTCCATCTGACACCGCATCAGCCTGGACCTTATTGTCCATATCACTATCAGCATTTTGGTCAAAGCCGTTCAACTAGTCTCTAAGGAGTTCCAAACTTTCCCACATTTTCCTATCTTCTGAGCCCTCAAAACTGTTCCAACCTCTACCTGTTACCCAGTTCCAAAGTCGCTTCCACATTTTCAGGTATCTTTTCAGCAATGCCCCTCTATACTGGTACCAATTTACTATATTAGTCCATTTTCACACTGCTGATAAAGACATACCCGAGACTGGGAAGAAAAAGAGGTTTAATTAGTCTTACTGTTCCACATAACTGGGGAGGCATCAGAATCATGGTGGAAGGTGAAATGCACTTCTTACGTGGTGGCAGCAAGAGAGAAATGAGAAAGAAGCAAAAGTGGAAATCCCTGATAAACCCATCAGTTCTCATGAGACTTATTCATTATCACGACAATAGCATGGGAAAGACCGACCCCCATGCTTCAATTACCTTCCCCTGGATCCCTCCCACAACACATGGGGATTCTGAGAGATACAATTCAAATTGAGCTTTGGGTGGGGACACGGCCAAACCATATCAGAGGGCACAAACAAATCAAAAGACATACCATGCTCATGGGCCATAAGAATTAATATTGTCAAAATTATCATACTACCCACACAATCTGCAGATTCAATGCAATCCCTATCAAAATACCCATGACATTTTTTCACACAAATAGAAGAAAAATTCTAAAATTTGTATGGAATTCTTAAAAAGCCTATTAGCCAAAGTAATTCTGAACAAAAAGAACAAAGCTAGAGGCATCACATTATCTGACTTAAAAACACGTTACAAATCTATAGTAACCAAAACAGCATGGCATTGGTATAAAAACAGATATATCGACCAATGGAACAGAATAGAGAACCCAGAAAGAAATTCATGTATTAATAGTTAACTGATTTTTGACAAAGATTCCAAGAGCATACACTGGGGAAAGGGCATCCTCTTTAATAAATGGGGCTAGGAAAATTGAATATTTATATGCAGAATAATGCAGTAAACCCCTGTCTCTCTCCATTTAGAAAAGTAAACTAAAAATGAAACGACTTGAACATAAAACTTGAAGCATTAAAAAATACTATATTTCAGAAGAAATATAGGATGCACTCCAGACATTGTTTTTTGCAAAAATTTTATGGTTAAGACTTCAAAATCGCAGGCAACAACACCAACAATAGACAACTGGGACTCTTCTAAACTAAAAATCTTCTTCATAGTAAAAAAAAAAAAAACAACCAACAGAGTGAAGAGACAACCTTGTAAACTATTCATCTGACAAAGTACTAGCATCTAGGCTATACAAAGAACTCACACAACCAAACAGCAAAAATAGTAATAATAATAATAACCCATTAAAAGGTGGCCAAAGGATCTGAATAAGCATTTCTCAAAAGAAGACATGTAAATGGACATCAGGTTTATTAAAAAAATGCTCAACATCATGAAGCATCAAGGAAATGCAAACCCAAACTGTAATGTGTTACCATCTTATCCCTGTTAGAATGGCTATTATCCAGAAAAACAAAACAGATGCTGGTGAGAAAGTGGAAAAAAAAGTAAACTTTCGTACACTGTTGTTGAGAATGTAAATTAGTACAACCATTATGGAAAACAATACGAAGTTTTCTCAAAAAACTAAAAATGAAACTACCATATGATATGCCAATTTCACTAGTGTATATTTATCTAAAGAAAATAAATTTGGTATATCAAAGGGATGCCTGCACCCCAATATTTACTGCAGCATAATTCACAATATCTAAGATATGGAATCAACCTACATGTCCAACAACCAATGAACGTATAAATAAAATTTTGTATATATACAGGATGGGATACTACTCATTCCTGAAAAGGAATAAAATTATGTCATTTGTAGCAACATGGATGGAACTGAAAGTCCTTAAGTTTAGTGAATTTATCTAGGCACAGAAAGACAAATATGGCATGTTCTTACTCATTTGTTGGAGCTAAAAATGTTAGTCTCATGGAGGTAGACAGTAGAATCATAGTTACTTGAGCCTGAGAAGAGTATGTGTGTGGGTTGGAGGGATAAAGAGAATGTTAGTTACTGCGTACAATTATTTAGTTAGAAGGAATAAGTTTTAATGTTTGATAGCAAAGTATGGAGACTATAGTTAACAACATCATATTGTATATTTTAATATAGCTAAAAGGAAGGTGTATTAGTTCATTTTCATGCTGCTGATAAAGACATACCTGAAACTGGGCAATTTACAAAAGAAAGAGATTTAACAGACTTACAGTTCCACATGGCTGGAGAGGTCTCACAGTCACGGCAGAGGCAAAGAGCAGCAAGTCACATGTTACATGGATAGCAGCAGGCAAAGGGAGAGCTTGTGCAGGGAAACTCCTGCTTCGAAATCCACCAGGTTTCATGAGACTTATTCACTATCATGAGAATAGCATGGGAAAGACCTGCCCCCATGATTCAATTACCTCCCACAGGGTCCCTCCCACAACACATGGGAATTCAAGATGAAATTTGAGTGAGGACACAGCCAAACCATATTCCACCCCTGGCCCCTCCTAAATCTCATATCCTCACATTTCAAAACAAATCATGCTTTCTCAACAGTTGCCCTACGTCTTAACTCATTTCAACATTCATTCAAAATGCCACAGACTAAAGTTTCATCTGAGATGAGGCAAGTGCCTTCCACCAATGAGCCTGTACTATCAAAATCAAGTTAGTTACTTTCTAGATAGAATGGGGGTATAGGCATCAGGTAAATAAACCCATTCCAAATGGGAGGAATTGGCCAAAACAAAGGGACTATAGGCCCCATGCAAGTCCAAAATACAGTGGGGCAGTCAAATTTTAAAGCTCCAAAGTGATCTCCTTTGACTCCATATCTCACATCCAGGTCACACTGATGCAAGAGGTAGGCTCCCATGGTCTTGGGCAGCTCCACTCCTGTGGCTTTGCAGGGTATAGCCTCCCTTCTGGCTGCTTTCATGGGATGCTGTTGAGTGTCTGCACCTTTTCCAGTGCACTGTGCAAGCTGTCAGTGGATCTACAATTCTGGAGTCTGGAGGATAGTGGCCCTCTCCTCACAGCTCCACTAGATGGTGCCCCAGGAGGGACTCTGTGTGGAGGCTCCGACCCTACATTTCCCTTCGGCCCTGCCCTAGCAGAGGTTCTCCATGAGGGTCCCGCCCATGCAGCAAACATCTGCTTGAGCATCCAGGCATTTCCATACATCTTCTGAAATCTAGGCAGAGGTTCCCAAACCTCAATTCTTGACATCTGTGCACCCACAGGCTCAACACCACGTGGAAGCTGCCAAGGCTTGGGACTTCCACCCTCTGACGTCACAGCCCAAGCTGTACCTTGACCCCTTTTAGTCAAGGCTGGAGTGGCTGGGACGCAGGGCATCAAGTCCCTAGACTTCACACAGCAGAGGGACTCTGGGCCTGGCCCATGAAACCATGTTCTATTCCTAAACCTCTGGGCCTGTGATGAGAGGGGCTACCACAAAGGTCTTTAACATGCCGTGGAGACATTTTCCCCATTGTCTTGGTGATTAACATTCAGTTGCTTGTTACTTATGCAAATTTCCTCAGCTGGCTTGAATTTCTCCCCAGAAAATGGGATTTTCTTTTTTATTGCATTGTGCTGCAAATTTTCAAAACTTTTATGCTCTGTTTCACTTTTAAAACAATGCCTTTAATAGCACCCAAGTAACTTCTTGAATGCTTTGCTACTTAGAAATCTTTTCCACCAGATATACGAAATCATCTTTCTCAGGTTCAAAGTTCCATACATCTTTAGGGTAGGGGCAAAATGCTGATCGTCTCTTCGCTGAAACATAACAAGAGTCATCTTTGCTCCAGTTCCCAACAAGTTACTCATCTCTATCTGAGACCACCTCAGCCTGGATTTAATCATCCATATCATTATCAACATTTTGGTCAAAGCCATTCAACAAGTCTCTAAGGAGTTCCAAACTTTCTCACACTTTCCTGTCTCCTACTGAGCCCACAAACTGTTCCAACCTCTCTGCCTGTTACTCAGTTTCAAAGTTGCATCCACATTTTCAGGTATCTTTTCAGCAGTGCCCCACTCTACTGATACCAATTTACTGTATTATTTCATTTTCATGCTGCTGATAATGGCATAGCTGAGACTAGGGAATTTACAAAATAAGGAGGTTTAATAGACAGCTTACAGTTCCACATGCTGGAGAGGCCTCACAACCATGCGGGAAGGCAAGGAGGAGTAAGTCACGTCTTACATGGATGCTGGCAGGCAAAGAGAGAGCTGGTACAGAGAAAAAGGAAACTCTTTCTTATAAAACTATCAGGTCTCATGGGACTTATCCATTACCATGGGAACAGCACGGAAAGACCTGCCCTCATGATTCAAATACCTCCCACTGGGTTCCTCCCACAACACATGGGAATTCAAGAAGAGATTTGGGTGAGGACACCACCAAACCATACCAGCAGTTCTTGAAGAGTTCCTAACACACAGAAATGACAAATGGAGGTAATGGATATCCTAATTACCCTGGCTTACTCATTACACATTATATGCATGTAAAAATTATCACATGTACCCACAAAATATACACAAATATTATGTATCAATAATTTTTTGAAAAAATCCACATTCTCTTTATAGCAGGATACAATTGGAAATTTTGGTTATATTACCAAGGCCTTCACTGAAATATCATAGTTGAGAATGTGCCTTAAATGCATGGTTCCAAGAGTTCCTAGCCTGTGTTTATTTTAAAGAAATATTGTCACTTTCTGGCAGGCTCAGGAATCTTAAGACTGTAAGTAAAATCTAAAGTCTGCCTAGGTTTGCTTTCTAGCCTCAATAAATTTTTAAATCTGAGGTTTCTATGTGGTCAAAGTGGAAAGAAAAAAATATATTTTTAAAGAAAACTGTAATATATCTGTTATTAGACTGTAGCTCTGTGCATTCTCTTGAAGTTATTATCTACCTGTAGACTATAGTAGATTCTGAATTCTACTAACTTCCTGCATTATTTGGCTGCAATTCTCTAACTAAAAACAAAAACTGTCCTGTTCCTGAAACCTTGTAAGCTGAAACAAGTTTTAAGAAACAAGTCTCGTATCTGATATGTGGGCCACACAAATAGTTTACCAAGCCAACTGAGGTAGCTGATGGTTTCACTCTGTTAACAGCTTTTTCTAAGATGTCAGAACAAAAATTCATAGCATAAGGAAATTTGAACCCCTCTTTTTTTTTTTTTTTTTTTGACGGAGTCTCCCTCTGTTGCCCAGGCTGGAGTCCAGTGGCACGATCTTGGCTCACTGCAAGCCCCGCCTCCCGGTTGAACCCCTCTTAATGCCTACCATTTTTATTTTTCAGGATAATAGTGTAATAGAAATTTCACTATGAGTATCTTCTACTAATAATTTGACAGAACCTAACCTAAGGAATCTTTTAATATCCATTGTTTAAATGAGAATATGTCTGTGCAATTGCTAATACTACAGACTGTACCTGGAGATATTCCTCTGGGAATATACACAAAAGAAAACAGGCCACATGATTACAATAGGTATCATCTAATTCCCTAGGGTCATTTGATTTATTCAGCTGACTGTTTTGAAGCTTAGGATCATGGTTCAAAATCATTATGCAAGCTGGAAATGTCATATTATTATTAACTTATTCTGCATTTTCCCTTTATAAACTTTGTATATATTACTTGCTGAATGTTTTCAAAAGTACAACTCCTAATAAAATAATGTTAGCCTAACACTTTGGGCTGATGCTAAGAACAGACAAAATTGAGCTTAATAATGGACTCCAGGTAGACTTAGCTTGAGGTCACCCCCTGGCGAACCTCTCTTCTTGCTCAAATATGACTAAAAGGGTTTTGACAATGACTCCTAGCCACCATTCTCTTCCCTCACTGTGGAACAAGACCAACAACTGACATAACTCCATCCTAGCACGGTGGGACATCAACACCTAAGTCCAATATGATTAATCTAACATGAATTCAGAGAAAAACCTCGGTCAAAAGAGGAAAAAGGTAACTATAGTTAACGACAGTGTATTGTATATTTTATTATAGCTAGAAGACAGGTCAAAATCAAAATTGGGTCGCTAGTGTTAACCCTGCCCAACAACCAATGCTATCACAAAAGACTACAAAAATCATAACCTTGCTCAAAGGCCACTGCATTTCACAAATATACTTCTGTGAGAACATCTTCCTAGTAACTTTCTCTCCAACCTCAGACTGGCATCACATTTATTCTTATTTGTAGCTAAATATAATCATTTCAAAACAATTATGTAATCCTCCTAATTTTTTTCTCTAAAATCCTTATTTCCCTGAATATGCACACAGTTTACTATGATACATATATTCCAATTGCAATACCTGATTTCCAAATAAATATATTTTTTCTGTAAAAAAAGAAAAAACATGAAGTAAGGTAGATTAAATGAAATCAAATGGTTGCTTTTTAAGGTTATTACAAATTTAAGATGGCTAGATGCAAATTAGCTGCTTATACAACCATTAATTGCTATTATTAATTGTTAGATGCAATTAATTACTTTATACAACAATCAAGAAAGTTGATGCTATGCATAGCTCCAATATACAGGGGGTTGACAAGTAGAAAATTTTCCTAGAAATAGGAAGGTTATGTCCAAGGTTTACACATTTTTAGTTTTGAAAATTATTGCTAAATTTCCCTCCAAACATATTATTCCCATTTACATATCCAACATTAAGAACTCTTTCAATTTTTTACTAATATGAATCATCAATTTTTAAAATCAAAGTTTAATTACATTTATTTTAATGTTAGTGAGTTTGAGCATTCTTGCCAGTGTCTATCGGCCCTTAATACTTTATTGCTGGGAACCAATTTCAAAGGAGGAAACACAAAGCAGTGAAAATATGGCCAGATCTTTTTATTTATTTATTTTGTCCAATCCTGGTATCATGATTTCACCTGTGAAATTGTGTCATTGCTAAGTGAATATGATAAATTGTCATAATTGACCCCATGAATTGTATTATTAAAACTCAGCATCTAAATATTTCAATGATTATAATTGACTGGGTGTAGTTAATTGAGACTTGAAGAGAAAATACTTTAATGCAATATGATTATTCCAGATCAAAAGTAAGTTGCACTTTTAAAAAGAAACCCACAAAAAAGAAATATATTGACTCTCCTTTTTATTTTTCTCTAAATGTTCCAAAACTGGAGTTCAGGTTCTGATTCACCTCTGAGGAGCAATACCGCTGTGGAAAAATTACTTAACTCTGTGAGGCTAGGTCTTCCTGTTTGCAAAACAGAACTAATGAGAATTCCTATTTCAGAGGATTGAAATAATAATGGGAGGTAATGCTTGTAAAATGCTTATTACATTAAATATTCTCAATAAATAATGCTATTAGAAAGGCTGAAAAATCGTTTATCAATTTTTTATTATAAATTGATTTATTATAATCAATTTATCAAGTGATTATAATAAATCACTTATATCTAAGACTAAATATATAATGAAAACTAGAATATGCTGAAATTGAAACAATATAATATGAATTTGAATGGAAATGGAAACTTAATGCTTCTTCAAGTCGTCTTTACTCATTCCAAGTCTTTTACAGTGTCTGATTAGAAGAACAGATAAAATCATGAAGTCCTGTAGAGGTTGTATTCCATTACATAAAAAAACATTACAGAGCAAGGGTGAATTAATTAAATTCAAAACAGGAAAAAAAGAAAAAATGCTGTAATTTTGTTTATAAAATATGCATTTCATTTTAACTTGATTTTTTGCCCAAAACTTAAAAAAATCAACGTTATTTTACCAGTAATAATTTAAACTCTTGTTAAATATTAATATTATATCTATAATGTGAATATGTTTGTTACTTTTTAAATAGCCACTTTAATACTAACATAATTGTTAATACTAACATAATTGGTAATTACGGGGAAAATCTTAAGATAAAAATGAGTCTAAAGAATTGAATGGAAAAGGAACTCACGAAAAATACTTTGAAATGGATTCTAATTACAAAGTGAATTTAAAATTATCCATCCTGAAAACCAAAACAAAGTCAAAATATAACTATAGCTAATTTATGAAAATAAAATTAATTGGCTCTAAGACTAGACTTCATGGCAAGTTTTCTGTCATAGTTTTTGAAGGTTACCATATAAAATAAAATTATACATTTTAAGAGGATTGGTGACACATTTCAGAAGGCAAGTCATGTTGCTAGATGTTTCTTTGCAACGGAAACCACAATTGACTCACTACAATATAATACTGGGTATCCAAGGGAAGAAAGAGCTATCTAAAAAGTACTGTGTTTTAAGAGTTCACATATGTCTGTAATATTTATTTGTAATAAGTAAAACAACAGTCTTAAAATTGCTTATGAAAAATAATCTATAAGAAAGTTACTCAAGGTAACACAGCACATGAGTAGCAAAGCAGCATTTAAACTCATCTCTGTCTAAGACCAGGAGGCACTAGGATGTATGTGTATTAAATGTTTGGGCTTTAACATCAGACACATCAGATGTGTAGTTTACATCAAAATTTCATTTTATCCTAATTCATTAACTATGACTCTAGTACTCTAGTCCTCAATCTGAGTTCTGTTTTCAGACTTTTTTGGAGTATTCAATCCATACAGACTGGGTAATCTTCAAGTTCCCTCCTGAGAAGGGTGGTTGTAAAAATATGCAACAATCTGCATGGCTTCAGTACTACCAATCAGAACTTAGACCAGATGCAAACAACCAGATCCTATGAACAGACGATTGATGGATGAATATTAGTATTGCTCCCAGGCATTTTGTACCTGGGCTTTCCTATTGACTCCCTACATACTTCTTCTCCCAGCCCCTCTTTTCACTCACCAGGCTCTACTTCATCCAACATACACAAACTGGGGAGAGGGAAGGTGTGGGCAAAACAAGTAGAATTGGCAATTTTAAAATAGCTGCTTAAAAGAAAGACAGACTGTTTTCTTGATTTGTATCTTTTATTTAGAAAAATTTTTAACAGAGTATGCACTTAATTGAGAAAATAAATGGATTATGATTTAACTAAAAATATCTAAATTGGAATGAATAATTTGCCTAGTAAACAGAAATATGTTTATTTTCAATATATTGAAATAGGTTTCAATGAATCATTGAATCCTATTGAATCAGTGAATCATTGAATAGGTTTCAGTGATCAAAGCTGGTATATTCAACAGAAGACCAAACATTAACCTACTTCAAAATAAATACTGAAATTAGAGGTGAAGCTTTCAAAGAAGGAAAACTAAGTCTTACTTGAGTTAATAAAATTATGATTTTTATATCCAGAATATAGGAATCAAAATGTCTTTAGTCTGACTTGTGTTCTCTGTATTACACCAGGTGGTTTTTACATGCTATTTATGTTTTTCTCTTAACAACTCTAAAAGACTATAAGAAAGAAATTACTAATTCCCATTTTACAGTTGAAGAGCCTTAAACTCAGAAAGTCTAAGTACTTTTGCTGGGAATTAAAGTGGCAGAGTGAGGCTGCACTTTTATTTACCCTTCCACAGTAGAGTTCACAGGAGAAATGTGCCTAGAGGAATTGTTTACATTCCAATGCAGTGGGAAGAAAAGAGCAATTACTAGTGGAAGACAGAACTTGTAGATATAACTAATATCTAAACGTGGTATCTTTTGCCTAAGAAAAAATGAGTCTCAAATGTAGTAAATACAACCTATTCTCACCTACAAGCAAACTTCATGTTAAAGATACACATTTAATTGAACTTTTCGCCTTTAAGATCCAAAGTTTCCCCTTCATTTCCATTGCCACATTCTATTGCAATTGCTGGCACTAAAATCATTCCATTCTAAGGGTTGTAGTTTAATGACATTTCATTATAAAATGACATTTATATGTTGAAACACTCTGTTTAGCGGAGCTGTGTGTGCATGTGTTTCTGAGAATTATAACATCTGTGGGAAATCCTGTGTTTTGCAGTGTGTGGTCAACCAAATAGGCACTGCTTCCCAAGAGCAAAACGGTCAAATCTCATAGATAAGATTCTTCAATCTTTATTTCATTCCTCTTTTCAGACTGTTATTTCGAAGTCATGGATCTCCATTAATTAAAAATATTAACAAATTCTTAGGCAATGCCCTCAAGCAAGAGCCTCTTTTGAAGACGGTCCCTCTGAGCTTTATATAACATGAGTCCAGTAAAAGGCCTGAAGAGATATTATGTCTCATGAAATGCTTTTGGCATCATTTGGAGAGTAATGTTTCTAAGCTGTACTAATAATAGTCTATGCATTATGAAGGAAGGCAGCCGACTATAACAGTTACGTAACCAGCATGCCTGGGGCATGTGCTTTGTAAAGAATGCGCCAATGCCAAGCAAAACAATGAGCCTAATTCTCATGCACATCTGTTGCAGGTCTAAACAGTTTTTCTCTTGACTTTGTTAAAAGAAGGTAAAAAAAAAAAAAGGTGATTTGCACCTTTTGTAAACTGAAATATTAGGAGAGTGATTTTCAGCCTCCAACTTCAACTTCTTTGAAGTATTCGATGTTACTTGTCCAACTTCTTTCTACCCTTCTGAAGGCTGGGAGACTGAGCCAGATGTTGGCTCATAAAGGAGTGACTTTGAGTTCTGGCAGTGGAGGGTCTGGAATAAGCAGTTACCACTTGAGAAGAACGGATATGTCAAGATCACTGTGATGAGCAGAGAGTGACATCTGTGATCAAATGACTGAGCTTCAAATCTGGGCAGGACCTAATTCAAAAGAACTAAATAATATAAAGCAAAAACTACAGAGTGAAGAGTGTAAATATAAGAAGAACAAATTAGAGTAAAATAAGTCAAGAATTAGCTAAGATTGATTCTGAGCAATTTCCCTAAACTTGAACTGGAAACAGTGTCAGGATTCCCAGGTGATATTAGCTGGCCTAAAGGACTCTGTTCTGATTGAACAGCCTCTTCTTTGGCATGTGTTCCCAAGCTTTCCTGTATTTCCCTGGAAAAAAACTGAGATATGTGCAGAGCTCTTAGAGTTATTATGACTGCCTTCCAGACAGTTTATCTTTCCAGATATTGAGACTGGTTTTGGTGCACATGGAGTCCAATATGTTCTCTACTGTGTATTCGTGTTTCCACCATGGGCTATTGGCGATAGATGTGGTGTGGTGGTGTGAAAATATGAAACCATTAGTATTCCAACAGAGTTGCTAAGGAAGAGTAAAAAAGATTTAAAGGCCTAAGAAAGGGTGCCAGAAATTTGGTGTGCTATCTATGAAGCATTTGGTTTCTCCTCATAGAATAGGCAGTGTTCTGGATGGAAGCATAGGAATGACAGGGCTTAGACCCTCTGAATTGAGTTTTTATGTTTTTCCAAAGCCTCCTGATGCTTTCAAATCTACCACTGTAAAAAAATGAAAAAGCACATGTTAATCACACAGAATTTCCAAATCACACACACATCTACCATTTTCTCTCTTTTATACACAACTGATCTGGAGACAAGCCTTTGATAAAAAATGGACATGGCTAAGCTAAGCTTAGACTTTTATACTTATAAACTGTCAACAATGGGCCCCACTGCTGGTGGTATTTGGAGTGGTGATCACCCCTTACAGGTAATGGCTTCACAATTATTAAGATTATCCCCAATTTTAAGAATTGTGGAGTAGGGTGGTTTCCATTAATGGAATTGGAAATCTTAACCAAGAAAAAAAAGAAGGTGTTGTGAGGATTCATGTGAGATAATATACAGATATACACAAAGTATCTGGCACATAAAAGTGTTCACTGCATCAAAGATCTTCCTTCTTTACCTACTTTTCAAAAATTCACCTCCTAATATGTCTTCATTCCAGTCTTGTGAAAAAATTACATGCACTACCCTACTTACAATTACTTTGTCTTGTCTATTAAAAATACCTTTTAAAACTGTTAATCCCCTTTCCTTCACCATTATCCATGGGGCTGGGTGCTAGACTTGTGTTTCTGTATCTCAGCTCTAATCATGTTACTACTTTCCACTTACTTTAGGAAAAACCAAAAATTCTTTATTATAATTTATGTAAATCATTATACATTTTATTTATATAAATCATTGCCCTTTGTGGAAACAATATGGCTATAGTTAACCAATTATTGAGCTATGACAATCAATCAGTAAGCATTTGCTAAAATTTTCAACTGGGTTTATTTCCAGTTTCCACACATTTTATTTTGGGTAATCTCTCTTAAATACATCCCTTTATTCCCTGTATATTAAAACTGTATTAGGAGTCTCCATATACATATATGTATATGTATGCTACAAATGGAAAGACCCAGAAACAATGTAATAATGTTTTACAGGTTATCTGGGCCTCTCTTAGCCCAGTCGACACATGAAATTAACCTTCAAAAACACTCAACGAAGAATTATCATGTCATGAAAATAAAAGAGATAAAATACATGAAGCACCTAGGACATAATGAGTGCCAGATTAACTTTAGATGTACATGTATTCCTCTCTCCAGCTCTATGTCCTGTCATCGCCCATTCAACTCAAGTTGAGAATTACTTTAGGTTTTCCAGTTCCTAAAATTAAGGTATTGGTGAGGCCGTCCAAGCCTATCTAGTTAGTATCTGTACAATAATTGTCTTTGGGTATCGATAATGCTGCCCCTTCTCTCTAAAATATCCTAAATTACTTCTTTACTCAGAAAACGCTTGTATTTTATCTAGGCTAATTCCTCAACTGCTCCATTTAAAAGCAGTATTTCCCTTTCCAAATTTTGTAGAACTACTACTTCACTTTGTTATAATACTGATCTCATTGTGAAGCAATTGCATCTGCCATTGCCACCTATCATTAGAGTGGATATCTTGGAGAAAAATACCCACTTATTTATTTCTATATTCCCCCAAATCTAAGCAGATTTTGGCTCACATGCTCATACTCAATAAATACACAAATCTGACAAAGTTAATGAAAAAGTCCAAATCGGGAAAAAACTTTCAAAGTCTAATTTGGAAAATAAAGTTTTAAACATTTAATGACAAAGATCTATTGAGCTAAAATTTATGGGGAAAACATCAAGTATACTTTATAAAATCATAAAAAAGGAAATTAATCCTACAAAAATGGAGTTCATCATATCAAAAGATATGGCAAATAAATTGTTTAATTATGTTATCTAGGTACTAATGAAGTTTTTTTTCGAAGAACCTCATGAAAATTTAGTATTATATAAGAATAAAAAATTAGGAGATGTGAGGCTTAAAACATTATATTTTAAAATATTTATGTTTGTCACTTTCTAACAAGAAAGAGTTACTCTCTCTTGCTATCTTAGTGCCTCGCGTCCGTATATTCACATTACAGTTAACAGGTCTCCTGTGAGAAGAGATAAGAGTAGAAGCAGTAGTCTAAGATTGGGAGTTATTGTCTGTACTGAGTCCCAGTTTAGAAAAAATAAGGAGAAAAAACAAAATATTAGAAATAGAAAATATCTTCTGAAGTGATAGACATTATTATCCCTTCAAGTTTTGCTTCCACTTGTTCAGCAAACTCCCTTCACATTTGATAATCATAAAATAAACTCTTAAAATACACACACACACACACACACACACTTAACAGTAGAATGAATTCAATGTTTGAATTATTATGTGAGGCTATTAATATAAAGAAATATATGGTAAAAAGGCACTTTGGGAATTCAGTTAAATGCATTCTTATTAAACATTATACAAAGGATCTGACACAGAGAAATTCTATGGGCCTCTTAAACCAATACATGATAAAGGATCTTCCAGATGTAAAGAAAATTTTAGTTCAAAGTAAAGAAAACACATTGCAAGTGCCCTAAGCATTATGCATATAACAAAATACACAAAGACAGACTTCCAGGTTTTTAGATCATTAACTCCTACAACCCTAGGTAGTTTGTACAATAGTCTGTATTGGGCTTTGAACATCACCTCAGACTTCAAGCAATATTT
The DNA here is from genome assembly GCF_029289425.2 of Pan paniscus. Classification (NCBI taxonomy): domain Eukaryota; kingdom Metazoa; phylum Chordata; class Mammalia; order Primates; family Hominidae; genus Pan; species Pan paniscus. The sequence goes on along the minus strand of NC_073253.2, from coordinate 116,218,039 downwards.
TAAATGCTAAAAATTAAGAGCAGCATTATAAAGAAATGAAATATCCTAAAGTCACACTTCCATAAGCACACAGAGAAACACACGCACACAAATTAAACAAAAAATACATAAATTGTAAATTTTCTAATCCGATCCCCTCCAATTCCAGGAGTAACTGGATCTGTTCCATGATTAAAACATAAGGGCAAAGTGGATTAATACGTCATCTTGTGCTTTCAAATTATGATGTGATTGTGGTTTTGCTTAGAGCTCTCTGAGCAAATTACACAGTCTGCACTTTGATATTTATTTAGGAAGTGTTGCCTACATTAAGCAGGTGCTGACCTCTATAACCCTAACAATCTCAGTCATCAGATCTTCCTTGTATATGTTGTTTTGCGTTGTTTTATCAACTAAGAAGTAGGGAGGAGGCTTTTAAAAATCTCCACTGAACTCTATTAGCACCATGTATAGAACTCTCTCTCTCAGACAACAGATCCTTTTCTTTTTTTGTTGTTCCAAGGGATCCTTTTCTGATTGACATTTAATGATCAATTTTCCCTATAAATCCCCTGCTCAGTAAATAAATCCATTAGCCATAGACATTCACATTCACTATTTCTTGTGTAAACTCATCTCGATGACTTTTTTCAACCCCTAAGCGTTTTGGAAAAGGTACAATTTCTTTGCTTTTTAATAGCTATTAAGACCCAGGTACATCTGCACCTTCACACACACACAAAAATGGCTTAGATCATCCTTTAAACTATATTTGTAAAACTGATAAGCCTTGAGGCCTGTATTCTGAAAAGCATGTAAACTCAGCTCTAGAATGCATACTGTGTATCTGTCCTTTATAAACGTACAAATTAAATTACCTTGGCCTATCTAACCTATTTGTAGAAAAGCATTATCTGTAAAAGTAAAAAAGACAAGCAGCTCTATTTAAGAGAGGCAAGACCTCCTACCACTATTAGACAATCTTATCAATTTTGGGTCATGGGAGGGGCCTGGTGTTCTGCATATCAGTTAAATAATGGAGGAGAGCATACCTATATCACTGCAATATTCACTACAGTAGTTGCATATTGACACTCAGTAAACTGTGCTGTAAGTCCTAAGACATTCTTGACTCTCTTGAATATTTGTAGAGATACAAAATACTGAGGCAAACCTAGTATACCACAGATGTCTGCCCAAACCCTATTTAAACCAGGATTCTGGACAGTTGAGAGAACCAGGATCACACAAGAGTAGTTAAACACTTAGTGATCCTCCATCTCACTCCAGCGTGTGCTGAGATGTGATCCCTGAAAGCCTTCTATGTTTTCCAATATCTGATAGTGATGTTTAACTAGAAAAATTGGTTCATAATGTGGCCAGAATTGGTGGGTTCTTGGTCTCGCTGACTTCAAGAATGAAGCCGCGCGGACCCTCGCAGTGAGTGTTACAGTTCTTAAAGATGGTGTGTCCGGAGTTTGTTCCTTCAGATGTTCAAATGTGTCAGGAGTTTTTTCCTTCTGGCGGGTTGGTGGTTTCACTGACTTCAGGAGTGAAGTTGCAGACCTTCGCAGTGACTGTTACAGCACATAAGGAAGGCCTCCTGGACGCAAAGAATGAGCAGCAGCCAGATTTATTGCAAACAGCAAACGAACTAAACCACCACCGCGCGGTAGAGAACCCCAGAGGATTGTCGATGCGGGTGGCCTGCTTTTATTCCCTTATCTGGCCCCACCCACATCCTACTGATTGGTCCATTTTACAGAGAGCTGATTGGTCAGGTTTGACAGAGCACTGATTGGTATGTTTACAAACCTTTAGCTAGACACAGAGTGCTGATTGGTGCGTTTACAAACCTTTAGCTTGACAGAAAAGCTTTCTAAGTCACCACCGGTCTCAGAAGCCCAGCTGGCTTCACCTCTCACTGGCACTCACCTGGGGACTTCGCTGCACCTAGCCCAGGCACTCTCCAGCAGCCCAGAGGGAGCTCCTCCCACACAACCAAGCGGAAAAGAGGCGAAGCCAGAAAGAGACAGAGACCTGCCATCGTGGCCAAGGACCCCGCGAAGAGGGAACGGAGGTCCACGCACAGGACCCAACCTCTGATCAAGCCCAGCAGGCACAGGCCTGCCTCGCGGAGTGCAGGCCAGCCGAGCCCGGGCCGCCCATGCGGAGCCCGGGCCCGTCCATCCCGCACCCACCCGGAAACCGGGCCTGCCAGCGAGCACTCCGCGCAGCCCCAGCTCCCGCCCACGCCTCTCCCTCCACACCTCCCCGCAAGCAGAGGGAGCCGGCTCCAGCCTCCTCGGCCAGCCCCAGAGAGGGGCCCCTACAGCGCAGCAGCGGGCTGAAGGGCTCCTCCAGCGCAGGCAGCGTGGACGCCTAGGCCTAGGAGGCGCTGAGAGCGAGCGAGGGCTGCTAGCACGTTGTCACCTCTCAATAGGAATTCTCTAAGGGTATATACAGACTTTTGGTCCAGCTATAAATAACTTTAAAGAGATGTGCCCAAATTCACATAGCATTGCAGAACTCTGATAATTCAGTAGTCTCTTGAAATGTCTTTACTTTTCTGGAGCCTGCCAGATTGAAAAACTCACAGGTACTAAGGTCTGAATTTGAATCAAGTGATACATGATCCTGTAGAGAACTTCATGTGTTGAAACATAAGTAGGATGGAGGAGAAACTCTAGTGTGGGTTCTTTTGTCAGTTTTACTATTAAGGTAATGAACCATGGTCAGGAAAGTGTTGAGGGCACTATGATTTCCTCATTCTTTAAACTGATGGAAACATTTCTATTATAGTCATTAGACGTTTGCAAATCTGCTGTCTTTAGAACATTGCTGGACTGGTTTACTGAGGAGTCTCAACCCTTTGCATAAACATAAAATGGATTGTGTTTTCCTTCTCTTCTTTCAACCTTGCCTTTTGGAACATATTGAAATTCATCCCCCAACCTCCCATGAAATCCTATTTGAGACCAACTCTTTCTAGTTATTTTTGCTCAATAGAATGTAGTGCAATCTGTATAAAACTTCTCAATTCACATGCAAGCAAAAGCTCTGCAACATTCATGCTCCCTTTTATAGAAACTTGTTTTTCTTGGTGGTTGAGAACAGGAAGAATTAAAAAGGGCAAAAGTCTCTACTTGGTTGCTGACCACTGCTCTTTGGAAGCTGCTTCCTCTTAGGCCATATCCTCTCTGCAGCCAGCAATCAAACATTTATTCTCTTGCAGGATGCACTATTGGCTTTTCTGGAATGCCCCAGGAGGCCTCAGATCTATACAATTTCCTGACGTGAGTTATCTGGACTCAGATCTTCCTTTTCCATTTGTAGCTGTCCATAGACAGCCCCTCACTGCTGTAGGTTGTTTGCCCAGTGAGAAGTCTTCTTGGGTGGGATACTGGTGATATAACTAATCTGAGTTATTTTTTATGATATCGACTGCCCAAAGAATATGCTGCTCATATCCTTGACTCAAATAGCAGCAACGAAGTCTGATCTGTAGCCACATCCTCTTCCATCTCTCTTCATTACCTTTCTTTGGCGCTACTTGAAGATGGGTCAAATCTAAACATATATATATATTATATATATAACATATATGATATATGACATGTCACATATATGTCTGTCTCTACTAACAGGAGATATGTCACATATAATGTCACATATATAACATATACCTCACATATATAACATATACCTCACATATACAACATATACATCACATATGCAACCTATACATCACATATATAACATATATGTCACGCATATATAACATATATGTCACACATATATGTTGTTATTTTTTAAGGTGGAGTCTTGCTGTTGTCCAGGCTGGAGTGCAGTGGCACAATTTCGGCTCACTGCAACGTCTGCCTCTCAGGTTCAAGCAATTCTCCTGCCTCAGCCTCCTGAGTAGCTGGGATTACAGGTGCCTGCCACCACGCCTAGCTAATTTTTGTACTTGAAGTAGAGACAGGGATTTGCCATGTTGGCCAGGCTGGTCCCAAACACCTGACCTCAGTTGATCCGCCGTCCTTGGCCTCCCAAAGTGCTGGGATTACAGGAGTGAGCCACCACGCCCAGCCCTAAGCATATTTTTAAAGGGGAATTGCATCCTAATTTCCTCTTCTTATCGACCCTCCCCAAATGTTTACAACTATTTTTTCTAACATTTTATTTTTTCACTTGGCTTCAAAGAAGGGAAAACCAAGTCCCGTCTTCTTGATTGGAGGAAAAAGTACTTTAGCAATAATCCTCGAGTCAATCCACAAGACTCAAGAAGCTTTCCTCAAGTCCTTTTCTCTGCAATTCAAGTTCTTTCTGTAAACTAGTAGAACTGGTGGAGTAGTGCTGAACTCCAGGAGGAACTTTGGACTGTCTTTAAGAACCTGCACAGAAGTCTTTAACCCCAGTTTCTGACTGCTATGACCTCTTTAGAGTGAAAGACTTGTTTTCACTTGTGGATCCTGATAGCCAATTGTAGGTATCTAGAAGACTCCAAAATCCAGTTACATAGGTCTTAAGCAGAAGGACCTTACCACCTCCGCCATGGCTACACCCCATAATTAACCTCACCAGTGAGGAGTTCTGTCTTCCTCTTCATGGTAGCCAAGCAGTACAGAAAAATCCCCAGTCTGATTTAAAATTAACATTTGTATCAGTGAAGGTAATGCATATATTTTGTTCCACTTAATTAAAATCACATTAACAATGTTTCCAGCTTATTAAAACTTTTTGTGCTTTATTCCCCTGGGAGCAATAGCCACAAGAGTCACAATGGCACAGAAAAACGATCTTGGGTCTAGAGATCATGCAGTGAATCTTGGCATTGGGCCTTTGCCCATAAAGCTGGTCATTTTGCTCTGTTTTATGTTTTACACCTGCACATTACAAAGATCTACTTGTAATGGGTTGGACTGATGACCCCTTCTCCTTTTTATAAAGAAAGGAATCTGGTTTTAAATACCACATTTATCTCAGATGGCTCAAACAGAGCCATTCAGTGCTTATGTGGTGGCACTTTATAATAAAAGCAATCATAGGAATGAATAAAAATTGTTCTTAACACAATAATGAGGTTTTTTTCAATAAGCAGAATCAAAGATATAAATATAGAAAGCATTTGTGTTTTTCAAGTAATACTATTGTATCTTGAAAAAGTAGGGCAAAGAACCATAAGAACTGCAATGAGGAAATATCTTAAGAGGAAAGTGGTACAAATTATACTGATGGAAAGAAGGTCCTGGAGATAGAGCCTCCAACATATATTACCAAGTAAACCCCTTAGTCCAGCTTCGTCGATCTCACAAAAGAGCTGTAAGATATTGCTGTTCCCATTTTGCAATAGCATACTAGCTTTCCTGTGTGTGTGTGTTTGTGACAGTTACTTTTTTCCTAATTGTCACCAAGAAAACCTTATGAACAGCCTTAGTAAAGCCTGTGCTAAAGAAAGCCTAATTCTGTAGGTCACAAGAAAGAAAAGGGTCTCAGATTCCCTCAGGAAATAGGGAGGGGTAGAGTTTCCTGAGGAGGGAGTTTTTGTTTTTATTTTAGCATTTTTATTCTGTTTTAAAAATTGTGTTTTAATTGACTAAGTAGTGTATGTATTCATCATATACAACATACTGTTTTGAAATATGTATACATCGTGGGATGTCTACATTGAGCTAATTAACTTACGTATTACCTCACATACTTGTCATTTCCTCTGGTGAGAACACTTAAAATCTACTTCCTTAGCAAATTGCAATAATAAATATATTGTTATTAACTGTAGTCCTCATGTTGTACAATAGAACTCTAAATTTATTTGTCCTATCTAACTAAAATTTTATATCCTTTGGCCAACATCTCCCCAACCCTGAATATCTCCCCAACCCCGAACATCTCCCCAACCCCGACTGCCCCTGGCTCAGTTTCAGATAACACCATTTTACCCTCCGCTTCTAGGGGTTCAACATTTTTAGATTCCACACATAAGTGAGATCATGTGGTATTTGTCTTTCTGTGCTGGGGTTATTTCACACAATGTCCTCCAAGTTCATACATGTCGCTGCAAAGAAAAGAGATTTTTGATGCTTAAAAGATGAGCATAAGAAGGATATAAGGGAAACTGGAAGAAATAGTGTGTGGTTGTGAGGGACATAATTGGTCACACTTTCCAAAGGCATAAACTCTTGGTGTTCCTTCCACCACCTCTGACTCTTTCTGAAGCACATGGAGATGAGCTAATTATTTTTGTCCCAACTTGTAATTCTTTGTGTGGCTTTGGGATGTTGACTCAACTGTTCACCTAAAAACATCAAGACATACATTAAGCATCTTTCTGAGTTAGAGTCTCTTCTCTCAGCAGAAGCTGAGGAAGAGAGAGTACCTGTCTCTAGTCACCAGGTGAGGGCCCATCCTCACAAAGCAGAGGAACAGTGTCTGTCCTCCTCATCTGCATTCCTAGGTGTCAAACACAACAGCAAACACTCCCCAGGTATGGGACAACAGATCACTTGTCTTTGTCTTCTTTTCATATCCTACCTGAGGGCATTCTATTCTGGGAAAGAAAGGATAAGTCCTAACACCAACCCTCTACAGTACTAAAAATAAAACATTGAGAAAAGATTTGGAAAAGGTTATGTTTTCTTTAAGTTACTAAATATAATAAATAAAGCAACCAAGATACACCATCCAGCATATAACTCATCTGACAAGGAGTAGAATCCTCTCTCTGCTTCTTTAATCTTTCCCTTGCTACTGGTTCTTTCCCCAGCATGCGTAGAGCTCGTGTCTCTCCCACTCTGGGTCTTCTGGCTATGTTTGTCTGCCTAACTCTATTTTGCTTGTACTCTGTGCGTTTCTTCTAGGTTTCTTGAAATGATAATCCACATTCCACATTTATCTCCTTTAATCTCTCTTCATTTGGTTGAAAACCCACTATAATCTGGCACCTTCACCTTTCCTGAGTTGCTCTTCTAGCCATGGTCGTCACAGACCTCAATATTATCAAATCTGACAAATATTTTCTGAATTTTATATTTTGTACATACTTTGACTATTATCAAAATTCTCTTAAGTCCAGAGCATCCCAGATTTTTCCTCCTTTTCTGGATAGACAGTGCCAGTGTCCTTTGTGTTTGCTGTGTTCACACTGGGACCCCAGAGTAGGTCCCTGTCCTGTGGTCTTTGCTCCATAACCACACCCAGCTCAGAGTTTTAACTCAACCACATTTATGCCGATGACTCTTCTAAGTCCTAATATGCCCATTCCACCATCACTGGACTAACTCATCTGAAATATCCTAAGAGACCACACATCAACCAATGTTCAAATTTTTCATTGTTCAGAAAAAATCTTCCTCTCTTCAGTATTCTTGCATGGTCTCTGGTTTACTTCTTATCTTCAACAATGCCACAAATATTTTTAATGCATGAATTCATAATGTTTAATAAAAATCAGAAATAGCCGTCTCAATCATATGATGAAAGTGATTCACACTTTCACTCCAAACAATCAAGTTAATTGAGTATACAACTCCAACAGTTAAAAACTTAAAATCATTCACCATTTTCCTTCCTATTTGAAGCTTTTCTTGTCTCTTTTGTTTCTCTGCCACACCATAATCCATAGACAGCTTGAAATAAAAAATTGTTGTCTGTGTTTCCTACCATATTTACTATATAAAAAGTATCAAGCCGATCACATTGAAATATGTTTATTTGTGCATATGTAATTTTTTACTATAATTTGAGCTTCCTAAAGGCAAAAACTATACCCATATAGTTTTTATTTTATCTGTTTCTGGCATAGTTGACACTTAATATTAAATATTTTTGACAAAAAATAAAATCCATTAGATGTTTTCAATGTAGGATTTTCTTCTTGCTTTAATTTTTACATAAGACTTTATTAGATGATGTAATATACCCTTTGAAACATCTCTTTAATTTTAACTAAATGATCCACTATGCTTACAATAGGGACAGGTAAATAGTAACTGCTTCTGCTTAAAGAAAGCACCATAAAGAAAGATGCTGTCATCTCAGCAGTTTGGGAGGCTGAGGTGGGCAGATTACTTGAGGCCAGGAGTTTGAAACCAGCCTTGCCAACATGGCGAAACCCCACCTCTACTAAAAATACAGAAAGTAGTCAGGTGTGGTGGCACATGCCTGTAGTCCCAGCTACTTGGAGGATGAGGTAGGAGAATTGCTTGAACCTGGGAGACGGGGGTTGTAGTGAGCCAAGATCACGCCAGTCTGAGTGACAGAGCAAGACGTTTTCAAAAAAAAAAAAAAAGAAGAAAGAAAAAAAAACCCACCATAATTAATGAATGATAGTCCATAAAACTGTAGTAAATTTACTGCTATTCAATTTGAGACATGTGGATGGAAATCTCAATGATTTGGAGAGTTTTTTCAATTATAATTACACACCACAGACTCAGATTCTTCCAGACACTAGTTTTCATAGCCCTCCAAAAATCTTTGCCAGAAGGGCTACATTGCTGCTAATTGGATGGTGTCCTATCTTTCAGCTGAATTAGAGTAAAAAATTGTCAGAGGAAAAAAAAGTTGGAATCACAATCAAACACTATTTTCTCCATCTCTAAAAAATGGAATGAAGCATATTAGCTATTTTAGAGGAATGTTCCAAAAACGAATGGTCACTGAAAATGTTATTAAACCTTCTATAATTTTCAGAGCATTTTTATGTAATAAGATTACATGTATATAATTATATCATAATTCCTAATTCAGTTTTGAGATTTTGGACTAGAATAATGACAACTTTTAATTAAATGGATCAGAATATCATTACTCAATCAGTCTTCTGTACATTGATCTAGGCAAAGAATTTATGACTAAGACTTCAAAAGCACAAGCAACAAAAAACGAAAATAGATGAATGAGCGTTAATTAAACTAAAAATCTTCTGCATAGCAAAAGACATTACCAACAGAGTGACAGACAATCTACAAGATAGGGAAAAATATTTGTACCCTATGGTTCTAGAGGGGACTGATATCTAGGGTTTACAAGGATCTCAAACAATTCAACAGCAGCAACAAAAGCAGATAACCCATTATAAAGTGGACAAATAATATTAACAGACTTTCTTTAAAAAAAGACATACAAATGGCCACTAAGCGTAGGAAAACAATGCTCAACATCACTAGTTATCAAAGAAATGCGAGTTAAAACCACAATTAGATATCATTTTACACTATTATGAAAAAGACAAAAAAAAAAAAAACAGATGTTGGCAAGGGTGCAGAGAAAAGGAAATGCTTATACATCATTGGTGGGAATGTAAATTAATACAGCCTCTATGGAAAACAGTATGAAGATTTGTCAAAGAACTAAACATAGAGCAATCTCTATGTTAGTTCAATCCAGCAATCTCACTATTGGGTACCTACCCAAAGGAAAAGAAATCACTATATTAAAAATATAGCCGCACTCATGTTTACTGCAGCACTATTCACAATAGCAAAGATATGGAATTAACCTAAGTGTCTATCAAAGTATAATTGGATTAAAAGTGTGTAATAAGATAGATGATAGATAGATACATAGATACATGTGGTGTGTGTGCATATACATACGTGTGTGTGTGTGTGTATATATATATATATACACACACCTCATACACAATGGTAAATGAAATAATTCAGAAACAGAAAGTCAGATGTTGCATGTTCTCACTTGTAAGTTGGAGCTAAATAATGTGTACACCTGGCCTAGAATGTGAGATAATAGACATTGAAGACTGGGAAGGGCGGGTGGTAGGATAGGGATGAGAAATTACTTACTGGGTACAATGTACATTATTTGAGTGATGGATACGTTAATAGCCCAGCCTTAACCACTATGCAATATATCCATGTAACAAAATTGCACTTGTAACCCTTAGATTTATGCCAAAAATCTTCTGTAGTTATTTCAAATCAAATTTCAGACCTTAAAAAGATCTCTGCCTAAATGAGTTCTACTTTTAAATCTTCTAAAGAAAATCAAGTTAATTATATAGAAATCTGAAGAGTTGGTCATTAATCCATGATTTCTATGATGAATATATAAAACTGAAAGATGATCTATTGGGTGATGTGGCTTCAATGGTTTTATAGTCTGAAAAGTTTTATTTATATAAAAATTTATATTTGTATAAAAACATTGTTACCTAGAGAGTAAAAAGCTTAATTTGTTGTTGTCAACAACTTGAAAATTATTGTGTCAATGATACAGTAATTTCACAATTTTAACTATAATTTTTTTTTAAAGGATAGGAAAAATAAACTCCAGGAGCATCCGGAGTCTCTTGGACCACACATAAAATCCAGGAGATTCTTGAACAAATGGCGCATAAATTATTTGTTATACAAAAAAAAAAAAAAAATAGAAAAGAAAAGAAAGAAAGGAAAGTCAATACGTTGTTTGGTAAATAAAACTAAAATTCTATTACTCCAAAAATATATGTTTCACACTATTAAAAATATTTATATCCTCAGAATTCACCTGCCAAAATCATGATAATTCACTGATAGAATTTATTTTTCAAAATTTCTTTCTCAGAATACATATAGGTCTAATTCCCTTGCATTTAAAATGTAAAAGCAATTCCTCCATAGAAACAGCAACTTAAAAGATAAGTAAAAGATATAAAAGACATAGCTTTATAAAAATTCCTTTATATCTGGTAAGAATTTATCTTGAATATTCATATATTTCTACATCAAACAACTGGGCCTCTGAATTTTAGTGTGATTCACTTTACAAAACAAAGACATAAAAAAGCTCTAATTTGCTACAACTCTAATAAAAAATATGCCACATAGATTCAGATTATTAATCTGTATTCCATTTCTAAAGAGAAGAAAACTTAATCTGTCATGACAGAGAAATTTTACTTACACTTTATGATAGTAAAACTTTAGAAATCTAAACAAAGATATTCAATACTTGTTAATATGGGAACATTACAATTTTCTCAGTATTAGATAGAGTCAGAAGCTGTTTGATGGCTTTTGGTAATGTGAGTCACCATGGCAAATATGGTATAAGTTAAATCTGTCTTAGCCTTCCACGTAGACACGAAGCAGCTTATGACTGCACCATAACTCAATATGCTTAACAGTCTATTGCACAGCTTTGGCTGCCAGATTTTCATTTCCTACAGTCTAGACAGCCAGTCTAAATACTACACTCTAAAACCTCCCTGGAGCATAATTCCCCCAAAGGCTGCTTAAAGCTCCTAGTAGAGGGAACTACTCTAGAAACTCCCATTTTATTACTTTCCTATGGTACAGTTTATGTCCAGAAAAATAGAATACAGACTTCCTTAGAAGGGGGGAAAAAAACACTCAGTCATTGTTTAACTTGTAAAATCAATAAGACCTTAACAATCAATCACCCACTCAGTCCACAATCCTCCTGGTGGCTTTTAAGCTGTGTTCAGCAGTCAGGCTGAGCAGTTTTTAAAAGAGAAAAACTATTTTCATGAAACAGACAATACGTAAAATGTTTCCTGAGAGAAAAAGAAACCCCAGGAGTTAAAATGAATGCTCTCTATAGATAATTATAACACTCGATTTCTAGACAGATGTTTTGTGAAAAAAAGAGAGAATAAAATAAAATAACTTTGTCTCTAACATCATAGGGAGCAGTGAATCATAATCACTTTAAAACCCAAACAAGAAAAAAGGGGTTAAATCTGAGAATAACTATAAGACTTGGAGAAAGTCAGCCAAATTCAAGCAAGATATCCATAGGGGTGCTTAAAGTAAGAATATAATTTAGCAGTCAGGTACGGAAATTAATCTAAGATCAAAAGTCAATAAAAGACAATGAGGCAGAAGGATGGCAAGGAATACAGGAAATGGACGCTATCAAGAAACATTCAGAGAAGAGCAGAAAGATACTAAAATATGTGAGTACTAGTTTGACACAAGAAAAGCTGTATTAAAGAATATATGGAAATTATTATTTTGTATTGGCCTCCTGATATGGTTTGGCTCTGTGTCTCCATCCAAGTCTCATCTGGAATTGTAATCCCCACGTGTGGAGCGAGGGACTTGGTAGGAGATGGTTGGATAATGGGGCAGTTCCCCATGCTCTTCTTCTGATAATTAGTGAATTCTCATGAGATCTGATGGTTTAAAAGTGTAGCACTTCCTTCTTTACTCTCTCTGTTTCCTGCCGTCATATGAAGAAGGTCCTTGCTTCCCCTTTGCCTTCCACCATGATTGTAAGTTTCTTCACAAATTACTCAGTCTCAGATATTTCTTTATAGCAGTGTGAAAATAGACTAATACACCTCCCTACAAAATTGTGATATTCTTACATTGAACAATTTTTAAATAAATTGTTATAAACTGCAGTTCCTGGAACATAACAATATATTCAGAAAAAAAAGTTTATAGAAGATATGGAATGGGGCCGGACACAGTGGCTCACGCCTGTAACCCCAGCAGTTTGGGAGGCCGAGGCGGTTGGATCACCTGAGGTCAGGAGTTCGACATTAGCCTGACCAACATGGTGAAACCCCATCTCTACTAAATACAAAAAATTAGCCAGACGTGGTGGCACATGCCTGTAATGCCAGCTACCTGGGAGGCTGAGGCAGGAGAATCGCTTGAACCCGGGAGGTGGAGGTTGCAGTGAGCCAAGATTGTGCCATTGGAATCCAGCCTGGGCACCAAGAGCAAAACTCCGTCTCAGAAAAAAAGAAGTTATGGAATGGAAGGAGACAAGAATGGCAGATATATGCACCAAAGTAGTTCTTGAATAATACCTGGCTCCTCTTACTTGTTAATGTCTAGAACTTACAAATAAACCTTAGCCTGCAGCTGAAGAGAGAAGTAGGTATGTAAAAGTTTATAGCAAGAGAAACAGGATCAGCAACTTACAGCTGGCAGATTGTGACATAAGTTTTTCCATAGAGGGATCTCAGGAAAATAATGACTAAATATCACATTCAAAAGGAACTGAAAATCTAAACATTCAATTATGAGTATCACATTCCTAAATGTGTCTTCTTATTTACATTAGATTAATATGTTCTATTTTTTCCTACATTTTTCTTCATTTATGCTTTAAACATAGGATGGCTTTTTTTTTTTCTACAAAGAACCAGAAAGTAAATATTCTGGGCTTTCAGATAGCATATAGTTTATCTTACATATATATTTTTTCAGGTGTGTGCATATGTAATGTTTTAAAAATGTGAAAACAACTCTTATCTAGAGGGCTGAAAAGAAACATGGCACAGGCCATAGTTTACCAACCCCTGTTTCAGAATAAATTGCTTTTTGACATCATTGGGATCTCATCAATTGCTGTTGATCATAAATATATCAAAGGCAAACACAATCAAACAATAATTGGGTATGTGAGCATTCAGTTTGCTTCCTTCTCTCATTTCACCCACATACATATGATGTTAATATTCAAAATCTTGTGCATCTATTAAGCTGGCAAAGAGTAAGGATTGACATGCTGATGTGTCAGTGGTTTTCTTGAGTTCTGGGCTTGGTTTGTACATATTTGTAAGTTAATGGAAAGCAAAAATATTTAGCTAAGCTTGGAAATCCAACTATGTTGTATTTGCAGGCATGTTTTATGCTAAATGGAGATGTTTAATTTACATAAGTTTCTGATACGTTGAAATTCAATATGACCCAAATAAATGTCAGTATAGATATTGTACGATAACACCCCCTTTTTTTTTAAGAAACCAAACCACACACATGATTTTTAAAATTTTCATTGAAGGCATGTTTGGAAAGGCTAATGACAATATTTTCAACGTTTATTTCCATAAAGCACAAATATTTAAAACTGCCTTATCTATCCTCATTTTATTAGGGGGAATGTGTTAGGATTATTATTCATGTATTCAGCAGACATTTATTGAACAGCTAACTTGTCTACTTAGAATATAATGAGGAACAAGATAGACATGGTCCTTACCATGATAGAGTCTATTTCCTATGAGATTGAGAGGTGATTTTTAAAAAGAAAAAGAAAAAGTAAGATAATTATAGTCTATGAAAAGTGAAAGATGTAAGCATAACAATCTGGATAAATGTCATAGCCTCTAGAAAGAAGTAATATTAAAGCTTAGAACTAAATATGGAAGAAAAAGAAAAATTTTAAAGAAATGTGGACAAGCATTCCAAGCCTGAAGAGGATCAGTAAAAAAGCATCACACAAAAACAGTTTAGTGTGTTAAAGGCATTATTATGAGGTCAGTTGTCTGAGGTAGTGAACAAGCGGCATGAAATAAAGCTAAGGAAGAAACTGAGATTAAGACTCACACTGCTACTCGGAGAGAAGACTGGAGGAGGAAACAGTAGAAGCAGAAAGACCAGTGAAGAACGAATATGCCCCCTTCCCTCTGTGAAGAATCTATATATTTTCCAGGTGATAGATGACAATGGTTCAGAATAAGTTAGTGGCACAAGGATGGAAAGGGATGTATGGACACGGAGATGTGGGACAAGGGGAAGGTTGAGGCCACAGTCTATTTTCATATCTGTGGGAATTATGCAATAGATAGAGAAAAATTAATTATGCAAAAGCAAGAAGACATAACTAAAAATTCAAAGTTCTTTCGAACTCAATTATATTTTATTTAACATATTTTAAATAATAAAAATAATGGGGGAAATTTGTTTAAACTCATAGAAAATTTTAAAATGGAATTTAAAATGTAAACTATGAACTCTTCCCTATGTTCAAGTTTAAACTCATTAAAGATAAATATTTGTCACATGCCAGCCTATCTGCTAGATACTGAGGTTAAAAATATATATAAATCTTGACATTTATGAGCTTATATTTCAGGTACTACTTTTCTTTGGTAAACATATTTAAGAGTATTTCATATTTTTTCTTTCTATTTTCTGTTGTATCTTAACCAAGCAAATCAATGAGATGCTTTAAGACTTCAGAAGGACTCTGCCTCTGCCTCTTGCTTTTCTTCCTCTCCCTTTCCCTTCCTAAATAATTGATTTGTCAAACCATTAAGTGAAGCAGAGCAGTGTATATCTGCATTGGGGATGGGAAATCTCTGGGTCCAGAGTAGGGTGTTGAAGCCCAAGCAGGGTGATGAGGATATCTACATAGAAACATGGGTGTGGCTGGACAGTTTTGTATGGGGAGTCAGGGCTAGAGCAAGCTGAGGTGGGTATGCATACATTGGGGTGGTCCTGTGCAGGGGGTTGGATCTCAAGCAGGATGTGGAGGAAATGCATCATCCTGCTGCAGGGTTTGGCGTCCAAGTAGGATGAGAAAGGTGTCCATGAAGGCACCTTATGTATGGAGTAAAAGCTCAATCAAGGTAAGGATGGCATCTGTACAAGAGTCAGCCCAGCATGGGTTATCAGAGTTGCAGCAGGGTGAGGAAGGAATCTATGCATGGGAGCAGACAGGTGTAGAGGTTTGGAGCTCATATATGGCAAGGAGAACATCCATGTGGGCAAGCACTCTACTATGAGAGACTGGAGCTTGAGTGGAGTGGGGAAGGCATCCATGAGGCAACATGCCCCAGTGCCATAGAAGCCGAAGCCATGAAGAGGATCTAGTTAGAGTGGGGTTCAGAGGGCATCTACCTGGTGGAGGAGTGGTCATAGAGATGGGAGATTTGTTACTCTCAATCTCCCAGAGGAATCAATTGACTAAATATATATAAAGTGTAATGGGAGCTAGGATTCTCACTATCAAAGAAGGAATGGAAAGGAAAAACTGGAATGCATGCTGAGGTGTTGAATTGGAATTAGAAGTGTCATTGTGAGCCAGGTGTGGTGGCTCATGGCCACAATACCAGCTATTCTGGAGACTGAGTCAGGAGGATTGCTTGAACTCAGGAGTCCAAGGCTGCCATGAGCTATGATTGTGCTGCTGCACTCCAGCCTGGGCCAAAGAGTGAGACACTATATCAAAAAAAAATAAATTAATTAATTAATTAAAGAAATATTATTGTGAATTTATACTACATAATACTTATAGATAAAAATATAATACAGTGTATATCAATATATATAAGATAATACTATATATATAAAATATTTTCTGTAGCTCTGTCTACTGAGAGGGCCTGGGAGTAGCAACACCCCAATGGCAATAAGCATATGTAGTATATAAATTGTGGCTTCTGAACACAGTCTTCTCTAACAGAAACTAGGGTTCCTTGGAGATTCAGTGAATTCCAGTGCTGGGGCAGGAAAAGTACAGAATAAACCTGGAACTTACTGCTGGGCCGGAAACTAAGAAAAGCTTAAAGTAAGGTGGAGACATGCTAAAAGAATACAGAAACCAGCTTCAGGAGGCTCCCACTTCTCAGGCCAGCAACCATATGAGTAGTATTAAAAGCAAACAAAACAAAGTGTTAGCGCTAGATTATAAATTGGCTAACAAAATAAGAAACCATAATCTATATAGATATAAGCTAACAAATACATGAAAGTATATCAATTTAAAGCTTTAAAATGGAAGAGGTATCTATATAGTTTTAAAGTATCTTCCATAAAATTCATATTGTTTTGAAAGTAGAAAAGAGACTCTTTTAAATGGAGAAGTCAGGCAGATACACGTTTAATTAAAAATCAAGTACTATTATTTTCATTAGTAGGACAAATCAAAATTATGCATCACCTGATAGGTTGGATTGGTGAAAACAAAGTGTCACTTTTGTGGTATTTCTGCCAAAGGTGCATAAAATGAATCTAATCATGAGAAAATATCAGAAAGAACAAAATTGGAAGACATTCTAAGGAAGAACAAACAACAAATGAACAACAAACTAGCCTGTAATATTTTAAAATGTGAAAAATATGAAAGTCAAAGAAATGCTAAGAAACCCTTCCAGACTGAGGAAACTAAAGACACATTACAACTAAATGCAATGCTTGATTCTAAACTGCATCATTTTGAATTAAGAGGTTTTTATTAAAACTATTGGTGAAACTTGAATGGGGTCTGTGGATTGGATTATAGTAATGAATCAATGTAAATTTCCCTGATTTGGGTTGTTATATTGTGGCTGCATACGTATATTCTAAGACATCGGGCATTAGATCAGTAGTTACTTTCTAGTGGTTATAAAAACAAACATTCTTCTACAATATTTAAAACATTTCTGTAACTTGAAATTGTTTCAAAATTTAAAATTAAAATACAATTTTTTAAAATTAAAAATACAAATCTACTTTGCTTTAATAATGGTCTCTGTTCATTTATTCAGTTAATTCATGTATTCATTTACTTTCATTTAGTCATGCAGAAATTTGTGTTAAAACTATTCTGTGACAGGCTTAGCATGAGAAGTTCAAACATTTGATATTCATGTTTCATTTAATCATAACATCCTTGCAACGTATGAATAGTTACTCTAATTTGTACACAGAAATAATGTTTGGCTAGTTGTGAAAAAACCCACATACAATATAGGAGAGCCTGAGTTCAATTCCAAGCCTTATAGATTCCAGTCAGAACCTAATATTTAACTCAATGAAAGACATTTTAGATAAGTCATGTATCCTTTTGATTAAGTAGTCAATTAACAAATAATTGTGGTATAATTTAAACTCACCTTAAAACCAGAGTATCATTTTTCTACCTTACTATTACTGTTTTACAATAACTTCTAACAAGGAAAGAGAAATAACAGGTGAAAATATAATTAGGAAAAGACATGAAGGAAACAAATGTATATTACACAGTGAAAAAAGCCAACCTGGAAAAATTACATATGGTACAATTTCAACTGTATGACATTCTAGAAAAGGCAAAACTATGGAGACAATAGAATGATTAGTGATTGCCAGGGGTTGGGGAGAGGCAGAGATGAATAGGCAAGCACAGAGGATTTTAAGGCAGTGAAACTATTTTGTGTGACACTATAATAGTGGGTACATGTCATTGTACCTTTGCACAAACCCATGTAGTGCACAACACCAAGAATGAATGAATGTGATTGAAGAATTTTTGAAATTTTTATCACATGCAGTTTGTGCAATGAAATTATTGAACATCACCTAATATCATCAATATGATTATATATATATATATCATACACATATATACTACCACAAATATGTGTTTCATGATTTATTTTTACACATGTGTATGTATACCCACATGTTGTAGGTATATACATACACAGTAAAGAGAGAAAACATACCCAATAACGTTTTGCTTTATAATGAGTTCGGTTCCACAATGAAGAGTCAAAGGCTCTTGGAAATACTTTAGGAAAATGCCTGATTTAAAACACACTCCCAGCCACTTTTATTAATTACGGAACAACAACATTTCCTCCATTAGAAATAGGTCATTATTTCTTTGATTGAGAACCATATAAAATTGGTTGACATTTGTGTGTCTTTCAACAGAATTACATATAGCACTGTGAGTTTACACTGACAGATGATTTTCAGAACTGAGACTAAGGGGCAGCAGATTCCTAACGCCTATGCCTCACTCACCCATTAAGGGAACTTGGAAGACAGTAAACTGTAGAATTTAATTTATAAGCATGTTTTGTTTGTGAAACGAGTATTTAAGTGTAGATTCACATAGGTTTAATATATAAGACAATACTCCATGAATGTGTGTCTGTAGGTATGGATTCTGTTATAAGTCATAGAGTAGGCTCTGAAATTTATGAAGAAAACCTGTAAAAATACACCAGGAGAAAAATTGGTTAAAAAAAAAAAAGTTTTACTTGGTCAGCCACTTCAACAAATAGTTATCTGTTGCTGGTTCAATACTGCATGCTAAGTAGTGTGAGATGTTTCTGTCCCAAAGAAGTATTTTCGATGTGAGAACAAATTGAGTGAGAAGAAGAGTAGGAAAAGGGAGAGAGGACAGTTAAAGAAAGAAATTTTATAATTTTAAAAAACATACCTTAACTTTACAATATTTATATATTATACTAATCAATTTTGAATCATAGAATGTTTCTTAATTTAACAAACTAGAAATTTGTAGGCCCATTAGGCATCAATAGAAATAAAAAATCTGGATAAAGAACTACATTAGAAAATTGAAAGCATAGGCAATGGGTTAAATACAATTTGATTGAGCATGTCTGACTGCAAGATTGATGAACAAAATAAGTTCATTGCTAAAAGTGTGTGTGTGTGTGTGAGAGAGAGAGAGACAGAGAGAGAGAGAAAGAGAGAGAGAGACAGAGAGAGAGAGACAGAAATGTAATATTATTACTATCCAAGCAGCCTTGTATATTGGAAAAATATAACTTTGAAATCAAACTATAGAAACAAAAACTTTATTTAATATCTGAAAGTGGACTAAAAATACAAAAATAAAGAAAAAATGTGAGTGCTCTATAAAATCTATCCTTTTCTCTTTTCTTCCCCTGTAGGCCCATAGGGCAATTCCCCATGCAACAGCTCCATTGCTGATGTCTGTGTGGCAGCAAGTGACATTACTGGCTCATATAAATTATCCTAAGGGTGGATTGATGGTTGTTAAATCACTACTGAGTCACATCTATGTTCATCCTATAGAGTTGCAGAGGCAAGTATTACAACCAGTAACTGTGTGTAAGTTGCTGGCTCCGGTTCAGTAACTCCATAAAAGTCAAATCCATCTTGTTTCTTGTGGAGAATATCATAGAATGAGGGAAACCTCTCCTGCAGCAGGCACATGGGCACATGAGTGCAGCCTAAATGTCTTCTGGGGCCTCTCCAGCCCTCAAGAGCAAAGTAAGTTTACTATGAAGCTGCATAGAACAACAACAACAAAAAAAACTCACTAAGTTAAATTTCTGCTAATTCCTGAGAATTACCTCCTATCTCCATTTCTGTGGTTTTACACATGCTACTCTTTCACATCATTATTTTATTCTTCCCAAATATGGGTGTCCACGAAGCTCTCAATAAGTATATCATGAATTTTAGTAAATTTCACTAGAAATGAAAAATAGAGAGTGGGCTTACAGCCACATGACCTCTAAATTGCATACATTCCCCTCATTTCTCTTTCTTATACCCTTCTCCCGTTTTCAAAAAAAATACAAATAGTCAAAACATATTCAAAACAAAACACCTCATCATTTGGAATGCAGATTAACTCCCTTCTCTATAAATGTCAGTATTATCTGACACTCAGGCTCACAATGATTCAAATTCCATATTAAATGAACCTATCAAGAAATCACTCAAATATTACATGTACTATCAGAAGAATTCTAGTAAATGGGACATTCTCAACTTTATCACCTGTAGTACATATTGATATACAGCTCATATGCACTCAACACAAGTATAAAAATCTGTACACACATGACAGCCACTAAGTGTTTTCTGGGAAACCAGATGATTTCGCAAGAGGTTGAAGAGTCAAGAAAGACATTTACCTCCCAGTGTCTGCCTCTAATAAGATTACTCACTTTTTGATGTGGGAGAACTGGCCCAAGTTTGGTCCTCTGCTTTTCTCAATATATTTATTCCCTTTTGAAGCTAAATTTATTCAGCCTTTGATTTTCAGAAATATTGCAGACTAAATAACCCAAGACCGCTGCCTCTGAACAAAATCTATTTGTAAAGATCGCTAATACATGGCTCTCACATGATAGTAAAGGAAAACCTGTGATAGCTTTGATGTTCAGATGCCAACACTGATATTCAAATATATCTAAAATATGGTATCAATTTGTCTTCTAGCTCTAGGATTGCTTCTTTTGTAGCAATGGCCACCAAATAGAATAGGTGTCATATTACAGGGTAATCACCATTACTTTGGGATTGTGCTTTCTTGAGATTTCTTCTAAAATGCACTATTGGCCTCACTCTGCCTGCCTCTCCAAACCCCTGTTTCTGCCCAGGGCTGGCGAATTTGGAAGAGGAAACTGAGTATACCCTGAATGCAGCTAAAAATCCTATGAAATATTTCAATTAACCTTATACATACAGAGTAGAAAGCTGTTGCCCATCTTTATTGATGTGTTCAAAACTGTGGGCACAAGGATAGAGTGTAAAAACAAGAGTTGGTTATTGCTCTCTCCAAAATGCCAGCAAGATGTAACGTAGAGTCATGAAAAACACCTAATTTCCAATCACTATGAACTCATCAGTAAACTGATGACTGGTTTGCAGTACTGTGCAAGTTCCCAAGTCTATAGGCTGTGTAAAATACATCTTATTTACATCATAATCCTAATTTCATAAAATCTCCCACTGTAAACTTTCTCTAGTGAATAGTTGTCATGTTTTAATTGTCCAGGGTATTTAGATAATCCATTTTCTGTTTAGAGAATTCTTGAAATTCTAAGCTATGGAGTTAGCTATCTCTTTGTTGATTAACCAACACCATTAGCCTCTAAGCCTGACTTGAACCCTCCTGAAATTGTGTAACTTTCTCAATAACCTTTAATTGATGCCTTTTCTACTTCAGTGACTGTGGATACTGTTAAATATATCCGAAAATCTGAATAAATCCTCTGAACTTCTTTTAGGCAAAGTTAGGCAGAACTGCCTGCTCCCACTCTCCCACCTATACTGGTTACAATGGTCTTTGTTAACCTGTGGCTTTGCTCCTAATAATATCATTAAATTCAAGAGAGGAGCTTTAACGAAAGTTCAGTGTACATCAGAGGTAGTTGTGCTTTTCAAGTCTTAGGAGAACTGTCCTTAATGTTCAAAAACTTTCTCTAAATACATCAGCCCCTCATTTGTTTCTTTTTTGAACTCTAAAAATACAAACTGCCTGTATAATGCAATTACCCTTTCTGAACTTAGATTCCTTTTTCAAGAGAGCAGAGAAAGCTAATTTTATCGAATTTGTACTATGGATAATGCACTGAGATAAATGCTTTATGTACATCATGTCCTTTGACTTTCCCTTCCTGACTACAAAAGCTACATCAGTTCTCTACTTTTACATTACAGAAAAGGAAAGCAAGGCTCACAAAAATTATACAACTTGCTGACAGTCACACAGTCAGGACTCAAACACAAGTCTGTAAGATTCCAGCTATTTTCTTTCACTACACTTAGCAACACAGATCTCAGTTTTAGATCCAGCTTATAAAATATTGAAGACCATGTCAGGTATAATACTTTGTATTTCAGGGAAAAAAAGCCTCAGGGGATGATGGTTCCCATGGAAACATGGGAAAGCAGTAAAGAAGGGAATTGAAACTAGATTGAGCTCACACTCTTGGATAGGACAATCCTAGCTGGTAGGTCCTTAGGAGCAGGCTCCTAGGTGAACCTCTCAAAACACAGCAGCTTCATTTGCATCGTACAAAATGGTTTACATTATTTAATGATGGCCAAAAGAGCAATTTCTATAGTGGCTAACCCCAGGAAACCAGGATTATGCCATTCATAAGCCATAACTGGACTCCGAGTCAGTTCTGCTCATTTGTTATTGAGTGTCTGATATATACTAGTCATTATTAGGTATTGAAAATACAGAAGATAAGTGATTTTTGCAAAAATTAGCAACAACACAATCCAAAACCTAAGACACATACCCCTCCTTGCTATATACAAAACTCTAATTTTATGATGGATTTTATTATAAAATGATGATAATAGTGATAAACTAAGGAATATACATTCAGAAATTATTTAGACCAGGAATTGGCAAACATTTCTATAGAGGTTCAGATAATAAACATATTAGGCTTGTGGAAGATACGGTCATTGTTGCAAAAACTCAACTTTGTTGTTGTAACATAAAAGCACCCAAAGACAGTAAACAAATGAGTGTGACTATGTTTCAATAAAAGCAGTTGGCAAGCAGATTTGGTCTATGGGGCATAGTTTGCTGACCTCTGATTTATATACTGTTTACAAGAATGCTATAATTTATTTAACAGTAAAAATTAAAATTATAGAATGTTTTTGAGCAAAGCTCAAAGATTGAAGTCAAAAGTACAATTATTCTCACATTTAAAAATTGCAAAAAAAAAAAAAAAAAAAACTGAGCCAGACACAATCCCTGAGGGCTTAGCGTCCTTAAAATCTTACTACTGCCACATTCCACTCCTGGCTAACTTAAAGAGAGGAGAAAAAATGGGACAGGAGAGAGGGTTTTTCAACATAAATATACAAGCTTTCTATTTTGTGAGAAATAAATGTTAGTAATGGGAACAAAAGTTCTTCTGCTAAAGGAACAAGAATGTCTTCTGCCCCCAAGTCAAGTTTCATGGCAGAAAGTTTTAGCTCAACCACAACCAAAGATTTGAGAAGGGAAGGTGATCACTTCATTCCTTGGGTGGATAACTCATGAGCTGTAGGATCCTGAGTTTCATCCTTGTGCCACAATTAGAATGAAATTAATCATAGGGAGGTAGTTATTAGGTGCATTTGACATATAACCTCTGCAATTTGAGGCAGTGTTTACACATTAAGATTGGTATCCATTTCTAGTCTATGGGTTTCTAAGAACTTGAAACTTGCTGGAAAATCTTGTATCAAAAGAAAGAGCAACAAACCAGTTACAATATTTTGGTGAAGAAGTATAATCCTAGTTCTTGGACACCTTCCCTTAAAAGCAGTAGAAGAAGAAGTTGGCATTTTTCATGAAGGGGCACAAACATTCAAATAGATGTCAGGCACTAGGAAACACCCAGGGACATCAAGTCTCTTGGGTGGACAATTTACCAAGAAAGACTTGGGGACATGAACCACTGATGAGATTAAAGGAGAACCATCTGACTTTTTCTTAAAGGTTCTTCAGTAATGAAAAAGAATTAGATGAAACTGATCACTCCTCCCAAGGAAACCTGTGCAAATCCCATAAAAGACAATCACATTGGTGGAGCTGTGTTCCACCAGCAGAAGATGACCTCAGACAAATTGACACTGCCCTGTGACCAATACAAACTTGCTTATAATAGAAATTATTCTCTCTCATGTCTGTGTGACTACAACACTTGTAATAGCTCAAAAAGTTAAAGATGTGTTTAGCATGGTTGCCCACGTCTTCCCCCTTTACTCCAAACAGAAATACAACTCAAGCCTATGATGGGGAGAAGAAGGTTACATTTAAATTGAGTTTGAGGTGGAACTTTCAAAATGACTTAGAATTTTATTAACTAAAGGAAAAGTGAAAATTGTGGAAACTTCAGAAGTTAAGAGATGTGAAAGGAGTACTTTGCAGGTTATGCCTGGAAACAGTAAAATTAAAATATTTCTTATTCATTAATAACAGAACAACTCAAAATATGACACACAGAATGGTGGTTAGTTTGCTCAAAATATTTAAACAGATGATAGGATGGTTCAGGGAAACGTGTTTTAAAATTAGAAAGAACTTAGAAATTACTATATATGTATAAATTTTCACTAGACCACCCATCCGTGATATTGATCCCCAATTATGTCTATTGTTTAAGTTTATTCGTTCAGGAAAAGAAGAAAATGCTGATTCAGCTCCTATTCCACCCATTTTTCATGTATTCTAGAACATACAGGGGAAATTTCTCTGGAAATAATTTATTTACATGGGTCACCTACACCTCAAGTAAGAGTCAAGGAGCAGTATTTGGACCCTGGGCATGTTTGAAGTAGCACTGCATTTTCAAATTGTAATTGAAGCTTGTTCTGTGACCATGTAATAAAGGCAAAAATATTATCATGTATCAATGGGATGAATATACAATAACCCACTGGATATTCACTATGTGCTAATTCATAACAAGATGTTCGCAGTTACTACAGTATTAATTACTCAGTATGAATGCAGTAAAATAACCAGGCCTTTTATTTATTTATTTTTATTTTTTATTTTTTCAAGTGGCTAACCTTTTTTTTTATTATACTTTAAGTTCTAGGGCACATGTGCACAACGTGCAGCTTTGTTACATATGTATACATGTGCCATGTTGGTAACCAGGCCTTTTAAATATCATGTGATTATTAAATACCTTGTCTCACAAGATCCTCTAACAAAATAGCTCTGCTTTAACTAACAATGTTAATTCCAAATTTAAACATCCCCCAAATATAACTGTTTTGAAAATACGGGAGAGTTAGGTTTCACTTGATACGAGAGAAATAAATTGTCATTTTCCATTTTCCTATAAGTAAGTCAATATACATTGACCAAAATTGAAAATTCAAAAAATATTAGAAAGCATATCATTAAGCAAATAGTTGAAGGTACTGCCTCTGGAAAATGAAACACAAAATTGTGTTACAGTGAGTGTGTAAGCTGGGTCTCTGTAAAGATCCAAATCCTTGGTGATTAAGAGTTCAGAATTCAGTAATTTTCAATTTAGAGAGGCAATAGAGTGCAAAAAATAATATGTATTATGTAACACTTCCAAAGGAGTATTGGGCAGCACCCTATAATCAATCACATTTATTCATATTTCTGATGTGAAATATTTGAAAGTTCATAGTTCATAGATTACAAAAAACAAAGATTCTAAATAGCCTTATGTAACTTTAGGTAAGGTTTTACAACAAATATTTTTTATCTTTTATTTTTCAAAGCTTTCTAAAAACTTGAATTGTAGATAAGGAATATTTTTACCTGTTTGAAATTTTTGGTTTTAAAACCATGTACATGTTATTTAATTAAAATACAGACACTTTTTAAAAAAGGTAAATAGGTAAAGAGTAAACCAATGTACAATTAGGAAAAGTTGAAGATTGTTTATAAACATGCAGTAAATTAAACATAAAAATAATCAACATGATCAATATATATAGAATATTTGAATGACTTCACAATGGCATCAAAAATGTTTCTTCACTTAATGATTTTATTGGTTCCACATTGAAATTCTACAGTGTACAAGAAAGGATTAAATTAGTAGGACGGGGTTGTTGAAACCCCACAGGTTCCCAAGAGAGACCTTTTTTTCAGGACTAGGCCTTGACTGGCTCCTGACAGCTGAGCTCTGAGCCCTTGGAAGATTTTGTGTAACAAAATGTTTCTGTATGCAGGCAGGCTTGGACCATGCTAACGATTTGACCAAATAGCTTATGCTAACAATGTGGTTTATGCTGAACAATTGTTCTTTTCTCTGGTAGTCTGGGGTCTGAGTAGCAGAATGGCTAAGCATTAAGTAATATGCAGTGCTTTACTGACTGACCCCCCAGTAGAAACCCTGGGAGCCAAGGCTCAAGTGAGCTTTTCTGGCCAGCAACTCTTCACACATGTTGGCCCACATCATTGCTGGGAAAATTAGGTTTCTCCTATGAGACTGCACTGTACTTGGCCCATGTACCTTTTTTTTTTTTTTTGGCTGATTTTAATCTGTATCTTTTCACTCTTTTCACTGTCATAAACTGTAATCCTGAGTATAAGACCTTTTGAATCCTGTGAGTCCACTTAGTGAATAACTGAAACTGAGGATAGTCTTAGGGACCACCACATGTGGTGTTAAAGATTATCTTAAAATAGTAACATTTGGCATCAATTATGTATTTCTGATGCCAGAAATTAGGTTACCAGGACTTCTTTGTTTTGTTAAGTTGGCCAGCGATTGTTACACTTATGTACTATACATTTCTTTTAACTTTTGATCTTATGTTTTGTTGTTGTTTTGCATATTAATAGCCTCTCTGAAGTCTAAAATTCTGTCATT
The DNA here is from genome assembly GCF_029289425.2 of Pan paniscus. Taxonomy (NCBI): domain Eukaryota; kingdom Metazoa; phylum Chordata; class Mammalia; order Primates; family Hominidae; genus Pan; species Pan paniscus. Next base: position 116,191,491 of record NC_073253.2, on the reverse strand, counting down.
TGAGTAGGAGCAATCAATGGCCACTACCTTACGTTCTGATGCCTTCTCAGGAGATGCATTACACCAATTTTTCAGGTAAAATTTAATCCTGAGTTTTGGTATGAGCCATAACAAGTAATATGTGCCATGTGGGAGAAACTATTGATCCTTTCAGCTGGGTTCACACAAGCCAATATAGCAGAATCTCATTTAAGCAACAAGTAATGTAAAATTGCTAGCAACAAGTACCAAGAACAAATAACACGTTGCTTCCACCTAACTCATACTTGCTGTTTAGAAGATGGCCCGAAATAATGTATATGGGAAGGGCATTGTAAATTCAATAAAGATGCTAGTTCCTACCTTTACTATGCATTTATAGATTAAAGCAGTTGCCAAATTGCTCAGTTTCTTTTCCTCAAGATAGATAGATACCCTCTTCAGCTCCGTAAAGAAGTAGTCTTGTAAGATTGCTGGTGTCTGGATGATGTCCCAGTGAGAAGGGAAAGGATTTCAGAGTAATATCCTGCTTAACAAGGTAGGATAGAATCTGCAATGAGGCTTCCCCAAAATCAGGGATAATAAATTTCTCTTGAGTGATCTATTATCAGATAGCTGGAATGGACCACATTCCCAAAGGAATTTTTAACTTGAAGAATAATTACAGCAGATTCTTTCTGACTAATGAGCCTGTTTTTTCAAGGTTGAGCACAAAATATTTGAAGACTAAAGGTTTTGTGTAAACCAAGTTTCATCTGCTGTGATCATTAACTGAACACCCTTCTCTAACACATAACTGATATTTTATATCTTGTTTTATATCTTTTGTCTTTGAGCTGTTTTTTTCTGCCAAGCATGCCCTGCCGCTTGCTGTGTTGTCGGGTCCTTCCACTTCTAGTCACAGTAAAAAGAAGCAAACCAGCAGAGAGAGAGCATCAGATATTTTCCTTCCTGCTGTGCTTTCAAAAATGTTCATATAAAAATATGTCAAATGTAGAAAATTGTTACTGTAACCTGTGAAAAGCATACCTTGAAAATAAATTTCAAATACAAATGTTTTATTTTCCTAGAGAAAAAGACATAATACATTGTAATTTGGAAAGAAAAGAAAGATTCTCTGTCCTCCACAAGTCTGTTCCTTTCATTTTCTTCACTTTGCCTCTCATACAGAAGTCCACTGACATTAAGTAGAGTAGAATTCAGCCCATATTCCTCAGCACCCCATTGAAAGACAGAAAAGAAAGTATTGACGTAACCGAAAAGGCAGAAAGGAGCATAGTATGAGTCTGATCTATACCCATTCTCTTTCTATTTTCTGCTTCTTAACACTTCTATCTATTTCACATCCCTTAGGATTTGATTTTAGAAGAATGCAGTTATGAATGTGAAGGGACAGACTATTACCAATGCAAATTCAGCGAATACATATGATCATGGTTATTTACATCATCAAGGACTATCTATTAAAATGAAGAGTATCCCAAGTAAAACAAAACAAAGTCAGGTATCTAATTATACATAAATAAAAGGACAATAGCTAATCAAAAATCCACTGATTTTACTTTCCAATCTTTAAAGTCTGTGATAAATTTAGGATCTCATTTTGCTTCCAAAACAAATTGCCATCATTTAATTGGTATTAAATTTACTCGTGCCAGATACTTTTCTAGGCACTCAGGATACAGCATTTAACAAAACAGACAAAAATCTGTCATGGCAGAATTTATGCTGCAACGGAAAAGATTAGACAACACACAAAGTAAATGAATACATTAGATAATTTACTGGGAAGTAATAAGTGCCTTGGATAGAAAGAAAGCAAGTTGGTGTGGCTGGGGAGAGCAAGAGAAAGAAAGGGGAAAAGCAACAGGACCTGTGGTGAGAGAGGCAACTGGGCCAGGCTCACCATGGACTTCGCATAATTCATAATGACTCTGGCTTTTAGTTTGAATGAAAAGAAGGGTCACTAGGTTGTTAAACAGATGAGTAACATGTCTCAATTAAGAATTTTTAAAATCACTGTGACATGAAATCACAGAAAGAAAGAAAATAATTTGTAACCTCAATTTCTTCTTTTTAGAAAGCTGGGGAATCAGATTGTTTATGTCGTTAACTGGAAAGTTATGAAATGGGCCAGAAGACTGGATTTACAATTCTTGGGGACAAGAAATAGATCCAAAAATGAAAATGCTGAGGGAAGCAAATCATTTAGAAAAAATGTCCCTGGGATATCAAGAAATTTCTTGGGAAATAAAACAAGTGGAATCATTCCATCCCTCTTTTTTTTCTTGAGAAATCCTCCATTATTGTCAACTCCTGGCTCTCACTTCACTCATCACCCTGGTGGCTGCAGTCCATCCAGTCCTCCTGGCTTGAATGCACCTGCCATCCTGAACATTCTGTGATCAGGCTACTTCACAGACACATTATCCACCTACCTCTGCCATAGCCTAATTCACTTCACTTATTGAAGTTCCCTTTGATGTAATGTTTCTAAACTGCTGTTTCAGAGGCTTTACTCACATTAATTTCACAAGCCTTCTGAAGTACATATTGTACTTTAACCCCTTCATGTTCTTCAAAGCAGGAGGGATCTTAAGAAAGTGCAATGTAAGTTGTTAACATCTAGGATAAAGACATGCAGGGCAACTTACAGGAAACAAACCATATTAAGTATTTTAAAATTATTTATTTTGTTCAGGAAATGAATAATTCTGAATAATAATAATAAAGATAGGTTAAAGACAGAGCAAGTTCCGTGAGTCATCAGACAGCTTAAAAGTGTTACAGACTGAATTATGCCACCCACCCCCTTCCCCAAATTAATAGATTGAATCCCTATCTCTCCCACAATGTGACTGTATTTGGAGAAAGGGTCTTTAAAGAGGTAATTAACAATTAGCAATATGAGACCATAAGGATGGGACCCTAATCTAATAAGACTGGTGACACAATGAGAAAATGAAGAGATACCAGGGTCTTGTGCTCATACATGGAAAGAACCCTGTGAGGACACAATGAGAAGGTGATTCTTTGCAAACCAAGGAAAGGGGCCTTAGGAGAAAATCAACTTGCTAGTGCCTTGATTTCAGACTTCTAGCCTCTATAACTGTGACAAAATAAATTTCTGTTTTTTAACCCCCAAAATACCAGTCTGCAGCAGACTATCATGTGCAACACAAACTGACTAATACAAAGAGATTGAAGAAAGGCAGGACTTCAGTAAATAAGACTAGAGGTTAGGATGTGGGAAAGGGTTAAAAAATAGGGATTGGTGGCCGGGCGCGGTGGCTCATGCCTGTAATCCCAGCACTTTGGAAGGCCGAGACGGGCGGATCACGAGGTCAGGAGATCGAGAACATCCTGGCTAACACGGTGAAACCCCGTCTCTACTGAAAATACAAAAAAATTAGCGGGCATGGTGGCGGGCGCCTGTAGTCCCAGCTACTCGGGAGGCTGAGGCAGGAGAATGGCGTGAACCCGGGAGGTGGAGCTTGCAGTGAGCGGAGATCTTACCACTGCACTCCAGCCTGGGCGACAGATGGAGACTCCATCTCAAAAAAAAAAAAAAAAAAAAAAAAGTGATTGGCTTGTCTTAACTGTGGAGAGATTAGTAGTTATATGACCATGAAGATGATCTCTAAGTTTGAGCTGAAGCCCTAGAGAGAAATCAGAACTACACAGGTATAGAAAATGCATACAAGTTACTTGCAACTTGTTAAAGACTGCATGTTTGTGTCCCCCCATAATTCATATGTTGAAACCCTGACCCCTAATGGGATGGTATTAGGAGGTGGGCCGCTGAGAGGTAACTGGGTTTAGATGAAATCATGAGGGTGGAGTCCCACAATGGGTTTAGTATCCTTATATGAAAAGGAAGAGATTAGAGCTAGTGCTCTATGCCATGTGAGGATATAACTAGAAGGAGGATGTCTACAAGACAGGAATTAGGCCCTAACCAGACGCTACATCTGCCAGTGTCTTGATCTTAAACTTCAGTTTCCTTGAATAATGGATTGTTGTTTAAACCACCCAGTCTATGGTATTTTAATTATAGCAGCCCGAGTTAACAACGACTATTTCTAAAAAGTAGACTTTTTTTTGATAATATAGTTCTGCCTGAACTGTGCTCAAATGGATAAAACAATGAATTCCAGTGAATTGTAACCCTATGTAATAAATGTAGATTTTCTCATTATGAAATATGAAAAAATTTAATATTTTACAATTTTGATTTTTTAACTCTACTAGTTATCACAAAGGTTTTATTATACTCTCATTTTTATATGACTCTATTATCTCCATGACAATAGGTAAAAGAATATGTCTAGTGGACAATAAACAATTACGCTTAAAAATTGGAGAATTATACAAATAAGATACAGACTTATAGAACACTCTGACAAGAAACATTGGAATCATTTGGTGTAGTTCTCTCATTTTACAAATAATATAAGTGAGGTTTATGTAAGATAATAGGTTAAGGACTTCCTTATGATGGCCGTGCAGAGGAGTCGTTAGAGCCCAGGGTTTATGCTTCCTACAGCAGTGTTAATGTCTATCTCCAAACATGGGCTTCATAAACACAAACACATTCCAACATTCCTTATTGCTAAATGCTAAGTAGTTGCATTTTAGAGCTTGAATTGCAGGAATTGTGTAATCTGATTGTCTTTATTTTGCAGGTGAGGGAATTGAAACACAGATATTTAGTGGATGGAGCATAACATCACACATCATTCTCCTTACAGACACAGAGCTACAACTGAGTTACTGACTTACAGCTCTGTTAGCTAACAGACTCCCTTGTGCTGAAACTAGTGGCATGCCAATGATTGAGCAGCCAAAGCAGGCAATAAGATAATTCATTGTCTGTAGAGAAATTAAAAACAATAATAAAACAGACTTATTTGGTCTGTTTTTAATTATCCCATGCACCAGTAATTACAAAGAATTTCAGTGATAAAATGTTTCTCTCTGAAAAAAATGTTATTAGTGAATATCCTAAACAATTGTTGAAGACATCGTTTAATAATATACATGTAAGCTTCAAATTCGCACATATTTATTATTTATCCATTATAAACATTATCTTATATATGAAAGTAAATTTGGAGAATTTCCAGATATGCAGCTACACAATGAATCCCTGATGTACCTGAATTCATTTTATTTACTGAAAGCAATGTAGTCTATGTTTAGCTATCAGGATAGTTTTGATCAGCCTTAGAGAGAAATCAGACCTACACAGATGTAGAAAATGCATACAAGTTACTAGCAACTTGTTATATAAAAGGACACATTTTGTTCAACAACGTGCCTATAAAGAGAATTTGAGTATATTCACTCCTGCTTTTAAATCAGTTCTCAACACCCAGAAATGAAGCAAATGGTCATACACAACATGCATTACATTCATATGTTCAACAAGAAATTAAAAAGTTCCATCCAAATGAAAGAAAAATCAAAAACAAGAAGTGACAGCTTTTCAGTTGAGAAAGAATCAGTGCAAGATCTCTGTCAATACAAAAATAGAGTGCTTTGACACCCCTAAAGCATCATACTAGCTCTTTAGCAATAGACTCTAACCAAAATGAAAATTCTGAAATGACAGGTAAAGATTCAAAACATGGGATTCAAGTAAGTTCAGTGATTAAAAAAAAAAAAAAAAAGAGGGAGAAAATTTAAAACCAACACAAAGAAATCAGAAAAACAAGTAGGGATATGAAAGGCAAGATGGATATATTTTAAAAACAACAACAACAGAAATTCTAGAAATAAAAACATCTCTGAAGCTATTTTGAAATATTGTTGAAAACATTAAAGATAGGTTAGATGAAGCAGAAGAAAGAATTTCAGGTCTTGAAAACTGGTCTCTCAAATGAACTCGGAATAAAATAAAGAAAAAATAATTTTAACAAATGAAAAAATCTTAGGAAATTTGGGACTACGTGAAGTGAACAAACCTATGCCTTATAGGCGTTCTTGAGTGAAAAGAAGAAAAAGTTTTAAAAAATTGACAACCCATTTGAGGGAATAATTCAAGAAAATTTCCTCAAGCTTGCTAGAGATGTAGACATTCATATATAAGAAATTTGAAGAATACCTGGAAGAAACTCTATGAGATGAACATCAGCAAGGCATATAGTCATCAGACTATCCAAGGTCATTGTGAAAGAAAAAATCTTAACGGCAACTAGAGTAAAGGATCAAATCACCAATAAGGAAAATCATATAAGACTACAATAAACTGTTCAGTAGAAACCTTACAAACTGGAAGAGATTATGAGCCTATCTTTAGTTTTCATTCAACTTATTTCCAAAAAGTCATTCAACAATTTTATACCATGCCAAAGTAAACTTCATAAATGATGGAGAAATAAAGACTTTCCTAGACAAGAAAATGCTAAGGGAATTTGTCACCATTCTCAAAGGAATTTTAAAGATGGAAATAAAAGGATGATACTTGCCATTATAAAAGCACATGCCAAAATAAAGTTCATAGATTCTATAAAGCAGTTATACAACTGAGATTACAAAAGAAATAGCTGACAACAACACTATGACAGAAACAAAACTTCACATATTCATATCAACCTCGAACATAAATAGCCTAGATACTCCACTTAAATGATCTAAGCTGTAAAACTGGATAAAAACAAGACCTAACCATCTGAAGAAATACACAGGCTCAAAGTAAAGTGGTGCAAAAATAGATATGAAGCACATAGAAAACAAAAGCAAGAAGGAATAACTATTTTTATATCAGATAAAACAGACTTTAAGTTAACAACAGTATAAAAAGACAAAGAAGGTCATAACATAGTGATAAAATATTCAACAAGAAGATTTAACTGTCCTAAATATATATATATATACATATATACATACACAAACACCAAAGCGAACAGATTTATAAAACAAATACTACTAGACCTGTGAAAATAGATAGCAATACAATAATAGTGGAGGACTTTGAAACCCCACTGACAGCACTAAACAGATCATTGAGGTAGAAAATCAACAAAGAGACTCTGGACTTAAAGTGGACCCTATACCTAATGGACCTAACAGACATTTACAAAAAATTCTACCCAACAGCAGCAGAATATACATTTTGTCATCTGCACATAGAACAGTCTCCAAAATTGGCAATATACTTGGCCATATAGCAAGTCTTAATAAATTTATAAAAATCAAAATCATATCAAGTATCTTCTCAGACTACAGTGCAATAAAACTAGAAATCAATGCCAACAGGAACTCTCAATAATATACAAGTACATGGACATTAAACAACATTCTTTTGAATGACTTTTGGGTAAACAATGAAATTAAACAGAACTCAAAATAGTTTTTGAAATGAATGAAAATAGAGACACACAATAGTAAAATTTCTGGGATACACCAAAAGCAGTGCTAAGAGGAAGGTTTATAGTGTTAAATGCCTACATCAAAAAGATGGCAAGATCTCAAATTAATAGGCTAAAATTGTGTGTCAAGGAACTAGAAAAATAAGCACAAACCAAACCAAAGGCAAGCAAAAGGAAACAAATAACAAAGATCGGAACACAACTAAATGAGATTGACACCAAAAAATGATACAAAGTATCAATTAAATGAGAAGGTAGCTCTTTAGAAAGATAAACAAAATTGATAGACCACTATCTGGATTAACCAATAAAATAAGAGAAAAGATTCAAATAAGCACAATCTAAAATAATAAAGGTGACATTACAACGGATACCACAGAAATACAAAGACCGTCAGAGACTACTGTGAGCATCTGTACAATCACAAACTACAAAACCTAGAGAAAATGAGTACATTTCTTGAAACATACAGGCTCCCAAGATTGAACCAGGAAGAAATAGACACCCTGAACAGACCAGTAATGAGTAGTGATATTGAATCAATAATAATAAATTTTCCCAAAACCAAAGCCCAGGACCAGAAAGATTCATAGATGAATTTTACCAGATGTACAAAGAAAAGCTTTTACCAATCTGCAACTATTAAAAAAAAATGAGGTGAAAGGACTCCTCGTTAAATTATTCTAGGAAATCAGTATTATCCTGATACCAAAATCCACAAGGACACACAAAAAAGAAAACTACAGGCCAACATTCCTGATGAACATAGATGCAAGAATCCTCAACTATATACTAGTAAACAGAATCCAATAGAACATCAACAAGATAATACATCATGATCAAGTGGGCTTTAATCAAGAGATGCAAGGATAGTTCAACATGCACAAATCCATAAATGGGATTCACCACATAAGCAGAATTAAAAAGAAAAATTATGTGACCATCTCAATAGATGCAGAAATAATTCATTAAAATTCAACATTCCCTTCATGATAAAAAAATTTCAACATATTAGACATTAAAGGAACATACCCTATAATAATAAGAGCTATATATGACAAACCCATAGTCAACATTATACTGAATGAAGAAATGTTGAAAGCATTCTGCCTAAGAACTGGGACAAGGCAAAGATGTCCACACTCAATACTCCTATTTAACATAGTTTTAGAAGTTCTACCAGATCAATCAGGCAACAAGGCATCCAAATGGAAAAAAGAAAATACAATTGTCTCTGTTCACTGATGACATGATCTTACACCTAGAAAACCCTGAAGACTCCTCTAAAAGACTCCTAAACCTGATAAATTACTTCAGTAAAGTTTCAGCATATAAAAGTCAATGTACAAAAATTAATAGAATTTCTATACACCAATAACCATTTCCATACAACATTGCTTATTGGTGTATGGAAATCCTACTGATTTTTATACGTTGGTTATTGGTATATAGAATAATTGGTTATTGGTATATAGAATAATTGGTTATTGGTGTATAGAAATCCTATCCAATAATTGGTTTTTGGGGTATAGAAATCCTATAATCTAATAATTTGGTTCTCAAGCTGAGAACCAAATCAAGAACTCAACCCAATTTATAATAGCTACAAAAAATATATATCTAAGAATATATTTTACCAAGAAGGTGAAAAATCTCTGCAAGAACTACCATAAAACATGGATGAAAAAATTTTAGATGACACAAGCAAATGGAAAAACCTCCAAAACACTCAAGTATTGGATGAATTATTATCATTAAGATGACCATACTGCCCAAAGCAATCTATAGATTCAATGCAATTCCTATCAAATTACCAACACCGTTTTTCACAGAATTGGAAAAACAATTCTAAAATTCCCTTGGAGCCAAAAAAATGCCTAAATATCCAAAACAATCCTAAGCAAAAAGCATTAAGCTAGAGGCATCACATTACCTAACTTCAAACAATATAACAAGGCAACCAAAACAACATTGCGTTGGTACAAAAATAAACACATAGATCAATGGAACAGAATATGTGATGCAGAAACAAAGCCACGCACCTACAACAAACTGATCTTTGACCAGGTTGACCAAAATGAACAATAAGGAAAGCACACCAAATTCATTAAATCGTTCTGGGGTTGGGCACGGTGGCTCACATCTGTCATCCCAGCACTTTGGGAGGCCAAGGCTGGTGGCTCACTTGAGGTCAGGAGTTCAAGACCAGACTGGCCAACATGGTGAAACCCCGTCTCTACTAAAAATACAAAAATTAGCCAGGGATGGTGGTGGGCACCTGTAATCCCAGCATTTTGGGAGACCAAGGCAGGTGGATCACTTAAGGTAAAGAGTTCTAGACCAGCCTCGCCAATATGGTGAACCCTGTCTCTACTAAAAATAGAAAAATTAGCTGAGTGTGATGGTGGGTGTCTGTACTCCTAGTTCCTCGGGAGGCTGAGGCAGGAGAATCACTTGAACCCAGGACTAAATTAGAACCACCATTCAACCTAGCCATCTCACTACTGAGTATCTACCCAAAGGTAAAGAAACAATTATATATATATTATATATAAAGACACTTGCACTCATATGTTTACCACAGAACTATTCACAATAGTGACATCATGGAATCAACCTAAGTGTCCATCAGTTGATGATTAGATAAAGAAAATGTGGTGTATATATACACTATGGAATAATATGTAGCCGTAAAATAAATAAAATAACATTCTTTGCAGCAACATGGATGAAGCTAGAAGCCATTATCATAAGTGAAAATACTCAGAAACAGAAAATCAAATACCACATGTTCTCACTTATGTTTAAGAACTAAACATTGGGTAAACATGGAAATAAAGGTGAAAATAATAGGCACTGGGCACTCCAAAAGGGAAGAAGGTGGGAGGGGGATGAGAGCTGAAAAATTATGTTGGGTACAATATTCACAATTTGCATGATGAGTACACTATAAGCTCAAACCTTACCATTATGTAATACATCAATGTAACAAACCTGGACATGTACCATCTGGATCTAACACAGTAATAACTAATTAGCTAATTAATTGGCTTTCATTATAGAATAAGTGACTCATATTTGGGAAGTCAAATTCAACTAATCTGAAATGTTTACTGAAAAGTAAACATTTTTTGAGGTAGCAAAATTGTATTATATAATATGGAAAAAATACAACTTTATTTAAAAATACCTATTCACCTTTATTTCCTTTGTGTTTCCCACAGTGGCTTAATGTAGAAACTATGGTGGCTTAACTGAGCTGAACATGATAGAAGAGATATATTTTCACCTCTACTCTCCATAGTTTTCATAGTCTATAAGAGGATACCCTCAAATAACTTGTGCACACATGCACACACGCACACACATGACAGTGTTGCACACTACTTGCAACAAGTTTCTGGATTTTATTTTAGTACCAAGAAGTTACTTGAAATGATATAACTAGTTATTCAAACAATATTTTTAAATTATCTCAGTTATTTTAAAATTCTATAATTTTGAATCTTGATTTTCTAAACAACCGGCTGCCTTGTATTATTACGGACTCACTTATGTTTTATAAAATAATTGTGTCTATGGAAGCTCTGAAGTTTATTCACAATAGTTAATCCAGAAAAGATTCTTTTTATAGCACAAGTTCTTACCTTGGACTTTGGACAATTCATAAACACTCTGATATGGGATATAACATTTCGTACATGTGCAAATTTTTCTGAGAGAGAATTCATAGCTGTCATCAGCTTTCTCAAAGAAGCTGGAAGTCTAGATGAGTTGAGAAGTTGAAGCCTCGTAAGTGCTATTAACTACTGGATTCCAAGAATTAAAAAGTCTCATTTTAAAAATCTGGGTGAGAGACATACAGACGTTTGAAATAATATTTTCTCTAAATGTCTGATTGCTTAAAATAGTTCATAACCAAGTGTAATGCATTTATAAAGAATGAATTTCCTAAAGACAAAAACGATCAATAAATTTTTCTTTAATCAAAACATTGCATCATTGTTGCAGAGTAAGTATTTGATATATAAATACAAGCAGATAGACAGATAGGTATGATTCCAAAAGGTTTGTATTAAAAGAAGTCTTGATCTATTTGCTAACCTCTTACAGAATACTGGAGAATTGAAGAAGCTTTAACTATTTTATTGTGAAAGAGCTGTCATTAAACCCTGAGGCATTGTTGAGGCATTGAGCGTGGCCATTGGGATCTCTATGATGTCACCTTCTCACCACAGTGTAAAACCTATGCTCTAGAGGAAGTTCTGGCAGGGAGTGTCAGTTCAAAGCTGTTTGAATCACAGATACAATTTGTTTACTGTTTTTGAAAATTAAAATTATTCTTTCTCTTGTTTTGATAAGTACCATTTGGTACCAGGGCAATTTTACTTACTTTGTACCACTGGAAGCTGAGAGAGAGAGAGAGAGAGAGAGAGAAAGAAAGAAAGCATTTTTCTTATGGAAAAAAGCAAAATTAAATATTCTATAAAATAAAACCATCACTATTGTTCTATGTTTAATCAACATAATTGAATTTACTAATTATTTGTTTTATACAAATTAGGAAAATTTTTAAAGGTATCTTAAATGTCAAATTCACTTAAATTATTATAAGTCTTAAATCCACAACTTAAAAACTTTCCAATTCAATGCAGTATGCAATTAGAAATAGCTATTATTTGCAAATTGCTGGGTTAAACAAGGGTAACAATGCAAAAATGAATATGACATCATTTCTTCCCTCTAAAAGACTACATTCTAGTGAAGAAAACAGAAATTTAAGAAATTAATCACAATTTTAGCAAAAGTAAAGACAGAAACATTTAAAGAACTGTTTCTTTTTCTTTCAGAGGTTAACCTTGTGTCATATGTATTTGTTTTTAAAAAATAAGATATTAGATATGTTATTGCTCCACCACCACTATCCTTTACTTCCTCCGACTCAAACCCTTCCCCAAATCACCACCTTGAAGTTGTGCTTATCATTGTGTAAATGCACCTATAGCAATATACAGTATTGTTTTGTGCAGATTTAAAATATTCCATGAAAAGCATAGCTCCACTTAATTTTCTAAAGAAAGTAGTCTAGCTTCTGTCTTATCCTTTATTCTGCATCTATTACCAAAATTTCAATATTTGTTAAAATTTTCTCATTTGGAAAATAAGAATCTTTTCTTACCTGTGAAAAACCGATATAGATACAAGTTAGTCCGCATAAGATGGACAAAAATCCTGTGAATAACTGATATAGATACAAGTTAGTCCACATCAAATGGACAAAAATCCCTGTGAATATTAATGGTAAGCAAAACGATTAATAAGATGTTTACATTTACAAATGAAACTAAGATTAGGAAAATATGCTTATCTTGCATTGATTATATTAAATCTTTATGTTATTTTTTAAAATAATGGTTCAATTACTTATATTTATGGTATATTTTTCTTGCAATTTATGTGATAGCATAAATCTACATTAATGATTTTGCATTTGACTTTATCTTCACTATGTTTTTGTTAATCACTTTTATTAAATTTTCAAGTCTTCCTTAATCTATTGATATTTTAATTATTCTCTGCTGAAGCCCAATTATGTCAACACTCTTGCCAATTTTCTTTTTTAATGGTTAGTTGGCCTATCTCTGCTATAATTTTTTTTTTTTTTTGAGATGGAGTTTCGCTCTTATTGCCCAGGCTCACTGCAACCTCCACCTCCCAGCTTCAAGCAATTCTCCTTCCTCAGCCTTCGGAGTAGCTGAGATTGCAGGTGCTCACCACCATGTCCAGCTAATTTTTGTATTTTTGGTACAGACAGGGTTTCATCATGTCGGCCAGGCTGGTCTTGAACTCCTGACCTCAAGCGATCCACTCGCCTTGGCCTCCCAAAGTGCTGGGACTACAGGCCTGAGCCACTGAACCTAGCCTCTACTATAATTTTGTCAGTGCCTTTTTAGCTTGAGCTTAATACCACCTTCATTAAGTAAAATTATTTAATTTGCAATTAGTTTGCATTGTCTTTTCATTGTGTCCTCAGATATTTAGCACATCAGATTATCAGGAAAGACAGATCAACAAGGATATTGACAGAAAATATATTATGATAGAAAAGAGGGTCGAAATCAGATTCCCTTTGTAATATACAATTCATTGGCAAATAATGTCATTTATACAAGTTTGTGTTATGAAATACCAAGATAACCTTAATGCTTCCTCAGCTTGACTAAATTTCAGTTAAATTTCTTTCTAAATATAGGCCCCTGACTTTCCTTTTCTTACAGCATTTACTCTAGATAACTTAATTGCAAATTTTTTACCTGCTTTCTTGCGCATATAAATTTCTTTAACAGATTTGCCATAGTTAAGCTTCTTGGCATCTTTAAGACAGAGGGAATGTCATATTCAAGTATCTAGGAACCACCTATTTGAAATTTAATTTTTAATGAAGATAAGTCTTCTACATCTCAGTATCTTAGAGAGGGTGGGTGCCTAACTTTGGTAGGCACCTTGCTTCAGTCTTCATTAAGATATTAGAAAGTTTTCTTTTGGGCAAGACCCAGTTAGTGAATACAGGTGGCCTAAGATTTTCCCCTCACTCCACCACAATTCATAAAACTTTAGACCTTTGATGCAGTGGTGTGATGTTCAATCTCTTTCCCAGTTGTAATATCTTGAATAAAGTCTTTCTTGCCCATTTAACTTTGCCCACTGCAATTTTTCTTTGACAATGTTTTCTCTAATTCATTGACCTAATTACTAGGACTCATATAATGGATTCTAAAGTAACCATATGTATTTCAAAATTTGGCAATTGGTAGGGGGTTACTGTTTTCTACAGGAAGTCAAGAAACTTTGAAATGAATAAATTATCTTTATTAGCATGTTTACAGTTTATCCTTAAGAGATATATTGTATCTTTATTAATCAAATTGCAAGGTTTGATTCTAAAGAGCAAGGGCTCTGCCTTATATTCTTTTAATTTCTGTAATGCCTAACACAATATCTACCACATAAAGAGAACCACAAAAATATGATGTTACATGAATATAGTCATTTGTTTCAAAAATTAATATCTCAAAACAGTTAAGACATAATCACAAGTTATATTTTAATTTCAGTGTACCTACTTACATTTCAGAGAACACAAATATAAAACAAGTGAAAATAATCTAAATGTCCAATTGTAGAGAATTAGTTCAATAAATAATAATAATTATGTATGAAATGGAATAATGGGCAAAATGTATATCACAATATGTGATTGGAGGAATGGCTGATTACAGACCTGGGATAAGAAATAGACAAGATCAGACTGTGATGTTCTGTTATTACTGAGAAAAGAAGCTATCAAGTAATTTGGCTCTGGTGAAAATGGCATAGAGCCAACATGAAAGGGCTGTGAACAATTCAGTGTACAAATAAACAATAAATTAATGAATACAACTGATCAAACACATTAATATTTTAAAGACCTAGGAGTTCATAGTGCTATTTTTAACAAGGAAGGAAGGAAGGAATGAAGGAAGGAAGGAAGCAGTAAAAAAGGAAAGGAAGGAAAAAAAGGAAGGAAGGAAGGAAGAAATCTGACTAATTTTACACCATCAGGATAACCATAGCACCAACTCCTTATTCTAAAACTTGACATTTAAAAGAAAAAAAAGAGATATTGATTGTGATCTTCTGCACAAATTATTTTAGTTTTACCAAATCATCTGAGTTGATAGAAGAAAATTCTTTAAGTTAAATTCTAACAAATAAATATGGAATGATGAAATTTTAAAAATCACTATTTACAATTGCTGTTAAAATCATTGATTCAGGCAGTGTTTATTAATAAAATGTTAATTGGGAACTTTATAATGAAAGAACAAAGTTGCCACCACTTGAACCGAATGATCAATCTCAGCCCTCCTAAGCGTACGAAATGTAGACATTTAACGTTGTATGACTGTATGCACTATAAAACTGAAAACACCACCTGTGATGTGTTTTCCAGGAAAAGAAATGTCTAATCTAAATGCACTCAAGCTTCTAGAGCTAAAATATATTACAATAAATACAAATAAAGAGGAAAAGTTCATCGACATCACAAAGAAACAAACTAACTCACAGTGGAATACTTTGTCAGTCAACTGTACTGATTTTCTATGGGCAGCATATTACAAAAGATTTAGTGACCAACACAAACTTTGTTGTCTTACAGTTCTGTAGGTTAGAAGTTTGAAATGAGTCTCACTGGGCAAAAATCAAGGTATTGTCAGGGCTATAACTCTTTTTGGAGTCTCTATTGAAAAAATCTGTTTCTTTGTTTTATCCATGTAATAGAGACCACTCACATTCCTTGATTCATGATCCACTTCCTTTATCTTCAAAGCCAGAAAAGTTGCATCCCTCTGACCATTCTACTGCAATCTCATTTCTCTCTAACTTTCCTCTTGTGTCTTTCTCTTTCACTTTAGGACTCTTGTGATTAATTATATTGGGCCCATCTGGATAATCCAGGATAATCTCCACCTGAAGGTTTTTAATTTTATCACATCTAAAAAATCCATTTCTTATGTAATGTAACATATTCACAGGTTCTGAGAATTAGGATAGAACATCTTTCAGGGCCATTAATCTGCCAACCTCAACAACTGACCAATTTTCTTTAGTAAATCAATGAAATTGAAAAGTTAAAGGTAAAGATCATTGTGCTAGGTTTAAATATACATAAGAGACACAAAAAATTGTTACATTGGTTATTTTCAATACTAATTCAAACTTTAAAAGGTAATTTTGTTAGGTGTAATGCTTCGTTTATGATGATGTGAGAAAATGTCCTGGTATTTTAGAGATACATACTGAAGTATACAGGGGATTATATAATTTTTGGACTGTCTTTAAAATGCCTCAGCTACAAACAAAAAATAAAAGTGAGGCAGGGTAAGAGAACCAAAATGTAGCTATACCTATATATTAGTGAATATATTACAGGGATCCATTATACTGTCTCTTTATTTTTATGTATACTTGTGAATTTGCATACTAAATATTATATACATGTATATTTGTTGAAAATAGATTATAAAGTTCTATGTACAATATAAACCTATTCTTGCTTTTTTTTAAACAAACAAGTGTGGGTGTGGGTGTGTGTCAATACTATGTGGAAAGGTTTATAATACATTAACTAGGTTATTTCCTAAAGAAGCAAATATGGATAACAATCCCCCTTTATTTTTTTTTTGACTTGCCTATATTTTATAACTACAATGAGTATGTATTTTGGGATAATTAGAGTTAATGATAAAAATGAGAGGCAACAGAGGCATAGATTTATATCTTCCCAGGTTCAGAAAAACAGAAACACAACATGTTGACCACACACTTTCTGCCAGACATTGTACCCGAAGCTATAGTATATATTTCATAGGATCCTTCTGGTAGTCTCAATAGCTTCATACCATTTTCCCCATAAAGTAAATCCTTCAGTGGCATACAGCAAGCAAATAATGATTTGAGATTTAAATCCATATCTGTCTGATGTTAAATCCTATTGTTTTTTGAAATGCCATGCTAGCACTACTCTTTTTCCCTATGCTCAGCACAAACAGGCTCATGCATACATTTATCAGAGAGAGTTCAAGTTCCAGCTATTTGTTGATCTGGAAAACTGGGTCATTTCCTTTCAAACCCAGCTTGCACTAGGCGTCTCAATAAGCAAAACTGCCATCCACTTGAGAAATAAGTACCACTTAAATGGCATTGCCATACTTACTCCTACTATTCTAGAGCCTCTTGGGATTATTTTTAATTTCCTCATCCCTGCTGGAACTCTGTAACTGCATTCCACACAGCTAGAATTCTAAGAGAGGTCCACTGTAGAATATTCTGTCCCTCCCACAAGGCATCATACGTGGTTCCCTAAAGGTCCACTCAGTACTCCACCACTATTGTTTTGGACATGAAGCATCTAAGTCACGTCTTATTTGTCATCATAATGTTCAGTAGAAAAAGTGGTATTTGTTTTACCTAAACATAAGGAAGGTGAATACTGCATGACAAAAACAGTGTTATTTACAGAAAGAGAGCAGATCGCTTTTACTTACTTTCAGTGCAACTCACAACCCTGCCTTACAAAAGCAGCATCCATCCAAAATGCCTATGACGTGACTGTAGAAATAAATATCAATAAATTTATTAAATTGAGTCTATCAAAATAAAGGCAGGACTAGATTGTGGAAATCTAGCATTAAGCTTTCCTCACTAAAAGCTAAAATTTGAAAAGCTTAATGCTAAAAAAGGTGTGGATGCTCTCTGATTTGGGAATTTATTAGAGGATTTATGTGATTTATCCTTGGTCTTTTAGAATAAAATAAATTAATTCTATTTAAAATCCAAGTTCTTAATAAGCCTGATGTCTTTTGCACTGATTGTACAACAAAAGGAGACTACATCCCTAGCAACAAACATGCTTAGCAGCACACAAATTTCCAACCTGTTATTCTCTAAGCTCTGCTTTTTTCTGCCTCATAACATGTATGTCATCCACCCACATCCTTTGGAGCCCTCCCACCAGAATTTTAGTTGTATTATCTTTCACTAGAGCTACAGATGTAGACCCCAGTGGATCCAACTGCTTCCAGTCTTACCCTTCTTCAAACCACCTTGCACAGTAAAGCCAGTGGTTTTCCAAAAAGCAAATATACTTCCAATATGCCAGTTATAATCTCAGTTATTTAGCATGATGTATACAGTCCTTCACAGTTTTAGCCTTTGCCAACTTTTCAACTTCATCTCCTATTATTTCTCAGTCTTCACTCTGCATTAAATCAAAAATCATTTGTATTTTCTTCAAAAAAAAAAAAAACTAGGTTCTATCTTAAACCTCAGAAAGGACACCTTTCCACCCACACTTTTGCAGCTTTTTTCCCTACCCATAGACAAAAAAAAAATTGATCTGTTTCTATTCAGCAATGGCCTTTGGGAGTATCTCCAGATACTTTAGGAAAACTACATTCTGTTTTCCTAAACCGACTGCCTTAATGACTCTACAATAGGCCTTTGACGCTCCTCTCACTTTTCTCTTCTTCTCTATATGTCTCCCCCAACTAGGCGTTGCCTTATTCCCAAATTCTGTGCAAGTTAAAGACATTGATCTGGACAAAACAGAGAGATTCCTCAAAATAAAACTGCCATCTTAAATGTCACCTTAATGGGATATGCCTCCCACAAACTCTTGGTTGGAGTTAAAATATTTCACAACTTTCACAGGATTTTTGTCTAAATTTAACAAATATTTTCAAAGTAGTCATAGTCAAAAATACTCTTAAAATTTCTCAGAAGGGTGCCACTTTAGAGGATAATAGACTATCTCTCAGTATGTCTTTCATCATTAGGAGAGACCACTAATCAACATCTGAGCACCAGTGAAGGGATTTCTAGGACTGTGCTGTTCAATACAGGAGCCACCAGTCATATGTGGGTATTGAGCACACGCAGTGAGGCTAGTACTACAAGTTAAAATGATGACATGTGAATAACTTGGTTAATAATAAGATATATTAAAATGATTTAACCACTTTCAGCTTCCAGTCTGGCATGTAAGGAGCTTAGAAGTTGCCACTCTAACAACAAGTAAAAAGTTGAACAAACTGAAAAATCAACAATTCTCAAATCCATCAGAGAAATGAAGTCACAAGTCAAATCACCACCTCCAAAATTGGAGAGACCAACAGTTGAACACAGAGAATCACAACTCACTAGAGCAGAAACTCTTGACCATAAACCTCTGTAAGAATCAGTGCCAGATTAGAAAAAGCTGACCTGTAATTGATGAATTACTGGAGGTTCCATGCGGGCAGATCTGTGTGTGAAAAACAACAAGCAGATCTCGCCATAGAGAGGTCCTCACACTTTTGTGAGGTTCACCTCCAGGAACTCTACTGTTAGGTTCTCACAGAAAATATCAGGAAAGTCTCCCCTGTGCTTCCGGCAGGGAGAAGGGAAAATCAATCATTCTGGAATAATCCAGAGAATTCTGTTTTATGAAAAAAAAAAAAAAAGGTCTGCCCTCAGGAGCCTCAGGAGAAACTATTCTACCAGAGCCTAACCTGTTAGAGTTTTATCAGAGCCTAGAAGAAAGGCGAAGGAAATATTTAACTCCAGGACCCTCAAGCCATCCTCTCGCACCTAAGGTGTGTTTGAGGCAAGGGTAGAACTGAGTAGTGCTGATGAAGTTTTAGTATGGGGCACAGGCTCACCGACAGACTGAGGCCTAATGATAGGACTATAGAATACCTGCTTTCCCCATACTACCACGACATTATTAAAGACTTAATTATTACAGTTATTTTCACCCTGTAAATTATGCCAACTTTTAACAGAAAATTACAAGCCATAATAAAGGGCAAAAATAACACAGTTTGGAGAGACTGAACAAGCATCAGAAGCAAAGTAAGAAGATCTCGCAAGAATGTTGGAATTATCAAACCAGGAATTTAAAATAACTTGCTGGGCCATGTGCGGTGGCTCATGTCTGTAATCCTAGCACTTTGGGAGGCTGAGGCAGGTGGATCACTTGAAGTCAGGAGTTCGAGACCACCCTGGCCAACATGGTGAAACCCCATCTCTATTAAAAATACAAAAATTAACTGGGCATGGTGGCTCGTACCTGTAATCCCAGCTATTCTGATGGCGGAGGCACAAGAATCACCTGAACCCTGGAGGCAGAGGTTGCAGTGAGCTGAGATCACACTACTGTACTCCAGCTTGGGCCACAAAGCAAGGCTTTGTCTCAATAAATAAATTCGTTAATTAAATTAAATAATTTGCTAAGTGTTTGGGGTTTTTTCCTGCAAGATGGCTGACTAGAGACATCAGCCACCAGTTCTACTCAGAAAGTAGAACCAAAGTTACAGGTGAAAAATCATGGCCCAAGTGGCATACTGAGTGAAGAGTGCTAGAATATATTGGAGAACCTAAAGGAAGAAGTTGGAGAAGTTGGGGAACATACAAAGGAGGGTAGAGTTTGGTAGAAATTTATCCCTGAACATCTTGTAGTCCCAGAGAAAGGGTAGGTGGAGGCATTTTACTGCTTCACCCATCCCTGTGGCAGACTGCTGACTTTCAAACTGTCAGAGAGACCTCTACTGTCATGAGCCCAAGCCTTGAGAAATTTGGGAGCTCCTTCAGGGCGGAGTCCTGGTCTGGTGGTTTACACAGTTTCATTCACCCTCCCCCCAGAATTGAGCTGAGACCATGAGTGCCATGCTGGATGTACACTCACTGTGCATCCCCCCTATCCTGTCCAGGCATTGTCAACCCTTGTATCACCACACCACTAGTCTTCCTGCAAACTTTCCCCAGAATCTGCTCAGCCTGCAGCAATCACAAAGGACTAGCAGGACCCAGGAGATCCGTGGGATTCCCAGAGATCTAATCTGTAGGGTGGGCTGCTCCTAGGGGAAGAGAGAGTGCAGCATACCAAAGTGACCCTTAGGACAAAGGAAGCCAGAGCATGTGCTCTCCTCTGCTTGAGAGTGCCCCACTTGTGAACTGAAAGTGATTGTGCTCCTCCCAGCAGAGACACAGGTGTGGCACTAGGCTCCGTAAAGGAAGAATATGATTCCATCCCAGTGGCCAAGCAGCACAATTACCTGGGAATGAACAAGGAGAGGGGGATATCTCTTGTCACCCCCCAATGGTATGGATGCAGCCACAGCTGTTTCCAAGGGGGTTAGTGCAGGTACACCAAAGGCTGGACATTCTAGGGCTATTATGCATGGCTGCACGCCCACTGATGGTGTGTTCACTGGCCCAGGCCTGCACAAAGGCGAGAGCCCCTTCTGCCTCCCTACATGGAGCAGCAGCATTCCTGCAGTGGAACACAGGTGAGCCACAAAGTTTCTGTTTTGGGCTGATGGAAAAGGTTCCACCCTGAAGCCATTTTGGCAGTAGCCACAGGATAGGCATTTTTCACAGCCATCAGTTATGTTGCGATCTGGAGATAAATGACAGTGTCTATCTGAACCAAAAAATTACAAGCTTTTGGGAAAGAGTGTGATAGGGAGATATACTATATTTGTCTGAGCAGGATGTGTAGCTGGTACAGTACCCTCAGCAGGGACCTGGGTACACTTCACCATGAGCTCTCCTGGCCACCCCTATAAGGGCAGGTGCTTTGGCTCATCATTGGGATATCCAAGAAAGAGCTTAGTGATCCATCTCCACCCAGCTTTGTCCCCCACCAGGTACTGAGCAGAGAACTCAGGACATTGAGCATTCTGCAGACAAGCTCATCATCTATGACAACAGAGGTTCCCTCCCAGAAAAAAAAGATCAAGCACATACCCATCAGATTCTGCCACAGCCAGCAGCTCTTACCCATAAGCACCACCTACTGGATTGGAGGTTAAACTATACAACCAAATAAAAAATCTGGGCCAGGCGCGGTAGCTCACAACAGTAATCCCAGAACTTTGGGAGGCCGAGACGAGCACATCACGAGGTCAAGAGATGGAGACCATCCTGGCCAACATGGTGAATCCCTGTCTTTACTAAAAATGCAGAAATTAGCCGGGAGTAGTGGCACACACTTGTAATCCCAGCTACCCAGGAGTCTGAGGCAGGAGAATCTCTTGAACCTTGCGGGGTGGAGGTTGCAGTGAGCCGAGATTCGGAGATTCGTCATTGCACTCCAGCCTGGGCAACAAGAGCAAAACTCCATCTCAGGAAAAAAAAAAAAAAAAAAAAAGTTTCCAAAATTGACCATATGCTTGGCCATAACGCAAATCTCAATAAATTTTTTAAAAAGATCATATCAAGTAACTTTTCAGATCATGGTGGAACAAAACTAGAAATTAATATCAAGAGGAACTCTTAAAACATACAAACACATGGAAATTAAACAACCTGCTCCAGAATGATCTTTAGGTAAATGACAAAATTAAGGCAGAAATTAAAAGTTTATTGAAATGAATGACAATAGAGATGCAACATACCCTAACTTCTTGGATACAGGAAAAACAATGTTAAGAGAAAAGTTTAAAGCATTAAATGCCTACATGAAAAAGAAAGATCCCAAATTAACAACTTTATGCTGCACCCCTAGGAACTAGAAAAATAAAACTAAACCAAACTCAAAGCTAGTAGAAGAGAAAAATAACAAAGACCGGAGCAGAACTAAATGAGATTGAGACCAACAACAACAAAAGCAAAAATACAAAGGATTAACATTTTTTTCTTTGAAGCAGTAAAACTGATAAACCATTAGTCAGATTAAAAAAGAATTAAGGAAAGAAGATTCAAATAAACACTTAAAAGATAAAGGTGACAATACAATGGATACCAGAGAAATATAAAGATTACTATAGACTACTATGAGCATCTGTGTGCTCCCAAACTAAAAAATCTAGGTGAAATAAATTCCTATAAATATGCAAGCTTCCCAGATTGAACTAGGAGAAGTAGACATCCTGAGTACAGCAATAATGGGCAATGAAATTGAATCAGTAATAAAATAATCTCACAGTTAAAAAAAAAAGCCCGGGACTTTTTGGACAGGCTTTTAAATTATAGCCAAAATTTACCAGATGTATATAGAACTGGTACATCTACATTCCAATCCCACTGAAACTAAGGAACCCTTCCTAACTCATTTTTTGAAGCAGTATCACCCTAATAACAACCCAGGAAAGGACACAACACCAAAAAGAAAACCGTAGGTCAATATCCCTGATAAACATAGATGCCAAAATTCTCAGCAATATAATAGCAAACAGAATCCAGGAGCACATCACAAAGATAATACACCACGACCAAGTAGGTTTTGTTCTGGGGATTCAAGGATGGTTCAAC
Organism: Pan paniscus; assembly: GCF_029289425.2. Taxonomy (NCBI): domain Eukaryota; kingdom Metazoa; phylum Chordata; class Mammalia; order Primates; family Hominidae; genus Pan; species Pan paniscus. The sequence continues at coordinate 116,168,302 of NC_073253.2, read as the reverse complement.
ATATACAAATAAAAAATGTGATTTATCACGTAAACAGTATTAAAAGCAAAAACCATTTGATCATCTCAATAGATGTAGAAAAAGCATTCAATAAAATCTATCATTGCCTCATGATAAAAACCCTCAACAAATTAGGCATCAAAGGAACATACATCAAAATAATAAAGGCCACATATGACAAACCCTCAGCCAACATCATACTGAATGAGGAAAAGTTGACAGCATTCCACCCAAGAAACAAGACAAGGATGCTCACTCTCACAAATTGATCTATAGATTCAATGCAATCTCAAGAAAAATCCCTGCAAGTTATTTTGTGAATATTGACAAACTTATTCTAAAATTTATATGGAAAGATAAAAGACTTAGAATAGCCAACTCAGTGCAGAAAGAAAAGAACAAAGTCAGAGGACTGAATCTATCCTACTTCAAAACTTACTATAAAGCTGCGGTAGTTAAGATATTGTGCTATTTGCAAAAGCACAAGAATGGACAAATAGATCAATGGAACAAATAGGGAGCCCAGAAGCAGACCCACATAAATAAAGTCAATTAATTTTTGACAAAGGCACAAAGGCAATACAATGAAGCAAAGATAGTCTTTTCAACAGATGGTGCTGGAATAACTAGACATTGAGATTCCATAAAATAAATCTAGACACAGATCTGACTCACTTAGCAAAAATTAAGTCAAAATTACCACAGACTTCAACATAAATCACAAAAATAAAACTCCTAAGAGATAATTGTGTTAGTCTATTTTGCATTGCTGTAAGGGAATACTTGAGACTGGGCAATGTATAAAGAAGAGAGGTTTATTAGGCTCAGAGTTCTGAAGGCTGTACAAGCATGGCATCAGTATCTGCTTGTCTTCTGATAAGAGACAGGAAGCTTCACTCAGGGCAGAAGGCAAAGTGGAAGCAGGCATCTCACATGGTGAGAGAGGGAACAAGAGAGAGAGAATAAGGTTCCAGGTTCTTTTTAACAATAAGTTCTCTTGTGAACTAATAGAACAACCAAACTTACTCATTAACAGGGGGTGGAGGCCGGGAACAGTGGCTCATGCCTGTAATCCCAGCACTTTGGGAAGCCAAGACAGGCGGATCACCTGAGGTCGGGAGTTCAAGACCAGCCTGACCGACATGGAGAAACCCTGTCTCTACTAAAAATACAAAATTAGCTGGGCATGGTGGTGCATGCCTGTAATCCCAGCTACTTGGGAGGCTGGGGCAGGAGAATGACTTGAACTCAGGAGGCAGAGGTTGCAGTGAGCCAAGATCACGCCATTGTACTCCAACCTGGGCAACAAGAGTGAAACTCCATCTCAAAACACACACACACACACACACACACACACACACACACACACACACACACAAAGAAAGAAAAAAAAAAAGCAAGGGGTAGCACCAAGCCATTCGTGAAGAATCTGCCTCCACTTTCCAGCACTTCCCACAATGCTTCACCTCCAAAATTGGGGATCACAGTTCAACATGATATTTGAAGGTGACAAGACATCCAAATCTTATTGATAACATAGATAACTTTGGGTATGGCCATGACTATGTAAAACATGAAAGGCTTGTTACATAAAAGAAATAATTGACAAGCTGGATTACATAAAAATTAAAAACTTCTTGTCTAAGAAAGGCAATGACAAGGAGAACACAAGCCATATATTAGGATAAAATAACTGCTTAAGACCCATCTTATGAAGGATGTTATCCAAAACATACAAAGAACTTCTAAAACTTAATAAGAAAACAATCAATCCAATTAAAAAATGGGCAAAAGACTTGAACATACAGCTCACTAAAGAAAATGTATGAATGATAAGTAAACATATGGAAAATGTTCAGCATCATATGTCATAAGAGAACCAGAAATTAAAATAATAATGAGATACCACTATACATCTATTGGAATGGCTGAAATCTAAAACTGATGAGTGTGAAGCAACATGAACTTTCATTCATTGCTGAAAAGAATGCGAAATTGATGGTAGTGAGAAAAGATAGGCAGGAAGGGGCAGGTCCTTGGTGAAACCCTACCTTCAAGCCAGGGAGAGCCTGAAGCCTGGGGACTGGACTGCCAGTTCCAGGTGAAGTCTATGAACTGGAGTGAGAAATTCCTTGATGTCATTCAAGCAGTACTTTTTCTGGGCCCACCCATGGACCAATTAGCACATACTTCCTCCTGCTCATGGATCAATCATCACACACTTCATTCTGAGCTCATAAAAACCCTGGTTTCAGCCAGCCTCCGATTCTCATCACGACTACCTACCTGCAGATAGGAGCTACACATTTCATGTCTCCTCTCCTCAGAGAGCTGTTCAATCACCCAATAAAATTCTTCTCCACCTTGCTCACCCTCCAGTTGTCAGCATAACCTCATTCTTTCTGGATACAGGACAAGAACTCAGGACCCTCCAAAAGGCAGGAGCAAAAGGAACTGTAACACTTTCCTGGATGGCTCACGGAGCTGTGGGCCGGAACTAAAGGGGCTGTAATATGTTCCTGGTTGGCTCACTGAACTGCAGGTGGTGACATGCTCCCGACCTGTGGGAGTGAAGAGTGGTGACCATTCTGGGGGCTCAGGCCTCAGGATTCCCTGAGCCAGAGCAGTAACACTATAGTCCTTCTACCCTCTGCTGGTGCTGGGTGGCCACCCCACACAATGGGAAGCAGCAGTGGGGCTGCGCTAGCCCAGGAGCTGTGGGCCAGAGTGGGGCAGCAGGACTGAAAAAGCGGTGACACAAATGGGCTGAAACATACCCCCCCGAAATACGCTCCCCCATTTTGCCACACTGTGGGCAATGAAAAGGAGAGAAGAGCTGCAGCCCTTCTGGGAGCCCAGATATCAGGGCTCCCTGAGCCAGGGCTGTGACACACTGTAACAGCCTCTTTGGGGCTCTGCAGTTCCTGGTGTCTCCAAGCTTTTGGGCACCACCACGTTGCCTTCATCCAGATGCTGGTGCCCACGGTGGAAGCCTGTTGTGGCACATCTGGTCCAGCTGTAGCCTTGCACAGAGCTAGAACCTATGCCAGGGCCAGGAGCTGCCCACCCCACAGCAGCAGCTGGTGTACCTGACTCTGTGTAGTGGCCAGACCCTGCACTCACTTGCTCACACACCCCTCACCACTCTGCACCTGGCTCGCTCTTTGCAGGTGTGGGATCTGGGCTGGTAGCATGAGCCAAGCACAGACTGCCTGGCCGAGTGTGCAAAATGAGTTCAGCAGGCAGGAGCAAAAGTCAAGCAGAGGTGCTGCCAACCACAAAAGTTTCCGGTTGGCGAAGCAACACCCAAAGGATCCTGTGACGAAATGGTACAGCCAATCTGGAAGACAATTAGCAGTTTCTTGTAAAATGAAACACACTTTTAACATAGGTTCCACCATTGCTCTCATTGGTATTTATCTAGAAGAGTTGAAAACTTTGAAAACTTAAGTCCACATGAAAATCTTCACATAGATGTCTATAGCTGCTTTATTTATAAGCGCCAAAACTTGGAAGCAACCAAAATGTTATTTCGTAGGTGAATGGGTAAATAAACTGTGGTACATTCAGAAAATGAAATGTTGTTCTTTGCTAAAAAGAAATGATCAAGTCAGGAAAAGACATGGAGGAAACTTGAATGCATATTACTAAGTGAAAGAACCCAGTCTGAAAAAGCAACATACTGTGTGATTCCAATGATATGTCATTTAGAAAAAAATAAAACTATAGAGGGAGTAAGTCAGCAGCTGTATAGGTTGGAGTGGGGGAAAGAATGAATAGATGCATCACAGAAGATTTAGGGGACAGTAAAAATATTCTGTACATACACTTTAATGGATACATGTTAGTGTATGTTTGTCCAAATCTATGAAATGAATATACAATACTCAAAGTGAACCCTAATGTAAACTATGGAATTTGGGTGATTATATATCAATGTTTAGAGATTTTAATACATGTGTCATTATGGTGCAGGATGTCAGTACTAAAAGAGATTGTGGATATGTGTAGAAAAGAGGTATATGGGAACTCTGTGAGTTCTGCTCACTTTGGCCATGAACCTAAAACTGTTTTTTAAAAATAAAGTTTATTAATTTTTAAATATTCATGTTCACAAAGAAAATCAGAAAGGTCCTTTTTTGATGTTTTAATTATTTACATTCTCAGATAACTGACCCATATTTTCAAATCTACATGGATGGTGTTGCAATATTTTAAAACATTTTTATCAAAAATTACCTATTTATTTTACTTTTTAAACATATTTAGTAAAATATTTAAAATTACTTATGTGGCCAATATAATACTTCTTTTGAACGGTGCTTCTCTAGAAAAATAGCAGATTTACATTTCCCATGTCAAGCTACCCCCAACTGTAAGATTCATTGAAATAAATGGTGGATTCTTTTTCTCTTTTGGTTAAATTGTAAAGTTAATTTAGTAAATAAATGTGTGAAGGAGATCTGGTCTATTATTTCTACTCTGTTCATTACGCACATACTTTCTAATGTTTCTCAAATAAGACTTTTAGTCCTTCCTTCTCTTCATCTCATCTCTTTTTATTATTATGTGTTGTGGGTATGTTTTATAACATCATGTATATTTTTCAGGAAGCAATTTAAGGGCACAGGCCTTTACTCCAATAACATCTGGCACAAGGAGAAATATACATATTATAAATATGTATATTATAATATATATAAAGTATATTATAATATATGATATAAAATGCTTAATATATTAACTGTACATCATATTATAAATATAAGTATATATGTATATGTGTGTATGTAATATTTTATATAAATATAAAGTGAATAAAATTACAAGTTTATTTATGGCCAGTTTCTTAGACAATGCCAGTGACTTGAAAGAATAAACAATTGTCACATAAATAACTATTTCAAAAGTAATTTATTTTATTAAAAAGATACTAAATTTCCACTATAGACATTTTTTTTGTATGTGTGATTGAATTTAAAAGGAAAAATCATATATTTACATTTTAACTACCTACATTAAGATTGGATGTTTCCAAACCAAAACTATCATTTTTGTGTGATTCTTTGGAGCAAAGAAATTTTGCCATTGTCTTCTAGAAGTCCTTCTTAAAAACCAGCAACCTGGCTGAATGTCACATAATAATAATTTTTGATAGGCTACTGTGAAAGCAGAACATTTATAGGTGTAAATGTGTATCTGTTTGTGATGCATTGATTGATTGACGTTTTTAAAAAATATGTCATTTACTCATTTGATAGTTCAGACTATAAATTAATTGAATTGAACTTCTTTCGATAGCTGTAAGATAGCTTGTAGAAAAGACGCTTTCCCCAAAAAATAGCTAGGAAACATCTACCAAGGCAACTAGGATTTGACAGGTCAGAATTCTGAAGAGAATGAAAGCTCACTGAAGTGAGCTCAGCATTAAAGTACGCTATACTTTTCCTGTAAGTTATATACCAAATCATAAGCTACACATGGAAGAGAGGTGGCCTGAGGCATCAGCTAGAAAAGTCAGAATATGAGATGAGGGTTCAGCAGTCACATGTGGTTGGCAACCTAAACTCAAAAATTCAGGTGTACTGAGCATACAAGGCCTCTGGGGCAACAATCCCAAAGAGAAAGTGCATTAAGGTGAACACACATATTGTGTTGCTTTCCCCAATATGCTCTTTACAAATGTCTAAGTAGCTTCATGGCCAAAGGCTAATAAACTAAGTAAAATTCTGGGAAAGCTCAAAACTTTTGGAAGTTTCATAGATTAGAGGTAATAGAGTTAGAATTCAGTCTGTCAACGGAGAATGACCCTGGCAAACACACCAGCCTTCCACATGGGATTCTACTATTGATGTAAGTTAGGAATAAGTAAATCTGAACATGAATTTACCCTAATAAAATATTTGAGTCCAATTCTGCCTGAATTTAATCCCAAATTGAATTATGGTAATTTATCCCTACTCTAGCTGCATGGCAGAAAGCAATTTTAATTCATTGTTCACTGTTGCTAATAATCTCTACAAGGCTTTATAAACAATGTCTGATAGTCGATCAAGGATAACTATTATATCAAATAAAAAAGACCATATGACTGAAAACCCAGGGGGAAGAAAAAACAAGAGAGACAGACCCAAAGGTTATCTAGATGTTAGATCTTACATATGGATTTTAAAATAACTGTGATTGACATATTTTTAAAAGATGAAAAGATTGAAATATAACCTGAGAACTGAATATATTTTAAAAGATAATTACATGGAAATTTGAAAAACTAAAAACATTATGTCTAAAATTAAGATACCAAAAGATTGGTTTAATAGGAGATTGGATATAGAAGAAGAGAGAAGGTAAACAGAGAATGTAGATCAATAAAAATATTCAGATTGATTCATAGGAAGCAATAAAGGATGGAAAATATATAGCATAGCTAAGAGAAATTTAATAATAAACTTGTATAATTGGAGACTAAGTAGAAGAGGGAGATAGAGAAGTGATAATTATTTGGAGATACCAGTGAAAAATTTTCAAAAGCGATAAAAAATATAAAGCTACAGATGTAGGACTCTTTAAGAACCAAAAATGGCAAATGCAAAGAGAATCACACCTAGAGACAACATAGTAAGACTTTTGAAAACCAAATTTCAAGAGAAGATCTTCAATAACAACAAGAAAAAAACACATCCTACTGTCAAAGAAGCAACAATCAGACTGATAGTTTTCTTTTCAACAGAAACAATAAAATCCAGAAGACTATTAAGTGACAATTTAAAAGTGCTAAAATAAAATAACTGTCAACCTAGAACTCTGTATTTTGTGAAATCAGATGGTGAAATGATAACTTTTTTTAAAAGTTAGAATTTGTCACTAACAGGTTGACACTGAAAAACACTTAAAGGAGACTATTAGTTGGAGAAAAAATAATTACAAATGAAAGCAAAAAATTTCAGAAAATAATAGACATAATTAGAAAGCACATGCTTGTCTAAAATAAAGATAATTGTTGCAGGCCAATTACCCAGGTGACCTTGGATCGACAAAGCTCCTCCCCTTTTCTTGCTTATAGTACTCCAGAGTACCCACAGAATGTACTGGGAATGCAACATCTGAGATAGGAAGGAGCTGGCTGAAAGAGGCCAGGTTTTGTTCTGCTCCATTCCTCCAAAACAGGATGTCTTTCAACAGTTTACCCCAGCAAGTCACAATGCCCTTGGGTATAAACCCCAGAGCAGGCTGCTTTCCTGGTCCCTCAGCTGCAATGCAAGTGGGTCATGTGCAGATGAGATTCCATCCACCTTAGAAAGCTTTCCTGAGCCTTAGGGAACCAGCTTGTGATGAATTCTTGGCTTCTGTTGTTCCTTGCTACCTAGCTGTAAGTAATAAATTTACTTCATGTAACTTGGTATGTGTGTGGGGGTGGTGGGGCATGTTCTGTCTTACCAGATTCAGACAAGTTGGTAATCAATCAATAGAACCTGCCTCGCAATGATATTGATGATGATGATGATGATGATGGTGATGGTGATGATGATGACGATGGTGATGATGATGACAACCATGATGGCAATAATGATGATGTTGCATTTTGGGGTTTAAAATATAGAACTGTAATATTCATTTCAACAATAGCACAAGAGGCTATATTTTAAAAGAAGACAAATTGTATAGGAAGTGGCAAAAGTATTAAATGATATTAGATTGTATTAAAGAATCCACGTTGTAATTTCCTGGGTAACCATTAATGATTAATAAAATAATATTTTTCAAAAAGTCATTACAGGGAAAAATGGAATGATTGATGACAACAACAACAAAAGTCGCAGATTGATCCAAAAGTAAGAAAGGAAAGAGAAGCAGAACACAGAGAAATTGAAGGGGAATTTGAAGGGGGAATTTGAAGGTAATAGACTTAAATTCTAATATAGCAGTATTTTATTCATAAAAAGCCAAAAGATTTCCAATTATTTGTTAGGTACTACTGAAGCTAGACATAGGCATGGCCGATGAACTAGTAATTGCACTCCCAGTCCTATAGCCCACAGAATGCATATGTACCTGTGTCAAGACAATTACAAGAATCTTATAGCAGCATTATGTAGTAACAGCTGAAAACTGAAAACAATCCAAATATCTATCAACTACCAATCTACTAAAATAGATAAATTGTATATTTTCAATAAATTACTATACAGTAGAGAAAATTAAATTACTACTAAAGAAATCACTTAAATGAATTACATAAACAAAATGCTAAGTGTAAAAAGCAAGACATAAAAGAGTATATAATGCATGAATATACTTAATTCAAAAAGAGTGAAAACTAATAGATGGTTTTAAAATCAGGATAATGTTAATCCTTGGAAAGATGAAGAGGTACTAAATGAAAAACTGCCGTGGGTTTACAGTATGTTGGTAATGGTCTTTCTTTTTTTTCTTGATATTGGTCATTTTTTGAAAATATATTAAGCCATACACTTACAATTGATGTACTTTTCTGAATGATGTTACAAGTGAATAAATAAAATAATTTAATGTAAATAGGTAATGAGAGCTCTCCATATAAGGCAAATTTTAATATGTGGTATTTTGTAAGTTAAATAAAATGAATTATGAAAATATTTAGCCAATATGCAAACTTTATTATTCTGAAAATATTATTTCTTGCTTGTCATCAAAATAATAAAAAATAGATTAGGCCTATTTTTTAGTATAGTCTCAACCCAGCAAAATGGATGTGTAAGTAACTTTCTCTTTATCTAATCCTTTAGCCAGTACTCACTGTATAATCTATGTGTAACTTTATGTACTTTGAAGAATATAAACGTATAAATGGCATAGTAGCACTCTAGTTTATGTGAAGTGTGAATGAGAGAAAAATTTGCTTCCTGGTTAATTTTCTGTTCTAGTCTAGCTTACTACCATAGCAAGCATCTCCTCCAAGGATGGTAACTTTTTTTTAGTCTAGGAAATTATGTCCAAAGCAGTCAGCAAGTTTTGTTAGTTGTTCTTGAGTCATATAATCACTTTTGGAGATGTATAAAAAATCTAAAATGTTTATTTTTTGTATTTAAAATACACGTTACTGGAACAAATCTATCATGATTTCCCCTGTTAATAACATTTGGGAAGAGCAAATACAAATAAAAATGTGTGGTTTAGAGCTCACATGTCAGCAGAAATATTCTAGAGCACTCTTCATGAACTGCTTAACCAGATTTTGTCTCAAACTTCAGGGGCTGGTGTGAATTTAAGTTCAGGACTAACGCCAGAATGATTATTTGATGGCAGCCTGAAGGGGTTCTTCTGAGAGGTCAGAGGTAATGCTGCATTTCCAGTGCAACATCTTTCACAAGAGATATTAAATTCAAATTATCCCAGGGAAACATTAAGTCACTTGTTCCACTGTTGATAAATAGAAAAGGTATGTGTACCATCTCTAAACAATACCCTTTCTAAACTTCAAGGTCAGCTTCTGGCCCTTGGTGAGTCTTAAACTGCTGCTACATCTGCTATAAATCCCCAAAATTATATAATGCATCTCTTTATAGGGTGAGAAAAGCATGTGGGTTTGTAGAGGAGGAAATGTGCTACTCTGAAACTTGAAATCTATTAGAAATTGATTTAAAACTCTTGCCAAATTATTCCTGAAGTAAACTGACATCTGGAATTATGTATTTATGAAGCTTTGAGGATTAATTTGGAAAAGAACTTCTGTTTTGCTCAGGAAAGTATGTGCTCTCTCAGTCTACACATATACTCTGCAATAGTGTTTACATTTCATACCTAAAATTTCCATCTTATTTCCAATAAGCAAATTAAACAACATTGGTTAAGAGCTTAGTCTCTGCTGCTTTCAGGTTGCTGGGTCAGTAAGGGGCTCATAAATTTGTGGGAGTTATGAAACAGAAAAAGCAATATCAGTGTAATCAATATAGAACCAAATGCCAGACAATCAACACTAAGGAAAGCATGGTTAAGGAACATTCCAGGCAGGATAAAGAGTATAACTAAAGATCAAAACATTAAAAAGGTACCTGCTGTATTTGGGAGACAGAAAGGTGAAAGCCTGAGGGAGTAGAAGTTATCAGTTTGAGAAATAAGTAGTAAAGTATAATGAAAGCTAATAAAGTGCAGGGGATGGCAAAATTTGAATGCCAGAACAAGCATTAGGGACTCACCATTGACTCATTTCTTTGGACAAGACTTGCAGCAAAATATTAAATAGACTAAAAAGAGATGGAAGGAGTTTGAAACAGATGAGCCAGCTACAACATTTGCTGAGTTAGCCCAGCATGTGGTCTACAACAGTATTAACAAGAATGGAGAAAACAGAACCATTGAAACTTCATGACAAAATATATACAGCATGTGAAAGGAAACAGAGGGATTCCAGCATATTAAACATGCATATTGTCCTTCATTTGTGTTGTAATAATACTAATTCATAATATCAGTCTAGATTGTTTTAATTCTAATGACTAGTTCAACACATTTGACTGATAAGACTGAGTTGTTCACATAATTGTCTGTTTACTGATAGTTTAAATTACATAGATTAATAGGAAATCTCAAGGGGTAGGAAATCAGAGAGTACCTAAAATCTTAATTTCAGGGCTTCTATTGAGATAAGCTATTTTCAAAGGCTCGCAGCTTATTTTTTAGCATGTTCTAAAGAGAAAACAACAATCATAAACAATGACAAATAATATTTATGCAGCACTTAGCATGTGCCAATCACCACGCTAAGCATTTAAATAAATTTTTCCATTTGCTCCTCACAAAATCTTTATTTATCACCATATTATAAGACATAAGCAACATAACCATTACTCCCTGTTGACAAAACTCTGTCCTTACTATATGTACAGTCCTAAAATAATTTTTTTTTCTTTTTTTTTGAGATGGAGTCTCCCTCTGTCGCCCAGGCTGGAGTGCAGTGGTGTGATCTCGGCCCACTGCAAGCTCCACCTCCAAAGCAATTCTCCTGCCTCAGCCTCCCAAGTAGCTGGGACTAAAGGCACATGCCACCACGCCCAGCTAATTTTTGTACTCTTAGTAAAAGTGGGGTTTCACCATATTGGTCAGGTTGGTCTCAAACTCCTGACCTCAGGTAATCCGCCTGCCTTGGCCTCCCAAAGTACTGGGATTACAGGTGTGAGCCATCACGCCCAGCCTAAAATAATCTTTTATAGCACACTCTGCTTAGTACAGTTGAAAAATCACATCACAAGAGTGAGTTAGGATATCTGTTTTGAAAACTTTGGTCTGTTAATAACTGGTTGTGTGACTTTGGGTAGGTGAATTAATCTTATTGGCTTACAATTTCCCCATATATAAAACGAGAAGATTGGGGTATCATGATTCCTTTAAGCAATAAAATTATATGACTAAATGATATACCATATAGCATGTTATTAAGTTTGCAGCACTGAAAGAATTTATAATGGGCACTTACTCTTGTGTTGATATTCACAGCAATAATGATCTCTTCTTTTTCTCTATAGTCAGAGAGTTAAGGATCCTGGCTGCTTGCAACCTCAACTTTTAATTACTCAGCTTTGTAGATGATGATAAATACTGTTTTTGAAGAACTTTATTTTGCTCTGCTCAGTCCACATGTTTTATTTTATTCTAGATTTCATTATGTAGAAGAGCTTTGCATCTTTACTCTCAGCATTAATATTCAATTATGAGTTATCATTGATGCTAGTGATATTATAATGTTAAACCCGCTTAATGCATAGATACATTTAGAAAGGACATATTTAGCATGAATTGCACTGGCACTTTACAATTAAGGTTCAGTCCCTTCCAGAAAGTTATAACTATGAGTATTGTGCATGGGGAAGTTGGGAAACGAGATTAAATTATTTTTAAAATTTTAAAATCACAGATATGCATGTACACACACATATAGAAAATATATTTTTGCTACTCAACATCTGTTAGTAATCTGAATCACAACTTGCACTTGCTTGAGTTTGGCAGTAACTGTTTTCTTTAAATGTTAAGCATAATCTCTATGGATTTGTTCCAAAAGCGAATATCAAATTCATTTAGACAAATTTTTAACTAATTTGTCTAAACTAATTAACTAATGTATAAATAAATTATTAAGATTAAAGCAAATCTCATTGTATTCAGTTAATTATAATAAAAATAAGAAGTGACACATTTTATATGTACTGACTTTTAAAAAAAAGAAAACAAATTGATTCAAGTCTTCCCAAAATATCAAGAATAATGAAATTTTATTCTTATCAAACATGAATTTCCAGTGTGTTTCATTATGACACACCATAAGTGTGGGATTCTTCAATTACATGCAAGTTGGTAGAATTTTTCAAAATCTAACTTAAAACATAGGAAGCAAACTGGCATCAAGCTGAACACACATTTCACTTGTACTAATTCAACACTGCATTTCAAAAAGATGTGAATGGGACTAAAATATCAATTTAAATAGTTGGAAAAATCACTCCCTTTTTGCATAAGCTTAGGCATGAGATGGGAGACACAAATTTGCTGTCTCCCAAATGAGTCTTCATCCCCTTGTGCATTTCAGCATGAGCATCTTCCTGGGTTTAGCATAATCCTGTTGGTTAAAGGTGTATATTTTACAACATGACCCCAAATAGTAGCCAAATGACTTCAACATGTTTTTAACCAAAACAAAACCAAAGAACGTTAATGTGTTCTCCCAATGGGGAAACATCAACTAGTTTTGTTGGAGTTATTAAAAGACTGTATGTCACCAACATAGTGCTTTCCCAAGGAATTTTCAATGGCAAGTTTGCTAACATATCATTTTTTGTTTATTTATTTTGTCTACTGGCTTCATAAAAAAATTAAACTATAGTATATTTTTAAATTTTGAACACACCTGTGCATTTCATTTGACACTTTCTATAGCAGTATGATCATACATTATCATTGATCTTTTTTCTCCCATCCTTTACTGCAGTACCACACAACTAAAATGAACTTTTTGATAAATTCTAGAGACGATATCTGTTGTTCTGAAGACAAAATCTCTCCAGAGTACAGCTGCCATATTTTATCTTAGAGAAATAAGAAATATGAATTAGATTTTGAGGCAAAATATTGCAAATTCCCAGCCTGTGCAGACCAGAGAACACCTAATGTCTATAGAGAATTAAAGTACTTGCCTCTCTCCTGAATTTAGCCATTTTGGAAGACTTTTGGAAGACTTTTTGGAGACTTTTGGAAGGCCACTGGATCCAACTGGGTATCAGCAGCTCTGATGAGCAAAATTTCTCCCAGGTCATGTGGTTGGGAGAGAACGGCCTCTCCTCTGCTCTCATCCAAAGAGACCTCAAAAACAGAGGTCTCCGTGTCTTTCCACTACTTTCACACTCACCTTATTCCTAATGTTTGCTTCCATGTATAACTATTTAAAAATTATACAATTAGGCCAGACGTGGTGACTCACACCTGCATTCCAGCACTTTGGGAGGCCAAGGTGGGCAGATCACCTGAGGTCAGGAGTTTGAGACCAGGCTGGCCAACATGGTGAAATCCTGTCTCTACTAAAAATCAAAAAATGAGCCAGATGTGGTGGTGCACACCTGTAATCCCAGCTACTCAGTAGGCTGAGGCAGGAGAATCTCTTTAACCTGGGAGGTGGAGGTTGCAATGAGCCAATATTGCACCACTGCACTTCAGCCTGGGTGACAGTGTTAAAATCTGTCTCAAAAAATATATATATATCCAATTGGAAATTGAGACTTTTCAAAATAACTCATCCATCAAAGAGGAAATCAAAACAAATTACAGATTACTTGAAATTAACAAAAATAAAACTATTTCATATCAAGAGGTAAGACCACGTTGGTCTATGTTTATTAAGAACCTTGGACTTACTCAGTAATTGGAGATACCTCTGGAGGCAAGTAACTACAGCAGAGTTCAAAAGTGAGGACTTTTAAAGTCTTAAACCTGGAACATTCTAACTCTTCTTGGACTCCAAAAGAATTCTGGAAGAAAGTTGATTATTTCTGGAGAAGTTGATGAAAAGTGTTTTGACCTTGGGGATACCAGAAAGGTTGATAGAGAAAGTGGAGACAATTATGGAAAGTAGATTGAATGATTGCTTCATACTTAATGGTGGACTCCAATCAAGCCAAGAAAAATAAATTTTATGAAATATATGTTTATATGATAATCTATAAATTTTACAGGATTATATTTTGGTATTAAAATTATTGGAGCATCAACATGTAAAATAATACTTAAATACAGTCACCTTTGGCATTTTGCTGACTTTTAGTCATATAAAAACCAGAGCTTTTACACATATTTTTTATTCTGTCAATACAAAAGTATTTTCGTTGAGGGAGAAAGATAAAACATATTTTATGTAGTAGTTTGTTGGCTAGTCTTGTAAATTTTAAGTATTTAGACATTTGAAATGTGGGCCTCCATTTGTACTTTTGTCACAAGTCTTGTAGATATGAGTAATGGACCTGTTTTTCATATGCTACTTTTTAGATAAAATCTGCTCAGATAAAGTATAAATATGTGTATTTTGAATGGAGCACAGGTCATATTTTAACTGAAGTAAGAGCTTCTCTTAGCACCACTACTATTACCACAACACAACTCAGAATACCAAGTCAATAAGAGATATAATAAAGGTGATATCAGAAGTCAGTGTTTGGTCTTTATTTTTATTTAAATTTTTATCTTTAGAGTTTATTCATATTGATAGGATTTCTCATATAATTATAATGAAAGAAAAATTTATTTAAGTTAAAAACATTTCTTCAAAATAAAATTTATATGAACCAAACAATATTGGCAAATGGGCTTTACTGAGTATAGATTCCAAAAATGAGATCTTAATGGTATGTATTACCCATTAAAACAATTTTCATTTTACACGTGATGTTTTAAAGAAGCAATTACAATTGTAGGATAATTTTACCATAATTGTATTATTGGCAGTTTTTTAGGAAGCTGAAGCTACACTAAAATCTTTAACATGCTCTCTGTGAAAAAATGTGTTGAAGGAGCCTCATGCATACATAATTTAATGTGTCCAAAAAAATAAATTCATTAAAAAACCCTATCTTGAAAATCAGAAGAGCCTCATGGTCTTCAATCATAGAGATTACAGCCTTTCTAAGCCATATGTGGAAGTAACATCTGGTTCATAAATTGATTAGCATTCCTTAGGACATCAGAAATTGCCTATGGTAAGAAGTCCAGTATGCCAGCATCCATGTCCACTAAATATTTAGTGACAAAGCAACTTTACATATGTCCCACAATACTGATTCTATAAATTTCATCTACACTTACAATTTAGAAAGGAAACAAATTTTTAAATCACCTTGTGTAGAACTCAACTATTAATAGATATAATAAAAAGCACATTTGGTTTATTTCCATCAGCATTCATTTGAGAGGTAACAATTTGTCTCAGAATTAAGTGGCAAAATAAACATCAGTTACAGGAATTGCCTAATCACAGATTCCTTTGTGGAATACAAATACTACTTTATATTTTGGCTATAACTGGATGGCACATTCTTAGTAGCTACTTCATAAATCATACTTTTTCTCTTTAAAATGTTTTGGTCAAACTGGAAGCTTGCATTGTTCCACTGCCTAACTGTAGCACCCCCTAAAAAAAGCATAAGTTCAAGAGAGCACGGCACAGCTGATGCATGTAAACAATAGCCTTCTCTTTGTATAATATATTGATAGAGGGTAATTATGTGCCATAGCTCTGTGCTTAAAGACAGGTTGGAAGATGAATAATGGCTGCTTGCTTTGGGAAAGATTGCTTCTTAGCAATACATTTATAAGAAATTCTACAAAATGAATATGACCAATATATAATTACATATAGCAAATGGAAAGAACTGCTTGAATAAAGCCACATACAGGAACATGTCTCATGTCTGAAATGGTGAAAAGCAACACAAAGTCCAATGTAAACACCTCATATTTCTGGCGAATCTGATTTAATTTAATTTAATTTTTAATATTTAGAAAGTGTTTGTTTTCTTCCCCACCAGTTTGCTAAAAGTTGAAGAAAAATGAGTGCTATCCTTGTGTAAATGTGCACACGCTTTTTATTCTGTTAACAGTAGGCTTATTCTTGTATTCCTGTAAAATACTGGTAGTCTCTTTAATCTTGATATTGTTTAGTTAAAGGAATAACAGATGGTTAAAATTTTATGTATACATTTGTTGCTGGCTACAACATTGCTTCCTTGGAAAAAGTAGGGAATATACTTGTATACTTGGATAAAAGCACATAAATGTTTAAACACAAAACAAAACCTTGGTTTGAATCTACTTTTTGATGTAACAAAAATAAAATGAACAAATACCACCTACAAATAATAGCTCAGGCCACCCTCATGAACTTTGCCTGAGGAGAACCCATGCCTTTGGCATGAAAGATGCAGCTACACTGTGAGAAGACTTTGATTGGTAGATAAATAGTGCTGCCTTAAATAACCTGCCAGACTCAGGAACTGAAGCCAGGGACAGAACACCACAGTCAATCTTGTGAGTCACTCTGTAAGAGGAAAATATTGCAGAGAAGAATAGATGTTATCTAAAAATAAGTGGGAATGATAGAAAAAAAAGTTAGTGAGTATAGAACATGTAGTGCCATTTAAAGAAAATATTTGTATAGATATAGAGAATGTGTGTGCATATTCATGTTTATATCTGTGGGTATGTGTGCTTGGTTTGTGTGAGTCTGTCAGGTGTGTGTTAGATGTGTCTTCTGTGAATTATCTTTCCTAGTGTAAAAAACATATTGGGGATATGTGGGTATGCTGTCTTTTAGTAATATCATATTAATCTTAACGTTTAAGTATGTGTGTTTGAGGCTATTCTTTGTGATAATATGATATTGCTATCCGGAAATGAATGTCTTTCAATACTTACTTATAAAGAAAACAGAAGCCTCTTTTTCTTTTCAGAAGTCAATGTACGTATCTGCTAGAATTTTCTCATTTATACCCAGTGTAATTATACATGCTCTCTACAAACATCTGGGACTCTTTTTCCTTCCATTTATTTCATTTCTATGAAAAAAGAAAACCCTGAACAAAAGGGTTTTCTTTTTTCAGGCAGGCATTTTCTTAGAATGGACATAAATATTTTTTCAATTAAAGTGCATGTAATAAAGTATGTGCAAAAAAAGACCTGAATCAATGTATTTCTTCCAAGAAAGAAAGAGAAATGAACTTATGGTTGTGCAATTTGGAAGGCAGAAACTGGGTTAGAGCCACATAACAGAGAACAACGTCAGAGAGGCATTTTGGGAAGAAGTGTAGAAAGGCCAGGCTGCTGGGCACTGTGTAAGAAAAAGGAGCCAACAGGCCAAAATGTCTTGGGCAAGTAGGAGAAAAAAGAAATTTAGGGGAAATAAAAGGTATCATACAATTTTTAGGTTGATACACACACTATGTCAGGCTGTTCTTACATTGCTGTAAAGAAATACCTAAGACTGGGTAATTTATAAAGAAAATACGTTTAATTGGCTCACAGTTCTGCAGGCTATACAGGAAGCATAGTAGCAGCTGCTTAAGGTGAGACCTCATGAAGCTTCCAATCATGACAGAAGGTGAAGGGGGGAGCAGGCACATCTTATGGTGAAAGCAGGAATGAGAGAGACAGAGGAGAGGAGCTACACACTTTTAAATGACCAGATCTCCTGAGAACTCATTCACTATTGCAAGGACAGTACCAACAAGATGGTACTAAAACAACCATGAGAAATTTGCTCCCACTAGGCCCTATCTCCAATACTGGGGATGACTATTCAACATGTGATTTGGCTGGGGACACGTGTGTGTGTGTGTGTGTGTGTGTGTATGTATATATTCACTCACACATATATACACACACTGGTTCTAAATTTGGAATATGGATTTATAGAGGATGAAAGGCAGAAAAAGAACAATAAGATAGCAGATATTCAGAATACATACGTTATATGATAATATTTAGTGCACTCTGTCCTAAATGAACTTGAATTTACTCTAGTAGAAGAGAATTATAAAAAGGGAGGGGGTTCTTTTAATGCACTGGTGAATCACCTAAAGTCAGGAGTTTGAGACCAGCCTGGCCAACATGGTGAAACCCCATCTCTACTAAAAACACAAAAATAAATTAGCAGGGCAGGTGGTGCATGCCTGAAATCCCAGCTACTTGGGAGGCTGAGCCAGGAGAATCACTTCTACCCAAGAGGTGGAGGTTACAGTGAGCTGAGATCGCTCCATTGCACTCCAGGCTGGGTAACAAGAGTGAAACTCTTGTCTCAAAGAAAAAAAAAAATCTTCAAATAGAGTTCTATAGAGTTCTGTCTCCTGGGGCCATTTATACCAGTGGACTAACACAAGACAAAATTACAGGTTTATCAGATGACTTTATTTAGTGCTGCACTGGGAAGTAAATCCCTTTTTTTTTTTTTTTTTCCGACAAAAGCCCAGGCTGGAGTGCAGTGATGCAATCTTGGTTCACTGCAACCTCCCCCTCCTGGGTTCAAGCAATTCTCCTGCCTCAGCCTCCCAAGTAGCTGTGATTACAGGTGCCCGCCACCATGCCCAGCTACTTTTTTGCATTTTTAGTAGAGACAGGGTTTTGCCATGTTGGGCAGGCTGGTCTCGAACTCCTTACTTCAGGTGAAATCCTCTCTCTTATATCTACCTACTATACATTCTAACAAGAGGTATGTGTATAAATTCAACCTAGATATGTGGAAAAAAATTAAGGCTGAAACATTATTAAATTACATTACATTACAAATTGCAACAAGACACAACTTTTGATTAGACAATTTTGAATATTGTTTCACAGGTGTTAACCAGACTTTTAAAAAATTTGACACTATTGAAATTTTGGACCATATTTCTTGTTCAAATATTAGATCATATTCATTGTATGGGTTTGTCCTGTACATTGTAATGTACAGCAGTGTCCCTGTCCTCCACCCAACAACTTCAAGGCATGACAATCAAAATGTATGTCTTAAGATATTGCCCAATGTCTCTGGGCTAGAGAGTAAAATTATCCCTAAAATTGATAGCCACTGGTTTAAACTAAGTAAGTTTAAACTCAGCACTAAAATTTTTGGGAACAGAATTTTACCAGAAAAAAATAAACTTTAGTGCCTATTGTTCCCAGGTAAAAATAATGTCTTCTAAATAGTCACTAAATAGTTTCAGTAATGTCAAATTTTCAAGTGTGCAATTGAAATTTGTGTGTTTCTATGCACCACAAAGTAACTGATACACATGAATCCTAATGCAGTAGGTCATAATACAATATTTTGGGCAAAGAGTAGCTTGAATACTGTTTGAATAACAACTATGTTGGATATCTAATTAAGATGTCACCATCTATCCACACCCTCAATATATATTACCTGTGTTCAAAAGACATGCTAATCATAAGCAAAATATTAAAAGAGAAAACGAGAAACAAAACTAGAATCAGATATTAAATAAAAAATTTTTGTAGTTTCCAAAGACAGAAGAGAAACTCAAAGCAGAGAATGGAGCTGTACTCACAGATTCATCCTCATAACTTGCTGGAATCCAGGTGCAGAATCAGGAAAGAATGGCTGGAAGGTGAAAGTGATAAGGGAGACTGAGGTTTGGCTCAATGATGGAAGTCAGTAGTTAGATTAGTATCTTTCTGTTCAACAAGCTTAAAAAAAAAATAGCCATTGTGAAACTCTGCCCAAGGCTTCAATTTACGTATAGAGAGAAACTTCCTCTCTTTCATTTGAGACATTCCTTATGAGATGATTTTATTTCTTCCTAAAGTTTATCTTATAGAAAAGAGCTTCCCACTAGGGGTGTCAAGAATGGCTTACAGATGTACATGAGATACTGATATCCTCAGCCCTTAGCATAGCTGGTGGAGATTAGAATAGGGGGAGCCTTGGGGCTGATCTCTGGCCATGAGTATCCTCACCTACTTAAGCCAACACACTGCAAAAATATTATCATTTTATATGTGTGCTGCGATCTGAAAATGTTTAGGAGTCAAAGCATTAGTACTTCCCTTTATAAGGGTCTGTATTATTTTGTTAGGGCTGCCACAACAAAATACCAACACGGGGTGAATTAACAGAAATTTATTTCTCACAGTTCTGGGAACTATAAGTTCAAGACCACGGTGTTGGTAGGTTTGGTTTCTTCTGAAATCTCTCCCCTGGTGTGCAGATGGCCGTCTTTTTTGCTGTGTCTTCACATGATCTTCTCTGTGAGTGTCTATTTCTGGTGTCCATTTTGTGTCCATATTTCCAGTTTTCTTTTTTTTAAGACAGAGTCTCGCCCTGTCACCCAGACTGGAGAACAGTGGCATGATCTCAGCTCACTGCAACCTCTGCCTACTGGGTTCAAGCGATTTTCCTGCCTCAGCCTCCTGAGTAGCTGGGATTAAAGACGTGTGCCACCACGCCCCGCTAATTTTTGTATTTTCAGTAGAAACGGGGTTTCACTATGTGTGCCAGGCTGGTCTAGAACTCCCGAACTCAGGTGATCCGCCTGCCTTGCCCTCCCAAAGTGCTGGGCAGAATTCCATTTTTTATAAGGACTCCAGTCAAACTGTATTAGGGCCCATCCAAATGGCCTCAGTTTAATGTAATCACTTCTTTAAAAGCCCTCTCTCCAAATACAGTCACATTCAAAGGTACTGAGGATTAGGGCTTTAACATGAATTTGGGAGAAACACAATTCAACTATAACAGGATCTACTGTTGGTAAACCCTGTTAGTATTTTATCTGAAAATGTCTTTCTTTCACCCTCAATATTAAATGATAATTCAATTGGATATGAAATTGTCAGCTAGAGTTTTAGCCTTCACTAATAATGAACTAAGAAATTTGGATAAATCTTCACGCAAGTTACAATTTTTTTTAAAAGCAGAGAAAAGAAAAACCTGCACATAAAGGCACTGCAGAACTAGTAAGGAAGTGGAGATAAATGGGGCCAAGATCTAGGAGAAGGAGCTCTAGAAAGATGACCTTGATGCTCCCCTGTAAGCATTTGACAATTCTGAAAGAGGTGGCTGAGATGCAGAGAGGCTGAGCAGTGATTTCCACAGGCTGACAGGCAAATGGTACAATACAAAGTAAAAAGCCTCATAAAGAAGGCAGTGTCTGGTAAAGCCTCTCTCCAGATCTGGGGCTAGAAAAACCCAAAAGTAATTGAAATTTGACCTTTGATGATACTGAAGCCCAGCTTTAAGTCATTTCATTCTCTGATTGGTTTATAGTAATTTGGCATTGCTGATGCCACTCAGTGCCCCTTCTGCTCCTGAAAAAGGAAAAATGAATCAGTTTTGGAGGAAGATACCATCATTGCAGACTTCAAATCATCTTTCATATGTATATAGTATCTAGCATATATATATACATATATATATAGAGAGAGAGAGAGAGAATCTAGCATACATTTTTAAATGACTAGACATTTGAAGATAAAAAACAATGTGAACAAAATTTGTAAGAAATAAAAGGTAACAGAACAGATTGCAAGGGCTTCCAGATAATACAGTTATCAGATACAAATTTTAAAGTAATTATCATTCTGTTCAAGAAAATAAACAAAAAGATAAAATATTTATGAACCGAACATTTTAAAAGGTCTAACAGAATTTTTAAAAATAAATATATATAATGACTGAACTGACCATTTTATAAATATATTTACTAGTAAATTTTACATAATAAAGGAATTAATGAGTTGGGATGGGTCAGAGAAAATATGTTAAATAAGCACAGAGGAAAACATTAAAATGTGAAATACTGAAAGAATGTAAAGGTTCAGTCAAAGATATGCATAGGAATTCCAAAGGAGAAAAGACAGAACATAAAATAAAAAGCAATAGTTGAATAAGTAATAGCTGACAATTATCCAAAACTGATTAAAAAAAAATCAAGCATCTGATTTAAGAATTCTCAGGCAAGATAAATATAAACAAAACTGAAACTAAACACATAGTTATAAAACTACCGAAAATCAAAGACAAAGATAAAATCTTATATGTAGGCAGAAAGAGAAGAAAAATAACTTTGAAAAGAACATCAAAAGAAGGTTAATTTGCAGCAAACACATTGGGAGTCAGAAGACAATATTATATCCTTCTGGGTCCTTTGGGACTCTTTGCAAGGAAGAGGCAGGGGTTGGGAGATTGCTAACAAATGTTATAACCACAAAAATATCAATCAAAAATGGAAGAGAAAGGTTTTGGAAAGAGATAGAGGTGGTGGTTGCACAACATTTTGAATGTACTAAAAGTTACAGAGTTGTTCATTTTTAAATGGCTAATTTTGTCCAGTCACAGTGGCTCACACCTGTAATACCAGCACTTTGGGAGGCCAAGGTGGGTGGATCACTTGAGGTCAGGAGTTTGAGACCAGCCTGGCGAACATGGCGAAACCCTGTCTCTACTAAAAATCAAAAAATGACCCAGGCGTGATGGCGTGTATCTGTAATCCCAGCTACTGGGGAGGCTGCAGCAGGAAAATTGCTTGAACCCAGGAGGTGGAGGTTGTAGTGAACCAAGGTGGCGCCACTGCACTCCAGCCTGAGCTACAGAACGAGACCCTGTCTCAAAAGAAATAAAAAATAAAAATAAAATGGTGAATTTTATGTTATGTTTATTTCACCTTAAAAAAAATAAAAAGAAGTTAAAATAAATCTCCAATAATTAAAATTAGAGAGGTTTCATCATCAGCAAATTCATATTAAAAATATTTAATTATCTTAAAAGATTAAGTGATTATACCTGTAAAGATTCAATGACCGTTCATGATATAATCTTTTAGCACACTAGCAAGAAACCTCCCTAAGTTAGAGTAACATCATGCTAAATGGGAAAATTTTGAAAGCTTTCCCTCTGAGTTTGATAAGGAAACATCATTGTAATAGAGGTTACTGTCAAATAAATTCAAGAACAGAATATAACTATAATTGTACACAGACATTTAGTAGATTTTTTTAATTTTTGAAAGCAAGTCTCAAAATACAGTCACTAGAGGAACTTGTGAAGTTTTTATGTTCATTAGTAAGAATAATTAGTAACATCTCAAAGTGTTTACATCTGCTTTTGAAGCTATATAATTGAAAAAAGACAGTATATGTGAAAGTAGAGTTTTGGACCTAATGGGGAGGAAAAAGATAGGTAATCTTTTTGCGTTAGTACACACACAAAATTGTTTATGAAGAGACAAACTTCATCTGCATTATATGCATTTTTCTGACAGAGTTAACAGGTAGATAAAATTATGTGATATAAGATTTATATAAGATTTATATCACATAATTTATATATTAATACCAGTTTTATACTGGTATTAATTTTGGAAAAGAGAGGGGAAGCTATTGAAATTAGGTTTTAATTTTTCTTCATTTTTAATTTTTTATTCTAATCTTTAAAAATTTTACATACAAAAGCTAAACCAATAATATCATTTTAATGAGAAGGCGTGTTTCTTTTGGAAGCATATGGAGTATGAAAGCATTTGTTTTATGTGATTCCCCTTTATTTGTTCTTGATGAAAGCCTAATTAGATGTTCAAATTTGTATCAAGCTCAAGGTGATAACTCTTAGACATTAGAAAATTTTTAATCATTAATGAACTTCAGCAAATTTGATACATATAAAAATACTTTTTAAAATGTTTTTAAATATTAAAACATATAAGAAATCCATCCAAAATAACTCTATATATCAGGAGTGAGGATTTATGAAAATGACTATACCCAGACCGGTAACGTTCATGCCTTCACTTCTCCATCTCCCTTGGAATTGCAATGTGAGGAGATAATATTCTTACAGTAACGTTTCTTTCAATATTATATAGGAATTTGGGACCAGAGAGGCTTCTTCATAGTACAGCAGCAAATGAGATTCTTGGGACCTCTTTTGTGGATTTATATTTTTCTCTTTCTCTAAAGTCACTTGCAGGGACAAAAATTATGTCCAAATATGAGCTCAGAAGCCAAAAATAAGTACACATATGAGAAGTACGATTCTTATAAAACAAGAGCAACAAAATGGACAAACACCATACATGATGCAAAATTTCTACCAAAAAAAATGGTCAAGAGCTTTTCATAAAAATAATAAAATATCCTAAATCATATTAGAAAATATACGGTAGTAAACTTATGATATATTACAGTAGCAACATGTGAAGTCAAGATCCCATCCGGAATAATAACTGTAAACGATGTGGATAAGTATAGTTTTGAGCTTTCCACTGTTGCTGTACTCCAAAGCAGGCCAGAACATATAGAAAATAGGTATTGAATGAGTTCATTTGTAGTGTTTACTACAAGAAAAAATCAGCTGCAGAGTAGATAAATAATTTCTGGTGTAGTCATATGCTACATTACTATAGAGTATGGAAATAAATTATGTATTCACACATCAAATGGATTAATCTTCAGAATAGAATGGTAAAAGTAAAAAACAAGTCAGTAGATTTGATATGATATAATTTTTGTAAAGTTCAAAACCACGAAAAAGGAAACAACATTCTGTTTAGGGATGCTCCTATATGTGGTAAAGATATTTGCAAAAATTAATTGAATAATAGGCTTTGAGTATTTACTTCTGTGAATACAGAAAGAGAATGGGATCTGGAATAGGCCTTCAGAAACCTCAAAAATTTAGTAGATTTCTGGTATTTTTCCCCTGAGGTAGAAAGTGAGTAAAGGGATGTTTGTTTTGTTGATATTATCTATATTTGAATAATATGCTAAATATGTTATTTTGTGTATATTCAATTTTCATAGAAACAATTTTGAAAATGAAAAGAAAAAGTAAAAAATCAGTCATCATAACTAGAAGAAATTTGGTATGTAAATTTTTAAATTGCTGGAGGAGTGGGGAAGCTCAAAGAAGTCACTCAATCTAGCGAATTCAGAAGAACAAATTTGAAGAATGAATAGAGGGATACAATCTCAGCAAGTGGAAAGGGAAAGTGCACACTTGGAAAAGGGAACAGCTGTCTAGGGAATGGCAAGGAAACTGGTGACTTTGCTCCAGAGGAGAGGTAACCAAATATGTGAGGTTAACCTAAAAACGTAGGTGACAGCCCAAAGTAACCTCAATGCCTGGTTAATGAGTTTGTGAGGTTTATTTTTGTTCCATATGTGAAAAGCACTGGGAGTCTGTTAAAGATTTTTAGATAGATAGTGTATCCTCAATACATTATGTTGGAAAGCTAAGCTGTTTGTCCTGGAGAAGATGAATTGCAAATAACAGACAAGAAACAGACAGCAGAGTAAAGGTCTTGAAATCATCGAATCAAGGCTTGACTGTTACTTTTTGGCATTTAATGCAAGCATTGATTTTTGGTATTTATGCTTAGACCTTGTAAAGAAAGTACATTTCTGCAGTGTGACTTGCTATGTACCTTTGCTTCATGGATACAGGCAATTGGTCTGCATTTTATATGCTTGTAGTCCAAATGTTTATTGCAGTAAACAAAC
Source organism: Pan paniscus (assembly GCF_029289425.2). NCBI lineage: Eukaryota > Metazoa > Chordata > Mammalia > Primates > Hominidae > Pan > Pan paniscus. The sequence continues at coordinate 116,142,799 of NC_073253.2, read as the reverse complement.
ATTATTGGTTTCTTTCCCCCAGAAAGCACAGTGAAAAAAGGCTAAGATAAATAAACAAAGCAAAAGTCAGGTAAGAAAAAAAAAAAGAGGAAGATAAAGAGGGAGGGAGAGAGATAACACAGTAAAGAGGGCATAAACAGTGGTCTGGGGACCAGAAAACCAAGTTCAGAGAAGGTGGCTGGCCTTAAGCAAAGCACTTAACCTTTCTTGCCTTCAGTTTTCTCATCTGTTAAAAAAAGGAGTTCAGCTAGATGACCCAAATTCCCTCCAGATAAGTGTGTGGCATTATTCTATGACAGTTTATGATTCCATTACAGAGTTTACAGTCATTCTTAGAGAGTTTTCTTTGAAGATACTGAAGCAAGAATTCAAAAATGTTAAAACTGTATTACATAATTATATATATATATATATATAGACATAAATTTCTTCAGTTTCAGAGTTTTACATTTTTTCAAGAGCTTAATTTGTATTTAGGAACAAAATGAGGACATTAAGGACAGTGTTCCAGCCTCCTAGCAAATTGTTGTTACTTTGTTGATAGAGAGCAAGAGGAGAAATCCAGTGACCTGCCCAGAACTGCTCATTATCACATGTTGTTTTCAAAACCAGAATTTAATTATCTTTTTGCCTTTGCTGTTTTAAAATGATGGTATTTTCAGCAACATATGCAGAGCTTTTAATTCTGTAAAGATTTGCCTTTTTAAGGTATCCAACCCTTGATCCCTAATAAGTATTCCAAAAAGAATAATTGTACTAAAAAGCAGCAGAGCAATTAGAAGATTTGATGATTAAGAAATTCAAATTAATCAAAATGAATACCATTAATAAGCTAATAATGGAATTGCTATTATAGTAATCACAATTATAAAGGATAGGGGACCAAGAAAGCTATTCACAGAAAGTCAGTATCAAGTAGATTAACTTATTTTTGTCTTTTCATTTCAACTCAGAAGCAGAGAAAAATATTGGTTGTCTGGTCTAATGTGTCTTTGTTTATATATTTTATGTTTCCTTACTGTAGTGTCTTTTCTACTGGTGAGTCGCTAACAAATTTACATAGGTAAAAAAAATGCTAATAAAGTAAATCAGCAAGTGTGATTTAAGATAGCAAATATTTCGGGGAGCTTATTTGTATCAAAATTTTTGCTTAAAAATTTTGGTACACTAGTACAATTAATTCTTAAACTGATGACAAAGATCTTCTCCTTGACCAAACTGTAGCCAGGCTCCTCTGAACATTTTCTTGACTAGGCCTCAATCTTGCCCTATAAAAACCTGATCAAAACACTAACATAGTTTCCAGTAGTGAGGTCACTTTCCTAGGATGACCCTAGCCCTCACTTAAAGTGCCTATCTGTCACTCCTTTGGAACCCATCATAGTACTTGAAATGCACTCCCAGATTACAAAGCATTCATTCTTTTAAACGTCTCATCTTTTTCTCTTAACAATAGACGTAAGAAGTAGATTATGAGGTCCCATTTTAATTACCACCATTTTTTAAATTAATTTCAAGACTATCTGGGGAAAAAAATAAACCTTTACTATTGTCCTAAATTCCTCAGTTTCTCTTTTTTCTACTCAAAATTTTCACATTCAATTTTTAAATATTAAAAGAATTCTCACTTGCAGCCATCTTTTTAAAGCTATACTCACGTGGATGGGTGATTTCTGTTGCAGAGCAGCATTTTAGTTAGAATCTCTCAGCTACAAATTAATGAATACTTAACTAAGATTGTTTAAACAATAATTATATTTATTTATTCCACACAAAAAAGTTAAAAATGGACTTTTATTTAGCAGTCAGAAAATAGATTCTTTCCAATTTCTTTTGTGCCATTTTCAGTTGTTGGTAAAGGTTTTTCTTGGCACAAAATGGCAGTTGCAGTACCAACGACCATATTCTTTTTTTTTTTTTTTTGAGACGGAGTCTGGTTCTGTCGCCCAGGCTGGAGTGCAGTGGCGCAATCTGGGCTCACTGCAAGCTCCGCCTCTCGGGTTCACACCATTCTCCTGCCTCAGCCTCCCCAGTAGCTGGGACTACAGGTGCCCGCCGCTACGCCCGGCTAATTTTTGTATTTTTAGTACAGAAGGGGTTTCACCGTGCTAGCCAGGATGGTCTGGATCTCCTGACCTCGCGATCCGCCCACCTCGGCCTTCCAAAGTGCTGGGATTACAGGCTTGAGCCACCGCGCCCGGCCGCCCAACCACCATATTCTTAAGCGATAGCACCCCAGGCAAGGAAATGAGTGATGGCATAAAGACTTTTACTATATGCTGTTCTTTCTTTTATCATAAGTTAAACCTTGACAAATTAAAAAAAACAAAAAGGCACTCCAACCAAGACTCCCATTTTAGCTAAAATGCAATTCCAAAATTGTTGGCAATTAAGTGGACTATGTTTGGCCCAGACGAACACAACTTATTTGCCAGAGCTAGACATGGTTGCCACTCAAACACATTAAAATGTCTCAAATTAGAAATATGGAGACATGGCTATTTCCTGAACTAACAACAATTACCACAAAAAGAAACTTTTTCTCAATGTTGTGCAAATTGGGGCTGTTTTTAGTCACTATTTGCCTTTCACTAGGGCTTGGAATAAATTTTATAAAATTCTATGATAATATGGATTAAGGAATGGCTTTACTGAGAAAAGGAGAAACATAAAACATAAAAGCTAAATCTGTAAGGTAGGAGAAGGTAACTATTCTACATTCTCTATTTTTTTCCATAAAATGGTATGTTAACGCCTGAAATAATATACAACTTTCTATTTCAGTGAAGCGATCCTATTACCCCATAACTCTTTAGTCTTATACTTAGTTAAAAGATGCACAGACTCTGAACAGCAGGGATTGGGTATCCACGTTTTTGAGGAGTTTTATGGGAATGACATAAAGACAATGTCACCTGAAGATAATGGGTCTTATAAAAACTTGTAATCTATGTGTCAACAGGAGGCCATTGCTCCTATGGAAACTTGCAGCCCTTCCAATAGAAAAGTTGAACAGAACTGTTACAGCCAGCTCATTTTTCAGGCAATTCAGAATGACAATATATAATCATTTTCAGAAAATTCTTCCCCGTGGTCTCATCACATATGAATTTTTCCAACACGAGAATTGACCTGTCTGGATACTGAATAGGAAGAGAATGAAAGTGGTGTTACTTTTTATCTCTTCATCCTAATCTCCCATTCCCTGTTTGACTCTGGGGTCCAATTAATTGGAGTTCATCTTAATTAGTCCAGGTTGCCATAATATAGCATATATATGTCACACACAATCAGTCATCCCTCGGTATACCTGAAGGATTGGTTCCAGGACACTCCCACTATCTCCCCTAGTATACCATGTATACTCAAGCTCTGCAGTCAGTCAACCCTGCAGAACCCACATATATAAAAAGTTGCACCCTCAATATATGGGGGTTTTTCATCCCACCAATAATGTATTTTTTAATCTACTTTTGTTGAAAAAAATGCAAATGTAAGTGGACCTGTATAGTTCAAACCCATGTTGTTCAAGGGTCAACTGTTTAAGGAGGCTAGAAAGTCCAAGGTCAAGGTGCCTGTTGATTAGCTCCCTGGTAAGGGCTCTCTTTCTAGTTTGCAGACAAGCATCTTACTGTATCCTCACATGGAGGAGAAAGAGAACATCTCCTGTTTTTGTTATAAGAGCACTAATACCTTAATGAGGGCTCCACCTTCATGATCTAATTACCTCCCAAAAGCCCCACTTCCACATACAGTCATGTTGGAGATTAGGGACTCCACATATGAATTTTGGGAGGATCCAAACATTAAGTCCATAGCAGAATTTATTCTTCTCCTTGGGAGTGAGTCAGATTATCTATTTTTTGTTTTGTTTTGTTGTGCTATTGTTGCTTAATAAGTTCTGTGAGGATAGAAAAGTTGAATTTTGTCACCTTTAGTGACCTCAAAGGACAAGTGAGCATGGGTTAAGTACCACCAAAGGCAAAGCCCGTGTCTCTCTTGGCTCATTTAAACATAACCTGCCATTTTCTCACTAAGGTCAAGGTAGTAAAAGTACAAGGATTATTATTTCTTCTTGCCCCTTCCTCACAGATTTGTGACCCTGCAAAGGTTCCAGAGCCTTCAGTACATCAACCGGCAGGAATCACTTGATAAGGTTTGTCTGTGTGCCCATCCAAATCTCATCTTGAATTGTAGTTCCCATAATCCCCACATGTCATGAGGGGGCCCAGTGAGAGGTAATTGAATCATGGGGGTAGTTTCCTCCATGCTATTCTCATGATAGTAAGTTCTCACAAGATCTGATGGTTTTATAAGGAGCTTCCCCTTTATTCAGCTCTCATTCTTCTCTTTCCTGCCATCATGTGAAGAAGGACATGTTTTCTTCCCCTTCTGCCATTATTGTAAGTTTCGTGAGGCCTCCCCAGCCATGTAGAACTACGAGTCAATTAAACCTCTTTCTTTTATAATTATCCAGTCTCGGGCAGTTCTTTATAGCAGTGTGAAAATGGACTAATACAATCATCAACTCAATCAATCTCAAAGTACCAGCTGTTGGTAATCTCAGGAATGCAGGAGTGGAAAGGGCATGATACATTTTCTCCCCATCATAAGAGTGATAGTCAATACTCCTGTAAGAACATACAGGCTAAGAAAAAAAGCATAACAAATTTATCTAAAATTTTATGTGCCATGGAAACCTTCACAATGAGGAACCAAAGATACAAAGAAAACTATCCATTTTTATGCTTAGGTTTGATGAAGAATGGACAGCTATGTAGAAATATTAATATGATTGGATAAAAGGGTATAATCTAATGCTAATAGACTGAATTGGGAAACCCAGAAAGGATGTCAGTTTAGATTCTTCTTGACCCCTCTGTATAATATTCCTTTCTCCTGGGAATCGGGTAGGACCCATCTGGAACAAGGGTCTCATGACTTATTATCAGGCAAGAGTAGGTCAGAGAATTTCTTTATAGAAAGCTTCTAGATAGGCAGAAGATTAATAATACTGGTTTGCATGACTGACTTTGGAGAAAATGGATTGTAGTTTCTATGACTTGCCTTGAATAAAAGGAATTCTGGTTTCTATGACTGGCTTTGGGGGAGAATGAGAGGCAGGAGGCAGGAGGGCAGAAGAAGGTCAAAGAGACCTTGGTTCTGAGGCTGCTTCTGAGGCTTTCCAACATCTTTTCATTCATCACATTTAGCATGCCAAGGGGCCATACTTTGGGGTATTATTTTCTGAGCTACAACAGGATCCGTGGCTACTTACGCAGAGGATGATTTCTGAAGTCACAATTACTATTGTGGTGTCAAGCATGGATGACACTGCTGTCTGTGTTGGTCAGAGCAGAGGTCATCACCTCTATCCCCTTAGGCAGTGTCAGTGTTGATGACGATTCCAGCTCCTGAGGTGCCGATGGCCACATGAAGGTTATAAATGTCAGGGTTCAGGTGCTAATTTATACACAAAAACCAATGACCCCTTGCTGTTGACTTTTCTACACAAATTCTACAAATATCTGTCATGACTTAAGTCCTAAGCCTCTTTATTTCCTATTTCACCATCTTAAGGTTTTTGTCATAATGTACAGGAAGATAATGAGTAAATTGCCCTTTACTACCATTGTAATACTCTATATATCAATGACCTGTCTGCTTCAACCAACTTCCCTTATAATCAGTTCTTATTAGAAGTTCCCTCATTGTCTCACATAAATACATAAATCCCTGCCTTAAATCACTAGTCTTCCAAATATGCCTGAATGGTAGGATGAACACAGCATAGGCTCAATTTAATCTCCTCCCTCCTTCCACCTCCCAACATTAGAATCTGGAATCATTATCCCTTTCTATATTTGCTATTTTTATCTGTTTCCCTATGAGGATTGTCAGTGAAGATCCTTAAAAGTAAATAAGCTTAAGTGATTATTTCTAAGAACATCAAATAAAAAAATGACTTTAATGCTCCCCTACATGTATTTCTTGCATTGCTTAAAGGTTTTTAAATAGTAATTCCTGTTTTTATAGTTTAAAAAAATATTAAAGATAAACAAAAAACACAAAGATCAACTATCTAGAAATAAAGAGAAAAACAATGTTTACAAAATGCGCAGTTCAACGATAGCTACTGAGATAAAAGAAAGAAGGCTGAATGTTGGAACTAAACAGAGATTCTTCCTAAGCGATCTGGGCAGAGGTCTGTGGTCAGTTGACAGAAGTGCCCCTGTGCATTCCCTTACAGCTCCCTCCCCACTTCCTCAGCTTTTTAATACACTTTTCAAACCAAAGTCTTTATACTCTGTGACTAGTATCTCAATTCTGTCCCTGTGTTCTGTTTTTATTTATTATTATTATTATTATTATTATTTTTGAGACAGAGCCTCACTCCGTCATCCAGGCTGGAGTGCAGTAGTGCGATCTCAGCTCACTTCAATGTCCAGTTCGCTGGTTCAAGAAATTCTTCTGCCTCAGCCTCCCCAGTAGCTGGGATTCCAGGTGCTTGCCACCACGCCTGGCTAATTTTTGTATTTTTAGTAGACACAGGGTTTCACCATATTGGCCAGGCTGGTCTCAAACTCCTAACCTCAGGCTATCTGCCCTCCCAAAGTACTGGGATTACAGGTGTGAGCCACCATGCCTGGCCCCTGTGTTCTGCTTTTTACATGTATCTGTATGAACCCTGTAACCATATATACAATGCAGAGAATGTAGTATTCCAACCTCATGTGAAACTGTAATTAAATGTCATTTTCTGGAACAACATGATCAGAGAACAAGATTAATTCACACACACACATGCACACACCCACATGCACACACACACAAATCACAGAATGGCAAATTGACCTGAGTTTTCTGCCTTCCACTGAAATCGTGTTTGCCCTTGGCAATTTGAAAAACACTACAAAAGAAAATGAGGAAGAGACTCTGACAGACAAATTAATTGGAAGAACATCAAAATATGCTGGAACCAAAAGAAATCTTAACACTTTAAGTACATTACATTAACATCCTCAATTGATCACTCTCCCCTAATCCACATTCTTTGCCATATGATGTGGCAGTTCCTCCTCCCATGAAAGAAACAGAGGTATCCCTTGCTTTTGAGTTTGTCAAATGATCTGTTGTGGTTAATGGAATGTTAACAGAAGCTTGTGCTGTTGTACCTGCTCTCTTTTACATCTGCCATAGCATGAGAAGAATAAGCCTAGGGTCTCCCAGGAGGAGAACCAAGACAAATGGAGCAGAGCCATCCACAGAAGTGCTCAGCCTGAATCAGCTGACCCTCAGCTGACCTGCAGATTTGTGAGTTAGGCAAATGCACATCACTATATGCCACTGAGAATGTGTAGTTGATTGTTACACATCTTTTTTGTGGCCATAAATTAACTGACACTGAGCCCACCAACTTCAACTCCTCTAATTTAAAGAGGATAAAATTGGACCCCAAAAGTGGAACAGACTCACAGTAGTGGCAGGACTGAAAGTTAGGCCTTGAAATAGAACCATAAAGATCTGGGTTTTACCATAGGCTCATATACTTGCTGACCACATTGGCCTTAGAAAGCCAGTTAGCTTGCCTGAATTTCACCATTTCATTTTTAAATGGAAATAATGAAATGGGAAAAGTTCCCTTATCCCCCTTGCAGGGCATGCGACAGGGGTGTGACTCACTTCTTCAGTACCCCTCTGCTCAAACCCCTAAGGACAGCATGCAGTCATGCAGTTTGTGGGGAGCATTTTGGGCTCCAACCCCATGGAATCGTCTAAGGTTGAGTGTTTACAGCTCCCAAAGCCCCAATGGGCTTGTGTTACATCGTGCTATTTCAGTTTTGCCGTCTGCAAGCAGCTTGTGTCAATAAGCTCAATTAGACCTTCTGTCTTATCACAAGGACTAGGGCTTTCTGTATCCCATGTTCTTGCCTTCCTGTAAGGATCACACGTGGGCTTGGAGAATGGCTGCAAGGTTTTACTGAGTAGAGGTAGCTCTCATCAAGGTGGATAGGAAAGCCAGAAGGGGGATGGAGTGGGTTGGTGGTCTTCCCCCGTCATCGGGCCGCTCAGCGGCTGGTATCTCCTCCGACAACCCCCGACTAAATTCCACATTGTCCCACTGTCAATGTCCCGTTGATGTCTGCTGGTGCCTGTCAGTGTGCTCTTCTGTTCCTCTACTCCTCTTGATGTCTGGCCACCTGTGTGTGTGCCCACCAGCGTCTTGGGGTTTTTATAGGTTCAGGATGGGGAGTGTGGTGGGCCAGAGTGGTCTTGGAAAGTGAAACATTTGGGTGCAAAAACAGGAGTGCCTGTCCTCAGGACTGTGGGCACAGGTCTGAGGGTGGAGAAGCCCTCACCAGGGTTCCTGCCCTTCTCTACCCAGCACCTCCCCATCCCCTACTGTATCAATAATATATACAGTACCCTGCATAAACAATTATAAATTACATGGCCTAAATAAGATAATCAATGTGAAAACACTTTGTGGAAGAGAGAGAAAGAAGCTAATGTGAATTTAGTGCTTACTTTATGCCAAGTACATGATTAAACATTTATTTACATTATACCAAATTATCTCCTTTAGTCCTATTAATACCTATCTATTAGTAAGGTAGGTGCTCATTCATTTGGTCAACAACAGCTGATTATTACATGCTTACTCAGAGCCATTATTTAATGAATGAGTAAATTAAGGCTAAGGGAACTGGTGTAACTTACCAAGTAACTTAACCTATAGTACTTGGGATGATTTTATTAATCAGTAGGTAGCCTACTAGTTGTAGCTCAGGAAAACTGTTAACCATTGCTAAATAAATACATTTTTGCTATTGGTGACCTAAAAACATTACAAAGTTATTCAAATTAGAATGTCTGTTTTTATATCTTTTAATCTCAGATTGTATTAGAAAAATCTTTAGTTTTGGTATCCAAGGTGTCATGATCTATACATTATATCTCCTCCCATTAACAGTCACTCTATTCTCTAATTATAACTCCATTTCACCTGCACTGGAAGATGACTGCCCTTCTCTCTGAGGTGCTCCTAAAAGCATAAGGTGCATTTCAAATGTGCCACATGGCCTATATTATTATTCAAACTACACCAAATAAAACTTCCAAAGTCATTAACAATAAATAGATTTAACTTCTCTGGATGAGGATTGCCTATTTTTTCAGGTTTCTCCTAAGAGCTTTCAAAATGAAATATATCAAGATATGTACCTGCAAATTGGGAGAAAAACATAAGAGAAAAACAATTTTTATTTATACCAATGAATATTATTTGAGGAAATACGAGGTCAGTTCTCTAAATTACTGGGAATGCTTATTAGCAGTACAGAATCTTGCCTTGAGTGAGACTTAACAGAAAGCCATAAGAAGATTGAACATTGTATGAGGGCACATAAACTCTCTGACTTTTTTCTCAGCTTCAAGAGTATTGAGTTAAAACTCCTTCTCTATTACATAGTGGTTTTACATATGAGAAGAGCTTTTTTTGAGATGAAATCTTATGCAATTTCTTAGGGTCTTCAGGCCTTTTTGTCAATCCAGATTAAAGTAAATCACTCAGAATCTGAGAGGATTAAATAATATAATTTTATTCTACCTCAAAATCTCTTCCCCAATAAAATTTATTTGACATAGATTCTATTAGCACGTCTTAAAATTTAACAATATTCTAAAGAAAATGAGGGAGGACACCAGAGGGAAGTGGTGGAACCCTGACAGAATCTGAGATAGCTTGCCTCTTGGCTAGGTTTCATTCTGATTATTTTCACTGCACTGAGTCAAAATCTTCAGAACACAAAGAAATGAAGGGACAAGCAATGAGGGCTTCCTCTTCACCTCCCAATAAAGCTTTGCAAGTCCATTCTGCTCTTTATTTTTGAATAGAAACCTTCAACTGATAATTTCTGAACAAAAATGGGCTATGGACAAGAACTGTGTAAACATTTCCTATTCTTTTCATTGATGAAAGAATTTTATTCATATTTTGGAAGGAAGCATGCAGTTGGAAATAATCTTATATAAATTGTTTAATAATAATAGTTAACTGACTTAATATTAATAAATAACGGCCGGGTATGGTGGCTCACACCTGTAATCCCAGCACTTTGGGAGGCCGAGGCGGGTGGATCACGAGGTAATGAAATCGAGACCATCCTGGCTAACACGGTGAAACCCCGTCTCTACTAAAAATACAAAAAAATTAGGTGGGCGTGGTGGTGGGCGCCTGTAGTCCCAGCTGCTTGGGTGGCTAAGGCAGGAGAATTGCGTGAACCTGGGAGGCGGAGCTTACAGTGAGCCGAGATCGCGCCACTGCACTCCAGCCTGGGCGACAGAGCGAGACTCTGTCTCAAAATAAAAAATAAATAAATAACTAGTTTAATAGTATATATATGTATATGTAAAGTGGCAGGGCAGTCTTTCATTTCACGAAGGGACTATTAACTTAAAGGTCTTCTTTAATTAGCAAAACATGCAGTATTTTCAGTAGAAAAATATTAATGTATACTGTGGAAGATGCAGGTGGCTTTGTGGTAGTATCCTTCCTGCAGTCCACATGGGATTAAACTCTAGTAAGTGCTTCCTTATTTCCTGTCTGCGTTTCAAACAAAGCTTAAAACTGACTATGTCAGATTTAAATTATAATGTATATTTGCAAATCCAAAAGTGCTCTTGAAAAAAAATTTTTATTTCAAATGGAATTCATCCCTGGGTAAAGTGAGTTTTGTGTTTGTTGTTTTTAATCCCTACCCAAATCAATTTCCTTTTTATTTGGGGTTCAGGAAGAGAAATGTGTAAAGCTTTTATACCTTTTAAGTGGGCTTTTGCTTAAAGATAATAATAGATAGTATCTACACCAAAACACCTCCCCCATAGCCGAAGTATTTATGTCAATATGCATATGGTGGCATGATATTTTGAAATATTGTCAGAGATTCTCTTAATTTTTTTGTAATACTTGGCCTTTCTTTCATTCGAACACCTAAACTGTGGGATCTGCTTTAGGGTAATGATTTCATAAGTAGAGAAAAGAAATTTGAGATTTTAGGGGCAAAAAATAAAAAGCCTAAATCAGAGCCTTAATAAATTTGAAAGATGAGGAGTCTCTGCCTCCTACCATGATAGCCAAAGATTTGATTGGCATGGGGGGCATAGGTCAGGAAAGAGCAGCAAGGAGTCAAAGTGAGGAGGAAATAAGGAATGATTAGAACCTACAGTTCCCTAAGATAGGTGGATTTTGGGCTCTGTCCAGTAGTCTGATAATTGAGGGGTACTTGAAACGTCAATTTGTTTGGGGATAGTGATGGATGTACCCGGAAATCACTAAATTTATATCAAATAACATTTCAAAGGCAGGTGAGGAAAGATAAAGTATTCTAAGAACCCACAATTCTTAATGCCATCATGAGATTGAGACCCATTTTTTTGAAACACTCAGTCTTATCTGTTGGCCTGAGCTGCTCCAGAAGCAATTCTCAGCCATGAAGTCCTTAGCTAGTAAAAAGGAAGGAGACAGAGAGAAAGTAAGCCATTTGCAGCTTCTACTAAACTTCCTGGCAACTGTTCTGCAATCCACAGAGTCACACCTTGGTGTGTGAAGGTGGAGGGATAATTTAATGAGAAAGCAGCAGTAGGCATAAATATTAAACATTAAAGAGGAAATTTACATTTTAAAGGGATTGGTAAAGCAATATGCACACAAGTGAAATATGTTGAAGCACTATTAGGCAGGTATGTGTTATGCCTCCCTTGGTGGTAGTGTGAAGGTGCATATGTGCCTGGCAACCAGGAATGTACTGACTTTGCTTATGCTAATTATGGGCAAGAGCATGGAGTTCACTGCCCCAGAGAATCTGCTAAATAACAATGGTTGTTTGCCTCTCATAAAGCACAGCTATGTGACATAACTTGCAGAAATGGATAAAAGTTTGGAGAACTAAAAGGGAATAACTTTATTTTTTAATATATACTTTGCAAATAGTGCTTTTGTATTTACAAAAATTCAAATGACTAAGTTCATTTTCAATGACACCAATAAAACTAACCTGGGGTTCTCTATAAAATCAATCTGCCTTCTTTCTAATCATAGAACAAAGTAAGAATATCTAATACATGAGCAAAGAGCTTGATAGCTAAGAATCACCTCATGTTAAAGTGGTGTTTGAAACACACACTTTAAGAGGCATGTACCTACAGATTGATGTTGCAAAGAAACTGGGAATGGGCAAGTGTCAAAGAAAAACTGTACCAACAGTTAAACAAGACAGACTTTATCCAAGACTATTGCAGTAAGAGGGGAAAGATTGAACTCAACTTTGTTAAAATAGAAAGTGGGAGAGTTTTTAAGCTACTGTGAGCTCCAGTGAGCTACTGGAAAAGTCCTGAAGGCCTTTAGGGTCACAGGAGAGCTATTCAATGTGATTAGTACATGTGTGTTTGCTAATTGGTGCCTATGGAAGTTAGGCTCCTACCCTCCCTCAGAGATGGGAGAGAGGGACCCTATCTTTCTTGTTGATTGTTTTTCAAAGAGATAGCTCCTATGACCTTGAGAAAGACATTATTGGATTGTAAAACTAGCAAGAGGCTAGGAGAAAATGCACATCACAAAGGGGCAGAGAAATAATTTGCAATAAGTTTTCTAAAGTAAATGCTCTAAAGAAAGGGAGATAAGGGGTTTATAGTCAGGAAGAAACCTGTTTTAAAGTCTAGCCAAGATAAAAGGAATGTTAAGGCTGCCCTCATCAGAAGATGGAGCTGGGTTTGGGATGGATTTGGAGATACTATCACCTCCTAGCAGTAAGACATAGCCATGAGGACATGGGGACTCAGGACTGGCAGTCTCCTATGCTGTTATTGGGACTAGAAGAAAGAGGCACATCTCTGTTTCTTTCTAGGTTCTTTTCACCACTAGTAGGCTAGTGAATGTTTCCAGAACAAAAAAAAAGTTTATTTTGTAGCATTTGCTAATTTCCATGGTGTAAATACTTTCACCATGGCTTGTCTCAAGCTACCAATCTGATCACATTGAAAAGTGAATTTGGGAGGAGATATGCATAATTGGCTCTTCCAAGGCTGAAGACCAGCCTGCTCAAGCATGCCTCTGCTCTTCAGCCACACATACTAGAAAAAAATAGGAAGGGCAGACACCGAGAAATGAAAATAATATATGCTAAGACTCCAACTCCTAGTTAGTGAGATTTTAGACAACTTCATATAGATAAGTTTAAGGTATGCATAGCTTAAGAATTATAACAGACTTACTGACTTATAACACCTTATAAATTACAGCTGACTTGATTCTCATTATTGATTTCAGATGAAAAACCTGAGGCTCTCACCTTCTCATAACTAGTAAATAGCCACACTGGTAATGAACCAAAGGATGAACCTGCTTCCCAAAGCCTCTCTCTCTCTGTGCTATGTAGAGTACAACCTGTGTGTTAAGTGGCACCCATAAGCTTGACCACGAATGACATTCACAAACTGTTTTCCCAAGGTCCACACCCTCAAGAATATGCTTTATTATTTAACTGAAGATCTCACAATTTCTGCAGATTGATACCCCCTTTAAGGGTAAACGTTCAGAATATTTGTCTGCGAGGCGTATCATTACTCCATCGGCTGCCTTTGCAAACTAGCAGTGGATATTCTGATATTACTCGATAGGTTAAAGAGGAAAGACATTCTTTTATTTGGGAGGAGAAAGGTACAGGAAATCTTTGTTATATTTTTTGTATGTATGTATCTTTTTAGAAGCAGGGTCTTACTCTGTCACCCAGGCTGGAGTGCAGAGGCACAACCCTAGTTCACTGCACACTCAAAATTCCATCTTAAGCAACCCTCCTGCCTCACCCTCCCCAGTAGCTGGGACAACAAGTGTGTGCCACCAGGCTAGGCCTTTATTTTGTTATGATTATTTTCTTTTTTGGTAGAGACCAGGTCTCACTATATTGCCCAGGCTAACCTCAGACTCCTGCCTTCAAGCAGTCTTCCTGCCCAAGCCTCACGGATAGTAAATTTTAATAGTTTGATGCTCTATTATAATAGTTGGAAAGCAAATACAAGTCTAAATGGAAGAGAAACAAAAAATAAAGGCTTTTGGAAACCATAATCAGTAGACATTCATCTTTGTATTCTTAGTTTTCTGCATGTTGCTTGATATGGTTGGGCTCTGTGCCCCACTCAAATCACATCTTGTAGCTCCTATAATTCCCACATATTATGGGAGGCACCTGGTGAGAGATGATTGAACCATGGGGGTGGGTCTTTCCCAGGCTATTCTCATGATAGTCAATGGATCTCGTGAGATCTGACGGTTTTAAAAACAGGAGTTTCTCTGCACAAGGTCTTTTTCTGCCTGCTGCCATCCACATAAGATGTGAGTTCCTCCTCCTTGCCTTCCGCCATGATTTTGAAGCATCTGCAGTTATGTGGAACCGTAAGTCCACTAAACCTTTCTTTTGCAAATTGCCCAGTCTCTGGTATGTCTTTATCAGCAGCATAAAAACGGACTAATACAGTAAATTGGTACCAGTAGAGTGGTGCGCTGCTGAAAACATACCTGAAAATGTGGAAGTGACTTTGGAACTGGGTAACAGGCAGAGGTTGGAACAGTTTGGAGGGCTCAGAAGACAGGAAAATGTGGGACAGTTTGGAACTTCCTAGAGACTTGTTGAATGTCTTTGACCGTGATGTTGATAATAGTATGGACGATGAAACCCAGGCTGAAGTGGTCCCAGATAGAGATGAGGAACTTGTTGGGAACTGGAGCGAAGGTGACTCTTGTTATGTTTTAGCGAAGAGACTGGGCATATTTTGCCTCTGCCCTAGAGATTTGTGGAACTTAGAACTTGAGAGAGATGATTTAGAAGAATGGTAGATTTAGAGTATCTGGTAGAAGAAATTTCTAAGCAGCAAAGCATTCCAGAGGTGGCTTGGGTGCTGTTAAAAGCATTGTTTTAAAAGAGAACAGAGCATAAAAGTTTGGAAAATTTGCAGCCTGACAATTCAATAGAAAAGAAAAAATCACATTTTCTAAGGAGAAATTCAAGCCAGCTGCAGAAATTTGCATAAGTAACAAGGAGTGGAATGTTAATCACCGAAACAGTGGGGAAAATGCCTCCAGGGCATGTCAGAGACACCTGTAGCAGCCTCTCTCATCACAGGCCTGGAGATTTAGGAGGAAACCATGGTTTCATAGGCCAGGCCCAGGGTCCCTCTGCTGTGTGCTGTCTAGGGACTTGGTGCCCTGCGTTCCATCCACTCCAGCTGTGACTAAAAGGGGCCAAGATATAGCTGAGGCTGTTGCTTCAGAGGGTGGAAGCCCAAGCCTTGGCAGCTTCCACGTGGTGTTGAGCCTGTGGGTGCCCTGAAGTCAAGAATTGAGGTTTAGGGACTCGGCCTAGATTTCAGAGGTTGTATGGAAATGCCTCAATGCCCAGGCAGAAATTTGCTTCAGGGGTGGGGCTCTCTTGGAGAACATCTGCTAGGGCAGTGCATAAGGGAAATGTGGGATTGGAGCCCCCACACAGAGTCCCTACTGGGGCACACTTAGTGGAGCTGAGAGAAGAGGGCCACCATTCTCCAAACCCCAGAATTGTAGATCTGCTGACAGCTTGCACTGTGCACCTGGAATAGCCAGGAGGAAGGCTGTATACTCTAAAACCAGCCCATGAAAGCAGCCAAGAGGGAGGCTGTACCCTACAAAGCCACAGGGACGGAGCTGCCCAAGACCATGGGAACCCACCTCTTGCATCAGCATGACTTGTATGTGAGACCTGGAGTCAAAGGAGATCATTTTGGAGCTTTAAGAATTGACTGCCGGGCCAGTAGCCCCCCATGTTTTGGGCTAATTTCTTCTATTTGAAATGGCTGTATTTACCCAATGACTGTACCCCCATTGTATCTAGGAAATGACTAACTTGCTTTTGATTTTACAGGCTCATAAGTGGAAGGGACTTGCCTTGTCTCAGATGACACTTTGGACTGTGGACTTCTGAGTCAATGCTGAAATGAGTTAAGATTTTGGGGAACTGTTGGAAAGACATGATTGGTTTTGAAATGTGAGGACATGAGATTTGGGAGGGTCCAGGGGCGAAGTGATATGGTTTGGCTCTGTGTCTTCACCCAAATCTCATCTTGCAGCTCACATAATTCCCATATGTTGTGGGAGAGACCTGGTGGGAGATGATTGAATCATGGGGGCAGGTCTTTCCTATGCTGTTCTTGTGATAGTGAATGGGTCTTACGAGATCTGATCATTTTCAAAATGGGAGTTTACCTGCACAAGCTCTCTCTTGTCTACTGCCATCCACATACGATGTGACTTGCTCCTCCTTGCCTTCTGCCATGATTGTGAGGCCTCCCCAGCCATGTGGAACTGTAAGTCCAATAAATCTCTTTCTTTTTAAATTGCCCAGTCTCGGGTATGTCTTAATCAGCAGCATGAAAATGGACTAATGCATTGCTGAACTCATGGTAGGTGCTTGATACTAGTTTGAAGGAAGGAGAGATAATTGGAAGGGAGGATGGGTGGAAGGAAGAATGGAAAGACAGAGAAGGAGAAAGGCCAGAAAGGAGGGAGAGGCACTTGGTGGTTTACACCCTTTAAGGATCTTGAAGAATGAAAAAGCTGTCACAGCAGGGAAAGTAGCCATATTTTGACATTAAACTATGTTCTGGCTTCTATAGGCTTCCTAAAATTAAGTGAATTTTATTTATAATATTTAACTTGCCAAAACATAAAATTCCCCTAGTCACTCTTATTTGTAGGGCATGCTTGTTAACTTTTATACTGGACAAAGGAAGGGCTATTTTCACTGAAAATAATTTCAATGAAAAGTATATATATTTGTATTTCAAATTGCATATACATTGTATGTATATCTTTTTACTGTGGAAAATAAGAAAGTTTATTTTATTCAAATTGCATAGCCATAAGGAATCAAATAAAAGTGCTAGAAAGCATTCCCTCTTTATTTAATAAAGTCAATGAACTGCCTAACTGGAGGGTATAGTTTTTATTGGTATCGCTGTTGTAGATTAATGGCTGCTCTGATGCAGCCACTGATAAAAAGTATTTTTTCTGGTTTTTAATGGAATACTGTTCTATGGGGAATATTATAATCTTCCATTGCAGTTATTTGTAGAGTAGTTTATTTTCTCCCATTTGCATAATTTTCATTTGCTATCTAGACAATACTACAGTTAGATAACACTGTACACTTAGGATTAATGGATTTTGTCATAGTTTTCTTTTTTTAGTTAAGCAATTATCAAGCATTAAATACTTACCTGTTAATAAGTACTCGTTGACTAGAGAATAGTATTTATGTTATGGACACTTACATTACAAAAGAATATAAGGCCTCTCGAATTCTCTATACAATCTAATGTTATTAGTCGATAACTTTTCCAAGACCCTAGGTAAATAAACCATGCTATACTACAACTATAATCATCAGGATCAGCTGCTCATTAAATTGGAGAAATTAGTTTGCAGAAGCAGAATCTGATTTTGATTATTAAGTTGCAAACTATCATTTGTTGGTTTAAAATCAGTAAGAAGTATTTTTCTTGTGTTTTCTTCTTCTTCTTTATCTCTATCCATTCAGAAGAAAAATGATTATTGTCAGGAGGCACTAAGCACCTCAGGAAAAGTAGAACCTCTTGACAGAAAGTGCTTCTGCCAGATAAGAGAAGATGATGAACTAAGGTCATTTAAGGTTAAGCTTCGAAAATAAACCAGAAGAAGACACCCAAGATGTATTGGATGAGCTGCTGTGATGATAAGGCTAGCTCTAGGCCTTAGAGAAATGAGGCCTGGTAGAAAAGACAGTAGGCAAACAAGATTTAAAGAATTTATCAATTTCTACCTTAGGAACTCTAAAGATACTGAAAAGGCACCAAAATGGCTGTATTTTATTAATATTTAATTTAATAATATTTCCAAGATTTTTGCTGATTAACATATTTAAATATACATGCACATTGGGGTAATGCTCGGCAGGGCACCCACCATCAGAAAGAACAATGGTGACACTGATGTAGGGTCCTGGAGGAGCCCTGCTGGACCAGGTATTAACCCTTTAGGTCTTGGATTATGGAGACCTGGTAGATCCCTGGTAGAGAAGTGTCTTAGTCCATTCAGGCTGCTCTAGCAAAGTACCCTAGACTGGGTGTCTTATAAACAACAGGAATTTGTTTTTCCTAGTTCTGGAGGTTAGAAAGTCTAACTTCAAGACCCTAGCAAATTCGGTGTCTAGCGGAGGCCTGCTTCATGTTTTATAGATGGTGATTTCTTGCTGTGTCCTCACATGGTGGAAGGTAAAGGGCAGCTCTTTGAAGCCTCTTTTGTAAGGCACTAATCCCATTCATGAAGGCTCTATCTTCATAATGTAATCACCTCCCTAAGGCCCCATTCCAAATACCATTATATTGTTGATTTCATTTCAACATATGAATCCTAGGAGGACACAAATATTGTGTTCTATAGCAAAGAAGTTAGTGAATATATACAAGTTTCAGCATTTTATTATCAATGTCTTGTAATTTCATATAAGCACCTTCACATGTTTAATTCTATGGGTATTTATTTCTGCTAGTAGGTGTTCTCCAGGGTCTTTTGACTAATACACATTCCTTCATACCCTCCAAACCCTGACACACTTTTAATTATGCAATATTTCATCATGCCATCCAATTATAATTTTTAAATACTGTGCCCTTATGTTTTCCTCTCACTTTATGTTTTAAGAGTGACTTGCACAATGACACCAATATCATGAAATAAATAGTGAGGCCCTTATAGGTTGAATTTTTTTCCTGATTTCACTCATTCTCCCCAGTAAGTTTGCTAATCGCTACACTCTTCATCCTGCAAATGAGAACTATTAAACTCAAAGAAAATGTATAATCAACTTATCTCGTGAGCCAGAAATATGCATCTTATGCAGAAATATATGTAACAGCCACAAAAAAAATCAGCATATAGATATTTATAGTCCCTTCTTCCTCCCCATACACACCTATCTCATGGAAGATTTTCATCAGCATTGTTTATCCCTTGCCAGCTTATTATGCAAAGAAAATAATGGGAAATAGTACTTGGGGGTCAGGAAGGGAACACAAATATTAATACTCGTGTCATAATTCTTGTTACACACACAAACATGCACACCCCTTGAATGTGATTATCTTGTCTAACTGAAATAGTAATATCTAAAGGGATCTTGCACATCGCACCCTCTGAATGATGGATTTAACCAAATGAACAAATGAACAAGTGATTATCCAACCAGAAAGTAGTTCTTTCTAGGAAGAGTTATTTGATAGATATCTCTGCTCTTCCCAAATCATCAGTATTATATTTCACTGTGCAGTCAGCCATGAGTATAACCAAATATCAGAATTTGAAAAAAATCTTTAATAAATCAAATTCTTTTAGACTCACCGATGTTCATTACCCACATTCTGGCAATGTCACTATCTTTTTTTCATTTACTGAGTCCCTTGAGATGGTACGGTCAGTGCAAAACTAGGGGGAAAAAAAGAGTTTTATTAATTCACTGAGCATTTTTATAGTACTTAATACGTACTGGCACCAAATCACTCAATATCTCTTTTAAAAGTATGTAAAGTATAACTGCATCAGACACAGGCCTTAAATTTTAGAAAATTCCAGGGCATTAGTAAGTCCAGATAAGCATACAGAATAATAATACAGGATTAAAAGTACCATGATAAATGGAGAAGTGTACTATAGTAGCTATAAGATCAACACAGGATGGCAGCCCATGGAAGGGCAGTGGATAGTGACAGGTGAGGACCAATGAGTCTCTAAAAGAAAGAGAACAGGTGTTTCAAGTAATTTAACAAAATTATAAAGGGAACAGGCTATAAAGTTGTAAATGATTGAGAAAGATGTGAGTTTGTGTTTCATGGTTTAATAACTATAGGACCTAGGCTGACAACTTTTCTTCTAAGAAACTATTTACTCAATCTATTTACACCTTAGAGAGTGAGAGAGCAAAAGAGAAAGATAGCACTCAGCAGCATGTAAGTACTCAAAAAAATCGTGTTTTTTATCTGCAAATTTATGATGACAAATCCAGGTGACTGTAAATTATTTCTGGGTATCTAGAGTGAAAAGCAGCTTAGATAATGATAAGGCAGAAAGAGTTCAGAGTTAAAGGAATTTCTGGTAGAAATTACTAGTTGTTGCTGGTTGAGATTTCTGGAAGCAGATGTAGAGGGACAGGTGGCTCAAAATATTTATAAGGGATTAAAACCTACGACAAGAGGGAACAGAAAACAAGAGAGAGCAGAGAAAGAAGTCAAACTGAGACAGAAGCTTGACAAAGCCTCAGCCACCCATATAGAAAGTGGAGGCTTATTGCATGGGCTAAAATGGCCAGGCCTTTATACTCCTGGCTCCCTCTGGAAGGGCATGGCCTTGAACAAGGAAGCTCTTCACAGCTGAGATAAACTGCTGGAATATGTTTGCTAACCAAACTTCCAGCAGCTTGGCAGCAAGAATGATTTGGGTAGTACATCACTTCAGCAGCCCACCAGTGTTCGCCAATAGGCTGTATTCTCCTGCTTCTGGGGGGAGTCAGCCCTTCTAAGTTCCCTTGGAGGTGATCTGAGCAAATGACTCAGTGATTCTTTGTAGACAATAGAAATCCCAGGTGTGAGTCTTCCGTTTCTTTTGTAAATGTGGCATTGTTAGAGACTGTTAAGGAAGACAGCCACAAGATCAGATTTGCCTTAAGAAAGATCAATCTGGCAACAATGTACAAATGTTTTGAAAGAGGATGAGGCTGGAGACATAACTAATTAGTTGCTGCTTGGGTGAGACAAATAGGATGACCAAGGAAAAGGATTTAGAGTAAAGGAAAGCAATTAAAACTACAATTAAGGGTTAACTACACTATTTAATAACAGATTGGTTGTAGGGCAGAGTATGCAGTCTGGAGTAAGATTAGTGTAATGCTGGTGTTTTATTTCCCATCAGAGTGGCTCTGATAGAGCAACAATAGCAGGTAATATTTACTAAATGCTTCTGGGCACCTGCTACTCTGCTTATCACGTTTCACGCATTGCCCTATCTTCTGGATAGTCACTAGTTATCTCTTCTACCTTGCTGACAGAACCCTGGCTTTATGTAGTAACTAGTCATTCATGTATATTTATGGGGCTTCCCTCTCCCCAGGGGGCAAATGTTCATTAGTCTATGCCAATCATAATAATTGTATTTCTCTTACCAATGATTTATTAGATATGATCATGTGACAGGAAAACAAGAGAACGAGAAAAGCCAAATCAGAGGCTTCTGGGATTGCTTTCTCCTCATAATTAAGAAAGGGAGAACTAAGGTAGGGACTTGGTTACTGGTTTGGGCCACTACCAGGTGAAGCCCAATGCCAGCAGTTTCCCCTTTTTGTGGTCAAGAGACTACCAGAGAGACCGACACAGGCCCTTCACATCCCAGCTCTGGACTTATTTGTTCAACCACTTTGGGTGTCTTCAGTTACTTGCAGCTTATTTTTCTCATTGTTTAAACCACATTTGGTGTATTCAGTTACTTGCACCTAAGAATTCTAACTAATATTAATGTGTTTAGCATTATCTGTGTATAGAGGAGGAAGGAAAAGGAGCAAGCAAAAGCCCCAGGCTTCCCAAATCTTCCAGGGAGAGTGGAAGGCCCTCTAACATATTTGGAAGTCATGCCAATGAAAACATTAAAATCTTAAATGCCAGCGTTTGAAAAAATAATTTCCTTTTTGACTTTTTCCTACAACCTGACCTCAGGCTTTCACAGTCTTGAGGTTTCTTCTCAAATGTTAAACATCTTTATTTCATAAGATTTAAACATCCCAGCTGTTTTTCCTCACTTCATACTATGACCCTTAAACATTGACTGCCACCCACCCCCCGCCTTACCAAAGTAAATGAAAAGTGTCATTAGCTCTGAATAGTTGTTAGTGGCTCCTAAAGAACTGACTACACAAATTCAACTTTTCATTAGTAACTGTGTGTGCAGTTTTACAACATCTAATAGGGCCCTATGCTCTGCAGATCCAAGGACTAGGAGTGGCTCTTTCTGTAGCTGTATATTTTTCAAGGACTGTATTACTTAGAACAGAAGATGCTGCTACCAAATTCTCAGGTGGTGTCTTCTGGTTTCACAGTCTCATTAGTGGCTAGGGTGAAACTATACTTTACATCAGGATAAAATTGTCTATGTTTTCTTCCTTCAGTAAAAATAACTTCAGTCAGTAACACCTTTAGAATTGTATTCTTTTTATTTTAATTTTAAAGTGTTTTTCTAATGAAGGCAAGGATAATCCTGAAGGGTAAACATGACTGGAAAAAGCATGTGTTCTAAACCAAAAGAGGAATTAGACAATGTTAAGTATTATAATAACTGTAACCAAATCTTATCTTCATGATTTTCTAAAGGAAGGTTTAGTTCTAAATTGAGTATTTAAGTATAGACAAAAATAATACATTATCTTAATCAGATCCTATATTTCCCAAAAATGAAATTTGGTATTAAATGCCAATTCCTCCACTTGGGGTTTAGATTTTGTCTTATCTCCTTCTCAAAGACTTTCCTCAAACACATCTCTTTCTTGCATCAACAATTTCTCAATTATTTATAGAATATTACACCAGCTGAAAAACAAGCATTATTTTTTTCCTTGAAACAGAACCTCCACATCTTTTGAACTCCACATCATCTTTCTACTGCTGCCCCATTTCTTTCTTCCAAATTCATTGTAAACCATCTTGACAAACTTAGAGTCACCTCATATGATCTTCTAAATCCACTATAATCAGCTTTTTATTCTCTTTCCAGCAGAGAAAAATGTTGTCATGGTAACAAAAAGTTTGCTCAGTGGTCACTACTCTTTCCTCATCTTATTTAGACACTTCAATTCCTTTAAGCATAGGTGAGCACCTCCCTTCCTAAAACCCTCCCATTTCTTGGTGTCTAGAACCCCACAAGCTTCTGATTGAGTGCCTACCTTGTAACTGCTTCATCTCAGTCTCCTTTGTGGGTTCCTTTTTCCTTCTGAGACACAAAATGTCCTTGGCTCCGTTATCTCCCTTAAACATGCTTTCCCTCTTAGCAATATTTTGTGAGTCTATGGCTTTAAATATAACCTGTTTGCTATGGCTTCCACATCTATAACTTAAGATTCAAACTTGCCCTAAAACTTCAGACTTACATCCAACACACTTGATATTTGATTTATTAAATGTTATTCAATAAACATTTTAAAATTAACACAACCAAAACAGAACTCTTGATTCTCCACAGGACCCAACCCCCTAACCAGCTTCTATCTCAGACTAGTTAGGGTTTATTTTATTATTATTTTTAAATAAACAACTCCATCTGGTTTCTTTTTCTGTTTTGAGACACGGTCTCACTCTGTTGCCCAGGATAAAGGCTGGAGTGTGGTGGTGCAGTCTCAGCTCACAACAGCCTCTACCTCCTCGGCTCAAGTGATCCTCCCACCTCAGCCTCCTGAGTAGCTAGGACCACAGGCACATACCACCACATCTAACTAATTTTTGTATTTTTTGTAGAGATGGGTTTTTGCCATGTTGTCCAGGCTGGTCTCAAATTCCTGGGCTCAAGCAATCTGCCCAGCTCAGCCTCCCAAAGCACTGGGATTGCAGTTGTGAACCACCGCACCCGGTTTATCTGGTTTCTTAAGCCATACACTGGGAATTTTCCTTGATTTCTCTCTATCCATCAGATATTCTTGTTATTGGTGGCAGAGATTCAAGTTACTGGGAGCTGCCAGTGGTGTATCTGTATGGCTCCATAGCAACTTTAATTCTTGCCTCCTCAGATGAAAGAATTCGACTGAGGGGCATAAAGTAGAAAGAGACCAAGGCAAATTTCAGAGCAGGAGTGGAAGTTTATTTTAAAAGGCTTCAGAATAGGAAAGAAAGGAAAATTCACTTGGAAGAGACCCAAGTGGGCGCCTGAAGGTCAAAGAGAGAGAGAAAGAGAGAGAGAAAAAAAGGACTTTTAACCTTGATCCTTGGAGTTTGTAGGCTCACCGCTTTCCCATGATTCTTCCCTTAGGGTGGGCTTCCCACATGCCCAGTGCTTTCTTTGCCGTTTGGAGTTGAGCACCTGCAGTGTGTTTAGGGAGTAATAAACAGAGGCTTTCTTTCCTTTTCCCGTGGCATGTAGCTGGAGATCATACATTGCCATTTTTGTCTCTTAACACCCATGTCCAGGAAGTTGCTTCTCCCTGGGGCAGGCATTCAATTAATATTTTAAATGTTAACAGTCGGTTGCATCAGGAGATTGTCACTTCCTGGCTGCCGAATTATCTTTTTAGAGAGGCAATGCAATAATTGCCGGTCTATCACCCGACATTCCTAGTGGGTCGTGGCGGGGAGCCCTCTCCTGCCCCACTCATGCCTATCTCTGCCTATATCATCCTCACCCTCATATATGCATATCTAAATCATCAACATATCATATGCAATTTGCTTCCTAGATAGATCCCACATCTGTCTTCTTGTCCTGCATTTCCTCTATTATAACCATCATTACCTACTCACATTATTCACAGTACCTTACCTAGCCTCCCTGCCTCAATTCTTGTCCCACCTCGATAGTGTTTGGTCCACTTGTTCTACTTATGCAGTTAACATCACTGAAGTATGAGTTACATGCATGAAAAACCACCTATTTTAAGTTTACAGTTGATGAGTTTATATACCCCCTCACACCAATCAAGCAATGAAATATTTCTATCACCCCCCCAAATTGTTCCTTTTGTCATTTGCATTATACGCTTGCTTACCTCTGGCCCAGAAAACAAATGATACACTCTCTGCTACTATAGATTAGTTTTACCTGTTCTGGAATTATTTCTACATGAATTCATATTGTGTATGCTCTTTAATGTCTTTGGTAGCTCAGCATAATGTGAAATTCATCAATGGTTTATGTCTAAATAGTTTCTTCCATTTTATTGCCGAGTAGTATACCATTATTTGCATATATCACAGCTTGTTTATCCATTCATCTATTAAGGATCCTTGTTTTGTTTACAGCTTAATGCTATTGTGAATAAAGATGCTATTAACATTTGCATGCAAATCTTTTTGAAGACATGTTTTCATTTCTCTAGGGTAGATAACTAATAGCAAAATTGCTGGAACTCATGCTGACAAACTCTTTCCCATGGTTATACTATTAAACATTCTTACTAGCAAGTATGAAGTTCTTTTTCCACATTCTCACCAATCCTTGCTATTTTCAGTCTTTTCAACTGTTACCGTTCTCATGGATATGCAATGGTATCTCATTGGAAATTTTAATTGGCATTTCACTGATGACTAATGGTGTTGAGCATCTTTTTCTCTGCTTAGTGGAAAGGATATCTTATGTATGAATTTTAGTAACGTAACATTCATGTTACGTTATGTTAAATGCAATGTTTGGTAACATTTTTTGTCCTTTACATATCATATATATCATATATATCAAACATATATATGATATATATCAAACATATATATCATATATAATATGATATATATGTTTTATATATATCATATATATAATATGATATATATGTTTTATATATATGATATATACATAAAACAAAAGGGTTATAAATACATATAAAAGGGTTTTATATATGTAAAAACAAAACATATATATAAGTATATATATATAAATATATATATATATAAGTATATATATATATATATATATATATATAAGTATATATATATATATATATATATACACACACATATACTTCTTAAGTCAAACTCTGGGAATTTTCCTTGATTTCTCTCTATTCATCAAATATCCTCACTCTCAAAAGTATATATCAAAATAATCAACATATCATACACAATTTGCCTTCTATGTATATATAGAAGAAAATCTACCATTTTGTAGTTTGCCTTTTCGAGTGTTTTAAAGAATAGAAATGTATAATTTTGATAAAATTTTAATTGACACTTTTCTTTTATATTTAGTGAGTTTTGTACCGTTTCACTAAGCTCTCTCTGCCACAAAGTAACAAAGATTCTTTTATGTATTTTCTTTTTTTTTTAAATTATACTATAAGTTTTAGGGTACATGTGCACAATGTGCAGGTTAGTTACATATGTATACATGTGATATGCTGGTGCGCTACACCCACTAACTCGTCATCTAGCATTAGGTATATCTCCCAATGCTATCCCTCCCCCCTCCCCCCACCCCACAAAACTCCCCAGTGTGTGATGCTCCCCTTCCTGTGTCCATGTGTTCTCACTGTTCAATTCCCACCTATGAGTGAGAATATGCGGTGTTTGGATTTTTGTTCTTGCAATAGTTTACTGAGAATGATGATTTCCAATTTCATCCATGTCCCTACAAAGGACATGAACTCATCATTTTTTATGGCTGCATAGTATTCCATGGTGTATATGTGCCACATTTTCTTAATCCAGTCTATCATTGTTGGACATTTGGGTTGGTTCCAAGTCTTTGCTATTGTGAATAATGCCGCAATAAATATACGTGTGCATGTGTCTTTATAGCAGCATGATTTATAGTCCTTTGGGTATATACCCAGTAATGGGATGGCTGGGTCAAATGGTATTTCTAGTTCTAGATCCCTGAGGAATCGCCACACTGACTTCCACAATGGTTGAACTAGTTTACAGTCCCACCAACAGTGTAAAAGTGTTCCTATTTCTCCACATCCTCTCCAGCACCTGCTGTTTCCTGACTTTTTAATGATTGCCATTCTAACTGGTGTGAGATGGTATCTCATTGTGGTTTTGATTTGCATTTCTCTGATGGCCAGTGATGGTGAGCATTTTTTCATGTGTTTTTGGGCTGCATAAATGTCTTCTTTTGAGAAGTGGCTGTTCATGTCCTTTGCCCACTTTTTGATTGGATTGTTTATTTTTTTCTTGTAAATTTGTTTGAGTTCATGGTAGATTCTGGATATTAGCCCATCTGATATTAGTCAGATGAGTAGGTTGCGAAAATTTTCTCCCATTTTGTAGGTTTCCTGTTCACTCTGATGGTAGTTTCTTTTGCTGTGCAGAAGCTCTTTAGTTTCATTAGATCCCATTTGTCAACTTTGGCTTTTGTTGCCATTGCTTTTGGTGTTTTAGACATGAAGTCCTTGCCGATGCCTATGTCCTGAATGGTAATGGCTAGGTTTTCTTCTAGGGTTTTTATGGTTTTAGGTCTAACGTTTAAGTCTTTAATCCATCTTGAATTAATTTTTGTATAAGGTGTAAGGAAGGGATCTAGTTTCAGCTTTCTACATATGGCTAGCCAGTTTTCCCAGCACCATTTATTAAATAGGGAATCCTTTCCCCATTGCTTGTTTTTCCCAGGTTTGTCAAAGATCAGATAGTTGTAGATATGTGGCGTTATTTCTGAGGGCTCTGTTCTGTTCCATTCATCTATATATCTGTTTTGGTACCAGTACCATGGTGTTTTGGTTACTGTAGTCTTGTAGTATAGTTTGAAGTCAGGTAGTGTGATGCCTCCAGCTTTGTTCTTTTGGCTTAGGATTGACTTGGCGATGTGGGCTCTTTTTTAGTTCCATATGAACTTTAAAGTAGTTTTTTCCAATTCTGTGGAGAAAGTCATTGGTAGCTTGATGGGGATGGCATTGAATCTATAAATTACCTTGGGCAGTATGGCCATTTTCACGATATTGATTCTTCCTACCCATGAGCATGGAATGTTCTTCCATTTGTTTGTATCCTCTTTTATTTCCTTGAGCAGTGGTTTGTAGTTCTCCTTGAAGAGGTCCTTCACGTCCCTTGTAAGTTGGATTCCTAGGTATTTTATTCTCTTTGAAGCAATTGTGAATGGGAGTTCACTCATGATTTGGCTCTCTGTTTGTCTGTTATTGTTGTATAAGAATGCTTGTGATTTTTGTACATTGATTTTGTATCCTGAGACTTTGCTGAAGTTGCTTATCAGCTTAAGGAGATTTTGGGCTGAGACAATGGGGTTTTCTAGGTATACAATCATGTCATCTGCAAACAGGGACAATTTGACTTCCTCTTTTCCTAATTGAATACCCTTTATTTCCTTCTCCTGTCTAATTGCCCTGGGCAGAACTTCCAACACTATGTTGAATAGGAGTGGTGAGAGAGGGCATCCCTGTCTTGTGCCAGTTTTCAAAGGGAATGCTTCCAGTTTTTGCCCATTCAGTATGATATTGGCTATGGGTTTGTCATAGATAGCTCTTATTATTTTGAGATATGTCCCATCAATATCTAATTTATTGAGAGTTTTTAGCATGAAGGACTGTTGAATTTTGTCAAAGGCCTTTTCTGCATCTTCTGAGATAATCGTGTGGTTTTTGTCTTTGGTTCTGTTTATATGCTGGATTACATTTATTGATTTGCATATATTGAACCAGCCTTGCATCCCAGGGATGAAGCCCACTTAATCATGGTGGATAAGCTTTTTGATGTGCTGCTGGATTCGGTTTGCCAGTATTTTATTGAGGATTTTTGCATCAATGTTCATCAAGGATATTGGTCTAAAATTCTCTTTTTTGGTTGTGTCTCTGCCAGGCTTTGGTATCAGGATGATGCTGGCCTTATAAAATGAGTTAGGGAGGATTCCTTCTTTTTCTATTGATTGGAATAGTTTCAGAAGGAATGGTACCAGCTCCTCCTTGTACCTCTGGTAGAATTCGGCTTTGAATCCATCTGGTCCTGGACTCTTTTTGGTTGGTAAGCTATTGATTATTGACACAATTTCAGCTCCTGTTATTGGTCTAGTCAGAGATTCAACTTCTTCCTGGTTTAGTCTTGGGAGACTGTATGTGTCGATGAATTTATCCATTTCTTCTAGATTTTCTAGTTTATTTGCGTAGAAGTGTTTGTAGTATTCTCTGATGGTAGTTTGTATTTCTGTGGGATCGGTGGTGATATCCCCTTTATCATTTTTTATTGCGTCTATTAGATTCTTCTCTCTTTTTTTCTTTATTAGTCTTGCTAGCGGTCTGTCAGTTTTGCTGATCCTTTCAAAAAACCAGCTCCTGGATTCATTAATTTTTTGAAGGGTTTTTTGTGTCTCTATTTCCTTCAGTTCTGCTCTGATTTTAGTTATTTCTTGCCTTCTGCTAGCTTTTGAATGTGTTTCTCTTGCTTTTCTAGTTCTTTTAATTGTGATGTTAGGGTGTCAGTTTTGGATTTTTCCTGCTTTCTCTTGTGGGCATTTAGTGCTATAAATTTCCCTCTACACACTGCTTTGAATGTGTCCCAGAGATCCTGGTATGTTGTGTCTTTGTTCTTGTTGGTTTCAAAGAACATCTTTATTTCTGCCTTCATTTTGTTATGTACCCAGTAGTCATTCAGGAGCAGATTGTTCAGTTTCCATGTAGTTGAGTAGTTTTGAGTGAGTTTCTTAATCCTGAGTTCTAGTTTAGTTGCACTGTGGTCTGAGAGACCGTTTGTTATAATTTCTGTTCTTTTACATTTGCTGAGGAGAGCTTTACTTCCAACTTTGTGGTCAATTTTGGAATAGGTGTGGTGTGGTGCTGAAAAAAATGTACATTCTGTTGATTTGGGGTGGAGAGTTCTGTAGATGTCTATTAGGTCCGCTTGGTGCAGAGCTGAGTTCAATTCCTGCGTGTCCTTGTTGATTTTCTGTCTCGTTGATCTGTCTAATGTTGACAGTGGGGTATTAAAGTCTCCCATTATTAATGTGTGGGAGTCTAAGTCTCTTTGTAGGTCACTCAGGGCTTGCTTTATGAATCTGGGTGCTCCTGTATCGGGTGCATATATATTTAGGATAGTTAGCTCTTCTTGTTGAATTGATCCCTTTACCATTATGTAATGGCCTTCTTTTGTCTCTTTTGATCTTTGTGGGTTTAAAGTCTGTTTTATCAGAGACTAGGATTGCAACCCCTGCCTTTTTTTGTTTTGCATTTGCTTGGTAGATCTTCCTCCATCCTTTTATTTTGAGCCTATGTGTGTCTCTGCATGTGAGGTGGGTTTCCTGAATACAACACACTGATGAGTCTTCAGTCTTTATCCAATTTGCCAGTCTGTGTCTTTTAATTGGAGCATTTAGCCCGTTTACATTTAAAGTTAATATTGTTATATGTGTATTTGAACCTGTCATTATGATGTTAGCTGGTTATTTTGCTCGTCAGTTGATGGAGTTGCTTCCTAGTCTCGATGGTCTTTACATTTTGGCATGTTTTTGCAGTGGCTGGTACCGGTTGTTCCTTTCCATGTTTAGTGCTTCCTTCAGGAGCTCTTTTAGGGCAGGTCTGGTGGTGACAAAATCTCTCAGCATTTTCTTGTCTGTAAAGTATTTTATTTCTCCTTCACTTATGAAACTTAATTTGGCTGGATATGAAATTCTGGGTTGAAAATTCTTTTCTTTAAGAATGTTGAATATTGGCCCCCACTGTCTTCTGGCTTGTAGAGTTTCTGCCGAGAGATCCGCTGTTAGTCTGATGGGCTTCCCTTTGTGGGTAACCTGACCTTTGTCTGGCTGCCCTTAACATTTTTTCCTTCATTTCAACTTTGGTGAATCTGACAATTATGTGTCTTGGAGTTGCTCTTCTCGAGGAGTATCTTTGTGGCCTTCTCTGTATTTCATGAATCTGAATGTTGGCCTGCTTTGCTAGATTGGGGAAGTTCTCCTGGATAATATCCTGCAGAGTGTTTTCCAACTTGGTTCCATTCTCCCCGTCACTTTCAGTTACACCAATCAGACGTAGATTTGGTCTTTTCACATAGTCCTATATTTCTTGGAGGCTTTGTTCATTTCTTTTTATTCTTTTTTCTCTAAGCTTCCCTTCTCGCTTCATTTCATTCATTTCATCTTCCATTGCTGATACCCTTTCTTCCAGTTGATTGCATCGGTTCCTGAGGCTTCTGCATTCTTCACGTAGTTCTCGTGTCTTGGCTTTCAGCTCCATCAGCTCCTTTAAGCACTTCTCTGTATTGGTTATTCTAGTTATACATTCGTCTAAATTTTTTTCAAATTTTTAACTTCTTTGCCTTTGGTTTGAATTTCCTCCTGTAGCTCGTAGTTTGATCATCTGAAGACTTCTTCTCTCCACTCGTCAAAGTCATTCTCTGTCCAGCTTTGTTCCATTGCTGGTGAGGAACTGCGTTCCTTTGGAGGAGGGGAGGTGCTGTGCTTTTTAGAGTTTCCAGTTTTTCTGCTCTGTTTTTTCCCCATCTTTGTGGTTTTATCTACTTTTGGTCTTTGATGATGGTGATGTACAGATGGGTTTTTGGTGTGCATGTCCTTTCTGTTTGTTAGTTTTCCTTCCAACAGACAGGACCCTCAGCTGCAGATCTGTTGGAGTTTGCTGGAGGTCTACTCCAGACCCTGTTTGCCTGGGTATCAGCAGTGGTGTCTGCAGAACAGTGGTTTCTCATGAACCACGAATGCTGCCGTCTGATCGTTCCTCTGGAAGTTTTGTCTCAGAGGAGTACCCGGCCTTGTGAGGTGTCAGTCTGCCCCTACTGGGGGGTGCCTCCCAATTAGGCTGCTCAGGGGTCAGGGGTCAGGGACCCACTTGAGGAGGCAGTCTGCCGGTTCTCAGATCTCCAGCTGTGTGCTGGGAGAATCACTGCTCTCTTCAAAGCTGTCAGACAGGGACATTTAAGTCTGCAGAGGTTACTGTTGTCTTTTTGTTTGTCTGTGCCCTGCCCCCAGAGGTAGAGCCTGCAGAGGCAGGCAGGCCTCCTTGAGCTGTGGTGGGCTGCACCCATTTGGAGCTTTCCGGCTGCTTTGTTTACCTAAGCAACCCTAGGCAATGGCGGGCGCCCCTCCCCCGGCCTCGCTGCCGCTTTGCAGTTTGATCTCAGACTACTGTGCTAGCAATCAGCGAGACTCTGAGACTCCGTGGGCGTAGGACCCTCCTAGCCACGTGCGGGGTATAGTCTGCTGGTGTGCCATTTTTTAAGCGCGTCGGAAAAGCGCAGTATTCAGGTGGGAGTGACACGATTTTCCAGGTGCCGTCTGTCACCCCTTTCTTTGCCTAGGAAGGGGAACTCCCTGACCCCTTGCGCTTCCCGAGTGAGGCAGTACCTCGCCCTGCTTCGGCTCGCGCGTGGTGCGCTGCACCCACTGACCTGCGCCCACTGTCTGGCACTCCCTAGTGAGATGAACCCGGTACCTCAGATGGAAATGTAGAAATCACCCGTCTTCTGCGTCGCTCACGTGGGAGCTGTAGACCAGAGCTGTTCCTATTCGGCCATCTTGGCTCCTCCCCCTCTTTTATGTATTTTCTTTACATTTTAATTTAAATTACTCTTACTATACTTGAAATAACTGCAGGACCTTTCATTCTGTCACTGTCAAATTGTCTTTTTTTTTTTTCCTCTCTCTCTTTCTTTCTGTCTCTCTCATCAATCTAGCTGGGGGTTTAACAATGTATTTTAATATTTTCAAAGAACTAACTTTTGGTTTGATCTACCTTTTATATTATTTGTCCATTTTCTAATTTATTTATCTTTAGCCTCATCTTTATTGTTCCTTTCCTTTTGCTCTTTTGGGATTTGTTTATTTTTTTTCTAGTTTCTTTGGGTCCATGCATAGATTTTGACTTGAAACAATTATTCTTTTCTAATATAAGTATTTGTTGCTAAAAATTTCCTCTTATGTACTATTTTCAGTACATCCAACAAAGTTCAATGTGTAATGTTTTTCTTTACTTTCAGTTCAAAATACATTTAAATTACTTTTATAATTTCTTTTTCAACCTATCAATTTTTCAGAAGGGTAATTTCTCAAAAGTTTGAGATATGCAGATTTTTTGTTATAAATTCCTCATATAATTTTGTCAGTTAAGGTATCTTCTATGATTTTAATACTTTTGAAGATATTGAGATGTTTTTTCGAAGTAATTATATTTGAACACAGAAAAGCCTCCCCCTTACATCCAGAAAACTTTTTACAAGATTTTTTTTAAATTTCCACTTAGTTGAAGGTCTTATAAGAACCAATTTCTCACACAATCCCTGAGGCATAATTAGGAGAAAATTTTTATCAAATGCTATTTAGAAATGGCAGAAAATTATTCTATCAATAAAACCAATAAATAGGTCATAATAAAAACTAAACACTTGGAAATATAATGCTAGAAAATTCACCAAATGAAATAGCCATTTAAAAAATCATATAATCAAGGGGATATATGCATATAAGCTCATTCTGTAATGGGAAGTACTAATGTACAGTAAGTAGTTTAAACATAGTGAAAGAACAGTGAGTTTATGTGAAAACAGGCTACATTTTTCTGGGATAATAATGTACCAGGTTATTTGTGCTAAAATAGAATAAAATATTTTGACCACTTGGAACTCCTTACATAAAATAGCCAGGAATATGAAGCATCAGCATTAAAAACAGTTTTTTTCTTCTCAAGATAGGAAATGGGAAATTAGTTGTAGGATATTTCATCCTACAACTAATTGAAATCGTTATCCTACAACTAATTTCCCATTGTATTCCATGGGAATTAGTATTGACTACATCATCAATATAATGATGTATATTCCCAACTAATTTTACATTAGTATTGACAACAATGTAATAGTAAGTAGTAATGACTACAATGATGTATTTGGCCTATGAGACACCTGATTTCACATTGAAGGGAGGCATATTTTGGAAATGACTTCCTAGTGGTTACATAGACTTCAAAAGTGTACCCATCATTTGTTAAATTTGGTAGCAATTTCAATTCTGAAAGCAGGCATTTATTCCCAACTAATATTACATTAGTACTGACTACATAGTTGTAGTAAAAAAAAAAAAAAAGGCCTGCTAAATAAAAAATTTATATAAAAAATTAGCCAGGCATGATAGGACTCTCCTCTAGTCCTAGCTGCCTCAGGAAGGTGAGGCAGGAGGATTGCTTGAGTCACAATTTTGAGGTACAGTAAGCAATGATCACACCGTTGCACTGCAGCCTGAGTAACTGAGTGAGAACCTATCTCTAAAAATAATAATCATAATAATAATCATAATGAAATAAAACGTACTTCTTCTAGATGACACACAATTGTATTTAGCCTTTTAATTAAGTGTAATAGTCTCTGGATTTATTTGGAAAGTTTTGATTATTTATAATTAATCTATTTATATGGTTGTTTTGGGGTATATCTGGCTATTGGTTTTCAATTTGTCGCATACATTTTTGTTCGTTTACTCTGCATTCTTTTTGACTATTTAAATATTTTAATTATTCATTTTTCTCTATTATGGCCTTACTAGCTATAACTCTTAAATTTTATACAGTAGGAGCTCCAAAGTTTGCAGTGTGCATCTTAACTTATCATAGTCTATCTTCAAGTATGTTATTCTACTTCAGATAAATGTTAGAAATGTATAATCATATACTTCTATTTCACCTTTCTCTTCTTTTTACCATTATTGATGTGAGAGCTACATCTACTTATGTCATAAACCCAACAGATATATTATTTTTTATTTAAATAGGAAAAGATATTTTAAATAAATTGAAAAATGAAAGAATTAAAAAAAAATTCACATAGCTACTATTAACACCTCATTCCTTACTACAATTCTTGATGAATGTTTGTTTAGCCAGAAAAAACTTTCTTTAAACTTTCTTAAAGTGCTAGTCTTCTGATGAGGAATTCTCCCAGCTTTTCTTTTTCTGAAAATGTATTTATTTTACCTCCATTTCTGAAGAATATTTTTTTCTGAAAACAGAATTCTAGGTTGGTAGGCTTTTTTCTAGGAATTTAAAGGTATTGTTCCAGTGTATTCTGGTTTGTATTGCCTGTGGTGAAAAGTCAGTGTTAGATTTATTTCCCTGCATTTAATCCCTTTTTTCTCTTATTGCTCTTCTCTTTAACAATAATTTTATGAGATTTGAATTGCATGCCTCAGCTTCTTTTATTTGTTTCCCTGGTTGGAATTTGTTGAACTTTCTAGAACATGTGAGCAAATTTAGAAAATGTTAGCCCATTTTTCCTTCAATTTTTTGTCACCACCTTTCTGGAAGTTCAATGGCACTCTTGTTCAACTTCTTAGGATTATCTTATAGTTTACTGAACATATTTAATGTTAATATAAATATATGTCTTATTATTTTCAATGTTTTTTCTAGTGGTGCTTCTGTATGGATAATTTCTATCACTATATTTTTTAAGTGCACTGATCATTCTTCTGGAATGTTTAATCTGCATAAAGTTTAGAAACACATAAAATGTATTTTCTAAATGTCTGGAAACGTTCCTTTTCCTGTGGCCCTAGAGCCGGTGTCCACGGTGGGGGCTCTCTCACGGTTTCTGAGCCCACAGTAAAATTTGTGATGACACACAGCTTGTTCTGTTTAATGCACATGTAACACAAAAGGAAGAAAGAAACTTCCTATACCAGCTCTTCAGAAATCGTGGAAACTTGCTTCCTTTGGTTCCTCAGAGGGAGCTATCTGCTTGGAGCAAATTCCCCGATGCCCTTGACCACATTTACCTTGTGCAAAAATCACACCTGGCCAATGAGTTCAAAAAGCACGTTTGCAAGGCTTCCTGAATGCCGTCGAGGCATGGCTTCATGAGGGCCATCGTGGGCACCCCGATGTCTCTGTGATTCCCTGGCAGGCTGCGTTTCTCAATACTGAGACCCTAGTTTGCTCAGGCATTTTGTCTCCAGGGCTCCCGCTGGATAGGCGCATACTGCCCTGGGGAGTAAATGCGGGGAGTTCACAAACTGTGCCCAACGCATGTTTTAGCCAGGGTCCTACTAACTACTCAGTAAAAGAACGTAATGTATTCCTCCAGTGTTAAGCTATAGCCATGTTAAAAGTCACTGTGTATTTTTTTCTCAGCATCAAATAGCTTATAAGTTCTTCTCTGCCTTGTTAGTGCATATTTTTACATTTCTGATACTGTAAAGAATATATCCAGTATGTAAATGAATGTTCTATAAATCCTTTGTATAGTCATTTTCTCTGCTCTTTAAATATCATCTCTATTCAGAGTATAATAAAATTATGAACTTGGTAAAAAAAATGTATTTTCTTGAGGGTCCTAGAGGTTCTATCTGGTTCCTTTTTAATATATTTTATTTTTCTGCTTACTACATTCATGTTTATATCGATCTTTGAAAGACTGGATATTTTCCTTTCCCAGTGCTCAGGTTACCATAATGAACATTTGTGGGTCATTCTGGTGAAGCATGGAGAATTACTACTAGGTATTTGTCATAGTGGAAAATTACCCTTTATCATAGGCCTAGACTCTCTTTTAGTCAATGAGGTTATGGTCTGAGCAATGGACAGATCTGGAACCTGGGGAAAGGATGGTGATTTTTCAGTGGACAGTTTTCCTCAGTTTCCTGATCATCCGTCTTTGATTTGCTTTGATTTTATAAATTAAATAAAACCCTAGTTGACTGCCTGTTAATTTTTCCTCAAGGACTGACATAAACTGCTAACTGTTTTCATATCTCACTGTGAGTAAAGACTCCTCTGCCTGCCACTCAGATGTTGCCAGTCACTGTACTTACCTTGCTTCTGATAGCTAAGCAACGCCATCTTGTCCTTGTTATTTTGAGGTCCAGTCATTCTAATAACTATCACTCAGTTCTGTAACAGCGTCTCTTGTGTTCTCTAGACCTTCTATGCAACACTGTCAGCAGTTTATCTAGACTTACTTTGTATATTCAATTTAGCATGCCCACCTCTCTGATGCTTTTTTTTCCCCACTATCTGCCTGGCAACTCTAGCATTTCTACTTAATTTATTTGGGGTCAGCAATTTTTTCATGT
This sequence comes from Pan paniscus, assembly GCF_029289425.2. Taxonomy (NCBI): domain Eukaryota; kingdom Metazoa; phylum Chordata; class Mammalia; order Primates; family Hominidae; genus Pan; species Pan paniscus. The sequence goes on along the minus strand of NC_073253.2, from coordinate 116,105,991 downwards.
TCCAAAAACTATCCTAGAAGAAGATTAGTATGATCTCACAGGGTAGATGCATTAAATTATGTTTCCTAGGATGATACTCACATTTTGATAAACTCTCACCTCCCTAACTTCCTGTTCTGTTCCCTATGATTCAGGATTCTCAGCAGCAATCTCATGCACACAGGCTCATCTAATGATGGAAAATTGATACATAGTGGTCAGATTCTACGGTAACTTCTGTATATTTTAACAGTTTTCCTCCTTAGCCAACCTAACAGGTGTCCATATGGATGTTTTGAAATTTATGCTGGTACCATCTTAGGCTGAGTTGTCTGGAAATGGGGATTTGAAATGAGAAGGTTAATTGAATAGTGTTTTTAAATTTGCCTGTAACAATGTGAGAAAGGCAGGATTTGGCAGTAGAAGAAGCTAATCCACAGTGCAGTTGCAGTTGAGTAATCAGCCAACTTACAGGAAGTTCTGGAACTTGGGGTACCCTTTAGAGTTTTCCCAAAATAAGATAGTGATGACAGATCTTCAAACCCTGCATCACCCAGTTATCTATCACCCAGATACCAGATCTTCAAACTGCATCACCCAGTTGTCCACAGGCATCCTCCATCTTCTCACTTTACCACAAGAAGGAATATAATTTTAAACAATGCAGCTTTTTGATGAAGGAAAATCCTTTGGCTTTGTGTTATTCTGTCAGCAGTTGGCAGATAGATGCATTGGCCCTGAAGAGGTGATCTGAGAGGAAATCATAATATCTACTGCAGATATATGAAATGTTGAAAGCAAGTTTTCTAGTTTTTTCTCTTACTATTTCTACACTTACATTCAGCAATTGTTTAATGCTAAATTAATCATCTTGGTCAAGTTTAGTTTCATGTTATAACTTAGTAAAATCTACCTTTTTATGTTTTCTATTTTCTATTTCAGTTTGTGGCATTACTATTCACCTCATTTAATGAGGTAAAACTCTGGGATTCATCTTTGAATCCCTTATTTTTCTGTCCCTGGTCTTGCTTTTTCTGCTTACAATGCCGTTTCACCCTCTTCTCTACATAGTGAAATCACATGCATCCTTTAAGGGTGAGCTTTAATATATCTTCTTTTTTGGAGTCTTCTTTAATTGCTCTAGGTAGCATTAATTATTCTTCCCTCTGTGCTACTAATATAGTTTCTACATCCTATTAGTCAGCTTGGGTGGCTAGAACAAAATGCCATAGATTGGGTAGCTTCAACAATAAAAATTTATTTTTTTACAGTTCTGGGGGCTGGTAGTTTAAAATTGGCATGCCAGCATGATTGGGTTCTGGTAAGGACTTTCTTCCTGGCTTGAAGACAACTGCCTTCTTGCTATGTCCTCACATGGCAGAGAGTAAGAGGAAGCTCTCTGGTGTCTCTTCTTATAAAGGCACGAATCCTATCCTGAGGGTGCCATCCTCACAACCTCAGCTAACTCTGATTACCTCTCAAAGTTTGCATCTCCAAGTACCATTATATCGGGTTTCACCTCCACATATGAATTTTGAGGAAACATAATTTCATCTATAGCATACTTTATTCTATAAAAGGTCTCACCACATTGTGTTGGTGTAAATAGTATATATGTGTAACTTCTCTTTAAATGAGACTCTAAAAAGCAGGCACAGTCTCATTTTCTTTTTTCTCTTTTTTTTTTCTCTTAGAGACAGACTTTGGTTTTTGCTCAATCACCCAGGCTGGAGTTCAGTGGCATGATCATAGTTCATTGTAACCCTAAACGCTTGGGCTCAGGCAGTCCATCCACCTCAGTCTCCAAAGTAGCTGGAACTACAGGAACACACCACCAAGCTTGGCTAATTTTATTTTTATTTTTGTGGAGACAGGGTCTCTCTATGTTGCACAGGCTGGTCCCAAACTCCTGGCCTCAAGCAGTCCTCCTGCCTTGGCCTCCAAAGTGCTGAAATTACAGGCATGAGCTACCACACCCAGTCTCATTTTCTTTTGATCTCCAGTGGCTAGCACAGAGACAACTATTGGGATACGTCTAAGGCCTATTTGCTAAATTTTGAAGTAATCTATATTATGCATGTGCCATATTTAATATAAAATGACAAGCCAATATCTCTAATCATATGGTTTTTTATTAATGCTGGTATATTGACAATATTAATATTGCGATAGTGATGAATTAGTTATGCTTAGGTGGTAAACCTTATTTTGCATTCATAGAACATTGTACTTGCACTTCATAGCACTTTTCACGAATGTAACGAATTAGATGTATAATGAACTCCTTAGCATTTTTACTATAGTTCCACAAGGATGGAGAATATATATGTCCTTTTTACCTACATATCTTATGCCGAGTGCAATGCCTTGCACTGAAAAGGAACTCAATAATTTTTTTTTTTTTTTTTTTTTTAAAGACAGAGTCTCACTCTGTCGCCCAGGCTGGAGTGCAGTGGCGCGATCTCGGCTCACTGCAGGCTCCGCCTCCCGGGCCTGGAACTCAATAATTTGTATCAAATTATAGGCATAAAAGTATTGAGCTTGCAACTGTGGAGAACATGGCTATGGAAAAATAGAACATTTCAAATATTCACCAAGGAAGAAAATTTTACACAGGTTAGCCTGGGTATTGATTGCCAGTGTTAAATAATAATAATAATAATAATAGTCGAACTTAGAAAAGAAAAAGCCAGCTTTCTTTGAGAGTAATTATGAAGATTTTGAGGCTAAACTTCTGAACTAAAAGAACAATCTTTGTAAGGAATAACTGTAGTAACTAACCAGTTGATAAAGCTTTGAAAATTCCAGATATTGAAAGCCCTGAATGCCCAAATCACAATTTAGTCACAGGTAAACACATGTGTAGAAAAGATTTAAATTCCAAAGAAAGTGTGGTGATACATATAGTGTTTTCTGAAACAATAAATTTGTCTACACCAAGGTAAAAAGTTATGTAAAGGAATATTAGGGTACACATATTTGGTGAAATTTATACATGAGATGTTTACAAACTGACACAGTAAATGACTAGAATGCTAAACTGTCAGTGATTAAGAAATGGTAAGGATTATTATTTCTATATGTTTTATTAAATATTTTACATAACATCTATTTTTCAAAAATGTGAAAGAAAATTTAAAATTAATTTCAAAAATTTGGTAAACTTATTATTGCTAATCTTGAAAATCAACTGAGTGCAGAATTGTCCATTTCATCTCATGTATCCCTCTGATGACTCCTTCAGTTGACTACAAACACCACCATAATACTGGTTCTTATGAAGAGCACATTCAGTGGAAGTAACTAGGGCTTATAAACTAAAATTGACATTTGGCTTAAACTATGATATGAACCCATTAGCCAAAGGACAGTAATAAATACAAAAAGCACATATGGGACCCTGAAAATTGATGACTCAATAGGCTGATTTAAATAAGGATGACTCACATTCCAGTAAATCTTCATTACTCTGAGCAAACTAGGTTGTAACCTTTTAGTGTTCTAAGAATAAATTGGTTATTGATCATAAACAAAAGTCAGAATTTGATGCACGCATAATGGAATAAGAAACAGGGAAATATTCTTCATGATAATGGCAGTTAACACTTCCATGGACCTTCTGTTGAAGTAATCCAAATCTACTTTAATGAGCTTTTCTCCCACAAGAAACATTTTCTAACTTGTGTTCCTTCTGTGTGCTGGATGGCAGGATTTATTTTCTTGAGTAATGGCATCGAGCCCATAGAGCTTTCTTGTTTTGGACTTATAACCTCCTCATTCTCATTTCTTTCTTAGTTTATAATTAAATGGAACAGCACATATACATCTATGCAATTAATCATTAATATTGTAGCATTTTTCCTATGCAGTCTCTGAAAGTAATTTTCAGATATGTAGTTTTAAGTGTATCAGCAATTTGTCTTGGAGAAACACTGAGCAAAATGTGTTTTTACCTTATGTCTGAAATTATGGATGATTGTTTGTGTTTGTATAAAATTTCTTTTTGCATTAGCTGTTCCACATAAAATAACAATAAAAATTTCAATATTAATACAAGAAGTTGGAAAATGACATTTTAAAATAACTTATTTTTAATAATTATTAATTATAAAAATGGCTTAATACAGTCTGAGCCATAAATGGGATTTAACTTTTTACTAAGTTAAAAAGGAGATATTATGAATAAAAATCCTTAGTAGGAAAGAATAATTACTTTATCAATGACTACAAACACTGTATGTGAGTTTAAGGAATAATTTATGTGCCAGGCACGGTGGCTCACACCTGTAATCCAAGCACGTTGAGAGGCCGAAGTGAGCAGATTGTCTGAGCTGAGGAATTTGAGACCGGCCTTGGCAACATAACGAGACCCCATCTCTATTAAAAATTAAAAAAAAAAAAATAGCCAGGCGGGGTGGCGTGTGCCTGTGGTCCCAGCTACTTGGGAAGCTGAGGTGGGAGGGCCATTTGAGCCTGGGGGCAGAGGTTGCTATGAGCCAGATTGCATCACTGCATTCCAGCCTGGGTGACAGAGCAAAAATGACAAATTACACTTTAGGCAGAAATATATCTATATGAAAATATAAGCTTAAATTTTGGTTTCTACATTAAAACATAGAAATATATTGCCATGTTAATTATCAATAAATATTAACACTTTAAGCAAGATACTGTTTAAGCTGATAAATTCTATGAATGGGTCAATGATTATTCATTACTTTGCACATTTTCAGAACTATGTACATTATTAGAATTAACATGTTTATTTGCAATGACACACAAGGAATCTGTGATTTAACCCTTCATACATTTGTACAGTAATTACATCAGTTGATCTTTTAAATGTATTATTTTAATTACTTAATGTATTACTTTAAAATATCATCTGAAATTATATGGTACTCTTACCAGAATGAGATAAACAAGATTAATAAAATTAATGTGACTTTAGTAAAAGTGATCAAGAAAAAGTAGAGAAAACACAAATTATTAATATTTGAAATGGAATAGGGATATTTTATAGATCATTTGTACTTAAAAAATTAAGTCTATTATAATCAACTTTATGCTAATAAACTTGACAACATAGATGAAATGGAAAATCCTTTAGAAAACACAACTTGCCAAAATTGATAAAAGACATAAAGTTTTAATTTCGTCTTAAATGCTGTAGAAATTTAGTTAATTTTCAGAATCTTATTACAAAAACTGAAATAGTTACATTGTTGAATTCTATCAAACACATAATGAATAAATCATGCAACTTCACAAAAACACTTTTAAAGATATAAGAGGAGAAAAGCCTTTACAATTTATTTTATGAGGCAATCATAACTGTAACACCGAAATTTGACAAAGTCATTCTAAGAGAGGGTTATATAAATTGAAAAAAACCTTGAATACAAATTGAATCTGACAACGTATAGAAAGACAATATATTATTAAGTTGAGGTTACCCCTGTAATAAAAAGTTGGCTTAACATTTGAAAAATAACCAACATAAATAACATATTAACAGAATACAGGAGAAAATGTCTTTATTTCAATAGTCTCAGAAAAAAACATTCAACCCACATGGGTAATAAAAAAGAGCAACTTTTATTCAATCTACAACCTACAAAAAGGCACCTAAAAATACAATTAAGATGATTTATATGATGAAATATTGAACTTTTCCCCCTAAAGTTCCCCCTGCATGTGAATTATACTGTAGGTTGTTCTAGGTGGTGAAAGAAGACAATAAGAATTAACTAAATATAAGGCATTAAGATCAGAAAGAAAGAACAATTCTGTTTATTTGTAAGTGACATGATTATCTTTGTAGAAAATTCTAATTTCCAAAGCAACTATTAGGTTGGTGCAACAGTAAATGACAAAAAACTGCAATTACTTTTGCACTGACATAATAAGTAACAATAAGTAAGTAGCAAGGTTTCTTGGTACAACATCAATATACAAGAGTGTCTTGCCTTTCTAGATATTGCAGAAAACAATTGAGAGATGAAATTTTGAAAGCTTTATTTTTAATAATTCCAAATAACATAACATATGTAAAAAGAAATTTATCAAAAAATACAAGATCTGTGCACTAAAACGTTGCTAAGACAAATTAAAGAAAACAAAAAAGAAATGGGAAGATATGCTTTTTATGTATTAGAATATTCAGTATGATTAAAAATGCAGATTATTTCAAAAATTGACCTAAGATATGATACATCCCTAATCAATATCCCAAGTAACTGCTTTATAAAACCGACAAGCTAATTCTAAAATTTACATTAAACATGTCAAGGGGGATGGAAAGGATTTTCAGTAGCCTAATTTTGCAAATAAATAAATAAAGGTCCAAGTTGGAGGATTTACCGTGCCTAAATTTAGGGATAAATATATAAATATAGATCCAGTGATCAAGACAATGAAGTATTGACATAAATAGGGCAAACAGATCAACAGTACAGAGTCCAGAAATGTAGCTATACTATACCGTAATTCAAGAGGGTCAGTAAAATTTTTAAAACAAATGATATTTAAACAGTTAACTATATATTAACTATAAAACTAACTCAATATTTTGAAGGAGGGATGGTAAAAATTCTTGACTCTTACCGATACAGGAGTTAAGAAGAAATCACTTAGGCAGATAGTAAGGGTATGGGAGTCCTCGTAAGGCTTTTCTTTTTAAGGAAAAGCAGCCCCAAATCATTTTCTACCGAAGAGCAGCCTGTAAAGTCAAGCTGCAGACACAGACAAGCAAGCTGGGAGCTTGCACTGGTGAATACCAGCAGGAACTAGGGACTAGACATGTTCAACATGGCGGCTCCACCTTCCCTTCTCTTTCTCAGCCACGTGTCCTGTAAGGAACAGACAAGATGGCCCTGATCAACTGGAAAGTCTATTTGCATAATAAGACTAGGGTGGGGCCACCAGTCTTTCTTGGGCACTATGTAAATGTCATACCTGATTGAACCAATTTGTGAGCCCTATGTAAATCAGACACCACCTCTTCAAACTGGACTATAAAATCAGGTGCTTTTCCTGCCAGCCAGTCCTTTCGGCTTGGAGATCCCTTTCTCTATGGAGAGAGCTGTTTCTCTTTCTCTTCTCTTCTGCCTATTAAACCTCGGCACCTAAACTTTTTGTGTATGCCCTGTCCTAATTTTTCCTGGCACACAATGGTGAACCCCAGGGTATATACCCCAGACAACGTAGCTGCTTCATTACCTCACAGCAAACATAAAATACACATTGGAGAAGGATTATTATAGTCCACAACTTTTGAGGTAAAATTATAATGCTGTCAATGAAATCATAGGAGAATATCTTTGTGACATAGGAGTAAGCAAATACGTCTTTGGCAGGACACAGAAATAATTCTAGAAGAAAGAAAATAAAGTATCAAAACTTTTAAAAATCTGTAAATCAAAGGACAGTATGAAAAAGGATAGGAGCCAGGGGTGGTGGCTTATGCCTGTAATCCCAGCACTTCGGGAGGCCAAGGCAGGCCGATCGCCTGAGGTCAGGAGGTCAAGACCAGCCTGGCCAACACAGCGAAACCCTGTCTCCACTAAAAATACAAAAATTAGCCAGGTGCAGTGGCGTGGGCCCATAGTCCCAGCTACCCGGGAGGCTAAGGCAGGGGAAGTGCTTGAACCCTGGAGGCGAAGGTTACAGTGAGCCAAGATCGCACCACTGCACTCCATCCTGGGTGACAGAGCAAGATAGTCTCAAAAAATAAAAAAGGATAAGGGTTCTGGTTCAAGATGGCTGACTAGCAGCAGCTAGTGCATACCTCTCCCACAGAGAGGAAATAAAATCACGTAAATACTCTTCACATGGATCATTAAGAAGATCATTCTGAGATTCATAAGAGAAGTGACAGGACCCACAGAAAGCAGAGAAGAATGAAGCCACGAAGCTGAGTAGTGGCTGACTCAGGACCAGTGCAAAGCCAGAGGAGGCTAATGCAGAGAAAAGATGAGTGATAGTTAGATGCCCAGGGATCCACACCTCTGCCATGGACCTTTACATTCCTATTCATGGAACCTCCACATTGACACACAAGATCACCTGGAGAATGCAAAGGCACCATCCAAGCTTACTTGTAATCCTGTAGGTCTTTGCTCTGTGAGCAGCACAGTGCCAGCTGCCACTGTGTCTGGAATTTATTCCTTCCGGTGGGTTCTTGGTCTTGCGGACTTCAGGAATGAAGCCATGGACCCTCACGGTGAGTGTTACAGTTCTTAAAAATGGTGTGGCCGGAGTTTGTTCCTTCAGATGTTCAGATGTGTCCGGAATTTCTTCCTTCTGGTGGGTTCGTGGTCTCGCTGACTACAGGAGTGAAGCCGCAGACCTTTGCAGTGAGTGTTACAGCTCTTAAAGGTGGCAAGTCCAGAGTTGTTTGTTCCTCCCCGTGGGTTTGTGATCTTACTGAGTTCAGGAATGAAGCCTCAGAACCTGGAAGTGTTAGAGCTCATAAAGGCAGTGCGGACCCAAAGAGTGAGCAGCAGCAAGATTTATTGTGAAGAGCCAAAGAACAAAGCTGCCAGAGAGTGGAAGGCGACCCCTAGCTGCAAGCTAGGGTGGCCAGCTTTTACTCCCTTATTTGGTCGCGCCCACATCCTGCTGATTAGTCCATTTCACACAGCGCTGATTGGTCCATTTTACAGAGCGCTGATTGGTCCATTTTACAGAGTGCTGATTGGTGTGATTACAATACTTTAGCTAGACACAGAGTGCTGATTGGTGCATTTACAATCCTTTAGCTAGATACTAAAGTTCTCTAAGTCCCCATCTGGCCCAGAAGCTCAGCTGGTTTCACCTCTCACCACCACCCTGCCAAGAAAGGAAGCCAGGCACTTTCGTGTGCTCCTGGTGTAGTTTCTGCAGCCATGGTACGGGAAACAGCCAGAATATGTACCACAGGACTCTCCATGCTGCTTCTGCCCCTGTAGTTCCTGGACCAGGGAGGGTTGGGGGAGGCTGGGCAATATCACGTGCCTCCAGCACAGATACCACAGCTGAGGTGTAGAGGAGTAGGGGGCAGACTAGGTGACCCACGACACCCTGCCTTGGCTTCTCCTTACCAAAAGAGGTTTGCTGGCTTCAGTGACAGGACCCCAATGCAGCTGCCACCCCTACATTGACCGAAAGGCAGTGCTCACCTCCACCCCCCACATGGAGCCGCAGTGTTACTGCCTTAGAGAACAGACAAAACATAAAGCTGTCTGTACTGCGCTGAGTGACTATGTTCTGCCTCACAAACTACAATCATGGAGAGTTGCAAGACAGGCATTTTCCATGGATCTCAGTCACACCGTGATCTGGAGATAGAGCATAGTGTGGATCTGAACCGAATGTCCTGAGCCCCAACACATGGATAGAAAAGGGAAATAGATCATGTTACTGCCTCTAGGATGTGGAGCTGCTGTAGACCCCTCACCCCCCAACAGAGACCACAGTGCATTTCACATTTCACCAGGAGCTCCCCACAACCACCCGTATCGGGACTTTTGCCTGTGCTCATCACTGAGTCATTCATGGGCAACCCAGGGTGTCCAGTTCTACCAAATTGGGTTCACCCACCCAAGCTGAACAGGAAGCTCTGCACACAGGGCACTCTACTGTCCAGACCATCACCTGAAACAAGAGAGAGTACCTCATAGTAAACAAAGATTAAGTATATACTCATCTGCTTTTGCTGTAACTGGCTCTTCCCCATCAGCACCACCTACTGGCTTGCAGGTTAAACCACACAGCTCAATATAAAATGTGCTGACAGAAGTGTACACAGCTATAGAAGCTAAGTCAAAAAGACTCTATCCAACATATTCTACAATTCCATTCCCTGTAGAGGGTGAGAAAAGGGAAAGAAAAAAATAGCAAAAGAAAACAAAATCATATTCAAATGAAAATAATTTCAAAAAGTAGAAGTTACAGCCTCTGAGAAAAAATCAGTGCTAGAATTCCAGCACCATGAAAAATCTGAATGTTGTGGCACCACCAAGGGATCACACTAGCTTTCTAGCAATGGACTCTTACCAAAATGGAAACTCAGAAATAAAAGATAAAGAAGTCAAAGTATGGATTGCAAGGAAACTCAACAAGAGCCAAGAAAAGATTGAAAATTAACAGTGAAAAAATACTAAAGCAATTCAGGAAATGAAAAATAGATAAATTTCAAATAATCAAACAGAAATTCTGGAAATAAAATAAATTTACTTAAGAATTTAAAAATGCAATCGAAGGCTTTAACAGTAGACTAGACCAAGAAGAAAGTTTCAGAGCTTAAAGACAGGTCTTTTGAACTAACCCAATCAGACAGAAATAAGGAAAGAAGAATTTTAACATGAACAAAGCCTTAGAGAAACAAAGTATTACGTAAAGTGACTACAACTACATCTATGATTTATTGAAAGTCCTGAGAGAGGAAGAAGAAGAAATAAGCAACATGAAAAACATATTTGAGATAATAATTCAAGAAAATTTCCCTAATGTTGCTAGAGATGTAGACACCCAGACACAAGAAATGGAGAGAACATCTGTGAGACAGTATACAAGACAAACATCACTAAGGCGTATAGCCTTCAGACTATCCAAAGTCAATGCTTTAAAAAAAAATATTAAAGGCAGCTAGAGCAAAGGGTCAAATCAGAGAACCAATCAGATTAACAATAGACTTCTCAACAGAAGCAATACAACCCCAAAGAGGGGGCCTATTTTTATCTTTCTTAAAGAAAACAGGTGCCAGCCAAGAATTTTATATCCTGCCAAATTAAGCTTCATAAATAAAGGAAAAATAAGGTCTTTCCAAGACAAAAGAGAATGTTTTCCCACTACACTGCTCCTACAAGAAATTCTCAGTGGATTTCTAAACATGGAAATGAAAGGACAATACTTACCATCAGAAAAGAAAAAATAAGTACAAAGCTCACAGATCCTATAAAGCAGCTAAATAATGGAAAATAAAAAAACTACTCAATAAGAACATTATGTCAGGCACAAAACCTCACATGTTAATATTAACCTTGAATGTAAATGGCCTAAATGCCCCAATTAAAAGTTACAGAGTGGTAAACTGAATAAAAACAAAACAAAACCCAACCACTTGCTGTCTACAAGAGACCTACCTACTGGGTAAAAACACATTCAGACTCAAAGTAAAAGAGTAGAAAAATATTTACCACACAAATGAAAAACAAGAGTGAGCAGGAGTAGCCATTCTCATATCAGATAAAACAGACTTTAAATAAACAAGCATAATAAAAGACAAGGGCACTACATAGTGATAAAAGATTCCATAAAATAAGATTTAACTATCCTAAATATATATGCACCCACTACTGGAACACCCAGATTCATGAAACAAATACTACTAGACCTAAGAAAACAGACAGGAATACAATGACAGTGGGGGACTTCGGTACCCCCACTGACATGACTATATAGATCACTGACATGGTTTGGCTGTGTCCCCACCCAAATCTCGTCTTAAATTATAGCTCCCATAATTCCCACACCTTCTGCCATGTTTGTGAGGCCTCCCCAGCCACGTGGAACTGTGAGTCCATTACACCTCTTTTTCTTAATAAATTATCCAGTCTTGGATATATCTTTATCAACAGTGTGAAAACAAACCAATGCAATCATCAAGGCAGGAAATCAACAGAAAAATTCTATATTTAAACTGTTCTCTAGGCCAATGTAACTGATAGACATTTACAGAGTATCGTGCCCAAAACTGCACAATATACATTCTCATCTGCTCAAGGAACATTCTCCAAAATTGACCGTATGTTTGGCCATAAGGCAAGTCGCAATAAAGCAAAAAAAAAAAAAAAAAACAACAACAACAACAACAAAAAATTATATCTAGTATTTTCTCAGGCCACAGTGGAATAAAATTAGAAATCAATACAAAGAGAACACTCAAAACTACACAAGGGCATGGAAACTAAACAACTTGCTCTGGAACAACTTGTGAGTAAACAATGAAATTCAAGCAAAAATTAAAAAGTTCTTTGAAACGAATGAAGATAGGGACACAACACACCAAAACCTCTGGGTACAGCAAAAGCAGTCTGAACAGGAAAGTTTATGGGATAAAATGCCCTAGATAAAAAAGGTAGAAAGCTCTCAAGTTAAGCAAACCTAAAGTTGCACCTAAAGGGACTAAAAAAACAATAAACTAGACCCAAAGATAGCAGAAGAAAATAAGTAATGAAGACCAGAACAAAACTTAATTAGATTAAGATGAAAAGAATCATACAAAGTATGAATTTAAAAAAATGTTTCCTTAAAAGGATAAATAAAATTGAAAGCCCCCTAGCTAGGCTAAGAAAAAAAGAAGATTCAAACAAACAATCAGAGATGATAAAGGTGACATTACAACTGATAAGAGAAACAGAAAAGATCATCAGAGACTACTATAAACACCTTTACACTCACAAATCAGAAAACCTTGAAGAAATGGACAAATTCCTGGAAACATACAACCTCCCAAGAATGGAACAAAAATAAATCAAAACCATGAACAGACCAATAATGAGTAATGAAATTTAATTAGTAATAAAAAGCTTTCACCAGCAGAAAATGCCCAGGATAGATGGATTCACAGCCAAATTTTATCAGATGTACAAAGAACTGGTACCAATATTACTAAAAGTATTCCAAAAAATTGAGATGGGATTTATCCCTAACTAATTCTACAAGTCCAGTATCATGCTGATACCAAAATCAGGCAAGGACACAACAATAAATGAAAACTACAAGCCAATATCCCCGATGAATATAGATGCAAAAACCCTCAACAGTATACTGGGGAACGGATCCAACAATGCATCAAGAAGATAATTCATCACAGTCAGATGGGCTTTATTCCAGAGATGCAAGGATGGTTCAACATATACAAATCAATAAACATCATCTATCACATAAACAGAACTAAAAACAAAAGTCATATGATCATCTCAATAGATGCAGGAAAACATTTGAAAAAATTCAACAATTCGTGATAAAACCCCCAATGAACTAAACATAGACAGAAATACCTCAACAAAATAAGAGCCATATATGATAAGCCCACAGGAAACAGCATAGCAAATGGGGAAATTTTGAAAACATTCCCCCTAAGAACTGGAATAAGACAAGGATGTCCACTCTCACAATTCTTATTCAACATAGTCCTGGAAGTCCTAATCAGGTGAGGGAGGGAAATAAAGTGCATCCTAATTGGAAAAGAGGAAGTTAAATTGACTCTGTTCACTGAAGACATGATCATATATTTAGACACTTAGACTTGATAAGCCCCTTCAGTAAAGTCTCAGGATACCAAATCAACATACAAAAATCAGTAACATTTCTGTACATCAGTAACATTGAAGCTGAGAACCAAATTCAGAGACCAATCCCATTTACAACAGCCACTCAAAAAAATAAAACACCTAGGAATACATTTAACCAAGAAAGTGAAAGATATCTACAACAACTACAAACACTGCTGAATGAAGCCATAGATGACACGAGCAAATGGAAAAACATTCCATTCTCATGGATTGGTAAAATGAATATTGTTAAAATGACCTTATTACCTAAAGCAATTGACAGATTGGACATAATTACTATCACATTTCCAATGTCATTTTTCACAGAATTAGTAAAAACAATCCTAAAGTTCAACCAAAAACAAAACAAAACAAAACAAAACAAAAGACCAAGCCGGGCTCAATGGCTCATACCTGTAATCCAAGCACTTTGGGAGGCTGAGACACACGGATCAACTGAGGTCAGGAGTTCGAGACCAGCCCGGCCAACATAGTAAAAACCCATCTCTACTAATAATGCAAAAATGAGCCAGGCATGGTGGCAGGCACCTGTGATCTCAGCTACTCGGGAGGCTGAGGCAGGAGAATCTCTTGAACCTGGGAAGCAAGAGGTTGCAGAGAGCCAATATTGTGCCCCACTGCACTACAGCCTTGGTGACAGAGCCAGACTCCATCTCAAACAAACAAAAAAACAAAAGCAATTCCAATAGCCAAACCACTCCTAAGTGAAAATAACAAATCTGGAAGCATCATATTTCATTTCCTTTCTTCAAATTACAGTACAAAGCTATAGTAACTAAAGTAGCATGCTACTGACAAAAATAGACACATAGAGCAATAGAAGAGAAAAGAGCACCCAGAAATAAAACTACATACTTATAACCAACTCATCTTTAATAAACTTGACTTAAATAAACAATGAAGAAAGGATACTCTATTCAATAAATTGTGCTAGGAAAACTGGCTAGCCATATGCCAAAGAATGAAACTGGACCTCTATCTCTCACCATAAACAAAAACTAACTGATGGATTAAATATCCATATGTAAGACTAGAAACTATAAAATTACAAGAGGAGAACCTAGGAAAAACTCCTCTGGATATCAGTGTAGTCAAACAATTTATGAGGAAGACTTCACCAGCAAGTGGAATAAAAACAAAAATACACAATCAGAAGTTAATTTAACTAAAATGCTTCTGCACAGCAAAATACATAATCAACAGAATAAACAGACAGCCTACAAAATGGGAGAAAACATTTGCAAATTATGCCTCTGGCAAAGGATTAATATCCAGAATCTGTAAGGAACTCAAACAACAAGAAAAAACAATTCCATTAAAAATTGGGGAAAGGACATAAACAGATATTTCTCAAAAAAAAGAAATACAAGCAACCAACAAAGATGAAAAAACTCTCAACATCACTAATCACCAAAGAAAAGCAAATTAAAACCACACTGAGATATCACATTTCACCAGCAGAATGGCTTTTATTTAAAAAGTAAAAAACCCCACAGATATTGATGTAGATACAGAGAAAAAGGAATGCTCATACACTGTTAGTTGGAAAGCAAATTAATTCAACATCTATAGGAAACAATATGGAGATTTCTCAAGGAACTAAAAATAGAACTACCATTCCACCCTGCAATCCCACTGCTGGGTATCTACCAAAAGGAAAGGAAATCATTAAATTAAAATGATATCTACACTCTTATGTTTATTAATAGTGTTATTTACAATAGTAAAGTCCTAGAACCAACCTAAGTGTCCATCAACACATGATTAAATAAAGAGAATGTGGTATATATACATATATATATATGCACCATGGAATACTATGCAACCATAAAAAGAATCAAATCATGTCCTTTGCAGCAACATGGATAGGACTGGGTGATGGGTACACTAGAAACACAACCCCCACCGTTACACATGTAATTCTTATGTTACAAACAAGTACATGCACCCCCTGAATCTAAAATGAAATAAAATTAAAAGGGATAAGTAATTATCATCTGGGAGAAAATGTAGCAAATATTTATCTAACAAATAATTTGTATCCAGAGTACATTAAATAATTCTACAACTCAGTATAACTGACACAAATAATTCAATATAAAATGAACAAATACTTGACATTTCACAAGGAAATAAAAATAAAAGTAAATAAACGTATTGAAACATGCTTAACATCATTAGTCATTAGGAAAATTTAAATTAAAACCAGAGAAAATATCATGACACACCCACTATAATGGTTGAGCTGCGTTTAAAAAAACGAAAACAAAACACTAACAACCCAAGTATTTACCAGAATGGGAAACACCAAGAACTCTCATAATGTACTATGGGAATGTATACAATAAAAGAATTTTGAAAAACTGCTTAAAAAATTCAGCATATACCTTGTTCATTACCTGGAAATTCTAATCCTAGGTATTTGTGCAAGAGAAATGAAAACACACAAAGGCTTGTACAAAATACACACAGCAATACTCAGAAGCAAAAACTAAAAACAACTGAAATATTCATCAAGAGAAAAATGAATAAATGTATTTGATTGTAATATAATTATATTTTAGAAGATTGCTCAGCAGCAAAAAGGAATATAATTCTTACATATACGACAATATAGTTGAATCTCATAGACAAGCTGAGGAAAAGAAGTTGGACATGAGAATATACACTTGATGATTCCATTTATGTAAAGATATAGAAAAGTCAAAACTAATGTGAAACAGTCACCCCAGAGTGAGTAGACATTGAGTGTTAGGGACACATGAGAATTTCCATAGTGATGGAAATTTATATCTTGACAGAGTTGTACAAACATCTATCAAACTCATTAAATTTCACACTTTAGATCGGTGCATTTTTAATGTATCTAAAATTTACCAAAAAATAACTTTAAGCAGATATTGAATTTTAGTTACTAGGTTTGCTTTTCTTGATATTATCAGTTGGCAATTTTGAAACTATTCTGTCTATATTCTAGAGTTGAGCAAATGAATATAAATTTTGGGAATAGTGGGAGCCATATTTTTCACTGTTGGGGAAATAAATTACAAATATGGAAAAGGGAATGTCCAAAGAGTATGTTGTGTTGTTGATTTTGAAAGAGAACCATCAGTATTAACTCATGGCTTTTAATATATAGGTAAAACAAAGAAACAAATACAAATAAATAAATACAGTGTGTATACGTATATATACCTTAATATCTTGTGTATATATATATTTTCACTCTGCCTAGAAGCAATAAATTACCAGTGCTAAATTAATACATTTAGCACTCAGAAGCTTGGTTACTAAATACTATTTTTCATTTGAAAGGAGCTAGACTTTCTTAGAGAAGACTGATTCCAGATCTTGGGCAAGGAAAATGCAAAATAAGCCTATAACATATTTGCCAGAAAGTAATAATATTTTTGAAGAATTACAGTAATACATAAAAAGTCAAATTGAAGGGGTTCCTAATTCCCAAATCTGTATAAATTTGACTATTACCCAAAATACATAATTATAATATTACATTATAACCCATAGTGTAAATTAAGAATCCATTATTCCATTCTAATATAAATTAACAAGCAAGTAGGACAATTTCTTACAGAAGAATGTCAAATGACAAAGAAGGAATCACTGAATTAGGGAATCATCAATGGATGCTAAAACTAGTCAGTAAACGTTTGACTGATGGTTGAATATCTACATATTAAACTCTTCCAGACTACTGATTAGTTGCAAGTGAAAAATAGCCACATTACAGTGGAGAAGAATAGTAGTCTCCACCTTAAGTAATCAAAGTTAATATGAACAATACAGGTATAAAACAAACTCATGGGCCTTCTGATATTCACTAAAAAGTCTATATCAATTTTGTGATACATCTTACACAAATGCGTAACCCGGGTCTATCCATCACAAAAACAAATCAGAATAACCCAAATTAAGAGACATTCTACAAAATAACTATTTTGTACTCTTTAAAAATGTTAATATCAAGTAAGAAAAGAGAGTCATTTTCAGATTAAACTGAAGAGATATGACACATAAGTGCAATGTGGGATCTTAGGCTGGATCCTGGACTGGCAGCAGGAGATGGAATTTAGCCATTTTGAGATATTTGATAAAATTTGTACATGGGCTTTTAGTAGGATAATATTGTTTTAACAACGTGAAATTTTCTGATCTTGATTACTGTGCTGTTGTGTAAGAAAATATCAGTGTTTAACAAATGCAATTAGAAATCTTTAGAGGTAAAGAGACATAATATCTACAACTAACAAATGGTTGAGGGGTAGAAAGAGAATGAGAACAAGTGACTGCAACTGGGGCAAAAAGTAAACAAGTGAGAAACATACATATGGGAATTCTCAATATTATTGCAACTTTTCAATAACTTTAAATATATATAGAAATAAAAAGTTGCAAAAATTAAAAGAGAGGCTGAGAAGTAGTAACTAGTAATGTTGAATATAAAAAATATATATATAGCCCTGGAATCTAAGTGTAGAGAGTGTGTCAAGGATGAGAAAATGTGATCAATTGTGTCAAAAGATGATAACAGCCCAAGTAAGATGAGAATGAGAAATAACCACAGATTTTTTTTTAACCAAGTTTTTATGCTGCTGATGGGAATAAGTCAGGAGATAATAAAAACAAAATAATGATCCAGGATAGAGAGGGGACAGTCACTGGAGTGATATACTTAAGTAGGTGAGAATGTACTCTAGTGCGTAAGTAGATGAATTAGTTTTAGACATAAGCTTGGGTGGATCATCTTGTGACAGATGGGAAGGCAGAGTCAGCCAATGCAGATACTTGTAGATGGGTAAAACTGGGGGTGGGAGTTTGTGGAAACTTTCTTCCTTCAGTTTAAATGTTCAGTCATCAGTTAAGAATGAGGATGTGAAGAGACATAATAGTGATTAGAAAAGAAAGGAGAATATATAATTTGAGTAGAAAAATAAAGGAAGATTTCTAAAGAGCATTAAAGACACAAACTCTTCTTGTTCATGATTTTATAGTGGAATGGAGGAGTGAGTTTATTGTTCTTTCCAGACTTATCCAATTTTATGGATATATATCTATATGTATATATGGGTATCTGAAGAGTTAGATTTAACCATAACTCTAGTTTAGCCTACAACTAGCCTAGAAGGGAGGGATAAAGGAATTGAAGTTTTATCAAAAGGAGTGTTTATAATAACTAAGTGAATAATTTAAGCTATGTAAGGAAGGAAAAATGTTAAGAATGTAAGTGGCTGTGGCTGCAATTGATTGAAGTGTGGGACAGGCTTTTGGAATGGGAAATGAGGCACTAAAGGAAAGGGTGGAGAAAGAGAAGAGGTATTCAAAGTGAAATACAGAAAATAATGAATAATGTAGAGTTTGGGGTAAAAATAAGATCTAGAGTATGGTTGGAAATGGTTGATGAAAGATTGAAGTCAAGATGAGAGGTACTCAAGAAATAAGGGGGAAAGATACTGGAAGATCCATCTATGTGTATATCTACATTGTCAAGAATTAAGACAATGGAAGTGTTGAAGATAGCAACAAACAGCCAGGAGCTATATCCAAGAAATGAAGAGGAATAGCCAGGGCATAGGCAAATGACAGAAAGAATGAAAGATAAAGGTTACTGTAATCTTTTATCGTAAGATTTAAGTCTAGGTGGTGGGGAGGTTTCCAGAGGATCAGACAAGAACGGTCTGAAATGGCCTGAAAGCAAACTACATTATAGATGACACCAACCCTCTCTTAAAGCTCAGTGATAAATACAACTAGGGGTGAAAAAGCAGCCAGTGATTGGACGCTTCAGGGGAAATTGATTCTTTCAGGAAAATTCTGGATTTTTTTTTAAGAACTGGAAAGTGAAGGGAAGTTTAGAGAAGAGTTTGTGAATGCATTTTTTTTTGGTATTGACAATGTACTATGAATTCCAAAGAGTATGTTAAACCTTTCTGAGAAACGGATAGAACAAGAGAGAGAAAGGGTAATTAGAGTGAGGTGACCATGATAGAGAAATCTAAGGTTCTTGGTGGTAATTATATAAAGACGAAGGGAAAGTTTAATAAAATTACTTGTTTTGGATTTAAGACAAATAGAGATAGCAAGGTTGTGAATGTAGGGAATAGGGAGTGATGAGTATCTGGTGCACCATCTTGACCCAGTTGATTGAGGAAAGCAAATCTGGGAACTTATGTCTTACTCACTCTGTGAAAACCTATTTATGGCTGGAATTTTAGGCGTTCAAAACCTGAAGAGATCTTAGACCAGTGGGTGTGTTTACCCCTGAATCCTATTGACAAAGGGGCAATTTTACATCAAATTCAATCCAACTTAAAGATTTTTATATTCTGTAAAATAAAAAGTTACACATTCTAGCTAATATTAATATTTGTTTAGTACTAGTACTATGCTATGTACTGTAAATGTATACTAAGTGTGTACATGTTTTAATTCAATTAATCCAGACAACATTAAGAAATAGGTACAATTATTTATTTTAGAAATAAAGAAACTGAGGTAGGGAAGCTTAAATAGCTTATCAAGATCACAAATCCAGAATTGTTTTTAAGCCAGGATTTTATCCCAAGGAATTCAGCTCTATAATCCATATATTTATGTAAATGACAACAAATGAAAATACAATGCTCCTTTATAGTCTGTCCTAGTAGAACTTAATTTTTATATGTTAAAAGCTCACCTACAGGACTTCCAAACCAGTGCAATGGAATGAGAAAACTATGTTGTTCCATCTCAATTCCTACCTTTAACAGAATACCTGGAATCATCATCTTTTATATTTGGTGATGAAAGTTATGTTTAATGGATTCACTTATTTCCTCTTTGCAAATTTTAACTATTGAACTATTAAAAACATTTGTTTTTTATGTTAATTACAGCTATTAGGTAACATAGAAACACGTTCCACCTCAGGAAGAGAGATTTAAGAAGTATTTTTAACAACAACAATGCTTCCAAGACTGTTCCTTCTCTTTGGCTAGAGAACAGTCATCAGAGATACAGCTGTGAAAGCAGCACAGAAGTGGAAGTATCACTAGAAAAAAAACTGTAAATAGCTCCTCAAGGAACAAGGCAATAGAGAGGTCAATTATTTGGAAAGCCATTAGACAAGAGCCTGCTCTGATTTGCATGTCCCAAGACTCTGCATTTGGGAATCTAGGGTGATAAGTGTGATCAAACATTATTTTAAGCAGCAGCCAGATGGATGCTCAAATTACATGCTTTGGCTTCCAGCAGTTTTCATGATAGATTGATTGTGCAATGTTTCCTACACTTAGCAGGTGCCTTACTGTTCACTCTATGCAATTCAAATTGATGGCAAGCCAACAGTCATCAAACTAAACATAATATTGTCTTGGATTAATATTTTCTACAAATTTTATATGAGTTTGTAGCAGTAATTATAAAATATATCCTCAATTTTGCAAATGTAAAATTTATTCTATTAAATTTGGGGGCTATATGGGGGAAGGGGCACACAGGCACATACTTCTATTTTATCATATTTAATTTTTCCTTGCTATGAGTTATTATTAATTTTATCACTCTGAACAGAATGGAACATAAATGTCCACAAGTGCTTCCCCAGTTTCTAGATGGGAGAAACCAGACTAAAAATCAATCAATGCCAGACTGAAGAAAAATCAGTAAACCGAGGTTTAATACAGTACACATGACCAGGAGAATTTTTTCTTTACTTTTAAAAAATCTACTTAATAAGGCTTAATTATGCCAGTTTATTTTTACTTTGTCTTCATGGAAACTAAGTGCTTAATAATCTTTTCTTTGTAAGCATTATTCACACATTTGAAAATTATTTGTCAATTTTCCCCTAACTTGTTTCTTCTCTAAGTTAAATCATGTCCAATTCTTTTGTTATCAATCTTCTTATCTAACCCTGTAACCATTTCTGTATGTTTTTGGCATTATAACTAACGAGTCCTGTAATGTTCTCCAGAGTAATAGTTTAACATATGAAGACTTCAAGAGTAAAAAATAAATAAACAAACTAAATGGAAGGTGAAAAATTCATCAACCACTCCTATTACCTATTATCCTGCTGATGATCCAGGACTATCTTCCACTTCCTAAGATATAATAATTACCAGATGCACTTTCTATATGTACATAGTGTTCTTGATACTCAGAATTCAAAGCTTATTTGCTGTTTGCCAGTAGTGATGGTAAAGTTAAATCAAACACATCTATTTCCTTGCTGTCTCCCTTGAGTAGTAAACATTGCTAAGAAAGTTGGAACAGATCCTGGAACCATGGATACTTGCATGTTGAAGTGTTTTCCTCTTTCGCAGGAAACCTTGAGGCTTTCAGCTACTCACACCCTAGATACAGGTTCTATGCATGCAGAAGAGCATATTATTTGATACTTCCAAGCTACTGGGAAAGCTGAAGGAAGACCTGACTACAACTGAGCCAGCTGAGCACTACTCATCCCAGACTGACAACTAGAAGTTTTGCACAGAAAAAGAGGGATGAACTGGGATAGGAAGGCAGGCTCAGGAAAAGCAGCATGGTATCAGGGATCTGGAGTGAGAATGAGTACCAAAGGAACATGGTTGAGATCTTCACATTTGTTCCAACAAAGAAGCGTGATTGGTTATCCATTATCAATGCCGTCTTGATAAAAGAGTCTTTATGGCCCACTCGATTCACATCCCCAAGTTTTTACATAAATCAATCATACAACCTTTCATTTGGGACCCTAAGCTCTGAGCGTGACATCTCTCCCCTATTGTGTTACCTACCAATTATCATGAGGCCCTCTCCCTGTCCAGATGAGCACCACAGTAACAGCCCTGCAGAACACACCAGTCCCTGAGTAACACTGCATCTAATCATCAATTATTGGATGCTCCTTGTTGCCCCTTTCTACTTTGTCTCTTATAATAAATTAGTTTTGGTTGCTTTTTTAAAAAAATTAACAATACGGTCTTGACCTCAGACTTAACAGTAATGCAAGCTGCCTGGATGTCTGTTCTTTCACCCTTCCAAAGCAGGTGTAATATAACTCATAATAGAGTGGCTCACAAATATCACGTGAATTGAATTTGTTCATGGTTGGTGAAGCTGGAGACTTAAATGTGATTACTCACCATGTCTAGTTCTAGACCAGCATCGCTATTGCATACCTAGCCAGATAGAATATGAGCCATCATCATGATCACCACGTGTAACCCTTGTAGCCTTGCCTATAAGAAGCTAATTTGCTCCTAACACATAGTTCAATATAAAGTATATAAATAGATTGCCCTTTGATTGACTACTATGCTTTTTGCTAAAATGAGGTTAGTCATTTTCACGTTATTTGGGATTTGACCTCTTAAAATACATTTTTATTTTTCATTTATCTTAGTTTTTCTTTTCTATTTTACTAGCCCAATGTTCACATAGCTCCTTGGTGTTTCTTCCTCATCTCTCTGACTTCCAAATAATGGAGTGTCCTAGGATTCTATTCTTGTATACTGCTTTATATAAAATATTGTTTTAATAACGCTTACTTTCCCAATCTTCATCATTTTCTATTCACCACACACTGCTGTATTTTTCTTTATATTTCTTATTAGCATTGGACATATTCTGTATTTGCTATTACATTTGTGTTTACTGATCATCTAACTATTTTCATTATAATACAAGCTCTATTGTTTTTCTTGCGTTATTTTATCCCAGTTCTTAAAATCATGCCTCGGCCTAGTAGACACTGATTAAATATTTGTAGAGTGTTAGTATCAATCCTGGATTTCTAACATATTTGTTTCTTGTATAATTAATACATTTGTAAAGTAATTAAACATACTGTATTCCCTCAAATGATTTCTGCCCTACCAAGTTGATAGAATTATAGAAATATTTGATTATTATGTTTTGTAACTACCAGTACAGATGATAACTTAAGCCATTAATGTGAACAGAAAATAAGACAGGCCTTTACATTTTTTTTTTCTGTCTCTCTCTTTCTCAAATAAAATATAGGAACAAACAACAAAAAGAACAAGTTTAATGGTAAGTTTAATGGTTAGGTTAATTATTTTACCACAAGAGGGCATAAGTTCATTTATAAAAATCTATTTATGACAGTGCTCCATGTAATTGGAGAAAAACAAAACACAAAAAATGAAACGTCCACAGTGAATTCGTCAATCCTTCTCCTACAACTTCTGAGGAATTTCTTTGGACAGATGAAAAAAATAAATATTTCTGTTTATTTTCTATCCTACCAGGTGCCTGCCTAAGAATTTCATTGTTTTAACAAGCACTCTTTTAATTTCAAGCTTTTAGTGGAAAGCATTATATAGATGGGAGTTTATTGAAGAAATTATCTCAAAGAGTTTTCTTGGCTTTGCAAAAGAAGATTTTAATGATAAAGTGCTTTATTTAAGAAAGTGACAATAATTGGGGTTTGAAGGCAGTTAAAGACAGAATGGTCTGAAAAATGTGGTTAGCTGAGAAGATGGCTGTACTTTGGATATGAAAGAGAGACGACAATGCGTAGGATATGAACAAAAAAAAACCTCACATTCTGCAATGCAAAATGTGAAAATTTAGATTAATACTATTAATCTAAACACATTAAAACGAGTGCTGGCCCTTGAGCTAGGCTATCATCCTCCCGTATTTCTCTTGTTTCAGTAAAATTTGCTAGACCCAGAAAAGCCATGTGCTATTTGTGCTTTGGAGAAAGAGAATACAGGTGGTGTTCAGTCTGAGGAGAAACAGTGTGGAGAAGGACACCAAGTCCAAGGGGTGACCTGAGGAACCGAGCAATCAGTGGCAACAGGCAAGTGGAGCAGTTGGGGAAGGGAGAAAAGAACATTCTGCAGAGAGGCTGAGAAGGAACTGGTTTATCCTACAGTTGTGACAAGCAGGGGAAGAGGGAGTTTACTCAATGTGGAAAAAAAAACAGATATTTAGAGGATTTGGGAACTCCAAAGTAGCAAAAAATTGACTTATACAGAAGAAAGGCTTTTACATCCAGTTATCTAGTTATTTTAAATTCTAGTCTTGAAAAAATAAGAAGCAACAAACAGACTGCATTAGCATGCTCACTTACAAAACTTCTTTTACTGAAATGTACAGTACTTCATTGTTAAGCTCTTGGCTTTTATTGCATTTCTTGGCACTTTGTTTTCTTCTTTCTAGTGAATTAATTATATAGCTTAATATTCTTCAGTTTTGCCCTGATTTCTAGGAAGTTAAATTTTATGCTTTGCAATGCAAATGTATTAACCCTTACAGTAAAAGCATTTGCTTTATCTCCTTTCTTTTGCTACTAGGTTAGTGTTTGTGACCATGAATTATTTTGCATGAATTGCCTTTGGTATAGGCTTCCTCAAGTCGTTTTTGGAAGGGAGCATCATAAAATAAATCATTTCAGAATACCACAGGTCAGGAACATATCACCCAATGGGCAATCCAGAAAAGACTCTACCTTCCATGCCCAGTTTGTGGAGTATTGACAGAAGATGCTTCTTTAGGTGATGTGCCACTCCAAATGGTGACTTTAGATATAGTAGTTTATTTAGAAATGGAATGGCTTCCTTTAAAGCAATCTTAATTTCTCTCTAAGAAAATATATATGCTTTCTGGCATCTAAATTCAATGGCATCAAGGAAATGGTTTGAGTATGAGTGAGCTCTACCATCCGTACCAAAGGTCTTCTCAGTCTGTATTTTAATTGCCAGATTCCTTGTCTGTCTCTAAAATAGATTCTAGGTTCCATGAGGGCAAGCTCTCTATTTGGTTCTTCATTCAATCCCTATTCACCTGATAAAATTTGGAACATAACTGCTCAATATTTGTTAAATGAGTAAAGGAGAATAGTGAAGAGCAAGATTTTAAATTGGACCTAGCCTAAATTCAAGGATTATGAGTTTCCTGGAAGAAGGGTTGATGACTTTAAAGTGTAGTATTTCATGAAGACTCTTTTAGAAGTTAAAGCTGCCAGTAGGTTGAGATAATTTGCCTCTAGAAAAGGCTGAAGAGAACTACTTTGGGGCTTCCTTTGGTAATTTAATGTTCATGTTATTTTTGTCAGTATTTGAAGCAGGTAATGTTGATAGATCTTTTCTGCTTTGAAAAACCTATATCTAAAAGAGCCTTCTCACAAAAAAGGGAGGCTGCTTCTCAAATCTCAAGTGAAAGCAAACTTTTATCTCTTCCCTCTTTTGCTTTTAGTTTTGGTTCAGTTGTTTTAATTTTCTTAGCAAATTGAATTATTTTATTTAGGAAAACATCAGTGTCCAGTTTATATCACATATGCTGAAGAAAATAAACCATGCCAATAAAATCCACTGGCAAAGGCAATTTCCACTTCAGCACCTCTCAGTATTCTCTCGAATGGTCTACATGGAAGGAGTAGTTTAGAACTATTTCCTTTTTCTTGGGGGATGGGAGTGTTTTTCTCTCAGAAAAATAAATGATTTTAACTTCTTAACCATCTGCTAATTGTTCATGACAATACAACTTTAATACCTACATACATTAGTTAATATTTGGTAGAATATTAATATTTTTAATGTGCAAATAGAATATTCTGACATTTGAAATTCAAATGGATACTTTTTATTTTCTTTAAAATAACTGTTAGGCTACATAAGTGGACAGTTTTATTTGTTCTACATTAATTACTATGTACATTCTCCTGTTAAAAGTGTTGAATTTCTAAGAGAAGCAATTTTGTGACTAAGCCACAATGATTATAAGAACACATCTCCTATTTTATGCCATAATTAAACAACTGTTTGTTTGTTATTCTTAAAAGTATGATTTCATTCCAGAGGGGGATAATATTTAATGGCATCTTTAAACAGAAGCCTTAACATTAATTGACATCACACAGCAAATAAAATTTAACAAACATAGTATTTTCTGGTGTTTTGTAAATATCCCTAAGGAGGATGTTTTGCTTTTTGAGATATATTTATCTTATTTCCTTGTATTTCCTTAACTAATGTCTACATCTGTACTTTTGGAAAATAATAATTACTGCACCAAAGGCCATTTCTCCAGTGAACGTTCCTATTACCTTTCAAACTTAGGTTTTTCTCCCTTTTTAATTTCATTTCTTGTTAATTGAGTAGAATTTCCTGAAATGAATGAAAGACTTTTCATACATCACTATCATTACTATCAAATAATAAGAATATAATTCAAAAATCTATAGCATTTATAAATGCTGTAACACTGGCTATGGATATTCTTGAAGAAAGAGGTGCTCTCAGTTTCTACACTGGAATATACACAAGTGCATAGAAAATCAGCTACACCAGTGGCCCATACAGTGTTGACTGTAAGAGCAGAAAATAACCTAAATACCCCATGACTGAGAAATGAGTGATTACATTCTCATTTAAGATAGATAAAGCATTATCATGAGATACAAGTAACAATTTAAAAAATATATATATTATATATATATATATTTTCATATATAGACAAAAAGATCTCCAAGATTTATTCTTTTTAATTTTTTTAACTTTTAATTTTGTGGGTACATGGTAGGGTATATGTTTATATATTTATGGGGACATGAGATATTTTGACCAGGTATGTAATGCATAATAATCACATCAGGATAAATAGGGTATTCATTACCTCAAGCATTTATGCTTCGTATTTCAAAAAATCCAATAACACTCTTTTAGTTATTTTAAAGTGAACAATTACGATTTTTTTTTTACTATAGTCACCCTGTTGTGGTAGCAAATACTAGGTCTCATTTATTTTTACAACTATATTTCTGTACCCATTAACCAACCCCACTTCCCTGCTACCTTCACTGACTACCCTTCCCAGTGTCTGGTAACCATCATTCTACTCTCTAACTCCATGAGTTCATTCATTTTAATTTTTAGCTCTCAGAGATGCATGAGAACGTGTAATGTTTGTCTTTCTGTGCCTGGTTTATTTCACTTAACAAAGTGACCTCCATCCATATTGCTGCAAATGACAGGATCTCATTCCTTTATAATGACTGAATGTACTCCATTGTATGTTAAGTTTCACGTTTTCTTTATCCACTCATCTGTTGATGGACACTTAGGTTGCTTCCAAATCTTGGCTATTGTGAATAGTGCTGCAATAAACATGGGAGTGCAGATATCTCTTTGATATACTGATTTCCTTTCTTTGGAGTATACAGCTAGGAGTAGGATTGCTAGCTCATATGGTAGCTCTATTTTAAGTTTTTCAGGAATCTCCAAACTATTCTCAATAGTGGTTGTACTAATTTACATTCCCACCATCAGAGTATGAGAGGTCTCTATTCTCCGCATCCTCAGCAGCATTTGTTATTGCCTGTCTTTTGGATATAAGCCATTTTAACTGGAGTGGGATGAAATCTCATTGTAGTTTTGGTTTGCATTTCTCTGATGCTTAATGACGTTGAGCACATGGCCTCCTGTAACCATGCCCTGGCTACTGCCTATGTTAGCTCAAGGCCCTGGAGCTCTACAATTAGCAGGTGGTAAAGTTAGCAAGGTCGGTTACCTTTCCTTCAGGACAGTTACCTCCCCCTGGCCAAGGGTGGGGCCAGAGGTGCCGTCTGGGAACCAACGACTAGAGTAAAAAAACGTAAAAGTCTACCTGACCTTCTATGGCACTGCAGCTGAGCTGGTTCTCAAAGTACAGGATGCAGTTATTCCCACTCTTCCCTACCCTTGTCAAAAGTAGAGGAGCCTTGCCCCATGGCCACTGCCACCACAGACCCATGTGGAGTACTGCCAGGCTACTTCCAATGTTCCCTTAAGGCACGAGGGCTCTTTAGTCCACTTGTGGTGAATGCTGCCTGGCCTGGGACTCACCCTTCAGGGCAGTGGGCTCTCCTCTGTCCCAGGGAAGGTATAGAAATGCCATCTAAGAGCCAAGTCCTGGAATCAGGAACCCCAAGAGCTCTCATTTTGTTCTATACCCCTGTGGCAGAGCTGGTACCTTTGGTACAAGACAAAGTCTACTTTATTTTTTCCTTCATTTTTCTCAATCAGAAGGAGTTCTCCTTATAGCCACCACTGCTGGGAATGTGCTGAGACTCACCTGAAGAAATCAAGTCTCAGAATATCACCCAAGGCCCACAATGTACTACCTGGTAGGGCTGTTGGTTATTTCAGGCCCAAGGGCTCTTTAGTTAACAGGTGATGAATGCTGCCAAGAATAGTCCTTTCCTTCAAGGTAGTGGGTTCCCTTCTATCCAAGGGTGTGTCTAGAAATGTTACCTGTGAGCTAGATCCTGCAAAGGGGGCCTTACAACTATGATCAGTGCCTTACCCTGCTGTGCCTGAGCTGGTATCCAAGATGCAAGACAGAGTCCTCCTCACTCTTCCCTCTCCTCTCCTCAAGCAGAAGGAAGGGATCTCTTTTGGAGCTACAAGCCATGCTACCTGGGGCTAGGAGAGGGATGGTGACAGCTCTCTCCCAGCCACCCTGGTGGTGTCTCAGTAGGTCATGTGCCACCACCTCCCCCCACCACACACACATACACTGGCTCTGAACCCAGTTCGTTCCTGGGACTTGTCTAGGAGTTGCAGTTCTTGTGACCTAGATGAACTTTGAGGTTTATTTAGGGCCCCAGAGCACTCCAGCCCAACGTGGCAAGGCTTGCCGGAAGTCAAGTTTCAATCGCTGGGATAAGTGATTCCCCTCTGTCTAGGGCCGCTCTAATCACTCCCTCTGTGGGTGGGCATCAGCTGAGTTCAGTCCCGTTTTGCTTTCTGAGATCAATGCACTGTCTCACAATTACTTTTCTCTCCCTCTCCCAATGGCACAGATTCTCTCTCTGCAGGGTAAGGCTGCTGCTGGGGGATGGGGATGGGTGGCATTGGTGATTCAAGACTGTTTCTCCTACCACTTCAGTGCCTCTTTCAGCAATATCAAGTTAAAACCAGGTACTGTAAGTGCTCACTTGATTTTTGGTTCTTACAGTGGTGCTTTTTATTTGTAGTTGTTAAAATAGTATCCTTTCTGGGGCTACGATTGGTGGAGACTTCTATTCTGCTATCTTGCTCTACCCCTCTCTCCCAAGATCCATTTTTCAGTGGAACAAATTTAAGTGGTAGAGCATTATATAAATTATGATTCTATGAATGTAAAGCATATATGTACTCATATTCATATACACACAATTCTATTGTTCTGTTGACATTTATATTTACGTCAAAGATGACAGTGATTCCCTCTAGAGAAGAGCGTGCAAATGGT
Organism: Pan paniscus; assembly: GCF_029289425.2. Taxonomy (NCBI): domain Eukaryota; kingdom Metazoa; phylum Chordata; class Mammalia; order Primates; family Hominidae; genus Pan; species Pan paniscus. The sequence continues at coordinate 116,076,448 of NC_073253.2, read as the reverse complement.
GGCATATGGGGACTTTTGTTTTATATGTATTATTTTTATTTTTATAATAATGATGAATTTAAAATATTTCTTATGTAAAGTGAAAACTTGAATTTAAAGTAATGTAAGACACTATGTATCTTTCTCATATCATGGTCAAGCTTTTTTCCCTCAATTTCTAGTTATTTCAAGTTAAAGTATATTTCCTTTAAAGTACTGCATATTTCCTGCTTGCTAATTTTCCAAAGGAACTGTTGTTAGTGCACTAAATATTATTCATTTTTGCAGTCTTTCATGTTTCACTAAAAATTTACTATACATTTCATTTGGATTCAATTATAGAAACATGAAAATTATTCAGAAATAGATTCATTAGCAAATTGCAGATTTAATTTGTACATTAAATAATATAAGAATAAACACTATTGAAATATTTAGATACTTTTCCAAATACACTGTAGAGCATCCTCAGGGAAATTGACTGGTGCTTGCACAACATATGTGTCCATGGCTTAGAACACTCATTTTGATTATAAGCATTGGTTAAATTAGTCTTCCAAGGATTAGCTTTAGTTTATGATTAAAAAGACCACAGTGTCTTTAATTCTGTGGACTTCCTTCTCTCTGATGGATCACACTGCATGCCATAATGGGTTCTATTTTTTCACTTCTAAATCTCAAATATTTCGATTGATGTAGTTGTTTTATAAATTCATAGCTGGCAAAAGACTAAAGAAAGTATATGACTGTGGTTAGGCAAGTGCTTATAACTGTGGAGACCTGCATTTTCTGTGGAACCCATGGATCTCCTTTACATAATTACTTTTAAATTTTGAGTGTTTTTGTTTCCTCAATCAAAGCCTCAGGAATACCTGAATACTTTGACTATCCTCAATAAACAATCACTTCTTTAGACATGCCCAAACCAAAAAGTATGAGGGATGCTTTCATAGAACCAGCATAAAATGTGCCCCGAAATGTTAAGTACTTGTTGAGTAAATACAATGATATACTACTTTAGTGTTCCTTTTTCCAAAAAACAAGCGATAAAAACACCATACTAAAATGTGCACAAGTCAGTTATTGATAAAATATATCTACCAATACATTAAACTATCATGATGGAGTGTGAATGCCCATAGTTACAATTTCCCTTACAATCCCTTTTGTCACCTATAAAGTGTATTGTGCCTTATGAACCAGAACTGCAGTGTGATGAGCTGTTCACAACAGGAGATACGAGTCTCACCAACTGACCACTCTTGTGCACATATTTACAGAAAGGAATAAACATTAGTGTAGTAGAATCCTCGAAGATTAAATGTGCATATGCTGTGACTCGACTTTATCAATTTGCTCTTGAAAATACACGCTGAAAATTTTATTTTCTCATGTTTGCATATAATTTAATGCCTGAAATCCTCAATATTCAAACTAGTGCATGATGAATTAGTGTCACATTTTGGAAGTCTTGCGGCAGAGTTAGATGGTTGTGTATACCATCATTTATTTTCTGCAGCTTCTTTAGTGTCAGAATGCCAACTTCATTTAACATGGCCAGCCAAAAGACTAAATTCCTTAATTCTCCTTGTGCTTCAGATTTGAGCAATGCCAAACATACCAAAATATTGTATGAGTAGTTTTCAGTAAGTTTTCTTTAAAAGAAGGAAATAGCTGTCTCCTCATCCTACTGCCTGGAACATGCATACAATGTCTGGAGTTCCATCTACTGTTGTGCATCATGAGGAAAAACGTTATAGTTTAAGGATGTCAGAGCAGAAAGTTGAAAGAAGCCTGATTCCTGATGATTTCATAGAGTTTCCTTTTCAGGTATAAACAGACACTTATTTATTATTTTAAGTTTTCTGGCAAACATAGGCAAACACAATTTAACGCAAGTTAGTTTCAACACATTTTTTATATATGTTTATTGTAAGTCTATCTGCAGTTGCTGAAGTCATTATGAATTAATACAGGCCTACTGAATAAACTTTTTATCTCCATTGAGTATTATATCCTATAAAAGTTTGAAAATGCTTCCAAGGCCATTCTTAATTTTTTAATTTAGAATTTTGCTCTCTTTGGTATAGACATACCTCAAAGATGTTGCTGGTTCCAGGCCATTGCATGAAGTGAATATCTCAACAAAGCCAGTCACACAATTTTATTTTGTTTGTCAGTACATATAAAAGTTATTTTTATAATATACTATGGTCCATTAATTGTGCTATAGCATTATGTCTAAAAAATATATATATGAATTTAAAAGTACTTTATTAGTAAGAAGTGCTAACAATCATCTGAGCTTTCATGAGTCATCTTTTTGCTGGTGGAGGATATTGTCTCTATGTTGAGGGCCTTGCTCTGGATTAGATTTTGGCTTAAGGGAATGTTGTGGATGGTTTGATCTTCTATCTAGACCACTCGAACTTTCTCCATGTCAGCAATAAGGCTGCTTCACTTTTTTGTTTTATCATTTGTGTTTTTACTAGAGCAGTTTTAATTTTCTTCAAGAACATTTCCTTTGCATTCACAACTTGGCAAACAATTTGGCACAAGAAGTCTAGCTTTCAGCCTATCTCAGCTCTCAATATGCCTTCCTCACCAAACTTAACCATTTCTAGCCTTTGATTTAAAATGAGAAACATGCAACTCTTTCTTTCATTAAACACTTAGGGGACACTGTAGGGTTTTTAATTGGCCTAATTTCAATATTCTTGTGTCTTAGGGAATAGGGAGGCCTAAGGACAGAAGAGAAATAGGGGAACGGCTGCTTGATGAAACAGTCAAAACACACACATTTATTGATTAAGTTCGCCATCTTATATGGGCGTCATCCTTGGCACCCAAAAACAATTACAACAGTAACATCAAAAATCACATATTACCATAACACATATAATAATATGAATATCAATATAATAATGATGCATATGCTTGAAATAGCGTAAGAATTACCAAAACATGACATAGAGACACAAAGTAAATGCATGCTGTTGGAACATGATGCTGATAGACTTGCCCCATATAGGCCACAAACCTTCAATTTGTAAAAACCACAACATCTGTCTGAAGCACAACAAAGCAAAGCACAATAATATGAGTCATGATTGTATTCATTTTGAGCCTCTTTTTCTTATAGTTTATACTCAGTCAGATATATTTTAACCTATTGTTTCAAATATGTAACTTTCTGCATCTCTTTGTTTTGGCAGTGCAAGTAAATCTTTCCTGTTGATGAGTGAGAGAGATTATAGTGGACTTGGTGGTGGGAGGAAAATGTCATCTTAGTCTTTTCAGGAGTTAAACATACCTACATTTGTTGTACTGGATACATTCAGCACATAACCACATTCTATTAACAAGGAACCACGTATATTATACAATGGTGGTCCCACAAGGTAATACCACATTTTCAATGTATCTTTTCTATGTTTAGGTATGTTTAGATTCACAATTATCATTGTGTTACCACTGCTTACAGTATTCAATACAGTAATTTGTTGTACAGGTTTGTGCCCTGCAAGCAAAATAGGCTATAGCATCTAGGTTCATGTAAGTACATTATATGATGTTAGAACAATAATGAAATCACCTAACTCCTCATTTTTCAGAAAGTATCCCTGTTTTTAAGCAATACATGACTATAGTTCTGTCATTTCTGCATACTTAACTATTTTTACCCTTCTTATTGTTTTACTCTTCGTTCTGTTTTATTCTTTATATTGTTTTTACTCTTCATATTTTTTGTTTCTTTACCTAGGATGTAGATAGGTAAGATCTGATTTCCATCTAACCAGTCTTCTCTGCACTACTCTCTTTTTTCTCTTTGCACAACTCTAGATTTTTTCAGGTCTTCTGATGTCTTACCTTCTTCTTCCTCTTGGCAGTGCTTTGCACATGATTTTTCCCTTTTTATCCACTAGTCACCCTTCAGATCTCAGTTCAAAGCTTTCTCTACCCACTGGGTTAGAGCCACTGGACATGTGATATCTCCAAACCATATACCTTTTTTTTTTCTTTTTCTTTTATTTTTTTCTGAGGCAGGGTCTTAATCTTTTCAGGAGTTAAACATACCTACATTTGTTGTACTGGATACATTCAGCACATAACCACATTCCATTAACAAGGAACCACGTATATTATACAATGGTGGTCCCACAAGGTTATATCATATTGTCACTGTGTCTTTTATATGTTTAGGTATGTTTAGATACACAACTTCTGAAAGTCTTGCTCTGTCATCTGGGCTGGAGTGCAGTGGCACAATCTTGGTTCGCTGCAAACTCCTTCTCCTGGGCTCAAGCCATCCTCCCACCTCAGCTAACCAAGTAGCTGGAACTACAGGCACTCACCACCGTAGCCACCTAATTTTTTATTTTTTGTAGAGACAGGATTTCACCGTGTTGTCCAGATTGGTCTCGAACTCCTAAGCTCAAGTGATCACCCTGGCCTCGGCCTCTCGAAGTTCTGGATTAACAGGCGTGAGCCACCACACCCAGCCCACATACTTTTCTTTATAGAATTTAGCATATTGTAATTTTTTTGTTAACGTGTAATTAAATGTTTAATGTAGTTCTCTCCAACTAGATTTTAGACTCTATTAAAATAGAGTCTATGTATTTTTTCTCACCCTTTTGTTCCTAATGACCTGCATAATTCATGTCCCATAGTGAGCACTCAGTAAATAAGCAAGATTATCTTACCTAAGTAAACATAATAATTATGTGAATAGGGGCCAGCAAGGAGAGACTTGCATGTTATGTGTAAGACACCAGCACTCTAAAAGAAAATGTTAGGAAGTGAAGATTATCTACATTGGCATTTCGAGATAAAAATGAAACCTGTTAAGTAGTACTTCTCAGTGGGAACTGGCAATTGTTTAATAGATTTTGTAAAAGTAATATTGACTTGTGAGAATAGCAGGTTTAAAAGTTGAAGATGAAAGAAGAAACAGTGATGGACAAGTGAAATAACTAAGAAAGTAAATATAATCAAAACTTAAGAGAAAAAACAAACTAAATTCAAAGAAAATTTTAGACACTTTTTCTAGTCTGGCCACCTCCAGTCTCTAACTCACTTTATAAACTACTACTGGAGTTATCCTGCTGAAGAGCAGGCCTGATCATTTCACATATTTGCAGTCTTTTAGACATTCGCGAGAGAGTACAGCTGGTAAGCAGCACTTTATCACTGAGTATATGCACAAAATAAAGAACTATATTTTTTATCACATATGCTTGATTAATTTTATTGTCAAATATTTTTGGGAAAGTTGGCTTTCCTATTTATAAGTTCAAATAATTTACAGATTCAAGCAATCAGCATGGATTGCTTCATGGATGAGTTCAGGCATCTATACTTCAATGCCCATCATCTCACAGGAACTGGCAATTTGATTCCTTGCTTGATTATTTTAATGTACAATATATTAGTTTTCAGAGGTTCAAATCATGCAAAATAAACTAATTTTCTTCATTACATTGCAAGGTATTCTAAGTACCAGGAGATATTGCAGAGTGTAAACCAATTTAAGTGTACAGAACAACATGTTGGGAGTTTGATTTTATATCATAGTTTGGGAATAAGCCTAATGACCTATTCTTTTAATTGTTATAAGCAATTTGTTTGAATTGTACACTGCAAACAGCTCTTTTTGATTGAGTTCCATTTTTGCTCCAGTATGATTACCTACTCATAGGTAGATGATAGATGATAGATAGATAGATAGATAGATGATGATAGATGGATAGATAGATAAATGGATAGATAGATAAATGATAGAAGTTCTTAGCAGACTTCTGGATAACAATAATGAGAACACTTTAGGTAGGATTAGTGACCTTTTTTTAAAATCTAATTATTACGTTCTGAACATAATTCCAGAAACAAAACTTAGAAAAAATCCTTACTGATGCAATACCTGAGCTTTCTGTTGTCTAGCAATGTTCCCTTGTATTAAAATTAATTCTCAATAGTTATAACTATAATATTAAAATAGCCCTTCACAAGAAAGTCATAGTGAAAAATATACCATGTTTTTCAGAGCTCAGAAAACAGAAAGCACAATTTTATACTACAAAAATACTTGAAATATCCATCTTCCATTAGTTCTGAATTAATATGACAAAAGCTTGCCAATGAACCAAAAGAAACTTGTTTTCTTGGTAATGAAAACCAAATCAAATAAGCAACTACAAACAATACAAACAACAGATTTATTTAGAAAAATAAACTGAAAATGCTGTTTGGCTATAAAAACTGTTATATGCCAAATACAAATTACAAATGACTTTTTAATTAAGAGAACAAATAGATGTTCAACACAAATGCTTAGTGTGCATTTCACTGTATTTGACTTCTTGGTTGTTAATGATATCAAATGATCTTCATTAAAAACTTTGGATCCCTTTTGGATTCATTTGACCACACTGATGCTTTTTCATTGTTATTCTGTAGATGTTTTTAAATTTGTTTTAAAATCAAATCCATTTTTTATTAGATAACTGATTTTTTTTTGAAAGAAGAAAAATCAATGTCTTGAGAATTCTTACATTTTTCCATTTTGGATTCCTGCAAGAAACTGCTTGCTGTGGTCTCAAAACTCATGGGACCATCTGTGCAAATAACAGCACACATCATTACCCTGAATGGAAGTGACAGTGCAAATATTAGAAGTTCACTGAGAAGTAATCAGTAAGAACTGACTTCCCTCCTCTTCCAACCAATATAGCGTGAAGGACTGAATGTGAAAATTTTTCAAGCAATTGACAACAATGCTATTATCTCAGTATGGCTTTGAGGCTATACACAAGATGGCAAACATTCTCTGTCTGCAAACAGCAACATTCGTCCTAAGACTGTGCATTGCTGCAATGTTTCTCTGTTCATTCAGTTTTCTTTTTGTCTGCATATTTTGAAATGATGTGTAATTCTGGCTACAGGTACCTCATCTCTCTATACTTTAACCTTCCCAAATGATAAATCAGTTTATAATATACTGGTTTAATTGCTTAATATTAATTTTGTTGGTATCACATCTGGGAACAGTTTATTTCCATAGTGAAACAAGATGAGTTGGTTTGGGGTTTATGTTTTGTTGGCTTCTTGTTTAGTCCTTTCCATTTATTTATTTTATGTTCATGGTAATTTCTGAGTGAAGAGATTTAAGGCTGTGGCTTTTCTTTACCCCCAAGGCTCTGCTCATGGCTGTCAGATAGAGGAAGATGATTTTATGCAGACTCTATCAGCGATCATTTGTGCTCCAAGGTTGAGGGATTTGCTGCTTTGAGATGGTCAGGCTTCTGGTTACTTTAGAAATAGATCTGTCCTCAGGAAGTCATAAAGATGAATCTGAAGTGAGAAAAACGAATTGACATGCCCCCAAGTAAAGGTATTCCTTCCAACCTGAAGGAGCTGTCAGAAGAAGGAAAACAAAATACAAATATGATCAGTTTAAACAGTATGGTTTAACAAAAACACACAAAGATTATTAAAAATGAAGCAATCATTTGCTAATAATAATCTTAGATTATTTACATTGTCAAGCATTTTATTTTAAATGTCTAAACACAGTTTAAATAAATATTCCATTTAAATTGTATATATTATTTTATAACTTAGTTATCAAAATTTAAGTACAGTAGTATGATTATACCTAAATTAAAAGATCTTCCCTTATTCCTAACAGTGTTTAGAACGTCAGATAAATTTGTCATTAAGTATAATAAGTTCTCAAAATAGTTAAGAAATGCTTTTCCATTGAGGTAGATCTTTCATTTGAAATAATAACCACAAAGTGCATTTTCACAACACTGTATAATGTAAGAATGATGTAATTTTTATTGCAATCTATACAGTTTAAACTTATTACCAGATTAAAAAAGGGATATTTTTCCTTGATATAGCAGAGAATTAGCCATATAATTAATCTTCCTTCACTTTAGGAGTATCTGCAATACTTTTAAATAAGTACATTAAAATAAATTATATCCATATCTCTAATTTGATTCTTTTTGGAAAACAAAAAGAAATGCCACAATTATCACCCTGACAACCCAACATGAGACATGTTTAGCACCACTTAATGTGGAGTGTGTCTGTGGTCTTCTATTTAAGTTAAGATGTAATAAAGAATATTGATGCTTACACTCACAATAATAGGTTCAGAATGTTATTACTATAAATCTAGTATAATGATTAATTGATTTATAAGTTATCAGAAAAGTCAGAGACAGAGGAATGCCTTTAAGTGTATTTTTTTAATCTTAAAGTCCATCTGAGAACCCCCTGTTTTAACCCTTTCATTTGGGGTTAGGCATACCCCAACTTATTTGTACAGGAAAGTGGAAAAGCCTGTTTGGAACTGGCCTAACTTTATATAATCCCAGCAGCATTGCTTGCCTCTATTGGTGCCATTTTTGTATCATCTAGAAATATAAGTCTCTATGTATGTTAAGGAAACCAGCACTCAAGCTGTTATTAATGAACAAGCAATAGTCCCACAATAATATTTTTGTTTTACTATTAAATAAAAATCTTAAATAGTATGAAAAACACACAAAGCCGACTTTCCACAAATGTGTGGGTACATAATTCATGGATTTGAAACAAAGATAATTAAATGTGCCAATTATATTTTTAACGGTTATGTAATATGGGAGTCTTCAGCAGCCTTTGATAAGCTGCTACAGCTTATTAAAACTTCAATCTATTATTTGTTTAAAAATATTGATGCATCACCTACTGTGGTCTACTCTAGAGTCCATGGATACAAAAAACTTATTTCTTGCTCTCCAAGGAGATTAGTATCTGAAAGCTAAAAAAGCAAACATTCATAGTAAAAAATTGGTGCCACAATATATGTAAATATAAAATGTTAGAATGAACACGGCGGTAGTGAGCCTACAAAAGGTGGCATTTGAATTGAAATTTAAGGGATAGGTTGGAATTTTCAAAAATAGTAAAATGTTACTAGTTATGAAATAAGGGTATTTCAAGCAGAGGGAGAAACATGATCAAAGGCATAGAAGCAAGAGAGAGAGTAAGACCTTTAATGTTGTATAGCATAAAATTATAAAGAGAAAATATAAGTTTCTGAAGAGCTTGACAGAGGACAGGGTGTCCTTTTATACTATGTAAAAGTAGATATTTATGCTAATGGTACTGGAAAATGTTGAAAAATTTTGATGAGGAGGGTGCCTGGAAGAAGTGTGGAAAGTACAATGGAGGAGGAGGAAGTAACTTATGCTCCATATTTTCAGTAAAGACTTGGCGAAGACACCGGCTGAAAGCAATTAACTATGAGTACAGTTGCAGATGCTTTCTTAATGGTAAATTGAAGTGAGCAAACTAACCCATTCCTTCTTACTAAATTAAGAGAGCGTTTTATTCAATTACCATCCATTCAAGATAAGAGCAAACATTATTACAGGCGTTTCTTGTTCCACCAAATTTTTAGGTATCTTATGGAAGCGGATATTTGCCTCTCAGCCCTCAGTGGCCATACGTTAAAAGTAGAAAACAAAATCATCTTACCAGTAGAAGTCCATATCTCCTGATTAGATTCTAAGATTGGATATTAAAGGAATGTATTTAAATATCACTGAATTTTGAAGATTTGTTACATATATCCAGGCTTCTCACTGGATGGTATGAGATACCACATTTGATCCATTACCTCAGACCCACTAAACAAAGCCTCAAATTGCTTTTCATGTATAATTTTGCCTATGAAATAATTTTATGAACTTCCATTATTATTGGTTATAAAATACACAAATTTTTAAACCTCCACATTCTTTTTTGCATGTTTACTTCAAATATAGAGACATAATATACCATCACTGTTATACAAGTTAAATAAGTCTACTCCACATTGAAATAATAAAAAATAAATGATCAACAAAAAGATCTTGTACAATCAAAAATGAATTGAAGCATTCTCTATGGAAATGCCTTCTGACTCATTCTTCATATCAACGGGTTAATTGCTCTATTCTGTTTGAAATGACTTTGCTTAAAACCATATAAGATTTACTCACTTTTTGGATGGAATAGGTCAAAGTTTTCAAGCGCTTCAAGGGTCATTTTCTCATTCTTGTAAATGTTTTGAGGCCCAAATGCAATATGCAAAATGTGAATGATGCTAGATAATTTTTAGTCTTGAAGCATTAAATGTCAAGTTAATTAATTTATGTAAGTAACATATTAAGTGACTGAGAACATTTCTATGCAGTAAGGGCAGTATGATTTAAAAATGCCAAAGACAGCAAGCAAAGCTAAGGAAATGCTAAAAATAATACAAAAAATTTTTCTAAATAGACATGTCTCATAATTATATATTTATTTGCATTTTGGTAAAATTTTTATAATTTTCTTCTTTATAATCTATATTTATATATTTTAATTACACACATTTTTGTATATTATAGTTTTGAAATATATTTTATAAAATATATATAATACTTAATTTAAAATATTTAATATATATAATATACAATTTAAAATATTTTAAACTATAGGACAATGTGTCATGTGTCTGTTGCATTATAAGAAGTAGTAACTGTTAAGAGACCAAAATCATGTTAAAGAAAATCTGTCTTATTTCTCCTGACTGTTAAAAGCAGCCCTCCGAAACCAGATACAGTTTATCCACTCTGATTTATTCTTATTATAGGCAATGTTGTCTAGTAATATGGCTGGTTTCCATGAAAATAAAACTTGAAAGTTAACCCAGGGTAATTTTTATTTTTATGGAAAAGAAGAATATGTTTTGCTATCCCTCTATTCACATTAAGAAACAGAAATATTTGGGAATTTAGATTACCAAACAGACAAGATTTTGTGACTCATAAAACAATAAAATTCAACATAACAGGTATGCCTTTAACCCAAGAAACCAAAAAAAAAATAACAAAAGCTTTCTTCCACAAACTATGAAATACTAATGAAAATTTAAAAATTAATAAAAACTAGCAAAGCTACAAAAAATGAAAAACTTGATTTTTTAAAATCATCTTTTTTTTTGAAAAGAATGACTAAAATATATATATTGCCATGGAAGAATAAAAAGAAAAACGTAAAGAAAAAGCAAATGGGTAACTTTAGAAATCAGGAAAAAAGAGCATTTAAGAGACTTCTAGGCCAGGCGCGGTAGCTCACATCTGTAATCCCAGCACTTTGGAAGTCCGAGGCGGACGGATCACAGGTCAGGAGTTCGAGACCAGCCTGCCCAATATGGTGAAACCCTGCCTCTACTAAAAATACAAAAACTAGCCAGGCATGGTAGCAGGTCCTGTAGTCCCAGCTACTGAGGAGGCTGAGGCAGGAGAATTGCTTGAACCTGGAAGGCGGAAGTTGCAGTGAGCTGAGATCGCGCCACTGCACTCCAGCCTGGGTGACAGAGAAAGACTCTGTCTCAAAAAAAAAAAAAAAAAAAAAAAAGAACACACCCACACAGAGAGACTTCTATGTGTACAAGTAAATCAAATAATCTGATAGAAAAATATGAATTACTAACTTTGCCTTAGGAAACATTTAAACAATCAATACCAACAAAAGAAAATGAAAGGCAGTCAAAGCTTTCCCACTGAAATAAGGCGTCATGATGAGATGAGCTTTCTTGATGCTGGGCATTCTTGTAATTGGTCATGTTCTTTGCTTATGGGCTGTTATAATAGATACTGATTCCTATTTGGGACCTAAGTGTAAGCCAGGATAACTCTCATACCCACGTATGGTCTCCATCTTTCATACTTGTCACTTTGCAGAGTTAGAAAAAGGTTGTAGCCCTAGACACTTGTCAAAACTCTCATGGAAAAAAAATAACCAATACTGCCTTACTGGCAAGCTTTGTTTATGATATTTGTATTATTCTAATGAAGCCATTAGCAAGTGTGGCCTACTGTAGTCAAGTGAGATTGTTCAGTTGAGCCTACAACTACTGGATGTTATACACAGGGAGAGATTCCTTTTATTTGCACTTATCAAAATGTTACTGGTTTCATCTAATAGCAGCGGGTGGTCAGGTGAGGTGTGGAGTAGCCTGTGTAGCACCTGCAACTAGTTACATAGTTTAAAGATACACCTAACACCTGAGAACCATTAGGATGGTGCCATGGATATTCCTCTCCTGGTCATAATGAGCCCATGGTTTTGTGATTCTAAGAGAAGAGAGAATTTTGAATAAGATGTTCAATGTCATTCTTCTAGGAAGAATTAGCAAAAAATGTAAAACGTGCTATAATAGAGAGTTGAGCAAAAGTTTCCTTGAGACCTGGGAAAAAAGTTTCAAAGAGCTTTCATGGATAAAAATTATATTTAATCTAGCTCTTAAGACAGGTATTTCTTCTTTGAGAAATGTCTACTCCGATCTCTTGCTCATTTTTATTCAGATTTTTTTGCTATTGAGTTTTTTGAGTTTCTTACATATTCTGGTTATTGAGTTCCTTATAGATTATTGTGAGTTGAATAGTTTGCAAATATTTTCTCCCATTCTATAGGTTGTCTCTTTGCCAACAGGCATATACAAAATAAGCTCAACATATATAATCATCAGAGAAATGCAAATTAAAACCACAATGAGATATCATTTCACTCCAGTTAAAAATGGCTTTTATAAAATAGAGAAAATAACAAATGCTAGCAAAGATGTAGATAAAGTTAAGCTCGTACACTGTTGGTAGGAATGTAAATTGGTATAGACATTATGAAAAATAGTATGAAGAATCCTCAAAAAAAATAAAAGTAGAACTACCACATGATCCAGCAATTCCACTGCTGGGTATATAGATCCAAAAGAAAGAAATTCAGTATATTAAGAGATATCTGTACTCCCATGTTTATTGCAGCACTACTCACAATAGCCAAGATATGAAATAAATATAAATGTCCATCAACCAATGAATGGATAAGAAAAAGTGGAACATATATAAAATGAAATATTATTCAGCCATAAAGTAGAAAGATATCCTTTGTAATTACATGGTTGGAACTGGAGGACATTATGTCAAGTGAAATAAGCCAGCCACAGGAAGACAAATACACATGTTCTCATTCATAGGTGGGAGCTTAAAAAATTATCTTATGAAGGTGGAAAGTAGAATGATGATTACCAGAGGCTGGTACAGGTAGTGGGAATGGGGGGGAAAAGGGGTTGGTAAATGGGTACAAAAATTCAGTTAGATTGTAAGAATAAGATCTAGTGTTTGGTAGCACAGTAGAGTGACTATAGTTAACAATAAATTATTGTATATTTCCAAATAACTAGAGAGGGTTTGGAATGTTCCCAACACAAAAACATGATAAATGTTTTAGGTGATGGGTGTCCAGATACCTTAATTTGAGCATAATACATTGTACACTTCTATCAAAATATTTCACATACCCCTTAAATGCATACAACTATTATGTACTCATAAAAATTAAAACAATTTAAATTTTTTAAAAGATAGATAGGCAGCATATTACCAGTTTGAAAAAAGAAAGTTGAGGGAAGCATCCTAGGTAGACAGAGAAAATGATCTCAATGCAGTTTTTAAAACATGATGCCATTCTACCTATCTAGTACGTTCTACATTCTGCCCATGTATCAGTTCTAAGTTTTGAGAAGTTTGTTTTGGCTATTATATGGATATATATAGAATTAAACACCAATGATTGAATTAGAAAAAGTCATTTATGGGTGCACTTCATTGTAATCTTTAAGTCTGATTAAATAGCTGCTTTAGAAAAATATTTCATTTCATGCTTCGCAAACTATGAATACTGAGTAAATCACATTGAAAATGATTATTGTAATGTGAAGAAAATGATATTACTAATTCTATCATTGGTTCTAATTTAACACAAATAATTCTTTCTTATGAATTATATATGACATTTTCTAAAATGCGATTGTGATTCTGATGGCTGCACCTGTTTTCCTGAGTCTGAGAGCAGTGCGAGCACTGCCTAAGGAATCTGTACATCCACCAGCAAGACATACTGCATGAACTTTGAGTAAGTTCTTCTCATATTGAGGATATTTAGTAAGTATGCATCTGCCTGACAAGCAACAACTTAGATGACAATTTAAATCTTTAAGATTAGATGGTCATTTTCTAAAGTAAGCACCTGATACCCTGAAATATAATGCACTTCAGAATTGCCCTTCTCATCTGAACTGGTGGGTTCAGACAGTTGTATACATTAACATTAGTTCCAAATTACCAGGACCAGCCACAAAATTTGCAGGGCCCAAAGAAAAATAAAATTCAGGGCTCTGTTTGAAAAAGCAGGATAAAAGCTCTTTCTTTCTCATCCAGTCTCTCTAGGTTTACCACTTAATGCCTGTTCCACTGGACACAGGGATGCTTACAGAGTGAACACAGACCTTCACAATCCCTGGAGCCCTACCTTTTAACTTATGACTGCAGTGCTTTGGTCCCCACTGAGATAGAGGGAAGCAGCATATGGGAGGGAAAATAGGTAGCCAGTAACTCATCCAGGGAAATGTGGAACCAACCCCGAGGGGAAGCGCTGAGATCCTAGTCACATGTCATTGTCCGATCAGGCTTCACTTTTAAAACACAAATTGAAAGATAAAACAATTAAAATCATCAAGATGGTGACTGTAGACCTCAATAAAACCCCAAGTGCCATGGGGTGCAGTTATGAAGGTGGGCTGCATGTATGGAGGGATTGTGGTTTTGGAGGTGGGTACTTCTGAACACTGAGCACAGGGGCCTGTGCAAATGCACTGGTCACACACTTATGAAGCTGATCCTGCAAGTCTGTCACAAATAGATGCTTTAATCTGTCCCACTCCAAACTTTTACATTAAAGTCCAAAATAACACCAACCACACACTCAGTTTAGATTGGTATTATGGTTTATTGTGGGTGTTTTTTCATTCAAGAGTCACTACAGAAGAACAATGTGCATGAAAGAAAAGTAGTAACATGAACAATAGTAAAAAGAATGCATTGAAATATTTATATGCCAAATCACTGTTTTTATTAGTAAATTACAAATACCCACTTGTTAAAGTTTTTGCAATTTTACCTAGAAAAATAGAATTTTTATCAATTCTTGCAACCTTTTCCCTTTAAAATTAGGACATAATTTGTAAGGTCTATCTACAATATTCAAATACTTGAAAAATGAATTTGGTGAAATTCCCTAAGAAAATAAGCTATAGGTATTAAAGAAGATATAGAAGCTCTGTTGTCCATGAAACATCAGTATTCACACAAGAAAAAAACTGCTTTTATTACTATCTGAAACTGTATCTCTTTTTTCACATATGTATATTGACGGGGTTTAGAACATGCTACTCCAAAATATGGCTCCTTGGCATACTGGGTATTTTAAGCTTAAGAAATTTGAGAAAACCACAGAAGCAGGAAGGTGTCCCTGACCTTCTCCTGATCTTCTCCCTGAAGCAGATCATAAAATTCTTACGTGAGAGATGCCTCCCATACACCAAGGAAAGGAGCACTTACCTCTGAAGACAAAACATCACAGAGAAGAATCTGAACAGGCTTTGCTCTGTTTCCTCTAGTTTATTACCATTAGATCATATTTTTTTATTCACTCATGCGTCTCCAAAAGCATTCCCATTTTCATCAAAACTAGCATAAAAATACCCAGGTCTACCCGTTTCTTCTGGTCTTCTTTTCTTTATAAATGCTTCTATGTCACATAAAACTTATATTTTAAAAATTTGTATGTTTTTCTCTTGTTAATCTCGTTAGTCTTGTTTCAGAAGCTTCAGCTATGAATCTAAGAAAGGGCATAGAAAAGAATATTTTCCTATGATATGCCCATGTAGAATATCATCAGTTTGAAAAAAAATTGTCAATTATTTTGCCAATTAATTTAATTCAGTTGAAATAAATGTTAACATAATATTTAATAATTATGGAAATTAGATACATAGATATTTCTGAGATGGAGTCTCGCTCTGTTGCCAGGCTGGAGGGCAGTGGCACGATCTAGGCTCACTGCAACTTCCGCCTTCGAAGTTCAAGCAATTCTCCTGCCTCAGCCTCTGTACTACTGTACTGTACTCTGTACTGTACTCTGTACTCAGCTACTGTAATCCCAGTAGCTGGGATTACAGGTGCCTGCCACCACGCCCAACTAATTTTTGTAATTTTAGTAGCGATGGGGTTTCACCATGTTGGCCAGGATGCTCTCGATCTCCTGACCTCGCGATTCCCCCGCCTCGGCCTCCCAGAGCGCTGGGATTACAGGCTTGAGCCCGCCCGGCCGGAAATTATATTTCATGAAGGATGTCATTAAGGTTACTACGATATAGTAACTTTTTAAGATACTGAAAATATCCTTATACAATTATTCGATATGTGTATTGTAAAAAAACGTTGAAAAGCTTATCTTAGAAGCCTAGCTCAGACTTAATTTGGGATTTTTTTGTCAACCTTTTGAAAAAATTGTAATATTATTATATACATTTTAGGATTAAATATCAAAGTCAAATTCTAGCACAGAAAAGGAGTAAATGATGTAAAACGAAAATGTTTTTCCGTCTCTTACATCCAAGTTGAAAATATTATCATGAAAAATGTTTTCTAGAAATCCCTTTCTACCGCCTGTTATGGGCACAAATAAACAATTAAATTAGTTAAGATCACCACCAGCTTCTTATAATTAAGTGTAAATTCCAATCACTTACACAGTACTCCTTCTACAGGAATTAAGCAATATTAATTAAATCATTTATTTATTTTATGTGCAATTCTATAGTACTTCCTTAGTTATAGGCTAACATTGAACTTTTTATATAAATTGGTTAATTAGCAAATGCTGATGAACTCTAAATACAGTGCCTGGTAGGATGTGATGTTTTTGGAGTCTGGGGCTCATAATTAAGTTCCATCCCATGGTAGGTCTGAGAATCTGTACAAGAAAGTTTTTGAGACTCAGTTTTCCTTTCTGTAAACAACAACAACAAAAAGGATAGACATTAATATCTAGCCCCCAAGGTTGATGACAAAAGTAAATGAGAGCATAGGTAAAAAAGAATTTGCAATGTTCATTTATTTCCCCTTTATAAAGAGACATAAACAGTCAACAGATATAAATTTTTGTAGATCACTCCACAGGAATGCTGAACAAGCTACCCAAGAGCTTGATTCTTGAAAAGGACCCAAGGCTAGTTGGCACACCTCGATGGGAGAGCTGTCATACACCCTGAGTCCAATCTCTGACAACTGAAGGAGGTCGCAGTAGCAGATATGCCAAGAAATGAAACTAGAATCAAAGTAACTCTCTTGCTTTTTCCTTTGCTGTTATTAAGAATATCAGCATGTGCCATTTTTGCAATCAAAGAGTTGTAAATACCCTCTAATATTTAATTATTTTGGGGTAATACAATACAGAGCATAAAAAGTACTACAGTATAAATGCTAAAAGACCCAATTTAGAAAGTCACCAGAATACTGTCATTTTCCACGAACACAGAAAAGCACACGAAATGCGAACATTTACTGCATCATCTGAGGAAGTGGGGGATTCAGCTATATAAAACAAGGATGTTTTCTCTAGGATGTTTCTTGATCCTAACTAATGGTGTTCAGAGGATAATTTGTTGTGTTTTTTTGTTTTGTTTTGTTTTGTTTTCCCTGAAAAAGCTCTGCTTTCAGAATGTTTCCATCCAGAGGATCATTTGTTGTGTTTTTTTGTTTTGTTTTGTTTTGTTTTCCCTGAAAAAGCTCTGCTTTCAGAATGTTTCCATCAACCTAAGCTAAGCAGGGATTTTATTCATGATAATGATTGTGAACTGTTTTCTCTACAGCCAAAAATGTTTTTGAAAACTTTTTCATCCTAAATCCCTGTTTTCCTGCTCCTCCTTTTAATTTCCTTTTTATTCACTGATGTGCTGCTTACAGAAACTGTTGCAGCCAGATTGGAGAGCGCTGTGAAATGAATGGCTGTGATATTTATCCCTCCTTCTGGCAAAACTTCTTTGTGTAACTGCATTAAACCCTGCGGAATCTAATGTTAACATGTGCATATTTTACTAAGTTCCATTGGAAATGAGGCATGCTGGAAGAATGACATCATTTTTTCATGGTGGAATGAGAGTACCTTCAATCAGAATAGAATCAAAATGCTAACATTTCTCCCTCCTCCTTGTTTAAACATTTTTGTCAAACCATTTCATTTCCATTTTTAATTTATTACTTGAAACAAGTAATAACAATACTTCCCTCTCTAATATCCACTGATGCTTTTCAGCCATAAAATGCATTAGACAAGCAATCAAATGCTGCTTTCATCTTTATAAAATCCCA
This sequence comes from Pan paniscus, assembly GCF_029289425.2. Taxonomy (NCBI): domain Eukaryota; kingdom Metazoa; phylum Chordata; class Mammalia; order Primates; family Hominidae; genus Pan; species Pan paniscus. The sequence goes on along the minus strand of NC_073253.2, from coordinate 116,058,170 downwards.
CTTCTTTTTCCCTCTGGCTTTCAAATAAATGACAAAATGCCTTCCATGAATCAGCAAGTTGGATTTTGTGGGTTGCAATTTTATGAATTAATCAGGTTAACTTGTCTCCCTTACCAAAACACAAGCAGGGTTAGAAGTCAAAAACAGTTTGGTCAGCCATGACTAATCTGCTGAATACAATCACGTTAAATTCTGGAAAAGGAATCTGGGATTTTCCTCTGTTATTAAGGTCCCTGAAGCTACTGGACTTGGGAAAACATCTAGTTGTCTATTCAAGAGGGCGTCTCTATTCTCCACTTCCTTTTTTAAAACATTGTACTCAAAAGACATTAGAAATAAAGCAAAATAAAATATATACAACTTAAATTTTATTTTTCTTCTAAAATGTTTTTCTCTTTAGGCAAACATGAATAATGTAAGATTAAGGATAGGAAAAATGTCTTGCTCCAACTACAATAGAATGGTGTTTCTTGAAAGCTCTTGAAAGTGCAACATTAATAAAATCTCTTAAAATGGTTCTGTTTTACTTGAGCAGAATAAGATATCCTACAAGTTTAATTGGCAGGTATCTAGGATATTTTTTACTTAACCTGAGAATGGGTCAATTCCTTACCACCTGTCTTTTTTTAACACCTATTATTCTTGTAAATTAGACAAATAACTGAATGATCAGCAGTCTTTATTGCCATTAAACTTGTAATTAATTTTAGGTTTTAGGCATCTTAACATTGCCAGGATATTTCCCAAATAGTATTTAATAACATAGTGTTATTAATACTCCAAAAGAAGTAAACTACACTATCGAAGTGCCACTGTCATACTATGTTCAGAATTAAATATAATAACTTCCATAATGGTGAAACCAAAAGTAGTTTCAGTGTTTGGTTCTAACTGTATTTTTGGTTCAGATAGAGTCTAATAAAGTCAACTTAATATTTTCTCTTTTACTTCCATGAACAATATGCAAACATATAGCACGTATGATTTCCACATTTTTAATTTTGCATTATCAATCAGCACTGACTTTAATAGATTCCCAGTATTCAGTGCGCTTCTGCATATATTGGATTCAGAGGACAATAAACTTAGTAAGACACTGTGGTATGTATAATGAAATAAATCAGAAGGCCTCTTTTTAGTCCTGGCTTTTTCACTTCCTATGTATATCACTAGTCTAGATATTGAAATTTTATGGTTCTCAGATTCTCATCTGACAAATGTAGATTTGGATAATAAAACCTGGAGAAATGCTTCATAATAAACCATAAAGGACAAAACTAATGAGAATAGGGAAAAATGAGCAAAAAGGAAGGAGCAGGTGGGGAACTTACTCACGTGAAATTCAAGTCTTGCCTGATAGCTCAAAATTGCTAAAAAATACCAAATTTGAGGCTGAAAATAATTATGTTTTAAGTACGAAATAAAATATACAAAATAAAACACAACAGCAATTTTAAATTTGTATTACTTTTAGAAAAAGTTAAATAATAAGCGTATTTAACCTCTTATTGATAAATGTTAACAAGCACAGTGTCCGACATATGGCTGGCACTCAATAAGTAGGTTGAATAAATATATTGAACAATAAAACTCATTTGGTTATTTTCATTGCCTTAAAGTTATTAAACTTGATGATATGTTAAAAATTATTCACATCAAGTCTGCGAAAATGTCTCTTTGCCCTGGTGTTAACCTCTACTAATTTCTCATAGAGGTTCTCTATGAGAACCAAGAGCTTGGGGACCAAGCTGTGGTAATAGAAGTTGTTGTTGTTGTTTTAATTTACACCAAATTTCCTCCAGCCTTCTAGGATTTCTGAATTTAATTCAGATCACATAATATCTTAAACAAAATTTTGGATAGTGTTGCTTTATTTATACAATTTAAGCCTGTAAACCCCTACATTCTACAACCCCTATTACTGCATAAACCTTTGATCAACAATAATAAGAATTATGGTCAGAATAAAAACAGAGCAATACTTTTTAGAACATTAATACATATGTATTTTACAATTCATTATTAATTTTGATCCTATTCTGCAAATTTTGATATGAGAGAGACTTTAACAAAGATTGCAATGAAGTACAAATACAAATATAATCTATGAGAAATTTAAACATTATCTGTTATCTCTCTGTTTTGAAATAAATGATTTTAAATCTCAAATTCTTTTATTTAGTTGGTATTGTATTCTGTACATGAAACAGGAAATCATGTGAATTCCTCAAACTATTTTGGAACCTTATTTATCTATGCTCTTAATAACAGTCATTTAGAAAACTAAAATCCAAGCTCTAATGTTTAGAGCTCATATTGAAGTTTTCATTTCACTCCTTCCATGAATTCATGGATTTTCTATTACTTAGTATTAAGCAAAGTCTAGAATTTCCATAGAGTTTTCTCTAATCCAGTTATAGAAATATTTATTGAAAATGTACATATGTGGCCTGAACTGCCCAAAGTGCTTGAAAACCAAAGATGAAAAGATGTTAAAGTACCAAATGATTTTTGAGCAGAAATATAAGAATGATGAACTCCACTTTGGGGAATTGGAAAAGACTTTGAAGCCCAGCTTCCTTATGAAGGATGAATAGAATTTCAACAAGGGAGGGAAAATCACTGAGGCAAAGTAGGAACAGAGTAAAACATACATATCCAATGATGACGAGAAATCAATGTAGTTAGCCCCTAGACTCCAGTGGGAGCAGCAACAGTGAGAGACAAAGCCCCAGAGGGAGCTTAGACCTGCATTTATAAGATCCTGACTGCCCTGCTGTAGTTAGGATGTTACCATGTAGACAGTAGGAAGACAGATCTTTTAGTGTTTTTATCTGGAAAGTAAGCTGGTTAGATTTATAGTTTAGGCCAGGCATGGTGGCTCACACCTGTAATCTCAGCACTTTGGGAGACCAAGGTGGGTGTATCACCTGAGGTCAAGAGTTCGAGACCAGCCTGGACAACATGGTGAAACCCCATCTCTACTAAAAATACAAAAAAAAAAAAAAATAGCCAGGCGTAGCAGCAGGTGCCTGTAATCCCAGCTACTCGGGAGGCTGAGGCTGGAGAATCGCTTGAGCCTGAGAGGTGGAGGTTGCCATGAGCCGAGAATGTGCCATTGCACTCCAGCCTGGGCAACAAGAGTGAAACTCCATCTAAAAAAAAAAAAAGGAGTAAGAAAAAGAAAAAAGGAAAAGATGTATAGTTTAGAAAGATGTCTATCCAGTGGTGTGAAGAATGAAATGGAAATGAACAGAATCAGGAATAGCAGGTTAGGAAACAATTAATGCTATATTTCAACTAAAAGAAAATGAGATATTGAACTGAGAAAATGGCAGCAGGGGTAGAGACGAGGGGGTGGATTTGATTATTATTTAGGGTGTAGAATGGACAACACATGAAAAATAATTGAAGTTGAAAATGAGGAGGTGAGGAACATTTCCTATTATTGTTTCTGGTCTAGTGACTTGGACTGATAGTAATGCCATTTCCTAAGACAGGAGAAGAGGACAAAGAGGAGATTATGGAAAAATACCTACTTAACTGTATAGTATATGCTATTATGCAAAATAATCAATGTGTATCACAAATAATATGTAATATATCAAGTGTAAATTTTCAACATGTTGGTTAAAGTGGAAAGTCTAATTTCTTAAATCACAAGTTGTCCAAAAGGGACTCTTTGTTGATATTGTTTCTATTAATAAAAAGGATTCAACTGGGAATCTTTAAACTTTATTTTAGTAAGTGTCATGCCTTTAATGAGTAAGGTTAGAGTATGTGCGGAAAAACAATGCCTGAAAGAGAAGCTTGGCTGCATGGAAGGAAGATAATGTGTGATTAATACAGTAAAACTCTTTGAGGTTGTAAATAAATCCAGTGGCTGGCTTTTGAAGTCATAAATACCTTAAGAGAATCAGATGAAAGCTATAGACCTGCTCTCTTATAAATATTCAGATTTATGTACATAATATTTTGCTTATGATTGTAAGATGGCTATTCATGGACTCCCTTGTATTGCAGGGACCTTAGCTTAATTAAGATCCCTTGGTTTAGAGTTTAGAGTTGGACAAGTTTAGTTGTAGAAAAGTATTATTTTAAAAATCACATATAGATTTAGTGGTATCCTTTTAGTACTAATAGGGAATTTCTCCCTTCCAAGTAAATTCCTAAAGATCAGGGTTTTACAATTCAGCAGGATTGACAGTTGTGCTAAATAATCTTTTATTGGGGTTGAGAAGCAGAGACTTGCCTGTGAACTGTAGAATGATCAGTAGCATCGGGTGGCTTCTATGCACTTTGTCAAATTTCTCCTAGAAGTTAAAATTGCCCCTGTTTGAGAGGTCTTACTACAGAGAATAATATTTATACATATAAAATTCCAACATAAGAAATCAAGTTAGGTATTATTTTTCTGAAGAAAAAAATTCATGAGAAAATTTTCTAGAATAGAACTACAAAGTGCGTAACCAGACAAAGCCACAGTTGAGCTTTCCTGTTTTGGGGGAACAACACAATCTTTTCTCCTGCATCCCTATTCTGTTATATAAGTGAAACTTATCCCTTCTCCATAGGTAGCTAAGAATCGTACAATTAAATCATGAAACCATAGCAGCTGCTTTTTACCTCTTTGCTTTCCTCTTGTTTAGAAAAAGTAATCTCCTCTTTAAGAAATTAAATACTCAACCTTAAGAAACTGAGAAACTGATATTTTCATAGCAACAGGAAATCTATCAACTCAAAAATAAAACATTATAAAAGCTAGCTAGTAATTAAATACACTACCATTTGCAGTGTGACTTTATAAACACATTAACTTTATCAAGTTTTGTAAGGGGTAATCTGCAAGCTACGGAATATCAAGTACAAAAATATGTTAATACCCACACATAGAGATGCTTATTAATATTCAATATAAAGGCTGTTTACATCTTTTTGCTATTTCTGCCTTGCTCCACAAAACAATGCATTTAGTCTGCCTTTATCATAATTTATATTTCTTTGTACTTCATATTTTTCAGTAAACTAGACATCTGTGTTTGTTCCCTGTACTCATTTACTTGTCTCCTAATAATATCCCCCATCTTTATTCTAGTGGACATTCCCTCTCCAACTCTTAGCTCACATGATTCTGATAGTCTGGCAGAGAGATAGCCATCTTTCCTTCAAAAAAAACAAAAATAGAACACCTAATTTTTAGTTAAGTAGTTGACCATGTAGAATAAATTCTAACTTGAAGTTAGGTGTGGCCGTGTGACAAAGTCAGAAAAGGAAAGAAATGAAAGTATTGAGTGGCAGCTTCTGGAAACCTTTTGAAAAGAAAGCTAGACCCATACCTGTGGCCAACAATTTTCTTCCATTCCTCCTACTACTGACTAGAACATTGATTTGATAGCTGTAGCTCTGGCTGCCATTTTAAACAGTTAGTATGAACTTACTATGTCAGGAATGGCCAAGAGGAACATTCAAAACAAACTCAGTCCTTATGGACTTTGTAGACCAGAGCTGCCATATGAGCCCTCATCTGCCTCAAGGCTTCTTTGTAAGAAATACACTTGTACCTTATTGTTTTCAAGTCACTGTGATTTGGGGACTCTTATTCATGTGGGAACCTAATCTTAACTGATACTAATAAAAATTTTAACTGACACTGGGTAAGAGTCTTAACGGATACTAGTAAGAATCCATTCTCAAGTCAGGTTGGAGTCTGTGATCTAAGTCAAAGCCACACACAGATTACATTCCTTTGTTTCAGAAGTAGACACATGCTATAGCAATATCTATATAATATAGTATACTTACAGTACCTCAAGACTATTGTTCTTCCAGAAAAATTTGGGTGAAAGAGGTACAAAGATGATGTGAATCAAAAGTCCAAAATATCTAGTATATTTTGGCTTAAATGTAAAAATTCGTATGAGCTTCAGATAAAGTAAAATCTTCATGTGAAAACTGTATATGGCTTGAAGGGATGGGACTGAACAGCCTCAGGGTTATGCTATTAAAACAAATATTTAGAGAGCCATGGAAGATGTTTTGTGAGCATCGAAGACTGTAAATGAGATAGTCTGATGTGAACTTAACAAATTCTGGAATTTGTAGAAAACCATGGTATTTGGTGCCTAATTGCATCAAACATTTTGTGACAAAGCATTATCCATCAAGCTAAATCATCTTATATCCATTCCACTCAGCCCTTCTAGGTGGTTGACTAGTCTGTGAGAAAGAATAAAGAAGTTAGTAGCTTTTAAAATGTGGCAGAATTTTTTAAAGTACTAATAATGCTAGGAAATATTGAGTTCATTAATAATACATAAGCTTTACATTAACGGTATATCTCAAGTAATTATTACTAATGGCCACAATCACATTCAACCATTATTGAATTATGCATTCTATATGTCAGGTACTATTGTATATACTCCAGATACAGTAGTAAACAAAAGAGATTAAAGATTACAGATGAGATTACATGGTAAAGTAAGCTAAGTCAAAATTTAGGAGGGTTTTGGAGTTTGAGTGAGGAGTAGAAGAGGCAGAAAAACGCTTCTCAGATGAGAAGAAACATCTTAGGATTTTGGAACAGTTAAAAAGGAAGAAAACAGTGCTTGCAATACTTCATGTTTTGAGTTTTGCATATTGCTTAAATTTGAAAAGATTCATTTACTTGTCAAATCTCAGAGATAGGACATGGCAGGTACATGATATTCCTATGCTTGTTTTTTAATGTTAACATATTCTTTCATCTTTGAATTAATACATGATTATTTAAAATCCTTGGAAAATAAGAACAGCTTAAAGAAAGGATATAATATCAATCTGACACTCAGAGGCATCCACTATTATAGCTTTCTTTTATTCCAGTTTTTAAACATTTTTTCTTATTTGATCTAATTTTCAATGCATATTTTTATAACATAAAAATCACTGGAATATAATTATTTAATGGCTACATAATATTTCATATAATATGAAGTCATGTTTCTAGTCATTTTTAAAATTAAAGTATATATTTTCATAATATAAAATATACTAACAAATATCTTGGACATAGGATTTCAGCATTCAAGCAGTGCTGAGTTGGTACGGTTCACTGTTAATCCCCTTCAGACTGGAGCACTCTGAGTTGAGAGCTGGTGATTGCTGCTTCCTCTCTCTCATTCACCACTCTTGACATCCAGCCATCTCCTTTGCATAAAAGTTCATTTATGAATAATAAAAATGACTTTATTGTGGTTTCACCCTTAGTGTCATATTCCCTGACAAGCTTTGAGATTGAATTAGGTTTCCATAGAGACATCTCTCGATTGTATAGTGGCCTGTCCTAAAGCTCAAATCTCCTCACTCTACTAAAGGGATGATGATGTAAACTGCCAGAATCAAGACATCTGCTTTTGTGTATAGTATGCTGCATCATCTCTTATGCTATTCTCTGGCTCATACCTGGTCATGGTCAGAACTACTGCAATGTGTTTGGGTTGTTGCTAATGCATGTTGCATCATTTTGAGTATTAGTGCTCATTTTTAAGTAGAAAAATAGCTTTAAAAATTCCTTCTTTTAGCAGTCCATAACCAGAAAGCACATTCTTTGCCTATAATCTTTAAAATGTTTAATATATATTTAAAGTATACCTAAAGATGGTTCATGTATTATCAGAAAGGATTTCTGTCCATTGGTTTATTCTTTAGTCAACAAAAATACATCTAACTTACTTAATTTGAACCATGAACAATACAAGGTACCAGAAATGAATAAATGAATGTTATATTATCTTATAATTAAAGAATTCCCAAATCCAATAATAAAGATAGACATTCAAATAAATAGAAAATATGCAAGGTGTGTGTGTGTGTGTGTGAGAGAGAGAGAGAGAGAGAGAGAGAGAGAGTGTTCCAATAAGTCAAATACTCACAGAGTTATGGGAATTCAGAAAAGCTAGTAAATGAGTTGTATGTCCTTGCAAAAAGATGATGATATCTCAATTTTGTTATAAAGTATTTGTAAGAATTTACAAAGCAGAGGCAAGTAGGGAGAGCTAGTCAGTGAAAACAGTGTGTGCAATAAAAGTTATGAAAATTGGGTTATTTGTCTACTTGAGTTGTAGGTGCTCCCTATATTTTTTATAAATAAACCCTTTATCAGATACATGATTTGCAAGTATTTTCTCTCATTCTTTAGATTGTCTTTTTATTCTGTTGATTATTCCTTTTGTTTTGCAGAACATTTTTAGTGTGATACAGTCTCACTTGGCTATTTATGTTTTTGTTGCCTCCTTTTCGTATCTTAGTAAAAAATCATTTCCAAGATCAATGTCAAAAAACTTTTCCCTTTGTTTTTGTCTGGTAGTTTTATAGTTTCAGACCTTATGTTTATGTCTTCAATCTATTTAAAGTTGATTTTTCTGTATGATGTAAGGCAAGGGTCCAGTTGCCTCCTTTTACATGTGGATACCCAGTTTTCCCAACGCCATTTGTGGAAGAGACTAATATCTCCATCATGGATTCAACTGATCGTGTCTGAATGGATTTATTTATGGGCTGTCTATTCTGTTCTACTGGCTTATGTGTTTGTCTTTATGTCAGTGCTATAGAGTTTTAATTACCAGGGCCTCATAATACATTTTGAAATCAGGAAGTGGGATGACTCCAACTTTGTTCTTCTCTGTCAAGATTGTGTAGGCTATTTTGGGTCTTTTCTGGTTTCACATGAATTTTAGGATTTTCTTTACTTTATAAAAATGTAACTCAACAATTAACAATTACCCAATTTAAAAATGGGCAAAGGACTTGAAGAAACATTTTTTTCAAAGAAGACATACAAGTGACCAACAGCTGTAAGAAAAGACGCTCAACCTCATTATCAAAGAAATGAAAGTCAAAAGTACAACGAAATATCACCTCACACTTGTTAAGTTGGCTTTTATTAAAAAATCAAAACAAGTGTCAGTGAGGATATGACAAAATTAGAACCTTTGTACACTGTTGGCAGGAATGTAAATTGGTACAGTCATTAGAGAAAAGAGTATGAAGTCTCCTCAAAAAATTAAAAACAGGACTACCATATAATCCAGCAATTCCGCTTCTAGGCATATATCCAAATGAAATCAGTAAGTCAAAAAAAATCTGCATTCCAATGTTCATAGCAGCTTTAGTCGCAATAACCAAGAATTGGAAACAGCTCAACATCTACTGACAGATTAATGGATAAAGAAAATATGGTACATACATAGAATGAAATATTACTTGACCTTTAAAAGAAGTTCTGCAATAGAAACAACAAGGAATGGAAAATGAGAAGTTGTTCAGTAGTGTATAAAGTTTCAGTTGTGCTACATAAATAAGTGCTAGAGATCCGATGTACAATATAGTGCCATAGTTAACAATATGATATTATGCCCTTCAAAATTTATTAAGAGGGTAGATCTCATGTTGTGTGTCCTTACCACAAAAAGAGGGAGGGGGAGACACAAGAAAACTTTGGCATGTGTTGTATAGGTCTATTGCCATTACTGGTGATGGTATCATAGTGTTTGCATATGTCCACATTTACCAAATTATACACATTAAATATATGCAGTTTTTGTGTATCAAATACCTTAACAAAACTATTAAAAATCAGCTGTGTAGAAGTGTTGTTCTGAGGACTAAAGAAATTTAAAGGTTCAACATTGTCTGACATTAGGTGTATGAACCTCAAAAAAAAAATAAAGGCATGAAGACATGAGGTATCTTAATTTGAGGACACTGAGAAGTATTTTATTATTTTGTAGATCAGGTACATGTTGGAGGATGGGTGGCTGAGTTTGCATATATAAATTTTGGTAAGACTGTCCAAGACTTTGGGTTTTACTCTTAGAGTAATGATCAGGAGATAATGAATGACATCGTTTTAATTAATTTTTTAATTAGCTTCACAGCAATACAAAAAAGTATATCCACTGAAGACCACAGCTGTAGGCAATGTCTAAGCAGGGAAAGGAATCAATCAAACCTATTCTCAGATTATTTTCTTGCTCTTACTCTTAAATTAAATTTGCCAGATATGTGCTCCTTTCAAATATTTTTTGACTTTAATCAAAGTCTTAAAAATGTAAGCTGCAGCAACTCTGACTGCAACCATTTATTTGTTTTCAAAATAATTCTGCAAACCTTTGTTTTTCTCTTTGTAATTTCCTTCTTATAAAACCTCAGGTGAATATGATGAGTAAAGTGTATTATTCTCCCCATACTTATTGAGTATTAATTCAGGATTCAGAGTTCCTGAAGGCAGGTATTCACACCAGCTTCTATAATCAATTAGAGACAAAGTTGGAAAGTCAATAAATTCTATATATATTTTTTTTACCAAATAACTGATAATTTTCAAGGAATGAAGGTAAAAAAATCATTGCTTAAAATACTATAGAGACATCTCAAAATAAGGAAAATATGAGGGATTAAAATGAATAATTTATATTGAGAAAATAACGAATAAATTACAATAGCTAGCACTGTTTCTTTAAAAAATATTCTAGAATTATATTGTGTGGTGCATTTTATAAAGACCTATCTACAATCACTGAAAACAAGAATAAGGGAAAATAAAGATTTGTTTTTGAAAATTAAAATATGTATTGAGTGGAAACTACATATTGTATTATTTCATTTATGTGATATGACCAAATGAGGCAAATTGCTAAAGATAATTACTGGTTGATTTGGGCTGGGAGTAGGTGGATGAGAATTAACTTTCAATGAGGTTTCTTTCTGGGGTGATAAAACTATTTTAAAATTAGACTGTGGTGATGGTTGCATAATTCTGTAAATATACTGAGAAACAAACACTGTACCCTTTTAAGTGGTGACTTTTATAAAAACAATTTTATTGTGATATAATTGATATATCATAAAAGTGGAGTAGCAAGAGCTCAGTCACTCTAAGTTGTGAATTTTTTTAACGCAAAAGTTGTATTTGGAAGGGGTATTGGAATTGGGATGAGATATAGTGAGAACCTTGTTTCAGTGAAGTCTTATATTCAAGATTGCCATATCTGCTATAGCTTTTTCATTTGCCTTTCTTTAAATAGTGCCTTTTTAATAGGCAATTTCTTCCTGTGACATCATGTTTGTTGGACTGTTTTCAACTTCCCTTTGTGATTTGGCTGTTGTGAAATAGTACTTCCAAACTTTATGCAATCAAAGTAATTTCTGTATTCTCAGGGAGGTGAGATTACTGAATTTAGGACTCAGATGACAAAAAATCTTTGACTCTTCAAATTGGAGTGAAGGAGAACAGCTAATGCTGCATTTGTAACCCTTCACTTATGTCTTTCCTGACATCACTTTGCCCCAGTCATGGCATTTGCTCATATTGGTGATTGTAAAGAGCCATGCTTGAAAGGATTGTGAAATACAGTATTTTATTGGAGAGTATAATTAGCATAGAACTTTGTGAAAGTTTGCCTTTGATTTGGGCATGACAAAACATATTGCCTACTTCTATGGTGCCCTGAGGCATCACCAAGTCAACCAATGTCCTAAAATCCTGCAATCTGGACTGAGATGTTTTGTCTTTGTAATAACAAGACATTATTAACAGCTCTTAAAGATGAGAGCAGCCTAACACAAATGTGAATGTTAACTTTTAACCCTTTAAAATTATTTGCTGTTGGCCGGGCGCGGTGGCTCACGCCTGTAATCCCAGCACTTTGGGAGGCCGAGGCGGGCGGATCATGAGGTCAGGAGATCGAGACCATCTTGGCTAACACGGTGAAACCCCGTCTCTACTAAAAATACAAAAAATTAGCCGGGCGACGTGGCGGGCGCCTGTAGTCCCAGCTATTCGGGAGGCTGAGGCAGGAGAATGGCGTAAACCCCGGGGGGCGGAGCCTGCAGTGAGCCGAGATCGCGCCACTGCACTCCAGCCTGGGCGACAGAGCGAGACTCCGTCTCAAAAAAAAAAAAAAAAAAATTATTTGCTGTTAATTCTTGCTGTGTTCACATCAAAATGTTGTTATCCAGTTGTGACCATCTGTTCCCAAAATTTAAGCAAATGTAAGTGGAGTAACTTAAAGAATGGATACATAAACATTCTTGTTTTATTAATGTTTACATCAGATTTTAAAACATTTTCTCTTAGTATTCCAATTTCTGAAATAAAAAATCACTAATATTTGTCTTCATTCAGTCACCACTGAGGAGGAGATAAAACAGGTACTTTGAAATAAGTTTAAATCAAATATTCTACCTGCCAGAATTGACAATTAACCAGGATTATATTAACCCCATTTTTTTCATTTACTGGCATTAATAGAAGGGGCACCATTTGGGGAATTGTCAATTTGTAGCAATATGTCCAAAGGTCATTAATTTTTATCAAATGTTTATAATCATCTATTGTATACCCAACTCTATAATTAGCTGCTTATAGCCTTGTGGAAAAATAACGGTCTTGTGCTATATTGAGGATTACAGTTACTAGAAAATCAGTGCCATGGAAAATCAGAGTGAGCTGATTCACTTAAGATAAAATTTATGAAAAAAGAGGGAATTAAGCTGATTAATTAAAAGTGGGTAGAAATAAAAGTCACCACTTTGATAATGAAAACATAACCCACAAAGAAAGAAGATGTTTGCAATGTATATATGACACAATTGACTAGTTCTGAGTGTGTCAAAACTATGTGCATCAATGAAAAAAAGATATAATAGAAAAGTAATAAAATAGTTGAATAGAGAGTTCACATTGGATGAAATCCAAATGGCCAATAGATGTGTTTTCTTAATGCTTAACTTTATTAAGAAAAAGAAAAATGAAAATTAAAACCACAACATGATACCACTACATACTCTAGAATAGATAAAACAAAAGCAGGCAATGACTAGTTTTGGGAAGGAGGCAGTGCAACTGGAACCCTGGAATGCTGCTGGTGTCAGGTGTAAATTTGCATTAATACTTCGGAAAGCTATTTGAAGTATCTACTTAAGCTAAAAATACAGACACAAAACTCACGGATTCCATTTTTTGTGTATAACTAATACCTAGATAGCTTTACCAAAGTACAGGTACTAAAATATTTACAGCATTACTGTTTATAATAGCCCTAAACTGCGAAGGCCACTTATTAACTATATCTATAAACACTGGAATGGATAAATTGTGGTATGTTTCCATAACAGTAGTACACAGCAGTGAGAATAACCATCAAAATCCACACGCAACAACATGGTGAAGATTGTAAACACAGGATCAGTCAAAATAAGTTAGTTATAAAAGGCTATAAACTTACCTCTCCATGTATAAAACAGACAAAACTAAACAGTGGGATTAGAAATCAGGAAAGAAATTATCTTGAGTGTGAGAAATAGTGACTAAAAGGCATATGGGGGCTTTGGAAATGTTGGTAATAATCTATTTCTGGATATCAATGCTAGTTACATACTATGTTTAGTTTGAGAAAATTCATTGAGTTGTAAACTGATGATAGGTGGACATTAATGTATACATATTGCAATTCAATAAAGGTTTTTAAAAATGGATAAAAGAGGTTTAGAAAAGAAGGTAAAGAGGTTAATTTTTGTATTAAAGAATACTTTTTACAGCCAAATATTTTCAGGAAAAAATGTTCTTTTAAATGAAAGGCAGAACTTTGATAACTCTAAAAACTACCCCAGAGTTGGATGTTTTTCACAGTTTATATGATGCAATCTGCTTAAGCTGATTTATTCTAAACAGCTTTTCACCACTGTCACAGTCCAAAATCAACAACTGTTATTTATACATGTAAGAGACTTCCAAGGGACATTTGAATCATCAAAAACAGACTAAGATACATTCAACTTCTTTTAAGTCTATTTGGTTACACTGTCTCTCTTTAAACATCATTAGAGGCACATGCGATATGTAAGGGAAAATATTTCACAGATTATTTTCTGGTCATGCAATTGTTCATGACCCATTATTTATATTTTAAAGACCTTTTATTTCATTTTAGAACCATATAATTTTGTTCTCTTTCTGTCTTCCTTCTTAGAATTATATGGTGTTATAAGTAGAACATACATATTCGAAATCAAAATAAATATGTCAGGTTTCAAAAGACAGAGGATATCATTCAAACATCTTGGGAAAGGGTGAAGAATAAAGCACTCAGGAGGTAGGCTCTTCAGTCTTTTGCAGTCATGGTTATTCCTCAAAAAGGAGAAATGATCAACACAGGCATCCTAGGAAATGATGCAAATTTGGGGGGAGGTTTTACATTGTTGTATGATGAGAAAGGTTAATGAATTTAAATTTCAAAGTAGAACCATAAATGCCAGTGGGTGGCAGAAAGTGCTAATTATTAATTATCTAATTTTCGTGATGTTAATACGAAATGAAATACCTTTGACAGGTAATTGAGGATGACCTCTACAAGTAATAAGGTGCTTAATTAAGAACTTCTAAAATGCATTATATACACTTCTTTGCATTCTTCAGTTGTCAACACTAAAATAAAATTTAATCTTTCCCTTGATTAATCAAGGATTTAAAAATCTTCATCATATGTTATCCATAGTTAATAGGCCACCTCGCCAACTAGTTTTGAAAAGCCTGACACCAAAATCAGAAAAGGACATGAACACACAGCGATAAAACTACAGGCCAATATCTAGAATATAGACACAAAAAATCTTCAACAAAATACTAGCAAAGTAAACCCAAGAGCACATTAAAAAAAATTAAATAATGATCAAGTGGGATTTATCCAGGGATGCAAGGCTGGTATAACATAGACAAGTTGATAAATGTGACATATTACATCAAGAGACTGAAAAGATTAAAACATATGATAATCTCAATACATGCAGAAAACGCATTTGGTAAAATTCAATATGATTTCATGATAAAAACTTTCAACAAACTAGGCATAGAAGGAACACATACTTCAACATAATAAAGGCCATATATGATACACCCACAGAAAACATCACACTGAAAAGGGAAAGCTGAAAGCTTTTCCTCTAAGAACTAAAACAAGACAAATATGCCTTCTTTCACCACTACTACTCAACATAGTAATGGAAGTCCCAGCCAGAGCAATCAGACAAGAGAAAGAAATAAGAGTTCTCTAAACTTATAAACGTGAAGCCAAACTGACCCTCTTTACATTTAGACGATCCTACAGATTCCACCAAAAATCTCTGAGATCTGATAAGCAAATTCAGTAAAGTCTCAGGATACAAAATCAATATAAACAATCAGTAGCATATCTGTATATTAATAATAAACTAGCTGAAAAAGAAACGAAGAACCCAATTCTATTTATAATAGTTACAAAAATAAATAAAACACCTAGGAATAAATTTAACCAAGAAAGTGAAACACCTCTACAAGTAAACTTACAAAAAACTGATGAAAGAAATTGAAGAAGACATGAACAAAGAGAAAGATATCCCATGCTCATGGATTGGAAGAATTAATATTGTTAAAATGACCATACTATTCAAAGCAATCTAAAGATTAAGTATAATTTTTATCAAAATACCGACATCGTTCTTCATAGAAATAAAAAAATTCTAAAATTAATATGGAACCAAAAGAAAGCTCAAACAGTCAAAGCAATCCTGAGCAAAAAGGACAAAACTGTAGGTATCACATGACCTTACTTGGAAAATATGTCCAAGGTTATAGTAATAAAAACATTATTGCAGGCCAGGCATGGTGGCTCACACCTATAAGCCCAGCACTTTGGGAGTCCAAGGCGGGCTGATCACTTGAGGTCAGCCTGGCCAACATGGCGAAACCTCATCTCTACTAAAAATACAAAAAGAAGAGCCAGACGTGGTGGATTATGCACCTGTAATCCCACTTACTTGGGAGGCTGAGGCAGAATTGCTTGAACCAGGGAGGCAGAGGTTGCAGTGAGCCGATATCATGCCACTGAACTCCAGCCTGGGTGACAGAGTGAGACACTGCCTCAAAAAAAAAATATTGCTATTAAAATGGACACATAGACAAAAGGAACAGAATAAACAATCCAGAAACAAATCCACATATGTACAGCCAACTGATTTTTGTAAAAGGTGCCGAGTATGCCACAGACACATATTGGGAAAAATACATTATCTTTAGTACATGAGGCTGGGAAAACTGGATATTCATATGCAGAAAAATGACACTAGACCCATCTTACCACACACAAAAATCAACTCAAAGTGAATGAAAGACTTAAACCTAAGATCTCAAGTTACAATGTTAGTAGAAGAAAACAGAAAAATAACGACATTCGTATTGGCAAAAATATTATGGCTAAGACCTCAAAAGCACAGATAACAAAAACAGAAATAGACTAATGAAAGTATTTTAAATTAAATGCCTCTTCACAACAAGGGAAACAGTCAACAAAGAGACAACCTGTTGAGTGGGAGAAAATACTTGCAAAGTATTCATCTGACAAGGAACAAATATCTAGAACACACAAGGTACTCAAGCAATTCAACCAGGAGAAAACAATGCCCTTAAAAAGTGGGCAAAGAACCTGTATAGACATTTCTCAAAAGGAGACATACAAATGGCCAAGATTGCTTGAGCCCGGGAGAGCAGCCTGAGCAACATAGGGAGATTTCATTTCTAAAAAACAAAACAAAACAAAAAAAACAACATTAGTCAACATAATTAATCATCAGGGAAATGCAAAAATGCAAATCAAAACTACAACAATCACAATAATATATTATCTTACCCTACTTAGAAAAGGTGTCAAAAATAGATGCTGGCAAGGATGCAGAGAAAAAAGAAATCTAACATACTACTGTTAGGAATGTAAATTAATTATTATGAAAAACAGTATGGAGATTTCTTTAAAAACTAAAAATAGAAATACCATGAAAATTTGCATCTCCACTACTGGATATTTATCCAAGGAAAGGAAATTAACATATCAAAGTGATACTTGCCCTCCACCATGCTTATTAAAACACTATAGCAGTAGCAAAGATACATGGAATCAACCTAATTGTCCATCAACGAATGAATGAAAAGAAAATGTGGTATGTATAAACAGTGGAATAATAGCCATAAAAAAGACTGAAATTCTGTCACTTTCAGTAACATGGATGAAAACTGGAAGTCATTATGTAAAATTAGCCAAGCACAGTAAGATGAACATTGCATATTTTCGCTCATATATGGGAGGAAAAAAATGTTGATCTCATGGAGGTAGAGAATAGAATGATAGTTATCAAAGGCTGGGAAAGGTATGTTTTTGGGGGGAGGTAAATGAAGAGAGGTTGGTAAATGGGTACAAACATACAGTTAGACAGAATGAATAAATTCCAATGTTCAATAGCAGAGTAGGGTGAGTATTGTTAACAACAATATATTGTGTATTTTAAAATAGCTAGAAGAGAGGATTTGAAATGTTCCCAACACATAGAAATGATAATGTATATCTTTAATACCCTGTCTTGATCATTACACATTCTAGGCATATAACAAAATATTACATGTATCACATAAGTATGTACAAATATTAAGTACTGATAAAAAAAGACAAATCTAAACAAAATATACCTTGATTTTAAAATAAACTTTTGATTTATGTATAATTTTGCAACCTCTAACTAGTAGATCTAAACACTTATGCATGATTGCTAATACCACGAACAAGAGAGAATCAGGCATTTCCGTTATATTCCTCTTTATAGATACAGTCTTTGAGATATAGTCTATGGGTAGTTTTGCCAAGGGGAAAAAAAATCAAATCCTTATCTGGGCAAGATTCTACCTCCAAACACCATTAACAAAAAATGATCCTGTTATAAACTACCCCTCGGGGATGTAATCAGCAAAGTTCAGGCCATGAGAAATGTATGAGTTAAACAATCCAGTTTCCTCAAAAAATAAACTAGAAGAAATACAGAAGATATGGAGGGAACCATGCATAGAGATTAATTAAAATAGGCTTAAAATACATATGAAGCAATAGATACAGGAGGGCCTTGAGTCTTTATTTTTAATATAAAACAATGTATAATAATAAATTTTATATGTATAAGACAATTAGAAATGTTAACACTTAATATTTTATCCCATTAAGAATTAACATTAATTTCTTTAGAAAATGTGACCTGGTTTGGTCTCCCTCCAAAACAGATTCTGAAACAAGAACTGTAGGACAAGCAACTTGTTTGGGAGGTAATCTCAGGATACAAATAGAGAAGTGAGGAAGCAAGGCAAGGAAAGGAAGGGATTCCATACAAGATGCACTATCCATCAGGTTTTCATTGTGCTACTGGAGCTCAATCCTGCTGTAATGTATATCAAACTTCAGAGGTATCTTAACTGAGGGAGGCAAGCTGGGTAATTTATCCACTAAATTCCTATTTGATATTGGTCAAAGGTTGCTCCCTGGGGCCTTAACTCTCCAGCCCTTGCAGCTTATTCTACACAAAGGTCTAATGTGATCCTGTGGTCAGGAAAAATGAAAGTATTAGGTAAAGTCTCAGGTAATTAAGCAAGATGCTTTGGCTTTAGAGGTAAATGCTAAGGGGATATGAAAGAAGCACCAGGCTCAGTCCTGTAGTACCTTAAAGATGTAGTGGTGATGGTGAATAAAACAAGGGGTTTCTTGTTTTAGATATAACTACCAAAATTTTATAAATAAAATATGATACCTGGAATATGCTTTAAACTAATATGAGGGGGAGGGAGAAGATGCAAGTATAGATGAGACAGGTTTGGTCAGTAGTTAAAAATGGCTTAAGAGGGTATGGGTATATTGTATAATTCTATTTTCATATATATTTGAAACATTATTTCTATATGTCACCATATTTATATAAATTAATTTAAACATGAATTCTTACTGATATGCCCAACTTTTATCCATTACAACATGGCTTATTCTACCATCCTCCTCTTACTAATCTGTACATTTACTGCAACAGTGAGAAATATGGCTCCAATCATCCACCATTCATTTGCTTAATTATTCAATTCAATTATACATGTGTAGTAATATCAAAATTAACTTACACCCTGTTAAGAAACAACTTTATCAACAAGTACGCATATTTAGGTCTTTTTGCTTTTAGACTTAGAGACTCTAGTCCTATACAAAATGACTTAGATTAGCACCTTTTACACACACCCCCTTCAGAGAGCAATATTATTTCATACATTGTTATTAGAGTTAGGTTCTGTTGTCATATTGTGCATTCCTTTTGGGATCCCCCAAACTTCTAAATGATTTTCAAGAAACAACTTTAACAACAAGTGTATTTATGCAGTTCTTTTTGTCTTTAGACTTCAAGACTCTAAATCCTATCCAAAATTACTTAGGTCAGCACCTTTTACACACACCCACTTCAAAGAGATTGTTTCATATTTAATTTAGATTCTGTTATTATGAATTCTTTTGTGATCTCCAAAACTTTTAACTGATTTTTTAATTTGTATACATTAAGGTTCACTCTTTGTACTATAAAGTTTTATGAGTTATGACAAATACATAATGTTACAAGTCCACCATTACAATATCATAAAATTTAATTACTCTTTCTAAAGACAAAATCTCGTGCTTCATATCTTCAACCCTCTATGCCTCCTCCTGAGCTCATGGAAGCCACTTATATTTTTACTGTATCTATATTTTCTGCTTTTTCATATAGTGTTATATAATTAGAATCATATAGTATATAGCCTTTTTTAGACTTAAGAGTTCTTTATATGTTTTGGATACAAATCTCTATAAGATAAATGTTTTGGTAAGATTTTAATATAGCACTAAAATTATTGGGGTGATATGAATTGTAATGTATATCATAAGGGAAATTTTAAGAAATAATGGTATAGGCTGGGTGCGGTGGCTCACGCCTGTAATCCCAGCACTTTGGGAGGCCGAAGCAGGCAGATCATGAGGTCAGGAGATTGTTACCATCCTGGCTAACACGGTGAAACCCTGTCTCTACTAAAAATACAAAAAATTAGCCAGGCATGGTGGCAGGTGCCTGTAGTCCCAGCTACTTGGGAGGCTGAGGCAGGAGGATGGTGTGAACCTGGGAGGCAGAGCTTGCAGTGAGCTGAGATTGTGCCACTGCGCTCCAGCCTGAGTGACAGGAGCAAGACTCCGTCTCAAAAAAAAAAGAAAAAGAAACTATGGTACAAAAATCAATGTACAACTCTTCAATAACTGCAATTTCTATTTGTATCAGCAAGAATGTTCAAAAGGAAATATGCTCAAAATAAAAAATATGACAAAGTTATATAACTGATAGACAAATATATTTTTTAGACTAATGTATTAGTTTGTTTTCATAGTACTATAAAGAAATACCTGAGACTGGGTAATTTATAAACAAAGGAGGTTTATTGACTCACAGTTCTGCATGGCTGGGGAGGTCTCAGGACAGTTACACCAACAGGAGGCCAAGGGGAAGCAAGGCACGTCTTACATGGCAGCAGGAGAGAGAGAGTGCAGGAGAAACTGCCACTTTTAAACCATCAGATCTTGTGAGAACTCCCTCACTATCATAAGAACAGCATGGAGAAAACTTCCTCCATAATCCAGTCACCTCCTAGCAGATCCCCGCCTCAATATGCGGGGATTACAATTCTACATGAGATTTGGGTGGGGACACAAAGCAAAACCATATTAACTAAGTAAAAACAAAGCTTTCATTTTTCTCATGCTCTACAACAGAATGAAAATAACTTTCCAATTTCTTGAAGAGATCATATATAAAAGCTGATAACATCTAAATGAAATTCAAGAGCTGATGCATATGGGGCCTATGATACAGAGCCCAGCAACAATAAGTCTTGAGAAGTATTTGCTATTATTACTTTCACTTATTATGAAAATCAGTACTCATCTAAAAATACTATATTTGAGAATACAAAAAATTTGCATAACATATTTCATAATAAATATAAACTATTTCCATTATTTTTGCATCAAATTTGATTCCAAATAAGTTACTGACCTAAATGCATAATTACAAATACCTACAGTGAAAAAATAGTTAATGATGTTAATGAAGTTTTAACAATAAAGTTACAAGAATAATAGAGTAACATGTTAATGAAGTCTTGATTGACAATAAAATTACAAAAGTAGCCATATTAAAAATAGTTTTACATTCTAAGTTTACATGTAATTACTCACTCCTTATTTATCTCATAAATCATAGGTTAATGATAATTTTTTACTCCAATGCATTTGTCAAAATCTTCATAGAATGGTTATGAATATGAAAACTATAGTTCCATTTTTCTATTTAAATCGAGGCTAGCAATATCACCTTCGTTTTGAGTATATCAGTCGCTACAATTTCTCAAAATAAAAGCAGTAAGAGATTTATATTTGCCATTAGTTACACGTCGCCAATTCACCAAACCTATGATCTCAATTCATCTGGTATTATCTATAATTATTACTTTATTATTTAAAATTAAATGAAGAATATCATAATTCTGTGTTTAGAAATATTTGTGTCAAGGAGTATTTATAATATAATAACGACAAAATAAATTTAAATTATTTTCTTGATTTCAAACACCACATTATTTTTCTTTTACTATATAGCAAAAGAAAAAGAAAGCCAGTAGATCAAATTTTCACCCAGAAAACACTGCTGAAAGAACTCACAGATGAGACAAATGGAGAAACATTCCATACTCATGGAATGGAAGAATCACTATCATTAAAATGGCCATAATGCCCAAAGCAATCTACAGAGTCAACGCGATTACTGTCAAACTACCAATGTTATTATTCACAGAACTAGAAAAACTATCCAAAAATTCATATGGAACCAAAAAAGAACCTGAATAGCCAAAGAAATTCTATACCAAAAGAACGAAGCCAGAGGCATCATGTTACCCAACTTCAAACTGTACTATAAGGCTACAGTAACCAAAACATCATGGTAGTGGTACAAAAGCAGACAAATAGACCAAGAAGAGAATAAAGAACCCAAAAATAAGGCCACAAACCCACAGCCATCTGATCTTCAACAAAGTTAACAAAAATAAGCAATAAAGAAAGTACTCCCTGTTCAATAAATTGTGCTGGTATAGCTGGATGTCCATAGGCAGAAGAATAAAACTGGACCCCCTACCTACGTGTCCCCATATACAAAAATTAACTAAAGAAGGATTAAATAATTAAATGTAACACCTTAAACTATAAACTTTAGGTTTCCCCAAGAAAACCTAAAGAATACCATTCTGGACATTGTCCTTGGGAAAGAATTTATACTAAGTTCTAAAAAGCAACTGCAACAAAAACAAAAATTGACAAGTAGGACCTAATTAAACTAAAGAGCTTCTGCACAGCAAAAGAAACTATCAATGCAGTCAACACACAACCTATATAGAATGGGAGAAAATATTTGGAAACTATGAACCCAACAAAGGTCTAATATCCAACAAAGGTCTAATATCCAGAAAAGATTTGGAAACTATGAACCCAACAAAGGTGTAATATAAAAAGTTCTATTCATAAGGAACTTAAACAATTAAGCAAAAGTCAATCCCATTAAAAAAAAAATGGGCAAAAGACATGAACAGACACTTCTCAAAAGACATACAGGCAACCAATAAACATGAAAAAAAATGCTCCACATTACTAATTATCAGAGAAATGCAAATCGAAAACATAGTGAGATACCATCTCATACCAGTCAGAATGGCTATTAAAAAGTCAACAAATGGCCGATGCTGGTGAGGCCGCAGAGAAAAGGAAATGCTTACATACTTCTGGTAGAAATGTAAATTTGTTCAACCACTTTGGAAGGCAGTTTGGAGGTCTGGAGGCAGGGAACCTAAGGCCAATTCACACCAACTTCCTACAACTAAATCAAAAGGAAAATTCCAACTTCCCATGCTCAAGTAACAAAAGGATCAGAGGGTACTCCCTTTTCAAGCCCCTCCCCGCTTCTGTGCAGATGAAAAATGGAAAGTACCTCTGATTGGTCCCCTACTGCAAACAATCAGACTGGTTGCAGGCCAAGTCTTCATGTGTAACTTTGTAACTTCACTTCATTCTCTGATTGGTTCCCTCAGGCAACCAATCAGACGTTTACATAAAGTGTAACTTTGTAACTTCATTTCAGCCTCTGACTGGTCACCTTCCACAACCAATCAGACTAGTTGCAGGTCATTCCTTCATTTACATAGGGTGTAAACTAAGTAACCAATGGGAAACCACTAGAGGGTATTTAAACCCCAGAAAATTCTGTAACCAGAGCTTGAGCCACTTGCTTGAGCCCCCTCCCACTCTGGAGTGTACTTTTCTTTCAGTAAATCTGTGCTTTCATTGCTTTATTCTTTTGTTGCTTTTTTGTGCATTTTCTCCGATTCTTTGTTTAAAACAACAAGAACCTGGACTACTCATAGTCAAGAGTCACCACCAGTAACACTATTACTGGGTATGTATCCAAAAGAAATAAATAATTCTACCAGAAAGGCATGTGTACTCATATGTTCATCACAGCATTATTCACAATAACAAAAGACATAAAATCAACCTAGGTGGTCATCGACAGTGGACTGGATAAAGAAAATATGGTACATATACACCACAGAATACTATGCAGCCATAAAAATGGATGAAATCATATTATTTGCAGTAACATGGACGCAGCTAGAGATCATTATCCTAAGTGAACTAACACAGGCATAGAAAATCAAATATTGCATGTTCTCACATAATTCGGAGCTAAACAACAGGCACTCATGGACATAAAGATAGCAACAACAGACGCTGGAGACTGATGGGAGGAAGGAATGAAAAAGATAAGGGTTGAAAAACTAGGTATTGGATACTATGCCCAGTACCTGGCTGACAGGGTCAATCATATTTCAAACCACAGCATCTTGCAATATATCTACATAACAAGCCAAACATGCATCCCTTGAATCTAAAATAAAAGTTGAAATTATTATTTTTTATTTTTAGATTTTTTTTAAATTTTATTATTATTATACTTTAAGTTTTAGGGTACATGCGCACAACGTGCAGGTTTGTTACATATGTATCCATGTGCCATGTTGGTGTGCTGCACCCATTAACTCGTCATTAAGCATTAGGTATATCTCCTAATGTTACCCTCCCCCCTCCCAAAATGACAAAAGAAAGAAGTAAAAAAACTTAGTCACATAATACAGCTGAAAAATGATCAACCCTAGGTTTCAACACAAGCATTTTCTCCTCTCTGGTTTGTACACTCTATGATATTCTATTCCCAATTTTCTATAGCATTATCAAGTAAAATATTTTCACTCTCCTTATACCTCATGGTTTCTGACTATTGAACTACGAGGTTTTGATCCATATCTTTTGACCTGGCTCTTAATTTTTAATTTACCAATGGTATAGAGTTAGCAATAAATAAAAGTAAAGATGTTATCAATATCGTATTCATCTGCTGAGGAAGACAACTTTTTACAATTTTGCTTATGTTTTAGTTATATCAGGAAGAAAACAGAATATTTCTAAAAATATTCTGCTAAATATATAATATATAAATACTTCATATATTATATATTATATATAAATACTTCATATATTATATATTATATATAAATATATAATATATAATATATTATATAATATATAAAATATAATATATGATATATTATATAATATATAAAATATAATATATAATATATTATATATAATATATAATAAAATATAAATATATAATATATAATTATATATTATATATATTACATATAATTATATAATATATAATATATAATTATATATTATATACTATACATAATAAAATATATACTATATATTATATAATATATACTATATATTATATAATATATAACTTATATATTATATATAACTTATTTATATTATATATTTATATATCATATAACATATTTATATAACATATATAATATTGATATATTATATATTATATATATTTATATATTATATATTATATATTATATTTATATATTTATATTTTTGTATTATATCTAATTTATAATATATAATTATATATTATAATTTATATATTATATATTATAATATATATTATAATATATAATTTATATATTTTATATTTATATATTTATATTTATATATTATATATCATATATTTATATATTATATATCATATATTTATATATGTATATTTATATATTATATATCATATATTTATATATTATATATTAAGTGGAATATTTTTAGAAATATTCTGTTTTCTTCCTGATATAACTAAAACATAAGCAAAATTGTAAAAAGTTGTCTTCCTCAGCAGATGAATATGATACTGATAACATCTTTACTTTTATATATTATATAATATATATTATTTATTATATATAACTTTTATATATAACTAATATATATTATATATAATATTTATATATATTTATAGAGATTTATAGATATATATTATATAAGATATTATATATAATATATAAGTTTTATATATTATATATAAATATATAATAAAACTCAAGGGATGTTAGAGTACATATAATTAAATAACTGAAGAACTTTTTTATTCAAATTTGAATAATGATATTATATATCTCATATGGCAGTTGTAAGAATTGAACAAGGCAATGTATGTGAAAGAATCTGGCACAGTGATTGGCATATAGTAAGAACTAAAATGTTTCTTATACCTAATTCATCACTATCATCACCATCACCATTGTCACCATTCTCACACTGATCTGAATTCTGAAGCAAGTGTAATTTTAATAAAAAATAAACACACAGATATAGATCACTCACCATTCTTTACTCATCAAGTTTCTAAGACTCCATTATTTAACTAAAAATTTCTAAATTTATTCAAGCAAAACTCATGGCTTCTGACTTGTCTCAACAAATGGGGACACATCTTTTTGTTCTTGGCTCAGTTATGTACCTGTTCTTCCTCTTACTTGAATGATAACTTATTATTTGCAGCATGCAAAAGACGTTTTAACCTCCTGTGGTCTTATTTCCAACCCTATTTCTGTGCTGAAATTATACTTTCACAAATGAGTGACTGATTGTCAGATTCAAAGGCCATTTCTTATTCGCTCCGCTCCTGGGCTTCTTTAGACCATTTAATTCATTTGACTTGTATTTTCCTTAAATTTCTTTGGTTTACTTCCCTCCAAATCTACTTTGTACACCAGATTGACCTTTTACAAATGCTCACTCATTGCTCTGCTAACTCCTCTGCTCAAAACCAAAATCATATCATTCCTCTGCTCACAACAATTGATGTTTCCTCATCTATTCGTGGAAAAATAAAAAATCCTTAGTGTGACATTTGAGATTATCAATAATATTATCTTAATTTATCTTTATATAATTTTTTAATGAAAGAGATGAAAAAGTCTTACATTGTTGTCTGATCTATTTCACCAGCATTTTGCCCATTCTGTACCTGAGAAAATATATTATATACATTATTGAAACTTCAACTTTCATTTTTTCATTTTCCATCTACTGCTTTCCACTGACTAAGCTAAATAACTATCTCGTAATGAGTATTTTCCCTACTTGAGCTAAATTGATTTATGAACCTACGAAGAAATAGAAACTTATAACCAAATATCATTCTTTAAACTTCTGAGCTAGATATAAAAGAAATAATATATTTATGACTTTTTATCCTGTTACACAATCTAGGAATATAGAAGTTAATAATTGTTGGTCTCACATAATGGTATCATTTCACATAGGAAATTTTTAAGGAAAATCTTATTTTCCCTTTTCTTTTGGGTCTCACTAAGTCAGTTTGGTCTAAGCACAAATAAGCCTAATCAGTGCATAGATAAACAGCAAGATGAGAAAATGTCTCTCATTTACCAATGTTAGGTCCCTTACTGTCCCTCCTTACCTTCAAAAAAACAATAAACAGGTTATGAAGCAAGGTTTCTCTGTTATTGTATATTATTTCCCCGCTTTCCTCAGGCCCACATTATCTCCACTGTTATCTATTCTGTAACCCATCATGGATGCCAAGGTCTCATCTGGAATTAATGTATTTATAGCTTATTTCACATGGGTCTTCTCTTGTCTAATGGTCAAAGAAGTTGAAAATATATTTCCCTGGAGTAGGCAGTGATTCATAAAAAATGACCAATTTTCTATCTGGAATTCAGTTTTTTTAGCAAGTCTTCCTATAGTAACAAACTCCTAAATGATGTATAACTGTGTATGACTGTAATAACCAGGACAATGTAATATAATTAATATTAATTTATTTAGAGATGTTTCAAGAACTACATTAAGATACCACAAGCTTCTTCAGAAAAAGTCAGTTCTTCTTGACAATGAACAATTTTAAAGATAAACTGGAAATCTTTGAACTATCTAAATAAAGAGGTTACTGGAGTTTAATATCACATAATTCTGAGGAGGCAAACTTAAATGAATATTCCAGAAGTACACTGAAAACATAAATACATAAAGGCCTACCTGTGAGCCTGTGTTAATGGAGAACACTAAAGTACTTCCACCCACCCCCTACAAAGATGTCCTGATAGTGAAATGAGATTAGTAATTCCATGTGATTGGTTCATTTTCATCCACCTGTTCTTTCAAAAAATGTTGTCACAAACTTATAAGGTAAGAAAGAAAGCATGTTCATATTTGAAGTAATTCAAATAAAAATATTTTACTTATTATATTTCTTTTGTGGATCCTGAGAGGTAAGTTCTCTGAAAATACACCATTATGAAAAGGAATTTAAACTGTAAAGCTAAAATTTAAAAAAAATGCCCAATATCACTAATCATCAGAGAAATACAAATCAAAACCACAATGAGATATGGTCTCACTGCAGTTAAAGTGGCTTTTATCACAAAGATCAAAAAATAGGGAGTGCTGGTGAGGAGGCAGAGAAAGAGGAATGCTCTGATACATGTTGATTGGAATATGCAAATTATTATAGTCACCATGGAAAACAGCATGGAGCTGTCTCAAAAAAACTAAACATAGAATTACCATATAATCCAGCAATACTTTTGCTAGGTATATCTCCAAAAGAAAAGAAATCAGTATGTACACCCATATTTATTGAAGCACTCTTCACAATAGCCAAAATATGAAATTACCTAAGTGCCCATCGATCAATGAATGAATACGGAAAAGTGGTTCATATACAGTGGAATACTACTCAGCCATAAAAATGACATGAATGAACTCTCATCATTTCAGCAAGATGGATGGAACTGGAGGACATTATGTCAGGTGAAAGAAGCAAGTCACAGAAAGACAAATATCACATGATCTCCTTCATATACGGAAGCTAAAAAAATGATCTCATGGAGACAGAGAATAGAATGATGGTTACCAGTGGCTGGAAAATGTGATAGGGAGTAGGGGATAAATAGGGGTTGGATGAAGGAATAAGTTCTAATGTTTAGCAACACAATACTGTGACCACAGTTAACAATGATTTACTATGTATTTTAAAATAACTAGAGAAGTGGACTTAGAATATTCCCAACACCATAAAAAACGATAAATGTTTGAAGTGGTGAATATCTCGATTACCCAGATTTGATCATTATACATTGAATTCTTATATCAAAATAACACATGTGCCTCATAAATATGCACATATGCATGTATCCATAATTTTTTTTTTGAGATGGAGTCTCACTCTGTCACTCAAGGTGGAGTGCAGTGGCGAGATCTCAGCTCACTGCAACCTCCGCCTCCCATGTTCAAGCGATTCTCCTGCCTCAGCCTCCTCAGTAACTGGGATTACAGGTATGCGCCACCACACTGGGCTAATTTTTGTTTTGTTTTTTTTTTAGTAGAGACAGGATTTCACCATGTTGATCAGGCTGGTCTCGAACTCCTGACCTCAGGTGATCCACCTGCCTCGGCCTCCCAAAGTGCTGGAATTACAGGTGTGAGCCACCGCGCCAGACTCTGAAAAACTTTTTAAATAAAATGAAGTGTTATCCAATATGTTGACGGGGTAAAAGTATTGGTTGACTTGAATCCTATGGAGTTTTTAATTGGCTTGTATCATATCAGGATGAATCAATAATTTACCTATTAGGCTCTTATATTAAGTTTGAAAAAAATCAAATGACTGAGGCTGAATATATTTTTTCAAGAAGCTCTTTTACCAGTCAGTTAACAGCTTATTTGTTGTAAACTCCCACAAAAATATTACACTCAACTAAACCATACTGCTGAATGTTTTGCTACGTAAAGGTAGCCAATTTTTCACAACAAAATAAATGAAAAAATTTCAGAGAATGACTCATGTTGATTCATATGTATTTTTTCTGGCTTCAAACATATTCTAATCTTCATTATACCATGGGGGTAAGGAGAGGTGGTTAGACAAATTGTTACATGATCTTTTCTAAACAAAGAGTCTCTATAAATCTACAGAAGAAAGTTTGATTTGAAATTCGATATTAGAACATTTCAACATGAAAATACTCTTTGGTTCTTTTGTACCATTCATTTCTCAAGACACAGACTATTCAAACGAGAATATCCATGTGCATATTCCTTTCTGTAAACACTGTTTGTTGCTATTATACAGAATTCTTTCTATTTACTCTTGCTCTTTGAAAATAAAATTTCATAGCTTAACATAAATAGGTTTTGGTATTAATTATTTTGCATTATGGGTGAAATCAGTGATAATCTTATCAGCTCTCAATGCAAAGAGATTGGAAATGCCTATTGAAAATAGCACATAGCATGACAGTCTAAAATAAATACTCTCATTGAACTGAAAATATGTTACTGACAGTACATTGTTATGAATAGCAACACTTGGAAAACAAAATATTAAAAGACTTACATTTGACTTTTCTATAATAATTTATAACTATTCTATAAACATACTCAAGCTCAGGTAGCAACAACAATTTTGCCCATGGATGGATAAAAAATAATTTATGTGACATAATTATTCAAACTCCTAACATAACAATTTTGTCTTACTTGATATAATTTCAAGTTAAATTTTGTGCTTCTAAAATTTGAATGCTCAATTTAATCCTGCACATTTTTTATGTTATAGAGAACTAAAAATGTTTATGATGATGATATAAAAGATATCATAAAATTTTCAAATCATACCTTTATTTTTCTAGTGTTTTCTATGAAAATGAGTTTAACATTGCTTTAGTTTTAATTTATAGATATATGCATTCTATGTTTTCAAAGAAAAAAGTTTCATTACATGTTATCTATAATTAAATCTTACTATTTGACATATGGTAAGGCCTTGACATACTACTGCCACTTGGAGGTGGCATATACAACAGAAATATCTAGAATTTTTTTTCAGCAGGAGTAAAGTTGTTTAAAGTGTACAATTATAAAATCAAATGTAAGAAATTGCTAACAACAAAATATCACTCTGATTCCATTTGTATCATTTCCCTTAAATAAAAGTAAATTTTCATTCTGACATTTCTAGATTGCTGCACGCTCTCATAGTCCCTGGGTCTTCTCTCCCTTACTGTCTGTCCACAATGAGCCTTCTTTCAGATCTTTTAATTCTTCATGCATGCTCTTTTCTCCCTCAAGGATTTATGACATCTCATTTATCTATCTGCCTGACATGTTACCTATTAAATGAATGTCATTTCAATCCTCTGAGTTTAGCTCAAATGTCATTTTCTTCTATAAGTTTTCCCGGATTTCAACCTTGGATAATGTCTCCCAAATGTTTCATAAGACCTTGTATTCTTTTCGCATAGACTTATTAAAATTTTAGATTAAATAATTATGTCTTTGATTAATGCCTGTTTTTTTCACTATTCCATATTTTCCACATTGAAAGATACTTTTTTTAAGCTATTAAAGTCCCCAAATATACTACACACATATAAAATGTCAGGTGAATGAATGAATTTATGAAAGAATGAGTTATACATGCAAAAAAATGGTGTAAGGAAAATATGTGATATTTCAGCATTAGTTTGTCAAAAGTAAAGCAAATATTATGTTTTAGAAGAGAATTACTATTTGTCTGAAAGAGATAAATATTAACAAATCTTGTCTATGTAAAAATCATCAACCTCACTACAGTCTGAACATGTCATGAAACCATGTAATTTAAAAATAGGTGCAAAGAAGCAACTTAGTTTCCTATTTCAGTATTTTGCTCTCTCAAGGCAATATTAATAATCATTATTAAAAATCCCATCTATCCTGGAAATTTAATAATTCAATAATATATTGTCAGAGGGACTCCCAAATAGAGATCTGATAGTGCACGGATCATCCACATTTTTAAATTGTTGGATAATATATAGAGAAATATACGGCAGCAACGATTCATAAATGACATACTTTCATATAATTATAAAAAGAAGTAATTCTAAAATGTGGGGAATCAATTGCACAAAATGTAGATTTTCTAATTTTTTGGAACTAAGTGTATGCATAATTTTTTTTTTTACATAAAGTCTAGTAATCTAAGGAAAACATAAATTACAAATATCAGGAACTGTTTGACAAACTAAATGACTTTCTTTCTTTCCTTTTCTCCTTCCTTCCTTCCTTCATCTTTCTCTTCCTTCCTTAAATTGTTTTCTATGAACAGATTAAAAGCCTAGGCTCTAAAAAGCACCTTATTCTACATGTACCTCTTGCTTTTGACTAAGCAATGCCTGTCACTTTAATATTAGATTATGTATCTACAGGCATTCATTGTGGGTACAGAATGCCAAGGGTAGCTTTCTTAGTTAACACACAATGTTGCTCCTTTTTCACAGTAATATCTACCACTGGCCATCTTACAACACCTTGAGAATCATTGATATGATTGGTTCTACTGGAGACTGAAGCATTTTCTAAAGGATGAAGCTTTCTACATCAGATGCAATCTAATTGAAAATGCAGCTCACACATTTACGGAAGTTTGGTTAATGGCATTGGTTCTTAGAGGAGTAAAAGTTGGTGTGCTTAATTTACATATCAAATTAACTAAAAAGGTAAAAAATAAAACTTGGATGTATGAAGCATGCCTAGGTAAATTGGCTAGTAGGTCAGTAAATCAACTGTTAAACGTAAATCTCCCCAGCTGTCCCCTTAGCCCCACACATGTAGCCAGTATGTCCTTTGGGGTCTTGTATGAAAAAATATGTTTGGGGTTTTCAATCACATTTAACTTTGAATACTTTTTCTTCACAGTAAGTTTCAAGTAAACCTAAAGGCGAACTTCTCTTCAACAGCGAATAACGAAATGAATCTCTTGGCAACTCTGATGAAGTAAATTACTTCAAATGGAGCTGACTTTAAATTAATATTTTAATATTTTTCACTTAAATTGAAATGAAAGCTTGCTTTTTATTCCTCCGAAGAAAGATGATTTTATCCAATAACTATGTTGGACAATAGTTTAAGTCAAAATAATTTCTCCTGTGACTCCCGATGAAAAGAAAATAATTTGTTTTCATTTATTCTCAAATTGTGGTCCAGTTAAGCCGGTATTCCCTTGCATCCCTTCCTGAAAATGAGTATTCCTCCGATTGATTTTCTGTTACAATGTTTCTCAACTCTGGCTATACATTAAAGACCTCCAGGAGCTTTTGAAAAAAAAATACCACTGTCAGAATGGCACCCAGACAAATTGAAAACAAATTTCTGCAGCTAGGACCTGGGCAGCTATTGTTTTTAAAAATTCCCAAGCAATTCTCATACACAGTGAAGGCTGCAGACTATTAATCCAGTGTTTCATCTGCAAGAAATTCATCAAAGATAAACACTGAGAAATTATGGAAAAATATTGACAAAATTGGGAAGGATGTAGTTTTAGTTCCGAGTTGGCTCAAGAAGTCTTACTAAGATACACTTCACTAAAAAAAAAATCTGAGTTCCTCTTGTAACTCCAAATTTCTTACTTTTTTAAAGACTTAAGGGTACATTTCAGAAAATCAATTATAACTTCAGAAGAAAGTTGTTTCCCAAATCAAAATCACACTTAACTGGAACAATAACAGGACTAGGAGCAGATCTCATTTCCCTCAGCATCATTAGCTTTATGCCAAATTCAATCACAG
Source organism: Pan paniscus (assembly GCF_029289425.2). Taxonomy (NCBI): domain Eukaryota; kingdom Metazoa; phylum Chordata; class Mammalia; order Primates; family Hominidae; genus Pan; species Pan paniscus. Next base: position 116,025,187 of record NC_073253.2, on the reverse strand, counting down.
TTCTGGTCACCTGGGCCACGGAGATCACATTCAGCAACATGTTTCTGTGTCAATCATTTTATGGAAATGATCCGAAGGAACAAAAATGTAATATAATTAAATAGAAAAAAAAAAGCTTTTAGAAAAAATTGAGCAAATCTAAACACAAGCCTCTAAAGATGACAGAATTATGCCAAATCTCAAAATTTCACTGCTTCCAAACTAAAATTATGAATACAAAGGCCAAGGGCCACACGTGGTGGTTCACACCTGTAATCCCAGCACTTTGGGAGGCAAAGGTGGGTGGATCACTTGAGGTCAGGAGATCAAGACAGTTTCACAGCCTGGCTAACATGGTGAAACCCTTGTCTCCGCTAAATAAAAATAAAAATAAAAATAAAAATAAAAATAAAAATAAAATTACCCGGGCGTGGTGGCGGGTGCCTGTAATCCCAGCTACTCCAGAGGCTGAGGCAGGAGAATCACTTGAACACAGCAGGAGGAGGTTGTAGTGAGCTGAGATCGCCCCACTGCACTCCAGCCTTGGCGACAGAGTGAGACTCTATCTCAAAAATTAAAAATGAATAAATAAATAATAAAATAAAATAAATACAAGGCTAAAACAAAACAAAACAAAGCAACAAACACAAGCCTCCACTAATACACTGGAGGCCATAAAATCAAAATCTGGTGGCCAGAGAAAGAGAGTATTTTTTTGTTGTTGTTTTTGTCTTAATATTCCACAAACCCTGAATGCTTCACGCAATTCCTAACAGTCCAATCAGAAGCAGAGGGAGATAAAGGTGATTCTAAGACATCCTGAAAAAATCTGCTAAAAATCCATGGATGGAAAGAGCATAATGAGAAAGAGTGGATGCCACGTAAAGAGAACAAACTTCCAAAACACCTCAGAAAAAGGAAAATGGTTGATCTTAATGATTTTGGTTTTCTGGATGGGAGTAAAGCAGAGAGAAAAAGCAGAAACATTTCAAACACTCAGAAGCAAGATCCCATGCATAAACAATAATTTCATCAAACATAAATATAGAGAAGAATAAAAAAAGAGATTTCTGGGGTAGTAAGAAGCAAAAGAATATGTAAAATATATCTGACCCACTTTGGACTCAGCACAGTGTCCTAAAATCACTTTGACAATCTCATTATCTTCTTATGATTAGGGAGGATTGGGAAAGACTTTTGGGAGAAGCCAGGGTGAAACAGGGTTAAAAACTGCTTCAGCAGCTGCTCTCTGATAAATATCAAGACTCTAAGTTTCTGCACCAAATTCATAGGTGCTCCTTGAAACCTGAAGATCTTCTGGCACGGATTAGAATACATCTTCTCTACAGTGAATTGGGTTAGAGGACATTAAGTTAAAAGATACAATTCAAATTTTCCAACTAGTTTTATATCTAGTTTCAGTTGATTCCCACTTTACCCCCCATTGACAATCCCTTTTCCTCAAATACATGCAAACCACACACAGAGGCGAGCTATAGCTTTGAGAAAAGATGACTAAAAGTCAGATAAGGGAAAAGAAAGTATTTATGACAAATATATGCAAAAATAATGATACAAATACAAAATGTGGACTAAGTTGTCCATGTTATAAGTGAGTCAGGTGGGAAATGTCATGAGCTCTATTTTAAAAGAAAATAATGGATAATTTACATTGAAAATTTTAACAGGAAATATGAATCTAACATATCAATATTGTAACTGCTGGGCCAGTCTTATCTGGCTGTTCTCTATTGATAATGGAATGTCCAATTATTTTGCAGGCACAGAGCTAGGAGGATGCAAGATATGCAGACAGAGCATGTGCAGGAAAGAAAACTTAGACCTCAGGTAACACCCAGAACTAAAGATCTGTCTCCTTCTCCAGTCCCCTTCCAACCCTATGGAACTGAAAGATTGAGACATGGCCGGCGCCAGACAACTGGAACACTTTCAAACGTAAAGGGTCCCTTTTCTAGGAATGTCTGGTGAGAAGACTCCACCCCATGCCTTACTATAGTCTTGTTTGAAGTTCTTCCAACAAAACCTACCCTGCCAGCGCTTTCACATACCAACTTATCCTCCTTAACTCATAAAACTTGCCCCAGGCCCCAGATTGGAGAGACAAATTTGATCAGTGCCTCCTGTCTGCTTGCTGGTTGAAATCACAATAAAGCCTTCCTTTTTCTCAAAAGCAAGTGCCATAGTATCAGCTTTTATGTACATTGTACAGTGAGTCCATTGCTCAGTAACAATATCTTGAAGATAAAGTTATAAAACAACAGAAAAAGATGAAAAGGAAAATTGAAGTATAAGAAGACAAATATAGGACCAATGCTACACTACTACTGAATTATTACATATATTAGATACATAAAGGAAAATAATAGGTAAAAATGATTCACTAACAAATAGGAAAAAACAACATATTCAGAATGAAAACAAAGGATAAAATAAAGTGATTAAAGCAAATAATAAGAAGACTATGAGTATGAAAGTTAGGCAAAGTTTATCAAACCAAGGATAACTGGAATCCCTGAAAGAGCAAATTCAATTAATAAGATGTAAATGCTTTCAGAGACAGAAGAAAAATTTCCGAAAATACAGCAAAAAGTAAAAGTAACCATGAAAGAGCATAACATTTTCTAGGAGAAACATCTGCTACAAAACTATTAATAATAAAATATATCTCAAGTAATTGAAATTAAAAGATAAAGTTTGCAAAGTTACTTACCATTGTAAAAATGTCAGGCTGTCTTCAGACAGTTCACTACAATATTCGAATGCAGAAGACAGAACAATAACTCTGAAATTCTAAGGGAAAGAAAATTTAACCCAACACTATTACACCAACTAAGCAGACATTCACAATGAAAGCTACAGCCCACACCCTCAAACATTTTTTTTAATCAGCTATGAAATATACCAGTGGTGAGACTTTCTTGAAAAAAACAATCAAACAAAAGCTTCTCAAAACTAAAATTTACTAACCAAGATATAAAAGTAACACTGAATTTATTTAAATAAAAGTGAAAATAAAATAACTGGGGAAATGGGATTATAGGAGGTGAATGCCTGAAAATGAACCACATAAAATACATTAGAAGAAAATATTCAGAGAAGAAAAAAGAGAAAAGAGTGTGGGAGTTGGAATAATGACACCAAAGATGTTCAGTTTCTAATCCTGGGAACCTATAAATAGTTACATTACAAGATAATAGGTAGAACAGGAATTTTGCATATGCAATGAAATTAAAGATTTTTAGATGGAAGATTTTCCTGGATTATTCAGTTGTGTTTAGTGTAATCACAGCTTTCTGTCAGATGAAGGGAAAAGCAAGCTGTTATGATGGAAGCAGAGGTTGGAATGGTGCACTGATGGCTGGAAGGGGGCCATGAGCTAAGTTATGTGGGCAACCTCTAGAAGTTGAAAAGGGCAAGAAAATGGATCCTTCTTTAGAGCCCAGAGGGAGCCAGCCCTGCTGACACCTTGACTTTAGTTCCATGAGACTCATTGTGGACTTACGGGGTCCAGAGCTTTTAACAAATAATGTATTTATTTACATTGTTTTAAGCCACAGAGTTTGTGGTAATTTGTTAAAGCAGACAGGAGAAACAAATACAGATAGAAAAAAGTTTAGATGCATTATTTTAAAATTAATCTTTCTTTGAAGAAAGCCAATAGGTATTAAATACATGAATAAATTAAGAAACTATGCTTTTAATCTCTTTTGTAAAATTTAAATTAATAATTTTTTATTTAAAATTAAAGCAAAAATAATTTAAAACTAAAAAATAATTTAAAATTAAAAAATAAATTCAGAGATCAAGGGGTAGCTAACATTAAAAAATACATAATGAAGATACTTATCAAGAATCTGATATGCGATATCAAAAGTTTTGAATGTAAGAGCTGAGAAAAAGAGCATTATAAACGTTCCAAATTTTCTGAGGAAAATTGGCATACCTGCATACACAGACATCTAAACTATAAAAGACAGATGCAAAAAAAACAAAACCCACAAGTAACAAAACATTGAAAATAGAAGCATTAAAAATAAAGCGACAACAGAAATTCAAACTAACATGTTCATTACATTAGCAAATGTAAATGAATTTATTTATAGGCTTCAAAACCCATGTATTTTGTAAAAATAATGAAATATTATATATTGTATAGAAGAAATGCAGTTAAAACACTGTGATACAAAAAGCTTAATTGTAAATAAATGAAGATGTATCAAACAAATGCTAACAAGAGGAGAAAATCATCTTAATAGACACAGAAAATGCATTTGAAAAAATTTAATAACAAATTATGATTAAAAAGAAAGACACTTGGCAAAAAAACAGAATAGAACTTTCTAAATCTTATAGTATCTATAAAAACCCACAGAGGCCTGGCACGGTGGCTCATGCCTGCAATCCCAGCACGTTGGGAGGCTGAGGCAGGCGGATCACCTGAGGTCAAGAGCTGGGGACCAGCCTGGCCAACATGGAGAAAGCCCGTCTCTACTAAAAATACAAAAATTAGTCGGGCTTGGTGGTGCGTGCCTGTAATCCCAGCTACTCGGAGGCTGAGACAGGGGAATCGCTTGAACCAGGGAGGCGGAGGCTGCAGTGAGCCGTGATCGGGCCAGTGTATTCCAGCCTGGGCAACAGAGCGAGATACTGTCAAAAAAACAAAACAAAACAAAACACTCCACAGAAAGTATCATACTTAATGATGAAATATTGAATGCTTTTTTCTGAGATGTGGAATAAGACAAAAATGTTTACTATTATCACGGCTATACAACATTGGCCTAAAATGCCAAAACTTTGTAATAACTGAAGAAGAAATAAAAGTTTCAAGAATGAAGAAAGATGAAATAAAACTTTCCTTGTTTATAGATGATAGATATGGTTGCATAAGTAAAAATTATGAAAGAAAGCTGGGTGGAGTAGCAGGTGCCTGCAATCCCAGCTATTCTGGAGGCTGAGGCTGGAGGATCTCTTAAGCCTAGGAGTTTGAAACTAGCCTGGGCAACACAGTGAGACTCTGCCTCAATAATAAAATAAATAAATAAATATATGAAGGAATTTACATGTAAATCATTAGAATTAATCAGTGAATTTAGCAAAATCAGCAAATTTAAGGTCCACATGCAAAATTAACTGTACTTCTATATATATATATATAAAATTTTTAATTTAAAATATGCCATTTATGTTTGCAGCATAAAATATCAGATATGGAAGAATATAGGTAAAGAAATATCTTCAAGTGTTCTATATAAAATACTACACAATAATGCAAGAGAAGTTAAAGAAAAATTAAATACATTGAGGTATATATTAATAGGAAAATTAATTGTGCTCTTAATTTTTGTTAAAAAGATCTATGATTTTGCTATGAAAGTAAAATGTAAAGTTAAATGATACCTTTTTGTGCTATCATACAATAAAAATAACATTTTAAAGTACAGAAAAATAAAAATAAAGCAAAATAAAAATAATGCTGCATATTATAAAAATGTAAATTGTCCTTCAGTTAATCTAAATGTTCAAGGTAATCTGTCCCCCTCCCCCAATTCCTATGAACTTTTTTGAGGATTTTGGAAAACTGGTTCCAGAATTTATAGAGAAATGAGAAGGTTTAAAAATAGCTGAGGATTTAAACTACCATATATTGGCACACTTTGCACAGCTGTTATAATTAAGACAGTATGGTATTGATATAGTCATACAAAAGTAGGCCAAAGAAACAGAATAGAGAGGCAGAAATAGACCCACAAATGTATAGTCAGTTGATTTATGGCAAAAGTGACAGTACAGTACAGTAGTAAAAGTGTGGTATTTTCAAATAAAATGTTTAAAAGTAAAAGAGAAATGAACACAAGAAATTTCCAGTAGAAAGTCTGTGTGAATTTATTTATAAATTTTATATGGAAGTAGTCTTTTTTAGCCATAACATAAAATACAAAAGCCATAAAGAAAATGTAGATAAACTTGCCTATATAAATGTTTTATGAATTCCAAACAGAAAACATTTAACTTTAGTGAAGAAATCTGACAGACACCATACAGCTGCATGAGATACCCAGAGAATGGGTCAGTAAGAAGAGAAGAAAAATGAACCAGGGCACCATTTCTGCTTATGTGCAAATAGCATCTCAACAGAAGAAAAGCAAAGACCAAAGCCCCTTAAGTATTCAATGGCATTGCCATTATTTTAGAAGTAATAATCATTGTCCCATTAGTCTGTCATTCATCTAGCTAAGCTAAAACTTCAAACATTGAATAATAGTCCAGGGTCCTAGGGGTTATAATATAACCATTTAAGCATATGAGTATATTTGCCTTTGCCATAAAACATTTTAGTGGATCAAATCTGCCATTTCCAATTTTATTCATCTATTATATAAATTTTAAAATATGTTTTAGTATTTCAGTAATTTATTTGAAGCTTACTGAAAAATCGCTTCCAGAACTCTACTTCCTTGAACCTGTTAGGAATTGCAGAATTTCTAGAAGGCTAAAAATATGAAACATCCAATATATATTTAAAGATATTTAAGGCACTACTTCCTTCTTAAATTGATAATTTGTGCTAATGATTTTTTCCTAATGAGAGAAGAAGCAAAGAAACTTCTATAGCCAAAACATTTTTTGAAAGTCTTCTTAGAGAGTGGTGCTATTGTTAGGTTTAAATTTAGGGTTGTTGACGTCCTATGTACAATGTAAAATAAACCAATTTGTTAAAACTATCTAAGTAGATTGTATCACCTGTTAACTCATTTTGGTCCCAATTTTACCTTTCAGTATACTGTTCTAAAAGACTGATTTTTATATGCACAGCTCAGACATGACAACTGTCTTTGTTTTAAAGACTTGTTCTCATAGTTGAGTTAGACAAAGAAAAGTAACCCATTGCCCTCTTATAACCATGTAAAGGCTTGAGATCTGCAGTTTCAGCCCTGTCTTTTGACAGCAACTCAATATTTAATGATGTGTGTTTAGATACATGCAACTTTGAGAGACCAAGTCTATATTCATATTTCAGCATTACAAATTTTTTTATAACAGTATCTAAATATCTCATAATATAGAGACCATCTTTTATATAAGCATCCTATTAAAGGATTGTTCTTGTTACATACTCACTCACAGAAACTTTGGTTTTTCAGCATCTTTCACTAATTTTTTCTGTTAGAGTGGCCTCCCAAAATTATACCTGCCTCATTATTCCACTTGCTACTGCTTATCTCTATTTATTTCAATTTACATGTATGTTCCCTGAAGACATGAGTCATATCTTATTAGTATTTTTATTCTTTGTTAGTGCCTGAAGAGTGCTAAAGGTAGTATGTAAATGATAGTTTTCTATGCAGGAAACATTAATGTCATACAAAAATTCCAGGAAGCAGATCTCCTCTGCAAAATTAGTATTTGATCCAGCCAGTTCCTTTTAATTCATCTTGGTTTGTCTCATTAAGGTGTCCCTGTCTCTCTGCTCACTGCTATTTGCTAAATAGCTTCTTGCAGTATGGAGCTATCTGCTAAAAGCTATGATTACTGACACTGAGCACAAATCAGTCAGTCACTCTCTGATGAAGTCCAATCAAGTCGGTACACAAATGCACCTACCAAGATAATAGGCCAAATTTTGAACTCTGTGCTTAAGAAGAGAAATCTAAGATAAGCTGTGAACTCGTGAACTTTTAAAATGGTTTGGTTTTATATGTTCATAGGTTTTTACTAGTTTAAAAGGGCTTTGTAACACATGCAAAAATCATTCCCTCACTTTCAGCCATAATGATGATGTTATTAAAGTTATTAAATGAACAAAGTGGAAGGGGGTAGTCATGTAAATATTAAAACTTGAAAAGTTAAAAGCAAATTTCAAATAATTAAGAACAAAATGTGAAATAAAAATATTAAATAAAAAAATTTTTTTTCATTAAGAATATCATATCTAGGTTGGAAACCCCAGATACTAGGCTGGCCAGGTTATTTTCATTTGTATACCCACCCTCCAACTTAATGAAATATTTAACTTTATTCAATAAAATCAAAGAGAAGATTAGCTTACAGCTATACCCACGAGCCCCCATAGTAGCTCCATCAGTAGATAGGAGCAATGCTTCACAAAAGACTGTCAAATAATCCCATATTCCATATTCTACTGATTAAATATATTATTTTCTATATGGACAGGCTTTTCATCTTTTTTTTCAGAAATGTCTTCTCTTATGATTCTTTATACTACTCTAATACCTAGTTGCTACACTTTTTGCCCAAAAAGGCATTTTCTTAGGCTTTCTTTTTTTCATATATTTCCTGAATTGATCTCCGAAATTTGTCTTCTCTTTCTTTTTAAAGAACAAATTTCTCAACATCAGTATTGTGTTAGCATTCTAGGGACAAGTAATAGAATACCAAGAATTGTAAAATGCAAACAAAATAAATAACCTAGCAAAAATGGATAAATTATTAGAAATACAACCTATCAGGACTGAATCATTTAGAAATTAAGAAACCTGAACAGAAATATCACCAGTGAGGTGATTGAATCAGCAATCTAAAATATCCAAACAAACCAACAAAACAAACAAAATAATCCCATACTGGGTGGCTTTACTGAAGAATTCTACCAGAAACTGAAAACAGAATTAACACTAATCCTTTTCAAACTCTTCCAAAAAAAAATAAATAAATAAATAAAAAGAAAGAAAGAAAAAACTAAGAGAGGGAGCAGTTCCAACAAGTTCAATGAGATCAGCATTATTCTGAAAAGTCAGGTAAAGCTATTACAAGAAAAGATGTGCAAAATACTAGCAAACTAAATTCAACAACACATTAAAAGGATTATACACTATGATCAAATAGTATTTATTCCTGGAATACAAGTATGGCTCACCATATAAAAATCAATCAAGGTAACGCACCACATTAACAGAATAAAGGACAAAACTCACATAATTATCTCAATTGAAGCAAAAAAAAAATTGACAAAATTTGACACCCTTTCATTAAAAAAAAAAAAAAAAAACTCAACAAACTAGGAATAGGAGGAATCTACTTCAACCCACTGAAGCCATATATGTAAAAGCCACAGCTAACACCATACTCAATGGCGAAAGACTGAAAGTTTCTCCCAATCAGTCAGGACTAAAGCAAGGATGTCCATTCTTACCACTTTTATTCAGCATAGTACTGGAAGTCTTAGCCAGAGCAGTTAGGCAAAGAAAAAAAGTAAAAGGAATCCAAATTGTAAAGGAAGAAATAAAATCATTTTTCTGCATAAATCATTTCTCTTCATAAATGACATGATCTTCTGTGTAGAACACTCTAAAGATCTCTCTCACATACACACAAATACATTGTTAGAACTAATAACAGACTTTAGCAAAGTTATAGTACACAAATTCAACACACAAAAATTAGCTGTTTCTGTTCACTGATAATGATCAACACCAAATGGAAATTAGGAAAGCAATACTATTTACAATAGAACACAAAAGGATAAAGTATGAATAAACTGAACTAATGAGACAAAAGACTTATGCACTAAAAACTATAAAACATTGCTGAAGGAAATTAAAGAAGACACACATAAACGGAAAGACATCCAATGTTCATGAGATGATTGAAAGACTTAATATTGTTAAAATACATACTACTCAAAGTGATCTATACATTCAATGTAATCCATCAAAATCCCAATGACAGTTTTTGCAGAAATAGAAAAAAATTCTAAAAATTCATATAAAATCTCCAGGGACCCCAAATAGTCAAAAAAAAAAAAAAAAAAAAAAAAGCCTTTACACTTTGGGAGGCCGAGGAGGGCGGGTCACTTGAGGTCAGGAGTTCAAGACCAGCCTGGCCAACATGGTGAAACTCTTTCTGTACTAAAAATACAAAAATTAGCTGGGCATGGTGCTGCATGCCTGTAATTTCAGCTACTCGGGAGGCTGACTCAGGAGAATCACTTGAACCCAGGAGACAGAGGTTGCAGTGAGCCGAGATTGCACCACTGCACTCCAACCTGGGTGACAGACTTTTTCGTATAAAAAAATTAAAAAGAAAAGAAAAGTTAGAGGTCTCACGCTTCCTTCTTTCTAAACACAGTACAAAATTTTAGTCGAGAAAACATTGTGGTACTGGCAAAAAGACAGGCATATATGTCAATGCAGTAGAATCAACAGCCCATAATTAAAACCTTGCGTGTGTGGTCAAATGATCTTTGACAAGGGTGTCAAGCCTATTCAATGAGGAAAGAATAGCCTCCTCAATAATTTCTCCTGAGAAAATTGAGTATCCACATCCAAAAGAAAAAAATTGGATCCTTACCTTCCGTGGTGTACACAAATTAATTCACAATTGATTTAAAAAAATATAAGGCCTAAAACTAGAGAATTCCTAGAAGCAAACATAGGAGAAAAGCTTTATGACATTGTATTTGGCAATGATTTTTGAATAACACAAAAACACAGGCAATGAAAGCAAAAATACACAAGTGGGACTACATCAAATTTAAAAGCTTCTGCATAGCAATAACAGTAAAAAAATCAACCTACAGAATAGGAGGAAATTTTTTGTAAATCATATGCCTGATAAGGGATATATAAAGAATATATAAAAATCCAGAATATATCAAGAACTATAACTCAACAATAACAACAACAACAACAACAAAAATATGAGTAAAAAACTGGGCAAAGGACTTGAATAGTCATTTCTCCAAAGATATGCAAATGGCCAACAAGCATGTGAAAAGATGCTCATGATCACTAATCATTAAAGAAAAGGAAATCAAAACCACATAAGCTCTCACTTATACCCACCAGGATGTCCACTATTTAAAAAATTCCAGAAAATAACAAATACGGGTAAGGATGTGAAGAAACTACACCACTTGTACACTGTTGATAGGATTGTAAAATAATGCAGCCACTGTTGAGATATATATATATATCCCCACTTTTGAATGTATATCCAAAAGTATTGAAAGCAGAATCTTGATGACATTTTTGCATACCCACAGCCTTTGCAGCATTACTCACAATAGCCAAGAGGTGGAAGCAACACACATGTCCGCCTACAGATCAATGGATAAGCAAACTCTGGTATATACATAAAATGGGACAGCATTTTGCCTTTAAAAAAGAAGGAAATTCTGTCAAGTGGTACAACATGAATGAACTTTGAGGACCTCTTGCTAAGCGAAATAAGCCAATCACAAAAGACAAATACGTATGCTTCCATTTATGTGGTATTTAAGAAAGTTAAATTCATAGAAACAGAAAGTAGAATGGTGTTATCATAAGCTAGGGTAATGATGAAATGGGAACCTGGTATTCAATGGCCATAGTTTCAGCTTCCCAAAATGAAAAAGATTCTGGAGATCTGTTGTGAAACTGAAGTTTGAAAGAAAAATGTGTCTAAATTTTATTCATTCATCCAACAAATACTTGTCAAGCTGAATGTAAACATTGTTTCATTTTTATGTCCAACAAAGTATTCTTGATTTGTACCGATATTCAATATGCTATCTCAAACTAGTGAAAATCTCTGTAACATTGTTTTAAACTTGGGAAGATAAATATTTCATATTAATAGTAACAGGCACAAATACAAATAAAAGGACTACAGTTCTACTAGCAGAAATATGCTAGGTGCTGCAATATATACAACTTTGCCTTTTAATAAAGGAATAAAGTCAGAAAAAATGTAAAAAGCACTTTGTTTTCTAATCAGAGGACATCAACCAATGTTTACTAGGTACTGGTATAAGAATTTTCAAAAAAATAAAATCCCAGCCGGGTTAGCATTCTTACTGTCTTTTATGTTTAGCAACAGCTGCTGCAAAATAAAAACTAAATAACATTTTTTGACTAAGTTCTAGATGTAATGACAATTATCAGGCTCAAGGGCTTTCTTTCCTAGTGAAAAGAACATATTATGAGAAAAACTGTAACGAATAAACATGCACTTACACACACACACACACACACAGAGGGGTGTGAAAAATGAGCCCCAGCCTCCTGCTCCCTCTTGCCTCCTCACTCCTGTTTTTGTTCTTCAGCTACTTCCCCTTATGCTGCTTTTCCCTGGGAAGCCTAAATGGTCACCAGAGCCAATACTCCGTCCAGAGAGGCCCATGTCAGGAGCCCTCCCGCTTCAGGCTCCAAGCAAGAGAGGAATGAACACATGTGCAATGAATCCTAGGGCTTACATCCCCTGTGTGCCACTCCTTTCAGTTGAAGATTACAGATGTAACACATTTAAAAATAAGGCCAAAAAAATAATCAGTCACACAGTTGTATTAATGAATAAGTAGATTTTTTTTTCTGCCTACACAAATGTACACACGTCACCGTAAGGGATAACACAGATTGAAATAAAATAAATGTAACTTTTAAGTATGTTTTAATGCATTGAAAGTATAGTAAAAACATTTTACTTGGTAAAGGGCTCCTTAATCTTTTTTGTTTGTTTGTTTTTTCAAACCAAGGGATACATTGTAAACACTCAAAATGAAAGAAAACAATTGATAAAAAATTACAAAAATTATTAGAAACTATTTTAATCAATTCATTAAAACTGTGGAAAGGCTAGGTAATCAGGCCGGATTCTAAAAGTTCTGTATTAATTACAGTTTGAAAACTCTAGCCGCTTCCCAGTTGCATAACAACAATGTTACTGAGAGAGCGGAGCATAGGTCTAATGCCGTTCATGATTATACAACTTCTTGAGCTACTGAATGAGTAATTTAAATAATTTTCAGCAATACAGGTAGAAATTTTGCACAAATAGGGATTTGGGGACTTATACACTGGGAAATGGGGTCAAAAACCAAATATATATTTTATAATATTACAGTCTACCATCTTTTTTAAACCCAGATTCCTTACAACAAAAGAATACACAATTTGAGATGTTAAAGTGGGAGGATTTCTTGAGGCCAGGAGTCCAAGACCAGCCTGGGCACCATAGTGAGACCCCATCTCTTTAAAAAATTTTAAACTTAATGGGCATGACGGCACACTCCTGTAGTTCCAGCAACTCAGGAGGCTGAGTTGGGAGGATCACTTGAGCTTGAGCCCAGGAGTTCAAGCTGCAGTGAGCTATAATTGAGCCACTGCACTCCAGCCTGGGTGACAGAACAAGACTCTGTCTCAAAAAAGAAAAAACAAATGGATATACAACTCCAAAGATACCACCACATTATTAGAATACTAGAATACTTCAGTCATATTAATAAATAGTCCACTGCATCATCACATTGTATGTTGGGTGAGGCCACTCAGGTTTGCAGGCTTCCATTCCATTTTGTCAGGTTCCAACAGCAAAAGTTGTCTCAACAAACATATAGCTTTACCCTTTCACGCATCTGGTATAATTGAGCTAACAGACATGTCATCTCTTACTCTGAGCCTCTTGTGAGGTGTTTTTATAATATCTCATTTTCCCTAATTAAAACCCATTTATTCATTCCTTTTTCTTCCATTTATACCCAAAATTTTCACCTTTGGAAGGGACATTAGAATCTGCCACTGTACTGGTCTAGATTGCAAACAGAAATACTAGTCTACCAGTACCTCCTTCCTTGCTCCACTCCCTTTCATATGGGGTAAGGTTACATAGGTGCTGACCTAGTGGGCCAACTTTACTATCAGGCAGTATATATGCATTCATTCTTAGCTCCAATTTTGCCAGATGGGGTAAAGGCGCAACCTATCCCCATCAGGCCCTTGGGAATTTTGGAATGAGTTTAAAAACATAGTTATAGTTTCTGCTTAGGAATTATATATGCTTCCAACACTTGCAGTTGCAGCCTTGATCCTAGGACCACTGCATCAGGTAGGGAAAAAAATCAAGTGATAGTGGGAAGAAAGAAAAAATAGTATAATCAATATATCAGGGTACTGCTCCCTTGGCAAGAATTATATAGCCGCACCAGCATCCATACCCACTCCCTCGTCTTCAGATCAACCAAAAAAATGGAGGAAAAGTCTAGTGGGGACATTCCTTTACTCCTACTCACGTTAAGCATGAACATACTCATGAAGGTGTGTAAGCCAGCCCTACATGTTGTAATTTTCTCCTCTTTCAGACAACTGATAAATTAATTGTTCATTATAATTCTTACCAAACTATTACTCTGAGGAGGATATCTCTATGTGCACTGCTGAACACTATGAGCTGCACAGTGTGTCTCTTGGTCTAAAGAAATGATGATTGGCCATCCAAATCTGTGCAATGTCTTTTGTTTTGGTTTTCCTATAGTACTCTGAGCACTTGCATCTCCTACTAGGAAAGCAAAGCCCAGTCCAGGGTCAGTTTCTATTCCTGTCAAGACCCATTTGTAGCTCCCTAGGGCTACCAGCACCAGTCTGTCTTGCCAGCTATGTTCAGGGCCTTTTCACCAGGGAATCTTCTACATAGTTATCACCAGTGTGTCTCTTTGGCTAGTAAACAGAGCACTTTTTATTGGCATTATTGATTATGAACCTGTTCATATTAATTTGATGCAATGTTCTAAATGAGCGAGCATTCAAACAGAATCAGTCCTATTTAGTGTATAAGGCACTGTCATTGCCAGCCTTGTCTTGATGTGAAAATTAAGAGTGGATACAACACTTTATGCAATTATATTTTAATGTTCTAGGGCACAAAAAAGAGTCCTACTAAAGGAGCAGATAAATGCCCCTTGCATTTTCTGTCTTTTCTGTCAGTGGTGCAAATCCAATGTGCTGGTAAATTTTAACAACTAGCTTTTCAGGGGTGGAAACAAGCCTTCATCTGTAGTTTTTTTTATGAGTTCCATGGTGTTAATATTTCCACCATGCCTGATTGCAATTACCAACATAATATCACTGAATGTGGACTTGAGAAAAGGTGTATACAATTGGTTTCTATGAGGTGGTACAAGCCAGATCCAGCACACCACTGTGACAACAGCAATCCCCAAATTTTATTGGAATTGAAGCTCCCAATCATTATATGCAAGGCTTCTCCTATAGTTTAAGAGCATGTGAAGAACTATGAAGATTTCTAATTCCCATTCTTGTTCCCTCTATTCCAGAATTACATATTTAAGTTTACTGTAGATTTTTGAATACAAATATCTACTGTCCACATATATCTCTATTTTTTCCAGGGAAATATCCTATCAGATTCATGCACAGAACTTGTTAGATTCTGAGATCTGTTGACATATAAAGTATAACTTATACCTCAATTTTCTCACAAATGGGAAACCTAAATGCATATTTTAAACATGTGATTAAAGGGCTCATATTTAAGACAATCCTGTTCTGGTATATAATTTATGCTTTAATCATACTCCTCAATATTCATAGATGACAAAACAATTAACTCTAATGACCATATGAACAGTTTTTAGACTAAGTAAAGATAATTGCGTCCAGAGGCAATAAAAAGAGCAAAAGATTCTCAGCTAAGCATTGTGATAATTTAAACATAGATGATGTGGTAGTGCTAGAAAGATCATCTCAGGGTAAATAACAATTTTGTTTTCCATATGCATGAAGCATAATTTTGACTCTCTATTTGATCAGTTCAATAGACATCTTATATTTCATACCTTCACTTATTCCTTTTAAACTCAACATGCTCATGGCTTCCAAACTATCCTATTACCTCAAGTTAGTTAATCAAACTATCTCAGTTTTCTTTTTTACACTGCTTACCATTGCTTCATCTCCTTGCTGGACTCCTTATCCAGCAATGTGGTCTCTGAAGAGCCAGTTATTCCTAAGAATCCATCCTTGGTCCACTGCTCCTCTTCATGAACCTTCACTGGTTAATTTTTATCAACTCTTATAATTTGACCACTATGCAAATGACACCCAAATCTATGTATTCAGCTCAGAAATTTCCCCAATCATCATATTTATCTACCTAACTTTTAGTTGGACGCCTATTTCTGGATATTCCACAAGTTGTGCAATAACAGGAAGGACCTAAATTGATTGCAGATCTTCACACTAAAATCCATGTGTGTCTCTGTTTTCCACCCTGGTTGTACCATGATTAATTCTTTTGCTTACCTTAAAAGCCTGAGAATTCATCCTGTAGAGAGCTGCTAAGATTATATATCTAAAGTATAAAATCTTCATACCATTCTCCTACACCAAATACTCCATTGTCACTGCTAAAAAGCTATTTCTCTATCTATCATAAAGTAGTACAATGATTTCTAAAACGAAGCATACAGAAAAGCTCAAAAAGTAGTATTTCAATGCTTAAAGAAAATAACATTTCTGGTTGACGTCTCATACTGGGATTAGGGGAGAGAAATGGGAGTTGTAGAATAAAGCCCTGTCTATATGGCTATCTCTCCATTTCCTTGGCATTTTTGAGGTACTGTGAGGAGCCTATCTGGACCCACATAGCAAAGATTGAAAGCCACTTGACCACAGAAAAAGTTAACTTCTTGATATGGCATGCAAAGCCCTCCGTGACGTACTTTTCCCCATCTTAGCCTTCACAGCCCAGCAAGATCAAACCAATGGCAGTCTTCCCAGGAACCATGCTGTTTGTCATTCCCTGTCTTCGCTCATGTTTTCACTTTGTGAGGAGCTTTCTAAGACTCTCCACTCAATATCATTTGGATATACTATCCAGTTTTAAGACTTATATGGGAGGATATTTCACTCATTCATTTAGTCAAACATCCATGCGTAAACAAAATAAATAAAATTCTTGCTTTCATGGAGCTTATAATCCAGTGGAAGAGAAATAGACAATAAGCAAACAAATACTCAAACCCTAGTAAATGAAGGACTGCTCAATCATCATTTATTTGCGCCATGTTGGCCGCATAATAGACACCCAAAAATGTATTAGTGAGCATCTTTTAGTTGTCAATCACAAGTCTAGATGTTTTCATACAACTCTTCATTTTAACTCTCAAAATTATGTTAAGAAATAAGTATTGTTCTGCCACTTTAGTAGATAAGAAGACATGGGCTCAGAGAGACACGAATTTACCTATGGCCACACGGCTGGAGAGCATGAATCTGAATACAAATCTGGAAATCTCCGATTTTAGAAACCATCCATGTTTATGATACTACTGGCTTTCTTTAGCTATAAAAAAAAAAAAATATTGAGTCCTTCCTTAAGTCAATTCACATGTTCACATTAGTCCTGCCTAGATGGATTCTACTAAATTCTGTGAAGGTTAGAGGAAGTTTTACAATGTAACACTTTAGAATTCAAAGGATTTAATCATGAGCAGTGAATCTGCAAAAATATGCCATCAGAACCCCACTGGTTTCAGCAGAAGGAAGGAACAGTCTCCTGCAGCATCTGTTAGAATAAAATGGCCTAGGGAAGGTAGGGGAAAGCATAAATGATATACTGAACAAATGGTATTTAAGACATTCTGTGCTATATAAGCACCAAATTAAATCTTCATTTATTTACTTTGAAAATGCATATAGCCTTGCAGTAAGATTCTCAAATAATAGATGCAGGCTTCAAACATAATCACCGACATATGATTTCAAAGTAATATGTGGCTGCTATAAGAATAAGTAGAGTAAACAATGCCAAAAATTAGGCACTTGAGTGCCTGGACTGCAGGTTACTCCTGCCCAGATGCAGAAAAGCACGCCATCCAGCTTGACAGACAGATGAAGCATTTCCCTGTAGAGTCTGAATAAATTCTCTTCTTGAAAATACCAACATAAATTCCCAAGAGAAATCAAAACTAGAAAGCTCAAGTTCATATTTGATTCCAAATCACCTCCTTATATTCATTGCTAAAATAAGGATACCATATGGGAATTTAGTATGATCTGGACAGGTATAATTGCCATCAATGGAGAAAATACCCTTAACATCACTTCATAATTATGTCATCAAAATTTAATAACTTTAAGAATTCTCTCCTTAATAGAAAACAGAGAAAAAATAATTTGTTGTCTTTGTGTCTCATGTTTAATATGAAACATCCTTCCAGGATCCTGTGTAAAAAAAAAAAAAAGGTTATTTTTGAAAAAATAAACTTTTTACTGTCACTATATCAAACTATTGTAGTGTGTCTTAATGCTTATAATTATTTGGGATTTTTTTGAGATCAGAAACTCTTGCTTCAGCAATTTGATTTTGTTTTCTAAATTATAAAAACAAACTACAGTAAATACTATTTAAAAAATTAATCTCAGCTTCCAGATACTTACAAGCTATATTTTGAAATTTACTTTATGTATAATTTAATCAAACAATATATGTAATTCTATATAATAATTTTTTCATGTGATATTATATCACAAACACTGCCCCTACTTTCAATAGCTGCCTAATATATTGTTGAATATTCTATACATAATCTTATTTTTGAATATTTAGATTACATTCAGGGTTTCTTCTATTATTAACACATTTGTCTAATCTGTAAGAATGTTCAAGCATTTTATGTATTTAAAAGTTTTCTTAATGATTTAAAAAATGAACTTATAGGAAGCTCTACTAGTAAACTTTCTTATTTTCTATATTTTCATATTTTAACATGAATATGTTAGATATTTAGATATCTAACATATCTATGTTAGAATATATCAAAATATGTTAGATATTTAACATAAATATCTACAGTCTTAATTGTATACATTACACAGGCAACAATAAAGAGTTTCAAAACCACATTGTTTGTTAAATCCATTGCATATCTGCAAAGTAATTCTTCAAGACAAATATTATTCTCATTTCACAGATAAAGAAATTTTTCCAAGTGTTTAAACAATATTCTCCTGGCTTTCTAAAATGGGTGTCTGCTGGGTGATGTCAGTGAAAGTTTGCAAAGAAAAGAACAGCACAGGTTTGTGGGGAGGAGCCTGAATTCTGTCTTAGACACATTGGGTTCACATTGCCTTCAGGATACCCAAATGGAGTTATGTGAACATACAGATTAGGCAGGTGGCCATACAGATTAGAAACTTGGAAGAGCAGATTCTTCGGAAGACACCAACTGGGGAGTCCTCAGCTTGTAAGTGGACTTGAAGCCATAAAACCAGAAAGGATTACCCAGAAAAGTATGCAACATGTAAGGCAAAGGGAGACAAGTACAGAATCTTGGAGCAGCAGATATACTTGGCATAAAGAAAAAACAAAACTTGAGACACAAAAAAGAGAAAAAAGTAAAAGAAAATACCCATGGGTGAAGTCTTAGAAATCAAGGAAGGAGAAAATTTCGGGATAGAAAGTTGATCATTCAGTGGATGATCAACTGGTGATTAACTGGATGCCATTGGCTTGAAAGAAAGCTTCAGTGATGTTCTGGGGCTGAAAGGGGATATCAGTGGGTTGATGAGCAGCTGATCCATTTAATATGAATAAATATTTTAGAAGACAAATGTAGAAAACAAGAAAAACATTTTGCTACTCTTCTAAACTATAGTAACAATGCTACTACATAGGCGGGTAGAAGAACAAGGCAGTTTGCCATGGAGATACTCAAACAGGCCTTCTAAGTATATACAGCCCTGAATTCAGCCCATTTCTATGAGAAGTTGACCCTGAATGTTTTCTCACCATCAAGAGTGGACATGTCAGTCAGAAGAGGCAATAGATATGACCAGTCAATTATCCTACATTCCAAATGAGTAAAACCAAAAGCAAGTACTCCTTTGTTGTCTATTTTGTTCAAGGCATTATTAACTATCAAATCATATTAAACCATGAGCTATTAAACATACTAAACTAAGAAACATTAAAATTTGTAAGAATCAAAATAGTAAGTTATGACGATGACAGCTGACTTTTCCCATCTGCATGCAATTTCTGTTTGTCAGGAGCCAGAAGAGAACAGTTTGAAATTTGTTAATATATGGTTCTTAAATATCTGTATTTTAAAAAAACCAAAATACTATGGGGTATCAAGGAAAGTTGTGCAGACGTTACTGTCTCCATATTCCCTCCCTGGATGACCTTTAAACTGTCAGTCTTAATGTTTACCCCCAGCTGCACTGCCACAGAAGGCTTACAGAAGAAAAGGGCAATTGTGATTTCTTGACATCCACAGATAATTACTACTACTGTTTGAATCCAAAGGATATAATCTTTGCTCTGCCTTTTCTTTGTTTAGCAGAAAAGAACTATTTACATCCCAACTTTCCTTATATTTTCAATGTAAAGCATTATCAGCAACTACCAAAATCACATGCAGTCTATGGAATTCTCTTATTCACTATATTCAGTACTGAACTGTGTAAAAAATACTTTTAATGGCATAAAATGAACAAACTTAGTGCCAAGTACAAGGCATGTGTTTAGCATAATAATCTCCCCTCTTTCCCAAGACCTTTCCAAAACATTGGCATGACTACGTCACCCACAGCTCTGGAGTCTCAAAGAGGATGGATAAATAATATGCTGCAAGTGGAATCTATTAATTTCCTTCCTTAGATGGCAGGGGTTCTTCTGCCTTCTCACTATAGTATTCATTCACTCATTCATTAATTCATTTAAGAAAAATTTATTGAAAATCAATTTTACCCAGTATTTTATTTTTTAGGACCCTAAGCACTCAGAAGAGTAAGGTAATTTCTGCACTCAAGGCTATCACATTACAGTAGGGAAAGGTGTATAAACAGTTGAGAACTACAGCCTGAAAATTCCACAGTAAGAATATTTTTCCTCTGTCACTCAGGCTAGAATGCAATAGTATGATTATAGCTCACTTTAACTTAAAAATCCTGGGCTCAAGGAATCCTTCTGCCTCAGTTTTCCAAGCATCTAGGGTTAAAGGCACATGACACCATGCCTGACGTGTGTGAGTGTGTGTGTGTGTGTGTGTGTGTGTGTTTTAATTTTGTGTGGAGATGGAGGTCTTACTATGTTGCCCAGCCTGGTCTCAAACTCCTGACCTTAAGTGTTCCTCCTGCCTTGGACTCGCAAAGCACTGGGATTACAAATGTGAGCCACTACACCTGGCCTATTTAACTGAAGATGCACTGTGTGTCAGATTCTGGGTTAAGTCTTGAATATGGAAAAAAAAAAAATCAAATTTACAACTACAAGGAGTTCAGAGTCCTGAATATGAGACTTCAATTAATCATATAGTCCTGATCTTGTCATGACATAACTCTTATCTACTCCTAGTTCATCACTCTGCTTCAGCCTCCAAGCCTCATAACTGGCCAAAAGGCCCAGTTGGCTCTCACTTCAGCACCTTTATACAATGCTGCCTTTGGTGGAAATACTCTTCCTCCAGATAGCACCATGTCTTGTTCTCTTATTTTATTCAGTTATCTTTTCAATTATCTTCTCTCTAATAATCTTTTTCAAGATAAAAGGATGACATGTTCACCTGTCATGTTTCAAATGTTTGTCTTCAAAATATTTATTGCTACTGAAATTATACTATATATATATTTTTTTAATTTTCATGTGTCCTCCACCAGAATACAGATACCATTAAGGCTTGAACTCAGTTTATTAGTCATTAAAGCTTAGAAGAATGCCTGGTATGTGGTAGACTCTTCCTATGTATTTGATGAAACAATAAATGAGTTACATGGAAATTTAATTATGCACTGAGATGTTGTGCTAGGAAAGTCCGGGATATTAAAAGAGCATAATAGATGTGCGGGTAGGGGAGATATCTGAAAGGTCCCCTGAAGGAGTGACACTGTGACAGGTAAGTTTAGGTCTGAATAATGTCAAAGAGTTAAACAGGCAAAACAAAAAATTATCATGATTCATGGAATCTGTATGAACATAAATGTAATGAGTGATTTAATCAGTCTCTGAAAATCATAATATAAAATCATGTAAAAACAGTAGGTAATATTTATTGTGAATTCACAATGTTCCAGGCACTATTCTAAGTGCTTATCTGAATAAACACATTTAATTTTCTCAGCAACCCTTAGGAATAGACGCAATCCTCATCCCCAGTTTACAGATGAGGAATCTAAAATAGAGAGAGGAGAAGCAACTTATTAATCATTATATGCACAGCAAGTGCTAGAGTTAGAATTTGAACGCTTGGTCTGTGGCTGCAGGTCCTGCGTTCTTCATCACAATTCTGTGGAAAGACTAAATATAGTGAAAATAAGTTAATTATTCCCAAATTAATAAATTTCATGCAATTCCCAGTAGGGTTTTAGGAGAAAGTAAATTTGCAGGGAAGAGAACCTAAGAAAGAGTGTCTGAAGTTAATTTGCAATTAATAGCCAGTTGGAAAAGCTAATAAAAGTTTGAGAAAGCCATATGCTTAGGATGTCAACCCTGAAAAACATATTCAAAGACTGGAAGAAAATATTGCAAACAGAGGTCACCCACTTTTTAAGATTATGGGTAGTTTTGTGGTTTTTTTTAATGCCATAATTGTCTGTATTTTTTCATTTTCTTATTTGATAATCATAAAATTAAAAACCACTTCATATAATGCAAAACCTTAAGAATAAAATAAAATTAATAGCCTCAAATAATTCCACTTTGGAAGATAAAGTATTTTGAATATTTACGAATAATAACATAATACCAAGAAAAAGTCCTAACTAAATAAATATGTAATGCATAGGGACAAAATAAATGAACAAGAAGTACATGGCCTGGAATGTCAGGCAATTCAAAAGCACAGGAAATTTACTAGTCTGGAGTAATTGCAATAAACGCTTGAGTAATTTATAAACAGTGTGAAGTTCAGGCTTTGTGAAAATCAAGAGTCTTATTTCTGTCTGGCACAAATATTAATATAAATGACTTGTATTGTCAAATACAAGTACCAGCACATTTGCTTTACTGAATATGTAAAATGTTATTTGACATCAGCACATTGCTTGTATGCTAATTATATGGTTAAAGTCATTAAATTTTTGTAATTATGCTTTTTTAAATTATTAATTTACTTAGGGAAACTATTTCTCATAGACAGCATAAGAATTTTCTTTTTTCCATGCTGAAATTACTGATAAGATGCATAGAAATGAATGTGGTTTTATGTTTTATAAAAGCACAATTGAAATTGCAATGAGGTTACTCAGAAAATAAACATATAAATTGAGTACCAAATACATACCAGGTATGAAGCATAATGCTAGCCACTATCATGTAATCAATTCTTCTTAGTCCTATGTAAAATCAACCATTTTATTAATAATTACAAATTACTTTAGATCACGTATCCTTAGATATAATTCTATAAAATTCTTATAGAATGAACTACAATGATGGTATTGCTGCAAAAGCGAATGTGACAACTCAAAATATGGTTTATACAGAATATTAAACTGTATCCAATTTTTTACTTTGATATGACTGCATTAAACAATTTTAATATTTGTTAAAACATCAGTAAAACTTAGTAAAAGTTTATAGCTTATTATATATATAATTCTTAAAATATATGGAGAGTATAGAGGTAAATATAGTTAGATACTTTAAGAATATATATATATATATATTATACATATAATATGTCTGTCTGTATATCTACAGATCTGCAGAGAAAGAAAATTCCCACAACTCCAGGTGCTATTGCTACCCATAATTTACAGATAACAAAAGCTTAGAGAAAGAACGATTAAGTAACTTACTCAAGTTCTCACAGCAGTATGTGGTAGAGACAACTATGGTAATGAAACAGTCTGCTCTAGAGTTCATAATCTTCACCATCTTGATACACTGCTCAGGTTAGTGAAAATTTGAGCTTCTAAGGTAATTGAGATATCAGGACTGTTCATTAGTTCTTTTACCAGAATTTTAGTGATTTCATATTTTTTTACATTGGGATTTTCCATTGGCTTGAGATAGAAAAATACTAGAACCCTCAGATATTGTAAATCACTCAAAGATATAATGTGTGTAAGAGCATTTTCTACAAAACCTGGACCTTACTATACATTCAATAAATGTGAACCACAGTTACTGTGGCTGTTGACTCTATAAATCCTATAATTTATTACATTAAAGTTTAACATAATATATCTTGCCAGGAGCTTACCCCATATTTAGATTCCTGTATTGTTCTTAAAGAGAATGCTTAACCCTGAGATATACAGAACGATAGTATCAGAGTCTTTTCTTTTTCTCTCACAACCTAGGAAATCTTGGATCTATAAGAATACTAACAGATGGAATATTATGCAGCCATAAAAGAGGATGAGTTCATATCCTTTGCAGGGACATGGATGAAGCCTGAAACCATCATTCTCAGCAAACTAACACAGGAACAGAAAACCAAACCACATTCTCTCACTCATAAGTGGGAGTCGAAAAATGAGAACACATGGAAACAGGGAGGGGAACATCATAAACCAGGGCCTGTTGGCAGGTAGGGGGCTAGGGGAAGGACAGCATTAGGAGAAATACCTAATGTAGATGTCAGCTTAATGGGTGCAGCAAAGCACGTGTATACCTTGTAACAAACCTGCATGTTCTGCACATGTATCCCATATGTATCCAAGTATAATAATAATAAAAAAAATACTATTAGTATTTTATAGATTTTATAACTTCCAATGGGGCTATCTGGTACAAGCACCAGTTTTTTTGTCTGAATTACTATAATGGCCACTTAACTGCTGTTCCATCTTGAACTCTTCCTCTTTATAGTATATTCTCAACATAGAAGCAAGAACAATAATTTTAAAATGTAAGGCAGTTCACATTAGTTTTCTTTATAAAACCCAGAAACTTTACAATGGCTTTGAAGGTCCCATATAACATGGCTTCCTTCCACTACTTGCTCACAACAATTTGGCACACTGACCTCCCTGTTCTTTCTCACTCAAGGGTGCTGCCTCTTTAGGGATTCCACATTTGCTTTTCTCTCTGACTCCAAAGTTCATAATGCATATAATTTCATCGCTTAGTCTCTCATCTGCTGCCAAGTTCTAGCTTGAAAATACTATCTCCTCACTTAGGTCAAACATGATACCACTATTTGAAATTGCAAATTATATGCCCCTTCTTCCTAACCTGTCATTCTAGATCATCTCACCTTGATCTATATATATTTTTCTATGGAATGTATCACTTTACAACATGCCCTATAATGTAATTATTTAATGTTTATTATGTAATTGATTATGTTTCCCCCTAAGATAAGCTTCAACAAGAGCAGGAATCTCTGTTTTGTTCACTGATACATCTCAATGTTCTTAGAAAAATCTGTAGTAAATAATAGTCACTGAATAAAGTCTTATTTAATAAATGGATGAATGAATAAGTGAATTCCATATATTTTATTCAACAACTATTTATGGAGCATACACTTACATGTGTAATTTGGATAAGAAATTATGATGTTTAAAAGTTTCCATATGATGATGGTCATCAATATAACCTTTTCCAGTAAATGGCGAGATAAATGATGAAATGATGGAATGAGATAATGTATTAATTACCATTGCAAGATTACCATAGTTCTCTAAAATATGAGAGAATCCTTTTTCATACTGATGAAATCTGAAGGATAGGGTATTTGAATATTCCATCTTTTTACCCCAAAAAGGACACTTACAGTTCATTTAAGTAAAACTATGAAATGGGAAAAATATAAATCCATCATAAAACTGTTCAAGACACACTTTGAGAAAACATTTGCCTTAAATATAGAACACACATACAAACATAATAAAATTGTGCATAATGCAGAATTTTCTGTTATTTTGAATCAACTACTCAGGAAACATATTTATTTTCCAAATTTCAAGTTTTATAATCTCCTCATCAAAAAGTAGGAAAGAGAAATGAGAGTGGATTTCAACTATCCACCCAAAAATAATTATACTATAAATTGATAAAGCCAGAAAAACAATTGGCAGATATTGAGACCAGTTGTGTGAATGTTAGAACAATTCTGATGTGTCTTGGGGTGAGAACTAATATTCTCTGACATTTCAAGAATTAAAGCATGTGAGAGGGTTGGGAGGACTTCACTTTTTTATATGTAGAAGAAAGATGCATATATTTTCACTTGGAAAAGATGAAGAAGATGGTAATGGGTCAAAAGGAAATTTAATAAACCTTAATTTTGGTGGAAAAATGGCAGAATAAAAATTCAACAAGAAGAATGATGAAAATGAAAAAGGAAGGAAGAAAAGGTGAAATAAGTAGGGACATAAAGGTAGAGAACATGCTGAATCCTGAGTTTGGTGTGCCACATTCACAGAGACTGAGGTCCCACTTAGCAAGTCAGGAGAGAGGAGGCAAGACTATTATTCTTATGGCTATGAATAATTACTTCACTCTTGCCACCAGTTGACAAAATGAAATACCAATAAAATAATATAGACTATACAATAAATGTGTGCTCTACTTTGGGCCTGTCTAAGTAACTGATAAAATCTTCCACTGTGTGCAGGGGTTTATAGAAGATTCTTTAATTTGGGGGCAGTATGTGCCATGACTTCTTCCAAATTAAGAACAAATTTGGTAAATATTTTATTTTAGATAAATGTTATACAATTTTCTGGGATTTCAAATCAATTAGATATAACACATGTCATTCTCACCTAACATAAATTCATATGTGAGATCAAGATAAAATAATTTTTAAAAAATAAATTTAACTGAGTCTAAGATGTGCCAAAGACAAGGGTCATAATATCTGTGTCATTAATCTATTTTATTTGAACATTTCTACAAATAGAAAATTTAAATTAAAGTTTTTCTCTTAGAGCTGCCATGCTATTTTTCTAGTTTTACCTAGAATTGGACATATGCATTTCATCAGACAACTGGCTTCTTTGGTTGTTATGCAATATGTCGCAAATCATCATACTATTCAAAAATGGATTTAATGAGCATAAAAATCTTCCCATCGGCAACAAGTCCAGAATCTCATATCTCTCTGTCCTTTTGCGATTATAACAGAAAAATTGAAAAAGACAACCTGTTTTCTGCTATTTATGTAACAGTATAATTGAAAATTACCTTGATGAAGTTAATTTATTGTGTAATACTTTAATGATGTTTAGTATACCAATACAAACCTTAGAGTAAAATATTTTCTACAATTTATCTGACATTACACACAATCAAACCAAAAATGCCATCACATCTATCTGTAACACTATGATTATCTATCATTATTGTCATTATCACTCTGGTCAATCAAACTCACTAGGTCTGAAAAAATAAAGTCTAACAATATAATGAAGATTTATATTTCATCTTACTTGTAAATATATATCCCAAGAAAAGTATATAACAATGATATTTTACTTGTAACTGAAGCAATAACAAAAATCTTCAAGATACCTTACACAATTTTGTCAAAACTTAATGCACTGAAGAAAATTATGACATATTGCCCAAACCGCATTCATTTATAATCAGGTAGAAATAATATCTGTCCTCTAATCTTCTCCTCAGCTGTACTATCTCCGACTGCTCCCCTTAATCTAAAATTACATGCCCCTTCTTCAATGGGAGCCCCAGTAGCTTTCCCTATACACTTCTATTAGTGGTATGCATTGTGGTAATGGTTACAATCTTTTATTGTTTCATTAGTTCCCCACACTACACTGTAAAATATTTTAGGGACAGAATCTAGTTTAATTGTTGAGGTAATACTTGCCTGCCTACCTAAAGCTGAACCCTCATAACTCATTGGTAGGAGAGTCCTGATTATATTCTAGGTTCACCCCCATGCACTATGTAATCCATGGATGAGTGATGGCTTTCCTGGACCAGGGGAAACCATGGATTGTAACTACGTATTGTAGTTCCCTTCTATTTCTAACAACTTTAGGTATAGGTGGTAGACACAATGTTGGCCAATTAGAATATAAGGGAAGCCTGCTGGATGGCTTCTGAAAAATATTTTATAAGCCTTAAAAAACACACACAAGAAAGAATTGACTACTGCTCCTTTGGAGACTTTGGAGTCTGCATGAGATATCTATAACAGGGGCAATGACTTAGCAATTGTCAAGGGAGTTGAAATAAAGATTAAAAAGATAGGTTTCTTGCCTATATTATTTGCTCCTGAACCACCATTCCCAGAGTTGTGTGTCTTCTTGGTATAAAGGATAATTAATTTTCTCTATGTTTAAGCCAGTATATTGGTGTTTTCTGATACGTGAAGTCAGAGGTGTCCTATATGACATAGATTTTTTCCACTTAATTAAGTAGGGCCACAGAAATGGTAAATGAATATTAAACTCTAGGTTTCACTGCAGGATGTGAACATTAGACGGGAAAATTTTGTCGAAATATTATCTTATGCATTAGTGAGGCACATTATGATATTTTTGAAACTCCTCCACTCTCAATATGAACTTCCAATAATGTTCTAACAAGTGTAGGGCATTATAAAGATGATGGGTTGAATCCACAAGGCATTTATCTTTTGTCTTATTAACAATAAATTTTTAGATTGAGGAGGGAAAAAAGCAGAATATTAAATTGCTGCTACTTTAAATATTTAGTACTGAATGCAAGGCTCAGTTAAATGTATAAAGCAAACCTCACTAAGTATTTCTATTTAGATTCAGATATTAAAAGATAAAACCTCAATAGTTGTTTATTAAGTTTTCGTTCTGACATTCAAATTTAATTAACAGTCTCTTCATTCTAGACTGTGTGGTTTATTTTCAAACACTGATTTATAAAGAGCACAGAGTCACAGAGAGCCACAGATGAGGGAGGATATTACATAAAATTCTTCACAAAGAAAATAAAGCACAATGCTCAGATCGGGCCTTTTTCCTTTTAAGTCAAATGCCATCATCTTTCTAGATTATTACCAGGCAAGAAGAAAAGGACTGCATATGTGACAGACAGCATTGCCATTTTGTTTTCAGCCAGTGGATAAGTAGAAAATTGAAAATACACGGGTGTAAGAAGTAGCTTTGTGATTTCTATGCAAATATCTTCTGCATGAGATTATTAATCAAATCATCATTTTCATCAGGTTATTCATGAGTTTCTTTAGACGGTTTCAAAAATAAATAATCAAGGATAACTAGAAAAAATCAGAAACAATGACTAGATCAGAACTAAAATATATGCAACTATAAAATTTCCTTTCAGAATTATTTTTTTCCTCTGGCTAAAGACATATACAAGAATCTGCCACTAAATAAGTTAGAAATCCTTATTTTATTAATAAGGATTTTAATAAAAGTTATTTTAATAACTTTTATTAAAATAAGTTAGAAATCCTTATTTTATTAATACATGAAAAGTGGAGGAGCTAGTAAATAGTTAAACCTTAAAGTGTTTGTACTTTTTCATCCATTAATCTATAACTGAAAATGTATTCCAAATTATTAGTGTAGAAAAACATTTTTTAGTAATATGTTCATCACAGCATTATAATAAAACAACTTAACATCAAAATACCTGTCAAACTATGGGTGACAAGGTCACAAAAAATTGTTAGATTGTAAATTCACTGAGTATATGGGCCACGTCCATCTTCCTCACCTGTACCAGCACATTGCCTGGTATAGACTAAATGCTAAGGAATATTGATTCATTCACTCACTCCTGCATTCTACTCATTCATCCAAGGACCATGATTTTTGTTTTATTTTGTTTTGATTTTTTGAGATGGAGTCTTGGTCTGTTGCCCAGGTTGGAGTGCAGTGATGCAATCTCAGCTCACTGTAATCTCCGCCTCCCAGACTTGAGCGATTCTCCTGCTTTAGCCTCCTGAGTAGCTGGGATTATAGGCGCCCGCCACCACACCCAGATTTTTGTATTTTTAGAAGAGATGGGGTTTCTCCATGTTGGCCAGGCTGGTCTCGAACTCCTGACCTCAGGTGATCTGCCAACTCAGCCTCCCAAAGTTCTGGAAATACAGGCGTGAGCCACCATGCCCAGCCCCAAGGACCATGTGTTAAGCCTTGCATCCATTTCAGGAACTATGCCAGCCACTGGTGGTACCAGGCAGATTAAAACGCAATTTTGTCTTTAAAGGGCTAGGGCTGGTGATACAGTTGCTGAAACAGCTGGGGTAGGAAAGAAGAAAAACATGTAAAAGGGTGATAAAGTGCTAATGCTCCACAAATATCTGATGCTGGTTTATGGAGTAGATAGTGGAAATACATGTATATTTCCTTGGCAAAATGAGAAGAGTTAAAAACAAAAGAGGTGGAATTCACTTGATTCGAAGAACAAGAGGAAATCAGAGCTGCTACCTGAGAAAATCAGTCACATAGGCAGGAAGACAGATCTCTGCTGGTCATAAAGTTAAGGAGGGTGGCAGATTTGGAAAAGGGTTTGACAAAGAAACACCCCAATAAATATATGTTGAGTAACTGTAGCAAAGATGTGGGAGAAAATGATTTAGTGAGAACATTTCCTCATGTTGGAGAATTTCTGGAGATGCTTTTTTCTAAGCTCTCCTGATTTGTTGTTGTTGTTGCTGCTGTTTAGATTTGTGATATGAATGCAGATGAGACATATTGGAGGCTGAACTAATCCTCGCCACTGCTAAAGCCTAAACCCTAGTTTGATGTTCAGAATTCCATGAAGGAGAGAGATTTTTCTAGTGCACAGCGAGCAAAAGGGGAGTGGCACTTCAACGTCTACTCTATAGAGAGAAGGCCTATGTGAGCAAAGCAGCAAGCCTTGATAAATGTCTCCCTGTATTATTTCTATTTACTCTTCATCTGAGATGATGTTGGGAAGGAGAACAGCAACAAACTTCCAAATATAGTGTATCTCCTGAGATGTTCAAACATAAAAAATAACAAAAGAAAAAATACCAGTTTAATTTATTTTGATTTTCATACATCCCACCACTGCTTTTACTTGCTTTGTTTTAACATGATAATCAGGCTATTATAGGGCAAAATAATTTGGTATTTGAATTACAAAATGAAATTCAGAAGTGAAATTGCAGATAGCATTGATAAGGAGTTTGTTAACACACAATAGTCCTCAATAGAGATCATAGTAATACATATGAAGAATTATCATTAAAAATATTTTCATTCAAGTTTGACTTTTGAATGCACCTGTGAAGCATTCAATTATAGCTTACTTAATACCCAGTTAAGCCATAAATAGAATGTGTGTGTTTATATAGTTTTCATTGAGTAGTAAGGGCTATAAACGTGAAGCACTGAAATCATAAAAGCTTCCATGGACTTTTCCACAGTGCTTTGTGCCACTCATAATAAAGTCCAATAATTAATTTTAGACTCAGCATTCAGAGTTCAAAATTTATTTTTTATACTGTCTGTAAATAAAGTTTTATAGAACACAGATCTAAGTGTAAAACAGAAAACTATAGACTCCTAACAGAGGAGATGATAACAAAAGAGAAAATCTAGATGACCTTGGCTATGGCTACGACTTTTTTTTTTTTAAGTTCTGGGATACATGTGCAGAATGTGCAGGTTTGTTACATAGATATACGTGTGCCATGGCGGTTTGCTGCACCTATTGACCTGTCCTCTAAGTTCCCTCCCCTCAACCCCCACCACCAACAGGCCCTGGTGTGTGTTGTTCTCCTCACTGTGTCCATGTGTTCTCATTTTTCAACTCCCACTTATGAGTGAGAACATGTAGTGTTTGGTTTTCTGTTCCTGTGTTAGTTTGCTAAGGATGATGGCTTCCAGTTTCATCTATGTCCCTGCAAAGTACATGATCTTATTCCTTTTTATGCTGGATAGTATTCCGTGGTGTATATGTGCCACGTTTTCTTTATCCAGTCTATCATTGATGGGCATTTGAGTTGGTTCCATGTCTTTCCTATTGTAAATAGTGCTGCAGTAAACATATGTGTGCATGTGTCTTTATAGTAGAATGATTTATATTCCTTTGGGTATATATGCAGTAATGGAATTGCTGGATCAAATAGCATTTTTTGGTTCTAGATCCTTGAGGAATCACCATACTGTCTTCTACAATGGTTGAACTAATTAATATTCTCACCAACAGTGTAAAAATGTCCCTATTTCTCCACAACCTCACCAGCATCTATTGTTCTTGACTCTTTAATAATCACCATTCTGACTGGTGCAAGATGGTATCTCATTGTGGTTTTGATTTGCATTTCAGAGTTCAAAATTTAAACAGAGTTGTCACTTACAGGAGTCATACACAGGCAACCAATAAATTTCTATACCTCCCACTCCAAGTCAATGTTGGCAAAAGGTGATTTTGATCACAATACCTTATCAGAATATTAAATTAGTTCAGATTATACATTTTACGTTATGTTCTATTATATTTGATTTTAATAAATATTCTAATAAATTGCTCAATATTAATTATCAACTATAACAATCACACTTGCCATTTTGGCTATTTCTTTTAGTGAACTTAATATTGTGATTTAATATCATATTATAAATATATCAAGCACAAAGAAGAAATTGTTTTCCTAAAAAAAAAAGACATTACATTACAGAATTTTTCCTTATAATTGTTTTCTGATTATAAAATATCAAGTATATAAATCTAGGAACACTAGGAATTTTCATGGGTCTCAGAAATGTATCAAAACTTTGAACAGGGAACAGTTTTCAAATATAAATCTGGTTTTTGATACAGGAGAACCACTTGGAAAAAGATTGCTTATGAAAGTTAAAGTGCATTCACATGCTTTCATGGCACTCTAAATATGTTCTTATTTATTAATTGTACTATTACATATTTAAATGCTCAAATTGTTATAGTAGTCATATACTATTAATCTTAGCAATTATTAATCTTAAAATTATCATATAAAAAGATGTACTATGAAACAAACAGAAAAGGAGGGAAAACTACTGAGGGAAAGACCCTGGTTCTAGCTCTGGGTCACTGTGGAGCTATGGAAACTTGGGCAAGCTACTTACTGCCTTTCGGACTCAGATTCTTTGTCCACAATATGAATGGTTTAATCACACAAGTTTTAAAATTAAAACTTCACAAATTTTCTGATTTTCAATTTCTATTTCCCACATATAATATGGATTTTACTATTTTTTAAAATGGAGAACTATAAAGATCAAGAAAACAATGTTATCACTTTATATTTACTATTTCTTATTAAGAAAAAATAATTCTTCTGTGTACCTGAAAACTTGTCTGGATTAGTCAGGATGTTCTTTTCCTAGCCCATGAAAGGAAAGTTAAGAGCCTTGAATATGTACGGATTATAGATATACTATGCTACATTCATGTATCTAGGTTACAAGAGTCTGAAAATAGATTTTACACGTAAGTGAAATTATGCAGTATTTTTATTTCTATGTCTGGCTTATTTTACTTAGAATTATGTCCTCCAAGTTCATCCATGTTGTCACAAATGGCAGTATTTTCTTCTTTTTTAAGGTTAAATAATATCTGTGCGTGTGTATGTGTGTGTTTGTGTTGTGCCTCACAATTATTTTATCCATTATCTGTCCATGAGCCCAGGTTGTTTTCACATTTTGGCTATTGTGAATAATGGTGCAGTGAAGACAGGAGTGCAGATATCTCTTCAAGTTACTCATTTTATTTCCTTTGGTCATATACGTATATGCTAGGTCATATGGCCGTTCTATTTTTAACTTTTTTAGAAACCTCGATATTGTCTCCAATAATGGCTATACCAATTTACATTCCTATCAACAGTGTGCAAAGGTTCCCTTTTCTCAACACTCTTGCCAACACTTATTATCAATTGACTTTTTGATAACAGCTAGCTAACAAGTATAAATGATAACTCATTGTGGTTTTGATTTATATTTCCCTAATTATTAGTGATGATTAGTGATGTTGAGCACCTTTTCATATATCTGTTTTTCATTTGTATGTCTTCTTTGGAAAAATGTTAATTCAGATCCTTTTCCCATTTTAAAATTGGATTTTTTTCTTTTACTATTGAATTGTGTTTGTTATATATTTTGAATATTAAACATATATTTATACACCCTTATCAGGTATATAGTTCACATATATTTTTCCCA
The DNA here is from genome assembly GCF_029289425.2 of Pan paniscus. Classification (NCBI taxonomy): domain Eukaryota; kingdom Metazoa; phylum Chordata; class Mammalia; order Primates; family Hominidae; genus Pan; species Pan paniscus. The sequence continues at coordinate 115,991,345 of NC_073253.2, read as the reverse complement.
ATCTGTAAGGTTCCCCTTCATTTTGTTGATTACTTCCTTTGCTGTGCATAGTCTTACTCATATGTGGAATCTAAAAAATAAAATGAAAGAAAGAAGAGAAAAAGTCAAATACATAGAAACAGTACAACAGTGGGAAAGAAATGTATAGATGTAGGTCAAAGGGTACAAGCTTGCATTTATGCAGAATAAATAAGTCTAGAGATCTAATGTACAATAGGAAAACCATAGTTAATAGTATTGTATTATTGCATATTGTGTATTGTGTATTATATATTGAAAATTTGCTAAAGAGTAGATTTTAAGTTCTCTTACCACGCACAAAGGAGGTAACTATAGAAGGTGATGGATATGTAAAATTGCTTACACGTAGTAAGCATTTCACTATGTATACGTATACCAAAACATCATGTTGTATACCTCAAACTTATATGATAAAAAAGTCTGAATTTAGCGCAGTCATTAGTGATATACAGAGCACTAACAACATACAGTCAGAAACTTGTCAATAAGAGGAAAAATATGACACACAGGTGGTCAAATTAAGGCTAACATAATAACTTAGACACAGAATTTTCTGGGTGTGGAAATGGGAGAGGAAATTGCCTTTTCTCTCACTTCAAATGTCCATGGGAGAGGCTCCATAGAGACATATTCCTGGCCTCTCTCTGTGAATCCCGTACCCCTCCCTGTAAAGAGAAGTGTAAGTTATCTGATTGGTGAATTTGGAAGAAAAGAAGGTCATTCTTGGCTTAGCCCCCTCTGCTTTGCAGATCATAGACTATCTCACGGACTAACTCTTATGCACTACAAGGCTTGCCTCTATATAAAAGCAGGACTTTGTACGGCACAGCTTCAGGCAGCTTCAGACTTGGTGGCCAAGTGTGTCCAATCCAAGAGAGATGAATCTATAGGACTATATGGCCCAGATCGCATATCTAAGTTTTATGAGTAATAAAGTGACATACTGATTAACATCCTTCTGCTGAATGTTTGGGTAAATCTCAAACAGTTCTTAACTTAATCAGCTTGGGGTAGTAGTATTAATTTGGCAAGCTAAAATCATGGCAAACATCACATTAGATACCTCATATTGTTTTCATTCCTTTATTCAGTCTTCATCCAACCAATAGTTAATCGCCAGAAAATGAAAGAGACAGACATGATTACTACTCTACACTGAGTCTATATTCTGGTGGGAGAAAACAGAAAAAATCAAGTAAATTATAAGTTAAATAATTGTAGTTGTGTTAGGCACAATGATGGCTCTCCAGAGATGCCCACATTCTAATCCCCATACTCCATGAATATGCTGTTATATGGCAAAGGGGAATTAAAATTGCAGATGAAATAAAAGTTGCTAATCTACTAACCTTGAGATGGGAAAAAAATTTTCTGCATTATCCAGTGAGACCAATATAACAAGAGAATTTTAAATGTTGAAGAGGAAGGCAGAAGACCCAGAGTCAGAGTGATGCAATGTGAGAAAGACTTAACCAGTCTTTTGCTGGCTTTGAAAATGGAGCAACGGACCACGGGCCAAGGAATGCAGGCTGCCATTAGAAGCTGAGGGGGAAAAAAAAAAGAGTGGATTCTCCACAAAGGACCAGAGCCCTACCAACTCTTTGATTTTAGTCCAGTGAAACCCATTTTAGACTTCTGGATATAAGAATTATAAGATAATACAAACTTCACAAAGAGGCAGTATTACACCCACTGAGGTTTATCCAAGGTATGATTCTTGCTAACTGAAAACTTTTCTCAATATCTCACCATGATGACTTGAAGTCTGATATTCGACTTTGGCAATTTTTAACAATCACTGTGGGATTGAATTTAAAAAAAAATAATAATACATTTGTGTCTTTTTGAGCCACTAATCTTGTCATACTTGTTACAGCAGCAATAGAAAACTAACACAGCAGCAGTAAGTTCTATAGAGACATCTGTAATACTAACACACTAGAGTGTAACTTGGAGTGAGATCAGTGAGCTACCATGCATGTGGTAGTTCAGATAAGCTGGCTAAAATTTTTAAAAATATTTCTAATTTTAATCCTTTTAGAAGGTCTATAAACTTTCCTGCTGGTCACATACCCCCATAATGACTATGTTTTTTCCACTGGATACTTTGGGAAGAGTACCTAGAGCCTATGAGATTTTCAGTAACCAACAACAACTTTGAGATCCTCCCCTTTCCTCCCACTAAAATGATAAATTTTTAAAAAAGCCTTGTATGTACTGTGCACCAGCCAATTGTACCACTGGAGCTATGATGCTAAACATCACTAATCATCAGAGAAATGCAAGGTCATCAGGGAAATTCACATGATAAAAATATATCATTTCATCCAAGTCAAAATGGCTTTTATCAAAAAGACAGAAAATAACAAATGCTGGCAAGGATACGGAAAAAGGGGAAAGCTCATACACTGTTGGTAGGAATGTAAATTAGTACAGCCACCATGAAAAATAGTATAGAGAAGCCTCAAAAAACTAAAAATAGAACTACCACATGATCCAGCAATCTCACTGGTGGTTATATATCCAAAAGATAGGAAATCAATATATTGAAGACATATCTATGCTCCTGTTTATTGCAGTTCACAATATCCAAGATATGGAATCAACCTAAGTGCCCATCATGGATAAATTGATAAAGAAAATGTGATATTTAAATACAATGGAATATTATTGAGCAGTAAAAAATGAAATCCTGTCATTTACAGCAACATGGGTGAAACTGGAGATTATTATGTCAAGTGAAATAAATCACGCATAGAAAGACAACTATCCCATGTTCTCACTCATATGTGAGCTGAAAAAAACCTGATTCTGTGAAGGTAGAGAGTAAAATGGTGGTTACCAGAGGCTGGGAAGGGTAATAAAGAGTAGGGAGGAAGAGGGTTTGGTTAACAGGTACAAAAATATAGCTAGATAAAAAGAATAAGATCTAGTGTTTGGTAGACTAAGAGGAGACTATAGTTAACAATAATTCATTGTATATTTAAAAAAACTAGAAGATCTAGAATGGTCACAACATAAAGAAATGATAAATATTTGAGATGATGAGCATCACAATTACCTAGATTTGATCATCTCATATTGTAAGCTTGTATCAAAATGTCACATGTACCCCATAAATATGAACAACTAATGTGTATCCATATAATTGTTTTTAAAAAATAACAACACAAAATAAAATTAAGAAGCTTAATTGCAGCCGGGTGCGGTGGCTCACACCTGTAATCCTAGCACTTTGGGAGGCCCAGGCGGGCAGATCACGAGGTCAGGAGATAGAGACCATCCTGGCTAACATGGTGAAACCCCATCTCTACTAAAAATACAAAAAATTAGCTGGGCGTGGTGGCGGGCGCCTGTAGTCCCAGCTACTCAGGAGGCTGAGGAAGGAGAATGGCATGAACCCAGGAGGTGGAGCTTGCAGTGAGCCGAGATTGCGCCACTGCACTCCAGCCTGGACCACAGAGCGAGACTCTGTCTCAAAAAAAAAAAAAAAAAAAAAAATGTACCAAAGAGTAAAGAGTAAAGATAAATTCAGAAGATATTTTGAACAAACAATAAAATTATTTCCCGCAAAGACTTCCTGCAAGTTTTTGCAACATCTGTAGATGATCAATTAAGAATGGCCCAGGGATTCCACTATAACCAAGTGCTAATTTAAACTAAATGCGTTTGATAATGCTCATGAACCTCCTTTTACTCTGCTATTTCCATAAACTCTTAAAAAAATTTAAGTTGTGCATGTAAACTTAGTTTAATTCTGGTCTCCTTTGGTAGGATTGGGTTCTGAAACTGAAATGCTTAATCCACAAATATCTTTCTTTAATGTTTACAGAATTTGATAATCGCTTTGTACACTTACTTCATAAAATTACAAGTGTCTCCTTTACACTTTCCTTTTTATTTCCTCAACATTAATAACATTTTTAGCTTTTCCTGTCTGAGGTTTACTGGAACATTCACATATTCAAGTAAAGATGTTTTGAGAGAATTTCATGCAAGATAACCTAAGGAAATCATTTTCTGACAATTAAAATTCAACCAGGAGCTCATTACTGCTATTATAAAAAGAGGATAAAAGCAACTGATCACCACTCTATTGAAAAGTTGAGATAAATAACTGCTAGCCATAACTAGAACATTTGATTTAACTTTTAAAGTTTTTTATAAATTCATTACCACAAAGAGGAACTTTTTGTCTTTCATGTAACCTAAGGTAAAGAGCAAGGAGTAATGAACAACACTGACTACTTTATAGTAAATACATGACTGGGAATTCCCAAGGCAAATGTACAACCCTGAAGGCTACTAAATTTAGGAGATTTAACTGGGATGAGAATGGCATTTTCACTGTCATCAGAAATACTGACAAATTAGATGGTTATCATTTGTTACATTAAAAATCAAGACAAATTATTACAATGAAAATATTTATCTTTTCATGTACACTGATCCTGTACAGAGAAAATTATACTTTTTTTTTTCATTCTTAGAAGCTAAAAACCAAACAGTAACTAATTGAGATGAAGACTTCTGTCTCACCAGGCCATTGGTTTATAGCCCACCACCTGGATCTGACCCCAGGATGTTTTCCCAGCTGACAAGCCTCATTCCCACATGCAAGAGAATTGCCCCTTAAGAGCCCCTGGCAAATTTTTCATACTGTGTTTCCCTTAAGGTTTTAATAAAAGAAATTATCTTTACTAACAATTGAAATAATTGTCTTTACTTGTTCTTTTCTTCTTCCCCTATCAAAAATAGTGTCTTAACTCTTGAGTAGTGCAGACCCAAATTTTCATTTAAAGAGGGTAAACGGAAATTTCCTAGAGCTATGTCATAAATATCCTAGAGACTCACGTGCTATCTGTAAGAAGCCGTTATTAAAAATACGGAACATAACAGTCAGGCAGATTATATGGCTCTTCCTGCCTTAAAATGTCATCTGTTTTTAAGTCGGTGAAATATTCCAGTTGTTGAAAGCCATAGAACATGTAGCTTACAATAGTTTTAAATGAACAGAACTTCTTTAGAGAGAAGTTTGTTTTTCCAAAAGTATCTAGAAGAGCTTTGGGACCCATTCTCTGACAATCCCTCCTATATGGGCCAGCATTCTCCTCCCATGGAGGACTTTTGTAAGCCTGAAGTGTATTGGTAAAATCACAAGCTATGGAACATAACAGAATTATGATCACCTCTCTACTCCATCATGTAATAGCTGGGAGACTAGAGCAAGCAAAAGTAACACCTCCAAGCCTCAGGCTCTTAGTAAGTAACTTTAATGGTGAACAAGATGGCCTTCATAGTCCCCTAAGCCCTTCTAAATGTTAAATAAGACTGCAAGCCTCTGACATCCCTTTTCTTAGAGCATTTAGTTTAGAAACCCTTCAATTGTAGATTTCCCTTGCTCCTTTGAGATGTAAATTTTCTCCCAGCCTCTTTCCAGTTTTACAACCTAGGAAGATCTTCTCAATCTGGGAACCATTCCTTTGAAATGTAATCATCAAAAAAGGTAGTGTCCCTATGTATAATGTCCCTGTATCCCAGTGTCTATCAGAGGGTAAGAGCTTAACTTTGATAAGTGGTAATTAGCAAACACAGATGACCTAATCACATTGACCAACCTCCTTCCCACAATAGCTTAGAGCAGTGGCAAAAACAGCCTGCCTTTTTTCTCCAAGAAGTTGAGTTCAATCTTTCTCCTTATTGAACTAATAATCTTAACTTCTCTTGAAACAATTTGAATAAAATCTTTCTTGTCTGTTTAACTGTCCTATGCAATTTTTATTTGACAAGAGTTGTTATGAGAATTCAAGTAGCATATGTAAAATACTCAGCATTGCATAAAATGGTTGCTTAGTAAATGTTACTTTTTCTCAGACCCCTCTCTTTTGAACCACAGAATTCTTCTCTGAATGGAGATCCTTGAAAACCCAAAATGTCTCTTTTCAAAGATCAGGTATAGTGGTGTGATATGGCAGTTGAACAACTTAAAAAAATTCCTTGTGTGTTTGCTGTTTTGTTAAATGAAGAAACAGGCTGAAGGAGCATATCAGCAAGTGCTATTTCTATCCACTGAGCCAATAAACAACCTGGCCAGAAAAAGCAAAAGGTCTTCAATATTAACATGAATTTCAACTACGGAGTGAAAATATGTCCCCAAAGTCAAACTGCTAGTTTCTTCTTTAGGAACTGACAAAAATCAAGAGGTAAGAATATCTACATGTCATTACATCAGGAGGCCCGGTGATGACTTGCTTAGCAACTATCAAAGGTAAAATCGTGAAGTCCATTTTAATCTAAAGGTAATACAGAGTTAAACCAAAGAAACCCTTCTTTCAAGTAGCTCTCTGAGCACAAAAGAATAAAATTGTCATCTTCATTAATATGAAAATGGTCTCTTTCTCTTGTTATTATTTACTGGGATCATTTGTAAGGCCATTGGAAGCCATTTTTGTACCCATTTAATTAGATTACATGTCTCCGAACTTTGTTATATGACTGTTAAAGCACAATGATGAAAGATACAATGTGAATTTTTGAGTAAATATGTTTTTTCAAAGGTTTCTGTTATGCCATAAGCAACCAGTGATATACCAAGCTTTTTGCTGTTAGAATACTTCATATTTTTTAGGCTCTCATGTGTTACAATTTTTTTTCTATCCACATCATCTTGTACCAGGCTCCAGTTCAAGGTTATTAACTGACAATATTGATTTCTACCAATAATTACTAGAGTCAGAGAAGAGCACTGTGAATTGTTTACAATTACTATCTTTCATATTAAATGTACATTCAAATATACATAGTGATCATAATGATTATAATGTTGTCATTAACTTATATCCTGAATGTCAGAAAATGATTTTTATTGTCTTAGCTAAAGACCACAAAAACACAAGAATAAAAATTTAAATTTTGTTGAAGCTAGTGTGGAAAATATAAGCTGATTATAAAGAAAAAACATAATGAACAGAAAATATCATTTGGATATTTGATATTGAAGAATATCATTTTCCTTAACACTGAAAATTGACTTCTATTTCCTTAGAATAAAAACTTAAAAGATGAACAGATAAACTTTTTTAAAAGCACATGTGGAAAATACTGATATATATGTTTACTAAAATTTGTCAACATGATATATAGAAAAAACTTGAGGGAGATCATGAAGAATATAACGTTTCTGGCAATGTTGGGATATTTTATGGGATAGTTTAGCTTAACTGCACCATCAGAAAATCTGAATAAAAGCTATAAATGAATAATTTTCATATAATTAACATAACATTATATATACATAATCACTTTAGAATTACTCATACCTAAGCATATTACTGATACCTAAGCAATATTCTTTGAATGCAAACAATTAAAACTTTGCTCTTTTGAACAATTTATTGTAGAAATGTACTCTCCTTTTTTTTTACAATGGACATTGAGCCAGTGAATCACACAAACTTTAAGTGTTAAAGTAATGCATGGAAGTCATATATTTCCCACTCTAAACTAATCTTAAATGGATCTCTAGCTCAGGAATTACTTCTTAATACTGCATTAAATTAAAAAACGTTTTAATGCTCCACGTAAACTTTCTGAAATATAAATTTCTAAGTACATTCTTGTCTCTTACACATATGGTGAAAAAATGCGTAAATAGGCTTCATGAGTACTGACTATATGCTGTCTCAATTAGGACAAAATAATAACAGATGTGCCATTCTCTGTATTGTATTATTTAATTATTGTTAATTCTGCTGATATACTAGAATCACCTGGTTCATTTGAAGCCTACTGATGTCTGAGTGCACCGTAGAGAGATTCTGATTTAATTGGTCCAGGTTGGGGATCAGGGTGTGAAGCTTCCCAAGTGATTCTGATGTTTAGGGAGGATTATGATTCATATTGGTATATAACTGAAAGCAAAGAAATAAGGCTCATGAGTTTTAAAATACTCTTGAGTACATTGGTGCTCTAGTTTCTATACCATAAAATGCTAAGAATTTTTAGAACATATATTCTTAGATTTGCTCATCTCTCCATCTGGAAAATAAAATCATGTTCTCTTTGGTGCAAATAGTACAAAACTTATATAGAAACCCTGCATTCTTTCAGGCTTGCAACACATCCTTAGGCCAGGAAAGGAGGGAAAAAAAGAAAACAGTCTCAAGCCAATGATGTCAGTTTCCCACACTCATAGAAACCAGGCCTCCCCTCCATCCATCCCTGCCCATTTCCAAGATTCCAGATTGGTTGGGAACTCAGCTTTCCATAGCACTATCTGCTCAGAATCTAGAAGTGTCTTTTGTCCTTCTCCACCACCAACAAAATTTTTGTTTCCCATACCCCTTTTTTAAAAAGCTGTTTTCTACAGAGTTTTGAAAGGAGCCTGTGTTCTCTTAAGAGAAAGCTTCTTTCTTATGTTAACTTCTGTGTTTGAATTTTGACAATGGAAAAACAAAGAAACAAAAGCCCCAAATTCTATTTGTCTACCTAAGTCCAGCTGTATCATCAGTATCTAAATCTTTATAGAAAAGCTCCCAAAATACCTAGAGACAGTACATACTGACAAATCCAATTTCATCTCTGTGTACAAAGAATTGGGGTATATTACATAATCGACAGCTATTTATGTGGGCCTTAAATTATAAGAAATCCGGAATAACTTTCCTCATTTCATGGATTAGGAAATCTATAAGGACTAACCTTTAAAACTGCAAGCTAAGTAAATGTCACACTTTTTAACCATCAATAAGAAAACTCTCACACAGAGAACCAGAGACATAAAAATAGTATTTTCAAATCTCACTCCAATCTCTTCAAACATTGCAAGGAACAACACATTAAATAAAAGCAACAGACAAAGCCATGAGAATAGGAAAAGATAATCAATAAAGCACTTTACATCTGATTGTTCATTCTATGAATTCAGTAAACAAATACATATTGGGATGGCAGCTGTATCTTTACCAAAGTGATTGCATCAAACACAAAAGAAACAATGCTGTGTATTCAATGCACAGGATAGCACTCCCCAGGAAATGAAACAACATGAGGCTTCAGTTCACTAGGCTTCAAAAATAAATTTGATGTATGTCAGGCCTCTGAGCCCAAGCCAAGCCATCGCATCCCCTGTGACTTGCACGTATACGCCCAGATGGCCTGAAGTAACTGGAGAATCACAAAAGAAGTGAATATGCTTTGCCCCACCTTAACTGATGACATTCCACCACAAAAAAAAAGTGTAAATGGCTGGTCCTTGCCTTAAGTGATGACATTACCTTGTGAAAGTCCTTTTCCTGGCTCATCCTGGCTCAAAAAGCACCCCCACTGAGCACCTTGCGACCCCCACTCCTGCCCGCCAGAGAACAAACCCCCTTTGACTGTAATTTTCCTTTACCTACCCAAATCCTATAAAATGGACCCACCCTTATCTCCCTTCGCTGACTCTCTTTTCGGACTCAGCCCGCCTGCACCCAGGTGAAATAAACAGCCATGTTGCTCACACAAAGCCTGTTTGGTGGTCTCTTCACACGGACGTGCATGAAATTTAGTACCGTGACTCGGATCGGGGGACCTCCCTTGGGAGATCAATCCCCTGTCCTCCTGTTCTTTGCTCCCTGAGAAAGATCCATCTACAACCTCAGGTCCTCAGACCGACCAGCCCAAGGAAGATCTCACCAATTTTAAATCAGGTAAGCGGCCTCTTCTTACTCTCTTCTCCAACCTCTCTCACTGTCCCTCCACTACTTTCTCCTTTCCACTCTTCAATCTCTCCCTTCTCTTAATTTCAATTCCTTTCATTTTCTGGTAGAGACAAAGAAGACACGTTTTATCTGTGGACCCAAAACTCCGGCGCCGGTCACGGACTGGGAAGGCAGCCTTCCCTTGGTGTTTAATCATTTCACGGACACCTCTCTGATTATTCACCCATGTTTCAAAGGTGTCAGACCACGCAGGGACGCCTGCCTTTGTCCTTCACCCTTAGCAGCAAGTCCCTCTTTTCTAGGGAAGGGGCAAGTACCCCAACCCCTTCTCTCCTTGTCTCTACACCTTCTCTGCTTTTCTAGGGGAAGGGCAAGTACCACTCAACCCCTTCTCCTTCACCCTTAGCGGCAAGTCCCCCTCAACCCCTTCTCCTTCACCCTTAGCGGCAAGTCCCCCTCAACCCCTTCTCCTTCACTCTTAGCGGCAAGTCCCACTTTTCTACAGGAGGGGCAAGTACCCCAACCTCGTATCTCTGCGCCCCAATCCCTTATTTCCATGCCCCGACCTCTTATCTCAGCGCCCCAATCCCTTATTTCCATGCCCCGACCCCTTATTTCCGTGCCCCGACCCCTTATTTCCATGTCCCGACCCCTTATTTCCGTGTCCCGACCCCTTATTTCTGCGCCCCATCCCTTATTTCCACACCCCAACCTCTTATCTCTGCACCCCAACCCCTTTTCCCACTTTTCTGGAAGGTAAGAACCCCTGAACCCCTTCCCTCCATTTCTCTACTCTCTCTTTTCTCTAGGCTTGCTTCCCTCACTATGGGCAATCTTTCACCCTCCATTCCTTCTTCTACTCCCTTGGCCTGTGTTCTCAAAAACTTAAAACCTCTTCCATTCACACCTGACCTAAAACCTAAATGCCTTATTTTCTTCTGCAATGTCACTTGACCCCAGTACAAATTCGACAGTCGTTCCAAATAGCCAAAAAATGGCACTTTGAATTTTTCCATCCTGCAAGATCTAAATAATTCTTGTCGTAAAATAGGCAAACGGTCTGAGGTGCCTGACGTCCAGGCATTCTTTTACACATCAGTCCCTTCCTAGTCTCTGTGCCCAGTGCAACTCATCCCAAATCTTCCTTCTTTCCCTCCTGTCTGTCCCCTCAGTACCAACCCCAAGCGTTGCTGAGCCTTTCTAATCTTCCTTTTCTACAGACCCATCTGACCTCTCCTTTCCTCTCCAGGCTGCTCCTCGCCAGGCCGAGCTAGGTCCCAATTCTTCCTCAGCCTTTGCTCCTCCACCCTATAATCTTTTTATCACCTCCGCTCCTCACACCTGGTCCGGCTTACAGTTTCGTTCCGTGACTAGCCCTCCCCCTCCTGCCCAGCAATTGACTCTTAAAAAGGTGGCTGGAGCTAAAGGCATGGTCAAGGTTAATGCTCCTTTTTCTTTATCCCAAATCAGATAGCGTTTAGGCTCTTTTTCATCAAATATAAAAATCCAGCCCAGTTCATGACTTGTTTGGCAGCAACCCTGAGACACATTACAGCCCTAGACCCTAAAAAGTCAAAAGGCCGTCTTATTCTCAAAATACATTTTATTACCCAATCTGCTCCCGACATTAAATAAAACTCCAAAAATTAAATTCCGGCCCTCAAACCCCACAACAGGATTTAATTAACCTCGCCTTCAAGGTGTACAATAATAGAAAAAAGTTGCAATTCCTTGCCTCCACTGTGAGACAAACCCCAGCCACATCTCCAGCACACAAGAACTTCCAAACGCCTGAACCACAGCGGCCAGGCATTCCTCCAGAACCTCCTCCCACAGGAGCTTGCTACATGTGACAGAAATCTGGCCACTGGGCCAAGGAATGCCCGCAGCCCGGGATTCCTCCTAAGCCGTGTCCCATCTGTGTGAGACCCCACTGAAAATTGGACTGTTCAACTCACCTGGCAGCCACTCCCAGAGCCCCTGGAACTCTGGCCCAAGGCTCTCTGACTGACTCCTTCCCAGATCTTCTCGGTTTAGCGGCTGAAGACTGACACTGCCCGATCGCCTCGGAAGCCCCCTAGACCATCACCGACGCCGAGCTTCGGGTAACTCTCACAGTGGAAGGCAAGCCCGTCCCCTTCTTAATCAGTATGGAGGCTACCCACTCCACATTACTTTCTTTTCAAGGGCCTGTTTCCCTTGCCTCCATAACTGTTGTGGGTATTGATGGCCAGGCTTCTAAACCTCTTAAAACTCCCCAAATCTGGTGCCAACTTAGACAATACTCTTTTAAGCACTCCTTTTTAGTTATCCCCACCTGCCCAGTTCCCTTATTAGGCTGAGACACTTTAACTAAATTATCTGCTTCCCTGACTATTCCTGGACTACAGCTATATCTCATTGCCACCCTTCTTCCCAATCTAAAGCCTCCTTTGAGTCCTCCTCTTGTATCCCCCCACCTTAACCCACAAGTATGAGATACCTCTACTCCCTCCTTGGCGACCGATCATGCACCCCTCACCATCTCATTAAAACCTAACCACCCTTACCCCACTCAAGGCCAATATCCCATCCCGCAGCACGCTTTAAAAAGATTAAAGCCTGTTATCACTCGCCTGCTACAGCATGGTCTTTTAAAGCCTATAAACTCTCCTTACAATTCCCCCATTTTACCTGTCCTAAAACCAGACAAGCCTTACAAGTTAGTTCAGGATCTGCGCCTTATCAACCAAATTGTTTTGCCTATCCACCCCGTGGTGCCAAACCCATATACTCTCCTATCCTCAATACCTGCCTCTACAACCCATTATTCTTTTCTAGGTCTCAAACATGCTTTCTTTACTATTGCTTTGTACCCTTCATCCCAGCCTCTCTTCGCTTTCACTTGGACTGACCCTGACACCCATCAAGCTCAGCAAATTACCTAGGCTGTACTGCTGCAAAGCTTCACAGACAGCCCCCATTACTTCAATCAAGCCCAAGTTTCTTCCTCATCTGTTACCTATCTTGGCATAATTCTCATAAAAACACACATGCTCTCCCTGCCAATCTTGTCTGACTGATCTCTCAAACCCCAGCACCTTCTACAAAACAACAACTCCTTTCCTTCCTAGGCATGGTTAGCATGGTCAGAATTCTTACACAAGAGCCAGGACCACACCCTGTAGCCTTTCTGTCCAACTTGACCTTACTGTTTTAGCCTAGCCCTCATGTCTGCGTGCAGCGGCTGCCGCTGCTTTAATACTTATAGAGGCCCTCAAAGTCACAAACTATGCTCAACTCACTCTCTACAGTTCTCATAACTTCCAAAATCTATTTTCTTCATCATACCTGATGCATATACTTTCTGCTTCCTGGCTCCTTCAGCTATACTCACTTTTTCTTGACTCTCCCACAATTACCATTGTTCCTGGCTCAGACTTGAATCCGGCCTCCCACATTATTCCTGATACCACACCTGACCCCCATGACCGTATTTCTCTGATCCACCTGACATTCACCCCATTTCCCCAAATTTCCTTCTTTCCTGTTCCTCACCATGATCACGCTTGATTTATTGATGGCGATTCCACCAGGCCTAATCGTCACACACCAGCAAAGGCAGGTTATGCTATAGTACAAGCCACTAGCCCACCTCTTAGAACCTCTCATTTCCTTTCCATCGTGGAAATCTATCCTCAAGGAAATAACTTCTCAGTGTTCCATCTGCTATTCTACTACTCCTCAGGGATTATTCAGGCCCCCTCCCTTCCCTACACATCAAGCTCGAGGATTTGCCCCCACCCAGGACTGGCAAATTAGCTTTACTCAACATGTCCCGAGTCAGGGAACTAAAATACCTCTTAGTCTGAATAGACACTTTCACTGAATAAGTAAAGGCCTTTCCTACAGGGTCTGAGAGGGCCACCACAGTCATTTCTTCCCTTCTGTCAGACATAATTCCTCAGTTTAGCCTTCCCACCTCTATACAGTCTGATAACAGACCAGCCTTTATTAGTCAAATCAGCCAAGCAGTTTTTCAGGCTCTTAGTATTCAGTGAAAACTTTATATCCTTTACGGTCCTCCATCTTCAAGAAAAGTAGAACGGACTAAAGGTCTTTTAAAAACACACCTCACCAAGCTCAGCCATCAACTTAAAAAGGACTGGACAATACTTTTACCACTTTCGCATCTCAGAATTCAGGCCTGTCCTCAGAATGCTACAAGGTACACGCCATTTAAGTTCCTGTATAGATGCTCCCTTTTATTAGGCCCCAGTCTCATTCCAGACACCAGACCAACTTAGACTGTGCCCCAAAAAACTTGTCATCCCTACTATCTTCTGTCTAGTCATACTCCTATTCACGGTTCTCAACTACTCATACATGACCTGCTCTTGTTTACACTGCCAGTTTAGACTGTTTCTCCAAGCCATCACAGCTGATATCTCCTGGTGCTATCCCCAAACCGCCACTCTAAACTCTTGAAGTAAATAAATAATCTTTGCTGGCAGGACTTTGCTGAATCCCATTAGGCACTCTCTAATCAGATGTCCTGGGTCCTCCCAATTCTTAGACCTTTTATACCTGTTTTTCTTCTCTTATTACATTTAGTTTTTCAATTCATACAAAACTGTATCCAAGCCATCACCAATAATTCTACACGACAAAGTTTCTTCTAACATCCCCACAATATCACCCCTTACCACAAAATCTTCCTTCAGCTTAATCTCTCCCACTCTAGGTTCCCACGCCACCCCTCACCCTGCTCGAAGCAGCCCTGAGAAACATCGCCCATTCTCTCCATACCACCCCCAAAAAGTTTTCGCCGCCCCAACAGTTCAACACTATTTTGTTTTATTTTTCTTATTAATATAAGAAGGCAGGAATGTCAGGCCTCTGAGTCCAAGCCAAGCCATCGCATCCCCTGTGACTTGCACGTATACGCCCAGATGGCCTGAAGTAACTGAAGAATCACAAAAGAAGTGAATATGCCCTGCCCCACCTTAACTGATGACATTCCACCACAAAAGAAGTGTAAATGGCTGGTCCTTGCCTTAAGTGATGACATTACCTTGTGAAAGTCCTTTTCCTGGCTCATCCTGGCTCAAAAACACCCCCACTGAGCACCTTGCGACCCCCACTCCTGCCCACCGAGAACAAACCCCCTTTGACTGTAATTTTCCTTTACCTACCCAAATCATATAAAACCGCCTCACCCTTATCTCCCTTCGCTGACTCTCTTTTCCGACTCAGCCCACCTGCACCCAGGTGAAATAAACAGCCATGTTGCTCACACAAAACCTGTTTGGTGGTCTCTTCACACGGACGCGCATGAAAATGTAAATGCTGAACATAACCATACTAAAACTATTAGAATTTTCTCACTGGGAAGAAAACTCATGTAACTTTGTGTGTTTATTCCAGTAAGTGGACAGGTTTAGGATGGTTTAAGGAGAATGCCATCTGTACAATTCCAGTTGCAAATTGTATTTATCTCTTATATTTTTATCTTCCTGTCTGACACGGAGATCATTTGCCAGCAGGGAGTACTCATTCTTGTCCCATCTACATCACCATAGTGATTGGGACGGAGTTTAGCATGAGATGGATCTTTAAATGTATGAAATTGAATGACTAAATATAAACCTAACTAAAAGCCTCATCCTCAGAGGAACATTTATACAAGGGATCTGTCTCTCAGAAATCCCTCTTATCAGCTATATGCTTCCTGGGAGGAAAAAGCAACTTTTTCTCCAAATAAAGTCACTCAAAGTAGACAATATCTTCAAATGTGTTTTCCTTTCAAACTTGTTTTTAAAAAGTCAACATAAATATTATAATCTAAGTGATAAAAGTGTAACTAAATATTCATACATTAATTTAAGGGCCTAACTTTTATTTTCTTGGTTCAGGTCAAATTTTAAGCACAATATATTAATTGCTTATTTCTTTCATAAACTATTTATTTAAATAGATAAAACATTTATATGTATTTGTCAAGTATAACATGTTTTGAAATATATATACATTGCAGAATGGCTACATTGAGCTATTTAACATATGCATTACTTCACACACATATTTTTCTGGTGAGTGTATATTTCTTAATTTTATTTTTCACTTCCTCTCCTGCTTTTTGTTGGTTACAGCATTTTACATCATTAGCTCAAATTTTTTTGCTTACCTCTTCTGAACCAAGATTCAGATACTAACACACCACTTTGTAGCAGTCCATCTTCTCTAGAGAACCACTTTGTTGGAAGAAATAGGAATATATTTTATCTCAAATGAGGAAACTTACATTTCTGTGCATGTGGTTTCACAAGTTTATTCAGCCTATTAAGAGGTCAATAAAGTGAAGGAATTCAACTTAATCATTTTAAATTTCTTCAACTTGAATACAACTTGAATACAAGAAACTATATGTTTCTTGTTAGTAAACGTAGGTATGGTAAGTGCTGCCTTTAATAATACTGCTAATTTAAGAAAAAGATGCACACTACAAAAGCATATTTAATTACTGTTTTTTTTCTATATATTTTGTTTTGTTTGTGAATTTTTACCTGTGTTGTACTCATTATACCACTGTGGGTTTTTTGTTTTTGTTTTTTGAGATGGAGGCTCTCTCTGTCACTCAGGCTGGAGTGCAGTGGCGCGATCTCGGCTCACTGCAACCTCCACCTCCTGGGTTCACACTATCCTCCTGCCTCAGCCTCCTGAGTAGTTGGGACTACAGGCGCTCGCCACTACGTCCAGCTAATTTTTTTTATTTTTAGTAAAGACGCGGTTTCACCATCTTTGTCAGGCTGGTCTCGAGCTCCTGACCTCGTGATCCACCCACCTTGGCCTCCCAAAGTGCTGGGATTACAGGCATGAGCCACCGTGCATGGCCGGTTATATATATATATATACACACACACATATATATAAGTTAGAATAAGATTTTTTTTACAAGTTATGATAAGACTCAGATAAATGGTGAAAATCTACAGAGCAAGGCTTACAAAATGAAGTTATTTCAGGCTGGGCCATAAATCCAGGAAAAGGTGCAGCAAGGCATGTCAGGGGAACAGTAATTAGACTACTCAGCTGGAGCAGCCTTCTCAGTATTGGGGTCGCTAGATTGGGAGATTATTAAGATAGACTTTGAAGTGTTTTTGTTAGGACTGCCAAGACCAGACGTAAGAATTTTAAATAGCAGATAGTCCTAAACCATCAAAATTTTTGGATTGAGATGAAATGGCGAGAGGAAAGTTTCTCCATTGGGTATTGGCAGGATGGAGTAGAAACTAAGGCAAGAGGTCAAGTGAGCAGGCAGGTGGGAAATGCAACTTTCAGAAGGGAGATTATAAAAGCCCATCTGAGGACAGTCATTGGGAATGACTTTACAAAGGAAGACATGGCAAAAAGTTAAAATTACTTAGATTTAAAAAAATGAGAGATTGAAAAGCTAACTATAGCTGAAATTTGGAGTTTAGGTAATCAGAAAAATTATTGAGAAGTCATATGGAGGAGCTAATTTTAATATTAATTCTCTAATAACTGATAAGTCCACTTAGAAAAAAATCTGTTTTATAAAGCCCAGAACTTCAGTACTGTATTTTCAATATCACATAAGATATAGTCATTATTTGATACAACTATAAAGTTTTTAAAAAAGATAAAATAAATCAATCCAAATACTCCATTTTTGTCATAAAGGGTGGTTTGAATGGGTAGAAAATAATAGTGCCAGATGATATTTTCGGACTTTTATTGGCAATATTCATATTGGTGAATGTATGAAACCATAAATCACTGTAACCATAGGACTCCAGTTCTCAGTCCTTTTGAAATGCACTTCACTGAAATATGTATTCAAATATATCACAAACTTTTATGTTTGGTCAGAATTTTTTAAATATCACTGAAAAATTAAGTTTTAAACCACAAACCTAGATATTTTTTTAAAACAAAAGATGGTTTATTCTTGTATGAATATTTTTAGAAGATGTAAAGATGACTAGTGTATTAGACTTTAATTACTTTCACGAATTATACTCTAAATACATTTATTCATGTGCTATTACAAGTTATTGTAATTAAAACTAGGCTACACTTGTCAAAACAGTTTAATAAACCATGCTTTTTGTTTCAGTTTTCTTAGAATTCTATCATGCTCATTTGCCGACTTTCTAATTCACAAAATGTAATCCATCAAAAATGAGACTTCTACAGATGAATTGGTAAGGTTCTAAGAGAATTATTAGGCTTACCTGATAATATAAACTACAAAAATATCTAAGTAAAATGATTACTTTATAAATAAGATGAAAACAATATCATTAGCATCAACTAAGGCAAATAAAAAACAATCCACCATATTAACAAAGAACACGAGTAATTTGGTAAGAAGTGTCACAAATTAATAAGAATGATTTGTATTTGTTCAAGGTTTTACTCTTAGTATTTTCACATTCATTAAGTAATTAGGACCTCATAACAACATGTTGGCAGGTGGTGTCCTTCAAAGGAGGAATACAGGTGAAATTGTTAGGAAACTGGGTGGTAATAGAAGATAGACAATTAATGTTACCAGAGAAATAAATATTTAGAAATAAAATGTGTGAAACCATGTAATTTGAGGAACGAGTACAGGACCACGACCTTGTGAAGGATTAGATAAAATTAAGCAGGGGTAATACATATCATTTCTATAAATGTTACTACAAGAAAGACATGAGTTGAGAAAGAATTGAAGTTTGAGTAAATAAAGGAAACAGAAGATACAACTGACCTTAACTATGTGTGTAACCCACTCTGTGTTAGCAGAAGAGCTTTTATCCCATGCAAATAACACAGTAAAATTTAAAGCAAAACATTGAGTAAATAGTAATTTCCTATGAGACCATACATAGTCTAGTTAGCACCAATCTAGAAGATATTATAAAAGTTTGGGAGACGTTTCTGACCTATACAAAGAATGAAGTAGAATAATTTAGTGGCTCTGTCTATTCAGTAACTCTGAAGACTGCAGACTTGTTGAATTCTGAAATTGCATATCCGTTTTGCCTCATCCATTTTGCATTTCAGCATTGCTGTCTAGGAAAGAACTGAAGCTTGTAGTCCCATTGCCTTAGAAGTTCATCTGGGGTTTATGTAATTGTAGCATCCTTCTGTTGATATTGTTTATTACATTGTAATGGAGGAGTCCAGGTGATCTCAGGATACATACTTAATGACTCAACATCCCCATTAGGTGGAAAGAGTGGCACCATTATCTACGTTTTAAACCAAATCTCAAACCTGGTTGAGTAATTCTATCAGGAGCACTTAAGATCTAGAAGGACTGAGACTCAAACACGGGCTTTCTTGTTTCGAGTTGATATTTTTATCCAAATACATTGTCCTCTAGATTAATATTATATATACATATATCATAATTTACATCATCATGGTCCTAAATTTCTGTAGTAAGTCATGATATTTATTTGGCTATTCTGGAGAGATAAGTATGTATCTTCAATTTAGGTTTATGTAATATTTGGGGGACAATTCATTTAGGAACTTAATTATAATTGAAAGATTTATTCAGAAACTTGACAACTGAAAATTTAGTATGCAATTCTAAAGTGTTTAAATTAAAAATGCCTGTTGGTGACTATTCTCAGACAGAATTCAAATATGGTTGTTAAAAGTTGTAATAAAACTCAATTCTCATCATATTAAATGTTGTTAATTCCCCCCACTAAGCTTTTAGCAGGGTTATAGTAGATTCATTTCTATCTGTGTTTAAAATAAAATGGCATCCTAGTTTATGGTGAGGTTAAGTGAACATTAGGTAATATAAAAAGAAAACAAAGTCTTCAAGAGTCTATAAAATATTCAAATTATTCAAACACTAAAAAATTACTCCTTTGAAACTGTGATGGGTATGACTTGGGCCCACACCCATATGCACATCTCCTTCCATTTCTGGGCAAGGGGACTACAGACAAGACCATGTGACTAGCTTTGGCCAATGACACATGCAAGGGCGTCAAAGCACCAATCTTTGATGCATAAATCTTAACTGATGTAAAAGCGCCAGTAAGATTCTCCAGTTGCCCCTTTCTATGTTGTGATGATCCTCAATGAGAATGCTGGATTCCCAGAGTCAACACAGTCTTTACTTTTGAATGACTACTTGTGAGACTCCTGCTCTAAAGATTCTCCCAGGCTCAGGGTGAACTCTGACGGAGTTCATAACAAAGAACTCAGATGTTTTTGAGATAGTGGGGTTATTTGTTACCATAGCATACAGCCTAGTCTATCTTGGCTAACACAGAAATACGTTTAGTTTTCTACGTTATATCTCCCAACAGCCTTCTAAGGCAAATTCCAGAAAACGATGATGTTCAGCTCTACAGATTACCTGTACACAATGCAGGATCGATGTTTTTAGGTGGTGCTGAAAGATGGTGAAGAATATGGATTGTGGAGGCAGACTGCCTGACTTAAAATTCCGCTTGACCACTTATTGGCCCTAAGATCATGGGCAGCCAGTTTCCAATACCACAGTTTTCTCATATGTAAAATGTGGATAATAATTGTGTCCAAGACATTGGGTCGTTATGAAGGAAAAAAAGATGTTTTGAGGAAATGATGTTTTATATTCACGTAAAACCCTTCGAAGAGTGTTTAGAATAAAGTAAGCCCTTGATAAGGATTAGATAGCATGTGTCTTGCTGCCATGAACCCTGACCCACTTGAGGCACACATTGTTTTATTTAGCTGGTCTAAAATCCCTTTGATTGGTTAGGATAATTGACAATTATATTATGAAATAGAGGGAAATCATATCCATAGCCTAATAACAAAAGTATAGAAATGCTTTTATTAGAGAGAGTTGTAAGCACTCTTTAGAGGTTCCATGGAGCAGATCTATTGCTACTTTTGGCTTTAGGGGTCAATGTTAAATAGATGAAATTCACAAATGAAACACCAGTGTATGATAGTGACAGAGTCAGGGTCAATGGCATAATTCTGTGGAATCAGAACTTCTTAGGGAAAAGATCCAAAATAATAGTCTTTGAACTTAGAGAAAAAAAACCAAAAGGTGAAGCCACTGGTATAATACATGAGAAAATGAAGCTTTCATTATTCAGCAGCTGATTCATTTTAGATGGTAGCTAAATTGCCTGAAATCCCTTCATATTCTGCAAAGATCAAACACATAAAGAATGTCAAAACAACATTAGGTAACCCCTTTCAAGCGTCAAAATAACTGATCAGAATAAAGGAAAGATTTACGAAGTTCGGGGCTATGAAGAACACAATTAAGTGGCGATATTGTGGAGAGAAAAAGCATGCTGAGTCATGCTGGCAGCACAAAATGCCAGCCCAACACTTACCAAGGGGCAAATTTTGGCAGAATATTGAAACTGAGGTCTGGAATTTCTACATTTGTAAATAAGTGTACTAATTCCCATGTTATATATTAGTATTAGAGATATGTTAACTTTGAGAAAGAATATATATACCTACATTTGATGAGTCTAGAAGTTATAAATTATAAGCAATATTTCCTCCTTATTTTCCCTTTGTCTTTACACAATTCCATACCTACCATGTCGATTTAACCGTATTTTAAAGAGAGTTATTTGTAAAGCTTCTTTATATTACACTTCAGATTTTTTTTCCCCAATAGATCAGAATGATAAATACAAGTGCTTCAAATGAAATGACAGCCTACATAATTGCTACTCCTGATTCAAGATAAGGCTAACTGCAGTTTTATGTTCAACACTACTGTGTGCCCTAATCGCAGCATCACATCTGCCATTATTTCAGAATCATGTAACTTGAAGAATTCGAAGACTCCAAAATGTTTACTGTAAACATTTAAACTTATCGCAGTTACACATTGACCCAGAAAAGGTGATGTGATTTTGTGAAAATGTCTAGTAATTGATGCTGTGCACTTTATCTACTTTCGTGATATGGCTTTTTATAGAAATTTATTGCTCATAAATCATTTCCCCAGTTAGAAATCATCAGTATTTTATCAAAGTATATTACAATGTAAACTTTTGCTACAACTTGGAACATAGGCTATAGCAAAATGTGCTGGGGACAGAGAATTAGAAGCAAGTAACGAAATCTTCAGGATAATTACAAGACTCAGCATCGCATTATCACATAGAATCCATGGAAAAAAAATTCAGTCACGGCAGTGATTCATGACTTGATCACACCATTCCTTGTGCAATTATATGCAGAACTACGCAGATTTTCCTCAAAGAGCACCCAAAAAGAGCTATAGTTAGACTCTGTAGATTCAAGGTCTTGTATAGTTTCAGAGACTGTGAGTAGCTGCTGCTCTAGTCATGCTGATCTGTCCACAGAAAGCCATATCGACTGTATCATATTCCTTTATTCATTTAATAATTAGGATGCAGTTATAATTCAAACACAGGATAATTTAGGTTAATTAAAACACTTCTGCTGATAGTAGATTCATTTCTTCCAATATTATTCAATGAATGAGGGAAGAAATGGATATAATAACGACAAATCAGAAGAGTGAAAAATTTCTGTTTTTGTATGCCCTTGTATTTTTGTGAACATATTTTTAGATTTGGCTTAAGCATGACCTTAAAAATGTGTTTCATTTCCCTTTATAACTGCTATAACTATTGGTAGGTGGAAGATAACTTTGGGCAATTTTTATTTTCTTTTCAACTTTCATTAGTAGAAATACAACAAAGCAAAAATGGGAAAATCTTTGTCTAAAGTAAAAAAAAAAAAACCAAAACACCCTGTTTATTCCAATTTAATTAATGATTACCATGCCTTTTGAAATATGTCCTATTTTTACAGTATGGATATTATCATATTATTTTATTTAAAATGAAATGTATTACCATTTTACATTTTGTGGAAACATCACCTTCAAAGGAGTATGAAGGCTGGCTCTGTGATAAACGCTATGTGTAAATAAAAGTGTTCAAATGCACATTGTTAACAAAACGTAGTTTCAAGTATTTGAGGAAAACATTTCTGTTTATGGTCTTTAGGAAGAGGAAATATGTACTATATTTTATGATGATTTAACGGATGATGTGTAGAGCTTGCACTTCAACATTTACATTTTGAAGCAATGTTGGCTGATTGCAAAAACTGTGCTGCCACTTATGACACTTTAATTACAAGTTTGCAGACAAATATTATGACGCTCTATGTTAATTGCTTTCTGTTTTACAAGTTTGTATATATGCAAAAATATAACTAAGTTCCAGTGAATGTGGCAATATTATCACTTGGGCAAGAAAACATATTGGCACAATATATTCCATGCATTAATAAAAAATGAAATAACATGGAGTAAATAAATTCAAAATAAGTCCTAAGAGTGCTGTAATCTAACATTAAATGTTGATTATAAATAAACTGTCATAAAAGAGTAAGGTCCTTATTAGCAAGGTCAAAACTATAACATTTGGGGGATGGTATTTAACTCACATTTCTAAGCCAGCAGTTAGTTAGTTATTTATGTGTTGAATAAAAACAAGTGTAGTTTTGGTATATGTCACCAATCACACAGAAAAATATGGTCTTTCATGGAGAAGCTTTGCCTATACTTAGAGAAAGAGAAATGGATTTGGAACACTGAGATTGTTTCTAGGTGTCTGGCTCAATATCCTTACTCAACCAGCTTGAACGATTAAATTTATTCATCTCGCTTTATCGCAAGGAAATTATCTGTTCTGTAGGTGATGTGTGGTTGCTAGAAAGCTCTACCTTGGGATCAGGCTTGGATCCCCGACATCAAAAAGTGTCACAGTCTTAAACTATAGGGTGATTATTAGGTCACAGTAACTGGTGGAAGAGGAAAGATGAGTTGAAGAAAGAAAACTGCATGTCTTCTACAACTGTTTATAATATTGAACGGTCTAGCTTTTGATAGACATGTGAAAGGAAGTAATTATTTAACCCTAGAAATATGATAAAACCCTGGCTTTATTTATATCAAGACTAAATGCATGCATTAAAAAGTTAAGAACACATTATTTTGGTATTTAATAAGTCTATAATTTACCTGGCTCATATCTATTAAACATATTAATAATACAGATAACAAATTTTAGATTATGGTCTTTCTTGATTATGGATCTATGTTTTGTAACTTTCTGATTAGTTTAAGTCGGATTATTTTGCTTTCATTATCTTCATGTCCAACACCTATGAAACATAACGCATGCTGAGTAAATATTTAACATGACATTCTGTTTTTTACTCATTTGATTGTTCCTTCAAAAAATAAGGCCTATTTTCTTTTTGTATTCCATCTAAAATATATAATCATTTTTAATAGGAAGCTGTCAAAAACACTATTCAAATTACCATGATCTAGCTTGAAAAAGGCAGGAAAGAAATACGATTGAAGGCTATCTGCCTGTGCAAAGATTACAGTTTTGAGATCAAAAGCCAACTATTCATAAAAGTCATTGGATTCCTTATCAAGTTATGCCATAAATACATTTCCACAAAAGATGACTCCCTCTACTCTTACCACTAATGAACCAATTTTGTTTTCAGGAACCTGTCCTCATCATAACTCTAGGGGAGAGAAACTCATTTCCAGCTCCAGGACAAAATATCACATCAGTTGAAATTAATAAAATTGGAAGTTAAATTTGGACCATGGGTGGGTAAAGTTTGTTAAGTTGGTAGATAAGACAGAAGAGGAGGATTTTTATTTGATGTTAGAAGGAAAGATTTCTTCTCTTTCTTTTAGAAGACAGCAACAGCCCATGGTATCTTTCAACTCTGAGGGGGAAAAACTTATGCCAAATGCTGAACACATCCTGATACCAGAAGCATTCAGATATCCCCCTATAATTCTCCTATAAATGTGGGTCCACTTGGGGAGGCAGAGAGCTTGCTAATGCAGGAGGCAAAACACCCTACAGCCTCAATATAATAGTTTAGGATACATCCTGGAAGAATGCTGAGTATGAGGAGGGCTTGGCAACATAGGGAGAGTTCAACAGAAGGCTCTTGAAGTACCAAATGGAAGTATAAAATATGTAGTGTGTAAATTTTGATTTAAGATGTGGAATATGATATTTCATTTAGAAAATTCTGATATACACTCACTGTAACTTCTCCAAACTCTGTCAGATTTGCTGCCCATATTGAGGAATGTTAAGTGAGATTAAATGAACCACTACTTCATTTTAATTCTGAGGAACATTTGCTTTTGTCATTATTTACTATTGTTTATTGATTTAACAATATTTCCACAGACCAAAGTATTTTATTACATATATAGCTGAGCATGTAATTCATAATTGTATAATATAGAAAATAAACTTCTTGGTATTGGCCTCAGCATTTAATAATGAAAAACTAGTGACAAACATCTTTAGAAAAAAATAATAAAATAGTCCTTCAGTATTAAAATTTCCTAGTAAAAAGCATTAGATCAAAGTTAAGAATATGACATGTTAATGCATAGATGACTTAGGCATAAATAAAATGAATCAAATCCCAGCTCTTATAGTAAATCAAAATAGGTGAAATCTGCAGGTTCACAGTTTGTCATAGGTCAATTGCAAAAACAATGCATCATTCATATTTTTCATCATTCTGAGGTTTTTAATGATACAACATTTAAAATAATGCATACCCAGGATATAAGCAATGTGCTGCATACTTACCAGGTGATTTTTATGCCACTTTGCTGAATGCAGGATTAATATATTTGGGCTTTTTATTGCTTGAGTAGAAAGTGCTCATTACTTATTTTATGTTTATAATATAGAAAATTAAAAAAACAATTTTTTTAATGGCATACATCACACGGTTGTAGTGGTTGACTTCCTCAAGATCGTCTTCTGTGGTTTTGGTGCAGTGGGAGGAGGCACAGTTGCAGGTCTGATAGGGGGGAAGCTGTTACTGTGGCTTATTCCCATTCCCCCATTTTCTAGTGGGAAAGGAGGGAGATGGGGTGTAGGAGGGAGGGGAGGGCCTTGGTGAGGAATCTTTCCTGGTGGGTGGACAGGTTCGCTGTGTAAGTGGACCTCCCTGTTTTTTATGTTATACCGGGTATCACAGTCAGGACAATAGCCATGGTACTGTACTTTTTCATTAAACCGAACTCGTTCTCGAGGCCCTGCCTGGGGACATCTGTCTTTTTCAGGTCTATGCATCAGAAGCTGGACTGGAGCCTTGTCCAAGTTACTGTTGGGTATGCAGCAGATATCTCCATTTGGAATTTTGTTAGGTCCACCTGGTAAGCCTCCATTTCGTAGAAGGGTGCCATTGGTTTTTACAGGATTGGCAGTTGGAACCACCCTTTTGGGGTCTTCACACTTCAGAGGTGTCAACCTTGGAGGAGGTGGTGGAGGGTTTGGCTTTCTCAGGACCGTGAGGATAGCAGATGGGTGTGCTGGGGGTTTAATAAGCGGTGCATTAGCCTGCACTTTGATCTTCTCTAGGCTGGAGGCTGTTGTGCCACTTGAGCTACTATTCAGCGTGTCCGTTTTGGAGCTGTCAGTCATCTCATCCTCCAGCTGTAGGTCAGAGGTCAAGGTGTCAATCTGGTCAACCACCTAGTGGAAAGGACAAGGTAATTGTTTTGAAGAATGACCCAAACAAAGTATACTAGAAACAATTTATTTTTGTCTAGGGGAAATCTGCTATGGAAGCTTTATCTGATATTGAACTGAACATTCCATTGCTGCTTGATGTTTTCAGTCAATAAATTTACAGAATAGTGACCATCACACAGAGGACCAACTGTATGATAATGTAATTTAACATGCTTAGAACATAACATATGATTTATATATACATTCTATTTCTGACTCTGATATACCCACCCATAAAATATGAAACCTGATGCAGGAATATAACTGATTTTTAAAAATAATCAGAGGGCATTTCCCTTCTGCTTAACATGCAGAAAGCTGTAGGAGAACATTGCTTCCAATCTTGAAATTTAAAAAAAAGATAATCTGCAAAATCATAAATTTTCTTGAGACCAACAGAGACTTGACCTCACAAGGCAACCAAATGAACTCAACTGTCGAGAGTTTCAAGCCCTCCGAGGATATACAGAAAACATCAACGTTCAACCTTTAGAAAATCACAGGAAAAAAGGCAGCAACCATCAGAGTGAATGAAGAAAGCAACTAAAACTTTGATGACTAATTAAAGGTTGAATATGTGCTATTATGACAATTTAGAATCCTTGGGAGTCTCAGACACAGTATCATCTGTACTCACTCATGGCCTCCTTTACACAGACGTCTCATGCTGAGAGGAGGAAAGAGATGGAAGAGAGCCCCTGGTGGGCACACAGGCACAAAACCCCATTTACTTCTCAGACTGTTCTCCCTTATAAAGCAGAACCTTTACTGGTGCAGTAGCAAGAAACCCTCCAACCTGTAAGACACAGGCAAAGATATTTTGCTTCTGAGAGAGGGTAGAAGCAAAAGCTGTCTCGCCTTGGAGAAAGGGAAAGAAAATTATTTGGGCCCAGGACCCTAAACTAATACAAAGCAGATGTTTACTATCACTGGATGAATGACAGGAAGTCACACCAGTCAAGGGCTACTACAGGTACCAGGCAGAGGAGCCAGGGACTCAGATAAGGCTGGCAGAGGCATCAGAGCATAAGACAGGTGGGAACCCACGTTAAGGAGAGAGGTTGTGAAGACAGGAACATTGAATGGAGGTATCTTAGACAATGCAGTTCTAAGGAGACTTTGGCAAGGATACTGGGGAGTCTGACATCTCCCATAACAGGGCTACCTTAGTGTCTCTGCCCTGTTCAGTCATTGGCTGGGAGCAGCAGTGTGGTCACTGCTCAAATGCTGACTTTCAGAGTACAGCATCAGGGTCCTCAGTCATTTACACTCTGCATTCAGAGGTCTTGGAGGCCATTCTCATAGCCACCATACATGCACTGTTATACATATATGAGAATGGAAAAGTTATGGGTTGTTTTAAAAATAATTTATGTAAGGAGACAGTTCCTTCATTTCACACATTTCCATCACATTTATTCCATATGGAGATTTTTCCCTCCTCTCTTACTTAGGTCTAAGTTTAATCAACTGTGAAGTTGGCTCTTTGTCACATGGTGGCAGGATTGGGCTCAAAATGAAAACACCAAAAGCATCTAGACGTTGGACAGGATATAGACTTTACTTCCTCCTCATGAGACTCTTAAGTGATTGATTCCACTAGGCAGGTAAAGGCCACCAGGGCTCAGTCTTTGGATGTCTCGAAGGCCTGCAAACTCAGCAGTTTCAAAACATTCAACAAATATAGTAAATTCAACAAATTTCTTCTAGTATTTTCTATTTTAGCAAATGACAGCACAAACCTCACATCTGAATAATCAGAAATCCAGAAACTCTATTTGATATCACCCTTTCACTCACCTTCTGGTCAGGAGAACAAGTCCTTCTATTTTAGCTCCTAAATAATGAATCTTAAATCCATTCACTTTCCTCCATTTTCACTTCTGTCATCCTACTCTGAGCCTCTATGATTTACTGTATGGACCATCTAAAGCCACTTTGCTTTTTTTCATTTCAGTAGTCTCAATGACTTTTTTGGGTTTTTTTTGAAGCAGAAGTGTGCTTTTGTTAACTCCCTGTTTAAATCCTTTCTGTGTCTGCTCATTTCTCCTGTGATAAAGATCAATTCTGAAAACAGACTTCAGGATTCTGCATAGTCTCACTTAATGGAATACTGGTGTTTATCAGCTGGCTCTTGGCAGTGTAAGGAAGTCTTCATTTGAAAGGTTTTGTGTAAAATTCCACTGTGGTTTATTTCAGGTTAGTCATGCGACATTACTGAACCTGAGGTTGGGAATAAATGTACAGTAGCATACAATTAAAAAGTGTACTATACATAAATAAACTCAGGAGCACAAATAATAGTGAACTGCAGTAAAATAATTAAAAATAACAGGGAACAATTAGAAAACCTTTGTTTTTAATGTAATTAGTTTAAGTTTATACACTTTCACTTTTTTTTTTTTTTTTTGAGACGGAGTGTCACACTGTCGCCCAGGCTGGAGTGCAGTGATGCGATCTCAGCTCACCGCAACCTCCATCTCCCAGGTTCAAGCAATTCTACCACCTCAGCCTCCCAAGTAGCTGGGATTACAGGCACCCACCACCACACCCACCTAATTTTTTGTATTTTTACAAAATACAAAAAGAGACGGGATTTCACTATGTTGGCCAGGCTGGTCTCAAACGCCTGACCTCATGATCCACTCGCTTCAGCCCAGTTTCACTTTTAATAACTGTTGTGTTTAACAACCAACCACCTCACAAAATTTTAAAAAAATATGATTGGTTTTTAGCTAGTATGAGTCAGTTCTAGTCATTGTCTCATGCTCCTAAATAACTCTCAGTCCTCAACTCTGTATTTCTGTTCCCAATCTCTCTGGTATTCTTTAGGCCCTCAAAATTGCTTGTCTGCTTCCTGCCACAGAATGTTTGCACAAACCATTATTTCTTCTTGAAATGCTCTTCCTTCTTCTCTTAGTCAGGTTAACTCTAACACATCCTTAAAATTTTTCCTATTGCATTCTAAAGGCCTAACATAACAACCGGTACTAATTAGGGGCTCAGCAAATATTTGTTAAGTAAATGCTCCGAGGGTTATTTCTTCAGTTTAAGTGTGAGCAAAAGCATTTTCTCTCCAATTTGATTCTTGGAAGTGGTTGTTATTTCAAAACTTATTCAGTTATTCTAGAAGAAAATGGGAAGGAAAGAATTTATCCATAAATGACCACCGAGTTGGTTGCATATTCTCAAGCTCTGTCTAGAAACTAAAATGAAAGGCTATCTAAAGAATGTGAGAGGTAGAGAGACAGTCTTGGCTCATGGGTCCTTGTCCTATTTCACCTGGAGGTTATCTACCCCACACATTTTATCATAGTAAATTCTGCAGCAAATGAGAGAAAACAGGTCTTTTAGGAGGGAAGTGAAGCTGATTTTCAGAGATGAATAAATGCCACCTCAGTTCCTGCTGGTTTTATGCTTCCTACCTGGTTTCAGTCTCTACGTTATTTCCCGAGTGTCTATAAAATTCCAAGAGAATAAAAAACAAACAAAACACTGCTTTCATGGAGCAGACAATCCATGAAAGGGCCTCACTTTGACTAGATCCTCAAACAAGTAATTTTAAAAGTGCAAGTAGCTCAAGCGCTCTGAAGAATATAAGATGTTATAAGAGAAGAGGAAGACCCCATCAGAAAGGTCAGTGAAGCATTCTGTAAGGATGAGTTGGAGCTTACTGGCAGAAGAGTGGTTCAAGCACACTACTCAGAAAAGAGCCTGATAAAGGTCCTCTGACAGAAGAGATCACCTGAGTGTGAGTGATTTAAAGACTGTTTTGGCTCAAGGGCACTGTGAGAGATGAGGTTGGATAGTTAGGTAGCAGCTATCCTGTGAGAGCCTTTGAGATGATATGATAAAGTACCACATATTTTTCTTTTAAAGAGTTGCAGAAGTGAGAGATGCAGTATTCAAACAGACAATGAATTAGTACTTTCAGAACTGAAGTGTCCTCTAAAGTACACAGAGTTTCAAACAAGAAAATATAAACAAACTCTCACTCAGACATACCACAGTGAAACCAGAAAACACTGAAAAGCAATGATAAAAGTTTTACAACCACAAAAAAGGGAACACCAAATATTTATAGAGTAACAAAAATTAGGCTGACAGATCTTCCCACAAGTAACAGTGGTCCCAAGAAAATTTAGAAATAGGTTCATACTGAAAAATAATTGGGAATGTTAATATAGTTTAACTGATATAGAAGTGAGAGAAATAGACATTTTTAGACAACAAAGACTGAGAGAGTATTGCTCTTATAGCTCAGTATTGAAAGTACTGATAAATGAAAATTCAGTGAAAGGTAAATAATCAGAAGGAAGAACTGGAATGCAAGAAGCATAGATAAACAAAGGCATTGGTAAACAAGTAAGTCAAGTTATGCATTGATTACAAAACATAATATATTAATGACTAATTTGGGACAGGGTAAGAAAAATGTGAAGCTAAATACTAGGAAAAAGAACATGTCTGTAGGACAATCAGAATTAAACTATTTAAGTTCATTGTCTTTGTTGTGTGTGTGAGGAAAATTATTATCTATCTGATACTGATTAACTTTATTAAGTCAAAAGTACATGTGTAAATTTTACAGAAACTATTGAAATAACAGATATAAAATTACCACTTCCAAAATAAATAAGAAATAAAAAGCGAGCAAAGGAAACTCAATAAATCTAACATGGCAGAAAATAAGAAATCTTAAAAAATGACAACAAAAAGCATCGTAAATGAAAGTCACTCTATACAATAGAATAAATGATGCCAATATATTTGCAATCACAAGAGTGTAAATAGATTAAAATAATGTATAAAAGTAGTGATTGCTGTCAAAAAGAGACACAGAAAGACAATATAAAGTTATAGAAATAAGATATTATCAGGCAAATATCCAGATGCAACCTAATGCAGCCATATTAATTCCAAGCACAGAACTTAGTCCAAATCTTTCTTAAGCAAAGCAACATATAGTATCTATACCAACTTAGGTGAATAAATAAAACATAATTTAGAGTTCATGTTCATGTGTACACACACATGAGTGGAAAAAAGATTATGAAGTAGCAATTCACATGAAGTGAACACAAATTTCCAAACACTAAAAACCACACACTCAGTCTTACTAGTAATTGAGGTCACGCAAACTTGAGAAAACAACATAACATTTCAAACTCAATGATTTGGTAAAAATGAAACAACCTGATAATCCCAATTGTTGGTGATGATATCTATAATTGGAACTTATGCATTGTCAGTGCAAATGTAAATTCAGTCAGTTCAGACAACTTTTAAAGAATATCTTATAAATTGAATAAGGTACACACTTTGTGGCAATTCTACTAGGAACACAGCCTCGAACGCCAGGGAAAGTCCAATAGATGTTCACAGGGTTGGAAATACACAAGGATATTCCTTGCAGGTTTTTCACTTTTGGTATAGCAAGAAATTGGAAACAACCTAAATATTAAGAAGTGACTGTGTTAGCAAATATAAAGTAGTTAAAATGAATTAACTAGTTCTATATGTATCAGCAGGGATAAATCTCAAAAACCTAATGTTGAATATTTTAAGAAATAATAAAAAGATATATTCAGTAGGTATATCTTGTTTATGCATACAAGCACAGGTAGTTTAGTTAATACCTGGAAATAAATAATACACATCAAATTCAGAGAAGGAGACAGGAACGAATGAGGGAAGGCATCAGCTACATAACATCAATATTTTGTTTCTTTTAAAAGGATATAAAGTCATGCTAAGAAAATGTTAACATCTGTTAAATAAATTTTATTGTGGATATTTAAGGTACACATGAGGTTATAAAATGCATATACAGTGAAGTGGTTTCTACAGTGGAACGAATGAGCATATCCATCATCTCACATAGTTACCCATTTCTCCCCAACAAGAGCAGCTATAATCTACTAATTTAGCAAAAATCCTGAATACAATACAATATTATTAACTATAGCCCTTATATTGTACATTAAATCTTTCAATGTGTTCATCCTACATATTTGCTATTTCGTATCCTTTGACCTACATTTCCCCATTCCCTGTCCCCCAACTCAGACCATGGTAACCACTGATTTTGTTGTTTTTGTTGTTGTTGTTTTAGATTCCATATATAAGTAAGATCATGCAATATTTTTCTTTCTGTATCTGGCTTATTTCATTTAGCATAATGTCGTTCAAGTCCATCAGTGTGTGGCAAAGGGCAGGGTTTCTTCCCCTTTCTCTTAAGGTTGAATAGTAAATATCTAACATTAGCTAAATATATTTAGAAAGAAATAAAATAAGTAAATCTTACAGATGCTATGTGGAAAACATACTGAAGGGTGCTGCATTTTATTTACTTAACCAATTAGATTTTATTACAGCCAAGTGAGAAGTAAATAAATCACCTAGAAAAGGAATCCACTATATCCTTATAATTGCACATCTCTGTTTTGCTTAAGGTATTTCAAAGTATGAAATTGCACCTAAAGGAATAGTAACCACAGGCATGATAGAAATTAAAGATAAAACAAAATGAGAGAAAGTAGGACTGAAGGGATAGATTTTTTGCAGACATTTGGAGGTGAGAAGATAGCATGGCATCAATCATAAATCTAGGAACATCCACAACTAAACATCAGGTATCTAGAAAAAAATGTATCTCAAACTTGAAATTGAGTCGTTTGTCCAAATAATTGTGGTTATTTGGGTCTGTCGAGGACTTTGTTAATCACAGTGAAACAAAGAGAGTTTTAAAACAAGGATAATGGCAGATGTTGTGAGGTTTTTTAAACCATGTATACAAGGAAGCTGTAGTAGACTGTGGAATAATTAAGAATAGTGATAAATATGAGTTAGGAATCACAATATTTTCAATATTTCAATATTTCAATCTCAATATTTTCACATATGGATAAATATATCTAATTTCAAAACAGAAAAGCAGATTAAGAAGAAATTAAATAATTATATAATCTAAGTTATTTGTGGAAATCCAAATTCAGTTTATATTACTTCTATAAATCTTAAACTGCAATGAATAAAGGTAATGGCACCATAGAGGTGTCATTAGAGTGGAATTCAGATGTCCTAGCTACAGCAATTAGATAAGAGAAAGAAATAAAGGGAATCCAAATTGGAAAATAAGAAGTTAAATTATCTTTATTTGCAGATGATATGATCTTATATTTAGAAAAGACTAGAAACTCCATCAAAACACTATTAGAATTGGTAAACAAATTCAGCAAAGTAGCAAGATAAAAAAACTACTAGTAGATCCTTTTCCTAAGCTCCTACTCTGCTTTGTCCTTTTATTACTACAATTGCCTTAATGTATTGGGACTGTCTATTTATGCGTATTCCCCTCAGAACATATAAGCATGTGTTTCCATCTTTTATCCCTGGCAGAGAGCACAGTGACTGCACATAGTAAGAATTCACGAAGAATTTGCCTAGTGAGGTAATTGAATAAATGTAGATACTATGGAAAAAGTCATTTGTTGCCTTTATTTCCATCCTACCCCAGCTTTCCATGGTTGGGTCTGATTTTCAACATCTTTAATCCCTGCAATCCCAGATGGCCCAGAAAGACACATAAAAATGGATTAGACAGAGAAAAATACAGAATTGGTGAGACTTGGTGAGCTCTCTTCCTATTTTGCCTAACTCGTAAAGCCTTGCTCCAAAGCTTGACATAAAAAGCAGTTTACAGCTTAATCCCAGCACTTTGGGAGGCCGAGGCAGGCGGATCACCGGGTCAGGAGATCGACACCATCCTGGCTAACACGGTGAAACCTCGTCTCTACTAAAAATACAAAAAATTAGCCAGGCGTGGTGGCCGGCGCCTGTTGTCCCAGCTATTCGGGAGGCTGAGGCAGGAGAATGGCGTGAACCCAGGAGGCGGAGCTTGCAGTGAGCCGAGATGGCGCCACTGAACTCCAGCCTGGGCGACAGAGCGAGACTCCATCTCAAAAAAAAAAAAAAAGAAAAGAAAAAAGAAAAAGAAAAAGAAAAAGCAGTTTAGTCCAACTCCAAAACAACTAAGAGAGTTTAAGTATATACTTTTCTTCAAATAAATTTTCATATAGCACTAAGTGCATTTAGAACCTAAATCTTACTTATCTTTTTTAATTAAAAAAAATTCAATTGCCTTAAGAACAAAACAAAATGACAACCTCTTTCAATTTGAGTGAATCTTTAGCTCCTCCTTGTCAAAATTTTCAACCACAAGAATTTGCAATAACAAACTTAATGGAGAGAAAAAAGGAACTTAACCCTGACGGAAACCTTTCCAAGAAGATTTATAGATTCCTGTAAGATCTTTAAGATTGACTTAGAAAAACAATCACAATTTAAATATGGTGGCATTATCAGCAAAGAACTGAAAAGAGAAATTAATGGGAGCTATAGGAATTTCTAACAAGAGAAGAAGACCGGTAAATACACTACCTTCCCATAACTATTTGACCTTTCTCAGTAGCTGAGTCCAAATGCTGGTCGGTAAAAGAACTGTGTCCAACACGGGCATAATATATAGGATAGCAACTGACATACCCTCCTCTGGAAGAGCCCTCATATAAGCCTAACAGAGGCGAGGCAGGAAGTAGTGAAGTCAACAGTGAGGATATTCCAGCAAGGACACAGTAGGGCCACTTTGCCCTGAGTTCATAGTCATCGCAAACACACTTCATATAAAATGTTAAAAATCTCTACCCACCTATCCTAATGATCTACTGACAGGATGAAAATAAGCACTTCATTATACAGCCTACAACTTCGTGTTCTGCTGCTAGATCACAGTATTTCTGATAGACTGTATATGACTTGATATGTGTGAATAAACACTGTGATTATCTTCTGAAAGGTAAAATTATATTGAATTCTACTTGTGTTAGAAACAATGTAATAAATGGAAACATTTAAATTATATCACAATTTGGCTAACTTCTCTTTGGTATTTATTTATTTAGAAGAATCTATAAAAACCTTAAAAATTAGGAGTGACTCGGGCCTCTTTTGACTTCTGAAAATGTCCAATGTCCATTATGAAAAAGTCGCTCAGGGGAACTTCACTAAATGCTTTTTTCCAAAGGGAAGACTAGAACTGCATTGGGTTCCTGGGCCTGTCTCTGGACTTCTAGAGGAATCATATTTCGTTAACAATATTATTGTTTCTTAGAGATGAGGCCAATCGGATCCTGACATAGTTCCACATTGTTCTTAAGTTCTCCTTATCACCTAAAGCAATTAAGCATGTCTGTCTTTGCTGTCTGAAACATCTCAAGCACCATAATTGTATTATTTAACTCTTTCTTTTTTTCCTTGATATATTTGAAAAAGCATACATATATACATACATATATATATATATATATATATATAAAATAAACATAATCCAGAGTAAGTTAGACGATCTTGATGTTGTTAGAGACCCAAGGTCTAACTTTCTGCTCTGCTATACCAAGGGGGTGGGCTCCATTTTCATGTCCAAATTCAGGAATGGGGCCCTGCCTTCACTTATACATTTCAAAAGGTAGAATGAAATAGGGTGGGGAAGTCATAACTACTCTTTTTTAAGGAGATGTTTTAGGAGCAATACATTTTATTTGCTTACATCTCACCAGTCAAAATAAAGTCATCTTGATACATGGATACTGGGGAATGTAGACCTTTATCTGGGATATGGTTCTTCTACAAAATTAAGAAGAAAGGATATTCCAAAGCAACAAGCTTTCTCTGAAAGAGATACTAAAACAAACAGTGACAATAAAATACACACACCCACACAGAGGCACATATCTAATCATACTGTCAGAAAGTAAATATGGAGGATATATACTTAAAAATTTTTATGAAATTTTTTTTTGCAAGTTTTTTTTGGAAACAGAGTAAGGTGGATTTTTGGGAGGTGTTGTGTTGTTTCCTTTTATAATATGCATATAAGTGGCAACTTACATCCTGTTATCTGGAAATAAACTAGATTTTAAAATAGACAACAATCATTATTCATAGTTGAGCCTAATAAATTAAGTATTTAATACCTAATAATATTTTTGGTCAAAAGCAAGTAAAACTATAATGCAGTTTGTCTTATTTTTCTGTGTGTTCAATTGGATTCAATTATAATTTATTGTGCAAGTACTATTCATCTGGTAATATGTAAGACATTGAAGATAAAAAATAAGTTTCTAGTTTAAATGAGACTGACCATATGTACTTCATGTCTTCCTCCTCAGATCATCTTTAAATGAGAGTAAAGAAGTAAGAATAGTAATAAACTCAGGAAACTTTCAGAGAAAAGTGAAATCTAACCAGATACTTTTATAAATATACAGATGAGTTAATAAAAAGGTGGAAAAAGTACTGATGAAGTCCCAGAAGGATTTCAAATTTGAAAGTGGAATACAGAAAAAAGTGGAAGTGAGAAGTAATACAAAAGTTAGAGTGGGGCATTGTTGAATCACTGTATTTAACAAGAACACATTGTGTCTAATGGCCCCACACTCTTTCACATACAACACGATTGGCAACATAGTAACAGCTAATAACCTTAAAAAAAAACTGAAATCCTTGCTATAAGAATATGGAACAATGTCACTGGATAAGAATGCTCTGAGTACGGGTTAACAGCAGCTCTGAATAAAGCTCTCCATTTTTTTCATTGGGAAAGTCAGGAAGATGGAGTCGCAGTATCCAGCCATTTGCTCTTGCTCCATATGTGGGAAGATTCTAAAACATCTATAAGAACATATGACTAAGTATCATGAGATTTTTGAAATAAGCAACAACACAAAACAGAAAGACCAAAATGAATGAATTGATCAATGTTAAAGATGAAGCTGCCATTATTAGTGAACTAAATAGAACTTTGTATTAAGTCTAATTCATCTATTTAGAGATGCTTGAAAATGTACTGCAGTTATAAAATAATAACACATATGTTAAAAAAAGCAATAAAATAAAAAAATTGGAATATAAAACAAATGTTAAATTTAAAAAATATTAATGGCTTAAAGATAAAAATAAAATCTTAGAAATATTATTAAATATAAAGCAAAAATACATTTTAAAAATACAAGAAAAAAGTTAAAAGACATAGAGCAAAAAGATCAATATTGGAGCTTCAAAAACTGATTAAGGAGTTCCAGAAACAGAAAAAGAGAAAATGTGAGATGGTAATAATAAAATAAATAATGGAAGAATAAAAATTTCATGGTTGACAACAGAAATGCAGCTTCAAATGTAAAGGGCCAACTGAGTGCTGATGAGAATGAATGAAAAATAAAGAAAAGTCAATTTCAAGACACTCAGAAAAAAATACAAATCACATGATCAATACAGTTCCCTCAGGAGGAATAGACAGTGAAAGACATTTTGCTACTAACTTCAAAAGTTCCAGAACAAATTATTTCAACCCCAATTTTAATTCCTGGCTAAATTAATAATCTTTTGTAAAAGTAAATTAAAATATTTTTAGCTATTAAGGACAAAGACACTTACTTCCTTCACATCCATTCTTTAAAAGTTAATTAACGAGATATTCTGGCACAATAAAAATGGAATCTGAGAAAGAAGAGATGCATAGGATCCAAGGAACATTACATGTAACCCAGCCTTTTTTGGAGGGGGGGCAGGGGGGCAGAGACAACAGCATATACAGCGGCATGCAGGTATGAAGGACAATTTTTTTCTATATTGGTAAAAAATAAAGTAGGTAGATGGCATATCAGTACCACACATGGCCGAAAAAGCAGTTAAGAGGTTGCAGGAGGCCCTGTAGCGTCAACATGTAAGAGTTTAGATATTAGTTGAAACTTTAAAGCTCAATTTCCAAAAGATGTGTTCTTACAGCATTGATTTAAAAAATGTAGGAAGTATTTGTACATAGACTGTAGATGAATGCACATGTTTTAGTAGTTTTTTTTTTTTTTCTTTGAGAAAGGGTCTCACTCTGTTGCCAGGCTGGAGTGCAGTGGTGCAATCTCGGCTCACTGTAGCCACCGCCTCCCAGGTTGAAGTGATTCTCCTGCCTCAACCTCCTGAGTAGTTGGGATTACAGGCATGTGCCACCGTGCCGGGCTAATTTTTTTTTATTTTTTATTATTATTTTTTTTAGATATGGGTTTTTGCTATGTTGCACAGGCTGGTCTCAAACACCTGAGCTCAAGCAATCCACCCACCTCATTCTCCCAAAGTGCTGGGATTATCGGCATGAGCCATTGTGCCTGGCCTAGTACGTTCATGTTTTAAGTCTAATTATTTTATAGCCATAGCATAGATAGTATATAGACAGCCCATATCTAAATATAAAATTCCACTCTAGATAAGATTTGTGTAAAAATGTTAACAGACACTTGTAGCCTTGAAAAATTACACAAGATTCAGGAGTTTATGTTAATTGAAACACCAAATGATGTAAAAATTTTAACTCTATAATTTGTAAAACAAGATGTTTATGCGCTTTTTAAAGACCCATAAAATAAGACCAAAGTACCTGGTTTCATTTAATTCATTTTGTCATACAACCATAAGCATTTGTGAGCTGCACTTGAAATACATAGAAATGCCCGAAATCATCATGCACCACTTCTAACTTCTAATTGGCACATGCCAAAATGCTATTTAGGAAAAAGACACATAAAACAAGTACTAAGGGAGAAAGTGATACTAAAGCATCACATAGTTCCATATAGTTAAATGTATTGCATGTTATAGTCACTACATGTAATTCTCACATTTACTTGTCTGTAAGTTTTAGTAAATGAGGTTTTTACTTTTTTTCCTTTGTAACAAACATTATCCACAGATTATAATGGCTGAAATGTCATTACTAACTTTAATTCCTGTTTTCATCACCTAACTTGTGATTTTAACAGACGCATGCCTCTACTGAGGCTTCCTGTAAAGTGTGGCAAACGAAACATCCTTCATCACAATTGCTTTAGTAACCTAATAGATGTACAAGATGCAACTAGTTGCATTTTGTGTGTATACACTTCAAAATGATTCTATTATGTTAATCATGTTCAGAAAGAAAATGTAACTCAAGATAATGGAACTGTAAACTTTAACACAAGCTTATAGCTTTCAATATCTATAATCTCTTTTCGTATTTGTGAAGTATGAATTAAACA
The DNA here is from genome assembly GCF_029289425.2 of Pan paniscus. Classification (NCBI taxonomy): domain Eukaryota; kingdom Metazoa; phylum Chordata; class Mammalia; order Primates; family Hominidae; genus Pan; species Pan paniscus. The sequence goes on along the minus strand of NC_073253.2, from coordinate 115,951,898 downwards.
AATCCTCAAGTTGTCTAGTTTAATTTTCCCTATAGATGTTAAACTAGCTCAATAAAAAAATATTCTGCAAGCATCACAGTAATGTAATAAGAGTATGCTGTATCCAATCCACTCTTTCTTCCAATCAATCCATTCTTTGCCTTGCAGTTACAGAAGACTTTCTTTAAATATGTATCTATTACACACACACACACACACACACATATATATCTATAATATAAATTATTAAAAGCCTTTAATTAATTTTCAATTGCGTTTAAGAAAAAGACGAAATACTTAATAAAGCTACAATACTCCCAGGATCCAGGTCCTGCCATCCACACCAGGATGCTCCTGTGCCACCCATCCTCACTCCACACTCTTTTCCCTTCTCTTAGTGCTTAGAAGATGCTAAGTTCCTGCCTGTGGGTTCTTATATAAGGCATTCTCTACTTAGGACTAGTTCCTCTGTTTCCCCCGACAACACACACACACACACACACACACACACACACAGACCCCTCACCTGCCCTTCAAGAATTAGCCCCTGTATCTCCTCAAGGCACTCTTCCCGATTGCCTTCAAGTCCTGTTATGCAGCCCTAGAGCTCCTGTCCGTGTGCTTCACACCTTGTGCCACTTAGTGATCCAGTGATTCATTGTGTAATTAGCCCCTTAAGGTTTGTCTCCTTGGCAAGACTGTAACCTCCCAAAGGGCAGGAAATCCTGTGCATTTATGTCTAGAATAAGAATATATGTTGAATGAATGAACAATAAACATATAAGAATCAAAGGAAAAGTCTTACAACAAAGTGTTTTTATATTAGATTCTTATTGCTTACATTTTGTGCTTGATTATAAACTTTTGAAGTAATAAATCTGGGTGGTAAATAAGTTATGTTCATGAGATTTCTAACTTCTCTCTTTTTCATACATATATATACACACACATATTTAAAATGTATGGCACTTTCATAGAGAGAAGATTCACGTGATATATTAAAACAAGTTGGAAATATACAGTATTACACTTATCAATATTTTAAAATAAATATTTACATTTACATTAAAATGACATTTTGACATGTTTTTACTTTTTACATCTCAGATACTGAGCAAAATGTTTAGTATACAATGCAGAGGAAGGCAAATTTTAGTAAATTATACTTTATTTGCTTAAATTATCTTAGTATCTATGCACAATATTAAATTACTTGTTAAAAAGATCAGAAAACTCTATCCTCTCCTTGATATCTCAGGCATATATTTTCACTGTAGAAATAATAGCATTTACCATGAATTCAAAGTAATATTACTAGAAATGTTGATACTGATAACACTACTGCATGTAAAGGTAAGATGGTTAGACGTATTCATGATTTGGACTCACTAGCTTGAGATGATAAAACTGAGTCTTTTTTCTAGCATTAGTTCTGTACTTTGCAATTTTTTTAAAAGAAAGAAAAAAAGAAACTCTGATATCTGATCTTTGAGAGAAGAGGTAGAAAAAAGTAGGCAACACATTAGGCACAATAAAATGCACAGTAAAAGAAGATTTGAAAAATTAAACGAGAGTTCTAGGAATACAAAATCATCCAATGTAGTACAGTGTAAGGGGTATGGTGTGTGTGTATATGTGCACATTTTACGATTTTAGTAAATAAGCAGGCAAGCTAGAAAAAGGAGGAAGTGTTTAAAGACAGAAAGGGAAAGAGATGCAGGTAAAGAGGTTTGAGAATGCCTAAGGGTCTTCAACACCATGCTAATGAGTGGGGTTTTACCTGAAGGTAATAGGCAGTCACTAGCAGTTGAAACAGAAAAGTGCCATAAAGCAAGTCATAAAAAAAGGATTATTCTTGTCATAAGCAAATCTATAGAAATTACAGAAAATGATACAAATTGGGAGATTACATTATATTATTTTTGCGTTAGTGAAAACATCTGAAAATCTCTAAAGCCCATCTTTGGAATATCCTCCACAACTTGAGAATACCAAGTTTGGTTCAACCATGAAGGGAGTGTGCTTAGCATGAATGCACATGGGGACATTATCCTTGGTTTAATAAAGGTATACAAGCATTATGATATTCCTTTCTGTGCTAGAGTTCTAGCATTCTTAATGGAGTAAGGGGGTTGCATTTTAAAATATAATACCTTCCTGACTGATTTAATCATCCAGAATACGTGACATGAGAGGGTTTAATATTTGAAATTCTTGTAGAATAGGCTTTCTAACCATTTGCTCTCACTGTCATGGGGCTGCAGAGATATTTTATAAAAATAAATTACATATAATTTGAAAACAATGAAAGTCTACACCATAAATATAATGGTCATTTAAATCTGCCAAGAGATTTTGAAAATTGATATTTTACAGCTCTCATTCTGTTGCCAAATCCCAGAAAGACTTCAACATTCACTTTTTTTCTTTATGAAAACAGAGAATTTAGTGGATCCATAGCAAAAGCCATTCATGTTGTTTAATTTTAACAAAACTGTGTTGGGAGATACTATAAATACACATGTTCTATATGTGGTACTGAGAAAGGCAAAACATAGAATATTTTTTCTAACTTCTAAAAATGTTAAGGCAATGAACATATGAAAACTGTAAAACCATCCCATTGTGAATCTGCATTATTTATCACTTTTCACATGTCCAAATATAAAATTTGCCTACATCACCTACAGTGCATCAAAGACATTACATATTTTGCTTATGGTAAGAATAAAAGTATTGTTTATTTTATGCATTATAACATTTAAAACATTGTAATTATACCCTAAAACCTTTGGTAGTCATATAAACGCCATTGTTTATCTGCATAAATATACTGTCATTAGTTAAAAAAAATCAAAGCCCCCAGTGTTCAAAACTGTATATTTCTATTGTACTTCATTAAATTCTCTATGAATTATTACTTTAAAAAATCAATTAGCATATTTTACGTTGTGAATGTAAAACCTAGAAACACTTTTTTCTTTCAAAACAAGACTTTCTCTTTTACTGAGTTCTAATTTAAAAGAAAAGGTGAAACAATTGCGACGTTTAAATTAGTATCATTATTAAAAAAACACCTCTTAAAATATGCTGGGTAATTTAAAATTATAAGTTTGAATAAAATGTTTTGAAATTTCAATTTTAGTATGTGGAGGATTAGATATATGGGCTCTAGGACACATGATTTTCATATGTAAAAACCAAAAACTAGAGGATAATATCTAAATATTCTGAGTAATTTGTAATATTTACCTATTCTAATAACACATTTTTCCAGAAGGCTAATGTTAATAATTCACATAAGAGCTATATAAGGATTTTTTAAAAAAACAATAAGCCATTTTCAAATACATGACAAAGTAGAGTTGGCAAACTAAATGGGGGAGGTGTATGAATACACCACCATCAAGCAGGGAACTACGGTAAAGAGGGGAGGGTGTGAGGGCCTCATATTGCCCTTTTCAAAACGTTTTCAGAGAAACTTAAACAATTTTTATGTGAAATTTACAGATATTCAAACACTGGGGTAATAATAATAATTTTAAAAACTGATTGAGCAAGTTGTGCCAAATCTGCTTGAAGGAGTTAATCAGCACACACACAGTTCAACATTTTGAGACCGTTTGCTTAAAAGACTCAGTGTCATTACACGCAGTCACCACAGAGTTATCCTCTTATGGCACATTGGAAAAAAACACTTCGATAAATCTTCCTCAAAATTAAAATATCTGCATTAGTCTTTCCTAAACAATAAGCTACCACAGGGCATGCCCTTTGCAGACGGTAACTTTATTTTCTTAAAACATTTATTTGAGGCGGAGGCGTTATTCCCATCAGTTGAAATGAAGGAAAAAATGTTAAGGGCAGCCAGAGAGAAAGGTCGGGTTACGCACAAAGGGAAGCCCATCAGACTAACAGCTGATCTCTCGGCAGAAACTCTACAAGCCAGAAGAGAGTGGGGGCCAATATTCAACATTCTTAAAGAAAAGAATTTTCAACCTAGAATTTCATATCCAGCCAAACTAACCTTCATAAGTGAGGGAGAAATAAAATACTTTACAGACAAGCAAATGCTGAGAGATTTTGTCACCACCAGGCCTGTGCTAAAAGAACTCCTGAAGGAAGCACTAAACATGGAAAGGGACAACCGGTACCAGCTGCTGCAAAATCATGCCAAAATGTAAAGACCATCAAGACTAGGAAGAAACTCCATCAACTAACGAGCAAAATAACCAGCTAACATCATAATGACAGGATCAAATTCACACATAACAATATTAACTTTAAATGTAAATGGACTAAATGCTCCAATTAAAAGACACAGACTGGCAAATTGGATAAAGAGTCAAGACCCATCAGTGTGCTGTATTCAGGAAACCCATCTCACATGCAGAGACACATATAGGCTCAAAATAAAAGGATGGAGGAAGATCTACCAAGCAAATGGAAAACATAAAAAGGCAGGGGTTGCAATCCTAGTCTCTGATACAACAGACTTTAAACCAACAAAGATCAAAAGAGACAAAGAAGGCCATTACATAATGATAAAGGGATCAATTCAACAAGAAGAGCTAACTATCCTAAATATATATGCACCCAATACAGGAGCACCCAGATTCATAAAGCAACTCCTGAGTGACCTACAAAGAGACTTAGACTCCCACACAATAATAGTGGGAGACTTTAACACCCCACTGTCAACATTAGACAGATCCACGAGACAGAAAGTTAACAAGGATACCCAGGAATTGAACTCAGCTCTGCACCAAGCAGACCTAATAGACATCTAGAGAACTCTCCACCCCAAATCAACAGAATATACATTTTTTTCAGCACCACACCACACCTATTCCAAAATTGACACATAGTTGGAAGTAAAGCTCTCCTCAGCAAATGTAAAAGAACAGAAATTATAACAAACGTTCTCTCAGACCACAGTGCAATCAAACTAGAACTCAGGATTAAGAATCTCACTCAAAACCACTCAACTACATGGAAACTGAACAACCTGCTCCTGAATGACTACTGGGTACATAATGAAATGAAGGCAGAAATAAAGATGTTCTTTGAAACCAACGAGAACAAAGACACAACATACCAGAATCTCTGGGACGCATTCAAAGCAGTGTGTAGAGGGAAATTTATAGCACTAAATGCCCACAAGAGAAAGCAGGAAAAATCCAAAATTGACACCCTAACATCACAATTAAAAGAACTAGAAAAGCAAGAGCAAACACATTCAAAAGCTAGCAGAAGGCAAGAAATAACTAAAATCAGAGCAGAACTGAAGGAAATAGAGACACAAAAAACCCTTCAAAAAATTAATGAATCCAGGAGCTGCTTTTTTGAAAGGATCAACAAAATTGATAGACCACTAGCAAGACTAATAAAGAAAAAAAGAGAGAAGAATCAAATAGACACAATAAAAAATGATAAAGGGGATATCACCACTGATCCCACAGAAATACAAACTACCATCAGAGAATACTACAAACACCTCTACGCAAATAAACTAGAAAATCTAAATGGATAAATTCCTCGACACATACACTCTCCCAAGACTAAACCAGGAAGAAGTTGAATCTCTGAATAGACCAATAACAGGATCGGAAATTGTGGCAATAATCAATAGCTTACCAACCAAAAAGAGTCCAGGACCAAATGGATTCACAGCCGAATTCTACCAGAAGTACAAGGAGGAGCTGGTACCATTCCTTCTGAAACTATTCCAATCAATAGAAAAAGACGGAATCCTCCCTAACTCATTTTATGAGGCCAGCATCATCCTGATACCAAAGCCAGGCAGAGACACAACCAAAAAAGAGAATTTTAGACCAATATCCTTGATGAACATTGATGCAAAAATCCTCAGTAAAATACTGGCAAACCGAATCCAGCAGCACATCAAAAAGCTTATCCACCATGATCAAGTGGGCTTCATCCCTGGGATGCAAGGCTGGTTCAATATATGCAAATCAATAAATGTAATCCAGCATATAAACAGAACCAAAGACAAAAACCACATGATTATCTCAATAGATGCAGAAAAGGCCTTTGACAAAATTCAACAACCCTTCATGCTAAAAACTCTCAATAAATTAGGTATTGATGGGACATAGCTCAAAATAATAAGAGCTACCTATGACAAACCCACAGCCAATATCATACTGAATGGGAAAAAACTGGAAGCATTCCCTTTGAAAACTGGCACAAGACAGGGATGCCCTCTCTCACCACTCCTATGCAACATAGTGTTGGAAGTTCTGGCCAGGGAAATTAGGCAGGAGAAGGAAATAAAGGGTATTCAATTAGGAAAAGAGGAAGTCAAATTGTCCCTGTTTGCAGATGACATGATTGTATATCTAGAAAACCCCATTGTCTCAGCCCAAAATCTCCTCAAGCTGATAAGCAACTTCAGCAAAGTCTCAGGATACAAAATCAATGTACAAAAATCACAAGCATTCTTATACACCAATAACAGGCAAACAGAGAGCCAAATCATGAGTGAACTCCCATTCACAATTGCTTCAAAGAGAATAAAATACCTAGGAATCCAACTTACAAGGGATGTGAAGGACCTCTTCGAGGAAAACTACAAACCATTGCTCAATGATATAAAAGAGGATACAAAGAAATGGAAGAACATTCCATGCTCATGGGTAGGAAGAATCAATATCGTGAAAATGGCCATACTGCCCAAGGTAATTTATAGATTCAATGCCATCCCCATCAAGCTACCAATGACTTTCTTCACAGAATTGGAAAAAACTACTTTGAAGTTCACATGGAACCAAAAAAGAGCCCACATTGCCACGTCAATCCTAAGCCAAAAGAACAAAGCTGGAGGCATCACGCTACCTGACTTCAAACTATATGACAAGGCTACAGCAACCAAAACAGCATAGTACTGGTACCAAAACAGAGATATAGACCAATGGAACAGAACAGAGCCCTCAGAAATAATGCCATATATCTACAACTATCTGATCTTTGACAAACCTGACAAAAACAGGAAATGGGGGAAGGATTCCCTATTTAATAAATGGTGCTGGGAAAACTGGCTAGCCATATGTAGAAAGCTGAAACTGGATCCCTTCCTTACACCTTATATGAAAATTAATTCGAGATGGATTAAAGACTTACATGTTAGACCTAAAATCATAAAAACCCTAGAAGAAAACCTAGGCAATACCATTCAGGACATAGACATGGGCAAGGACTTCATGTCTAAAACACCAAAAGCAACAGCAACAAAAGCCAAAATTGACAAATGGGATCAAATTAAACTAAAGAGCTTCTGCACAGCAAAAGAAACTACCATCAGAGTGAACAGGCAACCTACAGAATGGGAGAAAATTTTCGCAACCTACTCATCTGACAAAGGGCTAATATCCAGAATCTACAATGAACTCAAACAAATTTACAAGAAGAAAACAAACAACCCCATCAAAAAGTGGGTGAAGGATATGAACAGACACTTCTCAAAAGAAGACATTTATGCAGCCAAAAGACACATGAAAAAATGCTCATCATCACTGGCCATCAGAGAAATGCAAATCAAAACCACAATGAGATACCATCTCACACCAGTTAGAATGGCGATCATTAAAAAGTCAGGAAACAACAGGTGCTGGAGAGGATGTGGAGAAATAGGAACACTATTTGGTGGGACTGTAAACTAGTTCAACCATTGTGGAAGTCAGTGTGGCGATTCCTCAGGGATCTAGAACTAGAAATACCATTTGACCCAGCAATCCCTTTACTGGGTATATACCCAAAGGACTATAAATCATGCTGCTATAAAGATACATGCACACGTATGTTTACTGCGGCACTATTCACAATAGCAAAGACTTGGAACCAACCCAAATGTCCAACAATGATAGACTGGATTAAGAAAATGTGGCACATATACACCATGGAATACTATGCAGCCATAAAAAATGATGAGTTCATGTCTTTGTAGGGACATGGATGAAATTGGAAATCATCATTCTCAGTAAACTATCGCAAGGACAAAAAACCAAACACTGCATGTTCTCACTCATAGACGTGAATTGAACAATGAGAACACATGGACACAGGACGGGGAACATCACACTCTGGGGACTGTTGTGGGGTAGGGGGAGGGGGGAGGGATAGCATTAGGAGATATACCTAATGCTAAGTGACGAGGTAATGGGTGCAGCACACCAACATGACACATGTATACATATGTAACTAACCTGCACATTGTGCACATGTACCCTAAAACTTAAAGTATAATAATAAAAAAAAAACAAAAACATTTTTTCTCAAATTTTCATTGCCTCATCGCATCTAACAAGATCTGCTCATATGGCCATGCTTCCCAGGGTTGCAGCACGAGTACCTTCCCAGGATTGCAGCATGAGATAAGGATTTGTACATTTTGTTTTGTTTTGTTTTGTTTTGAGACTGAGTTTCACTCTGTCTCCCAGGCTGGAGTGCAATGGTGCGATCTCAGCTCATAGCAACCTCCACCTCCCAGGTTCAAGCAATTCTCCTGCCTCAGCATTCTGAGTAGCTGGGATTACATGCATCTGCCACCATACCCAGCTAATTTTTGTATTTTTAGTAAAGACAGCATTTCATCATGTTGGTAAGGCTGGTCTCGAACTCATGACCTCAGGTGATCTGCCCGCCTCGGCCTCCAAAAGTACTGAGATTACAGGCATGAGCCACCGCGCCCGGCCAGATTTGTCCAGTTTTTTACACATTTACTGTTTTAATCAACATACTAATGAATATAGTTGATTTTTTTAAGTAAATTAATTCCACAACTTCAATATTTATTATCAGTAAACAATAGTTACCTTTAGTCCACTTGAAAATGGGTTGTGACCCACCAGAGTCTCATTGCATGTCACTGAGGAACTTTCTATTACAAATTGTTTTATTGCTTAGCAAAGTGTGCCAAGAGGTTGAGAGGTAGCTTAGACTCAACTGTCCAAAGGAACAAAGTAATAATAATCCTTTCCCAAAAATACATATACTCTACAGTGATATGAATGTGTATAACAGAGAGGCAAGAGCTTCTCAGATAGAAGAAAAGTTGTTTCTAAGCTCATTTTCCTTAACTTCAAGTGTTTTAGCTTGAGCTGAAGTACAAAGTCTAGTTAAGATGGCATGATGAAGAATGAAATCTCTAGGAAGTAATAACAAAGGAAAAGTTTCTGGGCAGTAAGAACAAATAATTAAAGTAGACGGTGTGCACAGAAGAAAAGTGGAAATAAAATGACTTATAATTTTTTTTCTTTTACTTTTTGTATCCTGTTCAACTTTTTTAACCTTTTCAACAGCAAACATGCATGATTTTTACTTATAAAAAGTGAGGTCATAGTGAAAAGTTTAGAAAGGAGATGATGGAATAAAGTAGAATTCCCTTCATCAGTAACCAATAAAATCACAAACAGCATAAATAGTTACTAGCGGAAACCAAAAAAACTAAGAAGGCATAATTCACTGTGTTGAGTTTGAAATACTATCAGCTAAGGGGGAAAAAAAAGGGAGTTTTATCTTGACTTGGTAGAGACCCTAAAACTGGCCTTAAGCCTCACACTGGTACCAGTGAAATAACAAAAGCCCTAGCATTTTCACAAAGAATACCAAAGATGGACAGTGTATAGGGCAGACTGCAGGGTTGACAATGGTGAAAGAAGAACGGTGAACAGGGACTGAATTATTGAGGCAGAAGTGTGGGGTCACACAGGACAGTAGGAATAATACAACACAGAAAGACATTTCCCACAAGCCTATGATAAACCCTGAATGTGGTGGTGGAATGAACTGGAACACATGTACTTATTCTACAATAAGTACAAAGAGCAGAAATTCCTTGATTGTCCTCCACCCCTATTTCTGCCCCTAAGGTCCCCAGGCCTTCAAGCTATAGGACTGTGTCTGGAATGAAATAAGCTCACCTTCGTGCTGGGCCTTGCCTAGGAGGATCATCAATCTTAGACATGAGAGAAACACGTTAAGGAAAAGTTACCACACTTTTCAGGTCCAGTGGAAGTTCTTAAGCAGAGCTTTTTAAATTAAACATAGCAAGACGAAAAGAATTGGCAAGGTGACTCTATAAACACTATTGTGATACGGTGTGCGGAAGGGGAGAAAAGAAAGAAAGGAATACATAGTGCAAAATGCAGATGAAGAGCTGTTTGGAAGAGAAGAAAAATTTCCCTGAGCGTTTTGTGCTACAAAAATACATAAGATATATACTTATTAAAAGGGAATAAAATAGAAGAGGAATTGAAGAGCTAAAGAAAAAAACTGAGTTCCAGAATAGTACTACTGACAAACTAATAAATAATATGCATGAAGTAAGATGGAGAATAGACATGATTGCAACTGAGTTATCGTCATAATCACTGTGACCACAGAAGGGAAAAAATCAGATATTTCTCACACAGGCCTGCTCCTAACATTTCCAAAGCCTATGGTAAGAGTAAAATACAATATATCCAAATATTAAATGAAGATCATTTCAAGGTAAGAAACTATTTAAAAATGTTTACATATTCTATCCTGTCACCTTGAAAAATATACCTTAATAAAAGATCTGAAAGGCCAATTTTTTTAGACAGAATTTATGGATAACTCAGCATTCCATATCAGGATGTAGCAGTGAAGAACCAACCCTAGCTGCCAAGGCCTGACCATAGCCCATTACACTCCATTTTCCACCCCAGCTGTGCCTATACCATGAGGAACCTCATATGTACATATGTGGATACCCCAGCCCACATTTCCAAGCTCTTTCCATAGTCCCTGCAAATAGTCAAATTGTTGAACCATTTCTTAGGTCTAAGGATAAGCATACTAGTGGTTTGGTCTGCCCTCAGACAGAAAATTCATGACAAGGAGCTACTACGAGTCCTTGAAATGTGTTTTAAAACAATGGTTGGGGAATTCCAGGGTCTTGGGTACTGTAGCGTGATCTAGAGGGGAAATACAGACTTTGGAAATACAGATTTTAGGTGGACAGAGATGCTTGGCCCCATATAGCAGCTGGCAGAGGACAGAGTAGAGTGTTCTGGAGGACAGTGCCCAAGGCAAAGATCTCTCTATTAAATTTAAATAAATTAGAAAGGAAACTGAAAAGGAAAGAATAGGTATGGAGGATGTATAAAGTTGATATACATCATAAGGAATGCTACTTTTAGGATTAGTTCCATATTGACTCCATTATTACGGAACAGAAAAAAAAAGAGTATTCAAGAGGCTAATTTCTCTGAAAGGAATAAACTACTGAATTTGGCCATTTAAATTATACAACATGTTCCAATAAAATCTGTTGGCAAACAATTGCCACTAAGAAATTATCCAGCACTTCAATGGAACCAAGCAAAAGGAGCAATTCAAGCCCAAGGGAGAAAAGTCAGGGTGGTCTCAGATTTTCCCAGCAGAGCAATATCAAAAGACAGGAGATGGAATAGCAATGGGTACAAAGTTCTGAGGAAAGAAAGTGTGACCCAAGAAAGTCATATCTGGTTGCTGTAAAGTATAAAGACAACAGACATAACAGTTTCAAACCTCAAGTACCCAAGAAAGATATGAAGCTCAAAATGTACCTTCCCAAAACATGAAAGGACAAGCTATGATAAAGAGACTGTAGCAACATTCAATGTCCTGGTGTCTACACATTGTGAAGAAAATATGCTATCTTGGACTACTTTAAAATTGCCAAGTTATCCTTCAAGTATAGAGACAACTGACAGAAACTCTCAAAGATCTAAGAAAACACAGATTACAAAATCTCAAACATTTCTTTAAAAACAAACACACAAATAAAAAAGCAAAATGACTTGACGATATACTTGACACCATAGGATCATATCAAACATAGAAAAGAATTTCAAATCCGTTTTTTGCTTTTTATATTCCATAATCACTAAATACTATCATAATTTAAAATAAATTCTGATATTATACCATTTATGCAAATTCTAAAAACACACATAAGACTGCATAATGTCATGAGTGCCTATATAGTAAAAGTTCAAAAGCAACAGGAAAGATAAGCTACAATGTCAAGGAGATGGAGGAGATTGGCTTGACAGCAAGGGAATCAGGGGTTTTGCTGTATCTGTGTCATTTAAATAAGAAAAGAAAAGCCCTAGGCAAATATGTCAAACAAGAGCATGTCTTAAATCTGGATCATTAGTACCTTGTATTATTATATTATTTTCTGTTGTAACATATGCTTAAAAGTGTTCACAATTTAAAATGTTAAAAAGTGAAAAAGTATTGGCTTGCCTTACCATGGAAAAGTTTTGAATACTTTAATTCTATAATATGTGAGATTATTTAAATGTAGATTCTCTGTTAAGAAAGCAAATAAACATAAAGGGCACTGTGTCATGCTTCCTTTAAAGTGATGTCTGTCAATGACAAAATTTAGAATTATAAAATATGTTGCCACTAATATCATATTATTGAAAATGTGTTGACAAGAACAAAACTGTTCATAAGAAATACAATTTGAAATTATGTAATAACTATAACATATATGTTTGAGGACTAGAAGATGGAAAATTTCTAAGTGTACTATAAAATTCTTGGTTTGCCTAAAGTTGTGAGTGTCTTATACTGTCCTTATTCTAGTTTCATAAACTTAGGATGAGTTTAGTAACGAAACACTCTTCTATGCCCTACACTCCACACTCAATCTGGATGGAGCAATCTAAGCCATGAGGAAGAGTGATCTGAACTACAGAATGCATGGCAGTGCCTGTGTAGTGAGAAGTACTGGGGCTCTGGGTTGGAAGACATGCATATTATCTCAGGTACTTCAGCAACCTGCTCAGTAGCCAAAATGTGAAGGTGTTTCAGCTATAACATCTGTCACTCTTTTTAAGCATCAAGTGATCTGGCTCAATGGTACATTCTCAAACCACTGCAAGTTAAGCCAACCTTCCCTCAGATGACTGTCTCTTTTTGATCCAAGAATGTCAACTTAGCCAAGCTGCCGTTCAAGTATAACTACAAGAGACAAGATAGTTTCAAACCTCATGTTCTCAAGGAATACAAAAAAGACCAAAATTTACCAACCCAGAAGATGAAAGAAAAAACTATGTTGAAAGGATTAAATCAATATTAATCTACTGTATATTTCAAAATAGCTATAAATGCAATATTCCTAGCATAAAGAAAAGATAAATGTTTGAGATGATAGATATCCCAATTATCCTGCCTTGATCATTATATATCACATGAATGTATCAAAATATCACATGTACCCTGAAAATATGTACAAGTATTATATATCAACGAAAACATATTCAGTGGGTAGGTCTATACATTCTGAAGGAGAAAATATATTACATTTTATATTTGACATTTAAAAATTGCCAAATTATCCAATTACAGAGAAAACAAACAGAAACTCTCAAGGAACCAAGAAAACACAGACTACAGATATCTTGAATGCTTCTTTAAAAAATAATGTAATTGACAATGAAATCTAGCCAACAAAGAAATAGAATAAAAATAAAGGATGGTCTTTGAAAAACCCCAGCTACTAGGTCCTGGAATCAAATTGGTTCACCTTTGAACTTTTATTTTGTGGGGCCAGTGCTTTTGATAATTGTATGCATCCAATGAACCCTTTGAGCATTTTAAAGTATGGTTCATGAAAGACTTGGAATCAAACTAATATAACATATGAGACCTTAAAAGAACTATGATGGGGGGGTCGCAGGGGAGAGAGAAAGAGAAAACCCACACTGAACTGCTGAAAGAACCCTGATTGTGACCAGAGGGAAGAATAAGAAGTTGGCAAGGGCTGGGGAGGGTAGGAGGGAGAGAGAGAGATGAAGAAATAAAAAAAGAAGGAAATACTACTTCTTTAGACTTTTAGATGAACAAGGGCAAGATAATTTGATTTCAGACTATATTTCTGGATTTCAGCTTTAAAAAGTATTAATTTTTAAATATGATTTCCCTCTCATATAATTAGAAAAATGGGAGCAGATTTATTTACGTAAGGACTCCTACAGCTGGCATTTTATTATTGGAGTTCTTTATATAAATTTTATCTTTATGTCTTGGAGTTCCATATGCATATGTATTGTTGTAGTATCTTATTTTTGTCTTTCATCAAATTTCAAAGCTTCTACTAGACAGTGAGATTGGAAATAATACAGGATCAGAAAGAGATTAACAAGTAAATTTTTAGACTTGAGTACAGAGAGCCTTCGGAATTTATTTAATTATATTATTTGGAACAATTTCAGTACTTTATGGGGAAAGTGAAATAGTGAACACGAGTATTTCCGATTTGCTTAATGTTTCCCTAGTGCTGTCTGGACATCGTACAAGTGTTGGTTCCATGAAGAACAAGAGAATTCAGAGCTTTTTTTTTTTTTTCCCCCACTCATGGGAAACTGTTACCACAGCTGCAGAAATATTGAAAACCTATAAACCTAAGTGAGGCTGGAGTTGATATACTGGGCAGACATACATGTCACACTGGAGAGTTACCCGACTGTGAGCTTCGCAGTACAATGTGAGGAATGCCTTCCATTGTGAAATCACATATTGTTGCAGAAAAAAAAAGTGCAAGAAAATTCTGTAGTTGTATTTGCAGAGGGAAAATTGAATTTAAATCTACTAATATTTCATTTTCAAACATGGGTCCAATAGTTAGAGCTCTCTGGGAACAACAACAACAACAACAACAACATCAAAACCCACAAAACCTCATCACCAGTATTCCCAGGAAGGTACTCAAAGAAACAATGGTTGGTATTGGGATAGCACGTTGGTGTTGGGATAGCATTAGAAAATGCCCTAAAGGAATGTCAATATCCTTCCCATATGGCAACAATCACACCCTTAGTAAAGTTCAGTTCTTAATGGTAAATTCCAAAAAATGAACAAAAAGCAGAAGGTGGGAGGCAATAGGTGGGGGAACATGCATTCACATTCCTAATGCTTTCTTCCAAGTTGTCACATCCTCACTTCTTCTGTCCTTGGGAAGGCAGAATAAACAGGAGAGTTTGGAAAGAGCATACATAATTAAAGGTCTTCCTTTTCCCTTCCTCTGATGAATAAGTTATGTGAAGAGAAGCCACTGGTTTAGCTCCAGGTGCAGGTAATATTCATCTTGTGGGACTGAATGGGTAACTCTGGGATTCAGTATTTAGACTAAGATATCCTTGCAGAAAGTGGGTAGCATTCTGTTAAATGTCTAACAACCAGCTCTCCAGGGTAAAAAAATCCCCACTGTGTCATTTACCAATTTTCATAGTGCAAATATTCCCACACAATTTGATTTCAAGGCACCAACATGAGGTCACTGAACATGGTACTAGGAGAATGTGTAAATAATTAGCTTTCACAAGCCCCCTATGAGCTGGCTCAAGCACACCACTGCACAAGAGTCATTCTTCAAGCTGCCATTTATCAGAAACTTAGGTGTTATCTCAGCTTCAATCTGCTTACTCTAAGTTTATCCTCAATTGGTTTAAAACCTGGGCTGGCAAGAGGCATGCTAATTGTTTGTCTCCCTTAAACACCAAAATATATGTACATCATTTCTAATTTACCTTTAGAGCTCTATGAGCAAAACAGTAGCTGAACTATACTAAGAACTCAGCAAGTTAAAAGAAATAAATCAGTTTGATTTTGTGATGATTTTTCCATATATAAAAATAACTGAGGTGCAATCTTCTTTCGAACAATCTAAGCTCTTTAATTTAAAAAATCACATGGCTCCTATAAAGTTAAATGCAGACATTTCTCATTCCAAAGCCCCAAGGAATAAAAATTCTAACCTCTTTTATTTTAACCTCAAATATTCCTACAAAAATCATTTGGATATGTTTTCTTCTTAAAGAAGCCTTCAATAAAAGGAACATTATTCTGTGCACAGACAGTTGGTAATCTCATAATAAACCTAGGTTGAATGAAATAAATTCCCAAACAGTTTACTACAGAAACATTAAGCACAAACATATCACTTATGTATGATACTAAGTCAATAATTGGCTGATTACTTAAATTGCTCATATTTGTTTATAATAGACACAAAAATTATAGAAGTGGCTAATTTTAAAACTGGTAAAAAGCTACTTTGGCAAGGTGTATATAAATATGTTAACTGAAATGTGTGCTTTTCATAGCATATTTTTTGTCACAACTAATTATACTGGATTTTAGATATTGGCATCATACTTATAACGATTTTTCACTTATTCCAGAGTGTCTGGTAAGTACTTTAGTAATTTTTTTTTTTTTTTTTGGAGAGTGATTACTACTGTTAGAATGGCTTTCTATTTTCTTTGGAGCTTAATGTGACATGATAGATTATGGAGGAAAATAACAGTTTTCACATGATAGCTACCACTTATCTTACATCCGTTAAGAAGAGAGGTGCTATAAGAAAAGAAGTAAGTGAACCAAAGATAGGCAAAGATATTATAAGTTAGCTATACAAGCTAACTACTCAGTTGACTTCTTCCATGATTGCCTGAAGATAGTGTACTTGCAGAATTTCAGTCAGCAGAAATTAAAGCGCAGTAAAATCCTTTCATAATGTGGTAAGAAGGCTCAAAGACAGTCATTGGTGAAAAGGCGGTGATGATATTTTGAGAATAACGAAATGAACCAGACAAGCCTAAGCAGTTAGGGGGTTTGGAATTCTGGGTCTGACTGTGTACTCCAAATCCAAGTCCCAGTTGGAATTTGGCACCACCTGGTGGCCACTGCATGCTCTGTCTAAAATATAAAATAGGTAAAAGGCTCGGTTCAGTAACTGGCTGGGGTTCCTGCACAGTGATAGTGATTCAAGGGATCTTCTGGTGGCTGGAACCTGTCTTATCATCCCTATCCAACGAATTGGGAATGATGGATACCAAGAATATAACGACCTTTCCTAAACCCACCTAGATCTTCAAGAGGGTGTCTCACTTCTCTTCACATTTAGCCTTCTCATTTGACCACCTTCATTTGAAAATATGGGTTGCATTCAGAAAAAAAAAAAACAAAAAAACGTCAATTGCTATCATCCAAATTCACATTACCATGAGTCATGTGATTGCATAGTTTTATTTTATTGTGTTCCATACTAGGGTGTTTTAATGTACAATCCCACAGACCATATCCGTGAGTTTTCATAAGACAAATTGAGTAAAGAAATATTTTGGGGGAAAATGAAGCACTAAATTTGGTTATCAGATACTGTCAAACTACTACTTCTAACACTTCATCTCCTTCTTTTTACTTGTTTGTACAAATGCTTCTATATATGTCTATAATAATAGGTCCATCTCTTTTTATGCCTTATTTTTACGCTAAACTATTAGGGACCATAAAAACCTCTTTTTTTTTTTTAAAAAAAAAAAAGGTCAATTATTGATTTGAAGATAAATCATCCATTGAAAATTCTTGCTAACATTATACATTTCTTTTTAGTAATTTGTACAGGTAAATTTTATAGACTTAATGTCTATCAGCTAATATACACAATCACCAAGAGAAAATAAGCATTCATTATTAAGTATCATATTATTAAATATTTATCATTACCACAGGCCTGAGTTAACATAAAAAATAAGTGAGCAGAGTGATGGGTGGAGACTGGAAATCAAAAATATCATTTTATTTCTCTTTTTCTTTTCAGTAGCTAGTATATATTCTGGCAGGTAATATATGATCAAGAATTATGATTGGTGTACATGAGATAAAGAATGCATATATGAATACTTCAATAAGTATATATTGAGTATCATTTGTTTTTGTTTTGAGATGTGTTTATATATTATGTTGTTGATCGTTCTCCCTTCTCTAATCCTTCCCTCTCTCTTTCTGATAATTTCTAATAGTTGGGTAATGGATGTCCTGGGTTGATCCTACAATGTTTTTATCTTTTTTTCCCTCATTTTTTCTATTTCTGTCTTGCACTGTTTAGGGCTTTTACCATTCAACTCTTTTACTGAAGTTTTAAACATGGTCATAATATGTTTACATATGAGGACCCTTTCTTATTTTTATTACATATTTTCATAGAATCATATTCTTTTTAAGGGATGTAGTATATTCTCTCTCACTCTGAAATTATTCATAATATTTGAGGTTTACCTTTTCTCTCTGTTGTGTATCTTTCAAATTCCTTCTTATTTTTCCCCTCCTGAACCAATGGAGATGGAAGATAATTTGAGATTTTTTTTAGCTTTTCAATGTATCTCTGAATTTAATTTTTGTTGGAGGTGATATTTATATTTAACCAAGTTAAAAAAAAAAGACACTTTTTGTGGCAACTCTTATGTGTCAAGTAGTTTGTTACATACTAGGGAAAAAAAGGCCATTAAATTTTGTCTTCTCCTAGTAAGTCCATTATCTAGTTTCCTATGCAAAGAAGCAAAGGTTACATGGGGATAGAAACAAAAAAATTAGGATTAGATTCAATACTCAAAATAAAAGGAGCTTGAATGAGTTAGAAGTCTCTTATTCTCATGTAAAGTAGGTAGTCCAGTGCATATTCAATTTGCGTCTTCTAACTTGTGGTCCAAGATGACTTGCAGCCATCATGTCTGCATTCCAAGCAGCAAAAAAGGGAGAAGGGGCAGCAAATCAAACACATCTCCTTAGAGGATATTTCCTGAAAGTTGTTCACATCACTTAAACTCTATTGGCTGGGTCTACATTATCTGTCACATCTACTAGTTACAAGAGAGTTTGAGAAATGTAGGTTTTTGGGACAGGGTGGTCATTTGCCTAGCTACCTTTTGGATATTACTTTATTGAAGAAGAATCAGTAATTTGTTAAGGGACAATTAACAGTCTGTGCCATAGTCTTGTTTAGGAGTTTAGATTTTTATCCAGATAGTGAGGAGGGGTCATGAAAGAGGTTTAAGCTAAGGCATTACTCACTTTTAAAAGGTCATTTTGATGTGTGCAGGCAGGTCATCATGAGAGGCACATAAACATGAGGTGTATGGCACAAGAGGGCTGCCCATCAGAGACTGGAGAAATGCATCACTTCTAGTGAGAATAAATGACTGCATTAACTTTGTTCTATTTTTTTAAATGTGAAGCATTGTACAGTTGATTTATAATTATTTACAGAAGTACACTCACCATAAACCTAGGCCTAAGTCAAATAAATGGTAATCAGTGCTCTTGACTGCAGATATCCCTTCCTACATCTGATTAAGATTTATCTCTTTATTTCTAGAATACCTTTGTTTTTCTAAGGATGTGTATTGTGATTTTTTTAAAAACAGACATGGTAAAAATTTAAATAATGCAAAAAAGATATACCAATATAACACTTATTATTATACTTATGGGTTAATACTATATTGTTTCTTAATTTTAAAAAATCATTTTACACAAAATGCATTTTGGTGTTTAATGCTTAATAACCCTTTATAATGTATATAATCCAAATGCCAGTGAAAAAATACTCTCTTTTTTTTACTTTTATTGAATTATATATACAGACAAATATAAAAATCATAATTATAGCTCAACTGTTTTTTTTCCAAGGTGAACACATCCATGGGACCAACATAGAGACCAAGAATCTGAATACCGCAGGCCCTCCCAGAAAACACCTTGTGCTCCTTCCACAGTCACTTTCCTCTCCCAAGTGAAACCATTTTTCTTGATTTATAATAGCATGAATTAATTTTGCCTATCCTTGAACTTTATCTAAATAGATTAATATCTCATACACACTCTTATGTCTAGATTACTCGGCTGCATTTTAGGTGAATGATGAAATATATCTGCATTGTTGTATATATGGTTTTATTTTAAATAATCTTTTTATTTTAGAACATTTTTAGATTTACTGAATTGTTGAGAAAATAGTCCAGAGAGTTAACATACACCCTTCACTCAGTTTCCCCTATTTTTAGCATCTTACGTTAGTATGGTACTTTTTTACAATTAATAAACCAATATAAATATATTAATATTACTATTATCTAATGCCCATACTTCACTGAGATGGCCTCAGTCTTCACCTAATGTCCCTTTTCTGTTGCACGATCCCATTGAAGATACTGTATGTATCATGTCTCCTTAGGCTCTCTCAATTTCTCAGATATTCCTTGTTTTTCATGACCTTAGCAGTTTTGAGGATTATTAGTCAGGCATTTTGTTGAATGTCATTCAGTTGGGGTTTGTCTATACTTTTCTTACGGTTAGACTAAGGAAATGTGTTTTTGAGAAGACCACAGAGCGAAAACGCCATTCTTAACACATCACAACAATAATACTTACTAAAAATATGATTTATTACATTGATATGAAGCTGGTCCACTTGGTTTCAGGTAGTATTTGTCAGTTTCTCCAATATAAATTCTCTTATTTTTCCTCTCTCTTTCCATACTGTACTTTTTGGAAGAAAGTAATACATACTAAAAATAACAAGCTTATATGACTCCAAAGTATATCATGACTGCTATACTATACATAAACCTACAGGAAACGAACATTTACCACAGGTCCAATTCATGATGTCCATGTAGAATCTCAATAAACAAAAAAAACACAGACACCATTGCAAATATTTCTTTTCCATAGAATCATCTAAATCGATGATCAAAACAGTTGACTTGCTCTTTATATTAATGTACATCCATAGAAACAGTCATAAATGAAGTCTACACAAAACCAAGTGAAAGAACTTGAAAGTATAAAAATAATCCAGGTATAAAAATCATTTGACTTACAAGGGACGTGAAAGACCTCTTCAAGGAGAACTACAAACCACTGCTCAATGAAATAAAAGAAGATACAAAGAAATGGAAGAACATTCCATGCTCATGGGTAGGAAGAATCAATATTGTGAAAATGGCCATACTGCCCAAGGTAATTTATAGATTCAATGCCATCCCCATCAAGCTACCAATGACTTTCTTCACAGAATTGGAAAAAACTACTTTAAAGTTCATATGGAACCCAAAAAGAGCCCACATCACCAAGTCAATCTTAAGCCAAAAGAACAAAGCTGGAGGAATCATGCTACCTGACTTCAAGCCATATTACAAGGCTACAGTAGCCAAAGCAGCATGGTACTAGTACCAAAACAGAGATATAGACCAATGGAACAGAACAGAGACCTCAGAAATAATGCCACATATCTACAACCATCTGATCTTTGACAAACCTGACAAAAACAAGAAATGGGGAAATGATTCCCTGTTTAATAAATGGTTCTGGGAAAACTGGCTAGCCATATGCAGAAAGCTGAAACTGGATCCCTTCCTTACACCTTATACAAAAATCAATTCAAGATGGATTAAAGACTTAAATGTTAGACCTAAAACCATAAAAACCATAGAAGAAAACCTAGGCAATACCATTCAGGACATAGGCATGGGCAAGGACTTCATGTCTAAAACACCAAAAACAATGGCAACAAAAGCCAAAATGGACAAATGGGATCTAATTAAACTAAAGAGCTTCTGCACAGCAAAAGAAACTACCATCAGAGTGAACAGGCAACCTACAGAATGGGAGAAAATTTTCGCAACCTACTCATCTGACAAAGGGCTAATATCCAGAATCTACAATGAACTCAAACAAATTTACAAGAAAAAAACAAACAACCCCATCAAAAAGTGGGTGAAGGATATGAACAGACACTTCTCAAAAGAAGACATTTATGCAGCCAAAAGACACATGAAAAAATGCTCATCATCACTGGCCATCAGAGAAATGCAAATCAAAACCACAATGAGATATCATCTCACACCAGTTAGAATGGCAATCATTCAAAAGTCAGGAAACAACAGGTGCTGGAGACGATGTGGAGAAACAGGAACACTTTTACACTGTTGGTGGGACTGTAAACTAGTTCAACCATTGTGGAAGTCAGTGTGGCGATTCCTCAGGGATCTAGAACTAGAAATACCATTTGACCCAGCCGTCCCATTACTGGGTATATACCCAAAGGACTATAAATCATGCTGCTATAAAGACACATGCACACGTATGTTTATTGTGGCACTATTCACAATAGCAAAGACTTGGAACCAACCCAAATGTCCAACAATGATAGACTGGATTAAGAAAATGTGGCACATATACACCATGGAATACTATGCAGCCATAAAAATGATGAGTTCATGTCCTTTGTAGGGACATGGATGAAGCTGGAAACCATCATTCTCAGCAAACTATCGCAAGGACAAAAAACCAAACAACACATGTTCTCACTCATAGGTGGGAATTGAACAATGAGAACACATGGACACAGGAAGGGGAACATCACACACTGGGGCCTGTTGTGGAGTGGGGGGAGGGGGGAGGAATGGCATTTGGAGATATACCTAATGTTAAATGATGAATTACTGGGTGCAGCACACCAACATGGCACATGTATACATATGTAACAAACCTGCATGTTGTGCACATGTACCCTAAAACTTAAAGTATAATAAAAAAAAAAAAGAAAAAAGAAAAAAAAAATCATTTGATAATCTGAACTAGTTGAAGTTTGAATGATTTATTTCTTATTCTTTCTTTTTGCATGTTTCAGATTTTTTCTTTCTTTTTCTTTTTTTTTTTTAGAAGGAGTCTTGTTCTGTCACCAGGCTGGAGTGCAGTTGAATGATCTTGGCTCACTGCAACCTCCACTTCCGGGTTCAAGCAATTCTCCTGCCTCAGCCTCCTGAGTAGCTGGCACTACAGATGCGCGCTGCCACACCCAGCTAATTTTTGCATTTTTTGTAGAGAGAGGGTTTCACCGTGTTGGCCAGGATGGTCTCAATCTCTTGACCTCGTGATCTGCCCACCTAGGCCTCCCAATAGTTTCTGATTTTCTGAAGAAAATGTCCAAAAATATACACTATATAATATTCAGAGTTAATATCACAAATACAGAATAATGATGAGAGAATTTATTCATAGAAGATTAATATAAGTTATATAATTTAGTTTATTATGGGGTGCCTTATAAAAATATAATAAGCAAGATACTACCGTCATTTTTATCTCCCAAGAAAACAAGTATTTAAAAGTCTAGTGGGAAATAAGACTGAAGAATATATTTTCACCATTTCTGTAGTTTAATATGTAAAATATTTTCTTAATCTAATAACCCAGAAAATAACATGGTAGATTTTTCCCATATTATATTGCAAATTATAAAATGTACTCCCCAGCTTTTTAATGTCATTCAGTAATCTAAACCAGCTTCCAAATGGCCATAGGCTGGAGCTACATCTGTTTACTTTATGCTTAAACCAAGTTATCATATTTCTTTTTGAATTGAAGTAAAAATAAGAAGCCAGATAACTCATAAACCCTGTATAGTCAATAGTAGTAAAAAATCACAATGATCCTCAAAAATAGATTCTGCTATTTTCATTCATCTCTGGGGTAAAATTACTCTTGATCTTCATCCTAACAGTGAATCATGTGGGCTTCCTTGACTGTCATACACTATAAATCTGAGTGATAAATGTAAATCGGCAAGAAATGCATTGTAACCTTCCTAGAGAAAAATACCACTGTTTCCATTACCTTAAAATTAATACTCATACTAACTTCAAAATAATAGGAGAAAAGAATATTAAAATAGACCTAAAATATTCCCTTAGACAATTTATTTCCAACATGACTTAAGTTATATCTTCTTCCAATCCACCCCAGTGGTGTGCTCAAGCCAGCATGCACTGACTTGCAAGAGCCATTTCTTAAAATTTCTGGAATTTGTGAGCCAATTGTTAAACGATTATTAAAAATTAAATTATATAAACTTACAATTAATCATATTAAAAACAAAAGCAATAACCATTCAAAACGTGTTACTTCCTAATGGTTTACTATTATCCATGGTCTTGAGGGCATTTATATCTATTGTGTAACCTAAAAATTCCATATAAAGGTGTGCTCTTGTGCATCTCTTTCCAATTCCACATTCAGTGACATCAGGTTTGTAGCTTGAAATAAGCTACCATGGGAGTACTGACACTGTAAGAACGGGCAAATACTACAAACCAGGGCTTTGCCTTCCCACCTCAAAAAGCCAGTTGTAAAACATTTGCCAGCACATCACTGACTAACTCCGTATTTAACCCTCCCATCAATTCTCTCTCTGAAAGAAAATAAACTTTTAGTGTTGGTTCTCTTTAAAGATATTTGTTTTGGGGAAATGTCCTGGTTGTTGCCACTTTCAGCTCTGTATGTAATAGTCATTCATTTAAAAATAATAGAGATATTTATTCTCTTGAAAGAAAAATAGAAAAATAATGTTACTCCAAACAGCCATCTCTCAGGCAGAAAGCTTCTATACTGAGCTTAACAAATTCTGAATGTAAGGGAAGGCAGGGAAGCATACTGGTGGTGGAACAAACAGTTTAACTCTGATTTTGCCATTTGCTACACCAGGAACATAACTGATCTTTCAAAGGCTTGAATCCTTATTTATTAAAAAAAGCTAATACCCTACATTACAGAGTTATGAACAGTGAAATGAGGTAAAAAAAAAGTGAAGCTACTAAACATGAAACTATTAAAGACACTCAATAAATATTAGCTGTTATTTATAGCATATAACTAGGTTCAGCAAAGTATCACCACTTTGAAAACAGAAGCCATGATTTAAAAACATCTAGTGACTACAATGTATAACATCCTTTTCTAAACTGTATATTTACATTGGAAATTAGCATATTAAGACTCAGAGAAGTTCTATATACAAGGAAGCTAAATATACTTATCAGTAATATATATTCCAAAAACTTCTCATATTTTCCTTAATCTTCTAATTTTAGTTAATTGCTAACCCATTCCTTTCCAAAATGCTGTATCTAATAGTGTAATAAGTCCTCTCTGCACAGCTAAATATGCATTTATTGCTGTATTATTTCTCTTCTAGCCCCTAACTCAAGATCTCAATACCTCTTCCATCCAAACAAAATTATGTAAACTAGCAGTTTTCTCTTGCTACTTATAAACACGAGTTTTTTGTAAAGTGCTTTAGTAAATGGCATGAAGATGAGGCTTGACATGTGGATACTTATGCAAAGATCTGCAACATTTTCTAGGCTGTATAAAATGTAAAAGGATCATAAACTTTTAAGCAGGGTTCAGAAGTAAGCCAAAAGCAATTACAGGTTTTAAAGACTGAATTTATGAGTAACTCTTTCAGAGATTAGAATTAGTAAAGAAGTAATTTGAATAGTGATATTATAACATACTTGAAATAAGTCAAGTATTACCAAAGGCGTCGGTCAAATACAGTCTATACAGAGTGACAAACTAAAAATGAATAACCTTACTTTTTGTTATATGTGATTAACTCTAGTTGCAAGAATAATTTCTTGGTAGAGACTGATATTTGTCGCCTGGTTACATACAGACTATTTATGAAATCTCTTTTTTTTTAAAATCTCTTAAAAAATTGAGCAGGTTTTACACATCCGAACAATTTTAATTGTTATCTGTTGAATGCAAAGCAGAAGATTGGAAGACATCATAATACCCTTTTCTGTTCTACAAATATATGGTTAAAGCCAAGACATATTAGGCAACAACTGAATAATTGTTGGGCAAAATTTGTTAATGTATTCCAACATTTCCTTTTTAATTCCCATTCTATACTTCTCCCGCCATAACGTTATTCTAACTCTTTCCTTAATCATAGACTCCTTTTGAGGTTTCTATAAATCATTAATAATTTACTTAATTTTCGAAGGCATTTAATCTGACTTTTACGATTGTGTCATTCTTAAAAATTTCTAATATTAAACATTTTTTAATATAAATGACTCAGGAATCTGGACCCAAGTCATTCAACTAGAGGAACTATTGCCTTTTTTCATTATAACATGCTGTCTCTGCAACCCATGATTCCTGGAAAAAAATCCAACAAAACAATATAATGCTTGTTTCTGATATCTATTATTCTGTTGTTGTTTCTCTTAGTTATTCCATTGCTAATTTATTCCTTTCCTATTTATTTATAATTCCTCTCAATTCTCACCTGTAACATTGTTAGATATGTATTTATTGCATTTTTCCCATCTGTTTATCCCAAATCAGGATCTTAGCTCTTTCCAAATATTGATACAGCCTCTAGTCAGGAGTCCCATATTGACTTTCTTCCTCTTATATCTAACATATCATTGCCTAGATTTTCTTACTAAAACAGTGCCCTTACTCAATCACCATCCAACTCTGAAATATTAATTCTCCTTAATGGAAGCTAAAAAATCATGCATCCCAGCGTAGATTCTCACTCTTCTACTATACTTGCCTGGAGATTCAGGCAAGTGTCTGAGCTTTCCTGATTTATAACTTTGCTAATGACGGTCCCTGTACCTAGAATACTCTCATCTTGGCTGCTAAAATTCTACAAAGTCTCCAAAACCATTCACTCACTCTTTGATTTATTTAACAAAGAGGGGCATATTGATGAATAAGACTGTCACTATTCCTGTCCTTATGAAATTCCAGTACGGTGTCACAACAGAAAATAAATAATCCTGGTATGATAGATATGATAGATGTAAGATGACAAAAATTCTATAAATAAGGTGACTGAAAATTTTTTGACACTTTCTTCATTTATCTAATAACCACAGAGATTATTGTCATTTTCCCCTGCCTGTAAACCCCATGCCACTTTTACATTTCAATAACACTTCAATAATATTCCTATAATATTCATGAAACTATGATATATATATATAATATGTATTTTTTTTTTTGCAATTTGAGCTTATCTTCATATTTTGGCTAACTCCTGAACATTGATCAATTGATCAGCTCCAATCAATTATGATCCTCATATTGGGCAATAAGAGATAGAAGGGAAGACTCCTGGGCTATCTCCAGGGAAGGATTTCCTCTGTTTTATGAAAGATATCCACAAGATTACATGGTGTATATTCATTTTCTTCTAGTCATTGTTATTCGAGATGTAATGCCTGGAAGTGCTGCAGATAAATTGATCACTAGAGTGAGCAGAACACCAAAACCAAGGATGACATGACGGAGCAACAAAAGAAACTTGGCTCTTGAGAAAATAATTGGGCTTTTGGCTTAGCCAAACATGAAGGACCCATAAACATATGTATTCTTAAACCACTTATTGAGCAACTTCAAACATTTTCTTTTTTGTTTAAACTAGTAATTTGCAGCAAATATACTTATATACCACATTACCAGATTATAAACACTCTGAAATGGGGAATATGTATTTTTCATCTTCATTATTTCCACAGGATCTAATATGACTTTTGCCCCTAATAGCTGATCAAAAATAGTAGTTGGGAAAATTGAAGTTGCACTTCAACTAAAATAATTTATATTCTCTCACTCTCTTTCTGCGTGTGTGTGTGGGGGGGGGATGGGTGGGTATTCGTGTGTGTGTGCATGTCTGTGTGTGTGTGTGTGTATGCATGTGTGTGTGTAACCAGACTTTCATGTATTATACAGTACCAGCCTTAAAGTCTCAGCTCCATTAGAATATGTTTCCTGTGATATTGTAACACATACGTTGAAAATTTATGATGACATAGACAAAGAAGAAAGTATTTACTCAATTTTTCTAATCTTTACTGGTTTAGTAAATAAAGGACTCATGTCTTGTTTCCATAACAGACGCTAAATGGAGCCAAATAATCTGCATTTTAAAAGAGAATTAAAAAGGTATAGGTTTCAGAGAAGTTGCAAATAACTGACCTCCAGAGATAACAAGAGATACAAACGTTGGCAAAGCATCTAGTCAGAAGAGAGGCACAGGAATAAATATTTGATATCGGTCAACAGCTGGCTTTAGACGAATTAGTTGCAGAGATGGATCTTTCTATTGTAAATGACCAGGTAAGAAGGCTTTGTATCAAAACTGTCAAGTTATTTAAATTCCCATGTGGTTCATGAACTTACAAAACAAAGCAACTGAAGTACGTAAACCAGCAACACTGTTTCACCATATGAAATACCTTCAATGGCAATATTCTATCTGAGAAATACAGGCATCATCCATTATTCTAAGAAGGGAACTCAAATGCCTTTCCAAATGCCATGTCAAATGAAGAATCATGACTATGCATCATAAAAAATGAGGTAATGCTGGACTTCATCTCAAAAAAGATTATGAAATATTTTGACCCAAAAGGCAAGATTAAGTGGAAATATAAATGTGATTCAGTTTTCTGTTGACTCAGGTGTAAAAGCAATGGCTAACTCTCAGATATTTCGCAAAGTCCTGTTTGCACTCCCTGTCTGTGTTAACCTTCACCATGTATCTTCCCAATATATTTCCAAATCCCATGAGGTTCTTTTAATAAGAATATGAACAAAATTAAACATCATTTGTTATAATATCAATGTTTGACATTTTCCAAGATTCTTAACATACTTGGGCATTTCCTTTTACCTTTTTTCTTGGCAGCCCTGCTATCGGGATTGAGCTTTTCAGAGGACAAATATTCTACAAGTTAAAGTTAAATAATAAAAATAATAATCATTTACTGAATGCTTACCCTATGCCTAGAGTTAAGCTGAAAACTTTACAGACATTACCTCAATTAATCTCAGTATGAGATAGTCATTCTTGTTTACCTGAAGTAGGAACTAGGTATTAGGGAAGTAATTAGCCTGAATACTCACACAGCTAGTAAGAGAAGGAACAGTTTTAGAACCCAAGTCATTGAGCTCTATCCAGGGAGTTCTACGTCCTCATCTAAAGGGCATCAGCCTTGTTTGTTTGTTTTTGTGTTTTGAGAAAAAGTCTTGCTCTGTCACCCAGGCTGGAGTACAGTGGCATGATCTCAGCTCATTGCAACCTCCACCTCCTGGGTTCAAGCAATTTTGTCTCAGCTTCCTGAGTAGCTGGGACTACAGACAATCACCACCACGCCGGGCTAATTTTTATATTTTTAGAAGAGACAGGGTTTCACCATGTTGGTCACGTTGGTCTTGATCTCCTGACCTCAAATTATCTGCCCACCTCAGCCTCCCAAAGTGCTGTAATTACAGGTGTGAGCCACCATGCCCGGCCTAAAGAGCATTAGCTTTAAGTTTATCTTCAATTCTCTAGCTTATCCAGGTTTACTGAGGTCCTACCTGGAACAGAGATGACCTGTTGCTTACATTGAAGGCTAATCAATCAATGTTATACTTTTAGGATATATCCTGTAATATTCATCAGGTTTTAATAGTTAAAAAACATAAACTCTATACTTTAGAATTTACTTTTCTAAGGATATGTAGCATTTTGACCAAAATAAAACAAGTGAATATTTTTTTAAAAATCATGTTCTCATTTTTCTATCAATTCTGAGTTTAAACATCCAGTTACCGGAATGTAAGCTAAACTTCACAGTTATATGTAGTAATACTGACTACCAGGTCTCAAAGTACAACAATGTAGAGATGAGAAACTTTGAATGGGCTAGAGATTGGGCATGCTATTTTCAAACGACTTAACTCATAATAAAATAAAGAAGCTAAAAAGAAAATCTCACATCCAATTTGTAGGTCTCAAACAATTTGAAAAGGACAGTGATAGAGTTTTTTTTTTTTTTTTTTTTTAGAAAAACTGTATGTCTCTTCTTTGTTTCAAACATTTTATTATCAATAAGCTTACATTTGAATTCTCATTTAATCTAAAAATGAAGGCCCATACCACTATGTCAAATATTTTACGAGTATATTTATCTTTGAAAGGAATTTTATTCTAATTACAGTAATTTAAAGGGCAAGCTATCCATTTAATTCATGTCACAAATATTGATTAATGACTAACTATGGGCAGAAAGACTGTGTTAGGTAATCAGAAATCAAGAATGAAGACATGGAAACCAGCAATTGGCCTCACCAAGTGTCTTAGAGAAACAGATGTCAAGACAGAGTTACAAAACAATATGTTATACAGGTGAAGGTAGGAATGCAGTGGGAGCATATAGAGAAAGAGTGTTTTCGTGTGCCTATGGGTGAGCAGTGGTAATGTGACATGCTCACAGATGATGCTCACTGAGCTTCAGATGGTGAGTAGCCAGTTGTTTGAAGTTCTTGATAAGGGGACACATTCTGGAAAGAGGGACCAGTGTTCAGAAAGAGGTATGATAAATCTCAGTGTACATGTGAAATAGCAAAATTTGTGGTTGCAGCATGAATTGTAAACATGCAGAGTGTAGAAAATGAGCCTGAACAGGTGAATAAGTAAGAGTTTACATAACAAGCAACAAGACAGTTTATACATTTTTTTAATACAGATCAGTGATTTTCAAGCTGTTTCTGTTCTTCCCTGCAGATGCACTGAGGTACCTTGTGTTATCCAGCAAGATATCCAGGGAGGTTATCATGAAAAAAAACCTGAGACCACCATCTCTTTACATCTCTGTACCACACATTAAACTTTACATCTAATTAATTCCATGTAATTGGAATAAAATATCTTTTGAATGAGGTTTCTGCCCACTATAAACAACTTCAAAAACCACTGTTAGGGGGAAAAAAACCAGCTGTTGAAGAATTTTAACAGGGAAATTACAGTCTCAGATTTGCAAATAAAATATTTAAAAAGATCTCTTTGGTGGCTGATGGAGCTGAGACTGATAAGTGAGAATGGTGTCTTCATCATCCAGATGAAAAATGGTGACAGCCTAAAAGAAGGAGCAAAGGAATGGATAAATAGAGAAGTGTGGGAGGTAGGACTGACAGGACTTGGTGACTGATTAGATGTAGAGGGTAAAGAGAAAAGTAAGGCTACAGAAGGCACCTGAATTTCTGGCTTGAGTAAACGGATGGACAATGTAAGTCATACCTAAAGAGCAGTAGGTTTGAGGTGCCTAGGGTAAGGACAGTGGAGAATCAGATGGACTCCATTCTTGACATACTGGATTTGAAGTCCTAAGGACATCCAGATAAATATCTATATGCAAAAGATGCCAACCTTGAGGTCAGGACCTCAAACTAATCTGCAGATTCCGGTTAACGCTCTCTGCAGATGGAGGGTGAAGCTGCATATGGATGATTTGTCCCTGGAACATTTTTTCAGAGAACAGTTGCATTTTCTTTTACTTGCTCTTTTGATCGGAAAGAATGAAAGCCATCTAGAGCAGATTGAAGCCCAAGGTAGTCAAGAGCAGTTGAGAGGGTGTCTCCCTGTAGGCATAGGTAGCATTCTTTTGCAAGAATCCTGTGTGGGGTTCATTTTTGCCACACCTCACTTCATGCAGGGCAGTGTGATGATGCAACCTGGAAGTAGGGTTTTCCTTCATTGTAGAAGGGCTGGATAACATAGTTAAAGGAAAAGGAGGAGAAAAGAAAATATTTTCTTCCCTTTCCTATGCCCTTGCAATTTCTTAGAAACTATACAGTACTTACATATTTCCACTGTTGCTTATGTCTATCTAACAGCATTATAATTATTGGTCTGTCTGCCTCCCTCATTAATGTCCTCAGTTAATCTGTTAGCACCAGCAGACCAGGTATCAAAACTTAACCGTTGATCTTCCAGGCCTTTCACACTGATTGACACATAATCTTCAATAAGCATTTGCTGAATGAATAAAGTAAGAAAAATAATTTTTCTTGCATACAAAGAAGGCAAGTCATATTTGTTATTGCCTCAGCACAATTTTAAGCTAGACGAAAGTTGTGTTTAGCCTCTCACCCTCACGGTTTCCCTTTACTTGTTTGTTATTACCCTTTGGCTCCTCTCCTCTTCCCATCCATACTCTGCTCTTCTGGTTGCCAAGGCCTAGGCCTTACAATCGTCTCTTCTTAAAAATTTTGGGCAATGGATATTTCTCTCATTCACTCCCTCTAGGCTCTGCAGAAAGTCAGCCAAGTCACTGAGAGCCAATTCACAGACTGCCAAGTCACAGAATGGCAAAGTGAAAACTGCCTAGCCAATAAGCCAGTTCGATTTAAAGAGTTAATGCCTAATAGTAGCTCTGTAGGTGAGAGACTCAGACAGAGAAGCAAGAGAGAAGAATTGTGTTTTGTTTTGATTTGTTTATATTTTTTCTGAGTAGTGAAGTCATTTGACAGTACCATTCAGCTACTTTTTAATAAAGATGAAGGAGTTGGCCAAAAGTTACCCTGTGAACAAAACAGCAGTTAAATTCATGTTCTATTCCATATGTAATGATCCACTGACAAGTACATGCAACCAACATAAATGTAATTCCAATTCCCCATCTGTGTATAAATAAAACACTATTTTTCCTCAGAATATACTGCCTTAAAAACTGCTACTTCACTGATGGTGAATTACAAGACTATTATGGGGGGCATTATATTAGAATGACCACCTTCATGAAAACTTTATGTGTGCGTGGCTCATGTTTCTCTTTCTACATGGCACCAAACATGCTAATGCATTGAATATAAAATTCATTGTAGTATTTGTAGGTCACAGATTTAAATTCAGTGGCAATAATTTAAAATGACCATGAGAATATTTTTTTCAACTTTTATTTTAGGTTCAGGGGTACATGTGCAGGTTTGTTAAATGGGTAAATTGTGTGTTGCTGACGTATGAGGTATGAATGATCCTGTCATCTGGGTATTGAACATAGTACCCAATAGGTGGATTTTCAACCATTGTTGACCTGCTACCTGCTACCCTACCCCCTCTAGTAGTTCCTAGTATCTATCATTTCCACCTTTATATCCATGTAAACATGCTTAGCTCCCACTTATAAATGAGATCATGTGGTATTTGGTTTTCTTTTCCTGTGTTAATTCATGTAAGATAATGGCCTCCAGGTGCACCTATGTTGCTGCAAAGGACATAATTACATTCTTTTTTAATGGTTGCATAGTATTCCATGGTGTATAGGGACCACATTTTCCTTATTCAGTGCAATGTTGATGGACATCTAGGTTGATTCCATGTCTTTGCTATTACGAATAATGCTGTGTTAAACATACAAGTGTGTGTGTCCTTTTTGGTAAAATGATTTTTTGGGGGGGTATGTATCTAGTATTTGGATTGCTGGATTGATTGTAGCTCTGTTTTAAGTTTTTTGAGAACTCTCCAAACTGCTTTCCACAGTGACTGCACAGTGTATAATTCCCATCAACAGTGTAGAGGTGTTCCCTTTTTTCTGCAACCTAGCAAACACCTGTTATTTTCTGACCTCCTGATCATAGCCATTCTGACTGGTATGAGATGGTATCTCATTGTGGTTCTGCATTTCCCCATAGATGCAGAAAAAGCTTTCAATAAAATCCAGCATCCCTTCATCATTAGAGTATTTTAAGGCAAAAAAGAATTAGAACTGCTACAATTCTTTTAGGTCTTTAGATTTTGAGCAGGCAAAAATCATTTCTACAGACATTTTTCACTTAGTTTAGCCAGTCAAATGATAAAAGAAAATAGAATATGATTTACCTGAATATATCATGAAAGAAAACAAAATGTTCTTCCTATTCAGTTAGAACATTATTTCCATTTTTATGATCTTCTTAAAGTTGACTATAATTTAGGTGTATTTTCAAACAATTGTATGGTTTAAACAAATTATAATCACAAAAAGACAATATTAAACAATAAAAATAAATTAAATCCAAAATAAGCATTAAATATCTGATATCTGTAAATAGGTAATCATTATACATAAGATGACTAAGCAACAAAAATAAGTTATTGCTAGTAAAAAATGTCATTCATTTTTTCTGAGTTAGAAGACAGCATAGATTCTATATTAAGTCACTACATACTCGTTTGAAATAAAATATATTGTTTGCCAATAGTTACAAAATCAGAGTTGTAATAATTTGAGAACTCCATGAAATTAATTGCACAGATAAGATATTGGCTTCAATCATATAAAATATGTACCTCAACTCCTCTAAAATAATATCTTCCTGTATTAGATTAGATGATTCATTATATTGGGGCCATTATTATAAATTGAAGAGTGAGAAAATTTTTCCCTTTTCTTCCCAATCAGAAAAACAGAGAGATAAATAAAAGTAGAAACATTGCTAAGATAATCATCACGCCATAGGCTGTGTGTGAGTGTGTTAGGGTATATGTGTTGCTATGCATGTGTATTGTGTGTGTTTGCCTGTGTGTGAATTTGTGTTTAAAAAAGAGAAAGTGCAGAGCTGTAGCTCACAGCTAGACTGTGGAGCCAGGCTGCAGATGGCCTGGTTGTAAATCCCAACATGTCTTTGAGAAAGAGCTACCTCAGAGTACTTTGTCTTTTAATGGGATTATAATAGAATCTCATGACCTTGTTAGACTTAAATAAGTCAACAAATGGAACATTTCAAACAGTGCCTGGTTCACAGTGGTATTATCATATTGACTACCATTACTGAAATTCTTCTAGCCTCTATGTGTCATGAATTCCAAAAAATGGCTCAAATACATTGTTTAAGCAGCTTTTAGATATACTTCTGTTTGAAAATACCACATTACTAACAACTGAATGCATGACTTTGGCGAAATAACCTGTGATGCCATTTCTATATAGGTTGGGCATCCTTAATCTAAAAATATGAAATCTGAAATGCTCCAAAATCTAAAACTTTTTGAGCACTAACATGTTGCCCCAAGCGGAAAATTCTACACCTGACCTCCTGTGACAGGTCACAGTGAAAACGCAGCCCAAGCTTTGTTTCATGAACAAAACTATTAAAATGTTGTATAGCATTACCTCCAGGCTATTTGTATAAGATATATATAAAACATAAATGAATTTCATGTTTAGAATTGGGCCCTGTTCACCAGGTATTTCACTAAGTAAATACAAATATTCCAAAATCTGAAAAAATCTGAAGTCTGAAACATTTCTAGTCTCAAGCATTTCAGATAAGGGATACTCAACTTGTATTTTACAAAAGGTTACTATTATGTCTGCCAACACCTTTAAGGAATTCAAAAATTAATGAATCTGGCTAACATTTCTTTTTTTTGTTGTTGAGATGGGGTCTCCCACTCTGTCACCCAGGCTGGAGTGTGGTGGCATGAATGCAGCTCACTGCAAGTGATCCTTCCACCTCAGTCTCTCCCAAGTGGGTGATTTCTGAGATTTTGGCATACCCATCACCCGAGCAGTGTGCCCTGTACCCAATGTATAGTCTTTTATCTCTTGCCATCCCCCACCCTTCCCCCCAAATCCCCAAAGTCCAATGTATCATTCTTATGCCTTTGCATCCTCATAACTTAGCTCCCATAAGTGAGTGAGAACATGTTTGATTTTCCATTCCTGAGTTACTTCACTTAGAATAATAGTCTCCAATTCCATTCAGGTTACTGTCAGTGCCATTATTTCATTCCTTTTTATGGCTGAGTAGTATTCCATGATACATACATACCATATTTTCTTTATTCACTCATTGATTGATGGGAATTTGGGCTGGTTCCATATTTTTGAAATTGCAAATTTTGCTGCTATAAACATGTGTGTGCAAGTTTTTTTTTTTTTTTTTTTCCGTAAAATGGCTTATTTTCCTCTGGCTAGATACCTAGTAGCAGGATTGCTGAATCAAATGATAGATCTACTTTTTGTACTTTAAGGAATCTTCACACTGTTTTTCCATAGTTGTTATACTAGTTTATATTACCACCAACAGTTCAAAATGGTTCCCTTTTCATCGCATCCATGCCATCATCTATTATTTTTTGATTTTTTGATTATGGCCATTCTTGCAGGAGTGAGCTGGTATGGCATTGTGGTTTTGATTTCTACTTCCCTGATAATTAGTGATGTTGAGCATTTTTTCATATGCTTGTTGGCCATTTGTATATCTTCTTTTGAGAATTGTCTATACATGTCCTTAGCCCACTTTTTGATTGGATTTTTTTCTTGCAATTTGTTTGAGTTATTTGCAGATTCTGGATTTTAGTTCTTTATTGGATGTATAGATTGTGAAGATTTTTCTCTCACTCTGTGGGTTGGCTGTTGACTCTGCTGATTATTATTATTTATTTTTGCTGTGCAGAAGCTTTTTAGTTTAATTAAGTCCCATCTATTTTTCTTCGTTTTTGTTGCATTTCCTTTTGGGTTCTTGATCATGAAGTCTTTGCCGAAGTCAATGACTAGAAAGGTTTTCCCAATGTTATCTTCTAGAATCTTTATGTTTCAGGTCTTAGACTTAAGTCTTTGATCTCTTGTGAGTTGATTTTTGTATAAGGTGAGAGATGAGAATTCAGTTTCATTCTTCTACATGTGGCTAGCCAGTTACCCCAACACCATTTGTTGAATATTGTGTCCTTTCCGCACTTGATGTTTTTGTTTGCTTTGTCAAAGATAAGTCAGCTTTAAGTATTAATATTTGGCTTTATTTCTGGGTTCTCTATTCTGTTGCATTAGTCTATGTGCCTATTTTTATACTGCTACTATGCTGTTTTGGTGACTATGGCCTCATAGTATAGTTTGAAGTCGGGTAATGTGATGCCTCCAGATTTGTTTTCTTTTTCTTAGTCTTGCTTTGGCTATGTGGGCTCTTTTGTGGTTCCATGTGAATTTTAGGATTTTTTTTTTCTAGTTTTGTGAAGAATGATGGTCATATTTTGATGGGAATTGTATTGAATTTGTAGATTGCTTTTGGCAGTATGGTCATTTTCACAATATTGATTCTACCCATTCAGGAGTATGGTATGTGTTTTCATTTGTTTGTGTCATCTATGATTTCTTTCCGCAGTGTTTTATAGTTTTCCTTGTAGAAGTCTTTCACATCCTAGGTTAGGTATATTCCTAAGTATTTTATTTATTTATTTATTTATTTGTAGCCATTGTGAAAGGGGTTGACTTGATTTGATTCTCAGCCTGGTCACTGTTGGTGTATAGCAGAACTACTGATTTTTGTATATTTATTTTGTATCCTGAAACTTTGCTGAATTCACTTACCAGTTCTAGAAGCTTTTTGGATGAGTCTTTAGTGTTTTCTAGGTATACAGTCATACCATCAGCAAACAGCACCAGTTTGACTTCCTCTTTACCTATTCGAGTGCCCTTTATTTCTTTCTCTTGTCTGATTGCTCTGGCTAGGACTTTCAGTACTATGCTGAATAGAAGTGGTGAAAGTGAGCATCCTTGTCTTGTTCCAGTCCTCAGCAGAAATGCTCTTAACTTTTCCCCATTCAGTATTATGTTGGCTGTGGGTTTATCATAGATGGTTTTTACTACCTTAAGGTATGTCCCTTCTGTGCCGATTTTGCTAAGATTTTTAATTATAAAGGGATGCTGGATTTTGTCACATGCTTTTAATACATCTACTGAGATGATCATGTGATTGTTGTTTTTAATTCTGTTTATGTGGTGTATCACATTTATTGACTTTATGTATGTTAAACCATCCCTGCATCCCTGGTTTGAAACCCACTTGATCATGGTGCATTATCTTTTTGATATGCTGTTGGATTCATTTAGCTAGTATTTTGTTGAGGATTTTTGCACTGATGTTCAGGGATATTAGTCAGTAGTTTTCCTTCCTTTTTCGTTATGTTCTTTCCTGGTTTTGGTATTAGGGTGATATTGGCTTCATAAAATGATTTAGGGAGGATTCTCTCATTCTCTATCTTTTGGAATAGTGTCAAACAAATTGGTACCAATTCTTCTTTGAATGCCTGATAGAATTCAGCCGTGAATTCATCTGGTCCCGGACTTTTATTTGTTGGCAAATTTTTAATTACCATTTCAACCTTACTGCTTGTTATTGGTCTGTTCTGAGAGTCTATAACTTCCTGGTTTAATATAGGAGAGTTGTATATTTCCAGGAATTCATTAATCTCCTATAGGTTTTCTAGTTTATGTATGTAAAGATGTTCATAGTAGCCTTGCATATTTTTTTGTATTTATACACTATCTGCTGCAATATCTCCTGTTCTCATTTCTAATTGAGTTTACTTGGATCTTCTCTCTTCTTTTCTTGGTGAATCTTGCTAATGGTCTACCAATTTTACCTTTTCAAAGAACTAACTTTTTGTTTCATTGATCTGTTGTATTTTTGTTGTTGCTGTTGCTTCAATTTCATTTAGTTCTGCTCTGATCTTTGTTATTTCTTTTCTTCTGCTGGATTTGGGTTTGGATTGTTCTTGTTTCTCCAATTTCATGAAGTGTGACCTTATACTAGCTGTTATCTTTCAGACTTAATTTTTTAATTTTTTGAGACAGAGTCTCACTCTGCTCCCCAGGCTGGAGTGCAGTGGCATGATCTTGGCTCACTGCAACCTCCACCTCCTGGGTTCAAGTGATTCTCCTGCCTCAGCCTCCTGAGTAGCTGGGATTACAGGCACATGCCAGCATGTCCAGCTAATTTTTATATTTTAGTAGAGATGGCGTTTCACCATGTTGGCCAGGCTTGTCTTGAGCTCCTCACCTCAATTGATCCCCCTGCCTTGGCCTCCCAAAGTGCTGGGATTACCAGCATGAACCACCATGCCTGGCCCTCTTTCAGACTTGTTGATGTAGGCATTTAATGCTATACATTTTCTTCTTAGCATGTTTTTGCTATATCTCAGAGGTTTTGTCACTACTATCATTCAGTTTGAAGTAGTGATAGGTTGTGTCACTATTATCGTTCAGTTCAAATAATTTTTTAATTTCCATCTTGATTTCATTGTGACCCAGTGATCACTCAGGAGCAGATTATTTAATTTCCATGTGTTAGCATGGTTTTGAGGACTCCTTTTGGAGTTGATTTCCAGTTTTATTTCACCGTGATCTGAGAGAGTACTTGATATAATTTCAATTTTCTTAAATTTACTGAGACTTGTTTTGTGGCTTATCTTAGAGAATGTTCCATGTGCTAATGAATAGTATGTATATTCTGCAATTGTTGGGTAGAATGTTCTGTAAATATTTGTTAGTTCTACTTGTTGTAGGGTATAATTTAAGTCCATTGTTTGCTGACTTTCTGTCTTGATGACCTATCTAGTGCTGTCAGTGGAATATTAAAGTCCTCCACTATTATTGTGTTGCTGTCTATCTCATTTCTTAGGTCTAGTAGTTACTGTTTTACAAATTTGGGACCTCCAGTTTTAGGTGCATATATATTTTGAATTGTGATATTTTCCTGTCAGGCTAGTTCTTTTATCATTATATAATGTCCCTCTTTGTCTTATCTAACTTCTGTTACTTTAAAGTTTGTTTTGTCTGATATAAGAAGAACTACTCCTATTCACTTTCAGTGTCCATTTGCATGGAATCTCTTTTTTCCACCCCTTTACCTTAAGTTTATGTGAGTCCTTATGTGTTAGGTGAGTCTCCTGAAGACAGCAGAAACTTGGTTGGCGAGTTCTTATCCATTCTGCAATTCTATAAATTTTAAGTGGTGCATTTAGGCCATTTACATTCAACTTTAGTATTGAGATGTGAGGTACTATTCTATTCATCATGCTGTTTGTTTCCTGAATACATTGGTTCTTTTTCATTGTGTTATTGTTACATAGGTCCTGTGAGATTTATGCTTTAAGGAGATTCTATTTTGGTGTATTTCAGGATTTAGAGCTCCTTTTTGCAGTTTTTGTAGTGCTGGCTTGGTAGTGGAGAATTCTCTCAGCATTTGCTTGTCTGGAAAAAACTGTATCTTTCTTTTATTTATGAAGCTTAGTTTCCTTGGATAAAAAATTCTTGGCTGATAATTGTTATGTTTAAGGAGATTAAAGACAGGCCCTCAATCTCTTCTATCCTGATGGTTTCTGCTGAAAAATCTGCTGTAAATCTGATAGGTTTTCCTGTGTAGGTTACCTGATGCTTTTGCCTCCTAACTCTTAAGATTCTTTCCTTTGTCTTGACTTTAGATAACTTGATGACTATATGCCTAGGTGACAATCTTTTTACAATGAATTTCCCAGGTGTTATTTGAGCTTCTTGTATTTGCATGTCTAGATCTCTAGAAAAGCCAAGAAAGTGTTTCTCAATTATTCCTTCAAATATGTTTTCCAAACTTTTAGATTTCTCTTCTTACTCAGGAACACTGATTATTCTTAGGTTTGGAATTTTAACACAGTCCCAAACTTCTTGGAGGCTTTGTTCATTTTTTAAAATTCTATTTTCTTTGTCTTTGATGGACTGGGTTAATTCAAAAGCCTTGTCTTCAAGTTCTGAAGTTCTTTCTTCCGCTTCTTCGAGTCTATTGCTGAGACTTTCTGGTGCATTTTGCATTTTTCTAAGTGTGTCCTTGATTTCCAGACATTATGATTTTTTTTTAATTTATGCTTTCTATTTCACAGAATTTTCTTTTTATATCTTGTATCATGTTTTTAATTTCTTTATATTTGACTTCACCTTTCTCTGGTGCCTCCTGGATTAGCTCAGTAATTGACCTTCTGAATTCTTTTTCTGGAAATTCAGAGATTTTTGTCTTGGCTTGGATATATTGCTGGTGAGCTGGTACAAAATTTTGGGGGTGTTAAAGAACCTTGTTTTGCCATATTACCAGAATTATTTTTCTGGTTCTTTCTCATTTGGGTAGATTATGTCAGACGGAAGATCTGGGCTGCTGTTCAGATTCTTTTGTTCCACAGAGTGCTCCCTTGGTGTGGTGTTCTCTCTCTTCCTCTAGGAATGGGGCTTCTTAAGAGTAAAACTAGTAATTGTTTTTGTTCTTCTGGGCCTAGCCATCCAGCAGAGCTACTGGGCTCCAGGCTGGTACTGGGGAGTATCTGCAAAGAATCCTGTGATGTGATCCGTCTTCAGGTCTTGCAGCTGTGGATACCAGCACCTGCTCCAGTGGAGGTAGTAGGGGAGTGAGGTGGACTCTGTGAGGGTCTCTGGTTGTGTTTTCATTTAGTGTGCTGGTTTTGTGTTGGTTGGCCTCCAGCCAGGAGGTGATGCTTTCAAGAGTGCATCAGCTGAGGTCCTATGGGGGAAGGTAAACTTGCCCTAGGGACAACTGGTTAAGTATTCAGGATTCTCAGGTGGTGGGTGGGGCCATAGATCTCCCAAAAGATTATGACCTTTGTCTTCGGCTACCAGGGTGGGTAGAGGCAGACCATCAGGTCGGGGCAGGGATAGGCCTGTCTGAGCTCTGAGCTCAGCCTCTCCTTGGGCAGGGCTTGCTTTGGCTGTTGTGGGGAATAGGAGTGTAGTTCTCAGTCCAATGGAATTATATTCACAGGGAGATTATGGCTGCCTCTACTGAGTCATACAGGTCACCAGAGAAATGGGGAAATGCCAGCAGTCACCAGCCTCATCCCAATCCCATGCAGCTGGCAGTCCTAACGTCCAGTCCCATTGT
Source organism: Pan paniscus (assembly GCF_029289425.2). NCBI lineage: Eukaryota > Metazoa > Chordata > Mammalia > Primates > Hominidae > Pan > Pan paniscus. The sequence continues at coordinate 115,910,777 of NC_073253.2, read as the reverse complement.
GCCCCCATAACAACACCAAATCTATTTCTAGGCCACCAGTGACCAGGGCTGAGAACTCATCCCAGACCATGAGCCTCCTGTCCAGAAAGCAAGCCGATTCACAGTTTTTCAGTGTCTCAGGGAGCCTGCAGTGGTGATCCAGTCCTTCAAAAGGTCTGTTGATTCTCTTGGCTTTCCTGGTATGTTCCTGCAGTAGTTCTTGGTGCAAAAGTTCACGATGTAAGTCTCCACAAGCTGCTCTGTCCACCCAAGCTAGTTTTGCCTCTTATCTGCCATCTTAATCCTAATCCAGAATCATAAATTTTAAATCATCAACTCTTATTTTACTGTCATGATATATAATGATAAGGATGTCTCTATTTTAAATCCTTTAAATCCCCTCTGAAGTATTATGTTTTAAATAAATCTTCACTATCAATTTATTTTATTGTCACCTGCTTCTTTATGATGAGTTGATTACAAACATTAAAAATCAGTTTATTTATGGGTGATATTGGTCCTCAATATTTAGAGAAACCAGAGCTAAATAATTTAGTATTCTGGGAGACTTATATTTATCTCAATTTACTAGTCTAGCTAGACTAGATAACTTAAAACATCTCTCAAAATGCGTATCTAGATTTACTTAAAAAGGAAAGGGACTTTCCAAGGGCAAGAAACGATAGTGTAAACCAATGAGCTGGTGTGGAAATAAACCTTTGTTGGGGAGGAAGTTGATCATTTGCTGGGTAACTAAACAATTTGGGGTTGACACTGATGTAGACCACGGATAATGAGGAAGTAGAGATATCTCAATCAAAGAAGGAACCTAGAACAGCTGCACCATCTGTTAGCGGGTTGTCAGGAAAAATAAATATATCTATTCAAGGTAGAAGACATGGATGTTTTCCTCATATTCTGGGTGCATGAAAAAAAAAGGTGTTCGTTTTGGCAACATTTAAAAAACTTTACCTAGGTTTGGGGTTCAAATATATAGAACCTATACATCTTGGCAATCATCTCCAGCAGCGGACTGTAGCAATAGCACAGGAACATCTGCCAGAGTAGATGAAAGTCAGACCCTAGGTGATTTCAAAGCTTAGGATGACCTTACAAGCCAAAATGACAAAATGTATAAGAAAACAGTACACTGTGCCGGAAAGTCAGCCCAGAGAACAAGCAATAGGAATGGAAACCCAAGAACTTAGGATAATAAAAAAAGACAATCTGTGAAGTAGTATGTTTAAATTGACTAAGGACGTGAACAAGAAAATGAACAAGACAAAATGAAGTGGATAAATATAAATATATTAAAATTAGAAAAAGTGGTTAGGAGATGTAAATGATAAAATAAGAAAAAACAAAATTGATAGAAATTGAGAAAGAATAAAAGTAAGAAAAATGAAAATAAATTAGTATTTAAAGAATTATAGCTCAGAATTGGCAAAAATCATGAATCCTCAGATAGAAGAAAATCATCAGACACGGGTATAATTTTTTTTTAAATTACACATCTTGGATCATCATAAAGGCCAATGACAAAAGAAAATAAAAGATCTTGAAAACAACCAGAGAGGAGATAGATAAAGTGCCAATTAATGAAATTGTGCTGATAGCTGATTTTAGACTTCTCGAAAGCAACAGTGCAGCCCAGAAAATAATGGGTTAATATTTTTAAAATGCAGAGTGGAAATAACTGTTCGCCTAGAATCCTATGCCCAGTAGTAAGTCATAATCTAAAATGAAGGGTAAAGTAAATATAATTCAAAAAAACAAACAGAGTCTTCTACTAACTGATCTTAACTGAAAGAACTAAAGGTTGTATTTTAAGAATATGAAAACTGAGACAGAAAGGTGTGTGAAGGCATAGTGAGCCAAGAAATTGGAAAGCATGTCAGTAAATTTAAAGAAGCAATGTTGTATAAAACAACTCTAGTAATGGTTAATTTATGAAACATAAAACAAATAATTCTAAAATATTAGATGGTAAGGTGGTGAGCAGAATTAAAACATTCTAAGATGCTTTCAATGTTGAAGAGGCATAATAGAAATACTTTATAGCATTTGAAAATTGCATTTTAGAAATAATGTTACAAAAAACATATTTAGAAATAATGCTCAGAAATCACTTGCAGAAATTATGTCAAAATTACCATTTCACCCAGCAATCTCATTATTGAGTATATTATTGAGTATATATTCAAAATTATATAAATCATTCTACCATGAATACACATGCACACATACATAAATAAATGTGGTATATATACACCATGGAATAATATGCATTCATAAAAAGGAATAAAATCATGTCCTTTGCAAATCTCAAAGGATGGAGCTGGAGGCCATTATCCTAATCAAACTAACATAGAAATAGGAAACCAAATATGACATGTTCTTACTCATAAGCGGGAGCTAAACATTGAGTACATATGGACACAAGGAAGGGAACAACAGACACTGAGGCCTATTTGAGCATGGAGAGTGGGAGAAAGGTGAGGATTGAAAAGCTGTCTTTTGGGTACTATGCTTATTATCTGGCTTATAAAATAATCTATACCACAAACCCCTGTGACACACAATTTACCTGTATAATAAAACTACACATGTACCTCTGAACTTAAAATAAAAGTTTAAAAAGTATCTCTTTAAGTGACATATTCAGGAGTTACATATGTGTTTATTTCAAACAAATTAAGGAAATTCAACAACTAAACTCATAGGCTTCTACCTTAAGATGCTTACTGTTAGATGGGAAAGACAGATAGATGATAGATAGATAGATAGATAGATAGATAGATAGATAGATAGATAGAAGGTAGAATGATAGATAGATAGATAGATAGATAGATAGATAGATAGATAGATAGAAGGTAGAAAGACAGAGAGATAAGTAGAAAATTTCATACAAAAAATAAAAGATACAAATCTGCTTTATCCTGGGGAAATCTAATCTCTCTTACCTACAATTTTTTTATCCTTTTCACTTTATCACCATATGGGAGAAAAAGTTCCAATACATTGATATGCTTCCTAGCCTTTAAAAACACAGTGCTAGGCTTCATGAGAAACACGTAACAGAAACAGAATCCATTATCCCACATATGCTCAGAGAGCTCTAACAAGTGCCTGCAAACTGGCCAACACATGTGCTTTACATTAAGTCCAGCCCACTCAGTCTCACTTATATCTAAAAAACAACTGTCTTAAAAACAAAATAAATAAATATAACTAGAAAAGTGTTTCCATAGTTCCCATGCATATTGCTTTATGAAAAAAGATACCCATCTTTGTTCCCTTACTGTCAGCGCATCAGGTTCTGAATACAGAAAACATGAAGTGAAACAAAACAACTGCAAATAAAAAACAAAATATGCAGGCTTGATGTCCAACCTTTCAGGGAACAATCCATCTTCACATGTAAGAAACATAAATTCACATGATAACCACAGCAATTGAAAAAGTGATTATAGGATACATGTTTTTGCTAAAAGAAGCAATGCATTCACCAGAGTAAGGACAACAGAAAGGAAATATTATTAAGAAATATAATTATGCTAAGAATAGATCAAGAGATATTGTTTTAAAGAAATCACAAACTTATTTCTTTAAGACAAACACTAAGAAAGAAGAGAGAAAATGGATTTGTAAGCTTTTTTTTTTTTTTTGAGACGGAGTCTCGCTCTGTCACCCAGGCTAGAGTGCAGTGGCGCGATCTCGGCTCACTGCAAGCTCTGCCTCCCGGGTTCACGCCATTCTCCTGCCTCAGCCTCCCGAGTAGCTGGGACTACAGGCGCCCGCTACCACGCCCGGCTAATTTTTTGAATTTTTAGTAGAGACGGGGTTTCACCGTGTTAGCCAGGATGGTCTCGATCTCCTGACCTCGTGATCCGTCCGCCTCGGCCTCCCAAAGTGGATTTGTAAGCTTTTGACAAGTCTTTCTTTAATAGTAAGTTGTTGAGTCCATAAGAAATGGACTGAGATCTAAGGCTTTTAAGCATCAGGAAATCGGCCATTCAGAATATTTTGGGGGAAGAATAACTTGAAGCTCCATCAGAGCCTAATTACACCTTTTGTAAAAAGCAGCAGGGTGGCTCTCTTCTTTTGCTGTGATGTATGGCCAGCCAGCACAATAGTTAAATAATCTATAATACTTTCCTATTTTTTTTCACAAAGCTTAAAGCCCAGTAGTGAAAAATGATGCATTCAGGAACATTATTTTCAGATGAATATGTTGTGTATGTGTAGGATCATTCTTTTCTCCATCTGTCTATTGGTAGATGCCTGAAGCACATCAAAGACTATCATAATTCATCAGTCTCAAGTCACATTTTAAACCCTTATAGCTTGCAGTTCCCATTTACTATATGCTACCAAAAGAATCTTAAAATATGATAGTAATATAACTGTTAAAGAATCCAGCTATGATATCTACTATGGCTGTACAGAATTAATCCGTACTTGTTAAGTATCTACTAATTTGAGCAATGAGTGCAGCATAGCAGGATCATGTACAGATCGTATAAGACTAGCATTGAGGAAAACGGAGTGCTAGCCACATCTCGGCCATTTAATAGCTACATGATTTAGGCTTAATCCCTGTATGACTGTTGTCTAAACTGTGAAATGGGAGAAATAAAAAATGAATGCCCTGCATATATCACAAAGTACAATTTAGCGAAAATCAAAGGACTGAACATAATAAAATTGGGTGATTGACTATAAGGAAGTGTATTAGTTACTCACCCAGGGTACAGGTAGTGGATTTCTTTTAAGCTTTGCAGATCTTCCTTTATATATAAATATAATAACATGATAAAACTTCCAATTAAACATTTTCATTTGAAAAGACAGATTTTAAATGAAGGACAAAATCGAATTTATTTCCAAAGTGAGACATTCAGTTTATCATATCCAAGAGAAATAAGGTCAGTATCAAATTCTAAATAAATAAGATTCCTATTTTATTGCCAATTTATTTTTCATGCTAGATGTTAAAACAATTACTTTTTATCTTTTATTCTACAAATTATGGAGGGAACCACAGATAAGTTTAAAAATTACAATGAATTGTAAAATTTAAACTTCGAGTCTGCTTTATGCTTATCATTAAACTATGGTACTTCGGGGCCATGATCCAATCTATTTGTGTCTTTTTTAAACTTTACTGAGACAAAATTTGCATATGATAAAATTCTTCCATTTAAGTGTACAATTCTTTTAGATAAATGCTATTTAGTAAATCTACAGATTTGTGCAACCATTGCAACAATCCAGCTTTAGGACATTTTCATAGCCTGCAAAAGATCCCTCATGCTCATTTGCAGTCATCACTATTATAACTTGTAGTCCTAGGCCACCAATAATCTACTTTCTGATTCCATAGATTTGCCTTTTCTGGACATTTCCCTATAGTCTTTTATATCTGGTTTCTTTTACTTAACATACTGTTTCTGTGGGGCTTTTTTGTGGTTCATCCATGTTGGAGCATGTGTCAGCAGTTGTTTACTTTTCATTGCCAAACAGTATGCCATTGTATAGGTATATCATATTTTTTAATCCAATCATCAGTTGATGAACATTTGGATTGTTTTCATTTTTTGAATATTATAATGTATTTATGGACATCACAACCCAGTTTTATGGGTATACACATGTTTATAATGCTTACTGAGCCTTGGGGAAATTGTTACTAAGATATACAAAGCATAAATTTAGATGTTCCAGGTGCTTGATTATTATTCTAAGGTTTCCAAGAGAGACTGAATTATAGTGTGGTTAATAGCACAGATTCTGGAGTGGGATTCTTTGGGTTTCTAAACCAGTTCAATATTGTACTAGTTCTAAATTAAGCAAGACATCCCTTGGATTCCTTTGCTGTAGAAGGGAAATAATGATAATGGATCCTTATAAATAAGCTTGTCATGAGGGTTAGATGATGCTCATTTGATGTTAACTATTATAACAACTACGCACCAGATCATCACGTAAATACATTAAGAAAGTGGTAGTGCTGATAAAACCAGATGATTAGAAGATTTCTGACTCTATTGTCCTACTAAGAGATGCAAACCTCACTCTTGATTAACATGGTATACTACCAGGCACAAACCCACATGTTTTTATATGGGGGATAGCAAAGAACTTATTTTCTGGCCACACACAGTGGCTTTTACCTGTAATCCCAGCACTTTGGGAGGCCAAGGCAAGAGGATAGCTTGAGTCCAGGAGCTTGAGACCAGTCTGGACAACATAGTGAGAACCTGTCTCTACCAAAAATTAAAAGATTAGCTGGGCATGGTGGATCACATCGATAGTCCCAGCTACTCAGGAGGCTGAGGTGGGAAGATCACTTTAAATCTGGGATGTTGAGGTTGCAGTCTGCATTGAGTTGTGATTATGTCACTGAACTCCAGCCTGGGCAACACAGCAAGATCTTGTCTCAAAAAAATAAAACAAACTAAAAATTTATTTTCCCATCTGACCACTACCGCACAGTCATTGGTGGGGAAGAAACTCTCTAATAACCACTTGCTTCAAGATAGAACATCACTGAGTTCAGAGACAAAGTAGCAGAATTAGATTTCTACCAGTGAACACTCATTCTTCTTCCTGTCACCTCCTTGTGAATATGACAGTAGACACAGGACAAAAGAAAGGCAAAAAAATGTAAAAAGTAATTATGTAGCTGTATTAGTCCATTTTCATACTGCTGATGAAGACATATGCAAGACTGGGCAATTTATAATGGAAAGAGGTTTATTGGACTTACAGTTCCACGTGGCTGGGGAGGTCTCACAATCATGGCGGCAGGTGAAAGGCACATCTCACATGGTGGCAGACAAGGGAAGAGAGTTTGCGCAGGGAACCTCTCCTTTTTAAAACCATCAGATCTCATGAGACTTATTCATTATCACGAGAACAGTGAAGGAAAGATCCACCCCCCATGATTCAATCATCTCCCACCAGGTCCCTCCCACAACATGTGGGAATTATGGAGGCTACAAGATGAGATTTGAGTGGGGACACAGAGCCATACCATATCAGTAGCCTTTCTACCTTATTTAACAAATAAGCAGTGCACATTATGATCAGGAGCAGTTCTTAATACTTTAAAAGTAGTAACTCGTTTAAAATCTATAACACCCCTATGAATTAGTATCTATTTATTATCTCCACTTTCAGATAAGATAACTGAGGCACAGAGATGTTGAGTAATTTGATCAGTGTCACACAGCTAGTAAGGGCAGAGCTGAGTTTCAAACCAGGCAACCTGGCTCCAGTGTTTACATTTGCACCACTATGCTATGCTATCTCTTTTAGAAGTAGAAACATTTTACTGAAGCAAAATATATTATTGGAAAAGGCAAATGGAGGCATGATCAGTTTTGTTCTACATACATACCATACCAATACTCTTTAATCACTCTATTTGGTTTACTTAAGCCACAGGAAGAGGTCTCTTTCAAATATGAGTGAAACAAGCCAGGTCTAAATTATATCTTAGTTTCAGTTTCATCTTAAATCCTGTTATCCATTTTATATGAGTGTAATGATGAAAAACTAAAGCTTTTCAAGTTCAAAGATGTGTTTCTTTAATACTGCAGAAAGGATCCCTAACCTGACCATAAGAATGTTCTCTTCCTAATCAGTCATTCTTTCCTTATCTGTGAATTAAGAGCAGCAGCACCTCTGTGGAAAAATACCCCACTGTGAAAAATCTTGCACAATTTATGTCCCTTGGGAAGATAGTGATGCATATTAACATTTTTTAACTTTTTAATCACACAAACATTAAGCATACAATTGTTAAAAATTAAAAAACTACAGTTGTTATGTATCTCTACATTAATAGTTGTTATATACAAATAATATATTATTATATATTATGTAGAATGATTAAATCAAGCTCATTAACATATTCATCCTTATTCACATTTTAAAGGCACTGAAAAGTCCTGACTAAATGTATTTAACTCAGTAGTTATCAAATTTTAAAATAATGAAGTCTGCTTTTCCTCGGTGTAACACCCATTTACCTACATTGGAAAACACTGCTGCTCTGGATGTCTAATGAATCCATGGCAAATTAATACAATTACTTTTTGTTCTAATATAAACTTTGAGGTCTATGACATGGTAAAGACAAGAGCTAATAATATATGATAACATGGGTAAGGGTAAAGATAATAATAAATAGAGTAATACTATATTAGCTAACATTTCCATATGTAATGCTCAAAACAATGGCATAAGGTAGGTATTTACCAATTAATCCTCATTTTGCACAAGAAGAAACTGAGTAATGTGCCCAAGCCACATCACTAGTAAGTAGCGAAGCTGGCTTTCAAAGCCAGGTATTCTAAACCCAAAATCCATGTTCTAATAATTACACTGAAGTACCTCCCACTTTGTGCTAGGCAATCAGTTTATTTATATAGGTAGAATCCTGATTAGTAGGAATGAATTAGGACATAGATAATTACATAAAATTACCAAGAAAAATCTAGGAGTGGTAGATATAATTTATTCATAATAATTTATGTTGTCTCTTGATACTGTTGCCATTATAAAATCTTTCCCCTTTTATATGTTTTTTTCTTTCCTCACTGAGGAATCTAATGACTATAACATTTTCTTTCTTCTTCTCTTTCCATCCTAAAATAACTGTAGTAACAGTACATTTTCAAGTGGTGGTATATTCTGTAAATAGTTGAAAATAATAAAATGCGTCTGAAGTCAATACATTACTTTATATTACCTTTCGTTTTTGTGAAAAAAAATTCATCAATTAATCCCTAATTCCAAGACATAAAATGTGTTGTGTTTATAAGTAGAAAATTACACATTTTTATTGTTCTCTCTCCCTACTGCATTGTTTCAAAGTGCTAACATTTAGTTTCTGCAAATCAAATTCCTTTTTGACACATAGTCTTTTAAAGAACAAAAAAGAAATAATGTAAAAAGTACAGGATTTAAAGAGTGCAAGAAGTAGCTAAAATATGAAATACCAACTTGTGGCCGGGCGTGGTGGCTCACGTCTGTAATCCCAGGACTTTGGGAGGCTGAGGCGGGTGGATCATAAGGTCAGGAGATCGAGACCATCCTAGCCAACATGGTGTAACTCTGTCTCTACTAAAAATACAAAAATTAGCAAGGCATGGTGGCGCATGCCTGTAGTCCCAGCTATTCGGGAGGCTAAGGCAGGAGAATCACTTAAACCCAGAAGGTGGAGGTTGCAGTGAGCCAAGATCATGCCATTGCACTCCAGCCTGGCGACATAGCAAGACTCCATCTCAAAAAATAAATAAATAAATATAAAATAAATAAATAAATAACATATGGAATGCCAACTTGTGAAAAATAAACACTTGTCATGCTTTGCTCTCAGAAGACAATATTAGAGTAATGAATAAGATACAACTTCAGCTCTGTGTATCTCTTAAAATATATATACTGGTAATCTCTTTAAAGTTTCTAAAGATAGAAAACAAGAACTAACTGTAGAATCTCTTTCCTTCACTCCATACACACTTATTGTGCCATTACTTTTCTAGATATTGAGGTCTCAGAAATAAAAACGGGAGATGAGACTCATGCTCTTAAGGGGCTTAAATTTGACAGGAGGAGGCAGTCAGCAAAGAAGAAAAGAAACACACAAACAAGAATTCATAAAGTGATAAGTGCCATGGAAAAAACTACAGGTAGTATTGTGAGACATAGAATTGCACCAAGAGACTAAGTGTGTGAGTGGGAGAGATGCACATGAACGGCTAATGCTCAGGTCAAGTGGTCAGCAAAGACACCTCTGAAAAAGGTGACATGAAATGGAACTGAAATAATACAGTGAGCCAGTTTGTGCATGCTAAGTGGAAAAGGCCAAAGATGTTGTATTAGTCTGTTTTCCTATTGCTCTAAAAGAACTGCCCAAGACTTGGTCATTTATAAAGGAAAGAGGTTCAATTGACTTACACTTCAGCATGGCTGGGGAGGCCTGAGGAAACTTACAATCATGGTGAAGGCCAGGGGGAAGCAAGGCACCTTCTTTACAAGGTGGCAGAAAGGAGATGTGCTAACCAAAGTACAAAGTAGGAAGAGCCCCTTACAACACCATCAGATCTCATGAGAACTCACTCACTATCATGAGAACAGCACTGGGGAAACTGCCCCCATAATCCATTTACCCCCACCTGGTCTCTCCCCTGACACATGTGGATTACGGGGATTATGGGGATTAAAATTCATGAAGAGATTTAGGTTGGGATGCAAAGCCTAATTTTATCAAGTGGAAATGAGCTTGAGACCCAAAACACAGCTTGTATAGTAGAGTACTGGACAGGGGGATCAGAGACTGAGACGAGATTAGCTCTGGCTGAGAAGAGATCACAGGGTTTGATTACAAGGTAAACAGATCACAGGGGAATGATCACAAGGTAAACAGACTGATCACAAAATAGAGACCTCCAAGACAAGCAGCAGGAAGAAGCCCAGGTGGCAATGGCAAGTGGCAAAAGTTTTCAATGTAGAATAGCATGAATCCCTTTATATTTCAAAAAAATCCCCATTATTTTTGCTGTTCTGAGAAAAGTGAATTGTAAGAAAGCAAAAGGAGGAGTAGAGTTTGGTAAGGAATTCATATAAGGGCAGTCTAATTAAAAGATGAGGACTGAAAAGTTGCAAATAGTGAAGATAGTGAAAAGAAGGACTCAGGATTTATTTTGGAGGCACATTTGACAAAACTTTCTAAAGGAGAACACTACCCAGAGTTTTGGTCCAAGCAATTTGTTTGATGAGGGAGTGATTTACTGACATAGAGAAAACTAAAGGAGAAAGAGAATTATGGGCCTGGGTATTGATTCTGAAGTTCTGCTTTCTATGTGTTTATTTTAAGATGCTTATTAAACATCCAATGGAGACGATGGGGAGAAGCTCATGATACAAAGTTGGAATTCATTCATATATAGTTGGTATGTAAAGCTATGGGCTGGATGAGATCAGCAAAAAGAGCTGGGATGGGGAGGAAAGAGAGAAACAGGTGGAGGGGGAGTAAACTAGGGAGAGACAAGGCTTGCTCTGAGTATTGGGACCCTGTAACATTTAGCAGCTGAGGAAGCAAGGACCCAGCAAAACACACTAATGAGAGGTGGCCAGAGAGGTAGAAGAGGAAATGTAAATTTATCTGTTCCATACATAGAACCTTGACAGACAACATTTTAACAACAATAACAAAATGTAGTACTCTCTGGTATTTTCACATACATCATTGCTATCACAGCAAGTTCACTGACCTACATCACAGAACTACTTATTTTCTGATTAAGGCCAGGTTAAAGAATGCTTCTCAGGAATAATATCTATAGTTGTTTTGATTTGACAACAAAATCAAGCAACCTCACCTCATAAGCACATTTTCCTGCAGGTTATCAATCACTGTACCCATTTGTGGAGCATTGCAACATAATCATGAAGCTCGTCTGCCTGTTTCACCATTACAACTTCTGGCTTTGGTGTTACAATGCTCCATAATTCTTTGCTGTTATAATATTCAAGGTCACTCTTCGTGATAAATAAATTAAAGATTAATTTTATGCACTATGTTATTATGGAATTCCACAATCTTGCAAAAGTTCTGGTCTGCATTTTTCGTCTTCTTTCCATTTCACAAAAACACCAAACTTTACCATGACTTGCCAATTTATTGTGAATCTTTCTTTAGAAATTCAGTTAACAAACAATACTTATTCCAGTTTTTGAGGCACATTAATTTTAGCTCCGCTCTAATATCACTATACATTCTTATTTCATAAAACTCAATTTATTAACTTTCATATTCTCTCTGACATACCTCCAACTCAGGCAGAAAACAATTATTTTTACGTAAACATCGATTTACTCTTGTATTACATTGTTTTAGTCTTCTACTTGACTGTGAACATATCATGGGTAGAACTGTGTCTTATTAATCTTTATATTTCTTTTTTCTAGCACAGTGCATAGTGCAAAGTGCATGTTCAATAACTATTGAGTAAAATAATTAATTGATTAGATTAGTTTAGACTGTTAATTTTTGGTTTGACAAAAATGATAAAGATATCAAACAACTGCTTTACTATATTTTAATATAGATTCTTAGGAGAAATTTTTGCATTCCTGAGATTCATCAGTCCCTCATGTTTTCTTACTTCCTCTTTATTTGGGTATGTAATTTTCATTAGTATGCTAGTATAGCAACAAACCATTTTGAGTGACAACTGCTAGTCGATTAACCTATGATGTTTTCAATTCTCCGGAACTAGCTCTGTGATTGAAATCAATAGTAACATTAAATGGTTGATTCTCTCTTTTGCCAATGCAACAAATACTTCTTGTATTTTAACAAAATGTATAGACCCTATAATAAATATGGAAGGACATTGCACATTCCATACTATTATTTTTCCTAGTCAACTTTATAATTACTTCAACAGTCAATTCATCATTTTTATTCAACTGAACTCAGCTCAAACAGTTAAATATTTAGATCTGATTCTTTTTTCAAGAAAAATTAGAACTGAGTTTGAGAGATGTGTCTGTCTGATAAGTGCAGCGGCAATCTAAAGGGCACAAAATACCTGACTTTAGGAAATGATGTGTGGGGCATCACGTAATATGTACAGAGGATTGCTTCTGAATATATTGCCAATGTGGCAGACACTTTTCATCCCCAAACAACATGAGTTATCAATCTATGCCCAAGTAATTTCTTCTAGATAAAGAAGGATACTGTCTGTTTATAGACCATCAAGACTTTATTCCAGTGGGAAAAGCTGGGCCTACAGCACTTTTTTTTCTGACTTTTTGCATAAAAGTCATGTCAAACAGAATACATGGACACTATGTCTTGAATTTTCTGGTCCTTTAGGTCAGGTGAACGTCTTATGAATTCCATTGAATAAGGTCTCAGGAATTCAAGTTGAATAAGTGACTTGGCAAACTGCTAATTGGCAAGTTAATATCAGAGTTGTATAGCTTCGAGGTGAATTCACATAATTGATTTAAAAAAAAAGGAAAGGAAACAAAAAAATAAGAATCCCAAGTATTTATCCATTGGTCTCTCTTAGCAATAACAGACACAGGCAGACTTTTAAATTTACTTTTTCCTCTTTATCCTGAGATAATCAACAATTTATTTTCTTTTCAGTATACCTTTTTTGTCCATTTTATGTGATTTGCTATAACTTCTTTTTCACTTACCTCTGAAGTAGAATTTGATTGAGAAGATAAATATAGCTAAATTCCAAATACCATTCCCTCTTGTTTTACAACAATTAGAACACATTAAAATGAAGACTTGATTCATGACACAGCACCTAACAAACTGTTAAAAAACAGTATAATTACTATAATCTCAAAACTAAAAATAGTTTACTTATTACATTCTTAAAATCACTATATGCTAATATAGAAATTTTATTTAATGGCACTCAACAACAAAATCAATACTACTCATAAGAATTCATTCAAATAGAGTGTTGTCAAATGCATGACAAAAGAATGCAACTGATTAAAGAAAAACAGTAATTGTAAACATGTTAATATATCTCTAATATTTGACATTATCCAGACATCTTTTATATTTGATTTTAGATATAACAGATTTATTCTTAAAATCCAATAGTTGACTAATCATGGCATCTTTCAGGTTTTATCTACAAGTGGAAAAATTTGGTATCCATATTTAACACAAAAAATAACTAGAGTCTTACATAGATTAAGGGGTTGAAATGATTGTCCCAGAAGCACCAGAGCATAATGAGCAATAAACCCAAGTTCTTTTATACGAAGAAAAAAACTGAGACCAAAGAAACCTGTACTGACAGCCTTTGATGATGGGAAAATGGAAAATTGCAATAAAAAAAATTATTGACCTTGACTATGCATGTTTTCACTTCGTTAGGAATTCACAGCTGTTAAAGGTAATGATCGTTCTTATGGTCACATATGGCATAACCAAGATTATGTTATGAATATGCTTCTGATGTCATGGATGTCATGAATGAATTCTGTGCACCATAAACCAATCTTTAAAAAAAGACTATTGTCTTAATATGTGAATTTAAATTATCATATCTTTTATAAAATTTTTGTTTTTTAATGACTAAAATTAATTTCCTACAATTGACATATACAAAGATAACTTATCAAAATGTAAACTGATTTTGTTAATAAAAAGTGTGAATATTCTAACATGACCTCATTAATTGTGATACCTTGGACGTTAAATCTTGCGGTTTTGAACAAACAACAAATATTTCTTAAAATATTTTTGGAGCCTTAAAAATAAAACATTGCTGAAATTTATGATATTATTATACTTATTTCCTTACGTGGAATTTAAACATAAAACACAGACTGAAGATATGACCATTTATATGATGATAAATAGTGTTGTGAGTGTTAATCACGTTATTCATGGTCATCACTTGATAACTTTAATATTCAAAGAGACCTGATTGTTAATTGCAACTCTTACATATATTTTGAATTACAAATGATATATTGGTTTGCATGTTTCTTAGAAATGTTGGTATGTGCTGTCCAAATTCCTGCAAACATCATGTTAAGGTGGGGCTGACCTTCTTGGGCATTTCCTGATGTCCTGTTGTCACTGTATGCCTGCAGCACTGTTTCCCTGTTTCATCATGTGGGGAGGTGGGAGTAGGTAATGGAGCTTCTGTTAAAAAAATTAGAAAACTTTAAAAAATAGTTCATTTACTTTAGACTTTCCAAAAAACACTGGACTGGACATGGTGCAGGAGGTTATGAATGGATGGGGAGGCATTCGTCATGAAGGAATAGGATATACTGATGGAAATTACACATGGATGGAAGAGAAGAGTGAACATAAGAACATGTCTAGGAAGGAAGTGCATGTGAAAGACCACGTATTGTGAGTGAAAACATAAGAAGTATGAATATTGATCAGTCAATCAATCAAGTCTTCAAGAACGTTTACTGAGTACATATTCTTTCTGAGAACAGTATACCATAGCAAATCACTGGATGCTTTGTAGGTTAACACTGACTCATCATTCAATATTGTTTTTGTCTTGCAGCCCAATGAGTTATTAATATAGACATATTAGGACCAGCTCTAAGGACAGTCATCAGGAAGAGACAGTCAAGCATATCACAGAAACAGATATAAGCACGCAACTAATGTGGTAGTATAGAGTAGCCTCTGGAAATGAAGGCTATCCTCCAATATTTAAAGGGATACCTTGCATCAGGAAACCTAAGCTTGCTGAACAAAATGTGAATGGGCTGAGCCAACCTCAGGGAAACATACTCTGGGGTCATGGGAACTAAAGACTACACTAAATCTACATGACAAAGGAGGTATTAAAGCAGAGGCTAAGTGATCTCTTGATGTTGACACTATAAGGATTCTAAGTTCCAGAGGGCAGTTGGAGCTTGGCCTGTGAGGCTGCACTCAATTCAGAAATGCAAGATTGTTGCCGCCGGAATGTGTGGCCCCTCATTCCCACCTTACACTTTGGTAACATGCTCCCAAAACACTACAGTTTCTGCATTTGAGACTTGTTCAAACGAGGTATGAATAAAAGAGTAAGAACTTAAATCATCCAGCTTGCTCAATTACTGACTCATTCTTTGTTAGCTACTTGTAGAGCACTACGCTGTGTCAGTACTAGGAATGCAGAAATGAGTGAAAAAGTACTCTTCCTCAAGGAGCTCAAAAGAGTCAGTTTGGGGTGGGGGTTGAGAAAGGGCACGTTATTCTCAGCTTCTTGCTACTTCTTATGTTATTGACTTTCTTCATCAACAATAACTTGAATATTTAGTAAAGAAAAGCAAAATTATACATTTGAATAAGCTCAAGGAGTTTAACTTCATCATTCATCCACACATGAATATAGTCAATAAACTCTCACTGGGCACTAAGTATGTGTTAGGAACCCTCCTGGTTACTGGGAACGTGACAATGAATAAAACGCCCAGAATTCTCACCCACATATTAATTATATACACATGGATGACAGAAAACACTTCTGTTAAATTATAACTAAATTATAACATTTCACTGCAAAATACTAACTAAAAATAATAATCTAATGAATAGAGTATGCAGGCATTATTTAATTATCATACAGTATTAATTTTATGGTTAAAACATTTAACAAGACCAACAATCAAAAACAAAAACTGTCAAATTTTCTAATCATATTTCACTTTAAATCTACAACGAATACTCCTGACATTATTAAAAAAATTAGACATTCATAAAATTATAATGCTGAAGCAGAAAAGCAAAAAATGGCAAACACTATTTTCTCTATTTTAATACTTCAGAAGGAAATTACATATCTCTGTATCCACCTCCACTCTCCCAAAAAAAAAAATTATCAAAAAAAAAAAAAAAAAAAGAAAAGAAAGAAAAAGAAATCCATAGAAAGTGGCCTAAGGGCCTATAGAAGAGAATATAGATTTTCCTCTTGAACTGTGTTCTTCATATCGAGACACTAAAGAATGGTGGTAGAAGTGTGGTTTCTATAATCAGACTCATTAGCTATGTAATCCCAGGCAAGGTACTTGGGGGCTATTTCTCTGTACTTCTGTTTCCTTATCTTAGAAAAGAGGGCTAAAAAATGTACTAGCTTCATAGGGTTAATGTGAGAGTTAACTAAGTTAATATATGGAAAGAATTTCACACTTTTAAAAGCACATAAGTGCTTACAAATGTTTGCTATTTTTTTTCTGTTATACAGTCAACAGAATAGGGAAGTAACAATGCATGTCAGAATCTTTACTGACAGAGGTTCTCAGAGCACTTGAATGAAGAATTCTGAACCAAGAACTTGGGCTTTGTAATTAATCTTCAGTGTCAGATAGTCTCCGGGCAATACAGCAGCAGAGCAAGCTGCTATAGCTGGTGCCTATATGTTCCTCCTCATGGCAAAGTGAAAGAGCCAAATTCTGCATGTACTGCCAGAATCCCCCAGCTTCATAATTGCCACTACTTTTTCCATTTTGACAGTATAGATTCTGTTCTGCTGGTTGGCTGAGATTGTCTGGCTATGCACAGTGGAAAAACTATTACCAAATCATTCCAGCCATAACTTGTGAACTTATTCAGCAATAGAACATTCCTGCCAACTACAAGCTGAACAATTCCTTCTTTTGTTCCTCTCATGTATTTTAGACACAGTCTCAGACAAGGCTAATCAAACCAAAGTGGAAAAGGCTTGAAAATTATCTGGTGAATGTTTGAAGCAAATCATTAAAGTGTTTTCAATTATCCAAAGTATGATGATCCATACTACAAGGAAAATGTCTAAAGTTTAGGCTTGGCATTGGCCATTGGAAAATAACAGAAAATGATTTGAATTTGTTGGAGGGGAGTGTACCAAACCTGAATTCATGACAAATGTGCATTTACATTTTTGGCCTGTGCAGAATTAATCAACATCCCAAATCTGTTTTAAAAACTCCACCCTAAGCATTTGCTTATTCTTCCAATAAGAAGATACAAAAAAGCCCACAGTATGAGAACATAACTTGAGTAGGTTTTTGAGGAATCATGATAGGTTTTACACTCAACTTGCCACATTTCCTTGTTTCCTTTATGCTCAATGACATATATTTTTAAAACATGTCTCACGTGCAGGGTCACAGTTTGATTACAGAAGAAAAACATGTATCTGTATTAAGCCATCAGATTTATCTGGAGATCAAACAAACACCCATAAACTACAAGCTGCAAATACTTACCAATTGAATCTGTGTGTGTGAAAATGCTTTACTAAGGAAAGCTCTGTTCAAATGCTAATCATTATCCAACTGACTACATTAAAAGTTCCTTCAGGGAATTAATAACCTCTTACTCATCTTTATAACACCATCCTCTGAGAATCAAAGGAAATTTGTTTATTGCCTAAACACAACTAAAGCTCAGCTCTTAGGCTAAACAGCAGAGGGCTATTGGATTCTCAGTCCAGATTTCTTAAAGGAGCCATATATGCCTGGATATAAAAAATTGAAATGCAAGGTTCAGTCTCATTATTAGTGGCCATTATCTAAACGATGTGTTAGTGCCTTAAAGGAAAAGTATTTTAAAAGTATTAGAATATAAGTATGCTGTTGAAATTGCATAGAAGACCCAAGAAAAGCCTACAATACAAATGCTTAAAACTGGATTTAATTATATAATAGATCATATATGTAAACCAATCATATGAATTAAATAAAATACTAAAAATTTTTATTATGTTCTATTTTTTCCCAAATGGAAGCCTACATATAAGTTATTTGATAATGTTTTTGTGGGGTTTAAGACATGAATCTTAGTAATATGCTTAAGTAATTATTGAAAAATACAGAGCTTGACTTTCTATAATAATACATAATAAGATTTTTAAAAATGTAAACAGAAAAAAAAATAAATTATGAAGCTTTAAATTTTATTTCCACTGAAGTTACCAAAAAAGCAATGATAAAATATGATATAAAATCTAGTATTTCTTTTTTATAAAATACCAATTCTGGTTTGAATTATGTATTCTATGAATATTCAGAAAATCAGCAGTTAAATAACAAACACAACCCTTGTTTTAAAATTCACGCTTAATTGCTAGGTTTCCTTCATTTTACTTGACATTATAGCCATGTTCCATGTGTAAACTCATGGGCAAATATTTGCATTATAAGTTTTTTCAATTTCTGCTGAACTGCCAACTGTATGCTTTGCTCATAATCTTTAAAACATATACCTCATGCTTATTTGTCTTTGCCCAATAAGTGTTTGAGTTACAGAAAATAGCACAGAGTGACTTCTTTATTAATCCATCACATTAGCAAAATAAAAATGTGAGTTTTCAGGATTAAAATATGATCATCCCATTTGAGTGCCCAGTCTCAAGGGAATACATGCATTAATACTCAAATTAAGAATTTTATGATTTGTGCAAGTAATATTATATACATATTTCACTAAATAATGCAATAAAAAAGAATTACATTTATTAGCATTTTAGAATACAAACTAGTATATCTGCAAAAAGAATCAAATCAAATAATATGTATGTGTATTAGTCTGTTTTCATGCTGCCGGTAAAGACATACCTGAGACTGGAAAGAAAAAGAGGTTTAATTGGACTTATAGTTCTACATGGCTGGGGAGGCCTCAGAATCATGGCAGGACCCAAAAGACACTTCTTACATGGTGGTGGCAAGAGAAAATGAGGAAGAAGCAAAAGTAGAAGCGCCTAATAAACCCTTCAGATATCGTAATACTTATTCACCGTCACGAGAATAGCATGGGAAAGACTGGCCCCCATGATTCAATTACCTTCCCCTGTCCCTCCCACAACATGGGGGAATTCTGGGAGATACAATTCAAGTTGAGATTTGGTGGGCAGAACACAGCTAAACCATATCATTCCACCCCTGGCCCCTCCAAATCTCATGTCCTCACATTTCAAAACCAATCATGCCTTCCCAACAGTCCACCAAAGTCTTAACTCATTTCAGCATTAACCCAAAAGTCCACAGTTCCAAGTTTCACCTGAGACAAGGCAATTCTCTTCTACCTATGAGCCTGTAAAATCAAAAGCAAGCTAGAAACAATGTTTCTTCCTAGAAACAGTGGAGGTACAGGTATTGGGTAAATACAGCCATTCTAAATGGGAGAGATTGGCCAAAACAAAGGGGTTACAGGGCTGTGCAAGTTTGAAATCCAGCGGGGCAAATTTTAAAGCCCCAAAATGATCTCCTTTGACTCCAGATCTCACATCGAGGTCACACTGATGCAAGAGGTGGGTTCCCATGGTCTTGGGCAGCTCCGCCCCCATGGCTGTGCAGGGTACAGCCTCCCTCTTGGCTGCTCTCACCAGCTGGTATGGAGTGTCTGTGGCTTTTCCAGGTGCACAGTGCAAGCTGTCGGTAGAGCTACCATTCTGGGGTCTGGAGAATGGTGGCCCTCTTCTCACAGCTCCACTAGGCATTGCCCCAGTAGGGACTCTGTGTGGGGGGCTCCAACCCCACATTTTCCTTCTGCACTGCCCTAGCAGAGGTTCTCCATGTGGGCCCCACCCCTGCAGCAAACTTTTGCCTGGGCAACCAGACATTCCTGTACATCTTCTGAAATCTAGGCAGAGGTTCCTAAACCCCAATTCTTGACTTCTGTGTACTTGCAGGCTCAACACCACATGGAAGCTGCCAAGGCTTGGGGTTTCCACCCTCTGAAGCCACAGTTTGAGCTTTACATTGGCCCCTTTCAACCAAGGCTGGCACGGCTGGTACACAGGGCACCAAGTCCCTAGGCTGCACACAGCATGGGGACCCAGGGCCCAGCCTACAAAACCACTTTTTCCATCTGGGCCTCTGGGCCTGTGATGGCAAGGGCTGCCGTGAAGGTCTCTGACATAGCCTGGAGACGTTTTCCCCATGGTCTTGGGGATTAACATTAGGCTCCTTGTTACTTATGCAGATTTCTGCAGCTGGCTTGAATTTCTGCCCAGAAAATGTGATTTTCTTTTCCATCACATAGTCAGGCTGCAAATTGTCTAAACTTTAATGCTCTGCTTCCCTTATAAAACTGAATGCTTTTAACAGCACCCAAGTCGCCACTTGCACACTTTGCTTCTTAGAAATTTCTTCTGCCAGATACCCTAAATCATCTCTCTCAAGGTCAAAGTTCCACAAATCTCTAGGGCAGGGGCAAAACACCACCAGTCTTTTTGCTAAAACGTAACAAGAGCCACCTTTATTCCAGTTCTCAGCAAGTTTCTCATCTCCATCTGAGACCACCTCAGCCTGAATTTTGTTGTCCATATCGCTATCAGCATTTTGGGCAAAGTCATTCAACAAATCTCTAGGAAGTTCCAAACTTTCCCACGTTTTCCTGTCTTCTTCTGAGTCCTCCAAACTGTTCCAACCTCTCTGCCTGTTACCTAGTTCCAAAGTCACTTCCACAATTTCAGGTATATTTTCAGTAATGCCCCACTCTACTGGTACCAATTTACTGTGTTAGTCTGTTTTTATGCTACTGATAAAGACATAGCCAACACTGGGAAGAAAAAGAGGTATAATTGGACTTATAGTTCCACATATCTGGGGAGGCCTCAGAATCATGGTGGGAGGTGAAGGGCACTTCTTACATGGCAGTGGCAAGAGAAAATGAGGAATAAGCAAAAGCAGAAACCCCTGATAAACCTATTAGATCTCGTGAGACTTATTCACTATCATGAGAGTAGCATGGGAAAGACTGGCCCCCATGATTCAATTACCTCCCCTGGGTCCCTCCCACAACACGGGAAAATTCTGAGACATGTAATTCAAGTTGAGATATGGGTGGGGACATAGCCAAACCATATCAGTATGTATTGAAACTAATTTTAGCTTTAAGTTTTATTTATTTTAAATAAATATTTATTATTTAATAAATACACTTTATTAAATTAATATAATTTAATAAATTATATTAATTTAAGTATAATTTAAATTAATATTGCCTGAAAACTAAAAACCCATGTTGTGACATTAGGCATTGAGTCTAAATAAAGAAAGAGTGCAGTATTGATAGAGAATATTTTCAGGCAGTATTTAATTTTGGACCAGTTATTTCTGTAGAGCAAGAGAATTTATTCAACTGGCACTAGCAAACAGATGAAGAGCAATGGAGGATACTTCCCTCCACCGAAAAGGAAATGAAATGCTTTTGCACCTGCCTCTTCAGGATAACGGTATAGGTGCTAAATGGGCCCGTGAAGGGTGCCACACATAACTGGGATTAGACTGTGGCAGGACTGCCTGGAGATAAACGTCCTTATTTATGAAATGTAGGCAGAGCAGGAAGATAAGCCTCAAAACCAAAGAGACTAGCACTTCAGGAGGTGCCTGAGAATTTGGAAAGCTAAGTGTGGTGCAAAAAGTAATTCTGGGACCATGGGAACAGAACTGACATTGTGGCTGCTTTCCTTGAAGTTTAGACTATTATTATTCCAGAAACAGTCCAGAGAAATGGGAAAGAAAATGGAGTAACAATTTCCAGACAGTAAAAATGACATGTTTATTTTTCTTTTCTGTCTTTTCATTGCATGAGTAATGTAGGTTATATGCAAGTATCACTCACACATATCAAATTCTCAAAATAACATGTTTTAAAAATGTGTGAGTGTTTCAGATTTCACCTAAAGAAGAAAATAATTCAATAAGATAGCCATTATTTTACTTTAATATTACTTAGAAACTCTTCATTGTTGAAAATCTTAGCTAAATGGCTCTTCATCTTGAGATCATTTCTGTTTCTATAATAATTTGGCAATGATCTCAAAACAATTTGAAAAGCTAAGTAAACAACTCAATAAAGAATATTCCTTTTTAAAAAAATTTTTTTTTAGAAAGTAGGTTAGAGCTAACCAGGGGCTCTAGGGAGACAGAAGTGGGGAGTCCTTATTTATTGATTATGGAGTTTTTGTCTGGGGTGATAAAAATTGTTTGGAAATAGATAATGATGATGGTTGCACAGCATTGTAAATGTAAACGATGCCACTGAATGGTACATTTAAAAATGAATAAAATGTCAAATTTTACTTATATATATCTAACCACAATTTTTAAAAATTAATAATGCAATATGCCAAAAACAATTGAATTGTACAAATAAGTGAATTGCAGGGTATGTGGGGGTATATCTGAATAAAGTTGTTGGAAAAAAAAGAATATCTCTTCTTATGAAATAAAAGAAAATGTTTTTAGAAGATGTGGTCATTTTAGGATGAATAATCAGCTCTCTTTTGAATACGAAGAGTTTCAAGGATTAATTTTCTTAACAGAATACCAAGACCATCAGGAGAAACCCTCTTTGGGACACCTTTCTGATTCTGAAAGAAGTATAAAGGAAATGAAGACCGAAGTATAAAGGAAATGAAGACCGAAGTATAAAGGAAATGAAGACCTCAGTTTATATTCCAGAAATCCACCAGAAATAGGTTAATCCCAGCTTATTTTCGAAGGTCAAAATACAAATAGGACCTGGATCATGGCAGGAATTTGAAAAAGCAATGAGAGATGAAACACCGTCTAGGGGGTTAACCAGATCTGATGATTGCTGCAATACACTTTTTAAAAGAAAAATAATTCTATAATTGAAAATAAGTTAGAAAAAAATCTAGCCTAATAGAAAAATTCCTGTTATGAATAGATTTAAATCATTTATTTGGTATATTAAGTCACAAATAAGAACTCTAGCCTTTTTTTCTAACTGCTAAAATAGTTGCAACATTTGGACTGTTAAGCAGTAAATAAGTAATCATCTTGTGAACATGTCTATATTTTTGTCTTTATTTTTGCATTAGTTGGATAGTTTTGCATTATTCACTTCTGCCTCTTATGTTGAAAACTAATGTAATCAAATTAAATTCTGAATACCAGTGCTGGTTTCAACATTCCTACATAGGAAGAGCTCAGGGGCATCAATCTGCTCAGAGACCTAGTCTAATAAATCTGTTTTACATAAGTAGCACACTCTTTTTACTTCAAGCCTAAGCTCATTTTAAAAGGCCAAGAGCAATGAAAAAAATGGATATTATGCAGGGAAGGCAAAATTTTACTCCATTCTTGTGCTATCAGAAACCTCTGGATTTCACTTCTTATAAACCAAGATTCAAAACTAAGTGCTGGGTATATTATCAGGAAACAAAAGGAAAGGGCTTCCACCAAAATATGCTCCCCTCTTCCTGTGACCTTAAGATGCTGAAGCTCAAGAACATGTAGCCAAATTATTTCCATTGCCTGCATGCCTGTGACTCCAGCATCACAACTCCTAGATTTGATATCTACTGGATGGATAAATTGGAGAAAGTCGTGATTCAAAGATATAAAAGAGTAGAACTCTACATATAAGGTTTGCTACTATTGACTTATTTGTTTATTTACAAGGGGAGATTAAAAAAAAAGAAGGGTGAGAATGTCTTAGAATGTGTCAGGTATATAAGATTCATCTTGTTTTATCAAAAATGAGTTTACCAGAATTGAAACACTCACACAAACACACATGGTTATCACCTCTAGGAAAACAAAAGCACCACCACCACAAACAACCCTAATGATAAGATTTTTTTTTCAAGTTAGTAAAAATCTTTCTTAGTATGCTTTGGGAAGTGGAGAAGCTCTGGTAGGAAATTGCTATCCTTGTGAAGCAGATGGTAGAAAAGATTTTGAAACCAAGATCAACCATGGAAATGATTACAAGACTCTAATGAAGCATAGATCAAGGGTCCCTACTGCAGCATCCATATTCACAGCACAACTCTGGGAGCCAACTCCATCTGCACCCATGAATCTCTGTAATTCTCAAATTAAATCTTCTTTATATAGTAAAATATCTTCAAAGAAACTATTTATCTCCAAAAGAGAAAAACATAAAAAGTTTGTTTTAGTTTCTTCCATTTACAGCTGACAAGATAAAAATAGTTATCATATTTCACATCATATCATTGAATGTGAAACAGAGTATATAAAAAACAAACACTAAGATCTCTTTACTTTTCAGTAAAAGGTGAAAAAAGACAGCCTCTCTTTGAAAAAGAAATCTAAGATACATATTCTACATCTGCCTACATGAACAATGTTGTTTTAAATTATGGGTACATTTTACTGTCTCAAATAGTTTATTGAAACAATTGAATTGGGAACCACTATTTATAGGTTTCAATGAGGCGATTACAAAAAAAATTCACTGATACTTAAAATTTCTACATGCAACAATCTAATAGAATAAAATGATCTTTTCCAAATGGATCCAAAAAGCACTGCCCATGTTTTGGAAATTATTTGGATCTTTGCATTGTTAAATGCCTATAGCCAATAATACATAATATTAGGTAAGGGAAACAGTATGGCATACCCCAATTTTTTTTTTTAAGACAGGGTCTTGCTCTGTCTCCCAGGCTGGAATACAGTGGTGATCATAGCTCACTGTAGCCTTGTGTTTCGCAGCCCAAGTGATCCTACCACCTCAGCCTGCTGAGTAGCTGGTGCCACAGGCATATTCTACCATGCTTGACTGATTTCTTTTTTCATTTTCTGCAGAGATGAGGTCTCACTATGTTGCCCAAGTTTGACTCTAACTCCTGGTCTCAAGTAATTCTCCCATCTTGGCCTCTCAACATGCTGGGATTATAGGCAAGAACCACTGCACTCAGCTGGTTTATCACATTTGTCCTAAGAGCATCAACTGATGACCAAAGTGACTTTAGGTGATTAATGAAAAAAATCATTAATAATTATGTATTTATTTTAATATTACTTAGAAAAACATAACTAGTTTACCAAACCAGTAATAAAAAATTTCATTTTCAAAGAAATATATTTAAAAGTCAATATAAAGAAGTAATTAAAAATGCAGGTGATAAATCAATGTGATTAAAAAATACATATTTGAAATATAAATGACTAATGTGTGGGAAATTTCTTTTATATAAGTCAGATAGTCAAAAAGCAATATAACTGGATGCCTACTGCTCTGTCTCCTCAGCTCTGGGAGTCCTGAGGAGGCTCCATTACAGCCTCTGTTGCCCTGTTACCTGTAGGTACTGGGAGATATGTAGAAAGGATGCTGGCACATCCTGGAAACCAGAAAATGGCATTATGTCAAGACTTAACAACTCTGAAGTTTCTTTGAAGTCCTACCCTTGCCAGCACACACGTGCCCATGGCTGTCCCACCATCAGGCAGCATGCACATGCCCCACTGCCACACCAACACAAATGCACCCACAACTGCCCCACCACTGTTCACTCACCTTCATCCCCCCTGCCTCTGTTGGTGTGCACTTGCCCACAGCCCCCTGAACACAACATACTGCCTGGCTGGAGTGCTTTTGCTGGCAGCCCCATTGGAGTGTTGTTGCCAACGGACTGTGAATGCATGGCCCCCTACTAAGTGCAGCAGGTGCTTGACCTCCAGGGACCAGAAAACAAAGCTACATTCCTGGTCCTAGCCTGCCAGGGTAAGAGCATGCAGCCCAGGAGTGCTGAGCTGAGCCTTGGCCCTGGAAAGCATACAGAAATGAAGCAATAAACTAAACCCAACTGATATCACAATCAAACCCTAAAGGGCATCAAAGAATATAAAAGCCAAAAGCCCCATCCAAAAAACTTCAAAGATTAAATGTAGATCAGTCCACACAGATGGGAAGGAGTCAGCATAATGATTCTGACAACTCTAAAATCCAGAGTATCTTCTAACCTCCACGTGACTACACTAGCTGTGCAGCAATGATTCTTAACCAGATGGAAATGGCTGAAATGGCAACACAGAATTCACAATCTAGATGTCAAGGAAGCTCAACAAGATACAGGACAAAGTTTAAACCCAATCAAAGGAAATCAGTAAAACAATTCAAGCATTGAAAGACAACATAGACATTTTAAGAAAGAACCAAACTGAACTTGTGGAAATAAAAATTTCACTATAGGAATTTAATAATGCAATTTGAAGCATTAATATACTAGGCTGAGGAAAGAATCTCAAAGACTTCTACGAATCAACTCAAGTAGAAAAAAATAAAAATTTTTTGAAATGAACAAACCTCCAAGAAATACAGGATTATCTGAAGAGACTACACCTATAACTGATTGGGATTCCTGAAAGAGATGGAGAAACAGCAAGCAAATTGGAAATCATATTTGAGAATACTGTCCACAAAACCACAAAAATTTCCCTAACCTTGTTAGACAGGCTGACGTGCAAATTCAGGAATTTCAGAGAATGCCTGTAAGACACTACACAAGACAACCATTCCAATGCATATAGTCATCAGATTGTCCAAGGTCAATGTGAACAACAACAACAAAAATCTTAAAGGCAGCGAAAGAGAAGGGACAGGTTATATACAAAGGTAATGTCATCAGTCTAACAGTGAATTTTTCAGGAGAAACCTTACTAGCTAGAAGAGATTGGGAGCCTATATTCAGCATCCTTAACAAAAAGCATTCCAACAAAGAATTTCATATCCACCCAAACTAAGCTACAAAAGTGAAGGGGAAATAAAATCCATTTCAGACAAGTAAATGCTAAGGTAATTGTTTACAACCAGATCTGCCTTACAAGAGGTCCTGAAGGGAGAGTTAAACACAGAAACTTCCGCCACAAAAACATATTTAAGTACATACCCCACTGACACTATAAAGCAACTATACAATCAAGGCTACATAATAACCAACTTACAACATGATGACAGGTTCAAATCCTCACATACCAATATTGAACTTGAATGGAAATGGACTAAAAACTCCACTCAGAAGGCATCAAGTGGCAAGAGAAGGATCTATCAAGCAAATGGAAAACAAAAAGGACAGGGGTTGCTATTCCTGTTTCAGACAAAACAAACTACATCGTCAATGATAAAAAAGGACAAGGAAGGATATTACATAATAATAAAGGGTTCAATTCAAAAAGAAGACTTACATATCCTAGAAATATATGCTCCCAACACAGGAGTACCTAGACTCATGAAACAAGTTCTTAGAGACCTACAGAGAATTAGATAACCACAAAATAACCATGGGAGACTTCAAACTCCACTGACGGTGTTAGACAAATCATGGAAGCAAAAAATTAAAAAAAAAATGTTTGGGACCTAAACTCAGTATTTGAACAAATGGACCTAACAGACATCTACAGAATACTACACCCAACAACAACAGATTATACATTCTTCTTATCTTCAGATGGCATATACTCTAAGATTGACCACACACTCAGCCACAAAGCAATTCTCCACACATTCAAAAAAACCAAAATCATCCCAAGAACACTCTTAGACTACAGCACAATAAAAACAGAAATCAATAGCAATAATATCTCTCAAAACAATATAATTACATTGAAATTAAACAACCTGCTCCTGAACTACTTTTGTGAAAAAAAGTAATTAAGACAGAAATAAAAATTATTTGAAACTAATTAAAACAAAGATGCAACATACCAGAGTCTCTGGTACACAGCTAAAGCAGTGTTATGAGGAAAGTATATTGTACTAAATCCCTACATTAAGAAGTTAGAAAGTTATCAAGTTAACCTAACATCACACCTAGAGGAACTAGAAAAACAAGAGCAAACCAACCCAAAAGCAAGCAGAAGTAAAGAAATCACAAAAATCAGATCTGAAATGAATAAAATTGAGACAAGAATATCCACATAACAGATCAATGAAACCAAATGTTGGTTCTTCAAAAGAATAAGCGTGATTGATAGACTGCTAGCTAGGATGATAAAGAAAGAGAGAAGATTCAAACAAACATAATCAGAAATGGCAAAGGTGACATTAACACTAATCCCTCAGAAACATAAAAAGCCATCAGAGACTAATATGAACACCTCAATGCAGACAAGCTGGAAAATCTAGAAGAAATGGACAAATTTCTATAAACATACAACCTTCCAAGATTAAAACAGGAACAAACTCATATCTTGAACAGACTAATTACGAGTTCCAAATTGCATGTGTAATACAAAACCTACCAACCAGGAAATGTCCTGGGCCAAACAAATTCACAGAAAATTCTACCAGACAGGCAAGGAAGAGCTGGTTCCAACTATACTGAAATTATTCCAAAAAATCAAAGAGAAGGAACTCCTCCCCACCTCATTCTATGAAGCCATTATCATTCTGATACTAAAACCTGGCAGAGACACAACAAAAAAGGAAACTGCAGGCCAATATTCCTAATGAACATAGATGCAAACATCCTCAACAAAGTACTAGCAAACTCACCGCAACAGCACATCAAAAAGCTAATCCACCATGATTAAGTAGGCTTTATCCCTGAGATGCGATGATGGTTTGAAACATGAAAATCAGTAAATGTAACTCATCACACAAACAGAACTAAAAATATAAACCACATAATCAACTGAATAGACTCAGATATGGCATTCATAAAATTTGACACCCATGCATGTTTAAAACCCTCAACAAATTAGGCATCGAAGGAACATACCTTTGATGATAGTAAGAGTCACCTATGACAAACCCAAAGCCAACATCATAATCAATGGGCAAAAGCTGAAGCATTTTTCTTGAAAACCAGCACAAGACAAGAATGCCACTCTCATCACTCCTATTCAGCATAATACAGGAAGGCCTAGCCAGAGCCATCAGACAAGAGAAAGAAATAAATGGCTTTCAAATAGGAAAAGAGGAAGTCAAACTATCTCTCTTTGCTAATGATATAATTCTATACCTAGAAAATCCTAAAGACTCTGCCAAAAGGCTACTGGAACTGATAAACAACTTCAGTAAAGATTCCTAATACAAAATCAATGTACAAAAAAATCAGTAGTATTTCTACACACTAATAACATTCAAGCTGAGAGCCAAATCAAGAAGGCAATCCCATTTACAATAGCCATGAAAAGAATAAAATACTGAGGAATATAACTAACCAGGGAAGTGAAAGATCTGTACTACAAGAATTGCAAAACACTAGTAAAAGAATCAGAGATGATAACAAACAAATGGAAAAACATTCCACGGTCATGAATAGAAAGAATCAATATTGTTAAAAGAAACATATTACTCAATGTAAATTTACAGATTCAATGTTATTCCAATCAAAATACCAACATCATTTTTCACAGAATTAGTAAAAACTATTAGAAAATTCATATTAAACCAAAAAAGAGCCCAGGGAAACCAAATCAATCCTAAGCAAAAAGCACCAGGCTGGGCCATCACACTACCTGACTTTGAACTATATTACAAGGCTACAGTAACTAAAACAGCACGGTACAGGTACAAAAACAAACACATAGATAAATGGACCAGGTTACAGAACCCAGAAATAAAGCCACTCATCTATAACCATCTGACCTTTGACAAAGGTGACAACAACAAGCAATGAGGAATGAACTCCCTATTCAACAAATGGTGCTGGGGTAACTGGCTAGTCATATGTGGAAGACTGAAACTGGACCCCTTCCTTACACCATTAAAAAAATCAACTTAAAATGTATTAAAAACTTAAATGTAAGGCCTCACACTATAAAAATTCTAGAAGAAAACCTAGGAAACACCATGGTAAACACAGGACTTGGCAAAGATTTCATGAGAAAGAATCCAAAAACATTTGCAACAAAAACAAAAATTAGTAAGTGGGACTTAATGAAACTAAAGAAACTCTGCACAGCAAAGAAACTATCAACAGAGTAAACAGTCAACGCATAGAATAGAAAAAATATTTTCGAACTATGCATCTGACAAAGGTCTAATAATCAATATCTATAAGAAATTTCAACAAATTAAGCAAAACAAACACCATTAAGAAAATAGGCAAAGGACATGAAGAGACATTTCTCAAAAGAAGACATACACAAGGCCAACAAGCATATAAAAAAGTTCAATATCACTGATCATCAGAGAAAAGCAAATCAAAACCACAAGAAAGCATCATCTCCCACCACTCAGAAGGGCTGTTATTAAAAAGTCAAAAAATAATAGATGTTGGCATGGTTGTGAAGAAGAGGGAATGCTTATACGCGTTGGCAGGAAAGTAAAATTAGTTCCGCCACTGTGGAAAGCAGTTTGGAGATTTCTCAAAGAACATAAAACAGAATTACCATTTGACCCAGCAATCCCATTATGGGGTATATATTGAAAGGAATATAAATAACTCTACCAAAAAGACCTATGCAGTTGTATATGCATTGCAGCTCTATTCACAATAGAAAAGTCATGGAATCAACCTACATGCTCATTAATGGTGGGCTGGATAAAGAAAATGTGGTACATATAAACTATACAATATAACACAGCCATAAAAAACAAAATCATGACCTCTGATGCAACACGGATGCAAGCTGGAGGCCATTATCCTAAGCAAATTAACACAGGAACAGAAAACCAAATACTTCATGTTCTCACTCGTAAGTGCAAGCTAAACATTGGGCTTACATGGACATAAAGATGGGAACAGTAGACACTGAGACTACTTGCAAAGAGAGGGTAAGAATAGGATGTGGGCCAGAAAACTACCTATAAGGCACCAGGCTCACTATCCGGGTGATGAAATAATTTGTACATCAAACCCCAGAAACACATAATTTTCCCTTATAAAAAACCTCCATATTTACCCCCTGAACCTACAATAAAAGTTGAAAGAGAAATTATAAAATTAAATAAAATCATTGGGAAAAAAAGAACTATATCATTAGACATTAGTCTTAGCCCTGCTACCTCTTACCTGCTGCTCTTAGCAGGTCTCATATTCTCTATTCAGTTTGCAAATTTCTGAACTATTAAAATAATCCCAATTATCATTATGGGTTGTTGGAGCAATAAATAAAGGACAAAACTAAAAACACCTTGAGAAAGTTTTTAAAATATGAGAAGGTATACATATTGTATCAGTTTAAAGTCTTTGGGGTTAAACAAAAAAGATAAGTCAAAGGGGCTTAAACAAAAAAGGAGACATTCTAGTCAAATTGGCATAGAATGGCATGTCTTAGTACAACCCATTCTCCTACAAACATAGTAGATAATATGATTGATAAAACATAAACAGAAAAAAAAATTAAACAAAAATGGAGCTGGGCTACAAAACGAAGAGCATTTCCCTGAAATGGAATCATAACAGAAAAGATAATTGATGAGCCGAACTTAATCAGAAGTGTTATGCTTCAGAAGTGCACCTAGATGTACATAAAACTCTGGAATTTTTAAACAGAAACTTAAAGGGCTTAAAACTATACAGAGGATTTGAGTCATTCACAGGTGAAGGCTGAAGAAAATCTGTTGCAAACCTTGACATGAATTTTATATGGTCCTGTGGGCATAGGGTTAGAGAATATCAGGAGCTCCTTACAAACCAGAAAGAGGAAATTGACCCATCTACCTAAGATCTGAGTCACTGGTTGGACTATGTCAGCAATAATACATGGGGAAAGACTTGGTTCTAAACTGAAAGACGCTGGGCTAGAGGCCAGGTCAAGGCAACCACTAACCACTAGATGGGGAAAGGTAAACAGTGAGTGAGAAAAACACAAGCAAAAATAAACTCAGAAAACGATAATACATGTTAAGAAATTGAATGCTAATCTAGGCAACAAAATCAGTAAGTGAAACAAAAAGTCACTCCAAGTAAAGATGTTTTAGAATACTGTGACAAAAACTTGAAAATAAGCATATTTATGTTTTAAGAGATCTAGGAATACAAACTGTCTCAGAGGAGAGGTCAATAAATTTTTAAACAAATAAGAGGTTAAAAAGTGTTAATGTTTTCTGTCTCCTTAAAGAAGGGGAAGGAACCAGTGAGTAAATATAAATTTAATTGAAAGAATTAATATTTCAGTAACTATATTCAAAATTTAAAGAAATCCATCACAGTAATAGAAATTTTTTCTTTAGGGAGAATGCAAAATTTATAAGTTTAGACTCAAATATTTTACATGGTTACATTTTTATGTACGACTTATGCAATGGTTTTGAATTTAAAGCTGGGGTAGGAAGGAAGGAATCAGCCCACATGGCTTCCAAATTACAATAGGAAAAAGCATAGCATAGAAAGTTTTATCTGTCAACCAGAAGGCAAGAGAGAAAGAAAAAAATCAGAAAAAAAGCAGCAAAGCAAGACAATAATAGGCAGAATGCACAAAATATAATCATAGTAATGAGACTAAACATATTACAAGAACAGCAAGTTTGAACAAAAAATCCCATGAAATATATTCTCAGACTTTCCAAAAAGCTACACTCTGATTTTAAAGGCAAACCTATAATATAAAGAAATTAAGATTAATTAAAAAGATGAACAAAAAATTCTAACAAAGTAAGCTAACTTAATTACATTAATACCAAATTAAATTGATTTTAAAGCCAAAAGCATTCATAAGAATAAAGAAGACTGCTGGGTATTGGATAAAAAAATGTGGCATATAAACACCATGGAATACTACACAGCCATAAAAAGATTGAAATCATGTCTTTTGCAGCAACATTGATGCTGCTGGATGCCATTATCCTAAGTCAGCTAACACAAACGGAAAACCAAATACTCCATACATATTCTCCCTTATAAACGGGAATTAAACATTAAGTACACATGGACATAAAAATGGGAACAACAAGTACCAGAGACTACTAGAGGGGGCAGTGTTGGAGGGAGGCAGGGCTGAAAAACTACCTGTTGGGTTATATGCACACTAGCCAGTTGACAGTTTCAGTCATACCCTGAATCTCAGCATCACACAATATAGCTTTATAACAAACGTGCATATTACTCCGATTCAAAAATAAAAGTTGAAAAAGAAAAAAAAAGTACACATTCACATCCTTTTGCACAAGAAAAAGACAGGAGGCAGCCATACCAAAACATTTTCAATGGCTACAAGATAGAATATCTTGGAGATAATTCTTTTTAATTAATTAGTTTATTTTAAACTGACAAAAATTGCCTACATTTATGCTGTATAAAAAAGAGGATTGCTACATTAATGTAAAAGAAATAATTAACAAGAAATGTATAAAAAATCTGCACACATGCCCTCAATCCAGTACTTCCAAATACATAGAAAGGCAGAAATTGACAGAATATGAAAAAAATTCTCACAAGGTAACCTATACATAAACTAACAAAAAAGTATTTTTTAATGATGAGGTAGATCTTCATGGACAATATTATGAAACTTCTTCAGGATGGTCCTGTATGTTTGTATACATAATCCATATTCATGACTGGGAGACCTCCATATTCATAATCCATATTCATTACTGGGAGAACTCCATATTATAGCAACAGCCATTCACCCCAAATTATTCTACACATCCAAAGAGATTTCACTAAAATTCTAAAGGAATATTTTACAAAAATTGACAAGTTGATCTTACATTTCAAATGAAAAGGCAAAGGGAGAAAAATATCCAAAAATATTTAGAAGATTTAGAAGGGGGAGATGGAGGAAGAGAAGTAGAAAGATAACTGAGCCTTACAGATTTGGAAGAATCACGCTCCTAAATATCCAGACACTATAGTTACAGAAATTAAGGAAATATAACATTGTTACATAGTCTATGATCACGTTACTCAGATCAAGCAAGAGAACAGAATCCTTGAAATACGCCCATACTGATAGGGACCTGATGTAATAAATCTGTAAGGGGAAAGACTACACGTTGTTTGAGAATATGCTATAAATATGGGATATTAGAATACCTTTATTCCTACTTCTATGACATTCCAAAATAAATCTGTATTAATTAAACATTTAAATGTGAATGTCAGAATTTTAGTATTTTAGAAATTATAGAGAAACATTAATACACAAAAAATTCTTAAAATACATAAAATTTTAGAAAAAACACAGGAAAATATAGTTTTATAACCCTGGAATACAAATGGACTTCTTAACAAGACTCACGAAGCACAAAGCATAGCAATGGTGAAAATTTTTACTGTAAATTATAAGATATAATATTAACAATATTAAAAACAACCAATAGAACGGAAGATATTTTTAAAGCATACACCTTATAAAGTACTAGTACTCAAATACAATAAATAAAGTCTTCTATAAATCAATGTAAAAAGAGAGATGATCCAGTAAAAATATAACTTATGTAAGCAAAAAAAAATTACTGAATGGCAAATGAACACTTGTTATCAAGAAATAAACATTCATTACATTAAAAATATAAAATCCTTAATAAGAAAAATTAGAAAACCATGATTGTGACTCAACAGGTGAGTAGATAAATAAATTTTTGTATATGTATAGGATGTAATGCCCTTCATATTCTATAAAGAAATAGTTCCTGGAAATAAAAATGCATAAACTATAACCAGAAGTTCTAGAAAGAAGACTGTTGCATAATTTTTTTTCACAAATACATATAATGCAAACCAGACAGAATTTTAAAATTATGCATATTTTATTTGGACTTATACATACATGGAACATAAACACAGAAAAAATGCATTATAATAATAAATATGAAATTGAGGATTTGGTTAACATGCAGGGACAGAGAAAGGGAGAACGAAGAGAAGAACTGAATTAGGGGGCTTACACAAATGATATACGTTGTATTTGTGATATTTTGTTTGGTGTAAAAAAGTTTAAAATCAAATACAAAAAATATTTGCTTTAAGTTGGGCAATTGATATAGAGGTATTGATTATCTCATCCTCTGCACTTTTCATATGGTTGACATATTTCATTATGTTAAAAAAATGAAGAGAAAAATGCTTCCTACAACAAAGAAGAAAAACGAAAGTAATTAAATGGCCCCAAATACATAGAAGTTTCAATGGTAAGGGAAACTCTAGGAAGAGTTTGGTCCTCAGGTTTTTCAATATAATCAGGTTCTGGTTTTGTGGAAATTGTTCAGCTCTTCCTTCAGATGTTTTAAATTCACCCTGGGGACTGAGTCTGTCCCACTGTACCACAGTATCCAGATGAAGTTTAGGTACCTTATGTAGGAAAAGAAAAAGACTTTTCCATAAGCTTCAGTAGGTTCCTTCTCATATTCCATGAGCCCAAATCAAGATTGTATAAGTAAATTGATCACAATGGCCGATGGATTAAAAAAAAAAAGACAAGAGATAAAAAAGAACATCTGGAATGAGACAGATAAATGGATGGATGAAGAGATACAGAGATAAAATTGTAAGTCATAAAAAGGCTGTCCTATTTCCCATCTTTAGTTATGATAAGAACATTCTGCAAGTTTCACAATCACTGCTCATCTTTTGATTTGCTATGAAAACCTCAAACTGAAAATGTGCTTCCAAAATATTACATTTTGACAGGAAATATATTAGGTAATTTTAACGATAGAAATACTAAAGGTATATGCAAGTTGCAAAGTTAAATTTTTCTAAATAAGACTACTGTCAAGATAAAGCAATATTAGAGATCCAAAACTCTTCAAAGTATTTACATGAAAAAGGTGTGTACTAAATGGCAAAAGGAGAATCATAAGAACATCACAAATTCTATTAAGACCCTGAGAACAAAGTGATTGAGTCACTGAATTTTTTTAACTTTTATTTTAGGTTCACAGGTGTGTGTGTGCAGGTTTATCACAGGCAAAGTTGTGTCATGGAGTGTGGTGTACAGACAATTTTGTTACTCAGGTACTAAGCATATTACCCAATAGTTATTTTTACTAATCTTCTCCCTCATAAATTGTCACACTACTTTCGACAATGGTTGAACTAATTTACACTGCCACTAGCAGTGTACAAGCATTTCCTTTTCTCCACAACCACACCAACATCTTTTTATTTTTTTTTTTTTGACTTTTTGATAATAGCCCTTCTGACTAATGTGAAATGGTATCTCATTGTGGATTTGATTTGCTTTTCTCTAATGATTAGTAACGTTGAGCTTTCCTTCAGATGATGGTTGACTGCATATATGTC
This sequence comes from Pan paniscus, assembly GCF_029289425.2. Classification (NCBI taxonomy): domain Eukaryota; kingdom Metazoa; phylum Chordata; class Mammalia; order Primates; family Hominidae; genus Pan; species Pan paniscus. The sequence goes on along the minus strand of NC_073253.2, from coordinate 115,874,376 downwards.
TTCTATATGTCTATATACTGTCTATTCATGCTATTTGCCCACTTTTTAATGAGATTGTTTGATTTTGCTTGCAAATTTCATTAAGTTTCTTATAGATTTTGGATATTAGAATCTTTCTTCCATTTTATAGGTTGTCTGTTTACTCTCTTGGTGTTTTCTTTTGCTGTGAACAAGCTCTTTGGTTTAATTAGATCCCATTTGTCAGTTTTTGCTTTTGTTGCAATTGCTTTTGGCAACTTGGTCCTTCGTCATGATGCCTATACCAGTTCCTATGTTCAGAATTATATTTCCTAGGTTATCTTCCATGGTTTTTATAGTTTTAGGTTATACATTTAAGTCTTCATCCCATTTTTGGTTGATTTTTGTATATGGTGTAAGGAATTGGTCCAGTTTCAATTTTCTGCATATGGCTAGCCAGTCATCCCAACACCATTTATTGAATAGGGAGTCCTTTCACCATTGCTTGTTTTTGTCAGCTTTGTCAAAGATCGATGGCTTTAGGTATGCAGCATTATTTCTGAGCTCTTTATGCTGTTCCATTGGTCTACCTGTCTGTGTTTGTAAAAGTACCATGCTGTTTTGGCTACTGTAGCCCTATAGTGTAGTTTGAAATCAGGTAGCATGATGCCTCCAGCTTTGTTCCTTTTGCTTAGGATTGCCTTGGATATTAGGGCTCTTGCTCTGTTCTTTATGAATTTTAAAATAGTTTTTTTTTCTAGTACTGTGAAGAATTTCTTCAGTAGTTTTATAGGAATAGCATTGAATCTGTAAATTGCTTTGGGCAGTATGGCCATTTGAATAATATTTGTTCTTCCTATCCATGAGCATCAGATGTTTTTCTATTTGTTTGTATCATCTCTGATTTCTTTTCAGCAGTGTTTCATTGTAGAGATTTTTCATCACCTTGATTAGCTGTATTCCTAGGTATTTTATTACTATTATTTTTTTGTGGCTACTGTGAATGGAATTGTGTTCCTGATTTGGCTCTCAGCTTGGATGTTGTTGCTGTATAGGAATGCTACGGACTTTGGACATTGATCTTGTATCCTGAAACTATGGGGTTTTCTAGATATAGAATCATTTCATCTGCAAATAGGGATAGTTTGACTTCCTCTCTTCTTATTTGATTGACTTTTATTTCTTTCTTTTGCCTGATTGCTCTTGCCAGGACTTCCAATACGATGTTTAATAGGTGTGGTGAGAGAGGGCATCCTTATCTTGTGCCAGTGTTCAAGGGGAATGCTTCTAGCTTTTACTCAGTCAGTATGATGTTAGCTGTGGGTTTGTCATAAGTGGCTCTTATTATTTTGAAGTACGTTCCTTCTGTGCCTCATTTTTGAGGGTTTTTAACATGAAAAGATGTTGTATTTTATCAAAAGCTTTTTCTACATCTACTGAGATTACAATGTGATTTCTGTCTTTAATTTTCTTTATGTGATGAATCACATTTATTGATTTGCATATGTTGAGCCAAACTTGTATTCCAGGGATAAAGCCTATTTTATTGTGGTAGATTCACTTTTTGATGTGCTATTAGATTCGGTTTGTTGGTATTTTCTTGTGGATTTTTGCATCTATGTTCATCAAGGATATTGTCCTCATATCCTTCCTTTCATTGTGCCTCTACCAGGTTTTGGTATCAGGATGGTGCTGGCCTCATGGAATGAATTGGAGAGAAGTACCTCCTCCAGAATTTTTTGGAAGAGTTTCAGTAGGAATGGTATCAGCTCTTTTTTTGTACATCTGATAGAATTCAGGTGTGAATCCAACTGGTTCTGGGCTTTTTTTTTTTTGGTAGGGTATTTATTACTGATTCAGTTTTGGAGCTCATTACTGATCTATTCAGGGAAGCAATTTCCTCCTGGTTCAGCTTGGGAGGGTGTTAGGTGTCTAGGAATTTATCCACTTCTCCCAGATATTCTAATTTGTGTACATAGAGGTATTCCTAGTAGTCTCTAGTGATTATTTGTATCTCTTTGGGGTCAGCGGTTACGTTCCCTTTGCCATTTGTAATTGTGCTTATTTGGATTTTCTTTCTTTTCTTCTAGTTAGTAGTCTATCTTATTAGTTTTTTCAAAAAAATCAATTCTAGATTTCTTCATCTTTTGTATGGTTTTTCCTATCTCAATCTCCTTCAGTTCAGCTCTTATTTTCATTATTTCTTGTCTTCTGCTCGCTTTGGGGTTTCTTTGCTCTTGCTTCTCTAGTTCTTACAGTTGTGATGTTAAGTTGTTACCTTGAGATCTTTCTAACTTTTGGATGTGGGCATTTAGGACTATAAATTTCCCTCTTAACACTGCCTTAGCTGTGACCAAGATTCTGGTATGGGTAACAAAGTTATTTCTTAAGTTAGTAATTAAAAGAGAAATTGCAAATGAAGTAAATTATATCTTAGTTTTTTGTAATCTGTTAAAGAAGGTAACTTCAATTATCTCATGCTTCTCTAAAAAAAGAGTAATATATTTTTAGAAGTTAGTAATTTAACATTGACATTTTGGAACATTACATGGGGGACAATAAAATGTTAATAATGTAACGAAATTCTTCTACATACCCTATAAATTAACGACCATTATTATGAAATCTAAAGTCATTTGTTAGCTAAGTTATGGAGACAAAAATCTCCATTTAAACAATAAGTTGTGGTCTTCATAGGGATGGGTTACATGCACAATGGGCAACAAAGACAAAGGAGAGATGAATAATGTGTAAAGCAGTTGTATTTGAGATTGCTTTGGAAATAAACCACCACAAAAGATTATGGCTCTGTCACTCACCGAAAGCCTATCTTCTTAAATTCATGATATAAAAAATTCTTATTTACTATGAATTCACTTCATATGAATTTAATATATCGTTTGAAGCACTATCTGTCAAATCAAAACAAAAACAAATTATGTTGTCCAGAATATACCATTTTGCAACTTAGTTGCATTTACTATCAATTCAGTCAAGAACACTAGGCATCCACTTGCAGAATACAGCTCCTACTACTACAAGAGTTATTCTGCATTTTATTCTTCAGATTTACAAGTATATTTTTCATGTTAATAAGTCGAGTATTTTAATCTGAAATTTATGTTAGAAAGACAGTCTTTTGGAAGCAGCATGCAGACTTCAAACAAGTTAAGTGTGTTACCAAAATTTATGGAAGGGTAGTATGACATCTTTATCATTATGTATGGCAAAACTACAACACAGTATAATGCCTTGGTTATGCTACTTTGTCTTTTCAGACATTTTGATGATGAAAGTGATAGACGTCCAAAATGCTACATAAAGATTCAAGCTGTTGTACTGCATAATAAATAAAGACTATAACAGCAATCCTGGGCTTTTTATCTTATACATATCAAATAGGGACACAAGCTACTCTTACAAAACTGTTTCAGCATGTCTCTTCAAGAAGATGCCATTGTAAAATTTGTATCTTTACTTGGTACTTTCGAAGATTCAAGAGAAGAACTCCTCAGCCCTTCTGCATTTTTATTTACAACATGATTAATCTCTAAGTTTACTATTTTAAAATTATCCTTACCATGATATGACATATCAATTGCTATAATTCTGAAAATTGAAATCAACGAAGGCTACTTATATGTCCGACACAGGCTATGAGGTTAGTTCTGAGAAAACAGAAAGTAATTATACAAATAATTCAGAAAAAATAAAATAAACTAACATAAGAATTATGTTTGTTTCTACTTAAAACCACAAAAGCAGTTATTGCATATATTAAAATAAATTAATAAAATCTATTTTGTATTTTACTTAATAATGTATAATTTATAATGTATAGAGTTCTAAGGACACCATGAAATGCAGATACACTGTACATCTTTCATAAACGAATAAGGATTATATCCATTTATAAAAAACATTTATATAGTCTCTAATATAATGATTGTGACAAATGAAGAAACAGGGATATATGGAATATACATATATATTCTCTTAGAATTATCTGAAAATCGACGACTTGTTATAAAAGAATATATACAGTACAATTATTTTTTATTTATTTATTCTTTTTTTGGAGATGGTGTCTCGCACTCTCACCCAGGCTGGAGTGCAGTGGCACGATCTCGGCTCACTGCAACCTCCACCTCCCAGGTTCAAGGGATTCTCCTGCCTCAGCCTCCCAAGTAGCTGGGATTACAGGCGCCCACCACCACACCCAGCTAATATTTTGTATTTTTAGTAGAGACAGTGTTTCACTATGTTGGCCAGGCTGGTCTCGAACTCCTGACCTTGTGATCTGCCCACCTCGGCCTCCCAAAGTGCTGGGATTACAGGCGTGAGCCACCACACCCAGCCTACAGTACAATTATTTAATTTGAATTAGAACAGTTTGGAATAGGAATACTATAAGATCAAATCTAAAGAATAAAAAATCAAAGAAGCTTTGTTTATTGTGCACTACTCTATACCAGAACTGTGGTGAACAATTATGAGTAATTGATATACACATTCATTTTATTCATATTTATAATAACAGCTAATCCTTACTGAATGCATATCATGAGATAGGAGCTTGACTTTATAGTCAAGGTCTCATTCTATGTTCAGCAATACCATTTTATAATTTTACTTCTCCATTTTATAATTATAGAAGCTGGAACTTGGAGAGGTCACATATCAAGAAGCAGCCACATAGTGATATGAACCAGGATTTGTCTAACTTCTAAGTCTCCCAATAACTTCGTTCAAGTGTAAATCTTAGCTTCTAACAATTCTAGATAAATTAGCTATAATTTAAATTCTCAAGGTTTTTAAAGAAAGTAAATTCTCTAAAACTTCAACCTTCAACACTGAATCAGGCTTTATAGAATGAGTATCAAATATTACCAATCACAACAGAATAAGTATAAAGTAAAATATTTATTAAGAAATTCTTACTGACAAAATACTTGTGGAGAACACAAAAATGCAGCAAACTTCCCCCAAATTTGCTCACTATTTCTTAGTGAGATAAATCAAGTGCAAAAATAACTTTAGGACACAGAAGGACTGAATGGGTTCAGCAAGACAGGCAAAAATTATGATGGGCATTCAGAAGAAAGAGATGAATGAAAAGGGAGGATCAAGAATCTGAGCTGGATCCTGAAGGATCAAATTGGGGAGAGATTGGGGATGAGGCCTTGTTAAAGTAATAGAGCATTCGATATTGTTACTTAGGTTTTGTTTATAATCTGTTGAGAGTAAAACTACTCTTACAGCTAAATGTTTTCTGAAAATCATGTCTTATAAATGAAACAAAAAACCTAGCTCTTCAGGTCCTAATAAGTACATCAAATAAATCAGGGAAGAAACATAGAAATCTTTTGAGTAGGGAAGGAAAGTTATCACCATACACTTAAGGGAAAACTACTCTCAGTTCTAAGTAATCTTCTTGGCAAGCAAATTCCAAATCCAATTTCTCTTTAGCTTGTGGCCTTTAATCAGTTGGTCAAAGGATTAATGCCTGATATGGTTTGGCTCTGTGTCCCCACCCAAATCTCATCTTGAATTGTATTCCCATAATTCCCATGTGTTGCGGGAGGGACCTGGTGGGAGATAATTAATTTGAATCATGAGGGTGGTTTCTGCCATACTGTTCTCATGGTAGTGGATAAGTTTTATGAGATCTGATGGTTTTATCAGGGATTTCCGCTTTCACATCTTCCTCATTTTCTCCTGCCACCACCATGTAAGAAGTGCCTTTCACCCCCTGCCATGGTTCTGAGGCCTCCCCAGCCATTTGGAACTGTAAGTTCAATTAAACCTCTTTTATCTTCCCAGTCTCAGTATGTCTTTATCAGCAGTGTGAGAATACACTAATATACCACCCTAAATCTATAGCCTTATACTAAGCCTGTGTGTGAAGTGGTAACAGAGTTTGTACTAAGTTGGACATCCCTATACCTTGAGAATTTGTGAGTATTATCCTAGGACTAAACTATGTTATAGCAAATGTTAATAGATTCTGGCAACTGGAAAGCAGATAGAGGATATTTTATTTAAAGAGAGTGGCATCTGCAGAGGTGTGAAAGTTGGAGCCAATAAGAAATTAGGCATGTTTCAGCTTAACTGGAGTATGCATATTTTAAAAAAAGAACATACTTTGCAGAAAATGCCATTAAATTAGATAGTAAAAAATCTTGAAAATCAGGTTAATGAGCTTAATTTTTATTATTTATTAGGATAAAAAGCTTACTCATTTAATCCTTATAATAATAACCTTATCCAGTGGGTTTTATTATCATCTTTACTTTATAGATCATAAAATTGAAGCACAGAGAGATTAAGTCACATTGCTAGAAAATGGTAGAGGCAAGATTCTAATCCAGGAAGTTTACTAGGACTTTTCTGCCTAGAAATTAATGGTAGAACTGGGCTTTAGTATAAAAAAAAATCTATTGGTTAGATAGAGATAGATAACCTACTTGAGACTTAGAGAAATTAAAGATTGGATTGTCCTATTATTTTAAAAAATGAAATTAGGAACAGAGAAAAGGAAGTTTTATTCCGGGTTAAGAGCATGTTGTCAGAATTTGTGCTCTACATTCAATGATGAATTACTTAAGGTCACAATAAAAAGCTAAAACCAAGGCATATAATTTACAAATACAGGCATACCTTGGAGGTATTGTGAATTTAGTTCCAGAGCCATACTATTTTTTCTGTTTCCCACTGCATATAAAAATTATCTTTATACTGTAGTCTATATGTATGTAATAGCATTATGTCTAAAAAAAATGTGCATACCTTAATTAAAAATACTTTATTTCTAAACATGTTAATGGTCATCTGAGCCTTCAACAAGCTGAAATCCTCCTAATGGTAGAAGCTCTTGCCTTGTTACCAATAGCTGCCGAATAATCAGGGTGGTGTTGGGTTAAGTTTGGGATGGCTGTGGCAAAGTCTTAAAATAAGACAGCACTAAAATTTGCCACATCAATGGACTCTTCCTTTCACAAAAGACTTACGTGTAGCATGAGAGGCTGATAGCATTTTACACACAGTAGAATTTCTTTCAAAATTGGAGTCAATCCTTTCAAACTCCGCCATTGCTTTAACAACTAAGTTTATGCAATATTCCAAATCTGTTGTTATGTCATCAATGTTCACAACATTTTCACCAGAAGTAGATATCATCTCAAGAAACCACTTTGTTTGCTCATCCATAAAAAGAAATCTCTCATCCATTAAAGTTTTATCATAAAATTGCAGCAATTCAGTTATATCTTCAGGCACTACTTCTAGTTCTCTTGCTATTTACACATAGGCAGTTACTTCCTCCACTGAAGTCTTTAACCTCTCAAAGACATTCATGAGGGTTGGAATCAACTTCTTCCAAACTCCAGTTAATGTCAACATTTTGAATTCTTCCCATGAATCACAAATGTTCTTAATGGCATCTATAATCGTGAATCTTTTCCAGAATGTTTTTAATTTACTTTTCCCATATCCATCAGAAGAATTACTATGTATGGCAGCAATAACCTTATGAAATATTACTCTTAAATGATAAGACTTTAAAGTCAAAATTACTCCTTGATCTATGAGCTGCAGAATGGCTGTTGTGATAACAGGCATGAAAACAACATTAATTTATGTACATCTTCATCAGAGTTCTTAGTTGACCAGGTGCATTGCCAATGAGCAGTAATATTTTAGAAGAAATATTTTTTTCTGAGTAGTAGGTCTCAACAGTAGTCTTAATTTATGCAGTTTATCGTGCTGTAAACAGATGTGCTTTCATTCAGGCTTTGTTGTTCCATTTCTAGAGCAAGGGCGAAGTAGATTTAGCATCATTCTTAAGGGCACCAGGATTTTCAGAATGACAGATAAGCACCAGCCTCAACTTAAAGTCATCAGGTGCATTAGCCCCTAAAAACAGTGTCAGAATGTCCTTTGAAACTCTGAATCCAGGCACTGACTTCTCTCCAGCTATGAAAGTCCTAGGTGGCATCTTCTTTCAATAGAAAGCTATTTCATCTTCATTGAAAATCTGTTATTTAGTGTAGCCACCTTAATCAATTATCTTAGGTCTTCTGGATAACTTGCTACAGCTTCTCCATCATCTGCTGCTGCTTTATATTGCACTTTTATGTTATAGAAATCATTTATTTCCTTATCCCCATGATAAAACCATTGCTAACTCCAAATTTCTCTCCTACATCTTCTTCACCTTTTAGCCTTTATGAAATTTCTCAGCCTTCACAGAATTGAAGAAACTTAGGGATTTGCTCTGGACCAGGTTTTGGCTTAAGGAAATGTTTAATCGTCTATCCAGATCACTAAAACTTTCTCATCAGCAATAAGGCTGTTTTGCTTATCATTTGTGTGTTCACCAGAGAAGTACTTTTAATTTTCTTCAAGAACCTTTCCATTGAATTCACAACTTGGCTAACTGTTTGGTGCAAGAGGCCTAGCTTTTGGCCTGTCTTGGCTTTCGACATGCCCTCCTCACTAAGTTTAATCATTTCCAGCTTTTCACTGAAAGGAGAGATGTGGGACTCTTCCTTTCACTTGAATGCTTAGAGGTCATTGCAGAGTTACTAACTGGTCAAATTTCAATATTATTGTGTCTTAGGGAACAGAGAGGACCAAGGAGAGGAAGAAAGACGGAAATGGCCAATGAGTGTAGTAGTCAGAACATACACAACATTTCTCAATTAGTTGGAAGTCTTATATAGGCATTTTTGTGGCACCCCAAAGAATTACAATAGTAACATTGAAGACCACTGATCACAGATCACCATAACTGATGTAATAATAATGATTATTATTATTGTAGGGATTACCAAAATGTGACAGAGAAATACAAAGTAAGCACATGCTGTTAGAAAAAAAAAGTGCTGACAAATTTGCTAGCCACAGGGTTGCCACAAACCTTCAATTGGTGAAAAACACAATAACTGAAGCACAAAAAAGTGAATCGTAATAAAATGAGGTATGCCTGTATTACTTTAGAAGATAATTTATTATTACATTTGAAATAAAGATAAAATTATGCTTTCCTTCCTCTAAGTAGTTTGGTAAATTAGGTCTCTCTTTTTTTAAGACCTACAACCTAGTCAATTATTTTTTACAGTTGTTGCACATATTCCATTTAACAATTAAGATGTTGTTGTGTTCATCAATCAAAAACATTTTTTTTTTTTTTTTTTTGAGGTGGAGTCTCGCTCTGTTGCTGGGCTGGAGTGCAGTGGCACAATCTCAGCTCACTGCAACCTCCGCCTCCCTGGTTCACATGATTCTCCTGTCTCAGTCTCCTGAGTAGCTGGGACTACAGGCATGCGCCACCATGCCCAGCTAATTTTTGTATTTTTAGTAGAGACAGGGATCACCATGTTGGCTAGGATGGTCTCGATCACTTGACCTTGTGATCCACCCTCCTCGGCCTCACAAAGTGCTGGGATTACAAGCGTGAGCCACCGCGCCCGGCCCAAAAATACATTTTTGTATTTTATTTCTCTATGTAGTAAATAAACTTCAAGATAACAGGGATCCTGGAAATGAAGGTAATATGTTTACATGTACCTGAAACACATACGTTCAGCTTGAAATGCTAACTTGAAGTATTGAATAACACAGCTAAAGTTCTTCATGGAATGTAAATATTATGGGAGACAAACAAAAATTAAGCTGCATTATCTAGGGGAGATGGCAAAGGAGTGGGGTAGTGTGAAGAAGGAGCTTTTTTTTTTTTTATTAGACCGAGTCTCACTCTGTCTGCCAGGCTGGAGTGAACGACACGATCTCAGCTCACTGCAACCTCCACTTCCTGGGTTCAAGAGATTCTCCTGTCTCAGCCTCGTGAGTAGCTGGATTACAGGCACTTGCCCCCTTGCCTGGCTAATTTTTATATTTTTAGTAGAAGCAGGGTTTCACCATGTTGGTCAGGCTGGTCTCGAACTCCTGACCTCAAGTGATCTGCCCATCTCAGCCTCCCAAAGTGCTGGGATTACAGGCATGAGCCACCATGCCCAGCTGAGCTTTTTAATTCTAAACCAAACAGAAAACCTTGTCCTTCATTCTTCAAATCAGCTCAGTTTTCTTACACTATTGTGTAGTTGTATGTGCTGTTAGTCCAACTGACTCAAAATTTAAACAATAAGAAGTATAGCCCTCAATAAAGAAACACATTTTCCTCAGGCATATAGTTGGAATTGACATATCTGTCTTATTCTTATTTAACAACTCAAAGTCCATTAATTTTAAAGCTGTTTTAACAATTGAGTCTTTCCCAAGGTGGAAGGGCAAATATTTTGTTGTTTAGTTGAAAGAGTACTTTTGAGAGACTGAAAACAACAGCTAAGATGATCTAGTGAGGCAGAAAGACCAGGGGCTTGAAATCAGAGGAGAGGAGTTTCAGCCCCCTTCTGCTTTGATGAAGATTGAAATGATCCAGTGTCTACAAGTCTTGGTGTCTCTATAGCACCACCTGTCTTATGGGATCATTGGGAAGGAAAATAAGATAACATATGAAAGTAGCATCCAGAGGCCCTTCTACATAGAAGACTCTTAAACACAGACGACTACTATTTTATAAATATTGTGATCTTAAACATGACATTTGAAGTTAGAAATCACAAGTATTACTCCTGGTTGAGGAAATTACTAAGGGTTTGATCATGGGTTATTCACAACCCATACAAAATATCTCTTAGTCCATTATAAAATGCAGATAATCTACTCTCTGTGCCTATCTAAAAAAAATGATTTAAGAACAAATTAGAAAATGCCTGGGGAACAGAATATCAATATAAATTTAGTATAATTAATTTCAAATAGCATTCATAAAATACTTTTTAAAATTCAAGAATAAGAGCAAGAAAAAATTTTAGCAATTAAATGTTTAGTCTATTAATCAACTGTGGTATCTTTTCATTTTCATAGACCAATTTATTACCCTATATTTAGCTAGAATTATACAACTACGTGCTACATGCCCTCTAAGATTCTTTCCAACTCATAAGGTTTATAATTTTTGATGTCCTCTTTTAAAAACTCCTTACCAAGTCTCTAAGATAGTTCTCAAGAAAACAAAGGTATTTTATATAGTCATTTCAGGTAAGTCTTTTCAATAATAAACTTCTCCTTTATGTCCTAGATACTATTTACCATGTAAGCCTCAACTCCTATCACTTCCCACATAGTCCTGTAATATATAATTAGTCCCTGGGACATCATTTCTCTATTCTTTTCAAGTGGCTTCCCTTCGCCTAGAAGACCTCCCTTGCTTTTACCTTTTATCATGGCATTTCCCATCCTGCAGTGAAATAGCCTTATTTGCATGTCTTTGTCTTTTGGTAGATCTGTTACTGAACAAAGGAGACCATGTTCATCTCTCTTCTTTCATCACAGCACACAGTGCTTGACCCATAACAGATACTTAGTAAGTGTTAAATTAAATAAATTTTTTGAAAAATCATGTCAATCTTGAAAACTTCCTATGACTCCCTAGAGTACCAATGACAGCTTGGGTCAATTGCCTAAATGATTACAGATACGGTGCCAGTGGTCTGAGATCCCTTTGTAACATCAGACAACTAGTGAATATCCTACAGTCTGAGCGCCCAGCACTTAAGAGCTAACTTCCACTCAAACAACAAACAGTACCACCCTCAAGGATCCAGCAGCCTCCAGAGGTGTCCTTGTGTCAGGCAACTAAGCTTAGCATTGACAGTTCATCATGCCCAAATCTCAAGATTTACAGTTCTAAAGGCAGTCTTGACACAGTTCTTTCATTCTTAGATCTGTTTCCAGTCATGGTCCATAAAGAAAATTACCAGTTTCTCAGTACAAATACCAATTTAAAAGACACAAAATAAAGTCTCCCCTTGTGAGTTGGCCTAACCCCTACCAAGTTTAATTAATTACCTTCAGAAGGAAAATGTGGCTCATTGTTTTCTACCTGGTTTTCTAGACCTTCTCAGATGGAAGAACAGGTTATATTCTCCAAGCATGGTGACATGGATTACGTGCACATACACATACACACATTATTTTGTATTACCCATTAAAATGTGACATTGAAAATCCTCCAGTGAAATGTGAAATCTATGCTCCCTTCTTACATCTGGCTGGACCTTTGTAACTGCCTCTACCAATACGATACAGTGGAAGAAATGTTACATGACTTCTGAGGCTAGCGTGTAAAGGACAAAATGACTTTAGCTTGGCTGACCCTCTAATTTGAGACAGTTGCTCTTGGAACACAGCCACCATATTGTAAGGTAGCCCAGGCAATATGAAGATGCCCCATATGGGCCTTCCAATTAAAAGCCACAGCAAGGCCCCACCATCAGATCTGTGAGAGAATGACAGTATAGATAATTTCAACCTTCAATATTTGAGACTTCCAGCTGAGACCCACACAAACTGTTAGAGATTATAGGTGATTATTGCTGTTTCAAGCCACCTTGCTTTAGAATGATTTATTATGCACCAATAAATAATCAATGTAGATCTGGCAGACTGCCAAGCCTTGGAAATACCAATTTATAGCTAGACTTCAGGTGGTCTGAGAACTCCCATACTCTGGGCAATTTCTTATTGACAGACTATTTGAAAATAACCACTCTGAACTTCACACTCCTACATTAAATATTACCATTATGAAAGAAATTTTTAAAAAATCATTCAGAAAATACTATACCAAATTCCTGTTTGGTAAAAGCCTCCAGATTGTTTTTAAAGTCCTTAACAATATTTCTCTATCTATTTTTAACTATATTTTCTCTAGCATAGGTCAAAGAGCATAGTTTATTGCTTTTGTTATTTGTTTTGCTTTGGTTCTTAAAATTTATTTCCTCATGCTTTTTTTTTAAAAAAATAAGAGTATATAAATTTTAATTTATTTTATTTTAGATTCAGGGGTACATGTCATGTTTGTTACACAGGTATATTGCATAATGGTTTGAATTAGGTTTCTAGTGTACCTTTCACCCAAATATTGAACATTATATTCAATAAATATTCTTCCAACCCTCACTCCCTTCCTTATGCCCTTTTTAGAGATTCCACTTTCTATATTTCCAACTTTATATCCATGTCTACCCATTGTTTAGCTCCCACTTATAAGTAAGAACATGCAGTATTTCATTTTCTGTTTCTGAGTTAGTTCTCTTAGGATAATGATCTCCAGCTCCAGGCATGTTGCTGAAAGAAGGTGATTTCATCGTTTTTATTGCTGCATAGTATCCTGTGTTTTATATATACCACATTTTCTCTATCCAGTCAACTGTTGATGTATACTTAGGTTGGTTACATGACTTCAGTATTGTGAATTGTGCTGCGATAAACATACCATTGCAGGTGTCCTTTTTATATAATTTCTTTTGAAATTACTCTAAAATTGGCCACATAACTGGAAGTAAAACACCCCTCAGCAAAATTCAGCAAATGCAAAAGAACGGAAATCATAACAAACAGTCTCTCAGACCACAGTGAAATCAAATTAGAACTCAAGATTAAGAAACCCACTCAAAACCACACAATTTCATGGAAATTGAACAACATGCTCTTGAATGACTCCTGGGCAAATAATAAAATTAAGGCAGAAATCAAGTTTTTTGAAACCAAGGAGAACAAAGAGACAACATACCAGAATCTCTGGGACTCAGCTAAAGCAGTGTTAACAGGGAAATTTATAGCACTAAATGCCCATATCAAACAGCTAGAAAGATCTCAAATCGACATACTAGCATCACAATTAAAAGAGACAGAGAGGCAAGAGCAAACTAATCCAAAAGCTAGCAGAAGACAAGAAATAAGACAAGAAGATCAGAGAAGAACTGAAGGAGATAGATTCACGGAAAAACCTCCAAAAAATCAACGAATCCAGGAGCTGGTTTTTTGAAAAAAATTAACAAAATAGATAGACTGCTAGCTAGACTATTAAAGAAGAATAGAGAAGAATCAGATAGGCACAATACAAAATGATAAAGGGGATATCACCACTGATCCCACAGAAATACAAGCTACTATCAGAAAATACTAAACACATCTATGCAAATAAACCGGAAAATCTAGAAGAAATGGATAAATTCCTGGATGCATACATCCTACCAAGACTAAACCAGGAAGAAGTTGAATCCCTGAATAGACCAATAACAAGCTCTGAAATTGAGGTAGTAATTAATAGCCTACCAACTAAAAAATGCCCCTGACCAGACGGATTTACAGGTGAATTCTACCAGAAATACAAAGAGGAGCTGGTACCATTCTTTCTGAAACTATTCCAAACAATTGAAAAGGAGGGACTCCTCTCTAACTAATTTTATAAAGCCAGCATCACCCTGATACTAAAACTGGGAAGAAACACACACACAAAATACTTCAGGCCAATATCCCTGATGAATGTTGATGTGAAAATCCTCAATAAAATACTGGCAAACCAAATCCAGCAGCACATCCAAAAACTTATCTACCAAGATCAAGTTGGCTTCATCCCTGGGATGCCAGGCTGGTTCAACATAAGCAAATCAATAAATGTAATTGATCACATAAACAGAACCAAAAACAAACCACATTATCTCAATAGATGCAGAAAAGGTCTCTGATAAAATTCAAAATCCCTCACGCCTGTAATCCCAGCACTTTAGGAGGCTGAGGTGGGCAGATCATGAGGTCAGGAGATCAAGACCATCCTGGCTAACACAGTGAAACCCCATCTCCACTAAAAATACAAAAAAATTAGCCGGGCGTGGTGGCAGGCACTTGTAGTCCCAGCTACTCGGGAGGCTGAAGCAGAATGGCGTGAACCTGGGAGGCGGAGCTTGCAGTGAGCCGAGATCACGCCACTGCACTCCAGCCTGGGCGACAGAGCAAGATCCCGTCTCAAAAAAAAAAAAAATTCAAAATCCCTTCATGTTAAAAACTCTCAATTAACTAGGTATTGATGGACTATATCTCAAAATAATAAGAGCTATTTATGATAAACCCACAGCCAATACTATATTGAATGGGCAAAAGCTGGAAGCATTCCCTTTGAAAACTGATACAAGACAAGGATGCCCTCTCTCGCCACTCCTATTCAACATAGTATTGGAAGTTCTGGCCAGAGCAATCAGGAAAGAGAAAGAAATAAAGGGTATTCAAATAGGAAGAGAGGAAGTCAAGCTGTCTCTGTTTGCAGATGACATGATCTTATATTTAGAAAACCCCATCATCTCAGCCCCAAAACTTCTTGAACTGATAAGAAACTTCAGCAGTCTCAGGATACAAAATCAATGTGCAAAAATCACAAGCATTCCTTTACAACAACAATAGGCAAGTACAGAGCCAAATCATGAATGAACTCTCATTCACAATTGCTACAAAGAGAATAAAATACCTAGGAATACACCTAACAAGGGAAGTGAAGGACTTCTTCAAGGAGAACTACAAACCACTGCTCAAGGAAATAAGAGAGGACACAAACAAATGGAAAAGCATTCCATGCTTATGGATAGGAAGAATCAATACTGTGAAAATGGCCATACTGCCCTTGTAAATTCAATGCTATTCCCATCAAACTACCATTGACATTCTTCACAGAATTAGACAATAACTATTTTAAATTTCATATGGAATTAAAGAAGGCCCCATACAGCCAAGACAATCCTAAGCAAAAATAACAGAGCTGGAGGCATCATGCTACCTGACTTTAAACTATATTACAGGCTACACCATGGTGCTGATACCAAAACAGACATATAGACCAATAGAGCAGAACAGAGAACTCAGAAATAATACCACACATCTACAACCAACTGATCTTCAACAAACTTGACAAATACAAGCAAACGGGAAAGGATCTCCTAATCAGTAAATGATGCTGGGAAAACTGGCTAGCCATATGCAGAAAACTGAAACTGGACCCCTCCCTTACACCTTATAAAAAAATTAACTCAAGATGGATTAAAGACTTAAATGTAAAACCCAAAACTATAAAAACCCTAGAAGAAAACCTAGGCAATACCATTCAGGACATAGGCATGGGCAAAGACTTCATGACAAAAACACTAAAAACAACTGCAGCAAAAGCCAAAATTGACAAATTAGATCTAATTAAACTAAAGAGCTTCTGCACAGCAAAAGAAACTATCATCAGAGTGAACAAGCAACCTACAGAATGGGAGAAAATGTTTGCAATCTACCCATCTGACAGAAGTATAATATCCAGAATTTACAAGGAACTTAAACAATATTTATAAGAAAAAAATAAACAACCCATCAAAAAGTGGGCAAAGGATATGAAAAGATGCTTCTCAAAAGAAAAGAAGACATTTATGCAGCCAACAAATATATGAAAAAAAGCTCAACATCAATGATCATCAGAGAACTGCAAATCAAAACCACAATGAGATACCATCTCATGCTAATCAGAAGGGCAATTATTAAAAAGTCAGGAAACAATAATAGATGCTGGTGAGGGTGCAGAGAAATAGGAACACTTTTACACTGTTGGTGGGAATGTAAATTAGTTCCACCCTTGTGGAAGACAGTATGGCAATTCCTCAAGAATCTAGAACCAGACATACCATTTCACCCAGCAATCCCATTATTGTCTATATACCCAAAGGAATATAAATCATTCTACTATAAAGACACATGTACACATATGTTTACTGCAGCACTATTTACAGTAGCAAATACATGGAACAAACCCAAATGTCCATCAATGATAGACTGGATAAAGAAAATGTGGTACATATACATCATGGAATACTATGTAGCCATAAAAAGAAATGAGATTATGTCCTTTGCAGGGACATGAATGAAGCTGGAAGCCATCATCCTCAGCAAACTAACACAGGGACAGAAAACCAAACACCACATATTCTCACTTGTAAGTTGGAGTTGAGCATTGACAACACATGGAAACAGAGAGGGGAACAACACAAACCAGGGCCTTTTGGGGGGTGGAGGTTGAGGGGTGGGAACTTAGAGGACAGGTCAATAGCTGCAGCAAACAACCATGGCACCCATATACCTATGTAACAAACCTCCACGTTCTACATATGTATCCCAATTTTTTTAGAAGAAAGAAAAAAATTATAGTAACTCAGAAAATTAAGGTATTATTATTAGTGAGGAAATAAGATAGCAAGAGTATTTGTAGTAGGACAATAAAACCACAATCAAGCAAATTTATACACAGCATATTAACTAGGGAAAAACTGCTTTAAAAGGTTTCCTTGGATTTGGGGTAAGTAACTGATCTGTTTCTTTTCTATTTTCTGTTATTTTTCCAAATGTTTTCTAATGGAAGGTATTTTTTAAATTAATTTTTTCTTATCCTTGCTTTCTCTTTCTTTTCATTATTTTTTCCACTCATAAGTTAGCATACCACTTGAGTTTGATCTCTGGATTCCAAAAGTACTAGTTTAAACACATCCCAGCCACTTTCTATCAGTGTGAACTTAAGTAAGTTAGTAACCTCATAGGTTTCCAAATCTGTAAAAATTAATATACTAGTAGCATCTCCATCCCCAATTGCTGGGAAAATTAAATGAATAATCAAAAGAAAGCTTTTAGTACTGTCCCTGCTACAGAGTTCATCATTCAATAAATGAGATCTGTTACTATGTAATATTTTGCCTGTCATTTGTCCTACTGTGTCCTCCTTTACCTAATTTCAGAAAAATACAGTCTTGTTAATAGAAGAAGGCACAGCAAACATTACCTAACCAAAGTAAACATTTGTGTTCTTTCCTGTGGCATTGACTTGTGCAAAAAGATTTGCCAAACTCCCAAGAGGTAGTGTTTGTGAAATAGTGTTTCCTGAAAATATCAGGAAGGTGTCCATGTTACAAAAAAGAAGAAATCCACCCAATGAACATTGGTATTATTCCTTTGCCCCTATTTGGTTTCCTCAAAACTGAACTAGTATGCCAGTCAAATTATTGTCTGTGGGCGTGATGGGTGCACCAAGATCATTCTCTAAACCTCAATAAAACAGTCTCTCTCTACTTTCTACATTTTTCTGAATTTACAACATTTGCCAAGTCATATGCAAGTGACTTCTCAATATAAATGTTGCAAGGCTTTAAACAAGGACATGTCACATAAAATACAAAAACCTTGCTATTAGGAATTTCTTGGTTAAAATTTCAGTGCACATCCTTAGAACACATATTGATTTTGTTTGGCTATATCATGATATATATGTGAATCATATTAGTATAAACTCACAAGAATATGCAATTATTCACACATTTTTAACCATTTCCTGAAATTCACTCATGCTTAAAAAAAAGAATCTTTCAGCGTTGGAAAACACAATCATTTAAAAATGCTATTTGCATTAGAGTTTTCCAGAGAAATAGAACAAATGGATGTTATAAACATATATATGTGTATATGTGTATATACATATATTTATATGTAAGAGAGAGAGAGAAAGCACGTAGAGAATTATTATAGGGAATTAGTTCACACAATTATAGAGGCAGAAAAGTCTCAAGATCTGCAGTTGGCAAGCTGGAGACCCAGGAGAGCCAATGGTAGAGTTCCAGTCAGAGTATTAAGGCCTGTAAGCCAGGAGAGCTGATGGGGTAAATTCCAGTCTGAAAGCCAGGAGGCTAGAAACTTAGGAAGATCTGATATCAGTTTGGGTCTCAAACTGTCCTACTCAAGGAAAAGACCACTGTCCCAGCTCAAGCAGCCAGGCAGGAGTCCCTTGTGACATACATAGGGTTAACCTTTTTGTTCTATTCAGGATTTCAACTGGCTATACTAATTTACATTTCCGCCAGCAGAGTATAAGGGTTTCCTTTACTCCACATCCTCACCAACACCTGTTATCCTTAATTTTAGGATAGTGGCCGTTCTAACTGGAATGAAGTAATGTCTCATTGCAGTTTTAATTTGCATTTCCCAAATGATTAGTGATATTGAACATTTTTTCATATACTTGTTGGTCACTTATGTATCTTCTTTTGAGAAATATCTACTCGGGAACTGCTGCCCAGTTTTCATTCAGGTTGTTTCTGTTATTGTTGTTGTTGTTACTGAGTTGTTTGAGTCTTTTATATATTTTGGATTATATTCCTTTACCAGATGTAGAGTTTACAAACATATTCTCCCAGTCCATAGTTTATCTCTTCACTCCGATGATTGTTTTCTTTGTTGTGCAGAAGATTTTTAGTTTGTCTTCGCTTTTGCTGCCTGTGCTTTTGAGGTTTTATCGAAAAAATTCTTTGCCTAGACCAACGTCATGGAGTCATGTCCTTTATGCTTATAGTTTTGTAGTATAGGGGTCTTCCATTTAAGTCTTTAATCCACTTTGAATTCATTTTTGTATATGGTGAGGGATTAAGAGTCTAACTGCCTTCTTCTGCATCATATCCAGTTATACCAGCACTATTTATTGCAGGGGTTTCTCTTTCTCTATTGTGTGTACCTGGCACCTTTGCTTAAAATCAATTGGCTATAGATGTGTTTACAAACAGGAATAATTTGACTTCCTCCTTGCTAATTTGAACGTTTTTACATTTTGTTCTCTTGCTTGATTGCTCTGACTAGAACTCCCAGTACTATGTTGAATAAAAGTGGTAAAAGTGGGGATATTTATCTTATTCTCAATCTTAGAGAGAAAGCTTTTTCAGCTTTTCCCCATTCCGTATGATGGTAGCTCTGCGTTTGTCTATATGGCCTTTATTATGTTAAGGTGTTTCTTGTATAGTTTGTTGAGTTTTTATCATAAAAGAATGTTGATTTTTTCAAATGCTTCATCTGCATCTATTGAGATAATTATGATGTTTTGGCCTTCATTTTGTTGATCTGACATATCATGTTTATTGGTTTGAGTATGCTGAATAAACTTTTCATCCTTGGGATTAATCCCCTTGGTCATGATAAATAATCTTTTTGATGTGCTGTTGTATTCAGTTTGCTAGCTAGTATTTTGTTGAGGATTTTTTTCATCTATGTTCATCAGAGATATTGGCTGGTAGTTTTCGTGTGTGTGTGTGTGTGTGTGTGTGTTTCCTTGTCTGGTTTTGTAATCAAGGTTACGTCCAGTTTTTGATTATTTGAATAATCCTACTATAAACATTATTTTACATGTCTTCTGGTAAATACATCAGTCCTCATTTATCCATGATCCAAGATCCCCAAGGGGTGCCTGAAACCATGCATAATATTGAATGTCATAAATTCTCTATATTTGCCTACACATACATACCTTTGACAAAGATTAATGTATAAGGTATAGTCTGAGATTAACAATAATAAGTAATAATTAAAAGGCTACAACACTATAATAAAAGTTATATGAATGTGATTTCTCTCTCTCAAAACACCTTATTGAAATGCACTCACCTATTTCTAGACCATGGATGACCATGGGCAACTGAAACTGTGTATAAGGGGAGACTGCTGTACATGAACAAATTCCTTTGTTATGTACCTATAAATGGAATTTCTAGATTTTAATGTTTGCATTGTTTTCAGCTTTAGTACACTCTCGAACACAGTTGTCAAAGTAGTTGTGTCAATTTACATTTTTACCAACAGTGTATGAGAGTTCTTGTTGCTGCAAGTCTTCACCAATATTCAATATCTATTTTTTAATAATTTTAGTTTACAAATATTATAAAGTGGTTTTAATTTGCATTTCTCTTTGACTAATGAAATTGAGTACTGTTTCACATATTTATGGTTAATTTGGATATCCTTTTTTTGTTGTTGTTGTTTTTGTTTTTGAGACAGAGTCTTGCTCTGTTGCCCAGGTTGGAGTGCAATGGCATGATCTTGATTCTGCAAACTCCGCCTCTCAGGTTCAAGTGATTATCATGCCTCAGGCTCCCAAGTAGCTGGGATTACAGGTGCATGCCACCATGCCTGGCTAATTTTTGTATTTTTAGCAGAGACAGGGTTTTGCTATGTTGGCCAGGCTGGTCTCGAACTCCTGGTCTCAAGTAATCCACCTGCCTCGGCCTCCCAAAGTGCTGAGTTACAAGTATGAGCCACCATGCCCAGCTGACATCCTCCTTTATAAAGTGGCTATTCATATCTTTTGTATATTTTTTGTATATGATTATCTTTTATTATTATTGACTTGTTGAAATTATTATATTCTCAAAACAAGTCCTTTCTCAAGTATAGATATTACAAATTTCTTTCCCTGTCTCTTCCATGCATTTTAATTCACTTTATGATACTTTTGATTAAACATTAGTTTATTTCCATTTGGTCCAATTGATGTTTTTGAGGTTATTAATGTTTTTCCATTACAGTTAGAGCTTCTGTATTTTTTTGAAATTGTATTTGTCTACTACAAAATCATGAAGATATTCTTTTTTTCTATACTCTGTAATGTTTTTCTGTTCACTTTTAGAATTATATCATTAATTTATACCATTTTTGCTATACTAAATGGTGTTTGATATATATATATATACACACATACCATATAAATTATATATATACACATACCATATAAATTCGCCTCCATACTATGTTTGTAATAGTATAAACTAGGTTCAAAAATTAAGGTCAATTCTATATATTCAATTGACATGGCGTTATTTGTTGAAGGAAACATTCTTTCTCCATGGCTGCAGACATTTTGAGTACTAACTTTAGCTCAGTTATTACACAAATGCAAAATAACAAGCATTGTTTTTATTTTTATCATGTATCATTTTATTTATCATTGTTGTCATTTATCTTCCAGTTGAGTAACAGAGCCAGGTCTGTAACTCAGGTATCCTATAAGCTGGTTCAATGTTCTCCAAGTTTACCGTGCTCTTTCTAAAGCTTTACTAAATTAGTCCAAGAGAGAGCTGCAGCATTGCCACAAGAAAATTAGCATCTGAAATGCAAAATGCCTTCAGAAGCAAGGCAGGACATATTAATAAGACAACAGATAATGGTGTGAACTATGGACAGTTGAGAAGTACAAGTCCAAAGGCTTTTAAGTTCATTCGTTTTTCTCATAGGTTTAACATTGGAATTTATTCCTCTTGCCATTTTGAAATAAGAGTAAGAAAACATCTCAAAGCAAGAATTTGAATTCAAAGTCATGACACTTTCTGGATATTTAACAGTGTGAGAGGGAGACAAACAGAAACATATACAATGGCCAGAAACAGTTCTAGTAAACATTTTTAATTCACAGACTTAAAGTCACAGACATTAGTTTTAGCATTTGACCTTAATCTGATGCAAATGCCCATGGCCCTACATTTGCCTTGGTTCAGAAATAGAGGGCAAAAATGAGAATATTGGTGTTTCATTTTGGGAGACAAGAGGCATACTAAAAAAATGCATTATGGATTTTGTCCATACTAGCTTTCTCCACTTGCTCTCCTCACATTTTGTCTTGAGATCACTCTGATTGGGCTTTTTGTTATCCCCTGGCTCAAACACAATATCTACTATAGAAGTCACCCATGAATTCCAGGTTCCAAAATGACATTCAATTTGCAGTCCTCATCTTATGCAATTAGCAGTGGATAACCAATTTGACCATTCTCTACATCTTCAAATATTTTCACTAGGCTTCCTATATATAGTTTTCCCTTGGTTCTTCTACTTCATGACCTATTATTTCTTGATTTCTTCATTAGCTCCTTCTTGAATCTGTAATTACTAGCATTTGAATTTTCATTTGGCACAGTAAGTAGATCTCTCATCCACCTACTTTCCTCATTAAATGAAACTCATGTAGTCCCATTAATTTAAATACAATCTATACACAAATATCTCTCTGCTCAAACCTCTTTCCTCATCTCCTGACTTATATATCTAATAGCCTACTTGTATGTCTACGTTGGGAATGGAACAGGCAACTCAAACTTAATATGTACAAAATGAAATGTCTGATCTTCATTTCTACAATTTTCCCTATCCCAATAAACAGTAGTTCCTCCAGTTGTTGAAATACAAAAATTAGTTCAACTCTGATTCTTCCTTTACCCTCAAGTGCTACATCTAATTCATTAGCCAAACTTAGAAGATGTTCACTTAAAATTCAACTAGAATTTAACCACTTCTTACAACCTTGTACTATGGCCAGTTACATATGGCCACAAATTCTTTGAGAGTTCTCCCATCAGGAAATGAGGTTTCAATTCCCTGCCATGGAATTTGGGTGGGCTGTCTGACTGCTTTGACCAATACAATATGAGAGACTGCTTTGACCAATATAGCATGAGACAAAGAATAGGCCAGTTTCTAGATCTAGGTCTTAAGACACCGACAGCTACCACTTCTGGTCTTTCGGGATACTTGTTCTTGCAGTCACAAACTGTCATGCAAACAGTTTGGATACCATGCAGGAAAGCCCATGTTGGGAGGTCCTGAGACTATATGGATGGAGGGAGACACTCACCTGAGTCTGACCTTCTAGATGTCCCTGTCAAGACACCAGGCATGTATGTGAAGCTGTCTTGGATCCTATAGACAAGCCATCAGCTGAGTATCTCCAAATGAACTCACTTAGGCCCTCATGGAGCAGAAATGCCCAGCTGAGGGACCAGCCCATGTCCTTCACCCATTAACATGTGATACATAATACAACAATTGTCATTATAAGCCACCAAGTTTTGGAGTAATCTTTTCAAAGTGATAGATAATCAGCTCATACTCTTCCAAGGTACCTGCATCCCTCTCTTAGATAACTTAAAGCCTTCTAACTAATCTCTGATCTCCTTCATTCTAAGCTTGATCTTTCCATTCTCTTTACAAATCATCCAGAGTAACCCTTTAAAAATATATTACTCTTTTGATCAAAAACCTCCAGTGGATTCCTGTCTCACTAAGATTAATAGCCAGGTCTTCACAACAGCTTTGATAGCCCTACATGATCTGAACCTCCTCTAATGTTCTGACCTTATATCTTACCATTATTTATTGTACTCACTCCACTTCAGAAATACTGGCTTCACTGAAGTTCCTGGAACACACCAAGCACACTCCCACTGCATTCACAATTGCACTTCCATTTACTATTCCCTATGTGCAGAAGACTTCCTCTCATCACCCACATGGCTCACTCATAAACACACTGCATCTGTGCAAAAACTAAAGCAATGCACATGCCTTAACCTTTGCATATCAAGGACCTCTCTCCAGAGTATCAAACTGTATGCTCTGTTTGTGTATTAGTTTTATAAGTTTTTACAGGAATAAAATTCACAAGCTTATAAAAGCACACATTTTTAAAACATGGCTTATTACTTCCCTTCATCCTCTGCTCAAATGCCGTCTTCTAAGAGAAGACTCCAATGATCACTGTATATAAAATAACATCGCAATAACCCCATTCCAGCTTGGCCTAACATCCTACATTATTCATTTTCTTTCCTGAACCATAAACATTGCCATGTATAATACCTATTCACTTGTTTATTTCCTGTCTCATACTTTTTTATAATTTTATTGTATTCATATACTTCTTTAAGAACTTTAAGAAACTATATTTAAACCTTCGTTGTTTTTAAATTTACAAAAAGTCTATCATGTTTATAATCTTTGGGAATCCATTTTTCATATAATAATTTATTATTAAGATTTATCCATACATTTCATGTTTTTATACTTTGTTCATTTTGCCTGTGGTATTATTTTGTGACTATACATCAAAGTACTTAATGCACTATTGTTTAGTTGGGATTGAGATGATTTTCAGATTTGCCATTATGAGTAGAGCTACAATAAATATTATTGTATATGTCTTCTACTGTATTATGTATGAGAATTTTACTTGGCCATACACCTAGCATTATCCTGGGTACTTGCATGTAATGTTTTATCTATTACTCTTCTTGCATTAGGTCATGTTTCCCCTGAAAACCATTTAAGCTTCCTAGGTCCCAACATTATACATCTGGCCCAACATATCAACCTGTGCAGGGCATTTGGTGGTTGTTTTTTCACCATTTATCCCCTCTTTCCTCCATCAAGAGTACCCTACTTTTTTCTTGATAAATTCCCTTCATTCTCATTTTCAGCCATTTAGGATGGTGCCAGACCTAGGAATAGAACTGAGTGGCAGGGCCACTCAATGCACCCTATCCTCTCTATCCACAGATATCACTGGTTCAGGGATAGCTAGGTAAGCCATTTAGAGATCTTTGCTGCAGCTTTTGGGAGGAAGGGTTTTATTTATCTTCTATGTAATTTATCAACCACATGCTCTCATCTCTTCATTTGGTAGTGAAAGATACGAGGCTTATAATCTGGGAATGAAGCAAATCCTGGGGACACAGTGTCAAGAAACAATAACAGAGAAACCAGGTCCTGGTCACATCTGGAGGATTACTATGGTCCAAATAAGCCAAATCTAAATTGAATTCTATCCTTGGAATTGCAAGCTTTTATGATCTAACAATCTCCATTTTTCTTTTTCTTTAAGCAGAGTTTATGTTACTTATTTCATTTTATCCCTAATTTTATCTCAATTATTTTCTGTATATCAACCCTTTACTCAGATGTTCCCAGCCAGGTCCCTTGTTTTCAAATACTTAACTGGCATGTATTATTTTCTACCTCTGACTGGCAAATTGTCACCCACTCTTCAAATCCCAGCTTTATTCTCATGCCTTTTATGAACCCTGCCTTGATCACTCCGGAACATGACAGGACACCGTGGCATTTTTCTGCTGCTTCTTTGTGGGGTGATGTTTTGTTCTTATCATCTCTTTTAGAGTCTTCTGTTTAATGGACATCTTCTCATGTGTTTGTCCCTTCATCCAACCTGTAAGTTTTTGAGTTCAGGGACCATGAGTTTTATTTCATTATCTCTTCCAAGACAGTAAATCTTTATTAAATAAACACACTGCATCTGTGCGTATTACATGTGGTAGCCAAATTCTCACTCCGGTTTCTCCATTTCAAGTATACAGATTCTGTTTTGAGGGGAAAATCCTGTGACCCCATCACTGCAAAAACTAAAGCAATGCACGTGCCTTAACCTTTGCATATCAAGGACCTCTCTCCAGAGCATCAAACTGTATTCTCTATTTGTATATCAGTTTTATAAGTTTTTACAGGAATAAAATTCACAAGCTTATGAAAGCACACATTTTTAAAACATGGCTTAATACTTATAGATGATACAGTAAACAATTGGTAAAAAGTCTGTCATGAGTATACAGCAGAAAAACTTGGCACATCTTACAAAATGTTTATAAGCATTTATAAACAAAAAGAAAAATAAATAACTCCTAAAAACAGGATACTGATTAGAGGCATGTATAGAATGTGAGTATCAAACTATGAGTGGAATCTATTGATCTAATGTGACCCTAGGGTCACATTAGAGAAATAAAAGATTTAGAAGTTGGGGCATAAAAAAGAGGACCTATACTCAAAGCTTTGAGAGATGGCTGGTGATGCTATTGTGTTTGTTTGTCAGGAACCAGTGATGACAGCATTCCAAAAATATTTTACTGTTTTTTCTAAATTTAGCTAAATTCATTTCACAAAAATTCTACTCATATGGTTCTGAAAAGTTAATGTAGTGATTTAGACAATTAATGTCTAAATCCTGTTCTCCAGAAAAGCATCTGAATCACTTAAAAAAAATTTTGTGTTGATGTATAAGTTATAATTACCAAAGAATGTGTAATTCTCACATTTGTATTACCCTGTTCACTACAAAATTTTAAAATACTATAGCATATATGCTATGGTATATAATATAGACAATAAATCAACAAATATTAAACAGTATTTTCTATTTAGAATGGGTTCCCTTGATTAGGTGGTAGAGAAAGTGGTGAGATTGAGGGAAAGGAGATGGGCTTTTATTTTTGCTTTTATAAAGAACATTAAAAAGTCATTTTTTCCCAGACAACTTTATTTTGTTTTCTTTCAGGAAAGATCTTTCCCATAAATATCTCATATCCCTGATCATAAACAATGACATTAAGTTCATCTCTTGCTCCATGGGGTAATAATTCCCCACAAGCTGCACAGACTTATTACCTCAGGAGTTTTTAACAGTACAGGTACTTCGGGCCCTATCCCAGCTCTATCGATCCAGAATGTCCCTGAGTGGGACTGGAGTCCTTTAATTTTCCAAAGCCAGCTTACTAGGGTCATGTATCTGCCTTTGCAATCACTGGTATTACTGCTCACTGCCTGCTCACATCTGTGTCCATTTTTCCGGGTTCTCCAAACCTCTAAAATGATGATTAATATGCAAAGAAATGATTATATCATCACATAAATCTTGTAATCATTTGTCCAGAAGGTACTACTAATGCGTTAAATGTGTTAACAATCCAACCAAGCAATGCAGTCATATCATATAGAAATGAATCTTGAAACTGCAGCCATATCCAATTGACATGTTAGGCCTGAGTGGGATGGGTGGAAAGTGGAGTGGACCTGGGTAAGAGAGGGCCTGATCCAGAGTGATAAATCATGTGTGTATTAGTCTGTTCTCACACTGCTATAAAGAACTAACAGAGACTGGGTAATTTATAAATAAAAGAAGTTTAATTGACTCACAGTTCCACAGGCTGTACAGGAGGCATGGCTGGGGAGGCCTGAAGAAACTTACACTTATGGCAGAAGGGCAAAGGGGAAGCAAGCACATCTTCGCATGGCAGCAGGAGACAGAGAGTGAAGGGGGAAGTACTACACTTTTAAACAACCAGATCTGATTACCAGTCACTCACTATCATGAGAAGAGCAAGTGGGAAATCCGCCCCCATGATCCAGTCACCTCCCAGCAGGCCCTTCCTCCAACACTGAAGATCACAATTCAACGTGAGATTTGAGTGGGGACACAGAGCCAAACCATATCAATGTGCTGCACAGGGCTGACCCTCAGAAGATAGGAAGTTGTAATAATGATAATATCCTACCACCCTCTGTGTACTCTGACTATTTCATGTGAATATTCTGATTAAAGAGGTCAAATGTGATAGGTAAAGCACAGTGGCAGGAAGGTGAACTTAAGAGCCAAGCCAACGTCCAGTCTCTCAGATAAGAAGTCCTATCAGAGGTAGGCAGGTTGTCAGGACCCTAGGCAAGCAGATTGTGCTGCAGAAAAGAGAAACTAGGCCAAAACCCAGTGGCATAGACTGGGCATGCATTTTCCAGTTATGGGCCAAAACTGGTCATTGGATGAATAAAAGAATGTCATTATAGGCTTAAATGGCATATGTGAGATGGTGGACATAGGACAATGGATTTATTCCTCTACACCAATTTATAAGGTATGATAAGTATGAAAGCATAGCACAAAATGATTTGATAAACATGAAGGGCCCAAGACAAACTGCTGAAAAACTGTTAGTTTGAAACTGTGCAGGAACTGAGTATGCCTTAGGAACAGGAAAAAAAAAATTAACAGAATTTCATGAGACATATAAGAAAACCACATTTTTATCAATTTAAAAGTAATATATCAAAGACCAGAGTGAAATCTAAAAACAGAATAATGCTGGCTAAGTTAAGGAAAGAGTTCTTTTCTGACTGAATTCATAGAGAATAGCTTCAAGAATATTTATGGAAAGCTATTCAAGAAATCATTAACAGTGATTGAAAGAGTGACAAGCATGGACATTGAGAGAAAAGAATCTTACTGTAAAGTACATGCCCTTTCACAACATTTAAATTTTATAGTGTGTACAGCTATTCAAAAATTAATGACTTTTAAAACAAGAAGTGTTTCAGTTTCTCCCTTTTATTTTTTTATACATGGATAAATTGATATTCTGAAATCAGTGATCTAAAATACTTCCATCAGCCAATAGCACCTCAGCAAACAACATAGTACTAAAGAGTTGTGGGACCAATAAATTCTAGACTTTTGGTAAAAACAAACACCAAAATAATATATGTAAAGCTCAACAAGATTCAAAAGTATATGGCAGTCATGTTATTAGTTTGGTAACATTCACTAGAATGGGCAGGAAGAGTCACACAACCTGGTCAACTGTCTTAGTTTATTTTCTGCTGCTGTAACAGAAAACCACAGACTGGGTTCTTCATAAAGGAAAGAGATGTATTTGGCTCACAGTTCTAGAGGCAAGGAAGTCCAAGATTCAGAGTCCACATCTGGTGAGGGCCTTGAGGAAGGGATCACACAGAAACAAGGGTGAGAGAGAGTGACAGCACACTGAACAGACAGAAAAAATGGGGCTGGGCTCCTTTTTATCAGGAACTCACTATGGAAATAACAGCATTAATCTATTCATGAGGAAGGAGCCCTCAAGGCCTAATGACCTTGTGAAGGTCCTGTCTCTAACTTAATACTGCTGCAATGGCAATTAAATTTCAACATAAGTTTTGGAAAGAACATTCAAACCATAGCATCAACCATGCCATAGTTATATATTTAACACAGAATATGTTGTGATCTGTGTGACACTAAGCTAAATCAAGCTATCAAAATTCAGGGGAAAAATTATGTGAAATAAATTCAGATGTCAAATACTGTGACAGAAAGAATGCATGATGCAAATGTAAAGTTAATTGCAATTATAGTAAGTCCAATACTCAAAACAATAAAATAGAATGATATTTCAGTGGTATTCACTTTGAAGAAGATAATTACTAAGGCTTGTAATGCACTTTAGAATTAACAAAGCTATTTCACAGGAAAATCTCTTCTTCCATCCTATAAGTCTTTTAGTAGCATGTATTATTTATTTTTATGTTATATGTGAGAGTAGAGATTTGCTAGAGATCTTGCAACCAGTGTTAGAGATAGGAGTTAAATTCAGGATTTATTTCAATTATGTATGATTTTTCCAGGTCACATTTTGATGAATTAGAAATTCAATCAAACATGGCAGAACCAGTTCTTTTTGAAAATTCTAGTGCTGAATGTCTTCTGCACATTTAGGCAAGGTTAATCAGATTAATCTGAATGGGCTAGTTTCTACAGACGTAGAGACTAAAAATTTCATCTCATCTCAATGACATGTATAACTACACCAACTTACCACTTTCTATATCTAGGTTATTCCTGGCCTCAATGTTTTTTAATTCTTTTTTATGCAGTTAACTGATAATATATCACACATAAAGAAATTGAAAAGTTCAGCTAGGATTTTAGCACAAGTATCAAACACATGCATATAAGTGGATCATCAGACTACTCCTCCCCAAAACATGAAAGTGCTTAAGTAATCTTAGGTTAAAAAAAAGCCCTGAGAAGGAGGGCAGAGCAAGACGGTGGAATAGAATCCTATACCATGTGTCTGCACTGCAAGAACACAAAATTTTAACAACTATATGTACACAGAAAAGCACCATCACAAGAACCAAAAATGAGGTGAGGAATCACAGTACCTCTATTTTTTTTTTTTTTTTCTGAAAACAGAGTCTCGCTCTGTCGCCCAGGCTGGAGTGCAGTGGCGCGATCTCGGCTAACTGCAAGGTCCACCTCCCCAGTTCAAGCCATTCTCCTGCCTCAGCCTCCCGAGTAGCTGGGACTACAGGCGCCCGCCACCACACCTGGCTGATTTTTTGTATTTTTAGTAGAGATGAGGTTTCACCATTTTAGCCAGGATGGTCTTGATCTCCTGACCTCGTGATCTGCCCAACTCAGCCTCCCAGAGGGCTGGGATTACAGGCGTGAGCCACCATGCCCAGCCAGTACCTGGTTTTAACTTCATGTCACTGAAAGAAGCACTGAGGAGGGCTTGAATCACTGACACCACCTTTCCACCCCCCAATAGTGGCTGTGCAGTGCGGAAAGTCTGTGTACTTGGGGAAGAGAGAGCACAGTGACTGGGGAACTTTCCATTGAACTCAGTGCTGCCTTGTTATAGCAGAGAGCAAAGACATGCTTGCCTCAGCCAGCGCCCTTGCATGTAGGGAGCATTTAGACCAGACCAAGCTAGAGGGGACATGCTCATCCCAGTGGTCGGAAGGTCGGAGTTTCACGGGAAGCCTCGCCACTACAGGCCAGAGTGTTCTGGGGTGCTAGGTAAACTTGAAAGGCAGTCTAGGACACAAAGACTGGATTTCTTAGGCAAAGTCTAGTGTTGGACTGGGCTCAGAGGCAGGGGACTAGGGTGGCATATGACTTAAGGAGACACCAGCCAGGAGCAGTTTTGGGAATGCCTGTACCACCCATCCCCCAACTGAAGGCATTGCAGCTCACAGCAACAAAAGTGACTCATTCCTTCTGCTTAAGAGGAGAGAAAAGAGTAAAGAGGACTTTGTCTTCCATCTTGGATAGCAGCTCAGCCACAGTAGGACAGGGCACTACACAGAGTCGTAGGGCTCCTATTCCATGCCCTAGCTCCTGGATGAGATTTCCAGACACACCCTGGGCCAAAAGGGACTCAATGCCCTGAAGAGAAGACGACAGTCCCAGCAGGATTCATCACTGGCTGACTAAAGAGCCCTTAAACCTTGAATAACCAGCAGTAATACCCGTTTAGTATGCCATGTGCTTTGGGCTATGAGACATGTCAACTTCAGGGATGAACCAGCACATTCCCAGCTATGGTGGCTATGGTGAAATAGTTCCTCTGTTTGAGAAAGCAGAAGGAAAAGTAAAGGGGACATTGTCTTACACCAGATAGACAGATAAATATCAGATAGATAGCAGCTCAGCCACAGTGCGGTAGAGCAATAGGCAGGCATTTGGATCTCCAAGTCCAAGCCTAGGCTCTTGGACAGCATTTCTGGACCTGTCCAGGGCAGAGGTCACACTGGCCCATGGTGAGTCTTAAACATGGCAGCATTCACCACAAGCTGAATGAAGATCCCTTAGGCTTTAAATGAACATTAGCCTGTGGCCTGGAAGAACCCTCCATGGGCTGTTGGTGGTGGTGGCCACAGGGAGAAGCTCCTCTGCCTTTAAAAAGGGAAGGGAAGAGCAGGAAGGATCTTTGTATTGTGGTTTGATGCCAGCTTAGCTTTAGTAAAACAGAACATCAGGCTAATTTCTAAGGTTTTTGATCCCTGACTCCCAGAGAGCATCTCTAGACCCTACTAGGACCTGGGGGATCTGGCCATCTTGAAGGGAAGTCCACAAATGTCACTGGCATTGCCACCTGCTGATTGTACATCCTTAGGGCCTTGAGTGAACATAAGTAGTAGCAGATAGTGGTTACAGCAGGCCTTGGTGAGACCCAGTGCTCTTCTGGCTTCAGATCTGACTCAGCATAAGAAAAGAAAACTTTACCATAGAATAATATAGCTGGCAAAAATATCCCTCAAGCATGAAGAAGAAATAAAGACCTTCCCAGACAAACAAAAGGTGAGAGATTTCATCAACAATACACCTGTCCTATAAGAAATGATAAAGGGAATTCTTCAATCTAAAAGAAAGGGATGTTAATAGCAATAGAAAATCATTTGAAGTTACAAAACTCATTGGTAATAGTAAGCATTCAGAAAAACACAGAATATTATAACACTGTAATTAGAATATACAACCTACTCTTAAATAGAAAGACTAATGAACCAGTAAAAAATAATAACTATAAAAACTTTTCAAGACATAGACAATACAATAAGACATAAAAAAACAAAGTTAAAAAGCAGATGAACAGAGTTAAGGTGTAGAGTTTTTATTAGTTTTAATTCCATGTTTTTGTCTGTTTATGCCGTCAGTGAAAAGTTGCCATGAGTTTAAAATAATGAGTTATAAGATAGTATTTGCAAGACTCACAGTAACCTCAAATCAAAAAACATGCAATGGATACACACACAAAAAAAGTTAGAAATTAAAACATACCACCAGAGAAAATCACTTTAATTAAAGGGAAATCAGGAAGGAAGAAAAGAAGGAAGAGAAGACTACAAAACAATCAGAACACAAATAACAAAATGTCAGGAGAAAGTCCCTACTCATCAATAATAACATTGAATGTCAATGGACTAAACTCTCCAATAAAAAAAGAGTGACTGTATGTATATAAAAAAAAGTCACAGTAATCTGTTGCCTACAAGATATACACTTCTCCTATAAAAATACACACAGACTGAAAATAAAGGGATGATAAAAAATGTTCCATGACAATGGAAACCAAAAAAGCCCAGGAGTGGTTATACTTACATCAGAAAAAATAGATTTCAAGACAAAAATATTTAAAAAGACAAAGGAGGCCATTATATAATGATAAAGGGATTGATCCAGCAACAGAATACAATAATTATAAATATATATCCACCCAACACTGGAACACACAGATATATAAAACAACTATGATTAGAGCCAAAGAAAGAGATAGACTTCAATACAATAATACATGGAGACTTCAACATCCCACTTTCAGGACTGAACAGATCTCCCAGATAGAAACTCATCAAAGAAACATCAGACTTAATCTGCACTCTAAAAAAAACAATAAACCTAATATATTGTATTAGTCTGTTCTCACGATGCTGATAAAGACAGATCTGAGGCTAGGAAGAAAAAGAGGTTTAATAGGCTTACAGTTCCACTTGGCTAGGGAGGCCTCACAATCATGGTGGAAGGTGAAAGGCACTTCTTACATGACAGTGGCAAGAGAGAGAATGAGGGCAAAGAGAAACAGGTTTCTCCTTATCAAAGCATCAGATCTCATGAGACTTATTCAATATCATGAGAACAGTATGGGAGAAACCACCCCATGATTCAATTATCTCCCACTGGGTCCGTCCTACAACACCTGGGAATTATGGGAGTACAAGTCAAGATGAAATCTGGGTGGGGACACAGAGCCAAACCATATCATAGATATTTACATAACATTTTATCCAAAGGCTACAGAATACACATTCTTTTCTTCAGCATATGGGTCATTCTCAAGAACAGACCATATGTTAGGGAACAAAACAAGTTCTTAAAATATTCAAAAAATTGAAATACTATTGAGAATCTTCTCTGACCACAATGAAATGAGACTAGAAATCATTAAAAAGATTAATGTTGGCAACAAAACAAAGACATAGAAATTGAACAATACACTCATGAATGACCAGTGAGTAAATAAGGAAATTAAGAAGAAAATTGAAAACTTTATTAAAACAAATGACAATGGAAACATAACATTCCGAAACCTATGGGATACAGTGAAAGCATTCCTAAGAGAAAAATTTATAGCTATAAGGTCTACATCAAAAAAGAAGAAAAACTTCAAATAAACAACCTAATGATGCCTCTTAAAGAACTAAAAATGAAAGAGCAAACTCAACTCAAAATTAGTAGAGAAAAAGGAATAATGAAGATCAGAGTATAAATAAATAAAATTAAAACAAAGAAAACAAAAAAATCAACAAAGCAAAAAGTTTGTTTCTTGAAAAGATAAAATTTACAAACCTTTAGCCAGACTAACCAAGAATGAAGAGAGAAGACACAAACAGAATCAAAAATAAAAAAGGAGACATTGCAACTCATACTTCAGAAAATCAAAGGATCATTAGTGGCTACTATGTACAACTATATGACAATAAACTGGAAAATCTAGAGAAAATGGATGAATTCCTAGACACATACAACCTACCAAGATTGAACCAGTAAGAAATCCATAACCTGAACAGACCAATAACAAGTAATGAGATCAAAGCCATAATAAAAAGTCTCCCAGTAAAGAAAAGTGTGGGACCCAGTAGCTTCATTGCTGAATTCTGCCAAACATTTAAAGAAGAAATGTTACCAGTCCTACTTGAACTATTCTGAAAAATATAAAAGAGAATACTTACAATCTCATTCTATGAAGTCGGTATCACCCTGATACCAAAACCAGAAAAAGACACAACAAATGTAAAACTACTGGCCAATATATCTGATGAATATTGATGTGAAAATCCTCAACAAAATACTAGCAAACCAAATTCAACAATACATTAAAAACATCAATTATCATGACCAAGTGTGACTTACTCCAGGGACACAAAGATGGTTCAACGTGTGCAAATCAATCAGTGTGATACATCATATCAACAGAATGAAGTACAAAAAAAAGATCATTTCAATTGATGCTGAAAAAAACATTTTATAAAATTTAACATTCCTTCATGATAAAAACCCTTAAGAAACTGGGTATAGAGGTAATATATCTCAACATAATAAAAGCCACATATGGGAGACCCACAGCTAGTATCACACTGAACAAAGAAAAAACTGAAAGCCTTTCCTCTAAGATCTGGAGCATGACAAAGATGCACACATTCACCACCATTATTCAACAAAGCAATAGAAGTCCTAGCTAAAAAAAATCAGACAAGAGAAAGAAATAAAGGGCATCCAAATTGGAATGAAAGATATCAAATTATCCATGTTTGTAGATTATATGATTTTATATTTAGAAAAACCTAAAGACTCCACAAGAAAAATATTAGAACTGATCAACAAATTCAGT
This sequence comes from Pan paniscus, assembly GCF_029289425.2. Lineage (NCBI taxonomy): Eukaryota > Metazoa > Chordata > Mammalia > Primates > Hominidae > Pan > Pan paniscus. The sequence continues at coordinate 115,839,124 of NC_073253.2, read as the reverse complement.
AAAGTTACAAGATACAAAATCAACATACAAAAATCAGCATTTCTATATGCCAATCCAAACATCTGAAAAATAAATAAAAAATTATCTATTTTACAATAGCCATACATAAAGTTAAATTTCACCCAAGAAGTGAAATATCTCTACAAGGAAAACTATAAAATACTGATGAAAGAAATTGAACAGGACACAAAAAACTAGAAAGATATTCCATGCTCCATGCATTGGAAGAATCAACATTGTTAAAATGTTCATACTACCCGAAGTAATCTACAGATTCAACGCCAATTCCTATGAGAATACTAATGACATTCTTCACAGATACAGAAAAATAATAATAATTCTAAAATTTATATGGAACTACAAAAGACCCAGAACGGCCAAAGCTACCCTGATCAAAAACAATTACCAAAAACATTACCTTATTTCTGATTATACCACAGAGTTATAGTGACCAAACAGTATGGTACTAACATAAAAACAGGCACATATAGCAAAGAAACAGAATAGAGACCCCAGAAACAAATCCACACATCCAGAGTGAACTCATTTTCAACAAAGGTACCAAGGACATACACTAGGTAAGACAGTATCTTCAATAAATCTTCAATAAGTGGTAATGAGAAAACTGGATATCTATATGCTGAATGAATGAAACTAGACCCTTACCTCTCATCACATACAAAAATCCAATCAAAATGGATTAAAGACAAATCTAAGACTTCAAACAATGAAACTACTCAAAAAAATATTAGGGGAACTCTCCTGGACATTGGCTTGGGCAAAAATTTCTTGAGTAATATCCCACAAGCATAGACAACCAAAGAAAAAAGAAACAAACGGGATCACATCAAGTTAAAAAGAAACAATCACTGCACTGCAAAAGAAACAATCAATTAAGTGAGAAGACAACACATAGAAGGGGGGAAAATATTTGCAAACTACCCATCTGACAAATAATTGTCAACCAGAACATAAAACGAGCTCAAACAATTCTACAGGAAAAATAATAATGATCCAATTAAAATGGGCAAAATATTTAAATAGATATTTCTCAAAAGAAGCCATATCAGTGCCAAACAGGCAAATGAAAAGGTGTTCAACATCACTGATCATCAGAGAAATGCAAATCAAAATTACAGTGGAATATAATCTCTCTAGTTGAAATGGTTTTATCCAAAGGCAAGCAATAACAATTGCTGGAAAGGATGTGGAGATAAGGCAACACTGGTACACTGTTGGTGGGAATGTAAATTAGTATGACCACCATGGAGAACAGTTTGGAGGTTCCTCAACAAACTAAAAATAGAGCTACCATGTGATCCAGCAATCCCACTCTAGGTATACACCAAGAGATAGGAAATCAGCATATCAAAGATATATCTGCACTCCTATATTTGTTGCATCACGGTTCACAATAGTCAAGACTTGGAAGCAACCTAAGAATCCATCAATAGATGAATGGATAAAGAAAAGGTGGTACTTATACACAACGGAGTACTATTTAACCACAAAAAATAATGACATCCTGTATTTTCTACAACATGGATGGAGCTGGAAGTCATTTTGCTAAATGAAATAAGCCAGGCATAGAAAGACAAATATCACATGTTCTAATTTGTAGTAACTAAAAATCAAAACACGATGAGTTCATCATGGAGACAGAGTGTAGAAGGATGGTTACCAGAGGCTGAAAAGGGTAGTTGGGGAAGAGTAGCGGGTTGGTGTGGATGGTTAATTGGTACAAAAAATAATTAGAAAAATGAATAAGACCTAGTATTTGACAGCACAACAGGGTGACGATAGTCAAAATAATTTAAAATTGCACATTTGAAAGAACTAAAAGAGTATAATTGGATTATTTGTAAAACAAAGGATAAATGCTTTAGGAGATGGATACCCCATTTTCCATGATGGGATTATAATGCATTGCATGACTGTATCAAAACATCTAATGTACCCCATAAACATACACACCTACTATGTACCCACAAAAAAAATTAAAACCCTGAAGATGGTAATATGCCTAATTTCTAACAAGAACCTATACTTTGTGCTATTAAATCTAAACCTTAACCCAACACCTTACGTCCTCCCCCTCTCCAAATTTGAAATATTTTCTAAACATTATGAGGTTCCAAGTAGCATGAGTTCCAAAATGATTTTTCAGAAGTATCTACATTAAAGCATGTTATTTCAAGAGATGCTAAATAATTTCAAATTGTCAATAATCTAATTATCAGATATGGTTCATATTTCTTTTTCAAAGTATTTAATGGATTGAAATGTAATGATATATTAAAATCCATAGTTAAGAATAAAAGAGACCATAGGAAATGCAACTATATGTAAGCAAACCCTTTGTTTTGCATGAGAAAGTGAACCACCAGAACTACCAAAGAGTTGCCCAGAGTCACAAAAATAACTAATGACAGGGTGAATTATTTGAACCCAGATCTTCTGAAACCTAATGCATATATTTTTTCATCACATCAGTGCAAGTTTAATTAGTTGTATTAGTAATGATCATTTGAAGCAATTTGCAAAAAGAACACAGATACAATGAAATCAAATATCATGTAAGTAGAAGAAAATATAAAGAGGGAGAAAAAAGTACATATGTATTATATAGATATATGCAAGTATACATTTAGATTTAGAGCTATACAAACTCTGAGGAAAACTATATCAAACAAGCAAAAAACTGGAAATTACATCTAGAATTTCAATTTTACAATTACTTCCTACTTACTACTGAAAACTTCCTTTTATGAAAAATATATCAATACCTCAGAAAAGACAGATATTTCTTGGTTCTGAGACCTGAAAAATTTTTATGAGTGTTTAAGAAAATTTCCCCCTCTTCATAAACAACACCTGTCTTCAACAGATTTCAAGAAATTAAGAAATTTTATTGTTGTGTGTCATAGCAATCTTCAGTAAACACCCAGGGTCCAGTGTTACATCTGGGTCTATAAAGGCTATTCTATAATGTAGTAGAAATGAATAGTGGAGAATCTTCTAAAATAAACATACCCTAGATGACTTTTTTTTTTTTCATGTAGCAGTTGGGTCTACTGGTTATTTATGAGAACTCTCAGACAATTCAGAGCTGAAAAGAAAGTTGTTTAATACTGTTTGGGGAAAGGACCAGGCAAGTAAGCAAGGATTCCACATATGATTTTGTAGGTTCAGCCCTGAAGAGAGCTGGTTGAGGATTAGTGAGGGCAGAAATCTAGCCAGTTCTCCAGTTTCCAAGATGTGCAATAGGCTAGTCAACCCAGAAGAAGAGGGTTTTTATAACTTATCTGCTCAGAGGGAGTTTCTTTTTACCTGAATTGAATAAAAACATACAAGCTGTGCCAGCAACACTCTTACATGCAAATGGCAAAGATGAAACTGTTGAGAAAATGAAAGATAGAGCCTTGGTTTCCTTTAATTGGTGGTAGTATAAATGAGTATCTACAGGCTATACCAGTATTCTTCTCAGGAAATAGCTTTGCATCTGTTTAATTCTTAAAGCAAATCAAGTCAGTCCCAGAGATGTATACTGGAAAGCAGAGAAATAATGGCCTTGAGCTGAAGGATTGTGATCACAGAAATTATCAACGTAAAAGTCGACATGGGCTCCTGGTTAGTATGAGCAAGACTGCACCCCAAAAAGCCAACTGGATAAATTAAATTACAGATTATACAGACCTCCAGATAGTCAACGGTTTTGTAAAATGCTTAATGTTTTCATCTGGATAGCATGGTACAAAAAAAAAAAAACAATGAAATTGACCCTGGTAGAAATGGCACTAAAAGCTCACTGGTAATTGGAGAATAGGCGAGTTGTTTACTGAAGTTTCTCTTTGGACTTCAAAACATGCTTTCTGTATGTTTTGGAGTAGAAAAAAAAAAAAGGAGAGTTGAGATAGTTCTATTGTATGCCATTTAAATTGCAAATTTTCCATTTCAGCATTCTCTGAATCTCAGTATGGTACAGGTGAAAAGTTTGATGTTTATATTCAAAGAATATGACTTAGCTGACATACAATTTCTGTCCATGGAAATAAAGTCTTTTTTAATCAATTTTTCAAGATGAAAACATAAAGGTGACAATGGTTAGGATTGTCTTTCATCAACTAAAACAAAAACCTTACTGTGCCTTATGGGAAAATTTTTTTTTTTTTTAGAAACTCAAACATAAAAAAAAAAAAAAAAACCTTTCTAGGTTATATAGAAGATTGTGTCTACAATTTGGAAAAACCAGGAACTTACCCATTTTATAGATAGGCCTTATTGTGGACTAAATGTTTGTGTCCTGCCAAAATTCATATGTTGAAGCCCTAACCCCAAAGTGATAGCATTTGGAAGTGGGATCTTTGGGAAGTAATTAGGTTTAGATGAAGTCATGTGATACGGCCCCCTCCTTCCATGATGGGATGAGTGTTCTTGAAGAAGAGAGATCAGATCTCTCTCTCTCTCTCTCTGTCTCTCACACACACACACCCTACCCCACCACCATGTGAGAATACAGCAAGAAGACTTTCCTCTGTAAGCCAGGAAGCAGATGCTCACTCAGAACCAAACTGGCCAGCACCGTGACTTGAAACTTTCTTGCTCCAGAGCAGAGAAATAAATTCCCATTGCTTAAGCCACACAGTTTATATTATTTTGTCGTGGCAGCCTAAGCTGACAGGTCCAAAACAATGTTATTCAAAACTGACTTATTTTTAACAGTGCTCGATTCTTTTCAAATAAATCTTATATGACACCTATGGGATGAAAGAGCTTGTTAGAATATGAAAAATTTGGAGCAGAGAAAATGTTCCGAATGAGAAAATCAACTCTGCCTTCCCATGAATAAGAATATAGCCTTGTGAATGCTGAATTTGCTCAGTAAATTAATAAATAAACACTAGATATTTTAAAGTTTCTCTTGAAAGAATGTATAGAGATTATTAACATAAATCCTCTCAAATTGGCAATATAAACTTGCATAATAATAAAGGAGCAGTGACCTAGCAAGCATTTGGCTTCATCCTCAATGCTAGTACCATGCTCCCCAAATGGAGAGTGTCTCTCTCATGCCTTCCACTTACTGGAATGTGGAGACAAAGAAAGATATGCTGTAGCTGCTTCTGCTGTGTTTAGGTATCTTTCTTGTGTTCAAGAAAATTCTTAAGAAATTATGAGAGGTGTTTCTGGTATGTTCCTTCCTTCGAATCCCAACCTAACTTGCAATGCTTCAGATTATTGTCCTATTAAACTGGGGACAGTAGAGCTACTCTGGCTAATGTAAGCTGGGAAGGCTGGAATCTAGGCTGTTGTGAGACTTACATGAAATACTATATGCAAGATAACTAACATGAGATCTAAAACATAGTCCTTAGTCACAAATGCTAGTTCTCTTATTTACATCTTATCAGTCTTGTCCCCATTCAGGCAATAGAATTGCCTCTCAGATTGAATCCAAGTTGCAATTTCAATTTTATTATTACCTTTTCTTCCTATCCCTGAATTCCTGTATTACTATTCCATTGTCTCATACCTTCATTAAATATTAACAAAACAATCCTTAAAGTCCTTTAATACCTAGTTTTGTTTTAAAAATGTTTGCCCATTCTACAGTTACATAGCTTAATTTTTAAAATATTAGTTTAGTATTTTAAATCTTCTGTTAAATGTGTTCATGATTTCTGCCCACCATTTCAGATGGTAATCTTGTAAATGATCTTGTAAATGTGACAAGCAAATAAATACTATATATTTATGGACACCCCCGTAAAAGAAAGCACAGAGTATATTGGTAAATATCCTCCCAAGGTGAGTTTGCAAGGAGAACCTACAAAATCTTAGATGACAGTCCTGCCTACACATCTGGTTCTTTCCACACAAGCATTAAACAAACTTGATTTTAAAAATTTGATTCTAAATTTCAGTATGTTTACTATTCTTTCTTGATTGTGTATTATCTGTGAATTTAGTTAGTATTCATTCCATGGATTTAACTAATTTTAAAAAATGTTAAAAAGGGACAAAACAAAACAGAATTTACTGCAGCATGATTAGAGAAGGTGTTGGCAGTTAGACTTAAGTAGAATATTTACTGAATTCCTACTGTATGACTTGCTAGAAAATTTCCTATACCCAATCTCATTCAATGACTACTATTAGTTGATACAATCTGAATATGTTTTTTCCCATTGGTAATTATATACCAAGTTGTAATGTCGTTGAGGTTATTTCAAGCATGATAATTGATTGTGGTGTAGAGAACTAGAAAAAATTCAACACACAATCAGAATTGCGGAATGAAAGACAGTTATTATGTCTGTATGTGTTAGTAACATATTACATATTGCTTTGAAACATAATAAGAGATTACCAACTTTTGAAAATGATTCACTCATTGCTGTGAGTTTGGCTTTAAAATCTCTCTGCAAGAATGTGAAGAAAAAAAGATTATAATGATCTAATGATCTTACAAATACCTTGTGAAGACAATGGAGTATATTTACCTTGAAAATAAAGATATTCAGATTGAAAATTATTTTTTAAACAACAGAAAGTACTTCCACAACAAAATCATGAAGGTGCCAAAATTCAGGCCTGCATGCATCATTATTTAGAAAGATTATGTGTTTGATAAACTGTGGACAATAATCCAAAACAACCCTTCTTCCTGGGTTTGAGAACAGTCCTTCCTATGTAACATAAGACCCTTTGTAAAATGCCTCACTAATATCAAGTTATGGCACAGAGTAGTCCTTAATTTATTTTTTAGTAGTCCTACCAAACATTAAATGAATGTGATGAGATTAGTTCTTAGGGAATCTACAATATACTCTGGTCATCACTGCTTTTTTTTATATCCTCAAACCATGGTTTAATAAATCCATGTAGAATTTTGCAAGAATACTAACCTTTATATACCTTTCACTATATTTTATTTTTCACTAAAGGGAAGAAAATGATTTAAAGGGAAGTAGTCTGAATTCGGAGTTATGTGGTCCATTCTCTGAACTATGTCATCCAGAGGGTTGAAAATATTTAGTGAAGATCATATAACTGGTTAGTTGCAGAGGTAAGCTCAGACCTCAGGTCTCCCCATTTGAATTCTAATCTTTCTTTCACTATCAACATGCAGGGAATGACTTTCAATATCAATAGGAAATGTGTGCCAAATAACTTCAGGTATGACACATTATTGAAACAAAAACGACAGTCATGATGTTCTCAAAGATTTCATCGGCAAAATTTTCATTACCGTAAGATACAATTTGCATAAGCTTAGAAAATTGCAGGAAAAAATGCATGTGGTTCATTTCCACAAGGATGCTCCACAACCAAAAAATATGTTTTAGTTTATATATGAAAAATACTAGTTTTTGATTGACAAGAATGTTCTAAAACTGTTTTTGGCTAAAAACAAACAACTACGTCAGTTTTTTCAGAACAAGCTAGAAATAATCTATATGCAATCAGAAAATATATTCTTATTTGCAAGTTTATCTTAAAATGATATAAATGGGATAAATTCTAAATAGTAAAAATGATAAATATTGTGTTTCAGTAACTGCCTTACAATTTCCATCTGACTTTGTCCAAAATAATATGTACACCTTATTGTTTTGACTCCATTTATACTCTATTTTATAGGTCATATTTATGATAATCCCAGCAAACATCAATAAGAATCAAGCACCTAGTTCCCAGTGCAATCACTGGAGGCAATATAATAAGCCTGAAAAAAGAAATACCTCCCAATGACAACAATGTCTTTTTAACCGTGTCAATAAAAAGAGCCATGGGAGGTTTTGAAAAATATAAATTGAATCTTGACTCAGTATAAACTTCAGAGGTTCACGTGGTCTTCTGAAAATGGTTCACTCATTGTATAGCCTGCCACTACTATGAAAGATACATGTCACTTTTATATGTCCTCAAATGTCATAGAGGATTGTGAATTGGGATCTGAGAGGATGTCTAACACTCACTTTTATTTATGGCTCCTTCAGCAAGAAAGTTATTTTCTGATCCTAAATGAGAAAGTAAGTCCATAAGATGCTCTGTATATCCTGAGCTGAATTCTTGGTGAAAATATTCATCCATGAACTCAAATAGTGGCTATTTATTAAGTGTAGAAGACATGATGCTAGCATAGCAAGAGACCCTGTTCTACCAAGTCAGAGAACCTACTAGTATCTTCTCTCTAGTGAGCCAAGCAACCCTTCCAGTGCAACCGAGGTCTTTCTCCACACCCCTGCATTGACATTAGTTCCACATCAACAGCAATTTCTCTTCAGCATGTTCATCATATCCTACATTTATATACATGCACAGGTCTTAACCACTGATCAAAACAATCATTGGTATTTGGTAGAAAACATTGCATTTAACACACAGTGATATTTGCTAAAGCTTAACTTTAAGTTTGACTTATTTCCAGTATACAAAAGAAACTACCATGCATTCATCATACATTGATTATATGCCAGGCCCTATGCTAAGAGAACAACAACTTGATGAGGCAGTTCTTATTATGCACATTTAATAGACGATGAAGCGGCAAGTGAAATGATATAACCGGCTAACGGTCTCACAACCAGTTAGCGAAAGAGCCGGCATTTTAACTTAAGCACATCTGACTATAAAAGTCAAATTTTCATTTGTCTTTTAAAAGAAGAAACATGGATGAACCTGGTAGATATTATGCTAAGAGAAATAAGCCAGACTCAGGAAGACAAATACAGCATGATCTTATTTATATACAGAATTTTAAAAAGTAGAACTCACAGAAATATAGAGTAGAAGATTTCCAAGGATGACAGGGAAATGAAGACATGTTGTTCAAAGGGTGCATAAGTTCTGGAACCCTAATGCACAGCACAGTAACTATAGTTACAGATAATAACATATTATACAGTTGAAATTTTTAAGAGAGTAGATTTTCCATATTCTCATCACACACACACAAAGTTAACTATGTGAAGTTATACATATGTTAATTAGCTTGATTGTATGAATCACTTCACAATGTCTACATGTATCAGAACATCACATTGTATACTTTGAATATATACAATTTTCTGTCAGGTATACTTAGTAAACTTGAGTAAACAAAAAGGAGAGACAGTATTGAGAGCTGGTAAAGAGGAATGAAAATACTGAAATAATCAGGCATCTGCCAATTTCTGTCCTTCCCTGCTTTAGGCATACTAAATTTTAAAATTCATGTTAACAATGAGAAAGGAAGGAATGAGGGTTAAGAAAAACACAAAATAATGGTGGAAATGGCTATGTTGAAGGTATTATGCTGAGCACTTACACAAATATTAATTAATCCTCTTAGTGTTGTTTCTATTTTCCAATGGGGAAGTCACTCCATAACAGCACCAGGATTCAAATCCAGGCCTGACTCAGAGATGATCCATTTTTCAAACACCCTTTTACTGCATGCGTTGAAGTCCACTCATTTCTGTCGGTCTTAATCAACACAAGAGGCAATGGAAATGTTCTTCCTCTCATCAGAGTGGAATAGGAGTGTAGCTGCTCTCTAAAACTTTATTTCATCTTCAGTTATTCACCACTGAACTCAGGAATGCCCTACACCCTTTGCATGTAAAATTAACATAACCCACACTTTGTCACTTACTTCTTTGGGCTTTTCCATATTTGTTACAGTCAAGTAATTTCTATTCTACTCAATTTTTTTGAAAAACTAAGACAAGCTATTCAAACCCAACATGCAGATCCATTATTTCTCAAAAAATGTTGGGATGTCTCGAACTTCATATTTAGAGTGGTTATTAAGCAGGAATACAGGACTATTTGCTTGAAGATGCTTTTCTAGTAATAATGACAAATAAATGCTATGGGACATCCTGTGCAATATCTCATTTTTCTAATAACATTTTTATGAATCACATTTTCTCTGTCTAGCATATACTAATCTCCTCTTGTCATTCAGTTAATTTTGATCCATTCTCCAATTTCTTCTAGGAAAGTTTTGATCTGATTTTCCTGAGTAGGCCACATCCCCTTAGTCATCCTTTACCATGTTTATGAGAGTTACAACTGTATATTTCTGTGAGGAATTATAAAATTTTAGTACCTCAGGATAAAACATAAACTCCAGAAAGTCAGACACTTGACTACTTTTACTCTGCATTGTATCCCTAGGTGTCTGGCAATGTTTCTGTGGATAGTATGTGTTCCATAAGCATTTGTTAAATTAATTAATTTTCAAATTAATCACCTAAAGTCAAGGTAAAACAAATATGTACCCATAAAATATAATAAGCTTACGAGATTTGAATTTTACTGTAATTGTTAGTGTCCCACCCTATCTACTTTAGCCATGACATGTTTAGCTCCTAAATTATAAGATGTTCTGAAGGAAATAAAGGAAGCCTGCCTGAGTCCTGCAGACAATGAAAAAATAGTGGAAATGTTTCTGTAAATAGAAAGACCAGAGATAAAGAAGGGTCTTACAACCCAGTCTGAGATTTTAGTTGATGGAACAGACCACAGAGAGCCACTTCCAATTCTTAATAATGGAAGGACACATTGGAATTTGTGTTTTGAAAAGGTTATTCTAACAAGTGTCTCTTTTAAAGAATAAAGGAGCCTGGGCCCTGGGTGTGGTGGCTCACAACGATATTTTCAGCACTTTGAGAGGTCAAGGCGGGAACGCTTGTGCCCAGGAGTTTAAGACCATGGTGATATGCCATCTCTACAAAAAATAAAAACAAAAAATTAGCTGGGTGAAGTGACACACACACATACACCCAGCTACTTGGGAGACTGAGGCAGGAGGATCACTTGAACCCAGGAAGTAGAGGCTGCAGTGAGCAGTATTCACCCCATCACACTACAGCCTGGAGGAGCCTCTCTCAATCAATCAATCAATAAAAGAGAAACATGCAAGTTTAGGCAACTTGGAGGTATGAGGAAAACAGGTCAATATGCTCTTTTAGAATGGCAACTTGGCTTTATAATAGGAAACGAAGTCAAATGGATATATGAGTGTGCATGTGTGTGTGTGTGTGTGTGTGTGTGTACATGCATGAAAAGATAGTAAGAGGCGACAGTTTATTTTCAGCATGTCTCAATGTTTTCAGCACTCAGGTATCAGTGCGTTTAAACTCAGTTCGATGCATCAAAATCAAATTTGTGGAATCATACTAAAAACAGACAGGATGGCAGTCACGCAGTGGTGTATATCACTGTCTGTTCCCCGATTCCTTAGTCACCTCTTGGCCAATAGCAAGTCAGACGCCTTCACAATGATACATTACAATCAATCCATGAAAAGAACATGTCAAGCCCTAATTTATTTCCAGTTCTACTGATAAAAGATAGTTCCAGGACAACAAAAGAACAAGCACAAAACTTGAGGGCTAATAGTAACATCTGACCCTTAAAACTGAAGTTACTCTGTCATCCAGAAAGAACACAAACAGCCTAAAATAACTGAGTTGTTATTTTTCTAGACACATCCCAATTTATCTCTAAAACAACCCTGATTCAACTAAAGTGAAAAAGTTACGTTTAGCCAGTAGCGAAAAGTGCACACTATTTTTCAATATTTTTCTTTTGATTATTGATTGTTCTAAAAATTTGCTCAAAGAACTGTAACTAAGGCTAGCTGAGCTTTAAGGAGAGACTTGTATAAGTGTAGCAATAATGTAAAAATACTGAATAGAAAACATTGACATATCTACCTCCAAAAAATAATGTCTGCATGTGCTCGGGTAAGCAAGCATTGCTGAGTATCAAGAAAGTGAATATATTTACAGTTGGTTACTGAGAAGTAGGTACAGTTTAGGAAACAAAGTAAATGGTTATGTAAATCATGTCTGATCTATCTACAGTATTTGAAAATAGGGCCATACATTTTTGTGTTTTTTTCTAAAATCAAGGTTCTTTACTTGAAAAACACTTTCTACTGTCCTCAGTATCTCTTTAGACTTAGCACTGTCATTGCCAGCAAACAGAGGCTGAGGAAACTCATCCTAAATCTATAATTTATCATAGTTATTCATCATAAAGTTTGGTATTTTTATTCTCATTATCTGGCATTTTTTTTCATATTGCTAAAGTAAACTCCTATGAAAATTGAATAACATGTCTCATCTACTGCCTGTATGGGTGCATTCTTTTTATAAAAATTGGTAAATTCATTGGGCATTTTAATCAATTTCTGAAGAAATAAGTATATATTATATCCATATAGACTCAGAGATCTTCACATTCCTTTGAATGTTTACAAGTCTCACAGTTTGAAAGGACTTGCTGTAGAAGTTTTTAAGTACTTTCAAATAAGTACTTTGCTCACTTCAGTGACTGACATTCTGTTCTTTTAACATCCTGTGGCAGATAACAAAACACAACCTTGTTGTTATCAATTATGTTCTTATAGATAATGCCAAAAGATAGTAGCTACTACTGTAAAAAAAAAAAAAATGAAAATGCATCGAAATGAGGATAATTTGCCTTCCAAGGGCAGAAACACATATAAAAGTAAACAGAGGCTCTAAGTTTAGAGAGACTCAGCCAACCTTCTTAAGTTGGCCATGAGTGTATGGGATTCGGTGAAGTATCCTTGTTTCCTGTCTCACTTGGAAACCAAGATTATATACCAAGAATTTACATATTGCCACCCACCCGTTTTTACAGTACTTTCTCAGGAACAAAGGATTTAAGACTCTAGGAGTATTTTGCCAGCCTTGGAAGTGGATAATGGTTTGGGCTCTTTAGAATTCATCAAGGCCTGCTTGAGGTAGGAGATAGGCCTCACTTTTTTTCTGGTTCTGAGCATGCTAATTGGAGTAGGATCTGGTCAATGAGGAAGCCAGGTGAAGCCTGGAGATGGTGACAAAAGGAATCTCTAGTTGCCCTAACTGCTCATTAACATGAAGACACTCCCACTTCCCTCCAGCACCATGACAATTTACAAATGCCATGGCAATGACCATAGCAACATCTCAAAACTTACCTTTTATAGTTCCAGCAACTCCCCATCTCTTTTCTAGAAAGTTCTAAATGACCTTCTCTTAATTGGCATGTAACTAGGAGTGAGTATCAATATAACTAGCTGATAGCCCATATACTGCCACTCTGGAGACACGGCCTATGGGTTAGTGCTGCTATGCAAGGAGAAACACCTCTACTGAACACTTAATAACATTGCTTTCTTTTACCAGTGGGCCACCCTTGAGGTCTTTTCTGGGTGAAGCCAAGAACCCTTCCAGGCTAAGTCCCAGTTTGGGGGCTTGACTGCCCTGCATCACTTCCATTGAGATGACTGAATTTCCATGTTCACTCTCAATTCTCCTAAGAACTGAAAAAAAAATCTCTAGCTGAATCCTTGTTCATCTTCACACTGTGTGCTTTTACTTCAGCAGATTAAGCAGTGTTAGTTGACAAATCATGATACCTGTCTCCTCAAGTTAAACACTGACATGCAGGGATGATTTCAAACTATATAGCAATCAATTGACCAAATCAGCCATTCAGAAACAACCTGGGCCTGAGCACAGGGGCATGCTGTTGTTGGTTCCTGCTAATACCAGGCAATCAAGAATCTTCTAGTTTTTAATGATGGAAGACCTGTTGAGGTACTAGGGAGAGACTTTGAGTGGTAGGGAGGGAGCACTAGGGAGCAACAACTAATTTTGATTTATAAAAATTTGCAGTATTTTCATAATCCACCAGGTACATCATTACCATTGTGTATTGAATGAATATTAACCATGCTTACGTATATAACCATTCCCACTGTATTCTAAGAAGTGTGGTGATGTAATTATCAGCAGATTGTGCATAGATCTTTGTTACACTAAATATGGATATAGAGCAACATGATACTTAAGAGCATGGGCTCTGCCACTAACGTTGCAACACTGTTATTAACTCCAGCTTCCTTACTAGTAAAATGAAAGTGATAAAAATACCCTTATGCCAGTGGTCTCAGAATTAATTATGTATGAAAATCACTTATCATCATGAGAACTCAACAAATGCTGGTCCATGTCGACCTTAACAGTAGAAGGCCAAACCATCACCTAACCATGCTATCAAAATCAATACAAAATAGAGCCTCTGGGTGTATTTTAAATTACTTAATAAGAAATTGGCAAGAACACATCCTACTTTTCAAGCTGTTGAGGAATGACATATTCCTTCAATTTAAGTTTGGGAATTAGGAATCAAATGTGTTTTAAAGAAAGTCTTTTAAAAAAAAGATCAAATCTAAGGCTACCCAAATTTTTAAAATTTTATTTGTGATGATACAAATGATTCACTAAGAGCAGTGTAATATGGTATTAATATTCAATAATTCATTAACAAAATATATGGTTTTAGGATATTTCTCCACAGATATCTATAAAATTATAAAATACACCACGCAACATTTTCAAAAGAATTTAATTCATAAAGCACTAAATACCTTATTTAGTGCTTATTTTATATATGTTTAATAATTTTTATCAGTAAATGTAAGCCCTATTCACATGAAGAATAAAAAGTATAAGGTGAGCTTTTTCAGACTTCTTTGTGACATTATAAAAGCCACCACCATACATGAGTTTTCAACTGTAAAATTATAAGATATGAAAGCTGAAACTTTACTGATGAACTTGACATTATGTAGAGAACATTGATTTATTTCAAATAAAGTGTCTAGTAATAATATAAATCAAATGGACAGAATCCAATCTATAATGTCACGTATAATTATTATCTAACGAAATCTAATTTTATTTGCCAGAAAAACACTAAAACATTTGGAAGAGACAAGGATGCTTATGGACACAGCTCTGTGCATGTGAATAAGCATGAAAAAAATGCCATCTGTAGGCAATTAAAAAGAAGAAAAAATGTGATGTTCAAATTTAGATTCCTAAATAGCATATCTCTGTCTCTTCTCTCCTACCTCTGTGCTCAGTCTTGTCTTCTTGGAGACACTACTATTTCCCAGTGTACTGATGACTTGGGCTACAAGGAAATCTCAAATCATCAGCAAACAATAAATATACAGTGGTTTTGGAATGTTTCTTAAGATTAAGCTGAGAAAATCACTTGTGAAATATTTCAGATTTCTGATCTGTATGTGGGAAAATCATATTCAAGTACCAAGAATACTGCCATCTAAATTTTTCAAAAGAGTACTGAACAAGAAGTCAACCCTTGGCCAGGTATGGTGGCTGACGCCTGTAATCCCAGTATTTTGGAAAGCTGAGCTTGAGGCCTCCTAGTCTCAAAACCAGCCTGGGCAACATAGTGAGACCCTATCTCTACAAAAATAAGTCAACCCATTGGTAAATCACGAATGACTTTATGAATGTGAGTGTGATTACTTTTTTCAAGAAATAAAATAAAAATATACAGAACAGAATTTAAAAATGTCATATAGAATAAAATAGAAAACATAATTGTATTATATATATTATTGTATAAAGTTTTGGTTTTAGTGTCATACACATAAATAGATGTACATATATACACATGCATACACATACATGTGTGTGCATATACTAGGTTTTGATGAGAAAGGCATTGCTTAATGTTGGAATGAGCAAAAATGTTTGAAGTCTACTGAAATAGAACAGAAATTACAGACTAGCATACAAAGGATGGGTTCCGGCATACTGAATATTTAATTTAGTCCACAGAGTGAATTTCTTTAAATAAAATTATGTGCTAACATTTGAAGATTGTGAGAGTTCACATAAATAGCCTTTTGTGTAGCATCCTTTGAAAGGTCAGAAGATCTGGCATTCCTCTGGGCTACAGTCCCTAGCAGCTGAGTAATAACTGCACCATTAGAAAGAGCATGGATTCTCTGGGTCATCAGGGCCTTGTGTTTTCCTTTTTCACTCAGTTCTGTACCTAGCAGACAACTTCAAGCATTTGTATTTGTCACTTTTGGTTTAGACCTCTGCTCCCATGATGATCACACAGACCAAGGGGTTATTACAGAAATCCGTCATTTAGCCTAGATTATCTCCACAGCCAGACAAACACTGAATAACAACTCTTCATGATTAAAAAAGAAAGAATTACCAAATCATCCATCTGTAAAGCCAACACACTCCTTAGAGGTTTTTAGTCTAAACTTTTCATTTCACAGATGAGGCAACTGAGATTCAAAGAGGACAAGTAAAATACCAGAGATCACAGAGTTAGTGTAATAGCTCCATGATTAGAAGTAAGTTCTCCTCACTCCCATCCTAATGTCATTTAAATTATGCATAACTGCCCTTAGTTACATAATTTTCAGAAATAAAAGGCAGTAAAATCATTGCTGAGGCATAACAAAGCCAATGTAATGTGGTTATATGTAAATGATCTATCAGTAATATGGACATTTCTGATAGAAATAAAATATTAGCAATCATTATTCTATTCTTTCCGACATCATATTTTGTTCACATCAGTTTCCTTATTTAGCTACAATTTCCAAGTGTATGTTCAATTGAAGGAGTATATACTGGTATAGATTAATTACTACATAATGTATATTCTTAAGTATGAACAATCCAGTTACACTGCAATATCTAGAAATAAGTGACTGATTTCTAAGTGACTAAAATGAGAAGTGTTTCCATAATATAATTTGACATAATGGTCCTCAGATAAAAGTCAACACCAGGCTCATAAAATTACTGCATCAGTTAAGGAAGGAAATAACCCCACGATATGCTCACCAACTGCGACACTCTTGCATCTACATATAATTCTTAAACACCTATTAAGTAGTTTTAAGCAAGTTTTCATCCGTTTTTGAGGTATTTTACAAAAATTTCCCAAGCAAGTATTTTACAATATAGGAAAAGCTCAACCATTTTCTTAAGAGTTTGATAATTACAAGTTGAATCTCTGCATCTGAAAGGTAAGGGGACTATATTTCAGCCTATGGATTTATAATAAAAACAAGTCATGCCATACATATTACAATCAGATGAATTATTTAAAAGGACAGAAATGTAATAATCCTCAGTAAAGGCTCTATTCTTACCTATTCTAAAACTTAAAATCTTCAAAAGTCATCAAATAATTTCCTAATAGTTAAAAACACAGCAATAAAACCACACATTGAATAATCACTCATTAATGACTATTATTTCTATTCTTGATTCTTTAAAGAATGACTGCTAATAATATAAACACTATCTTAGGTGTCGTCACAAGAGAGACAAATAAATGTGAATAAGCAAAAACTTATCCACCTTCAAAGAACATTTTCAGTACCAGCTACACAATACTGCAAGGGGATGACACTGCCTTCAAAATACATACTTATGTAATTATAAGATATACCATCCTGGTTCTTCTCATTACTGACATAGACCATGACACCTTGGATCCATCAATCTTTTGGTTAATCTCTATCTCATTTTTTGTCTGTTTTTGTTTTTATGTTGAAAAGATGGAGATTAAATGAGAGGTGGTATCTTGGTTTGGGTCCTGAAATAGAAGAACATTAATGGAAAAACTGGTAAATTCCAAATAGAGTTTGGAGTTTTGTTAATATTAATTTATCCATGTTAATGTCTTAATTTCTGACAAGTGTATCATGTAATGAAAATGTTAATAGTGATAGAGGGTGAAGAGTATATAGGTACTCCCTGTACTATCTTTGCAACTTTTTTGTAAATCTAAAATCATTCCAAAATAGAAGGAATATTTAAAAATACTGAGAAACCATTAATAAAGATGAGAATGCCATATGAGTTAGAAGTAAAAACAGAAGTTATATATTTATCTTGAAGAAAATATTTATTTACTTTTTCAAAAAGCTACTCCAGCGTAAGTATCACCACTCAAAACCTTGCAACAAGCTGACTCAAGGCACTAACAAGGCCCAAAAGTTGCTGCAAAAACTGAATTACAGTGCCCCTAAGAAATATAACACACACACAAAAATAGTTTCAGCTAATAAAGTGGTATCCCTTTCTGAGATTCTTTGTAACACCTAGAGGAAAAGAAATGTCAATGATTTGGTTTCAACAAGGGAGTATCAAGAAGCTATATTGCTTATTTTTAATCTGTGGCTAAAATGAGTGCTCAAAACTGTAATTAAAAAAAAAAAGAGGAAAGGAAGGGGGAAAATTCTGCCCGATACCTCAAAAATGATCAAGAGAATAGGAAGTGGCAAAGATATCCTGGAGGAAATGTCTTTTTGGTTGATGAAAATATCTATTCCACAAAGCCTATTTAAGCCCTGAAAGTTGTATGACCCCAGTTATACTGGCAGGAACAGTCCCATATCTAGAGCCACAATTCTTTCCAAAAACTAACTCTCATTATAAAAAAAGAAGGCAGAAATGAAAGTATAAAACTCTAAATATTAGGAAACAAATATATTTTTAAATGCCCTTAAGCAATCATTTTAAAGCCCGAATCTGCTGTAGCTGAATATATTATTTAATTGCTTGTCATTAGTTCTTGAAAGTAGAATGCACAGTTTAATGTCCATATTGGTCTAGACGTAACAAAATCACATCCTTGTGACTAGAAATGACATAGAGTTGGGAAGCAAAAACATTCAGGCTTTTAAAAAACAGTCATTGGCTGGGCACAGTGGCTCACGCCTGTAATCCTAGCACTTTGAGAGGCTGAGGTGGGCGGATCAGCTGAGGTCAGGAGTTTGAGACCAGCCTGGCCAACACAGTGAAACCCCATCTCAACTAAAAATACAAAAATTAGCTGGGCATGGTGGCATGTGCCTGTAATCCCAGCTACTCAGGAGGCTGAGGCAGGAGAATCACTTGAACCTGGAGGCAGAGGTTGCAGTGAGCCGAGATTGCGCTACTGCTCTCCAACCTGGATGACAGACTGAGACTCCATCTCCAAAAAAAACAAGAAACAAAAATAAACAACAACAACGAAACAGTCATGTATTGTTATATATCTAGTCTGTATTACCTCTGTCCTGCCTCAAATACTAAAGCAATCAATTATAAAGACCTCTAAAGAATCTCTTTATAAAATACATGTATGTGTGTATGTGTACGTCTAAATGCATTTGTTGCATATCCCCATGCTCATGGCACTGTTCCAGGTGCCTAAACAGAGCTTACATTCTGTCAGGGTGGGCTGAAAATAAAGTTCCAATCACAAAATTAATAATTTAATTACAGTTGTGATATGACACATGTTAGAAAGTAGCAGTATATAATATTAAGAGCAAAAAGAGAGTGTTGATCTATTCTGTGGTCACTAGGAGGCTGAGTTCTTATAACCCATTTATTCCTGAGGTTGCAGTTTTTGGAATTTTTGCAATCAGACCTTGGCGATGACCTTGAGCAGTAGGATATAAATAACTCCCACATGCTTAGCGTTCCAATAATGGAACACTAGGCATAAATAGATTGTCTTGAAGGATGGGAAAGAGTTGGTCAGGACAGACCAAAGGAGAGAGGAAGGTGGAGGGCAATACCACATATCTAAAATCCAGGACAGGAAGGGACATCATATTTTCAAGGGACAGTATACAGGGCTAAGTGACCAAAATACTAACTGCCTAGGTGCACATGGTACAAAATGAACCTGGTAAGAGAGGCCCAGCCAGGGCACATAGGGCCTTATAAGGACTTGAGACAGAAATCTGGATGGTGTCCTAAAAACCTCAGATTTTCTGATTAAAGCAAGACCAAGCCCGAAAATCTTGTGAAGGAGGAAAGAGACATTTTTAGATTTGAATTCAAAAACATACAATCTAGCTGCTGTGTGCAAACAGATAAGAGGTTCCTCAGGGGCCTCTGCAATTGCCCTGCTGAGAATTTGTGTCCTGGCCTGAAGGGAGGCTCTCCAAGAACAAAAAAATGGAATGTGTAAATGTGCTTGGCTCAATTTAAAAAATAAATAAATAAAATAAAATAAAACACTGTTACTGCTGTCTTTTCTGTCTAATGAACCATCAAAATAAGAAGCCCTGTTAGGTTTACCAAAAGTAAATTGGTTTCAAAATAAACTCAGAACATGGCAAGCTCTACCCAGGTATGAGCCTCTGGAAAGGCAGCTGTACTCTCAGGCTTTAAAAGTGCCAGGCATGAATTTCAACCAAAAAGGGATTTTGAAACAGCAAGAACCTATAATATAAAACACAATAGGCTCTAAAAATGACTCAGTCATCTCTACCATTACACGTTAACTACTCATCCAAAAAAAAGAAAAAAAAACATAATATTCATACAGTGTTTTTCACAACATCAATTACATTATACACAACTGATAATTTAAATACTCATTAACCAATGAATAATACAAGAATCTCATGACTCAAAATGCTCTTCCTACACCCTTTTTCACTGACACAGATAGCATTTTTTTTTTCTTTTCAAGTTCTATTTCAGGTTCAAGGGGCACATGTGCAGGTTTGTTACATGGGTAAATTGCATGTCTCAGGGGTTTGGTATGCAGATAATTTTGTCACCTGGTAATCAGTATAATACCCGATAGGTTGTTTTCCATTATTCACCCTCTTCCCATCCATAGCAAAATTTTTCCTGAAGATAACATATAAATCCACTAAAGTATTAGACGGCTATTCAATAATTATTTAATAGTAATTTAAATAAATTTCAGAATAAAATCTATATTAAAATCCTTTGGAATATCTAGGGGCATTACTTCTTGGCTTTGGTTTCTTTGTTGTTATTATTTTAAATATTTGATATTAATTTAAAATATTTTTAATCTTCCAGGGAAAATATTATTAGAAAATAATATTTAGAAAATATTTAGAAAAAATATTATTTTCTAATATTATTCAAAAATAATATTTACTGTTTTTTTGTTTTGCCAATACCATGATTTTAAAAACCTAGCATTCTTCAAAAGAAAATATTCATGAGAACCTCCATCAGTTTTTCTCTTTATGGTGTAGAAATGGCGTCAAAGCTGCCTGTCAGAAATTTCACAAAATGCTAACAGCCATACTGAGCCACTCGTTTCTGTTTTCTCAGGAGCCCAAGTACCTTCTCTGTCCTTGGAGTGGTCTCGTCTGCTCCCAATTTAGCCATTTTCCTTCAAACCAATTTTCTTTCTCTGTATTTTACTTCACTCATTTTTTCACAATCTTCCTCCAGGGAACAAACTCATGATGCAATTGCTAGTCAGCAGCCAACACTTTCTCCCAGCAGTAGCCCTAAGCAGGCTGCACATGCTCATCCTACTCCAGGCCCAACTATAACTACTGGGAAAGAGAGCAGTGAGGTAATTCAGATGACTGATACCTTAAAGAACAAGATTATTTGGAACCATTTAGGAGAGTGTGGGAAGCAAGGACAACCTTCTTTTTTTCTGCAATTGCAACACATTAATGCAAATGCTGAAGATGCTTTCAGTTTATAAAAGCACCCTATAGACCTGTACTTCTTTTATTTCTGAGAAATTCAAACCACCAAGCAGTTATCAAAATGTTTTAACAGCAGAAACCTTTATTTGGTCCCCTAAATCGCCACTAAAAGTGGCATTTTAATAGCATATATTAATGTTTGTAAGTTCGAAATTGCAGTATGTGTATCCAATAAATTGAATTACATGTATTTTAACAACACAAAATTTTGCAGTTGAGGTTTATAGATGACTGTTGTTTCTACAGACAAATTACGTGTGGATTTCATTTTGGTTGCAAAGTAGTGACAAATCCTGACTCATAGAAATACAACTGAAAATGCTATGTTTTCTCAAGAGCTTCCCTTAAAAATCTCAGAATGCTTATCAATTAAACTAAACCGGTAGCTTGAAAGAGGATGGTAGAAATATCTTGATCAAATTTAAAATGGAAACAATAACTTGCTTGTATTTTCTAAATATTAAGTATTCAACATAAATGAAATCAATGAATAGACAACTCAGTCTTAATCTCTTTATTGAGCAGAAAGTATGTTTCAAAGTATCTTCTAATATTATGCTTATATTATAAATAACATTAAAAATTCCAAGTTATATGGGTCACCATCTCTGACTACAAAATTATTTGAAAGTTTAAAAACAATTTATTTTTTGCTGTCTCCAATTTTATTTCACTTCCACTAATAGCACTTTAACTTCGGTCATGGGCAAGGTAATTCTGTAATCTTGCTTGGCCAAATACAGCTCATTTAGCTTAATAGCAATTGGTATGGGGCTGGGGGTGGGGGGGAAGTTTCCAATATAATAATAACCACTAGTACAATGAATAAAATATTTTTATATTGGTATGGGTAACATTTGTGCAATACTTGCTGGAGAGTCACTGAGTTTTGCCTGGTATGCAACATGTGTACTGTAGTAATTGAGGAATTTTATATGGTGGCAAATTAAGCAAATGTAACATTATACCCTAGTCTAGTTAATAACACCTCTTCCAAAAGTGCTAAATATATGCCAAAACATATTAGGGAAAGTTTTATTTTAAGAGTTAATTTAGTAAAACAAATATACTTGTAATTTTCCATGTATTCAAATTCAATTCATAAATGAATGTTCTTCTGGGATTTTTATATGGTTAACATTTTAACTTTTATTTTAGGTTCAGGGGTACATGTGCGGGTTTGTTATATAGATAAACTCATGTCTTGAGGGTTTGTTGTACAGATTATTCCATGACCCAGGTATTAAGCCTAGTACCCAATAGTTATTTTTTCTGCTTCTCTCCCTCCTCTCGCCCTCCATCCTAAAGTAGATTCCAGTGCATTGTTCCCTCCTTTGTGTTCATGAGTTCTCAGCGTTTAGCTCCCACTTATAAGTGAGAAAATGCAGTATTTGGTTTTCTGTTCCTGTGCTAATCTGCTAAGGATAGTAGCCTCCAGCTCTACACATGCTCCCACAAAAGACACGATCTTGTTCTTTTTTATGGTTGCATAGTATTCCATGATGTGTATTTTTAAAATTATATTTGAATCAAATAATTATCAATCACATTACAGTGCTAATTTCTCAGATTAAAAACATTAATCTAAGTAAATCTTAAACAAAGGGAACTATATTAGTGGATCAAAGGCAGACAATAGGTCATCTTAGTATTCTGACTTAATTCATCAGTGCCCAATGAGGGCAGAGGTAGATGTACTAAAATGTAAACATATATCACACCTTTTTCCACATAACAAAACTGCCATCCTTTCTCATGAACATGTTTTCTCTTCATTCATTCATATATGTTTTGTGTAAACTATACAATGTATATGTGTACTTAACTTTTTTTAAAAAAAAAGGAGACATTTTTGGACATTTCATCTGTAGGAGTCTTTGAACTAGATAGTGTCAAATATTTAACTGGAAAAATAAAGTAACTTTATAAAGTTTATTGTAATAGAAAATATGTGCAATATTGTAGCACTAAAAAAGAGGTGACTACAACCAGCACAAATTTTTGCAGCTGAGGTTTATAGATGACTACTGCTTCCATAGATGAATTACTTGTGAATTCCATTGCTAGATTCCCAGCATTATGGGAATCAGTGCATCACTAATATTTAAATCAATTGGTTACTAAGTAGATCCAAGCAGTAAGAACTCTCACTCTGCTGATCACAGAGAGGTTACACACACAATGTCATTTGCTAACTAACTATGCCAACTATCACAATTCTGTAACTAAACACCAGCACTAGTTGATGTGATATTTTATAAACAAGGTTGGTCACTTAATGAGAGTAAATGATGTGTGGTTAGTGACTAAACATGAGATAATTGGTGAAATTTGGCAAAGATCTATAGACTACATAATACCATTGTATAAGTGTTCATTTCTTTTTAAATAATTTATTTCTTTTATTAAAATAGAGATGGAATCTCACTATATTGCCCAAGCTGGTCTTGAACTCCTGGGCTCAAGACATCCTCTTGTCTCGGCCTCCCAAAGTGCTGGGATTACAGGAGTGAGCCATCGTGCCTGGCCAAGTTTTTTGTTTGTTTGTTTTTTGACAGGATCTCACTCTGTCACTCGGGCTGAGTACAGTGGCACAATCTTGGCTCACTGCAACCTCCGCCTCCCAGACTCAAGCAATTCCCATGCTTCAGCCTCCCAAATAGCTGGGATTACAGGAATGAGCCACCACACCTGGATAATTTTTGTATTTTCAGTAGAGACGTGATTTCACCATGTTGGCCAGGCTGATTTTGAACTCTCGAGCTCAAGCGATCCTCCCGCTTTGGCCTCCCAAAGTGCTGGGATTGCAGGCATAAACCACTGCACCCAGGAAGTGTTAATTTCTTAATCTTGGTTAAGTGTGTTGTTGTTATATGTAAGTGAAAGTCATTATTCTATGGAAAATGTACACAAACATAGTTAAGAGTTAAAGGGGCATCATGTATACAAATTACTACCAATGTTTTGATAAAACAATTACAGAGTAAGAAAGATAGAATAAAGTAAATTGGTAAAATATTAACATTTGAGGAATTTGGGTACGCAAGAATTCCAATTACTAACTGTACAAATTCTCTGTGACTAAAAAGCTTTCAAAATAAAAAGTTTTTAAAAAATATCTTACAAAACATATTACTGTTCCTCATGATGATACTCAGTAAATAAATTATTGCCAAAATCTGCAATGCTATTCATGACTTTGAGGACTGGAGCAAAGCAACAGACAACAGCATCCTCACAGAAGCTTTTACACACACACACGCACACACACGTGTAAAGTGAATTCAAATAATCATTTCAATTACATATCCCTTACAATCTGGTTCATTACATTATTTAGATGCATGTATGTTACTCCTCACGATACATACTTTTAAAAATAATTACGCCCTGCAAAGTCCTGATAAAATATTTAGTTCAATATAATGTCATTTCTAAAACAATAAACACTTCAACTACCAATAAAATCAAAATCTTTCATGTAAATTTTTTTATATTACACGTACTTACATGACTTAAGAAACTGTATTTCTCTCCTCTCTAACTTGGCCAGTTGAGGCTCACATCTAAATACATAGAGGCAACAAACATGCAAAGATTTTACATTATAAAGATCTGTTTTAAGACAATCTTTGGAAATTCACTGAATCTTTAGAAACATGCTGAAAACAAAATGATGGACCAACTTATGTTGAGTGTGTAAGGAGAGAAGAAAAAGGTCAGAGATAGAAATAAGGTGACAGATAATACATTTTTAAGTACAGATAGATTCATAATACCATCTATAAAATGATATATACAAAAAAGATACATTCCATCTATAAAATGATATATACAAAAAAGATACAATAGGATACTTCAGGTGCAGTAGAGTGTAAAACGGTTGTTAGACTTGAGTCTAACATGAGCATTTCTATTAGGTGCTGTGAATATCACATTTACATCCCTTATATATACATATTATCAAAGAAGGAATATTGGAATGTAACAGATAAAAGGAAAAATATAATATTTTTTAAGATATTCAAAAACCAATAGATGTGTGTGGGGCAGGTACTCTTTCTCCTAATGCTGAATGCTCCAGACTCAATCTTTGACCCTCTGCTCTATCTCGCTTAGTGATCTCATTAGTTTTATGGCTTTAAATAAAGAGTATCCATTTGCCAATGGCAACCAAATTTATATCTCTCTTTCAGATCTCTGCCACAAGCTCTTAAATTGTTTATACAATTGCTTATTCAAGATGTCTATGTGGATGTCTAATAAGCAACTCAATCTCCACCTGTTAAAACCTGAACTGCTGATTTATCTCCAAACCTGTCCCACATGCAGCCTTCTCCATCTTAATGGAGGCACCTAAAAATGCTCAGGCCACAAAACTTAAATTCACCTTGAACTCCAATCTCTCAGGAAGCCTTGTTATACTTTCAACACATATCCAGCACCCAGCCACTTCTCACTACCTGCAGGCTTTTTTCAACACAAATATTAGAATGATCTTTAAAAATGTAATTCGGGTCATGTGTTGTTCTACTTAACAGTCTGAAGTAGTCCCCTATTTCACTCAGAGAAAAGTTAAAAGTTTTGCAAGGATTGCAACAGCCAGTGGACAGACTCTTGCTGCCTTTTTGTTTTCATCTCCTAGTGAAAACATCTCCTTGCTCCCTCTGTTCCAGCCACACAAGCTTCCTTGAATATACCAGGCATGCTCCTGCTTTGGAAACTTTTCCCTGGTGGTTTTACTGGATAGAATGTTTTTCCCAAAGATAGTCACATGGCCAACTCCCTGGCCTTAAAATCTTTGTTCAAGTATCATCTTTTCCACAATTATTCTACTGAAAATAGCACTTATCCCTACCCCTCCCTTAGCACCCAATCCCCTTCATGCCAGTCCACCTTTCTTTTTTTCACAGTACTTATCATTTTCTAAAATGCAATATAATTTACAGATTTATTATGGTTATTGTTTAATGTCCATCTCCCCTTTTAAATTTTAAGCTCCAACAGAGCTAGAATCGTTGTCTGCTTAATTTACTGATATATCTCCAAGTCCCTACAACAATGCCTAGCACATAATAGACACCCAATAAGTATTTCATGTGGAATATTAGGTTGATTTGCAATTACTAAATTTGATTCCTTGAAGATGTATTCAGTGGATGAAGAGAAAACACATGAAAATTTCTCCGCAGAACTCTAGATCACTCCAAAAGGGCAGGAACAATGGATTACAGGGTAAACTATCCTATTATCTTCTATCTGACACCTAGAGTGCAGTTGCCATAGCACCCCCAAGGTGGAAACAGCCAGAGGTGAAGGGGGGATGAAAAAGCAAGGAAGCAATAATCTGCCTGTGACTTCAGGGAAACTACTGCTCTGAGCCAGAACGACCCAGAAACACTAAAAGGTAAAGCTACATTACCCAGGTCCACTCATTCTATTCATTTTATTTGTATAGAGAAAAGTTTCCGTAATGACATTTACAAAAGTTACTAATTACTTTTTGGGGGTAAATGGCTTTTGGGATAGCTTTTGCTTCTTTGTCATTTCTCTAGTACGTGAATTTTTTCCTAAAAATTCTTATACAATTAAAAGTTAATTCTTAAAAAAAAATTTCCAATAAAATCCTGTATGTTTCCTAATAAAAAATAAAGTTAATATTCTTGAAAGAGACAACTGAATATTTCAAATTTCTTCTAAGATCCTTCAGTGCAATATTGTACATTATAAGACTTTTAACCACTTTAGTCTAAGGAACAATGGTTTGCATTAGGAAAATTCTCAAAACCAGAAAAATGAAATTATTAAGAATTCCTATAAAGTCTGATGTCATATAAGATTCAACAAATATTATTCTAATTAATTTAATTATCTTTATAAAGGAATCTAAATTTTGTTGTTTTTTTCTTATTTAACACCCATAGCATTCAGGGATACTTATCCTACTAGTCCTTGATAAAAGCTAGCCCATAAACTTAAATAATTGTAAAGACTACTATGTAAATTCAAGGAGAAAAATTATCTTAATATCCTTCAAAGGAACTATAGGTAGTTTTCCTAAAGAAACTATATATAAGTAATAAATACAGAAAATGTTTCCAAACACTTGTATAATATCTTTACCTAAAATGGAATGGCCGGATAAGCATATTTCTGTGTAATCTTGCCTAAGAAAGGAATCGGGCAACATTAGTTTCCCTGGATCGCAACCCATAGGATTTTGATTTTGAGAACATATTGTACAATCATCATATAAATTTTATTTTTATTTTCTCTGTTGATAAAAAAATGCAACTCATGCTAACTTTTTCATAATATGAGAAGAGAGCCCAAACATAACCAAAAAGGGAATTTCTAATGGAGCTTCTTTATAATTAGCTCTCTAATTAACTATTAACAAGTTGGATATCATTGTCTTCAATACATTACATGCTAATTAACAACACTTGTATCACTGTCTCATCAACTTAGTATACAATAGCTCAGCAGTTATGTCAATAAATTAATTATGCTTTGTAGCATATTTACATATTTAAATATATTGTACAAATTAAATATAATTTATCATTCTGCTTAGGAGATATTCCTTTTCTGTGATTTTTGCTTGTGTTCTTCTCTATCAAATGCATGCCAATCTAGGGAGTTGTGAAGTATCATTTAGATAGTGGCAATGGCAAAACGTCAAAAACAAAGCTACCTAAATAAATGAAGATACAAACAGGAAGGTGGAAATCAGAAGATTCAACTAACGTCATACAGGAAAACACCACAAATGTAGCTTACCTGGAATGACCTGCTAGAGAATGCATGCATCAGTTGATTGGTTCCTTTTATTTGGGAGTGACTGGCATTATGGATGAAAAGCTGGATACCAGACATGCTGTATCTCACTACAGCCCATCCTGCATTTAGGTCACAATGACCGCTGGCTGTCTGGGGCTTTGCAGGGTGTGGAAGAAGCCAGCAAGCTTCCCCAAACGATCCTTTTATAGATCTGAGCTACTTCCCCTAAACAACTCTATCCATGGTAAAACAATAGGATAATTTAAGTCATTTGCCATCAAACTACCACCACTAAAAAGGAAAATATGGCAACCTATCATTTGCCATATAACTACCACCACTAAAGAGGGAAAAAATGTTATATTCTACAAAGGTTCATGGTGGACAGTTTTACTTCCTATGCATGGGAACAGACAACTTGTAATCTCAGTTTTTAAACTACCTAATTTTCTGAGCTAGTATAATTTGAATACAGAGAAAGTTAAGCTAAGCAATGAGAATGTTTGATCTGGCAGAAAGAAGAGGCTGCCAGTGCATATCTTATATATTTCAATTATTTTTACCAACTGTATATCTATTTCTGTTTCTAACTTTTGTTGCACTAAGGTATGCACTTCATGAAATGACATAGGTAAAATTGCAAGATTCTATCTTACTCGAATAAAGCCTCATGCTAAATCCTTCTACTATTTTGGTAGCAGGGATTGTCTTAAGCTTCCTGGCTTAGATGGGAAAACAGAAACTTCCACCCTGAGTGATGGCAGGCAGTCTCTTTCCTATCCCTCAAATAACCTTTACCTTTCTCCTTTGAACTAATTTCACCCTACCATCCCTTTCTCTTACCCATCTCCCCAATATCTCCTATACCTTACCTCATCCAGAATCAAATGCTGCTCAATTACACTGTTTTAACAATATGCTGCTTTATGACCATCAAGTTATCCTAGAACTAGCTTCATGCTAGTCGCTCACAGTTAATCTAATTTTTTAACTAGTTAAGAAAAACATAAGTATTTAAAGGAAAACAATGAAGCAAACAAAAAAGAAATTAAGAGGCAATATGGGGGACTACAAAACAAAAAGTACACAGAGATATAATGAAAGAAAGTGAATGATGAACAAACAAAAAGAGAGGAGAAGTCAGAACAAAAAGGAGATCGGGCAAGTAGAGAATTATTGACATTCATGTATACTGAGAGCTTACTCTGGGAAAGAATTGTGCTAACTGTTTTACATGCAGTGTGTGTAGTAAAATATAAATATATATATATATATATATTTACACACACTTCAGGTAAAACAGCACAATTCTTTGCTAATATATAATATTATATATATATTCTATATATATAAGCACTGCATATATACACACACACATATATATGTCTGTAGCATATTTACAAGGTCAACATTTTTTACATGAGAAATGTGTGTACTTGATTCTTAAATAGGTCTTGTTAGCTTGCTATATGACAGAAAAATTGTTTTAAGAATATAAACTTCATAAAAAGTGAAACAAATATGTTACAACACACTTTCTTTTTCTCATTTCCTCCCAGCACCCAAAACTCAATTTTATATTATTTTTGCATAGTAAAAAAGTTAATGTTAAAAAAGAAAAAAAAAGCCTGCTGTATTGTGTTTACTATTTTCTGGTCTTATAAGAGTGACTTTACTTACATGCTCTTGAAATATGGTAAGTTACCATGGTAACTAGATCCTTTGACAATTATTCTATTTTAATACAAACCAATAAAACGGGTTAAAAATACTCTATTCTTAAATCCTTAGACTTACAGTCACTACTAAAGTTTGTCCTTACCTTCCTTGCCACATTTTTCAAGTGGATGTTTAAGGATTTTTTCCCTGTCCTATTTCACCCCTCATCAAGCTGATTTGAACAGGAACACTTCTCAAGCCATGAAAGCTGATGCACTCTGCGATAGTAAATGCCCAGCAGGAATTTTTGCACTTAATTCAAATAGATAAATATCACCAGAGTTTGTTATATAACCAAGAAGGTTATGTAGTGTGCTCGTTGTTTTACAGAGGAAAAATCAGATTTTTGTTTTAGAGACAGATACTTTTTAAAAATAAAGACACAGCATACATTATTTTAGTACACTTATGGCCTAAAACATGATTTGAGTTGTCAATAAGCCATTGTTGAACACTATCGGAAACAAAAAAATAGGTAGCTACTATCCCCCTGTGCCTCCGCATCAATTTTATGTATCTCTTCGCTAGTAGTGATCATATCATAATTAACAAAATTTCTAAAGCTATTTTATTCCGAAATCATGTCATATTTATCTTTATAACCCAAGTATATCACCTGGTATTTAGTGGGTTCTCAATTAATGCTATAAAGAGAAAAGCAAATATAGTGAAGATTGGTTGCCTTGTTCTTCATCAATGGAAGTGTACTGTTCTAATACATATTAAGAACTAATGCTGCTAAGTTGAGATTAAGTTTGTTTTTCAGGGAGGAGACAAAAATTGAATCATAAAAAAATGATTTAATTAAATGGAAAAATATGATTTTCCACTCAAGATACAAAATACCAGCCAAGTAAATCTGTGGCAGGCTAAGCCAAACATTGCCTCTTTTCACAAGGGCTCATAGTTTTAGCTAGCTTATGAAGAACATCAAAACTATTCTAGATATTTGTGCAATCCATAATAATCTGTCTCTTGTACTCCTCATCAGTATGTCCATCCCCATTCAGCGTGTGGGTGTTAGGGACTGTCAACCGTCTCTAGACAGCTGCCTCAGCCTGCCTCTCAGGCTTTAGGAGTAAAACATGGTCTTGCATCATGCTCAGACAGAACTTTCCATAAATCACCTCTGGATTTGGGGTCTCTACTATAGCTCCTTTGTACTCTTAAAATTGAGGTCCCCCATCCTTCCCCATTCTGCACTGGATCCCTAAGGCTCAGCTGGAAACTTGGATGCCTTCACTGAGCTCAAATTCATAATTGATTTACAGATTATTTGTATTTCCTCTGAGATATCACATTTTTCCCCATTTTCTCCTTTTCCATAGCCTCCCTGTTATGTCAGGTTCTTTTCTCTACCCCATCACCAGAATATGGCAAAGTTGCCAGAGTTGGTCAGTATCTTGAGTCCTACAAAATAATGTGTCTGGCAATCACCATTCAATTGCACTGAAATGCAGGTCTTCGTAAGGTAACACCAAATCTACCACACTTCACCTGACTTTCCTCAACTATTGCTCTCTGTCTTCCTCCCTCTGACTCTCCATGATGCTGACTTAGTTCAAAAAGCCAAGTATTTTTGTCCTGGTTGATGACATATTTGGATTCCATTTATTGACCTGATTTCTCCATTCTACCTACCTTTTAGAATGTGCCACAGCAGCAGGTAAATGACACTCTATCCATCCCAGGATCATAAGATGTTCATCATTGCATGGCAGGAGAATATAAGCATCCTATCACTATTAAGACTTCTGTACACCTCTCCATTCTAACTTTTACCTAAACTAGTATTTACCAAATAACTCAATTTGGGATCTTTAAAAACTATAAGAAAGGAATCTGGGGAATATCTGTGGATTTCCCTTCACCTCTTCATATTGTTTTTATATTAGGCATATACAAAAGGCAAAGTTAATTTCCATTCTTATTGTCAATTTCCCTTCCAGGCTAGCATGCACTTCTAGGGAGGAACTGAGATGAGCATCATTTGGCATTGCCTTTGATGTATTCTCTCCCTTCTGCTAAAACAGCCACAATATCTGGGAACACTCAAATAGGAAGGCATTTGTCAACCCTGTCTAGCCTCTTTGCAGAACGCTCATGCAAGTGTAAAAAGCAAAAGGAAATTCAGTTGTAGATCCAAGAACCTTCTTTTAGAAATCAGGAACCCATGCATATTCCCAAATTTTGTTTCCAATTGCACTCTACATCTAAATATGTTCAGACATTATTACAGCTATACTTCTCACTCCATAATTCAAAATTAGCCTGAGGCTACTTAAACTGTTACTTGCTGGCATGTTAATTTGATCAGAATGTCTCAGAGCTCTCCTGCTTTCTTAATCCTTTAAGACCAGGGTCAGCAAACCACAGCTGTGTGCCAAATCAGGCCTGCCACCTGGTTTTGTACAGCCCATAAGCTCTAAGAATGGCTTTTACAGATGAACATTAGCAATCAATTTGATGATAGGGAACATTATGTTTGACCAATAATTAAGGAAAACACTAACCACACGAATAAAGAACTCAGTTACTCTCATCCGTAGACTTACGTACAAAAAGTTGGACTCAATTATTTTGAATTTCATCGTTAAAATTTGTGGAAATTTGTTTGTTATACAAATATTGGTGATTTTGCCTCTCAGACACAAAGCCTAAAATAGTTCCTATCTGGCCCTTTACAAAAAAAGGTTTGCTGATCCCTACTTGATTCCACTTATATGAGGTATCTAAAAGAGTCAAATTCATAGAATCAAAGAGTAGAATGGTAAACAGCAGGACCTGGGGGGAGGAGAACTGAGTAGTTACTAATCACGGGGCAAAAAGCTTCAGCTAAACAAGATGACTAAGTTTTACAGATCTGCTGTACAATATTGCCACTATAGTCAACAACAATATATTGTATACTTAAAACATTTATGGAGGGGCTGGGCGTGATGGCTCATACCTGTAATCCCAGCACTTTGGGAGGCCGAGCCAGGCAGGTCAGGAGATTGAGACCATCCTGGCCAACATGGAGAAATCCCGTAGATACAGTCTCAGAATGCTGGGAAACAGCAAATAATTACTGTATATTCTTTCATCTTTTTACTTTGCTATGATTTTTCAGAGATCAGGGCATTCACAATTTTAAGAGTGTGATTTAACCAACTATTGCACTTCCAGACAATATTATTTTGTGATTTCCAATCTCTGGTAGAGAGCAGAGTTGATACATGTGGCAGTGGCTCTACCACCAATTATGTTCCGTACCCAGGGCTGGACACACAGTTGAGCTCAGTAATACACTATAACACGAGTAAGTGAAGGAGGGAACGGCAATAATTCATGTTATTGCCAGGATTTGTTGCCTGAGGGGAAAATATAAATGGCACAGAAATGTATTCCAAATTCAGAAAGAGAAAGAAATGGCATGCAATTATATTTAAATAACATAAATGCTGATTTAAACACAGATCTGAAAGTCATGATATGAATAGATTTAGGAATGACAACAAGAGGCTAAGATGCCCTAATTTGTGTTCTTACTGGGAAGGAGAAGACAGGTGGAAAGGAATCTGGTGCATGAAAAGGAAAAAGTCTGCAAAGCTTACATATTAATGACAAGGAGCTGACCACAGGATGAGATCTTTATTATCCAGACCCACAGTACGTGTGGGAGTTATTCAACTCTGCAGCTCATACAGTTGAATGACCTATACAGTTACTTTGCAGCTCATACCATAGGTAAACTTCCACCTCAGAACAGAAAGACTAGATCTGAGATTGTGGATCTAACAGTTTCTCGGCCCCTTTCCCAGCCAAAAATGAATTAAATCAAATTTTTTCTTCAGATCTGGCTTAATCTGTTGTTATTGCATGGGGAAACGCCTGTCCAAAAATGTTGTGTCTTCTTTTTAATTGTTGAAGCAGGGAGCAAAGCTTATCATTGCCTAATAATCATAATCAATTTGTTGCCTCATTAAAAAATGTGCTCAACATCTATTGCACCAACTTGACCCTTTGAACTATCCCGAGTCCTCCTAAAGGCTTATGTTTTAAAGTCTACTAATGACTTTTAAGCACTGACATGTTCTTTACCTGTTTCATGTGTGTCCATTTTATCTACATTAATTACTTTCAAGTAAAAATTTCACAAGACAATACCTAGCAGAATTTCCTGCCTAAGAGTTACAAAAAAAAAAAAAAAAAGCAATATTGATGTTGCTACTAAAGGAAATATACGTGTTCTTAAAATAGGTCAATATTGTATATTCATAGTAGTCTGTGGAACTGATCAGTATTATATAATACTTCTATTTAATATATTTATTTATAGTAAGCTATGTTCCAGATATGATTTAAATGGCTTGCACACATTCTTAAAATACAGCAAGACAGCATAAATTTAAAAGGGAAAGAAGAAAGAGAAACAACAATGAAGCTACAATTCATATTTAATTTATTAAGTTCAAGCCTGGATATGGAAGAACTGGCAGAAATAGGGAGCTATAATGTGTCCATGTAATGTAGCCTAGTCATTAAGAATGAAAGAATTTGAAAAGAGTCTGGTGAATATGAAGACAACCTGATTTAACATATTAAAATATATAATGGGGCCCTCTCATATTTACATATCACTTTGAAGTTTACAAAGCATATTAAGTATATTTATTTCCTTATATCAGTAAGACTGCATTAGAAATAAGGAAACTCTCATAAGAAAGAGTGACTTGCCAGGACAAGTTGCCTTCTAGAGGTTATCATGCCAAATAGTTTCAAGAAGACTTATAGACTGGCAAAAGAGGATTGAAAGACCTACTATAAGAAACCTCCATATGACCTTACTAACAAATAAGATATTTTTATATTATCATATTTTAAGATACTCTTCTAATATTAGGCTGAGCAATACAGTAAAAAATGGTTAACCTTTTTGCCAGCGATTTCAAATGTTCAACCTAATAGTTTATTTGGTTTTTTAATTTTAAAAATGTGTGGGTACATAGTAGGTGTATATATTTATAGGGTATATGAGATATTTTGACACAGGCATACAAGGCATAATGATCACATGAGTGTAAATGGGATATTCATCACCTCAAGCATTTATCCCTTCTTTGTGTTACAAACAACCCAATTATACTCTTTTAGGTATTTAAAATGTACTATAAATTCTTGTTAACTGAAGTTATCCTGTTGTGTTATCAAATACTAGATGATATTTATTGTATGTAACTCTATGTTGTACCCATTAACCATCCCCACTTCCTCCCCTGTTCCCCACACTACCCTTCCCAGCCTATGGTAATCATTCTTCCACTCTCTATATTCATGAGTTGAATTGTCAACATAATAGTTTGGATATCAGTGACAAAAATGTGTATCTGCATTTCCTAAACATCAAAATCCATTCAATCATACTTAATTTTGTAGCTTGTACATTAGATATGTTATATCTTTACTAAGGAAGAATTAAAAAGAAAGGCGTGATTTCAATTAGCATTAAATACACTAAGAACATTTTTCAGAATGGTAATTCAGCTACAACTCTAGACTTTGGTACGATATTTTCTGTAAGAACATTTTGGGAAGATATTAAAAACTATATCCTGCAGAAAGATTTTAAGAGTTTAGACACAGGAGTCAGCTTAGCAGTGTTGAAATCCTGGTTCCAGCTGCTATGTGCCACTGAGGAGTTTACATAAACTTCTGTGTCTTAGTTTCCTCATCTGTACATTGAAAATAATACTATTACTCTAACAATGAATGTTATATAACTGAGCAGTTTTCTCTTTCTAGTTTGGCTCCTGGAAAAGGCAGAGCCAAGTTCAAAGTTCATATTCAAGTACCACATTGACCCTTGTGGTCTACATATGAACATTCTTCCCTCTCTGCTTTTTAAATATTAATTCTGTATATTTCTCTTGGGTTGAATTATCTATTTCTTCTTTGCCCCACTTTTATTAGAGTGTTTCTGACATGAGCTTAAATCTTTTATGGTATAAGTTAGCTTTAAAAGTATTCAATATATCAATACATATATACACACTCACTCTGAAAATTTTGACTTACATTGACTTTCACTAGAAAAGATGTTGTATTTATTTAAATATACATATAATTTTAAGCATAATAAGTCACTGACTATAGGTAGTAATGTTTATAGTTTAGTATAATGTTTATAGTTTAGTATGAAGAAAAAATTCAACTTGAAAATAAAAATTAAATCAGAATTTTAAATAATTTTTTCTTCAGTGAATGTCATTGAAACTTCAGGATAAAACAAACAGTATAAAAATAAACCATATTCATTGACATGGACATTAAATGCTGTTTATAATATTCACAAATACAAATAAATGTATTATACTGTGCTATGGCAAAGTTCATATCTGCAACACAAGACAGTACTTGCCTCATTAGTAAAAAATAATAATAATGATGATGTCAACTATTAAGTAACAGACTTAATACCATAGGCTACAACTAAATTATTCTAACAAAATATATCTAACCTAAGAGGCAATTATACCTTTAAAAAGCTTCAAGTATTTTCATAACACCAGTGTTGAGCTATTTATTAAAATTAGATCAGAACCGCAAATAAATGTAATGATGAGATGGACTACTTTCCAAAAATGCACAAGCAGTGAAATCCACCTCTATAAGATAGCAACAAATAAATGAAAGATTTAAAAGCAAATCATTCCAGTTAACTCTTTTGAAGTTAATTTAGAATCTTAGAGCCTGGGATACATGTCTATGATTCCAAATTAAGTCAAAAAGCAGATAACAAGCTCAAAGTTTTAATATAAAAATGACTCCTATGAATAAGTTCTATACAAAGTATGGTGACTACAGCAAATTACAATGTAGTATATATTTAAAGATAGAAGAGATTTTGGGCCGGGTGTGGTGGCTCATGCCTGTAATCCCAGCATTTTGGGAGGCCGAGGCAGGTGGATCACGAGGTCAGGAGATCGAGACCATCCTGTCTAACACGGTGAAACCCTGCCTCTACTAAAAATACAAAAAAAATAAAATAAAATAGCCACGCGTGGTGGCGGGCGCCTGTAGTCCCAGTTACTCAGGAGGCTGAGGCAGGAGAATGGTGTGAATCTGGGAGGCAGAGCTTGCAGTGAGCCGAGATCGCGCCACTGCACTCCAGCCTGGGCGACAGAATGAGACTCCGTCTCAACCTACAGAATGGGAGAAAATTTTTGCAATCTACCCATCTGACAAAGGGCTAATATCCAGAATCTACAAAGAACTTTAACAAATTTACAAGAAAAAAGTCAAACAACCTCACCAAAAAGTGGGCGAAGGATATGAACAGACACTTCTCAAAAGAAGACATTTATGCAGTCAACAGACACATGAAAAAATGCTCATCATCACTGGCCATCAGAGAAATGCAAATCAAAACCACAATGAGATACCATCTCACACCAGTTAGAATGGCGATCATTAAAAAGTCAGGAAACAACAGGTGCTGGAGAGGATGTGGAGAAATAGGAACACTTTTACACTGTTGGTGGGACTGTAAACTAGTTCAACCATTGTGGAAGACAGTGTGGTGATTCCTCAAGGATCTAGAACTAGAAATATCATTTGACCCAGCCATCTCATTACTGGGTATATACCCAAAGGATTATAAATCATGCTGCTATAAAGACACATGCACACGTATGTTTATTGCAGCACTATTCACAATAGCAAAGACTTGGAACCAACCCAAATGTCTGACAATGATAGACTGGATTAAGAAAATGTGGCACATATACACCATGGAATACCATGCAGCCATAAAAAAGGATGAGTTCATGTCCTTTGTAGGGATATGGATGAAGCTGGAAACCATCATTCTGAGCAAATTATTGCAAGGACAGAAAACCAAACACCACATGTTCTCACTCATAGGTGGGAATTGAACAATGAGAAAACTTGGACACAGGGTGGGGAACACCACACACAGGGGCCTATGGTGGGGTAAAGGAAAGGGGGAGGGATAGCATTAGGAGACATACCTAATGTAAATGACGAGTTAATGGGTGCAGCACACCAACATGGCACATGTATACATATGTAACAAACCTGCATGTTGTGCACACATACCCTAGAACTTAAAGTATAATAAAAAAAAGAAAAGAAGAAGAGATTTTGAATGTTATTACCACAAAGAAGTGATAAATGTTTAAAGTGATCCATATGATAATTACCCTGATTTGATCATTGCACAATGTATGTAAATATTGAAACATTACACTGTACCCCATAAATATGTACAATTATTAAGTGCCAATTATAAATAAAAAGTTAAGAAAAAAAATGAGTCCCATAAAGATCAGCAGACTGTAATTTGTAGTTCTAATCTTATACGTATACAGGTCATATGGAAACAAAGTACACATATCCCATTAGAACCAAATAACAATAACAACCATAATGATTGTAATAAATCAAAAAATCTATAGGATTAAAAAATGGTGCTACTAAAGACCTGTTCTTTCTGATTATTCTAATCCATTTCATGAAACATTTTAGATAAGACCATAACATACATTAAAAAAAAACACACACAAAAAAATAAAGGACTTATCTTGTCCTGAGCCAAAGGCAACTGGCTCATCCAAGGTTATGCTCCTTTCATTGGAGAATCCTGTATCCTTGGTTTGGTTGATGCAGAGGAACAAAGATCTTTGTCTCAAATCAGACATTTCTAAAGGGCCGTACCAATTTTAGAGATTCCACTAGAATTGACTGTATCCACCGTCGCAAATACAACACAGTTCAAATTATCCCTCTGCTTTACTTATTCCCTTATTGATGTTTCCTGTGGCACTTCTAATAAGCCTCTTGTGGACAAATTTCCATCTAATGGGGGACCATGACCTATGATGCTGTGTATAAAAAAAAAAAAGTAATGTTTCCCAAATTCAACATAAAATAAATTAAAAGAAAATATATAATCAATACAATATTTAAGAGTTTTTTTGGTAGAAAGAGACAGAACTCCAAGTGGAATAGATCCTCAAAGCTTTAAACAAAATACTACCATTTTAACTCACACATTTTATAATACTGGACTTTGTAATTTTCAGATGTAACACATATGTGACAACTCACGTAAGATGGTCAAATTGAGAGCAATAAAATGCAACAGTGAAAACTTCACCCAAACCAAAAAAGACTCCTTCTTCATGAGCTACAAGTTGTAAAAGTACTAGAAACTTCAGATGTTAAAATATGGAACCATCATGAACCAAGATTTGAATAAAGAGTTTCTCTCACCCTGGGTTCTTTTAAAGTAAAGTTCTCATCTACCTAAATGTGCCTTTGTCTTGCTTCCTTCTTATTCTGATTTTACTATAATTTCAGGAATAGCAAACTATGCACAAAATTCTTTTTTATTTTTATTTTTCTTTTGGAGACAGAGTCTCACTCTGTTATCCAGGCTGGAGTGCAGTGGCATGATCTTGGCTCACTGCAACCTCCACCTCCTAGGTTCAAGCGATTCTCCTGCCTCAGCCTCCTGAGTAGCTGGGATTACAGGCGCCTGCCACCATGCCTGGCTAATTTTGGTATTTTTAGTGGATACAAGGTTTCACTATGTGGCCAGACTGGTCTCGAATACCTGACATCAAGTGATCCACCCACCTTGGCCTCCCAAAGTGCTGGGATTTGTGTGCAAAATTCTAATAAAATATTAGACATTACTGCTTCAAAATAGGAACATTTGATTCTACACTTTAATAAACCTATTGTGCTTTCATTCCTGCAATGTTTTTTAACAATGTTCAGGATTAATGGTATCTAAAGAAGATTCAGAATAAAACTACTGAAGAAATGAGTGTATGGATGTATCAAACTAAAAAAAAAATTAGATTTCTTCAGTAAAGAAGGAGAAACCTGAAAAGTGGTATAATCAAGTGTTTTTTAAAAATGAGAAAAAAACCCATAAAATTATTCTTTTTCAGCTCTAGGAAGCTAGGGATTTTATTTATGTTATTTACCCAGAATCTTAAGGGCCCCCCAAAATATCTGGCACATATTTTTTCTTCTTTTCTCTTAATTTCTATTTTTTAAAAAATAAAAGCTGCTCTTTCATTGTTGGCACAAGAGATGTTTATGCTGAGACATACAATAGCTTCCTGAGAGTTTTAAGTTTATAAATGAAAATAATCATAATTAGCATTGCTAAAGTTAATTTCAGGAAAGAAAACTGGCCTTTTAACATCATATGATGTGGAATTGTCATTGAGTGAAGTAATACAGGATTACTCTTCAAAAGCTTCATATTTGAAGTAGAATGCTCATGATAGAAAAACAATTACTTATATTATAAAATTGCTAGAGAAAAATGGTTTATTTCATCACTCAATGCCTATCATATAAAGATTCCTAACACAAATTCCAATCAGTTCACGTCTAAGAAGCTAGCATTCTTCTTTTTATTACGTAATTATCACTATACAGAATATCATTTTTTATATTTGCCATTAGCACATCCAAAGCTAACTTGTATACTCAGTTACAATAACAAATTGTAACTGATACAATTTATTATTCATTACTAAATAATGAATAATAAATTAATACTGTATTGAATCAGCATGGATCTTTCTCCTGAGAAGCACATACCTGCTGTCTTTCATGTCCTAGGGTCTAGATTCTCTCTCCATGCCCTCCAAACTCAATGATCTATTGGGAAATAAGAAGGCATACTCCCTCCTTGCAGGTTATATTCAGTTAGGAATGGGAAGAATGGGGGAAGGTTCAATCACAGGCTTATTTATCTCCAAACTATTAAGATTGTATTAGTTAAGACATAGGCTTAACTAATAAAATAAAATAACTACAGTATCTTAAACAAG
Organism: Pan paniscus; assembly: GCF_029289425.2. Taxonomy (NCBI): domain Eukaryota; kingdom Metazoa; phylum Chordata; class Mammalia; order Primates; family Hominidae; genus Pan; species Pan paniscus. Next base: position 115,798,408 of record NC_073253.2, on the reverse strand, counting down.
ATAAGTTTATTACTGCCTTTTCTATCTTGTTCTCAAACATCCTTAAAAGGTGATTTCCATCTCACAGTTCAAGATGACTCCTCTAGCTCCAGCCATGACATTCATAATCTAGCCAGCAAGAAGGGGAAAAGAGGCAAGGGGAAGTCACGTACATTCCCTTTGCATTCCACACATGCATTTGAGAACAAAGTGTAGTAATTACACACATCACCTCTGTTCAGACCCGCTGTTCAAAATGTAGTCATCTTGCCACTCTATACTACAAAGGGGGTTGGAAATGTGATGTTTATTGTAGAAGGCCACATGTCCAGGAAAAAATTTATTACTACACAAGGTGGGCTAAATACTGGAGACAACCAGCAGCCTCTAAAAAAAAAAAAAAGATTTTAATGAGGATAGTCTTTCAACTCACAAACACAATTTTCTTTCTCTGAAGGTAAACAAGCTTTGCAAAGATGACTGGGTCAAGATGCATTTGGGTACCAGTTTCCATGCCACTCCTGGAACCCAAATTGAAGCCTCATCCCTATTCTCCTTCTTATACAAAGAATTCCCTCTCAAGGACCCCACAGTTATCATAATTTGTCTCCTACAGAGTCAGTATATTCCTTTACAAATATATATATACACAATTAAAACAAATAATTGAAGATTAGGAAATTATTGCCCCAGGAAGTGAATAGACACCTGCAAAATTTAATGAGAATTAAGATGTATTAAAAACTTGCTTTTCTGAGTGTTCTTTATACATTACCTCATTTAACCCATAAGCTGCCTATGAGCGATATGTATTACTGTCACTCTCTTTCTAGATAAAAAAGATTGACGTAAAAAGAGGGTAAGTCACATGTCTGGGTCATAGACATCTGAAAGCAGACAAGATAGTTTCAAGCCCAGACAATTTAACACCAGATCCTGTAACTCAAGAGCTATGTATCCATCATTATAGTGACACAAAACTTTTTCCCCAGCCAAGATAATTTATACAGCTTGGAAAAATACTGATGCATTGTAGAGAATCCTAGAACTTTACAGTACAGGAAGTCCTCATAGATCTCATAGAGGTCAAAAGTAGAAAGATCACAAAGAGAGCAGTGGCAAAGATGAAATTACAACCCAGGCCTTCTAGTACTGAAAACAGTATCCAGCTACCACTTCACACTGGCCCCTCCCTTTAGAAACAGAGTAAAGAATTACTGAGACAGATATAAAGCCAAGTTTTCCCTAGGAACACTCTTCTACTATCTACAAAGTATTAACCAGGATATTCTGGAGCTCTACTGTCGAAAAAGAACAATCAATAAAATTGTAGCTAAGTTTTAAAAGAAAAGAAATCCATGAAATTATTATTTTTTTAAACCTTGGAGATTTTGTAAGATTTTTATCAACATCAAATGTTCCTTTCCTTATGATTTATGGTCTTTAAAGAAGAATAGAAAACTATATATTTTCTATGGGAACCCATTTCTATATGTGAAAAGGTTTTTTAAAAAAACGTATGTCTCCAGGAATACAAGCAAAAGTCTCAAGCATAGCTAGTGAGGGTTTGTGGGAATGTGTAGGGGTGAGGGAGAGTAGGAAAATAAAGAATCACTCTGTGCTGGATGGTCAGAGCAGAATTCTGCTTCAAGTGTAATGTTCTAATTTATTTACATGGAAATAAATTGAATTCATGCATTGATTGTACTACTCTAGTAAATTAAACATTAAAATTAATAATTTAAAATGAAGAAAAGCAACCTTCCCAAAGGGATTCAAATCAAGCAAATCACCCTCAGTATATTCTCTGTTGTAACATTTTCTCCCAGACTATTCCTGCACAGCGGGATAAAAGTATCTGCTGCCAAAGATTTTTTTGCTAGCAATTTTTTACTCTGACTCAGGGAAATCCCAAAGCAGCCTTCTCTTTGGGCTGTATTTACCTCATGAGAATTTTTCACAGAATTTGCTAACAATAGAAATTGTTCTTGGTTATGATACAAACCCAGCAGGATGTTCAAAATGCCACAGGTGACTCAGTGGCCCTGCCTGACAAAGCCTGCTGGTAGGTACCATATGAGCCATATGGAAATTGCTAAAACGGGAAATAAAGCAGCAGGTTCTGAAACCACCAGCATCCCTTGCTATGGTGAATTAACATTAGTCTATGGTGCAAAATATCTCTGCCTTTGAAATGTCCAAGATCTATGAAATATCACCAATCCATGGCAACATACCAAGTAGTTTTTCAGTGTATTCTGCTGATTCCCTTTTTTACTTATTTGATTAGAGCCTGACATAACCACATTTTTAAAGAAAAAATATACAAAAGCGTCCATGCACGCCATACTTTTCTCTGCAGCATTCATATTCTTTAGAAACCAATGTAGTGACAAGATGACTTTAAAGCATAGTATAAATGCCTTCTAATTGCTAGTGTGTGTGTGTGTGTGTGTGTGTGTGTGTGTGTGTGTGTGTGTGTGTGTCCTTCCCTCCTGAGAAATAATATCACAAGACCTCTTGCTTTTTTTTTTTTTTTTTGAGACAAAATCTCACTCTGTCGCCCAGGCTGGAATGCAGTGTGTGATTTCGGCTCATTGCAACCTCTGCCTCCTGGGTTCAAGTGATTCTTGTGCCGCAGCCTCCCAAGTAGCTGGGACTACAGGTACCCGCCACGACACCCAGCTAATTTTTGTATTTTTGGTAGAGATGGCGTTTCGCCATGTTGGCCAGGCTGGTCTCGAACTCCTGACCTCAAGTGATCCTCCCACCTCCACCTCCCAAAGTGCTGAGATTACGGGCATAAACCACCACGACCAGCTTTTTTTTTGTTTTGGTTTGGTTTGGTTTTGCTTTCTAGCAGAAAATTTTCAGTCTTGAACTGCATTGTGGAGACAATCTAGGGAAGCAGTTGTACTAAAAAGAGGGAACTTTCAGGAAAGTGAAAATTGTTTACACAAAATTGTCAATATAGAAAAAGAAAAACACTACAGATTTAAATTTGATAGATATTTTAGGTGAGGCTCTCTTAAACAAGAGATTCTTGAAGAAAGAAATTCTATCAACATAATATATACAAAAATAACTTCCAACTGAATAAAGCATAAAATTCTCATAATACATAAATGCTATAAAGGCAATTAATGCAGCATCTTTGCATAAACCTTGTTCTACACAAGGCACACTGTACTTCTCCTATCACAACATACTCCTTCAAATTGACTGTGAGAAACATGCTATATTTATCATTTGAATTAATATCCACATACAAGTATAGATTATATCAAAGATTGGTAAAAAATGCTATTAATCTGGGTTTTTTTCAGTGAGTAAGAGAATAAAGATTTTAAAAAGAAAGTGATCAGAATGTAGGGTATCCCTGAGGTTATTTAACACAAGCGGTTTCTAAGGAAAGGTGCCATGCTCAGTTACATTTTACAAAGTTCCCATCATCCCTTTCTTCACCAGTTTATATCATTATTATTAATCAAATATCAATTTTCAATGATTTATAAGAGATTATTTTAGAAAGGGACTTGTGTTGAAAATAGGATAAAATATATGACATTTTTGCTATGGTTTGAATGTGTCTCCCAAAGCTTAAGTGTTGGAAACTTAATCCTCTGTGCAAATGTATTGAGAGGTGGGACCTTTAAGAGGTGATTGGGTTATGAGGTTTCTGCCCTCATAAATAGATTAATGTGATTATCATGGGGGTGGGTTTATCATGAAAGTGAGTTCCTTATAAATGCAAGTTTGGACCACCTCTTGCTCCCTTATGTGTTCTCTCTCACCCCTTTAATGCCTCTGGGATATTATGACACAGCAAGAAAGTTGTCACCAGATGCAGCGCTTGATCTTGGCCTTCTCAACCTCCAGAACCATGAGCCAAATAAAATTCTGTTGTATATAAATTATCAAGTCCCAGGTATTGTTACAGGGGCACAAAACAGACTAAGAAAGAAAATTGGTACTGAGAAGCTAAGTGGGACTGTTGCTATAAGAAATATCTGAAAGTGTGGAAGCAGCTTTGGAAGTGGGTAACAGATACAAATTGGAAGAATTTCGAAGAGCAGGCTAGAAAAAAAACCCAAATTGCCATAAACAGAGCATCAGTGGTAATTCAGGTGAGAGCTCAGAAGAAAGAAAGAAATGGAGAAAATATCTGGAGCTTTTTTCTTAAATTATTGTGATCAGAATCTGGTAGAAATGTGGACAAAAAAGGACACTGTGATGAGGTCTTGGATAGAAATGTGGAATAAGGTATTGGAAACTAGAGTAAAGGCTATCCTGGTTACACTTGCAAATAACCTGGTGAAATTGTGTCTGTCTTATGACTTTGTGAAAGGTAGAACTGAAGACTTAAGAGCTAGGACATCTGGCAGAAGAAATATCTAAGCAGCAAAGTATTCAAGGTACTTACTACATGACTTCTTTTGGCTGCTTAGAATAAAATGGCAGGAAAGAGAAATAATTTAAAGATGGGATTTATAATTAAAAGGGAAGCAGAATGGAAAGATCTAGAGAACTCTCAGCCAGGCTATGTAAAAAATAGAAAAGCATGCTGTTCAGGAGAGAATACTAAGGGGACCAAGCAACCCTTTGCTAAGGAGATTAATATGGATGGTAGGAAGCCATATTCTATTCATCAAGACAATGGAAGAATGACACCAAAGGCATTTCAGAGAACTTCCAGGCAAGCTACCACCTTGAGAGCAAGGTTTCCAGAATACTGCCTGCTCCTTTTTACAATGGCATAGAGAATCAGTAAATCATTAGGCTAAAAATGGCATCTTAGGTTCACATATTCATCATTATTCATAAAATACTTATTGGGCACCTAATATATGTGAAACACGATGCTAAATGCTGGGCATATGATAATGAATAAAACAGATGTGGCAAGGTGCGGTAGCCACATCTGTAATCCCAGCACTTTGGGAGGCCGAGGTGGGTGGATCACGAGGTCAGGAGTTCGAGACCAGCCTGAACAAAATGGTGAAACTCCGTCTCTACTAAAAATACAAACAATTAGCCAGGCATGGTGGTGGGCACCTGTAATCCCAGCTACTCGGGAGGCTGAGGCAGGAGAATTGCTTGAACCCAGGAGGCGGAGGTTGCAATGAGCAGAGATCATGCTATTGCACCCCAGCCTGGGTGACAGGGCGAGACTCCATCTCAAAAAAAAAAAAGAAAGAAAACAGATGTGATCTCTATGTTCTTAAGTCTGGCCATCAATTGAGAGAGACATTAAATAAAACTATATATAAATGTATGTAAGTCTAATTTGTAAGAAGTTCTATTAAAAAAACACAGAGATGTAATAGAGAATACTGTGATGAGGAGGGCCAGTAGGGGGAAAGGTGGGTAACGAATGTCTGAGGATCAGAAGCCAGGTAAAGAGAAGAAGCGACAAAATTCCAGGTGGAGGAAACATGTGAAGGCCTTGAGTCTTGAGAATATGAAGTATTCAAGAACTGGAAGAGGGTCAGTGCGGTCACAGCACAATGAGCAAAGGAGAGTGAGGTTTGAGAAAAAGTTGGAAAAATAGACAATAAGACTTTACCATCAGGAGAAGTCCGTCTTCATCAGGAATTCAGTGAAAGGATATAAACAGAGGAATTGAGGCAGGCAGTTAGCAAGGGAACAAACATGATTACTTGCAGGTAGCTAAATACAAATGGAGTCAACGCAAGTACCAGTCCCCTAGTAGAAAGAAACTGTTATGAGAGGTTGCAACAATGAAGACAGATTGCAGACATCCTGCTTTAGGCATAGATAGGAATGCAGCAAAGAAGAAACCAGCCACAACCGGTTAAATCCAAGATGGCTGAAAGCTTGACTGACCCCCATCACTTGGCTGTATCACTCCCTTATTACCCTAAAACTTCCGAACGGAAGCCTCCCACTCCCTTTATGCACCTGACGCCATGGCAGTTCCGGATTGACCATATTTAGTCTAGAAAAAGGTGGCACCCCGATTCAGGGAATTGCCTGTCCATTTACAGGAAATCCCCTCCCTTTATTATAGCATATTCTGCACCTTCATTATGCTTATCTATATAGTACGTGAGTCCTGACCACGTCATGCTGTCTTATTCTTTTGAACATGCCTGCGCTCCTCTCTTGAGCGTGTACTTGCTTGCCCTCCCCAATAAAGCTTCTATACTCTCACTTTGGTCTCCTTTTCAAATTTTTTTGCGTGGTGAAGACAAAAACCTGAACCTCCCTACCAGCAACGGAATGGCTTCATTGTTACACAGGCTGTTTGGAGAGTGCCTGAAGGAAAGATAAACTGAATATCCTAGACAAGCAGAAAATATCCTAATATAATTAGATATCTTAGATCTTTACGAACATTCCCAATTCCATATTCTTGTCACAGGTAGGAAAAGATATGATTCTAGTCTCATATTCTTTTTTCTATGCCGCCAGAAACCACCGACCCATAAGATGCAATTCATCCCTTTCTGATGACTGGGAATAACGGTCAGAAGCAGGCCTCTCAGAGCAAGAGATGTCACCTCATCTCAGAGCAAGTGTCTCAGAGCAAGAGTGAGAACTGCCACCTCCTCTCCAAGACTGCTGACTTTTCTAGCTAGGAGCAGAACCACAGCCAGGCAATTGTGATCTTTAAGGGATTTGGTCACCTGGAGCCCTCACAACCTCAAGCTCTCAAAGCTACCAGGAAAGTCATGTCTCACAGAAAAATTAAGGACAACAGGTGGGGGAGGGAAGGAGATGTGTCTCTTGAATGCTATCTCTGTATCTGGAGGGGAAACAAGGTCAATGGATGGGGATTCCAGGAACAGCAGGGGATTCTAGGTAAGGCTGGGAGCCTGCAAAGCTGATCAGCAGATGCCTGAATCTAGGGCACTGCTGAAATTCAGCAGCGCTGTGGTATGGAAAGTTGTGAAACTCCATTAATGCCTTTCCTCTCAGGGTTCCTTGACTACACTAATAAAATATTACCTAATTCCAAGGGTGAATGATAGAGCTGAATAATTTAATTGTGGAGCTTAGAGGCTTCAGACAGATTTCTCTTTCACCAAAACGTTTAAAAACAATAGCTCTTCATTTTCCTAGAAGACCCCTAGAAGGAGCAAGTTTTCTCACTTTTCTAAGGTAAACCAAATTGATGCGAAGCACACAACTGCAGCAGTTCCTCCAGGTTTCTGTTTGTCTTGTTATTCGACACTAAACTGTGTCAAAAAGATAATGCTATTTCTCCTCTGTTGCCTAGCTAGTGTTTCAAACAAACTTTTTTCTATAGGATGAGACTAAAATCTGAAAAGTCTAATTGTCTCTTAAACACTAAGAACTCTCAAAATAAATACACTAATTGAGTAGAAAGTTGCCCTAGATCTGAGTTCTTTAAATACTGAATTAATCTACCATAAGCAGTGACAGTAGGGGAGCGGAGGCAGCAAAAACTTCCATGAAGAACTTAGAAATAAGGGAGATAAGCTTTCCCTCTGAAAATTAAATTATAAAATCACTACATAATAGGTCAGAGATAAGACAAGCCATTTTGTAAAGCCCAAAGTGGCTCCCAGACACAGAAAACTGGCTATAACGTGACTAAAATAAACAATAATAAATGAGAAGGAGAGTCAGCAATGAAAGTTTGGAAAAATGTGGAAAATGAACATTCTCAGAGGCTCAGTCCAAGAGAGAGTCCATTTTGGCCCAAAAATATGGGTTTTTTGGTCCCAGTGACAGACAAAACTTTATTTGCATGAATTAAGTTACCTTAGATTGATGTCATTCATCCTAAACTGATTCCATGCAACCTGTACAGGCTTTTAATTATATTCTAGTTCCTCCAGCCTTTAGGGAGAAAATCAGATAGCTAAAAATGATAGCCCCTTTGGCAGTGCTATTTCTCGTTACACATTAATACACTGACATTCTGCTTTGATTCATTAGTTTCTGGGTGCTTGTGTATGGAGCCCTAAGAGACAGATCCACATTCAGTATGCCAATAAGTCAGGTTTCTGAGATGGCAAAGCTGAGAACCAGACCATATCACATAATATTGTCCTGTACTCTCATCCACATCATATTAGTTTCCCCAGGCAAGTAGGGACGAGGCAAGCCACATATTTCTCAGATGAAAGAAACACAGTCACGTATGACAGAACCAGGATCATAATCTGAGCCTCTAATTTTTTGTTTACCTTTCATTCCATTACAAACTTAGTGCATCAGAAATGTATATAACACTGTATTTATTGACTCTGTCTCAATTTCAAGATTTGAGGTAAGCATAAATCCTGTAGGTATTCCAATCTGGAGACCATGGTAAATAGAAGTCATTTATCTAATTAAATCATTTTTAAGTCCCCACCCATCACCCAGTGCATTCTATTTCCTTCATTTGCTATATGTAGGCTGCTACTGATAGTTTGAAAAATTGTAGCATCACACAATGTCTAATATCTAATATGTGAATACAGATGCCATTTCATGGGACATAATCTTTTTCTACAAATGATAGGAAGTGCAAAATAATCTCTCACAGATAGCAGGCTCTGTTGCACAATGATAAGCATGCCAGGCAGTAATTTTTCATTTTAGCAATTTCAACTAAGGAGCAGTTTCAACTGTCAAGACATATCCATTCTCATATTTCCATTATGAACTGTAATCTCACATACATTAACAAACTCCTATGTAACACGTTGAATGTTATTATTTGGTATTTAAATAGCTTTCTGAGAACACAAAGTGTTCTGCCAATCATAAATACTTTGCCCATAATGCCACTGCTTCAGAGACAGGTATAAATCATTCTCTTACTTTAACAGTTGAGAAATTAACACTAAGTCAGAGTAAGTTAATGACAAAAGACAGGGCACATTTAAGTGATAAGACCAGCTAAAGCAAAATGTGTATTTACCCAGTTTTGTGCATTCTAACCTAAGGACCTTTAACTCTTCATAAACTAGCTCTTCTTGAAAGCCTCTTTTGCTAGTAAAAGCCTCACTGATGCACTAGTCCAAACATGGATGTGTAAAGAACAGTATACTGAATAGGGAATCAGTTATCTTGTCATATCAGAAGCTCAGCCTGTCCAACTGGGATCACGTCCGTCCCAGAAAAAAAACTTGAAGATCTTCAAGGCCATTATGAATTAAATATTACTCAATGCTGACACAAAATTCCAATTTAGAAGGTAATTAACTCCCTGTTAGTGAAAGTTTCTGACTGAACAGATTAAAAAAATGAGTTGCCTTGATATTCACCTGACAACTTCAGGCCACATTAATTTCTTCCTGCTCTAATTCAAATACTATAGGGTAAAACTCTGATGTCTATAACAGCAAAAGACAATTGAAAATTTGAAAGCAGTCAATAGGCTAAAATTTATAGCTCCTCTTCTCAAATTTAACCACTTCCAACCAGATAATGCCTAGATACTACTACATTTAACTATGAGAAATGAACAAAGGAACTGGCAATGGATAAACTCTCAGTGGAGGAGCCCTTCTTAACCATTCTTATTTGCGCCTCACTCTGAGAAAAACAGAGCCTCAGCAACCCAGCAGACGTTCTAGCATGTGACTATACCCAAGCGAACCATCTCAGTAGCCCCAAATGATTGGCCATCCTTTTTCTGGTGGCCTCAGTCAATCCTTTTATTCTCACTTGATACCAAAAGCATATGGTTGTAAACAGTTCTACAGATGGATGAAGAGACCTCAACAGAAACCAAGGAGAAAATCCGGCCTACAGATGTATGATTATACCATAGAGGGCCTGTGGTGCTTATAAACCATGTGAACTAAAGTATTTACAAGATAAATACTAGAAACACAAAACACATGTGTACATGAAAGACAAAGATTTACTGTGCTACTACATTTTGCCAGCTAATTAAAAATTCACTATCGAGATTCACAGGCAACATAAACATAACACAGAGCTATATAATCTAAACAACCTATTTTACAGAAAGCTAGTCTCATCAGTGTATATTTTCAACTTTACAATTTTTATTTGATTAAGCAAATTATCTTTACTATCCCCCCTCTCACCCAACTAAAAGTTACAGGTTATATACAAAAAGGAGCATATAGTAATAAATATTTATTTTCAGACAATGATAGCCCTAGACCTTCTCATGACATGATTTAGCTTATGCCAGGGCAGCATTTATATATTTAATATATTCAGTGGTTGATAAAGTATATAATTGTATGATAGCATTGTCCTTAAACTAATGCTTTAAAACCTAAGATGATCCCTGTATATGGGGAAAACACTCAAAGCAAAAATGTAAAATATTTGCAGAATGACGTTATCCAAATAAGTCTCTGTTAATTAAAGACACAATTTATAAGGATATTCTGGATATACTGGAGAAGATTGAGCCCTACAAATACGGAAATCTAATGATATGGGGAGGGGCTAACACCATTGTTCTAAAGCCTTTCTTTTTTCTAATTTCTAAAGCAACTGAGGCTTCCTGGGTTGTTACCTGTCTGAAGAAAGCATCAAATACACTGCTTATATAATATTGCAGCAGACTGCTACAGAGATTAAATTGTCATCAGACTCCACACATTCTCCTTTAAGTTATTGTAACAGTTAAAAATTGTGTTCAAATGCATATAAAAGAAAACCCAAACAACACTGTTTTCAGCACACAGAGTTTTGCATAACAAGAAGTCAAATTTCAAGCAATCCGGGATGATGTAACAACCACAAGTGTATAGTAACTACTGCAGATGCCATTCATCTCAGCAAATAGTTTTCGTCCTCATCTTCTCAAGATGGAAGTTGTGTCTCCTTGCATTATATTCCTATTTTTATTCCAGGAAGGGGAAAGGGAAGAAAAGGAAGGAAAAAGAGGAAAGGTATGTGCAGCGGAGTCTGCTCCCTTTAAAAGCTTTCCCAGAAAACCCGCCAATGACATACTTAGGCACCACTGGTCTGACAGCACCACAATTTAGTAGGAGAGGTTGAGAAATATAGTTATTTAGTGGGCACATTAGTGTCTCCAACCAAAGTGAGGTTCTGATGTTAAGGAAGAAGGAGGGAATAAATAGTGGGTAGGCAAGTAGCAGTATCTGCCCTTGTTATAAATGCACTGCTTTGTCATCCAGCTGTCATCTAACCCAATAGAATATGGTTTTGAAAGTCTCTGAAAAATAGAAAGTTTATATTGATTCTTGCATCAGACAGTAATTTTTTTTAAAGACACCCAAGCTCAAACTGTCATATTTAACAATTCAGACCAACCTTAAAAATATGGTTAACTAGCATGCCTTTTCCTTAGCAGTTGTTGGTAAGAAAATAAAAAAGCAACTTTTAATTAAAAAAATATAAAACAAAGCAAAACGAAACCATAACAATGACAAAAACACTGAATATGAGTCTTCAGGCTTTATATATACAAACTATGTCTAAGTCATGTCAGTCCAACATTTTATCATTGTTCTCTCCTTACTATTAATCCTGAAGGAATCACACTTTTCTGTAAGATGATCAAAATAAATTGATGAGGTACTCCATCTGTTCTGCATGCAGTCACACATTTGCCACTTTTGCTAACCGTAAGGTTTTTCACACTGAGAAACACTGCTGATAAATCAGGAATGATGATCACTGAAACATTTGTTTCACAATTTAAGTAAAATACTTCATGTACATATTTCATCAAAAATGGAAATAAGTTGTTCATGTCTGTTTTATTTTTCACAGCATAGGTATATATAACATAAAAATGCCTTAAAGGGTAGAAATCTTTAAATATTGTAGATGCAACGTATTATATCTCATACAAACTGCATTTGTGGCATACTATGCAAGAGATGGTGCCCTTATGTTTCTAGTTTCTTTAGGGATTCTAGATATATTCTCAAAAATAAAAATAGGACTGTCCTTTAAGACAAATCATCACAGAAAGGATTTCTCCTACTGTACTTCTTTAGCCTGGTATTACCACTGGTAGAAAGTTGAAATGAATGGAGTAGTAGACATTAAATTTACTTCCCAAGGCCATTAACAGTTGCCTTGCCTTCTTCTATTGAGGCCAGAAAGCTAAAATACTGACCCCCATTAGCCTCCCTTCTGATCTTGGGACCCCACTGTGCTCAAAGATAAGATGGGAACAAACGGGAAACTTAAAAGTATAGGCTCAATTGGCAAGTTCTTCTTAACATTTTTTTAGTCTTTTGCTCCTCTGCCTTTTTTTTTGGCCTGGAAACTGATGTGACACATAGAGATGCAGCAGCCATCTTGCCACCATAGGAGAAAAGTCATACAACATGTCTAGAATAGAAAGGATGAATGGATAGAGAAATAGAAAGATAGAAGATGCCTGGGCCTTTGATAACACTGTGGACCTGTTGCTGTATCCCTGGACTGCCTGCCCCAGAGTAATGCAAATCAAAACTATGATACGGTATCATCTCACTCTGGTTAAAATGGCTTTTACCCAGAACTTCTTGTTATATAATAAAAATGGCCAGCATAACTTTAAGCCACCGTTAATCATGTTTTCCATAATTCACGGCTGAATACAGTCCTAACTGATACAAATCAGTTGAGCTTACGTTATATTTATTCATTGTACATCAGGCCATATCTCTAACAGATTTTTATTTATTTATCTTTAGAAATAGGTAATCAAAATACATTTCAATATATTTTAATATTGTTATGCAAGAATTTATTCTAAAATAAAATTGTATTTATCTTTTCCTTAAAAAAAGATATATGTGAAATAAGTTATAAAGAATACCTAAAACCTACTTTTTATGAAAATTGCAAATTAAAACAAGCATACCCACATGGTAACTCAATGAGAACTCATGTGAAAGACCCTCCACAGCCTCTGTAAAGAATATGTATTTGTCTACTTGTTTGTTTATTTGTAAAGCATCATTTCTAGGAAATCAATACTTTTAAGTTCTGAAGGCAAGAGAAGTTTCATTGGTTGTCATATGATACAGGCTTACAAGTGAACATGATGAAGTAAATGTGATGAAACTAGATGCACTCTATGCAGAAAAAAATGTGTATATATATATATATATACACACACACACACATATATCATCCCTATGTATGTATATATATACATATTACTCATACACATATGTATACGCGTGTGTGTATATACATACTTTCAGAAGAGAAGCAGTAAATTTAAAAAGTATATATCTATATCAGTTTAAAGTAGACATGCTAAATAATTCATGAAAATTTATTTGTTTTATAGCTTTTGAGAAATTAAAGACAAAGGGACAACATAAGGTTCTGAAATGTTTAAAACTTGACTCTGCAGCAATCTGTTATAAAATAAAAGTGTAAAATCCCAATTCACTTTTTTCATTGAAATAACTGACACTTGTACAGTCGCCAAATGCATTCAATCTTCATCCTCCAGTGATGGATAGCCTGATCTTTCTTATGATAAATAATCTCAAAGTAAATTTTGAGAAACAAGTTCTGGAATTTCAGTTTCAACTACTCAAGTCCTCTCCAAGTATAAAGTGGGGTACAAAGGAGCCCATTTGGGAAGTCCATTTGTGATTGGACACCTGCCCAAGCAGGAGGCAACAGTCACATTCAATACCTTTTAAGCAACCTATTCCCTGCCCTGTAAGTGTTCTTATCCAGGACTTGGATTGTTTTAATGCATTTGCTCAGGAATGCTTTAATAACCAAATGCATTAGAAATTCTTTCTTTATTAAAGACCCCTTCAGTATTTCTTTAGACATTAGAGTTTTCAATTCAAATATTTACGAGAAGCTTCATTAAGTTTATATTATCCTGCAACTCATTTCCACTAGTCAGAAAAGTGTTTGGAAAGGGAGAAGAAAGAAAGCAGGAGAAGGAAAAGAGGGGAGGATTAAATTAATCACATGAAATCCTTTTTTAGTATTATTTTGAAATGATTGAAATGTAGCATGATTCTCCAGATTATACTCCAAATGTCCAGGAACAAATAACAGCCTGAAGAACCTGAGAGGTGCTACAATAAAAGTATTCTTGCCTTCTATTATCAACCCCTCCTCCTGTTCCCATGAGTTTCTGCAATCAAATCCTTGAAGATGCAAGGCATTTCTTTGCCTATAGATCTGTAACTATGGGCCTTGGGGGATTTATTGGAATGGCACAGGTAATCCCAGGGTATGCGACTCTTTGGCACTCAATATACCTAAGAAGCAATATGAAAATTCCTCAGTTTTTGTCATACCTTTAAGAGTCTTGGCTTCAAAGGGGATCCCTGTAACTGAGGGACCTGCTTGGCTGGGAAGCAAGAAACTGGCTCAGTGCCCTTCTCTGAATTTTTGCTTGAGCTCCTCTCTTCTGACCACATCATTTTCTTCCAAAGACTGACCTTCTTACATCAATGATCACCGCCCATGTCAACCCCGTGAAGGGCGACTCACTGCTCTTTTTAAATTGGAACTACTTCTCAAAGACATGTCATCCCAGTCAGTACGTGACAGACTACTTCAAAGCAGGCAGTCTCAAGACAGTAGATGAAAAAGACTTTAGATATATCCCCACAATTTCTTCAATAACTTATCAGCTCCATGTTTAACAAACACTTGGCAGGAATTCAAAATAATTCCTGACCCTTTTGTTTTGTCTCCACTAGAATCTGAATGTAAGACTTCAAAAGACTACTGATTCGAGTGTATTGCCAATGCCATTTTTACAACTTGAGGTGATGCAACATGGTTGGTTGTTTACTTCTAGCAGAATCAGCACCAAGGCCAGGGCAGAGGGAAGAAGAGAGTGGGTGAAGAGCCTGAACCTCTGCCAAATATCGGGAGTGGGGAGGGATAGCATTAGGAGATATACCTAATGCTAAATGACAAGTTAACGGGTGCAGCACACCAGCATGGCACATGTATACATATGTAACTAACCTGCACATTGTGCACATGTACCCTAAAACTTATATAATAATAAAATAAAAGAAAAGAAAATGTGGCACATATACATCATGGAATACTATGCAGCCATAAAAAAATGATGAGTTCATGTCCTTTGTAGGGACATGGATGAAATTGGAAATCATGATTCTCAGTAAACTATCGCAAGGACAAAAAACCAAATACCGCATGTTCTCACTCATAGGTGGGAATTGAACAACGAGAACACATGGACACAGGAAGGGGAACATCACACTCTGGGGACTGTTGTGGGGTGGGGGGAGGGGGGAGGGATAGCATTAGGAGATATATCTAATGCTAAATGACGAGTTAATGGGTGCAGCACACCAGCATGGCACATGTATACATACGTAACTAACCTGCACATTGTGCACATGTACCCTAAAACTTAAAGTATAATAATAAAAAAAAAATCACTGCCTCCAACAGCTGGATTATTGTGCAAACAGGTTTTTCCTAAAGAAGTGTAACTCCTACTTGAGTGATAACAAATGTTCTCAGCTCGTAAGTTTTCTGAATCTCATTGCTCTCTTTTTTATCTTACCATACAATAGGTCAGAAAAATTCCATATTTACATAAGAAAACTTCCATGGTTTCCCTGCAATAACTCTGAGTCTATTATTATTTCTATTAGGGCATTCACACCACATCAACAAACTAATTTTTCTTAGCTCTAAGTGAAAACATGGAAAATTAGGGCACTTTACAGAAATTATAAATGAATGAAATAATATTATTTAAAGTAACTTCAAATCTTTAGAATTTGCACCCCTTTTTAAGTAAATATTTTTCTACAATTTTGCTCCTTTTCCCTCACTCATCAAACATGAAATTTAGGCCCTAGAGTCTGAAAACTATGCAAGACTTAAGATTTTTTAATGATATTTACAAAAATGTTCAGTACTCATATTTACTAATTTATTCTTAAACTTTCTTTGTTTTATTGAAGGGCTTTCAATGTCTTTAACCAAGATTAACTAAAATTGTAACAATTATCTTTTTTAACCTAGTGGCTTCTAATATTTTATATGTTTCATTGCATAACATGGAATTGTGAACAGAAAAAAATCTTTTTTTAAGTGAAAGAATAGGTCCTAGGTTTGCTGAGCTATATGATATGAGAAGGTTTCTGAATAGCCAAAGGAGCTCATTTGCCTCCTAAAAGTAGACCATCTGAATAAGAAGAAACCACTTACTATTATTTTTTGGGACGCAACAGCATTAACTTTACAATAGACCCATAGTTTGTTGGAGTTATGAGACAGTCTATTACTCATTTTTATTAGGTTGAACTAGAAATTGCTGGTATGAAACCATTTTGACCGACAAAAATGGCAAGGTCATATGCTTCGACTAATAAAAAGAAAATTGTCTCCAATAGGGATTGAAAGATTTGCCCAAGGTTAGTAACAGGGCTAGAATCTAAACCAAGACCTCTGAATTCCCACAGTAGATGGCCTTGCATTTTAAGCACACAGAGCCTCTTCCTGTATCAGTTATCCTTCCATTACAGTTTCTGTTTTCTACCATTTAAAACATTCCTGTCACAAACACATAGAAGATATAAAAGAACTTTTTTTTGGCCTGAGAAGTAACAAAGACAGTAAGAAAAAAATGTAACCCTTGAGTGACTATTACATGTAGTTCAAATGGATTAGAATTCAATTTGTAACATATATATATAATATATAAAATATATATGGAAATAATATTTATTGGGGTTCTTTACTAATTAGGAATTAATATTTTTGGTTGGCTAAAGTTGAAAAACAAGAATAGAATAATGAAAATTAAAGAACAAAGGAAAACATATAAAAGGAAACTGTTAAGAATATTCTGATGTATACTCTTTTATTTAAAATTTTCTATGCTTCTCTGATTATTTCCTTAGGACAGATTTCCTTAAGTGAAATTATTGAAACAAAGGGCTTCCAAAGCTTCCAATAAATTTTGGCAAACTGCCCTCCAGAACTGTTGTTCCAATTCACACTTTTATTAACGTACTTCATTTGAGGAGTACTTGAGTCCCCCTTCTCTTCCACAGTAATTTTTTATACCAGCTATTGCTTTCTTTTTTTTTTTTTTTTTGAGACAGAGTATCGCTCTGTCGCCCAGGTTGGAGTGCAGTGGCGCGATCTCAGCTCACTGCAAGCTCCTCCTGCCAGGTTCACACCATTCTCCTGCCTCAGCCTCCTGAGTAGCTGGGACTACAGGCACCCGCCACCACGCCCAGCTAATTTTTTGTATTTTTAGTTGAGACAGGGTTTCACTGTGGTAGCCAAGATGGTCTCAGTCTCCTGACCTTGTGATCTGCCCGCCTCAGCCTCCCAAAGTGCTGGTATACTGGCCATTTCTTTTTCTTATTTTATGAGCAACTGGACTACATTATGTGTTCATTTTTCAATTTGGATAGTTCCACTCATTTCTATGAATGACATCTGCACCAAAATATGGAAATACCATCTTAATGTAAATATCTTTTAAACCATAGGGAAAACGTTGTTTATAAAAGATGTTCCCTAAGATAACAAACAACTACTTCTTTAATATACTACAAAAAAACTAGACTTATTTTTACTTTTATCTTCATCAAGATTCAATTTATTTGAGTGTGTGTGTGTATGTGTGTGTGTTTAATATCTCCAAGTCACATTTTGTTTCTTTCTAGACAAAAGAAATATCTGGCAACTAGTTAAGCTTTTGATGGATATACTCCCTCTTTTCCAATAATATTCCAATGTATATTTAAACCTATTTTCACATAAAAATTAATGGTAGAATTCTCCAATTAATTTGTGTTATTAAATTAAATGTGACACCTACAAAGAGTTAAGCCCAATTCTGAGGATTTTGTCATTAAATTAATTCTATGCATTTTTCTAAGCCTTTTCACCTTTGCTTTATATATTCCTGCAAAACCTTTTGTATTATTTTAAATTAAAAAACTTTATGCTTCTGAAGTTAAATGTTTCCTCCCTGAATTCTTTAGGAGAAAATACTTAATCTATCCTTTTATATTTCTGTTGTATTTCATTTAATAGTCGCTTCCTTTTTTAAGTGTTCTGAGTTGTTATATAGGAATAAGATCAGAAAAAAACACAAAAGGGAGTGTTATCCAATAATTAAATTCTATCTAATTTATAAGATAAAAAAGAAAAAACATAAAATTTATAGGATTTAGCAAGAACTTAATAAATTATGATTATCTCCTCATGGATTTACTTTGTCATGCTTAACAATTTGTTATTTTAATAACAGAAAATAAAACATGTTATGTCCTTTAGTAAAATTTGAATATTTGGATTTTATTTAGTGATATTGACAGGATATAAAAATCTTATAAAAAAGAATAAGTTTTCCATGTGGTGTTTCCATTATCTAATTTGGAATAGGCAAGAAATCAAGAATAAATGCTTCTCTTTGGCACCTGCCATACTTTTGAGATTCATGACATAAAATTTAACATTTTAGGAAAAATTTTATTTTTTAGGACATTCATGTCTTCATTATCAAATACAGAATAAGTTTAATGTTTTGGTCTTAAAATGGAAGGCATTAACGATTCTGCTTCCAGACAGATGCACTAAATGTAATCTTGTCTTTAACTTCCACAAAGTACAACTAAAAACCCTGGACATTATATATCACACTAAGATAAGACACTTCGAAAGAAGAAGAAAGACAAGCTAGGGACTTCAAGAACCAATCCCCAGCCAAAAAAAAGAGATGGTGAGTTCCCTTGGGTTTTCTTATTGCCTAATATATTCCAGACTTGTAGCTGAAGAAACTAGTAACCTGGAAATATCATAAGGCTTGAGAAAAGAAACAGTCTAGCAAGACAGAAAACTTTCAGACTATTGTTGTTCTAATCCCAGCAAACAGCACAGAAAAACTGGAGTCCCACCCTCATCTGCACCAGCAAAAGACAAGAGGGTAGGCTAGAGCCTAACCCTCAAGAAACTGTAAAGAAGCACCTTCACTCCACATTGGCATGGTATCAGAAAAAGCTGAGTAAGGAGAGAGACTGGATGTTAATACTCAAAAAACAGTAAAAAGTAGCTTCACTCCTCCACTCTACTTTCCCTCTTTCCAGTGTTAACAGAAGAGTGTTGGGAAACTGAGCTTCTATACGTTCCTGGGAGTAGTGACATGTTACACCACCTTCCGAGACTCTCATAATGTAATACCTAAAATGTCCAGGTTTTATTTTGAATCACTCATCACACCAAGAACCAGGAAGATCCCAAATGAAATGGAAAAAAAAAAAAGATAATCAGTAGATATCAACAGCTTGATGACAGAGGTGTCAAAGGTTTTAAAGCAGCTGTCACAGAAAATGCTTCAAAGAATAATTATAAACATGTTGAAACAAAATAATAGAAGTAGAAAAGAAAAAGAAAGCCTCAGCAAAGATATAAGATATAGAGAGGAGTCAAATGTAAGTTATAGTGGTGGAAAATACAAAAATCAAAATTAAAACCCCAGGGAATAGAATCAATAGCAGAACAGAAGAAACAGAAGAATCCACGAATTGAAGATATAACAATAGAAGTAGAAATCATCCAATGTGAACAACAGAGAGAAACTAGCCTGAAAACAACAACAAAAAGAGACTCGGGAATCCATGGACCATAATCAAAGAGCTAATATTCATGTCACTGGAGTTCTAGGAGGGTTGAAAAAGAGGGTAGGGCTTAAAAAGTGATTACCAGCCTGACCAATGTGGAGAAACCCCGTCTCTATTAAAAATACAAAAAATTAGCCAGGCATGGTGGTGCCTGCCTGTAATCCCAACTACTGGGGCGGCTGAGACAGGAGAGTCGCTTGAACCCGGTAGGCAGAGGGTGTGGTGAGCCGAGATCACGCCATTGCACTCCAGCCTGGGCAACAAGAGCGGAACTCCGTCTTTAAAAAAAAAAAAAAAGTGATTAAAAAAAAAAGATGACTGAAAATGTCCCATATTTGGCAAAAGACTTACAAACCTACAGATTGAAGAAACTGAGAAAACCCCAAATAGGATAAATCTGAAGAAATCCAAACTAAGATACCTCATAATCAACCTCAAAACTAAAGACAAAGAGAAATAATCTTTAAAGTAGTAAGAGAAAAATAACATATTATCTACAGGGAAAAATATAATTTAAAAGACAGCAGAAATTTTTATTAGAAACCATGGAGACAAGAAGAAAATGCCATACCATTTTTAAATGCTAAGAGAAAAGAACTAGCTACCTAGAATCCTATAAACAGTGAAAATATCCTTAAAGAAGAAAGAGTAATCAAGATGTTCTTGGATTAAAAACAAACAAATAAAAAATAAGAGAACTGGTCACTAGACGACCTTTCCTAAAAGAATGACTAAAGAAAGTTCTTTAAACAAAAAAGGAAAGAAAAAAAAAACAGCCTTCGAAAATCTGGAAGAACATAGTAAACAAAAATACGGATAAATGCAATTCCTTTCCTCTTGAGCTTTCTCTCATGTTCAATGGTTGAAAAAGAAAGTATGGCACTGTCTGATGCGCTTCTACAATATGTAGAGAAATAGTTAAGGCAAATATAAATGAAAGAAAGTAAAGGGAAGTAAAAGGAGTTTTAAGGTTTCCATACTTCATTTAAACTGACAAAATGGCAATACAAGAAGACTGTGGTAAGTTATATATATATATATATATATAAAAATATATTTATAGATATATATGTATATGTATATATGTATGTGTATATATATAACATAGGTATTTTTATATATATACACACACATATATCATATATATAATGAAATACCTAGAAAAACTGTTAGAAAAACTACCCAAAAAGACTCTATAAAAGGACAAACACAGAAAACAGATGTCAAAATAGATCTCTAAATAATAAGTAAAAATAAAATTCTAAAAATTTTCAAGTAACCCACAAGAAGTCAGGATGAAGAAAACAGAGAGAAGGAATGCCAAAAACAAAACAAACACAAAACAAAAATTAAAATGGCATACATAAACCTTAACATATTAATAATTATATTAAATGTGAATAGCCTAAATACATCAATTAAAAGAGAGAGTTAGTAAAATGGATGACTATATTCTGTCTATTAAAAACTCACATCAATATAATGATATAGACAGGAATTAAAGATGGGAGAAGATATGCCATGCAGACATTAATCAAAAAGCAAGAGTGACTATATTAATATTAGAGCAGGTAAATTTCAAATAAAAAATATATATAATGTTATGTATATGATAATATTAAATAATATGATATATGTTATTTTTATACAATGTTGTCTATGTTATCATTATATAATGTTCATTTCTGAGGAGAGACAAATATTATGTAATAAAAGAATCAATTCAGGGAGCTGTGGCTCACGCCTGTAATCCCAGCACTTTGGGAGGCTGAGGTGGGCAGATCACAGGGTCAGGAGTTCAAGACCAGTCTGGCCAACATAGTGAAACCCCGTCTGTACTAAAAATACAAAAAATTAGCTGGGTGTGGTGGTGTGCACCTGTAATCCCAGCTACTTGGGAGGCTGAGGCAGGAGAATCGTGTGAACCAGGAGACGGAGGTTGCAGTGAACCAAGATCACGCCATTGCACTCCACCTCAGGTGATAGCATGAGACTCCATCTCCAAAAAAAAAAAAAAAAAAAAATCAGTTCATCAAAACAGGGGAAGCAAAAACTGATAGAACTAAAAGGAAAACGAGAAAAAAAAACACAATTATAGTTGAACAGTTCAACATTCCTTCCTCAAAACTGACGGGGTAACTAGAAACATACAGCAAGGATACAGAAGAAGTAAACAATACCATGAGCCAATAGAATCTAATCAATATCTGTGCAACACTCCTTGAAAGAGCAGAATGCACATTCTTCTTAAGTGTCCGTGAAACATATACAAAAATAGACCATATTCTGAGCCTTGAAACAAGCCTCAGCTACTTTATTAGAATTGAAATCATAACAGAGTCTGTTCTCTTACTTCAATAGAATCAAATTAGAAATTAATAACAAAAAGAGAACATTAAAATCTCCAAACTGGTGGAAACTACACAACACCCTTTCATATAATTCACAGGTAAAAGAATAAATCTCAAGGAAAATTAAAAAATACACTGAACTGTGTAAAAGTGAAAATACAACAAGTCACTATATGTGGAGAACAGCTAAAGCAGTGCTGAGTGGGAAATGTGTAGCACTGCACACTTAAATTAGTTAAGAGAAAAAAATCTAAAATCAATAATCTAAGCATCTACTTCAAGAGCCTAGGAACAGAAAAATAAACCAAAGCAAGCAGAAGGAAGTTAGCAATAAATATAGAAGCAAAAACCAAGAAAATCAAAAACAATATAGACAAAATCAAAATAAATCAAACATAGAGCCCTTTTTCTTCAAAAAAAATAAATTTACAAATCTCGAAAAAGATCGACAAAGAAAACAAGAGAGAAGATATAAATTACCAATACTATGAATGAAATTGGGAATATCACTACAAGTCTTGAAGATATCTAAACAATGAGAAGGGAATACTAAAAACAACTCTACAAACATAAATTTGGCAACTTACATGAAATACATCAGTTCCTTGAAAAACATAAACTACCTCACCATGTCCAATATGAAATAAATAATTTGAATAACTCTATAACCATTATGGAAATTGAATTAATAATTTTTAAATCCCCAAGAAAGAAAATCTGCAGTTCCAGAGGGTTTCACTGGAGAATTCTACTAAACATTCATAGAAGAATTACTACAAATTTTATACAATATTTTCTAGAAAATAGAAGACGTGGGAAGACTTTCCAATTCATTTTATAAAGTCACTATCACTCTGTTAACCCAAATCAATCAAGAACAATATAAAAAACCCACCAAAATTACATGCCAATGTCCATACCATATCTATAGATACAAAAATCCTTATCAATTGTTTTTACCAAATAGAATTGAGCTATATACAAAATTAATTATACAGCATGATCAAGTAGCATTTAATTAAGGGATGTAATACTTTTTAAATCAACCATATTAAAAAGCTAAAGAAGAAAAATCACATAATCCTATCAATTGGTGAAAATATTTGTGAAAATTCCACATCCATTCAGGATAAAAATTTTCAGAAAACTAAAAATACTGAGAAACTTCTTTAAGTTGACACAGAGCATCTACAAAAAAAAACTACAGCTAATAATTTAATTTTAATTTAATTTAAACAGTGAAAGAATGAACACATTCCCCCCAAAACTGGGCAAAGAAAAGGATATTCAATCTCACCACTCTTATTGAACATATTCTATTCAAGGGAATAATGCAAGAAAAGGATATAAAAGTCATACAAATTAGAAAGGAAGCAGTAAAACTGTATTTGCAAAGGGTATGATTGTCTACATAAAATATCCTAAATAATAGAAAAGTCACAGAATACAAGGTAATCATATATATCTCTCTACACTAGCAATGAGCAGATAGATACCAAAATTAAAAATAACATACTACAGTCAGTCTTCTGTATCTGTGGATTCATCCAACTGTGAATGGAAAATATTTATGGAAAGAAATTCCACAAAGTCCAAAAACCTAAACTTGAATTTTCCATGTGCTGAGCACTATTTTGAATCCACATGAATGAAGTGATATTGTAGGCATTGTACTAAGTATTATAAGTAATCTACAGATGGAGGCTGTGTGTAGGTTATATGCAAATACCATACCATTTTATATATGAAACTTCAGCATCAACAAATTTTGGTATTCTCAGGGGATGTGGAACCAATGCTCCATGGATACCAAGAGACTAATGTATTTACAATCACTCAAAAAAATAGGTAGAAATCTAACAAAACATACACATGACTTGTACATTTAAAACTACAAAATGACAATGAAATAAATCTAACATGATCAAATAAATAGACAATCATGTTCATGGATAAGAAGATTTAACATTGTAAAGTTTTTAATTATGCTCGAAAGTATACAATTTCTCTAACTCCAGCAGTATAGTAGATATTGACACAATTAGCCTAAAGTTTTATTCTGAAATGAAAAAAAAACATAAATTATAATAGCGAAAGCCATTTTGAAAAGAATATAGTGGGAAGAATCAATCTATACAGTTTCAAGACTTACGTGGCTACAGTAATCAACACTATGTGGTATCAGCAGAAGGACAAACACACAGAACAATGGAACCGAATACAGATCCATAAATAGTACACCAAAAAGGTGGAGAACTGATTTTTTTATAAAGGACCAAAAGCAACTCAATGGAAGAAAGCTAGTCTTTTCACTAAATGGTGCTGAGCAAATGGACATCCTTAAGCAAAACAACACACCTCAACCTATGCCTCACACTGTATACAAAAATTAACTCAAAATAGATTACAGAATTAAATGTAAAATATAAGGGAAAAGATAGAGGAAGACCTTCAGAATTTAGGGCTAGGTTCTTATACTTAACACCAATAGCCTGATTCATAAAATTTGCAAATTGATAAACTGAACTTCATTAAATTTAAAACTTTTGCTCTAAGAAAGACCTCGTGAAGAGGGAGAAAATACAAGATACAGTGTGAGAGAACATATTATCAAACCCTATATCTGACAAAGAACTAATATCAGATATATAAATAACCCTCAAAACTCAATAGCAAAAAGAAAAACCAAATTTTAAAATGGACAGAAGACATAACAGACAAGGCAAGAAGATCAATTAAGGCCAGGAGTTTGAGACCAGCCTGGGCAACATAGCAAGACCCCATCACTACAAAAAAATAAAAGACATGAACAGACCCAGAGACGCTATGTGTACAGCATATAAGCAAATGAAAAGATGCTAAAACATTATTGCCATCAGGGATATGCAAGTTAAAACCACAATGAGGTAGCACTACACTCAGAATAACTAGAAAAAAGTAGTGACGATATCAAATGCTGGTGAGGAAGCAGTGAAACCAGATAAGTTATACATTGACGGTAGGACTGAAAATAATACAGTCACTCTGGAAAACTATTTGACAGTCTCTTATAAAACTAAACATGTAGCTGGCATTTGATCCAGTAATTGTATGCTTGGACATTTATTGTAGAGAAATAAAAATTTATATTCACACAACAAATGTACATAAATGTTTATAGTGGCTTTGTTAATAATAGTGCAAAACCAGAAACAACCCAAATGTCCTTCAGTCGGTGAATGTTTAAACAAACTATGGTACATCTATACCATGGAAAATGGGTTAGCAAAAAAAAGAATAAACCATAGATACACATCATAACCTGCATGAATCTCCAGAGTATTATGTTCATTGAAAAAAGCCTAACCACAAAAGATTACATATCATTTTATTCTGCTTATATTGCAATCTTGAAAAGATAAATTATAGAAATGGAGAACAGATTAGTGATTGTCCGGGGCTAGGAAGTCTATGTCAACAGTAGAGAAGTGGGTATAGCTATAAAAGGGCAACAGGAGAGATCCTTGTGGCAATGGTGCTGTTCTGTAACTTGCCTATATCAATGTCAATATTCTGATCATGATCTTATTCTGTAGTTTTTCAAGATGTTACCACTGGAGGAAATTGGGTAAAGAGAAATGGGATCTCTCTGCATCATTTCTTATAACTGCATGAGAATCTACAATGATCTCAAACTAAAAAGCTTAAATTAAAAAAAAAAACAGTATCAACTTATTAAAGACTGGTCAAATGAGAAGAAAAAAGTG
Organism: Pan paniscus; assembly: GCF_029289425.2. NCBI lineage: Eukaryota > Metazoa > Chordata > Mammalia > Primates > Hominidae > Pan > Pan paniscus. The sequence continues at coordinate 115,772,782 of NC_073253.2, read as the reverse complement.
TAAAAGCGATGCTGTAGTCTATAACACAATCACATTTCTCAAAAAAAGATTACAAATAGCCAACAACCATATGAAAAAATGTTCAACATCACTAATCATCAGGGAAATGCAAAATAAAACAACAATGAGATACCACCTTATTTCTGCAAGAATGGCCATAATTAAAAAGTAAAAAAACAGTTGATGTTGGTGTAGATGTGGTGAAAAGAGAACCATTTTACACTGCTGGTGGGAATGTAAATTAGTGCTAACACTATGGAAAATAATATAGACATTCCTTAAAAAACTGAAAGTAGATCTACCATTCAACCCAGCAACTCTGCTGCTCGGTATCTATCCAAAAGAAACGAAGTCATTATATGAAAAAGACACTTGCACACACATTTATAGCAGCACAATTAACAATTCCGAGGATGTGGAACCAAACTAAGTGTCCATCAGCCAACAAGTGGATTAAGAAAATGTGGTATATAAACACCATGGACTACTACTAAGCCATAAAAAGGAATGAAATAATGTCTTTTGCAGCAACTTGGATGGAACTGGAGGCCATTATTCTAAGTGAACTAACACAGGAATGGAAAACCAAATACCATATGTCCTCACTTATAACTGGGATCTAAGCTATGAGGACCCCAAAACATATAGAGTGATATAACGGACTGTGGGGACTCATGGGTGATGTCAAGGGGCAGGGATAAAAGACTACATTGGGTACGGTGTACACTGCTCAGGTGATGGGTGCACTAAAATCTCAGAATTCACTACGAAACAACTCATCCATGTAACAAAAACCTCCTGTACTCCCAAAACTACTGAAATTTTAAAAAGTAAAACATATAGAAATAAAAATAAATTAAAAGAGTGGTCTATAACACAATCAATATGGCTTTTAAACTAAAAACCAAACAAATAAGCAAAAACCAGTAATAGTTACAAAAATTATCCTTGGAAAACTGAACACTATGTGTTTTCCACATATGAATTAAATGTAAAGATGGCTTGTAATACCAGCATTTTGGAAGGCTAAGGTGAGAGAATCACTTGAACTCAGGAATTAGAGACCAGCCTAGAAAAAATAAGGAGACCTTGTGTCTCTCCACACACACACACACACACACACACACACACACACACACACACACACACTCAAATTAGCGGGCATGGGGATGCATGCCTGCAGTCTCAGCTACTTAGAAGGCTGAGGTTGGTGGATCACTTGAGCCTAGGAGGCTGAGGCTGCGGTGGATCCTTATCATTCTACTGCACTCCAGCCTAGGTGACAGAACAAGGTGCTGTCTCAAAAAAAAAAAAAGAAAACAAACAAATAAAAAACAGTAAAGGTGAACAAAGAGATTGAACACTATAGTGTATAAACCTTATTTACATTTTGTAATAATATTTATATTGGTAATTGTGTCATTCTAAATGCATTGATTCAATCAAACACTCCTCATGAATTTTGTTATCAAAGTTTATGATTTGGGAAGCGACATAATTTCCTTAAAATAGGAGATAGTTTTAAAAAATGAAATCAATAAAAACAAAGAAAAAGTGTATGTCAGCTGGGCACAGTGGATAACACCTGTAATCTCAGCACTTTGGGAGGCCAAGGCGGGCAGACTGCCTGAGGTCAGGAGTTCAAGACCACCCTGGCTAACATGGTGAAACCCTGTCTCTAATAAAAATACAAAAATTAGCTGGGTGTGGTGGCGGGTGGCTGTAATCCCAGCTACTCAGGAGTATGAGGCAGGAGAATCGCTTGAACCTGAGAGGCAGAGGTTGCAGTGAGCCAAGATTACACCACTGCACTCCAGCTTGGGCCACAGGGCAAGACTCTGTCAAGAAAGGAAGAGAAAAAGAGAGAAAGAGAGAAAAAGAGAGACAGAAAGACAGAGAGAAAAGAAGGAAGGAAGGAAGGAAGAAAAGAAAGGAAAGGAAAGGAAAGGAAAGGAAAGGAAAGGAAAGGAAAGGAAAGGAAAGGAAAGGAAAGGGTATATGCCTTTAGATCTTGTACCTAAGTTAATATAGAATGTACAAGAAGGGAAAATAATTAAGAAATATTATAAATAGTATTTATAATGCACTTTCAATATCAGGCTTACAGATTTCCCAGAAAACTAATCTCAAGGCCAAGTTATTTTCCATTCTTTTCCAGTGACTTCTCATGCTATATTCACTGTAACACCAGGGAAACATTAAAAACTAAATCTAGAAATGTCCCTGTCTGACAGATTTGAAGAGAGTAGTGGCTGTCCCAGAACATAGCTGGAGATCTGAGAATGGACAGACTGCCTCCTCAAGTGGCTCCCTGACCCCCGAGTAGCCTAATTGGGAGGCACCCCCCAGTAGGGGCAGACTGATACCTCACACGGCCGGGTACTCCTCTGAGACAAAACTTCCAGAGGAATGATCAGGCAGCAACATTTGCTGTTCACCAATATCTGCTGTTGTGCAGCCTCCGCTGCTGAAATCCAGGCAAACAGGGTCTGGAGTGGACCTCCAACAAACTCCAACAGACCTGCAGCTGAGGGTCCTGACTGTTAGAAGGAAAACTAACAAACAGAAAGGACATCCACACCAAAACCCCATCTGTATGTTACCATCATCAAAGACCAAAGGTAGGTAAAAGCACAAAGATGGGGAAAAAACAGAGCAGAAAAACTGAAAATTCTAAAAATCAGAGTGTCTCTCCTCCTCCAAAGGAACGCAGTTCCTCACCAGCAACGGAACAAAGCTGCACAGAGAATGACTTTGACAGGTTGAGAGAAGAAGGCTTCAGACAATCAAACTACTCCGAGCTAAAGGAGGAAGTTCAAACCCATGACAAAGAAGTTAAATACCTTGAAAGAAGATTAGACGAATGGCTAACTAGAATAACCAATGCAGAGAAGTCCTCAAAGGACCTGATGGAGCTGAAAACCACGGCATGAGAACTACATGACGAATACACAAGCCTCAGTAGCTGATTCGATCAACTGGAAGAAAGGGTATCAGCGATGGAAGACGAAAAGAATGAAATGAAGCGAGAAGAGAAGTTTAGAGAAAAAAGAAATAAAAGGAAATGAACAAAGCCTCCAAGAAATATGGGACTATCTGAAAAGACCAAATCTAAATCCGATTGCGGTACATGAAAGTGACGGGGAGAATGGAACCAAGATGGAAAACACTCTGCAGGATATTATCCAGGAGAACTTCCCCAATCTAGCAAGGCAGGCCAACATTCAGATTCAGGAAATACAGAGAACGCCACAAAGATACTCCTCGAGAAGAGCAAATCCAAGACACATGATTGTCAGATTCACCAAAGTTGAAATGAAGGAAAAAAGGTTAAGGGCAGCCAGAGAGAAAGGTTGGGTTACCCACAAAGGGAAGCCCATCAGACTAACAGCTGATCTCTCGGCAGAAACTCTACAAGCCAGAAGAGAGTGGGGGCCAATATTCAACATTCTTAAAGAAAAGAATTTTCAACCCAGAATTTCATATCCAGCCAAACTAAGTTTCATAAATGAAGGAGAAATAAAATACTTTACAGACAAGCAAATGCTGAGAGATTTTGTCACCACCAGGCCTGCCCTAAAAGAGCTCCTGAAGGAAGCACTAAACATGGAAAGGAACAACCGGTACCAGCCACTGCAAAAACATGCCAAATTGTAAAGACCATCAAGACTAGGAAGAAACTGCATCAACTAACGAGCAAACTAACCAGCTAACATCATAATGACAGGATCAAATCCACACATAACAATATTGACCTTAAATGTAAATGGGCTAAATGCTGCAATTAAAAGACACAGAATGGCAAACTGGATAAAGAGTCAAGACCCATCAGTGTGCTGTATTCAGGAAACCCATCTCACGTGCAGAGACACACATAGGCTCAAAATAAAGGGATGGAGGAAGGTCTACCAAGCAAATGGAAAACAAAAAAAGGCAGGGGTTGCAATCCTAGTCTCTGATAAAACAGACTTTAAACCAACAAAGATCAAAAGAGACAAGGCCATTACATAATGGTAAAGGGATCAATTCAACAAGAAGCGCTAACTATCCTAAATATATATGCACACAATACAGGAGCACCCAGATTCGTAAGGCAAGTCCTTAGAGACCTACAAAGAGACTTAGACTCCCACACAATAATAATGGGAGACTTTAACACCCCACTGTCAACATTAGACAGATCAACAAGACAGAAAGTTAACAAGGATATCCAGGAAATGAACTCAGCTCTGCACCAAGTGGACCTAATAGACATCTACACAACTCTCCACCCCAAATCAACAGAATATACATTCTTTTCAGCACCACACCACACCTATTCCAAAATTGACCACATACTTGGAAGTAAAGCTCTCCTCAGCAAATGTGAAAGAACAGAAATTAGAACAAACTGTCTCTCAGACCACAGTGCAATCAAACTAGAACTCAGGATTAAGAAACTCACTTCAAAACCACTCAACTACATCAAAACTGAACAACCTGCTCCTGAATGACTACTGGGTACATAATGAAATGAAGGCAGAAATAAAGATGTTCTTTGAAACCAACGAGAACAAAGACACAACACACCAGAATCTCTGGGAGACACATTCAAAGCAGTGTGTAGAGGGAAATTTATAGCACTAAATGCCCACAAGAGAAAGCAGGAAAGATCTAAAAATGACACCCTAACATCACAATTAAAAGAACTAGAGAAGCAAGAGCAAACACATTCAAAAGCTAGCAGAAGGCAAGAAATAACTAAAATCAGAGCAGAACTGAAGGAAATAGAGACACAAGAAACCCTTCAAAAAATCAATGAATCCAGGAGCTGGTTTTTTGAAACGACCAACAAAATTGATAGACCGCTAGCAAGCCTAATAAAGAAGAAAAGAGAGAAGAATCAAATAGACACAATAAAAAATGATAAACGGGATATCACCACCAATCGCACAGAAATACAAACTACCATCAGAGAATACTATAAACACCTCTACACAAATAAACTAGAAAATCTAGAGGAAATAGATAAATTCCTCGACACATACACCCTCCCAAGACTAAGCCAGGAAGAAGTTGAATCTCTGAATAGACCAATAGCAAGCTCTGAAATTGAGATAATAATTAATAGCTTACCAACCAAAAAAAGTCTAGGACCAGATGGATTCACAGCCGAATTCTACCAGAGGTACAAGGAGGAGCTGGTACCATTCCTTCTGAAACTATTCCAAACAATAGAAAAAGAGGGAAACCTCCCTAACTCATTTTATGAGGCCAGCATCATCCTGATACCAAAGTCGGGCAGAGACACAACCAAAAAAGAGAATTTTAGACCAATATCCCTGATAAACATCAGTGCAAAAATCCTCAATAAAATACTGGCAAACCAAATCCAGTAGCACATGAAAAAGCTTATCCACCATGATCAAGTGGGCTTCATCCCTGGGATGCAAGGCTGGTTCAACATACACAAATCAATAAACGTAATCCAGCATATAAACAGAACCAAAGACAAAAACCGCATGATTATCTCAATAGATGCAGAAAAGGCCTTTGACAAAATTCAACAACGCTTCATGCTAACAACTCTCAATAAATTCGGTATTGATGGGACGTATCTCAAAATAATAAGAGCTATCTATGACAAACCCACAGCCAATATCATACTGAATGGGCAAAAACTGGAAGCATTCCCTTTGAAAACTGGCACAAGACAGGGATGCCCTCTCTCACCACTCCTATTCAACATAGTGTTGGAAGTTCTGACCAGGGCAATGAGGCAGGAGAAGGAAATAAAGGGTATTCAATTAGGAAAAGATGAAGTCATATTGTCCCTGTTTGCAGATGACATGATTGTATATCTAGAAAACTCCATTGTCTCAGCCCAAAATCTCCTTAAGCTGATAAGCAACTTCAGCAAAGTCTCAGGATACAAAATCAATGTGCAAAAATCACAAGCATTCTTATACACCAATAACAGACAAACAGAGAGCCAAACCATGAGTGAACACCCATTCACAATTGCTTCAAAGAGAATAAAATACCTAGGAATCCAACTTACAAGGGATGTGAAAGACCTCTTCAAGGAGAACTACAAACCACTGCTCAATGAAATAAAACAGGATGCAAACAAATGGAAGAACATTCCATGCTCATGGGTAGGAAGAATCAATATCGTCAAAATGGCCATACTGCCCAAGGTAATTTATAGATTCAATGCCATCCCATCAAGCTACCAGTGACTTTCTTCACAGAATTGGAAAAAACTACTTTAAAGTTCATATGGAACGAGAAAAGAGCACGCATTGCCAAGTCAATCCTAAGCCAAAAGAACAAAGCTAGAGGCATCACGCTACCTGACTTCAAACTATACTACAAGGCTACAGTAACCAAAACAGCATGGTACTGGTACCAAAACAGAGATATAGATCAATGGAACAGAACAGAGCCCTCAGAAATAATGCCACATATCTACAACTATCTGATCTTTCACAAACCTGACAAAAACAGGAAATGGGGAAAGGATTCCCTATTTAATAAATGGTGCTGGGAAAACTGGCTAGCCATATGTACAAAGCTGAAACTGGATCCCTTCCTTACACCTTATACAAAAATTAATTCGAGATGGATTAAAGACTTACATGTTAGACCTAAAACCATAAAAACCCTAGAAGAAAACCTAGGCAATACCATTCAGGATATAGACATGGGCAAGGACTTCATGTCTAAAACACCAAAAGCAATGGCAACAAAAGACAAAAATGGCAAATGGGATCTAATTAAACGAAAGAGCTTCTGCACAGCAAAAGAAACTACCATCAGAGTGAACAGGCAACCTACAGAATGGGAGAAAATTTTTGCAATCTACTCATCTGACAAAGGGCTAATATCCAGCATCTACAATGAACTCAAACAAATTTACAAGAAAAAAACAACCCCATCAAAAAGTGGGCGAAGGACATGAACAGACACTTCTCAAAAGAAGACATTTATGCAGCCAACAGACACATGAAAAAATGCTCATCATCACTGGCCATCAGAGAAATGCAAATCAAAACCACAGTGAGATACCATCTCACACCAGTTAGAATGGCTATCATTAAAAAGTCAGGAAACAACAGGTGCTGGAGAGGATGTGGAGAAATAGGAACACTTTTACACTGTTGGTGGGACTGTAAACTAGTTCAACCATTGTGGAAGTCAGTGTGGCGATTCCTCAGGGATCTAGAACTAGAAATACCATTTGACCCAGCAATCCCATTACTGGGTATATACCCAAAGGATTATAAATCATGCTGCTATAAAGACACATGCACATGTACGTTTATTGTGGCATTATTCACAATAGCAAAGACTTGGAACCAAGCCAAATGTCCAACAATGATAGACTGGATTAAGAAAATGTGGCACATATACACCATGGAATACTATGCAGCCATAAGAAATGATGAGTTCATGTCCTTTGTAGGGACATGGATGAAGCTGGAAACCATCATTCTGAGCAAACTATCACAAGGATAAAAAACCAAATGTCGCATGTTCTCACTCATAGGTGGGAATTGAACAATGAGAACACATGGACACAGGAAGGGGAACATCACACTCTGGGGACTGTTGTGGGGTTGGGGGAGGCAGGAGGGATAGCACTGGGAGATATATCTAATGTTAGATGACGAGTTGATGGGTGCAGCACACCAACATGGCACATGTATACATATGTAACTAACCTGCACATTGTGCACATGTACCCTAAAACTTAAAGTATAATAATAAAAAAAAATAACTAAATCTAGGTATAATTTACACCAACATCTGCAAGTCCCACTAGTAACTCATTATGAACAGTTCACTGTGTTTTACTCTATTCTGTGCACAATACGTCATTGCTTCCATTTAAGAGAACTTCAGCAAATCCATTGCAAGAACAAACAGCATATGTTGTAAACATGTAGATAATCATGTCAATGTCTGCTAATGTTGGCATTTGCCATTAACCAAAATGCGTCTAAGAAACGTGCTGAAAAGTATACCTAATTACATATATGGTCTTTTTATAATATTTCATTAATAAAATGTCTGAAACAGGATGATCAATATTTATCCTAATAATTTTTCTGGAATCATGCAAAACATTTTAAAGAAAAGCATGTCACAATTATTTACAAAAGCTCAATTATTATATAAAACATAGGGAAATACTTTTAAATCCACTCTTCTAAATGGACTAAGACATAAAATATAAATGTTTAGCAAGTTAATTAATATTTCATTATAATTGTAAATTAGGAGTGCTTAACTGCTCAATTAAAATGTGAACAAAATTGTGTATGTGAAACAATTATACTAAAATCAGATAATCAGCTACACTATTTAAATCAGAGTAAAGATTATTTTCCAGAAGTTGAAGAAAGAAAAACCTGATCTATTCCTTCTCCCATGGAATCATATGTATTTTTATTGACAAAAATAAATACAATGTTTTAAATCGCAGAATTATATTTAAATGATATAAGAAATTAAATTACATTAAAATATATGTATGTATACGCTTTAAAACAGCTCCTTACAAGAATAGACACCAACTTCCTAATTATTCCATCATCTTACTAGGAAAGAAAATAAGAAAAAAATCTATATGACACATTTTATTTTACAAATTCAAGACTGCATTATGACATTGTGTTGCAATTTAACATTGATGGAAAAAATGATGTACTCTGAAAATCCCATGTTTCTGAAGGTTCCAGTTTTTAGGAATAAAATATATATATATAAATGTGTATATATATTATATATAAGTGTATATACAATATATGTATATTATATATCATATAGTATATACAAATGAATATATTTCACATATACAATATATAATTATATATGATATATTGTACATACATTTATATATACAATATATAATTATATATTATATATCATATAATTATATAAACATATATTAGATATGAAATATATCTAACATATAAGGTATATATTATATATAATTGGTATATATTCTTATATATTATATATGATATATATAATATTCATGTATTATATAATATATTTTATATGTAATACAAAGTATATACATTTATATATGATAAATTATATATTATATATTATATATAAGACATATATTTATTTTCTTTTTTAACTTTCAGTACTAGAATCGGTAATCATTTCGAATGTTTTATACATTTGCCTCACATTTTAAAAGTGAGTATGCTAATGGTAATTAAACTTTGTTCAGATAACTTGAGTAGTTCAGAAATAGGAATATTTTCTTCTATTAAACAATATTGTTAGTTATACGCTTGCTTTTTTAAAAATGTCATCCTGGGTTTTTCCTGTGTTGAGCTATATGCTGTTTCATACCTCTGACAGTATGCAAATTTTTAGAAGGAAAGAAAACTTGTAACCCCTTCTAATTTGGTATCTACAATCTACTATAGGCTGAAAATTAAGATTGTTAATGTTCTGTGCCAATTAAGGCCAAGTTGGAACTGACTGAAATAAAGTAAGTTTGTTTGAGTGCATGACCTTCATGCAAATTTGTTAAGAATCACTTACATCAACTGTAGGTATTTCTTTGCCCACTTAATTCCAGGTTCTTGGCCAGATTTGTTATCTGAGATATTCAGAAATTTATATTCATGATAAACTAAACAATATTTTATTTTTTAATTTAAAATTTTACTGACAAGCACAATAAAAGATGATATATTTGTGAATTTACTATAGGCTAAAGACTCCATTAAAAATGAGTTTCTTCTGTTTATGACACATTCTGACATTTATTCAATCGACATGATCAAGAACAGTGTTTCCTAAAACTGCTTCATAGAATACTAGCTCTGACATATGGTCTCCGAAAATCAGAATCTTTAGCCCAATAAATTTGAGAAATAATGTCAAATGTATTGAGTTTAGCAAATCTTCTGTGAGAAGCTGTGTTTGTATGTATGTATGTATGTTGAACCTATCTGATAAAATAAATATTCCATAAACCTTATTTTGAAAAGGAAGAATCCAAAAATAGTAAAGTTCTGGCCAAGACAATACAGGGCTCATCAAGTCCAAACTGATTTTTTTTTCACCATAGATTTATAAGAAGGCTTTATTTCTCTTGCATTTCACTTGGGGATACAGTTCTGTATGCACAGGTAATCTGTGTCATTTACAAACTAAAACACACAGGTGTGGGTATGAATTCTTGCATTCTTTTTTCCCTGGAAACCATGTGTTGAAATAGGGTATCACAAGAGGCTGGATTCCTGAGTGACTCTTTGGAGTAGAGCTCCTCGCCAACTTGCACTGGAGAATATACCATGTTAGACAAATGAACGTTTGTTGATTTAAACCACTGAAATGTCACGGTTGATTTATTACTGCAGCATTCCCTAACCTACCTAACCTACCATAACCAATAATATAGTTGAATTCTAAAATAATGAAAGTGACACAAAGGGAGCTAACTTAAAACTAAAATTACAGTTGTTCAGACACTGAAAACTCCTTATTCATCCTATGTCATCTAAATATACTTGCCAAGAAAAAATTTAAAATGTTATGTTCGCAGATCTTCATTACATATACTTTGCTATGTTGCTACATGATCAGCACTATGGTAAGCTAACAGGGTAAAATAACATAAAAGGCATACAAGGTTCTTCCTCTCATGGAGCTATAAATTAGTTCAGTCACTGTGGAAAGCAGTTCGACATTTCTCAAAGAACTTAAAATAAAAATACCATTAAACCCAGCAATCCCATTGCCAGGTATATATCCAAAAGAAAATAAATCATTCTACCAAAAAAACACACATACTCATATGTTCATTGCATCACTATTCATAATAGCAAAGACATAGAATCAATCTAGGTGCCCATCAATGGTGGACTGGATAAAGAAAATATGGTACATATACACCATGGAATACTATGCAGTCATAACAAAGAATGAAATCATGTTCTTTGCAGCGACATGGATGCAGCTGGAGGCCATAATCTTTAGCAAATTAACACAGGAACAGAAAATCAAATACTGTATGTTCTGGCTTATAAGCAGGAGCTAAACACTGGGCACTCAAGAACATGAAGACAGCAGTGATAAACACTGGGGACTAATGGGGGGAGAGAAGAAGGGGGAAAAGTGTTGAAAAACTATTGGGTACTATGCTCACTACCTAAGTGAAGGGATCAACTGTACTCCAAACCTCAGCATCACACAATATACCCATGTTAAAAACCTGCACATGTACCCCCTGAATGTAAAATAAAAGCTGAAATTATTTTTTTAAAAAAGAAAGAAAATGTCCAGTGGGCAATAAGCTCATTTTTTAAAAAGGTGACAAATTTTTCATTCTTTGTATAACATACTAAATTGGATAATAATTTAGCATGTGAGTAATTTCTGCTCCCATGTTAAATTTCATTTAAAGACATATTAAAATTATGGCACTCATAACAACAATAAAAAAGAACCATTAGTCAATTTTCTGTTAGAGTGACAGATTGTGACCAAATCAAATTAGATACTTCTTGGTTCTCTCGTGTAATGGAGACCTATTTGAATATAACCATTAAACAATTTCAAAATTTGTTTTGAAACAAAATTATTCTAGGCAAATTGAAACAAATTTCACAAAAATGCTACAATTTAAAATTTTATCACTAACCAAATTCTGTTTTTACGACACAGTACATGAAGCACCATTTTTGTTAGAAAACTTCTCTTAAATGTGCAGAAACATCTTATTTTTAAATTATATTTCTAGCCATGTTAATCTAACATATTCCACTGTATTGATTAATGTAATCTGCTTTCTACAATTAAAAGGAACGTTATTAAAATAATACAGTATTATTTTTCAAAAAACAGAAGCTCTTCCAAAGACTTCCATAATTTTATAATGCATACAATACATGTATGCTAAATTCCCTTCCTATACTAATCATGGAAACAACATCGGCAATGATATATTTTAAAACGGGCCAGGCGTGGTGGCTCACGCCTGTAACACCAGCACTTTGGGAGGCTAAGGCAGGCAGATCACCTGAGCTCAAGAGTTCAAGACCAGACTGGGCAACACAGTGAAACCCCATCTCTGCTAAAAATACAAAACTTAGCCAGGCGTAGTGGCGCACTGAGGCAGGCTGAGGCAGGAGAATAGCTTGAACCTGGGAGGCAGAGGTTGCAGTGAGCCCAGATTGTGCCATTGCACTCTAGCCTGGGCAACAGAGTGGGACTTCATCTCCAAAAAAAATAAAATAAGATATATTTTAAAACATTGGTAAAGTAGCTGTGTTTAATTTGAAAATTCACAAATATCAAAGGGAATTAGATGGGCCAAAGTATTGCCTGCCATGTACTTTATATTGAAAAATACTTCAAGTCAATGCTAATTTGATTAGTGTGGTTTAAAGGAAAACTTCTGAAGACATGAAGTGAATCGGACCTCATCTATTTACTGTTAGCACAGAGTGAAAAAAAAGAATATTTAATATTATAATTGCATAGGAAATCAAAGTTTCTTAATAAAAAATACTTAACTGGTTTACTTTCCTCACAATTTAAGACAATCATCATCTTGTTTCAGCTCAGTAAATAATGGTCTATCTGTAGGTTCACTAAAGATTTTAACAATAGTATCTTGTTTATACAAAACAAGACTTAAATATATTCTTCATTCCCTGTTTTTCCTTGCTGTCTGCAACTCTGTTCAGCTGCCAGTGTTTTTTCATTAACTCTCTTTCTTCATCAGTTTGCAGACACATTATCAGAAGCCAAAAATAACATAATATGGTTAGAAACATTTCAAATCTAAGCAACAGCTAATCTGTATACTACAGGAGTTAACTCCATTAGATAGTACTACATTGTCAGTATACTAAGTATGACTTCACTTTTTCTGTGGGAGCACAAAAAGAAAAACATTATGGGCAAAAATTGTCTTGGATGGTTTCTTGGTAACTATCCCCCTCCCTGCAAAAAAATAAAATTGTATAAATATTATTGGCTAACGCAGTACTCACGCAAAGTAAATCTTAGGTTACCTGAGCTACAGAACTAAGAGGTTATTGGTGAGTATTGGAATTCATTGGACAGTATGAGTATTAGTAACTTCAGGAAGCAGATGTTAAACTCTTGAACATTTTGGTGCATACTCTATGATTAATGAAACAATCACAAACACTGGGCTCACTGCAACCTCTGCCTCCCAGGTTCAAGCAATTCTCCTGTCTCAGCCTCCTGAGTAGCTGGGATTACAGGCACGTACTGCTGTGCCATATTATTCTGTATTTTAACAAATGTTAGTTTCCCCAAGGGCATACAATGCAGCCTGTTATGAATAAGGTTTCAGTATCGAATATAAATCTCCCGAAAAAATGTTACAGGGTGTATGTCTAGTTTTGAATTTTATTTTAAAATGAATTAATCATTGTAGCATAAAGTACTTCCACAAGTGAATACAGCTTACAAAACAATGTCTCATAAAGTTATTGAAAGTAATTTATTCTATTTTGTTTACTTCATCTAATGATGACTAACTGAACTAGTAGGTATCAAAGTTACTTAAGAACTAGTAGGTATCAAAGTTACTTAAAAACTATGGGGCATCAAACAAATTTGAATACTATTAGATGTCAATTTAGAATAACTTAATTCAAACACTAGTCCCTGATTTTAAAAAATCAGTAAACGGCAATAAGTTACTTTTACAATGTAAAGTTATCTTCTTCTTTACAAGTGCTAGCAACTATTAACATTCTATATTAAATGCCAATAGTATATATTTTTTCTTTGACTCATTTTTTAATCCCAGGGATTTCTTGGTGATTTGTTAAAGCAGTTTGAAATCAATATATTTAAATAACATTTTAATATATTAAAGCAAAATGATCTCATTAGCTTATTTAATTTCTATGTTCAAAATAATCCAGTAGTGGTTATTCTGGTATATAATATTTCTTACTTTGCATAAATATAGCATGCTGGAAGGTTTATGTTCATATTCAAACTGCACAACTAAAACCTGGACTTCAGTTATAAAAACTGAGGGAGAGTTTGCAACATAGCATGGTCTTTAAAGACAGAGGTCCAACAGTCTCCCTGATTGAAGTGGACAGATTGAAAACGCATATGAAAAGGCCTCGCATGACTCAATCCCCACAAGCAATGAAAGAGAGCATGTGTTCTTAGACAATATACTGAAAGTTCAGTAACTTGATAGGATAATCTCCAAACAATATTAGTTAGGAAAGCCCCATTTCTACCTTAACGACTGTAGTACTTTAGTATCTGAATAGGCTGATTATAAGTACCCATATTTTTGAACACTAGAGGAAGTATATAAAAGAGAAGAAAAAGAAGCCAAAGTGATATTACCTAATTTCTCGGTGTTTTAAATTGCATTAGGTCTTACCAATCTGCTTGCTTGTTTCTAAAGCACATAAGTAGAGTGCTTAAAACTTACTTAAACTATATCCAATATCCATTTTTAAATGTCATTTTCCAGTTAATTTAAAATTTGTAATGGCTAAAGGCAAGAAAAATGCATGATATTCCAGAAGCAGAAAAACAGAGAAGGTTGTAAAAAGTAGACATGCTTTCTCCCCATTTTAGTTTATATATTCTATTAGAAGAAAATAGAATTACATCTGATTTAGAATATATAATTCTAAGTGCTTCAAAGAGTTTAAAATTACATTCCTAGGCAAAAAGGAAAAATGGGCACTCCTAAATCAGAGTCAGACTTTTGCCTAAAGATGAAATCCTGAGATTACAGGCCACGTTTAGGGTTTACATAGACAAAATGTCTCCAAAATTTCTACCTAGGAGGGACAATGTGGGAGCCACTGGTTGGGAGGTGAGAGGTGTCAGGACTTCATGAGTTAATATTTTTAAAAAACTCAGAACTATGACACACAATAAGCATTCAGGATACTAGCTATTGCTGAGAGATCCTTTGTCTATTCCAAAAAACAAGAACATGGGTTGAGTTGAATGGGAATGAGATGAGTTTAATGAAACTAGTAGATTATGGAATCAAAGTAGGAGAAACAAGAGCTCCCGCCAGCCAATCCAAAAACCACCACCATATATATTAGGCAAGAAGATAAATAATTCATATGAAATCTTTAATAAGTATCTATTTCTTGTTCCTTCTCTGCAAATATTGGATTGCAGTAGAAACTAAAAGGTAATAGCTTTGATCCTTGAGAACTTTGGAAGGATGAGTTTAGAGCTGAAAGAGATCCAGTAATTTATTAATTCATTTAATGAGCATCTACTACATGCCAGCCACTGCTCTAGAAACTTGAAATACAAAAAGAGAACAAAAACAGGTCACTGACCTTCAGAAGCTGGAGGCAGGAAACAATAATAAATATGAGAAATAAATTGTTCGGTATACAAATAACTGATAATTATTAAGAAAAAAGGAAAGAAGAACAGGAAATGCTGCAGCATTCAGCAACATGTGGAGTTGCCTGAACAGGCTGTGATGTTGTGCCACTGGAGCAAAGTTTGAGTGAGGTAAGCGTTTGCTCAGGTGGGGATATAGGCGTGAAAATGTACATAGCGCCTTTGTTCCTGTAACAGCCGACTACTGTGACTGAGCCTGAAGTAAGGAGAGCCACAGAGAAAGTAGTAAATTGGGGAGGACATTAGAACCATAACAAGGAAGGGAGGACAACTGTGAAAGGCCTCAAAGCTACAGTAAGTACTCTGACTTTGAGTAAAATGAGAAACTGCTACAGGGATCTGAAAAGAGTAATGTGGTCTAACTTCACACTTACTGATAATGCTGAGAAAGGTTTAAGAGAGCAAAGGAGAATAGTCAGGAGGCTATTGTAGCAATCAAAGTGAGAAATAATGTGTGGCTTGGACCAGGATGGTAACAGTGAAAGAGGTAAAAATTGGTCAGACTTTGGAAATATTTTGAAGATGGGGCTAACTAGGCTTTCTAGTGAATTGAACATAACGCATGAGAGAAAGAGGAATTAATAAAGACTCCCAGGTCTAAAAGGATGGAGATGCCGTTAACTGACAAGGGAGGGGAAGAACTGCATGGGATTAGGTTTTGCGGGAGGGAGAAGATCTGGGTTCAGTTTGCTATATGGTAAAATTAAGATGTCTCTTAGCCAAGTAGAGATAGGGAGTAGACTGTTGGCTACACAAGTTCAGAAAAAAGGTTTGGGCTGGAGACACAAATTTGGGAGTCGTGGACATATAAATGGAATTTATCCACAAGGCTGAATAAAACACCAAGAAGAGTACCTTTTTTTAAAGAATAAAAATTTCAGTTTAGACATCCTAGAGGAGGAATAAGTGAAGGTAACAAAAAGAAAAATCAGTGAAGTGAAATGGTAATTCTTCAAGCTAAGTGAAGAAAGATTATTAAAGAGACTGTCAACTGCTGCTAGATTAGGCCTGAGGGTTGCTTATTGGATTAATTAACATGGAGTCACTGACAACCGTGATAGAGGCAGTTTTGGTATGGTAGTGAGAGTACAGATATGACTGGATTTAGGAAAGAACAGGGAAAAATAGGTGACAGCAAATACAGAGAACTCTTCCAAGTTTTTTTTATTTTTTATTTTTATTTTTGTAAAGAAGAACTGAGAAATCAGATAGTAATTTTTAGGGGAAGAGGGCTTAAGAAAGGGTTTTAACACTTATTTCATTTGTATGCTGGCAGGAATCATTTAGGGGACAGAGAAAACAATGATGGTATATGAGAGGTAGGGGAGGATTGTTCATGATGTTCTTGAGTAAATGGGAAATAACAGGCTCTCACACACAAGTAGAACGATTGGCTTTTGGTCCCTAATAAGTATTACATGGAATTGAATTTTCAAGTTCAACTTCCTGATCAGATAATAACAGTGAGACTTTCAAAATGTTTTCTTGAAGGTTACATAGTTAGTAATCAACAGAGAAAGATTACTAGATCTTAAAGTAATGCACAACCAGGGAATAACTGTGAAGTGACATAAGCAAATCCAAGATAGTGGGGTAATGATTATAAACATAAGGAGCACAGATATCAAGTTGGGTAAAATATTGTGATAATATCAAGATTGCCTGGGATGGTCTCTGTGTTACTCACTGAAGGAAAGACAGAGACAAGGCCAAATTGGAAAGACGGGACCACTGGATGTCAGGCTGGAAGGCTGGGTTTGGTCATTTGACATTTTAAGTAATAGGAGATAGTGGGTGATCTTTTAAGCAGGGGACTGGCCCAAAGAAAGCAGTACATTAGATTAATCTGGCAGTGTTTAGAGAATGAACTGGCAGAGGAGAACAAAAGGCAGATAAATTAGCTCTAGGGCTATTAAAACGCCATCTATGAAAGTAACAGCATAGGGATTAGAGAGATGGCAGTGGGAAAGAAAGCAGCTAATCAAAATCCTCTTCTCAGCAAGAATCAACAAGACTTATCAATGATTTTGTGCTCTTGTTGCATCATGTACTTTTCTTTTATAACCCTTAATACTCTTCCATAAATATTATTTATATTATTATTTGAATAATGTCTCTCTACTAAAATATAAGTTCCAAGACGGCAGGGGCTACATATGTTTTGCTGACTATTTTATCTATATGGACTAGCCCAGTACCCTGCATATAGTAGGCAATAAAAGAAAT
The DNA here is from genome assembly GCF_029289425.2 of Pan paniscus. Lineage (NCBI taxonomy): Eukaryota > Metazoa > Chordata > Mammalia > Primates > Hominidae > Pan > Pan paniscus. Next base: position 115,755,151 of record NC_073253.2, on the reverse strand, counting down.
ATTTTTCTGGGTTTATTTTTATTTTTTGAGGCAGAGTCTTTTTCTGTCACCCAGGCTTGAATGCAGTAGCATGGTTACAGTTCAGTGGAACCTTGAACTCCTGGGCTCAAGCGATCCTCCCAGCTCAGGCTCCAGAGTGGCTGGGACTATAGGCACATACCACAGCACCCAGCTTATTTTTCATTTCTTATAGAAACAGGGTCTTGCTCTGTTGCCCAAGCTGGTCTTGAACTCCTGGCCTCAAGCAATCCTCCTGCCTCTGCCTCTCAAAGTGTCAAAAAAAATTTAGTAAATAAGATATGGATTTCAAAGAAGAGGATAAGGAAGCAAAAGGCAGAAAAACAGAAGAAAAAAAGTAAGACAGAAAGTAGAGGAGAAAGGAGAAAAACAAGAAAGGAAAAAGAGACGTGATTTAAAGAAGGTGGAGGATGAAAAAGAGTAAAAAGTAACTATGTTGAAGTTAGAAGACTGAAAAATAGCAGAGCAACTGTGTGGCTGCCAGGAATCGGGAAGCAGGTCATGGACTTCGGCTTAAAGGGGGAAATATCAGGAGTTCAACTCCAACACTTGCTCTTAATTAACCTCTCTGTCTGTGCTTCTTCATCTATAGAATAATTATAGGTACCTCAAAGGGTGGCTATGAGGATTAAGTGAGTTAACTCACAAAAGTCCCTGGCACACAGTGAGAAGTTAACAGTTGTCAGTCATCTGTATCATCATCATCGTCATCATCATCATCTATAATTTGTCCCCTACTAGACAGCAGTGAAACCATTCTAAATTCTCTTCTGTCTACAGAAATGAAAATGGCAGAAGCAGCATAAGACTAATTGATGGATGAGACAAAAGTCCTTCCACTAGTCAAGGTTGCCTCTGACCTCACTCACAAACTAACTGGCAAGAAGACAAGCAGCTCAGCCTCAACTGCTCCCTTCATTCTTTCTGAGTTTCTCCTTTTTTTCTCCCAAATCCTAAAATACACATATTTACCCAAATCCCTTAAAAAATATCAATTTAACTTTTATTTCATTGTGAAAACAAAATGGAAAGCAAAACAATGGAAGTGGTGGATGGAAATTGGAAGGCATATTTTTAAAGTAGGTTGAATTAAGGGAAAAAGAATGAGGTAAATGTAAAGAAAAATACAGATAATGTTTTTTTTTTTTAAAAAAAGATAGCAAATACAAGACACAAAAGAGACATGAAGTCTGAATGTTTGATGGATAAGCATAAAGAAAGAAAAAGGTAGATAGCAAAAACAATATTAAGTAATATGGAATAAGATGGAAGAGCAAGAGCAGTAGTTCTCAAAGTAGTCCTTTGGGTTCCTAGTTCTACTATTGCAAAGTAGGAAGAGGACATGTGGCATCATCTAGAAACATTTTCCATTGTCACATTAACATTTTGGTTGCTACTGGCATCTAGTTGTAGATGCTGCCAACCATCCTACAATGCACAGGACAATCCCCCCAACAAAGAATTATCCACTCAATATGTCAATAGTGCAGAGTTTGAGAAACCCTGAGCCAGTGATTAAAGGTAAAAAGATGGAAGTATAGCAGATTTAGTCACCTCCCTGCTCAGAAGTCCCATTTTACTCTAAGGAAGAATCAAAATCCTTAGACATGTCCCGCATATCTATCTGACCTTATCACTGCTACTCTTGCCCTGCTCCTCCACTCCTGCCACCCTGGGCCCTTGTTCTGCTGCAAATGCATGGGGAACTTGTCCACTATAAGGCCCTTGGGCTGCTATTCCCTACTTGGGAAAATGCTCCCCTAGATTTCCTTACTGCTTGCTCCTTCACCTTCAAGCATTTCCCCCAATGCCACCATGCCACTTTCTCAGTAAGGCTTATTCTGAACAATCCTATTTAAAATTGCACTTCCTCCTCATCACTATTCATCCCATTATAATCTTCTATTACTTCATAAGATCAATCACCTTCCAATATTTGATGTAAACTAGTGTTTATTTTACTGAGCTATCTTCTCCCTACCCTCCCCATCCACTATGTAAACTCCATGAAGGAATTTTGTCTGTTTTGTTCCCCACTGTATCCCTAGAAACTAGAACAGTGCCTGGTGTACAGTAGGTGTTAAACACTACTTGTTGAATAAATGAATAAAGGGGCTCAAATTCATATAATAACACTAATGACAGATACACATACAATGCTTGCTTTATGCATAGGAACCATTCTAAACGTTCTACAAAGAACTCATTTAATCTTCATAACCAACCTGTACTGCACATAACATTGTCACTATCGCCACACTATGGAGAAAATGAAAACAGAGAGAAATTAAATAATGTGCTCAATATTGCACAGCAGAGCAATTTGAAAAAAAGCAGACTGGCTTCAGAGTTTGTGCTCTCACCCTTCTATACTATTCCACCTTACTGAGCAACACAGACTAAAAATTCTCCTGTTCTTTAAAACAAAAGATAACCCCAAATATTTATCAAAAACATTGAGCTATGCAATAAAGAGGCAATCAAATTTATACTTCATTCTGTATATAATTGAATAAACATAAATATACCTCTGATATTTGGGCTTTAAAATTACAAAGTTATGTCAATTCATAATAGCCTACAGTGTTATCACTGTCATCAAAAGTAAACAGAAAATAGTTACTTCAAGGGCAGATCACTAAGCTTATTTATATATGCATCTTTTACTTTCTTCAGCACAGTGACTTACACATATCAAGAATTCAATATGTCTTTCATAATTCATGTTAATGTGACATAAGAAAAAAATAAAACAAAGAAAAATGCTGATCTGGAATCAGTTTTAAGAAGAGAATATGCTTAATTTACAATGAGTTCTGAAAACGTTTTGTCCATCTATTTACTGATATACTACGGCACACATCATAAGAAACGACAAAATGAAAGAGTTAACTTTCAGACACACAAGCATTCTACAGCTTTTGCAAAGTAGTGAATTATAAATATACCACCTATTTTCCCACTGACATCACATTCTAAGAGAAATAAACTGTTGATATGCCACTCATTTTTTTCCCCTACATAAAAAACATCAAACCACAGCCATCAGTATTTCTTTTTTTTCTTTTTGTAGAGCCAGGACTTTTAATTCTGAAAATTATGGAGCCAAACCTCAAACAATTAGCTAAAATTTCTAAAAAATAAAATGGCAATCAACCACTTGTTTTGTCTCTTTACCTGAGTCATTCCCACCCACCCAAGATTCCCTGAACATGTGCAGGAACCACGTTTGTGTAAGCTTTTGTTCCAGAAGAAATAATCCCAACTTTTTTCCCTTTTTTCAAAGGGGTTTGTGATATGGGGGAAGGGAGACTATTAAGAACCACTGATGCTAGAAGGCAATTGATTTGACTGATATTGTTTAACCCAGTATTTTTCTCTCATATAAACACACAGTTTGAAATCTTGAGATAAGGTGATATTATGAAAGGGGAAAATGCACACCAATGTATCTGTTAACATTTGTGTGGTACTACAAAAAGAACCTGTCAGAAATCATCAAATTTTCTTTTTCCAGACAAGGATAACATATGCTATCTGTAGTTGAAAATCTATTTATAGTGTCCCAAACATCATGATAACTGTCTCATTGAGCATAAGTATGTAATTTGCCTAACTTCAATTATTCTACAAGTAAACATTTATCTCAAACACCAATCTGAAGCAGCATTTGCAAAGCAGAAAGAGAGAAAACAAAGATGATGAATATAAATTCAGTCCTAACAGTGTTAATATTTCTTGCCTGAAAGTGGGGTCTGGGAGTTTAAATTCTTTGGAATCCTCATGTCTTTCCATTCTAAATAAATAAATAGCTTATCCCATATAAGCAAGACAACATTTGTCCTGAGTTGACAGACTACCTTGTGAGTCTACTTTGATTTGGATATTAGATATGTCTTTATTTTCTCATTTCAGTTAATGCTACTTTCTGGTTCTTGTTTAAAGATGAATTACTGCTGACTTTGGGTTCCCAGTTCCTATGGGAAATTTAATTCTGAGTAATTATCCTAATGAACTAACTTTTAATACAATAAAAACATTTCTATTCATAACATACTGGAAAAGAAAACAAACAATTTTAGAATAAGGCCATTTCTTATAACCCTTATATGTGGGAGAGAGGAGGTGGTTTATAATCGATAGCACTAAAGTTAATACAAGAAATCGAATTATAATATATACATATGACATCATTAGCCAGTTCAATAATGTTGTTCCTAGTAAAGAATTCAACAAGATTCTCTAATTCATCAGTCATAGCAGAAAGCAAGAGAACTGTCAAACCTCAAACATCTCAGAAAACTTAAGGATAGTGCCTCTCTTCTAAGGTAATTTGATAGCAACAAAAGAGAATAATATATTCCAAATTATTTGTATTCTTTGAAACAATTATATACAATGCTAAGTATCAACGAGCTTCCATATTAGTTGTTCCTTTATTTTCTCAGCCAGAATATTAAAAATCTATGTAATATTCTTATCTACATTTTTGTTGAATAAGTTAAAGGTAATTAATCACAGCACATCTTTATTTGCAAATTTTAAATTGCAAGGTCTAATTTACTCACTATTAATTTTGTCTCAATACTGTTTTCTGCAACCTACAAAAATAATGACTGTTACCATGAAGATAATAAACTACACAGCAAGCCTTAATGAAATAATGACATGGTTTATTAGCTTCACTCCCAATTTAAGAAACAGTGTCCATACATACGCTGCTGCTGCAAGCAAAAATTTGTGAAAACTCCCTGGAAGACAGTTTGGCGATATGAATTGAGAATTTTAAAGCTTTTAGATCCTTGACTTCTAAGAAAATGTTAAAAAAAAAAAAAAAAGGAAACGTGAAAGAGCTTGGCGGTTAATGCTGTTCTTTGACACCAAGCTACCTGGCAATGAAGCTTCACTTCTCCACTTACAAGTCAAGTGAGTTGGGCAAATGACTTACTATCTCGGACCTCAGATTTCTTATGTGTAAAATGGGCAATATCAGTAACTTCCTCATCTACCTGTTTTGAGAATTAGATAATTTAATATAAATAAATGCGCTGAGAAGAGTACCTGGCAGAGAGTAAGACCTCTGTTAGATATTCATATTGCCAAAACTGCTCTTTCTAGTGATGTTTAATAACCGTGAAAAGCTGGAAATAAATAGAATACCCAATATTAAGGGAAGTATGAAGTAACTTATAGCAAATCTGTGTAATAGTTACGATCTATATCATTCAAGAAAGTAGAAAATGTCATTGCTTATAATTTATAACTTTGTATAACTTCATCTATGTTAAAATATGCATACAAAAAGACTAAAAGAAAATATAACAAAATGTTTAGTATATTTATTTTTATGTGGTACTAAAGATAATTTTTGTTTTCTCCTTTATATTTCTTTAGATATTTGCAAACTTTCTATAATATTCATGTACTGCTCCTAACATCAGAAAAAATAAATTTGATTTTTTTAATAGTGCCCTTTGTTGTTTGTTAACTTTGTATTTGCAGCTTGATGTCAGTTATGTATATTTCAATCAGAGTTGAATCAGCGACCTACTGGAATTTTATTACTCTAAATCTCTAAAATTGCCCCTGAAATTTTTCAAGAACTATCTCTACAGAAGAAAAGTTCTATAGTTTGGGAAAATATGTTTTGCTCAAACTTGCATTTCTATCTTTTTTCCTACATTTAGATTTAAGTACCTGAGATCCTCAGAGAAGCAAGGATGAAAATAACATAATCCAGGTAATAATGAAACCTATTACACTGGCTTTATTATCTATTACTTCACTGTTGCCTGAAACACACTATCTATTACTTTAAGGCTGCTTGAATTTCTTATCAGCTAATTCTCTAAGTGTTGAATGTTTTAATTCATTGGAAATAGACAGTGATGGATGATTATTGGCTACCTCTATGTTCTCAAAATTATTTTTGGTAACATGCTAGGCCATCATGCCTAAGTAAAGAAAAATTTCAGAGCATTTGAGCATTTGGTAAATATACCATAGTTTGGGGAGGTAGACTGTGGTATAAAGTAGTAAAAGTATGACTATTGCTACAATTTAAAGAACTACTAAATTCTATTTATACACAACTTTAGAACTTGGAAAATACTTCAAGCCAGACATGGTGGCTCATACCTATAATTCTACCACTTTGGGAGGCCTAAGCAGGAGGATGACTTGAAGACAGGTGTTCAAGATCAGCCTGGGGAATATGGCAAGACACCATCTCTATCAAAAAAAAAAAAATTAAAAATTAGCCAGGCATGGCGGCGCATGCCTCTAGTCCCAGCTACTCAGAAGGCTGAGGTGGTAAGACTCCTTCAACCTAAGAGATGGAGGCTGCAGTGAGCCAAGATCTCTAACACTGCACTACAACCTAAGTGACAGGGCAAGATACTGTCTCAAACAAAAAGAAAATAGTTCCGAGATTATTCTCTATAATTCTTTCTTGTAACGAATTTTCTATGCATGGGCTCATTAACCAAAAAATACTCGGTAGGAATTTCCAGACAATAAACTATAGAACATCAAGTGGTTAAGACATTAAAAGAGGGAACATTTAAAAGTGAAAATATTTTTCAGATAATTGTTAATTCTGTTTTCATCAGTTCAAATCAGACTGTTTCCTATGGGGTTCAAATTTTTCAAAATTCAACTTAAATTTATTTCAGTTTATGCCATTATAAGACAAATTATGGGTGCTTTCCAGTCCATGGCAACAATACTGACATACTTCTCACCAATGGAGATCCAGTCACTGAGTGATTCTAAGGCAACAACAAAACAACTTTATTTTAATTTCTCTGTTAGAGTCATGTCTATTCAGAAAGCCTCTCAAGAAATTATTTACATATGTTTTTCAACTCATATAGTAGCCTTGTTACTTGAAATCATAAAAATAAACACTACAAGAAAAGCTCAAGGTTATAACAAGTCTAAACTAAAAGAGAATCCAGCTAAAGCTGCAATTAATTTTGTTTCCAGATAAAAGGCTGATTATTACAGATTCCAGTGTCACTCTGACCAATAAGATATGTGATCCCATATTAATACCAGCATTTAATGCAAAATAGTTTACCAGTGAGATCTTCATAAAAGAACAGGCATATTGCTACTCAAAGGCATTAGATTATTTGAGAACTATTTTAAAAAGCAATTGCTTTGTTTCTACATTTCTTAGTGAAAAAGTATCACTCACACCTACTCTACCAGTTATGGTTAATTTTATCACTAAAACTCTAGAGTTTCACCACTATTTTCTTCTTTTTTTTCAATGTGTAGAAAAATGCAACATGGATTACTCTTGTAGTCCAAACCTATTTCCTTTTACCTGTGACTACCTCTTAAAACCCTATTTACATTAAGAAAAAGAAGAATTCAAAATCTTCCTTTTTAACTCTCCATTTCTCCAAAAGACTTAGCTTTCATGGAAATCTTCAGCATTTAGTTACAACATTTGAATATGTAATCTCCTGTATATGGTATTGATCCATTTATGTTAACCATGACAATCTAAGTCAACTGTAAATTTCTTAAAATTCATATATTTTCATCTTTTTAAGCTTATTTCTTCATCAAAGACTTGCCATACTACTAAGTATGCAGCACGCATCATTTTATAAATTAACATTTACTCACTCTCATTCTCAATTCTCGATTTCCCCAAGCCTGCAGTGAGAGTGGCCACTAAAGGCCACAATGTCTTTTTATACCGCTGATGTTGGAAGACAGGATAAATATATCCCTAACTAACCTTTGGAGCTCACTGAGACCAGAAACTATGCCTTATTCATCTTGGTAGCAATTTAAAAGGTGTTATAGTACTTTGAACATGGTAGGTGCTCAATAAGTATACTGAATTATATTTAAGGCTTTTCCAATATATTAATATCATAGAAAACCAAAGGACCCATATTATTTCTGAAAAGTCAAATTATTTGAGATTTTACTAAATTCTGAGAGTAGAATAAGGCTGCCCTTTGACTTTCTAGAAAGCCTGTTCCTCTGCTTCTAATATATAATCCAATTATAACTGATTAAGTAATTATAACTAAATAATCATAAAACAGATACCCAAAATAACAACTCTTCTTGCTGAGCAGACTAGAGTTTTGTCACTACTTATTAAAGTGTTTCAAGCAATTACTATTATGTTTGATTCTATCCTACTCAGTTTTCAGATGACTTAAGCCCAGAAAACTTCTACGAAGAAAAGCAATTTCAGAGTAACCTCAAACCAAAGTTTAATATTGTTGGTGCATAAATTACACAAAAACAAAGAACAGAATTAAAGAAGATTGCATTTTAACTAGATATTTTTTAAAAGCAGAAAGAAAAAATAAATACTATATGATGAATGACATAGTGATATAGTCATAACTACTTTTTTATTTTTAATTTCTGTTGCAAGTTAAGAAGAGCTCGCCGATAATTTATATTAAAATATATTATGGTCTAAAAGCATAGCATTGCCAATAAAGGAATTAGAATTCTAAATATAGCAGTTTATATTTAACACGTACTAATTTTAAACTGCCAGAATACTGAATATGATGAATAGCAACATTCATGTACAGCAACCAACAAGCTTTGTAATGTACAAAGTTTTGTTATTTCTTTATCCAAAACTATACCAAAGACATGTTCACTCACATATGCAGGATTATCCTAAAAAGATACATGCTGGACAACTGCAAGATGTCATAGGTTAAACATACCCTATAAATACTTTGTTCTCAAAATATTTTCATTCATATTCTATGAATAGCCGATGTTTTGGGATTTGGCCATTGTAGGTACATTTTCTTGTGCAAATCTAGGATGATGATACCCACACAAAAGTAATTAACAATCACATCACATTATTTATGTCATAAATTTCAGTTTCATGGTGAGATTTTTACTCAAACAGATCCTTAAGACAAACAAATCTTCCAAAATGTTGAGTCAAAATTGTATCTCTAGATCTGTCAGATAGTTTCATCTACTGGGTTGTACATTATCTCTGCTTTTTATTCCTCTTATAAACAACCTTTTTTTTAACCTTAAAAAATCTTCAGTAATGAAGACACAGAAAGTGGTATCAACAGATTTCCTGACTTACATTTTTGTGATTCTAACCAATAACCACAGGGAGGTTGAAGATTTCACTACTTAATCTCTAAATGTCCATAAATAATGATGCAAAGCAAAACCAGGACCATGTGCAGTTTCTTGTCATTTATTCTGTGCAAAAAAAGTGAGTGGACTGACATTAAAACATAAGGAAGTATGGCTCACAGATGCAGAATTCTGTTTAACTACCTTTCTTTTAGTCTCAGCCTCATGAAAACAGTAAATACGTTTCTGTGCCGCTGTAGGTTTTCCACATCGCCCATGGAAACCTCACCAACTATTAAGCACAATTCTGCCGAAAGGAACATGCCCAATTTCATTTTTTAAAACGCCATGTTTCAGATGAAAACACAGTCTACCAAAGATGTCATATAAAAGAATAACAAAGAAAGGGACAGCATTTTTAGAATTGAATTTCAATGCATAACCCCACCATCTGTCAACCAGTTGTGAAGCAATAATCCTAGAGAAACCCTGAAAACACGAACAAGTTTTATCCCTGAATCTATGTATACTAACAGCCACTCTCAGGACCTCAGTACTAATTATGTTCTGTCTGTGGAGTAACCTAAAGGAACGACATTTACCATTGGCAAACTTAACCCTGGTGACGAATGGCCCATTTTAACAGACTTGTATTAGGTAACAAATGCAGAGTTCAGTTCATAGAGGTAACGGGGGAAGGGGAGGAAGACGAGGGGGCTCTTGAAATTTGGTTTGGAAATTGAATACAGGAGGTTAATCTCTAGAGGCCAGTCATCCAAACAACCCTCAGTCTCCTCCCCCTTGGCTTCAGAAACAAGATTACAATTTTGGACCTAGACTACGCCCCACCCCTTTTCCCGCTGCAGCCACCACCACCTTCGAAGTTCTAGTCTTAGCTCTCACGCAGCGGAGCTGCGGACTCCCTCACCGAGAACCGCACCAGGACCCCATTCAGTAGTGAGCGGCGCGCTGGGACTCTGCCACCAGCTCCGAGACGCCGCCGGCAGCCAGCCTGGCTCGGGAGACCCCACCCCTCCCAGCCCGGCCCCCGCCCCCGCCCGGAGCCGCCGCCTGAGTTACGCAGCCTCAGCCCTGACACCTTCTCTGCTTCTTTCCATCTGGATCACCTGGGGCTAGGGGCGGGCGGGAGTAGGGCTGAACAGAAGTGGGATAGGAAAAGCGGGGAAGAACCGAAGCAGTCCCAGCTGCAGAGAGCCAGGACGCCAATGGCAAGACCCCGGCCACACATACACTCTCCTGCGCGTCCTGCTTCTCGGGTTCAGTGCCAAGTGGCGACAGGGTGGAAGGAAGGAAGCAGAGGTAGGGTGGCGGGAAGGCCCAGAGTTACTGGTAACGACGTTCGGAGGAGAGCAGGGGATGCTTCAGAAATTGAGAAAGTGAGAAAGTCCCAGACCGCCTCCTTAGCCCCAAGGCTGCCAGCAGCCCGGGTCGCCTTCCCTGCAGCGAGGCTCGGGAGACAGGGAGGGTAGTCTGAGCCAAGCTTCCTCCAGGCTGCCCTCCCTGGGGGCAGAACCCGGCCCCTCTTCAGCCCTGACTTAGGGAGGCTGCCAGATAGGCAGCGGACTTGCCAAAGGACTCTGGGGAAGCAAGAGGGCAGGAGAGGAGCATCTTGCACGCTCCGGCCGGGCTGCTCACGACTTCCTCTGCCGACACACCCCCAGCTAACCCTCTCCCCCGTCGTCACACACACAGATTCAGAGACACGCGTGCGTTCATCCCTCCCACCAGCCCAGGTCCATCGATTAAAACACTAGTTGATTTCTTCCTGATTAAAAAAAAAAATTAAAAAGTGCAACAACAACTCCTCTCAGGACTCCAGGAGCAAAGAAAGTCCGTCTGCAGGCGCCTTTTCTGTAGTTTCCCAGGAGTTTGGAAATCTGGCTGTCCCTGCTGAAAATCGGAAAGGGGACCCCGGAGGGGTCGAAGGGTGCCGAACTCCCTCCCCACCCCTGCGCCTCTCACCTCCTTAAGTTCCTTGGCCACGTCCTTCAGGTCGCCCAGGACTAATTCCAGATCCTCCACGATGATCTTGATCTGTTCCTTCACCTTGGTTTTGGAGGCTGCCGGCGGTCCCTCGGCTGGACAGGACGAGGAGGGGTTCCCCTTGGACTTGGCTGACATTCTTTGGGGGCAAGCGAGGCAGGTCAGGACAGGCGGGCGAGCGGAGGCTGCTGCGTGCCCCCGTCCCTGGCGCTGCTACGGCCGCTGCCGCCCCGGTCCCCCCACATCTTGGGCGCTCCCTGGGCAGCGGCGAGTGGCTGCGCTCCGCGCTCGGCCGGGCGGCCGCACAGTGGTGCTGCCATCAACTCCCGAGACGCGGCGCTCGGCTCGGGGCTGCAGACGGGCGAGCAGCGCGCCTGCGCCTCCTCCCGCCGCCGCCCGGCGCTCTCGCGCACACGCGCTCGCTCCCCGCCCGCGGAGAGGGGCGCCGTGCCGCCGCGCCGGGGTTGACGCTTGCAGTCCCCTCGACGTTGCCCTTCGAGATATCACCCAGACGCCACCTTGGCATCAAGGTGGGGGAGACAAGTCCGTGTCCTGCCCGCCCCCTCCTCTTGGTTCTGAAATGTCCCCATCATCTCAGCCTGCTTGCTCTATGTCATCTCACAACTAGCCTGGATTCTTTCTGCTTCACTTGCTAGCAGGGACCTGGATCAATTCAGAAAGAACCACAGTGGGATCAGGAGTTGGAGACAGTCTGTAAAGTGGCCCTACAGATTTATCCAAACCCAAATGATGTCCAGAGGCCTTTAATCAATCTCTTGGTGACCTGCAAGTTAAACAGACTTCTTAACTTCTGCAAGAAAAAAAGGGGGGGGGGTGCATATAACAGCTAATGGTCATCTATTGAAACCATGAAATTCAACCAGTGTTCTTGAAAGAGTTACCCTAATCCTGCTAATTCCACAAAGCTAATACCGGATTTATTAATTTGAAGTCCCCACACCCCAAATCCTCTCTGATTATCTCAGTCATCTTGGCTGTATGTCTTATCTGGCCCAACTCTTTTTTTTTTTTTTTAACTGTCCTTCCTCTTTTTGTGACCTATGCTGATTTACATTTTGAGTGGAGTGGGGGAGACATCGTATTTGGACCTCGTGAAGGAGCTGAGTAAGAGATTGCCTCCAACTTCTCTTTCATCATTTTTTAAACCTCCATTTCAACTCTTTTGCTACTAAACAAATAGGAAACAACTTTCTGACTGTTCTGTCAAAAAGACCCAAGAAGGGAAGTTAATAGGAAGCCTTCGGTTCACTCTCAGTAGGTGTCTACAATTCTCATTAGCTAGAATTTTAACTTCCTTAGTTGTAAACCCATGGGCTATTAGCTACTGACCCCAGCAGGCTGGCTCTACTTTATTTTCTTCACTGCACACTCCTCCAGATCATTCTTTTAATAGGCTTCCCCTTTTCGTCGTGCCTTAGCAAGGCTCTCTGTTTCTTGCTTCTCACACTCTGGGTAGCTCCACTGTGCTACACATAAAGAAAAGCTTGGCAGCTCTCCTCTTCCGAGTTCTGTAGGCTCTTAATCAATCACTCTCTTAATCCTGGACAATTCATCTTCAGAAAACCTTTGGAAGTCATATGTGGAATATAGAGGAAGAAAGAGAACAGAAGAAAAAATTGAAATTTCAAAGTGGTGTCAAAAGAAAACCATTGAAAACTGCATTGAAAAATCAGGGGAAGAAATGAGGAAAGGTGAAAAGCAGATGCTGCTGGAAAGACTTAAGAAGAGATTATAAGAACAAGTCTGCAGCATGCAAACTGGAGAAAAGAAAAAGAGAAGAAATGATTAGAAGTGTGAAATAAGTAATATGCTTGAGTTCTCTGAGGTAGGGAGAATTAGATTCTTAAAACATCCTTTTTCTCCTCAAATTCTTTATTTTATAAAAAAATACAACATTAAAATAATTATATCAGGTTTACAGACTCCCCAAAATTGTCAAAACTAGCAAAAGCTAATGGTAGGGGAAAAGGGAAAGTACTACTCTTCTAGATTGGAATTATTTTTGACTCTTAATAGTAGGCAAGTGTGTAAGAAAGCCGCCAAACTCAAAGTTAAGTGACTTTAGACAAGGATATTGGAGAGGAGGAAAGGAAATTGTGTTTTCCTTCACAGTGACAAAATAATCCTCTCACAATATAAGAAGATGTCCATGCTACTCTGAATCTCATTCACTAAAGATTAAAAAAAAACAACAACAACAAAAAACAGGCTAGGCACAGTGGCTCATGCCTGTAATCCCAGCACTCTGGGAGGCCGAGATGGGTGGATCACAAGGTCAGGAGTTCAAGACCACCCTGGCCAAGATGGCAAAACCCCATCTCTATTAAAAATACAAAAATTAGCTGGGCATGGTGGCAGGAGCCTGTAATCCCAGCTACTCAGGAGGCTGAGGCAGAGAATTGCTTGAACCCGGGAGGTGGAGCTTGCAGTGAGCTGAGATGGTGCCACTGCACTCCAGTCTGGGTGACAGAGCGAGATTCCGTCACAAAAACAAAACAAAAAAAAACTGTTCTCTTCTGATACTCTGATATCCACTGCTGCTACTGAAACAAATAATTCTGACTTAAAATCAAATCATAATTATTGCTTAGAAACACACCACCCACACCCATATCACAATTCACTCTGAAATAATGACTATCATCTATCTATCTATGTCTTTATACAATATAGAGTTAACTGAATAGGGAAAAGTTAAAATTGGCTTCCAGGCCCAAACTGAGAAAGCTGGTAGGATTGCAGCAGTGGTGTCTGTCCCTATCTTCTAGTCATTAAGGATCACTTAAAGCAAATCTCCATAAAATATGTCTAAAGAAGAAACTTTTATAAAGGGAATTATAAATATTGAGGAGAAGAAGACAGAATAAAAAGGGCCCATGAATATAAATCAAGTGTATTTACTTCCTATTTTTGTATTACCCTATGGAAAAATCTTTCATTCCTTTGGGTAATCCTAGACTCTCTCAGAGATCAGTATATAGGATGTTTTAGACTCCAGTTATAGAGACCAAACAGCAAAAGTGACACCTAATAAAATTTCTGGTAAATCTTTCTGTAAGTTCGTTAATGTACTAGTGCTAGCTGCAAATGTACACACCCAAACCACATTACTTATAAACTTAGACAGGATAATACATTTCTAAATAAAGGAGGGTCTTACTCATTTATAGACGTGATTGCAAACCCAGGATTTCATTCTCCCTGTCTCTCTATTCATCATTTTCTGAGTTTTGTAACAGGAAGAATTGGATAATTACAGGAGATCATCTAGTTTTTGTTTCTTCAGTTACAAGCCTTTATCAGTATTCTCATGTGCATGCGTGTGTGTGTGTGTGTGTGTGTGTGTATGTGTAATCCACTGCAGTTGATCCCTAGTAATTAACCCACAGGAAAAAACTCTGTGACACTGACATAATTTTAAATTCACAAAAAGCATAAGAATATTCTCAAAATATTTTGTCTCACAGTTCAGCATACCTGGGGAGGCCTTAGGAATCTTACAATCATGGGGGAAGGTGAAGGGGAAGCAAGGCACCTTCTTCACAAGGTAGCAGGAAGGAGAAGTGCGGAGTGAAGGGGGAAAAGCCCCTTATAAAACCATTAGATCTCATGAGGACTCACTCACTGTCATGAGAACAGCATGGGGGAAACTGCCCCCATGATTCAATTACCTCCACCTGGTCTCTTCTTTGACGCATGGGAATTATGGGGATTACAAATCAAGATGAGATTTGGGTGGAGACACTAAGCCTAACCATATCAGTGATATAGCTATGAAAAATTAGAAATGTTTTCCATACATATATTTACTATTAAACATATTTTATATGTCCAGGCAGTGGTTGAGAAAGCCTAGTACCCATCAGAACTTCTTAAAAAAAAAGATTGCTATACTCCCTGCCCCAAGGTTTGTAGTTCAGTATGTCTACGATGAGGTCTAAAATGTGTATTTTAACAAATTTCTAGGATGCTGGTAGGGGACCACACTTTGAAAACCACCAATTTGAGAGATTAAAATAAAAACTTTAAGTTTCTTTTTACCTGGAATAAGCCTTAAAAATAATCTAGTTAAATTTCTGTTTGTTATAAGTTTTAAAGAGCATCTAGATAAATCTTAAATAAGTATAACTCTAAAGAGCATCTACTTAAATGTTAAGGCCTTAGTAGGCTAAATGGCATATCCAATATATCACATCTAGGGAACAATAAATTGAGAGCTAGAACTCCTTGCTCACTCATACATTTTGTTAAATTGTCTTTATTGTTCTGGAGAATGTCTCCTTTTAATGTATCAGCTGCTTTTGGCATGATGGCTATGTACTGTTGATGTATATAGGTTTTAAAAAATGAGATCTGGGAGTTTAAATGCAAGTACTCAACACAATATCCTGAGTAATTAGAACTGTGTCTATTGCAAAAAGGCTGATCAATAAATACTTAACAAAATGAATGAATGAGTAAACAGTTGTCTCTGTGTGTTTTGAAATTAATTCAATTCAACAAATATTTTTAAATGCTTGAGCAAGAATCAGTGCTAAAAGTAGATGTGCCACTAGGTTTAATTAGACATAATCCCAGCAGGAACCACTAGATAATTCTCTACATGACTCTAATACAAAGTGGGATTACTCGGAGTATCTCTTCCTGCCCTCATTCTTAACTATAGTGAGTTCATTTTATTTGACCTCTGCTATGGTCTGACTATCCCTCCAAAATTAATTTGAAATCCTATCTCCCAAGATAATGGTATTAGAAGATGGGGCCTTTGGGATTTATTAACTCATGAGGACAAAGCCCACATGAAGAGGATTAGTGTCCTCATAAAGGAGGTGCCAGAGCGCTTCCTCCCCATTTCCATCATGTGAGGCTATAGTGAGACCTGTCTCTAAGAAGAGGCAGAACCTCACCAGACACGAAATCTGTTAGTGCTTTGACCTTGGGCTTCACAGGCCCCAGAATTGTGAGATATGAATTTGTATTGTTTATAAGCCATCCAGTCTGTGGTACTTTATTATAGCAGCCCAAATGGACTAAGAGAACATCCAGTGTATGTTATTTGGAAGACTTTTTAACCATGTGACAAAATCTGAACTTTTGCACAACTCAACAGAAAAAATTGTCTCAGTTGAACCATAGAAAAGTGAGGATAAAAATATCCTCAGGTAGAATTGTAGCCAGAAATTCTAGAATCATTGGGACTATTTCTTTCTGACTCTATTTCCCACTCCTCTTTTGTGGATTGGCCTCTTGCCTGTATACCATTTTCTCCACAAAGTTGAACCTTGATCACTGGTAAGTTCAGGCTCACATTTTCACAACTTTACAACTAGAAAAGGATGGTCATCACAGCAAGCTCCCAGGAGAAAATTTTTATAGATCTAGCTTAGATCATGGACACACACTCCAGCCAATCACTGTGATTTGGATGGGGTTGAAGAGTACAAAGCTACTATTACACTTGTGCCATTCTTATAGAAAAGTCATAGGTGTGTATATTTATTACTATGATTTTCCAGCAGATGTCCGTAAAATGAGTTATTCTCTCAAAATATGTATATTATGGTAATTTTCTGATAGTTGGAAATTACATATTTTTAGAAAGTGATTCTATTTTCAAAATTAATGCAAAGAAAGATGACATATGAATTAGCAGTCATCCCTCATGGGTCAGTAACCGGTAGTGAAGAAGTATAATGATTCACTCAACTTGGATAAAATTGCCTACCCTGTGGCCTATTTCTTCCCCCTCAGAAGGTGACATACCTCTGAAAAAATAAAAACTATATATATATATATATATATCCACCATATAGTATTTATATTGGATTATTGTGGGCAGCAAGCCACCCAGGTGCCAAGGTAAGAGACCGAGGGCACAAGCTGTTCCAGTATCATAAAGAAAATATATAGAATAAGAATAGTTATACTAGAAATAGAATATAGATATGATTACATATGAATATTATTAATCATTAATTTGTAGCATTACTCTTTATTCCAATATTATAATAACCTCTGTTCTACAATTATAACCTAGGAAAAACCAGACCATACAGAGATAGGAGCTGAAGGGACACGGTGAGAAGTGACCAGAAGGCAAGAGTATGAGCCCTCTGTCACGCCCAGACAGGGCCACTAGAGGGCTCCTTGGTCTAGCGGTAACGCCAGTGCCTGGGAAGGTGCCGGTTGCCTAGAGGACCTTGGTCCAGCGGTAGCGCCAGTGCCTGGGAAGGCACCCCTTATTTAGCAGACGGGGGAAGGGAGTCTCCCTTTCCCCAGGGGAGTTAGATAAGACTCTGCTCCACCACCTCTTGTGGAAGGCTGACATCAGTCAAGCCTGCCTGCAGCCATCTGGAGGCCTAAATGTCTCCCTGTGATGCTGTGCTTCAGCGGTCACACTCCTGTTTCACTTTCACGTTCTGCTCTATACACCTGGCTCCGCTTTCTAGATAGCAGTGGCAGAATTAGTGAAAGTGTTAAAGTCTTTGATCTTTCTGAGAAGAGCGTAGAAGAAATAATGACGTAAGCCGTCCTCTCCCCACCTCAGCTACCTAAAAGGGAAAGGCCCCCTGTCCGGTGGACACGTGACTCACGTGACCTTATCAATGGTTGGAGATGACTCACACTGCTTACCCTGCCCCTTTTGCCTTGTATACATAAATAGCAGTGCGGTCAGGCATTCGGGGCCACTACTGGTCTCCGCGCCTTGGTGGTAGTGGTCCCCTAGACCCAGCTGTCTTTTCTTCTATCTCTTTGTCTTGTGTCTTTATTTCTACCATCTCTTGTCTCCGCACATGAAGAGAAAAACCCACAGGCCCTGTAGGGCTAGACCCTACGGATTATATACTTTACTTTTATCTCACAGATGGATGTTTTTTAGTTGTTTTTACTTCCCCAAATTAGCATCTATCAAGTCCTAGATTTGGCATTCAGTTTACACATGCCAAGAGCCACCAACCCCCTCATCCTTTCCAATCTCAGGCTCAGGTCCCATCTATAAATATCTCACCTCAAGCATCCCAGTCCTCTGTTGAACTGCCTACCAAATGAGCAAGCAATGCTCAAACGACTAATCCATTTCACTCAAGGTTTTAGGAATTACCACTTGTCCTGAAACCCTGAGGCCAGTGCCTAACAGGGTAGTCCCAAACTCATTCTACCTCACAGCTTCAAATTGCTGGATTAAGTGGTAAGAGAACCTAGGACTTTACACATTCCAGGACACTCACAGCCGTGGCCAGGGAGGTGTTCCTAAAATCTGACCAATTGCCACTCTACACAGCTTAACAGCCCCTTTCCTTGGAAGTGGATTCAGCTAGAACAGAGGACACCTTAATCACTTAGCAGAACTCAATACACGCATGCATCAAGATAATTGAAAGCCCTATTCAATCATTCAGATACCCAGATAATTTTGAAGGTACTTGGAGATTTCTGTCCTTATTAAGTTTCAAGGTCCTTTCCCCGCTCCAAGGAAATGAGTAACTGTGATCAAGGATAAAATCACAGAGGACAAATAAGTTGTCAAAAGCTATACCCCATGACCTTCAGATATAAAACCATACTCCATTAGGTGTTAGGTGGTCACCAATACTGTGTGTGACCACATAGGGTATGCAGTTTTAGTTCTT
The DNA here is from genome assembly GCF_029289425.2 of Pan paniscus. Classification (NCBI taxonomy): domain Eukaryota; kingdom Metazoa; phylum Chordata; class Mammalia; order Primates; family Hominidae; genus Pan; species Pan paniscus. The sequence goes on along the minus strand of NC_073253.2, from coordinate 115,736,375 downwards.
CATCCAGGAACTGGAATGGAATGACTGACATAGACCTGCAGCCTGGCAAGTACGTAAGGGCATTCTGTGTAAGGCTAAAGTGTAAGGCCTTAGACAGCATGCCAATCTGAACTGGTGGACATTGATAGAATCATTTCGATCTACAATGATGCCACTAATCTATTTAATTGGCATGCTACTTCCACTATCTACCCCCTCCTTACCACAAGTCCGTGAGCTATGATTTATGCCTCAAGCCTGTCTTCAACTGTATAAAATGATATTGTTACAGATTTGATGTTTGTGTCTCCTCACCAAAATTCCTATGTTGAAGCCCTAACCTCCGATGTGAGAATATTTGGAGATAAGGCCACTGGGAAGTAATGAAGGTCGTATGAAGTGGTGAGGGTGGGGCCTTTAATCTAGGACTAGTAACCTTATAAGAAGAATAAGACCTCTTCCTTTTTTCAACAGTAAAGCAGCAGGTTATAACGGAAACTCGATGGATTGGACATTTTACATTTGAGACTAATGTTCTGCCAACAGCTTTGTAATTTTAGACACTAAAACTCCAATAGCATTTGCTTCTTTATCTGCACATGTGGATATAACACTTATTTATCAAAAATGGGTGGGGAATCAGAAGAGATAATTATGTGAGAATGTTTTATTATCTGTGAATTACTGAACAAACGTTAGCCATGGTTATTCTTTTTGGTGTTTACTTTGATTGATCTTCTGTGTGCATCAAGGAACTTGCTAACTTCACTGTTTAGGATTTGGCTGCTTTCCAGAATTACTTGATTAAGCAAATCCCTGTATAACAGCATTTTTCCAAGTATATTCCAGCAGTTTCAATTGACATAAAATTTTGGAAACTCTGCCTTCTCTATACCCCACTTTTTGTAATGATGAGGTTAAATATCAGGATATTAAAGTTTGAAAAATCTTACCAGTGTAAATTTAGTCTCCAAATTTATTTTGACAATGGAATCTCCCTTTTTTTGTCTCTCCCTCTCACCCTCCATCCTTCCACTCTTCCTTCCTTTAACCTAACACTTATAAATAGCCTGTTAAAAGAATTTCCATGAAATACATTTGGGTAAATATGGTAATAAAAGTTTATATTAATTACTTTGATCATATTTTGCCTTCACAAATGATTGATTCCGTAAGCCTTGATTATTCTGTATAGAAAGGCTTTATTGGGAATCGTGTGTGTGTGTGTGTGTGTGTGTCAATAGTATTTTTATGTCCATGTACATTTTCATATAACAATTTATTTCTGCTATTTTTATTTATGTTGTATTTGTACAGAACTTTACTATTTCTGTAGCATTTTCTAATGTCATAATACAATCTCCCTTGATTCTCAGTATAATCCAATAAACTAGAGCAGGGAACTGCTATTATCCTCAATTTTCAGATAAGGTTTCCAAAGCTAAAAGATTTAGTTGGCATTGTAGGACAGACTTAAGAGCAGAACTCAGGTGTCTTTATTCTTACTCATTGAGATTTCTCCTACAACACATGGCTTCTTAGACTCATTGCCTCATATTCTGCACCTCCAATCTCTTTTCTATCCTTGAGTGCCAAAAAGTAGCGTATTTTCTTCTTCAGTACAGAAATGTGAGGGTAGAATTTGACTGGGTATGGTAGCTGACACCTGTAATCCCAGCACCTTGGGATGTTGAGGCAGGGGGTTCACTTGAGGCCAGGAGTTTGACCAGCCTGACCAATATGGCAAGACCCTGTCTCCATTAAAAACGCGAAAATTAGCCAGGTGTGGTGGCTTATGTCTGAAGTCCCAGCTACTGGGGAGGCTGAGGTGGGGGAATCACTTGAACCTGGTAGGTGGAGGTTGCAGTGAGCAGAGATCGTGCCACTGCACTCCCACCTGGGCAACAGAGAGACTCTGTCTCAAAAAAATAAAAAAGGATAGAATTTGCATGCTTAGTTTTAGCTCCTTGATTATTGAACTCCTATCTTTATTTGCTTCTGGATATTTAGAAATAGGGAAAGGAGGTTGGCCGGTAGATACTTGGTTTGAATTACTAAAGGAAAAGTCTCCTATTCTCAACTTCAGACTGAGAATTATTCAAGAAATTTCAAAGCCTGTGGCTATTTCCAATTTTTGAAACACAAGACTGAATCCTCAAGGGTTTGAGTTAATAATATTGTAGTAAAACAGAATGTACTACAACAATGGATATTTCCCTGTCATAATGGCATGGCAATATTTTATAAAAAGAAAAGCACTTCTTCAAGTGGTGCCCATCTGGAGCCACAAAGGAGCTCAGAATACACTAATGTAATCAAGAAAACAAAAGGGAAAGCTTTCCACCATGTACTTTCTACCATGCATTTGACATATTGGCAGCTCAGTAACATTCCTGACATTTCTGAGCTGTTCTGTGGAGCAGCATATGAATAGAAAGTGTGACTTAGACTACATTGGCAAATAACCATGCTGCAGCACACGGTAAGATTCAGTCAGCTTTTCTTTAATAGGCTGAATGCCTGGTAATTTACAGCCAAGTGAATTAATGGTTGAAACTCTGTGAAAAAACATACTGTGTACCAAATTCTGCAATAATGTGACCATTGGATTCAACTTCTTCCTGACCCAGGAGTTTTTTTCATCTAGTAATTGCAGCATAAAAATCAGTGACATATGCAATATTGTTTCTAATGGGGTACATACTGTTCCTTATCTAACTGGCATCATATATGTTTCCAAGTTTGAAAATCATTGACAGGTATAGTGTTTCACTAAATCTAGTGATAAATTGCATATTAGAAAATTAATTTTATTATTTGTATTTTGACATAGTATATACATTAAAAATTTTCATTCAATTTTGTAAGGATAACCCTAATGAAGTTATAAAAATAAAATGGGAGTCATATGTCAGTTTCTACTGAAATTATTCTACTGTTATAAAATATTAACTGGAGGGCAGGTGGAGGGTAATAACGTGATGTATGGAGCCTGACGGGGGAGTCACCAGAGTGAGGATTTGAATTAATAAAACCAGATGCACTGTCTACTTTTCTTTGCAATGATCTGTGCACAGCTGACTTATCCATATAGACTACATCCATGTGTTCTTTTGTTCTCTGTCTCCCAGATTGGATCAGGTAGTGGGAACTAGAGAAAGAATATTGATTTATCTTGCGTATTTTCTGTAAGGCTGGCTGTACCCCTGAGTCACATATCTTGACAAGGACATTTCTGGATTCTGGTTACCTTTATTCCCTTCAGACCTGATCTTCTTCTGAGTTTCTGCATCACTGCTTGGTTTTACTACACCCTATGCAGAATTTTGTCAGCTGTCCCTTATTAAGCTCTTTTCAAATTACTCACTAGGAAAGTGCCATCTTTTACCTGACTGTGCCTAATATAGACATGTTTGCACATATCTGGCCACCCAACCAGTTAGGTCCCTATTTACAAAAATATGAAAGTAACCCAAAGTCATTCAGTCTATGAGAAGAAAGACCTGGAGTCCCCAATCTTGGTCTAAAGGTCATCCTCCCATCAACATTTTAGCTTATCCTAAAATGTGAGGGCATTTGTAATCAGTTTATTTAATAAACCAGTTATATATTAGGTCAAAACATAATACTGATGAGTTTATATGGTGCATACAAACATGTTTTTACAGGTGCACAAAATTTCACGTTTTTCTTGTGATTTTTTTCTTCAGTATTCATAAATTGTGCAAATAACTCTACCATCATAGATATCTAGTACAGATTATATTCCTAAGCCATTAGATATATTCAGAAACCATTACTGTGCAGAAGTAGTGTCAATTGTTTCTTCCATAAGCAACATAAGGCAAATAAAATATATTGGATAACCTAATCATAGATGAAAAGAAATATTTTAAAGTGCACTTGGATTATTTTTAACTTTTGTGCTCATACGTTTTCATAGAAGAATAGTCAGTTAGACTGCTGATGAACTTGAAAAGAACATATTAAAATTTATTTATTTGTTAATTAGTTTAGAAAGTCTATTAGAGGTTCAAGTTTCTTTTCATGCTGCGCAGGCAAATCTTCTCATTTGAGTGTTTTCACCTAGATACTTTATAATGATACATGTATCCTTATATTGTATGGTTTCTTATATCATTCTAATGTTTAGAACAGTGTTTAGCATGCTTTTATATAGAGTTTTGTACCGTTGGACCCCTCCAATCTCCAAAATATATCTATATAATAGAAGACTGGAGAAGAAATGTTGAACAGATTCTCACTGGGGCATGAGCAGGGTGGGAATGTTGCTGACCATATCCCTAAGGAATGTTCTCAGGGCATGTAGTGAGTGTGAATTTGTCTTTATCCTTTGGGAAAATGTAGCTAAAGTTAACACAATATTGAAAAATATCAAAATGCAATTGATTGGTTATAATTTTAAAAAAGTTTCTTGCTAGTATTGTTTGATTTTGCCCTCCCCCCAGTTTTCTTTTCAAATTTCTATAAAAACAAAGAAAAAAATAAATTAGGTACCTGGCTACTAAAATGACATTAGGCAAAACCAGTCTCTCTATCTATTTGGGGGGACTTCTTTTAGTGTGATCAGAATACTTCTAATGTACACTTCTACAGCTCCACATCCATGCAGACATTGTGGCTGACAGATAACAATGGACCTGCTCTGTGAAGAGGACATGTAGATTAAAATGCTGGTGGAAGGGTAAAGTCCTTGAGAACAAAATGAGCTAAATAATGAAAGGACCATGAGGTACCCCTGGATACTGGAAATTGTACTTATTAAAGTTGGAAATATAAGAAGAAAGGCAGAGGATAAAATAAGACCATCTCTTAAAGCAGATATACACCAAAGAGGTACCACTTATGCACCAAGAATTAGCCTGAAATCACTTATCCCAACCTGCCTTATTGGTTATGTACTAAAGTTTTCAACAGTACCCAAGAAGAATGTGCAAAGAACAAGGAAACTGACATACCATGATTGTTGGCAAATTCTTAGGTAGAATCCATAGAGAGGAGAACCAAAGGACACAGGGACTATGATTAAATACTGAACAAAATAAGTAAAGAAAACTATTAAATTATGAAAAAACAGGAAGAAAACGATTGAAGAAATAATTTAATGAAGAAACCAGCCAAACAGTATTTTAAAAGACACCTCTTTAGTAATTTCAATGAGTAGCAATATGGCATCTATGTGATGGCAGTGGTGGCCCCAGACGCGGCTGCTGCCATGATGCCAGCAGCAGTAGGGGAGGTGCAGCTTGGGCTTCATGTGTACCCAGCTGGTGGGAGCCGTGAACAGGAGGAAGCCCTACCCCCTTCCGAGCTGGCGGGATGGAGCCTCTCGATCCCTGGGTGCAGTTGCAGGCACCTAGTTGCCCCTGCAGACCCAGGCATCCCTCTGCTCTTGCAGGTAGACAGCAGGCAAGAGATCTGCCCTCCTGGGTGCAGCAGCAGCCGCCCAAGCTGTGGCCGCGGACCTGGGCACCTCTGCACTGTCGGTGGCCCTGGAAGTCAACAGAGTTGAAACACACCCCTTGCTTGCCACATTACTGGGGACAAGAAGGAGAGAAGAGCTGCAGCCCTTCAGGAAGCCCAGACCTAGGAGTTCTCCAAGCCAGGGCTGTGACACCCTCTTTGGAGTTCTTTGGTTCCTGGCATCTCCAAGCTTCTGGGTGACAACGTGTTTCTCCGGTGCCAGCCATGGAAGCTGCTAGCGTTATGCCTGGTCCAGCCACAGCCTTGCAGGGAGCCAGAGCCCATGCCAGTGCCTGGAGCTGCCCACCCCACCATAGCCCCCAAGGTACCTGGCTGTGTGCAGTGGCTGGACCCCATGCTTGCTCACATACCCCTCAGCACTCCACTCACCCTTGGCAGGCATGGGATCCAGGCCAGTAGCGCAAACCAAGCACAGTCCACCAGGTTGAGTGGGCCCAGTGGGCCTGAAGAAAACTCAGGCAAAGGCACCACTGTCCACAGTGGCTCCTGGCTGGTGAAGCAACACCCCAAGGATCCCATAATATATGGAACAAGACTAGAAAAGTATGGTAAAAACCAGGTTGAGGAGTCAGGTAATATACTTTCTCTTTGAATATTTCTAGAATACGTATGAAATGTTTTAAGCTCCTAATACATTTTTTCCTAAAGCAGATCTTATATGACATATTCTATGATCAGATTACCATAAATTCAGAAGCTAATGTCAGAATAATTATGACATTAACAAAGGTATTTTTACAAACTACTATCATTTTTGATTAATAAAATACCTAGTAAATAACACTAGTGAGACCACAAGCCTCTGAGCCCTGTGAAACTGGGTAAAATGTTTGTCTTGTTTGCCACTGCATGTTGAGTGTAGGCATGTCTGGCACTTGAAACATACTCACTAAATAAGTGATAAACATCATTACTATCCTAAGTGGGTTCTTGTAGGAGCAGATCCTGAGATGGGAACTCTTGATTGAGAGAGTGCTCTCAGGAGAAGCCTGTAAGGACGAGAAGAAAGCAGGACGGAATATGAAGAAACCATGCAAATGCATTGTATTAGCTTGGGCTGCCATTACAAAATACCGTAGACTGTGTGGCTTAAATAACAGAAATTTATCACAGTTCTGGAGGCTAGAAGTTCAAGATCAAGTTTCCACCAAAGTAGGTTTTATTCTGAAGCCTGTTTGTTCTCTTCACTTGTAGGCAGCCAACATTTCCCTGTGTTCTCAGATAACCTCTTATTTGCATGCTGGGAGAGACAGAGAGAGCTCTCTGGTATTTCTTCTTGCAAGGACATTAATTGCATTCTGATGGCCTGACCTTCATGACCTCATCTAATCCTTATTACCTCCTAAGATCTCATGTCCAAATACTATCACCTTGGGGCTTAGGGCTTCCACATATGAGTTTTAGAGGAACGCAATCAGTCCATAACATGTAGTTTCAGACAAATCCCAGCCCTTTATTGAGACTTAATCTTGTCCCACCAAGAACTCTAAAATATAAATTGAACCACTGATGTTTTGTAGCTATATACAATCAATATTCCTGTTGGGTACCTCTGGTATATCGTGCTTTATGTGTCATCTTCTGGGTCAGATATCAGATATTTCAGGGCTACCATTCTAACTTAGATGCCCGTTATGATCATTACACCCACTTTACTTCTAATGATTAAGGACTTCTCCCTGGCTGTTGCTATTCTGAGATTCTCTCACCCCCACTGTTAAGGGGAAGTGACAGAATCTCCCACTGTCAGCCCTGTCATACACAGGACAACCATTACTAAGGCATTCAGGAATTCTGGTGCTTCTTTTGCCAGTGCATCTTTTATTGCTTTGGCATATTCAGCTGGTGTGTCTTTGAGTCTTAGAAATATTCATTCTAGCATAGGCTCTTCTCTGAGACTTTTGATCCATTCTTGCGTATTCTTCCACAGCAGTTCTGCTATTTCCAACTCAATGTAGGTCACTGCCTTTTCCAAGTTTCTAAGAGTCATCCAGGAAGTATATTAAAATCATCTCCAAAGGCCTGTGTGTGGGTCTTAATTCCTGGCATGGTGGATGGACTCCAAATGGAAAACTCTTTCACGTTCATAATTATATTCTTGTGATTTCTGGTTCAGTACCTTCAATATATATTCCCAGTCATACCTACCAATTACTTTGGGTACGTATTATACATTTTAACCAGATCTGATAGTTCCTTTGGTATAAAATTCCTCTTCTCCTTTCACATGGTGAGCTCTTCCCCATTCAGTTTATTCTCAGATATGACAAAATTATTGGTCTGGTGGCAGGAAGGGTAGGTGAATGAAGCTTTTGAGTAGGTCAAGGTTGCTCTGTAAGGTACTTGTTACATTTAAGGCCTCTACAGAGTCTTCAAACAGTGGGTACCATCACCTTCTTTCTCACAAGGCAGAGTAGACCAATTCACAGGCCTAGAGGTCTAAGGGGAATCTTGAAGCAATGTATTTCAGCCACCTCAGGACCTCTAACTGAAATGCTTTCCTTTCACTCACACAGCTACAAGATGCACTTCCTCACATTTTGGTAGTTTTTGTTGTTGTTGTTGTTGTTTTTGTGTGTGTGTGTGTGTGTTTTTTTTTTTTTTTTTTTTTTTTTTGACAGAGTCTTGCTCTGTTGCCCAGGCTGGAGTGCAGTGGTGCCATCTTGGCTCACTGCAACCTCTGCCTCCCAGGTTTAAGCTATTCTCCTGCCTCAGCCTCCTGGTTAGCTGGGATTATAGGTACCCACCACCACACCCAGCTAATTTGTTTCTATTTTTAGTAGAGACGGGGTTTCACCGTGTTGGTCATGGTGGTCTCGAACTCCTGACCTCAGATGATCCACCCGCCTTGGCCTCTCAAAGGGCTGAGATTGCAGGAGTGAACCACTGCATCTCACCTTTGGTAGCCAGTTTTAAAATAGTATCTTTATAGTGATGCCTTCCTGGACCACACTACTTTTGCGTTTATGATGACTACTGATAATACTGATTATATTTTTTTCTAAATGAATGCTAAGAATTTGAAAAACCCATGACATGTTTGCCTTGACTTTGAGATAAATTATGCCTATCATGCCTGGCACAAATTCCAATTACATATCGTTTGATCCACTGTATTACAACAGAACTTCATGAACACCAATCATATACTAATCATGTTACTAAACATGGCCTCCTTTTTTTTTGGCTTATTTTGTATTAGCAGTGTGGCAGAGAATTGCCCCAGACACTCATATCCACCCCTCAGTGCAGAAGCCACCTAGCGTTGTCCCTACTGAAACTCCTCATTACTGCATCTTTAATAAAGGCTTAATTTGTCCAAATATTCTAAAGATTGCAGTGGCCAGTTTGCTCTTGGGCAGCCTGTTAATTATGGGTAATAGAAGCAATCAGGGTAGAAGAAATCAAGGCTGGACAAGAATACCATCATGATAGTGGGAAGACATTGGAATGAGTCATAAAGGAAATATTACAAGAGCATTTGAGTGACTGCTGCCTCCTTCTATAGGTCTCCATAGGGATGTAGACCATATTTTCAACTTGAATGCTTAGCTAGTCAGTGCTTGATGGAAAGTCAGGGAGTGAGGCAGAACAAGAATAGGATAACATCTGCTGTGTCCTTATGTACTCTGCTCAGTGCATTATATGCATTAGCTCATTTCATCTTTACAAATATCCTATGAGTTAGGTAATACATTTATCTTTATGTACAGATGAGAAAAGTGAGGCAAAATAGTTTAATGGTGTATGATCACACAAGAAGAAGTAGCAGAGCTCTGAATTATTTCCCAGTTCTGGCTGACTACAATGTCAGCTCTGGGACCAACTACAAGCGTTTGAGTCAATAAAAGGAACTCTTTTTTAACTGTTATGTACATACAAACTGGAATATGTTTTGTTCTTTTTTGGTCTCATTTTTCATCTACACAATAAGGATATTTTACTTGATGATGTCTAAGAAATTTTCCGCCTGCAAAACTTCAAATATTTATTTAATCATTTACCTACTGAGCTTACATCAAGTGCCCAGATATTTTAAAATACAGCACTAGATTTTCTTAGCAATATAAATTCAAATTATTCATTTTTTTCTTGCATTCCTTTTTTTTTAATAGGAGATTGTACAAGGAGACAGAAATAAGATATCATTTGTGGTTTTACTTTATTTCCTGGGTACCTTTGATGTCAATATTACAGATACACAAACATGTAATTTGTTTCACCAAGAGTAGGCAACATCCTCTTTACCCTGATCATATTTTCTTTCTTCTAGAGACAGAGCCTACTTGTTGAATACCCTGCATATTTATGTAATTGACTATGTTTCTCTCATTTCCCTTTTAGCTCTTTAATGAAAACATGAAAATAAAAAGTCTGGAAAGTTTTCTCTGATGGTTGAAATTTATTACTTGCACCATAAATTTGAGGTCCGAGAAACACAAGATTGTTCAGGATCACACAGTTTTATATTCCAGAAGCTGTAAATGTTTCCCACTTAAGTAAAAGCAAATACTTTTGCCATTGTGCGTTTTGTGTTTCTAGCAGCCTTACATAGTCTACATGCCAGAAATAATTACTCTCACCATGTTTCTTCTTTGTTTATGGGTATAATCCCTTTCACTAATTACTCAAAACATGTTTTCCTATACATCATGCTGGTAACATCTTTTGAACAAGTGTTGATTTAATGCCTGTATAACACTTTCATTTCTAAATAGAAATATTTTGTTCCACTCTCTTTTGAAATAATAATGTCAGAAAAGACATCTACTCTGAATTTTTCTATACTGAATTATTTTTGTGTTCCATTGGCTGCAGGCTAGCTCCCTCAGAAATCAGTCTACCAGGTAGCTTACAGGATCCACTGTAGTGGGCATTTGTTAATGACTCTAGTAATCATTTTCCTGTCCCTACTCCACTGTTCTACATCACAAGGAAGGCCATTTTCCTGCCAGCTAGCTTTTTTTTTTTTTTTTTTTTTTAACCAGTCAGCCTCTGAGCAAGTTTATTAATGGTGAAAACTGGAAAAGAGCAGTAAGAGAGAAACAAAAGTATTTCTTCATCTCTTAGGAGAGAGTTAGATACCATGGCAACATCTTTAGCAGTGGCTGTATCATCTCAGCTCATAACAGAACAGCCCCTCTCTCTAGGATATGATGGTTCCTGGCAAGGAATCTAGCTTCCCTTATAGATTTGTTATCATCATTTCTTCCCTTTGTCCCTGCTCCAGGGTTGTCCTTCTTCCAGCTGCTGTTAATCTCTGGCTTGCCTCACCAACCCTTTTTGACTCACCAGCTCTTCTATCACCCATGTAAACAATTCCATGAATTTTATTTTCTCTGTTTGAAACACTTAGTAGTTTCCGTTTCTGGGCTGTTTATGTTTTTACACAGATTAAGCCACACTTACTCATTTGACAGGCATTCACAACTACTGCATTATGAATCGAGCTTGTGTAAGGCATTGTAAGAAATCTATGGTTAAGGGTGTCCCTATGGATAAGTACACATTTTTCCTATCTTTTATGGAAATTATAGTCCAGTATGAAACGGGATATTTTATAATAAATTGAGCCTACAATTAATTATTGAAATAATATCTATTTCTCTTTACATATAATTAATGATCTGATATTATCACTTTTTGGTTCATAAATGGAACATTCTAGCTGTGTCTTTACATGGTGGAAGGGGTAAGTGGTCTTTAATGCCTCATTCATAAGGACATTAATCTCACCTCCCAAAGTGTCTACCTCCTAATTCCACCACCTTAGAGATTAGCATACAATAAAATAATTCTGGGGAAAGGGAAGGAACACAAACATTCAGAACATAGCACTTACCATTCTTAGTTTTCATTTCACCAATGCTGAATTTTTATCAATACTAACCTATCTCAGTGTAGATAACAATGCAGTTGTTCCTTTCCATGGGTAATTATTTTACCTTGGCTCTTCTTCACAGCTAGGACTCTTAAATAAACCTGTCAAATTCTCCTCTTTCATTGTTCCACTATTTTCTTTTAATTTTCCCTGTCTATTGTTAATAAACATGTGATTGTTTCCACTTTATACAAAGGGCCACTGCTTAATTCCACCTGTGTATGTTTCTGTCCGCTTGCTTCCAACTTTGTTTCTCTCTCATACAATGTGAACACATTCAAAGTAACATTTACACAAATTGCTATACTAACAAAGGACAAGGAATGTGTAGCTGTGGAGTCAGGAAAAGGTTTTTTAAGACTGAGGTCCTGCAAAATGCATAAAATATTTCTAGAGTAGTGGTCCTCAAACTTTTTGGTCTCAGAACAATTTTATACTCTTAAAAGTAACTGTGGGAGCCAAAATTCTTCTGCTTACATGCATTATATTTACCTATATCTACTATATTGTAAATTAAAACCAAAATTTACAACATATTTTTATTAATTCACTTACAGATAAATAAAAATCACTGCATGCTAACATTAAAACATATTTTTCTTTTATAAAAAGTTGCAATATTTTCAAATAAATCAGTGATATGAGTTTGAAGAATATCATTGTTTTACAATTTTGTGAATCTTCTTGATGTCTGGTTAACACTGCTGGTTTCTCATATCTGCTGTGTATTACATCTGTTGCAGAATATTGTTTTGCTTGACATATGTAAAGAAAGTCCCACCTCATACAGGTATATAATTGAACAAGGGAAAATAACAGTGTTTTCAGATAACTAAAAATAGTATTACAGTAAAACTCAAGTAGTAGTAAGTTCTTACATGTTCGTTGTAATGTGCATTCTGAAACTGTATCAGTAACCTTATTTTACCCTGCTCGTTTCATTAAAATCAATTGGTCTGTCCTGCACTTTGATAGTTTATCTTTAAACCATTATATACTGATCATTTGAAAAATATTTGTTTGTGGAATTATGCAGAATTAGAATTTCAAAATTTTGACACATTTCATTATACACTATAAAAATCACATCCATTAATATCATTACCAATATTCTCAGAAGGGTCTTTAAGTACTGAGAAACACTCAAGCTCACAGTGGAAAATAGAAGTTTTTCAATATTCAAATTTTCCTGTGAAAGCTCAAATGTTATCCTTGGTTGTGTATAACATCAATAATTTGTTTTTTTGGAGTGATAGGGTCACTTTGTTCATTTTCCAGAAAATGTCTGCCAAACTCCCAATTCTGAATAACAATTTTCAGCTATTCCTTTGAGTAAAAATGATGTTCAGATCACAACTCAATTGCACAGTGTTTTTGGAATAACCACTGTTTTTTAATGCCCAGCCTAAGTGCTTTATTTGTATTTCCCGTTTTGTCATACAGAATATTTTTAAGTTCAATAATTGAGTCAAAATTTAATAAAATTTATAATCTTAATAGCCTCATTAAAGACATTCTTGAATAAAATTTTCTTTTTTAAAAAAAGCTGTAAGTGCCTGGCTGTGAAGACTACAATAATGATGTATGTATTTCTGCGCCACTGTCTTGATTGGTGCTGTTTAATCTATCATGGATTGCATAAAATCAGTACCATGTCAGCATACAGAAAAAGCCAAATAATGTCATAGTTATTTTGAAAATATATTTGACTTCCTGGAACTCTTGAAGGGATCCTAAGAACCCTCAGGGTTCCACGGACCAACTCTAGATATTGCTGCTGTATACAGAAGCCTGAAGAACATTCTGGCAGAAGTAATTGCATACCTAAAGACTGAAACCACACATATTTATCAACAGCACCTAGTTAACAAGAGCTTATAATTATAAATAGCACACACTCTGCCCCCATACATGATTATTCTTTTTCGTCTCCATGCCATTGTACTCTCAAAAGGGCAGGGTAGCTAGTAAGAAGGCCAGAAAGATATATGGAGAAGATTATGAAGTTTGTTTGCATCCTTTGGTCCACTTTGGTGGGAGAGTCAGCAATGTGCTACCTTGTTCTTACCATTTTCAGTTCATTGTTCTTACAGATCTGTAGAACTATACAGTCCAATATGAAAGCCATTAGCCCAATGTGCTTAATGAAATTAAAATTAAATATACTGAAATAATTTTTAAAATTCAGTTCCTTGGTTAAACTTGTAATATTTCAAGTGCTCAATATCACATGTGGCTAGTAGCTAGTATACAGCATTTCCACCACTACAGAACATTCTATTAGAGAGGGCTGCTGTCGAATATCGTACTTATTTTCTTCCTCACACAAAAAAAATGTATTTCATTCCCCTTATGGTAGTTACCTCCAATGAAAAATTTTACATAATCTGCCTTATTCATGGTACTTTGCTTTGTTTCTATCTGTTATTTTGTTTAATATAAACCCCCATGAGAATGCACTTTCCAATACACTAGACTCACAATTTGTTGATGTTCTATATTTCCAATCTCCTTTACCTCTGTGTTTCTCCTTAAATAAGCCAGAACTGCTCCATCTCTGAAACTTCATTGTCTCATTCCCAGATCACATATCCATCTTTTATCTCCCATTTCCTTATGTCCATCTTACTTGGTATTTGAACTTATTAAGAACAGAGCACAGCCATAGACCTATTTTACATGATTAAGTAACCGCTCTCTCTCTCAAAATAGAAAGAATTTTCTGGCCTGGACTCTTGGATGCTATCACTTGAATGGAAACTCTGCCAAGTACCTCAAGTGGCGCCCATGAATAGTATCATCCATGCCAGTTTAATTGTTTTAGGGCCTGCATTTTTTCTTTTCTGTCTGTGTTCTGTCTGATGTTCGCTCTACTTTCATTCTACCCCTTTGAAGTTGAACATACATCAAGAATTTTGAAATATAATCATGACAGTTACTGAAGCCTTTTAATCCTCTTCTCTTCTCCCCACCTACTTGAATTCCTATACTCTGTCTTCTACCCACGTGCCTATAGCAGAATCCAGAAAATTGACCATAACTCCTTCCAGTCTACCATACAACACATACAACTGGTCACTAAGTTTTGCCCTTTCTGCCTTCTAAATGTCCCTCATATCAATTCTCTCCTCTCCAAACCTCTCAAAACAAATTTGCTGGTGGCATTGGGAAGGGGGATTGGTTGACTAGAATTAGAAGTTGTTCCTGGAACAGATGAGGCTCCAAAAGGGTAATTTGGGTTTTTAATGAACTTCCAGAAGTCTTCTAGAAAAAAAGGATATAGAGAGAATTTCAGATCATGAGACAACAGGATCAATAATTTGTAAACATGTAGAGGCAAGTTGGAAAGGTATAGCCCACAGCTTCTTGAAGCTGTACAGAAAGAAGAAAATAAGCTATTACAGGCAATGAAAAGAGCATTTTGTGGAGAGATTTTGCAATGAAAAATCTATGCATGATGGTAGCCAGCGGTGAACGACGGTGATGGTTGTGTAGAATACAGCAGCTGTCTCAGAGGGAGCAGAAGCCTTGGTATTAAAACTCTTGTTTCAGTCTGTGACATAAAATTTTGCCAACTTTATCTGCACAAACTCTCAGCACCCAACTTCCTGCCTAAGGCAAAGGAAGACTATGTGTGGAATAGCATCCCTTCACATCTCCTAATCCCTGTTGCTGCATGGGAGGCTGGTGGCTGAAACAGCTGATTGTGAACTTTTCCAGCAGCACCTGATCCTCCGAGAGATGTTGGGGGAAACCAGGAGTAGGACAAAGTAGTAGAAGACATCCAAAAAATAATCCTTGTCCCTTAAATCCCCCATTATCCTTGTTGAGACAGAAGGAAGTAGGTGAAGAATTTTCAGCATCAGAGCAGCTATAGTGCTAACTTCTTAACATGATTTCTATGCTGGTGGCCTGGAGATATGAACTTTACAGGGCCATTTCTGTGGTTTTATTGTTTCTACTATAATACAAACTCCTTGAAGACAGGGTGTATGTCTTAATAATAATTACATACTCTCTGATAATGTATTTAATGAAATCTCACTGTTTGTGATTTACACAGAATAGTCAAGAGGGCATTCTGTCATCTGCGAGAATACTGCATAGAAATTAATTTAGTAATTAGCTCTCCTTTGTAATTTATATTATATTTTATATTTCCTTCTCTTTTCAAAGTTACTCTCAAGATAATAAAATCTGACATCCACAATATTTTAACACCAGTAGTGGTTTATAGCATTTATAATATATTTAGTCAAATCTCCCTCACTCTCTCTGTACTCCCATTCATATATATCACACACCTTTATGTCATAGAAGTACAGAATTAGAAGTCAACAAGAATCTATTATACTATCCCACACTTTCAGGCAGGCTTGAACTTATAAGAACAGAGGCAATATGTAAAGGTTATTACATTTAAGCATTGCTGTGGAAGCTTAGCCTCTGTTGCAGCTGAATATATGTATATGTATATATATTTTATATATAGTATATATACGTACTATATAGTATATACAAAAAACTATATTTATGTATATAAATATATATATGTGTATAGATACACATATATATGTGTGTGTGTGTACATACACACACACACATATATATTCACCAGGTCCATATTTACTAGGAGGTGTTGGCAAAAGATATTTGTTCTACTTCTAAAGACAAAAAGCATTTGAATGGCAAAATTTGAACATTTTACCTTGATGAATTAATGGAGAAAATAGGCCATTTTCTCCATATGTCCATTTGTATGTATGGCAGCCTCATATAACTTTCTAACTCTTCATGTGTTTTCTTTTTCTTTATCATATTGATCAATCCCTGACATCATTTTATATATTCACTTTTTATTGTCTATCCCTTCCATTAGAATAAGCTCTGTGAAGGAAGCACCTTTGCTTTGCTCAAAATTTCCACCATCTGGAATAGCACACATATCTGGTGCTCAAGCCATATTTGAGTGGATGAATGAATACATGACATATAATCACTTTTCTTCAAAGACAGGAATAGTTTTTTTTTTTACAAAATGTCTTCCATATGACAAAAATTACATTAAACACTTTATGCACATTTTCTTCAATGCCAATAAAATCTTGAAAATTAGACAATATTACATTCATTTTAAAGAAAAGACAACTAATCTCAGAGAAGGTGAGTTGATTGTGAAAAATCAAAAGCTGGTTAGAGGCGGGCTAGTTCTGGCATTACAGCATAAAGATCTCCATGGATCCACTCCCCAGTCAAACTGGCAAACATTATTTTTATAAAACAAACATTTAACTTTCTAGGGTTGGTTCTAAGAGCATAGAACAAATGAAGAAATATTTATTAAAGAAAATATACTAAACGTCACTATGGCATTTGAATTAAGCCCCCACTCCTTTCATTGTCTCTCCCTGGTCTGGAAGAAGGAAACTCCACCCTAGGCTGGTGCAGCCAAGAACAGAGCCCTCTCCATGCAGCTCCCAGCTTATGTTCTAGGGAGGGGAAGGCCCTCATTCCTCATCCTTCCCCCAGATTTCTGATGCTGAGGATGTTTTAGGCAAGTACCACCAAGGGATGGCAGTCTTCTGGGCTCCATTCTTCTGCAAGGCCCCACTGGAGGGATAAAGGCTCTACTTTGGGTATGCCACAGCTAAAACTACTGGACACTGATTGTCCTTCCCCTGGCTCATATTATTTTTAAAATTAATTACATTATTATCAAAGCAATTACTATCAACTCTCTTAACTGTTGTTTATGGTATTCGCTGAAAAAAATACTTAGATAGTTAAATTTAACAAGGTTAATTTGAACAACAAAAAAAGATTCTAGAAGCAGGCTGCTTCCAACTGAAGATGGTTCAAAATGCCTGTGCCTACAACATGAGCAGCAAACTGATTAGTACAGTTTGGCCTTTGCCTTATTTGGGCAAAATTTGGCAGCTTTCTGTTTGAGATCAGTGAGACTCAGCTGCCTAATTATAAGGATATACTACTAGTTAGGTTACAACTCGTTTAACCATCAAGCTAAGGTACAGCTCATTGTGTATGGAGGCCACTTTGAGCCAAACTGAATTTAACGTATTTATATCTGCATTTCTAATTAATAGGCTTATACTGTTATTTCACGATTCATCAATACTACAGATGACCCCTTTACTTCTGGCCATGATGGATGATGCTTTAACTTGTCAATACTCTCCTCAACCCCATAATCTCTCCAACCTCCTCCTACATAGTTATAACTTGTACTTTCTTTTTTTTAGTAAACCACTAGTCACTGATTACATTACATGATTATGACTATGCAGGTGTTTTTGTTTACTGATAAAACAACTAAGATATGAAATGTATTTTTCCATTCCTGTTTCTCCATTTTTTTCCTGGAATTGATGATTGCCAAATTGATTTATTCACCTTTTTTAAAAAGTCTATCATTTTTTCCAAATGTGGAAAATTTTTCACTGCATTTATTATTGCCATTTATATACTCAAGTACATTATTTCTATTTTTTCCTCCCTTGATTCTTCAAATCCAATTAAATTCATTTCTTTCTGCACTTGCTATGCATTTGTCCATTTGGGATGTTTCTTTCTCATTGTCTTGAAAATTAGTTTTTTCAGTATCCTTTAATGAGTTGCCTTTTTCCTGGATCCTAAGTCTATCATTTTCTTAATTTAATGCTCCATTTGGCTACAGTACATCCTCTGGAAATGTCCTAAAAATGCATGCATAGCAGACACATTTTTAGTCCTTGTATCTATGTGTTTATTTTGCTACAACAGGTGAATAAGAATTAACTTGGAATTCTAGCATAGAAATAATTTTTCCTCAGAATTTGGATGGCATTTTTATGCTATCTTTTAAATTCTGAGGTTGAATACGTGTTGCCAGTGTGTACGATATTGATATTTCTTGAAATATCTTAGTGAGCCTGAGCCTTTTTCTTTTCTTTTTTTTAGTATTTAACATTGTCTCTAACATATTGTATTTTATTTTTCAAAATTATATAATGTAAGAACAAGCAATCGTTTTTAAAATTAAGCCCCAAATAGATGACTTCAATCCCTTCTAGTTTATCCCAGAGTATCTTACAATTTTTTTTTTTTTTTTTTTTTGAGACAGAGTCTTGCTCTGTCGCCCAGGCTGGAGTGCAGTGGCACGATCTGGGCTCACTGCGACCTCTGCCTCCTGGGTTCAAGCGATTCTTCTGCCTCAGCCTCCTGATTAGCTGAGATTACAGGCATCTACCACCATGCCCGGATAATTTTTGTAATTTTTTTTTTTTAATATATACTTTCAGTTCTGGGATACATGTGCAGAACGTGCAGGTTTGTTACATAGGTGCATATGTGCCATGGTGGTTTGCTGTACCCATCAACCCGTCATCTAAATTAGGTATTTCTCCTAATGCTATCCCTCCCCTTGCCCCCCACCCCACGACAGGCCCCGGTGTGTGATGTTCCCCTCCCTGTGCCTGTATGTTCTCATTGTTCAACTCCCACTTATGAATGAGAATATGTGGTGTTTGGTTTTCTGTTCCTGTGTTAGTTTCCTGAGAATGATGGTTTCCAGCTTCATCCATGTCCCTGCAAAGGACATTAACTCATTCTGAAGACATATGTCTTTAGTTTCAATATTTTTTCTTGTATAAGCCTTGTTAGTATTTTTCCATCCTTTTTTTCTGTTACTAAAAATATCATATTTCATATGTTGGCTTTCTTGGATTGGTCCTGAACCACTTTCTTACTTTAAATATTTTGATGCATACTCAAATTTCTAGGCAATTTCTCTGATTTTATTTTCCAAAACTTCTATTGATATTTTTCTTATGTATTTAATTAATTAATTTATTATTTTGTTGTTTTGAGACAGGGTCTCACTCTGTCACCCAGACTGGAGTGCAGTGGCACAATCTTGGCTCAGGGCAACCTCCGCCTCCCAGGCTCAAGCGATTCTCCTGCCTCAGTCTCCTGAGTAGCTGGAATTACAGGTGTGCACCACTATCGCCTGGCTAATTTTGGTATTTTTAGTAGAAACGGGGTTTCACCATGTTGGCCAGGCTGGTCTTGAACTCCTGACCTCAAGTGATCCACCCACCTCAGCCTCCCGAACTGTTGGGATTACAGGCGTGAGCTACAGCACCTGGCCTCTCATGTATTTTAAATGTTTAGAATCATGTTTGTGCTCTCTGATTTTTATTTTTCCTTAGAATTCTTCTCTAGTTTCATAAATGAACTTTATATCTCTATGATGATATCTAGAGCTGTACTCTAGCTGTACTTTATGTTTTTTTTTCTTCTTAATATCTGTTTTGGTCTCTTTCATGTAGGAGGCTTCCTTCAAATGGATGGTAATTTTTATCTGTCTACTCATATTCAAGAATGAAGTAGTAAAAAGTGGCTAGTTACTCTGAGTACAAATGTACTTTGTTGTCTTTTGCATTTTTATTCAAAGTGTGACTCATGGACCAGCAGAAATGCAGAAGTATTAGAAATGGTGAATCTGAGGCCATACCCCAGACCTAATCAACTAAAGTACGTATTCCAGTAAGACCTCAGGTTCTTGCTATGTGCACATTCAAGTTTGAGATGCACTGATTTAGTTCATTTCACTATAATGATCATAAAATCAGGCTTTTCATTATCCCCATCTCATTTATCAATATTAGTAGGTATTTCTTCCCTGGGACCCTTTAGTTTCTGTCATTTTCTTGATTTAATAATTTTTTCATTTTGAGGGGATGGTGGTGGAAAGCAGTGCATGCTGGCTTCCGGATTCTGGGAATTAAGATAGTAATGGACTCCAAACATCTACAGAACTTTGCTTTTGACCAATCCCTGTTTTTAGTTCCACATATTCCTCGCACTTTGTCAATTTGATAGCTCTAAGGTTTTAGCTTTTCTTGAGTTATTTAGGGCAAATTGCCTTACTTGTCCTTTTATGCCTCCCTGAAAGTTCTTTGGTTTTAACTTCCTCCATTTTGTTAAGTCAATTATGATTCTCCATTCTATTATGTTGTCTGTGCTCCAGTTCTTTTTCTTCAATGTAATAAAGCCATTGCAAAAACTCATTTACTGTCATTGAATTGAGTATTTGAAAAGAGAACACATAAACACCAATGGTCAATGAGGGATGTAATTTTGAAGCAGTGGAGGAGTAAGTGTTGGAGTAAGAAGGCTCTGAATAAGAAGAGAGAAGGCTGCCCAAGGGTTCCAGGGAGATGGTTGGCTGGAATATGAGAGTAAAGGAAAGACACTGAAAAAGGAGCTACTAAAAATAAATCACCGGCTTTGCTATTTTTGCCTGCTTTGGTCCTAATGTCAGGTGTCAATCCTTGCATCAAGCAGAATCCTTGTTAACTTAAGAGAGAGGAGAATTTGGGTTAATGCAGGTCACTTTGCCCCATTGCCTCTAACTGTTCAAAGAATAAGACCTCTTTGGTGTCACTATGTGTTGTAAATGCTCCTTGGCCCTTGTATATTCTAGGAAGGTGGCTGAATTTTTCTTTTATTAGAGAACCCTGAGACAGCCACATCAGACTCCTAGTTATTCCAGGGGAAATGGTGGTGTTAGAAGCTTCCAAGCAGGAAAAATGTTTTAGTATCTTTAGATGAGCAGAATGGCAAATGTGGTAAATGGGATTTTGAATGCAAGTCTATAAACTTGTTCCATGCAACATTACCCCAGTAGATCCTCCTTGAAAAAAGAGTTCTGGATCAATTCCATTAAAGGCCGTTAGCACTGAAAAAAATCAAGTTTACACCCAGTATGCTTACCAAAATAAACACATTAGACTGTGGAACAAATGTAACCAATCCAACCAAATTTTTATTTTTCCTGGTGTTAACTTCTTTGATGCCTTAAGCAAATATCAGATAACAAAACAATTTTTTCCAACTTTGCTTGTCCCAAACATATATTTTATCTAAAAGTTAATGGTTATTCTGGCATGTGTTCTATACTTAAATAATTTGGGGGAAGTTAGGCATTTTCTCTAAAAAATCCATAATGCATGTGAGTACATTAAAAAGTTGACAATTCATTGGAGAGAAAAATGTGCAAGCTTAACATAGCATTTCCAAATCCTATGTGATCATAGAACTTATTTTTTGACAAAATTTCTATTAGTATTTCATTGAACTAATGGTCTGCAGAAGATACTTGGAGACCACGGCTTAGTGGACTAAAGTTGAACAAGACAGATATCTGGCTCATGCAAGCCACCCTGTGTCCAAGATTATGCACAAATAGACATGATGGCACCAAAGACTAATCTTTCAGAACATTTGTTCTTTTAATATGGAACATGAATCTCAACCATCTAAATATAATTCTTGCTTTTACCAGACAAAATATTTTCTGCACCTCACTGTAGTGTAACATTACTGGTGCTATTTTAATTGCCACTTGATATCATTGCAGAGGCAGCTGGTTATGTTTAGACTGTGACAGAATTGACAGAAGTTGCATTTGTGTAATATAAATTGTAATTCTCTGAAGTTTTCATTTATGTTTTAAAAGTGCCATGCACTTCAATAAGTGATAGATTTCTCAAGGTATTTGAGAGTCCAACAATCTGGTTTTAATTAGATAAAATGTAGATTTAACTTATGTGTAAATTGAAAGGTAAACAAAAATAACTATGTTTTATTGGCTCAGTTATATTCTATGTAGTATTACAAGGTTATTGCAGATTATAATTTTAGATTAAGTTCATCAAGGTCCAGTGTGCTAATGTGGCTTCCTATTGGATGCACTAGAATTTGTATCCCTGATATACACAATAAATATAACCATCAAATAAAGCAAAAACAGCTCGAGGATTGAATTCAACTGTATTATGTAGTAATGAAATGCTAGTAAGGAAATTGGAGTTAACAGCACTGAATCACTCTGCTAGACATATATTTTGAGCTATTTTTTCTAGTATAATTTATGGATGTGTTTTCATTCATCACATTTGTTCTATTTCTTCTTGTGACCAACAGAATGAATAAAATAAGTCTGATGGAGATTCAGGGTGTGTTCTATGATTATTAAAACCATTCAGCTAACTTGTTTGAGTCAGTGTTATATCACTAATTAGCACTTTATTACCAAATAAATTAATGAGCTACAATATATGGTTTCATAGTGCATATAATATAGAAGTTCTTAGTGTTGTTCTATTTTTAACATGGAAGCTAAATGGATGCTAGGAAATCTAAAAGCACTGTGTTCTCTATAGTCAAGAGAAGACTGTATTCATGACTATAATGATAATGCTAATATGAATAATGGCCTACTGTTATTATAAAACCAGTCTTAGGCTATTTTTAGAGCAATTTTAGGTTTACAGCAAAATTGAACAGAAGATACAGAAATTTCCCATTTACCTTCTGCCCCTATGTATGCATAGCCTTCCCCATTATAACCATTCCCCACTAGAGTGGTACATATGTTACAACTGATGAATCTGCATTGACATATCATTATCACCCAAGATTCCACAGTTTATTTTAGCATTCACGTTTGATGCTGTACAATCTGTGAGATTAAACAAATGTTTAATGACATGTACCACTGTAGAATATTATACAAAGAAGTTTCCCTGACTTAAAAGTTCTCTGTGCTCTGCTGATTCATCCCTATCTTCTCTCTAATACCTGGAAACCACTGATTTTTAAAAACATATTTATTTATTTTAATTGACTGATCTTTTCACTGTGTCCATAGTTTTGCTTTTTCCAGAATGTCTTATATTTGGAATTATACACTATGTACCTTTTTCAGATTGGCTTCTTTCACTTAGTAATACACACTTAATTTTCCTCCATGTCTTTTCATGTTTGATAGTTCATTTCTTTTTAATGTTGAACAGTATTATCTTATCTGTATGTATCAGTTTATTTATCCAGTCACATAGTGAAGGATATCTTGGCAACTATGAATAAAGCCTCTATAAATATCTGTGTACAAGTTTCTGTGTACTTATGTGTACACATCAATAAATACCTTGGTACAAATTTTTGTGTACTTATGTGAAAATGTAAGTTTCAATTCTTCTGGGCAAATACCAAAAGTGTGATTGCTGGATCATATCATAAGAGTATGTTTAGTTTTTTAGAAACTACTAAAATGTCTTCGAAAGTGACTATATTATTCTCATTCCCAGCAGGACTGAATGAGAATTCCTGTTGCTCCATATCCTTACCAGCATTCGATGCTCTCAGTATTCTAGATTTTGGCCATTCTAATAGGTGTGTAGTGGGACCTCATTATTGTTTCCCTTTGCATTTCCTTGATGACATACGATGTGGAGTGTCTTTTTCTATGTCATCTGCACATCTTCTTTGGTGAGGTGTCTGTTAAGGTCTTTGGTCCATCTGTCAATCAAATTGTAGTTAAAAGTTCTTTGTATGCCCAGAGTTTCAGGACTGAAAACTACCCAAATAATATCATTATTGCATAATTTACTTTTTGGCCAGTGAAGTAAAAGAGACCATTCATGACTTTTTCTTAATTTTCCAAATGCCATATCTTAAAACCTTGCTTAAGAAATTTCTTCCTCTTAACCACACACCAGTCAGTACTAAGCTCTAAGAGGCTGTTGGAACTATGATAGTTTATTGGAATGACCTAAAAATAGAAAAAGGATCCTGTTTCAATGACATGTCTTTAATTCAGTCCTAGCATAAATAAAAATAATTCTCATACCGGAATAGATATAAAGTAAATCTGGATTTCTCTATAAAAATACGAAAAAAATATGAAACACATTTTATTAACTAATTAAACCACTAAAAAACAGTTTTGGCTGATGGCCTCCATGGCAGCCTGTGTGGTTCTGGGCCTAGCCTCATTCTCCCCTCAAAGTGGGGGCTGCCTTGCCTGTTCCTCCATCCCCCGTTACTTAGCAACATTGGTGGCACCCCGTAAGTGGTGACACAGCCACATGAATTTGCACAGTTCTGGAGGGTGAGAAGTCCAAGATCAAGGTAATGGCATTCGATGTCTGGTGAAGGACTTCTGGTTGCATCGTCACATGGCTGAAGGGATGAAAACTATCCTCACATGGCAGAAGGTGGAAGGGCAAAAAAGGACCTAAGCTAGGCCTTCTAGCTCTTTTATAAGGCACTAAACCATTCATAAGGGTTCTGCTTACCCAAACTCTGCCACAACTCTTAATGCCACCACAATGAGGATTAAGCTTTAACAAGAACTTTGGAGGCGACACATTAAAATCATAGCACTGGGGGAGCAGCTGCTGAAGAGAAACAGCTCTGCTCTGCAGCTCCCACCAAGAAGGGTCAAAACTGCGAGTAAGCTCTGCGTCTTCAATTGAGGAACGAAGATTCTCTCACTGGGAGTGACTCGGTGGTTGGTGTGAATCTCGGAGAATGCAGAACAGCAGGGTGGAGCGAGGGCCCACACGGGAGCTGCACGGGGGAAAGGGAACTCCCTTCAGCAACCAATGGAGACGGTGAAGGATTGTGCTTCCCCTCCCTGAAATCATGCTTTTCCCATGGATCCTTGCAACCCATGGATCAGGAAGTCCCCTCCTGAGCCCACTCCACCATAGCCTTGGGTCCCAAGCACAAAGATGTAGAAACTCGCCATAGGAGGAGGGGCAGCTGTGGCATCATGGATCAGTAATCTTAGTCTTTTCTGCCTCTTGGTACTGGAGAGTCAGAGGAGCCCAGATGAGGAGATTTCCCCCAGTGCAGCACACCTGCCCAGCCAAGGAGCAGCCAGACTGCTTATTTAAGTGGGTCCCTAATTCTGGTCCTCATGACTGAATGAGACCTTCCAACAGGAGTCTCCAGGCACTGCATAGAGGGGTGTTCTGGCTGGCACCAGGTCTGTGCTCCTCCAGGACAGAGCTCTGAGAGGAAGGAGCAGTCTGCTGTTTTTGCTGCTCTGCAGACTCCACTGGTGATATCTCCAGGTGTGGGAGAGACCCAGGAGAATAGGGTCAGGAGTGGACCCCCAGCAAACCTCAGCAGCTCTACAGAACAGGGGCCTGACTGCTAAAAGAAAAACAAGCAGAAAGCAACAACACAAACATCAAAGAAAAAGACCCTACAAAAATGTCATCCAAAAGTCAGCAGCCTCAAAGATGAAAAGTAAATAAACCCATGAAGGTGAGAAAAAAATCAACACAAAATGCTGAAAACTCTAAATCTAGAGTGCCTCTTCTCCTCCAATTGATTGCAACATGTCTACAGCAAGGGCACAAAACTGGGCTGAGGCTGAGATGAATGAATTGACAGAAGTAGGCTTTAGAAGATGGGTAATAATGAACTCCACTGAGCTAAAGGATTATGTTCTAACTCACTGCAAAAAAGCTAAGAGCCATGATAAAATATTAGAGGTGCTGTTAATCAGAAGAACCAGTTTAGAGAGGAACATAAATGATCTGATAGAGATGAAAAACACAACAAAGGAACTTTATAATGCAAACACAAGTGTTAATAGCTGAATAGACTAAGCAGAAGAAAGGATATCAGAGCTTGAAGACTATCTTGATGAAATAAGACAGGCAGACAAGATTGGAGAAAAAAGAATGAAAAGGAACCAACAAAAGCTTTGAGAACTATGGGATCATGTAAAAAGACTGAACCTATGACAGATGGGGTACCTGAAAGAGATGGGGAGAATGGAACCCAGTTATAAAACACACTTCAGAATATCATCCAGGAGAACTTCCTCAACCTAGCAAGACAGACCAACATTTAAATCCAGGGAATCCAGAGAACCCCAGTAAGATACTCCATGAGAAGATCAACCCCAAGACACATAATCATCAGATTCTCCAAGGTCAAAATGGAGGAAAAAATGTTAAAGGGAAGCCAGAGAGAAGGGCCAGATCACCTATAAAGGGAAACCCTTCAGACTAACAGCAGATCTCTTAGCAGAAACACTACAAGCCAGAAGACATTGGAGGCCAATATTCAACATCCTTTAAAAAAAGAATTTCCAATGTAGAATTTCATATCTGGCCAAACTAAACTTCATAAGTGAAGAAGGAATAAGATCTTTTTAAGACAAGCAAATGCTGAGGGAATTTGTTACCACCAGGCCTGCCTTGCAAGAGCTCCTGAAGGAAGCACTAAATATGGAAAGGAAAAGCCATTACCAGCCACTACAATAAAACATAC
Organism: Pan paniscus; assembly: GCF_029289425.2. Lineage (NCBI taxonomy): Eukaryota > Metazoa > Chordata > Mammalia > Primates > Hominidae > Pan > Pan paniscus. The sequence goes on along the minus strand of NC_073253.2, from coordinate 115,709,872 downwards.
TGAGTACACAGACCAATGACACTATGAAGCAAATACATAAACAAGTCTGCAAAATAACCAACTAGCATCATGATGTCAGGATCAAATTCGCACATAACAATGTTAAACTGAAATGTAAATAAGCTAAATACCCAAATTAAAAGACGTAGAGCTGCAGGCTAGAAAAAGAGTCAAAATCCATCAATGTTCTGTATTTAAGAAACCCATCTCACGTGGAAAGGCACACATAGACTCAACATAAAAAGATGGAGGAAAATTTACCAAGCAAATGGAAAACAGAAAAAAGCAGGGGTTGCAATCCTAGTTCCTGACAAAACAGATTTTAAACCAAAAAAGATTAAAAAAAAAAAAAAAAAAAAGAAGTGCATTACATAATGGTAAAGGGGTCAATTCAACTAGAAGAGCTAACTATCCTAAATATATATGCACCCAATACAGGAGCACCCGGATATGTAAAACAAGTTCTTAGAGACCTACAAGGAGACTTAGACTCCTACACAATAATAGTGGGAAACTCTGGCACCCCACTGTCAGTATTAGGCAGATCATCGAGACAGAAAATTAGCAAAGATATTCAGGACTTGAACTCAGCTCTGGATCAAGTATACTCAACAGATATCTACAGAACTCCCACCCAAAACAACAGAATATACAGTCTTCTTGGTGCCACATGGCACTTACTCTAAAACTGATTACATAACTGGAAGTAAAACACTCCTTGGCAAATGCAAAAGAAGTGAAATCGTAACAAACAGTCTCTCAGACCACAGCACAATCAAATTATAACTCAAGATTTAAAAATTCACTCAAAACAACACAACTACATGGAAATTGAACAGCTTGCTTCTGAATGACTCCTGGGTAAATATGAAATTAAGACAGAAATCAAGAAGTTCTTTGAAATCAATGAGAACAAAGATACAATGTACCAGAATCTCTGGGACACAGCTAAAGCAGTGTTAAGAGGGAAATTTATAGCACTAAATGCCCACATCAAAAAACTAGAAAGATCTTAAATTGACACTCTGTAAAAGAACTAGAGAACCAAGAGCAAACAAACCCCAAAGCTAGCAGAAGACAAGAAATAATCAAGATCAGAGTGGAACTGAAGGTGATAGAGACATGAAAACCCCTTCAAAATATCGATCAATTCAGGAGCTGGTTTTTTGAAAAAAATAATAAAATAGACCACTAGCTAGACTAACAAAGTAGAAGAGAGAAGAATCAAATAGACACAATAAAAAATGATAAAGGGGTATCACTACTAACCCCACAGAAATACAAACAACCATCAGAGAATATTATAAACATCTCTACACAAATAAACTAGAAAATCTAGAAGAAATGGATAAATTCCCGGACACATACAACCTCCCAAGATTGAACCAGGAAGAAAATGAATCCCTGCATAGACCCATAACAAGTTCTGAAATTGAAGCAGTAATAAATAGCTTACCAACCAAAAAAATCCCAGGACCAGATTGATTTACAGCTGAATTCTACCAGAAATATGAAGAGGATTTGATATGATTTTTTATTCTGAAACTACTCCAAACAATTGAAAAGGAGGGACTCCTCCCTAACTTATTCTATGAGGCCATCATCACCCTGATACCAAAATCCTAGCAGCACAGATACAACAATAAAAGAAAACTTCAGGCCAATATCCCTGATGAACACTGATGCAAACAATCTCAATAAAATACTGGCAAACTGAATAGAGCAGCACATCAAAAATCTTATCCACCATGATCAAGTTGGCTTCATTCCCAGGATGCAAGGCTGGTTCAACATATGCAAATCAATAATGTAATTAATCACATAAACAGATCTAAAGACAAAAACCACATGATGATCTCAATAGATACAGAAAAGGCCCTCAATAAAATTCAACATACCTTCATGTTAAAAACTCATGATAAACTAGGTATTAAAGGAACATACCTCAAAATAAAAAGAGCCATTTATGATAAAACCACAGCCAATATCATACACAATGGGCAAAACTGGAAGCATTTCCCTTGAAAACCAGCACAAGACAAGGATGCCCTCTCTCATCACTCCTGTTCAACATAGTATTGGAAGTTCTGGCCAGGGCAATTAGACAAGAGAAAGAAAGAAGGTGTATTCAAATAGGAAGAGAGAAAGTCAAATTGTCTTTGTTTGCAGATGACATGAACCTATATCTAGAAAACCCCTTCATCTCAGCCTGAAAGCTTCTTAAGCTGATAAGCAACTTAAGCAAAATCTCAGGATACAAAATCAATGTGTAGAGCATTCCCATACACCAACAACAGGCAAGCAGAGAGCCAAATAATGAATAAACTCCCATTCACAATTGCTACAAAGAGAATAAAATACCTAGGAACACAGCCAACAAGGAAAGAGAAAGACCTCTTCAAAGAGAGCTACAAACCACTGCTCAAGGAAACCAGAGAGAACACAAACAAAAGGAAAAATATTCCATGTTTGTGGATAAAAAGAATCAGTACCATGAAAATGGCCATACTGTTCAACGTAATTTATAGATTCAGTGCTATTTCCACTGAGCTACCACTGACATTCTTCACAGAGTTAGAAAAAACTATATTAAAACTCATAAGAAACAAAAAATGGGCTCATATAACCAAAAAAAATTCTAAGTAAGAAGAACAAAGCTGGAGGTATCATGCTACCAGACTTCAAGCTATACTATAAGGCTACAGTAACCAAAACAGCATAGTACTGGTACAAAAACAGACACATGGACCAATGGAACAGAATGGATAACTCAGACATAAGACCGCATATCTACTGCACATCTGATCTTTGACAAACCTGACAAAAACAAGCAATGCGGAAAGGATTCCCTACTTAATAAACGGTGCTGGGAGAACCGGCTAGCCATATGCAGAAAATTGAAACTGGACTCCTTCCTCACATGTTATAAATTAACTCAAGATGGATTAAAGATTTAAATGTAAAACACAAAACTATATAAACTCTAGAAGAAAGTCTAGGAAATACCATTCAGAACATAACCACAGGCAGATTTCATGATAAAATCACCAAAAGCAATTGCAACAAAAGCCAAAATTGACAAATGGAATCTAAATAAACTAAAAAGATTCTGCACAGCAAAAGAAACTATCACCAGAGTGAACAGGCAACCTACAGAGTGAGAAAAAATTTTTGCAATCTATCTATCTGACAAAGTTCTAATATCCAGAACCTACAAGGAACTCAAACAAATTTACAAGAAACAAACAACCCCATTAAAAAGTTGGCAAAGGATCAGAGGAGCCAAGATGGCCGAATAGGAACAGCTCTGGTCTACAGCACCCAGCGTAAGCGACGCAGAAGACGGGTGATTTCTGCATTTCCATCTGAGGTACCGGGTTCATCTCACTAGGGAGTGCCAGACAGTGGGCGCAGGTCAGTGGGTGCACGCATCGTGCATGAGCCGAAGCAGGGCGAGGCATTGCCTCACTCGGGAAGCACAGGGGGTCAGGGAGTTCCCTTTCCTAGTCAAAGAAAGGGGTGACAGATGGCACCTGGAAGATTGGGTCACTCCCACCCGAATACTGCGCTTTTCCTATGGGCTTAAAAAACGGCGCACCAGGAGATTGTGTCCCGCACCTGGCTCGGAGGGTCCTACGCCCACGGAGTCTCATTGATTGCTAGCACAGCAGTCTGGGATCAAACTGCAAGGCAATAGCGAGGCTGGGGGAGGGGCGCCCACCATTGACCAGGCTTGCTTAGGTAAACAAAGCAGCCAGGAAGCTCCAACTGGGTGGAGCCCACCACAGCTCAAGGAGGCCTGCCTGCCTCTGTAGGCTCCACCTCTGGGGGAAGGGCACAGACAAACAAAAAGACAGCAGTAACTTCTGCAGACTTAAGTGTCCCTGTCTGACAGCTTTGAAGAGAGCAGTGGTTCTCCCAGCACGCAGATGGAGATCTGAGAATGGGCAGACTGCCTCCTCAAGTGGGTCCCTGACCCCTGACCCTCGAGCAGCTAACTGGGAGGCACCCCCTAGCAGGGGCAGACTGACACCTCACACGGGCGGGTACTCCAACAGACCTGCAGCTGAGGATCCTGTCTGTTAGAAGGAAAACTAACAAACAGAAAGGATATCCACTCCAAAAACCCATCTGTACATCACCATCATCAAAGACCAAAAGTAGATAAAACGACAAAGACGGGGAAAAAACAGAACAGAAAAACTGGAAACTCTAAAAAGCAGAGCACCTCTCCTCCTCCAAAGGAACACAGTTCCTCACCAGCAACGGAACAAAGCTGGACGGAGAATGACTTTGACAAGCTGAGAGAAGAAGGCTTCAGAAGATCAAATTACTCCGAGCTACGGGAGGACATTCAAACCAAAGGCAAAGAAGTTGAAAACTTTGAAAAAAATTTAGAAGAATGTATAACTAGAATAACCAATACAGAGAAGTGCTTAAAGGAGCTGATGGAGCTGAAAACCAAGGCTTGAGAACTACATGAAGAATGCAGAAGCCTCAGGAGCTGATGCGATCAACTGGAAGAAAGCGTATCAGTGATGGAAGATGAAGTGAATGAAATGAAGTGAGAAGGGAAGTTTAGAGAAAAAAGAATAAAAAGAAACGAGCAAAGCCTCCAAGAAATATGGGACTATGTGAAAAGACCAAATCTACATCTGATTGGTGTACCTGAAAGTGACGGGGAGAATGGAACCAAGTTGGAAAACACTCTGCAGGATATTATCCAGGAGAACTTCCCCAATCTAGCAAGGCAGGCCAACATTCAGATTCAGGAAATACAGAGAACGCCACAAAGATACTCCTCGAGAAAAGCAACTCCAAGACACATAATTGTCAGATTCACCAAAGTTGAAATGAAGGAAAAAATGTTAAGGGCAGCCAGAGAGAAAGGTCGGGTTACCCTCAATGGGAAGCCCATCAGACTAACAGCAGATCTCTCGGCAGAAACTCTACAAGCCAGAAGAGAGTGGGGGCCAATATTCAACATTCTTAAAGAAAAGAATTTTCAACCCAGAATTTCATATCCAGCGAAACTAAGCTTCATAAGTGAAGGAGAAATAAAATCCTTTACAGAAAAGCAAATGCTGAGAGATTTAGTCACCACCAGGCCTGCCCTAAAAGAGCTCCTGAAGGAAGCGCTAAACATGGAAAGGAACAACCAGTACTAGCCGCTGTAAAATCATGCCAAAATGTAAAGACCATCGAGACTAGGAAGAAACTGCATCAACTAACGAGCAAAATCACCAGCTAACATCATAATGACAGGATCAAATTCACACATAACAATATTAACTTTAAATGTAAATGGACTAAATGCTCCAATTAAAAGACACAGTCTGGCAAATTGGATAAAGAGTCAAGACCCATCAGTGTGCTGTATTCAGGAAACCCATCTCACGTGCAGAGACACACATAGGCTCAAAATAAAAGGATGGAGGAAGATCTACCAAGCAAATGGAAAACAAAAAAAGGCAGGGGTTGCAATCCTAGTCTCTGATAAAACAGACTTTAAACCAACAAAGATCAAAAGAGACAAAGAAGGCCATTACATAATGGTAAAGGGATCAATTCAACAAGAAGAGCTAACTATCCTAAATATATATGCACCCAATACAGGAGCACCCAGATTCATAAAGCAAGTCCTGAGTGACCTACAAAGAGACTTAGACTCCTACAAATTAATAGTGGGAGACTTTAACACCCCACTGTCAACATTAGACAGATCAACGAGACAGAAAGTTTACAAGGATACCCAGGAATTGAACTCAGCTCTGCACCAGGCAGACCTAATAGACATCTACAGAACTCTTCACCCCAAATCAACAGAATATACATTTTTATCAGCACCACACCACACCTATTCCAAAATTGACTACATACTTGGAAGTAAAGCTTTCCTCAGCAAATGTAAAAGAACAGAAATTATAACAAACTATCTCTCAGACCACAGTGCAATCAAACTAGAACTCAGGATTAAGAATCTCACTCAAAACCGCTCAACTACATGGAAACAGAACAACCTGCTCCTGAATGTCTACTGGGTACATAATGAAATGAAGGCAGAAATAAAGATGTTCTTTGAAACCAATGAGAACAAAGACACAACATAACAGAATCTCTGGGACGCATTCAAAGCAGTGTGTAGAGGGAAATTTATAGCACTAAATGCCCACAAGGGAAAGCAGGAAACATCCAAAATTGACACCCTAACATCACAATTAAAAGAACTAGAAAAGCAAGAGCAAACACATTCAAAAGCTAGCAGAAGGTAAGAAATAACTAAAATCAGAGCAGAACTGAAGGAAATAGAGACACAAGAAACCCTTCAAAAAATTAATGAATCCAGGAGCTGGTTTTTTGAAACAATCAACAAAATTGATAGACCGCTAGCAAGGCTAATAAAGAAAAAAAGAGAAAAGAATCAAATAGACACAATAAAAAATGATAAAGGGGATGTCACCACCGATCCCACAGAAATACAAACTACCATCAGAGAATACTACAAACACCTCTATGCAAATAAACTAGAAAATCAAGAAGAAATGGATAAATTCCTCGACACATACACTCTCCCAAGACTAAACCAGGAAGAAGTTGAATCTCTGAATAGACCAATAACAGGAGCTGAAATTGTGGCAATAATCAATAGCTTACCAACCAAAAAGAGTCCAGGACCAGATGGATTCACAGCCGAATTCTACCAGAGGTACAAGGAGGAACTGGTACCATTCCTTCTGAAACTATTCCAATCCATAGAAAAACAGGGAATCCTCTGTAACTCATTTTATGAGGCCAGCATCATCCTGATACCAAAGCTGGGCAGAGACACAACGAAAAAAGAGAATTTTAGACCAATATCCTTGATGAACATAGATGCAAAAATCCTCAATAAAATACTGGCAAACCGAATCCAGCAGCACATCAAAAAGCTTATCCACCATGATCAAGTGGGCTTCATCCCTGGGATGCAAGGCTGGTTCAATATATGCAAATCAATAAATGTAATCCAGCATGTAAACAGAACCAAAGACGAAAACCACATGATTATCTCAATAGATGCAGAAAAGGCCTTTGACAAAATTCAACAACCCTTCATGCTAAAAACTCTCAATAAATTAGGTATTGATGGGACGTATTTCAAAATAATAAGAGCTATCTATGTCAAACCCACAGCCAATATCATACTGAATGGGCAAAAACTGGAAGCATTCCCTTTGAAAACCGGCACAAGACAGGGATGCCCTCTCTCACCACTCCTATTCAACATAGTGTTGGAAGTTCTGGCCAGGGCAATTAGGCAGGAGAAGGAAATAAAGGGTATTCAATTAGGAAAAGAGGAAGTCAAATTGTCCCTGTTTGCAGACGACATGATTGTATATCTAGAAAACCCCATTGTCTCAGCCCAAAGTCTCCTTAAGCTGATAAGCAACTTCAGCAAAGTCTCAGGATACAAAATCAATGTACAAAAATCACAAGCATTCTTATACACCAATAACAGACAAACAGAGAGCCAAATCATGAGTGAACTCCCATTCACAATTGCTTCAAAGAGAATAAAATACCTAGGAATCCAACTTACAAGGGATGTGAAGGACCTCTGCAAGGAGAACTACAAACCACTGCTCAATGAAATAAAAGAGGATACAAACAAATGGAAGAACATTCCATGCTCATGGGTAGGAAGAATCAATATCGTGAAAATGGCCATACTGCCCAAGGTAATTTACAGATTCAATGCCATCCCCATCAAGCTACCAATGACTTTCTTCACAGAATTGGAAAATCTACCTTAAAGTTTATATGGAACCAAAAAAGAGCCCGCATCACCAAGTCAATCCTAAGCCAAAAGAACAAAGCTGGAGGCATCACACTACCTGACTTCAAACTATACTACAAGGCTATAGTAACCAAAACAGCATGATACGGGTACCAAAACAGAGATATAGATCAATGGAACAGAACAGAGCCCTCAGAAATAATGCTGCATATCTACAACTATCTGATCTTTGACAAACCTGACAAAAACAAGCAATGGGGAAAGGATTCCCTATTTAATAAATGGTGCTGGGAAAACTGGCTAGCCATATGTACAAAGCTGAAACTGGATCCCTGCCTTACACCTTATACAAAAATCAATTCAAGATGGATTAAAGACTTAAACGTTAGATCTAAAACCATAAAAACCCTAGAAGAAAACCTAGGCATTACCATTCAGGACATAGGCATAGGCAAGGACTTCATGTCTAAAACACCAAAAGCAATGGCAACAAAAGCCAAAATTGACAAATGGGATCTAATTAAACTAAAGAGCTTCTGCACAGCAAAAGAAACTACCATCAGAGTGAACAGGCAACCTACACAATGGGAGAAAATTTTTGCAACCTACTCATCTGACAAAGGGCTAATATCCAGAATCTACAATGAACTCCAACAAATTTACAAGAAAAAAACAAAAAAACCCATCAAAAAGTGGGCAAAGGACATAAACAGACACTTCTCAAAAGAGGACATTTATGCAGCCAAAAAACACATGAAAAAAATGCTCACCATCACTGGCCATCAGAGAAATGCAAATCAAAACCACAATGAGATACCATCTCACACCAGTTAGAATGGCAATCATTAAAAAGTCAGGAAACAACAGGTGCTGGAGAGGATGTGGAGAAATAGGAACACTTTTACACTGTTGGTGGGACTGTAAACTAGTTCAACCATTGTGGAAGTCAGTGTGGCGATTCCTCAGGGATCTAGAACTAGAAATACCATTTGACCCAGCCATCCCATTACTGGGTATACACCCAAAGGGCTATAAATCATGCTGCTAAAGACACATGCACACGTAAAGACACATGCACACATATGTTTATTGCGGCATTATTCACAATAGCGAAGACTTGGAACCAACCCAAATGTCCAACGATAGACTGGATTAAGAAAATGTGGCACATATACACCATGGAATACTATGCAGCCATAAAAAATGATGAGTTCATGTCCTTTGTAGGGACATGGATGAAATTGGAAATCATCATTCTCAGTAAACTATCGCAAGAACAAAAAACCAAACACTGCATATTCTCACTCATAGGTGGGAATTGAACAATGAGAACACATGGACACAGGAAGGGGAACATCACACTCTGGGGACTGTTGTGGTTTGTGGGTAGGGGGGAGGGATAGCATTGGGTGATATACCTAATGCTAGATGACGAGTTAGTGGGTGCAGCGCACCAGCATGGCACACGTATACATATGTAACTAACCTGCACATTGTGCACATGTACCCTAAAACTTAAAGTATAATAATAATAAATAAATAAATAAATTAATTAATTAAAAAAAGTTGGCAAAGGACATGAACAGACACTTCTCAAAAGAAGACATTCATGCAGCCAACAAACATGTGAAAAAAGCTCAACATCACTGATCGTTAGAGAAATGCAAATAAACTACAATGAGACACCATCTCATGCCAGTCAGAATGGCAGTTATTAAAAAGTCAGGAAACAACAGATGCTGGTGAGGTTGTGGAGAAATTAAAAAAAATAAAAACTGGACCCCTTCCTCACATGTTATAAATGAACTCAAGATGTAGTTTTACACTGTTAGTGGGAATGTTGATTAGTTCTACCTTTGTGGAAAACTGTGTGTTGATTCCTCAAAGATCTGGAAGTAGAAATGCCATTCAACCCAGCAATCCCATTGTTGGGTATATACCCAAAGGAATATGAATTATTCTGTTACAAAGATACATGCATGTGTATGATCATTACAACACTATTCACAATAGCAAAGACACTGAAGCAACCAAAATGCCCATCAACGATAGACTGGGTAAACAAAATGTGGTATGTATACACGATGGAATACAGTGCAGCCATAAAAAGGAACGAGATCATGTCCTTTACAGGAACATGGATGGAGCTGGAAGCCATTATCCTCAGCAAATAAATGCAGGAACAGAAAACCAAACACCACATGTTCTCATTTATAAGTGGGAGCTGAATAATGAGAACACATGGACACAGGGAGGGGAACAACACACACTGGGGCCTATCGGGGGTGAGGTGGGGTGAGCAAAAGCATTAGGTAAAATAGCTAATGCATGCTGGGCTTAATGCCTAAGTGATGGGTTGATAGGTGCAGCAAACCACCATGGCACATGTTTACCTATGTAACAAACCTGTGCATCCTACACATGTACCCCAGAACTAAAAATAAAAATTTTTTAAAAAGTAAAACCATAGCACCTTCTGAAAAACTTTTTAGGATGAATGGCATAACGTTTTGTCTCTTAGCATAGAAAAAAATATTTACTGAATATAAGATATAGAAAACAATCAGGTTTTATAATATGCAGTGTTTCCCAACAAAGTCTATAATTCTGGAAAACAATATTTTACATGTTAGGATAATATTCATGCTTTTGAAGATATCAGTCTTTATATGCACTAGAGCTTTTAACACGATGCATGATACCAGGTAGATTTTCAATAAATATTTATAGATTACATTATTTTTCAGAAAATGTATAATTTTACTTTAAGAAACTTTAAATATTCTGTCTTACTAAAGGTGATTATTAAATTCTCAAACCAAACATGTATTAACTGCTTTGGACATTTCTCTGAATGAGAAAAGGAAATCTTCACCTGTGATATTCACACCACATCCCCTGTCACTATATCCCCTTAACATCAGTTAAGTAGACCCCGTCAAAACCATTCTCAAATCCTCTCCTCAATTACCTCTTAGCACACTCCATCTCCTAGTCACTTAAACGTCACTCCCAGAGACAGTGCCCAGGCCTTGCCCAAATTCTTAGACTTATAGCAATTTTCTCACCTGATAAACCTATACAAGAGTCTCATTTTCTAATTTAAAGCCCTGTTTACCTATCCCCATCTTCTCCTCACTGCACCACAGCTTCTAAATTGATGATTTCTTCTACTTTTATTCTAATAATTAAGAGATGGGTTCCTCTTTTAGTGTTTGACCTGGCGGCTTTCAGATTCCCATCTTTCTTTCCTGCTACCCGACACTGGGCAACTAAGATAAAGGAGTTTCTGTGCTCCACTCATCCTTTGCGGCTGGGTACAAACTCTGTGGTGAATTCCCACCCTGCATGTGGTCTCTTCTCCAGCCACAACCCCTAGCCATTATAAGGACCCCAACGTCTGCTCTCTGCTTTTCTCTTGTTTCGCTTCTTTCAAAATCTGAGCCCTTCACCTTGGGAAACATTTTTGTGGCTTACCGTGTGAGTAATAAAATTTATTTCATACCCATTAGTGCCTACATGTCATTTGTCCTGGCATCTGTTATAAATTCTTAGGAGTAATTTATAGCAGGAGACACTAGTCACCCAAATAAAACAATTCTTTTACATTTTTATGCCAAATAAATCTTAACCTTGTTATTCATACTTTTCATTCAAAATATTAAAATTATTACTTATTTTCTTTGTGTCCAATGCAGACATTTATCTAACAATGGAGGATATAATGTATATAATAAATGTCTCCACCTACACAAATTGTTCTCTGTCTTGTTGTGAAGACTATTAGTAGCCAAAATTAAATCCTATGTTCTTATGTGATTGGTATATTCAAATAGTATTTAATCGATTCTACTTAATTTGTACATATATGGATTTAATTAAAATGGAAATAAACAGCATAGCAAAAATAAGTTTTTTTTACCCTCTAAAGACTAACATTGTATCTTACACTTGATTGTTCAGTACCATTTCTTGATAATACGATATTCATTTTTTCAGTTTGTTTTGTATCATGGCTTAGTACATTCACATGCCTTAAGGTCTAATCCCTCATTGAAGTTATTCTTTCAAGCACTCATTGAAGTTATTCTTTCAAGCCCCCTTCCTCAGTTTGTTCTCCTTATATATTAATCTAGTGGCAAATTTGTGTGTATAGCTCTTGTGTGGATTAGCAGTCATTTCTTTAACATTACAACCTTTTCTAACCACACCTCTTTATATTATTAGTAAATGTAACTTACAAACTATTTCCTGTGAAAAATTGTCTTCTTATTGTTAGAGTTTATGCCAGCCACCAATTATTCCAAATATGTGGAATAGAGCAGAAACACTTGGTATCTTTCCCAAAAATGTCTGAAAGACTAAGAAACAGTATTATACAGTCAAATGAACAGTATAAATGTACAATGGAGAAAAGTGTAAAATCATTGAGGTTATTTAAAGATGTGGAAATGTAATCACATAGCTTCTTTCATGTGACAAATGTAGCAATTATCCAGGCTACCTTCATTTAGAAATCACAAAATAATTTTTTTTTGACAGCAGTTTCTCCAGTACTTTTTTACATTTACACAATCCTGCCAAGGGATTGGCACGAACACAACATCCAACTCAATGACATTCAAATGACCATGGCATGAATAAAAGTGCTCCAGAGCCAGAAAGGAAAAGTAAAACAATAGTATTGGGTGCCATGATCTTGCAATTCTTGTCTTTCTTGAATCTTGTCTAATAGCAATGACCTTTCTTGTCTAGTAATTTTCTTTGTATTTGACCTTAGTGAAACTTTTTCTAAATAAAACTAATAATTAAATGACTAAATAGTTACTTCAGAAACTTGAGTGCTATTTTCCATTCTCAGCACACTTCTGATAACTTTTTAAAATGCAAATAAAAGTTAGCTCCAGGCAAGTGAAATAAAATTTTAATCTAACAAAATATACATTTTATGGATTTTACATGTGTTGAAATATTTAACAGATACGAAATTAGCTGAAATAAACAGTTCAACCCAACAAGGGAAAAATTTTAATAATACCTTGTTGAATCATGATTTTAGCAAATGTATTAATAAAGAATACAACTGGTAAACTCTAAGAGAGACTAATACATCATCCAAATTTAATGGGCAAAAAAAGAGAATTTTATATATAACTACTAATACTGAGGAAAAAGTAGAGAGGAAAGAAAGACATCCGGGTTAGACAAGAAGTTTCAGAGACTTGTTAAGCATGACCTGTGTCATTAATGATTCACTATCTTACCATGATGGCCTAAGAAAATAGTTTAATATATTCTGATGGCTTCCCTTTCTCTGGAAACAACCTCAACACAGGAGACCCACTAACTCTTAACTGCCATGTGACCTGGCCTCTGCCTTCTCAAATCTGCTCTCTTAAAAACAATTTTAAACTGAGTCAATCAGAGAAATTACCCAAGGAATTTGAAAATGGACAATGTAACAAAAGAATTTGATGGAACAGTATTACTTTGATGAACAGTTCTTAGAAAGACCTGTTTATTACTGTTGTGAAGGTCTCCAGAAATTTCCTGATTCAATTTTTCTCCTGGCATCACTTTTTCAGTTATTTCTTTGATTTCTGTTTTCTACCCCAGCTATTTTTCAAATAAATCTTTGAAATAAATCAAATAAATTTTCCAGCGTTGGTTTCTGTTCCTTGTCAACAAAGTGGAATTTTGAATTACACAGTTATAGGTCCCAGAGAGTGAATATTAGGCACAGATCTTTAGGGACATGTGGAATATTTAGAATTAAATGTCTGGCCAAGGAAGATTGATATGTATTTAGTCCTTTTTAAATCGGAGGATGCCAAGTAACCTATGATACATGGGGACAAAACAAGTTAATCAGGTTGTCTCCTGTGATCCACTGACCATATAAGTTCACTGAGTTTGAAACTCTAGGGAAGTAAACAAATGATAGTCTAGAAAATTTTAAAGCAAATAGAAAGGGGCCAGAACAAGAGAAATACACAATATATTTTTTGACAGCATTCAATAACATAAAAGATTCAAATCTAGATACCAAATTCTGGACTGATGATGTCATAAAATAAAATTTAAGCTTCTGTGGGTTGCTAAAAATAAGTCCACTCCATCTAGATAGAATCTTGTGCCATTACAGCTTGTATCACTTGGGTACTGAAAGGGCAATTGGCAGAATATTGAGTTGGACACTTTTATTATTTACTTGACTTAGAAGAAGAGGTAGAGCAGCCAGTGGCTAACAGTGTAGTCAGATGGTCAGGGGTTGAGAAGATACCTCAATCTGGAGGTAAAGACAATCTGGAACCCTATGTGGCAAGTGAAGTCACACATTTTTAAGCAATTCAACCATTCCTGAGACTCCTTCATGCTAACATGAATTAAGGTATGTTACATGTCACCTGGTGGCAGATTGATTCTACTAGGTCCCTTTCATCATGAAGTGAGCAGTCAACATTTTATTTTCTTTTAAGACATAGTTTGAATTTACCTCTGGCAGTCATTTGTGGGCTTACCAAATTCTCTACATTCCATCGTGTATTTCCACACAATAGTGCATGGGCATACCAATGCACTTAATGGGGAAATAAAGTGAGTTAATAGGTACCTATGTTTGAGATTCACTGGTATTGTTATGCAATCCAATATCTGGAAACATTGGAAGAGTAATAATGTCCTATTGAAGTCCTCTCAGTGGCTTCAGGTAGATGAAAACTGATGAGCTTGGAAGCTCTCTTGCAGGATGTTTTATGTGTTTTCTACTCTGGGCTCTGGTAGAGTAGAGGTTTAATTATTCAGAAAAGAAGTGGTCTTTCCCCAAGAATTTTATATTGTAAATGAACTGCTTAATACCCATTCCAAACCACTTCTCATGTGGAGGAGATAGAATAATAAAAACTACATCTGTTTTTCAGATTCTTTTGCAGCTTTAGCTCACTATGTGATCACTGTTGAGCCAATCAGATGTGAACACGGAAGATTTTTTAACACAGAATTAGATTTTGTAAGAATGGGATCTATATTTTTCTGGTTGTGTTGTCACAAAGTCAAAATCCTCTTGGCACCAGCAGCTTTTGCTATGGCTTGCTGATACTGTAATAGCCTGACAATGGCAGAATTCGAAGCATCTTTGAAATGCCTTGTTCTTTGAGGTTCAAACAAGAGTTAATGCTTCAGCTCTATGATAATTTGGAAAAGCTGTCCACACTCCTTAGAATATTCCTTTCTACTAAAACTAGCCAAAATGATTCATTTATTTTCAACTAAGAACCAGAAATGATAATGATTGGAAACTGAAACCAAAACTTAAAAAACTGAATCTCATCTGATCATTTGTGATTATTAATGTCATTATGAGAGGAGGCCGAAAATAAGGTCACATTCTCTGGAATAATACCTCTGGAATATCAAAGGAAAATAGATTTGCTAATAAATATTTTAGGAATGTTACTACTTTTATCAGGAAGAACTATAAAGTGCCTTCCATATCTAAAAAATAAAAATATAAATCACTCTGCTTGGCAAAGCATCTAAAAATGCTGGCTAAAGAGCTGCATAAAGGCAAAGCAAGTGGGGAACAATATAATAATATAACAGACCAGTACTGTGTTTTTGCATGTGATGAGCTGCATATACAAGGGTTATATTTTTTCCCTTATATTTTTCTCCTTGAAGGACAGTGATTTTTTTCATATATTATATGCCACTACTTTGTGTGGTGTTTTTCAAATATGAGTGGGGGGTGTGTGTGTGTGTGTGCATATGTGTTAAACATGCTAACTAGGCTGGTATTTGGAGAATTAAACTTCTGCAATATTAACTAGCTCAATAGAAATTAGACAAACAGCAATAGCTGTTACTGATTATAGATTAATCTACACTTTTCTAAGAATAAGGAAGCAGGGCTTGAATAGGGAAAAGGATATGGAAGACATAGATATTTGAATTTCTATCTATCCATTTCTCAATTAGCTAAGAGGAAATTCTGATTGCAAGGAAGACTGTACTGACATTTACATCATCTTTAATAGATGAATGAACTCTACTTTAATTTTGAAAAATACTGTTCCATTTGTCTTACCCACATAAACTCTCCTGATCCTTGAAAAATTTGCCTTTATAAAAAGAAATCAGAACAACTGACTTCCTGTACTAATACTACTTTTAAAAAAACTTTTAAGTTTTATATTAGTTTAGGTTTTAAACTTTTATACTTTTATAAAAAGTAGTATTATTAGTACAGGGGTACATGTGCAGGTTTGTTATATAGGTAAATTGCATGCCGTGGGTTTTTTATTTTTTCATCACCCAGGTAATAAGCATAGTACCCGACAGGTAGTTTTTCAATCCTCACCTTCTACCCTCCACCCTCAAGTAGGCCCTGGAGTCCGTTGTTCCCTCCTTTGTGTCCATATATACTTGATATTTAGCTCCCACTCATAAGTGAGAACATGCAGTATTTAGTTTTGTTCCTGTGTTAGTTTGCTTAGGATAATAGTCTACAGCTCCATCCATATTGCTGATAGTACACTGTCTTATTCGATTTTATAGTTGTATAGTATTCCATGCTGTATATGTACCATGTTTTCTTTATCCGGTCTACCATTGATGGGCATTTACATTGATTCCATGTCTGTGCCATTGTGAATAGTGCAATTATGAACATACACGTGCATGTGTCTTTATGGTAGACTGATTTATATTCCTTTGGGCATATATCCAGTAGTGAGATTACTGAGTGGAATGGTAATTCTGTTTTAAATTCTTTTAGAAATTGCCACACTGCTTTCTACATGACTGAACTAATTTACATTTCCACCAGCAGTGTATAAACATTCCCTTTTCCCCACAATCTTGCCAGCATCTGTTATATTTTGACTTCTTAATAATAGCCATTATGATTACTGTGAGATGGTATCTCATTGTGGTTTTGATGTGCAATTCTCTAATGATTAGTGATGCTGAGCATTTTTCGTCTTTTCTTTTTTGTTTCTTTTTCCTTTTTTTTTTTTTTTTTTTTTTTGTTTGAGACAGAGTCTTGCTCTGCTGCCCAGGCTGGAGTGCAGTGGCACAAGCTCAGCTCACTGCAACCTCTGCCTCCTAGGTTCAAGCGATTCTTCTGCCTCAGCATCCCAAGTAGCTGGGATTACAGGCACCTGCCATCACACCCAGCTAATTTTTGTATTTTTAGTAGAGATGGGATTTCACCATGTTGGCCAGGCTGGTTTTATATGGTTGTTGGCCTCATGTATATCTTCTTTTGAAAAGTGTCTGTTCATGTTCTTTGCCCATCTCTTAATAGGGGTCTTTGTTTCTTGCTTGTAAATTTGTTTAAGTTCCTTATAGATTCTGGGTGTTAGACCTTTGTTAGATGTATAGTTTATAATACTACATTTGAGTGATTCCTTTAGCAGTTGATGTTCTATTTTGTCCAGCTAGTTTCAATCGCCAGGGAAAATGAAATGCTCTGATGGGAATTTTTAATGACATCTTTATTGTCTTAGTTCTCTTTTTACTCACAATATTAAACAATTACATGAAAAACAAGAGGAAAATGAAAAAAATAGAGGCTAGTGTTAAAGATTGGCAAAATAATTCTTTGTAAGAATTCTTTTATTATTCTTCTCTGTACTTGAAAAATACACTAATTATTCTCTAGTACCAGCTGGTTTCACTGATGAATTATATTCACTTTTAAAAAATAAGTAATATTAATATTGTGTAAACTTTTATGCAAAGACATTGAAAATTATAGACCAAAAATGATCATGAAAATTGATACAAAAATCCTTACAAAATATTAGCAAATTGCACACAGCAATATGTAAAATGTATAATATATTACAGCCAATTGGAATTTATCCCAGGAATGAAAGCTTGATTTAATATTTAAAAGTTAATCATCAATTGTATTGATTATTAACAGAATAAAGTAAAAAAATCAATACAATCAACTCATTTATAACAAATAAAATACATTCTCAGCATATTACCTAAAGGGAGAACTTCCTCAATCTGATCAAATGTATCTATAACAAACCTACAGCTACCAACACAGTAACCTGCCAGTACAAGGAAGTAAGACAAATAAATAAAAGGAATTAAGATTGGAGGGGAAGAAATGAAGCTACCTTTATTCCTAGATAACATGATAGTATACATTGAAAAGCCCAATGAATCAACAAATCAGAAGTGAATTTAACAAGCTATGGAATACAAGGTCGAGTCAAAAATTAATTGTATTTCTACATATAAGGAGAAAAATTGGAAAGTGAAATATAGAAGCCATTTAAAATAGAATAAAAATAATACACTTATGAATTAACACAAGATGTGGAAGAGCTCTACACTGAAATCTATACAATATTGCTGAGTGAATTAAATAAGACCTGATAAATGAAGAGATATATCATCTTCATAGCTTGGAAGATAATAATAAAGTATGATGTCAATCACTTCCAAAATAATACACAGATTAAATGCAGTCCTAATCAAAATTCCAATGGGCTTTTTTTTTTTTGGTAGAAATTGACAAATTGGTTCTAAAATTGGCTTGAAAAATACAAAGGGCCTTGAATAAAGAAAACACTTGATAGAAGGACAAATTTTCAGGAGATGGTCTAGATTACTTTGGAATTCCAATAAAACTGCAGCAATAAAAACCATGGAAATAGTGTAAAGGTAAATGAATAGAGCAATGGAACCGAAGAAAAAGTCCTCGAATATCCCTACACATATACAAAGCTGCTAAGGCAATTGAATAAGGACAGAAAAGCCACTTCAACTAATTGTGCTGGAAATACAGGTTAAAACATATCAACTATTTATGAAAATCCTTACTTCAAATTAAATCTGAATTCAGTACTAGTAATCTTACCTTAAATTAGAATAGGGGTTAGCAAAACCTTAGGAAACTCCCACTGGCCTACCTTTTTTTTTTCCAAATATAAAGGTCAAGATATCAATCAAGCATTAGGCATGTGCTGGATTGCTGTCAGTTAGTCCTCAGTTATCTGATATCTGTATGAATAGTTTTTTATTTATTATAATTAATAAACAATAATCTAATAAGCATTATAGCTAAGTAACAAGTAAACTATCATGTGTCAGGCCTTGAAAAGTATGCAGTGATGAACAAAACCAAATGTTCTTTGTTCTCAAAGGTATCTCAAATGTGATAAATGTTTATCACATTTAAAAATGTTTGACACATTTATTGACACATTAGTCAAATAAACACATAAATACAGAAACAGTTTATTTTGTAACTGCAATACAATTTGTGCAGTTTTTAACATTCATTTTGGAATGAATCTCATCCATATTTATATGTCAGTCTATTTTCTTCCAATCAACTTATACTTCACGTTTAATCTATCCTTTAAGGAAAAACAATGGAACAAATAATCTGTCACGGATTACTTGAAATAATAGAGGACACAAACAAATGGAAAGATTGAAGATCACTCAATCATGTGTCCCCCAAGTGCACTGGATCCATTCCCAACACAGTACCAGGACTTGTCCAAGAATTGCAGTCCTTGTGGCCTAGACTGGCTTTCAAGTTTATTTAGGATCCCAGAGCTCTCAAGTCCATGGTAGCAAGCATTAATGCAACTCAGGATCCAGCTGCTGTGATGGGCAAGTTTCCTCTGGCTAGGGCTGATCTAAATGCTCCCTCCATTGGCATCAGCAGAGTTCTGCCTGGTGTTTTCCATTGTGACAGGGCAGCACTGGGTTCCAATGCAAAAATCTCCCAATCACTGCACTCTCCCTCCCTCAAATACACACATTTTTCTCTCCACACCATGCAGCTGCTGCCAGGGAATGGGAGACGGGTGGCATCTGCAATTCAAGATAGCCTTTCCTACCTTCTTCAGTGCCTCTTTCTGTCATATGAAGTTATGACCTTCATATGTTTCTGTGATATGAAGTTAAAACAAGGTACTGTGAGAGCTCACTCAATTTTTGGTTCTCATGATGGTATTGTTTTGTGTGCGGATAGTTCAATTTGGTATTACTGCAGGGGGGACAATCACTGAAGGCATTTATTTAGTTGTCTTGCTCCAAGTCCTCTGATTTCTATCTATTTCTAAAGTAGCTATTTGCATTAGTCCATTCTTACGCTGCTCTAAAGAACTGCCCGAGACTGGGTAATTTATAAAGGAAAGAGGTTTAATTGACTCACAGTTCTGCATGGCTGGAGAGACCTTAGGAAACTTACGATCATGGTAGAAGGGGAAGAAAACACATCCTTGATTACATGGCAGCAGGAGAGATAAGTGCAGAGTGAAGTGGGGAAAAGCCCCTTATAAAACCATCAGATCTTGTGAGAACTCACTCACTACCACGAGAACAGCATGGGGGAGCCACTCAATGATCTAACCACCTCCCACGAGGTCTCTCCCTGAACACATGGGGATTACAATTTAGATTACAATTCAAGATGAGATTTTGGGTGAGGACACAGCCAAACCATATCACTATCCTAGCGTTACAATGGTCAGTATTTGCCTGGTGTGTTCTTTTCTCTTTATTTTTCATTCTTTCTGTATGCTTATTGTTAATTACATTTCCTTTAAACAGCACATATCTGAATTTTACACAGTCTCAATAATTGGCTTACATATTAGGCTATATATAATTATACATTATATATAATTTCAGTTAACTTCAAATTAGGTAATATTGCTGTTTTATATTTTCCCAGTTGTTTACCAATTTCTTTTTTTATTTTTTCATCTAGCACCCTTAGATCTTCTTTATTGAATATTTTTTCTTATTTGTAAATACATCCTTCAGTGCTTTCTGTTATAGGATTTGCTGTTGGTAGGTGATCTCAATTTCTATTTGTGTGAAAATTGTAAACTGTAGCACTTACCTACAGGAAGCAAGTTTCCTTTAGCTTTTTTCATAGACAGCATTGTCATTAGGCCGTTTTGCTAAGCACCTTAAATACTGTTTGAAGTGTCTGTGCATGGTAGAGATGATAGGCAAGTCCCACCAGCTTAGCTTTCAAATGGCTTTATGCAATATGGCTGTGCTTTCTGGAAGTGGATTATTATTGTATTACCACCCCACCTGGACTTGGCCCTAAAGAGCAGCAGAGTAAATTTCCTTATAGGCAAAATATAAATTTTTTCTTGGAAATTACATATATATATATATATATATATATATACACACACACACACACACACACACATACACACACACTAAAGTTCAGCTTATACTTAAGTGTTAGAGAATCACCTAAAAATGGATTGTTACGATAATCATGGACTTGGAAGGGATAAGAATGGAGATTTGGCAAAAATTTGGAAGTTTTGCTTTTGGAATGAGTTCAGTTTGATAGAAACTTTGTCCTACAAAAAAGCTTATGCAGCTGCTAGGATATGCTCAGTAATGAAGTTAACAAGATAAAGTGTTGTATGGCTATCAATCAGTATTTTTTTTCAACAGCCCTAGAATTTGTATAATGAGTTCATTAACAAATGGCTACAGTAGAAGGAATAGAGGTAATACGTAGACACAGAAGCATAAGCTAGCCATCACTGAAGTTGACTTTTCTCCACCAATTTTTACCTGATTTAATAGCAGTAATTCTGGCCCCAAGCCCTCCACATGGCTATACAATTAAGAAACAAACCACCTCATACCAGATTTCCTTCTAATAGGAAGCCCATTAGAAGGAAATTTGTTCTTATTGTAATAAACACATATTTGGTATATAGTTATAATTTTCTTGCCTACTGCACTTCTAAGAAGAGTAATAACTGTACTCATATCTTATAAAATATTTAATACCATATTTATTTATTTATAATATTTATTCTGATTAAGAAACTCATCTTGCAAAAGTAGTAAGGCAATGGAGCTTATGTTCACAGATTTCGCTGTCTTCATTATGTACCTCATCACTTACAAACCATCTGAATTAGAAACCACCAGAGGAAAAGAATATTGAAGACAGTTACAGCATCTGCTAGAAGATACACCTTGAGGTGCTTTGGAACAGTTCTTCAGGAGGTAGTATACATTCTGAATCAGCAATTAATATAGAGTGCTATTTTCTTCTTTCCCCAAACCAAAATATGTGGTCCCAGAAACGTTGTAAAGCATCAAAATGAGTGTGGCTCCTCTAACTATCATGCCAAAATGCTACCCACATGTTGAATGTCCTGTAATTAATTTCATTTATCTCATATTAGTGTATCAGTCTGTTTACATGCTGCTGATAAAGACACACCCAAAATTGGGCAATTGACAAAGTAAAGAGGTTTATTGTACTTACAGTTCCACATGGCTGGGGAGGCCTAACAATCATCGCGGAAGATGAAAGGCACTTCTCACATGGTGGCAGACAAGAGAAAAGAGAGCTTGTGAAGGGAATCTCCCCCTTATAGAACCATCAGATCTCATGAGATTCATTCACTATCATGATAACAGCAGGGGAAAGACCTATCCCCATGATTCAATTACCTCCCACCAGATACCTCCCACAACATGTGGGAATTCAAGATGAGATTTGGATGGGGACACAGCCAAACCACATCATTCCACCCCTGGCCCCTCCCAAATCTCATGTCCTCACATTTCTAAACCAATCATGCTTTCTTAACAGTCCCCCAAAGTCTTAATTCATTTCACCATTAACTCAAAAGTTCACAGTCCAATGTCTCATCTGAGACAAGGCAAGTCCCTTCTGCCTATGAGCCTGTAAAATCAAAAGCAAGTTAGTTACTTCCTAGATACAATGAGGGTACAGGTAAGTAAAACCATTCCAAATGGGAGAAATTGGTCAAAATAAAGGGGCTACAGGCCCTATGAAAGTCCAAAATCTATCAGAGCAGTCAAATCTTAAATCTCCAAAATGATCCCCTTGACTCTGTGTCTCACATCTGGTTCACACTTACGCAAGACATGGGCTCCCATGGTCTAGGGCAGCTCCCTGTGGCTTTGCAGGGTACAGCCTCCTTCCCAGCTGCTTGCATGGGCTGGTGTTGACTGTCTGTGGCTTTTCCAGGCATACAGTGCAAGCTGTCAGTGGATCTACCATTCTGGGGTCTGGAGGATGACAGCCCTCCTGTCACAGCTCCGCTAGGTGATGCTCCTGTAGGGATGATGTGAGGGGGCTCCAACCCCACATTTCCCATCTGCATTGCCCTAGCACAGGTTCTTCATGAGAGCCCCACCCCTGAAGCATGTGTCTGCCTGGACATTCAGGTATTTGCGTACATCCTTTGAAATCTAGGCAGAGGTTTCCATACCTCAATTATTGACTTCTGTGCATTCGTAGGCTCAACACCATGTAGAAGCTGCCAATGCTTAGGACTTGCAGCCTCTGAAGCCACGACCTGAGCTTCATGTTGGCCTTTTCCAGCCACAGCTGGAGTGGCTAGGAGGCAGGGCACCAAGTCCCTAAGCTGCACACAGCACAGGGACCCAGGGCCTGGCCCACAAAACCATTTTTTCCTCCTGGGTATCTGGGCTTGTGATGGGAGGAGCTGCTGTGAAGACCTCTGACATGTCCCAGAGACATTTTCCCCATTGTCTTGGGGATTAACACTCGGCTCCTTGTTACTTATGCAAATTTTTGCAGCCAGCTTGAATTTCTCCTTAGAAAATGGGATTTTCTTTTCTATCACATTGTCAGGCTGCAAATTTTCTGAACTTTTATGTTTAGTTTACCTTTTAAAACTGAATGCCTTTAACAGCATATAGGTTACCTCTTTACTGCTTTGCTGCTTAGAAATTTCTTCCTGCAGATACCCTAAATCATCTCTCTCAAGTTGAAAGTTCCACAAATCTCTAGGGCAGGGGCAAAATGCCACCAGTCTCTCTGATAAAACATAACAAGAGTCATCATTGCTCCAGTTCCCAACAAGGTCCTCACCTCCATCTGAGACTATCTCAGCCTGGATTTAGTTGTCCATATCATTATCAGCATTTTGGTTAAAGCTATTCAACAAGTCTCTAAGAAGTTCCAAACTTTCCTGCATTTTCCTGTCATCTTCTGAACCCTCCAAACTGTTCCAACCTCTGCCTGTTACCCAGCTCCAAAGTGGCTTCTACATTTTCAGGTATCTTTTCAGTGGTGCCCCACTCTACTGGTACTCATTTACTGTATTAGCGCATTTTCATGCTGCTAATAAAGACATACCCAAGGCTGGGCAATTTACAAAGAAAAGAGGTTTATTGGACTTACAGTTTCACATGGCTGGGGAGGCCTCACCATCATGGCAGAATGTGAAAGGCACCTCTCATATGGCAGCAGATAAGATAAAAGAGAGCTTGTGTACGGAAACTGCCCCTTATAGAACTATCAGATCTCATGAGGCTTAGTCACTATCACAAGAATAGCACAGGAAAGACCTACCCCCATGATTCAATTACCTCCCATTGAGTTCCTCTCACAACATGTGGGAATTCAAGATGAGATTTGGGTGGCTACACAGCCAAACCATATCAATTAGCAATAGTGGGTTCTTCTTTATGTAAATAAGAATAGAATGTTGATAAAAATTTGGAAAGGTTTTTCTTGAAATGAGTACAGTCTGAGAGAAACTGTCCTATCTGAGTGTTCATCCAGCTGCTGAGGATATGGTCAGTAATTAACAAAATAAACCACTTTACTGATATCAATTATCCTTTCTTACACAACCATCTCAGATTTTGCTTGAGTTCATTAACGAAGTAGCTATGGCAGGAGGAATGAAGGTAATGCATAGATGCAAAAACATGAGCTGGCCTGACAGATACAGGGGTTAATGATACCTATCCAAGATATACTGATTAAATGTTTCTGAAGCCAAAAATGGGATTATATGAAACCTAAATAAGATAATGTATGCAAACTTTTATAGTCAGTGTGATTCACTGGCCCAGTTAAAAAAAAAACCCACACATTTATTATTAGAAACTGTGAGTACAAATCTGGACAGTAGTTGCATGACTCATCGAGATTTTCCAGAGCCTTAGTTTTCTCATATTGCTTTAGTTTCCTTTCAGAGTTGGGGGAATGTAAATGCAGATCTTGCTTGTGAAAGAGCTGAATTGTGAATTTCAATTATTTGCAAGGACTATGACTTCCATATTTGGATATACTCAGCATCTACCATGATATCTGACACATAGTGTTAATAAATAAATATTAATAAATAAAACTGGTCAAATTGCAAAGTTTTTGTACCATGAACATGTTAATTATTCATATTAATAAATTTAGCCTTTCAAAATACCTTAATAATATTCATTATTTATAAGGATCTGGATGTAGAAAAAAAATTTTTCTGTGTGTGTATAGTAACAAAATACCAATAGTTTTATTGAGGTAAAACATGATAAACTTGGAATCTGCTATGATTTGAATGTCCCCTCCAAAATTCATGTTGAAATTTAATTGCCAGTATGATGGTATTTGGAGATGGGGTCTTTAAAAAGTGATTAAGTCATGAGGGCTTCACCCTCATGAATAGACTAATGTTGTTATCACAAGAGTGGGTTGGTTATCATATGGCAGGGTAGTTATAAAAGTGAGGCCAGCCCCTGATGTTCTGCTCTCTTGCATATGCTTGCTCTCCCTTCTGCTCTTTTGCCATGGGATATTGCAGCATGAAAGCTCTCACCAGATATAAGCACCGTGCTTTTGGAATTCTCAGCCCCCAAAATGGTAAGAAATACACTTATTTTCTTTACAAATTATCCAGTCTATAGAATTCTGTTATAGCAACACAAGACAGAATAAGAGAGAAGCTATATGTCCAGGGCTATGGGTGGCACTGTAGTAACAGTGTATCCTGGCACTGTAATAACACAAAGAAATTCTGAATAAGCAATTGGGCAGGAAAAAATAGATTTAGACTGTGGAAGGAAAGTTGACAGAGAGGTGAAAAACATGTGACAGGTGAAGAAGAAATTTATGGGAGGATTGAAGTGCCAAATGAGATATTTACTAAAATATTTTCCACATGGAATTTGTTATAAACGTTTTTTATCTCCTCTCCTAAATATGACTCCTCTCCCCGCTTTTTTTTTTTTTTTACTTAAATCTACACACAGCCCACTAATGATGTGGTAGTGGACTTGAAGTCAGAAGGCTTCTCAATCTTTTTCAGAGATCATGAAATAAATACAAAAATTTTTAAAAAGTAAAGTCAGAGGGCTAAGATGAAAAGTCAAGTCCTGCTTCAAGGTTGGGAAATAAAAATTACAGACTGTTTAAGGAATGATACAAACTGGTTACACATTCAAACTGTTGTTTGCTAGTGGCCTCCATAGAACCTGCATTAGAAATGGTTGGCGATATCTAATTAATATAGCAATTAGAATAGTTTACATTTTCTTTCATTAAGCATACAACAAACTAACATACTTAGTATATTTATTTTTAAATATCTTCAATATTTACCATTATTTCGAGTATTAATTTGTTCATTCAATCTTTCTTAAACATCTTTATTGAGAAATAATTCATATACCATGCAATTCACCAATTTAAAGTGTAAGCTTTAATGTTTTAAAATATTTTATAGGGTTGTGAAACCATTACCACAATCTAAATTTAGAAAACTTTCTTCTCACCTAGAATCAGCTCCATATCTATTGCCTCTCCACAGCATCCCTCTCCCTCACAAATCTCTAATCGGATTTCCTCCACAGATTTGCCTATTCTGAACATTTAATAGTCAGTAATACTGTATGTGGCATTTGTCACTGGCTTCTGTAACTTAGTATAGTGTTTTCAAGAATCATCCAGGTGTAGCATGTATTAGTATTTCATTTATTTAACAAATAATATTCCAGTGTACCAATATACTACTTAGTACTTACCTATTCTTTAGTTGATATTTGCATTTTTTCCACTTTTTGCTATTTTGAATAATACTACCATGAATATTCATGTAGATTATTTGTATGGACATATGTTTTCACTTTTGGGCAGAATAATTGAGTCATATGATTATTCTATATTTAAATTTTTGAAAGAATTGCTGATCTCCAAAGTGGCTGCACTTTGGTGATTTTACATCATCACCAGCAAGGTCTGCAGATTCTAATTCTCCACATCCTTGCCAACACTTGTTATTGTATGTCTTTTTTATTACATCCATAATTGATGATTGTGGGAGTAAAATGGTATCCCATTGTGATTTTAATTTGCATATCACTAATGAGTAATGATGAGTATCTTTTCATATGCTTATTGAGCATTTGCATATCTTCTTTGGAAAATGTCTATTCAATCCTTTTTCTGCTTTTAATTGGGTTATTCACATTTTTATTATTGAGTTGTAAGAGTTCATTCTATAGTCTGGACACAAGTATTTAATCAGATACATGATTTGTAAATATTTTTCCCATTCTGCAGATTATCTTTCACTCCCTTGATGGTATTACTGAAACACATAATGAATATTTAAAAATTTTGTTATTCATTTTACCTATTTTTATTATGTTTTTGTTGACTTTTCTAAGAAAACATTGCCTAAACAATAGTTAAGGAGGTTTACTCTCATATTTTCTTCTAGGTAGTTCATAGATTTTAATTCTTACATTTAAGTCTATGATCTAGTTTGACTTAATTTTGTGTATGATTGAGGTGAGAATTCAACTTCATTCTTTTGCATGTGGATATTCAGTTGACTCAGCAACATTTGTTGAAAAGATATTCTTTCCCATTTAATTGTCTTGACATCCTTGTTGAAAATCAACTGACCATAAGTGTAAAGATTTATTTCTGGGCTCTCAATTCTTTTCCATTGATATATAAACTCTCCTAATGCCAGTACTATATTTTTTGATTACTGTAGCTTTGTAGTAAATTTTGAAATAAGGATGTGTTCATTCTCAAACTTTTTTAAAATTTTGTTTTGGTTATTCTGGATCCCATGCATTTCTATATAAATTTTATGGCCAGATTGTCAGTTTCTACAAAAAATACCAACCTGGCATTTAACATTCAGATAGGGAATGCATCAACTCTTTAGATGAATTTGGCATTATTGCCATCTTTACAATATTATGTTTTCTAATCCATGAGAACATTATGTTCTGATCCAGGAAATCATGGTATGTCTTTCCACTTATTTATATTTTCACTAATTTAT
This sequence comes from Pan paniscus, assembly GCF_029289425.2. Classification (NCBI taxonomy): domain Eukaryota; kingdom Metazoa; phylum Chordata; class Mammalia; order Primates; family Hominidae; genus Pan; species Pan paniscus. The sequence continues at coordinate 115,681,981 of NC_073253.2, read as the reverse complement.
TCCTTTGTAGCTTTCATTGTATAAGTATTGTTTAAGTATTGTACTTCTTTTATTAAATTCATTACTAAGCCTTTTGTTCCTGATGCTATTTCAAATAAAAATTTTTTCCTTAATTTTATTTTTGGAATACTCATTGTTATCATATAAAAATACTCATATTTTTGTACTGATCTTTTATCCTGAAATCTTGTTGAATTTATTAGTTCTAATAACATTTAATAGACTACTTAGGATTTATCTATATAGGTGCATGTCATATACAAAAAGAACTAATTTTATTATTTTTTCAATCTGGATGTTTTCTGTTGTTGTTGTTTTGTTTTGTTTTGTTTGAGATGGAGTCTCACTCTGTCACCCAAGCTGGGTGCAGTGGTGTAATCTCGGCTCATTGCAACCTCTGCCTCCCTGGTTCAAGTGATTCTCCCACCTCAGCCTCCTGAGTAGCTGGGATTACAGGTGCGTAACACTATGCCTGGCTAATTTTTGTATTTTTAGTAGACATGGGCTTTCACCATATTAGCCAGGTTGGTCTTCAACTCCTGACCTCAAGTGATCTGCCCACCTCAGCCTCCTAAAGTGCTGGGATTACAGGCGTGAGCCACTGTGCCCAACCTGTTATTTCTTTTTCTTACTTAACTGCCTTGGCTAGGACCAACTGTACAATTTTAAATAGAATTCAAAGAGTGGATATTCTTAACTTGTTCTTGATTTTAAGTAAAAAACATTCAGTCGTTCACCATTATGTGGCTCTGTTTTATTTTTTCCTGTATGTCTCTTATCAGATCAAGAAAATTACCTTCTATTACTAGCTTGTGAACATTTTTTTTCTTTTTTTTGAGATGGAGTCTTGCTCTGTCGCCCAGACTAGAGAGCAGTGGCGTGATCTCAGCTCACTGCAAGCTCTGCCTCCTGGGTTCAGGCCATTCTCCAGCCTCAGCCTCCTGAGTAGCTGGGACTACAGGTGCCCGCCACCATGCCCACCTAATTTTGTTTTTGTATTTTTAGTAGAGACGGGGTTTCACCGTGTTAGCCAGGGTGGTCTTGATCTCCTGACCTCATGATCCACCTGCCTCGGCCTCCCAAAGTGCTGGAATTACAGGTGTGAGCCACTGTGCCTGACCACTTGGGAACATTTTTATCATGAAAATGTGTTGGATTTTGTCAAGTATTTTTTCTGAATCATTTGAGATAATCATTTTTTTTGTACTTATATTATTAATATGGTGGGCTTTTTTGTATTTGATTTTTAGATGTTAAACCAACTTTGCCTTCCTGTGATAAATCCCACTTGGTCCTGGTATATAATTATTTTTATGTTTTGCTGGACTCAGTTTACTGCTTGCTTTTATTTTTAGTAATTTATTCAATTTATTAATAAATGACAGATATTTTTCTACTCCCTAAAGATAAAATTGTGCTCAAAAATATGTATAATCCTTTCCTTCGTAACAGTTTAGTTGGGAGACACATTTTATTCAAATAGTTACACAAATTATTACTATTTACTAAGTAAACCATATAAAGGGAAGGAATGTGGCTCTATGTGAGGCTATAAATAACAGAAGAGACCCAGGTGTGGTTTGTTATTGTATGAGTTCATTCTCATGCTGCTACTAAAGGCATATCTGAGACTAGGTAATTTATAAAGGAAAGAGGGTTAATTGACTCACAGGTCACCATGGCTGTGGAGACCTCAGGAAACTTACAATCATGGCAGAAGGGGAAGCAAACACATCCTTTTTCATATGGCAGCAGCAAGATGAAGTGCAGAGAAAAGGTGGGGGAAAGCCCCTCATAAAACTATCAGATCTTGTGAGAACTCACTCACTATCATGAGAACAGCATGGAGGTAACCTCCTCCATGATTTAATTACCTTCCACAGGCTCCCTCCCATGACACATAGGGATTATGGTAACTACAATTCAAGATGAGATTTGGGTAGGAACACAGCCAAACCATATTATTCCATGCCTGCCCCCTTCCAAATCTCATGTCCTCACATTTCAAAGCACAATAATGCTTTCCTAACACTCCCCCAAACTCTTAACACATTTCAGCATTAACTTAAAAGTCCAAGTCCAAAGCCTTATCTGAGACAAGGCAAGTACCTTACAACTAAAAGCCTGTAAGACCAAAAGCAAGTTAGTTACTTCCTAGACACAATGAAGGGTACAGACATTGGGTAAATACACTCATTCCAAATGCGAGAAATTAGCCAAAACATAGGGGCTACAAGCCCCGTGCAAGTCCAAAATCCAATAGGGCAGTCATTAAACCTTAAATTTGCAAAGTGATCTCCTTTGACTCCATGTCTCAAATCCAGGTCATGCTGATGCAAGAGGTGGGCTCCTACAGCCTTGGGAAGCTCTGCCCCATGGTTTTGCCGTCCCCCTCCTGGCTGCTTTCACAGGCTGGTGCTGAGTGTCTCAGGCTTTCCCATATGTACAGTGCAGGCTGTCAGTGGGTCTACCATTTTGGGGTCTGCAGGACAGAGGCCTTCCTCTCACAGCCCCACTAGGCAGTGTCCCAGTGAGGACTCTGTGTGCAGGCTCCAACCCCACATTTTCCTTCTACACTGCCCTACCAGAGGTTCTCCATGAGGTTTCTGCCCCTGCAGCAAAGTTCTGCCTGGACAACCAGGCATTTCCATACATCCTCTGAAATCTAGGCAGAGGTTCGAAAACCTCAACTTTTGACTTTGGTGCACCTGCAGGCTCAACACCATGTGGAAGCTGCCAAAGCTTGTGGCTTGCACCCTTTGAAGCCATGGCCTAGCTGTACCTTGGCTCATTTTAGCCATGACTTGTGCTGATGAGACACAAGACACGAAGTCTTTAGGTTAGAAACCATTTTTTCCTCCTAGGCCTCTGGGCCTGTGATGGGATCAACTCCCAAGAAGGTCCCTGATATGTTCTGGAGATATTTTCCTCATTGTCTTGGTGATTACCATTCAGCTCCTCATTGCTTATGCAAATTTCTGAAGCTGGCTTGAATTTCTTCCCAGAAAATGGGTTTTTCTTTTCTGTATCATTGTCAGGCTGCAAATTTTCCAAACTTTTATGCTTTGCTTCCTCTTGAACCCTTTGCCGCTTAGATATTTCTTCTGCCAGATACCCCACATCATCCATCTCAAGTTCAAAGTTCCACAGATCTCTAGGGCAAGGGCAAAATGACACCATTCTCTTTGCATGGTAAGAGTGACGTTTACTCCAGTTCCCAACACGTTCCTCATCTCCATCTGAGAGCACTTCAGCAGGGACTTCGTTGTCCATATCCCTATCAGCATTTTGCTCAAAGCCATTCAACAAGTCTCTAGGAAGTTCCAAACTTTCCCACATCTTCTGGTCTTCTGAGATCTCTAAGTTTCTAGGAAGTTCCAAACTTTCCCACATTTTCCTGTCTTCTTTGGAGCACTCCAAACTGGTCCAACCTCTGCCCGTTACCTAGTTCCAAAGTTGCTTCCACATTTTCAGCTATCTTTATAGCAGCACCCAACTCTCTGTGGAACCAATGTACTGTGTTAGTTTGTTCTCATGCTGCTAATAAAGACACCTGAGACTGGGTAATTTATAAAGAAAGAGATTTAATTGACTCACAGTTTAGCATAGCTGCGGAGGCCTCAGGAAACTTACAATCATGGTGGAAGGGGAGGCAAACATGTCCTTCTTCACATGCTGGCAGCAAGAGGAAGTGCATAGTGAAGAGGGGGGAAAAGCCCCTTAAAAACCATCACATCTTGTGAGAATTTGCTCACCATCACAAGAACAGCATGAAGGTAACAACCCCCATGATTCAATTACCTTTCACTGGGTTCCTTCCACAACATGTGGGGATTATGTGAACTACAAGTTCAAGATGAGCTTTGCATGGGGATACAAGCAAACTGTATCAGTTCTGTAACTTGAAAACTAATCACTATAAAATGGAGGAGAAGGAAAGCATTCTATAAAAAGAAGAGCATATTTGAAAAACTGAGGAATAAATATTCCACCAAAACAGTTATTTTTAGTGAGATTTGGGTAAAGGATAGAGGTTTGGACATGGTTCACATTATGCAGATCCTTCTAGACCATGTTAATAATTTTCTACTTATTCCAAGAGCAGTAAGAAGCCATTGAAAGTTTAAATAACTGGAATGATATTACCAGATATTCGAGTTTAAAAGGTAATTCAGACTACCTTGTGAAAACAGATTGAAGTGAGAAAGTAACGATTGTCAGGAAGATACTTCAGCAGGTCATAGTAATAGTTCAAGAGAGAGATTCTGGCATAAGTTGATAGCAGTGGCATTCCAGACAAAATGAACTGTAAAACATAAATAAAACTATAGCTCTGGCTTTGTTTGCATTGCTACTAATTATGAAGTGGTATAAACCAAATTCTTCAAATGTTGTTCTTTATGCCATTGCAAAATTCATAATTTTTAGAAAGTACTTATTCCCAAATTATTCTGAGTTTAGACCTTTACGGCATATGGACATAATCATAAGTGATTAAAAAAGGAACATTTTTAAGTTTGTGAAAATAATTGTATAACACTGAAGCAATGAAACTATGCTTACACATGCATGTTTAAATGTGTGATAAGGTGAATGAAGAATGAAAAACCTTTTAAACTCCATTTGAAGGAAAAATACTCTCAAATTAATCTAATGTTTTCTAAAGCACAGATGTGCTATCAAGATCATTCTTATACTTCTGCTTTTATAATATCATATTTTTGTTTTTTAACATTCATAAATTAGTTAAGGTTTTCGTTGTTTCAGAAGTTAAGTCCTTTTTTTTAACATGTAATACTGGTGTAAAATTTAATAAGTCAAGAATTTATGTTGTCAGAAATTGTGGCTTCTAATATTTTCATTTTACACATTTACAATTATGAAAACTCTAATTTGCACAAAAGAGCAAGGGAAAAATAATTTAAAAACACATTTGGTTGCACATATGTTTGGAATAAAATTGTTGTTTTAAATGGCTTAATTAGAACAATTTGTCATGCTTATTGGAAACTGGTATAATGGCATTACTTTAACCACTAGTTTTGGCAGAAATCAAAAGAGAAAGAGGGTTAGAGACAGTCTTGAAGCTTTGTTATTCTGCGCCTTTCAGAATAGTTCTGTCTGGCTCATTATATCCAAGGTGCTTGTCACTATAAAACCGGGATATTCAGAAAGATGTTAAACTAGAGTATAAAGAAAGATCAGTTTCTCAGTTCAGTAAAATAATGTCTATTTGACATTTGGGAGATGCATACACTTTTTAATCTCTGAATGTGAAACTGGTCTAAAGAGAATGATTTCTAATAATAAATTTCTTATTAAAATGTAATGACTTAAATGCCAATAGAAGGTCAAAGAGTAGGTACTTTGTTCAACATGAGAAGAAACACAAATCTTAATACTCAACTAGGGTCCCATTTTCTCTTTTGAGATATCCATGATTCAGACTTTTCACCAGACTATTCACATGCTACTTGTCTGTGTCTCCTCCTATTATTCTATAGACAGTGTTTATTCTGAGCAAATTAGGCTATTTAATAATCATCAAATATAATCCATATTTTCCTTATTTGGTTTCTTCAGAAGATATTCCTGTCACATCTTAACTCCATTTGTCCAAACCCTTTCCAAACATCAAGAAATAGCTTTTCAAATGCCCTAACCTTCCCCTGACCCAGTCCTAAATGGAGATTCATTTGCCTCTCTCCATATTGCCATAGTAATCATCTTTTTCCTTGCTTATATCCTTGTAATACAGTTGTTTATATACTTGTCTAGTTTATGCACTCTATGAGATTATAAACTCCCTTGAGGCCAGTTTCTTCTTATCTTCATATTTCACCCCTTTCTTTGCCTCAAATAGTTCCTGGTGCATAGTGTAGCACTGTCAAAATGAATTGCCTTCACAGAGTTATGGGTAGGCTTAGGCTTATGACGCATATAATGAGTGAGTGAGTGACTCACAGATTGAACAGAGAGGAGAGGAGCCTCCCTCTCTCAGCTTTTAATAGTGCCCTAGGGATGCATTTGGAGAAAGACTTCTTACAGCAAAGTTTCTTACACAGGAAAAGAAAAGAAAAGTAAAGAAAAAAGCCAGGGGAGTTAAAAAATTTGACCCAGAAAAATAACAATGGCACTGAAAATTAAAGAAAAATGGAGATAAGACCAAGAATGAAGGAATCACTGTACCTCCTCAACTAAAGCTGAAACCTTCAACCAAACACTGCTTTTATACTTTCTGATTGAAAGCCTTGATGCCCAGTTTATTTCTGGGAACTTATTTAACAAAAAATTAAATTGTGGATTAAAATATATTAACTATATATCATGGATATTTATTATTTCTTTATGGAGAATCAGTGTCTTAACTTCCTATGCTTATAGACCTACCTCCCACAACCTTGTGAGTTTTGATGAGTTTGATTGGAAAGAGTGTGCTTTTCATCACAGAAGCTAAAGTTACTTATACACCCTTGCAGCTAGGATTCAGGCAAATCCACTAGGTTTTGCAAATCAGATGAAACCAACCAATACATAGGCATTTTTGAAGATGATGGACTAAAGAAACTCTCTGGTAAAGAGGAAAATTAAAACAAGATTAAATGCCAAGAGCAGACAGAACAGGAATGCTAATGTGAATGTCATATGCTCAGGGTTAACTGCGCTGAGGTGCAAGCTGGAGCTTTTACTGCTTTGTAGGAGTTGGCCATTATGCATCACAAAATGCCTTCATAAAGGAGTTTGGAGAAATTTTCTAGGCTATATAACTTGGAGTCTGTTTCTCCTGGCATTATGATGATTCCACCCACAAGCTAATATGTGTGTGATATGGTTTGGCTGTGTCCCCACCCAAATCTCATATTGAATTGTAGCTCCCCAAATTCCCATGTGTCATGGAAGGGACCCAGTGGAAGATAATTGAATCATGGAGGCAGGGCTTTCTCATGCTGTTCTTGTGGTAGTGAATAAGTCTCATAATATCTGATGGTTTTGTAAAGGGGAGTTCACCTGCACAAGCTACCTTGCCTGCCACCCTGTAAGACATGACTTTTCTTCTCCTTTACCTTCCACCATGATTGTGAGGCCTCCCCAGCCACATGGAACTGAGTCCATTAAACATCTTTCCTTATAAATTACCCAGTCTTTGGTATGTCTTTAGTAGCAGCAATCAGAACAGACTAATCCAGTATGTGTGTTTGTGTGTGTAGTGGTAAAAACACTTAACCTGAGTTATACTCTCTTAACAAAATTTTAAGTGTACAATATACAGTTAACTATAGGTACAGTGTATACAGCAGATCTTTAAAAGTTACTCATCTTGCATAACTAAACTTTATACTCATTGAACTGCAACTACCCTCTACCTCCTTCCAGTTCCTGGAAACCACCATTCTATTCTCTTGTTTCTATAAGTTAGATTATTTTAGGTACATCATATAGTTGGAATTATGCAGTATTTCTGTGACTAGTTTATTTCTGTGACTAGTTTTCTTCACTTAGTGTAATGTTCTCCAGATTTATCCTTCTTGTAGCATATGGCAGGATTTCCGTATTTTTTAAGGCTGAATAATATTCCATCCTGTGTATATGGCACATTTTCCTTATCTATTTATATATAAATTGATGATAACATACATAAATATTTCAATACCTTGGCTATTGTGAGTAATGCTGCAATGAACATGGGATTACATCTTAAAGATGTATATTTAAGATCCTGATTTCAATTCTTTGTGATATATACCCAGAAGTGAGATTGCTGGATCATATGGTAGTTCCTTCTTTAATATGTTAGGAAACACCATATCTCCTATTGCTTTTTACAGCAGCTGCACCACTTCACATTCCTACCAGTAGGGTACAAGGTTCCAATTTCTTCACACTTTTGCCAATACTTATCTTGTTTTTTAATAACAGCCATTCTAATAGGTATGAAGTAATATCTCATTGTTTTGATTTGCTTTTTTTCTGATTATTAATGATGTTGAGCATCTTTTCATATACCTATAGGCTATTTATATGTCTTCTCAGGAGGATACATGTCTATGCAAGTCCTTTGCCCATTTTAAAATAAGGTTATTCATTTCTTCACTATTGAGTTGTAGGAGTTCCTTATACATTTTCGATATAAAGCCCTTATTAGATATATGGTTTGCAAATATTTCTCCCATTCCATAGGTTATCTTTTCACTCTTGATTGCATCCTATACTATATAGAAGCTTATTATTTGATGTCATCTCATTTGTCTATTTTTGCTTCTGTTTCTTATGCTTTCGGTGTCATATCCAAGAAATCGTTGCCAAATCCAATGTCATGAAGGTTTTCTCCCATTTTCTTCTAGGATTTTAACGGTTTCAATTCTTACATTTACATTTTTAAACCATTTTGATGGATTTATTTTTGTGTATAAATAGGGGTCAGATTTTATTTTATTACATGTGGCTATCCAGTTATCCCAACACAATTTGTTAGAGAATATATTTTGTCAAAGGTGCCTAACATAGTTTTAACATCTTATTTTTTAAATGTAGCAGGTGAGTTCTTTATCCACATACCCCTTGCCTTTTAATACCTGCCAATAGACTTCCAAATATCATCAACTTCTCTTTGCCTGAGGGCTTGCTCTGGCTGCAGGAGCCCACTCCACCTGTGCATAAAGCAGGCTGGAAATGCTGGGGAATCGATGTTCCACAGGAGTGGCTTTTAATCATTAGCTGCCAAGATTTGGTTCATATGATGCAATTCTCTCCCCTCAGGGGTAATACGCTTGTGGGACTAAGCTATAGTTGCCCGCTATAGTAATCTGTTTGATGATGCAATTTTATTGGCTTCCTTCCCTTTTCTTTATCGCTTCACCACTCCTCTACTTATGTTTATGGGACCACCTCCCATATGAATTATTTGCATATACATCCTGCCTCAAAAAGTGTGATTCTGGGATCCAAACTAAGATACGAAATCTAAACTTAATTTCTGTTACTTACAGCTCATAAACCTATCCAGCTGTATTCGAGAATCCCACATCATGTAAAAATGTCTATTCACATGATGAAAAATAATCTAAGCCCTCATGGCATTTTTTTTCTTTGCTCATTTAGAATTTTGTAAAATAGCATGAGCATTGGTGTTATAGACATCTCAGGTCAAATACCAGGTTTTGCTCTTAATAACCAAGTGACACAGGACTATTTACATAATTTTGCTGAATTTCAGTTTCTTTTTGGAGAAATGAGGGTACTTATAACTCTCTTATTGTGAAAAGTATAAAATAAGCATTTCCAGACCTATGTTGCACCAGTCACACAAATGCTCACCATATACACATTCCTATTCTCCTTTTACTTTGTTACATTTTTTGACCTCTTCTTAATTGACTTTCTTTCATTTTTACATAAACAATAATTAAACAAAAGTTAAAATACCCAAAGAAATATAGTTTTGGTGAAGTAACTAACTACACAAGGCACTTAGATACTTGATAGAACATTTCACTCAAGGTGACAACTTTATTCTACAACTGAAGATATTTTTACTAAGTGTAAGCCCCTACTCAATATTCAAGCTACAAAAGTTACCTTGCACAAAGCTCATCCCTCTAGTAGAGATATGAGCTGCTTTCTGTACCTACTGCTTTTGGCAGCCCACACTTTGATTGTGGTCACATATTCAGCAATTTTATCGTACATCCTTGATACCCCAAATATTTCCCCTGACATTGCCTTCCCCGTAGCTTCAGGCTCTAAACTTTTCCCTCGACTTATTTTCCTCATCTCTGTCCATTCCAACATCCTCTTGAGTCTGACTAACCTGATAAAGAAATTTAATCCAAAATGTTCTTCCAAATTTTTATTTGGGCTTTGTTAATTCCAAGGAATAGCTAATATGATAACTATAAGCACACAAACAGAAGCTTTAAGGCATATATATTTGGACAAGAAAATATTTTTCAAATCCTACCTCACAGGTGAATGCTTGTTCCTGAAAAATATAACAGTGGCTCTGAGACTCTTAAGTTAAAATAAATCTCCTATTTCCTCAACATTTTAGCCATTATCAATTGTCATTCCAACAATATTTGATATACCCTGACTTTGAAAATGAGTGCCTTTTTAAAACTATTTATTTAACAAATACTTGTTAAATATTACTATGTTCATAACATTGTTCTAGGCATTAAAAGTTAGCCAATAAAGAATTCCATACCATAAAAGCTTAGGTATTTGTCTTGTTAGTTCAGGCTGCTACACCAAATTACTATAGACTGGGCAGCTTATAAACAACTGAGATATATTTCTCACAATCAGTATACTGGAGGTCTGAGATCAGGGTGCTAGCATGGTTGGGTTCCAGTGAGGGTCCTCTTTCAGGTTATAGAATACTGACTTCTTGTTTTATCCTCATATGACAGACAGCAAAGTGAAGCAAGCTCTCTTGGGATGCTTAAAAGGGCACTAATCTGATTCATGAGGGCTTTACTCCCATGACCTAATCACCTTCTGAAGGCCCTACCTTCTAATACATCACATTGAGAGTAGGGTTTCAGCACATAAAATGTCAGGGACGCAAACATTCAGCCTATAATTGTATTGTAGTTGCAAAATCAAAAAATATATGCTTGAAGTTGTTATATATAAGTTTGAGAATGTATTTGCAAAATCAAAAAATATATGCCTGAAGTTGTTATATATAAGTTTGAGACTGTATTTGACTTAATGTCTAAATGAATTTGTTTGCATAATACATTCTATTTGAGTTCTAGACGGGTAAGGTAAATGGGCATTAGAATAATTAAGAAAGACTACACTGCGTGTGTAAAGACTGAGTCAAGCCCAAAAGAAGGGGGATCATTTGAATATAAGTACAGAAAGAATAGCATCTTAGGTGGGGAGACTGACTAGCAGAGGCTTAGAAAAGAGATGGAGAATAGCTATATGGAAAAGAAAAGCAGCCCAACTGGCTAAAGAAGTGTTCTAATGCTGAGGAGTGAATAACCTGACGGTGGCTAGATTTCCTATGCTTAGTTAAAAAGATGTATGTGCCTACAGGTTTTGAGATTTTGTGTTAGAGTATATGGGAAGTCATGAGATATATACCATATATCTTTCTGGAGTAACAATTTTACTCACATTTAATAAAAACATTAATTGACATCAACACAAAGAGCACTATCGAGTGTAGGTTGTAAGATTCAAATGAAGCTCAGCTGAAAGACCTAAGCTGACAACATAGATGTAAGCTTTGTTAACATCCTATTGGTAACTGAAGGCCCGAAAATGAGTGTGATTATCAAAGACAGTGTTTAGAGTAAGAAAAAAAGAGTTTTGAAGCAGACAGAGAAGGAGCTGCACATAAAGGAGCTTGAGAGAAAGTAGTGGGAAAAGTAGCAGGTACCCTAAGACAGAGGTGTGATGGAAGCCAGGATTTCAAAGAAGAAATTGTCATGCTTGTCAAATACTGTAGAGAGTTCAAATGAGATACACATTCAAAGTGTATTCTTTAAATTTAATATTTAATAAGTGATTGGCAACACTTGACAGAAGATTTTTCAGGAAAGTTGTGTGTTGGGAAGCTCAAATAAGGTTAGAATTTTAGACTGATGAGGAGTGTTTTTTCCCTACCCCCAGAAAGTGGCTCATGTGTAGGTCACAGCTTCCCTTTGATGAAATCGTCTGGCTCCCTACAAGTGAGATTATGAGTTCCTTCTCAACTAGTTTGGAAACCTGTATACCTCCTACGTGCTGTTCAAAGCAATGAAGTGACCTCAAACTACTGGGGTTGGCAGGGGGAAATTTGAAGGAATTATCCTGACGTGAAGAAACGAGCATGTGGAACAAGAGTACTACCCATGCAAGGGCGAAGGTCTTACTTGAGGGGTGGATACCCCATGTACCATGATGTGCTTATTTCACATTGTATGCCTGCTTCAAAACATCTCATGTACACCATAAATATATATACCTACTATGTACCCACAAACATTAAAAATAAACAAACAAACACAAAACCAAATTCGCCGTTGGGTGATGAGTCTGTCTTTAAGAAAAAATGGAAAAATATTTTCCCAAGAATGGTTGAATGGTTGTTAGAGTCTTAGGTAAAGAAAAATTACTTTGTTAGGAGGGAGGAAGGAAGCCCTTATCAAAAATAAAATAAACAGGCAAAATACAGTAAAACTATGATACTCATAAGCGTTAGTAACTGTGATTTGAGACTTGCGGATCTTCACATTTTTCAGTCCTTTACTACCTGCTGTGATCTGAATGTTTGCATCACCCCAAAATTCATATGTTGAAATCCTAACCCCCAAGGTGATGGTATTTAACAAGTTGGGCCTTTGGGAAGTTATTAGGTCTGCAGCACAGCCCTCATCAATGAAGTTGTGCCTTTATAAAAGAGGCCCAAGAGAGATCCCTCCCTCCTTCCATCACATGAAGAGACAGTGAGGAGGTGCTGGTCTATGAACCTGAAAGTGAGTCTTTACAAGATCTGCACTACACTGATCTTGGACTTCCCGGCATCTGGATCTGTGAGAAATAAATTTCTGTTGTTTATAAGCCACCCAGTCTAAGGTGTTTTATGATAGCATCTGAACAGACAATGACACTTCCTAAGGTGATTTTCAAAACTAGGTATTTTCTTATATATTTTAAAAGTTAGAATGTAAAATTTGTATCATATATTTCAATAGCTAAAAAGGATATTATTTCCATTTTAAATACAACTGTTATTTTTTAAAAGACAGCCAAAAGGATTATAAATATAATAGTAATTATGTGATTAACCTATCATTCAGTATATGAACAAATTATTTTTAATATTAAAAAGGCTCATTATTTTTCTCAATGAAATTATATTTTCATCCAATTTGCCATAGAAATGTTTATCCTAGTATATATATTTATGCTTGAATGTTTCTATTAAACACCCTATCATACTTCTTTAAAATATGAATACATAATTAAATATAAAATTACATTTTTTCTAAAAATAGGCTTCAAGTATCTAAAATGTCTCCTGAAATTAGCTATTGCAATTTTTTTTTTTTTTGAGATGGAGCCTCACTCTTGTTGCCCAGGCTGAAGTGCAGTGGCACAATCTCAGCTCACTGCAACCTCCGCCTCCCGTGTTCAAGAGATTCTCCTGCCTCAGCCTCCTGAGTAGTGGGATTACAGGAATGCGCCACTGCACCTGGCTAATTTTGTATATTTAGTAGAGATGGGATTTCACCGTGTTGGTCAGGCTGATCTCGAACTCAGGTGATCTGCCCACCTTGACCTCCCAAAGTGCTGGGATTACAGGCATGAGCCACTATGCCCGGCTATTGCAAAATTTTTAACCAATTTCTCAGAGCAACAGTAGAAATCATTATAAATGAAAATTCAAAAACATAAAAAGTAATAATTTTATTGGAAAGAGATCTATCCATGAGATAACTGGGAAGGAAAGTTATGGTCCCTTGATTAAAGGAGTTTTCCTTTAGCATCTGGAAGTTTTGCATCTCTAGGCAGTGAAACAAAATTTAGGATGAGGAGAGGTACCAGAAAAATAGTGATTGTCAAAGGGGAGCCAGGAAAGGAGAACAGGCATGCAAAAAAGACTGGGGGACACTGAAAAAAGTGGTGCCAGTGCTGGCCAGAGAAGACTGTTACAGAGCACAGCAGAGGCTTTCACATGGCAGGCGTAGGAGCAGATGTAGGAAGAAAGGTGTGCATACATATAAAATGTTGTTGCTGATATTAGAGCTAGTGCATCCAACACTAGTAAAAGAAAAAAAAATTATACAAACTGACAGAAATGAAGACACTGAGCAAAGTATGAATCATATCCTGTTCTTGTAGAATTTTGTGGTTAATTCGGTTATGGGAATCAGCCACTAGAAGTTTGTATAAATGTCTTTTGACTGAGCTGTGCAGAACCAAAAAGGACAAACAGTTTCAAATAGAGGAAATTGCTTCATCTTTAGAGTGAAACTCTGGCATTTACTTAAATTTGTGTTCCAGATGTCAAATTCAACAGAAGGCAAAGGTTAGCTGTATATAGGATCTAATAAATACTTGAGAAATACACTCAGCATAGAGCCTGCCCACTGGTAAAATATTCCACACACATCTGCTTAATGAATAAGTGAACTAATTAATGAATGAATGGTCAGCATCACCACCAAAGAGGCAGAAGAATCCTGCAACCCTTTATACTGCATATAGGAACAAAGACCTGAGACTTTGACATCTGTGAAAACCTGATGCTACTGTGATAATTTTAGGAAACGTATCGATTGAACTTCTGAAAGTGATTTTAAAATGTTTATTTTAATTGTATTTTTCTAGTTCTTCCACTTTGTCATCACAAATACTCTTAGTCTAAGGTACTTATGAATTATTTCCCCAGCAGAAACACCAATTCTAATTTAAAGCCTCAAGGTTTTATTTTGAAAGGAAAAGCTAAGCTAGAGAACTGAGATTTAAATTGATTTGAGTGAATATTCAATTAATATGAAAACACCTATGAATAATGGAGATAAAAAGAATTGGGAATTAAATAGAACTATATCTCTTCAGATTTATTTATTTTAGGTTATGTAAATTAAGGTTATCTGAGAAACAAATGCCAAGATGGAATTAGATATGAAAAACATTTACTGGGAAAACATCTGCTAAGGATAAAGGCAAGAGAGTTGGAGAAGGTGAAAAGAACCTCCAAACCAAGATGCAGATCTAAACCTGTAGAAGTAGAAGGGGAAGGAAGGATGATGGGGTAGGGAGGATTTCACACTGCAGAGCAGTTCTGAGACAGTTGGGTCAGGCCAGTTGGGGAAGGAGGCCTTACACTCATACCTGTTGTAAACTGAATGTTTGTATCTCCCCAAAACTTGTATGTTAAAGCCTAATCCCCAAGAGGGGTCTTTGGGAGGTGACTAGGTTATGAGGGCAGAGCACTCAAAAATGGTATTAGTGACTTTATAAGAGTCTGAAGAGATCAGAATTCTTCCCTTCCACCATGTGAGGACACAGGTAGAAGATGCCAAATATGAATCAGAAAGTGAGCCCTCCACAGACACTAATCTTCATATTTTTCCATTCTTTACTCTTTGCTGCAGTCTGAATGTTTGTGTCCCAAACAAAATTCATACGTTGAAATTCTATCCCCCAAAGTGATGTTATTAAGAGGTGGGGCCTTTGGGAGGTGATTCAGTCTTGGGGCAGAGACCTTGTGAATGGGATTCTTAACCTTATAAAAGGGATCCAGAAAGGACCCTCCCTCCTTCCATCACATGAGCACTCAGTGAGGAGGTGCCGTTCTATGAACCTAAAAGTGGGTCTTTACAAGATCTGCAGCACCTTCATCTTGAACTTCTCAGCTTTCAGAACTGTGAGAAATATATTTTTGTTCTTTGTAAGCTACCCAGTTTATGGAATTCTGCTACAGCAGCCCAAATAAACTGAGCCATACCTCCATCATGATGGCTCATTGAGTGTGGTCACTCATTGAGTAGGCCTCAGCAGTACCTGCCAGGTGATCCAGTGAGGCAGCAGCATGGAGCACCTCTCAGTTCTGCCTGCAGTTGGAGATAAGAGCCACAGATTTTCACAGATGTAGCAAAACTGGCATAGACATGTTTTTATATTTTAATGTTTCTTATTCTAATTTCTAACATTTCAAAACAGAACATAATGGTGATTATGAAAAAAATAACAACTTATAATCATAGCCGGTCGCGGTGGCTCACGCCTGTAATCCCAGCACTTTGGGAGGCCAAGGCGGGTGGATCACCTGAGGTCGGGAGTTCGAGACCAGCCTGACCAACATGGAGAAACACCATCTCTACTAAAAATACAAAATTAGCGAGGCGTGGTGGCACATGCCTATAATCCCAACTACTAGGGAGGCTGAGGCAGGAGAATCACTTGAACCTGGGAGGCGGAGGTTGCGGTGAGCCGAGATCGTGCCATTGCACTCCAGCCTGGGCAACAAGAGTGAAACTCTGTCTCAAAAATAATAATAATAATAATAATAATAATAATAATAATAATATCATAGTTCATTAGATTTACTTATAAGCACATGTAAACACATATGAGTAAATGTCACACAGATACAAAGGCACACAGATCAATCTTAGTAATCTGAAGATCTACACTTTAAAGTCTTGGTTATATATTATGACTAAATATTTGAAATATATAGAAGAAACTACTGAGCCCTTTAAAAAAAAAATTAACCAAGAAAGGCCAAGAACAAAGATAATGTCTGATGGGCTCTGGAGGTCAGTTTCTCTGCAGAAACAATGACAAACTTTAACCCTGGACAACCAGTGTTTTGAAAATAGGCACTTCTGCTCAATGAATTACATGTGTGTGTTTTTCCCTAAGCCAATATGAGCTGCAGTTTTCCTCTGTCATTACTCACATTTCTTGCTTTCTTTTTTGATACTTGGTTTCTAGGGAACTAAACAAATAAAAATATCAAAATTGTTGAAAAGAATTCCATAAACAAAGAATTGTTTATAGAATATAAAATGGCATTGTGCATTAATAATAGGTACAATGATCTGATTTTAAAAATCAAAAATTAGTCCATAAACGATATAAATAAGGTTGACATTTCAGTTTGATATAGAAAGAATGGATTTAAAAAAATAATCATTTCTTTATAAAGGAAATGTTTGTGCCTCATCTTTATGCTAAAATGAAATTCTGTTACCCAAGTTTAAGTTTTAAAAAGTTGTATGGAAGTGGTACATGCACATGATAAAATATAAAGTAATTCTGGATTATAATAAAAAGCAACAGTTTTTAGCCATATTTTTCCCACTCCTCACAGAGACTTACTTTTATATTTTCCTATTTTAATTCTCCTGCTGATTAACTTCATAACTACAATTTACTTACATCCCTATTTCTTGATTTATTAGCCTTGATATCATATCTGTAAATAACCACAATGAAACATGCAGATTTGGCTCCAGGTTAAGTCATCCTCATTTCAAAAGTCATCATCCACTTTCCATTTAACAAAAAATTTGTTGAAATCTATCACCTGCTGGCTGGGCATGGTGGCTTACACCTGTAATCCCAGCACTTTGGGAGGACGAGGCAGGCAGATCATCTGAGGTCAGGAGTTTGAGACCA
The DNA here is from genome assembly GCF_029289425.2 of Pan paniscus. Lineage (NCBI taxonomy): Eukaryota > Metazoa > Chordata > Mammalia > Primates > Hominidae > Pan > Pan paniscus. The sequence continues at coordinate 115,664,851 of NC_073253.2, read as the reverse complement.
GCCTGGCCAACATGGTAAAACTCTGTCTCTCCTAAAAATACAAAAAAAAAAAAAAATGTCTGGGCATGTTGGCAGGTGCCTGTAATCCCAGCCGCTTGGGAGGCTGAGGCAGGAGAATCATTTGAACCCGGGAAATGGAGGCTGCAGTGAGCTGAAATTGTGCCACTGAACTCCAGCCTTGGCCACAGAGTGAGAGTCCATCTCCAAAAAAGAAAAGAGAGAGAAATGAGAAGCTGAATTAAAAACTCGAGAAAAAAATGAGTAAAAATAAAAATACTACATGTATTTCTATAATGCATGTGTGTATGTACAATGGAACCTGGGGAATGTAACCTGGGAGAGCCATTCTAAGCAGAAAACCAAGATTAGAGAGAGAGAGAGATAGAACTTAAGGACTAAATGTGTTTTTATTAAAGGATCAGAAACATAATTCAGAGAAAATAATTAACTGAGAAAAAATTATCTGCTCCATACATAAAGTATTAATATCTTTCTTGTATAAAGAGGCATAAACACAAAAATAAAGGTGGACAACATTATATGAGGGATATGAAGGTAAATGCTGAAGCCAAACTTCTTGGCTTCAAACCTTGAATCTTCCACCTATTTGTCAAGTGGGGATAAATTTAATACTATTTTCATATTAGGAAAGTTTTGAGAGTGTGATGATTAGGTACACATAAAGTACTTAGAAAGTACCTGTAATGTAAAGTACCCAATAATTGGTAGCTATGAATTTTTATTAATATTGTAACTATTTAGGACACATTAATGAAAAAAATGGGCAAAAAATATGAAGAAGAAATCTCCTAAAGAACTGCAATAGTTGTTAATAAATGTGAAGCAGAGGATATAAGTTATAGGCAAGATATATCGTTATTCAATTACTTGGTTGAAGACAATGTCAGTAGAATTTATAGGTATGTAGGAAATTGAGTATCCTCAAATATTTTTGTGAATTGTGTATAAACTATTCAGTTTTTCTGAAGAGGACCTTGACCCATGATTCTAAAGCTTTAAATATGTGCATTCTTTTAATTCTACAAATTCTAATTCTAGATATTGATCTTAAAAAATAATCAGACAAGTTCTTTGGAATTCTCAATGCATTAGTGTATATCATAAAATAATAAAAACTACTTACACTAAAAGCAATGGGGGATGCATACAAAATTACTGAATATTATACAATGATATTCTGTCAAGATGAAATGTGGAATATGAAATAAGATCAAAAGTAAATGTATGGCACATGAGTCTGTACACATCAGATAAAATCAATAAGCAGGCAGCAAAATGGTATATATAATATTATATTATACATTATATATTATATATAAGATATATAAAGTATAATATAATGTATTATATATTACAGTTACTTTAAAAATAATATGTCTATCATATCTATAATTTTAAATTTTCACCTGGATATTCCAATATTATATAGATACTGTCACATTGTTATCTATATCACAGGATGTAAAATTTACAAATAAAGAATTTGGAAGGTTGAAAACATAATTGTTTATCACTTTCTCTGATTTCTTTTTTGACAATATTAATATAAAATTCTAACAGCAAAGACAAATTATTTACATAATTAAAATCTAACCATTTATTGTAATAATTTCCATTTAGCATTTTTTTCTTTAATTTAGAAGTATAGAGAAGGGGTCTTAATAACAGTATTACAGAATTTAAATATTGGCTAACACACTTTTTTTAATGTGAAGGCAGAAATGTTCATTAACTTGCGTTCTAAAACCCGACTTTACACAGCTGGAAAAATAAAACTCAATGTGATTGTTAACTCTGGTATCCAGCATTAAGATAACTTTACTTATCTGGAAACTGAGGTTTTGATCTTGTTGTAATATACATGTACTCATATATTAATGTTATAGAACCCTACGCTAAGTCAATTTTGCTCACAGGAGTAGGTAAATATAACAAGATATAATATTTTAAAACAGAAGATAAATACATAACATTTCACTGTCTTCTAAATACAAATGTTCCTCAACTTACAGTGGGGTTATGTCCCCATACACCTAGGGTAAGTTGAAAATATCTTAAGTCAAAAATGGGCATTTTGTAGACATAATGAATGGGCATTTTGTAGACATGATGAACATTTAAACACAATATTCAAATATCTTGGGCAACCCAGTACATTTTTGAATATCATTGTTGAGCCTTGTCATCCTGTGGCTGACTGGGATCTGTGGTTTGCTGCTACTGCCCAGAATTTCAAGAGTATTCTGCCACATACCACTAGTACTATAAAAGATCAAAATTCAAAATTCAAAGTATGGCTTCTACTGAATGTGTATCATTTTCACACCATTGCAATGTTGAAAAATCATAAGATGAGCCATAGGTAAGTTGGAAGCTGTCTATAGTTAACTGAATTTTCTATCTGAAAAATAAATTTATTATTTATATGATTTCTAATTCAATCCCTAACCAGCATATAACTCAATGTATTTGGAAAATAGTGTCTTTAAGATAAAGCATATATTCTAAGAAATCTCAAATGCTAGGGCTTTTAATACAGGCATATGTTGTTGCATTGGGATTTTTCTTTGTTTGTTTGTTTTTACAAATTGATGGTTTGTGACAATCCTGCATTGAGCAAGTTCATCAGAAACATTTTCCAACACCACGTACTCACACTGTGCCTCTGTGTCATATTTTGAGAATTCTCACAATATTTAAACTTCAACAATATATAATTATTATTATTATATCTGTTGATGGTGACTTGTGATCAATGATTATTTTAATGTTGCTATTCTAATGGTTTTGAGGCACCACAAATGACACTTATATAAGACCACAACCTTAACTGATAAATGTTGTGTGTGTTCTGACTGTTCCACTGACTGGTCCTTCTCCATCTTTCTCTCTCTCCTGAAGCATCTCTATTCCCTGAGAAAACAGTATTAAAATTAGGCTGATTAAACTCCCTACCATGACTTGTAAGTATTCATGTAAAGGAAGTTTTTCGTATCTCTCACTTTAAATGAAAAGCTAAAAATTATTAAACTTAGTGAGGAAGGCATTTCAAAAATAAAGTTGGGCCAAAAGCTAGGCCTCTTGTGTCAAACAACAAAGCTGTGAATTCAAAGTAAAAGTTCTTGAAGGAAATTAAAAGTACTATTCCAGTGAAGACCTGAATGACAATAAAGCAAAACAGCCTTATTGCCGATATGAAGAAAGTCTGAGTGGTCTGAATAAAAGATCAGACCAGCCACAACATTCCCTTTAGACAAAGCTTAATCCAGGGTAAAGCCCTAAATCCCTTCAATTCTATGAGGAAGCTGCAGAAGAAAAGTTGGAAGCTAGCAGATGCTGGTTCATGAGGTTTAAAGGAAGGAGCCATCTCTATAACATAAAAGTGCAAGGTGAAGCAGCAAGTGCTGATGTAGAAGCTGCTGCAAGTTATCCAGAAGATTTAACTAAGATAATTGATGAAGGTAGCTGCACGAAATAACAGATTGTCAATGTAGACAAAGCCTTGTAATGAGAGATGTCATCAAGGACTTTCATAGTGAAAGAGAAGTCAATGCCTAACTTCAATGCTTCAAAAAACAGGCTAACCCTCTTGTCAGGGGCTAATGCAGCCGATTACTTTAACTGAAGCCAACGCTTATTTACTATTCTGGACATCCTAGGGGACTTAAGAATTTTGCTAAATTTACTCTGCCTGTGCCCCCAGAAACAGAATAACAAAGCCAGGATGACAGTACATCTATTTACAGCATGGTTCACTGAATATTTTAAGCCCATGTTGAGATCTACTGTTCAGAATAAAAGATTTATTTCAAAATATTACTGTTCATTGACAATGCACTTGGTCACTCAAGAACATTAATGAAGATATACAAGATTAATGTTGTTTTCATAGCTGTTAACACAATATCTACTCTGCAGCCCAAAAATCAAGTTGTAATTTTGACTTTCAAGTCTTATTTTCCAGGAAATACATTTCATAAGGCTCTAGCTGCTGTAGACAGTGGTTACTCTGATGGATCCTGGCAAAATAAGTTGAAAACCTTCTGGAAATAATTCACCATTCTAGATGCCATTAAGAATATTTGTAATTCATGGGAGGATGGTAACATGTCAACATTAAAAGGCATTTGGAAGAAGTTGATTCCAACCCTCATGGATGATTTTGAGGAGTTCAAGACTTCACTGAAGGAAGTAATGGCAGATGTGATGGAAACAGCAAGAAAAGTAGAATTGTAAGTGGAGCTTGAATATGTGACTTAATTGCTACAATCTCACAGTCAAACTTGAATGGATCAAGAGTTGCTTCTTTTCAATGAGAAAAAAAATGGCTTTTTGAGATTAAACCTGCTCTTGGTGAAGGTACTGTGAATATTGCTGATATGACAACAAATAATTTAGAATATTTTGGAAACTTATTTGATAAAGAAGCAGGAGTGTTTAAGAGGATTGACTCCAATTTTGAAAGAATTTCTACTGTGAGTAAAATGCTATCAAACAGCATCATATACTATAGACAAATCTTTCAGGAAAAGAAGAGTCTATTAATGTAGCAAAATTACTTGTTGTTATATTTTAAGAAATTGCCACAGCCACCCCAACATTCAGCAACCATCACCATTGTTAGTCAGCAGCCATCAATATGAAGGCAAGACTCTCCACCAGCAAAGAGATTATGGATCCCTGAAGGCACAGATGATTGTTATGATGTTTTAGCATTAAAGTTTTTTTTTTTTTTGAGATGGAGTCTCGCTCTGTCACCCAGGCTGGAGTGCAGTGGCACAATCTCGGCTCACTGCAAGCTCCGCCTCCTGGGTTCATGCCATTCTCCTGCCTCAGCCTCCTGAGTAACTGGGACTACAGGTGCCCGCCACCACGCCTGGCTAATTTTTTGTATTTTTAGTACAAAAAATTAGAGACCAGTTTTCACCATGTTAGCCAGAATGGTCTCAATCTCCTGACCTCGTGATCTGCCCACCTCGGCCTCCCAAAGTGCTGGGATTACAGGCTTGAGCCACCACGCCTAGCCACATTAAAGTATTTTTAAATTAAGGTATATGTGTTTTTTAAGATGTAGTGCTATGACATTTAATAGACTGCAGTGTAATGTAAACATAAATTTATATGCAATGAGAAGCCAAAAAGTTTGTGCGTCTTGCTTTATTACAACGTTTGCTTTATTACTGTGTTCTGGAAACAAACGCGCAGTATCTTCGAGGTATGCCTGTTGTATTAGTCCATTTTCACACTGCTGATAAAGATATACCTGAGACTGGGTAATTTAGAAAGGAGAGAGGTTTAATTGACTCACAGTTCAATATGACTGGGGTGGCCTCACAATCATGGCAGAAGGCAAGGGGGAGCAAAGTCACATCTTACATGGATGGCAGCAGGCAAAGAGAGAGCTTGTATAGGGAAACTCCCCCTTATAGAACCATCAGATCTCATGAGACTTATTCACAATCATGAGAACAGCACTGGAAAGACCCGCCCCCATGATTCAATTACTTCCCACCAGATTCCTCCCACAACACATGGGAATTGTGGGAGCTGCAATTCAAGATGACATTTGAGTGTGGAAAGAGCCAAAGGATATCATTTTGCCCCTGTCCCCTCCCAAATCTCATGTCTTCACATTTCAAAACCAACCATGCCTTCCCAACAGTACCTCAAAGTCTTAAGTCATTTCAGCATTAACTCAAAAGTCATGATTCAATGAGTCATTTCAGCATTAACTCAAAAGTTCACAGTCCAACATCTCATCTGAGACAAGGCAAGTCCCTTCCACCTATGAGCCTGTACAATCAAAAGCAAATTAGTTACTTCCAAGATACAACAGAGGTGCAGGCATTGGGTAAATACACCCATGCCAAATGGGGGATATTGGCCAAAACAGAGGGTACAGGCCCCCTGCAAGTCTGAAATCCAGCAGGGCAGCCAAATCTTACGGGGTAAGTCAAATCTTACCGAAGATTTGACAGGGTAAGTCAAATCTTACCGAAGATTTGACAGGGTAAGTCAAATCTTACCGAAGATTTGACAGGGTAAGTCAAATCTTACCGAAGATTTGACAGGGTAAGTCAAATCTTACCGAAGATTTGACAGGGTAAGTCAAATCTTACCGAAGATTTGACAGGGTAAGTCAAATCTTACCGAAGATTTGACAGGGTAAGTCAAATCTTACCGAAGATTTGACAGGGTAAGTCAAATCTTACCGAAGATTTGACAGGGTAAGTCAAATCTTAACAAAATGGTCTCCTTTGACTCCATGTCTCACATCCATGTCACGCTGATACAAGAGGTGGGTTCCCAGGATGTTGGGCAGCTTCACCCCTGTGGCTTTGCAGGGTACAGCCTCCCTCTTGGCTACTTTCATGGGCTGGTATTGAGTGTCTGTGGCTTTTCCAGGTGCACGATGCAAGATGTCAGTGGATATACCATTCTGGGGCCTGGAGGATGATGGCCTTCTTCTGATAGCTCCACTAGGCAGTGCCCCAGTAGGGACTCTGTGGGGGCTCCAACCCCACAATTCACTTCTGCACTGCCCTAGCAGAGGTTCTCCATGAGGGCCCTGCCCCTGCAGCAAACTTCTGGCTGGGCATCCAGGTATTTCCATACATCATCTGCAATCTAGGCAGAGGTTCCCAAACCCCAGTTCTTGACTTTGGTGCACTCACAGGCTCAACACCACATGGAAGCTGCCAAGGCTTGGGGCTTGCATCCTCTGAAGCCACGACCTAAGTTCTACATTGACTTCTTTCAGCCATGGCTTGAGCAGCTGGGATGCAGGGCACCAAGTCCCTAGGCTTCACACAGCAAGAGGACCCTGGGCCCAGGCCCAGGAAACCATTTTTTCCTCCTAGGCATCAGAACCTTTGATGGGAGGGGCTGCTGTGAAGACCTCTGATATGCCCTGGAGACATTTTCCCCATTGTCTTGGTGATTAACATTCAGTTCATGTTTACTTATGCAAATTTCTGCAGCTGGCTTGAATTTCTCCTCAGAAAAATGATATTTTCTTTTCTATCACATTGTCAGGCTGCATATTTTTCAAACTTTTATGCTCCCTTATAAAACTGAATGCCTTTAACAGCACCCAAGTAACCTCTTGAATGCTTTGCTGCTTAGAAATTTCTGCTAGATACCCTAAATCATCTCTCTCAAGTTTAAAGTTTCACAAATCTCTATGGCAGGGACAAAATGCTGCCAGTCTCTTTGCTACAACTAACAAGAGTCACCTTTGCTCCAGTTCCCAACAAGTTCCTCATTTCCATCTGAGTTCACCTCAGCCCGGACTTTATTGTCCATATTGCTATAAGCATTTTGGGTAAATTCATTCAACAAGTCTCTAGGAAGTTCTAACCTTTCCTACATTTTAGTGTCTTCTTCTGAGCCCTCCAAAATGTTCTATCCCCTGCCTCTTACCCAGTTCCAAAGTCGCTTCCACATTTTCAAGTATCTTTACAGAAGTGCCCCACTCTACCAATACCAAGTTACTGTATCAGTCCATTTTCACACTGCTGATAAAGACATATCTGAGACTGGATAATTTAGAAAGGAAAGAGATTTAATTGACTCACAGTTCCACATGCCTGGTGAGGCCTCACAATCATGTTGGAAGACAAGGAGGACCAAAGTCATGTCTTACATAGATGGTAGCAAGCAAAGAAAAATCCTTTGCAGGGAAACTCCACTTAGAAAACCATCAGATCTTGTGAGACTTTTTCACTATCATGAGAACAGTATGGGTGAAATTGCCCAGATGATGCAATTACCTCCCACCAGTTTCCTCCCACAACACGTGGGAATTGTAGGAGCTACAATTCAAGATGAGCTTTGGGTGGGGACACAGCAAAACCATATCACCTGTATAACTTAATATGTAATTCCCTAAACAATCTCCACACATATTTTAAATTATTTTATGTAAAATATATAATTGGATTGGCTATTGGCTGAGTAGTGTCACCCAAAATTCATATGTTGAAGTCCTAATTCCCAGAACCTCAAAATGTGACTCTTTGAAGTTAGGGACTTTAAGGAAGTAATGAAGTTAAAATGGTATTATTAGGGTAGGCCCTAATCCAATTTGAATGGTGTCCTTGTTAGAAGAGAAGACTAGGACACAGACAGGCACAGAGAGAAGATCATGTGAAGAAACAAGGAGAAGATAGCCATCTACAAGCCAAGAAGAGAAGTCTCAAAAGAAATCAAATCTGCTGACACCTTGATCTAAGATTTCCAGTTTCTATAAATTGTGAGAAAATAAATTTCTACTGCTTAAGACACCAAGTTGGTGGAATATGGTCTGGAAGCCACAGCAAACTAATACATTATCTATTGACTATTTGATGAATCCAGATATTATACTTTATTCTTTTTTCTGTTTTGCAATGTTTCCATACAGATACTGTCAACATTATGTAAAAATGGCCATAAGCCTTGACATACCCAACATATAATGAAGATGCTTGATGTATCAAAATATCATATAGTAATTCCCAATGTATTATCTAAATCAAAAGGCTGAGAGAATTTTAAGATTACAGTGAACATGCTTCTCCAAAAAGAGGTTTTGTTACTTATTGATTATCTGACCAAAACAACTCTAAACTTTAAGAGCAGTGAAATTATAAGAGTTCCTATTACTTAGGGCTTTTGTATGAACTAAATAATACATGTAGTCAATTATGGCATTGTCTGCCTGAAAGTGTTAGTAAACCCTATCATTATTTTTGTGGAAAAAAAATTAAGTGCTTTTTTTTTTACAGTTTGTCTTTAAGAATGTTTTGATTCTTATTTCTACTTGCTTGAATTCTTAACTTTCTACAATAAAATATATAATATATATTTGGAACAATAAAGTTAGTGAGAAAAAAACAAAAAGCTAGTTATAGCAAGGTATAAATACATTAAATAAAAATTGTCTATTTTATACATATATATATAAACACATATATTCCTCTGTAATTGATTCTTATTTTCTTTTTTGTATTCTTAACTTGATTCTTTGTTATAGTTTTCATCTCTTTCCTTACCAGATTGTTTATAGTACTTGGAAGTCTGTGCTTATGCTTATTCTGATCCTTTTCCTGTTTTAACCAATTTGCTCCTGATCCTGATTTTCTCCTTTCCATTTAAAAAAAAACAAAATATATTTCATTGCAGGCTAATTATTACTAAATATTTTCTAGCTTTTGGTGGCTGATATAGAACTCTAGAGATTGCTACATGACAATCTTTCTAAAATGCTAAAGATAGCTTTGCTGGTTTTTAAAATACTGTTTCTGTGATCCTAAGTCCTAATGGTTGGTATTGAAACTGAGCATAAGTAACCTAGATGCTCCTGGCTTGAATCAGGTTTTTGTACTTAGATATAGCAGGCTACCTAAAGAACCATCTCAAATTAAGTAAACTATGCCTTGACAAAGAAATCCCTCCACTCAAACATTAAATTTCCCTTTATTTTTGGTCTACTATTTTGATTTTTAAATTTATAACAAATGAATTATATTTTTTAATTAAGAAATTAATATTTTGAGCAAATATCAAAGAAAATGGCATGCTTTTAATAAGATACTGCTTTTTCATATTGTATGCTATTTGTCTCCATCACTCTGGTAAGGTTATAGCAATGCATGTTATTTCAGAGAATAATTTACGTAAAGGGCAATATGCTGAAAATATTCAATCTTGTATCTGACATGTTTTTGGTTCTTTGTTAATTTATTTCTCTATTTGGCTTCTTTTGTTTTTGCTCATCCTTCTTGCTTCATTTTTTCCATGAACTGATAGTTACTGAGAGCCAACCCAGATAAAATGTAGTGAGTCTTCAGCTCCTGAGGCTTGCATAATCTCCTTAAAGTAATTTATTATTGTCAAAGTGAAACATTTTCCAGAGTAAAAGAGTCTAATGATTTGTATTTTGGTTTAAGAAAAAGTTTTACTCATGCATAAAGATTCAGGCAACTGTCTGTCCAGGAGAAGCAGCAACCATAACTTACAATTACTGTACATATTGGCTATTACTCATACATCTAAGGCATATGGCTCATTGAACCTATTTTAGATATGACATAAAACAAAAACATAACTTTCTTTTAAAAAAGGAGAATACTAACATTATTAATGATTTGTTTGGGATGAGAAAAACAAGTTAAAAGAAAGGGACTGAAAGAGGTTACATAATGCTACACAATGATCTACTGCAAGCAAGTCCACTACAGAGTGACAGACTCCTTTCACTGCTTTAATGTGATAGTTTTTCCCTTGGCTCTTAAGGTGGAATGGAGCAGTCAAATAAGTTTAATACCCTATGTTGCATCTACTGCAAAAAGATAGTAACTCATAGACATGCAAACAAATAAAATCAAATATAAATCTTGTTCTTCCTTGGGCAATAAAGAAATGAAAACGAACTAATTTGATAGGGTAGCCTATATACATTCCATTGTGTTATTAAAATTATATCAAGAAGATAGAACAAAAGCCTTTATCATATTATTCTGACCTCATGTCTTTCTTTGTAAAAAGATGGAAAACGTTCTCCCTAAGTAAATTATTAACTAATAGAAATTCCTTATAGAAATCTTATGAGGATGACATCCGGAATAAATTCAGCAGGCAAGTATGCCATCAAAATATTGGTCATTTTTTCCTACTGAATGGAGTGGGAGCTGAACCCGACATATTCATTATTTGTCTAACATGTTTTATATATGGTTCACACAGAATGGTGTTTATGGTATTGCTGCAAATTCAGGTATTTTGGGAATTCACTTCCATTATAGTTTCACAGACATTGACTTGTGTTTAGAAAAAATGAGAATTTAGTGTTTTAAAAAAGGTGTTCTTTGCAATTTCTCCTTTTAGAGTTAAGCTAATCATAATTTTGATCCAAAACAATGTCCTACCTCTGCCAAGTTAATATCAATGTTCTATTTATTCAACTTCCAGTTTTTAAATTTTACTAATATTTTGCTTCAGTGAATTACACAATATTCTCTCTGTGTGCCTGCAAAATTCCCACTGCAAATAAGATCATTTTAAGTGTACATAAAGTGTCAAATTATTTAAGTAGATTTTTGAAGATATTAAAAGCTCTATATGACTTATTTTTTCTTACAGAAGTGTTTGCTTTATAAATAACAAAGCAGAAAAAGAAACAACTAAATAGGTAACTGCATAAATATTGGTACATTTAAAACATGGAATGAGATGCTTTCATTGTGCTTATATGGAAAGACCTCCTAAGACATGTTCAAATGTTTCGTGTAAGATACTTCATTTCTCACATGGCCAGATTTTCACAATTTTATTTTGCATAGACATTTCCCCCTGAATTTATGTATTTGCACGAGTCATAATTTCTCCTGTCTCTTTCTCTTATTTTTCCTTCATTCATTCATTCAACAAATGTTTGCTTAGTGCCTGAAATGTGCTAGGCACTGAGGGACGTACTGATATTGAGTGGTGAATAATAGAGAAGATGCTGGATCTCCAGGAACTTATGTTCTAGACTTTACATTATTATGATACCTATGAAGGCTCAGTTCCACCCTAGACTAATTGACTGAGGTGGATGGAGAGCTCTGGTACCCCCTCTCCTTCTCCACTCATCCAGTGGTCTTGGACATACACTCATAAGTAGACCAAGGATGCAGAATACCCAACTCACTCTGCCATGCAACTTTGACCATGTAAATGATTGCTTGATGCTGACATTAATCTCCATGTGAATTCCCAATGCTGTTCCCATTCTCAAATGAACTCCAGGCCTCTCCAAAGCTTAATAGCCCTTTCCTAATATCCGTTGGCTCAATGCCTTAGTGAGAAAAGTGAACTTTTTATTTGATACCCACCAATATCGCAGGGCTTGCTATAGCAGTCTGCCTGGTTTTTCTCTATTTGTCTGGGGATGAGGCCTCTTGTCAACTGAAAGTGTGCATTTCTGAGGACCGGAGTCAACCCTTAACTTCTGTCTTTTGTTTAGACTTCATCTTCATTGGTGACACATCACAGAAGCTGAGGTCCATCATGGATTTCTAAAGATAATTCATCCAGATGCCTCTTTGGTCAGCTCCACTAACCAGCTGGAACACATCATTTCTTCCTCTCCAATCCCAGCACCAATTATTCACCCAAGTAATGACCAGACGTTACCAGCTTACTTGGAAATAGTGTCCTGTGGTTCCAGCTGATTCTCTGTCTCTGACAACTGCTGGGAAGCCTCCATAGGCCTCTTCCTTCCCACGCTGCATCATTCCAATATAGCTACCAGGAAACTCTGTCATGCAGATGATAGATCTCATGTGTCTCTAAATCTGCACACCATCACCTATCTGCCTCTTGTTGCCTATTATGTTCCTTCTATTAATGAATTCATACAAATACATACATTTTATTTATAAGAATTCTTGCCTTCTGTCCCTTTCTCATTCAAACAAAATTTATTGTTATATTCTCTCTTGATTTCTTATGAAAGAAATTAAAACATTTTACCTACTCAACCCTTTGTCTTATAAATAACTACAAACTTCCAAAATAATTCTTCAAAATCTGATACTTTGGGAAATTATATTTTACAATTCATTTCAAGTAGGCATCCAAATATTGGTTTTCAATAGTATATCGTTGTTGAACATAATTATTCAAAGATAAAATGAAGAAGTACAAATTTTCTCATGAGGTAAATTGATGGCCAAATTGTGGCTTAATTTCCAGAGACTGAAAATGGAATTGGACTCTATTTCATTTTACTCCATATATCTATATTTTTGTGGGTATATTTAAATTCTTGTGCTATTAAACTTGCTAAGTATATTCCTTGTGTAATAGGCAAAATTTTTTTTTTTTTTTTTTTTTTTTTTTGAGACGGAGTCTCGCTCTGTCGCCCAGGCTGGAGTGCAGTGGCGCGATCTTGGCTCACTGCAAGCTCCGCCTCCTGGGTTCACGCCATTCTCCTGCCTCAGCCTCCCGAGTAGCTGGGACTACAGGCGCCCGCTACCACGCCCGGCTAATTTTTTGTATTTTTAGTAGAGACGGGGTTTCACCGTGTTAGCCAGGATGGTCTCGATCTCCTGACCTCGTGATCCGCCCGCCTCGGCCTCCCAAAGTGCTGGGATTACAGGCGTGAGCCACCGCGCCCGGCCCGCAAAATTTTTTTTTTGGCCAATGAACAAAACTGTTAGCTCATAGTTTAGTATTTAATACCTACATAGGAAATCCTAATTCATAACTCAAGATTTGGTGTTTTTTTCAAAACTACCTATAATTCTTAGGTTTTACAGAAATTCTGTAATGCAGGCTGCAAAACAACTATTTAAAAGTGAGCAAAATGCCTGTCTACTATTAGTATAAAATGGCCCTGACTCTGCGGAATGATAGAGGATCCCTGGGTATGCTTAGATTTGTAATGAACAGCTTTAAGAAAATTCTCTAGTGGCTGCCTTGATTTTTCTAAATGTCATGTTCCTGGGATTAGCACTTTCCTATGTTAAGAACATGCCTACAAAGTGAAATATATGTGGTGCACAGTAGAGATTGGAGTACAAACTGCATTCTATATGTGCTAATACTTACATGGACTTAAATGTGATAAAACAGTAGAATCAAAACTTGAGGTGGGCTAAGTAATATTAGAAAGAAATCTTAGCTATGGGAAAGAACAGAAGAACAGGTTTCTTTTTTTCTTTTTTCTTTTTTTTTTTTTTTTTCACACAGAATCTCACTCTGTCACCCAGGCTGGAGAACAGTGGCATGATCTTGGCCCACTGCAACCACCACCTCCTGGGTCCAAGCAACTTTCCCGCCTCAGCCTCCTGAATAGCTGGGATTACAGGCCCTGCTACCACATCCAGCTATTTTTTTTTCTTTTGTATTTTTAGTAGAGACAGGGTTTCACCATGTTAGCCAGGCTGGTGTCAAACATCTGACCTCAGGTGATCCACCCGCCTCTGCCTCCCAAAGTGCTAGGATTACAGGCATCGAACAAGTTTCTAATAGAAAGTTAGAATCAAATTCAATGAGCAGCTACTTAATTTACTAAGAAAACAAAAATAAGAACAGGAAATAAATGTATCTGAATTTCCATCAAGGAAAACTTTAAAATGGAATATTTAAGTGCAAGTTAACTATAAAACATACTTATTTAATAACATAAAAGCAATAAATGACCTCTGGATTGACTGACCTATTAATTATATTTTATATAAAATATGTATGTAACCTCCTTCCTCTCATTTTAAAATAAAATCAAAATGCTCATCAACATGTTGTCAAATATAATCCCTACTAATAGTATAGTCCAAATGATGCCAACCTGTCTTTTGATCTAAGTGAATGGAGCCACTTGCTGATTAAATAAATAAACACAGTGGTCTGGACAACATATCTGGCTGAATTGTAATACCTCTGAAACTTCTGTTTATCTTTACATGAGGCTATGCATTGAGTCACATAGCATATCTAATGCATGTTCTCTGTAGGGTATTGGGCATCATTTTTTAAAAAACTCTGATCATCAGATCATCCTTGTGATTATAGTGCGAGAGAGAAACAAAATCCTTTGATTTTATAAGTTACCTTGATGCAACATTTGATTTATTAAAGTCATTTACACCAAAACTAACTAAAAAAACTAAAAATGTGGAGCTCTATATTTTGTATCTACCATTAAACTCACTTAGAAGAATGGTCCAGGGTAGCACTTGAAAAAACAAAGCAGCATATATTCTGTGTATAAATTTTCATTTTCAGCTCTGAATCTTACCTATTAAAATTAGCGGGTTCCTAAAGCATAGGAGAGATGCATGACCAGAGAATCAAAAATCCTTGATCCTAGTCCTGTTTTTGCCAATGATGCCCATTATCACCACTCCTATTAAAAATAGTACTAGAAGCCCTAGCCAGAGCCATCAGGCAAGAGAAAGAAATAAGAGTCATACAAATAGGAAAAGAAGAAGTCAAACTATCTCTCTTCACTGATGATATGATTCCATACCCAGAAAACCCTAAAGACTCTGCCTAAAGGCTACTAGAACTGATAAATGACTTCAGTAACATTTCAGGATATAAAATCAATGTACAAAAATCAGTAGTATTTCTATACAGCAATAATATCCCGGTTAACAGTCAAATCCAGAACACAATCCCATTTGCAATAGCCACAAAGAAAATGAGATACTTAGGAATACAGCTAACCAAGATGGTGAAAGTCCTCTATAGGAGAACTATAAAACACTGCTGAAAGAAATCAGAGGCGACAAAAATAAATGAAAAAACATTCCATGCTTATGGATTACAGGATCAATATCATTAAAATAATCATGCTGCCCAAAGCAATCTACAGATTCAATGCTGTTTCTATCAAACTACCAATGCCATTCTTCACAGAATTAGAAAAACCTTTTCTAAAATTCATATGGAACCAAAAAGTAGTCCAAATAATCAAAACAATCCTAAGCAAAGAGAACAAAGCTGCAATCATCACATTACCAGACTTCAAACTATAATATAAGGCTACAGTAACCAAAACAACATGGCATTGGTACAAAAACAGACACACAGGCCAATGCAACATAATACAAAACTTAGAGGGGAAAGGCCACAAACTTACAAGCATCTGTAATGGTTTAAATCCTAAGTATCTTCCCTCAATTTCATGTATATTTTATTCTATTTGGCAGTGACTGTTCCACAGTTTTGTTAAAAATAAAGCCTTATTTTTCTGTCCTTATTTATTTTTATTCCACCAAAATCACAGAGGAAAGTAGAGTTAGCAGTGACTTTAAACAATAACTTTTAATCACAAAACTTCACACTAAGTTTATCAAACAAAAGTTTCCATCAAATACCATTATTGTCACAGGATCCTTAGGGTGTTGCTTCACTATCTGAAAACCTCTGTGGCCAGCGGCTCCTCTGCTTGAGTTTTGCTCATGCCTGCTGGGCTCATTCTTTTCACTCAGCCCAACAGGCTGCACTCAGCTAGCACTACTGGCATGGATCCCATGCCTGCCAAGGGTGAGCCAGGTGTGGAGCAGCAAGGGGTGTGTGAGTAAGCAAGTGCAAGGTCCAGCCACTGTGCACAGCCAGGCATGCCAGCTGCAGCAGAGCGGGCAGCTCCAGGTGCTGACACAGGTGCTGCCTCTGTGCAAGGCTGCAGTTGAACCAGGTGTACCACAAGTGGCTTCCGCTGAGGGCACTGGGGAATGAGGTGGTGCCCAAAACTTGGAGATGCCAGGAACCACAGAACCCCAAAGAGGGTGTTACAGTGTGTCACAGCCCAGACTCAGGAAACCCAAGGTCTGGACCTGCAAAAGGGCCACAGCTCTTCTCTCCTTCTCGCCACCCACAGTGTAGAGTGCAGGTGGGCTTATTTCAGCCCGTTTGTGTTGCAGCTCCTTCAGTCCTGCCACCCTGCTCTGGCCAGCAGCACCTGGCCTAGCCCAGTCCCACCACTACATGGGCTGGCTCAGTCCATTACGTGGAGCAGCCACCCAGTGCCAACAGAGGGCGAGAGTGCTATAATGTTACAGCAGTTCTGGCTTAGGGAACCCCAAAGTCTGGGCCTCCAGAAGGGTTGCCATTCTTCACTCCCACAGTCCAGGAGTGTGTCACTGCCTGTAGCTCAGTGAGCCTGCCAGAAACGTGTTACAGCTCCTTTTGCTCCTACTGTTTGGTCTTGTCCCACATCCAGGAAGAATGATGTTACTCTGACAACTGAAGGGTGAGCAAGGTGGAGCAGAGCTTTATTGAGCAACAGAACAGCTCTCAGGAGAACTGAAGTGGATAGCTTCTTTCTGCAGGCAGGTTGTCCCCACGAGTGTGTCAGTCTGGCTAAGTCAGGGATTTTTATGTGCTCAGAATGGAGGAAGTCCATGCTCATTGGTCCATGGGTAGCCATAGGTGGGCCTGGAAAAAGCATCATCCCATTGCCCAAAAGGTGTCAACGTAGTTCTCACTCCGGGTCATGGACTCCACCTGAAACTGGCAGCCTGGCCCCCAGGCTTCAGGCTGTCCCTGGCTTGAATGTGGGGTTTCACCAGGGACCTTCCCTTCCCCACCTAGGAACCTGTCTGCCTCCTGCTGCCATCAATATGCTATCCGCAGTGCCCAGGCTGTCTGTGCTGAGGGGCGCACACAGGCCTGCCCTCACCACCCCTACCCCAGCCTCCCTCCCTGAGCTCATCAGCATCCAGTGTTTCAGAGGAAGCCAAGGTGATGGTGGGGACTGGCTGTCATGTCAGCGCTGCCCTGAGCACACGCACACCTAGCTGGGTCACAACAGTGCCTAGACTTGTCTACAACTTTGCTCTGCACTGGAGCATGTGCCAAGAGTGGGGAGAGGCCAGGAAGTAGGAGGAGGCACTTCTGAGCCTGCAGGGGCAGGGATCTCCCGGGCCCAGAGAGCACAGGGGTGCCCAGGTCTGGAGTCACAGCTGTGAGGTTGCAGCTGTGCCTGGGAGCACAGGCTCCCACTCCGCCAACTCAGTAGGGTGCAGGGCTGCCACTGGGATCACCTGTTCCTGGTCCCCACTGTCTCCATAGATTGCGCAGCCCTGGCCGCACTTCCCCCACTGCAGCTGGTGTCCTCACAGTGGCCACTCCAGACAAGCCACGGCTGCCATCATTATGATGGAAAAAATATATATTTTTTTCTGCATTTGTTATTTATTTTAAAAATTCTTTAGAAATAACTTTTGTTACATGAATAGAAAAAATATACTCATTGTAGGGTTTTTAAGCAATACAAATTAATGTACATGTTAAATCCTATTTAAAATATGGACATCCGAGTACATAATAATAAAATTTTTTGGTGATAACACCAATCGTGGATACTTAGACGCAAGTCATCTTTCTTAACCAGAGAGCAAAACAAAACAGAAAGAAAGCTGTTAGGGAAGAAAAATGGCAGAACAAGTTTTAGATAAGCTATCCTTATTGAATACATATGTACACACATACACACATGCATTTAGATTCTAAATAGATTTTCACAAAATTAAATATAATTAAAAATAATTAAAAGCAAATTGAAGGAAAGAATATGGATACGGAGGAAAGATAACACTAAAACAATATTTCCTTAGCTTCCTAGAAGAACCCAAAGCCCTTATGACAGAATGTTCTAAATATATTAACATATTATACATGTATTCAAGATTCAGGAAACATTAAACAATTTAAGATTGTTACTGATGATTTATATTTATTATTTCCAATGACTATATTCCCTCAGAAATTTATATGTTTAAGTATTTCAATCCACATACAAAGATGAGTATACAGTTATGGCTTTTAATATTTAATTCTCTCAACCATTGTGTATTTTTCTCATGTAAGTAATCTATATTCTGTTACTAAAGAACTTTGGAACCAAGTCTTAGCCTTTTCGGGCACCTCACACTTCGCTAAAATTTGCTAGAGTGATTACATTTGTAAAATGCAAATTAATTAACAGTCTTGTTGCTATTTGAATTCTCAAACAAATGCTTTGAGGTATATCAGATTATGCTAATGTGTCAGTATTCGGGGGACAGCTTGATATCTGACTGTGTTACTTTAAACTAAGTAATTTCAATATTATTTTTACTTATTTTTAATTTTAAATTCCATCTGTCTCAATATCTCATAGTTACTAATAGAATAGAGAAGATGATGAAATCAAGGAAAATGTTCCTTTTATTTTAAAGCAACCAACATTTATTTATCAAACAGGTCTACCAAGCATAGATTATAGATATAATAGTTAAAGTCTCAGCAATAACGACATAAAAAATTAAATCCAATTCTAGTATATTTTTAAAAAGAAATTATGCCTCTAGAGACACATTATACTGTTTGAAGTTCTTCCCTTAGGGCAACTTTCATTTAAAGGATTCATCTTCATTTGTTCCAGTTATGTGGAAGAAAATATCAAAATATAGATTGACAGTCTTTTATATAACTTTACTGCTATTGTGTGCTGACACAATTTTCTTTCAGCTAATTAGGACATCTAAACTGGCCCTAGTAAAATCAACTCAGGATCATCTGTAGGAAAGAGTATAAAGAAGTTTGTTCATAGTGAACAAACTTCACTATTTGCTATTTTTCTTCTCTCTCTTACATTATGACCATTAGAAAGGATATAGCTGTTATCATTCAGCTAGATGTTACTGGTTATTTATTCATTCAACAATATCTGTTAATGAGGAGTCTGTCTCTAGGCCAAAATCCTGCATTTGATATTTTGAGGCGGACCACAGGCAGTTAGCAGGCTTTGCCACCAGACTGATTGTACAGAGAGCACATTGCAGTTTTCTGGAGGTAGCTGCAGTCAAGGACTCAGGACTCTTCTGTGTGAGTCATGCTCACACGCGTATACGCATTTCTAGTCCAGACACCTCCATTTGGAGGCCTGTTTATCCAAAGTCTTGGTGTAAGTGAAACTGACCCAATAGTCCCATAGAGATCACCACATCCAGACGATGAGATGCAGGACCGCTCATTCATCATGATTGTTTCCTTGCCTTTTCCTAGTTCCTGTTTCCTTACACATTGTTACATTTCCTCCTTGCTATAAAAATCCCTAGTTTTAGTCAGCGGGGAGGTGGATTTCAGACTGAGCTCCCATCTCCTCAGCTGCCACACCTGATTAAGGCCTTCTTCTTTGGCAATACTCATCATCTCAGTGATTGGGTGGCAAGCAGCAGGACCTAGAATTAAGCGTGGTGTTTGGTAACAGAGGCATTTCCCAGGGGTTTCCACTAAGATCCCTTCATAAGAAGCCTTGGCTCATGCACTTTTTCCACTTTAACTCACTCATTCCTAGTCCCACCACCTCTCTGTCTCCCACTTATAGGTCCATAAAGATACAGAAGTTCTGGACTTACTGGCAGTAAGAGATTTTCTCCCATTTTTGCTGCATCCATCTGACCGTTGGCTGGTACTGTTTATGAAAATGGAATATGAGGGAACTAGCATCACTTTTTGCCTCTTGCTTGTATTGTGACAATTAAGTGAAAAAGGGCTTGTTACTTTCAGTTTGGCTCATAGTCCTTGACCACTATTAAGGCCATTGTCATTGACCACCTTGACACCTGATTGCTTGATAGTTAAGTACAGTTATGCGTCACTTAATGACATTCTAAGAAATGTGTTCTTAGGCAATTTCTTCATTGTACAATCATTATAGAGTATATTTACACAAACCTAGATCATTGTATGAGCATTACAGATGTACTTACATCTAGGTTATATGGTATAGCCTACTGTTTCTAGGCTACAAACCTGTTCAGCATGTTACTGTATACAGATACAAGTGTACCATATTGAATACTGTATACAAGTGTAACACAATGGTAGGTATTTGTGTACCTAAACATAAAAGAAGTACAGTCTAAACACAATAAGAAAGATGAAAAACGGTCCAACTATATAGGGCTCTTACCATAAATGGAGCTTACAGGACTGGAAGTTACTCCAGGTGAGTCACTGGATGAGGGCTGAGTGAATGTGAAGGCCTAGGACATTACTGTACACTACTCTAGACTTTATAAGCATTGTACACAGGCTACACTAAACTCATAAAAAGTATTTTTCTTTCTTCAATAATAAATTAACCTAACATTATGGTAACTTTTTAACTTTATAAACTTTTAAAATTTTTATAACATCTTGACTCTTGTAATAATATAACACACATTGTACAACTATACAAAAACATTTTCTTTATCATTATTTTATAAGCTTTTTTCTATTTTTAAAATTTTCTGTTTTTTATTTTAATTTTTTAATCTTTTTTGTTAAAAACTAAAACATAAACACACACATTAGCCTAGGCCTACACTGGGTCAGGATCATCAATCACCACTATCTTTCATTTCCATATCTTGTCCAGTTGGAAGGTCTTCAGAGACAATGACATGTATGGAGCTGTTTTCTCCTATAATAACAATGCCGTCTTCTGGAATAGCTCCTGGAGAACCTGCCTGAGATTTTACATTTTTTTTTAATAAGTAGAAGTATACTCTAAAGTAATGATAAAATGCATAGTAAGAAAGCCAGGCCCTGTGGTGTGTGCCTATAGTCTCAGCTGAGGTGGGAGGATTGTTTGAGTCCAGAAGTTTGAGTCCAGACTCAGCAACATAGGAAGACCCCATCTTTAAAAAAACCAAAAATGTATAGTATAGGCCACGCACGGTGGCTCATGCCTTTAATCCCAGCACTTTGGGAGGCCGAGGTGGGCAGATCACTTGAGGTCAGAAGTTCGAGGCCAGCCTGACCAATATGGTGAAACCTCGTCTCTACTAAAAATACAAAAAAAAAAAAAAAAGAAAAGAAAAAAAATAGCTGGGTATGGTGGCACATGCCTATAGTCCCAGCTACTCGAGAGGCTGGGGCAGCAGAATCGCTTGAACCCAGGAGGCAGAGGCTGCAGTGAGCTGAGATTGCACCATTGCACTCCAGCCTGGGCCTCATAGCGAGCGAGACTCCGTCTCAAAAAAACAAAAAATGTATAGTATAGTAAATACATAAATTGATAATACAGCCACTTATTATCATTAGCAAGTATTATGTACTGTACTTAATTGTATGAACTATAATTGTATATGACTGGCAGCACAGCAGGCTTGTTTACACCAGCATCACCACAAAAACGTAAGTAATATGTTGCACCATGACTTTTCAATGGCTGCAACATCACCAGGTGATAGGAATTTTTCAGCTCCACTATAATCTTACGGTACCATCATCATATAAGTAATTCGTTGTCTGAAATGTCCTTATACAGAGCATGACTGTACTTATCAAATTTCAGGTGTTACTTTAGCTATCATAGAGTTTACTACTGTCAAAGATCCTTGATCTCAGAGATCTGGTCATTGCTAAATGTACTATTGTTCTCAACCATATCTGCTTTTCATAATAGTACTTTTGAAGAAATATATTTTGAAGCAGAAAGAATAATCAAAGAGGATGGAATTTCAGTCTTGTGATAACTGGTGTAAGATTGAGTAGCATACACTTTGAAGAGATAGAGGTCGAACCACATTTCTGTACTTGGTTGAATCTTTAATCTACCTACTGATAGAGCCACCTACAACTTCCTTTTCCAGTTAGTTACTCTCAATAATGCATTCAGGTATCTGCATAGCTGGACAGCCTTCTCATATGTGTACTCCTTATCTCTATCTTGCAGAGATAATGTGAGTTTGTAAACACTAACCCAAAGTAAAAGCCAAAATTCTTTCAATGACTTAGGGGCATAAGCCCATTTTGTCCTCATCCCTAGATATTTCTTTGGTCTTATATCTTACACTTGTCTTCTTGCTCAGCCTGCAGCTGCATGAAGACTTCAGACACACTTCTGTTTCCAGGTCTTTGTGCTTGTTTTTCCTCTATCTGAAATACTCTTTCCCCAAATATCAACTGGCTTGCTATTTTACCTTTACTCAAATGTTATCTCTGAGCCAATATTCAAAATTAAAACTTCTGCACTTAACATACTCCACCTATGTTCCCTAATGAACCTCTAATACCTAAAATAGTATGTAGCACATGGAAGGTGCTTAATAAATATTTGTTGAATGAGTGAAATGAATAAATGAATCTTACAAACTAGAAAATTCATAATATAATTTGAAATCATAAGGTATGATATATTGTTATTGAAGCCCATTTGTTACTTCAATGTAGATAGTCTACATGATAATTCGTTATAATGGTGAATTGAAATAGATAGCAAATTCCTAAGTCGCTGCCACGAGGGTGGTTCTTCAAAATTGTAGCTGTAGAAAGTAACTTACAGTCCAGAATTTCTGTGTACAGCCAAGGAATCATTCTGAGATCATATATGACCTAGAAGCAACTCTTTTCCTACTTAAAGCTCGAGCTGAAAAACAAAAATCTCCCACTTTGGCAGCACAGTTCAGAGAGAGACGCGACACAGATCAGAGAGCACAGAGAACAGAGAGAATGAGCAAGCGAATGCAGGGCGCAGAGGACATTCCTCCTAATAAGCAGCTTCAGGCAGCATTTGAAAAGCAAGCAAGCCTCCTAAAATTCTAGCACTCCATAGATTCATGGAAATAATTAATTAAAATGATTACCTCATGTCTGAACCTTCAGCAATTTCAGAGACACTAAAAATGAACTGAAGCTGGTGGTAAACCTATTCCAGAGTTAGTGACTATTAAAGCACAAGTAGTTAGCAAACTTCTACTTGCTCTTTACAATATGTTAGGCCTTACCTTATCTATCCTTCACGATAATGTCACACAGTTGTGCTTTATATTGACCTCCATGTTAGAAGAAAAAAAAGGTGTAAAAAAGTAGTTATCTTGCTCAAAATCACAATCTAGGAAGCAGTAAGTTCAGGACTTTAATCTGGAACCCCAAAGTGTAGCATATGGAAAAGAGCTAGCAAATGAATCGACAGAGAACAACTGGATCTGAGCAAGATCCTTAGTCATGCCAGACAAAGCATTTCTACAATCGCCCGGGTAGGAGGAGGAGTAATAGGAATGCCATGCCCACAGTTTTATTAACATTAATTAGTGGATATATTTTTGTTTAGTATATCCCCAAGTTGGGGTTTAATTGTTTGTGATTTTTTTTTTTTTTTTTGCCCTCAGAAAGGCCTGAATAAAAGTATTCAAAATTTGGTAACAGTATTTTTAAATAATTTTCTAGATTTCCTAGGGATTTTTTGAGCAACTTTGATTATTCTGCAATGCTGTCTTAGCATGAGCACAAGACTAAAATAATAAATTATAACTATCATTTATAGAATATTTACTAAGTGCCATGACTGTGATAAGTGCTTTGTATACATCATTTCAATAAATATGCATAACATCATAAGAAAATTATTATTATCACCTCCAGATTACATGTGAAACTAGTGAGAGTTACAGAAATAGCAACCTATCTAAAGCCTCAGAGATTCGAAATCAGTTCTGGCTGATTTCAGATCCCCACCATTCACCAAAAGATCATGCTGCACAAAGGACAATAGACTATATAAAGAGCAATACATGGGTATATTTACTCCATAGCATTTTGAATGAAGACAGTTCCAGGCAACTATTTCGTGGTTTTAAAACAATGATTTGTCTGCATGGTTTTTTGATTTATCATCACATACTTGATATCTGATAATGTTCCTATTAATGATCACTCCCCATAATTTCCACTGCTCATTTCTGAAGTTCCTCCCTGCTGAGCACTTCCACTATCATTGGTTTGTAGGTTAGGATCATCCTGTGTCTTAGGAGTGTAGTATAATGAGTTCATGGATTTGGGTGAGCAAAGATGTAAGATGACCATTATTACGAACAGCTGTAATCCAAATTGTGGACATGAAAGTATATATTTCTAGTTGCAAATAGTTCAACCAGATGGAGACTGTGTAAGAGAAAGGATCCTGAGATACTGTTTATTAAGATATGGTGGCTGGAAGACTACAAACTTACTGGTCGTGGATGCAAAACCACCCACCAGATTACATTGTATCCGTATTTTCATTATGATTAATAAGCACAGATTGGTCCCTTAAATATCAAATCCATATTTCTTACAAGGAAGCTAATTCTGAGTCTGCCTTTGAGATACACTTCATCCCTGGTCAGTGTTTTAAGCTCCAAATACCTATTTTATTATGTTAAAACAGCCAGAACTACTCAAGACAAACTTCTCATATCATAATGTAACCCACATAAATCCAAGGATTTGGTATATAAAATAGTATGTTCTAATATATTCAGGCTGCAAAAGGAATTTCAATACTTACATCCTTTATATGCACTCATATACTCTTATTTTGTCTCCAGCTTATGCTACATTGCATTATCACAAAGCATTTAATATGTGCTGTCATTTCTCTTAAAAGAACATTCAAATGAATACAAAGCCTCATTTAAAAAATACACAATGTTTGTGCTGCTTTGAGAGAAAATTTAACAAATAAAGGAAATCAAGCCATGAAAGAAAACATTTTTAAAAATATTATTGAGAGAAAATGTTCCAGTTCAATAAATGAATTCACATTTAGAAATAAGGGTAATGGTAAGGCAACATAATTCCATTCTGAAACACTGAAAAGTGTTGCTTAAGATCTCAAACCAGCAAAAAGGACAAATATGAAATCTCAAATTTATTTTATGCAACTAACTTTGAAATCATACAGTATTAAGTCAACATGAAACATTTTTTTCCCAAATAAAGTTCATCAAATGTGAGCTGAGTCAGACAAACCTGAAGTAGAAAATTACTCTAGGCTATAAGCCACTCAAAGACAGGATCTGTTTCTTACTTAAACTAATCAGAATGTTAGGAGATGAGCTTGTTTTTGGTATGAGTAGGGTGTTCATAAATATATTATCCAAACGAGGATACCTTTGTAAGTCAAAGGGGCACTCCTCCAGGGCAAGAGCTGCAAACCTGGAGGACTATCCCAGGCAACCTGAAATTTAGGTCACCCTATTTATAAGGTACCACATGATATCTATTAGAAGGATCTAAACATTTTCCTCACTTATTTCTAAATGTATTCAATTTTTAAAATACAGTCATGTACCACATAACATTTTGATCAATAACAGATTGCATAGATGACAGTAGTCCCATAAAATTACATTGGAGTTGAAAACTTCCTATCACGTAGTGACATGAAAGTCATAGTGCAGCACATCACTTACGTGTTTAGGGTGAGGCTGGTGTAAACAAACATACTGAATTGCCAGTCATAGAAAAGTATAGCACATACAATTATGTACAGTACATAATACTTGATAATAAATGACTATGTTAACTGGTTTATGTATTTAATATATATTCTACATTTTATTGTTATTTTTTAAAACTACTTAAGACTACTTATTTTAAAAATGTATGTTACCATATATCATATAAACATATTATTATATAAACTTATTATTTAAAAAACTACTTATTAAAAAAATTGACTATAAAAGCCTCCGGCAGGTCTTTCAGGAAGTATTCCAGAAGAAGGCATTCTTCTTATAGGAGATGAAGACTTCCAGTGGGGCAAGATATAGAGATGGAAGATGATGATATTGCTGATCCTGACCCTATGTGCCTTAGGCTAATGTGTGTATTTGTGCTTCAGTTTTTAATTTGAAAAGCTTTAAAATTAAAATTTTTTTAATTTTGAAAATAAAAAAATCTTAAAGAATAAGTATATAGACAAAATATTTTTGTATAGCTGTACAATGCATTTGTATTTTAAACTAAGTGTTAAAAGTTAAGGAATTGAAAAGGTTATAAAGCAAAAAACTTATAGTAAGTGAAAGTTAATTTATTATTGAAGAATAAAAAATATGTTTTTCCAAATTTAGTGTAGCCTAAATGTACGGTGCTTATCAAGTTCACAGTAGTGTAACAGTTACGTCCTAAGCCTTCACAGTCACTCATCACATACTCCCTGACTCACTGGGGCAACTTCCGGCTTCATTTGTGATAAAAGCCTCATATAGTTGGGCCACATTTTAGCTTCTACACTGTATTTTGACTGTTTTTTTTTCTGTGTTTAGATACACAAATATTAGCATTGTGTTATAATTGCTTACAAAATGTAGTACAGTAATGTGTTGTGCAGGTTTTTAGCCTAGGAGCAATGGGCCATTGCATGTAGCCTAGGTGCTTAGTAGGCTCTACCATCTAGATTTGTTTAAATATACTCTATGGGCTGGGCACAGTGGCTCACATCTGTAATTCCAGCACTTTGGGGGGCCGATGCGGGTGGATCATGAGGTCAGGAGTTCAAGACCAGCCTGGCCGAGATGATGAAACTTGGTCTCTACTAAAACTACAAAAATTAGCCAGGCGTGGTGGCAGGCACCTGTAATCCCAGCTACTAGGGAGGTTGAGGCAGAAGAATTGCTCAAACCTGAGTGGCAGAAGTTGCAGTGAGCCAAGATCATGCCACTGTGCTCCATCCTGAGCAACACAGTGAGACTCCATCTAAAAAAATAAAAAAATAAAAAATAAATATAGTCTATGATGTTCACCCAAAGAAAAGGCATTGCCTAGATATGCATTTCTCAGAAGGTATCCCTGTTCTTAAGCAAATCACGACTGTAAAATAGTTACAGAGAAGTGAAGAATCCTGGATAGATAATGCATTAAGAAGATTTAACAGATTTCTATTATGATTTTTTAGGTTACTCTTCTCCAAATAGGGAAGAGCCTAGTGTTGTATCTAAAATTGAGTATTTTGAATAAAAAAGAATGAAAAAGGGTATGCATAACTATATTATATACAACAGCATCTATTAATTGCTACACTTGACACTGAAAGTGTGCCATTTCAAATGGTGAAACAGTCACAACTGCGCAAGGAAATATAGACAATGCTATGATTAATCATTACTTCCATTACTACTTTGCTTAGAAAAGGATTTTACAGATAAAAATGGCAAATTTCTCTCACCAGAATGATTAAAATGAAAATGAAAGACAGTGCTAAATATGCGTGAGAATGTGGAGAAACCAAAAGTCACATACACTCTTGGTGGGAGATATAGCTTGATGCAATCACTGAAAAACTCTCTGGAAAATTAGTTGGTACTATCCACTAACCACGAATATATCCATATCTTTTGACCCAACAATTTCTATTTGGACAGCAATGTGTACATGTGTTCACCAAAAGACATATAAAATGTTTATCACAGCACTATTCATGATAGTCCCATATTAGAAACTACACAAATGTCCAATGATAGAAGACTGAAGAATAGATGAATTTTGATACATTCATACAATGAAATACTACACAGCAATGATAATAAAAAATGTGGCAACTACTCTCAATAATATAGATCAATCTCACAATGAGAATCCTTAGTGAAATAATCCAGACAAAAGTGACTACATATTGTACGATTTGTATGTAAAGTTAAAAACAGGCCAACTTAATCTACGGTGTTAGAAGTCAGGAATACTCTTAGACCAAGGGGTCAGTACTCACTGGAAGAGGTCACAAGGGAGTGCTTCTAGGAAGCTGGTGCAATACTGTTTCTTGATCTAGCTGGGTGTGTTCAGTTTGTGAAAATTCATCAAACTGTAACATATAATTTGTGCATATTCCTTATGTAGGTTATGCTTCAATAAATATTATTTAAAAGAGGCAAACCTCAGTCCAGTACTGGTTGAAATGACAACAATTTCAAATTAACAAAATCTGAACTAATGATTTTTTTAAAGCATAAAAAATTAATCCTTTTTTAATCTTTGGGAAAAGCACTACTAGGCAAAATGTGTTCTAAGGTTTTACATGATAGCTTGACAAGATCATTTCCAATTCTAAATCTCACTAAGAAAGAGAATCTAACCATATTTTAGAATAACTTGGGATTATAAAAAGATGTGAAAAGTATGACCCATTTTTTTGTCATTATATATATATATAGTACCGGTGGATTTTCTTATATTTCCTTTTTTTAAAAAAATCCATTGCTTTTTGTGAAAAAAAGTTTTTAATTTTAAAAATATAATTGTCACAGATTTAAGAACTGTTTTATAGACAGCAGAAATAAAAATGTGTTGAAAGGAACTTTTGGTTACTTTTAATGGGAAAGAAAAATTATTATCAGTGGCATCACCTTTCACTGATGGCTTATTGAAAGTGAATAATGTAAAATATAATTTGCATTTCTAAACTGAAGTTATTAGTTAGGTTTTACTCAGTCACTCACAATACATTTAGAAATGCTTTTAGAGATATTTTCTTTTAAAAAAAATCTGAACTGAAATCACTTTCCTTTTTGCTTAAAATGTGTAAAAATGAAGCTTTTTAACTCCAAACTCTCATTTTGAAAATGTTTGTTGTGATTGTAAATTTTTATATCCCATATAAGAAAATATTTTAGTAGAACATATTTCAATATTTAAACCAGTCTTATAATGGCTTTGTTGTACTTTATTCTGCTAATTGTTGTGTGCATTTCTTACCTATCTAAATCATGTTTTCAATTTTATTAATATTTCAATACATGTTATTGCAATATAGTTTGCATCTGATTCTATATGTTATCATTGCATTTAGAATACATACATGCCACTAACAAGCTAGCTAGATATTAATTACTTAATTGGTGGTGTAAACAGTTTACCTTATGTGATATTTAGATGTCCGAGAAAGTGTTCATAGTATTTGTGGTTGAGACTTTTCATTAGGCAAGGAATATATTATGACTTTTCCCAATTGAAATAATGGAACATAGACTCACACTATACTTGAAAACATATTATGCAATTTATTTTTAAAAATTAGATTTGGAGGAAGAAATTCATTCCAATGTTATATAAAGATGGCAATAATGTTAAAAATGTATTTCCTCTATTATTGACTATAGAAGTGAAAGTGAGTCTTTGGTTTAAAAATAGAAAATACAAGTATTGTAGGTATGTTTTGGGAGAATAATCCTCAATTACAATACTTTAATTACCTACAATATTTTGTAATGATGTTTCTCTACTTCTTCAGGGCTGGGGCAAGACTGTACACAGAAATTACAAAGTACAAATTCTTGCATTAGTCAGATATAGATGTATGTTTGTCTACGAAAACATATCATACACGTTTGCTAATTGTCTAGCATCCTGAAGGATGCTAGAAAAGTTAAACATAACTTAATGCATGATAACATTACAACTCAGAATACATGGGATAAGGAGAAAATAGACCAAGAAGATATTCAGAAGGACAGGAGAAAATGAAACGCGAGACTACTATTCCAAGCCTTGAATATCAGGCCTTATGATCAGGCCTTATGATCTCAATCATCAGCATAATACTGATGATTGAGAAGATAAAATCATTGAGTGAGCTCCACACCATGTTTCCCCTCAAGACGGGAAACAAAAGGATTGTTTTTCTGTGCTTCCTCAAAAAGAAGCCCCAATTGTCCCTTTTTCTTTTCACAAGCCCCAGAGAACCTCTTGGATTTCCTTGTCCTCTCATGCATGGAGCTCTCCATGCTAGCCAGAAAGATGAAAGTCTTGAAGCCAAGCCTTTTCTCTTCTCAACTCCTTTGTTTTCTTAGTAAAGATGTAAATAATTCATGAAATAAGCCATTTGCTTTTTCCTTTTGTTTATTTTTCTCAGTAATTTTGAGAGAAAACTATTATAATGGGAATGATTAGGGACGTTAAGACTATTGAAATTCATTTTTAATAGAGAAAGTGTTACTGCTTTCAAAAAGTGTATTGTTTTATGAAAACATGCCCTATCTTCACAATTTTTGTCAAGTTGTTTTCTCCTATTTAAAGTGTCTTTCCTTCGAGCCAATTACTTTCTCAAGATCCACTGCAAATAATTTCTTCCTATGCAGGCATTTTATAAAATTGGCAATGTCACATACTTTGACATAGGAAATTATTTTTCTTAACTAATTGTCAATGTTGCTATCTGTAGTCCTTATGCAGAGGAGTAGAGTAGGCTCAGTCATCTTCTATAACTCCAGATGACTTCATAAAATCCCGAGTAAAAGACATATGTTTTGATATATAAATATATTCGTTATTAGCCTCTGCCCAGCAAAGTCAATATTCTGGAGATCAGATTGGAAAATACCAGGGCCGCCCTTATGGAAGATGATACTAGTAAAATTAAAGTCTGAATATATCATATTACATGTTCAGACATGTAGATATCTTTCAGATTGGTGATACAGAATTCCTTCCCTACCTATCTCAATTTTAAATTGTTTCATAAAAAAATTTTGCTTAGAGTATTGATATTAAACTAGGATATTCTAAACATTAATTTTTCTAGATTCCTTATGGCAAAACAACCTACAAAGCTGTATTTCAAGACTTCGTAGGGTTAACTCCTACTTAACTCGTGGCCCTGGGACTTTACTGAGATCTGCAGTAATGGAAGTCCCCGTGTAGCACATCTGCCCAGTCAGATTTACCATGGAGACAATGAAGTTATGCCTTCAGGGCCTGTTACTCCCATAGGTACCTTCCTCGGCCCTGAGAGGGGCCCTTACACTGGGTTCATAAAGTAGAAAATTTCATAAAATTTCCAGAAATAAAATATTTTCTCAACAACTTATTAAAACCACTGCCTGACTTCATTCCACCTTCTCCTTTGACACAATTCTTTCCTTGTCTGGTGAAGTTAGTGTGGCCCCAGAAATGTTAGGTATCTAGGAGGAATTTGGGTTGGTCAAACCTTTATTTGAAATATAATGGGTTGTAGTGTGTGATGGCAGTCACCTCATTAGAAAATTTCGCTATTCCTAGCCATCTTAGTACATAATGCGCCAACTCCTCTGGTGTTGTGACACAAAGCTGCAGGGCATGAGGTCATAATGTGGCCAGAATTGGAAGAATGAGGGTAGTGGAAAAGACACATGGTTTGGAATATAGCCATAACTAGTCCTTCAACAACTCTTCTAACTATAAAACATGCAAAATGCTTAGCAGACAATTCTGTTCCCATTGATGCGAAGTGAATATAGAAGCTTCTCCCTGCCAGGAATAAACTTAACATAGCATAAATAATTTAAACAACCACAGAACATTTTTCCCCCATGGGAATATAGGGAAAAAGATCTATCAGAATTCCTGTCTTTGTAAGACACAAACCTGTAGAAGTACTATAAACAGCAAGTAAGTGTGTGTGAAGTTGCATGTTTTATGCATTCCAATGTTTCAGATCATATCTTTTGATCTAACAGCTCTTCTCTTGCTGAACTCTTGACGTTTCAGATAAAATACTAACTAGATCATACTTAAAACAGTAAAATCCTGAAGAAGAAAGATAAATTTCTTATGGAAGTAACAAATAGACTTCTGGATTGTTTGATAATCCAATAAATGAAGAGGAATTCATCATGTGAATAGATAGAAAGTGTTTACATTTCTTGCTGATTCAACTTCAATTTGACAGGAATTGCTGACATTAATAGAGACAACAAGACTCATACATTACAGGAACCAAAGCATTGATACCGTATTGGCTTGACGTATGCTGTCAGTTTAAGAAATACTTAAAATTAGTCATTCCAAGAAAACTTAAAATATAAATTACCTGAATTCTTACAGCTCATATATAAAAGGAACTTGATTGAAATTTTCCCAAATTTGACAACAATACTAAAAATTTATGTGGCATCACAAATGATGAAGCTCTAATAAACTTCTTACAACTATCAGTAATAATAAAAACATTTAATCGTGCTATTCTCTTTATAGATAATATAATAAAATTGTTGTCCTAGGAAGAGGTGTTCCTAGAGAATACAGTCAACAAACATACACAAAATATTGAGTTACTGCAGACTGTTAGTTTTCTTGTCAAGTTTTCAAGTATCAATTTGTGGGATTTGTTTTTTCACAAAATAAATATTTTCTAATATTGTATATATAATTGTATATTCTGTTTCTTTAAAAAGGCCTCCAATATATTTCGGGCCTCATTAAAACTAGATTAATCCACGTGTTTCCGTACCTTTTCTGCTATTAAAGAGGATGACCATGTAATTTATTTTGTAATCATTAACATTTTTGAGTGAAAGTTTTACATAGATTTTTATATATAATATATATATTTTTATTTACTTTAAGTTCTAGGGTACATGGGCACGACGTGCAGGTTTATTACATATGTATACACGTGCCATGTTGGTGTGCTGCACCCATTAACTCGTCATTTACATTAGGTATATCTCCTAATGCTATCCTTCCCCCCCTCCCCCCTCCCCCCTCCCCCGACCCCACAACAGGCCCTGGTGTGTGATGTTCCCCTTCCAATTCCCACCTATGAGTGAGAACAAAAACAAAAAAAAAAAGAAAGAAAGTTTTACATAGATAATTACAGGCTTTATATTGGAACAGCCCCTAGCAAACTGGAAGTAGCACATTCTATTTATAGAAATACAACATAAATTTCTGATGGATTGCATAGATACGGAAGTATTTGTCTCTTCTGGAAAATTGGTATGATTCCTTGTTTTTCAGTTATTAAAGCTATGTCTCATTATGTTTTTCTTCTTTCCTTGACTTATATTCAGAGATAAGTTTTGTGCTCAGTTGCAATGGATTCCCTTATTTCATCATTTCCTGGATGATTCCCTATCCCAGTTTACCTCTAATCCTTTATAACATAACTCTCTCACTCTGTTTCAGCTTTTATTAAGTAGTTACTAAGTTCCTTAAGAATGTTTTTCTAGTACATACTACTTTAGTGTATTATTTGGAAGTTAGTATTATACAGAAACAATAGTTGAAAAGAAAATACTTTAGAATCATTATTATCACAATAGCTACCATTTATTAAATAGTGACTCTGGGATAGCTCTTTCATGTAAATTACATTTTATTGTTTTGTTTTCCTTTGTGGTAATAATTTCTAGCTCCTACTCATTCTGTTAAGACTAACTAGTTGCTTAATTAGTTATAAACTATTGACAATTTATATTTGCTTAGAGTAGCACAAATTATAATAAAACCATTATCTTCTAGTATCATTCATTCAACAAATATAGGATACATTTTGATATAATGACCACTTTGTCAGAATATAAATTGATTGTCAGCTTCATAATCATGAATCAAATGATTTCTTTTGGGCACTTTCCATACACACATAAATATACAATATATACAATATATAAATATAAACATAAAAAAAGTATATATATATCCTACTTGATATATGTATATATACTCTCCTATATGTGTATCTTCTAAGTGTGTGTGTGTGTGTAGGCACATGTGTGCACAGTTTTTTCAAATATTTTTAAAGATGTCATATCCTCTGTGGAGGTACACTGCAGAATCCTGAAATTATGACATTACTATGGCAATTGTATTCAATTAATGCTTGGCATCTTGACTTTGATAAAGTCAGTATAACTTTCACTGCTAAACAAAAAGACTGAATTAATTTCTGGCCACTGTAGGAGTCTCCTATTAACTTAATGGAACCCTGTAGCTGTGAAGAATACTGGGGAGTCTTGGCAACATTACCAGCACAGCAGCCTTGGCTAACTTCCTGAATTAGGCCTTTTCTTTGCAAGTAACCATCTGCTTTCTAATTTTACTTCTCGGTAGCAGTACGTGCTGTCTTCAGTGAAACCCATCAACTTTCTTGATAGTGGCCATTACCTTTTCCAGAGGAGGATCTTAATAAGGACTCATACCACATGACTTCAGTGGTGGAAAGCTGAGCCACAAAGGAAATCTCTGAACATTGTATTTCTGATTTCACAGGTAAGAGAAAATTGTAGTCTATGAGACCAGCTTAGTTGTGGAGACCCTAACCCAGCGGCGCTAGAGGAATTAAAGACACACACACATAGAAACATAGAATGAGGAGTGGGAAATCAGGGGTCTCATAGCCTTCAGAGCTGACAGCCTTGAACAGAGATTTACCCACGTATTTATTGACAGCAAGCCAGTCATAAGATTTACTAAAAGTATTCCTTATGGGAAATAAAGGGATGGGATGAAACAAAGGGATGGGTCTGGCTAGTTATCTGCAGTGTGAATATGTCCTTAAGGCACAGATTGCTTATGCTATAGTTTGTGGTTTAAGAACTCCTTAAGTGGTTTTCTGCCCTGGGTGGGCCAGGTGTTCCTTGCCCTCAATCCAGTAAACCGCCAACCTTCCAGCATGGGCGCCAAGGTCATCACGAACATGTCACAGTGCTGCAGAGATTTTGTTTATGGCCAGTTTTGGGGCCAGTTTATAGCCAGATTTGGGGGCCTGCTCCCAACCTTCTATGATGACCACACACATTGGACAGAGAGAGAGAGAGAGAGTGTGTGTGTGTGTGTGTGTGTGTGTGTGTGTACTGAGCTGAGAAATGGAGGAAGGAGAAAGTCCCTTGTCAGAATTCAACCAAACCTTCTTGTTCTTTTTTCTCTGTGAGTAATGAGAATACTGAGATTCAAGTGCCTCCTAAGAACACTGGTATAATATGCTGTGAATACTCAAAGTACACAATGAAAGAGAAGACAGACTCTTCCAGGCGAGAACACTAAATCAAGGAAATAAATATAAACATGCAATGAGAAAAAAACATTGAGAAAGAATCAATGACCCCTTTACTCTTTTCATATATTTTGACCATTAACACTGATCACAGCAGTCCTCCTGTAAATGCATTCATATTTTAGTCATTTAAAAGGTTATCTTTTCCAGACATTAATTCTAAGCTAGTTAACTTACATCAAAATAGTAAAAGCTGTTTATGAGAAAATCAAGCAATGGGAAGAAACAAAAAGTTAAACAAAACACAACAAAAATATAAGAATCAAATATATGATAAAAGAAAATGACTGGCTGGGCGTGGTGGCTCACGCCTGTAATCCCAGCACTTTGGGAGGCCAAGGCAGGCCGATCACGAGGTCAAGAAATTGAGACCATCCTGGCCAACATGGTGAAACCCCATCTCTACAAAAAGCATGCAAATTAGCCAGGCGTGGTGGCAGGCACCTGTAGTCTCAGCTACTCGGGAGGCTGAGGCAGGAGAATTGCTTGAACCCAGGGGGCAGAGGTTGCAGTAGCCGAGATTGCACCACTGCACTCCAGCCTGGGTGACAGAGTAAGACTTTGTCTCCAAAAAGAAAAAGAAAAAAAAAAAAGAAAGAAAATGATCGCAGGATAGCAAAAGAAATGGGTAGTACTGTGCTCAAAATATTGACATGTTTTGGCTTGGGCCAGTCGAAGCAGTGCCAAATTTTGCTCACTGTGTGTTGAGGAGGGGGTTGGGGATTAGATGAGAAACCAATGTCCTGAAAAGTATCACTCATAGCTCCACTCAAGAGAATAATGGAAGGCGGATGAGTTTTGGGAGTCTGGGGGAGGAAGTAGACATTTCCACAAGATTAGAAGCCCCCACCTGACCTCTTCTGAGTCACTGTAAGGGGATGGGAAAACGACTATACTTCACCATTTTGGTGATTCCCTAATGGGCACAAAGCCGTAAAGGAAAAGCTAAACAGTCCCATAAATGCTCAGTGCTAATTATTTCCAGTAGCAAACTGCAATTTAATCAAACAGAAGATAAAAGATAAAATAAATAAGCAAGAAGTTGAGAGCAAGTGGGAAGAAGACATTGCCTGTGGAGATCCTCAGCTGCTTCCCCCACTACAATATTTTTTATCTAAAAATTAAATCAGTTTAACTCACGGACATAGAGAGTAGAAGGAAGAATGATTACCAGAGGCTGGAAAGAGTAGTAGAGGATTGGGGGGAAGAGTAAGTATGGTTAATGGGTAAAAAAATAATATGTAAAAAGAATAAATAAGACTTACTATTTGATAGCATATTGGGGTGACTATAGTCATTAAAAACTTAGTTGTATATTTTAAAATAAAGAATGTAATTGAATTGTTTGCAACTCAAAGGATTGAGAAGATGGATACCCCATTTTCTATGATGTGCTTATTTCACATTGCATGCCTGTATCAAAACATCTCATGTACTCCATAAATATATATACCTACTAGGTGCCCACAAAAAATTTAAAAAATAATTTTAGAAAGTAAATGCCAAAACCACATTATGCATATGTTTTTCTCCTCTATTGTTAGGAAGTGGATATAAGAGAAAAGATGAGATAACAACTGAACTAATCATAGTGAATGTGTCAGTGTCTCCAAATTGGGTTATGGGAATTATCTGAAGTCAAAGGTCATATCTGCACTGGGCAGGGATGCATCCCTGACACAGTGGAATGAACACAGGTGTGGAGCATTTAACGAAACTTGGACAAAAATGGATGTAGAGACCACATAGTCCTACTGAACCATTCTGGTTCTGCAGCCTCCTACAACCCCCAGTCCATGTGCTACAAAAATCCAGTCTTCAACAAAAGGCTCAGAGGAGAGAGAGGCTTCAGATACACAGTAATCAAGAAAAACTTACTATATTTCAGTATAAAATAAAGGGTCTAAATAGAGCTGCCAATCTACACAAAAGAGCAAAATGAAGGACAAAAGTCAGAATTTAGGCAAAGTTAATATAGCAAAAATAATAATAAAGTGAATAAAAGGAACACAGCATGTAATGAGCAGAGAACAACTTCATTCTGAAAGAAAATATAACCCAAGAACTGACCCCAAATCACAAAAACCTTGTCAGTCCCCAAGTTTTCTCTAATAAGACATCTATTCTGAAAATGCTGGATTTGTATCTTTAGGGAGATTGCTGAAATGCCCTTTGAAATCCAAATTATTATTGAATATTAAAAAAATCAGTCTATATTAAATAATGAAGATGACTTTAAAAGTTGTTTTGTAATGACAGATGTGGAGTAAAAATTAACAAGTTTGCTAGATAACTAGATAATTTCTAGATAAGCTGTTATTTATATTTAGGCCAGGAATAACATCTTGTTTCTCACCATAACTTCGAGAAAAAAAGGGCATGGTTAAAGAAATACCATAGCTATCTACATATTACTTTCAAGTTCTAAAAGTCACTTTCCAGGGTGTACAAAATTATTTTACTTACCTAGTCTTTCTCTCCATACAATATGAGATTTAACGATAGAATGAGTTTATAAATTTTGATTTCTGTGAATGTGCAACTGACATACATGCTTTCTATTAATTTCTGTTCATTCTTTACTTTTTCAGAAATGAAAATAACACATAGTAGCAGGAGTGAAAGGAAGATAGAGCCAAAAGGTCCAGATCAGCATGGTCATTAACTGATTGAAACCTTGGGAAAGGCAAAACCTCTTGGGAAAGGCAAAAATTCTTAGGTTTTCATTTCATTTCACTCAGGCCTGGTTGTATAGCCAGACTCAGACTCACCTGAGCTTCTCCAGTTTCTCTATCCTTGGGTTAGTAGGGGAACCCCTGAGCCAGCTCAATCAGTATTAGTGTAGCTTGCCTGTGCATGCAATGCCAACCTATGTCCTTAGCTTTGTTTCCTGACAACTTAGTATCCCCAGATAAGAAGGCTAGCATTGTGCATGGCTTTCATCCTAATGTTGCTAGATCTATGGAGACTCTGGTTTCATTCACAATGTCCACACTCTGTTGAGGTTCCATGACGAGGGAAGAACAAGCTGGCTTTTCCAGTGATTGCCTGGTGGGGCTGTATAAAGTATACCCTGAAATTGTCAAGGAATTAATGCCTCTGGACCAACCTTTGAACAGTAAGAAAAAATATACTGGAAGGAACAAGAAGATAAATTATTTGTCCTTCTTCCCCTCTGACAGTTTCTAAGCACCATCCATAGTGACTAAGAAATCAGTTGTACTTTCTTGTGAAGATATCTTCAGCAGTCACCTTTTATTCACTTTCTATGTTAGTCAGGGTTCTCCAGAAAAACAGAAGCAATAGGACATCTATCTACATCTATCTATCCATGAAGATATTTGCTATAGGGTATTGGCTCACATATTTATAGAGGTTGAGAAGTCCCATTATCTGCTGTCCAGGAGACCTAGGAACAATGGTGGTATAATCTGAAGGCCTGAGAGCTAGAGAGCCAAGGATCTAAATTCTAGTTCAGGTCTACCTGAAAATCAGGAGTGCAAGAGCAAGGGAAGATTGATGTTCCAGCACAACAGTCAGGCAGTTAATTCAGTCTTCCTCCCTCTTTTTGTTCTATTCAGGCCCTCAGTTGATTGGATGAGGACCATCTGCACTGGGGAGGGCCATCTGTTTTACTCAGTCTACCAATTCAAACCTTAATCTCTCCCTGAAACCTCCTCACAGACACACCCAGAAATAAAGTTTAACCAGCTATCTGGACATCCCTTGGCCCAATCGAGATAACACATAAAATTAACCATTATGCTCTCTCTCGCCGGCTCCAGGGGTCTTTTCATTCTTGCTCCCCTGGTATTGCATGCCTAATAAAATATAGCACGTAAGTGTCACCTCAGGCTCTGTTCTCTAATGTAGCCTGGCTCAGACAGATGGTAATGCTTAGAATCTTCCAAATTTTCTTCTGGTCTACAAGAAAATTTGAGGAAAATTATAGCAGTGTAAGTAGAAGGAATTGAGTCATATGGTACATCAAACTTGAAGTAGCTACAAATGTGTGAGACTATTAATAGTAAAAGAATCTGTAAGTGGTTTCTAATATCTGTAATGTCACTCTTCTAGTATATTCTACATTAATCTGACCCTGACATTATTATTCTCCTGAGTTTATTTATGATTTATATGAAGGAGAAGTATTTTATAAAGAAAGTAGATAAAATGAAGAAGAAACAGAGGGGCAAAATTAAAAGAGGTAATAAGAGAAATGGTGAAACTGATTTAACATTTTTAGACTACAGGAAGATATTTAATCTCACATACATTAATGGGTAATATCTGTGGAAGTCCAAATTTAAAACATTGTGCATGTACTAAAACATACAGTTTAAAAAACTTGATTTATGTTTAGGTTTTAAAGCCAAACCTATCTTAAAGTGCATTTATCTTTTTTTCAGTGCTATAATAAAACCATGGTGCTGATTTATGATGAACGTGGAGATGTACCACCTAGATTTCTCTTCAAGGAAGGACTTGTTGCCTCTGCTGATGGAATTCCTGTCAGCAGAGACCTTTCAGGTGCCAGTGACTTTGGAGAAGGCCTGAGCTGTAGAGCAACATCACCTAAGGTCACGCCCTACGTGAGTCAGCAGAAGTCACTGACTGATGGAGATTATAAAGACTTAGCCATTTTGTCTCAATGAGGTGTACCTACAATGGGTCATATGAGCTCCACAGCTCCCTGTGGAGTCAGCTCAGACTGTTGTTGACTTACATTTTACCTCAACTTCTCTCTCTGCCAAATCTAGCTCCCTTTACCTCACAATCATAGGCATTCATCCCAAAGACACCCCTTAATATAAATAATGCACAATATACTCTATATGTTAATCTGTTCCACATTAATTTTTTTATGTAAATCTGTGTGTGTGTGTGTGTGTGTGTGTGTGTGTGTGTGTGTGTGGCAGAAAAGCATAAACATCATCCCTCTAAACTTTTATTTATATAACTGGTCTCCAAGCCAAGGTGATAATAAAATATTAGAATTTTGAAAAGCTCAAATACCAATAAAAACAGATACATCTTGAAGAAGTGCATTAACCTTTTGCTTGCTGGTCCATGTGAAGGTCAGAGATACAGCAGTCAAGATGAAAGTATTTAAATGTTTCAGTTACTGACATGGAGGTCTTGGATCACTCTGAGTATCAGTCCTCCCCTTAGCAAAGTGGGACCATTGTTGCAGCTGGTTCCTAACATGGAGTCAGATTTGGGGCAGGAACCCAGTGCTCTAGGGATTTTTACCAGAAAAAAAAAGGTAAATAAACATGTACAGTTTTCCACAGTGGTAATACCCTCTGTCATATGGCAGCCCTCTAACTGATCTAGAGCCCACAGTGTCATCCCTTTTACTCTCAAAAAGTACGTGTAGCTCTGCCACTCTACCAGCAGTCAGGAAAGTGTCTTCACACAGAGTAGCTCAAAGGAAACTGCTAGACTAAGCAGTGAATATTCCTGCTGAGAGATTACCTTTCAAGTGGCTTGCTCTCTACTTCTCATGGCCAACTAGAACGCCATTCTAAACAAAACTACAAAAGAAGAGAGAGAAAGCAGGCTACAGAAAATCTCTTCTCTCTCTTTTGTCACTCAGGTATTGACCAAAGATGCACATATTTTGATTGAAGATATTGCAATTGCTAATATTCGATGACTTAGAACTCCCTTTCTAAATTGTGAGCCAGCACAGTAAAATCACTGGAGTGAGGATGGTGTTCTACAGTTTTCATCAATATATGATATCGATTTGGATGCTTTTAGTATTTACCGTAACAGGTGGCATACTTCCACAGCTTGGTTTTTCACACATTTAGTATTTTTTTAAGATCTATCTACATGGATTCATGTGGTTCTATTTCATTAATTCACTACTAAGTAGCTTTCCAACACAGTGATATACCTTAGATTTTTTCTTTAACTTTTATTTTAAGTTCAGGGGTACACGTGCAGGTTGTTACATAGGTAAACGTGAGTCATAGGGGTTTGTTGTACTGATTATTTCATCACCCAGGTATTAAACCTAGTACCCATTAGTTTTTCTCCTGATCCTCTCCCTCCTCCCATCCTCCACTCTCCAATACGTCCCAGTGTGTGTTGTTCCCCTCTATGTGTCCATGTGTTCTCATCATTTAGCACCTACTTATAAGTAAGAACATGCAGTTTTTGGTTTTCTGTTCCTGTGTTAGTTCTCTAAGGATATTGGCCTCTAACTTCTTCCACCTCTTGGCAAAGGACATGATCTTGTTCTTTTTATGGCTGTATAGCATTCCATGGTTTATATTTACCACATTTTCCTCATCCAGTTTATCACTGAGGCATTTAGGATGATTCCATGTTTTTGCTATTGTGAATAGTGCTGCAGTGAACATACACGTGCATGTGTCTTTATAACAGAATGATTTACATTCCTTTGGGTTTATACCCAGTAATGGGACTGCTGGGTCAAATGGTATTTCTGTCTTTAGGCCTTGGAGGAATCGCCACACTGTCTTCCATAATGGCTAAACGAATTTATGCACCCATCAACAGTGTTTAAGGGTTTTTTTTCTCCACAACCTTGCCAGCATCTGTTATTTTTTGACTTTTTAATAATAGCCATTCTTACTGGTGTGAGATGGTATCTCATTGTGGTTTTGATTGGCATTTCTGTAATCATCAGTGATACTGAGCTTTTTGTCATATGATTTTTGGCTGCATGTATGCCTCTTTTTTTTGAAAAGTGTCTGTTCATGTACTTGTCCAGGTTTTTTTTTCTTATAAATTTGTTCAAGTTCCTTTAGATGCTGGATATTAGACCTTTGTCAGATGCACAATTGGCAAAAACTTTCTCCCATTCTGTAGATATTCTGTTTCCTCAGTTGATAGTTTCTTTTGCTGTGAACAATCCCTTTAGTTTAATTAGATCCCATTTGTCAATGTTCGCTTTTGTTGCAATTGCTTTTGGCGTCTTCATCAAGAAATCTTTTCCTGTGCCTGTCCTGAATGAATAGCATTGCCTAATATCTTAGATTTTTAATCTTCTTCTGTATATAGGCAGTAGCAGTAATTTCAATATTTTTCTATTATAAAAACCTTCAGCAGATTTTCTTGTATATATCCTATTACAGATATGATAGGTTTCCTCTGGTTTATAGAAAACCTATCTAGAGGTGAACATTATGGGTTGTAGTGTAGTGTGTGTGTGTGTGTGTGTGTGTGGTGCATATTTGATTTTACTAGGTATTTCCACTTTCATTATGCAAAGTAGTACCAACTTACACTACCACCAGAAATATACATTGTGTCCTACATCCACAAAAAAAAATTTGAATTGTCAGATTTTAAAATGTTTGATAACATAATCTAATAGGAAGGATATAATAATATAATGAGAATGGCAGTTCTTTTATTCAAGAAAGAATATTTCAGAATATTTCCTTATGTTTATTAGCCTTTATTTACATTCTTGGATAATTTTACCCATTAAATTGTTTTACTTAGTGATTTGTACAATATCCTCATATATTCTAGATATAATCCTTTGCCAGACAATGCAGTGCAAATAACTTCTGGTTTAGTTTGTAATTTAACTTTTTTTATAGTTTATTAATTTTATTGTTATCAACTCTATCAATAATTTTTTATATCTTGTGTCTTTGCAAGAAATCCTTATGAATCCTAAGGTATAAACATATGCTTGTTTATATTCTTCATAGGTCTTTATAATTTTGCTTTGCACATTTAGGTCTTTAATCCATTGAGGATTTATTTTTCTGCATGACTACAATGGGAATCTGAAAATTTTCCCTCCTATGAATAGTCTCTTGTCTTGTTAACATTCATTGAATAGTTCATATTTTTTTCT
Source organism: Pan paniscus (assembly GCF_029289425.2). Taxonomy (NCBI): domain Eukaryota; kingdom Metazoa; phylum Chordata; class Mammalia; order Primates; family Hominidae; genus Pan; species Pan paniscus. Next base: position 115,621,961 of record NC_073253.2, on the reverse strand, counting down.
CCAGATGCTGCCTCTGTCATATATGATTTCCCATTTGTGCTCAGGACTCTTTCCGTGCTGTCTCCTGCTCTATTGGTCTAACTACTGTCTTTTTCAGCACTAACAACAAACTTTTAATTAATATGATTTTGAAATATTTTCTCTCATTCTGTATATTGTCTCTTCACTATGTTGTTTTCTTTGCTGTGCATAAGCGTTTTACCTTGATGTTATCTAATTTGTCTATTTTGCTTTTGTTGCCTGTGTTTTTGAGATCTTGCCCCAAAATCTTTGCCCAGAGTAATGTTCTGAAGCATTTCCCTAATGTTTTCTTCTAGTAGTTTCACAGGTTCAAGTCTTGCATTTGTAAGTCTTTAAACAATTTTGATTTGACTTTTATATATGGTGAGAGAGAGGGATATAGTTTCATTTTTTCTGCTTGCAGATGTCCAGTTTTCCTAGCACCATTTATCGAAGAGACTGTCCTTTTCCCAATCAATGTTCTTGGTACCTTTGTTGAAAATCAGTTAGTTGGAAATACTGGATTTATCTCTGGGCTCTCTGACCTGCTCCATTTGAACATATGTCTGTTATTAAAATAGTACAATGCTGTTTTGATAGCCTTATATTTCTGAAGGCAGGCAGTGTAATGCATCCAGCTTTGTTTTGTTGTTGTTGTTGTTGTTTTTGCTCAAGATTTATTTGGCTATTTGGAGTCTTCTGTGGTTCTACATAAATTTTAGGATTCTGTTTTTCTATTTTTGTGAAGAACGTTATTGTTATTTTGATAGGGATTACATTGAATCTGTAGATTTCTTTTGGTGATATGGTCATTTTCACAATATTAATTCTTCCAATCCATGAACGTGAGATGCCTACATATTAGAAAATAATATTTTCAAATTAATGCACCCGACACGGAACTAATAACCAGAATACATAAGAAACTCAAACAACTTAATAGCAAAAAACAATTCAGTTTAAAAATGGGCAAATGGCTGGGCTCCATGGCTCACACCTATAATCCCAGCACTTTGGGAGGCTGAGGTGGGTGGATCTCTTGAGGTCAGGAGTTCGAGAACAGCCTGGACAACATGACGAAACCCCGTCTCTACAAAAAGTACAAAAATTAACTGTGTGTGGAGGTGCACACTTATAATCCAGCTACTCTGGAGGCTGAGGTGGGGAGCCCGGGAGGTGGAGGTTGCAGTCAGCTGAGACAGTGCCACTGCATTCCAGCTTGGGTGACAGAGTAAGACCCTGTCTCAAAAACAAAATAAATTAATAAATTTAAAAAAATAGGCAAATGTCCTGAATAGACATTTCTCAAAAGACAACATACAAATCACTAACAGGCATATGAAAAAATGTTCAACATCACTAGCCATTAGAAAAATGCAAATAAAAACCACAATGCAAAATCATTTCACCCTAGTTAAAATAGCTATTATCAAAAGGACAAAAAATAACATGCTGGCAAGGATGCAGAAAAAGGGAAATGCTGGCATACCGTTGGTGGAAATGTACATTAGTACAACCACTGTGGAAAACAGTACAGAGGCTCCTCAAAAAATTAAAATAGATCTACCATGTGACCCAGCAATTTCTGCTGGGCATGTACCCAAAAATTAAAAAAAAAAGGAAATCAGTATATGCAAAAGACATCTGTACTCCCATGTTTATTACGGCACTATTCCTAACCTAACAATTAGGATATGGAATCAACCTAAGCGTTCATCAATGGATGAAGGAAATGTGGTATATATACACAACTGAATACTATTCAGCCATCCAAAAAGAATAAATTCCTGTTATTTGCAGCAGGATGGATGGAACTGCAGGTCATTATGTGAAGTGAAATAAGCAAGAAAGACAATTATTATGTGTTCTTACTCATATGTGGGAGCTAAAAAAGTTGATTTCGTGGAGGTGGAGAGTAGAATGGTGGTTAGCAGAAGTTGGGAAGAGGGTGAGGTGGTGAAGAGAGGCTGATTATTGGGTACACATATAGAGTTAGAGATAATAAATAAGTTCTAGTGTTTAATAGCACAATGGGGTGCTATAGTTAGCAATGATTTATTGTATATTACACAGTAGCTAGAAGAGAAGATTTGAGATGTTCTCAACACAAAGAAATGAAAAATGTTTGAGGTAATGCATATCCCAATTACCATGATTTAATCATTACACATTGTATGCATATATCAAAATATTACATGTACCCCATACATATGTACAATTTTTTGTCAATAAAAAATAAATTTAAAAAATGTATTAGCAATTATTTATTGTAAATAAAAAATAAATGTAAAAAATAGTTTTAAAATAAACTTCCCATCACTATTCTTTAAAGTTATCTTGGCTTTTCTTAGTCATTTAATCTTACAGGTGAATTTTAGAATCAACTTATGAAATTTTAGATTTATCTTAGGAGTTGTCAAATACTGACAGACTAATTCACTAAGTAATTGTAATCACAAAAGATCCATAACCATTTTAAAAGTTATTGTAAAAGGTACTCAAACCAAGGTGTGAAAATCCCTGTGTTTACAGAAACTGTAAGAATAGCCTTTATTAGAGTGAACAGGCAACCTACAGAATGGGAGAAAATTTTTGCAATCTATTCATCTGACAAAGGACTAATATCCAGAATCTATAACGAACTCAAACAAATCTACAAGAAAAAAAAAAAAAAACAGCCCCATCAAAAAGTGGGCGAAGGATATGAACAGACACTTCTCAAAAGAAGACATTTAGGCAGCCAAAAGACATATGAAATGATGCTCATCATCACTGGCCATCAGAGAAATGCAAATCAAAACCACAATGAGATACCATCTCACACCAGTTAGAATGGTGATCATTAAAAAGTTAGGAAACAACAGGTGCTGGAGAGGATGTGGATAAATAGGAACACTTTTACACTGTTGGTGGGACTGTAAATTAGTTCAACCACTGTGGAAGTCAGTGTGGCGATTTCTCAGGGATCTTGAACTAGAAATACCATCTGACCCAGCAATCCCATTACTGGGTATATACCCAAAGGATTATAAATCATACAGCTATAAAGACACATGCACACATATGTTTATTGCGGCACTATTCACAATAGCAAAGACTTGGAACCAAATCAAATGTCCAACAATTATAGGCTGGATTAAGAAAATGTGGCACATATATACCATGGAATACTATGCAGCCATAAAAAATGATGAGTTCATCTCCTTTGTAGGGACATGATGAAGCTGGAAACCATCATTCTCAGCAAACTATCTCAAGGACAAAAAACCAAACACTGCATATTCTCACTCATAGGTGGGAATTGAACAATGAGAACACATGGACACAGGAAGGGGAACATCACACACCGGGGCCTGTTGTGCGGTGGGGAGAAGGGGGAGGGATAGCATTAGGAGATATACCTAATGTTAAAAGATGAGTTGATGGGTGCAGCACACCAACATGGCACATGTATACATATGTAACTAACCTGCACGTTGTGCACATGTACCCTAAAACTTGAAGTATAATTTAAAAAAAAAGAATATCCTTTAATCTGAGGTCTTTACTATATCGTAGTAATCTGGCTTTATGACATCAGGATATATACTGTTTCATTAATAGTGTGACCACAGGCCGGGTATGGTGGCTCACACCTGTAATCCCAGCACTCTGAGAGGCCAAGTTGGGTGGATCACCTGAGGTCCGGAGTTTGAAACCAGCCTTACTAACATGGAGAAATCTCATCTCTATTAAAAATACAAAATTAGCTGGGCATGGTAAGGCATGCCTGTAATCCCAGCTACTTGGGAGGGTGAGGCAGGAGAATCACTTGAACCCAGGAGGCGGAGGTTGCCATGAGCCGAGATCGTGCCATTGCACTCCAGCCTGGGCAACAAGAGCTAAACTCCGACACACACACACACACACAAAAATAGTATGACCACGGCAAGTTATTTGCAAAATCTTTAATTTCTGATGAACAAACACTTTTAGGCCTACAAACTAGTAATATCCTTGATTTTAATGTTCAATTACATGTACTTGCAATATCTTCCTGCCAAGAAAATGTATATCCAATTACCAAATTGTATGCTTTATAAATAATCATTTTTTTCAAAGTAATGAAACATTGTATTTATTTAAAACCTAACCTGTTACAAAATCAAAACACTTCCTTTTTATTATAATTCTGCATAACACTAATTTTATGTTAAACTTTGTATTTATTAGTATTTGTTAATTCATCTCAAGAATTATACTTTCTACAAATTAAATCAAATATTCTTTTAGCCTTGAATTTCCAGATTGTCATGTCACAGCCATTTGAGAAGGTTACTTTGAAAAATGTACCAAAATAATCATCACTGATTAAGTTAATGCCTAATAGCAGTAATGAGGAGTTTAATTCTGGACTTGCTTAGCTGAAAATTAAAGTTTTAGATAGAGTGATGAGATAAGTAAGATGAAGACTTTGCTGGCTGGCAACTTACTGTATATTTACCTTTGCAAAAAAAAGGTACCTGTGTGCTGGTGACTTGTAGATAAAGTAGAATTGACTGTGGCAGACTGCCACTGCTACTGCTTGAGGCCATCATTACAGCAGTTGCTACTGTTACTGCCTGAGACCATCATTACAGCAGTTACTATTGTTACTCCTTGAGACCGTCATTGTAAGTTACTACTGTTACTACTTGAGACTACTTATAAGACTGAACAAAGGAACAAACAGTAGAAATGAAAACTTAAGACAAAAGAAACTGTTTTAAAGGAAAGGGCCAGGGGAAGAAGAGAGCTCCCTGCTTCTAGTGAGCAAAGGCACTCCCTGAGCTTCCACATCCCTTCGTATTTATTGGATAACAAGAGCAGGGAGGAGGAGGTAATGATTGGTCAGCTGCTTGATTGATCACAGGTTCACGTTATTGCTAACAGGCTTCAGATTTGCCTGATCACAAGAAACACTTGTACCTGGGTCATGACTGCCCTCAGCATTCCTTCTGGGTGGCAGACAGTTTGTCAGTTTGCCAACATCCTGCTTTCATGAGAACAGTTTGCCATTTACTCATATAGCCTCCAGTGGTATACTGAGTTGATCACGACCCTCACTCTTTTGGACTTCAACAATTGACTTTCTAGGGCACTTAATAGGGTAAACAGCAGCTCTACCAGCTCTACCCAAATCCTGTAATAGAGATGGTGTTTCTGTGAAATGAAGGAAATCTATATACAAAATGTGAGAGCAAATCAAAATCAATTAAGCATACCATGACTGAGCTTCTAGAGATGAGCTTTGGAAAATCCTGAAAGATTTATTTTATTTCACAAGAAGGCAAACATCCTTGACAAGTGGGTAATACACGTTCTGCTTGTATAATTCCTATGATACAGTATTCACTTCAGTTTGACTTAAGTAAAAATCATGGAATGGTTTCTACACATTAAGCACTCTGTTAAAAGCTGCAACTACAAATAGCAATGGTGTGTGCATTTGTGTGTATGTGTATTAGCATTTTATCTTGTTTCAGGATGTGTTTCTAAATATGTAAGGACTTACAGAAAAAAATCACAGTGAATAAAAAACAAAATTTTTAATAGCAAGGGGAAGAAAATTAGGTGTATCTGTAAACATGGGTAATATAAATAATTATGCCATAAAGTCCTCTTCACTTTTGCAAATAGGACACTAAATGACAAGTAAGACATGTCCATTTGTGTTCAATTGAATATTTTCTTAGGTTGTTTTTCAGAGAGGAATGAGTGAGTGTGACCATTCTAAACATTTTTGACTCATAATGCCAGTTTGTCCTCTGTGAAGGTTATTTCAATTTATAATCTTGCCAGCTTTGTATAACAATGTCTGTTTTTTCCATGTTAGCTAGTTCTTCTGATCATTCCTTGATTATGTTAATATATTCTTTAATTTATTTCTTATATTATCATTCTTTTAATCATTGCCATCTTAATTAAATAATATACCATTTCTATTTTCATTCCCATGGCTATTAATGCAGTCGAAATTACCATGTAATTCGGCGTTTAATATTGTATGAATTGCCTGTTTAAAATCATTATTTTTTTCTTTAACTTAGACATTTGTCATTTTCTTGGTGATTATCTCTTAAATAATCACAAAGACTTTAACATATAAGGACAATAACTTATTTTCCATCACAAATATTAAACAACTTTTACTCTCCTGTTGTGAATACTTCTTTTTACGAATTTTTTTCTACTAACAGTATTTCTTCTTTTTCTTTTTCTTTTTTTTTTTTTTTGAGATGGAGTCTTGCTCTGTCACCCAGACTGGAGTGTAGTGGCACCATCTCAGGTCACTGCAACCTGCACCTCCCTGGTTCAAGCAATTCCCCTGCCTCAGCCTCCCAAGTAGCTGGGATTATAGGCACACACCATCATGCCCAGCTAATTTTTTGTGTTTTTAGTAGAGACGGGGTTTCACCATGTTGGCCAGACTAGTCTCAAACTCCTGACCTCAGGTGATCCACCTTCCTCGGCCTCCCAAAGTGCTGGGATTACATGCGTGAGCCACTGTGCCTGGCCAATATTTCATTTTTTTTTTTGGTTTCAATCACTATACATTTCTTGTGTCATATATGCCTTTGCCCTCAAATTTTATAGGTTGTATTCAGACCAAGATTGTATAAATATTTATGCATATTTACTTCCCATAATTTAATAAAATTATATCATTTTACATATAAATATTTACATATAAATTTGCATATATATTCATGTAGAGTTTATTTGGTATAACCTGGGCATCTCACACTGTTTATGATTCTAGATGGTTAGACAATTACAATAATACTGATCATTAACTAATCATTTATTTCTTTGCCAAGATGAAATGTTAAATTTATAATTCTCTTTTGAACTATTTGTCCTTCTTGATTATTAATATCATGCTAATACAGATCTTCTGTTTCAATTTTTAGAAAAGAATAATATATTTTCTAAACTTTTATTATTTTTTTCTTGATAACATTTTTTCTTTCAATGTTTTGAACTCTTTAGTGGATAGTCATCTTACTAGTTACTGGGGATTAAGTCATGTACCAAAGAAATATCCACACTGAGGCTACATGTTGTATGAAAAATCAGCGCTAAACAAATAATTATGTAATTTGTTATGTACTTGAAAACTCAACTGGTATGTGGAGGAAAGAGAGCTACCCAAAGGATCTAGAAAAGATGAATATGAGGAATCTTATCTGAGATATACACCTACAATGTGCCCACAAAAATTAATAAAAAAGGAGAAAAAAAATCTGAGAAATATATCTTGAAGACCAAGTCTAAAGATAATGAATTAGTAATAAATGGAATAGAATGAATTTCTCAAGAAACAGGGACTGCAAATGTGCAAATATCATAAGATGATACAAGAAGAATAATACATTTGGAAAATGAAAAAGCAACTGGTTTGTCTGGACTGGAGAAAGCAAAGGGTAGAGTGGCTCGAGCTGAGACTGGTGTCTAGGGCTTACATCATTCAGAAACTTAAAAACCATATAAGTATATCTAATGTTTTCCCTGAACAATAATAACAAATTATGAGTAAACTTAAGCAAGAGAGAGGGATTATGGAATTAACCTGGCTTTAATACTGGCTTTAATATGAAGAATGAATTGGGAAGAAACAAGAGTGGATATAGTGAGACTGGGCAGGAGGCCATCCCCCTGGCAGGCAAAAGATAATGGTGGCTTAGAATAGGGTCATGACAGTAAAGAGAGAAGATATGTTAAAGAGACACTTAAGTGGGAAAATTAAAGGGATCCATTAATTCAGAGGGAATAGACAATAAGAGAACAAACGTATGAGAGAATCCCTTTAGGATTCTGGGATTGAGACTAGGCAGATGCTGGTGGCGTTCACTGTGATAAGAAACACTGAAGGAAGAGAACCAAGTTTTAGATATATGTAATTTTATTAGTCTATGAATGACTGAAGGAATAATGTGCGCCTGTAACTAAGAGGTGGAATTTCAATGAGTAATGTATTTTAGGGAGTCGTCAGCATGTGGACAACCATTTAAACCACGTTATCGATGAGAGCCTATACAGAAAAAGAATATGTTGAGAAAGAAGGCTAGTTAAACCTTCAACCTGTAATACTTACAATTTAGATATCTAAAACAAACTGGCAAAGAAATTTGATAAACAATGACCAGAAACATAAGAGAAAAACTAGAAGAATGCAAGAGAAGCCAAGAAGTACCAGAAGAAAACAGTAAAATAGGCCGGGTGCGGTGGCTCACGCCTGTAATCCCAGCACTTTGGGAGGCCGAGGTGGGCGGATCACGAGGTCAGGAGATAGCAACCATCCTGGCTAACACAGTGAAACCCCGTCTCTACTAAAAATACGAAAAAAAAAAATTAGCCGGGCGCGGTGGCGGGCACCTGTAGTCCCAGCTACTTGGGAGGCTGAGGCAGGAGAGTGGCGTGAACCCAGGAGGTGGAGGTTGCAGTGAGCCGAGGTCGCGCCACTGCACTCAAGCCTGGGCGACTGAGGCAGGAGAGTGGCGTGAACCCAGGAGGTGGAGGTTGCAGTGAGCCGAGGTCGCGCCACTGCACTCCAGCCTGGGCGACAGAGTGAGACTCCGTCAAAAAAAAAAAAAAAAAGAAAAAAGAAAGAAAGGAAGGAAGGAAGGAAGGAAGAAAACAGTAAAATAGAGCTAATGAAACAAATCTAGGAAAAAGAGAGGAAAGCATAATTAACAAAAGTCAGAAATATTAAGTAGCTAGTTAAACCAAAATACAAAAGGAGAAAATTTAGAGTCATAAGAAATAATTGTGCTTACCTCTATGTAAAACTTAAAAATTAAGCAATTTCCTAGAACAACATAATTTACAGAAACCTGTTTTTGAAAAAAACACACCAGCATTTTAAAAGACCAATTTACATAAAAGAAATGAAAAATTTTGTTAAGTACCTATCGCCAAAAACTACTAAAGATTATTTTTTGGAGGAATTTTCTGCAAAACCCAAAAGAAAGGATAATCCCAATTCCAAAGCTGTTGCAGAGGATAAAACAAAAAGGAAGTCCACAATCATTGTTATTTAATAATTTTATAACCAACACAATTAGAGTATAGAGGAAAAATGAGTTATAAGCTTTGAAGATAGGTTTTACATATCTATTTGCAAATTAGATGACTGGGGATTGCTATTTTGGAGGTAAATTAAGTGTAATTAACAAAAATCACTACAATAAATAAGAGAATTTGGCAAGTAAGCCACAGAAAATAATTATTATAATTAAAGCAAATGATTTCATGTATACAACTTGTTAGAAAGTATGACAAAATGAAAAATAAAATTTCAAAAAGCAAGAAAAGTACTTAGCAATAAATTTAAAAAATTGGTAAAATTTTAATATACTTCTGACAAAAGACAGCTTGAGGTAATAGCTTACAGAGTTGTTTGATAGGAAGATTTAGCATAAAAAGAAATCAGTTTTCCCCATTAATTTATAAATTTAATATGCTCTTGATACAAAATTAACTGTTTCTTAAACTACATTGCTGACTTTAAATTGCATATTGGAAAATTTAAAAGTAAAAAGAGCCATAAAATTTATGAAAAAGAAGAGCAATATTTTGTAATTAGCACTCTTAAATAGGAAAACATATTATAAGTCTCAGTAATTAAGATATTGTGGTATTGGCACATGAATATGAATTCAATAGAAATGAATAGAATTTTCAAAAATTGATCTCAAACTTATTTAAAGGTGGTATGTTAAAGCTAGTATGTTATAAAGTCACTTCATACCAGTATGGATAAAATGACATTAAATAAATGGTATTGGTGCAAAAATACTGTCAGATCCATACCAGAATCAATTTCAAATGATTCAAAAATTTACATGCAAGGAAATGAGTCCACAAAAGCTACAGAGGGTGAGACTGTGTGGGGTGGGGAGACAAGAGAATTGTTTTATAATCTCGATGGACAAAAAGGCCTTTCTAGGACTCAAAATTCAGAATTCATAAAAAAAAATAACAAAACAACAAAACACTTTTACATGGCAAAAGTCGTCATATTGAACAAGGACAAACGATAAACTGAAAAAAATATATGCAAGCCACATCATAGTTTAGATCTGAAATATATAAAAATTTTCAATACATTGGTAATTTAAAAAGAAAGTCTCATATTAAATTCAAAATTAATGTTAAAGAAATTTGTATTAAATTCATCTTGAAATTAAAAATCTGCAAATATCTCAAATACCTGAAAACACATTGACCTCACAATCATAGAGGGGCAAATAAAAGGTAAACAGAGTGCTTACTTCAGCAACACATATAACAAAAATTGAAGCCATTCAGAGATTAGCAGGGCCTCTGAACAAAGAGGATGTGCAAATTCATGAAACATTTCATATTTTTTAAAGCGACTATTTTTCAGCATCAACTTGGCAAAAATCAAAGTTTTAAAACACAACTGGCAAGTCTGTGGAAATAGAAACTCTCATTCATTGCTGATAAAAGTCCAAGTTGGTACAATCTAAATGGAGGATAATTTTGAAGTATCTGTCCAAGATTACAAGGTATCTATCCAATATTATATACACTTTCAGCAACAAATTCTAGGAAAGTATCATACAGGTAAGTTCCCATACACAGAAAATAATGTATGTACAAGGTTATTCATTGTGGTATAGGCTGTAATAATGTTTAGAAACAAACTTCATTATCTGTCAACTAGTAACTCTTTAAATATGTTATATCCCCAGAACTGAATATGAAACACTATAATACAATTGAACATGACACAATATGATCTAGGAAGATCTTGAGAAACATTTTAAAGGAAGAAAACCCAAATACATAAAATGTGTACATTATGATATGATTGGTATAAAACATGAGAAAAACATTTATTTATATTTGCTTTTATGTGCATAAAAATCTCCCTAAAAGTAGAGAATAAAACAGTGGCTACCAGGAGGGAGTCCTGGGTAGAAAATGCGGGAGATGCAGTTTAAATAATACAAAGTAGCAGACAAGTAAGATGAACAGGTCTAGATAGCAATGTACAACATGAGGACTATAGTTAATAATATTGCCTTGGGCCTCACACCCAAGTTAATAATATTGCCAGTGGCTCACGCCGGTAATATTAGCACTTTGGGAGGCTGAGGCAGGTGGATCATTTGAGGTAAGGAGTTCGAGACCAGCCTGGCCAACATGGCAAAACCCCATCTCTACTAAAAATACAAAAACTGGCTGGGCATGGTGCCGTGCACCTGTAATCCCAGTTACTCGGGAGGCTGAGGCAGGAGAATCGCTTGAACCTGGGGGGTGGAGGTTGCAGTGAGCCGAGATCACACCACTTCATTCCAGCCTGGGCGTAACAGCAAAACTCCATCTCAAAAAATAAAAATAAAAATAAATAAATAAATAAATAAATAATATTGCCTTGTATTTAGGAGTTTTGCTAAATGAGTAGATATTAGCTGCCCTTGCCACACACATACACAATAGAGCAGCTATATGAAATGATAGATATTTTAATTTGTTGCATTAGAGTAATCATTTTACTATCTATATGTATCCCACAACATCATGCTATATATCTTAAATATACATAATAACATTTACATTAAAAAGTTCTATAGGAAGATCCCCAAGAATCTAACACAGGAATATCTATTTAGTAGTGTACTGGCAACTGGGCACATGACAAACAGAGTGGCAAGGAGACTTTGCATTATATACTTTTTAATACACTTTGATTTTGGAAACTTGTGAATTTTTAAAAACACATTCAAAGAAGACTGTTAGGAATAAGGAGTAAAAGGTATCCTTGTCTTGGGTTAGGAGTACATTTCTTAATCTGATTGGTAAGCATCATTACAGGCAGTAAGATGCTAATGGACAACAGTTTGTGTACCAAAGGAGGGTTATGATTCTCCAGGGGTTCTTATCTTGCTGGGACTGATGGAACAGCCACTGTCTAAATAGCAAGAAAAATTTTTAAAGTCTTGATACAAAAGGCTCTTACTGGACCATAATATCACCCATTATAGCTGAAATTAGCAATAGGCTTATTATTAAGCATGTCTTTCTAAAACTGATAGAGAGTGGCGTTGCAGCACATACATCCATTTACTCAGTTGAAGACTATGAAGCATGCTGTTGAGCTATAAAGCATATTCAATGGTGCGCTCTGCTCTCAAGGAGCATACATTCTAAAACGGCAAATAAGTGATGTGTGCAAATACTCATAACTATAAACTTAAAAATGCAAAAGGTTACAGAAGAGATAAAATTCCATGGGTTGTAGAAGAGCTAGAAGTGAATTCCTGCTGGAGAGCAGAAAAGAGAAGATGAAGGGAGGCTTGACAGTTGAGTAAAGGAGGAAGGCCAAAAGGATCAGTGAGTCAATCAGCACTTAGAGACCATAGCATGTGGACAGGAAGAGAAAAAGAGGACAAGGAGAACAAACACATAGCTTGGTCTTCCTTACGTATAAGGTATTACAAAAGTAGAATTGTTGGACCCAGATTATAAGACCCTGAATTGAAGGCTAAAAGGTTTGAATTTTATTCCATAAAACTGGGAAGATTCTGGAAGTTCATGAGAATGGAAATAATAGCATCCAAACAGCCCTGTAGCAAGCTTGACCTGGCTACAGATTTGTAGGGTGGGTTGAAGAAAAGGGTTGATGATGAGGAAAACGACAGCAAGTAAGGGCTATCAGAGAAATCCAAGTGAAGCATGATATTAATCAATAATGCAAAGTAACAGATAAGTGGCATTATGTGGAGATGTGAGGAAATAGTGGGGACTCAGTTAATATCTATTATATGAATGGATAATAAATAAATGAGGGCAGGCAGATGGAAATAAAATAAGGAACTATTTTTTTTCCTATTTCTGACTCAAGTTATTAGTCAAAAGCCTGCATCCAGTCTTCCCTCCAGAGTTTTATCTCCCTGCCTGACACCCTTAAAGGAAAGGCAGAAACAATAGCCCGTTATGAAAGGAGGAAAAGGACATCTTGGCTTTCCTATCAAAGAGCTTACTAGAAAAATTCTGAGCTGCTGTTCTTCCTGGGAGTTTTTCTGTTGAATGGTACAAAGTTGAGGAACATGGCAGAGGACTGTGTCTTTATAGGTGCGCACACAGGGGTCTCTCAGTTACCTTACAAGGGATTTGAACTTGTTATTTTTCTTGTAGCCACAGATTACTCATTACTAGATAGGTATAAACTAGACCAAATTAAGAAATGAGAGAAGAAGATACAGAAATTGTTGGTTCTTTAGTTAGTACAGGACTTAATCCTGGATGCTTTTAAAATATGGAAAGGGAAACAGATATCTAAGGAAGAGAGGAAAGATGGATGTATAGAAAGAAAAAAAGCTAGGAAGGGGGGAAAGAGAGAGACAAGGAGAAAGGAAGAACAGAAAGAAAGGAAAGAAAAAAGAATGAAGGATAGAAGGAATGAAGGGAGAAAAAATAATGAAGAAAAAGAAGTAAAGAAGGAAGGAAAAAATAAGTTATTTGGAAACTGCTGGAAGATTTACATACATTTATCTCTAACCAATGAAATAAGCACTATAATTTTTTTTTTATTTTACACCTAAATCACTGGTATTACTATTTCATCTCTCAAGCCTTCTTACAAAGCCATTCCTTTGGGCAGCAAGTCAATATTTAATAAAATAGCAGAGGACAATGTGAGAATATGGACTGTGTGGGAAAAGATTTTGATAAGACAATTTATGCCTCCTTTTCAATTCAACTGATATTGCTATGGGGGACTGCACTTTTAGCAGTCATTGTCAGATCCAGTTTCTATGGAAATTTTAAGCTGCTGCCATTGGATAAAGTCAATGATGCCATGGGAACAACATTCTTGATAATGTCAAGTTTCTTCTTTGAAGGAGCGATTCGCTACTTTTTTTCTGAAATATGACAAAACCAGTGACAATTTAAAAATTCCTTCATATATGCACACCACATGAACAACTCACGCTAAAATTTTTCTCATAGCTGCTGTTAATAAGAGAATTATATATCCAAATAATAATATTTCAATTAACAGGACAAAGAATAACTTAAAAATCAATATGAGGCATAGACTGTCTTCATTTAAACTTAGCCATTTAAATCACACCTTATGTGTAGACGTGTTTTTTATGTGGACTGCTTTCTCCATTAAATATATGACATGTCCTAGCCGGGCAGAGAAATTCTCCCTGCTTCTCTATACTTTGTTACATCTATCTTGCCATTCACCCCACAGCCTACATTCCACAGTGCTAAGAATCTCAGCTTCTTGCAGACATCTTAGCCTTCAGTTTACAACTAGCCACTGCTGAGAGGAGTTAGCAGCAGAAAGAAACTATGTGCGATGAAGGGTGGGGTGGGAAAAAGCACTCTCTTATTAAAATATTTGTTATGTAACTTCAACCAATACACGTCACCTACTGAGTAAAGGATATTGTTCATTCTGAGCAATTACTCAAATTGTTTCACAGTGTGTTCTATTTATTTGTATAAGCATCGTTAATATGCAAACTGAATCATCCCTTGGAAACCTGAAAGTGAATTTTGTGATAATACAAGGAATCCTAGGGTAATCATACCAGATGTCTTCTGCATGCCTTAATTTACAAATGCCAACAATAAAAAGGAGGAAGAAGGAGCCAGGAAGATTGGATGCAGTAGCCACCAAGGTAAGTGAAGTCCTGTCTCTTCTTCCAGTCCTGCTGCCTCCATTTTTCTTGGTAGGAGAGGTATGTGTGTGTATGTGTATGTGTGTGTGTGTGTGTGTGTGTGTGTGTGTGTGTGTGTGTATCAGGGAGTTATATGAGAGACTAAAACATGTGTTTTAAAACATTGCGTGGCAAAATTTAACCTAAATGGAAAATTTACTGAGGGTTGATTTTCATTTGTTTGCTTTTGTTTTTGATTTGTTTCATTTAATGGTGGGTGGGGAGGGTTAATGGAGATGACAGAAAAGCGAAATCCTTTCAAGCCATTTCTTAGTACAACGACTGCTTCTTTGACCACCACTCTTCCATTTTATAGAAGCAGATCTCAGCTCCTGTTTGATCAGATTTTTAAAAATTAAAAATAAGAGGCTGGGCATGATATCTCATGCCTGCAATCTCAGTACTTGGGGAGAGCAAAGTAGGAGGATTGCTTGAGCCCAGAAGTTCAAGATCAGCCTCGGTAACATAGTGAGACCCTATCTTTACAACAAAAAATAAAAGAAAGAAAAATATTAGCTGGGTGTGGTGGCACATGTATCTGTGGTCTCAGCTCCTTGAGAGGCTGAGGCAGGGGGATTGCTTGAGCCCAGGAAGTGGAGGCTGCAGTGACCCATGATCATGCAACTGCACTCCAGCCTGGGTGACAGAGCACAGCCCTAGCTAAAAAAAAAAAAAAATTAAAATTAAAATAATGTGTGGATTACTTACCGAAATTCCCCAGATATGATGCAAATGAAAAAAACAGATACAAATTAATGTTTCATGAACATAATGAGACTTCTTCTGTTTTACCTATTGGGTCCAGTGGGATTCTTAGCTTCCTTCTCATTGATTTTTGTGATTATTTTGCTGCCTGCAGGTCCAAAGAATCGTATTCCTGTTAGATGAATTGCCATTATCTCATTTTTTGATGTGAAGAAGCTCACGGGGATAGAATCCCTTTGAGTAATCTGTTGAAGTGTAGTGGGGTACCTTCTGTTATCTTCAGAACAGATTGGGCCCCAAAGGTGAATGTGCCATGCTGCCATGGGCCAGAGTGAGCTGTGCCAGTTTAGGCAGGGATTACTAACATAGGCAGACTGTAGGACTCAGATAGACTAGGGAAAGTTATAAATCAATAATGATATTTGGATACAAATGCTGAGAGTCAGTTATACCTAGACTTCTCCACCAAGTACTCTCACTGTTATTCAGAGGGAAATGGTCTTAACTGACATTAATTCTGCTTATTCTCCGACCTATTTGGTTGACTCTGTCCTTTTAAAGTTTTGCATATCTGAGAGTTTTATTTTGAAATCTTTCTCAATGTTTGCAGGAATAACTATATTTTCACCTTGACAGAGTGGCATATGTGCCCGGGAACTTCCCTGACACCAGGGTAGAAAAAAACCGTTGTGTCTTTCCCAGCTCCCTTCATTCCCCTTGCCCCGAATGCATCCTCTTTGGATTTCTTCTGTCTCCAAAGGCCATAAACAGTATGCAGAGTTCAGCTAAAAGATCCTTCTTGGCCAGGTGCCATAGCTCATTCCTGTAATCCCAGCACTTTGGGAGGCCAAGGCGGGCAGATCACTTGAGGTCAGGAGTTCGAGACCAGCCTGACCAACATGGTGAAACCCTGTCACTATCAAAAATACAAAAATTAGCCAGGCGTGGTGGCAGGTGCCTATAATCCCAGCTACTCAGGAGGCCAAGACAGGAGAATTGCTTGAACCCGGGAGGGGGAGGTTGCAGTGAGCCAAGATCGCACCACTGCACTCCAGCCTGGGCAACCAAGAGCAAAACTCCATCTCAAAAAAAAAAAAAAAAATCCTTTGCAATCCCTATATGAGACAAGGACAAATCCGAGTGAACAATAAGACCAGTAAACAATCCATTCCCAACTGCTGCCCTGAATTTAAACCATAGTATCTTGAGATGCTGCTTCATCAAACCTGCATTGGCTTTGACATGAAAGCCTCCCTGGGTAGCAGTCATGGGAGGATAAAAAGGCTAATCACACTGCACTTTCGGAAAGAAAAATGGGATCTCTATGTAGTGCTGGTCCATGTATCATCACTATTTTCAGGACAAGTGAAATGTCAAGGCTAAAATACCCTCCAGCTATCTATAAAATAATGTAAGCCAGATACACAGTCATGGCAGAGTTTTGAAATATTATTCAATTGGCTTTCCCCATCAGAAAAAAACCTAAAAATATATATTTTCTGCCTCACATTTATCAAAAAGGGTACTGAATTAAAAGTAAAAATATGGCAGTAGTCTGGTATCCTGTCAAATTTAATCTATGTGAAATAGTCCAATCTATCCCACAAAAAAAATGCATTGTAGTAAAATTGGAAGGCTATTTCAATGCAATGCTTGATTTTTCTTTAAGAGTACTTTGCTTTATATACTTGTGTATATAAAAGACAGTGTTTGGCTATTGCTAATCCTATATATTAACTCTTCTGTTCACAAAATGGAGAGCTGCTGGAGATTAACGATATTTTATTTCTTCTTTTTCCTATTTTAGAAAACTTTTAAAAGATTTACATTCACATGTAGTATATAAAATTTTGGACACACAAATGCATATATATATGGGGTGACCCACTTTTGACAAATTAATTGAAGCATAAATGTTAATGGTTAGGGCTGAAATAGGTGGTAGAGGTATGAATAATAGTTCCCTTTTTACATATAAGCCATGGTTAATGTTATCACATTTATTTTATTTTGTATTTTAATCACAGAAGAAAACATAGGCTTACTGCTGCCAATATACATTTTGAGCAGTGATAATGCTCTGTAAATTTGAAATCATTTTTTTCAATAAAAATTTAATTGATATGGCTACTTGATATTAATCACTTGTGTAGGTTTTAAGAACACACACACTTTTTCTCTCCATTGAACTCCTAATCTATTATGATTAGCATACTACTTTTAATGAAGACTTTCAAAAATAAAAAGTCTTACAGTTTTTAAGTTGTTTACAATGATTACAAATAGGCAGCACACAAAGATAAAATTTTGGTTCATCTCTGAATAATTTTTCTCTATATATTTTCATATATAAATAGAAAATGAAAGGAAAGAGACTCTCTCTTTTTATCGATTGTGGGAAAATAGTCCTGTAACGATGTTCACATGTCAATGATATTCATATCAATTCTATACTAACTGATCTGGTGCTAAAAAAAACAAAACTCTGCTTACCCACACAACTTAATTATCGTTTCAGCTTTCTTTCTTACTTAACTTTTGTTTTAGGCTTGGGGGTACATGTGAAGGTTTATTACACAGGTAGACATGTCTCATGGGGGTTTGTTGTACATATTATTTCATCACCCAGGTATTAAGTCCAGTACCCAATAGTTATCTTTTCTGCTCCTCTCCCTTCTCCCAACTCCCTCCTCAAGTAGACCCTAGCATCTGCATTGTGGAAAGCAGTATGGTGATTTCTCAAACAGCTAAAAGCAGAACTACCATTGGACTCATCAAACTCATTACTGGGTATATACCCAGAAGAATATAAATCATTCTACCATGAAGACACACGCACACGAATGTTCATTACACCATTATTCACAATAGCAAAGACATAGAATCAACCTAAATGTCCATCAGTGACAGACTGGATAAAGAAATTGTGGTACATATACACCATGGAATACTATGTAGCCATAAAAAAGAACAAGATCATGTCTTTTGCAAGAATATGGATGGAGCTGGAGGCCATTATCCTTAGCAAACTAAACCAAATACTGCATGTTCTCACTTATAAGTGGAAGCTAAATGATAAGAACTTATCATTTCAACTTTCAAAGATATGATATTAATGTCTCAGTTAGTAGGTCAAGCTTGCAATTCTAAGATTTGCTGAAGAGAAGGCAGATAATGGGAATGGGTTCCTATTCTTCCTTTTTTCTCTTCTCTGTTATAACATCCCCACCTCCCCCTAGTGATCTGGAGCTAGTTAGTACTCAGGACCCTGACTTAGAAAATATAACGACTATTACTGTAAAAGAAGAACAACATATTTTAACCAGTTGAGGCCTCTGAGAACAGTAAACATGTATTTTGCTCTGTGAAAACAAATGTAACTTAGAGGGCAGGAAATAATCATGTAAATTAGGGTACCAAAATAAATTAACAAGATTCACTCGCTTTTCCACATTAGCCTGGAGAATGCCTTGCTCCAGAAGTAATAAATTTTCCACTTAAAAATAGAAATTCTTCAATCAAAAGAAATCTTAAAGATAATTTTATGTAATGCACACTTGCCTATGTTGTAATGAAATCAAAATCCAGAACGATACATCTCAGAAATGGCAAAGCTCTCTTGTCCTTGATTGTGATGCCTTTTCAGCAGATATTCTTGACATCTGAATAATATAGAAAGGCTTATTTATTATAAACCTCTTGAAACTTAAACTGCAAGACCTCTCACTGGAATAGGCAACTGGTAAGAAATGTCTAGCAATTTTGAACTATTGTATTTTTAAGATTTTATTAAAAATTACTCCTCCAAATTGTATAAGCTTCTGATTCCACCGAACCTCAATCCCCCTGTGATGATGTGGATATTGTATAGAGTTTCATATTGTTGTAACTTATCAACTCTTTATTGGGATTGACTAGAGTAACAAAGGTCTAGCCAATTAAAATAATCTAGACTGGATCATTACATACTTTCCTGTTTCAAACTGTCAATTTCCAGGCATTCTTTTATTACTTATGAATCACAGTTTCTTCCATTTTAATAAGAACTCATTTCTTACCACCACTCATTAAATAAAGCTAACTAATATCAAGGTAACTTCATAATTCACACTCACTTAAATAAAAAGTTTTAATTTGTTAGGTAAAAAATGTAGAAGATAAGATGAACCTATATTTCATGATAAAGAATTTGTCATAGTAATTTCATTATATTGAAACAAAACTTTGACTTACATACAAAGGAGAGGAATTCTAATGAAATTGACACTTCCTATTTATTTAATTTTCTGTACTTTTGTTCACATAGAAGACAATTTAGGAGCCTTTCTCATAATGTAATTTTAAATACTGTTCTGTCCCCACTATGAAAATATTTCTCCCTCTCAACTACATATACTTAGCATTAAGTTTTAGTTACATGATTGATAGTACGAATAAATAATAAACACTTCAAAATTTATCACATTATGGCAAGAGAGGAGCATAATATCAATAAAAACAAAAACAATAAGAAAAAGAATAAGGGTGAGCAGACCCTGATATAAATTTTTGAAACCATAAACTACAAATCCACAAATACAGAAGACTTCCTGACCATCTGAAGTAAATATATACGTATGTATATATATGCTTATGAATATAATAGATTATACTTAGTACTAGTTATTCATGAAATTTTATAAAGAATTTTTACATAAGGAGATCGTTGAGCTTTTATTAAAGGAATTTATCTAACTCTTTGAGAGTTTAGAAAAATATAACATATTTTAAGCAGTAAAAGCAAATTAAATCTAATTAGATAATATCAAGTTATTCATTTCAAGATCCTCTAGATGGCAGGATCCTAGAAAAAGACTGCACTTGGATGGAAAAAATAACATTTAGTAGAAAATATCTGTTTGAAGTGGAAAAAATCTATGTTCAATTCCAAAATAAATCTAATACTGTCCTTGAGAAAAACTTAAATTTAATGGTCTGCAGTCACCCACTCCACGAGAAAAGTAGATTGGAAAAGATGACTTTTCAGGAACAAATTTCACAACACTATAATGTTGATTAATATATTAATAAATATTACTAGGATAGGAGGTAAGGGGCCCATGGCCATTTATATTAGGGAAATTTTATAACACCTTGAATCCCCTTCTTAAAGAATTTTATAAAAGAACAAGAAATTTTGCCATAAACAAATCTTGTTGCTTTTGCAAATCTAAGATTCTCTAACATTTTGACTCTTAATCTTGTTTTCTCTGAACAGCTGTTAACAGTAATATTCTGTCCACAAAACTCAAGTAAACAGAAATGGAGAAGATCAAGTGTTCCTCTAAGTTTCACACAGAAGGTTCTCTATAAATATTTATTTCATGAATAAATCAAAGCCAGATGTTATAAGCTAACTTGAACATTGTGAGACTTGATTTCATTTATATACTGTTTTCTGTAGGTGGTGTCTTTGTCTTGTCTGTTTTGTGTTGGTATAACAAAATACCTGATGCTGAATAATTTGTGAAGAAAAGAGGTTTGTTTAGCTTGTGATTCTGGTGTGTGGAAAGTCCAAAAGCATGGCACCAGCATCTGCTTGGCTTCTGGTGAAGGTCTTTGTGCTGCCATCCCAGAAGGTCAAACGGGAAGCAGACAAGTGCAAAGAGACAAAACACGAGGAGTGTCCTTGCTTTATTACAACCCACTCTCATAGGAACTAATAGATTCCCACGAAAACTAATCCAATCTTGTGAGAGGGAGAACCCACTACTATAAGAATGATACCAAGCAGCCCAGGAAAGCAGAGCCCCCTAATCCAAACACCTCCCACTAGACCTCACTTTGTAAGGGTTCTACTTCCCAAATTTGCCACACTAGTAATTAAGTTTCCAACATGAGTTTTGGAGGGGATGCTCAAACAATAGCAGCTGGCAGTGTGATGACATGGATACATTAATTTTTGTATTATTTGACCAAGGAGTGATATTGAACTCTTATCCCATTTGTAATAAATATTTAAACTCCATGCTAATTATGTATTCTGAAGGTAATATTAACTAAGACAATACTAAATCTTTCTAAAACCATGAATATTTTAGCTAAAATGCGAAGACTTATACCAGTTCTAAAATGATGGATTGTCTAATCCTACTGTCAAATATTTGAAATCTCTCCAAGCAATTAATGAATAATTCTAACAGGGATATATTTTTATTTTTGAACCAAATTCAAAGTTAGTATGAATTTTTATCTTAGGATCTAGAGTTGACATTTCAAATTTTCTGAAGAATTTGAATTTTTCTAAGAATAAATTATAGTTGTACTGGACTCTATTAAATATAAACAACACATTTTCTCAGACTCTTGGTCATGATTTTGATCTATTTAACATAAAGAGAGCAAGAGAGTGAGTTAAATTGTCAGTTTTGTGAATTCTGCTATTGACATTAAACAAATGCTCTTAAATGCTGTGGAATTGATAGTTTTGTATTAGAGTCAAAATGTGATAATGAAAATGTAGTGTTATAACATTTATTTGTAAGCAGCTCAAATCTCAGGCTTTTTTATTTTAAAATTATTTTTCTTTTTAATTAACTCAATAATTGTACATATTTATGAGGTACATTGTGATGTTTTGATAGACATATATGTTGTGTGATGATCAAATCAGGGCAGTTAGTATATCCAACACCACAAATATTTATCATTTATTTGTGGTGGCAACATTCAAAATCTTCTCTTCTAGCTGTCTTCAAACACACACAAGGCATTATTGTTAACTATGGTCACCCTACTGTGCAACAAAACACCAGAATTTATTCTTCCTTTCCAACTGTAACTTTGTATTACACATTAACCAATGTTTCTGCTTTACTCCTCTTTCCTTCCCTTCCCAGTCTCTGGTAACCATTGTTTTATACACTACTTTTATGAGATCAACTATTTTAGATTACACATGAGTGAGATCCTGTGGTATTTGTCTTTCTGTGTCTGGTTTATCTCACTTAACATAATATCCTACCGGCTCATCCACGTTGCTATAGAGAATTTTATTTTTTATGGCTGAATAGTATTCCATTGTGTATATATACATTTCTTTTGTCCATTCATGCATTGTATTTTTATTTTTTAATGGATTATCTTAACATTCCATAAGTCAGAACTTTTTAGTTGATAAGAGAATGAAGCTTAGGAAGTTTATATTAGATCAATACTGGGTAAATAAAGCAACCACCTTTTTAATAAATCAAAAGGCAGCAATAAAAATTGAACTTTATGTGTTAAAATAGAGGCTTTAGAATGGTACATTTAACTTACACTATGATATATATTTTATGGTTAATATATGAGCTTTGAAATATAAAATTTAAAATTAGTAGCTCTTCTAATTATACATGATCTAAATTTTTTCTATATGAAACATTATATTTTCCTAAAGTTCAATTGGGTATAAATTTTACTTTTCTCATGTACTTTTCCAAAACACAATATTTTGTGGTTTATACATGGATACATTTTCCAAGTAATAGGCATACATCCCATGAGAACTAGGCCCTTTGAGCTTTAGAGAAATAACTGAAGCATGTACTATATCCAATAAATGAGAATAGCTACCATTTAATGAGAGCTAACGATACACTAGGTACTGAGATTAGGTACTGTTTTATTATCATCCCTGTTGTACAGTTGAGGAAAGATATTTAGTAAGATAAAATAACTTCCAATTTTAAAAGCCAGTGAATGCCAGAGAACCACATTTTCTTTTTTTTTTTTTTTTTTTTTTTTTTTGAGATGGAGCTTGCTCTGTCACCAAGACTGGAGTGCAGTGGTGTCATCCTGGCTCACTGCAACCTCTGCCTCCCAGGTTCCAGCGATTGTCCTGCCTTAGCCTCCCCAGTAGCTGGGATTACAGGTGCATGCCACCACACCTAGCTAATTTTTTGTATTTTTAGTGGAGATGGGTTTCACCATGTTGGCCAGGCTGGTCTCAAACTCCTGACCTCAAGAAATCTGCCCGCCTCGGCATCCCCGTGCTGGGATTACAGGCGTGAGCCACCACGCCTGGCCCCATGTTTTCTAACGAAGTTCAGATCACTTGAACTACCTCAGCCTAGTGCTCATTGTGAAAAGGTCCAGAGGTGCAGAAAAGGGACACTGATCAGACTACCATGACCACTGGGTTGATGATCTGTCATCCATGGGTAGAACTTTGTAAGTATGAGATGCTGATGAGATGTGATAGGTCAAGGGGCTGCTGTCACCCAGGTCACTCAGGGACCAGGCTGGGGCTAGGTGAGGAAAGTTCTCCCTTTTAATTTCTGAAACCCACTGTGGTTAATACTGGGTATGGATGAGGACAAAAAATACCTTTTCTACTCTTTGGGAGGTAAAATGCAGGACACAATCATCCCCCAATCCCATATATAGTTCAGCTGAACCAAAGACAACTCTCAAATGGAAGATCAGTATTTTCACTAGGTTGAACAAATTGGATAATGGGATAAATAAAACCTATGTTTGGATTAACATCTGACCACCCCAGACACTTCAGATGTACTGAGTGCCCAGACACATCACTTCTCCTGGCTATGTGGTTTGAAGTAAATATATTTTTAAAAAATTGTTTAAAAGGCACAAAGATAGAGTTCCAAGCATTTCTACAAATATGAACTCATTAATCTTCATAATTATACTATCAAGTAGAATATATATAATATATTATTATCCCCAGTGATTAAGTATCATGCCTGAAGTATCTCAGCTAGTAGGTAGCAGAGCTAGAATTTGAAACCCTGGAGTCTGGTCCCAACCTGTGTCTTCTTCCACTATGAAACTTATGTTATTTTCCATCTCACACTGCCTGAGTTGATGGCCCTGGTGGATGACTGTTTCAGACATTTTGGTCTGGATAACTCACTATCCAGTCTATACAACACAGACCAGACAAATCCCACTAATGGCTGAAGCAGATTAATTATGCCAGACATTGACTACTTCACACTGATTAAGATGTTATTTTAAGTACGAATTTTGAACAAGTGCATTAGCAGAGGTCAAAAATAAAATCCCTGATATAAGCAAGCTATACTCTAATCTACAAGACAGTGAAAATAGAACCCCAAATTAATCAAATAGGCAGTAACCATGGTGGTTAAGAGCACAGACTTGGGGCAGATTATCTGGGTTTGGATTCCAGCTCCATCGCTCACCAGCTATATGGCTTAGCCTTTTTAAATCTTTGTTTTCTTATCTTTTAAAAGGAAGTAATAATAACTATTTTTTGTTGTCCTAAGGATAAAGTGTAAAGCTTATAATGGAAAATGACACATTTTAAGGACATAGACAATGAACAGAACCTGGAAAATGCAAAAAGAGAAATACAAACTCCATTATTACAAAGATACTGTCTTTAGTCATAGTTGGTCAAGCAATTTTAGCAGGGTTTTAGTGAAAAGGAACTGGAAATCAATACCCATGCTCTACTTTGTGTTTCTTTTAGAGTGTTGATGAAAAGTATCCCCATGTTAGTTGTTCTCAGCTAATTGTTTTGTTACCTGCGGTAGATTTCAAAATGTGGCCACAGATGTCTCCCAATCCAGTGTGTACCCACTATGCAATGTGATTTTTGTCATTCCTTTAAGAAATGGAGTCTATGTCCTCCTCTCTTTGAATCTGGGCTGGCAGTTGTCCAGTAGAATAAAGCAGAAGGGATGTCATAATACTTCTAATTGCTAGGACTTAAGAAACTTTGTAGTATTCCTATTGTTTTCTTGGAATACTATTTGAGACCACCATCTAAAGAAGCCAAGCTAGCCTAGTAGGAAATTGGAGGCAATACAATGTGTTACTTTTAATACAAGCAGAATTATCATGCAACTGCTTCTCCATAAACTGTAAGATTTTAGAAGTACTTCGCAATTACAATGCTCTTTTATAAGCCATGAAACAGTTATAAAACAGTCACTCCCTTCCACCAGTCAAGTTTGATGTATTAGCTGCTTTGTTGGAAGTACCACATTAAATTGACATGATGGTGAATGCAGCTGTAAGTGCACTGATTTCATTTATCTTTTCTTAGGTTTTTGTTATAACAGTTTTTGCTGCTGTGATGTCCCTCCCTAAAACACCACTGATTTAGGTTTGGCTATCTTCAGTGTTAACCACGTAAACCAGAGTAAACCCACATGTTATTACACATTAAATATGAAAATTCAGACTGCATCCCTGGTATCTTCTTTCCACTCTGCCATATCTGACTCTTTCTCCTCTCTTCTCCAATAGGCATGGAGAGCCGCTCAGCAATGTCACACATAGCAAATACAGAGTGGAAAGGCAGTTTCATGCCTAAACTCCATGCGTAATTCTCTTGGAGCCACAAGACACCCATTCTTCCTGGAGAAGGAATGAAAAAGCAAAAACTATAGACTTTTTACATCCAAGTCCAAGTCCCATGACAGTAATGGCTGATTGTTTATCCCATTCCTTCTCTACTCCTTCATTTCCTGTCACACAGGGGAGGTCTGAGGGGGTGAGGGCTAAAATGATGCTGGGGTGTAGAAGAACTGGTGGGGTTCCAATTGAGTTCATTTCTCTCTAGAATGTGAGGTACTTGATATTTCATCCTCAACTTTGGATAATACCTACGAATTTTGGTAAAAGGAAAAGTCCTCTTCAACATCATTTTCCATAGTGATGTGTAATTCTAAAATGACACTATCATTTTGTTTTCACCCATGTACTAAAATACTATAATTAATGTAACTTTTCTTATTCCCAAGCTTCTTTCACAGTGTCTGCTTTATAGGTGGTTATTTCTATGTACTTTGGTACATTTTATTAAATCACTTTTTAAAATATTTTTTAAAAACTCTACCTTCAATTCTTTACATACTTCTACTTAAATGGCATTGCACTTGTTAAAATATTGTTTTTATAAGTGTTTGCATGAATAGAATTAATTTTAAAATACATGAAGTTTAGCTCAGAACAGATTTATTCTAGCTTACATGATGGCTCAGTTTCCTAAAGAAACTGGGTAATTGTGTGTATGAATACTCAGGAACAGGATAACAAAAAGGAAAACCAATTTTTGAACTATTTAAACCATAATTGATCAGTTTTGGTTTTACATATGTTACATAAAGAGAAGTGAAATTAAATATCATTTATTCTTATCATACTCCCTGTAATACCTAGCTGGTTCAAATTAAACTGTAGTCAAAATATTCTTTTGCTCCAGAGGAAAAACATTAAACCATTAAGCCATCTGATTAATTTATTTTGTAGCTGAACTGTATCAGTTTGTTCAGGGGTCCTAATTTCTCAAGAATTCTTTCTTAAACTTGAATATTTAACAGAGTCCTTCTAGGAAATGAGGAACCATGTCCTAAATGAGGAACTGTGTCCTAAATTCTACTTCTAGGTCCTATATTGAATGATGAAAGAGTAAATCCATCAACTCATCAATAAGTGTTAGAAGAATTAATTATCACTTTCAATTGTGTCTACTCACTAATTTTTGGTTAGCAAACAAACTAGAGATGGAGTGCTTATATGAATCAAACTTATTTGTGCCCTACTGTGGTTGAGATGTCTTCAACTCCTCATCTACTCATTTGTTCAGAATATATTTTCATGCCAGAATATTTTGGCTGGGATACAGTAGAAAATAAAAAGAAATAATCTCTGGGTTTATAATATTTGTCTTCATATGATTATCCCTGACAATCATAATTCTGGCTGGGAAACAGACAATAAACAGATTGATAATATAACAAGTGTCAAATTCTAATAAAAATAAAACAAAATAAGAGTGATAAAGCATCCTGGGGTTTGGCCAGGAAATTATTTTGCATTTTAATGATCACCAAATTGATGCCACAATTTTAAGCTCTTTATTTCATTAATTCAACAAGTATTTATTGAGGGCCTAGTCTGTGCCAGGCACTAGAGAGGCAACAGAGAGCAAAACAAGCATGTTCTTTGTATGGATGTGTTTGGAAGAGAAATAGCGATCTTGCAATAGCTTCAATACATGCAAAAATTGGTAACTACTACACATTTTTTTGGCATCCCGTGCACATATCAATTCATTTTTATGGTGACTCACACGTACATACTATGTCCTTGAATTGGATAATAGTGGCTCTGTTGTGCTTACTGCTGTAATTCTTTAATCAATCACCCAGAATACAAGAGACATTCTGTGGACTTAGAAAGTAAACCTAAGTAATTCCAGTGGCAAAACCTTGACTCAGGTTAGTCGTCAAACTAAATCTACTCTTCCTTCAATTACACGGATCATTGCTTTAACTCTTTACCTGGCTTTAGTGGCAAGAACCTTACATCTTAGAATAAGATAACATCAGATGTGATCATTTCTTAAAGATGAATATAAAATATATTTCTCATATACCATAGTATCTGCTTTAACTTTCCAAAGCAAAAATAAAATAAAATAGCAAAGGAAAAATAAACATTAAAAAAATCAAGATATATTACAACAATCAATACTGGATAATGAGTCATGGCATACTTAAAATAAAAATTGTGTTTCAAGTAAAATGGTAATTTTAGAGAATAACAAGCTCTTTACTTATTATTTTAGCCTTTATATTTCTTGTTTTTATTTGCTAAAATATTAGTGTCTAAAGCTGAGATGTCAATCTACACATTTTAAGATGTGAGCATATATGAATCTGAATGAGGAAAAAAAGAGAAAGAGTCGAGGAGATGGGCAAAGAACCTGAATAGAGATCTTTTAACAGAAGACATATATACATGGCCATTGGCTATATGAAAAGGTGCTCAACATAACTAATCATCAGGGAAATGTAAATCAAAACCATTATGAGATTTCACCTCACACTTATTAGGATGGCTACTATAAAAAAGATGAAAGGTAACAAGGTTAGCAAGAATGTGGAAAAAAAGGGAACCCTTGTACAGTATATACTTTGTAGTGTACTTTGTACACTAATTTACACTGGTGGAAATGTAACTTAGTATAACCATTACAAAAAGCAATATGAAGATTCCTCGAAAACTTAAAAATAGAACTACTATGTGGTCCATCAATCCTGCTTCTGAATATGTAGCCAAAGAAAATGAAATCAGGATCTGTACTTCCATGTTCATTGCAGTATTACTCACAATAGCCAAGAGAGGGATGGAATCAACTAAATGTCCATCAATGGATGAACCGATAAACAAAATGTGATATACATGCATACATATGTATGAAAATATATATGCATACATATATATAATAGAATATTATTCAGCCCTTGAAAAAAGAAAGCTCTGCTATTTGTGATAACATAGCTGAATCTGGAGGACATTATACAAAGTGACATAAGCCAGCCTCAGAAAGACAAACACAATCTCATTTATATGTGGAACCTAAAAAGTCAAACTCATAGAAACAGAGAGTTAGAATGGTGGTTGCCAGGAACTGGGGGAGGGAGAAAAGGAAAGATGTTGACCAAAGGGCACAAAGTTTTCATTAATACAAAATGAATAAATTCTGGAGAGCTAATGTACAACATGTTGACTATAGTTAATAATACTCTACCAAAAACTTGAAATTTGCTGAAAGAGTAGATCTTAAATGTTCTCACCACAGAAACAAAGAGAAAGAAGGAAAGAAAAAAAGAGAAAAAAGGAAGAAAAAGTAGAGAAAAGAGGATATGGTAGCTGTGTGAGGGGATGGATATGTTAATTAGCTTTTTGTCCTTATTGTGATCAGTTCACAATGTATATCAAAACACCAAATTGTACAATATAAACAATTTTTACTTGTCAATTATACCTCAATAAAGCTGAAAAAGGAATCAAAGAGATAGGTTTAATCAGTTAAATTGAAGATGACAAAAAGGTTTTCCAATTATTGTTACTTATTCACACAAAGATATTTGTATTTTTTCCTGTTACTAATCTACAATCAGGTGTTATATTCAAGATATTATCATACTAAATTTCTCAAAAAAAAAACAATAGGACAACAGATGTAATTCCATTCCATCATTTCTGAAAAAATTATATTCGACTTCTAAGACAATATAAGTCATTATTTCTCAAGTATTAATCTTCCTAATTCATTTACAATGACAGCATTCTAGTTACATGCAAGCTGCTTAATTACAAACTATTTTGAATATATCAAAACTACATAAAATTTTAAATTTTATTTATAATTATACAAGTAACATAAATATACATTACCATTATAAAATATTAGACAACAAAAAATGTTTATGCTTTTTGTTTTTACTATTTCCAATTTAAGTTTACTTGTATGAAGTAACCATCTATGATCAATAGTTTACTGATTAATAGATTTCTACAATTACAGACATTTGTACACACATATGTACATGTATACACTTTTTGTTTTAGTTTTCATGTAAATGATAGAAATGTATCATTTTACAACTTACTCTTTTTATTTAAATTGTTTTTGAGATTTGCCCATGTTACTTACTTCTCTACTGAAGAAAAATTGTAGTCCACATCTTTTCATTTTCCTAAATAATATTTTAGTAAAAACATCTGCACATGCTACTCCAGTCATATATTGAATAATTCTCTTAAGTGAATACTAAGAAGTGGAATTGGTAGATCAGAGCTGCAGTCTAAATCAATTCTCCAAAATTGTCTTCCAATGTGGTTATACCATTTAATACTACCACCAATCACCCTCATCCATGAGAGTACCTTCTCTTGTGCCCTCACCTCAGTTGATATTGTCAAACTGTGAAATTATTAATAAAATGTTTGATGTATCTAATTGTATTTTTATTTTGATTTTCCAAGATTACCAGTGAGGTTGAATGATTTCCTTTATGATTGTTGACCTTTTGTATTTTATCTTTTGTTAATTATTCATTTGTTTTGCTTCTTTTTCTATTAGATTGTATGTTTTTGCTTTTTAAATAATTTTTAGGATATGTTTATTTCAAATATAATAATTTACTATAAATGTTGAAATACTCTTCCCATTTCATAAACTATTTTTAACTTTGTTTTGATAACTTTCATTATTTTAAAGCTTACATTTATAAGTAGTCAATTTATTAGCAATTATTTTATGGCTATGGTTTGTTGAATATTTAAATAAAAAGCCTTCCCAAACCAAAGTTGTATACATATTCTCCCAAAGTTTCTTTTGAATACCTTTATTTCCGAAAGGCCTAAAATTCATATGGAATATATTTGGGGAATTATGTATTGAAGATACATAACTTCAAATGCATAGCTATTTGTTTCCACATCATTTATTAGTATTGATCATGGGAAGAAAGTATGTAGATATATAAATCCAAATGTATAGCCAGTTATTGGATACACTTCTCCACCCATTTGAAAAGCTAACTTCATTATGTGGTAAATTTATGTATCTATATGTTTCTATTTATAAACTATTCTACCCTAGTCTATTGATTTGTCTAATACACTGCCAGTTTTCTACTGGTTATATTATTTCTTCTCATACTTTCAACCAATATTGTTTTAGTTCCATTGTGTTATTATGCATACACAAATAAACATGGCTTTTTTCAGTAAACATTTATAATTGAAAAGATTTACTGGTTTTGTATCCTGCCATCGCTTCTTGGGTTCCACAGGTTTTTGGTTTGTTTTCAGTTTTGCTAGACTGTATCTTTCTGTAATTGTTTCTGTGACTCTTTATGGGTGGTAAAATTTCTGAGCATTTGCAAATATTAAAATTGGCAATATTTCCTTTTACATATGATTATATAATTCTATGAATAATTCTTAGATCAACACTATTTTCCTCAGATCTTTACAGATTTTGTTTCCTTGTCCCCCTTTCAACCAAACAGAAGCATATTAATCAAATCCTCACTTCTTTTTAGTTTTCTTGTCTAGAATCACTTACTTTTCATTTTATCAATGAATTTTAATATTTTATTGTATGTATCTGTGACATGGTTTGGCTCTGTGTCCCCACCCAAATCTCATCTTGTAGCTCCCATAATTCCCATGTGTTGTGGGAGAGACCTGGTGGGAGATAATTGAATCATGGGGGCCAATCTTTCCTGTGCTGTTCTCATGATAGCGAATAACTCTCATGAAATCTGATGCTTTAAAAATGTGAATTTCCCTGCACAAGCTCTCTCTTTGCCTGCTGCCATCCATGTAAAATGTGACTTGCTCCTCCTTGCCTTCTGCCATGATTGTGAGGCCTCCCCAGCCAAGTGGAACTGTAAGTCCATTAGACCACTTTCTTTCATAAATTGCATGTCTTTTTCAGGAGCATGAAAATAGACTAACATAATCTGGATGTAGCTTTTCTTATTCATTCTGTTTACTAAATTGTCCTTTCAGTATGGAAGATAAAAATTTAGTTCAGATCTGTATTTTCTTTTTCTATGAAGGCTTTCTATATTTTTATTTGTAAATCACTTGTTTTTTCTTATTTATCACTTGCTATGTGGAAATTGAATGCTCAGAGTTACTTTTTATTTAACTTTCTTTTTATCTTCTTCAGTTATATTTTGAAAGATTCTCTTAGCTTAATTATTTTTAGCCTACTAATTTTCTCTTCAGCCAAAAACATTGTTATTCAAATTAACTGAGATTTTTATTTCAAAAATCAAATTTTTAATTTTATAATTCCCCACCAATTTCTTCTTTTGAATGTCATCATCTTTCAAATATCTCTGAGATGATAAATTATATTTATTTCAATTTTTTCTTCTTAGTCTGTTATAAATCTCTCTCCTTGGGTTTCAGGTTTTCTGTTTGTTGAGTGGGGTACCTCCATTTTATGGTGTTGCATTCCTAAAATGTTAAATGAGTCTTGCTTGTGTATTTGCCTCCATATTTGAGATGACTCGTTACTGGTTAGTGAATGGGGAAGCATTCCTGGCAAATGGAAATGACTCCAGGAAAGGGACTACTGTTTTAGGCATAGGGGCTCCTAATTCCTCTGGGTTTTGCCATTACCAAGGAGTCTTTTCTTGGCTTCCAATAGTCATACAGGCGACCATGGATTTTTAAAACATTTACTATATTTAATATTATGTGGAAAATAGTTCTCAAAATTTTGTACAGATTTAATGATGATGAAAGATTCATCTTCCAACTTAGAGTAAGGAATGTCTGCTTCCAATTTTCAAATAACAACACTTATATTATGTTTTCTTATTATAAAGATATATGCTTTTTACTTAATCGAATTAAAATAACAAAAGGGAAGTTTTCAAATTAGAGTATTTTTATTGCATTTATTTCCATGGCTAAATAAGTGACTACTTTCTTATTTTATGAAAACTATATATTGTTCCTAGAATTATGCCTCTATTCCTAAACAGATTTGAGCCTATTTGGGATAAATTTAGGGAAAAATATGAAAGCTTATTTCTAAACTATTATCAGTCATTATCTCTGTATGCCAAGATAATAACGTTTTTGTTCTATTTTCTTTTTACAAAAATTTTCCAAGTTTCCCACAAAATAACTATTAATTTTGATACCAGCAACATCACTATTTAGTTGCCTATATACTGTAAGTTTTTTAGTACTCTTTAACAATTACTGTGCCCTTTCATCAAACATCCAACAGTTATAAAACATTCACTCCTTCCCCAGGTCAAGTTTGGTATGTTAGTTCCTTTGTCAAGAATTACCACATTAATTAACATAGTGAATACAGCTGAAAGGCAGAGATTTCATAATTTCTCTTTTATTATTTTTTTATGTGTCTTATTCTTTGCCATTCTTACTAGCCAATGAATCTCCAGTGCTAGCTGGCTTTGTATCAGAGGCTGAGTCATTAAATAGAGAAGTGAAGAATAACTTCCACCGGAGTCCAAGAGAAAGTACTTCAGGTTCCCACTGTGCCCATAGTACTTCTCCCCTGGGTCTATTGCATTACCCATTGTCCAATACAAAGACATCATTTTGTTATACAAATATATGTTTCTTCTGTGAAAGAACCCTCCCTTCTCCTCTAATGCCATATCATGAATCCAACCTTCCTCAATAGTGATTACTTTCATGAGCGCTAAGAGAGCTTCAGAATTAGCTTTGATCAATGTTCTTGATATGTAAATTTCTAAAAACATAATTTGTACCTAAGTAATTTATTTTTATTTAATAAACACTTAACAAATTTAGTGCCCTACTCATTTTGTATCTTTCCTTTCCATGTCCAATTCGTAATCAAGCCCAATGCCTACTTCCCTGAAATATCATGTAACTCAATTTCATCTTTTCTATTTCTAGTGATACTTCTCAGCACTAAATCAACTTTCACTTACTTCAACAGTTTTAATAGCCTATTCAATAACTTCACCAATTTTAATATTACTCTCCTTTTCTTTGTGTTTTATAAAAGCTGTGTCCTTCTAAACCACAATGTGATTATGGTTTGTGATACTGCTATAACTAATATGATTCATGTAACCCCTCGTTTTTCTGTGGAATAAAATCCTATCTACAAGAAAGGGCTGTCAGTTTTCCCTAAAGATTTACATCAACTTATTTCTTTTTAGACTCAATTCTCCCTATGTCTCATTCTTTCCCAAACTGATAAATTGTATATAGCAGCCATAAGGCATAATGAATGAGTCTATCTCTGTTGTCCTTACCATCTTTGACTTTAATGTTCTTCCTATAAAAAGTGTAATAAAAATAATATCAAAGGCAATTTTATTGTTCAACCACAATGGAAATAGGTTCAAATTATGAAAAGGCTGCAACTATTTTTTTTTATTCTACAAAAGACAAAGTCCTCCATCCTAACAAATAAAACGTCTAGCAAAATTGGAGAATTAATCCTTACTTAAAAATGACCACCTAGACTTCTGCTTCGGGCTATTTTAATAACTAATAAGTGATCATCCCTCTGTCTTAGAACAACTATAAAAAGAGGCTAAATTTGTTTCTAAACTTGCTATTTGAAAGCATTAGGACACATTCACCCAAAACTTGAGGCTAAGATGCAGTGAAGGAAGGAAATGCAGTAATACTGAGTTAAACGCACAACAGAAACTGAACTAGAAAAGCAAGAGCAAACACATTCAAAAGCTAGCAGAAGGTAAGAAATAACTAAAATCAGAGCAGAATTGAAGGAAACAGAGACACAAAAAAAACCCTTCAAAAATTAATGAATCCAGGAACTGGTTTTTTGAAAGGATCAACAAAATTGATAGACCACTAGCAAGACTAATAAAGAAAAAAAGAGAGAAGAATCAAATAGACGCAATAAAAAATGATAAAGGGGATATCACCACCGATCCCACAGAAATACAAACTACCATCAGAGAATACTACAAACACCTCTATGCAAACAAACTAGAAAATCTAGAAGAAATGGATATATTCCTCGACACATACACTCTCCCAAGACTAAACCAGGAAGAAGTTGAATCTCTGAATAGACCAATAACAGGATCTGAAATTGTGGCAATAATCAATAGCTTACCAACCAAAAAGAGTCCAGGACCAGATGGATTCACAGCTGAATTCTACCAGAGGTACAAGGAGGAACTGGTACCATTCCTTCTGAAACTATTCCAATCAATAGAAAAAGAGGGAATCCTCCCTAACTCATTTTATAAGGCCAGCATCATCCTGATACCAAAGCCTGGCAGAGACACAACCAAAAAAGAGAATTTTAGACCAATATCCTTGATGAACATTGTTGCAAAAATCCTCAATAAAATACTGGCAAACCGAATCCAGCAGCACATCAAAAAGCTTATCCACCATGATCAAGTGGGCTTCATCCCTGGGATGCAAGGCTGGTTCAATATACGCAAATCAATAAATGTAATCCAGCATATAAACAGAACCAAAGACGGAAACCACATGATTATCTCAATAGATGCAGAAAAGGCCTTTGACAAAATTCAACAACCACTCATGCTAAAAACTCTCAATAAATTCGGTATTGATGGGCTGTATCTCAAAATAATAAGAGCTATCTATGACAAACCCACAGCCAATATCATACTGAATGGGCAAAAACTGGAAGCATTCCCTTTGAAAACCGGCACAAGACAGGGATGCCCTCTCTCACCACTCCTATTCAACATAGTGTTGGAAGTTCTGGCCAGGGCAATCAGGCAGGAGAAGGAAATAAGGGGTATTCAATTAGGAAAAGAGGAAGTCAAATTGTCCCTGTTTGCAGATGACATGATTGTATATCTAGAAAACCCCACTGTCTCAGCCCAAAATCTCCTTAAGCTGATAAGCAACTTCAGCAAAGTCTCAGGATACAAAATCAATGTACAAAAATCACAAGCATTCTTATACACCAATAACAGACAAACAGAGAGCCAAATCATGAGTGAACGCCCATTCACAATTGCTTCAAAGAGAATAAAATACCTAGGAATCCAACTTACAAGGGATGTGAAGGACCTCTGCAAGGAGAACTACAAACCACTGCTCAAGGAAATAAAAGAGGATACAAACAAATGGAAGAACATTCCATGCTCATGAGTAGGAAGAATCAATATTGTGAAAATGGCCATACTGCCCAAGGTAATTTATAGATTCAATGCCATCCCCATCAAGCTACAAATGACTTTCTTCACAGAATTGGAAAAAACTACTTTAAAGTTCATATGGAATGAAAAAAGAGCCCACATCGCCAAGTCAATCCTAAGCCAAAAGAACAAAGCTGGAGGCATCACGCTACCTGACTTCAAACTATACTACAAGGCTACAGTAACCAAAACAGCATGGTACTGGTACCAAAACAGAGGTATAGATCAATGGAACAGAACAGAGCCCTCAGATATAACGCCACATATCTGCAACTATCTGATCTTTGACAAACCTGAGAAAAACAAGCAATGGGGAAAGGATTCCCTATTTAATAAATGGTGCTGGGAAAACTGGCTAGCCATATGTAGAAACCTGAAACTGGATCCCTTCCTTACACCTTATACAAAAATCAATTCAAGATGGATTAAAGACTTAAACGTTAGACCTAAAACCATAAAAACCCTAGAAGAAAACCTAGGCATTACCATTCAGGACATAGGCATGGGCAAGGACTTCATGTCTAAAACACCAAAAGCAATGGCAACAAAAGACAAAATTGACAAATGGGATCTAATTAAACTAAAGAGCTTCTGCACAGCAAAAGAAACCACCATCAGAGTGAACAGGCAACCTACAAAATGGGAGAAAATTTTTGCAACCTACTCATCTGACAAAAGGCTAATAACCAGAATCTACGATGAACTCAAACAAATTTACAAGAAAAAAACAAACAACCCCATCAAAACGTGGACGAAGGACATGAACAGACACTTCTCAAAAGAAGACATTTATGCAGCCAAAAAACACATGAAAAAATTCTCACCATCACTGGCCATCAGAGAAATGCAAATCAAAACCACAATGAGATACCATCTCACACCAGTTAGAATGGCAATCATTAAAAAGTCAGGAAACAACAGGTGCTGGAGAGGATGTGGAGAAACAGGAACGCTTTTACACTGTTGTTGGAACTGTAAATTAGTTCAACCACTGTGGAAGTCAGTGTGGCAATTCCTCAGGGATCTAGAACTAGAAATACCATTTGACCCAGCCATCCCATTACTGGGTATATACCCAAAGGACTATAAATCATGCTGCTATAAAGACACATGCACACATATGTTTATTGAGGCACTATTCACAACAGCAAAGACTTGGAACCAACCCAAATGTCCAACAAGGATAGACTGGATTAAGAAAATGTGGCACATATACACCATGGAATACTATGCAGCCATAAAAAATGATGAGTTCATGTCCTTTGTAGGGACATGGATGAAATTGGAAATCATCATTCTCAGTAAACTATCGCAAGAACAAAAAACCAAACACCACATATTCTCACTCATAGGTGGGAATTGAACAATGAGAACACATGGACACAGGAAGGGGAACATCACACTCTGGGGACTGTTGTTGGGTGTGGGGAGGGGGGAGGGATAGCATTGGGAGATATACCTGATGCTAGATGACGAGTTAGTGGGTGCAGCGCACCAGCATGGCACATGTATACATATGTAACTAACCTGCACATTGTGCACATGTACCCTAAAACTTAAAGTATAATAATAATTAAAAAAAGAAATTATAGAAACCAGTAGACATTCTATTGTCTACTGGTATGACATCCTTAATATGCTAACATAGAATAAATGTCAAACAAAATTTCTATTCCCAGGGAAAATATTATTCAAATATGAGGGCAAAATATGAGGGTCATTTTTAAACAACAAAAAGTGAAATATTCGTTACATGGAAGCCTACTCTAAAATAAATAGCAAAGATAATTTTTCAGGTAGAATAAAATGATTACTCTGGAAGTTGGAAAATACTTGATGGAATAAAGAACACACAAAAGAGTAACCATGTAAGTAAACACAATACTGATTATACAGAATAATTATTCTAATGTCTTACGAGATTTTAAATACATATGGAACTAAAACATAGGCACATATGTAGAAAGAAGTCAGCTAAGTTAATTTTTTGTGTGGTTTCAGAATTACTAAGAGAAGGTGAAAAAGTTAGATTTTTTAATTGACTTAAATAATTATGTATGTCATAATTGCCAGGATAACCACAAAGAAAATAGGGAAAAAATAATAAATAACACATTAATACAGGGAAATGCATATAATTTAAAAATTGAGTATCCAAAATAAGAGAATAAGGAAATATAAAATAATGTAACATAATTGTGTTAAATTCAAAAGAGTAAAAATAGTAGACATGAACTTAAATTTACAAATAAATATGCAAATCGACCAAATAATACAAATAATTCCCTAAAGTCTTCTACAGATTTTTAAAAAAAGGCATTTAGATATAAAGTATGGAAATGTGAAAGTAAAGCATGGAAATCATGCACCAGGTATACCAGGTTATATACTGTTGTATAACAACCCTGAAATTTAGCAGCTTGAAACAATAAACATTTATTATCTCACAGCCTCTGCGGATTAGGAATCTGGGAGTCCTTCACTGGATGGTTGGGTATTAGGATCTCTCATGAGGCTGCAATCAAGGTTGGGCCGGGGCTGCATTCATCTCAAGGCTTGATTAGGGAAGTATTTCCTCAGAGGCTCTTCATGTCGTCCTTTCCACAAAGCCTTTGTAAAATGGCATCTGGCTTCTCCCAGATTCTCTGTGAATCCAGAAGGAGTAAGAATGCACACGTGCCAAAATCTTTTTTGAAACTTAATCATGGAATCTGCACCCCACCACTTTTGCTTCATTCTATTCCTTAGACGTGAGTCACTTTATTCACACCACAATCAAGGGGCAGAAATTACACAAAAAATATGAATCTACAGTAGAGTCTGATAAATTAAGTATTCATGTTGAATCTCCAGGATAGCAAGTTCCAAAAAAGAAAGTTTCAGGGAATGTGTGCAGTGACAATTATTTTCGTAATAATACTTTGCTTTTTTGCTTTCATTCTCTTATTACATAGTGAAGTTTTCCAAAGGTAACATAACATGTGGTATTATCCTTGCTCTAATGACTAATGTAACAGGTAGTTGTGTATTCTTTGTTTTAACACTTTTTCAGTTTTAATGTCTAATATGGTAAATATCAATATATGTAGCCTGCATTATCAAAAAATCTTTGGGATTCTCAATAATTTGCAAAATTTTAAAGAGATCCTGGGACATCTTTAAGACTTTTTCTAATATTTAGCATAAAATTACTAAGTGAATGTAAAAGAGAACTAAAAATAATAAAGAATAATAACAGAATAATTTTAAATAATTACTCAATAAGCAGGTAAGATTGAGGAAAAAAGAACAATAATTGATTTTCAAAAAGTAGAAACAGAAAGACAAATACTGTATGTTCTCACTTATAAGTGGGAGCTAAATTTGTACACATGGACATAGAGTGTGGAATAATAGACACTGGAGACTTGGAAGGGATGGGATGGGGATGAGGGATGAGTAATTTTTTTTTTTTTTTTGAGGCAGGGTATCACTCCATCACCCAGGTTGCCAGGTCAGAGTACAGTGGCGCGATCTTGGCTCACTGCAACCTCCACCTCCCGGGTTCAAGTGATTGAACTCAGCCTCCTGCGCCATGGTTATAGCCATGCCTGGCTAATTTTTGTATTTTTTAGTAGAGATAGGGTTTCACAATGTTGGCCAGGCTGGTCTCGAACTCCTGACCTCAAGTGATCCATCTGCCTCGGCCTCCCAAAGTGCTGGGATTACAGGCATGAGCCACTGTGCCCAGCCGGGGTGAGTAATTTCTTAATGGGTATAATGAACAGTATTCAGGTGATGGTGACACAAAAAAGTAATATTTAAAAATATATTAGTCATTAAAGTTATAAGTTTATAAATGTCATAAACACAATGTTAAGTGAAAGAAGCAAGAAAGTAGTCCATCACATAAGATTCTACTTATAGGAAGTTCAAAAAGGAGCAAAACTAATCTATTGCACGGGAAGTCAGTATACTGTAGTTTTTAAAGAAAATTTTAGTTTAGACTCTTATGAACTCTATACTGCACTAAACCTTACTTAGTTCCCAAGGCAAATTTGCAGACAAATTGTCTCCAATCTAGTTTAGGTTTTTACCATCCATTCAAAGATTCCTTTTTTTGTCTAAAACTCCTGGGGTTCTTGCTGGTTACTTAGCTAAAAAACATTTTATATGAGGACAGTGAGACCTAGACAGTTTAAGCACATTATTTAAGGCCACACATTTAGTTAGCTACTTTCTTTCTTCATTTCCCCTATTGATTTTTTCCTGATCTTCTTGACCCAGTTTCCTCTCTTCCGAATTATGTTAGTACACTGTTCCTCTACCATTGGAAAGCTATCTAGTATGTACTGGCTTTATATTATTAGTTGTTTCTTTTGGACATTTAATCTGCTCCAAATTCTCTGTGTGTTCTTTTGGGTCAGTGACTGTGTCTCACTTTTTCTTTGATTCTGGAAATCTAATTTTGTTCTTTCACTGTGCTAATTAGTAAACATATTCATCCATGCATTCATTCATTCATCAAATACTTTTGAATACCTATGATGTAGCAAACAAACAAACAAAAGGCCCTCCCTCCATAGAACTTAGATCCCAATTAAAGTAATTAATAAGTAAGAAAATAAAATGCTGTGCATGGTATGTTATATTGTGATAAACGCTTTGGAGAAAAAACTGACCACTGATTAACTTTCAAATAGTGAAGTTTTTATGCTGCTTTGACATCCCTTGTCTTACTGTGGAGGCTTCTTGGGAACTGCTGGTGTGAAAAGCAGTTCAACCAGCTGACCTCCCAATTTGACTTCATTCACAACTTATGCTTTTATCTCTTTCACATAAAATGCTACCAAATAAAATTACATTTGAACAAAGCACTCCATAGATGAAAATTAATTCAACACATCTTTCAGGTTCTAAAATATTTTAGCTTTTCGAAGGGACAAATGGTGTCTCTGGTTACAGGCTCTGTAAATCTATGTATCAGTGAAACTCATTTTCTATTTTCTATTTCTGCTCCATAATTATAGGATGTATATAAGCAGGTAAGTTTACGATGTTGAGAAGGGCAGTATAACCCTTGTTTACTCGACCCTAATGATTACTCAATGACCTTACTGAAGACAACAGGGTGCCCCGTGTGCATTTGTCTATATGTAAGTAATAGAACCATTAGATGATTAAGAGAATGACTACATTTCAATGATTTACTTTTGTGCAATACTTGTTAGCCACGTGGAAACAGGTTAGCACTGTCATGCTGAACCCAGCACTTACTTTCATCAGTAACTGCTAGCTCATTTCAATTAACTTCTCTGACACTAATTTGAAGGTACCACCATTACAGATCTGAGAGGCATACAAAAATTACTTGAAAGAGAGCAGATGTGTTTTTAAAAAGGGGAGCTGTTATGCTGAACAGCAACCAGAAACATAAGAGACTTCTTTTTTTCTCTACATCTAATTGAATCAGAGCTGAGAACAGCGTCTATGATTGATGATAATAATATCAATGATGGTGATGTAAAAATTATTAAATACCCAAAAAATTCTACGAGTCGTGCAGTACATGTTGCATTGAAAGGCAATGTCTTTCCCATCAGGGATTTTTACCTCTAAAAATAGATGAGACAGATTATGACATATCCATAAAACATTCATTAAAAATATACTCAAATATCCTTTTTTTCAAGATTGTATGGTTAGAAAAAAAGGTAAGGAAAAATAAAAGGACAAAGGGGAAAAATGTATAGTGTATGCTTGGCAAACAGTTGAGAAGTAGAAAGTAGAGATAACAAAATCTTTTCAAGGTAAGTTTTAATTTCTACATATAGTACCTGTGTATACCTTAAAGTAAATAATTAACTCAATCCATGCATTTGAAAAAAGTGTATACTAATATAGAGTTTTGAATGAGTATTAGGGGAATTATTAGTGTTTTTGTTCTATTTCCTCAGGTATTTGGAGGAGGTTAGTTGCAGTTATTTTTCAGAAATGTTAGCATAATCCAGTCCAATTCTTAAGTTTCAAAAAAACTGTGAATGTGAAACAGGCATGAACACAGAGATGATATTTTCATTTGGAATACATTTCATGCATAAGTTTCAAATACTGTTAGTTCAAGGTATGCAAGTGGTAATTATCTAAAATTTAATTTTAAAAGTATTACCTTTATTTGTCTTTATTTAAAAAGCCTATAATTTCTAATAGTATCTCATTTATTTTGGGACCAAGAGCACTGAACCAAATTATTGAACATTTCTGAACAATTTCAAAGATTTATCAACCCAGGGAAAAACAGGACATGATGAAAAGGAAACGAAATTTAGCAACATGTTATTTGGATTTGTACTCCAAGGGGACACAGACAGAAGCCAGACAGCTGGCTTAAAATTCAAAAAGTTCTTAGAAAGATATTGCTAAAACAGGATCTAGAAGGTGGAATTCGTTGACTTCCAAGTTATTTAGTTAATCTATGGCTATACGGTGGACTGAATCTGCTCCAGAGCAGTTAGAAGTCCCCAAATGGGGTCCCCAGACCAGCAGCATCAGCATCATCTGAGGACATGTTGGAAATGCAAATTTTTAGGTCCCATCCTAGGCTCAGTGGATAAAATATTCTGAGATTGAAGCCCAGCAACCTGTGTTTTCATAAGACGTTCAAATGATACTGCATGCTTAAGTTTCAGAACTGCTCTGCAATAGACTGTGTGCTGAAGTACATTCTGGTTTCTCTCTCCCTCACACACACACACATGCACACACAGATGCCTTGAAGAAACAACTTCCTCAAGAACTCTCTAAATGTGTTCAAATCATTCTGAAAAATACCTCAGGGACCAGCCAGCTACAAATCTTTATGACATCTCATGACTCAGCCAACTATACACTCACTTTGCTATTCACCTACAAACATTTTCTGGGAATCTGGTTGATTCATTCTGTTCTCCCTATCTTCTACAGTGTAAGCAAGATCTTAAAGGGAGGCTCACTGTTTTTAGGCTGTTTAGTAAATAAAATCTTCTAATGTATTAGTGAGGTGGGTTACGAAGTAAAGAATTTTAATAATATACTCTGTAAAATACTTTGGGGGGAATATGAAAGAACTTCTTTCTCTGAACTATGCCAACTAAAATTGCTTTCCAGAACCTTGTTCTTCAACTTCCATCAGTTACCAGTACCATGAAACCCAACACTCTATCAATGAAATGTAATGTTCAAATCAGGTAATACATTTATTGGAATGTTTTCTCCATTTTATGAGACTGTGAATTTTTATGAGACTATTTTCTTAAGTTAAACTGCAACCCCTTTCAAATCTTTTAGAGTAAATATGAGGCCAGCCCCTTATGCTGATGAGAACTAATAAGTGGAGAATTAGCTTTCTTTAGTTTATAATGTTATGGACAAAAACTGTAAATCTGTAGTGTATTTTTGCTGTCCCCAACTCTTCTGGAGTCTGGATCTAGGGGACTGAACTAAAACTATTTTAGAACTTTGATTCATGCAGATTATGTGAAGTTGTTTCCCCTTTTGTCCTGCATATATAATTATAGGCTGAGTCATCAATATGATGATGGGGCCACCACTACAACACTGATGATAGAGACAGAAACAAAAAGGCAGATCACCTTGAACATGGTCAATGACCTAGTCAAGGTGTAAGAACATAAGCTGGTTTTTAAAAATAATATTTGTAACTTACATAAACAAATAGCTTTTTTTATTTTTTATTATACTTTAAGTTTTAGGGTACATGTGCACAACGTGCAGGTTTGTTACATACGTATACATGTGCCATGTTGGTGTGCTGCACCCATAAACTCTTCATTTAACATCAGGTATACCTTCTAATGCTATCCCTTCCCCCTCCCCCCACCCCACAACGGGCCCCGGTATGTGATGTTCCCCTTCCTGTGTCCATGTGTCCTCATTGTTCAATTCCCACTTATGAGTGAGAACATGCGGTGTTTGGTTTTTTGTCCTTGTGATAGTTTGCTGAGAATGATGGTTTCCAGCTTCATCCATGTCCCTACAAAGGACATGAACTCATCATTTTTTATGGCTGCATAGTATTCCATGGTGTATATGTGCCACATTTTCTTAATCCAGTCTATCATTGTCGGACATTTGGGTTGGTTCCAAGTCTTTGCTATTGTGAATAGTGCCTCAATAAACATACGTGTGCATGTGTCTTTATGGCTGCATGTTTTATAATCCTTTGGGTATATACCCAGTAATGGGATGGCTGGGTCAAAAGGTATTTCTAGTTCTAGATCCCTGAAGAATCGCCACACTGACTTCCACAGTGGTTGAACTAGTTTACAGTCCCACCAACCATGTAAAAGTGTACCTATTTCTCCACATCCTCTCCAGCACCTGTTTTTTCCTGACCTTTTAATGATTGCCATTCTAACTGGTGTGAGATGGTATCTCATTGTGTTTTTGATTTGCGTTTCTCTGATGGCCAGTGATGATGAGCATTTTTTCATGTGTCTTTTGGCTGCATAAATGTCTTCTTTTGAGAATTGTCTGTTCATATCCTTT
The DNA here is from genome assembly GCF_029289425.2 of Pan paniscus. Taxonomy (NCBI): domain Eukaryota; kingdom Metazoa; phylum Chordata; class Mammalia; order Primates; family Hominidae; genus Pan; species Pan paniscus. The sequence goes on along the minus strand of NC_073253.2, from coordinate 115,577,497 downwards.
GCCCATTTTTTGATAGGGTTGTTTTTTTCTTGTAAATTTGAGTTCATTGTAGATTCTGGATATTAGCCCTTTCTCAGATGACAGAACAGAGCCCTCAGAAATAATGCCGCATATCTACAACTATCTGATCTTTGACACACCTGAGAAAAACAAGAAATGGGGAAAGGATTCCCTATTTAATAAATAGTGCTGGGAAAACTGGCTAGCCATATGTAGAAAGCTGAAACTGGATCCCTTCCTTACACCTTATACAAAAATTAATTCAAGATGGATTAAGGACTTAAATGTTAGACCTAAAACCATAAAAACCCTAGAAGAAAACCTAGGCAATACCATTCAGGACATAGGCATGGGCAAGGACTTCATGTCTAAAACACCAAAAGCAATGGCAACAAAAGCCAAAATTGACAGATGGGATCTAATCAAACTAAAGAGCTTCTGCACAGCAAAAGAAACTACCATCAGAGTGAACAGGCAACCAACAGAATGGGAGAAAATTTTTGCATTAAACAAATATCTTTAATAGATGTTAACCATAGTTATTTTAAGTGATATATATCTACTGAGTTTTAAAATATTAAATATCTAATGAATTAAATCTAATCAGTTGAATCTAATGATGATAGTTAAGAGTACTGCGGGATGATGAGTAGTGCCTTCTGAAATATGTATTTTTAAAGCAGAAAACACAATGTACTGAAAAAAAATCAAGCTGAAATCTTGATGTACTGAAAAAAATCATGCTGAACAATCTTGAAGTTTAGAAATTCAAGGTTTTAATATTAGATTTTATACATCAAAAGTTGTCATTTCAGATTTTAGACTAAACAATGAAATCTCACAGAAATGAAAAAGAGAAATAGCAGTCTCAAAAGTCTGCTTGAAGATAGGATGACCTCTTTTCCCCAAAGCTTTTTTTCTTCTTGATTTAACTATGAATAGGTTAATTAGCAGTCAGATACAGAAGCTTTGTTCTTTCACTAATTACATTCCCCTCATCATGAAACTCTTTGGCCATTGTAGGGTCCTTGCCTCATTATGTGATACCTCCTCATTTCCTCATCTCTAAGGTTCTGAGTGACTGTAAATCACTTGGACTAGATTTTTCGGTGAATAACTATTAATATTCATTAAATGCTCAAATAATGTCACAAAGATCTGTGGAAATTAAATTGTATTAAGTAGAGAATCAACTGAGAACACTTTAGTTTATATAAGAAAATTGTCTACATATGTCTGTTAAATAATTTTTTTCAACTAATGGACACTTAAGAATCATCATACCCTTAGCCTATCAGAGAAAGAGAAGAATTTAGTTATTTTGTGCTTGAATAGTGAAGAGCAGCACGGATCATCCAAATTACAGAGCATTTTAATCAGTCTGAGTTCTAATCATACCTTATCAATTGCATCCTAATGATTCATTTAATACCTAAGCAATATTTGATTAATAACCGCTCTATATAGAAAGTTGTGTTTCTAATGATAAATTTTTAATACTCTGCCCTTTAGAAGCTTGCAATCTAAATAAAAATATGACATATAAGTTAATCAATTAGCATTGTGACTGAAGGAGGAAAATGTATTTTAACGTAATTTTAATTTAGGGTACTAATTATATTTTGTCCCAAGTGGTTTGTTATTATGACTCACCCACTTAATATTGCTTGAGAGTTGATTTAACCATGAAAATAATTATCTGAAAAGACAAGAAATTTAACATTTATAGAGTCCCTTCAATATTCCAGACATTGGACTAAGTATATTCCCATGGACATTATTTAATCCTTAAAACACTACTTTGTTCATGTTACTGCTATGTCTACAGGTTTGGATAAACACCTCCCCTGGCATCAAAACTTCTCCATAACTTTAATCTAAACTACTTTTCTAAATAACCTCTATCATATGCCACTGCCTCCCACTTCATTGTCTCACAACATCGTTACTCTGTCTTCTTGAGTCAACACATGCTCTTTTCCCTGCTGGAATCACTACCTCTCTCTTCCTCTCCACTACTTAAAATACCTTCTAGCAACTTAAGCATCACTGTAGTCAATTTTTATCCCAATCAATTATTTTACACACATGTACAAGTCTTCTCAGTATTTCTATAATGACTCGTAATGATCATTTTTAAAACTAGTTTTCATTATTTGACACAAGAAAGTAAAAGATGGGACAAAATAATCTTTTACAAATTAAATATCTAATATAAGCTTTAAAAAATTAATAGACTTTATTATGTTTTAGATGAGTTTTAGGTTTACAACAAATTGAGCAGATAGTACAGAGAGTTCCCATGAATCACCTCTTACTGCTCATGGTTTCCCTTATTATTAACATCTTACATGAGTGTGGCACATTTGTTGCCTAATAAACTGATGTATTATTATTAACTAAAGTCCACAGTTTACATTAGGATTCTCTATCAATACTTTGCAGTTCTAGGGTTTTGATGACTCCATAATGCCATATAGCCACCATTATGCTATCATGGAGAGTAGACTTACTACTCTCCCTTACTTAATAAGAGTAGACTTATTAAATCCCCTGTGCTCCATCCCCATTCCACTTCCTCAAACCTCTGGTATTCACTGTTCTTACTGTCTCTATAGTTGTGTCTTTTCTAGAATGTTATATATTTAGAATCATATAGTACATAGCTTTTCAAATTTACTTTTTTAATTTAGCAATATACACTCAACTTTCCTCCATGTCTTTTTGTGGCTTAGGGTCTTCACTTCTTTATTGATGAATAGTGTTCTCTTGCATGCTGCAGTTTGTTTATCCATTAACTAATGAAGGGCATGTTGATTTCTTCTGATTTTTGGCAATCATGACAAATTATGCTAGTATTTTGATTGAGATTACATTGCATCAGTACTTCAATTTGGGAAGAACTAATATCTTAACAATATAGAATATTACTAACCAGAAACATAGACTATCTCTTAATTAATTTAGATCTTCTTTGATTTATTTCATCAGAATTTTGTTGTTTCCCTCAAATAGATCTTGTACACATTTTGTTAGATTAATAATTGAACACTTAATCTTTTGTTATTAAGGTAAATGGCATCATACTTTTAATTTCCAATTCCAGTTGAGCTGAGTACAGTAACAGTCACTTGTAATCTCAGATACTTGGGAGGCTATGGTGGGATCGTATCTTGAGCTCAGGAGTTTGAGATCAGCCTGAGCAACATAGTGAGATCTTAAAAACAAATTTCAGGCTGGGCGGGATGGCTCACACCTGTAATCCCAGCACTTTGGGAGGCCGAGGCGGGTGGATCATGAGGTCAGGAGATGAAGACCATCCTGGCCAACATGGTGAAACCTTGTCTCTACTAAATATACAAAACTTAGCTGGGCATGGCGACGCATGCCTGTAGTCCAGCTACTCGGGAGGCTGAGGCAGGAGAATCGCTTGAATCTGGGCAGTGGAGGCTGCATTGAGCCGAGATCATGCCACTGCACTCCAGCCTGGGTGACAGAGCGAGACTTCCTCTCAAAAAAACAAAGCAAAACAAAACAAAACAAACCCCCCCCCAAAAAAGAACAAAAAACAAATTTCAATTCTACATTGCTAGTATATAGGAAACAATTGACTTTTATATATTAACTTTATATCCTGCAACCACACTATAGATTTTTCTTCATTGCAGAAGTTTTTTGTCAATTATTTGGATTTTTCTAATTAGGAAGTCATGTATTCTGAGGATAAAGTTCATCTAAATCAACATACATACTTTTATTTATTGAACTTATTGTATTACTTAGAACATCTAGTATGATGTTTAAAAGGACTGGTAAATGGAGACATCCTTGGCTCCCAATCTTAGGGAGAAAGCACCTAGTTTCTCTACCTCCACTTCCTTTCAAAACTTTAAATATTTCACTCCACTCTCTTTCTGCTTAATAATTTCTCAGGAAGAGAGAGCAAAATGTGAGCTGGCAGAGAAGATGACAGCAATAAGCAGGAACCAGAAACCATAGATTTATGATGGAAAGTGTCTGGAGTCTGTTTAACTCCCAGAAAATGAGCTATTACTAAAATAATAGACTGATTCAATTGTTGGAATGGCTATTTCACAAGAAAAACAGAAACAATTCTAGGCACCTTTGTTAGCCAATTGAATCTAAACTGTAAATTCTTATGCCCTTCAACTTCATATCCTAGTAAACCAGTGTTCCTCAAACTTTGGTAGTGTAACTAGAGAGCTAGTTAAAAATAAATGTGTACTTACGTGTGTGAATAGGTGCATATGTGATTATATATATATGTGAATAGTATAAATTTAAAACTTAATAAGGTATATAGAGTGTATTCATATTATTTATGGTAGTAACATTCTATAAAGTCACCATAAATGCTGTATCTATGAATACTGAATTATCACTCCTAGAGGAAACACAGGGTTAGGTTTCAGGGAGCCTCTGGTCATCACATCAATATATAACCTTGTTTTATGTGTGTTTCTGTTTCAACACACCTTATTTAGTATACATTGTTTACTCAATGACATTGGATTCACAGTCAGCAGCACTGACTGACTATATCTAAATGAAGCATATCTAACAAACATACGTCCTTCCTAAGGTACATCACAGCACTCTTGTGTCTAGCAATACTAGATAGCATTTCAGCACATACTTGGAGGCCATTTTAAATAGAGAAATAATCAACAAAAAGCACAAAAATGTGAAAAATTCACCAGACTGTGAACAAAAACACTTATTAACAGTAGGAGATCTGCAACAAGAAGGTGATGCCACACTTTGACCTGAGCTGGGGGAATGTGTGCCTGGGACCAACTCACATTTTTTCCCACTCTGTGCATACACATGTCCATGAATGACCAGAAAAGCACCACCCATATTGGTCTGGGAGTCACAAATAAATTTTAGCAAGTAGGCCAATTCACAAAAATGAAATCCACAAATAACAAAAATGGACTGTGTGTATGCGTGTGTGTATACACACACATATGTATATTATGTAATACTGTATGTGTGTGAGTGTTGACAGAGAATGAAAGCATGCATTTGAAAGCTGCTGTATGGATATAGTAGGCAACAATTAAATAATTTTTCTTTTAAAATTCTATTAATTAAATAAAACTTTTTAGTTTACTTAAAAATATACATGTTTGTGAGAAAATGGCAAAATAAGTGCTAAATATATGAAGTTATAATTACCTCTAAAATTACTTTACTTCCAGGAATGGAAAAAATGATAATAAAGATGACAAAATTCATATCTCTAGCACTGCCAAGAATCAATCTAACCATTGTCAGTCTTTGCCAACTTTCTTTTTCTTCAAGTTCTCATGTCACCAAATTTCTGCTTTTCTTAATACTTTGGAATGACTGTAACGACACATATTTCTAACTTAAGCAGACAATTTTAGAAGCTGGACCACAGAGCTGTGAGCCTAATAAAATCACTTGGCAAGAACTAAAAAATAAAAAAGAAAGAAGCAAGAAAGAAGATCCTAATATAGGGGATGAAATTAAAAGAAATAATGTCTTGTTTATGAAATACAAACCACCAGCTTAGTCATTGATTTGGGTGGGTTGTAGAAGTGAATTCTTTTAGCCCTGTAGTGAGAAAATAAATGTGGAAGAAGAAAGGCATAATTTCTGTTCAACTGCAAGAAAACCCTTTATAATTATTTAGAAAAATTCAACTATGTTTTAAAAGCAAATATTAAGATATGAAAGGATGATAAAATAAGTATTTCTGAAAGAAGAACTGATAGTACTGGTAATTTTGTTTTTGTTCAGGAATTAGATAATGGTAGGGTCTTCCTGGTGAGCTCATATATATTATCTAAAGAGACATTAATTAAGAAATTTAGCTAAGGCATCAAGAGGACAAATTCACTCAAATATTCCTCTTAAACAGTTTATGACATCTCTCTGATTACTGTTACAAATGCCACTTAGAGGCTCAACCTCTGCAGACATCCAGCAGTGATATGAACCTTTCCAGGATCAGTAAATATCAGAAAAAATAGTCCACCCAAGACAGACTTGTAATTAACCATTGAACTAATTGTTCTACATTGAATGCTGGTGCATAAAGTACACAACATAGTAGCTAGTAGGAAAAGTAATATTATAAAACAAAGACTTCATCTTACATTCCTTTGGGTGCTGTGTTATGAACTATGTGCAAAATGTTAATAATAAACAGAAAAAAATGGAGTGTTTAAATAAAAGAAAATGTATAAAAACTGCAAAAGAAAAAATAAAATGACATCTGATATCTACATGATATAAATACATCAAGTTCAGTCAGTTTGGGGCTCTTTAAAAACCAAAGCCCAAAATAAACCAAACTAATCTCTGCCCAAAATAATTTTTTAAATGGACGGAAAATTAAATATATAAGTTGAATTTGCATAAAGACCAAGTCTCTAAGCAGAGTGACATAAGCTCCTGCAACTCTGACTTAGGATAGATATAATTAAGAACACACACACACACACATACACACACAAATTATCCTTTTGTCAACCCCAGAAATCTTCACGAAGGCATGAGAAAAGCCTATATTTGAAAAATAAAATTTGAAAATGAAAACATCATAAAAATATTTACCAATGGAAAAAAAGAATTTTTACTGAAAATTAAAGCTTAAATTTAAAATAATATAATAAGAAAGATAATTAAGATTTGTTTATGCTTAAGAAATAGCCATTGTTCTAGCCACTTTACATATATTTAACTGGTTTATTTATTTAATTAATACCATAAGTAGATAATATTATCCCCATTTTACTGATGAGGAAATAGATTTAGAGAGGTTTAAGTCAGAGGGCTGATCATTAGAGCCAGGAGTTGGGTCTTAACTATGACAAAGACCTTTTATCTGATGTATCATGTAGCAAAAAAAAAAAGTTTACTTCTAATACTTTTATTAGAGTATTCAACTTATGGTTGTCTACCCCTTTCATTTCCCTGCATTCTGTTGTCCACCTACCATTTTCTCCTAATGCCCTTCTTTTTTTCTCTATCCCTTTTATCTTGATTATTTTCCAACTTTCTTTCCTAACACTAATAGGTTATTACTGGGAACTAAAATATATTTTATCATGTCAATTAAATAATTTTGTGGTCCACTTTATGTTATTCACTCTCCAAAATCCTGTAGGATAAATAATTAGGTTTCTTGTTACTTCTCAATATTGCAGGAGAGATGCTGAGTTAGTGACCTTTGGTAGAAAAAGTTTTCATGCCCCTAGTTCTATATAAATCATGGTCACACATAAGCCTGAGCCAAGAACTGTAGGTCAACAGGTCATTAGCATGAATAACCTTGGGACTCACTACTGAAAATACTGAATATAACAGAGTTTGAAATTTGGTAGACTATAGACCAAATTGGCTAAAAATGTGTTTTGTTTGGTCCACACTGTTTTAAACTTTTTAAAATTAGTTGAAAATCTTTACAAATCAGAAACATTACTTAAGAAAATTTGAATTTACAGTTTCTCTTGAAATATTTAATCTGACAATGCTAGTCTTGGCTTTTTCGGGGCAATAATCAGATGATAATGATTAACAATATGTGTCTTCCTTACATAGGCTTAGGACTCCAATTTTTGTTCCTACGTACAGCCCAGTTCATTCCTTTATACCTACTGGCCTTTTTAGGTAGTTGAATTTGTGGACCTGATTTTAAACATTCATGAGGTGCAGTAACATCTCCTAGGGATGGAACAGAGATTAAGAACTTTCTTCTGATTTGGTTTGTAACTTTAAATATTTTACCAATTATTTCAAACCACTTCTAAAATTGATCTAGCTTGCATATTCACTAGTCCTTTTTTAGAGATGAAGAATTTTAATGCATGACACCTAGGAACACTAGAATTGACATTTTTGTATAAAATAGGAAAAAATCAGGGGTCAGCCCAGAAGACATTATGACTGTGTCAGATCCAGAGAGGACATTATTCTCAAAAAGGAAATATCATTCCAAATAATGAAAGTGACCAAGTGAAGAGTGGTAATCACACATTTTCAAGTTTTTCAGTATTGGCAGGTTTCTCTTTGTTTTCTCCATGGCTAAAAAGCAGGGTTGAATGGTGACTTCTAAGTTTTTGAGTAAGTAGAGCTCAGAGGGGATAATTTGGGGATTAGAGGGAAGGCTATTGGACCTGTTTTGAAGAGGCATTTTTAAGAACAAGCTCCTTTTTTAAAAATTTAGATTATATGCTACCAGATCTATAAAAACAGCAAGGTTTATCATATTTCTTTTATTCATATTTTATATAAGATTGAGAAAACCTCAATTAACCTGACTTTGTGGAGGAATCTGACTTTGTGGAGGAAGGTTGTTAAAAAAAATTCCTCAAGGCTGGGCATGGTGGTTCACGCCTGTAATCCCAGCACTTTGGGAGGCCTGAGATGCGAGGAGCTCTTGAGTTCAAGACCAGCCTAGGCAAAATTATAGAGACCCTGTATCTACAAATAATTACCTGGGCATGGTGACATGCATGGGTAGTACCAGCTGCTCAGGAGGCTGAGGTGGGAGGATCACTTGAGCCCAGGAGTTTGATTGTGCCACTGCACTCCAGCTTGGGCAACAGAGTGAGACTGTGACCCAAAAGAAAAAAAAAAAGAAGAAGAAGAATCCTCAAATCACTACTTTGTGTACCATTATTCCCTTAAGATTTGGAATTAGAATGATTTATATTTGAAACAGTTACCTATTGGTTTTACAATATTGGACAAAGTACTCAAAACTTTCTGAGTTGCAGATTCTTCATTTAACAGTGGGCAGGAGAGGAATCTCAACTCGTGTATTTGAGCTTTTGTAAGATAATGAACATAAATCTCTGGGCACAGTACTCAGGTTATATAAGAAAATTTTACTAGAGTTTGATCACAAAACTGAGACAGGCAGTTCTCAAAAGGCAGGACTGTATGTCGAGGCAGAATTTGGTCCCAAGTTTCCTTGAAGTTATCTGTCAACATTTCTAGAGAAAAATACTAAAAATTAAAATTATATCCACTAGAGGAGGTTACTGTGACTTTTAGAACGCCTCATATGGAACAAACTATATTCACTGATTTTAAAAAATTGCTCACATTTCTAATTAATCATGCATTCTCTTGTGGTTCGTTAGAGAAATTACTAATGATGAACTCAAGTCTAGCTCATGGCTAACTACAGCATGCTCTTTCCCCCGAGAATTTACATGCAGTGGCTCTGGCTTCCAAGAGTTTTGCCATTCGTTCATTCCCAAAAGTATTTCACTGCTATTGCTGTTTTTGATACCCCTGGAAAGGCCTGTGCCTCTATTTGCTGTTCGTTTCATTCCTCTGCATTCTCTTCGTCCATACTAACCTCTTACTGGGTCCATTTTATCCTTCCTGAGTGCCGATGAAATTTGCCTCCAGGAAATTGCTTTCTCTACCGCTCACCACTAAAAGATTTAGTTTCCCTTATATCTCTGAACATTTGAAAAGACCCCAGGCCCCTGTGCAAGTTCCTTGCCTTCCAGACCAACTGGAGCCCAGTAGAGAGCAAAAGCCCTTCACCTGGTCTTTGATTTAAATGTTCCCCAACTCCCTGCTAGACCCAAAGTTTCTTAATCTCAATTTTATGGCTCTATATTTTGTATCATTGGCTTTATTTTACATAATCCAATAATGTCTACTTTTCTGATACCCTTAACTTTTATCAGTCCACGTTTCTTAGTCTCTTATTATAGACAAATCTGAAACACAAGATATTCCCACAATCAGCTCCCACAGCAGACTTCCTGGCCTCTTAAGCAGGAAAAGGTATCCAAAAAAAATTCTGAAGAGATAGGAATAAAAGCTGGAAACCATCATGCTCAGCAAACTATTGCAAGGACCAAAAAACAAACACCGCATGTTCTCACTCATAGGTGGGAACTGAACAATGAGAACACTTGGACACAGGAAGGGGAACATCACACCCTGGGGCCTGTTGTGGTGTGGGGGGAGGGATAGCATTAGGAGATATACCTAATGCTAAATGACGAGTTAATGGGTGCAGCACACCAACATGGCACATGTATACATAAGTAACAAACCTGCACGTTGTGTACATGTACCCTAAAACTTAGAGTATAAAACAAAAAAGAGGTAGGAACAAAAATTTATAAGTGCCAATGCAACCTGGAGGAGAGAAATAGGGGCAGAAGGAATAGAAAGCAGTAGACACAAAAAGAAAATGATTTACATTTGTTGAGTCTTATGTTTTCAGAATCAGTGCTGGGTGCTTGGTATGTTTATATATGTATATATATAAATAATAAATGTACACATAAATATATGTGCATAATATACGCACATATATGTACACATGTATGTATACATAAATATATACACAAAGCATATCTATATGATCTCGTTTAACTTCATAACAGTCCAGTAGGCTATATTTCACCTCCTTTAAGATAAATAAACTGAGACTCAAAGAGACTAAAATGTCTACTCAAGATTATATTCCAAGTCACAAAACTAAAATTCAAAGCCAGATCTGGCTTATTTTCCAGTGAAGCACCTGGCTCACACAACCTCAGGTTTTAAAATCAGTCTTAATGAGGTATGCCTTTAGCAGAGCCTGAGACAGTGATTTGACTGAGTGGATTTATTGAGGGGATGCCTTCAGGAGAAAAAGATCAAAGGGGGAAAGGATGAGGCAAGTGAAGGAACTAGGTAAGGATGTCTTCACAGCTAGGCTCTACCTGCAATCTGATCCCATGGGCAGTTCTGGAGTATGAATTAAGCCAGAGTTGGATCCACCTTGAGGCAAGAGAGCTATTTGTATCCCCATGCCGGTTAATCCTTGACTGTGGTTTGTCAGGAGGGGAAGGACTGTGAACAGTTAGCCCCAAGTGCCCCCAGCACCTGGAGGATGGGTGCACTGATTGTAGGATTTCAGAAGGGCACAGATGAGGAACTCTCAAGAACACATAGTTGAAAGTAGTATACTTAAAAATGTAAAAATAGTTCATTTAAAAATGTAAAATGAAATGTAAGCTTATCTTCCTTCTGAAACATGGATATAAAATCTTAATGTGAGTTTTCCCTAGAGAATTCAGAGAATTACACTTCTAAAGTATAGTTAAGAAACCAGAAAAATAGAAAATAATTGCCACAAGGCCCGAATATTGAAATCATAGCTCCAGAGAAGAAACTTTTGTGAATTAGGGACAGGTATCTTCTTTTTTGTGCAAATAAATCAAGAACCAAATAGTTTAGATACCTTGACTAAGATTTCAGAAAAAATAAGTAAAAGAGCCAGTATTTGAGTCCAAGTTTATCAGACGCTAAAGTCATTTTTCATCATCAGTAGACTGTAAGTTTCAATCACAGTAACACGCTAAAACATTAGCTTTTTAACTGGCTAAATAAAAATACTGATATCATAATCAAGATCATTATTTCAGATCATGGTGCCAAATCATCGCTAATTTCTATTTGTTTTTGAAATGGAATTGCAGAACATATGTTGTTTTAAGGAATGCCGAACTGCACATTTAAAATAATAGTTTAAATTTTGTTTTCTTTCTATATCTGCTAGATAACAAAATTGACATTGTATTTTCAGTGCCCATATAAGGCTCAATCTTGCTAATTAGAAGCAAATAAATTATTGTGAAAGGTGGAATGTGATATGATTTTTTTTCTTTTTCATTTTAGTTTTTTTTTTTTTTTTTTTTTTACTGAATAGACTCATCTTCTGGATATTTAGATTCCAAATGACTTGGTAAGGCAGAAAGTCAATGAAGTACAATAAATAGACACAGTGAAAACTTTTTTCTTAAATAGCCCAGTCTAAAACACTCATTCTTCAAGTAATGTCAGGATTGGATTAGCCTGGTTAGGAGTCCATTTTCTAAATAAAATTTTGCATCTGAAATGTCACAGTTTTTACCATGCTATTATCTTCTTGAGAAAAATCAGTAGACTCCTCACTCTTCTGAATATTTGATATGATGCATAATCCATTTCCATAAGGGAACTAGATTTCTCCCTGATTTGCCAGTACTATTTGCTGAGGATAGCAGAGGATCATAAGGCAATTGAATAATGTATATAAACAGTGTATCAATCACAACTGTGTATAGTATTCAACATTTAATGTATTTCCCATTCAAACGTTAGAATCCTTAAACAGAAAGACCTTAGAAACCACCCAATTAACCACACCAAGTAGACGGACAGACATACTCTCATCACCACACACATGCACACTGAAGCCACAGTCAATTGGGCCTAAACATGATGAATAAGTATTAGCATCTTCAGGTCTAGCATTTTACTGGTGCTGATTAATTATTTGAGTATTTTGAAAGGGAATAAGCAATTATAGTGAGTATGGGGTCAGGTGAAAGAGATGACAAAACTCTTAAGAGTCTGATGCATGCAAAGTGAGCAGGAAATGGAGGGCCAAAATCAAATTGGCAGGGAGAGGAACAGAAATATCACTGCCCTATGGGCTTTACTCTTTTCAATGTCATAACACTTCAGGAAAGAAACGAACGTGGAATGATGTAACCCTTATTTCAGACTGATGTATCAAGTCCTATAAAGTACATTATTCAATTCTAGATCATTATTCCTGAGGGTCAGTCTTCTATTTTAAAAATATATATATGGGTAATATCCTGAAATATTCTTTCAGAGAAAAAAAAAACCAGTGGCTTTTCTGTAAGACAAATGAAAATGAGACCTTTGGTGATACGTGGCTAGAACAAATATTTATTAAATTACCTGGGCAAATCAGCAACAGGAGATGAGTTAGTGACAAGAGAATCCCATGGTCTGAGCCCTCTATCTTTATGCCATATCTATGCCACCTTAGATTATCAGAGTCTAGTTCCAAAGCTAACTTTTCCGTTAAGTTTTCCCTGATCCCTTCAGTCTAAAATAACATCTCATTAAAATCTGACTTCTTGTTCAGTATTTACTCTTCCGCTATATAACCAAATTCTTAAAATCTGGCATTATATCTTGGTTTACCTTTATAACCTGGCACCCAGTTGAATATATAATACTTGTCATTGCTAATTTTGTGGAAGCAAACCAAATTACAGAAAAAAGTGACTAAAATCCCAACTTGATGTACCAATATATACTTTATTTTTCAGAATATGGCAAAGATCACTAGACTAGAACACTAACCAAAAGGTACTGATAAATGTATAAAGCTCTAAAGGATATGATGTGGTGCTGCCATATGATCATCATTATTATGAGTATACTCACTATTGAATCAGAAGTGCAATCACAAAAGTACTGTAAAAAGAATTAAGCTGCCTGACAGAGGAAAATTTAAAGCATTAATTCTTTTTGAAATACGATTTGATCATCAAGACACATTCTTATTTAATCATTTCTAAGATCTCATATCATGAGTTATAGCAAAGGGATTTGCTTGAAATAACTTCAAGGGTAATGCTTATAGTCTCAAACTAATACAATTTTATAATTCTAGGCTATTTCTGAGAGTACAGTAGCTACTTCTCAAGCTAATTAAGAGATGAGACTATGTAGGGGAATTAGAATTGCACTGTCACATAGGAGTCCAAAATTATAGTTTCAGTTTTCCACCAATACACTATTAAGTTATTTGATTTTACCCATTGATCCTTCTATAAAATGGGACCTTTATGTCATTTTCAGTGTTTCATGTATCTAAGGTGTCTCAGTTAATGGCTAATTGACGAAATCTTTATGTCTGAAGCCTGATGTAGAAAATACTTAGAAAAAAGAACACATAATTCTACTTTCAACAAATTTGAAAATATTAGAGGACACAGATCCATCACCCTCCCTCCCCTGCCATACACACACACAGAGGCATGTATACATATACAGAAACTAAGGCAGGAAAAAGAAGTTTTAAGGACACATTTGATCAATGATGATATATTAAAGGTATACTAAAATGCCAAAGAATCAGGAATGCAGATATTACAGTTTTACTCAGTTGATTAAAATGAGATAGAATGGGTTTGAAAAAGCTCACATGAGGAAAGGAGACTTGAGAAAAGACAGGCATAGAGATGTACTTTTAAAGTTCAAAGGTCTGACCACTCAATTGTATCCAATATGCAAAGGTAATGATGATGCAATTGCTTACATTACAATGGCATTCTCTTAAGTACCAATATGCCCTTGCTTGTTTAATAATAACTTGTTTTTACTGATAATGTTTGTCAATGTTATAGAATCATTTTCATAGAGTTTAATAGATACAGACCTTCAGGATAATATCCACTTGTTTCCAAAAAAAAACATGTGACTATCTCATAATGTTTTTAAACACAAAGTCTTCATAAATGTACTTGTAATTTTTATTCCTAGTAATATATAACTTGTAATTTTGCAATCACTGGGAATGATGCTTTTTAAAAAATGTTTGGGAAATGGAAATGGTAAAACATAAAATGTACTACTCAAGGACACAAGTGATCTTAATCTCAATCACTTATTTAGTGAACAACAATGAGAAAATTAATTAAAATGTCTTGGCTTCAATTTTCTCCTCTAAAATTCTTTCCTTCCTTCTTTATTTTACTCACTTACTCCACAATTATATTTATGAAGTTTCAAGCATCATAGTAGTCACTGGAAATACAGAAATAAAAGATATAGTAATGACTCCAAGAAAAGTATATACTAGTTACAAGACAAGAAAGTAAACAAATCAAAAAGAAAGTTCATCTGAACTAAATTTGAACCACAAATAAAAACTAATTAATTATTCTACTAAGCTCCAACAGAAGAAATCACTGATTGCTGTGAATGTACATATAACACTAGGGCTCCTAAGTAGGGCTGGATGAGGTGAGGAGGGTAGAGGACGCAGGCACAACTTACTGGAGAAGATAATATTGGAGTTTGATGGAATTAGACTTCATGGGGTAAGAGTAGGCATAAAAAATCTATGAATATGTGAGGAACATATGAAAAAGCATGAAACGAGAATGAGCATGGTGTTGCTGGAGTGCAAGGTGAAGATGAAAGACAAATGTAAGAAATAAAGGCAGACTTAGAGGGAGGCCATGTGGAGAGGGTCAGTATGTGCTAAATAACTGGGGTTTTATAATGACTGTTCAGTTAAGGATAGTCCTTGAAGGATTATAAACAGCAGAATGACTTGATTAGTTTGCATTTTAGGAAAGATTATTGTAATATCAGTAAGGAAAATGGGTTGGAATAGGATCATACTAAAGCCAAGGAAACCAGTAATAAGATACAGAGTGACTTAAAGAAGAGGTAAGTGCAACGGGGTGTTAAAGAAGGAGAGTGAGGCACAGGAGACATTGTGCACAAAATATGGTTTAGATATTATTCCATGTTACTGTTATTAGAGGAGAGAGTCAGGGATGGCTGCCAGGCTTCTCATTTGGGTCTTGCATGAGTTAGTTTTGGCTGAATAAAAATCACAAAATCTTAATGATGTACAATAATATGGACTTATTTCTTTTCACACAACTGCTACTGTACCTTGAGCATAACTGGGTTTGACTCAGAGCATCAGGTTTGGTCCAAATGTGCTTCACATGTCTCTCAGCCTTCTTTGACTAACACCTGCCTGAAGCATCTTCTTCTCATCATGAAAGGAAGGTGCATAAGCAACAAGCCCAATGGCCTTTTAAGCCTTTATTGTGTCATACACACCACTTTTGCATTAACCAAAACAAGTAATGTTGGCAAAAGCTGAAGTCAAATGGTGGTAAGTTCACTCTCTATGAAGCCATAACAGACACATGTATACATAATACTACTCCAGGCAGGTGAAGAACTCAGTCCAATAATTCAATTTATCACAAGCACCATGTCAATGGTGGGAGAATTCCTAAGAAAATGAATTAAAAGAAAGAGCATGATTTGAGCATAGATAAACAGAATTTGGGTTTGGACATACTGAGGCACCTCTAGCACTTGAAATCACGGTTTATATATAGTTGTATATTGACTAGACTGTTAGGAGAATCATATCTGTGTTGTGAACACAGATCGGAAGTTGTCAGTATGGATAGTCACAAGAGTCTGTAGAATGAAAAACAAAGAGTCTGGGGGAAAGAAGCCCAACATTTAAAGGATGAGCAGCAGCACAGAGGAAAATGAGATAAATGGTAAAGATATAAGACAAAAAGAGAGTGACTTTGTGTGCTAAAACTACATAGAAGTCCAGAGAGGAAAGGACTCAGAATTCTCAATTGGATTTAAAACTAAAAGAGCACTCACGGCCTTTAACAGAATCATTTCAACATATTAAAGTTAGAATCCGGGTTCATCCCAGGAAAGATTACTACTGTCATTCTAGCTGCCCCAGCATTATCTATTTCCTCAACCCTCTCATTCACTCCCTTTCCCATTCAGTGCAAAAGCAAATCTATGTCTTCTGTTGGTACAGTTCTCTACATCTTCAGCACTCAGACCACCACAATAACTACCTTATCCTAAAAGAACTTCCTAGCCAGTCTCCTACCTCCACTCCTGTCCCCATCAAAATCCATTTTCACATTACAAACAGACTAATCCTCAAAAACAACAATCAGATAATCAGTATATTCTTCCCACTGTAAAATACCACTCCACATCACCAATATCTTAGCATGGGAAATCCTATGTGGTTTGACCTCTCACAGTCTCATCTTTTACTACTCTCCCCCCAGGCCAATATATTTCACCCATTTTATCCTTATTTATCGATGCCAATCATCCCAAGATCATTCCCAACTCAGGACCTTTGCTCTAGCTGTTCCCTAATCTGTAGTGTCTCTTCTGCTAGACAGCCAACTTCTTAAAATCTGAGATAAGGTCTACCTGAAAATTCTCTTTTCACAGATTTCATATTGCTGAACTTTCTAACAATTGAGATATCAGCTTAAATGAAGCCTTCCCTGAACATTGAAATGATTAGCCTACTAGTCACTACTCTGCCTACATCATAGACATGAACTTATTTTAATTACCTGTGTTGTACTTGTCAGTATCTGATTTTATTTTTTTGTTTCTACAATATTCATAAAGATATACTGCCCTATTCACAAGTTATATTCATAGCTCCCAAACATAGAACTGGATCTCACACATAGTAAGTATTAATAACTATTTGTTGAATAAATGCACAGTTTTGTATTAACCTCAGTGATCAAAGAAACTGGAAAACCTGTGTATTAAAAAAAAAAACAGTAAAAGCTTCACTGAAACAAAAAGGAGGGATGATCAGTACCTATGGGGAATAGTTTTATCCATCTGTTTATGTATGTACGCATGTACTTGATGGAAGTAATTTTGGCATTTTTAAGTGCCGGTGGGAGTAAAATTTGGGAGACCAAGTAAAACAGAAGATAGAGAAAATAATGAGGAATAACAGCTGTTGAGGAAGTGAAAGGTAGTGTATCTAGAATATGAGTGGACTTACGAGCCATAGAGAGAAAAAAGACACTTTTCCACTTAAACTGGCAAGAAGAACAGATATAAATACTTGATTATTTTTTCTTTCTCAAAATTACTATATACCTACCATCATATAATCTACTTTTCTTATGTTTCATGCATATTTTCCTCTCTTTAGAGAGTCTCATATAGCATCATTTTATTGGCCCTGTAAGTGCTCTTCATAAACATGTATTACATTGATTTAACCAGTATATTATTTGACAACAGAAAGTTTGTTTTCAGTCGTTCATTATTATACATAGAATTGCAACAAAGGATATATAAAATATATTTGGAATATGTACACAGTTTTGCATGGGCCTTTGAATACTTCTATGGCAAAAATTTCTAGAGTTGAAGTAATTGAAGACTTTTAAGTCTTAAGAAATATATAGCAAAATTAGCCTCCAAAATAGTTTCTACCTCCAACACTGTTTCCTTCAACTTTCATGAAGGATAGGTACCATCTATTTAAAATGTTTCTAATTTGATAGAGTAAATATTGTAGTTTCTTTTAATGGTAATTTCTTTGATTTCTAGTAAAGTTAAAATTTTTGTGTACATATTGTCCATTTAGATTTATTTTGTGAGTTGTTTGTTCATGTCAGCTGTCTATTTTCATAACACAGCAACTGCTTTTTTATGACTTTTCATAGCTCTTTCTGTGTTTACATAATATTTAAGAGTAGCATATAATAAATTATTATTCATAGATTAACATATCATGGTAATATACATCATCATATTATGTAGAACAAGGGTAAAATTGTTGCCAATTCTAATATGACAAACCACTGGCTTTAAAATTCATCCCATTTCAAGGATGTTAAACTGTGAAAAAAGATAGTATATTGTTATAATAGGCAAATTAATGAACCTTAAAGATGCTGTATGAGTCAAGGTTCTCCAGAGAAACAGAACTGATAGGATACATATAGGAGGAGATTTATTATGGGAATGGCTCACAAGATTGTGGAGGCTAAAGAGTCCCATAATATGATGTCTGCAAGGTGGAGAACCCAGAAAGCTAGTGGTGTTAATTCAGTCCAAGTTCAAAGGCCAGAGAACCGGGATGCCTTGGTTTAAGCCCTGGAGTCCAAAAGCCTGAGAACCAGGAGCTGTAATGTTCAAGGACAGGAGATAATGGATGTTCCATCTCAAGAGAGAGCGAATTCATTCTTCCTCCACCTTTCTGTTCTACTTGAACAAGATCTCAACAGACTGGATAATGCCTACTCACATTGGTGAGGGTGGATATTCATTACCCTGCCTATCTGTTCAAATGCTGATCTCTTCGGGAAACACTTTCCCAGACACACCCAGAAATAATACTTCACCAGCTATCTAGGTGTCTCTTAACCCAGTCAAGTAGGTAAATAAGATTAACCATTATTTTGAGATACGTCCCATCAGTACCTAATTTATTGAGAGTTTTTAGCATGAAGGGTTGTTTAATTTTGTCAAAGGCCTTTTCTGCATCTATTGAGATAATCATGTGGTTTTCGTCTTTGGTTCTGTTTATATGCTGGATTACATTTATTGATTTGCGTATACTGAACCAGCCTTGCATCCCAGGGATGAAGCCCACTTGATCATGGTGGATAAGCTTTTTGATGTGCTGCTGGATTCGGTTTGCCAGTATTTTATTGAGGATTTTTGCATCAATGTTCATCAAGGATATTGGTCTAAAATTCTCTTTTTTGGTTGTGTCTCTGCCCGGCTTTGGTATCAGGATGATGCTGGCCTCATAAAATGAGTTAGGGAGGATTCCCTCTTTTTCTATTGATTGGAATAGTTTCAGAAGGAATGGTACCAGTTCCTCCTTGTACCTCTGGTAGAATTCAGCTGTGAATCCATCTGGTCCTGGACTCTTTTTGGTTGGTAAGCTATTGATTACTGCCACAATTTCAGATCCTGTTATTGGTCTATTCAGAGATTCAACTTCTTCCTGGTTTAGTCTTGGGAGAGTGTATGTGTCGAGGAATGTATCTATTTCTTCTAGATTTTCTAGTTTATTCGCAAAGAGGTGTTTGTAGTATTCTCTGATGGTAGTTTGTATTTCTGTGGGATCCGTGGTAATATCCCCTTTATCAGTTTTTATCGTGTCTATTTGATTCTTCTCTCTTTTTTTCTTTATTAGTCTTGCTAGTGTTCTATCAATTTTGTTGATCCTTTCAAAAAACCAGCTCCTGGATTCATTAATTTTTTGAAGGGTTTTTTTGTGTCTCTATTTCCTTCAGTTCTGCTCTGATGTTAGTTACTTCTTACCTTCTGCTAGTTTTGAATGTGTTTCCTCTTGCTTTTCTAGTTCTTTTAATTGTGATGTTAGGGTGTCAATTTTGGATCTTTCCTGCTTTCTCTTGTGGGCATTTAGTGCTATAAATTTCCCTCTACACACTGCTTTGAATGTGTCCCAGAGATTCTGGTATGTTGTGTCTTTGTTCTCGTTGGTTTCAAAGAACATCTTTATTTCTGCCTTCATTTCCTTATGTACCCAGTAGTCATTCAGGAGCAGGTTGTTCAGTTTCCATGTAGTTGAGCGGTTTTGAGTAAGTTTCTTAATCCTGAGTTCTAGTTTGATTGCACTGTGGTCTGAGAGACAGTTTGTTATAATTTCTGTTCTTTTACATTTGCTGAGGAGAGCTTTACTTCCAAGTATGTGGTCAATTTTGGAATAGGTGTGGTGTGGTGCTGAAAAAAATGTATATTCTGTTGATTTGGGGTGGAGAGTTCTGTAGATGTCTATTAGGTTCGCTTGGTACAGAGCTGGGTTCAATTCCTGGGTATCCTTGTTAACTTCCTGTCTCGTTGATCTGTCTAATGTTGACAGTGGGGTGTTAAATTCTCCCATTATTATTGTGTGGGAGCCTAAGTCTCTTTGTAGGTCACTAAGGACTTGCTTTATGAGTCTGGGTGCTCCTGTATTGGGTGCATATATATTTAGGATAGTTAGCTCTTCTTGTTGAATTGATCCCTTTACCATGATGTAATGGCCTTCTTTGTCTCTTTTGATCTTTGTTGGTTTAAAGTCTGTTTTATCAGAGACTAGGTTTAAAGTCTGTTTTATCAGAGACTAGGATTGCAATCCCTGCCTTTTTTTGTTTTCTATTTGCTTGGTAGATCTTCCTTCATCCTTTTATTTTGAGCCTATGTGTGTCTCTGCATGTGAGATGGGTTTCCCGAATACAGCACACTGATGAGTCTTGACTCTTTATCCAATTTGCCAGTCTGTGTCTTTTAACTGGAGCATTTAGTCCATTACTATTTAGGTATTGATGGGACGTATCTCAAAATAATAAGAGCTATCTATGACAAACCCACAACCAATATCATACTGAATGGGCAAAAACTGGAAGCATTCCCTTTGAAAACTGGCACAAGACAGGGATGCCCTCTCTCACCACTCCTATTCAACATAGTGTTGGAAGTTCTGGCCAGGGCAATCAGGCAGGAGAAGGAAATAAAGGGTACTCAGTTAGGAAAAGAGGAAGTCAAACTGTCCCTGTTTGCAGATGACATGATTGTATATCTAGAAAACCCCATTGCCTCAGCCCAAAATCTCCTTAAGCTGATAAGCAACTTCAGCAAAGTCTCAGGATACAAAATCAATGTACAAAAATCACAAGCATTCTTATACACCAATAACAGACAAACAGAGAGCCAAATCATGAGTGAACTCCCATTCACAATTGCTTCAAAGAGAATAAAATACCTAGGAATCCAACTTACATGGGACGTGAAGGACCTCTTCAAGGAGAACTACAAACCACTGCTCAATGAAATAAAAGATGATACAAAGAAATGGAAGAACATTCCATGCTCATGGGTAGGAAGAATCAATATCGTGAAAATGGCCATACTGCCCAAGGTAATTTATAGATTCAATGCCATCCCCATCAATCTACCAATGACTTTCTTCACAGAATTGGAAAAAACTAAAGTTCATATGGAACCAAAAAAGAGCCCGCATCGCCAAGTCAATCCTAAGCCAAAAGAACAAAGCTGGAGGCATCACGCTACTGGACTTCAAACTATACTACAAGGCTACAGTAACCAAAACAGCATGGTACTGGTACCAAAACAGAGATATAGATCAATGGAACAGAACAGAGCCCTCAGAAATAATGCCGCATATCTACAACTATCTGATCTTTCACAAACCTGAGAAAAACAAGCAATGGGGAAAGGATTCCCTATTTAATAAATGGTGCTGGGAAAACTGGCTAGCCATATGTAGAAAGCTGAAACTGGATCCCTTCCTTATACAAAAATCACTTCAAGATGGATTAAAGACTTAAACGTTAGACCTAAAATCATAAAAAACCTAGAAGAAAACCTAGGCATTACCATTCAGGACATAGGCATGGGCAAGGACTTCATGTCTAAAACACCAAAAGCAATGGCAACAAAAGACAAAACAGACAAATGGGATCTAATTAAACTCAAGAGCTTCTGCACAGCAAAAGAAACTACCATCAGAGTGAACAGGCAACCTACAAAATGGGAGAAAATTTTTGCAACCTACTCATCTGACAAAGGGCTAATATCCAGAATCTACAATGAACTCAAACAAATTTACAAGAAAAAAACAAACAACCCCATCAAAAAGTGGGCGAAGGATATGAACAGACACTTCTCAAAAGAAGACATTTATGCAGCCAACAGACACATGAAAAAATGCTCACCATCACTGGCCATCAGAGAAATGCAAATCAAAACCACAATGAGATACCATCTCACACCAGTTAGAATGGCAATCATTAAAAAGTCAGGAAACAACAGGTGCTGGAGAGGATGTGGAGAAATAGGAACACTTTTACACTGTTGGTGGGACTGTAAACTAGTTCAACCATTGTGGAAGTCGGTGTGGCAATTCCTCAGGGATCTAGAACTAGAAATACCTTTTGACCCAGCCATCCCATTACTGGGTATATACCCAAAGGACTATAAATCATGCTGCTATAAAGACACATGTGCACGTACGTTTATTGCAGCACTATTCACAATAACAAAGACTTGGAACCAACCCAAATGTCCAACAATGATAGACTGGATTAAGAAAATGTGGCACATATACACCATGGAATACTATGCAGCCATAAAAAATGATGAGTTCATGTCCTTTGTAGGGACATGGATGAAATTGGAAATCATCATTCTCAGTAAACTATCACAAGGACAGAAAACCAAACGCTGCATGTTCTCACTCATAGGTGGGAATTGAACAATGAGAACACATGGACACAGGAAGGGGAACATCACACTCTGGGGACTGTTTTGGGGTGTGGGGAGCGGGGAGGGATAGCATTAGGAGATATACCTAATGCTAAATGACGAGTTAATCGGTGCAGCACACCAACATGGCACATGTATACATATGTAACTAATCTGCACATTGTGCACATGTACCCTAAAACTTAAAATTAAAAAAGAAGCAAAAAAAAAAAAAAGATTAACCATTATAGTTGCCCATACTCAAATCCCCAGAAAATGTGAATATGTTATGATAACATGGAATAAGAGACTTTGCACATGTAATTAAGGTCACTGAATTTAAATTAAGATGACTGTGGATTATCCAGATAGGCTAAGGAATAACATGAGTTCTTAAAAGGAGAGAAATTCTCTGACTGGAAACAAAAGTGATGTGGCAGGAGACTTCAACATGATTTCAAGGATGAGAATTCAGTGTGCCATTGCTGTCATGTAGAACCATGTGATAAGAGACACCTCAAGGACCTAAGGGTAGCTGCCAGCTGATAGCCCACAAAGAAACAGGGATTCCTTACTTCAACTACATGCAACCAAATTCTGCCAAAAACATAAAAAAGCTTGAAAGCAAATTTTCCTCTAGACAAGAGCCCAGGCTGACTGATGCCTTAATTTTGGCCTTGTAAGGCCCAGATCAGAGAAAACACCTGAGCCCACTCTGATATTTGACTTGCAGAATTGTGGACAATAAATGTATATTGTTTTAAGCCATTAAGTTTGTGGCAATTTGTGACAGCAGCAATAGAAATCTAATATGATTACAGAGTAACAAAATAAGGCATATGAATTCAGAAGGATAATTAAGTTATAAAGTCTGAAATTTACAAGATTTAGAGCTGACTGATTTTATGATATCAGGGATGGGATAGAACAAATTTTATATTAAAGTAAATAAGGGGAAATCCATGGAGTTTTAAAATCAAAATGTAATGTTATCAACTATAAAGTTTTAATTTATAGGCTAGAACTACATTGGAAACTTAAAGCTTGTATATTATTGATATTTAAAATTTTTTCCTTGTCTTCCACCAATTTTATAAATTACTCAGTTGTTTCTGTAAAATATGCCTCCCTACTGGGACATATCATCTGACAATCTAAAGTAATAAAAAGTTGTGTGTTTTTGTTTCACTGGATGAAATACAGATAAAAGATAGAAATGTAAATTTACTTCTGAGACAAAATTCTTAAGAAGTAATTTAAAAAACTAACCACCGTTATAAATGTACACTTCAGGTTATAACTTTTAAAGTGTAGGAGAATTACTCTGAGATTGTAAGTTAAATAAAATAAATGCTTATAAAAATATGAGAGTAGCTAAGTTGATTAACAGACCCAAGAAGTGATAAAGTTTTTCAAATATTATTGCATCTTGCCATTTAATTACTGCATCACTCAATTCGAAGAAGTTCCAAAACTTTTTCCATCTTATACTTCTCTAATCATAGGTAAATAATTCAAATATGCACTACTTATTCCATGGTATCTCATATTTGATGATAACTTAAAGACATCAGCTTGTATTCTTATCAAAAGCCTGTTTAATATGCCTGCAAACCTACCTGAAAACGTAATGTGAATTTGCAAGAGACAGAACACAGCCTGTCAATATGAGATTACTTTAAAAAAGAAGGTCCCCACAAATAAGGACAATGATTCTAAACCAGGAAATTATTTAAGTGTCATATTCCTTAATAGGTTTTAATGTGATTATTATGTCTAAGGACCTACTAGTATGCTGATCCTCTACCTACTGGTTGGGTGAAGTGTGTGTTTCATTTTGCTTCTACCCTTGTCTTGCACTTACCTCTCAAGACAGCTCAGCCAAAACAGATGATAGGAATGTATACCAGAGCAGGGGGTAATGGAGTGCTTATAATTTTTTTCTCTTAAATTAAAAGATCTGAGGGAGCTACTTTGATAAATTCAGTTGGCAATTACTTCCACCAAGTTCATTCTAAGGAGAAATACTAATGAATCAGGGAATTCAGTCATTCTTTCCAGTAATTTATTTAACACAATGATGATGTTGACTGGAGATGATCTGACACTATGTTGTAATATATTGTTGCTAGAATATATTATTGCTATGCAAACACATAGAAGTGAAATTCTTTTAGCTAAGAGATTTGTCTACATATTTGAATACAAATGTTTATTTGGGAATGATATTTGGGGTAAAGCATATAGGAAAAATTACTTTAATAACATATACATATAATAGTAAATTAATATAGTTATAATAATTTCCTATTAGATAACTTACTCATCATTTTATTACCAGCACTTAAACACAATACCCAGAATAAATGACTGATGCACAGATGCTGAATAAATGAATGGCTATAATCCTCCCCGTGTTTTAACGCAATACATTCTATAAACAATGGCAGTAGCAGAAAATACCATGTAGGCTTGGTCTTCCACACTGCTGACTTTCTGGACCCTATAACATAAAAATGAGTCATGGCTGAAAAAAAAAAAAGAACAAAGGAAAGAAGGCCAACTGGAAAGGTCACAAGGTATCTTGTTGAAAGTCACAGACCTAATTTTCATTTTCCATTCTCCCACCTATTTTTGGTTGATCTTGGGCAAGTAGTTTAGCTCCTCAAGTTTATTTTCCACATTTGTAAGTGGTGATAATAATACCCAGTTTATAAGAGTGCTTTGAAGATTAAATGTAGTAATACCATTGATTGTCTTGTACTATGTCTAACATGTAAATCTAAAATAAATGATTATTATAAATAATTTGAACTAAATTAGCAAAAATAGTTTTTAGCTTACTTACTTTGTAATGAATGTTTAAGAAGACATCTTTCATTTCTTTTCCTTGTTAAGTGGAATTCTTTCATTAACTTCTCTTGAATCTTCACTGATTTGCATTATGTCTCACTAATATAGGATGAAGCCAACCATTACTGATTGCATTATGATTAAACTTTGCTAGTTTGCCATTTTCAAACAGTGAAGGATTACATGGTAATGATATCCCTTAATTAGCTAAACAGTTATCATTTATAAATTTGAAGGTATATTATATTTCAATGAATTTAAATGTATTATGACCACAAAAAAGCTAATTCTCTTGTTCGTGGATGTGGGATGTTTGAAATTGCATTTATTATGGAATCATTAAGTGAGGGAGAGTTACCACTTTCCTCAAAGACAGGCCAAGTAGTTCTGTGAGAAGACTATGTCTAAATCTATAGTCTGAATTTGTCATTGGTAAAGTAAAGGAGAGGGTCATGGTCCATAGTGAGACTTGGGAAAATCTCATCAAGGTGAATACAGTTTAATTATGCTATCAGTCTTCATTCCATTTCTTTCTACACTTTTATCCCCAGGAGTAATAAAATATTTAAAACAGACTTTCACCGCTCTTATTATTTGGAAGTTTTGCCTCATGTTGCCTAGAATCTGCTGTCATCGAACATACACTTTAGAGCTAGTTTTGCCTCTGCAGTCACTTGATTGCAGAAGCCTATACACATTGAAGAAAATATTGTAACTACTAATTCTCTTTTTTAATGAAAAACTGAATTACTTTATTCATTATTCAGAAGGTGTATTTATCGTGTGTGTGTGTGTGTGTGTGTGTGTGTGTGTGTGTATGTGTTTCCAATATAAAAGAAGTATAGGCCTTGGGGATAAGAATATATCCAGTAGATACATATTTCCCTCCCAAATATGGTAGCACACCTTCCTAGAGACAAAATATAGCACCCAATTATGATAGCACCTTCCTAGACAGAAAATTCACCAGTCACAGCATTAGGAGAACATAACTATTTTTAAAAGGAATATTAAAACAAAATGTTAAATACACTGTCAAAACAAAGAATGGTTTCCCTTTTATTCACACTGCTTACCAAATGGAATACATTTGAATAAAACAGTGCCTTGACTACTTGAAGGCATTGATTAAGCACTTTGGTACAGCCACACTTTAAACACTCCATAAATTTGCCAGGTTCTTATACCATGTCTTTAATTTCCTTCTGTCTGTAGCTTTGGTTTGTTGGGGTTAATTTTCATACAAAAATAGATAAAGATATAACACAGTGTGATGCTGTTTGATTATATTTTATAAGAGGTCTTTGCATTACTTCTAGAATTTAATTGTCTCCAAATATATAACATTGAGAAATTAGAAGCCTATGAATCAAAATGTCTGATGTGATTATATTCTACTAAATTACAATGAAAATGAAAAGCAGAATTCTCAATATTTAACTGTGTATTAAAAATTGTCTACTTTAGTTTAATTAGATCCCATTTGTCTATTTTGGCTTTTGTTGCCATTGCTTTTGGTGTTTTAGACATGAAGTCCTTGCCCATGCCTATGTCCTGAATGGCACTGCCTAGGTTTTCTTCTACGATTTTTATGGTTTTAGTTCTTACATTTAAGTCTTTAATCCACCTCGAGTTAATTTTGGTATAAGGTATAAGGAAGGGGTCCAGTTTCATTTTTCTGCATATGGCTAGCCAGTTTTCCCAATGCCATTTCTTAAATAGAGAATCTTTTCCCTATTGCTTGTTTTTGTCAGGTTTGTCAAAGATCAGATGGTTGTAGATGTGTGGTGTTATTTCTGAGGCCTCTGTTCTGTTATATTGGTCTATATATCTGTTTTGGTACCAGTCCCATGCGTTTTGGTTACTGTAGCCTTGTAGTATAGCTTGAAGTCAGGTAATGTGATGCCTCAGCTTTGATCTTTCTGCTTAGGATTGTCTTGGCTATACGGGCTCTTTTTTTAGTTCCACATGAAATTTAAAGTAGTTTTTTCTAATTCTGTGAAGAAATTAAATGGTAGCTTGATGGGGATAGCAGTGAATCTAAAAATTACTTAGAGTAGTTTGGCCATTTTCACGATATTGATTCTTCCTGTCCATGAGCATGGAATGTTTTTCCATTTGTTTGTGTCCTCTCTTGGTTTCCTTGAACAGTGGCTTGTAGTTCTCCTTGAAGAGGTGAAGAACTTACATCCCTAGTAGGTTGGATTCCTAGATATTTTATTCTCTTTGTAGCAATTGTGAACGAGTGTTCACTCATGGTTTGGCTCTCTGTTTGTCTATGATTGGTGTGTAGGAATGCTTGTGATTTTTGCACATTGATTTAGTATCCTGAGACTTTGCTGAAGTTGCTTATCAGCTTAAGGAGATTTGGGGCTGAGACAATGGGCTTTTCTAAATATATAATCATGTCATCTGCAAACAGAGGCAATCTGACTTCCTCTCTTCCTATTTGAATACCCTTTATTTCTTTCTCTGGCCTGATTGTCCCGGCCAGAACATCCAACAATATGTTGAACAGGAGTGCTGAGAGAAGTCATCCTTTTCTTGCACCATTTTTCAAAGGGAATGCTTTCAGCTTTTGCCCATTCAGTATGATATTGGCTGTGGGTCTATAATAAATAGCTCTTATTATTTTGAGATACATTCCATCAATATCTAGTTTATTGAGAGATTTTAGCATAAAGCGGTGTTGAATTGTATTGAATGTCCTTTCTGCATGTATTGAGATAATCATGGTTTTTGTCATTGGTTCTGTTTATGTGATGGATTATGTTTATTGATTTTCATATGTTGAACCAGCCTTGCATCCCTGGGATGAAGCTGACTTGATCATGGTGGATAAGCTTTTTGATTGCTGCTAGATTCAGTTTGCCAGTATTTTATTGAGAATTTTCTCATCAATGTTCATCAGGGATATTGGCCTGAAATTTTCTTTTTTTGTTGTGTCTCTGCCAGGTGTTGGTATCAGGACAATGCTGGCCTTATAAAATGAGTTAGGCAGAAGTCCCTCTTTTTCTAGTGTTTGGAATAGTTTCAGAAGGAATGGTACCAGTTCCTCGTTGAACCTCTGGTAGAATTTGGCTGTGAATCCATCTGATCCTGGGCTTTTTATTGTTGTTGTTGTTGTTGTTGTTGTTGTTAGGCTATTAATTACTCCCTCAATTTCAGAACTTGTTATTGGTCTATTCAGGGATTTGAATTCTTCCTGGTTTAGTCTCGGGAGGGTGTATGTGTCCAGGAATTTATCCATTTTTTCTAGATTTTCTAGTTTATTTGCATAGCGGTGTTTATAGCATTCTCTGATGGTAGTTTGTATTTCTGTGAGATAAGTGGAGATATCCCCCTTATCACTTTTTATTGTGTCTATATGGTTCTCTCTTTTCTTCTTTATTAGTCTGGCTAGTGGTCTATTTTGTTAATGTTTTCAAAAAATCAGCTCCTGGATTCATTAATTTTTTGAATGGTTTTTGTGCCTCTGTTTCCTTCAGTTCAGCTCTGATCTTAGTTATTTTTTGTCTTCTGCTAGATTTTGAATTTGTTTGCTCTTGCTTCTCTAGTTCTTTTAACTGTAATGTCAGGGTGTCAATTTTAGATCTTTCCCACTTTCTTTTGTGAGCATTTAGTGCTATAAATTTCCCTCTAAAGACTGCTTTAGCTATGTCCCAGAGATTCTGGTATGTTGTCTTTGTTCTCATTGGTTTCAAAGAACTTATTTATTTCTGCCTTAATTTCAGTATTTACCCAGTAGTTAATCAGGAGCAGGTTGTTCCGTTTCCATGTAGTTGTGTGGTTTTGAGTGAGTTTCTTAATCCTGAGTTCTAATTTGATTGCACTGTGGTCTGAGAGACTGTTATGATTTCCGTTTTTTATATTTGCTGATGAGTATTTTACTTCCAATTATGTGGTCAATTTTAGAAAAAGTGTGATGTGGCGCTAAGAAGAATGTATATTCTGTTATATTCTGTTGACTTGGGGTGGAGATTTCTATAGATGTCTATTAGGTCTGCTTTGTCCAGAGCTGAGTTCAAGTCCTGAATATCCTTGTTAATTTTCTCTCTCATTGATCTGTCTAATATTGACAGTGGGGTGGTAAAATCTCCCACTATTATTGTGTAGGAGTCTATGTCTCTTTAAGAACTTGCTTTATGAATCTGGGTACTCCTGTATTGGGTGCAGATATATTTAGGATAGCTAACTTTATTAAAAAGTCAGGAAACAACAGATGCTGGAGAGGATGTGGAGAAATAGAAATGCTTTTACACTGTTGGTGGGAATGTAAATTAGTTCAACCATTGTGGAAGACAGTGTGGCGATTTCTCAAGGATCTAGAACTAGAAATGCCATTTGACCCAGCAATCCCATTACTGGGTATATATCCAAAGGATTATAAATCATTCTACTATAAAGACACATGCACACATATGTTTATTGCAGCACTATTCACAATAACAAAGACTTGGAACCAACCCAAATGTTCACCAATGATAGACTGGATAAAGAAAATGTGACACACATACACCTTGGAATACTCTGCAGTCATCAAAAAGGATGAGTTCATGTCCTTTGCAGGGACATGGATGTAGCTGGGAACCATCATTCTCAGCAAACTAACACAGGAACAGAAAATCAAACACCACATGTTCTCACTCACAAGTAGGAGGTGAACAATGAGAACACATGGACACAGGGATGGAATCGTCACACACTGGGGCCTGTCGGGGCATGGGGGATAGGGGAGGGATAGCATTAGGAGAAATACCTAGTGCAGGTGACAGGTTGATGGGTGCTGCAAAATACCATGGCACATGTATACCTATGTAACAAACCTGCATGTTATGCACCTGTAATCCAGAACTTAAAGTATAATTTAAAAAAATAAAAGAACATCAAGCAATTGGAAGACCTATGAGGAAATTGACAGAATCCAGAACTAGGCAGTCGTGTTGAAATATTTTAAGGCATGAATTCGCTTAAAAAAGTCTCAGTATTAAAAGATAATTTCCATTTATAGTGTAGAAATTACAAAGTTGTGTCATTTTTGGACAGCTCTAAGTTAATAAAATAGCATAAACCAAAAAAAAATTGTCTACTTTATAATATGCCATTTCCCCTAGCCTATCTTCTTGATTTATGTCTCCTTCCCTCCCTCCCTGCCTTCCTTCTTCCTTTCCTTCCTTCTTCCCTCCCTTTCTTCCTTCTTTCTTTTCTTCCTTTCCCTTTCTTTATCCCTTTCTCTCTCTCTTTACCTATAAAATCAAACTTAAGCCTTATTTGGGGGATCTATCTCCTTTGGAGTGATAAACCAGCATCCCTAATATTCTGACTTTTTAAAAGATTGTGAATTTTATTGCAACTCTACCATATCATTTTGATATTGCTTAGTTTTCTGTAAAAGTACTATAATTATCCATACCCTGAACAAAAAGTATACTAGGCCTACTTAAAACCCATACAAATAAATTAAATGGCTGTATATATTTATTGTAACTATAATCTTTTTTTCCATCTCATTAGGTAAAAACCCCAAAAAACTAGTAAGTCAAAGTGGTCCTGTGAAAAAATACTAATCAGTGACAAAAACAGAGTAATCTCTGTGGTTTTCTAATAATGTAAAAGAAGAACGTAGTTATATTTTTTAGATTATTTAATGCTTAGACAATAGCATGATATAAAATTCAAATTCAGTCAGTACTCATAATAAGGATAGAAAGCTTTTTTGGAAAGTGTTAACATTACACACAAACCAAGAAGTCTTGGGATACATATGCTGTAATAAATAATAACTTTTAATGAGTGAAGAATGTAATTGGTGTTACATATCTGAAAACTGAAGCACAGACTAAATTAATATGGAAACTGACAGGAGGTCTTGGGCATAACCTGTTATAGCCCTTTTCCTTCATAGCATATCTAATCTCATTAAATACAAAAGCTCAATATCTGTTATATCAGTCTAGCATTAATTTGGGCATTAAGGTTGTACAGTATGATTAGGGTGTTGTCAAGTTAGATAACTAGTTAAAAGTGAATTAGACTAATTCCATGAATGTATTCATCAAACTGACTGCATTGTCAGTGTGTTATATTCAGATACTTTGACCTCTATTTCCTCAAGATCGAAGCTTATTTTTTATCACAAAATTGAAGAACTTAAATAAATTTGCATTCCATGCTTTTACTTTGTCTTCTTGTGACAGAAATATTTTTATTTCTGAAGCTTTTGATTAGAACAAAGTCAAGAATCCCAGCGCAGCTCTAGCATTTAATCAGGATTTATTAAGGAATTTAATGTTGCATTAAGGGAGGATTTAACTAGAATTTATTGAGAAACTTAGACAAAGTCAGAAAACAAATGTAATAACCTCAGACGGAAGTTGTAATGCACAGACTATATAAAGATTATATGTGCTGTTATTTGGGGATATACTGTAAGAAGCCAGTGACATAAGAAAGATGTATAAGAGATTATGCCTTTGAGAACGATGAAAGCTGCTTAGGCCTCTGATTTTGTTTGTTGCAATAGCATGTCTACTCACTCTTTACCAAAAATTTGTCAGCAATAATCACTTCCATATAAATTAATTATTCAAGGATCATTAAAAGAGAATTTTAGGACAGACTGACATGTTTAAGAGATCTTAACTATTAATGATGTGAGGATTTTCTGATGAATCTATAAAGATCATTCATATCCATATTAACAATACCCATTGTCAAGTTATACCAGTGTTCTTTAAAAAAAAAAGAGCAAATAGCTGGGACTCAAAAAAATTAGTATCCCCCCCAAAATTATGCCTGAAATAAATGTAAATAAGAATATATCAGTTAGTCTTGAATCTGGTAAAACTGGAAAGATTTTCCTTGCAATTAAAAGGTGTTGAAAGACCAGTTTCTAAAACTCTTATAATGCAAGTCCTCTTGGTAAGCAATCTTCAGTATACTCTTCTACATTCCTGCCTCTAGTTACTCCTCACAGGATAATAGCTCGTGACAGGTCTTTTTGGTTCTGTCACTCATCTGTGCTTCATGCTTAGCAATTTCCCTAGTCCCACGCAGTGGTGGCTTAAATTCCATTTCTTTTAGTGGAAAAGACCATTTCTTTGTAATTTTCCTCAATCAAACACTCATATTTAGTAATTTTCTCCTCACCATTTTGTTCTTAAAATGCATCATGCTTAAACTTTCTTTAGGAATTTATTTTATATCTATAACAGACATAACCAGATTTTTGAATTCCATAAGTGGATCATATTTATTGAGAAGATAAATAAGAAGAGTATATCATTAGTCTTAAAATCTCCATATCATAGATATTTAATGTATTATAGAGAAAGTAAGTCACAAGGACTTCAGTAGCAAAGGAAGCTTACTTCAGCTAGTTCTAAGCTGCTGTCAAGTTTTTATCCTTCCTTTGTGAATTCAATAAAATGTATTTTTCTTGTTAGTAGTGCGATATGGCAGTGGTGCTGATTATAGTCCTGAAAGACGCAATCCTGAATGCCATTACTCCAGATGTTGAAATCCCTAAAAATCAATATCTTCAAAAATCAAAATTTTTAAAGTTTCAAATCTCCAATGTCTAAAATGCTGAAAATTATAATCTTAAAAGATTAAAATCCCAAATGTTGAAATCCTGGAAGCCAAATTCTAGAAAAGAGATTCATGCATTTTTAGTTGCGTATAAGAGTTGCATCATGTTAGTGGTTTCGTGTTAGGTGGAACTAATACCTTACTATTTTCTTTATTTGGAAATTAAGTACGAGTTAAAGAGATGTGTTTATGGGTGCCAAGTTACCAAGGAGTGGACTTGTGGGACTTAATTTTAGGTGTCACTTTGGCTGGATTAAGGAATACTTTGAAACCCACTGATGCACTATTTTGAGTATACCTGTGAAGGTGTTTCCAGAGAAGATTAATGTGAGTCAGAGTAGACTAGGTGTGGAATACCTGCTGTCGGTGTTGGGGCAGCCACCATCTAATAGAAGAGGGGCCCAGAGAGAACAAATGCAGAAGGTGAATTGGTCTTTCTTTGATAGCTGTGACAGATTTTTCTTTTGCTGCCTTGGACCTCAGAACTCCAGACTCGCCAGCCTTTGGACTTAGACTGAGCCACACTACTGGCCTCACAGGGTCTCCAGCTCACAGATGGCCTCTTTTAGGACTTCCTAACCACCATCATTGCATAAATTAGTTCCCCTAATCTCCTCATAGATAGAGATAGATAGATAGATAGATAGATAGATAGATAGATAGACAAACAGAGATATAGATAGATAGATACACACACACACACACACACACACATATATATATACACACACACATATACATATACATCTAAACTATTGGTTCTCTGGAGAATCCTGATCAACACAGATTTGGTATTGGGGAAGCCAAATATCATTCCTTTTTACTGTATTCCTTACAACACAATGAAAGAGGTCTGTGAAATTGTTCCCTGGCAAAAAAGGCTATTATAAGAGTAAGAGGCTACTTAACGGCAAAAGATAAAAGTTTTAAAAGTTAATTACTGTTGGTGCTGCAAAAGCAAAAAATCATTTAGTTGCAACAGCAGAGCAATAATCAGACTGTCAAATATATAGTCTGATTATTATATATATATATACTTACAAAATTTGTAGGCCACAACCACTGTCCAAATACAATTGCAGGGAATATTTTGAAGATCATAGAAAGGGTGAGCACACAGGTAAAAAATACAAGAAATCTCCTCTAGGAAATTATTCTATCATAAGACTTCTGTCCCTCCACACATAGCACCAATTTGCTACACTATGTATTTCATCTTCATATCATTTCCAGTACCCAGAGATATAAATTGTGTAAAGACCTTTAGGGAATTCTAACTCATTTTGTGCTTTTTTTTTTTTTTTTGCGAATTTTACTTCACAAAATGCATGATCATAAAGTTGATTTTGCCTGTGAAGTATTGTGCATGTACATGAAAATGTTGAAACTTTCTCAATAAATGAACAATGTCGGCCGGGCCTGAGGGCTCAAGTCTATAATCCCAGCACTTTGGGAGGCCGAGGTGGGTGGATCACTTGAGGTCAGGAGTTCCAGACCAGCCTGGCCAACATGGTGAAACCCTGTTTTTACTAAAAATACAAGAGTTAGCTTGGCATGGTGGGCGCACATCTGTAATCCCAGCTACTCAGGAGGCTGAGGTGGGGGAATCCCTTGAACCCGGGAGGTGGAGTTTGCAGTGAGCCGAGATCACGTCACTGCACTCCAGCCTGGGAGACAGAGCGAGACTCCATCTCAAAAAAAAAAGGGAAAGAAAGAAAGACAGGAAGGAAGGAAGGAAGTCTTTTTTGTACATCTACATTTGTGAAAGATAATATTTCTTGATACTTTGACTCCTTAGGCAACTGCATATGTGGTGATGAGCCATCATGGTTTGTAATCAATCTCACTGAAAGACTTGGGTTGTTCATCATGGTATTTCACATGACCAGAGTCATAAAGCTGGGTGTATACAATTATCATCCGTAGTAATATGTCTTTATACATTTTGCTCTTTAATCTCTTTCTTTGTGAATATGTTTTGTCTGCTCAGAACTGTCATATCTGCATGACTGTTGTTAGTTAGTATACCTAAATGTTTATGCTTGTAAACTATGTATGCTATTGTCTATTTTATTGTATAATCTCTATTACTATTAATCTCAAATCCCCTTTTAAAAATGTAAATAGATATCTTTTAAAGAATTTTTAAAATTACTTTTTCCAGAAATATGTTTTTGGGATCCTGATCTTTCAAGATTTGAACATTTGGGATTATAGTACTCGAGATTGTGGTTTTTAGGTTATGACCCCAACCCATATATAGTTGACCCATAAAAAACACAAGTTGGAACTGCATAGGTTCACTTACAAGAAGATTTTAAAATAAATGCAGTTGGTCCTTCGGATCAGCAGGTTCTGCATCTGCATCCAGACACAGACCAAAATATAGTATTGCCATTCTGCATATATGGAGGACCAACTTTTCCTATTTGCAGGTTCCATATCATCCACTGTGAGCCTTAAATATGTTCAGATTTTGGTATCTCCTGGGGTCCTGGAACTAATTCTCCTCAGATAGAGAGGGACAACTGTAGTAGAAAGTCTTTAGATTGAACAAGACCAACAGCAATAAAAACTGAGATTAAAGTGCTACTTTGCCCGCCACTGCTATGGGAAATTTACTCACCTCTTAAAGCCTCAGAAGCTTCATTGTACAACACAGATAATGTCCTTACCTTACAGGATTGCTGTGAAGATTTAATTCTATCATGTGGAGTCATTCATGATTGTCATCTCTCCTGCATTCCTCACATCTGTTTTATCAGGAATCTCTTTATTTAAAATATATATATAAGTCTACTTTACTCATCTTCCTTCTACCACTCAGCCCAAATAACTTGTTATGGGCCACAGTGATGCCACCATGATTCTAAACTGTGCTCCCAGCTTTCTTTCTTACTTCTCTATAGACTTTCCTACAAACACACATCCAAAATATTTTTCTTTCAAAAACTTATGAATTATATCCTATTCTTTCCTTACTGAACACCAACCAATGGTTGCGCATTCACCTTAGTAAAAGTGTAAACCCCTTAATGTGGTCTTCTATGCCCATGATCTTACTCTTACCATTACCGCTCTTGAATCACTATTCTCTGGTAATACTGTCCTTCTTTTTGCTCTTCAAACATGCCCAGGCAATGCAGTGTTCTTGGCCTCAAATGTAAACTCTTGTCATTTATACATTTGCCCAAATATTTATCCTCAGTAGGCCCATTATTGCTCACCCTGAACTTGACATTCTAGTCACTCTCCATCATAGAATCCAAATTCATTTTCCTCACAGTACTTCTCAGTATCTGAAAATACCTTGCTGATTCATTTTGTTTATATACTGGTGTCTGTACCCCCATCCCAAAATGTGAAATTTTATTCTTTAAGAATATTTTATGGATACTGAATTTGGGCAATCATAATGACACAATGAGATTGGCACAGGGGATTGACCTGGAACTCAATCAAGGCCACAGAGTCCTTTGAAAGGACTGGCATGGATTCCAAGATAAAAATTTTAAAGACAGTGTAAACCTGGGGCAGTTGCTGACTATTTTGGCAACCACATATAGTGCCAGAAATGGGTAAAAAGCCAACAAAAGGGAAAGCAGAATTGAGAGACTGAAAGGCATAATCTGTGTATCATCATTTGAAACACTGTATTCAGACACTATTAGAGGCAGTTCTACTTCTGGATCTCCACTTTGTGTGAACCAGTAATCCCCCTCTATTGCTTTAGCTAGTTTGGATTGAGTTTATATCATTAGTAACAAAATGAAAGCTTATTATTTCCACAAATGTCATGTAAAGACTGGCTAAAAGAGTTATCATTTCTGACTGGTAAGACTAGAATAGCCCAGCTGCAGACGTAGGCAGAATATTTGTTATGTTGGAGAATGCTCTAATTTTTTTAAATTGTATGCCTCCTACCACCCACTCTGCTCCCAAAATTCCAGTTTTTATAAATAGTAGATACAGTTGTTTCTAGAATAAGATTTTAAATCCTAGATTCTCCTTTACCTTATACAAGACAATATGACATTCATGCTCCTTAAGAAGAGAATTATAAGGAAAATATTCTGCATTAATTAAAGATGCAAATGCAGATATTTTTAGAGGATCCCATTTTTTCTTTTCTTGTAATTCTTTGCAGACAAGTGAGTAAATACCATTTTGTAAGAATTTGTTAAACTATATTTTCTATTTCATCAGGCTATCACTAAGAATGTTTAAAATTTACATGAAGCAAATGCACATGGAATATCTTATTACTTATGCTTAACTCATGTCATACAGTAAATTAAAAAGTAATATAGGTCTTGTACATATTTTAAAATTTAGAGAGGAATTTAATCTAGAAGTCTCTAAAAACAAATAGTAAATAACCATTTTTTCCCCTATTGCTGTTTAGGGCTAGCAAGAGCCTACATATTGATATTAATAATGAAGAGTTTAGATTATGAACAAGACACCGAGGGAAATTTTGTATATAAAATGATGTGTTATAAAATATTCTTTTTGCATCATGTCATTTTCAGAAATTCCAAGGATTAAAGAAATATGAGAATTGGAGAAGGAGGGTTGACACTGCTACATATATAGTCTGACCTCCCACAACACTCTAGAGAGAATAAGCAATAACCTGACAGGAGAAGTAAGAAAGCCATGACATCTATAAATAAAAAATAATTAATTATGTTTCTGCATAAAATTATGTCAAATGTATCTGTACTTAGTCGGCTTCCTCCAGAAGGAGTGGGAGTGATTTGATGGAGAAATGATTGTCTAGGAAACACCAGTAGGAGTGCTGCACTTTACTTCCCTCCCATAGCCCCAGGAAAAACGAGACAGGGAAAGGATGAAAGGGAATGCAATCAATAAAGTGTGTGTTATTAAATGAGTTATCCCTGTGGATAACTGGATCTTAATATTTTTGGAGAAATCTGGAAAAAAATATTAGACTTATTCCACTGAAGAAGCGAGAGAACTAAGGCACTTATATACTGACTCCAGTCAGTCATCATTTCAGGATGTGGGGGTGAGGGGAGGGCAGTAATTCCCTGGCATTTCAGGCTGGCTGTGCCTGTGAGATCCTGGCTTAGAGAATCTTTCATGTAAAAATTCAGACACTGGCAGCTGGAGACAGGTTGGAGTGCAGCAAGACAGTAAAAGTTAGAGGAGTTGGAGCAGGTATTGGCATAATTTACTCTCATCTTCCTTGACTTACCAGGGTCGTGGTGGGGGACACAAAATGCTAAATTGACCCATGAGTTCTCCTGTAAAAGAATTAATTTATGCTGACTTCCCTACATCCTGCTGATACTCTCTGGGTATATGTAATTTTAAGACTTCAGAATATTTAAAATTAAAAGCAGAATTTCCACCTGAGATTACTTCTAGTTCGTATTTCTGATACAAACAATCCTGCCTTGAAGCACAACCAAATAAATAGAATAAATGAGTGGGAAAATACCCGTGAGGCAAATTTCCTCCATGCTGTAGTCAAGGTTTATGACTCCATTGGCACCTCCTATTATTCTTTCCTTTCACAATATAATACCATGATCCTACAATCCTACAATACAATCTTCACTATTTTGTCCTATTATTTCTATAATTTGGCAAGCTACTCTACCAGTAAATCTTATTAAATAAAATTCTAATTTTGTCAAGAAGTAAATACTTTCCTCCCATCCCCCAGGAACACACTGTCTTCCAAGCTGTGCACACACAGTCCGTTAGCTGCACAGTGAACCTATTCTCTGCCTGCCTTCCCTCTTCTCAAAAATGTGTTGTGTACCAATTATACCAAATTCCAAAAATACTTCTAAGTACTAAGTACAAAATAGTGAAAACCCAAAGCTTATAGTTTCTTGGTTTAGACAGCATGAGTGTAAAAGAGAGCTCTTCTTTCCAGAGTAACTGAGTCTAAGTAGCCAGGAAGAAAAAAACAGAGCCTATTATACTTTTAATGGTTCCACAGGGAGATAGAGGAAATGTTGAAAAGAAAATTACATGAATTAGAAAAGTGTTAATGAAATGCAGATATACATCAAAATGTCTTAATTTAAAAATTCCCAACATATTAAATCATTGTAGGGTTCTGTAATTTTTTTTTTCACCCAGAGATATAAGTTTCCGAAATTTTAAAGAGGGATGCCATGGAACAGGAGAGCACAGGTGTATGTTAAGTGATTGTATAATGTTTTTCTTCTGAGAATGAAAATATGTCCTTGACAGACATGATTATGGAATTCTTCCCACATTTTACAAAGCTTTGGTTTTATACATTTCCTTACTTTCTGGCACTATAAAATGCCCTAAACTAATCTTGTATATTTCCTTCTCTAGTCTTAGAATAAGCAATTTCTTCAAGGATTCTGATAAATGGTATTAGAGAAAGGTGGTAGAAACCCAAATCTGGGCTTTACTTGTGCTGATTTTGGATGACAAAGCCAGAATATATATATGTGTGTGTGTGTGTCTGTGTGCATGTAATAACCCATGTACACACAACATACACATATCTATTAATATCTCTCTGTGTGACCACTTTTATTTATAATAAGCTAAACATGACTTCATACCAATGTCTCCATTCTAATGCATTTCTACATAGATCATTCTAACTTCCTCCCCTTGTCTGTAACTTTCCTCCCCAATAAGAAGAAACACAAGAAATCTGGCTCCATCTTTCCTCAAATATTTACTTAATTGTTCAATTCCAGTATACACATATAATGGTATGAGAATTATTAAACCATACCTCCGTAGGAAAACGTTTTCAACTAGGGTACAGTGCTTACTCATGGTTTCTTTTGCCATTGATCTTACAGACTCCATTCATTTCCAAAGTTACTTAGGTCACCATCTTTTTCCCCATCTTCCTCATTGAGGTTGTTTTATATACTTGTAACACAGTTACGTTCTCTTTTCATAATCTGTGTTCTTTCCCGAGATCACTCAATCTCCTAAATGATTTTTTAAAATTGCATATATTATGGTTATATTGTAAAGTTTTAGGAGTTTTAACAAATGCACAGTATCATGTATCTATTATTATAATATCATACAAAACAGTTTCATATACTGAAAAAACTTGCCTAAGCTTCACTCATTCAACCCTCTCCCCAAATCTCTGGTAATTACTGATCATTTTAAAATATCTAGTCTTTTGATTGTTTCAGAATGCCATATCATTTGAATCCTATGATATGTAGGCTCCACAGACTGGGTTTGTTTGCTTATAAGTTTTGTTTTTTTCTATCTATATATCTAATATTTTTTTGTATTTGCACAGATGATATTTATATTCTTCACTAATGCTGACTCAATTAGGTGGCCCATAAGGAGTTATACCATCTAAAACAGTATTTAATAGATTGACAGGCGTTATTCTAAACTAGTAGGCTACCCTGGTGAATCTTTAAAGGAGAAGGAAGGAAGGAAGTATGGATATATATCTATACACACACATACACACACACACACACACACACACACAAATACATAGAGAGGGAGAGAGAGAACTTAATAAATATTAAAATCAAGCCGAGCTGCATAACTCAAACATGGACCACCTCCAACTCTCACTAGTGTGAAAAATTTGTTTGTTCTCATGTTAGTACATGAATGAAAATATTCCCACGTATTACAGTGTGATCACATGTTTATATCTTTAATTAAAATCCTACTGATTAGTTGTAGCAGAAAAATTATTTCAACTGCATTGCTATCTATTACTACATATATGAGCACTATGTGCTAAAGATAAAGCTGGGGGCAGAGGTTGAAAACAAGCTGTCACTGGTGCAGTCTGAATTTTTCTGTAGATAAAAATGGTATCTTGCGTAGAAAGAGTGATCTCCAGTATCTATATAATCATATGTGATTGACATTTATGAAATCTCATTATAAGCATCACTTTGTAATAACCCTTATTAAGTTTATGTTTGAAGATGCTAGCATTTTCCTCCTATTCTAAAAAGTCATACAAAGGCAAAGAGGATAATTAAAAATATAAAATTATTCTCCATTTTTATAAAAGTAGGAGAAAGCTAAGCATTACAAAGAAGAAAATGGGTACAATGGCTACTAAAAAAGTAAAGATTGATTAGAGTAGGGTATATGAAAGCAGAGAAAGAAAGCCATGGTTCCAAATCACAGCAAAACACAGAAAATATACTTCTTAAAAGTGAGAAGCATATCCTGGGGAGTAAAACTTAAATCCTTTTTGCAGTAAAAGAACACACAGATTAGCAATAAGAGATTCTCTAGAATGGGTTTTGTTCTAAGAAGCAAAGGATATGAGAATCACCCAGAAAAGCTACTTACAGGAAAAATTCAGAGGCAGAATAGTGAGAAAGAGAAGCTTTGCATTGTTTAAAATTCTGCAGCTCTCTGATATTATTGATGAGACAGCAAAAGCTAAATGAACTGACACAAAACTAGGTTATAAGGAAAATTTCCTTTAGACTAGTCGTTGACCTTGATTTCTCCTTCACACAGAACACGTGTAAATAATTTATTTAGAAAAAACTTTGCTGCATCACAAATGAGAAATAAAAAGTATACCATCATAAGATCTATACAATTGTAGTACACAAAAATTATAGGAAAGAAACAACAACAAAAGTGGCAGAATACACTGATGAGAAAACCAGTCAGGAAACAGATAAAAAGATCATTATGTTTCATCATGATTTTTTTAAAGAAAATTTTGCATTAGTCTTCTACATATAGAGATGAGAAATCAACAGAGAAAATAAAAGATGAGCTGATAAAGCCCAACAAGAAGTAGAAGAAAACAAAACTCATATAAACAAGGCAAACTTAAATGAATAAAAAGAAAATAAATATTGCTTAAAACACAATAAGAAACACGAATATAAATTATTAAAGTGAATAAAAATTATATAGAATTCAATACAATTCTAAAAATTATTAAAGTATAATAAGACAGTTTCTGAGTGCCAGAGTGAGGAGCTCTGCACACTCTCTCCCCAAACGCAAGTGATGAAAATTACTTTTAAAAACAAGCAATCATTTGCAGCCCCAGGTAATTGTCCTAAGGCATACAGAAATTTAAGAAACAGTGTTTCAAAAACTCTATTTAATCTCTCTAAGGATAGGGAGATTTTGCATCACTTGAGCAGCAGCATTTTCACCCCTCTCTCTATCTCATCATAACAGAAGTTCCACTCTGATGGGTGTGGCTGAGAAAATAGGGTTCTCCCTCCTCCCAGTTCCCAGTCAAGGGCCAACATATATCCTCAGAAGAGGAAGACCACCAGCATGTCTCATACTCATACCCTCCCTTCACCTTTGTACTGAAGAGACTAAATTCCAGGAGAGTACACTTGTGAGGTTGGAGGCTTTCTTCCTCTACCAGCCTCCACTCATAGGATGGAAGCTCCATTCTAGGCAAGGCAAGCCAAGAATACTGGGAACCAGATCACCCTTACCCCAGCTGGCTCACAGAAGAAGTTCCCCTGTTGGGGAAAGGAAGCCAGGAAGGCCAATGATTACCCCCCAGTGCACTGCCTCAGTCCAAGAGAAGCAGACCACTGTTCCTGCCTCCAGCTTTGGAGCAGCAGGACAGAGATTATGCCTAGTAAGAGAGGCAGGCCATAAGAACAAAGAGCTCCAGAGCTCTCCCAAGAAAACTGACTTAATTGTCTCCAAGGGACAGTTTTCCTGAGTTTTTCATTTTTTTAATTAAAATAATTTTCCTGGAGTGTGGGAATAATTAGGCCCAAAAGAACTTCAAAAGCAATGATGAAGGGTTTATTGTGTTAGGTAGCAGAAGTAGGAGGTAGTCATACAGGGACGCTATTGTTTATCAGGGGACAAAATAGAATTAGGAACTGGTAAATTTTGTTAGGAAAAAACAGAAGTTGAGGATCAGTGGGAGAATATAAACATCACCTGTGAAACTCTG
The DNA here is from genome assembly GCF_029289425.2 of Pan paniscus. Classification (NCBI taxonomy): domain Eukaryota; kingdom Metazoa; phylum Chordata; class Mammalia; order Primates; family Hominidae; genus Pan; species Pan paniscus. The sequence goes on along the minus strand of NC_073253.2, from coordinate 115,534,452 downwards.
ATATTTATTCTAATTCATCTTAAATATCTAAGTATACAATATTTTATGACAAAAGACTATTTATCACTATGAATAGTCCAAATGGGGTTTCCTGGCAAGCAGCTTTCTATAAATGATGAATTAGGGACTCAGGCACCTTTCATATGTCAGTTTCTCTGTCTTCAACTTATAGCTACCAGGGTTACCAAAGGGTGGGAGGAAATATGGAGACATGGAGGATCCACCTTTGAGAGGTTCGTAAGAGCTCACCCAGGAAGTGAAGAAATTTACTTTGCTCACATTACATTGCCTGGAACTCAGTAGCCTGTTCATACCAACTTCAAGGGAGGCTGGGATATGAAACTTAGAGAGAACAGGCTGGTTATTGATTAGCAGTCTGCTATAAGAATTGAAGCACTACAACATAATCAGTACAACAGGACCTAAAGCAGAGAGGTGACAGCATGAAGGCTTTGGGTGCCATTGAGACATGGATGAAGAAGGAGAGAAACATAGGCTTAAAGATCAAGTGGACAAGCACTTTGCCTCCTTCACAACTTGACCATAGATAGACTCTACCTACAGACATGTTGGAAAGCCTCAGTTGATACCACACAGATAAATGTGGGAATCATTTCTCTTCCCATTATGGCACACATCTCAGGAATGATATAGCATGGTCTACATGCAGACATGGCCTTCCACAAACTCTAAGATCCTCCTAAAGCATGCTTTTATATCTTTATATGACTTTGAAAAATTACTGTGAGTTGAAGGTTGGTAGAAAAGTTTTACAAAGAAGTTGATGAAAGTATCATTTTCATGTGGAAGGTAATTTAGAAATCTCACACAAAAAATCAGATGAAGATTTGAAGAAAGGAGGTCGCTTTCTGAGAAACTAGGAATTTTCTAGGAGAGGGTAAAAGTAATTACATTCTATTAAAGAAACAGATTTTTAAAATGATTTAAAAGAATGAAAGGAGCAGTTTCTTCTGTGATTTTAGTGTATTGGATTTTATTTTTTTCAGTTCTCTGTCGAAAACAAATACGTCATGCTACTGAAAATAATTATTAATGTTTTTGAATTTTTCCTCAGTGAACTTTTTTTCTCAATGGTATGGCTAACCTTTCTTGTTATTAAAAGATCTGAACTTATTGAATGATATTTTAATGTTATTACCATAAATATTCCAAAGAATATTCTCATAATAAATTTTGATAAGAAAAATAAAGAGAAATAAGTGAACAGCATCTAATAGTAATAATTAACAAGTTAGCAATGTGAAAGAGGACATTTTCTTCAACATAAAGCAAAAAGCTTCATAATTAAAAGTCCAACCATTCAGCTGATAGAGATTAAATTTTTATGCAGTCACTTCTCTACTCTTATTTATTATAAATCATGAATGCTAATAAGGGAATTCAATTCTTTATAAAACACTATGAAATATAACTTCAGCTTGCTAATTAGATCTAAACTTTAGACGGTCTTTGCAACTCATAAGGATAAATTTATTCAACCTTCCCTTTAAAGTTAAATGATCAAATTTAATGAAAATATAACTGGTAGAGATATTGCTCCAAAGTGACTGATACAATTAAAATTTGCTTGTGAAATATTCAAGCATTATTTATAAAGCTAAACATGGAGGAATTCTTGCTTTAAAACTGGGCAATCACGAGGCCAATGGGAAAAATCAAATCTGCTCACAGTACAGATACTGTCTAAGATGAAACAGAAATGTGTTTCCTTGGAATATTGCACAATTCATTTCATTCAGTAGGTCTGATAATTTTCCATGGGGTGAAAGGAAGAGAACATAACCTTCCTCCCATTGCGTCATAGCTCAAGGTTCAAAAGAGGAAGTTTAAAGTTCAGTTTTTAGAAAGTCCTGCCCAACAGCATTTCTTGATTCCAGTGGTTGGGTGTCAGATCAACTCGGAGGAGCCCTTAAAGAAGTAGAAAGCAGTGTTCTTCAGAGATCTGTTTTATCCTTTAAGGAAAGGCAACACTGTCCCTTCTTTCTCTCCAGTGTTCCTGATCTCCCATTGTTCACAAGATGCCAAGAAAAAAATGACTTGACTTATCTCTGTACAGGAAGAACATGAATCGAGATAGCAGGAAAGCTTCCAAGTGCCTCAGCAAATGTCTAGAAATCTGCCTGCTTCTATGACTGCAGTCTGCAATGCCAAACTCATCTTCCATCGCTGGTTAGGATGCTACCTCTTAGAGTATTCCAGCAACTGAATCTGAGCCTCAGGGAACCAACAAAGAAAAATAGCAGTACATCTATGGGTGCTGAGCAGCTTGATAGAGGAAGATCAGTCAGAAAACATATGGTATAAAATATAGCTTTTGGACAATCCAGGCAATGTTTTTAATTTAAAAGGGGAGAAGAGGCATTTAAACAATATCAAGTATACCATTATCACACAGGAAACAGAGTCTTTCTGGATCTTAAATAAAAACATGAGTTCCCAAATAATTCAATAAAGAACAGCATAATCACTTGAAGGACAATCTGGACTATGACGTGAAAAAATATCATTTTACAACAAAGAGAAAACTATTCAGATATAGAAAACGAGAAAAGAAAAGCAGATGAAAGAATCAATCCAGGAGATCTAACTTGTAAACAATAACAGATGTGGAAGCTGGAGGAGAATCAATATTGTGTGGAAAATTATGGAGAACTTCAAAATCAACAAGAGAAAAAAATTGAATATGTAACAATCAATCAAATCTAAAATGATAAAAGTGAACAAAAAACTATAATTCAAAATAAATATTAAACTCAAAGTAAGGAATAAAAAATATAATAAGTCATATTAGGCATTATCCTAAATTTGAAAGGTCTGAATTCTTCAATTAAAATAGAAACATAATTAGATTATATTTAACCACACACACAGACACATCCACCCATCCACACAGTTACTTGATGTTTAAAAAAATACTTAAAAAAAGGGATAGAGAGAAAATGCAAATAGAAATAAAGTAGCATCAGACAAGGTGGAATTTAAGGTTCAAAGAATAGAGGAATGTGAAACTGAAGAATAATAATAAGAATCACAATCTATAAAAAAGATAAAACACTCATAAAACTGTGTATCAAATAAAATACGTGATGCAAAAACTATTACGAATGTAAGAAGAAATTGATTAGAATTAGAGTAGGAGACTAAAATATCTCTCTTCCTATCTTGGGCATATCTAGTAGCCAAAAATCAGTAACAGTATATAAAAATTGAATTTTTAAACATTAGCAACTTTGGACACACACATGTGCACTGGTATAAAATTTTAGATCTCTCAAATGGAGTATAATTTTTGTCTTATGTCTATGAAACACTTACAAAAAATATTTATTTTCTTGGCCACATAAAAACTACACAAATTTGAAAGTGGAAAATTACATGCTAAGTCCTCTGATCTAAATTCAATAAAATCAAGTATAAATAGCAAAACGTGACCAAACTTCTTAGTTCATTAGAAATTAAGAAATAGGCCTCTACAAAATCCATGGATCTAAAAGAAAATCAATAGAAAATTGCACAATACCTTACAGTTATTGAAAAGAGAATACTTCAAACTGACAACTTATGAGACACAGTAAAAACTGCTTAAAAATTTTGTAGTATTTAGTTCTTTTACTACTAAAAAGACTAAAAATGAAGAAAATTATACATAAGAAAAAATTAACAAAATTGAAGTACTTTTGATAAAAATGATTAAGGTAACAGCTGAAATTAATGAAGCAGAAAGTAAACAGCCAAAATTAGTAGAAAGAAATAATTCAAAAGCTGTTTTTCAGTAACGACAAATAAAATAGCTAAACCTTGTATTATTCCAACAAGAGAAAAGAGAGGGAGAGATACAAAAGTAAGAGAAAGGAAATGTAGGCACAGAAAAGGTGAAATTAAAGTAATATTTGTAACTCTATAGCAATACATTTAAAAACTTTAAGTAAATGAATAATTCCTTATAAAAATTTAAATTGTCAAAATTAAAAATCCCCAGAAATGGAAAACTTGAGCAGGTCAATTAATATAAAATCATTGGTCATTTCTGTTAGGTTACATAGAGCCTACAAAAGAAGAATGTTAGGGCAGACTGTCTTAATAGCTCTGGCTATGGGAATTTAGAGATAGTCTGCTATAGCTGTCTGTCCTGTAAACAAGTGGTATGCAGCTTAACTGAGTATGGGAAAGCCACAAACCCCAGAATTCTAGGCAAAGCCAATGATGATTGAAGCTCTTCAAGAGAAATCTTATTGAAGTGACTAAACAAATGCAAAAATAAGTGCCAATTGTGTTTTATGTATGTTTATGTGAGACTAAGGAGCTATTCAATTGCTAATCTAAACCTACATTTGTTTAATTCTTAAAAGAACTTACTTTGATACTGGTGGGAGGTGATTGTTATAATCATATGAAGAGGATTGACTTAATAGTTTACATTGGGTACATAAGAGCATGTTAATATTTCTCTGAGTCATGCCCTGTCTTCACCTGAATAAAACTGTAGATCAGTCATGGAACACGATATCATCTAAACACTCTTATTCATTATTGAAATGGAATAATCAAGCCCAGCATGCAAAGCTTTAAACATACATTACTAGATTGGTACCACATTCAAAACAGAAATGTTATTTGGAGGTTTGTAATTTCTCTTACTAAGAACCTAACTTGCACAGCTATTCAGTGCCTCCTCTGAGTCACTGAGCAGCCATTACATTAATAGTAGTTCAACACTAAAAGTGAAGAAAGGATGTGGTCTTTTCTAACTCTGTAACAATATATTCTAAGAAAAGAAAACAAATTTTAAAAATATACACTGTGCAGAAAAAATGCAGTGCACATATTCAGGGACAGCAACATGCAACAGTGTATATTTTGATTTATTTGTTGTCATATTCAATTTTGGTACATACTTGATAATGTTTCTATCCACTATTTAAAATATATTTCATTTACCATGGGTATATATATCTTATGTGCTAATTAGTATTGATTTTTTTCTGTAAGATGTGCATTATAAAACATATAAACCAAAATAGATATTAAAAAGGGATATGATAAAAAAAACAAAGCCTGGTGTTTCAGGGCCTTGATATGTGCACATACCCCACTTAGAGACCACCTTGCTTGAATATTGGGAAAAAACAGTTTCTATTCTTGATAGAAAGCCTTGAGAAATGCATGATAAGAAGTTCATTAAGCAAAAATGTCCTTGATAGAAATAAAATAAGCTACATAATTTTCTTGAAAAAAAACCTCAGGTCTACCTATTGGCTTAGATAAATATAAACACCAAGAGAACCATCCTAAAGCTATTGCCTTACAAAAAAATTAATGTATATCCTTGGGAAATATTTACTACCTTAATTTTCACCATCTTGTTACTCGTTCAGAAATGGGAAATCTCTGAATCCTAGACAAGATTAAAGAGAGGGCTAAACCTAGCAGAAGAAATTTTGCACACTTTATATAACCTTTCTTAGTCTGTGTCTGTTAGGTACCTGAAGAGGCCTACATTGTGTTATATTATAGAGTACATTCCAGAGTGATGGAGTCATGTTTGAGTTTTTTCTCAGTCTCTTTTTACTTTCTTGGCTTGTTATTGACACGTTCAGCCTAACTTTGGGCTATGTTAAAGTACCATATGCTGTAGTTCTTTTCAGTAGGCAGTTGACTATAAAGAATTGGGATTAGAAAGGAGAATTTGTCTAGGCATATTGACTGCCCATTGTTGGCTTTGTTATGAGGACAGTGGAAAGGATGGAATGGCAAGATACTAGAAAGTCTGATGGTATATATTATGGTTATATTTTTCTTCTTTCTACTTTTCCATATTGCCTACAATAATCATACTTTATTATAAGAAAAATAGTGTGAAATTTAATTTTAAAAACATCTTGTTCTAAAATTACTGCATTTAAGTACTCTGTTAATTTTAAAGCAATTTTCAATAATTATCTGTATGTCATTTCCATCAATACCTTTATTTATGTTTCAAATGTTTTTTGACACAATAATTATATGAATATGCTTTTATTAATGTACCACCATTATTATGCTTCAATTATTAAACAATATTCTGTTCCTCTTCTGGTGCAGAAGTGGAAATTATCTATCTATTTTAGTTATATAAGATTCTTGGCCCTGAACATTTCACTTCTAAGTATCTATACTGATGCATGTAGTCTGATGAATTATTCAAATCTAAAATATTGGCCACCTCTTATGCAAGAAATTTTCCACACAAAAGTAATTTGCCCAACATAGACAAAAATTCAACAGTATTTAAAGATGAAAGGTAATTTATCTTGCTTTCACATGGAAAAACAATGTAACTTCCAGACGTGAGAGAATTTCACTTAATCCTCTATTTTAATATATATATAGTTAACTATTTTAAATGTTGATTAGTGGAAGCAACAAAGGTATTTATCATAATTTTCTTCACTTTTATAGTTTCTATAAAAATCATAAATCTTATTTAGGCTAATGCAATTTAGACATGGTGATGTATCAGAAATAATCATAGAGTTAGATTGATTTTACTTTTTAAATAATCCTACTAATCACATAACAGTAATATAATCTGTAAACAGGAATCATCATTAAGGTTCTGATACTCAGCTATGATAAAGTTATCTTAATAAATGGAAACAAAATTTAAAAAGATAGACACAAGTTATTATTTACCAACAAATAACTAAATATACAAAAAATTTACCCCAGGTATTCCTTTTTTAAAATGTGTATTTTTAAGTACCACATTGTAACAAGTAGTTCCTACTGTGCTCTTTATCTTTCCATAGCTTAGGCTTCAAAAAAAAAAAAATCTATTACATCTTTCAACTCATGTTAATTGCTATGTCCAAAAAAAATTGGAGGTAATTTCTAATCACATCAGTATAATGAGGGTATAAGAAATCGCCTATATTTACCACTTATACAGTCATAAAGGGCTTTTTGCAGATAAGTAGGTTAAAACATACAATTTCTGTTTGAATTATTCTTGTTAGTTTGCACAGTGGCATTATGATAACCCAGGCAGCAATTAGATCAGTCACTGAAGTGGTCCTGAAGCAGCCACACTTGCTGACTCATCCACTCTATGCACTGCCTCTTTGGCAACCTAGACAGATTGCATATATGACTATGCATACAAAAGATTGTTGACTACATGAAATTTAGGACTCTGTGATTCCTTCCCATATAAAGACCATTACGCTGAGTGATTTTTAAACTTCAATTTTAAGTTTTCAGTGAAAGTAAACCATTATTAGGATATGACATATCTCAATGATCTATTTTCTTAATGAATATGAAAGAAATCTCCTTGGAAGTTGTAGCCCAGATAGCCTACCCTTTAAATTAATTCATGTTTCTAAGTTTTCCATTTTAGTATTCAGAAACATTATCTTAGTAAAGATTTTACTTCTGCATGTTTTCTAGTCTGAAAAATAGAGTATGATATTGGCTCAGTGAATAGACAAACTAGTAGTCTATTTCAAAAATTCCCAAGAAATACTTGATCAAACAATGACAACTATTTTGCAATGAAAGCAGAACATTGTGCTGGTTTCATTTTAAAAGTTAGTTAAAAGTTAGTTAAAAACATGGATATGAAAATACTATCTAGGCATTTGAAGAATTATAAAAACAGAACCAGAAAGTGATGTATTAAGATTCCACACACAATAGTATAACAAGCATAGTTTGTGGAGTTAAATGGAGGAACCACAATTTAAATAATTACCTAGACCTGAGTTAAATTGTGGTTCCTCCAGTTATTAGCTGTTTGACAAAGACATGTGATTTCACATCTCATATTCAATTTTCTTGCCTGCAAACTGGGAGGAAAACTGTTTATTTTAAAAATGTGTGAGGTTTACTAAATGAAGTAATGTATTTTATATGCCCAATATATGGCCTGACATATAAAAATGTTGCAAAAGCATCAGTTTCCGGCATAACTTTGCACCATGTTGTATGGTGTTATCTCCTACTAGGTCATTTGCTCAACTACTGCTTATCCTCTGTTTTGCTGGACACAGCTGTCCTTTGTGGATCGATTCAGCTCATGCTAATTCTCTTATCTGTAGAAGGGAACAAGGCTTTTCTCTGAGATACCGTCTCCAAATGTTATTAGAGGCAGCTATTCAAAAGGTCTAAGTCCTCAGATCAACTTTGGAATCTCTAGAGGGCTGATTTTTATTTTATTATTTTTTTTTTACTTAATTCTCAGCTACCTGCCAAATATCAGGGGTATAATATCCACATCCCCAATACTTTCACCATTTGGAATGCCACCATGCCTCTGGGCCAAGTGATTCCCGGTGACAATTCCCTTTTGTCACCCTCCCTTATCCCATTAATTTCAATGAGAAGAAACATGATTGATATCTACCAAGCTAAAAATTTCACCACAATCCCCCGGCTCCTTCTAGGGAAGAAAGAGTATGCCCCAACAGAAATTTAACAACTTAATTATCTACCCTAGAGGTAAAACTTGATTATAACTTTGAAAGCTGAAGTTTTTCAAAAATATCACAAAAATATTAAGATCCAGTTAGCTTTAGCAATATATTGCAACACAGCAAGTGCTCAGGTCTATAATAAATAAAATATTAAACACTTCTTGTTTTCACACCCAAGCATCCATTGACAATGTGGTCTTATTATAACATTGGTCTTGCTCTTTAGATTGCAATTTTTAAAAAATAGTTCAAGATAGAATAATGAATTGTTATCTAAAGCTTCTCTGAATATTTGTGTCTTAAGGAATGGATCTTAGTATTTACATAGTTTTCTCATTTTTTTGTTTTCACATCTATAAATTAGTGAGTTTGACTTAACACAGTTATGATACAAATTAAAATAATTTTCCATGGCAAAGATGAATCACAATGTTTCGTCAGCTGATTATCTGATTACGAATATTCTAAGGACAATTATATTATTAAAACGTTTCTCAATTCATTTTTAATATTTGAAAAGATATGAAAATCTGTAGGATATTAATAACATGATAAAAAGCTCAGGGTGTTTTTAAAGCATATTTCTCCATATGCTTCTGGTTTAAACTATATTTCATGAGACAGATTTTTACATTTGTTTATTTTACAACGCCACATGCAAGCAAAACCTTTTTGTTCCCTCTACTTTTTGTGTAAGTCAAATAGAGGCCAGATGCTCATGTGGACCAGTCTAGAGGTGTTGGTAGACACCTAGATCAGCAACTATGATGATATGTTATAAAAATCCCCTCGTCTCTCATCTCCAATTCTCTCATAGTTTGTAATTGCTCCAGAGTCCACCTTTAACACTCTATTAACTTTTTCCCTGAAATGCTCCCAGATAGCCCATTTACATGGGCTTTTCACTCTTATCTTTTCCAACCCCATGCTACCAGTGCCTCCTTCCTGTTATATTTTATTGGAATTTCTGAAGACACCCACAAATTGCCTCAGACCAAAAAATTGGTGGCTAGAGGACCACCAATCTTCTATTTCTCCTCATAGAGACACTGAAGAGAAGTTCCTACAGTCTAGCTGCTTTTCACTCTGAAATCTCAGTGGAGCAATTCTGCGGAATAACATTGTCTACATCTGGATTATGCAAATTGATAGATTATCCCAGACACCTAAATGTTGATGCTTGGTTGTGGGAAATGCGCAGTAATGTGCAGACACATGTATTAACAAACATCCTCAATGTGTGCAGAATCCTGATATATTATTTGAGCTAGGGTGGTAAAATCCATTCACACTGCTCTTCCCTTAGTTTATGTCCTGACTTCCTTTTGTTTGAATTATTGTAATAGCCAACTAACTGCTCCTCCTCCTACCATTTCATTGTTTCCTTCCAATGTTTCTTCCAAGTTGTTACCAGGATCATGTTAACACACAAACCTAAACATGTTGCTCCTCATGAAAATCCTTCGACTGACCCCTATATCTACCATAGTTGTCTCCAAAGTGTTGTGATTGAAATCCGGGGAGTAAGTACCCACTAAGGTTGCAAAAAAATAAGAAATTTTATATTCTTCTTAACATAAATACAGAAAATATAAGTATTTACTATTATTAAATATTTAGCTTTTGATTTGACATGACACATACAGCCCTACCTATTTCAACTTTCTCACCTCCTGCCTCATTTTATTGTTTTCCCCACCTCTCTCTATTTTCCTGAATGACTAATATGAATTTACCACATCATTAAATGTCTTCGACCTTTGCACAAGCTGTGATTTTCTATCCACAAGTGAATTCTTACCTATGGTTAGGGAATCAGTTCAAGAAAACTTGTTCCCTAATTAGCCTTACTTATCAGGCAAGAAGAGTTGATCATATTCTCCTTTAAGATACTGACATACCTTGGACTGACCTTTTATATGGTACTGAATACACTTTTTATTCAATTATTGTAATTATTTATCATTATAGGGCAATTGCAAATTTATACTTCTTTTTGAGTTACTGGTTTAGTACTTTACGTATCTCTAAGAATTGTCCATTTCACCTTTTTTGTGTTCATCAATATGAAAATGTTTAAACATTATTTTACCATGTTTTAATATTGCTGCAGAAAATCTGTCTTCTTTACCATTTTTAATATTATTTGTTCATTTTCTCTTTTCTGCTGACTCAATAGTTTTATTAAAGAACTAACTTTATGATTTGTTAAGATATTCTGTGCTAGGTTTGTTTTATGTTTTATTAGTTTCTACTCTGATTACTACTACATATTTCCTTCTCTTCATAAATTTGTTCTGTTTTTTCCCTCACTTAATATTGTTGATGCTTAACTTGTAAAATTTCAAGGCTTCTTTTCTCGGTCTGTATATTTTCTTAATATTTTATTACCTGAATTGCACATGTTTTACAGGATATAATTTCATTATCATTCAGTTCTAAGTAGTTTCTAATTTGATAGGACTTTTTTTTCACTAACATATGGATAATTTAGAGTGTGCTTTTACATTTCTCAATAATACGGTTTTTGGGGATTTTGAAGTTATCTTTTCTTATGGGTTAGAATGTGGTATGTTCAACAGTGGTTATGAAATTTGTTGAGCTGCTTTATTATTTTGTATGTGGTCATTGTAAATGTTCTAAATGTTGAAAAAAATCCATATACTCTTATTGCTGAGTGTAATCAAACTCCATATTTTGTTGCTCAAATCTCCCATATTCTTACTGATTTACTACTACTTGATCTATAAGTTAGTGAGTTAGTTGTGTTAAAAACCTTACACACTGATAGAGATTTGATATTATTTTTAAGTGCTACTAATATTTATTTTATATAGAATAGAACTTGTATATAGAATTTTAGGGCTTTTATAACTTCCTGGTGAGTTGGTCCCTCTTCTACTGACCATTTGTATCTCCAAAAATAACTATTTATCTTTGTTAGTAATACTATTCTCTGTTTTATGCCTTAAAGATAACTTTGACTGCTATTTATACAGCATATAAACCTGTTTTCATTAGCATTGCTTTTAATTTTTTTATTAAGTTTTCAACTGTTCTGCATATTGTATCGCTTGTAATCACATATAATAGGCTGTTCTCCTTGTTAGTATAAAAGAGCCAGAATTTATTCCATTAAATTGCTATAACTAGTGATGCATTTTACTTAATTTTTCTTGTTGTTTTATTTATAACTTCTACTCTTTATGTGCTTCTTAATTTCTCTTATTTCTTGTTTAATTTTGGAAAAATGGTCACCTCTATTAGTGGTTCTTTCCACTAGTTTATCACTTAGAGATTTTATTTATATTATTTTATTATTTATCATAGAAGCCCTAACACTCATATTTAACAATGTTTTAGTAATTTCATGAGCCCAGAATTATCAAAGTACAATAATTTCATCCTGGATTATTGACTTCAAGATTTTAGTTCTATATCATTTTTTAACTTCACAAATTAAATATTATGTTAGTTGTTTTACATAGTCAATGTTAGTTTAAATATAATTTTTCATACTATTTTAAATATATTTAACACTATTTTACCCACCATTTCTTCTTGCTTCTTAGAACTTCCTCTTCTGAGTCCAATTTCCTTCTTCTTGAAGTATAACTTTTGTAAGCTATTTTAGGAAAGGCCTGTTGTAAATACTCTCAGTTGTATTTTTTTTAATCTCTTCATTTATCTTTCATTCTTAGAAGATAGCTTGGAATAACATTCTAGGTTGATGATCATTTTATCTTGGTAAAGATATTGTAATTTGATGACTAAATATTCTAATTAGAAAAAAAAGTATGTGAAGTAATACATGTCAATTAGCTCAATTTAGCCATTCTACAATCTATACATATTTCAAACATCATGTGTACACCATAAACACATACTACTTTTATTTATCAATTTAAAATATTCGTTTTTTTAAATTTTAAATATAGAGACATAATTTTCTGGCTCCTGGTTTCTCTAGTTTCTGTAGAAAATCAGCAGCCAATTTGCCTTTCATCCTTTTGTATATACCAGTTTTCATTGGCTTCTTTTGAGATTTTATTTTTTCACTTTGGTATTCTGTAATTTCACTATGATTTGCTAGTAAGGTTACTTTATATCATACTTAGGATTAATTGGGTTTCTGGAACCTGTGGATTATGTTATTCTCATATATTGAAAATCTCATATATTATTTTATAAAATATTTTACTTCTCCCATTATTTATGTTATCTTCTCCTGGAACCCCAACTGGATATAATTTCATCCTTCTTTCCCAACTCAGAATTTATACAAAGTTCCCTAGTGAGTTTTGAAAGAATCATATTCCTTCTTCATATAGCCTGTCTTTATTTTTTATTAACATATTAAACATACTTACTTTCTATTTCTGATAGTTCCAATATTTACATTCTTTGCTGGTCTGCATAGTTTTCCATTTACACTAATCTTACTCCAGTGGTTAGTCATTTATTGTGAGCTCATGTTTACCAAAGATTTATCCTGGTAAAATATAAGCTGGATTTAGAGATTTTTCTTTTAAGAAGGCAGGATTTGTTGACACCATTTATCAGGCCCACTTTAAGATAAACTTTTAGCTTTTGGTTTTTCATACTAAAAAAGTAGCTTTGATTCTAATTTTTTTAAAATAAAAGTGCACTTGTGGTTAGAAATTTCTACAGGAAAAATTTTTCTAATCCACCCACAGTCAAGATTGAGGCATCCATCTTCACGTCTACTTTTTAAAAAATATAACCAATAGGCCAGGCACAGTGGCTCACGCCTTTAATCCCAGCACTTTGGGAGGCCGAGGCAGGCGGATCACAAGGTCAGGAGATCGAGACCATCCTGGCTAACATGGTGAAACCCCGTGTCTACTAAAAATACAAAAAATTAGCCAGAGGTGGTGGCAGGCACCTGTAGTCCCAGCTACTCGGGAGGCTGAGGAAGGAGAATGGCGTGAACCCGGGAGGTGGAGCTTGCAGTGAGCCGAGATTGAGCCACTGTACTCAAGGCTGGATGACAGAGCGAGACTCCATCTTAAAAAAAAAAAAAATACAACCTATAAATGTGATTATCCAGTCTTTCAACCCAGTAACGTCCAGGCCTTTTCTTTTGCACTGCTGCTTTTGTGCCCTTTAAATCATCATTAGGCCACCAGGTATAAACTAACACTCCCCCAAACAAAGTTAATCCAGTGTTCATCTGCCACTCTAGATTTTCACTTTCTTGACATTCCTATCATTTCTTGTTGTTTCCACCAATTTCTATAATTTCTTTCCTTTTTTTTCCCAGTTCTCTTTGGTCAGAGGAATTTCTTTATGTTCCACGAACACAGTCATGTCATATTATATGTGTGTGTTCATATTATAAAAAGTATTTAATCAAGAGTTTCTTCTCTAAATATCTAGCTTGTTATATTGACATAGATGTCATTGTAGACCTTCTCATGCTTCTTTCTGCTTTCCTTAAAAAATGCTTAAGTATCCTTATACACAGATTGAAAATTCTATTTGACACTCTTCCCTCTCTGTACCTATATTACTTAGTGCTTCCCTTTTTTTTTGTAATCATCAAACTTTTTATAACTCTGAATTTAAGGTTGATCCTGACACATAATAAACAATGCAGAATTTTTCATGAGCTGCTAGAACAGGTGACCATTTCACCTGAGTTTCAGAGAGCAAAGCCAACATATGCTCTCTCTCCTTCAATTTTCTTCATTGCCAAAATTGTGTTAAACTTATGCTTGTCTTCTTAATAACATGCTTAACATAGTAAATGATCACAATAGATGGTATATTAATAATTTCCTTTTATTTTTACAACTTTTTTGCCATCTAGAGAAAGCATCTCAATTTTCTCACTAATGGCTGAGCCATCTGTATTAGGCCGTTCTTGCATTGCTATAAATAAATACCTTTATTCTTTCTATTTTGTAAAGAAAAGAGGTTTTTAATTTGTAAGGAAAAGAGGTTTAATTGGCTAACAGTTCTGCATGCTTTACAGGAACCCTGTCGATGGCATCTGCTTGGCTTCTAGGGAGGTCTCCGGAAGTTTATAATCATGGTGAAAAGTGAAGCTGGAGCAGGCACTTCACATGGTGAAAGCAGGAGCAAGACACAGTGAAATGGTGCAAGTGCCGAACACTTTAAAATGACCAGATCTCACAAGAACTCACTATCACGAAGACAGCACCAAGCCGTGAGGGATCTGCCCCCATGATCTGAACACCTCCCATCGGGCCCCACCTACAGCACTGGGGATTAGAGTTCAACATGAAATTTGGGCAGGGACAAATATCCAAACTATCCCACCATCTGAAACACATGGAGACTATATCAGTCAGGGTTGGGTCTGGAAAACAGAAGCTGCACTAGGATATACTGAGTAAGAGAAATGTAACTCTAAGAATTAAAGGCTTACACAACCACAGAGGCTGGGGGAGTAAAAGTTAGGAAGGCTGTTTTAAGGAAAAATGAATGCACAAGGATCCCTCAACAAAAACTGCCAGTGATGGTCTTAGTTTCCTGAAGCACAGAAATGAACAATTCTCAGGTAGAAGAATTGAACCAATTTTCAGCCAGAACCACTGAAAAGAACAATTGATGATCCCATATGCCAGAAATATTGAAACAAATAATTTTCCTGAGGAAACTTAGCAGCTTCTTGCAAACTCCGTATCTATTGTTGCCAGTGTTCCAACCTGCAGCAGCCAGGTTTTTCTTCTCTTTCGTCTTCCAAATTTTATGCAAAGCCCACTCATTGCTGAAATCCAACCATATCCTTCTGGTAATGGAGTCTGAAAAATGTAGTTTCCATGCTTTATGCCCTTCAGACACAGAACAAAGCTTAGCAGAGAGGGGATAATAGTGAGTATCATCAGAGAATATTCTACAAGGAGACACATTGACTCTGCACATATAGGGCATGCCAGTTACAATATACCACTACTTGCAATTTTTCTAATTTGTGTCCACAGTGCAAAATATACTTCATGTAGTGAATACTGCAGTGCTCTGCCCAGATCCTTCATCGAATTTGATGTACTGATGCACGGTTATCAGCCTCACCGGCAATTGCCCTCAGCCATAGATTCTTCCCTGTCCAAGTTTAAGCCTCCTTCATAGGGAGCTTTCTATATCTAACTACCTGATGGAGAGATACAAAGACTCAGTGACCCTGCCTCAACCTGTGATACTTTGGCCATCTGTGCAGGATTTTCTGAGACCAAAGTTTCTATCACAGTGTGAGTCAGCTTCTCCCTCTGCCCAACTCTGCCTTCCTCACATCCTAGAGGTGTATCTTCCTTGAGCGCTCCCAGCTACACATTCTGCTTCCAGCTTTTTATCCAAGTCTCTTTCTAGCAAACCCAACCTAATGTATGTGCTACAAACTTTAATTGGATTGCAAAAAATGTTTGTCATGTTGAAAAAATAGAAGTACAATTATAAAAGTAAGAGTATATAATTGGAAAGGTAATTTAGTAAACGCATACTGATGGCACAAAAGTGATTATATATCCAAATGGAAGTAATTCCATGTATATTGCTAAAATTGCTTTCAATAAACTGTAAGTACCTAGGAATTTTTTGGAGGAGCTATTTTTAGGTAACTTTTCTTTTTCTAGTCAGTGTAAGTTGCTCACTATAAGTATTTACAACTCGTTTCTGAGAAATTGTTAGCATGTTTGCTACAGCTTCTTATAGCTCTACCAATTTAGTGCTCAGTCATATATGTGTGTGTGTGTATATATGTATATATAGTGTATACACATATATACACACACACATATACCTTATTACATGGAAAGGTTTCCATAAGTTATCCATAACCTACAAATCTACATTGAGATGTGTTGTCAAATTCACCAATGTTAAAGTAGCAGCCAGTTATCAAGCATTTTGTTAGGTGGAAATAAATATATGTATATCCTGGTTTGCTTGGCACAGTCCAAATAAGAGTCAATTAGTAACTGTTAATTATTTTCGTGCCTCCCTCTTTATTCTGATGTCCATCCTGGTTTGAAAGATGTATCATATTTTCTCTCTGAATAGATGGCATAATTTTTATTCTCTGAGAATTAATTGGGAAGTCTCGACATAACAAATACTGAGTACACTCATTAGTGTGGATTTTTAAATTATGGTCCTTACCCTGAAGAAACTCACCCAACAACAGCACTCACTCTCCCCACACAACACACATGTAAAAATCATGCCAACAATATGTGAGTTAAGTTTTCTTGTTATGTCTCCTATTTAAGTGTCTTTGGTTCCAAAAAAAGAAACTAACTCAGGCTGTTTTTAAATAAATAAATAAATGGAATTTACTGTAACTATATGAGTTATTTCAAGAGTCAAAGATAGGGCACGACGCGGTGGGTCCTGCCTATAATACCAGCACTTTGGGAGGCTGAGGTGGGCGGATCACTTGAATCTAGGAATTCGAGGCCAGCCTGCCCAACATGGCAAAACCCCATCTATACAAAATTTTTTTAAAAATTAGCGTGGCATAGTGGTGCACACCTGTAGTCCCAGCTTCTCTATTCAGGAAGCTGAGGTGGGAGGATGGCTTGAGCCTGGGAGGCAGAGGTTGCAGTGAGCTGTGATCATGCCAAGGCACTCAAGCCTGGGCAACACAGCAAGCCCCTGTCTAAAAAAATCGAAAAACAAAAACAGAAAACAAAGGTAGGCCACAGAAAGAACAGGAATCAGTTCAACTCTGAAGATTTGTTAATAATGTAACAGGAATAAATGAAACATCAGCAGGATGATCCAGCTCCCAGGGTGTTTATTTTTCATATATTAGACTATCATTGGTAATGTTCCTACCCCTTGACCAAGACAGGACCTTAAAGAAAATTGATTAAATTTGAAATTAAAGCTTCTCATTTATGCTCTGGCAGTTTTTCTGACAACTGGAAGGCACATATGATAACCAGAGCTCCAGTAGTTATTGTGGACCCTGAGCTGACATAATAAAATAAATGGAGTAAAAACAGAAAACAAGCTCTTGGTAATGATGAACCCACCATCACCACACCGGCCTCCGCCATACTACCTCTGGACTATACATGAGAAGAAACTAAGTATATAGACAGATATATAATTTGCTTAAGACATTGTTATTTTGCATTTTCTTTTACAGGCAGCCAAATTTTATTCATTTGATATGTTGGAAAGGAGATCTTGAAGCAAAGAAGATGTAAAGAAAAACTTGTGTTTGCCCACTTGTGTTCCCAACAAGAGTTATAATATTAGATAGATCAAATTTTAAAAAGAAAGAGACAGGGAGAGAAAGAAAAAGGGAAGGAAGGAAAGGAGGGAAGATGGGTGGGAGGGAAGAAAGGAGGAAGGGAGGGAGAGATGGGGAGAAGAGAGAGAAAGGGAGAAAATACAATGAAACGTTTTTGGTAGCATAATGACTCTAAGTTCAAAAAATAAAGAGGGAAAAGAGAGTACTTCCATTAAAAAAAAAATTAGGATTCAGAGTTTAAGCAGCAACTGTGAAAGAAAATATGTCAGCGATCTAGCTATGCCTTCATTTTCATCTGCCATTTTTGAGGTGAATAATTATACATTCTTCTACTTTGAAAACACCTCCTGTGTCAAGAAATTTAAATTAAAAGAACAAATGTTTACATTGGTAGATTGCTAGAAGTTAATTTATAGAGAGCCAAAATATTACTTTTAAGAAAAATGAAGTGTAGTGCCATAGTATTAATTTGCAGGGATGCCTGGGGACAGCTGTTTCAAACTGTTAGATTTAGTGGCTTAGCAAGTATTGTAGGCACTTAGCAAGTAAAGTGCCGTTTAAAAAAATCAGACGCTCCAAAGCAGGCAAAGACACTCATAAAATTCATACTCGGTTATCTACAGAGAATCCCCATCTAAAAGTAAATTACCTCTGTGTTTTTAAGTGTCCAATAATATAGAAATCTTCCTGGTCTTAAAAGTCAACAATTACATCATTGTAAACCCAGACTTTAAATTTTTGAAGTCTGTGAGCTGTCAACTGACACAGGTGTCCAGGAGATGCCACAGAGTAGAGTTTATGACCCTATCTGCTACAGCTTTAGGTGGTCAGACAACCATAAAGCTGCAACTGGTACACAGCCCATGTTCTGAAGCTTTCTGATGAAAGTAAATAATTGTATGATGAAAAGAGCAGGGCAATCATGTGTGCCCTCTCCCCACTGCACATTTCTTACCCATGCCACAAACCTACCTTAACCAACCTTTCCCCAAACAAGCAAATGCACTCAGCTATGACTGATCTAGTCACAGTTCCAGGAAAGCCTCCTTGTCCCTAAGGGAAGACTAAAATAATCAAAAGCCTCTTCTCCAATTCTCTGTGCATGATTACCCAGAGACAGCATCTCACAGTCCTTGATACCTAGTTAAACCCCTGTAGATACACTGTTCAGTTTTCAAAAAAGTAAAAACAAATCTGCAGAATCCAAACTCAAAGGAGCTGAAGATGATACTGGTGCATTCTCACTGCTACTTCACCTAGTTTGGGAACTTTAGCTAAGTTCAGTAACATAAAATGAACTCACAGGTTCAGAAAATAAGGTTTGGACTCATACAAACTTAGAAGTTGGGGTTCTCAACAATCTATATCCTCAGGCGAAGAGTGAACTAAATATTTAAAAGTCACCATCAGTGACTTAAGGTTACAAGGAAGCATGTCTTGAACTGGCTTTGGAAAACATCTCCTTTGAGAATTCAGAATATCAGGTCTGCATTCCTGTGGTTTGCAACTGTGAATTTATAAAAGCTGTGATATATTACCCAAAAAGAGAAGTTAACATAAAAAGCTGGCAGCAATAAAGTCTATCCTTTGGAAAAGTGTGAACATAAAAAGCATCAATGGATTTCCACAAATATCTATATTTATTGATGCAAATCAATAGGTACAAAATACATAAGCAAATAAGGAATAGAGAATCAGCAGACAAAATAAGCCTTAGAAGTTGTCCACAGATAATGAAATAATCACATGCAAAATAAAGAGGTAGAAATAAAGTATTTAACAGCACAAACTCTGCAGTCACATGACGTAACTTCGAATCTTGTATGACTAACTTTATGACAGTAGAAAAGTTTTCTGTGCCTTCATTACCTTATTAATAAAAGAAGTTGATATGGGTTAACATGTATATAGTGCTGAAATGCCTATGACATGTTAATTTCTATATAAGTATTAGGAACTACCATTAATAATAATTTTAATGAAATTGAGTTTAAAAATCATAAAAAATACTATAAAAGTAGACTAAATAAATTTTAACCCAATACAGCTTCAATGAATTGACCTGCTAAATATTTTGAGAAAGTTTCCCTCCCAGAAGGATATTGGTCTATAATTTTCATTTCATGTATATTTGTTGGGTTTTGTTATCAGGGTTATATTGCCCTCATAAAGCAAATAAGGAAGTGTTTCTTCCTCCTCTATTTCTGAAAGAGTTTGTGTGAGAATAGTATTATTTCTCTCCTTAAATAGTTGATAGAATTTGTGGCTGAAGTCATCTAGGCTGTGATTTACTTTATGGGGGAAGTTTTGAATAACAAATTCAATTAATATGTAAATACATAATATAGAAATATATACTTATATTTTGTGTTTTATCTTCTGTCAGTATTAATAAGCAGTTTTTATATATTTTTTATTTTCTGAGTTGTCAAATTTGTTGGTAAAAAGTTGTTCATAATATTATTATTCTTGTGACACTTGTAAGATCTATAATACTATACTATCTTTCATTACTGATATTACTAATTTTTTTCTTGATCAGTCTTCTGGTAGTTTATAGATTTATTAATATTTTTAAAAATCAATTTTTGGCTTTGTCACTTTTCTCTATGGTTTCAATGTTTCTAGTTTATTAATGCTTTCTCTCATGTTTATTATTTCTTTCATTTTATTACTTTGGTTTAATTTACTCTTTCTTTACTAGTTTCTTAATGTAGAAAACAAGGTCTTGAATTTCAATTTATTTCCTCCTTTCTACATAAGTATTTTCAGCTCTACATTTGACTCTAAAAGTTTTTATCTACTATAATTGTAACATATAGGTTATCTTAGGATTGTTATTGTTGACTGTTTTTATCTTGAGTACGGGTCACATTTTTCTTCTCATGCTTACTAATTTATACAACAGGACATAATAAATGACACTGTAGAGCTTCTGAATTACTATGTTTGTCTGAAGAATGCCAATTTATATTTCAAGCAGGCAGTTTGGCTGGGCTCAAATTCTGAATTATTTAAGATTTTAGATACTGCTTTCTCCAACCCAGGTCCCCTGTGGCCCAAACATTACATTAGTAATTAGCAAGAAGTTTGTGAAATTTGAGAGATTCTCAAATTTCTCATTCCTCTGTGGTTCCTTCCTAGGGAAGTCCCTTCCTTTCGCAAGTTTCTTTTGAATTTTATGACTTCTTTGCTCACAAATCTTACCTACTGTACTTTGTCTTTCATAGACTGCTCTTTAATTTTGTAAAGCTCTGGTAAATTATTTTCTCTTAGAGAGTTCTTAGAGGCTTCTGTTGTGGAGAACATTTTGGGTATATTTCAAAACAGTTACTTGTCCGACCAGAAACACAAGGTGATTTTTTTGGTCTAATTTTGGTCACTTCCTGGGGCTTTCAAAGAGCTGTGGGGTTTGTTTATTTTTTGAAAATAAATATGAGTTTTGTCCAGGAAGGTCATTCCACAGAGGCTTGTTCTAAACAAATTCTTTTTCCAGAATCTAGAACCTATACATTGAAATTAAAAATGAAATTGACCAGTTCTTTAGACATACAGTCCTCTGACTCTCTTTTTTTTATTATTAGCAAATTGAACCCAAAGAAAGAGAAAGGTGATAGAATATAGATCAGAAGAAACAATCCACAACAATAGAAATGATAAAGGAGTATATAACAATAGCAAAGACGAAAAAGCTTTGCATGCAGCATGGTTCTGGTTACTATTCTACTGAAGATAACAAGAATCTTGAATTTAAATCAAACAAATAAATGATAATCAAAACAAAACAAAAACTATAAGCATCACTGAGCAGACAAAAAATAAGTATTTTAAGGGCTGGATACTTAGAAAAGGAGAGAAGTAAGAAAGGAGAGTATAGGTATCAACTCACTTTCATCATTGATCTTAGATTTTTATGGCTTTAGAGGCTCCACACAAGAAACCAAGCTCCTGGACCTTGTGAAGTGGGACCTCTAATAGAAAATACTCCACTGGTAGCTAGATCCAAAAAGGGCCTCCCCCTCATTGTAAAATTCAGCTATGATCTACAACTACTCTCTCCATTCCCTACTGTGGATCTGCAAAGAAAATCAATCCTCTCAAATCTTAGCAGTGAATTTAAAGGGATAAAGCAGTCTCAGAATGCTTGGGCATATGTTGGCCCTCCAAAACCTGATGGTTTCCAGAAGTTACCATTCATCAGTATTACATAGAGATCTTATTAAAGCAGTTTGCAGAGACCTACTGCAAAGGTACTGATTCAGTAGATCTAGGTAGGTTCTGAAAATTTGCATTTCTAAAAATTGCCAGATAATGTTAATATTGCTGGTTCAGAAACAGACTTTGAAAATCACTACCTTAGGTATTTCAGCCTAAGTGTATATCATCTTGCACAAACATTCCCAAGCTTGAAGTTAATTGACTGACCTAGACAGGCAGTGCCTTCAAATAGCTTGAAGAAACAAACACTAAACCTCCTTAGAGCAGAAACGACAGAAGAACAAATGCAAAGCAAAAGAAGAAAGAGGAAGAGGAGAGGGAGGGGGGAAAAGGAAGCAGAAGAGGAGGTGGGAGTCAGAAAAGCAGAATATTTAAAGTAACAGTTGCTGAGAATTTTGCAAATTGAATGACAAAATTAATTTTGCAAAACAAATATAAAGATCATGGTCCTGTTTTCCAAAATCAGGTTTTAACACATAATAGAATAAATGTCCAGTAATTTTTTTTTTTTGAGATGGAGTTTCATTCTTGTTGCCCTGGCTGGAGTGGAATGGCACTATCTTGGCTCACCGCAACCTCTGCCTCCCGGGTTCAAGCGATTCTCCTGCCTCAGCCTCCTGAATAGCTGGGATTACAGGTGTGCGCCACCAGGCCTGGCTAATTTTGCATTTTTATTAGAGACAGGGTTTCTGCATGTTGGTCAGGCTGGTCTCAAACTCCCAACCTCGGGTGATCCACCCACCTCGGCCTCCCAAAGTGCTGGGATTACAGGCATGAGTCACCATGCCCGGCAGAAGTCCAGTAAATTTTATTGTATGAATGGGTGAATGGAAAAGAAAAACAACTGAAATAGAGATATACAGAGGGTGAACAGAAGCAAAGCTTTATGAAAGAAGATATTTTAAATTTTATTTTTATGCATTTAAATAACATTTGCCTTTAACAAAGGAAAACAGAATGCTCACAGGACACCAAGGAGGACAGATACCAAACAGGAAAGATTTATCTTTCCAAGCCATATCATATAGAAACTGCATATGAAGATCATATGAGTTTGAAAACGAAGAGAAGATCTTGAATCCAGAAGGTATAAAAACATCTTAACGATAGAGGAATAATTATTAGAATTACATTACACTTCACATTGCAAAGCATGCAAGCAAGAAGAGAGGGGACTATTTGTTTCATTTCGATGTTGTCTAATTTTAAAAATTTAAATTCAAGGTTCTCCAATATTTGAAGTGTTGAATGAAGAAAAAAAGAAAAACACGAACCTCAAATTCTGTATTCACCAAAATTATTCTTCAAAAATGAAAGAAAAATAAAGATTTTCTCAAACAATAATGAATTTATCTCCAGTAGTCCTTCCTGTAATAAATGTTATAAGATACTCTTCAGAGAGTAGAAAAAATGGTGGTGAGAAACTCAGATCTATCTAAATAAAGGAAAAGTGTCAGAGAAGGACTAAAGTAAAATAAATACTTTATTTGTATTACTCTTAATTGACACAGATAACAAGTGTGCACCCTACCACGCTGCTGCTGCTGCTGCTGCTGCTGCTGCTGCTGCTGCTGCTGGAACATGCAAATGAGGATGGGTCCCACTGTCACCACACTACAAAACACTTTGCCTGACACCACCCATCAGAGTTCAGAAATGAAACCAGTCAGCTGAATCCGTCTTATACCACATTCAAACCCTCACGGTCATCAAATAGCATAATAGAAAAAAAAGTTCCAAAGGTCAGCACCTTCAAAGACTGAAGGAACATCAGCGCACAAAGATGAGAAACAACCATTACAATGACCCTGACAACTCAGAAAGCCAGAGTGTCTTCTTTCTTCCAAATGACCACACTACCTCTCCAACTAGAGTTCTGAACCAGCCTGAGATGGCTGAAATGACAGAAACAGAATTCAGAATATGGATAGGAATGAAGATTATTTAGATGTAGGAATATGTTGAAATGCAATCCAAGGAATGTAAGAATCACAATAAAATAGTGCAGGGGCTGACAAACAAAATAGCCAAAATAGAAAAGAATATAACCTACCAGATAGAGCTAAAAAAGGCACTGCAAGAATTTCATAATGCAACCATAAGTATTAATAGCAGAATAGAGCAAGTGGGGAAAAAATCACAGAGCTTGAAGACTGGCTTTCTAAAATAAGACAGTTAGACAAGAATAGAGAAAAAAGAATCAAAAGGAATGGACAAAACCTCTGAGAAATATGGAATTACGTAAAGAGATTTCATCTATGACTCATTGGTGTTCCTGAAAGAGAATAAGAGAATGGAACCAACTTGGAAAACATATCTCATCCATGAGAAATTTCTCAACATATCTAGAGAGGCCAACATTCAAATTCAAGAAAGGCAGAGAACCCCAGTAAGATATTTTGCAAGAAGATTATTCCCAAGACACATAATCATCAGATTCTCCAAGGTCAAAATGAAAGAAAAAATGTTAAAGGCAGCTAGAGAGCAAGGCCAGGTCACCAAAAAGGGAAGCCCATCAGACCAACAGTGGACTTCTCAGCAGAAACTCTACAATCAGAAGAGATTGGGGGCCAATATATAACATTTTAAAGAAAATAAATTCCAACCAAGTATTTCATATCCAGCCAAACTAAGCTTCATAAGCAAAGGAGATAAATGATCCTTCTCAGACAAGCAAATCCTGAGGGAATTTATTAACAACAAACCTACCTTACAAGAGCTCTTGAGAGAAGCACCAAATATAGAAAGAAAAGACCATTACCAGCTGCTATAAAAACAAACTGAAGTACACAGTCCAATGACACTATAAAGCAACCATCTAAAGAAGTCTACAAAATAACCAGCTAACATCAGGATGACAGGATCAAATCCACACATATCAATAAGGACCTTGAATGTAAGTGGGCCAAAAATGTCCCAATTAAAAGGCACAAGGGCAAGAAAAACAAAGAACCAAGACCCACTGTTATGGGTCAAAAGTCCCATCTCACATACAATGACAACCATAGGCTCAAAATAAAGGGATGGAGAAAAACCTACCGAGCAAATAGAAAATAGAAAAATGCAGGGGTTGCAATTCCAGCTTCAGACAAAATAGACTTTAAATCAGCAAAGATCAAAAAAGACAAAGAAGAGGATTATATAATGGTAACGAGTTCAATTCAACAAGAAAACCTAACTATCCTAAATATATATTCACCCAAAATAGTAGCACCCAGATTCATAAAGCAAGTTCTTAGAGACCTTCAAATAGACTTAGACTCCCACACAATAATAGTGGTAGACAAAGATATTCAGGACCTGAAATCAGTACCAGATCAAATGGACATGACAGACATCTACAGAGCTCTCCATCCCAAAACAACAGGTTATTCATTCTCCTCATTGCCACATGGCACATAATCTAAAACAAATCACAAAATCAGGAATAAAACACTCCTCAGCAAAAGCAAAAACTGAAATCATAACAAAGAGTCTCTTGGACCAGAGCACAATCAAATTAGAAATCAAGACTACTACATTCACTCAAAAACATACAATTACATGAAAATTGAATAACCTGATCCTGAACTACTTCTGGGTAAATAATAAAATTAAGGCAGAAATCAAGAAGTTCTTTGAAACTAATGAGAACAAAGATACAACATATCAGAATTTCTGGGACACAGCTAAGGCAGTGTTAAGAGGGGAATTTATAGTACCAAATATCCCCATAAAAAGTTAAAAAGATCTCAACTTAGCAACGTAACATCATGATTAAAAATAACTAGACAACCAAGAGAAAACCAACCCCAAAGACAGTGGAAGACAAGAAATAACCAAAATCAGAGCTGAACTGAAGGAGACATATAAAACCACTCAAAACATCAACAAATCCAGGAGTTTTTTTTAACTTAATAAAATAGATAGACTTCTAGCTAAACAAATAAAAATGACAGGAGGGAAGACCCAAATAACTAACAGAGAGTATTATGTACACCTCTACATACGTAAACCAGAAAATTTAGGAGAAATGGTAAATTACTAGACACATACACCTTCTCAAGACTAAGCCAGGAAGAAATTAAATCCCTGAACAGACCAATAACAAGCACCAAAATTGAATCAGTAATAAATATTCTACGAACTAATAAAAGCCCAAGACCAGATGGAGTCACAGTCAAATTCTACCAGATGTTCAGAGAAAAGCTGGTACTATTCCCACTGAAACTAATCCAAAAACTTGAGGCGAAGGAATCTCCACCTAACTCATTCTTTTAGGCCAGAATCATCCTGATACCAAAACCTAGCAGAGACACACACACAAAAAAGAAAACTTCAGGTCAATATCTTTGATAAACATCAATGCAAAAATCCTCAATAGAATACTGGCAAACTGAATCCAGAAGCACATCAAAAAGTTCATCTACCATGATCAAGTAGGCATTATCCCTGGGATGCAAGACTGGTTCAATTTCTGAACAGAAAGAATCATGTGGTTTTTGTCTTTAGTTCTGCTTATGTGATGAATTACATTTATTGATTTGCATATAAATCAATATGCAAATCAGAAATGGCTTTCAGTAAACTTCAACACCACTTCATGTTAAAAAACTATCAATAAAGTAGGTACTGAAAGAACATACCTCAAAATAATAAGAGCAATTTATAGCAAATCCAGAGCAAATATCATACTGCATGGACAAAAGCAAGAAGCATTCCTCTTATAAACTGGCACAAGACAAGGATGCCCTCTCTCAATTCAACATAGTATTGAAGGTTCTGGCCAGAGTAATTAGGCAAGAGAAAGAAATAAAGGCCATCCAAATAGGAGGAGAGAAAATCAAACTATCCCTGTTTGCAGATGACATGATCCTGTATCTAGAAAACTGCATATCACGGCCCAAAAGCTCCTTAAGCTGATAAACAACTTCAGCAGTTTCAGGGTACAAAATCAGCATTAAAAAGTCACTAACATTCCTATACAGCAACAACTGTCAAGCAGGAGCTGAATCCGGAACGGAATCTCATTCACGATTGCCAGAAAAATAATAAAATACCTAGGAATACAGCTAACCAGGGAGGTATAAGACCTCTACAAGGTGAATTACAAACTATTGCTCAAAGAAATCAGAGATGACACAAACAAATGGAAAAACATTCCATGCTCATGGATAGGAAGAATCAATAAGGTTGAAATGGCCATACTACCCTAAGCAATTTGTAGATTCAATGCTATTCCTATTAAACTACCAATGACATTCTTCATGGAACTAGAAAAAAACTTTTAAAATTAATATGGAAGAAAAATAAAGAGCCCAAAGAGTAAAGGTAATCCTAAGCAAAAAGGAACAAAACTGGAGGCAACACACAACTGGACTTCAAACTATACTACAGGGCTACAGTAACAAAAACAGCATGATACTGGCACAGAAACAGACATATGGAACAATGGAACAGAATAGAAAGCATGGAAATATGGCTGCACACCTATGACCATCTGATCTTTGATAAAGCTGACAAAAACAAGCAATGCAGAAAGAACTCCCTATTCAATAAATGGTTCTGGGATAACAGCTAGCCACAGGCAGAAGATTGAAAATGGACACCTCCCTTATATCGTATAAAAAAATTAACTCAATATGGATTAAAGAATTAAATGTAAAATCCAAAATCATAAAAACCCTGGAAGACAACCTAGGCAATACCATTCTGGACATAGGAATTGGCAAAGACTGCATGACAAAGTTGGGAAAAGGAATTGCCACAAAAGCAAAAATTGAAAAATGGCATCTAATTAAAGGAAAGAGCCTCTGCAAAGGCAAAGAAACTATCAACAGAGTAAACAGATAACCTACAGAATGGGAGAAAATTTTTGCAAACTAGGCATCTAACAAAGATCCAATATTCAGCATCTATAAGGAACTTAAACAAATTTACAAGAAAAAACAACCCCACTGAAAAGTAGGCAAAGGACAACAAGGGACACTTTTCAAAAGAAGACATACATGTGGCCAAAAAGTATATGAAAAAAAGGTCAACATCACTGATTATTAGAGAAATGAAAATCAAAACCACAATGAGATACCATCTCATGCCAGTTAGAATGGCTAATATTAAAAGGTTTAAAAATAACAGATGCTGACAATGTTGTGGAGGAAAGGGAATGCTTATACACTGTTGGTGGCAGTGTAAATTAGTTCATCCATTGTGGAAAACAGGGTGGTGATTCCTCAAAGACCTAAAGGCAGAACTACCATTTGACCCAGCAATTTTACTATTGGGTATATACTTAAAGGAATATAAATCATTCTATTATAAAGACACATATACACATGTCTTCATTGCAGCATTATTCAAAATAGCAAAGACACAGAATCAACCTAAATGCCCATCAGTGGTAGACCGGATAAAGAAAATGTGGTATATTTATACCATGGAATACTATGCAGCCATCAAAAAGAACAAGATCATGTCCTTTGCTGGAACATGGCTGGAGCTAAAGGCCATTACCTTTAGCAAACTAATGCATGAACAGAAAAACAAATATCACATGTTTTCACTTAAAAGTGGAAGCTAAATGATGAGGACACATAGAGGACAACAACAGACATTGGGCCTACTGGAGGGTGGAGGGTAGAAGGAGGGAGAGAATCAGGAAAAATAACTAATGGGTACTATGCTTAATACCCTGGGTCACAAAATAATCTGTACAACATACCCCCATGACACAAGTTTACCTATATAACAAACCTGAACATGTACCTCTGATTTTAAAACAAAAGTTAATGAATAATCTAAAATCAGTAATCTAAGCTCTCCAGTTTAGGAAACTAGAGAAAAAAGAGCAATCTGAGTCTAAATCAAGCAAAATAAAAGAAATAATAAAAAGTAACAAAAACTAGAAAAAAATCCAATAAAATCAAAAACGGAAAATCTAGAAAACTCAAGAAAACAAAAGGTATTTTTTTAAAAAGTCCAATAAAATTGATTGTTCTCTAACCAGGCTATTTAAGAAAAAGGAGAGAAGACACAAATTACTAATATCAGAAATAAGAAATAGGCCATCACTGCTCATCTCAAGGACATTAAAAGTATAATAAGTAAAAGTCATGTAAAACTTTATGTCTACAAATTTGATAACTTCCGTGAAATGGACCTATGCCTTAAAATATACAAATTACTAAAACTTACACAAAGAGAAAAGATAATCTAAAAAGGTATATATATATTAATTTATACAATTTTATATATAATTTACATATATGATTTATGTATAATTTATATGTATATGATTTACATAAAACCTTTCATATATGGTTGTAAATATATGTATACATATAATTGGTAATATTTTTATATAATAATTAATAGCTTTTCAAAAAAGACCACACTAGGCATAAATGGTTTCTCCAGTGAATTCTACCAAATGTTTAATGTAGAAATTATATCAATTCTCTACAATCTCTTTTATAAAATGATGCAGATAGCACACTTTCTAATTTATTCAATAACACTGGCATTACCCTAATACTAAACCAAGACAAATACATTTCAAGGAAGGCAATTAGAGACCCATATCTCTCATGAATATCTCATAGATGCAAAAATCCTTAAAAAAATCCACAAATCAAATGCAACAATGTCTAAAAACTTACATATATTATAACCAAGTAAGGTTTATTTCATGTATACAAGACTGGCTCAAGATTTGAAACTCAATTAATGTAACCCACCGTTATCAACAGGCTAAAGGAAAAAATCATATGATCGTATCAATAAATCTTTACAAAGCATTTTCAGTCTGCAATACTTATTCATTATAACAAAGAAGGAATACACAGGATCTTGTTTAACATGATAAAGAACATCTGCAAAAACCCTACATTAACATCATACTAAATAATGATAAGCTAGGTGTTTTCTCCATAAGATCAGAAACAAGGTAGGGATATCATCTTTTGCCACTCCTATTTGAAATGATACAAGAAAAGACAATTCAAATCATACATATTAGGAAGGCATAAACAAAACTATATTTGTTCACAGATGACATAATTTTCTATGTAGAAAATATTTAAAAGTCTACAAAAAACTGGACAGGTTGGAGCAAGATGGAGGAATGGAAGCCTACTCCATTTGTACTCCTTGCAGGAACATCAAATTTTAACAAATATCTGCACACAGAAAAGCACCACCACAAGAACCAAAAATCAGGTAGGCAATGATAGTAACTGGTTTTAACTTTGTATCATTAAAAGAGGCATTGAGGAGGATAGGAAAGACAGTCTTGGATCATTAATGTTACTTCTTTCCCATCCCTTGGATTGGGCCTATAGCACAGAGTCTGTGCATTTGGGGGAGGGAGAGCGCAGTGACTGGGGACTTTACATTGAATTCAGTGCTGCCCTATCATAGCAGAGAGTACAGCCATGCTTGGCTCAGCCAGTGCCTGTGAACAGAGGGAGAATTTGGACCAGACCTAACCAAAGGGAAATTGCCAACCCCATTGGTCTGAACTCAAGGTATCAGCAGCCCTCATCATCACAGGCCAATGCACTCTAGGGTCCTAGGTAAACTTGAAAGACAGCCTAGGACACAAGGACTACAATTCCTAGGCAACTGTTAGTGCTGGGCTGGGCTAACCTAGCCAGAGGACTAGGGTGGCATGTAACCTAGGGAAATACAAGACAGAGTGGCCAAAGGAGAGCTTCTGCCATCCTCACCCACTGTAGGCAGTACAGCTCATAGCAATGAAAATGTATCTTTCCTTCTGCTTAAGGAGATAAGAGCAAAGAGTAAAGAGGACTTTGTTTTGCATCTTGGATACAAGCTCAGCCACAGTAAGATAGGGCACTGGGCAGAGTTGTGAGGCCCTCATTCCAGGCTCTAGCTCCTAGATAACATTTCTAGACACACACTGGGTCAAAAGAGATCCCATTGTCTTGAAGGGAAAAACCCAGTCCTAGAAGGATGCATCACCAGCTGGTTAGAAAGCCCTTGGGCCCTAAATAACCAGCAGTGATATCCTGGTAGTATGCTGTGGGCCTTGTGTTCTGAAATGTGCTGACTACAGGTGTGAGACAGTACATTCCCAGCTGTAGTGGCAACAACGAGAGACTCCTTCTGCTTGAGAAAAGCAGGGTGAAGAGTAAAATGGACTCTGTCCTGCCTCTATCCCCCTCGACAATGGGGAACAGAGCACCAACCAGCCTCTTGGAGTCACCAATTTCAGGCTGTGGCACTTGGACAGCATTTCTAGGCCCGCCCAGAGCCCACTGCCTTGAAGAGTGAGTCCCAGGTCTGGCAGCATTCACCACAAGCTGCCTGAAGAGCCCTTAGGCTTTAGAGGAATGTTGGTGGTGGCATGGCAGTACCCTCCGTGACCTGGTGGTGGAGGTAACCAAGAGAGAGGCTCCTCTGCCTGTGAAAAGAAGACAGAAGAGTGGAAAGAACCTTATATTGTGGACTGAGTGCCAGCTTAACTACGGTAGAATAGAACATTAGGCAAATCGCTAAGGTTTTTGACTGTAAACGCTGGCTCTCAGACAGCATCTCTGAACCTGCCCAGGGTCTGGGAGAACTTGCTGCCTGAAGGGAAGAACACGAACTTGGCTGGCTTTGCCATCTGCCGACTATAAAACCCTAGGGCCTTGAGTGAACATAGGTGGTAACAGGAGGTGGTTACAGTGGGCCTTGAACAAGATCCAGTGCTGTGCTGACTTCAGGTCTGACTCAGTGCAGAAACAGTGGTAGTGGCCACACTTGTGTTAGCATCACCACCACCACCCCCCTCCCCGCCCCGCCCATTCCAGGCAGCTCAGGAGAGAGAAAGAGAGAGAGAGAGAGAAAGAGAGAGAGAAAGAGAGAGAGAAAATGAGAGAGAGAGAATGAGAATTCTTCTGGATCTTATGCAATACCACCTAGGTTATATCTCTACAAGTCTGCAAAAAACACAGAAATATTGAGCTTGGAGCACAAGTTCCTTAGAAAAAAAGCCATCTCAAGAATGGGCACAAATAACACCAGACTGTGAAGACTACAGTAAATACCTAACTCTTCAATGCCCAGACACCAAAATACATCTGTAGATCAGTAGCATCCAGGAAAATATGACCTTACCAAACAAACTAAATAAGGCACCAAGAACCAATCCTGAAGAAAGAGAGATGTGTGACCTTTCAGATAGAGAATTCACAATAGCTGTTTTGAGAAAACTCAAAGAAATTCAAGATAACACAGAGAAGAAATTCATAATTCTGTAAGATAAATTTAACAAAGAGATTAAAATAATTTAAAAGAATATGAAAAAATCCTACAGTTGAAAAATGCAATTGACATACTGAGGAATGCATCAGTGTCTTTTAACAGCATAATTTATCAAGTAGAAGAAAGAATTGGTGAGCTTGAAGACAGGCTATTTGTAATTACACAAGATCTAGAAAATATTCTCAAAAGGGCAAATCTAAAAGTTATTGGCCTTCAATAGAAGGCAGAGAAAGAGATAGGGGTAGAAAGTTTATTCAAAGGAATAATATCAGGGAACTCCCCAAACCTAAAGAAAGACACCAACATTCAAGTACAAGAAGGTTATAGAACACTAAGAAGATTTAACCCAAAAAAGACTCCCTCAAGGCATTTAATAATCAAACTTCCAAAGGTCAAGGGTAAAGAAAGAATCCTAAAAGCAGCAAAAGAAAAGAAACAAATAATATACAATAGAGCTCCAATATGTCTTGTAGCAAACTTTTCAGTGGAAACTTTACAGGCCAGGAAAGATGGACATGACATATTTAAAGTGCCGCAGGAAAAATCTTCTCCCTAGAGTAGTATGTTCAGTGAAAATATCCTTCAAACATAAAAGAGAAGTAAAGACCTTTGTAGAGAGACAAACGCTTAGGTATTTCATCAGCACAAGACCTGTCCTACAAGAAATGCCAAAGGGAGTTATTCAATATGAAAGAAAAGGATGTTAATGAGCAAGAAGAAATCACCTGAATGTACGAAACTCACTGGTAATGGTAAGCTCATAGAAAAAAAAGGAAAAACTGAATATTATAACACTGTAATTGTTCACAACACTCCAGAGTGTGTGTGTATGTTTGTGTGTGTTACCAAGATAGGAGTGCAGTGGTACAATCATGACTCACTACAGCCTCAACCTCCTGGGCTCAAGCCATCCTCTCACCTCAGCCTCCCAAGTAGCTCGGACTACAGGTGTGCCCCACCATGACTGGCTAGCTTTTGTATTTTTTGTAGTGACAGGTTTTGCCATGTTGCCCAGGCTGGCCTCAGACTCCTGGGCTCAAAAATCTGCCCACCTCAACCTCCTAAAGTGCTGAGATTACAGGCATGAGCCACCACTCCTGTACTAACGTTGTAATTATGGTGTATAAACTACGCTTAAGTAGAAAGGCTAAATGATGAAACAATACAAAATAATAACTACAACAATTTTTCAATACATAGGTAGTACCATAAACCAAAAGAGAAACAGCAAAAAGTTAAAAAGCAAGGGGATGAAGTTACAATGTAGAGTTTTTATTAGGTTTGTTTTTGTGTGTTTGTTTGTTTATGTAATCAGTGTTGTCATCCGTTTAAAATAATGGGTTGTAAGATAGTATTTATGTGCCTTATAGTAACCTTAAATTGAAAAATGTACAATGGATACACAAAAAATAAAAAGCAAAAACTAAATCATACCACCAGAGAAAATCACCTTTAGTAAAAGGAAGGAAGGAAGGAAGGAAGGAAGAAAGGAAGAAAGGAAGGAAGGGAGGGACGGAGGGAGGTAGAGAGGGCGGGCCAGAAAACAAATAACAAAATGGCAGAAGTCCCTACTTATCAATAGTAATATTGAATATAAATGGACTAAACTTTCCAATCAAAAGACGCAGAGTGTCTGAATGGATGAAAAAACAGGACCCATTGATCTGTTGCCTATAAGAAACACACTTCACCTACAAACATAAATGTATACTGAAAATGAAAGAATGGAAAAAGATATTCATTGCCAATGGAAACCAAAAAAAGAGAAGAAGTAGCTATGCTTATCAGACAAAATAGATTTCAAGACAAAAAACGTGAGAATAAAGAAGGTCATTATATAATGCAAAGGGGTCATTCCAGCAGCATGATATAATGATTGTAAATATATATATGCTAACACTGGAGCATCTAGATATATAAAGCAAACATTTTTAAAGGTAAAGGGAAAGATAGACCCCAAAACAATAACTGGAAAGTTCAACACCTTGTTTTCAGCATTGGACAGATCTCCCAGACACTCAACAAAGAAACATCTGATATGGTTTGGTTGTACCCACCCAAATCTCATCTTGAATTGTAGTTCCCATAATCCCCACATGTCATGGGAGGGGTCTTGTAGGAGGTAATTGAAACATAGGGGTGATTACCTTCATGCTGTTCTCATGATAGTGAGTAAGTTCTTACAAGATCTTATAGTTTTATAAGGGGATTTTTCCCCTTTTGCTTGGCACTTCTTGCTGTTGCCATGTGAAGAGGACATGCTTGCTTCCTCTTCCACCACAACTGTAAGTTGCTTGAGGCCTCCTCAGCCATGCTGAACTGAGTCAACTAAATCTGTTTTCTTTATAAATTACCCAGTTTCTGTTATGTCTTTGTTAGCTGTGTGAGAACGAACTAATACAACATCAGATTTAATCTGCACTACACAACAAATAGATTTAACAGATGTTTCCAGAACATTTCATCCAAAGTCTAAAGGATACACCTTCTTGCTGGGCCTGTAATCCCAGCACTTTGGGAGGACCAGGCAGGCAGATCATGAGCTCAGGAGATCAAGACCATCCTGGCTAGCACAGTGAAACCCTGTCTCTATTAAAAATACAAAAAATTAGCCAGGCATGGTGGCGGGCCCCTGTAGTCCCAGCTACACAGGAGGCTGAGGCAGGAGAATGCATGAACCCAGGAGGCAGAGCTTGCAGTTAGCTGAGATTGTGCCACCTCACTCCAGCATGGGAGACAGAGCAAGACTCTGTCTCAAAAAAAAGAAAAAAGAAAAAAATATATACATTCTTTTCCTCAGCACCTGGATCATTCTCAAGGATAGACCATAGGTTAGGTAACAAAACAAGTCTTAAAACATCCTAAAAATTGAAATAGCAAGCATATTCATAACCGCAATGGAATAAAACTAGAAATCAACAAGAGGAATTTTGGAAACAATACAAATACATGAAAATTAAACAATATGCTCCTGAATGACCAGTGGGTCAATGAAGAAATTAAGAAGGAAATTGAAAAATTTCTTGAAACAAATAATAATGAAAACAACATACCAAAACCTATGGGATACAGTGAAAGCAGTACTAAGAGGGAATTTTATAGTCATAAGTGCCTACATCAAAAAAGAAGAAAAACTTCAAATATAACCTAATGATACATCATGAAGAACTAGAAAAGCAGAGCAAACTGAGCCCAAAATTAGTAGAAGGAAATAAATAATACAGATCATGGCAAAAATAAGTGAATTTGAAATGAAGAAAACAATACAAAATGTTAATGAAACAAAAAGTTATTTTTTTCAAAAGATTAAAAAAATTGACAAACCTCTAGCCAGACTAATGAAGAAAAAAAAGGAAGACCCCAATAAATAAAATTACAGATGATAAGGGAGACATTACAGCTGATACTGCAGAAATTCAAAGGATCATTAGTAGCTACTATGAGAAATTATATGCCAATAAATTGGAAAATTTAGAGGAGATGGATGCACTCTAACAGACATACAAAACATACCAAGATTGAACCATGAAGAAATCCAAAACCTGAACAGACTAATAACAAATAACGAGATTGGATCCACAATAAAAAGTTTCCCAGTAAAGAAAAGCCCAAACCCAACAGATTCACTAATGAATTCTACCAAACATTTAGGGAAGAACTAATAGCAATCCTACCCAAACTATACCAAAACAGAAAGGAGGAACGAATACTTGCAAATTCATTCTACAAGGCTGGTATTATCCTGATGCCAAAACCAGACAAAGGTGTAGGAAACACACACACACACACACACACACACACACACACACACACACACACAGAAAACTACAGGCCAATATCTCTGATAAATATTGATGAAAAATCCTCAACAAAATACCAGCAAACCAAATTCAATGATACATTAGAAAAATCTTTTATCCCGAAGTATGTTTTTCAACTTGGTTCTATTCTTCTCACCTCTTTCAGGTACCCCAATCAAACATAGGTTTTGACTTTTACATAGTCCCATATTTCTTGGAGGTTTTGTTCATTCCTTTTCATTCATTTTTCTCTATTCTTGTCTGCCTGCCTTATTTCAGAAAGATAGACTTCAAGCTCGGAAATTCTTTCTGCTTTGTCTACTCTGCTATTGATACTTGTGATACAGTCATAAAATGAGATATTATTATAAGAAAAAAAGAAAAGAGCTAGCAAGAAACAAAAATGCATGAAAGAAACATAAATGCATTCTAAGTGAAAGAAGAAAGTTGGATGAATAAATAAAGCTTAGGGATTTGATTTTTTAGGACAATGAAACTATTCTGTATGATACTATAATGATTAATACATGCCATTGTGGATTTGTCAAAAACCATGTCTATTAGTTCATTCTCATGCTGCTATGAAGAAATACCCAAAACTGGGTAATTTATAAAGGAAAGAGGTTTAATTGACTTACAGTTCTGCATTGCTGTGGCGGCCTCAGAAAACTT
Source organism: Pan paniscus (assembly GCF_029289425.2). Classification (NCBI taxonomy): domain Eukaryota; kingdom Metazoa; phylum Chordata; class Mammalia; order Primates; family Hominidae; genus Pan; species Pan paniscus. The sequence goes on along the minus strand of NC_073253.2, from coordinate 115,497,793 downwards.
ACAATCATGGCAGAAGGGGAAGTAAACACATCCTTCTTCACATGGTGGCAGGAAGGAGAAGAATTAAACCAAGAAGAATCTAAAGAAACATGTTGATTAAATGTTATTGGTATCCTGGATAGGATTTTCGAATACAAAAATATATGTATATAGATCAAAAATACAAAAAATCTGAATCAACTATGGACTTTAGTTAACAATAATATACCAATATTGATTCCTTGTTACAAGCACAACATAGTAAACAAAGATGTTCAAGGCAATATGAAGATACATATTTTTCTCATCATTTAAGTAACTACAAAGTATTTAATGGTACCTCTTAGTATAGTGTCTGAGACCAATATACTTAATATAAAACTCAATTGATAAAATTAGGCCAAACAAGCATGAAACACAATTGAGGATTCTGAATGTATATAACAAAAAGAAAAATAAATAACTGAAATTATGCATTTTGGTTCAAGAATAAGCTTAGTTGTATTCTATTAAAAATTCAGCAGCTGAAAAATGACTTGAAAAATTTTAGAAACAATTCAGATAAACTATGTTATAGAATATAATTAAGCTTTAATGAGGAAATTTTCAGATTCAATGAGGGCATCTGCTGTGGATATATAAATTATGTGAGAAAGTACAGTACTCAAAATAATCTCTTTCATATATTAAACTAAGCATAAGAGATTGTGAATAATACAATATTAACCACTTAAGGGACTTATAGCATGGTTGATTAGCAAATTCAAGCATTAAAATTAAAGTGAGCCTTCAGGTCTAGGGAATAAATCTGATGTACTGGTATCTACACACTGTGAGTTCTACTGTTGATTCAAGTGTTACTAAAATTATTGCTGCTGAATGAACAAAAATATGTTTGTTTTATTAAAGTAATATATTTTGTAATAATTTAAACTTAATTACTTTCATATTCAATGAAGTTTTTAACTCTCAAAAACCATTTCAGGTGGGAGGGGAATTATTTTCATTCAAGAAATGAGATAACTGAGACTTCAAAAATAAATCATTTACGGTTAAATCAAATTTGAACCCAAATCCTCAGCTTCCTAGCACATAGTACATGCTCATTAAATATAAATGGAGACCATAATCCCTCTGTGGACACAAGTATCCCAAACCATTTACTTCAGTTTAAAGCACATTATTGCATGTTTACTATGTGACAGGCACTGTGCCCTTTGCTGGGAATACAAAAATTAATAAAATGTAGGAAAAAATGTTTTATATAATCTGCATTCCCTAAGTATCAATTTCTTGATTCAAATATTGGCTTTGGGATCCTTCTCCTTTTACAGCAATTCTATGGTGGTTTGTACCTCTGAGCCATTATTCTGGATATATAATATTAGTAGTTTGTCAAAAGCTAGGCCTGATAATAAATAATCAAAAATATCCCTGCAACATAATCCAATTGAGAATCTGAAATCAATATCCAGTTGTTGGGAAACTAAAATCTCTCCTGACACTCAAGAGAACACCCGTATTTATTGACTGAAAAAGCAGTATAAAAATGATAGATTTTCTTATAATTCATTTAGACTATTTCAGTAACTATTTTTTTAAGTTAAATAGCAGATATACTTGCATGTGTTCTGAGGAACATCTGTTCATATCCTTTACCCACTTTTTAAAGGGGTTATTTGTTTTTATTTTGGTGAGGTGTTTAAGTTGGTTATAGATTTGGGGTATTAGTCCTCTGTCAGATGCAAGTTTGCAAATATTTTCTCCCACTCTGTAGGTGGTCTGTTTATTCTGTTGATAATTTCTTTTGCTATGCAGAACATTTTCAGTTGAATTAAGTCCCATTTGTCTATTTTTGTTTTATAGCATTCACTTTTGAAGTCTTAATCATGAATTATTTGCCTAGGTCAATATCTAGAAGAGTTTTTCCTAGTTTGCTTTCTAGGATTTTGTATCAGTTCAGGTCTTACAGTTAAATATTTAATCTGTCTTGAGTTAATTCTTGTATATGATGACAAAAATACAAAAAAAATTCTCAATATCACTAGTCATCAGAGAAAAGCACAGTGAAATGCCATCTTACCGCATTAAGAATTGCTATTATTAAATAGTCAAAAATAACAGATTTTGGTGAGGATGCAGAGAAAAGGGAACACTTTTCTCTACATCCTCCCCAAACTTTGTTGTTTCGGAACTGCAAATTAGTACAGTCTCTGTGGAAAACAGTATGGAGATTTCAAAGAACTAAAAATGCAACTACCATTTGAGCCATCAGCCCCACTACTGGGCATCTATCAAAGGAAAATAAATTATATAAAAAAGATACCTGCACTTTTATGTTTATCACAGCACTATTCACAATAGCCAAATCATGAAATCAACCCAAGTGTCCATCAACAGAAGACTGGACAAAGAAAATGTGGTATATATGCAGCCACAAAAAAAGAATGGAATGTCTTTTATGGCAGCATGGATGGAGCTGGAGGCTATTATCCACAGTGAAACAACTCAGACACATGAAATCAAATACCACATATTCTCCTTATAAGTGGGAACTAAACAATGGGTAATCATGAACATATAGATGAAAATAATAGACACTGGGGACTTCAAAAATGAGGATGGAGGTATGGGTTGAAAAATTACCTATTGGGTACACTTTTCACTGTTTGGGTGAAGGCCACACTAGAAGCCTAAACCTCACCATTATGCAACATATTTATGTAACAAACCTGCCCATGTACTCCATGAATTTATGGAGGAGGAGGAAAAGGAGGTGGGGGAGAAGGAGGAAGTGGAGGAGAAGGAGGAGGGAAAAAGAAAAGAAATTATAATCGTTGTGTAGCCAATAGATATTTGTCAGAAGTCTATTTTGACCTAAAACACCCAGTCTTTCTATTATCTAGCAAAATAACAACCTAGTGCAATTCTTTTATTATTCCTATTTTAGAATTGCATTTATTTGGAAGGCTAAATCCTCATTCTGGGCATGCTTAATATGTAAATGTGTTATTGGACAGAACAGAATTTTCCTTATCTGTACTTTATTACTCTATACACTGAAGCAGAAATTTTGTAAGAGACCCTATGCTGCCACACACATCTCTGCTTGGGCCGCTACAGGATTAGTTGGTATCCTTTTGTTCTACACATTAATGACTAAAATGGCATTAGCAAAATCCTAGCAGATTTGAAAGGTTTTTCTTATCCATCTTGGCTAGTGTGTCCTAAAGGACTTAGCCCATGGTACCAAATTCTTCGCTGCTGGTCAGAAGATGTCTAGATTTGTATGATGTAATTTTTTACTTTCTATTCCCATCTGTTCTCAAATTGTCCTTTCATGTAGATCTGGCAGATGCTCTGGGATTGCTTTCTCATTCCTCTGTGCATTTTCTTCCTAAAACTAAGTTGGATCTTTTCTCCCCCCCACAACTGCCTTGGCTGCAACTGCTTCCTGGAACCCTTTCAAGCCTTTCATTATGGATAATTGAGATATCCTTCCAAACTACCTTACCATTAGTTAATTAGTTGCATCAACTTCCCTGTTTTAAAAATCAGAGATATGTTGGTTTTGTTTTAAACATGGCACATGTGATAAACTTCATTTTTTTACCTTTTAATAATACATTCTAAATTTTCACCCATAAAGTATTTCATCACTTTCACTTTGGCTAAAATCAGATGAAATTTAAGTATATTGGCATGTTGGGATAATTTGTGAAATATTTCATTATCTACATACAGGACCAGTTGCATAATTCACAAGGTCTAGCACAAAATGAAAGTGCAAAGCTCCTTGTTCAAAATTTATTAAGAATAATGTTCTGGTGGTATTAAAGCATTAAACAAAGCATGAGGCTCCTGTAAGCACAGAGCACCATGTTACTTCGCAGGTTGCATACCCACGAAGCCTGTCTACAAATAATGTTTTTTCCCTGATCAAAGCTCTCGTATTAGAAATAATAGGTAATTAAAATTTCAAAACTTGATACTCATGATGAAAATTCTGATATAACCTCAGTAATGTTAAATATTTTTCTATAAACTGTTTAATCAATTATTCCTCTAATATTACTGAGTTAATTTTTTTCTGATAATACAATGTTCTTTGATTCATTGTACTATTCTTGAATTCCTTATTTTGAATTCCCAGTGGTTAAGACAAAGAGCTCTAAAGATAGACAGAGTCTGTGTGAATCTCAGCTCCAACACATACTGTCTCATGACTCTAGCAGGGTCCTAATCTCTCTAGGCCTTCATTTCCTAATAGACAAAATGCAGTTAAGAATCACATACATCTCATAGTGTTTTGTTTTGTTTTTGTTTTTAGTGGAGATTAAACAAGTTAAATTAGTAATGACCCTAGGATAGTATCTAAACATAGAAGAATATGGATGTTAAATATTAGCTGTTTAATAAAACTAGGTTCTAAGCCCTAATTCTGGCATTATCCTCTATTGATGTTTATTATAAGCAACTCTGTTTCCTCTTTCCTATCTCTCATAATTTATTCTATCAGATCATTTGATACAGATACTGTATTTCCTTCCTGAGTATTACACATTCTTATAAACCAGGAGTTTCCAACTTTCAAAACCCTTCTCAAATTGTCCTATTAGTAACCTTTCTGGGGCCACTGTGAGATCCTGAAGATGGTGATAATGAATTCAGCTTTCAGGACCATTTGAATCTTATAATCTGCTGTCTTTGTAGCTTCTTGGCACATTCCTCTTTCTGTATCTCATGAACCTTACTTATCTAATTTAGACTATGCACATCAGGCTACGCATAAGCACAAGAGACATCATCTCTATTTTGAAAGTAATAACTCTGAATTTGAAAATGCAAAACTTTCTCTTTTATGTAGTAAGTGTTGTTCTTTCACTGCTTCATATCAAAATAACCAAATTATAGAACTCTAGCTTAGACTAATTGCCACATGTCTGAGAAACCCTAAAATCAATCCATCTTCAGTGGGAATTGAAGTAAACATTCACTATCTACCTTAATCATCCTAAATGTCTAAGCCTTCTTGCTACCCAGCGTCAATGGGTTCTTTATCCTTATTCGATTGAGCATATCCATAATGCTATTCAAACCCCTTTCCTCTCTTTTCCTTTAAGTCTTTTCAATATGTCCACTAGAACACCAATTTGTGACAAAAAGACTCCCTATGTTCTCAATCTCCTCTTGGACTATGTCCTTCACTTTCTTACTTTAGGATTACCTGAATGTTTCTTGAGGATCTAGTTTCTAATGAAGCCCCCGGAGTGGAAGCTGCATCTCTCCAGATGTCATGTATGTGAGACAAACAGCCTGAAGGATGGGTTATTGTCTTCATTCAGCCAATATTACCTGTTGAACAATAAGCTTTCATATTAGTAAATATGCAACCTATCTATGAATCCTTGATCTTTGAATCCCTTACATTCAATGTTGATATTGAGATGTGTTCTGTTCCACTCATCACGTTGATTGTTACCTACAACCAGCATCTGAGAAAGCCATCACACAAAGACTCTCTATAACCAAGAAATTCACAGAGTCTTCACCACTGAAAGCAACCAAAGCTGAAGCTAGCTGACAATAAACTATAAACATTAAAGTCACATCCTCAAGGAGATGTTGTTGTGTTTAAATTTTAAGCATTTGTCTTACGGAATCTTACCACACTGTTCCGAGACATGCTGCAAATTCTGCTACTTTTGAAGTTTGCATATAAATTTATTTTATTAATAATCAAAACAATTTGGAGTTTTTATATAATCAAATCAGTACTTTTCTTTGTGACTAACTTGGGTATCATGTATATACAGTACTGCTTCACAAATAGGTATATGTTTTCTCTCTTTTCACTATTTTATGTATGCCTCTTCTCCTCATTTAAAATCATCACCTTATCTGTAATTTATTTTGTTATGTTGTTAGAGCTAATACTTTTGGTTTTCTAATGACTAACTCAGCTGTCGCAGTATAATTACAATGTTTTTACATGGTTTTGGCCTTATATACAATTCAAGTGGTTTTCCCATACTAGGTTCATGATACCACCTTTGTTATAAATTAATTTTATATTTCTGTGGAACAGTTTTGAGGCCTTCTACTTTCCTAAGTGTCTGTAGCTCTCTAAACACCACTGTATTTCCATAATTGCTGAAAATGAGGATTGACTTCATTCTTTTGTGTTGCTGTAAAGGAATACCTGAGGCTGAGTAATTTATAAAGATAACAGGTTTATTTGGCTTATAGTTCTGCAGGCTGTACAAGAAGCACAATACCAGCATCTGCTTCTGGTGAGAGCCTCAGGCTCCTTCCGCCCCTGGCCAAAGATAAACAGGAGCCAGCTATTCAGAGATCAAGTGGCAAGAAAGAGGAGGCAAGACAGAAAAAGAAAGAGATGCCAGGCTTTTTTCAACAACTAGTTCTTGAAGGAACCTAAAAGTGAGACTTATGCACTCCTGTGAGTGTAGCACCAAACCATTGATGAGGAATTCACCCCTACATCCCAAACACCTCCCAACAGGCCCCAACTTCAACACTGGGAATCCAAGTTCAATGTGAGACTTAGTAGGGCCAAACAAACTGTATCCAAACCATAGCAATGACGATGATGATCATGATGATTATAATCATGATTTCAGCATACAAGGAGCCAAGACTGCTCATTAGTCTCTTTTCCGAAATATTCTGAGCTATTTTTGCTAATTATTTTATGACTCTGTCAAATCTCTGAATTTCCTGATGATATTTTGGTCATAATTGCAGTAATTATATTGATTATCTGTAGACAATTAGCAGCATTACAGTGGTCATTTTTTCTATCAAAGTATACAGACCACTGCATTCACTTATTTAGATGTTCTTTTTAATTTATAGTAAAACTTTTTTTATCTACAGTAAGTGTTCTGATTTCCTTTATTATATACTGTGATGGTTAATATTGAGTGTGAACTTAATTGGATTGAAGGATACAAAGTAGTATAGTTCCTGGGTGTGTCTGTGAGGATGTTGCCAAAGGAGACTAACATTTGAGTCAGAGGACTGGGAGAGGCAGACCCACCCTCAATCTGGGTGGGCACCATCTAATCTGCCAGCACAGCTAGAATAAAGCAGGCAGAAGAAGTTGGAAAGAGCAGACTTGCTGAGTCTTCTGGCCTTCCTCTTTCTCCCATGCTGAATACTTCCTGCCCTTGAACATCAGACTCCAAGTTCTTCAGCTTCTGGACTCTTTGACTTAAATCAGTGATTAGTGGTTTGCCAGGGGCTCTCAGGCCTTTGACCACAGACTGAAGAGTATGTTGTCATCTTCTCTACTTTTGACGTTTTGGGACTTGGACTGGTCCAACAATGGCTTCCTTGCTCCCCAGCTTGCAGATGACCTATCATGGGACTTTACCTTGTGATCATGTATGTCATTTCTCCTTAACAAACTCCCTGTTATATATACATATATCCTGTTAGTTCTGTCCCTACAGAGAACCCTGACTAATACAGATATTGGCACCAGGAATGTTTCTAGAGGAGCAGAATTTTAAGGATGGATTTCTTTAGTTGGTTTTGGGATTTCTGGATTTGGCTGCTTAATATGATTAGATACCAAAATGCTAAAGTCTCTACTTCTAATAATGTAAAGAACAATGGTAGTCCTTGCTGTGACCTGTTTAGAGAGTTAGGCAAAATAAATACATTTGATACTCCTGATTCACCACTCGTGAGAGGCAAGGAGTTCAGTGACTCTACACATAATACCTTTGACTGCATGTGGAGAACCAAGGAATATAATGGAGTTGGTTGGTTGCTCCTAAGTTCACTGGGAAAAATGAGAGAAAAGGATGAGCTCAGAGATTCTAACTCCCAGCTCCATAAGCACATACTGAGCCTCAAGTCTTTTTTTTTTTTTTTTTTTTTTTAGTGCAGTGGCGTGATCTCGGCTCACTACAACCTCCGCCTCCTGGGTTCAAGTGATTCTCCTCCCTCAACTTCCCAAGTAGCTGGGATTACAGACGTGCGCCACCACACCGGACCAATTTTTATATTTTTAGTAGAGACAGGAGTTCACCATGTTGGCCAGGCTCATCTCAAACTCCTGACCCCAGGTGATTCACCCACCTTGGCCTCCCAAAGTGCTGGGATTACAGGCATGAGCCACCATGCTCGGCTGAGCCTCAAGTCTTCTAAAATTGTCCTGAGTGACAGTCTGATTTTCTGTAAAGGACTGAAATTACAGAAAATCAGACACAAGTTCTTATCATGCAAGTGGCTTACCTGCAATGAAAGGTGCACACTTAGCCTCACCAGGTGTCTACTGTTAAAGTGAGGGCATTGATTGGAAAAGAATGGGACCCTGCAACTTGGAATGGGGATGTGTGGGAGAACCCTGATGAAGCTGGGGACACTGAGCTTGTAAACTCTGATGAGCCTTTTTTGCCAGAGGAAATGACCTCCCCACACCCAGTAGTGGCAATATCCCCTTCCTGATCCCAGGCTGCCATCAGCCTTGCCACCTTTGTCTGAGGAGATTAACCATGCACTGTCTGAGGCAACAGTGATGGCCTTCCCTGAGGTAGTTGCCAGGCAAAACAATGCTGATGCTCCTCATGACCCACCCCCAATACCCCTGTCTGCTTCTAGACCTATAACTAAATTTCCAGCAGGCTTCTGGAGGTGAGGTTCAGAGTGTGCCCCATGAGGAGGTATGCTACACCCCCAAATGAATTTTCTAATTTATATAAGCAGAAATCTAGAGAACAGGCCTGTGAGTGGATATTAAGGGTGTGGGGTAATGGTGGAAGAAACATAAAGTTGAATCAGGCTGAATTTATTGATTTAGGCCCACTAAGCAAGGATTCTGCGTTGAATGTTGCAGCTCAGGGAGTTAAAAAAAAAAAAGTTCTAATAGTTTATTTGCTTGGTTAGCTGAAACATGGATCAAAACATGGCCCACTGTGAGCAAGCTAGAAATGCCTGATCTTCCTTTGTTTAATATAAGGAAGGGATTCAAAGGCTTAGGGAGTTTGGGATGCTAGAGTGGATTAGTCACTTTAGATCCACTTATCACAGCTGGGAGGATATGTCCAGATATTATCACTTCTGGATATGTCCAGAAGACATATCCTTCGCCAATATTTTGCAAAATAGGTTTGTGAGGGGAGCACCTGCATCCTTGAAGAGCTCTGTGATTGCTCTTCTCTGTATGCATGATCTTACAGTGGGAACCGCAGTCACTCAATTAGAAAATTTAAATGCAATGAGAATAATTGGATCCAGAGGTGACACTCAACCATTAAGGGCAAGGTGGGCATAGCTACCATAATGGACAGCAGAGACAAAGGAGCAATCAGAATAGTCTGACTCATGTAGAGGTCTGGCATTGGCTAATTAATCACAGTGTTCCTAGAATTGAAAATGATAGGTAGCATACTGCATTCTTAATTAATTTGTATAAGCAGAAAACTTCCAGGTTTGAATTTATTTGAATTATAAAAATAGAGAATCACAGCCCCTCAATCTATTTCCAGACTTTGAACCAGTTTAAAGACCCAGAACCCCTTGAATAAAGGGGAGGCTGGGTCTCCTTGAGGAGGGACCCCACTACACTACTGACAATTTATACTGTTAATCTTTCCCCCATCCTTGCCCAAGGAGAACTCCGGCCTTTTACCAGAGTAACTGTGCACTGGGGAAAGGGAATGATCAGACTTTTTGGGGACTACTGGACACTAGCTCTGAGCTGACATTGACTCCAAGTGACCCAAAACATCATTATGGTCCTTCAGTTAAAGTAGGAGCTTATGGAAGTCAGGTAATTAATGGAATTTTAACTCAGGCCTAACTTACAGTGGGTCCACTGGGTCCCCAGAGTCATCCTGTGATCATTTCCCCAGTGCCAGAATCTATAATTGGCATAGACATACTTAGTAGTTGGCAGAATTCCCACATTGGCTCCCTGACTGGTAGGGTGAGGGCTATTATGGTGGAAAAGGCCAAATGGAAACCATTAGAGTTGCATCCAACTAGAAAAACAAATGTGTGTGTGTGTGTGTGTGTGTGTGTGTGTGTGTGTGTGTGTGTGTGTGTGTGTGTGTATCACATCCCTGGAAGGATTGCAGAGATTAGTGCCACCATCAAGGACTTGAAAGATGCAGGGGTGGCGATTCCCACATTTTCATTCAATTATCCTATTTGGTCATGCAGAAGACAGATGGATCTTGGAGAATAACAGTGGACTATCATAAGCTTAACCAAGTGGTGACTCCAATTGCAGCTGCAGTACCAGAGGTGGTTTCATTGCTTGAACAAATTAACACATCTCCTGGTACCTGATATGCAGCCATTGATTTGGCAAATGCCTTTTTCTCCATTCCTGTCCATAAGGCCCAACAGAAGCAATTCACCTTCAGCTGGCAAGGCCAGCAATATTCCTTCACTGTCCTACCTCAACTCTTCGGTTTTGTGTTATAATCTTGTTCTCAGAGATCTTGATCATTTTTTTCCTTCCTCAGGATATCACACTGGTCCATTATGTTGATAACATTTTGCTGATTAGATCCAGCAAGTGAGAAGTAGAAAACACACTGGACTTATTGGTGAGGCATTTGTGTGCCATTGGATGGGAAATAAATCTGACTAAAATACAGGAACCTTCTACCTCAGTAAAATTTCTAGGGATCCAGTGGTTTGGGGCCTGTTGAGATACCCCTTCTATGGTGAAGGATAAGTTGCTACATTTGGCCCCTCCTACAACCAAGAAATAAGCACAATGCCTAGTAGGCCTAGTTGGGCTTTGGAGGCAACACATTTCTTCTGTGGGTGTGTTACTGTAGCCCATTTATAGAGTGACCCAATAGGTTGCCAGTTTTGAGTGGGGTCAAAAACAAGAGAGGGCTCTGCAACAGGTCCAGGTTGCTGTGCAAGCTGCTCCGCCACCTGGGCCATAAGACCCTGCAGATCCAATGATGCTTGAGATGACAATGGCAGATAGGGATGTGTTTGGAGCCTTTGGCAGGCCCCCATAGATGAATCACAGTGGAGGCCTCTATGATTTTGGAGCAAGGCCCTGCGATCTTCTGCAGATAACTACTCTCCTTTTGCGAGACAGCTTTTGGCCTGTTACTGGGCTTTGGTAGAAACTGAACATTTGACTATGGGTCATCAAGTCACCATGCAATCTGAACTGTCTATCATGAACTGGATGTTTTCTGGCACATATCTCCATTAAGTGGGTCATGCACAGCAGTATTCCATCATCAAATGGAAGTGCTATATATGTGATTGGGCTCAAGCAAGTCCTGCTTGAGGACATGAAAAAGTGGCTAAAATGTCCATGGTCTCCACTCCTGCCACCAAGCCTTCTCTCCCCTAGCCTGCACTGATACCCTCATAGGGAGTTCCCTATGATCAGTTGACAGAGGAAGAGAAGACTATGGCCTGGTTTACAGATGGCTTTGCATGATATGCAGGCACCACCTGAAAGTGGACAGCTGCAGCACTACAGCCCCTCTGTAGGACATCCCTGAAAGACAGTGGCAAAGGAAAATCTTCTCAGTGGGCAGGACTTCAAGCAGTGCACCTGGTTGCGCACCTTTCTTGGAAGGAGAAATGGCCAGATGTGTAATTATATACTGATTCATGGCTGTAGCCAATGGTTTGGCTGGATGGTCAGGGACTTAAAAGAAGCATGATTGGAAAACTGGTGACAAAGTAATTTGGGGAAGAGGTATGTGTATGGACCTTGCTGAGTGGTCAAAAACCATGAAGATATTTGTATCCCATGTGAGTGTTCACCAAAGAGAGACCTCAGCAGATGAGGATTTTAATAATCGAGTAGATAGGATGACTCTTTCTGTGGTCACCAATCAACCTCTTTCCTCAGCCACCCCTGTCATCGCCCAGTGGGGCCATGAACAAAGTGGCCATGGTGTCAGGGATGGAAGTTATGCATGGGCTCAGCAACATGGACTTACACTCAGCAAGGCTGACCTGGCTACGGCCACCACTGAGTGCCCAGTTTGCCAGCAGGAGAGACCAACACTGAGCCCATGATATGGCATCATCCCTTGGCATGATCAGCCAGATACTTGGTGGCAGGTTGATTATATTGGACCTCTTCCATCATGGAAAGGGCAGCAGCTTGTCCTCACCAGAACAGACACTTACTCTGGATATGAGTTTGCCTGTCCTGTACACAGTAGTCCTGAAAAGATTACCATCCATGGACTCACGGAATACCTTATCCTCTGTCAAGGTATTCCATACAGCATTGCCTCTGACCAGGGCACTTACTTTACACCTAAAGAAGTGTGGCAGTGGTCTCATGCTCATGGAATTCACTGGTCTTACCATATTTGTCATCATCTTGATGCAGCTGGATTGATAGAACATTGGAATGGCCTTTTGAAGTTACAATTACAACATCAACTATATGGCAATACTTTGCAGGCCTGGGGAAAAGTTCTCCAGAAGGCTGTGTATGCTCTGAATCAGTGTCGAATATTTGGTACTGTTTCTCCCATAGCCAGGATTCACAGGTCCAGGAATCAAGGGGTAGAAGTAGAAGTGGCACCATTCACCATCACCCCCAGTAACCCACTAGCAAAATCTTTGCTTCCTTTTCCTGCAACATTACATTCTGCTGGCCTAGAGGTCTTAGTTCCAGAGGGAGGAATGCTGCCACCAGGAGACACAATAATTCCTTTTAACTGGAAGTTAAGATTGCCACCTGGCCATTTCGGGCTCCCCCTATCTCTAAGTCAACAGGCGAAGAAAGGAGTTACAGGCCGGGCGCGGTGGCTCATGCCTGAATTCCCAGCACTTTGAGAGGCCGAGGTGGTGGATCACAAGGTCAGGAGATCAAGACCATCTTGGCCAACATGGTGAAACCTCATCTCTACTGAAAATACAAAAATTAGCCAGGTGTGGTAACGTGCGCCTATAGTCCCAGCTACTTGGAGGCTGAGGCAGGAGAATAGCTTGAACCCAGGAGGCAGAGGTTGCAGTGAGTCCAGATTGCACCACTGCACTCCAGCCTAGGAGACAGAGCAAGACTCCATCTCAAAAAAAAAAAAAGGAGTTACAGTGTTGGCTGAGGCAACTGACAATCAGCCTACTACTCCACAAAGGAGGTAAGGAAGAGTATGTGTGTAATACAGGAGATCCCTTAGGGCATCTTTTAGTATTACCATGCCCTGTGACTAAGGTCAATGGGAAACTACAACAGCCTAATCCAGGCAGGACTGCAAATGGCCCTGACCCTTCAGGAATGAAGGTTTGGGTCACTCCACCCAGTAAAAAATCATGACCTGCTGAGGTGCTTGCTGAAGCCAAAGGGAATACAGAATGGGTAGTAGAAGGTAGTCATCAATACCAGCTATGACCACGTGACCATTTACAGAAACAAGGACTGTAATTGTCATGAGTATTTCCTCTAGTTTGTTCAGAACATCTTTGTGCATGTATACACTTGTACTAAGAAAATATCTTCATTTTTTTCCGTTCTTTTTCCTTTATCATGTAACATAAGATTTATTGACTTCACATCAGTATTTGGTACCCTCATTTGGTACATATCAACTTGATTGGATTGATGGATGCAAAGTAATGTTCCTGGGTGTGTCTGTGAGGGTGTTGCAAAAGGAGATTAACATTTGAGTTAGAGGTCTAGGAGAGGCAGACCCACCCTCAGTCTAGGTGGGCACCATCTAATCAGCTCCCAGCACTGCTAGAATAAAGCAGGCAGAAGAAGTTGGAAAGAGCAGACTTGCTGAGTCTTCTGGCCTTTGTCTTTCTCCCATGCTAGATGCTTCCTGCCCTTGAACATCAGACTCCAAGTTCTTCAGCTTTTGGACTCTTGGACTTACACCAGTGGTTTGCCAGGGGCTCTTGGGCTTTTGGCCACAGACTGATGGCTGCCCTGTCGTCTCCCCTACTTTTGAGGTTTGGGGACACGGAATGATCCACTACTGGCTTCCTTGCTCCTCAACTTGCAGATGACCTATTATGGGACTTTACCTTGTGATTGTTTGAGTCAATTCTTCTTAAATAACTTCCTTTCATGTATACATATATCTTATTAGTTCTGTTCCTAGAGAACCCTAATACATATATTTACAATTTTTATTTACTTTATATAACACTATGTATTTTGTCTTGCTATTGTAAATGTGATTCTTGTTCCATTGTATTTTCTTTTTTTTTTTTTTTTTCTTTTCCAGGCACAGTCTCACTCTGTTGCCCAGGCTCTGGAGTGCAGATCACAGCTCACTGCAACCTCCAGCTCCCAGGCTCCACTGAGCCTCCTATTTCAGTGTCCCAAGTAGCTGGGACTACATGTGTACACCACCATGCCCAGCTAAGTTTGCTTTGTTGCTGTTGTTTGTTTGTTGTAGAGATGAGGATCTCACTATGTTACCCATGCTAGTCTTGAACTCTACCCTCAAGCAGTCCTCCTGCCTCAGCCTCCCAAAGTGCTGATATTACAAGTGTGAGCCACCACACCCAGCCTCTAGTAATTAATGGTATTTAGGAATGCTACTGTTTTTTTAAAACACATACCTTGTTACTGGGTGGAGCATTATCCTCTCATTGAATCTGGTAGATTCCAGTTGATAACTTTGATTATCCAGGTAATACCATCTATTAATAATAGTAAATTTATACTTCCAAGACTACTAACAGTTTAGTTCTTCCCATGATTCCCAATTTCCCTGAAAAATCTCTTCTGCTTTGGCTGTTGTAACAAAATACCACAGATTGGGTGGCTTAAAGAACAAAAATGTATTTCTCACACTTCTCTTGGCTAGGAAATCCAAGATCAAGGTTCCAGTGAATTTGGTTTCTGATGAGGGCTCTCTCACTTGCAGATGGCGGCCTTCTTATTATGTTTTGCATGACCTTTCCTTGGAGTTCACTCAGAATGAGAGAAAAGGAGCTCTCTAATGTCTCTTCCTGGAAGGACACTATTTTATCAAATGAGGACCTCACCCTTATGACCACATTTAACCTTAGTTACAACCTTATGGGTTCTACTTCCAAATGTAGTCACATTGGGAACTAGGGCGTCAACATATGTACTTGGGAGGGACACAACTTAGGCTATAGCATGTGCTTTATAATTTCAATCTAGGACCTAAGTGTCACTTTTAAGTCAATAACTTTCCACTCTTCAGAAATCCACTCCATCCATTTTCTGAGCTCCAGAGTGATATTTCCAGCTGCCAATTAGATAATGAATTGAATTTGTTATCTTTGCCTACCTACTCAAACACACTAAAGGCCACAGTTTTACTTAATTTCTCTTTCTTCTTCATCCCTCCAAACATTTGGTTATCAAGTCCTGTTGACTTTCTTTCAACTCTCCTCCCTACACAAGACTCACTGCCCTGACTTCATCTGAGCTCTCATGATGTTTTCCTAGATAAATGAAGTTGCCTTCTTATACATCAACTTCCTCCAAGTTACCTTTCCTTAAGGGATAATATTAATTGTCATTAAGTTTTTAAATGACACCCTCCGAAGGATACAGCCTGCGGAATAAATGATATGGCATATATGAGAAAGGTTAATTTCGGAATTAGCCAGAACCATAGTTATCAGAGTTTTTTCAAATCTTCTTAAGAACTTTAAAAATGCTTTATTGTACTTGCTGTGGGTATCTAACTCATGTGATTCAAATTAAAAACAAAAACAACGAAAGAAAAAAGAAACAAAAAACACTGATCTAACAACTAGGATTATAGTTTTTTCTTAATTACTCCATATTAATTACTACATATTTTGTTATATTCTATCAGATTACTATCTATCAGATACTCAAAGATGTATTTTTCCCCTAATTTAGGCACAGGACTAGTTAATCTATTTCTAGTGGTACTGAAGATGAATGTCTAAGTCTGTATATATTAAGATACTATTAAAAGTCAAAAGTGTAATGTTCTCAGATATGCCGATAAAATCTAATTTAATGTATTTTTAAGAAATAAAACTAGCTACCAGTAGATGAAACTTCTGCATTGCTTAGCCTCTGGAATTTTGTGGCCATCAACTTGACTTTGAAACAATGACAAAAGAGCAAAAAGCAAAAAAAAAAAAAAAAAAAGGAAGATTTTTAAACAATGAAATGGTATCCGATACTGCAGTCAGCATAAAGATCAGAAAAGAAAGCAATCAAATATCCCAACTTTATTCCCAATATAATTCTGATCACCAAGCAAAACATCTAAAATGCTATGATTGTTTTGCAATTTCTATATAAAGTCAGACTCTGAGTCAGAAAGCCGAAAAGCATAATGAAATTTGAAAATTAAGCAGGGGAAAATGAAACTAAGGCCCTAGAAGATGAGTTAATATAGTAAATAAAGAGACAATTTTTCCACTTTTGTGAGGTTTTTTGTTTTTGTTTTTTGGTATACTTTTCCACTGATTGCCTAACCTCCCTCCAACTCATTTCCGTATTTTGAAATGTTACCCAGAGATTTTGGTTATACCAAGACAGATTAACATTCCTCTATATCTTCCCTCTTATCCCAAAATACTCTGGACATAACACAACAAACAAATACAGGCGCTCCCTGAAATGTGGAAAGAAGAATGTGGACTGTGTAGGGACCTTAGGACTTGCAGAACAACAAATGATATATTCTCTGAATTTCCTTATTGGTTGTCGTATATCACAACGGGATAGCAGAAGCCTCCAAAAAGGAACCACAAAGAGGTAGACAGAAAAAACTCTACGAGCCTCTTCCTCCTAAACAAAGGACACACTACAGGGTGGTCTAACAGATAAAAGCATTTTTCCTGCCCTGGTCCAGCCAAATATCAAAAGAATTAAAACGCACCTTCACTCCTTAATGAGGCAGTGGGAGGCAGGGATGGCAAGTACTCCACGTTTCTCTCCCTTGGTATCAGTGAGCCTAGTGGAAAGCTGAGTTTCCACTTTCATTCAAAGGCAACTAGACTGTAATAATCCTTTTGCCACTTTCACCCAGAAAGTGGCAGGGAGGCTCCATCCTACTGATCCTAAAATAAGACAATGCTAATTAGTGCCCCACTTTGCCTGAGTGATGTTAGTAGGACAAAGGGAAACTGAGTTTACACACTCACCTAGTCCTCATGCAACAGATGGACTGCTTATTAAAACAACAACAACAATAAAATGCTTAGGTGGGATCCAGTATCTCACAATATCTGAAATGTCCAGGGTAGAATAGAAAATCACTCATATTAAGAACCAAGAAAACCACAATATGACTGAGAAAGGCATTCTACACATACCAACAAGATGTCCTTGAATGAGTAAGTGGTTAAAATACAGTACATCCATACCGTGGAATACTATTAAGCAATAACAAGGAACAAACTATAGATAACACAGCAACTTGGAAAACTCCTGGAAATTATGCTGAGTGAAAAAGTTAATATCAAAAGGTCACACACTCTATAATTCTATTTATATAGTAATCTTAAAATGAAAAACAGATTAGTGGGTATCAAGGATCAATGATGGTGGGGATTATGGGGGAGAGAAGGGGCTCTATATAGGCATGGCTAGAAAAGAGCAACATAAGGGATCCTTGTGGTGGTAGAATTGTTCTGTAGTTTGACTGTATTAATACCAGTATCCTGGTTGTACTATCTGTAGGATAGTTTTGTAAGATGTTACCACTGCGGGAAACTGGGTAAAAGAAACATGGTATCACTCTATATTATTTCTTACAACTGTATGTGCAATTAAAATTATTTAAAAATGTTTAATTTAAAAAATAAAAACAAATAAATCTATCTAAATTTAAAATGAAAACCATAGTCAAAGGCCAGGGCTGGCTATGTAATTTTCAGGATACATTGCAAAAAGAAAATGTGAACCTTTTAACTCATAAATTAAGAATTTCAAGACAGTGACCACAGAGCATTATACTAAGTAGGGCACTTCTGAATACAAGATCCTCTATGACCACACAAAACCCTTATCCAACCCCTGGCTCAAGGTTGGGATTTTTAAAGCATTCCTACACTCCAATGCATCATTAACCAGCATTTTGAGCCTAAAAATGCACTTTCCACCCATTTTCTGCTCTGTTACCCAAAAGCAGTACTTTGATGAGCCATCCTAGAAGCTAAATCAAGAGGAAAAGCCAAAAACAAAAAATAAAAATAGGAAAATCCAGTAATATTAATATTGTCTTTATTTAAAATTTTGATGTTTTGTTCATCATTGCTATTTTTTTTTTAATTTTAAAACTACACTAAAACATTATTTTGATTAGTGGTGCCTCCCTAAATTTTGCTGAAGAGGCAAGTGTCTCACTCATTCCCCCTAGTCAGGCCTGCCAGGGAAGCTGACCAGTGTGACCTGCATCTCTCAGGCTCCGTTTTCCCTTTGCTTCAGCTTGGGGTCAGCAGACCTAAGGGGACACAAGTAGGAGATACATGGTGAGAGAGCGAGTTTAGAATACTGATTTCCCCAGTTTCTCATTTCCAGCTTGCAAATTGGCAGTAGCTGTGTTCCTCGTGGGAAGGTAATATCCTTTGGCTGTGTCCCCACCCAAATCTCACCTTCAATTGTAATAATCCCCAAGGGCAGGGCCAGGTGAAGATAAGTGAATCATGGGGGTGGTTTCCTCCATACTCTTCTCATGGTAGTGAATAAGTCTCACAAGATCTGATGGTTTCATAAATGGGAGTTCCCCTGCACAAGCGCTCTTTGCCTGCTGCCATGTAAGATGTGACTTTGCTCCTCCTTCACCTTCCACCATGATTGTGAGGCCTCCCCAGCCATGTGGAACTGTGAGTCCATTAAATCTCTTTCCTTTATAAATTGCTCAGTCATTCAGGTATGTCTTCATTAGCAGCAGGAGAATGGACTAATACAGAAGGTCACAACATCATAAGGTTGCCTTCACTACAGCTACCACTGCATCTCTCTCTGGGTTCTAGTAAGCATACCTCCAACTGTATCCTCAGTCCCAGAGTAAATGATAGCTCCTTGTTGTTGCTATCCTTGAGTGCTTCACTATCTATTCCTCATGCTCTTGCAAGCAATCCCTTCATTAAACTCTCCCTACTTGCTCCTTGAGTGTTACATCTATTTCCTGTTAGGACCTTGGCTGATTAGTATTTCAAAAACATTTTGCTTAGAAGTATATTAGATTCTCCCTTGTTTCTATCATGTATTGCATTGTATACAGATTTGCTATTTCTGTCAACAATAGATATTTGATGGAGGCGGTGGATTTCTTACTTATCTGTATATCACACCCAAGTCCTTGCACAGTGCCTTAAATATGCTTGCAATAAACTCATGATTGCCAATTTTAACTTAATGTGTAAAAACAGTGAAAGAGTAGCCTATTGTGTAATCAAGAATGAAATCCTGAAGTGTTTTGAGTGTAGACAGCTGATGGCAAAAATAAACAGTTAATTTTTGGAACCTAAAAAAAAAATTCATACATGTGGAGGCTGTTCCATTATTGGATTCAATACTTTTGCAATAAGTCCACTATTCATAAGAATTTTTCAGTGGTGTGTTCCAGATCTTCTTTTTCAAAAAGTCACTGGATAATCATAATGTAGTGTGAAAGCTTGTTCTTAATTAAAAACCATATTTTAGGGCAATTGTCAATGCCAGTAGTCATTCAAATTCATGCCCCAAATGCATATATATATAGAATAAAATGCTTTATTCAGTCACTTTATTCAACTACAGATTTATATTTAAATTCCACATGCTGTTCCACTAAAGTTTAATATATATATGTATTTCAGTATCAATAGCTGTATCATTAACATATCACAGTAATGTTCACAATGTTCATAATGTCCAAAATTTCAAAAAAAAAAAAGATATTTGCAGGTAGATGAGTTTATAATACATATTACAAAGGTACAAACTGAAGAAACAGCATTTAAATCACTAGGCTTCAAGTTGCCAAAAAGCTTGAAATATTATAATAAGTAATTCCTGTTGGGTTCAGGTAGCTAAAATTTGAGTACAGTTAAAATATCTCCTGATATGCACATGCGCCCATGCACATGCACACACACCCCACACACAAATCACTGAAGTAGCATTAACGAGAGATTGAACTATATCTATGAGAGACATTAATGAGCGAACACATTAATGAGAGTACTGCCACTATTTTCATAGACTCAGTAAAGAAAAGCAAATAACAGGATAATATATAAAATCAATATTTGGCCTATTCTTTGCTATATCATATTAAAATATGATTTTTCAAAAGGAAACTAAAATCACAGAAAACCAAAAACAATGGCATACACCATAGACTATGAGATGCCATGAAAGAGTCTTTCTCTGTCCAGATTTGATCATTTACTTCGTAGTTACCAAGAACAGATATAAAAGCAGACGCCAATAGAAAGGCAGCTATATATGTATAACATTCACAAAGGGCTTTGTAAGAACACCTGAAAGAGTCTTCAGTGAATTCGGGCTAATATTTCAGTCTTACATTAACCCACAGTTTCACATTAATGTTCACTTATTCATTTGGTAAACAAATATTTATTGAGGATGTACTGTGTTCCAGGTGGTGGCATAAAGGCGGTGAGCAAGACAAATGGGTTATCCCCCTAATAGAGCTCAGATTTTAGTGAGGGGGAAAGACAATACGCAATGAAACAAGAGATAATTCCAAAAAGTGCCAACTGTTACCATTAAAATAAAACAGTGTTTGTGAAGGATATAGTGAATGCTGCAGGTGAGTTGGTTTATTCAGGTTATTTTGGCAGAGAAAGCTTCTGTGAAGAGGTTATAATTTAATAAAGTGAAATTTAAAAATTAAAAATAAAGATCTTCAGCTTTGTGAAGATCTGAGAAATGCCTGTGGCAGTGTCCTAGGGATAACGTGAACTTTGTGTTTTTGTGGAAAGAGAAGAAGTTATCTTTGTAACTGAAGAGGTGAACAGGGCCAGATCAGTGTGGCCTTCTAAGACATACTGAAGGGTCTAGTTTCTGCTCTAAGCTCAGATAGTAGAACAAATAGTTCCTGTTTCATATGCTATGTACTTCTTTGAAGACCGATATTATAGATAGTTATTTTAAGCACAACAACCAACTATTATTTATAAAAATTTAGGTAAAATTTTTCTGCAACTGGAACATAAAAGGTCAATTTACTATACTATATATATCAAAAGATCACATCATAGTGGTTTAAGATTATAACCTTTTGGGACACATGGTTTAGAGTTATAATTTCAGCTCTATAGCTTAAGTACTAGGCTCGATCTTGGACAATTTAAACTCTCTCAACTTAGTCTCTTCCTCTATAAAATGGTGAGTAAAATATTTATAGTATAGTGTAGCAGTGTAGATTAAGCAAGATAAGTGTTTACTGCAATATATGATACCTTGTAAGTGGTGAGGAAATGGTAGCTATTGTTACTGTAATTATTATTATATTATACCCCATATTGGCATTTACTCTGTTAATATTTAAGTTTTAGGTTGAATTTTTTGTCTTGGTCAAATACTCTAGAAGCTTACTCTGATAAGATAATTTTTGTGCAAATGATTTATTAAGAATACTCTCAGCAGGAACTGGCAAAATACTAGTTCAAGTAGGACAGAGAAGGGAGGAAGGGAAACAAGGCTGCAATCTTAGGGGAAATCCTACAGAGGAAGGCTTCAGTCTGCAGGAGAATTTTGGAGTCTAGATTATGCCTCAAAAGTATCCTCATGCAAAGCAAGAGAGCAGAACTTTCTTACATCAATACCTGCCAGTCTCTAGTCCACGGGTGCTTAAATACTCCTAGTCCCCACTAAGAGAAATACAGTTGATTCTTGTTATTCAAGGTAGTTGTGCTCTACAAAATCATCATGAACACTGAATGATGAATCCTGATCATTGTACCTAGAGGAAATAAAAGGTTAGGTTTCTACGAGGCTTTCATCACATTTTTGTCAACCAATGACCATATAACCTTGTTTTACGGGTTTCTGTTTAAAGACACCTTACTTAACATACATGTTTTATTCATTAACATTGAATTAATGCACAGCATTGTAACTCATGCCTGAATTAAGCTTATCTAGCACTTACATTTTTTCCACAAGGCACATCATTGATTTAGAGGTTACAAATAAGCTTTAGTAAGTAGATGAATTCTCAAATACAAAAGCCATGACTAATGAGGATCCACTCCAAATTATCAGAAACCCCTTCTCTTTGGATGTAGCCAAGGTAGCTTCAGCAGCCATTGGCAGTGCTCTGAAGACTAGTTAAGATTCAGGGTATTAGAAGTGAAGGGCAGAGCACTGGCATTATCTGCTACAGTCACCAACATGCTTAAGAACAACAGTGACTACTATATTATCATGTACAGTGATAGCATGGAAATATACTTGTGTATTCTCCCCAGGGACTCCTGAATATCAAACATACTGTTAATGTAATAATTAAGTGAGCCTAATAGTGACACAGTCTAGAAAAAGAGGTAAAAATCATATTCGAGACCAATATGTATAAACAGAAATTTCTGCATGCAGTCTGTTTGTAATTTTTCCCTAGGTTTTTTTTTTTTCCTCTGAGATGGAGTCTCACTCTGTCACCCAGGCTGGAGTGCAGTGGCGCGATCTTGGCTTACTGCAACCTCCGCTTCCCGAGCTCAAACGATTCTCCTGTCTCAGCATCCGAGTAGCTGGGACTACAGGTACGTGCCACCATGTCTGGCTAATTTTTTTATCTTTAGTAGAGACGGGGTTTCACTATGTTGGCCAGGCTTGTCTCGAACTCCTGACCTCAAGTGATCCACCCTTCTTAGCCTCCCAAAGCGCTGGGATTACAGGCGTGAGCCACTGCACACAGCCTAGTCTATTTATAATTTTCCCTTTTGAGGGATTACTACTTCCGTCAAAGCTACTTACCCCCAATATTGCATACTGAAAATGTTTTCATATTTTACCATGTCTTTTTTTCACTTACGTACCTTTGTGCATGGTTTATACATTTTCCAATATTTTGGTATGTAATATTGAAACTGCCATTTTATACTACTAGAAACAATTAAAATTTACTTATCTTTTTCTGTTTTCACTATTCTTATATTTTTGGTAGACTTGGAAGATGACATTAATGTTCATAATTCCACAGAGTAATTCTCCACAACTCCAAAATCATCTTAAGAGGTCATCGTAAACTGAGGTTTTGCTTACTATACTGAGATAGTTGCTAAGGATGCATTTTAGAGAAAAAATAGTGAATAAAGAAAGACTTTTTTATATAGCATGAGATCAATCAAAGGGAAATAGTGTACCCTTTGGTTTGGAGTACAGGCCTGTAACAAAATAGCTTTTAACTTCATTAACACAGAGGACAACAACTGGCATTTTAACAGAGGACCAGAATTGTTTTCTCCCTCCCTGAATTTTTCTGATTATTTATGATACAATAAGGACAACATAATTGCTTACGCTCTCCTTATTCCTTATATGCATGTGTGTTTCTAAAGTAAACAACCTCTTTCTTACTGCACTGTGACATTTTTAGGATAGTAGCTGGCAGTGCACATTGGGGTTGACTCTATAACATCCAGCCCACTTCTCCCAGCACTATGCAGCAGCAATGTGGTTTGGAGACTGACCTTTCTTCCAAGGGTGGGCAGTCCGTAAGTTAAGCCAGTTGGCTCAATACTAGAATCACGTGTGGAGTTTAAAAGCTATGATGCCTGGGTTTCAATGCAGAGACTCTGATTTAATTTGTCTGAAGTAGAGACCAAGATTTTAAAACTCCCCAGGTGACTTTAAACTGCAGTCAAAGTTGAGAGCCACTGGTTTAAACCAGTCTTGCTAATTCCAGCTCCGTTGACATTGATTGATTTAGAAGGAGGGCCAAGCCAACACAAACATGGTGTTTGTATCCATTATGATTAGTGTCAGCTGTCATCTTAAGAAAGAAGTCTGACGATAGACCAACTAGGCATGGTATGGCAGCTCAACAAAGCCATTGGAGTCCCAGGCTTTTTCTATATTTCCATCTGTTAAAATCTTACTCCAGCCAGAAAGAAGGAGAAAGGGAATAGGAGAAGAAGGGCTCAACACCTATTTTAAAGATCACTGCTGGAATTCTCATGTATTACACATAACTGACAAGACTTAGAAATGGAGAATGCTCATCCTCTTTAGAGAGTTTAGTTGGAAGCCCCATACATCTGTTTTCCTTGGCAAAAACTTGATCACATAACTATATCTAGCTACGAGGGAAAATGCAATTTTTAAACAAGGGCATTGTGGCCCTAAATAAAATCAGATCTTCTAGAGGTAAAGGGAGAATAAATTAAGAACAGGCAGATAGCGGTATTGGCCATAGCATTTATCTTAGCTGGGATTGGTAGACAAATGACCCAGGACAGAAAAAAGTTGATAGTAAAAGGAAAAGTAGAAAAGTGGGAAGAACCTTAGTTACACTTCCATGTAATAATTACACCATTGTGTCACTGACTCCACCAGCTTGAAGACCTGTTAACTTAAATTTGTGAGGCCAGTAAATTCTAATATAAGATAGTTTTCTGCTACTTACAATTCAAAGCATATTCATAGTTACAAAGGCAAAAGCTAATTTGGTTCTTTTTAATTTATCAAATGGCAGTATATTTTCTTTGTGGATAAAATAAAATTAGTACTATACCATTCTTAGATTGTTTCCAATCTATTTGCAATTTGTCATTTTGGTCTAGAAAAGGTCTTCTGGCTGTTATCAGTTAATAAATATACATAAAATCAGCTTACAGTAAGCTACATTGGGAATGAAAATATTTTGATATATTTTCTTGAAGTAAATTCATTGCTAGAAAATAAATATTTTTTCTATTGGACCAGAAAAAAAAATAAGCTCAGTGCTTCAAACCTATTAATTTTTAGTACATTTTTTAAGAAAAAATATTATGTGGAAATTATTCCTACACTTGATTATTTAATTTTTTGTACCATTTTATGTATGTAAGAGGATTATGTAGGATACATGTGTTTTATGATATATATGTGTCTTTTGAGGGCATGTAAGGAGACTCTAAACCAGGCCAAAAATTTACAAATACATCGCTTAGAGCTGAAATCTTGTCCCCAACTTCAATTCAAAAGAAAGTGTAGTGTTCTGAAAAGAGCCAAAGCCCAGAACTAATAATTAACATAATAATAAGGATAGTAATAGTTATGTCTGTCCCTGTCTGTCTCAGGTAAACCACTTATTACCATGGTAGATCAAAAACTTGGCTACAAGTCAGGAATTCTAAGACCAAGATGTGCTCTCTTGGTATGTCTAGTTGTTCGGGCTTAAGCAAATAATTTAGCTTTTCTGATCTCAAGGTAATCATGTAGAAAATAGTTGGCTCTGTTGGCTACTCTTATAAGTCTGTTCCAATGTTGGGCTAATTAATGTCCTACCATTTTAATTCGTATTCTTTCTCTCTGCCCTCCAAGATTCAAACTTATTTTATTAAAAATAATGGTTTTCATATATAAACAGGTGAGAGAGAATATTTGTTAAAGAAAATTTAAGGTCCATAAAATTGGTCTATTAACTGAATTAAATTCTGTAGGATATAAGCAGTAAACTGTATCTTCTTTTTCCTGGTTACTTTCTTTGCCGCGCGCGCGTGTGCATGTGTGTGTTTTGGGTTTTTTTTTTTTTTTGGTATTATTTCAATAGATTGCATAGCTTTCCAGCTACTTTTAGGTAAATCAACTCACTTCCAAGTTTTAAAAAATCTAGTTGAATCTAATTCAATACTACCATCTCACATCCAATTTAAAATTTATCCTTTCATCATCCTCAGACTAGGCACAAGGATGGGTATCTGTATTAGAAAGGGGGAATGTGTTCTGTTTTGTCTCTTTTCTTATTCCAAATAAACTGTTGCTTCTGGCTTCTTCTGACTGAGGGACAGAGGGAAAGTAGAATCAGAGAAATGAAGCAAGATCTGACTTTTGCTGTTACAATGTGATAATTGATTCTCAGGGAGGTGGATGCCCAAAGGCTGGCTCTTTCTCATAGGACACACAAGTGACGGAAATGTCAGAGAATCCTCACCAAGAAGCCCTTTATGGCACCTTTGCCAGGTGCAAGTCATATACTCACCAGCTCATTGTTTACTGCCCCTCTAACTCCTGCCTTCTAACCTAAGACCCCACAGTATTTCTTTTTCCTGGGCTCCCATCATACCAGGAGAGATCCTCCTTGGTCAAGGTCCTTTTAGTCCTTTTGAGATGGCTCTAGTCTGGCTACCTTTTAAGCATTCACTTGGCCCATGAGAAGCCTTACACCTTTTCCCAGCTAAAGAAAATAAATAAAAGTTGTTCCAAAGGTAGACATTCTTCTTTCCCTGAAATCAGAGGAGGCTACAGCCAACCTCTTTCCTTTAGACTTCTGTGAAAGTCAGGCATCATTTTCTCTGACCAACAAACTGCAGGGGATACGTGTCTCATTGTCTTAATAATTTCTTCCTACTCTCTTTCAGTAGCAAATTAGAAAAGGTCTATATTCTTGAGCACTTTGGTGGCATTCATGCAGGAAAAAAATATTCCTAGCTGGAAAGCCACTTCCAAAATCTCTGATGAGCTCTTTGGCCACTCCTGCTTTTCCACTTGAGGGGAGAAAGCTCTCTCCCCTCACTTCTACCCAAAATAAAGAACAGAAAAGCATAACAGTGTTCTTATTGCACAAATTTCCATTAAAAGATCTCCCTCTCTATCCAATGTCTAGGCTTTACCTACATGGGCTGAAGATGAGTGATACGACTAAGATCTGAGGGTTGGTTATGGTTTTGATGAAATTTCCACATTTTTTTTTCAAGTGTTTCCTTTTAAAGGTAGAAGGAATTATTACCCATTATTCTTAGCTATAAGGAAAAATATAGCCAAAATTCTGAAACAATCTCATATAGTTTATATAAAATTCATAGTGAAGACCTACAAAGGCTGTTATTTTATGAGCAAGTCTTGGAAATAACAATTTTCTTTGAAATACTATTTGTTATGAGAAAATACTATATAAATTACTCCTACGTTTAGCCTTTGTGCAAAGAAAACATATGCCTGAAACATACAAAATGGTACTGTACTGCTTTTTCCTGGATGATATGTTCATGTGTATCTCTGTTTAAGAGAACATGGAAACTATTTTATGTCTTCATCACTTCTATTTTTAGAAATAGAAATTTTGCTAAACTCTCCTACTTAGTTCTCAAGTGTACAGATGAATTATATTGCAGCCAAATAAATCAAACTGATGTTGAATGATCAATGTGACGTTTATTTAGGATATGGAATATGTGGCAATTCCATTTTATCCTGCTTCCTATTATAGTGGCAATCATGTGCCTTTTAGCTCATGGTAATCACTGGTTATTAGAATTAATCATATCATCCTCACCATAATATTACATTTATTTTTATTAGCTTCTTTTACACAAGGGAGCTGTGTAGGTTATTGTGTAAGCATAGAAAACTGACATGTGCTGTCCTTCAGGGTTTTCCATTTGAAGCCAAGCAATTCAAATAACAGTCTCATTGGAATGAAGACCATTTTATAGTCATAATTATCTCCATAATCACCATCATCATCATGAATGACTACAATGTGCTGAGTTTATACCAGGTGCTTTAATTATAATATCTATAATTGTCAAGTAACACTATTGCTGTGGTGCCTCTCAATTTTCTCTTTTTACAACATGTGAGGGTTTCACTAACTAATGGAGTAGTTGGGAAATTCGGCCTCACTACGCTTAGAGCCTAAGTCTTCTCTTGTGCTTCCTGAGTAGGGGTTCACTGGTGTTATTAGACTCTCCATTGACTGACAGAGCTTAGAACAGAATGACACAGACCCAACACCCTTCCTGGATCCTGTAAGTCCCCAGCAGACCAATATGATTAACTATACTGTACACAAGATATTTTGGAAAATTTTTAAAAAGGAGGTAAGACAATGTCAGATGGGCATAAAATGAAAATCAACTAAGGGGAATATTCAGGTTAATGTAGCTATTACTCCATATAGAACAAAATATGTGGAAACCCCTTCATCTCTATGTGAAGATTATCTTAAGATGACATTTTACTTCTGACCTGACTCTTGAGATTGGCATCCTCTCTCTCCTCACACACCTAACCCATCTTCAACTTTTTTTATGTAATTTTATTCAACTAGTTTCTTTTTATCATTATACTTTAAGTTCTGGGATACATGTGCAGAACATGCAGTATGTTACATAGGTATACACGTGCCATGGTGGTTTGCTGCACCCATCAACCCATCATCTACATTAGGTATTTCTCCTAATGCTATCCCTCCCCTAGCCCACTACCCCCTGACAGGCCCCGGTATATGATGTTCCCCTCTCTGTCCATATGTCCTCATTATTCAACTCCAACTTATGAGTGAGAACCATGCAGTTGCATGGTTTTTAGTGAGTTTCTTAATCCTGAGTTCTAATTTCATTGCACTGTGGTCTGAGAGACTGCATGTTATGATTTCCATTTTTTGCATTTGCTGAGGAGTGTTTTACTTCAAATTATGTGGTCAATTTTAGAATAAGTGAGATGTGATGCTGAGAAGAATGTATATTCTGTTGATTTGGGGTGGAGAGTTGTGTAGATGTCTGTTAGGCCTGCTTGCTCCCAAGCTGAGTTCAAGTCTTAAATATCCTTGTTAATTTTCTTTCTCGTTGTTCTGTCTAATATTGACAGTGGGGTGTTGGGGTCTCCCACTATTATTGTGTGGGAGTCTAACTCTCTTTGTAGGTCTCTAAGAATTTGCTTTATGAATCTGGGGGCTCCTGTATTGGGTGCATATATATTTAGGATAGTTAGCTCTTCTTGTTGCATTGATCCCTTTACTATTATGTAATACCCTTCTTTGTCTTTTTCGATCTTTGTTGGTTTAAAGTCTGTTTTATCAGACACTAGGATTGCAACCCCTGCCTTATTTTGCTTTCCATTTGCTTGGTAAATATTCCTCCATCTCCTTATTTTGAGCTTATGTGTGTCTTTGCACATAAGATGGATCTCCTGAATACAGCACATCGATGGGTGTTGACTCTTTATCCAATTTGCCAGTCTGTATCTTTTAATTGGGGCATTTAGCCTGTTTACATTTAAGGTTAATATTGTTAAGTGTGACAATTTCAGTAGCTTGTATGGGAAAACTCCAATACAGCCACTGAAAACTTGTGTAGGGCCTTATATTTCTGAAGGTTGTTACTTTCTGACCATATTCACAGGTTTAAGAGGGAGAAAACAGCTTTCCTTTGAGGATGAATAAGTGAGAATCTTTCAGGCTTAGCTTCGCCCTACCACAGGTTATCTATAAGGTTAGCATATTTACAAAGGCCAACAATTTCTCTGAGACCTCCCACCCTTCCTCTCTTCTCCCTCGGCGTTCTACTGAGAATCATTTGGCTCTCACCTGCCTATATCAAAGTGCAGCAGTCTCACAAATTACCCAAACAGCCTTGTATTAATATTTCTCTCTACTCTTTATTATCTGCACCACAGGTTTTGCATCAGGTCTCTTATGATGTAGAATAAGAGAGAACATGATTTCAACATTGCTATAAATGAGGAATTATTGTTACTAATTTATAGATAAGCAAAATGAGACACATCTGGATGTGAATCTCAATATCATTATTTACTTGCCTTGGATAGTCATTTAATTGGGCAACTCACTTGAACTTCTGGGACCTCTGATTTCTCATCTGTAGAATAATACCTACCTTGGAAGATTATTCTGAGAAGTAGAGTAATGAATAAAAAACACATAGAGACACATCTGTAACACAAGAGGTGCTCAGTAATCTGTAAATTTTACTATATTTTTGTATTGACTCACTCCTGTATAGTCATACAGCAATTATGTATCAGACACAGGGTTCATACTCTCAGGCTCTTTCAACTACACTCCTGAAACTACACTATCAATGCAGCTGAAGTAACTAGAAGTATCAATAACATCTAAAACCATTCCAGAACAAAAGAGATTCCACAGCCATAATTAGTAATTTTCCAAGTGCTTCTGAATAATATCTGAGCCTCTCCTTGCAGGAGTATTGGATGAGAGACAGGGAAACCAGATACCTCAACTTTCAGGCATTACCTGTAAAGCCAAAAAATGGCAACTGGAATATCTCCTTTAGAAGTTTTCCAGAAATAGACTTTGTAATACAAGGGACTTCCTTATAGGCATGAAACTGGCAAATCCTTCATTAGGAATGAATAATACTCAGTTTCACGACATACATTAACACATGTGATTATATTACCAGAAATCCTCTGAGTAAATTGTTAACAGGTAAGAAATGTTAATATTAATAAATAAATATCAATATATTAATAGAATGTATTGGTATTTCCACTTTAATATTCTAAGAGGACCTACTGTTTTATAATGCTTGGGGAAAAATCCAGAAATCCTACCATATACATTCATACATGTGTTTAGTTAGAATTTCAACAATTTGGGAGAAAACTGTTCTCTTTCCAGTCAATGATTAGTGTTATGGTAATTATGTCCTAAAATTGAAACCATGTAAGCTTTTTTATCATTATGAGTTACTATAAAAATAGCTATATTGTTATAAAAATACTTTATTGTATTTTTCAATTAATTCCCTATAGATGCATATTGGTATCAGTGTTTTCCTACAATTTTCCAAGAATTAGATTTTGTGACACATATGCTCTTAGTTTAAAGAAGTAATTCTTAGCCCTGTCACTAAAGCAAAGATATATATAATCCTCTCAGCCCTCTAAATTTTATTATATGGTAGTATTTTATTATGAACGTGCTGCTTATAAATCTGAGCTATTTAAATAAAGTAAAGGTTACTTGTACATTAAATATAATAACATTAATGTTTTTAGGTTTTAATATATAAAATTGTGAGTATAAGATCATATGATTCTTCTCTAATCTAAGAAATGCGTGTTGCCTAATAGCAGCAATATTTGCTGAAATACAGTAGCATGATTTTAACAATGCTGTGTTTATGCGAAATTCTTTAATCCTCTGGGAAATGGGAAAGGATGTGAATTAGTGTCCTCTGGCTGCTGTAATACAAACTGTGTTGCTTAAAACAACAGAAATTTATTGACTTACAGTTCTGGAGGCTAAGAGTCCAAAATTAAGGTATCAGCATAGTCGTTTATTTCTGAGGACTCTGAGGAAGAATCTGTTCCAAGCCTCTCAAAATTTTAGCTACTGGTGACAGCCGGCAATGCTTAAGGCTCCTTGACTTGTAGATGGAGCACTCCAGCCTCTGCCTCTGTCATTACATGGCATTCTGTCACACCAGAATCACCTTTCGTGTCTACATTTCTACAGATAGTTTCTTCAAGGCAATCTAGCTTTTTCTATTCTGTGCCTCAAATCTTTTTGCCTCTACCCATTATCCAACTTGAAAGCCGCTTTCACATTTTTAAGTATTTGCTCCAGCAGCACCCCTCTTCCTGGTACCAAAATCAGTATCAGTCAGAATTTCCAGAGAAACAGAGCTAATAGAATATTTAAAGAGGGAGAAAGAGAGAAACGTTGTTCGAGTTTAAGGAATTGGCTGAAGCTACTGAAGGAATTAGCAAGTCTGAAATCTGGAGTACAGGCTGGCAAGCTGGAACCTCAGGCAGGATTTATGTATTCTAGTCTTGAGAAAGAATTCCTTTTCCTCTGAGGAACCTCAGTTTTTGCCATTAAGGCCCTCAACTGATTAAATGAAGCCCATCCATGTTATCCATGGTAATCTACTTAAAGTCAACTGATTATAAATGTTAATCACATCCACAAACTACCTTCAAAGCAACATCTAAAGTAATGTTAGATCACACAAGTGGACACCAAAGTCTTGCCAAGCTGACACATAAAATTAACCATCATCAGGTAGGAGACAGGCAGCTGTGAACCAACGAAACCAGATCATAGAGACAAGGTCTGAAATGAAAGGTAGAAGGTAGAGAAACTGGTGACATGTAAAGCCTTTGGCATACATTTTGTAGGTTTCCAAGGACCTCTAGAATGAGTAGGTGGGAGCTTTTCATAGGCAATATAAAAGATAATAATAGCAATAATAATAGCCAACATTTATTGAGCTTCTAAATTTTCTTGATACCACACCTACAAAGTAATGGCTGTTGTCATTTTCATTATCTATAAAAGAAAATTTAGGCAAAGAGAAGTCAAGGAACTTTTCTAGTTCACAAAGCTAGTAGGTAGCTGAGACTGGATTTAAACCTAGGTATCTTGGCTTTGGGGCCCATGCTCCCAACCATCAAACCACTAGCAATGCTGATGCCTCCTTCTCTCTTTTGGCTTCCCAAGAAGCTGTTATACTGTCTTTCTACTGCCTTAACGTGGCTTATCTAAGATCAGTGAGACAAGGAGAAGTACATGCTTTGAACATTTGAAGGATCTATAGTCTAAGTTAAAGGAATTACGTATACTCACATTACAAATTAGTGCAGTAATTCAGTAACACTAAAAAACCACTGAACAATGAAAAACAGAATGAAGCTGAAAAGAGGCAGTTGGGCTTGAAACACTAAGAAAAGCTAGCACAAAAGTTGATCTTTAAGTCAGATTCTGTGTACAGATAGAGCAAAATGAGGCATGAATTAAAAGCACCTAGTCATAATAGGAAGAGCTGATATTTGTTTAATCAGTGTAGACCATACCAAACAAATGTGGAAACTTTTGGGGGCAAAAGGTGAACTTTAGGGAATAGGTATTCTCTCAGAGTTTACTTGCATTTTTGAGGAAGTGAAAATATCAGAGCAAATATAAAAAATTCAGTGCATCTTGATAGGTACTGGAGGTCTAGATTTATATAATGCAACCTATTATCTCACTTAATTTATTTAAAAACTATTGATTTAACATCCACTTGCTGGGAGGTGCTCTTCTAGATGCAGTGAATAATCAGAAAAATCCCCTTTCTCACATAGCTCACATATGGACACAATAACAAATAATAAATTATTTGATGTGGTTTGTTAGATGGTGTAAGTACTATGAGTACAATAAATAAGAAAATGAGCTAAAAATCATGGGGCAAAAAGTGAAAAAGACTGATGAGAATCTGTTTGGAGACCCAGAAGGTGAGGGGAAAAAAAACAAAAAAAGAGCAAAAGAAAGGATAATGGCTACAACGTTTCCAGAATCGATAGAAGGCATCAATCTTTGTGGATGGAAGACTTAAGACTTCCCGACACCAAATAGCATCTAAGTGAGAAACAGATGTGGTAATCAGAGGTAAGTGTTCTAAGATCACTGTATTATTCATTACCAATACTAAAATAGAGTAACATTTGATAGGTTAAGTTTTCCAAGATAATTAGTAATTAGTTCACAGGTAACACAGTAGCTAAGCATAGAGCAGACTCCACCTCAAGGCGATAATCAGAGCTGTCTTCTACCTGCTCAAGAAGCTAACTTTTAAATTTTCAGGACTTTTGGCAACCAGTTATTAAACGATCAGAAGCTTCAAGTCAGCCATGGTAGGAGTATTCACACCACAGAAATCAATGAACACTAGCACTGAGCCAGTTTTTAAACATTTACAAACACACCACAGCTCTGAGTCCTGTACTCTTATCTCTATGATACACCTTTTCATAATATGTCTTTGCAACATAAGCTCATTGAAAAGCAAAGACAAATTTCTGAAATGTTTTTGTGTTCCCTGCAGAACTGGGCATATGTTCCTCAAATATTCCCTTGCTTAATACTGAAAGTAAGGCCAATGCTAGTCCTTAATTCCTAAGGAAGAAATAAAACTTTACAATTAGCTTAATTAGTTACCATCAGAAAACAACACATCTCTTGGCTCTCAGTAAATAATATGCATTACTAATGCCTCAAAATAACGTTAATACACGTATCACTTATTTATGAGTAGAATGTAGTCAGGTAACTTTTCAGTGTTTCAAAATGAAAATCTAGAGGTAATAATTGCAAAAACAAATGCATAAAAATGAGAGTATATTGACTGTTTCAATGATAAATAAACATTTTCCTAGATGTCAGGAAAGTGTCATAGAGAAGGCAAGGTCCGTCTTCCCAGAGTAAGCTCCCTCTCAAGCCACAGAGAAAGAATTATCAGTCTGTTTAGAGAAGAAAATGAAAACATACAAGGCAAAAAAGGGGAAGATAGAAATCAAGGTTTAATTAATTTGTTAAAAAAAATCCCTGAAAATTATTTTTTGGGGTTTGCATGGCAGAGAAGCCACAGTGGATAAAACACAATGTGTACACAAACACAGTCTCTCTAGATTGGATAAATTAGATGGTTAATAGACAGACAGATTGACCAATCAGTGTTGTAATGCAGATTTCCATTTTGAGTTATAGATAAGACGACAGCATTTGAAGGAACAGTGTCACGAGATCATTTTTGAAAAATCTGATAGAATTTTGAAAAGTGCAAGTTAAAGTAAAACTGATGTACTTTGAGCCAACAACTATTCAGATAGAGATTACAGATAAAGAATATAATTTAAAGTCATTTGATGAGAACTAGTTAACCCATCAAAAAGTGGTACAGATTCTGCAGAAATTTTAATCTGATTCTAAAAGAAATTTCAAAATTGATTAAAAACAATCTCCCAACCATGTCTCTTTTTTCCCCTTATTTTTAAAACATAAGCTCTCAACATTTGATCTACTATGTCTCTCTCAGCTTGTGATGAGGAAACCTATTCCATGATTTAAAATTCACCTCCCACAAGCTGAAAAAATTGTGGTGAGCAATTCTACTTAGTCAAAAGTTAAATTAGAAAAGTTCTCACATGACTTCCATCTCCCTCCATTCTACTTCTATAATTAATCAACATACATAAGCCTACATTAAGACCAAAATCCTTGTAGGCTGATACCCAGTTTTCTTTTCCATTTTCCACCTCCACACATTGACACTTGTAATTTTAGAAAATGGTATTTGGAACTGAGGCCACATTGAACAATCAACATAATAAAATGTGAGGGTACTGATCAGGTATTGTCTATTCTTCAAAGGAAAGGATCCTTTAGTTATATTTTTATGAAATTAGATAACAGAAATAATGCTAAAATTAGAAGTCAAACAGCCATTTTATCTAATACTTCTTTTCACATGGCTTAAAGATGACTGTAATGTTTGTAGGAGATAAAACTTCTTTTTCATCTTAATATAAAATCTTCTTTTTAATCTTAAAAAATCTATCTGCTGCTTTTGAATTAAACAAGCATAAAAAAGAGATTCATTTTAAGCTTGTAAAAATTGTTTCAACCTTTACTCAGATACTCCAAACCAATATTTTTAGAATGCAAAGTAAGCACATGTAATGAGAAATGTAATAATTTTTAAACTGGAAATAATTAATTTTTGAAATGAAGCTTTTTATGAAAGTCAAATACTGTAGAATTCAGTGTTCTTTCCCTCAGTGATTTAAGCGCACCCCAAAGTGTAATTATCTGAAAAATTACATTAAAATGATGTGGTCATATTTATTTCTAGATTCAGGCCAAATGGATTCCAACAAGATATCAAGTAAAGGATGTAGAGAGTAAGTTAGATTGATTTAAATTATCACAGACCCAAGACATTACTTCAGGAGATTTTAGAGTATCACTACCTCCCTCCCATTTCCAAACACCCAAATCTTCTGGAAGAGAGATCAATGGGCTTATCGTGCAAACAAAATCTCTAGGTATGTTCTCTAGTTGCCCCACCACATCCCTCCACCTAAAATTGAGCCAGATCCTTATTCTGAAATCTTTCGTATATAGAAGTTCTACAGCCTAAACTTAACAGCTTTTGTAGTAACCAGCTATTCTTTATATAATAAGGAAAGCTAGAATATTCTCTGAAATTAGTGATTTTCACACTTATTCACATGGCTGGTGCAGGATCACAGAGTTACAAAGAGAGTTACAATGATTTTCACTGAATTGAAAAAAGTAAGGTTATATGGTGAATATGTAGGCATGTGTCTATGCATCCATTTAATGGTATTAATATTTACTTTTTAATGAAATACTGATTAGAGATTCTACTTTTTGAATGTTTAACCTGTAAAAAATAAAGTTTGACAACTCAGGAAAATAAAAGATTTCAGGGTTCACTTTTCTTAAGAATTCACTTTGGATAATATTAAGACTTCATTTGGACATTTAATTCTCTTCAACAAGAATTAGCAAAATATCTTTTTGTCTTTTACTTTGTGTCAATGAAAGGTTTAAAATAATACGAGTTTAGCTGCTTGCTCCTAGTGAATGTGGAAATTGATGTAAAAAGCTAAAAACTGACTTCACCGAGGTATGGGTCTACTTAAAGTATTTGGTATGACCAAGTAGAAAAGAGCATCATTGTTGGACTCACAGCACTCTCCCTTTCCCCTCCTTCTGCCTAAACTGACTCAGAGCCCAATGTCCAAAGATTTGTTTATTCTTTATTAAGGATAACATTAATTTCCCCATCTACACAGTTTGACCTCATGATATCTTGGGGTCTGCTTAGTTTTGTGTTTTGTTTTCTGTTCAATTTTTTTTAATATTTTTAATTTTTGTGGGTACATAGTAGGTGTATGTATTTATGGGGTATATGAGATGTTTTGATATAGGCATGCAATGTGAAATAAGTACATCATGGAGAATGGGGTAACTATTCCCTCAAGCATTTATCCTTTGTGTTACAAACAATCCAATTATATCTTTTAAAAGTTATTTTACAATGTACAATTATCATTGATAATAGTCACTCTGTTGTGCTATCAAATAGTAAGTCTTATTCATTCTTTCAAACGATTTTTTTGTAGCCGTTAACCATCCCTCACCTCCCATCCCCACTCCCCACTACCCTTCCCAACCTCTGATAACCATTCTTCTTCACTCTCTATTTCCATGAGTTCAATTTTTTTTTTATTTTTTAGACTCACAGATAAATGAGAACATGCAATGTTTGTCTTTCTGTACCTGGCTTATTTCGCCTAAGATAATGATATCCAATTCCATCCATGTTGTTGTACATGACTGGATCTTATTCTTTTTTATGGCTGAACAGCACTTGACTATGTATATGTGCCAAATTTTCTTTATCTATTCTCCCATTGATGGACACTTAGGTTGTTTCCAAATACTAGCTATTATAAACAGTGCTCAAAGAAACATAGGAGTGCAAGTATCTCTTTGATACATTGATTTTTTTTCTTTTGAGTATATACCCAGCAGTGGGATTGCTGCATCATATGGTAGCTCAATTTTTAGTTATTTGAGGCACTTCCAAACTATTCTCCATAGTGATTGTACTAATTTACTTTTCCACAAAGAGTGCACAAGGGTTCCCTTTTCTCCCCATCCTCGCCAACATTTGTTATTGCCTGTTTTTTGGATATAAGCTATTTTAACTGGGGTGCAAATAATATGTTATTGTAGTTTTGATTTGCATTTCTCTGATCAGTGATGTTGAGCACCTTTTCATATGCCCATTTGACTTTTGTATGACTTCTTTTGAGACATATCTATTCAACTCTTTTGTCCATTTTTAAATGGATTATTAGATTTTTTTCCTATAGAGTTGTTTGAACTTTATGTATTCTGGTTATTAATCTTATGTAAGATGGAGAATTTGCAAGTATTTTCTCCCATTCTGTAGTTTGTCTGTTTACTTTGTTAAATTATCATTTGCCGTCCAAAACCTTTTTAACTTGATGTGATCTCATTTGTCCATTTTTGTTTTGCTTGCCTGTGCTTGTGGGGTATTGCTCAAGAAATCTTTGCCCAGACCAATGTACTGGAGAGTTTTGCCAATGTTTTCTTGTAGTGGTTTCATGGTTTGAAGTTTTAGATTTAAGTCTTTGATTTGATTTTTATATATGGCTGGAGATAGGGGTCTAGTGTCTAGTATCATTCTTTAGCATATGGATGTCCAGTTTTCCCAGCATCATTTATTGAAAAGACTTTTTCCCTAGTGTATGTTTTTGGCACCTTTGTCAAAAAATGAGTTCACTGTAGGTGTGTGGATTTGTTTCTGGATTCCCTACTCTGTTCCATTGGTCTACATGTCTGGTCTTATGCCAGTACCATGCTGTTTTGGTTACTATAGCTCTGCAGTATAATTTGAAGTCAAGTAATAAAATTTATCCAGTTTTGTTCTTTTTGCTTAAAGTAGCTTTGGCTATTCTGGGCGTTTTGTAGTTCCATATAAATGTTAGGATTGTTTTTTACTATTTATTTGAACAACATCATTGGTATTTGATAGGGATTGCATTTAATCTGTAGGTTGCTTTGAGTAGTATGGACATTTTGACAATATTCTTTCAATTCATGAACATGGAACGTTTTTTAAATTATTTTTTGGCATCTTCTTCAATTTCCTTCATAAACATTTTATAGTTTTCATTTAGAGATTATTCACTTCTTTGGTTAATTCCCAGGTATTTAATTTTATGTGTGGCTATTGTAAATGGAATTACTTTCTAAATTTCTTTTTCACATTGTTCAATGTTGACATATAGAAACACTACTGATTTTTGTATGTTGCTTTTGTATCCTGCAATTTTACTGAATTTGTTAATCAGGCCTAATAGTTCTTTTGTGGAATCTTTAGATTTTCTAAGTATAAGATTATATCATCTGCAAATGAGGATAATTTGACTTCCTCCTTTCCAATTTGAATGTTATTTACATCTTTCTCTTGTGTGATTACTCTAGCTAGGACTTCCAGTACTATATTCAATTAACAGTGGTGAAAGTGAGCATCCTTGTCTTGTTCCAGATATTAAAGACCTTCAGTTTTTTTCCCCCAATTGATTATGACACTAGTTATGTGTCTGCCATACATGGCTTTTATTATGTCAAGATATGTTATCTCATACCCAGTTTTTTGAGGGTTTTTATCATGAAGGGATGTTAAATTTTATCAAGTGCTTTTTCAGCATCAATGGAAATGATCATATGGTTTTTATCCTGCATCCTGTTGCTATTATGTATTACACTGAATGACTAGCATATGTTGAACCATCCTTGCATCCCAGGGATAAATCTCTCTTGGTCATAATGGATGATCTGTCTAATGTATTACTGAGTTCAGTTTGCTAATATTTTGTTGAGGATATTTGCATTAATATTCATCTGAGATATTGGCCTGTAATTTTCTCTATTTTTTTTTTTTTTTGGAATTGAACAATGAGAACACTTAGACGCAGGAAGGGGAACATCACACACCAGGGCCTGTCGTGGGGTGGGAGGAGCGGGGAAGGATAGCATTAGGATATATACCTAATGTAAATGATGAGTTAATGGGTGCAGCACACTAACATGGCACATGCATACACATGTAACAAACCTGCGAGTTGTACACATGTACCCCAGAACTTAAAGTATAATAAAAACAAAGAAAAGAAAAAAAAATTCTCTTTTTTGATGTGCCTTTGTCTGGTTTTGGTGTCAGGTTAATACTGGCCTGGAGGAATGAGTTTGGAAGTATTTCTTCCTCCTCTATTTTATGGAATAATTCGAGTGGATTGGTAGTAGTTCTTCTTTAAATGTTTGGTAGAATTCAGCAGGGAAACCATTGGGTCCTGGGCTTTTCTTTAGTGGGAGATTTTCTATTACAGCTTTCATCTGGTTACTTTTTATTGGTCTTTTCAGGCTTTGGATTTCTTCTTGATTCAATCTTTGTAGGTTGTATGTGTCTAGAAATTGGTCAATTTTTTCTAGACTTTTCCAATTTATTGGCATATAGTTGCTCATAATAGACACTAATGATCCTTTGAGCTTCTATATTATCAGTTGTAATGTCTCCCTTTCAATTCTCATTTTACTTATTGGTATCTTCTTTATTTTCTTTTCAGCCTGGCTAAAGGTTTGTCAATTTTGTTTAACTATTAAAAAAACTTTTTCTGTTGCATTGTTCTTTTGCATTTTTTTATTTCAATTTCATTTATTTCTGCTTTGATCTTTGTTTTCTTCTACTAATTTTGGGTTTGGTTTGTTCTTGCTTTTCTAATTCTTTAAGACACACTGTTAGATTTTTTATTTAAAAATTTTCCCCTTTTTTCATGTAGTTACTAACAGCTATAAACCTCCCCCTGAATACTGCTTTTACTGTATACCATAGGTTTTGGTACGCTGCATTTCCATTATCATTTATTTCAAGAAATTTTAAAATTTCCTTCTTAATTTCTTCATTGAACCACTGGTCATTCAGGAGCATATTGTTTAATTTCCAAGTTTATGTATAGTTTCCAAAATTCCTCTTGTTATTTATTTCCAGTTTTATGTTACTATGGTCAGAGAAAGTGATTGATATTATTTCAATTTTTTGAACGTTTTAAGACTTATATTGTGACCTTACATATGGTCTGCCCTTGAGAATTATCCATATGTTGAGGAAAAGAATGTGTACTCGGCCGCCATTAGATGAAATGCTCTGTAAAT
Source organism: Pan paniscus (assembly GCF_029289425.2). NCBI lineage: Eukaryota > Metazoa > Chordata > Mammalia > Primates > Hominidae > Pan > Pan paniscus. The sequence continues at coordinate 115,457,396 of NC_073253.2, read as the reverse complement.
GTCTAACAGATCCATTTGGACTATTGTACAGATTAAGTGCAATATTTCTTTTTAAAAATTTTTTTTATTATACTTTAAGTTCTAGGGTACATCAGAGAAATGCAAATCAAAACCACAATGAGATACCATCTCACACCAGTTAGAATGGTGATCATTAAAAAGTACAATATTTCTCTGTTGATTTTCTGTCTGGAAGATGTTTCCAATGCTGAAAATGGAGTGTTGAAGTCTCCAGCTATTATTTATTGTATAGTGGGCTCTCTCTCTCTCTTTAGCTCTAATAACATTTGCTTTATATATCTAGGTTCACCAGTGTTAGATGCATATATATTTATAATTGTTATGTTCTCTTGCTGAATTGACACCTTTGTCATTATATAATGACCTTCTTGGTGCCTTCTAAAATTTTTTAATTGAAATCTATTTTCTCTGGTATAACTATAACAACTCTTAATCTTTTTTAGTTTCTGTTGGCATGGAATATCTTTTCTCATCCCTTTATTTTCAGTCTTTGTATGTCTTTAGAGATGAAGTGTATTTCTTGTAGGCAACAGATCAGTGGGTCTTGTTTTTCCCTTTGTGTACATTCTGCCACACTATGTCTTTAGATTGGAGAGTTTAATCCATTTACAATAAATGTTATTATTGTTAAGTAAGGATTTACTCCTACCATTTTCTTACTTTCTGGTTGTTTTGCGGTCTTCTCTTCCTTTTCTTTCTTTCCTGTCTTCATTTAGTGAAGCTGTTTTTCTCTGGTGATAGGATTTAGTTTCTTGCTTTTCATTTTTTGTATATTCATTGCATGTTTTTTGGTTTGAGGTTACCATGAGGCTTGCAAATACTATATTATAACCCATGATTTTAAACTGATAACAGCTTAATAATGTTTTCATAAAGAGACAAGCAAAAAGAAAAGTAATAAAAATACTACACCCTGCTGGTAGAGCCAAGATGGCCAAATAGGAATAGCTCCAGTCTACAGCTCCCAGCGTGAGCGATGCAGAAGACGGGTGACTTCTGCATTTCCATCTGGGTTACTGGGTTCATCTCACTAGGGACTGCCAGAAAGTGGGCGCAGGACAGTGGGTGCAGTGCACCGTGCACGAGCCGAAGCAGGGCGAGGCATTGTCTCACTTGGGAAGTGCAAGGGGTCAGGGAGTTCCCTTTCCTAGTCAAAGAAAGGGGTGACAGACGGCACCTGGAAAATTAGGTCAATCCGACCAGAATATTGTGCTTTTCTGACGGGCTTAAAAAACGGTGCACCAAGAGATTATAACCCGCACCTGGCTCGGAGAGTCCTATGCCCACAGAGTCTCGCTGATTGCTAGCACAGCAGTCTGAGATTAAACTGCAAGGCAGCAGCAAGGCTAGGGGAGGGGCGCCTGCCATTGCCCAGGCTTGCATAGGTAAACAAAGCAGCCAGGAAGCTCGAACTGCCTGGAGCCCACCGCAGCTCAAGGAGGCCTGCCTGCCTCTGTAGGCTCCACCTCTGGGGGCAGGGCACAGACAAACAAAAAGACAGCAGTAACCTCTGCAGACTTAAATGTCCCTGTCTGACAGCTTTGAAAAGAGCAGTGGTTCTCCCAGCACGCAGCTGGAGATCTGCGAAGGGGCAGACGGCCTCCTCAAGTAGGTCCCTGACCCCTGACCCCCGAGCAGCCTATCTGCGAGGCACCCCTCCCGACTGACATCTCACACAGCCGGGTACTCCTCTGAGACAAAACTTCCAGAGGAACGATCAGACAGCAGCATTCGCGGTTCACGAAAATCCCCTGTTCTGCAGCCACCGCTGCTGCTACCCAGGGAAACAGAGTCTGGAGTGGACCTCTAGCAAACTCCAACAGACCTGCAGCTGAGGGTCCTGTCTGTTAGAAGGAAAACTAACAAACAGAAAGGAAATCCACACCAAAAACCAATCTGTACATCACCATCATCAAAGATCAAAAGTAGATAAAACCACAAAGATGGGGAAAAAACAGAGCAGAAAAACTGGAAACTCTGAAAAGCAGAGCACCTATCCTCCTCCAAAGGAATGCAGCTCCTCACCAGCAACAGAACAAAGCTTGATGGACAATGACTTTGACGAGTTGAGAGAAGAAGGCTTCAGACGATCAAACTACTCTGAGCTACAGGAGGAAATTCAAACCAAAGGCAAAGAAGTTGAAAATTTTGAAAAAAATTTAGAAGAATGTATAACTAGAATAACCGATACAGAGAAGTGTTTAAAGGAGCTGATGGAGCTGAAAGCCAAGGCTCGAGAACTACGTGAAGAATGCAGAAGACTCAGGAGCCGATGCGATCAACTGGAAGAAAGGGTATCAGCGATGGAAGATGAAATGAATGAAATGAAGTGAGAGGGGAAGCTTAGAGAAAAAAGAATAAAAAGAAATGAACAAAGCCTTCAAGAAATATGGGACTATGTGAAAAGACAAAATCTACGTCTGATTGGTGTACCTGAAAGTGACACGGAGAATGGAACCAAAGTTGGAAAACACTCTGCAGGATATTATCCAGGAGAACTTCCCCAATCTAGCAAGGCAGGCCAACATTCAGATTCAGGAAATACAGAGAACGCCACAAAGATACTCCTTGAGAAAAGCAACTCCAAGACACATAATTGTCAGATTCACCAAAGTTGGAATGAAGGAAAAAATGTTAAGTGCAGCCAGAGAGAAAGGTCGGGTTACCCACAAAGGGAAGCCCATCACACTAACAGTGGATCTCTTGGCAGAAACTCTACAAGCCAGAAGAGAGTGGGGGCCAATATTCAACATTCTTAAAGACAAGAATTTTCAAAGGAGAATTTCATATCCAGCCAAATTAAGCTTCATAAGCAAAGGAGAAATAAAATACTTTACAGACAAGCAAATGCTGACCGATTTTGTCACCACCAGGCCTGCCCTAAAAGAGCTCCTGAAGGAAGCACTAAACATGGAAAGGAACAACCCGTACCAGCCACTGCAAAAATATGCCAAATTGTAAAGAATATCGAGGCTAGGAAGAAACTGCATCAACTAACGAGCAAAATAACCAGCTAACATCATAATGACAGGATCAAATTCACACATAACAATATTAACTTTAAATGTAAATGGACTAAATGCTCCAATTAAAAGACACAGTCTGGCAAATTGGATAAAGAGTCAAGACCCATCAGCGTGCTGTGTTCAGGAAACCTATCTCATGTGCAGAGACACACATAGGCTCAAAATAAAAGGATGGAGGAAGATCTACCAAGCAAATGGAAAGCAAAAAAAGGCAGGGGTTGCAATCCCAGTCTCTGATAAAACAGACTTTAAACCAACAAAGATAAAAAGAGACAAAGAAGGCCATTACATAATGGTAAAGGGATCAATTCAACAAGAAGAGCTAACTATCCTAAATATATATGCACCCAATACAGGAGCACCCAGATTCATAAAGCAAGTCCTGAGTGACCTACAAAGAGACTTAGACTCCCACACAATAATAATGGGAGACTTTAACACCCCATTGTCAACATTAGAAAGAGCAACGAGACCGAAAGTTAACAAGGATACCCAGGAATTGAACTCAGCTCTGCACCAAGTGGAACTAATAAACATCTACAGAACTCTCCATCCCAAATCAACAGAATATATATATTTTCAGCACAACACCACACCTATTCCAAAATCAACCACATAGTTGGAAGTAAAGCTCTCCTCAGCAATTGTAAAAAACAGAAATTATAACAAACGGTCTCTCAGACCACAGTGCAATCAAACTAGAACTCAGGATTAAGAAACTCACTCAAAACCACTCAACTACATGGAAACTGAACAACCTGCTCCTGAATGACTACTGGGTACATAACGAAATGAAGGCAGAAATAAAGATGTTCTTTGAAACCAACGAGAACAAAGACACAACATACCAGAATCTCTGGGACACATTCAAAGCAGCGTGTAGAGGGAAATTTATAGCACTAAAAGCCCACAAGAGAAAGCAGGAAAGATCTAAAATTGACACGCTAACATCACAATTAAAAGAACTAGAAAAGCAAGAGCAAACACATTCAAAAGCTAGCAGAAGGCAAGAAATAACTAACATCAGAGCAGAACTGAAGGAAATAGAGACACAAAAAACCCTTCAAAAAATTAATGAATCCAGGAGCTGGTTTTTTGAAAGGATCAACAAAATTGATAGACCACTAGCAAGACTAATAAAGAAGAAAAGAGAGAAGAATCAAATAGATGCAATAAAAAATGATAAAGGGATATCACTACCGATCCCAAAGAAATACAAACTACCATCAGAGAATACTACAAACACCTCTATGCAAATAAACTAGAAAATCTAGAAGAAATGGATAAATTCCTCGACACATACACTCTCCCAAGACTAAACCAGGAAGAAGTTGAATCTCTGAATAGACCAATAACAGGCTCTGAAATTGTGGCAATAATCAATAGCTTACCAACCAAAAAGAGTCCAGGACCAGATGGATTCACAGGCGAATTCTACCAGAGGTACAAGGAGGAACTGGTACCATTCCTTCTGAAACTATTCCAATCAATAGAAAAAGAGGGAAGCCTCCCTAACTCATTTTATGAGGCCAGCATCATCCTGATACCAAAGCCTGGCAGAGACACAACCAAAAAAGAGAATTTTAGACCAATATCCTTGATGAACATTGATGCAAAAATCCTCAATAAAATACTGGCAAACTGAATCCAGCAGCACATCAAAAAGTTTATCCACCAAGATCAAGTGGGCTTCATACCTGGGATGCAAGGCTGGTTCAATATACACAAATCAATAAATGTAATCCAGCATATAAACAGAACCAAAGATGAAAACCACATGATTATCTCAATAGATGAAGAAAAAGCCTTTGACAAAATTCAACAACCTTCATGCTAAAAACTCTCAATAAATTAGGTATTGATGGGACATATTTCAAAATAATAAGAGCTATCTATGACAAACCCACAGCCAATATCATACTAAACGGGCCAAAACTGGAAGCATTCCCTTTGAAAACTGGCACAAGACAGGGATGCCCTCTCTCACCACTCCTATTCAACATAGTGTTGGAAGTTCTGGCCAGGGCAATTAGGCAGGAGAAGGAAATAAAGGGTATTCAATTAGGAAAAGAGAAGGTCAAATTGTCCCTGTTTGCAGATGACATGATTGTATATCTAGAAAACCCCATTGTCTCAGCCCAAAATCTCCTTAAGCTGATAAGCAACTTCAGCAAAGCCTCAGGATACAAAATCAATGTGCAAAAATGACAAGCATTCTTATACACCAATAACAGACAAACAGAGAGCTAAACTCCCATTCACAATTGCTTCAAAGAGAATAAAATACATAGGAATCCAACTTGCAAGGGATGTGAAGGACCTCTGCAAGGAGAACTACAAACCACTGCTCAAGGAAATAAAAGAGGATACAAACAAATGGAAGAACATTCCATGCTCATGGGTAGGAAGAATCAATATTGTGAAAATGGCCATACTGCCCAAGGTAATTCATAGATTCAATGCCATCCCCATCAAGCTAGAAATGACTTTCTTCACAGAATTGGAAAAAACTACCTTAAAGTTCATATGGAACCAAAAAAGAGCCCGCATCACCAAGTCAATCCTAAGCCAAAAGAACAAAGCTAGAGGCATCACGTTACCTGACTTCAAACTATACTACAAGGCTACAGTAACCAAAACAGCATGGTACTGGTACCAAAACAGAGATATAGATCAATGGAACAGAACAGAGCCCTCAGAAATAATGCCGCATATCTACAACTATCTGATCTTTGACATACCTGAGAAAAACAAGCAATGGGGAAAGGATTCCCTATTTAACAAATGGTGCTGGGAAAACTGGCTAGCCATATGTAGAAAGCTGAAACTGGATCCCTTCCTTACACCTTATACAAAAATTAATTCGAGATGGATTAAAGACTTAAATGTTAGACCTCAAACCATAAAAACCCTAGAAGAAAACCTAGGCATTACCATTCAGGACATAGGCATGGGCAAGGACTTCGTGTCTAAAACACCAAAAGCAATGGCAAAAAAAGGCAAAATTGACAAATGGGATCTCATTAAACTAAAGAGCATCTGCACAGCAAAAGAAACTACCATCAGAGTGAACAGGCAACCTACACAATGGGAGAAAATTTTTGCAACCTACTCATCTGACAAAGGGCTAATATCCAGAATCTACAATGAACTCAAACAAATTTACAAGAAAAAAACAAACAACCCCATCAAAAAGTGGGCGAAGGACATGAACAGACACTTCTCAAAAGAAGACATTTATGCAGCCAAAAAACACGTGAAAAAATGCTCACCATCACTGGCCATCCGAGAAATGCAAATCAAAACCACAATGAGATACCATCTCACACCAGTTAGAATGGCAATCATTCAAAAGTCAGGAAACAACAGGTGCTGGGGAGGATATGGAGAAATAGGAACACTTTTACACTGTTGCTGGGACTGTAAACTAGGTCAACCATTGTGGAATTCAGTGTGGCGATTCCTCAGGGATCTAGAACTAGAAATACCATTTGACCCAGCCATCCCATTACTGGGTATATACCCGAAGGACTATAAATCATGCTGCTATAAAGACACATGCACGCGTATGTTTATTGCGGCACTATTCACAATACCAAAGACTTGGAACCCACTCAAATGTCCAACAATGATAGACTGGATTAAGAAAATGTGGCACATATACACCATGGAATACTATGCAGCCCTAAAAAATGATGAGTTCATGTCCTTTGTAGGGACATGGATGAAATTGGAAATCATCATTCGCAGTAAACTATCGCAAGAACAAAAAACCAAACACCGCATATTCTCACTCATAGGTGGAAATTGAACAATGAGAACACATGGACACAGCAAAGGGAACATCACACTCTGGGGACTGTTGTGGGCTGGGGGTCGGGGGGAGGGATAGCTTTAGGAGATATACCTAATGCTAAATGACGAGTTAATGGGTGCAGCACACCAGCATGGCACATGTATACATATGTAACTAACCTGCACATTGTGCACATGTACCCTAAAACTTAAAGTACAATAAAATAAAATAAAAATAAAAATAAAATACTACACCCTAACTTCATCCTCTGCTTTTTAACTTTTATTTATTTCCATTTTCATCTTACTGTACTACGTCATGAAAATTTGTAGTAGATGTTATTTTTTATTGGTTCATCATTTATTCTTTTCACTTAGGATAAGAACAGTTTGCACACAATAGTTACAGTGTTATATTCTGTTAATATGTAATAACATATTAGCATATTTATTAGTGTTATAAATTCTGTTCATCATTTATTCTTTCTACTTAGGATAAGAATAGTTGGCACACAACAGTTATAGTTTTATATTATATTCAGTGTTATCATATTCTGTGTTTTTCTGTGTACTTGCTATTACAAGTTTTGTACCTTCAGATGATTTCTTATTGCTCAGTAACATCCTTTTCTTTCTGACTAAAGTACTCCGTTTAGCATTTCTTGTAGGACCAGTCTTGTGTTAATAAAATATCTCAGCTTTTGTCTCAGAAAGTCTTTTTTTCTCCTTTAATTTTGAAGGATATTTCACCACATATACTATTCTAGTGTAAAAGTTTTTTCATTCAGCATTTTGAATATGTCATGCCACTCTCTCCCAGCCTGCAAGGTTTCCACTGAAAAGTCTGCTAGGTCTGCTACCACATGTATTGGAGCTCCATTGTATGCTGTTTCTTTTCTCTTATTGCTTTTAGGATCCTTTCTTTATCCTTCACCATTAAGAGTTTGACTATTAAATGCCATGAGATAGTATTATTTGGGTTAAATCTCCTTGGTGTTGTATAACCTTCTTTATACTTGAATGTTAGTATCTTTCTCTAGGTTTGGGGAGTTCTCTGATATTGTTCCTCTGAACAAAATTTCTACCCCATCTCTTTCTCTACTCCTCTTTAAGGCCAATAACTCTTAGATTTGCCCTTTTGAGGCTATTTTCTAAATCTTGTGCATTTACAAACAGCCTGTCTTCAGGCTCACTAATTCCTTTTTCTACTTAATCAATTATGCTATTAAAAGACTCAAATTCATTCTTCAGTATGCCAGTTGCATTTCTCAACTGTAGAACTTCTGCTTAACTCTTTCAATCTCTTTGTTAAATGTATCCAGTAGAATTCTGAATTTCTTCTCTGTGTTAACTTGAATTTCTTTGCGTTTCCCCAACACAGCTATCTGAAGGTCTGTCTGAAAGGTCACATATATCTGTTTCTCCAGGATTGGTCCCTGGTGCCTTACTTGGTTCATTTTACGAAGTCATGTTTCCTGGATGGTATTGATGCTAGTAGATGTTCTTCAATGTTTGGGCACTGAAGGATTAGGTATTTATTACAATCTTCACAGTCTGCTCTTATAGTACTCATCCTTCATGGGAAGGCTTTCCAGATATTTGAAAGGACTTTGGTGTTGTGACCTAAGCTGTAGCTGCTTAAGGAGGGCCCCAACTTCAGTAACACTTGGTTCTTGCCAACTTGTAGAGATACTGCCCTGGTGGTCTTGGACTAGATCTGGGAAAATTCTCTGAATTACCAGGCACAGACTGTTATTCTCTTCTCTTTCTCCCAAACAGTCTCTCTCTCCATTCTTAGCAACCTAAGCTGGGGATGGAGTGACACAAGCACTGCTGTGGCCACCACAGCTATTACTGCGCCTTGTCAGACCTGAAGCCAGCACGGTACTGGGCCTCACCCAAGGCCTGCTGAAACCACTCACTGGCTACTGCCTAAGTTTGCTGTAAGCCCTGGGGCTCTACAATCAGCCAGTTGCAAAGCCAGCCAGGGCTATGTCCTTCCCTTCATGGCGGTAAGGTCCCCCAGCCCCCAAGTGGGTCCCTGAGGTGCTGTCCAGAAGTCAGGGACTAGAGTCAGAAACCTTAGAAGTCTACCTGGTGTTCTACTGTACTGACACTGAGCTGTCAGTCAAACCACAAGACTCCGTTCTTCCCACTCTTCCCTCCCCTTTCTAAAGGCAGAGGAGTCTCACCTGTGGCCATCACAGGCCATGAGGTGTACTGCCAGACTACTGCAATGTTCTTTAAAGCCCAAGGGCTCTTAAGTCAGTTTGTGGTAAATGCTTCCTAGCCTGGTACTCACCCTTCAGTGTAGTGGGCTCCCCTCTGGCCCAGGGCAGTTCCAGAAATGCTGTCAAAAGAGTCCAGTCCTAGAATCAGGAATCCCAAGAGCCCACTTGGTGCTCTACTACCCTGTGGCTGTCCTGGTACCTACGGTACAAGACAAAATTCCCTTTCATTTCCCTCTGCTTTTCTGAAGCAGACTTTTGCCCCATAGCCACCACAGCTGGTAATGTGCTGAGTCTCATCTGAAGCCAGCATGTCTCAGAGGCTCACTCAAGGCCCTCAACCAAGTACTTGAGTATCACTGATGGTTATTCATGGCCCAAGGGCTCTTCAGTTAGCAGGTGATGAATGATGTAAGCACTGGGTCCTTCAAGGCAGAGGGTTCCCTTCTGGCCCAGGATGTGTCTAGAAATGTTGTCTGGGAGCTAGGGCCTAGAATGGGGGGCCTTAAGACTCTGACCAGTGCCCTATCTTACTGTGGCTGAGCTGGTATCGAAAATGTAAGACAAAGTCTTCCCCACTCTTCCCTCTCCTCTCTTCAAGTGGAAGGAAAGGCTCTCTTTTGAAGCTGTGAGCTGCACAGCTGGGAGTTAGGGGAGGGGTGATGCCAGCACTCCCTTGGCTGCCCCAGCTGCTATCACAATATGTCACATGCCCTCACAGTCCCCAATCTTTGGGCCTAGTTCAGTACTGGAACATGCCTAAGAATTGCAGTCCTTATGGCCTAGACTACCTTTCAAGTTTACTTGGAGACACAGAGCGCTGTAGCCCTTGGTGATGAGGTTTATGGGATCTCAAGTTTGAACTACTGGAATCATTGATTCTCCTCTGCCTAGGGCTGGTTTAAATGCTCTCTTTGTGGGCAGGCAGCAGCTAAATTTGGTCCAGTTTTTCTTTCTGCTCTAATAGGACAGCACTGAGTTCAATGCCTCACAATTGCTGTGTTCTCCCTCCCCACCACCCAGAGACACTCTCTGCTCTACACTTCCACTCTTTTGTATTGCTGGAAGATGCTAAGTAAAAATAAATAAATAAATAAAATAAAGTGCTTCATGTTCAGGCTAGGACACAACTAAATCTAAAATAATGCAACTTATAGATTTCATTTCATGTCTTCTGCTGCCCCTGGTTTCCAAATGTTGGAGTAAGCCACGGTATCTTCAGTTTTCATCCCTTTTCTATATTTGCTCTTTGCCTAGGAAATACTGATTTGTGAATGAGCTGGATATTCCTAAATTTGTATTTATTTTTATGACTTTCAAATTTAACAGGCTTAGGAATCTTGACTTCTCTACTAATACTCAAGGACTCCTCCATAAATGTTAAGATTATCCATGAATTTGTTTAGAACAAAACTTGGAAGTTATCTTTGATTTCTCTCTTTGTTTCAAATTCACATCTAATCCACCAACAAATCTCAACACCTCTATTCATAAATATATCACAAATCTGACTACTTCTAACCACTGATGTAACCTCTCTACACGAGGTGATTATAATTTGCTGCACAGACTAATTCAAATGCACCGTTTGTTTCCATGCTTATACAATTGTCTTCCCACCCTTACTAACTACAGTCTATTTCTAAATCATTCAATGAAGCAAGTGTTATCCTGATACTAAATCCATACAAAATATCACAAGAAAATTACAAATATCCCTCGTAAATATAGTTGCAAAAATACTTAACAAAATATTAACAAATGGCACCAAGCAAGATATAAAAAGGATTATAGACCATGACCAAGTAGAATTTATGACAGGGATGCATGGTTAGTTTAAAATCTGAAATCAAGTAATACATTCCATTAACAGAATCCAGGGGGGAAACATATGATCACTTCAATAGATGCCGAAAAAGGGCTTTTTAAAAATCCACTATCCTTTCATGATAAAAACACGAAACAAACTAGGAATACAAGGGAACTTCCTCAGCATTGTAAAGGGCATGTACAAAAATCCATGGCTAATATCATTCTTAATGGTAAAATATTGAATCTTATTTCCTAAGATACAGAACAACTTAGGGATATCTTCCCTTACCACTTATATTCAATTGTAATCAAGGTTCTATCCAGGGATATTATGCAAGAAAATAAAAGGCATAAAGATTGGAAAGAATGAAGAAAACCAGTCTATTTGGAGATGAAATTGTCTGTATATAGAAAATAATGAGAAACACACAAAAACCTATTAGAATCAATAAATAAGCTTAGCAAGTTTGCTAAGCTCTTAGGATGCAAAATCAATATATGGAAATTAATGTATTTCTATATATTAGAAATGAATAATTCAAAAATAGTTTTTTACAAAACCTCATAGAATTCAAATAAATAAAATTTTAAAATACAACAAATAAATTTACAAATAGAATTTTAAAAAGAAATGCAATATTGGCACACAGAAAACCACAAAACATTGTTGAAATAAATTTATAAAGATCTAAATAAATGGAAAGAACCCCAAGTTCATAGTTCAGAAGACTTAACCTTGTTAAGATAGCAACACTCCCCAAACTGCTCTATAGATTCAACATAATTCCTACCAAAATCCAAAATCTAAGCTGGGTGTTTTTTTTTTTTTAAATAAATTGACACATTGATTCTAAAAAATTTATATGAAAATTAACAGGACCCAGAATAATCAAAGCATTCTTGAAAAAGACCAAATTTGGAAGAGTCACACATCCCAATTGCAAAATGTATTACAAAGCTGCAGTGATCAAGACAGTGTAACACTAGCACAGGAGATCGATTATAGAATTGAGAGTCCAGAAATAACCCATCAAATTTATAGTAAATTGATTTCTGACAAAGGTGCCAAGAAAGAGAAAAGAATAGTCATTTCAAAAAGTAGTGCTGGGACAACTGGATATCCACATGCAAAAGAATGAACCAGGACCACTAGCATATTTATACACAAAAAAATTCAAAATGGTTTATAGTCCTAAATGTAAGAGTTAAAATCACAAAACTCTTAAAGAAAACATAGGAGTAAATCTTTATGATCTTGGGTTAGGTAATGGTTTCTTGGCTATGGCACTCCCTACTCCTTAAGTTGGGGCTATGCATAACAACTTCTTTCCAAGAGTATACAAAGAAGAGAAAAACGCATGGAAAAAGGAGAAAATAATAACTTTCCAGATTCTCAGAGTAAACATCATTAATTAGATGTCATACTGGTAGTTTGTACTTTTGATATAATATGCTGAAAATTGTACTTTGTCTTTGTGATCTTCCCAAAAACTCAGTGTAATTATAACAAAATTACCTGAAAAATTCTATTTCAGGAATACGACAAAATACTTCACTGGTACTACTCAAAACTAGTACTCCTCAAAAACTTCAAGGTCATCAAAAACAAGGACAGTGTTAGAAACTTTTATAGCTTAGAAGTGTCTAATGTGGTATTGAAGAACATCAAATAAAACCTAAGGAAATCTGAATAATGTATGGACTTTGTTTAATAATATTGTATCATTATTTGTTGTAAAAAATGTGCCATATTAATCTGAGATTTTAACAATAGGGGAAATTAGATGTGGGGCACACAGGAGCACTTTTCTGTAAATAAAAAAACTATTCTAAAATTCAAAAGTTTATTTTAAAAAATAGGAAAAAATTTTCCGAAGATTGGAAGATATTCATCAGACTTTTGATTTCATAAGCTGAGATGAAAAAAATCAAAATTGCCCCTTTGGAAATATGTGGAGAAAATACACAACCGTATTCTCACTTTTAGTTTAAACAAGGATCAAGTAGAATATTAAGGAAAGCTTGAACATAGTTGAATTCAGTTGAGTGTGTGTATGTGTGTGTGTGTGTGTGTGTGTGTGTACACCAATAAGAGGAAAGTTAATTCTCTTTACAGCTTCTCTATAGTTCCAACACTCTATCTTATTGACAATATTTAAAAATAAGACATCCACCAAAAATATCTTGAGTTTAAAAATATGAGCCACCAGAGAAAGATATTACAAGAAAACCACAGACCAATACATCTCGTGAACATAGATGAAAAAGTTCTCAACAAAATACTAGCAAATCAAGTCCAACAGTGTATACAAAGAGTTATACACCATGACCAAGAGGGATTTTTTCCAGGTATGCAAACCTAATTCAACATTTGAAAATCAATTAATGTAATCTATCACATAAACAGGCTAAAGAAGAAAAATTACATGGTAATAAACATAGATACAGAAAAAACATTTGACAAAATCTAATATCCATTCATAGTAAAAACTCCCCATAAACTAGAAGTGGAGGGAAGCTTCCTCATTTTGGTTTCTAAAAATCTACAAAAACCTGAGGACTAACATTAAGTTTAGACCTGAGAAATTCAAAGCTTTTCTACTAAAATTAGGAAAAAGGCAAGGATGGCTCCTTTCACTACTTCTTTTCAACATCTACTGGAATCTCTACCTAATACAATATGATAAGAACAGGAAATAAAAAGTATACAGATAGGGAAGGAAAAAATAAAACTATTTTGTTTGCAGTTGATGTGATTCTCTAGGTAGAAAATCTGAAAGAATCAACAAAAAAACTGCTGACACTCACAAGTAATTTTATCAGGTTGCAGGATGCAAGGTTAATACACTTCAGTCAATCACTTTCCTATATACTAGAAATGACTGATTGAAATTTGAAATTAAAAACACAATAACACTTGTATTAGAAATCCCAAAAATGAAAATGAAATAAATCTAACAAAATATGTACAAAATGTTTATGAGAAAACTACAAAACTCTGATGAAAGAAATCAAATAACTAACTAGAGATATGCCATGTTATGGATAGAAAGATCCAATATCAATTGTCAGTATACAGTCCCAATCGAAATCCCAGCAAGTTATTTTGTGAATATTTTCACACTGATTTTAAAGTGTATGTGGAGAAGCAAAAGATCCAGAATTACCAACACAATATTGAAGTAGAAGAACAAAGTTCGAAGAGTAACACTACCCTATTTTAAGATGATAATCAAAGCTACAGTAATCAGGACAATTAGGATGTTATTCGCACAAGAATAGACAAACAGAACAATGGAACAGAATGGAAAGTTCATAAATAGTCCCACATAAATATAGTCAACAGACTTTTGACAAAGGAGGAAAGGAAATACAATGGAGAAAAGAGCTTTTTCAGCAAATGGTATTGGAATAACTGGACACACACACGCAAAAATAAATGAATCAAGACATAGACCTTACACACTTCAAAAAAATTAACTCAAAATGGAATCTGTATCTATATTTAAAATGCAAAATTATAAAACTCCTGGATGACAACTTAGGAAAAAATCTAAATTCCCTTGGGGTTGGCAATGTTTTTTAGATAATCACCAAAGGCATGATCCATGAAAGAAGTAATTGATAAACTGGACTTTATTATGATTTAAAAATTTCTCTCTGCAAAAGACATCCTCAAGAGAATGAAAGGACAAGTTACAGAATGGGAGAAAATATTTGCAGAAGACACATCTGATAATGAACTGTTACCCAAAACATACAAAGAACTCTTGAAACTCAACAAGAACATAACGAATCTGATCAAAAATAATCCAAATATCTTAACAGATACCTCACCAAAGAAAATATATAGATGGAAAATAAGTATATGAAAATGTATCTTTTATGATCTGACATCATATTTCATCAGGGAAACACAAGTTAGAACAATCATGGCCTACCACTACACACCTATTAGAAATTCCAAAATTCAGAACACTGACTACACCAAATGCTGGTGAGGATGTGAAACAATGGGAACTCTCATCCACTGCTACTGGTAATCCAAAATGATACAACCACTTTGGAAGACAGTTTGGCGGTTTCCTACAAAACTAAATGTACTTTTATCATATAACACAGCAATCATGTTCCTTGATATTCACCGAAAGGAGTTGAGAACTTATATGTACACAAAAACCTGCACGTGAATGTCTATAGCAGCTTTATTGATAATTGCTAAAACTTGAAAGCAATAAAAATGTTCGTCAATAGGTGGGGTAAACTGTGGTACATTCAGACAATGGAATATTATTCAGTGCTAAAAAGAAATGAACTATCAGGCCATGAAAAGACAAGTAGGAAACTTAAACGCATATTGCTGAGTAAAGAAGCCTGAAAAGGCTTCATCCTGTATGATTCCAACTATATGACATTCTAAAAAACGCAAAGCTGTGCAGACAGTAAAAACGTCTGTGGTTGCCAGGGGTTGGGGGAAAAATAAATAAGCAGTGCACAGGCAATTTTTAAGTCGGTGAAACTATTCTGTATGATACTATAATGGCAGATACATGCCAGCATGCATTTATCCAAAGCTATAGAATATATGACACCAAGAGTGAACCCTAATCTATATATATAATCTTTATATATAATAAATCTTTTACATACATTATATATAATCTCTCTATAATCTTTATATAATCTAGTTTATAAAATTTATATATGTAATTATATACTTTTATAATAAATTCATAATTTATATGTTTTTATAAAAGCACATTATTGTATATAATCTATGCATTTATATTTATACATACATATTTTTATGAAAAATAATATAAAAGCTAAAAGCAACTTAGAGGTTTAAATGTAATATGTTCATTGATTTTTCTCATTTCATGTATTTATCGAGCAACAGCTACACGCTCTTGTGCTAATGTAAGAGACGGAAAACACAACAATCAAACAAAAACCAAGAAAATAATGGCATACTTGCTCTATCTGCTATGTAGAAAATAAAGTATGTGGTAATGTCTGGAGACCTACTTTGAGCTGAATGATCTTCATTAAGTGATATTTAAAATAAGATCTGAATGATCAGGAAGGCTCTACCATGCTAAAATCTTGAGGACAAGTATTTAAGGCAGAATAAACTACAAATTCTTGGCCTTAAGGTAGGAAAGAGCTTAGTGTGTTCCTGGAACCCAAAAAAAGGCCTGAATAGCTGAAGCTTATTGACAAAGAAGTGGTAGAAAGGGGGGAAAAGTCACAGGTTTAGGCAGAATGCTGTAAGGTAAGTCCTTGTTGCTCTTGGTTAGTTAAGTCTATTTTATGCAGTAGGAGATGGGAAACCATCAAAGGGACTTAAATAGTAGTGGTCTGATATGATTTCCATTTTTAAAAGATCATCTGGCTTCCAGTAGCAGCTCTGAGACATCAAATATTGTTTTTTGGTCTCCACATAACTATGCTTATTTCCCAAGTACAAGGCTAATTCATGAATTTGTGGCTTCAACATTTGCTTTTGACCCACCAATTCAGAAAAACATCTAAGGAGGAAAAATGGAAATCAGCTTCCATTAACAGTTTGTGATTGATGAACTGTGAATACCTTGAACCATGAAAGAAGCAAATCTTATTACACCATAAACCCAATGACATATATTTTCTTCCTAAAGCACAGGTTGTTGTATAGTTCTTCTATCAGGCCACGGATATTGGTTCTCAGCAGAGGAAGTTCATTACAAGCATTACTTTGACTAAAACTAGAGGTTCTTGGGAATTAAGGTAAAATCAGCCGAAAAAGATATGTAAATTAAACACAAATTAGAAAATCCCTAAAAGTCTAGGTTGTCTCTTAGGATAATCTAGTTACAAGCCTCATTCATCTCTTAAACATATATAGGCAGCCTACATAATTTAGACATCAACTGATAAGAAAAACACCTGTGCCACTGACAACCCCTCATATTGGGAGTCATTAGATTTGTTGGGTCTGAATTATTCTGTGAACTGCATATTCAGAGCCACTCTGATATTATCATAGGCATACAGAGAAACTTTCAAACATTCTCTGTAAGTTATACATATTGTGAATGGAAGAAGCCCCTTCCATTATTGAATCAGTCCCCTGCCAAGGCAAAATCAGGTCTTCACACAATAGAATGCACCCTATTGTAAGCTGACTTTCCATTACGTTCTACATCCAAGGCCAAGATTACAAAATAAAGCAAAGTAGGGCAAGCCCAATAGATTTGCTACATGAGATAATTTATTTTATTTCTTAAAAATTGCACAGGCAGTTACTTTCCAAGTCATGATATTCAAAGACCAATATAATTTAGCTGAATTTTATGAGCTAGATTTGAAAAGGGGGGAAAATATTTTTATTTGTAGAGTCAAAAATGCCTTAGATATCATCTGGCCCAGCTATCATTTCGCAGAAGGGAAATTAAAGTACCAGAGTTTTAAGTTTGTGATCCTAGTCCAGTGAATTTTTTGAACTCAAACCAGAATTGGAAAAATGAAGAGAGCTTGCTTCTTTTTCCACAATGGAAGAGGCAGAAATTAAACATGTTTTTTCAGCTTCCTTCGAGTCAGGTTATGTATAGCCAAACAGGAACCTAAGCACCTTTTTTTTTTTGGAAGACTTCACATGGCTTTGTGTAATTATTTATTAGTAGTATAAATTCATCATGAATTGGATTGATGAGAGTTATGTTGTCACTGACAGATGCCAGGGTAGAAATGCCCAATTCTATAAATTTTTCATTCCTCCATTGTGGGCAGCTCACCAGTGTGAAAATAGGTTGGGTATATAGACTTTAAAACATAAAACAGACCCCTAGGAACTAGGTCTTTCTCCGGCCTATCACAGTAGAGAAACATTGTGTCTCATCCAAGGACATCAGTGCTGACCAAAAACAACAGCATTAACTAAAACTAAATAAAATGACCAAATTGAAATTCTGCATTGCCTAGAATAGGCATGCAGAATTCTGATGTGTATTGCCCAACCTCCTCTGGCAAGGGGAACTTTGGTTCTGAATACAACTGTTTTGAATAAGGGTAACTTTTGTGAGTCATTTGTTGTCCTTCAAAAGAAAAAAAAGTCAAAAATAACTGTCAAAAGTGACAGGCATGTTGCCATATCAATTTCACAATTTCAATTTCATACGCAAAGTAAAAAACAGTAATCTCTGTATTAAAAATTTACTTTAGAGGACAATGAGAGTGTCATCATTGTTTTATTTCTATAATTATGAATTTAATTCAACTTTTTGTAGGATATGTCTACTAATTTTGCATAAAAACAAAAGCATAATTATCTTCATCAATTGTAATAGTCTAAACACCATCAGAAAATATAGCCAATAGTTTATCAGCATCATTTAAAACACCTTAGAAGGGTTAACTCATAAGACATAATTTTTGATAACATTATTTTTATTTTTATATTCTATTATAACTTATGAGACAAAAATTGAGCCTAATACTTTACTTTTCTGATACTCATAATAGTAAACTTATAATTAGATGCTATTATTCTACCCATTTTATGATGAAAAATTAAGTATATTGCCTCAAAATTAACAAATTTCTATTTCAGGCAATCTAATTCCAGTAGTTTTTCATTTAGCAATTCTGTGCGTGCATGGTTGTGTGTGTTTAAGTGAGGGGAAGAGATTTAATGTCCTTCAGCAGACCTTCAAAACAGTTTCTGATACAAAAACTTCTCTAGAAATTGGTGATTTACTTAAGAAACTTGATGTCTACAAATCAGATTAATCCAGGTAGCAGAGCAGAAGTCAGTGAAGCCTTGAAGAGTTTAAGCTTAAGAATTTCTTTGTATTCTTACCTAATAAAGATGTTATTTTTCCAATTAACCTTAAAGAGAAATGCTAAATTCAGAAGAGGCTTTCATAAACAACCATCATTGAAACAGCTTGCCAGAATACTAATGCTCTCTCTGTTCTCTGTCATGTCTGTTATCTATGGCATTAATTAGGTTGGATGCACTCCCTAGTACATATATGTTTTCCTGCTCCAATTGTCTAATTGTATATTTACCTTAGATCATCCCAAATATGTTTAGGGCAGTAAAACACACTAATAATTTAATTAAGTCATTACAGTAATGAGTATAAAAAAAGAAAACCAAGATAAAAATGTTAGAAAAAAGCAAATAGACAAGGGTAAGAAAACTACTAATGTTTGAATACAATTGTAAAACTCCAAAAGGATTGTACACTCTGTTGTCTTCATAAATATTTCTTATTCCAGTTTAAAGAAACCCAAAGTCATTAATATTATGGTTTATTCAAGGAAGATATGGGCTCTAATCTGAAGACTCATACTTTAATAATTTTAAAAGGCCTTGTATTAACATAAAAAATTGGCCAATGAGTGTATATCTATATTTCAAGTTAAAATAAAATACATGTTATGTGTCATTTTAAATGAAACTTCTCAAATTGAACAACCAAATATTATGACATTAAGGAAGATAAAAGTATTTGTACCATAATTTCTTATTACTTTTAAGTTCCTCTGTTACCACTAAAAGGAATGATCTGAAAGGAGATCATTTATTCACTCAAAATAAAAACGATGTGCAAAGTCTATTTGCAGAGGAGATAAAGTTAAATTTATGACATGAAATTTGCAAGCCCCAATAATGATTGTGAATGGAAGTAGAAGGATTCAAAACTAGCTCAACCTTGGCCAGATTAAGAAGAGAATCCACACATATGTAAAGAGACCTAAACTGTCACATGTTCTGGCTCTAAATTGGAACCCCCAAACAATTTGCATAATATTCTTGTGCCCCCATTATCTCATCTCTAAAATAAGAAAATAGCAAAATTAACCTGCTACTCTAGTATAATTCAAAAATGCAACGATTTTCACATTGTGTAGAAATTTTGTTTGCCTAAAAAATACTAAATCCTTCAGAGGGCATTTCCATTTAATTACATATTGTTTTTCTTTATATTACATATAGAACCATTATTTTCTTGCATACAGAGAGCTGTCCTCTCAAACTTTGCAGGAAGTGGTCAGCAGTTAAAATGTTAAGTCATCTGAAAATATTTCAAACATGGAATCAAAGTCACTACATAGTGCTAACAGAAAATCTTACTCTAAAATACCCAACATTAAAATTATTCCTGGAAAGATTTGAGAAAAAAGGCAAAGCCTAAAATAAAATGAATACATCAAAAACATCAAATTTCTTCTAAAATATAGTGAGCCTTATTAAGCTTGCCAAATGTAAGCATTAACTTAATTAACAACGAAAACATTTATACCTAACAAAGAAATGTGTATATTCAGGATCTGTGTATGTCTATATAGACATATATATGAAATGTATATATTCAAGATCTAGTTCAAATGTTTAAGTAAAATGTCATGTTATATATCAGAATTTAACATCATAGGACATTGACAAAAGGAAGCAGTCTATATTATGTCATTATTTTTGAATACATTTATATATAAATTTTTATGTAGATTAGATAGATATACACAGATATATGTACATATGTATAGAACTGTGTGATTCACCATGTTTCTTCCTTTCTTGGTAGACTTAATGGAAAACCACAGAACAAAAACCAAAAAGGCAAGTCTCAGAGGAAACTAGGAATCTTTTATCTCATTAAATCTCCTAACATCTTTCCACTCTTACTCATCAAGGTTTATTGTATGAGTTCTATTCTAGCCAATGTGGTGATATTATAGCACATCTACTAATTATCCAGAAAGAAGAGATTATACTATGAATATTCTTCCCTGTTAAGTTGATGAAAGTATTCCAAATTTATAGCATGTTGCTCACATTCTTTTCATAGGCCTACACATAAGGACTGAAGGAAGACACTGATTTCATAGAAAACCTAAGGATTTCCAACTTAATCTGATGGATTGTGAATTTCAAACTGGAGGTTCAGAGAAGACATGTTTTTACATAACTTTAACTCAAAAAATGTGATATCTCAGTAGCCGCAGAATAGAGACCTCCTGTACAAATGCTAAGAAGACTGAACAATAAGTCCTTTTTTTTTAGGGTCAAACAATCTCAAAAGTTTTAGATTTTCACTTTGGGTATACAGAGCAATTAAGTTTCCTGAGTGTGTTGCCCTTTAGGGACCTAATTCTGTAAGTCACATAACTTTGGTACCCTGAAGGCTAAGATAGGGAGAAATAAGAGTGTAAAATGCAGATCCCTATCTGATTCAATTTATGCTAGAAAGAAGTATGACATCTCCTATTTCCCCCATAAGATTTCAAATCGTAGCAGTTTAATGGAAATTAATGAAGACCACAGAACAGTTGGCAAAGAATCACTTTCAAAGCATATGGCTCATACTGCTAAACCAAAATATTAGCTTACATGCTGTCAACATTGAGTTGTCATTAGTATGTTACATTTTAACTTATTTTTATTTTTTCTGACTAGATTTTAAGTTTATAGTAATTGTGATCTATATATATATATTTTTTTCTCTCATAATGCCTGTCCCAGTATCTTATACAAAGAGAGAATGGTCAGTAAATACTATATGTTGATCAGCTAATTTATTAATTAATTTATTAATTATTATATATTGATTGTTAGTGCTGAAAGGAGTCTTATAACCTCCAGGTAATGCCACTGGTAGAAGGAGGGGAGGATGAAAATGTTCCTGTGAGACTTAGATGGCTGGTCCCTGCCCTGTGATGTGTAACAGAGTCTAGATTATTTATTTAAAATATCAGTAGTATAATATTGTTTTGGTTTACATAGAATTAGAATTTCCTCTGCTTTCAAATGGACACCATTTTACAGCATTTTGAATTTTATGATGCTATATCCCAGCAAGAGCCAGAATATATTAAAATGTAAAATACATCCATTTTTCTTCCAGAATAAATTGAAAGTAATCAAAAATTTTCTAAGTATATGAAATTTCAGTTCTGAATTCTCTGGCATTAATCTTCATCTAAAAACACACAAATATATAAATGACTGGAGATAAGAAAATCAAGTATCATAGCCACAGAAGAACAAGAAACAAATATGCTTTTTTTTTTTTTTTTGAGACAGGATCTTACTCGGTCATCTGCAGCTCACTGCAGCCTCAGCCTCTTGGGCTCAAGCGATGCTTTCACCTCAGCCTCTAGAGTAGCGGGAATACAGGCATGCACCACCACATTTGTTTATTATTATTATTATTATTATTATTATTATTATTATTATTATTTTGTGCAGCAGCCAGTTCTTGCTATGTTGCCCATGCTGATCTCAAACTCCTGGACTCAAAAGATCCTCCTGCCTCGGCCTCCCAAAGTGTTGGGATTACAGGCATGAGGCACTGTACTGGCCAGCAAATGCATTAATTCTGCTTTTTTTGTGTACTTCTGCTTTCAGAGCTAATTATTTGTTCTTTAGATGAGACTGGCAGCCTTGTGTGAAATGTAGAATCTGTAGAATTCAGAACGTCTCAGTTTTCCCTGAAATGTTCTATGAGTAAGACAGAGCCTCTTACTAAAGTTAACAATTAGTGTTAGGTAGAAAAGTATAAACAGAAACACAAATCTTGAATATACTAATGTTCACCCTCTGCTATGGATATTAGACAACATTCAAATATTGTATATAAATCAGTAGGCTCTAATACTAAAAAAAAGAGGTATTTTATATGCTTACTCATACAGGTCATGCTATAAAATCAAAGCATTGATAAATACAGTGTGAAATTAATGCTATACATATATAGTTTTGCAAGAGGTTTTAGTTACTGAGTCATTCTGGAGCCAAGAGTCCCAAGTGAGTAATTTCATTCAAGGGAGAGCAAGTATCCACATTTCTAATGTTTGTTTAATGACCCAATAGAACTTGGATAATGAGACAATTGAGGGTTGAGAAAGGTATACCATCCATCATGGTGAGTCTAATGCTAGTGACATATTGTTTATTTACAGTGCAATATAGGAGACCTATGGCTCACACTGCCGACACAAACAGAACAATAAAAAGCACTTAAAGCCATTTATATTCATTTTAAAATTAAACCCATGGGGTGATGTCAAGATCCTATTCTCTCTGACGGAGACATAGCATTTATCAACAGCTTGTATGCCTCGTTCTTCAAACAGTGCATAGCGGGGACCTGGATTTCTACAATTCTTTTTCACTCTAATGGAGAAACAATGAAATAGGAGGAAAAGCAAAATTATTAGATCTACTTTGTCTTCATAGTTATGTTTATGAGACATGCTGTCTCATTTTTCCCAGGCCTCTTTCTGATGGTTTCCAACAAAAATTCTCAGTACTTTTCTTCATAATAGTACAATACAATTTAGCTGTCACTGGATTTCCTTTCCTCTTTTCAAAGTTTATTTCTAGTGAATTCTATAGAGTAAAATATTTCTGATCCTTTTCATTGGCAATGAAATCATTTTGCTATTTGTAAAAAGTGATGTCCATATTTGATCTTGACTTACTTAGCTTTTCACGTGTAGTCCCGTCATATATTACCTGTACATTCTTGCTTTTTTTCCTCTTGGTTTTAATTGCTACTCTGCCATTGACTCACACTTTAAAAAAAGATCGCTTATAAAATCAGAAGAATAATTCTGTTCCACCTACATGATTTGGAAGTGAAGAAACATGTACCTAGCTTTATTAGGAAGATGTGTCCAGATGCACGAAGTTACAACTTTGGGTAAGGTAAGTTAAGGGTAAGGTAAGTTAGAGTGAGGAGTGATGAGTTTCTGATTGCTCTCCTCGAACACAGAGAAGTTCAATTATACAGACTAGAGGAAAATTCTGTGATAATTTTAGCACCAAGCAATTAGCCGCTCGTCTGGCTCACTCACTGAGTTAGCCCTCATACTAAGCATATTGCTTGACATTTGACTGGTAATCCTTTGCTAGAAATATTTTCTTGTTAAGAAAGACTTTGCTAATATTGAATCACCAGGCGCTACTGATAATAGAAATATTTTTGAAAATTTTACCTCATACCTTTTTAGATTCAACCTATGGTAATATTTTCACATTCTTCATCTCTGTAGTAATGTTTTAAATAAACTTAGCTTCAAAATAATGGAAAAGACTAAGAAAAAATTTATATTTTTTAAAACTCATCAAAAAAATATTAACTTTACTGTTTAATTCTCTCCCTACACAACTTATCTAATTATCCTTTTAAAATTTTTCTCTGATAACATTCATATCCAGACCAATTTGAAAAAAATTAATAAATGTGACATGATATCAATTATTAAATTATTTTACAGCATTGATAGTCTATTCACACTCTTCTGTACCCATTAATTTAAAAGGAATCAGCAAACTTTATCTTACAGATATTTAACCTAATTGCTTGCTAATGAAAAATATTCCATGATTGCCACAATACATATTTCTTATAATTCACCTGTGTAATGCCTTTTCACCTCATAGTAATCTTATAGACTGTTAATATTATAATTTTATCTTTTGTCATATTTCCCATTTTGCTTTAAAAATCTGTTATTATCCAAGTCTTCAAAACATTTCAAATACTTCCCATAGTTTCAATAATCAGCCAATTTCCAAATATAAAAACCAAGAAATAACATAATTGCATTTTATTACTATGTATCCTTTGAGTATTTACAATTAATTTATGCTTAGTCATTACTACAAAATTACAGAAATGATATTTATTATTTGGAAGTATGTTCATATATTTCACATAGATTTTAAAGACTTGCATAACAGTGATTTTCTGGGAAAATTCAAGTTCTCACATCCCTTTACAGTGGCTACTATTGTGACTCATGAATCATTCTTTTTCACTCACTGGTTCATATACTGAGCTCGTACTATTTGTCCAGCCCTTGTCTAAAGCTGGAAATTCAGAGGTAAAGACATGGTCCCTAAATTCTTAGAGTTAGACTTTGCTATGACCTTATATCTCTTTTCTTCTATATACTTTGATGATAGGGTAATGTCTTTGGAAGTTTCTCCTTCTCTTCAGGAAGTTTCAAGTATATTAATACATAAATTTAGTATTTCTTGGAACATTTTGATTCTAATAGGATATCTAAGAAATTTCAGATAACGTTCAACCATCTTAATTTGATTCAATCATATTTTGTCAAAAGAGTAATATGATAATCTGTTAAAAAGTGGTAAATTTTTATTTTACCTTTACTAAAGTGTGAGAAAATGTTATTGTTTTTTCAGTTTTATCTCATAATGCATTAGAAATGCACATTTGTTTTTTCATATATTTATATCCAGAAATGGTAGAAAATGCTTATTTATATAACTCAAAATAGGCAATTACATGAAAAAATTTCAAACAGAACTCTCAGTAAAAACTCCAATTCTGGTAAAATAATGAGGGGAAAAAGTTAATGTGCATACTGAATCCATGAGAAGTTGTAACAGACATATTCACATATTCACCAAAATTCATTTCTCTTCATCCTGGACACATAGCTAGACTTGCATGTTTCAGCCTCCATTGTAGTTAGGTCTTAGAGTGTGCCTGCATATTGTACAAAGAAACGTGAGCTGAAGTGAAATGTGCTACTACCGGCCCTAGCTTAAAAAATCTCCCTCAGTGTCTCCAGGATCTTCCTTATGACAGACTGAAATAGCGAATTGCATTATGTTCTTAAAATTCACTACTTAAAAATGGTAGCAGTAGGCAGTTATACAGATATAGCATACTAAAATGCTAAAAATAACGGTTATTCTTTAGTCAAATATTTGTTTAAACTGCTGCTTATGAAGATTTTGAAGAAAGACCAACAATCTACCAAAACTGTAGCTCAGGGGAAAGAGGTTGGGAAAAAGTCAGGATTCATTTAAACTGGCTGCTAAATAATGTATTTGCCCAATTACATGTATTATATTTGAGAAATAAATGAGCTCAGGAAAGAACTGACTGATTTGCAGGCAGACATTAGGGTCTTGCAGTGCTGGAAAAGCCAACTTCTTCAAAACTACTAACATAAGAGATATAAGCGAAAAAAGCTTTGAGCACAAAGTCACAAGAAGTTTTCTCAGTTATAAAAGGTACTCCGTCCTGAAACTAAAAATAAGATTAAGGATGTTACCTTCTTATGAAAACCTATTGTTCAGATGGCAGCTACTACTTTGGTGAAAGAAATAGGCATGGGATCAAAGCAGCAAGAAAATTCAGAGAGCTTGAAAAGTGAATCTAAAAAAAGATCTTGGGTATGCTTACTAGCACTAAAATGGAAACAAATACATTAGAAATTTAATAAGTTTTTGGAGGAAATTCTATTGCTAAAGAATTATGAGCTTGGCCAAAAAAAAAAAAAAAAAGCAATTTTTTAAAATCACAGAATGTAAAATAACCTTTAGGTTCCTAATTGTGTGTGATTACAAATTGGGCTTTGATTTTGGAGGAACCTCTCCACAATATTTTCTCTAGCAGCTGTACCATTTTACATTCCCATCAAAGAAATCATTGCCAACACAAATGTCTAGACGTTTCTCCTGCTTTTTTTTCTAGAAGGTTTACTGTTTCAGGTCTTACATTTAAGTCTTCAATTGATTTTGAGTTGATTTTTGCTAATGGTGTAAGATAGAGGTCCAATTTCATTCTTTTGCATGTGGCTATTTGGTTTCCCAGCACTATTTATTGAAGAGACTCTCCTTTCCCCATTGTGTACACTTGGCACCCTAGCTGAAGATCAGCTGACTGTAATCACGTGAGTTTATTTCTGAACTTCCTACTGTGTTCTGTTGGTCTATATGTCTGCCATATAATCCAGCAATCCCACTTCTGAGTATAGATTCCAAAGAAATGAAATCAGAATCTCAAAGAGATATCTATACTGTCATGCCCACTGCTGTATTATTTACAATAGCCATGATATGAAAACAACCCAAAAGTCCATCAACAGATAAATGGATTTAACAACATGGCATATACATACAGTGGAATAATATTCAGCCTCTCTAAAAATGAAAATCCTACCATTTGTGACAACATGAATGAACCTGAAGGACATCATACTAAGTGAAATAAGCCAGTCACAGAAGGACAAATACTGCATGATTCCACTTATTTGCATAATATTACATAATCAAACTCATAGAAGCAGAGAATAGAATAGTGGTTGCCAGGGGATGGTAGGAGGGGGAAATGGAGAGCTGTTGCTCAATAGGTATAAAGTCTCAGTTACACAAAACAAACAAGTTCCATTTATCTACTGTACAACGTAGGGTCTACAGTTAACAATATGATGTTATGCATGTAAAACTTTGTTGGGGTAGATCCTGTGTTATTTGTTATTACCATAAAAAAAGAAAGAAAAATAAATGACAACAGAAAAGAGCACAGGAAAACTTTTGAAGTTTTGTAAAAAAAAAAAAAAAAAGTATGTTTAATACTTGATTGTGATAATGATATCACAAGTGTATGCATATATCCAGACTCATCAAATTATCAAACTGAATATATTAAACGTGTGCCATAAAGTATGTGAAGTAATATATATTAGCCCGATGTAGCCATTTCACAATGCATATATATTTTGAAAAAACATATTGTACACTATATATAATTTTCATTTTTCAATTTAACATTTTATTTTATTTTTTTTTTTTTTGAGATGGAGTCTCGCTCTGTCACCCAGGCTGGAGTGCAGTAGCGTGATCTCAGCTCACTGAAACCTCTGCCTCCTGGATTCAAGCAATTCTCCTGTCTCAGCCTCCCAAGTAGCTGGGATTACAGGCATGTGCCACCATGCCCGGCTAATTTTTTTGTATTTTTAGTAGAGACGGGATTTCACCATATTGGCCAGGCTGGTCTCGAACTCCTGACCTTGTGATCCACCCACCTCAACCTCCCAAAGTGCTGGGATTACAGGGGTGAGCCACCGCGCCCGGCCAACTTAAAGATTTTTTAAGATAAAAATAAATGTGCAGTTTTTTTAATATATCAATTGTACCACAATGATGCCATTAAAAAATTGGGCTTTAAAAGCTATGCAGCTTCCCAGGAGAGCAATACTCCCCAGTCCCCACTTCAAAGATGTCTATAGAAGAAAATATACAAGAAAGACCCTCTAAAATGATAGCACTGGAGTTCATAGAGATCAATAGACAAGGATTCCTTCCAGAATGCTGACTTCAGATCTAACCATTAAGTTTCCTCCACTTCCACTGCAGAAAAGTTTTAGAAATACCTTGCCAGAAGGAGTTCATCATTGCTCTGTGAGAGTGCCTGCCATCAGTTTCCCATTCATCCATTTTCAGAATGGGCTTTTTTATGGTTGTTACATACTTGCTTCACTAGTGTATGCTGACTTTTAGTTCCTGGGAATTAAAACACAAGAATACACACTGGTCTTGATCAATAGAACTGAGCATCTTCCAAATACTTTTGAAATATTTGATTTTAAAATTGGTGCAGGTGTGACATGGGGTTTTAGGTTCTCTCACTTGAAGAGAAGAAGAGTCTTCTGCTTTAAACATAGGAAAAAGGCTACAAGAGTCTTCTGCTTTAAATATAGGAAAAAGGCTACAAATTAATATTAATATTTCATGACCAGAGGGGCAAACTGTGGCAGAAACTGCTTGCTGTTTACAAAAACAAAACAATCACAATGAAAACTACATTCTCTTCTTCAAGGGCACAAAATTAGACAGTATTTTTAATAATTCCTTTTATTATGGTCTGTCCATGTGATGAAGTTGAAGTGATATGTGCTATTTTGGGGTTTAACCAATGAAAACATCCTAAATCTTTACACTACAGATCACTGAAATAAGATTATCATGCTATCCTTGGATACCTCATCAGAGTTTTCATCAACATGAGTTCCTGTGTGACAGATAGCAAGGAAGAGAGTTGTTCCTGTCCCCAAGTAACACCTGCCTTGAACCATCATATGAGAAAGAAATGAATTTATCTTGTTCAAGAGTTTTTGGTGAGAGGAGCTAAAAATATACTATACATCAAAATTTTAAAGTACTACTTTCATAGCCATTCACCTATAGATTTATTAATGTTCCATACATTACAGTTCCTCCTCCAAAGTGTAATGTTGGGTAAGACAGCATAACCTGCATGTACTCCCTGAGGTTCTTCAAACTTTGTACATAGCTGTCCTATTTTCAGATCAATCATTAATGTTTGTACAAGACCTATATAATAGTCCACCTGAGCTATTAAACGGTCTACTGTCAGGTACAATTATTTTCCCAATTATATACCTTTGGACATTGAGACAGAAATAGGAAAAGTGAAAACCTTCTTCTCAATCACATTTTGGGAAGTGTTGGACCAGGATTTAGGCTGAGGCAATAAGACCCCAGAAGTTATACTTAACTATGGCCCCATGCAATGGCTTATGATGAAATGCAAAACTGCTGTTCCACTTGCCGTCCTCACCATGGCTGCCAAACAGCTTTGCGTGTTGCTGGCTAACACTGTTAGCACAGAATTCCTACGATTTGAGAAATATGGATAAGACTTAGAGAAATTTACATTACAGAAGAATTCCTTATTTTGGAAAAGATCCCAGCAAGAATCCCTATAAACAAAGAGTTATCTTGGTGATTCTTAAGCAGAGTTTACTTCACAGAAATTTGAAGAAATGTAAAGAGTCACACATTTATTGGATGAAAGTAAAGGGTAGTACTTAATCTTCTCTACCCTAAATATATAGTGTGTAGAGGCAAGGTTTGAACGTTTTTAAATATTTTCATGGAATTAAAACACTCTTTCCTTCTAGTAAAGGGAAACTGTTTCCAGAACTCATTTGAAAAAGCACTATTACAGGCCTTAAGTTTTCTCATAAAATATTTTGCCTTGGTGCCAGGTTTTGGTGTGAGTTCCTTCTATCAGAATTTCATAATAATATAGTTTGTGGATTTTCTACTTGCTTTGAATTAATAAACAATTTTTTCTTCTCATACCACAGTGGATTCTATTTCTGTGTATTCCTTTTCTCATTTATTTACAACAGCAGTCCCCACTTATCCACAAGTGATATGTTTCAAGAACCTCAGTAGATTCCTGAAACGTCTGATAGAACTAAACCTGATTGCCATCAAGCAGAATGTGTTTCTGTTCATGTCCGCTACTCTCAAGTTTAGTATCTTTTGCATCTTAACTGAGCACTTAAGATTCACTGTGGCTTAACTTTTCTGCAGTTTGTGGCAAAAATAGCACCAATTTATTTTTCCTTCACAATTTCATGGACAGAAGATTCATTTTTACCATACATCTCACCAACCTCAGGATACAATTTTTTTCTTTTCTTTTTAAATCAATAATTTTTACCTTTTCACTTACAGGAAACACTTTACAGCTTCTCTTTGGCATATCTGAATTGCCAGCACCACTCCTCTCACTTTGGGTCCATTATTAAGTAAAATAAGGCTTATTTGAATACAGGCACTGTGACACTGTTACAGTGGGTTTCATGACCAAGATGGCTCCTAAGCGACTAACAGTTGGGTCACTCAGACAGTCTAGATACACTGGACAAAGGAATGATTCACATCCTGAGCAGGAAGGTGTGAGATTTCATCACATTACTCAGAATGGGGTGGAATTTAAAACTTACGAACTGTTTATTGCTATAATTTTCCATTTAAAATTTGTGAACTGTGGCTGACCATGAGTAATGGAAACCTCAGAAAGGGAAACTAGACAAGGGGGGACTATTTATTACTTCAATCATTCAAGACGTGTTGACTGTCTATTGTATTTATAAATCATTATGTTATATATAAATGACTAAAGTCCATGTCCAACATTCAGAACAATGCCTGGAACACAATGGGCACTAAACAGTTATTTATAGAATAAATGAGTGAATCAGTTAATGGATCAAAAATTAGTCTTAGTTCAGCAACTACAACAAACTGAAACTTAAAAGAGGAGACACGGTCAACACTTGAATCTATCCACATCCATACTCGAGTGTGGCCTACAGTGTTTGGAAGGGAATCATATGGGAAATAGACCTCCAGTTGAGGTTCAAAGGATGGGCATGATGAGTTTTAAAAGATTCAAAACAGGAAACGAATGGTAAACAAATTAAAAAGGAATGGATACACATGATATGCTTAGAGTCAATAAAGGAACCAGTCTGGTTATACAGACTGTTTTCTTATCATAGCCACATGGCCTCAGTGCCCTAAAAATGTCCCCAACAATTAGGCCTCCCACTTCCTACACTAATCTGGTGCTCTCCTACTGCCCAGGGCATTGAAAGGGATGGGTCCAGCCTAAGCACTGAACATGTCTTCTAAATCACCTTCCTGGCAGGAAGCAATGGTAGGGTAACTAGCTTACTTGAGACCTGAGGGAAATCACTGCTAGTTAAATAAGAACACATAAAATTGAGGGAGAAGACCACAGATGTTAACTATAGCATGATTTGAAAGAACTATTTGTCCTTAGAGTCCCATATATTCTTTTCTTTCAGTATTCACTTTAGAAAGTAATTGATTCCAGTCTTAAATCATAAGTAGAAGGTATATGTTGGCTCTTCTGATAAACATAGAAGTGCTAGGGAAAGACATCCATTTAAATAAATCACTTGAATGTCAAGGGGGAAAACATTTTAAAAGTATATTTACATTAGGTTTTTCTGGCAGAAGTGAGCCTTTAAATTCTTTTTAAAAAAACCATCCACAGAAATCCTTCCTAGCCCTCTATATTAATAGTGGCATTATCTACAAGCAAGACTTCATTCTCTGTTTCTCTTTGCTGTACTTCTATTTACAGCTCCTTAACTCTCTATGTGATCATATTTTGAGACTGGTTTTGCAGCTTAATGTCATAGACAAGTTGAGGTCCTATAAGTAAACGAAATTGGGTTCTAGTCTAAAGTGTTACTACTCATCCCTCTTGTGGCATCAATCATACAGTATGATTAGGTGAACTTTAAAATTTGCTCCTGTTTGAAAATCTATACTTAAAATATCCAGGGTCCCTTAATATATTTTCAAGAAAATCTAAAAGAATTTAATTAGACATGAGAGATACCTTTTTTAGAACATTGTTCTTTTTGTCTCCTTAGCCATGTGATAAAAAAGAAACAGTGCTTTCTAAAAAATGTGAAATCTCTGTGCACACAGTAATTTGTGCTGCGAGTAAAGATTCAGCCCCTTATATGTCACTTATAGCACTCTACTCCTGGCTGCTGTCATTTCAAGGACGAATGATGACCCAGGTTGGCCAGATCTCTTTCCAGATATTTTGAAAATTTGGACTGGGGTACTGAAGCTGAAAAGATGTGAGTGTATTGCTTCTTTCAGGCACTCTGAGGGGAGAGATAGTCTGAGAACATTAGGCTATCTTACAGAGAGAAAGAGCAATGAGAAACTAAAATCTCTGGTCTATGGCTGGTGAGACTTCTGAATTGTAAGACAAATTTCCATTTTATTTGAGTTAGATTTCTATAATTTATAGTCAAGTGAATCCTAACTAATAAAAGTGCAATAGAGTAGCACAATTAGTGCTGTGTGCTTATTTTTTTACTGAACTATATATTTTAAGCTTATTTTATTATATTTCTTTTCTTGTAAGAAACCTAGCCTTTTGTCTACTTCATGGCTCTTTTGTGTGTTAAAACATCATTATCTTATAGTACATGCTAAATGCTGTCTATATCATTCATTCTATTTTTAGCCAACATCAAATTAACAATGCTTTAAAATATAAAAATGATTGTCAGGATTTTGTACACAAAAATTATGCAATAATTTTGCTTTCTGTTATCGATTATTTGGCCAGTATTTTATTTATTGCAAGAGTTGTATTATAAATGAACATTTAAAAGTTCAAAAATTTGAAAATATTTTATAGTATATATTCTAAGAAGCAGCACCATTTGAAAATACTCTTGTTCTATATTTTTCATTTTCTCTCAATTCCAGAAAATTTTGGAAATTATATAATTTGTATGCATATATATATTTAAATGCTTCTAAGTTGCCCATTCAAATTTAATTTTTTTCATTCTTCATGTCTAGAAAATGAGTTTTCTATTTAAATTAAAACTGTGTTATAATTTTTTTAATATTATTGCCAAATAACTTGTAGACATGGGTAATTAATATCATACAAATTTTAGTCAAAACCTTACTTGAGAATGCCACATATATAATACATGCATAATTGCCTGTGTATTGTTTAAATAGGGGAGGGAATCTCCCAATTTAATGGAATGTAATTGTTACATAAAGAGTGCTAAGAAAACTTATCAAGTAATAATTAATAGCAACACTCACTCTGCACAGAAAATAAATGTGTTTTTTTTTTTAAGTTCAGGGGTACATGTACAGGTCTGTTATACAGATAAACTTGTGTCATGGGGTTTGTTGTACAGATTATTTTGTCACCCAGGTATTAAGCCCAGCACCCATTAGTTATTTTCCCTGATCCTTTCTCTCCTCTCACCCTTCACCCTCAGGTAGGCCCCAGGATCTGTTGTTCCCCTCTATGTGTCTGTGTGTTCTCATCATTTAACTCCCATGTATAAGTGAGAATATGCAGTATCAGAAATTTTTTTAATATTTTATTTAATTCCATGTTTAGTCTCTCACCAATACTAAGACCACAGAGGGGAAATTATAATTTTTTCCTATTTTTATTAAAGAAATAATTAAAGCATTTTTATACACATTCTTAGTCTTGGTTATCCATTTGTACTATCTTCTTTTTGAACCTAAAGCTTCTATCTATATCTGACATAACAGAATGAGTCTATACCCACATGATTTTATTAGAACTAGTTGCAGAAAGTAGACTCAGAGATCTAAGTTATTAGATATATGTGTGTATCATAATCCTACAAAATATATATTTTGTATACAATTTGGGGGATCCTCTTTAGAAAAAATATAAAATTACAAAAACAATTAAGGCACAGGATCTTGGAAGGAAGCCTTGCAAGTGACGTTCCCTGAAGCTTAAACTTCATTAGAGTAATGTTAAAATTTTCTTTGGGTGGACACAATAGTTTTCTTCCATGTTAGTCATTAACATTCACACAATTTTGTGAATACCTGAATTTCCAAGAGTAACATCTAGGTAATACTTTCAGCTAATTAAAGGAGATATAGGTCAATAAGAATATGCACAGTTGATCTGAAACTATTGAATATGATGTTCAGAAATCTCACTTAGTCATGTCTTTTAAAAGTCCTATAATGATTTTATTATCTGATTCCATTTAATTGTGATGTATTAAACAAAAAGAACAAAATGGGGAGAACGTTTGGAAAAAATAGTATGCTTAGTCATGATAACCATATATGAACAAATTTTTATGGAAAATACCATAATTAACAATTAGTATAGAGCCTTCCATAAGAGAAGCATTCTTTTTAAAAAATATTTTCAATAGTTACCTATTTTTTGTGTGTGTGTGTAATCAGAAAAATATTTTCTTTCTTTATTTATTTATTTTTAATTCAAGTTATTAATTTTTTTTTTTTTTTTTTAGTATTTATTGATCATTCTTGGGTGTTTCTCACAGAGGGGGATTTGGCAGGGTCATAGGACAATAGTGGAGGGAAGGTCAACAGATAAACAAGTGAACAAAGGTCTCTGGTTTTCCTAGGCAGAGGACCCTGAGGCCTTCCGCAGTGTTTGTGTCCCTGGGTACTTGAGATTAGGGAGTGGTGATGACTCTTTTTTTTTTTTTTTTTTTTTGAGCATGCTGCCTTCAAGCATCTGTTTAACAAAGCACATCCTGCACCGCCCTTAATCCATTTAACCCTGAGTGGACACAGCACATGTTTCAGAGAGCACGGGGCTGGGGGTAAGGTTATAGATTAACAGCATCCCAAGGCAGAAGAATTTTTCTTAGTACAGAACAAAATGGAGTCTCCCATGTCTACTTCTTTCTACACAGACACAGCAACAATCTGATTTCTCTATCTTTTCCCCACACTTCCCCCTTTTTTTTTTTTTTTAATTATACTTTAAGTTTTAGGGTACATGTGCACATTGTGCAGGTTAGTTACATATGTATACATGTGCCATGCTGGTGCGCTGCACCCACTAACTCGTCATCTAGCATTAGGTATATCTCCCAATGCTATCCCTCCCCCTTCCCCCCACCCCACCACAGTCCCCAGAGTGTGATATTCCCCTTCCTGTGTCCATGTGATCTCATTGTTCAATTCCCACCTATGAGTGAGAATATGCGGTGTTTGGTTTTTTGTTCTTGCGATAGTTTACTGAGAATGATGATTTCCAATTTCATCCATGTCCCTATAAAGGACATGAACTCATCATTTTTTAGGGCTGCATAGTATTCCATGGTGTATATGTGCCACATTTTCTTAATCCAGTCTATCATTGTTGGACATTTGGGTTGGTTCCAAGTCTTTGCTATTGTGAATAATGCTGCAATAAACATATGTGAGCATGTGTCTTTATAGCAGCATGATTTATAGTCCTTTGGGTATATACCCAGTAATGGGATGGCTGGGTCAAATGGTATTTCTAGTTCTAGATCCCTGAGGAATCGCCACACTGACTTCCACAATGGTTGAACTAGTTTACAGTCCCACTAACAGTGTCAAAGTGTTCCTATTTCTCCACATCCTCTCCAGCACCTGTTGTTTCCTGACTTTTGAATGATTGCCATTCTAACTGGTGTGAGATGGTATCTCATTGTGGTTTTGATTTGCATTTCTCTGATGGCTAGTGATCATGAGCACTTTTTCATGTGTTTTTTGGCTGCATAAATGTCTTCTTTTAAGAAGTGTCTGTTCATGTCCTTCGCCCACTTTTTGATGGGGTTGTTTGTTTTTTCTTGTAAATTTGTTTGAGTTCATTGTAGATTCTGGATATTAGCCCTTTGTCAGATGAGTAGGTTGTGAAAATTTTCTCCCATTATGTAGGTTGCATGTTCACTCTGATGGTAGTTTCTTTTGCTGTGCAGAAGCTCTTTAGTTTAATTAGATCCCATTTGTCAATTTTGTCTTTTGTTGCCATTGCTTTTGGTGTTTTGGACATGAAGTCCTTACCCAAGCCTATGTCCTGAATGGTAATGCCTAGGTTTTCTTCTAGGGTTTTTATGGTTTTAGGTCTAACGTTTAAATCTTTAATCCATCTTGAATTGATTTTTGTATAAGGTGTAAGGAAGGGATCCAGTTTCAGGTTTCTACATATGGCTAGCCAGTTTTCCCAGCACCATTTATTAAATAGGGAATCCTTTCCCCATTGCTTGTTTTTGTCAGGTTTGTCAAAGATCAGATGGTTGTAGATATGTGGCATTATTTCTGAGGGCTGTGTTCTGTTCCATTGATCTATATCTCTGTTTTGGTACCAGTACCATGCTGTTTTGGTTACTGTAGCCTTGTAGTATAGTTTGAAGTCAGGTAGTGTGATGCCTCCAGCTTTGTTCTTTTGGCTTAGGATTGACTTGGCGATGCGGGCTCTTTTTTGGTTCCATATGAACTTTAAAGTAGTTTTTTCCAATTCTGTGAAGAAAGTCACTGGTAGCTTGATGGGGATGGCATTGAATCTGTAAATTACCTTGGGCAGTATGGCCATTTTCACAATATTGATTCTTCCTACCCATGAGCATGGAATGTTCTTCCATTTGTTTGTATCCTCTTTTATTTCCTTGAGCAGTGGTTTGTAGTTCTCCTTGAAGAGGTCCTTCACATCCCTTGTAAGTTGGATTCCTATGTATTTTATTCTGTTTGAAGCAATTGTGAATGGGAGTTCACTCATGATTTGGCTCTCTGTTTGTCTGTTGTTGGTGTATAAGAATGCTTGTGATTTTTGTACATTGATTTTGTATCCTGAGACTTTGCTGAAGTTGCTTATCAGCTTAAGGAGATTTTGGGCTGAGACAATGTGGTTTTCTAGATATACAATCATGTCATCTGCAAACAGGAACAATTTGACTTCCTCTTTTCCTAATTGAATACCCTTTATTTCCTTCTCCTGCCTAATTACCCTGGCCAGAACTTCCAACACTATGTTGAATAGGAGCGGTGAGAGAGGGCATCCCTGTCTTGTGCCAGTTTTCAAAGGGAATGCTTCCAGTTTTGCCCATTCAGTATGATATTGGCTGTGGGTTTGTCACAGATAGCTCTTATTATTTTGAAATACGTCCCATCAATACCTAATTTATTGAGAGTTTTTAGCATGAAGGTTGTTGAATTTTGTCAAAGGCTTTTTCTGCATCTATTGAGATAATCATGTGGTTTTTGTCTTTGGCTCTGTTTATATGCTGGATTACATTTATTGTTTTGTGTATATTGAACCAGCCTTGCATCCCAGGGATGAAGCCCACTTGATCATGGTGGATAAGCTTTTTGATGTGCTGCTGGATTCGGTTTGCCAGTATTTTATTGAGGATTTTTGCATCAATGTTCATCAAGGATATTGGTCTAAAATTCTCTTTTTTGGTTGTGTCTCTGCCAGCCTTTGGTATCAGGATGATGCTGGCCTCATAAAATGAGTTAGGGAGGCTTCCCTCTTTTTCTATTGATTGGAATAGTTTCAGAAGGAATGGTACCAGTTCCTCCTTGTACCTCTGGTAGAATTCGGCTGTGAATCCATCTGGTCCTGGACTCTTTTTGGTTGGTAAACTATTGATTATTGCCACAATTTCAGCTCCCCTTTTCTATTTGACAAAACCGCCATCGTCATCATGGCCAGTTCTCAATGAGCTGTTGGGTACACCTCCCAGACGGGGTGGCTGCTGGGCGGAGACGCTCCTCACTTCCCAGACTGGGTGGCTGCCGGGCAGAGGGGCTCCTCACTTCTCAGACGGGGTGGCTGCTGGGCAGAGGGGCTCCTCACTTCTCAGACCGGGCGGCAGGGCAGAGACGCTCCTCACCTCCCAGATGCAGTCGCGGCCAGGCAGAGGTGCTCCTCACATCCCAGACGGGGTGGCGGAGCAGAGGCGCTCCCCACATCTCAGACGATGGGCGGCTGGGCAGAGATGCTCCTCACTTCCTAGACGGGATGGCGGCCGGGAAGAGGCGCTCCTCACTTCCCAGCCTGGGCAGCCGGGCAGAGGGGCTCCTCACATCCCAGATGATGGGCGGCCAGGCAGAGACGCTCCTCACTTCCCAGACGGGGTGGCGGCCAGGCAGAGGCTGCAATCTCAGCACTTTGGGAGGCCAAGGCAGGTGGCTGGGAGGTGGAGGTTGTAGCGAGCGGAGATCACGCCACTGCACTCCAGCCTGGGCAACACTGAGCACTGAGTGAACGAGACTCTGTCTGCAATCCCAGCACCTCGGGAGGCTGAGGCTGGCAGATCACTCGCGGTCAGGAGCTGGAGACCAGCCCGGCCAACACAGCAAAACCCCGTCTCCACCAAAAAAATATGAAAACCAGTCAGGCGTGGTGGCGCGCGCCTGCAATCCCAGGCACTCGGCAGGCTGAGGCAGGAGAATCAGGCAGGGAGGTTGCAGTGAGCCGAGATGGCGGCAGCACAGTCCAGCTTTGGCTGGGCATCAGAGGGAGACCGTGGAAAGAGAGGGAGAGGGAGACTGTGGGGAGACAGAGACGGGAGAGGAAGAGGGAGAGGAAGAGGGAGAGGGAGAGGGTGAGGGTGAGGGTTACCTTTTTTTTTTACTTTCATTTTAAGCTCAGGGTTACACACACAGGTTTGTTATATAGGTAAACCTGTGTCATGGGGATTTGTTGTACAGATTATTTTATCACCCAGGTATTAAGCCTAGTAACCATTAGTTATTTTTCCTGATTCTCTCCCTCCTCCCACACTCCACCCTCCAAATGGCCCTGGTGTGTGTTGTTCCTGTCTATATGTCCATGTGTTCTCTTCATTTAGCTCACACTTATAAGTGAGAACATGTAGTATTTGATTTTCTCACAACAGAAATGTTCTTACTCATAGTCTGCAAGTTCAGAATGGAAGTTCTAGAAGGAACTCTAGAGTTCATTTTACTTCCAAATAAATTTAAACTACCCTAACATGACTCAGCCTTTAGTAATTTCTGTTGTATATCTTTTTCAATTCAGAGGATAACATGACATATTAAGACTTGCATTTTTGAGTTTGCATTAATATCAAATGTTTAGAAGTGCTACAGAAAAATGTATATAAATTTGATTCCCTCTTTCTGATGGTAAAATTAAAGCAGCTACAGGAGGCTATACCATATGGTTTTTGGAGTACAAGAAAATTGAGTTTGAATTAATTTCTGCCAATAACTTGCTGTGTGATCTGAGCCTCCTTTTCTACATCTGTAAAATGAAGATGAATTAACTACATTATAATGATGACCTACAGAGAGAAATGAGACGGGATGATATGGTGTGGTTCTGTGCGTCCACCCAAATCTCCTGCCAAGTTGTGATCCTCAGTATTGAAGGAGGGGCCCGATGGAAGATGACTGAATCATAGGGCAGTTCTTAATGGTTTAGCACCATCCCCCTTGCTGTTCTCGAGATAGAGCTCTCAAAGTCTGGTTGTTTAAAAGTGCATAGCACCTGTCCGCTACCCCTCCTGCTGGCTATGTGAACATGTGCCTACTTCCCCTTTGCATTCTGCCATGATGTAAGCTTCTAGAAGCAGAAGCCTGTACAGCCCATAGAACTATGAGCTGATTAAGCTTATTTTCTTTATAAATTACACAGTCTCAGGAATGTCTTTCTAGCAGTGTGAGAACTGGCTAATCCAGAAAATTGGTCCCAGAGAAGTAGCGCATTGCTGTAAAGATACCTGAAAATGTGGATGTGACTTTGGAACTGGGTAATGAGCAGAGGTTGGAAGTTTGGAGGTCTCAGAAGACAGGAAAATGAGGGGAAGTTTGAAACTTCCTAGAGACTTGTTGAATGGTTGTGACCAAAATGCTGATAATGATATGGACAGTGAAGTCCAGGCTGAGAAGGTCTCAGATGAAGATGACGAATGTATTGGGAACTGGAGTAAAGGTCACTCTTACTATGCTTTAGTGAAGAGGCTGGTGGCATTGTGCCCCTGCTCTAGAAATCTGTGGAACTTCTAACTTGAGAGAGATAATTTGCGGTATCTGGTGGAAGAAATTTCTAAGCAACAAAGCACTAAAGATAGAGCCAGCTGCTTCAAACAGCATATACTCATATGTGTTCACAAAGAGATGGTCTGAAATTGGACTTAGATTTAAAAAGGAAGCAGAGCATAAAAGTTAGAAAAATTTTTAGCCTGACCATGTGGTAGAAAACAAAAAGTCATTTTCTGGGGAGGAATTCAAGCCTGCTGCAGAAATTTGTGTGAACAACAAAGACCCAAATGTTAATAGCCAAGAAAATGGGGAGAATGCTTCCAAGGCATTTCAGAGACCTTCACAGCAGCTCCTCCCATCACAGGCTGTAGGCCTAAGAGGAAAAAAATGGCTTCAGGGGCTAGGCTCAGGACCCTGCTCCTCTTTGCAGGCTTGGGACACTGCTCCCTGTGTCCCAGCCACTCCAGCTGCATCCATGGCTGAAAGGGCCCCAGATATGTCTCAGTCAGCTGCTCCAGAGGCTGCAAGCCAGAAGCCACCAAGGCTTTCATGTGGTGAAAGCTTGCACCCTCTGCCAGCCACCAAGCGTGTAAGGCTTTCACAGGTGCACAAAGGGCAAGATTTGAGGCTTGGGAGCCTCTGCTCAGATTTTAGAAGATACATGGAAATGCCTGGATGTCCAGGCAGAAGTCTGCTGTAGGAGCAGAGCCCTCATGGAAAACATCTACCAGGGCAGTAGGGAGGGGAAAGGTGGGGTCGGAGCCCCCACACTGAGTCCCCTTTGGGGCACTGCCTAGTTGAGCTGTGAGAAGAGGGCCACCATCCTCCAGACCCCAGAATGATGGATCCACCAATAGCTTGCACCATGCACCTGGAAAAGCTACAGGCAGTAAGCACCAGTCTGTGAAAGCTGCTGTGGGGGCTGTACCCTGCAGATCCATAGGGCCAGAGCTGCTCAAAGCCATGGGAGCCTACTCCTTGCATCAGTGTCACCTGGATGTGAGACATGGAGTCAAAAGAAATTATTGTGGAGCCTTAACGTATAATGATTGCCCTGCTGGGTTTCAGACTTGCATGGGGCCTGTAGCACCTTTGTTTTGGCCAATTTCTCTCATTTGACATGACAACATTTACCCAATGCCTGTAACCCATGGTATCTTGGAAATCTCTAATTTTTTATTTTACAGGCTCATAGGTGGAAGAGACTTACCTAGTCTCAGATGAGACTTTGGACTTGGACTTTTGAGTTAATGCTGGAATGACTTAAGACTTTTAGGGACTGTTGACATGATTGTGCCACAAGGCATGATTGTGTTTTGCAATGTGAGAAGGACATGAGATTTGAGAGAAACCAGGGGTGGAATGATATGGTTTGGCTCTGTGTCCCTACCCAAATATCCTGCTGAGTTTTGATCCCCAGTGTTGCAGGAGGGGCCTAGTGGGAGGTGACTGAGGCATCAGGGCAGGTCCTCATGGTTTAACAGAAGGAGCATATCTTAGGGTTCATGTTTTGTGAGTCTGAGATTATGGCAATGCATGCCTCCTGGTTTATCTAAAAAAAAAATGGACTCTGCTCCCCTGTAGTTACTTCAAAAAGCATGGACAAAGAGAAATGCACACCACATAACTAAACGAATCGTTGTCTACCTTGATTATGAAATCAATGTCACAAGCATCAGTTACACTTGTTAATTCAAGAGTCTAGTTCTATTTTACTTGTTATGCTCTTTTTTACACCTTTTATTTTATCCTCTTTATTTCTCACATTCTAATAATGCTAATTGGGCTGGCATATTAGTCAGGACCTTAGCTGGAAATAATGACACAATTAGTATAACTTAAGGAAGATTTAATAAACTGACTAACTACAAAGCTATAGAAACTACAAAAGGGAGTGTTGAACCCTGGAAAAAAGACAGGCAACTGCTAAAATCAATAGACCTAAAAACTGTGGAAAAGGAAGAAGTTACCATAACTTGGAAAGAAAGTGTTGAGTAGACCAAGCCAGCTTGGTGGAGCAGTGACATTTAGTTGAGGAACATAGCTGTTCTGATGCACCTCACTGGGGGAAGCTCGCTTACCTCACTCTCTTCCCTCTCTTCAATATTATCACTGGCTGGAGGGCAAAGGAGCCTCTTAATATAGGCCATGCAGATCAGCTTCTTAAGCAGAAAGCCACAAGAAAAATAGTGGAAAATAGGCATGAAGGGGCAAACAGATTTCCAGCCTAGCTAATTAAACTCGGCCAATGAAATGCTATAATTTTTTAAAATTAAAATGATGAATATGTCCTCACATAAGTCAATACTCATTCCTTCACCCCTCCCAACTGTTGTTATTTTTAGCTTTAAAAGTTAACATTGTATATTTAACAGAACACTGATTTTCCTCAATATGCTGTTTTTTAATTATAAAGAAAGCTTATTTTACTGGATGTTGATTAAGAAAATTTATCTTCTGGAAACTTTCATGAAAGTAAGCAAACTTTGTTTTACTACTGTCAGGTTCATTAAGATAATTTACAAACAATAAATTTAACACTTTTTTAGTATATAGTTCTATGAATTTTGACAAATACATACAAATTAAAAAATAGTGTATTTTCATCACTCTAAAAAGTTTTCTTGTGCCACATTATAGTCAAATCTCCTCCCATAATGCTAGCCCTTGGCACCCACTGATCTTATTTATTTCCCTGCCTTTTTTAGAATGGAATATAAATAAAATCATATAATATGATTATATGACTCATTATTGGCATAATGCATTTCAGAGTCTTCACGCTGTTGAATATAGCATTTTCTTATTAGCCTAGTATGAATACACCACAATTTATTTGTTTATTCATTTGAGCATGCTAAGACTTTTTAAGAGAAAAAAAGATGCTCTTAATATAAATGTGTATTATGTCACTCTGATTAGCAGTATTTTTTTCTCTTCCTGATTACATTTTCTGCCTTTCAAATTATCTTTATTAATATATTTTTAAAAATCAGATCATTGTTTATAATTTCTTAAAGAAAGGAGGCTATATTTTTAAATTTCATTAAAACAATAAATTTTACAAAACCTTAACAAAATCCATGGAATAAAAATGTTAATTCTAAAAGTGTTAAAAGCAGAGACCACAATTTAAAAACTGTAATAAAGAAAATTTTATAAGATTCTATGTAACTCATTTGAAGAAAGTATATCAAATAATAATTTAATTAAAATTATTTTTAAAAAAGAATTAAGGGCTAATTTTATATGTAGTGCTTTATAATATACAAAGAGTAGTTTTCATAAATTATTTCAGGTAACCAGAATGACAGATGTCAATACAGTGTTTTGGCAATCAAAAATTATGCCATTTTTATCTTTTAATTTATTAGTCATAATGATAGTAAAAACAAAGTTTTAATTTTCACCACTGCTGTCTGGAAAGTTAACTTTAACCTTCTGTGGCAAAGAGAAAAGTATGACATCTGAAAGCAATCTAATGAAAATGACACAGGATGAATTTTTTTAAAAACTTAAAAATAGGAGAAATAGTGTCATTTTATCCAATATTACCAAAATATATGAGAAGAAAGTAGCGTTTACTTAGATTCTATAAAAGCTCTTCAGGCATTTTTATATAAAATTTCACTTGAAATAATTTTTTTATTTGAATGTCAAAATCAAAGAAAATGATAAACAGTAATAAATCAAGCAGGAGTGTATGTCACACTAGCAATATTCCACCCAGAACTCTTGAAAATATGGAAAGAACTTTCTGATAGATGAAAAATAATTTTATCCAATATAAAAATGAAGTAAACAACTTGTTAATTAATCATAAAGTCAGAGCATATCTATAGGAAAGAAAATTGCAAATGATTTTTTAATAAAAAAGGAATCATTTTAACAATTCTTGTGCATTCTTTTTTGTTTCAAATTTTGTGCAGAG
Organism: Pan paniscus; assembly: GCF_029289425.2. Lineage (NCBI taxonomy): Eukaryota > Metazoa > Chordata > Mammalia > Primates > Hominidae > Pan > Pan paniscus. The sequence goes on along the minus strand of NC_073253.2, from coordinate 115,413,632 downwards.
GTCACTCTATTTCTTATGGTGTATTGTCCTATTACCTAACAAGTGCATATTCCAATTCACCAGGAAATTCTCCCAGCCAGTTTTCAGGTGCCATTCAACTCAATGTACATGGTATCTTTTTCATATCTCCAAAGCTTTACTTTTATTTCAGTGAAGTAACTTGTTGTTTGGAAAGTTGATCCAGACATAATAAAAAGATGGTTTCCCCAGAATAAAAGAGGTTTATATATTTACAGACTTCACACTAAAGCAAAGCCATATGTGAACCAATAATGCCAAGGAAACTTACGATGAGAGAGAGAGAGAAATATGAAAGTTTGCTGGTATAAAGTCAGAAATATTAGAGAACAAGTTTTATTCTCTTTACTCATTGCTATACCCAAAACTAAGGGGGGAAAAAACAGCTTTCCAAACACATGGACATATCAAGATACTGTCATGAGTTCATTCGAAGTCCTGTTAGTTAAAAAAAGGGATCCTGGGTATTTATAAAGTATAGTAAAAAAGGGTATAAGGGAAAATCTACAGGGACACTTCATTTCTGTTCCAGCCATCTTCATTCAGGTGGAAAATGTGACAAGTGATTGAAAAGAGTGGAGGGTATTGTGCTTGATTAATTCATTAATTTTCAGTGTAACGGTAATGAAATCAAAATGTCAGCTCCTCCCTTATTGAATCAGTTTATGTTTCTAAGAGAAATTCCCCTTTTGTGGCCAAAGACCGTTTGTTTTGATCATAATCTTCCATAAAAATATCCTTTGATGTTGTGCATGTCCTAATTGGCAACAGTACTAATAGATTACACAAGCTCACAATAGATTAAACATTGTTCCTTAAGAACAACTCAAACAGACAGACAGGATTTTGCTAAGAATTCACTTGCAGAGCAAAGCAGACACATCTCAGATTTATCTATGGGTAGGAAACATTGTCCAAAAAAATGTTCAAGGTGGTCTCAGAATCTGAGTCCCATGTATATGCAGTAAAAAATTTTCAGAGCAACTAGTGTAAGTCTGTTGAAATAGCTTTGTGACACTTCCCAGAGGGCTTCTGCTGCTTTCTACACTAGAATAGCCTGGGTATATTCACTTGCCCAATTATATTTATATGATATATGGTGCTAGAGGTTGGGAATACAACAGTAAAGGGAACAGACAAATTTCATTCTCTACTGGAACTCACAAAAAATGTAAGACATGAAAAATGCTATAAAGGAAATGAAATAATGTCATAATGAGTGTTGTATGTTTGAAGAGGAAGTTGAATTGTTTAGTCAAAGAAGGTGTGACATTTGAACTGGAACCTGAATAATGAATGAAAAAGTGTCAGCCATGAGAACCCAAAGGACATTTCAAGTAGAGGAAAGAGCAAGTGCATCATTGCCATGTGACTTTACCTCTCAGGACCGCATTTCTTAGTCTATGAGGAAAGATGACAATGCTTGTCTTGTGGGTTATCATAAAGACTTACAGAAAATCAGCCTAGCACACACCATAATGAGGGCTCCACACCCCCTTGTCATGACCATTATCTCAGTTGCCATCTCCTTCCCTCTGATGAGAAACCCCTCCCTCCCTAACACTCACTCCAAGAGTCAGTGTTGCATATCTTACTAACAGTTGGGGGTGGGGGATGATATGGATACTTTTTAAAGACAAGCAAAATTTTCAGAGAAAAACTATTACAGAAATAAGGTATGCATTCCACATATGGTATAAAGGAGGTGTTTCATATTTTTAAATAAAAGAACAGAGGGTAACTGAGCGTACAAATTTGAGGTAACTACCCTGAGCAGGAGTCCTCTAAAGGAGCATATGAACAGCCTCAGATAGAAAGGACAGGCCTTGCCTCCAGAATGTCATCTGCCTCAAGACAAATCCCAATTTGTTTCCAGCTCAGTTCTTCCCCAAATGATCACCACACAACCTTATTAGGTAAAAAAGACCACCTCTCATATGTGTTTCCTTCCCAATAAAACTGCATCTTTTTTTTCTATGTGGGAGCTCCCCATACCTTTTTAAGTGACACCCTACAAAGTGACAAGATCGAGAAGAATCAAGGAAGAGGGCTGATCCACAGGATCCTTCTAGAGAAAGTGAAGGGCCATTTCCTTCCAAGCTTTCTTCCTTCCTAGTTCTCCTCTTAGGCTGCCACAGACAGTCTGGACTACACTGAAACTGTTGAGATCTAAATAGGCAACTTCATAACCAACACAATGCTGGGTTCTGACCCGGCAGGTAAGCAAGAGAAAATATAAAAATGGGGAAAAGGAACAGGTAAGGATGCCAGGTATTAGCATTTAGAATGCCTTAATAAAGAACCTGAACAATCTAGTAGGATCCAATAAAAACTGTAGACTAACTATTAAGTAAATTGCCAAAAGATACATCTTCCCCTAGAAAAAGTAAGTGTGCTGCAAGCATGATTATGTAGACCTTGAAAGAACAGCTGGAACTAAGTACATTAAAATAACACTGAACAAAATATGGGTTTTGGAAGTACTAAATGAAAAACTGTTTTCCTTTTGATTTAATCTGTATTTTTAAAATAGTATATTAACAAAGATGACAAAAAGGTTTGAAGTTTTTTCTTTAGTAGGATATATACAAACTCCTATAAAAGAACCAAAAATACATGATATTCTTATAAAATCTTAGCTAATTACTGTCGGTTTGAAAGATATGTTTATTTAATTCCAGTTGGACTTCTGGTTTACTCACTTGGTGATTTCCAGGAAAAGACAACTTATGACATTAACAAGGGACAGGCCTCTGTTTCCCAAGAACTGTTGAGCAACATCAGTGACTCATTTTGGGGAATAAACAAAAAGACTAAGAAAAAGAAAAGCTATTTCACAACTATGAATACACACTACAGTTACAGAGCTTTTTCCCATAGAAGCCTATACAGAAAATTGTAAAAAAAAAAAAAAGAAAAGAAAAGAAAAGAAAATGGTTGTGCAGAAAATAAACATAGAGGAAAGCAGTAAAAGAAAGTCAAGTAACTTTAAAATTAAAAATATTTTGCTTTCAAAGAAAGTAAAGAGTATATAAGAATTATTGCTTTGTTGTTGCTTTGTGCTTTTCCTTTTAACCATCTGGCCTTTTTTCCGAGTGTCAAAAAATGGCCAGTAGTATCACTTACCACATTGATTTAGCCTAAGTACTATTACTTGAAACACTCAATTCTTAGCAGTAGCAGAGTGATCTTTTTATATTTCATTAGGTTTGCATCTGCATCAAAAATTATTCCAGGTGCAGTGGTTAACACATATAATCCCAGCACTTTGGAAGGCCAAGGCAGGAGGATCACTTGAGGGCAAGAGATACAGATCAGCCCTGGCAATACAGTGAGACTCCAACTTTACAAAAAAAAAAAAAAAATAGCTGTGGTAATCCCAGCTGTGTAGGAGGCTGAGGTGGGAGGATTCCTTGAGCCCAGGAGGTCGAGGTTGCAGTGAGCCATGATCATGCCACTGCACTCCAGCCTGGGTGACACAGAGAGAGACACTGCCATTAAAAAAATGAAATTATACACTTACTGTAGTCTTCTAGTACAATGTACTATATTTGAACTGAGTGGTTCAAAGATAAATATTTTCCTCACACAATGATAAATTTTAGGCAAAAAATATTATTTTGAAATTTTATGTTTTTAATTTTGAAATAACAGCAAACCTACAAAAAATTACTAGTTCAAGTGACTTCCATATTCCCTTTACACAGAGTGCCCAATTATTAATGTTTTACCACATTTGTTTCATTACCCTCTCATTCTTTCTTTCTATATACATAGTCCTTTTTCTAACAGAATGCCCTATCACTTCTAAATACTCCAGTGTGTAGTCTAAAAGCAAGGACACCCCTATACTATATCAACATATATCCTTCCCCGTTAGTAAATTAGCATAACACTACTATCCAGCTCACTACTATCCACTCAAATTTTGCCAAGTTCCCTAACAATATCATTTTGACCTTTTTGGTCCAGTAAACCATCCAAGAATATACACTGCATATAGCTGTCATGTCTCATCAGACTCTTTCAAGCTTGTTAGCCCTCTCCTACCTCTCCTGTCCTTGGACAGTCTTAAAGAGTATAGGCCCTGCATGCTCTCATAGACCCTCATACATATGACCCTCAACATATGTCTGTCTGATGTTTCCACATGACCAGACTCAGCCCACGCGTTCTTGGCATGGCATCAGGAGGCACACTATGACAATGGTGGTCATAGTGTGACCACAGTCATAGTGTGACCACCACACAACTCTGAGTATATGGTAAAGCTGGTAACTGCCAGGTTTTCTCCTTAGAAACCCAGGAGGGGATTTTACCAGTTGGAGAAAGGATAGGCAGAAGAACAATGAGTGAAAACAAGCATACTCTAAGACTGAGCCTGGGAGAGACTGAAGCAGGAAAGACCCTGAGTCCACTCCCATGTAGCACCTAGGGAGACAGAAGGCAGGAGATCTGTGATGCACAGATTTGAAGTGATCAGATGTGATGTCTCTGACTTCTAGCACGATGTTTTAGGAAAACAGAGAGTTGTATGCTAAGCATCTGAATTCTTGGTCACCACATATTCTAAGGCACCAAGTATATGAAAGAAAAAAAATAAGTGTATGAAATCAAGGCTTCTTTAAGCTTGGTCTTTGAGTGTCCTGTAGTTACTAGCATAAATAAGAGAGAGCAGAATAAGGGGCTTGCTTGGTGCTTTCAAGCTATGTAAGGAGGCCGTAACAATGACTAAAATTGAATTTTCTAGCAGACAAGTGGGATGGATGTCCAAAGCATACTGAATTTGATTTAAAAGAAATATGACATTTCTACTAACCTGCTTCATTCTCAACCAATCACATAAAGGGATTAGAAATGGCAATCTACAATTATAGTCTAATTAATAATTCTCATTATTAATTGACAGTAATATCACTTATATGTATATGTATAGTTCTTTGAATTTCCTTGGCAGACATGCATAATACATTAATGCACATTTTTTATGTCTCTTGATTAATATCCCAGAATATACTAGACATGCTTTAAAAATCAGGAACAGAAACAAAAAGTACAGAGGAAATTGATAACATAGTTTTTTTAGAGGAGATTCAAATATTCTAGTCTCAAATCTCAGGTTATGGTGTAATGAAATTTCTATACATATTGTATGAATATTTATGCATAGGTATTGAAATAGTTGACCTCTAAAGTCCTTGACCATTCTAAGAGTCTATGATTCCTTTTTTATTTTGGGTCCAGAAACTGAGTAGAAAAACAATTCATCTAGTCTGGAATCTATTTGAAGGAAAAGAAACCAGTGTCTAAGAAATACATTAATGCAGGTGATAAAAATAGAAGAAAATTATAAAGTAGTCAGTTGTAAATGTGTAGCTACATGACTGACAATGAGACATGCTTTAACCTCTAATTTATTTAAAGTAGAAATGGTTATTATGATCCAGCTACAATTTAATTGCAATATTGCTACATGGCCTTGCACTCATTATTATCATTCAGCTATAATTTCTCTCACTCCTGGTTGCAGACACAGTTGGTCTCCCACCCACATCCCCTTGACTGTACCATTTCAACTCAAGCTGGTCTGACTTCTGAATACCAGCTTCTGCATCTCTTTATCCAACATCACCCTGCTATGATCTAAGTCTTTCTTATGTATAAAGGGCATCTGGGAAATCTCTATGTACACTGTCTTGGTTTACATTCACCCAAAACCAAACCCTGAGACAGGATCTGAATGAGTTTTGTTTTTGTTTTTGTTTGGGTGGTGAGTGATCCCAGGAAGCATGGTGAGGGAGGATAATGAAACAGAAAAGGAAGAACATATAATACAGTATATATAAAACATTAGTGAGCAGTTAGTTGATGGACAACTGTGGCCAATCCTTTTGGGAATCATTCAAGTGACTATGTACTTAAACAAAGCTCAGAATTGCCTCTTAAGAGGTTAGATACCTACAGTATTCATCTACAAACTCCTGTCCTTCATTTTTTGAAGGTCACTTTGTAAGTTAATTCATCAGCATTTCTGGCCACCTTCCTGTGCTGGAAAAACAATCTGGCCAAAGAACCCAGGCTGACAGACTCAGTTTCTTGAGATAGGAAGCACATGCAGTTAGTTTATAGGGCAACAGTCCACTAGAGCCATTGGTGATCTCTCGTATGGACAAAGGATACTTGACTAAGCATCATTCTCAGCAAACTAACACCAGAATGGAAAACCAAACACCGCATGTTCTCACTCATAAGTGGGAGTTGAACAATGAGAACACATGGACACAGGGAAGGGAATATCACACACCAGGGTCTGTCGGGGCGTGGGGGGCTAGGGAAGGGATAGCATTAGGAGAAATACCTAAGGTAGATGACGGGTTGATGGGTGCAACAAACCATCATGGCATGTGTATACCTGTGGAAGAAACCTGCGTGTTCTGCACACGTACCCCAGAACTTAAAGTATAATTTAAAAAGAAAAAAATGAGAGTATCTGCTAAGAATATATTACTTCTAATATTAAATTTTAAGATGTATTTATCATGTACCTTACTAATCACAATTTATTTCTCTTCGCAAAGCAACTGAGAAGCTCACCCTGTCTTTGTCTGCAACATCTACAGCTGTTGTATAGGGAAAATATTAAGTAAACTTGATTGGGAATTTAAAGGTCCATGCCTATGCTATCCAGGGAAAAAAGTAGAAGAAAATGAGCACCCTATTTTATACAGTAGGTTGGACTACATAGAAACAGAAGCCAATAACTGAAATATTATAATCTGTTAATTAATCAACATGTTTTTATTCTCATGAAATTCAGTTCTCATAAATTGCACACAGGACTGAATGTGAGATTACCTCATGCTGAGGCAAAGAACCTTCAATAAATAAACATCCCTAAGTTTTTGTGCCATCTGGTCTATTTTAATGAGATAAAAGGATATGTTTTGGAAAATAGATTTTAAGGGTTTTTATAACAATTTTACAGTTAAAGCCCTATGATTTAAAATACCATATATTTACAATATTCTGTATATTCTTCCAGTTTCTATTTAAAGTTGTTTTATAATTTAAGCACAGTAAAATTCACCCTTTTTAGTGTACAGTGCTATGAGCTCTGACAAAAACAGTCATATGAATACTACCAGAATCAAATATAAAATATTTCTATCTCCCTCTTTAAACTGTTAAAATTTTCACAATCACTTTTATTATTAAACACAATCATAGTTAAGACAAGTAAGCCCTTGACCACCTATTCCAGTCCCTCTTCCTCTCCACAAAGAATCACTATTCTGTTTGGGATATTACCTTCAAGAGCTTTTTCTGCATGTGTGCAATTATTCTAGTCCCTATCAGTGACTAATATAAATTTATATATACATAAAGAGATTAACACTGAAGCTGTGGATACTTGCTATGTTAAAGATTATGTTTATATGTTTTAACATTATTTTGGACACATTATTTTATGTGACATCTCTATTTTTATCTTTTAAAATATATATACTATGATTGAGGAATTGTATTGATGTTCTAGTGTGGGTATTTCTTTTTATTTTTTCCATTATCATGAGTATTCATTATTATAATAACCTTGTAAGGGGATTTTTAATAAACTCTGAGTAATATACAATATGGAATAGGGATATAATTACTGAAATTAATAATAGGAATATAATTTCACAATTTACAAAACATTTGAAACCACTATATTTAAGTTGGTACAATTACTTTTGCACCAACCTACTATTATTTGTGATTATAAAAGAGATGTTTACTACACTAAAAAGGGCAACAAAAAAGTTACTGAAAAATCACTTTGTGGTAAAGTTTTAAATGTATATAACAATAAGAAAAATGTGTTTCCTCCTTCTTTCTCCAACGTAACACTTAGAGGCACCAATATGCTTATTTTATTTATATATATATATACACACACACAAATACATATGTGTATAAAAATCTTATTTACAAGCTTAAAATATATATGCTTATATATTTTTGTACATATTTATATATGTTTATTTCCATATAAGTATATTTTCTATTTAATCATAAAGATAAACATATGTACACATTTATTTCTGGTTAGTTTTCTATCAAAACAATGAAATTGTACATATTGCTTTGTTACAAATAAAGCATATATCACAAACTATCTTTACAAGTAAGCACATACTCATATATATCACTATATTTCACATGTGTAAAGCATTCAATTTTATAAATCAACTACTCCCAAAAGCTGATGCTAATAATGTATAAATATTTTTTGCACATTTGACAAATATAAAAAAAAACTATTGTTTAAATTTGCATTTTAAATGTTTATTTTTATCATGGTTATTAGTCATTACATTTCTTCTCTAAATTGTTGGTTCATTACATTTTGCCTATTTTATTTTCTAGGCTGCTGGTTTTCTTGCATATTTTGTTTTACTGTATCTTTTTTATATAGTGAGAGTATTAAGCCTTTTTCTGTTCAGTTAGGTTTTAAATATTTTTCCCAATTTTCCCTTCTAACTTTGTTAATGGTGTCTTTAACCATATAAATTTAAAAATATTTATAAGATCAAATCTGTCAATCTTATTCTTTATGGTTTCTGAGGTTTATGTTACAGGTAGAAAGGCTTTCCATACTATAATATTTATAGATTCTGTTTTGTTTCAACTTTAAAAAATTTATTTAATATTTTTGAGAATATAAAATAGGGACAAAGTTTCTCTTTTTTCAAATAGATGGCTAATTATATCAGTCCAATAACTGAAAAATAATGTGACCTGATGGTATAAAATACCTTATTAATGCTACCCTAAATTAATCCTCTATATCTCATTCCATTTTTACAAAATAGTTATATAATGTCTCGTATTAAAATGGCATGATGCTAAAACAAAAATTTAGAGTTGAAACACCTTCAATATTCGTGTTTGTGTCACTTTAAGAAAGTAACTTAGATCATTGAGGGGTGGAGCCACGATGGCTGAATAGGAACAGCTCCAGTCTACAGCTCCCAGCATGAGCAACGCAGAAGACAGGTGATTTCTGCATTTCCATCTGAGGTACCGGGTTCATCTCACTAGGGAGTGCCAGACAGTGGGTGCAGCACACTGTGTGCAAGAAGAAGCAGGATGAAGAACTGCCTCACTCGGGAAGCTCAAGGGGTCAGGGAGTTCCCTTTCCTAGTCAAAGAAAGGGATGACAGATGGCACCTAGAAAATCCGGACACTCCCAGCCTAATACTGCGCTTTTCCAACGGGCTTAAAAAGTGGCTCACCAGGAGATTATATCCCACACATGGCTTGGAGGGTCCTACACACACAGAGTCTCACTGATTGCTAGCACAGCAGTCTGAAATCAAATTGCAAGGCAGCAGTGAGGCTGGGGGAGGGGCGCCTGCCATTGCCCAGGCTTGATTAGGTAAACAAAGCAGCCAGGAAGCTCAAACTGGGTGGAGCTCACCACAGCTCAAGGAGGCCTGCCTGCCTCTGTAGGCTCCACATCTGGGGGCAGGGCACAGACAAATAAAAAGACAGCAGTAACCTGTGCAGACTTAAATGTTCCTGTCTGACAGCTTTGAAGAGAGTAGTGGTTTATCCAGCACGCAGCTGGAGATATGAGAACAGGCAGACTGCCTCAAGTGGGTCCCTGACTCCCCAGCAGCCTAACTGGGAGGCACCCCCGAGTAGGGGCAGACTGACACCTCTCAAGGCCGGGTACACCTCTAAGACAAAACTTCCAGAGGAACGATCAGGCAGTAGCATTTGAAGGTCACCAAAATCCGCTGTTCTACAGCCACCGCTGTTCTGCAGCCACTGCTGCTGACACCCAGGCAAAAAGGGTCTGGAGTGGACCTCTAGCAAACTCCAACAGACCTGCAGCTGAGGGTCCTGTCTGTTAGAAGGAAAACTAACAAACATAAAGGACATCCACAACAAAACCCATCTGTACGTCACCATCATCAAAGACCAAAAGTAGATAAAACCACAAAGATGGGGAAAAAACAGAGCAGAAAAACTGGAAACTCTAAAAATCAGAGCGCCTCTCCTCCTCCAAAGGAACGCAGCTCCTCACCAGCAATGGAACAAAGCTGCATGGAGAATGACTTTGACGAGTTGAGAGAAGAAGGCTTCAGACAATCAAACTACTCCGAGCTACAGGAGGAAATTCAAACCAATGGCAAAGAAGTTAGAAACCTTGAAAAAAAATTAGACGAATGGATAACTAGAATAACCAATGCAGAGAAGTCCTTAAAGGAGCTGATGGAGCTGACAGCCAAGGCCTGAGAACTACGTGAAGAATGCAGAAGCCTCAGGAGCCGATGAGATCAAAGGGAAGAAAGGGTATCAGTGATGGAAGATGAAATGAATGAAATGAAGTGAGAAGGGAAGTTTAGAGAAAAAAGAATAAAAAGAAACGAACAAAGCCTCTAAGAAATATGGGACTATGTGAAAAGACCAAATCTACGTCTGATTGGTGTACCTGAAAGTGACGGGGAGAATGGAACCAAGTTGGAAAACACTCTGCAGGATATTATCCAGGAGAACTTCCCCAATCTAGCAAGGCAGGCCAACATTCAGATTCAGGGAATACAGAGAACACCACAAAGATACTTCTCGAGAAAAGCACCTCCAAGAAACATAATTGTCAGATTCACTAAAGTTGAAATGAAGGAAAAAATGTTAAGGGCAGCCAGAGAGAAAGGTCGGGTTACGCACAAAGGGAAGCCCATCACACTAACAGTGGATCTCTCAGCAGAAACTCTACAAGCCAGAAGAGAGTGGGGGCCAACATTCAACATTCTTAAAGAATTTTCAATCCAGAATTTCATATCCAGCCAAACTAACCTTCATAAGTGAAGGAGAAATAAAATACTTTACAGACAAGCAAATGCTGAGAGATTTTGTCACCACCAGGCCTGCCCTAAAAGAGCTCCTGAAGGAAGCACTAAACATGGAAAGGAACAACCCGTACCAGCCACGCCAAAAACATTCCAAAATGTAAAGACCATCGAGGCTAGGAAGAAACTGCATCAACTAATGAGCAAAATAACCAACTAACATCATAATGACAGGACCAAATTCACACATAACAATATTAACTTTAAATGTAAATGGACTAAATGCTCCAATTAAAAGACACAGAATGGCAAATTGGATAAAGAGTCAAGACCCATCAGTGTGCTATATTCAGGAAACCCATCTCATGTGCAGAGACACACATAGGCTCAAAATAAAGGGATGGAGGAAGATCTACCAAGCAAATGGAAAACAAAAAAAGGCAGGGGTTGCAATCCTAGTCTCTGATAAAACAGACTTTAAACTGACAAAGATCAAAAGAGACTAAGAAGGCCATTACATAATGGTAAAGGGATCAATTCAACAAGAAGAGCTAACTATCCTAAATATATATGCACCCAATACAGGAGCACCCAGATTCATAAAGCAAGTCCTGAGTGACCTACAAAGAGACTTAGACTCCCACACAATAATAATGGGAGACTTTAACACCCCACTGTCAACATTAGACAGATCAACGAGACACAAAGTTAACAAGGATACCCAGGAATTGAACTCAGCTCTGCACCAAGCGGACCTAATAGACATCTACAGACCTCTCCACCCCAAATCAACAGAATATATATATTTTCAGCACCACACCACACCTATTCAAAAATTGACCACATAGTTGGAAGTAAAGCACCCCTCAGCAAATGCAAAAGAACAGAAATTATAACAAACTGTTTCTCAGACCACAGTGCAATCAAACTAGAACTCAGGATTAAGAAACTCACTCAAAACTGCTCAACTATATGGAAACTGAACAACCTGCTCCTGAATGACTACTGGGTACATAATGAAATGAAGGCAGAAATAAAGATGTTCTTTGAACCCAACGAGAACAAAGACACAACATACCAGACTCTCCGGGACGCATTCAAAGCAGTGTGTAGAGGGAAATTTATAGCACTAAAAGCCCACAAGAGAAAGCAGGAAAGATCCAAAATTGACACCCTAACATCACAATGAAAAGAACTAGAAAAGCAAGAGCAAACACATTCAAAAGCTAGCAGAAGGCAAGAAATAACTAACATCAGAGCAGAACTGAAGGAAATAGAGACACAAAAAACCCTTCAAAAAATTAATGAATCCAGGAGCTGGTTTTTTGAAAAGATCAACAAAATTGACAGATCGCTAGCAAGACTAATAAAGAAGAAAAGAGAGAAGAATCAAATAGACGCAATAAAAAATGATAAAGGGGATATCACCACCGATCCCACAGAAATACAAACTACCATCAGAGAATATTACAAACACCTCTATGCAAATAAACTAGAAAATCTAGAAGAAATGGATAAATTCCTCGACACATACACCCTCCCAAGACTAAACCAGGAAGAAGTTGAATCTCTGAATAGACCAATAACAGGCTCTGAAATTGTGGCAATAATCAATAGCTTACCAACCAAAAAAAAGTCCAGGACCAGATGGATTCACAGCTGAATTCTACCAGAGATAAAAGGGGGAGCTGATACCATTCCTTCTGAAACTATTCCAATCAATAGAAAAAGAGGGAATCCTCCCTAACTCATTTTATGAGGCCAGCATCATCCTGATACCAAAGCCTGGCAGAGACACAACCAAAAAAGAGAATTTTAGACCAATATCTTTGATGAACATTGATGCAAAAATCCTCAATAAAATACTGGCAAACCAAATCCAGGAGCACATGAAAAAGCTTATCCACCATGATCAAGTGGGCTTCATCCCTGGGATGCAAGGCTGGTTCAACATTCGCAAAGCAATAAATGTAATCCAGCATATAAACAGAACCAAAGACGGAAACCACATGATTATCTCAATAGATGCAGAAAAGGCCTTTGACAAAATTCAACAACCTTTCCTGCTAAAAACTCTCAATAAATTAGGTATTGATGGGCTGTATCTCAAAATAATAAGAGCTATCTATGACAAACCCACAGCCAATATCATACTGAATGGGCAAAAACTGGAAGCATTCCCTTTGAAAACTGGCACAAGACAGGGATGCCCTCTCTCACCATTCCTTTTCAACATAGTGTTGGAAGTTCTGGCCAGGGCAATCAGGCAGGAGAAGGAAATAAAGGGTATTCAATTAAGAAAAGAGGAAGTCAAATTGTCCCTGTTTGCAGATGACATGATTGTATATCTAGAAAACTCCATTGTCTCAGCCCAAAATCTCCTTAAGCTGATAAGCAACTTCAGCAAAGCCTCAGGATACAAAATCAATGTGCAAAAATCACAAGCATTCTTATACACCAATAACAGACAGAGAGCCAAATCATGAGTGAACACCCATTCACAATTGCTTCAAAGAGAATAAAATACCTAGGAATCCAACTTACAAGGGATGTGAAGGACCTCTTCAAAGAGAACCACAAACCACTGTTCAATAAAATAAAACAGGATACAAACAAATGGAAGAACATTCCATGCTCATGGGTAGGAAGAATCAATATCATGAAAATGGCCATACTGCCCAAGGTAATTTATAGATTCAATGCCATCCCCATCAAGCTACCAATGACTTTCTTCACAGAATTGGAAGAAACTACTTTAAAGTTCATATGGAACCAAAAAATAGCCCGCATCGCCAAGTCAATCCTAAGCCAAAAGAACAAAGCTAGAGGCATCACGCTACCTGACTTCAAACTATACTACAAGGCTACAGTAACCAAAACAGCATGGTACTGGTACCAAAACAGAGATATAGATCAATGGAACAGAACAGAGCCCTCAGAAATAATGCCGCATATCTACAACCATCTGATCTTTGACAAACCTGACAAAAACAAGCAAAGGGGAAAGGATTCCCTATTTAATAAATGGTGCTGGGAAAATGGCTAGCCATATATAGAAAGCTGAAACTGGATCCCTTCCTTACCCCTTATACAAAAATTAATTCGAGATGGATTAAAGACTTACATGTTAGACCTAAAACTATAAAAACCCTACAAGAAAACCTAGGCAATACTATTCAGGACAGAGGCATGGGCAAGGACATCATGTCTAAAACACCAAAAGCAATGGCAACAAAAGCCAAAATTGACAAATGGGATCTAATTAAACTAAAGAGCTTCTGCACAGCAAAAGAAACTACCATCAGGGTGAACAGGCAACCTACAAAATGGGAGAAAATTTTCACAACCTACTCATCTGACAAAAGACTAATATCCAGAATCTACAATGAACTCAAACAAATTTACAAGAAAAAAACAACCCCATCAAATAGTGGGCAAAGGATATGAACAGACACTTCTCAAAAGAAGACATTTATGCAGCCAAAAAACACATGAAAAAATGCTCATCATCACTGGCCATCAGAGAAATGCAAATCAAAACCACAATGAGATACCATCTCACACCAGTTAGAATGGAGATCATTAAAAAGTCAGGAAACAACAGGTGCTGGAGAGGATGTGGAGAAATAGGAACACTTTTACACTGTTGGTGGGACTGTAAACTAGTTCAACCATTGTGGAAGACAGTGTGGCGATTCCTCAGGGATCTAGAACTAGAAATACCATTTGACCCAGCCATCCCATTACTGGGTATATACCCAAAGGATTATAAATCATGCTGCTATAAAGACACATGCACACGTATGTTTATTGCGGCACTATTCACAATAACAAAGACTTGGAACCAACCCAAATGTCCAACAATGATAAACTGGATTAGGAAAATGTGGCACATATACACCATGGAATACTATGCAGCCATAAAAAAGGATGAGTTCATGTCCTTTGTAGGGACATGGATGAAACTGGAAACCATCATTCTCAGCAAACTATCGCAAGGACAAAAAAACCAAACACCGCATGTTCTCACTCATAGGTGGGAATTGAACAATGGAACACATGGACACAGGAAGGGGAACATCACAATCCAGGGCCTGTTTTGGGGTGGGGTGAGTGGGGAGGGATAGCATTAGGAGATATACCTAATGTTAAATGACGAGTTAGTGGGTGCAGCACACCAACATGGCATATATATATATATATATATATATGTAACAAACCTGTACATTGTGCACATGTACACTAAAACTTGAAATGTAATAATAATAAAAAAAATTAAAAAAAGAAAAAGAAAAAGAAAGTAACTTATTCTAATCTCAGTTTCTACAGTCTTAAAACAGAGATAATGCCTTCTTCCTAGGGTTGTCTTAAAAATTCAATGACATGACAAAATTACATTGCCTGACATATGCTAGGAAATCAATTAATGTGGATCCTTCTTTCCCATCTCCTTCTATCCATTCTTACCAAAAACTTTTATTACATTATCCCAGTTAACACATTTTACATTGGTTCGTTCTAGTGAAAAGCTTGAACTGCAAATAAGAGAAACAGAAATTGAGAAATTCAGGGAACTGATATAGAGGCTCCCCAGATTAATTTTCCTTTGTAGTTGCCACTGTGCACTGTGCTAATATTTAGAGCATCTTGTCTCTGGGGTATCACACAAGCATACTGTGACTGTATGAAAGAGTGGGTGACTTTTAGTTCAGCATACCTGTCATGTCATTTCGCAAGTCAGCTTCTTTCCAAAACTTGAGGTATAATAATATGTCATTTTTGTTAAAGAAGTAAGTTTTCTTCAGACCATTCTATTCAAAGTAATAAAAAAAAAGACATAGAATCTCAATAGTCAGGAAGGTAGAATACACTGGAAGAAAGTTGTCAGAGAAGTAAATGATGGAAAATACGTAGCATTCAAATGAAATTGACAGTGTTCATAGTGGTGTGAAGGAGTTCTTAAAATAAATAACAGAAAAAACAGTTAATGTAATATTATTTATACTTTTAATAATGAGTGTAAGGTGTCTTATGGTATTATAATTATATGAAGCAGGATTTTACACATTAAACAGGGCAATTGAAACAGGAAAAAAAAGCAATAGTAGACACTTTTGTTTCACAGTTGAAAGGAGAAAAAATCAAATTAAAGTCAATATATATTTCATGAACTACCTGGCCAAGTACTAGAAGCTATGGTCTCACAAAAATACTTTGATTTTCCATAAACATCAGAACTATCAAAAAATAATTTTGTTTGTTTTCAAGATTTAGTAAAGCTTTCATGCAAGTCAACATATATGTGATGTAATTTACTGAATACTTAATGATATTAAGACTTTTCTTCAGTGTGATAATAGTATTGGGGTTAGGTATTGTTTTACATGCCCTCCTCTTTTGGAAATAAGATGCTATAATATTTTGGATTTGCTTTAAAATAATCTAGTTTTTTTAAAACGGTACACGTAAGAGTACAGATGAAACTAGATGGCATATGAGTGGATTATTATTAAAGCAGTGTGACTGGTACACAGGACTTCCCTCAACTGTCATATGTATTTGAAATTTTCTATAATAAAAAGTCTCAAATGACATGTCATACATCAAATTCACAAATATTAATGAATGGAGCTTCTATTTCATGCCATGTGAAAAAGTGATTTTCCTTTTCTCATCATATGAATTCACTCTAATTCAGATTCTTTAGGATCAAATCTCAAACTCTGTTACTCAGTAGCTGTGTTATATTAGCAAGGTCAATTATCCACTTTGTGCCTTGGTTTTCTCGTCCCTAAAAATCATAAGGTTGTTATGAAGATTAAATCAGTTCATCCCATTTGAATGCTTAGAATCATTTTTGGAACACTGTAAATACTCAGTATTTGTCTGATATTTTTGTTGTGTAGTAGAAATAGTTATTTTTGGTCTCCAACTGCATTACTCAGACAAGAAATTCACGTGATCTTGTCCCGGATTATTAGGCTTGCAACAAGCAATTTGTTTGTCTTGATAAATCTCATCTGGTTGACTCATGTCTTGTTCTATTTAATAGTAAGAAGAAATACATGTATTATAGTTTTTAAATTATCAAGCTTAATGTTTATAATACTGACAAAAGATAAAAATTAATTTAGGCAGATTGAGAAAAGTAAAATGTACTAATTCAAACATAATGATAAACTTAATAAACATAAACTTAATGATAAATCCTAATACTAAAAGTTACTCCTAAAACCAGCAGAACATATAAGAAAAGGATGAACAAATCAAGAGAATACACATGAAGAAATATAATACAACATACCAAATAGTTAAGGAATACTTTAAATGGGTGCCTATGAACTGACGTGGTTCAAATCAGTGTGGTCACAATGGTAACCTCAATGTTTGATATAAGTAATAATAGAGAGTGCTGAGGACTGCAGCAAACTGGATCTAAAAGTACTTGCTGAATCCAAGGGCATTCCAATTTAATTATTTTAAACACAAAGTGAGCCAGCACACATTAGGACCAACCATAGCTCATTAGTCACTGCTACTTTGTAATTTCTGCCTTAGACCAATATATTGATAGCAAATCAACTTGAGTTCCATGAAATTCAAAAGTGTCTTTCAAGGATAAAATAACTGAATTTTTCCTTCATGGATTCTGAATTTACTCACATGAAGTACTCCGGTGGTATTTCTTGCTTTGAATATTTTAATGGGTGCCTAACTAGTTTCTATGCTTATGGTCTCATAGGCTTCCAGGCTCTCCCAGTACAGCCCCAGTATGCTCATATTTAGAATCATCTGTTTATATCAATTTGCTTTAAATTCTGAGCACACTTACAGAACACTTCAAAATGTCATTTCTCAATATTCTAGTTATTTATCTAGCATTTCCCACACCTGTTCCCATCCTTCCAAACATGGTGAAGAACTTATTTGGCAATGTATCAGTCTAGCTCATATCTGGATGCTTTGTAGCCTGTTCCCTTTTGTTTTTCACCTACTGTGTTACTTTCTATATTTATTCAACATCCAATTCAAGTGTCACATTCATCTGAACCCTGTCTTGTCTGAGATAGGAGCTTCTCCTAAGTGCTCCTACCCTTCCCTATTTATATCTCCTTCCCAGCATTTATTATGTAGTTTTATAATTGCTTACTTAAGATTGCAGAAGGAAGTGACCACTTTTTTTTTTTTTTTTTTTTTTTTGAGATGGAATCTTGCTCTATCGCCCAGGCTGGAGTTCAGTGGCGTGACCTTGGCTTACTGCAACCTCCACCTCCTGGGTTCAAGCAATTCTCCTGCCTCAGCCTCCTGAGTAGCTAGAATTACAAGCATCCACCACCATACCCAGCTAATTTTTGTGTTTTAAGTAGAGATGGGGTTTCGACATCTCTACTGGTCTCAAACTCCTGACTTCAGGTGATCCACCCACCTCAGCCTCTCAAAGTGCTGGGATTACAGGCGTGAGCCACCGTGCCCAGCCAGTGACCATCTTTTATTTCTGTGTTCAAAGTTTTGTTCATAATACCTGACATATAGCATGTACTCAGTGTATTTTTCTTGAATGAATACATTAATGAATATGAATATAAATATTGTCTGCTCTATTCTATGTACAATTTTTTTTTGTCAAATTCTGCTAACCACATGATATGGTTATCATTTTTACTTGAGCACACAGTATCTCCTAGACCTAAGTATAAAACTGTAAAAGAAGAAACTACTGATTCTACCTCATTGGAAACAATACCACTACTGGCAAATTCAATGCTGATTGCCTGGATGTATAAAATGCCCAACATGGAGTGAATGGTTTTGTGTAGAGATTTTTATTTGAGAACAATGAATATTTTCTGGTTAAAGTGATTAGTAATTTTTAAAAATATTCTATGATAAATATCACTAAGAGATTTTTTCCCAAAAAGCAATGACATAATATCACTTCATAGGTGTATTATTGAATTTTTCCACAGTAAACTTTAAGCTTTCAGTTATTATATTTTCTAAGTTTATTCCCCAGATTATTTTATATACACTGTTCTATTATTATATGACAAATGCAAATCAGTTTTTAAAAATTTAACAAGAAATATTAAAAAAACTGTTTAATTAAGTTACTCATTGCCATTTCAGGTTGAATTCAGAAGTACCTCAAACATAACAGGATCAAGAAGGATGCAGAATTGTCTGGACTTACAATGTCAATGACCCTTAGGCCATCTCTGTTTAGCTCACCTTTGTATCTCCATGGAAACTAATTTTTTCTCCATGTCTAGAAAATGAATCATGGGAACACTTACTGTGTTCCCATGGAGATCTGGAAGCCCATATTAAGCTTTTCCTTTGAATAATAGCCAGATATATGATTTCCCCTCTTGTTTAAAAGGTAAATGAGCATTCATGAATTTTACAAAAATATAAAATGATTATGAGCTTGAAAATGAAAAATGGAAAAAACAAGTAAAGATGGAATTGTATATTAGAGATAACTCACCATTACTGAATTTTTTAAATTCAAAGACCATAAAAAATCAGCTATAGATTCCAACTAAAACCCATCTAGCTGAAAAATTAGCATATAGACTAACAAGCAGACATTGAATGAAAAATAGAAAAAACAACTAAAGATGAAATTGTATACTAGAGATAACTCATCATTACTGATTTTTTTAAATTCAAAGACAATAAAAAATCAGCTGTAGATTCTGCCTAAAACCTATCTAGCTGAAAACTTAGCATATAGACTAACAAGTAGACATTGATAGTCTAGATGATAATAGAGACATTACCATGTAAACAGGAATAAAGAAGTTTTAATCAGGATTTCCTCATACTATAAGAAGATGTTAGATTATTCTTCATTAGATTATTTCTAGAAAATAAACATGTCTTTAAATGAGAAGAAATCAAATAGTTAATTTTCTGGGATGTAAAATCTTATATCCTTAAGTTTTCTTTTGTGCTCTGATAACATTATATTACATTTAATTTTCTAACCTTCATCTTCAAAATCCTAAATAAAAGACATTGTGTGGTTGACAAGTTACCTGTTTGGGTGTTATAAAACATAGAATAGATTAACTCATTTTATTATATATTGTAATTGACATCTATTGATTGCCAGACAGACATTTCCAACTTTGACATTAATCCCATCTTTCATTGAAAACCACCTCATATATATCTTCAGTTCATGTAGTTTCATAGAGCTGGCCCCATCTCAGGCTACATGAATGGATTTATATGTCAGCAGTAGCCAGTTAGAGAACTGCATACATACCCTAGCCTGGTCTAACATGAATATACTATCCAGGTAAGAAAAATAAAATTAGATTCAAATACTTTATGATGAACATTGAAAAAGGTTAACCATGGAGGTGTTCTATAGGTTATGTATGTATTGTCAGCACATTAGTGCTCAGAGGAAGAAATTAGAACGAAAGTCATATCATACCTATCCTATGTTCATTATGTGCGTACTCCAAAATTCTCAGTATAAGTCCTGAGATTTTTGTTGGATAAGCTTAGGACACAGTTTGAAGACATGGTGTAATCTGTTTTGAATCACTTTGGCAGGTGGTGGTAATCAGGAAGAGATGGAAAGTAAGAAAAGGCAGTGGATAATGGGAAAATAACCAACAAGTGTCTACTACACTCACAGAGTTAGGCGTTTTTTTCCTCTGTGTTCCTAAGGCACCCTGTGATAATGTGTCTAGTCACAGAAAACACATAGTATTATAACAATGTGCTTACAGCTTCCTCCAGTAAGCTGTGAACTTCTTGCTGGGAATGATTTTATCTTCATGTATGTAACACCTAGCACAGTAGCTAACACAGAGCAGAAGGGGCATAAATGTGTATTGCTATTAAATCATATGGTTTAGAATTGGAAACGTTCAGTTTATTCAGCTCCTTATTTTCTAGGTGTGAATATAGAGATATCAGAGGTAAAATTATGACCGTGAAGCCACAGTTCATTGCAGAGGGGAAATTAGAAGCAAGTCATATTACACATAATTCTGTATTCAGTAACCATTACCCTTAAATGCCTACTAATTTTTCTCATTTTCCCAAGTGAATGATTTGTACAAAGGTCACCACTGGAATTTACATACTTTTCAGCCTAATAGTAGACTGGTAGTTTGGCAATAAAGTAATAGCTTTACAAAGAAGTCTTCTGAAAAAAAAAAAATCCTAAAGAAAGAGTATTAGCTCAGTAATAAAATTGAATTACTGGGCTGTCAATCAGTTAGATTTTTTAATGTCCTGGCCCTTCATGTAATTATGCGTTAATTGAAATCAGACATTGTGAATAGATTCAATAACTTATTACATAAAGTTTTTAACATTTTAGAGAATAACTAGAATGTAATAAATTGCACATATTTACTTACAGGGTACAGTCACATAAGTTCTAAAATAAAAACAACCATAAAACCATCACTACAATCAAGAAAATGAACATATCCATGACCCCCAAATTTTCTTCATGTTTCATTATGATCATCCCTCATGTGCCTCTATCTTCCCCGAGGCAACGCTAATATGCACAATGTACTATGAATTAGTTTGCATTTTCTAGAATTTTTATTAAGTTTGCATTTTTAGAATCTCAAACAAACAGAAACAGACAATATTTACTCTTTTTTCTGGCTTTTGTTCAATTAGATAAATTGGATACAACCATGTTTCTTTTACCAATAACTTCCTTTACTGCTCAGTACACCTCGCGTGTTTAATTTTCTTTGTCTTCTTTATGTATTTTGAAACTCTGGTGCATGCATATTTAGAAGTTACATCTTAGAGAATTGAACCCCTTTACCGTAATGTAATGTATGCCCTTTTATATCTTCGGTAATATTCCTTGTTCTGAAGGCTGCATTGTCTGGTATAAACAGTTACCCCACTTTTAATTTACATTTAAATGGTATATCTTTTATCATCTTTTTAACTTTAAATTATGTATCCCTTTATATTTAAAATAGGTTTCCTATAAGCAACATACATCTGACCCATGCTTTTTTTTTTATACTTTAAGTTCTAGGGTACATGTGCACAATGCGCAGGTTTGTTACATATGTATACATGTGCCATGTTGGTGTGCTGCACCTATTAACTCGTCATTTACATTAGGTATATCTCCTAATGTTATCCCTCCCCCCTCCCTCCACCCCACAACAGGCCCCAGTGTGTGATGTTCCCCTTCCTGTGTCCAAGCGTTCTCATTGTTCAATTCCCACCTATGAGTGAGAACATGCGGTGTTCGGTTTTTTGTCCTTGCGATAGTTTACTGAGAATGATGGTTTCCAGCTACATCCATGTCTCTGCAAAGGATATGAACTCATCCTTTTTTATGGCTGCATAGTATTCCATGGTGTATATGTGCCACATTTTCCTAATCCAGTCTATCATTGATGGACATTTGGGTTGGTTCCAAGTCTTTGCTATTGTGAATAATGCCACAATAAACATACGTGTGCATGTGTCTTTATAGCAGCATGATTTATAATCCTTTCGGTATATACCCAGTAATGGGATGGCTGGGTCAAATGGCATTTCTAGTTCTAGATCCTTGAAGAATAGCCACACTGTCTTCCACAATGGCTGAACAAGTTTACAGTCCCCCCAACAGTGTAAAAGTGTTCCTATTTCTCCACATCCTCTCCAGCACCTGTTGTTTCCTGACTTTTTAATGATCTCCATTCCAACTGGTGTGAGATGGTATCTCACTGTGGTTTTGATTTGCATTTCTCTGATGGCCAGTGATCATGAGCATTTTTTCATGGGTCTGTTGGCTGCATAAATGTCTTCTTTTGAGAAGTGTCTGTTCATATCCTTTGCCCACTTTGTGATGGGGTTGTTTTTTTCTTGTAAATTTGTTTGAGTTCATTGTAGATTCTGGATATTAGCCCTTTGTCAGATGAATAGATTGCAAAAATTTTCTCCCATTCTGTAGGCTGCCTGTTCACTCTGATGGTAGTTTCTTTTGCTGTGCAAAAGCTCTTTAGTTTAATTAGATCCCATCTGTCAATTTTGGCTTTTGT
Source organism: Pan paniscus (assembly GCF_029289425.2). Lineage (NCBI taxonomy): Eukaryota > Metazoa > Chordata > Mammalia > Primates > Hominidae > Pan > Pan paniscus. Next base: position 115,390,735 of record NC_073253.2, on the reverse strand, counting down.
TGCCATTGCTTTTGGTGTTTTAGACATGAAGTCCTTGCCCATGCCTATGTCCTGAATGGTATTGCCTAGGTTTTTTTCTAGGGTTTTTATGGTTTTAGGTCTAATATTTAAGTCTTTAATCCATCTTGAATTAATTTTTGTATAAGGTGTAAGGAAGGGATCCAGTTTCAGCTTTCTACATATGGCTAGCCAGTTTTCCCAGCACCATTTGTTAAATAGGGAATCCTTTCCCCATTGCTTGTTTTTGTCAGATTTGCCAAAGATCAGATGGTTGTAGATGTGTGGTATTATTTCTGAGGGCTCTGTTCTGTTCCATTGGTCTATATCTCTGTTTTGGTACCAGTACCATGATGTTTTGGTTACTGGAGCCTTGTAGTATAGTTTGAAGTCAAGTAGCATGATGCCTCTAGCTTTGTTCTTTTGGCTTAGGATTGTCTTGGCAGTGCAGGCTCTTTTTTAGTTCCATATGAACTTTAAAGTAGTTTCTTCCAATTCTGTGAAGAAAGTCATTCGTAGCTTGATGGGGATGGCATTGAATCTATAAATTACCTTGGGCAGTATGGCCATTTTCACGATATTGATTCTTCCTATCCATGAGCATGGAATGTTCTTCCATTTGTTTGTGTCCTCTTTTATTTCGTTGAGCAGTGGTTTGTAGTTCTCCTTGAAGAGGTCCTTTACTTCCCTTGTAAGTTGGATTCCTAGGTATTTTATTCTGTTTGAGACAATTGTGAATGGGAGTTCACTCATGATTTGGCTATCTCTCTGTTATTGGTGTTTAAGAATGCTTGTAATTTTTGCACATTGATTTTGTATCCTGAGACTTTGCTGAAGTTGCTTATCAGCTTAAGTAGATTTTGGGCTGAAATGATGGAGTTTTCTAAATATACGATCATGTCATCTGCAAACAAGGACAATTTAACTTCCTCTTTTCCTAATTGAATATCCTTTATTTCCTTCTCCTGCCCAATTGCCCTGGCCAGAACTTCCAACACTATGTTGAATAGGAGTGGTGAGAGAGGGCATCCCTGTCTTGTGCCAGTTTTCAAAGGGAATGTGACTCATGCTTTAAAAAAAAAAAATCCAATTTTGTAATCTCTGTCTTTAAATTGGTAGGTTTAGACCCTGTATATTTTAATGTGAATATTAATATAGTTGATTAAAATTTACCATTATCCTAGGTATTACCTATTTTTTAAATTTGTTCCTTTTTCTGCCTCTTTAAAAATTAATTGAACATTTTTTAAGATTTAGTTTTACTCACAATAATGGCTTACTATCATTTCAAAAAATTGAGTTTGATGGTTGTCCTAGGACTTACAATAGACTTCTTTAATTAATCAGAATCTACCTTCAAGTAATATTATACCACTTCACTTACAGTATAAGAACCTTACAACAATATATTTCTAATTTCTTCTGATCCTTTGTGCTACTGTCATATATTTTGTTTTTACCTGTTGGAGATAGGGTGGTTCAATTTTTACTAAACGATACAACAGAGTTAAAAGCCATCTAAGTAAGGGATTAGCATTCAAATAAACCAGATTAACAGAAAAGGCTTATTTTCAACTTAACATGTACATTTTTTCTAATAAACTTAATTTTTAATTTTTCAGGATGAAGGGTAACTGAAAGAGGGCAAGAGATTCAATGATCATGTATTCTTGATCTTTTCTTATGAATTTTTATTCTAAGATTAATAATATACTGATCATTCTATATTCTTAATTTTAGCAAGTATTTATTAAGTTTTTATAATGTTTTATTTAATACAAACTATTGCTAAATATTTGTACACATTTTGTCTTGTGGGTCCTAGTTGACAATATTGATTCCCACCCATATTGAATAGCATTTCATATCATTTATTACATTATTGACATCCATTGTGTTATTTCAGCAATCTTGTGAAATATGTTATCATTTTCATTACATAGATTATAAATATGAGGCTCAAAGATATTGTTAAGTGACAGGCTTTATCAACAAATGAAAACATCACATCAAAATCTGATCTCTGCACCTTACTGAATCTGAGACATGTATTACCCAAGTCATTTTTGTCCCAAAGCTATATTGCATTGACATCTTATCCAGTATCAGTTTTGCAGCCAATCTAACCAAATTGAGTTTTTTATCATAACAGGTTAGCAGCCTGTCTGCATATGCTTAAAAAGATCTCTGTGTGGGCATACTCAATTTACTCTATATATAGTGATACCTTTCTACTTTTAATTCTTAGGGAATTAAGAATACCTCCAGAGAAGTCCCTGTATCTCAAAAATTAGATAATCATACTTTAACTGGATACAGTAAGGTGGCTATAATTTATTGATGAATTTTTAGACCACACTACCCCTTGCTTAGTGGTTTTGAGCAAACTGTGTGAAAATGCAATGAATATTTTATTTAATGCAGTGATTGCAACATCAACTGTTAAACTGAAGATTATTTTATAGCATATTCACTGAGCATATGATATATGAAAGCCTGTAAATTATTAGAAATTACCCATCTCACTAGCATTTCAAATGAAGATATTGCATCTATCATTTCAAAATAAAGGTTTGTGAAAAACCTTGTGTATTACTCCATTCTTTCATGGCTACAAAAAAATACCTAAAACTGTAATTTACAAAAAGGAAAAGAGATTTAATTGCCTTACAGTTCCACAGGCTATACAGGAAAAGTGGCTGGGGAGGCCTCAGGAAACTTACAATCCTGGTGGAAGACAAAGGGGAAGCAGGCACGTCTTATATGCCTGAAGAAGGAGGAAGAGAACAGAGGGCCAGGTGTTACACACTTGTTAACAACCAGATCTCATGAGAACTTACTCACTATAACAAGAACAATGAAGGAGGTGGCCACCTCCATGATCCAGTCACCTCCCACCAGGCCTCTTCTCCAACACTGGGGATGACAGTTCCACATGGGATTTGGGTGAGGACACAAATCCGAACCATATAATTCTGCCCCTGAGATCTCTCAAATTTTATGTTCTTCTCATATTACAAAATAACCATTCTCAATAGCCCCTTAGTCTTAACTCATTTCAGTATTAACTCGGAAGTCCACAGTCCAAAGACTCATCCAAGACAAAGTAAGTTCCTTCCACCTATGAGACTGAAACCTCAAAAACAAGTTATTTATTTCCAAGATACGATGGGGTATAGGCATTGGGTAAATATTCACTTTCCAAAAGAGAAAAATTGGCCAAAACAAAGGGGCTACAGGCTCATGTAAGTCCAAGTCCAAAAACCAGCAGGGCATTCATTAAATCTCAGAACTCCAAAATAATCTCCTTTGATTCCATGTCTCAAATACAGACAACACTGATGCAAGAGGTGGGCTCCCAAGGCCTTAGGTAGTTCCTTTCTTATGGCTCTGAAGGATACAGCCCCTGTGGCTTCTTTCATGGGTTGACATTGAGTGCCCATAGCTTTTCCAGGTTCACAGTGCAAACTGTTGTTGGATCCATCATTCTGGAGTCTGGAGGATGGTGGCCCTCTTCTCACATCTCTACTAGGCAGTGCCCCAGGGAGAGCTCTGTGGGTGGGCTCCAACCCCATACTTACCCCCAAATTGCACTAGTAGATGTTCTCCATGAGGGCTCTACCCCTGCAACAGACTTCCGCCTAGACATTCAGCCATCCTAATACATCTTCTGAAATCTAGGTGGAGGCTCCCAAGCCTCCACTCTGACCCTCTGCACATCCCCAAGCTTACCACACCACATGGAAGATGCCAAGGCTTATGGCTTACACCCTCTGGAGCAGTGGCCTGAGATTTATCTGGGGGCCCTTTTCACCACTGCTAGAACTAGAGAAGCTGAAACGCAGGGAGCAGTATCTCTGCATTGCACAGTGCAGTGGTGCACTGGTCCTGGCCCACAAAACCTTCCTCTCTTCTAGGCCTCTGGGCCTGTAAAGGCAGGGCTGCCATGAAGGTCTCTGAGATGTCCTGGAGACATTTTCCCCATTGTCTTGGCTATTAACATTTGGCTCCTCTCTACTTACGCAAATTTCTGCAGCAGTCTTGAATTCCTCCTCAAAAAATGGGCTTTTTTCTACCATATGGTAAGGCTGCAAATTTTCTGAACCTTTACACTCTGCTTCCCTTTTAAATGTAATTTCCAGTTTCAGATCATCTCTTTGCTCACACATAGAACCATATGCTATTGGAAGCAGCCAGGCCACTTCTTGAATGTTTTGCTGCTTAGAAATTTCTTCCACCAGATACCCTAAATCATCCCTCTCAAGCTCAAAGTTCCACAGATCCCTAGAGCAGGGGCACAGTGCTGTCAGTCTGTTTGCTAACACACAGCAAGAGTGACTTCTACTCCAGTTCCCTATAAATTCTTCATCTTCATCTGAGACCACCTCAGCCTAAACTTCATTGTCCATATCACTATGAACATTTTGGTCACAACAATTTAACAAGTCTCTAGGAAGCTCGAAACTTTCCCTATCTTTCTGTCTTCCCCTGAGCCCTCCAAACTGTTCAAATCTCTGCCTGTTACCCAGTTCTAAAGTTGCTTTTACATTTTCAATTATCTTTATAGCAATGACCCACTTCTCTGTACCAATTTTCTATATTAGTCCATTCTTGCACTGCTATAAAGAAATATCTGAAACTGTTATTTATAAAGAAAAGAGGTTTAATAGGTTCACAGTTCCACAAACTGTATTAGAAGCATGGCTGGGGAGGCCTCAAGAAACTCAATCATGGCACAATGTAAAGGGGAAGCAGGCATGTCTTACATGGCTGGAGAAGGAGGAAGAGAGTGAAGGAGAAGGTGCTACACACCATTTTTTTTTTTTTTTTTTTTTTTTTTTTTTTGTGATAGAGTCTTGCCCTGTCACCCAGGCTGGAGTACAGTGGCGTGATCTCGCTCACTGCAACCTCTGCCTCCTGGATTCAAGCGATTCTCCTGTCTCAGCCTCCCGAGTAGCTGGGACTACAGGCTCATGCCACCATGCCCAGCTAATTTTTGTATTCTAAGTAGAGATGAGGTTTCACTATATTGGCCAGGCTGGTCTCGAACTCCTGACCTTGTGATCTGCCCACCTTGGCCTCCCAAAGTGCTGAGATTATAGGTGTGAGCCACCATGCCCAGCCAGTGCTACACACTTTTAAACAACCAGATATAATGAGACCTCACTATCACAAAAACAGCAAGGGAGTAGTCTGCTTCATGATCTAATCACCTCCCACCAGGCCCCTCCTCCAACATCAGGAGTAACAACTTGACATAAGATTTGGGTGAAAACACAAATATCAAAACCATATCACCTTGTATGACATCTTCAGTGAATGCTTTAAAAAGTATTGATATTGCCAGAGATTTTACATTTTGATAGAAACAGGGACTTAGTTCAAAATTTATAAATATTGTCTTTAACTACATTGGACTAATAATAAATCATGCTAAATTTAGAAGAATTTTTTTTCTCATGGTAGAAAAATCACTTAAGAGAAAAGAAATTGTCAGTCAGTTTCAGAGAAATATGAACTCAGTTTCCATGGTTAAATCTATTTTGTTTCCCATGAATCTTAAAAGCTCTGCTGCTAAAGTTCTTTTACATTGGTTGCCATCATCAGATTATCTACCCTTAAAAATATATATTTTATTTCTCATCAGTTGTATGTTTAGAAACAAAAGTGTAAACTAAATCTCTGAATAAACTCAGCAGAATGTGAGAATATGTTCTCCTTGTCATTCCCCAAAAGCTTCCAGTGGTTGTCCAAATGTGGTAATGTGTGTTTCTGCTTTAAAAGTCTTCACTGTCCTGAAAATATTTCCAAAAAGCCAAATGATAGGTGGATATCATTAAGTAAGCAACAGCACCTCTTACTCATATAGCCTCTAATAAAATACCTTATCCAATTAGGGAAGTTAAGGAAAAGAACTTAGATAGAACAGTCTTTAATGGATATATAACATTTGAAAACAGGCCATGCTATTCATTTTTTAAAGCTCAAAGGAATTTGTACTAAATTATTTTATTTGTCATGAGTGGAAAATGGCCTTGCTATCCATCTTACAATGCAGGAAATTGCTTTGCCTTCAACTAATTGCCTAAATTGAGAAGTAGGGTGGAAGAGGAAGAAAAGCACAAAGGAGGAGGATATTATAAGAATGATAGAAGAGTCCGGGCATGATGGCTCATGCCTGTAGTCCCAGCACTTTGAGAGGCTGAGGCGGGCAGATGAACTGAGGTCAGGAGTTTGAGACCAGCCTGTCCAACATGGTGAAATCCCGTCTCTACTAAAAATACCAAAATTAGCCGGGCATGTGGTGGGCTCCTGTAATCCCAGCTGCTCGGGAGGCTGAGGAAGGAGAATCTCTTGAACTGGGGAGGCGGAGGTTGCAGTGAGCAGAGATTGCATTACTGCACTCCAGCCTGGGCAACAAAGAACAAAACTATGACCAGAAAAAAAGGGGAGGAGGGTTATATATAGGCAAGAAAAAAATAGGAGAGAAAGAAAGTACTGATAACTTCTTAGGCTCTAGGAAATATTTGTATGCCCCATCCCCTACATCATGTTATACATCAAGATGTCTTTATATCCTCACTAAATATTTTGTCTGTGCAACCATCTAAACATACAGTAATTGCAACCAACTAGGTATAACCACTATCTTTGTGGCCTTTTAAAAGTATTAATCCATTTTGAATACGTGCCTTTCTTTCAGTATTTTAGAGCCCATAATTTTTAAGTCTCCAATATCTTTATAAGTTATTGAAAAGCTAATAGGCCTGAGGAGTTGTGTCTGTGGTAGTCGATGGATAATGCAGTCTTGCCAGGGCATAATTTGACTATTGGCCATGAAGCTACCTGTCTTTGAGTTATTCATCTAGGGAAAATGTTCAATATTTTCTACTACTTGTATTTAAAAATCTTAAAAATGTAAACAGAACTGTTTTAAAGAGAAGTGAATACAGATGTGAGAGTATTGTCAAGGTATCCATTTCTTAGAACCTGTTTTAAGATATTATATACACTGGGTCTGGGTTTAATTTTGATATTTTATTCAATTCTTTCTAAAATAATGAAGGCATCCTTATTAATCATGACTGCCTAATAAGTCTACCTTGACTTTCCCATTAATCCTTACACAATCTGTTCATTTCTATACAATTCCTTCCATCATCCAACTGAAATTATTTTCAAAAAGTATTGTTGAGATAACGGCTATATGAGAGAGAAAGAAAAAAATAGGAATAAATTTGGAAAATTCTATAGGCATCAGTAATGTAACAATAATAGACAAATAATTTGGCGGGATCCATGGCCTGGTTCTCAAACAAATAATTACTTTTCTTTATCACCAATAAGTTGGGTTAAAGTTTAACTCTCCCTTCCCCCAAAAAATAAACTATAATTTTTTTCATGGCTCTTGCCCTAAGTTGTCATGGTTTACCAAAATCAAAAATCAAGTATCATCTAAATGTCTAGAGTTAATTTTATCTCTAACCCTCCCTAACCCTAGAACACCCACTAGACTCCTCACTTGTGCCCCTCAAGTCCCTAACAGCCTTTCTCCTCCTCAAGCCTTAATGTAAAGGCCCAGCTTCACTTCCTGATAAAACTGTTAATTTTAAAGAAAACAAACTTTTTTTCCCGTAAGAAAAAAAGATAATATATTACATTTTTAATAGATAATAATAACTTTTCCTATGGTTCCCATAAACTTAAATGCGTTCAGGGCCAGACAAGCATCACAAATATAGGAAGTAACCTAGCATAAGGTTGAGATATAAAAAGCCTAAGTTCTGAAATATATGTATAATATTTAAAAATTATCTTAGGCTGGGCATGGTGGCTCATGCCTGTAATCCCAGTACTTTGGGAGGCCGAGTAGTAGACAGATCACGAGGTCAGAAGTTCAAGACCAGCCTGACCAACATGCTGAAACCCCATCTCTACTAAAAATGCAAAAAATTAGCCAGGCGTGGTGGTGTGCACCTGTAGTCTCAGCTACTTGGGAGGCTGAGGCAGGAGAATCGCTTGAACCCAGGAGGTGGAGGTTGCAGTGAGCTGAGATCGTACCACTGCACTCCAGCCCAGACAACAGAGCAAGACTCCATCTCAAATAAATAAATAAATAAATAAATAAATAAATAAATAAATAAATAATAAAAATGCTCTTATAGCCAAGTAAAATGCTGCAGTCATCAATTTTCAGATCCTGTATTAATCCTTATCATATTTGTTATGGAATTTTCTTGTATCTAGTAATTATTTAGTAAATAGATGGATGGATGGATAAATGAATGTATCAATGAATGGAAAGATGGTAGAATATTTAAATAAATGACTTTTTTTTTTTTTTTTTTTTAGACAGAGTCTCTGTCAACCAGGCTGGAGTGCAGTGGCACAATCTCTGCTCACTGCAACCTCCACCTTCTGGGTTCAAGTGATTCTCTTGCCTCAGCCTCCCAAGTAGCTGGGATTACAGGTGGCCACCACCACACCCAGCTAATTTTTGTATTTTTAGTAGAGATGGGATTTCACCATGATGACCAGGCTGGTTTCGAACTCTTGACCTCAAGTGATCCGCCCACCTCAGCCTCCTAAAGTGCTGAGATTACAGGTGAGAGCCATTGTGCCTGGCCTCAATAAACGACTTGATTAGAAAAATTGTTTTTGGCTGAGTATAGCCCCTCAAAATTAAATATGTAAATAATACAGTTGATTTCTGAATATCACAGGTTTGAATTGCATGAGTCCACTTACACAGGGATTTTCTTCCACCTCTGCCATCCCTGAGACAGCAAGACCAACCCCTCCTCTTTCTCGTTTGTTCAGCCATTCACCATGAAGATAACAAAGATGAAGATCTTTACAATGATCCACTTCCACTTAAGGAATAACAAATGTATTTTCTCCTTCTTATGATTTTCTTAATCACATTTTCTTTTCTCTAGCTTACTCTATTGTTAGAATACATTATGTAACACATACGCGAAATATGTATTAATCTGCTGTTTATGTTATTGGTAAGGCTTCTGATCAACAATAGCCTACTAGTAGTTAAGTTTTTGTGGAGTCAAAGCAATATGTGGATTTTCAACTGTGCAGACAGAGATCAGCACTTTTAACTGCCACATTGTTAAGGGTGAATTGTACTAGCTTTGCTTTTTTTCCCATAGGTTATGGGGTACAAGTGGTATTTGATTACATAAGTTCTTTAGTGGTGATTTGTGAGATTTTGGTGCACCCATCACCCAAGCAGTATACACTGTACCTTATTTGTAGTCTTTTATCCCTCTTCCCCTTTTCATCCTTCCCCTCAAGTCCCCAAAGTTCATTGTATAATTCTTATGCCTTTTGTTAACTCACAGCTTAGCTCCCACATATCAGTGAGAACATACAATATTTGGTTTTCCATTCCTGAGTTACCTCACTTAGAATAACAGTCTCCAATCTCATGCTGGTCACTGCAAATGCCATTAATTCATTCCTTTTTATGGCTGAGTAGTATTCCTTTGTGTGTGTGTGTGTGTGTGTGTGTGTGTGTGTGCGCGTGCGTGTGTGTGTGTGTGTGTATTACAGTTTCTTTATCCACTCATTTCTTGATGGGCATTTGGGTTGGTTGAAGGATTCTGCAATTGCAAATTGTGCTGCTGAGTGAGGCCAGCTGTGACCGGAAACTTCTTTCATACAAAGGTTGTTGATAGTGAAATAAGCGTTTCACAGAAAGGCAAAAGAAAACCAGAGAGTATTACTTCCCATTACTACTGCCTGAGGAAGACTGTAAAACATTTTCAAACCACTTTAGCCATTTCACTAAGACTAATAAACACATGAAAATGTAGAGCTGGAAGTGTTCCTTGTGACCATCAGTACAAATGTCTAATTTTATAGAAAAGGAAACTGAGGCCCAGAAAAATAAACACTTGTTAATAAGCTAAATAAATTTAATAGACCCAATACTAGACTTCTCTTTCTGAGATTCTAGAGCATCCCACTGTCTTCAAGGAGAGAAAAGGATAGTTTTATATTGTGATTCACTTTGTTTCTCATTAAAAAGGTATTTCCTCAAATGTTACAACACAGTGTTCTAATTCGTACAATGAATTACATCAGTATTTTTAAGCTGCTGCCTTTGAACTCTTGGACATCTTTGGACAGTAATTTAAGAGTTACTGAATTACAGTATAAGGGTTATTTATAAAAGCTATTAACTTTCACACTATTTATTTCCCATGATAGCCACTATGGCAGACTATTTCATTGCTGGCTGACAATAAACCATGTCTCCTGGTACTTATGCTCTTATAAGTGACACCAGACATTGTTATTGAGCTTGACCATATGACTTCCATGGCCAATGGTATAGTAGCAAGCATGACGTAAGCCGAGCATTAATAATCACTTGCACATTGGGGCATGTTCTCTTGGAATTCTCTTAGAGGCCACCCATCCTTTAAGAAAGTTCAGGCCAGACCTCCCCATTGGAAAGGAAGAGGCCACATGGCATAGCACTGAAACACCAGACAGATGATTGACTCCAGTTCTGCAATCCTCCGCCTGAACCCTGTTTAAATACCTGGTGCACAATATTGTAGGAAATAATGACTGTTATAGTTTTAAATTACTAAACTCTGAAGTGATTTGTTACATAGAAATAAATATATACCTAATCAAAAACTGGGTAGAGGTATTAATTAGAGGAGACATCTAAAGCATGAGGGGTGGGGGTGGGTAAGAGGGCATCAAGTATATGCCCGAAGACTAATGGTAGCCACGGCTTAGCAACTTCTACAGATCTTAGACCTATATCACCTGGGAACTAAGAATATAGGAAAAGGCACAACATTATTAAGGAGAATGGAGAAAACTGAAATTGTTACAGCCTGAAAACCCCATGCCTTTTAAATGATTTTCATATTAAATATGATAAATATTAAATATAATGAAATTATCCAATAATCTTATAATGTAATACTTGATGATCCCCCATTGTATGAATGAGAAAACAGAGACCTAGAGGGATTAAGCAATTTGCTTCAAGTTTCTCAGGTGTTAAGGGGAAGTGGTTCCAAGGCAATAGTTGATTGTATAAAGCCCAGGGAAGTTTCTTACCATCTCCTGAATAGATGAGTGAATCACATCCTCTAAATTTGTATATCTCTTAGGAAATGGCATTTTACTTTTGCGAAAGCATCAATTTATCATCTGAAAACAATAGTGCGACTCAGGGAACAGATTAATTCTGGTGATGCTGTTATATTACTTTCATATTGGAACATTAGTAAGCATCAAACTTTTTGTTTTAACAGTGTAAAGGGTTTTTACTTCTATGTTTTATCTTATTTTAATTTGTAGCTTCATTCTCTTCACTCATGTTCTAATTCTGCTGATTTGAAAACTAATGAGAAAAATTAAGGATACAAAAATTCTTTCAGTCACGAATAATATTTTTTATTATATGACAGAAAAAAAAAATCTATGGAGGCCAGGTGCAGTGCCTCATGCCTGTACCCCCACCAATTTGGGAAGTTGAGGCAGATGGATCTCCGAAGCCAAAGAGTTCAAGACCAGCCTGGGAAACATGACAAAATCCCATCTCTACAAAAAATTACCAGGCATGATGGTGGTCCTAGCTACTCAGGTGGCTGAGGCAGAAGGACCAATTGAGCCCAGGAAGCAGAAGTAGCAGTGAGCCAAGATTGCGCCATTGCACTCCAACCTGGGAGGCAGAAAGAGACCCTGTCTCAAAAAAAGGAAGAAAGATAGAAATAAGGAAAAGAGAGAGAAAAATAGGGAAAAAGAGAGAGAGAGAAAGAGAAAGAAAGAAGAAAAGAAAAAGAAGGAAAAGGAAGGAAAGAAGAAAGAAAAAAAAGAAAAAGAAAAAAGTAAAGTAAAGAAAGAAAAGAAAAAAGGAAAGGAAAGGAGGGAAGAAAGAAAGGAAGAAAGAAAAGAAAGAGAAGGAGGGAGGGAGGGAAAACAAAGGAATGGAAGGAAGGAAAGAAGAAAGAAAAGAAAAAACTAAAGAAAGAAAATAGGAAAAAAGAAAAGAAAAGGAAGGAAGGAAGGAAGGAAAGAAAGAAAAAGAAAAGAGAAAAGGAAGGAAAGGAAGGAAATAAAGGAAAGCAAGAAAAGCAAGGAAAGAAAGGAAAGAAAGAAAAAGGGAGGGAGGAAAGGAAAGGAAGAAAAGAAGAACGAATGAAAAACAAATAGAATACAATGAATTCAAAGCTCATGTTGCATTTATTGCTTTTTTGTTTCTAGGTAAGCATGGTAAAAATCCCACACATAATGAAAATTCAGGAGCACAATATCACAATGACCAAGGGAAACAAACTTACAGTTTTCTTTTGCATAGACTGTAAGTATTTGAAGCTCTCAAAGTTATTATTTCATCTTTCAGTTAAACACACACACATGTGTTTACAATCAGTTGTAAATGTCAAAAGAAACATGAACTAGGCTATGAGTTATTAGGGACAAAACTGAATGCCTCTTACAAACTTTTAAACTACACTGTTATCTTCACCCAAATTATTTATATTTAAGGAGCAATAGTAACATATGAGTAAGTAATCAATGTAAAATAAACAAGAGAAAAATATTTGTAAAAACACTAATAATATATACTTCCACTTCTAACTCTGATGGGTAACTGGTATTGAACATGTTCCCCCACCATAAATAACTGTAAAGCTGGGCAAAGTATATGTAATAACTTGCTTCAGAGGTTGTACAACAGACAATACTGAACTGAGAGCTTCGAGAGACACTTAAGCTCCATGATTGCTTTGGCTTTCTTCCTAGAGACAATTTTTGGAGGTGGTAGTAGTGGGGAGTTGTAAAGAAGAGTATGGCAGTCTCACTGAATTGAGGAGACAGAAAGTGGGGTTCGAGGGTAGAGAAACAGTTGGAATGATTGAGGATGATTGCGGGAAAGAAGCGAGTTGTGCCGTGCAAGACTTCCATAAATCTTCACAGACAGTCTGCTTGAATATTTAGCCAAATATTAAGCTTCACTTCTGCAGGACAAGACTCCCAATGGCCAATGAAAAAATAAATACTGGAGGAAGAATCTGAATAACTACAAGAGCATGAATACAAAGGACTAAGGGAGACCTTGCTGAATACTCAGGGCATAGGGAGAGATCTTATAAAAACCATATGTTTTGTGTAAATCTAATATAGTGCCAAATTAATGGCTGTTTTAGATCCTCCTTACAGAAACTTTAAACAGCTCTTAAAAGAAACAAATTATATGCAAGCAAATTAACCGCTCACAGAAACAATGCCCCCCCAAATCATTAATAAAACAAAATAACAAAATCTAGACATTCAACTACTTATGATTCATAATGTCCAGTATATAATAAAATTATTAGAATTGCAAAGCTGAAAAATAATCCTTTAACCAGGAGATAGCTTCATAAATAGAAGTAGACCTAGAAATCACAGATGTGATGAAATCTACTGTTAGCCCCTGCTTTGAGTTCTTTATTTTAGTTATTTTATATTTTTTCATTCTTATGTAAAATGTTAGTTCTAATATTTTCATTAGAAGCTGGACATATTTTTAAATCTTTGAGTCCTGGTATGCCTTCTGCAAAAAAACTAATGATATTTAGCATTTATAAGGATTATACAGCATATAAAATGCTCAGATTAGTATTTTATACATAAGAAACTATTTTTTGGAGAGCTAGAAACATGCTTGTTAATGAGTTTAACTTTATAATGTTTATGAAATTACAAGTATTTTTATAAACATACTTTATGTTTGTTATCATATTTTATCTTCAGAACAATCTGAGAAGACAGGTACATTATCATCCTCATCTTAGATATGAAAAAAAAATTAAGTGCAGGGAGGATAAGTAACTTGTCCATGGTCCTACAGTAGCTAAGTTACAGAGGCAGGGATCAAACTGCAGCAGTAAGTCTCTAGATCCTGAGCTCCCATGATTTGCTATTTTTAAGGAATAAAGTATAGTAATAAAAATTGTGTTTTGAATTTCTGGTTGAGAGGATATCCACATATGATAGATTTTATTGAATTAGACACTAGGTTTCTCTTCAGGGTTCTTCTAATGCTTGTTAATATCTCTTTTTTAAAAGGATAAAGACAGACTTCAGCCTAAGACTACTTTACTCAGAACTTAAATAAGCTGACTAATGCTCATAATAATGAGATTTTGGATTATATGTGCATGTTTTCAAAATGGCTCAAGAGAAATTTAGGTTAGACTTTGTCAAATACTTCTTGACAGCAATGGTTCTTAACTACATAAAATGTGGTCAAATCAGCAGAATTTCCAAAACTAAAAAAATAATAAAACAGACAAAAATATGCTGGCTATAATTTACTAGCATAACTTCCCAGTGGGATTTAGGTCATAAACATAATTTCTAAATGAAAATTCACTATCCAAAATTGTTGAAAGCAGAAGAAAGATAACTAGGTGATATAGAGTAAGTACAAATTAAAAAGAGCAGATATTTTTAAGTCACACTCCCTGCCCTCAAAATCAACTGTCTTATTATTTAGAAATTAATATATAGTAAAAGTATAAGGTGTACATATTGCTACCAAATTTAGAGCTCAAAATTCAAATGAGTGATTGTGTAGCTGAGGTGAGATGGGAAAATTATAATGCAAAATTGAGAGATATTTCACTAGGAGAAAAGCAAAGACACAGGCATAAATTTGCTAAGCAGAAACAGAAACAAAAGTATTTGTGTTGATACAAATAGAAATATGTGTGTATATGTACACAAGCACACATATGCAAATATGTGTTCATGTACACTTTTCGTCTGGCCTACTTGACTACAACTGTTTTACTTATAACCTAAAGAACCACTGATCAGGCCCAGAAAAATTGTCTTTCTATATGTAGTAGTATAGTAAAGGTCTTGACATAATCTATTCTCCCAGATTATGTAATAAAACCTTTAGTTTCATATCAGATAGAAAGATTATTAAGAGGCCAAATGTGAGTCTTTAGTGTTTAATTTTGAAAGACCATACATCAATGCAAGTAGTTCATGAGATGCTCTTTGATGTTTTCTCATCACCAAATTATTATGTTATTTCATATCTATAAAACACACAGAGAATTAAGGGTAAGGGCCTGAACAGACAAATGTTTAGTGTTTTCACAAAGCTTTGTAGCCTCTGTGGGATTACTGAAAATAAAACTTGACTTTATTCCTATCCATGGAGGTGTGACTGGCACTAGCCTAGCCCTCCAAAAATAAGAAAAATATATAAAGTGACTGTTTAAAATTGGACAAAAGGGACAAAAGATTAAGTTCCCCATTTAAAAGATAAGAGCCTGCCAAATGAATTAAAAAATGTATTAAGCACCTATATGCTTCCTATAGACTAAAAATGAAGGGACAGAAAAAGTATTCCATGCAAAGGGAAACCAAAAGCAAACACGAGTAGCTATATCTATGTCAGATAAAACTGACTTCAAGCCAAAAACTGTAAAAAGAGACAAAGAAGGTTATTACATAAAGTAATTAATTCAGCAAGATATTAACAATTTTAAATATATATGCATCCCACAGCAGAGCACCGAGATACATAAAACAAATATGATTAGATCTAAAGGGAAATATAGGCTTCAATACAGTAATAACTAGGACTTCAACATCTTACTCTCAGCATTGGACAGATCATCTATACAGAAAATCAATAAAGAAACATAGAATTTAAACTGCACTTGACACCAAATGGACCTAACAAATATTTACAGAATGTTTCATCCAACACCTGCAGAATACACATTGTTTTCATCAGCATACAAAATATACTCCATGGCAAACCATACGTTAGATCACAAAACAAGTTTCAACAAATATAATAAAACTGAAATTGTATCTTTTTTTCTGACCACAATGGAACAAAACCAGAAATCAACAAGAGAAACATTTGAAACTATACAAATTAAATGTCAATTAAATGACATGCTCCTGAATAATCAATGGATCAAGGAAGAAATCAAGAAAAAAAATTAAAAAATTTCCTGAAACAAATAAAAACCAAAACATCTGTACCAAAACCTATGGGATACAGCAAAAGCAAAATTAAGAGGAGAATTTATAGCAATAAATGCCTACATCAAAAAGCAGAAAGATTTCTAATAACCTAACAATGCATCTCAAAGAACTAGAAAAGCAAAAACAACAAACCAAACCCCAAATTAGTAGAAAGAAAGAAATAATAAAGAATAGAGAAGAACTAAATGAAATTGAGACTAAATGAACAATACAAAATATCAAGAAAAAGAAATATTGGATTCTTGAAAAGATAAACAAAATTGAAAAACCATTAGCTAGACAAACTAAGAAAAAAGAGAAAATACTCAAATCACAAACGAAAAAGGAAACATTACCAATGATACCACAGAAATATGAAGAATCATTAGAGACTATTATGAACAACTGCACGTCAATAAATTGGAAAACATGGAGAAAATGAATAAATTCCCAGGCATGTACTCCTATCAAGATTGAACCAAGAAGAAATAGAAAAGCTGAGCAGAACAATTCCAAGTTACAAGATTAAATCAGTGATAAAAAGTATCTCATCAAATAAAATCCCAGGACTTGGTGGAATCACTGCTGAATTCTATCAAACATATAAAGAAAAATTGATATTAATTCTTAAACTCTTCAAAAACTGAAGAGGAGGGAATTCCCTCACACTCATTTTTAGGGCCAACATTCTCTGATACCTAAACTAGACAATTACACAACAAAAAAAGAAGCTATAGGCCAATATCTCTGATGAACACAGATGCAAAAATCCTCAACAAAATACTAACAAACTGAATACAACAGCACATTAAAAAGATTTTTTACCATGATCAAGTGGGATTTATCCAGGAGATCTGAAGGGTAAAAATAATATGATCATCTCAATAGACGAAGGAAACGTATTTAATAAAATGCAACATTATTTCATAATAAAAATTATCAATAAATGAGGTATAGAAGGAATGTACTTTAACACAATAAAGGCCATATATGATACATATGCATCATACATCACACAACAACAAACATCAAACATCTTTCCTCTAATAACTAGAACAAGACAAGTATGCCCACTTTCACTACTATTACTCAACATAGTACTTGAAGTTCTAGTCAAAACAATGATGCAAAACAATGAAATACAGGGCATCTAAATTGGAAAAGAGAAAGTCAAAGTGTCCTTGTTTGCAGACAACATAATTATATATATATGAAAACCCTAAAAACTCCACCAAAAAACCTTAGAACTAATAACCAAATTCAGTAAAGTTGCTGGATGCAAAATCAACATACATAATTTAGTAGCATTTCTATACACCAACAGCTAACTAGCAGGAAAAATATCAAGAAAACAATTTCAATTACAATAGCTGCAAAATAAAAATACATAGAAATAAAATTTAACCACAGAGGTGAAACATTTCTACAAAGAATATTATAAAACACTAATGGAAGAAATTAAAAAGGACACAAAACAGTGGAAACACATCCCATGTTAATGAATTGGAAAAATAACTATTGTGAAAAATGACCATATTTCCAAAGGTAATCTACAGATTCAATGCAATCTCTATCAAAATACCAATGACATTTTTTACAGAAATAGAAAAACATACTAAAATTAATATGGAACCACAAAAGACCCCAAATAGCCAAAGCAATGCTGAGAAAAAAAAAAAAAAAAACAACAACAACAAAGCTGGAGGCATCATACGACCTGACTACAGAATATACTATAACGCTACATAACCAAAACAGCATGGTACTGACATAAAAACAGACACATAGACCAACAGAATAGAGTAAAGAACCCAGAAATAATTCCACATGTTTACAGCCAACTGATTTTCAACAAAGCCTCCAAGAACATTAACTAAATGAGACTGGAAAGTCCAGTCTCTTCAATAAGTGATGCTGAGAAAACTGGATATCCACATGCAGAACAATGAAACTTGATGCTAATTTCTCTCCGTATATAAATATCAACTCAAAATAGATAAAACTTTAATGTTAGACCCAAGTCTATGAAACTACTAGAAAAAAATTAAAATGCTTCAGGACATTAGTCTGGAACAAGGACTTCCTGGAAATGACCTTAAAAGCAGAGGCAACGAAAGCAAAAATAGACAAATGGGATTATATCAAACTAAAAACTTCTGTAAAGCAAAGGAAACAACAGAGGGAAGAGGTAACCTGTATAGTAAGAAAAATACTTAGAAACTCTTCATTTGGAATTAATAACCAGAATATACAACGAACTCAAAACAACTCAACATCAAAATAAAACCCAAATAATTCAATTTTATAATGGGACAATGAACTGAATACACATTTTTCAAAAGAAGACATACAAATGGTCAACAGGTATGTGAATAAAAATGCTCAGCATCACTAATCATCAGGAATGCAAATCAAAACTACAATGAGATATCATCTCATGCTAGTTAGAATGGCTAACAAAAAGACAAAAAATAACAAATACTGTTGAGAATGGAAAGGGGAATTCTTGAAGACTGTTGGTGGCAATGTACATTAGCGCAGCTATTATGGAAAACAGTATGAAAGTTCCTTTAAAAAAAAAACTAAAAATTTAACTACTATCTGATCCAGCAATCCCAATACTGGGAATAAATCCAAAACAAAGAAAATCAATATGTCAAAGAAATATTTGCACTTCCATGTTTATTGAAGCACTAGTCACAATAGTTAAGATGTGAAATCAACCTAAGTATACATCAACAGATGAATAAAGAAAAGGTGACATATATAAACAATAGAATACAATTTAGTGATTAAAAAAAAAACTTGTCATTCTCAGCAACATGGATGAGCTTGGAGAACACTATGTTAAGTGAAATAAACCAGGCATTGAAACATAAATACTATATGTTCTCACTTATTTGTGAAAGTTAAAATAGTTGATCTCACAGAAGTAGGGGCTAAAACAGTTATTAGTAGATGCTGAGAAGGGTAGGGGTTTGGGTTATAAGACTTACGAGATTCCTAAGCAAAGCAGTGGCTATAGAGGGAAAGAGAGAAAAGAGAAGGAGCAGTGGCTATAGAGGGAAAGAGAGAAAAGAGAAGGAGAAAGAGAGGAGAGAGAGTGAGAATACACAATGACAAAAATGAAAAACTGAGAATTTGAGCAGTTTAAAGTTGCAGACCAGTCATAACATAGAATAAATTGTTAGGTTTTTCAATTAAAAAAATACAATTTAGGATAAATTATAGGTAAGAAGGGAGAAAGTTGTACACGAAATTCCCTGAGCAGTTATGAAGCACAGATATTTGACAAGGGAGAATTGCACTTTCAGAATATGACACTATGGTTCTAAGAAAATTCTTAGAAAATCTCACATTGGCTGTCATCCCAATATATACAGAATTTTTGAGTTTTATATCAATTCCACAGATATTTATGGTGTGTCTACTAAATAAAAGCAGAGAATTGTGCTGAGTGAAATATCAGGTTTATACCTAGGAAGCTTACACATTAGCAAAATAAATGAGATATTCCCAGATAGCTATCCTTTAATTCAATATGTGAAAAGTGACAAACGAATTAAGTGCCAGAGGGAAGATAAATTCCTTTTAATTCAGTATGACTTAAGTTTAACTTTTTAAAAAAGGTATCGACTAAACTACAAAAGATTCCACAGTACCACAGGCTGCAGTCTCAAAGATTGTTATAAGAATCTCGTGTCTATCACAGTTCTACCTTCCTCTTTTTAGGCTTCCCTTGTGGATAGAATGTTCACTTGTGATAGCTCCCAGCTTATGTCTTCTTTGATTAAATTCCAAAAGAAAACAAAACAAAAATCTCTTCCCCAAAAGTTCTAACTAGCATTCTGGACCTGATTCTTATTTGTCTCAGCTAAGTTATATGTTTATCTATGAAGCAATCATTACGGCTGGATGAAGGGCTGGGGAGCGTGGAGTGTGTAGACTGGCTTAACTATATGTCATCTGTATGTGAGCTGAAGACAGTGGAGGAATGGTTTCAAAGGAATATCAAGTTACTGTTATGAGAATAAGGGAAAATAAATGCTAAACAGGGAGACAGAATGTATATATAGAATGTATTTGCAACCAATCACAAAAAAGCCGATTAATAGTGGCTTATGCCATAAAGTATTTATTGTTTTCTTAAGAAGTCCAGAACTAAGCATTTCCAAGTGTTAAGCTTTTAGCATTTTTCTACTCAACCACCCTCAGTATGTTGACATTTTTCCTATGGCTTCATATTCTCATACATCCACACAATAAATTCCTCCTCATGCAGCTTTCTCAGTGAGAAAAATGTATTCCAAAAGTACTCAGCACAAATTTGACTACATCTCTATGGCCAAAACTAGGTCATATGTCACAAGAGAGACTAGGTTGCCATTGTGACAGGAGACCAATCATGATTTAAGACTCTGCATTGGGCGTTTTGCAGTTCTAACTCAATTGTGGTATTAGCAAAGAAAAAGAGGTAACGGCCACCAGATAGACAGCCAATAAAATCTGCCAGATGTTCAGAAAGGCAAAATTAACCTGGAAGTTGTGTGTGGAATGGATGAAGGGGATGAGTTATAAGGGGCAGTGCTGGAGAACATACGGAGGAAGGGCATCAACCAGAGCATTGATGGTGAGAAACTCTCTAATATTTGTGTAAATGTAAACTTGGAGGACATAAACCAGCATTCAATGTGAAGTTATTTTTAAACATTAGAAAGAAATGGAGATCCTACTTGGCTTTCACTATGCACCACCAGATTGTTTAATTGCTTTAATTTGCTCATATCCACATGAGATTACTTAAAATTGTCTAATGTGCCTCTCATTTAATTTCTATTGAATACTTTTAAACCTCCTTCTTATACTCCTAACAAACCCCTTTGGCTTCTCTCTCCGGCAAAGGCAGTGTGCAAAAGCAGTTTTAATGCCATCTTTTACATATTAAAATTTTTTCACTTCCACCAACTTAATTCAACGTTCAGCATTTGGCCTTTTGTTCTTTAGTTATTTTTTTCTGCTTGAGTTTTCAATTCTTCCTTAAAAAGAAATTAATACCAATTGAGCAATATGACAATTAAAAGCAGAAAATGACTAACAAAGGCAAAAACACTGTCATAAACAATATTACTACTTAGGGGTGTTTTTATTTTCTAAGAATAGGAAAATAAGCTCTGAAAAATTTTAGAATATTAATTTAAATTTGAATTATCTCACAAAGATTGACTAACAAAATATAATCATTTCTTTTACTATATGATTTTATATATAATCAAGATATATTTATATGACTTTAATATATTTATTTAATGTTTTCTTTCTAGGAATTAAAATAATACTATGTCCCAAGTTTCTGCATTGGTAAATTTTTCTGCCAAAAAATTCAAAAAGAAAATGTAGAGTAAGATGTGCTTTAATGAGCCACATCCAGCTATATGTTAGGTTGAAATATTTGTCTTTTTTAAAGCAGTATGAATGCACAATAGAGGGTTTTATACATTGTTGTCAACAAATTGAGAAACCAAAGCTTTAATCGAGTTAGTGTTTCCCAACTCCAGTAAAAAATATACAAACACGTACATAATATACAAATTAAAACTGTTTGAGGCACAAAGTAATAACCTATTACTAAATACAGAGCACAGAGGTTAAATATCAAACATTTACTGAAGGTTAAAGAGACATCTTTTGTCTATTTTTTCCTAGGTTGACAAAATACTCAATCTGCTAGCTCATATTATGAAAACAGCCAAACGAAAATTCATCAGAAAAACTGAATACTTACCAAGCCAAACTAATTATGTACACAAATATATTGATTCTTCTGGCGTACTGTATCTAAGCAACTAAGCATTACTGAAGTTGTTTATGTTGTGCATCTTCAAACAAAGTTATTTACTGGCCTAACTCATTTCCCATCAGAATTCACAAACCATTTCTTTGCAGCAACTACAAAGTAAGGTAGAAGCACAATTAAAGGCATCAGCCATGTAATCTTCCAAGATCACAGGAAAAGATAAAGAACTCTTACTACTGGACTTAAATGTCAAAAGACAAATCCTCTTGTCTTTACTACAAGAAATAAAAGAACAAAAAAAGTGCATTGTATTAACATATAACACTGTTTTTCTTAGTTTAAAATAATCAAATTCTATTTTGTAAAAGTAAATACAATAAAAAATAAATAGAAGGGCAAGCTTAATCAAACCAACATACTGTTGGCAAAAAGTTACTTACTATTGGTGTCTTAGACACAGTTCATTAGTTAAAAATCTGGGAGGCGGGGGTGGGTAGGTTGGTTTTTTTCTGTACCCGTTTTGTTTATCATTAAGTGACTTGTACCCTGATGGCTGGTTTCACTTTCCCTCTCTACAAGTCATGCCTATACTCAAGAAAAGAAGTGTCAATCTCAAATTTATAGTCAAAATACTGAAGCGAGGAATATAAAATATGTCAAATTACTTCAAAATGACTCAGGCTTAGCACAGAAAATGCACAAAGGAGCATACGTCTATTCACATTGTTTACTCATTCAATAGCTATTTATAGTGCAACATATAAAATCCTAGAAGCTTAGGGAACTATATTAATGATTAGCCCTGATAACTGCTCTCAAGGAATTTATAATCTTATCCTCAGTTATATACAGGTCCCTTTCACGAGTTTTCAAGTTTTGTACAATTTGAAGTCCTTGAAGCACTATCCGAGAAACTTCATTATAATAAAACAGAAGTTTTCTGGCTATAAAAATAACATTTTAAAAAAATTATCTGTGTCCCCTTCTTGGGTGATGAGAGACAAAGGAATCAGTTATTTTTTCCTTTTGTAGTTCCCTAAATCCCCCGGAATCATACTCTCGGCTCCCATTGTATTTTTGTGATAGTTCTTTTTAAACATCTACCTCAACTCCTCTACTCCAGATTCACTTCTTTAATGCTGTCTGAATGGCTCAAGATTAATTTTCTATACTTTCTCTTTGAACAAATTCTTAGAAATCAAAATGTCAATGATCCTGAACAAAATTACTCTCCAAACACTGGCTTGTGCCAGGAATCATGACAATTGCTTTCTAGAAACTTAGTTTCTGTTACTTTCAAAATAGTCTGATATTTATGGGAGGAACTGCAGGTCTCAGTTTAAAAGAAGTTAACATATTAGTTTGAATGAGAAATTGGGAGACCTCAGATATATGAATAACAGATGAGAGATCCTTTTCACGTAGTAATAAACATTTCACTAAAGTGATAATCACAGAAAATAAGCAACCACAAAGTTCTTAGAGAAAAAGAGAGGTTTCACTGTTAAATTTTTTTAATTGTTAAGATTTATTTTGAGTTGGTTTGGGGATCATTTAAAATCATAAAATATGCAAGTCCTATGCTAGTCCAGCTGCTTAATTTCCTAGGATTATTTATGACTCACTTTTGTTCAATAAGTAAAATTACCGTCCCTGCTAAATTTGAGTTACCAGACACTTCCAAAATATTTCTGAAATCAACAACTGTTTTCTAATTTGCTACTTGGCCTATCTTCAAAAATGTATTTAACACTTGTAGTAATGTCTCAGAGATTTGATCAAGCGTGTTTTAGTTATTTGTCTTCCCACTATAGCAATGACTGATTTAGAGCAGACAGCACTTCTGCAAATAAACTTCACAAGTGTCTAAATCATATCCTTATACACAAAAGTGCCTGAACCCAAGGGACATCAAATGGTTAAACACCAAAGCCCTCAGCAGCTGCAGCCAACAGGTGATATATGATATGGTAGAAGAAATAACCTTAGAGACACTTCTTTGATTAAAGGGCTGAGAGATATTGAAGTGGTTATCTTTCTGCCAAAAGCCAGAGTGGTCTAATACTGGTGGTCAAACTTAGATGATCATCAGAATCACCTGGGCAGCATTTTAAATATAGAGATTCTTGGGCTCCCTGCCCAGTAATTTGGTTCAAAGCCTTAGGACCAGAAATCTGTATTTTTTATGAAGTGTCCCTGTTAGGGAAGTTTCTGCAATTCCCTACTGTGGCAGGATTAGAATAGATGATAGAACCATATAATTGTATAATGTGTATTTACTTTCATATATTACTGTTTAATGATCCTGAATATAGTTTATGTGTCTACAAGTAACTTTTTAACTAACCCTTTTGATTATATTTATAATATCCATCTAAGGAAACAATTCAGCTATTCTTATACAGATATATGTGAACTCAGAGGACTCAACCAATCAATATTTTGTCTGGCCCAAGAGTTAGTGGATCATGCAATCAGTAGCCCTTCCAGAAGAAGGTGGAAACAAGGCCTATTTGTATTTTTATGTTTTTATTTAAAATGTGATGAAACAAGAATCTAAGTTGTGACAATATTGAAACCACTGATCTAAACCATTTCTCTTTGCCTCTACCCCTCACCACTCCTTCGGAAAAAAGGAACTGCATTCCCAGGCAACTCAAAAAATCTATTTTGCAGTGAGAAAAGAGCCAGCACTTCCTTACCTTCCAAAATCATATGGATAAGTGTCACAGAATCTAGGAACATGAAGAGCCAAAGTTATATACATGTGGGAGGCAAGACTGCTGATCTTAGAGGCTGTGTAGAGTGGCAGTCAAAAGCCCATGCTCTGGAGCCTAAGAATGCAGATTCAGTTCTGGCAGTGCCACATATTAACTTGTGACTTTGGGCTATTTATTTAATCTCTCTTTGCTTCAGTTTCCTCATCTGGAAGATGTGGGTTAATTTTATTACCTACTTCATTAGGTTATTGTGAGTATTTAGTGATGTCTACCTTAGCACTCAAAGAATATGCTAGAAATGTGTACTCCCAGACCCTGCCCCAGGATCTGAATTTTTAACAAAATTTTCACGACTTGTATGTATGTGACAATTTGAGAAGCACTAATTTAAGACATGTGAAGGGTGCAGACTGGTCAATACTTTATACATTTGTTGCTATTACTTAGTTTAAACCTAAACATCAAACAATCACAAAGTCTAAAAGCTCTGCAAATAGATATGTAGATGACAGAAGCAGTGTCTAGCTGAATCTGTAGGAAACAAATGAGATGAGTTGGAGACCAGCTTAAACCAAAAAAGGATATGTTTGAATTATACAAAAAACTAGGACCTGAAGAAGAAAATGTGAGAAGAACCACCACAGGAATGTGTCTGGCAAGTTTATGTTCAGTTGTCTTTCTGGTGAGAGAGATAGAAAGCCAGTAAATAGGCCAGGCACGGCGGCTCCCGCCTGTAATCCCAGCACTTTGGGAGGCTGAGGCGGGTGGATCACCTGAGGTCAAGAGTTCGAGACCAACCTGGCCAACATGGAGACACCCCGTCTCTACTAAAAATACAAAAATTAGCTGCGTATGGTGGCGGGCGCCTATAATCCCAGCTCCTCGGGAGGCTGAGGTAGGAGAATCACTTGAACCCGGGAGGCGGAGGTTGTGATGAGCCGAGATCACGCCACTGCACTCCACCCTGCGCGTTGGGCACGAGACTCCATCTCAAAAAAAAAAAAAAAAAGAAAAGAAAGAAAAGTCAATAAATAATGACACTCTATATATTATGAATTTTCAAAATTTCATGTTTCCTGATTCCTCAACATCCCCACAAACAGGGATTGAGCACCCCACCCAGGCGACCTAGTGTATCAGCGTGATAAGGCTGGTCTCTGTCGCAAGTTCCCTTTTTGCCTTCCCCTGACTATGGCCCTAGTGGCAACCAAATGCACCACTGAAATCCCCTCATATATTCTGCTTGTGTAGTCTACCCTGATGCCCAACACAGGCACTTCCACATAGGTCCTCGCTGTTTTTCTCAGCTCCCCACCTGCTTGAGTTAGCATGCTCCCCTGGTGGCCCTCCCTCTGTAGGAGCTCTGAGGATAATAAATCCTTTGATTTCATATGCCCTCCAAGTGTAATTTCCAAAGCCAGAATGGAGTAATCCTTAAAGATCCCACAAGGGAGACTTACTCTCCCATTTATAACTCACTGTGGTAAAGATTTAATAACGAATGCACACAAAACAGAGGTAAGGCAGGAGATGAGTGGTGAACTCTGCTAAAGTCAGAAAATACTTCTCCAAAGAGTTCACATCTGAAGTGGGTACTGAAAAAGCCAGGAGGCAAGGCAGAAAGCATTCTAAACTTAAGAATCATGGGTGCAAAGGTGTGAAGCCTTGGGGGAAGTACAAGTAATTCATGATCACTGAATTTCACAGGTCCCTGCACTGTGTGTATAGAGGACTGTGGTGCTCTGTCTGTAGAAGACAAAACCAGAAGAGACCGTGAAAATGCTGCTAGTCTCTGGGTCCATCTCTCTGAGACCTAGATTTTGTTGTTTGGGGTGAGCCCAAGTATCTGCATTTATCTAGCCCTCCACAACTCTGATATATGTGACAAGACATGATACTGGTGGGTGACTGAATTATGGAATGTATTATATTCCTTTCTGAAAATCATGAATTGTGTCCTGGAGTGAATGAGCTGATGCTCAGGAGTTTTAACTAGTGGAGGGAAGTAATCAACACTGTAGTTTAAGAAGTTAACTCTGGACAAAATGGGGTGAATGAATGTTATGAATTTAATTATTAAGGGACTTTGTCCCTCAGTGTCCTCATCTCTGGAAAGGGACAGATAATGAGACAGTTGTAAGGATTGTAAAGCACTTAGAACATTGCTTAACATGTAGTCTGCATGTAATAACAACGAACATTTATCATCATCACCATTATTGTTATTATGCTACATCAGACTTCACATAGCAGGGCTCCAGAAGTAATTGATCCCGAGAACCTATTTCAGGAGGTGTAAGAACAGGTATATTTTAAAGTGTGTTAATAATCTGTACCTCATGCCCACTCAAAATATCTCAGTACCTTTTAAGAAAGTAGAAATATTTACTTGTACAGGTCTTCCTTTGCACTGTGAGACATATAATGGTATAATCATTTAATAATGTGCCATCTAATAAGAAAGATAAATGTTTGGCTACTTTAAAGCAGCAATACTTGAAAAATCTCTTGGGGGCAGACATATCCTTACTCAAACCTAAATCATCAAAACTGTGCATAGACTCCTGACTTAGACAAAGAGATAAGCAGAGAAACATTTGAAAGACTTCAGTAGAATTACCACAGCACACATAATTTAATCCCTCTCCTTTAGAAATAATCCAAAAGCAGAATAGGTTAGACAAGCCCTGGCTCATTATAACAACAGATGCGTAATCCAGGAATTCACAATCTGGTGGTAGATTCATTTTTTTTCATCATCCTGTGCTTAGCACAATACTGTTGAGACACATTGAGTCTTGATAGGTTTTAAATGCCTCAGTAATGGGCATGCCTATTCTTTAGTTAGCAGCACTATGAATCATCTTGACCATTATTGACTGGCATATTATCAAAAATATATTAAAAGTATTTTCCAGTGATTACATATCTCAAAGTAAGACATTAATAGATGGGTATAGTTTTCTTTTGATATCTCTTCATCTGGATCAAGTACATAACAAGATATGAATATCTATAACTGTGAAAATATAAACATATAAATTGAAGCTTATCTTTATTGATTTAACTCAAGCCCTTTCAAGGACATAACTCATCTTGGATTTACTACGTATTCTGAAGTTTGAGAAAAAGCTGTGTGCATTTATATCTTGTATAGCTGACATTCCAGTAACTAGAAACGTAGAGAATATAAAACAATGTTTTGTGGCTACCTACTCTGGTTGAATATTCAATGGTTTTAAAATTTTATTCAATGTAGATAATATGCATGGAAGTTTTTCTATATTTCTTTTAAACTATAGAGTTTTAAAACAGTAACGGAATGTATTTAATAGTCATGACCTATTCTGTTCTGCAGTATTCCCATGTTCTCTTCTCTCTCCCTCCATATGGCCTTTCATATGCTGTTACTCTGCTCTCCCCTCTCTTCACAAAGCAGCCCCACACTATCTTTCAGCCTCAGGTGAACCTTTTCTGACCTCCAGAACTAGGTAAAATCTTCAGTCCTATGCTTTCCTCACATAAAGTGCTTCTCCTTCCTGGCATTTGTCACACTTGTAATTGTACTGTGTGTGTGTGAGAGAGAGAGAGAGAAAGACAGAGACAGAGAGAGAGAAAATGAAAAAGAGAGAGAGAGAGTAAACGAAAAAGAGAGAGAAAGAGCGGGAGGGGAGAGAGAGAGTGTGTCCTCCTGGCTCCATGAAGGTAGAAACTGGAATTATCAGTGCCAGGGTCAGTGATTATGACATATGAGACACTAAAATACTGTTGAATGAATAATACACTTTTTAAAAATAACAATTCCCAAACCTTTTTGCAGTGAGATACTAAATGGAAAGAAGAGCCCTGAAGTCAAATATCAGGTTAATTGTTTTAATAGCCTTAGCAACTGGAACCCTAACCACTTAAAGCCACTCCATACCACCCGCCTCTTTTCTCTCCTTTCCTATTTACCCTCTTCATCATTTTTATCATAACATTCATGTGAGTATATTCTATGTTTCAGGCCTTAGGCAAATGTTTTAGATTCACTATTTAATCCTGACTACAGCCCTCCAGGTACAGTCCTGTCACAATTTTATTTCATTTTTTTTTTTTTTTTTGAGATGGAGTCTCTCTTTGTCGCCAGGCTGGAGTGCAATGGCGCTACCAGGTTCAAGCGGTTCTCCTGCCTCAGCCTCCCAAGTAGATGGTACTATAGGCGCAAGCCACCATGCCCAACTAATTTTTGTATTTTTAGTAGAGACGGGGTTTCACTATGTTGGCCAGGATGGTCTTGATCTTTTGACTTCGTGATCTGCCTGCCTCGGCCTCCCAAAATGCTGGGATTACAGGTGTGGGCCACCACGCCTGGCCCCTACCACATTTTACAGGTGAGAAAATTAGACTCCCAGAGGCTAAATAACTTGCCCTATAGGAAGATCTGTTTTTCTTTGAACCTATTGTCTCTTTTTCCAAACCTGCTCTTTCATACTTTGCACTGTAATGTTAAGCTAGGAGGTTACAAACTATTTTGTTTTTTAGCTTTCTGTAGGTTCTGTCAGAACCAATCCAACAAATTACTTATTATAAACTAAACAATGGAAATAACACACAATCATATGTGTTATGACGGGTGCTATGTGTACTTTCATCAACAACATCATTTTGAAGTCTCAAAACACAGATGCAGACACATCACTCTATGTGCATTGACTTCTCTTGAGAAATGTCTATACAAATGCCCTATTAAGTACCTAATTTAAATATGTTTTTACAGAGAATTCAAATTAACTACACTTATTCAGTATATGATTCAGATTAATTATGCCCAAGCCATTTAGAGCTTTTGATACTGTTTCTATTTCAGGAAGCAGAATTTGGCATCAGTGTAGTCATTTCAAAAATGAGTTCCTAATATAGAAGATAAAAATATTCTGCCATAAATATCTATAGATATAATAAAACTTAACATTCTATAATGTGGATGTTGTATTTAGGCAACTCAAATTTATTTCTCTCAAAATAATAACGTAATACTAAAACACAAAAATTTGAATATCTCTAGAACTGTTTATCATTTAAGACTTTAATGAAGCATTTTTGGAAAGAAGGAATTTAACATTTAGAGACTAACATTATTGCAAAGAAGGTGCTATAGAGGTAACTTAATCCTATTCCCTTGGTATGTATGTAAAGGATGGTCTCAGAAATTAAATTATTATGTCCTTTGATTAAATATTAAACTAGATCAGGCTGTATATTTATCACCACACAAGTGATTTAGATGTATAGATATCTTCTCCAATCTACCATATGTTTTGTTTGATACTACAAATTAGATTCTGGTTTACCCCTCCTTGAATAGCAATAATAGTTAATGGGTTCCTTAAATATTTCTGTGTGTATGGAAATAAGCATACACTTTCTCCTGGACACTTGGCTTGCAAAAAGACCAAATCTTTATTTCACACTAGAACTTCCTGCTTGCCTTTGAATTTTTCAAAAGATAACACAACAACGGAAATTTGTGGGTGATTTCCACAGATAACATCCCATTTTCATTTCATGACTGTGTTATATGACACATTGCACAAAGGGAGCTAGCTATCATTTCAAACATTTCTTATCTTTGGAAATAGAAGGAGAAATAACTTCATAACTCATAGGGGCATTATTAACATACCTTTTTAGTTTTATATTTTGTAAAAGTAAATTCAGTTTGGCTTTTAATTTGTTTGAAGATCTCAAATGTAGTCACTGTTGATTTCTAAGTATTGATATCTCTGCATCTTGATATTCTACAACTGCACTTTTGACTTCAGCCAGCTTATAGAAGGGAAATGGCAATTGGCATTCGGTAGTATTCTCTTTCTAAAGTTCTTCAAATGAAGCAGCAGCCAGAAGGATCTTGTCTCTAGAATACTAAACAATAAACTGGCACAGCCAAATCCCTGTTATCACATACATGCATACTTACACACATCCCACACAATCACACAGTCACACAGGAAGTAGTTGTTAACTTAGTCAAGTTTCTGCAGGTTACAGACTCTTTGTTGTCTTTCAGTAGTCACTAGTCTTGGATAAGAATGAACATATTTTCACTTCCCCCAGTCTGGAAATAATGCAAAAAACCAAGATACGGATAACATTAATGTGCATTATTAAAGTCAAAAAATGTGTTTTTCATCAACAATTAGCATTTTGGGTCATGAAACAAATGTTTTGTTCTTTTTGTAGATCACTTTAGTTTCATAATTTGAATCAAATAAATGTTATCAAGTTCACTTCTAAGATGGCCCAGTTTGAACTGTGATACTTGAAATACTTATTTTAGTTGTGCTAAAATGATCTTGTGTTTTAAGTTACTGGAGTTAAATTGTTTCCTTGGACAGAGGCAGAAACACTGTGGGTCCTGCTACTTGACAGAAAATAACATTGTCCATTTGAAGCAGATTTACAGGCTTATTTGAATTGAAACAAACTTTTGACAATCAGTCAAATCAAACACAAGCTTTGTGTAGTTAAAATGTTTGAAAGAGCTCTTCTCTCTCTAGTACTTTACTATTTCTTTGTATATGCTGATTTTCATCCTGGGAAAAATCAAAAGCTAAGTATGGCAAGATGGTTTTTCACCATGTCAAGATTCCACTTCACCACTTCCTTTTTTTTTTTTTTTCTTTTGAGACAGAGTCTCACTCTGTTGCCCAGGCTGGAGTGCAATGGCGTGATCTCAGCGCACTGCAACCTCTGCCTCCTGGGTTCAAGTGATTCTCCTGCCTTAGCCTCCCGAGTAGCTGGGATTACAGACGTGCATCCCCACGTTCTGCTAATTTTTGTATTTTTAATAGAGATGGGGTTTCGCCATGTTGGCCAGGCTGGTCTTAAACTCCTGACCTCAGGTGATCCATCTGCCTCGACCTCCCAAAGTGCTGGGATTACAGGCGTGAGTCACTGCCCTCAGCCACCTCCTTCCTTTTTTCTTCTCATATAAGCAGGCTTTTTCAGTGACCTGTAGGTGATGACACGTAGGTGATGATTCCTCTTATCCCAAAACCAGACAGAGTATTCAAAGACAACAGAAAAATAAAAAATGTTTTCATACAATTGACTGTAGATGCAGTTTAAGTTATTTACCAAATAAGTGATAGACACAGTAGATTCTAAAATATTTTTGTATTTCTCTTTGATATATATATACAATTACTGTTGATAAACTCATCCTTCCCTTCTATATTGGTCCCACCGAATTTCGCTACTACAATTAGAACTTCAACGTATTCTGAAGGTTTAGTCATTGTTGCTTTAGTTATGAACCTTTTTAGAAAAAGTTAGCTTTGTTGTGAATAGGACCTTCCCAAGCAAGGCCGAAAAAAATGTGAGTTCATTTCTGAATCACATTTTTAGCTTAGTTAAATTTAGTTTGCTTGTATCTCATAGAAGACATCAGAATAAAAATCATATTTTAAACTTATATTTTAAATATAATATTATTTACAATATTCTAATAATCTTTGTAGATTAATAGTTCTAACTCGTCTTTCACGTTTTTCTTCACGTCCTTCTATAGGTTATCGAATAAAAAGAAATTATTTAATTCTAATTCTAATGTGGGAAAACTGGGTCCATGGTATTCTTTTCTAAAAAGTGATAGAGGAGGTTACTGTTCTATGTCCCATGGTTGAAGCCCATGCCCAGTACTCCTTGTACCAGTGAGCCTGAGGCGGCCATGGGATCTGCTCAGCTTTCTGGGGCCAGGAGGGAAGAGCTGTCATTGGTGCCAGGCTCCCTAGTCAGTTATAAACCTGACTTTGGGCCAAATTAGGTTTGCTTCTGAAAAGACAAAGACATGAACCTTTTTATTATACTGGAGGTTGTGCTCCTTCAAGAAATGATTCACTTATCCAAAACAAATATTTTAACATATGTATATCTTATTGTTCCACATCCTTAAAGGGATGTGGGATGAGTACAACACACATAAGGGCCCCTGCCCCAAAAACACACATACATGCATCTACACACACAGAACACATATCACTTTCAGCTTCCAGGAATCAGCCTAGCAGGTAGAGAATGAGGAATAAAGTCCAAACAATTGGGTAATTTTAAGATGCTGGTCTCCCACTTGCAGCTCAGGAGGAGGGCTTCGTGAGCAACAATTCTTCAGACAGTGGTTTGGACTTAGGAGTGATTTTAAGATGCTGGTCTCCTACTTGCAGCTCAGGAGGAGGGCTTCGTGAGTAACAATTCTTCAGACAGTGGTTTGAACTTAGCACTTTTGAGGCTATACTCTCAGCTTGCCTAAGCAATGTTATCTTTTTCAAGAGGCTTTTGTGACACAAGTTTAATTACTTAAGGACAGATACTCTACTTCAGGCCACAGAGGGTGACAATTGCTTTTGCATGTTTTAAATATGCTATCTAAGAAAAATATAGTTCAAATAAACATTTAAATCATCATTCCCTCTGGATGCATACTTTAAAACAGAATGTAAACATTGGTGGTTGTTGCCTTATCTTAAATTTAAAGAAAAGAAAAAACCTTCTTAAAGTAATCAATTAGAATCAGTTCCTCCAAACAGAGTTTTCATTTTCACCACCTATTCAAAAGATATTTGGGTTAATTCCAGGAGGCAGCGCTTGCAGTGAGCCAAGATCGTGCCACTGCACTCCAGCCTGGACAACAGAGCAAGACTCCATCTCAAAAAAAAAAAAAGATATATGGGTTAATTATAGCCGATAATAACTCTCAGACACTAAAATCTCTAGAAAACTAGACACTTCACAAAGGATTTTCTAGTATAATCCAACGACTTGCACCCAGAATTGGAAGTCAATGTCGTCCAAAGGTTGCAAACTAAAGAAACAGTGTGAGTACAGAAAACTGTAAAAATATCTTAGTTTACAGGATACAATTGGGACTAAATGCCAGTAGCAAGAACCTTTACAGATACATTTATCTGGGAATTCTAGCTCAGCTCTTGCCACTTATTCACCTTATGGCTTTAGGCAAGTCTCTCTTAATCTCTCTCAGATTCAATTTCCTCAGCTGAAAAGTGATAATAATAAGACCTAACTCACAAAGTTATAATAATTAAAACAAATTACACATTTTAAAAGTTTTTATAAACTATAAATCCCCATGGAATTGTAAATTGGTTTAAGGAAAAGAGCAATAATTAAATGATCATGAAAGGCCCTATAACTTATCATAAAGAAGCCAGAAATACTTCCACGGAATGCATAAATCCAACCTCTATATCAATATAGCAGAGAATTTCTAGAATATGCTATACCAAAGAGAAAAAATTAACGGTTTATGATGTGGAGATATTTAAGCTCTCTTATAAATAAAAAAATACAATTTCATGTACATAGAATTATGCATTACTCATGGGATTCAAAGTTAAAATAATATTTAGAAGAATTCAGCAGAGAAATATGGCTCTTTCTAGATTTATTGCTTGCCTTAAGCCCTCATAACTGCTGACAGTCAAAACACTTATTTGCAAATATAAAGATCTTGCATTCATAGATCTTAGTACATTGTTATTTCTATGTTAAAATAGATATTTGGCCTTCTATAACTTAAATTTTTTAAAAAACCATGTAAACCAGAAGCCAATATACAGTGTGAACAGAAAACAAGTCATTTACCTCATATGTTTCTGGCTTTCTAAAATAAAATAACTGCTAGAAAATGAAAGCAGTATAATATCGCTCTTTATTTTAGTCTGGGTTCTCCACAGAAACAGAACCAATATGATATGGATATAGTTTATGGCATAAATATGTATATACACACACACATGTGTGTGTGAAGAGAGACAGAAAAAAAAAGATACAGATTTACTGTAAGTAATTGGTTCACATAATTATGGAGGCCAAGTCCAAGATTTGAAGTTGGCAAGCTGGGGAGCCAAGAGAGCCAATAGTATATTTCCAGTTCTAGTCCAAATGCCTGAAAACTGGGAGAGCTGATGTTTTAAGTTCCTGCCCAACTCTGAGTGAAAAAGCAGGAGAAGATCAGTATTTAAACTTGAAGAATATCTGGCAGAGAGAGAGAATTCTTATTCAGCCCTTTATCCTATTAAGGCCTTCTGGGGATTAGATGAGTCTCACCCACACTGGGGAGGGATCTGTTTTACTTAGTCTACCATTTCAAATGTTAAGTGCATCCAGAAACACCCTGAGAGTCACCCTGAGAAACAATGCTTAACCAAACATCTAGGTACTCCATGGTCTAGTCAAGTTGACATACAAAATTAACCATCACACTCCTCAATTGAATAGAAATAGTCAATTGAATTTTAATGAATAGCTTTCATTCATCAGAGTTCATATTCCAATATTAAACTTAAAAATATTTAATATTGAAATATCATCTACTTAGAATAACTTTTTTTAAGTTACAATGTTTATGTAAGTCTACTTGACTGGTTGAAAAATGTATTGGATTACACTTTTCTGTTTTCTTTGGTAAGCATTATGTGGTCAAAGTTGTATACAGAATGTATTATCAATATCACTACTCAGCTATGTGCAAACCTCAGTCTTGCATTATCTCCTGACCTAGACAGCATCTGCTGCAGCCCTTTCACAGTGTACAGCAGATGGTCTTCAAGGGCCCATTTCGCATTTTCTTCTCAACTTCCTAATTGCAGGATTATTCCAGGACAGAGCTGATTCCTTCCCTATACCTGCAGATGTTCTCTTGGAGTATCACTAAGGCAGGTTCTTCATACAACATGTTAAATCTGCTAATGCTTGTCCTTTACCTATAATGGCCTATAGGACTTTTGGGAGGCCAAGGCGGGAGGATGAGTTAAGGTTAGGAATTACGGGCAACATAGCAAGACCCCATTCTTTAAAAAAGGATACGAAAATTAGCAAGGCATGGTGGTATATGCCCATGGTCTCAGCTACTCAGGAGGTTGCATGGCTAATGTTTGTCCTTCTTTTTGTCTAGTCGATAGTCATGGGACACCCGGATATCCTGCCTTCCCAGCCTTGGCTCCATAGGAAAGCAGTGGAGAGAGGGAAGATATTGCTATGCCATTCATTCTGCCATTCTTTCTCCAGTGGCACAAGGATGGATCAGAAACTTTGGGCCTCAGAATAACCTATGATGATATGAGGAAATGAGAATCCAGTATCTGCATCTTACAGAGATCTCCAAACATAAAATGGGAAAGGTGAAAACAACAACAGTCTTTCCACAAGTCCTCTTTTTTTAACCTTTTATCCAAAAAAAAATCCACTATTTCTATTCTCAGTTCTCATTTTTATCCCTCTGAATTAAATTACCAACTCATATAGGCCTCCTTTTAACCTTGATAAAATTTGGAGGGTCTGGAACTGTGAATGAGACTTATTTAGATTTTGCCTTCTTTTCATGCATGAGCTGTCTCCATAATATTCTCCATCAAATGAAGACAAGAGGCCAATTCTGTTGATTCTATATACTTATTCACAAAACTAGTCAATAATTGATGATAAGTGGTAATCCATCTATCAGCCTACTAAGGAAAAAGTGAAGTTAAGATTAAAAAGTATCCTGGGAATCTAAGTATTGTGGAAAATCTGCTCTTAATAAAGCATGTTTCCACCATTCCAACATTAATTTTGTTATTGAATAATTCAACTGCTATTCAAATTACCTACTGTAGAGGGCTCATATGGATGCAGTCAGATGGCCTGTATTTGGGCCAGAGCTAGAACACTGATGTTCCACTATAGGCTATCAAAAGATGAAGTGTAAATGGATGGGCAAAGGCTTCAGTGTTAGTGAGTCAGGTCAACCATCAGTACTGATGAGGCTATGGGGAAAGACACCAAGAGGTAAGGATTAACAGGTCCCAGTAAATTTCCTGCAGGCTGGCCTTCTGCAAAATTCTGTGGAAACCAGTCATTGTTTGAGACAATCAATCCTAGTAAATGCTGAGGTGGCAGCGCAGACCACAAGTTCTGTTGAGCTGCGACCACAAGTCTCAAACTCTATTCCCCTAATCGTGCAAGTGGAAAGGCCCCAATCAATAAATGCTGAGGTTGCAAAAAAGAGATGGAGACCAAGCTCTGGCACATCATACTGTTGTTATGACACGAGGCTTAGATGCAAGGTCTTGAATGTGGCTGGAGAAGAGCTGACACTTTTTCAGTTATATTGCTTAAAAACCCCAAGCTCAAAAGGTGGGGATTCTGGTATCAGAATCCGATGGTCAGCCTTGCTCAATCCCTGTCCCAGATTTTCATGAGCAACTGAGTACCTGCAGCCGCAATAAATATTGTTCAAAGAGACATGGTCTTGCCATTTTCATTTTGTGTTCAACAGACATATTTTGTTTATTGTTGATGGAAGTATAAATTAGCAGAAATAAAACAATTTTACGTAAGATTATTTGGCATTATCTATCAAAGCTGTAATACACGTTTTGACCTAGAATTTCAACTTCCAGACATTTACCTTATAGATATATTTATTTGCAAATATATGCAAATGATGTTGACACAAAGTATTTATAGTAGTACTTTTTTATAGCAACAGACTATAATCTAAATGTTCATCAAAAAGGCACTGGTTAAATATATAATGTTACATCTGTACAACAGTAAGTATATAAAAAAATAAGAAAGGTCATTTAATATTGATATTAAATATAATAACATCCCAAGATACATCATTTAGGATATATATGGTGGGACATAGACCACTTACTTTTATTTTTTTGATGTTTAAATGATATGAATGTAGCAAATACATGGCAACTCATGTGATTAAGAATAAATCTCTAAAACCAAAATATTCATTTTGTAAGTGGCACAAATTAGGCAATAAAAATCAATATCATTTGTGATTCTGGCACTTTTCAAGATGAGGTTAAAGTTGTGCCTTACATTATTCATGTAGGCCTCAATTAACCATATTGTTGAAGTACTCAGCTTATAAAAATGGAAAATGATCCAAGTAAGGTGAATCCATAGACTGATTCACAAATACTTTTCAGATTATATCCCAGTGATATTCACAGTCTGCTTACTCATTAATCTTTTAAAATTTACTCTGTAGTTAAAAAATGGAAACTGATGCTGAGAAACATGACTTTTGTGGTGACATGGCAAAGTAAATAGACTAGAACTCAACAGTCTCATGTTCAAATCACAGCTGTGATTTTTGACCATCATTTGATTCCTTAGTTCCTAATAAGCTTTGAAATGAAAACTTGGCATTATCACTAAAATTTCTTCTAGCTTAAATATTTTATGATTCTATTCTCTATTAACATAACATAGTGCAAACTCTACAAGATTTTTTTTACCTCATTAAAGAACCATTATATAAACTTTGGAGTGAAGTAAACAGTCATACAGCAAAGAAGATGATGTAGGCATAATACTGCTGATGAAGGTTTCAACTGACAATTTGATTATTAAGAGATCTGAGCAGTGGAGAACCCACTACGAAATAAAGCCTGGTATTTTCCCAAAACTGATCAGAAGTCCAGAGTGAATATGACAACTTTACAGCCAGACACTAGTGTCTTAAGACATTTTAAAAACAAAGGCAATGCCCATATTCACAGCAGCATTAGTTACAATAGCATAAGGTGGAAGGAACCAAGTGTCTATGGATAGATGAATAAACAAAATGTGTACATACATAGGAGGGAATATTATTCATCCTTGAAAAGGAAGGCAATTCTGACACATGCTACCACACGGATGAACCTTAAGGATACAATGCTAAGTGAAATAAGAAGCTTTGCAGTGTTCCAACTTACAAGGTAAATATCACTCAGGTAGCTATATGGCTGCCTGAAATCTAATGACATTTGGGAACTCAAATTTTTCTGAAAAACAGAGTGAGATAACATTTGCTTTGGCCTGAGCTTTTAAAGTCCTACTAGTATATTACAACTATATTTTACATAATTTTCAGTAAATATACTTTTTAATATAATGTTGAACAAAAGAGAATACAAGAGAATCTCCTAAACCAAACAATAATAACAAAATTAACAAAAACCCACAAAGGAAAAGTGGACTCAAACTTGAATGATAAGCAAATAAGTGGTCTTGGAGGCAAATGCCAATATCAGGTAATAGGAACTGAAACTCCTGGGGTCTCTATAAAACCAGAGAGCTGAGTTTGAGTCTGCCCTATTAAGCCACAGTCGTCGAAGGGGGCTTGTAGTGAATTCTTATAATCTTATATTGCCTTGGCATCCATTTTGAAGACATATTTAACTATTTTATACCAAAAGTAGGGCTCAGTCACCATTGGCACAGTTTCCAGTTCTACACCAAACCTAAATGGTTCAAGCCAGAAGGCAGAGATAAGAATTTAGGAGCATCTCCCTCACCTAGCAGACTGGGCTCCCCGCTTTCCCACTTCTTCCTTTAAACAAGCCACACAGGAATTTGCCTGTGAGCCTAAAGTGACCCATATCTTATTCCCTCAAGTATACTGCTAGTTGCCACCCATGCTCAATCTCTCTCTGCCTGACTCTTCCTTCCTGCTGGCAGGACCCGAGAATGGAAGGCCACCCTCCCTCCTCATTGTGCCTTTCCTGTCCAGGATCTTTAAGTAAAAATATTTTAACTTGGTTCCTATCATGGTAGTGTATTGAATCTGCACCTTCCACCTAAAGAACTAATGGCTGCTCCAAACCAAGTTTTCGCTGGGGTGCTGGGGAGAGCAAAGGGTTCCCAGCATCAGCGCTATGGTCAGGCAGGCATGCTCTAGACATAAGTCAGATAAGAGCCACACATCTGCCAGTACAACCAAGTTTTCCATGTGAGAGACCTCCTATGTCATAGGTTGAATAACTAGGCATTAGGCCACCAGTCAGGTAAAAGAAGTATCCATAGAAGGCACACTATAAACACCCACATCCAGCAATCCTTCATTTTCAAAAAGGCAAGGTTACTATCAGCTCTTGATACTGGAACCCCAATTTAGCTGGGGTCTCTCAAAACAGGACTAAATTGAAAGCTTAAATGAACACAACCCCAGACAAACATACCTTACCAAAAGTGGTTCACTAAAAAATAAAAATCTTGATTAGACCTATAACGTATATTTAATTAAAGAAATTAATAATTAAAACATTATCTTAAAAACATCAGGCCAGGATGGTTTACTATTAAATAATACTGTATATCCAATGAACGAATAATTTCAATCTTTAGTAAACTCTTTCAAAGACTAGGAAAATCAATCTATAAGAGAAAGACAAGGTATCAATGCGTTTACAAAGCCCACATTTTCTCTACTGCAGAAGAGAAATTGTTGGACCTTATCATGTGCATATATTTTATTGTGTGAGATGCTAATTTTGTTTTCCAAAATTCTTATGTGTATCAGCATTCTATCTAAAAGTATAAAGAGAGTTTCATATATGTTATAATATTGGAGA
This sequence comes from Pan paniscus, assembly GCF_029289425.2. Lineage (NCBI taxonomy): Eukaryota > Metazoa > Chordata > Mammalia > Primates > Hominidae > Pan > Pan paniscus. Next base: position 115,350,794 of record NC_073253.2, on the reverse strand, counting down.
CACTGTTATCATCAGACCTCTTAATTTTGACAATCTAGTGCATATAAATGATTTATTGTGAACCTCCTTGCTTTGTTTTCCCAGAAGCCAAGTTAGAGTCATGTGAAAGCTTTTTGCCATATAACTGACCACTGCCTTCCCAGCCATCAACTCTTCTTTGAGCCTTTTTTTCCCCTTCTTTCTTACATCAACAACTCACTACCCTTCAACTTTAAAATTTCTGCAAATAACATATGGGGAAGTTATCACTGTCAAGCCTAGATGTGTGGTGTTATTGGTAACTACAAAACTTGTTTGCCATTACATAGAACTGCTAGCTCCTCCAATATTATCCATTGAAATCAAACATCAGCAACCATATGATTAAATTTTACTGTCAGTTCTGCCATAATGCTTATTTAGAAAATGCAGATTTGTTCTAACATGATTGATATATTAGGGAACAATTTAATCATAACAGATTTTTCATTTGCTTATACACAAATCATCTGTGAGAAATACTAGATGAACACAGAAAACTGCATCCAGCTGAGCTGCGTCAGGTAGCAATACACAAATATCCATCTTATCCCCAAATCTTCAAGTCAGTATTGCCCACCCATCCACTGCCCAGCAAATTTTAACATCAAAATTATTATTGTGCTCACTTACTACCAAGTGCTGTACTAGTATACTAGTGAGATCAAGGGTCCTCTGTGGTCATGAAAATCACAATCTAATGCAAATACTCATAATAATGATTTTTACAGTAATTATTATTAAATTATAATTGTATTAAGTGCTAGAAAAAAGGTGCATGATGCTATGAGGATGTGTACATGGACTTCTAATCTAATGTCGGCTGCAGAGATGCAGTGATTCAAGGATAATCAGAGAAAGCTGACTCAGGGAAGTGCTCTTTAAGGTGAAATGGAAAAGGTGTATAAAAGCTAGCCCAGCAAAGGGTAAAAATGATAAAGAAGAAACAACATGTGCAAAAACTCTGAGGTAGAAAAAAATGAGGCCCTTCTGAGGAATAGAGGGAAGGGCAACCTGGTGGAAATACAGAGAGTGTAATTATGGCATGGTGAGGCTAGAGAGGGTTGAATGGTGGCCCTCCAAAAGATAGGTCCACTTAGAGCCTGTGAATGTGATCTTATTTGGAGTCTTTGCAGATATTCTGAAGTTCAGAATCTTTAGATAAGATTATCGTGGATTAACAAGGTGGGCCTGAAAAATGACACATGTTGTAATAAGAAACACAAAGGCGAAGACAGAGACTCTACAGAAGAGATGGTGATGTGAAGATGGAGGCAGAGACTGGAGTGCTGTAACCTTCAAGCCAAGGAATGCCAAAGTTTTCTTGCAGCCAACAGAAGCGAAGAGAGAAGTGTAAGATATATCATCCCTCAGAGTCCCCAGAAGGATCTAAACTTGTAGACACCTAGATATCAGAGTTTGGGCTTTCAGAACCATGAGAGAAGAAATTTCTGTTGTTTTGAGCCACTCAATTTGTGGTAATTTGTTAGTGCAAACTTAGGACGTGAATGCAGAGGCCAAATCATAATAAGGCCTATTTAGCTAGAGCTATATGAGGTGACTATGGCAGGCAGCTTTGAGAAGGGCCTCAATAATCCCTGCTTCCAGGCATTCACACCCATGTGTCATCTCCTGCCTTTGAGTGGGCATTAAGATCAGGCATATATCTGGGAATTTGGGGGGTTTTTTATCTTATATTTATTATTTTATTCCCAGGGCTTATCACAGTGCCTGGCACATAATAAATGCCCACTAAGTATTTAGGGAATGACTAATTAATCACCTTGATTTAGAGAACTGGAGAGTTGGAGTGTTATAGGGTTAGAGGAGAGCCAGAGAAAGAATCATTAAAATCAGTGTTTAAAGGAAATAAAAGAAAAACTAAGTATACAAAAATGAATAGTCAACTTGGTCCCCACTGTGTTACTGTGTGGTGACCTGGTTGGCAATTCAGACAAACAGGAACCTCCCTGAGGCAAGAGAAGTCAAAAGTGGATGGTCCACCACCAGGACAAAAAAAGCTCACTTGATTTACCATGAGGCAGTGAAATCAGTGACAACAGTGATCTGGGCATGTGCTAGCTGTCCCTCCCCTTGGTGTCTGAAGTAGTAGTGGTCCCTTCCTATACTGCAAAATGGGTGAGTTCCCAGGATGCATGGGCATACAAGGGAAGATGAAAAGATCTGAAGGGCAGATGCAAGGTTTGGTGGGGGGTTGGAGATTGTATTTTCTGTCAGTAGACTATCTACGTGCATTTGGGTAACTAATTGGAAATAGTGAAAAAGACTGAACTATATTGGTACACCGAAAAAGACTGAACAATATTGGTACCCCCAAAGTTATGGAGCTGATTATTTGAATATTATAGATATATCAAGTGGTATTTTGAAACATGTCCTTATTAGCACAAACAGTTGTTTTAAAAAGTTCATATTCAGGCCAGGCGAGGTGGCTCATGCTTCTAATCCCAGCACTTTGAGAGGCTGAGACAGGCAGATCATTTGAAGTCAGGAGTTCAAGACCAGCCTGGTCAACATGATGAAACCCCCGCTACCAAAAAATACAAAATATTAGCCTAGTGTGGTGGTGCACACCTGTACTCCTACATACCTGGGTGGCTGAGGTATGAAAATCACTTGAACCTGGGAGGCAGAGGTTGCAGTAAGCCAAGATTGTGCCGCTGAACTCCAGCCTGGGCAACACAGTAAGACTGTGTCTAAAAAAAAAATTCAATATTCTTCTTGTCTCACTATGTCCCAAATTCAACATAGATTTATTTGATCTACTGTTGGATCAAATAATTGAAATGTTTTTCAATTCAAATAATTGAAAATGTCAGGAAATTCATAGCTTTTGTTCACTGTGCTTATTGGGCTTGACACATAAGGTAACCTCTTTCATTGATTCTGTTTCTCATCTGCTAAGAGGATATGATAATTGTCTAAACTTGATTGGGGTGATGTGAACATTAAAAGAGAACATAAATGTAAAGGGCTTAGAATTCTGTCAAAGTATTAAACTTAATATTAGTTTTATTGGCATTAATATTCAACTATAAATGAACAAGGAACACTTTAAAACAAAAATCATATCCCCTATCAAAGAGAATAGGTCACATATTTGTGTAGCATGTGATAACTTTAGAGATATTTTGAATGTCTAAAAAGACGAAAATAGTAATTTTTTGTACATTAGACAACGCATGTGAAAACATTTATTTAAAAATAAGGTGTTACACATATTAGGGGTTATTAGCATGAAAATCAACTAAACTGATTATTCTAATTTCCTGAATCACAAATAGCCACAGCCTTAAGACCTCCAACCTCACCTCTCCTGCTTTCTCAACATCAGGCTCTTAGCAGATGACCTGCCTCCTACTTCACAAAGAAAATAGGCCATTCTATAAAATTACTTTAAAGTTAGGCTACCAGATCTACAAGCCTACCTGAGTCTACACTCAACTTCTCTTCCATCCTTCTGAATAGAGGCCAGGATCTCCACAAATGTTCTATTACAGTGTATGCCTTCTCAGAAGTCACATGCTATTGATTATATCCTGTCTCTCCTGCATACTGATCCTTTCTGTGTTGGTCATTCCTATTGACATTTAAAAATATTCTGTCGTTAAACAAAACCACACCACTACAATAATTACAATAATAATGAAAACCACTGACCTTGGAATTATGTTCCTGTCCACTTACCTTTCTAATTATCCCTTCCCTACACTGCCAGCTCCTCAAAAGAGTTATCTGTACCAATTGTCTCAAATTTCTCAATTCTCATTCACTCCATCTTTTAGCCCTACTGCTGAAATTACCGTTGCCCTACATGTTACTGAGGTCACCACTGGCTTCCATGCTACTAAAGCCAATAAGACCTGTTCGGTCCTCACCTCACTTGACCTCTTAAAAGTCTTTGACACGCACTCTTCTACTTGACTCCCACTCTCTGTCTTTGGAAGGGGAGAAGGAAGAGGTCTTCTCAATCAAAACACAAAATAACAAAACTACATGGCATGTTGCCATGTAAAAATACCATGGAGAAATAAAAACATTTCTACTACTATTTTTATACATAAGTGAGCCTTAGAAGGTTTAAATCACCTTCCCAAGATTATAAAATGTAAGAATAGTTGAGATTCAAACACTTTTCATGTTTGAGTCCAACTCAGCTCTGGTTTATAAATCATACAGCATGTTTTTTAATTTGTTGGAACTTTAGTATACTTCTACTCAGCAATCGGCAAAATCCTATTTTCTCCTACTCTAATCATATGTTAACTAAAAGACTGACCACTAGTTTTGACTGAATAAATAAATGAATAGCTACATAAATAAATAAGATTTTTAAAAGCTCTTTTCATAGTTATATTAGTCCATTCTCATGCTGCTCTAAGAAATACCCAAGGCTGCGTAATTTACAAAGGAAAGAGGTATAATTGACTCACAGTTCTGCAGGACTGGGGAGGTCTCAGAAAACTTACAGTCATGGCAGAAGGGGAAGCAAGCACATCCTTCTTCACAGAGCAGTAGGAAGGAGAAGAATGAGAGCCAAGGGAATGGGGAAGCCCATTGTAAAACCATCAGATCTCATGAGAACTTACTCACTATCACGAGAACAGTATGGGGGAAACTGCCCCCATGAATGAATTACCTCTCACCAGATCCCTCCCACGACATGTGGGGATTATAGGAACTACAATTCAAGGTGAGATTTGGGTGAGGACACAGCCAAACCATATTAATAACTAACTATAACACATTGACCTTTACAAGCCCAGTAAAGCTATTGGTAACTTAATTAATGATTTGTAGATATGCAAGAGAATAAAAACTACTCATTCATATAAACTACTCATTCATATAAACATGTCTTGTTGCTATGGTACGCATCACCTAGCTATGAAATGGGAAGCTAATTCTCACAAGGTATTCAGCTACTTTACAAAATGGCAAAGTAAAATTTCAAATAGAGCCATACATTAGAAATGTAATTTCTGACACTGGATATTTTTCATGAATTGATAATACTAGGGTCCTGGATAGGTATTATTTTAGGGATTATAAAAAGTCCCCAAGTACCTATAACATCTGTCACAGGCATCAGTAGCAAAAGGGAACTTGACATGGCTCATAACACAGCACAACACAGACCAGCTATGTGAAGAACATGAGAATGAGGTCTGATAAAATCAGCAATTAGGAGGAAAGTGCACACAGCTGGTGCTACATATCAGGCAGCTCTTCAGTGTGAGAACATGTGCAAAGTGCTGTGAATTTAACAGAGCTTGTGATCAACTGATAGGGCCTTCTACTTGAATAATTTTCTCAGATTTTACCCTTCCTTTAACTTGTTACACTAGTTGGAAACATTTCTCTTGAAAGAATTATTAAGAAAAAGTTGCCTTATCTTTCTGAAAAGTTAAGGAATAAGTGTTTACAGAATTGAACCAATTCAAAGTAATTCGGAACCAATAGAAAAAGGCATACAAAAGATGTCAAAATATCAGAATTGTTGCTAATAAAGACCAGGTTGGAGAAAGTGACTTAGGTGTTACAGTAAAAAGGATTTCCTAAAGCCAAATTTCAGAAATAAAATTTCACTGGCCAAATTTTGAGAAGAGAAAAATTACACCAGAAATGCAATTTTGTAATAATGTGTCATGGACCGAGTACAGTTGGCTCTCTGAATCTGTGGGTTCCACATTCATAGTTTCAGCCAAGTACAGATTGAAAATATTTGGAAAAAAATTGCATCTGTACTGAATATGTACATACTTTTTTGTTGAATTATTCCCTCAACAATACAGCATTTACATTGTATTAGGTATTATAAGTATTCTAGAGCTTATTTAAAGTTTACAGGAGGATGTGCAAAGATTATTGGCAAATAGTATGCCATTTTATAACAAGGATTGAGAGTATTCATAAATTTAGGTATTCATGGGGTTCCTGGAAACACTCCCCCAGGGAAATTGAGGGATGACTGCACTAGTCTACAAATATAGTCAGATCTCTGCCTTTTTCATGAGAACATTTAATAAAAGGAAAAAAGAAAACATACAGAGTGGCCAAGAAATTCACAAGCAACAGAGACAGAAGCAGTGTGTTTTTATCCAAACTGCCATAATCTTGGGCAGCCCTGTGTGACAGTGATTGACACAAGTTTTCCACAAAGTAAGATTTAGGATGTTCTCTTTGGCACTGCTTATGGTCAAATATTTTTGCTCAGAAAAATTAAACACAGATAGATGCCCATCTCACTCCCATGTCAGTCAGATCTTCCTGGAATTTGACATATTTTAATGAAACATAGAGTTTTACTTTTTGGAAAGAAAAATCAGTCATATTCAAGGTTTATTAAACAAGAGATAACTGTTTGCCTCTCTCTCAATTTCCTATGGCCCAAGGAGCTCAAAGGTCAAACTCCTGATTTGGATTAGAGGTTTCCCATATGGCAAGGCAATGTTTGATCCTCAATCAGGGCAGCTGTAAATAAAGCTTCTATCAGATTTTCTGAATTTTTTACTTAAAAAAACCATTATTTTCAAATTCACCTGATCTCACCTTTACAGCATTTTTATGAATTTAGGCAAAAAGACTTGACACACAGTGTGAACAATTTCTATAACCCTGGCTCCAGACATCTGTAAATTACAATAATCACAGATGTGCAGCAACTGTTACACTAACAAAAAGTCCAGTATCTGGAGCTATAGTGTTTCTACTCTTCTCCCATGGACGTTTCAGCTCCTTGAACCCTGAGAACTCCTTTCTCTGGACATCACTTTTTGGGCTTTCTTTTTACAACTAATTTTTGAATTTTTTTTTTTTTTTTGAGATGATGTCTCACTGTGTCACCCAGGCTGGAGTGCAGTGGCATGATCTCAGCTCACTGCAACCTCCACCTCTCAGGTTCAAGTGATTCTCCTGCCTCAGACTCTTGAGTAGCTGGGATTACAGGCACACACCACAACACCCGCCTAATAGTTGTATTTTTAGTAGAGACAGCATTTCACTGTGTTGGACCAGGCTGGTCTCAAACTCTTGACCTCAGGTGATTGGCCTGAGGCCTCAGCCTCCCGAAGTCCCGGGATTACAGGCATGAACCACCATGCCCAGCCTAGCTTTTGAATTTTTAAGGTAATGGAATAAGTTTCCATTTTATTCCAATATACTCCATATCATCAAATTATATTTATTTATGCCCTGCCTAATTCCAAATTGGCTTTTAGATAATAGACAACAAAGAGCACAGATATAGTAAGTCTAATAAAGTAAAATTTTAAAATAAGGACCAAGGACAGAAGGAACAATTAAATCACCTGGGCCAAACCATTTATTAATCATCTATCTAATAAATTATAATTATCTCTATGATTCTCAGCAAAAACAAACAGAAATGGAGGGATACGGGATTATGCTTATCAAATGCAGAATAAGTTCTGGCTCTAGGTAGTTGTTCTACTGTCTACTACTGAATTGAATAACTTAGATGATTAGAAGTCTACCTTTATTTTATCCTCTGATGGAGTCACCCTTATTATGATGTACTTTAATGGCAGCTTCTTGGTTTTCAAAGATAATTACGATAAGTACCTATGTGAAATATACTTTATTTTTGTAAGACATTCTTCCTTTTAATATACACTATACCCATAAGTTTAGTCAAATATGAATATAATAAATTTCTTTGAGATTTCAGTGCCATGAAAGTCTTTTTTTAAATAAGGAATGGTATGGGGGAATCAGTATGCATCCTTGATTTGGAAATCAAATGATTGGATGTAGATGGCATCCCATTATCTATATTCTATATTCATAGGCCATTGACAACATTTCATAGTGACACTCCTTTGCCACTGGATTATCCTGAAAACTTCTAAAAGAGGCTAACAGGCTTCAGTGTCCAAAGATTAGCCAACATCGCTGAAGTTAAGAGTTTCATGGGAAAGAAAAGCATTTAGTGTTTTAAAAGAAAGCGTTGTGCAGAGGAAGAGAATAGACAACTTCTAAAGGAATAAGATTCCAAGAAACAGCTAGTACAAATTGATGCTATTTTTCTTGAAATTTCTACTCAGAGAATACATATGCTGACTAGATTCTTCCCCAAATTCACCATTTTGCTATCCCTATTTTAAATTCAGCACCACCCATGTATAGACAGACATAACTGTTCATAATTGTTTATATTTTCACAGAAATACAAAATATATTTTAATACTAAATTTATTAATTTCATTTGCATTAAAAAATAAAAACAAGTCTTAGTATAGCTCCTACATTTTTATGCCCCTCAGTTGAAAAACTTTGCCAATAAAAAGGTTTGGTTTTGTTTTTTTAACTTTAAAGGATTTAAATACATTTTTAAATGAGTAGATTTTATGGATTTTGTAGTGAATTTTTACATTTCGTAAAACATGCATTTCTCAGAATGCTGAAAGTCAAGAACTAATAATCTTTACAACACTCACAGAAGGAGAACAAGTATATAAATATACAACTACTCATTCTATACCACATGAGAATTACTGTGTTAATTGTATACACTATATCTGTAACACAGACATGTTTTGCTGAATAAAATTGCAAATATCAGTCACATAATTTCATGATGATTCTTATTTTATATCAAACCAACTGCATGTTTAATTTTTCTGTTGGGAAACATACATTTGACATTTAGAAATATCATACTGTCTTAATTTCTCAGGGTGTGTGTGTTCAAATTGGAATCTTTTAAATAAAGTAGAAATAAAGACTACTTAGGAGTATTTAATTGTCTTAAAATCCTCATAAATAAAATTATAAAACCCTTTTTTCTTGGTATTTTTTGTTCATATTTTCCTCCTCTTTTCATAACTGAGTTTCATGCCTCCACATCAACATTCTGGCACATGTCTAATTATAAGGAAGACTACAGTACCTTCTTTGCTTCATATTTAGAAACTATTTTTAGATGCTGGCTTTCACATGCATGTCTTTCTTTTTCTAAGTGGTTCTTTCACCCAAAATCAGAGATAAAATTTCAAGCTAATGTTACCTAGCTAAAAATACAGGAGAATTAAGTACTTTATATTTACATCATATGAATTATCAGGAAACAAGTTACTGGTTGGAAAATAACCAGGATCCAAGTTAAGAAACCAGGAGATAAAACATTTCAGGGTTTCCAAGTATATGTTATATTTGGATATACTGACAATTTTCTTTGAGGAATGGAAGTTAAGTTCTAGACCAAAATATACAAGTGAAATTTTGAAATTGGAAGTCTCTCACAACAAAAACAAATTTCATATTTCTGAATTCACAAATTCATTTCTGGATATTGGATGTTAATTGCTTCTCTCATTTCGAAGTATTTTGCCTTATTGAAGTTTTAAATTATTCTCTAAAATGGCTAAGGAGTACTCCTGGTAGTGTTGCAGGGTCAGCAATCAATCAAAACAAATTATGTGCATAGGCACTAGCACAAGGGGAAGATAGAGTTTTCTGCATGAGACTAAACATATTTTTAATCCAATGAAATTTCTCCATAACACAAAAGGTAGATTCTTTTTTATTTTATAGCTGAATTTCTAAGTTATTACTTTGTATCTTCTAGTCCAATTTACAGTTCGTCTGAGTTGATCAATAACTTAGAGAAATAAAACTGGGGCAAGAAAATTGTCTAAATTTAGTCATTTCAATTTAATTTACCGAATACAATTTCCAATAGCAACTGAGTTCAATTGCATCACTATCAATGAACTTTAAAAAAGTTATCCAAGTTCAATACCCAATCTAGGCCTCGAACTAGAACATAAATTAAATTAATGATATTTTTTCTCATTGCATTACTATGATTTAAGTAGGACCTAAAATATTTCTTATAGCAGATAATTCCAGTTCATCTTCTCAATGAGCAAACAGAACCAAGTTCTTTCATCAACCTACAGCAAGTGACACATTTATGGTCATCATACATTATTTGACTTGCATTTCTTTGTTCAAATATTAAATCATTCCCTATTATCTAGCACAAAATAGATGTTGGCTTTATTTTGACTGCAGGGTGGAAAATTAATATAAAAGCAAGTTAAGTTATCAATTCTCCTGACATGTGTCGCACTTCCAAAAGAAAACAGAATAATTGTCAAAACACATATTTCAAACTTGTTTTTATCAATTTCTGAAAGCACTATCTCCTGAATTTAAGGCAATTATTTCAATAACCATTTGTCAGCTCCCTTTTTCTATAGAAAGTACAGCAACATTTGCTGGACCTGAACACTATCCTGCATCCTTCCGGCATATGTTTCTCTGACCCCATTCTGTCCTGCCAAGGGCCTTCAATGGATGCCCAGTAGGGTATGGAAATTGAAAAGACAAGCATAAAGTTGATTGAAGCATACATGTACTCTAAAGAGACTAAACTCAAAAAGTCTTTTTCCCTAGAAAAATGGTCCTATCATTTTGTCTCCTACTTATTTTTGGCTTAATTTGATCAAAGATCTAAGAGAAAGGGGTAACTGCAACCTAAGGAATGGCATCACATAATGTTGAAATGAAAAGGAATAAAATGTCCTCTTTCCTATAAGAAAAAAAGATCACGAATAAGCCAGAAACATAATTGGCATAATACAGCAAAGACGTATTTACTAAAATGAGGCTACTGGGTGGGTATTCCAGACGTTCTTTAGTTAAAAAAACAGTGCACCTCTAATCCCAGCTACTCAGGAGGCTGAGGTGGGAGGATCACTTGAGCCCAGGAGTTTGAGGCCAGCCTGGGCAACATAGTGAGATTACGTCACTTAAAAAAAAAAAAGAAATAAAGTTTATTTAACAATAAATTACATCTTATTTATCCTAATAGAACTGCCTTAAATGAAACACACACACAAACACACACACACACACACACACACACACACCCCCCTTCGTAATAGTCCTTATGGGTAGCATTTTTATTCATCATGGGAAAAATATGTTATGACTGATTGTATTCAGTTGTTCACTCTTGCTACATTCTGCACAGTTCTATAAATACAAAGTATATATTTTTTTAGCCAACATATATTTTCTAAATGTGTAGGAGTTTGCCTGACTCAGCTAGAAGGAAAATGTTGGATATAGAACTACTTTTTCAAACAGGAAATTTCCTTGCTATCAGATTTCCTCTGGTGGCCCCTCTCCATTCATAAGGCCCTCTTATAAGCCCCTGAATCAGAAGTACTGAAACATGTAACATGTCTAGAACCAAGCTACTCAGAATTTTTTTTTTTTTAAGTAGAGATGGGGTTTCACCATGTTGGCCAAGCTAGCCTCAAAGCAATCCTCCCACCTCAACTTCCCAAAGTGTTGGGATTACAGGTGTGAGCCACTGCGCCCGACTCAGAATTTTAATTTCAATATTGGCTTGCATCTTACTCATTAAGAAAGTTCATTACAATTTTTATATTAATTATTGTCTTGTCCCATATTCATTATGTTCCTACTAGCAAAGCCCAGAACACAGATGCACACAGCCATTTATACTGAAATAGTCTCCACTCTTCTAATTCACCACTCTATCCTCAGGAGCATCTACTCCCAAACCAACACTCCCTCTCCAGAGTCCAGAGTCCTCACTATATAACATCTCAAATGAAACATCAAGATATTTGTGTACTTGACTTGAATTTGTTCTATCTTCCCTGTGTCCAGAGTTCAGATTCTTTTCTAGGATCTTCTTTTTTCTCCTCCTGTCCAAGCCCAAGATTACCCCTACCAATTCCAGGAAAACCCCAACTAATCCTCCTCAGTGCTACCTGACAAATTTTCATAGCAGCTAAAAATCTCTTGTGCAATTCTGGGAAAGCTTGGGGAAAAAAATGGGTTTCTTATCTTAACATAATAGGGTCTAGGGACCATGGAAGAGCAGGGGCTCCAAGAATTACCTGAATGATAGACTTGAAAAGGTTTAGAGGACTTCCTCAGCCAAGAATATTCTCATCCAATCCCAGAGGCCAGCCAGCCAGTTATACTTCTTGAGAGGAAGAGAAGACTGTATAATGAAGAAAGTGTAACACTAAAGTCAGTTCTGGCTGGCTATGAATTTCAGCTGCTTTTCTTCCTAGCTATGTAACTTTGGACAAGTTACTACATTTTTAAACCAGTTTCTTTTTTCAAAAACTGGAGGTTATCATCTCTAATTTGTAAATGTGGTGTAAAGATAGGCAATGTATATAAACTGTAACGAATATACACTACTCAGTCAATTGAAGCTATTATTATTACTGTTATTGCATTCTAACACCTTAGTGAGAATTAGTTTTCTATTCTTGCTTCCTGGATGAATTTAGGGCAACATGAGATCTCTTGGCATACAGTGGTGGGAACAAAATGAAAGATGAAAATGAAGAAAGTGGGAGAAAAAGTATACATAGAGATGTGCCAAAGACTACAAAGTCTGCTACACTGGTCTTAAAATCAAAAGTAGAAATAAAACATTTAGTAAGTTTCTAATATAAGACAGGTATGTTTCTAGGGAATTTTCATATTAAAATACATAAATGAATTAATATTTTCATAATCATCTAAGGTACAAAATATCTGCATCTTAGAGATTTAAAAGAAAAATTTAAATCTCAGAAAATGTAATTAACCTCACATGTTCAAACAGCTGCTAAAAGTCCATGCCTGTCTGACTGTAAAACTCATTTTTTTTTTTCTGTTCTGTCATGTTACCTCCCAGCTGGAGATCAAGTACTGGCTGTGATTGAACTTGAACTTATTTATGATGAGTTTTTCTTAACTTTAAAAGGTCTATAATACTTGCTTACTCCAGTGAGGTGATATAAGAATAAAATGAAGTATAGTACCTGAAAGAACAAGTTAGGCCTGTAGAATAACGATATTAACTTAATAGCATTACCATAAAAATAAAGTTGCCAATTTCTCAAACCCCATAAAGTTCCCTGATCTTCTGTTTTATACTGTGACACCATCCCTTGTATACCATTCCATCTCAGCTTGTTCATTCAGCAAAGATTTTAACCACCTACTATATTCTAAGGAATTGCCTCAGTGCTATAGGCCTACCTTCGGAGAATTCAAACCCACTAATAGAAGCAAAAATAGAATTATAAATTACAGCCCAAAATGTTAAGAGACATGAGGTACGCTTTGTGGGAATACAGCAAAGGTTTTATCTTTGCCTAAAGAAAATACAGAAATCTCCCACATGTGAACCATCATTGAAAGATTATTTGCCACATGAATAAGAAAAGGACATTTCTCAGTTAAAACTGGGAAATCCCTTTTAAAGTGCCATTTTAACTCTGACAAGGAACTCAGTGATACTTTCCCTGGTGATTAGTTAAGAAAGGCAATTATTTTTGGAAAGGCCTGAAAACTGGAATCCATGTATTTTGTGTATTGACAGAAATTTAGTATAAGAAGTGATAATGAGGCCGGGCACAGTGGTGCCTGTAATCCCAGCACTTTGGGAGGCCAATGCGGGCAGATCACAAGGTCAAGAGATCGAGACCAACCTGGCCAACAAGGTGAAACTCCGTCTCTACTAAAAACTACCTGGGCGTAGTGGCACACGCCTGTAGTCCCAGCTACTTGGGAGGCTCTGAGCCAGGAGAATCACTTGAACCCAGGAGGCAGAGGTTGCAGTGAGCTGAGATCGTGCCACTAAGACTCTGTCTCAAAAAAAAAAAAAAAAAAAAAAAAAAAACCCTAAGTGATAATGAGAGAATATCTCTTGAATTATCTCTTGAATTATGGTAATGAATGCCTGTGTTAGATTAGTGGTGAAGGCAGAATTTCTGAAATAATCCCTCAGAAGTGTCCCACTCTAATCCCTGGAAACTGGGCACAAGTTTGCTTTAGGATAGAGTTTCTGAGTGGACTCAATGTAATCACATTAGCCTTAGAAGCAGAAAACTTTCTTCAGCTGGTGATGGAAGAGAAAGCCTAAGAGATCTGAAACATGAGATAGATTCAATGCCAGATGAAGAGGAAAGTGGGTAGCCTTTAAGAACAAAGAGAAGCTACCAGACAACAGTCGGCAAGCAAACAGGAACCCGAGACCTGCCGCCACACGGAACTAGGCTCTGCCGACAAACTGAATGAGCTGGGAGGAACACTCTTCCCCAAGCCTGCAGATGGAAGCACAGCCAGCCCAATATCTCGATTTTGGCCTTGAGACTCTGAGCAGAGAACCTAATCAACCCCGCCCAGGCTTCCCACCTACCGAAATGGAGATAATAACAACTGTTGTTTTAAGTCACCAAATTTGTGGTAATCTTTTATGCAGCAATAGAAAACTAATATACATAACATCTTTAAAAGCCTATGAAAAGTAAGGATTAAACACAATTTAATATATTTTCAGTATTTGGAATGGTTATTAGAGTATTTGAATAAGTAAAAGTAATGGGTCCCTCCTTTATTGGGAGGGTGAGGTGGCAAGGGTGCATACTCTGTCCCTTAGTGATAATCAGCAAAGGTGTTATCCCCATGAAAGTAGTTGTTTTAACCTCAGTAAAATACGGCAAAGTTTTTGATATACCGTTTAATTTTAGTTCTCAGTCTCTGAAATTCAGCCAATAGGGCCTTTCCTTTTTTAAGCCAAATACATGTGATTTAGAGTTTGGGAGCCCAAGACTGTGGTCTAAAATTGACCACTTTTCTCTATTTGCCGTATGGAAAATAGAAGGTTAAAGTAGGTAGAGACCAGCAGCAGCAGCAGCAGTAGTAGTGTTTGTGGCCGAATTTTGTTTTGCATTAGAAATCATGAAGTTACAATAGCTTGGCATGCAGAGTCACCAGTTTCAATATAGGAATAAACTGTGCTCAGATTCATCTTTTGAAGGATGCCAAAAACAAGAAAGAGGATTTGAGGTTAAAAAAAAGAAAATAAGCAAAGCACAGAGATGACCAAAAGAGAACACTTTTCCTGAAATTGTGAGAAATTGGAATGGAAGTTTGGTAAGAGGTTAAGAAACAGGGTCAGATCATATAACGCCTGAAAAGGAAGGGGACTAGCAGCACCTGATTTTGTTTAAATGGACCATTCTGTCTGTAGTAGGGCAAAAAGATTGCAAAGGGACAAAAATAGATGCAAGATAAATAGGAAGCCAATCACAGTGATCCAGAGGAGGGATAATATTGACTTAGCTTAGGGTGTTTGCAGTGGTCATAAGTGGTCACACTCAAGATATATATTGTGGTCAGAACTAGGAGTATATGCTCATGATTAGCTTCGCCATTCTTTCCTCACCAGCCATGGAGAGTATATTGCAAGGAAGATAGACTCGGGAGATGACACCAGCCTCAGGAGTCATTGCTGTTTTCTGTACAAGAAATAATGTGAGATTTAATCTCCCTCTTTTTAAACCTTCCTGAATTTTTCTTCACCTTTACTAAGTAAATAGCTATCATGCAGTATCACCTCCCTCCCTTCTGTGAGTCACTTAATGAAGACTTGCCTGTACACCTCATTGGCAATTTGTTTTTCAGTGACAAGGTGACAGTTTTGGTTCATTTAACAAACAACCAATTTCGAACCATTGAGAAACCATCTGGGAATGCTGTTCTCTTGAGATAAGAATGTTGTTTTCTAATTGGTCTCTTTTATAGAAACTGTGTTTCTTCTTTCTACACAATGCTTACGACTGTTTTGTGGCAAGAGGAATTCTGAACGTTGATGTCGGTGACGCTCACTTTAAATGCCTGTGGCATTAGTGCAATCTAATGAAAAGCTACTGTCTGGCATTCCCAATGGCCACTGAATTCATTAGCTTTTAAGACAATCCACAGGGAAACACTTAAACATGTATAAAAGCCACTATGCAAAATACAGATTTGATTATTAAAACCTCTAAGACATGAAGTACTATTCTATATGTTGGTTTTGTTTAGATATGATGCTTATTGAACATAATTTCAGGACTATTTTAGGCTCAATATTTGCATTTCAGTTTCACATAAAAATGTTACATAATGCATTAATGCATTTTATAATGTGTTAAAGAGATTGATACCAATTCATGCCTACTGGTTAAAGAGTGGGGTTTATACTTTCTTGATCCAGTTTTATCTTGTTTTTTTGAGACAGTCTTGCTCTGTTGCTCAGGCTAGAGTGCACTGGTGCGATCTCAGCTCACTGCAACAACTGCCTCCCAGGTTCAAGCGATTCTCCTGCCTCAGCCTCCTGAGTAGCTGGGATTACAGGATCCCACCACCACACGTGGCTAATTTTTTTTTTTTTTTTTTTTTGTATTTTTAGTAGAGACGGGGTTTTGCCATGTTGGCAATTTTGGTAGCTCCTGACCGCAGGTGATTCACCTGCCTCAGCCTCCCTAAGTGCTGGGATTACAAGTGTGAGCCACTGTGCCTGGCCTCAGTTATTTGTTTATTCACATTGTTTTTAAGAGACAAGAGTCTTGCTCAGTCACCTGGCCTGGAGTGCAGTGGTGTGACCATAGCTCATTGCAACTTCGAACTCCTTGACTCAAATGATCCTTCACTTCAGCCTCTCTAGTATTTGGTACTACAGGTATATTCCACAGCACCCAGCTAAATTTTTTTTATTTTTTGTAGAGACAGGGCAGTCTCACTTTGTTGCCCAGGCTGGTCTCGAACTCCTAGCTTCAGGTGATCCTCCTGTCTTGGCTTCCCAAAGTGCTAGGATTACAGGCATGACCCACTGCACTTGGCTCATTTTTTTTAAGTGCTAAATACCCACCATCCGCACGGAATTAAGTCAGGGAAATGAGAGGTGAATATAAAGACAATAATTTAATTCAAAAACGTTGCAAAAGAACACTGAAATCAGATCTCCCTTATGTTACCAACACTGCTCTCCAATTTAAGCCCTGAAGTTACTTCAGCTTTCTTAGCCTCATAAGTGGATGAAGAGGTGGAAGTGAAGTAAGAGTTAGGGAATAGAAATCACAAACATGAACCCTGTGTGCCTCACAGCTTTACCTCTGAACCCAGTAGAGACCACATAAAGCAAAGATGGTTACAATTTCCCTTGGAAACTTGCCTGAAACCTTCATTGTCTTGATTGATCAGACTCCTCTCTGGATTCTCCTTCCTCACCTGTGAGGCGAATCTTGGCTCCCAGTGGACTGCAGAACCAGGAGCCTCTAAGACAGAGGATCCTCTCACCCCTAGTTCTCATTCTCTCTCTCGCTCTCTCATACACACACAAACACAAACACACACACACACACACACTCTGGAGTCACTGGCTTAGAAGTTCTCTTACTGGGATACTCAACCTTAACCACTGATCTTCAAGTCTGACCATTCGATCATACTTGCCTATTAACAAACCAAGCTCTACGTTGAACTGATACCAAGGAGTTTTGGTAACAATCCAAATTATTTCTCATGTATCCAAAGCAATAGATATACACAAACACAATATACATATATGTGTGTATATGTAAATTAAGCCTATATATGCAAATTGAGTCCTAAGAACCTGGCTATAGAAATATGCAAATTAAATTTTAGTTTAAGCAAATTAAGCAATAAACATCTTTAGAAATGAACATCAATACAAATTATTTTAGGTTTTATACTTGCTTATTTTTGTCAAAAATTTGTTTATTTTACTTTTCAATGTTTTTGTCCAATAGAAAGATTTATAAGAACATAAAAGAATATAAAGCACATAAAAGCAGATAATAACAAACTGGAAACTTCAATTACTTTTTTCTTTTTTTGGAATTTAAAAATTTTCACTGTATAATATTATAGAATCATTGGATTTGGTTGGATTACTAGGTATCACACCATAGTGTTACACCAATGTTCTGGGAAACATTTCAACTCTTAAATGCATTGAATGCCTCCAGTGGTATGTCTTTCACTTCATTAAGACATCTGTTGCAAGTGGCATGTTCCTGTCATAAAGCCTCACTGCTTATGAAACTTTTTTTGTAGATATTGTAGAGAGCCTTATTTTAAAAAACAAATCTAGCATTATAACTTTCGAAATGAGAAATGTAAGCACTTTGGATAAGTAATGTCAAGTTACAACTTATCCAAAGCCACAGAATGGCAGATTATGCTTAAGTGGCAGATTATGAATCTGCTACCCACTGCTTTAATATGAGAAAATTAGCCGTAATGGATACATTGACAGATAATTGCAACTAACAAAAACAAATAAATAAAAGATTCATTTATTAAAAGGAAGAAATGCAAATCACTAGTGAAACACTAGTTCCTCAATAAGGCTGACAAGTATCATCAATAATATGCATACAGTGTTGGCAAGGTTGTAGGGGAAGCAAACAACAACATTAGCTATTATTGTTAGATGTCTGATATCTTTTTGGAAGGCAAAAAAATTAATAATTTATTAATTAAAAAATAATTAAAATTGCTTATATCCTTTTGATATGGTTTGGCTGCATCCCTACCCAAATCTCATCTTGAATTGTAGCTCCCACAATTCCCATGTGTTGTGGGAGGAAACCAGTTGAAGGTGATTGAATTATGGGGGCGGGTCTTTCCTGCACTGTTCTCATGATAGTGAATGAGTCTCACAAGATCTAATGGTGTTAAAAATGAGAGTTTCCCTTCACAAGCTCTCTTTGCCTGTCGCCATCCATGAAAGATGTGACTTGTTCCTCTCCTTGCCTTCTACCATATTGTGAGGCCTCCCCAGCCACTGGAACTATAAGTCCAATAAACCTCTTTCTTTTGTAAACTGCCCAGTCTTGGGAATGTCTTTATCAGCAGTGTAAAAATGAACTAATAAACCTTTTAACTAGCAATTTCACTTCTAAGAATTAATCTTACATAAGAATGATATACATGTGCCCAAATTAGGATTTTATTGGCATCATTGTTTGAAGTCAGAAACAAATGCTAGAAACATGTATATGCCCATCAATGGAGATCAGCTCACATAAATTATGGAGTAGCCATAAAAGAGAATATTCTGTAGCTATTATGAAGGTCAATGTAGATATACTAGCTTATTAGGTTTTAGGTAGTTAAAAAAAAAAGCACTTTATTTTTCATAGTAGTGACAGAAGTAGACTATTTTCCAAGTTGCCCTGGCAGGCAGATATGGTGATGTATAGAGGCCAGTGGAATGTGGACAGAAATAGTGTGTGGCCATATAAGCCTACCCCACAAAAACTTCTCAAATTCCACTTCTGTGTTCTTTCTCCCTGTTTAATGAAAAGAAACATAGCTAGCTTGAATGCTGTTATGTTCAAGATGTAAAGCTTCTAAAAGAAAAAGCCCAGGCCCAGAGCCTTGAATATCCACTTGCAGAAAAGCCTGCTGCTGATCATATGAGCAAAGAATAAGCTTTTAATCAGCTAAGCCCCTGTGATTTTGAGGTTTATCTGTTGCAGCAGCTAGCATTACCCTAACTAATATAGTATACTCCTTTAAGGAATATCCAACATATTCCTTCCATATATTATATTCCATATATTCAATATATATGGAATTATATATATGATGTATATTATATATTCAATTATATTCAATATATTCCATATATTAAGGGGTAAAATTATAGAGCATCACAAGTAGTTTGTTCACATTTGCTCACAAAGTATACACAATTTTCTTACGTATAAATTACTTATTGAGAGTTTAATATTGGATAAAATTGGCTTTGGCTTTATGTTCCTGACTTCATACTGCACTTTCCCATCACGGGAAAGAGCCCATGGCTTTTGGGTCACTTTCAACTCATGAGAACAGTCTTTTCTTTTAATAATTATGATTCATTTTCAGTTACTAAAAAAATCAATCCCATTCTAAATCCTCCAAGTTATGTCTACTGCAACATTTCCCCATCCCCCAGCCCAGGCGTGGGTGATGGCTTGGAGACATGCAATGGTGATGGAAGGGTGAGTCTCTTTTCATTTTCAGATACTAAAAAAAAATCAATCCCATTCTAAGTCCTCCAAATCACATCTACTGCAACATTTCCCCATCCCCCATCCCAGGTGTGGGTGATGGCTTAGAGACATACAATGGGGCTTAGAAGGGTAAGTCTCTTTTCTGCTTCTACTTTGCTCTATCAGATCTCCTCCTCTTCCACTCTCACGCTGCTGCTTTAGGGTCTCCTCCACTGTCAGAGGTGGGATTGGAAGAAAAGAGGCTAAAATCTCATGTAGTTGATGCAATCTATCCATACCAACTGTCAGTATAGCAGGTAGCCAAGTGCTAGAAGTAATCTGGGATGAATTGTGGTTCTTCTAAGTAAACCTTCCCATTACATCAACCCTGACGTGAGCCTTGCTTCCTCCAGTTGCCTCTTGTGAAACACTGTCACTTGCTGCCCCACTGATGTGTCCCCAAACATCCCATTATTAGAATCCTCTTATCACCATGCCCAGCTGATTTTGGGGAAAAAGTTCACTGATACACTTCAAGCCAAGTTACCTTCTATAGGGTCCCCTGTAGTGTCACATATCTTCCCACACCAAGTGGCAGTAGTGTGGGCTTGTTTTACAGCTTCTCTCTCTCCTTAATCTGCCTTTGGGATGCTCCAGGCAGGAATCAGGCTTTTGGGTCCGTGTGTGTGTCCTTCCTGTCTTCAGGGGATAAATGGTGATTTGCCATATAAACTTTCTTATCAAACTTAAGCCTGGTCCCATGGCAGAACCAGGTCCTATCTAGGAAACATCCAGCAGGGGAGTGAGATACCGATCTCCCCTTCTTGCAGACTCCCCCCAGTAAGTGTGAGAGGTCTTCTCAAAATAACACGAGTAGGCTTGGGTAGAGAGGCTTTTTCCCTCCTCACAGGAGGAGGACAAAGAAAAAATGCATCATTCTTTACTAGGCCTAAATCTCTCTACTCTGTATCATATAGACTATCTCCCATCATCTGTCAAAGTCAAGTCTCCTCTTATATACCCTGAAGGTAAGAGTTTGCGTTTGATATTTGATGGACTAGTTCTGCTAATTTTCATAAACCAGCAGAGATAATATTGTGGCATATGTCTTTAGAAGCTAAATACTTCATTTTCAGTTTAAAATCTTTATTAAAAATTCAAAAAATGTAGGAAAAACAATTCAACATCAAAATGTGTGTATGTGTGCCCATGCATGCATATGTGTATAGAAAATAAAATGCTTTGGGGAGTGGAGAGTGGGGTGAATGATACTTATATTTAATCATAAACACTTTTATTCTGCTTAATTCTTTAATGATAAGCAGATGTTAATTTTTCTATTTAAAACTCTTTTTTAAAAAATAAAGGAAATTAGAATTTCACTGAACTACTTCTTACTCTGTTATGAAGAATGTTTTTGGACACTTACATCCAAAGAAATTCAACATTTGGAAAATCATTTCTGTATCCAAGACTACTTAATGGCAGATTTTTTTTCCTCCTAGCTAAGTATGAAACTGTGATAGTGACTGCAAAGTACTAAAACTATCCTATAAAATTGTGGAAAACATCAGAAGAGGCCCTTGAGATTTTGTCCTCCAGAAAATATGACAACTACATTCTCTACCCCTGCAAAATCAGTGCACACAGTTTCTAAAGGTAATTGTTTATTGTTTTCATTCCCTTCTACCAACGGTACCAGGACACAGAATAATAGAATAAGTGGCACTAACAATTGTCAAAAAAGTAACTGCAATTTCTGTATCTGGTGCCAACAAAGAACTCAAACTACACCTTAAGCTGTCATCATTTTTCAACAAGCCATTTAACTGACATTGCCAGCTCATAAATACCCTGGATTTGATTCAGAAATTTGAAACACAGTATAATTTTCAAACATGATATAAGACTTTTCCATCACCTCCACTAACAGGATAAAATATTTTCTGTTTCTTATATTACTGTATTATTGTAATTTAGCCTAAAACCAAAATATTATATAATTCAAACCATACTATTTGATGAGAATATGCAGAAATATAAACATATCAACTATAATTGAATATATATATCTATCATACAGAGCTTCATGGCAGAACTTTCACTTCTCAGTATTGGAGAATATAATTAATGGCCAGCAGGCCCTAAGCAGCCTCAAAAATAATTACAAAGATTTATAAATAAGGATAGTCCATGGTAAGTTACTTGCACAAGACCCCACAGTTCACCCTCTTGCAAAGAACTAATGTCATGTCTCAGGATGTGTGTGACTTCTCATACTCATTTCTCCAAACTCCAAATTTCTACTGTCATTTTAGATAGTACTGTAGAGCTTATCTCAGAGGTATATATGACTGCACACTGCTCCCTAGTGATGCCATGGTAGCTTTACTAATGTGCAAGCACTTGAAGCCCATATCCTTCTACTTTTTATTTTGCCATCTCAGATCTTTGCACAGTAGAAGGTACAACCAAGATCTCAGTTCACGTCATGGGCTTGTAACCAGTACAGTCTCACAAGAACCTGCGCAGATGGGCCTTATGCTTAGTTTAAAGCTCTGACTCTGCCATCAAGAAATGCTTAGTAATATTTGAACTAAGTAATGCAAATTTTTATTTTGTACTGGTCCCATAAATTATGTAGCCAGGCCTGGACACACGCAAATATCTGTGTATATATACATTTGTGTTTTTATAAAAATAACGCTGATATAAATTCTGAGGCTTTTAGTGATTACTATCTGTTTGAGCTAATATGGCTGAAGAAACTACTATGCCGTTACCAGTTGTCCCTGAAGAACCATGAAAAATGAAAATACTCTCCTCTCTTCTATCAATGCTATCAATTTTTCTGTACCAAAAAATAACGTATTAATCTGCTAACAGATTATAATCCAATTTCAGGCAGTTTGATTTTCCAGTATACCATAGTGGATATGCATGCAATTGTATTGGATGATATTAGTCTTCTTTTACTATATGTGATAAATTTTACAGAGGTCTGAGAAAATTAAATGTCTTAGTCATTAAAACTAACAGAATTTTCTTGGTTCAAACTTCTTGGTTTATTAAAGAAAATTATCTTGATCACAAACATTGGGCCTAGACATTTCTCATAATCTTTGGAAATTACTAAATGCCAAAAGTAGTATCACAGCATTTAAAGCTTATGAAAATGAACTATGCCTAAGACATAACCTTTAACACTCTACACAGTTCTTACACAGTTCTATACAGTTTTTAAATAATTTACACATAATTTTACAGTTTCCAGTAATGGCAATAAGGTATATTTTACTAATTTTGTGGGTTATAGAGGAAGAAGTGATGAGAAATTTCCATGTGATTAAGGAATTCTATGTATTAATCAGAATGTTCTATTTATAACTGAAGATTCAAATCAACAATTCTGAAAGTTAGATTAAGTTGATAAAACGGCATTATCCTACTGCTGGGTACTACTCAGCAGTTTGATCTCTTTGGTCTGGAACGCAGCCTGGGAATCAGAATATTTTACTTTTATTTTATTTTATTACTATTTTTTGTTTGTTTGTTTGTTTTTTGAGACGGAAGTCGCACTCTATCACCCGGCTAGGGTGCAGTAGTGCGATCTTCGCTCACTGCAAACTTTGCTCCCGGGTTCAAATGATTCTCCTGCCTTAGTCTCCCGAGTAGCTGGAATTACAGGTGTGCACCACGACACCTGGCTAATTTTTGTATTTTTAGTAGAGACAGGGTTTCACCATGTTGGCCAGGCTGGTCTCACTCTCCTGACCTCACGTGATCCACCCGCCTCGGCCTCCCAAAGTGCTGGGATTACAGGCATGTGTCACTGTGCCCAGACAAATCAGGATATTTTAAAACCTCATCTGTATAACTATGGCTAGGAAATTTGCTTTTAGTCCTATGATGAATAAAATAATAAGTGACGCTACTGTACATCAGCTAATGGCAGAACTGCTAGAACTAGAACTACTAGCACCGTATAGATGTCTCTGAAATTAACAAATGCTCAACAGTCACACGTATTTCTGGAATATACTAAATTATACATAAAACTAATAACACCCTTGCAAATGTATTTTAATACTTATAATATTTAATTACTAACTTAATCTGTGGATAAATTTTATAAATATTTTAATGTTATATTTTTAACATGTTTAGTTGCCCATATGAACTTAAGCTAAAATTATGACAGAATTTGTTCTAAGCAGATAAAGGAAATTTTGGAAAACTAAAACTTGCTTTGTTGTTATCCTTCACCAGAAGGTTATTTTGTACTGATTTTAAGCAAAGATAAGAGAAACTGGTTATTGCCGTATTCAGCCTAATTCCTTTGACAAAATACCCAGGAACAGAAGCTCATATTTCATTTGTCCCAAATGGCCTTCCGGTTGCTTAAAATACCCTTATTATTCTTGGACTAAGAACGTGTTCATTTTTCTCATATTACTCTGAGATTAATTTTGGCAGTACGAAGACCTACTGATTGAAATCTATAAATAAAATAGAATAGGAAATGTATAATAGTCTTAATTTGAATAATATTGCTTTCAAATAAATAACGATGAAATTCAGTTCTATAGAACTTGAAATATCAGCTTTTATAAATTTTGCCAAACATCTTGTATCTGAAAAATCTCAAATATTTTAGGGAACCTACTGTTTTACTAACACTGAATGTTCTTACAGAATTGAACATTCTCATGTCTTTATATCCCTATCTAGATTAAAATTTGCTCTGTAAGTTTGTACTACATTGAAGATGTAAGTCTGCATTTTGCTCTTTGAAAAAGCCAGTGGAAAGATAGAAACAGTGACAACACTTAAGTTGAAAAAAAAGAAGGAAGGGAGAGACATGGAGGAAGGGAGGGAGAAAAAAGTAAAGAAGATAGTCAATATAAATATAATTTAGTTTCTCAAGACAGCCAAAAAAGTAAACAAATGAATAACTAGTGTCTGACAGAAATGTGAAAGTTCCAGGAACATGGCAAATAAAATCTTGGACACAGACATGTGCAGCGGAACATTCAGCACCCTACAGTTTGAAGTACACCATGTACTCCAAGACTTTGGAGATCAGGACACTGTTTGTGTCCAACACTTCATAGACATTGGCAGAAAACCCCCAAAAATGTTTTCCTGCACCTGCTGGGTAACTAACTATATCTCTAATGAAAGGGTTTGTATGTTCTGTAATGTGTTAACAGGATAAAAGAACATGTATTTATGAAAATGTGCAGGAAAGATAGAATAATGCAGCCTCTTTATTTTTTGTAACTGACCTAATCTTCTTCCCCCGGGATGGGTGGATGGAATTGAAGTTTGCTTAACAAGATTTTGCAGTCCTCTCCAGTTAAAACTGTTTCTTCCAGACTCTTTTATGTAAAGCCTCAATGGTTTAAACTGTCTTTTCTTTTCCTTGTCATTTCTAAAGAGGCTATGGGATGCTTAGGTAATCTCATGGTGCCAACAAAGAGAGTCTCATTTCTGCCCTACAAAGGATTCTAAATGGCATGCTCCCTCAAATTTTAATCATTTTCTTATAGCACAGGGGGAAAGAATATTCATTGTTGATTAAAGGAATCATAAGTGGAATATTTCTATTAATTTTTACGTAGAGAGACAAAAATGTCACCTGGGCTCTGTCATAAGTCCCCACAGCTCTTGAGTGCCATTCACATAATGGTTGGCTTCAATTCATTCTATGAGTTTAAGATGAGTAGCAGCAGTCAGCATAGCCCTGAAGATGTTTGTATTTCTGCCATGTTGGATTGGGTGCCTAAAGTTAAATTTTTATTTGTATACCAAAGGCAAATCCCATAATCTCAAGGTTGTCACTGTGAAAAATAAGATGCAATTCTCCAGAATAGATCTTTTCAATGTTTTTGAAAACGAGTCTGTTCCCGTATCAAGTCACATGGTTACTAACAAAAGATATACAATGCAGATTCTAATAAATCAGAAAGTCATCACAGCCAGAAAAAGCTTTATCTCAAACAGATTCAAAAGCATATGACTGATAGATAAGAGATAGGAAGTTTTGACAAACTGACTACTTGATGTTCAGTTATAGAGAATTTCTAAATTCCCATAACCTCAAAATGACAATCTTTCATAGGAAGTTTCCACTTAAAGGAATTATTTAGTAAGAATGAACTGGCAAAGATGAAGAACGGAAATGACATGTAATAGGCTGTTAACATAACCCTTGGGTCAGATTAAGATGTAATGCTACAAATAATGCCTTTAAAAATGTATTTTACTAACAGGTTTGTTCTCTTAAGGAAAGAGGGGCTGATGATATATTTCACTGAGATTATAAAGATGTTCATTGACTGGTTGAACAAACAAAACTACTATTAATTTAAGCTCTCCTGCTTCAGAAACCAAGATTTTTATACGGCTTAGGTGACAACTTCTGAAAGAAAATGACATTCTTATTAATATTATAGCATGAAATTAAAAGACTTCTGAAATGACATTGAAATCAAAGAGTTTGAAAATAAATTTATAAAAAAGCATTAGGTACATGAAATTTATTTCATATTAAATTTATATAATATTAATATGAAATTAAAATAATCTATTTTAGATGTCTATATTTATAAAAATTATATGACAGTTATAAAAATTTATTGTGGCAGCAGTTATATAAAAGAATGAAAATCTATTTTTGTATAGTAAAGAATAACAGTGTTATGCCAGTTGTATCTCTGTGGCTTTTACTCAAGAAAGATGATAAATTTAGCTTTGTAATAAGTTTGTGTACTGGACTATGCACACAGTTTAACATGACACGTGTTATAAGTCTAAATTATCTCTATGCACTATGTCTTTTTTCTCCAATTAGGTATTTTTTATTTTTTTCTTCCATTCTCTCAATCTCTCTGTGTGTGCACACATATAAGTATTTTCCTTTTGAGTACAGATTATATGTAACACATATGTGCACATATAGACACACATATATATAGTCCTGATTCCTACTATATATTGCTACCTATGTGTATTTCTGATTTCTAAAACATGTTCTATCCAGGGTATCATGGATCACAGGCAGAATCTGGAGTTGAAATCTTCCTCATTTTTTCTGTTCTAGTTTTGTACATATAATTATACAAAATCCTTTGGAAAACTATAACATTTGTTGTATGGAAACTTTTATCATGTTAACTATTTTGAGGACAGTAGAAAAGACGTATTTTTAGACTATTTAAAAAAAACTTGGCCATGTAAAAAGCTGTGCACTAAGTTCAGTAGAAACATTAGAAGTAAAAAGTACTGTAAATAAAACTAAGAAAATTGATAAATTTTTAATCACAGATTATCCCACGATGACAAAAAAGACAAAAAAGACCCAGGTGTGTAAAATGGAAAGCATGATTTACAATTACATAAATATAGACTAAAATATATGAATCATAAAAAATAGTATTTCAATTAAAAAATTAAGATTTTCATACTATATAAAAGTCTCAATAATATACTGAATACAAAAGATACACCTTAAAGACTAGAGAAATTGAAAGGAACAGAAAATATGTACTTTAAAACACTAACCAAAAGAATGGTGGTATAGTTAAATCAACATATTACAGATTTTAGGGCAAAAAGCATTTTATAAGGTAAAGAAGACATTCTATAATGATAAAGGTTTAATCTATGAGGAATGTATCACAATTCTAAGTCTGTATGGAATAATTAGCAAAGTTTTAAAATGGTTAAAGCAAAAATTAACAGAACTATAAGGATAAATATACAAATATGCAACCATAATGGAAGACATGAAAATATCTCAAAAATTGATTAAAAATAATATAAAAACTTGAGAACATGCATTATTTGGTTTTCTGTTCCTCTTTTAGTTTGCAAAAGATAATGGCCTCCAGCTCAATTCATGCACCTGCAAAGGACACAATCTCTTTTTATGGCTGCATAGTATTCCATAGTGTATATGTACCGCATTTCCTTTTTCTAGTCTATCATTAGTAGACATTTAGGTTGATTCCATGTCTTTGCTATTGCAAGTAGTGCTGCAATGAACATGTACATGCATGTGTCTTTATAATAGAATGATTTATATTCCTCTGGGTATATACCCAGTAATGAGATTGCTGGGTCAAACGGTATTTTGTCTTTAGATCTTTGAGGAACTGCTGCACTGTCTTCCACAATAGCTGAACAAATTTACACTTCCACCAACAGTATATAAGCATTCCTTTTTCTCCACAACCTCTCCAGCATCTGTTATTTTTTTGATGTTTTAATAGTAGCCATTCTGACTGGTGTTAGATGGCGTCTCATTGTGGTTTTGATTTGCATCTAACGATCAGTGATGTTGCGCTGTTTTTATGCGATTGTTGGCTGCATGTATGTCTTCTTTTCAAAAGTTTCCGTTCATGTCCTTTGCTTTTGGGGCTGTTTCATTTTTTCTTGTAAATTTGTTTAAGTTGCTTATAGATGCTGGATATTAAACCTTTGAAGGATGCATAGATTGCAAAAATTTTCCCCCATTCTATAGGTGGTCTGTTTACTCTGTTGATAGTTTGGCTGTGCAGAAGTGCTTTAATTTAATTAGGTCCCATTTGTCAATTTTTGCTTTTGTTGCAATTTCCTTTGGTGTCTTCATTATGAAATCTTTGCCCATGCCTACGTCTTGAAGGGTATAGCCTAGGTTTTCTTCTAAGGTTTTTGCAGTTTTTAGTTTTACATTTAAGTATTTAATCCATCTTGAGTTAATTTTTGTATATTGTGGAAGGAATGGGTCCAGTTTCAATCTTCTGTAGATGACTAGCCAGTTATCCCAGAACCATTTATTGAACAGGGAGTTCTTTCTGCATTGCTTGTTTTGGTCAGGTGTGTCAAAGATCACATAAAAAAACAGTAGATGTTGGTGTGGATGCAGTGAGCAGGGAACACTTCTACACAGTTTGTGGGAATGTAAACTAGCACAGCCACTATGGAAAACAGTGTGGAGACTCCTTAAAGAACTAAGAGTAGAACTACCATTTGATCCAGCAATCCCACTACTGGGTATCTACCCAGAGGAAAGTAAGTCATTATTTGAAAAAGACACTTGCACATGGATGTTGATAGCAGCACAATTCACAATTGCAAAATCGTGGAACCAACCCAAATGCCCATCAACCAACGAGTGGATAAAGAAACAGAGAGAGAGAGAGAGATGAGATACATATATAGGATATATATATGATACATATATATAGGATACATATATGATACATATATAGGATACATATATGATACATATGTGTAGGATATATAGGATACATATATAGGATATATATAGGATACATATTTAGGATATATATAGGATACATATTTAGGATATAAATAGGATACATACATAGGATATATAGGATACATACATAGGATACATATATAGGATACATATAGGATACATATATAGGATACATATATGTAGGCTATATATAGGATACATATATGTAGGCTATATATAGGATACATACATAGGATATATATAGGATATGTACATAGGATATATAGAGGATACATATATATAGGATATATATATAGGATACGTATATATAGGATATATATAGGATACGTATATATAGGATATATAGAGAGGATACGTATATATAGGATATATATAGGATACGTATATATAGGATACGTATATAGGATACGTATATAGGATACATATATAGGATACGTATGTAGGATACATATATGTAGGATATGTATATAGGATACATATATGTAGGATACATATATACAGGATATATATATAGGATACATATATACAGGATACGTATATATAGGATACATATATACAGGATACATATATATAAGATACATATATATAGGATACATATATAGGATACATATAGGATACATATATAGGATACATAAAGGATACATACATAGGATACATATATAGGATACATATAGGATACATATATAGGATACATATATAGGATACATATATAGGATACATATATAGGATACATACATAGGATACATACATAGGATACATATAGGATACATATATATAGGATACATATAGGATACATATATAGGATACATATAGGATACATATATAGGATATATATAGGATACATATATAGGATACATAAAGAATACATATATAGGATACATACAGGATACATATATAGGATACATATAGGATACATATATAGGATACATATAGGATACATACATATAGGATACATACATATAGGATACATACATATAGGATACATACATATAGGATACATATATAGGATATATATAGGATACATATATAGGATATATATAGGATACATATATAGGATATATATAGGATACATATGGGATACATATATATAGGATATATATATAATGAAATACTATACAGCCATAAAAAGGAATGAATTAACAGCATTTGCGGTGACCTGATCAGATTGGAGACTATTATTCTAGGTGAGGTAACTCAGGAATGGAAAAATCAAACAACGTATCTTCTCACTGATATGTGGAGGCTAAGCTTTGAGGATGCGAAGGCATA
Organism: Pan paniscus; assembly: GCF_029289425.2. NCBI lineage: Eukaryota > Metazoa > Chordata > Mammalia > Primates > Hominidae > Pan > Pan paniscus. The sequence continues at coordinate 115,320,374 of NC_073253.2, read as the reverse complement.
AGAATTACACAATGGACTTTGGGGACTTGGGGGGAAGAGTGGGAGGGGGGCGAGGAATAAAAGACTATAAATATTGTGCGGTGTATACTGCTCAGGTGATAGGCACACCAAAATCTCACAAATCACCACTAAAGACCTTATTCATGTAGCCAAATACCACCTGTACCCCTGTAACTTATGGAAAAAATAAAGAATACAATAAAAAGAAAAAGATTATAGATTTCAAAGTGAAAGATAAAACAATAAGGCTTTTAGAGAAAAAGAATATCTTTACGTCATTGGGATAAACAAAGCTTTCTTGATTTATATAAGACAAAAAGTGATAGTTATAAAGAAAAATATAGTAAATTAGATAAGATTATAATTAAAATGTTCAAGTTATCAAAAGATACCAGTAAAAGAGTGAAATTGCAACACATAGAGTTGAAGATTTTAACTATGTGTGTGTATGCATATGTACCTGACAAAGAACTCAAAAATATATAAAGATTCAAAATATGTGAAGATTTCCTACTAACCAATAGGGAAAAAAAGACAATCAAACTAGTATAAAAGGTATAAAATATTTGAATAGGCACTTCACAAAAGAAAATATCCAAGTGGCACATACACATAAGAAATGCAACTCAATCCAGGTAAATAACAAGAAAATATAAACTTAAATCACAATGAGGTACCCTACCCAACCACTGGAATATCTAAAACAAAAGCTAGATACAATCAAGTGTTGGCTAGCATTCAGGGAAACTATAATTTTCATACATAGCTGGTTGGAGTATAAATTAGTACAATCCATTTGAAAAACTGCTTAGAAATCTCTACTACAACAATATGCATGTTCTATCATCCAGATATTCTACTCCTAAGTGGGATATATAAAGCAAACTAATGTCTATTCTCATATGCAAAAGAAAAAGATAAATCTCTCAAATTTAATGTTGAAAGGAAAAAAGAAACAGAACATTGCATACTGTATATTTCATTAATTTAAAAGATTTGCAAAACTATAGAGTTAGAATTTGGGATAGTGGTAACTTCTATAGTCCTAATCTTAGTGCCATTTACATGACTGTGCTCACTTTATACATTTCATTAACTTTTAAACAAATGACATATGCACTTTTCATGACCTATGTAATTCTTCAACAAAATTTATAGTGAGGGAATAGACAGATAAGTAATTTTAAGTACACTTGCCCTAGAGTCAATGAACACTTGTTCTAATATTGGAAATTGTTCTTATGTAGTATTTGAAAACCAAATACCTTTTCTCCTTGCCAAAATTAGGCTATGACATTTGAGGCAACTCTCAAATCTGTATTTATTTTACTGAACTATTGAGCAGTCTGCCACTTTTTACAGTTTCTAGCAGATAGAAAGTACTCAAAAAAGCATTAGCTACTTAAGTTTTGTTTTACTTTTTTTCCTGTTTTATTTTCACATCTGAGTATGTTGGTGTATAAAATTTTAAAAAATGATTAGTTTATAAAACTCACATGATTAACGATAGGTAAATATTCAAGAGAATTGTTTTTGACTTCTAGTATGTTCACTTCTAAAGTCAAGGGCAAGTGGGTTATACAATTGTGCTGTATGTAATTTGAACAATAATTTTTTATTTGAAATAATGTAATTGAATTGTCATTCCTCTGATAGAAATAACAAAAGTTTATTGAGAGAAACTAAAAATTATTCACCCTCATGTTCTTTCTGCTTCATGACAGATTTTCCATTATAGAAAAACTAGAATAAATCATCTTGCCTTATTTATGCCCTCCTACTTCTTTCAGTGGCAACATACATTATCTTCCCTGTTTCTCTTCAAATAAAACAAAGGGCTGTTGATTTTACTGGGAGGTAATTAGAATTGGGTCACATTTAAGAGCTATAAGGGCATCTCCAAGGTTTTCCTTTTATTAATAAAGGCACCTATAACAATACCTCATATTTATTGAAAATTTTAGTATGAGTGCTTTGAAATGTATTAATTCAATTAATCCTTACCCAAACCCTATTAGATAGGAATTTTAATTCTATTTTTCAGATGAGATAAATGAACATTTTAAAGAGCCAAAAACCTACACAGATAATAATGGCAGAACATTATAAAAATTAATAATCTAGTTTGTGTTTCATAATGGTGTGAATAAAAGCAGCAGCAAAAGTTTCAAAAGGATTTCAAAAGGGATTTCAAAAAAGCCTACTTTACATAACTAGTTCTGCTTAAAAGTACAGCATTTTCCTATGTCTTGCTAATAAAACAAGATAAAGCCATTATTTCAGCTATGACTTCAGCCAAAGTAACTACAACATATAATAACTATTTTTAAAATATTTATAAAGTATGGAATATTTTTAATGATCCATCTGTAAATATTATATTTATATATTTGAGTCTCTTCTCTTTGTCTTTCCTTTGTTCCCTGAATTGGGAAAATTTGCATATCCCTGCCCTAATTTGTTCTTGTAAGTTTTTATTTCTTTTCATCTACAAGACTATCCAATTACATGACATTCTTCCATTTCCTAATGTACATACTATTACTATTTTAATGATGTAGAAAATGCAGTAGTATTCTTCAGGGAGAATATCCTGTTTTTCTCTATGTACAGAAAGAAAATAATTACCAGATATTAGACATTGTTAAAACCTCTATAATTCAAAGTCCTGAGTTTTTTCTTAGAATTCTATTGTTTCCTTTTGTGCAGCTAAAATAAATTCCTCCCTATTCAACACAAGATTTTTAATATCAAATTACTCTGTAGAACAATTCTCAGTAAATCTTTTTTGAGTTTATACCTCTAAGATCAGAGCCAAAGGAATCTAGAGATCCTCAGATGTAGGAATGAAGAGGGAAGCAATAAAACTGGTATTCCAGCTAATTACAGCAACCTACCATTGCTCATATTGCTTTCCTACTGATATTTCATTTGTGTTTCATTTCCCCTTTTCAGGAATAATGAACTTCTCTTTAAGGAATATGTAAAATGTAAGTAGCAACACTTGTATTTAAGTAATGTTAATATTCTTTCCATATCTTACTCACTCTAAAACTATCAAAGTTCATACATATTTTCCAGTATAAATACTAGAAATTGCTCTATCCTCTACAAAGCAATTATTAAAAAGCTGAATTATGTTAAAGTTGAATTATAATAAGTTAAATTGTAAGAAAACTGGAAGTATAGCTCAAAGAAAGCTGAGCAGAATTATAAAGCAGAACGCATTTACCCAACAACATTGTAAATACATTGGTCAATTATGAACATCAGTATCCATTTTTATCATTTTTAATTCATTTAAATTTTGACCAAGATTAATTAAAGCCATACTCATGAAGGCTTCCGAAGTCTGTTTTTTTTTTTGAAAATAAAAAAAGTTGAATAGGTATCATAAGTCTTTTAAAAGAATCAAAATATAGATAGTAAATCAGACTCTACACTGAAATAGATGTCTCTAATATATTCCTAGTATTCAAAAGATCCTGTCAATGTTTCTTAATCTATCGTTTGTTATTATGAAAGTAACATATTGAGATTATTCCCATCAGACTGTTTGACATGGAAGTTTTTACAGTCTGATTGTCCTATTTCACTCAACTTTAACATGTAAGGCTAAATAAAGTCCCAAATCACCTTGTGAACTCAACAAGGTAAACTTGGAAAATGCATTATAGCTTCTATGAAAGAGTTTCTTAAATATCAATTGAGTTAGTTGAGGAATAGTTCTTGACCTTCTTCAAAAATATACCCAAGATTAAATAATAAAATATATTTTCTATATTTGAAATATTTCATAAAAAACTGATGGTAGAAGTATAACATGGAACTAACTCTCTGGAAGACAATTTGTAAAAAATATTAAGGAACTTAAAACTGTGCATATGTGCCTATTTTTAGAAATTCATATTAAAAATGACAGATACAAACTCTAAATAGTTTATTTTATAATTAAAAACTAAAATAATCCATAAAAATATGAATTTCTCTATGTTGAAATAATTTTTGTAATTAAAATTATGTTTCATCGGGTAATATTTAATTACTTGCTAAAATGTTTATTAAAAGGGGATGAAAACTTTACAAATAGTATATTTTAAATTTGTTTTAAAAATAAGATAGTATACATTGAAATACAAATCAATGTATATAATATACATGTGTTTATTATTTATAAATTACAAAATTTCTGGAAGGACACATACCAAAATACACATAGCAGCTAGTTTAGGCTAGTGCAATAAGTTATTTTTGTGTTATTTTTAAAATATCATTTTTGAAGTTATCTAAAGGAAACATCTTCCATCAGAAAAAAAATCTAATCAAACATTAATGCATCAACAAGTCCTAATGCTTAATACTGTGTCTCCTTACATATTGACATTGACATTACCCTTTTCTCCTAAAGGTTTCCATCTGTATCCGTCCTTGTCCAATTCAGCCCCAAATATGCACCTATTGAGACTCTGATTCACCTGAGGAAACCTAACTCAACACTTGCTTTCCAACTGATACCATCAGCAATCTTGTCAGTTTTACCCTACATTTCTTCCCAGTTGCTTTTTGCTCTCATCTTAGGCCAAGATAATTTAGCTCTCAGATTTCAGTGTTTTTTTCTATTAAATCAGTCTGTCTCTAACCTTGTTTTCTTCTGATATAAACAACACATTTTTGTATCTAGTTTACTTAGTTTTAATTTTTTCTCCTCAGATGAATTACCCTAGGACAAGTGATTCTATATTTTGGGAAACACACACACACACAGAGAATTGGACTACTCATTCTATCCTTATAGTGCTAGTAATTTGAGATTAGGGAATCATGTAACCCCAAGTCTCACATGGAAACAGCTGTACCCACTCTATATGAAGGCATTCTCTACAGCATTTTACATCTAATTTTCAAGTAGTCAGATTGGAAAGCAAATGCAAATGTCAATAATTTCTAACATTCTTGCCTTTAAAAAATTTCAGTTCAGGGTATATGTTCAGGCTTGTTACATAGCTAAATGTGTGTCATGGGGGTTTGTTGTATAGATTATTTCATCACCCAGGTATTAAGCCTAGTACCCACTAGTTACCTTTCCTGATTTTCTCTCTCCTCCCACCCTCCACTCTCTGTTAGGTTCCAGTGTGTTGCTCCCCTCTATGTGTCCATGTGGTCTCATCATTTAGCTCCCACTTACAAGTGAGAATATAAGATACTTGGTTTTCTGTTCTTGTGTTATTTTCCTAAAGGATAATGGCCTCCAGCTCTCTCCATGTCACTGCAAATGACATGATCTCATTTTTTTGGCTGCATAGTATTCCATAGTGTATATGTACCACATTGACTTTATCCAGTCTATTATTGAAAAGCATTTAGGTTGATTCCATGTCTTTACTATTATGAATAGCAAATGATAATAGATAGCAAATGAATAGATAAAAATCTGTATGCAATGAACATACAGTTGCATTTATAGTAGAACGATTTATTCCTTTGGTTATATACCCAGCAATGGGATTGCTTGGCTGAATGGCATTTCTGTCCTTAGGTCTTATAAAGATTGAACTATTCTTGCTTTTTTATATTTGTATATGAAAGCCAAATTAACTATTTTTTTTTCTTTCTTTTTTCTTCAAACAGGGTCTCTCTCTGTCACCAAAGCTGGAGTGTAGTGATGCGATCATGGCTTACTACACCCTCAACCTCCGGTGCTCAAGCCATCCTCCCACCTCAGCCTGCTGAGTTGCTGGGACTACAGACTCATGCCACCATGCCTGTTTAATTTTTGTATTTTTTGTAGAGATAAGGTTTTGCCATGTTGCCTATGCTGGCAAGTTAACTATTAAAAATGAATGATCTCATGCTCATAGCTTGCTGTCCATTTTAAATACGGTTATCTGGCAACATAATTGGGTAGGCTCAAGGCTGGGCTAGGCACTTTTGTTACAGTAATGAATACATCTAGGCATACTATGGAAACAAGAACATATTTAATTCTAAGTCCTGATCAAACCAATCTTGAATCACCTAATGTGTAAAGAACACGTGTTAAATTGACAAATTTTCCTTAGAAGTATGGAACTAATTCAATAGCTTTTAAAATATCATTTCCCCTATCAATCTATTAGTCACTTTGGAGAGATGTAAACAGCAAAATCAGCAAGCATTCTTTGATATCACATGTATAATCTTGCTTCGAAAAACTGCTCCTGCCTAGTACATCTTCTAGTGATAAATTTCTAGTGAAGAAAACATCTGGTAAAACTTACTTATCACCATGGTCTCATAATGAAAAATGGCATCCTCAGGAGAAGAGTCTCCTAAAGATGCAATTTCTGGAACGAGGTTCTGTGATATCTAACAATGCAACCCTGCATCACTTCTCTTTACCCAGGCATTCTAAACTAAGCAGTGATAATATCCCTCATTAAACTTTCTTGGAACTACAATGTCATTGGCCCTGACCAAACACACAGTTGAAATCCTGAGACTATGTAGATAAAGATGTTAAGGTGAAATAAAGATTTTTCTTCTCAGTTCCTTAATTAACCTCCAGATATCTAAAAACTGGATCGGCAATCCGAATAGAATTTCAAAACAAATCTTTTTCTTTAACCATGTGACAGCAGAAAGTACTTAAGCCTAAATTGGATGTGACTTTCCCTAGCCTCAGGGAAAGAAAGGGAAAAGGAAAGAGAATGATATAAAGTGAGAGAAAAGTGAGCTGGCTTTCTAACTCTCATATATAACCAAATTTACACAGACAACATCACAGATTACTATTAGTGGCAGTAATTGAATGTCTCCTAAAACTCAATACTGTGTCAAAAAAATCTTAAATTCATTAAAAACAATTCTTAATTTTCAAACATACTGTATGTCACATGTGTTATCGGCAAATGTATTTCTCCATCAAATAAACGTTACAGTAATGATTGGGTTGCCAGTCCAGTCACTACAAGCCTATTTGAATCACAATGTACAGAAATCTGTTAGGAAGACCACTCCACAAACTATCCATCATGTGTAAGCATGTTTCTCTTTAGGAAGTATATTAAAAATTTCATCTTGGACAACTAGAAATACTTTCTGCTTCTTCCACCTCCCTAATTTACTCAAAAACTGGGGCATATTACAATTTCTTGCTCAGCAACCTGGCTCTCATTTTTTAGGCTAAAGAAGTCATCTATCTGAACAGAATCTAGAGGTCAGGACTGAAATGAACACTTAGGCTGGATAAATGAAAAGAGGAAAGAGCTGATAAGAGCATTTGGACTACTGATCCACTGAAAGTGTTTAGCACACACAAAAAAATGTTTTTCCATTTCTCCTGTCTGGCTTTATCATAGGTTGCACACCCCTTGTACAATGAATCCCAATGCAAGATTTTAAACCCATCTATGTAAATTACATACTTATAATATTATAACACTGTAAAGTTTTTTTGCAGTTTGCCCAGAGATAAATTATATTATGTAAAATAAGTCATTCAATACTTTTTCTAGTAAAGAATAGAATGTGTATGTAATGGTTCACAGATTTTGAATCATGCTCTATATACAGTTTTGTATTCACTGTCAATGAATAATGAAGATTTGCATGTGATAGTTTCTTAATATGATTTTCATTAGTGTATAGTATAATAATTATTGGGCACAATTTTTTTTAAATTTAATTTAATTAATTTATTTAAATTAAAATTTAAATATTAATTTAATTAATTTAATTTTAATTGATTTAATTAATTTGCACAGTTATAACATTAATGAACACTATTACACATCAAGCTTTGTGTACTAATTTTATATTTATAATATTGGAAAATTAGAAATAATAAGTAAATAGATACTTTAAAGTTTGGCATATATATTGATGTTTTTCAATCCTAGCTTCACATAATTATTTCGGAAGCTTTTAAAAAATGTTACCTGGGTGTGCACTACTAAAGTTTTAGTTTGATCAATCTCAGGTAGGACCCAATTTCCCTTGCATTTAAAAGTTCCCCAGGTGATTCAAGTATAAATTCCAGCTCAAGGCTGATATTCACATTGACAAATTTAAGCATATCAATTCACACTCCTCCAACATTATAAAAATTGTCTATTCAGTCTAAAATTGTGTATTATCCTTATTTTAATCTTGGTCAAGTAAGTGACAATGGTATCCATTATCATCTTAATTTGCATTTTTTTATTCAAACTGAAAATTTTCCAAAATATTCGTTATACATTTGTAATTTTCCTTTTATTAATTGCCTCTTCATATTCCATGCCCATTTGTTCACTTGCAATGTTCAGGTTTTTATTATTGTCAACAATAATCTATGAGAATTATTCTGCCAAATACAGCAGATTTGTCATTTATCTTTTAATTTTGTTGATGTTGCAGGTTATATAAAAATGTAAAATAATTGAATCTACTTTTTTCATATAGTTTTCTATTATTATTATTATTATTATTATTCTATTTAAGCCAGATGTCAGCTGATATCACTATACTTCTTAAAACCAAACTAAAACCATGCATTTCAAAGTTTATTTTCTTGGTCACCTCAGGCTCTAGGCTTCAGATTCCATCAAATTAGCTCAATTTAATGATCATCTTACCATCACCTGGGCTACTACATACTCATTTGTATGTCTGTGTGTATGACTATGTGTGTATATTAACTTCTATACAATTGTATAAATTATGTAGGTTCATGGATTTCCCTTTTGTTTTTGAATGGTCTTTTTCCTGGATATGATTTTTTTTCTTTTTTTTTTTTGAGATGGAGTCTCCATCTGTCGCCCAGGCTGGAGTGCAGTGGTGTGATCTCGGCTCACTGCAACCTCCACTTCCCAGGTTCAAGCGATTCTCCTGCCTCAGTTTTCTGAGTAGCTAGGACTACAGGCGCCCACCACGCCTGGCTAATTTTTGTATTTTTAGTAGAGACGGGGTTTCACCATATTGGCCAGACTAGTCTCGAACTCCTGACCTTGTGATCCGCCTGCCTCAGCCTCCCAAAGCGCTAGGATTACAGATGTATCATTGACTTTTAACCAGTTAAAGGTATCACTCCATTTTTTTCTAGTTTTTCCAGTTTCTGATTAAAAGTCAGCTATTATTGTTATGTTTTGCCTCAGTATGTAAAGTATCTTTTCTTTATGGCTGTCATCAAAATATTCACTATTTTTTATTTTAAACGTCTGAATATGATATGTTTAAGGGCGTATGTGTGTGTTTTTATAGAGAAGAATAAATCTCAATCTATGGCACTTTGGAAAGAAATAGTAATTCATGAATAGATTTAAATTTCTCAGAGGAAGAGAAAGCAAATAATGACAGATGACTGTCATTCTTTGACCAAATAGCAAAAGGAACCTGAAATAGAGGAAGTTCTGTATTTTGCAGTTGGGAAATTTATTTCATTTCATTCTGTTTTACTTCACATTCATCATGAACACACAGCCTATTTTCTGAGGGAGTTTCTTTCACCTGATCACAGGTACCTGTACCACAAGAGATCAACCCTGGAGAACTCACTTATTTCCTTTCTGTTTTAAGCAAACTAAGTAAATAGCCTATATGTAACGATGTTTTTATATTTCCATAAATATTCTACAATTGTGCAATACAGAGAGTGCAATTGTGGCCTGATGAGTGTATTATGTTATGATCAATGTTTACCGATACAGATTTATACTTGTCATTTTCAAAAAATATACTATTATATTATAAAGCAATGTAACTGAACAATAGAAATATAAAAGCATAGTGTAGTGTGTAAGCTTACAGTTAAAAAAGAAATTTAAAACTGAGCAATATCCTATACCACAGACAATTTTCAGAGAATCATAATGAAGCCACAAGTCCTGACTGTTCACACTTCCATAGAGATTGCAGAAGATGCTGTTACATATAACATTCCTTGTAGAGGAATAATGATCCAGCATCTGCACCTCTATTTCCATGAAACAGAGGGCCACTAAGAGCTGAATTCTTCCATCTATTTATTCATTAAACAAATATTTAATGATTTGTTCATCAATATATTTATGAGCTAGGTATTGAGCCAGGTAGCTTATAAGGAACTATAAACCACAGAGCCAAGGCCCCTGCTCTCATGCATTTTACATCTAGTGGAGGAATTTTTATGAAACTTTAAAGCAAATAAGTAATACATTTTAATGACTGATTCTCTGCTCCTCCTGCCCAATGAAGTGACTCAAATCCAAATTCAAACTCCCAGTATTTTTCTCCTGAAAGAATACACAGTCTTTATTCAACAGGTCCCTCTGCTCATCTCAAATACACCAATCCTAACACTGGAATGGCCCAGCAAGCAGGATGGTGGAACAATGCCCACATCTTTTTTATGCCTGTATTGGTATATATTCTGACTACCCATTCACTAAGGTCTAATGGCATAAATGTTAGTAAAAAAGGAGAACTTTAAGAAAAAAAGCAATTTAGAACCACCACATTGCACACAATTTCAAATACTTTAAGAACTCAAGCTTACAAACCAGGGGAAAAAAAACCCCTGCTCTCTGAGCAGCCGCAAGTATTGTAAATAAAAAGAGCAAGCTAGAGGTGTGCTCTCAAACTTACCTTTGTTGTCAGCAGTGCCTATGAAGCAGTTTTAAACAGCCACACCTCCTGGGGACTCATCAGATTTTCAGGGCCATTTCTTCTTTGAATCATCTTTCTCCTCAGAAGTTCTGTGCATAAAGGTGTTAGCGGTGGCAGAGATCTGATTTACCTCGGCGGCAAATCCATACAGGTCTCAAGCAACTTCAACTCTCGCCTTCTCAGAAGAAAGAATTCAACTGAGGGGCATAAGGCAGAGGAGAGATCGTGGCAAATTTCAGAGCGGGAGTGAAAGCTTATTAAAAAGCTTCAGAACAGGAAGAAAAGGAAAGAAAAGAAGGAAAGTACAACTTGGAAGACGGCTAAGCGGGTGACGTGAAAAACCAAGTGCGCAGCTTGACCTCTTGACTTGCAGCCTTATACACTGGCCGACTTCCGGGATCTTGCATTACTTTTCCCCACTCCTGAGATCTTACTGGGAAGCCGCAGATTGGTTTCAGGTGTTTTCTATCTAGTAGGAGACTATGTTTTTTCCTAGCACCGGCTGTGGCCAATTATTACTTTAGGGAAACAGTTAACAACCGCCTGACCACCACCTGATGATCACCCAGCACTCCCGGTGTGTGGAAGGGGGCCTTCATCTGCCCTGCTTATACCTGGCTAGCTACCTACTTTCACAAAGGAACTAAAATATTATAGATAAAATACCTTTAATTTTACATCTGCAATAAATAGTGCAGAACACATTTATCTAACACATTATTTTAAAGTATTTTACATGTATTATTGGCTTGATTAATTACTGCTGCAACCCTGTGAGGTATTATAAACATTTTGTTGATATGGGAAATAAGTTCAGATTAACCTAGTAACTTGTCCAAGTTTACATGGCTAAAAAAAAGATGAAGGAGGATTTAAATTCATTTCTAACTTACAACCAAAATTTTGAGCTCTTTTCACCATATGAAACTAGACAGTGTTTGTGCCATTATTTGAAAACACAGCAAGAAGTTATTGTAACTGTAAATAATTTATCTTATTCATCCACGTAACACATAATTCAGCAAATTTTAAAAACTGACAGAAGATTTAGTTGATTCATCAAAATTTGTGATTAAGAAAAACTGCAGCCTGGAGGAATTACATGAGAAAAGGGATTATAGTAGGTTGAATAATGACTCCCAAAGATATCTAGATCCTAATTCCTAGAACCTGTAATTGCAAATTTATGTGGCAACAGAGAGATTGGGGACATGATCTTGTTATGTTGATATGATCTTGTTTTGGGGAAAGTGTCCTGGATTATCTGGATGGGTATAAATGCAATCACGAGAGTCTATAAGAGAGAGGCAAAGGGATATTTGAATACAGAGAGGAAGGCAATGTAAGGAAAACAGAGAGATCTGAAGATGCTCTGCTGCTGGATTTGAAGAGTGAAGGAGAGGCCATGAGCCAAGGAACATATCTCCAGAATCTGGAAAATGTAAGAAAACTACAGCCCAAGCAACATAGTGAGACCTCGTCTCTACTAAAAAAGAAAAAAAAAAAATTAGCCAGGTGTGGTGGTGCACACCTGTAGTCCCAGCTACTTGGGTGGCTGAAACAGGAGGATTGCTTGAGCCCAGGAGGTCGAGACTACAGTGAGCTGTGATGGCACCACTACACCCCAGCCTGCATGACAGAGTGAGAGCCTCTCCAAAAAGGAAAGGAAAGAAAAGGAGAAGGGAGGGGAGGGGAGGGAAGGGAACTAATACAGGAAGAGTTAACCACAAAGCAAGGTAAGGAATCTATATTGCCAATTTTCAGTCACATAATCTCTCAGAATACCACATAAATCCCATCAGTTTGCTTCCAATTACATCTAAGTTATAGAAGACAAAAGATTATTAGTATAATTATGCATTAATATAATTAATGGGTATAATTACCCAAAGGATAATTATGTTATCAAATAATTAAATAAAATAATAAGGCATAGGAAAACAAAACTTCCAAAAATAGCAACATAGTGTCTTTTAAATATAAAACATAAAATATTCTTGGAATTATTTTCATTAAGTCATTTTATTTATTCACTTTCAGAGAGGCAACTCACTGTCCAAAAAGTATATGTTGCATTCCATTCTTTAATGTAGAATTGTTACTGGACAGCAGCTGCTCAGCAAGGGACTATGTTTTCAGATTTTCCTTGCAGTCAAACGTGTCCAAGTGACTGAGTTCTAGTATCTAGCCAGTGGAATATGAGAGGAAGTTGGTTGTCACTTCCAGGCCTGGCTCACAAATAAAAAGTATGTTCTTTCATGCTCTGTCTATAGATGAGCAGATGGCCGTGAATGCCTTTTGTGGAAGCCAGTAGAGCTACAAATTAGAGGGTCCACAAATCACCACTTAGAGAGGAACCACTGATAGTTGTATATATTTTCAAATTTATGAGCAAGAAGTAATTTTTTCTTTAAGCCTATATATATATATATACACACATATGTTTGTTTATTGAAGTTGTTATTGTTGCCCTAACACAGGCATCATCCATTCATTGATTCAACAAATATTAAGTACCTACAATGAACCACATATGGCTCTAAGTCTTGGGACAAATCAGTAAACAAAACAAAGACTTCTCTCTTGGAGCTAGTGTTAGAAAACAAAGTAAGCAAATCAATAAATGAGTAATCTCATAGGAAGACTATAAAAAATTAAAAGTAGGATAAAGGAATATAGAATAATGAAGTATTATTTTAGATGGGATGGTTAGGAGAGGCTCTCTGGATGTGACAATTAGAGAGGGCCATGTGACTTTTCCTTAGAAGGATATTTCAGTGAGTGCGAACAGAAAAGGCAAGGACCCTAAGAAGGGAGTGGACTTGGCATGTTTGTACAACATCAATGAATCCAATATGTTGGAAGCTCAGTGAAGAATGGGGAAAGTGGTGTAAAGGGCATTCATAGAAATGGACAAAAAAGAGAGATCAGATAGGGCCTAGTAGGAAATTTTATTCCAAGTGTATTTGGAAGCAGGAAATGAAGAGCTGAAAGGAAGAAACAAAATGCTATACATTTAAAAAAACATCACTCTGGCTGTACAGTGAAAAAAATAGGCTTCATTAGGGCAATAATGGAATTACAGAGTGCAAGTAGGAGAAAAATGCAATAGTTCACACAAAACATAATGGCTCTGAGGTAGAGCCAATTCATATTTTGAGTGTAGAAAAAAATAGGCTGTTGATGAGGTGAGATGTGAGAGAAAGAGATGAATTAAAGATGATTCCATGGATTTTGCCTTAAGCAACTGGATATATGGTGATGCTGTTTCAGAGTTGGGGAAATCTATAGGAAAAGCATATTTAGGGAACGAAATCAAAAGATCGATTTCTGATTTATTAATCTTGAGATGTCAATTAAAGGTCAATTGGAGATTTTCAGTGATCAGGTGGATATTCTAATCTGGAATTCAACAAAGAGTTGAGAGCTGGAAATACACATTTTGGAGTCATCAGCATGTAGGGGGCTATGTTTTATAATTGGAGTATTTGCATGCTTAGTGGATGTTGGAAATTTGTGGAGAAGTTTTAGGATCTTAAACTATTTAAAGAGTGCTCCTGAAATTTAGTGGATGACAAGGATTACTCGACTTTGAAATGCCATATAAGCAGAAAGCTTGTTTGTAATTATTTTTTCCTAGATCCAAATCATAATTAGATATTGATATGGTTTGGCTGTGTTCCCATCCAAATCTCATCTTGAATGGTAGCTCCCATAATTCCTACATGTCGTGAGAAGGACCCAGTGTGAGGTAATTGAATCGTGGGGTGGGTGTTTCCTGTGCTGTTCTCATGATAGTAAATAAGTCTCACAAGACCTGATGGTTTTATAAAGGGGAGATCCCCCACACATGCTCTCTGGCCTGCTGCCATGTAAGACGTGATTTTGCTCCTCTTTTGCCTTCCACCATGATGGTGAGGCCTCCCCAGCCATATGGAACTATGAGTCAATTAAACCTCTTTTTTTATAAATTACCCAGTCTCAGATATGTCTTTATGAGCAGTGTGAGAACAGACTAATACACTTATATACATGGAAAATTTTTGTACAAGTTTACTGCATATTTATTTTCTTCCATAAATGCAACTACTATGAATATCAACAGAAGATTAAATTTTATTTTATTCAGCAAATTACCATTGATCCCAATTTTGGAAAACCATGTCACCAATAGCAGGTAACACATGGTTTTGAGCTAACAGCACAACAGACTTTATTAGCTTGCATTTATTAGAATGGGTACAAGCATCTGAATATTTTATTATGTCCTCTAATATAATTGTCCTTGAGAATTTACAATTGAATCATATAATTTTATTATATATTTTGGTTTTTTCTCAACTTCATTTAAGAATCAGAGCTTCTTTTGAAAGTACCTATATAGATAGATCAAATTATCCATGAACTTAATTTCAGAACGTTAAAGAGAGAGTCACAAAATATTGACTATACGAAGGGGCATTGGGCCTAACACAATAGACCTACAGAGCAAGAAGAGAAATGAGAGAAGAAGTGAGGACAAAGGTCGGAGGCAATTCAACATTAGAGGTCAAGAAGATGAAGTGGAACCAGTAAAGAAGTTTAAAAAGAAGTGGCCACTGGGCTATGGAGAAAAACAGGAAAATATGATATCCTAAAAACCAAGCAGAGAACATTTTTAAAGCAGAGAGAATAATCAAACTTGTCATGGGTCAAGTTAGACAAGTTAGACAAAAACTTGTCATGGGTCAGGTTTGCTCATGGATCAAATTAAATGAGGACTGAGAGCTAATCACTGGATTTGGCAAAGTGAAGCTCATTGAATCTTTGAAATAGTTACAGTGGACTGGTAGAGACAAAAGCCTGATTTAGATTAAATAAAAAGAGAACGTGAACTTCCAGGTATGGACAAGATGAAGTAACAGAAACTGTATTTATCCTCCCACCTGAAACAATAAATAAGTGGGCAAAATATGCAGAAAGCGGGCAGTACAGGGTTTATTTGTTTGTTGTATACTACAAGACTTTTCACAGGCATATTGAGGAAGCTTATGTAAACTCAGCATGATCTTGGTCACAGAGGAGTTAGGCCAGAAAAATGCAAGTTACTTATTATTTTCTGATGCAGGAGAAAGCCTTTGTGAACTATGAGACTCACATATTATTTTCTCTTCATCAACATAAAAGAAAAAACAACAGAAGCAAAGTTGCTTAATATCCAAACGCTATGGGCAACTCCAAAGAGAAATCAAAGAAGAAAAGAATATGCTAGATACTTCATCTTTGTAATGTCCAAGAAACTCTAAGAAAGTGTCAAGAAAACTTCGAGATAATTGAATTTACTTAAACCATGAGAAAGTCATGATTACATTAAGCAGTGATTTAAAACCGTTGAAAAGTTTACTCTAGGACATATAGTATCCCTTAAAATGTATCTTTTAAATGCTAGTTATTTTTATATTTGTCTATTTAAATAGAGCTCATGTTTCAAAGAGAAAACATATACCTGTGTTGGAAAACACATTAACTGCAGACATTCCACACCTCTGGAACCCACATACCAAGTAATTTGGGACACTGGATAGACTCCATCCTGAGACAGAGTCAACATGTTCCCATCACAGCTGTGGTCTCCTTCTTACCTGGTAATAAGTACAGCTGTTTAAAACCAGTAGTAATAGCCTGAACACCACCAACTTACTCAATTTTAGGGTGGCAATTTACCTAAATTGCAGACCATGGTCCTCCAAGTAAATAAACAGCCTCTGGAGCATAATTTTGTAATGTAAATATAGAAAATGACAGCAAATGGCACTAGTAATCTAGGGGGAGTTACATAATTTGCAAGCATAATGAGTACCTCCCGAGAATAAATCCTAGTAAGGGAGCCATGATCTTCTAATAACCAGGTTGCAACCTCTTGGAAAAGGTGTGCCAAACCCTTCTTTCTCCTCTATGTGGGATTGCAAGCATGTTAGGACTCTGCTGAAGCATTGACCATTCTGTTTAGACACAAATACAAATCATATAAAAATTTTGAGAATGAGTAAGCAATAGAATGATGGTAAATGAGAGTAAAGGAGTTGAGACTTAACCAAGGAACAAAGCTGGATTATTCACATCCATGACAAAGACTGTGCCCAAAACTGGTCAGTGGTGCTAATGTGTTAAGGATTAAAGAATATATTCTCAGAGTGACTTTAGCAAGATAATGGAAGATTCCCAGCTCATGTTCTCCCCACACGAATGACAAACTACAGCCATCAGAGGCAAAAGTGCCTGTGTGGGAGCTTTTGAATCCAGGTAGATTGTGAAACCCTCCTGAAGCCCAATACTGAGGACAGCCATATGGAGAAGGCAGACCCATACACGAGTGGCAGGCTTGCTGAGCATAGTTCTGGCTGCAGATCAAAAGTAGTCCCACCTCCCTCTGGACTCAGCTTCATCCCTACTTGGCTGTAGTTTCTAAACGAGCTCCTTCCACCATTGCAATTCATGTACCCTAATAACAGGCCCTCCAACCTCAGACACAATCCAGGATTCTGAAGCAGGTCCTCACTACCGTAGTCCAGAGTCAGTCCTGCCAACCCAGGAAACTGGTGGGAGACACACCTCTTCATGTCCCCAGTAATAAGCCTGGAGACCTTTACCTCACTACAGATGCTGAAGCAGCCCTGTGACTCAGCTCCAGCTCTACTTGATCATATCCTAGATTTAGTCTTACCAGAGATCAATCCTAACTACTCATGATGTATAATCCTTTTAAGGTGAGGTTAAATTCTGGCTGCTGTTATTATATTGAGGATAGACACTTTATAACTAAATTATCAAACGTTAAAAAGATGAAAAAGTGATCATCTCAGCTATATGGGCTCTTTTTTGGTTCCATATGAAATTTAAAGTAGTTTTTTCTAATTCTGTGAAGAAAGTCAATGGTAGCTTGATGGGGATAGCATTGAATCTATAAATTACTTAGGGCAGTATGGCCTTTTCACGATATTGATTCTTCCTATCCATGAGCACGGAATGTTTTTCCATTTGTTTGTGTCCTCTCTTACTTCCTCGAGCAGTGGCTTGTAGTTCTCCTTGAAGAGGTCCTTCACATCCCTTGTAAGTTGGATTTCTAGGTATTTTATTCTTTTTGTAGCAATTGTGAATGGGAGTTCACTCATGATTTGGCTCTCTGTCTGCTATTGTTGTATAGGAATGCTTGTGATTTTTGCACATTGATTTTGTATCCTGAGACTTTGCTGAAGTTGCTTATCAGCTTAAGGAGATTTTGGAATTAGACGATGGGGTTTTCTAAATATACAATCATGTCATCTGCATACAGAGACAATTTGACTTCCTCTCTTTCTATTTGAATGCACTTTATTTCTTTCTCTTGCCTGATTGCCCTGGCCAGAACTTCCAATATTGTGTTGAATAGGTGTGGTGAGAGAGGGCATCCTTGTTTTGTGCCGGTTTTCAAAGGCAATGCTTCCAGCTTTTGCCCATTCAGTATGATATTGGCTGTGGGTTTGTCATAAATAGCTCTTATTATTTTGAGATATGTTCCATCAATGCCTAGTTTATTGACAGTTTTTTAGCATGAAGGGATGTTGAATTTTATTGAAGGCCTTTTCTGCAACTATTGACATAATCATGTGGTTTTCATCATTGGATGTGTTTATGTGATGGATTACATTTATTGATTTGCATATGTTGAACCAGCCTTGCATCCCAGGGATGAAGCTGACTTGATCGTGGTGGATAAGCTTTTTGATGTGCTGCTGGATTCGATTTGCCAGTATTTTGTTGAGAATTTTTGCGTCAATGTTCATCAGGGATATTGGCCTGAAATTTTATTTTTCTGTTGTGTCTCTGCCAGGCTTTGGTATCAGGATGATGCTGGCCTCATGAAATGAGTTAGGGAGGAGTCCCTCTTTTTCTGTTGTTTGGAATAGTTTCAGAAGGAATGGTACCAACTACTCTTTGTACCTTTGGTAGAATTTGGCTGTGAATCCATCTGGTCCTGGACTTTTTTTGGTTGGTAGGCTATTAATTACTGCCTCAGTTTCAGAACTTGTTATTGGACTATTCAGGGATTTGACTTCTTCCTGTTTTAGTCTTGGAGGTATCATGCTACCTGACTTCAAACTACACTACGAAGCTACAGTAACTGAAACAGCATGGTACTGGTACGAAAACAGATATATAGACAAATATAACAGAACAGAGGCCTCAGAAATAATGCCACACATCTACAACCATTGGATCTTTTAAAAACCAGATAAAAACAAGCAATGGGGAAAGGATTCCCTATTTAATAAATGGTGTAGGGAAAACTGGCTAGCCATATGCAGAAAACTGAAACTGGACCCCTTCCTTACACCTTATACAAAAATTAACTCAGACACACACCACCATGCCTAGCTAATTTTTCTATTTTTGGTAGAGACAGAGTTTCAGTATGTTGGCCAGGCTGGTGGCAAACTCCTGACCTCAGATCCACCTGCCTCAGCCTCCCAAAGTGCTGGGATTACAGGTGTGAGCCACCACACCCAGCCACAACTTTTGTACGTTGATTTTGTATTCTGAAACTTTACTGAAGTTTTGTTTGTGTTTGTTTTTCCAGTTCTTGAAACCTTTGGGATGAGCCTCTGAGATTTTCTATGCATGAAATAATATTATTTGTGAAGAGAAGTAGATTGACTTTCTCTCTTTCTATTCTTTCTCTTGCCTTTTATTTCTTTCTCTTGCCTGGTTGCTTTCTCTAAGCCTGCCAGTACTGTGTTGAATACATGTGGTAAAAGTGGGCATCCTTGTCTTGTTCCAGTTCTCAAGAGGAATGCTTTCAGCTTTTGCCCATTCAGTATGATATTGGCTGTGAGTTTATCATATGTGGCTCTTATTATTTTGAGGTATGTTCCTTTAATGCATAGTTTGTCAAGGGCTTTTAACATGAAGGGATGTTGATTTTTATTGAAAGCCTTTTCTGCATCTATTGAGATGATCATATGGTTTTGTTTTTACTTCTGTCTATGTGATGAATCCCATGTATTGATTTGCATATGTTGAACTAATCTTGCATCCCAGGAATAAAACCTACTTTATAATTGTGGATTAGCTTTTTGATGTGCTGCTGGATTTGGTTTGCTAGTATTTTGTTGAGAATTTCTGTGTCTATTTTCATCAAAGACATTGGCCTCAAGTTTTCTTTTTTCATTGTGCCTCTGCTAGGTTTTTTTTCACAATTTAAACAAAATTGTGAAATCTTTAGCTAGAGTAGGAAAAAGGAAAGGACTCAAAAAAATAAATAAAATCATGCATATGTTCATTGCAGCACTACTCACAATAGCAAAGACATGGAATCAACCTACATGCCCATCCATGATAGACTAGATTGAAAAATCTGGTACATATATGTCATAAAATACTCTGTAACCATAAAGATAATGAGATCAGGCCCTTTGTAGTAACGTAGATAGAGCTAGAGGCCATTATCTTAAGCAAACTAATGCAGGAACAGAAAACCAAATACCACATATTCTCTTATAAGTAGAAGCTAAACATTGAGTACATATGGACACAAAGAAGGGAAAAACAGACACCAGAGCTGACTTGAGGGTGGAGGGTGAAAGGAGGATGAGGGCTGAAAGCTACCTATTAGGTACTATGCTTATTACCCGGGTGATGAAATAATTTGTATGCCAAACCCTTGCGACATGCAATTTACCTATATAGCAAACCTGAACATGTACCCCTGAACCTAAAACAAAAGTTAAAGAAAGAAAAAAAAGTGGTATAACCATACAATGAAATATTATTCAGCCAGAAAAAGGGATGAAGTACGAATATAACATGAATATACCTTGAAAACATGGTGAGTAGAAAGAAGCCAAATACAAAAGGCCACATATAGTATTTCATTTATATGAAATGTCTAGAGTAGGCAAATCCTACTCCAGACATAAAGTAAGGTAGTGTTGCTAGGGACTGGGGGGGGGATGAATATAAAATGATAGCTTATGGATATGGGTTTTCTTTGGGTGAGGGATGATGAAAATGTTCCAAAATTATATTTTAGTGATGGTATGACTTTGAATACATTAAAAATCATTGAAATGTACACTTTAAATAGGAAAATATTATGTGACATATCTCAATAAAGCTGTTAACAAATTAAAATGAAATAAAATCAGAAATCAGGGGATGCATTACAATACAATAGATGCCTCAGAAATAAAAAGGACCATACACTGCCTTTATGAACAATTATATGCCAACAACTTGGATAATCTAGAGGAAATGATTAGTTTTTAGACACATACAACTTTCCAAACCTGAATCAAAGAGAAATAGTAAGCTTGAATAGACCAATGCAAGAAGATTGAATTAGTCACCAAAAACCTTCTGGAAAAATTCTAAATTAGCTGAATTCATGGGTAAATTCTACCAAACATTCAAAGAGGAATTAATATCAATCCTTTTTATTTTTTTATTTTTATTTTTTTATTTTTTATTTTTTATTATTTTTTTATTATTATTTTTTTTAATTATACTTTAAGTTTTAGGGTACATGTGCACATTGTGCAGGTTAGTTACATATGTATACATGTGCCATGCTGGTGCGCTGCACCCACTAACTCGTCATCCAGCATTAGGTATATCTCCCAATGCTATCCCTCCCCCCTCCCCCCTCCCCACCACAGTCCCCAGAGTATGATATTCCCCTTCCTGTGTCCATGTGATCTCATTGTTCAATTCCCACCTATGAGTGAGAACATGCGGTGTTTGGTTTTTTGTTCTTGCGATAGTTTACTGAGAATGATGGTTTCCAATTTCATCCATGTCCCTACAAAGGATATGAACTCATCATTTTTTATGGCTGCATAGTATTCCATGGTGTATATGTGCCACATTTTCTTAATCCAGTCTATCATTGTTGGACATTTGGGTTGGTTCCAAGTCTTTGCTATTGTGAATAATGCCGCAATAAACATACGTGTGCATGTGTCTTTATAGCAGCATGATTTATAGTCATTTGGGTATATACCCAGTAATGGGATGGCTGGGTCAAATGGTATTTCTAGTTCTAGATCCCTGAGGAATCGCCACACTGACTTCCACAATGGTTGAACTAGTTTACAGTCCCACCAACAGTGTAAAAGTGTTCCTATTTCTCCACATCCTCTCCAGCACCTGTTGTTTCCTGACTTTTGAATGATTGCCATTCTAACTGGTGTGAGATGATATCTCATAGTGGTTTTGATTTGCATTTCTCTGATGGCCAGTGATGATGAGCATTTTTTCATGTGTTTTTTGGCTGCATAAATGTCTTCTTTTGAGAAGTGCCTGTTCATGTCCTTTGCCCACTTTTTGATGGGGTTGTTTGTTTTTTTCTTGTAAATTTGTTTGAGTTCACTGTAGATTCTGGATATTAGCCCTTTGTCAGATGAGTAGGTTGTGAAAATTTTCTCCCATGTTGTAGGTTGCCTATTCACTCTGATGGTAGTTTCTTTTGCTGTGCAGAAGCTCTTTAGTTTAATTAGATCCCATTTGTCAATTTTGGCTTTTGTTGCCATTGCTTTTGGTGTTTTGGACATGAAGTCCTTGCCCACGCCTATGTCCTGAATGGTAATGCCTAGGTTTTCTTCTAGGGTTTTTATGGTTTTAGGTCTAACGTTTAAATCTTTAATCCATCTTGAATTGATTTTTGTATAAGGTGTAAGGAAGGGATCCAGTTTCAGCTTTCTACATATGGCTAGCCAGTTTTCCCAGCACCATTTATTAAATAGGGAATCCTTTCCCCATTGCTTGTTTTTCTCAGGTTTGTCAAAGATCAGATAGTTGTAGGTAAGCGGGGTTATTTCTGAGGGCTCGGTTCTGTTCCATTGATCTATATTTCTGTTTTGGTACCAGTACCATGCTGTTTTGGTTACTGTAGCCTTGTAGTATAGTTTGAAGTCAGGTAGTGTGATGCCTCCAGCTTTGTTCTTTTGGCTTAGGATTGACTTGGCGATGCGGGCTCTCTTTTGGTTCCATATGAACTTTAAAGTAGTTTTTTCCAATTCTGTGAAGAAAGTCATTGGTAGCTTGATGGGGATGGCATTGAATCTGTAAGTTACCTTGGGCAGTATGGCCATTTTCACGATATTGATTCTTCCTACCCATGAGCAAGGAATGTTCTTCCATTTGTTTGTATCCTCTTTTATTTCCTTGAGCAGTGGTTTGTAGTTCTCCTTGAAGAGGTGCTTCACATCCCTTGTAAGTTGGATTCCTAGGTATTTTATTCTCTTTGAAGCAATTGTGAATGGGAGTTCACTCATGATTTGGCTCTGTGTTTGTCTGTTGTTGGTGTATAAGAATGCTTGTGATTTTTGTACATTGATTTTGTATCCTGAGACTTTGCTGAAGTTGCTTATCAGCTTAAGGAGATTTTGGGCTGAGACGATGGGGTTTTCTAGATAAACAATCATGTCGTCTGCAAACAGGGACAATTTGACTTCCTCTTTTCCTAATTGAATACCCTTTATTTCGTTCTCCTGCCTGATTGCCCTGGCCAGAACTTCCAACACTATGTTGAATAGGAGCGGTGAGAGAGGGCATCCCTGTCTTGTGCCAGTTTTCAAAGGGAATGCTTCCAGTTTTTGCCCATTCAGTATGATATTGGCTGTGGGTTTGTCATAGATAGCTCTTATTATTTTGAAATATGTCCCATCAATACCTAATTTATTGATAGTTTGTAGCATGAAGTGTTGAATTTTGTCAAAGGCTTTTTCTGCATCTATTGAGATAATCATGTGGTTTTTGTCTTTGGCTCTGTTGATATGCTGGATTACATTTATTGATTTGCGTATGTTGAACCAGCCTTGCATCCCAGGGATGAAGCCCACTTGATCATGGTGGATAAGCTTTTTGATGTGCTGCTGGATTTGGTTTGCCAGTATTTTATTGAGGATTTTTGCATCAATGTTCATCAAGGATATTGGTCTAAAATTCTCTTTTTTGGTTGTGTCTCTGCCAGGCTTTGGTATCAGAATGATGCTGGCCTCATAAAATGAGTTAGGGAGGATTCCCTCTTTTTCTATTGATTGGAATAGTTTCAGAAGGAATGGTACCAGTTCCTCCTTGTACCTCTGGTAGAATTCGGCTGTGAATCCATCTGGTCCTGGACTCTTTTTGGTTGGTAAACTATTGATTATTGCCACAATTTCAGCTCCTGTTATTGGTCTATTCAGAGATTCAACTTCTTCCTGGTTTAGTCTTGGGAGAGTGTATGTGTCGAGGAATGTATGCATTTCTTCTAGATTTTCTAGTTTATTTGCGTAGAGGTGTTTGTAGTATTCTCTGATGGTAGTTTGTATTTCTGTGGGATCGGTGGTGATATCCCCTTTATCATTTTTTATTGCGTCTATTTGATTCTTCTCTCTTTTTTTCTTTATTAGTCTTGCTAGCGGTCTATCAATTTTGTTGATCCTTTCAAAAAAGCAGCTCCTGGATTCATTAATTTTTTGAAGGGTTTTTTGTGTCTCTATTTCCTTCAGTTCTGCTCTGATTTTAGTTATTTCTTGCCTTCTGCTAGCTTTTGAATGTGTTTGCTCTTGCTTTTCTAGTTCTTTTAATTGTGATGTTAGGGTGTCAATTTTGGATCTTTCCTGCTTTCTCTTGTGGGCATTTAGTGCTATAAGTTTCCCTCTGCACACTGCTTTGAATGCGTCCCAGAGATTCTGGTATGTTGTGTCTTTGTTCTCATTGGTTTCAAAGAACATCTTTATTTCTGCCTTCATTTCGTTATGTACCCAGCAGTCATTCAGGAGCAGGTTGTTCAGTTTCCATGTAGTTGAGCAGCTTTGAGTGAGATTCTTAATCCTGAGTTCTAGTTTGATTGCACTGTGGTCTGAGAGATAGTTTGTTATAATTTCTGTTCTTTTACATTTGCTGAGGAGAGCTTTACTTCCAAGTATGTGGTCAATTTTGGAATAGGTGTGGTGTGGTGCTGAAAAAAATGTATATTCTGTTGATTTGGGGTGGAGAGTTCTGTAGATGTCTATTAGGTCCGCTTGGTGCAGAGCTGAGTTCAATTCCTGGGTATCCTTGTTGACTTTCTGTCTCGTTGATCTGTCTAATGTTGACAGTGGGGTGTTAAAGTCTCCCATTATTAATGTGTGGGAGTCTAAGTCTCTTTGTAGGTCACTCAGGACTTGCTTTATGAATCTGGGTGCTCCCGTATTGGGTGCATAAATATTTAGGATAGTTAGCTCCTCTTGTTGAATTGATCCCTTTACCATTATGTAATGGCCTTCTTTGTCTCTTTTGATCTTTGTTGGTTTAAAGTCTGTTTTATCAGAGACTAGGGTTGCAACCCCTGCCTTTTTTTGTTTTCCATTTGCTTGGTAGATCTTCCTCCATCCTTTTATTTTGAGCCTATGTGTGTCTCTGCACGTGAGATGGGTTTCCTGAATACAGCACACTGATGGGTCTTGACTCTTTATCCAACTTGCCAGTCTGTGTCTTTTAATTGGATAATTTAGTCCATTTACATTTAAAGTTAATATTGCTATGTGTGAATTTGATCCTGTCATTATGATGTTAGCTGGTGATTTTGCTCGTTAGTTGATGCAGTTTCTTCCTAGTCTTGATGGTCTTTACATTTTGGCATGATTTTGCAGCGGCTGGTACCGGTTGTTCCTTTCCATGTTTAGCGCTTCCTTCAGGAGCTCTTTTAGGGCAGGCCTGGTGGTGACAAAATCGGTCAGCATTTGCTTGTCTGTAAAGTATTTTATTTCTCCTTCACTTATGAAGCTTAGTTTGGCTGGATATGAAATTCTGGGTTGAAAATTCTTTTCTTTAAGAATGTTGAATATTGGCCCCCACTCTCTTCTGGCTTGTAGGGTTTCTGCCGAGAGATCCGCTGTTAGTCTGATGGGCTTCCCTTTGAGGGTAACCCGACCTTTCTGTCTGGCTGCCCTTAACATTTTTTCCTTCATTTCAACTTTGGTGAATCTGACAATTATGTGTCTTGGAGTTGCTCTTCTCGAGGAGTATCTTTGTGGCGTTCTCAATATCAATCCTTTTTAACCTCTTCCAAAAAATAGAAAAAGAGGGAGTACTTTCAAACTCATTTTATGAGGCTGCTATCACCCTGATACAAAAGCAAAACAAAGACACCATGAAAAAGAGAAAATCGTGGGCCAATACCCTTGATTACCATAGATGCAAAAATCCTCAATATAATGCTAACAGCCAGAATTCAATGCCACCTTAAAATAATTATACATCATGACCAAGTGAGATTTTCCCTGGGATGCAACATTAATTCTATATATGCAAACAAATGTGATATATGAGATTAAAAAAATTTTAAACTACATGATCATCTCAGGAGACACAGAGAAAGCATTTGACAAAATTTAAATTGATTCATAATTAAAACTCCCAACAAAATAGGTAAAAAAAGAATAATAGGCTAAGAGGAATTTAGCACAATATAAGCCACATATGAAAAGATAACAGCAATCTTCATAATCAATAAGAAAAATCTAAACATTTTTCCTCTAAGATCCGGTAAAAGTCAAGGATGCTCATTCTTACTAATTCTATTCCACATAGTACTCAAAGTCCTAGTCAGTGCAATTAGTGAAAGAAAAAAAGAAAGAAAGAAGAAAGGAAGAAAGAAAAAGAAAGAAAGAAAGAGAAAGAAAGAAAGAGAAAGAAAGAAAAAATTCAAATTGGAAAAAAGTAAAAATACTTCTGTTCGCGGATGATATCCTCATATATGTAGAAAATCTTAAAGACTCAACCAAAAAAAAAAACAAGAAGTAATGAATGACTGAAGTAAAGTTGCAGGATATAAAATCAACATACACACTCAGTAGCATTCCTATACACAAAAAACAATCTCTCCAAAAGGAAATTAAGAAAGCAACTCCATTCATAATAGCACAAAAAATACAAGACCTAGGAATAAACTTAACCAAAGTGGTGAAAGACTTCTACAGTGGAAATTATAAAACATTGATGAAGGAAATTAAAGGCACAGATATATGAAAAGATATTTCATGTTCATTGACTGAAATAATTACAATTATTAAAATGTCCATATTTTCCAAACTGATCAGACAATCTCTATTAAAACACAAATGGCATTGTTAATAGAAATTCTAAAAATCAAAAATTTACGTGGAACCACAAAAGACACCAAACACCCAAAATAATATTGAGGAAGAACAAAGAAGTAGGCATCACACTTCCTGATTTCTAAATATATGACAAAGCTACTGCAATCAAAGATTATGGTATTGATATAAAATATATAGACCAATGGAACATTACAGAGAGCCTAGGAATAAATCAATCTGTGCTCAACTAACCTTTGACCAGAGTGTCAAGACACACAGTGAGGAAAGAATCGTCTCTTCAATAGGTGTCTATTAGTCCATTCTCAGGCTGCTGTAAGGACATACCCAAACCTGGGTAATTTATAAACGAAAGAGGTTTAATGAACTCACAGTTCCACATGGCTGGGGAGGCCTCACAATCATGGTGGAAGGTGAAGGAGGAGCAAACGCATATCTTACATGGTGGCAGGCAAAAGATTGTGTGCAGGGGAACTGCCCTTTGTAAAACCATCAGATCTCATGAGACTTATTCACTATCATGAGAACAGCATGGGTAAACCCACCCCCATGATTCAATTACATCCCACCAGCTCCCTCCCATGACACGTGGGGATTTGGGGAGCTTCAATTCAAGATAAGTTTTATGTGGGAACACAGCCAAATTATATCATTCTGCCCATGGCCCCTCCCAAATCTCATGTCCTCCCATTTCATAACCAATCACGCCTTCTCAATAGTCCCCCAAAGTCTTAACTCATTTCAGCATTAATTCAAAAGCCCACAGTCCAAAGTCTCATCTGAGACAAGGTAAGTCCCTTCTGCCTGTGAGCCTGTAAAATCAAAAGCAAGTTAATTTCTTCCGTTCTAATAGATACAATAGAGGTAGAGGCATTGGGTAAATACACCTATTCCAAATGGGAGAAACTGACCAAAATGAAGGGGCCGCTGGCCCCATGCAAGTCTGAAATCCAGCAGGGCAGTCAAACTGTAAAGCTCCAAAATGATCTCCTTTTACTCCATGTCTCACATCCAGGTGACACTGATGCAAGAGGTGGGTTCATGGTCCTTGGCAGCTCTGCCCCTGTGTCTTTGCAAGGTACAGGCCCCTTCCCGACTGCTTTCACAAGCTGGCATTGAGTGCCTGCGGCTTTTCCAGTTGCACAGTGCAAGCTGTCGGTGGATCTATTATTCTGGGGTCTGGAGGATGGTGGCCCTCTTCTCACAGCTCTACTAGGCAGTCCCCCAGTGGGGACCCTGTGTGGGGGGCTTCAACCCCACATTTCCCTTCTGCAGTGCTTTAGAAGAAGTTTTCCATGAGGGTTCCACCCCTACAGCACACCTCTGCCTGGACATTCAGGCATTTCCATACATCCTCTGAAATCTAGGCGGAGGTTCCCAAACCTCAATTCTTGACTTCTGTGCACCTGCAGACACAACACCACATGAAAGTTGCCAAGGCTTGGGGCTTGCACCCTGTGAAGCCATGGCCTGAGCTGTACCTTGGCCTCTTTTAGCCACAGCTGGAGCCACTAGGATGCAGGGCGCCAAGTCCTGAGACTGCACACAGCCGATGTGCCCTGGACCCAGCCCAGGAAGCCAATTTTCCTTCCTGGGCCTGTGGGCCTGTGATGGGAGGGGCTGCCACAAAGGTCTCTGACATGCCCTGGAAACAGTTTCCTCATTGTTGGGGTGATTAGCATTTGGCTGCTCATTACTTATGCAAATTTCTAACGCTGGCTTAAATTTCACCCCTGAAAATTGTTTTTTTTCTTTTCTTTTCTTTTCTTTTCTACTGCATTGTCAGGCTGCAAAGTTTTCAAACTTTTATGCTCTGCTTCCTCTTGAACACTTTCTGCTTAGAAATTTCTTCTACCAGGTACCCTAAATTATCTCTCTCAAGTTCAAAGTTTTATAGATCTCTAGGGCAGGGGCAAAATGCCACCAGTCTTTTTGCATAGCAAGAGTGACCTTTACTCCAGTTCCCAACAAGTTCCTCATCTCCATCTGAGACCACCTCAGCCTGGACTTTATTGTTATATCCCTATCAGCATTTTGGTCAAAGCTATTCAACAAGTCTCTGAGTCTCCAAGTTCATTCAAGCCATTCAACAAGTCTCTAAGTCTCTAAGTTCCAAACTTTCCCACACCTTTCTGTCTTCTGAGCTCTCCAAGTCTCTAGGAAGTTCCAAACTTTCCCACATTTTCCTATCTTCTTCTGAGCCCTCCAAACTGTTCCAACCTCTCCCTGTTACCCAGTTCCAAAGTCATCTCCACATTTTCAGGTATCTTTACAGCAGCACCCTACTCTACTGAAACCAATTTACTATATTAATCCATTCTCATGTTGCTATAAAGACATACACAAAACTGAGTAATTTATAAAGGAAAGAGGTTTCATGGACTCACAGTTCCACATGGCTGGGGAGGCCTCACAATCATGGTGGAAGGTGAAGGAGGAGTAAAGGCATATCTTACATGGCGGCAATCAAGAGAGCATGTGCAGGGGAACTGCCCTTTATAAAACCACCAGATCTCATGAGACTTATTCACTATCATGAGAACAGCATGAGAAAAACCTGCCCCCATAATTCAATTACCTCCCACAAGATCCCTCCCATGACATATGGGGTTTTTGGAAGCTACAATTTAAGATAAGCTTTTGGTGGAGACACAAACCATATTGAAGTGTTAATGGGAAAACTGGATATTCACATGCAGAAGAATAAAATTGGACCCTTATCTCACATCATATACAAAATTAAACTCAAAATTGATTAAATGCTTAAATATAAGACCTGAAATCATAAAACTTTTGTAAGAAAAAATAGGGTAAACCTTCCTGTCATTGGTATGAGCAACTAGTTTTTTGATATGACATCAGAAGCACAGGTGTCAAAAGAAGAGATTGTATTACATTAAAAACTTCTACATCTCAAAGGAAACAATCCAGTTAAAAAGACAGCCTATAGAATGGGAGGAAATATTTGCAAAACATATATCTAATAAGGTGTTAATATCCAAAATATATAAGGAACTCAAGCAACTCAATAGCAAATTTAACCCAATTTAAATATAGCCCAAATTAAAAATAGGCAAAGGACCTGAAGAGACATTTTTCCAAAGAAGAAACAAAAATGGCCAACAGGTATATAAAAAGATGTTGAACATCACTAGTCATCAGGGATATGCAAATGAAAATCACAATGAGATATCATTTTGCACCTATTAGGATGGCTATTATCAAAAAGACAAGAGTAACACGTGTTGGTGAGAATGTGGAGAAAAGAGAACACTTGCACACTGATGGTGAGAATGTAAATTGGTACAGCCATTATTGCACATGGTATGGAGATTCTTCAAAAAAACAAAAACAGAACTACTGTATGATCCTGCAATCCCTGTTGTGGGTATATATCCAATGGAAATGAAATCCATATGTCAAAGAGATATCTGCATTCCCATGTTCATTGCAGCATTATTCACAATAGCCAAGATATGGAAACAATGTGTCAATGGATGAATGGATAAAGAAAATGTGATGTATACACATTCACAAAGAAATGGAATATTATTCAGCCTCAAAAAATAATAAAAGCCTGCCATTTTTGGCAATATGGATGAACCTGAAGGACATTATGGTAATTGAAATAAGCCAGACACAGAAAGACAAATACTGCATGACCTCATTTATATGTAGAATCTAAAAAACTTGAACTCATAAAAGCAAAGAGGAAAATGTTAGTTGGCCGAAGCTGCCAGGTGGGGGAAATGTGAAGATGTTGGTGAAAGGATACAAAGTGTCAGTTATGCAGGATCAATATGTTCTAGAGATCTAATGTATAGCATGACTACAGTTAATAATACTGAATCCTATATTTGAAATTTGCTAAGAGTAGATCTTCAGTCTTCTTACCACAAAAAAAAAACTATTTGAGGTAACAGATATGTCCTTTGGCTTGATTGTGGTAATCATTTCACAATGTGTAAGGATATCAAAATATGACATAGTATACCTTAAATATATACAATTTTTATTTGGCAAGTATACCTTAATGAAGCTGGGAGAAAAAAAGAATTATTTTCTTTGTCTTCTTCTCCCAGTTATTCATTTCTTGCCCAGATTTACTCAACTTTTTACTGTTCTTGCCTCCAGTCCTGTCTAGCTGCAATAGATTCTCCACACTTCAGACCGTGAACTTTCTGTTTCTAAATGGAAATCAGTTCATATCTTTCCCTGCTTTAAAATTCATAACTGCCTCCTAATAGCCTAAGGATTAGGCCCATACTCTATCGTAATGTCATAGTTTGAAACAATGATCTGGGTGCAGGTTGGTTCTTTGAGGGTGATCCCGGAAGTACAAATGATGGCATGAAAAAGGTTTGACAGGGAAGGGAGAAAAGTCTATAAATCCTGCCTTAGTAAGTAGCTTAATACGACAGGCAACTGCAGCTAAATACACTATAGGCCCTTGTGTCTGAAACACACCTTACAATTGCATTGTGGCTGGAGCATTGACTCCCAACTCCATTTGTTGAGAGTGCTCTTAGTCATATTAACACCACTTCCAATTTGTGTTACTCGAAACATAATCATTTCCCAAGGTACTAGAGAAAGACCTCAGGCAGAGAAGAGAGAAGCAGATATTTCTAAGGTGGAAAGATGTCAATGTTACAGAAACTGTCTCATTCTGCACCTGCAGGCGAACTCAGAAAGGCCGATGGAAGATGAGAGTTTGCTTTACATGGCACAGAAGACCCACATGGTCTGGCACGGAAATCAGAAAACTCATCCCTGGTCACTTGATAACTACAATGTACTTGTATTGGACCCCTTTCCATTTCATGAATGGATCCCATCTTTTCCAAATTACAAATTCACAAATGTACAGTTCGATTTTTTTCTCTGCTTCTATGGCAGATGGTTCCTATTTTACTATCTAGCATCATGAGCCAATTATAATTTAAACACGGAGTCTAACAGAGAATCTCACAGAGGGAACACGCATATGTTTGTTGAATGAATAACTAAAAAAAATCTCTTAGATGATAGAGAGATTGCTGACAGAACAAACGAGCATACCTGTATGATGAAATTAAGTAGAATAATCACAGGCAGGGAGGGTATAAGAAGTGTTTTATGAATGTATTAAATTTATGGAGGCAGAAGTGTTGTCAGGAAAAATAATTTTGTTAAGTGACAGGATCCTGATAGACAGTACTGTGTCAGGCAGGCAAATCAGTTTCTTAGATGTAGCTAAGAGAAAGAAGTTTGCCCTTTTTTGAGCTCAACTTTAAGGTCTTCCATCAATCTGAGGTTTCTATAGGAGCCAGAATGATTTGCTCTTTTATTTAATATTTAAGAGGTGTTGTTAAATAGTCCCCAAACTAGGTGCGCTCTTCCTTTGTAGATTTGGAGAGAGCACCAGGGAGCTCCACTGCTACTGTTACTTAACAAAATTATACTTATGCCTAATATATTAGGCATAATATAGTATTAGTATAATAACTAATAATACTTATGCCTCCATAAATTTACAATAAGTCAGAAAAAAATACATATATCCAACTGGGAGAGTCAAATACTCAGGCTCATTAAAATGCCACAGAGGCAGGATGCTGTGTGAGATTTGCAGGGTGGTGCATGTGAACCTGTTAACCTTGCTTCTAAATCTAAGAAGTGGGCACATACAGCTTTGTTTGAGTATATCTGCCTCTTACAATCTGTCCTTTCCAGTTAGGCCTTAAAAGGATATTCACCTGGGTACCAATAGTTGTCACAAGACTCTTCTATTTCTCTTTTGCCTATTCAAGAGGAATGATGCCATAAGATTGTAAGAATATGATACGTAGGTAGTAGGGGTTTGTGAGGATGAATACAGAAGATTTCAGAATTGATGAAACTTAAATATAAATTTAGCAAAAGTGAAAGTAAACTGTGAACAGGCTTATCAGCCAATGAACTGGAATTTCTTTTTGTATTCTTTTGGAAATAAAACATCCTTTTGCTACATTGGCACCAGTGCGTGTACCTAAATAGGTAACTTTGTCTTCTGGTTCCTATCTGTGGGAGAGATTCGGTTTCACAGTTTCTTTGAGCAAACTGTAATGCAGTATTTGGACTCTTTTTGTAATGGTGGATCTGAAACAAGAGCTGCATAATGATTCTATAAAATATTCTGCTAAAATAAATTAATTCCTGGCCAGGCATGGTGGCTCACAACTGTAATCCAAGCACTTTGGGAGGCCAAAGCGGGAGGATCACCTGATGTCAGGAGTTTGAGACCAGCCTGGCCAGCATGGTGAAACCCCGTCTCTACCAAAAATACAAAAATTAGCCAGGCATGGTGGCGCACGCCTGTAGTCCCAGCTACTCAGAAGGCTGAGGCAGGAGAGTTGCTTGAACCCAGGAGGCGGAGGTTGCAATGAGCCAAGATCAAGCCACTGCACTCCAGCCTGGGCAACAGAGGAAGACTTTGTCTCAAAAATAAATTAAATAAATAAATAAACTCCTTATGCAAGGCAATCACTAGTAAACCATAGCTGCTGAAGGTGACAAGAGTATCCAAGGATGACACTGAAGAGCAAGGCCAAGGTCTTCATACAAAATCAAATACCTTATTCAAACCCTATGTATATCAGTTTGTGATAAACTGATAGAACCCAGTAATCAAACACAATTAAAATGACTGATTTTCCAGCTATGAAATGTTTGAGAGTTATAGTACAAAAGGCCAACATAGAAAACTGTTTTACCAATAAGCCTCTTAGTGAATGCTAATCTTCATTTATAGTCTCATAAATACATATGGCCAAAATAGAACAGAATGTGTTAATGACTAAATTGTGACTCATCTCTTTCACTCCACACATGGAATCTATTGCCAAAATCTATCACTTCTTTTTTTTCAAAATGACTCCTATAATTATATCTTTCCTATCTACTATCTATTGTGGTTTACAACACACATACATCATCTCAGTGGAGCCTCACAACATTCCCAGGACACTATTTTACAAATTAGTAAAACTGGCTGTCAGTGATATTAGGAAACTGGCTCAATGCCACTCAAATAGTAAATGATATAATCACAATTTCTCATCCAGAAGATTATGATTAAGGCATCATCCAGCTCTAAAATGCTGTAGTTGGATAACTGCATACCCTGCTTTCCTTTCCTTTGTCTGCCACTGTCTTCGCCTAAAACTTGACCACTTCTCACCTAGGCAGGTACAATTTCTCTTTACCTGACAGCAATAGTCTCAGGGAGCATAGCTTTCTTCTCCATTTAGCACTCTCACCATGTCACACTCTTCTCTGAGAGCTCCCAGCTCTTAGGATCATAGCCAAAATGGTCAGCCTCTTTTTCCCAAGAGTCCCATTAAAAAGATTCTGAATTGTATGTGTCTTGTGCCACCCCACTCAGGTCTGACCACTCCTACTTAGTTTATTATTGGCTCATTTACAGTCTTCCCCTTTTCTGGTCCTACCCAGCCCCCACCTTGAGGTTTCATGAGCTATCTGATATGGAAACATATGCATTTCATTTCACGCACACCCCCCTCAAGCTGCCTCCAGCTTCTTCTGCTTCTGCTTTATTTAAACATTTAAAGTCCCCCTCAAAAAAGCACCTTTTCTCAGCTTCTGACTTTATGTGACCTAGTCCTGTGTGAAATTGAAATGGCATGTTAATGTTATCTGCTGCAGAGAGTAAACTCCTGCAGGGCAGTGACAAAGCATAATTATCTGTACTTTGTAGAACACAGAAAATTAACACTCAATATGTGTTAAATAAAGGAAAGCAAACATTTTAATTTTTGTTGCTATTTGGTGCTTTTTAATGTCATGTTTTGAAATCATTTTGCTCAAAATGCAAACAGGAATAAATCTCAAGAGACTGTTAGAAAAATTATCCTAAACCTGGCCCCCTCTTAAGATGGAGGCCCTGGATATTTTACTTTGTTGGCTTGATGTTTAAGGGATATTTGCGGAAATTGTATATGTAATATAAATTACGTGATGCAAGCCCCCCAACTTCTAACAGAAGAGTTATTTGCAGCAGTCTCCTTCCAAAACGTCTTGACTCTCAGATTTTGTAATGGTAGGGGAGTGAGAGAGAGATCACCTCCAATCTCTCCTTTCACCTCCAATCTCTCCTTTAGCTCTTATCTAGGCTCTTTGTCTGAATCTAGAAACCAAATTAACACCAGGCAGATTAATAAGAGAAAAACATACAAAGTTTATTAGTTTTACATGTACATGGGCATCTTCACAAGAGAGTGAAGTCTGGAGTAGCCAAAGCAAGATGCTTTTATACTTCTTAGACAAAGAATGATAAATCTGAGAAGAAATGACAGGATAAATGGTATCTAACTAGAAGCGGTAAATTTCTAGGGTAGTCATAAGGAGATACACAGAAGGGTATAAAACTCCTGGAAGATAAGGGGTACTTTGGAAAGTATATTTATCCAGGTCCATTGTAGCCCCCCAGTTCCCAGTGTCTTATGATAAGGGCTATTTTCTTGCCCTGGTTCTGTGAGGGTACACCTCCCAGAGGAATCTTTATGGCTTGCTGTGTGGAAGAAAAGATAGGTCATCTACTTGTTTCTGTAACTACAATTTTTCTAAGGTTTTCAACTCAAAATAATCAATTTACCAATTATCATGCATTGAGATGGCATATCCTTCACTCCTTTAAGATTCTGATTCATTATACCCCATGTCAAATGCATCCTTCTTAAACAAGCGTATTCTGTCACTACACTTCTCAAAATTATTATGTTTCACCATATTCCTATTCATCAACACAAACCTTCTCTGTCTCACTTTTAGGGTTTCCTGTAACCCAGCTTGAGAAATTTAGGCATCATTCTGGACTTCTGTCTTATTATTGCTACCCCTGCCTAGAAATTTAACGTCTAATCTATCACCAAGTCCTGTCCGTTCAACTGCCAAGTTCAAGAAACTAATGTATTTCTCATAGACTACAGCAAGCCTATATTATTTCCTGGTTTTTGCTTATAGAACACCACGGTGATTAGGAGCACAAACTGCCTCAGTTCAAAGCTTAGACTTTTCATTTATTAATTGTGTAAATATGGACAAAATAATTAACCTCCTAGTGCCCTTCTATTTTTCTCTCTAAATTGAGAGGACAATAATGGTACCTACTTCATGGGACTGTTATAAGGATTAATGGGTCAGCACTTTCTGAGTACATAGAATATTATGTGATACATGGTAAGTGCTGTCATGTATGGTATGGTAGGTAGCTTGATGATGATGATGGTGGGGGTGGTGGTTATGAAAAACATTATCTCCTAATTTCCTACACATAAAAACAAAGGAACCTTTTAAAAACATAAATTATGTGTGGTCATATTTGGTCTCCAAAAAATTCCCATTCATTTCACTTCAAACAGATTTTAAATTCTCTCCTCTGCTTCTCAATATCCTGCATGATCTAGTTCCTGAATGCCTTTTTAGTTCACCTTGAACCATGTGTTCCCTTCTTACTTTACTCCAGGCTCTCAACTTCTGTTAGTTTGTAGAACCCATCAAATTCTTTGATACCTCGTCCCTACCCACTGCTTTCCTTATCTGGCTCTTTTTCTTTCTTTAGGTCTTGGTTCAAAGTCAACTCCTTGGAGGTGCTTTCCCCACCCTACCTAAAATGTCCTTCACCTCCAATGCTGACTGCTGCAGCATCTAGTTGTTGTTGATATTGTTACAATGACTTACCACAAACTTGCTTCCGTTGGTTCTTTGCTTACTGGGTTTTTGTTTTGTTTTGTTTGCTGAACCCAACTAGAATATAAGCTGCATGAGGAAAGGGATCACATCTATCTTGTCCACCATTGACTCACCAGCACTGGGGAGGCTGGTATGCATGTCATTGCTATTTGTGGAATGTTATTCTATCAACGGTTTTATTTTACTCACCTAAATATTTGTTCCTACTCCCAGATTCTTCTCCTCCACTGCGTTCAGGCCATTTACATCAATGTAAACTATCTCCATCTGTGATATTTCACTCAGCCCCCTTGATAAAATACTCAACCCTTCTATCTTGGTCTACCAAAATTATGATGAAGCCTCACCTCCTCCAAGACTTCAGTGAAAACGCTTGCCCTCACTAATCTTTCATGCCTTAGCATTTCTATCTCACTTAAAATTTCTCCCACAAACTGTTAATCCTTATATATAGAACAATATTCTAATTTCTTAATGCATATTGCCATCATCTTCTCAACTAAACCCTAAGTACGTATTTTGGTGTTTTTATGTATTTATTCCTAGAGTGTACAATGTCAAAACAGAAGCTTAATAAAGATTTAGAATTAGATAATTTTATATTGGAGGAAGCTAAGACCTATATGTACATACTAAACTTCTGAATACCCCAGCAAGACTTTTATCTCAACACCTTAACATCTTTTTTAAAGTAAATTTATTGCTCTAGCAAAATATATATATTTTCTTTATATTATATATATATTCTTTATATTATATATATTCTTTATATTATATATCTTTATATTCTATATTTTATATATATATATATATATATATATTCTTTTGTGAATTTTGTAAGAATTTCGTTTTGCTTGGGTGGTGATGACACCTAAGCTTCCCAAAGTACTCCAGACTCTAAAAATTGCAGGAACAAAACATACTGGAGACCATATGGAAAAAGTTCTACAAGAATGCTGTCAGTTAGCATCTGCTTCTATCAAAATTGATATCGAAACTGATATCCTGAAGCTTTTTAATTCTTCTCTAAGGCTACTGTGTAAAGGATTGCTTAATCATAGAATACCATTAGAAAGTGTTTTGCTCAGATTTGAATTGATGAAATATTTTTAAAAGTTCAATGCTAACTCATATTTGGTTCTCATTTAATTCAAGTTAGATAACTTCTTTTATCAAGGCCACAGTTTCAGTACCAATGCATACAATTCTGAATATCGGTGCTGTTGACTCATGTTTCTTTGTCAAATGTGAATTCAGAGCTCAAGGGTAAGAGTAACTTTTTTATAAACCTTCTTAATCCTTCAGAGCCAAAAGAAGACTTACATTTGTGACCAGGGCTCTTTCCCCAACTCTTCATATCATCATGAAGGGCTGCATAGATTTATCATCTCCTGTGTACCAATTTTGCTCAAGAGGTCCTCTTATCCTCATTCACATTCAACAAAAAATAATGGGCAGCCAGCTCCGTGCCAGACATTGTTCTGTACACTCAGGACATTGATGCAAACACAGGCAAGGTGCATGTTCTTCAGGAGGCTTCATTGCATAATTCTGGCAATCTTAGTTTATTTGTCTCTCATTGATAGAGGCATTCTGTGATATTGTAGAATACATATTTGGTCTTTGACCCCATTTTTCTGACATACAATTCCTAAAATTCTTAGAATCTCCAGTGATATTTTTATGTATGTTAATGTGTGTAAATGGTGGCCAGCAGCCTCTAGGTAGCTTTAGGATAGAGACTTGTCCCTGAAAAAATCCAAGGTATAATTAGTGGGTTGGAACTTTTAGCCCCACCCCACAAAATCTAGGTTGAAGCGAGAGACTGAGGGTTAAATTGATCACCAATGGTCAGTGGTTTGATCAGTCATGCCTTTGTAATAAATCCTTCATAAAAACCCAAAGAAGACAGGGTTGGGAGAGCTTCTGGATAGCCAAACACATGAAGTTTCCTGAAGAGTAGCACCCCTGGGAAGAGTATGGAAGCTCTGTGCCACTTCCTGTCCCTCACCCTATGCATCTGTCAACCTGAAATAATCAAAAGGATCAGAATCCAGCTTAGAAGAATTTATTCAAGTGCAAATCTGAGAATAGCCATTCAGGTAGCAAATACTCCAAAGGAATGGGGTCAGTGCTCCAAAGTTGCAAAGTTAAGATCTTGCTTATATAGGCAGAAAACAAAGAAATTTATCCAGATTACTATACTACATTTTTCATACAAGCCTGATTTATAGTTACAGCAATTTGATTAGTTACAGCTGTTTTCCTTTTCCAATTTAAAAGAGTATATTTAACATTCCATCTTAAACAATGTGAAAGTCATAAGGTCTTTGTGTAAGGGAAGAGGGAAGTTAATCTATAATGAGGATCAACACTGAAGAGAAAAAGGATCTTGTCTGGGGTTTTTTAGTCTTTTACCACATTTTACAAAACAATGTAGGTAAAGAAAAGGCTAATCTATACTCAGGGGAACAAAAGTTACAGCTGCTGCTGGCCGCAGTGGCTCACATCTGTAATCCCAGCACTTTGGGAGGCCGAGACAGGTGGATCACCTGAGGTCAGGAGTTCAAGACCAACCTGGCCAACATGGCAAAACCCCATCTCTTCTAAAAAAATACAAAAATTAGCCACCAGGCATGGTGTCGGGTGCCTGTAATCCCAGCTACTCAGGAGGCTCAGGTAGGGAGAATTGCTTGAACCTGGGAGGCAGAGGTTGCAGTAAGCAGAGATCATACCTCTGCACACCAGCCTGGGCAACAGAGCAAGACTCCATCTCAAAAAAAAAAGATACAGCTGTGTAGGTCATAGCTGCCTGTCATGTGACTCAGGTCCCCTGATCACATTCTTTTAAGACTCAAAATAATTTAAAGTTCCAACAGCTTTAATGTTGATTTACTTACTTTTACACATCTCTTCATTTGTATCTTTAGTAATATCCTTTATAGTAAACCAGTAAAAAAAAGCATTTCCCTGAGTTCTGGGAGCTGCTCTAACAAATTAGTCACACCCAAGGAAAGGGGTCATTGAAAATTCAGTTTATAGCCAGCTGGTTAGAAGCACAGGCAAAACAACCTAGACCTTCTGATTGGCATCTGAACTGAGGGGGCAGTCTTGGGGATGAACACTTAACTTTGGGGATCACACACTATCTTCAGGTAGAAGTTTCAGAATTGAATTGAATTAGAGAATACCCACCTAGTATCTGCTACAGAATTGATTTCTTTCTTGTTGGTCAGAAAAAGCTTCATATATGTGGTCACAGAAGTTTTCTCTATTGATTGCTATGGTGTGAGAGCAGAGGAAAATTCATTTTTCCAGAGTTGTTATAATTTTTTACAACTCAGACATACATAAAGATTTCAATTTATTTTTATCATCTTTTACCTCTCTCAGTGCTGAAGTAAAAAATAAAATATGTTTTCTGGTGTAATTTACTTATTTCTTTTTTTAATTTATATTTCTTCTGCTAATTCTTGTCAAACATTTCCCACTATACTCAATAACATTGTGTTTATAAATCTAACATGCCATCAATTATAAAAACACACTATTATTTTATGTATGACTGACAAAATAATGCCAATTAAGTTATGTCATAATATTTTGTATCACTTGCAGTTTAACTTTATATTACTAAAAATGCTCATTTGAAATTATTTAAACATATATTTTTTCATACATCACTCACAAGCATGTATGTAAAAAGAAATAAGAACAAAATAAATTGGTTGAGTATTTCTAAAATTTTCTCATGTTCAGAATCCAAATTACTGATAAATTGGAGTAACTGAGATCCATAATTCTCTATATAAAATTATTCTCTGAGCTATCAAGAGCCTTAGTGAAATGGCATTTGTAAGAATTGTGCTTCACTATTGTCTCTTGGATTCTCTTACAAGCTGCAGAAAATTTATAAATACACACACACAGTTTCTATGTCTATGTATAGGCAATAAGAACTACGTCACAATATCTACCTAAATCACAGCAATTGTATGACACACTCTGATTTTTCACATGTTAAAATGTAAAAATAAATGTGCTCCTTAGAAATGATAAAATATATCGCATTATAAAGTGTAAGCCAACTTTTTAAAAATATGCATTATAGCTACACATTTTAAAAAGAAAAATGCAGACTGGGCATGGTGGCTCATGCCTGTAATCCCAGCACTTTGGGAGGCCAAGACGGGCAGATCACCTGAGGTCAGGAATTGAAGACCAGCCTGACCAACATGGCAAATCCCCGTCTCTACTAAAAAATATAAATATTAGCTGGGCATGGTGGCCAGCACCTGTAATTCCAGCTACCTGGGAGGCTGAGGCAGGAGAATCACTGGAACCCAGGAGGCAGAGGTTGCAGTAAGCCGAGATGGTGCCACTGCACTCCAGCCTAGGTGACAGAGCAAGATGCAGTCTCAAAAAATAATAATAATAATAGTAATAATAATAATAATAATAAAATAAATAAATAAAAGAAAAACACTTCTGAGTCCACCTACAGGTATCCTCAAGGGAGATGTCAGTCTCATGCAGGTAAGTAAAACATATATGATGAACTCAAAAATTGTGTTAAAACCTGCCAACAAATGTGATCATTCTTATCAATTACTGAGGTAGAAACAAGAAATGTGTTCCACTTCAAAAGTTACCAATGTCTACTGTTTGTTCAGTCTGAGGAAAGTGGCTCAAAAGTGAAACACAGTGATCCAAGACTGCGTACAGAATCAGCTTTGCGGCAAATCTTAATTTAACATTATAAAATCCTAGAGCTGTTAGAGAATTTGGAGAACGTCTAGTCCCAATATCTTCCTTTACCATGGAGGAAACCAAGGCCTGTGGTTCTCAAGTTTCCTGAATCTTTTGCCACTCCTCTTTCTGCCACTCTTGGCAGGCCTTCTCTAGGAGTAATTCTAGCACTTAAGGAAAAAAAGTAGTACCTCATTCTCCCAGTGAGATACTATCTGGCATTGAAGGAAAACTTACTGCAATAAGGCTCTTCTGGGCTGGACATACATTGAAAAGGACTGAAAATTTCCTCTAAAAATATCCTTAAAGCAGAATTTGAAATAATCTAGGTGTCTGTAAAAAAGACAGAGCTATCTAAAGAACAGAAATCAAAAACCTAGGACAGGGGTCAGCAAGCTACTGTCCCTGGGCAAAATCCCACCTGCCACTTGTTTTTGAAAATAAAATCTTGTTGGAACATTGTAGCAGTCATTTCTGTGTTGTCTGTAGCTGTTTTTGTACTGTAACAGCAGAGGAGTAGTTACAATGGAGACCACATGGCCCACAAGGCCTAAAATATTTACTATCTGGATGTTTACAGAAAAAAAATGCCAACTCCTAATGTAGAAGGTAGACTTGTAAGGACCAAGGCGGGAACAATAGGTTACAGCTTTCATTTTCAACTTAGACTTTACGGGTTGACAGCATAAAAAAGATTGTTCTTTTAAGCATATGTGTAACTCTAGCACTCATTATCTTATTTCATATTCATCATAACTCCTCATTTTGTAGGATAGAGCATGCACACATACACACACCCATTGCACACTTTTAGAAAAAAAGGGGGTGGCTTTTATTCTGATATCCATCATAGCTAACCTCATCACACTCCAATCAAATAGTACATTTATTTCTTTAGCTATAAAGAATTTTTTAGTTAGCCTCTTGATTTATTTGCATACTTCCTAAAACCTTTGTCCAGTGTGATTGAACTCTGATTTCAAACTTTCAATCCTCTCACTCTTGGGTCATCTGAAACAGTCATCTGTCTTTCTGCAGTGGTTCTATCATAAAATTCTTGTCTGACAGACGCTGATATTTTCCTGAATGCATCCTGCAATGAATAATTCCATAAGCACAAATAGTCTATGTAAGTTATATTAACAAAAACTATGCTA
This sequence comes from Pan paniscus, assembly GCF_029289425.2. Lineage (NCBI taxonomy): Eukaryota > Metazoa > Chordata > Mammalia > Primates > Hominidae > Pan > Pan paniscus. Next base: position 115,278,034 of record NC_073253.2, on the reverse strand, counting down.
AATTAAAAATACTGCTTTTATTTTTATCCACAAAATTGATGAATACATATAATCCCTTTTTAGAATATAATCCTATAGCTATCAGGAGCTGAGACTTTGAGAATAATTGTGTTCCTCACTTAGCACCAAAATATCCACTTATGCTAAGCAAATCAAGGGACTGCCTTGATGGTGAAATCTCAGCAGGACTCTGAAGTATCATCAACATAAATAAAATCAAGAATTTAGGGCACAAAAGAAGAATCACTGGATTTGTTTGTAAATTGACTTAAACAGTGATTCTAGATTTTTTGAATAAAGATTATTCTTCAGAAAATTCTATGGAACTTGTAAAATTAGGATTTGAGGTGTGCTACAACCTCCAAACTGATGTGGTAACCTTCTATATAGAAAACATCTACCTAAATGAATGTCTCTTTAAGTGCAAAGTCTCCCATGGACTTAACACGCCACCTGCTATTATTTTACAGGCAATCCCCACAAGAACAAAAACACCCTAAAATTCAATTCATTAAACGAATCCCTCAACCACGTTTTAAAAAAAGTATTCTAAACTCTAATTGATTCTGTAAAAATTCCAACAGAGAGCTTTATATATGCTAATAAGATGTTGGCCAGCAAGTATCTCCAACAATTTTGCCTAGGTTAGTAAACCTAAAAGAGATGTTGGCAGCCATCCCCACTGAGGTTCTCCTAAGCCTCCTAGAATGTCTTAAAATCTTGCAGTTGGTGAAAACAGCCCTTTAGATAGTCACATTTCCCAATACCTCATTTTTCTCTCCACTTGATTTATAACATTTTGGTTTCTTTGCTTTCAATCCAAAATAAAATAAACTTATTGAGGATTCAGGACAAAATATCAAAGATCTGGGAACACTGAGAAGAAACACAAGAAAAACAAATGCAGCACTGAGACATTAGGAAAAAAACATTAAATGGGGCGGAGAAAGAAAGAAAACATATTTACTTGAATAAAGAAATATAGATGCAAAAATTAAGAATCTGGCTGGAGTGGGAGTGAAGAAAGCAAGGAAGAGAACAATGAGGGCAAATACGATGCCTATATGGAAACAGAACTCCTGGCTGTTAGGGCTTATAAACATTGGAATGATTTAACAATCTCCTTAGGGGAGTCATAAAATGTTTTGTTCCTGGAAATGTTTACACAAAAGGTAGGTAACTTGATGCAGAGAAGTGATTTAGTTGACTTCCCTAGATGTCCTTCCAACTCTGATTTTATGATTTGGTAACTTAAGAATGACTAAGGTGATGCCAAAAAATAAAAATGAAAGACCCATGCTTATATTAGATATACACACAAGATTTATGGCCTCCCTCAGAACTGTGTTCCAGAATAACATGGAGTGAATTTCAAATGCATCGTTGTCTGCTGGTAATCATTTGCTTGAGTGCTAAGGAGTGATTCAGTACAATTCTGTGACAATATTCAATCTATACACGTAATTGCACTCCAGGCTCCCTTTATACTCTATGCCCAATTTTCTTATACACCAAATCAAATAGAGGTCTAGGCAGTTTCCCAATAGTCTTCTTCAAAATATGACAATTTCTACGGATTACTAGATTATTTTCGTATTCCTGATGACAAGTCCAGCATAAGTAAACCAACTAAAGACTTTTTTTCAAATTTCACAAATTGTTGACTCCTGGCTAATGCAGTTTTACTCTACATTATGCAGTATGTTTTCCTGAGAAGAAGTTGCATGCATGTTTCTTTCAGTTTGATGTGTTGTAATGGATTGGATTTGAGGGAATGAGAGGAGAGTTTATCCTGTATTTTCTCTAAATTGTCTGAATTTTCTACTTTCCTTCGGGTCTATCATACATACAAAAACTGTTCATGTTAATTTACCATCATGCAATTGAAAATGAGGCTCTAATAGCAGTCAAGATTCACAGTTACAGAATTCTCCAGAATTTTATCCTTTATTGTTCTCTAATTTATAGGTCCATTTAATCAGGGGTAACATTGTATTTCGAAGCCCTGCATTGAATTCCAAATGGTGTTAAAAAGCTTTGCAGTATTGAAACTTTGCTGAAATTTCCACCAGGAATAAATTTATGCTATTTCCCAATATTATTTTAAGTGAGCATTTTTTTACCCACTCTGAATGACACTGAACTACCCATTCATTATTTCTTTGGATAATCTCTGCTATTTTCTGTTCCCCTCCTCTTTTTACTCCAGTAATTACTTGCTTTCAGTTCTTTTTATATGCCAACCAATTTATCACATACATTCAGCATTTTCTCATAATTTTCACTCCAAACACTATCTCTGACATCTTGCAACATCCTATTGGATCCCACTATTTCTGCTTTTATTTGAATACTAATTATTTTAGTCTTCGGCATTTTGGAAGGATTAATGCATACATGGGAAAACTGATGGTCCTAAAATTTTAAGGTCATTAACCCAGATAGTCATTAATTCTCAAAAAAGGTCCTTAAAGGAAGGAAGGTGATTATTGTTATTGCAGCATCTTTGGTTTTTCTTTCAAGCCTATTTTCCCTAGCACAACTGGTTTTCAGACATAATAGAGTATCATGAATTTAAAACAAATTTAGAAAATGTCAAAGAATAATTTTAAGACCTATTATTAATTATTAGCATGCTATTTAGAAGTAAAACCACTAAATAGAATAAATCCATTCATCAAAGACAAAAACGGAGAGAAGTAAAAAAGACAGTTTGTGAACAGACAAACTAGATGATTTGTAAACAGTAAATTTTGTTTCTTTTGCTTAGGTAAACAGTAGCCTGCACAGCACCAAAGAGGATATTCACACACACACACACACACACACAATTTCACCAATTTATGAATTCTCTGAAAACCAAGGTAAGTTCTGTAGTGAAACACAGGCAACCAGCTGTCTGTACCCTTTGTTATGCACCTCAGTCTTAGTCCATCTCTGTAGCATTTCTTTCATGAGAATTTTTCAACTCTCCCCAATTTGACCAAGCCACGTTGATCATCAGGCCTTCAGTTCTCCTTGACACATGTCCCCTTGACATAAGTTGAATATTGCCTAGGGACAATGGCTTTATACTAGCATTAAAGAATATGAATATATATTGTGAAGTTGAACAAAAAGTTTAAGGGCCCACATTTCTTTGAGTAACACAGCAACCACTCACAGGTGTCAGAAGACAAAATTACAACAAAGTTGGTTATAGATCTAACTGGCTTTTATTTGTGATTGAGAAATCAGAGAAGCCTCCATTCTATAAAATAGAATGAGAAGTTTTTTCTAGGCAATAGCAAAGTAGTGGGTTTTGCAAGGTGAGAACAAGGAAACAGAATAGGAAAAAAGCCATTTGGTTAACCTCAAGTTACTTCAGCTTACTTTTTTGTAACGATTAAAGTATATACCTACTTATTTTGCTGATTCAAGTAGACTGCAATCTCCTGTTTTCAGGAAACCTGGTCTGTTTGGGGATCCATCTGCTTCCTTAAAGTTTCAGTTTGATATGTGATATTTAGCATGAGTGACTTCATTTTGGTTAGGTCTGGTCTGTTGGGGCCTAGTACAGGAGCTCAGTCTAAAACAATGGTCTCCCATAATGTCTTTTTAATGTCTTCCTACTTTTCTTGAAGCTCAGTTACATATTTTCAATTGCTGTGTTATATCCACTGTTTTCACGTGTTTGTAGCAGGAAAGTTTCCTATGCATATCTCTTAGTTTATTATATTGCTGGATGTTGTCCTAAGTTATTTATATTTTTCAAAATGCTTTTGGGGAAGTTTAGAGACATTTATCTGTCACTTTCTCATTGCCATCTCTTATACCCATTATCCCTTGAACCAATGTTTCTTGTACCAATCCATATCAATGATCACTGTCTTAGGCCAGTCCTTTCATTTCTTATTAATATTTCCTTAAAATAAAACCAACAGTTGTTCTGTTGAGATCCTTACTTTGACCTCATTCTCTTCCAAATCACTTACCCACTATTATGTCTCCCCTGATTAAAAGTATCAACAGTGTCCCATCTATTATCAAAAAATTTCTCTTCTTCTGCCTATTTACACCCCACCACACACACCCCTGAACTTGAGCCTCCCCAAATACAGTAGCTGTGGTTTCCTGAACACTGCAACCAATTTTCATGCCATTGTCTGTGTTATATCTAATGTCTACAGTGATCTTTCATCACCTCATTAACTTGGTTAATTCTTCTTTGGAGATGAAACAAAAAAATAATTTATGAGTAGTCAATATATACAAAGGAGACATGAATCATCCTGAGTATTCAAATACTTAAAAACGGTGTTTTTAAAAAAGCTTAAAGACAAAATTTGCAGTCAATTGAAACTCACAGAATAGAGTTTCTTTCCCAATATATAAAGTGTTTTCTGAAACAAACATAGCAGCTGTAGATTTGGTTAAATTCCAGTTAGCATGTAAGAAAGCAGTCTAAACTTTACAACAGAAAGAGAATATGTTTTAAAGCAATACAACATGTGTAGGTACATTTACAAAATTCCATAGTAACAAACGTTTAAAATGTATTTATTTATTCAATCTTTTTGTATTGCAAACATGAAGTGTCAACCGTTATGAATTAAAGAGAAAAGGAATATGCAATTATAAATTGTTTGAGGTAGAATAATATTAAAAACAAAGGAAATTTCATTAAACTAAACAAGAAAAAATAAGTGTTAAAAGTAAACATCATCTCAAATTCTAGGGGGAGGGAGGGAAAACTGCTGAAAACATTAATTCTGGAGACATTGCCATATTGCTGACTAGAATTCATATTTCACAAGACGAAATAGATGCATTACAAAATAGGCATTCTTTTTCTTGACAAAATTATGTCCATTAGTAGTTTATGAAAATACATATTGGCTATAGTTATATATTGATACAATATTTTACAAGTATGTAATAATGAAACCAGAAATTAGTATAATAGTGTAATCAAATACTTTTTTACCTGAAAACTGTAAGACAAGGTTTTAAAACTACATAACCTCCAAAGTATATTTAAATTGATGGCTTTTATGACATAAATTATACCTCAAAAAGGCTGTTTTTAAAAAACAATATAGCCTCCAAATTATGGTAACCTGTAAAATAAATCTAAAATGACAATCCTAAATGTATAGGACTTGGTGAAATCTTAGGAATCATTTAGCAAAATTTCCAACAATACTATACAAATATTCCAGGAGCAAAAGTTTCCACAGATGTCTTTCAAAATATTCAGAATCCAAAAACTTTTAACTCCATTAATACCATAATTTAGTCCTTTTTAATTATTCACAGAAAGGTATTTTCATATCTAAATTAAATTAATTGAGTGAAGAATGTTGCCTTCAATAGAGAATTGACAATTGAATATTTTCTATTCCACTGTTTCCAAAACTAAAATTTATAATAATATTTTAATGTTGCCATACACATCTGGGTAAATTAAAAATACATAATACTAAATGTAGATATAAATACTCCATTTCAAACAACTTCTATCATTTTCTACATTAATAGTTTAAAAGACAAGTGAAAAGAATATTGAAACAAGCCGAGAGTATTCTCTAACAGCCAAAAGAACATAGAGTACTATAAAATTATTTGACTAATATAGGACCATGGAAATCATTTAATTCTATTCTTCACAAGCATTTGCACCCATATGCACTATGATTTAAAATGCATGAAACCCATATGTACTTTTATAACTAAATGGCTTAATCTAAAAAAAGTTCTCATACATAGGAAATGCCTTTGAAATCATGTTTATTCTTTAAAATAGATCTAACTTTTTCTTCTTCATTAAACACCAATTTTTGTTGAATATTAATATTTGAAATATATTAAATATAAAAATGAACATAACTATATGTAAAAGGACATTCATTATAGCAGCGTCTGTAGTAGCAAAAGACTGAAAATAACCTAGATACCATTCAATAGAGGACAGGTTAAATAATGTATGGCCCTACCATGGAATATTGTACAGCCATTTAAAAATTAAGGAGCAACATGCATGGAATGATCACCAGGAGGTATTGTGTAAAAAAGGTAAGCTTTGCAACAGTCTGTATAGGGTGGTTCCCATCTGTATAAATAAAAATGTTATCCATGCAATTCACACAACAAACAAGTTTTGAGTGCCTAGTAGGCAAGGAACTATTCTAAGTGCTTGGGATAGAGCCGTGAATGAAACAAAGTACTGTCATGGAATTCCTATTCTAGGCGAAGAAGACAGATAATAAAATATACATAATTACATCATGGAGTGAGAGGTAGTATTAAGGAAAATAAAGCAAGTTATTTGAGTATGACAAAGAGAAACAAGGCAATACGGTTGCTCTTCCCCTTAGGAGTAGTCAGGGATAATGTGACATCGAGCAGTGGCCTAAAGATGGGTGGGAACAGATTGGAGGGAATAAGGAGATGTGTGAGATATTCCCATTTTTAACATTTTGAGTTTGGGGTCATGTCAATACTTTACATAATCAGAATAATTAAGTTAAGAGAATAAAAAACACTATAAAATTAAATATAAACACATACAAATGAATCTAATATGTTATCAAATTGATAACACAACCACACAAAGTAAAATTTAATTCAAGTAATTAAACATACTCTTTGGGGAAAACATTTGAAGGGTAGAATGGCAATAAAATCTTAAAGTTTACTCAGCTGTTTTGTTGTAGGTATTGCTATTAGTATTATAGTTCTGAAACTATTCTGTATATAGGATAAAGCAAGTGAGTTACCATATTGTTCTTTTTGGGAATCAGAGTTTTCTCTGTGAAAAGAAAAGGCAGATTACCAACATGAAATTGTAGAATATGAGGAAGATCCTATGCTGGAACGCAGGAGTACTGGATAAATACATTTTTCTGGGATTTGAAGCCTATGCAATTTTGGAGGCTCTCTTAAAGGAACATTAGAAATATAAAATTAGGTATAAAACCTTGAACAGATCCCATTAGCATCACAATAAATCTTTTCTAACCTGGTGGGGTTGGATTTGACTTGAAAGCACAGATATGTTTTTTTTTTTTTTGCTCTATACACTGGAAAGGCCTAGAAATAATAATAGCTTTATAGCAATGAGCAGACCTAGTACCCAGACTTTGTGTCCTATATATATTCCCCAACAGAAATGAGGAATTCCTAAAGAAATGCCTGACTCCAGGTCTAAGCAGAAAAAGTGTAAGAATATTCTAAAACATCTTGTACCAGACTCAAGAATATTTTCAAAGACTAGTGGGATAACAACAAAATGACATAAGAGCCAGTTTAACAAGGACCCTAATGGCCAAATTTGTAACTTTTTGAAGCACCAAAAATAACTATGACAGTAATGGATAAAACATTCACTTTTTTAAAAATCTGAGTCTTTGATTATACTGAAAGAAACAGAAGGACAAAGAAAGGAGAAAAGCTATTATTAACTGAAATTCTTCTATAAACAACTGTAGGAATGACAGAAAGCATTTTGAAAATCCCAGTCTAATAATAGATCCATGGAAGAATGACTAATGAATGCTAAAATTATTAAGTAAAATGGTTTGGAAGAGCAGGAAATTCATACAGTGATAGATTATCAGCTCAGAGATAATTTAGTTTCAAATTAACAAATATGTTGGTCACCACCTTAACTAAGTAATAGATTTACTATTATTTATCATTTAGTACAGCCTGAGATTAGGTGCTTCTGGTATGAAGTAGCAAAATATACATAATGCTATATATACCTATATATATTTTGAGATTATATATGGGTATATATATATATATATATATATAGCATTTATACTGCTATGAAGCATATTTGCCAAAAATGATTTGTTTTTTTTTTTTTTTTTGAGATGGAGCCTCAATCTGTCACTCAGGCTGGAGTCCAGTGGCACGAACTTGGCTTACTGCAACCTCCACCTCCTGGGTTCAAGCGATTCTCCTGACTCAGCCTCCCAAGTAGCTGGGACTACAGATGCGTGCCACCACGTCTGGCTAATTTTTTTTTTTTTTTGCTTGTTTTTTTTTTTTTTTTTTAGTAGAGACAGGGTTTCACCGTGTTAGCCAGGATGGTCTCAATCTCCTGACCTCATGATCCACCCACCTTGGCCTCCCGAAGTGCTGGGATTATAGGTGTGAGCCACCGCGCCCGGCCCTTGAAAAATGTTTAATCTAAAACTAATCATGAGGTAACAACCAGACAAATCCAAACTATGAAGCTTTCTGTAAGGAAACTCCCCTAGGTTCTTAAAAAATGTCTGATGGGAGAAAAAAAGTCAAGGGGATTGATGAAAGATAAAACTAAAAAGACAATATAGACAAATGCCATCTGTGAACTTCAATTTAATCCTGGGCCTTTGTGTCTCCCCGACCTCCCCACACACACACAAATAAAAAGCATTTGGGGGAGCAATTGGGTTAATTTAAATATGGACTAGGTATTAAATATTTAATTCACACTAATTTTTATACTTGTAATCATGATATTACAGTTATATCACAGTTAGATAAGAGAATGCCCTGATATTTAGGAGTTGCCTGAAGTAAGTGAAGTATCATGATATGTTCAATATCCAAATGATCTAGAAAAATGTACCTGTGTGTTTATGTAAGTGTATACATGCATATTGTTTGTAATTCTTTGAAGCATAAAAACTTGCTATGATAGTAATGGATAACACACTGAATATTTTTTAAAATCTGTGAGTCCATAATGATACTGAAAGAAAACTAAGACAGAGAGAGAGCAAGAAAGAGAGAGCACAGAAGTTGTGCATGTGCATAAAGCAAACATTCAAAATGTCAAGAATTTGAAAGTCTAGGAGAAGGTATTCAGGTGCTCTTTAGAATTTTTCAAAATTTAAAAAAAATGAGGAAAAGGTAAAAAATAATGAAGCTGAGTGTGGAAAAGCAAGGAGCAGATACGTGGTGAGAGACACAGAGCTATTTCCTTCCTCTATCTCCTTCTCCCTTTTCCTCACCCCCACATTCCCCCAAAGAAAGGAAATTACATTATGAGACACACAGAGCTATCTCCTGCCTCTCTCTCCTTCTCCCTTTTCCTCACCCCTACATTCCCCCAAAGAAAGGAAATTACCTACTCTGACGAAAGCAAACAGAACTCCATCTACAGTTTACGATGGATAATGTGTTCTAAAATACTATTCCATTTTAAAATAAAAATTTTAAATTTTCTGATTTCCTGGGAAATGAAGTTGACATTTGATACCATTTCAAACATAAATGTAAATATTGTAATAGCAGGATATTTTAAATGTCTGTTTGACAAACTGGAACACTATCCTAATTAAAAGCAGTCTCTATAGAAAGGCATGCTAAACACACAATAATTATAATTTTAACAAGACATTAACATTTTCTCCAAACTGCAAAGGTGATTTAGGTAATGTTACATAACATACGTGCCAGGAAATTGTCAAATTAAACTAAGCAGGGCTTGCCTCAGATAAAAAAAAAAATGCAACATGGGCAAGTTTATCCTTCATTCCAGGATTCTCTCCTCACTTTTAGACTATTCCCGCAGCTCAAATGGATTGCCATCTAAAGCAGATGGTCGTATTTATTTATTCAATTTGTTTCTCCTCACCAACAAAAGCTTATCTCTGCCATGTACCTGCTTTACTCAACCCTCTGCTCCCTGATTCCCACAGCATTGCACAGAAATTCACCTTCTCTATTCCTCTACTTCATGGTCCAAAGTATTTGCTAGCTAGCCTTGTAAATCATTCCTGCTTAGCATGCTAATTAGGGGAACTAGATGACCACTCCATGCACATGTTAACTGCAGCCTTCTGAGGGCAATAGTACGGCTTTTTGTCTAATGCCTCAGTTACAGAAAAGTTATTCCTGAACTTCCTCTGTGAACCTACAGCTCCTGTGCACACCTTTGTAACACACATTACTTGATAGTGTAATTATTTCTTTAAATCTTTGGCTAGATGTAGTCCAATACCTCATACATTATAAATGCTTAGTAAAGGATTACTGAACTGAACGGTCAAATTGAAAACTGTTAAATTGGAACCATTTCAGCCAAAAACCAGAAATTGCATTTCAGAGGGAATTCTTTCTTTCAGGAAAGACTAAACTAATAAGAGAAATAACAGGCAGTGAGGTCAAGGATCTGAAGCCTTTCCCAGCTCATGAAAAAAATCCCCTCTGTTGATAGCAGGTAGATTTAAAACAGCCTCTTAGGTGAAACAAATGTACTCTCTGGGAGGAGCATGCTTTAACTGGAATTTGCCTAATGTCCAACCTTGTGACAGTCCAAGAAAGAATCACTGTCAAAGGAAGAGAACCTGTGCAATTTGCTGTTGATCCTTCACTTTTATCTAGTTGCTTTTTGTTTTTAAATTCAGGCAATAAAAAAGCAATTTTACGCCAAAAATTTTCACAAAAAAGTACAATATATATAAACATCAATCTCCTGCTGGAGCTTAAAACCTCAATCTATTTAATATTTAATATCTTGGTCCTACAAAAAGTAAAATGACTCTAGAAAATGAGGGAGAAAGAATAAATAGTCCTTGGGGGTAAACTATAGAGAAGAGGTTGACACCATAGCATGTTACAGTGGGGACTACATTTTAATAGTTTCAAACGTGTAAAGCAGTTAATATTATAGTTCTCTAGCACTTAAAAGAATCTAAAAGTGAAAGAACACCAGGCTGCAGGCAGAAAACCTGACTTCCAGACCCAACATCAGCATACACTGTGCCCCTGAGCAAAGAACTTAATGGCACCTCTGGGTTTTTATCTAAAAACCAAGAGTATTGAACTTGATGTGATGTTAAGTTTCTTTCAAGGCATATTACTCAGTAATTCCACATTTGATTTGTTCTTTATGGGAAATGAAACTAATAGGGGGTACAATTGACCATAAACTGCATTAGTATGTATCATTTTATAGGGGTTCCTGTATTGCCCTGATCAGATAAGACCGAAGTCTTTATTCTCACAGCTGGTGTTCTGAATGGCTCACAGCTGAGTCCCTCTCAATGAATTACCTGCAGAAATCTGACTGGCAACTTATTTCCAAGAAACAGCCTCCATCTGCTGATCACTTTAGAGATACAGAGGCTGGGGCCTCTTGCCTCAATTTTGAACAATGCTGAAAGACCATTCTAGTTGCAAAGTATCCTAAGGATTCCACTGAAGTTTGCTGCAACTGTAATAGAGGTCAACTCCTCCCTCAGCCCAATTCTGCTTCCCTGCCTCCATTCTAACTGTTCCATCCTAAAGTGTTACCCAATATCCTCCCATCTCCAACTCAGGTAATTTCCCAGGGAATCCAACTTCAGATAGCTGGTACTACATATGGTCCTAGGCAGCAAATTATAGAATGGAATTTTGGAGAGCTGATAATAAGGATCCCTTTGCTGGTGATAACTGTAAGACTGATCATTCCTGGCATGCCATAGTGGTGAAATTAATAAAACTTTTACCTGTGGTAAATTGAGAGAAGACTTCAGTGTGTCAGAAAACACTAGGAGGTTCAGTATCTTAGATATTTGAAAGGCTTAGGGGAAAAAGTAGTTATAAGAACTATAGAATCAGATAGCTGTTGCTGGCTACCACTGATGCATTGCAGGAATTTAATGGCACTCTGAGGGGTATTAATCTCAAATTTAAGGCAAAGTATAAAAGACCAAGGGCCTCCTTGGAGGCATATAAAGAGATTCTCATCTACTACAGCCAGATAGCAGGAATAGCTTAAGATCAGACTCCACTCTAAATGTATAAGAAAACCAGAGGTCCAGAGAAAAGAAGTTGAATTCTCTACCCCAGCTGGTATGCCACCAAAGTGAGACCCCGAGACTCAGAATGGGGACATGTGGGTTGAGATACTCAAGAGTCTTGAACCCTCAGATCCTACTAAACGCTGGAGCTCTGCACAAGTGGTTCACTCTCCTCCCATAAAGCTTGGTATTCTGCCCTTACTTGAAGATGCTGCAAGGCCTTGAAAAAGAACACATGCCCTTCTCAGATTCTACCCCACCTCCATTTCTGGCCACAAGACTAACAAATAGGGTCAATTACAGCATAACCCAGCCAAGGATGCATTGGGCTTGCTAAGAGAAGAGAAACACAGGAGGAGCTGCAGGGCCCAGGGACCAAGATTCAGCAAGAACCAGAGGAGCGTGTGCAGGACAAGATCCCTAGGGCGCTAGATCAGGAGTATAGCACATAAACTTGGGTAAGGGAGGTTTTATCAATAAGGGGGCACTGTCCAGTGACACAGGAATTAATAATTTGGCAAGAACCCTGGAAGATGGGTGCTAACACACTGCTAGCATGGCTTTTGGAAGCCCGGAAAAAGAAATTATCTACACTAAGAAAACCAGAAATGTCAGAAAAGCTGAGACAGTAGAAAGGCACGGCTGAACGTAGTGGCTCACACCCCTTTGGGAGGCCGAGGCGGGTGGATCACCTGAGGTCAGGGGTTCCAGACCAGCCTGACCAATATGAACCTGACTTTACTAAAAATACAAAAGTTAGCCAGGCGTTGTGGCATGCTCCTATAGTCCTAGCTATTCGAGAGTCTAAGGCAGGAGAATTGCTTGAACCTGGTAGGCAGAGGTTGCAGTGAGCTGAGACCACGCCACTGCACTCCAACCTGGGCGACAGAGCAAGACTCCATCTCAACAAAAAAGGAAAGAAAACAGCAAGATGGTCAAAAAAGTTAAAGTGCTAGGGCCAACATTGTAAGATAAGGCAAAATTTAAACAAACAAACAAACAAAAACCACTACTCTACTGTTTTTCAGAGATGGGCTTATGAGACAACTCTTTGTTTACTGAAGCAATGAGGAATGTGTTTGTGAAAGAAGTGCCAGAAACAGTGAGAAATGTATTGGTGGCTGTTTTTTCTAAGACATAGATAATTGTTGGAGATGCTGTACAGTTTGGTCTAGCAGTAGAGATTTTGCAATCCTGAAATAATAAAGGTTAGAATGCAATACTTTAGAAGCAAGGGGGATGCAACACAATGAGTGGCAAAATGGAGTTGTGGATTTTAACTTATTGGGAACTGGCTATTCTTGCATTTAAAAATAATCCTAATCTCTATTCTGAGAAACAATTGTTACTTTGAAATAGTTTGATCTTTGTAAGGATTTTTTCTAAGCTTTGTTAGGAGAAACCAAAGCAGTCTTCATCTAGAGCAAATTTTGCCTTACTAATGAGGCAACAAATACCCTTCTGAGCACCCTACCCCACCCCCATCTGTCTGGTGAGAATATCAACAACATCTTTCCCTGTGTGTGCTCAGGAAATTGTTCTGATTGCTCTTTTTGGGTGGTTCTTTTCCCAACCTTGAGTAGTCAGCCAACTCTGGGAACTCTGTCAGATGTCTAGATCGATCTCTCTCTCTGTCTTTCTCTCTCTCTCTCTCTCTCTCTCCCCCCTCTTCTCTCTCTCTCTCTGTCTCTCTCTTTCTCTCTTGGTAGCTCTCTCTCTATCTCTCTGTAGCTCTCTCCTTTCAGTACTTTTCCATGAGAACCCTAGCCATGTTGGCCCTCCTGAAATCTCAAATCTAACTCTCCTCAGCTTAAAATATTTACAACTAGGAGCAGAAGATTACATTCACAAAATGTAGTAAGAGGGACAAATTGACCAAGATTATTCTCAACAGCAAGTGCAGTGGCTCACACTTGTAATCACAGAGCTTTGGGAGCCAAGGCAGCAGGATTGCTTAAGCCCAGGAGTTCAAGACCAGCCTCAGCAACATCCCAAGACCCTATCTCTACCAAAATTTGTTTAAAATATGCTGAGGCAGGATGATGTCTTAAGCCCAGGAATTTATGGCTATAGTGAGCTATGGTCACAGTACTACACTCAGTCCATGTGACAGAGCAAGACCATGTCATTAAAACAAACAACAACAAAAAAAAGGGTATGCATCAATTCAAGCACATACGTGTGAATTTTCTCAGATAATTACTGGTTGGTGTGTTCTCCTTTCCCAGAAATCCAAGACATATCTGAAATATGCACACTTCCCAGGAAATTTTATTAAGATGTTTAATTAGCAGAAAATAATATATAATACATAAGCAAAATATCATAGGTATATCAACCACTGATATTGCTTAACATATTTTAATCTGCAAAACCCAATACACTCACATCCCAATAAAGTGCCAACATCTGAACTCTCAGAATTCTTCCTGAGAAGAATTCATATTATTATGTTTTTGCAGTAAACAAAGGTGGAATTTCTGACCAGCAACTGCCCCATTTTCAGAGAACCTGTTGCTCACTCACAATAGTAGATCCCTACAGTCATGTTGGAATCACACACCCTTGTACCCACAGGGTGTAGACATATAAGTCAAGATGGACCCAGAAGATTCTCTCCTAACAGAAATTTAGAATGGGACTTGGAGACACTCATCAATTTCTTTGGTACCTGAACTGAAATGACCTATATATCTATCTGTAGTGATCACATGGAACAGCAGAGAAAGCTGATCTGCAGAGAAAGGAGAGTAAAACAGAGATGCAGAGAGATAAAAAATGATTTGGGAGAAAGTAAATGATGTATTAATAGCTTTCCAATTTTTGGTAATCTTCCTGTGTAAGACACATCTACGTTTCCTGACATTGAGTTCCAATAAGAAACCATTTGTATATTCCCCTTTTAATCTAAACTATAATAACAGAAAAATTGACCTACCATGGCCTGTGGGATATAAACAAAACATATTTTTTTTTGCCTCCTATTATGCTTCTAAAATGTATTCAGTAAAGGAAAATTTTTTCTCTTGCCTTCAGATAAAATTCTTTCTCTAGTAAGCCCTGTAAGCTTTCTGTTCTCATTTAAAGTTTAAAATAACCTCCAGTCACTAAAATCTAAAGGCCATCTTGTATCTAATTAAAATTGTCCAGCCCAAGATAATAGTCCAAATGCAACTTTCCTCTCTCAGGCTACTACTGAAGGTCTGTTGCTCACAAATGCAAAGGGGGAGAAACAAAAGGGCTTCGTCAACTTTCTTTCTCTTCTTAGCATGTCTCCCCCTCTGCTAACTGTAGCTTCTGACCTCCCCAGGGTTGAATCCAGGAAAGGAGCAGGGCTTAGGGTCAAGGGCAGTCTTACATGGTTGATACAGGTTTCATCTTCAATGGGCCCCTCTAAGTGACAGATGTTCAGATGCTTCATCAGAAACTTTGTGAATTTTCCAGAGAAATCCCTTCCACCTCATGCTAAGTCCCTCTGGCTACAATTTCTATAATATGATAAACCAGGCCTCATAAAACTCCTTCTTGGAATACTCAAGTTCTCCAAGGGGTTCTCTTGGACAGAATTATAAATGGCCCTGCCAGGTCTGTTTTCTCTGTGAGGCCCACCCTTGGTGCACAGAAGCATGCTTTTTTTCACAACTGTCCCTAAGTATGAGGGTACATCTAGAACAGTCCTGTGATTTTTCTCTGCCCCACTGCCACCTGCTGATAGCAACAGCCTCTCACCTAGTCCAGCAGATACATCTCATGTTTCCTGAGTTGTCCTATCGAGGTAGCACCACCCTTATCTTCTCTTTCTCAAGGAGAAGCAGGAATCAGCACAACAGTTTAAAAATTCTTTTCTTTTTTCTTCTCTTAAGCCTTTTATACAATTGATATGGGTCATGGTCCCTGAGTGTGGTCCAAGTGTCTAAAAACTAATTTTACTTTTTTAAAAATTTCAATATAGCACCTTTTATGTGTAGCATCTATTGCATCTCGGTGCAATTGTCAAAAGTTAAATTTTGTCATGTAACATTAGCATCAGTTTGTTTCTGTTACTCTCCTACTCCTGCCAAAAAACCACTAATGAAGCATTCTGCCAGTATTCATAGTAAATAGCTACATCATAAGTTTCATGAACCTGAAAGTAATTCTCACTACTGAATGACTGTGAAGGTTTATGGAATGTAACAATTTGCTGAATCGAGAATTTGAATCACATTAGCTAACAAATGAGAGAACAAATTATTCAATATCCTTATCCACATGTGATCTTGATTTTTCTTTACCCATAGGTGGAATAGAAAGTAATTCTTGTGAGATAGTCGGAGGTCACTTCCAAGATAGCCAAATAGGAACAGCTCTGGTGTACAGCTCCCAGCAAGATCAATGGAGAAGACTGGTGATTTCTGCATTTCCAGCTGAGGTAACTGGTTCATCTCATTGGGACTGGTTGGACAGTGGGTGCAGCCCATGGAGGGAGAGTCAAAGAAGGGCAGGGCATTGCCTCACCTGGGAAGTGCAAGGGGTCACGGGATTTCCCTTTCCTAGCCAAGGGAAGCCGTGAGTGACTGTACCTGGAGAAACTGTACACTCTGCCCAAATACTGAGCTTTTCGCACAGTCCTAGCAACTGGCAGACCAGGAGAACCCCTCTCGTGCCTGGCTCAGCAGGTCCCATGCCCATGGAGCCTTGCTTGCTGCTAAAGCAGCAGTCTGAGATCGACCTGGGATGCTGGAGTGTGGTGGGGGGAGGGGCATACACCATTGCTCAGGCTTGAGTAGGCAGTTCTATACTCACAGCATAAACAGAGGGGCAGGGAAGCTCAAACTGGGTGGGGCCCGCCACAGCTCAGCAAGGCCTACTGCCTGTCTAGTTTCCACCTCTTGGGGCAGGGCATATCTGAACAAAAGGCAGCAGACAGCTTCTCCAGACTTAAACGTCCCCACCTGACAGCTCTGAAGAGAGCAGTGGTTCTCCCAGCACGGCATTCAAGCTCTGATAACGGATAGACTGCCTCCTCAAGTGGGTCCCTGACCCCCATGCAGCCTGACTGGGAGACACCTCCCAGTAGGGGCCAACAGACACCTCATACAGGCAGGTGCCCCTCTGGGACTGAGCTTCCAGATGAAGGATCAGGCAGCAATATTTGCTGTTCTGCAGCCGCCACTGGTGATACTCAGGCAAACAGGGTCTGGAGTGGACCTCCAGCAAACTCCAACAGACCTGCAGCTGAAAGGCCTGTTAGAAAGAAAACTAACAAACAGAAAGGAATAGCATCAACATCAACAAAAAGGACATCCACACAAAAACACCATCCATAGGTCACCAACATCAAAGACCAAAGGTAGATAAAACCATGAAGACGGGGAGAAACCAGAGCAGAAAGGCTGAAAATGCCAAAAACCAGAATGCCTCTTCTCCTCCAAAGGAACACAACTCTTCACCAGCAAGGGAACAAAACTGGATGGTGAATGAGTTTGACAAGTTGACAGAAGTAGGCTACAGAAGGTCGGTAATAACAAACTTCTCCGAGCTAAAGGAGCATGTTCTAATCCATAGCAAGGAAGATAAAAACCTTGATCAAAGTTTAGATGAATGGCTAACTAGAATAACCAGTGTAGAGAAGAGCTTAAATGACCTGATGAAGCTGAAAAACACAGTACAAGAACTTTGTGAAGCACATACAAGCTTCAATAGCCAATTCAATCAAGCGGAAGAAAGGATATCAGTGATTGAAGATCAAATTAATGAAATAAAGTGAGAAGACAAGATTATAGAAAAAAAGAGTGAAAAGAAACAAACAAAGCCTCCAATGTGAAAAGACCAAATCTATGTTTAATTGCTGTACCTGAAAGTGACGGGGAGAATGGAACCAAGTTAGTAAACACTGTTCAGGATATTATACAGGAGAACTTCTCCAACTTAGCAAGGCAGGCCAACATTCAACTTCAGGAAATACAGAGACCACCACAAAGATACTCCTCAAGGAGAGCAACCCCAAGACATATAATTGTCAGATTCGCCAAGGTTGAAATGAAGGAAAAAATGTTAAGGGCAGCCAGAGAGAAAGGTTGGGTTACCCACAAAGCGAAGCCCAACAGACTGACAGCAGATGTCTCAGGAGAAACCCGAAATCCAGAAGAGAGGGGGGCCAATATTCAACATTCTTAAAGAAAACAATTTTCAACCCAGAATCTCATATCCTGCCAAACTAGCTTCATAAAGGAAGGAGTAATAAAATCCTTTACAGACAAGCAAATGCGGAGAGATTTTGTCACCACCAGGCCTGCCTTACAAGGGCTCCTGAAGGACGTACTAAACATGGAAAGGAACAACTGGTACCAGCCACTGCAAAAACATGCCAAATTGTAAAGACCATCAATGCTATGAAGAAACTGCATCAATTAACAGGTGAAATAACCAGCTAGCATCATAATAACAAGATCAAATTCACACATAACAATATTAACCTTAAATGTAAATGGGCTAAATGCCACAATTAAAAGACACAGACTGGTAAAATGGATAAAGAGTCAAGACCCATCAGTGTGCTATATTCAGGAGATCCATCTCACGTGCAAAGACAGACATACGCTCAAAATAAAGGGATGGAGGAAGATTTACCAAGCAAATGGAAAGCAAAAAAAAAAAAAAAAAAAAAAAAAAGCAGGGGTAGCAATCCTGGTCTCTGGTAAAACAGACTTTAAACCAACAAAGATCAAAAGAGACAAAGAAGGCCATTACATAATGGTAAAGGGATCAATTCGACAAGAAGAGCTAACTATCCTAAATATATATGCACCCAATACAGGAGCACCCAGATTGATAAAGCAAGTCCTGAGTGACCTACAAAGAGATGTAGACTCCCACACAATAATAATGGGAGACTTTAACACCCCACTCTCAATTTTAGACAGATCAACAAGACAGAATGTTAACAAGGATATCCAGGACTTGAACTCAGCTCTGGACCAAGTAGACCTAATAGACATCTACAGAACTCTCCACCCCAAATCAACAGAATATATATTCTTCTCAGCACCACATTGCACTTATTCTAAAATTGACCACGTAATTGGAAATAAAACACTCCTCAGCAAATACAAAAGAACAGGAATCACAGCAAACTGTCTCTCAGACCACAGTGCAATTAAATTAGAACTCAGGATTAAGAAACTCACTCAAAACCATATAACTACGTAGAAACTGAACAATAGGCTCCTAAATGACTACTGAGTGAATAGTAAAATGAAGGCAGAAATAAAGATGTTCTTTGAAACCAATGAGAACAAAGACACAACGTACCAGAATCTCTGTGACTCATTTAAAGCAGTGTGCAGACGGAAATGATAACACTAAATGCACACAAGAGAAAGCAGGAGAGATCTAAAATCAACACCCTAACATCACAATTAAAAGAACTAGAGAAACAAGAGCAAACAAATTCAAAAGCTAGCAGAAGACAAGAAATAACTAAGATCAGAGCAAAACTGAAGGAAATAGAGATACAAAAAACCCTTCTAAAAATCAATGAATCCAGGAGCTGGTTTATGAAAAGATCCACAAAATTGATAGACTGCTAGCAAGACTAATAAAGAAGGAAAGAGAGAAGAATCAAATTAATGCAATAAAAAATGATAAAGGGGATATCACCACTGATCCCACAGAAATACAAACTACCATCAGAAAATACTATAAGCAAGTAAACTAGAAAATCTAGAAGACATGGATGCAACCTGGACACATACACCCTCCTAAGACTAAACCAGGAAGAAGTTGAATTTCTGAATAGTCCAATAATAAGTTCTGAAATTGAGGCAAAAATTAATAGCCTACCAATCAAAAAAAGTCCAGGACCAGACAGATTCACAGCCGAATTCTACCAGAGATACAAAGAGGAGCTGGAACCATTCCTTCTGAAACTATTTCGATCAATAGAAAAAGAGGGAATCCTCCCTAACTCATTTTATGAGGCCGGCATCCTCCTGATGCCAAAACCTGGCAGAGACATTTAAAAAGAGAATTTTAGTCCAATATCCCTGATGAACATCTATGTGAAAATCCTCAATAAAATACTGGCAAACCGAATCCAGCAGCACATCAAAAAGCTTATCCACCACGATCAAGTCGGCTTCATCCCTGGGATGCAAGCCTGGTGCAACATACGCAAATCAATAAATTTAATCCATCATATAAGGAGATCCAATGACAAAAACCACATGATTATCTCAATAGATGCAGAAAAGGCCTTCAACAAAATTCAACAGCACTTCATGCTAAAAATTCTCAATAAACTAGGTATCAATGCAATGTATCATGTATCTCAAAATAATAAGAGCTATTTATGACAAACATACAGCCAATATCATACTGAATGGGCAAAAACAGGAAGCATTCCCTTTGAAAACTGGCATAAGACAAGGATGCCCTCTTTCACCACTCCTATTCAACATAGGATTGGAAGTTCTGGCTAGGGCAATCAGGCAAGAGAAAGCAATACAGGATATTCAAATAGGAAGAAAGGTAGTCAAATTGTCTCTGTTTGCTGATGACATGATTGTATATTTAGAAAACCCCATCGTCTCAGACCCAAATCTCCTTTAGCTGATAAGCAACTTCAGCAAAGTTGCAGGATACAAAATCAGTGTGCAAAAATCACAAGCATTCCTATACACTAATAACAGACAAACAGAGAGCCAAATCATGAGTGAACTCCCATTCACGACTGCTACTAAGAGAATAAAACACCTAGAAATACAACTTGCAAGGGATGTGAAGGACCTCTTCAAGGAGAACTACAAACTACTACTCAAGGAAATAAGAGAGGACACAAACAAATGGAAAAACATTCCATGCTCATGGTGTTGCGGGCAGTCAGGGAGCCCAAACAGAGGGACTGGCTGAAGCCACAGCAGAAGAACATAAATTGTGAAGATTTCATGGACATTTATTAGTTCCCCAAATTAATACTTTTATAATTTCCTATGCCTGTCTTTACTTTCATCCCTTAATCCTGTCATCTTCATAAGCTGAGGATGTATGTTGCCTCAAGACCCTGTGATGATTGCGTTATCTGTACAAATTGTTTGTAAAACATGTGTGTTTGAACAATATGAAATCTGGGCATCCTAAAAAAGGAGCAGGAAAACAGTGATTTTCAGGGAACAAGGGAGATAACCACAAGGTCTGACTGCCTGCAGGGCCAGGCAGAACAGAGTCATATTTCTTTTCTTACAGAAAGCAAATAGAAGAAATATCACTGAATTCTTTTCTCAGCAAGGAATAGCCCTGGGAAAGGAATGCATTCCCAGGGGGAGGTATCTAAAATGGCCGCTCTGGGAGTGTCTGTCTTATGCAAGTAAAGATAAGGGATGAAATACGCCCTGCTCTCCTGCAGCACCCTCAGGCTTTCTAGGATTAGGAAATTCCAGCCTGGCGAATTCTAGTCAGACTGGTTGTCTGCTCTCAAACCCTGTTTCCTGTTAAGATGTTTATCAATGACAATGTGTGCCCAGCAGGACATGGACCTTCATCTGTAATTCTAATTTCACCTTCGCCTTGTGATCTTGCTCTGCCCCCTTGCCTTGAGATCTTTTATTGCCCTATGAAGCATGTGATCTCTGTGACCCACTCCCTATTCTTACACCCCTCGCCTTTTGAAATCCCTAATAAAACTTGCTGGTTTTGTGGCTCAGGTGGGCATCATGGAAGCTGCCGACATGTGATGTCACCCCCAGAGACCCTGCTGTAAAATTTCTCTCTTTGTACTCTTTCTCTTTATTTCTCAGACTGGCCGACACTTAGGGAAAATAGAAAAGAACCTACGTTGAAATATTGGGGGCTGGTCCCCCCGCTACATGGATATGAAGAATCAATATCATGAAAATGGCCTTACTGCCCAAAGTAATTTATAGATTCAATGCTATCCCCATCAAGCTACCACTCAGTTTCTTCACAGAATTAGAAAAAACTACTTTAAACTTTATATGGAACCAAAAAGGAGCCTGCATAGCCAAGATAATACTGGGCAAGAAGAACAAAGTTGGAGGCATCACACTACCTGATTTCAGACTATACTACAAGGCTACAGTAACCAAAACAGCATGGTACTGGTACCAAAACAGGTATATAGACCAAGGGAACAGAACAGAGGCCTCAGAAATAACACCACACATCTACCAACATCTGATCTTTGACAAATCTGACACACACAAGCAATGGGGAAAAGATTCCCTATTTAATAAATGGTGTTGGGAAAACTGGTTAGCCATATGCAGAAAACTGAAACTGGACCCCTTCCTTACACTTTATACAAAAATCAACTCAAGATGGATCAAAGACTTAAACTTAAGACCTAGGACCATAAAAATTCTAGAAGAAAACCTGGGAAATACCATTCAGGACATAGGCATGGGCAAAGGCTTCATGTCTAAAACACCAAAAGCAATGGCAACAAAAGCCAAAATTGACAAATGGGACCTAATTGAACTAAAGCACTTTTGCACAGTAAAAGAAACTATCATCAGAGTGAAGAGGCAACCTACAGAATGGGGGAAAATTTTTGCAATCTCTCCATCTGACAAAGGGCTAATATCAAGAATCTACAAAGAACTTAAACAAATTTACAAGAATAAAGCAAACAACCCCATCAAAAAATAAGCAAAGGATATGAACAGACACTTCTCAAAAGACAGTTAGGCAGCCAACAGACATATGAAAAAATGCTCATCATCACTGGGCATTAGAGAAATGCAAATCAAAACCACAATGAGATACCATCTCATGCCAGTTAGAATGGCGATCATTAAAAAGTCAGGAAACAACAGATGTGGGAGAGGTTGTGGAGAAATAGGAACACTTTTACACTGTTGGTGGGAGTGTAAATTAGTTCAACCATTGCAGAAGACAGTGTGGCGATTCCTCAAGGATCTAGAACTAGA
The DNA here is from genome assembly GCF_029289425.2 of Pan paniscus. Taxonomy (NCBI): domain Eukaryota; kingdom Metazoa; phylum Chordata; class Mammalia; order Primates; family Hominidae; genus Pan; species Pan paniscus. Next base: position 115,255,341 of record NC_073253.2, on the reverse strand, counting down.
AATATCATTTGACCTAGCAATCCCATTACTGGGCAAATACCCAAAGGATTATAAATCATTCTATGATAAAGACACATGCACACGTATGTTTATTGCGGCACTATTCACAACAGCAACGACTTGCAACCAACCCAAACGTCCATCAGTGATAGACTGGATTAAGAAAATGTGTCACATATACACCATAGGATACTATGCAGCCATAAAGAAGGATGAGTTCACATCCTTTGTGGGGACATGGATGAAGCTGGAAACCATCATTCTCAGCAAACTATCACAAGATCAGAAAACCAAATACTGCATGTTCTCACTCATTAGTGGGAGTTGAACAATGAGAACACATGGACACAGGGAGCGGGACATCACACACCGGGGCCTGCAGTGGGTAGGGGGCTAGGGAAGGGATAACATTAGGAGAAATATCTAATGTAGGTGACGGGCTGGTGAGTGCAGCAAACCACCATGGCACATGTATACCTGTGTAACAAAACCGCACATTCTGCACATGTAACCCAGAACTTAAAGTATAATTTTTAAAAATGAGAAAAGAAAGAAAGTAACTCTTGTGAAATGGTTTAAGGAAATATCATTCTTATTTAAAAAATAAAAGTTAAAAAATGTGAAGTATCAAAGGCTGCAGTCCAGGAAATGACTATGGCTTAGATCTGATTTTTAGAACCACCAGACACTTGATTCATTGAATAAATATTAACTGTGCACCCATCATGTGCAAGGTATTGTAATGGGTGCTAAGTCTAAATATAGAACAAAATAGGCATGATTCTTACTCCTTTGAAGCTTACTATCTATATTTGTTTCAGATGAAAACAAACAAATGAAAACGATTCATAAAATTATTCTGCCAGTGCCCTACTTACTCATCAAGAACGAAAATTTTGATGAAAGGTAAAATCTGCCTAATTTATGATGTGAAAATATACACAGGTCACATGTGCCTTTAGTAAAAAATGTGAATCTTTAGAAAGCCAGGTGCCTATATAAATTCTTTTCATGAGGCAAACATAGGCAAACTAACCATTAACACAGGTAATGAGAAAGAAAAAAGAAATACTTGTGTTGCATATAATATGAAGTTGACTGGAAAAGTAGAATGTAATAATTACATTTCTGCAGAATTGTTTTTTTTCAATCTGAGAAAACTAATTGAAGATGATGGGTGTGGCCCAGAACCAGTGCCCCATATCTGTTGGAGGGAAATGTCTTCCCAAACACTCACATGTGTCCCATGCACTCCAGAGCAACTGCCCTGTCACTCATCAGCCCTGCTTTCATCTTGTATATTTAAGGAGGTTAAAGGTTAATATTATAAAAATGAAGAAATCTAAGACACTGTAAGGTGTGTTTTGCTAGCAGAAATCTAATATTAAACTTCAAAAACTACTTGAACATTCCCTTTTTTTTATTAGAGAGATATATATGGCATGAATATATTTACAAATGTGGAGATTATGAAGAGTTATCTCCAAGAGTGTCAAGAAACCTCTAAATCCTCCTAGTAATTGTCCACTTGCATTACCCATAAGTCTTGGCTTCCACCCTCTCTGGTACGTAAGAGCAGTCAGAGCAATCCTCTGTCATGAATATTTAGAAATCTGCTTAAAAAGCTTTACCAAAAATGATTGCTGGTGACCTGCCTTGATATTCCTGGGTCCTTTTTGCATACTTTGTCAGGGCCTACCAGGATTAAATTCTGGTGGTATTTAGTTGGTGATTCTGTTCCAGATTTTGGAAACCAGAACAGTCTCTTGAGGAACAACTTCCTATTAGGGCTAATTTATACTGTAGTGCAGAACACTCTTGAGACTGAACAAGGGAATCATTGCTAAGTATGCCAAAAGAAGAGTTATAAACTAGCAAGCAGCAGCTTATAGTCACCCTAGCTGAGTTTTCAATCAAGGTCACTGAATGCAGAGTCTAGGATATTTGCTTCTCTTAAATTGCAGAGCAGAAACACAAATCCAAAGGAAGGGGAGGATGGTGATACAACATGAGGAGACACGTACAATGTGTAGAGCTCGTGGCTGAGCCCTGTGCATTCTCACCTGTTTAAACTACTAGAGCAACTGAAGAAGGAAAAAGACCTGATCTGACAACTTACTTCCCACACACTGTTCACCTCCCTCGGATGCAGATATGTAGCATACAGGCTTTCATAGTTAGTTCATGGTGAGGATGACATTGACCCATGAAACATGCAATCCCATAATTAAAACAATCATGCCATGTTAAAGCAATAACATTATACAAGAGTGATTTTTGCAAACTCACTTATCTAGAAGTTGTGACTTTTGGGGGTGCTTGGGAGAATTTAGACTAGTATAATTTACCAATTATCTATTTTAAATAAAATTTATTTTCTACTTATTTCCTACACTACAGAGCTTTTTGTGTCACCAGGACTCTATCATTAAGGTTATTTATGTAGCCCAGGGTTATATCTCTGTCTGATATACCCAACAGGGTCTCAGATCATCTCCCATACCCAGGTGCTATAAATAAGTGTGAATTTCTCCCTAAAAGCCTATCAGAAATTCTCAGGTTATGCCAAGACTATTGGTGTTTATTCCTGGCACAGAGTCATAACAGTATTTGAGCAAATTACCTTTGAGAATTATCTTTGTTACTGATTCACTGCCAATATGAAAAATCATGAAATTGAAATATATATTCTTTCTATCCTTTCTTTCGTTTCTTTATTTCTGTATTTATTCCAACCATTGTTTGTGCCTACTATGTACTAGGCATTGTGTAAAGGACACAATGATAAAATACAGTGTGGCTTCTGCCCTGATAAAACTTTCCATTTAGTGAAGGAGATAGACCACAAACAAGTAAACAAACATAAGGTGCAAAGCTATAGTCTGAGCCACTAGAAAATAAAATGGGGACATGTTTAGATAAAATGGTCAAAGGAGGCCCTTAGAGAAGGTAAAATTTAAGTCCTGCAGGGAGAGTCTCTACTTGCTCCATTTTTCGCTATCCTTAGATTATCTCTCTTTTTTATTTCTTCAAATTTCTAATTTAAGTGTCATAACCTTATGCATTTTCTTCTTTCTCATTCATACTTATTTGATTTCCTTATTAATTTAATCCAATCTCTTTGCCCCATCTTACCGTGGTCACTGTGTATCGAGCCTCTCAGGATGAAATTCATAAGGAAATCAACCATTTTTCTCTGGTATGTGGAAATTTAAGTCAAAACTCTTCAATCATTATTTACCTCATGTTCATAACTGTCACATTATACTGGAAAACGCTGTTTAAGATGTGAAACAAGCATATTCTGTAACCATTGATTTTGAATTTCTTGTCTAACCAGGATCTTTCTTTTTTATAGAAATTGAATTAGCCTGTAAGGCTGCTTATCCCATAAACATAACTTGGTTTTCTTTTCTTCTTCCCTTCTGATTCAAAATTGTTATGGGAGATGTCTGAACACTGACAAAGCATCTGCAACATCACATCTCAGCATTAGAAGCAGAAGTTATTATAACCAGTTTATATAGACAAGTCAACAAATTTGTTAAACTGTATGCTGTGGAAGATATTGGCATAGCCTTTTCCATTCAAGTCTACAGTCCAGCAGGCACATGAAACATGTGCCTTCATTACTATGTAATCCAAATGTATCCAGCCCTCACTAGTGTAGTGATAATAAATAGAGTTCATATTAACAGTAATAACTCTAATTTTCCTAACTTTTACCTGATTGCTGAAGCACAGCCTTCCACCTCACCCTGAATCCACACAAATATTTCTGCAATGGTGTCTCCCAGGTGCTCTATTCTGTTCCTCCCAGGTGATACTGGTATTATTTAGCTTCTGACAAGCACTGTGATCTCACATAGCGAACATGGTTCTTTTCATTTTTATTTATAACCCATTCCTCTGGCACCCTGCTTTGCTATGGCACCTAGCTGATTTTACCTGACTCCTTCTTTCCTTGGCATGAGTGTTCTCCAAAGAGGAACCTCAGGGTGCATGCAAACAGTGCATGCTGTCCCATCACCTAATCGGTGGGCTACACTTGGCTGAACACAGCATAGGTGGTCACTGTTTATTCTGACCACACACCCCGAGGCCTTTTACAGCTGTCGCCAGGAGTTAAAGGGGGCCAGCACAGTGGGATGCTCAGCTTCCCCAGAGCTGCCAGTCTAATCAAAAGTGTTAAGGTGGCGCCTCCACATGTGGTGTAAGCTCCATTCCTCAACAAAATGAATTGAGATCATGCTCCTGTTGGCCTTCTCCCTCCTATATCCGAGGTCAAGAGGAAGACTGTATAATGAGACAGAGACTACATCTCAAGATTATGTCAAATCCTCTTGACCATCCAACAGGGAATCCCAAAATTCAATCACTCCCTATCTCCCAAATTCACACTCTTGTCACAATTGTTTTATTCCAACAATGCAAATCGGATCCCCTAATTCTTTCCTCAATACTCTTCTTAACTTCTAAAAATTTTTTGTTAAGTGATGATGAATGGAGAAGGATATTCCAGCATAAGAAAAAAAAATTGGCAAACAAAGCACAGTCAAAATCACAGAATTTATGTAAGAGGTGAAAAGCATTTCAGGGGAAAAGAAGGTGGGGGCCAAAGCTTGGAAAACTACCTATCAGATATTATGTTCACTACTTGTGTAAGGGAATCATTAGAAGTTCAAACCTCAGCGTCACACAATATACCCACGTGGCAAAACTGCACATGTACTCCCTGAATCTAAAATAAGATAAAATAAAACTCCAAAGCTTTTCAAAGTTATACTATCATGATAATTTATTTTAATGAAAGACAAAAAAAGGGGAAAGTAGTTTGCTTTGACTAGAATGTAAACTTTAGGAGTAGAAAAATTGAGATAAAAACTCTGGAAAATGGAGTAGGATTTATAGTCAATGTGCTTTAATGTTAGAGTCAAAGTTTAGACAACATTCTGCATGCAGTATGGAATTAATAAAGGATTTTAAACACAGAAAGGATAAAATCGGACTGGAGAGATTCACTAGAGTAGGGAGAAAAGGGAAAAAAGGAGACTATTCTAAAAAGCTGTTGCAATTTTTCAGGTGAGAGATTGTGGGGTACTTAACTAGGCAATGCTGTAGGATGTTTTTTTTAATAAGGATATAAGCTTGATATAGTCATAGAAAGTGAGATAGCAAGTCTTGATGATTGAATAAAATTATGAGAAAGGAGAGAAATAGAGATGACAAGATTTGTATTCTGAATGGCTTTAAGTAGAATAAAGAACACAAGATGGGGAAGATGTATTAAGGATTTTTATTTGGAAGTGTATTTGAGAAAACATGCTGGAAAAATATGTTTGTGGCCCAGGAGAGATGTTTAAGCTGAAACTATATATTTGTGATTTTTATGATTAATGAGCATAACTGTAGAGTATCTGCCCACTGGGTTAGGAATATACAGAGAGCAGCAAGCAATGATAGAAAGAAATATCTTGAAAATATTCAGAGAGGTGGAGGAAATGATGTCATCATGCACTTAAGGAAGAAGAGGAAGAAAATGAGAATAGAAGAGTAGTCAGGGATGAAACTTTGAAGTTTGGTAAGTCAAAGCCAAATGACAACAAGCTCTGTATAGTGAATGAATTGATCAAGGTCATTAGAGTAGAAGATGTAAAAGATTAGTGAGGTCATAGTGATCATGAGTCATTAACATGGGTGCAGAAAGAACAACAGCAGGGGTTTGGGTTAAGAGAAAGAGCTATACATATGCACAATGCATTAAGGCTATATAAATGCAGAAGGCACCGAGAAAAGTAATAGAAAAATGTGGTTTATTTCTGTGTAATTAGTTAAGCAGATGAAACAAAAGTATTAAATAGCTTTTAATTTTTAGATTAATGATTCGACAAATATAGTTAATGAGGCTCAGAAAGGGCTGCAGGGCCCTATAATAAGTCAAATATATGAGAAAAGAAATAAATGAGCTACCTGTAGAATCATAAAGAGAAATTATCATCCATTGGCCTTGAGTGATTATACATTCAAAAGTCAAAATTTTGTTTCATATGATTTAGTTTCTTATTATGTGGTGTTTCATTTTTATGAAACATTTAGAATTTCTTAGTGGAATAGCAATCACTGATATGAATATTACTTGCCATGAAAAAAAAGTGATGAACTTGATAGTGATTAATGGCTTCCATTACACTCAGAATTTAGGTTGAATTGCTGGCTCTGGTGATAATAGCAGAAAACTCTGCAAAAGAGGAACCAACATTTTAACATATTTTAGAAGTCCCAGATTTGGACTACATGAGTTTTTTACTTGTACTTCACTATACAATATAAGTCTGTATATCTATCTTAAATTATTAGGTTCATAAATATATCTATCTTAAATATATATGTCTATATTTTAAATAATTATGATCTTTTTAAGTAAAGAATAAAATAAAGGAAATCATTCATATTTATTGTCAATAAAAGCCATTGGTCAGGTTTTTCATCTTTTGGTTTCTTTTATAGTATTAATCCATTTTCTATTTAATACCTTGGGATTTAACCACATGATTCACTACACTTTGATGATAATTTTATAACTGAAGCTTGGAACCATCTCTCCAAAAGCCTATCTCAACATTAAATATTAAGATATCACGTTAAAAAGGTAAGAGACACAGGCAGCAGCAAAGATAATTAATGTTACAAGGAAAGAACTACACAGAAAAATAAATGATCAAAGGATAATTCCGGGTTGTCAAGAATTTTTTTAATATTTCCAAGAACAGAAAAACCCCAGTCCTTTGCACCCATTTCCTTCTTCCCTTATTCTGCGGATCCAATCTGCCTCTAGCATGCAAGGCAATGCTTAGACCTCAAATGAATGTATGGGGATTTTCTTTACAACTTTTGTTGTGATCATTGTGCTTTGCTTTCAGAACAGAGGAAATGGGAGTTGCTAGTTGTCAAGTACATTTATGTAACAAATGTTTGTTTGCAAATATCTTACCTTAGGGAAAGAAGAGATGGGAGTTTTCAGTTGTCAAGTTGATTTTAGCATTGAATATATTGTTTTAAGAAAACAAGCATAAGCTTGTATTTGTCAACAATTGCTGACAATAAAAATGTGTTTATTTCAAGTGTGACTGTATTTTATCTTGCTAAGGAGTCAGAAGTTAATGAGCTGATAAAAAATAAATTTCCCACTTCTGGTGACTGAAGTAGAAAAAAGATAGTCCAAGAAGATCAAAACCTGTGAGAGGAGAGGAACTGCACCAAAGGGCCCATCCTGCTGGTCTGGAGCTTGCTGGAGATCCAACACAACTCTCCCACATTTGAATGAATGTTAGGACCATGACCCACTAAGACAGGTCCAGTCCAGTGAAATTGCTCACTATCAGAGCTATTCCCATGACTCCTAGATGAAGACCATTGGCCTCTGCTTGAAACAGATTCATTACTACAGGAAAAGTAGCAAACTGGATGTTCCCATTTTGAATTCTGGATATTAACATCCATAATCCAATAAGAAAGAGTCTTATTCAAATACTGAGAAAAGTGAGTGCTTCAGTTTGCCTAAACAGTTTTCTTTAGGGAGGTTGAAAGAGGAAGCTTCCATGATTAGAATATTTGGAGCACCCTCTAAACTCCTTATTAGGACTACGACTTAATTTTTGGTAGCACATCTTAGGGAGGTCAGCAGTATTTTAGTTCCCTGAGTCTAACTGATGATAAGTAACCACAAAGAGTCCTGTATGCCCCAGGGAGCTTCTATTAGTACATGAAGCTCTGTAAGCAATGGGGACTGACTTCAAAGGATGCAATAACTATTCCTATATATGGTTAGGCTTGTCTGGATACTCCCTTGGATCAGCTCCTGACTCCCATTTATGGGTCAACTTTACATTCTGAGAGTGAAATCCTCCATTGTCACAATTTATTCATGAACTTTAACCAAGTGAAGCAGTAACTCGAACAACAAATTTATTCTGGTAACAAAAAATTCTATTAATCCATTCCCTCTACTTTTACTAAAGTTAGAAATCATACTCAGATGAGAATTTAATATTTTTCTAATCACAAAAATGAAAATGAAATATTTCTAAATCCACAGGATTAAAGAGCTCTTTTCAGTGTTTCATGTTTTGAAATTATTTCATTACACAGCAGTGTTATTAGTCTTTCTGGCTTCTTCACCAAACTTGAATGATCAGGCATCCTGTCTGTTGCTTTCCTTATAATGTGTTCTTCAACAGTGAGTCAAAGATAGATGTCAAGCTTGAAGTAAAGGTTCATTTACTTTCATGTATTATTCAGAGAAAGCCTCTGATGATTATGTAAGATGCCATTATAATTAATTATCAAATGGATGAGTGAATTTTAAAATGAGGCTATAATTCATTGACCAGAATCCTGTTCACCATTCTTCAATTAGGGTGGGCCTTTTCCATGTTGGATTAACATTCTTCTTTCTCCTTAATTGATCTCTTGTCATCCTTGAACAAAAAGTCATTTGTTAGTGCAGGAAGCAGTCAAAGTTAAACAAGGAGCCTACTGATTTGAAGGGCTCTGTGTCATAGAAAATGTCATGTGCAAGGTGCTTGCAATAGATGAAAATGAAAAACACACACCACACCACACACACACACATACACACACACACACACACACAGACAAAACTCCATGCTGGGAATTATGTTAATCAGTGTTGATATTCAAAATATGTAACAACTGTAGAGGCAGCATGGGCACCAACCATCAGAATGAATGCAATGTCTAATCAGAATGAGCATTGCACAACCTGCTGGTAGAGCTATACTGATACATCTGATTGCATTAGCCTTGAAGAATATAATTGCTCCATTCATTACTAATTTACTTTACAATGACAAGGTCATTGATAACTTTTAAGCAGAAAATTCTATAACTCTGTAATTTTCATTGACATTTTTAGTGTAAACTGAGAGTAACAACCTCAAATGCTACAGGACAAGGCAGGAATTAAAAGCCAGGAAGTGCACAAGAGAGCTGGAAGTGGCAAAGCCTGCAAAACAGGAGACTGCATTCCTCAACCAAAGATGTTCAATTTAAAATATTTTTAAAACTGCTGGCCAGGAAATACAACATAACTCACATTCTATCTTAGGTTCAAACTAATGAGCATGCCAAACTCCAAAAAACATCTTCAAATGCTGTAATGTTCTCCAATTTAACCTAATACTTGGGAAATATGTTGTATTCTCATGATGGACTATGTTATTATGTCACAAAAGTTAAATAACTTATAATAAAATTTAAATAAAAATCAAAGAAAAAATTTCCTAACGTTTCTCTTAAACTGCGAATGGTCAGGAACTGTGCCTTATATCATTCTCGTACTAGCACAGTGCTTCTTACTCTATATGTAAACCAATGCATGTGCATTGGATATAGAATGAAGAATGGTTTATTGTTTGTTTGTTTGCTTGTTTGCTCTTTAACTATTTTAACAAAAGAGGGTTTTAATTTTTTCCTGAGTGAATGATGATAAAGTAGAAACAGAAAACTATTTCATGAATGCCATTATAAATCCTCAAGGGTAACAGAAAAGTAGAGCATTATTACTAAGTTACAGGTCAGGTCAAATTACCCAATATGCACTTAGAGAGGTGAGGCAGAGAAAAAACAGATCTGACCACATATACCACAAATTATTTACCATTTAAGAAAATGGCCAACTCCATGTAAGCAAAAACCCTCCAAAAGCATCTTGAAACCCACAAAGCTATCCAGAATTGATACACCCCATTATACAGAATTGACAAGTCCCATTCATTCCGTGGGATTTTATGAGCACCATAGCAAATTTGTGAACACAATATGGACCTAATGCAGAAATTTCCTGAGCATGCCTCAATCCTAAAGGGTCTTCCAGGAAATACTTTCAATTACGGAATGAAGGTAAAGAAACCCATAGCTTGAGAGGGATCACTGGAACAGAATATTGTGCACAGTTCTTCGTGGGCTTGATAATTCTCCAGCACACATTATAAAACTGAAAAATCTGAAGAATTCTTCATTTAATCCCAATGTCTTGCTTTATCTTAAACCTCAAATCTATAATTTTGCGGCTGAAAATCAAATCAAAAATTTAAGGAACGTAGGTAAGGTGAATAGATGGAAAAAAGAGAGAGAATTAGGCTAACGCAATACAATGACATTCGTGCTTGATCATTGTTATTGTCCAGTGACGACTACATCCCAAGGTCTTGGATGAAGAATAAAAATAAATTGCAGACACTAATGAAAGGTTTCTTCAAGGCAACAGAAATTAAAGACATTGATCTCATACCAAAAAAATTAACAAAACACTTTTAGAAGTTTGACTGTACAAAAGTAGAAACTACACCATCTACTACTTCTAATTCGCATTTAAAAAATGTATTTTGAGATAACGCTGGTCTATCACACTAACTGATAACAGTTCATTTCTTGCCGCTATGGCAGCCAAAATGTGTAGTAGGTGATTAAAGACCAGCATCTCCCTATTTTGACATGTGATGAAGTCTAAAAATATTTTTTATACAAGAATGTGTAATAGCTACATTAATCAGCTCTTCAAATCATTTAATTCTCAAGATGATACTACAGTTTTTTATCCTTCCCTTGTCTATTAGTTTCTTAAAAAGAAAAATGTCATATAATGAGTAAAGTTCATGTTTAAGTTTCTACTCTTAAATAGCTACCAATTTTCAAATGCCTTGATATAAGAGAAACTGTTAATTGCATCAATAAAATCTGTATCAAAGATAAAGTTTTAGCCTGAGAAATTCAGTATAAACCAGAGAATAAATATGTTTATTCCCAAAATATTAACAAAATATATTTAGAAGTTCTATCATGTCTTGAATAGATGCATATATCTATCTTCATAAAAATAATCATTCTGAGTCATTTTACTCATGTCAATAAAATCTATATTTAAAAAATAAAATCACATATATTCTTAATTCTATTATAAGATGTCAAGAATATTATTCTGTCTCTGCCATTTCAACTAAATAATAACATAGTAATTCTGGTATAACCAGTAATTTTACACACAACCCTAATTTAGTCTCTTTAACTTATATGACTTGAGTAAACAAAAGGTTTTTGCAATCTAGAAAAGTCCATATATTGAGAGCAATTTTTACATGAAGGCTACTAACTAAAGAGAATAAAATTTTTCCATTGGTCTTTAGATTCACCATCCTCACCAAAAAACCCAAACCCTAATATATAGAAATAGCAATACTTTGAAAAGTATTCACAGAAAAGTATTCAAGTGAGAAAATAATTACAATAAATGGGAAAATATCCCATGCTCTTTTGAAGATTTAATTAACTCCAAATTAATGTGTTAATTTTATAAAATTCCAGTAAAAGTTTTAAATGAGTATTTTAGAAACTTTTTTGTTATATATATGTAAGGTATACAACATGATGTTTTGCTATATATGCACATAGTGAAATGATTACCACAGTCAAGCAAATAAACATATCTATCACTTTATATAGTTACCTTATTTGTGGGGGGTAGGTAGGTAACAGGTCCTAAAATCTACCATTTTAGCAAATTTTTAGTATATAATATTATTAACTACAGTTCCCATGCTGTACATGAGATCTCTAGGCTTATTCATCTTATATAACTTGACCTACATCTCCCCATCTCTTCCCCCTCCATGCCCCTGGTAATCACTGTCATACTCTTTGTTTCTACATACAGTATTTGACTTTTTTTCCCCAAAATTTCTCTAAAATCATGCAGTATTTGCCTTCTTCTGTGTAGCTTATTCCACTTAGCATAATATCCTCCATGTCCATCCATGTGCCACAAATTGCACTATCTCCCTTTTTAACTCTGAATATTGTTCCATCATACATATATACCACAATTTCTTTATGCATTCATTCATCTATGAACACAGGTTGTTTTCATATCTTGGCTGTTGTAATAATGCTACAGTAAACATGGGAACTCAGCTATCTCTACAAGGTGCTAATTTCATTTCCTTAGGGTATATAGCCAGCAGAGGTATTGCTGGGTCTTATGGTAGTGTTATTTTTAGTTGTTCAAGGAACCTTCACACTGTTTGTCATAATGGCTATGCCAGTTTACATTCCCACCCACCAAAAGTGTACAAGAGTTCCCTTTACTGCACACCCTCACCAAAACTTTTTATCTCTTGTCTTTTTGATAGTAGCTGTTCTAACAGGTGTGAGGCAGTATCTCACTACGGTTTTATTTAATTTGCATTTCCCTGATGATTAGTGATGTTGAGCACCTTTTCATATACCTATTTGTCATTTCTATGTCTTCTTTGGAAAAATGTCTACTGAAGTCTTTTGACCATTTTTTAATTGGGTTATTTGGATTTTTTTTTTTTAAGATGGAGTCTCGCTCTTGTCACCCAGACTGGAGTGCAGTGGCGCAATCTTGGCTCACTGCAACCTCCACCTCCCAGGTTCAAGTGATTCTCCTGCCTCAGCCTCCTGAGTAGCTGGGATTACAGGTGCCCACCACCATGCCTGGCTAATTTTTGTACTTTTAGTAGAGATGGGATTTCACCATGTTGGCCAGGCTGGTCTCAAACTCCTGTCAGGTGATCCTCCCACCTTGGCCTCCCAAAGCGCTGGGATTACAGGCATGAGCCACTGGGCCTGGCCTATTTGTTGTTGTTGTTGTTGTTGTTGTTGTTGTTAAATTGCTTGAGTTTCTTATGTATTTTGTATATTAACTGATATGGGTTGGCTGTGTTCCCAACCAAAACTCATCTTGAATTGTAGCTCCCATAATTCCCACATGTGGTGAAAGGGACCCAGTGGGAGATAATCGAATCATGGGAGCAGTTTCCCCAATACGGTTCTTGTGATAGCAAATGAGACTCATGAGATCTGATGTTTTTATAAGGGGTTTCTGCTTTTGCCTGGTTCTCATTCTGTTTCGCCTGCTGCCATGTAAGATACACCTTTTGCCTTCCGCCATGATAGTGAGGCCTCCCCAGCCATGTGGAACCATGAGTCCATTAAACCTCTCTTTCTTTATAAATTACCAAGTCTCGGGTATGTCTTTGTTAGCAGCATGAACAGACTAACACATTAACCCCTTATTGGATATGTGGTTTCCAAATATTTTCTCCCTTTCTATAGATTGTCTTTTCACTCTAGATTATTTCATTTTCTATGCAGAGGCTTTATAGTACAATACAATTCCACTAGTTTACTTTTTGTTTTTGCTGCCTGTACATTTCAGGTCATATCCAAAAAAATCATTGCCCAGACAAATGTCATGGGGCTTTTCTTTTCTGTTTTCTTCTAGAAGTTTTACGTTTCATGTCTTACATTTAAGTCTTTCATCCATTTTGAATTAATATTTTTGTGTATCATGTTAGATGAGGGTTCAATTTCGTTCTTCTGCATGTGGGTATCCAGTTTTCTCAGTACCATTTATGAAAAAGACTATCTTTTCACCATTGTGTGTTTTGGGCGCCCTATTTGAAGAACAGTTAGTTGTAGATAAATGGATTTTTTTCTCGGCTCCTTATTCTGTTCCATTAGTTTAAATGTTTATTTTTTTGACAGTATCATAATCTTTTGAGTACTATACCTTTGTAATATATTTTGAAATCAGGAAGTATAATGCCTCTAACTGTTCTTGTTCAAGATTGATTTGGCTACCCAGGGTCTTTTATTGTCTCACATAAATTTTAAGATTTAGTTCATTTCTGTAAAAAAAATACTATTGGGACTTTGACAGGAATCACGTTAAGTCTGTGTACTACTTTGGGTAGTATGGACATTTTAACAATATTAATTTTTCCAATCTGTGAACACAGGATATCTTTCCATTTATTTCTCTTCTTCAATTATTCTTGTCAATCTTTTATAATTTTATTGTACAGATCTTTCACTTTCCTGGTTAAATTGATTTCTACTTATTATTTTCAATGCTATTGTAACTAGGCTTGTCTTCTTTATTTCTTTTTTGGATAGATTGCCATTGATGTAAAGAAATGCAACTGATTTTTCTGTGTTAATTTTGTATTCTTCTACTTTACTAAATTTATTTATTATAGCTAACAGTATTTTTGTGAAATCTTTAGAGCTTTTGCATGTAGAATCCTGTCATCTTCTAGTAGAGATAATTTTACTTCTTCATTCTTGATTTGGATGCCTTTTCTTCTTTTTCTTGTCTAATTGCTCTTGCTAGTAATTCCAGGGATGTTGAATAAGTGATGAGATCTGACATTCTTGCCTTGTGCCAGATCTTAGAGAAAAAACTTTCAATAGTTTCCCATTGATTATGACGTTAGCTGTGGGCTTTTCATCAATGCTCTCTATTTTGATGGGGAAATTTTCTTCTCTACCCATTTTATGGAGAGGTTTTACCATGAAAGAACATTGAACTTTATCAAATGCTTTTTTTCCTGTGATTTTTATCTTTCATTCTGTTATTATGATAGATCACAGTGATTAATTTGCATAGGTAAAGCCAATCTTGCATCCCAGAAATAAACTACACTTGATCATGCTATACAATCTTCCTGACGTGTTGTTGAACTTGGTTTGCTAGTATTTTCATCAGAGAAATTGGACCATCTTTTCTTGTGGTATCTTTCTGGCTTTGGTATCAGGGTGATGTTGGCCTCATAAAATAAGTTTCAAAGTAAGACTTCCACTTTGGTTTTTGGAAGAGTTTAAGAAGAATTGGTATTAATTCTTCTGTGAATGTTTGGTAAGGAAATTTACATATTCTCTAAAATATATGCTGAGAAAAAGAAGTTCAGAAATAGCAATGTCAACCATGAAATGCAAATAATACTTAACTTACCATACATTAAGAAATACTACAAAGCCATAGATGAGAACCCATGTAATACTGGTCCAAGAACACATAAATAAATAAATAAATAAATAAATAAATAAATAAATAAATAAATAAAGATAGAAAAAGAAACTCAGAAGTTGGAATGGTTGGATAAACGATGATAACACTAAATACGGAGAAGGATCTCTGAGCTCTGAGAAAAATAACAGCCCAATCTCAGGAGAGTCTATAGAACCAGAATAATCAGAGTGAAAGCCAAATCAGCCAGGGAATCCCACTGAGAATACGACTCAAGGAAAAAAAAAATAGACCGAAACTCTACAAGTCACAGATGTTTCTGGAGGCTAGCAGAGCTCCCAACAAGCAACATCCAAGTACAGAACAGGCTATATAATCTAAAAGACTCAGTGAAAAATGAAAATGTGGGTCCCACAGTACAGAAAGAAGTGACATTAAAAGTATTAAAATGTAAAGCCATTCCTTCCTTCCACAGTCTCTCTGTCTCAATTTGTTATGGTGTTTTCATTTGCTATGTAATGTTAATCTAAGTACATTTAAATTATTAGTAAAAATTTACCATTCATCTTTATATTGTTCAATACCAGTCCTAAATGCAAATATAAGAGCATTTAACTCATGCATGGAATTAACAAAATTTCAGGCTTCACTTTTTGCAGCTCATATTTGAATATATATTATAGTCTTACCAGAAGAGTGGAAAGTCTGCAGAAAACTAACACAACTGCTTTTATTTCACTTCTTGATGTATGCAAGATCTACTGATAGTCTTTAACTTTGCCTTATTGATGAGTAAGAAGGACTAACAAGAAAAGGAATTATGGGTTGCACTATTTCCTTTTCCTTCTCCTTCATCATGTTTTAGTGTAAGTGGTTGGGTAATGCAGGGAATTACAAAAGGCCATGATAGGGTCCTCTGGTCATTTGTGTTTCTTAGTGGTCATTTACATATTTCTACATTCAAAGCAAATTATGTTTGAAACAGAAAGCATGGCCTTTAGGGATGTTCACATCCCCACTTTCTCATTGGTAGATGTAACATGCTTACTGTGTACTCCTTTGAGTCTTACTGAACCTCCACATATTAATGACTGTGATAGAATGCTTAGATGGCCCCCAAGTGTTCTTCCCCTTGTTGTGCATACCTTTTCCAATTCCCTCACTTAAATGCAGTGGGCTGTGTGAATGTGATGGGATATTACTCCCATGATTATATTATGTTATATGGCAAAGGTGAAGGGACTTTGCAAATGTAATTAAGGTCCCAACTCAGTTGGTTGAAGTTAATAAAAAGATTGAGTATCCTAGGTGGGCCCTATATAATCAGATGAACCCTTTAAAAGAGAGACTACAGATCAGAAACTCCAAGCAACAGCAGAGACACTCTCTCTCCATCTCCCTACACTCCTCCTTTTTCCCTCCCATCATCAAACTATTGTTTTAAAACTTTGAAGAAGCAAGCTACCATGAACTCTACTGACATAAAGAAATGAATTCTACCAACAACATGAGGGAGCTTGAAAGCAGATCGTTCCCTCTCTAAGCCTCCCAATGAGAATGCAGCCCAGCCAACTTTGAATACAGCCTTATGAACCCTTAAGCAGAGGATCCAGTTAAGCAATGCCCAAATTCCTGTCCTACAGAAAGTGCTAGTAATGAATGTGTATTGTTTTAAACCACTCAGTTTGTGGCAAATTATTACACAGTGTACAAAACTAATATTTGGGTCCACTGGAATTGTGTGCTTATGGAGCACTGCAGTTGCTATATGTGAATAAGGCAAGAAGGAACAGTGCAGACACGCATATTGTGTGATGCTTACACACATTTGCTTACACACATGCACCATCATCCCATCGGAATTCACTTACAAAACACAGATGCGAATGTAAAATTATTATGAAGTTCAAATTAGTAACAGCAGAGCATGAAATCAAGCATAAAAACTTTCTATCATGGGGCCCTAGACAACTGCATGTTCATGAAGCTGGCCCTGCACAGTGGACAAGGACCAGGAACAAGTAAAAAATTACTTCAAAAACAGCATATCTTTCTCTGCATGATAAAATATTGTATGCTGTACCCTTTCCTCTCCCATGAAAGCAATACTGTCTTAGGGAGAGTAGTGAGCAATAAGGATAGCAATCTGAGTACAAAGCATTACCCAACCAGTTTACATGGCCACATCATACGTGCTTTACACTGAATTTTATACTTAATTATTTCACTGCTTTCTCTTCCCCAACCCCAACAAATGAGCACCAAGAGGAATACTAGATTTGTTAAAAAGAAAATTGCAAAAATGCATAATTGCATTTTCTCTGAAATCCAAGCTGCAGAGTGAATAATATATTCTGACCCCATTTTGCTCATGGCACAGGACTTAAACTATTTTTTAAACAAATCCTTTAAAGTTATATAACACCTTGAAGAGTGAATCCCTCCAACTCACTCTCTGGAATTGCATACAATCATCCTTTTAAGAACTTTTTGCTCCTGGAGACTCTGTAAGGACAAAGATTCTTAGAAAATATTTCTTGAAGAATTTTAAGTAAAATCATCAGTGGAACTTGGACAAAATCAACAAATTACTTAATGCCTAAAATATCACAAAATATTATCTTCTAACTGCTCTGAGGACAGAATTTACACGGAAGATTTTTGGGTTTTTTTGTTTTGTTTTGTTTTCTCAAACGACATTGGCATTTGGGAAAAAAAAATACAATAAGTGCTGAAATGTAAGTTATCCTATTCTTCTGAGGGAATGAAAACAGCTGAAGAAAAGGAATTCTGATGAAAAGTATTCCAAAGTAAATTCAGTCCCCAACCCTCTCTTAAGGATTACAACTCATGTGCATCAGATCCTAGATAGCTGAAAAAGTTCCAAAAGTCCATCCTTACACTTTACTGGGAATAGCTCCATCTGCAGTCATACTGGCGTGGCTCAGAATAAATCCCAAAGATAATTCTAATTTCCTATGTCTGATTTCTTCTGCCTCAAATCTTACAGTCAACTTTTATTTTTCATATTTTAAACATTTTCTTCCCTTGACTCAACCTCCTTTTCCCAACACATCTCTATTTTCTCTTCCATTACCAAACTCCAGACTCTAGTAACCTTACACCAGAATCACTTCAATACTTCTACTATCTTCGTAAAGTCTTTTTTCTTCTAGGACATTTAATAGAGGACTACCTAATTAATCCCTCTAAAATGCTATCTCTAAAAATATCAGTGCTAAATTATTCAGCCTAGCATCAAAGTCTCTCCCCAACCTAGACTCTACCACCTTTTCGCCCTTGGTGGTTTCCTATGGGTTGAACACAAGGAAATAGCCCAAAAAGCCTCACCAGTTTTTCTGGGAGATACTATTTCTCTTAGATAAATTAAATCTGACTTCACATTTGTAGATTCAATTCAACTTTTCTTAGTCCTCTATTATATGCCAGGCACTATGCTTGACACTGGAGAAGCAACAATGAGTGAGACATGACCCTGACTTTGAAGAGCTCACTGTGATGGGTAGGAGAGTTTAAAGGGCTCCCCAACCCACCTCGTCACCCCTATTTCTACCACTACAAAATATGTGGCAACTGCTAGAGGGGATTATTCGTAAAATGTTAAGAGAGCACAAATAAGGGAGTTGAGATTAGAGAGAGTAGATGTACAAAGACCATGCAAAAGCTACAGTAGGTTATTTATTTATGATCCTGATTAGGGTTTCTAGTCCTAAATGATATGCAAAATAAGAAAAAAAAGTCTTCCTATATAACTACAAGGTTGCAGATCCCTAAATTAGAATAGAAGCAGAGAAGAGGGAAAGGCAGGAGCCAATCTAGAGTAATGAATAACTTACAGGACTCTGTGAATAACCATATGGGAGAGAGAATTAAAGGCAAGAATTAAGCTGGATTCCAAGTTCTCAGGTCTGAGTGCCTGAGGTAAAATAGGATGTTTGAGTGGCAAAACAGTCAGAATAGAAGGACAGCTGGAGAGGGGGAAGGTAGTGTGGCATTTTGGATGTACTTATGGAAGAGATGTCTCTACTTGTAGCAGGAATTTAAAAATGAGACCTAGAACTCAGTTTTGATGTATACTTGGTGACATGATAAAAACATGAAGAAAGAAGTGGTAAAAGAAGAGCAAAAAGCCAAGAACAGAATTTTAGAAATCATCCGGATGTGAAGTCAACAGAACATGATGAAATCAAAATAAGAACATAAATAAGGAGCAGCCAGAAAGTTAAGAAGAGACACACCACATAATCTAGAACCTTTCAGTCTTATCATACGTTACTTTAAAATAAAGACCACGAATTATCCTCTGCTCTAGCAAATTTTCTCCCTAAAGGCACTTCTTTGGCCATTTGTTAGTGGTCATGAAAGTGGGGTTAGCTTTAGAAAATTCTTTTCAAAATATGAAGCAGGGAATCTTTATAGTACACACAAGGGTATGTTTTTAATTATGAAATGAAAATATAAAAGAAAATCTAATGAAATGCACTATAATTCACTTACATTTTACTGAGAAAAATGTACATGTGGCTTCTCTCCAGCTGATTTCACTGCTCCCGATAGTCACACTGGGGTAAATTGCCACCAGCAAGCTTTATACTTCAAAACAATCAAAATAAAAGAATATGAGGTTCTACATAATAAATATAGGTCTGCATTTAAAGCCAATGTGTTTTATATTTTTAGTCATAAGCACAGGTCTCTTTATATTAATGTTGAAAGGACCTACAAATAGTTCATAAATTTAGGCCTGTAAAACTGCATACCTCCTACTGATACACAATACTGCTAGTTTTTATAAGCCTTCTGTGAAGCAGAGTCCTCAACTCTAAAGGCCACAGAAGGATGTTGACTAGGACTGGCCTATGCCTAAGGGACAAATAGTTCAAGTGAAGTCAAATATTAGCACTAAGAATTGAAATGTAACCTAACCAACCTACAAATCAAAGTTTTATGATAAATTATTTTTCTTAAATGAGGCGCAATAGGATTTCAGTATCAGACATTGTCAAAACTCCAGCTCTGCTTCTTAATAGCTATGTGATCTTGAAAATGTTAGGAGATCTCGGTTTCCATATATGAGAAATGGATGGTTGTGTATAACTTGCAGGGTCATTGGGAAGGTTAAAAAAGATAGCATATATAAATTGCCTACAACAGAGCCTAGTCCATATATCTGTGCAATGTAATTGGGTGGACTAGTTTTAAAGAATAACATTAATTTTGTTTGATCTCTTTTTCTCTTCCACAATTTTTTCTACTTGTATTAACAAGAAACCAGCATTTTTGTAATCTGACATTTTCTAGATTCCATATGATTAATGCAATTTCCAGCAAACTTTATGGTTAATTTCTCTAGCTTTTATGGCCATCTATGATTAATGCTTTCTTAGCTAGTAATAAATGTGATAATGTTATGAGTTCTGTAACTTGAAGCATTATAAGTAGAACAAAATGAGATGATTTATGCAATTAAAGACAGGTAGGACAGCCCACACTTGACCCCCATTCAAAAAATATAAAATAATTTAAAATAGGAGTGCTGGCCTGTTTAGAAGAGAAAAATACATCATGCAAAAAAAAGAAACTGTGCTTTAAAAACGTTGTCTGAACCTTTTTACAAAATACAGCATGCTCAGTAACAACATGGCTTTTTTTAGTCAGATTTGCTTCAAGTGAGTCATCGAAGTTCTCTGTGCCTCAATTTCCTTTTCTGTTAAATAATAATGGCAATATTTAAACATTAAATGATTAATATATAAGCTATATAACTGTCAAGAGTAGTTATTTCTCAACAGTTTGTTGTTATTCTTTCGAGATTCATCCGGGTCCTGCGAACAAACAGAAAAAACTCAGCTAAGGTTATGAAGAGAATTTAATGTTGGGGCTATTTTCAGAGGTGTAGGGACCAATAAGAGATATTGAAAGACCCAGGACTGTCAACAATCAGAAGCCATCATTACGACAGGATCTGTAGAGGTAAGCAAGGGGAAGACAATTCTAGCCAACCTGGTGGTCATAAAGGGTTGCGGAACTACAGTACTCAAAGGGAAGGGGAGAAATATTTCTATTTTCAACTGACTGAAGCCAACAGAAAGCTAGAGGGCAAAGAACTGTACAGCCAAGGTGCTGGAGTCCATGGGAATCATCCTCCATGGACAGGCTCTCCAAGGGCAGAGAAGAGCAGAGAATCAATCGGGGGGTTGGAGGGTTAAACAGAGTCTATCCAAGCTAAATTACAATTGAATAATTAAATCAAACCCTGTATTCCTCATAGTTACACTGAGGCCAGACCCTTTATTTTGCTCACTGGACTCCATTCTCAGTTCTCCATCTATTCCAAGTCCTTTTTTTGGCGGGGGACAGACTTAGTGTGATGGCTGTGCCACAACTGTTATCTTCTGGGTTCTTGATCAGTGAAGGGTAAGCCTTCATTTTGAGGCATTTCTGCTTCTCTTTTACTGCTCCAATTCATAGTCAAAAGGAATACAATTCTTGATGATTAAAAAGTACGATAAGTCTGATAAATCTGTTGTCAGTTTGTTCATGCAAAAGATAGAGTGTAAAAATCTAATGAGCCTTTTAACATTTTTGTGACTCCTTGGCAAACAAAGCAATGGCTCATTTTGGTTTTGCTTATTTACTATACTCTCCTCTATAGAATGATTCATAATGCCAACATTTACCTTTAGCCAAAGCTTTTACATTCAATCAGCAAACCACTTAAATACATCAGCCTGAATCTTGATATCAGTAATCTGGGTGAATTGGTATAAATTTTTGTTTCAGGTGTTTAAATTATTAATTTATAACAAGAGGAATTTTAAAAGAGACCAAATCTACTCTACTGTTTGGGGGGGTGTGTGTACATATAATAGTTAAAATGAAAAAGCATTATGTGATTTTGTTACAAACTTCTCAATAACCTCTCAAATTAGGTATTTAGAGAAAAATTGTGAAAGACTTAGAAATGGAACAGAAAAGGCTTGTGGGAGTTCTCAGTGAAAAACTAGGCATTTCCTAGGATACACCCTTCCTCATTATCTATCAGATCCATGCCTTTCATTGACAGAACTGTTTACTACTCTGTATATTGTAAATAACTGATCAAAATGGAAATAATTATTTTTCTGAGTTTTTTTAACAATACATAATATTTGCATATATTTTTGTGGTATATATGATATATTACTACATGCATAGAATGTGTAATGTTTAAGTCAGGATGTTAAGGTATCCATTACCACAAGCATTTATTATTTCTATGTTTGAGAACATTTCAAGTCAACACTTCTGTTATTTTGAAATGAACAATACATTGTTTTTAACTATAGTCACCCTACAGTACTATTGAACATTAAAACTTATTGCTTTTATCTAACTATATGTTTGTACCCATTAACCAACTTCTCTTTATCCCAGCCTCTGGCAACCCCCATTCCACTCCCTACTCCCATATGAACATCTTTTTTAGCTTCCATATATGAGTGAGAACATGTAATATTTGTCTTTCTGTGCCTGGCTTGTTTCACTTAACATAATGACCTTCAGTTTCATCCATTTTGCTGCAAATGACATGATTTCATTCTTTTTTATGGCTAAATAGTATTCCATTGTGTAACTATATTACATTTTCTTTATCCATTTACCCATTAATGATATTTTCTTTATCTATTCATCCATGTAAGTCCACTTGGGTTAATTTCATATCTTTGCTTTGTGACTAGTACTGCAATATGCTGCAGAAATATGAGTGCAGTTATCCCTTTGATATACTGATAATCTTCCTTTTGAATAAATACCCAGTAGTGGGATTCCTGAATAACATGGTAGCTCTATTTCTAGTTTTTTGAGGAACCTCCATACTGTTTTCCATAATGGCTGTACTAATTTACATTTCCACCAACAGTGTGTAACAGTTCCCCTTTCTCCTCCTCACCAGTATCTGTTATTTTTTGCCTTGTTAATAACAGCCATTCTAATTGGGTAAGGTAATATGTTGTTGTTATTTTGATTTTCATTTAGCTGATGATTAACGATGGTGAGCATTTTTTTACATACCTATTGGCCATTTGCATGGTTTCTTTTGAGAAATATCTATTCAGATTCTTTACCCACTTTTTAATGAGATTGTTTGTTTGCTTGTGTGTTTTGCTCTTGCGTTGAGTTCCTTGCATAGTCTGGATATTTTGCAAATATTTTCTTTCATTCAGCAGGTTGTTTATTCACTCTGTTGATTATTTCCTTTGCTGTGAAGAAGGTCTTTATTTAATGTAGCCCCATTTGTCTACTTTTTGTTTTGTTTCCTATGCTTTGTGAGTCTCAGCCATAAAATCTTTGCCTAGACCAATGTCCTGGAGGGTTTCCCCTATGTTTTCTTCTAGTAGTTTTATAGTTTTGCTCTTATGTTCAAGTCTTTATTCCAATTTGAGTTGATTTTTATGTATGGTGAGATAGAGGTCTAGTGACCTAGGTCCTGCACATGGATTTCTAGTTTTCCCAGCACCATTTATTAAAGAAAGTACCTTTCCCCAGTATATGTTCCTGGCACCTTTGTTGAAAATTGGTTGGTTGTAAATACAAGGGTTTATTTCTATGTTCTCTGTTCTGCTCCATTGCTCTATGTGTCTGTTTTTATACCAAATCATGCCATTTTGGTTATTATAGCTTTGTTTTAACAGTATATTTTAAAGTCAGGTAGTGTGATGTGTCCAGTTTTGTACTTTTTGCTTAGGATTGCTTTGGCTATTCAGGCTCTTTGATTCCAAACAAATTTTAGAACTTTGTCTTTCTTGAAGAATATCATTGGTATTTTGATAGGGATTGCATTGAATCTGTAGATTGCTTTGGATAGTATTTTAACAATATTAATTATTTCAATCCATGAGCATGGGATGGTTTTCCTTTTTTTTTTTTTTTTTTTGTCCTCTTTAATTTCTTTCATCAGTGTTTTCTAGTTGTTCTTGTAAAAGTCTTCCACCTTTTCGGTTAAATTTATTTCTAGATTTTTTTTTTTGTATCTATTGTAGGTGGGAACACTTTCTTGATTTATTTTTCCACTAGTTAATGCTGGTATATAGAAATGCTACTCATTTTTGCATGTTGATTTTGTATCCTACAAACTTTAATGAAATTGTTTATTATGGCTTTTATGGTGGAGTCTTTAGGTTTTTCTAAATATAAGATCATATCACCTGCAAAGATAGACAATTTGACTACTTCATTTCCAGCTTGGGGTTTGTTTTTTTTTTTCTTCTTCTTTCTATTGCCTTATTGTTTCAGCTAGGACTTTCAGTACTATGTTCAATAAGAGTGATGAAAGTGGAGGCCGGGTGCGGTGACTCACGTCTGTAATCCCAGCAGTTCGGGATGCTGAGGCAGATATATTACCTGAGGTTAGCAGTTCGAGACCAACCTTGCCAACATGGTGAAACCCCGACTCTACTAAAAATACAAAAATTAGCCGGGTGTGGTGGTGGGCGCCTGGGAGGCTGAGGTAGGAGAATTGCTTGAGCCCGGGAGGAGGAGGTTGCAGTGAGCTGAGATCGCGCCATTGCACTCCAGCCTGGGCAACAAGAGCAACACTTTGTCTCAA
The DNA here is from genome assembly GCF_029289425.2 of Pan paniscus. Classification (NCBI taxonomy): domain Eukaryota; kingdom Metazoa; phylum Chordata; class Mammalia; order Primates; family Hominidae; genus Pan; species Pan paniscus. The sequence continues at coordinate 115,230,880 of NC_073253.2, read as the reverse complement.
AAAAAAAAAAAAAAAAAAAAGCTTTGAAAGTGAGTAGTTTGCTACTGTTTTATTGAGGACTTTGCATCTATGTTTATCACGGATGTTGGCTTATAGTTTTCTTTTTGTGGTGTCCTTCTCTGGTTTTGATATCAGGGTAATGTTGGCTTCATAGAATGACTTCTTAGCAAGAATCTCCTCCTTTTGTATATTTTCGAATATATTGAGGAGAATTGGCATGAGTTCTTCTTTGTAATTTTTGTAGAATTCAGCAATGAATCAGGATGAAATAGAAAACCCAAACACACCAATAACAAGTAACAAGATTAAATCAGTAACAAACATTCTCTTAACAAAGAAAAACTCAAGAAATAATTGTTGATCATAGACAGGCAAATTAATTCTTCCCATAGAGGGACAACTGACTTCCGTACCACTTGTGAGTTGGGGGTTGGAGGGCAGGGAGGGGTGAGCACTCTTTGTAATTGTAAATTCATTTAAATACTCCTGATTACTATATTTGTGTGGTATTTTGTATTATCCTTTAAAGTTGTAATATCTTTCTGGTTTCCTCAATAATTAATGAGTAAATTAATCTTTGACACGTTTATTTTATATTTGTGTGTGTCATGATTTTATCTTTTTAATCTTTTACAGGTATTATCATCATTCCCCAGTTTTACAGATGGAGAAACTGAGGATCAGAAAAGTTGAGTAACTAGCCCACTGCGGAACTACTGCTATTCTGAACACACAATTGTTGAAGTCAAAGTGCATACTTTTCTCATACATGAAAATTTTATTAATGTAAAAAAAATCACATGAAAATTGTATGCTACAGTCTTTAATAGAACACTGGATCATATGTAGCATGAAAACTCAACCAACTAATAATTACCACTCATTAGATAATTAGTGACAGTATTGCTAATTACATTTCAACATAGTTTCTGTATGGTAATAAAAATGTTAATAATAGCCTGGTGAAGCATAAACAAAGTAATATTGTACAAACTCAGCCATCAAACATGCCAGTGATTAATTTCAGTTGGAACATTAGGAAATTTCAAGTATATTTTTCTTCTCTCTACTGATTCTTTGGATTAGCAGACATTATTAGCTGGTTTTGATTGTTTCATATGCAGTGAAAAAAAGAAAAAAGAATCAGAGAAGGAGTAAAAAAAAACACAGGTGGAGGGGCTGGGTGCAGTGGCTCACGCCTGTAATCCCAGCACTTTGGGAGGCCGAGGCAGGCGGATTGCTTGAGCTCAGGAGTTCGAGACCACCCTGGGCAACATGATGAAACCCTGTCTCTACTAAAATTAAAAAAAAAAAAAAATTTAGCTGGGAGTGGTGGCACGTGCCTGGAGTCCCAGCTACTCAGGAGGCTGAGGCAGGATAATTGCTTGAACCTGGGAGGCGGAGGTTGCAGTGAGCCCAGATCACGCCACTGCACTCTAGCCTGGGTGACAGAGCAAGACTCCATCTCAAAAAAAAAAAAAAAAGAGAGAGAGAGAAACAAGTGGAGGATGATGATGAGAAGGAGCAGCAGCCTTCAGCATGTGATAAATTAAAACAACATATATATGGAGTCAGGAATCCTGTTTTGCAATTCTGTACACTGGGCAAGTTATTTATTCAGAGTCAGGTCCTTCATGTATAAAATGGGGATATGACCACCTAGCACTAAGCTACTAAGGTAAAATGAGATAATGACTATATACCATCTGACACACAAGTAAGATTTCAGTATTTTAATTCCCTTTGCTCAACTCCAGCCCTGCTCCAGATCATTCCATAGCCCTCAAAACACAATGAGGCAGTACACAAGAATTTAGAATATACTTTACTATTAAGTAGTCTCAGAGAGCAAATAGTGAATCTGAATGTTCAACTAAATGTTTTTCCAGTCAGCACCTGTAAGATATGAATTCTCAATAACACACTTACAAAACAGCTAATTTCAAGACTCACATGAATGTGATGAAAAATGTGTTTTCTTGAAAAAATGTAAGACAAACAAGTGTCATATGACTCAGAAGTTCTGATATCCATCAAACAGTGTCTCAGAAAAAAATTATAGTGGTTACAGTGTGACAACCTGGAGGGACAACTTTTAGGTTATGGTTAGCTTTGTACACAGCTGAAGGGACAAGCTAATATGCAGTCTTTAAACCATTTAAGATTATACAATGCTCTGCATTTCCTCACTTAGTTTGTTTTCTCAGGGGAGTAGAGGGAAGGGGATGGGAGGATGTTTGTTTTAAATCAGATTCCCAATTTAGTTCATGAAGGATAAGTGGTAAAACATTAAGAACATCCATTTTTATTCTTCTAGCTTCTTATATATTCCTCAGTAATGTCTCAAATTTCTTCTTCCAAACCTTTCAAAACTTTTCATCCTCATGAATCCTCTCTGAATTAAACAAAAAAACATAACTGTAAACCTTCTATAAATAAGCCAAAACTATCATCATCTTTTATAATAAATATAAAATATTAAGCAAAAACATTATTATTTTTGAGTAGCCAAGTCACTCAAAATATAATAGCAACCGCTATAGAGGTTTCCATCCTATAGAAAGAAAAAAGAATTTCCTTAAAGAGAACACAAAAGAAGAGCATAGATTATGAGTCATTCCCTGGATCTCTGGCAATCGATAATAGGTTAAAAAGCCATCTTAGACTCAGATGTTAAACATGGGGCAGTTTCTTTTGAGCAGAAGTCTATTTCAGGTTTCTTGAACTTTGACTGAGTTTGAACACATAACCATGGAGGTCACCATAGTACAGCCTAAATGTATGTGTAGACTGTGTGGCCTGTATCTATCATGTTAGGCATTCTTGTTCACCTTGATAGTAAAGAGGATCAATCATACAATCCCATTATGGACCAACCTTCTACCATTGGCACCCCATCTTGGTCACTAAATATCACAGCAAGTTCATATACGCACATAACCTATGATGGTACACTCATAATAGTTATCAGGGAGTCAGACAGTGCAGATAAAATTATCATAGCTATATTCAGAGAGGGTTAGGCCTGTAATCAAAAAATGCACCAGTAAATAACTTGGATTGGAGTTCTACAAGATAATTCCTAATTGGTTTGAAGCTTTGGAAAATAGCTATGTATGGTAAGCGTGTTGTCATTCTTTATCAACAAAAAAAGTGCCAACGGGTAACTTAATAATACATCTTTCTTCCTTTTAGGGATCCTCTGTTTCAACTTAAATCAATTTAACACAAAGTTGTATCCTGAAATTCAGTTCTGGCACAAAGTCCTGGAATTAGCATAGACCCTACAATTTACAGGCTCAGTAATCCTGAAAGCTGCCCCCACTTCAGACACCAGTCACAAGTTCAAGTGATTCCCAGGCTATCCACACCACTGAACAACTGGCTACAAATTTGGATTTCCCCATATTGAGCCCACTCACACTTAATTTGCTGAATTCAGGAAAGTACTTTATTTACAATTACAGTTTTTTTGTTTTTTTTTTTTAATATAAAGGATACAACTCAAGAGCAGTCAAATGAAGAGGCACACAGGACAAGGTCTTAGTGCTTTCCAAACACAGAACTCCACAGCCTTCAACTCGTGAAGTCAGGGTGTGTCTTCCTCCTGGCACATTAATGTGCTCATCAACCAGGAAACTCCACTGAGCTTCAGCATCCAGAGTTTTTATTGCGGTTCATTAATTCTTTGGGCACAGAATTAAAATCAGTCTCCAGCTTTCCCCACCTCCTTGGTGGTTGGGTTATATCAAAGTTCCCTCCTTCTAATCATGTGATTTTCTGTGGCCAGCCTTCATCTTGAAGTTATCCAGGGTACCACTATGTGTTACTTCATTAGCATAAACTTAGGCATGATCCAAGGGGCTCATAAGTAACAAGGACACCCTTGTTATTCAGAAAATCTCAAGAGCTTAGAGGCTCCCTCCCAGAATCAGAGACAATATCCAGCCAAATCCTTTATTATACACCATGGGATGATTATATGCATTGTAATATCAAGCGGGCCAAAAACAAGGCCTGAATATGTAACTGATGATCAAATAATGTATTAAGAAATATAAATGACTTGTTTCTTCTACACCAGAATCACAGATCAGCTTCAGTACTCAAAGCCATCTGCTCTCCCAGCTTATTCTGGTGTTAGGAAATAATGGGACTTGAGTCTGAGAACTGAACCACTTCAAGAGCATTGGCATCATGTACATGGAATCACATAATCTACACCATTGGCATCTTAGTCTCTCTTATTCTATTTTAGTCTATTTCAAAGTCTAAACAATTTCTGATCATTAGCCAAAAGGGCCTCCTCTCTAAATACTGACAGACTTGAATGCCATTCTCTTAGTGCATCCAATTTTAAATAACTGATGCTTTATAGCAAACACCTCCAGACATCAATATAGCTATGAAATCTATAACAGAAAAGTACCAAATTATCTGATCTCTCACTCAACTTCAGGATAGATAGGATACCAATTTTTCCACGCTGTAATTTGTCTCAGATTCTTTCAGCATCTGTTGTAGAAATGTACTCTGTAGAACTGTTTATCCTGTCTAGCCCTCCAATTCAGACAGCACAAAAAACACTGGAGTTGGAACTGGCAGACCTAAAGACTAAGTTTCAGCTACCAACATACATTGAAAATTTTACTTAACTTCTCTGTACCTCGGATTTGTCATCTGTTAAATGAAAGTAATGCCAAAATCACAACCACACAGTAATGATAAAGTATGATAACACATGTATCACTTTAAGGCACAGTAGAAGATAAATTTGTTAAAACAGGCAGAATCCTGATTTGTGCTCTGAAGTCCTCATGTTCAATTAAACTGCATTTTTTTCATATGCTGTGCTTTAGGATCAATTACACACACACACACACACACACAAACACACACTGTTCTCTGTTTAGCTCTACCAAATGGCCACTTGAAGACATAATATGCATTCAGTAATTACACCTCCACCCTTGGCAAGGTAGTTAGGGATGGACTTTAAGCCTTAAAATGTGGCTAAAGCCTGCCAAAACAAATCCAAATACTATACAATGCTGGTATCTCAACCCTGCCAATAGCTCCTTCAGCTTATCTTCATGCAGAGATACATGGCTTTCCATGGTAAGTCAGGTATGTCAATTTGCATTCCAAAAATGCCAAATTTGTCCTCCTATACTTCTGATCCTGAAGTTAAATATTCAAAACACCAAATACCTATATTTAGCACTCTACAAAGCTTTCAATGTTGACTTGACAGCCATGTGGTTCCAATCAAAAGCCTGTATAGGAAAATTAATATTTGAGAATAATAGTCAACCGGTGTGTTTTGATCTTCCTTAATTCATGCCTCCTTCAATACTTTCTCTTGCACCTACTGTTATGTTCATCCCAGCCAAATTTAGTTATAAAAAGCCTTATTTTCTGTTGTTTCAAGTTACAATGAATATATATCAAATATCCTTGTCCAAAGTGCACACCACATCCTCAGCTACTCCTGCTCAGAACTTGACATGGAAATATGGTCACAGGATAAGGATTGAAGAGCAGACTGTTGGATAGCAATTTGGAAGTGACAATGAGCAGCAAAGTAGATAGTGAAACTATTTTGAGAAAACTGCTTCCACTTGTGAGTACTGTAAGAAAACCAATATCCTCTGAAGATAGTCAGGTTTTGGTTTAGGCAGGGAAGTCAAGATAATACTTTGTGACAATGTGAGAATTAAAAGAATCCTGCTAATGAGGAGGAAGGCATTTCAGAGGGCATCATGGAACAGTCTGGGTACAAAAAGGAGGACCAGATCAGGGGTCCACGGGCACCATAGGGAAGAGATTCCAATTGGTGAGAGATGGCAGAAAAGGCTTACTCTCTCGTGGCAACTCAGATAAACAAGGACACGAGGCATGAGGGATTTGTCCTCATAGTCTGGGCAATGAGAAAAGACAACCAATGTTACTACTGCCACAAGAAGTCACCACAGAGAATTGCCCATGGCATTGTGGCTTACTTCAGTGTGATGGAATTTAAGCTACAATTAACTTCTAAAAACTATACCATGTAGTGTAGTAGCCCATCCTGTTGGCATTTCCCAAAAAATATAATGGCCATCAAGGTTGGCAAGATGAAGGAGGCAGGAGAATGGACAGACACGGTCAATGTAATAGTGCTCATGACCACAGGCTAACATTTCATGTATCTTACAGGCGACTTTTAAAAATTACTCCTATAATTTGATGGTATCAATTATAAAGAAGATAAAAAATATAAATATTTTGAAATAACACAGAATTCTCCTGTCTGCATACTTTCCAACTGTGTGTAAACAAAGAAGTTAATAAATTCATCAGATTGGAAAGATTTACTACCAAAGAACTCTATCAGTGGACAATTAAAAGGTTTAGTTAAGGAATATATTCATAATTGCAAATCTTCCTACAGAAACAAAGAAAACACTTTTAGATTAATGAGAAAACATAGTCAGAACCCATCATGGTTGAGGGAAATAATGAGGCTGCAGCTCAGGAAATTCTCAGTTCTATTACAATAAAAAACAAGTTTAACAGCACATACGTCATTCAACAGTTACACTATATAGGTCTCCCAAATAAACTATTCTGTTCCCATCCCCCAGTGCTTGTTTTAACATATGTTTCACATATGAAAGTCTCTACCCCATGACCAGCTTTTATCATCAGTTTTCAAAAACTGTGAAAATATGTTTTCACTCCAGTTTTGCATATTTGTCAACTTAGGAAAGTTCCTATCACTTGTGTGAATATAGGAAGAGGGTCTGCCTAGAGAGCTAACTCATAAAAAATAACTAGATTACAGTTCTCATTTTATAGCTCTTCTCTTGGCATGGCATTTGGTGTCAAAAATAGATCTTTTGAATTGAATGCATAAATAAATATATCTTATATATAAATTAATTTATACATATATATGGAGTGAGAAAAAAAAGAAAGAGAGAGAGCACCACATCTGACTCAAGTTATGAATCTTTGTTTTCTTTCTCCAGGAGTTCTTGTGGAATGGGCTGTGCTCACCCAGACTCCTGTCTCACCTAACATCCAACAGCACATTGGGAGGTCAGATAAGCCTTAGAAGGATTGAGGAAATCGCTTCTCTGTATGCCTTCTTCAGCAACATGCATTGCTTCTGCCTTATTTTCTTTGCAGCAATATTATGAAGTAAGTCCCCCAGAGCAATTACATGACTTTCCACTGGTGGGTAGTGTTCCTTCTCTGCCCCTTAAACATAGCTTCATTACCAGGTACTGAAGCAATCAGCCTATGCTAGCCCACACTAAAGAACACCTACATGCAACTGAAGAATTTTATCCAAGGCATATGAGGAAAGCTGCTATAGAATTCAGCTACTAAAGCTATACACTGGCCAGATGGTGTTTTAATCATCAAAGAGGGAGAGAATTAAAACTAGGAGGCTGGCACCTCTGAAAAGAGACTGTGACATCAAGATGCATACCAAAGTGCAGGGCTCTCAGTTTTACTTCCTAAGCACTACTACATTAGTGAGATGTTAACTAGCTGCTTCCGCAGAGAATTCTTCAAACATAAAATGGGGAAAGTTCTTACTTTGGCCTTGCTTGCCTACTGGCAAAGGGTAGAAAGTAAAAGAGCACCAAAGCAGTTGATACACAATGAAGTTGAAAGGTGCAATTGCAGAAGGGAAGGCTGCAAAAACAATGCCCGAAGCATAATTGTAGGCTGGCTGCATAACCACTGTAACCAACAGACTTGTAGAGCAGGCTCCAGAATGTAGCTGCCTCTTTGAGCCACACTGCAGGTCAGCTCAGGGTCTAAATATTAGCTCATACGTGATAACAGACTAGAAAGTTAAACACTTTAAACATAAAATAATCTTCAGGTGCCCAGAGGAAGGAAGAAAAAACAAAACTAGCCAAGGACGGTAGCCTTGTCTTTGCAAATGAGAGAAAACAAAATGATTTAAAACAATGCTGCCTGTGACTATCCGAAATTCTGCTGCTCCCATCTAATGGAGGTGTAAAATAATTATCTCCACTTCCAGGAGAGAAATAATTAGATGATGTTGAATTGAAAAGTTTCTATGTTTAAAATATAGTTTTTATTACTCTAAAAGAAATTAGTGTTGTTAGTAGAAAAATTATAAAGTTCAGAAAAATATGGAAGAAAAAACCATAATCCTACATCCCAGAGGCAACCACTACTAGTTTGTCATTTTTCTTTCTAGTTTTACACATATTTTACATGGTTGATATACTAAATATGAAATATTATACTCTGCTTTTTCAGTTATTAAAATAAATATTTTTTGAACTGACTACATTTTAATGATACCTGGCTTACTTGTTAAAAAGTATTTCTTTTAGGTCATATAAAGTACAATGTATTCTATCATGTAGATATAGTGATAAGTTAAAAAATATAGTTTCAGGTCTCTTACTAGTTCAAATCACAAACCTAAGAAGCTAATTAGAGTGGAAATTCTGCATATGGTAGAGTCAGAAACACCAAACCACACTAAACCCTTCTGTGAGTGGGGACAACGACACCACATATAAATGAAGAGTTCTGCAGAGCCTCAAGGAGCTTCCACTCATTTTGTCAATCATTATTCTGGCGTGTCCATTTGCAAATGAAATAAAGCAAAAAAAATTTAAAAAGTCTTTTGTGATTGCCCCTCAACTCCTCCACAATTTCTTGCTTGTGTCTTTGAAGACCAACTGCAAACTTCAAGTTTCTACAATTTTCCTTGATTCTTTGGTTTGTAGGAAGACAGCTTTCCCCAATTGTGTTCTCATGAGCTTTGAATAAACTCTAATATAACACACTTATTATATCATTAATTTATTGTCATTGTTTAACCTCCTCAAGACTCTATGAACTTCTTGAAGGTACAAATAATATGTTGTATTTATTTTTCCCTCAGAATCTATCAATGACTGACTAGTAGAGAGTAAGGGCTCAATACCTATTTTTGAGCAATCACTATTAAATAAATTTAAAGTGAAACACATTTTTTCTGAAAATACAGGAAAGCAATATTCAAAAGAGGTCCCGATCCAGACCACAAGAGAGGGTTCTTGGACCTTGTGCAAGAAAGAATTTGGGTGACTCATACAGAAAAGTGAAAACAAGTTTATTAAGAAAGTAAAGGAATAAAAGAATGGCTACTTCATAGGCAGAGCAGCAGTATGGGCTGCTTGACTGAGTGTATGTATAGTTATTTCTTGATTATATGCTAATCAAGGAGTGGATTATTCATGAGTTTTCCAGGAAAGACATGGGAATTTCCTTGGAACTGAGGGTTCCTCCCCTTTTTAGACTGTATAGGGTAACATTGGATATATAACCTCCAGGTTATAGGATAACCTCCAGGCATTTGTAAACTGTGATGGCACGGGTGGGGGTGTCTTTTAACATGCTAATGCATTATAATTAGCATATGAGCAGTGAGAAAGACCAAAGGTCCCTTTCGTTGCCATCTTGGTTTTGGTGGGTTTTGGTCGACTTCTTTATGGCATGCTGTTTCATCAGCAGGGTCTTTGTGACCTGAATCTTGTGCTGGCTCCTAACTCATCCTGTGACTATGAATACCTAATGTTCTGGGAATGCAGCCCAGTAGGTCTCAGTCTTATTTTACCCAGCCCCTATTTAAGATGGAGTTGCTCTGGTTCAAATGCCTCTGACAATACTGCACAATTTGTATTAATATAAATCTTCATAAATTACAAAGTTGCTTTTAAACTATGTTCATGTATGTGCTTTTATAGAATCCTCAACTCAGTGTTTAAGATATCTCTTTTATTTCTTGAAATACGTTGTAAAGATATATAATAACATTTGTGTTTCCTAAGAAAGAAATATGTATAATTTTTGTGCGGATATCAGCAACTTGGTATTGTGATGGTTAGATCTATAGAGTTAGGAATGAGAGAAACCAACAGAGAGACAAAGATTTTAAAGCTTAACAGAGGTTTAAGATTTCCCTTTAAATCAAAAGTACCAAGGAGTATTATAAAATCATTCATCCTCTTTTTCAACTGTCAAACATCTATGTCAATACATTTTAGACCCTGTTCAAGGGGACAGCAGAGAGAACAGAGGATAGCTTAAATGGCTTATCCACAATCATATAATAAATCAGAAAGGATGTGGTAATCCATCATTATAGAACATTTCCTCATAAGGATTTGGGATGTCTTGAGGTCTATTTGAAAACTATTTTAATCCCCTGTGGGGAGGGGCTATCTTCTCTATGAGTTAATGGAAAAGATTCCAATATTGTTTCTTGATACCTTTTTCTCTTTTCTTTTTTTCTGATTTTATTTTGTATTCTTTTCCATTTATGTTTTTAGAAAACATAGAGAAATATTTTTATATAAGCTGCCATATATGATAAACACATATTTTATTAATAATATCAGAATGTTGAAAAATTAAAATAAAAAATATACTCAATATCTATGACATACTGTGCAGGAATACATGAATTTCCTTACAAATATCAATCTAATTTAAACCTCACCAAAGAAATTCAATTTTAATTTTACTGAGTATTGATCCCAAGTGAGGTTATTTCAGGCTCTTTGGAGGGGAGTTGTCTATTACAGCAATCACCACTCCCGCGAGCCAGAGAAGAAATTGAATCAGAGAAACTATTTGCAAATGGCCAAACAAATTGATAATTTTAAACGGAATGGACTCTAATACAGAGAAAGTGTAAGCCCTATTCATTTTTTTCTGCTAATGACAGTGGTTTCTCTCAGACAGACAATATGAGGCTGATTGGGTTGTTATGGCAAAGCCATTCAAAGGCTTGGAAAATGTGTTTCTGGAAATGTCCTTTCATTCTTTGGCTTTGGTACAGCTAACACCCGTGTGTAGCCTGGTGCTTACACAATTATTTCAGAGTACCTACTCTCCTTAGGTAGCTTCCCACTGGGGACATTTTGAAGACTTCCAATCTGGCCAGATGAGTGCTTTCTGGGCTCAATAAAGACACAGCTCTCCCTGGAGCAATAGTTACAGTAGGGAGGTATTTGGGGAAGGCAATTGGAAAGCAGGTCACTGATTGCTGATTAGAGAGCCCTGAGCAGCCATCTCTGGCTTGGCTTAAGCACAGAAGGTTATAGATCTAGTGTGACATTCCAAATAGTGGGAAGGATAAACCAACAAACAACTCACCCCTTATTTTGTTATGATTGCAGCCATTCTTCTTGTCTACTTTCAGCCAAAGCTAAAAAATTTAGCAATTTGATATAAAATATTCGAGGTTATATATCATCTTTACTATTTTTAAAAAATTAAAAATATTTTCTTGGCCCCTATATATCCATTAATAGGACATTAAATTTCTTTTAATCTCCAATAATAACTAAGAATTCTCAGTAATGCCTCATGTTGGCTGTTTGTAAGCCCATGTTAAATGATTCCCCAACTTTATCAGTCTTGGAAGTAATAACACAGCATTGCTCCCATTTTCAGTTAGAAAAAAATATTTTTAACTATATATAGAAAATATTTGTACATGTTTAATATATGTATATATGTACATTTTTAAAGTAACAATAAAAATCAATATTGCATACCCTCCACCCAGCCTAAGAAATAATCACTACAAATGTCTTTGAAGCCCTGAGTGTACCCATTCCCAACCCCAGCTCCTTTTCTCCTTGCCACTTAAGGTAACCATCAACTTGAATTGTTTATTTATTATTCCCTTACTAATCTTTGTAGGCTTACTACAAAATTATGGAATTCCAAATAATACATTATTTAATTTTACACTTAACAAAATGGAGTAACACTATATGTATTCTCTTTTGCCAGTTTTTTTTTTTTTTTTTCAAATTAGAGACAAGGTCTTATTATGTCACCCAGGCTGGTCTCAAACTCCTGGACTCAAGCAATCCACTCACCTTGGCCTCCCAAAATGCTGGGATTACAAGCATGAGCCATCATGCCACACCCAGTCATTGTGCCTTTTTTTAAGGATCCTTGTCTTGTTTCAGTTCTTAGGGGGATTGTTTTCATCTTTTCCCCATTCAGTATGATGTTGGCTGTGGCTTTGTCATATATGGTCTTTATTATTTCAATGTATATTACTTCTATGCCTAGTTGTGAGGGGTTTTTTTATCATGAAGGGGTGTTAAATTTTTTCAAATGCTTTTTCTGCATCTATTGAGATGATCATAAGGTTTTTGTTTTTACTTCTGTTTTGCGATGAATCACAAGATATTGATTTGCATATGTTGAACCATCCTTGCATCTCTGGAATAAATCCCAGTTGAGCATGGTGTATTATCTTTTTAATACATTGTTGGATTCAGTTTGATACTACTTTGTTGAGGATATTGGCATCTATGTTTGTCAAGGATGGTGGCCTGTAATTTTCTTTTTTTGTTGTTGTGTCCTTCTCTGGTTTTGGTTATCAAGCTAATGCCGGCCTCATAGAATGAGTTAGAATGAATTCTCTCATTTTTTATTTTTTGGAATCACTTGAAAAGATTTAGTGTTAGTTCTTCTTTACAAGTTTGGTAGAATTCAGCACTAAAGCCATCCTGTCCTGAGTTTGTCTTTGTTGGGAGATCTCTTACTTCCGAATCCAACTCCTTACTGGTTATTAGTCTTGTTCAAGTTTTCTCTGTCCTCTTGTATCAATCTTGGATTTTATTTATCCATTTCCTCTTGGTTTTCTAATGTTAGTGTGTAGTTTATCATGATGGTCTCTGATGATCTTTTGTACTTCTGTGGTATCAGTTGTAATAATTCCTTTCTCATTTCTGATTTTGCTTATTTGGGTCTACTCTCTTTTCCTGCTTAGTCCAGCTAGGAGTTTATCAATTTTGTTTATCTTTTCAAATGAATAACTTTTTAATTTCGTTTATTTTATTTATTTGTGTTTCTTTTTAGTGTCTATTTCATTTACTGCCTCTTGACCTTTATTATTTCTTTATTTCTACTAATTCCTGAGTTTCATTTATTCTTACTTTCCTAGTTCCTTCCGGTTCCTTAGGTTGTTTATATGAAATCTTTCTACTTTTGTGGAGTAGGTATTTATTGCAGTAAACTTCCTTCTTACCACTGCTTTTGCTGTATCCCATAAGTTTTGGTACGTTGTATTTACATTTTCATTTGTTTCAAGAAATTTTTTCATCTTCTTAATTTCTTCATGGACACAGTGCTCATTCAGGAGCACATTGTTTAATTTCCATGTATTTGTACAGTTTTTAAACTTCCTCTTGTTTTTGATTTCTAGTTTTATTCCATTGTGATATGAGAAGATACTTGACATGATTTCAATTTTAAAAAATTTGTTGAAGCTTGTTTTGTGGTCTAACATATGGTCTATCCTGGAGAATGTCCCATGTGCTTATAAGTAAGCATTTTCTGCAGCTGTTGAATGAAATGCTCTGTAAATGTCTGTTACATCCATTTAATCTAACGTGCAGTTTAAATCCAATGTTTCTTTGTTAATTTTCTCTCTAGATGTTCTGTCCAATGCTGAGAATGGGATATTGAGGTTTCCAACTATTACTGTAGATTTTTTCTGTTCAAAATTTCAGGTATACTTTCATTTTGGTAAATTTTATAGCCTGGATTGAAATTGCATTCTTTACTAAAGAATCTGTTCTTGTTTCTGTCAGGTCTTCAGCTATACTCCTAATCAAATATCACCTAAAATAAAGTTTTAGATGAAGTTGAATGTTTCCAGATTGAGAGTGTGAATTTGGGCCATAAATACATGTGGGGACAGGATTTGAGTTACAAACTTTCTTCTTTCTACACCACCATGGTTGAAACAAGGGAGTGTCCTTCCTATCTCCATTGGTGGGTGAATGTCTTCTTCTACTGAGGATATAGCTTTTTCGGTCCTGCCTCTGGGGAATAATCTTCTTTCAGTTTCCCTAACTTATGCAGGCCGGGTTTACATTCTTTTCCCCAACCTCTGAAAATGGATCTTCAGAGTTATCATTAATTGATAATTGCCCCAGTATGGCCAGCTATTCTGTGCTTGCTGAACTTTCTGAACTTCTGCTTACATTCTGTTTTTAGTCTCTGAATATTTTCCTTATTTTCTTGTCAGCTCAATACACCATGGAATACTATACAGCCATAAAAAAAGAATGAAATCATGTCCTTTGCAGGGACGTGGATGGAGCCGGAGGCCATTGTCCTTTGCAAACTAACAAACAAACAGAAAACCAAATACCACATGTTCTCACTTATAAGTGAGAGCTAAATAATGAGAACACATGGACACATACAGGGGAACAACACACACTGGGGCCTTTCAGAGAGTGGAAGGTGGGAAGAGGGAGAAGATAATGAAAAATAACTAATGAGTACTAGGATTAATAGCTTGGTGATGAAATAATCTATACAACAAACCCCCATGACACAAGTTTACCTATGTAACAAACCTGCACATGTACCCCTGAACTTCAAAGTAAAAAAAAATAATTAATTTAATATATTTGCTAACGTTTTTTCAATGTTCTAATTATTTTGAAGTGAAAGGTTTGTTAAGGGTCTTTGGACCACTATATCATCAGAAATTGAAAACTCATATATTTATTCAAATTGTTTACCTGAAAAACCTTATCAACTAATAGTAATGTAATTCATATTGTTGGTATCAAAAAAACAAAGACAAACTAAGTGTTTGATAGTTTGAGAGTAAACTGGATAGATTAATATTATACTGATTTTGATCTAAATATCTAAGGTTCCAATTATGAAGGATCTTTAAAAAGCAATCATTTTCTGCATTCAGTACAACCCAAAGATTATATTCAAAACAGCACAAGTACCAGTTGATTAAACAAAAACAGACAATATCCATACTTGTGAGTACCTGCAATATTTCTACACGGACAGGTAGAGAGGTGAAGAGGGAAGGGTATTATACATGAACCCACTTCTCCCCAACTTCCAAGAAGGGATTTTAGTGGTGTACATGTTAATACATCAGAAAGTAAATGAACAGTGAGTTTGCCCAAAGACTCTTTTTTACATCTTGTGTGAATCTGAAAAGTAGGTAAAAGACTGACTGAGGATTTTTAGGTTCAAGATTCAAAACAATTAAAGGCAACATTTAAATAAGGGTGGTAAGTTATATTGCTTACCAGATACTAAAGCTGGTTTTTGTACTTGGGCCCCTATAGTTTAACTTTATTTTGGAGGCCTATAAATACTCCAAAATGGGCATCTCTCACCCTCTTTCATATAAAGGCTATGTATGAGAAGAAAATAAGTCATGTCAATAAAAAGAACAAAATAAACTATCTTCATAAAGACATTCAGCACGTAAATACATCTTTTAATTTTTACTTTTTCATGTACTTTTGCTTAAAAATATTACCTTGGGTGATAAGGACAACTAAGACAAGGTAATATTTTTAAGCAATTGCCTTGGGTGATTAGGACAATTGCTTAAAAATATTACCTTGGGTGATTAGGACAATTAATATCCTAATTCTAAAAGTCCTAAATCTCTTAATGTGTTACATCAAAAACCAAACAAGACTCATCTCACTGTGCTCTTAGCCTCTAAAGAAACCAACCCCAACTCTTTCTAATCATCAGCTAACTCACTGTTCACAATCAACTTACATTTAATTCCCATGAAACACCACCAAGATCACTGTCAGGGATATGTACATCAGTCAGGCAGGCCTCATTGCTTTTTTGTACTATACTTCATTTCTACTAACAGGACAGAAGTTTGGGGAGTTGCTGCATTCCAACAGGAATCTGGCAGGATTCAGTGAGGATTTTTTATAGTAGCTTATGGTCTAAGATATCACTAAACTTCATCATCATACTGAGAAACCAACACTAGTTACAGACATGCTGCTGTACTGGAATCACCAATATAAAGATTCAAGATAAGCACAGGACAGTGATTAGTGGACTCAAATGCCACCTACAGGCTATAACTTTATTTCATTTTTTTATTAAGACAAGATTAAATGCAATATTTAAAGAGAGGTGGTAAGTTACACTGCTCACAAGAAACTAAAGCTGATTCTTGTGTTTGAGCCCTTCGGTAGTTTAATGTTATTTGAGTGACCCATAAGTACTCCACAGTGAGTACAATATAAAATATAACAAAGTTCTAGTATTCTAATGAGACTACAATCTGGTATATTTAAAAGATGACAAAAGAATTAATAACAAATATATTGACATTAATACTATTTCCTTTTTGTGTTTTTTAACCTGCTTAGATCATTAACCTTTGATAGCTAATAAAAAGGATCTCATTACAGGTATAGGTTATGTCTACACAGTAAACAGTGAGGCACTTAGATGGTATTACTGTATAATTTATCTGTATAATAATTACCAAAAATCATCAAATATTAAATAAGTACCTACCCTGAAATGGGCACCGTGATAATCAAAAAATCTATTCTGGAGATTTGCATTATACAGTTTGCCTATCTACCTTAATTGAAATTAATTGCATTATAAAATTTACCTGCCTTAATTGAAATTAAATGATTAAAATTAAATAACCAAGCAAATATTTGTTAAGCTGCTGCTACGTTCCCAACACTGAGCTAGTTAGAGGTGATACAAGGAAATGAAAAGTTTTGTCATCAGATTGTTAACAATGTAATTAGGGAGAGGAGACCTATACAAATCAAAACACAAAGGAGAGTTCCAGGGAGCAAGGGTCATAAAAATTGAGAAACACAAGAGATTATAGAATAACTAGGCTCTTAATTAGACCTAAAACTGATCAACTTAAGTGGAGGGGAAAATAGAAAAAGAGATGTGGCAGCAAAAATCATGAGGTATACATGCTCAAGAAACATTCATGGCCAAAACCATATTTCTTCAGCATCTGTTCTATTAAAGATCTATAAACTTTTTTATTTTTCACAATAACTCTTTAAGGTGACTACTATTATTATTCCTGTCTTATAGATGAAGAGACTGTGACTCAGAGAAGCTGAATAACTTGACCAAAGCCTTTGAACTGATAAGTAGCAAAATCAGAATTCAAACCCAATACTTTATCATTCCAAATTGGGTGCTCTGAACCACTATGCCTGCAATAAATAAACCATCTGCCTTTAAAGAAAAGAGTGTATGGCATGAGATAAATTTGGGAGGTATAACAGCCAGGCAACAGATGGTACATTGAAATTGGGTTATTCGAGTTGAGTTTTGATACAGGGAACATTTACAAAGGTATGTGCAGAGTGTAGGAAAGCCACAAGAATATGGCAGTATTCCAGTGCTAGGAAAAACCATTTCCACCCCTCAGCCTGAAGGATGGAGTGAGGTGTGGGAATTTCCAGACCCCAGAAGGAGAGAGCCTTGGGGAGTGGGATGCCTGACAAGATGCATGACTTTTTGTAGAAAAGAAGAAGCTGGGTAAACAAATTCCCTGACCTGACCCTCTTCCTTTGTTTCTATTTCCCACTGGAGGTCTCATTGATGGAGTTTATGCAGATCAGTCACCCAGAGCCAAAGAGTAACTGAAAAAGAGTGGAGAATGGATCTAGAGAAGCAAATACAAGGTAGACATCACTAGGATGTTCTAGGAGGGTCTTGAGGCTAACTTATTTAGATTTTATTCTATTGGGAATGGAGGACCAATAAATGTTTGGGTGGGTGGGAATTGTATATGGAAGAACTGCTTCAGGGAAACTAAATTTGTTATTAATGTAGATAGAATAAAAAGGCTGGTTGCAAAAACACTTTTGGAAAAAAATTAGAAAGCTCTGGTAGTGATTTTATGAGCTTAATAGTGAATAGTCTAGCAGAACAGAAAGAAAGAGGCTTAATGAACTGTCTATAATATTATAAAGAAATAAACTTGACTCCCAATCACATAGATAACATGGTCCATTGATGAAATAATTTAGTTCTCCCTTCTCTCTCTTCTGCTTTCTTTTTTGCACATTTGGGGATTTATTTTAATGGCTTCACATTCATGCCTTTCAGTCCATCATCAAATTCCTTATGCAACTATCTGGTAACATAAGCTGAGTAGTTAAGACAATAGCTCTCAGGATTGATGATCTCATTTTGGATATTAAGGGGGAAGAGGGAGAGAAACAGGAAGATAACATATACTGAAATCTTATGGGATGCTGTTTAATGCGCTCAGCAATTTTACATTTAAATTCTCCAGTACACCTGGGAGACAGGTATCACTTTTATTTAACAGAAAAAAAACCCTGTTCAAGTTCACTAAGTAACAATAATCATTAGAAATAATAATAATGAGCTAAGTTACATGAAAGACATTATATGAATGTTAATGGAATCTGAGTATTTATCTTTGTTTTGTATTATTTTGAGACTTAGTAACCCTAATCAAAACATCCTCAGTATCACAATACATGGTTCTGTTTAAAATAAAATTAATTTTTCAAAATATATTAATTTTATTCTGAAAATAATCAATTAAGTAAGATGATTTTTAAAAAGAGATCTAGGAGGTAAAATAACTTTCCTGAAAATGGAGAATGTCAAAGACAATATCAAACTGCATCTTACAGGATTCTTCTTTCGGACTCACAATATCTTATAATCTTTTGAGTTAACATTATATCAATATGTGAATTTTATGCATAATGAAATCTTTAAAAGACCCCAAACCATGCTGTGTTGAATGCCTATAAAAGTGGCTTAGTCTCTAGATACACCCAAAAGAAAGAGGCTAATGGTAGAAGTTGAAGTAGGGAGAGAAAGTGAAAGGCACATTTCAGGACTATAGTTTTTATTAGTTTCCATCTTAATTGATGCTACCAGTGAAGAGGTTGCTGGAATGGCAAATAAAAGAATAAGAAAATGAGTGGGTTCAAACCAAGACGTCATGGCAAGAAGAAAGGCACTCAGTTCTAAGTTCAGGACATGCAGAAATAGTCAAAATAAAATGTTATTCTTAGTAATCCAACAGTAGCTATAAGGTGCCGCCAAGACAGAAAAACTTCTAGCCTACACAACTAGAGAATAACATGGCTATGTGACAAACAGTCTGAAAGAGCTACTGTCAGGCAATAGCTCTCACTCAATACTATCTTAAAGAGCTACTATCAGGCAATACTATCAGTCAATAGCTTTGCTTCTAAGATAAGCACCAGAAGACAAAGGGAGATTTTCCAACACCGGAAAAAGTAAGACATTCTCCAGGTTTTTCAAATAACTTCAATCTCAGGCTTATGTTCTTGAAATTTCCCAGGTAACCTCTGTATGGTGAGTCTGTAGAGACAGACGTGTAGACACAGAACTACACGCTACAGGACTGAGCTAGCACTGGTACCAAAGCACTCAAAATGTCATCATGCTTCTTCACATAATGTATTAGGTTTATAGAGGATGGGTAATAAATGGAGTTTTTGTTCAATTTTGTCTCACAATAGGTCCAACAGGTCTAAGGACTCACTTTGTAATCATATACTAGTCCCCACACATCTAATTGGAATGAATACTCTATGTATCTGGCCCCAAAACCACTTTCTGCACTGGAGCCAAAAGAATAAATCAAAAACAAAACTGCATCTTGAGCATACTTTCAAAGATTAGAGCTACTATTAAAGCTTAGAGGATGTAGGAGTGATAGTCTCAATCAAATCATTTTATAGTTATTGTATTTTATCCCTGAAAAAATGTACTTTGAGTAGATAATGAACTAGCATAAATATAATCAACTAGTAGCCTCAATCAACCAAGCAAAGCTACAATGCAGGATGTGGAATTTTTACTAAAACAGTTTAATGCAGCACCTGGTGATCAGCATACAGCTATTAATTGAGCAAATGCTTACTTTCCTACCCATTGGTAGAGATAATCAATACCAGTTTGTTTTTTCAAGGAAACAGCAGTACACATTCACTGTTTTGCCACAAACCTATATTAACTCTCATGTTTTCTATCATAACATAGTCTATAGGGATCTTGACTGACTTGATATTCCTCAAAACATCAGGTTGATCCATTATGTTAATGATATCAGGCTAATTGGATGTAGTGAGCAACAAATGTCAAGTAATTTATATGCCCTAGTGCTTACAAGCTAGACGGTCTGAGATTAAACACTATGAAGATTCATGAGCCTGACTTATCAGTGAATTGTGTATTGATCCACTTGACTACAGAATGCCAAAATACCCCTCATAAAGAAAAGCAGAAAATTATTCAAGCCATGCCTCCTACCATTGCAAAAGTGGCAAAGCATTTGGTGGACTTGAGTCCATTTTTGAGGTAGAATACACTGCACATGGGAATATTGCTTTGATCCACTTATGGCATGACCCACAAGTTTATCTCTTTTGAGTAGAGCAGAGAGTAAGAAAAGACTTTGCAACAAGACTAGCTATGGTGGAAGCTTCCCTATATCTTGGGCCAATGAGGTTTCAACGATGCTAGAAATATCTGTAATGGATAAGAATTGGTTCCTTATCAAGACCCAATAAGAGACTCCACGTACAAACTCCATGACTTCTACTTCTAGTCAAGATGGAGTAACAAGAACCAGAGTTACTCTGTTGCCAGAAAACAATTAAATACCAGACAGAGTAATTGAAGCAATGGTTTTCCAGACTACAGCAACAAGCGTAAAAGGTCAGTGATCTCAAGAGATGTGAAACAATTTATGAGAAAATTATAATTGTCCAGTTCACTACCTACAGATAATTTACAGACCATAGTGCAGGGCCAGAAAACCCAAGAAGAGATTCACAGAGACCACTGGATCTCTCTGAGTTGTGGGAATAAATATGAAATATAAGGAGGCAAAACTGGCTCAAAAATAACAGAGTATAAGACATGAGAAAACTTAAAGGAGAGAGAGTTTGGAAGAGCTTTAGAGGTTAAATGCAAGTCTCCAGCTTGGTACTAATCAGTACACACTTGTGATTAATCTGCTTAAGGAAACAACCAACAAGAAGGATTAGAGGTTGAAAGCTATGAAACTTACACAGAGACAGCAATATTTCCCATTCTCAACAGCCAGAGTAGAAATCCTCATAATTCATCAAGACTAGATAAAGCCACAAAAGGAAATTGCCTCAATTGTGGGGCAAAATTGCCCTAAAATAAATGCTGTCCTGGTTCCATCTAACAGCTTAAAAGCAAGATTCAAAATAATCCATCTATTTTAACTTTATTTTATTTTAATATTTAACCAGGTCAGGTAACAAAGGTCAACATTTGTTTTTTGTATAAGAATACAGAACTATCCATTTCTCAGCAGGGTACAGTTTACATTTTTTGCATCTAATAAATAATTTCCAGGCAATCAAAAAAATGGGAAAATAAGACCAATTATTGGAAGAAAAATCAATCTATAAAAGCAGACCCTAAAATGATGTACATGATTGAATTATTTGACAAAAACATTACACCCACCATTAATAACTGAATTCCATATATCTAAAAGCTAAATTAAATATTAAACCTGTTAAGTAGAGACATGGAATATGTACATATATCTAAAAGCTACAAAAAATATTAAACCTGTTAAGTAGAGACATGGAATATGTAAAAAGACCTAAATTGAACTTCTAGAGATGAAAACCACAATGCAGGTGAAAAATACAGCAGATAGACTCAACATCAAATGAAATCACACAGAAAAAAATTAATAAAATTGAAGAATAGCAGTAGATAGGATAGGATCTGAAATGAAGCACAAAGTGTAAAAAAGACTTTAAAAAATAATCAGATCATTTAGGAAAATATTAAGCAGCCTAACATATGGAATCCTCCAAAGAAGGATTGGAATCCTTCAAAATTGGAATCCTCCAAAGAAGAGAAGAATGAGAGAAGACAAAAATTAAAGAAATCATTGTCAAAACACTACAAATCTGATAAAAACCATAAATCATAAATCCTAGAAACTGCAAGAAACCTCCAAGTATAAAAATAGGAAGAAAAGTACTCAATAGCACTTAATAATGAAATTGAGTAAAACTAATGAAAAATTAAAATCTTAAAGAAAGAGAAAAAACATGTACAGAAGAAGAAAGGTAAGAATGACATAAGACTTCTAATAGGTAATAATTCAAATCAAAAGATATTGGAATAACATTTGGAAATACTAAAAGGAAAGGAAAATTGTCAGCCAAGAATTCTAAACACAGCTAAAATCTCTTTGAATAACAAAAGGGAAATAAAATACAAAACCTAAATGGAAATAGCATCAGCAGAACTATACTGTATTATAAGAAATGTTAAAGAAAGTAATCCTGTCAGAATGCTCTACAGAAAGGAATATGGAAGACCAGAAATGGTAACTCACTGAATAAACATAATTTTCCTTAAGAATTATTAAAACTGTTTAAAATATAATTTAGAGTTTAAACAAAAATTATAAAGATGTGATATGTCTGGAGTTTACAAAATGTAGAAGGAAAGACATGAAACTAAGACAATATTTAGGAGATGAGAAATAAAAGCATATTGTTGTAAAACTCTTATACTATATGTAAAATAGTATATAATCACTAGAATCTAAGCTGTAACAAGGCAAAAATGTCCACTACAAACTGTAAGCAACAACTCGAATAAAAAGAATAAATTTTAGTTTTAATTGAATTTTGGCAATTCAGATACTAGTGATGCTGGGGAAAGGTGGTAAAAGAGATGAGTATAAAGGCAGTTAACATTAGTTGCTCAGCTCATTTTTCAAACCTGGAATATTAAGACAAGAACAAGAACTATTATCAACCCACAAACATCCTGGGAAAGTTGATTAGGCAACGAAGTTCATCTTAATTAGGCAATTAAAATCATGGAATTTGGAGAGAAGAGAAAGGAATCATGTGGATCTTGAATAAGCAGGTTAGAGGCTTTCAATACCCCTATGGCCTTGTAAGAAACAGTATGTCATATTTTTGCCCTAACAAAATTTTATTTTGTAGCTACCCATGCTGTCTAAGTGCCAATGATAAAGAATTAATTCACATATTTAAAAGATGTAGTTGTAAATTATAAGTCAACAAAGGAGATAATATAAAATAATTTCAATGCTCAATTAATTTAAAAAAGCAGAAAAAAGAAAAAGGGAAACAAGGGAGAGATGAAGCAAATAGCAAAATGTAAGCTTAAACCTAATCATATCAATAACATATCAAATGAAATAGTCCAAACGCACCGCAATTAAAAGGTAGAAATTATGAGATTGTGACACAAAGCAATACTCATTATTTGCCTACAACAAATCCACTTTAAATATAAAGACATAAAAAAGTTAAAGATAAAAGGCTGAAAAAACAATACTATGCTAACATTAAAATAAAGTTTGAATGGTATATTAATATTAGACAAAATATATTTCAAAGAAAATAATATTACCAGAGACCAAGAAGGCCATGTCATAAATATAAAAGGGTCAATTTATCAAGAAGACATAATATACCTAACCATTTATGCACCTGATAATATATCTCCAATTTATGAAGCAAAACCTAACAGAAATACTTTTAGAAATAAACTTATAATTGGAGGCTTCAGCACCTCTCTTACCATAATTTATAGAGAGCATATGTTCAAAATCAGTGAAGATATAGAAGGCTTGAGCAACATTTTCTATTTGACCTAATTAACACGAATAAAACAAAATAAGAACAGAAAATATATTTTTTTCAAGTACACAGAGGACATTTACCAACATAAACCATATTGTCAAACATAAAATAAGTCTTAATAATTTTCAAAGATTCAAATCATATAAAGTATTTTCTCTGACCACAATAGAATTAAACTAGAAATCAGTAACAGAAATATGTCTGAGAAATCCCCACATATTTAAAAACTAAATAATACTTTTCTAAGTTACACACAGGTAAAAGAAAATAAAGTATTTTGAATCCATTAAAAATAATAGCACAACATACCATGTTTTTTTAAATGCCAATTCTACACAACTCTTCCAGAAAATTGAAAACATACTTTAGCGGCACTAAAGCAGTACTTTGAAGAAAATTTATAACAGAAATATCTACATTAGAAAAGAAACAAGTTTTTAAATCAATGAGCTTGACTTCTATGGTAAACAACTGGGAAAATAAAAGCAAATATGCCCAAAATATGCAGAAGAAAAGACACTTTAAAAACAGGAGAAGACATCAATGAAATAGAAAACAAAAACAATTGAGGAAAATCTATGAACCAAATGTTGGTTCTTTGAGAAGACAAATAAAATTGATAAACTTCTAGCCAGACTTTTCAGAAAAACAAGGGAGGAAAAATATTACCAGTGTTAGGATGAGGTACATGATATTGCAACAGATTATACAAATATTGAAGGAATAATAAGATAACAGTATAAACAACTTTGTGCCAATAAACGTGACAACTTAGATAAAATAGGCAAATTTTAGGAAACACACAAATCTCCAAAACTCACTAAAACAGAAATGATAACCTGAATTGTTTTATATCTCTTAAGGAAATTGAATTTGTAGCCAATTATCTTGAAAAAAATTCAGGTAAAAATGTTTTCATCAGTGAATTCAGCAAAACATTCATAGAAAAATAATACTAATTCTAAACATACTCTCCCAGAAAATTGAATAGGATGACTGCTTTCCAACTCATTCCCTGAGGCCAGCATTGCTATGAAAACCAGAAAAGATATTAAAAGAAAACTATAGACCAATATTTCACATAAACATAAATTCAAAAATCTTAACAAAATTATATAAATTGATTTCAACATTGTGTAAAAACATACCACAACACTAAAGGGTGGAGTTTATGCTTGGAATGCAAAGTTGCTTTAACATTCAATAATGGATGTAATTCACCATATTTACATATTGAGTTTTAAAAGATCATATAATACAATCTTCTTGAATATGTTTGAAAATCATTTGACAAAAGCCAACATATAATTCCGATTTTAAAATTGTTTCAGCAAATTATGAATATAAAGGATCTGTCTCAACTGACAAAGAGCATCTATAAAAAATTCACAGTCGATATCATTCTAATAGTAAAATATTTGCTCCTATACCACTAAGGTTAGGAATAATCACTTCTGTTCAACATTTGACAGGAGGTTGTAGTCAGTGTAACAAGGCAAGAAAAAGAAATAAATGGCACTAGGATTGTAAAAGAGGTAAAACTGTCTTTACTTTCATGTGATATAATCATCTAAATAGAAAGTCCTATAAAATTGACAAAAAGTAGAATTAAAAAGGGAATTTAGCAATGTTGCCTAAATTGATACAATATTGTATCAATATATAAGATTAATATATTCTAACAATGAACAGTCAGAAATTTTAATTACAAAAGCAATATCATTTATAATAGAATTGAAAGTAGGTAATACTTAAGCTTAAGCCTCAATCTGACAAAACATCTACACCCTGAAAACTACAAATTGTTGCTGAAAGAAACTTAAAAAGATATAAGTAAATGGAGATGTATGGTGTGTTCATGGATCAAAATACTAAATATAAAGTTGTCACTATTTATCACGTTATTTACAAATGTAAATTCAACAGAAGTCCAATAAAAGTCTCAGCAAATTTTTTGGTCAAAATTGACAAGCCAATCCTAAAATTCATATGGAAATGCAAAAGGCCTAAAACAGTCAAACAACTTTGAAAAGAGGTAATAAAATTGGATTTCTTACAATATCTGATTTTGAACAACTTAATATACAGTAATAGTGACAATAATCAACATGATATGATATTGATATAAAGATAACTAGATCAACAGAATAGAATAGAACAGAGTTTAGAAATAGCCCTGCATATACATAGTCAATTCATTTTTGACAAGGGTACAAAGGAAATTCATCAGAGAAAGAGAGCTTTATATGGTGTTGGAGTAATTAAATAACTACATAAAGTGCAAGCTCTACCCCAGTTTCTGAAGCACGGTGATGCTCTCCTTACTGGAGAACAACTCTGGAGCACATATGGGCCTTAGTAGAGACTTAGCACCTGACCATCATGCATGAAGTGACTGTTATCTGAGGTGCCTATTAAAACAGTTCTATTGAGTCATAATGTCAGGGGTTGAACAAGCAATCTATTTTATTATGGATAGAGTACATTCACACCCAGCCTTGAACAGGTCTCTGAATTTAAGGAATCCAACATTTTTATAAAAGGAATTAAGCATGTCTTTTGTTTGTTCTGAAGATAGATGCTCTCTCTCTCTTCCAAGGCTGTTTGCTATACAAATGTGATGTCCAGTAACAAAAAAGATGTCCAGAACATATTAATACAGTGCCTCTGTTTACAAGATGGACAGAAATGTAAAAGACCCATGGAGAATTATCTCTCAATACCCAGCTATGGGGGTGGAGAAATTCTGAAGAAGTCACAGATGATTTAAAAAAAAATTCTTTATAAATGAAGCTAGCTTACAACTGTGCCTGTCAAATATGTTTTTTTTTTAATTTTCCTTAACCCGGCTAACTCCTCCACCAAAAATGCCAAAACCATAAGAAATCAGTAGCAGAAGCTAGAGAGAGATTGATTGAGGACATTCATAAGAAAGAGAGAGAATAAGCTGACGTGATTCCTCCAGGTTTTTCTAGGCTTATTCCACAGCAGCCTCAGCTGGAGCCAGGCATCGTGACATCTAATCTCTGAATGAACATTAATATATTGACTATTACATGAAATTGGGTATTTTGAATCGAGACTGATCTTTTTACTTTAAATAAAACCAAAATTCATGGAATTTCCTACATTTCCATACAATGAATAAACTAATCACATTGAGCAAATTAAAAGGCTATGAGAGGAAAAAAAAGTTTGCTTCACACTTAGGTGTTACTAGCAAGCTTAACAGATACATAACTTGTATAGAAAAATGTTTGTTAAAGGAATTACTCTAGGGAATTGAAATTTTACTATTTCACCTTATAAGTTTCAGCAATGTTTGATTTTTTAAAATAACTTATACCATTTTGCTAATTTGAAAAATAAATTATTGTAAATTGAGTATAGATTCAGGAGTTAAGTAACATCATTTAAAAAATCACTTTCATTCTTTAAGCATCACTTTCTTATATTAAAAAGCACTTAAATAGAGCCAGGGACACACTTGCTCAGCCATACTCAAGAAGCTAAGATATATCCAGCACACCTATCAGTTGCCAACAAACAGAGCCTGAGACTATGAGAGCAAAATTAACTTCATTATGATAGCACTTTGGAGAAACATTACATTCTGGGCAAAAGGTAACTAAGGACCAGAACTCCTTTATCAATTGGAGAACAGTGACACAGAATGCAGAGAATTTAGAATCACCACATGGGAAATAGAGAAGGCAAACTAAGTCAGCAGAACAAGATTTCATTCTGTATCCAGCAGTCAGAATTAACTTCTCTCTGAGAAAAAGTATAGGTTCTTAAATAAATGTCTACAGGAATCCATTTGTCCTGTAGGCTGCTTTAAATATAATACTAGTTGTCAATACTACATAATATTATTCAATGTGATATCCTGAATTAAACTGAAAATTAATGCAGTAGCACATACTTTTGGGTATACAGATTCAATCAGAAGTAGTTTATTTAAAATATTAGTAAAAAATTATCTCTAGAAACCAGCTTTAGAAGGATGCAACTGGACATTTTTTCCCCATTTTCAAAGAAATTCATAAGAATTATCTTGGCTAGTCATACTAAATGTCATAATCTCTAGATGATTTCATATACACTTTTATTGAAAGTCTGGTGAAATGTTTTCTTTGCAAGTGAGACACATCTATTAAATGTCTAATCTAAATATGAGTGTTTCACAAATGCTAGAACTTCTGAAATCTTGAATGAAATCAATGCTAACTGTGCTCACCCAATCAGGTTTTAACAAGTATACTTTCAATAAAGATAATCTGCTCATTTCCTTACATGATAATGAAGGAGCTGGATAAGACTGATGATATTTACAAGCTTTTCCATCACCATATTGCCTAGAAACAGAGAGATTTTTTTTAAGGAGTTCCTGTTTGGGGGAATTTAAAATTAAGTTGGATATTTGAGCACATAAAAGAATAATCAATGACCTGAAAACTTTGATAAAATATATGTAAAGAGAAAAGCAAGAACATATCATCGACCTTTTATCAAAGATTAGAATATGTATATTTGGTGGGAATGGTAAGTTGGTGAGAGTCACTTGTTAGAAAAGCTGAAATTAAATTTCTTATTACAAGAATTCCCAGTATTTATATCTCTTGTCATGAGAAGATTGGAAGCTGGTCTCCTAGGAGGTAACTTGTTTTCTGGATCTAGAGATGGAAATATTCTCTGAATGAAGCAAATCTGGTGTACTGAAGTTAAAACAAGGTGCTGATCCAAAATCATGCCAGAGAGACATGATTCAAAAAAGACAAGAAAGGAGTCAAGAAGGGTCCCCAGATCAGAGGAACCCAAAGGCAGATATGAAAGCTCAGGCACAGTGATAAGCATCTGAGCCAAAGCTTCTGAGAGCAAAGGAACAAATGATGTCTGCTGCGAGTTCTGAACAATTGTTAGACTTATTCCATGGAGTTCACTCTGAAAAATCTGTTGCGATGAAGTATGGTGCTTTCTTTACAACAGGCGTGGGTGTGGCAGGTGGCTTCAAGAGGAGTTACACATATTTACCAAATGCTTAAAGAGAATTCTTGGTCTATTTGTCCAGGAATCAGAGAAAAGAAGGAGCTCTCCAGTGGCTTTCACAGCCTGGCACAGACTAAATTTGAAAGAGCACATAACTAAACATTAACAGAGTTCTCTGCGGAACACAAAAATAACATTTCATATAAGATATGGGTAGGATCTGATAAGGTATTTTAATTAACATTGCTTTTTAGGCCACATTTTCATTCTTTGTATTCTGAAGATAAATGGACATTCATTTCTAACATGCACTGATTATATGCAAATACAAGTGAGTCATGGCCCATTGCTAAAAAGTATAATTTCTAGAAGCAATGCATGCTAATTACAGTACTTATTGAAAATCACCATTTTGATAACTATAATTTTGCCACCACCTTTCCAAATCCTAAATTGAAAAGTATCTTGCAGCATACGTATTTTAAGTAAAGTGCTCTATATTGCAGCTGTTTAAAAGGTCCAAGGCTGAGTCCTCTTTTATGAACAATTTTGATTGTTCAGGCAAATAAATTAAATCATAATGAAGAACATCATATGACATTTTCAAAATATTCTGTTTAATGACGCTACTTCTCAACAACTGTTTTATTTTTAAGATTAATACCTCTCCATGGTGTATACAATAATTTTAACAACAAACCTCTATGATACCCAACTTATATTTATTGAGGGAAAACTGCATACCAGATATTGTACTAACCAGTTTACCATGCATTCCATCCATTTTTACATCTATCTATCAAACTACCAATCTATCAGACTGAACTGTGTAATTCTGTTCTTAATTCTATTCTATTCCACTAACATATTATAAGCAATTTGGAAAGAATCAAAAATGTAAATGACAGAAAGTAATCTATTTCTATATAAGTTAATAAACACACTATATAATTCATTTTAAAAGGTCAAGATGGCAGACTAGAAGCAGCTCATGCGTGCTGCTCTCACAGAGAGGAAACAAAAGGGCTAGTGAACACAGATCCTACAGGCCAGTCATCTGAGAAACCACATTGGGATCCATCAGGCAGCAGGGTGACACAGAGAGCAAGGGAGGAGCAAAGCTGGGTACCAGCCCATCTAGACTCAGTGTGGTGCCAGGAGAACCTCTCCAACATGGGAAATGTGAATGAGGGAGAGCCCTCTGGGGGATTCACATTCTCCAAAGAGAACTGTGAAAGACTAGGAATGGGAGAATGCACCTGGCCCCCTACACTCCCCACTGCAATATTAGACAGGCACAGCACCATGTGGATGCTTTGCAAGGGCAACTCTCAAGTCCAAGGGAACCACTACAAGCCTTGGGCCTTGGAGCTGACCAGCATGGGCACCATAGCCCCAGCAGAGTCCACAGTCATGGTGCCTGGGAGCAATAAGATTGCTCCACCCCCAATCACCAGACAAAGTTCAGTGCCAGCTTCTGGCCCAGCAGTCCCACTTTTCTCTGAACTCAGCTGGTAGCCACAGCCTCTTGTTGCCCCAGGCAAAAAACAGACAGCATGGCAAGCAACCCCAGCCACCCCCATCACTGGTAGCCAAGTGGGAAATACCTGCTGAAGGCTCCAGCCCAGAAATCCCATTTCTGTGTGAAGCCAGCAAGAGGGTGCAGCCTCCTATTGTCCAGGGAAACGCATGGATGGCAAGGTGAACAACTACACCTACCTCCACTTTCTCAGAGCCAGGCAAGCCATACCTGCTAGAGCTTCCAGTCCAGCAGATGTACATCTGCCTGAACTTTGCAGGCAGGCACAACCCATGTTCCCCCAGGAAGCACTTGGACAGCAGATTATGTGCCGTGATAACTGGCTAGCCACATACAGAATATTGAAGCTGGAGTCCATCCTTATACCATATGCAAACATTAACTCAAGACGGATTAAAGACTTACATGTAAAACCTAAAAATATAAAAACACTGGAAGATAAACTAGGAGATATCATGCTGGACATAGGACCTGGAAAAGATTTCAAGATGAAGATGCCAAAAGCAATTACAAGAAGAAAAGTTGACTAATGGGAACTAATTAAACTAAAGAGCTTCTGCACAGCCAAAGAAACTATCAATAAAGTAAATATACAACCCACAGAATGGGGGAAAATATTTGCAAACTATGCATCTGACAAAAGTCAAATATCCAGAATCTATAAGGAAAGTAAACAAATTGACAAGCAAAAAATGAATAACCCCATTACAATGTAGGCAAAGAATATGAACAGACGCTTTCCAAAAGAAGACATACAGGTAGCCAACAAGCATATGAAAAAATGCTCAACATCACTAATCATTAGACAAATGCAAATCAAAACCTCAATGAGATACCACCTAACAACAGTCAAAATGGCTATTACTAAAAAAATCAAAAAATAGTTGCTGGTGAGGTTGTGGAGAAACGGGGCTGCTCATACACTGTTGGTGGGAGTGTAAATTAGTTCAACCATTGTGGAAGCAGTGTGATGATGCCTCAAAGAGCTAGAAAAAGAACTACCATGAGACTCAGCAATCCCATTACTGGGTATATACCCAAAGGAATATAAATCATTCTATCATAAAGACACATGCATGTGTATGTTTATTGCAGCAATATTCACAATAGCAAAGACATGGAATTAACCTAAATGCCCATCGATGACAGATTAAAGAAAATGTGGTACATATACACCATGGAATACTATGCAGCCATAACAAAGAGCTAGATCATGTCCTTTGCAGGGACATGGATGGAGCTGGAGGTCATTATCCCTAGCCAACTAATGCAGGAACAGAGAACCAACTACCACATGTTCTCACTTATAAGTGGGAGCTAAACACTGAGTACCTTTGGACACAAAGTATAAAACGAGAGACATGGGGGCCTACTTGAAAGTGGAGGGTGGGAAGAGGCAGAGGACTGAAGAACTATCTATCAGATACTATGTTTCTTACCTAGGTGATGAAATAATCTGTACACTGAAACCATGTGATGCACAATTTACCTATAAAATAAACCTGCACATGTACCCCTGAACCTAAAAGTTAAAAAAAAGTTTTATAGACACATAGGACATATGAATGTAAATTTAAAAATTTTAAATCTTAGAAATCATTGTCTCAACACAGTGAAGAATTATATCATGATCTCATAACCTAGTGTCCTTTATGCCAGATATGCACATGAAATTTAGCATTTGGAAAGCCAGTAATACAATTAATCACATTAATGGAATCAATGAGAATGTCATGTGTGCATGTTCATAGTTTTTAAAAAGTACATTACCAAGATTCTATCAAAAGTTATCTTTAAAAATGTAAATATTAGGAAATTAATGTAAGGTATTTATGAAAAATATAAGAAATAGATTTGTACAAATAAAAAAAGTTGACAAGAGATGTTTGGAAACGAAGATCCAACAGTATGAGGAGGTCAATGATTCTCTATTGGGTTTATAAGTTGAATTTGATTCCAGTCTAGATACATCCACTTGTGATCAGAAGCACAAGCTTTACTGAAAATAATAATAAATGAATTTAAAAATTATGAGAAGTTGGAACAGGAAAAAAAGAGTTCATAGCTGGTTTTCACTTTTAGAAATTCATAAATAAGTATTTCACTCATGTGAATCCTTATTTGTATTTATTATAGCAAAACAAATGTGTTTGATTTCTTCTCATTATATTCTTTATGTATAATTATATTTCTATCACTATTTTGAAAAAGAACACATTTGGACAGGCAAAGCTAAAATAATTTGAAATGTTCAAATAAGCAGTCTGGTGATCACATGATAATTAACTATACCACAAAATCAATTTCAAAAATAGAAGTTTACAAAACAATTGAGAGAAGCCAAAATTTTCTACAAAATACTTATAACTATTTTCACCAAATAGAATATAAAATAATCTTGGGAAAATTGAGTTACTTCGCATTCTCACATTTAACTAAGGACTCATTCTAACACCAAATGGGAAAACTATTTTCACTATACAGGAAAACTAAAAAATTGGGGAAAAATAGTTATTTGTTGAATTGGGTGTGCATATTTGCTATTACTCCAAAAGAAACAACTTCAAGACTCAATGATTTAAAACAATGAGCATTTATTATTGCTCATAAGTCTATGGGTCAGTGAGGTGGTTCTACTGAACTAAGCCAGTCTCAACTGATCCTGGTTGAGCTTGTTCATCATGCATCCGCAAGCAGCTGGTGAGTTGGCTGGAAAACTGGCTGGTCTAGAAAGGCCTCAGTCACACTGTGGCCATAGGCTGCACAATAGCACTGTTAGGAGGTGTCTTTTAGAAGCTAGAAGGATGGTTTTGGCTTTTTCACAAGATATGGATAGAGATAAAAGAAAAAAAAAAAGACGCTAGAGGCCAGGCCTCAGAACTAACACTACATAACTTACGATGTCTTTTGGCCAAAACAAGTCACAAGGCCAGCTCAGATTCAAAGACTCCATCTCTAGATGAGCGGAGCTATAAGGCCACATTATAGAGAGTGTGGATTCAGTAAAGCAGGTAGTATTGTTGCCATGTTTGTAATTCATTTATTACATGGGCGAAGGAAGGAAAAATAACTTTATTCTGATGGTTTTCCCAACTGTAATATTAACATAGATCATATTGGCATGTATATCCTGGTCTGTTATTTTGAGAACTGCCTTCCTCATCTATAAAGATATCTACCAACAGCAAGGACCTTTTTTCTTTTATTAAGGGAACATGGCCCTCTAGCCAGAAATAATAGAACAGGGTGGGCATATAATGTGAAATGGGCCAATCAAATTATCACCCAATAATTTGAATTGGGTGATTTAGAGATAAGTCTTTGAGATTAATGGCTAAGCCACAGAATGAAGGAACATTAAATCCTCCACTAAGATTCGTGGAGTAGAGCTGATCTGAACTCCATCTCCCATAAGATCTGAACATTAATATTTCCTTAGATTTTGTGACATTCCAGACTATTCCAATCAATTCCCTGTCTTGCATAAACTTGCTCATATTGATTTATGTTACCTAGAACCAAGGTAACTTTTTAAAAAACACATGTTGTTAAATAAGCTACTTTAACATTTTCTTCACTTACAGATTTTCTAATACAAAGAATTTCCACAGATATTAACAAAGAAGCAAAGACAAAAGAATACCTAGTTTTAACATCTATTCTTAATATCTCCTAGGGACAATATTTTTGTCACCCTGGACACCATAATAGAATTCACTCACATCATTACGTTATTAAATAATTAAAAATACAGTATTCCTAGAGTTTAAGCAATAAAATCAGATGATGTTACAATTGCATGAAACCTTAGTAAATACAGACAGAAAAGTCTAAGTGACTTGCCCAAATTAGTGGAAGTACTGCCTTTTAGTCCACTGATAGGGCTACTATTTTCATACAATGAAGTTGTTTTTATAAGCCACTGAAGGATTTGGCCATTATAAATAAACTGTGCTGTAACAACCCTTCTACAGTTGCATTATATATAAAACAAAAATAATACACCTAAACTATAGGATTGTTTTGAGAATTATAAAAATAATTAACACAAGTAAAGCTCATAGAACAGCATTGGCTTATATAATAAGTGCTTAACACATACAAATAGTAAACATTTTCAACTGTTTTTTAAATGCGGGTTTTTTAGTTTATTTGTTTTGGATTTTGTTTTAGAGACAGGGTCTTGCTCTTTTGTCCAGGCTGGTATGGAATTCCTGGCCTCACAGGATGCTCTTGCCTCAGCCTCCCAACATGTTGGGACTACAGGTGTGAGCCACCCCACCTGTACAGCATGTTACTGTATAAATATTGTAGGGCATTGTAACAAATGGTAAGTACTGGTGTATCTAAACATATCTGAACATAGAAAAGTGCAGCAGAAATACATTATAATCTTATGAGGCCACCATCGTGTATGCAATCCATCATTGACCAAAGTATTATTATGTGGTGCATGACTATACTTGCTTTTATATGAACTAAAAGAACAAATGGAGAATCTCCTGGCAAAGTCTCATAAAACATAATGATAAAGTTGACATTTGGTTCCTTTCAGGTCTGACATTCCCAGTTCTCTAATTCAGCTCTGATTAAAATGAAGTACTGAAAGACAACAAAACCACACAGAAAAATCCCTGCTTGCTCACTACAATAGCAAATGTGTTTACTAGGTAGGCTAATTGAGATGTTAGGGCAATATATAGTGTTCTAGACAACAAATTCCAATCTTGTCAAATTGAAATGTGCCTTTAGTTACCAAATAAATATTTTCAGCCTTCTGAAATATACTTTATATATAGTAATAATTTATCAAGTATTAACATTTCACGAGACTTCTAATAGCATATAAAAATGATATATCAAAGAAATCTTCTTCAAGTTTATAGAACTCCTGATACTTTTTAGCAATATTTAATGCCAATTATTATAACACTAGAAAGTAATTTCATAAGTTGTATGCAGTAAAACACAATTAGAGACATAGATAACATTTTCAAAAGTTAAATTATATGTTAATCTGTGAAATACAGAACATTATTAAAATGAATAATGTGAAATTAAGCTTCTATAGCTAATAAATTCATTTATGACCCCTTAACATTCTCTTAAATGAATAAAATAAAAATTTTAAAAACAATATTTCCTCCTGCTGCTGTCATGTGTGCCCAAGCATGGACCTCACTGCCACCACTCTGATAAAGTACTTTTTCCAGCACCCCCATCAGAGTGTTGTTGACAGTGGACCAGTTACATCTTGGCCCCTCTAGCAAAGCAGCGGCTTAACCTCAAGGGCCAGAGAACAAAGCGCTGGGCCTGGTCCCAGCCCCCCAGCATTACAGCAGGCAACCCAGGAGTAAAAAGCTGAGCCTTGGTCCACTGAAATTATCGAAACTAAACTAGTTGACTGAACCGACAGTCAGATCCTCAAGGGCATTAAAGAATATAAAAGCAATAAAACCCCATCCAAAGGAAAGCAACTTCAAAGATTAAAGCAGTATCAGCCCCCACAGACGAGAAAGAACCGATATCAGAACTCTGGCAACTCAAAATATCTTATTGCCAAAAACTGCACTAGCTCCTTAGCAATGGTTCTTAACTAGACTAAAATGGCTGGAATAACATGCATAGAATTCAGAATCTGGATGGCAAAGAAGATCATAGACATTCAGGAGAAAGTTGAAACCCACTTCAAGAAATCTAACAAATTAACTGAAGTGATACAAGAGCTGAAAGATGAAATAGACATATTAAGAAAGAGCCAAACTGATCTGATCAAGCTGAAAAACTCACTACAAGAATTTCATAACACAATTGGAAGTATTAACAGTGTAATAAACCAAATGGAGAAAAGAACCTCAGAGCTTGAAGACTGGATATCTGAACTAAGTCAGAGAAAAATCAAGAAAAAAGAATGAACAAAACCTCCAAAAAATATGGGATTATGTAGAGATCAAATCTACAACTCATTGGAATCCATACATGAGAGGGAGAGAGAGAGAGCAAGCAACTTTGAAAACAAATTTGAGAATATTGTCCATGAAACATTCCACAACTTCACTAGAGAGGTTGACAGTCAAATTAAGGAAATTCAGAGATACCCTGTGAGACACTATCCAAGAAAACCAAATCCAAGCCACACAGTCATAAGATTCCCCAAAGTCAATGCTAAAGAAAAGATATTAAAGACAGCTAGCGAGAAGGGGCAGGTTACCTACAAAGAGAACCACATCAGGCTAACAGTGAACATTTCAGCAGAAAGCCTAGAAGCCAGAAGAGATTGGGGCTTATATTTAGCATCTTTAAAGAAAAGAACTTCCAACCAAGAATTATCCAGCCAAACTTAGCTTCATAAGTAAAGCAGAAATAAAATCATTTTCAGACAAGCAAATGCTAAGGGAATTTGTCACCACCAGACCTGCCTTACAAGGGGTCCTTAAGGGAGTGCTAAACATGGAAATGAAAGAACATTAGCAGCACCACAAAAACACGCTTACGTACATAAACTATTGACACTTTAAAGCAACTACACCATGAAATCTACATAACAACCAGCTAATAATACAATGACAGAGGATCATTCCACATATATCAATATTAAACTTGCATGTAAATGGGCTAAACACCCCACTTAAAAGGTATAGAGTGGCAAGTTGGATAAAGAAGCAAGACTCAACTCCATGCTATCTTCAAAAGACCCACCTCATATGCAATAACACCCACAGCTTCAAAGTAAAGAGATGGAGAAAAACCTATCAAAAGGAAAACAAAAAAGAACAGGGATTCCTATTTTTATTTCAGACAAAAGAGACTTTTAAGCAACAATAATCAAAAAGGATAAAGAAGGACATTACATAACAATAAAGGGTTCCATTCAACAAGACTTAACTATCCTAAATATATATGCATCCAACACTGAAGCACATAAAACAAATTCTTACATAATCACACAGTAATAGTGGGAGACTTTAACACCCCACTGACAGTATTATATCATTGAGACAGAAACAAAGGTATTCGGGAATTAAATTTGACACTTGACCAAATGAACCTAACAAACATCTACCAAAAACCCCACCCAAGAACAACAGAATATACATTCTTCTCATGTGCCCATGGCACAAACTTTAAAATCGACCACACCCTCAGCCATAAAGCAATTCTCAACAAATTTAAAAAAAATGAAATCATACCAATCATACTCTCAGACCAAAGCACAGTAAAAATAGAAATCAATACTAAGAAGATCTCTGAAAACCATACAATTACATGGAAATTAAACAACCTGCTCCTGAAAGACTTTTGGGTAAAAAATAAAATTAAGACAGAAATCAAGGAATTCTTTGAAACTAATGAGAACAAAGATGCAGCATTCCAGAATCTCTGAGACACAGCTGAAGCAGTGTTAAGAGGAAAGTTATAGCAGTAAATGCCCACATCAAAAAGTTAGGAAGATCTCAAATTAACAACCTAACATCACACCTATAGGAACAAGAAAAACAAAAGCAAACCAACCCCAAAGCTAACAGAAGAAAAGAAATAACCAAAATCAGAACTGAGATCACAAAATGAAGAAAAGAAACACTGTACAAAATATCAATGAAGAACTAACATTGAAAGTCCACTAAATAAACTAGCAAATAAAAATGAGAGAAGATTCAAATCAACACTATCAGAAATGACAAAGGGGACCTTACCAGCAGTCCCACTGAAATACAAAAAACCCTCAAAGAATATTATGAACATCTCTACACACATGAACTAAAAAACCTAGAAGAAATGGATAATTTCCTGGAAACTACAACCTTCCAAGACTGAACCAGGAAGAAACTGAATTCCTGAACAGACCAATAATGAGTCCTGAAATTTGATCAGTAATAAAAAAAAAAAAAACCCTACCAACAAGAAAAAGCCCTGGACCAGATGGAGTCACAGCCACATTATACCATATGTATTAAGAAGAGCTGGTACCAGTCCTAATGAAACTATTCCAAAAGATCAAGGAGGAGGGACCCCTCGATAACTCATTCTAAGAGGTCAGCATCATCTAGGTACCAAAATCTGGCAGACACAATGAAAAAAAAAAACGCTTCAGGCCAATATTCCTGATGAACACAGATGTGAAAATGCTCAAAATATTAGTAAACCAAATCCACCAGCACATCAAAAAGCTAATCTTCCATGATCAAGTAGGCTTTATCTCTGGGATGCAATATTGGTTCAGTATAAGCAAATCTATGAATGTGATTCATCACATAAACAAAACTAAAAGCATTATCATTATAACAGACACAGAAAAGCCTTTTGATAAAATTCAACATCCCTTCATTTTAAAAACCCTCAACAAACTAGCATCAAAGGAACATACCTCAAAATAAAAAGAACCATCTATGACAAACCCACAGCCAACATCATACTGAATAACCAAAAGCTGAAACATTCCTCTTGAGAACCAGAATCAGACAAGGATGACCACTCTTTATTACTCCTGTTCAACTTAGTTTCGGAAGTTCTAGCCAGAGCAATCAGGCAAGAGAAAGAAATAAAAGGCATCCAAATATGAAGAGAGAAAGTCAAACTATCTCTCTTCATGAATGATATTTTTCCCTACATAGCAAACCCCATAGTCTCTGCCCAAAGGCCTCTAGATTTGATAAACAACTTCAGCAAAGCTTTGGGATACAAAATCAATGTTCAGTACACAATTTCATTCACAACAGCCACAAAAAGAATAAAATACCTAGGAAAACAAGATAAACAGATTTGTAAAAGCTGTCTATAGTAAGAATTACAAAACACTGCTAAAAGAAATCAGAGATGCCACAAACAAATAAAAAAATTCCATACTCATGGATAGGAAAAATCAACATTGTTTAAATGGCCATTCTGTCCAAAGCAATTTACAGACTCAATACTATTCCTATCAAATAACAATTACATTTTTCACAGAATAAGAAAAAATTATTCTAAAATTCATATGGAATCTTAAAGGAGCCCAAATAGCCACAACAATCATAAGCAAAAAGAACAAAGCTTGAGAAATCACACTACTGGACTTCAAACTGTACTATGAGACTACAATAACAAAAACAGATATATAGACTAAGGAAACAGGTTAGAGAACCCAGAAATAAAGCCACACATCTACAATCATCTGATCTTTAACAAAGCGGACAATAACAAGCAATAGGGAAAGGACTCCCTATTTAATAAATAGTGCTAGGATAACTGGCTAGACACATGCAGAAAAATAAAGCTGGACCCTTTCCTTATACCATATACAAAAATCACTTCAAGATGGAGTAAATACTTAAATGTAAAACATAAAACTATAAAAGTCCTAGAAGAAAACCTAGGAAATACCATTATGAACATAGGCCATAGCAGAGGTTTCTTGAAAAAAATGCCAAAAAGTAATTACAACAAACCAAAAATTGACAAATGGCACCTAAGCTAAAGAGCTTCTGCACAGTAAAAGAAATTACCAAAAGAGTAAACAGACAACCTACAAAATAGGAGAAAATATTTGCAAACTCTGCATCTGACAAAGGTCTAATATTCAGAATCTATAAGGAACATAAACAAATTAGCACACAAAAACAAACAACCTCATTAAAAAATGCACCAAGGACATGAACAGACACTTCTCAAAAGAAGATATACATGTACATGTGGCCAACAAGCGTATGAAAATATGCTCAATATCACTAATCACTAGGGAAATGCAAATCAAAACCACAGTGAGATATGATGTCACACCAGACAGAATGGCTATTATTAAAAAGTCCAAATATAACTGATGCTGGTAAGATTGCAGAGTAAAGGGAACACTTATTGTGGTTTTTGCCATTACTTTTAATGCCAAAAGCCGCAATTACTTTTGCACCAACCTAATACTATTGGGTACTATGCTCATTACCTGGGTGATAAAATAATTTGTACACCAAACTGCTAAAGCATGCAATTTACCCATGTAACAAACTTGCACGTGTACCTCCTGAACCTAAAATATAAGGAAAATAATAATTATAATATCAAAGAAAAGTGAAATAGATATTTTCTGTTATTTTAAATCAGCCCTACATATGCATTTGACTAAGCAATAAGCTCAATTTCTATACTATTTTCTGTGGAACCTATTGTTAAGGCAAAGTCGAAAATAGGGAGTGTGGAAATAAGATATACAAAATTGTTTCAGTGTTGAATGGTTTCAGGCACAGAACAAATTTTGATTCATTTTTTAAGATTAAAGCTGTCTTGCTTAATAATGAAATAAGCCCTTGTTCCACATTGATAAGCAATGCATTTTTAAAAAGAGAGAAATTACAATAAATTTTTTTAAATCTTATTATTCACTGAGTTTTCCTTCAAGTTTTAAAAACTTTTTCATCTTCAATGCATGGATTTGTTGAATATTTCAAAATAAAGCAATACTTACATTCAAAAATAGTTTAAGTAATGAATAAATTTTATATTAAGTTTTTAATGCAATAATTACAAAAATGCTACAAAGAGCATTACACTAAAAAATCCTTATTATATTGATTTAAAATAATTTTGGAAGGCTGATATTTATGTACCTTTTGTAACTCTCCCACATCTTCATGTAAAACATTTATACCCTTAAATGTCACAGATAAAAATACACATAAGTTCATGATATGCTATGTTAGTTTTAATATTCTGATATTAGATTAGTTTCATATCAGGTTGATTTTCTTTTCAAACATTTCTAATTAGTGACTACATATTATGATAAATACAGCACTCTGTAGGAATAAACAAAATGTAGCAGAGATCTTACTGAAACCAAAAACCATTCTTACAAACACATTTACTTTCAAAATTACTTGGAAGCTGGCTTGTTATCTCAGTCAGCATGTAGCCCTTGACTCTTTCATCATCATAACCATGCGTGATATATTCTCCAAAATGGCTAAATTCAGACTATTCCATAATCTAATAAAAACTTGTAATACCTGGGAATTCAAAACTCTTGGACAAAACATATTTGCCTCTATGTGTAAAGTCAAGGTAAAGAGGAGAGGGAAAAAAGGGTTATCCAAGGTAAGTACTTCCCCCTGGGATTTTAAGTGAGCCAACTGAGAAAATGTAAATTCAGGGTGGAGAGAAAAACCTCACTTATATTACTATTCCACTCAACTTTTTAATAAAATGTTCATCAGATAGCACAACTTCCTTTGGCATTTTGAAGAATAGGTCTATTATCAGCAACATGTAAATTTTTTCTCCTCCCAGTGAATATTTTGAAAAGCTCAGTCATTATACTAATAGAAAAATACATTCTGATAATCAGAGAAAAACTGCTTTTACAATGACACATTGTTTAAAGCAAAACTAAAGTGTTTGTACAATATTTCTTAAATCTGACCAATATTAGGAAATTTGAATAAGCAAATATAAAGTACATCTTCTGATTTTAAATGATATTTTATGGCTAGAAGAAGAAAGTTTCAGATAAAATAACAATACTTTATCCATGAAAAGTACAATTTAGCCAAAGTCTAAGTAGAAGCTTTTTAAAATTTTAAATTTTGAAGTGTAAATGTGTGTTATTTACATTAAGTTAATAATGTATTTTTTGATGATGCCCCAATTCCAAAATACGTAAAATTATTTACTTTGCAATCTATCCAGAGATCTTACAAATTACTATGTAACTCAGTTTTCAGTGTCTTTTAAAACTACAATAAAAATCACATTTTTAATTAAGCGCCAATCAATCAGAAAAAAAAGTTGGATGTTTTTAAAAGTCACTTCATCATAATGAAATACTGGTGTTAGACTGTTTCCAAAATTTAATTTTTTTGTCTCAAATGGCTTTCTTTCTAAGCAATTCTCTTTCACTACCTCTTAGAAATCATTCAGTGACTAACAGGGCAGTGTTGTAGTAATTACATACTGTAATTATTTCTAAAATTTCTATAGGGCATTGTCTTAACCATTTTACTAAAGAACTGCAAGAATAGTAAATAATAGTTTTCTGAATACAATAAGTTACATATATTTACTATTAACTTCCTTAAGCTTATCTAATACTGGATTGAAAGTTGATATTGAGTTACACCAGAATTTCCAGCTTCTAGAATTTTCCTGCTAATAAAAATGCTAGATAAGCTCTTACTATTCAAAGTAAAGAACAATGTTTCTTGCCTATATATAAAGGAAAATATATAAAATACGTTTTTTTTTTTTTTTTGCTTTTTCATTTTTTCCGTGTTGGA
Organism: Pan paniscus; assembly: GCF_029289425.2. Lineage (NCBI taxonomy): Eukaryota > Metazoa > Chordata > Mammalia > Primates > Hominidae > Pan > Pan paniscus. The sequence goes on along the minus strand of NC_073253.2, from coordinate 115,188,554 downwards.
AAACCTAATATAGATAGGGCACTATGCCAAGGCGGGAAATTGATTCTGACTTTAAGATTAAAAAAAAAAGCTAAGAAAATTAAGTATGGTTGAGACAAAATATAAAGCAATATAAGAAATATAGCACAGAAGAGACATGAGTCCATTCTCTAAAAGTTTAGAGAAGAATAAAAATGGTTTCTGGCTATGGTTCAATGGAGGGCAAATCAAGGTACATATATAGCAGAAATCAGTTGCATATGGCTTTAGCTGATGAGAAGAATTTGGTCATTTAGTTTAACCAAATGTTGGAAAAAAACACAAAAAGTTTATGGGATACGTTTATGTTATTAATAAGTGTTAATGGCCTTTCTTGTGCTTAGAAAATCATGACTTAAAATGCACATTTTCAGTTTGCTCCATTAGGACAAAAAAAAGGTCTTTTCATTTATGTATCTCTTACAAAAAGGCACCTTGCCTGTAGCAGTTGCTCAATAAGTCATTGCTAAATTGATGAACTACCTAATGTAAACCTACTTCATGGAACACTTATTTGATGGTATAAATAAATAGCACAAAGTGTACCAAGAAACTGTATACCTCTATTGTAGATATTCACTTATTTATGCTATTAACTTGTATGGCAATAAATCAGTTGTCAAATGCTTTATGATACATATTCCTAGTTCCTCTTTAACTTATAAGAACTCCATGTGTTTACTAAGAAAACTAGTTGTTCAATAGCTCAGGCATTGTACATTTTTGTTTCACCAGGCTTTATAATAAAACTCTCAACTTTTGTTTCATTCAGATGAAAAGACAACTAACCTCATTTTAAAACACAGACTTCCATGTCTCTTTGTGCACTATGTGTTGCAAATAAAGAAGCGTTGTATGAGAAGCAAAATAATGTTAGTATTAAAACATAAAGAAAAATAGCAATCAGTTTGAGAACTATGAGAGAGATTATAAGAAATTTGCCCTTAAGACTGTTTCTGTACTGTTTCTCAAAGAGAATAAATAAACCCTTCATGGTAGATGCTATTTTTATTTTGAAACATTTGCAATTTTCTACTTCTTATATTTCAAGAGCAAGAAATAGGATACCCATTATTAATCTTAATAATATCAGGAGAACTATACTGTTTTACAAACAATAAACTTTGGTATGTACTAGCCCATTTAAATTGTAAGCCCTTTTTTACATTTATTACTTAAATCACTGCTTTGTTTTTTCCCTGAAGCTATAGAGGAATTTGAGGGAGTTAAGTATTTTGGAAGAATAATCTTTTCTGTATTTTCTCCCCAGGATCAAATGATTCAAATGGGCTTCCTTTTCAGGGAGAAACAAAGACTGGGCAACATAGCTGACTGTCCCATTGACTAAATTTTTTAAATGTAGGATAAAGTATTGAAAACATTACATAAAATATATATTAAAAGGATGGCAAACATAGAAGTTTGAAGACAAAAGAGAAGAGAAAGACTAAATATGAGTGGAAAGAAGAACACTGAATACAAATACTCGATAAAAACATTTGCCATTCATGGTTGGCTGTGAAATGTGGTTATCAATGGTCTCTTAGTGTTCAGAAAACACATGAAAAAGCAGCAGGGCCTGCCCAAGGTGTGAGTATCTAATATAAGATGCCCCCATTTATTTGGACCCAAGATCTGTACTGTCCAATACTGTAGCCACCAGCCACATATGGATATTGAGTACTTGGCACCTGTCTTATGATATTGAAAAACTAAATTTTAATTTTATTTTAATTAATTTTAATTTAAAAACTGATACTCAATTCAGTTATTTGAAAATTTTAGCTATGTTTGGGACAACCTAGGCATTCAAAACTACTTTTTCAACTGTAACATTTTTAAAACATAAACACCGATACGTTTTCAATAAAACTGTAATGTTGGAACTGATCTGTGCTCTGTATGAAGAACCACATTTCAAAGACTTAGTATGAAAAAATGTAAAAATCTCATTAATAATTTCTATATGATTATATACATATTAAAATAATATTAAAGAAAATATGTGACTATAATTATTTTACCTGTATCTTTTTATTTTTTAATATTGCTACTAGAAAATTTTACATTATGTATATATGGCACATGTTACATATCTGTTGAACAGTGCTGGCCTAGCAAATTAATGCCCAATGTACATGTAGACTAAAAATGTGTTTACCAAACACCACTAGCAAGGAAAATTGTCTGCCTTGAACTTTAATGATGGGAAGAGGAGGAAAAAAACAAACAAAAACCTCCCAAATCCAGATTTTTATTTGCTGCAGCCTGAATTAACACTACCTAGGTAGTCTAAAAACCATAAAGCCAGTAATTAAGTTTCAGGTAGCTCCAACTTTGCAGTGCATCCAAGAAACTGGCAGAAATAAACATAAGTCTTCTCTAGATGAACACAATTTTCATAAATAAAGTTAAAAGAAGATGAGCTTAAATCAAAAAGAACAAAACATACCTGGAAACAAAGCACCACGATCAAGAACCAAGAGAAAAAGCAGGCAAGAAATGAGATACACAAATACTTTAAAATCAGACAGATAATAGTGTATCATTTATTTATACAACAGAGTATCACAGAGTGTCTTCTATTTGGCAAATATTGTCCTATATTCTTAAAATACATCAGTGAATAAAACAAAGAAAACTCTCTGTCATCAAGAAGTTTGTATAAACAGACATCTGAGGAAAATGGTAGATAGGAGACAGAACTAATGTGCAGCTCCCACTCAGACGGACAGAACAGCATGTGGAGACTCACGCAGTGAACTTTTGCTCCAAGAACTACCACAGGAACATGCCAGGAAAACCTAAAGAATTCACAGACCCTTTAAAAGGAGCAGATTGCTGCTATAAACTCTGTGAGACAGCCATAAAACTGTGAGTTCCCAAAGTGTGAGAGGGGCAAAAGTCTACCTCCAAACAAACATCCCCACTGGGGAACCTGAAAATCCCAGTCATGGGAGAAAGATTTAACCTTACCTAGAGCTGAAATGGATTTTGGGAGCTGAGCGAAAAAGTAGAAAAAGCAGTGGGAACCTGTAGGAACTCCTGATCCAAGCTCAAACTCAAGGAAGCCATTCCTGGCCTTTTCTCACAGGGGTCCTTGGGAGTGGAAGGCAGGAGGGGCCACAGGGTGACGGAAGCTGCTAGCTGAAATTGTAGTAAGTTTGACTAAGCACAAATTTTCCTGAGCAGATTCTGGGGGATGGGGGGTGAATAGGAAGTACAGATATAAATACAGAAGCCAAAGCTAAAGGTTCAGGCAGGTGGGGAGGGGTGAGGCCTGAGAGCTTTGTTAGCTCTCTCAGTGGGGAGGATTGTAGCCTGGGAAAGATCTCATCCCTGCTCGATGGCTGCCTGGATATAAACTCAGTGCAGTTGGGGGTTCTCAGTGGGAGTGAGACTGGCCTTGCTGGCTGCATGGGGGCTGTGTGAGGTCTGTCACTGCTGGCTTTACTCCACTTCCCTGGCAACATGTATGACACAACAGAGGCAGCCATCACTCCCCTGGGACCATAACTCTGTTGCCCTGAGAACCACCCTCCCATCCCCGACAGTGGCCACAGCAAGCCCTGCCCAAGGAGAGTCTGAGCTCAGACCCACCTAACCCTGCCCCCACTTGATGGTTTTTCACTACCTGCCCTGGTAGCCAAAGACAAAAGACATAAACTCTTGGGAGCTCTATGCCCCTGCCCATCACCTGAGAAACTCAAGTACTTATTCTGACCAACATAGGGCAAGATTATATCCCCTTTCTACTACTGCCGCTGGTGCTTTCTTGAAAGTGCCACCTCCTGGCTGGAGGCCAACCAACTCAAGCCATTACAGCAACTTATAACCAAACAAACCTACTCCAAAGAAGGAGAAAACAATAGCTAACTCCACTGCCTGCAACACCTTGACTAACCAGAGGACCTGAGTTTGTTCATGTGACAATTCTACTGCTAGCATAACCAGCATTTGAGAAAACCAGTGCACTAAACAAAACTACAACTAAGGACTCCCACAGAGCCCACTTCACTCCCCTGCCACCTCCCCCAAAGCAGGTGCTGGTATCCATGGCTTGGAGACCTAAAGATGGATCAAATCACAGGACTCTTTGCAGACATTCCCCAGCTGGGTGGCTAGACCTAGTAAGCCCAGAGCCCAGTAACCCTGCTGGGCGGCTAGACCCAGAACGGCAATAACAATCGCTGCAGTCTAGCTCTCAGGAAGCCCCATCCATAGGAGAAAGGGGAAAGCACCACATCAAAGGATTACCCCCAGGACAAAAGAACCTGAACAGCAGTCCTTGAGTTCCAGATCTTTCCACAGAAACAGTCTATCCAAATGAGAAGGAACTAGAAAAGTAATTCTTGTAATATGACAAAATGAGGTTCTATAACACCTTCAAAAGATCACTAGCTCTCCAGCAATGGATCCATACCAAGAAGAAATCTCTGAATTCAGAAGGTTGATTAGTAAGCTACTCAAGGAAGTGCCAGAGAAAACTAAAAACTGACTTAAATAAATTTTTTTAAAAATACAGGATACACGTGAAAAAGTCTTCAGAGAAATAGGTATCATAAAGAAAAGACAATCACAACTTCTGAAAATGAAAGACACACTTAAATGTAAAATATACTAGAAGGTCCCAGCAACAGAATCAAAAAAGTAGAAGACAGAACTTCAGAGCTTGAAGACAAGGCTTTCAAATTAAACCAATTCAACAAAGACAAAGAAAAAAGAATTTTTAAAAAATGAACAAAGTCTCCAAGAAATTTGAGATTATGTTAAATAACCAAATACAAGAATAATTGGTATTTCTGAAGAAGAAGAAAAATGTAAAAGTTTGGAAAACTTATTTGAGGGAATAATTGGGGAAAACATCCTTGGTCTTGCTAGAGATGTAGACATCCAAATACAAGAAGCTCATAGACTGCACTCCAGTGTTTATTACAACACTATTCACAATAGCCAAAATTTAAAAGCAACTCAAGTGTCTGTCAACAGATGAATGAATAAAGAAAATGTAGTGCTTATACAAAATGGAATACTATTCAGCCTTTTAAAAAATGAGATCCTGTCATTTGCAACAATCTGGATGGAACTGGAGGTCATTATGTTATGTAAACTAAGCCAGGCACCCAGGAAATTCATCCCCAAAAGATCATCACTTAGGCATATAGCCATAGTTAGGTTATCTAAAGTCAAGAAAAAGGAAAGAATCTTAAGAGCTATGAGGCAAAAATATCAAGTAACTTATAAGAAAAACCTATCAGATTGACAGTCGATTTCTCCACAAAAATGGTGCAAACCAGAAGGGAATGGGGTCCTATATTTAGCCTCATTAAGCAAAATAATTATCAGCCAAGAATTTTGTATCCAGCCAAACTAAGCTTTATAAATGAAGGAGAGATGAAGTCTTTGTCAGAAAAACAAATGCTGAAAAATTTCAGAAAAACAAATCCTGAAAAAATGTGCAACTACCAAGCCAGCACTTTAAGAAATGCTAAAAGAAGTTATAAATCTTAAATCAAAACCTTGAAATACCCCAAAATACAACCTCCTTAAAATTTAAATCTCACAGGATCTGTAAAACAATAACAAAATGGCAAAAAAAAGTATTCAGGCAATAACTAGCATGAAGAATGGAACAGTACCTCACATCTCAAAACCAATATTGAATATAAATGGCCTAAATACTCCACTTATTAAAAGATACAGAATGGAAGAATAGATAAAACTCCACCAACCAAGTATCTGCTGTCTTCAAGAGACTCACCTAACACATAAGGACTCACATAAACTTAAGGTAAAGGGGTAGAAGAAAGATATTCCATGCAAACAGAAACCAAAAGGAAGCAGGAGTAGCTATTCTCATATCAGACAAAACAGACTTTAAGGCAACAACAGTTCAAAAAGACAAAGACAGACATTATATAATGATAAAAGGATTAGTACAACAGGAAAATATTATAATCCTAAATATATATGCAGCTAACACTGGAGTTCCCGGATTTTTTAAATAATTGCTACTAAAACTAAGAAATGAGATAGACGGCAACACAATAATAGTGGGAGACTTCGGTACTCCATTGACAGCACTAGACAGGTCATCAAGACAGAAAGTCAACAAAGAGAAAATGGACTTAAACTATACCCTAGGAAAAATGGACTTAACAGATATTTACAAGAAAATTCTACCCAATAACTGCAGAATATACATTATTTTCATCAACACAGGAAACATTCTCCAAGATAGACCATATAACAGGCTACAAAACAAGTATCTATAAATTTAAGAAAATTAAAATTATATCAAATACTCTCACAAACCACAGTGAAATAAAATTGGAAATTAACTCCAAAAGGAACCCTCAAAATTACACAAATACATGAAAATTAAATAACCTTCTCCTGAATGATCTCTGGGTCAACAATGAAATCAAGATGGAAATTAAAAATTCTTGGAGCTGAATAATAGTGACAACACCTATCAAAACTTCTGAGATACCGCAAAAGCAGTACTAAGAGGAAAGTTCACCGCATTAAATGCCTTCATCAAAAAGTCTGAAGGAGCACAAATGGACAATCTAAGCTCACACCTCCAGGAACTATAGAAACAAGAACAAACCAAATCCAGCAGAAGAAAAGGAATAACAAAGATCAGAAAAGAAATAATAAAATTCAAACAAAAAATACAAAAGATAAATGAAACAAAAAGCTGGTTCTTTGAAAAGATAAACAAAATCAATAAACCTTTATAGAGGTTAACCAAGAAAAGAAGAGAGAAGATTAAAATAGGCTCAATCAGAAACTAAATAGGAGATATTACAACTGATACCACAGAAATACAAAAGATCATTCAAGGTTACTATGGATACCTTTATGTGCAGAAACTAGAAAATCTAGAGGAGATGGATAAATTTCTAGAAATATACAACCCTCTTCAACTAAACCAGGAAGAAATAGAAACTCTAAACAGACCAATAACAAGTAGTGAGATTGAAACAGTAATTTAAAAATTGCCAACAAAAAAAAAGTCCAGGACCAGATGGATTCACAGCTGAATTCTATCAGACATTCAAAGAAGAATTAGTACCAATCTCACTTAAACTATTCCAAAAAAATAGAGGAAGAAGAAACCCTCCCCAAATCATTATATTAAGCCAGCATTACCCTAATACTAAAACCAGGAAAGAATGTAGCAAAAGAAAGAAAACTACAGACCAAGATCCCTGATGATCATAGATGCAAAAATCCTCAACGAAATACCAGCTAACTGAATCCAACAGCATATCAAAAAGACAATACTCCATGATCAAGTCAGTTTTATACAAGAGATGCAGGGTTGGTTTAACATATGCAAGTCAATAAATGTGACACACCACATAAACAGAAGTAAAAACAAAAATCACATGATCATCTCAATAGATGCAGAAAAAACATTTGACATAACCCAGCATTGCTTTAAGAATAAAACCCTTAGCAAAATTGGCATAGAAGGGACATAACTTAAGGTAATAAAAGCCATCGATGACAAACCCACAGCCAACAGTAAGTATATTGAAAAGGGAAAAGTTGAAAGCATTCTCCCTGAGAACCAAAACAAGACAAGGATGCCCACTTTTACCACTTCTATTCAACATAGTACTGGAAGTCCTAGCCAGAGCAATCAGACAAGAGAAAGAAATGAAGGACATCCAGATTGGTAAAGAGAAAGTCAAACTGTCACTGTTTGCTGATGATATGATTGTATACCTAGAAAACCCTAAAGACTCATCTTAAAAGCTCCTAGATCTGGTAAATGAATTCAGTAGAGTTTCAGGATACAAAATTAATATACACAAATCAGTTGCATTGCTATACACCAACAGCAAACAAGCTGAGAATCAAATCAAGAACTCAACCCCTTTTACAACAGCTGAAAATTAAAATAAAATACTTAGGAATATACCTAACCAAGGAGGAGTAAGACCTCTACAGTGAATACAACAAAACATTGCTGAAAGAAATCACAAATGACATAAACAAATGAGAAACACATCCCATGCTCATGGATGGGTAGAATCAACATTGTAAAAATGACCACACTGCCAAAAGCCATTTATAAATTCACTGAATTTCTTATCAAAATATCATCATCATTCTTCACAGAACTAGAAAAAACAATCCTAAAATTCATACAGGACCAAAAAAGAGCCTACACAGCCAAAGAAAGACTAAGCTAAAAGAACAAACCTGGAGGCATCACATTACCTGACTTCAAACTATACTACAGGGCTATAGTCACCAAAACAGTATAGTATGGGTATAAAAATAGGCACATAGACCAATGGAACATAATAGAGAACCCAGAAATAAAGATAAAAACTTACAGCCAACTGATCTTTGACAAAGCAAACAAAAACATAAAGTGGGGAAAGAACACCCTATTGAACAAATGATGATGAGATAACTGGCAAGTCTCATGTAGAAGAATGAAACTGGATCCTCATCTCTCATCTTCTACAAAACTCAACTCAGGATGGATCAAAGACTTAAATCTAAGACCTGAAACCATAAAAATTGTACAAGATAACATGGGAAACTCTCTTCTAGATATTACGTTAGGCAAAAAGTTCATGACCAAGAACCCAGAAGCAAATGCAACAAAAAAAAGATAAATAGATGAGACTTAATTAAATTAAAAAGCTTTTGCACAGCAAAAGAGATAATCAGCAGAGTTAGCAGACAACCCAGAGAGTGGAAGAAAATTTTCACAAACTATGCATCCGACAAAGGACAAATATCCAAAATCTACAAGGAACTGAAACAAATTAGTAAGAGAAAAACAATCCCATCAAAAAGTGGGTGAAGGACATAGACAATTCTCAAAAGAAGATATACAAATGGCCAACAAATACATGAAAAAATGCTCAACATCACTAATTACCAGGGAAAAGCAAGTCAAAAACTACAATGCAATACTACCTTTCTCCTACAAGAATGGCATAATTAAAAAATAAAAAAAAAATAGATGTTGGCATGGATGTGGTGAAAAAGGAACACTTTCACACTGTTGGTGAGAACGTAAACTAGTACAACCACTATGGAAAACAGTATGGAGATTCCTTAAAGAACTAAAAGTAGAACTACAATTTGACCCAGCAATCCCACTACTGGATATCTACCCAGAGAAAAAGAAGTCATTATATGAAAAAGACACTTCCAAACACATGTTTATAGCAACACAATTTGCAACTGCAAAAATATGGAGCCAGCCAAAATGCCCATGAACCAATGAGTGTATAAAGAAAATGTGGTGAGTATATATACTATGGAATACTACTCAGCCATAAAAAGGAATGAAATAATAGCATTCACAGCAACATGGATGGAGTTTGAGACCATTATTCTAAGTTAAATAACTCAGGAATGGAAAGCCAAACATCATATGTTCTCACTTACTAAGAGAGAGCTAAGCTATGAGAATGCAAAGGCATGAGAATGATATGATAGACTCCGGGGACTTGAGCAGGAGGTGGGGAGGCCGTGAGGGATAAAAAACTACACATTGGGTACAGTACACATTGCTTGGTTGATGGGTGCACCAAAATCTCAGAAATCTCCACTAAATAATTTATCCATTTAACCAAACACCACTCGTTCCTCAAAAACTATTAGATAGTAATAATAATAATAAAGTTTGTAGAAATACAGTGTTTAAAAATTTTCAACAAATTTAATTATAAAACCTAATTGCTTTTACTAGAAGTTCATGAGTCAGGCAGCATCCATTTTAAGGATTTAGAAAAGGTGCTCTGATGACCAGAGCAGAGGAGGTGGGCTTCACAGGCAGAAAAGAGCTGAAAAAGCAGAAACAAGGAATAAAAAGGTTGGTCACTTTAAAGACACTTTCCTGATAGATTTCAAACAGAGAGGACTTCCATATCATGCTGGCTCAGGTTAACTGGGCCCTTTTTTATTAGTTGCTGTAAATATCCTGTTTTAAGGAAAAGCTGGTGTGTTGAGGATTCTTCTTTTTATCTTTTTTAAGGCTTCAGTTTGATTATACGACACTAGTGATTGAATTTTGCTCTGCTCTGTTGGAGCCTACTGCACAAGCTCAGCTTAAAACAATGGCATGTCATAAATTTTACTTTAAAATATATGTATGAAATAGTGTAAGACATATTTTAAAATATGAAGTATAAAATATTCAAACATGAAAAATAACAAAATTAATATTAAATAATAAAAGTCCAAACTGACAGAATGAGAAATAAGAAATCATAAAAATGAGTAAATGAAACTTATAAAAACATTTTAAGATCAAAATTTTGAAAATTAGATTCTGGGGATGGAGCCAAGATGGCCGAACAGGAACAGCTCCAGTCTACAGCTCCCAGCGTGAGTGGCACAGAAGATGGGTGATTTCTGCATCTCCAACTGAGGTACTGGGTTCATGTCACTGGGGAGTGCTGGAAAGTGGGTGCAGGACAGTGGGTGCAGTGCACCGTGCATGAGCCAAAGCAGGGCGAGGTATCGCCTCACCCTGGAAGCGCAAGGGGTCAGGGAATTCCCTTTCCTAGTCAAAGAAAGGGGTGACAGATGGCACCTGGAAAATTGGGTCACTCCCACCCTAATACTGCGCTTTTCCAACGGGCTTAACAAATGGCACACCAGGAGATTATATCCCACACGAGGCTTGGAGGGTCCTACACCCACGGAACCTCACTTATTGCTAGCACAGCAGTCTGAGATCAAACTGCAAGGCGGCAGCGAGGCTGGGGGAGGGGCACCGCCATTGCTCAGGCTTGAGTAGGTAAACAAAGCTGCAGGGAAGCTCGAACTGGGTGGAGCCCACCACAGCTCAAGGAGGCCTGCCTGCGTCTGTAGACTCCACCTCTGGGGGCAGGGCACAGACAAAAAAAAGACAGCAATAACCATAGTGTTGGAAGTTCTGGCCAGGGCAATTAGGCAGGAGAAGGAAATAAAGGGTATTCAATTAGGAAAAGAGGAAGTCAAATTGTCCCTGTTTGCAGAGGACATGATTGTATATCTAGAAAACCCCATTGTCTCAGCCCAAAATCTCCTTAAGCTGATAAGCAACTTCAGCAAAGTCTCAGGATACAAAATCAATGTACAAAAATCACAAGCATTCTTATACACCAATAACAGACAGACAGCCAAATCATGAGTGAACTCCCATTCACAATTGCTTCAAAGAGAATAAAATACCTAGGAATCCAACTTACAAGGGACGTGAAGGACCTCTTCAAGGAGAACAACAAACCACTGCTCAATGAAATAAAAGAAGATACAAACAAATGGAAGAACATTCCATGCTCATGGGTAGGAAGAATCAATATCATGAAAATGGCCATACTGCCCAAGGTAATTTATAGATTCAATGCCATCCCCATCAAGCTACCAATGACTTTCTTCACAGAATTGGAAAAAACTACTTTAAAGTTCATATGGAACCAAAAAAGAGTCCGCATCGCCAAGTCAATCCTAAGCCAAAAGAACAAAGCTGGAGGCATCACGCTACCTGACTTCAAACTATACTACAAGGCTACAGTAACCAAAACAGCATGGTACTGGTACCAAAACAGAGATATACATCAATGGAACAGAACAGAGCCCTCAGAAATAATGCCACATATCTACAACTATCTGATCTTTGACAAACCTGACAAAAACAAGCAATGGGGAAAGGATTCCCTATTTAATAAATGGTGCTGGGAAAACTGGCTAGCCATATGTAGAAAGCTGAAACTGGATCCCTTCCTTACACCTTATACAAAAATTGATTCAAGATGGATTAAAGACTTACATGTTAGATCTAAAACCACAAAAACCCTAGAAGAAAACCGAGACAATACCATTCAGGACATAGGCATGGGCAAGGACTTCATGTCTAAAACACCAAAAGCAATGGCAACAAAAGCCAAACTTGACAAATGGGATCTAATTAAACTAAAGAGCTTCTGCACAGCAAAAGAAACCACCATCAGAGTGAACAGGCAACCTACAAAATGGGAGAAAATTTTTGCAACCTACTCATCTGACAAAGGGCTAATATCCAGAATCTACAATGAACTCAAACAAATTTACAAGAAAAAAACAAACAACCCCATCAAAAAGTGGGCAAAGGATATGAACAGACACTTCTCAAAAGAAGACATTTGTGCAGCCAAAAAACACATGAAAAAATGCTCATCATCACTGGCCATCAGAGAAATGCAAATCAAAACCACAATGAGATACCATCTCACACCAGTTAGAATGGCAATCATTAAAAAGTCAGGAAACAACAGGTGCTGGAGAGGATGTGGAAAAATAGGAACACTTTTACACTGTTGGTGGGACTGTAAACTAGTTCAACCATTGTGGAAGTTGGTGTGGCAATTCCTCAGGGATCTAGAACTAGAAATACCATTTGACCCAGCCATCCCATTACTGGGTATATACCCAAAGGATTATAAATCATGCTGCTATAAAGACACATGCACACGTATGTTTCTTGTGGCACTATTCACAATAGCATAGACTTGGAACCAACCCAAATGTCCAACAATGACAGACTGGATTAAGAAAATGTGGCACATATACACCATGGAATACTATGCAGCCATAAAAAATGATGAGTTCATGTCCTTCGTAAGGACATGGATGAAGCTGGAAACCATCATTCTCAACAAACTATCACAAGGACAAAAAGCCAAACACCACATGTTCTTACTCATAGGTGGGAATTGAACAATGAGAACACATGGACACAGGAAGGGGAACATCACACACCAGGGACTGCTGTGGGGTTGGGGGAGAGGGCAGGGATAGCATTAGGAGATATACCTAATGCTAAATGACGAGTTAATGGGTGCAGCACACCAACGTGGCACATGTATACATATGTAACAAACCTGCACGTTGTGCACATGTATCCTAAAACTTAAAGTATAATAATAATAAAAAAGATCAAAATTTTACAAATTCATCACTTGATTAAACAATTGATTATATATTAGAGGTATATATAATACTAGATATATATCACTATTGCATGTCTACATGTGTGCATGTAATGCACAGAGAGATAAGGAAATCAAAACATAAAAAAGAATTTAAGAGACATGAGAAAGGAACTCTCACATGAGAGTTCCAAAAAGGGTGAAAAGACAAAGTAAAAAAAGGGCAATTTTCAAGAAAATATTACTGAAGATTTTCCAATATGTTGATAGATATCATCCTGCTGATATAATAAATCTAGTTAATCCAGAGCATAATAAATAAAAAGAAATCCATGCTCTGGATAATATAGCAGAAAAAAAAAACCCACACAGCACCAAAGACAAAGAAGAATTTAAGAACACTAAAGAAATATTTAAAAGACAAATTTCCTACATAGGAATAAAAATAAGACTGAAAGCTGGTTTCTCAATAACAGGAATAAAAACCAGACAACAAATAAATGGTCTCTCCAATGTCCTTAAAGAAAATAACTGTCATTCTAGAATTGTATTCACAGAGAAAATAACTTCCAAGAATTAGGGTAAAATATATGAATTTTTTAAATACACACAAACTTAAATTTGGCATGAATAGAACCAAGAAATTCAAAAATTTTCAAGCCGAAGGAAAATAATCCAAAATGGTCATCTGAAATGCATGAAGGACTACTGAAATGAAAATAAGAGAAATATGAAGATTAATTTAAACAAACATTGAATGTAAACAATACTGTTATGTGGGGTTAAAAACAAATGGGATAGAAATAAATGTCACATAAGAGTGGAGAAGTGTTATGACTGTTAACAGATTCTAAGACCTTCAAATTATTCAAGAAGAATGTAAAATTGTTAACTGACTTTTGATTTTCAAATAAAATGTCAGCCTTAAATAATGAAAATTAGAAAATATGATTAATTATAGAGTTTATTAGATTACAAAATGTGATCATGGCTACCTGGATAACATAGACTCCAAACGAATGTAGTCAGTGCTCCTAAGGAGGGAAGTTAATGCTTCGCTTATATAAGCAAAGAGAGAGAAACTTAACAGGGTTGCAACATTTTCCACACAAGGCCAATACATACATTACAGCAATTTGATCAGTTACAGTTTGCTACATTCCAAGGAAGATTGCTTTAACATTCCATAAGGAGGGGTAGTGGACTCAAGGGGGCTCTTACCCCTGGCACAGTTCAGTCTTTCCTAATCATCCACAGTACAAGAATAAGAAAGGGAATTAATCTATAATTGTAGAAGCAGAAGCTGGAGCTTATGCTATGTGACTCAGGCCACATAGTCACATTTTTCTCAAGACTCAATAGTTTAAAGTTCCAACAGCTTTAGGCTTAAAGTATTTAATTTCACAAAGAATGGATATTAAAATGTCTAGGTTAACTATAAATAAAAAGCCCATTGAGAATATAGCTTCTATAAGACCAGAGGTTTGAAAGTTTAAAACAAACACACACATACAAACAAAAGACAAAAAGAAAAATAGAAAAGCAAATTTAGTAAAGGTAGAATGAATAGAAAGTATGAAATAAGATGATAGAAACAAATCCAAAATAAGAGTGATAATAATAAATGTAAGTAAAGACAAGTTTACCTGACTGAAGTAAATATATACCTATGCAAAAATAGCAACCAAAAAAAATTCTGATGATTGCCTTCTATTTAAATATAAAAATAAAGAAAAATACAGGATATATATTGGGAAATTGCTACTCAAAATCAACCATATATGCCATTATTAATATAAGAATATATAGACTTTAAGTCAAAAAGCATCTGTAAAGAAAATATAGGTCAGGAAGATTTACCATTTCTAAACTTGGATACATCCAAATTAGCTCCAAAATATATGAAACAAACTGAGAAATACTTTTTAAAAAGGAATTGAAAAATCACCCAATGTGCTTAGATTTTCATATATATTTTTCTTTAACTTTTATAGATCTAGAACAATACAAAATCAGTAATTAGAGGACAAACAACTTGATGTAAATGTGAAGTAATGGCATATAACAAATGGAAAATACCCATTATTTTCAAGGATGCATAGAATATTATGAAAACTGACCACTGAGTCATGAAGCAAGTCTCAAGAAATTGGAAAGATTTGTATCATAAAGACAATTTGTTGTCGTTGTTTTCTGTTCATAAGAAAATCAATTTAACAATCAAAATTTCAAAGATAACACTCTTTTTAAAATTTACGAATCACAGAAAAATGATAATTAAAAATTCTAAATATTTTAGAAGTGAGTTATAATAAAAATAGTACATAAAAAATTCATGGAATACAGCTATCACAGATATTTGTAAAAAATGTATATTTCAAATGCTTGTAATAGGAAATAAGAGACATTCAAAATTACACATTAGGCATTTAAGTTAAGAGATTAACAAACAACAAAGAATAGACCTCCCCCCAAAAAGAAATGAAATGATAAACATAAGAAATGTATAACTAGTCTTTTGAGCTGTATAATAAATTTAATTAACTTATGCCTAAACTTACCATAGTAAAAAAAGACAAGGCACAAACGAACAGTATTAGAAATAAAAAAGAAAACTATACATAAAAATCAGTGCAGCAGATATTAAGCAGATAAGAGGATATGATTACTTTATGTCCATAAACACAAAAATTTAGATGAAATAACAAGTTTGTCAAAGATAAAGAGAAGCCACAAAAATCCTATAAACATTAAGAAATAATGAATTAGTGGTTTAATATTTTCCCAGACAATTTTACTGGTGAATGCAAGCCAAAACCAAATAATGGCAGTTTTATACACACTATGACAATGTATAGAAATAAAGCAAGCAGTCTCCAGCTCATTGTAAGGAGCAAGTATAACCTTGAGAACAAAGCTTAATAAAGAGAACATAAAAAGAAAATTACAAAGAACAATCACTCAGGAACACTGATGCAAAAATTCTAAAAATATAATAACAAACCTAATTTAGCAATGAATGAAAAATATACTATATTGTGAACTAATTGGGATTTTCCCAAGAATGCAAAATTGGTTTAACATTAAGCAAGCAATTAATGTAATTTGCCAGTTTACAAGATTAAAAGTAGAAAAATAGTAATTAATTCTATAGACAACAAAATATAATTAACATTATGATAAAAAAGAAGAAAGCTTGCTTAAAGAATATCTATAAAAACCTACAGCAACACAATGTTGAACTATTTAAATTGTTTCTTTTAACATCAAAAACAATATTTATGCACTATCACTACTTTTATGTGACTGTTCTTAGCAATGCATTAAGATCAAACATTTAAAATCATTAAGATTGTTAAAAGACATTTAAAAAACAAAAAGGATGAAATAAATGATAGTTATTCACATATAATATTTTTCTATGGAGAAACCCAAAGAATGTATGAATAAACTTTTAGAATAAGCAACTACAATGTTGTAGGAATTAAAATTAATATACAAAAGACTTTTAACACATTAGTGACACTCATTTAGATCATAATTAAAAATGTTATTGTGGAAGTCAGCATTTAGTACTCTACTATCCCTTTCCCAAATTTGTTTTAAAAATAAATAAAAATAAAAAAGAGAGTAGCCAAAAGCTGAGAGATCCTAGAGAGATTTGACCTTTGAAGAAAGTGAAGCATCCTGAGTGAAATGAATGATTACATGGCTTTAATTTGAAATACATTCAGCAGTGCTCATGATGCAGAAGTTAGAATTGAGCTTGAGGTGCTAGAAGATGAATCCCAGACTGAAAATTGAAGAGAAGAACATTCAAAAGGAGGTAAGCACAGCAGAGAACTGTCTACATGTAACTCAATTCAAATCTTGACTAATTCCCAGGATTACATCTCCACATGGAAGATTGAAAGAGGATTGCGTGGGTAACATCAACTAAACATCAGCTAAAATAATTCAGTGTCGGTTCCAGATGTTACTCACCACAAGGGAGACAGGGTTTGGAGTTACCCAACTTAGAGGGGCTTGGTAAACATTTCCACTTTCCTGGAGACTTTCCCTAGAAAATCAATGTGTGATCTATCGTTAAGAAAAAAATCAATAAGAAGGGAATATGAGGTGACACAGATAATGAAATTATCAGGGAAAAATTTTAAAACATCAAAAATTCTATATGTTCAAAGGCTTACAGGAAAAGTATAGTAATAAAGATTAACATATCAGAAATCTCAGCAGAGAAATGGAAATTATGAAAATAAGCAAAATAAAAATTCTAGAAATCACAAGTACTGTATTGAGGATGTAAATTTTGCTAAAGAAGTTTAATACAAGATTATGTATGGCAATAGAAAACATCAATAAATTTGAAGTTCAAGCAACTGAAGTTATCCAATTTGAAGGAAAGAGACAAAAAGTATTGAAATAAACAGAATTTCAGTGAACTCTGGAACAATATTAAAGTCTAGTATATGCATGATGGAAATGCCGAAAGGAGGTGAGAGAGAGAATGAGGCAGAAAAGGTATTTGAAGAAAATATAAACACATGAATGGAAGAAGCTTAGCAATAAGAAAAGCACAGAGAAACACATACCTAGGGATATCATAGTCAAATGCTGAAAACCAAAGAAGAGAAATCTTAAAAACAAACAGCAAGAAAAAAAACCCCACATACCCACTACTAGGGACTCAATGATATAAATGATGACTGGCATCTCATCAAAAAATAATGAAGGACCAAATACAATGGAATAATACCTTTAGTATGCTAAAAGAAAAAAAACTGTCAGCCCATAACACTATCTTTCAAGAAGTACAAAACAAAGACATTTTTAAATAAACTAAGGCTAAGATAATTCATCATCAGCCAGCCTGCACTACAAAAAATAGTAAATAAATTCATCTAAAGCACATGAGTCTAGATAAAGTAGGCTTCAAGACGAGGAGTATTACTAAAGAGGGAAATTTCTTAATAGGCAATATTAATTCTTAATAGTAACATTTCTAAATGTATATGAACTTAATGAGTGAGCTTCAAAATACTCAAAGAAACATCTTCCATAACTAAAGGAAGAAATAGGGAAATCCATAAAGTTGAATATTTTAACACCTATCTCTTTTTAATTGATAGAAGAACAAAAAATCAATAAGGATTTATATGATTTGAACAATAGTGACCAACAGCAACATATATTCAAGAAAAATAGAAGAGTGTACAGAGAGAAGGAAACTGTCAAAGAAATAGTTTAAATAAATTGCCCAGAATTAAAAAACTTGTTTCTAAGTTGATGGGCATTTGTACAGCACAACAAATGGGAAAAGACCCACACTAACTCATGTTATCATGAAATTTCAAACCTCTGGTAAAACAAAACAAAACAAAACAAAATGACATGTTTCTAAAAGCTCTCAAGCTCTCAGAAACAAAACAAAGAACAAACAAAAATAAATACCATACCATGAATCAGAAATCTATTTGAATTCATAGTTTCAGACATGATGGAGTAAGTGAAATTAGACTTACCATCCTGCTATAAACAACTACAAAACTGAAAAAAGTATATGAAGTATCTATATTCAGACATTAGGCAATGTTAATATGAAGCTATAATCCTTGAGAGAAAAGAAAAACATGAGGCAAAAGCCGCATTCTTCCTGGGGGCACTTTTCAAACCATGGCACAGAGAAGTGGAGCCTAAACAAAGCAGTAATCTTTCTGGGAAAAGATATTGGAATTTATGAGTGTTGTATTAATTTTCTATTGCTGCTGTAACAAATTCACACAAGTTTAGTGGCTTAAAACAATACACATTTATTGTATCACAGTTTCCATGAATCAGAAAACTGGGTACTGCATGAATCAGCCAATTCTCCACTTATGGTCTCATAACACCAAAACCAAAGTGTTGGCAGGGCAACGTTACTTTCTGTAGGCTCTAGGGAGAATCCACTTCCAAACCCATTCAGGTTTTTGGTAAAATTTAGTTCCTTGAGATTAAAGAGCTAAGGTCTCTGTTTCCTTGCTGGCTGTCAGCTAGGAGCTTCTTTCATCTCAAGGCCAAAAGCATTCCTTATCATATTGCCTTTCCATCTTCAAAGCTTGCAAGGGCATGTCAAGTACTTCTCACATTCAAATCTCTCTGATTTCCCCTTCTGTTACATCTTTCTGATTAAGTGGAGAAAGTGCTATGTTTTTAAAGGCTTGTATGATTAGATTGGATACACCTGTACAATGCAAGATCATCTCCCTATGTAAACTCTGCCACCTTAATTATATTTGCAGACTATCTTTTGCCACGTAATGTCATATATTCACAGGTTCCAAACATTAGGGCATGTACCTCTTTTGCAGAGTATCCTCATGCCTATAGCTTCTGAAGTGGCTAAAATTTGAAGAGCTGGGCACCAGAAAGGAAGGAGAAATTCAAAGAAGGAGCACCCCAGGAAACTGCTTAGGTTTCCCCTTGAATCACTGACCAAAAAAGTTAGCTTCTCATGTTTAGGAAAAGACTTTGCAAGGTATGACAGAGAGCACCTGCTAAGAAACTGTGAGCTGAATGGAGATTACTGATATTGCAAGATGTGTGTAGAACTCACTGAAAATGTACCTCCTTCTTCTGTCAGGCTTTGCCACAGGGGTTCTCATTGCGTGTGGCATGGTCCTTCTCACTTCAGGACCTTCATGCATATTGTTCTTTCCAGCTAAAATCCTCTTCATGTTCTTTTGTCCAGATAATCCCTATTCATTCTTCAAGTATTTGGAAAAAAAAAAATGACAGTACCCCCACCTCAAAGATGTCCATGTCCTTCCTAATCCCTAGAAGCTGTTAATATGTTATGTTACACAGCAAAAGGAATGAAGGTTGCTAATCAGCTGACATTAAGATAAGGAGTTTATCCTGGATTATACAGGCGAGCCCAGTGTAATCACCAGGGTCCTATAAATGTAAAACAGAAAGGCAGAAGAGACAGAGTCAGAGTGATGCAGTGTGAGACAGACTCAAGCAGCCACTGCTGTCTTTGAAGACAGAAGGGGAAAAGGAGCCAAGGAATCACAAGAACTCTCTAGACACTAGGAAAGGCAAGAAAATGCATTCGCTTCCCTAGAGACTTCAGAAATGAATGCAGCTCTGCTGATACTTTGATTTTAGCCCCCTAAGCCCTATTTTGAACACTCTGACCTCCAGAACTATAAGATTAACAGATTTATTTTGTTTTAAGACACTGAGTTTGTGGGAATTTGTCACAGCAGCAATAGGAAACTAATACAAGTATCAAACTACTACTCAAACGAGCTCTCCCTGGAAATCCAGATCAGGTCATAATCCACTCCTCTATGTTTCCATGGGACCTTTATAGTACTCATTTCTCATTGCATTCATAATTTCTTGTTCAGTAGCTATATACACCAATAAACTATATGCCTGTCGTGTTTATCACTCTATCCTTAGTACTTGTTCCTAAACCTGGATGATACATAGCACTTAAAACATATCATTGAATGAATAAATAAATAAATTTAAATTATGACAAACTTATCTTCTTCCAATCACCATATGGTAAGATACTTACAAAAGAAATGATTTTAAGTTACTGTTGAGCTTTTACAAATTGAAATAAAAAAGAACACCTAAAAAAATACACACAGCATCTGCAACCTTTGAGTAAAAATCTGTTGTGTTTTATTTCATTTACTGCTGAAAGCTTTATGTTGTTTGAAAAATAAATGGAGCTTTTTTTTTTTGAAAGTCTGAGTGAGTGTGATGAGAGAGTTTGGAATCACAGACTTTAGATCCCATCTTAAAAATGCATAGCTGGACATTCACTTCACACATTCCTCTGGATCTTGTTAAAAGGTGATATATGTAAGCACCATATTGGCACAAAACAATCTCTGTTATTCTTCAACCTAACCAACAGAAAGGTATCACTGTCTTAGAATATCTAAGCCAGTGGTTCTTATGCCTGATTATATACTGATTTATATTAAAAGAGGCAAAAGAAGTCTGGGGAGGGAGGCAGGAAATTCAAAAAGAAGAAATGGTAAGGCAATTTAAATTGTTTGGCTAGCGTGCAGTGGCGCGATCTGGGCTCACTGCAACCTCCACCTCCCGGATTCAAGCTATTCTCCTGCCTCAGCCTCCCAAGTAGCTGGGATTACAGACACACGCCACCATGCCCTGCCAATTTTTGTATTTTTAGTAGAGATGGGGTTTCACCATGTTGGCCAGGATGGTCTTGATCTCAACTTCGTGATCTGCCTGCCTCGGCCTCCCAAAGTGCTGGGATTACAGGCTTGAGCCACCACACCCAGCCGGCTAGCACAGGTTATATATGTTCAATATTAAAATATATACACTGTATATGTGCAAAATATAATGTAAATATATATTACCTACAAACATCTTCAAACAAGACCGCTGAACTATACCTCATTTTAATTGAAAGAAAGGCAAGAGTTCTGCTAAGTCTAAAAAGTTTCTATGTGGTCTTGAGCAAACTCATAGATGTCCATTAGCTTCAGTAACTGTTCCTCAAAGCAGCCTACATTTTGTACCTCAAAATGGGCCTTGACAAGTGCATGTCTGTCTGCTTCTATCGCATAAGCTTATTGAGGGGCATTTGCCATTAAGGGGAACTAGGGGCCATTTTGGGCTCTTGAGCAAAAAAATTCTTGAGGGACATGCTTTCCTCAAGAAGCTCCTGTGGAAAAATTCCATGGAATTTAATATCATAGCTGTAAGCTTAAGTCACACTTTATATCAGAACCACAAAAGACACTGTTTCTCAAATAAAACATATTTCAGAAATGGGTTCACTACTTTTTTGTAAAGAGACCAGAATCTATACTCATAATGCTGATTCCCAGACCACCTCAGCAGTGATGGACTTCTATTGTATGTTTTTTAAAGAGGCAGTCAGCAATTCCTCAACTCTTGCCTCCCCAGTTGCCTCCTCCCTCCCTACTTCAACAACACTATACACACGTGTGTGTGCACACACACACACACATACACACACACACACACCCTATGATACACGGAAGACAAAATTGTTTTCTGGGGTTTTGTTAAATATATTTATGCATGTGTGCACATGGTTTGTACTAAATAGTCAATAACTGTTTCAGGTGTGTACTCTTGGTTATTGCATAGGCTGTATGTACATAGACTCATATACACAGTCATATATGACTTACATGTATCTTTGCCTAATCTGTAGGTGGTCCCATAGCTCACAGGAAAGTCCTACAGTTAGCAAGTTCAGACATACAGGATCATTTATATTTGTTCATTTGTTTTCACATATATCTTCAAAGCTGTCTAACATATTCCCAGTTTCCTTCTCCCTTCAGGACACTATCAGTTATATTCAGAGAAACATATGTGTACTAGAAAACTGAAGCCTTATAATCAGTTTTCAGTCTCCTTTTCAATTTGAGGCATGTTTCTGTATCTGGCAAAATTTTGTCACAAACTCTAAGATTCAGTTATCTAGTTTTATTAGGATAGAAATCCCTCCCTGTTTTTCAGATTTTATATTTAAGAGCTGGGTTTCAGGGAAGGGAGGTAATTAACTCTACATGCACTCTTACCCCTAAGACGGTCAAATAAAAAGGGACATTTTAAGTATTTACGGATTCCAATGTAATATGCAATCATGATATGTCCCTGAGGGCACAGTCTTGTTAAAAAGAAAATATGATAACAAAGCCATCTTAAGGATCTAATATAAGAGATGTTTGCAGTCAGAATATCATCATTTCCCTTCTTTCTAGCACAGAATTGGAGGATTTTGGTAGCCTATTTGTGTGACTACTCAAATATGTCAAAAGCTGTGGTTTTGAGACCAATAAATAGCGACTATAGGTCTGCATGGGGACCCTTTATCAAGACTTAAAGGTGTTTCCCCCACCCCGCCAACAGTCTTACAAATGGGATTCTATTATTTTCACAACCAAATATCTGACTATACTGTGTGAATAAACACTGAGTACTTGAGAACATTAAAGGGAGAGTGGCTTAAATATGATGTTGAGTGATCAGAAAATGCTACAGGGCGAGAAAAAGACATAAAGCTGACCCTAAAGCAGGGAATAATTTATGTATATAAAGGATAGGAGGGAAAGAGACTTCTGTGGATTAAACAACACACGAAAATACGTAGAGGCAAAATGTTAATGGCATGTGAAGGGAATAGCAAAGTGTGACACAATTTCATCAGCAGTTGTTGGGAGAACTAATGGATAAGATAAACACAAAATGACAAACCCATTATGTGACACCAAAGACTATGAGCCATTTAGAGTCTTTGGCAGGAAAAACCTTGAGGAAGTTGCTTCAGATTAGTAGAGACTGCAAAGATATATTAGTGATAAAGAGGCAGGAACCAGGAGAGATGTTAAGAAACAAACTAGATAACAGTGACAGCAAGCCACTGAGGCTTTGATTGATTCATTGTAGTCTATCAAAGAAACCCTGAATATGCTGAATGTAGTTGTTTTGCAAATTTGACAGAAAACATCAGCTCTGAAATCTTTTCTCAAGTAAATCTTTTTTAAAATAAAAATTGACTTTATCTTTCAATTAAGATGGTCACTACCTCCTTGGTTGTACCATAAGCTCAAGGCCAAATAGAAAGTGATAATGATAGATTCCTACAGTGGCCATGTGGTAGTGAAGGTACAGATCTTTAATATGAAGATTTCAGAGAACTGAGAGGCCTTGGTTTGGAAACACTTTCGATGCTCTACAATCCAGGTTCTCAAGTCTACCAAACTTTTTGAGCAATGATAATCAGATTTCTCTGCCACTGAACACAGATAAGTCTTGAATATTTTTCTAGAAGACACTGGAATCCAAGGCATCGAGATTCAACTCAAGTTATCAGAAGGATCAGAAAAGGAATGTCTTGGAAATATATGAGAAATCTTATGAAAATCTAAAAATAGCAATAAGGCATTGCCAATCCACAAGGAGTCAACAAGTTATTTTATTTCCTCCAGGGTTATTGAGTCTTCATCTCTGCTTCTCTCTGACCAGTTGTCCTGTCATCTCACTCTTGTACACCTATTTATATATTTCCTTGGGGTGTCACTGCTCCTCTCTGCTACAATAAGATACATGACTTTAGTTTTCCGTTGTGCTGAACCTGGTCCTAAACTTACATGACCTTTCATTTCCAGTGCCTATTACCTTCCATTCATTTTCTTTTTATATCACTTAAAATATTTTTAAAATGATGACTGTAAATAATTTATTCTTGTTGAAAAAGAGATCATATAGCGTGCACACATCTAAGGAAAAAAGTACCAAGTCACCTGAAATGCTGAGGTGACTCACATTATTTTGATAACAATATTAGTTTGCTAGGACTGCCATAACAAAATACTGCAAATCAGGTGGCTTAACCAACATCAACTTATTTCTCACAGTTCTGGAGGCTGGAAGTCTAAGATCAAGGGGTACAGAGGTTTGGCTTCTCCTGAGGCCTTTCTCCTTGACTTGCATGGCCACCTTCTCTCTGTATCATCACGTGGTCTTTTCCCTGTACACACATATTCCTGGTGTCTCTCTTCTTACCAGTCATATTGGATTCAGGCCTTACCCTGTGACCTTATTTCACCTTAGTAACCTTTTTAAAGATTCTATTTTCAGCTACAGTCACATCAAGGATTAGGGCTTCATTGTATGAATTTTGGGAGTATAAAATTCAGTCCATAACAGTGACAATAATTTTAAAACTCTCTCCCCTTTTCACATGTATATACACATTTACACACATATGGTTATGCTTTTGCATTTTCATACATTGAATTGTATATAATGTACTTTTTTTAATTTTTGAAATTTCTATCTCTTATAGTCTTATTTTTGGCCTCTCCCTTCTTTTCTTTGCCTGACCAACACATATTGATAACTAATGCTAATAATTCTATGTGTTTATTTTCATATTTTACAAGCATATCTAATAAAATCAAAGGGCTTTTTGACATTGCTTACTTTTGTGCAACTTGCACTTCCTACATAACAATGCATGGTAAAAGTTTATCGTAGTCTACAAGTAAAACTCTAACCCACTCCTTCTAATGGATGCATAACATTCTGTGTAATTGAGGTACTGCAATTTATTTAGTCATCCTCCTCCTTAATTGGCATTAATTTCATTTTTAATTAGTTGCTATCACCAACTACATAGCACTAGACACATCTTTAAATGGTAGAGAGATAACTTATTTAGGATAGATTCCCAAGGGTTGTATCACTGTGTTGAAGATTAGGTATATATTTAAGTTTTACAGATCCTGCTGAATTGCTTATTTAAAGTCTATAACAATTCATGTTTCTACAATTATATGAGTGTACACTTCCCCTAACATTTACACCAGCAGAAAGAATTATCACTAATTTTACTATCTGCCAATCTGATGGAGATGAAAACAAGAGCTCACTGTTACTTTAATTTTCATTTCCCTGAACACAGTGAGACTGAGTATAAATTTACTGGTAATTTTCTTTTGTATGAATTGTGTTTTTATATTTATTTTCCATTTTCCATGGTATCATTAATGCTTTTTTATCATTTTGTAGGAACAGTTTGTATTTTATGACTATTGTTCATTTACCATTTATATGTATGCAAATGTATCTCCCAATCTATTCTTAAAATTTTGTTTATTCGGTAGAAATGCTTGCAGTTTCCTTTGTCTAAATTTGTTATATGCCTGGTTTTTGAAAAAGAAATGCTTTAAATAAATGAATATAAAAAACCTCAATGTACTTTTATGATTATAGAAGCTATTTGTCGCTTACAGTTCACCAATATTATCAATATTATCTAGCGACTTTGAATGATCAAAAATGAATTTTAACAATTTCCTTTAATGTTTTCCAATAACACTACTATATTTCTTTTTAAAATTTTAGACACATCAAAAGTTTATGTTTATCAGCTCTGATCTGTAAAAGACATTAATTTATTCCTTCCCACGGAGTGCTGAGTGGACAGTTGTTATCCACTCACTCCATTGCTATAGAGTATATATTACTACACTGATTTACAGTAATTAAGTTATTTAAGAACCTAACTGACTACAGTTATTTGTTCTAAAATCAGCATGGACCGAAGCTCTTAATTATTTCCACTGTGCCTAATAGCAGCTCCAAAGGCTCTAACTGCAATCAAAAAGCATATGTAATGAACTAGCCAAAGTGACACTTTTATGATGCATATTAAATGCAATGAAAATGTAAGAGTTGGAGACTTAAAAGAATGAACACAGGGAATATTGTAAATTAAGGATCCCCTCACCATTGCTGATTTCCACATTACGCATTTGTCAAATTAAAGGAATAAAATTAGTATTGCTTAGCTATGCAGCAATTGAGGAAGCTGATATGAACTCATAAATCTGTGAAGGGCACAAAATTCAATGAAAATATATTATTGAGCACAATTGTGAGATGAGTTATAATTAGAAACATTAAGAGGACACTTATTATAAAATCTGATGGATGTGTGCAAAGTTCCAAACTTTTCTTAAGAGCTGTCAGCAAATTCATATTTTCAAGTTTTCTGAAAAAGCCTGGAAATCACACAGACAGAAAGGCAATGGGCTCAATGGAAGAGCACAGGCTTTGGAGAAACAGAAAACTGAAAATTCGGCTGTGATCTACCATTTGGTTATTGTGTAACATTAGGCAAGTTACCTAGCCTTTCAGGGCCTCAGTTTCTTCACTCACAAAAATAGGATAGTAATAGTTTTTTCCCCTCATGGAATTGTAATAAACATTAAATGAATAATATTCATGTGAAGTGCTTAGCACAATGCTTAACACATAGAGATCAATAAATGACACCAGCCATTACTAAAGTAACACTGGGGTTGTTGGGGTTTTTTTCAAATTCCAGAAACACACTCTTAGCCAAATCAGGAATATGATAGCACTTACTAGATCCATGTTATATTCTGCAATTCTAAAATCTTTAAGAAAGGAGTGATCCAATGTACAACTATTTTATCATTTAAATTCATTAATGATTTCATCAACAGATGAATGGATAAAGAAATGTGGATACATACACACACATGTCTACACACACAACAGAACACTATTCAGTCTTAAAAAAGAACATCGGTCGGGTGCGGTGGCTCACGCCTGTAATCCCAGCACTTTGGGAGGATGAGGCGGGTGGATCACGAGGTCAGGAGATCGAGACCATCCTGGCTAACACGGTGAAACCCTGTCTCTACTAAAAATACAAAAAATTAGCCAGGCGTGGTGACGGATGCCTGTAGTCCCAGCTACTCGGCAGGCTGAGGCAGGAGAATGGCGTGAACCCGGGAGACGGAGGTTGCAGTGAGCCGAGATCGCGCCACTGTACTCCAGCCTGGGCTACAGAACGAGACTCCATCTCAAAAAAAAGAAGAACATCCTGTCATTTGTGACATGGATCAACCTGGAGGACATTTTGCTAAGTGAAATAAGCCAAGCACATAAAGATAAATGTCATGGGATCTCACTTATGTGAGCAGTCTTAAAAAGTCCACTCATAGAAGCAGAGAGTAGAACTGTAATTGCCAAGGTCTGAGGGGGATGAGGGTAGGGGAATAAAGAGATGTAATTTAAATTTAACAAAGACTTCGTTTCAGTTAGAATGAATAAATTCTTAAGAGCTATTGTATAGCATGGTAACTGTAGTTAATAATACCATATTGCATGCTTGAGAATTGCTAAGAGATTAGATCTTAAAGGTTCTTACTACAAAAAAAGATAAATATGTGAGGTGATGATATGTTAATTAGCTTGAGTTAATCATTTAATAATGTATACATATATCAAAATATCACATTATACACAGTAAGTATATATAATTTTTGTCAATTATACCTTAAAAACAAAAAATAAGAAAAAACATAAGGTTTTATGATCTTTGTAGTTTAATAACACCACACTTTGCACAAATCAAGGGCTTAGTAAATTTTGGTGGGTTTTATTGTAAATAAATCATAATTCATCAATGCTTTATAATGAAATAGTCCTTCATAATTTTATAAATTTCTATGAGGAAAATATGCCAAGGCTAATGCAAGAACATATTTTACATTTATCTCAGGAAATTCAGACATGCAAAGATACATTGGGAATTCCACAATTTTATCTGCTTAAATATAAATATGCCATTTAGTTATTATAAAACATTCTGGATCCCTCCATTCTCTTTATCCCCCATCCAACCAGTTCCCAGTTCCCAAATATTTCGGACTTCACCCACTACTCTCCAACTCCACAGCTACTTCCCAGTTTAGGCAGTCACCTAGATTTCTATAATTGTCTCCTTAACTAGTCCTCCCTCCTTCGCTTCCCTCTCTCATATCAATTTTATGTGTGGCAGCTGGTGTGATCTTTCTAAAATATATGTCACTTCTCTCTTTGAAACCCTTGAGGGGCAGCTATTTTCCTCAGATAAAATTCCAAAGTTATTAGCATGGTATATAAAGGCTTTTTGGCAAGTCATGCTGTACTTATGTCATATCCATTGCCACTTCCCACCCACACACCCTGTCCCAAATACAAATTACACACCGGTTGCAATCAACTACTTTAACTTTTCAAACATGCCATTCTTTCTAACATAGTCATTTTCCTCCACCTGAAGCACTTTTTTCCTTCTTCTCAGCTGGTTAACACCTACTCATATTTCAGGTCTCAGCTTAGAAGTCACTTAAAAAAAAAATCTTTCCAGATCCCCTGAATTTGGATTATGTCCTGTCTTTAAGTGATTATAGCAATCTACACTTTATTTAATCATTTATTCATGCAAGAAACATTTGAAGGCTTATTACTTACCAGACTCTGTTCTAGGCACCAGGATATGTTCATGCAGATAAAGCCTAAGCTCGCCAAGAACTTATTAATGGAGTGGGCAGAAAACTAAAGAGTAAATAATTAATATATATAAAATGGGAATAAGTTTCTTGGACAAGAAAGAAATCAGAACAAGAGGAATAGAATGTGTTAAGTTGGGGTGTGATGTTATCTTATAGGGTGTCAGGGAGAGCCTCAGAGAGAAGACTACATTTGAATAGAGACATGAAAGAATGAAGCAGTGAGCAAGATGAGTTTTGAGGAAAGGAAGTTACAGGCAATGGGAAGAGCATATTGGTATGGCCTTCAGGTGGTGAAGTGCTTGGCTGCTTGGCTTATTTGAAGGATAATGAGGAAGCTAGTGAGGCTGGAGCAGAGTAAGCAAGGGAGAGGAAATTAGGTCAGAGAGATGGGGGGCGAGTGGGAGCTGCAGATCATCTGGGGTCCTGGAAGCACTGTATGGCCTTTAGATACTCCACTCCATGAGGGCAGAAGAAGGAGTGTATGAGGAAAGCACTTAACCTGACTTGTGTTTAAAACTAGAGCATAGCAGCAGCTGTGGAAGCAGAGAGACCAGTTAGCTTACTGCAATACACAGGGCAAGAGATGATGGTGGTTTACACCTGACTCCAAATAGCAAGAAGAGGTCAGATTCTGCATATATTTTGAAGGTAGGATGAACAGAATTTACTGATAGATAGGGTGTGAGGTGTGAGAGACAAAAATCAAGGTTGTCTCTAAGTTTTCTGATCTGAGTAACTAGAAGGATGGAATTCCCATTTCTAAAATGGTGAATACTGCAAAAGAAGGAGAAAGCATGGGAGAAGCATAGAATGTAGAATTGAATATCTAATAGTATTCAAGTGACATCAATTAAGCAGTTGTGTAAACAAAGAGATTTCCAGGATGGATGTTCGTTGGAGAGCCAGCAGCAATCCTAGAAGAGATTACCCAGGAAAGGAGTAGAAACAGAAAAGAGATGAAGCCCCAGGACTGAGCCCTTATTTAGGAAGATGCAGAGAAACCCATAAAGGGGACATAAAAGACATGGCTGGTAAAATGAATATAGGGAGACTGATATCCTGAAGGCTATGTGAAGAAAGAATTTTTAAGTCGGAGAGAGTGATCACTATGTCAAATGAACTTAATAGGTCAAGTAAGGTGAAAACTAAGAAACAACATTTAATTTGGCAACATGGAGGTCATTGGTGATGTTTATAAGAGCCATTTTGGTGGAGATGTACAGCCAAAAGATAATTAGAGAGGAAGGAACAATAAGAGGGAAAGGTGAAGTTAATTTATTGACCACCTTTTCTGATGAACCTTGTTCTAAAGAGACATAGAGATAGAAGTGGCTGGAGGAAACTGTGGGTTCAAGAAAAAGTTTCTCTTTAAATAAGGGAGTTAATGAAAATGTTTATGTGCTAATGGGAATAAATGAATGAATATTCTGTAGCAACAGGACCATTTTCAAGATTTACCAGTGACCTAATATCCAATATGTGTGGTGTGCTTAAATACAATATTCTGCCACTGACTTTTAGGTACTAAGGTTTTAGTTGCAGAACAATAATAAGAAAAACAAAAATAACAACAACAAAAAAGACCAGACATATATAGTTTCAAAGATTTGTATCCATTTTATTAACACAAGGATAAAATCATTCATTTTCCAACATTAAGGCAACATATAGATTTCACCTCCACTATCAATCTCTTTAAAGCTGAATGAATAATGGAACTGATGTGCTCTATTTTGTCTTTCACAGTTTTTCATTATCTACATCAATGACTAAGGGAGAGGAAGAAATCAAAGAAAAAGGAAAACCGTGATGTAAATAACCATTTATCTGGTTTTATAACGCTTATCTTTTTTCAAGAGCCTTCTTAATGAGTAGCTTATCATTTTATATGAAAGCCAATACAAATGTCTTTCTGAGAACCCATATGGCTTGCTTCTCTAGGAACAAGGGTCGGAACAATAGGGGCATGTGAGACTGGGAATAACTCAGGTAATAAAACCACAGAATGACAACCATAACCCCAACAATAACAATTTGCACTCACCAAATATCTGAATATTTGTTCCACACAATGATTGGTGCTTTCCAAGCATTGTCTCTAACTCTTGAAAAGAAATCCTAACTACGTACTATCATCTTCATATAAAAGATGAAGAAGCTGATACTTGCAGAGAATAAACAATTGACTAATACTCCAATTGACTGAGATATAGAACTGAGATTCAAACTCAGGACTGCTTTGTACCAGAACTCACCTCTTTCCAACACGTCATGCTACCTCTCTACTATCAATTTTCTACAATTAAGTAGGTTAAATCTACATATAATTCTAAAAGAGATCGCTCTTCATATTTTTCCTACTGTCTATATTCCCCCAAAAGCTGTTCTACCATTATTGCAGATGACCATTAAACAATTATCTCAACCCCGAACAATATATCTATCCTTCTATGTTTCCATTGCCTTAAAGACTGTAGCCTAAAGGCAACTCTGCCTTATTCTTGTCCTATACAAAACCGTGATGCCTAAAAGGTTATATAAATTAGAATCTTATGGGTATGCTATGTACTGTCTCTTTAATGATTCTGAATTTTCCTTGGTTACATAATTGCATTCTGAGAAAATGTAAATGCTAAATGTTAACAAGCATCATATTGCTGTGACAACAAAAGGCATTTTTTGATATCTTTGGTGACAATGAGAGAAGTTGCAAAGTTGGAAAACGAAGGTCTGAGTGGAGTCTTTTATAGGGATATAAAAGTTAAATGACAGAGCCCTCTATAATCCTGCCAAAATGT
Organism: Pan paniscus; assembly: GCF_029289425.2. NCBI lineage: Eukaryota > Metazoa > Chordata > Mammalia > Primates > Hominidae > Pan > Pan paniscus. Next base: position 115,156,910 of record NC_073253.2, on the reverse strand, counting down.
AAATTCTTGAGTATATTAAAGACTAAAAGCTTCATCTTTATAAAACTGACAAAATACATCAGACTTTAATTGACAATAGAGTGATAATGGAAAGGAAATGTGGCTTAATTGGAGTTCTCTCCCTGAAAAGGCAGAGCTTAGTAGTGTCATTTTAATTATTTCTAGCCGTTAATCCTGCAATCATCTATTATATTCTCCATATATTACACCAGGAAGCACTCCCTGCTGTAAATGCTATGATATTTAAAAAGCAAATGCCTAGTAAAAACAAAAAGACCCAGTCTGGATTCATTGTCTCAGCAACTGCTCTGGAGAACCATAAACTCACTTTTAAATCATTAGTGGTCAGGAGGACAAATGTGGCTAATTAAATTATTAACAATAGCATTCTTGATTCAGATGCCATTTAATCATTACTTGCATCTGTTGCATTTATTAACCAATTAAGCAGTTAATGTGATACTTCAGGTGTTTCCCTTCAATATGAGTCTTTGATTTTTTTCTATACTGCTTTTATACAGCTGTATAAACATATCACAAAAACATACTACAATAATGAGCACCAGCGACAAATGTAACTGGCAGTCTTTTCGAAAATGAGAAGTACTATAAGAAAAAAGATAGTCTTAAGACTTCCATGAACCATTTTAAGTACAAGCACAGCAATTACTTTTTTTTTCCTTTTGCTTTTTCAATGTTCCGTAGACTCATTTATACAGTAGATTCTTTTTCAATTTTTATTGCATGTGACTACATAGAATGTGTAAGATTTGGGAGGTATACCTAATGTTGGATGATGAGTTAATGGGTGCAGCACACCAACATGGCACATGTATACATATGTAACTAACCTGCACGTTGTGCACATGTACCCTAAAACTTAAAGTGTATTAAAAAAAATCTGAGTAAGATTTTAATCTACACTGAAATCCATGCACTTTTCTAATTTGGGGATTCCAATTTTACCTACCGTTTTTCAGACTTAATTTAAATTTAATTTACAAATACTTAAATGTGGCCGGGAATGGTGGCTCACACCTTTAATTCCAACACTTTGGTAGGCCAAGGCTGGATGATAATTGGAGGCCAGGAGTTTGAGACCAGCTTGGGCAACATAGCAAGACCCCTGTCTCTATTTATTTTCTTAAAAGAAAAAAACCTTAACTTTATATTTCACCATTTTTAAAAGTAAAATTTTCCAATTTATATCTTAACTTCCAATCATAATTTTTATGTCTTAGACTGTAAACTTAAAATCAATAAAGAAATCATTGCAATCTAGCCCAGAAATATGCCAAAAAGTAATTTCAATGGGAGTTGAATGTAGCCTCAAAATTGTAATTATCCTAATTTTGCAAATTCCATATCATTCCTCCAGTTCTTTTTATAGAGATTTCCAGATTACAAGTCTCTGAAATTTAATTAAAAATTAATGTTTATTGGGTTGCATTCAGTTGACCAATTTTTCCCACTATTTCAAAAGCAAATATATATTTCAATATGTTCATACCATAGCAGATTATGAAATATATATTGTTGATGGTGATTTGAGTTCCTTTTTAGGAAGGGCACATAATATTGAATTCAAAACACATTTGCAAGAACCTATCTAAATAGGACCATCCTCAATTTTTTTTTTCCTAAGAACTCTACTTTTAGGGGAAAAGTATTAGGAAATTTATTTTAAAATCCAATTGCCAAGATAGCTGCTGATGGAAGTAAAAAGTCAACTTAATCTTCTACGTATGTGTCTTCTAGAAAAGAAAAGATGTCTAGACATGAACTTTACACATGAAAAATTATTCAGTAGAGGCAAAATTGAGTTATACTCAAAAAATTGAGGCACAAAAGTGAAATCATCTTAGGGAGATTTTCAACCACCAGTACTGAAGACAAAAAGGGTATTTCTGGCCAACTAATCACTATGAGGGAATAAAGTAGTAATTAAGAGTATGTGTTCTGGAATCTGATCACCTGAGTTCAAAGTCTGACCCACCACTTACTAGCTGTGTACACTTACTGAGAAGATAAATTTCTCTCTACAACAATTTTCTCATCTGTTAAAGAGGATAATAATTATCCCTACTTTATACAATAGATATGAGGATTAAATGGGATAATAAATGTATAATATTTCCTGGCATATAGTAAATATTCAACACAGTTGCAATACTTTAATATATTTTAATAATTAATGTTATAATTTTTTATTCAAACAGCTCATTCTGTGTGAATTCTGACTACCTCAACCCAGTGTGGTTGTACTTGCTGGCCTATCCACAATTCATGCTTTTAATTGCTTTTAAATTTTTAATCAGTTTCTAATGCACTAATTTTGTGGTCATAAAATATTAGAGCTGAAGAAATAATCAGCTTAGAAATCTTAGAAAAAGATCTAGAAATAATATTATTCGAAGAGATCTTAGAAATAATCTCACTCAAATTTCATCATTTTTAAGGCTCAGAGAGTTTGTTACATGCTCAAAGTCAAACAGCAAACTTAAAACATTATAGAGATGCATAGAATATTAATGCATCTGGAATACAGATTATTGGGAGCTTCCTAAGTGTTTTCTTTGTTAAGATTCTCTTATTGCAAAAAATTAGATCAACAAATCTGGCCTTAAAGAAAATTTCTGTAGACTATATTTTCTATTTAGCCATTAGTTATTTTATTCAAATTTTTATTTTTTAAATTATAAATGGACAAATTATAGTTTTATATCTCTATGGGGTATAATGTGATGTTACAATTTATGCATATAATTAGAAAGATTTAATCCAGTTAATTAACTTATTCTTTTTTGTGGTGAGAACATTCAAAATTCACTCACTTACAAATTTCATAATGTACATTATAATCTACTGTATTTACCACTGTGCAATGTATCTTAAAATAATCAAATTTATTTCTCCTATTTGAGTCTTTGTATCCCTGTACCATCATCTCTCCTGTTACCTTCCTCTCCAGCCTCTAGTTACCACTGTTGTACTCTCTGCTTCTTTAAAATTGATTTATTTAGATTTCAGGTATAAGTGAGATCATGCAATATTTATCTTTTTGTGTCTGGCTTATTTCATTTAGCATGATATTCTCCAGGTTTATCCATGTCGTTGCAACTAACAAAACTCCTTCTTTCATTAAGGCTGGATAGTATCCTATTGTGTATATATACCACATTTTCTTCATCCATTCATCTGTGATGGCTGCCTAGGTTGATTCCAGAACTTAGCTGTTGTGAATAGTGCTGCAATGAACATGGGAGCTCAGATATCTCCTCCACATACTGACTTCAAATCTTTAACTTAGAAGTACAGTTGTGAATAATATGGTAATCCTATTTTCAGTTTTTTGAGGAACCTCCATAGAGCTTTCCATAATGGCTGTACTAATTTACATTCCCACTAAGAGTATACAAGCATTCTCTTTTCTCCACATCCTTGCCAGCACTTGCTATCTTTCATCTTTTTGAAAATAGCCATTTGGATAAATGGTAAGTAATATTTCATTATGGCTTTGAATTGAATTTCCCTGTTGATTAGTGATGTTGAGCATTTTTTTTAATATACCTATTGGCCATTTGTATGTCTTCTTTTGAGAAATGATTGTTTGGATCCCTAACTTAACTTTTAATCAGATTATTTATTTTCTTTCTGTAGAGTTGAATTACTTATATATTTTGGATATCAACCCCTTATCAGATGTATTGCTTGCAAGTATTTTTTCCCAATCTATAGGTTGTCTCTTCACTCTGTTCTTTCCTTTGTTTTGCAGAAGCTTTTTAGTTGGATGTAATTCCATTTGTCTATTTATAGTTTTGTTGCCTGAGCTCTTGGAGTCAAATCTAAAAAATCATTACCCAGACCAATGTCTTGTAGTTTTTTCTGCGATGTTTTCTTCTAGGAGTTTTACAGTTTTAAGTCTTATGTTTAGATCTTTAATCCATATTTGACCTGATTTTTGTGTATGGTATGAGATAAACATTTAATTTCATTCTTCTGCATGTGAACATCCAGTTTTCCCAACAGCACTTGTTGAATAGACTATCCTTTCCTATTGTGTATTCTTCACACCTTTGTTGAAAATCAGCTGATCATACATCTCTGGGTTCATTCCTAGGCTCTCTATTCTGTTCCATTTGTTGATGAGTTGATTTATACACCAGTATCCTGCTATTTTAATTACCATCACTTTGTAGTTTGAAATTGGGTAGTGTGATGCCACCAGCTTTGTTCTTTTTGCACGATTGCCTTGACTATTTGAGCTCTTTCACGCTGCCATGTAAATTTTAGTATTTTTTTCTATTTCTATAAAAAAAAGACATTGAAATTTTGATAAAGATTGCATTGAACCTATAGGTCACTTTGGATGGCATGGACATTTTAATAATATTAATTATTCTAATACATGAACACATGATATCTTTACATTTATTTGTGTCTGCTCCAGTTTCTTTCATTAATGTTTTAAAGTTTTCAGTATACATAATTCTTCTTTTTTTATACTTATGAATTTATATTTATGAAAATATTGGCTCATAACACATTTTAATGCCTTTTTTCATTCCAAAAGTAGGTTATGAATATTGGAAAAAGAGAAAGAATTTTCCCATTGTCTGCCTCCACTTCCACTCCTCAGACATAATCACTATAATAAGAATTTGGTGTGCATATTTCCAAATATTTTTCTGCACTCTTTATTTAAATAAATTTTAAGTACCTTTTCTAGGCCAGGATTTGTTTTACAAAGAAGGGCCAACTAAGGGAATGTCAGATAATATGTGTTAATATTATATGTTCATGGCTTGACCATCTTTCTTCTTTAATCATTTTTTCATCTTTTCAATGTAATAAAGATAAAATAGTTTAATTTATAATGGGAAGAGTTTGACTAGGTATGGAGAAGGGCTGGGTAAAAGTGTTATACATATATGTACATATACACACATATATACATATATATGTGTACATACACACATATATACATATATATGTGTACATACACACACATATATATACTAAAAATGGGTGCATATTATAAAGTGAGAGCCAAACTATAAAGACCATAACTTGTAAAAATAAATTATGTGCTTATGAAAGGAACATAAGTTTATAATAACTCCAATGCACTTCATCAGACATTTAATAAACACTGAACTGTTCTGTTAGTACCAGGACAATAAACAGGAAGAAAATAGAGCATAAAGGAGTACCCACTCCCACAAAATGAATTTACCAACATCAACTTGATTAAAAGAAAAAATTCTGCATAAATGCAAAGCTTTATAAAATGGATTATTGTATGGCCTAGAAAATTCATTGGCTAAAAGGAAGCCAGCTGGAAACTGGGCACTTGAATTGACACTCTTGTCTGATTTCAAATTTCTTCAGCAAAAGAAGCTGGACCCCAAGAACACCCTTTAAATATCCCAAGCTACGAATGCTTGCAGAACAGAGAACAGACTTCAGTTTGCCTTTATTTTAGCAATGAAAGAAAAAAGTTACACCTGAAAGTCAAGGTAATTCTCATTTTAAAGGCATACACATAAACATACATAAACTGTGTACATTTGCTTTTATTGAAATGCAACATCTATGAACTATTTTAATTAGTTACATAATGCAGTATTTGCCAAAGACAAACAAAAGTATCCTTTCTGAACATCTATGTTTTATTTTCTCCCTCTAAGATTTCAGTTCAAATATGTGACCTTATAAACCACAGAATCCCATGGTTCTCATTTAACTCAGGAAGAGAAAGCTTTAGAAGGTATACCAGCATTTCATAGAGTTAATAAATATTTTAAAGCAGTGGATTCACGTATAGTTTTATGAATTGTGACACTTGAAGCAAATGATTTCTCAATGTCAGCAAGTATTTTTAGGGGTTTTTGATAAATTGCTCTAACAAAACAGTTTTCAAGTGTTATGAAATAGGGAACTTTACCAAATATCTTCTAAGAGTTCTCCTTGATGCTGTTCTTAAAAAGTTGATATGCCCAAACTTTAAAAGACAGTGGAATCAACACAAATAACAGTATTAAATCTCTTGGTTTCATGAAAAAGCAAGTGACCCCAACAAGGCCTTATGCAGCCAGGGTTTTTTTTTAATCCAATTGATTATCATTCAACATGCATTGTCTTTTAGACCATTGGTATTAGATCATAAATTTAGGCATTGCTACATTTAATGAAACAATGATTTCTTTATAATTGGTGAGATCAATGCCAAAATAATTCACAACAGTTGTTTCGCTACTCAAAAGCAATAAAGATGAAAAAACCTGTAGTGGTTATGCAGCATTATTTAAATAAAACAAGGAACACTAATTTTCAACGCACTCAAGATGCTCGGAGATCAGGTTCTCTCCCACCATGAGATTACCATCTCCTGTTACATTCCTCCCTGCCTCTTATGTTGAAACCACTCCCAGGCATAGCTGTTTCTCCCTCTGATCCACCAATCCTGCAGTGTATTGTTTGCCTTTGCTAATGCAGTTTCTATGTCAAAAAAAAAAATGCAGTTACTTCCTTCTCCACTTTTTTTTTCCTGAATTTTTTCTGTAAAGCTTAAATGAAAGTGCCATCCCCTCCATGAGACTTTCCCAAATTTCTTTCTCTGCCTCCTGGTTCTAAGGATAAAAGCTCATTTTTTTCTCCATGAATCCACAACACTTTGTTCATGATTGTCTTCAGACATGCTGAGAATTTCTTTATAAAAAATCCTCAATAAAATATGTTTTATCTTTTTAAATGGGGTGGGTAAGACTAGTCATGACAGTTACTGGTTTATCTCCTTTGAATTGCACAAAATTTCAGCCCATATGCATTATAGATTAGACAGGTAAATGACAAAGAAAGATGAGAACTAACATTTCTTAAGCATGAACTTTGTTAATAGTATATCTATTAATAGCTAGGATATGACTTAACTATTAATAGATATTTCATATATATTAACAACTTTAACCCTAAAAATAACCCTATGTGTTAGATTCCATTATGCACATTTTCCAGACTAGAACATTGAAAATCAAGGAGTCACTTGCTTTGCTTAATCCAGTGGTAAATCTGAGCTGCTGTTCAAATGATTTAAAGTGTAAATCACCTTAGTGAAGGCTAATATGCAGTACAGCATAGCAATTAAAAACAGGTGTAAGCCAGGTGCAGCGGCTCATGCCTATAATCCCAGCACTTTGGGAGGCTAAGGCAGAAGAATCACTTGAGGCCAGGAGTTCAAGACCAGCCTGGCAACATAGTGAGACCCTGTCTCTACAAAAAAGTTTTTTAAATTAACTGGATGAGGTGGTGCACGACTGTAGTCCCAGCTACTCAGGAGGCTGAGGTGGGAGAATCACTTGAGCCCAGGAGGTTGAGACTACGTGATCACATCACTGCACTGCACTCCAGTTTGGCTGACAGAGTAAGACCCTGTCTCAGAAGTAAAATAAAATAAAATAACAAATAAAAACAGGTCAGAGAATAATATTAGCAAGATGGTAGAATAGAAGGCTCTGGACTCTCCTTCCCTCCATGGACACACTGACCCAATGGCGACAGAGATTAATTCTCATTATGAGAAACGTAGCAACTGTCTGAGAGTCTCCTGTACCTTGAGTGAGTGCAAAACTGCCCACATTAGGAAAAACTTGGACATACTCTCACCAAAATCCCCACTCCTGGTACAGGGCCATATGGTCAGGAGGGAATTTCTTAGTTTTTTTTCTGAGGAGTGAAGGGTTTTGACCACGTATTCACTGCCCCAACTTTTCTGGCTGATACCCAAGGATATGGCTTCTAACTTGCCTGTATTTGAGAACTAATGGGGCTTGGGATACCGAACACATGGGGGCTGCAAATAACAAAGATGGTGGTTTGGACTAGCATAAAGTTTTGAAAGGCCCAGGATCTCTGGCCAGGTTGACTGATGAGGGTCTTCCACTGTACAAGTCCAGTTTGTGAAGACTGGGAACAGCAGATATCTTGTCTAATTCATAGACACCAACACAGAAAGTCAAGAAAAATGAAGAAACAGGAAAATATGTTCCAAATAGAAGAATTAGATCCAAAAGAGGGGGTTCAAAAGCAGTCTAAATCAAGGAGAAGAAATAATCAATGACCTCAAAGATAAGCTATTGAAAATTAATCAGTCAGTTTCTCAAAAACAGAAAAAAAGGGGGGTAAAGATGATAGCTTAAGGGACATGTGGGACACTATCATGTGGACCAATGTACACATTATGGGAATTTCAGAAGGAGAAGAGAAAGAAAAAGGACAAGACAGCTTATTTAAAAATAATAATAATGAGTAAAAATCTCCAGAATCTGAGAAAGAACATAGATATCAAGATTCAGGAAGTCTAAAAGTAGGTGTGATTTTTGAAAGCAAACAAACTTAGATTTGATCCCAATTCTGCCACTTAAGAGCTAAGAAATCTTAGGCAAGTTTATATATCCCATTTAGATTCAGCTGCTCCAACTGTGCTATAAGGTCATTATCATTACCAACCCCTCAGGGGTTTTATGAAGGGTATTAAATACTGGAAACCATTAGCACAATACACATAATATAATGTCCAGCCCATCTACTTAAAATTATGCCAAGTTTCCTTCTTATAAAACTTTACAAGAGAAGTTGCTGTCCTAAAGAATGATTCATTGTTTATGTTAAGTATGAGGATTTTAAAGGACTGGGATCTATAAAGTTATAGAACACAGGCCATCTTTCTTACCAGTTCCTGCCCTATAACCTCCTTCTGACTTCTTAAACCAAAGTAAAAACTTCTTTTAGGGTTAAAATAAAGACTGGGGAAAGCAGAATGAAAAATAAGACACATGCATCTCTAAGAGATAGAGCAGAGGCTGAATTTATTCGAACTGGTTTTATGATTTTTGTTAAGCTTTCACTCCTTACAGAGTTTAGTTCTTTGCTCATAATAAGGAGGATTCCTCAGTAATCCAGAAGTTCAGACTTTTAGAACCGCATTTACCATAGGCAAGTTTAAACAGAAAGTAGCCCAGAAAAGAGTAGCCAAGCTCCAAACACAATTTCCTCACAAAATTCTCCAACTCCTAGGATAGTAAATAAGAGGAGACATCAGAGGTTGCCACCATGCCACAAGTTTAATCTATCACTAAAGAAGCTACCAAGTTTAATCCAAATGATTAAAATGTGCTCATGCCACCAATGCAAAACCATTCAGCTTGTGAAGCTTAGTTGTTATTGAAACTCCTGAATGATGCCTTTCCATCAGCTTGTGACTCTGATCCTATTTGACTTCAAGAAAATCCTTTAACTGTTCTGCTCCCTGCTTTATCTATGATCTTCCATTTTACTGGGATCTTATGGATCTTATGAGCAATAATGAAATTGTCCAGTTTATATCTTGGATTTCTCCTTAAAAACCACAAATTACATTTAAATATAAAATATGTTTGTATTTTCTAATTATATGAGGTAAGACAAATGAATTTTAATGAAATGAAAAATTACAGATGTCAAAGCACATTAAAGAGAATACTTTTAAAAAGCAGAAAAAATATGCCATACTTAAGGATGTAGTTAATAAAGAATAACTAAACTTAAAATATTTCATTCTTTCTTTATAGTATTAAAGGAAATGTTTTTATGAAGAAGATAGCTGGTTGGATTTATTCACGTTTCTACCTATTTAATCATGGTCAGAGTCTGTTTTTCACTCTCCACTGTGAAATATTCATTTCTCCAAACACCATTTGAAACATAAACCATGACTGGGCTAAAGCCTTTTCCCTACCATTATCTGCTATATCCAAGTTTAAGTTATTCAGCAGCTATCACATTAATTATGTCTATCTGTTACATTATTCCCATAAGTCCTATAGACATTCTTTGAAATGGAGCATTCATTTTGTATTTATGCATATTTTATTATGTTACTGAACATTTTATTAAAGAAAAGCAATCATACAAATTGACTTTTATGATAAATAACCTAATATTCACAGTCCTTCCCATATGTTTGCTTAGTCATGCTTATTTTCATAATGTTATGTGTTGGAGAATAGAAAAACTGCTGCTTATCCAAATTGCCAATCTTCTGCTACCTTTGCCACATCTTACTGCTATTGTTTCCCATACAATATTGTATTGTGTTATTTTTCATACAAATTCTCACTTGAAGCTAAAATGAGGTTGATAGATATAACTTTTAAAATATGATTCAGTTATTTACAGCATAAACAAATTACAGAGAAATATAAAATGACCAGTTGATTCTATCTGGGGGAGCATTTTAGACATACAATGCCTCCTAAACATTTCTTCAACAGCAGAAATGGCAAAAAACATTATACACATGTATAATACATATATACATTATATAAGATTATACAAAGGCCCTTCAAAAAGGTTGTGGAAAAATATCAAAAGATAAAATTTAAAAATATAAATTTTATTTCTCAGCATAAGCTCTATCAAGTTCAAAACATTTTGCTAAGTAATGATACCAGACATTTGGTCCATCCATAAAGAACTGAGGGTCTCAAAATTTTAACCAAGTCAATGTAGTATTTTTTACATTATTAACTGAAGAAAAATTAGCATCTTTTAAAAACTATTTAAAATTAGGAAACAAAGAGAAGTCAGAAGGAACCAAATCAGGACTGTAAAGGCTGCCTAATTTCTCACCGAAACTCTTACAAAATTCCCATTTGATGAGAATAATGAGCAGAAGCATCATCGTGGTAGAGAAATGTTAGTGGTGGCAGAGTTAGGAGTTACCCCAAGTTACCAGCGGTATATTCTTCCAGGTCCACAGCAACTTCCATCCTTGCCTCCTCAAAAGAACAAATTCGGCCAGCACGGTGGCTCACGCCTGTAATCCCAGCACTTTGGGAGGCCAAGGTGAGTGGATCACGAGGTCAGGAGTTCGAGACCAGCCTGGACAACATGGTGAACTCCCGTCTCTACTAACAATACGAAAATTAGCCAGGCCCAGTGGCAGGCACCTGTAATCCCAGCTACTTGGGAGGCTGAGGCAGGAGAATCACTTGAACCCGGGAGGTGGAGGTTGCAGTGAGCTGAGATCACACCACTGCACTCTAGCCTGGGCAACAGAGCAAGCCTCCATCTCAAAAAAAAAAAAAAAAAAAAAAGAATTTGACTGAGGGGCATAAAGAAGAAAAGGAGTCTGAGGCAAGTTTCAGAGAAGAAGTGGAAGTTTATTTAAAAAGCTTTAAACAGGAGAGAAAGGAAAGCACCCTGCGAGGAGATCCAAGTGGGCGTCTGAAGTTCCAAGAGAAAAAATGGGCAGAGAAAAAGCACCTTTAACCTTGATCCTAGCACTTTATATCTCCCTTCTTTCCCATGATTCTTCCCTTAGGATGGGCTTTCTGCATAGCGCAGTGCCCTCCTTACCTTTGGAAATTGAGCACGCACAGCACAGTGTGTTCAGGGAGTTTTACATGCATGCCTATCTGAGGCTTTCTTCACTTTTCCGGTGGAGTGTGACCGGGAAGATCATACTTCACCATTTTTGTCTCTTAACAGACATGCCCAGGAAGTTGCTTCTCCCTAAGGCCTGCTTTCAATTAGCATTTTTAATGTTAACAAGTGTAGACCATCAGGAGATTATCTTTCCTTGGCTGCCAATTACTCTTGTTAGAGAGGCAATGTGATAATTGCCAAACCAGCACCTGACATTTCTAGTGGGTGCGGGGAAAGCCCTCTCCTGACCTGCTCATTGCCTTTCCAACTACCTGTAATGGTAAGTGCTCTATGTCGGTGTACCATTTTTTATCTTTTATTTCATATTCCCACTGTACCTTTTCTATGTTTAGATATGTTGAGATACACAAATACTTACCATTGTGTTACAGTTGCCTATAGTATTCAATATAGTAACATGCTATACAGGTTTGTAGCCTACAAGCAAGAGGTTATACCATATAGCCTAGGTGTATAGTAGGCTATAGTATCTAGATTTTTGAAAGTATATTCTATGATGTTTACACAATGACAAAATTACCTAACAATACCTTTCCCAGAACAGATCTCTTTCATTAAGCAATACATGACTATACTAGTCAGGTATCTTTCTATACTGATAAAAAAATAATTAGTAGGAAAACAAAAGCTAAATGAGTAATTAATTGACAAAGAAAAGGCTAAAGAAAGAATAGGAAGGGAATAAAAAAATTTTAAAGTAAAGTGTACAGTCTTTTGCATTTAGAGGTAAGAGATAAGAGTAAATATAAATGAATAAATTTTATTTACAGAAATAAATGTTCTGCAACATAAGGAAATATACATATAAAGAAAGGAAGTTAAGGAACTCAACAACCCATTTTCTATTTTAAAGAGAGGCATAGATAGACAGGCACATTGGCACATGCCTGGAATCCCAGCAATTCAAGAGGCTGAGGTGAGAGGATCATTTGAGCACAGGAGTTTGAGACCAACCCTTGGCAACAGTGCAAGACCCCATCTCTTGGAAAAATAATGTAAAAAGGCAAAGTTGTCTACTGAGACAGAATGAATTTGGATATTTACAACTAAGGCTGTGAATTGACAGCAGCACTAACTTTTATATTTGGATGATTTCTTCAAGCCAATTTGTGACTCAGTGAATAATGTATAGGGTAGGTAGTTGGAAAAGACTTTGGAACTTAATGTTACAGCTTTTGTCATTTTAGTGGTTAAAGTCATTATGGAGGTCAGGTGGGTACAGAATATATAAATCCATGAAGAATTGATGGCTCTGGAGAACAAGCAGTTCAACATTGGAGAGCTTCATGATGTTTCGTGATAGAACTGAAGAGATAGAAGTTGGCAGTGAGTGTTTGGTGTATCAGAATAGAAGATTTTAGACATGATAGAACTATGAATGTTATAACTGAATTATGTCCGCTCAAAAGTTCACGTTGAAGTTATGACTCTCAGTACATAAGAATATAACTGTATTTGGAGATATGGTCTTTAAAAAAGGTAACTTAAAATAAAGACATCAGGGTGGGCCCCAATCCAATATAACTGTCTTCCTATTAAGAGGAGATTGGGATGTAGATATGCACAGAGAAGGATCAAGGAAAAACACAGGGAGAAAAATGGCTATTTACAAGAACTAGGTTTTACTGTCTTAGTATTTCCGGTGTCCTTATAGTACCTACATATAGAAACCGTTTTGCAAATTTAGTTAAGTTAAACTAAACAAACGACTCCTTTGAATATAAAAGACAGCATGCTTTATTTTCATATATAACCACAGAAATAATACATACTAAAATTGCTTATACAGTGGTCTTGCAGTCAACCAGAGTATGAAAATATTAAATAGAAAATTCCAGAAATAATTCATAAGTTTTAAACTGCATACTGTTCTGAGTAGCATGATAAAACTTCACTCTGTCCCGCTTCATGCATGCTTTTGTCCAGCGGATCCATGCTGTAGATGCTCTTTGCCCTTTAGTAGCCTTTGTGGTTATCAGATCGACACGATGTTGCAAAGCTGCCATTCAAGTAAGCCTTATTTTACTCAAAAATGGCCCCAAAGTGTAAGAATAATGATGCTGGCATTTTGGCTACGCCAAAGAGAAGCCATAAGGTGTTTCCTTTAAGTGACAACTGAAAGTTCTCAACTTAATAAGGAAAGAAAAGAAAAATCGTATGCCAAGGTTGCTAAGATGTACAATAAGAACAAACCTTCTATCCATGAAATTGTGAAAAGGAAAAATAAAATCTGTGCTAGTTTTGTTGTTGCACTTCAAACTGCAAAATGCCCACAGTGCATAAGTGCTTATTTACAATGAAAAAGTCATTAAATTTGTGAGCGGAAAACATGAACAGAATCCTGTTCTGACTGAGGGCAATTGGGTTCAGTATTATCTTCAATTTCAGACATCCACTGGGAGTCTTGGAACATCTCCCCTAAAGATAATAGGAGACTGCTGTATTTATAAAGTTTATTATCTGAATTCCTCTTAGCAGCAAAGGTAGGCAACAGAGTTTGTAAACATACAATTTGCTATTATAAATTACAACAGAAGAATTGTTTAAAAGATGAGTTAGTATCATAACCATAAAAGCTATAGGTATATTTATAATTTATTTTAATGGTAGAGGGAGGAAAAAATACAGAATGATAAAGTGGCATTTTCACTGTTGGCATGTCTCTGGGAACCTTTAATAATATGCCAAAGTAACAAGAAGTTAGATGCTATTAAACACACACAGCATAATATCACCATAGAATTGTTCATTAGCTAGAGTGCTCAGAGACCATGTAGCTTCCTGAAGGGTCGTATATAATAACTGTGATCTCAAAATTTATAGTCAAAAAGTCCTTGATCATATTAACACCATGGCTTTTTGTCTGTGTTTCACTGTAATCATGAAGGATTTTCTTAAGATGTACACCTTTCATGTTCAGGTACAAATAGCCTAAGATATGATTAATGGTTGGCACTAAATTGGATTTTTTTCAATACACGGGAAAACAACCATAAGACAGACAAGTAACCACATTAACATTCACAGGAGAGTTGCTTTTTCAAGGAATCAGCATAAAGAAAATTATTGGAAATCTGGTGCGGTGTCAAGTTTTTACAGGGGAATTAGAAAGTAGCTGTCTCAGCCTAAGTCTCTTGACTTTAAAGTTGTACTGTTTCTATTTCAAATAGTCTGAAAGTTGCAACTATCTAGAGGAACATGGGGTATAGATGATAAGAAGGGGCACTGGAGACCCTTGCCTCTGGCTCTGAAATACTCATTTAACATCTAATCTGTATTTACAGTAAAGATGCCCAATAAATGTTCTGCTTCCTAATAACTTTGTTGGATCACTGAACTAATCAAAATCAAGAAAACGAAACAATTTTTACGTGATTCTCCTCCTATACTTAATGTAAACTTAAATATAGGAAGAATAAATGAGGTTATTTTGGAAGTGGCAGTTGCAGGAATTCTCATATGATCGTGGATTTTATCATTAGAAGGCATATTAAAAGGAATTTAGACCCTGCCCATCACCCAAAAGTCAAGCAAACCATCTGAGATCAATAGTTCCCAAACTTTACTGAATATCAGAATCACCCGGAAGGTTTATTAATCCACAAATTGCTGGGGCCCAAAGTTTCTGATTCAATAAGTCTGGAGTGGAATTGGAGAATTTGCATTTCAAACAAGTTCCCAGATGACAGTGATAATGTTGGTCTGGAGTCACACTGGGAGAACCTCTGCACTAGATCACATTCACTAACTTACTTCAGCAATTATCAAGTGTCTGCTCTCTGATTGGAATTGTGCTGGGATATATAAATAATACAAAAAGTAACTGATTTTGAAGAGCTTAAGTTTCATGAGAGAAACAGAAAATATAAAGGATTTCAATGTACTACAATTAAATGATAGGATAGACCAAGACAGGGTGTTATGAGAGCATAAAGGAGTGTCATCTTCCCAAACTAGAGTTAGGAATGCCTTCCTGGGAAGACGTTACTTGAACATGGCCTTGAAAAGGGGAAGCTGGGAAAGGCACTGCAGGCAAAGGGAACAGCAGGATAAAAGTTACAGAAACATGGAGCAGCTAGGTATAGGAAATGTAAGCAACAGAAGTTGCAAACATACAATTTTATATTATAAATTATAATAAAAGAAGACTTTAAAAAGAAAATGCACGTAACTAGAAGGAATCTATGTGCATTTTCTTAAATCATCTTAATAGTAATTAAAATATCAAATATAGGCCGGGCGTGGTGGCTCACACCTGTAATCACAGCACTTTGGGAGGCCGAGGCCGGCGGATCACAAGGTCAGGAGATCGAGACCATCCTAGCTAACATGGTGAAACCCCGCCTCTACTAAAAATACAAAAAAATTACCCTGGCATGGTAGCGGGTGCCTGTAGTCCCAGCTACTTGGGAGGCCGAGGCAAGAGAACGGCGTGAACCTGGGAGGCGGAGCTTGCAGTGAGCCAAGATGGCGCCACTGCACTCCAGCCTGGGCGAAAGGGAGACTCCGCCTCAAAAAAAAAAAAAGAAAAAAAAGTATCAAATATAGCAGAAGGTTTTGCATTTCTCTATTATCTCTATACACCTCTATTACATATCTCATCAGAATATTATTTGATTTTAGGAATAAATGTACCATGCATAAGAGAACCTACTATACAATGCCCTAAATGTCCTAGAAAATTTCTTTCTATCTAGAAGGACATGAAAGTTATTTTTATATTGCCATCTTATAGTGAGGAAAAAGTATTTTACCTTGTTTTTAAATGAACATAAAATGATAGTAAATGCAACAAGTGATTGCCTTTTCAGGGCACCTAGAAGTCAGTTAATGAGGGCTCAGGTAATGAGTCCTATCTGTGAAAGCTTTCAGAAGGTAGAAGCTCTGCATGGGGAAGTAGGTCACAGAACCCTTCCCTCTTCAGCACCTTCCATGAGGCTGCCTCCTGCCCTGCTGGAACCCTAGGGGAAGGAAAAAGAGCCTCTTTTTCTGTGAATTTCACTGTCAACATGGAATCTGATGGGAGAGAGAATAATAAAAGAACAGGGAATTACATATGAGTGAGATGCTCTCAGGCCTGAGAAAAGGCAACTCTTAGCCCGGTTCATACCCACACTGAACATGATGGCACGACAAGGGAAGAATGGTGAAACACGCACAATATGTTGAGTAAAAGGCTCTAGATGTAGCATACTGTATGATTCCATTTACGTATCGTTCATAAACAGGCACAACTAAACTGTTGTGGAAGTCAGGATAACAGGCTATGTCTGGGGAGGGAAAAATAAATTCTTTGAATTTATTACCAGGATTGATTGAGAGGAACCAGAAGGGGAGTTTCTGGAGTATGGCAACTCTCCACCCATATTCTTTCCTTGGGCTGGTGGCTACATGAGTTTGTGGCGGGCGGGGGGGGGGGGACTGGGGGGGAGGGTAATTCGTTGAGCTGCAAATTTGTTGCATACACTTTTATATATGTGGATTATACTTCATAATAAAAAGTTTTTTTCAAAAAAAATGTAAAAACTTGCGTAAACTTCTCTTCCTCTTATTTGGTCAGAATTTTTGCTCCTGAATATATTATATGACTTTCAGGTCTCACAGCTCACATGAACCTAGGCTACTGTGCATATCATATTTGGGGTAAATGTCTGTTTTCTAGGTGAAACAGTTAAGAAGCAATTGTTTTAATTCAAATAAGAGATTAGGGCAAGAATTAAGGCAGAGAGATGGGAAGAGTAAAATAGGATAAAATCAAGGGTTTTCAAACCTAGCCCTAATAGGACTTAGTGACCAATTAAAATGGGCTAAGGTAAAATTGTCAAATCACTTCAAGACTTCAGACTTGAGTGACCATGTGACTGGTGATGTTTAACCAGGATAGAGAAAATCTGAGATGCCAGTTCTCCATTCTAGGTCATGTTACCTGCTAAGCCAGAAATGTGCATAAAGGCACAAATTTCCTTTTTCAAGAAGACATTTCATTTAGTTGTGTTCCTGCCTCATTTGAAAAAAAATGATTGCTATCTATACAGAACTTAAAATGCTTTCGCAATGGCTAAGTAGTGTTCCAAGGAGTCTTGCTTTGTTTAGGTTTTTATCTCCATATATTCCAGGTTGACATGTTGCCACTAAGACATGGGATAATTTCAAATTTGAAACTAAGAAAAGATGGATCAGAATTGGCTGCAGACAAAATAAGGATAGGAAAAATGAAAGCACAGATAATGTCATTGACATAGAATGTAAAGTCACTTCTAAAGATATTGTTCTGCCTGATGCCTAAAGTTTCATTATTAGATATCCATTCTAAGCTTTAGAATTTCCTTCTCCCTGACATTTTAAGTTCAAATATTCATGAGAGAGATCGGACTATCATATCACTTTCATCTTGGCAAATTGAAATAAACGTACACAAAACTTTGTAGAAATTAAAGCTAATTTAAATATGATTTTTAGTATAATGCCAGGGATACAGCAAGTGCTAACTAACTTCTGTCTCCAACCCAGAAGCTAGGAAATAGTAATTATAACAATTTTACAATTTTTAATTCTTTCAATTTATTACCAGTATTGTTTGAGTAACTTCTCTGAAGAATTTAAAGAGTGAACAATTGCCATCCTTCTGAGATTATTTGTGCAATATCAGAAGTTGGGGGTGCCAATAATTTGTTCTAATTTCTCACTATTAAAAATATGTAGTAAACTCTTAGCTAATTGGAAATAACTATTTAGAAGTCACAATGGGCCCATATAAAGATAACAACTAAGTAAACATTGTATTAGTTCGTACACTAGCAAACTGAAATATAGTGACAAAATCTCTACGGGGATCTTTGATTCCTACAAAGCCAGAATAAAATTTATACCAAAATTTCAGAGAATAAAGTAGTGGTTCCAAAACTTTGCCGCACATTAGGATCACCTAGGGAGCTTTTGAAAATCCCAGTGCGCAGATAACAGCTAATGGCAATTAAGTCAGAATGTCTGGGGAGGGAGCTAGGCATAAATATTTTTTAAGATACTCAGGTGGTGTTTTAAAATGTACAGCAAAAATTTGGGAACCACTGGTGCAAGGTAACAGTTTTATATCCACCACAGCTGTTTGGAAAGCATTAGAAGTTGTACATTAAAAGTTTAATTTGGGAAAAACACGCAAATAATGCCTTGACCCTTTTTCCCACTAATCTATGACCACTACCCTTCCCAAACTACTTCCTTGACAATCCAACATTATCTGGCTTTGGGAAGAGGGGAAGAGAAGAAAAGAAAAGTGAAAAAGACCACGGAAGTATCAAAGTATGGGAGAGTTTGCTATCATTCAGCATTTGGGGGATTTGAGTATTCTAACTCTTACACCCTTCTTATCTTATCCACAGATCACTTTGTGTTCAACACTATGGGTGGGTATTTGTTGTACCTCCCTGGACCCAGGCAAGCAGATTTATAAATGGATGAGAGGCCCTTGGGTATTGATGGCTGCCTGCAAACTAAGGCCAAACTGAGCAGTGAGAGAGACATGATTAATAGTGAGTCAATAAGCCATTCCTTTCTTCTTGGTACATCTCCGGGGTCTAGCTTCCCCATCACTTTCTCAGGATCACAAGCTTCATCTTAGCCTTCTGTTGTCTTCATTGTGCCATCGAATTCTTCATACTGTTCTCATTAAAAACTTCCCAAGAGCTTCCTAGGAGATGCAGGGTGAGTTTCCAGTTTTTACATCTCTGAGATGTCTTTCATAGGTAATTATAGTTAACTATAGCATGTATAAAACTAAATACTTAACAATAAAATGCATCAGTCTCTCACATATGTTTACTGCTTTGTGACCTTGAAAATACAATTTTACCTACAAGATAGGTGGTGCCCCGTTTATCTATCCTAAATTGATCAGAAATTTAAGTAAAGTAATCAAGAAGCAGACCTTGGTTGAAGAGTTGATGACAAACCAGGCAAAAACAAACAGGTACACAATATGCTGCAGAGAAACAACTGAGTAAAAGAAAACCACCAATATTTATAATAGTTAAAAAGGTTACCTATCTTTGCCAATAGTCTTACTTGTATATTTCACTTCTATTGCTTATTGGAAGAAGGACTACAGCACATATGCTGTGAGGTTAATAAAAACATCTCTTTGAAGATGACTGACATGTATACATCACTGCAAATTATATTGGCCAATACTTACAAGCCTGACTTATGAAAAGTTTCTGTTCTGATTGCAGCTTTGTATTTAATTCCAGAGAATTTCTTCTGTTTGTCCTCATATATAAAACTTTTCTTACTTCTAACCTTAAAGTCTGAACATTCTAACTGACTTTTAGTTACTTCACTAATTTTCATAGCCAGGCTCAAAATTTTTCTAGAATCATGAGGATATCAAGTACATGGAATTGATGTTACATTAACATTTAAATAATTACTTGATCTTTTGGTGTCTCAATTTTTTAGGTTAAAATAGCTAAAGATACATAACATCATTCTGTTTGCATCATGAAAATGAAGGTTAAATAGGGAATGTCTATAAATGCTTTGAAAACCACAGATAAAATTTATTAAAGGAGTCCAGAGGGGAGGAGCCAAGATGGCCGAATAGGAACAGCTCCTGTCTACAGCTCCCAGCGTGAGCGACGCAGAAGATGGGTGATTTCTGCATTTCCATCTGAGGTACCGGGTTCATCTCACTAGGGAGTGCCAGATAGTGGGCGCAGGTCACTGGGTGCGTGCACCTTGCACGAGCCGAAGCGGGGCGAGGCATTGCCTCACTTGGGAAGCGCAAGGGGTCAGAGAGTTCCCTTCCGAGTCAAAGAAAGGGTGACGCACGCGCCTGGAAAATCGGGTCACTCCCACCCAAATATTGCGCTTTTGGGGACCAGCTTAAAAAACGGTGCACCACGAGATTATATCCCGCACCTGGCTCGGAGGGTCCTACGCCCATGGAGTCTCGCTGATTGCTAGCACAGCAGTCTGAGATCAAACTGCAAGGCGGCAGCAAGGCTGGGGGAGAGGCCCCCGCCATTGCCCAGGCTTGCTTAGGTAAACAAAGCAGCCGGGAAGCTCTAACTGGGTGGAGCCCACCACAGCTCAAGGAGGCTTGCCTGCCTGCCTCCCTAGGCTCCACCTCTGGGGGCAGGGCACAGACAAAAAAAAAGACAGCAGTAACCTCTGCAGACTTAAATGTCCCTGTCTGACAGTTTGAAGAGAGCAGTGGTTCTCCCAGCATGCAGCTGGAGATCTGAGAACGGGCAGACTGCCTCCTCAAGTGGGTCCCTGACCCCTGACCCTCGAGCAGCCTAACTGGGAGGCACCCCCCAGCAGGGGCACACTGTCACCTCACACGGCAGGGTTTTCCAACAGACCTGCAGCTGAGGGTCCTGTCTGTTAGAAGGAAAACTAACAAACAGAAAGGACATCCACACCAAAAACCCATCTGTACATCACCATCATCAAAGACCAAAAGTAGATAAAACCACAAAGATGGGGAAGAAACAGAACAGAAAAACTGGAAACTCTAAAACTCAGAGCGCCTCTCCTCCTCCAAAGGAATGCAGTTCCTCACCAGCAATGGAACAAAGCTGGACGGAGAATGACTTTGACGAGCTGAGAGAAGAAGGCTTCAGATGATCAAATTACTCTGAGCTACGGGAGGACATTCAAACCAAAGGGAAACAAGTTGAAAACTTTGAAAAAAATTTAGAAGAATGTATAACTAGAATAACCAATACAGAGAAGTGCTTAAAGGAGCTGATGGAGCTGAAAACCAAGGCTCGAGAACTACGTGAAGAATGCAGAAGCCTCAGGAGCCGATGCGATCAACTGGAAGAAAGGGTATCAGTGATGGAAGATGAAATGAATGAAATGAAGCGAGAAGGGAAGTTTAGAGAAAAAAGAATAAAAAGAAATGAGCAAAGCCTCCAAGAAATATGGGACTATGTGAAAAGACCAAATCTACGTCTGATTGGTGTACCTGAAAGTGATGCGGAGAATGGAACCAAGTTGGAAAACACTCTGCAGGATATTATCCAGGAGAACTTCCCCAATCTAGCAAGGCAGGCCAACGTTCAGATTCAGGAAATACAGAGAATGCCACAAAGATACTCCTCGAGAAGAGCAACTCCAAGACACATAATTGTCAGATTCACCAAAGTTGAAATGAAGGAAAAAAGGTTAAGGGCAGCCAGAGAGAAAGGTCGGGTTACCCACAAAGGGAAGCCCATCAGACTGACAGTGGATCTCTCGGCAGAAACTCTACAAGCCAGAAGAGAGTGGGGGCCAATATTCAACATTCTTAAAGAAAAGAATTTTCAAACCAGAATTTCATATCCAGCCAAACTAAGCTTCATAAGTGAGGGAGAAATAAAATACTTTACAGACAAGCAAATGCTGAGAGATTTTGTCACCACCAGGCCTGCCCTAAAAGAGCTCCTGAAGGAAGCACTAAACATGGAAAGGAACAACTGGTACCAGCCGCTGCAAAATCATGCCAAAATGTAAAGACCATCGAGACTAGGAAGAAACTGCATCAACTAACGAGCAAAATCACCAGCTAACATCATAATGACAGGATCAAATTCACACATAACAATATTAATCTTAAATGTAAATGGACTAAATGCTCCAATTAAAAGACACAGACTGGCAAATTGGATAAAGAGTCAAGACCCATCAGTGTGTTGTATTCAGGAAACGCATCTCACGTGCAGAGACACACATAGGCTTAAAATAAAAGCATGGAGGAAGATCTACCAAGCAAATGGAAAACAAAAAAAGGCAGGGGTTGCAATCCTAGTCTCTGATAAAACAGACTGTAAACCAACAAAGATCAAAAGAGACAAAGAAGGCCACTACATAATGGTAAAGGGATCAATTCAACAAGAAGAGCTAACTATCCTAAATATATATGCACCCAATACAGGAGCACCCAGATTCATAAAGCAAGTCCTGAGTGACCTACAAAGAGACTTAGACTCCCACACATTAATAATGGGAGACTTTAACACCCCACTGTCAACATTAGACAGATCAACGAGACAAAAAGTCAACAAGGATACCCAGGAATTGAACTCAGCTCTGCACCAAGTGGACCTAATAGACATCTACAGAACTCTCCACCCCAAATCAACAGAATATACATTTTTTTCAGCACCACACCACACCTATTCCAATATTGACCACATACTTGGAAGTAAAGCTCTCCTCAGCAAATGTAAAAGAACAGAAATTATAACAAACTATCTCTCAGACCACAGTGCAATCAAACTAGAACTCAGGATTAAGAATCTCACTCAAAACCGCTCAACTACATGGAAACTGAACAACCTGCTCCTGAATGACTACTGGATACATAACGAAATGAAGGCAGAAATAAAGATGTTCTTTGAAACCAACAAGAACAAAGACACAACATACCAGAATCTCTGGGACTCATTCAAAGCAGTGTGTAGAGGGAAATTTATAGCACTAAATGCCCACAAGAGAAAGCAGGAAAGATCCAAAATTGACACCCTAATATCACAATTAAAAGAACTAAAAAAGCAAGAGCAAACACATTCAAAAGCTAGCAGAAGGCAAGAAATAACTAAAATCAGAGCAGAACTGAAGGAAATAGAGACACAAAAAACCCTTCAAAAAATTAATGAATCCAGGAGCTGCTTTTTTGAAAGGATCAACAAAATTGATAGACCGCTAGCAAGACTAATAAAGAAAAAAAGAGAGAAGAATCAAATAGACACAATAAAAAATGATAAAGGGGATATCACCGCCGATCCCACAGAAATACAAACTACCATCAGAGAATACTACAAACACCTCTATGCAAATAAACTAGAAAATCTAGAAGAAATGCATAAATTCCTCGACACATACACTCTCCCAAGACTAAACCAGGAAGAAGTTGAATCTCTGAATAGACCAATAACAGGAGCTGAAATTGTGGCAATAATCAATAGTTTACCAACCAAAAAGAGTCCAGGACCAGATGGATTCACAGGCGAATTCTATCAGAGGTACAAGGAGGAACTGGTACCATTCCTCCTGAAACTATTCCAATCAATAGAAAAAGAGGGAATCCTCCCTAACTCATTTTATGAGGCCAGCATCATTCTGATACCAAAGCCGGGCAGAGACACAACCAAAAAAGAGAATTTTAGACCAATATCCTTGATGAACATTGATGCAAAAATCCTCAATAAAATACTGGCAAACCGAATCCAGCAGCACATCAAAAAGCTTATCCACCATGATCAAGTGGGCTTCATCCCTGGGATGCAAGGCTGGTTCAATATACACAAATCAATAAATGTAATCCAGCATATAAACAGAACCAAAGACAAAAACCACATGATTATCTCAATAGATGCAGAAAAAGCCTTTGACAAAATTCAACAATCCTTCATGCTACAAACTCTCAATAAATTAGGTATTGATGGGACGTATTTCAAAATAATAAGAGCTATCTATGTCAAACCCACAGCCAATATCATACTGAATGGGCAAAAACTGGAAGAATTCCCTTTTGAAAACTGGCACAAGACAGGAATGCCCTCTCTCACCACTCCTATTCAACATAGTGTTGGAAGTTCTGGCCAGGGCAATTAGGCAGGAGAAGGAAATAAAGGGTATTCAATTAGGAAAAGAGGAAGTCAAATTGTCCCTGTTTGCAGATGACATGATTGTATATCTAGAAAACCCCATTGTCTCAGCCCAAAATCTCCTTAAGCTGATAAGCAACTTCAGCAAAGTCTCAGGATACAAAATCAATGTACAAAAATCACAGCATTCTTATACACCAATAACAGACAAACAGAAAGCCAAATCATGAGTGAACTCCCATTCACAATTGCTTCAAAGAGAATAAAATACCTAGGAATCCAACTTACAAGGGATGTGAAGGACCTCTTCAAGGAGAACTACAAACCACTGCTCAAGGAAATAAAAGAGGATACAAACAAATGGAAGAACATTCCATGCTCATGGGTAGGAAGAATCAATATCGTGAAAATGGCCATACTGCCCAAGGTAATTTACAGATTCAATGCCATCCCCATCAAGCTACCAATGACTTTCTTCACAGAATTGGGGAAAACTACTTTAAAGTTCATATGGAACCAAAAAAGAGCCCGCATCGCCAAGTCAATCCTAAGCCAAAAGAACAAAGCTGGAGGCATCACACTACCTGACTTCAAACTATACTACAAGGCTACAGTAACCAAAACAGCATGGTACTGGTACCAAAACAGAGATATAGATCAATGGAACAGAACAGAGCCCTCAGAAATAATGCTGCATATCTACAACTATCTGATCTTTGACAAACCTGAGAAAAACAAGCAATGGGGAAAGGATTCCCTATTTAATAAATGGTGCTGGGAAAACTGGCTAGCCATATGTAGAAAGCTGAAACTGGATCCCTTCCTTACACCTTATACAAAAATCAATTCACGATGGATTAAAGATTTAAACGTTAGACCTAAAACCATAAAAACCCTAGAAGAAAACCTAGGCATCACCATTCAGGACATAGGCATGGGCAAGGACTTCATGTCCAAAACACCAAAAGCAATGGCAACAAAAGCCAAACTTGACAAATGGGATCTAATTAAACTAAAGAGCTTCTGCACAGCAAAAGAAACTACCATCAGAGTGAACAGGCAACCTACAAAATGGGAGAAAATTTTTGCAACCTACTCATCTGACAAAGGGCTAATATCCAGAATCTACAATGAACTCAAACAAATTTACAAGAAAAAAACAAACAACCC
The DNA here is from genome assembly GCF_029289425.2 of Pan paniscus. Lineage (NCBI taxonomy): Eukaryota > Metazoa > Chordata > Mammalia > Primates > Hominidae > Pan > Pan paniscus. Next base: position 115,131,660 of record NC_073253.2, on the reverse strand, counting down.
CATCAAAAAGTGGGTGAGGGACATGAACAGACACTTCTCAAAAGAAGACATTTATGCAGCCAAAAAACACATGAAAAAATGCTCATCATCACTGGCCATCAGAGAAATGCAAATCAAAACCACAATGAGATACCATCTCACACCAGTTAGAATGGCAATCATTACAAAGTCAGGAAACAACAGGTGCTGGAGAGGATGTGGAGAAATAGGAACACTTTTACACTGTTGGTGGGACTGTAAACTAGTTCAACCATTGTGGAAGTCAGTGTGGCGATTCCTCAGGGATCTAGAACTAGAAATACCATTTGACCCAGCCATCCCATTACTGGGTATATACCCAAAGGAATATAAATCATGCTGCTATAAAGACACATGCACACGTATGTTTATTGCGGCATTATCCACAATAGCAAAGACTTGGAACCAAGCCAAATGTCCAACAATGATAGACTGGATTAAGAAAATGTGGCACATATACACCATGGAATACTATGCAGCCATAAAAAAGGATGAGTTCATGTCTTTGTAGGGACATGGATGAAATTGGAAATCATCATTCTCAGTAAACTATTGCAAGAACAAAAAACCAAACACCACATATTCTCACTCATAGGTGGGAATTGAACAATGAGATCACATGGACACAGGAAGGGGAATATCACACTCTGGGGACCGTGGTGGGGTGGGGGGAGGGGTGAGGGATAGCATTGGGATATATACCTAATGCTAGATGACGAGTTAGTTGGTGCAGTGTACCAGCATGGCACATATATACATATGTAACTAACCTGCACAATGTGCACATGTACCCTAATACTTAAAGTATAATAAAAAAAAATTAAAAAAAATAAAAAATAAAAAAATAAAAAATAAAAAAATAAAAAATAAAAAAATAAAAATAAAAAGGAGTCCAACATGGATATTTTTATAACCACAGTTCAGATTTTATCTCATTTTAAAAGTTACAAAAGTTGCATTACTCTTCCAGGAAAACATTCTAATAGTGATATAATATTAAAATATAGGAAATCAGCATCTTTAAATAATATATACTGATAAGGACATTATTTTATGGTTATACCATTATCAAACAGAACTACTGAATACCAAAAAAGTTTATGCCAGCCAATATTTATAATAAGTCAGTTTGTGATTTCTGTTTTTAGTGGCATATTTGGTTTATTTTAAAGCTTGAAAGAGGACTTACAGTTTCATTTTGACATATAAAGACCCTGCAAGTCATAACCCTCATCTTTACAACAAGAAAAAGCTGGACAATCTGAAATTAATGTCTTTTCTTGGATTCGGAACAGCTGAAGTCACAGGAAAAATCACCACCCAGAAATCTGAAGAGATAATCCCATTAAAGAGACACATCCAAAAACTTCTTACTGTGAAAAGACATCTCTGAAGACAGTAACTAGTAGAAACACTTAGAGTAATTTTCGTGGCTTACTGGAGGCTGTGTGTGGACTAGCTCCAGAGTAAGAAACTCCTTGGGGCCACAATCTTAGTGAGATCCTCACAATATTTTAGACCTTACCTCCAGAAACTTTACCACATTCTCACAGTGATAATCCTAGAAAGATCTCTTTGGCCCTTGGATCTCTGTTAAGGGAGGGAAAGGATAGTCATTGTGAAATATGACAAGGGGTTCCTCCATAACCAAGGTCTATTGGTCAGGTGAAAAGCCCATTGCCATAGTCTATCACAGCTGGGAGAAGAGGATTCCTCCCCCTCCATCTCCCTCTAACCCCTCTTACCCTTAAGAGGAATAAAGGTCAACAAGGGTCAGGGTGTCAAAGAACAGGCTGGATATGCTGCAGCCAGGGAAGGTGGTAGGGAGCAGGGGAGAACCTTACCACTGGAGAAACAGTCGGGAGATCACAGCCCTGATGCACAGACCCACTAAAAGTCAGAAATCTAATCAGAAAATTATAAAATACTCTCCCTCTCCAGCATCTTACTACACACAAAGCTCCAGTATAACAATAGTGGGTTACAACTGAGAGAGCTATAAGACATGGACTTTCTCTGACAGGGAGAACTTAGGCAAGCCCAAAGTCAAGAGGGGAGACAAAAATAACAAACTAGAAAAAATTTGAATCATCTGGCTCCTATGGCTACAGAAGACATTAAATACAGATGAGATCTTCACCATATTATAATATATGCCCTCTCACTACAGGCCTATTTACCTCAGCTTCTGTTACTCTATCCAACAAATCTGGTTTTCAAAAAAGATCATGAAGACAAAACCAAGAGAAAGCAGTCTGTAGAGACAAAGCAATCATCAGACTCAGACACAGATGATGTGACATAATTTTTGAAATTATCAGAAAGAGAATTAGTAGATCCAACATGGCTGAGGAGAGATTAAAGATAGATCAATAGAAACTTCCCAAACTGAAATGCAAGAGAAAAAAAGACTAGTTTTTTAAAAAACAGAACATTCAAGAATGTGAGACAATAACAAAATGTGTCACACATAACAGGAATACCAGAAGGGGACAAAGGCAAACAGAAGGATACTTGGAAAAATCCCCAAACATTTGGAGACTAAATAGCGCATCTGTAAGTAATCCATGAAATAAAAATCTCAAAAAATTCTAAATATTTTAACTAAATTAAAATGTAATGCTTATATTAGAAAATAGAAAAGATATAAAATCAATAAACTTTAAGTTTTCACCTTAGAAAATTTTTTAAAAAGGAATTTGAGCCTAAAGCAAGCAAAAGAAAAAAAATTATAATAACAAAAAGAGCAAAATGTGATAAAATTGAAAACAGAAAAATAATAGAGAAAAATCAAAGAAACCAAAAGTTATACTTTGAAAATATCAAAAAAATTGATAAACATCTCTACACAAACTAACCAAAAAAAAAGAAAGACACAAATTATCAGCATCATAAATGAAAGAAGAGTCATTGCAACTGATCTCATGAATATTCAAGAGCTAATAAAGGAATACTATGAAAAATTCTATGCTCACAAAAATTTGATGATTCAGATGAAATGGACCAATTCCTTGAAAGACATGAGCTATCACAACCCATGCAAGAAGAAATAGATAACCAAAATACTTCTATATCTACTAGAGAAATTAAAGCAGTAATTAATAACCTTCCAAAAAAGAAAGCACCAGCTTTCTTTCACTGGTGAATTCTACCAAACACTGAAAGAATGATACCAACTCATCCCAATCTCCTCCAGAAAGCAGAAACACATGGAGCACTTCCTAATCATCTGTGATGCCATAATTACCCCAATACCCGAACAAGACAATGACATTACAAGAAAATTACAGACAAGAAAAAGAAAACCAGACACTGAAACATAAGAACTCATCTAACACTAACAGCTAGGTATTGGTGTTATTAGGAGCTGACCTGGCACTCTCAGCTAAGCTGTGGCATTCTTCTGTTAAAATTAACCTCACAGAGCATTGACACCAGATCGGGTAGCTCTATGACTATAATAAAGTGAAATTTTAAAAAAAAAAGAAAAAGACTATTTCGTGACCTTGGCAAAGCACATACAAAAACAAGATAACAGTGGAAACAGCAAAAATCACCAACATCCTCCTTATTATTATGAATAATAAGTGCTGTTTTGCTAGTTATGGACTTACCTTCGTATTTATTCTTCCCACCCACTAGGTAAGATTCATTAAAATATTAAATTGAATAATCACCCTGCTTTCTGACAGTACCCAATCCAGAGAAAACTCCATTTCCTTCGACCCTCCTGAAAAATACCTAACACAAACACAAATCCTATAGTAAATCACTCTTAACATTTTCCTCTTATGAAGGTTCATGGTTCACCACGTGTGTGGTCTCTCTCATAGCCATAAGTCAAAAAATCTAACTTCATTTGACTATAGATATATTCCTGATGGTTTTGGACTTACAGATTCAACACAGATTATTCATCCCTTTACTCCCAGTACCTTATGGCATTTCACAAGAATTTTTTGAACGAATAAATTAAACTCAGATTCAAGTTAGTTCTAGATACCCTGACCATATTTAAAGGCTGACACTGGTTATTTTCAAATTTACAGTCTGTAAAATAATTCAGGACATACAGATACCAACTGAACATAGTATAACAGCATTAGGCAGACTTGAGATATATAATCTAAAAATCATAGTTCTGGGCATCTGGCCATCAATAGCCGTAATGAATAATAGTAAATCAAAGGCTTCAGATAAAACTCTAAAATGACAAACTTGTGAATATTACAGATACTGCAAAGACAGATGCTGCTACAAATCAAAGAAGCATCATCTTGCGTGCGTTTTATAGAGAGGGCTATCTAAATGGATATTCCCAGGTTCTCACAGTACTCTTGGAAACCAAGGCATGGAATATTGCAATCTTGGTGCAATGCCATTTTTACAGTTTACAAATGCACTTAGGGAAGAGAAAATTCATGCTCTTTGCTCAATAATAACTTAAGCAGACAGCCAATCCAACTGATGGCAAAATAGAGAAAGTGAAACAGTGTAACTAATCTATAGAATATACTTTTTTGCAGCAGTTGAAACTCATATATACATCATACAATAAGTCTCTGTGCCATCTATAGGAGTAATATATTTCATAATTCTACATCCACATCAATCCTTGAAGCTCCATTGTGAATTTTTTGCCATTCACGTTGCTGGTTAAAGGACAAAATGTGTTCTACATTGAAGTTTGATCCCTACTAAGTCTGGCTGTGATTTGGATGGTCTCATTGGTTATACTGGTAAAAATGAATGATTCCTGTTATAAGGTAAAAATGAAAATTATTTCTATTTTTAATTTTTAATTTAATTGTGTCATGCTGTCAACATTGTAGTATAAGCTCATATGTATGTATATTTGGAATTTATATTCTTGGAAGGATATAGCAATACAGAGTGATGATACAATATTTAGTTTACATTATAAATTAAATTGCCCTGTTTCTAACATAAATTCTGTGCTTACTATAATTTGAAGAAATGGCAATACTACATTATAAATGAGTGCTTTTTGTTTAAAAAACATTAAAAGCTGGTTATCAAAACGAAGAAAATTTAAAATACCCAAATTTAAACATCAAAATGTGTCCATAGTTTGGTGCATAGCCTTCCACATTTTCCTTTTCATATTATACTATTTTTTCCATAATAATATCTGCTATAAATAACACTTTGTAACATAAATTTTGACTCAATAATATTAAATCAATGTCTTTCATATCAACAAAGTATTTTTATACTGTTATTTGAAAATATTAGTTCCCTTTACATTAAGCAATTCTTACTTTCAATTTTTAGTTGTTTTTTTAAAAATACAAGACTTCCAGGATGAACAAGTTTTACAAATCAGTATCTCAACATCTCCTTGTATAAATTATCCAAAAGCAACAAGGAGAATTTATAAAGCAAATGCCATTTTCAATGTAGATAGAAAAATCCCCAACTTCTAAAATATGCATAAGTGTTGCCAAAACAGCTGAAGTAAAGGAAGTAGATAGAGAGGAAAATTTGGAATAAAAATTTAGGGTGAAATTTGCCTAATGTAGCACCTACCCAAAACTTCCATCAAAATGTGTTTTATAAAAGTGAGAGGTTCTAACTGATGATCAAAAAGCGTATCCCTTGGGGTGATATCACCAGGATGGCAGAGTAGGAGATACTATAGCCTTTATTACCCCACAACACAAATAAATGCAGATAGCTATCCAGAAAACAAACCATTATGGTTCCCAGTGGCCTGCTCCACAGAGGACACTGGCAAATTTTACCACTGAGGTAACCGACAGTCATTCTTGTTGGGGAACTCCAGAAGGAGACATATTGCACACCTCTTCCTTCTTCTCATCCAACAAGAAGCAGCTACTATAGAGTTGTTTCAGGAAAGAAGCTACCACCTCACAACCTCACATGTACCCTGACCGCCAAGTGATGGCTGCACCACAAGTGCACATATTCCTGACGTGGATGCACCGAACCACCCATGTCTCAGATACTGGAGCCTTTGCCACAGTGAGCTTGTTCGCAATCTGGGTCACAAGACAAGGTCTCTCTGAGCATGCCTGCTCTCTGGGCACTAGCTCAGCCTCCATAAAGAACTAGGCCTTGCCATGACCCTGAAGTCACTGTAACTCTGCACATGCCTATGTTCCCATTCTTGATTCCCTGGCTACTTTATGAGCATCTGTACCTTACACAGCCTTACCAATGCAGCACCAGGAGTTCCTGCACTCAAAACATCAGTACCTTTACCACCTCATATCCCAGAACTATAGTCCCTCCACACATGCCTGTGTTTCAAGCTTCAGCACAAGACCACACCTTTGGGCATGACTCATCAGACACTGTCACTACCACCACTGTGAGCAGGCCATAAGCCAGGCCCAGTTTCAAGAGAGATGCTCTGAACCCAAATTGCCTAGTGGGAGAAAGAGACCAAGAGGACATTAGCAATCATAATCACTAGAGACCCCAAGAATCCTCACCATCACTGCAAACATCCACTGTATTAACTGCTGAGAATTCCTACAATCTGTGACAACACCCACCTCAACTCACAGAGCTACACAGAGAGTACACAGCTGCACCCTCACTGGTGCCAAAACTGCTGTAACATACCCAACAAGTGCTTTCATACTGCTCCTCCATGGAGGGAGGTCTTTACATGCCAAAATTAGCCTATAAAATCTGACAGAGGTGACTGTGTCACCAAGTGCAAACACATCAGTGTATGTCATCAAGGAACATGAAAACCAAAGAAGACATAACACCACCAAAAAGACACAATAATTTCCCTGTAGCTGACCCAAAAGAGCCAGAGATATAATAACTACCTGGCAAGTAATTCAAACTCAAAATAATTGTTTTAAGGAAACTCAAAAAAACTTGAATAAAATACAGAGAAACAATTCAGTGTTATAAAGAAAACAATAAACAACCAAAATAAAAATGTTAACAGAAAGATTGATGTTTCTTTTAAAAATCAAACAGTAGTTTTTGGAACTAAAAAATACAATGTATGAAATGAAACACACAATAGAGTATTAACAGCAGAATTCATCAAGTAGAAGACTGTGAACTCGGACAAGTTGTTTGAAAATATACAGTTAGAAAAGAAAAAAGAATGGAAAGGAATAAAGAACGTTTATGCAAGTTACAGAACAGCAACAAAAGAGAAAATATTTGAGTTATAGGATTTTAAAAAGAGAGAGAAAGAAAGTGGTAGAAAGCTTATTTAAAGAAATAATAGCAGAGATCTTTCCAAATCTTGGGGAAGATGTAAATATCTAGATATAGGAATGTTAAAAGTTTCCAACAGAATTCAATCCAAACAAGATTGTATCAAGACCTATTATAATCAAAATGTCAAAAAATAAAAGAAAAAGAGAGGATCCTGAAAGTGGGAAGAGGAACAAAATAAAGGAAATTATATATAAGGGAGTTTCGATAAGACAAACAGCAGATTTCTCAGCAGAAACCTCACAGGCCAGGAGACAGTAGGATAATATATTCAAAGCGCTGAAGGAGAAAACTTGCCAAAAAAGAATACTGTACATGGCAAAGCTGTCCTTCAGAAATAAAAAAGAGATAAAGGTTTTCCCCAAAAAAAGCTGAGAGAGTTCAGTAACACCATACCTGTCTTACAAGAAATGCTAATAGAGTTCTTTAAACTGGAAAAATCCTGAAAGAAAAGGATGCTAATTACTAACACATAAACGTAGAGAGTATAAAGCTTATAAGCAAAAGTAAATGCATAGTCAAATTCAGAACACTTTAATATTGTAATGGTGATATGTCAATTACTTATATCTTTAGTATGAAGGTTGAAAAACAAAACTATTAAAAATAATAATAGATTCAATAATTTGTTAAGGCATATGCAATATAAAAGTAGTAAATTGTGACATCAGAAACATAAGATGAGTTAGAGGAGGAAAAATATAGAGTTTTATATGCAATCAAAGGTAAGTTGTTATCAGCTTTAAAAAGCCTTTTAAAATGATACGATGTTTTATGTAAGCCTATGGTAACCACAAAGCAAAAACCTATAGTAGATACATAAAAGAAAAAAATTAAGAAATCAAAGCATACCACTAGAGAAAATCACCTAATCACAGAAGAGGACAGTAAGAAAGGAAGAAAGAAACAATGGCTCCATAAAACTACCAGAAACCAATTAACAAAATGGCAGCAGTAAGTCATTGTCTATCAATAATTACCTTAATTTTAATGGATTAAATTGCCCAATCGAAAGACGTAAAGTGGCTTAATGGATTTAAAAAACACAATTCAGCTATCTGCTGCCTCCAAAAGACTCACTTCACCTGTAAGGACACACATAGAAGAGATGGAAAAAGATATTTATGCACATAGAAACCAAAAGAGAGCAGGTGTAGCTGTATTTATACCAGAAAAAATAGACTTTAACTCAAAAACTGTAAAAATAGACAAGGTCATTATATAATGAAAAAGTGCTCAATTCAGGAAAAGGAGAGAACATTTATAAATATATATGCACCCAACATTGGAGCACCTAAATATATAAAGCAAATATTAATAGATCTGAAGGGACAGAAACACTGTAATACAATAGCTGGGTAATTTAATACTTCACTTTCAGCAATGGACAGATTATTCAGAGAGAAAAATTAGTTAAAAAACCATTGAACTTGAACCACATTTTAGGCTAAATGGACCTAATGGATATATGCAGAACATTCCAGCCAATAGCAACAGAATAAACATATTCTCAAGCACAAATGAAACATTCTCCAGAATAAATTATATGTTGATCCATAAAATGAGTCTTAACTAATTTAAGAAGACTGAAATCACACCAAGTATCTTTTTCCAACCATTATGATATGAAACCATAAATCAATAACAGGACAAATTTCAAAAAATCACAAATACATGAAAACTAAATATGCTCCCAAACAACCAGTGAGTCAATGAAATGAAAAAAAAAATTAGAAAAATCTGAGACAAAGAAAAATAGAAGCAAAATATACACCAAAATTAATGAGATACAGCGAAAGCAGTTCTAAGAGGAAAGTTTATAGCAATGAATGCCTACATCAAAAAAATTAAAAATTATTTAGTTGGACAAAGAAAAAAGAGAGAAGACAAAATCAGAAACAAAAGAGAAGACATCACAACTGATACCACAGAAATACAAAGGATCATAAGAGGCTAGTAGGAACATGAGTACACCAACAAACTGAATAATCTAGAAAAACAGATAAATTTCTAGATATATACAACCTACCAAGATTGAATCATGGAAAAATAGAAAACCCAAACAGAACACAAACAAGAAAGGTGATTAAATTTGTAATAAAAAGTTTCCCATCAAAGAAAGACCAGGACATAATGGCTTCACTGCTGAATTCTACCAAACATAAAAGAAAAACTAACACTAATCTTTCTCACACTCTTCCAAAAAATTGAAAGGAATGTATACTTCCAAACTCATATTATGAGCCCAGCATTACTCTGATACCAAAACCAAACAAAGTTATTACAAGAAAAGATAATTACAGGCAATGTCCCTGATGAACACAGATGCAAAAATCCTCAACACAATACTAACAAACTGAATTCAACAGCACATTAAAAGAATCATTCATCATGACAAATGAGATTTATCCCAGGAATTCAATCAATAAATGTGGTGTACCACATTAACAGAATCGAGGACAAAAACCATATAATCCTCTCAATAGTTTGAGAAATAGCATTTGAAAAAAAATTCAACATGCTTTCATGATTTAAAAAAACTCAAAATATTAGGCATAGAAGAAATGGACCTCAATACAATAAAGAACATATATGATAAGCACATAGCTAACATCATACTGGTGAATAGGTGAAAGATTTTCCTCTAAGATCAGGAACAAGACAATAATCCTCCCCCTACCACTTCTTTTTTTTAATCTTTTTAATTTTTTTTATTATTTCAATAGTTTTGGGAGAACAGGTGTTGTTTGGTTACATGAATAAGTTCTTCAGTGGCAACTTCTGAGATTTTGTTGCACCCATCACCCAAGTAGTGTACACTGTGCCCAATATGTAGTCTTTTATCCATCACCACCCTCCCACCTTTTCCCCCAAGTCCCCAGAGTTCATTGTATCATTCTTATGCCTTTGTGTCCTCACAGCTTAGTGCTCACTTATAAATGAGAACATACATTGTTTGGTTTTCCATTCCTGAGTTACTTCATTTAGAATAATGGTCTCCAACTCCATCCAGGTTACGGGAAATGCCATTATTTTGTTCCTTTTTATGGCTGAGTAGTATTCCATGATGTGTATACACACACACACACACACACACACACACACACACACACACACACACACACAGGATCTACTTTTAGTTCTTTAAGGAATCGCCACCCTGTTTTCCATAGTTGTACTAGTTTACGTTCCCACCAGCAGTGTAAAAGTGTTCCCTTTCACCACATCCATGCCAACATCTATTATTATTTTATTTTTTAATTATGGCCATTCTTGCAGGAGTAATATAGTATAACATTGTGATTCTGATTTGCATTTCCCTGATAATTAGTGATGTTGAGCATATTTTCCATATGTTTGTTGGCCATTTGTATATCTCCTCTTGAATTGTCTTTTCATGTTCTTAGCCCACTTTTTGATGAGATTATTTGTTTTTATCTTGCTGGTTTGTTTGAGTTCCTTGTAGATTCTGGATATTAGTCCTTGGTTGGACGAAGAGTTTGCAAAGATGCTCTCCCACTCTGTGGGCTGTGTATTGACTCTGCTGATTATTTCCTTTGCTGTGCAGAAGCTTTCTAGTTTAATTAAGCCCCATCTATTTATCTCTGTTTTTGTTGCATTTGCTTTGGAGTTCTTGGTCATGAACTCTTTCTAGGCCAATGTCTAGAAGAGTTTTTCCAATGTTATCTTGTAGAATTTTTATGGTTTCAGGTCTTAGATTTATGTCTTTGATCCACCTTGAGCTGATTTTTGTGTAAGGTGAGATATGAAAATCCAGTTTCATTCTTCCACATGTGGCTAGCCAATTATTCCAGCGCCATTCATTGAACAGAGTGTCCTTTCCCCACTTCATGTCTTTGCTTGCTTTTTTGAATATCAGTTGGCTAAGTATTTGGCTTTATTTCCGGGTTCTCTATTCTGTCCCATTCGTCTACACCTCTCACCACTTCTATTTAATATAGCACAAGAAGTCCTAGCAAGAGCAATTAGGCAAGAGATAGAAATGAAAGACATCCAAATTGGAAAAGTTAAATTGTAAAATTTCCATACAATTCTTATCAAAATTCCAATGAAATTTTTCACAGAATGATGACATGATCTCATATATAGAAAACCCTAAAAATGCTACTAAAACACCAATAGAACTAATAAACTGACTTAGTAAATTTGCATGATACAATATCAACATACAAAAGTCAGTAGCATTTCTATACACTAATAATGAGAAGAAAACAATCTTATTTACAATAGCTACCAAAAAATAAAAATATTTAAGAATAAATTTAACCAAGGAAGTGAAAGACATGAAAACTATAAAACATTGATGAAAAATTGAAAAAGGCAGAAATAAATGAAAATATATTTCATTGTTGTGGATCGAAAGAATAAATATTATTAATATTAATATTGTTCATACTACCCAAAGTGATCTACAGATTCCATACAATACTTGGCAAGGTGTGGTTGCTCACACCTGTAATTCCAGCTCTTTGGGAGGCCGAGGTGGGCAGATTACCTGCAACCAAGATTTCGAGACCAGCCTGGCCAACATGGTGAAACCCTGCCCCTCCTAAAAATACAAAAGTTATCTGGGTGTGATGGCGCTCACCTGTATTCTCTGCTAGTCAGTAGGCTGAGGCATGAGAATCACCTGCACCTGGGAGGCAGAGGTTGCAGTGAGCCAAGACGGTGCCACTGCACTCCAGCCTGGGCAACAGAGCAAGACACCATTCCATACAATTCTTATCAAAATTCCAGTGAAATTTTTCACAGAAATAGATGAAAAATCCTAAAATTGTATGAAACCATAAAAGACCCCAAATTGTCCAAAATAATATTAATTAAAAAGAACAAAGCTAGAGACAACACACTACCTGACTTAAAATTCTAGTACAGGCTGGGCATGGTGGCTGAAGCCTGTAATCCCATCACTTTGGGAGGCTGAGGTGGGCGGATCATGAAGTCAGGAGTTCAAGACCAGCCTGACCAACATGGTGAAACCCCGCCTCTACTAAAGATACAAAAATAAGCCAGGCGGGCTGGCACATGCCTGTAATCTCAGCTACTCAGGAGGCTGAGGCAGGAGAATCACTTGAACCTGGGAGGCGGAGGTTGCAGTAAGCTGAGATCATACCACTGCACTCCAACCTGGACAACAAAGCGAGATTCTGTCTCAAAAAAAAAAAAATTCTACTACAAAGCTATGTTAATTAAAATAGCAAGATACTGGCATAAAAACAGATTCATGGACCAATGGAACAGAATAGAGAACCCAGAAATAAATCCACACATTTATGTTCAATTGATTTTATGACAAAGATGACAAGAACAAGCAATGGGGAAAGGATAGTTTCTTCAATAAATGCTGTTAGGACAACTGAATATCCATATACAGAAGTATAAAATTAGGCCCTTATCTCACACCATGTATAAAAAAAGCCTCAAAATGAATTAAAGACTTAAAAGTCAGACCTGAAACTCTAAAACTACTAGAAGAAAACAGTAGAAAAACTATGTAGCATTTGTTTGAGCAATGACTTTTTGGGTATGACCCCAAATTCAAGGCAATAAAAGTGAAAACAGACAAATAGGATTACATCAAATGAAAGTTTCTGCACAGCCAAGGAAGCAGGAAACAGAGTGAAGAAACAAGCTATGAAATTGGAGAAAATATTTTCAAATCACATACCTAAATGGGGTTAATATTCAAAATAAATTGGGAACTCAACTCAATAGTAAGAAAACAACCCTATTAAAAATGGGCAAGGGATAAGACATATAAATGGTCAATGAGTATATGAAAAAATGTTCAACACCAGTAATCCTCAGAGAAATGCACATTAAAACTACACGGTGAAGTATTACCACACATCTGTTAGAATGACTGGTAATAAGGAGATAAAAAATAACAAGTGACAGCCAGGATGTTTAGAAAAGGAAACCTTTGCACACTATTGGTGGGAATGTAAATTGGTGCAGCCCTTATGGAAAATAGTATGGCAGTTCCTCAAAAACTTTATAATAGAAGTATCATATGTTCCAATAATCCCATTACTAAGTTACATACAAAGGAAATGAAATCAGTATGTCAAAGAGATATCTTCCCTCACATGTTCATTGCAGCATTATTCACAATAGATACCCAAATTGTGGAAACAACCTAAGTGTTCATCAATAGATGAATACATTTTTAAAATGTGGCATATATACACACATTCCTTCTTTTTGCTGTTGTTGCTTTTTGTTTTTTGAGATGGAGTCTTGATCTGTCGCCAGGCTGGAGTGTAGTGGTGCCATCTCAGCTCACTGCAACCTCTGCCTCCCAGGTTCAAGCGATCCTCCTGTCTCAGTCTCCTGAGTAGCTGGGACTACAGGCACACACCACCACACACAGCTAATTTTTTTGCATTTTTAGCAGAGACGGGGTTTCACCATGTTGACCAGAATGGTCTCGATCTCTTGACCTCGTGATCTGCCCGCCTCAGCCTCCCAAAGCACTGGGATTACAGGTGTGAGCCATCACGCCCAGCCACATTCCTTCTTTTTAAAGGTTGTAATACTATTCAATCTTTAAAAAGAAGGAAATTCTGTAATTTGCAACAATAGGGATAAACCTGGAGGACATCATGTTAAATAAAATAAGCCAGGCACAGAAAGACAAATACTACATGATCTCACTTTTATGTGAACTCTAAAAAAAGTTGAATGCATAGAAGTAGAAAGTGGAATGCTGGTTATCAGGGGTTATGGGATGGAGGAGATTGTCAAATATTATGAAATTTTAGTTCAGTAGGAGAAATAAGTTCAAGAGCTCCATTTACAGCATAGTGACTATAGTTAGTAACAATGTATCGTATTCTTGAAAATTTCTAAAAGTGGATTTTAAGTGTTTTTAGCTTGATTTAGTCATTACACAATGTATACATATTTCAAAACATCATGTTATGCACAAAAGTATGTACACTTTTTGTCAATTATATACATATAAAAAAATACATTGTAAAAAAAGAAACAGCTACAATTAGATGCAGCAGTCCACTATTTAGCAGCAGAGAAGAAAGATTTTCTAAATTGAAAATAGCAGTAAAACTGGAAGGCTATCTTGAACTTCATCTTCTCCTCTCAAGGAGTTTCCTGAAAAGTGCTTGTGTATTGAAACTCACTTCATTCAATGATGAGACAGAGGAAGGAAGCGTAATAGTATGAAAAACATATCCTGTAGACTTCTATTTCTGGCCAAGATGGAGTAACAGGGAACAGATTTCTTTTTCTGGCTTAATCAAAGAAACTGGAAAAAATATGTAAAACATATATAAAACAATGTTTTTAAGACAATGGACAGCAAGCATAAAGGGGTGGCAATCCCTGAGATACAGCAAACAAGTGAGGTGAACTTTGAGATTGTCTGTTTACTGACCTGAGAGTTTCCAGGCCAAAACACAGGCACAGTAAATCAATAAAAGGGCCAGTATAGTCCCTAAGTCAAGGAGACAGATGTTGGGTTCAGGAATGCTGGGGCAGCTAGAGTTCATGAGATAGAGAACGTAGCTGTACAGTGAGAGAATACGAGACATCTCCAAAGGGTCCCCACTAATCAGTTTATGTGTTAAGAAACTATGAAGACTGAGGAAAGTGTCACCTAGAAGGATTAGAAGTTCACTGTCCAGGATTTACACAAGACTATGGAGAGTGTGCCTCCATATCAGCCAAAATAAAAAGCCCCAAGATTCACAGGGCAGTGGGTAGAGTATACTTGCCTCCATAATGGAGAATAATTAGCCCCAGAATAAATTTTACTCTGCTATCTAACAAAGCTTCCAACCTAACAAAGCTTAAAATATAAACCTGAAATGATGCAAGTCACAATTAAAAGGACTAGGCATGAAAAGGAAAAAGGAAGTATGATTTTAATGAAAAGGAAAAAATCAATCAAAATTGACCCAGAACTGACACATACATTGGAAATAAAAGACAAGAACATTAAAACATTTATTATAATTTCATTCTATATATTCAAAAGGTACAAACATGAGATACACAGAAGACCCAAATGAAACCAACATAGATGAATACTACAACTACAATGTTTGAGGTAATAAATACACCAGATGAAAATGTCACTCTGACAACTGTGGATTTGTTTACTATCTACGATTTGACTTTTCCAGAATGTTATATAAATGGAATCATACACTACATAGCCTTCCAAGTGCAGCTTTTTATTTAGCATAATACGTTCAAGATTCATCAAAATTGTTTCATGTATCAGTAGTTTTCTTCTTTTATTGCTATTATATTCCATTGTACCATTATACATTAATTTTGTTTACATATGCATCAGTTTAAGGATATCTGGGTTGTTTCCAGGTTGGGCAATTATAAATGAAGACAAAATAAATATTTGTACAGAAGATTTTGAAAAGGTCTCTACGGAGGCCTTCATTTCTATCACGCAAATACCTGGGAATGAGATTGATGGGTCATATGGTATGAGTATTTCTTTAACTTCATAAAAACTGCCAAATTATTTTCCAAAGTGGTTGTACTATTGCACATTCACACCACTAAGAAATGACCATTCTAGTTGTCCTGCATACTAATCAGGTATTTTTCTTTTAGTTATTCTAATAAGTATGTAACAATGAGTTCTCTTTGTTTTAGTTTGCATTTCCCTATGACCAAACAATGTTGAATAAGTTGAAATTACATTGAAAGATGATTTTGAAAATATTTTCATGCACTTGTTTCTCAGTTATATTTCTTCTTTGGTCAAGTGTCTATTCAAATCATTTACTCATTTTAATTGAGATTTTTGCTCTTATTTTGAGTTGTGAGAGTTTTTTACATTACTGATTTTGTCAGTTATATGTTGTGCAAATATTCAAGTCTGTGTCTTAACTTTTCATTTTTGTAACATTTGGTAACACAGAGGGCAAATGAGGGGTGTTATTTTAATTAACATAAGTTTATCAATATTTCCTTTTATAGTTTACGATTTTTGAGTCCTGCTTTTAAAAACTTTATCTCATTGAATACCTTAAGACTTTATTGTACATTTTTTCGAGAAGTTTCATAGCTTTAGCTCTTACATACGAGTGTATTACACATTTTGAGATAATATTGTATATGGAGTGAGGTAATTTTAGGGTTTATTCCTTTGCATATGGATGTCTAATTAGTTGAGCATTATATGTTAAAAGGCTGTCACTACCCTCCATTGAATTACTTTGGCATCTTTATGAAAAATTAACCGTAACTGAATGTGTCTATTTCTTTTCTTTTTCTTTTTCTTTTTCTTTTTTTTTTTTTTTTTTTTTTTTTTTGAGACGCAGTCTCGCTCTGTCACCCAAGCTGGAGTGCAGTGGCGCAATCTCGGCTCACTGCTACCTCCGCCTCCCGGGTTCTAGCAATTCTGTCGCCTCAGCCTCCGGAGTAGCTGGGACTACAGGCGCACGCCACCACGCCTGGCTAATTTTTTGTATTTTTTTAGTAGAGACGGGGTTTCACCGTGTTAGTCAGGATGGTCTCTTTCTCCTGACCTTGTGATCCGTCCACCTCAGCCTCCCAAAGTGCTGAGATTACAGGCGTAAACCACCGCGCCCGGCCTGAATTTGTCTATTTCTATTATTCTCTACTTTGATTTATTGACGTGTTGTGTCTGTCTTTCAAGCAATATGACATTGACTTCATTATTATGCCTTTAAGATAAGAATTGAAATAGGTAATGAGTCCCCCAACTTTGCTATTTTTCAAAATTCTTTGGCCATTCTAAGTTCTTTCCTTTCTATATGAATCTTACAATGAGCTGGTCATTCCCTAACCAATAAACAAAATTTTACTGGAATTTTAATTAGAATACCATGGAATCTATAGATTTGGGGAAAATTGACATTTATTCCAACATAGAGTCTTCTAATCCATGACCATGGTGTATCTATATAATTCTCCTTTGATTTCTATAATTGGAATCAATATTTTGTCATTTCAGAATACAAATATTTTAAATATTTTGTGAGAGTTATTCCTGATTTTCATGTTTTTAATCCTTCTGAACCTATTATAGTTACATTTAAATTTCCAAACTTTCATTCCCAATATATAAAAATATAATTTATCAGCCGGGCATGGTGGCTCACGCCTGTAATCCCAGCACTTTGGGAGGGCAAGGCGGGTGGATCACTAGGTCAGGAGATCAAGGCCATCCTGGCTAACACCGTGAAACCCCGTCTGTACTGAAAATACAAAAAATTAGCCGGGCCTGGTGGCGGGCGCTTGTAGTCCCAACTACTCGGGAGGCTGAGGCAGGAGAATGACGTGAACCTGGGAGGCGGAGCTTGCAGTGAGCCGAGATCTCACCACTGCACTCCAGCCTGGGTGACAGAGTGAGACTCCATCTCAAAAAAAAAAAATATATATATATATATATATAATTTATCTTTATTAATCTTGTATTATATAAACTTGATTAACTATTGCATTTTTATTAGTTTTTTGTGAATTTTTTGGTATTTTCCAAGTAGATAATAATGTCATCTCCAAATGAGATGTTTTTGTATTTTTCTTTCTAATATGTATGCCTTTTACTTCTTTTTCTTGCCTTAGTGCACTAAGATCTACATGATCCCAAAGAGAATGCAATCAGCCCTTTACCATAAAGTATGATATTGGCAGTAGGTTTTTTTGTAGACTCCCTTTGTTGGTTTAAAGAAGTTCCCATTACTTCCTAGTACATTAAGAGTTTTGTGCTGTTTTGTCTCCGTCAGTGTGAGTGGATGCTGATTTTTTTCAAATACTTTTCTGTATCTATTGAGATGATTATGTGACCTTTCATCTATTGATATGGTAAATTTTATAGATTGATTTAAGTTAAACAAGACTAAATTCCTGAAATAAATCCCACTTGATCATGATGTATTATCATTTTAATATGTAGCTGGGTTTAATTTGATAATATTTCTTAAGGATTTTTGAAAATATGTTTTGATTTAAGTTAAACAAGACTTAAATTCCTGCAATAAATCCCATTTGATCATGATGTATTATCATTTTAATATATAGTTGGGTTTAATTTGATAATATTTCTTAAGGATTTTTGAAAATATGGTTATGAGGATACTGGTCTGTAATTTTCTTGTAATATCTTTGGTTTTAGTATCAAGGTAATGCTGTACTCATAAAATAAGTTGGTAAACAACTTTCATCTTCTTCTACTGGTGAAGTTTATGTAGGATTTGAATTCATTCTTCATTAAATGTTTGGTTGAATTTTCCAGTGAAATAAACTAGGCCTGAAGTTTTCGTTGTTGGAAGTTTATTAACACTGAATTCATTTCCTTTAATATAGAACTATGGCAGACAAAATCCTAATATGATCTCCAAAATTTCTTTCCCTGGTGTAAATGCTGTATATAATGCCCTGAGTGTGAGTTGAACCTGTGCATATGATGAAATATCATTCATGTGATTATATCACATGATATGACAAAATGGTGTTTATCCTGAATGGACCAAAAGTAATTTGGTAAGTTATTTAAAACCAAAGTTTTCAATACTCATCATCACTGGCCATCAGAGAAATGCAAATCAAAACCACAATGAGATGCCATCTCACACCAGTTAGAATGGCAATCATTAAAATGTCAGGAAACAACAGGTGCTGGAGAGGATGTGGAGAAATAGGAACACTTTTACACTGTTGGTGGGGCTGTAAACTAGTTCAACCATTGTGGAAGACAGTGTGGCGATTCCTCAAGGATCTAGAACTAGAAATACCATTTGACCCAGCCATCCCATTACTGGGTATATACCCAAAGGATTATAAATCATGCTGCTATAAAGACACATGCACATGTATGTTTATTGCGGCACTATTCACAATAGCAAAGACTTGGAACCAAGCCAAATGTCCAACAATGATAGACTGGATTAAGAAAATGTGGCACATATACACCATGGAATACTATGCAGCCATAAAAAATGATGAGTTCATGTCCTTTGTAGAGACATGGATGAAGCTGGAAACCATCATTCTCAGCAAACTATCTCAAGGACAAAAAACCAAACACCGCATGTTCTCACTCATAGGTGGGAATTGAACAATGAGAACACATGGACACAGGAAGGGGAACATCACACACCGGGGCCTGTTGTGGGGTGAGGGGAGGGGAGAGGGATAGCATTTGGAGATATACCTAATGTTAAATGACGAGTTACTGGGTGCAGAACACCAACATGGCACATGTATACATATGTAACTAACCTGCACGTTGTGCATATGTACCCTAAAACTTAACGTATAATAAAAAAAAAGTTTTCTTCAGCTTGTCACAGAAGAGAAAGGCATAGAGGCAGGCACAATATGACTAGTCTGGAAGAAAGCAAACATCCATATTGTAAACTATAGGAGATGTGTCAACAGCTAGGAGTTGAATGCAGTTCCTAGCCAATAGCTAGTAGGAAAATGGAAACCTCAGTCCTATAACCATAAGAAAATGATGAGGCCTGCTATAATTAGAGTAGTCAGGGATGTTCTCTTGGAGGACATGATCTGTGAAATAATATCTAAGTTGTGAAATAGAGACACTCAAGAAAAAAAAAATAAACTATTTCCAAGCCAAGAAAATACTTGTTAGGGTTAGGGTTAAAAAAGAAAAAGAAAAAAAAAGATAAACTTGGCACTTTTCTAGGCATTGTGGCCAGAGTGTACTGAATAAGAAGAATGCAGATTAATTAAGTCATAAAGGTAGTCAGAAGGCCAGAAAATACAGATCACGGTAAGAAGTTTATTTGCATTTTATTCAGGTTGCAATGGAAGCCACTGGAGGATTTTCAAACAGAAAGAATGCCATAATCCAACTTATACATGGAAAGAATATTTGTGCCATGATATGTCTTATGATATTTTTGGAGAGGCAAAAGTAAAGCAAAGAGATTAATTAGATGGGTATTAAAATATTATAGCTGAGAAATGATAGAGGTTTACGATTAGGATATTTTGGGTGAAAGTAATAAGAAGTATTCAGTTTCAAGATAATGTTTATTTTATTTCCATAGGTTTTGGGGAACAGGTGGCATTTGGTTACATTAGTAAGTTCTTTAGCGGTGATTTGTGAGAGTTTGGTGCGCCTATCACCCAAGCAGTATACACTAAACCAAATTTGTAGCCTTCTCTCACCCCCTTCCCACCCTTTCCCCCGACAGGCCCCAAAGTCTATTGTATTATTCTTCTGCCTTTGCATCCTCATAGCTTAGCTCCCACTTATAAGTGAGAACATATGATGTTT
The DNA here is from genome assembly GCF_029289425.2 of Pan paniscus. NCBI lineage: Eukaryota > Metazoa > Chordata > Mammalia > Primates > Hominidae > Pan > Pan paniscus. Next base: position 115,111,127 of record NC_073253.2, on the reverse strand, counting down.
GGTTTTCCATTCCTGAGTTACTTCACTTAGAATAATAGTCTCCAATCCCATCCAGGTTGCTTTGAATGCCATAAATTTATTCCTTTTTATGGCTGAGTGGTATTCCATTGTGTGTGGAGATTATATATATATATCACAGTATCTTTATCCACTCGTTGATTGATGGGCATTTGGGTTGGTTCCATGATTTTGCAAAAACTGTGCTGCTATAAACGTGTGTGCAAGCATCATTTTCATATAATGACTTCTTTTCCTCTGGATAGATACCCAGTAGTGAGATTGCTGGATCAAATAGTAGTTCTACTTTTCATTCTTTAAGGAATCTCCATGCTGTTTTCCATAATTCAAACCAACAAGACTTATTTATGAACGAGTTTGGGGATATGAGGAAAGAAGATAAATCAAGGATGTTTCCTAAAATTTTGGCCTAGACTATTGGGTGAACAGTACGGCTATTCTGAGACGAGGAAAATTTGAAGGGAAAAAATAGGGTGGGAGGTAGATCTACATTCTAAGTTGGCCATGCTGGGTTTGAATTGTCTATCAGAAATTGAAACAGAGATGCCAATAAGGCAGTAGATGTAAAAGTCTAGGATTCAGGGGAGAGGTAAAGATTGACCATATAAATTTGATGAACCTCAACCTATAGATAATATTTAAAGTCATGGCTATGGAAGTTATCATTTAGTGAACCCATTAGGTAGCAGAAAAAAAGACAAAGACAGTCAAGGGGTGCTTCAGTATATGGTGGAGAAGGGTAAGTTAGAAAATATGACTAAAAGAAGTGACTGGTGAGGTATCAAGGAATGCAGTGATATTACAGAAGCACAAAAAAGCAAGTGTTCTGAGAAGGAGAGAGGGGTCACTTCTGTCAAATGATGCTTGCAAGTCAAGTAAGATGATGACCCATCTTGGTAAGTGGCCCCTCAAGCAAATACTATAATGCAGGGAAACTTTCTTTGATCACCAGATTATCTATTAATGTAGTTAAAGCTTGTAGACTTTGGTTAATAAAGCTAGCAGATAAACATCTATAGTACTAAAGTTGTTTGAAGTTAGAAGCCACTAATACATTTGAAGTTTAAGCATATAACTGAAATTTAACTATATCTGAAAAAGGTTTGGTGGATTAATTTTGCCAAGGGAGTCACAACCCTTACTTGTCTGAAACAGGAAGAGACAGAAATCAGCTGACCTCATGAAAGGGAGGTCTGTATGAATGACCATCTAGCTTAAGACTAAAACATATACACTTGGTCCATGTTGCTGTTATTGCACCTGCTTCCTAAACGTTTTTAGAATAACCATTCAGCCTCTTTCAGTCAGTATGGCCCAAGTCTTGCCTGCTGGTGTAGTGAATTGTAATATTTAGATTCTTTTCTTGACTTAAAATCATTTTTTTTTCAGCTCCACCAGGACTCACAAAAAGGAACAGCAATATTAAAACTTGCCCAAACTTTGCAATCTGGGAGTCTGAGTTTGTAGGTAAAGACACACTCTAAAGAAATAAATTGTCTACTGTCTCCAATTATAAAACTAGAAAAATTATCTCTGAACATAATAATACAGAAATAAAAATAAAAGTTGAAAAATTAAGTCTAGTGAAGAAAAGGTAAGGTCAATAGATGGAAGTCTTCATAAAGTTTGGGGAATTATTCAAATGAGAATATTAGACCAAGAAAGCTGAAAGGCTAAGAAGGGATAATAAGAGAATGAAATGTTTGAAATCAAAAATATAGAGGCAGGATAGTTATTGGTGATTATTATGGCAGTGGTTGGTTTAAGAAGATGCAGAAAACAAAAATTTAAATTTAGGAGTTTAACGAAATGAGAGACCTTGTGCTGGCTAGATCCTCTAGGTGGATGTCGAAGTTTCCAACAGTGATGACGAGTCATCATGAGGTTAATGAGAATATGGGATGAGGCAGGTGACTAGAGAGCATGAGAAGGAAGATGGAGAAATGGGGACTGTACAGCCTGAAGCTGTGAAACTGATCAGGTTAGAAGAGCCTAAACTAAGGGAGTGAGGTGGCAGTGAAGTAAAAGGTAGCAGTCTATCTGAAACGCTATCCCTGGGTAGAATCAATAGGCACATGGAACTAATTGAATGCAAGAAATAAGAAATAGGAAGAGCCTAGGATGGCATGAGAATTTCTTGTTTGGAGACATTAGGCTGATGGTGGTGTCATGAGTCAAGGCTATGTAACTTAGAACACAAATCAGAGATGATCAGGTTTCTGCCTTCCTGCCAGCCCAGCCTTCTCCGTCCCACCTCACCATACCAGCAAGCACACACATATGCATGCATACATGGAGTTTAGGAAAAGAACCCTGAGCATAACAATCAGGTATCCTAGATTTTAAATAAATACCTTCAAGCATTTCATATGAAAAATAGGTATAATCACTTGGTCTAAGATACTAGACAGTAGTCCAAGAAAATGAGCTTCTCAGGAAGGGAAGGAGGAAGGAATAAAAGGAGGAAAGGAGTGAGGGAAGGAGAAAAAGAAAGAGAGAGGAAGAGAGGGAGGGAGGGAGGCTGGCAGGAGGGAGATTCTGACGACACAATCACAAACAACACAAGGGAGAAAAAGAAACAGATTCATTTTAAAAGCACAGAAAAAGAGGGTTAAATCAGTATTTAAAGCAGATGGTATAATGTTAACAGATGGCAATAAAAAGCACAGAACTTCTCAAGTCCTATTTTTCTTTTGTCCTCTCTATCAAAGAATCAATCTTCAAAACTGCAAATGGAAGAACAAACAAGACACTGAAGTAATTGAAGCTCAAAGGCCAGGATGTGCGATTCAGTATGTGAATGCATGAAGTGTTGAGTATGAATCATTAATGACCAAAAGAAGATCTATTAAATTTAGTAGAAGAGGTTATTAGACCAACTCAGAAGGATATGTCTTTCATTGGAAAAGGGACTTTGAATATATATTTGGAAATATATGGTGTGTTATGCTAACAAAAATAAAAACAAATAAGAATAGCATAAATTAATCAACAAAAATACCTCAATCATAATTGAAGACTAAGTCCTGATAATAAGAAAACTATATAGTGCTGACATTCTTATCACTACAAGAAGGAGGGATGAACGGGGAGTGGTTTGTGCAGAGGATGACTGAGATCTGAGATCAGATAAATGAAGATATGAGTTATTGATCAAAGTAAATTGCTTTGAGCTTGAGTTCTTCTTGGGCATGGTACCTGCCCACCATTCCTTTAGAGCTCACACCTAATGCAAATAAACTTTCCAGTCTAAATACCTTGCTGTCCTACTGTCAGTGCTTGCTTTTCTGGAAGGTATCATAAAGAGCTTGCATTGTTACCACTTTGCCTTGTTTATTTACCCAGTTCATTGTGACTACATGATATACATAACTTATATCTTCCAGAAACTCAGTGCTGTGAAATTGAAAACTGTGTACAAACATGATCTCTTGTTGTCTTCATTAAAAGAGTATATAGTTCAAGTCCCTAACACAGATCAATTATACTGCCAAGATGTTGCAAGAATGTGAAGATATTGTCATATAATTGTTTTAGAGAACATTTGAAGACTAGTGGAATATACAATTAATATGACAGATTGAACACTGGCAAAACCCATTTCTAAAACTACTGTTGCTGAGACCATCAAAGACTCCTAACCAAAAAATCAAAATGTTGGCTGGGTGTGGTGGCTCACACCTGTAGTCCCAGCACTTTGGGAGGCCGAGGCAGGCGGATCACGAGGTCAGGAGATCGACACCATCCTGGCTAACACGGTGAAACCCCGTCTCTAATAAAAAATACAAAAAATTAGCCGGGCATGGTGGCGGATGCCTATAGTCCCAGCTACTCAGGAGGCTGAGGCAGGAGAATGGCGTGAACTCAGGAGGTGGAGCTGGCAGTGAGCTGAGATAGCGCCACTGCACTCCAGCCTGGGTGACACAGCGAGACTCCATCTCCAAAAAAAAAAATCAAAATGTTATCTTCAGCCCTCAACCAAGTGACAAAGTCACCACTCTATCTAAATTCCTTTCTCTCTTAGCTCACTGGGTACCTCACATTCCTAATTCTCCTAATTCTCTACTCCTTTATTCTAAGTCTTCTTTTCATTTGTCATGCTAGACTAATCCTACATCAGTCTCTAAGTAATTCTGCATCTTATCTGCTTAGTCCCAGATCTTTTTCTTCTCTCTGGATGGTCTCCTCTCGAGCTACAGATTTCTGTTCCCAAGTATACCTTGTTATCCATGAGCATTCCAAACATAACATATTCTCTAATAGCTGCTCAGAAATTGCCTCTCTGCCGCTGTAAATGGTATCACTATCAATCTATTCTCCCACTGGAAATTTCAGTTTTTCTTGACTTATTTTATTCCCCATCAATTATTGTACTTACATCTCAGAAGAGTCTCTGGAATCTAATGTCTTCTCTTCATATTCATTTTTATTGCCTCAATTTAACCCTTCAGCATCTCCCACAGAAATTTATATTGACTCTCCTACCTGATCCCTCTATCACTAGTCCTTACCTGCTCTAGTTCATGTCCACATCATCTGCAGCACTTTCTTCTTCAGGTAATCTTACAATACTCCTTCCCAGATTAAACTACTTGAGGCCAGTGACTGTGAAATTAAAGTGTTGTTTTCCTAGCACCTAGAACAATGCCTAACACACACTACGTTCTCAACAGATAATGGAACAATGAATATGGAGGCTCCACTGTCTGCTCACCACCGTCCTGACAGCCAACCACCTTCATGAGTCACTGTTTTAAATAAACTATCCCTCTACACAGGGCAGGATAGTTCAGTCGTTTAAAACCCAGGCTTTGGATCCCTCCAATTCCTGGCATATGATAAGTTTAAATACTTGTAACCATTGTTATTTGTGTTATTATTGATTATTTTCCTCAATAATTTCAACTGATGAATTTGTACTTATCTCCAACTCCTCAAACTTGATTAAATCACTTTCACCCTGTTATAACACTTTGAACACCATAACACTTCTTTTCACATCAGTCACACACATTGCAAAGGCTATGTTTTATTCATCTTTGCGTCCCATCATATAATAGAATGCCTAGCATATAGTAGTTTTCTAAGAAATATTTGTTGCTGCATAAAAGTAATATCAAAGAAGCCAGGAGAATAGAAAGTTTACCAAAAAAGGGCTAATACTAATCAATTCTATAAATACGTCAAGAGGAATGAAGATTAAAAGGGGCCATCACTGTGGACTTCAGGTTAAATGTGGTGGATTGAACATTTTGGTTTGCAACTGCTCTTCTTCAAACCTTCACTAAAATAAGATTAAGGGGAAAACTAAGAAATAGATAGATAAGGCAGGGTGCAGTGGCTCACACCTGTAATCCCAGCACTTTGGGAGGCCAAGGTGCGTGGATCACGAGGTCAGGAGTTCAAGACCAGCCTGACCAAGATGGTGAAACCCTGTCTCTACTAAAAATACAAAAATTAGCCAGGCGCAGTGGCAGCCACCTGTAATCCCAGCTACTCAGGAGGCTGAGGCAGGAGAATTGCTTGAACCCAGGCAGCAGAGGTTGCAGTGAGCCAAGATCATGCCGCTGCACTCCAGCCTAGGTGACAGAGTAAGACTCCATCTCAAAAAAAAAAAAAAGAAAGAAAAAGAAAGAAATAGATAGATAAAATGGATAAATATACTAGGATTAAGGTAACATGAAAGGAAGTGACAGCAACAAAATTAAGAAGCTACCTAGAAAGCAGACAGTTGATTAGTAACTATCAGCAAAACAAGTAAAGCCAAAGCCTAAGCTAGAAGTAGGAAAAGCCAAGAAGCAAATGTATTCATGACACAGAATCTCAGAACACCTCAGGAATCAAAAGAACTACTATTCCTAAAAACTGGTGGTGTAGTTTGTGCTGGAGATTACAAGAATCACTTCAATTCTCAGATTCCTACCCCTTATTCCACACTGAAAGGCAACTGCTCCTGCTCCATACATTAGAAGCCGAATGGTTTATTCCTTTGGAGAAGTGAAACAGAGGGGATGTAGACTCAAGAACAACAGGCCCAGCTGATGATGAGTGCATCATACTGAAAATAAGAGGATAAGGTGAAACTCTTGTGCAATGAATGATGAAACAATTGTTCTTTTTCTCTTCACTTAGCCCCAAGAGGAAATACAGCCAAAAAAAAAAAGGAAATACAGCAAAGTGTATATCTTCCCAGGAAATTAGAGGGTTCCCCCAGGAGGAAATAGACCAAAATAAAAGTAAAAATATTGAAATATTGATAATTCAGAATCTTCCAATAAAAGACCCTAGTCAGTTCAGCTTAGGTGGTCATAATGCAAACATTAAAAATAATAATGTAAGTAACAAGAATGGATAGAAAGAAGGAGTGTGTTCACATGCCAGCACATGGGGGAATAAGAAAAGTAAACATCAATTTTCCAGGGTAAGAAGTCAATAGATAATATCTAAATCCAAAAAAAAGAAATTTTGTCAGTACAGTATAAGCATGTGTAGTAGTCAGGATTCTCCACAGAAACAGAAGCAATAAGACATATATATATATACATATATATATATGTTTATAATTATGTGTATGTTTATCTATGCTTTAATATTTTATATAGAGAGAGATTTCTTATAAGGCATTGGCTCTCATGATTATGGAAGCTGAAAAGATCCACAACCTGCTGTCTGTGAGCTGGAGACCCAAGACAGCTGGTCTTCTAAGTCTCAGTCTGAGGGCAGAAGAAGCCTAATGTGCCAGCTCAAGCATTAGGCAGAGAGAGAGAGAGATAATTCCCCCTTCTTTCACCTTTTTGGTCTATTTAAACCCTCAATGCATTGGATGATGCTCACCCACATTGGGGAGGGCAATCTGCTTTACATCTATGGGCTGAAATGCTAATCTCTTCCCAAAACACTTTCACAAGCCCACCCAGAATTAATGTTTAACCAAATATTCAGGCACCCCATGACCTAGTTGATGTGACACATAAAATTAGCCATCACAGCCTGTTATTGAAAAATATGAAGAAAAATACTTGAATAATCATCTAAATGAATACAGAACGCTTGATTTCTGGGCAGCGAAGATAGGTGGAGCCAGATGAAGGGTGAAGGGAAGGCAACTTTTGTTTTCGTTTTTTGTTTCTTTACAAGCCTTGAGAAAACTGCCTAAACTATCTGCGTACTTAATTTCTATTTACAAAATGTTAATCAAAAAGATATGGTTGATCTTTGTGTGAGCAATTTCAGTAAGGTGACTGGGATAGAGGCCAGATACTAGGATATAAATAGAATTTATAACAATGAATGCAGGTTCACTGTTTTAAAAGTTAATCTAAAAAGAAGAAAAGACAACTGTCCAAGGAAGGTATGAAATCATACCTTCCATACCTTTTTAGGAAAAGAGAAGTTATCAGTGTAAGAAATGCAAAATTTGATGCATATGCCATAATAAATGAGAATAAAAAGGAAATAATGAACAACAATATAGGAAAAAAATTAATCCAATTTTTAAAATGGGCAAAAGAGCTGAATAAAGAATACTCAAAAGAAGACATACAAATGACAAACAGGCATGTCAAAAGATGCTCAGCATCACTGATCATCAGAGAAATGCAAATCAAAACTACAATGAGAAATCATTGCACCCCAATAAAAATGGCTTTTATCTAAAAGACAGGCAATAACAAATGCTGGAGAGGATGTGGAGAAAAGGAAACCCTTGTATGCTGTTTGTGGGAATGTAAATTAGTACAACCACCATGGAGAAAAATTTGGAGGTTTCTCAAAATGTTTTATGTTTTGTATTTTATCTTATTCTTTTTTATGGCTGAATAGTAAAAAAGTAAAAATAGATACTATATGATCTAGCAGTCCCACTGCTAGGTGTATACCCAAAAGAAAGGAAATCAGTATATCAAAGAGATAGCTGCACTCCCAGGCTCATTGCAGCACCATTCACAGTAGCCAATATTTGGATGTAAGCTAATTGTCCATCAACAGATGAATAGATGAAGAAAATGTGGTACATATAAACAATGGAGTACTCTTCAGCCATAAAAAAGAATAAGATCCTTTCATTTTTCCAACAACATCGATGGAACCCAGGTTACTATTTTAAGTGAAATAAGCCAGGCACAGAAAGACAAACTTTACATGTTCTTACTTATTTATGGAAGCTAAAAACTAAAACAATTGAACTTACGGAGATAGAGTAGAATGATGGTTAGCAGAAGCTGGGAAGGATAGTGGTGATCGGGGGGGAGTAAGGATGGTTAATGGGATTAAAAATATAGTTAGAATGAATATAATCTAGTATGTGATAGCACAACAGAGTGACTACAGTCAATAATAATTATTGTACATTTTAAAATAACTAAAAGAGGAAAATTGGACTGTTTGTAACACAAAGAAAGAATAAATGCTTGAAATGATGAACATCCCATTTACACTGATGTGATTATTATGCTTTGTATGCCTGTATCAAAATATCTCATGTACCCCATAAATATATACACCAATATGTACCCACAAAAATTAAAAATAAAAATTTCTAATAATATAAAATTAAAAAAAGGAAACAGAAAAAATGATAATTAATATTATAATAAATAAGAGAGACCAGGCACAGTGGCTCACGCCTGTAATCCCAGCACTTTGGGAAGCCAAGGTGGGCAGATCACAAGGTCAGGAGTTCAAGACTAGTCTGGCCAATATGGTGAAACTCCATCTGTACTAAAAATACAAAAATTCGCCAGGCATGGTGGTGGGCACCTGTAATCCCAACTACTCAGGAAGCTGAGGCAGGAGAATTGCTTGAACCCAGGAGGCAGAGGTTGCAGTGAGGCAAGATCGCACCACTGCACTCTAGCCGGGGCAACAGAGCAAGACTCCATCTTGGAAAAATAAATAAATAAATAAGACACACTATAGACATACACATAATACATTAGATTTAGGAAGTAAGGCGAGTGGGGAGTCAGTATATTCACAGAAAAGTTAATAATAACTGTAATAATAGCAAATTTTTGAACAGGCGCTATGCTAAAAATTCCTGAACATCATCGTTGAGTCCCCAAAATAGCCCTGGCAAATAGGTTTCATTATCTTCATTTTACAGTTGAGGGAAATCTCTAGGTCAGAGAAAATTGTTCTAAGTCAGGAGTTCTTAACTGGGGATGATTTTGCCCAGGCAATGTCTGGAGACATTTTGTCACAACTTGGGTGGAGGGATGGATATTATTGGCATCTTGGTGGAGGTCACAGATGCTGCTAAACATCCTGCCATGCACAGAAAAACTTCCCCCTCAACTAAGCTAGATCAAAATGACAGTAAGGCTGAGGCTGAGAAGCCCCTTTTGTAGGAGTACTCAAAGAAATTAAGTGATAAAAATGTATAAGAAAAGAGACTTGGCAACTGGATCAAGCCTTAATAACTGTTACACTGAGGGTTTTTCATAAATGTGCTAACTCAAAGAAGAAAACTGACAACCCATAGAAAGAGAGAAATCTAAGAATGAAGATCATGCATTAATTTTAAGTGGCAAGATAAAGATAAAACAATAGATGGAGAGAAATGTTGATGTACAGGTCAATTTGGAGAATGAAAGAGTAAAGAAAATATAATTATATGAAAGTGAAATTTATTAATATTGATTGGGCACTGCACTTTAAAGCAAGGAGCAGGATACCTCACCAGACATTGGAGGGATGCTGGAGTGAAATTGAGGGAGGTTATGATTGATCCTTTCTATTTCCACAGAGAAGAAAAACTCTAGAAATCTGCAAAAACAAATCTAGAAAAGATTAGATGGAGCATAGGGAGAACAGTAAAGATTAGGAACACCCACTGTAGGCAGAGGGAAATTGAACAAATTTAAAGGATTCAACAAATTTAAAGTCAGTAAATTTTGATAAGCCAACCTTTGAGGGTTCAGCTGAGTGTAAGGGGTTCGAGAATACATCAAAAAGAAGTCATAGGATTTTTGCCATTGACCATTTGGAGTAACAGCAAACGTATTTAGCCTCATACCAAAATAAGAAATTGAAAAAAATATATCAGACAATTGTTTTCAGACATTGCACAACAAATAGTGCAAACATATGATCCTGAGAATAAAAAAAAAACAAATGAGTGAGCCTCACAATCATTTTGGCTTCTATGTCATCCAATATTCTGGATCATGAAGCTGGGGTAGAGAACTCCACGCAGAGCACAAAAAATTATAGAATGTGAGAAGACAGAGATTAGGGCTTCAGAACAATCAGGTGGCCAGAAGTTATGAAACAGAGAAGGAAGCTACAAAAGAAAAAGGAGGAGGAAGAGGAAGTTATCAAAAAAACTGCACAAGTTCCTTTAAAAATGAACTGAGTGCTAATCTGTGCACGTAAAAGAGGCAGGGAAAATAATAATCAAGGAGTCTTAAGATGAACAATTCCCAGAGCTCAAACAAAAGAGAAACACTCAAATTCCAATCCTCCAGAGGGCAGAGCATTTGGGAATCATCTGGGACATCAAGGAAAAACACAAATGGGTCAGACTGTCTCTATTTCTCAATACAAATAAATAGATGATGATGATAGATAGATGATAGATAGATAAATAGGATAGATGATAGATAGACACATGATAGAGACAGATGATAGATAGATACATAGATAGATAGATAGATAGATAAGAGAGAAAATAAAAAGTTGACAGATACACACTCGAAAAAATGATCAATATCATTAGTAATCAGAAAAATAAATATTAAAAAAAAGATACCACTACACACCCATTTGATTGGCTAAATTAAAAAGGCTGACAATACCAAATGTTGACAAGAGTGTAAAGTAATAAAACTATCATACATTCTGATGAATATATAACATTTCCAATTGTAACTTTGGAAAATTGGCATTTTCTTACAAACCTATATATATGCCTATCCTGTAACCCAGTCATTTCACTTCTAGGTTTTACCCTAGAGGATGAAAACATACAAATATTCAAAGACTTTTACAGAAATTTTCATAGCAACTTCATCTTAGCCAAAACCCAAAAACAATCTAAATGTCAACTGACTTGTGAATGAATACACAAATATTGGCATATCCATACAACAGAGTTGTATTCAGATATAAAAAGGAACAAGTTGCTTATACACACAACAATATGGATGAAACTTACATATATTTTTCTGAGCAAAACGTCAGTCACCAGAGTACATGCTGTATAATTTCATTTTCATGAAACTTTGGATTGTCTATATGAAATTCTAATCTATTGTGATAAAAAGTTTATCACTGGTTGCTTGGAGACAGGGAGAGGGAATTGTTCAGGAAGGAGACAAAGGATTTGGGGATAACAGAATTGTCCTATACCTTAATGGGGGGGTGGGAGGTACATTAATATATACATTTGTCAAAACTTATGAAACTATTTAATTAAAATGGATGTTTTTTATTTATTTAAACTATACCCCAAGAAAGTTGATTTTAAACAAAAAGTGAGAGAACACTCAATTTTGCTGAGAATGAGAAGATGGCCCTGCCAATACAATAAGGGTCCTATTGAAAGCTTCATGCATCACCATTAACAGAAACAGAAGCTATCTCTAAGGTGTTCAAGGCACTAAAAAAGAGGACAAGAGGAAGAGTGGTAGAGACAAGCAGGCATGTGTCTCCTGATGAAAGGACATGATACCACTCTATGAAAAAAATGCAATCTGATCAATTGTCTAGATCTAAAGACCAGTTGGATCTAGATCCAATCAGAAAATAAAACAAATGGAGGAATCTGTTTAACAGATGCCATGGGAACACACAGCAACATCTAGACTGCAGAAAACTCTGCAGGAAAAAATGACAGGATCTTTAGAACTAGGGAAATAACTAGACTAATCTTTAGACTAACAGAGGATTCAAAGATGTGTTAGACAATCACAATTACAAACTTTATTTGGATCTCAATTGGAACAAATAAACTGTAAAAAAAATCCTCTATAAGACAATTGGTGAAATGTGAACACTATTTGATGATATTATGGACATTGTTAATTTTTAGCTGTGAAAATAATATTATGATTAAATTATAAATGTTCTTTATTTTAGAGACATATACATAAATATTTACACGTAAAATTATGTGATGCCTAGGATTTGATTGATATAATCAGAGTGGAGAGAAGAGGGGAGGAGTACAAATGGACAAGATTGGTCATATGTTGATGGGTATACTGGGTTATTATATCACTTTCTCTGGTTTTGTATCTATTTAAAATTTGCCCACAATAAAATTAAGTTAGAAGGGAAGTGAAGACCACCACTGTTTTGCAGGATTCAGTGGAAACAGGCTCTGTGGAAGAATGTGGCAGATCCAGCTAGCTGCCTGGCCAGTGTCTGTTAACCTTTCTACTTCAGTCTACTAGTCAGAATAGACTAGCTTATGTTGTAGTAACAGACCTGAAATAATGCTTAACAAAGTCCATTTCTTGTTCATACCACATATCCCACATGGGTTGGCAAAGGGGACCAACTTGATGAAGGCTCCACCCTTAGTTAAATCACTGATCTACAAATACCTTTTCTCCGAATTCTTAGAGAAAGTGAATTAGCACAAATGAAGTAAATTTCTTGAGCACCTAGTATAAGAAAGTCCTCTATGAAGTGTTGCAAGGGTCTCTCTAGGCCTTCATAGCCTAATGAAAAATAGAATATACAATTATAACACAGAACAACTATGATTTTTTAAAATAAGATTAAAAGTTACAAAGTCTTAGTGGTTTATCAGAAGAGATCCTATCAATGAAAAAAATGAAAGATGTAAACAGCTCCAAACTGAAGGAAATATTTTCAAATGTTTGTTCAATGGATGTAGATAAAATTCAAACTTACCCAGATAAAAATAAGAGTCCTCTAATCTCACAGAACATTTATAATTAGAAGTTACACCATGAAATATTTAGTCATTTCAAGTTCAAGTTAGTAGAAATGTTTTTCGATTGAGTTTCTGGAACATAAACCACTCTGCTTTCTGGTGGGAAACATAAATGACTGTGTAAGTTGAATATAAAATGCATGAACATCTGGAAGTCTGCTAATTGCAGACAGAACGTCACATAAAACAAGAAATCAAAGAACTTATTTCTGGCTCATATGGCTTTAGGAGAGAGAAATCACTTTCCCTGGCACAAGTACACTGGCATAATTGACAAAACGTTGAGATGGCACATTTCTCTATATGTGCTTTCTTGGATCCAGTCAAGTCCCATGAACACTGGACTCATAAACTTTACATTTGGTCTAGGGAAGTATATGATAAATTCTTAAATCAGTGGTAATAAAAAAGGTAGAGCAGAAGTTTAAATACATCAAACAGACAGGAAACTGAACTGCCTTAGCCAATTGGAATAAAATAAACTCGTAAGAAAGAAACTCAAATCTAAGTGCATTAGGGGGCAGGTCCCCAACATGCTGAAAGAAATATCATTTCTATTACAACAGTCCCGAAACCACTTCAAGTCTATAGACCTGTTTTAATTGGCCAAGAATTTTTTCCTATAAATTTAAGCCAACATTTAAAACTTAGGGAATTTCTTATAAAAATACTTATATCGGCATTTTCTTTAAAATAAGAAGACCCAACAATTCCCCCATAGCTACAGGCTGCTAACACACACAAGAACTTCTACTCTGGAGGAGACATCTGCCTGCCAGTCATCACCTCTGCTCACACAAAAAACACATAAGTCCAGCCCTTTGTTACTTTTCATTTCACCTTGTAGACATGTGAAATCTTAACCATTGCTTCAGAAAAAAAAGTGGTCATAGTTGACCGGGTGTGGTGGCTCATGCCTGTAATCCCAGCACTTTGGGAGGCCGAGGCAGGCGGATCATGAGGTCAGGAGATCGAGACCATACTGGCTAACATGGTGAAACCCCGTCTCTACTGAAAATACAAAAAAATTAGCCGGGCGTGGTGGCGGGCACCTGTAGTCCCAGCTACTCGGGAGGCTGAGGCAGGAGAATGGTGTGAACCCGGGAGGCGGAGCTTGCAGTCAGCCAAGATCGCGCCACTGCACTCCAGTCTGGGCAACAAAGTGAGACTCCGTCTCAAAAAATAAAAATAAATAAAAAAATAAAAAGTGGTCATAGTCACAAGTCACCGTTTTTATTCTGCTTTTGATGACCCAAATCTTCCTCTTATGTTTGAATACATGGTGCCCCGTGACGGGCTCTCCCAGCTCACTGACTGCTCTTGCACTCACTGTGCCTCCTTCATTAGTTGGTACTTCTCTAAATCTCCTGGGGTTTTAGGAGTGATAATCACTCTTGTGCCTATAGCCTCCCAGAGTAAAAATACAGAATAGGGAGTCAGGGAAATGAACATAAAAATTCAACTGTATTAGTGATAACATTAAACTGAAGAATATGGCTTGGATCAGTGGCCAAATGGGTCTCCTAATACATTTCACTTTGATCTGAATTTAACCCCGTCCAAAACTGCTGACTGCTCTGCTGCAGAGACAGAATCTGCCCTGGTAAGCTTCCCTCTAGTGTGTGCTTCAGTCAAGTTGACTCCAAAGAAAGGGAAACCCAGAAAGATCAAAACCATTCATGCTCAGTACCTTTTCCCCAATGTATCAATCCCAAAAGTCATCATTTGAATTTTATCTAGGAGTAAAGTCAGTAGAGAGAAGTCTAGAAGGATTTTAGCCCATTTTCCTTCTTGGAGATTGAATATATATTATTTTCTACTTGTGGAAATATGAGGAGTAGTAAATAAGATTCCCACACATGTATGTATACATATTCCTCTGGTTTCCATTCTCTTCACATATTTGGTTTAACAGCTAAGCAAATGGCTAATGATGGGTTCAGCTCATCCCCAGGGACAGAGATGAGCTTCGGAACAACCCTGTTTATGAAGGCTTCTCTGCAAATACCAACCAATGCTCCACTGTGTCCAAAGAATCATACGTTAAGTAAATTTATTCCAAAGTTCTACTTCTACCCTCATACGAAGTTCTATTTTTACTCCCTATTCTGTTTCTCATTCTAATTTGTGCCCAGCCTCACTCTCCATCATAATTCACCAGAGGTTACACGATGAAGTCAAATAGAGGCATAATTATTCTCCAATAATAGCATCAACAACATAAAAATTACCAAATGGGAATATAAATATACTCCCTTATGAAGTTCTCAGGAAGAAACTAAAGTCTCAATGTTAAGACACCTGGCTTTAAATTCAGAAATATATATATATAGTACAAGACATCAGAAATTAAATTCTTTTCCCCATGGGCTCCTCTACTAAGAAAGTCCAAAGAGTTAACACAACACAGAAAATTAATAGAATCCTAGTTTTAAAACAACTTAATTGCAGCTCCAAAGTGAATATCTCCAATTTTTTTAGAAAAGAATCTCCAGAAACTAGGAACCAATATGTACTGCCCCCAAAGACCATAAAAGGCTCAATGTTATCTAATGAAAGGAGAGTCAATTCAGAGAAACAATTTCTGCTACTCTAGACTCCCAGTTGGTCAGTGTCGCTTGTTCAGGGTCCAAAATCAGTGAATTGTGAAGTCAGCCATGAGATTAATTATTCTTAACAAATATCAAGGGGAAAGGAGTTCATTTTTGCATTCTCTCTCTTCAATCAGAGAGTGGGAAAAACTCTTGACAAAGTTTTGAAATTTGCAGTAGTCATGGCCCCAAGTCAGCGGGTCTTATTGAAGTTTCTTTCTTTCCTATGCAGCATACTTAAAACTTGTTAATTTCATTTTCCCTTTGAGCCTAATTTTCTGCCCGCATTCCAGGATAGCAGTTGAGGGTGAGATCTGTCCAGGATGCAGGCCTGTTTCACAGGGACTATTGCTGCTTGCTCTGGAATGTCTTAGAGCATGAGACTTGCCTGCTAGGGAAGATTCCCCTCTCCCCAGTCTTGGTCTCTGCTGGAGAATCACCCTCTGCAGGCCCTTCTTTTCCTCAGCTTTCTAATGTTCTAGGCTTTGAGCAACATCTCTTTTTGCTTAATAGTTTTCTGCAACAGGAAAGGTCTCTAATGCTTTATTTCTGTCTGCTATTCTCTTATTCAAAGTAGGTTCACAATAGTTTACCTTGCTTCTTAAATGGATTACTTTCCTTCTCTACCTTAGGAATAACTATCCATAAGACCTGAGTAGCTGCTTCTCTTTCTCTTTCTCATTGTTTTTAAGCTCAGTTGTCTGTTTTCAATGACATAATTTTCTCCAGGTTTTGTCTGGTAGGGTACCCTATCTTGAGATCATTATAGTGAGTGAGTTCTGGTGTTGCCCAAAACATCCACTGTTTAAAAAAATATTTTCAACCTTCACCTCCTGGGTTGAATCATCTCAATCACTGTCTTGTCAGAGACAGGCTGAATTAGATGTATTATTTTCTTTCTTTTTCAATATATAGTAGCTCCTATCACTTCCCTTAAAGCCCTTATTTTATATTTCTTCTCCTTGAGAGAGAGACAATATCTTCCCACCCACTTACAACAGGTGTATCACCTTGCATCAGTACTTCTTTTAATGTAGGTTGCTATTTCAATCATTCTCTTTCACATCTGTCCAGATATTCTATAGCCATGTGGTTAGTTCTCATTAAAGACTCCTTATCTACAACTTTAAGAGGAACATTTTCAAGAGTCTGTCAAGCCCACAATTTCATAGGTGAATCTAAAAAAACAAATTCTACCAAAATATGAAACATCTGTCTATAACTGTGTCTATAATAACGGTGTCTATAGACAAGTATATTTATAGGCTAAGTAAAGTTTCTAAAAATCTTTCTCTTTTACAATGAAATTGAAAAGTGGATTAGCCTCAAGTAGAGTCAGTTATATCAATGGCTTTTATTTTTCTTCTAGATCCACATAGTAGAAAGAGAAAACAGAACAAAACAAAGCCTGACATTGTCAGTCTGTCCCTAAAACTTCTCATTATTAGGTTTAGAATAAAGGTTACTCAAAAGTTCTTTTTAAAAAAAAAAAACTTGTTAGATCTGGGATTGCTCAACATAACAATTACACTACACTCTCTTTGACCCTGCTACTATGCTACAACCATGTTTTTCTATGCTCCATTTACCCTCCCTAATTCTAGAAGAACTAAAACAATCCCCTCTTTTACAGTCCCACTTTAAAAAGTAGATAAATTGGGGCTTATTTTCTTTAATTTCTCATATCTAGCTAGTCAAACCTTTAAGATTTTAACATTTCTCCTAAGAAAAAGTCTTTCTTACTACAATGGAATTTGTCTGTTACTTTATTTTTCTTTCATTCTTCCCAAAATTCTTATTCTAATAATAAAACCAAAGCATATTTTTAAATCAAGACATTCCTCTTAAATTCCAAATAAAACTATTCCAGAAACAGAGTGTAGGAGGCACAATCTATTTTAATTGCCATTTTAAGCTTTGGATTCACAATAATTTTGTTGACTTTTTGCACTATCCACTATGTACTAAGAGCATCTATTCTTTTTTATTTGTTCTTCCAACTTCTATGGGTAAAACCAGAATCTGAGTCTCTGAAATAAAAAAACCACTGTCAGAATTAACATAATTATTATTTTCAGAACCCATGTGAGTCCATGAAGTTGGATGGAAGAGTGCACAATTCATGAGATTCTAAGCAGTTAGCTCCCCCGCAGTTCCCTCCCTTGTTGCTGAATGTAGTTGAGAATAACATAAATAGGAATGGAATTTGGGGCAACCGATGAAGCACTGCATTTGTATGCCAGGCATAAAATTCATACTAGTTATTTGTAGCCCACATGGACTTAGCTGTCTTTACAAACCATCTATAAACCTGGCTTTAAAAAATACAATAAAAGCAGCACAATTATCCCACTCACCAATGCTCATTAAGCATGTATGCTTAAGCTCTATTTTGATGTGAGCCTTAACAAGAAGTAAAAGTTCTCTTTTTCTTGGACAGGAATCAGCAATAGAACTGAGATGCCTAGGGCATTAGCCTTCTATTCGGCTAGCTTAGCAATAAACACTCAGGAAGATTTTGATACTTTCAAAAGGTCAAGACTCTAAACAAAAATTTTAAAACAACTAAAATTAAGCAATATATTGTTTAGGCACTGAGCACAAGTCCCAGAAAGTGGTTACATCAGGACAGAAAGAAGAAAGAAAAACGGAATGGAGAAAACAAATAGGCAGATGGAAGTTTTTGTTAATGTTTTCGGGTCTAGTTTTCTGATCACGTGGTGGTTTTATGGAGGTTAATTCATTAAAAATAAGTAAATAATGAAACAAATAAAAGAGGACCATGATATATCAATAATAAAAGTGGACAATGCATCAAATATTCTGAGCAATTCAATTCTGTGTACCTAGAGTACAGTAAAAGATATATATATACGTATACATAATGTTCGTATGCAAAAAAAATTATTTACAATAGAGACAACTTTTGCTTTCATTTGTAATGTTCTGAAAACTGGAAATGAGATGTTTTAATTACATAAAAATTGATTCTTAATAACTTTTTCCTTAACATTATAGAATGTTCAATAGTACATCAATAAAAGAAAACTCTATACTTGCTAATTATATTCCACAATACAAACATTCAATCAGGAAATAAAAATAATATCTCTTGAACTTCTGGAATAAACATATGTTATCAGCGGAAACAACGTTGGTATTAAATGAGTGACTAAGAAGATATAGCATGCTACATTTCCTCCACTCTCAACCAATTCTACTGTATTTGTACCTGCAAACCTTAAAAGGAGCATAGTAAAAATACTAAGTTAAATTTTTTCTTAGCTATGTTATAGCTTCGTATCACTAGTAAAAAGAAAAAGAAATGCACAGCAGCTCCCTCCCTCGCAAAAAAATCTTGTTGGTAGAAAAATTAAAACTTCACAAGTATATAAAAATGAGACAAATTTCAAAGATAAAATTTGAGATGTTCGCTTCCAGTAATAGAAAACTAGATATTTTGGAACTATCTTCCTGCTGAAAGAAAATAGAAAGTTTGGACAAAATAAAACAAAATCTGTGTAATGGCACTGAAGAACTACTAAGGCAGTGAAGATTTATTGTGATAAGATCTAAGAAAAGAAAAAAAAAACAGATTTATAACCTGGAATTTGAGAGCTGCTTTGCCCGTTTTACTAGAAAAGCCCAAAAAGAAGCTGAAGAAAGCCTTCATTACACTCAGGAGGCTAAGAGGACAAGATTGAAAATAAAACATAAATCAAGGATGAATCAAGGGGAGAGATAGGGAAGGTGCTTGGGTCAACCACTAAGACAGGGCTGAGATTACAAAGACTGACATCCTGGGGACAAGTAGGAATTAGAAATAAAACTATTTTCATATGGACTGAAAATTTTGGCCTGAAATTGTTAGTGTCCCTAACTGTGCCAGAAACAAATAAAAATTTTCTCTTATAGAAGATAACAGTATCATGATCCTCAAATTATATCCATAATTTTCGATGAGTGATATCTAGCACTTGATCAAAAATAGTCAGGCCACATAGGAGACAAGATAGTTCATCTAAACTCCCAAGAGAAACAAGTAATAAAAAACAGTCACACCAGGGATTCAGAAACAAGAGCATTAAAATAAATATGCCTAATAGAATTGAGTAAATAGAATTGAGCAATTAACCAAAATTATTACAAAAATAAACCAAATGGGAATTCTAGAAACAGTATGCTGGTATCAATAGTACTAAATATGCCTATAGACAGAATGAGTGACATAGAAAAAAGAAATATCTAAAACAGAATATTCAAGCTACAGTCTGGAAAAAAAAGGATGGAAGATACAGAAACAAGTGTGGAAATAACAAGTGGCATATGGTTTAAAGGTATTACATACATGTATTTGAAGACCCAGAAGGAGAAAGAAAAAATGAAGCAGAAACAGTATTTGAAGAGCTACTGGCTGAGAAGTGTCCAAAACTGATAAAATATATTAAGTCACAGATTCAAAAAGTGCTATGAACAGAATAAGAGGGATAATTGCAAAGAAAATCGCATGTAGACATATACTAGTAAATCTCTGAAAACCAAAAGCAAAGAGAACATTTATTTGATTTTTAAAATTTTTAATTAACACATAATAAAACAGCCGGAGGAAAAACGAGTACATGCTTTTTCAAATGGATAGGATTATTAACCAAAATTGATCATTGATAATTAGCACTCAATGATCATTTTGCTGCCTTGAAAACGGCAGTATAAATGCCATTCTGTCAGTTGTAGATATCTACCGGATGAGTCTACTTGACAATGTCAGTCAAGATGCTGGTGCTCTCAGAGACAAGCCAGGTAAGAATATCATCTTAGACAGGGTTTGTCTGTGTAATATTTTATAGTATGAATGTAGAAGAATGAATGAAAAATAAATGAAAGGAGAAAGCATAATCTTTAACTTCCTGCTTACATCTTTTTTTACTTTGACTCCAGCAAAAGCTTATTCTTTTTTTAGATTTTGATTATGAAAATGTATTTAAATGATTACAGTTCCTTGACACTTACTGGATAGCCTTTTATTTCTTAATATATCATCAAGGCCATTGAGAATTCCTATATGTTTAAGGAAACTTTTTTTTTACTTTTTATATTCTTTCCTCTATCCCACAAGGAATAATTTAAATAGCATACAAAATGCTATATGTAGTTGACATTTCAGTTGAAAATCAGTAGTGTTAACGATTGGAAAAGAATCACAGGAAAGGAGTGGTACCCCGAGTTCTTTAAGCTAACAATATCATGGAAATAGCACTGAACTAGGAATCAGGAAACCAGGTTCTATTTCTGGCTTTGTTCCTAAGTAACTTTAGGTAGTTTTCATAGCCTTTCTTTGCACATTTTCTCATCTCTTGAAAAATCTCTTTAGTTCTTTCAAATTCAAATATTCTATGATGTCATGTAGGACAATCTATACTTTTTAACAAAACATATGTGATATATATTCCAGGAAATCTTCCTACATATTTTTCATTCAAGCTTATATCCTTCAATGCTAAATGATAAACGTAAAATAGATAACAAGCAAGTGCTAATGATCTAAGTCTGAGACCAGCCTAGTCTCCAACTACTATTTTCTAACATAGTTGCTTGAACACACAAATAACATATACTTGCTGTTTAATGATACTTCCTAGTAAGTTCCCATGGACTTTGACATTTATGCCTTCAAAGGTAATCATTCTTTTTTTTCTCTCCCTCACTCTATCAACATGGAAATAGAGGAACATTTTTTAATCTATTAATTCTATTAAGAACTATGTCATTTGTATCTTAAAGATGTCTCTGAAATTTTATATGCTTAAATTAACATGGGAATCAGGCATCATACCACTTTTAAAAATCTCCTCCCGATTAGGTCTTTGTATTATGTTAGTGGCATCTAATCACTTAACCTTCAAATTAAAAAATATCTTTACCTGACAGATTACCACAGCTGCACCATTACATAAACTGCTTATAAATTATTTACTTAAATTGAATTGCTTGTAAATTATAATTTTACATAATTTGGGAAAAAATAGAAATACTATTTTGAAAGATTTTCCTCACAGAGACATTCTTTTATGTAACAGTTTCAGTATGTTTCCTTGACAACATTGTTCCTAAGAATGTCTCGTTGAGGCTGTGGTAAATGATTGATGTCTATTTTAAAAATAGAAAATATGAACATGCCATGTGTAGTTAAACATGTCATTATAATCATACAACCAAGTGTAGGTCATCAACATACTATTAAAGCTGTATTAAATATTGTTTATTTAAGAAAATGAAATTCACCAAAATGAACCTTTGGAAACTAGATGAAATAATAGTTTCTAGAATAAACATATGTACTAATGCCACAGGTGCACTAAGTGTAATTGATGTAGTTCTCAACCTTTTCCATAATTGTCTTAAACTGAACTTGTGATTCACTGAGGCAAGAATTCATTATTGAGCTGTGTACTGTACCAGGTGCTGAACTTTCATGGGTAAACATCTCCTTGAAAAGTAATAAGTGAACAGAGAAAATAACATCTACTTTGTGTGGTAAATAGAGTTAACATTCTGCCTTTGTCTCATATTTAACAGATCAAGACTGTGAGACACATCAAAAAATTACTTAGTCCCTTCTGCCACAGGGTGGGATTGACAAACATTTTCTAGATTATTTCCTAAGGAGTGTTCTCATGTGATAACCTAGTATTTAATCTAATATATGTGGTTGGTATTTTATTTTGGAGTCATGGAAAATAAAAAACAACCAAACTTTCCAATTGTGGGAGGAAGTATAGTAAGAATGTATTTTTTATTTAAATTATTTTTATAAAAGCACATGCATGCCTAATCCACTACAGCTGGATGTTAACATAAAATGACTGTTTCAATGCACTGTCTTATGACTAGGACTTACAGCTGATCCAACAATCACAAGACCATCATCTCAAATTAGGAAATGGAACTGTTGATGGGCATTACAAAACAGAATAAGAGTAGATGACCGTGGCCTAAAATCACAGCTCTAAAATCAGCTCAGGGTGTGAACTGCTCAAGATGGTACAGTGACTTGGCAAGTAATTAATCCTTTCTACTCCAAAGAGACGGATAAAATATAAAAAGAAAAATGGCATGGGTTTAAATACATGATAGACATCTCTACCAACTTGACAGGGAACAAAAGCCAATGGTAAACAGGAGTCAAAGCAGATTATCTGTTCCAGAAATTGTGAAGCAAGCAATAGATGCTGAGAGCAAGAGGAAATTTAAAAATCCTTCACATAAAACTAAGGTGCTGAATCTCTAGCTCTAATCTCCAACCAGTTGTGAGAGAGGACTATGAAAAAATAGGAGGGGGGGTGGCTACCAAATGTTACCAGAAGCCATAGTTCTGCTGTGCTACAGCCGTAGTGCACCTGAACTGAATCTCTCACAGGCTTTTCAGCTGGCAACTGAAGAATTTGGTTCAGAATGGAATCGAGAATATAAATTATTCTATTATAATGATACATGTGCATGTATGTTCATTGCAGCACTATTCACAATAGCAAAGACATGGAATCAACCCAAATGCCCTTCAATGATAGACTGGATAAAGAAAGTGTGGTACATATACACCATGGAATACTATGCAGCCATAAAAATGAATGAGATCACGTCTTTTGCAGGGACATGGATGAAGCTGGAAGCCGTTATCCTCAGCAAACTAATACAAGAACAGAAAACGAAACACTGCATGTTCTCAATTATAAGTAGGAGCTGAACAATGAGAACACATGAACACAGGGAGGGGAACAACACACACTGGGGCCTGTCGGGAGAGGGTAGAGAGGTGGGAGGAGAGCATCAGGATAAATAGCTAATGCATGTCAGACTTAATACCTAGGTGATGGGTTGGTAGGTGCAGCAAACCACCATGACACATGTTTATCTATGTAAACATTTCCTAGGTACTATTAAATAAAACAATAAAGAAGAGAACAACTTACTAAAAAAGATAAAGTCTCTATGTCAAAATAGGTTTTGGGAGCAGATAGAAAAAAATCACTGATGATTCAGCTGAAGGGCACTAGAAAGCAAGATATTAGTAAGTGAAAATCAAGATTGTGGAATATTAACTAAATAAAGAGATGACTGCCTAGAACTGTGAAGAGACTTTACTTTACCTTTGGGCTACCAGTCAGCCTGCTACAGTTTTATGGATGCTGACAAATCACTTTCTGAACTCAATCTTCCTGGTAAGAGGGTTTGCAGTTGCCTTCAAAGGTTTTCATTTTATTTTATTTTATTTTATTTATGTTCCATCCTGTATATGTACAGTTACTAATATCTTGCTTTCTAGTGCCCTTCAGCTGAATCAACAGTGATTTTTTTCTATCTGCTCCCAAAACCTATTTTGACATAGGGATTTTATCTTTTTTAGTGAGTTATTCTTTTCTTTATTGTTTTATTTAATAGTACCTAGGAAATGTACTAGGTACTCTTTTTAAAACTTTATACATATTAGCTCACTTAAGTAATAAGGGCCCAAAGCATCACAGTATGGACATCACAGTGTGGGCATCATAGTGTAGACCCTGTGGGTAAGCCAGAGTAGGATACACAAAAGGACACCTGGTATTTAGAGGGTAGATTATTGATGGTTTTAATAAGTGTTTGCATATGTCTATAAGAAATTGAGCAGAGTTCTCATTATTGCTCAGTCACTCTCTTAAAAACCTCTAGGGATTTTTATAGAGAGATATATAGATAAATGAGCCAATAGATAGATAGAAAGATACATAAATACATACGTAGATTACATAGGTAGATGTAGGTATAGAGTAAAATATAGATTTCAGATATAAATATTTATATGTAGATGGGTAGACCCAACTTGACTTTAGATCAGGATTCTTATGGAAAAAACAAAGAAGTCATTTTACAGAAAACTGATGACATTAGGCTTATTTTTGTCTGTTTTGCCTCATGTTGCAAACTTTGCATTCTGCTTGTAAAGCAAGGTGTGATTCTGATAGCACTCTACAAGAATTCTTTTATGGAAGGCATTGTATGGCAGCATAAAAAGAATCTTCAGTTTTATTATAAATAACAGTGTGTCCTTTGTACTACTGTTCTGCATTTTATGCTTTTCCAAAGGATGAAATCTTAACTTACATGAAGAATAAATTCCATCATTTCAAAAGATTTACAAGGAATTCTTCAATAAGAATTGTTTTATGTAGTAATTTCTCCTTCAGCATCAAATATGTTATCAACTAACACAACTTTTCATAAATATATCTATTTCACAAAGCAAAGTACTTGTATGCAAACCATCTGGAGAATGTTTTCATCAGTTTTTACTTGACATCAATAGAAATGAATTTTCCTTCAGTTCAATCATTATGGATAAGTTACATTATTGTACCTCTTTTCTTCCCTCTCCTGTCTAATATGGTCAGCAGGACCCTGTATTTTAAATCTGCATGACACACTACATGATGCTTAGCATGCAGAGAAAAACCATAATTGTCTTCATTGCATATGCCATCTACTAAATAATACTAGTCAGCAATCTGCCATTATTTCTTATTCATTTAACCATCCAAACAACATATATTTACTGAGCACACAGTATGTCCCAGGCTATGTAGATGAATGAAACAGTCATGGTTCCTGCCGTCATTGAGGTTACAGACTAGTTCTTAGAAAAAAAATATGACCCAAGATAAATTTATGATTGATTTCCTTGAGTAAGTATAGTTCATCAAACAGCTAAAATTATAAATTGCTTTCCCATAACACACAGGCTGTTTTCAAAAATAAAACTATACAAGCATTAATACCAATTGTCCCTATGGTTTAGGAGAAAATGAGAGTAAGAAAGATTATAAAACTCTTTCATTTTATTACAAAAATAAATCTCCTAAGCACATATACAGACCACACTGTGTTTCTCAGGAGGCCAAACAATGCTTTTGAGGTTTTTGATCCCTATACATCTCCTCTGTCACTAAAATTGGGAAATAATTGTCAAAATCTCCTGAGAGTTAAGATAAATTACCATAATATCATAATAAAGCCTGCCATGATTTGATGAGTTTTATAATAATCCCGACACTTGCCATGGTTGTGCCTTTTACCTGGAAATAAAGCTTTTTTCTCTGACAGCAGAGATTATTTTTCTTGAAGCTACCAACAAAAACAAAGAGAATATGACAGTACATTAGTTCCATGGTGTGGCTGTCACAATTCAATGGAAATCTTGGATCAAAACTTACAGTTTCAATCAGTGACTTCATTCCAGGTAAAGCCGATGACCTCTATAAGCCCCTTATGAGTGTGTATGCTCAGGACACAATACAGCCCCCATCCAATGCACCTGCTCATGCACTGAGAAGTAGCTACGGAGAACCACCATACATATTCTAATTTGAAAGTATGGTCAAAGAACATACCAACATACTAAAGTAATTATCCTCAAATTCAGTAGAGGAAGAGAACAAAAAGATGGGAAGACATAGACATTTCAAATCATACAGACTGCTCTTGTCTAAAAAGTGCAAACTGGTCTTTAAAAATAAGTTCATTTTCAGTACCAAATGTGTGCATTTCCCTTCAAATTTTTAACTATGAGTGTCCTTCCTAATTATATGTTTGTGCACAGTACCAAATTCCTCTGAAGTCTTCCTCTGTGGTTAACAGCCTATGCACTATCTCCTCTTAATTACTGCTCATGCCCCCCTCAGTGTGAATAATGCCTAAAGCAGATGGTTTCTCCTCCTATGAAGCAAGCATTTGGCCAAAACAGAACAACAGAGACAATTTCCAAAGTCTGACGGGTACTCTTCAGTCTGACTGCCTCTCTTTATCATAATTTCTTAGGGACGTGGCATCATTGAGACTCTTTTGTCAGATCTCAGTCTGTTCCTCACCCCTAAGCAACACCATCTCATAGACAGAGAAACATAATTTAAGAGTTCAAGAATTCCAGAACTTTATAGTCACAAAAAATCATATTAATACAATGTTCTATTTACATGATACCTGTTTAATATCAAACAATGCAATTCAATGTAAGCCAAAGAAATCATTTCTAAAATTCAAATTCGGAGAAATGTCATTTAAACTCTACACTTCTGGCCAGGCATGGTGTCTCATGCCTATAATCCCAGCACTTTGTGAAACTGAACCAGGAGACTCGCTTGAGCCCAGGAGTTTGAAGGTGCAGCGAGTCCTGATTGCGCCACCGCACTCCAGCATGGGTGACAGAGTGAAACCCTGTCTCAAAAAAGTAAAATACATAAAGTAAATGCTACACTTCTGCTTTCCACCTTGTAAGGTCTTGGAGAGTATATTGTATAACAATTTTTCATAATTATTATTTTCTATATTACTATGAACTATTTTCTTCTTGGGTCAATGCAAAACGTTACTGTTACTAAAGATTCCCTTTGAAATGATCACCAAGAGTATTAGTCACAGTCATCAGTACATTTATAGTAAAAACTTAAACATTATTTAATGTGCTTTGGCAGTTTCTAATATAGCAAGTAGGGAAATTGAAAGTAATCATATTACAATACAATATAACAAGGTGTATATATTGAAAAATAGAACATTCTAATGGAATTCAGTTTCCACTTTGTAAAGGCAATATATGAGCCAAGTTGGGAGAGACGAATGTTTAGAAACCATAAATAATCCTTTCAAATCATGACAGGTAATTTTACTTGCACACAAATGTATGATTTTTAAATGAACAAAGATTTTTTTTTTGCAAGTACCTTACAAAATATCTA
The DNA here is from genome assembly GCF_029289425.2 of Pan paniscus. Classification (NCBI taxonomy): domain Eukaryota; kingdom Metazoa; phylum Chordata; class Mammalia; order Primates; family Hominidae; genus Pan; species Pan paniscus. The sequence continues at coordinate 115,083,849 of NC_073253.2, read as the reverse complement.
GTTTATGCCATCAGAAAACCATTTATTTGAATATAGAAACGACCTTCGAGTAAGTATTTTCACCCTAGGAAAATCTTCCCAGCCATTGAAAATACTTTTAATCCAGCAAAGCTTCTATATTCCAAATCCCACAATTAACCATTTCCTATAAATGTACTCTCACACCAAAAACCTAGCCCATGAGGAGAAGTGCAAATTAGAGAATAGAAACATTCAAAGAAGCAATATCGCCAGTTACTCTTAATCTCACTCTCTCTGGTATCTCTAGTTTCAATTCAGTAGCCAGAAAAGCCACTCACTCTCACCATAGCTAAGTAGTGAAAAGACCATTTGCCCTTGGCGTGCTCAAATCTCATTACCTTTGCGCTCTTCCAACACCAACTTCATGGCCTTACTTGGTTCTTCATTTATTGTATACCTATTTATTAAGTATCTAGTATGTACCAGAAATTTTCCTAAAAAGTAAATACTCTGCCGGGCGCGGTGTCTCATACCTGTAATCCCAGCACTTTGGGAGGCCGAGGCCGGTGGATCATGAGGTCAGGAGATCGAGACCATCCTGGCTAACACAGGTGAAACCCCGTCTCTACTAAAAACACAAAAAAATTAGCCGGGCGTGATGGTGGGCGCCTGTAGTCCCAGCTACCCGGGAAGCTGAGCCAGAAGAATGGCGTGAACCCGGGAGGCGGAGCTTGCAGTGAGCCGAGATCGCGCCACTGCACTCCAGCCTGGGTGACAGAGCGAGACTCCATCTCAAAAAAAAAAAAAAAAAAAAAAGTAAATACTCAAGTGAACAAAAGCTAACATGATTTAGCAGAGAAGATAGACATAAACTAACAAAAACACACAGTAGAGGTAAAACCATTACCATGATTAAGTGTCATGAAGGGAAGGCATACAGTGTCATGTTAGTTTATCATGGGAGGATTTGCTGTAGTCAGGGAGAAGAGCTGAGGTTTCTCTGCCAGAGTGATCCTTGGTGGACATTTGAATTTGTGTGATGTGAAGGTTGGAGAACAGATGAAGCATCTCAGGAAGAAGGAAGAGAATGCACAGCATAGAGAATGTGGAAGGGAAGTAGCAAGAAAATGAAAAACAAAAAATAGAGAGGGGGACATAGAAGCCATTGTAGTCATGCAGGAGAGAAGATGGTAGCTTGAACAGGGAAATGGCAGTAATAATAATCTAGAGGCAGAGAGAGAAAACAGGGAGAGATATTTAAGTTGTGAAGCTTCCAAAACTTGGGTATGGCTTGGATATAGAATGTAAGGTTCCAGGAGGTATTAGGGTGACTCTAGGTTTCTGGCTTTGGTAATGTCTGGAATATGACAATGTTTACTGAGATAGAAGACAGGAGACAAGGACTAGGTTTGATAATGGAGACAGACAGAAAGAAGGAGGGCAATCCAAGAGCTGATTTGGACAGAATTTTCACACCTCATCAATGTAAAGTTGTCAGCATAGCAATTAGGTAGATGGGTCTAGGTCCTAGAGATAAGATCTGGCTGGACGTATTTATTTGTGAGTCTTTTACATACGGGTAAGAATTCAATGTTAATGTGGATTCCATGTTCAGAGCAAGAGTCCAGAGGGGAAAAAAGAGAGCCTAGGCTCCAGCTTTGAGGAAACCCACATTGAGTGGCTTAACAAGTGAGAATGAGTTTGCAAAGCTAACATCTATCCCTTTGGTTGCCTTCCTGAAACCATATGATTAAAAATCAACCAGGAGAATGAGGTGTCGTGAAGCCAAGGAAAAGAAATGTGTAAGGAATGGTGGAAAGAAAATACATATTAAAAGCTAGAGAAAGGTTAAGAAAGATGGGGATTGATAAATGCCCTGGGAAGGTGATTACTGACTATGTGAGAGCTGTATTGGTAGAGTAATGTGAGATGGGTGGATGCCAGACAGGACTGCATAAAAAGGTGAATGGGAGATGAAGAAATTGAGAAAAAGGTCCACTGTAAGTGGCCTTCAGGACTCCAGCTAGGCCTGCCCCTCACAGCCCTGGTCTTCTAAAGCTTCACAGGACTTCGGCAAGACTCCACATTCATTCACGTTAGGCCAGAAATCCTAGTTCTCCATCCACAACCCATTTAGGAGTCACACTAAAGCTACTGAGTCAGACTCTCTAGCTGTACAAATGTGGCTTTGGTTGATCTGTTACTGGAATTAGACACCAGCTCTGGCCTTACACTATAACCTAGTATGCCCAAGCTTTAGCCATTCATATGCAACTGCCACAATTATTATCATGTGGCACTCCCTGTACTATCCTTTCCTTACTGTCATTCTTTGAATTGGCCCACTTTAAAATATAAATTAGTTTATCATTAAAGGGAAATTTAATGCCAATACTATGAATAAAAAGATGTCATTAACCATAAATGTCAGGTTATTGCAATTAAATAAAAAACAATGAAAGCAAAACATTATTAAATTTCAGCTAGATACTTTAGCCCATACTTTAAGCAATAGGTGAGGGGTGCTGATTAGCAAGGGAGATTTTAAAATATAGTCAGCCCAAAACATAGTGGAATGTTTTTATTGGGTGATATGCTTATTTTTGTGCAAGTTCTAAAACTGTAATGTTTTCTGTCTACAAATTCAGAGTGAAAAAATAGATACAAACTTCTTTCCTAGTTTGCTTTAAATTATGAGGCTATTACACTGTCTTATCTCATAACTATCATAAAAAATACTTAGAATCTCCTTCCTATAAGATTATTCATAGAATTAATATTTGTCACAGCCCACAGTTAGTTATCCTTAGGGGTCAAATGTAAAGAATTTGGCATAGTAATTCAAGGTGTCTATTCATTCAAGAAACATTTAGTGAGCACCTTGCACATTCCATGTATTGCCCCAGGTGCTGGGGTTCAGGTATGAATAAGACAAAGTCCCTGTAATCAAGGAGTTTGCTACTAAGAGAGGATATGGACATGAAACAAGTCATAATTTAGAGTCAAAAGGACAATAAAGTTTAGAAAAGGGAGAGATTAACTGTTTAACTATCTGGGCTGGGCAGGATGGGGCAGGTTGTCAGGAAAATTGTCAGAAAAGATTTACACACACTCTCCAGATTATCTTTGCTTATTATATGATAATTTTTAACTGTGCATGTGCCAAGAGCTACTGGATATATTTCTCATATAAATGCCCCCTTACATTTTTTTTATAGAGTCTTTGTTTTATTCTAGTTGAAAGGTTCACTCATATTTGTTAGCAGTTTTATTTTTCTCCTGGGAGAAGCAGAGTTTTCAGTTAGAAGGAAACATTGTCTGGCTGGAGAACACTGTGATAGGAGTCAGGAAACTCTTGTCCTCTGATCATTATCCATGTGACCTTGTGAAAATCACAGTATTTCTGAACTGCAATTTCTTCTTTTAAAAAACGATGTTAATAAAAGCCAAAATGCTTTTATTATAAGTAGCCTAGAACTTCTATTTTTTGCATAATTTATAGTAAAAGGGAAAAATGCTTAACAGGAATAATTTAATTAAAAATAAAATCTAAATTACAAAATGATTATCAGATAATTATGACTTAATATCAAACTTTCGATATCCAAAATAGCTATCTTAAGGGAAAGGATTCAATCCAAATTTATTTCAGCTAATTTGAGGAAGAAATGTAGTCATTCTATAATAATGGCAAGCTACATAAATGATACATGGAGTATAAATGTACTTATTATAACAGGGAACAAACCTTTATATTATATTTGATTCAAAATACATTGAGAAAAGTCTACTGAGTTATATACCAAACTACCAACAGTAGTTATATGTGAGGAAGTAAGTAGGTGGGTAAGTGGGGCTTGCATATGGCAAAGGTCAACTGATGATGAGCAGCTGGAGGGAAAGTGGGGCATAGATAAAGGCAGATTTTAACTTTTTATTCTGTATAATTGTGTTCTCAGAATTTTACGGTAACAATTTTTCATATATTATTTAGATAACTAAGACAAATTTTAAATTAGAAGACTCTGGGTTCAAAGAGATGGACTAAGCATCCACATTTATCTCTCTTTTTCACCAGCCTGTTGAAACAACACAATAAACATACAAAATGAATAGAACTATAACAATGCAAAGAACGAGGCATAGTCATCAGCTCGCAAAGGATTTCAATGAATTTCTAGGAAACAGTGGATTCAAGCAAGTCGATGGATAAAACGAGGGGAAATGCTGGCTGTAGTGAAGCTGAAAGTTGAGCCCAGTGACTGAACTTCAGAGACCAGAAGCTGAAAGTGAGCACATACTGAGGCTAGCAGTGGGAACAGGACAGAACACAAGCGGTTTAACTGTGCAGCAACCTCTGCTGGTTACTGTCTCTGGTTCCTGTCTCAACCACACAGCTTTCTTCTGGGTGTCTATTCACAGGTAAAATACTTCGTGCAGAACAAGGGCAGAGGTCATCTCTAAGGCAATCCAATTAACTGCAGATAAGCTTCCAGGGTACAGGTTGGTACTCCCAGATGAAAGCACTTATTTAGGCAACTTAAGGATCCCCTTGGGGCTGGGTGCGGTGGCTCACGCCTGTAATCCCAGCACTTTGTTTGGGAGGCCAAGGTGGGTGGATCACAAGATCAAGAGATCGAGACCATCCTGGCCAACCTGGTGAAACCCCATCTCTACTAAAAATACAAAAATCAGCCAGGTATAGTGGTGCACGCCTGTAGTCACAGCTACTTGGGAGGCTGAGGCAGGAGAATTGCTTGAACCCGGAAGGCAAAGATTGCAGTGAGCCAAGATTGCCACTGCACTCCAGCCTGGGCGACAGAGTAAGACTCTGTCCCAAAAAAAAAAAAAAAAAAAAAAATCCCTTGCTCACCTCTGCTTACATAGTCTGAAAAGAAAGCTGCCCGTCAACAAGTTCTGCCCACAAACACAGACTTCTCATTTAGATGAGAAACATAGAAAAAACACTTCTGCTTACACAACAGTAGAAGAAAATATACATTGACTACTAGCTTAATCAAACTGTGCCCTTTATTCTTAATCATGAAAAAATAATCAAGTTTCAGAAAAGTAAAGGATTTGAAGTTATCAAAGAAAGAATAAAAACTTACTAGAGTTGGAGATAAACGATTTTCAGATTGGAAGATCTCCTTGGTCCCTGAGCAAATGAATGAAAAGCCCACACCTAAAGACTTATTTGTAAAATTTCAGAATACCCATAGTAAAAATGAAAGTTCTAAAAATTCATCATAGTTTAAAAAGTTACGTCTCTAAAGAAATTATAATCATATTGGCCTCAGACTTCATCAGCCACACTGAAAATTATTTTAAACTTAGAATACCCAAATTATCCATCAGGAAAGGGAATGGTAAGATGGCATTTTTATACATGCAAGAAATGTTAAAGTTTTTTTTTTCTACTCACAGCCTAATTCCTAGCCAGATAAACATAAAACTTACCTCAGTTACTTTTACCCAGTACATCATGTCTGGCTTTCAACAAAAAAAAATTACAAAGCATGCTAAAATGAAAAAAAATAAAATCACAGCTTGAAGAAACAGAGCAAACATTAGAACCAGATTTAGATATGGCAGAGATTTTAGAATTATCAGACTAGGGATTTAAAATAACTATGATTAACTTGCTAAGAGTTCTAATGGGAAAAAGGGGACAACATGCAAGAACAGATGGGTAATATAAGCAAAGAGATGGAAACTAAGAAAGAATCAAAAGGAAATGCTAGAAATAAAAACACTGTAACAGAAATAAAGACTGCCTTCTATGAGATCATCAGTAGACTGAATATGACTGAAGAAAGAATCAGTGAGCTTAAAGATATGCCAGTAAAAGAGTCCAAACTTAAAAGAAAAAAGAAAAATAGATGAAATCAAATGTCCAAGAACTGTGGTCCAATTACAAGAGGTGTAAATTGCATAATGAGAATTGCAGAAGGAAAAGAGAGAGAGAAAAGGAAGAAATATTTGAAGTTATAATGGCTGAAAATTTTCCAGAATTAATGACAGACACCAAACCACAAATCTACAAAGTGCAAAGAACATCAAGCAGAATGAATACTAAAAATTTGACAATAAACATGTCATATTCAAATGCACAAAATCAAAGACAAGGAGAAAATCTTGAAGAAAGAAAAAGCAACCAAAAAAACCCAGGAAAATGAAAACTATGCAGAAGAGTCATGACTCTAAAATGTTGCTAACTAAAATGTGCAAGATTATGAGAAAATGTTGAAGTGTAAGAAAAAATGCTTTATTTGGCCTTGATGCCACACTCTTCCCCACGTGGCATGGGGGAGGAGACAGAAATAAAAACTTATTATGATGTAATAAGTTTGTAACTTATTACAATTTTGATATAATGATGTAAACACTTTTTATTAATTTTCAGATTTAAGAATTAGCCTATAGAAATGCACAAGATTAATTATGATTACAAAATAAATTGCAAATGTTTTCAATTTGACAAATGTAGAGTTATAACTGCTAGAAGTTGAGTATGGAAAGACAGTTGTGTGGAAAAGTTAGTGACTCTAAAACATCCATCTTACATATCAGGGATTCAAAGGAGAATATTGAAAGTGGATGTAAAATTGGCCAGGCACAGTGGCTCACGCCTGTAATCCCAGCACTTTGGGAGGCCAAGGCAGGGGGATCGTTTGAGCCTAAGAGTTCAAGACTAGCCTGGACAACATGGAGAGACCCCATCTCTACAAAAATACAAAAAAAAAAAAAAAAAATAGCCAGGCATGGTGGCGTGCACATTTAGTCCCATCTACTCAAGAGGCTGAGGTGAGAGAATCACCTGAGTCAAGGAAGTCGAGGCTGTGACCACACCACTATACTCCAGCCTAGGTGACAGAGCAAGACCCTGTCTCAAAAAATAAAATAAAATAAAATAAAGTGAATGTCAAATAATAAATATATATGGATATTACTGGAAGTTAGAATGGGAACCAATAGGACATTTTACAAATTAGAAGAAATGGAAAGAAGGAAAATGGGGCAAAGTGGTGGAAATTATGCAAGGGAGACAAATGCATTCCTTAGGAATGCAGGTAATGTCAGCAGCTCTTCTCTAGTGATCATAAATCAAAAAATAAAGGAATTATCATAGTATTTACAGTGATAAAGGTAATGACTAGAATAACTAGAAACAGAGACAATTAAAATAATAGGTTGCCCGTGGTAAGTAGGTGTGAGAATAGGATGGAGTGAGGACAAAAAAACTCATTATGTATTTAAAACTATTCTGTCTTTCTTACTTTGTAATATAGACATATATTTCTCTGATAAAAATAAAACTTTAATGATTTCAAAAAGAGAGTTTTAAAATAAAATTTTAAAACCTTTAATATTGTAAGAGTCGTTTCATGAGAAGCCCCGTAAAGATGGTTTTAAATGGGCCTCATACATCTAAGCTAGCAACACAGAACCCTACCAGAAAGGGTGATGCCCTTGGGTAGTCAGTCTTTTTACTAGAACTTCAAACGCCTGAAGAAGATAAAACAAACTTGACACATCCCTTAGCACAGTGTGTTCACTACTGAGAAAAAAGAAGCTGCCTATAAAGTAGTGAGAGAGGATGTCCCACAGTGAAAATACTTCTCAACAAAGAACACTAAGAGAGAAAGATTAACATAGGAATTTGCCCGTCAGGATGAATAAAAGCTAAGAAAGAAAAAAGAAACCTGGAGATATGCAGTATAAAATTGTACTGTGGATTGTGCTACAACCGAAGCTATTATTCAAGCATCAAGAATAGGAAGATACTCAACATGCTTTAACTCTGAAAAACTGGAAATATGTCACAAATTCACAATTATCAGTTAGTTATGGTAAGGGGACTAGTCTAATGCCTAGCCTTAAGTGGGCATTCAGGTTTGCCAATAGAAAAGAAAAAAGGGTTTAGAGTTCAAGGATCAAGATTCAAGTCTATGCTTTGCCACTTACTATGTATGGGACACTGGGCAACCCATGTAAGTTTTCTAAAATAGTTTTCTTTTTTGTCTGTATCTCAATTTCTATCTCCATCAGAAATAATAAAGAATAACAATAATACTAGCATCAGCAAGGACAAAAATAACAACCATCCCAACTTACCTGCTATGTTTATTCTAAAGATAATGTGGGATATATACTTTACACTTGCCAAAAGCCATGCAAATATCAGTTCTGATAATTATCCTCCAGGAGCAGATTCCTTCTCCCTGAGAAAGGTAGGGAGACTGCTGTGACTGCTATCCCTACTCGATGACCACTGTGCTTCTATCCCTGCTGGGAGCCTAGTCAAATGGAGCTGGGGAGGACAAGAAGCTGAAGGAGATCATGGCAGCTACTTAATACTGCCAGATTAACCAATCAACTTCTATTAGGAAATTCTGAGGTATTAGATGTAAATCTTTCCTATAACTTGCCACTCATATCTGCAGGGTACTATGAAAATTATAAACAAACATGAATAATATAACTAATTTATCACTGTAGCATAGAAACTTTATAGTTGACAAAACATTTCTATGTATCCTTAAAGGTTTTAGAATTTTAATGACTGGTAGGCAGTTTTGATTAAAAGAAAAAATCTATTGCATAGAAAAAAATACATGAGATTGGGAAACAAGTTTTTAACATGTATTTGATAATAGATTTTGTAGAAGAAATTTTGTAACGGTTAACTTTTGGGTTTATGTCTATTTAGCAGCAATAAAATGTGTTGTCTATTTTTAGAAAACATGTGCCATTTGGCAGGACATTGGGAACACAAACCAGATAGTGAAACAAGTTCCATGCAGAGGGTTTATACTCCTGTGACCTTAAGAACTAATTGACTCAACATTTTCATCTTGCTCCAGCAAGATGTCAGAAGAGAAAACTCCACCAATTATCCCCCGGGGCAAAAACACCAAGTCAACAACTATCTACACACACACACAAAATACCTTCATAAGAACCAAAAATTAGGTGAGCACTCATGGTACCTGGTTTTAACTTCATATCGCTGAAAGAGACACTGAAGAGATAGCAAAAATAGCCTTGAATCACTCATGCCATCCCTCCCCACCCCCAGCAGTGGAAGCAAGGTGCAGAGAGCATCTCTGGGCACTAGGAGAGGGAGAACACAGCAATTATAAGGCATTGAACTCAGTGCTTTCTTGTTAGAGCAGAAAGGAAAACTGGACCAAACTCAGTTGATGCCCACCCACAAAGGGAGCCTTTAAACCACCCCTACCCAGAGGGGAATCACCAATCCCAGTGGTCTGAACTTCACTGTGTGCAAACATTGCCACAGAGAGCCAAAGTGCTATCCCCTAACCCCAGGCTGCACAGTTCACAGCTCCAAAAGAGACCCTTCCCTCCACTCAAAGAGAGAAAAGGCAAGAGTAGGGAGGACTTTGTCCTGCATCTTGGATACCAGCTCAGCTACAGCAGTATAGGGCATCAGTCAGAGTCAGGAGGCTCCCATTCCAGGCCCTAACTCCCAGATGACATTTCTAGACACATCTTGGGCCAGAAGGGAACCAGCTACCTCGAAGGAAAGAACCCATTCCTGCCAGTATGCATCACCTGCTAACTGAAGAGCCCTTGGGCCCTGAATAACCAACAGCAACATGCCAAGTACTAGATCGAGGGCGCTGGTGAGCCTCTGAGACTTGCTGGCTTCAGGTGAGACCCAGCACATTATAGGGTGTGGTGGCTACAGGGCAAAACTCCTCCTGCTTGAGAAAAGCAGAGGGAAAAGCAAAGGAGACATCTTGCACCTTAGGTACCAACACCACCACAGTAGAGCACTAAGCAGACTCTTGGGGTCCCCGGTTCCAGGGTTTGACTCTTGGACAGCAGTTCTGGACCTGCCCTAAGTCAGAGGAGAGCCCATTGCCCTGAAGGGTGAGTCCCAAGCCAGGCAGCATTCACTACAAGCTAACTTAAGAGACCTTGGGCCTTAAGGGAACATCAGTGGTAGTCTGGGAGTTCTCCTTGTGGCCAGGGTTGGCAGGGGCTATAGGGTGATACTCCTCTCTTTTTTGGAAAGGAGAGGAAACAGTGGGAAGAACTGCACCATGTAGTTTAAGTGCCAGCTGAGCTGCAATACAATAGAATACCAGGTATACTTCTAAGATTTTGTACTCTAGTCCCTGACTCCCGGATGACACTTCTGGACCCACCTGGGGCCTGGCAGACCTCACTTCCCTGAAGGGAAGGACAGAGACCTGGAAGGCTTTACCACCTACTGATTGCAGAGCCCCAGGGCCTTAAGCGAACACAGGCATTAACTAGGGAGTGGGTACAACAGGCCTTGGGTGAGACCCAGCACTATGCTGGCTTCAGGTCTAACGCAGCCCAGTTGTAGTTGTAAACACAGGGATGTTCGTGTCATCCCACCCCCAGCTTTTGGTAGCTCAGAACGGAGAAAGAGACCCTATATGTTTTGTAGAAAGTGAGGGAAGAGAACAAGAGTCTCTGCCTGGTAATCTAGAGAATTCTCCCAGATCTTGCCCAAGACCATCAAGGTGTTATGCAAGAACACCTTGCATATCTAGGAGTCTGCAAGAACAACAGTGTTACTGGGCTTAGGGTGCCCCCTAAAGCAGAAACAGTTTAGATCACAACACGCAAGTCCTTTCAAATATCTGGAAAGCCTTCCCAAGAAGGACAGCTACAAATAAGCCAAGGCAGTGAAGACTACAATAAATACCTAATTCTTCAATTCCCAGACACCAAAGAACATCTACTAGTACCAACACCATACAGGAAACCATGACTTCACCGACTAAACTAAATAAGGCACCAGGGACCAATCCTGGAGAAACAGAGATATGTAACTTTTCAGGCAGAGAACGCAAAATAATTGTGTTGAGTAAACTCAAAGAAATTCAAAATAACACAGAGAAGGAATTTAGAATTCTATTGGATAAATTTAACAAAGAGATTGAATAATTACAATGAATCAAGCAGAAATTCTGGAGCTGAAAAATTCAATTGGCACACTAAAGAATACATCAGAGTCCTTTAATAGCAGAGTAGATCAAGCAGAAGAAAGAATAGGTGAGCTTGAAGACAAGCTACTTGCAAATACACAGCCAGAGGAGATTAAAAAAAGGAATTTAAAAAGACAATGAAGCACACGTAGAGGAAATAGAAAATAGCCTCAAAAGGGCAAAACTGAGAGTTATGGGCCTTAAAAAGGAGGTAGAAAAAGAGACAGGGATAGAAAGTTTATTCAAAGGAATAGTAACAGAGTACTTCTCAAATCTAAAGATATCAATATTCAAGTACAAAAAGGTTATAGAACACCAAGCATATTTAATCTGAAGAAGACTATCTCAAGGCATTTAATAATCAAACTCCCAAAGGTCAAGAATAAAGAGAAGATCCTAAAAGCAGCAGGAGAAAAGAAACAAATAACATACAATGGAGCTCCAATACATCTGGCACCAGACTTTTCAGTGGAAACCTTACAGGCCAGGAGAGAGTGGCATGACATATTTAAAGTGCTGAAGGAAAAAAAAGTTTACGCTAGAATAGTATATCCCATGAAAATATTCTTTAAACATAAGAATAAAGAAAGACTTTTCTAGACAAACAAAAGCTGAAGGATTTTATCAACACCAAACCTGTCCTACAAGAAATGCTAAAGAGGGTACTTCAGTGAAAAAGAAAGATGTTAATGAGCAAGAAGAAATCATTTGAAGGTACAAAACTCACTGGTAAAAGCAACTACACAGAATATCAAAACACTGTGAATGTGGTGTACAAACTACTCTTATCTTAAGTAGAAAGACTAAATGATGAACCAATCAAATATAAGAACTACAACAGCTTTTCAAGACATAGCCAGTACAATAAGATATAAATAGAAAAAACAAAAATTTTAAAAGCTGGAGAACAAAGTTAAAGCGAATTTGTATTAGTTTATGCAAATACTGTTAAGCTGTTATAAGGTTAAAATACTGGGTTGCGGCTGGGTGCGGTGGCTCACGCCTGTAATCCCAGCACTTTGGGAGGCCGAGGCAGCGGATCACGAGGTCAGGAGATCGAGACCATCCTGACTAACACGGTGAAACCCCATCTCTACCAAAAGTACAAAAAATTAGCCCAGGCGAGCTGGTGGGCGCCTGTAGTCCCAGCTACTCGGGAGGCTGAGGCAGGAGAATGGTGTAAATTCTGGGGGGTGGAGCCTGCAGTGAGCAGAGATTGCGTCCCTGCACTCCAGCCTGGGCGACAGCGAGCCTCCGTCTCAAAAAAATAATAATAATAAAAATACTGGGTTGCAAGATAGCATTTGCAAGCCTCATTGTAAACTCAAATCAAAAAACATACAATGGATACAGAAAAAAATAAGAAACAAGAAGTTAAATCATATCGCAAGAGAAAATCATCTTCACTAGATGAAGACAGAAAGGAAAGAAAGAGAGACCACAAAACAGCAGAAAACAAGTAACAAAATAACAGGAGTTAAGTCCTTACTTATCAATAATAACATTTAATGTAAATGAACTAAAATCTACTATCAAAAGACATAGCCTGGCTGAATAGATTAAAAAAAAAAAAAACAAGACCCATTCATCTGTTGCCTACAAGAAACACACTTCACCTATGAAGATGCTCATAGACTGAAAAGAAAAGGATGGAAAAAGATAATCCATGCGAATGAAAACCCAAAAAGAGAAGGAGTTGCTATACTTAGACATAGATTTCAAGACAAAAGCTATAAGAAGAGACAAAGAAGGTCACTATATAATGATAAAGGGGTCAATTCAGGAAGACGATATAACAATTTTCAACATATATCACTCAACACTGGAGCATCCAGATATATAAAGGAAATATTATTAGAGTTAAAGAGAGAGATGGGCCCCAATACAATAATAACTGGAGACTTTAACACCTCACTTTCAGCATTGGACAGGTCTTATAGACAGAAATCAACAAAGAAACATCAGACTTAATCTACACTACAGACCAAATGGATCTAATAGATATTTGCACAACATTTCATCCAAGGGCTACAGAATACACATTATTTTCCTCAGCACATGAACCATTCTCAAGAATAGACCATATGTAAGGTCATGAAACAAGTCTTAACAACATTCAAAAAAATAATAATATCAAGCATCTTCTCTGACCACAATGGAATAAAACCAGAAATCAATAATAAGAAGAATTTTGGAAACCATACAAATACATGACAATTAAACAATATGCTCCTGAATCACCAGTGTGTCAATGAACAAATTAAGAAGGAAATTGAAAAATTGTATTGAAACAAGTGATAATGCAAACACATCCCAAAACCTTTGGGATACGGCAAAAGCAGTGCTCAGAGGGAAGTATCCAGTTACAAGTGCCTACATCAAAAAAGAAGAAATATTTCAAATAAAAGCAAACCAAACCCAAAATTAGTAGAAGAAAATAAATAATAAAAATAAGAGCAGAAATAAATAAAATTGAAATAAAAATACAATACAAAAGATTAATGAAGCAAAAAGTTGTTTTTTAAAAAAACAAAATTGACAAATCTTTAGCCAGACTAAGAGAATCAAAATAAATAAAATTAGAAATGAAACAGGAAATATGATAACTGGTACTGCAGCAATTCAAAGAATTGTTAGTGGCTACTATGAGCAGCTATATGCCAATAAATTGGAAAATCTAGAAGAAATGGACAAGTTTCTAGATATACACCACCTACCAAGATTGAAGCAGGAAGAAATCCAAAGCCTGAACAGACCAATAACAAGTAACCAGATCAAAGCCAAAATAAAAACTATCCCAGTAAAGAAAAGCCCAGGACCTGATGACTTCACTGCTAAATTCTACCAAACACTTAAATAACTAATATCAGTCCTATTTAAACTATTCCAAAAAATAAAGGAGTAAAGAATACTTCCAAACTCATTCTGTGAGGCCAGTTTTACCTGATACCAAACCTTGACAAAGACACATCAAAAAAAAGAAGAAGAAAGAAAGAAAGAAAAAGAAATGAAAACTACAGGCCAATATCTTTGATGAATATTCATGCAAAAATTCTCAACAAAGGAGATGCAAGAATGGTTCAACATATGCAAACCAATCAACATGACACATCATATCAATAGAATGAAAGACAAAATTATATGATCATTTCAATTGATGCTGAAAAATCGTTTGATAAAATTCAACACCCCTTCATAATAAAAACTCTCAAAAAACTGTATAGAAGGAACATAGCTCATCATAATAAAAGCCATATATGACAGACCCACATCTAGCATCATATGGAATGGGGAAAAACTGACAGCCTTTTTTGTAAGATCTCGGACATGATAAGGATGCCTACTGTCACCACCATTATTCAACATATTACTGGAAGTCCTAGCTAGAGCAATCAGACAAAAAACAAACAAACAAAAAGTCATCCAAATTGGAAAAGAATATGTCAAATTATTTTTGTTTACTGATGATATGATCTTATCTTTGGAAAAACCTAAAGATTGCCCAAGAAAACTATTAGAACTGATAAACATTCACTAAAGTTGCAGGATACAAGATCAACATACAAAAATCAGGAGCATTTCTGTACACCAAGAGTGAACAATGTGAAAAAGAAATTTTTTAAAATCTCATTTACAATAGCCACACATAAAGTTAAATACCTAGGAATTAACCAAAGAAGTGAAAGTTTTCATAATGAAAACTATAAATTGAAGAGAACAACAAAAAAATTGAAAAATTAATTTATGTTCATGGATTGGCAAAATCAATATTGTTACAATGTCCATACTATCCAAAGCAATCTACAAATTCAATGCAATCCTTATTAAAATACCAATGACATGTTTCACAGAAATAGAAGAAATTATAAAATTTATATGGAACCACAAAAGACCTGGTATAGCTAAAGCTATCCTAAGCAAAAAGAACAAAATGAAAGGACACATTACCTCACTTCAAATTATATTTGAAGGCCTAGGAAACAGGCTGGGTTACAGAACCCAGAGATATAGTAATGAAAACAGCATGGTACTGGTATAAAAAGAGACACATAGACCAATGGAACAAAATAGAGAACGCAGAAACAAATCCACACACCTATAGTGAACTCATTTTTTACAAAGATGCCAAGAACATATTCTGGGGGAAAGACAGTTTCATCAATAAATGATCTTGGGGAAAGTGGATATCCATATGCAAAAGAATGAAACTAGGGCCAGGTGCAGTAGCTCCTGCCTGTAATTCCAGCACTTTGGGAGGCCGAGGCAGGCAGATCACCTGAGGTTGGGAGTTCGAGATCAGCCTGGCCAACATAATGAAACCCATCTCTAGCAAAAATACAAAAATTAGCCAGGCGTGTTGGCACACGTTTGTAATCCCAGCTACTTGGGAGGCTAAGGCAGGAGAATCACTTGAACCCAGGAGGCAGAGGTTGCAGTGAGCCAAGAACATGCCACTGCACTCCAGTCTGGGTGACAGAGCAAGACTCCATCTTAAAAAATAATAATAATAATAAATAAGTAAATAAACAAATCAGATCAAAACAACCCCTATCTCTCTATATATACAAAAATCAAATCAAAATTGACTACAGACTTACATCTAAGACTTCAAATTATTAAATGACTACAATAAAACATTGGGGAAACTCTCCAAGACATTAATCTGAACAAAGATTTCTTGGGCAATACCTCACAAGCACAGGCAACCAAAGCAAACACGGACAAATAAGATCACATCAAGTTTAAAAGCTCCTGCACAGCAAAAGATATAAGAAACAAAGTGAAAACACCCACAGAATGGGAGATAGTATTTGCAAACTATTCCTTTGACAAGGTATTAATAACCAGAATATTTAAGGAGCTCAAACAGCTCCACAGGAAATAGTCTCATAATCCAATTAGCAAATGGGCAAAAGACTCAAATAGACATTTCTCAAAAGTAGACATAAAAATGGCAAACAGACATATGAAAGGTAACTTGTATTAGTCTGTTCTCACTCTGCTATAAAGAACTACGTGAGACTGAGTAATTTATGAAGAAAAGCGCTTTAATTGACTCACAGTTCTGCAGGTTATACAGTAAGCATGGCTGGGAGGCTTCAGCAAACTTACAATCACGGTGGAAGGTGAAGAGGACGTAATCTTGTCTTTACCATGGCAGAGCAGGAGAGAGAGTGAAGGGGGACGTGCCACACACTTTCAAACAACCAGCTCGCATGACAACTCACTCACTGTCACAAGAACAGCAAGGGAGAAGTCAGCTTCCATGATTCAATCACCTTCCACCAGGCCCCTCCCCCAACACGTGGGGATTACAATTCGAGATGAGATTTTGGTGGGGACCAGCGCCAAAACCCATCAGACCTCAACATCATTGATCATCAGAGAAATGCAAATCAAAACTACAATGAAATATCATCTCACCCTAGTTAAAATGGCTTATATCCAAAAGACAGGTAATAACAAAAGCTGTTGAGGATGTGGGGAAAAAAGAACCCTTGAACACTTGGTGGGAATGTAAATTAGTACAACCACTATGAAGAACAGTTTGGAGGTTCCTCCAAAAGCTAAAAATGGAGCTATAATATGATTTAGCAATCTCACTGGTGGCATATACCCAAAAGAACAGAAATCGGTATATTGAAGAGATCTCTGCACTCCTGTTTGTTGCAGCACTGTTTACAATAGCTAACATTTGAAAGCAACCTAAGTGTCCATCAACAGATGAGTGGATAAAGAAAATGTGGTACACATATAAAATAGAGTACTATTCAGCCATAAAAAGAATGAGATCCAGTCATTTTCAACAACATCAATGGAACTGGAGATCATTATTTTAAGTGAAATAAGCCAGACACAAAAGTAAAAACATCTAATGTTCTCACTTATTTGTGGGATCTAAAATGCAAATCAATTGAACTCATGGACATAGAGAGTAGAAGAATGGTTGGAGGCTGGGAATGGTATGGGGATGGATGGGGGAAAGTGAGGATGGTTAATGGATACCAAAAAAATACAAATAATGAATAAGACTTATTATTTGATAGCACAATAGGGTGACTATAGTCAATAATAATTTAATTGTATATTTCAAAATAACTTAATGTAATCGGATTGTTTGTAACTCAAAGGATAAATGCTTGAGGGGATGGATATTTCATTTTCTGTGATGTGTTTATTTCAAATTGCACACCTGTATCAAAACATATCATGTACCCTATAAATATATACACTTACTATGTGACCACAAAATTTTTAAAAATAAGTAAATTAAAAGAACTAGGTGAGTCAAGAATGTTGTGTTTAATTAGGTTAGACGTTTCAGTGTAATGGTGAGGATGGATAAGGTTATGCTGCAGGAATGAATAATTCCACTCAATCTCAGTGATATAATATAGTAAATGTTTATGTCCCACAGAAAGTGTTCCATCAATCCCTGTGACTTTCAAGGCTGTGTCGTCCCTCTGGCAGCTCAGCAATTAGGCTGCTTTGATCTTGTGTCTTCATGATTAACGTGGCAGGGAAAAAGACAGCTGAAGTCTCTTGCTTGGAAAATTCAATGCCTTGGCCCAAAAGCAGCTCAGATCACCTCCAGTCACAACCTATTTGTGGTAATTAATTTGCCCAACTTTAAGGAAGATGAGGTGGGAGATTTCCAAGGTGACTGGAAGGACAGGAGAAAGACATATTAATGAATATGAGTAAAGCTTATAAACAAGCCTATTCCCTACTGTTCTGCTTACAGACTACTCTCTTCCATTAATTATATTATCATGCAAATGAGGTAAATAGAAATAAGTGGGAAAATATGAGGTTTAGCTAAATTGTGGTGGAAGGCCTAGGAAACAGGCTGGGTTGCAGAACCCAGTAAGTTAGGGGAATTTTGAGTAATGAAGATATATGCTCTTTCACAAATATGTCTGTGATCAAATGCAGATAAATCCTAAACCCATGTGACTTCTCCTCTTTATCACTAACTTAAAGGAACTCATTCTGACATGACTTGCTGAAAACCAAGGGAGTTTGTTGCTTTGAGTGCTGACTTAACCCTTTCTTTCCGTCAAGGAGGATCTAGCCCACTCAACGGGAATGAGAAACTATGACTTAAGAGTCATTTTTTTGTAAGTAAACAAGGACAAAATGGGATGTTAAAATGGAGGATGATGTTACTTTTGACAAGAAAAATTTAAGGGCAAAAGGATTAAAGTTTACTAAAAAACAAAAAAAGAAAGAAAAAGAAAATGAACAAGAATTTATAGAACAGAATTTTTTTCAGCTATAAGACTTGCTGTATATTGTCAATTGCCTCTAGGCTCTAGCATAAGGCTCCCTGCATGGTATTTCAAGGAAGAATTACAAATAAATTAGGTAACAACATTTGGTTTGTGTTGAATTTGTTTGTGTGGCTGATGAAGAGAACTTGGAGTTTGTGAGAGATATTTTCTTTGCTATGTTTATAAATGTTGCATTTACGTGCTGGTAGCTGTTATGGTAGCTTTTGATTCAAGGTTATTATTTATACTGACATTCATAGCATTTTGAGATTTTGGGGACATACAAAAACATTTACAGGTTACACTACTAAATTCCTTTCTGACTCCTCAGTGGCCATTAACATGTAAACTCAAGGCATGACAGATTATTTCCTTTCTACAAATGACTTTATTAACGAGCATAGTTAACAGTACATTTGGTAGGCTCTGAGTGTTTCTTAAGGAAGCTTCTACACAACCTGAAGATCTAAATTAATAGATTTCTACTGAGCTGTTTACATGTTATTACTAGGAAATCTCATCAGCCAGACAATGAAAATGTTAAATCCTCAAAATGAATAACCTGAACTAAACACAATAATTATATGCACCCTAGATGTTCTCTGTGTTATAACTTGGTATTTTCAGTTAGTAGAAATCTCATACCTGGCTAATCTGTATCAAATAGCTTCTTTATTCTCCACTCTATATTGGATGTGTTCATCAAATTTCACAGAATTCCCTCCAGCTACCTTTATCTTTTCTTTATTATTGCTTAGAAAATGTACAGTATTGCCTTTGTCATTTAGTTCCTTCATTTATTCAGCCAACATATGTCAAACATTTCTTTGGGTTGAGCACTGGGTATTTCCTCTCTGAATAACTGTGATCACCTCCAAATTTGTACATCCAAGGTAACTCAAATCTTCCAAACTATTTTCCACACTAAATCCTGAGGCTGAGACTTGCCAAAGACCAAAATGCTAATCTTAGCCAGAGGCCTTTCATGGTCTGGCCTCTACCTAACTTTCCAGGAGCATTCAGAACTACATTTTCTCTCGCTCTGTATACTTCAATCACCATAATGTTTTTTCAAGTCCTCATATTTAGCAGGTGCGCTCCTGCTCCCAGACTTTCAAAATGTTATCTGCGCTGCCTGTAACACTCTTCCCTCAATGCCTGAATTGAATCAATGCTTAATCATCCTCCAAATCTCAGTTCAAGCACCATTTCATGAGCAAATTCTTAGATGACCTTTCTTAGTGGATCAATTATCCCTGATATATCCTCTCAGCACACCACTTCCTCCCGTTTTTCACAATGATCACATTTGTGATGCTAAATTTATTTCTGCGGTAATTAATGTCTGTCTCCTCTACTAAACTAAAAACTCCAGGAAGTCAGGACCACCATTGTATTTCCACAATGATTGGCACATAATAGACTCTCAATAAATGTGTACTGAATGAATGAATACACAAATATCAGAATATTTGAAATTTTTAAAGAAAAAATGAAGCTTTACACAAAATGGCAGACTGGGTGTGATGGAAATCTGTCGTTTGTGGTTATCCAAAGACTTTTGGACTTTCTCCATTTTGATAGTTTTACCACTTTTTCCAGGTTGAATCCAAAATTTATATTTCCCATCATCCTTTCTCGTAGTATACAAACATATGACTAGCTTTTACCAGATACACCCACAAGAGACTTTAGAGGGCAAATTTGAAGACCTTGAGACTGCTGGGCTCTTTTACCAAAAACAGTCATGGAGGCATTTGATTTTCTACAGTATCCATAGTGAGTGTTCTCATATCAGGTCCTCATTTTGTTGGTTTATTTGTAAGACAATATACAAGACTATATGAAAAAAACTATAAAAATGTACTGACAGATATTTTAAAAATCTAATAAATAACACAAAAGCAAAAATATATGTTTAAGGATGTTTATTGTATTGACGTTTGCAATAACAAAAAAATAAAATAAAATAAATTGGAAACCAGTTTCCATCAGCAGAAAAATTCTATTTTACCATATTGGGTTCACCTTGCCCACTGCCCAGACAGAGCCAATTTATCAAGACAGGGGAATTGCAGTGGAGAAAGAGTAATTCACACAGAGCCACCTGTATGGGAGACCGGAGTTTTATTATTACTCAAATCAGTCTCCCTGAAAACTCAGGGATCAGGGGTTTTTAAGCATAATTTGGTGGGTAGGTGCCAGTGAGTCATGTTTGCTGATTGGTTGTCTCAAGCACTGATCTTAGGTTTTACAGTACTGATGCTATTCCCAGGAGCTATTGGAGAGGGTCAGAATCTTACAGCCTCCAGCTGCATGACTCCTAAACCATAATTTCTAATCTTGTGACAAATTTATTAGTTCTACAAAGGCAGTATAGTCCCCAGGCAGGAAGGGGGTTTGTTTTTGAAAAGGATTGTTATCATCTTTGTTTCAAAGTTAAACTATAAACTAAATTCCTCCCAAAGTTAGTTCAGTCTACATCCAGACATGAACAAGGACAGCTTGGAGGTTAGAAGCAAGATGGAGTAGGTTAAGTCAGCTCTCTTTCATTGTAATACTTTTCTCAGTTATGATTTTTGAAAAGGCAGTTTCAACATTGTTATACATCAATGCAATAGATCCCCTCCAAAAAAACTTTAAAAGAATGAGATAATTCTATAAATATTGACATGAAAAGTTGCCAGCCATATTTTTGTTATTTTTTAAGATGTAGAACAAAGATATAATTCAGTATTTTGTTTAAAAGAAGTGCATGATTGTATATGTACAGAATGCAGATAAAATTATATAAGGATATATTATCAGACACCTCTTTTGCTACCTTCAGTGGCCTCAACCCCACTTCTTACAAACACTGCTGCCTTGGCCAGTTCCGCAGACTTTGACCAGCCTTGCCCAGGTGCAAGGTGAACATGCCTCACTTCAGCCCATACTGGGTACACCTAAGCTCCCTTCCGTGCGGCATGTAGTTCTGAGACACATTTCATATGGCCCCTCAGAATCTTACAGGGAACAAAGGGACAAGCCAGAAACTTTCCCTTTTTTACTTTACACACTCTGAAAAGTTTAAATTTATTATTTTTTTAAGTATTTGTTTTTGTAATTTAATAAGTAGAATATCAATAGGACCTGTTATATTACAAATTCTATATAGGGGTGCAAAAAATAAAAGCATGTAGCCAGATGAGTGACTAGGTTAAATGGAAAGATTGTGGAGCTATTTACAGAAACTGAAAACACAGGAGTCGCAGGATTGGCAGAGATGATGGAGTTCAATTTTAGACATATTAAGTTTGAGGCACCTATTTCCAGGTGGTAATGCAATAGTCTGAAAGAGATCGTTTTACTCACTAGCCATACAGAAGGGATTAGGACATTTGTTTGTACATAAAGAAGGTAATCATTCATTCTGATAACCTGTTTAAGCACAATTTTAAAGGTAAAGTTTATAAACTAAACAATATATTAGCTTTGTTCTAGTTTCACAGTTCTGATCTTATGGAAATAGATTTATTATTTAATTTCTAAGCATCATTGTCACTTGATACAATATTGGAAACCATTATAAATTGTGTGATTGAAATATAGCAATATTATTCTACTCAACTGTTGAGGCAGAGTTTCTGCAGCTGACACTGAAATGGGTTTTAGGGGCTGAGACGTTTATCAACTCAGTTTGACCACTAAATGTCTATTCCCTTTACTCCAGTTACCCCAAATATTATAATTTTCTGTGTGTGTCATGACATCAAAAGTTTGGGACTTATTGGATTTAAATACTCATTAAAATGTTTTCTTGTTTTATGAGCTCACTTAAAATATTTATCCATTAATTTGTTTGAATTGCATATTGCAGAGGCAAAAGCGACTTCATCTTGGATTCTAATCCACCATGTTGACTTCTGATTAACCCCTGTTCTGGGAATGCCTCTAAGACTTCTACTTTCACATACATACTGTAAATACGCCCCTTGGGTCAAAACAACCTTGATGATATCATAAACACATAATTACCATAAATCCCACCCTTAGGAAAATTTCCTATGGCATATAAGCCCTAGGTTTGGTGGGGGTGGGGGTAACTGCCTGCAGATCCAGCATCTTGTCCCATGGCTGCCAAGAAGTGGCTTCTGCTCATAAAATCCTATTAAATGTTTATTTCTGAGAAACTGAATTGGTCAGTTTCTTTCTTCAGCCTCTCAGTTTCCTCCGCCTTCAGGAGTAGGTTTGTATAGACCTGCTCACTGCAGAACACATCAAAAATGCTATCTAAGTACTAAATAAAATATGAGGCGTACATCCCACTCCTCACCTAGTACTTTTTATTTATTATTTTGTAGAAGGAAATATGAATCAATTTTTTTCAATGTAGCACTCCACAGGATTATGGGACAGATAGTATACAAAAGCTCCCCCTTGCCAATCATTTCTTTGCTAACCTGTATAACAGGCTAAACTAATAAGAACTTTTCTTTCCCTATCTATATAACATTACCACATTGCTTTGATGTGCCAAAGTAACAAATATCAGCATGAAAACTCATGTTGGCATGGCTAAATATTTGGCATATGTTAAAGTTGTGAGGACAAAAATAGTCCTTTATAAAATAGTGGAAAAAGTCAGTTATATCTCCAGTCATTTCTGTCCTGAAATCACCTTTGCAAAATTATGACTGAGACAGTGAAAGAGATCCAACCTAACCGACTCCATCTTGCTTCTAACCTCCAAGCTGTCCTTGTTTATTCCCGGGTGTAGGCTGAACTAACTTTGGGAGGAATTTAGTTTATAGTTTATAGTTTAAAACAAAGACCATAACAGCCCTTTTCCAAAACAAACCTCCTTCTTGCTTGGAGACTAGGCTGCCTTTGTAGGACAAGAAATTAACCACAAGTTAGAAACTATGGTTTAGGAGTCATGCAGCTGGAGGCCACAAGATTCTGATCCTCCCTAAACTGCTCCTAAATTCAGTGCTTGAGATATTTTGCAGACTCTGCACTTGATGGATGAGCTGACACTGACCAGATCAGTAAAATGGCTCATCTGATCTTGTTGCCCCACCCAGGAACTGATTCAGCACGAGAGCTTCAAGTTTCCATGATTTCATCTTCTACCTAACCAATCAGCACTTCTGGCTCACTGGCTTCCACCCACCCACCAAGTTGTCCTTAAAAACACTGATCCCTGAATGTTCAGAGAGACTGATTTGAGTAATAATAAAACTCTGATCTCCCACACAGCAGGTTCTGTGTGAATTACTCTTTCTCTATTGCAATTCCCCTGTCTTGATAAATCAGCTCTGTCTAGGCAGTGAGCAAGGTGAATCCATTGGATGGTTACAGTCCTACAAACTTAGCCATCTGTTCTAGATACCCATCAGCCTCTGTTCTAGATACCCACGGTGGCCTCAAATTGTTTCTGTCTCCATTCCATCAAAATGAGTTTTTCAGGGCATTGCCTAATAAATTTATTTAGAACAAGTTCTAAATTTGTGATGCTCCAAGGAAATTGCGTGTCTGAAGTGCATTTGCATTTTTGCAACAGGAAACTCTTAGGATAAAAAACTCAATATTAGCCTTAGGTTGTTCCAGTATTCTAGGCAGGAGAAATGTTGTCAAATCCTTGAGTTTACACTAGTTAGGTGGCTAGCTGATTCATCTATTATTTCTACAACTGTCTATGTGTGATTTAATATTTAGGGAATAAAAATACAACTAAGCGGGTGAATGGACTATTATTTTCTGGAAATGGAAAAATAAATTTGCACATAACTAGGTGTTCATTTTGGATTAGCCAGCTTCCTAACTTCTTTGATCTGGCTACTTTTCCCCATATCCCCAGTCTCCAATCTTGAAGTCATCAACATGACCCAGAATTGGACATTGGGACGTGTGTGTTTTGTTTTTGTTTTTGATTAAAAAAAAACAGTACCCAAACAGAGATATAGACCAATGGAACAGAACAGAGCCCTCAGAAATAATACCACACATCTACAACCATCTGATCTTTGACAAACCTGACAAAAACAAGAAATGGGGAAAGGATTCCCTATTTAATAAATGGTGCTAGGAAATCTGGCTAGCCATATATAGAAAGCTGAAACTGGGTCCCTTCCTTACACCTTATGTAAAAATTAATTCAAGATGGATTAGAGACTTAAGTGTTAGACCTAAGACCATAAAAACCCTAGAAGAAAACCTAGGCAATACCATTCAGGACATAGGCATGGGCAAGGACTTCATGTCTAAAACACCAATGGCAACAAAAGCCAAAATTGACAAATGGGATCTAATTAAACTAAAGAGCTTCTGCATAGCAAAAGAAACTACCATCTGAGTGAACAGGCAACCTACAGAATGGGAGAAAATGTTTGCAATCTACTTATCTGACAAACAGCTAATATCCAGAATCTACAAAGAACTCAAACAAATTTACAAGAAAAAACAACCCCCATCAAAAAGTGGGCGAAGGATATGAACAGACACTTCTCAAAAGAAGACATTTATGCAGCCAACAGACACATGAAAAAATGCTCATCATCACTGGCCATCAGAGAAATGCAAATCAAAACCATAATGAAATACCATCTCACACCAGTTAGAATGGCAATCATTAAAAAGTCAGGAAACAACAGGCGCTGGAGAGGATGTGGAGAAATAGCAACACTTTTACACTGTTGGTGGGACTGTAAACTAGTTCAACCATTGTGGAGGACAGTGTGGCAATTCCTCAAGGATCTAGAACTAGAAATACCATTTGACCCAGCTGTCCCATTACTGGTTATATACCCAAAGGATTATAAATCCTGCTGCTATAAAGACACATGCACACGTATGTTTATTGCGGCACTATTCACAATAGCAAAGACTTGGAACCAACCCAAATGTCCATTAACGATAGATTGGATTAAGGAAATATGGCACATATACCCCCATGGAATACTATGCAGCCATAAAAAAGGATGAGTTCATGTCCTTTGTAGGGACATGGATGAAGCTGGAAACCATCATTCTCAGCAAACTATCTCAAGGACAAAAAACCAAACACCGCATGTTCTCACTCATAGGTGGGAATTGAACAATGAGGACACACGGACACAGGAAGGGGAACGTCACACACCGGGGCCTGTCATGGGGTGGGGAGAGTGGGGAGGGATACCATTAGGAGATACACTTAATGTAAATGATGAGTTAATGGATGCAGCACAGCAACATGGCATATGTGTACATATGTAACAAACCTGCACGTTGTGCACACGTACCCTAGAACTTAAAGTATAATAAAAAAAAATCAGAAGAAAAAGACAGTAACAAGGAGCACTGTTTTCATGTCTGCAATAGAGCTGAAAAACTAATTTATACTGCCTTGCATCATAGCTTGACCACTGCTGATTCTCAAAGGATTACAAATACTGTTTTTTACATTTGTCAACCATAAAAACCAAGGTACATATTTAGTGCCACTTTTCTCTTTGAAATATACAATTCTTCAAATAAATTCTGTACATAAGGAGTAAGACATATAAGTAAATTTGCCATTCTTTGCACGGAGGTCAGCAAGAAACATAGGTGTGCCTTTGACATTGTGGCTACTGAAGGACAATTAATAATGGTGACAGAAATAAGAAATGACCAAAGAACAGCTAAACTTATTAACTCAAATCCTAACCAATTTTTATTCAACCTAAATTTGATGGAATATTTTTCAACGAGAAAGGTAGTATGTCATACAAACCCTGCAAGTCTCAAGCGTTTTCGATTGTGTGTTCAGTTTCCTCTACAAGTGTTCTGCTTTTAATTATTTTTATAGTAAGAAAGGCACTTGTCTTCTCACTCCTTAGGCTTCTAAAGAGTCTTCCCCTCCACCTCCATAACTCCCCCTAAAAGAAACAAAGTCAAAGTAAACAATTTCAACTCCAACTCCTCATTTGTTTTTCCACATGGAATAAACCTAGCTTTCCAAGGAAGAGGGTCACAAGACCTAGACTTAGAAGCAAGGGAAAAAGTAGGAGGCATCATATTGTGTCTTTGGATCCAAGCTGCATGCTCCATTCCAACTTCAAAACTAAAAAAGCTGCTGCTGCTCTTCTTTCTCTCTCACTTGGCCACAAGATAAATAATTATGTTCTCTAACACACTTCTAATCTAAATTAAATAACGTTTAATTCAAGTTTTCAGTTTTACACTTTGGAATCACTAATCTTTACATTTTTTTCAGAAGGATACTCCTCAGAAGGTCATCAAATGTTTTAAGCTATAAAAATAGATCCAGAGTTCCCAATTCTCTGACCAGACCTATTCAAGATGCAAGAACATCTGCTAAGCCAGGAGGCTGCACTACCCTAAGCTCAGCAATGATGCAAAGCATGTCTGTGAGTCACTAAGGCCACTTTTGAATTGAACTGCCTGATGTCTGTAAAGAATAATGCCTTTAAAATGTCATAAAAGCTATATATATATTTTAAAAAAAACTGGAGCAGAAGAGAAAACTGTTTATTCCAAATAAATGTTTTCACTTTGTCCACAGCAAAGGTTTCTGTGAGATAAGGCCATGAATTAAAACAGCACACAGAGCAAGGTTACTGCCCATGTAACAAAATGTCAGACTAAAAAAAGAGAGTAATCAGGGAGCTTTATTTGAACTTTGATTCCATAAATCAGTCAACTGAACTCAACAACCTCATTGCGTCTTAGCAGAAACTAAAAGCAGATAATCTCTCACAACTGAAAATACGAAACAAGGGCAAAAAGAATGTCAAGTGTTAAGTCCCCCAGAAATCCTCCTCATCACCACCACTCACTTCCTACCACCATCATTGCTACCAGTATCGAAATCCTTTATTCCTCATCTGCAGCCTCAGGCTCCTATCAAGCACATAAAGAGAATTTATCACAAGATCTACTTCCTCTACCTTTTTCTTTTCCTTTTTATTTTCCTCCAGATTATTTAGTTGATCTAAAATTCACATTTGGTGAGAATATTTGAAAAACTTCCTAATAGAATGACATACTACCAATCCGATTGTGGTTAACAATTAAACATTTCTAACATCAGGCTGATTTAACATAGTAAATGGTCTGCATATTGAAAAAATTAATAAGCAATTCTTTTTAAATTAAAGCAGTCAAGAGTTTCTCCCCAAGGTTCTTGTAATAAAGAAAGAATGCTAACTAATATGAAAGGTTATCTGGAGTATACTCATTTCTTTTCTGAGATACACCATGAATTGCCAACTTTAAAAATGTATAAAACCTTAATTTGAACCATCAACTGTTGATTAGGTAATTTACTTATCTGTGCCTCAGAAACTCATCCGTGAAATGGAGATTAACCATGTTCAGGTGATCCATGTCAGGTGTATGTGTAAGAACAAATACAAACTAAAAATAAGAAAGTTAAGTCTTCGTATTTCAAAAAAAGGAGATTTTCCTTCCCTCCTTTTTCTCTGAGCATTTAATTTACATTTGTAATTGTAATTACTTTCTCCTCTCTTGGAAATGCATAAAAATCCTTTAAAAACTAGATAGGCCATTTGTCAGTTCTATAATCAAGGAATGTCTTTTCAAGGACCTTGGAGATATCTCTTTGAAATGTAAACATCAAAAGATAGCACCCCTATCTTCCCATTTCTGTGGGAGGGTAAGAGCCTAACTATTGTTAGTTCCTTGCTCCAGTTGCAAAACTACCTTCTGCCATAAAGATATGGGAAGTTTGTTTTTCCCCTGGGTAAAGTCAATTAATTAGCTAACACAGGTGGTCACCCCAATTACCAGGTAAACTGAGGATGAACTATGTATAAAAAAATGATGCTTTCAAGTCCTCCTACTTTAGAATAAGTTATTGTTTATCTTTAAAACACATATGTAACAGGTTGTATTTACTTGACTATATAAAAGACTGAAGTTTTCTTTCTGCCTTTGCAATCTTTTGCCTGTGATGTGCATCACATTCTGCTTTAGTGCTTGTTCAATTATGAAAGTGTCTTCTTTCTCTTTTACCTTTATGGAGAGAATTCTGGTTTGGGAAAAGAATTTGTTTCTACTTCTATTTCCCGAACGTATGGTAAGAACCATGGACAAACCCTCCAAGTAGCATGTGGTTGTGACCAGTTTGGGACCCCAAAAAGGAATGAAGTAACTCACATGAGCAACTGAATTGACCGTTTTTGTTTCATTAGCTCTATGAATAATTAACTCAAATAAATAATAGGTACATGTTAAATACTCAATTAATATCTATTGATTCATAGACATGCTATTTTAAGGGTGCCATTACTCCTATATTTGCTTGCTTTGTCTTATTTTGCTTTAATTGAACAATCATCCTCTATAATGGCTCTACATTAATTGTGTATGTCTATGCTTAATGGAAGTCATAAACTAGTCAGGTCGTAAACATTGACTAATACAAGTCCACAGAGGTGTTTGGTTTGCCTCCACTGTGTTTTAAAAGCATTTGAAGTTGAATGCCTTTACATTTACAATTCCTGCTTTAGAACATCATCAACCCCCTTAGTGTCATCAAGATAATAGCTAATACTACATATGCCTGCTTTGTATCAGGTATTCCTAGTACTTCTCATCCAATAACTTAATTCTCACAACTACTCTTGGGCAGGTCATATTATAATATCCCTTTTATGGATGAGTTGCTAAGGCACAGAGAAGTTAATTACCTAAAGTCCTACCATTTTTGAAATGTGGGATAAAAATTTAAATCTAGGCATCTTGTTCCTGAGCCAATGACTTCAACAGTGATGCTATAGTGCTACTTATGAACCAAACCCCTATGTTTATCACTCCACCTATGGAATGCATACTTTTTCTAATTGTTCCTGTTTTTTCTAAGTCAGATTTTATTCCTACCAAGGAAACTGGCATAGGGTTGTCCTTTGGTATGTTTATAGTTTATGGAACTACTAAAATAGATTAGATTTTGAATGCTTAGACTATTAATTCTTCTCTTCTGGGCCTGTACTTCTTTCAGCCTGAAAGTGAGAAAGGAAGGAAGTTAGAGAAGCTCATGAATAACTGTCTTGTGCTTTGATGTCTTGCTGCCCACATAAAAAATTCGTATTCAACATTTGGGTTCCTACACTAGTTTAGATCAACAGAATGATCACCTGTCCCTTGTGGTTAAAGAGATCTGTTATTTTAAAAAGTGAAATAATAAACCTCCATTGCATGATACTGTCTCTCCCTGATATTCCTGTTACCAAAATACTCAGGGAGATCCTAAACTCTCAGTGTGAGGGATAGAGATAGAGATTAAATCCAGTGGTCACTAGGGGCTGAGGGTTAACATCCATGCTTCTAGGGGAAGAATGAAGAGATAAGGATGTGAAGAGGAATGTTGCAGCTGTTGCAGCTGACACCATGGCTGTAAGCCAAGACACACCAAGAACTATTACTACCATGAAAGGGGCACTAAAAAAATTCTAACAAAGCAGGCAAGGAAATAATGAGCTTCTCTCTGGGAAAGAAAAAGACAGACTCTGGTGGAAAATTGAAAGCCCAGCCCTGTACCTAACACGGATCTAGAGGCCAAATGTACAGTTCCTCAGAGGTACAGAAAATTCTAAACTGAAAAATTAAGGTAAAACTGATGCTATCCCTGGGGTGCTTGGCAGAGCAAATGAAGGGCCATTCTGGAGAGAAGCTTCCAAAATGCAGGCCACAAGGCGTTTTCACAGAAGAAAGCAAGTCACACTAAAGATAGGCTCACATTTAATAAGTATAAAGCTCATGGGAAAACGACTCCCCCAACACATGAGTCCTCAGGCTAAAGAAACATTAGCACGGTAAATAAAAATAAATCAACACCTAGAGACATCATAGTAAAACCCCAGAATGCCTAAAACCAAGGAAAAACCTTAAAGTTTAAAACTCGCTAGTATTTTTAAAGTATACATTCTTGCCATTACTTGTATGACTTTTCACATTTAACACAATATAAACATTAACTCTTTAGAGTCAATATCACTATAAAAAATTAGTATTCTTAGTACTTGGAGATATCTCTTTGAAATGTAAACATCAAAAGATAGCACCCCTATCTTCACATTTCTGGGAAGATATTTTGAAATCTGATTTCTTTGATGGAAATTTTAAAAATGCCTTATTTTAAAAAAATTGGAGACCAGGCGCAGTGGCTCACGCCTGTAATCCCAGCACTTTGGGAGGCTGAGGTGGGTGGATCACTAGGTCAGGAGTTCGAGACCAGCATAACCAACGTGGTGAAACCCTGTCTCTACTTAAAATACAAAAAAAAAAAAAAAAAAAAAAATTAGCCAGGCATGGTGCTGCATGCCTGTAATCTCACCTACTCAGGAAGCTGAGGCAGGAGAATCTCTTGAACCCGGGAGGTAGAGGTTGCAGTGAGCTAAGATCACGCCACTGCACTCCAGCCTGGGTGACAGAGCCAGACTCTTAAAAAAAATAATTGGAGTACTACTCCCTCTGATATCCTTACCCATCCTGGAACTAATACAAGGTGAACTTGAAGCTATTTCATTGTAACTTAGAAATTTCTGACTCAAGTCAAAGTGGGTGGCCCTTTGTCCTATTCTCTGACAAAGTTCCCAGACGAAGTTGACCTTTAATTTAATTTATAATGTAATTCTTTTACTAAAATTTCTCAGATTAGGCACTAAAATTTGCCTTTCTAACAAATATTTATATAAAAATCCACGCTGTATTTATCTTTATAAGTCACCTAATTCATACTAGGGTCATGCTTACCATGTATGTATCTGTGCTGGATGCATTAGACCTGCCATTCAGGGTAGAGGACAGGGCTAAGGATAGGTTGTTAGGAGTTAAAATCAACATATAAACAACACTCAAAATCAAGACTATGAGGAAGTTCTCTGAAGGGTTAGTATATAACAAAGGAAAACAGAGTCCTGAAGCATAGAAGAATGACTGAAATATAGGAGCAGTAGGAGAAATCTAATCCAAAGAGAAGGAGTTATATTTCAAAGAGGAAAATGAGCATAAGATACTGAAATTTCCAAGAAAGTACAAAATAGTGTCAGAATAATGGAAACGTAGGGCTATTGAATTCAGTCATTGGAAAAATAATAGGAGACATTCATTAAACAACAAAAATTAAGACATTTACAAACAAGAAAACAGTGAATGATAAGAAAATAGAGGCATTTAACAGAGGATTTAATAGAAATCATTTATTCTAGAAATTTAGCAGTAAATAGATAAAGATGATGACAGCTATGGAGAGAGTGGCAGAGTCACAAGAAGGTGACTAACAAATCAGCAGACCATATTTTTGAAAGAAGAGAGGCAAAATTGGGTCACTAAAAACTAATGACACTAATTCAGGAGGAAGGAAACCTCCCTGGGAGATTAAAATCCAAGATGGAGATACGGGGTTAATACTAAGGAGATGAGACATCTCCTTACTAGGAAAATTCTCACAGATGTTGAGACATAATACAAGAAAAACACAGAAGCTCCTGTGAGAGGGGCGCCATCCCTGTCGCAGTTCATTCTCCTCTGTGGGGCAAGGAGAGAACATTTGGAGTGCTCTAGGGAGTGAGTGAGGCCTCACTGAAAAGAGACAACAGTCGGTGGGGTGGACCACAGCTGTATACCTCTGGTGGCCCCTGGCAGCCCTCTAGATAATTTTTATGAAAACGAGAATAAAAAATAATAACAGCTAGAGGGAATGATTCCAGTCCTTTAAATTGGTTAACAGGAAGAGATTCTAAAATTAGCAACTAAAAATAAGGCCCTTTTATTATTTACAAAGCCAAAAAGCCTACATAAGAGAAAACTTAGCAGAAACTACTTCCATTCCACAAATAAAACAAATAAACTGACCCAAGGGAAAAATTCTATAAAAAATTATACAGCATGTCAGTAAATGTAATATTTCTTTTTATATACTCTTTGACAAGTGTCAGCATAAGTAGTTTCTCATTTACTTTTTCATAGAAGGGAGACCTTCTGTTAAAATCATGTCTACAAAGTTCAGATGCAAATGAAAGGGTAAGGAAGAGGGAGCAGGAGCGCATATGCACTGGTAGAAAAAAAAACTAATTCTGCAAGAACTACATGAGGCATATGAGAGAGGCATTTCTGACTTGTCCCTAGAAGGCCAGTATCACACACACCCAGTCCTGAAGGAGAGCAAAGCTTGACAGTTTGTTAGCACTAAACAGAGATTCAGTTGCAAGAGTTGGTAGATAGAATATGCAAAGGGATGTCAATCAATAAAATGATGATTTCTGTGGGATAAATGTGGTGAGGTTTGTCGTTGCTGTTATATCCAATATGGCCATATTGCAGATTTTAAAATAAGGTACATCAAACCTTATCTCTCTTTTTCTTCTTTTATTTCAAAGGCAGTCTAAATTTTCCCACAAGCTGATTTATTGATGAGCCATTGACTGTGGATGCCAAGAGTCTTCTACCATTTTGGAAGAGCTCTATGACTGATACCTAAACAACAATGTCTTGTGCCAGGGTGTCTATAAGTTTATTTGTTTGATATGTTTTATTTCTGTTGTTTTGAAATACAAATACAGGATTTTTGAGAAATAGTTACCTGAGAAAAACAACAAAAACTTGGGTTGCTATCTAAGGGTAGTGACGTTTATTTTGTCCAGATTTTGCCAGCTTAAAACTAAATATTTTGTATTGACATTCACCGGTGAAAAATCAAGATGGAGCAACAGTTCGTCCATTGAGATTAAGAAATAAAATGCAATTTAATAAGATTCTCATATATTCAATCATCTGCTTTCAGCTCTATTTGGTATTATTTTTGAAAGTCTGATATGCTTGTTAGCAAAGCATAAAACAGATTCAACAATGCTAGAGACTGTTTTTATAATATTTCCATTATTTATTTTTTTATTTACTCATTGGACTTCTTTTTTATTTATTTTAAGTTCTTGGATTATTCATTGGATTTCTGTAACTGTGCTCATTCCTGAGTCATGGGGTACATGCACGCACACCCACACACAGTTTTTAGCAAAATATTTAAACAGCAAATAACTGTATCAAGAGAAATAGCAAAGAGAAAAATCAAGAAAATAAAAAAGTACATCTTGTATTATCTTTCCATCCAGCTAGGCTCTCTAGAAAAAGGAGGATTTCAGGTTCAACTATAACTTCATGGATATGGTCTTAAAATTCAATTATTGTAAAGAAAAATCATCTCTAGAAGATATATACTAGACTCAAGAGTTCCTGCTTCTAAGAAACTTTTCTAAATTATACTGTAACAACTAAACATCAGGACTTTGAGACCTACCAAGGGTCATCTTCTATGGAGAATTTTCTTTGGGTTTAATTATTATTGGCATTTTATTTTAATTTCTATAATTCATTAAGATACTAATTTTGTCTTAGTTATACTGTTTTTACTGGTCTAGAAAGTCTAGGAAATATTAAAAGATAATTTTTCATATTCCTCCCTGTGTAGGCAGGCCCTAAGACCACTTCAAGTTTTGGTGCCTGACTAGGAAACCTCAGAGGACTCAGCATAGAGTTGTATTCCAAACAAAAACAAGGTACAAGTTTTCAAGGGTCCTTACCCAGTGGAATCATATGGAATACATTTAATTCCTCCAGCACTGAATTGTGACAACACATATAAAATGTTATCTACCAAGGAAGTTCATTAGGGACTCAGTGCCCAAAGTTTTACTGGGAACTGGTTTCACCTTCTGCCTCTGCCAAAATCCCAGACTCTCAGAAGAAGTAAAGCAGGTGCCCAGAGTAAACCATACTGTTTGCACAAACAGATTAGGCACAGTAAGCCACTTTCATTAGTTAGAAAAAGTGAACACTCCAAAAATGCAAGTTCCTAAACACCAGCCAGGTGCCAACTTTGCAAGAAGGCCCTTCTAAGAATGGCAGATGCAAGACTGCTACGATAATTCTCTTGTGCACATCCCCTTAGAGATAGGATGGCCAAACTTTCGTGTCCAAATCTAGAGCCCTGAAGAAAATCTCAAGCTCCTGGGGGAGTGTAGATTCATAGAAGGGTATTAAGCTAGATTTTCTGTAAGAAGCAAGGGATAAAGAAGAACATGACCTGATCCTTGGTGTGGCTTCTCTGAGATGGAAAAAGAAGATAAGAATAGCCTTTTAGCAAGTGGCAGGGACCAATGCTCTCCTCTAACACAGCAGGTTTGAGCGGGGTAGGCTGTCTGTCAGGGAAGGGTGATATATGTGGATGTCATGGGATCAAAACACTAAGGGTCAGAACTTTGAAAACCAAATCAAAAGAGCCTTGATTATATGCTTGGCAAAAAAGAGGAGTACAAGAAATACTTCATTCTATTGTGGGCTTGAAAGTTGAAGACTTCAGTGGCAGCCTTGATATCCCGAAGACCCATGTCCAAGTTTTCAGAACTGTATTATTCCTTTGGGATTCTTAAATGACTCCCAGGAACAAGAATCTTCCCCCTTTGTACTGCTGCCAACTCCACCAAAAATTTAAAAATAAAAAATAATTGAATGTAGTGTCTAAACAGATTTAACTTTTTATATATTTTTAAAATATTTTACAATGTGTGATTCTCTTTGAATCCCACTGTTGTGGAGCATACCCATTCTGGTTAAACCTTTAATTTCACGGAAATCTTATGAGTAGGTACTGTAAACTTATTTTATTGATGAAAAAACTAAGGCTTAAAAAGATTAAGCAACTTGCTGGAGGTCATAGAACTAGGTATTCACATATTCAGAGTTCACCTCCACTTTTTTCCTACCTTAAAAACTATTCATGTGGCAACTGTACTATACCATACTTTTTAAGCACACACTCTAAGATAATTTAGAAAAACTTAGTATGCCCTCACACATTTTTACAATGACATCTAAAATTTTTCATTAAAAAAACTGAGTAATTATAAAAGATGTTATGTTCTATGTATTATAAATATTGACACTTCACATATATAATTGCATTATTCTTTAAAAACATCCAATATAATCTAAATGCCATAGCAATTTAATAATCACCGTCTATTTGAAGAATAAATGAACAACTACATGTTTTTACAATTGGAAGGTTTGCACCTTTCTTCTTTATTTTTAACTTGATTTTCCATTCAACATCCCCAACAAATTTTTAGCGAAATGTAATAATTATATAATTAAACATCTTTCATGGATCACCCTATCCATCTCTACTATATAAATTTAAGATTCTAAATGTTTTAAAAATACTTCTTGATTATGGTTATTAACTGTTCACATGTCCATTGGTAAATATTACTTATTCCTAGACTGAAACAGAGCTAAACATCAATACTATATCTAGTTTTCATTTGTATAGATACAGGACTGAGAAAATTTGTTCATCTAAATAAATACTATGGATGGGGTAGGATGGTGTTTTGTTATAACCATGTCATACAATTATTTGAATTTTTGAATAATCTGCCAACATCACTTGATTATATTCAACCACATCTTATTCTTAATCCCCTCTCAGTGAACAACTCCTTTGGGTCCTGCTCCAGTGATGTTTAAAGCAATGAACTGGGAACCACCTGACTTGCCAAAGGATTTGGTTCTCAGGCATTACCATTACTCACTTTCTCAACATCAATAGGATGATTTCAAATTGTCCCTTCGTTTGGCAATCTAGTGGTCTTTGCATCCAGGCCAATGCAACATTATAGAATTGCAGAGGGTGAGAGGTTTACCTTTCTCTAAAGTGAAAGAAAAGTCTATCAAGAAAGGTGCAGAAGATCAGAGGCTATGATTTAAGCCTCCCCCTACCCATGTGCCTTGACTACATTTTTACCAGTCTAACGCAGCTCAATTGAAAGAAAAAATACAAATGAGCATTGAGAAATTGCAACTGAATTGCCTTAAAATAATCTTAGTGTCCAAGTGCCCTCATGGAAATTTTTCACAAACCTCTGGGAATACAAGTACTCTGGTTTGAAGAAATATCCTACCTATATTCTGCCTCTATTCTAGCTCTTAACATATCAATTATGGCTATTAGTCTAATTGTTTTTCCTCCTCCTTGATTGTAAAATACTTCAGGCAGGAGCTGCATCTTCTTTAGCTATGTCTTCCAGTATCTGGCATGGTGTTTGATATATAGTACATGCTAATTAAGTATGTTTCATGAATAAATGACTGCCTCTGCAAAGTAAACAAAATTTAGTTGAATGTCATATATTAGTGAGTTAAAACAGACAAAAACAGTATTTTAGTATGATCCCACTGTGATCAAAAGAAGCATATGCAAATATGTGTACAGCTGTACATAAACATATATATATATAACATATCAGTAGATATTACTAGGTAGATATATTTTTTGGCCACTTTCTTTTTGTCAATCTCATTTATCTACAATCAACTTAAGTATGTTTTATAACACTTCATAAAGTATACAAACAAAGAAATAAGTAGAAGAGACAGGACCTCTATTTAGTGAATATCCCAGAACTGCTGAATGCTGCCCTCAGCTCAAACAAGGGAAGCTCTTGGTTATTAAAGAATATGATGTCCTGCCTTCCTGATTCTCAGATAAGCCACCATGAGCATGACAGGGGTCTGGGCAATTCATGAAATGACACCTCACACACAAATACCAGAAACTCTGTCACTCTTTTTACCCATGCTCAAAGAATAGTTCCTTTAAAGAATAGCTGCCTTATTGGTTTGAAACTCTGAGGAACTTCATATTTCTCAACTAACAAATCCAGGATCCCTATGTGTAAATTGTCTGCAACCGTGTGGCTATGAGAAGGAAAACACTTTAAGTTGGAAATGCTCCCATCAGATTGTTCAGGAAGAAAAATCAAGCTGCATCAGAAATGGACAGGGATGTCTTACCAAACTCACTTTATCTGCCAATGTAGACAAAAGTAAACCTCCTTCTGTAAGGATAAGTAAAGAATCTTAAAATCACTAAGAATATGATGCAGTTTAAATGAAATTTCACTTGGCAAAATCAGAAATAATGATTTCCTGGCTAATAAATTTAGGAAACTACTAAATTAGTATCAATATTTTTTAAATATTTTAATTTGAGTTTTCGACAGGTTTCAAAAGAACATTTTGTCCATGAAACTAGATCAGGTAGTCATAATAAAAAATCTACATATATGTGAGATCATGTAAAACTGCACATAAATGGAAAAATTTAATGGAAAATTTTAAATTGCATGAAAGCAGAAAATATAGAATTGGCTATTATAAAATAACCAATTAGTATAGTAGGAGACAAGTTCAAGGTTTTCTTTAAAGATTTAAAGAAAATCATAAGGGAATAAAATGATAAAAGAAAAAATACAGAAAATAATAAAAAGATCAAAGATTTGTATAATTGGAAGTCCAGAAGAAAAAAAAATGTAAACAAATGGGGTGGTAGTAATTACAAAAATAAGAGAAGAAATCTTCTCTGAGTTGAAGATAAAATTGGGACAGATGAATGGCTTACAATGTTTAAAAAAAGATGAGTAAAAATAATGATATATAAACATGTTCAATATTGTGTTAATTTTAAGAATAAATTTAAAATGTTTCAAATAAAAAATGAAAATGTTAAAAACAACATGCTATATAAAAGAAATAAAAAACAGACTGACCTTGCACTTTTCTTTTAAAAAAAATCTAGATAGCTGGCTACAATAAAATAATGTTTATAGTGTAGTAAAGGGAAAGATTGTAACCCACAAACTGCATACCCAAGAGTCAAATTTTTCACTCACGAAATGTCTTTTTTCACCTATGTTTGTGGAAAACGCTCACTTCCCCTTTATGAAAAGTAATTCATAGACTTACTACCCCAAATTAAGGATAACTCAATATAAAAAATTTCAAAAATAAAAATGTCATAGTACAAGAGAAATAATTACTATTATGAAAATACAGCAATCATTTTAGAAAAAAATCTGTTGAAAATAATCTTTATCTAATATCTAAGAATCAGCCTTGCATCCCAGGGATGAACCCAACTTGATCATGCTGGATAAGCTTTTTGATGTGCTGCTGGATTTGATTTGCCAGTATTTTATTGAGCGTTTTTGCATTGATGTTCATCAGGGATATTGGCCTGAAATTTTCTTTTTTTGTTGTTGTTTTGTCTCTGCCAGATTTTGGTATCAGGATAATGCTGGCCTCATAAAATGAGTTAAGGAGGAGTCCCTCTTTTTCTATTGTTCGGAATAGTTTCAGAAGGAATGGTACCAGCTCCTCTTTGAACCTCTGGTAGAATTCGGCTGTGAATCCATCTGGTCTTGGGCTTTTTTTGGTTGGTAGGCTATTAATTACTCCCTCAATTACAGAACATGTTATTGGTCTATGCAGGGATTCAACTTCTTCCTGGTTTAGTCTTGGGAGGGTGTTTGCATCCAGGAATTTATCCATTTCTTCTAGATTTTCTAGTTTAATTGCATAGAGGTGTTTATGGTATTCTCTGATGGTAGTTTGTATTTCTGTGGGATCAGTGGTGATATTCCCTTTATAACTTTTTACTGTGTCTATTTGATTCGTCTCTCTTTTCTTTTTTATTAGTCTTGCTAGCAGTCTTTTCTGTTAATCTTTTCATAAAACAAACTCCTGGATTCATTGATTTTTTGGAAGGGTTTTTCGTGTCTCTATCACCTTCAATTCTGCTCTGATTTTAGTTTTTTCTTGTCTTCTGATAGCTTTTGAATTTGTTTGCTCTTGCTTCTCTAGTTCTTTTAATTGTGATGTTAGGGTGTCAGTTTTAGATCTTTCCCACTTTCTCATGTGGGCATTTAGTGCTATAAATTTCCCTCTAAACACTGCTTTAGTTGTGTCCCAGAAATTCTGGTACATTGTGTCTTTGCTCTCATTGGTTTCAAAGAACTTATTTATTTCTGCCTTAATTTGTTATTTACCCAGTAGTCATTCAGGAGCAGGTTGTTCAGTTTCCATGTAGTTGTGCAGTTTTGAGTGAGTTTCTTAATCCTGAGTTCTAATTTGATTGCACTGTGGTCTGAGAGACTGTTTGTTGTGATTTCCATTCTTCTGCATTTGCTGAGGAGTGTTTTACTTCCAATTATGTGGTAAATTTTAGAATAAGTGCAATGTGGTGCTGAGAAAAATGTATATTCTGTTGATTTGGGGTAGAAAATTCTGTAGATGTCTATTAGGTCTGCTTGGTCCAGAGCTGAGTTCAAGTCCTGAATATCCTTGTTAATTTCCTCTCTCATTGATCTGTCTAATATTGACAGTGGGGTGTTAAAGTCTCCCACTATTATTGTGTGGGAGTCTAAGTATCTTTGTAGGTCTCCAAGAACTTGCTTTATGAATCTGGGTGCTCCTGTATTGGGTGCATATATATTTAGGATAGTTAGCTCTTCTTGTTGCATTGATCCCTTTACCATTATGTAATGACCTTTTTTGTCTTTTTTTATCTTTGTTGGTTTAAAGTCTCTTTTACCAGAGAAGAGGATTGCAACCCCTGCTTTTTTTTTTTCCATTTGCTTGGTAAATATTCCTCCATTCCTTTATTTTGAGCCTATGTTTGTCTTTGCACTTGAGATGGGTCTCCTGAATACAGCACACTGATGGGTCTGGAATTTTATCAAATTTGCCAGTCCATGTCTTTTAATTGGGACATGTAACCCATTTACAGTTAAAGTTAATATTGTTATGTGTCAATTTGATCCTGTCATTATGATGCTAGCTAGTTATTTTGCACATTAGTTGATGCAGTTTCTTTCATAGTGTCGATGGTCTTTACATTTTGGTATGTTTTTGCAGTGGCTGGTACCAGTTTTTCCTTTTCATATTTAGTGCTTTTTTCAGGAGCTCTTGTAAGGCAGGCCTGGTGGTGACAAAAATCCCTCAGCATTTGCTTGTCTGTAAAGGATTTTATTTCTCCTTTGCTTATGCAGCTTAGTTTGGCTGGATATGAAATTCTTGTTGAAAATTCTTTTATTTAAGAATGTTGAATATTGGCCCCCACTCTCTTCTGGCTTGTATGGTTTCTGCAGAGAGATCCACTGTTAGTCTGATGGGCTTCCCTTTGTGGGTAACCCGACCTTTCTCTCTGGCTGCCCTTAACATTTTTTCCTTCATTTCAACCTTAGTGAATCTGATGATTACATCTCTTAGGGTTGCTCTTCTTGAGGAGTATCTTTGTGGTGTTCTCTGTATTTCCTGAAGTTGAATGTTGGCCTGCCTTGCTAGGATGGGGAAGTTCTCCTGGATAATATCCTGAAGAGTGTTTTCCAACTTGGTTCCATTATCCCCGTCACTTTCAGGAACACCAATCAAACGTAGATTTGGTCTTTTCACATAGTCCCATATTTCTTGGAGGCTTTGTTCGTTCCTTTTCATTATTTTTCTCTAATCTTGTCTTCAGGCTTTACTTCATTTAGTTGATCTTCAATCTCTGATATCCTTTCTTCCACTTGATTGATTCAGCTATTGATACTTGTGTATGCTTCATGAAGTTCTCGTGCTGTGTTTTTCAGCTCCATCAGGTCATTTATGTCCTTCTTGATAATGGTTATTCTAGTTAGCAGTTCCTGTAACCTTTTATCAAGGTTCTTAGCTTCCTTGCATTGGATTAGAACATGCTCCTTTAGCTCAGAGGAGTTTGTTATTACCCACCTTCTGAAGCCTACTTCTGTCAATTCATCAAACTCATTCTCTGTCCAGTTTTGTTCCCTTGCTGGCGAGGAATTGTGATCCTTTGGAGGAGAAGAGGCATTCTGGTTTTCAGAATTTTCAGCATTTTTGTTCTGGTTTTTCCTCATCTTTGTGGATTTATCTACCTTTGATCTTTGATGTTTGTGACCTTCAGATGGGGTTTTTGCATGGGTGTCCTTTTTGCTGATGTTGATGTTTTTGCTTGCTGTTTGTTAGTTTTCCTTCTAACAGTTAGTTTTCCTCTTCTGCAGGTCTGTTGGAGTTTGCTGGAGGTCCACTCCAGACCCTGTTTGCCTGGGTATCACCAGCAGAGGCTGCAGAACAGCAAAGATTGCTGCCTGCTTCTTCCTCTGGAAGCTTCATCCCAGAGGGGCACCTGCCAGATGCCAGCTGGAGCTCTCCTGTATGAGGTGTCGACCGACCCCTGCTGGGAGGTGTCTCCAAGTCAGGAGGGACAGGGGCCAGGGCCCCACTTGAGCAAACAGTCTGTCCCTTAGCAGAGCTCGAGCATTGTGCTGGGAGATCAACTGCTCTCTTCAGAGCCAGTCAGCAGGGACCTTTAAGCCTGCTGAAGCTGTGCCTACAGCCGTCCCTTCCCCCAGGTGCTCTGTCCCATGGAGATGGGGGTTTTATCTATAAGCCCCTAAGTGGGGCTGCTGCCTTTCTTTCAGACATGCCCTGCCCAGAGAGGAGGAATCTAGAGAAGCAGTCTGGCTACAGCAGCTTTGCAGAGCTGCAGTGGGATCTGCCCAGTTCGAACTTCCCAGCAGCTTTGTTTACACTGTGAGGGGAAAACCGCCTACTCAAGCCTCAGTAATGGTGGATGCCCCTCCCACCACCAAGCTCGAGGATCCCAGGTCGACTTCAGACTACTATGCTGGCAGCAAGAATTTCAAGCCAGTGGATCTTCACTTGCTGGGCTTCATGGGGGTGGGACCCACTCAGCAAGACCACTTGACTGCCTGGCTTCAGCCCCCTTTCCAGGGGAGTGAACAGTTCTGTCTCGTTGACATTCCAGGCGCCACTGGGGTAAGAAAAAAAACTCCTGCAGTTAGCTTGGTGTCTGCCCAAATAGCTGCCCAGTTTTGTGCTTAAAACCCAGGGCCCTGGTGGTGTAGGTGCCCAGGGGAATCTCCTAGTCTGCGGGTTGCAAAGACCATGGGAAAAGCGTAGTATCTGGGCCAGATAACATGATCCCTTATGCACAGTACCTCCTGGCTTCCCTAGGCTAGAGGAGGGAGTTCCCTGACCCCTTGTGCTTCCTGGGTGAGGTGATGATCCACCCTGTTTTGGCTCACCCTCTGTGGACTGCACCCACTGTCTAACCAGTCCCAGTGAGATGAGCCAGGTACCTCAGTTGAAAATGCAGAAATCACCTACCTTCTGTGTTGGTCTTGCTGGGAGCTGCAAGACCAGAGCTGTTTCCATTCGACCGCTTGCTAGCTGCCCAGAGCATCTTTAAAATACTATTGAAATGCTCTTTTACCCCATAACTATAGGTGAAATTACATATATGTATATTTGTAAATATTTTACACTTTTTATATACAATCTATGAGCTCTAAGAATAAAATACTGTCTGAATAGCATGATTCATCTTTAAGGAAAAAGAAAAAGATCCCATAATTTTAGTCACACAAGATGGTACGTAATAGGATTATGTCGTGCTATGAATCTAGTGAATGCAGTTTAGGATAAATTACAGAATTTCTTTTCTACACAAAGCAGTTTTTTCCAAACAGAGCTTTTATTGATGTTCATACTGTTATTACTTTTTGTTCATTTAATGATAAATTACCAGGTTATCTGAAGCAATAATAAACTAACTTCTCCTTTGATTCTTCTTAAGG
This sequence comes from Pan paniscus, assembly GCF_029289425.2. Taxonomy (NCBI): domain Eukaryota; kingdom Metazoa; phylum Chordata; class Mammalia; order Primates; family Hominidae; genus Pan; species Pan paniscus. The sequence goes on along the minus strand of NC_073253.2, from coordinate 115,041,138 downwards.
CAATTTAAAAAAAAATACAATCTGGAAAATAAATGGAAAAGAGTGTCCTTCTGACTCTCTGAAGTAGTTTTTGTGTTATTCTTTCCCCTCTTCTCATTTTCCCAATCAAAGTAATGGCCCCATCTTTCCACTAACCATCATCTTTTTAACAGCATCTCCTTTATTTCCATGAATGCAGTGAGCAGCAGTTATAGTGAGAATATCAGCAAACAACAGAAACATTATGCCTTTAACCCACCATGACCGAAATGCAGACTTAATGTTAAAATGTAATAAAGCTCAAATTGGAAGGCAGTCTTCTTCATGCCTACAGCCCCTCACTATCTCTGGACCCTGCTGGAATTTAAAACCAGCATCACAACAGGGATGGGCCTGATTCTAATGTACGACATGCCAAACCTGTCCAAAGAGACTGAATATATAAGTTATGTGTACACTACAATTAAAACCATTCCCTGTTGAGCAGGGAAAGAACTGGCTTTTTTTTAAGAGTCCTGTGGACATCCATAGTCCTGTGGATATCCATGGCAGGTAGGGTCCTGTGCCAGAGTCACCTTCTCAATATTGCAGGATCAGAAAGGTCAACTAGAGGGCCCACTGATGCTAGTCAATATATTAAACAGAGCACCTATATATGAACTTATAGCTAGGAACCTAACAGCCTAGTACATGTCTACTGATCAGCACCTTCTTTCTCCAACAAGAACATCTACATAGGGAAACAATTACTGCAATGAGAATGTTCCTGGTGAACATACAATCAGAGCAAGGCGAACTAGATGGATTGGATATCACTGAGACAGAAGAATCATCAGTCAAATGAAAAAAACAAAGAAACATCAGTCTACATTTCCATCTCTACTGCAGAGAAGCACCTGCCAAATCAACTAGTGGGTTAGCTCTTTCTGCTGGATCTCAGTTAAAGGAAAATTTAAGCATTTCTTGTCCATCGACCTCACCTATCCAGATTATACAGTTTCATGTCATTTTTTAACTGAATTATAATTTATAAACAATAAACCGCATTTGTCTTAAGTGTACCACTCCGTGAGTTGTGACAATTTTATAAGCCCATGTAATCTTTACTTCAATAAAGAGAATGATTCCATCACTCCAAAATTTCCATATGCTCTTTTGCACTCTATTGCCACTCTCACTCAGAGACAACCACTATTCTGATTTCTATTACTATAGGTTTATTTTGTTGGTCCTTGAACTTAACATATATAAAATCATATTTACGTCCTCTTTCTGTCTGACTTCTTTTAGCTTGACATAATATTTTTGAGAATCATTGGTTTATTGATTTTATATTTCTTTCCTTTTTACTGCTGCATAACATTCTATATTATGAACAATACCACAATTTGTTTATATATTTGCCTGTTGATGAACAGCTACGTTGCTGACAATTTTTGGTTAGTATGAATAAAGTTGCTATTAATATTCTTGTATAAGTCTTTTGTAGGCATGTAGTTTTGTTTCTCTCTTGAGTAACTCTTAGGATGGAATTGCTGTGTTATAGGGTAGGTATTATATTTAACTTTATAAGCAGCTGTCAAATAGTTTCACAAAAGAGTTGTACAATTTTACATTCCCTCTAGTAGTATATGAGACTTCCAGTAGTTCTACAACTTGCCAATATTTGATATTATCCTCTTTTTTTTAAATTTACTTTAGCCACTCCAATGGGTATATAGTGGTGTCTTATTGTGGCTATATTTTGCATTTCTCTGGTGATCACTGATATACACTCCCTTTTCATGTTCTTATTAGCCATCCTTATCTCTTCTTTTAAGAAATATTCAAGCCTTTTGCTCATTTTTTATTGAGTTAGTTTTCTTTTCATCATTGAGTTGCAGCAATGGTCAGATATACATATTGTAGATATTTTCTCCCAGTCTGTGGTTTGCCTTTCATATTTTACTAATAGTTTTTTATTTCAATAAGAATAAGTATAATGTTTCCATTTCAATAAAGTCTAGTTTATGGCTAGTGCTCTTTTTGCCCTGTGTGTATCCTTTTATTTTTTTTAACAACCTCATATCACAATATTGCCAGGTCATTAAAATATGATTGTTAATAGTTGCATAGTATTTCACCACAAAAATATATGGATTTGCTTATTTTTGTGGAGATATAAGTTGTTTCCAATTTTTCACAAATATAAATAACACTATTATGAACATTCCTTCACAGATGTCTCCGTTCATCATTGTTTTGAAGAGAATGTTACTATGGGGCATACTGAATCAAAAGGGAAATATTTTGAGACATATTGCTAAATTGATTTTACCAATTTGTACCCCCACCAGCAGAGCAAGTGCTTACTCTCAGTTTTAAGCATATTTGCACATATTTATTGGCTTTTCACATTTCTTCTTTTATGAATCAACTTTGCCTCTCTCGAATATCTGGAGGGAGATTTATTAGATGTTAACCCCTTGGATTTTTATGCTACATTTTTTTCAGATTCATTATTAATATTGTCCAGCAGAATTTTAAGTTTTTGTATATCCAGGGCTATCAGAATTTTCCTTTATGTTTTCTGCATTATATTCTGTCTTTACAAAAGTATTTCCCAGAACTAAATCAGGTATACTTATGGATATTAGTGCCAGAGTCTCCCACTACTGATGATCAATGGTGTCAACAAAGTAATGTAAAGACAGAGAGATTAGAAAGATAGATAGATAGATAGACAGATAGACAGATAGATAGATAGATAGACAGACAGATGAGAAAAAGAGATATCAGCAGAAAACAACATGTATCCACTGAGACGCTCTCCACTCACTTTACTGGGTAGCTCTGAGACATGCCTTAAGAACTCTCTGGCTTCCCAAATCAATGGGACCATGTTAGGTTCTCCCAGGAGTCATCTTCCTGTACTCTCTGTGGATCCCTTGGCTTTACCAGGACTTTAGGGACTTCCGTAGCTCACCCACACCCTATGAATGGTTTGCTCAAGTTGTCTGTTCACTCAGCGAAAGGTGAGCAGAGACACAGAACTCCAGTAACGCTCTCCAATAAAATCTTCTCTCTTAGAGTCTCCTTACTTCTCATGTACTCATGATGTGGATGATGAACTAAAAATCACTATATCTGTTTTTAGTACCAATTATTTGAAACTCTTCACAGATGATCTACACTCTTTAAAACATATGATCCTTGAATGCTTTTTGTCCTCAGCTTTGGAACCCAAATTACAATTATGAAACTCATGAAAAAAATAGTATTTAGACTGCTACACCTAAATTAGCTTCTTAATCAAGATTTACCCCTTTCCTAAAGCCCTTGACCACCAATGCTGGAACAAAATGAGAGTCTAATAGCAAGAAGGAAGTATGGGAAGGAGGTTGGGTAAGCAGCCAAGGGTGTCTGTCACAGTGACGGTGTGGTGCTTACTACTGCCTTTAAAAGAAAAGTTTCCCATAGTCAGATTGAGGAATATGGAACTTCTGAGCCAAATTCTTAAATGTATTTAGCAGCCAAATTCTTAATGATATATAATGTCCATTTTTTTGTGCAGAGACATAAAAAGAAGTCTCCCATTCTACAAATCTTCCTGTCTTTTTTGCCTTCTGCTTTTAGTTTTCTTCAAATTCTTTAATACTCCACAGCTTAAGATGTAGGAGAAAAAGCAAAAGGGGAATGGAAAAAGAAGAAGCTTTTGACATCTCCTCAGTGCCTTTGAAACATTCATTTTTATCTATTAGAGATCATAAAAAGCAAGAAGCTAGTGTCTAAGTAGTATAGGCAGGTGTAAAATAACATGTCTCTCTGCTTTTTTCCTCAGCAAGCTGACCTCTTCTAATGACACCACCTGGGTTCCCTTACCCTCTGGCTTCCTCCTTGGTACTGGCAGGAGATGGAGGGTGGGAAAAGGGAGAGGTCAGGGAATTTACTGCTGCATCCCTCCCTGCTGAGTAGAAGTGTGGCAGTGGCTATATTTTTCTCTCAAGGGTAATTTGTCACTCTGGATCTTCTCTTGCAGCTACAATTCTCCCCATTTTCCAATAACTATCACTTCCTTCGTCCCTTTAAGTTCAAGAGGAGCAATAGCTTCCTGCTTCACCATCCTTTGTCAGTTTCTTTAACCTGTCACCCTTGAAAATTGCCCGTTTATTAAACCTTTTCTCTTTTTTTTCACTTACCCTTTTGAATTTTTCATCTGTTTTCTGATGAATACCTAACTGATACCTCAAGTTACAGGTTAAGAAGGTATGTATCTGAGGTCACAGTGGATAAAAGTTCTGAAACACAAGCCAAAAAATAAATCGAGTCACCAGGAATCTGAGTGCCAAGATAAGAACCTGATTCTTCTTACCCAAGATCTGATAAAACAGCAAACCTCTTCTAAGACAAACTGAAGCCAACATTGGTATGGGAGAGAACAATAGTAAATTCTGACAGAAGACACATGTAGAAGAAATTGGTAACAAGGTCAGAGATAAATTACAAGAAAAACTGAACTCCATTCATCTACAGACTACCACCTTATTCTTCTTTTCTCCAAGTCTTCCAGTCCCTATCCTCAAACTTTCTCTTATTCTCTAATTTCATCCATTCTTCTCAAGGCTTCAACCATTACCTCCAGGCAGAATATTGCAGTTAAATGTTTTCTCTACCCTAAACATTACTTGGTTATTTCCTGAGCACTCAAAATTAATTTATCCCAAACCTATTATATCTTCACCCTCTCACAGTAATTGACAACTCCCATTGACTTTCTTATCTCTAGCATCAGCTATCTCCCATTCCTCCACGCTCAACACCTCAGGCATTTCTTATCACCTTCTCCTACAACCCTCACACTAAATCTGTCACCAGATCTTCTGGAATCCAGATGTGAATCATTGTTTATATTCTCATGTGGTTTCAGTCTTCCTCTCCAGCCTCAGTTCCCACCTCTTCTCTTCATGGTCTTCATCCTATTCTTGGAATATAATCTAGGATTTGCCTCTCCATTATTTACTCTAATAGAAGAACATCTTGCTAAGTAATTAGATCTGTTAAAAAAAAATGTAAGGCATAAATGTCAGTGTCACTTCCTTCACAGTCCTTCCTCTCTTTTCTTCCCCCAAGCAAATGATCTCCTCCCTCTCTGAACCTCTATAATATTTGACTTATACTGCTCTTATAGAACTTATGATGCATTATAATCATGTTGTACTTGATTATACAGCACTTTTTTCTGTGCTAGATTGAAAATTGCTTGAAAGCAGGAAAGGTTCTGTTTGTTTTATACTCTGCAGTGCCTATCTTTAATAAATAATTTCTGAATTGGATTCTGTTGCATTGAGTTTTCTGACACACATGTCAAATTGTCTGGCAAAATTATTCCTTAGAAACAAAAATTATCAAAAATCCAAAGTTGTACCTTATTTGTCTTTCTATACCTTGGTATGAAATTCCATTTTTACTATTTAAAAAATAATCAAAGAAAACAAGAATAAATTCACAAACAATATTTAATTTTGACATGTTAACCAAGTCAATCCCTTGTGACAAGGTTTTTGTCTATAGTTCCAGAGTGACAAGCTTTTGTCTATAGTTCAAGTTAATGGGACTTGGTAACAACACATTTTTTCTCTCCATGACAAATTAAGTTATTCTGGACAAACATGCAGTATTTTACCAGCAAAATGAAGCCACTTGTGCCTGCATTACAATTTTATTGAATGGCATATAAATAAGCAGAGACTGAAAAACAAATGTTGTCTTGTGAGGATGTTTTCTGTTTTCACAAATGCACCCACTCTTGCTAAGAACAAATAATTTGGACCTAAAAGTTTCTCCTCAAAAACTTTGAGAATCCTTTAGTTTGATCAATCCTCCTCATATTTTTCTAATTATTTAAGACATTTGCATGAAAATATGTTCTTTGCTTTAGCTATTCATTCTCTTAATAACCATCAACCAGGTATTAGCATTATAATTTTCTGAATAGTTTTTTCCTTAGATTCTCCTACAAAGGCACCAATGCCTGGTTTATATTTTCCCTGAAGCCCTTACTCCCTTAAGGACCATTCTTCATCCTGATATTATTTGAAACCATATGCCATCAGCCCTCTTAATTGCTTTTCAGCTTATTGGCCTATTTCCTCTATTGCCCATTCATCTGTTATCAGTTCCCAAGCTTCTCTTGGAGAGCTTCCCTTCCCCACTCCCTCAGTCCTTGTGGTCTGGATGGGTGGGGCCAATTCCATTCCAAGCTCAAAAATGGGCAGAGCAGTCAGATCACTGCATCCTCTGACTACACTGTTTAGCTCACAAAGGACTAATGAATCAATTTGGACTTACAAATATTAGTCCAGAAACTAATGCAAATTGTTAGAAAAGCAGCTCTCTTTCCATTAGGGTTGGGAAACAAGGCGAATACAGCTCAGAAGCTTCTGAGGAGAGCTCAGCTGAGGATGAAACCAACACAGGAAAACACAATCAAGAGGTGAAGAAAGAGACATTTCTGATACAATTATATGCTTGCCTTTAGAGATGCCTTCTCTGGATTTCAATTAGGTAAGCCCATAATTTGTTTTAATTAAGCCAATTTGTAAGTCAGCAGATTTTCTTTTTAATTAAGTCAGTTTGAATTGATTTTCTGTCACTTGCAAATAGAAATATTGGTATCTGGTATGCCACAGAGCACTCCACACTCTTCAATTGCCTTCCTCTCCGATCTAAGGCCAGTGCTAACCTGGCCTCCTCCCCATCTGAAGCTGACAAAATCATGTCTCTTTACATGATCCAATATATAACCTTCATTCACAAACTCAGGAAACACATCTGAGCTTTATTCTAATTATCCTCTACTTCTCTCTACATACCAGTGCTCTGTGCAATGTCATTTTTTTAATGTGGATTGCCTGATTCATCTCCGAATGTGTTTTAATTCTTTCTGCTTAAAATTATTATAAACAGTCAGAAATAAAAGAAAACATGGAAATAATTCACAGGAAGCATATAAATTAATAAGATCACTGATGAAGGCTTTGAGATACCTGCTAAAAACAATGGCGATTATAAAGTAGACAGAGCAAGTAGCTAGCACAGGTTGAGGAGCATTTAGAAGGGCCCCACCTCACTCTGAAACTGTATTACCTTGCTGTTTATTCTTTTTTCTGTGGAACCACAGGAAGTATTAACCATTAATACTCCCACTGTTTAAGTTATAAAAAAGTGAGCTGAGTACTGACACATTGATCATGTTTTGTACACTAAAAATCCAGATACATTCATGATAATCATAAGCATATTCATAAAATAGATAAGAAGGTTAAGAAGATAAAACAGAAAATAAGAAATGAAAACATGAGTATTCAAGAAAATCTGCTATACATGGATTCCAAAGGATATCACCATTCAGCTCCATATTGCAATAAATAAAATTTTCAATATGTATGACTGATATACCTTTAGAAGATCTGAATTTTTCTAGTTGAAATTATAAAATACTAGAATAGAACTTGAAATAAACTACTCTGCCTTGCCAAAAGCAAAAAAAAATTTGAGAAATATAAATTTCCCAAGCTTCATTTTCTTCATCAAGCCTATTGACAAGAGACTTTATATTATTTCTGACTTTCATCCCACTATTCAGAAAAGATAATCGAAGCAACCTTAATAATAGATCAGTCTCATTAATAAAACCTCTGCTCTACTCCAATTTACATGAGCTTCATTATGAAAAGTAATTGGGCACACTGAATTTACTGTGGGAGTCAGCTAATGCTGAATACAAAACCACAGGGAAATTTAGGAGGAAGGCTAGATGCAAGGTCAAGTATGTTGTAAGAAAGCTGAGTAGTCCTCAGAAGAAAAAGAAAATTGGGTATACATAAAGGCCCTCAACCTAAAATTAAGCTTTAAATTTTGAATAAATAAATGCCTTACTGGACAGAAAAGTCTAGTCCCCCAAACCAAAAGAGCAAAAGAAGATGATTTTGTGACAGTGGCATTGACTTGACATCAATGCCATAATAATTAAAAACAGGTTAATGGCTAATTTTACTATCCCTCCTCTTGTATCTCCCATGTTCCAATTAGGCAGTTAAGGTAGCTGTCAGAGCTAGGACTGCTGACAAGAGTTCCAGTTGCATCTCTGTTACACAGTTAACTTTAAAAGCTTTTAATTTCACATGCAACGCCAAACAGACTTTTAAGTGAATGAGATCACTGATGCTCTATTCCAATACAATATTCCTAGTTCAAAATGCATATGGGAAGACATTTGGCTACAAATTTTTAAATAGCAAGTGCTAAGGTTATAAGATAACATTAGTATTCCTTCTTCCCCGATCATGTTATTGAAAAATGATAAGGAACAACAGTTAGAATTCACTCCAGTTAAGGGTGTATACGAATCAGAATAATGTGTACATTCCTTTACTTGGCATTTAGAAGTAAGTTTCAAAGACGTATATTTTGCCCTCACTTGGAGACTGGAAATTGAAACACTGGTATATATCAGATATGCAAAATTGGTATATATCAGGGAAGATTCTGAAGTCATGTATTAAGAAGTAAGGCACTACATGTACATATTATGTGTATGTTTGTAAACACACACAGGCCACACACACACACAGAATATGCATGCCTGACCAAAAATAGCACTTTGTAGACGGATCTCTCCTCCAACAACATATATTCTACCAAATCCTCTGTGTCTGTTCAAGTTCTACTTTCTCTGTTGTCTTCCCTAATAAATCCAGACCATGTCTATTCTTTTTCTCAAAAGCAATTTCTACTTCACCACCACCATCACACATTTATCAAGAAATACAGGACCTTATTCGTAAAGCCAATAGAATTTCCCTAAACCTGAAATAGTTTAAAGCTAGTTACAAAGACAAGATGCAGACATAAAAAGTATAAACAGCAGCCTTGAAGTAACTGGATTATGGGGTGGGTGAAAACAGGAATGAAAAGGAAGATGGGATCACAGAGGCAGGGATAGCCAGAAGTGGAAAAGGTTTATGGAGGAGGAAGCACTCAAGTTTGTCCTTGAGGAAGGGCCCTTCTCAAAGTTCCAGAGTGGAACGAAGAGCCCTGGCAGTAGGAATAAGATGTGGAGACAGATGGACCAATACAGGACAGTCAGGAAGGTGTAATGTGGGCTGCACCTAGCAGCCTCCCTTAAGGGAAGCTCACATGTTCTCTTCGTCTGTGGATTCATCAGTTACTAAATGTGATATTACCTGTGCTTGATATAAACATCACTAACCAAAGACTAAAAATACAATAGCAGGCACTTCTAAAAAATTTCAGTAGCATTAGAAAGACAGAAAAAAAAGGATGCCAAACTCATGCCCACACTAACTGGGGTTCACTTATACTGCTTGTCTAAATTTGGGCAATGCACTCAATAGTTGCAAATGAGTCCAATTAACTCTCACATTCGAAGTAGGAGCCTTTCACGTATGAGCCATAACATAGACAGTAAAGGGGGAATAAAATTTCCTTAAAAGTTACAGTTGAACTTGAAATCTTCAGTGCATGAGTTGAACTAAACTAAAGCAACCTAAAAAACAAACAAGGTTAACTCCCAAGTGCTAGTTACTATCCTTGATGAAAACATGGATAAATTCACAATTTAGACCTTGTTAAGAGCAACTCTGCTAAAACCAAAGCTTCCATACAGACAACCCAGTGAGTCTCAATCTTGGTTGCATGTTAAACGCACTTGGAGAGCTTTTAGCACCCAGTCAGGACAGGTCCTTACCTGATCCATTAAACCAGAATCTTCAGGTATGGAGCTCAGGCAGGGTGATTCTCACAAGCAGCAGAGTTGAGAATCACTGACATCTCCCCCTCTTACAACCATCAGTGGCCTTACCAGATTAGGAAGAGTTCATCAGTTTGTTCATCATCACTTTGTGGAAATGGAGTTGATCACAGCATAGCATAGATAAGCTTTTTAACTTTTGTCCTAGTGAGCAATAATTGGAATAATTCACTAAGTAATTCACTAAGTAAAAGAACCAGTAAAAATTAAGTAGTCATAGCTTTTAAGGAAAGTGGCAAAAGAAGGCAATTGAGCCAAGAAAAAGTAAAAGTAATGAAACATTTTTGGAAATAAAATATCTGGGCCAGGCACAGTGGCTCCCATTTGTAATCCCAGCACTTTGGGAGGCCAAGAAAGGCGGATCACCTGAGGTCAGGAGTTCCAGACCAGCCTGGCCAACATGGTGAAGCCCATCTCTACTAAAAATACAAAAATTAGCTGGGCATGGTGGTGCATGCCTGTGATTCCAGCTACTTGGGAGGCTGAGGCAGAAGAATCACTTGAACCCAAGAGGCTGTGGTTGTGGTGAGCCGAGATTAAGCCATTGCACTCAAGAGTGAAACTCCATCTCAAAAAAATAAATAAATAAGAAGAAAAGAAATAAAATGTCCTGAAATTTACAAGTGTGTCTAATGGTTCATATTAACTCATTCACTTAATGTTTAGGGTGATAGATATATTAACCATCTAACAACATAATACTGATTTTTAATTCTTACTAGAGGCCACTAACAGTACTAAACATATTTTATATTAAAATTATTTAATATTATAATCTTATGAGAGAACATACCCCATCTTAAAGATGAAGAAATAAGGTTCATAATGATTACATGATTTTTGCCTAATATAACCTGGCTAGTGACCAATTTTCTAACTTCTAACTGCCTCAAGAGCAATTCAGTTCAGTTATCACAAACCACTGTTATCCAAGGCTTAGCCTACAGTCCTGACAAAGATGTGTTGGGATTAGATATGAATTGTTACAAATGACTTTTGAATCTATTTACCCTTAATTCATGGCAAAACTTGCAGGACTTTTCATTTATAAGGAAATTCAGCCAGGGTGATTATAATTTCTGACTTATTGGGTGGGCATTTAAATATTCCTGCCAGTTTCAAACTCCCTTTCCTTTAGGTTGATTTCACTTAGGGACCCAGTTTGTCAAGAAGTTCCAATGTGTTTGGAATAAGAAAGACTGGCACTTGATTTTGGGTGCCAATTCTTTCCACAATAATAATCTTTCAAACATCGTTCATTTTCAAAATAGAGGGGTTCTTATAACAAGCCAGACCTTCAACTCAGATTTAAGGAAAAGGATCATACTGAAAAGCTTCATGTGATGGCTTCAATACTTTCTTGAAAGTGTGCATAGGCATTAACAAGGCTCTGTAAATGAGTGATTGCATTCTGTTTATAGAATGCAGAACTGAGGTACACACTCCAATCTAACTCATCCAAGAAGGGGCAAAGCAGAGAATAAAAACAACTCCCTATGAATAGCACTAGGCCCCCATCCCAAGAGTACTCTGCTATTTAATTTAAAGCCTGGCTCACTCTACTTTTCCATTCAAATGCCAAGAGAAAACAAGCTGAACGGTTCAAGCTTGAAGATGAGAATGGGGCTCCCATAAGAATGAAGGAAAAACCATTTCAACACTGAAGATAGGCCCTCTATAAACCCTAATGTGGTTTTCTCATTTGTTGCGTGGCATATTGGTCTGCTCCTCTTAATTTATTCCAACTGTTTCTCCTGAAAAATACAAGGTTTGCAATTTGCTAAGGGCCTCAAAAAGCACAAAGAAATGGTAAATCATTGAATGATGATTACCAAGTCAAAGGAATGAATATTGCTTTTACTAGAAGACACAGGAATGGTTATTGGCCATTTGTCATGCTAGATAATAGATTATTTCTTTCTATGCACAAAAACTTGACAATTTCATGATTATATACTCCAAATGTATTGCATGCACAAGTATTAAAATATGAAGTGTATAATCTCAGGATATGTTGTTTTCTGAATATGATAATTTTAATTGGCATGAAATTTGCATTTCATATAACTTTAAGTCTGAATATGAGCATATTTGATAGGAATCCAGTATCACTCATCATTTTTCTTTATTTTGTATTCACATCTTGATTTAAAAAAACAGAAATCTATAATGCTAAAATCGTAATTTTAAAATGTCTCTATCAGCTTGCTAATCTTTCAGACTGAAGTGTAGATAAGTACATTTTAGTAATATTGGTTTAAAACACAATTAAGGCTGAACTTTTATATATTTTTCCATTTAAATGTTCACACTTCCTTTATATGCTTATAGATTAATTCATTTCTACATTTTTTTTCCGACACAGGCTCTCATTCTGTCTCCTAGGCTGGAATGCAGTGATGCAATCACAGCTCACTGTAGCCTCAACCTCCCAGTCTCAAGCAATCCTCCCACCCCAACTTTCTGGGTAGCTGGGACTAAAAGTGTGTGACACCACAGTCAGCTAATTTTTTGATTTTTCATAGAGATGAGGTATCACTATGTTACCCAGGCTGGTCCCAAACTACTGGACTCAAGTGATCTTCCCACCTCATCTTCCCTAAGTGTTGGGATCACAGGCATGAGCCACCATACCCACCCTCTACATCTTTTTAAAGCAAAGAGAGAGATAAAGAAAGAAAACCTCAGTGCTTAGAACAATGCCAACGTAGTGAAAAAAAAACTGAAATAATGAAAGGAAAAGGAAAAAATTTATGCACATATTTCAGGTTAATATCTTTTCCAAGAAAAATATTTTTTTTAAAAAAGAGTGAACAACAGATTGCCTACTAGGTGCATCTCCTCCATTAAAATGATTAAAGAACAAAACAGAGTATCTGAAGTGTCATGATAAAATAAAAGCTGTTCATACTCACATTACAGTCTGCCACAATTTTTTTTAAAGTCAGTTTTTTTTTTTTAATTTCCATAGGCTTTTGGGGGAACAGGTGGTATTTGGTTACATGAGTAAGCTCTTTTATCAATATTTTATTTCCATAGGTTATTGGGGAATAGGTGGTGTTTGGTTACATGAATAAGTTCTTTAGCGGTGATTTGTGAGATTTAGGTGCAACCACCACCGAGCAGTATACATTGCACCCTACTTGTAGTCTTTTATGCCTAACCCCCTCCCATCTTTTCTCCAAGTCTCCAAAGTCCATTGTGTCATTCTTATGCCTTTGCGTCCTCATAGCTTAGCTCCCACTTATGAGTGAGACCATACGATGTTTAGCTTTCCATTCCTGAGTTACTTCACTTAGATTAAGTCTCCAATATAATCCAAGTTGCTGTGAATGCCATTAATTCATTCCTTTTATGGCTGAGTAGTATTCCATGATATATACATACCACAGTTTCTTTATCCACTCGTTGACTGATGGGCATTTGGGCTGGTTCCACATTTTTGCAATTGCAAATTGTGCTGCTATAAACATGTGTGTGCAACTATGTTTTTTGTATAATGGCTTATTTTCCTCTGGGTGCATACCCAGTAGTGAGATTGCTGAGTCAAATGGTAGTTCTACTTTTAGTTCTTCAAGGAATCTCCATACTGTTTTCCACAGTGGTTGTACTGTAGCAGGACGAGCCGCAGACAAAACCTCTCAGACACTGAGTTGTAGAAGGAAGGGCTTTATTCAGCTGGGAGCATCAGCAAGCTACTGCCTTAAAATCCAAGCTCCCCAAATGCACAGTTTCTGTCCCTTTTAAGGGCTCACAACACTAAAGATTTCACATGAAAGGGTTGTGATTGATTTGAGCAAGCAGGCGGTACGTGATGGGGCTGCATGCACCAGTGGTCAGAGAGAAACAGAACAGGGCAGGGAGTTTCACAATGTTCTTCTATACAATGTCTGGAGTCTATGAATAACATTGGTTTCTAAGTTATGAGTTGATTTTTAACTACTGGGTTTAGGCCAGGCAGGCCCAGACCTGGTTTCGGGCCTGGCGCCCAGCTGCCTGTCTTGGGTTTTACGTCCTTAGTTTTTTTTAAAAAAAAAACAGGTACTGAGTATGAAACAATATAAAACAATATGACAGGGTCTCTCTCTTCCCTCAGTACTAGTTCCCACCAGCAGTGTAAAAGTGTTCCTGTTTACCATACCCATGCCAACATCTATTTTTTTTTTTATGGCCATTCTTGCAGGAGTAAGGTGGTATCACATTGTGGATTTGATATGCATTTCCCTGATCATTTGTGATGTTGAACATTTTTTCATATGTTTGTTGGCCATTGTATATCTTCCTTTGAGAATTGTCTATTCATGTCTATTCATGTCTATTTTTATGGGATTGTTTGTTTTTTTCCTGCTAATTTGTTTGAGTTCCTTGTAGATTCTGGATATTAGTCCTTTGCTGGATGTACAGATTGTGAAGATTTTCTCCCACTCGCTGGGTTGTCTGTTTACTCTACTGACTGTTCCTTTTGCCATGCAAAAGGTCTTTAGTTTAATTAAGTCCCAAATATGTTTCCCCAATTTTTAGATTTCTCTTCTTCCTCAAGAATGCCAATTATTCTTAGGTTTGGTTGTTTAACATAATCCCGAACTTCTGCGGGGCTTTGTTCACTTTTTAAAGTTCTTTTTTCTTTGTCTTTGTTGGATTGGGTTAAATCAAAAACCTTGTCTTTGAGCTCTGAAGTTCTTTCTTCTGCTTGTTCGATTCTATTGCTGAGACTTCCCAGAACATTTTGCATTTCTCTAAGTGTGTCCTTTATTTCCTGAAGTTGTGACTGTTTTTCATTTATGCCATCTATTTCACTGAAGATTTCTACCCTCATATCTTCTATCATTTTTTTTTATTTCCTTAAATTGTACTTCTCCTTTCTCTGGTACCTCCTTGATTAGCTTAATAATTGACTTTCTGAATTCTTTTTCAGGTTAAATCAAGGATTTCTTCTTGGTTTGGATCCATTGCTGGTGAGCTAGTGTGATTTTGATGGTGGGGGGTGCTAAAGAGCCTTGTTTTGTTATGTTACCAGAATTGTTTTTCTGGTTCCTTCTTATTGGGGTAAGCTATGTCTGAGGGAAGATCTGGGGCTCAAGCCTGCTGTTTACATTCTTTTGTTCTGCTGTTCACCATGGGGTGCTCCCTTGATGTAGTACTCTCCCCCTTTTCCTAGGATGTGACTCCCTGAGAGCTGAACTGTAGTAATTGTTATTTCTTTTCTGGATCTAGCCACCCAGCAGGGCTACCAGGCTCTGGGCTGGTACTGGGAGTTGTCTGCAGAGTCCTGTGATGTGAATCATCTTCAGGTCTCTCGGCCACGGATACCAGCAACTGTTCCAGTGGAGGTGGAAAAGGAGTGAAATGGACTCTGTGAGTGTCCTTAGTTTTGGTTGTTTAATGCACTATTTTTGTGCTGGTTGGCCTCCTGCCAGGAGGTGGTACTTTCAAGAGAGTATCAGCTGTGGTAGAATATGGAGAATCAGGAAGTGGGCAGCGCCCTCGAACTCCCAACAGAATATGCTCTTTGTCTTCAGCTACCAGAGTGGGTAGGGAAGAACCATCAAGTGCGGGCAGGGTTAGGCTTGTCTGAGCTCAGACTCTCCTTGGGCAACTCCTGCCCAAGGGGTGGGGCCATGGCTGCTGTGGGGAATGGGAGTGTGGTTTCCAGGTCAATGGAGTTATGTTCCCAGGAGGATTATGGCTACCTCTGCTGTGTCATGCAGGTTGTCAGGGAAGTGGGGGAAAGCCAGCAGTTACAAGCCTCACCCAGCTCCTATACATCCCAAAAGGCTGGTCTCACTCCCACTGTGCTCCCCCTGAGTTTGTTTCCAAGTAGTGGGTGAGTATGGCTGAGAACTTGCCCCAGGCTACCAGCTTTCCGTCTGAGAAAGCAAGCAGGGCTTTCACGCCTCCCAGCCTGTTGAGTCTGCATTGAATTCACACCCTCCCCCGAATTCTGGCCAGGAGACTTCGCCTTTGGTTGGAATTGTTACCAAGTTTAGCTGGAGGTTTCCTTCTCCCTGTGGTCTCTTCCCAGTTACTCTGGCAGCCCTCCTCAAGGACCCCTGTGAGAGAAGTCAGAAATGGCTTCTCTGGGGACCCAGAGAGACCACAGGGCTTTTCCCGCCGCTTCTTACACCCCTGTAGTTCTCTCAGCTCTCTAAACTGACTCAGATCCAGGTAAGGTCAAATCCATTTTCCATGATCTATACCTCCAGGTTCCCCAGTGAGGGTGTGTTTGGGGGCAGACAATCCTCTTTTCCCACTGTCACAGTTTGGGCACTCACAGTATTTGGGCTGTTTCTTGGGTCCTGCAGAAGCAATCCGCTTCCTTCAGAGGGTCTGTGGATTCTCTCAGCTTTCCTAGTATATTCCTGCAGCAGTTCTGTAGCAAAAGTTCACAATGTGAGCCTTTACGTGTCCGTCCGAGCTGGAGCTGCAAGCTGGTCCTGCCTCCTATCCACCATCTTGCTAAGATCCCTGATTCTTAAAAGCAGTTTTAAAGTTCTTCATTGTTCATTCTTCTTTGGGCCCATTTATCTTAGTTATTAAAGTCACTAGTAGCACAGGATCATGCAGAAAAAGTGCCTGCTGCTATGGTTGTATCCACATAAACAAACCAGTTAAGTATCTGTTGAATTGCTGGATACATCAGGCCAAAATTCCAAACTAGTTCCAGCTTTAAATCATTTTACTTAATTGCTGTGGTGACTGATCGATCTCTCAAACTTGTTAATCTGTGTAGACATGACCTATATTATGGCTGAGGTAAAAAAACCAGTAACTGAGAAGTTGACAGCAGCATAATTGAATTCAACAACATAAGAGGGGCATAAACTCTACCATCTCTCAATCTAAGAACCAATTCTCACAGCTCTATCAACTGGTAGGCTGGACAAAATGAAGAATTTCTAACAATATTTCATTATTCTGACAAAAAAATTAGATATGTAACTGCCCAAGAAGTCCTCAAAAAAGCATATTTAAATTTATATATTTATTTATATATATTTAAATTTATATATTTACATCCCCAGTGGGGATGTTACCAGAGGGTCCTTGCTCCCAGAGCTCGCCAGATGGTGGTGGGCTGCTTCCAAGATGGCAGCGGGCTGCTTCCAAAATGGTGGCAAGCCTTGTGTTCTCTGACCTGGGATTCTTGGCCTCAGGGATTCAAAGGAATGGAATCTTGGGCCATGCAGTGAGTGTTATAGCTCTATTAGAAGCCGTGGGTCACGGAAGAGAACCGTGGAACCTAGTGACGAGTGTTCAGCTCAATTAGGATGAACCCGGGCACTTAGCCATGCAGGAACAATGGCAAGCCTCTAGCCCGATCGGGAGCAGCAATGGGCGCCTTGCTGGATCAGAAGCACAGCGGACACCCTGCCGGATCTGGAGGGATGGAAGTCAGTGGCGGGTCTGTGAGGGTGGCAAACAGCAGTGGCAGATGGCGAGCGAAAGCTCAGCTCCAGCCGTGACAAACACAGACCACAAGAGCGTGCAGTTGCAAGATTTAGTAGAGTGAAAACAGAGCTCCCATACAAACGGAGGCAACCAAAAGAGTGTACCCGATGCCGGCTCGATTGCCTGGGTTTATATCCCGATGATTGTCCCTCCAGCTAAACTGTTAGTCAATAGATGATTGGCTATTTCTTTACTTCCTGTTTTTGCCTAATCAGCTTTTTAGTGAGCTCTCTTTACCACCTGATTGGTCGGGTGTGAGCTAAGTTGCCAGCCCCATGTTTAAAGGTGGATGTGGTCACCTTCCCAGCTAGGCTTAGGGATTCTTAGTCGGCCTAGAAAATCCAGCTAGTCCTGTCTCTCAGGCGCAGGCAATACAAAGTCCCTGAAGGGTGAATGAGTATGCTTGGTGTGCAAAGAATAGCAAGGAGGCCATTGTGAGAGTGAAGTGGAGTGGAGTGAAGTGGAGTGGATACGGGAGAGAGTAAAAGATAAAGGCAGAGAGGTAATGAGAGCGGAAGAGGAAATCCCCCTCTTTTTCTTGTTCCTTTCTTTGATTTTATTCTGGTTCCCTAGCACCACCACTCTTAGGGTGGTTATACTACCCCCTTAATTCCACAAACAAATTAACTTTACACAGCCACTGTTTATATCATTGTGCCATTTATGCATAGAAGTTGTTTGGTGTGTTGGATTACTCTGTCTGATAACTGACTTGTCCTGCCAGGTTGGTAGCCCTAAGCTAGTGGATTTTCTTCCAAGAATATGAAAGCAAAATATGCTTCGGTATAATATTGTGTAAAAACTTAATTGTATTTTCTAATATATCAGAGAGACACCAGCTGCTATTAAATAAAACTTCCTGAATTATCACTGTGCTGGCATTTTTTTTTGTCTGTTTTTTAGAAAAAAGTCTATTTTTTTAAGATTTTTACAAGTCTGCTTTCTACAGTGTCTTTTAAATTAAACATACTGTTACATCTTATGATCATTTAAATTCATAATTTTGCTCATCAATCCTAGATATATTGAATTCAGGTTGATAATTTAAGAAATAGTGAAGATATTAAAGATCCCCTTTTATTCTGTAACTTTGCTCCTTAAATATTTGGCACAGTGGTATTTTACTTTGGTTTTGCTATTCAGAGGACAGTCTTGATATATGAACATGAAATTTTAGGAAATGTCATGAATAAATGTAATCTAATTCCATTCAAACCACATTTATTGAGTACCTACTATCTTCCATGATTGGTTCTAATATTTCTCAATACAGCAAAGACCAAAACTGCCAATGGTGCTGTCAGGATGAAGCTTTTCATTCTATTACGGTTGTCACAATAAAATGAGTAAATGGACATCAAGTAATAATAAATATTTTGAAGGAAAAAGAATAGAGTAAGGGGAATTCATGAGGTTGAATAAAATACTCTTTATATATGGAGGGAAGAAAATTCCTCTTTATTAGAAAGATATTTAAGCTGAGATATAAAAGAAGGAAGAAAGCAAACCAAGCAGTATGAGGGGCAGTGAGGAAGTTCTAGACAGTGGGGACAGGCAACACAAAGGCCCTGAGGGTGAATGAGTATGCTTGGTGTGCAAAGAATAGCAAGGAGGCCAGTGTGAGAGTGAAGTGGAGTGGAGTGAAGTGGAGTGGATACGGGAGAGAGTAAGAGATAAGGGCAGAGAGATAATGAGAGTGGAAGAGGAATGGGGAATAGATCATGTTAGGCATCACAGGCTAAAATAACAGTTGTAGAAATATGAAGCCAGCAGAAGATTTTAAAAAAGAAAACTGTCATCTGCCTCCCATTTTTAAATGCTATATGGAAAATTAATTTTAAAGACCGAGTTAGAGAAAAGAGATACATTAAGATACTGTTGCACTTCTAGGCAAAAGATGAGGATACCTTGGGCCAGCATAGTAGTGGTAGAAGTAGTGAAAAATAATTTGACTTGAGAGAGACTTTGCAGGGAGAATTCTTTAAAACATTGTAGATGGATTATTGCATGTGAAGAATGAGAGAAAAAGAGGTGCAAGGATGACTCCAAAACTTTTGCCTGATCAACTGGAAAAAATGGAATTTCCAGATACTAAGAAAGAAAATAGAGAAACAAGTATAGAGAAATAATTAAGAATTTGGCTTTGAATAAAATTTGGGATTCCCAGTAGTCATTCACGAGGGGATAGATGTTGAATAGGAAGTTGGCTGTGCAAGTCCAGCACTTGGTATGCGATTTGGACTAAAAATACAAAATTAGCAATATCAGTATATAGATAATATTTGGTTTGGTTGGAGTAAACAACTCCAGCAGTGACAATTATGAAGAAGAGAGAGGACTAAGGACTGCAGGACTGCATTGAAAACCATTATTTTTCCATACTCAGAAAGCTGGCAAAAGGTGAGAAGGAAACCCCAATTTTTATATAATTCAGTATACTTCTTAATGTTAGAGAGCTCTTTTATAGCTATATACAATTGGTAGTTATAATAAGTCCTCTCACTTTCAGAAGAACCAGTACTAATAGAGCTGACACCTAATTTATTTGCTTGCTAAGCATCAGCTGCTAATCCCAGCTGATCTGAATCTGAATGAAATTAGTTTGAGGCAGAGTTGGACTTTACTAAAGGACATTGTGCCTTTGAATGATGTTTTTTAAGATAGACCAAAGGCTCCCCCCAGACACCTGGTGTTTCAGAAATTGATAGGGCTGCTCTACAGAGTAGTTTGATTCCAATGCAAGTTCCTCAAGAAAGCCACAAGCCTGGGATTTCATTATTTAGCCTACCAAGCATCCACTTTTGAAATCAGGACAAATCATTTATTCATTAGTATCCCATTGTAGCAGCCAAGACAGTCCCAATGATCCTAAACTCTTGGCATTAAGACTTTCGTAGTCCCCTCTCACATTGAATAGGGCTGACCGATATAACAAATAAGATATTGTGGAAATATTGGCATATAACTTAAGAGGCTACATCATGAAAGACATCAGAGCATCTACATTGCTCTCTTGAATTACTCAGGGGAAGCCATCTGCCATGTTTCAAGAACCATCAAGCAGCCCTAGAGAGAGACAAAAACCACTTAGCAAGAAGCTGATGCTTCCTTCTTACAGTCAGTGAGAAACTAAGATTGCCTATCAATAGCCATGTGAGTGAGCTATCTTGGAAGCAAATCCCCAGCCCCATTCAAGCCTTAAGATGACTGCAGCCTTGGCCAACACCTTATCAATACCTTGACTGTTGCTGGGCGCAGTAGTTCATGCCTGTAATCCCAGCACTTTGGGAGGCCCAGTCGGGCAGACCACGAGGTCAGGCGATCGAGACCATCCTGGCTAACACAGTGAAACCCCGTCTCTACTAAAAATACAAAAAAATTAGCTGGGCGTGGTGGTGGGCGCCTGTAGTCCCAGCTACTCGGGAGGCTGAGGCAGGAGAATGGCGTGAACCTGGGAGGCAGAGCTTGCAGTGAGCTGAGATCGCGCCACTGCACTCCAGCCTGGGCGACAGAGGGAGACTCCGTCTCATAAAAAAAAGAAAAAAAATACCTTGACTGTAACTGCAAGAAACACCCTTAGCCATAACCACCCACTAAGAACACCTGCTAAGCTTCTCCCAGATTTCTGATCCGTGGAATCATAAAGCCCTGTTGTTGTTCTAAGTTTACTTGGGAAGCTTTGAAAATATTCATGCTTGGTTTCTATCCCCAGAGATTCTGACTCAATTGGCCTGGGATACGGGCTGGACAACAGGATTGAGTCTATCATCAAAGTTATGGTGTTCAAACAATATGTCACTCAATTTCAGATGAGTTATGGAGCCAACCTGACCTACTAGACATTTACTTCTTTCCAAAAGTGAGAGGCAGGGCAAGTATTATATGGGTCATGGTGTTCTAGATGTGGACTCTGCAAAAAGGGTCAACATAGGTGGTACATTTCCCATCATTTGCTGCTAATTCTATTAAAGCACATTAAAATGGAGACCAAGCCTAAAGAATCCCTGAGCAGACAAAGCCAGTTAGGCCCTCATAAGGAACCTTAACCTTTCTTGCTTTGCAAACATAAGTGAAACTTAACTTGAGCTATTTCTTGTAAATGCCTCAGTTAAAGAAAAACAGAATTTAAGCTCGACAAGTCAGAAGCAACCAACAAACATATACTTATGTAACTAGGCATTTTCCAATGGGATACACCAAATAAGGCAACTGTATGACTGCAACCAATCAAATATTTTCTTTGCATTACTTTTGCGTTTGTCCTGTAAAAGCCTCCCACTTGTATTCCCTCTGTGGATCTCCTGAACCACTTCTGGTTTGAAACTGCTACTGTTTGATTCATGAATCACTGTTTGCTCAAGTAAACTCTTTAAAATTTTACTGTGCCTCCCTTTACTTTTTAACAATCCATGCAGGGCAAATAAACGTATGGCAGGAGGTACAGAGGAAAATCCAGCTAGATGTGGGCTGTTTTCCACCTGATCTCAGCTTACATACCACCTAACGTATGCTGCCATATCCCTTCCATTTCATGAGGGATGACCTTAACTATTTCCTTTCTTTCACTTCGACTTCTACTGTATTTAATCCTCCTTGCATTCCCACATGCATACACACTACACACTTACCTGTTAGGATACTTTCAGCAGCAAGTAAAGAAAACCCAACTCAAGCAGCTTAAAAATAAAGAAAGTGTATTCTCTCATATAACACAAAGCTTAGAGGTAATTGAGTGGTTTATTGGCATAATGCACTCAGGATCATTCCATCTCTGCTATACTCAGGTGTTGTCTAAAGCTTCAGACTAATTTATTGAATGGACATGGACAACTGCCTCAGCTTCAGACATGAAGACTGAAAGAACAGAACAGAGAAATTCTCTTCCAATGTATCCTCTCTTATCGGGAAAGGAAAAAAAACGTTTTACACATGCACACATACACACACACACAGAAAGCCTCGCCACACATCTCATTGGTGGAAAAAACTAAGTTATGTGCTCATTCCAACCATTAACAGGAAAAAGAATAGGAAAACATAATTGCTAAAGCTATGTAGCACTTAGTCCCAGTGAGTTAAAGATAAGATCACACACACACTTCATATTATCAATGTCTGCTGAAATACTTTAAATTGCATATAACAGATACATATCAGTTAGCTGTTGCCACAGTAATGCTGCAAAACATAGACATGAAATCTCAGTAGCATAAAACAAAGTCATGTATGTCTCAGGAATCTACAGGTTAGCATGAGAGGTTTGGTTCTGCTAAACTCAACTGAACTCACACATCATTGATTCTTTTGACAGCCAACTAATCTAGACTGGGCTTGGCAAATGGTGCTGATTCAAGTTGTGGTTCCAGCTGGACTTTGATACTCACTGAAGGTTGAGCAATTCAATAGGTATTCATTCTAGGGTGCAGGATAAAGGAACAGAAGGTATCAAGGAGGTAACAGCAAAAGCATGAGAAGGCAGGCAGAAATGCAATGTCTTCTAAGGTCTAAACTAAAAACTGACACACTCCCACTTCTACTCACATTCCATTAGACAAAGCAAGTTATGGCTAAGCTCAAAGTCAAGGTACGAGGAAGAACACATTGCAACTGTGGGAAGGACGGCAAAGCCACAAGGCAAAAGGTTTGGATGTAAGGGGAGGTTAAGAATAGAGGCCAGTATTTCTATTTACCACTGATACTAAATCTAGTTCTGTCAACCAAAAATAAAATTATTGGAAAAATATTGAGGACTCTCAGCATTGATGAAAACTTAAGGATCAGGCTTAGAAAATATATATCTGAAAAACCAAGAAGCCAGAAGCACACAAACATTTTCAGCAGTATTAACCTGCCAGGATATTTCCACCACAGGATTTTCAACATCACTGCCACTTCTGCGAAGGAAACGCTATCATCCTTTCTTTTATTTACTCATTCAAGATTTAAAATCCTCGGCAGGAGCATCCAATCAACTCAGGCTGGGTTATGTCTAGGCAGTATTATCAGGATCAGAGAAAAAGAGGACCTAGCCCTTTGCGTTTTCATATTGAGAAGTGGACACTGACCCCATCAAGATAACATCTAATTAGGGATTCTCCTAAGATATAAGGGGTCTTAGATGCCAGAGAGACAAAGACACAATGTTCAATGGCTACATGGAACTGGAATGAAATAGGAATTCGGTGAATGAAGGAAGGACTTCCAACTTCCTCGAAACATCCCTCATTAAGGGAAGTATTTCCTGTTCACCAACAGGAGGGGGAATCTTTTTTTTTTTTTTTTTTTTGAGACGGAGTCTTGCTCTGTTTCCCAGGCTGGAGTGCCGGGGCGCGATCTCAGCTCACTGCAAGCTCCGCCTCCAGGGTTCACGGCATTCTCCTGCCTCAGCCTCCCGAGTACCTGGGACTACAGGCGCCCGCCACCACGCCCGGCTAATTTTCTATATTTTTAGTAGAGACGGGGTTTCACCGTGTTAGCCAGTATGGTCTCGATCTCCTGACCTCGTGATCCACCCGCCTGGGCCTCCCAAAGTGCTGGGATTACAGGCGTGAGCCACTGCGCCCGGCCAGGAGGGGGAACCTTTAGATCATTCATTATAAATCCTCTGAGGCCTAGCCAGCACCTACTGGCAATACACATTTGAACAACAATTTCTTTGGGATTATGGAGGAAAAAGTCTGTTAGCCTTACAAATGTTTTTATAATAGTTTTATGCTGCTGAATAGACTTAAGGAAATCAAATATGTTTCCAGTTTTGCACTCAGCATTTAAATAGTCCGATGTACAAGCAAGAGATATATGGTTACCTCATGTTTAAACATACTCAGGAAAAACCACTGGGCATTGAAATGTACTGCCTCAAATGAATTTTTATGCTGAGAGGTCTACACTAATGTGATAGGTCTTCAATTCTACTCGTGGCTGTAGGAAATCTATAAATTCAAATCACTATTATGCTTAAATAATGCAATTGCACTCAAGGGACATAGACTGTAATATCGGATTAGGTCATGAGATTAATGGATTCGGAGGGTCTCATTTTTTTCCTCCATAATTCATTTTTGGACTAAATGTTTATAGTAAATCAAGTCTGTGTCACAAAATAGCCATTTGGGTTAGTGAACAGAAGTGGAACAGCAGCAGAAAGGAAAATTAGAAAAGGGAAGGGAGGAGCGAGAGTTGGCAAGGGAAGGGGGTAAGAAGGAGGCAAAGGGAAGGAAAAAAAACGCCTCCTGTCCATCACCTCTCACTACTCTCAGGCATGGTGATTCTCTGTGTTTTCATTCCTTACTTAGGATTGTAAGACTGTGCAGTATCTGTGAGAAGGCCAAGCATGTCTTCTTAAGCAATTTTCCACTCAACCAGTTGGGGTCACTGTTGTCAGGTAAAACAGTATGGCCCTCATTAATCACACCCACAATTGATGCCCAGGTTCCTGTAATCCCAAACCTAATCTTTTTTTAATCTATTTTTTTCTCCCTCTTGTTCTTTGTCCTCCTCTTCCTCCTCTTCCTCCTTTCTTCTCCTTCTTCTTCCTCTTCTTCATCTTCTTCTTCTTCTTCTTCTTTTCTCCTTCTCCTTCTTCTCCTTCTTCTTCTTCCTTCTTTTCTTCCTCTTTCTTCAAAGAAAGGATATCCTTTATTTTAAAAGGCATAGCAAAAATAGACTTATCAAGATGCCCACTCAGATAAACTAATAAGAGTGAAGAGAAAGAAATGCAAAGGTGGGGTACTGCCATTTAGAATATGACATTGCATCTAAACAACCCTCTGGGCAGTGGTTTGGTCCCTATTAGTGTCCTCTTATAGATGGACTGTCCCCACATCAGTTCTTTGGTCTTTAAGTTGTTCCCAACCATATTAAGCAGAGGTCACTTCATTTCTTTCCAAATTCTTCTACTAGATAAAGTGTGCTGGGATGAAAAGAGTGAACCACTATTTTCTTGACTGAAAATGATAATAGACTCAGGCATTTCAAGACACATAATGGAGATGGCCCAACAATGCCCCAAAAGGTCATATCATAGAATAAGAAGAATGAATGCAATGAACTAATTCTGTTCAGTTGTGTAATCTAATGAAGTCATGCCAAAGTTTGGAGCCTTCAGCAGTAAAATTAACGGCTTTCAAATTGAGGCTATTTTTAAGTTTCTCCATTAAAGTATTTTTTTTGAACATATACTTTTAAATAGGCTACCTAGTTCTAACTGGATATAAAATGAAAGTAAGGAGAATAACTGCAATGTCCACCCTTTATGCTCAATAAACTACAGTAATTAAATTGGGTGAGTGGGTCCTTGTCTTAAAAAAAACTTTCTATTAAAAATGATGTGTCCTTTCCTCATCTAATGCAATCCAAAGACTCCAAATAACTAGAACATGGACATTCTTTATTTATTCTTGACAGAAACTGGGCACATAGGGTTTGAAATCATTATACTTCTGGCCTAGACAACTCACCAACAAATTATGGTTTCAATGGTTACTACCAACAATGGGTTTTAGTCCTCAATTTTGCTAGTGATAAAAAAAAACCTGATGCTAAAAAAAAGGGCTTTTTCTTTTCTTTAATTCCAGAGAAGTATTGGATAAATATAAACTTCATTACTTTCTTATTGTTTTCAACAGTCATATGCCACATAATGACATTTTGGTCAATGACAAACTGCATATAAAATAGCGGTCCCATAAAATTACAATGGTGCTGAAAAACTAGTATAGCTTAGTGATGTCATAGCCATGTGGTGATGCTGGTGTAAACAAACCTACTGAACTGCCAGTCATATAAAAATGTAGCACATACAACTATGTATGGTACATAAAGGTTATTACAAAAGGGTCAAATAGTTTTTTAAATGTTAAGTTTATAAAGTAAAAAGTTTCCAGTAAGCTAAGGTTAATTTATCACTGAAGAAAGAAAAACACTTTTTAACGAATTTAGTCTCGCCTAAGTATACAGTGTTTATAAAGTCTACAGTAGTGGACAGTAATGTCCTAGGCCTTCACACTCACTCACTGACTCACCCAGAGCAACTTCCAGTCCTACAGCTTCCATTTGTGGTAAATGATCTATACAGGTGTACCTTTTCTTACCTTTTATACCATATTTTTACTGTACCTTTTCTATAGTTAGTATGTTTTGATACACAAATACTAACGCCTGTGTTATAGCCAGGAACAATAAGTTACACCATATAGCATAGGTCTGTAGTAGGCTATACCATCTGGGTTAGTGAAAGTGTGCTCTATGATGTTTGCACAACGAGGAAATTGCCTAATGATGCATTTCTCAGAACGTAACCCTATCATTAAAAAATGCATGACTGTATTTACAGCGTCCAAAAGAATCTTTGTCATCACGGTATTCCTTAATTTATTCCAATAAATGTTCCTACAAGACTCAGATGTACTCAATTATTTGCATGTTTTACCTCTACTATTTAAATTCCTGCCAAATTCCAAATTAATTTTATTCAGCATTATTTCCTATAGTCAAGCAATAAAAGAATATTGTCTAAATGCTAATCTGCTGTTTATTCATTTTCCTTGTACAGCTTCAGTCCCCCAGAGTTTGACATTTCAATAAATCCTTAAAAGAGATTATAATGCTGCCTTGCTATATATTGTTTTCTCCAAGAAAATAAATTAAGAAACTTTCCCACCTTTCACCCTTTAAAAATGAGAAAGAAGTGTATCTTTCTGCCTATAGAAAACAGGCTTTGAATATGGAATTAATTACAAGAATCTGGAATAAAAAATAGTCCCTGGCTAACAGAAAATGATTTCAATAGATTCTGGCAAAAGCTTTTCTATAATTTGTTTCCTTCAGAACAATCTGATCAGCCTCATTCTCATAGGATGCTAAAGCAGAGAATCCCATATGTGCTTATGCAATATGCAAAAGGTCTTTGGATTTTTTCTGCAGCTTTAACTACAGGCCTTGGGTTTGCCTGTCATTGAAGGCAATCTGTGCATAGTTGATTGAAAATGCAATTCATTATGTGATTCTTCTTAATGTCACAAATTGAGAAGGGTGGTTAAACTTTGAGTCATGATTGGGGGAAAGAAGACTTAATATGCAGGAGCTAATTAATATGAAAACAGCTAATGAATTAAGAGTTATACACAGTTGACAGGCTAAAATAGAGCAGGTTATGTAGAAGAACCCAATTCAATCCTGTTATTCTCCTCATGCCCTCATCACCAAATACCTGCATTGGGCAGGTAGAGGCTGTGTGGTGCACAATTGCCTGTGCTTTAAGGTTTATTCCACTAAGTAATCTACTCCCTTCACACATACCAGCTTTACTTTACAACTGCCTGAATTCATAAAAGCCTCACCATTGCCTCAGGTTGCCAGATGTTCACAAAGCATGGTCAGTCGTTTTTGTTTTTTTTGTTTTGTTTTGTTGAGACAGCGTTTCATTCTTATTGCCCAGGCTGGAGTGCAATGGCGTGATCTCGGCTCACTGCAACCTCCACCTCCTGGGTTCAAGCGATTCTCCTGCCTCAGCCTCCCGAGTAGCTGGGATTACAGGCGGCTGCCATCCAGCCTAGCTAATTTTTTTAAAATATTTTTAGTAGAGACAGGGTTTCACCATGTTGGCCAGGCTGGTCTCAAACTCCCGACCTCAGGAGATCCACCTGCCTCGACCTCCCAAAGTGCTGGGATTACAGGCATGAGCCACCACACCCGGCCGGGCAACCTTATCAAGAGAATTAACCCCTACAGCCAAGTCATTTCTACAGTTTGGCATTGTTCCACACATGTGGTAAACCCAGCATTTTAAGGTGTACATTTAATATGTAAATGTTACATTAAAAACATAGAAACAAATTTAAAATAAAAAAGAAAGAAAGAAGATTTGCAGAAAAAAAGGAGATTTCCTCCCATAGGACAGCTATTGATTGGCTCAGGGAACAAATATTTCACTACAATCAAATCATACATGCCGAACCAGTGTAGACCATCCTTTATATGTCAGCCAGTTCAGGGATTCAAACTCCAGAAAAATGTACAGAGTGGAACTCACTTCCCATCTCCAGCTTCAGCCCCACACGTGGAGTGCCTACTAGCTTGGCTGAATCCTTTGCTATCACTTCCAGTTCAATTTGTGTCAGGCCATAACCTAGGGGCATTAGGTGAGGAAGTCAGGAGATGGCAGAAACCACAAGTCTAGTTAGAAAAGAGAGTTGCACATGAAGATTTATAGCCATATGTCAATTTGGACAGGAACGAGAGTGCAAAGACTGACCATAGGCTAGGGAAGAAAGAGAATGTATAATATCACCTGAGAGGTTTTCTAATAAATAGGACAGGGATGGCGGGATGTTCTACCAATACTTCATGGCCCCACCTAACTGCGAGGGTGGCTGAGATATATAGTCTAGCTGTGTGCCAAGGATAAGATAAGTGGATTAGGAAATTAGATTTCATGAGTACATGGCAGTCTTTGGATCATCAGTCTAAAAATTAAATAATTTTAAGTCTATCCATCAAGGCTTCACTAAATCTAATCCTATTATGAAAGTTTTCTATTCTACTCATTCAGAGGAAGATCTGCCCAGCTTCTGAGCACAAACACTTACGTCTTGTTTGGCAAATAACTTAACCTTATAACAGCGCTTTATTTTTATCCTATTGCTATCTAATTATCATGTCGCTTTTAACATTCTAAGAATAGAAGTTCTCACTCCCCATGTTGACAGTGAGCTACTTATAGGTGAGCAGTAAGTATCTTGTATTTCTAGATCAGGTACATGCATGCACACAAACACACACACACACACACACACACACCCTGACTCTGTCCCTTACTCAGATTAGGTATTTGAAAAGAATATAGTAAGTGAAAGCATAAGGTTCTGGATTTGTAAAATGAAATCTATCATCTATCAAGATAAGTACCTCCACAAAAAATAAACAAAGAGAATAAATACATATCATCAATAAACACTGTTGGGTTTACAATGCAAAGTTCAGTGTTAGGAAAACTAAAGATGCCATAGATGTCAGCCATGGTCTATATCCTTAATGAAATTTGTAAAGAATGAACAGATGCATAAAGTAATTTTATTTTTACTTGAGAATTGGAAGTTCCACTTGAAATGGTTTGACTACATACATTTATTTCCTGAAATACCTTTAGCATAACATAAAGGAATAAAAAACATTATAAACCTTAAAGGAAAATGAAAATAGGACAGGAGACAATAGCAAGTAAGATATTTCCATAGAACGTTAGAAGATGGGAATGAATTGAGAAGTGGTAAATGACTCAATGCATTAAAAAAAGCTGAAACTTAGACAGAAGGATATTGATTAGAGTCAGAATGAGAAAATGTTTAGAACCCTGGAAAGTGCTTAGGAATTGGAAGCATGGGCATTTTGGGAGGCAGAGGATGGGACTGTATAAGGATTTATTAGATACTAGATACCTCTTCTACCTTGTGCCAGGTGAGTTCTCCCTCCCCTTACCCATCACTTCAAGAGAAGAGAAAATTTAATCTCTAGAGAAATTGGGTCCAGAAAGACTTGGGACTCAAGGATACTAAGCTCAGCAGAGTGAGACAAAGGTGCTGTGTTGAAGACAGGGGATTAAGAGAATGTCCATGAATGGTGAGGGAGGGAGGCGACAGAGCATAAGTCAAGGGTGAGATGTAAGAATGACACTGTATTTCTCAGCAGCATGACTAAAAGCTGGAAGATAATAGAGTAATGTCTCCAAAATTATGAAAGAAAAGTATTTTCAAACTAGAATTCTATATTGAGCTAACTTAAAGTGTGAGGGTAGGCTCTAAACATTTTTAGATTCTTCCCAAAAAATTATTTCCCACATACTTTTTTTTAGGAACATATACAGGATGTGCTCCAAGTAAAGCTGTAAGCCCAGAAAAAGACACCATGAGATCCTGTTGCCTCCAGACAATTATTTAACCTTCCACAGTTTTAAGGAAATTAAACTACAGTATAGACAATTATTTTGCAAAGGATCTTGGAATAAGAATTACAAACAAAAGAAGTGGGGATCTCTAAAACGGTAAGAAATAATGTTTCCCTCATGTTGAATTGAGAAAAAAAAAGCATTACATTTTATTAAACTTGTTTTGCACCAGCATTCAATATAATTGTTTACTTGTGTGAGCTTTTCAGTTTCTGAGTCATGGTAACTTGATGAGCAATTTTTATTTTATATTTTCACAGAAATACTACATTGTCTTAAAGAGGACATAGAATAGGAGCCACCTTTAATTCAATCACCATATTAGTTAAATACCTTTTTTTGTATAATATATGTACCTTATTCATGCTATTTTGGCAAATAAAGGATGTATTGATCACAGAGATTAAAAATTCACATAAATGAATATATATATGAGAATATATATTTATTTATATGAATTTTAAAACCATATATATAGAGATGGTTTGAGCCCAAGGTTTAAACTATATCAGCAAAACCAGGCTCTTTCTTTCTCTCTGCCTTGTTCTCTGATATAATGGCTTATTCTCAGGCTCTAAGAAGAGGTAAGATAGTCAGTCCATGCCTTCCATGTTCAAGTCCAGCAGAAAATAAAGAGCATCGCTTGTAGAAAGCGTCCTTAAGACTCAAATAATTGACTTTGATTGGCCCACTTCAGTCAGATCCCTTTTCCTGAAACAAACGTGATATCCTTGGGAATCACTGTCACATTCTTCATGCTATAGAGCCCCATCTGGACACTTGGCCAGAGACCATGGAATTTGTTACCCCAAAGGAAAACTCATGTACTTTTTCTCATCAAGTGAGGATAAATGCTCAGCAAGCAAAAATAGCATATATCCATTGCAACCTTTTAATACATTCACAAATCCATTGTTCCACTGTCTCCAATGAGCAGAATTCCTATACAAAGAAGGCTTGTTCTAAAACCAACTTCTTAACATTTCTCTTGGTTAAAACAAAAAAAAATGCCAAGTATTGGCTGGGCACGGTGGCACACCTGTAATCCCAGCACTTTGGAAGGCCAAGGTGGGTAATCACTTAAGATCAGGAGTTCGAGACCAGCCTGGGCAATATGGCAAAACCCTGTCTCTACTAAAAATACAAAAATTAGCTGGGCATGGTGGTGCACGCCTGTAATCCCAGCTACTCAGGAGGCTGAGGCACAAGAATCGCTTGAACCCAGGAGGCAGAGGTTGCAGTGAGCCAAGATCACATGACTGCACTCCGGCCTAGGAAACAGAGTGAGACTCTGTCTCAAAAAACAAAAAAAAAGCATTAATGTATCATTTCCTTTTTAATTTATGATCAAATCACATGCAAGTGTACATTTTCAAGTTCCATATGATCATTTGGGGTCTTTATAGAGTCCTTGCTCAATAGTACAAGTTTGTAGTAGCTTGTAGTTATGAAAGAAACTACCTTTAATTGTGCAGAGGATAATTGTAATTTTCTTTTTCTAGAGGACATGCATTTTCACCTGAAGCTTTCCCTTGAATATCATCACATTCCAACTTCAGCTTTGCAGATTAAATATAAGGGATTTCCTCTACATCAATGCCTCCTGGACTATTGACTATAATCTGCCTTAGCAGGAAGCCAAGTATTTTAGAGAGCTATATTGTGTATCTCTGAGACCAAAAAAGAAGAGCAGCTCCACCTAGACCTCCTGCAAGTTCCACGAAATGGCTAAACTGATGTGGTTCTGTCTTTCCAAATAAAGGAATTAATTTTCAAAAATTGACAAGAATCTCTGGTATTCCTGCATTTGTCTGAGAAAAACCTCTCCTGTCATGTTCAGCTACACACCTGCCTCCGGAACCTGGGAGAAGTTATACCTGTCATTGCCAACCATGAAGGCTTGATGAGGGCTTAGGAGCTTTATTTCTACAGAAATAATCCATTCTCTGCCATCTCATCTGAAGTTCGGAGAAACAAGAATTGCTTCTCTATTTTCAAACCTTACATTTTCTTTTACAAATAAAAATACATCAAATTTATTTATTGAGTACCTACTAAAATTACGGGATCTATGTCCTTAAGGAAATCATGCTGCTGTAGAAATTCTGATGTGTTATACAATGATTTAGAAATGTACTGTGGAATCTTAGAAGCTGCATTTGATATGCGTAGCTAACCTCCTAAGATAAAACTTTGTCTTTCATAATAAATAACTATTAAAAAAATCATTGCCTTATGTAGTCATGGCAATACTGTGGAAATGGGTTCCAAGGGATATATATATATATATATATATCCTTACTTGAAACTGGTTTTTGGTTCCTGTTGAACAAACCCCTGATCTTTAGTCTTATCAAATCATAATTATAATTTATAAATTTTAAAAATAAAATTCATTTTAAACTCTTTTTGGGTATAAACTCTCTTTGGGTATAAACAGCTTGATAACTGTACATCTTTTGATGCTATTATCAAGTACTCATAATTTTTTTCCTGACAAAAGAGATCATACCCCACCAGGAAAAAAAATGATGTTCTGCAGGGTTCAACTGCATCCAGGGTTGAGTAGGAGAAACAATCAGTTTCTTCTATCTATTTTCATTTAAGAAAGAAAATAAGTGCAAGTGAGGGTGCAAATTATCTATGTATACATACAACATGGAGAAGTAGCCTTACAGTATCTCAGAGCTGCAAAGAACCTTAAAAGCCACCTAGCCATCTAATTTTACCCACATTCAACCAATGCCCAACTCACATTTACAACCCTTACGTGCCCATTCAGTCCACTCAAAGCACGAAGCACATCTAGAGAATTGTTTACCTCCTGAGGCAGCCCATTTTATCTTGTCATCCATAATAATAGGCTCTTAATTTGTGGCCCCAAATAGTTGTAGTGCTCTCCAGGCTCTAGTTTCCCTGAGTTGTATTTGATGCTTTTGCTTAAATGGGTCCAAATAGGTGCCTGTAAGATTGAGGACAGAAAGATAGTTTGCTTTATATCTCCAACTTATTACAATACCCCGAGGTCATGGGTCTTAATTCTAGACAGCTTAGCTAAATAAACTGGGGAAAGACTACAAAGTGTGTTGTTTCCCAGCTCAGCCATTTGCCACTGTGCAATTTTCCCAACTCAGTCACATTCAGTCCTCTTCCCTTCTCCAATGCCAGAATGGGAATTGGGAATAATGGCATTTCTGGGTCACTTAATTAGGAAAGAGCATTCAATGACTTATTCTTCTACTCTAGACTCCCTTCTCTTCCTAAGTATGTCAAACTTCACAGATCAGGACTTATTATGTTCCTTCCTCTGTTAAGTTCACAGTTAAAAAAATATCTATTTTTCAGGTGAACACCACCAATGTTTATGTGCTCTTAGAGAATAAACAAATGCAAAGGGAATAGGCAGTTTGTGTCCAGACTTTAAGAAACCTGTCAGAGAAACTATGTGAGTCTTTGAGGATCTACTCTCAAGATAGAATTTGAAACTTTCACTGGATCCTGAAAGGCTGAGAAAGCCCCGGGCAATGAAATGCTGATGGATGAGGAAGTAGAAATATGCAAGAAAATGCTATCAGCCATATTGGGGGTCTGTGTGACAAAATGAAAAAAAAGTGTCATCAAGCCTAAGACAAGCTTAAAAAGCCTAAAAGAAGCCAGGTCCAAAAATGAGACTTAATATTTGGCTTCAAGGGAACTCAATTTATTCCCCCAGCTCTGTCCACTGAAAGGGCTGAGAAGTCCAGAAGCAATTACACCCCAGAAGTAATGAATATACCTCATACTTAGATCCTCAAATGAATGTCATTCTCTATTAAAAGGACTCACAGGTGAAATGGCAGATTCCAAGACTGGAGCAGAAAATGCACACAAGATGAACCGGAAGCATTTTCTGCCAGAAAGCAAGGAGCTGCTAAAAATAAAACAAAATAATAATAATAATTTTAAAAATAATAATAATAATAATGAAGACATGGCAAAAGGATACATGAAGCACCATGAAGTGGTTCCCTCTGGCCAAGCCAGAGACAATTTGAGCAACCAAAATAAATAACAACTATAACACATTATAACCCACTGAATAAAATAAGAATACATGAGTCCATACTGATAATAAATAGGATTCTCCAGAGAGACAGAACTAATAGGACGTAGACAGATAGATAATTAAGAGAGGCTTTTTCAGGGAATTGGTTCACGTGATTACAGAGGCTGAGAAGTACCACAACAGGTCACCTGCAAGCTGAAGAAACAGGGAGGTTGGTAGCATGGTTCAGTCTAAGCACAAAGGCCTGAGAATCAAGGAAACTAATGATGTAACTCTCAGTCTGAAGCCAAAGGACTAAGAGCTCCAGGAGTCCCAAAGTCCAAAGACTGAATAACCTGGAGTTCTGATGTCCAAGGGCAGGAGAAGAAAAGCGTCCTGCTCCAGAAGAAAGAGAGAATTCACCCTTCTTCTACATTTTTTTCCATCCTAGTCCCCAGCTGATTGGATGGTGCCCATCCACATCAAGGGTGGATCTTCCCCACTCAGTCCACCAATTCACATGCCAATCTCCAAAAACACCTTCACAGCACACCAAGAAATGGTGTTTTACCAGTTCTCTAGGTATTCTTTAATCCAGTCAAGTTGACAGCTAAAATTAACCATCACAGATAGATAGATCTTTCTACCTGTAGAATGCTGGCTAATAAATCTAGAAAGTACAATTAGAAAACCAGCATGAAATCACATGCAACTATTATGATAAAAATTGACTTAGGCAAAACTATTCAATGGATACTAAATCTGGTGCAATAGAGATAAAGGAAGAATCTGGTGAACTGTAAAGCAAAAAACCATACAGTGGAGAAAACAGCACCTTATCCAAATGATCAAAATTAATGTTATTGATAAGGTACAATTGGACATGGTGTCCTTTCAGATGTGTTACTCTGAGAAAGACATAAGATCACTTATGTAGTATTTGAGTCAAAAATGTGTAGCTTCAATTTGATCTTGAAGAAACATCAGACAAATCCAATATAATCAATGTTGTATAAAATAAGTGGCCTGTACTCAAGAATATTAAGGTTATGAATGGCAAGGAAAGACAGAAGAAATAGTTCAGACTGACAGAAACTAAAGAGACACAGTAATTGCATACAATACATCTTCTGAACTGAATCCTGTATGGTAGGAGTGGAAGATGTCATAAGGGATATTATTGTGACAGTTGGCATAGATTAAAAGATTGTGTTAGTGTTTAATTTCCTGGACTTGATGGTATTCTGTGGTTACATAAGGAAATATCCTTATTCTTAGGAAACATGCACCAAAATATCAAGGGGTAAAAGTACATGCTGAACGTAACCAACTCTCAAATCGTTCAGAAACAAGTATTATATATCTATTTAAAGCGAAAGAAAGCTAAAACAAGTGTGGCAAAATAGTAAAAATTTGTGTATCTTGGTAAAGAAAATATGAGAGTTCTTGGTATATCCTTGCAACTCTCTGTAGTTTGAAATTATTCAAAACAAAAAGTTAAAAACAAAAAGTTTCAGGTCCACCGTAAGTATCCTGCTTACCCTTGCACACCTAGAAAGACTCACCCAGTCTACCTTAGAGATAAGTGTGTTACTCAAGAGATAGTGTGTGTGGAAACAGCCCTAAACTAGGAGCCAAAAGAGCAAATATTGCTATTAATCGGCTAGGAGATGGTGAACAAGCTAAGTCATCTTTCTGTACCTCTGTTCCCAAATCTGTAAGTGAGGAGGCATGGTTTGGTTCAGTTTAAAAAAGACCTTCACAACAGTTAGTGCCTTGCTTCTGTCTGATGGTCTCCACAAGTGCAAGTCTTTAAGGACAGGCTTTGCAATCATTTCTTGGGGGTGCCATTTGTAGGGAAGAAGGTGCCAGGCTTCAAAGTGGAACTTGAGAATAATCTATGACACCTCTTCCAACCCTGAGATTATATGAGTTTAAAAGTAAGTGCCCTAAAAGAATTGCTCTGTGGGTCCAAGAAGACTCTGCAGAATATTAAATAAATAAAACTATTAGTAAATAGCTTTAACAATAATAAATAAATAAAGCTAATAATGTTTTTCACTTCAGCTCCTTTGGGTTATTTATTCATAGAACAAATTGACAACTCATGCCCTTATTTCATGGCTTTTAGTACACATGTATAGACTTACCAGTAGCATTTTAAGATACAAATGAAAATAGATACACTAGATTTTTTTAATTCAGAAAAGGTAAAGGATTTACTGAACTCCAAGGCCTAAATTTGATTTCTTGTCTATAGCAGACTTAATCTAGGCTTTTTCTATCATGTTCCTCAAAATTTTCAGCCTTCACCAACTACATGATCATAAAGCCACTTTCACATTTTTAAGTATTTGTTACAACAGCATCCCACTTCTAGGTACCAAATTTTGTAACAATTAGGGTTCAACTAGAGAAGTGTAACTAGTAGGAGAAGAGGATGATGATAGATAGATAGACGATAGATGGATAGATAGATGACAGATAGACAGACAGACAGATAGATAGATATTACAAGAAATTGAATTACATAATTGTGGAGGCTGGCTAAACAAATCTGAAATCTGTAGGGCAGGATGTCACGAAGGGAAGATCACAGGCAGGCTGGAAACCACAGGCAGGGGCTGTAGCTGCTGTCCACAGCAGAATCTCTCTCTCTCTCTCTCTCCGTGTGTGTGTGTGTGTGTGTGTGTGTGTGTGTGTGTGTGTGTGTGTGTCTCACCCCTCCAGCCCTGCTCTCAAGGCTGTTCAACTGATTTAATCAGGCCCTAGATTATCCAGGATAGTCTCCCATCTCCCATATTTAAAGTCAACTGATTGAGGATTTCAGTTTCATCTGAAAATTCCTTTTACAGCAACACCTAGAATAGTGTTTTACTGAATAACTGGGAATGTAGCTTAGTGAAGTTGGCACATCAAAAAAAAAAATCATCACACTATGAAAACCCATACATGAGAAAAAGCAGGTTAAAAAATTATTTAAATTTATAAATTACAACCTTTCATTCAACATCCCTGCCATTGTGGCAAAACTTTAGTGATAAAAAGTCAAACCTCAGATTTTCTCTTGTAAAAGAATAAAGATGTTTCAGTAAGCACAAATTATAATCAATATCATTTTTTCTTGAAACAAAAGCAAGAAATTATTTTAAAAAACAGTCAAACTCCTAGCCATTTGCAATTTATTGTTTCTGCTTTCAGAAGGAAAGCATTAGCTTCAATATGGCTTCTGTGTCAGGTTCATCGTGATAAAGGACCAGAAATTGGAAAATATGAGACATCATAAATGACACAGCGGTTGAGAAACTAGAAGTTGTCATATTTTATCATGATTCAAAACAAAAAAAAATTCTCAGTCCTACATCTTGAAGGGGACAGAGGTTAGAAAAAAAATTACCAGTTGTTTTATGACCATCTTGGAAAAGAAGTCCCTCAGGACAAGCAAAGCCTCTTTTCTCCCGTGATTTGAGGACTGACAGCAATTTATCATGGTGCACGAGGCTGATCCTAGTCTTTTGATGATGCATGATGTTGATGTTCCACTGATGGAGATAAAGACAATGCTTTATCAGTGGTATGACCCTTTTCCTCTTTTACCCTGAGCCTATAGCGGCTACATACCCTTCACCCCAGTGACCATTCTCTACAACCGGTAGTTCATCCTTTTTTCTTTTCTTTTTTTTTTTTTGGACAGTTCACATTGGGAAAGAAAGCTACATAGCAATTTTTGTGACTCTCTATTACCAGAACAAAAGGAGTAAGGACAAGCATCAATAGTCCTTTCATATGGATACTTTTTACGGACTAAATGTTCTCATGAGAAGATTTAAAAAAAAAAAGTCACTTAGAAATGTATTGTGCAGGGAGAAAATTCCAGATGGCTTCTACCAGTGTGTAATTGTTTTCCCATTAGATTGCTAAAGTTGCCACTCCTCACATTGGTGTGGACAATGCTTAATAAAGCCCTGTGAGTGATAACACTGTGCTCTCAGATTATCATCAGGTTGATTCTGTAAGCACTTCTAAGAAATACTGCCCATACTGCCTACACTGAAAGAAACAGAGAACAAGAAAATCTTGCTGAGATGGAGAGATTTCAGAGTGGTCAACTGGTTCACTTACTAACAGGTCTACTCTTACCCACCGGCATCCCTGGTGAGTAGTCCAGATTTAGCTTCAAGGCTTGTGTGTTGAAAGGGAAGAAAGACTCTCATAGAGTTATAGGCTGAACTTCAATTTATCCAAACCAGCCTTCTGTGGGGAGAGGGTGGGTAAGCCTATAGAAATGATAGTACTAATGAATTAAGACACTGCAATAGATTCTCCTACCACCACTAAAAGTAAAGAGCAGGATGCAGTAGTGAAAACTTATTTCTTATTCTCCAGATAAAGGAATGAGCATGTAAGATTCATTCATAGGAAAGATGGCAAAGAGCTTGTAGTGCTGGTGTAGAAAGAAGAGTCCACAAGGAGCCTGAGAGGTCAAGAGTGAGTCAATGTCAGTGAAGTGATAAGCAGAGCAGAGTGCTGGTGACACAGAGGACACTGCAGGTGACAATAATAGGACATATTTTAATAATGTCCTGGAGAGATGACAGAAGCAGAGGCTAGAGCAGTTAGAGGCAGAGGCACACGCAAGACTTCTACTTGGGGTCTCCCAGAAAGACAAATGAAAGAAGACTAAGGTCTTTACAACTGTCAGGTGGAGAACATTACTCACCAGTCTTGAAAATAAACTGTTAATAGTATTCCATCACTTGAGATTCTTTTGGTGGTAGGCAACAAGAAACTACTTTTGGCTTAATCAAAAAGGGATGCTGACACTTACAACTGTAGGTCCAGGAGCAAGGTCCTGACTTCAAAGTCAGGTGTCACTGGATTCAGGACTCAAACAATAATAACATTCAGCTCTGTCTATCTTCTCACTTCGTGTTCTACCACACGGCCTTCAACCTCAGACATCAGGGCAGAGCAGTTGGCAGCAGAAACTCTTGCACATGCATTCCTTAATTTAGAGTTCAGAGACAAAGAACAAATTTCTCCAGCAAAAGAATCATTTATCTTATTTACTTTAATTGGATCATATGCCTATCTCTGAGCCAAATACAGCTGCCAGAACAATTCGATACTCTGATCAACTTAGAACCTATGCTCTATTTCTGAGCTTCACGAAAATTCTACAGATAAGAATGGGAGAAAAAAATCAAGGTCTGGTTATTAGAAAAAAGGTTAATGAGCTTGTTGGCAAATACATAAGATGACAAATCTATAAGATCATGCATATATATATATAAATGTGTATTCAATCACTTTAAATTATATTTATAGAACAATAAAACTTTTTAAATTTCAGAATTATATATTTTGACAAATAATAATTGTACACATTCATGGGGTACATAGTGATGTTTCCGTACATATAATGTTCATGATCAGATCAGGGTAATTAGCATATCCATCATCTCAAATGTTTATCATTTCTCTGTGTTGGGAACATTAAATATCCTCCTTCTAGCTATTTGAAAGTATATGTATTAATCCATTCTCACTCTTCTATAAAGAAATACCCAAGACTGGATAATTTATAAAGAAAAGAGCTTTAATTGGTTCACAATTCCACAGGCTCTACAAGAAGCAGGACAGGATCTGCTTCTGTTGGGGACTCAGCAAACTTACAATTGTGTCAGAAGGCAAAGGGGAAGCAGGCATGCCTTACATGGCCAGAGCAGCAGGGTGGGCAGGTGCTACACATTTTTAAAACAACCAGATCTTGTGATAACTCACTCACTAACTATCAGGAGAATAGCACTGAGGAGACGGAGCTAAAACGTTCATGAGAACTTCACCCCATGATCAAATCACCTCTCACCAGGCCCAACCTGCAATACTTGGGATAACAATTTGACATGAGATTTGATGGGGACACATATCCAAACTATATCAGTATATAATATATTATTGTTGACTATAGTCATCCTAAAGTAGTATAGAACACTAGAACTTATTCTTCCTATCTAGCTGTAATTTTCTATCCTTTAAC
Organism: Pan paniscus; assembly: GCF_029289425.2. Lineage (NCBI taxonomy): Eukaryota > Metazoa > Chordata > Mammalia > Primates > Hominidae > Pan > Pan paniscus. Next base: position 115,000,892 of record NC_073253.2, on the reverse strand, counting down.
AAGTCTTGCCCTATCCCTCTGTATTAGTCCGTTCTCATACTGCTATAAAGATAATACCTGAGACTAGGTAATTTATAAACAAAAGAGGGTTTAATTGACTCACAGTTCTGTATGGTGGGGAGGCCTCAGGAAGCTTACAATCTTGGTGAAAAGCGAAGGGGAAGCAAGGCATGTGTTACATGGTGGCAGGAGAAAGAGAGCACAGGAGAAACTGCCACTTTTAAATCATCATTCTCCTGAGAACTCCCTTACTATCATGAGAACAGAATGAGGGAAACTGCCCCAATGATCCAATCACCTCCCACCAGGTCCCTCCCTCAATGCAGGGGAATTAAAATTCAATATGAGATTTGGGTGTGGACATGGAGTCAAACTATATCATTCTACCCTTGATGCCTCCCAAATCTCATGTCCTTTTCACATTTCAAAACCAATCATGTCTTCCCAACAGTATCCCCAAAGTCTAAACACATTCCAGCATTAACCCAAAAGTCCAAGTCCAAAGTCTCATCTGAGACAAGGCGTGACCCTTCCACCTATAAGCCTAAAAAATCAAAAGCAAGTTAGTTACTTCCAAGATACAATAAGGGCACAGGTATTGAGTATTTGTTCCCATTCCAAATAGGAGAAATTGGCCAAAACAAAGGAGCCAAAGGCCCCCTGCAAGTCCAACGTCCAACAGGGCAGTCATTAAACCTTAAAGCCCCAAAATAATTTCCTTTGACTCCACATCTCACATCCAGAGCACACTGATGGCCTGATGGGCTCCCAAGGGCTTGAGCAGCTCCACCCCTGTGCCTCTGCAGGGTACAGCCCATGCTTTCATGGGCTGACCTTGAGTGCCTGAAGCTTTTCCAGGCACACAGTACAAGCTTTCAGTGGATCTACTATTCTGGGATCTGGAGGATGGTAGCCCTTTCTCACAGCTCCACTAGGTGATGTCCTGGGGGGGACCCTGTGTGTGGGCTCCAATCCCACATTTTCCTTTCACACTGCCCTAGCAGAAGTTCTCCATTAGGACTCTGCCCCTGCAGCAGACTTCTGCCTGGATATCCAGGTGTTTTCATACATCCTCTGAAATCTAGGCAGAGACTCCCAAAGCTCACCTCTTGTTTTCTGTGCACCTGCAGGCCCAACACCACATGGAAGCCACCAAGGCTTGGGGCTTGCACCCTCTGAAGCAATGACCCAAGTTGTACCTTGGCCTCTTTTAGCTGTGGCTGAAACTGGAGCAGCTGGGATGCAGGGCACCAAGTCCCAAGGCTGCACAGAGCAGCAGGGCCCTGGGCCCAATTAAGCCATTTTTCCCTCCTATAGCTCCATGCCTGTAATGGAAGAGGCTACTGTGAAGGTCTCTGATATTACCTGGACACATTTTCCTCATTGTCTTGGCTATTAACATTCAGTTCCTTGTCACTTATGCAAATTTCTGCAGCCAGCTTGAATTCTTCCCCAGAAAAAGAAAAATTTTTTCTAACACATGATCAGGTTGCAAATTTTCCAAACCTGTATGCTCTGCTTCCCTTTTAAACATAAGTTCCAATTCCAAACCATCTCTGTGTGATCGCATATAACTGAACACTTTCAGAATAAGCCAGGTCAGCTCTTGAATGCTTTGCTGCTTAGAAATTTCTTCTGCCAGATACCCTAAACCATCTCTCTCAGTTCAAAGTTCCACAAATCTCTAGGGCAGGGGCAAAATGCCACCAGTCTCTTTGCTAATGCACAGCATGAGTGACCTTTACTCCAGTTCCCAATAAGTTCCTCCTCTCCATCTGAGACCACCTCAGCCTGGACTTTATTGTCCATATAACTATGAGCATTTTTGTCAAAATCATTCAACAAGTCCCTAGGAAGTTTCACACTTTCCAACATCTTCCTGTCTTCTCCTGAGCCTTTCAAACTGTTCTGACCACTGCATGTTACCCAGTTCCAAAGTCGCTTCCACATTTTCAGGTTGTCTTTGTAGCTGTACCCCACTTCTGGTACCAATTCTCTGTATTAGTTCATTCTCACACTGCTATAAAGATAATACCTGAGACAGAGTAATTTGTAAACAAAAGAGGTTTAATTGACTCACTTTCCTGAGGGGAGGCCTCAGGAAAGTTACAATCATGGAGGAAAGCAAAGGGGAACCAAGGCATGTCTTACCTGGTGGCAGGAGAGAGAGAGAGTACACAGGAGAAAATGCCACATTTAAACCATCAGATCTCTGGAAAATTTCCTCACTATCACAAGAACAGCATGGAGGAAACTGCCCCCATGATCCAATCACCTCCCTCCAGGCCCCATCATCTTTAATTGTGGGGATTATAATTGGAGATAATGAGATTTTGGTAGGGACACAGAGCCAAATGATATTACCCTCCCTGCCCTGTACCCTTCCCTGACTCTGGTATCCTCTGTTCTACTTTTTACTTCTATGAGATCAACTTTTTCCAATTTGCATATATGAATGAGAAAATGTGTTGTTTACCTCCAGTTTCATTCATGTTGCTAAAAATGACAGAATTGGATTATTTTTCTATGACTGAATAATATCCCATTGTATATACATGCCATGTTTTCTGTATTATTTGTTGAATAACTAAGGTGATTTCACATCTATTGTGAACAGCGCTACAATAAACATAGAGGTGCAGATGTCTCTTCAATATACTGATTTCCTTTCCTTTGGATAAATCCCAGTAGTGCAATTGCTGGATCATATGGTGGTTCCATTCGCAGTTTTTGAGGAACGTCCATATTATTCTCTGGAGTGGTTGTACTAGTTTACATTCCCACAAACAATTGCGTAAAAGTTCCCTTTTTTCCTAATCCTCACTAATATCTGGGGTTTTTTTGTTTGTTTTGTTTTGTTTTTTGTTTTTGTTTTTGAGACTGAGTCTCGCTCTGTCACCCAGGCTGGAGTGTGGTTGCCCAATCTTGGCTCATGGCAATGCCTGCCTCCAGGGTTCAAGCAATTCTCCTGCCTCAGCCTCCCAGGTAACTAGGATTACAGGCACATACCACCAGCCTGGCTAATTTTTGTATTTTTAGTAGAGACAGGGTTTCACCATGTTGGCAAGGCTGGTCTCGAACTCCTGAATTTAAGTGCTGCCCATCTCAGCCTCCCAAAGTGCTGGGATTACAGGCATGAGCCATCATGCCCAACCTGTTTTGTCTTTTCTATAATAACCATCCTAACTGGGGTGAGATGATACCTCATTGTGGTTTTGATTTGCATTTCCGTGATGATTAGTCATGAGCATTTTTTCCCATATTTGTTAGCCGTTTGTAAGTGTTCTTCTAGTGAATGTCTATGCAAGTCATTTGACTATTTTTTAATTGGATAGTTTTATTTTTTGCTGTTGAGATGTTTTGATTATTTGTGTATTCTGGATCTGAATCCACTGCTGGATGGGTAGTTTGCAAATATTTTCTACCATTACGTGGGTTGTCTTTTCCCTCTGTTTCCTTTGTTGTGAAGAAGCTTTTTAGTTTGATATTATCTCATTTGTTTTTTATTTTGTTGTCTGTGCTTTTGAGGTCTGATTCCTAAAATCTTTTTCCAGAACAATGTCCTAAAGCATTTCCCATGTTTTCTTCTAGTAGTTTTATAGTTTCAGGTCTTACAGTTAGGTCTTTGATCCAAATTGAATTGAATTTTGTATAGGGTAAGAGGTAGGAGTCTAGGTTTATTCTTCTGCATATGGATATCCAGTTTTTGCAGCTGCATTTATTCACAGCTGTCCTTTCCCCTGTGAGTGTTCTTGACAACTTTTTAAAAAGTCAGTTGGCTGTAGATATATAAATTAATTTCTGGGTTTTCTACCCTGCCCCATTGGTCTACATATCTCTTTTTGTGCCAGTATCACATTCTTTTGATTACTACACCTTTGTAATAAGTTTTGAAGTTGGTAGTGTAATAACTCAAGCCTTGTTCTTTCTGCTTAGGATTACATTTGCTATTTGGAGTCTTTTGTGGATCCATACAACTTACTTACTTATTTATTTATTTGTTTATTTATTTTTGAGACAGGGTCTCACTCTGTAGCCTAGCCTGAAGTGCAGTGGCATGATTTTGGCTCACTGCAATCTTTGCCTCCTGGGCTCAATGTGATTCTCCAGCCTCAGCCTCCTGAGTAGCTAGCATTACAGGTGTGTACCACTGCACCCAGCTAATTTTTTTATTTTTTGTAGAGACAGGGTTTTGCCATGTTGCTCAGGCTGGTCTCAAACTCCTGGACTCAAACGATCCATTTGCTTTGGCCTCCCAAAGTGCTGGGATTACAGGCATGAGTCACCACACCCAGCCCCATATGAACTTGAGGATTTTTTTCCTATTTCTGTGAAGAATGTCATTGTTATTTTGATACGGATTGCATTGAATCTGTAGATTACTTTGGGTAGTATTGTCATTTAACAATATTAATTCTTCCAATCTATAAACATGAAATGTCTTTAGTTTGTATCCTCTTCAATTTCTTTCAGCCGTGTTTTGTAGTTTTCCTTATAGTTGTTTTCACCTCTTTGCTTAAAATTATGTATAGATATTTTATTTTTATAGCTATTGTAAATGGGGTTTCCTTCTTGATTTTTCAGCTGCTTTGTTGTTCATGCATAGCAATGCTACTGATTTTTGTATATTAATTTTAGATCTTGCAAATTTACTGAATTCTTTTGTCAGTTTGAAGAGTTTTTGGTTGAGTCTTTAGGTTTTCCTATATATAAGATTATGTCATCTGCAAAGAGGGATGATGTGGCATCCTCCTTTCCAACTTGAATGTCCTTTATTTCTCTCCCTCATAATTGCTCTGACTAGGACTTCCAGAACTATGTTGAATAAGAATCATGAAAGTGGGCATCCTTTTCTTTTCCCAGTTTTGTTTTGTTTTTTGCTTTCTGGTATTTTTTTGTTTTTTGTTTTTTGTTTTCTGTTTTTGTTTTTGTTTTTGTTTTTTCGAGACAGGGTCTTTGTCTCTCATATGGGATGGAGTGCAATGGCATGATCATAGCTCACAAAGCTTCAAATTCTGAGCTCAAGTGGTCCTCCAACCTCAACCTCCCAGGTAACTGGGACTACAGGAGCATGTCACAATGCCACACCAAGTTTTTTAAAAAATATTTTTGTAGAGATGAGGTCTCATCACTTTGCTGCCCGGGCTGGTCTTGACTCCTGGCTTCAAGTGATCCTTCCATTTCAGCTTCCCGAAGTGCTGCAATTACAAGCTTGAGCCACCATGCCTGCCTTTGTTTCTGTTCCTAGAGGTAAAGCTTTCAACTTTTTCTCATTCAATAGGATGTTAGCTGTGGGTTTTTCATATAGTGAGTAGTGTCACAAAAATGTTCAAAACCATGATAGGAAACAAAGGGCATAAGGAACACCAGTGCTCTCTATTTACAATAGCAAAAACTTGGAACCAACTCAAATGCCCATCAATGATAGACTGGATAAAGAAAATGTGGCACATATATACCATGGAACACTATACAGCCATAAAAAAGAATGAGTTCATGTCCTTTGCAGAGGCATGGATAAAGCTAGAAGCCATCATTCTCAGCAAACTAACACAGTAACAGAAAACCAAACACCGCATGTTCTCACTCATAAGTGGGAACTGAACAATGAGAACACATGGACACAGGAAGGGGAACATCACACAACGGGGCCTGTTGGGAGGTGGGAGGCAAGGGGAGGGAGAGCATTAGGACTAATACCTAATGCATACGAGGGTTAAAACCTAAAAGGACAGGTTGATAGGTGCAGCAAACCACCATGGCACGTGTATACCTATGTAACAAACCCGCACGTTCTGCACATGTACCCTAGAACTTAAAGTAAAATTTTAAAAGAAGGAGAAAGAAAAGAAACATCAGTGCTCCCTGGGAATATGATTACAGAGAATGTTTGGATAAAGGTATTACGGCAGGGTGGGAAGTTATCACAACCTCAGGTAATGAATAAATCAGAAAAGCAACTGCCAGTAATTGCTGTCAATAATGCATCTCCAGGGACCAGGTAACAAGCCCATTAGGGTATTGCCTCCATTTGCACGCCAGCAGCACTCACTCTTGCTTGCCTCTCCAAATCTATCTCCCCCCTCCTTTGCTGGCAGAGCATAAGGTTTGCTCTAATATTCATCCTTCTCCATGTGGTCCAGGGAAGATGGGTGGATGTGAAGATGCACCTCCCAGATTATTCTTCAAGGAAAAACTTTGTCCTTCAACTGTTGCATTGCTGTCAGAAAACAGCCTTCAGCTGTCAGCCCTTTTGAGAGTTTCCTCAACTTAGAGAATCACATCACTAAGGTCACACCCTTCCAGGGGCAATTCACACTTAATGACTGGTCACAGTGGGAATAGGAAGGCCTTGTCACTTTGGCCCAAACATGAGCCCACTCTGCTGACCCATTTCCATTCCAGAGCTCCCATGAGGGTTGGGCTGAGGGTGTCAAACATGCATTACAGGTGTCCTTTCCAATTCTACTTTACCTCCCACCATCCCTAGGGTGCTAACAAAAATCCTAAAACCTAAACTGTGTTTTAATTATCTTCCTGAAGAGCCCAAACTACACTAGGGGATGGAACTTGACTACTGAGCAACCACAGGGAAACACTGTCACTTTACCAAAGATTGCCTCAGGAAGGCACATTATGGCCCAATTCTGGCCGATGGAACATGAGCAGAAGTTCATTTGTAATCAGACAGGAACTTATGGGGAAAGAGCTGGTTCCTTTTATGTCTCTTGATTCTGGTGTGACAGAATGGGACACCTGGAGCTGTTGTTGTCAACTTACGGGCGTAAGGAAGTTAGCCAGCAACACAAGGATGGCAGAGCAGGAAGATAGAAAGAACACAGGCCTTTGACGATGTTACTGAACCATCATGTAAGCCTTTTAAAGTTACATTTCTGATATCTCCAAAAGTATCCTAACCAAATGGAAAGGGTAAAAATAGCACTATTAATAATAATAGTAATATACATCTACTGCAACACTGATAAGCACACAGATTATTCTTCAGCTTTTCAAACATTCAGAGAGCTTCCCTGATAAAAACCCTGGCACTTGGGCCTCAGCTCTTCAAAGTCCAGATCCCAGAAGCAAAGGTCCAGAGAGCACAGGCTTTTCTGCCAACCTGAGTGCCCCACTTCCTGTCTGAGGGAGCTCTTTGGTTGAATCCAAGAATGTTTGTCCTCCTTTCCAAGATAGATACCTCTGAACACAAGAGTGCCTTTAATGCATGGTTTACAATTTTATCACCTCATCTCAATGCAATGTTAAATAAGAGAGATGTACTTATAATTGGGAAGAGCAGGACAATATCTAGTAATGCAGAGTCTCCAATCAGCCAGCAGCAAGGCTAACTGGGTAACTAGTTACTTGAGACACTTACTTCCCTGTTTCTCATGTTCCCCTAAGCAGAAACTGGATTGATAATAGTCTTTTGGGCCAATTAACCACACGTATGAATTCTGTTGGCCAGGGCACCATTTTAAATTTTGATTCAGAATATCTTTAACTTAAGCATGCACACTCCAGTTCTTCAGGGCCCTACCACTCTTGATTGTCTTTTAGCAAGCTCATATTTTTGTGTCTTGGTGGGCATTTACATTTGAAAGCTCCTGCAGTATGAGGCTCAATGGTAGATGGTTTAAGGAAAGGCTAGTTTAACTGTTAGGGCAGCACACCTGTTACCCCAGTTAACACATTTAATGAAAAGCAAGCTGCACTATTTTTCATGCTCTTCCAGGCCTGTCATCCAGGATGCCTACCAGAAAAATATGTAGTTATGATTGCTTTCTTATAAGATACCAACATTCACAGAATCTTTTCTGTGTGATCCACATAACCACAGCATACATTCATCTGTTTTTCAATTTATTTAATTTGAGGTAACTTCTTTCTGCATAAATTAATGGATGAAGTATAGTTGACTCTTGGACAATGCAGGGGTTAAGGGCACCAATGGGCACAGTCGAAAATCCACGTGTAACTTTTGACTTTTCCCCAAAAACATACCTAATTGCCTGCTGTCAGCCAACTGACACATATTTTGTATGTGGCATGTATTATATACTGCATTCTCTTTTTTTTTCTGATGGTTAGTTTTTTTTTTTAATTATACTTTAAGTTCTAGGGTACATGTGCACAACGTGTAGGTTTGTTACATATGTATACATATGCCATGTTGGTGTGCTGCACCCATTAACTCATCATTTACATTAGGTGTATCTCCTAATGCTTTCCCTTCCCCTTTCCCCCACCCCACAACAGGCCCCGGTGTGTGATGTTCCCCTTCCTGTGTCCATGTGTTCTCATTGTTCAATTCCCACCTATGAGTGAGAACATGTGGTGTTTGATTTATTGTCCTTGCAATAGTTTGCTGAGAATGATGGTTTCCAGCTTCATCCATGTCCCTACAAAGGACATGAACTCATCATTTTTTATGGCTGCATAGTATTCCATGGTGTATATGTGCCATATTTTCTTAATCCAGTCTATCATTGTTGGACATTTGGGTTGGTTCCAAGTCTTTGCTATTGTGAATAGGGCTGCAATAAACACACGTGGGCATGTGTCTTTATAGCAGCACGATTTATTATCCTTTGGGTATATACCCATTAATGGGATGGCTGAGTCAAATGGTATTTCTAGTTCTAGATCCTCGAGGAATCACCACACTGTCTTCCACAATGGTTGAACTAGTTTACAGTCCCATCAACAGTGTAAAAACATTCTTATTTCTCCACATCCTCTCCAGCACCTGTTGTTTCCTGACTTTTTAATGATTGCCATTCTAACTGGTGTGAGATGATATCTCATTGTGGTTTTGATTTGCATTTCTCTGATGGCCAGTGATGATGAGCATTTTTTCATGTGTCTGTTGGCTGCATAAATGTCTTCTTTTGAGAAGTGTCTGTTCATATCCTTCACCGACTTTGTGATGGGGTTGTTTGTTTTTGTCTTGTAAATTTGTTTGAGTTCTTTGTAGATTCTGGATATTAGCCCTTTGTCAGATCAGTAGATTGTAAAAATTTTCACCCATTCTGTAGGTTTCCTGTTCACTCTGACGGTAGTTTCTCTTGCTGTGCAGAAGCTCTTTAGTTTAATTAGATCCCATTTGTCAATTTTGTCTTTTGTTGCCATTGCTTTTGGTGTTTTAGACATGAAGTCCTTGCCCATGCCTATGTCTACAGAGAAGAAAATGTTATCAAGAAAATAATAAGGAAGAGACAATATACTATTCATTAAGTGGCAGTGGAACATCATAAGTTCTTCATCATCATGTTCACATTGAGTAGGTTGAAGAGGAGGAAGAGAAGGGGTTGGTCTTGTTGTCTCAGGATTGGCAGAAGCGAAATAAAGTTTGTCTTTAAGTAGACCCAGACAGTTCAAACCCATGCTGTCCAGGGTCAACTATACTTACAAATTCTGACACAAAAGTACTTAATGTTCTTTTTCAGCTTAGCAATGTACAACAAAGGGAAAACACTGAGAGCTGAGTTATTCTGAAATTGGTCACACAGAATTTCCAAATACTTGTCAGAGGATTCTAAGCAATAGATTATGCAAACAACACATATATTTACATAAATCTGGGAACATTTTTGTAGCTTCCTACAGTTAAAATATAGTGAGCCATAACAAGCCTCTATACAACACTCAGATAAGTTCTATAATTTAAGTCCCTATTTGCAATAACTTCAGAAAATAGCATAGACATCAAAACATCCAATATTTATTGGCAGCAGAGATTCCATTATTCATTTATTCAGAGATTTTTAGTGGCAAACAAAAGAAACTGTTGTAGCATGTTGAAACAAGAAAACAGATATAAGCGTCTGAACCTCTGGGAAAGCCCCAGAAGCCATCTTGAAGGCCATTCTTTCAGGAACAAACCTCGAAAATACAACACATGACTGTGCCAGCACTAGTGCTACAATGAGGCACAATGCCACAGCTTGTACTGATGACTCTAGACACCAAAGACAGCTCCTGGAATCTCCTGGACTGTGGCTCTGGAAGACTAGCTGTCACTGCCACTCACTCAGCAGAATGGTTTCTGCACAGCACCTGCCTCGTCACCTGCCGAGCTCACAAAGCGAGTCTGCACAGAGGCTTTACATCCAATTGGCTGAGCCCAGGTCACATGCTTGCAACTGGCTTCAAGGTATGGTGGCTGGGAAAGTAAGTTTCTGGGTTCTGCCACTGTGACAGGTGGGCTTATAAAATGAATTCCTCATACACAAGAAAACTGTACAAAGGTATACTTTTTTTTTTTTTTTGCTGAAGACTCCAAATAAGTGACAAATTCCCACAACAAGCAACAAGGCACTAGGTACAATGCAAGGAAATGGTAAGAAAAAAATTAAAATGGCATGCTAAGGAATACATTCTTATGGAATTTGCTAGGAAGAACAAGACAGAAGTTAAGAAAATAATCTTATCAATAAATCTATAATTATGAACTGCATGTGTAACCCAAAGGAGAGAGATCCGGTTCTCTGAGAGCCTACATCAATGGGAAGTGACATAAATTGGGGATCCAGAAAACTTGAGGCAATGATGTCCGTCCTGAGATCCAAGGAAAAAATAAGAGTTACATCGGTGAAAAGGACTGAAGAACTTTCCAGTCAGCAGAAACACATAAGCACAGGGCCTCTGGTGACAGAGTAAGTTTGAGGAGGTAGAAGGACCTAGGTTTGTCTGCTCTAGATGAAGGTCAGGGAGCTGGGAGGTGGGAGGAGTTAGTAAACTAAGGTTCAAAAAGTGTATGGAACTAGATCAGAGACTATCCATGTCTTTATTCTGACAGCAAATGTGGGATATGCAGGATAACTCTGATTAATCTCTTGATTTTTTATGAGATCACTCTGTTGTGTACCAAATGAGCACTGGGACACAGTGGACACTGTGGTTCAGGTGAGAGGTGACAGTGAAGAAAGCTCACAGACCTCTTTGCAGTAGATTCTTGTTGCTTTCTTCAGCACATGAGTTCTATTTTAATCGATTTTCTCACATATCTGTTATTTTGCAAAATTAAGCTACATACATGCCTAAAAGTTTTCTGATTTTGAGAAGTTTAATCCCATAAATGTTTCTTTTGGGGACACTGCATCTAAAATGGCACTGCAGAGTATTTGCAACTCATAGCCTAATGCATTTGGACAAGTTGAAGCTCTCCTCGAAATTCAAAATTTATTATAAAAATGTAGCATAGTTTCCAAACAGTGGATGACCAGGGAATTATATGATTTATCATTGCTTTTCAGACTGCCACTAGAAAATTGTCTTTCTCTGGTTGTCATATCTACTGACTCTTTACCAATTAATTCTTAGTTGGTTTCTGCATAAATAGCAACAGAAAGCTCTATGAGAATTGCATTAATTTTTTTCCTTGAAATTCAATTATGACAGAAGGTTTCTTTTTGTTAAAGCAGCCTGAAGCATTGGATTTTAAGAGTAAAGTTTGGAGCCAGAAAACCTGATTTTAAATACTACTTCAGTCACTCCCCAGATATGACATTTTGAAAGTTATTTAGTCTCTCTGGGCCTTTGTTTCCTCAACTGCAAAAGAAGCGTGATTGGGCCTCCAATTGGGTTGTGAAGATGAAATAAGAGGATGTTTCATCAAAGTGATTTGCAAACCGGAAAACTACAGAAGCATGAGTTGTTAGTAAACATGAAGATGGTTTGCCAAATAAATAGGAAAGAAATGCAAAAACATCAAGGTGCTTGAAAACAAAGACAATTTCTAAAATTTGTGTAGCATAACAACATGCACAAAAGCAGAGATCAGAACTGTTTTGATTGTGCTTGTGTTCCTTCTTTCTTGGAATTTCTCTTGCTGGTCTCTGACCTTGAAGCATATGAAAACCCTGAACTGGCCCACGGCAGCGTCCCAGATCAGCCATACTCCAGATGGCAATCATAGTGGTAAATTTAAACAGAGACAAAGATTAAGCAAGTCACACCTCTTCAATAGCTATGAACATTTAGATTCTTCCAGCACACTTAGGTTTTATTTTATTATTTTATTTTATTTGTTCATCAGTTACACAAGGATAAATTATAATAGTAATACTCCTCAGTTGGAGGCAATTTATCATTATCGATCCATATGAGGCTCTCTAGTTTTAATCTTAATTTATTCCATTTTATTCCCATTTCCAAAGTAACCATTCTGTTGTATTTATTCCTTGTAAGCACCGTAAAGTGCATACAAATGTGATTCGTGATTTTGTTGGCATTTATTTTAAAGTTCAAAAGTCCTTAAAGATCTCATTCAGTTTCTTACTTTTTTGGACTACGCACTATCTTTTTAAGATCCAGCCTTATTTCTATGTATATATCACATGTGTTCCTTCCAATTGCTGCATAATGCCCCATGGTATGTGTTCTCCAAGTCTTGCCTATCTACTCCACCAAAACTGCCACCAACTATAAACAACACTGCAAGAAATATCTTTATGTATTTCATGCTATAAACATGTCTGAAAATGTCTTTGGGATAAATATTCAGGAGAGGTATCGCTGGGTCACAGCATATATATATGTTTAATTTGCCTGCATCATGCCAGACTGTTCAGAATGGCTACACCAGTCTACCTCCACATGAAACTTCCTGCATGGCATCTTCCCTGACAACACTCAGCATTATCCAGCTTTCTAGCCTTTGCAACTTAATATTTTTAATTTAACCTGCATTTCTTTGATTATTATCTTCAGCATGCCTGTAAGTATGTGTTGGTTGTAAGAGTTTTTCTGCAAATTCCTTGTTCGTATTCTTTACCTATTTTCCTACCACAGTGACTGACATTGATTTAGAGAAGGTTCTTAGTTATTATTAATCCCTTGCCACTTTTAGATATTGCAAATACCCTCTCTCATTCAGCTGTCTATTAATTTGGTCGATGGTATCTTCATTGAATGGAAAAGCTAAATTTTCATATAATAATATTTCTCAATCTATTGCTTTGTGGTTATTTTTGAAATTTTTGAAGTGTTTCTCTATTTCTATAGCATAAACATTATCTCATACATTCTCTTCTATTAGCTTTATAATTTTTCTTTTCCTACTTATATCTTTAATCTATCTGGAAGCCGCCTTTTGTGTGCAACTACATAAAAATCCAACTTCATTTCTCTCCATACAGTGAACCAATTTTCAAAAAAAAACTTCAACTAAATTTCCATTTATTTGTGGTAATTTTTTAAGGTTTATTACATTTTGACATATAAACGAATCTCTGAGTGCATTATTTTCTTCCACTTTTATCTACTTATCTGATCTTGCAACAATAGTGCATTGTTTTTATTACTTCGGCCTCATAGTATGTTTAATATTTGACACAGCAAGCTCTCCCTCTTTATGACTTCCCATGAGGAATAGATAGCATGGAATTTTATTTTTCTCTACAAATTTTACTGCAAGTTTAATGAATTTCTCAAAAATGACAAATTGTGACCAATACTTTATTGCATTTATATACTGAATTGAAGAAAATGTATATCTTATAAAGTCAACTCATTAAAGAGCATGAAATGTCACTCTTTTTATTTAAGTCATCTCTTATGTTTTTTACTAAAATTTCAAAGTAAGTCAGGAAAATTATTTAAAACTTGAAAATGATGCAAAAAGATGGGTGACACATCCTTAAATATTACATGGGGACAAAGGGTACACAAGGTTTACCATGGGATATACTTAGTTTATCTCATTGTTTACTATTAACAAATGGTCCCAAACTTACTGAAATTATCTGTAACTTTTAGAATTTTGTCCACTGGATGCAAATAGCTATGTGTCTGATGGAAAGATAACCAGATTTATGATCTGTTGGACATTAGTTTATAACTAATAACAATCTCATCTTAATTATTGTCTGTTTAATTGCCTATAAATCCCTGCCTTAAGTGCTCTTCAAACTGATCATGACATCTTACTGATTCTCTCATTAATTAATGAGTTTTAAACTATCAACATATGTTCAATTTACATTTACATGAAAGATTATTTTACCTGTTTGAAAATGATAATTTAGCAAGTTTTTTCATAAAGCTCTTAGAAATTCTAGGTTGCTTTAAGTCCTGAGTACTATATAATTTCATTGCAATTATAAATGAGATATTACTTTTCTGGAGTTTTCTATTGATTGCTGTTGGTGTAGAGAAATGTTACTAATTTTGGTAAGTTACTGTTCTATGCAATAACTTTGTTAAACTCATATTGGTTCTGATAGTTTGTCTCTGGATTTTATTAGTTCTTTTAGGCAGAAAACCATAATATCAGCAATTAATGAACAATTATATGCTCTACACTAATAAGTTTGAAAAGTTGTATAAAGTGGACAATTCCTTTAAAAAATTATCAAATTCCAAAATTAACACTAATTTCACAAATACTTCTTTGGAGTTCAATCCTAGTTTCAGCTTCTCATTCTTAATAAAAATGTGTATTTATAGTGTGCTTTCACATGAATTACCTCATTAGATATCAACTGAAACCCTATGAGGTAAGTGTTACACCAATTATAAATTGAAGAAAATAAATATATAAAGCACCGGTGAGAGCACTGTGCCAAGTCACAACACTGGCTGGAGTGCGGCCTTGTCAAAAACACAGCCCTGTGTCTTGAAATTGGTGCAGTTTTTCCTATGTTACACTTTTTGACTTCAGAGGCAGGAAAAGTTCAGAAGAAAACATCACTTGCCTGGGAGTTGAAGTTCTGTTATCATTAAATACTGCTTTTTTTCTGCTATTTTTTGAACTTCTTATTTTTTTGTTCACTCAATATTCTTACTGGTTTGGAGCCACATAAGCAAATATCAGAAAGAGAATTATACTGGATGAGTAGGATGAAACTCTTTAGCATAAATAACTGAATTTGGTAAGGATTCTCCTAGTTAAGTCAAAATCTTAAACATTGCACTTGACAATATAATATTTGAATTCAAGGTGATTATAGCATCTTTTCCTGATGATTGTAAAAACCAGTTGTTTTGTGACGATTTTATTTGTTGTTTCTTTAACAACATGTAGCAAAACCATAAAAAGCTTTATTTTTAAAAATTAACAATCTTTCTTTATCCCTACCCATCTCCAAGATAATAAATGTTAACATGTTGGTATGTGTTTTCACACATTTTCCCAGCACATTCAAAGACACACACACACACACACACACACACACACACACACAGGTTGTATTGTTGTTGCTGTTGCTATTTGTTGTAACAAAAATTTGATCATGTTATATGCAACTAGTTTTTATATTTCTATTGATAAATGTAAATTATAACTTAAAGAAAGGATCAGTAAATTATGGGCCATGGGCCAAATATGGCCTGCCTTCTGTTTTTGTAAATGAAGTTTTATTGAAACACAATCATACTCATTCATTTACATGATTTCACACTGCAATAGTAGAGGTAAGTTCCCACTGAGGCTATGTGACTTGCAAAGCTTAAAATATATGCTATCGTTCATTTACAGAAAAGGTTTGTTTTGACCCTTAATTGGGAGTTTTTTGCCACTATCACATGACACAATAAAACTAGTTGAACATATATCCTTATTTTCTAGTGCTTTTACTTTTATACTATTTTACGTCTATATTACCTATTAGATAGCTATCAGAAGATGATATTTGAGGTTAATGGTTTTTATATTTTATAGTTTAACATAGAATTCCATACTTCTTTCTGAAAATATTTTAGCAATTTGAATTGTCACCAGCAATTTTATGTGAGTGTTCATTTCCCCATATCTTCATCACCATTGGATACCATCATTATATATTTTTTCCCAATTAGGTGAGAAAAACATGGCATCATATTGTTTATTCTACATTTCCCTGACAGTCAGCAAAGATAGCTCTCACATCTGAAAGATATTTTCCTTTTTTCAAATGTGTTGCAAGTTCTTTTCCAGTTTACTGTTTGCTTTTTGACTTGATTTATCATGTCTTTTGCTGTACATTTCTTTTTAATATGATTGTTTTGAGTAAACCGCAGTTAAAATCTGGAGCAGAAATTTTGTGTGTCCCCCTACCCATCCCATCAGGTTGTTTTCTCCTCTAGCAAGTCCATAAAAAATCAAATTGATTATAACAAAGAACTGTTCATCAGCTAACAAGGTAACCGTATTCAAAGAGGGTTTTGGTTTTGTCACCCTTGGATGCATAAAGGAAGATCAATTTGTTATTGGAGAAAAGCAGGGAAAGCAAAATGGTACGATGATGCATCATTACAGGTCTTGTTTCCTCCTTGGACTCTGGAGGACACACCTAGGTTCCTACAGCTGACTTAAGCAGCTTTTAGAATCTGCTTGGGGTAAAATTGCCAAATGGAGGAAATAAATACACAGGCTTCCCAGTTAAATTTCAAATTCAGATAAACAATGAACACTATTTTAGTATAAGCAAGCCCCATGCAATATTGTGGGCCTTCTTATAGTAAAAAAGCATCCATTGTTATCCGAAATTCAGATTTGACTGAGCATCCTATATTTTATCTGGCACTCCTAGCTTGTAGAGACTGCTCATTCACTAAGAGCCAAGTGGCCTCATTCACAGGAAATTTTTAGTGTTAACCTATACCTATTTCAAAAGGGGTCAAATCTATACCATATCTCCTATTGATGAACATTATTCCAAAAGATTGATAGATGTTGCCTCAAAAGATGTAAAAGAATTAATACTTTTATTTCAAATGTCTTTTACAACCTATATAATTGGAATGCTTCAATTATTTAATTCTTCAAACAGAAAATTCAGCCCAGTAGAATGTTCTAAAGAGGCACTCTCCTAAATTAACTAAACTTAAACTAACCCCACTAATACATGATTCCAGTAATCACTTTTAAATAATTTCTTTACAATTATCAAACATGCTAATGAAGATTCAATATTACCTCTTGAAGGAACCATCACAAAGATTCCTGCCTAGAGCACATAAGTCAAACTGGAAACTTTCAATATCACCTCAGAACAGTTTACAATCATGTCTATCTTCTCCTTGGGCCTTGGGATTTCCTCTCTCATTTAGGAAGTTTTTCTCTATACCTCCCAATTAATGTTGTTTAATTTTATACATTTAAATATCAATAGAAGTTTAACTTATTATAAATTATATCCACTCTAAGTGATTATCACAACAGAAATGTAATTTTTGGAAAGTATTTTGCCTCTAATTACAATTTATTGCCTAACTGCAATGTACCAGATACTGGAGATATATATTCATATGTATATATGTAGCATTTTATATAGTATGTCTATAATATATATTCTAGTCTTTACAGCAACCCTGAAAGATGGTTATTATGAACCCCTTAAGACAGATAAGGAAGTTGAGGCTCAGAGTCATTAAGTAGATCATTCAAGGTCACCCAGTGGTAACTGGCAAAGCTGATCAAGGTCATCTAAAGTCCATGCTCTGATATTGCCTCCTTACTTCCTCAAACAATCCCCTGCGGCAGGTATCATTTTTAGTTAACCTCAATCTCATTTCTAACCCTTCCTTCCCTTGCCCTACTCCATGGAAGAGGCTGGGAAAGCTAAACATTCCCTTTCCAACCTCCAAGGCAGTGAAAGCAAGTCATGTGACACAGTTCTGGCCAGAGATGTATAAGCAGAAGTCCACTGGAACTTCTGGAAAATCCTCTCTTCTCTTTTCATGCTCAAAAGGACCAACATGACTTACTGCTCTTGCCCTCCTCTTCCTCCCAAAATCATAGATTCAACAATGGTAGATGTAGTCCCTACCTTGTGACTATGAAGAATAGGAAAGACAATCTACAGAGATGCTTCCCAACCCTAAAATTGTTGATTCCACAAACCAAGAAGAGCACTACCTACCTCTAAGCATCCTGTTAGGTAAAGGTAAACTACTTGTTTAGCTACTATTTGGCAAGGTGTGAATTCTCTTTCCATACTAATTATTTGGGTGTTAGTAATTCTCGATAGATTCAAATTCAACCAACATATATTAGATGCTTAATATTTCCAGACTCATTGATAGATATCATTATAATTTCACCCTTACAAGACCCCCACATGGTGGAAATTACCTATTTCACAAACCTGTAATTTAGATAAGCCCAGAAGTTTGTGCAAAGGCTACACATGTCTGGTGGCAAAGTCAGGATACAAACCCATGTCCTCTGAATCTTAATTTTAGGGTTCTCTATTGTAAGCATCTGGAAATACTCAAATAATATTGAGATAACAGTTTGGTTTCATTTTTAAAGTATGCATTCAAGAGAATTTTTCTAGTTTTCAGAGATAAATATCCTAAAACTCATATTAAATTCATGGTGTACATTAAAATGTCTTGTGGGTTTTCATTTTTATGTAGAGCAAGCTGTGGTCTCTACTATAGAAAAATGATTTGCTGTAAAATAAAGACTGAAATTCAAGAAGCATTTTTGCAAGCAAACAAGAAATTATACAAAAATGCTATGTAATAAATGTCAACAAACACATAACATCATGGTAATAGTTTCATCTCACATGGGCCAAGTATGGAATATGTAATACTGGAGAATTCTCTTACAAATGTTTTACCCTAAATTTATAATACTACACGGGGTGGCAATCCCTCTACATACAGGGAGTCTTCCAGCAAAGGAAAAGAAAAATAAGTTGTCATCTTTAAAAAAAAGTACTACAGAAACAGAAACTACAGAAAAAGATTTGGCACATGGCAGTAATGATAACAAGTTGTGAAAAGCTTTTACAAAGTCAAAGAGAGCTGGATAACTACTCATTTGCCCATAGTCTTAATAGGATAAATTCCTTCAGGCTCTTAAAAGATAATGAGGACACCAATTATTTTCTTGGGGCATGGGAGTATGACAAAGAATTACTGCTGTTTTCAGATGAAATAACGACAAGCTGAACAACTCAGAAATGTCATCCTCAAGCAGTTGCTCTTATTTGAGCAGAGATGTTAATCACAGGTGAGTCTCACCAGTGTCTCTCCAATCATAGAAGTCAGGGTTCGTTTGCAGTTCAAGCATGATGCTCTCAAATCAAATCTGATATTAATGAGATATCACAATAAGGAGTTTGCAGCAACCATAAATCTTCTGATTTCCCAGTCAGTTGTCTATATATCCTTGTAGGCAGAGAGCACATATTTACTATGTTTTCCGGGCAAAGTAATTCAGATAGCTGCCAGTGGTAGAAGAAGATAACGTTGATTAATGAACACAGGTTGTTATGCAGTACCTCTTTTGACATAATAATAATTGCTCCTTATTTTATACATTAAGAATAATTGCCAGATACAAACAAAAGTATTGCATTCTGTTGACATCTATTAAACTTTCAGAGAAAGTAACATAGAAATTTTGATGGTATCGGCACTCCTCTGCAGTTCATTTGTCATTATTTCTGTTGCTGCTTATCTTAGGCTTTTAACCTTAATTTTTTATTTTTTAATCTGTAAAAAAAAAAAAAACTTGAAAGAACAGAACAATAAACACCTTTTAATGAGGAGGGTACTTCAAGGTGGCTGACTAAAAGTACTTCATGCCCACCCCCTGCACTTAGAAGAACCAAAATAGTGTATAGACAGTCACACTTTGAATACATTATCCAAGGGGAAACACTGGAATTCAGCAGAGAAATAACAGAAAGCACCAAACACAGGGAATAAAAAGGGAGAGAGGCAGCCTGCCTGGCCAGGATTGGCTGGGAGCTGGGAAAGGGTAGGTGACAGAGTTCCAGTGGCCCACATCCTTACTGTAGAATTGTGCAAACCTAGCCATGAGAGAACCTCTCAACCTTCCCAACCCCTGAAATTAACATATGGAGCTGCCAGGAGAACACAGGATGGAACTACTCCAGGGAGGGAGCTCACACTGGGACTGGGTCCTCACACCCTTTCTGAGATCTAAGTGGCTATAGTAAGGAGCCATTTTCAAACCTAGCCTTTGACAGACTGCATGCTGTCCTAGGACCCAGTAGTGCCAGATCCGAGGCATTAGGGAAACTTGGGCTATCACTGCTGGAACTGAGGAGTGAGTTGGGAATGCTGCTGCAGCCAAGGGTAAGAAGCAGGCAAGGCATGCACTGCAGCTGCTGGTGCTGAGAAGTGAGCACAGCCAGGATGGAGACTGGGACATGAGTAGGGTGGAGGTTCCTGCAGCCAGAGTGGGAACCCAAGCTAGACACAGGCTACCACTGCAAGGGCTGGTGGGTGAGCCCTGCTGGGACTGCAGCATTAGAGAAACATGTGTTTCCCACCCAACAGACTAGGCTGTGGCCACTGAGGAAGACTTCATCCCTTCCAGTGGCAGAGTCTTAGCACAACTGCTACCACCCCTCACCTGAACACTCTGCCTGGGGCCTGAGAATTGCCCCATCTCCACCCACAACAGCTGGTGCATGCTTTCACCATTGTGGACCTGAACACAAACCCACGCAGCCTAGTTTCACTATCCCTTCCAAGAAAGAGCATACAGCCTGGAATGCTGGGGATTGCCCAACCCAATCCAGCACTTTGGAAACCTGAGCACTCCTCCTGAGCACCTGAGGTTGGGCCTAAACACATAGTCACTACCACCTCTGATGGCACCTACCTGCAGGAACCAACTAAAAGGCCTAGACACTGGCCTGCCCAGCTCATCACAGCATGAAATTGTCCCTCCACCACTACTGCCGTCATCAATGCTATGCCAGCTTCCCAGGAGCCTAAGAACCCATCCACCCACCTGGTCCACCACTACCACTACCAGCATCCAAGCAAGCCACAATGAGACCCAAAACTCAGCCTACCAGTAACCACCAACATGAGTGCCAGAATACACTTCCCTGGGCAAAAAGATAGGCACACTCACCCCACTACTGCAACTGCTGGGACCCAAAGAGTGCCTCACTGGGCATCCTGATCCCTGGAACAACTTCACCATAGCCTCCACTAATAACTGCACTCTAACCCAATGAGGAAATCACAGATGCCACTAATGCTATTTGTAGCTAAAGAAATCATATGGTGACTGCAGTACTGTATGCAACCAGAATAAAAGCTAAAATACCCTACCCAACCACACCATAGCTACAACTTCAGGAAAAAGTCTTCCTCTTTCCAACTAAACTCAAAAATAGGAAGAAGTGACTGTGACACCAGATACACAGATATCAATGTAAGATCAATGTAAGGACACAAGTAACATGAAAAGGCAAGGAAATATGAAACCTCCAAAGCAACACAAAGATTTTCCAGCTTTTTGTTTGTTTGTTTTTTTGAGATGGAGTCTCACTCTGTCACCCAGGCTGGAGTGCAGTGGAATGATCTCAGCTCACTGCAACCTCCACCTCCCAAGTTCAAGCAACTCTCCTGCTTCAGCCTCCCGAGTAGCTGGGACTACAGGCATGTGCCACCACTCTCGGCTAATTTTTTGTATATTTAGTAGAGATGGGGTTTCACTGTTTTAGCCAGGACGGTCTCAATCTCCTGACCTTGTGATCCACCCCCCTCAGCCTCCCAAAGCACTGGGATTACAGGCGTGAGCCACCAAGCCCGGCCAATAGATTTAATCAAAAAGAAATTTTTGAAATCCCAGATAAAGAATTCAAAATATTGATTTTAAAGAAACATAGATAAAAGAGAATTCTGAAAACCCATACAAAGAAATAAGAAAAACAATTCAGAATATAAATGAGAAATTTACCAAAAAGAAAGATATTTGAAAAAAGAACCAAATAGAGAATAACAGGTCATCATGGCAGATGGGAGGCAGTATTAGATTGCAGCTCCAGACAGAGCAGTATGTGGAGGCTCACATTTTAGCTGAATTTTAGCTCCAGATTTTAGTGAATTTTAGCTCCAGATCAACTGCAAGAATAAACCAGCAATTCTAAGAGGATCCACAGACCCTCTGAAGGAAGCAGACTGCTCCTGCAGGATCCAAAAGACACCCCAAATACTGTGAGTGCCCCAACTGTGGAAGTGGGAAAGGGAGAGCCTCCTCTCCCAAACACACACCCCCACTGGAGAAACTCAAGGTCTGTTTGTGGGAGAAGGCTCCAAATTTACCTAGAGCTGAGTCAATTTAGAGAGTCGAGTGAAATACATGGGTAGAGGAAGCAGTAGAAAGGCCCTGGGAGCTCACTGGGTTCCCTAGCAGGCCATTCCTGCCTAGCAATACAGGGATCCATCAGGAGGGTGGCCAGAGGAGCAGGGGGTAAAACTCCACAGCGAGAAGGAAATCTCTAGCTGAACTTTGTAACAATTTGAACGGGGTGAGAAGTCACCTGGCCAGAACTCAGGGGAGGGCGCAAATCCGGTGTGCACACTCCACAAGTGGGGGAAGAACCAAGTGCTTTTTTTCCACAGCTGGGAGGTGGTTAGCCTGGGGCAACTTTTCAAGTCCGTCTCACCCTCTACCTGGAAACAGACTCGGGGCTACTGGCGGGGGCACGGTGGGAGTGAGACCGGCCCTTCAGTTTTTATGGGAGCTGGGTGAGGCCTGTGACTGCTGGCTTTCTCCCACTTCCCTGAAAGTCTGGTGACTCAGCAGAGGCAGCCATAATCCTCCTAGGTACACAATTCCAGTGACCTGGGAATCGCACCCCAATCCCCCACAGCAGCCACAGCAGGACCTGCCCAAGGAAAGTCAGAGCTCAGACATGCATAGCCCTGCCTCCACCTGATGGTCCTTACCTACCCATCCTGGTAGTGGAAGAAAAAGGGCATATAATCTTGGGAGTTCTAGGGCTCCGCCCACTGCCAGTCCCTCTCCATACTACTACAGCTGATACTCTCTGGAAAATGCCACCTCCTGTCAGGAGGACAACCGGCACAAAAGTAGAGCATTAAATCACTAATGCTAAGAACCCTCACAGAGTCCATTGCACCCCCCACACCACCTCCACCAGAACAGGTGCTGGTATCCCCGGCTGAGAGACCCATAGATGGTTCACATCACAGCATTCTATGCAGACAACCCCCAGTACCAGTCTGAAGCTGGGTAGACACACTGGGTGGCTAGACCCAGAAGAGAGACAACAATCACTGCAGTTCAGCTCACAGGAAGCCACATCCATAGGAAAGGGGAGAGAGTACTACATCAAGAGAACACCGCATGGGACAAAAGAATCTGAACAACAGCCTTCAGCCCTAAACCTTCCCTCTGACAGAGCCTACCCAAATGAGAAGGACCTAGAAAACCAACCCTGGTAATATGACAAAACAAGGGTCTTCAACACTGCCAAAATAATACACTAGTTCACCAGCAATGGATCCAAACCAAGAAGAAATCCCTGATTTACCTGAAAAAGTAATTCAGGAGGTTAGTTATTAAGCTAATCAGGGAGGCACCAGAGAAAAGTGAAGCCCAGTGCAAGAAAATCCAAAAAATGATACAAGAAGTGAAGGAAGAAATATTCAAGGAAATAGATAGCTTAAAGAAAACACAATAAAAAATGTAGGAAACTTTGGACACACTTTTAGAAATGCAACATGCTCTGGAAAGTCTCAGCAATAGAACTGAACAGGAGAAGAAAGAAATTCAGAGCTTGAAGACAAGGTCTTTGAATTAACCCATTCCAACAGAGAAAAAAAAAAGAATAAGAAAATATGAACAAAGCCTCCAAGAAGTGTGGGATTATGTTAAATTACCAAACCTAAGAATAATCAGTGTTCCTGAGGAAGAAAAGAATTCTAAAAGCTTGGGGGAATAATTAAGGAAAACTTCCCTGGCCTTGCTAGAGACCTAGACATCCAAATACAAGCATCACAAAGAACACCTGGGAAATTCATCACAAAAAGATTATTGCTGTCAATGAAAAGAGTCAAACTCTGTAAAATTTAAGGAGATTTATTCTGAGCCAAATATGAATGACCATGGCCCATAACACAGCCCTCAAGAAGTCCTGAGAACATGTCCCCAGGGTGGTCAGGATGCAGCTTGGTTTTATATATTTTAGAGAGGCATGAGACACCAATCAAATACATTTAAGAAATATGTTGGTTTGGTCCAGAAAGGTGGGACAACTCAAAGCAGGGGCTTCCAGGCTGTAGGTGAATTTAAACACTTTCTGGTCGACAATTGGTTGAGATTGTCTAAAGACCAGGGATTCATAGAAAGGGAATGTTCAGGTTAAGATAAAGATTGTGGAGAACAAAGTTCTTTTGAAGTCTTATAGTGGCTGCCCTTAGAGAAAATAGACGACAAATGTTTCCAATGAAGATCTTAGTTAATGTCTTTAGGATTGGGAGGGTCTAGAAGAAAAAGATCTAGCTAAGTTAATAGAGATTCTTTACAGATGCAAATTGTCCCCCACAAAGAACAGCTTTGCAAGGCCATTTCAAAATATGGCAAAGAAACATGTTTTAGGGTGAAATATTTTGATCTTCTTTGTCTCGTAATGCTGTGCCAGAATCAGGTTGGAAAGTAAATCACGACTTATAGGGTTAAATAAAACTTATCCAATAAGAATTTATGATTTGTAGGGCATGACTCCTCAGACTCCCTTAGATAGGAATTTAGGCAAAATAAAAAAAATCAGAGTTTATTCCTCATTGCCTAGGCACATTGTCATCAGGTTATTGAAAGTTAAGATAAAGGAAAGAAACTTAAGAGCTGTGAGACAGAAGCACCAGGTAACCTATAAAAGAAAACATATCAGATTCACAGCAGATTTCTCAGCAGAAACTTCACAAGCCAGAAAGCATTGGGGCCCTATCTTCAGCCTCCTCAAACAAAATAATTATCAGCCAAGAATTTTGTATCCAGTAAAACTAAGCATCATATATGAAGGAAAGATACATTCTTTTTCAGACAAACAAATGCTAAGAGAATTTGCCACTACAATGCCATCACAAGACCTGCTAAAAGGAGATCTAAATCTTGAAACAAATCCTGGAAACATATCAAAACAAAATCTCTTAGGCCAGGCACAGTGGCTCACGCCTGTAATCCCAACACTTTGGGACGCTGAGGTGGGTGGATCACCTGAGGTCGGGAGTTCTGGACCAGCCTGACCAACATGGAGAAATCCCATCTCTACTAAAAATATAAAATTAGCCAAGCATGGTGGCACATGCCTGTAATCCCAGCTACTCTGGAGGCTGAGTCAGGAGAATCGCTTGAACCCAGGAGGCAGAAGTTGCAGTGAGCCAAGATCATGCCATTGCACTCCACTCTTGTTACCTAGGCAACAAGAGCAAAACTCCGTCTAAAAAAAAAAAAAGAGAGAGAGCGAGAGAAAAGAAAAACAGAACTTCTTTAAAGCATAAATCACATAGGACATATAAAACAAAAATGCAAGTTAAAAAGCAAAAACAAAAAACAAGAAAACAAAAGTACACAGGTAACAAAGAGCATAATAACTGCAACATACCTCACATTTCAGTACAAACATTGAATGTAAATGGCCTAAATGCTTCACTTAAAATATACAGAACCACAGAATGGATAAGAACTCACCAACCAACTATCTGCTGCCTTTAGGAGACTCACCCAACACATAAGGACTCACATAAACTTAAAGTAAAGGAGTAGAAAAGGGCATTTCATGCAAAAGGACACCAAAAGCGAGCATGGGTAGCTATTCTTATATCAGACAAAACAAACTTTAAAGCAACAGCAGTTAAAAGAGACAAAGAGGGACATTAATAATTATAAAAAGCCTTATCTAACAGGAAACTATCACATTCCTAAACATATATGCTCCTAACACTGGAACTCCCAAATTTATAAAACAATTAGTAAGAGACCTAAGAAATGAGATAGACAGCAATAAAATAATAGTGGGGGACTTCAATACTCCACTGACAGCACTAAACAGGTCATCAAGACAAAAAGTCAACAAAGAAACAATGGATTTAAACTATACCCTGGAGCAAATGGACTTAACAGATATGTAAAGAACATTTTATCCAATAACCACAGAATACACATTCTATTCAACAGTCCATGGAACTTTCTCCAAGATAGACCATATGATAGGCCATAAAATGAGCCTCAATAAATTTAAGAAAATTGAAATTATATCAAGCACTCTCTCAGACCACAGTGGAATAAAACTGGAAATCAACCCTAAAAGAAACTTTCAAAACCATGAAAATACATGGAAATTAAATAACCTCCTCCTGAATGAGCATTGGGTCAAAAATGAAATCAAGATGGAAATTTAAAAATTCTTCAAACTGAATGACCATAATGACACATCCTTCCAAAACCTCTGGGATACAGCAAAGGTAGTGCTAAGAGGAAATTTCATAGCCCTAAACACCTCCATCAAAAAGACTGAAAGAACACAAACTGACATTCTAAGGTCACAGCTCAAGGAACTAGAGAAACAAGAACAAACTAAATCCAAACCCAGCAAAAGAAAGAAAATAATGAAGTTTAGAGAAGAACTAAATGAAATTGAACAAACAAACAAAAAAAAATGAAAGATAAATGAAATAAAAATCTGGTTATTTAAATAAATAAATAAATTGACAGACCATTAGCAAGATTAATCAAGAAGAGAGGAAATCCAAATAACCTCACTAAGAAACAAAACAGGAGATATTACAACTGACACCACTGAAATACAAAAGATCATTCAAGTGCACTATGATCATCTTTAGACACATAAACTAGAAAACCTAGAAGACATACATAAATTCCTGGGAAAAATACAACCCTCCTAGCTTAAATCAGGAAGAATTAGATGCCTTAGATGCCCTGAACAGACCAACAACAACTAGTGAAATTTAAATGGTAATTTAAAAATTACCAACAAAAAATATATCCAGGACCAGAAGGATTCACAGCAGAATTCTACCGGACATTCAAAGAAGAACTGGTACCAATTCTTTTGACATTATTCTACAAGACAGAGAAAAAAGAGACCCTCCTTAATTCATGTTATGAAGCCGGCATCAGTCTAAAAGCAAAGCCAGAAAGGACATAACAAAAAAAGAAAACTACAGATTGATATCCCTAATAAACATAGATGCTAAAATCCTTAAGAAAATACTAGCTAACCAAATCCAACAACATATCAAAAAGATAATCCACCATGATCAAGTGGGTTTCATACCAGGGATGCAGGGATGGTTTAGCATACACAAGTCAATAAATGTGATACACCACATAAACAGAATTAAAAACAAAAATAACATGATCATCTCAAAAGATGCAGAAAAAGCATTCAACAAAACCCAGCATTGCTTCATGATTAAAACTCAGCAAAATCAGCATACAAGGGGCATAACTTAATGTAATAAAAGCTGTCTATGACAAACCCACAGCCAAAGTAATACTGAATGGGGAAAAGGTGAAAGCATTCCCTCTGAGAACTGGAACAAGACAAGAATGCCCACTTTCATCTCTCCTGTTCAACATAGCACTACAAGTCCTAGCCAAAGCAATCAGACAAGCGAAAGAAATAAAGGGCATCCAAATCAATAAAGAGGAAGTCAAACTGTCACTGTTTGTGGATGATATGGTTGTTTGCCTTGAAAACCCTAAAGACTTCTCCAGAAAGCTCCTAGAACTGATTTTAAAAATTCAGCAAAGTTTCTGCATACAAGATTAATGTACACAAGTCAGTAGCTCTTCTATACACCAACACTGACCAAGTGAAGAATCAAATCAAGAACTCAACCCCTTTTACAATAGCTGCAAAAAAATAAAATACTTAGGAATACACCTAACCAAGGAGGCAAATAAACTCTGCAAGGAAAACTAAAAAACACTGCTGAAACAAATCATAGATGACACGAACAAATGGAAACACATCCCATGCTCATGGATGGGTAGAATCAATATTGTGAAAATGCCCATACTGCCAAAAACAATCTACAAATTCCATGCAATCCCCATCAAAGTACCACCATCATTCTTCACAGAATTAGGAAAAAAAATTCTAAAATTCATATGGAAACAAAAAAGAGCCTGCGTAGCCAAAGCAAGACTAAGCAAAAAGAACAAATCTAGACACATCACACTACCTGATTTCAAACTATACTAGAAGGCCATGGTCACCAAAACAGCAAGGTACTGGTATAAAAATAGGCACATAGATCAATGGAATAGAATAGAGAACCCAGAAATAAACCCAAATACTTACAGCCAACTGATCTTCAACAAAGCAAGCAAAAACATGAAGTGAGGAAAGGACACCCTATTCAACAAATGGTGTTGGGATAATTGGCTAGCCACATGTAGGAGAATGAAACTGAATCCTCTTCTCTCACCTTATGCAAAAATTAACTCAAAATGGATTAAGGACTTAAACCTAAGACCTGAAACTACAAAAATTCTAGAAGATCACATTGGAAAACACTTCCAGACATTGGCTTAGGCAAGGATTTTATGACCAAGAACCGCAAAGCAAATGCAATAAAAACAAAGATAAACTGCTGGACCTAATTAAACTAAAGAGCATTTGCATGGCAAAAAGAACAGTCAGCAGAGTAAACAGACAATCCACAGAGTGGGAGAAAATCTTCACAGTCTATACATCTGACAGACGACTAATATCCCGAATCCACAACAAACTCAAACAAATCAGTAAGAAAAAAACAATCCCATCAAAAAGCGGGCTAAGGATATGAATAAACAATTCTCAAAAGAATATATACAAATGGCCAACCAACATATGAAAAAATGCTCAACATCACCAATGATCAGGGAAAATCAAATCAAAACCACAATGCAATACCACCTTATTCCTGCAAGAATGACCACAATCAAAAAAATCAAAAAACAGTAGATGTTGGCATGGATGCAGTGATCAGGGGACACTTCTACACTGCTTGTGGGAATGTAAACTAGTACAACCACTATAGACAACAGTGTGGAGATTCCTTAAGGAACAAAAAGTAGAACTACCATGGAATCCAGCAATCCCACAACTAGATATCTACCTAGGGAAAAAGAAGTTATTATATGAAAAAGATATATACACACACATGTTTATAGCAGCACAATTCACAATTGCAAAATCGTGGAACCAACCCAAATGCCCATCAGTCAATGAGTGGATAAAGAAACTGTGATAGATGATAGATAGATAGATAGATAGATAGATAGATAGATAGATAGATAGATAGATAGATAATATATATCTCTCACATATATATCACATATATATCTCATGTATATATATATATGATGGAATACTACTCAGTCATAAAAAGGAATGAATTAACAGCATTTGCAGTGACCTGGATGAGATTGGAGACCATTATTCTGAGTAAAGTAACTCAGGAATGGAAAACCATACATCTTACATTCTCACTGATACATAGGAGCTAAGCTACAAGGACACAAAGGCATAAGAATGATATAATGGACTTTGGGGACTTGAGGAGAATAGTGGGAGGGGGTGAGGGATAAAAGACTACAAATACAGGGCAATGTATACTGCTAGGGTGATAGGGGCACCAAATCTCAGAAATCACCACTAAATTACTTACTCATGTAACCAAATACCACTTGTACCCCAATAACTTTTGTTATAATAGTAACAAAAATAAATTTTAAAAAAAGAACCAAATAGAAATGTTGGAACTGAAGAATTCATTGAAGGACATACAAAATATATTTAAAAGCCTCAACAATAGACTAGATGAGTCAGGAGAAAGAATCTCAGATTTTGAAAACAGATCTTTTCAAATAACCGTGATCAGACAAAAATAAAGAAAAAAGAATGAGCAGCGCCTTCTTGACATTTGGGACAACATAAAGTGATAAAATATATGAATTCTCAGTATCTCTGAGGGCAAAGAAACAAAGGAAATATTAGAACACCTATTTAATATGATAATATATTTAAAGTTCCAAGTCTAATAATGTATTAGACATTAAAATACAGGAGGCTCAGTGGTTCACAAGAAGAGACAACACAAAGGGTCTTTTACATGAGTGACACATTATAGTCAGATTGTCTAAAATGAAAGACAAAGAATGCATTCTTAAAACAGCAAGGGAAAAGCCTCTAGTTACCTATAAAGGAAATCCCATAAAACTACCAGTGAATTTCTTAGAAAAAACCTTGTAAGCCAGAAGAGAATGGTATAATATACTCAAAGTACTGAAAGAAATAAACTGGCAGACAAGAATATTGTATTCAGTAAAATTATCCTTCATAAATGAAAGAGGAAAAAAAGAGCCTTTTCCAGACAAACAAATGCTGATGGAATTCATTCTCACTAGACCAACCCCAAAAGAAATATTCAAGGAAGTATTCAAGGAAGTCCTATATCTGGAAAGTAAAGGATGACATTTCCCATCATGAAAACACATAAAAATATAAAACTCATTGGTAAAGCACTCACAAAAGGAGGAATAGAAAGAACTCAAATGGTGCCATTACGGAAATCGTCTAAACCACAACAATCAATAAGAGAAAAAGAAAGGAACAAAGACTATATAAAACAACCAAAAAACAATTAACAATATGACAAGAACAAAGACTCACATATCAATAATCTTCAACATAAATGAATTAAATTATCCACTGACAAGATATAGAATGGTTACATTGATTGAAAAAAACATAATTCAAATATATACTGCTTACAAGAAATTCACCTTACTAGTAAAGACACATATAGACTGAAAGTAAGGAATGGAAAAAGATACTCCCTACAAATGGAAACCAAAAGCAAGCAAGAGTAGATATATTTATATCACATAAAAAGACTTTAAGTCAAGAACAGTAGAAAAAAAGACAAAGAAGCTCATTATATAACAATAAAGGGATCAATACAGTGAGGTGATATAACAATTCTAAATATGTATGTCACCAACACTGAAGCACCCAGATTCATAAAGCACATATTAGTAGATCTAAATAGAGAGATAGACAGCAATACAATAATACTAGGACTTCAACACCACACTCTCAACATTAGACCGATTATCTAGACAGAAAATAAACAAAGCAGCATTGGAATTAAACTACATAATATATGAAATGGACTTAACAGATATTTGCAGAACATTCTATCCAACAACTTCAAAATAACATTCTTTTCATCAGCACATGGAACATTCTCCAGATAGATTATCCAGTATGCCACAAAATAAGTCTCAATAAATTTTTTAAATTTTAATTATATCCAGTATCTTCTGAGGCCACAAGGGAATACAATAAGAAATCAATGCCTCGAAAACTACAAATACACAGAAATTAAACAACATGCTCTAAAGTGACCACTGGGTCAACAAAAAAAAGATTAAGGAGCAAATCAAAACATTTCATGAAACAAATGAAAATGGAAACAACATACCAAAACCCGTGGGATAACAAAAGCCATGCTAAAAGGGAAATTTATAACAATGAATACCTACATCAAAAAAAGTAGAGAGTACAAATTAATAATCTAACAAAGCACTTAAAGAAACTAGAAAAGCAAGAACAACTCAAGCCAAAATTAGCAGAAATAAATAATAAAGATCAGAGCAGAAATTAATTAAAAATTTGTCCTTTAAAAGGTAAACAAAATGTATAAACCACTAGCTAGACTATTCCAGAATAGACCCAAATAAACAAAATCAGAAATGAAAAAAGAGACATAGCAACTGATACAGGAATACAAAAGATCATCAGAGACTACTATGAACAACTGTACATTGACAAACTGGAAAACCTAGATGAGATGGATAAATTCCTGAAAACATAAAACCTACCAAAATTGAATCAGGAAGAAATAGGAAACCTGAAAAGATCAATAATCAGATGTGAGATTGAATAGGTAATATAACATCTCCCAACAAAGAAAAGCCCAGGACCACATGAATTCACGGCCAATTCTACCAAAAGTACGAAGAACTAATTCTAGTCCTCCTAAAACTTTTCCAAAAAATTGAAGAGGAGGAAATTTTCCCTAACTTTTTCCATGAGGCCAGCATCTACCTTATCCCCAAACCAGGCAAGGACACAACAAAAAAAGAAAACCACAGGCCAATATCCCTGATGAATATAGAATCAAAAGTGCTTAACAAAATATTAGGAAACTAAATCCAACAGTATATCAAAAATACAACACCTCACGATCAAGTGAGATTCTTTGCAGAGATGCAAGGATAGTTTAACATTTCCAAATTTAAAAATGTGATGCATTACATCAACACAAGAAAAGACAAAAACCATATGATCATCTCAATAGATGAAAATAAAGAATTGGATAAAATTCAGCATCCCTTCATACTAAAAACTCTCAACAAACTGGGCATAGAAAGAACATACCTCAAGGTAATAAAGACCATATACAACAATCCCACATTTAGCATCATACTGAATGGAGAAAAGTTGAAAGCCTTTTTGTAAGAACCGAAACAAGACAAGGATGCACGTTTTCACCACTCCTAATTCAACACATTACTAAAACTTTAGCCAGAGCAATCAGGTAATAGCAAGAAACAAAAGACATCCTAATTGGAAAAGAGGAATTCAAATTGTCCCTCTTTGCTGATAATATGATTTTACATCTAGAAAAACCTAAAGACTCCACCAAAAAACCTCTTAAATTTGATAAATGAATTCAATAAAGTTGAAAGATACAAATTCAACATACAAAAATCAGTAGCATTTATACACACCAATAATGATCCAGTCAAGAAAGAAATCAAGAAAGCAATCCCATTTATAATAGCTACCAAAAAAGTAAAATACCTAGGAGTAAATTTAACTAAATAGATGAAAGATCTCTACAACGAAAATTATAAAACACTGGTGAAAGAAACTGGAGATGACAAAAACAAATGGAAAAATTCTCATGCTCGTGGATCACAAGAATTAATATCATTAAATTGACCATATTCCCCAAAACAACTTACAGATTCATTGCAATTGCTATCAAAATGCCAACATCATTCTTAAAGGAAATAGAAAAAAATGGGCAAATAACCAACCTGGCAAACAGCCAAAACAATTCTGAGCAAAAGGAATAAAGCTGGAAACATCAAATTACCTGACTTCAAAATATATAATAAGGCTACAGAAACCAAAACAGCATAGTACTGCTATAAAAACAGATACATAGACCAATGGAACAGAATAGAGAACTTACAAATAAAGCCACATATTTACAGCCAACTGATCTTTGAAAAAGCTGATAAAAATTTATATTGGGAACACCCCTTGTAAAGGGACACCATTTTCAATAAATGGTACTGGGAAAATATGTTATATAACCACGTGCAGCAGAATTAAACTGTACCTCTATCTTTCAATATATACAAAAATCAACTCAGGGTGGATTAAATACTTAAACATAGGACACAAAAATATAAATATGCTGGAGAAAACCCTAGACAACACCCTCTTGAACTTCAGTCTAGGCAAAGAATTTATGACTAAGACTTAAAAGCACAGGCAACAAAAACAAAAATAGAGAAAAGGGACTACAAATTTGAAATCTTCTGCAGAGCAAAGAAAATCATCAACCGAGTAAAGAGACAGCCTGTTGAGTGCCAAGTTTGATGACACATACCATGAGGCTATGAGAAGCTTTATTACTTACCTGAGGCTTTCTGGGAAGCAGGGCTGGCTTCCCAAGCTGAACTGAAAATGGCTTGCAAGAATAGGGAAAGGAGACTGGCATGAGGTTTTTATGGTGGTTAGGGGCTGAGGCTGGCATGAGGGTTCCTGTGCCCAGGCAGGGGCTTATGTGATTTGAACTTCCCACAGGGGCCAAAGGAGGAAGTATCCAGTCTTTCTTATCAGTGTGCACAAAACTAGGGCAGAAGGGAAAGAGGGAGGGGTGAGGCTTAAGATATTAGCAGTCAATCTTCAAAAAAATGAATCAAACTCTTCATTACATTGGGCTGCACTTATGATCTTTTATATAAGGCTATGAGAGAGAGATCTGTTACATAGATGCTGTGTGTGCCCTAATCTCCTTCACAGAGAACATGTGGCTTAAATGGAATAAAAATAAGGGCACATCAAACTCTTTGGGGGGAAAACTACTTTTATAAATACACAGCATTATCAAAATCATTATTCCTCTTCAAGGTATTTGACTTTTTAAGTCGTTTCTAAATCAGCTACGGGCAGCGATAAGGTTTGGCTTTGGTCCCCACCCAAATCTCAAGTATAACTGTAATCCCCACGTGTCAGGGGAGGGACCAGGTGGGAGATGATTGGATCATAGGGGTGGATTTCCCCTATGCTGTTCTCATGATAGTGAGCGAGTTCTCACAAGCTCTGATAGTTTTAAAGTGTGGCAATTTCCCCCTCACTTGCTCTCTCTTTTTCTCTCTCCTGCTACCATGTAAGATGACATGCCTTGCTTCCCCTTTGCCTTTCACAATGACTGAAAGTTTCCTGAGGTCTCTCCAGCCATGTGTAACTGTGACTCAAACCTCTTTTCTTCATAAATTAGCCAGTCTCAGGTAGTTCTTTATAACAGTGCTGAAACAAACTAATACAGGCAGGGATATCATTTTTCTGTTTAGAAAACCAACTTTAGAAAGGCTAAGTGCTTTCATGATGTCAGAAGGATTATCAAAGTGTCAAAAGATTTTATATTTAATATCTCTCAGTCAGGACATTAAGACAACTCTCAGAGCCTTTATGTTTTATATAAAATGTTAGATTAGAGAAGCTCATTATTTAATTGAATAATAGAAATAACCACTACATTTAAACCCTCAGAAAATAAAGCTGCAGATCTTTGTCAAACAAATGGTGATAATAATTGTAATAATAGCAGCTAACCCTTATTGAATGTCTTTAAGTTTCGAGAACTCTTCCAAAGACATTATAGTTATCCTTATAACAATTCATTGGATTAAATACTAATATTCCAATTTTGCAATGAGGAACTTGAAGCCCAGAAAGGTTCAACAATATGACCAACATCCCATAGTGGCTGAGTGAAGAAGTGAGAATTCAAGCATAAAGCAGGAAGACAACGCATTAGATTAAACATTTCAAAGTTGTATTTTAGTTCGGAAAACACAGATTGATTTAAACTAAAGAATAGGAAGTGCCACACTGCCTCTCATTTTAACCTAGTTAGGATAAACTTTTATTCTGTTCTATTTAATTTTTACCTCAGAATATTAGGGGTAGAGCATCCAAGAAAGTAAGTAGCCAAATGAGTAGGCATTAAACAGATTAATTATTTGAGCTTTTACAATTCAATGATCACATCAATGTCAATTTGGAATTTAGTCATGTATGCCCTGTTGGGTCTTCAAAGCAATTTTCTTGTGCTGAAATCCATGTACAGTTATATAGTGAACTAAGAGGAGGCACTGATTTCACAAGTAACTACAGACTGATGAGTTTAAAAAAAAAAGTTCAACCACTGTTTAACTTTCAACTTTGGAGAACTTAATATAAAATGAACAGTTCTATATATGAATTATATTTCAGGGCACTCTCACACACATCTCATTTAATCTCCTCATTGACATAGTTCTAATAACAGAAAATGTGCATCAACACATGTAGAGCAAATAACTTACATAATCAAACTATGTGTATGCTAATGTAAAGGAGTGTGCCAAATACATTTTATAACCCATCTTACATCCCCTTGGCCTGTCACTTTACTCAAGCCATTTATGTGGCAATCAGTGGTGCCTCAGATACATCTTGATAAAATGACCCTCAAGCTGCACTGCCTCTCATTTGTTTTCTGCCCCAGGCTTCTCTGTCCAGTGAGGTTTGGTCTATGCTGAGTCATGAGCAAACCTAGAAGTGTGAGAGCATTAACAACCCTGGAACAACCTTCGATCAAAGAGGATAGTAACTGGTAGATAAATATTTCCATCTTCCCCATGAGAGGTGCACACATCCCCATGGATGGATGATTCTGAAGCACATTGTATAGAGCAGCTTTGACCTCCATCTCCCCCCAGACGTTTTCTTAAAAATGCATCCTTAGATGGGCTGTCTTCCTTCCCATTTCACTGTTCCCAATTCATCACGCTTATTCTGCTTTATTGGATTAGGTTATGATAGTTAACAGTATACATATATATATACACTATATACATGGGAACTATTTCTCAAGCCATTGACATAGGATCTGCTTTATGAAGGAATTCAAGCCAAATCAGAGCATTTAAGTAACTTACAAAAGAGACTGCTAATATTAGCATTAGAATTACAAACCAGGTCTTCTATCTCCTTAGAGTATGATATGGTTTGGCTGTGCCGCCAACCCTCCAAATCTCATCTTGAACTGTAGTTCCCATAAT
This sequence comes from Pan paniscus, assembly GCF_029289425.2. Taxonomy (NCBI): domain Eukaryota; kingdom Metazoa; phylum Chordata; class Mammalia; order Primates; family Hominidae; genus Pan; species Pan paniscus. The sequence goes on along the minus strand of NC_073253.2, from coordinate 114,964,732 downwards.
CCCCACGTGTCAGTGGGAGGTAACTGAATCATGGGGAAGCTTTCCCCATGCTGAATGAGTTCTCACAAGTTCTGATGGTTTTATAAGCATCTGGCATTTCCCCCGCTGTGTCATTCTCTCTCATGCCACCCAGTGAAGAGGTGCCTTCCACCATGATTGTACTTTTCCTGAAGCCTCCCCAGCCATGCAGAACTGTGAGTCAATTAAATCTCTTTTCTTTATAAATCACACAGTCTTGGGTATTTCTTCATAGCAGCATGACAATGGACTAACACAGTACGTTGGTACTGCAGAGAATAGGGCAATTCTGTAAAGATACCCGAAAATGTGAAAGTGACTTTGCAATTGGGTAACAGGCAGAGATTGGAACAGTTTGGAGGGCTCAGAAGAAGAAAGATGTGGGGATGTTTGGAACTTCCTAGAGACTTGTTGAATGGCCTTGACCAAAATGCTGATAGTAATACAGACAATGAAGTCCAGGCTAAGGTGGCATCAGATGGAGGTGGGAAATGTGTTGGGAACTGGAGTAAAGGTCATTCTTGCTCTGCTTCAGCAAAAAGACTGATGGCTTTTTGCCCCTGCCCTAAAGATCTGTGGAACTTTGAACTTGAGAGAGATGATTTAGGGTACCTGGCAGAAGAAATTTCTAAGCAAAGCATTCAAGTGAAGATAGAGCATAGAAGTTTGGAAAATTTGCAGCCTGACAATGCAGAAGAAAAGAAAAACCCATTTTCTGGGGAGAAATTCAAGCTGGCTGTAGAAATTTGCTTAAGTAATGAGAAGTCAAATGCTAATCACCAAGATAATGGGGAAAATGTCTCCAGGGCATCTCAGAGAACTTGGCAGCAGCCCCTCCCATCACAGGCCCAGAGGTCTAGGAGGGAAAAATGGTTTCCTGGGCCAGGCCTAGGGTCCAGGGCCTCCCTGCTGTGTGCAGCCTCTGGACTTGGTGCCCTGAATCCTAGCTACTACAGCCATGGCTAAAAGGAGCCAAGGTATAGCTCAGGCCATTGCTTCAGAGGATGCCAGCCCAAAGCCTTGGCAATTTCCACACTGTGTGGGTCCTGCAGGTGCACAGTAGACAAGAACTGAGGTTTGGGAACCTCCACCTAGATTCAGAGGATGTATGGAAATGCCTAGATATCTAGTCAGCAGTCTGCTGCAGGGGCAGAGCCCTCATGGAGAACCTCTGCTAAGGCAGTACAGAAGGGAAATGTGGGGTCAGGGTCCCCACACAGAGTCCCCAGTGGGGCACTGCCTAGTGGAGCTGTCAAAAGAAGGCCACTGTCCTCCAGACCCCAGAATGGTAGATCCACCAACAGCTTGCACCATGCACCTGGAAAAGCCACAGACAGTCAATGTCAACTATGAAAGCAGTGAGGGGGGCTGTACCCTGCAAAACCACAGAGGCAGAGCTGCCCAAGGCCATGAGAGCCCACCTCTTGCATCAGTGTGCCTTGAATGTGAGACATGGAGTCAAAGATCATTTTGGAACTTTAAGGTTAAATGACTGCCCTATTGGATTTTAGACTTGCTTGGGGCCTGTAGCCCTTTTGTTTTGGCCAATTTCTCCCACTTGGAACAGGTGTATTTACCCAATGCCTGTACCCATATTGTCTCTTGGAAGGAACTAACCTGTGTTTGATTCTACCAGCTCATAAGTGGAAAGAACTTGTTTGTCTCAGATGAGACTTTGGACTTGAACTTTTGAGTTAGTGCTGGAATGTGTTAAGAATTTGGGGAACAGTTGGGAAGGTATGATTGTGTTTTGAAATGTGAGTACATGAGATATGGGATGGGCCAGGGGCAGAATGATATGGTTTGACTGGGTCCCCACCCAAATCTCATCTTGAATTATAGTTTCCATAATCCCCACATGTCATGGGAGGGACTCAGTGAAAGGTAATTGAATCTTGGGGGCAGTCTCCTGCTGTTCTCATAATAGTGAGTGAGTTCTTACAAGATCTGATGGTTTTATAAGAATCTGGCATTTCCCCTGCTAGCTCTCATTCTCTCTCCTGCTGTCCTGTGAAAAGCTGCCTTCCACCATGATTGTAAGTTTCCTGAGGTCTCCCCTGCCATGCGGAACTATGAGTCAATCAAACCTCTTTTCTTTATAAATTGCCAAGTCTCGGGTATTTCTTCATAGCAGCATGAGAACAGACTAATACAGAATACATGAATTAAATGCATGGATCTTTAAGACAAATTCACCTGGATTTGACACTTGTTAAGACCCCCCTGAGAACGTGCCTTGACTTTTGTAATATCAACTATTAAACTGGAATACTAATAAAAATAAAAATAATGGTCAACCTTCATTGAGTGCTTCTATGTGTAGACTCTGCTCTAAATGCTCTGTATATTAATCCTCACCCACCTATTAATCCAATTAATCCTCACCAGCCTATTAACCTCATCATAACCTTGTTAAGTATATGCCATTAGTATTATCACCATTTTACAGATGAAGAAACTGGGATACAGAAAGTTTACTATGCCCAAGATCACAAAGCCAGTAAGTGGCACCTCAGGGATTCCAACCCAGATATTCAAGCTCTAGGGTTCACACATTTAACACTACTAGCCGTCAGACATAGTGACTCATGTCTGTAATCTCAGCACTTTGGGAGGCCGAGGTGAGAGGATTGCTTGAAGTCAGGAGTTCCAAACCAGCCTAGGCAACATACAAAGATAAATAGGTTTAAAAATTTGCCAGGCATGGTGGCACACACCAGCAGGTCCAACTACTCAGGAGGCTTAGGTGGGAGGATCGCTTGAGCCCAGGAGGTCAAGGCTGCAAAGAGCTATAAGCACACCACTGCACTCCAGCTTGAGCAACAAAGCAAGACTCTGTCTCTAAACAAATAAATACATAAACAAACACTATTAGCTTCACTGCTTCCTTATATGGTTGTAACAAGAAAATGTAATAATAAATTAAAAGACAAAGCATTTAGTACAGTGCCTGGTGCACAGAAATTTCTCACAAAAATCAACAAAAGAAAAAACAAAGTTTGAAACCTGATTTTTTTAATGGCACCAAATATTTCTTTTCGGTCTGTTTATCTTTGTTTCTCTAATTTCTTCTTTTCTTGGACTCTCTTCCATTAAAATGTTTGTTAGGGCCCTTCCATCACTCTGACTTGTTGATATATTATCTTTTCCTTGTCCCTCATCCCCAGTTGCCTTCTCCAACTTCTCCCATTGCTTCCTTTCAAATCTCATTTTTCTCAATTTCACAACCATTGACAGATCAGCATGAGAAACATCAGAGATAGTTTATTTTCATGACATTTGCTTCAGAATCTCACTAGAATAAATGTTTTTGTGGTATTTATGACAAAGCACCCCAACCTACCTGCACAAACACAATCAGAGTTTATCAGATCTCTCAATATGTAAATGGAGGCTCTCCAGGGATCAAAAGGGACCAACAAAAAAGACCTCCTCCATGCTGTTCTGTGTCTTTGTGGCAGTGTGTGTGCTGGCTACAGTCTGAGGTACAGGGCAAAAACATCAAGTTAATTAGATAAACCCTTTCTTTGATTCATTGGCAAGATCTTCTCTTTCTTTTTAATCAATAGTCTAAATGCTAACTCATTCGCCTTAACCTTTCCTCCCAAATGATAACCACTGATCATAATTTGCATATGCAAAGTAGTCACAAGGAGACCTTCAATTAAGGTGCCTGACAACTACTCTGATTACTACGTTTTTCACAACTGCCAAGAAATGTCTAACTGCAGACTGGAATTCTTTCCCAGTGTAGAAGAATATTGCTTATAGAAATGTGAATGATTCTGGTGATTACTAGTAAACGTCAGCAGATGGCACAGAGATGGTTCCACAATGGATGCACTTTGTCTCCTTAGGCAACCTTGAATTATCCTAAATTACAGAAAAGTTACATCAATGCTGACTTTACACTTTTTGGAACTAAACAGAGTATGAATTAATTTAATTTACTTTAAGTTAGGTATTTTCCAATGAAGAAACATTCCCAGGTGTGGTAAGTAAACCTGCAATTTAATATCTTCCATTGAACAATCTTCTCAAGGTGGCCACATTTCCAGAATTTGCAGTAGTTCTATTTTTGTAGCAAGCAGCTGTTTGCTATGATTTGTGGACAGTGGTTAATTAATAAAAAATTAATCTACACATCAAGAGACTTTAATGTACCCATCTTACACTGAAATATAACCCCAAATTAAGAGTTTATACCTTATTTGCTCCTTCAGACATAACTTGTTTCAAGTTTCAAATAAGTAACTTTTTTGTTGTTGTTGCTGCTGTTTGTTTGTTTGTTTGTTTGTCTTTGTTTTCCAAGTTAAGCACCCTATCTCCTTTATTAGGAATTTCTGGTTCATGAAGACTTGCTTGAGGCCTCCTACTCTAGAGCCCTCAGAATCCTCCATTAACAGAGAATCCTAGTTTCCCCCCAGCCCTTTTGTTCAGAACCACCAGAGAAATGTTAGCTAGTGGGCACAGCTGTCAGCTGCCTTTAATAGAGCAAGCATGTGTGGGATGCCATTTGTGGGAACAGGTACAGGGGAAGAGGATTTTCCTAGGAAGGGAAGTGAGAGTGAGGAAAGTCAGGGGACAGAGAAGCCCCTGAGAATAAGTCTACAGGAAGGACAACCATGTAAACCACAAAATAGAGGAAGTAGAATGTATTTCCTTTCATCGTAAAGCAGTGCTCCCAAACTTTCCATAGCATGGCACACCCCAAGGGTGGAGAACTAACATCCAAGCACACCTGGATGGTGGATGGGACCCACTTCTGGGTAACCTGATGAGGAAACTATAGTGTAGAAATTCAGGATGCGGTCTTCAGAGCAGAGTGGGCCTGGTTCAAGTCCCTGTTCTGCCACTTACTAACTGCATGACCTTGTGCAAGCTACTTAATTTCTCGGCTCCTTCTCTGTGACATGGGTACAATGTGGTCAGGAATAAAGGGACTAATGCATATGCAGTGCTCAGCACAAAGCCTGACACACAGCAGGCTCTCACCAGGTGCTATCCTCAGCATGACTGCTTGGTTGAGCTACTGTGGCAGTGGCAGGTTGTGCCCCAAGGGGGTGGGCTCAGGAGCCCGTGCAGCAAGGGGCAGTGACCAAGGAGGCAGGGAGTAGTAGCCTTATCTTTTCAGCCTCTCTGCCTTGGACTTTGCTTCTATTGGGTCCCAAGTTAGGAAAACTAAGGACGAAGCCAGTGACTGACAGCCTCCATTTGAAATGGAATCCTCTGCATCTCCGAGTGGCCCTATACCTGACAATATCATTGTTAGTGAAAGCCCAGTGACAAATGCACTCCCCCACCCCAAGTTCTTCCACATCTCCCATGGAGGACAGCACAGCCAATAGGACAGAGTGTATTTATGGGCAGGGCTGGCTAAACAGGCTGGGTACGAGTCCGGAACAGGGTCAGGAGGATCTGGCTTCCCATTGGCCGACACGACAGAATCCTTCTTGCTTTGCTGTCTGATGTACTGGTCCAATAGGGTGGTCAACTTCAGGGGCTGGTGCTGGAGCAGGGAGTGGGTCTGGGCCATGAGTGGGGTGAGGCCTCCCACAAGCTCCCCCTGTGCCAGGGGCAGGCTAGGAAGGCTGGAGTAGTTGATAAAGCCCTGCCTGCTGAGGATGCCATCTACGTCATTGATGCAGCCACCTAGCAGCAGCAGGAATGGCACAGTCCTTAAGATCCTTACCATCTCCTTGACCTTGGGCTCTTCACTGACCAGCAGCATATTGTGCCCCACAAAAAGGGGCAGCAGATTTTGGTACTTGGAGTCCTCCAGGAAGGGCTTCAGGACCTGGTTGTGGAAGACCTTCATCAGGATCTTGTGTTTCCGCAGCTGGTGTCGCATAAGAAGCTTATCTTCTACGCTCAGAGCCACGCTCTGGCAGATAGCTATCATTCGGTTGTCCTGGAAAACTGCTGCTATCTCCCGGCAGAGAAGCCTGATGAGGACCGTCTCCTGAAATTGGAAAGCAATAACCAAGGGTACATCAGCCGTCACTGCTCCTGGCAACCTTGCTCCCTCTGGGTAAGTTCTAGGGCTTCCAGTGATGCCTCCTGTGGGGGGCCAGGAGGAGATGGCAGGCATGTTGGGTTGACGGCTGGTGTCGGGGGGATATATTCAGTCACAGCCATCAGCTTCTGTCGCTGAAAGTGCATCACACGATGGTGGTGGGTAACAGCCTTGGAGCCATAGCGGACAGTCTGGAGGGCTGGCAGCCGGCCTGCCTGGGGCAGGAGACCCCCTCGCAGCAGCCCCGCCACAGCCGCAGCCATCTCCACCTCAAGAATGGACAGAACAGTAACTTTTTAAAAAGCAAATATTTAAGGGCCAGTAGAATCCACATATCTTCTATACGGATTTATCTAATGTCAATAATCTACATTTCTTTGCATCTTAGGAAGTAGTATTCTCACGCTGAATCGCAATAAGCCTCCGTGGTAATCACATCAGTTATCAATAATTTCAATTCTGTGGGGATTTTTTTTAGCTTAGTTAACTCAAATGTAAATCCCCATATTAAATATTCTCAAACACTATGTTCTCTGGCTTTATCACTTGAAGAAGTTGTACCATGCTTTAAAATATAATGACATACAATTTTTTAAGAGTGGCATTTTTAGCACCACTTTTATAGAGCACTTGGTGCAGGAATCAAAATTATTAGCAGTGCCTTTTTTGCTTGTTTTAAGAGACTTCTCACTTTTGGCTGATGGCTGCATCTCTAAATAGATTTTACACTCCCTGCTCAGAGATGGAAAAGCACATACAGCTCTCTTCACATTCAAATAACAATCTCTTCACTCATCACCACCGAAGTCCAATACCCATCCCAGAAACTATCAAATTAATTACCAAAGCTTTCCTGCTCTCAGGTTCTCACAGATAAAGCATGCCTGTGAGGGCATTTTACACGTTTTATCCCACTATTCCACAGGATAGTCTTACATTCCAGAATGTACCTAAATGGACTTAAAAGTTCCTCTCCTGTGATCCTGTGAATTAATCATAATGACTGCCCTGGGGAAAAAAGAGAGTCCTCGATAGGAGAGATCCAAAAAGAACTGCTGCTTGGTAAAAGCTCCAGGTTAGGGATATGTCTTCATTTAGCCATGGGGAGTTTAATTTACTAGAGTTCAAAACAAGAAAGGGGTTATCCGCAAAACCCCATTCAAGATAGCAACAATTTAAGAGGAAAGTCAGATCAAGGGACACACTGGCACCAAAGTTAAGCAGACTCTTAGAAAGTAGCCAATATCTGAGGTCAGTAACCAGGTCGTAAAGCAAGGGTATAAACAATGGGCACAGTGGAAAATCAGCTCAGCGAACACCTGCTTGCCAGGTGTGATTCATTCCCACAGGTTCTTAGAGACCTACCGTGGCCACAGTGTCTGGCAGGGAATATTCAGAGACTATTAACAAAGTAGGCAGAAAATACAATTTTATTGTTTCTGAAGAATATAAGTATTTACATATATGAGTTAATGGCACATATTAAAGAGAATAGCAAAAGAAAGCTGAGGAAAATTTAAAAGTAAGGACAAACCCATGAGCAAATTCACGAATAATAATCGGAGTTGAGAAAACCGTCTGCACCAAAGCTGAGGTAAAGGAAAACAATACTTAAAACATGTTCTTTATTGTTTAGTAGGCAAAAAGTAGACTCGTTTCAGAAGAGGTAGAGAAGAAAAAAAAAGTGTATTATTGGGAAGATGTGAAGGCACCGAATGAAAATGTAAAATACTATTTTTGTTGCTAAAACTAGTTGAAAGCAATTCATATGACTACTCAGAATATTAAAACCTAACACACTGTAAAAGCCTTGATTTTTAAAATTTGTTAAGTATGTAAGATTTGTTAGGTATGTAAAGGTAAATATATATATAAAATAGAAGTCACTGAGCATTGAAAGAATATATAGTATATGTAAGATTTGTTAGGTATGTGAGATTTGTTAGGCATGTAAAGGTAAACATACATATAAAATAGAAGCCATTGAGCACTGAAAGAATATATAGTCATTGCACCTAGTTATAAAATCCTAAAGTGAAAAACTGATTTTCACATATACATATCTAAATGTACTTGTTTTTAAACCTGAACTTGCTTTTAAATTATACAAGTGAACACTTTGCTACAAAAAGTCACTTGAAAGTACACAAAATACAGCCCTTTTGTCAGGATTTTTACAACTCATAGCATCGTTACAGGATGAATGTGGATGGATACCATGAAAATAATTTCTATCTTCAATTATTATACCCAGCTATGATTTTTATAAAAATGACAGGAATTTGTGCAATAGCTGATTAACTCTACTAAATTAGATAACTTGCTTAATTTGCAATAATTTTAAGTCTCTGTGCATGTCATAATTTGAATAGTTAACACCAAATCCCAAGATAATAGTCCATTTTCTGTAAATAATTACACTAAATAAAATTACAAATTTTAGTAATGGTACTTCTTCTTAATCCTAAACTATCTCCCTCATTTCCAGTTAATTCTATATTTCATTTAGTTATAAAACATATTAAAGGACTTTAAAAGACAGTCTGTTGTGAAGTGCAATGATTATAGAATGTTTCAATAATGCAAAAAATAGAGGCTGAAACAAGTTTTAAACAACACTAAAATAAGGAAGAAACTGTTTGACACAATTTTGTAAAAGTGCTAAAGATACCTGGCTAGCTTCCATATAAATCTGTACTGGATAAGTCTTGAAGCATTCTACAGCTTATCCACAATACCTCTCCCTTTTATCTTTGTGAAAAAATTAGCCCTGCCAACTTGGCTATAAAAGACTAACTGGACTTTAAAGATGCGTTAGAACTCAAATATATTTCTAGTTCTTATAATACGTAGTCTTAAAATAAATTCCACTTTCTTACACTTGTATAAGAGAATCTCTGGTCTTTTGTTTCAGAAGGCCTTTGAGCTAGCTAGAAGAAATCCTTTATCTGGGGGAAAAAAGGATGATAATTACCATAAGGAAAACAAGTGAAGGTATAAAACTCACTGCTATAGCAGATACACAAATGAGAAAAAGAAAAGAATCAAACTTTATCAATACAGAAACACACCAAACCACAAAAATAAATAATAAAAAAGGAATAAAGGAACAAAGAATATTCACAACAACCAGAAAAAAAAAAAAAAAACTAAAGAAATACTGCCTGCAAAAACATACACCTGGAACGTCACACATAGGCTTAAAGTAAAGGGATGGGAAAAGATATTCTATGCAAATGTATACCAAAACCAAAGAGAAGCAGCTATATTTATATGAGATACAATAGAGTTTAAGTCAGAAACTGTAAAAAAGAGACAAAGAAGATCATTATATAATGATAAAAGGATGAATTCATCAAGACACTATGATAATTATAAATATATATGCCCCCAACAATGAAGCACCCAGACACATGAAGCAAATATTGATAGATCTAAATGGGGAGATAGGCCCTAATATAATAATACTAAGGAACTTCAACATTGCACTTTTCAGTATTAGGAAGACCATCTAGACAGAAAATCAACAAAGAAACCCTAGATTTGAACTCCTCTATAAAACAAATGGACCTAATAGACATTTATAGAATATTTCATTCACTTTGGGCAGAATACACACTCTTCTCATCAGCATAAAACATTCTCCAGGATAGACTATATGCTAGGCCAAAAGTCACAACAAGTTTACAAAAATATAAATCATGTTAAGTATTTTTTCTGGCCTTAATGGAATAAAACCAAAAATCAATAACAAGAAGACCTTTAGAAACTACAAATACACGGAAATTAAACAACATGCTCCTGAATAGCCAATGTGCCATTTAAACTTTTTGAAACAAATAAAAATATAAATACAACATAGTAAAACATATGGGATATAGGAAAAGCAGATAAGAGGAAAGTTTATAACACTAAATTCCTGCATCAAAAAAGTAGAAAACTTTTAAAGAAACACCTTAATAATGTATCTCAAGGAATTAGAAAAGCAAGAACAAAACAAACCCAAAACTACCAGAATGATACAAATAATAAAGATAAGAGGAGAAATAAATGAAATTGAAATTAAATATATAATACAAAAGATCAACAAAATTAAAATTAGTTTTTTGAAAAGATAAAAAATAGAGACTAAAAGATACTAAATAAGAAATGCAAAGTTAGTTTTGTTTTTAAAATCATTATTAACAATTTTTTGTGTATCCCTCCATAAAGTATGCATATACAAGCATACATAAGCAATATTTCCTTTCTTGTCTTCATTTTTTTGTAAACAAATGATATTATACTGAACATGTTATTCTATAACTTCCTTTCTTCACTCAATGATATATCCTGAATGTTGCAACATAGCATCACAAAAATATATACCTAATTATCTTGAATACCTGCATGGTACTACATTACATGGACATTTTGAAATTGATTTTTACCAGAGTAAAGTTAATTTTTTGAAAAATTAAGCAATATTGACAAATCATTATCTAGACTAAAAAACAAGAGAAGAACAAAATAAATAAAATTAGAAACAAAAAAGACATTACAACTGATAACACAATAATACAAAGGATTGTCAGAGACTATTATGAACAACTATACACCAAAAAATTGGAAAATCTAGAGAAAATGGATAAATTCCTGGACACACGCAATACATCAAAATTAAATCAGAAAGAAAGAGATTTCTGAACAGATCAATAACAAGTAATGAGATTAAAGCAGTATTAAAAAGTCTTCCAACAAAGAAAGACCACGACTGGATGGTTTCGCTGTTGCTGAATTGTAGCAAATATTTTTTAAAGAACTAACGCTAATTCTCAAACTATTCCAAAAAATTGGAAGGAAGAGAATTCTTTCAAACTCATTTTAAAATGTCAGTTTTACCCTGATACCAAGGCCAGACAAGGAACTTCAAGGAAATAAAATTACAGGACTATATCTTTGATGAACATAGATGCAAAAATCCTCAAAAAAATCCTCAGGGATCTAGAACTATAAATACTATTTGACCCAGCCATCCCATTACTGGGTATATACCCAAAGGATTGTAAATCATGCTGCTATAAAGACACATGCCCACGTGTGTTTATTGCAGCACTATTCACAATAGCAAAGACTTGGAATCAACCCAAATGTCCAACAATGATAGACTGGATTAAGAAAATGTGGCACATATACACCACGGAATACTATGCAGCCATAAAAAATGATGAGTTCATGTCCTTTGTAGGGACATGGATGAAGCTGGAAACCATCATTCTGAGCAAACTATCGCAAGGACACAAAACCAAACACCACATGTTCTCACTCATAGATGGGAATTGAACAATGAGAACACTTGGACACAGGGTGGGGAACATCACACACCGGGGCCTGTTGTGGGGTGGGGGCAGGGGGGAGGGATAGCGTTAGGAGATATACCTAATGTAAATGACGAGTTAATAGGTGCAGCACACCAAAATGGCACATGTATACATATGTAACAAACTTGCACGTTGTGAACATGTACCCTAGAAATTAAAGTATAATAAAAATATATAAATATATAAAGAAAAATCCCATTTACTATGGCACCCAAAAGCATAAAATACATAAGAATAAATTTAACTAAGAAGGTGTAAAACAGACACCAAAAACTACAAAATATTGCTTAAAGAAAATACACACAAATAGGCATCTCATGCTCATGGATTGGAAGGCTTAATATTGTTAAAATGTCCATATTACCCAAAGTGATCTACAAATTTAATGCAATTCCTATCAAAATTGCCATAGCATATTTTACAGATGTATTACAGAAAAAAAATTCTAAAATTCATATGGAATCTCAAGGAAACCCAAATAACCAAAACAATCCTGAAAAAGAAAACAAGATTGGAGGCCTCACACTTCCTGATTTCAAAATTTATTACAAAGCGACAGTAAGCAAAACAGTATGTTATGGCCATAAGACAGACATATAGACCAATGAAACAGAGGAGAGTCCAGAATAAACCCACATGTATATGATCAAGTCGTCTTTGACAAGGGTGCCAAGAATATACAATGGAAAAAGGATAATCTCTGCAACAAATGGTATTGAAACAATAGGATAGCCACATGCAAATGAATGAAGTTGGACACTTACCTTACAGCATATATAAAAATTAACTCAAAATGAATTAAAGACCTAAACACAAGACTTAACACTGTAAAACGCCTAAAAGATATCATAGGGGAAATGCTACAGGATATTGAATTTGGCAATGATTTCTTAGATATGACATCAAAGCACAGACCAAAAAGCAAAACAGACAAATAGGACTATGTCACAATTTAAAACAATTTCTCATCAAAAGAATAATCAACAGATAGAAAAGGAAAGTTAGGGAACAGGAGAAAATATTCACAAATTGTTTTCTGAAAAGGGGTTAATAACCAGAATATATAAAGAACTTCTACAACTCAACAACAACAAAAAACAAATAACCTGATTTAAAAATTGATAAATAACTTGAATAGATAATTCTCCAAAGAAAATATACAAATGGCCAACTAGCGCATGAAAAGATCAATAATCACAAGAGAAATGCACATTAAAACCACAGTGAAATACCCTCACCCCCTGTTAAGATGGCTATTATCAAAATAATGAAAAAAAAAAGTCTTGGTGAGGATGTGGAGAAATGCAACACCTTTGCAATTTGGCTGGGATTGTAAAACAATGCAGCCACTGTGGCAAGAAGTGTAAAGGTTCCTTAAAAAATTAAAAATAATTACCATATGATACAGCAATCCCACTTTTGGGTATATATCTAAAAGAATTCAAGGCAGGATCTCAAAGAGATCTCTGCACACTTATGTTCATAGCAGCATTTTTTACAATAGCTAAGAGGTGGAAGCAATCCAAATGTCCATTAAAAGATGAATGGATGGGCCGGACGCAGTGGCTCCCGCCTGTAATCCCAGCACTTTGAGAGGCTGAGGTGGGCAGATCACAGGGTCAGGAGATCTAGACCATCCTGGCTAACATGGTGAAACCCCGTCTCTACTAAAAATACAAAAAAATTAGCCGGGCATGGTGGTGGGCGCCTGTAGTCCCAGCTACTCAGGGGGCTGAGGCAGGAGAATGGCGTGAACCCGGGAGGCGGAGATTGCAGTGAGTCAAGATCACGCCACTGTACTCCAGCCTGGGTGACAGAGCGAGACTCCGTCTCAAAAAAAAAGAAAGAAAAAAGATGAATGGATAAAGATAAAGTGGTATATACAATGGACTATTATGCCATTTTTAATAATTTCAGCTTTTAGGTTCAGGAGGTATATGTGCAGGTTTGTTACATGAGTATGTTGGGCGATGCTGAGATTTGCGGTATGAATAATTCCAACACCCAGGTAGTAAGCATAGTACAAAATCATTTTTCAACTCTTATCCCCTCCCTCCTCTAACAGTTCCCAGTGTCTATTGTGGCCATCTTTATGTCCGTGAGTACCCAATGTTTTGCTCCACTTATAAGTGAGAAAACCAAATGTAGTATTTGGTTTTGTGTTCCTGAGTTAATTCACTTAGGATGATGGTCTCCAGTTGCATCCATGTTGCTGCAAAGACATGATTGCATTCTTTTTTATGGCTTCATAGTAGTCAATGGTGTATTTGTACCAATTTTTCTTTAAACAATCCGCCACTGATACGCACCTGAGCTGATTTTGTGTCTTTGCTACTGTGAGTAGTGCTTCAGGAACACACAAGTGCATGTGTCTTTTTGGTAGAATAATTTATATTCCTTTGGTATATACCCAGTAATGGGATTTCTGGGTTCAATGGTTATTCTGTTTTAAGTGCTTTGAAAAATCTCCAAACTGCTTTCCACAGTGGTTGAACTAATTTACCTTCCCACCAACAGTATATAAGCATTCCCTTTTCTCTACAACCTCACTGGCATCTGTTATTTTATGACTTTTTAATAATAGCCATACTGACTGGTGTGAGATGGTATCTCATTGTGGCTTTGATTTGCATTTCTCTGATGATTAGTGATGTTGAGCATTTTACATATTTCTTGGCCACATGTACATCTTCTTTTGAGAAGTGTCCATTCATATCTTTTTCTCCATTTTTTAATGGGGTTATTTGTTTTTTTGCTTGCTCAATTGCTTAAGTTCTTTATATATTATCTGAAATGCCTTTGAAGCCTCTTCCCCATTGTCTTAACTACTTGACTCCTTTTTACTTATGCAAACTTTTACATAAGTAATACTTGCTTGAATTCCTTCCATGAAAATGGGCTTTTCTACCACAAGGTCAGGCTGCACATTTTTTACACTTTTACATCCTGTGCCCCTTTTAAGTATCAGTTCAACTTTAGGTCATTTCTTTACTAACACATATAAGAACAGGATTTTAGAAGCAACCAGGCCACTTCTGGAATGCTTTGTTGCTTACAAATTTCTGCTACCAGATATCCTAAATCACCACTATCAAGTTCAGAGTTCCAGATCCCTAGGACGGGGGCAAAATGCAGCCAAGTTTTTGCTAAGACATAACAAAAGTAACCTTATTCTAGTTCCCAATAAGTTCCTCATTTCTATCTGAGACCTCATCAGCCTGGACTTCATTGTACATATCACTATCAGCATTTTGATTATGACCATTCAGTTAGTCCCTAGGAAGTGTCAAACTTTCCCTCATCTGTCCTCTTCTGAGCCCCACACATTCTTCCAACCGCTGCCCAATACCCAGTTCCAAAGTCACTTTCACATTTTCAGGTATATCTACAGCAATGCCCCACTTCTCAGTACCAATTTTCTGTATTAGTCTGATCTCAAGTGGCTATAAAAATTGCTATAAAATTTTTCTGTATTAGTCTGTGTTCACATTGTTTCCTGAGACTGGGTAATTTATAAAGAAAATAGGTTTAATTGGCTCACAATTATGCAGCCTGTACATGAAGCATGATGCTGGCATTTGCTTGCCCTCTAGGAAGGCCTCAAGAAACTTACAATCATGGTGCAAGATAAAATGGAGCAGACCCTTCACATGGCTGGAGCAGAAGGAAGAGAGACTGGGGAGGGAGTTGCTGCACAGTTTTATAGAACCAGATCTCATGAGAACTCACTATCATGGGAACAGCATCAAGGGGATGGTGCTAAACTATTCATGAGAAATCCACCCCCATGATCGAACCACCTCCCACCAGACCCCACCCCCAACATTGGAGCCTACAATTCAACATGAGATTTGGTGGGGACACACATCCAAACCATCAGGAACATCCACTTGAAATTTGCTTTTTTTGTTGGGTCTTTGCCAGATTTTTCTTTTTTTTGTTGTATCTTTGCCAGATTTTGATATCAGAATGATACTGGTTTTATAGAATGAGTTAGAGAGGAGTCCTTCCTGCTTGATTTTTGGGAATAGTAAGTAGGATTCATATGAGCTCATCTTTGTATGTTTGGTAGAATTGGTCTATGAATACATCTTGTCCAGGGCTTTATTTGGTTGGTAGAATTTTTATTACTGATTTAATTTCTTTACTCATTGTTGACCTATTCAGGATTTCTGTTTCTTCATGGTATAGTCTTAGGAAGTTGTGTGTTTCCAGGAATTTTCTATTTCTGTGGGATCAGTTGTAATATCACCTTTGCCATTTCTGATCATGCCTATTTGGATCTTCTCTTTTTTTCTTTGTTAATGTAGCTAGCAGTCTATCAATCTTGTTTATCCTCTCAAAAACCAACTTTTGGTTTATTGATTGTTTGTATAGATTTTGGGGTCTCAATTTCATTCAGTTCTCTAATTTTAGTTGTTTTTCTCCTGCTAGCTTTGTGGTTAGTTTGTTCCTTTTTTCTATTTCATTAGGTGTGGTGTTAGATTCTTAATTTGAGATCTTTCCAAGTTTTTGGGGTAGGCATTTAGTGCAAAAAACTTTTCTCTTAACACTTCCTTTGCAGCATCCAAGAGATTTTAGTATGTTGGGTCTTTATTTTCATTTATCTCAAAGACTTTTTTAAATTTCTGTCTTAATTACATTGTTTACCCAAAATTAATTCAGGAGCAAGTTGTTTAATTTCCATGCGATTGTGTGGTTTTGAGGGATCTTCTTGGTATTTATTTCTATTTTTATTCCATTGTGATTGGAGACTACAGTTGGAATTATTTCATTTTTATAAATTTATTGAGACTTGCTTTTGGCCAGCATGTTGTAATCTTGGAGTATTTACCACATACAGATGAGAAGAATGTATATTCTGTGGTTGATGAGTGGAGTATTCTATTAGGTCTTTTAAGTCCAATTGGTCAAACATCAAATTTAAGTCTAGAATTTATTTGTTAGTTTTCTGCCTTGATGATCTGTTCAGTACTGTCAGTAGGGTGTTGAAGTCTCCTATTATTATTGAGTGGCAGTGTAAGTCTTTTTTAGGTCTAGAAGTACTTGTTTTATTAATCTGGGTGCTCCAATGTTGGTTGCATACATATTTAAGATAGTTGTTTTCTTGTTGAATTAAACCCTGCATCATTATGTAATGTCCTTCTTTGTCTTTTTTACTGTTGTTGGTTTAAAGTATGATTTATCCGATACAAGAATAGCAACCTCGTCTCTTTTTTTGTTTTGTGTTTGAACGATAGATCTTTCTCCAGCTTTACTTTGAGCCTATGAATGTTGTCAGTGAGATGGGTCTCTTGAAGATAGCAGACAGATGGGTCCTGGTTTTTAATCTAAATTGCCACTTTGAGCCTTTTAAGTAGAGCATTTAGACGATTTACATTCAAGGTTTATATTGATATGTGAGGTTTGATCCTATTGCAAACTTGTTAGGTGGTTGCTTTATATTTTCTATTGGGTGGTTGCTTTATAGGATCTATGGACTATTTACTTAAGCACATTTCTGCAGTAACAGGTATTATACTTTTGATTCCATGTTTAGAACTCCCTTAAAGATCTCTTGTAATGCTGGTGTACTGGTAACAAATTCCCTTAACACGTGCTTGTCTGGAAAAGATTTTATTTCTCCTTCACTGATGAAGCTTAGTTTGGCAAGATATAAAATTATTGGTTGAAATCTTTTCTTTAATATTGTTGAAAGTAGGCCTCCACTTTTGACAAAATTCAACAACCCTTCATGCTAAAAACTCTCAATAAATTAGGTATTGATGGGACGTATCTCAAAATAATAAGAGCTATCTATGACAAACCCACGGCCAATATCATACTGAATGGGAAAAAACTGGAAGCTTTCCCTTTGAAAACTGGCACAAGACAGGGATGCCCTCTCTCACCACTCCTATTCAACATAGTGTTGGAAGTTCTGGCCAGGGCAATGAGGCAGGAGAAGGAAATAAAGGGTATTCAATTAGGAAAAGAGGAAGTCAAATTGTCCCTGTTTGCAGATGACATGATTGTATATCTAGAAAACCCCATTGTCTCAGCCCAAAATCTCCTTAAGCTGATAAGCAACTTCAGCAAAGTCTCAGGATACAAAATCAATGTACAAAAATCACAAGCATTCTTATACACCCATAACAGACAAACAGAGAGCCAAATCATGAGTGAACTCCCATTCACAATTGCTTCAAAGAGAATAAAATACTTAGGAATCCAACTTACAAGGGACGTGAAGGACCTCTTCAAGGAGAACTACAAACCACTGCTCAATGAAATAAGAGGATACAAAGAAATGGAAGAACATTCAAAGCTCATGGGTAGGAAGAATCAATATCATGAAAATGGCCACACTGCCCAACTTAGTTTATAGATTCAATGCCATCCCCATCAAGCTACCAATGACTTTCTTCACAGAATTGGAAAAAACTACTTTAAAGTTCACATGGAACCAAAAAAGAGCCCGCATCACGAAATCAATCCTAAGCCAAAAGAACAAAGCTGGAGGCATCATGCTACCTGACTTCAAACTATACTACAAGGCTACAGTAACCAAAACAGCATGGTACTGGTACCAAAACAGATATATAGATCAATGGAACAGAACAGAGCCCTCAGAAATAACGCTGCATATCTACAACTATCTGATCTTTGACAAACCTGACAAAAACAAGCAATGGGGAAAGGATTCCCTATTTAATAAATGGTGCTGGGAAAACTGGCTAGCCCTATGTAGAAAGCTGAAACTGGATCCCTTCCTTACACCTTATACAAAAATCAATTCAAGATGGATTAAAGACTTAAACGTTAGACCTAAAACCATAAAAACCCTAGAAGAAAACCTAGGCATTACCATTTAGGACATAGGCATGGGCAAGGACTTCATGTCTAAAACACCAAAAGCAATGGCAACAAAAGCCAAAATTGACAAATGGGATCTAATTAAAGTAAAGAGCTTCTGCGCAGCAAAAGAAACTACCATCAGAGTGAACAGGCAACCTACAGAATGGGAGAAAATTTTCACAACCTACTCATCTGACAAAGGGCTAATATCCAGAATCTGCAATGAACTCAAACAAATTTACAAGAAAAAAACAACAAACATCAAAAACAAAACATCAAAAACAAAACATCAAAAAGTGGGCAAAGGATATGAACAGACATTTCTCAAAAGAAGACATTTATGCAGCCAAAAGACACATGAAAAAATGCTCATCATCACTGGCCATCAGAGAAATGCAAATCAAAACCACAATGAGATATCATCTCACACCACTTAGAATGGCAATCATTAAAAAGTCAGGAAACAACAGGTGCTGGAGAGGATGTGGAGAAACAGGAACACTTTTACACTGTTGGTGGGACTGTAAACTAGTTCAACCATTGTGGAAGTCAGTGTGGCGATTCCTCAGGGATCTAGAACTAGAAATACCATTTGACCCAGCCATCCCATTACTGGATATATACCCAAAGGACTATAAATCATGCTGCTATAAAGACACATGCACACGTATGTTTATTGCGGCACTATTCACAATAGCAAAGACTTGGAACAAACCCAAATGTCCAACAATGGTAGACCAGATTAAGAAAATGTGGCACATATACACCACGGAATACTATGCAGCCATAAAAAATGATGAGTTCATATCCTTTGTAGGGACATGGATGAAATTGGAAATCATCATTCTCAGTAAACTATCTCAAGGACAAAAAACCAAACACCGCATGTTCTCACTCATAGATGGGAATTGAACAATGAGAACACATGGACACAGGAAGGGGAACATCACACTCTGGGGACTGTTGTGGGGTGAGGGGAGAGGGGAGGGATAGCATTAGGAGATATACCTAATGCTAAATGAGGAGTTAATGGGTGCAGCACACCAGCATGGCACATGTATACATATGTAACTAACCTGCACATTGTGCACATGTACCCTAAAACTTAAAGTATAATAATAATAATAAAAATTAAAAATAATTAAAAAAAAAAAAAGAAATAAAGTAGGCCTCCAATCTCCCCTGGCTTGTAAGGCTTCTGCTGAGAAATCTGCTGTTAGTCTGATGGGGTTCCTATTGTATGTGATCTGACCTATTTATCTAGCTGCTTTTAAGATTTTTTTCTTTAGCATTGACCTTGGATAGTCTGGTGACTGTATACTTTGATGATGTTCATACTGCAAATATTACACCATTTTTAAAAAGAAGGAAATTTGATCACATGCTATAACATGGATGAATCTCAAGGGTATTATGTTAAGCACAAAAAGTTTATGGCAGATGATAGAAGAACCTGACAGTGATAACTTAAGCCTATTCTGAGAATGCCCAAGTATGACAGATGTATAGGTGGGCATTGTGAGTTCAGACTTTTGAGCATCACCAACCTGGAGATTCATTCCTTATCTATAAGAAACATCTGAGGCCCTTGCCCATCCCATGGAACACAGGCCATACAGGCAATCAAGGCCCTCTGTTTTGGATTAACAAAGATGGTCAGGTGGAGGTAGTTGAGGGAAGGATGATAAGTGAAATTGCTATATAATCTGTATGATTTCTGCAAGCTGTGGCAGTTCTGTCCGGCCCCCTCCCACTGGACCAACCCTGTAGGTTTCAAAAAGCCCTATGTCTAATTTCTGATTTTTTTAATGCTGTTGACTAATTTTTTAAATGCTATGTATACCAACACATCATTTGCAGCTTCTGGGCTAGGTGATCTCTGAGTTCCCTTCCAGTTTACAATTTCTATAATCAAAACTAAGAGTTCTGTGTCTTAGTAACTGGTCTCTTTGCCAGGTGACCCTCCTCTGAGTTTTGAATCTTCCCTGTGTGAGCTATTCACCTGGGTTAGTACCCACATTGGGGTGTCATAGAGCTGTATCATGGTTACAAGTCCTCAGCTCTATATGGATTGACGTTTTGGCCTGTGAACTAGATTGGAGGTCTTTGAACAGCTATTTCACATGGAGAATCCGGTTGTTTAAGTTGAACGTTACATGGACTTCTAAACCCGTTTAACATATGAAAGCAGAATTGCTTTGATGTAAGTAGGGCTGGGAAAGAAGGAGTGAATGACTGTGTTCCATTTCCTACCTTATCAGCGGGTCTTTCTCTTCTGAGTAGACTCCATAAAGCCTCTATCGAAGTTCAGAAGAAAAGCTTCAGGAACTGGAGGAGGGAAAGCAGGAGTCTGAACTTCTTTATCCCTTGCCCCAAACAGAGCAGCTGCTGCTCTTATCAGCTGTACTGAGTTTTCACTTAAGCTTCTGTTAGAAAAAGTGGGTTTAGCTGCTTTAAAATATATATATTTAAAAAAAAAAAACCTGGCCTTACAGCCCCTATGCTCAGGCCCACTCCCACACTGTGGAGTGTACTCTCATTTTCAATAAATCCTTTCATTCCTTCCTTGCTTTGTTTGTGCGTTTTGTCTAATTCTTTGTTCAAGATGCCAAGAACCTGGACACCCTCCACCGTTAACATATTTTGGCGAGCCAGCCCAGAGAAAGAGTCTTACAGTGGCTGTTTCCTATTCTTATAAACCTCATAATATGCTTTGGAGGGGAAACCTGCATGTGGCACCCAGCTAAGGTCAGAGATGTCTGGAACTCTAAGATTGAACCCCACAGGAGGATGCTCCGTGGGTTCTGTGGACCTCAAACTCTCAAAAGGAGATGCTCTTGGGAGAGGTTCTGAGGCCTAGTATTAAACCCTCCTTAGAATTTTCTCTTGCAGTTGCAATACTGCTTGGCCCCAAATTTGTTTAAAATCTGAAGTTTCCTGTCTAATGGGAAAGTGGGATGGCATTGCATGTGCTTTTGTGCTCCTGTTGTAAGCAGGAAGCCTGGTTAATGTGTGATGCCCTCCTTTTGTACAGTTTGGCCCTCGTGTTCCTGGAGTCTGGGGAGGTTTTAGCCTTTAAAAATCAAACGGCCATGGAGACTGCTTTACCCAAAATTTTGGTTCACAGCCTTCTTTGGATTATCTATTAGGGCAAAGTAAAACCAGCAAGCTTATATTGCTATCTCATGGCTAAGGTGTCAAGCTATTGGATCTTTGTGTGTATACATGTCTAGATGTGTTTATTTGTATGTACACTTATTGTTATATGTTATGTCTACCAAATTGGCTTATAAGTAAAAGAACACTTATAAATTAAGTAAGTCTAAGCAACTTTCAAGTTAACGTGACTTAAAGTAAAACTTTACTAAACAAGCTAGCCTTAAAATTATTGATGGAATAAAAATAGAAATGCCTTCAGAATTTTCAGCATACATTTTGTCTGAATTTTATGTTTGTCTTTGCTAAATATTTTAAAATATCAGTATTAATGCAAGTTAGGAGCTGCTTAGGGTAAGTCTGCCTCCCATTCTATTCAAAGTCTCACTGAGATAAATTCATGTCTGATTGCTTCCTTTGGAAAGGCTAATTGGAAACTCAAAAGAATGCAACCATTTGTCTCCAACCTGTGATCTGAAAGCCCCCAAGACTCCTCACCTCAAGTTGTCCCACCTTTCCAGACCAAACCAATGATTATTTTACATACGTTAGTTGATGTCTCATGTCTTGTTTGTTAAAAGTAATAAGTACAGTGAATGGGATAAATGTCTTCGGTAAACTTTTTGCATAAATTAAAATCTTAAAGTTATTTTTAATGCTCATTTAATATCTGGGTCATTTCCAATTAAGAAGAGTTGTAATATGGGGAAAATATGTTTCTAAAATTGTGAATTGTTCTTACCTATAAATGCCCACTATTATTCAGGATTTCTTCCTTTTTAGGGTTCCACTAAAGTTTTAGGTTACTAAGGATAAAAATTTTAGTTAACACGTAATTCTGTGCACAAAGTGTGCCAGAAAGGGTTATAAGTGAGAAAAAAAAAGAATAATTTTTTCTAATTCAGAAGTTATCTAAGAGTTAGTTCAAATTACAGATTTGAAAAGCTTATTTATGAAACAACGTGGTAAGAAATCATTAAGTAGGGGAGAAAGATGTGGAAAAAGTTTAAATAATAAAATATTCAAAAAAAAACCAAACCTGACCTAGATGACAGTATCAGGTATGATCATTAATTTTTCAGATGGCACAAATAGGGATTAAACAAACTGCACAAATTGAAATTATAAGCACCAGGGAACGGTGAATAAATAGATATAAAAGATGGTGGAATCCTGAGGCTATCAAGCCAACCAAATAAAGTGTTGCCGTTTAGAATAGAACTCCAATTTTGAAGAGAACATAAATAGAAGTCAACTTGGCCTGTAAGGTCCCTTGGCCCCATTGCCTGCTTGCTGGCACTCCATAAGGAGCTACAATTCAGGCTGGACGTCAAAATCTACAGGAATGAAAAGCATCTCAGGCAGCGAGGTTAATTAAAGGTCTGTAACATAAAGCTTAAGAAAACAGCAAAGTAACCAAAATTTTTCCATCAGGATAAAAACACTATGAAGACAGTCAACATTCATAAAAAATGATGAGTTCATGTCTTTTGTAGGGACATGGATGAAATTGGAAATCATCATTCTCAGTAAACTATCGCACGGACAAAAAACCAAACACCGCATGTTCTCATTCATAGACGGGAATCGAACAATGAGAACACATGGACACAGGAAGGGGAACATCACACTCTGGGAACTGTTGTGGGGTGGGGGGACGGGGGAGGGATAGCATTAGGAGATATACCTAATGCTAAATGACAAGTTAATGGGTGCAGCACACCAACATGGCACATGTATACATATGTAACTAACCTGCACATTGTGCACATGTACCCTAAAACTTGAAGTATAATAATAATAATAATAATAATAAAGGCTGCAAAGGCAAAAAAGGGAAATAGATAAATTGGATTACATCAAAATCTAAAACTGTTATGTACCAAGGACACTATCAATAGAGTGAGAAGGTAACCCATGGAAAGGAAAAAAATATATATCTGAGGCTAGGATGGTGTGTCATGCCTGTAATCTCGGCACTTTGGGAGGCCAGAGTGGGAAGATTGCTTGAGGTCAGGAGTTGAAGTTTGCAGGGAGCTGTGATCACACAACTGGACTCGAAGCTTGGAGAACAGGGCAAGATCCTGTCTCAAAAATAAAATAAATATATATATATGTACATAATATTATATATATATGATAAGGGGTTTTATATATATATATGAGAAGGGGTTAATATTCAGATAATACAAAGAACTCACTCCTACAACTCAACTCAACAACAAGAAAAACAAATTAAAAATGGGCACAGGAGTTGAATAGACATTTTTCTAAAGAAGACATGCAAATGGCCAATAAGCACATGAAAAAGTGCTCAACATCACTAATCATTAAAGAAATACAAATTAAAAACCACAATGAAATAACATTTCACATCCGTTCAAATGGCTATTATCAAAAAAAGAAACAGAAATAAATGTTAGCATGGATGTAGAGAAACTGGAACACTTGTGCACTTTTGGTGGGAACGTAAAATAGTGAAGGCACTGTGAAAAACAGCACAGCAGTTCCTCAAAAGCTAAAAATAGAATCACCATATAATCCAGCAATTCCAATTCTGGGTATATAACTAAAGGGATTGGAAACAAGAACTTGAGCAGATATTTGTATACCCATGTTCATAGCAGAATTATTCACAATAGCCAAAAGGTAGAAGCAAGTAAAGTGTCCATCAACAGATGATGAATTAACAAAATGTAGTACATACATAAAATAGAATATTATTTAGCCTTAAAAAGGAAGGAAATTCTGATACGTGTTACAACGTGAGCGAATCTTGAAGACATTATGCCATGTAAAATAACCTGGTCACAAAATGACAAAAGCCACATGATTCCACTTATATGAGGTATATCGAGCAGTCAAATTCATAAAGATAGTAAAATAGTGGTTTCCAGGGGTTAGGGGAAGGGAGGGATGTGGAGTTCTTATATAATGGGTACACAGTTTCAGTTTTGCAAGATAAGAAATGCTTTGGAGATGGTTGGTGGTGATGGATGCAGAACAATGTGAATGTTCTAAATGTGAATGTCGCTAAACTGTATAGTTTTAAAAAATAGATAAAATGGTAACTTTTATGTTATGTATTAGTTTTTCCACAACTTAAAACTGTTTTTTCTAAAGACAAAGACTATGAGAATCTTAAAAGCATATTGGCCAATATGCCAAGAGAGTCTCATGAGATGCCAGCCAGAAGAACTTGATACATTCTCTTTTCACAGTATATTCCCACTGTGTCTGGTAGACATGGGAATCTATGATCCATCAGGGTGAATGAACTTTGAGTGTACCTGCTTTGGCAGTACTGGTTATAGGGACTCCGACTTGGAGGGAAATCCGTGGAAACAAGTAAGGAAGCTTAGACAGGCTAAGTTGAGCACAATGAGGTGAGTAGGATCAATGAATACATTCCAGGCCAAAAAGATTTTAGTGGACCTGATAATTCCAGAACATTATTTGCAAGGCTACTTATAACAGGCACCAAACTACTTATTATAACAGCATAAACAAAAATCCTTATTATAACAGCATAAACAAAAGTCAGCCTGTATAATCTGTGAGAATAAAGTCCTTAAACTCCTAACAGGATGAATGTACAGGCACGGGGGATTATTTATCAGACACTGTATGTAATACAGAGAAACTAAATGATGTCCTTCTGAAACAAACAAAACTGCACTATAGATGCTTAAACAGTCTTGTGGTTTTAAACAGCAATTATTTTACACATTCTAGAATACTGGAAGGTCTGGTCCCACTTCCTCTAGAAAAGTGAAGATTCTTATTTTTTTCCATCTTCCCTGTTTTGGATGGCTCTAAGAACTTCAAAATTGTTTGTAATGGCCACTACCACCATGAAACATGCTTAAAGAAGTTTAAATATCCATAGATACTGAGTTACATAAAATTAATGACAAATAAAGGGCACATCAATTTTGGCACTTGTGTGAATGGAGAATTAATAGAAAATTCATAAAACAATAATAGAAAATGCCAACAAAATAAGCTGGTTAAACCTTTAAAAAAATTAGTTGTCAAATGTTAAGAATAAGTTTTAAGAAAATGTTGTGCCCATTTAGCTTCTGGCAAGGTTTAAGTGTACAAATATTAAATGCTTGACACAATCAGCTTCAAGGACAGATGCCATGCTCCCAGGTTCACGGTGGTGCCAGGGGATAAAGCACCTGCTGTGCCTGAGGTGAGCAGTAGAAGATGATGAAGGCATGACACCTCCTGGAGGGTAAGAACAGTAAGAAGATGCACAAGGAGCTGCCAGTGAGCTCCATCAGCAAGCAGTCCCCCTAATCCACTGGCAGCATCGCAGTAACGAAACACCTGCCCACAATGGCTAAAGTACATGACAGAAGGATGCACTGTGTCCAAAGACATGCCGAGCTTCAGAGGCAAACACCTGTCCAGATGAGCAAAATGTAATTGACCTATGTGCTTTTCCTCTTTTTATTGAAACTCCTCTTGACCTCAAGTTGCTGAACATTCCCATCATAAAAGCCATGTTGCATGTGGTAAGACAACCATTTCAGTGTTTGGGATCTTAAACAAATCCCTGCCTGCCTAACAAAGATCTATTTCACAACAACCATCCATAGGGCCATCATTTCTCAGCATTCAACCTTCCTAAGCCCTCCAAGACAACTACCACATTTGATCCCAAAGACATCTGTCAATCCACAGGAACAGTGCTTCTTGGGTGAGCAATTGCTGGCACTGCCTGTGACTCTCCAGCCACATTTCTCTGGAGTAGACGTCACTGCTGCTGAATGCACTTTCTGTCTAGAATACTGAGAAGAATAAAATTACATTCTGTAATTAGATCTATATTTGCCCTTAATACATAGCAATGGTGAAGAATCAAACATTCACTGACTGTCAAGTCTCAAAAGATGTCTTTACATTCTTCAGCTTCAGGGCTTAGGGGTCTTTTTTTATTGAGTCATCATCAATTCATATTTGATGAAATAGGCACAATGCTATGGGAATAGTAACTATTCCAATCCCTGAGAATGCCTTCCCTTCTTCATATTGTTTCTTATTTCATTAACTTAAAGGTATTTTGAGATTCAGATTTATGGAATTCCTTTTTAACTCAAGTCAAAGACTTGGTCTCTTTTTCTCTAAATTTTTTTAAAGAAAACATTGATTTAAAGTTGATGCGTATCAATCAGGTGAGAGTAAAAGGCTTTTGCAGTGAGACATGGATTTGAACCTCAGCTGTATCACTTACTAGTTACAGAAACTTGCATGAGTTTCTTCACTCTCTTAGCCTCAGTTTCCTTTCTGTAAAATGGTGCCAATAATGCTTACCTCTGTTGTGTGTTGGGGGCATTAAGTGAGGTGATTAAGACTATATGCTTAGCAGAGGGCCAGGCACATGGTAAATATTAAAGATAAAAGGAGTTTAGAAAATTTCTGCCTTCTTCTGTATGTTCTAAGGAGAAGGAGGAGAATGGGGAGAGAATAAAAGGAGAGAAGTATCACAGCACAGTGCACTGTAATATTGTAAATCCCCTTTGACATGTAACTACTATCTTAATGTTCTTTCTAATACAGTAACTCAGGCTAGATAAAAAGACCCAATGTATGTAGCCATCTTATAAAGTAAGTATAGGACTCCCACCGTATAATCAAGAGTCCAACAAGTTCCATGTGTTTAACATTCAGACTCAAGGATAAAATCATTTCTTAAGAAACTTAAAGGAATTTTTAATATGTCACTTTACTCCCAGCTTCTAGTGTAAGGGCTAACCAAGTTTCATATTTTTGTCGCTTTTCTACTCACTCTAGACATGCCCTGCTCCAGAATAGGATGTATTTATCCTATTTGTGTCACTTTCATCTGTGTTTGGGTGAAAATAATAATCCATTCATATGATAATCTAGTCTTTTGGGCCATTTTTAATGTTTTTTTCATATAGCACCACAGAATGGTAACTTCAGGCAAGTCTTTAAGACTAAGCTAGAGCTGACTAGCAGATGACCAGTGATTAAAGTCAGCAGTCACTATTGAGACCAGAGTTTATTACTTGGACGTTAGAAATGTTTGTCATTAAAATGAAAAGCAGGGTTAGTCAGTTAATGAATCTGGCACAACAGCATCTGGAATGCAGGAAGGACAAAATACTGAATAAGTTCAGAAATCAAGGAGACATTATGAGCCAACAAGATCATTGCCTACATGTTCCCTTTTCTCTCTATAAGATTTGAACTTCCTATAAATCCTATCATTTAAGATGGCAGCCTGTTCCAGCTCTGGAAAGCTTGAATGCCTGTGAAATGCCAACATAAATGAAAATTTAATAGCTTTCCAACTGCAGCACCTGTGCAGATAAATTGTACCAGGCTCCAAACAAGTTGAAGAGCCTCAATATGTTATATATGGAGCAGCTGGTTCAGTCAATGTTCATTTGCTGAATGGTTTCTGTAATCCCAGCTTGAGCTGGAAAGGAATCTCTATAAAAGCAGTTAACTCAGAGCGTCCATGCAAGAAGCACCTGTCATCTAAACAACTTTGTGGGAGATGCCTGCCTTCTCAGCTGTGGCGAATGATGAGAAAGACTGCCATTAGAAAGAGCAACAATGTTCGTCAACACATGCTTTCCAAAGTGACACAGCAAGTCTCTTTTGCCACTAGGTCAGGTTGTTAACACCTGGCCCTAAATCAGAGTCATTTACCCAACATCCTCCCTGGAATAAAATGAACATTTGGTTATTCATGATACTTTTTGGCCCTATCCAATCAAAAGGTACTTTAATAACCTGTTTATCTACTAAGAATATATATTCTGTCATTGTTTCTACTCTGCCAAGTCTGTAAGTATTCTGGTCAAAAAGAAGAATGAAGAAAGAAAGTCATGTTTGGGAGCAGAACATTTGAACCTCTGCAACAACCCAACAAACTGCATTACACTGCCTTACTCCCAGAATTATCCCACTGGGTACAAATACATATTATAGGGATAGTATATTTTTGATATAAAATGTTTCCTTTGGAATATAAATCATTCTATTGTAAAGATACATGCACGCCTATGTTCATTGCAGCACTATTCACAATAGCAGAGACATGGAACCAGCCCAAATGCCCATCAATGATATAATAGATAAAGAAAATGTGGTACATATATACCATGGAATACTATGCAGCCATAAAAAGGAACAAGATCATGTCCTTTGCAGGGGCATGGATGGAGCTGGAAGCCATTATCCTCAGCAAACTAACACAGGTACAGAAAACCAAACACCACATGTTCTCATTTACAAGTGGGAGCTGAACAGCGAGAACACATGGACACAGGGAGGGGCACAACACACACTGGGGCCTGTTGGGAGGGTGGGGGAAGGGAGAGCATCAAGATAAAGAGATAATGCATGCAGGGCATAATACCTAGGCAATGGGTTAATAGGTGCAGCAAACCACCATGGCACACATTTACTTATGTAACAAACCTGCACATCCTGCACATGTATTCTGGAACTTAAAATTTTTTAAAATGTATCCTCTGTTTGTATGCAATGGCCTAAACATGCCCTATCTTCTCATGTGATTATTAGTTATTAATGTTCTTTAACTGAACTGGTTTATAAGATCTGTTCCTTTGTTGATTTATACCCACTAACTATCACTGACCCTAATCCCTACATTATATCAAGGACTCTCAGTAAAAGGAAAAGAATGATTGCACATACATAAACATATGTTTATACCTACCTTCCAAAACTAATAAAATCACATGCTTGAAAATCAATAAAGGTACGAGACCCTTTTATGCTCCGTGTCCACCTGCTTTCACATTGTCTCAATTCTACTATTGGCTTTGTTTTCCATTTCTAGATCCTTTTTCATCCTTTCAACTTATCTTTTGAGTGAGCAAACTAAATGGCTTTAATGAATACTCACCCCATGCCTTCCTCCACTACTGAAACCTTGTCATGCATTTCCAAGGTGAGCACCTTGCCTGAGCCACCCCTTAAATCCCCATGATAGGGAGAGGGGGTGGCTCAAAACTTCCCATGAGAATGAGATTAGATGCAAATAACCACCCAAACCTTCAGTCTACAGTAGACTGTTCTAAATTTTACTTTGAGGAAAAGGATTTCTTTAAATGCTGGTCATGTAAAATGATCATCTATTGGGAATGTACTTTAGCATTTGTTAAGGAAAAGCAAATGACACTTGGTTTTTTACAAACCCTTTATAATCTATCTGATGGCTCAAAAACTATTAAGAAGATTATTATGGATGATTTTATAGCCAAAGACAGTGGCTTACAATTTCTACCAGTACTGGTTCTGTCTTCATAGCCTAATGATTATTTCTACACATAGCTTTACATTTCAATTGTTTATCATTCCCAAGCCATCAGACATGGATTAGGAAAAAAGTCAAAGTAATAGGAAATTATATCTTAGTATTATTTTTAAACAATTAATAGTTCCCAGTTGAGTGAAATGAATTTTGTTTTACACCAAATTACAATAATGCAGCTCTAATCTGTAACTTCTGTGCTAGGCTCTACTTACTGGAAGTTTAGTTCATTTGATTCCTGGACTTCAGCACAGAAGACCTCAGTTCCACTTTTCATTTCTGCCACTGAGTTCCTGAGTAATCATGCCTGTGTCAACTGAAATTCCTTTGACTTTTTTTTTTTAGGGGGAGATGTTTGTTTTTTCTTTCTTCATTTGTAAAATGGCAATAATCCAAATTCAATCTGCAAACAGCCACCCAAAGTCAGGGACCTCATTTTAGGATATATTTTCAAGCTATGTTTCTAGAAGCTCTAAAATTCTGCATAGTTCAACATGTTTCATACAAATAATTTCACTCAAATTTTTTATTTTAATATATTTTAACACTTTGGGAATATACCAGAAATTACTAACTCACATGTATTATAGACATTTTAACACATTTTGGGGAACATCCTTTCAAGGTATTGCCTTGTTAACCCATTCTTGTGTGCAAATCTCAGTATACTAAGCTTCTATAGGCCAGGCATGGTGGCTCACACCTGAAATCCCAACACTTTGGGAGGCTGAGGAGGGCAGATTGCTTGATTTGAGCTTAGGAGTTCAAGACCAGCCTGACCAACATGGTGAAACCCATCTCTACTAAAAATACAAAAATTAGCCAGGCATGGTAGTGGGCGCCTGTAGTCCCAGCTACTCAGGAGGCTGGTGCACAAGAATCGTTTGAACCCAAGAGGTGGAGGTAGTAGTGAGCCTAGATCATGCCACTGTACTCTAGCCTGGAGGACAGGATGAGACTCCATCTCAAAAAAAAAAAAAAAAGCTTCTGTAAAAATCTGTATGTATAGATGACCTTCTGTTAAGTATTTCTTAGTAAAAATATAGATTAGCCCTGGTCTTTTTCTTTTTTCAAAGTCAGTGCCTGATTTACTCTCATTCTTCAGATGTACAAGCAAGTGCCCACATATGTGAATGGCTTTACTGAGGCCTATATGCTAGGCCAGCCCATAGTGGGCATGCACAACACCTGGCCATTATTACATAATCTGTGGCAGTGTAGCAAGATGATGCTAGTGGTGAAGTAAAAAAAAACAATGTGACTAAGTTACTACAAGGGTTGGTTAATGGGATTTTGCAATCATGTTAGGAAATCATGCTGGAGTTTCAGGGTGACAAATTTGAATTATAAAGGGTTAGAAGAGGCCCTATTCTGGGTTTTTGGCAATCAGATAGAATTTTGTACAGGGAGAACCAAGGAGAATAGAGAATCCATGATTCTTGAATATCCCCCAGCCTGATCTGATATCTGTTGGTATGATTTGCTAAGTGCACATCCTTTGAGCTTATCACAGTAAACTGTATTTCTATAAGATTTATATGATAACTCATTTTTCCCATATCAGTAACCCAGTCATGCAATAACATGACCCTCCCATGTTTACACCAAATGAGATTCAGACTCATCTGCT
Organism: Pan paniscus; assembly: GCF_029289425.2. NCBI lineage: Eukaryota > Metazoa > Chordata > Mammalia > Primates > Hominidae > Pan > Pan paniscus. The sequence continues at coordinate 114,933,392 of NC_073253.2, read as the reverse complement.
TGGAACATAGTCTTATCATGTAATAGTCGATTTTTCAATAAGAATTTAATTTCTAGCAGGTCATGTCTCAATTTTGTTGAATTATAAATTTTAGTACGTATTACAAGTTTTATGTGCTACCTGTCTGACTTTGATGTTTATAATAAGAAATACAAGCAGCAGTTAGATATTGTTGGTGATTAAATTTTGAAATGAAAATTTCTTACCATCTCTTTCATGTTTCTGGATAAATAATGAATGCAGTGAGAGTATATAGCAGGCTGTTACCATTTTCAGCTACCTATCTGTTGAATCAGTGTTTTCATATATAATTATGTTTTGGAGTTCTACAGAATATTATATCTGAAAAAATTATTCAATTGCTGGGAAAATAAGAGTTTGAAAACTGCTATTTTGAAGGTACAACCACTGATATCATTTGCAAACCATCCTGATAGGCAAACACAAAACACTGAATGTATGGTCCCAGGTGTATTTGGAAGGCAGAACCATCCTGTGTGTAGGCAACACTAGTGAGAGACTTTTTACCTCTTGCCAACCTGACACACAGATGGAACAGCTCCCCAGAATCAAATGTGCAGTCAATGCATGAAACTAGAAAAGTAAACCTGGGAAGACATGAAACCTCAGAAAGAATGAAAAATAGGTGCCATGATGATAATATGTTATCAACATGTACTATAAATGTGGGATGCTTCTGGCCTCGCTTTTATATTTACGATAAGGAAGCAGTTGTAAGATAATGATCTGTGATTATATATGGTTTCCAGCTGAGCCCTTAACCTTCCTGTCCCCTTCAGTCCCTTCCTATTGGTCTCTATTCATTTGCCTCCTAGAGATGGGCTCCAAATTCAAAATCAAGCTACTCCAATAAGTTATGCAGGTATAACCTTCTAATTAAAGTTGTATTGAGAATATAATCTGCTTTTTACTAAGAAAGAACTTATACTTTGCTTCCATTTTCACTCCTTTTATTCCTCAAATAAGAGAACAAAGTGAGAAATGTAGAGTCGCACTTTTTACTTTGCTTTTTAAATAATAAAGTAGTAAAAGAATATGAACTGACAGCCAATTCCCCTCCCATATCCATTCTTCTAAACTTTGTTAATAGCTATCAATTTAATCTAGTGTTCCTATGTTACCGATCACTACTGTGTGCAGACAATTGAATTCAGCAAGACTCCATGACTGTAGATGATATTGGAATTAAATGACATTGGACCTGTTTATCTTAGATTATTTACCCCTTAGCATTTCACATAAGTGATGCCTACTGTATTAGTCCATTTTTACACTGCTGGAAAGAACTACCCAAGGCTGGTAATTTATAAAGGAAGGAGGTTTAATTGACCCTCAGTTCCACGTGGCTGGGGACGCCTCAGGAAACTTACACAATCATGGTGGGGAAAGGGGAAGCAAAGGCACATCTCCCCACGGTGGTAGGAGAGAGAGGGAGCAGGGGAAATGGCCACTTTTAAAACCATCAGATCTCATAAGAACTCACTCACTATCATAGGACAGCATGGGGGAAACTATCCCTGGGATCCCATCACTTCCTACCAGGGCTCTCCCTTGACATGTGAAGATTATAATTTTGAGATGAGATTTGAGTGGGGACACAGAGCCAAACCATATCACCTACTCTTATATGCTTAAAGTGAATGCATTTAATTATAAATTTAATAGAGCCATTATGCTTTTTATATCGCCTTTACGCTGTATAATTATTTAAACAATACTGTAAGTTAATAACGTGTATAGGGAAATGTAAGTTAACCATAAAGGTAACTTTAGCAAGATCACCAGTGCTTGCTTTGAGCCAGCCATCCAGGTAATGAAATGTGACCCTCACCATGGTAAATACATGGCTTGCTGTCTGTCGTACCATGGTGACATGGTTCCCAAAGATGTCAATGCTGCCATTGCCACCATCAAGACCAAGTGTACTATCCAGTTTGTGGATTAGTGCCCCATTGACTTCAGGGTTGGTATTAACTACCAGCCTCCCACTGTGGTGCCTAGTGGAGACCTAGCCAAAGTACAGAAAGTTGTGTGCATGTTGAACAACACCACAGCTGTCGCTGAGGCCTGGGCTCACCTGGACCAAAACTTTGACCTGATGTATGCAAAGCATGCCTTTGTTCACTGGTACGTGGGTGAGGGGATGGAGGAAGAAGAGTTTTATGAAGCCCGTGAGGACATGGCTGCCCTTGAAAAGGATGATGAGGAGGTTGGAGCAGATAGTGCTGAGGGAAAGGATGAGGGTGAAGAGTATTAACCTGTGTGCTATACTTTTATACTCCATTGTCTTGGGACTGTCTCATTTTTGTTCTGTGAAAATGTCCATTATATCCCTAAATTGTCAATAAAAGTAATAATTCCATTTTAAGTGTCAAAAAAAACCTCACTAAGCATGTTACTCTTAGTGAAATCAATGCATGGTCTAGCCTCTCATATAAGAAACAGAAAAACAAAAAACATTCTATTAAAAGATTATTTAACAGATATTAATAGATTAATAGAAAGCAACTTGACAACTTTGTTTCCTCAAGAAAATGTCTCCATATGGTTTTTCCCAGATTCAAACCCAGTAATTAGCATCCTAGTTCAAGTAGTTAAATGTGAGAAATGGGGTAGGGGGAATCCAACATGGGAGTAAGATGGTGAGAAAGAGAAGAGAAAAAAAAATCATTAAAGGGTCTGTTATTCACTGGGTAATATTATAGGCAACTGGAGCTAATCCGCAGAGAAACTCTGGGAATCAGAAAACTCCACATGAAGGAGAAGGGTGCTAGGGCACTTGTGTATCCCTCCCATCAATCCCTGGCTGAGGGCTGTTCCTGGAGGGTTCTTAGCTCCCATCCCTTCCTCCCTGCCATCTACACAGACAGAGCAGACGTCAATAGCTTATGGAAGCTCTTGGGCTGGAAGATGGCAGACACCATCTGCCAGTTGGAAGTCTGCCAGAGTGCACCAAAGAGGTAAGATCTAAGAGATACTGGAGGGACACTGAAAGAATTGCCAATAAAAGACAAATGCCAAGTGTAAATTCAGAGGGGTTCACAAGTCATCTAAGCAATTGAGCAAAGATAATAAGTCTCTTTTGACAAAAGCCTAAGATGAATTACTCTCTATGATTTTAATAATAATTGCTGGTTACCATTTATTAAGCAGCTCCTATGTGCCAGGTATTGCTCTGAGCAACCAATATCCATGATCTCATTTAAAATTCATAGCAACCCTATTATAATCATCACCAATTTACAAATGAGGAAGTTAGGATTAGAGGGATCAAGAAATTTCCTGAAGTAACAAACCAGAGTAAGTTCTCTTTCTGCCTCCCATTGCTTTCTTAGGTCCTCAGATTGAGAGAGAAATATTTTCCTTAGAATGAGTATACACTAAGCTCTAGAAATTGTATCTAAAGAATATGACCATCCACAACCTTCAGAGAAAGACCTGTGTCTTCACATCTTTGAAATGCCAGCCTGTGTACCAAAAATGAAGAAATTTCCCACCCTGGTGGCCCTGCCAGAATGGTAGACTTTTATGAGAAGTCTCTCATTTCACGCTCTGTACCTGCTTCTTTCAAGTTAGCACTTTTTCTTTTTCCTGTTTTTTTTTTTTTTTGAGACAGAGTCTGACTGTCTCACCCAGGCTGGAGTGCACTGGTGCGATCTCAGCTCTCTGCAACATCCACCTCTCGAGTTCAAGCGATTCTCCTGCCTCAGCCTCCCAAGTAGCTGGGATAACAGGCGTGTGCCACTACGCCCAGCTAATTTTTATTGTATTGTTAGTAGAGATGGGGTTTCACCATCTTGGCCAGGCTGGTCTTGAACTCCTGACCTCAAGTGATCTGCCCACCTCAGCCTCCCAAAGTGCTGGGATTACAGGCATGAGCCACCACGCCCAGCCAAGTTTAACATTTTTAAAGAGCTGCAAGCTCCATTAATTACAAGACCATCTCTGCATCTGTTTCCTTTCCCATCTGACTTCCATTCACACTGCCTGGTCATTGATGGGGAAGTTTATTTTTTGTAGCATCTTCCAATCTGACTTTTCTTTTACCTCTTCACATTCTGGCAATTTTATTCTAAAATCTCCAGTTAGAACTTTAAAATAGATTTTTAAAGAACACCTGGATGTTAGAACTTCAAAGACCTAACGTGTAACCATCTTCTGTAATAAACCTAAATTCAAATCCATTTTAAGTAGCATTTTGGGCAAAATAATATTTCATACTCACGTGCATTTGTTCTCTTTTACTCCTGATTCTCCAAATCTTTCTTAAAACTTTCAAACTTTAAGTCCTTTTATGCTATCATACCCAATTTTCAATTATTTGTATCAAAGGAAAAGGATATCATAGGAGAAAACCCTTCTATATTATTTTACCAGTCTAATTTCTAGACAAAAGCTTTGAAGTGGTAACAGAAGAAATGTACGTCCAAATAAGCCATAAGCTAGGAAGACAGACCAACAATTAACAATGAAGGTCAAATCCGAGTACAACAAAAGCCATGGAGAATACTGATATCCTTTGTTGGAGTGACATTTCACAGACATTTGTACCTTGTTAAAGATTACATTTCCAAGATCAAAATGGACAACGATGAAACACGCTCAGGAATAGAAAGCAAGAGGGTTTTACTAACAGTAGCCCTCTAGAATTTATAAATGGTACTGAATGACTGACAGGAAGATAAGTAGCATATTACCATTCAGGGAATTTTGTTACTTTCAAACCACGTGCGGTAGCAGGGAGGCAGTGGGGGTGTCTGCCACGATTAGTCTTCCTTCTTACAGCTTGGTTGTGAAACACAATTCAGTGTTAATCTAAATATAGACATAGGTGTGTGTGCATAGGTGTGTGTGCACGTACACACACACACACACACATACGCATACATATGGAGAAAGGGAAACCTTTCACACAGTCTGTGCTTGACAGAACTGAAGGTCTTTTATCAATGTGACTGGAGGCTTCCTTTCCACCCTGGAATTCATTCCACAGGAATATTTAACCTTCCTCAAAAGTGAAGCTAAACAGTCTTCCAGGAGTGGCTTCCTCCCCTGAGGTAGGCCTAAGTTTTCTTCTCTTAAAATAAAAACAAGGTAAATATTTTAGAAAGCCAAGAGACTTAGACCAGTCTATACACTAAAATGTATTGAAATTCATTCATATACAGAATTCATTTCTTATTTAACATTACTTCTGAACTGTTTGAGTAGATCTGGATCTCACACACACACACACACACACACACACACACACACACACAGCCTTTGGTGGAGAAGAGAGGTATTAAATAAGTGATGTATTCAGCAACTAGTTTTAAGAGGAGAGATGTTTTCTGGCTTTTTGATAACTTCTTCTGAAGCAAAAAATGGTTACCTGTGGTGAGGTCCAATCAAAACTCCATTGCCTCCTTTGAGGTGAGCCCACAAGGCCTGTCCCGCTCTGTTCTAGGGGAGCAGCACTGCATGCTGAGCTGGTGCAGATTTGGACCAGAGAGACTTCTTTGAAGAAATTTACAACTACTCCACATTCGCCACTGCTTACAACGTGTGGCATACATTGCCTCAGGCGGTGCAACTCATTTTATCATCACGATCATTAATTTAATCTTTTTCTCATAACAAAGAAAGAAGCTATTGAATGTGTAGGAAGGGCCCATAAAAAGGAATATGATCAAAGGTCACTAAAATACCCTTTCATCCTCACAAGCTTGTGGGGATAGAAAGAAAAGAAGGTAAAGAGGACCAGGAGTCATAAAGCTAGAAATTCTGCAAGTGTCTTGGCCCTTACTGTTATATACTTCTAGGTCCCTGCCCCAGAATTCCTTAAATTTCATTTTTTTTCCATCAGTTGTTATTTTCACTTGGCTACTGTTGGGAAAAAGCCGAGTGTTGGGAAAAAAGCTGAGGCAGGACTTGTGGGTCTGACATAATGCCCAGGACTTGGGGCATAAAACCCCTCATGGGCCCTGGAACGAGTCCAGACTTGCAGGCTCCTTGCTTCTAGCTTAAACTAGAAGAACATGCTCCCCATCATCTCAAGTAGCAGAATATGTTCCACATGCTTCAAAGGAAATGCTAAACCATCACAACTGTAGATCATGTGCTTGCCCTTTCGACCCCCACATTCTCATCACCTGTTTCTTTATCACCAATAAATAGTCTGGGCTTCCAGAGCTCGGGGCCTTCACAGCCTCCATTCTCGCTTTGGCCACCTGGACCCACTTGCTCTCTCAAACTGTCTTTCCTCATTCCTTTGACTTTGCCAGACTTTGTCACCCCCACGACCTGGTGTTGGGACCTGATCACCCTAACAGGCTACTACATGTACCAGACCCTTTTTCATTTTTCTTTTTTTTTTTTTTTTTTTTGAGATAGAGTCTCACTCTGTCACCCAGGCTGGAGTGCAATGATGCAATCTCAGCTCACTGCAACCTCTGTCTCCCAGGTTCAAGCAATTCTCCTGCCTCAGCCTCCCAAGTAGCTGGAATTACAGGTGCCCACCACCATGCCTGGCTAACTTTTGTATTTTTAGTAGAGACAGGGTTTCACCATGTTGGCCAGGCTGGTCTCAAACTCCTGACCTCCTGATCCACCTGCCTCAGCCTCCCAAAGTGATGGAATTACAGGCATGAGCCACTGCACCCAGCCACCAGACCCTTTTTCTACAGTGATGGCCCTTTTGGATCCTAAGGTAATTTAGAATAATACAAAGAAAGATCTGCCTTGCAGAATCAGGAAATTTACTGGCATGTTACTCTTAGTGGAATCAATGTGGTGGTGTAGCCTCCTGTAAGAAACCGAAAAACAAAAAACAAAACTCACTGCCCCCTACCCTCCACCTTAGCTCCAGCGACCTACCTAGTCCCATATGGGACACTGGTCCACACACAGAAGAATTTGAGCTTACTCCATGTTGGCTGATGCTCAGTTAAATCCACTCCATACCCAGGTACCTTAGTGACTTCTCTAAAACACACATCTGATGATGTCCCTTTTCCGCTTATTAGCCCACAGAACAAGTCCAAGCTTGTTAACACAGTCAACAGAGCTCTGTCTTCCTTCCCAGCCACTCTCTCCCTTGGATTTTATGCCCAGCCATACTGAAGAATGTGCACATTGTCTTCATCTTAGAGATTCTGTACAGACTTTCCCTCTGTCCAAAACTTTTCCATTTCTCCATCTTTGCCTGAGAAAGTCCTTGAAAATTCTTAGTCACCCTGCAGAACTCCAATGTCACTTCCGCTGAGAGCCTTTCCTGGGTCCCCCATTCCCTACCCTAACAACTAGACTTAATTAGCTGACGCTCCTGTTTGCCTCCACAGTTTACACTTACCTCTTCTATCTCCTATATTGTCATTGCCTATTTATCAGTCTCTCTGACTGAACTATAAGCTCCTTAAAGCCTAATAATTCGTTTTCTTCACTGTTGTATCTCAAAACCCAGAATACTACCTAACACATGACAGTTACTCAGTAAATACCTAGGAACAGATGAATGAATGACAAGCTGGCCAATCCCTAATGCTATTCCTCACTCCCTGGCCTACAACCCAAATCACAGCCCACTACCATCCCTCTTCATGTGCCATTTGTGAATTTCCAGCAACATTCTTCCCATTCCACACATCCCTATTTCACATTGTTCCCAGAACTCCTCAAGCAACTTGTGACTATTCAAAAACCAGTTTTTACCTTCCCTTAGCTGCCTCTACTATGGTCCAAATTATCCCTAATAATTTGCTCTCCTTGGCTCCTGTAATACCAGTGTTACATAAATATCGGCTATTTGTGCCATGAAAGGGAACAAAACAGATGAAAATTCTTTTGCACTGTGCAGGGAGCAGCACCACATCTTCAGGGTCTGGGCAGTGCCATTGTCAGCCCAGAAAATTCATGTCTTTTCTATAGCCTCAGCCCTTCTTTTTCTCAGAAAGTGAGAGAGTCCAAAGAGTATATCAGAGAATTTCCTGGAACTCCAGAGTTGTAAACAAACTCCGTCTTTGAAATACCATCTAGACAGAACCAAATATAAGAGCCTACATGTGATGAAGCCAAGATCTGCTCTGTGATTTCCCTTCTGGAAACTGTGTAGTTCATTGTTGTTTCCACAGGCCATAAAAGGTGATCTTCAAACTCAAGTCTGTACCTGGTCCCATCTTGAAACTTGGGTCTGTACCTGATCCTTATAAACATCTAAGTTTGCATCTGTCTGTGCACTCTGACCCACTAGAGTCTGATCATGCATCTAGATGTATAACAGGACTTTTTCTGTCTATCTGGGAACCTGGAATCTTTCACATCAATCCCATTAAATCTCCCAAGACAGAAAAACCACATAGGCATCAAAGCTGTGTTCATCCAGTTTCACAAGCCTCATCATCTCTTGTTGGCCACATGCAGCTATTTTTAGGAAGATTCCATTTTGAACTGGAAACAAAGTCATGAGGGTGACAGTCACTTTGAGGGTCCCCCTTAGATATGGGCTTCCAGACTTACTAGAAAGCTCGCAAGAGGAAGGTCAGGAAAGGTCACCTTAACTCAGGGAAGCACAAGGAAGTACTTGCAGTCAAGATTTCACATTGTTCCCCGAACTCCTCAAGCAACTTGTGACTATTTGTACCTTCCCTTAGCTGCCTCTGCTGTGGTCCATCAGTAGGTTGCCAGATTTGGCCAATAAAAATATGATACCCAGTTAAATTTGAATTTCAGATAAACAACAGATAATTATTTTAATATAAGTATATCCTATGTAATACTTAGGCATACTTAGACTAAAAATGGACTCACTATTTTTTTGACCCTCAAATTTAACTAAACAGCCTGTATTTTATGTGTCAACCCTACTCATTGGAAATGGTGGAGGCTCACCAGGATCAGTAATAAGGACCCCAAAGATGCCCCAAATAATCCTTGACTTTTATTTATAGACTCTGAATTAGTAAGCATGAGCTTTTCATTCCAATTAACAGGCTGTAATGAATATCTTCAGTTTTAGGGCTTTATATACTTATCATAATCTTTCTTATTTTAAAGAGATGGTTATTTTTTCCAACCTTAATATCTCATCAAAAAGTATTCAAAAGTTCACTAGACAAATGAAAAACATGTATCTGAAAAATGAAGGCAAAACCCCTGGTGTTTAGCAAAAAAACAAAAACTACCAGGAAGACGGAAGAAAACTAACTTAATAAGCAAATCTCTCCAGGGATATTTCCATAGTTTGATGTTCTCCCACACTCTGAAAATATTATTGCATCAAGAATGTAGAACTGCTAACCAAATTTAAGGCGTCCTTACGATTCTATCAAATTGAGGATACTACTGTATCAACAAATGGGCCGAGTAGCTGACCCAGGGACCATGGCAGTTGGTGGAGCATATCCAAAGGCCTGAAATGGAACCAGGCAAGCTTCTTCTGTGCGTTTCCACCTGGGCCCCAATAATACTAAGCTCCTAGTACTTGCCAACTTTAAGTACTTTTCTATGTATCTCCATTTTTCCCTGATTATTTGGACTACATCCTAGACTTGACATTACGTGAACTGCATACAAGAAGCTATTTTCTATAAAAAGGGAGTAGGGGTAGTGGGAACCCTGAATCTGTAGCTGTTTTCCTTCATCCAGCTACATGGAGTTTTATAAAATAAAGGGTCAGTTTAGTTAACCTCTTCCATATAACAGTACCATGCTTGTCTTAAGAGATGTAAAAATCTAACATGATTTTTAACAGTTTTTGTGGCAAAACCATCGTCTCCCAGATGGTGGCAATAGAGCAAAGTAATTAAAGGCATGGATTTTGACTTGCTCTTATGTCTTGGAGGAGTCACTTGACATCTGTGTATTGTCTGTACTTATCTGCACTTATCTGTCACATGGGGTCAATAATTATACCTATTTTATAAGGATGTTGTGAAAATTACATGTGATAATATGTAATATTATCAAATATAAAGTATATATAATATATATAGTATATATAAAGTAGCTAGAGGAGTGCCTGACACACAGTAAGCACTCGGCAGATATTAACTATTAGCTATTGGAATTATTTCTCCATGAAAAGGACTATATTATCAGTGGATGACTCAGAGAGAGAGAGTGAATCACAGAATCACAGCATTTTGGAGGTGACCTAGTTCATACTCTATGTGAAAAAAGAAAATTATATGTGTGCATAGGAAAATGTCTGAAAGTTAGAATAGTAAATGGTTAATGAGGTCAACTTTGAGGACTAAAATAAATTGGGGAAGGAGTATGGAAAAAAATTAAATTTTACTCAATTTTTAAATCGTTTGAGTTTTTACAGTGAGACTTTCAATATATTGGTTGTGTGATTTTTTTTAAATGTGGCAGGATAAATGTTTTGAAGTTTTCCTGGTATGTCTGTGTTTTTTTTTTTTCTTTTTTTTTGGAATGGCTGGTATTTCTTTCATCTTTGGATAGAAAGAAATACCCCACTGAGTTAGCAGGCTGCAGGAAAGAGATGACAGAACAAAAATGAATGGAGAGAAAGGAGTCTAGGAAATGGGAAAAACTCACAATGACAGTATTTTGGAGAAAGGATATGATGAGGGAAAATGAGGCAAATGTCCTACCTTTATGAAGATAGGGACTCCCTGGGCTGAGGATGGAGGAAGGTCACAGGTGGCTGAACAAGGGAGCCGGGCAGAAAAGGACACACAAATAAGTGCAGAGCAATCATCCTGAGACACTCTGCTTGCCCCCATGCAAGGATGCATTTCCAGCAGCCAGCACTTCACCCGTGACTCCCCAGCAAGAATGACACTCAGGGGTGTCCCACCCAACTTATTCTGCATCCACTATGTCAGGACACTTATAAGCCCAGAGTTGTGGATGGCTCCAACACCTATAGGGGTGATAATGGTATGAAGGGGGATCGCCTGAACCCAAACTTCATGGGAAGAAACAGAACAACCTCAGAACTCCCCCAGGCCAGAGGTTTTCTGCACATGATTTCTGTCTGAAATCATGTGCCTTATCTGGAACAGGTGCACCTCACTGATCTTAGAATTTTTTCTTAGTAGCTGATGTGACTACAGTGTACAGTAACCTCATGACTACAGTGTACAGTAACCTCATGACTACAGTGTACAGTAACCTCAGGCATGAACAAACTCTTCCTCCACCTTTTGTATGCTTCAGACTAGTGTGGTCTGGTCTCAGATGAATTCAAGTCTGCAGAAAAAGAACAAAGTTCCCAGATGGTTCCAGGAGTTGTGCCCACATTTCCTTAGACCACTAAGGTGCTCATCCTAAGATGAAAATAGCATCTGCCTCCTAGAGTCATTCTTCAGACTGATTGCATGAGTCAAACAAAGCTTAGAAGAGTGCTTGGCTCATGATCAGTTCTCAGTAATATCTAGCTAAATTTATTATTATATGTCCCTCCTTATCAGAGAGGTTTGAAGATCAAACTCCCATGACCTCTAAAAAAAGATAAACTAGTTTACCTATTGACAGTGATTTTAGCCCTAGGTTTAATGAGCCATCAAAACTACTGTTGAAAAATAGGGGACTTTACAGTTTTGAAGAAGAAGTAGAATGCCTTGGAGAGGAAGAGCTTGGCCAAGAGACTTGGACAAATATTCCCCAGGAATGAGAAGAGAAGGGTCTGGGGACCCAGAAGCATGATCATCAAATTATAAATTCCCTGCAGTGGCATTTTAGGGGAACACTGGAAAGGGACAATAAATGCTCATAAGACTAGAATAACAAGTAGAAAGTGGTTTCAGGAGAAGATCACTTTTGTAGAGTGTGTATCAAAAGCAGAGAAGCTGGCAAAAGGACAAGTATGAGCAAGGAATGAAATAAAGGGGGTACCTGGTTCCTTCATTGAGTGAACCCAGCCCCATGGCCAGCAGGCCTCCAGGAAACACTTGCAGCCCTGGAGCTATCGATCATTCATCAACTTTTGAGAAAATACACCCAGCTCTGAGATCATCTCTTCAACACCATCTTTCCTTCTTGAGTTTAGTTTGACCTCCTCCCTCACCTTCAAGCTATGGACTAATGCTGCCTAGCAAGAAGAGTCATTCGTGTCCCTGGTCCTCTAGCTATCATGATTCACATTAGTGAAGTACAAAAGGCAGTGACCAAATAATGAGAAACAAGAGTGTATGAATAAGAAGAGATACGCATAAAGCAGCAGATTTTTGTGACAATATGGTCCATGTCAGCTGTATGTGTCTGGCACCACCTTAATTACTAGCATTCCTGGGAAAGAAGTTCTCAGAAGGCAGAGCCAGGCCATCTGGTTGCACAGTGCCCTCACACTCCACTCAGAGATCTCAATAACAGCTTCAGCCCCCAAGATCACTCCCTTTGTCTACTCACGGTTTTTGGATTCTCCTTTTCTCCACATTTGTTTTGAGGAGAGGCAGAAGGATGGAGGCCCAGGCCAGCCCAGATTCTCCCGAGGGCCCAACAGGATGCCTAAAATTAACCTGTTACCTTCTGGGCAGTGGCTTAGATCTCCCCATGTGGGTGAATTTTCCTTTCATCTGTGCTTCAAATTCCTGACAAACGTCATCCATGCTTCAAGTGTCTGACTGGAGGAAGCCTGTGGAAGGGGGCTAAAGGCAAGCAGCAATCCTTCAAACAGCCTGACACTTTCTGAGTCTCAGGAGAAGTCTACACAGTGTTCTATTAAATCCTGTTTGTTCCAGAGAAGTAATGGAAACAATTCAATTGTTCGATAATATTTTAATGGAAAATAAATTAGTCTACATGCATATGATGGAACAGTATCAAATTGTTAAATGGATCTTGATCCATGATTGACATAGATAAATCTTGAAAACATGTTGATTGAAGTAAAATATGTTTCATAATGTTATAACAATCATGTAAATAGTCACATGAATTCTAAATATTGCTATGGATATATACATGCAAGAAAATAATTAAAACATGGACTGGATATATGCAGATCTTTTATATTAGTTACCTCTGTGTGGGGGTGGGGGGGTAGTCCTAAAAATGTATGAAAAACAGTTATCATGAGTTTTAAAAGTATATAAGATGCATTATAATGAACTAAATTTCTTCATGGAATACATTATTTACATTTGATATCATCATTTATCTAGGAAATCCAAAATAATCCACAGGTAAAATAGTAAAAACTAATAATATAGTTCACCAAGGCACATGGTTACAAGATCAAAAATTTAAAAATCAATCAAGTCCCTCTACAATAGAAATAGCAAATTAGAAAATGTAAGAGAAAATACAATGCTATTTAAAATAGTACCAAGGGCTATATAAAGTATTTAGAGCTAAAAATATATGTAACATAACGTATAACTAAAAAGCTGTGTATGATTAAATTCTGCCCAATTCAAGGTTAAACACAACAATAAATGTTAACTATTATGATGCTCATGCTTCATGAGAAAACACTCTCTTCTCAAATAGCAGACAATTAAATGAGGGGGATTCAAAGACACACAGCATTCTAAATGTGAGCTAGCTCAAACCTTTTGATAACACATAAAGCCGAGGCCAGAGAAGTTAAGTTCCTTGATCCAAGGGCCCAATGTCCTGACTGCAAGACTAGCATTTTTCAGTAATTCACAAGACATAGTCAAAATTAGTACCCTGGAGGGAGAAAGTAATTATATGAATCATGTAATTACTCAAACTTAAGTGAAGAAATAGCTAACAAAATTCTAGATATTGAGAGAGAATTGAAGTGCAGAGTTTAAAATTTTACTAATCCGTAGGGAAACTGCAGACCATTTAAAGTATTTTATTAGACAATGGTGATAACCATTGAATACTTAGGAGAAATGCAATCTGGTTAACAAAGTCGAGAGACAACGGCAGGAGAAAGGAACACCTTTCTCAAAATGGCCATCAATTAGGGGATAGTTAATTATATTATGATTTCTCACTGGAAGTAAATAAATTACACTTGCTTAAAAAAATGGGATGAATCTATATTAAAGATCCATGTTAAATATCTATATTAAAGGCATTAAAAGATCTTCAACAAAAATGTTGATTTAGATTACACATAGTATGATACAATTTATGAATCAAAAATCTCTATAAAGCTACATATATCATATAAAACAGCTATGTATGTAAATACATGGACCTAAGATCTTGAAACCAAACAACTAACAATCAAAATCTCTGCAAAAGGAAGTAGGCTTGGGAGGAGAGTAGGGATAATTTGAAGGGGACTTTAATTTTATTTTTATACATTGATTACTTTAATATCATTTGCATTTTTATGATGACAATATTTCTATATTGCTCCTAAAATTTAAAAATATGTAGCTGGATGCTACTTTGAAAAATTAACTGAAATATTTTTTATCACTTCTCTTTGCTGCTGGATTTTTCCCCATCCAGTCAGCTAAGCACTTCAAGTTCATTGCATTAGGAAGATAAAGACCCAGCAGAAACAAAGGAGAAAAAAAGGAAAATTCTTGGCTATGGAATGTCAAAAGCAGAAACCACAGGAGAACAGAAAAGACTTCTGTGAACAAACAATAAATCTCACCTCAATTGTAGAAAGATTTCCCTGTACTAGAAGGTCAGAGACAGGGAGAAAAGTGTTGAGGGAGAAAGGTTAGCATGGCCAGGGACAAGGAAAACTACTTTAAAGACTATACATACGAGAAGAGAATCAGTATCTACAGACTAGCCAGCCTGCACTTGACCTGTACTCCAGCCACCACTCGCAATCACAGACACTTGGAGAAACTTAGAGAACTCTGCCTGCAGCTCGTTTGGAACCCATTCCATTAAGCATTTTATGCCTGCAGAACAAGCAAGAACTATATTAGACCCTTCTGTTGAACTCTCCATCTTTTAGAAACCTAAATCCTCCACATACTTCAGCAAAAAGGAGAAGAGAGAAGACTTAGATCATGTGGAAGATTTGGGGGGTCGGGGGGGCATGCCTGGAAGTGTGGCATTTATCTCTTCTACCATATTCTATCAGAAAGTTCTGCCACATGGCCCCACCTAACTGTAACAGAGGATAGGAAATATACTTTATGTAAATGCTCAGGAGGAAAAGAAATACAGATTTTATGAGCATATAGCAGTGTGACAGCCACAGATGGCATATCAGTATGGTGTGCCCAACTAAAAGCATCTTCAACAGTAATGACATTACTGTTTCATAAAGTTCAGATTTGAGAGGTAGGTGACTCAATGACTATGGGTCCCAGAGTTGGATTTTCTGTAATTCTTTTGGCTATCCCCTCATGTTTAAAAGACAGTTGTCATACCTGTAGGCATTACACCTTCCAAATCCACCTTCAAAAACAAGAAGGAGGGGGTCAGGGTTTTTCACCGTGAGCCACTCCCTTTTTATCAAAGAGGAAAATCTCTGCCAGAAGTTCCCCAGCAAACTTCCCCTTACTACTTATTTGGTAAAAATCACTCACTAAAAAAGTGGAATGAAGCAATATGACCAGCTTCAGTAAATCAAGATTCATCTCCTGAGGCTGTGCCCAGTAAAGCTCAAAACCTGAACAAAATCAGAGTTCAGCTAGCAGGAAGCAGAGAGTGATATTAGGACATGATCTACCAAAGATGGTAAGTGAAAAACACAGATGGGGATGTAGAAATCATTCCAAACCTCTCAGTCTTTGAAATAAGTATAATCAGCTAAACTCACCTACTAAAAAGCAGATTGAATATTGTAAATACAGCAAAACAGTTCTTAGACAAAAAGCATATTAAAGCAGACTAAATGGAATTTAAAGCAAGAAAGGAATTAATAGAGAAAAAGTGGGGGGAAATATTTGACAATAAGAAAACCCACCAAAAAAAGTACAAAACATAAATTTTCACATGACTTGTAATATAATTTCAAAATATATTAGCTAAATCTGTACAAATATAAGGAGAAATTGACAAGTTCACAATCATTGTAAAATACTTCAGGCTATACCAGAAACTGGAAGATCAGACTTAAAAATAGAAAGGATAAAAAATATTTGAATAAAATAAAGGAGACTGATTAACAGATATGCATATGAACTTGAATCCAATAGAGAATACACATTCTTTTCAAGTACATATGAAACACTTTTTAAATTGATTACGCACCAGGTTACAATAAAACTTTGGCAACTTTAAAATGTATTCCTATGTGATCACAGATTAAAAAGAATATCAGAATAGAAATTATAAAACATTTAGAAATAAATAACAATGAAAGTATAACACAAAACTTGTGGAATACTACTAAAATGGCATTTCAGAAAATTTGCATAGCTTCATATGCATTTATTTAAAAATAAGAATGATTAAAAATCAATAAGTTAATTGTTCAATAGATGCTGGAAAAAGAAAACATTGAGTAAACCTATAAAAGAAGGAAAGAAATAATAAAGGTATGATTAGAAAATCAAAAAAAGGAAATAATACAAAATATCAACACTACTAAAAGATTTCATTTTCAATTATTAAAATAACAAATCTCTGGCAACACTAATCAGTTGAACTAGGTGAGTAAATGTGCAAATAAAAAATTAGAAAAAAATGCAAACATAAGTACAATAGAAGATTTTTAAATCACAGACTACCATGATAAAACTATGAACTACTTTGTGTTATTAAATGTAATTTGTAAAAAATATAAATTTGTTTCCGGAAAAACTGAAAACTTTAAACAACAAATTGAAATAATAAGAAAAATTATTCTCAACCCTCTCTCTACCCAAGAAAAGAAAAATCCTACGTAAGGCTTTTAAAGAAAAACTTTACCTAAACTTCAAGCATTAAATGGGAGGGGAGGGGCCAAGATGGCCAACTACAAACAGCTGCAAGTCGGTGGCTCCCACCAAAAAGAATCAACACAGCGTGTGAATCCTGCACTGACTGGATAAAGAAAATGTGGTACATACACACCATAGAATACTATGCAGCCATAAAGAGGAACAAGATCATGTCATTTTCAGGGACATGGATGGAGCTGGAAGCCATTATTCCCAGCAAACTAACACAGGAACAGAAAACCAAACACTGTATGTTCTCAATTGTATGTGGGAGCTGAGCAATGAGAACACATGGACACAGGGATGGGAAAAACACACACTGGGGCCTGTTAGGAGGGAAGAAGGGAGAGCATCAGGATAAATAGCTAATGCATGCAGGGCTTAACACCTAGGTGATAGGTTGACAGGTGCAGCAAACCACCATGGCACATGTTTAGCTATGTAACAAACCTGCACAGCCTGCACATGTATCCTGGAACTTAAAATAAAATTAAATTAAAAAAAAAAAGGACTAAGTGAACTCCCATTCCACAGAAGCTCTTTCAGGGATGAGAGGAAAAAAATCATGGCATAGGAGATAGCTAATTTTGGTTTAAAAAAAAAATGGACAAGGGTAATGTAAGAAAAAAAATTATACTCTGATTTTATTTGTGAATAGTCATAGAAATCCTAAATTTCTTAATAGCAAAGTGAATTCAAAAGCTTAGTAAAAGAAAACAATAATGGTAAAATGAGGTTTATTTCAGGGAGGCCAGGATGGTTCATTATCCAAAAACCTATGATGCATTACACAAAATTAACAACTAAAGGAATTAAATCATCTGAATAGATGCATCAAACCCACATAAAATTCAACAATCATTCTCACCTTTTTTTAAAAATTAGGTTATTTTTATGGTCACTATTATTTTATATTGTACCAGAGGTCCTAGCCTGTTCAGTAACAGAAGAAAAATAAAAGTGCCATCTAGAAATAAAAAGGAAAAAACTAATTCTTTTTATTTGTATTAATATGATTGAATATAGAAAAATACAGAATACTATATAGAAATACTTACACCTGAAAAATTTCCAAAAGGTTGCTAGATGTGAAATGAAAATTTAAAATATGCATCAGTAATAACCAATTCTAAGATATAATAGAAAAAACATACCATTTACAAGGAGAATGAAAAGAAAAGATATCGTGGACTGCATCGAATAAAAATTGTATATAACATTTGTGCAGAAAAGCATTAATCATTATTGAAGAAAAAAGAAAGAAAAAAAATGCTTGAACAAAGAAAGAAATACACCACGGCAGTAACTACTAAACTGAAATATCTATATAATTCAGCACAGCAATGGATGTCTGGGTATACATTCTAGAGAGAGACTCACATTCTGTGGTAATAGAGGAAATTTGGATGCAACTAAAATTTCATCAAAAAGACAATAAATAAAAAGTTGGCATATTCATAGAATGAACTATAATACAGTAGTAAAAATTAGTTAACTACAGATATGTGTATGACAATGGATAATCTTAAAAACCTGTTTTTTAATAAAAACATGTTGAAAACTAATAATGAAGTACAATAGTATGTGAAACTTTCAAGATATTCAAAACATTTTATATATTTATATAATAGTATTAAACATGCACAGAAGTATTAAAAATACTCAAAATCCATATGTAAGGCAATGGAACAGGGGACTATGGCTGTATTGGTAATCATTTTTACTTCAAAGCCATCTGAAGCAAACGTAGAAAAATGCTAAGCTTAATAAAGCGGGATGATGGAAACATAGGTATGTAGTGGAGTTTGTCATGGTCTCATATGAAATGTGGTATCCAGCCTTGAAAAAATTGTCACACGGAAGTCTACTCAAACCCAGGAGCTTGGCTATTGCTGCCTCTGGAAAAGGCTGGTAGATATCTTTAGTGCTGATGTAAAACTTCGTTCACAAACCACTGGAGAGATAGATGAAAATAATGAAAAGGGCTGGGCGCCGTGGCTCACGCCTGCAAACCCAGCACTTTGGGAGGCCCAGGCGGGTAGATCACTTGAGCCCAGGAGTTCGAGACCAGCCTGACCAACATGGTGAAACCTCATCTCTACTAAAAAAAATACAAAATTAGCTGTGTGTGCTGGCACATGCCTGTAATCCCAGCTACTTGGGAGGCTGAGGCAGGAGAATCACTTTAATTCAGGAGGCAGAGGTTGCAGTGAGCCGAGATCATGCCATCGCACTCCAGCCTGGGCAACAAAAATGAAACTCCATCTCAAAAAAAAAAAGAAGAAGAAGAAGAAAAAGGAAAAGGAAAAAAAAAGAAAATGATGAATAGATAGGTAGATTAATTTGTTAATTAAATAATATATCCAGGGAAGGTTTGAAACACAACCTTTATTACGTATGATGTTTACATGTTAGACTGAGTGCTGGTCCCTCATCTGCTTCATACCTTGGGCAGTCTGTCTGCTACTATCTCCATGGCTCTTTCTTCTCCCTGGAAGTGAAGAAAACAATTGAGGCAGAAGAGGAAGAGGCAAGAAACAATACAAGCATTGCTAGTCAGTTACCCTTCACCTTTGTTTTGAAGCTCAGAGTCATGCAACCCACAGTGAGTTCATTTCCAGATCAAATGCAGCAAAATGAAGGTTCTGAAACATTTCCAGTTCTCTTGGTGTCTCATCAGGATGATGTTGTTACCTCTCCAAATTCCCCTTTTCCCCAAGGGCTATATCCATGGGCTCAGGTGGGATCCCAGCTCAGGCCAAAGGCTCTCAGACTCCACACCTCTGATCTTGCTGGCATCCTGTCCTTTCAGGCCAATCCTGGCCCTTGAGGTTACACTGAGCTTCCGCTGCCTAGAAGAGCTGCAGCACTTCCTCTTAGAATTGAGGACAATGATGGAGACATTGAGAAAGTTCCCAGTCAATGCTCTTCACCTTGTCATCTAAGCAAATGGAGGACAATTCCCCCAGAAGCACCAGGTGCACAATAAGTTGATGTGGCTGCAGAGCCACCAGGTGACCCAGTGCATCCCTGCAGCTCCTTCCCTTGGATTCCTCTGGGCCCTCACAACACAGCCTCAGAAAACTGCAAGTCTCACTCCTTACCTCTTGCAAGAGAAGGCCACACCATCTTCCAGTATCTTCTGGCCCATAAGTCTCAGCTGCTGTGTGAAAATCAAACCAAAGAAAGACACTTCTTAGTTAATGCGACTTTTGAAATTCTCAGAATTTCCTGCAGGAGCTGGAAAGGTCAAGACAAATCCTGACTTACAATCGAGACTTTATTAGATGCCTAGGCAAGAAGCAGGGATCCCAGTTATGTCCCCCTCCATTGTTCCCTCAGCCAATAAAGCCCCCAAATCTTCCTTAGAGAGACCTAAGCCTGAACTGGGGAGACAGTACTGGCTCGGGGAAGCCATTGCTCCCTCAGCAGACCCACAACCCAGGCTTTGCTCACTTCCTGTCCTTTGGAGAATGAAACACACAGCCTGGACATTGGCTCCAGGATCTCCTCAGGCCAAGGTCTTCTTCTGTGGGCTGCCCCTCCTCCTCCTTTGCTTCTGGTTTCTCTTCCTCCTCCTTCTCATTTCCATTTTCCTCCTCCTGCTCGTCTTGGGTGCTCTCTGATTCCATGTTGCCTGTCAGCTGAGCCATGGTGAGATGAAAGACGTGGCAGCTGAAGCCCTCTCTGATCCCAAACTGCACATGCTCCTGGAGGGCTTCCATGGTGGTGAACACCCGGCAGCAGGCCATGCACCTGAAGCCGTTCTCCATGGTCACCAGCCAGTCAGGAGTCTTGGCCCTGGGTGTGTCCTCAACGGTGGGTGAGCCTGGCAGGCTGTCTGATTCTGTCCTTTCCTCATGCTCTTTCTCCTCCCCACTGGGCTCACTGTCAGACAGGAGGTTTCTGGTGGACACATCAGAGGGGGGAGTACCTACCCTCACAACCTCAGAAAGGGTGACTTCTTCCATCCTTGGCTGCTTTTCTAAGGACTCCGAAGTTTCCTCTGTCTCCCAGGAGACAGCCACACCTTTGTTCATTTGTACCTGCATGTAGTATATTTTCATGCCCCTTTCCTCTTTGTTTACACACAGAGAGGACACACAAGTCTTATAGGATGAATGGAACGACAAGGAGACATGTTGTGAGCGGGGAGGAGTCTCTCCTCGTTCCTGAACCTGGGCCAGGGGTGATTGAGGCTGGGGGCTGTCTCGATGTATTCTCTGGATTCCTGGGAAAGGAAATTAGAAACATGAGCAGATGCATGGGCCATGCTAGGAGCTGAGGGAATGTAAGTTAAATATGTGTGGTGCAGGAGACAGGGACTGTGGTGAGATGCAGCTGTGTGGTGAGCTTGGTATTTGTTGTTCATATTGTGGGGTAGTGATTCTAGTGTCATTTGCGTGTAGGGATGTTGGTGGGGTGTCCATATATAGGGGTGTGGAGTATGGTGGTGAGGACCGCAGCATATGTGGAATGTCGGCAGCATGTGTGTGCTATGAGGATGTGAGTTGGTGCAATCATTGATGTGTTATTTGTGGAATGTGGGAGGTAGTGTGGGAGAATGGCACTGCAGGTCATGCATTTGGGTGGTGTGTGTGCAGAAAGTGTACCTGTGGAGCGTGTGGCTGTATGTGTGAGGTGTGTGGGCCTGAGCTACAGTCCTGCTGCAGTGCTGGAGGCCTGGGCTGAGGAACTCTGTCTTTCTCTGGAAGGCAAAGGCAGAGCCCAAATAGTTCCGATGAAAGTGCTTAATCTGGTCCTGTGGCCCTACACCCCAACAGCAGACTTTTCCGTCCTCTGCTCCCTGATTGCCTGACTGCACACCAGGGCTCATGCTCTCCTACACTGAGCTTATATCCATGCTCTTCTAACAGCTCTGTCATCTTGCCCAGACACCTCTGCAGAGCTCTGATCATATCCAACTGCCCTGGGTTTCTTCTTAGCCTCATCCTTGGATCTATGGGCCTCCTGCCCCCTACCCAAGAAGCCCTGCACCCAATCCCATGCCTAAGGAGTCCAGCACCCAAAAAGTCTCATACCCATAGCACCCTGCATCCAGAGTCTCATGCTCAAGGAACCTCACACCCAGAGAATCTCACATCCAAGGAGCCCCACACCCAAAGAGTGTCACACCGAAGGAGCCCCAAACACAAAAAGCCCCACTCCCAAAGAGTCTTACACCCAAGCAGCACTGCAACCAAAGAGTCTCATGCCCACAGAGCCCCACACTCAAATATTTTCATGCCCAATGAACCCCACAGCCAAGGAGCCACGTGCCCAAGGAACCCTGCACCCTTACCACTGTGGATGAGCTTGCGTGAAGAAGAAACGCAGGAGAAGTATTCGGAGGTAGAAGTAACTTCTCCCACCCCTTGGCTCCAGCCTTTGGCCACTCTAGTGGATCCAGGCTGCAGGGCATCCTCTTGGGACTTTGACATTCCTGAGAAAGGTATGAAGGGGCACAGAGATATGATGGATGGGGAATGTTTGTGCATCATTTACCATCCAACAAATACTTACTGAGTGGCTGACATATGTCAGGTGTAGTGAACACACATGGTTTGTGAGACAGGCTTCTGGTGGATACTCCAGTATTTAATTACAGTCAACAGGTATTTTGATAGTGTATCAATAGGAACATAGGCCTGTGTGGTGACTATGAATACGTCTGAAGTGTAAGTGTGATACATACCAGATAGCCTTTGATATGTGTAGATTTGTGTGGGTATATTGTAGAAATATGTGTCTGTGTCTGTGGAGTTTGTGTGCATAGTTTTGTGTTTACAACCCTGAAATTATGCAATATGTAACTTTTCCTGATTATTTGGTGTGGCTTGTATTTATAATGTACATTAATTCATTCATCTGGCAATATTTTCATGAACAGCTACCATGAATCAGACACCAGTCCACTCTTCTAGGCTCTAGAAATACTGAACAAAACAGTCCTTCTTCTAAGTGGACTTTCCATTCTAGACAAGGAAGACAGACATTAAGCAGAAATATATAAGTATATCATAGGTCAGCTCATTATGAATATATAAGGGTCATCAGATTTAGCAAACAAAAATAGCTGATGCCAAGTTAAATTTGAATTTTAGATAAATTACAAATAATTTTTTTAGTGTAAGTATGTCCCATGCAATATTTGTCATACTTATTTTTAGTGTCAGTATGTTCCATACCATATTTGGGACACACTTATACTAAAAAATCATTGGTGGTTTATCTGATATTCAAGTTTAACTGAACATCCTGTATTATATCCGGCAACCCTAATAAGGGGATGGTGGTGAATCTTTGTTTCATTGTGGTCTATGCAAAGCAGGCCTGGCTCTGCTACACAATGTGTTGCAGATACGGCATGTATGATGTGTGACTGGCTCTTAAAGAGGTATTTAGAGATAGTTTAACATAGCTGTGTTTGTGTGAGAGTTGAGGGGACACACACACACACTCCCCACACACAAGAAATCTCTGCAGGAAGAAAAGACTGTCACACACATGGGTTGTGTGAGTATGTAATAGAGGAATGGCATGTGTATATAACTATATCCACTGTGTGTGGAGGTGTGTGACTCTTTTTCTGTATCAGAGTATATATGGGCATATGAGTGACTGTCTCCTGGAATACCCTTAACAAAAATTCGGTATACACTGTTATGTGTATTGAGTGTTGCCCAGGCCCAGGCATGGTGATAGGAAGTTCACCCCGCAGACGCCACCACTGTGCTCCCATTATCTCCAGTCCTCCCCCTCCCAACACACACACACACGTGCACACACAGACACACACACACACACAGGCAGACAAAACATTCTGAAATGTAAGGGTAGATGAAGGAGAGGAAAACCATTGCCTTCCCCTTCCTGTCCCAGCCCCCTGCTCTCCATGCCTACTCTCCAGGCCTCCATTCCCAGGGCTCAACCTACAGGTCTTTACGACCTTCGGCCTCATAGGCGCTGCTGAGCTCTAATCGGGGCAGAAGCCTCCAGGGCCATCTCTGGGGCAGGCTCCTTTCTGCCCTGTCTCCTGCATGTGAGCATCCCCCTTTCAGGATAAGTGGCTTGTTTACATTTAATACATGCCATTATCATGCAGCCTGGGAAGTAAATTGACAGCGATCTGAGGCCCTTACCCTGTGCTTCATTTCCTCTGGGAAGTCCCACACCGTGGATTCACAAACTCTATTGGATTAATTGGTTAATTCTTCCCGCTGAAGCAATCAAACCTCCGTGGTTTCACTATGACGCCATCCCTAAACAAGTGTTTAATCTACTTTCTAACAAGCATTTCACTTCTCAAGATATTTTTCAACAAGGCCTTTAACTCATTTGGCTACTCTCGTTTCTGCTAAAAGGTGTAGTGCAAATCATAGATTTCTACCAGCACCCTTCACACCTTCCACCTCAGTCACCCCAGAGAAAGAGCAAATAAAGAGAACACGAGAGAAAGACGAGACTCAGGCTGCATCACTGGGTCTTTGTAAGTGGGTCTCCCGCCTGCCTGAGACTGGCATAGTTCCAGGTACCAGCAGCCCCAGAACAAAAGTTCTCAGCCCAGCAGGGTTGGCTTTCTGTGTGCCAGTGGCATATGAACTTCCTGTCCGTCTCACATCTGGGTACCCTCAAGATGGATGTGCGGGCATCAGCCAACAGCCAGGTCTTCCCCTCCCTACTGCATAGGTGGTATATTCTCCTCAGTTTCTCCTCCCTAAAGAAGGCTCAGGCTGGCCGGGAGCGATGGCTCACGCCTGTAATCCCAGCACTTTGGGAGGCCGAGGCAGGTGGATCATGAGGTCAGGAAATCGAAACCATCCTGGCTAACACGGTGAAACCCTGTCTCTACTAAAAATACAAAAAAAAAAAAAAAAAATTAGCCGGGCGTGGTGGTGGGCGCCTGTAGTCCCAGCTACTCGGGAGGCTGAGGCAGGCGAATGGCGTGAACCTGGGAGGCGGAGCTTGCAGTGAGCCGAGCTCACACCACTGCACTCCAGCCTGGGCAACAGAGCAAGACTCTGTCTCAGAAACGAAAAAAAAAAAAAAAAAGGAGGCCGAGGCAGGTGGATCAGGAGGTCAGGAGATCGAGACCATCCTGGCTAACACGGTGAAACCCCGTCTCTACTAAAAATACAAAAAATTAGCCGGGCGTGGTGGTGGGCACCTGTAGTCCCAGCTACTCGGGAGGCTGAGGCAGGAGAATGGCGTGAACCCGGAGGCGGAGCTTTCAGTGAGCCAAGATCGCGCCACTGCACTCCAGCCTGGGCGACAGAGCGAGACTCCGTCTCAAAAAAGAAAAAGAAGAAGGCTCAGGCTGGCCAGTGACGCTTGTGCCCCAGAAAGTTTGCCCCGCACATACCTCCTCCCTTCTCAGCGGTTTCCTGGGACTCTTCATTTTCCAAATGTTTCCTCTTTTGTCGTCGTTTCATGATATCAGCTAGAAGAGTTTCTAGAAGATGCTTAATGTCCACCTCCCACTTTTTCCTGTAGATTGGCCCTTCTTGGCTCTCAGGAAATTCATTAAAAAGATTCAGTACGAATAAACGTAGTTGAATCTCCGAGATAGCTAAAGAACTCAGACCTCTTAGTGAAGGAGCAGCACTGCCCAGTGCCCACTACACTGCAGGACTGTTAAGGTTCAAAGGTCACCAGGCCCACCGCAGATTCTCTGACCTCAATGATGACATCACGGCGTTCTACGGACCTAGGTCCAACACAGTCTGTGCAACTGCAGAGACGTCGTTTTCAAAAACAATTCCTTTTTTCCAATAGAAGTCCTCTAATGAATTCAACTCTCCCGTATTTCAAATGTGGCAGAATATTTTGAGATGTTAACATGTTCTGTTTAATTTTTTTCTTTTCTCCTTTTTTTTCACCCTTTCCCTTCTGGACTCAAGCAGGTAGCAGGCTTTGTGTTCATTGCTCAGAGGAGGGGTGTGGCAGGGCTGAAAGCAGCAATAGCATGTTAATCATCTTGACTTTTCTTTCTTTTTTTTTTTTTTGTTGTTGTTTTTATTTTGTTTTGTTTGTTCAGAGACAGGGTCTCTCTCTGTTGCCCAGGCTGGATTGCAGTGGTGTGATCATAGGGTCACTTCAGCCCCTAGGCTCAAGTGATCATCACACTTCAGCCTCCCGAGTAGCTGGGACAACAGGCACCAGACACGAGGCACCACACCCGGCTAATTTTTTTTTTTTTTTTTTTTTTTTGAGAAACAGGGTCTCAGTATGTTGCCCAGGTTGGTCTTGAACTTCTAGCCTCAAGCTATCCTCCTGCCTCAGGCTCCCAAAGTGCTAGGATTGTAGGCATGAGCCACCACACCCCACCTGACTTTTATTTCTAAAATCTCAAACTCTGTAGGAAAGAGGAAAGTTAGCAGAAACATAACGGAAGCAGGATTTTTTTTAATTAGGCATGCCCGCTTCTTGCTCTACTATAGTGTTGAGAGGTACTGATTAGGTCAGAGAGAGAGAGGGATCTTCAAACTATGGAGGAGAGGAGCCCTCTAAAATGTGGCTGAAGAGGTACATGTGGCAAAAACTTCAAGAAGGGCTGCCTGTATTATGCGTACAGGCAGAATCATGGCGACCTATCTCACACATGGCATAGGAGCCACACCACCTAAAGACTCCCTGGCAGCTGAGCTGATGGGCATCTAAACTTCAGCTGTATGCTCCAATAACCAGAGACTATGCTCTCACCCCACCCTCAAAACCTCAGCCCTGTATGAATTCCAAATAGGGAGGGGTGGAAATCCAAACAGGACATCAACAGAACCAAGGCTTAAATTACAAATTAAATGGAGTTACATAAGAAAATTGCATACTATTTCCTGCACATCTCTGCTCATGGGCTGAAATGTGTACCAGTTATAAGTGGCAACCCATCTGGAACTTCCTGATACCAATCTAAAATTAGAGACACCTTATTTGGGGCAGTGGCCCCAGTCCAGTGGGACTATTAGTTGACAAGTATGAGGGGGACTCCCAGAAATCACTGCATTAAAAAAGCAGTAGAAATACCCAGAGGACCAAGATGGGCCCAAATTTGAAAGGGCACTGCAGACTGTCCCCAGGCAGAAGGAGAATGAAGATAGGGCAAATGTAGCCTTGTAAAAAATTGCCGATGAGATTAAATCTCCAGTTTCTTAAAGAATCCCTAAAAAAGAGGGGCCAAAGAGCATTTTTTTGGGTGGTAGAAATTTTCAAACTAAAGTAGAGAGAATTGTGTAATAGGAATGCAGCTTCATGTACACATAATCCAGTTTCAACAGTTATCAGTATTCTGCCATTCTTGTTCCAACCACCATACACGCAGACTTTTAGTCTTTTGTTCATTTCTTTTTATTCAGGTGTTTGAGATAGAGGAGTGGGGGACTTGCTGTATTTTAAAGCAAATTCCAGACATTATGTCATTTCTCCTTGAATGCAGCAGTATGTACCTACAAAGATATGAACTTTTAAAAAGCATAACAGAAATATCATTATCTCACCAAATGAACTTAATCATAATTCTTTTATATAATTTCATAACCAAGCCATACTCAATTTCCTCCAAATATGCTAAAATATCTTTGTATAACTGTATTGTTGAGATCAAGATCCAAACAAAGTCCACACATTGTGATTGGTTGATACATCTTTTAGTCTATAACAGTTCTCCCTCCCTTTTTAAGGCATTCACCTGTTGGAAAAAACTAAGTAATTTATCTTCTAGAATTTTCCACAGTTTGGAAATGGTTAATTGTATTCTTGTGATGTTATCTAGATGTTCCCCTATGAGCTGAATTGCCTTATAAACAGGTAGTTAGGTCTAGATAATTGATTAGTTTTAGATTCAGTGACATGGGAAGCTTGCAGAGTTTTGCAGGAGAAATTACATTTGAAAAGATCACTCTGGTAACTATGTTGAGAATAGACTTTTAGAAGGCAAAGGCTGAATCAGAGAGAACAGTGGGCCTATTGCAATAATCCAGGAGAGAGATGAGACTGGTTTGGATCACAATGTTAGATGTGAAAATAATGGATAGTGGTCATCTTCTGGATGTATTTTGTAGGAAGAGACAACAGAATTTGCTGAAAGATCAGATATTTTCCAGAAGCTAGGCTTGTGGACTCCTTCATCTGGTACCCCACCAAAAGAGGCCATTCTACATCTGCCCCTGAAGTCATAACCTTCATGTGGGGAACATGTGGGGACACTAGATCAAAGGAGCCTCCTCTTGTAGCCGACAAAGATGGCTGTTTGCTCCTCCCTCTGACCTCCCACTCTGGCTTTCCTCTGTTCCTCTTTGACTTCCCCCACCACCAGTTTCATCATCAAAACTCCTTCTGATCCTTGAAGAGTCAGGGAAAAAATGTCCACCAGGTGACCAAATATTACTTAGGGGTAGGAGTCACAGTCCTGGAAGACATACCCCAAACTGTTCACTTTCCTTACCTCTGAGTCAAGAAGGAGGATGAGAGGAACAGGTGCAGAAGATAATGAAAGAGAACTCTACTCCTTATATTTCATACTCTGGATGGTTAGAATTCTATAACAAAAATGTACCAACATATAACTTGTGTAACTAAAAATATACACATATTAAGAACAAACCAGCGAGCCTGCCACTCCTAGAAAATTGACAATATTAAGAATAAAGCAGAAGATATAATTACAGACCCTGCAGACATCAAAAAAATAGCAAGGAAACCCCACAAACAAAGCTATGGACATGAATTTGACAACTTAGATGAAATGGACAAATTTCTCAAAAAACACAAACTGCTACAACTCGCTCAATATGAAATAAGTAAATTTCATGCCCTATAACTATAAAGGAAATTGAATTTGTAATTGTTAAACTCCCAAAAAAGAAATCTCCATGACTACATGGTTTCACTGGGAAATTCTGTCAAACGTTTAAAGAAGAATTAACATTAATTCTACACAATCTCTTCCAGAAAAAGAGGAAGAGAGATGATTTCTCAATTCATTTTATGAAGTTAGTAATACCCTGATACCAAATCAGACAAAGATAGCAACAAAAAAGAAAACTAATACCAATATTCCTAATAAATATAGATGCAAAAATTCTTAATAAAATATTAGAAAACAGAATTCAGCAATATGTATAAAGAATTACATACCATGACCAAGTGGGGTCTATTCCAAGGATGCAAGACTGATCTATTCCAAGGATGCAAGACTGATTAACCTTCAAAATTCAATCCATATAATCCACTGTATTTATAGGCTAAAAAAGAAAAATCGCATAGGCTGAAGAAGAAAAGAAAATCAACTGATGCAAAACTTTTTAAAGCATTTTAAAATATTCATTCTAGCTGGGTTGGTTTGGTACTCCTATAGTCCAAGCTACTGGGGGGCTGAGGTGAGAAGATCACTTGAGCCCAGGAGTTTGAGGCCATCCTGACAACACAGCAAGACCACATATCTTTTTTTTTTTAAAGTTGTTCTTATAAAAATAGGAATAGAGAGGAAATTTCACAACTCAGTAAAGAGAATCTACATAAAGCCTACCACTAACATTGATGGTAAAACTGAATGTTTTTCTCCTAAGAACAGGAACATGGCAAAGCTGTCTACTCTCAATGTTCTTAATAATAATGCTCTTAGCATAAAACTGGATGTTCAAGCCAGTGCAAAGGGCAAAAAAAGGAAAACAAAAGTGACACAAGAGAGAATGAAAGAAATAAAACTTCCTATTTCCAGGTGACATGATTGTGTAGAAAATCCCAGAAAATCTACAGAAAGAAGAGGAGAAGGAGGGGGAGGAGAAGGAGGAGGAGGAGGAGGAAGAGGAGGAACAAAGGTAGAGAAGGAAGAAAAAAGAAAAAAGAAAGAGAGAGAGAGAACTTCTATAAATGAATGCAGCAAAGTTACAGGGCAGAAGATAAAATTACATCAATTGTATTTCTATATATTAGCAACAGACACGTGAACACCAAAATTAAAACAATACCACTGGCCATGCAGAGTGGCTCATGCCTGTAATTACAGCATTTTGAGAGGTGGAGGCGAGAGAATCCCTTGAGCCCAGGAGTTCCAGACCAACCTGGACAACACAGCAAGAACCCTTCTCTACAAAAGAAATTTTTAAAAATTAGCTGGGGGTGGTAGCACATGGCTCTGGTCCTAGGTACTCGGGAGGCTAAGCACATGAAATGATATTCAATATCATTATCCATTGGGAAAATGCAAAGTAAAACCACAGTGTATCACTACACAACTATTGGAATGACTACAATAAAAAAGTGACAACATCAAATATTGATGAGGATGTTGCATCATTCATACATTGCTGCTAGAAATGTAAAATGTTATAGCCAAAAGTATGGCAGCTGAAACATATAACTACCTTATTACCCAGCAATTACATTATTGGGCATTTATCCCAAAGAAATGAAAAACCTGCATACAAAAACCTACATAACAGCTTGTTCATAATAGCCAAAAACTAGAAACAACTCAGATGCCCTTCAAGGGGTGAATTATTAAACAAACTGTGGTACTTTCTTACTTTGAATACTACTTAGCAATAAAATGGATCAAACTTGGATGAATCTTCAGAGAATTACGCAGAGAGGGGGGAAAAAAAGTCAATGACAAAATGTTATATACTGTGTAATTCCACTTATAAAACATTCCTGGAATAAGGAAAGTATAAAAATGAAAAATCAATTAATGGTTGCCAGTGGTGAAAGAGGGGGTGAGAGTGAGAGAAAAGCAAATGTGGCTATAAAAGAGCAACATGCAATATGGCTATGAAAGAGCATCCCACTGCCACTCACACCATGGGGTGTGGCTCCTCTTCCTTTGGAAAGGGGAGAGAAGAGTGGGAAAGACTGCATCTTGTGGTTTGAGTGCCAGCTCAGCTGCACAACAATAGGACACCAGGTAAACTTCTAAGGTTTTTGACTCTAGTCCCTGACTTCTGGACAGCATCTCTGAAAATGCATAGGGCCTCAGGGAACTCGCCACCCTGAAGGGAAGGACACAAGCCTCTCTGGCTTTACCACCTGCTGACAGTAGAGTCCCAGGGCCTTAAGTGAACATAAGTGGTAGCCAGGGAGTGGTTACAGTATGCCTTCAGTGAGACCCAGTGCTGTGCTGCCTTCAGGTCTGACCCAGTACAATCATAGTGGTGGTGGCCTCATGGGAGTTTGTGTCACTTCATCCCCAGCTCTAGGTGGCTCAGAATAGACAGACTGTGTTTGTTTGGGAGAAAGTAAGGGAAGAGAACAAAAGTATCTGCCTGATAATACAGAGAATTTTTCCAGATCTTGTCCAAGACCATCAAGGTGGTACCTCTAGGAGTCTGCAAGGACCACAGCGTTACTGGGCTGGGGTGCCCCCTAAAGCAGATACAGCTTAGATCACAACACCAAAGTCCTTTCAAAAAAAGTATTCTCAAGAAGGACAAGTACTAAGTCCAGACTGAGAAGACAACAGTAAATACCTATCTCTTCAATGCCCACACAGACGAACATCTACAAGTATCAAGACCATCCGAGAAAACATAACCTCATCAAATGAACTAAATAAGGCATCAGGAATCAATCCTGGAGAAACAGAAATATGTGATCTTTCAGAAAAGGAATTCAAAGTAACTGTTTTGAGGAAATTCAAATAAATTCAAGACAGCATGCAGAAGGAACTCAGAATTCTATACGTCAAATTTAACAAAGAGATTGAAATAATTAAAAATAATTAAGCAGAAATTGAAGACAAGAAAAACACAACTGGCATACTGAAGAATACACCAGAGTCCTTTAATAGAAGAATTGATCAAGAAGAAGAAAGAATTCATTGAGCTTAAAGACAGGCTATTTGAAAATATACAGTCAGAGGAGACAAAAGAAAAAAGATTTTAAAGAAACAATGAAGCACACTTGCAGGATCTAGAAAATAGTCTCAAAAGGGCAAAACTAAAAGTTGTTGGCCTTAAAGAGGAGGGAGAGAATGAGATAGGAGTTAAAAGTTTATTCAAATGAATAATAACAGAAAGCTTTCCAAACCTAGAGAAAGATATCAATATCCAAGTATAAGAAGGTTATAGAACACCAAGCAGATTTAACCCAAAGAAGACAAGCTCAAGGCATTTAATCATCAAACACCCAAAGGTCAAGAATAAAAAAAGGATCTTAAAAGCAGCAAGCAAAAAAGAAAAAAACAAATAACATACAATGGAGGTCCAATACATCTGGCACCAGACTTTTCAGTGGAAACCTTACAAACCAGGAGAGAGTGGCATGACATATTTAAAGTCCTGAAGGAAAAAAGTTTACCCTAGAATAATATATCCATGAAAATATCCTTCAAACATGAAGGAAAAATAAAGACTTTTTCAGACAAACAAAAGTTGAGGGATTTAATCAACACCACACCTGTTCTACAAGAAATGCTAAAGGGAGTGCTTCAGTCAGAAAGAAAGGATGTTAATGAGCAATAAGAAATCATCTGAAGGTAAAAAAAAAAAAAACTCACTGGTAATAGTAAGTACACAGAATATTAAAAAACTGTGGCTGCAGAGTATAAACTATCTTAAGTAGAAAGACTAAATGATGGACAAATCAAACGTAATTACTACAACAACTTTTCAAGACATAGAAAGTACAATAAGATATAAATAGAAATAACAAAAAGTTAAAAATCAGGAGACAAAATTAAGGCATAACATCTTTATTAACTTTCCTTTGGCTTGCTTGTTTATGCAAACAGTTGTTATCAACTTAAAATAATGGGTTATAAGATACTATTTGCAAGCCACATAGTAACCTCAAGCCAAAAAACATACAATGAATACAGAAAAAATGAAAAGCAAGAAACTAAATCATATCACCAAAGAAAAGTACCTTCACTAAAAGGAAAACAGAAAGAGAAGAAAGAAGGGAGAGAAGACCAGAAAACAAATAAAAAAATTGTAGGAGTAAGTCCTTACTTATCAATATTAGCAATGAATAGAAATGGACTAAATTAGTCTATCAAAAGACATGGAATGGCTGTGTGGATTTTAAAAAAAAACAGGACCTAGTGATCTGCTGCATACAGGAAATACAATTCACCTATGGAGACACACATAGAAATAAAAGAAAGGGGAGAAATAAGATAATCCATGCCAATGGAAACTGAAAAGGAGCAGGAGTAGCTATACTTACATCAGACAAAATAGATTTTAAGACAAAAACTATGCAAGGAGATGAAAAAGGCCACCATACAATAATAAAGGGGTCAATTCAGCAAGATTTAACAATCTTAAATATATATGCACGCAACACTGGAGCACATAGATATATAAAGGAAATATTATTAGATCTGAAGAGAGAGATAGACATCAATATAATAATAGCTGATGACTTCAACACCCCACATTCAGCATTGGAAAGATCTTGCAGACGAATAAACAAAGAAACATCAAACTTAGTCTGCACTACAGACCAAATTGACCTAATAGATATTTACAGATCATTTCATCCAGTAGCTACAGAACACAAATTTTTTTCCTCAGCACATGGATTATTCCCAAGGACAGATCATATGTTAAGTCACCAAGGACGTCTAAAAACATTCAAAAGGATGAAATCATATCAAGCATCTTCTCTGATCACAATGAAATAAAACCAGAAATCAATAACAAGAGGAATTTTGGAAGCTATACAAATACGTGGAAATTAAATATATGCTCCTGAATGACCAGTGGGTCAATGAAGACATTAAGAAGGAAATTGAAAAAATTTTTGAAGCAAATGATAATGGAAACACAACATACCAAAACCTATGAGGCACAGCAAAAGCAGCTCTAAGAGAGAAGTTTATACCTACAAGTGCCTACAACATCAAAAAGGAAGAAAAACTTCAAACAAGCTAACAATGCACCTTAAAGAACTAGAAAAGCAAGAGCATGCCAAATGCAAAATTAACCAAATAAACAATAAAAATCAGAGCAGAAATAAGTGAAAGTGAATGAAAACAATACAAAATATCAATGAAACAAAAAGTTGGGTTTTTGAAAAGTTAAACAAAATTGACAAACCTTTGGCCAGAGTAAGAAAATAAGAGAAAAGATCCAAATAAATCAGAGATGAAAAAGGAGACATTACAACTTATACTGCAGAAAGTCAGACGATCATTAGTGGCTAGTATGAACAGCTATATGCCAATAAATTGGAAAACCTAGAAGAAATAGACAAATTCCGAGATACATACAACCTACAAGATTGAACCATGAAGAAATCCAAAACCTGAACAGACCAATAACAAGAAACAAGATGAAACCATAATAAAATTTCTCCCAGTAAAGAAAAGGCCAGGACTCAATGACTTTACTGCGGAATTCTACCAAACATTTAAAGAAAAACTAATATCAATCCTACTTAAACTATTCCAAAAAATAGAGAAGGGACTACCTACAAACTCATTCTATGAGGCCAGTGTTACCCCGTTACCAAAACTGACAAAGACACATCAAAAAAGAAAACTGCAGGCCAATATCTCTGATGAATATTGATGCAAAAATCCTCAACAAAATACTAGCAAACCAAATTCGATATGTTAAAAAGATCATTCACCATGACCAAGTGGGATTTATCCCAGGGATGCAAGCATGGTTCAACATATGCAAATAAATCAATGTGATACATCATAGCAACAGAATGAAGGACAAAAACTATATGATCCTTTTAATTGACATCGGAAAAGCATTTGATAAAATTCAACATCCCTTCATGATAAAACCCCTAGAAAAACTAGGTATAGAAGGAACATACCTCAATATAATAAAAGCCATATGCAACAGACCCACAGGTAATATCATACTGAATGGGGAAAAACTGAAAGCCTTTCCTCTAAGATTTGGAATATGAGGATGCCCACTTTCAACCTTGTTATTCAACATAGTACAGGAAGTACTAGCTAGAGCAATGAGACAAGACAAAAAATAATGGGCATCCAAATCAGAGAGAAAGAAGTCAAATTATCCTTATTTGCAGATGATATGCTCTTATATTTGGAAAAACCTAAAAACTCTACCGAAAAACTATTACAACTGATAAACAAATTCAGTAAAGTTGCAGGATACAAAATCAACATACAAAAATCAGCAGCATTTTTATATACCAATAGTGAACAATCTGAAAAAAAATTTAAGTAATCTCATTTACAACAGCCACAAATGAAATTAAATACCTAGGAATTAACCAAAGAAGTGAAATAGCTCTATAATGAAAACTATAAAACATTGATTAAAGAATTTGAAGAGGATACAAAAAAATGGAAAGTTATTCCATGTTAACGGATTGTAAAATCAGTATTATTAAAATGTCAATACTACCCAAAGCAATCTATTGATTCAGTGCTATTCCTATATAAATACTAATGACATTCTTCACAGAAATAGAAAAAACAATCTTAAAATTTATATGAAACCATAAAAGACACAGAATAGCCAAAGCTTCCCTGAGCAAAAAGAACAAAACTAGAGGAATCACATTACCTGATTTCAAATTATACTATTGAGATACAGTAACAAAAACAGCATGGTACTAGCATAAAACAGACACATTGACCAATGGAACAGAATAAAGAACCCAGAAACAAATCTACACAACCACAGTGAACTCATTTTTGACAACAGTGCTAAAAACATACACTGGGGAAAAGACAATCTCCTCAGTAAGTAGTGCTGGGGAAACTGGATATCCAAATTCAGAAGAATGAAACTAGACTCCTATCTCTCACCATATACAAAAATCAAATTGAAATTGATTAAAGAGTTAAATCTAAGACCTCAAACTATAAGACTACTAGAAGAAAACATAGGGGAAACTCTCGAGGCCATTGGTCTGGACAAAAATTTCTTGAGGCAAACACAGTCAATCAAAGCAAAAATGGACAAATGGGATTACATCAAGTTAAAAAGCTTCTGTACAGCAAAGGAAACAGTCAACAAAGTAAAGAGACAACCACAGAATGTGAGAAAATATTTGCAAACTACCGATCTGACAAGGGATTAATAACCAGAATATATAGGGAGCTCAAAAACTCTAAGGGAAAAATCTAATAATCTGATTTTACAGTGGGCCAAATATTTGAATAGACATTTATGAAAAGAAAACATACAAATGACAAACAGGCATAGGAAAAGGTGGTCAACATCACATCGTTGATCATCAGAGAAATACAAATCAGAACTATAATGAGATATTATCTCTCCCTAGTTAAAATGGCTTAAATCCGAAAGACAGGCAATAAAAAATGCTAGTGAGGATGTAAAGCAAAGGGGACCTTTGTACACTGTTGGTAGGAAGGTAAATTAGTACAACCACTATGGAGAACGGTGTGATCATTCCTCAAAAAATTAAAAATAGAGCTACCATATGATCCAGCAGTCCCATTACCGAGTATATACCCAAAAGAAAGGAAATCAGTATATTGAAGAGATAGCTGCACTCCTATGTTTGTTGCAGCACTGCTCACAATAGCCATAATTTGGAGGCAACCTAAGTGTCCATCAACAGATGAATAGATAAAGAAAATGTGGCACATATACACAATGGAGTACTATTCAGCCATAAAAAAAAAGAATGATCCTGTTATTTGCAACAACATGATGGAACTGGAGGTCATTATGCTAATTGGAATAAGCCAGGCAGGGAAAGACAAATATCGCATATTCTCACTTATTTGGGGGATTTTAAAATCAAAACAATTGAACTCACACAGATAGAGAGTAGGAGGATAATTACCAGAGGCTGGGAGGGGTCGTGGGAGGTTGAGGGGATGGTGGAGATAGTTAATGTGTACAAAAAAAAAAATAGCTAGGAAGAACAAATAAGACCTAGTACTTGATAGCACAACAGGTTGACTATAGTCAATAATAATTTATTTGCACATTTTTAAATAACTAATAGAATGTAATTGGATTGTTTGTAACACAGGGATAATGCTTGAGGGGATGGATATTTCATTTTCCATGATGTGATTATTCCACATTGTATGCCTACAGCAAAACATCTCATGTACCCCATAAATATATATACCTACTATATACTCACAAAAATTTTTAAAAAATTTTTTTAAAAGGTTGAGGTTCGTCACTATGGGATTCAGGTAAAGAATTATCTTGCTTCTCCTACAAAATACATTTTTCTTAACACCTCTGCAAGTCTCTATGGAAGGCACAGTAGATAAAATTTCTTGCTATTCACAGGAGAGCAAATAAGTTAACACTGGAGAAAGCAATTTATAAACTATACCTGCTGCAAAAATGTGCAAGAGTTACCCTCAGGAATTGCAAATCTAAATACCTTTAAACTAGAATGAACTTTGAAATTCTCTAACCACCATTTATTCTTCAATTTCTATAGCAACCTCCATCAAGAGGTTGCCCAGTCCATATTTCAATATTCCCACTGATAGGAAGCTTGCTTCCCCTAAAAGTAGTTTTAACATCTATCTATAGAAAGGTCTGTACAATTTTAATTTAAGAAAAAAGAAGATCTTCTGTAAGTATGAAACTTTCCCTCATTCATCACCATTACACTCTTTAGAGACTATGTCAATCAAGAATAAGCTTGCTTATTCTATTGTTAACAAATAACCCATAAAAATCTCAGTGGCTTAAAACAACCAAGGTTTCCTGCTCCTAGTGCATGCTCTCTGTGGGTCAGCTGGGAGCTTGCTCCTCATTGTCCTCACCCTTGCACCCAGGCTTATAAAACCACCACTTTCTGGAAAATTTCCAGGCATTACAGAAGGAAAGAGAATTCTGGAAAGTCTCACTTGGGCATTAAATGTTCTGACCTAGAAGTCATACAGATCACTTCCACTCAAAATCATTGACCAGGAAATATAATCTTATCATGTGCCACTCCATATTCTAGAGTCCTGAGTCAAAAATACTTGTGACCAGGCACAGAAGCTCATGCCTAGAATCCCAGCACTTTGGAGGCAGAGGTGGGAAAGTCACTTGAAACCAGGAGTTCAAGATCAGCCTGGGCAACATAGCAAGCCCCTGTCTCTACAAAACATAAAATAAAAAATTAGCCAGATGTGGTGGTGCACACCTGTAGAATCCATTACTTGAAAGGAAGCAGGAGGATCACTTGAGCCCAGGAGTTCAAGGCTGCAGTGAGCTAAACTATGATTGCACCACTGCACGGAAGCCTGGGCAACAGAGCAAGACCCTGTCTCTATTTTTTTAAATGCTTGTGAACAGTACTGCTGAATAGCACAGACACCGGATAAAAAAATCCTAATTCCTTATCATTAAATACAAAATTTGACAAACCCATCAAGCTATATTTTCACAAAACTAGGGCTGGAACTCAGATCTCTGAGATCACAATTTGGAACTTTTTCCATCATGCTGTGTTAGGATGTTTACATGAGGACAATGTAGCTGGGATTATATGGCATTTACTTAGTTTTTTGTTTTGTTTTTCTTATTCATAAATAGGAGGAAGATTGGAAGTTCCTAAAGCACATGCCTTAAACTGAAAAGCGACTGCAAAATAATTTTACTCCCTTTTGAAATGTTTGACCTAGTAAAGATTGGATTTCTGAGAGGCTTTTATATTCTGAATATAGGGAATACAAAGGAAACAATCTTTCTAAGACTTCAAGAAACAACGGAAAAACTCTTGACTCTCACTTTGCTATTTCGATTATTTTTTTGACACATTGGGTCTTTGAGTAATTGTGGCAGCAGCAGCCACAGAGTTTTACCCAAGATAAAAGTGTATATAATAGCATGGCAGCCTCTGCAGAACCACACAATATGGTAAATGCCTTAGCTCAATCCTATTTGCTCATAGTTCTGTGCAAAATAAC
Organism: Pan paniscus; assembly: GCF_029289425.2. Classification (NCBI taxonomy): domain Eukaryota; kingdom Metazoa; phylum Chordata; class Mammalia; order Primates; family Hominidae; genus Pan; species Pan paniscus. The sequence continues at coordinate 114,894,773 of NC_073253.2, read as the reverse complement.
AAATGGTTCTGAAACAATTATTCCAAATATGTTTTGCTCTTATTACTTTAAAGACTTGGCTGCCAAATATTTGCTCCAAGATAAAAAAGGAACACATATATGGGACGAAGATTATGCATTAAGATATGCTGCTTATTTTGCTTCTGTAGATACAATGCACATCTTATGAATTAGAGGCAGTCTTCCACCGTTCCCCAAATGGTGGACAAATGAGCATATCATTCCATCACTTTAATCCATCCTGGCTGGAGACACTTTTTTAAAGAATATTACTTTCCTGCTCAAATCTTAAATGCCTTCCTAATATGAGGAGAATAAAGTCTAAAATATTCAACCAAACATTCAAAGCCCTGCAGGGGTGGAATCCTTACTGAATTTTCTAGCCTACAGCACAACACTCCCCTTTAGCTTCTATTCAAGCAAGCCAAGTTTCCCTCTTGAAATAGAGTGCAGGTCCTTGCTCAAGTTGTTTCTTTCAATAGCACAAATGTTCAAAGTACAATTTGTTTTAAAGTTCCACTTTCTATAAGAAGCCTTTTCAGATATCCCATTGGGAATGGACTACACATTTTTGGTTTTTTGGTTTGTTTTGGTTTTTGTTTTGTTTTGATTTGTTATGTTTTGTTTGAGACAGAGTCTTACTCTGTTGCCCAGGCTAGAGTGCAGTGGCGCAATCTCAGCTCACTGCAACCTCCACCTTCCGGATTCAAGCAATTCTCCTGCCTCAGCCTCCCAAGTAGCTGGGATTACAGGCACCAGCCACCACACCCAGCTAAGTTTTGTATTTTTAGTAGAGACAAGGTTTCACCATGTTGGCCAGGCTGGTCTTGAACTCCTGACCACAGGCCTGCCTTGGCCTCCCGAAGTGCTGTGATTACAGGCATGAGCCCCCACGCCCAGCCTGGACTACACATATTTATAGCATGTTAGTTGTTCTTCTATGATAGCCCTTTTCATATTCTGCCTTCAGGTCAGTCTATTAATGAACGTATCTGATTTCCCCACAACACAGGATATAAATCCTTGGAAAGTAGAGGCTATAATTTCTCATCTCTGGATTCTCCACAGCTCCTTGAACTTAGTTTAAGCTCCCCTACTCGCCACCTCCCCCTCAAAATAAAAACGAAAGCCTAAATAAATTGCTAAAGTACTGGATCTTGTTTCTCCCTGGCCCAAACAATGTCCCAACTGGTTTCTCTTTTACTTTTCTTCACACAAGCACAGAAGTGTAATCTCTGCATTTATCTGTAAAAGGAGGGATTTGTCAGGCCTGTCACCATACCCACGTATCTGAAGCAAAGTGAGAATGCTGCTTGTCTTGCGTAATAAACCCAACTCCCTTTATCTTTACCAAAAACTATTTTTTCCACTGCCTAAAATTTAACCATGGAGAGTCAGCACTTTGAATATTTAACTTTCAAATTTTCTTATTAAAATACAAGTACTTTTGTGAGAAGTGATACCTTAATTTAAACCATTATCAACCAATGTTTTAGCAATGATTAGAGGAAAACAAGTCAGGAATTAAACCATTTCTTAATGGAATAAAGGACATGGAAACAGGGAAGAGAGGGAATAGTATCTGGTTAGCAGGTAGATGACGGTGGTGGTGAGAAAACAACAAAAATATTCAACTTCTGCATAAATTTGCAACAGACTAGATCTTCCTGAGATAGTGTGCCTGTATGAAGCAATGTATTAAGAACATAAGGAACATATTTTATATATATACCCATAGCCAAATTAATAATGTTAGCAGACATTATTACTGTTCAGTAGAACAGAGATTCACAGAAGTTCAAATAACTACACAGCAATCAAAATTTAATTATAGAAGAGCCCAGAGATTTGGATAAAATGCACAATTCTAAAGGAAACCTTCCCATCAGACACTTTGTTGCTGTGTATAAATGAGAAGCAAGAGAAGCAACCCTTACAAAGCAGGCTCAGATGATTGCTGGTGCCTAGGAAAACTCCTGGCCCAAAAGGATAACTCTGAACTGAGCCACATCTTCCACTGAACCTGTTTTGTAGAGTTTGAAAATCTCCATGGACCTGATACCCTTGACATCAATCCATGAAAGTAAATGGGATTAACAGGCTTTGGCCAAGGTTTCAGTGTCCCTTCCAAGAGATGGGCAGTGTATCCACAGTGAGAGGGGGGAATATGAATTGCTGGCAAATCCCATGCTTACAATGCCTCTTGGTCTATAAATCATGCCTTCCTGCTGTTTATAGTTCTATAAATGATTAGAGAGAAACTTTTTCCTAGATGCAATAATTGAGGTCACTGAAGATTACATGCTGCATGAGCTCACAATATCTGCCCTGAGAAAAACAATAAAGTGGTCAACCTCCTACTCCTTTTGCTGGAATACTTACTGTTTGTCACTAAAGGAGTTTAGCTGTAACCTATGAGCAAAAACCTTCTGTCATTCACATTCAGTTCTTTAGTGGGTAGAAAGGGGTCAGAGAAGCTTAAGAGTATCTGAACAGTTGAAGATTCCAACCTGACAGAGAGCTGGAAGCAGTGCATCTACCATGTGGGTAATTTTTAAGACTGCTTGGATATGTGGAACCTTTTTATTGGTTCTCTGTCTTTCAGGTGTCCCAAAATTTCTATCTCATTGCAATTTTGGAAATGACTCAAGTTCTGTCTTCCTCCAGAGAAAGGAAGCAGCCACAAGTTTTATAAACCTAAAATTGGAGTAGCCAAGTTAGACTGTCATACCATTGAAGCCTGAAAATATTTAATACCTGATAACATCATTGTCAAATAACATTTCTAAGAACCCAATTGCATGACATATTGAAGTTCTAAGTTGAAGATCACAAATTAGATTGTTGTAGTCTCTGGGCCTCCTAGTTCCCACAGTCTAAAGCAGGTGTGTGCAGTGTATAGAAAAGTCAAAATAAAAAATGGCAGACCAGAATTATAATGGACAAAGCAACTGCTCTATCACTGTGGATTCTTTCCATCTCCTACCATCCATCATTCTTCCCCCAAAACTATATCCCAACCCTGGTGACCAGTCCCACCTCCTTGATGTGGAGGCAAAGCCTGGAAAGATAATCCAGCAGTTGCTGAGATGCTCAGGATTGGGAAGGACTCTGGTGTTTGTGAAATCCAGTCCCCATGCTACCCTTGAATTTCCTCTACAATGGCTCCACCAAGTAGTCACCTGGCAAAGTTTCAGGGGCTGGTAACTCACCACTTTCTAAAGAAAACTATATCTCTGGGCAAGTATGATAGAAAACTTTTCTTCGTAAGGCCAAATCTACTTCCCAGAGTCTGTTGTTTCTAGTTGCTTCCTTTGGGGCCACAGAGAACAAGTCTGCATTCCTCTTCCATAAGACAGCCCTCCTAAAATCTCAAGACTATTATCTCAGCCCTTTAAGTCTTTTCATAAGCTACACAGTCCTATCCTCCAAGCATTCAGATTTTATTAGCCTGTTGCCATCCAAGTTTCCCCTAATGTGTCCTAGTTGCTTTATATTTGTCTTAATGTACATTTCCCACAACTGCACACGATATTCCAACTAAGCCCTGACCAAAACAAAATAAGAGTTGTGTTCTTACTTTCTCCATCGTAAATACTTCATCTAAGACTAGTTCTTTGGTATACACATCACATTAACTCTTGCTGACCTGATCCAGGCATTCTGAAGTAGCCAAGTCAAAATTCAAAACCATTATTTATTCCCAAGTAATCTAGCCAAATGATAACTAGGACTCTTCTATCCCCAACCTGAAGACCATCCATAAGCCTTAGCCCAGAAACATAAAGGCACAATAAATGGGTGAAAGGTTTTGTTGTGTACTTTCCTTTTATTTTTTATAGGTAGAAAAGTCTTTTAAAAATCAGCAAAATAAAACATTCATTTATTCAACATTTATTGAGGACCCACTATGTACAGCTCTCAAAATTACTGGGGCCACAAAGATAAATATTTGCAATCAGTGCTGTAGAAACTCTTACCACCTGGTTTCATGGTTATTTCTTTACCCTACTCTTGAGTAGGTGATAGAGTATACTCTTGTGTTTAATGTAATTGTTCCATGCACTGAACAGATTCTAATGTTTTATGCCAGCCTAATCTTAATGCAACATTGACAACAATAATAATACCTAATATTTGTTAAATGTTTATTACATATTTGCTTTGATTTCTAGATTTGATTTGCTCAAGATTCTTCCAAATCTCCTCAGGTCAAAAATAATTGTCTCAAAATGTCATGCAACTTGGTGAGCTACCTACATAAACCTTTAACTCCTGTGAAGGCATGCCTAATAAGTTAAACCATTAATTGCCAAATGATATTCTGTTTGGTTGATAGCAAAATGTAGGAGAAAGAGCACAAGTCTGGCATTAGAACCACCTGGGTTTGAATTTCAGCTGCACTAATAAACAAGCCATCAGCCCAGTACAAGTTTCCCTCCTCCCTGGAAATGGGGATAATACCCTTTACCTTGCCATGTTCCTGTATAAAGCACTTGACACAATACTTGTAAATAGGCAGTAAATGGCATGCTTCCCTCACAGCACAGATTATTACAGCTTACATCTCATTTCCCTTAAAAAGATTACTCGCTCATAAAGAAGGGACTGAGACTTGCTTTTCTTCATATCCCTCATATTCCCGACACCTAGCATAAGTAGACACCCACATTCTTCTTGAATATAAATGTGAGCATCTGGCTTCAAGTTCAGTTGCATATCATCTAGAAATAATCACATTTCTGTTCTGGTCTCTCATTTTCACAAGGGATGTTTGAAGATTTTCAGGGATTATCTAAGATCAACTATTATTTAAAAAAAAAAAAAAAAATGCCCTCCTCAAGTCCCAGGCAGTCGTGTTGAAGCTCTAGTTCCAATCTATTTGACAAACAGGTTGGCATTGACATTTATTATATTTTTAATGTTGAGCCTACTTTAAGCTCAACTTCTCTCCTAAATTAATGGTGTTCCAAGACATGGCTAAAGCAAGAGGAACAAGAAGTGGTTGATGGGGAAAGCCAACACCTGATATGTCCCATTTCTGACCTGTACCTCAGCAAGCTAAAGGAAAATGTTGTTGGTCTCCAGTGTCTACCCTGAGCAATAAAATTAAGAGGTTCACTCCCACACTGCCTTAACCAGGCTGAGGTAATTGTTATTGTTATGGCTTTAGCAGGTTGAGTGGGAGAAGATGAGAATTCTGAAACAGACTTATTTACTGCAAAGCATCCCAAATATCTCATTAATCTGCTTTTCATTTGGCAAACTTTTATTTCATCAAAAGTGACATGCTGTGTGGTTTAAAACAAAGCAAAAATGCCTCTGGGAAGACAAAGCAGCAAAGTGGAAAGAGCTTGGGATCTGAAATGATTTTGATATGAGTTTGATTTCCAGGTGCGCTACTTACTTGCTCTGTGACCACAGGCAGTTTTCCATAGTTAGTTAGAACCCCAATTTCCTCATCTATAAACATAGGACAACTGTTATGTTGTTTGTGAATACTGAGGCCAGCTCTAGGACCTTGGGCTCTCTTTTGTTTATCTGTTTATTTCTTCATTTGCAAAATGAAGATCATAATCGTACCAACTCCATAGAGTTTGTGATGAGGATTTAGACAGGTGAATATATGTAAACTGATTAGAACAGTGTCTAGCACAGAATATGGGCAGTGTGTTTGTCATCATCATCATCATCATCATCGCCATCACTACTAAGTGACACATGTAAAGTGTGCCTTGCACAATACCTGATACCTAGGAGGTGCTCTATAAATGTAAGAGAAAACATCTCCCCTCACAACTAGAAACTTTCCATTGGGGTCTGAAGAAACTCACTGGGTAGGAAGGCCTATTCCACAATTGTAGACTCTGCATTTTGGAGAAGGTGGGATCATGTAGATGAAGCCTATTTACAAAAGAAAAGACCAAGGGAGGTAGAGAAGGGAGTTAACCCTGAAAAGGTGTCATAGTTAATAAAAAAGAGAAATTCCAGGCCTCCTGCACCCAGATTACTGCATTGTTCTGCCTTCTAAAAGTGTTATTTGGTTGAGTGATCCTCTTGTAGCTCATGAGCATGATGACTGGGTGTTCAAGCACGTGTGAGAGATGTGCCACCCTTGAACCTTGTTATGACATTGGCACATTACCTGTCTGACCTGAAAACAAAATAAAAATAAAAATAAAAGTATTACTTGGTTGAGAAACACCTTCCAACAAATAATTTGCAAACTGTCAGATGGCATCTGATCCTCTGCGATTTTCGTGAGCTTGAGGTAGCTTGAAGAGATGCCAGGAATATAAAGGGAGAGGGCGGCTCCTCAGCAATTTTCTTAGCAGTTCCAATTCAGAAAGGGGACATTCACCTCTCTCCAGACAGTAAAACAAGAACAGGGCCTCTAGATACTTGCCACCCACAAATGCAAATTCAGCAAGCTCTGCCTTCCTGGGTTAATTTTAAACACTGCTTTTTAATCCAAGTTTAGATTTGTTTTGTTGTATATGTACAACATCACTGAGTTTCAGAGTTCTTACTTCTTATCCCTAGGTAATGATATCCTTTTTTAGCTGATTTGATGTCACTCACCACTAGAAGGAAATAGAATGTCCCTCTTCTAATTGGAAATACATAACTGCTTCAGTGGGTTTTCCTTCATTCCTTCCCTTTTGTCAGTGAGATAGACCTGACCTAAGGAGTTTTGGCTTTCAAAGCAGCTTTCACAAACCAAGGATAAAAGAAATTCAATTAACCAAAGAATCAGAAGTCAAGAATACAAGAAAGAGAACAGAAAATAGAAGGGGAAAAAAGTCAGCCCTGGGTTGAGCACAAAATACTGACATTTTTGGATGCCCAAGCTTGAGTCTAGGTTCTATTTAGTGCTGGGATTCTGAGCCACTCTGGCAAACTAATGGATCAAGTAAAGCTAAAGTCTGTTTTCATGAGGAGCCAAACGGAGGACCAGGTGATGGTCTTAACACAGCATTTAAGCTTTTTTCCAGCTTTGTCCATACCATACCTGCCCTCATGGCCTCAGATCTCAGTACTAAAAAGAGAGAAGGCTGTACATCTAAAAATAAATATATATATATACTAAAAACCTTGCTTTGAGATCCGCGTGTATCCCCAAAGGGAGAAGAAGGCATTATCCCACTTCCACCCAGCTTACATCAAGAACTCCAAGAAAGAAATCAGAGGCATAGGCAAAAATGGTACCAGGAGAGGGCACTGACTGAGAGCAAAGGCTATCCCCCCCTCCGAAGGCAGCCCACCTATCAACATGAGGCCAGAAGCAGGGCGGGGGGAAAATAACATCAGAAATTCCTGGGTGGTTGATAGAACTAGCCAGCACAGACAGACCACCCCTGGGGACTCCACTGTGGGTGGGTAGAAAGGACATAGAGGTTTGTAATAGCCGGAAGGATCAAAAGCCAAAAAATATGGGTTATTACCATTTATATGACCCCTTTTAAAACTCCAAGTTCATGCAGCCTGAGAAAATGAGCTTATATTCGTAATATCACCTCCTTTCCTTTTCCTACAATTTAAACTGCATACAGTGTTATAATGAGGATCCCTACTGAGCTGTGCTCATACAAACTAACTCTTCTGCTGCAGGTGTTCTCTGTCAAAGATATACAATTTTTGATGCTTAGAATTTAATTAGGTGCTGCTCTTTATATATTAAAGTAATTCAAACTATTGTACCGCCGGGTTATATGATTTCTGTTACTTTTCTTGTAAGTATGATGGGCTGGTACTGAATTATCCATTTTCTCATTCGGGTTCCCTTGAAACTAATCACATGTGTTTGAAAAAGAGTAGGTCAGGGTTAGGGACCATCTATGACCGTGAGAGCATTTCTCTATAAAGAAGCAATATAATATGGAAAATTAAGCAGCATTCCTTCAGAGGATAACAAAAAACTCATTGTTATTGTTATCTAGAGCCTCAGTCTGGGCTTCAGTTTCTTCATTAGTGTAAACACATTTTTTGCAGATAATATCTCCTATGCTTCCCCCTAGGAGTTCTTGAGAGTCAGAGGAGATCATCTGAAAGCTTTATTAACCTATAAGGGATCATGAAAAATAAAGAGCTGCTTAGTCCATTGGAGAAATAGAAACTTGTTTTCAGGTGAGTTAAGATACCTGCTTCCCTAACTATTGGTATTAAAATTTAGTAATTTATAAAATTTAGCACTCCAGCTCACAATTCTCATGTAATTACATGAAATTCAGAGGGAAAGAAAATAAAGACCAATCCCCTCCCATCACAGTTTCTGGGCAATTTTCGCTCATATTAGGCATCTTTAAGCAATGCTGCATTCTAACATCCAACGCTAGGAATTCTTTTGGAGAACAAAGAAAATATGTACCAATACAAAGCTGCTTTTGCCATTGTTATCCTAAATGCACATGGATGTCTTCTTAAGGCACTTTGCAAATCAATATGCCACCAACTTAGTGAAATCTGGCACCATACGGTAAACGTATGACTAAAGAGAAGCATCTTTTCCATGAAAAAACTAGTGGCTTTTAGTGGCCAGAATAAAAACAAAATTAAATTGGAGTCTGGGGATGGTGATAGCAGGAGAAATAGGTCATCCTTATAAACCCCACTCCTTTCAAAAGTTTGTGTTAATAGAAGCCCAATCTCCAAAATATGAGTTTCTATATTACCTAGGGGAAAATGACGTCAAAGTAATTTGAATATTTTTCAAATAACTTTCCTTAATACTTTATGCAAATGTGAAATCCCACAGGCCTGTAAATCTTAGCAAAGCCACTGTTTCCAGCTCAAAACCCTGCCTTTGGGTCTGCCTTTCTCTCTTCTTTTCTGGATGAGTAACATTTTCAATCAAGTCATTTTTCTTGTTACTCTGGGAAACAGGCTCTTTCTGAATAAACATAATCCCCCATTTCAGGCTCACTGGTATTACCTTCTTCTCTTTCTCATATCAGCTAGAACATGAGGATTTACATCCTAGCAACTGTGTGGGTAGAGAAGAGATGCTGTAGGGTGGGACAATTCACTTCAGCAATCTTAAGAGTAGGGTCACCTCAGAAAAAAAATGCTTTACTTCTCTGAGTTGGATCCCTCAACTGCCAACTGCAGACAACAGTAACATTAGTAAGAATCAAATAGGACTTCACTCTATATGTTTCTAATAAGAACAGCCCCCACTGCCTGCCTTGTGACCCCACTGTGGTGTATACAGACTTCAATCACAACATTTTAGTCCACTTACTTGTTTATATTTCTGTCTCCCCTCACTCAACTGAAAGCCTTTGGAGAACAAGACCTTTCCCTTATTTATTTTAGGAATCGCCAAATCAAGCTTGTTGATATTCATTATGTAATGGTTTTAAAGGAATTTCGGTTAAAAGATTAATTTGCTAATTGACTAGTTGATTGGTTGAATGAATTCTGCAGATGAACGCACTTTGTAAACATCTGAGCACTAGACAAATGTAAAGCATTATTACATGGAATTCCGTAATTAGCTTTGAACTTAAGGTAATTAGATAGTTGCTCAAAGTCAAAATGTAATGAGCCTTATAAGTGGTCTTATTTCATAGCATTCTTAGTTTTTGTTTGTTTAATCCAGACAGTTGCCAAAAATTTACACACCCCAAAATAATACACTAAAAAAGCAGTTCATGCAATCAAAATAGTGGAAAGTATTTTGCTAGTTAAATTAGCATTGCCTCATAAAAACACAATGATGGAATGACATATTTTAAATTTTTCCTTGGGTATAAAGTGGTGTCCTGCAGAGACCATTAATGCTAACACCAACATAACACAAAACACTCAGGGGACTGTCCTCAGATGCCCATTTTGTTTTTACAAATTGTCTTCTATATGAGAGTATTTAAATAAACCAATTAGGTTTGGGATTTTTCCCCCTATTTGATTCAATACCACAAATATTAGATGCCAACTTCATGTTGGCTAAGTACAACAGGACAAATAAGGATTTTAGGATGGGACGTAGGTTGCAAGAGGGAGTCTTGACAAGAACACAAATACCATAACCAAGGCAGAATGTAAATGCCATAAGACAAATACATAACTCTCTAGTGCTATGAATCTAGAGACAGAGAAGTAACAGGCAGCTGGGGAAGATCAGAAAAGGCATCATGGCAGAGGAGGTATCTGTAATAAAAGTTAAGCTTTGAGCAATATTGCAAGCCACACAGATAGGGAGGACAGTATGGTAGGGCTAGAGGAGTAGGTATTCCAGAAAGGCGGAAGACCAACTCCTCCAGCTATCTTTAGTCTGCATTTCCAGAAGTATCTACTTCATCGGTTCCTGGAATATCAGCTTGACTTTGCTAATAACTAGTCTAAGAGTACTCACATTTGATGAAAAATAACACTGATGTGATTACTGCCAACATTACTCCCTTTTAACAACAGCAGCAAATATTATTTTTCAAAAATGGAACAACTGCATTTTTCTAATACCCCTGAGAAAGAATTAAAAATGTGAAATACATTCTAGGTGATTTTTTTATATTATACTTTAAGTTTTAGGGTACATGAGCACAACGTGTAGGTTTGTTACATATGTATACATGTGCCGTGTTGGTGTGCTGCACCCATTAACTCATCATTTAACATTAGGTATATCTCCTAATGCTATCCCTCCCCCCTGCCCCCACCCCACAACAGGCCCCGGTGTGTGATGTTCCCCTTCCTGTGTCCATGTGTTCTAATTATTCAATTCCCATCTATGAGTGAGAACATGCGGTGTTTGGTTTTTTGTCCTTGTGATAATTTACTGAGAATGATGGTTTCCAGCTTCATCCATGTCCCTACAAAGGACATGAACTCATCATTTTTTATGGCTGCATAGTATTCCATGGTGTATATGTGCCACATTTTCTTAATCCAGTCTATCATTGTTGGACATTTAGGTTGGCTCCAAATCTTTGCTATTGTGAATAGTGCCACAATAAATATACATGTGCATGTGTCTTTATAGCAGCATGATTTATAATCCTTTGAGTATATACCCAGTAATGGGATGGCTGGGTCAAATGGTATTTCCAGTTCTAGATCCCTGAGGAATCGCCACACTGACTTCCACAATGGTTGAACTAGTTTACAGTCCCACCAACAGTGTAAAAGTGTTCCTATTTCTCCACATCCTCTCCAGCACCTGTTGTTTCCTGACTTTTTAATGATAGCCATTCTAACTGGTGTGAGATGGTATCTCATTGTGGTTTTGATTTGCATTTCTCTGATGGCCAGTGATGATGAGCATTTTTTCATGTGTCTTTTGGCTGCATAAATGTCTTCTTTTGAGAAGTGTCTGTTCATATCCTTTGCCCACTTTTTGATGGGGTTGTTTGTTTTTTTCCCATAAATTTGGTTGAGTTCATTGTACATTCTGGATATTAGCTGTTTGTCAGATGAGTAGATTGCAAAAATTTTCTCCCATTTTGTAGGTTGCCTGTTCACTCTGATGGTAGTTTCTTTTGCTGTGCAGAAGCTCTTTAGTTTAATTAGATCCCATTTGTCAATTTTGTCTTTTGTTGCCATTGCTTTTGGTGTTTTAGACATGAAGTCCTTCCCATGCCTATGTCCTGAATGGTATTGCCTAGGTTTTCTTCTAGGATTTTATGGTTTTAGGTCTAACATTTAAGTCTTTAATCCATCTTGAATTAATTTTTGTATAAGGTGTAAGGAAGGGATCCAGTTTCAGCTTTCTACATAGGGCTAGCCAGTTTTCCCAGCACCATTTATTAAATAGGGAATCCTTTCCCCATTTCTTGTGTTTGTCAGGTTTGTCAAAGTTCAGATAGTTGTAGATATGCAGCATTATTTCTGAGGGCTCTGTTCTGTTCCATTGGTCTATATCTCTGTTTTGGTACCAGTATCATGCTGTTTTGGTTACTGTAGCCTTCTAGTATAGTTTGAAGTCAGGTAGCATGATGCCTCCAGCTTTGTTCTTTTGGCTTAGGATTGACTTGGCGATGCGGACTCTTTTTTGGTTCCATATGAACTTTAAAGTAGTTTTTTCCAATTCTGTGAAGAAAGTCATTTGTAGCTTGATGGGGATGGCATTGAATCTATAAACTACCTTGGGCAGTATGGCCATTTTCACGATATTGATTCTTCCTACCCATGAGCATGGAACATTCTTCCATTTGTTTGTATCCTCTTTTATTTCATTGAGCAATGGTTTGTAGTTCTCCTTGAAGAGGTCCTTCACGTCCCTTGTAAGTTGGATTCTTAGGTATTTTATTCTCTTTGAAGCAATTGTGAATGGGAGTTCACTCATGATTTGGCTCTCTGTTTGTCTGTTATTGGTGTATAAGAATGCTTGTCATTTTTGCACATTGATTTTGTATCCTGAGACTTTGCTGAAGTTGCCTATCAGCTTAAGGAGATTTTGGGCTGAGATGATGTGGTTTTCTAGATATACAATCATGTCATCTGCAAACAGGGACAATTTGACTTCCTCTTTTCCTGATTGAATACCATTTATTTCCTTCTCCTGCCTGATGGCCCTGGCCAGAACTTCCAACCCTATCTTGAATAGGAGTGGTGAGAGAGGGCATCCCTGTCTTGTGCCAGTTTTCAAAGGGAATACTTCCAGTTTTTGCCCATTCAGTATGATACTGGCTGTGGGTTTGTCATAGACAGCTCTTATTTTTTTGAGATATGTCCCACCAATACCTAATTTCTTGAGAGTTTTTAGCATGAAGTGTTGTTGAATTTTGTCAAAGGCCTTTTCTGAAACTATTGAGATAATCATGTGTTTTTTGTCATTGGTTCTGTTTATATGCTGGATTACGTTTATTGATTTGCATACATTGAACCAGCCTTGCATCCCAGGGATGAAGCCCACTTGATCACGGTGGATAAGCTTTTTGATGTGCTGCTGGATTCAGTTTGCCAGTATTTTATTGAGGATTTTTGCATCAATGTTCATCAGGGATATTGGTCTAAAATTATCTTTTTTTGTTGTGTCTCTGCCCAGCTTTGGTATCAGGATGTTGCTGGCCTCATAAAATGAGTTAGGGAGGATTCCCTCTTTTTCTATTGCTTGGAATAGTTTCAGAAGGAATGGTACCATCTGCTCCTTGTACCTATGGTAGAATTCGGCTGTTAATCCATCTGGTCCTGGACTTTTTTTGGTGGGTAAGCTATTAATTATTGCCTCAATTTCAGAGCCTGTTATTGGTCTGTACAGAGATTCAAATTCTTCCTGGTTTAGTCTTGGGAGGGTGTATGTGTCAAGGAATTTATCCATTTCCTCTAGATTTTCTAGTTTATTTGTGGAGAGGCATTTATAGTATTCTCTGATGGTAGTTTATATTTCTGTGGGATCAGTGGTGATATCTCCTTTATCATTTTTTATTGCATCTATTTGATTCTTCTCTCTTTTCTTCTTTATTCGTCTTGCTAGCAGTCTATCAATTTTGTTGATCTTTTCAAAAAACCAGCTCCTGGATTCATTGATTTTTTGAAGGGTTTTTTGTTCCTCTATTTCCATCAGTTCTGCTCTGATCTTACTTATTTCTTGCCTTCTGCTAGCTTTTGAATGTGTTTGCTCTTGCTTTTCAAGTTCTTTTAATTGTGACGTCAGGGTGTCAATTTTGGATCTTACCTGCTTTCTCTTGTGGGCATTTAGTGCTATAAATTTCCCTCTACACACTGCTTTGAATGTGTCCCAGGGATTCTGGTATGTTGTGTCTCTGCTCTCATTGGTTTCAAAGAACATCTTTATTTCTGCCTTCATTTTGTTATGTACCCAGTAGTCATTCAGGAGCAGGTTGTTCAGTTTCCATGTAGTTGAGCGGTTTTGAGTGAGTTTCTTAATCCTGAGTTCTAGTTTGATTGCACTGTGGTCTGAGAGACAGTTTGTTATAATTTCTGTTCTTTTACATTTGCTGAGGAGAGCTTTACTTCCAACTATGTGGTCAATTTTGGAATAGGTGTGGTGCTGAAAAGAATGTCTATTCTGTTGATTTGGGATGGAGAGTTCCGTAGATGTCTATTAGGTCCGCCTGGTGCAGAGCTAAATTCAATTCCTGGATATCCTTGTTAATTTTCTGTTTCGTTGATCTGTCTAATGTTGACAGTGGGGTGTTAAAGTCTCCCACTATTATTGTGTGGGAGTCTAAGTCTCTTTGTAGGTCTCTAAGGACTTGCTTTATGAATCTGGGTGCTTCTGTATTGGGTGCATATATATTTAGGATAGTTAGCTCTTCTTGTTGAATTGATCCCTTTACCATTGTGTAATGGCCTTCTTTGTCTCTTTTGATCTTTGTTGGTTTAAAGGCTGTTTTATCAGAGACTAGGATTGTAACTCGTGCCTTTTTTTGTTTTCCATTGGCTTGGTAGATCTTCCTCCATCCCTTTATTTTGAGCCTATGTGTGTCTCTGCACGTGAGATGGGTTTCCTGAATACAGCACACTGATGGGTCTTGACTCTTTATCCAATTTGCCAGTCTGTGTCTTTTAATTGGAGCATTTAGCCCATTTACATTTAAGGTTAATATTGTTATGTGTGAATTTGATCCTGTCATTATGATGTTAGCTGGTTATTTTGCTCATTAGTTGATGCAGTTTCTTCCTAGCCTGGATGGTCTTTACAATTTGGCATGTTTTTGCATTGGCTGCTACTGGTTGTTCCTTTCCATGTTTAGTGCTTCCTTCAGGAGCTCTTTTAGGGCAGTCCTGGTGGTGACAAATCTCAGCATTTGCTTGTCTGTAAAGGATTTTATTTCTCCTTCACTTATGAAGCTTAGTTTGGCTGGATATGAAATTCTGGGTTGAAAATTCTTTTCTTTAAGAATGTTGAATATTGTCCCCAGCTGTCTTCTGGCTTGTAGAGTTTCTGCCAAGAGATCAGCTGTTAGTCTGATGGGCTTCCCTTTGTGGGTAACCCGACCTTTCTCTCTGGCTGCCCTTAACATTTTTTCCTTCATTTCAACTTTGGTGAATCTGACAATTATGTGTCTTGGAGTTGCTCTTCTCGAGGAGTATCTTTGTGGTGTTCTCTGTATTTCCTGAATCTGAATGTTGGCCTGCCTTTCTAGATTGGGGAAGTTCTCCTGGATAATATCCCAAAAAGTGTTTTCCAACTTGGTTCCATTCTCCCCGTCACTTTCAGGTACACCAATCAGACGTAGATTTGGTCTTTTCACATAGTCCCATATTTCTTGGAGGCTTTGTTCGTTTCTTTTTATTCTTTTTTCTCTAAACTTCTCTTCTTGCTTTATTTCATTCATTTGATCTTCCATCACTGATACCCTTTCTTCCAGTTGATTGAATCGGCTACTGAGGCTTGTGCATTCGTCACGTAGTTCTCGTGCCATGGTTTTCAGCTGCATCAGGTCCTTTGAGGACTTCTCTGCATTGGTTATTCTAGTTAGCCATTCGTCTAATTTTTTCTCAAGGTTTTTAACTTCTTTGCCATGGGTTGAAACTTCCTCCTTTAGCTCAGAATAGTTTGATCGTCTGAAGCCTTCTTCTCTCAACTCGTCAAAGTCATTCTCCATCCAGCTTTGTTCCATTGCTGGGGAGGAGCTGCAATCCTTTGGAGGAGGAGAGGCACTCTGATTTTTAGAGTTTCCTGTTTTTCTGCTCTGTTTTTTCCCCATCTTTGGGTTTTACCTACCTTTGGTCTTTGACGATGGTGATGTACAGATGGGATTTTGGTGTCGATGTCCTTTCTGTTTGTTAGTTTTCTTTCTAATAGTCAGGACCCTCAGCTGCAGGTCTGTTGGAGTTTGCTGGAGGTCCACTCCAGACCCTGTTTGCCTGGGTATCAGCAGTGGAGGCTGCAGAACAGCGGATATTGGTGAACAGCAAATGTTGCTGCCTGATCGTTCCTCTGGAAGTTTTGTCTCAGAGGAGTACCCGGCTGTGTGAGGTGTCAGTCTGCCCCTACTGGGGGGTATCTCCCAGTTAGGCTACTCAGGGGTCTGGGACCCACTTGAGGAGGCAATCTGTCCATTTTCAGATCTCCAGCTGCATGCTGGGAGAACCACTACTCTCTTCAAAGCTGTCAGACAGGGACATTTAAGTCTGCAGAGGTTTCTGCTGCCTTTTGTTTGACTATGCCCTGCCCCCAGAGGTGGAGTCTACAGAGGCAGGCAGGCCTCCTTGAGCTGCAGTGGGCTCCACCCAGTTCGAGCTTCCCGGCTTCTTTGTTTACCTACTCAAGCCTCGGCAATGGTGGGCACCCCTCCCCCAGCCTCGCTGCCACCTTGCAGTTTGATCTCAGACTGCTGTGCTAGCAATCAGCAAGACTCCGTGGGCATAGGACCCTCCGAGCCATGCGCAGGATATAATCTCCTGGTGTGCCATTTGCTAAGACCAGTGGAAAAGTGCAGTATTAGCGTGGGAGTGACCCGATTTTCCAGGTGCCATCTGTCACTCCTTTCTTTGACTAAGAAAGGGAATTCCCTGACCCCTTGCACTTCCTGAGTGAGGCGATGCTTCGCCCTGCTTCAGCTCATGCTCGGTGCACTGCACCCACTGTCCTGCACCCACTTTCCAACACTCCCCAGTGAGATGAACCTGGTACCTCAGTTGGAAATGCAGAAATCACTCATCTTCTGCGTCCCTCACGCTGGGAGCTGTAGACTGGAGCTGTTCCTATTCAGCCATCTTGGCTCCCGGTGATTTTTAATAATTGTATTTTCTTCCATTTTTATTAGAATTCAGAACATATACTTCTTGGTCTTTTCCAAAAATGATCTGTGCCTAACGTTAAAGGACAGCAGAGTCTGCCTCCCCAAAATATACCACTTTGATGTAGGGATTATTTTGAGTGGAAAGCAATTGAGAAGAAACAGATACAAAAACAAAATATCTGCCCTCTTCCTAATTGCCTAAAAGCAAGGCATTAAGGAAACAAAGGTGTCCCTTCCTCCCCATTTCTACCAGGTATAACAAAGTTTGATCACCAGAGATGATCTTTATCAGCCTAGAGATGGCACCAAAGGAATCCATGTTAAAAAATTTACTGACAAGGGGCTAGGCACGGTGGCTCATGCCTGTAATCCCAGCACTTTGGGAGGCCAAAGTGAGTGGATCACCTGGGGTTGGCAGTTCGAGACCAGCCTGACCAACATGGAGAAACCCCATCTCTTTTAAAAATACAAAATTAGTCTGGTGTGGTGGTGGGTGCCTGTAATCCCAGCTACTTGGGAGGCTGAGGCAGGAGAATCCCTTGAACCGGGGAGGTGGAAGTTGCAGTGTGCCAAGATTGCGCCATTGCACTCTAACCTGGGCAGCAAGACCAAAACTCCATCTCAAAAACAAACAAAAAAAATTACTGACTAGCCTCTATCTACCATCAGTTTCCCACATATTTGCCACCTCACAATTTTCTGCCCCTAGAGAGTCAAGGTCCTTCTGCTTTATGTTGCCAGTTCTCTAAAAATGTTTTGTTCTTTGTTGAAGACAATGCATAAGCCACCATTCTAAGCTACCTCTTTAAGAGTTAGTCTTTCCCTGAGTTTTCTCTCAGGTGTATACGAAATATACATGTTAGTAAACCTCTGTTTGTTTTTCTCTTGTATTAAAAGAAAAACTTTAGACAAATTAAATTTAACAGAGTTTAAGTGAGCAAGAAAAAATACAAAAATGACTTGTGAATCAGGTGGTCACTGGGGCTGCCACATGGTGGGATAAGATTTATGAAGAGAAAAAGGAAAGTGACATACAGAAAACAGAAGTGAGGTTCAGAAACAGCTGGATTGGTTGCAGCTTGGTGTTTGCCTTATTTGAACACCATTTAAATCACTGACTGACTGTGAGTGGCAGAAGTATGACTGCCATGATTGGCTGAAAGTCAGCTACTATTACAGACACATTCTCCTAAGTGAGGTTTTCAGTTTGTATATGTGCTAGGTTAGGTTGTGATTCATACATAAGAACTCAAGTATGCAAATATGGAGGCTTTCTCAAGCCAGACTTTGGTTTGATTTAACAATTTCCCTCCTTTTGGTCAGCCTCTCAACTTTAGATATTAACCAAAACCTCAGACAGTGGTGCCACTCTCTGTCACCATCATAAATAACTTATTTGGTCTCAGTATGAAATTCACACATCTTCTTTGGTCTCATTGTGGAATTCACACGTCACAGTGTCACACCAGTTGAATAATTCTTTATGTTCTTGCTGATCTAGTCAAAGTAAAATCATAAGACCATTCAATACTCAATGGATGGCTAAATACAAAACATTTAAGACTTGAGAGGATACAGTGTTACCAGGGGGACTATTAAAATTACTATCAAGAGTGTAATATCAAAAAACCAAAGTGTACTTCTTAAACAGATTTCTTATGAAATTAACCAAGTCAAATCAAACAAGTCAAAGTTCAGCAATATAGGCAGTTCAACAGTATTTGAGTCTAATTGGTCATAGTCTTTGTTCAGGGTGTCATGGTAATTAAGGACCATCATTCACTGTAAAATGTTCTGATTTAAAGAGGTACCCATTTTTGTTGTTATCCTGCTCACACAAGTTATAATAACCTGGAGACCTAACAGAAGAAATATAAAGATAAGAAAGCTTTGGAAAACACCAGCTTGCTATCCACCATTTAGGATATCTGCAAACCAACTGTTAGTTTTTCCCGTGAACACATTCTATGTTCTTTTCTCTTGAAAGATTTCCTTAATTTATTTGGTGGCAGTGTCTAAGGAAAGAACAGTATCTACCATATTTTTAATTAAGCCTTCTGTAGTAATAAAATTAGGGGAAAGATAGTTCCAACATTCAGTTTTGTTCAATAGCAAACATAAGGCCCCACTTGAGCTAAAAGGAAATATAAAGCTGCATGATGTGTTTTTGTTGAACACTTATGGTACCATTTACCTTTCAGAGAGTGGCTCCTACCCACCTCAAACCGTGGGAAGTCTGATTGGCTATAAACTTCAAGATTTCTCTCAATTTATGAATTAGCTTTAAATTCCATACAACTACTACCCCACTACCACCAAGAGTGAGTCCCCAGGAACCACGATGGAAAGTCTCCTCAGTAGAATCTAATTTATCTTTCATCTATTTCAAGATTGGTGCTAATTTCAGTTATTGACTGCTTTGGTTTCTGATCATAGGAGCTATCACAGGAACTCTCACGAGAAGCTATTTAAAAGGCAGGAGTGAGCCAGACCAAATAGCAAGATCCAAACCAGCAAGGAGGTAGAATGAAATTCTGTGCAGACCAAATATAGTCCCTAAGGGATTGGAAAAGAGGGCCATCTAGTTGTATTTGAGCAAGGGTTAGTTAAATTTTTCACCCTTGTTCTGCCTAGCTCCTGAACAAAGTCCAGTGGAAAATTTACTTTTTTTGGCCCTTTCATAAAATGTTGTAAGGACGTATAACCATATTTAGTTAAAAAAAAAAAACAGGGGGATGGGGCAGGGGGACCTACTGGATCTAATCTAGTGACTTTCTATGAGCGATTACTTGTACCCACATGGATAATTCCCAGGCCTTGAGTGTGTGATGCCAGGAAGCACGAAATACATTTTGCAGACATTACTTGGATAGGTTTCCTATATTTGGTAATGATCAGGTTATTAAATATAAAAGATGGAATGTTGTTTCTAGTGAGTACTGGAAAGCAAGTAGCAGTGATATTTAGAACACCAAAGATAGCTTTCCACTCTTCTTCTGGCATCTCATAGTGATTGTCATTGAGAATGCAGAGAGGCATTGGCATCAGTGGGACTGTTTCCTGATTTTTTGGCATTAGCCCACAAACCCAACAATTGTTCTAGTTTTATGCTAGAATACAAGCTTGAACTACAGCCATCCACTGATTATGGCCTCATGAATCTTCCTGTAGGAAAAAAGCATTAGGGCAGCAGAAAATGAGGGAAAAAGACAAAAGTATAACGTTTTCATGATGGTACAGAAGTCTTGATCTGTGAATTTGAGAAAGCTGTTAACATTTAAGATGCCATTTACTTCTAGGGAGAAATTTCCATGGTCAGTTTTACCTTAAAGTCCCAACAGGAGTACTGTTCCAAGAATCTGAAAGGGCTCTTTTGAATTGCAACGTGGACCTAGGATTTAAGGCCTTCATTGCAGTGTGAGTGGTGAGAAAAACTTGATATGGTCCCTTCCAATAGGGGTCAGGGGCAGTCTTACTCTGATGTTATTTCCAAAACACCCGATCTCCAAGTTCTAGACCACGAAGTATTTGATTGACCTCAGATGGTGGATCATGTAAAGCTTTTTTTACCTGGTGAAAATACACTTTGGCATAATGCTTAAAGCCTTGCATCATTTAATCATATCAGAGTTTAAGAGAGCAAGGAATGTGTGAGCTTTTATTATTAGGGACATAGGTTTTCCAGTGACTGTTTCCTAAGAGCTCAACTTACGATTTCTAGTCAGAGTGAATCTGATTACCATTAAAGCCAACAGCGGTGTCTTAGGCCAAGAAAATGCAATTGACTTAGTTAGCATTGCCAATTTCAGTTCTAATATGCCATTTGTTCTTTCAACCTTTCCAGAAGACTGAGGATGATAGAAACAATGATAATGCCATTATGTTCACAAAACATTCTTTAATTGCTTTATAAATTGCCCAGTAAAATGAGTTCCCCTACTGCTAGAGATTTCTCTAGGAATGCCCCTTAAGGAAACACATTTTCCAATAATTTCTTAGCTGCTGTTACAGCACCAGCTTTCCTACATAGGAAAGCCTCTACCAACCAGGAAACACACAGATTATTACAAGAACATACTAATACCCCACTGAGAGTGGCAACTGAATAAAATCCATCTTTAAGTGTTCAAATAGCCCATCTTATGGTAGGAATATGCTACCTGAAGTTTTGATTGTTTTCCCAGGATTATAAGTTTGACAAACCAAAATATTGGTTATGAACCATTTTAGAAATGTTAGCACAGTAACCCCAACAATATTTTTTCATAACTTGTATCACTTTGTCTTTTCCATGTTGAGTTGTGAAGTGCATAGCTTTTAACAATAGAAGCTTCAAAGACTCCGGAAGGACCAGGTGGCCATCTGGGCCCTCTGTGAGTCCTTGCTTAACAATGAATTTGGATCCTTTTTTAACAATGAATTTGTGTCCTTTCAGAGATCACTTTTGTTTTTCCAAATCAAGTGCATTATACTGTTTTCTAAATAGGTCATCATAAGGAAGTTGACTTGGATCGATCTTAGGAGGTTGATTCAGAAAGCATACCCTAACCGTTCCAGCACTAAATGATTGAGCATAAAAACCTACTAGAGAATTCTGTTTTATGTTCAGGTTCAGTTTTATATGCATGAGAGTCAATCTTAATAATGACAATCTGTGATGGTAACAGGATAGTAGAAAGGAGTTCATCCGCGTGGAGTCTATTTTTGATGGAGGTCCCACTAGAAATGAGAAACCTTTGGTGTTTCTATAACATACCAAAATTGTGTGCTAAGCCAAAGGTATATCAGCCATCTGCATAAATATTTACTGACTTGCCCTCAGCTATATGACAAGCTCAGGTGGGAGCAAAAAGCTCCATGTCCTGAGCTGACTTAAATTGAGGAAGAGCTCCCTTCTCTCTCAACTTATTTTGGGTGGCAATGGCATACCCTGCCCAATATTTTCCTTCTGAGTTTTTGGCACAGGGCTCATTGACAAAAACTTATGATTATCCAATGGTGTCTCTCATAAATCAACACAAGAGGCAACTATTTCTGATATTATCCTTACAAAATTGTAGTCTTCACCATCATCAGACAGGAGTAATGGAATAGCAGAGTTAAGTATGTTGCAGAATTTTAAATGGAGATTAGAAGGAGATTAATTTAACAAGATGTTGGTCTACTTTCTGAAAAATACTGAGTTTGGTTGGCATGTAAAGGACTTCCCACAGTATGTGGGACTTGCAAATTAAGTTTATTCCCTAAAATCAGCTCAGATGAAGCTTCTATCAACTTGGCTGCAACTGCTTTTAAACAATTAGCATGTACATTCACTACTAGGTCTAATTGAGGGCTATAATATGCAATGGGCCTATGTTTTCCTCTACGTTCTTGGATAAGAGCTCCTAATTCCTGATTGTTACATTCATGGACAAACAAGGTAAAAGGTTTAGTGTAATTTGGAAGTCCCAAAGCTGGAGGCTGTTGTAAGGCAAAATTCATTTGGTTAAAAGCCTGCTCATGGCTGTCTTCCCAAGGTAAAGGCTCTGGTACTGTGTTTCTAGCAAGCTCTTACAATGGTGAGGCCATTCAGAAAAAATGCAAGACACAGAATTGGCAATATCCTGCAAGTCCAAGAAAACTTCTTAATTGTCTTCTGGTTACAAGCTGAGGAAAACTTTAAATAGTTTTATTCTTTCAGGCAAGAGGGAAATCCCTTTAGCAGTCAAGTCATAATGGACTTGCTCTTTTGAAAACTGAAGTTTTTTCATCGAAGCCTTGTGACCCTTATGTGTGAGTTGCTGTAAAAGGTAAATTTAGTCCATTTCATAGCACTCTTAATGGGAGAGCCTAAGAACAGATCATCTATATACTAAGTAACAGCAGAATTTTGAAGAAACTATAGGGGTATTAAGTCCTGATGCAATATTGGGGAAAAATACAAAGGGCCTTCAGTAAACCCTTGTGACATTACAGTCAAGGTGTACTGCTGGTTTTTCTAAGTAAAAGCAAACAAGTATTGACTCTATTTATGGATTGAAGTGCTAAGGAAGGCTGAGCAGAGGTCTCTGACCTTCCTGTACCTGATGTTCCGCTAGGCCTTAAAAGGTTTCTATTATCATTTTTTTGAATAAGCTTTCTACTTCTTCCTTTTTCACAACTTTCTTGAATTCCAGTGACTCTTAGATTTGTTTTCATTTTGTTTTGTTTGAGGTTATTATCTATATCTTGTAGGTATTCTTAATTCCTTTCATTATTTTTCTTTTTTCTCCTCTGTGTATTTTCAAACAGCATGTCTTTGAGGTTACTGATTCTTCATTCTGCTTGATTCATTCTGTTTTTGAGAATCTCTAATGTATTTTACAGTTCAGCAAATGTATTTCTTGTTTCCAGGATTTCTGTTTGATTTTTTATTATTATTTTGATCTCTTTCTTAAATTTCTTTGATAAATTTCTGAATTGCTTTTCTGTGTTATCTTGGAGTTCCCTGAGTTTCCTTAGAATTGCTATTTTGAATTATTGATCTGAGAGCTCACACATCACCATCTCATTAGGAACAGTCACTGGCTCCTTGTTTTGTCTCTTTGGGAAGTCATTGTTCCTTGTTTGCTGTTGTTTCTTGTGGACATACAGCTATAGCGTCATATTGCAGGATTAGTTATTTTTTTCCAGTTTTCACTGTACAGTTTGTTTTGCTCTTAGAGGGTATATTTACTTAGGGTATGTTTATCAGAGTATGTTTACTTAGAGGTTCTTTGCAGTTTCCTATTGAGTCTCCTTAATCCTAGACCACTGCTTCCTTTATGGGACTACATGGCACCTTAAGCTTAGGTTTGCCTCAGCTCTCCCAAATGTTCAGAGCACTGCCTGTCCCATATGGGAAGGGGGTCCCAAATGGGATACACCTGTTCTATGTAAGAAGGTTGGCTGGAGGTTTGTGCCCAGAAGACCTATGGAGGGTGCCTCCTACAGCATGGTGCTGCAGAACAGCTACTCTGATTGGAAATCTCCTGTGGCTGAGATAAAGAGCAGAATTCACAGGCTGAGATTGCTAGACTCACCTCCCTATTTTGTCTCTAACTGCTCTTTGGGATTTTTCTCCCTACAGGCACTTGCAATGCTTCCTATGGGTTGAGGCAGGAACAGTTTTCTTGTAAGCGTACCCAAGATGGTGCAGAAGCTGGCTGTCTGCCTCAATCTCACTTTTTCCAGAGTAGAAACCATAAGTCTGAGATGAATTTTCCATGTATAATCCCTGGCAGATTGGGAGAGGGGTGTCACGGATAGAGACATCACTTTCTCTTACTCTCTGCTTGGAGTTTTGCACTTCTTTGTGGCCCTGGGGATCATCTCAGCCTCATATTTGAGTTCTGGGATATTGCTGGTGATAATCTGGATGCTGGATATTTAGTTTTTTGATGGGAAGAGTGGAGCCAGAATGCTTCTACTCCATTACTTTTGTGACATTACTCCTCCTGAGTAGAGGTCTACTACAGTGAACCACTTCAAATAAGCAGGAACATTAGACAATAAAGTATTGGGATTTGCAATTACAGGAAACCTTGGTATTATAATTGTATTAATTAACTGTAAATCTTGAATAAATCTCCAGCCTCATTCATTTGGCTTTTTTTTTTTTTTTAATGGAGTTTCACTCATGTTGCCCAGGCTGGAGTGGAATAGCATGATCTCAGCTCACTGCAACCTCCGCCTCCCAGGTTCAAGCAATTCTCCTGCCTCAGCCTCCCAAGTAGCTGGGATTACAGGCACGCACCACCATGCCTGGCTATCTTTTTGTATTTTTAGTAGAGACGGGGTTTCACTGTGGCCAGGCTGGTCTTGAACTCCTGACCTCAGGTGATCCACCTGCCTCGGCCTCCCAGAGTGCTGGGATTATAGGCATAAGCCACCGCACCCGGCCTCATTTGGCTTTTTAACTGGTAAAATTGGAGCATTACAAGAACTGGTACACAGAATTATGTCTTTTTAAAAGTAAATCTTTTACAGTTGGTGATGGCCCCTGAATTGCTTCAAGTTTTAGTGGATATTACAGTAATTTAGGCAAAGGTTTAGAATGATCTACTTGAATTTGTATAGGTTCCGTACTTTTAATCCTTCCTATATCAGTTGAGGAAGGGGCCCATAACATTCAGGTGTTTTAGAAAGCTTAGGTATATAACAGACCTGAGTTTCAATCTTATCCATTTCTGCCTGTAGAGAGCATAACTCTCCTGGTTCAGGAGAATCTGGAAACTCTGTCTCCCTCTGAGTAGAATCATATATGTTCTTTTAGTTTTGAAAGTGAAGCTCGCCCTAGCAAGTTTATTGGACTAGTATCATATGGTGAAAAGGTATAATTTTCTGAAAATGGCCCAAAAGTAAGTTGAATGAGTTGATATATGAAAATCTCATGAATTTGATTTGAAACCCCCACCAGAGAAATGACTTTTTTGCGTCAAGGGATCTGATGGCTTAATAAAGTGGAGTTTATGGTACATAAGGTGGCTACAGTATCCACCAGGATGTACAAGATTCCTTATTTATTTTAACTTGTTTCTCCATGTTTATGTAACGGTATTATGTCAGGGGCAATTTAACAGAGAATCCTTGGAGCCTAATAAATGTTGATTATCATCATTAATGTTAAAATCTCTTGGGCTCATTCTAGGGGTAAAATGATCTAGCCTAAAGAAAGGAGGCTTATTGCAGACTAATATAAAACCAAGAAACCTCTTTCCACATGTCCTTGTTGTTTGCAATGAAGGCAAACATCTCAGGATAAAGAATTTCTTGTTCTAGGACCTGTTTGTTGTGATTTAAAATAAAAATGAGAAGATCCCTTTAGCCTCAGCCCCTGTAACTGTTGTAATTGAAGAGTCATAATTGTTTGCATTTTGGATATATATATATATTTTTTTTTGCTCCAGAGTCCTCTCAAAACGTTCAGCTGAGGCCACCAGTTCATACCTGTAACTCTCCATCCAGGTTTGTGTTTCTTAATTAAACAGGTAAGTTCAGGATGAAGTCCATTTACAAATAGAGGAGTTAATATCATTTCAGTCCCTGCAGGAAATACTTCTTGCTGTATTTTGAGTCCAGAATATTTTACAAACAGCATTTCTAAGTAAGTTCTGTAATCAGAAAATGATTCATCCTTTTTTTTGTCTGCAAGACTGTATGATGAACCAATCAACCTTTGGTGGGAAAATCTTAGGAATTAAATATAAATGGTTTTCAGCAACTTTTCTAGCTCCTTTTGGCCTTTCTCATGAGGAAGTTTTGGAGAAGTCTAATACACGCCTCAGATTTGTCTCATCGCACTCCTGCCATCCATTTTTAAGCTTCACCAAACGTCAATATTGTATGAATATATTAGTAAAGGTCAGGGAGTCATGGATTATAGACTCCTATGAGGATTCTAAATTCTTCAGTAAATGATTGAGGATTTTTCCCTTGGGTTAGGGAAGTCCTTTACAATGTCTCTAAGATGAGTTTTAGACCATGAAGTAAAAATGGTTACAGCAGGAAAAACCTGGCTGATCAGAAGGTTTTACTAACTCCTCTTTTTTCATCACCTTCAGGATGAAAGGATAATGTTGCAAAAAGGTTAGCAGATTCAGAGTATTGAGGTAGAGATGGATAAAGAGAAGGAACAGCTGAAGTTAGTTCAGTAAGACAACAGTCCTCTTTTATCATGTCCTTAAGCTGTTGCTTAAGCTTTTCATTGGCTTTTGCAAAGAATCTTTGAAGGAAGCAATTTTGATTTGTTTAGCCTGTTAGATGCTTCTGTATCCCATTGTTTTGTGTGAGTTTTTGATCTCCTTCTTTCTAATATGCCTCACAATAAACAATTTTATCCAACTTGAAATGTTACTGGTGTCATCACAATTCTAAGTTGTCTCTTGTAAAATTAACTCATTTTTCTGAAAATGCACACATTCAGGGCCCATAAGTTTTATAGAAAACATTAGCTGCAGTACCAGAAGGTAGAGTCTTAGTCTCCCTGGATTGAGATAAACCCATTATCCAAAAGGTATCTACCCAAACCCTTAGGCCTCTCACTGAATCCAATCTTGTTAAATATTTAATTCAATTAAATCCTGCACCCAGTCCAGTCTAAATATTGTTCAAATAAATTCAGAGAGTTCAAATCACAAATTAGTGGAGCTCAGAATTCAAAAGAAAATTCACTCATGATCTCCAGTTACAAACAAGAGAATAGTGAACACAGCTGGCTTCATGGGTAGTTTGCCTGGTTGCCTAGTGTTCCTAGGGGTCACTGGTGTTTTACTTCACATCCTCACTTCTGACATCAAATCTGTTAAAAGAAGGGCTTTAAACAAATTAAATTTAACAGAGTTTAATTGAGCAAGAAAAAAGACAAAATGATTTGCAAACTGGGTAGCCCTCAGAATCAGAAGAGATTCAAAGAGACTCGGGCTGCAACATGGTGTGATAAGATTTATGGACAGAAAAAGAAAAGTGACATACTTAAAACAAGAGTGAGGTACAAAAACAGCTGGATTGGTTACAGTTTGGTGGTTGCCTTATTTGAAACAGTTTGAACAGTTGGCCACCTTTGAGTAGTCAAGGTATGGCTGCTGTGATTGGCTGAGACTCAACTGTTGTTACAGAAGCATTCTCTTAAGATAGATTTTCAGCAGAATTCATATAAGAGTACGGAGGCTTTCTAAGGCCAGATTTTAATTTGATTTAACACTGGTTAATGTGTCTTCTTGTTATAGGGGTCCCAGTCAAGAATTAAGAAGGATGGAAAGGAAAATTATTTTTTCCACTTCTATATTGAAAAAACTCATTTAATATTTATAGCATTACATCTTGCCAACTTCTTTGTTATTCCATCCTTGCCAAATTCTGATGTCTAGTGTTAGAATTAACTTCCTCAGAATATTTTTAAGAGCTGGAAAATGAAAATGTTTAACTGTATTATATTTCTTAACTTCCTCAAACTCTAGAGCAATCTCTTCAATCTGTGATTGAAATAAAGAATTGGTTTAATAGAACGTCTCCCAAACTGGCATTTGCAGGATATTAATAGGTGTTTCATTAGGAAATGGGAAATGTAAATTGACCAAAGCTAATAAGCAAGTTTTCATTTTATCTATAAGACTTCTCAGTCTCTTTAATATTTTCTCATAAGTTGTGACTCACCAGAGAAAGGACATATGTCTCCATATTTATTTTACAATGAAACATTTCTTAGCTACACCTATTAATTCCCAGAATGTTGTTTCAGGAAATACCATTCTGAGAAACACTTAGCTAATGAATTACTCCAGCTTAAAGATAGTTCCACAAGTCAGCTTTAGGAGTTTAGTTGAGCCCACGGAAATTTTTCCTTCATCCAACAAAGAGCATACTTAGCCAAAAAACAAATAGCAATTTAAAAAAAGAATTATATGTATCATGTAGCA
Organism: Pan paniscus; assembly: GCF_029289425.2. NCBI lineage: Eukaryota > Metazoa > Chordata > Mammalia > Primates > Hominidae > Pan > Pan paniscus. Next base: position 114,866,701 of record NC_073253.2, on the reverse strand, counting down.
AACATCACTATAGGTAATTCTTTCAAGATGCCAAAAAAGAATATTTAATCACTACTTTCGAAGAAAGACAGCCACTTTATACGGGTTTCTTCACTTGTTGAATACTTACCATTGGAATATCTACTCTAACAACTTAAAAAAGTGTTCACTCAAAATTTACTATCCAAGTGAAAAATTACTTCAATGAATCTGCATATGCATGCCAGAAAAAACATTTTAGTGTCTCGAAAAAGTCTTAGTGAAAAGTGAAAAGCCTTAGTCTCAACTGTTCTCCAGACAGGTTTGCGACTTACGCATTTTTTGATTAAAAGTTTTGTGCATTATCACTTTCAACTCCCCTACATCATTAAAAGAAAAAGTTTATTGAAATAATAGAAAAGTGTAAATGTCTTTGAATAAAGCAGGTAAGTCTAAGAGATGTGGGAAAGCCCATATATTAGAAGAAAGAGGTGAATAATGAGGCACGTGAAGAATAAACATGTAAAAGACATATGCTTGGCATGCATTTGTTTTCATCTGCCAAATCTATGATTTTTTGTAAGCATGAAAAATTTTAAAAGACATTTGCAATTGTGGTTGGTCCCAGAAAGCTTTACTGTTTTTCACATGTACAAAGAATGATTTTGTCATTGTTTGTGTGTTTTGGGGTGAGCTAGAAATACTTTATAATTTCCCCCATTTAAAATAATGAGATATAGGCTACCACTATACAAAAATTGTATATCCAAAATATTTGCTTAGATTTGGATAAAGATGACTGAATATGTATTTCAACTATTCATGGAATAAGCAGATCAATATATGCCAAAAGAAAGGGTTATACATTTTCCAAGTAGATGCCTGGGGAATCTGTGACCTTAGTCTAACAATCCTGACATTACTCAAAATATTTTGAACACCTTTTAAAAAATGACCTTTAGTTTCTGACATAGACTTTTAAATCTTCTAAGTGGTGAGAAATTTTCATCATCAATAGTTTGATTTTATTTGGAAAATAGACAAAGACATTCAGAGCCAGATCTGGCAAATAAGGTAAATGATCTTTCCAAGAAATGGTATTTTGATCAACTGTAGTTTCCCTATAAAGTAAAGTCACCAAATTTCATGTAAGTCTTATAAACTGCTTTGAAATCAGTAGGACAGAAGGAATTCCAAAGTGTTTTAATTAATGGCAGCATCATAAGAAAAGATACATCTTTTTCCAAAATGAATGTGAACAATAAAACTTTTTTTTGTTATGAACATTTAAATTTGGATGTTCAAAACTGTTCTCATTACTTTTTTTTTGCATTTTGTTCAAAAATAACTTGTCAATGTCAGTAATTTGTCAATGGCAACTTAAGGCATACTTCTAAACAACTGGCTACCTACCTATTTTCATCCAAATGGATTATTTTCTATTCCAGTATTATTTGGGAGGAGAGATGAGGACTTACTCTGTCTGCTCTGGCTCTCTTCTATTTAAACAGCAAAGAAAAACCCTATACACCATAGAATATTATGCAGCCATAAAAAAGAATGAGTTCACGTCCTTTGCAGGGACACGGATGAAGCTAGAAGCCATCGTTCTCAGCAAACTAACACAGGAACAGAAAAGCAAAAACCATATGTTCTCACTCATAAGTGGGAGTTGAACAATGAGAACACATGTACACAGGGAGGGGAACATCACACACCATGGCCTGTCGGAGGGGTGGCGGGGAAGGGGAGGGAGAGCATTAAGACAAATATCTAATGCAAGCAGGGCTTAAAACCTACAAGACAGTTGACAGGTGCAGCAAACCACCATGGCACATGTATACCTATGTAAGAAACCTGCACATTCTGAACTTGTATCCCAGAACTAAAAGTAAAATTTTAAAAAAAGAAAGAAAAACCCAAGAATTGTTGAAGAGAAGACAGGGTTGGGGGAAAGGGAGGTGGCCAGCAGGTATTATTGAACTGTCATTTGATGTAGAGTTTGGTCAGATTCTTAAGACAAAGATTGTTCCAGAATCTCCCAATACCTCCCAAAGGAGACAAAACACTAATGTCTTTCAATCATAATATTTACCTCATTTGAATTCCAAGCAACCTTAAAGTTACAGTCCTTTTGACCCCAACAATATAGCAATGGCATTTAAGACACCTGGCTTCCAGTTTCAATCCTGCCCCTGTGGGTGAGGCCTTAAGCCCCTTGGGGTGGAAATTTTTAACTGTTTTGTTTACTATTAATCCCAAGCATTTAGAATGTGTACTTTGTAGGCATACTTGTAAAAGAATGCTTAATCTCCCTTATCTGTTATTTGATAATAGTTTCCTTATCTGTTAAATGCAAATACTAGCTTAGACTAGAGATTCCAACCATACGGATGTGCTTAATGATAAGCCTCATCTTTTTTTTCTCTCCTCCCCTTTCCAGAGGCAGAAATCCCTCCCCAAATTATACCAAAAGGCAGATGGTCAGCTGTCTCTTCATGCCTGGTTACCATCTGTATTATCAACAAGCACATAAACTCAAGATTTTCCATAAATGAAAATAAAGTGGGTAGAAACTACCAATTGCCCACTGACTATTCTTTTCTTCTCTCTTAGTAACAGAATTCCATTTCATAGGGACCACAATATGTTCAGCTGAAACAACCCAACAAAAAATATTTTCCAGTCCCACTTGTGGATGCTGGAGTTATGCAACGCAGCTCTGACTAAGAAATGAAAGCAGGAAGAATCCCTACAAGAAGAGCAGAATTAGCTGATAGTACCACTGTTTGCTGGAAACATGGGTACAGTGCTGAGATGCTGGAGGTGGGACAGCCATTTGCAACCTCAAGTAGACCAGTAAGAAAGGGCCAAGAGAAGAACTGCCAGTGGGAACCCCCAGGAAGCAAACACTGAGTCAGAAGTAAGACTGGGAGAGCTTTATTGTGAGTGTAGAGGCAAAAAGCAAGGTGGGAGTAGGGATGTGGAATAGGATTGGGTGAGAAAAGTCTTTAGATTACAACGCTGATTTGACGCTTTGACATGCTGGACCCCTATGACTTCAGCAGAAACCGCACCATGTTTAAGAGGCCCAAGAAGAGACCTAGAGCCAGTGAAGAATACATAGGGTTTGTTGAGGAAACTTACATGCAGGGGTGGTCCAGTGGCTGTGGGCTGGAGAGGAGAACTGCAACCACTTATTAAAAGCATGCAATTTAGACAGCATTTTCACTTAGCAACCTCCACTTGGAAATCTTCATTTAATCTAAAACAATGGGCCTTGGTCCCCTGTATCACCTGCATTCCACAGGATGGGCTAAAGGCTCAGATGTCCCTCACAGACAAGGAATGAATCTCCAGGTTGGCCACACCCAGATTCTGTAGCTCCCAACTCTGAACGTGCATTCTTCTTAGACCATATGGTCATTCTCAGGGTATGCTTAACTTATTGCTGTCAGGTTCATCTGCCATACAGTGTCATTCTTGGGATACACTTAAGTTATTGCTGTCAGGTTCATCTGCCATACAGTGTCATTCTTGGGATACACTTAAGTTATTGCTGTCAGGTTCATCTGCCATACACCTTTATGAAAAGAAAAGCGGAAGGAGACAATATTGAGCAGGAGGAGCCTTGAACAATGATGCACATCTAACAAAATTTCAGCAAGCCCAATAGGAACCTCCAGAGCAAAGGTTGCCCATTAGAGGAGGTCTGCATTGGGCAGAAATGGCCATGGCCATGCCCAAGTGTCCCCTGCATGCTCTGTCATTGCTTGGGAGCTAACTGAAAAAAAGTGTAGCCTTGGATCAAAAGCTGAGGCAGATTCTGAAGGCACTGAATTTGGGGGCTCTCAAGATGGCAAATTCTTCCTTGAAGGAAGATCCAAACAGCACACCTCCATAGCCAGGGCTACCACCACCATGAAGGTCTCAGCCCTGAGCTGATTTCCATCCTTGAGCTGAAATTACTGCCAGCAACCCCCATCTCTGGCTTCCTATTGTGCAAGAAAAAATAAACCCCTAATTTGTTTAGTTCTAGGTATTGGGGTTTCAGTTCTCTGTGCTTCTACGAATTATTGACCCAGATTCTTTCCACTGAGTCTCTAGTTAATAGTAAATTAGGTGTCTGGGGAGATGCATCCATCATTCCGGGCTATGAAGGCTGTATGCAGTGAATAATAGCATGTGAGTAATGCTGCAACTAGGCAAATATGAACACCAGTTTCCCAGGAGAACTTAGTTGTGACAGCAACTTAAATAATTTCTTGCAAAAACAGAAATAACAGGCTGAATGAAGGTCGGCTTACAGGGGTTGATGAATTAGTATTAGTGCAAGAATTTTTGCTAGCTACTCCCATTAAAGATATTACAGTTTTCTTACTCCTGGGTGTTTAAATGTGTTGTCAGTGATTGAAATTGCTAGAAATCTGACTTCCAGATAGCTTTAGGAGGCATACTTTAATTGCTCTGATCTTCATATTTTTTCTTTATAAAATGAGGAGGTTGGATTATGTACCACTGAAAGTATTTATAACAGGGAATTTAATGCACAGAATGAGTTACACAGGTTACAGAAAAGCTGAGAGCCAAATGGGATGATGCAGCAACTCAGACATTACCTACAAAAGGAAGCCACTACAACCACTAGGCTGGAGAACAAAGAGGGAAGGTGGTATTGCTGGAGTTCAGGAGATTCAATCATCCAACAAAGGCTCGACCCATGCTGGGCCTGTACAATGGGAGTTGGAGCCATGGGATTAATGTGCCTGCTGCCAGAGAATCAGCCCAAGGCAGAAAGGAAGAAGGAGAAATACCCTGGCTTCTCTCTTCTGCTGTATCCCAGCCTCCCTCCAATCTCTAACCAGTGCCTACTACTGGCTACACTAAGTGAGAAGCCAGCTAACACAGGAATTTGATAAACAACAGCCTTCATGGCTCAGCCCCTTTGTGAAAAAACACAGCAGGGAGAAAACAAGAAAAGTATCTGAGGACAAGCAGGTCCTAGACAACCATAGTCTAGATCAGAGGCACTGACAATTTTGTAAGTAGCAGGTCTTATGAAAATAAAAACACAAGTAGGAGGGCTGCTTGAACTGATGATAATCATAGTTAGAGAAGATCAGTGATTGGCATATAAATATGGAATTTTACTCAAATATAAGACAAATGCATACCAAAGCTTATTCATATTCACAATCTATTCATCAAATGGGTCTGGTATAATTTTAGCTGAATTAAATAGTTCAAAATTATGTAATTAACAAAACTCATTTCCATCCCATCTGTAACATGAATCCTGGCAGCAGCCAGCTATACAACAGGAGCTAGTTTATATGCATGCTCTTATTTGGTCATTTTTTAATTGAACCAAAATTTTCAGGCAGCCAGGACCCAAAGATCAGGTGGCTGTGCTGGTCTGAGAGCCTCTTACTGGCCAAGACACCAAGATTCCTTCTAGTTGCAATGGTCTCCATTCCTCCAGGCTAAGTAATGGTGCCTGGACCATACACTGAGGGAAGGCTTCCAGGAGATTGAAGGGAGGTGGTCACACCTGGTCATGTCAACATTGTCAACCTCCACCAGGCCACAGAGCACTGACTCTTGGTTGGGAAATTCTTTAAGCCCGGTTCCTACAATCATGCAAACAATTCAAAAGGGTCCCGGAAGAGTTAGAAGAACTTCCTGGAGCAGTGAGCACTTACCTATCCCTAGCCCTTTTGGGGGTCAGACTTCTAAAGTGAAATCTTTGGGTGTCAAGAAGAGCTAAGCCAAAACTAAAATTCCTCACCGATTCTGTTCATTGTTGTGTTTTTTTTTCTCGAGAAGCCTGCTTGACACTACACATCAGCCAACGTTCTGAAAGCATGCAGTTGAGGCATGGTACTTCTTTTTGTTTTATATATGCATCATTTTTTATGTTCCCAAAAAAGCATATGAATTAAAAATTATCTGCATAAACATGAACTTACGATTTTTTCTATATGTCCAAGGAGAGCATATAATTTTATGAATAAATGAATGCCCCGTCCCCATCCTTCAGGTTCTACCCCAAAAAACTCCTCCTCTTCATCCAGAATTCCAGCCTTGAGATGACACAGCAACTGTGGCTCCAATGTGGGCAATAAGCACCCATTAGTGAGATCACAGGCAAACAAATTTTCTTTGTGCCTTAAAAAATATACCCTCATGCATCCCAGTGCGCTGAACACAAGAATTTAGAAACAGTATTTAGGAGTAAATGCTGTTTGGCCAATTGTCAGGTTAAGGAGAGAAATCTATGAATCTGGGAAAATTAATTTGAGAAAGAGTTGTTTTTGTTTTTGTTTTTTAAGGAAGGCATTTATTTAAGGCAACATAACAGTCTGTTTACATTTAACATTTTAATAGTTGGAAGGTTAAGATTTTGAATCAAGTATTATTGCTATTCAACCAGAAGCAACAGATTCTGTTTTAGTGAACTTTACCCTTTCACAGGTATTTAAGGAGCCTGTTATAATGTCAAGCAATGAACATTTTCCTGAAAGGAAGCAAAAGACATAAGAATTAACTCTAAAAAATGGCACTGTGTCACAGGAGAGCAGCCTGCCCATCTACCCTCGGGGGAGTTAAAAAGGCAGAAAGAGCAGATAGTGAGTCTGAAAGGACAAAGAGGCACCTGAGGACTCAAATTTCATGAAAAGTTCACTCTGCAGAAAAGCAAGAAGCCAATGCTGATGAGAGGACTTCAGGTTGGAGTTCTGCAGCTGATTTCTCTCTGTTCTTTTTTCCCTGTTCTTTGTTCCCTTTTCCTCCCAACTTCATTCTCTTCCCTGCAGGATGCAGATAATTAACAAGTGCCTATAGATGGAAGGTCTTGTAATCATCCCTTAATGGCTTTTCCAATTGTCAAAGTTAACAAGAATCTGGAGTTTTCTAAACCAGTTCAACATATAGAACCAAAAAAAAAAAACCCACCTTATTCTTAAGACTACTGAGGATGACCTTTTCACAGTTAAATGTGTTGTCTTCAATCTTGTGCTGCTATTTAAATAGCTTCTTCTACAGAAAATTGTCCCTTTGGAGAAAGTGCTGCGATTTCCCGTTTGAGGGGTTAACAGAGCACTTTAAGGCAATTGATCTCAAAGCGAGAACAGTATTTCAGCACCCAAAAGTAAAAGCACGCACTACCTTTGACAAAGACAGCTCCGGTGTGGACACAGGGGAGAAAGCTTGGTTTGAAGAAAACACAAGGAGGAAAGGTCAGCATAAAAAGGCACTAAGCACCCATCTTTCTACCAGACAGGAAGTTAAAATACATAATCTCATAAGGCAAAAGGAAAAACTTTAGGTTGTCAGACCCAACTTTCCCAACCTAGGCGTCAACGGTACTTTTTACAACAGATGTTCTCAGCAATGGGGCCATATTGTATTCACCTGGGAGCTTTAAAAAAGAAATCTGATGTCTGGTTCCATGCCAGATCAATGAAATAAAAATATCTTAGGCTAAGGGGCAAGCCTTGGGAAGTTTTTTAAAAACTAGCAATATAGGGGAGGGAGGGATAAGATCCACTGGACTCCAATGCCTGCCTTAATCCAGCAGCTACATCATGGGCACTTCTGGTGACAAGGAATTGACTACCTTCCTAAAAATTAATTCCTTTTAAAGACCATTCTAAAATCATTCTCATTACTAAAGGTTTTACTTATGTTGTGGCTAAACCTGCTTTTCTGTAACTTTCGCCAATTTTTTCCTAGCTCGGCCCAAGAAATCTACATGATACATTTATCAAATTTGGAAATGATACAAACCTGGAGGAAATTTTTTGATAACACAATGAACAGTCTGAGGGCAAATCTGAGGTCAAATTTAATAAAAATCTAACAGATATCTACATCCTATATTTTACTTAGGGCTAAGAAACAACTCACCAAGAGAGGATAGGAGAGAAAGGGCTTTAGCAGCAGAGTTACACGATAGATTTCCAGGGTAGGGATGGAGGCTGGGTGGGTGGTGATGTGGCTGCTGAAACCACCCATGTTTTCCCAGCCTGCATTCACAGATGTGCCATATCCAGAAGAGGGATGCATCAGAAACATACTTTCAGTAGGGTACTAAGGTGACCATACTTCAAAAGAGAAAGAAAAAAACAGAGGAGAATGAACACATTGGTGAAGGGTTTTGAAAGATTTCAAATAAAGAACTACTAGGTGAAAGGCAGATGCAAAAGAAAATATTAAAATGAGGAAGAGGAAACCAGTATTTGAGTATATACTCAGTGACAGATGTCTTTTATACATTAATTCAGGTAATCATCAGAACAGCCTCTGGGGTTACCTAATTATCTAACAAGGAGATGTTTAAATGGCCTAAAGAGATAAAACTAGGAAGAGGTGGGTGGGCCTGAAGCTTAAAAGAGACATATACAGCTTCATCTCTTCTTTTGTTTTTGTGTCTCCACTGGAGAAGGGTAAGGCAATTATACTCCTCAATTAGTGGGACTCAGTTCTTTGGTTCATGCAGAACCCCTTTCTTATTTATTCATTACTTCCTTTGTTTTTTCACATGCGTATTTGTTAAATCTCTATGCCCCACTAGCATATTCTTTCCTTTTCATAGGTAACAATGTATATTATTTGTATTAGTCTGTGTTGCTATAGAGGAATACATGAGGCTGGATAATTTATTTTTTAAAAAGAAGTTTATTTGGCTCACAGTTCTGCAGGCTACACAAGAAGCAGGTGCCAGCTTCTGCTTCTGGTGAGGGCTTCAGGCTGCTTCCACTAGTGGTGGAAAAGGAGAGTTGGTGCATGCAGAAATCACATGGTGAACAAGGAGAGGTGCCATGCTCTTTTTAACTACCAGCTCTCAGGAGAACAGTGAGAACTCAGTCACCCTGCCCCCTGGAGGTCATTAATCTATTTATAAAGCATCTGCCCTCATAACCCAGACACCTCCCACTAGGCCCCACCTCCAACACTGGATAACAAATTTCAACATGAGATTTAGAGGGGTCAAACAAACCAAACCCTAGCATTCTTTTATTTGCATACGTTCTTGTAGAAATTTTGTACGTAGTATGTAAATTTTCTTTTCATATACTTTGCCATTTTCCACTAGGATTTCTACCTTTTTCTTGTTATTTTAGTTATCTGTGTGTTCTAGGTATTAGTCCTTTGTTGGCATTAGAAACTTTACTTACAGACTACTGACATTCTAATCTTTGTAATAACATTGCCCAGATATAATCAAAATCAACTTTTCTTTCTTATGGATTTTACATTTGAATTATTATTTACTAAATCTTTCCCCATCTTAAAGTCACAAAGATATTATCCTACATTTTTCTTTAATTAACTGTATGGTTTTAAGTTTTACATTTAGATCTTTAATTCATCTAGAATCCACTTTTATAATGTGGTGTTATGATAAGATCAATCTTTTTTACTCCATTTAATGAACCTGTTTTTCTATTAGCATTTACTACAAAATCCTTCCTCTCACTGTTGACTTATGGTGCCACCTTCCTATTATATAAATTTCCAATCAATATGAATTCATTGTTGAGCTCTCTATTCAGTTTCAGTGACCTATTTGACTGTCCTTGCACCAATATCACACTGTTTTTATTGTGTACCATGGCTGCTTTGTAGTATGTCTTAATATCTTCAAGGGAAAGTTACCCCATATACTCTTCTTTTTTCAAAACTGGCTTACTACGAAAAAACTCTAGAGATCTGCTGTACAACATTGTGCTTAGGTTAGCAACATTGTACTGGACACTTACAATTTTGATAAGAAGGTAGATCTCTTGTTCACCACAATAGAAAAAAAGATTGGTTTGCTATTTTTTGACTTTCATTATTCTGTAAAATTTTATAATAAATGCCATCAAGATCATCAAAAAAGTCCAACTGGAATTTTTATTGGGGTTAAACTAAAGATTATAGAAGAATAACCCTTACTGCATAAGTCATCTTATCCAAGAGCATGAAATGTCTATTTATTCAGATTATCTACTATGTCCTTTATTTATATTTTAAACTTTTCTTCACAGAGAGTATGTATATTCTTGGATAAATTAATTGCTAGATTAAATCTGTCTTGGAGGACTTCCCATACATGGGCTGATATAGAAATGACATCAGTATAACAGCCTCTGGTTTGTGTGGATATTTTTCCCAGCACATTAATATCATGTGCTACCCAGCAACAGCCACTGTATGTGAAAAAGCTAGCCCAGCTGCCCTTTGACCCCTCCAGTCAAGACCCCTTACTGTCTTGGTCGTCCTCCATCTGCTTCAAGTACCTGTTGTGTAGCAGCCAGCACCTTCTTGGCACTTGGTGGGTAACCTATGCCCTCAAATTCTGAAGTCCCTGTTTCTTCCCAGCCAGTTGATGTTCGCCTTCCCATAGTAGCTCAATCTGTTCATGTTCTCAGGGAACACCCCCAGGGAAGTAGATTTCAACTCAGTCAAAGAAGGACTTTCTGACCCAGCTATCTTGGGAGGGAGCAGCTCCCAAGTAGTAGTGACCTCACCCCAGGGAAGAGGACATTCACTCAGCCTGGTCAGAGAGAAGCAACACCTGCAGTGGCCCAGAAACCGACATGGTGATCTCTGCAGTCACTTCCAACTCAGACATTTGGTAAATAATCAGGCTCCAGGTGTCTCTTTTCATCTCCAAGCCTCACATGCAAAGATGCACTCTTCTTCTATGTGCCTCAGTTTCTTCTAATCAGGAGGTTCCTGTTTGATATTCAGTCCCCACCCACCACACTCAACCACACTCAGATACCTGTATGATATAGATGCAATCTCAGAAGCCTAAATCTCCAATTCTGAACACATAGAGCTCTCATCTGCTGGGCAATGGCGAGTGACAGGGGAGAAGGGAAGGACCTGGCACCTTGTGACACATCTCTGGTCACAGTGAGCATCAGCATCATGAAGGCTCCAAGGACCAGCTGGTGCTGAGGGAGCCACACATCTTGGCAGAGGGGCACACCCACACACATTGAGAATCATATTTATTACTCTAGATCCCTAAAATGAGCTAGGCAGTTTTTATTATCTTCCATTTTTTGGCATATCTGAGTTAGAAATGAACTGTTCCTTGAATGTCTGTTAGAACTTACCTGTAGAAAAATCTGATGCTGGGGTTCCACGGAGGGGAATCCCATGGGGGTTCAATTTGTTTAAATAAATTGAAATACCATTTTAATGTATTACTGTTTATGGTTTTATTAGTTCTCTATATTTGTTCTAGAAAATCAGTCATGTGTAATTGTGAAACGTTTAGAATTAGCCTCATAGACCATAAAACTCACTATTTTCAACTGTGCAATTCAGTGGGTTTTAGTATATTCATAAGATTGTTTAACTATTACCACTGTCTAATTCCAGAATATTTTCATCGTCCCAAAAAAGAGATCCTATATGCATTGGTCATCAATTCCCATTCCCTTCTTTCCACCAGCCCCTGGCAACCACTAATCTACTTTCTGGCCCTGTGGATTTTCCTGTTCTGGATAGTTCACATAAATTGAGTCATACAATAAGTGGCCTTTTATATCTGGCTTCTTTCACTGACATAATGCTTTCAAGGTTTGTCCATATTGTAGCCTATTTCAGTGCTTCTTCCTTTTTATGGTAGGAAACAATTTCATTGCATGGATATACCATATTTTGTTTACCTATTTATTGTCAATGGACATTTGGGTTGTTTCCCCTTTGTGGCTGTTATGAATAGTATTCTATGATCATGCATCTTTGAGATTTTATGGGGACATATGTTCTTAATTCTCTTAAATATATACCTAGGAGTCAAATGGCTGAATCATATGGTAAATCTATATTTTTTAACTATCAGTCTTTTCCACAGTGGCTGCATCATTTTACATTTCCACCAGTAAGATGAATAAGGGTTCCAATTTTTCCACATTCTAGTGGGTATGAAGTGGCATCTCATTATGGCTTTGATTTGCATTTATCTAATAACTAAAGATGTTGAGCAGCTTTGCACATGCTTATTGGCATTTGTATATCTTCTCTGGAGAAATGTCTATTCCAACTTGTGTCCGTTTGTGTTTTTATTGTTGAGTTATAAGAGTTATTTATGTATTCTGAACACCAGACTTCTATCAAATATGGGATTTGCAAATATTTTCTCCCATTTTCTCAGTTTTTTACTTTCTTAATAGTTTCTTTTGAAGCACAATTTTTTTAAAAAAATTATGAAGTCCAATTTATCTATTTTTTATTTTGCTGCCTGTGCTTTAGATATCGTATCTAAGAAATCATTGCCTAATCGTAGGTTATATTGATTTATGCCTATGTTTTCTTTTTCTTTTTTTTTTTTTTTTTTTGAGACAAAATCTGGAGTGCAGCGCCGGGATCTTGGCTCACTGCAACCTCCGCCTCCCAGGTTCAAGCGATTCTCCTGCCTCAGCCTCCCAAGTAGCTGGGACTACAGGTGCCCACCACCACGCCCGGCTAATTTTTTGTATTTTTAGTAAAGGCTGGGTTTCACCATGTTAACCAGGATGGTCTCGATCTCCTGACCTTGTTATCTGCCTGCCTCGGTCTCCCAAAGTGCTGGGATTACAGGTGTGAGCCACCGCGCCCAGCGCCTATGTTTTCTTTTAAGTGATTTATAGTTTCAGCTCTTACATTTAGGTCTTTAATCCATCTTGTTTTTAATTTTTGTGTATGGTGTGAAGTAGGGGTCCTACTTCATTCTTTCGCACATGGATAAACAGTTGTCCCAGCATCACCTGTGAAAGAGACTATTCTTTTCCCATTGATTGTACTTAGTACCCTTGCCAAAAATCAACTGGTTTCCACAAAAACTAAAAATAAAAACTGCTTATGAAAAATCAGTTATAAATGTATGGGTTTATTTCTGGACTCTCAATTCTATTCCATTGATCTATATGTATATCCTTATGCTAGTGTCACACAGTTTTGAATTCTGTAGTTTTGTAGTAAATTGTGAAATCAGGAAGTGTGAGTCCTACAACTTTATTCTTTTTTTTTGTTTTGGTTATTCTGGCTGTCTTACATTTCCATATGAATTTAAGGATCACTTCTCCATTTCTGCAAAAACAGTAGCTGAGATTTTGATAGGAGTTGCATTGAATCTGTAGACCAGTTTGAGAAATATTGTCATCTTAATAATATTATCCTTCAGTCTATGAACATAGGATGACTTTTCATTTACTTAGGTCCACTTTAATTTATTTGAATGAGGTTTACTAGTTTGCACTGTACAAGGCTAGAAATTGTTTAGTTAAATTTACTTCTAAGTATTTTATTCTTTTGTCGGCAGATTTTAAATGAATTTTTATTGATTTTTTAATTGATATAAAATAGTTGGACATATTTTGAGGACACATACATTTTGATACCTGTACATAATATGAAATGGTCAATGAAATTGTTTTCTTAATTTCATTTTTGGTTTGCTCATTCCTACTGTATAGATACAATTAACTTCTGTATACTGATCTTCTATCCTGTAACCCTGCTAAACTCATTTATTAGTACAAATAGTTGAAATGAAATGAAAGAACCTGTTGCAGAGAGGTGTGTTAAAATCTACAGCTACAAGACCTGACTCATGATTTCTGCCTGAAATTCTGTCAATTTTTGCTTTTATAGCTATGTTATTGAGAGTATATGTTTGTGGTCATTACAGCTTCTTTTCTCATCATTGGTTTACCAGAATATAACAACCCCCTCTGCCTTTAGTTTTTATTTTGTCAAATATGAACATTGTGACTCTCTTTCATTGTACGTCTTTTTCCATTCTTTTATTTTCAAGCTTTGTATTTTTTAAGTGACAGGGTTTTGGTTTTATTTAAATCAAATTTGAATCTACTGTCTTGTAGATGGTTAGCTTCAACCATTTACATTTACTCTAATTACTTATACATTATGATGTTTCTTTCATCTAATCTAATAGTTACTCTTTATCATACCTTCCTTTATTTCTCTTTTCCAGCTGTCTTTTAAGCATTAAGTTTTTTCTGCTGATAAAAAATTAAATATCTACCTTTGGTTTTCTGTTTTTGTTTTTGTTTAAGCCGGAGTCTCACTTTGTTGCCCAGGCTGGAGTGCAGTGGTGCGATCTCAGCTCACTGCAACCTCCGCCTCCCGGGTTCAAGCAATTCTCCCGGCCTCAGCCTCCTGAGTAACTGGGATTACAGGTGTCCACCATCATGCCTGGCTAATTTTTGTACTTTTAGTAGAGATAGGGTTTTGCCATGTTGGCCAGGCTGGTCTCAAACTCTTGACCTCAGGCAATCCACCCGCCTTGGCCTCCCAAAGTGCAGGGATTACAGGCTACAGGTGTGAGCCACCACACCCAGCCCTACCATTGTTCTTATAGTGAATGCACTTAACCTAAGATTCATCATTCACACATTATTTAAACCTACCAATTTATTAAAGTTATCAAAAGCTACACCATCCCCTTCACAAGACAAGTACTTGTCTCCTTTTGTTTTCTAATGCCCACCATTTATTACATTGTTATTGCCTAGAATTTTAATCTGGATTGTTACAAATATGCTTTTTCTCTTTCTCCCATATCTTTTTTAAGACATATACATTTTACCAAGCTGTTTTATTACTTTCTTCTTGATCTCTTGCACCATATTCTGAATGTGTTTTTCTTCTCACTTGAATATTTCCTCCCCAAATGTTTGCAATATACATGTTCACAATGGCAAACCATCTGAGGACTTGTGTGCCTGAAAATATCTTTATCCCACTTTTGCATTTGGATAACAATGAATTTAAAGAGAGGTAATTTGATGAGGTCCAGAGAAGAATCCCAGGCCTCATAGAAACACAACTGAGCAACTCCTCCAGAAAAGATTGTAATGTGAAAACTCTTAGGGAAGCACAGCACATCAGGAGGAGGCAGTCTCCTGAGATCATATTCATCAGCCCTGTGAGTCTGGAGGGTCAGAAATCTGAGCGATACATGACCAAAGGCACAGGTCAGCACTGAATTACTTTTATCAACTATTCACCCCATTAGTGCTCTGGCATTCCCTGGATTTTGCTGTCCCAATGCTGCCAAAGACGTGCCTTTGCTACAGATTTCTTCAATAAATCCCTATTTTTAGTCCATGATCTTGAGGCTATTCTTGATCCCTCTGTACTTCATCTATAAAATGGAGATATTATCCCTAAAGCATTGCCTTGAAGATCATATAATATATAGAAACACTTGGCTTATTGTTGAAATATTAGACCCTCCTCCCTTCAATTTTTATCCCACTTCCTGCCTTCCAATGTCTAAATCTTTTATATTCTCATTGCTTAAATATAATGAAGGTTTTGATCCCATACTGTAAAGCACAAATATTTTGGCCTGCTATGGGAAAAGGTAAAGGTATCTTTACCTAGTTGGATAACTATATATGTGTGTGTGCATGTGTGTGTGTCTGTGTGTGTGTATAACTATATATGTATGTGTGCATATATATATAACTATATATGTATGTGTGTGTATTATATATAGAGAGAGAGGGATATGGATATGGATAGATAGATATAGATATAACCATACATGGCAAATATATATGTGTGTGTTTATGTTCTACAAGGTTAAAAACCAGCTCTCAGTTAAGAGCTAGCCTTGTTTTTTGACTACATTTCTAATTATGGTTTGTTGCTTGTCATTTATTTCCTATTGGTGTTGCTGAATGGACTTTTACCCTGAAGCTTCATTTGTTAAAAAGAACATTAACATAAAAGAATCTTTACTAGAGCTCCAAGGAAGAAACATTACTCCATTTTTTTTCTAGACATCTAGTAGCAGAAAGCATGTATTTTATTTAAAAAGATTCAAAAGACTATTGTTTATAAAAATGACATGAAAATCTGATTTATGTTTCATTTCTAAAGCACATGATGAGAAGAGTAAGTCACAAAGTGGACATATGAAGAATTGAGGAAGCCTTTCTTAGTCCGTGTCTGATATTATATCCAGCCTTCTAAAAAACAATTTGTGTGTTCACTATTTCAGAGCAGTCATGATAGGGAATCAATTCAGCCTAAAAGGATGCTCCAGAAGGAATAATTAGTTCAGCATTTAATATACATAGAAAGAAAAAAGTCATTTTAGAAAATTAAGTGCCCCATATCCCAAAGGCAAAGCATCTACAAAGTGATATTTTTAGTTTTAGATATGGTTTCTCTTTTATACAAAAAGGCTCTCATTTTCAAAAGCTTAGAGTTTGGCTTGAAGTCAGGTTTTCTTGTTTATTTGCCTTTACTTTTGTATCCTTTTTATTCTGATGTTAACCTGTAGTCAAATAGCTTACTATTGTTCACATGAATTTTTCCTTGGAGAAAGGGAGAGAACATTCTTACCCATTACCCACATTACAGCCACTTAATAAGTGCTGGTTTCACTGATGAAGAAAAACATTCATAAAAGTCCATATTCCAGTTGGAATTCCTTACATTACCAAATGAATCAACCTGAATGTGAAGAACAATATTACGTGTATAATGATATGCAAGAGGAGTTTCATATTTAATCCTTATGCCATCAGATTCCCAACCATGGACCTGTAATATAACTGATTCAAGGGTGAATGACTAAAAACCCCATTACTCTTTTCTACCATTAATGTTGTCTTTGAGCTGGTACGGCGATAAAAATGTGATTTCTACTAATGGAAACTGCCTCTACTGAAATTCAACAATTTGATGGTAATCATCCATCCGTATTTAATTTTATATGCTTCATTTTGATACAAAATTTTATTTACTCTCATCGAATAAATTCCCTTTTCATGTTATCAACTTGATTACCATTAGTCAGGTCTGTGTCTTGGTGTTTCCCAGAATCACTCTTTTCCCCTTTCTTTCTTAAGCCAGTACTTTCTTTCTTAGGTTCAGAAGTATATTATTATTATTATTATTATTATTATTATTATTGTAAAATTTCTGACTCAGATGAAAGCCTAATGAGGAAAAATATAATCATGCTTTCTAAAGGCAGATAAAACTGCTCACCAGGTCATGATTCCTCTGTAGCGCAAGCTTTTTAAGAGTTCAACACTAATTAGCAATTCAGTAAGTCCCTGCACATCTTAAAACATCTCCAAAATCATAGGGAGGTGAAGTATCTGATATTAGCTTTCACCACTGCAAATACTTTAATAGCTTGTGAACAATTCAGAGAGGCTACAACGTGTCCTCAATGAGCTCATGCCTGAAATGGGGACTGCAGAACGACAGGAGTAAGGATAAGGCTAAGACTGAGAGAAGATAAGGCTGAGACTCATGTCCCCTTTATAGCCAACTTAATTTATCCCTTCTCATTTCAAGCCACTTACAAGTACACTTAAAATATAACTTAGGCTCTGTTACAGTCCTTGGCACAAAGGACATTTTGTATGAGGCACTGTTATTTTGGTCATGAATCAAAATTATGTATTGATTACCTTGTGTCTGTCTAATCCTGTATGTAAGATAGCTCAGGTAGTAGTCATGGGTACTCTTTATTTAAAAAAAAAAATCCTTTCTGGAACTAAAAGTAGATCTGCCATTCACCCCAGCAATCCCACTACTGGGGGTATCTACCCAAAGGAAAAGAAGTCATTATGTTAAAAAGACACATGTACACTCATGTTTATAGCAGCACAATTTGCAATGGCAAAGATATGAAAACAACTTAAGTGCCCAGCAGCCAAGGTATGGATAAAGAAAATGTGGTATATAACACCACAGAATACTATTCAGCCATGAAAAGGAATGAATTAATGTCTTTTGCAGCAACTTGGATGGAGTTGGAGGCCATTATTCTAAGTGAAGTAACACAGGAATGGAAAACCAAGTACCTTATCTTCTCACTTCTAAGTGCGAGCTAAGCTATAAGGAAGCAAAGACATACAGAGTAATATAACGGACTTTGGGGACTCAGCATGGGGATGTTGGGAGGGTGCTGAGGGATAAAAGACTACGTATTGGGTACAGCATACATTGCTTGGGTGCTGGGTGCACTAAAATCTCAGAATTCACCACTATAGAACTCATCCATGTAACCAAAAACCACTTGTATCCCCAAAGATATAGAAATTTTAAAAATTCTTTCTGAATTATCTTCTCACAACAAACACAGCTTAAGACAGTATCAAAGCACATTAACAATTAGAGTTAATTTATAGCAAAGAGCAAGGATTTAAAAACACCAGCACCCATATTAGGAATCATAGCTCGGCTGTTTTATGTATGCAACCCCAGTCTCTATATAACACAACCAGAGATAAAAACTCAATTGTTACAATATCCAAATGAGGTGACCATCCTAGCACCTAAGTACAAAGAGAACATGTGCCGGCCTTCCTAATTTACACTCGCCTTCTCCGAAGCTCTGAGACCCCCTCCCCAGTCGCATTTGGAGAAAGGAAAACTTCATACTCCAAAGCCATAACATTTATTTCCATAGGCCAAATACAGCAAGGATCCTCTGTGCTTCAAAAGCACACCTCGGGCTTCCCCTCAGGTTTTCCTTGCCTTAGGCAAAAAGGGCCAGAGAAGTGAGAACCGTCTTTGTGAGTCCACAGAGGAGAGTCAGAGCAGCCTCTTCTGCTTTCTAGAAGAAAATCCATGCACCATCCCCACCACCTTCTTTCCCTATCATTAGGAGAAGCTCTGATATCGCCACTAAATACTTGAGGACTGATTAGCCTTCGGGGCAAAGGAATTCCAGTGCTTCGTTTCAACCACTGTTTGCTTTTATATATTTCATCAATGATTGCTGATTAAAATGTATTCTCTCCTTACAGGCATTTTGCCCATCAGCAAGTAGATGAAGGGAAAATGTGTAGGGAGCACTTAATGATTTTCTGGAGATGGAGGGGGAAATGGTGGGTGGAAGGCATGAGCCAGGGGCAAGTGGCATGCCATAAACACAGCTTGAGGGACTGGAACCCTTCCTTCCCCAGCATGAGGAGCCCAGCTTTCACGCAGTCTCAGTCTGAGTGCAGAGACTGCTCCTTCTTTCCCATCCTCTCAGCCCTACCCACCGTAGAACTAGCTACCCACATGCCAGGGGCCTGGGCCAATTTGGACATCTGGGGGTCGTTCTGGTTGTCACAAAAACTGGGAAGTAGCGCTGGCATTTCTCAGGCTTCCCTAGGTCACTCTGTCAACGGCCTTTGCTAGGTGACACAAATGCCAAGTGATTTCCCTAAATGAGGGGCTCTGGTAAATAGAATTGGAAAACATAGCTTAGGTCTAAGGCCACAGTAGGGCCTTTTACCTGAATCTGCTATGTCCTGGAATTCAGGGTGTTATGGAAGAGAATTTAGTGTTAAATTGTAGATATCTAGAGCCTGGGTGATGGGAACCTAAGAATTATGCTGAGTAAAAGAAAAAAGCAAAAAAAGAGCCTGAGCAGAACAGTCCTAAGAAGGCGCTATGGGAGAACCAGCAATGACTGCCATCTTGAATACAGGGCCCATGACTGCAACCTCATATATGCATGGATTAGATCCATGCTTTGCATTATAGCATGCACATATATGAGGGGGCTAACTTTTTATTATGAAAATGTTCAAATATGCACAAAAGTAGAGAGAGTAGTATAAACAACTATCATATCACTTCAATGCTATAAAATTCAGTGTGCTTTTATATAACATGAGGATTTTTTTACATAATTAGAACACCAAAATAAAATAGAATTTTTATTACTATACTTAATAAAATTCCTTGATATCATCTAATACCTAGTCCATATTCAATCCTGAATTGGAGAGAAATGTTTTTATTTTGTATGAATAAAATAAAAATTGATAATATTGAAAAATCGATTATAGTAATGCTGATTATAGATAATGAACAACTATCAAAGAGAAATAAAACTTACACATTTGATTTGCTTAGCTGTGTAGAAATACCACCAATTAAAACAGTTTATTCAACTCCTTGCCATTTTTCCCCAGTGACCACAATTCACAATAACAATTATGCATGTCATTAAATGTGTGCCACATTATAGTTGGAATTAAAGTGTACAAAAGTAGTACAGAAATCTGCTTGCAACTTTAAAAGAAAATTGTTTACCTGCAAATAAATTGCATTGACCTAGATAATCTATATTCAGACGCAGGGAAATGTAGTTGATATCAAGAATACAAAAATATTTGAACTTCAGCAAACTCATGACAACCTTCTCTCATTACCTTTACAATGATATATTATGCTCTTAGGTAGGTGACAGAAATGCTGAGATGAAACTTCAGCACAATTACAGAAAATACAGTTGTTCTGGGATCTCTGAGGAGGAACTGTTTTCATATGAAAATGTTGGATCCTGAAAAAAGTTTTGCACCCTCTAGCTTGTTAATAACTCCTCATCCTCCTCCTCCTACTCCCTAAGCCCACCTCAATTTGCAGAACTGCACATAGATGGGGGTTCAGAAAACTGAGATTCTATTCTGTGTGACCTTGAGCAAATTACTTTTTGTGACTCAATTTGTCATTGGGAAACACTGATCAGAGGCTTTCTGCAATGTTATTGTACTAACTTCACAAGAAATTAGCACTAACTCCTTTCTAAATCTAAAAATAAAAAGGATGTACTTGGATCAAAGGAAAAAGGATTAAACAGAAGGTGAGGGGGAGCTCCGTGCATATAAGTCCCCATCCACTCTGACAGCGGTGGTTGCTGTTAAGGTAGCGCCAGACATTTGTTCTCATCCCTGCCAGACTTATGGCCCCTTGGCTCTTTGGACAGATAACCTACTGAACTCAAGGACCCCTGCCTGCCTCATACACCTGCCCCGCTGGTCAACCAGACTGGCTTAGAATACCTCTGGGAAAACTAACCTCTGAAGTGTTGACCTCAGTTCATTACTGAGGTTGTAAGCTTTTGCTAGATTCATATTAGCCTCAGCCTTCTGCAAAAGGGAAAGGAAGAAAGGGGGGAGAAAAGAAGGAAGGGAGGGAGGAAAGGAGGAAGAAAGAAGGGAAGGAGGAGGAAGGGAGGGGAAGAAGAAGGGAAGGAGAGAGGGGAGAGAGGGAGGGAAATCAAAGCTTTGCTTGGAAATGGATTCTGAAACCAAAGCACTGGTGAACTCATTAAAGATTTGAAGTCTGACAGCTCAGCTTTCCCAAACCATGGCAGCTATAAAGGGAATATAATTACATTTAACAGAAGCCACCTGCATTTTGAAGTTGCCTAAATTTAAAGCTTCTGGGAGACTTAATTAAATTTAATGAAAACCATAGCAGCTAAACAAAGATGTATTGTAGCTCCCATTTTGTTATTCCTGAGGAAATTAAGTAGAACACATTAAGCCCCACCTTAGCTTTCACATTTAAACCTCTGGATATTAATGCTGAAAGTCTATATATAAGGTAATGTTCTCTTTTTTTCATTGGCTAATAACATTGTCAGACTACTCATCTGTTCCTGTGAGAAGAAAGAAAAACACAACTAGAAGGAAAACGAAGAGGAGAAAAGAAGAAAGTACAGGAAAGTTATCTTACGTGTGAAATAGGCTATTACCCTAACTGACTTCCCGCCCTTTGTGCCCCCTCACCCCAAGTCCAACATCTTCAGTGGCATTTCTTTCATTTTTGAAGGAACTGTATGTTATTTGTCATTGCAATATAAGTGCCTAGTTAATTCAGATCAGGATGGACATCTGTAAATTAGAGCATCAAAATATGTGGGTCAACATGGCCCTGCGGTACTCTTAACCTAGACTATTTACTTTTCTTTTTATGATTCTTTTTTGTTGTTGTTAACCTAGACTATTTATATATAGATACAGTGGTGATCCTTCTGATGGATTTTAACAACAGGCTGGTAGAAATGCAGTGCAAGCCGACATCAAGCAGAAACCCTTCTCTGTGACTAGGACGGGAGAAGGAGGAGGTGATGTGGCCTAAATTGCCTGCACAGAGGGCAACCAGACAGTCCAAGACAGCGCTCTCAAACCTTAATCAGCGTAGGAATCCCCTGAGGGGCTTGTTAAAATACAGACTTCTGGACTCTATCCCCAGAGTTTCTGATTCAGTAGATCTGGACCGGGACCCCAAAACTTGCCTTTCTAACAAGTTCCCAGTGGATGTTGATACTACTGATTCAGGGACTATATATTTTGAGGACCAGAGGTCTAAGACATAGAATCTCAGAAGTTTAAAAACCTGAAGCATTGTTTAGAAAATGGTTTGATATTAGGTGAATCCCATCCAAAAGCAGAACATAGTGTTAAGAAAACTAAGCCACCAATGACAGGAGGTAGGCAGATAATGGTTGAGTCTCCGAAATCTGCTCCATAGGTCAGGCCCTTCATCCTCACGTGGGGATTAAAGTCTCACTGTGGAAAAGGTGGACAAAACTAGGCAGGGTCCTATAGTCACAATCCACCTGCTGGAATCAATCAGGTCCACAACCCTCAAGGGAATCAGGCTAAGGAACACAGAGCCTCGCCTGGGAGCATCACCCATGAGAAGGATCTGACCCATCTGCAGGTAGATTGGAACATGTGTTCCCTCTTCTGGTGTCAGACCTTTGACAACCAGAACCCACCCCCATCCCCACACAGACAAACTTATGCCCACAGTGTCTGTGTCTTGACAATTCTTGTGTAATTAAAGTTTCTGAATTACTGAACTCTAGACTTATCTGCTTACATTTAGAGCATTGTTTGCACCAATTTTATAAACCATAAAGGACAGCTATCAGCTGCTGTTATTAAGACACTTTCATATTTATTCTCATTTGACTCTTAAAGTAACCCCATGAGATGGGCAAAGAGAACAGCCAAGAGAACAGATCCTCAGGTATTGTACAACTGGCCCTGAGACCCAAGTCTAACATCATTTCTATTGGACCACATTCCCTCCCTTTTAAAAAGGATTTAGGAACCAGGTATGGTGTCTCAGCCTGTAATCCCAGCAACTCAGGAGGCTGAGGCAGAAGGATCACTTGGGACCAGGAATTCAAGATTGCAGTGAGCTATGATTGTGTCCCTGCACTCCAGCCTGGACAACAGAGCAAGACCACATTTCAAAAAAAGAAGGATTTAAACCAACACTACAGAGCGGGATAAATTTATTCTCCCATTTCATTAAGCAAAATCCAAAATGAACAGAATATATCAGGAAACACGTTTTATCACTGCACTGAATTTTCTAATACTCACGACAGCCTACTTGCCTAAGACAAAACAGAGTTCTCCATCCACAGCGGGGACCAAGCAGAGGCTGCACAAACACATGTCAGGTACTTCAAAAAAAGGGACTCAAGCATTCATTGGGATGGCCCCGATGCATTAGAGTCAATTGGTTCTAAATTCTTTTCATTTCTCTGGTGGGCTACTCATTAAGAACAGACTCAAATTGCCTGTCAGCCTTTTCTGTAATTTTTACGGGTAAAATATTTCTGTGGGCATTCTAATTTCAAAAGACAGCAAAAACACCGTATTTTAGTTGCAACATTTAAAATAACGACAATGTATGTTTTCATACTTGCCAGTTAATTTTCATCAAGTTAAAGCACACAGTAAGATGTTTCCTACTAGAATCCATGGGTTTAAAATCCTGAAATTAGCATACTAGTTAGTACCTCACAATCCCAACTGTGTGTATTTCTTGCCCAGTTGTATCTTTACTATCTAAAAGTGTTTTCTTTCATCTTCTTTGAAGCATTCCTTCTCCTTTTCTTTCTATTGTTTACACTGTAAACGTAATGTTCTTTTTTTTTTTTTTTTTTTTTTTTTTTGAGACGGAGTCTTGCTCTGTCGCCCAGGCTGGAGTGCAGTGACGCGATCTCGGCTCACTGCAAGCTCCGCCTCCTGGGTTCACGCCATTCTCCTGCCTCAGCCTCCCAAGTAGCTGGGACCACAGGCGCCCGCCACCACGCCCGGCTAATTTTTTCTTTTTTTTTCTTTTTTTTTTTTTTGTATTTTTAGTAGAGACGGGGTTTCACCGTGTTAGCCAGGATGGCCTCGATTTCCTGACCTCGTGATCCGCTCGCCTCGGCCTCCCAAACTGCTGGGATTACAGGCGTGAGCCACCGCGCCTGGGAACTTAATGTTCTTTTAAGCAGCAAATCTGTGATGTTTATTACAAAACCTTGCAAAATTTTTAATAAAATTATTATAAATTCTGCTTGTTAAACTCAAGTAAATGTATAGGTACATTAATATTTTCAGTGGAAAGCCTATCATGCCACATAGACTTTGGAGTTGAGTGAGCTGGGTTTGATTCCTGGTGCCATTACATCCTAACTTTGTGACTTTGGAAAAGTTTACTTTTCAGAAAATAATGATGAAAATTGCACATAGCTCATGGGAATAAAATGCAATAATGTACGTACCACACCAGCATAATAGACAAAGCAGCATTTTACAGTGATTAAGCAAAAAGACTGCCTATATTCAGATCTCAAGTCTGCCACTTAATAGCATTATGGTCTTGAGCAACTTAACCTCCCCAAACCTGTGTACTCATCTTTATAATGGGGGGCAATTACATAATCTACCTCATAGGTAGATTATATTGTTGAGATGATTGACTGGGATAATATTTGTAAGACCCTCAACACAGGATGCTGCCAGTGGTGGGCAACTCAGGGATAGTATTTCCCTTTCTTGGCCTCCTTCTTTCCAAGCCACCTCCATGTTTCCTGCTCACTCTTTCCTACCTTGCCATCCCACTTTGCCTAGAAAGAAGAAAACAAGTAACCTAGAGGCAGAATTCCTCATATGGAGAGAAACATCTTTGTTTAGTTATCTACATGTTAACACCATCATCAGCTGTGAAAAGAAACACTCTGATGGCCTGGTTGAGAAACAGAGCTAAACACTTATGCATAATAAAGTGGAAGAAGTTGGGAGCTTCTGGAGGTATGGGATATGAGGAGGGCAGATGTGAGAGGGGTCTCTGGTTCGTGACTCTTCAGCAGTGGGATTGGCCAAGCACTTCAAAGAATTAGAGTGCAAAGAGCCTGCTAAGCTTAGCTGTATGTTGAGCCTAACACTTCAGTAAGTCTAGTACATATGGTGTGGTTTGGTGGAAAATATCAATGAAAAAGAATGCTATTCCACATTTGGATTCAATGCAATGTTGAAAGAAGGGAATAGCTGAATGAGGTGAGATGAGAGACTAATAACTTCATGAAATCAGAAGTCGGGGTTTTAATTTCTCATGTAAGCAGAATAAGGACTCAAGCAAGCTCTTTTGATTTAAATATTAAATGAGAGGTGACCAGGAGGGCTAAAAAACTTGGGTTTCCACCACCTTTGCCCCACCAATACTGTTAACATGTTAATCATACCATTTTCTCCTTTTCATCACTTGCTTTTCATTATGTATACATATACAGTGTAACTCTTACTTGATAAAGTAAAATACTTGATTTCAAAGCAAGGCTGAAACTCTAATGCTTATGGACTCCTAAAATCTTGAAACCAGAAGACGTTCTAGCCATGGCTTAGTGCACGCTCTTAAATTAACAGCTAGGAAGCAAGCCTGGAGAGTGACTTTCCCAGTTCTCATGGCAAGTTGCCAGCAGCAAATGGACTTGAGCTTTCAGCCAAGGGAGACCATTCCCTTCTTTAAGTAAGAAAGGGAATATATATAAGCCTGAGCAGGTAAGGTAGCTCACAAAACTAGGGAGCTATTCCTAGCTGTCTGCATATTTTCTTGAGTTGAGACATTCATTAATCCATTTTAGCAATGGACAATCTCTTTATATTAACTCTACCAATTAATTATGTCAATACATTATTATATCAGATACCTTTATAATGATAAATTAATGCTCTCCTTGGAGTGAAATATCATGATGAAACCCATTCTTTGACATATAAAAGTGAAATTAAGCATGAAAACAGGTCCCATTGATCATCAGAACTTCTAATACATTCATTTGCTTTCCTGTGTTTTGAGCTGATTTTCAGTTGAGTTGAGTTGAAGTGAACTTAGAAAATTCAATGCCTTTACAAAGAATATGAATCTCTGAATAATTCATTTCTGTTGTAGTTTAATTATTGAATAAATGATTAGACTAATTATCATTGAATTTATAAAATAAAAAGCAACTAAACATTTTAATTAATTTAATTAGGAGATTTGAAAACTGATTATTTTAAATGGCTGAATGATAAAATCATAATTCTACAGCAATTCAGTGTGTTTATAATGGTAATTATTTTACTTTTAAGATCCACAAAGAAAATATAGATAAGCTATTGTATAGAAATCGGAGTAAATAGCCCATGTCTCAGACTTGTAGCTATTATTCTTTAAAATAGTTATAAACTGAATTTAATTCAAGAGACAATTTATCTTTGCCAACTGTGATGCTTAATATTGAGTGTCAACTTGATTGGATTGAAGGATGCAAAGTATTGTTCCTGGGTGTGTGTGTGAGGATATTGCCAAAGGAGATTAACATTCGAGTCGGTGGACTGGGAGAGGCAGACCCACCCTCAGTCTGGGTGGGCACCATCTATCTAATCAGCTGCCAGCTCTGCTAGGATAAAAGCAGGCAGAAGAATGTGGAAGGACTTGACTTCCTGAGTCTTCCGGACTTCATCTTTCTGCCATGCTGGATGCTTCCTGCCCTTGAACATCAGAGTCCAAGTTCTTCAACTTTTGGACTCTTGGACTTACACCAAAGATTTCCAGGGGTTCTCAGGCCTTTGGCCACAGACTGAAGGCTGCACTATGGGCTTCCCTACTTAAGAGGTTTCAGGACTCAGACTGGCTTCCTTGCTCCTCAGCTTGGAGACAGCCTATTGTGGGACTTCACCTCGTGATCGTGTGAGTCAACTCTCCTTAATAAACTCCTCTTTATATATACATCTCTCCTGTTAGTTCTGTCCCTCTAGAGAACCCTGACAAATACCAACTATAATATTTTATCAGTAAAAATGCAAAATATATTGGTTTGCATATGGAGTGTAAAAGAGGGGGGCGGAGGTCTAGAAGAGATGAGTCCCTGAGGTGTTGTAAAAAGACACTTAAGGAATGAAACCTTAATACATAAAGAAAGGCACTAACAAGGTATAAGCTAGGGGCACATTTTCAACTCTGTAAGGAAAGTCAGAAGTTTAAAATGTCAAAGATAAAGGGACTTCTTTGGTCCAAGAATACCACAAATACCAAGAAATACAATCCCCAGCCCTTCAGTTAGATAATGTTCTATAATTCCAAAATTATGGAGTGAAAGTACAGCTAGCTTTTAGAGCCAGCCCTCTTCACAGCACATTCACCTTAAGGAGAGATTTTAAGACAAAGCATATTATCCTTTAAAATGAGGCTGAAAAGATATGTTTAGAGGTATCGCTTAGAATGCTTAGTAGAATCAACACAAACTAAGAGGCAGGTGACCTTGCTTCTTGATCTAACTTTGATACCTCTACCTCTCCCACTGTGACCTGGAACAACTCATTTAACTTCTCAGAGTTTCATTGCCATTTGCCAGATGGGACTTTTTAAAATTATCAACAGTAAGAATAGAAACTGATAATTCACATGTGGAGAAATGCATATTTCTTAAACAACTGTTGGAAAAGAATTTATTCTCTAAATAATTTAAAAATGCAACTTAAACCTGAGAAACCACCAAATGTCTGCTAAAGAGTAAGAATGTCTTTAAATGATCATAATCTTTAAGATATAACAATAAAGTTGGATTCACTCATTCAATGCAATCAGCTGCTTAAAAGCAGATATTCTCTCTTCCTTATTTATATATAAATCGCCAGGGCCTGTAAACATTAGTTCAGTAAATATTTGTTCAATCAGTACTAGCCATTGGTGGTGTTGAAAACTGCTATTTGAGAATCAGTATAGCCACATGGAGCACATATTTCTGGTAGAGCCAACAAATTAAGCTTCAAGGTAAAGCATGAGAGAAAATGGTTTGTTTCAGTCTGTCCTGACCTGCCCTCATGTGCCAAACTGTGTATTCTTAACCAGGCATAGGAAAAAGAAGAGAAGACTATTTTATAGTGTGCAGGGAGCCAGAAAGTAGCAGTACCAATCACCTCTAATATGCCAATCTGGGCTCCAAGGTGAAATCCTCTCACTGTTCTGGTGTCCTCCCTTGGGACATGAGGGTGACCTGGGCTGAGGTTTGGTTGTCAGTGAGCCCCAACTTCAATTGATTGTTCAAAAGGGCCAAAGATTCAAGTCATTTTAGCACACAGAACTACCCATCTCCTTATAATATATTCTGTGAGCAGGACAGAATATTCTGATAGTGTCCATTCCCAATCAGAAGCAGGAGTCTCCTCCTGGTCCATCATCTGCACACAGAATTAGTGTGCTTCCTTCTTGTCTCAGTAGTTACTCCCACAGCCACCACATTTGAATCAGAGGTCTAAGTCTTACTGCCTTTTCCTACTTGGACACAAAATTTAATAAACCTGGGAAATAAAGAATGCTTAATCAACAGGCTTTGACTTGTATAGGGTGTTACTTTTATTTTATGACAGAACTCACCATTCATAAACATAAAAACACGTGGTCTCCAACAATTCCATTCCTAAATGTTTTAATCTAAGAAAACAATTCAGAAGTGAAACATCTACAGCAGTATTTCCTATAATAGAATGTAGTGATTCATAAATGTTGATCGGGATGAAAACGGAAGATCCAAGACATTATGTGAGCAGCCAGTTGGAAAACCGAGTGGATGCTGGGGCTGGGGCCACTCACTGATCTAGGGAATGCATAAGGGTGGGCAGGTAGGAGCAGGGCCACATCAGGTGCTGTGCCATTTTAACTGCACTACTGTGGGAGTGGGATAACCTTTTCTAATTTTCACAAGGCCCTACTTACCTGCAGCGGTGAGCATGTATTTTTAACACAAAAGAGTGCCCTGTGGCCTACAGGCAGCTCTGGATGAGAGGGAAAAAGTGTGCTTTCAGTTGTGAGTGTGTTCCGTTTTTGAAACACCTGAGGTATCTAGGGGAATTGCAGGATAGGAAGCAGTGATCAGGACCGAGGTTTAGCTGGAGTTACATAAACGTGGAGCCATCAGTGTGCAGGAGAAGCAGTAACTACCCCATTGTACAGGGCTATATCTTCTATCATGGCTCATTGCACGTAAGAATCATCAATTGTAAGATACAAACTAATTTCAGAGATGTGAGAATGTGAAAAAACGAGCATGTTAGAATTTATATATATGATTAAGGGAAAGAACTGCTATTGTCCCTGGATGCTGTCTGTTTTTTTCAAGAGTATCAAAATTAAAATGAAAACAGAGACAAATCTCTAAATGTAATATTTTATTTGGGAATCACAGAATTGCAATTCAGGGCATACACAGACCAGGCAGTCTTCAGCATGTCCAAAGAACAAAGAGAAGATTGGGAGTTTTATTAGAAAGATCAATGTTATGTACTGTTTTGAAAGAAATCTCATCAGCACTAGAGAAGTTTTTGAAAGCTGTCAAGCTCTGACTGGTAAGTGACGGTGGTAGGTACAATTAGTCTTAGAGTCACACCCAGTCATTTCAGCAGCTACAAGGTAAAACTGCTCTTTGGGTTACAGCAAGCCGTTTCAGCAGCCAGGCTTGTGGAAAATTCAGTTCTTGGAGCAGGTGCTCTGTGCCTCAAGTGATTTTCCTGCCTGCCCTCTTGACTCAGATTTAGTTGGCTATGACAAGAATGACACAATTCATATTATCAACTTTCACAAGAGCCAAATAGAAAAGATATGGGAAGACTATTTGGAGGAACAGATGAACAGCTGGAACAGAAAGGAAGAAGAAGCCTTCAACTGTCCTTGGAGTATGTAGCTCCTTCCTAATTCAACTCACCTTTTCTGTGTTCTCCCTGCTGGCCATTTTTTAAAATTAATTGTTACTTTTATTTCAATAGTTTTTGGAGTATAGGTGGTTTTTTGTTACATAGATAACCAGGTAACCCTGTGGGTGAGTCTTTTATCCCTCACCCACCTCCCAATCTTCCCCTCCAAGTCTCCAAAGTCCATTATATTATTCTTATGCCTTTGCATCCTCATAGTTTAGTTCCCACTTATAAGTGAGAACATATGATATTGATTTTCCATTCCTGAGTTACTTCACTTGGAATAATGGCCTCCAGCTCCACCCAAGTTGCTGCAAAAGACATTATTTCATTCCTTTTTATGGCTCAATAGTATTCAACAGTGTATATATACCATATTTTATTTATCTACCCATGGGTTGATGGGGACTTAGGTTGGTTCCATATGTTTGCAATTATAAATTGTGCTGCTATGAACATGCATGTGCATGTATCTTTTTAATATAATGACTTATTTTTCTCTGAGTAGATATTCACTAGTGGGATTGCTGGATCAAATGGTATTTCTATTTTTTGTTCTTCAAGGACTCTCCATACTGTTTTCCATAGTGGTTGTACTAATATACATTCCCCCCAGCTGAGTAAAATTGTTTTTCACCACATCCACACCAACATCTATTGTTTTTAGACTTTTTAATTACGGACATTCTTGCAGAAGTAAGGTGGTATCTCACTGTGGTTTTAATTTGCATTTCTCTAATAATTTGTGATGCTGAGCATTTTTTTCATTTGTTTGTTGTCCATTTGTATATCTTCTTTTATTAATTGTCTATTTATGTCCTTAGCCCACTTTTTGATGGGATTATTTGTTTTTTTCTTGCTGATTAGTTTGAGTTCCATGTAGATTCTGGATATTAGTCCACTGTCAGATGCATAGTTTGTGAAGATTTTCTCCCACTCTATGGGTTGTCTTTTACTCTGCTAATTCTTTCTTTTGTTGTACAGAAGATTTTTAGTTTAATTATGTACCATTTATTTATTTTTATTTTTGTTGCATTTGCTTTTGGGGTCTTAGTCATGAATTAATTTCCTAAGCCAATATCTACAAGAGTTTTCCCAATGTTATCTTCTAGAATTTTTATGGTTTCAGGTCTTGGATTTAAGTCTTTGATCCATCTTGAGTCGATTTTTGTATAAGGTGAGAGATGAGGATCCAGTTTCATTCTTCTACATGTGGTTTGCCAGTTTTCCCAGCACCATTGATTGAATAGGGTGCCCTTTCCCTAACTTATATTTTTGTATCCTTTGTCAAAGATCAGTTGGCTGTACGTTTTTGGCTTTATTTCTGTGTTCTCTATTCTATTCCATTGGTGTACGTGCCTATTTTTATACCAGTACCTTGCTGTTTTGGTAACTATAGCCTTGTAGTATAATTTGAAGTCAGGTAATGTGATGTCTCCAGATTTGTTCTTTTTGCTTAGTATTGCTTTGGGTATGTGGGCTCTTTTTTGGTTCCATACGAATTTTAGGATTGTTTTTTCTAGTTCTGTAAAGAATGATGATGGTATTTTGATGGGAATTGCATTGAATCTGTAGATTTCTTTGGGCAATATGGTCATTTTCACAGTATTGATTCTTCCCATTCATGAGCATAGGGTGTTTTTCCATTTGTTTGTGTTATCTATGATTTCTTTCAGCAGTGTTTTGTCATTTTCCTTGTAGAGATCCTTCACCTCCTTCGTTAAGTATATTCCTAAGAACTTTTTTTGTAGCTGTTGTAAAAGAGATTGAGTTCTTGATTTGATTCTCAGCTTTGTCATTGTTGATGTACAGCAGTGCTACTGATTTGTGTACATTGAGTTTGTATCCTGAGACTTCACTGAATTCATTTATCAGATCTAGGAGCTTTCCAGAGGAGTCTTTAAGGGTTTCTAGGTATAGGATCATATCATCAGCAAACAGTAACAATTTGACTTCCTCTTTTCCGATTTGGATGCCCTTTATTTCTTTCTCTTGTCTGATTGCTCAGGCCAGGACTTCCAGTACCATGTTGAATAGAAGTGGTGAGAGTGGGCATCCTTGTCTCATTCCAGTTCTCAGGGATAATGCTTTCAACTTTTGCCCATTCAGTACAATGTTGGCTATAATTTTGTCATAGATGGTTTTTATCACTTTGAAGTAAGTCCCTTCTATGCCTATTTCATTGAGAGTTTTTATCATAAAAGGATGCTGGATTTTATCTAATGCTTTTTCCACAACTATAGAGATGATCGTATGTTTTTGTTTTTAGTTCTGTTTATGGGATGTATCACATTTATTGACTTGCATATGTTAAACCACCCCTGCATCCCTGGTATGAAACCTACTTCATCATAATGTCTTATATTTTTGATATGCAGCTGAATTT
The DNA here is from genome assembly GCF_029289425.2 of Pan paniscus. NCBI lineage: Eukaryota > Metazoa > Chordata > Mammalia > Primates > Hominidae > Pan > Pan paniscus. The sequence goes on along the minus strand of NC_073253.2, from coordinate 114,834,568 downwards.
TGTTAGCTAGAATTTTGTTGAGAATTTTTGCATCTATGTTCATCAGGGATATAGGTCTGTAGTTTTCTTTCTTTGTTATGTCTTTTCTTGGTTTTGATATTAGTGAGATACTGGCTTCATAGAACAACTTAGAGAGGATTCTCTAATTCTCATCTTCTGAAATAGTTTCAGTAGGATAGGTACCAATTCTTCTTTAAATGTCTAATAGAATTCAGCTGTTAATCCATCTGGTCCTGGAATTTTTTTTTTTAGCAATTTTTTTTATTACTATTTCAATCTCACTACTTGTTATTGGTCTTTTAGAGTTTCTATTTCTTCCTGGTTTAGTCTAGGAGGGTTGTATATTTCCAGAGGTTTATCCATCTCCTTTAGGTTTTCTAGTTTGTCCACATAAAGCTGTTTACAATAGCCTTGAATGATCTTTTGTATTTCTGTGATATTGGTTGCAGTATCCCAAGTTTTGTTTCTAATTGAGCTTTTTTGGATCTTCTCTCTTTTTTTCTTGGTGAATATTGCTAATGGTCCATCAATTTTGTTTATCTTTTCAAAGAAACGGTTTTTTGTTTCATTTATCTTTTGTATTTTGTTTATTTCGATTTCATTTAGTTCTACTCTGATCTTTGTTATTTCTTTTCTTCTGCTGGGTTTGGGTTTAGTTAGTTCTTGTTTCTCTAGTTTCTTGAGGTGTGACATTATGTTGTCAATTTGTGTTCTTTCATACTTTTTGATGTAGGAATTTAATGCTATGAACTTTCGTCTTGGCACTGCTTCTGCTGTGTCCCAGAGGTTTTGATAAATTGTGTCACTGTCATAATTGATTTCAAAGAATTTTTAAATTTCCATCTTGATTTCATTGTTAACCCAAAAATCAATCAAGAGCAGACTATTTAATTTCCATTTATTTGTACAGTTTTGAGGGTTCTTTTTGTAGTTGATTTCCAGTTTTATTCCACTGTAGTCTGAGAGGGTGCTTGGTATAATTTCAATTTTCTTAAATTTATTGAGACTTTTGTGGCCTATCTTATAGTCCCTCTTGGAGAATGTTCCATGTGCTAATGAGAAGAATGTATATTCTGCAGTTGTTGGGTAGAATGTTCTGTAAATATCTGTTAAGTCCATTTGTTCTAGGATATAGTTTAAGTCCACTGTTTCTTTGTTGACTTTCTGTCTTCATGATCTGTCTAGTGCTGTCAGTAGAATATTGGTCCCCACTATTATTGTCTTGTTTTCTATCTCATTTTCTAGGTCTAGTAGTAATTGTTTTATAAATCTGGGAACTCTTGTGTTAGGATATAAATTTAGGATTGTAATATCTTCCTGTTGGACTAATCCTTTTATCATTATATAATATTTTTCTTTGTCTTTTTTTACTGTTATTGCTTTAAAGTCTGTTTTGTCTGATATAACAATAGCTACGCCTGCTCACTTTTGGTTTTCATTTGCATGAGATATCTTTTTCCACCCATTTACCTTATGTTTATGTGAGTTCTTATGTGTTAGATGAGTCTGTTGGAGACATCAGATATTTGGTTGGTGATTTTTTATCCATTCTGCCCTTTTGTATCCTTTAAGTGGAGGATTTAGGCCATTTACATTCAATGTTAATATTGAGATGTGAGGTGCTATTCTATTCATCATATTACTTGTTACCTAGATACTTTGTTTTTTTCCTTGTGTCTTTGATTATTAAGCTACTCAAGGAGGTACCAGAAAAAGGTGACAACCAACATAAATAAATTAAAAAAATCCAGGATAAGAATGAAAAAGTTTCCAGATAACTAGATATCATAAAGAAAAACAATCAGAACTTCTGGAAATGAAAGACACTCTTAGGAATATACAAAATGCAGTAGAAAGTTTCAAAAATAGACTAGAACAAGTAGAAGAAAGAATGTCAGAGCTTGAAGACAAGGCGTTTGAATTAACCCAATCATAACCCCAAAATAATACAATGAAAAAAACAAAGTATCTAGGTAACAAGTAACATGATGAATAGAATAGCACCTCACATCTCAATATTAACATTGAATGTAAATTTATAGGCCCTATAACATTTATGCTTTCAGGAGGTTCTATTTTGGTGTATCTCAAACTTTTGTTTCAAGATTTAGAACTTCTTTTAGCATTTCTTGTAGTGCGGGTTTGACATCATTTGTTTGTCTGAAAAAGACTTTATCTCTGCTCATTTATGAAGCTTAGTTTTGCTGGATACAAAATTCTTGATGAAAATTATTTTGTTTAATGAGGCTAAAGATAAGACCCCAATCCCTTCTGGCTTATAAGGTTTCTGCTGAGGAATCTGTTGTTATTCTGACAGGTTTTCCAGTATAGATTATCTGATGCTTTTGTCTCACAATTATTAAAATTTTTTCCTTTGTCCTAACTTTAGATAAACTGATGACTATGTACCATGGTGATATTTTTCCAATGAATTTCCTAGGTGTTCTTTGAGCTTTTTGTATTTGCATGTCCAGATCTCTAGCAAAGTCAGGGAAGTTTTCCTCAATTATTCCCTCAAATAAGTTTTCCAAACTTTTAGACTTCTCTTCTCCCTCAGAAATACCAATTATTCTGAGAATGGCATGAACCCGGGAGGCAGAGCTTTCAGTGAGCCGAGATCACACCACTGCACTCCAGCCTGGGCAACAGAGTGAGACTCCATCTCAAAAAAAAAAAAAAAGAAATACCAATTATTCTTAGGTTTGGCCATTTTACATAATCCCATATTTCTTGGAGACTTTGTTCAGTTTTTAAAATTCTTTTTTCTTTGTCTGATTGGGTTAATTCAAATGCCTTGTCTTCAAGCTCTGACATTCCTTTTTCTACTTGTTCTAGTCTATTTTTGAAACTTTCTACTGCCTTTTATATATTCCTAAGAGTGTCTTTCATTTCCAGAAGTTCTGATTGTTTTTATGATATCTAGTTCTCTGGAAACTTTTTCATTCATATCCTGGACTTTTTAAATTTATTTATGTTGGTTTTCACCTTTTTCTGGTACCTCGTTGAGTAGCTTAATAATCAACCTTCTGAAGTCTTTATCTGGCATTTCAGAGATTTGTTCCTGATTTGGATCCATTGCTGGAGAGCTAGTGTGATATTTTGGGGGGTGTTATAGAACTCTGTTTTGTCATATTAGCCAGATTTACTTTTCTGCTTCCTTCTCACTTGGGTAGACTATTTCTTCAAATTGTTCTTGAATTTATTTTTAATTGGATTGTGTTTTTTTTAAGCATATGACTTTAATGCTTATAGTTTATTTTAGCCTAATTTGATTCTTGGTGCTTTTAAGAGTGAACACTCTGTATGAATTCCTTAGTTACAGAGAGTCTTGTGCACTGGCTTTCCCAGATGCTGGTTGTAGTAGTTATATACTTGGTGCATGGGCAAGTTCACTGTCTCCTATAGGGTTGGAATGGCAGGGATCTCTTGAAGCTTATCTCATTCTCTCAAGGTATACAGTTTCTTTATTTATCTACTTTTTCCCCAGTATTTTATTTACTGAGTTGATGATTCAGGCTTTAGACCAATTAGGGGAGGTGTCCTTGGGTAAGCACTGGTAGTAGCTAAGGCAGATGTGTAGATGTAATACCCAATGGTTGGCAGAGGTCCCAGGCTTGATGAAGGTGTCCGGGGGAGCTCCCAGTGAGATGTGCTGAGGTTTTATCAGGGTGAAGGGTGGGAGCTACCTCAGCTCCTCTGCCAGGCCCCTGTTGACCATTATTAAAGTGATAGATAATGAAGTAAAAATAATCAAATTATTATGATACAGAGGGTTTCTATCTATATGATACAGAGGGACAAAGATTCCAAATGAAACATGAATAAAGGAAATGTAAGAAATAAAATCAAAGCAAAAAGTTAAATTAATGAATACAGTTTAGATGAAGAAAATGAAACCTTACAGATACACTGCAATCATCTTTGATAACTTCTGCACGCTCATTCAACAGAAGCAACCACTCTCATGAAGCAGGTGTGGATCCTCTCCAGTCCATGCTTTATCCCTTTATTACATGTAAATATAGCCATAGAAAGTATAATGTTTTTAAATTTTTACATGAATTGCATCATTCTACACATTTCTGGAGCGATTTTTTTTATTTTGGCCAACAATTGTGTTTTAGTTGGTTATATATTTGGGACCACAAACATGTCTACTATGAAACTGGAATATTTGCCTTCTAATTAAACAAGAAATAACTATATAATAACTATCAGGATCAAAGTGTCCACACAGAACAGTAGCAGATGCAGGTGACTGCTGGACCTCTTCCCAGCCTCTAGCTCCCTAAGGTGGGCACCATATCCAGGGACAGAGTCCACACAGGAAGGATCCTGAAGCATCTGAGAACACAGCCACACTCTTGTCATGCCATTGCCCTTCTATTCTTTCCTTATAACATCATGTAAGAGGGCACAGCGTGTTTCCCATGCTGAACCCTGCTCTGCTCACTCCACACACCTTCCGACACCCACCATGGACACAGTTCAGCAGCTGGAAGAAAGAGGGCACCTGATGGACAGCAAAGGCTTTGATGAATAATAAATACATGAAGGAACTAGGAGTGGGACTAGCCCTCTGCGAAAAAAAGGGTGCTATGGCCAAAAAAGATTGTATTAGCTTTTTTGATGGCAAAAACCTCACCATAAAAATGGAGAGTACTTTAAAATCGTACAGCTTTCTCACACTCAGGGGAGGGAAATTCAAAGAAACTACAGGTGACAGTGGAAAAACTCAGACTGCACCTTTACATATGGCACATTGTTTCGACATCAGAAGTGGAATGGAAAGGAAGGCAAAATAAGAAAATTGAAAGACAGGAAATTAGTGGTGGACTGCATCATAAACAATGTCACCTGTACTCAGATCTATGAAAAAGTAGAATAAAAACTCCATCATCACCTTGGACAAGAATTAGTTCTCAGAATGAACAAGCTCAGTTCAATGGACAAATCCCCTTACTACTGCTTTTTTTGTCATTACTGTATTCAATTACCTTTATCAAAAACATTTTACATGCAACTATTTCAAAGTGTTGGTTTAATTAGAACCCTCTCCAGTCCATGCTTTATCCCTTTATTACATGTAAATATAGCCATAGAAATATGGCTTTGATTAATAAATAATTGTATTTGTATAAAAGAAAGAGAGAATAAGAAAGAAAGAGAAAGAAAGAAAGAAAAAAGAAAAGAAAGAGAAATCATGTAATAGAATGTTAGAATATTAACAAATATATCAGTTAGAACACAACCTCATGTGTCAGTACCCTAGGGTCCCTGAACACCATCCCTGACTCAGGCTTTCCAGCATGCTTGTATCACTCAGTGCAATCCCTGACTCTGATTTTAGTACATGTCTATTTATATATCTGTTTCCTTTCCCTTTTCCACTTGTACTCACGAGTGCCACGAGGACAATGTTAAATAGTAGTAGTGACAGTGGACTTATCTTCCTGTCTATAATGAAATGTCCTTTGTATTTTACCATTAAAGGACAAGGGAGAGATAGAACAATCACTCAACTTAGGTTAAAGAAGTATCCCTTTATACCTATCACATTAAATGTCTTTATCAGCAACAAAAAAAGAAAACTTCAGGCCACAATCCCTGATGAACATTGATGCAAAAAATACTGACAAATCGAATCTGGCAGCACATCCAGAAGCTTATCCACCACGATCAAGTTGGCTTCATCCCTGGGATGCAAGGTTGGTTCAACAGGCAAATCAATAAACGTAATTAATCACATAAACAGAACTAAAGACAAAAACCACAAGATTATCTCAATAGACACAGAAAAGGCCTAATTCAACATCCCTTCATGTTAAAAACTCTCAATAAACTAAGTATTGATGGAACGTATCTCAAAATAATGAGAGACATTTATGACAAGCCCACAGCCAATATCATACTGAATAGGCAAAAACTGGACGCATTCCCTTTGAAAACCAACACAAGACAAGAATGCCCTCTCTCACCACTCCTATTTAACATAGTATTGGAAGTTCTGGCCAGGGCAATCAGGCAAGAGAAAGAAATAAATGGTATTCAGGATGGGCATGGTAGTTCATGTCTGTAATCTCAGCAGTTTGGGAGGCCATGGTGGGCAGATCACGTGAGCCCAGGAGTTCAAGACCAGCCTGAGCAACATGGCAAAACCCTGTCTCTCCCAAAAATGCAAAAATTAGCTGGGCGTGGTGGCACATGCCTGTAGTCCCAGCTACTCAGAAGGCTGAGGCAGGAGGATCACTTGAACCCAGAAGGCAGAGGTTGCAGTGAGCCAATATCATGCCACTGGACTCCAGCCTGGATGACAGAGCGAGACACTAAGAAAGAAAGAGAGAAAGAGAGAGAGAGAAAAGAAAGAAAGAAAGAGAGAGAGAAAGAAAGAAAAAGAAAGAAAGAAAGAGAAAAAAGGAAGGAAGGAAGGAAGGAAAGAAGGAAGGAAGGAAGGATTTGAATAGGAAGAGAGAAAGTCAAACTCTCTCTGTTTGCAGATGACATGATCATATATCAGAAAATCCCATTGTCTCTGCCCAAAAGCTCCTTAGGCTGATAAGCAACTTCAGCGAAGTCTCAGGATACAAAATCAACATGCAAAAATCACAAGCATTCCTATACACCAACAAAAGACAAGCAGAGAGCCAAATCATGACTTAACTCTCATTCACAATTGTTACAAAGAGAATAAAATACCTAGGAATACAGCTAACAAGGGATATGAAGGAACTCTTCAAGAAGAATTACAAAGCACTGCTCAAGGAAATAAGAGGGGACACAAACAAATTGAAAAACATCCTATGCCCATGGATACAAAGAATGAATATTGTGAAAATGGTCATACCGAACAAAGTAATTTATAGATTTAATGCTACTCCCATTCAACTACCATTGACATTCATCACAGGATTAGGAAAAACTACTCTAAAATTCATATAGAACCAGAAAAGAGACCGTATAGCCAAGACAATCCTAAGCAAAGAGATGCTGGAGGCATCATGTTACCTGATTTCAAACTACACTACAAGGCAAACATGAACCTGATCACAACAGCATGGTACTGGTACCAAAACAGATACATAGACCAATGGAAGAGAATAGAGACCTCAGTAATAAGACCACACGTCTATAACCATTTGATCTTCGACAAACCTGAGAAAAACAAGCAATGGGGAAAAGATTCCCTATTTAACAAATGGTGCTGGGGGTGCTGGCTAGCCATATGTAGAAAATGGAAACTGGACCCCTTTCTTACACCTTATACAAAAATCAACTCAAGATGGATTAAAGACTTAAATATCAAAACCCAAACTATAAAAACCCTAAAGAAAATCTAGGCAATACCATTCAGAACAGAGGCACAGGCAAGGATTTCATGATGAAAACACCAAAAGCAATTGCAACAAAAGTAAAAATTGATGAATGGAATCCAATTAAACTAATGAGCTTCTGCACAGCAAAAGAAACTATCATCAGAGTGAACAGACAACCTACAGAATGGGAGAAAATTTTTGCAATCGCTCCATTTGACAAAGGTCTAATATCCAGAATCTATAAGGAACTTAAGCAAATTTACAAGAAAAAAACAACTCCATCAGAAAGTGGGCAAAGGATATGAACAGACACTTTTCAAAAGAAGACATACATGGGGCCAACAAACATGCAAAAAAGCTCAGCATCACTGATCATTAGAGAAATGCAAATCAAAACCACAATGAGATACCATCTCACAACAGTCAGAATTGTGATTATTAAAAAGTCAAGAAACAACAGATGCTGGGGAGGCTGTGGAGAAATAGGAAGGCTTTTACACTGTTGGTGGGAGTGTAAATTAGTTCAACCATAGCGGAAGATAGTGTGGTGATTTCTTAAAGACCTAAAACCATAAACACCATTTGACCCAGCAATCCCATTACTGGGTATATACCCCAAGGAATATAAATCATTCTATTTTCTGTGCACATTTATGTTCATTGCGGCGCTATTCACAATAGCAAAGACATGAAATCAACCAAAATGCCCATCAATGATAGACTGGATAAAGAAAATATGGCATATATACACCATGGAATACTATGCAGCCATAAAAAGGAATGAGATCATGTCCTTCGCAAGGACATGGATGGAGTTGAAAGCCATTATCCTCAGCAAACTAACACAGGAAAATAAAACCAAACACCGCATGTTCTCACCTGTAAGTGGGAGCTGAACAATGAGAACATATGAACACAGGGAAGGGAACAACACAAACTGAGGCTTGTCAGGGGAGGCAGGTAGAGGGAGAGCATCAGGAAAAATAGCTAATGCATGCTGGGCTTCATACCTAGGTGATGGGTTGATAGGTGCAGCAAACCACCATGGCACATGTTTACCTATGTAACGAACCTGCACGTTCTGCATATGTATTCCAGAACTTAAAATAAAATTAAATTAAAAGCAAATGATGCTGAATTTTAAGTGCTTTTTCCAAATCTATGAAGATAATATAAATTTTTCTCCTTGTCCCCAGTAGCTCACCATGATCAAATAGCGGTTAGTACTCTGCATCGCAATCTATTAATGTGATTAATCCTATTAATGGAGTTTCCAATATTGAACCATAAGGGGTATGCTTTTAATTTGCTATTAGACACTTTTTTTAAAGGCCATTAGTCCATACTTTCTTTTGATTCTGTCACCTTTGAAGTTTTAGTATTGTTATTATATCAACTTAATGAACAAACATGGTAGCTCTCATTCTGTGCCCTCTGGAACAACAGAAGTAAGATTGGCATTATCTGTTCATTAAGGTTTTGGCTGAATTCACATGTGAATCTGAGGCTTAGGAACTCAGGGAGAATAGTCGTTTCTCAAACTTTCTCAAATTCTATTCTTCTTCTTGAGACAGGGTCTCACTCTATCATGGGTTGGGGTGCAATGGCATGATTACACCTCACTGCAGCCTCCACCTCCCGGGCCCAATTGATCCACCTGCCTCAGCTTCCCCAGTAGCTAGGACTACAGGCATGTGCCAGGCTGGCAAATTTTTTCATTTTTTGGAGAAAAGAGTTTCACTATGTTGCCTAGGCTGGTCTTGAATTCCTGGATTCAAATGATCCTCCCACCTCAGCCTCCCAAAGTGCTGGGATTACAGGTGCGAGCCACAATGGCCAGCCTCAAATTCTTTTATGTCAAGCCATCTGTTTAGATTTTCTATTTTGTGTCAATGATGTAAAAAAATCATTACATTTATACAGCATTTGAAGTTCATTGGCATACAGTTAAGCAAAATACTCTCTTTTTTAAAAATTAATTAGGTAAGATTGTGAGTTAGCTATTTATTAGACTTTGTAAAGATCAGCCTGTTGATTTGTTTGTTCATTTAATTATTTATTTATGCTAGATTTTTTATTTTCAACTCTCTTCTTTTTCTGCTTTTATTATAAATAATTCCTTTCCTCCACTTTCCTTGGGTTTGTTGTTCTTCTAACTTACTAAGTTGAATGCTTAATTCATTTATTTATATTCCTATAATTAGTATAAGAATTTTAAACTATGAAATTTTCCTTTGATTACTGCTTTAACTGTATCCTGCAGTGTTATACCATTTCCATATATTCCCGTATGCAGACATAATTTTATAAAATAAATGTAATAATATGCAAGCTTTGTTAATATACCTTTTTCCGTCTCCTTTTGCTTGGTCTCCCTTTCTCCCTCCACTCCTCTCCCCTCCACTATAATCACCATACCCTAACTGCCACGGTAATCTTTGCTAACGACATAATGTGTCGGGATACATGTTTCCTATAGTGAAAAATCTTTCTCTGTCATTCTGCTTTAGGTGTGTATTATTTTATAGCATATAGTTGAATTTTCTTTTTTTATGTCACTATTGTATTTTCCCAATATTTAAATTGCAAAAATGTTTGAAAATACAGTAAACCTGAAAGAATTTTACACTAAGCACCTCTATAACCACCTCCTGAATAATTAACATTGTACTATTGTTACCAGTGGAGGGTGTCCAGGTACTTGGCGTTTTGAACAAAGAATTGGACAAAATGCACAAACAAAGGAAGGAAAAAATGAAGCAACAAAAGCAGAGATTTATTGAAAACAAAAGTACACTCCACAGGCTGGGAGTGGGCTTGAAGACAGGGGCTCAAAAGCCCTTTTACAGAATTTTCTGGGGCTTAAATACCCTCTAGAGGTTTCCCATTGGTTACTTGGTGTGCGCCCTATGGAAATGAAGATGGCACACAACTACTTCAGAGGCTGAAGTGAAGTTACAAAGGTTACACCCTACGCAAGCATGTGATTGGTTGCGGAAAGCAACCAAACAGAGGCTAAAGTGAAGTTACAAGGTTATACTTCTAAGCAAACGAAGACTGGGCCTGCAGTCAGTCTGATTGGTTGTGGAAAGTCAGAGGCTGAAGTGAAGTTACAAAGTTACACAAACTTACAAAATTACACTCCCATGCAAATGTCCGATTGGTTGCAGAAAGCAACCAATCACAGATATTTTCAATTTTCCATCTGCCACGCAGAAAAAGGCGGGGAGGAGGGGTTGCAAAGGGAGTAGTCTCCAATTTTTTTGTTACTTATGTGTGGAAAGTTGGGGTTTTCCTTTTGATTCAGTTCTAGGAAGTCAGCGTGAATTGGCCTTAGGTTCCTTGCCTCCAGACTCCATTTTCCTGCCTCATTACGCTTGTGGCGTCACATCTGTCCATCTGTCTATCTCTCTATACATCCCTCTTATTTTTTTATGCATTTCAAAGTAAATTGCAGATATCAGTGCACTTTATCCTTTAGTGCTTTGGCATGCATATCATGGATGAGAGTTTAATATTTGTTTATAGTTTTTTCTCTTAAGAAAAATTTATATATACAATCAAAGGTATAAATCTTCAGTGTAAAACTCAATGTGTTTTGACAAATGTATTTACCTGTGTAATTCAAATTCCTATTCAAGATGTAGGATATAACTACCAGAGTTCTCTCATGGTCCTTCCCAAGCAATCCAATCTTTCCTCCTCAGCGCAACCACTTTCTGAACTTTTCCACCATATTTTAATTTTCTTGTTCTAGAATGCCATATACTTTTTTTCCTTGTTTTTGAGATGGAGTCTCGCTCTGTCTCCCAGGCTGGAGTGCAGTGGCACGATCTTGGCTCACTGCAAGCTCCGCCTCCTGGGTTCATGCCATTCTACTGCCCCAGCCTCCCGAATAGCTGGGACTACAGGCGCCCGCCACCACGCCTGGCTGATTTTTTGTATTTTTAGTAGAGACGGGATTTCACTGTGTTAGCCAGAATGGTCTTGATCTCCTGACCTCGTGATCTGCCTACCTTGGCCTCCCAAAGTGCTGGAATTACAGGCGTGAGCCACCGCGCCTGGCCATTCAGTATATTTTTGAGACTTATTCATGCTGCTTAACATAAAACTATTTATTTTAGAGATGTAGGGGCAGTGGCTCTTCACAGGCATGAGCATTGCACACTGCAGCCTCGAGCTCCTGGGCTTAAGCGATCTTCCTGCCTCAACCTCCTAAGTAGCTGTGACTACATGTGCACACCACTGAACCTGGCTAGTTAACTTTTTAAATGGTTGAGTAGAATCCCACTGTATCATATACCATCATCTGTTTATCCATTCCCTAGTGGATGGATTTTAGCTACTAAAAACAAAACTGTTGTAAAAATTCTTATATAAGCCTTTTTGTAATATGTTTTCATTTCTCTTGAGAAAATAGCCAGAAATTGAATTGACTCACAGGAAAAGTGTATACTAGTTATAAAAAAAATGCTAAAACTTTTTCTAGACTGGTCATACCATTTTACACTGCTACCAGTGTATAAGACTTTCAGTTGATCCACATGCTTACCAAGATTTGGTATTGTCAGTCTTTTTAACTTTAATCATCTCAGTTAGTATGTAATGGTAGCTTACTATGGTTTTCATTTTCATTTCCCTGACTTCTCATGGTGTTGAGTACTTCTAATGTGACACGTGGCATGTCCTAATCATTTGCCCATTTTTAAAAATTGGGTTATTAATGAGCCTTACTATTTTTAATATTTAAAAAACAGTGGGAGGAATGGGATAAATTGTATGCATGGTAGTTCCAACATCTCAACAAGAATCGCAAGTTGTATGCCAATCATTTTGTTTCATTAATATACTTTATTTGGTTTAAAGATTATGAGATAGAAAGAGCCTTAAAGGAACAGGAAGCATATGAAAAGACAAGTTAAATGATGAGCAAAGTGACTTAAAATAGCTATTCTCTAATGGTGAAAATTCTACGTGAACATATTTAAATAAGAATGGCAAAAACAAAGCTCCATTAGTAAGCAAAATATAAATAAGCAACCTTTTTAAGTATTTGTTTCTTGACCCTAGTTCTGTCCCTTGACATTCATAATTGAAAAAATTTTCCTGAAAGGCATTCATACTTTCATAAATTGTTTAAGGCAAATAAATATGACAGTTCTTTTGGCTGGAACCACCATCTTCCAGTAATTCACCAAAATGATGAAGACAAAGGCAAAGAGGAGAGGCACCCGATATATGGTCTCTAAGCGTTTTAGAAAACAAGAGTTTTTCCTTTGGCCACGTATATGCAAATCTATAAGAAAGGTGATATTGTAGACATCAAGGGAATGGGTACTGTTCAAAAAGGAATGCCCCACAAGTGTTATCATGGCAAAACTGGAAGAGTCTACAGTGTTACCTGGCATGCTGTTGGCCTTATTGTAAACAAACAAGTTAAAGGCAAGATTCTTGCCAAGCGAATTAATGTGCGTATTGAACACATTAAGCACTCTAAGAGCCAAGATAGTTTCCTGAAACGCGTGAAGGAAAATAATCAGAAAAAGAAGCCAAAGACAAAGGTACCTGGATTCAACTGAAGCGCCAGTCTGCTCCACTCAGCGAAGTACACTGTGAGAACTGATGGGAAGGAGCCTGAGCTGCTGGAACTTATTCCCTATGAATTCATGGCATAGTAGGTGTTAAAAAAATAAAAGACCTCTGGACTGTAAAAATGTTTCTACTCATTGAGTAGAAGTGTGGTGTCCTCTTCCCGAAAGAAATATTTAAAGCAAATTTTAATTGTCCTTATCCATTATGTAATGTCTTTACTATTCCAATTTAATGTATTTCTTGCTCAAAGAGGTGAGGTGGCTTACTGTGGAACATATTACTCAATTGGTTAGAAAACAGCCAGATATTATTTATGAAATATTTGTACTGGTTTGAAGATAGTCCCACTAAATCATCATGGAAGAAATAAAATAATTTACAAAAAGTTTTTAAAAATTAAATTTTTAAAAAAAATAAAGATGACAGTTGAAAATTTTGTTTTCTAAACCAATGGCTCTCAGCACCTATATCCAGGTTCCACCCTGCAAGCTAAATCCAGTTCCTAGCCTGTTTTTTGTCCAGCTAGCAAACTAAGAATGGCTTTTTCAATTTTAAGTTTTTGTGTTTTTTTTTTTTTTAAGAAATACGGTACAGAGACCAAATGTGGCCCACAACGCCAAAAGTCTTTACTGTGTGGCCCTTTACAGAAAATGTATGCTGACCCCTGATTTAACCCATCATTGTTCTTTACTGACAGTTCTGTAACTTCAAGAGATTAAGGTGTATAGAGCTGTTCAACCTCACTTCAAATGACACTTCTTAGTCTGTTTTCTGGGTTAATTTTATGACTTCTCCCATGCTGCCTACAAAAACTACCCCCAGCCAGTGCTCCCTGCAACAACACATGGTTCTTTCTACTTGACTGTTTTTCCATTCTTGTGAGCTGTAGGCTTAAAAGTTACGTAACCAAGCTTCTTAAAAGATGGATTTTGAATGAAGCTACAAACAGATCTTACATGGTTAAATTTTGAATTTTAGTGCCTCAACACTCGGCAATCTCAGGTATCTTTTTTTTTAAGCTATGTTAACCCTGATGTCTAGAAATCACTTAATTGGGCAACTTCAACCAAGATACCATGTATACATGTAATATAAATCTAGACTCATTTTTAGCTAAGGCTTGCAATTTCTGTATTTTGCCTATTTATGCATTGTAAAATAGGTTATTTTCTCTCCTCTCCCCTCATAAAAATAGCTTAGTCCACATTGACCTAAAATGTTCTTCTCTTCAGAAAATCACTTTCCATAACTGTCAGCTTTTGAAGTTTCTGAACTTCAGAATTTCTCAGTGGAACTGGATCATCTTTCAGTTTTTCTGCTTTATTTGTTGACCTAACAGGCAAAGTTAAAATGTTGGGGTAATACTATTCAAATCTATTTATTTCCAATGAAAAAAGAATCAGCTTTCTTATTGTTTGCTTTAAAATATATACAAAGTTCTGTGAGAAGTCAAGAGATTATTCTGTTAGGCTCGATTGAGAACAGTCTCACACAGGTGACACTTGGAAGGCTTAGGGATATATAGTTTACCTGATGTTAAGGTAAAGAAGCAAATTAAGAGAGCTAAAGAACCTGTGGGGTGGATATTTGAGATTTGGCTTTCCAGTCCTCCAAATTTCCTGATATCACACCTGATTTGCTCTTAGGCCATGTGGCTTGGTTGGGGCTGATCCTATCAGTGTAGAAAAAGAGCTAACAAAGCAGACCTTGAGCCTGCTGCCCTTAGAATGCTTCTGAGGTTGATGCCTGGCTGGTATCTGGGAACTTAAATTTTGGGAAGCTTCCCACCATTCCCTCACTGAGTGGCTCTCTGTGCCATGTTTGTACAAACAATGTGGTTTATGCTAAACACCTGCTTTCCTCCTGAGTCTGGAATTGGGGGATGTGTTCAGGTAGAGGAGCCCATGTGAATAAGACCCCAGTAAAAACCTGGGGAACTGACTCTCTAAATGAACTTCACTGGTAGTCAAAGGAAATCACAAAAGAGACAAGTAGAAGTCAGATTAACAGGTTCATTAAGAAGTTAATATATTTCTTATTGAAAGGTAAGAAGAATTAAGGAAGATGGGGCATTTGATAATACTAAATATTACAGAAGGGTTAAGGAGCATGACTGGTAAGTTGCCAAATTTGGATATGAGTAGTTCTCTGACCATAAATATTGACAGAGATGTGTAAGAAAATTAAAACATAACTTCCTTAAGTTTTAAGTATCTAGGGTATATAATCAACACTTTCATTAACATACAGTGGCATTTATTTTAATATGCTATTTCTATTGGACACGAAAGCTTTCCCAAGCTCAATATAAATAACTATTTAGTACAATAATAGACCAACATTAAAAATACTGCCATTGACTATTCACAATAGCAAAGACTTGGAACCAACCCAAATGTCCAACAATTAACTCAATTAATTCAATTGGCATAACAACAGAGCACTCTGAATTAAATTTAAAAATACAGTTCATGAGACAAAGGCATAATTGCCAAAAATATAATTTCTTCCTATGCCTTCTACTTATTCTGTTCACTCATTAAAATAAGTAACATATTGAGGTCTTCTACTGTTCCATCACTGTTCTAAGTATCACAGTTCCAAATTTCTGAAACCTTCTCCCCTGATCCCTGAATTTGCATTCTTGTTTCCTCAAATAAAGTGTGCTGAGTTCTACAAAGCCCCATTCAGGATTGAAAGACATATTCCTCAGCATGATAGTGGTACAAAACAGACATACTGAGCAACGTAACTAAATAGGGAACTCAGAAATAAGACTGCACACCTACAACCATCTGATCTTTATCAAACTTGACAAAAACAAGCAATGGAAAAAAGATTCTCTAATAGGTTTAATAAATGATGCTGTGAGTGCTGGTTAGCCACATGCAGAAAATTGAAACTGGACCCCTTTCTTACACCTTATACAAAAACTAACTCAAGATAGGTTACAGACTTAAATGTAAAAACTCAAAACTATAAACCCTAGAAAAAAATCTAGGCAATAACATTCAGGGCATAGGCATGGGCAAAGATTTCATGACAAAAACGCCAAAAGCAATTGCAATAAAAGCAAAAACTGGCTAATGAGATCTAATTAAACTAAAGAGCATCTGCACAGCAAAAGAAACTATCATCAGAGTGAACAGACAACCTACAGAATGGGAGAAAATTTTTGCAATCTATCCATCTGACAAAGGTCTAATACCCATAGTGTACAAGGAACCTAAACAAATGTACAGGAAAAAAACAACCCAACTAAAAAGTGGGCAAAGGACATGAACACATACTTCTCAAAAGAAGACACACATGTGGCCAACAAACATGAAAAAAAGTTCAACATCACTGATCATTAGAGAAATCAAATCAAAACCACAATGAGATACCATCTCATGCCAGTCAGAATGGCGATTACTAAAAAATCAAGAAACAACAGATGCTGGTGAGGCTGTGAATAAATAAGAACACTTTTACACTGTTGGAGGGAGTATAAATTAATTCAACCATAGTGGAAGACAGTGTGACAATTCCTCAAAGACTTAGAGGCAGAAATACCATTTGACCCAGCAATCCCATTACTGGGTATTTACCCAAAGGAATATAAATCATTCTATTATAAAGGTACATGCATACAAATGTTCACTGCAGCACTATTCACAATAGCAAAGACATGGAATCAACCCAAATGCCCATCAATGATAGACTGGATAAAGAAAATGCGGTAGCTATATACAATGGAATACTCTGCAGCCATAAAAAACAGTGAGATCATATCCTTTGCAGGGACATGGATGGAGCTGGAGGCCATTATCCTTAGCAAACTAACGCAGGAACAGAAAACCAAACACCGCATGTTTTCACTTATAAGAGGGAACTGAATGATGAAAACACATGGACACATGGTGGGGAACAACTCACACTGGGGCCTGTTGCAGGGGTGAAGGTGGGAGGAGGGAGAGCATCAGCAAGAATAGCTAATGGATGCTGGGCTTAATATCTAGATGATGGTATGAGCTGTGCAGCAAACCACCACGGCACACGTTTACCTATGTAACAAACCAGTACATCCTGCACATGTACCCCTGAACTTAAAAGTTTTAAGGAAAAAAAAAAAAAGACATATTCCCCCAACTGCTGTGCAAGCCAACTCCAGGAATTGCTCTGCCGCTTTGACCAAGGTCATGGCCCCATTGCAGGGCAGGTCATAACCAATGACTACTTGCCTCAGGACAATTCTGAATGGCCATCCCAGCTTCAGAGCTCCCCAAACGATCAGTCCAGGCCTTATGGTAACTGCAACCACAGCCTAATGTCTCCATCTGCCCAGCTCTGCTTCCTTTGCTTCTCCTGGCAGGTGCTGCTCATAAAAGCACCTCCCAAATCAACTTCCTGCACATGAATCTCCATCTCAAAGTCAGCTTCCTGGGAAACTCAGCCCATACTAGCCACCCACACATATTCTCCTCAGCTGTGTTACCTGATTGAAATTTACTCCATCTCTGAGCTTAGCATACCACCTGCTGCTGGTCACCTCTGCAGCCAACTCATCCAAAGAGCATTTCCCAGTGCACTTCATCAGAGCTAAATGCTAAGGAAAACAGTGATGTGGCAGTACTTGCTAGTGACCATCTCTCTGATTTGAGACTTCTGATTCTTCAAGAAAGCTACACTTGGTAGATTTATAAACATTATATGTAGTAAAGAATTTCCAGCAAAGGGGAGGGGAGAAGAAAGAAAACTATTTGGGAGCACAAAGACTTTTCTCTTGCTTTAAAACAGAATACTATCAGAACAAAGTATGAAAAATGAGTGCATACATGGAAATTCACATAAAAACTGGGGTATCAATAAATAAAAAAACAGAAAATCACAAAAAAACAAAGGTATCAAAGGCCTTTATTGATTTAATTTTCCTTTCAACTTATCAATGCTATCACAAATTCTAAGGAAACAGGACTTGGGCAAAATTTTTTTATTATGAAGATACACATCTAAGAACAGAAAGATAATTATGTGCTAGCTTATATATAGTTCCTTGTAAAAATAATGATACATGAAAAATTAGTAGAAAATGAAAATCTGCAGTTATCTGGTATCTGAAAATGTTAAGCAATTTCCCCTGCATCTTAGTTCTAATCACTTTTGCAGAATAATCAAGCATATTTGGGTGAAGAGAGTATTTAATGATTCCATTTTTATTAATAGTGTAGTGTGCCCTTCAGAGCTTGGCATAGTCTTTAAGAATCATCTGAAGTTTCTGGCTCAGCATGATGTTCCCTCTGGCCTTCAGCCTGCCACTAAAGAATGCCTGCAAGGAGAGGAGGGAAAAAGAGTGCCAACTGTTACCATGTTATAGTTTATTTCTTTTTTTTTTTTTTTAAGATTATTCAGACTGAATACAATTGAGCTAATAATTCTGGACAACAAAGGCAACCTTTATTTAGCAATGACAATTTAATAACTATAGATAGCACATTTTTTTAGACATCTAAAAAAAGAAAAATCACTCCTGTGTATTTTAGAAAACTATACAATAATTTATCTGAACTCATGGATCTGGGAGTTCTGTTTCAACCTACGTTTCTGGCTTTACTTTATGTTCTTACAATTTGAGACCATATTAATAAAAGGCTACACTGTATTCCTAATAAAAATATTCAATTCAGAACTTCTAAAAGCAGATTTAAAATATTTACTACAGTTTCATGAACTAGAAAGCCACGAAATGACAAATTAGAGAATATAACACAATGTTGAATAGATCACAGCTGTAGCATCAGAATGCCTGAGTTAAAATCCAGGCTCTGCCCCTTAATAGCAAGGTGAGCTTGAGAAAATGCTTAGATACGTGGCCTCTGTGAGCTTCAATCTCATCTATAAAAGGCATAACAACAGTCCCTAAATAACACAACTCTATTGTGCGTGTTAAATAAAATAATGTGTACAGTGCTTAGCTTAGTAGTTTGACATGTGATGAGAGTATTAATTCATCATTATTACCAAGCAAAAGCTGGTGTGTTAAAAATGAAGGGTTCCTGTAGCAGTTTTGTATCTAACCTGATACAGAAACTGGTGCAAGTTCCTTAAGTTCTCCTTCAGTGTAAATTCCCTATCAGTAAAATAAAAATAATCAATCATAGTTTTGATAGCTTACATAAAATATGAAGTGAAAAAGCCTCTAGATTTCTAGCTAAATGGAAAAAATAGTGATACCTATATACACTGAGCATTACAAAGCAGCTCCACAAATATAATCTCATTTAAGAATTATAGCTGTCAATTTGAAGTGGGCACATCAGCAGTTCTTACCCCAGTTGACAGATGAGAAACTGAATTTCAGAGAGCTTATTAAATAACCTGCTCAAGTCTACAGAGCCAGCAAGAAGTAGGGCCAGGGCTTAAACTCAGGTGTTCTTTGCTCAGCAATGCTTGTTAACAATACTTGTTAACTAGCAGCACTTAGTCTCAGAAGCAAACCCTCGTGAACTGGAGAAAAGGCAACAACTTTTTATTCCAGAAATAGTCAGAGAGAGCTCATTCAGTCACAATCAAATGCATTCAAACAGGAGACCAGAATTTCAAAACTAAGATTTCTTTCACTATGCAGTTACAAAAAACAAACAAACAAAACGATGGTCTGCAACTCATGCAGGGAAGGAGTCAGTACTTAGGCCAGCCTGCTATGTACTAAACTCTGAAAGAGATTTACAACCTAAAACAAGAACACCTGATTACTAGAAGTAAAAATATCAATTTTGGACATTTTTGAGCAGAAGAATTTTGTACATAAATCTTTCCTCCTATCTATTTTCTTATTTCTTAAAGCCCTTAACCATATGTCCATATTGCCAGTTTCCAAACTCTGCACTGCCATGCACCAGACATCACAGCAAACTCTCTCAGGGACACTTTCCCAATACTGTTAATTTGGGAGGGAAATACAGTCATACTGGTTGAACACAAAAAACTAACTGTTTCGAACTACTTCATAAATGAAACTGTTAGGTATATGGTTTGGCCTAGGAGTGCCATGCAAAAAGTAGTAAGACTATAAACTGCCATAAAGGAGGAAGGTCTGGAAGCACTGTGCTTTCCAGAAAGGCTATACCACCTACTGATTGATTGACACAGGGTCTTGCTCTGTCACCCAGGCTACAGCTGCATGATCACACTCACTGCAGCCTAAGCCTCCTGGGCTCAAGTGATCCTCCCAACTCAGCCTCTCAAGTAGCTGGGACTACAGGTGTGTGCCACCACACCAGGCTAATTTTTTTTTTTTTTGGTAGAGACAGGGTCTCACTGTCTTGCCCAGGCTCAAACTCCTGGACTCAAGCAATCCTCCAGCCTTGGCCTCCCAAAGTGCTGGAACTACAGGCACGAGACATTGTCCCTGGCCTATACCAATTTTATATTCCCTCCAGTTGTGTGTAAATTATCTTATCCCAACCTTAAAAATACTATTTTCTTACACTTTGAAAATATGAGGCAAAAATAACATGCTTTAATTTGTATTTCTGGATACTGGAAAAATTTTTTTCTTTTGTATGTTAGTCATTTCTATTTATTTCATTAATTATTGTTCCATACCTTTTGTCCACTTCTTCTTTTTTATTATTATTATTATACTTTAAGTTCTAGGGTACCTGTGCACAATGTGCAGGTTTGTTACATATGTATACATGTGTCATGCTGGTGTGCTGCACCCGTTAACTCGTCGTTTAGCATTAGGTATATCTCCTAATGCTATCCCTCCCCTCTCCCCCAACCCCATGACAGGTCCCCGTGTGTGATGTTCCCCACCCTGTGTCCAGGTGTTCTCATTGTTCAATTCCCACATGTGAGAACATGCAGTGTTTGGTTTTTTGTCCTTGCAATAGTTTGCTGAGAATGATGGTTTCCAGCTTCATCCATGTCCCTACAAAGGACATGAACTCATCCATTTCTATGGCTGCATAGTATTCTATGGTGTGTATGTGCCACATTTTCTTAATGCAGTCTATCATTGATGGACTTTTGTCCACTTTTTCTATTGAGGTTGTAGTGCTTTCCAGAATTTTTGGAATGATACTCTGTATCATCATTTTATTTTTTTCCCTTGATTTATGGAAATATACTATAGAGTCTGACATGCAGAAGTTTCTAATTTCTATACAGCCTAAACTTCTGATATTGAACTTTCATTCCTTCTATATTTGCTTTAATCTACCTGAGTATGAATGTCTACAGTATACTAGGCAATATTCTAGGCTAGGCTAAATATCTGCCCCTGTTCTCATAGAGCTAACATTAAACTAGGGGAGTCAAAAAGTAAAATGTAAACAAATAATTAAAGCCTGTTATAAATGCAATGAAGGAGAAAACAGGATGTTATCAGAATATAACAGGAAGAAACTACTTTGGATGAAATGAAGCCAGCCATGCAAACAGCTAGGAGGAGAAATTCCAGAAAAGGCAAATGCATAGAGATTGAAGGAGTAAAAGCTGATGGGAAAGAACTGAAAGGAAGGACAAAATAACAACAAAATAACTAGAATTAGCATTACACGTGATGGGGCAAGTGGCATGGGATGAAGCCTGAAAAAGGAGCAAGGGAAAGAAACATCATACACGACATGGTAACAGCTAACTTGGATTTTATACACGTGCAAAAGGAAATCCTGGAGATTTTTTATCAAATGGGATGATAAATATGAACCAGTAATTAATGAAAGTAGTAGAAATGACTAACATACATAAATAATCTAATCTGATTTACATTTTTAAAGGATTAGTCTGGCTCCTGGGTGGAGAACAACAGACTGAATGGGAGAGACAAGACTGGAAGAAGTAAGACAGGTGAGAGATGACAGAGGCTAGGATCACAGTGATATCCCTAGAGAGGAAGAGAAGATGAATTCAAGATATATTTTGGAGAAAGATCAGACAGAAGTAAGGAAGAAAAGGATACAGAAGGGCAGAAGGAATCTAAGATAATTTTTTCATTTCTGGGCTTATTAATTTGGGTAAATAGATGATGGTGCCACTAATTAAGAAGGAAGAGACTGGGGGAGAAAAATAAATCACAAGTTCTATTTTGGTCACAGTAAGTTTGACATGCCAGAAAGTTTCCCATCAGAGTGGTCAAGTAGAGGGATGGTTCTTTCACTATGGAGCTCAGAGAAGACTAAGTGGAGCCAAGTTCCTCGCGCTGCAGGCCTTTGTATTAGTTGTTTCCTTAGTCTGATGACTCATTCTGATACTCTGTTCAAATCTCTATCAGGCATTTCAGGTACCTTAGAAAACCCCCAGAAGGTATTTTAAACAACCTATTTAAAATAGTTCGTTCCCCTGTCCTGTCACATTCTAACTCAAGGGTTGGCAAACAACAGCTGGAGAACCAGATCTAGTGGCTGTTTCTGTAAATAAAGTTTTATTGGAACACAGTCACACTCCATTGTTTACATATTATCTATGGCTACTTTAAGGCTACAATGGCAAAGCTGAAGAGCTGCAACAGAGACCATCTTGCCCACAAAGCCTAAAATATTTACTGTGTAACCCTTTACAGAAAAAGTTTGCCAGTCATTGCTCTAACACTATACTCAGGCTTACTCTTCTCTAACTTAAGATTTTATTTCTTTTGCATTAGTATACTAAAAGAAGCTCCATACAGTAGGGTTTTGTCTTAATTCAGCCAATACCTAGAACCTGAATAGGTACTAAATAAATTCCTGGAAAGAAATTAACAGAGGGTTCACTGCATTGCCAAGCACTGTACTAAGCTCTTCATACATATTATTGGGTTTAGTTCTTATAACAAGCCTCGTAAACATTAAAATTATTAAACTCATTTTACAAATGAGAAAATTAAGGTTTTTGGATGAAGTGACAGGGGCAAGATTCAAATTTAGATTTTATCTGATGCCAAAGACTACTTTTTACCTACTATACTACTTTACAATTCCTTTTAGTCTTTCTATACAGGAAAATCATATATTTCCTCATTTATTCAAATTACTCCTATGTGAAAGCTATTTTTAAATAACTGCACTCAGCCATTTGTTTGAACTCCTTCATTCTAAGAATCAATAAGTTAGTTTCCTTGGAATTTCTAGCTACATAATCACAAATTGAAAATAACAAATTTTTCTCCTCCATTCTAATTGCCACATCAATTACTTTAATTTTGTATATTTGTGGATTGGTCAAAAGTTTCATAATAATATTAACTAAATAATCATCACAGAAGGCACTCTTCTGTTAATCATGATTTTCCACTGAAATGCCTCTAAGATTCACCCTAAGTAAGACATGGGCTATTATGTTAAAATATCCTTCTAGTTCCAATATTCAATGATTTCTTAATCTTATTTATTGGGAATGTCTAATTTTATGTAGTACCTACTAATGTCATATGGTTTTTCACCTTTGAACACATAACAGAATATATTAAAAAATCTAGATGCGGGTTCAGTCTTAAAAAGTGTCAGGTGAAACTCCATTAAAAAAGAAATATATGACCTGTCAACCAGAATATCAGTAGCAACTGTGTCATCTTCAGAGTTGTAAGAAACCTGGCTTATAAATCAGAATTTGGGCATCAGCTTAAAAACTGCAATTGTCAAAAGAGGAAACAATAAAACAATGAATAAATGAACATTTGAGAACATTACCTTCTGAGGGTCAAGCTTGCCCAGGACCACCTCCATGAAATCTTCATCTGAAAGTATGATTGTTGTATCAGCAGCACCTTTTGCAGGGCCTTGGTACACTTTTCCAGAACCACTTTTCAGGTCAATAGCTGGGAAAAATAGGAAGAAACCAATGTGTATCTTTTTCTCTCCAACAAAATGAGGGTAAAATAAACCAAGTAAAATGCAGACATTTCTATAGTTTCCATGTTAATGTGGCACTTATTCTACACATATTCTATCAATTATACATTATCTGTCATTTAGAAAAAAAGCAAAATATAGAAATACAAGAATACAGAAATTTGAGGTAAAGAAGTGGAACTTCCAGTTCTGTAGTGGCTCAGGTCATGGTCTGCAACCACCACCATCACCTTGAGTTTATAGACACCTATAAGATCACAGCTAATCTTATTGCAGAAGTGAAGAAAGAGATTGTATTCATTTTCTCTTAGTGGCAGAATTCATTATACGCATTTTACTGTTGATTTTTAGCTCTGTATTTATTAATAACTAAGCTTCTGAAAGAGTCCATAACAATTTCAGTCATACTTTACAGCATTTAATGAGGGAGGGGTGAGGTAACAGATGAGAATATGGCATTTGAAAACTTGGAGACCCCTGAGGATCTTATTAGGATATATACTTTACAAATCACAAAGGGTCACTCCAGGAGAAAGAAGGAACTGTTTTTGTTTATGCTACCTTCCCTTAATATTAGGTCTTTGCTGGCACAAACATGTTTCGTCTTTGTATCCCCTATACTTCCTTGAAGAGAAAATACTTAGGAATTATTTGATAAATGGAAAAGCACATGAAAGAAGGATGTCTACCCCCCAAAAATATATATATATATAATATATATTAGTAATAACAAACACAAAGAAAAAAACCCAGGTTAAAAATTAAGTTTTTAAAAATCACACCAAGAGCATATTACTTTTGTGTTATTCCTGCCAAAAGTTCATAAACTAAAACTAAACATGAAAAAAGCATCAACTAAAAACAAACCAAGAAACAGGCTATAAAATAATTGGTCTCCAGTCTTCAAATATCTCAAAATTGGGAAAAGCAAAGACTGAGGAACTCATCCAGATTAAAGCAGACTAGAGACCTAAGAACAAAATGTAATGTATAATCCCAGATGGGACCCTGATCAATTCTTTTTCTTTCTTCATTTTAGTAATGAATAATAATTATTATTGTTTTGCTATAAAGGACATTATTGGGACAATTGAAATATTAACAAGATCTGTAGATTAGCTAACATACTGCATCAATGTTAATCTCCTGATATTGATCTTTGTTGTGTGAATAGATAAGAGAATGTCTTTGTTCTTAGAAAATGCTAGTAGCATAGTCTCTTAGGCATAAAGGGACATCATGTCTGCAAGTTACTCTTAAATGCCTCAGAAGAAAAAAACACATATGATGGAAAAAAATAGTAAAGAAGATGAGATACAAATTTTAACAATTTGAGGAAACTGGATGAAAGACAAAAGTTCTCTAGTATTTTTGCAACTTTTCTATAATTCTCAAATTGTTTCAAACAAAAAAAGTACAAAATGATGTTATTAAGATGAATAACACACAGAAGATGGAAAGTCAGAAATTGTTTTAAATGATTTCGTGCACTTGTGTATACTTTTGAAGATAAATGTACATGAGCATGCAGTCAGGAGCTGCTGTTAGTAAGAGAAGAAACAGTCACTATTGCTTTGGGAATAGAGAGTAACCCTGAGGCAGATACACCTCCAACAAACAGGCCCCCATTCCTAACTGGAGAGCATATTCCTTTTCAAGGAAAATCTTTCAAGACTTTTCTATAAATGCATGAGATACTCATTTCAATCCAAATCCAACGTTTGGAACCAACACCCTTGAGATTTAGTTTATATCCAAGTTGAGAATCCTAAGCGGCAATCTGGTTTGACTGCTAGAAGATGAGCACCAACCCAGGAGCTCAGAGGTTTTAATGATCACATGGTATCCTCAAGAATTAATTATTCTGGTATCAAAAGAATGCCAGTTCCCAAACCTCTGTACATTCTTACATACTGTGGCAAATGTCTAAGATTCAAAATAGATAACCTCTAACAGTCAAAGAACATCCTCATCCAGTCACATCATCATACAGTATATATATAGTACATAATGGATGGAGGCTTGGATTTAGTCCAGATATGCAGACTTAACTCTACACAACTAATTATAGTACGTGCCTTTTAAAACTCGGCTCATTTTATTATTTATTCAAACAAAAACATATTCAAACAAAAATCCATAGTATCTTGCTAACTGAATGTAAATTCCACTTATGTTCCTATAATGGAAATGATTACAAACATGTGAAAGGAAACCAAATTTAAATTCAGGAGGAAAACAACCAAACTGCTCAATGCCAACCAGCTTAAACCTATCATCCTAAAGAAAACAAAACAGACTTTGCTCAGCAACATTGTATTCAACACATGGAAATAAATCTTTGTAAAAAGTTACACTATTATTATTTTACAGGTATTGGATACATACAAACAATAGATTTCTATTTGAAAGTATAGGATTGTCTTTGCCTAAAATACTGATAAATTGCATATTTAAAACCTGTGGGCCAAATTCTATGATATTCATTTTGTTTACAGACAAATGGAAATTTTAGAACCATTATTCCATAAAGTGAACAGGAACAGCAGGACCAACAAAGATTTTCCTTCCATTTTCTTCCTGCATGTCATGAAGCAAGGTGGTGAATGAAGCCAACGTTCTTGGTTCCAACTACTAATTCCTCAAATATGCTTTCCAACTCTCTGCCTCCAGCTATGAAGTTACTCTTAAATTCCAGGCCCACAGTCCCCACAATCTAGTCCAGATCTTGGTTGGCTACAGTGTTGGTACCACAACTTATCTTCTTCTCTCCCAAACCTCCCTCCTCTACCTGTTTCATACTTCTAGTAATGCAGTCAACATCCTCAAGCACACAAGCTCAAAACCACAGTATTAGTTTTGACTCTTTCTCATTCCTCTTAATTTTTAGACATAATCAGTAGCTAAGTTAGCCAATTCAATCTTAGCAATAGTTCCACATAGGCCCTCTCCTCTCCATTATTACCATTTCCTTAATTGAGGTCTTCCTTTCACTCTGCAATGCAACAACCTTTGTTTCCTCAACCCCAGTATTTCACCTTTCCTGACACACAGCCTGTAAATAATTATCCCTATGGATTAAAAAAAAAAAAAAAGGGCATCCTGTCAATTCATATTTGTAGTCTCCACCTAGCAGAGAACTTGGCATATAAATACTCAAATGTTCATTGAATGAACCAATCCTCCCATTCTCTGAAAGCAGAGAGCACTTTTTTCCATGTCTCTTATCACTTGTGTTCTACAAGAATTATTTATATACATGTACAGGTCCACAAGTCCTTATCTGAATGAACTGCTTCAGGCTGATGTGTTTTGGAATTTGGAATCAGATTTTAGGAAGGAAATATAATACATAAAACATGTATTCCATATTACAAAAGGCCCCCAACGGTGCAACAATCTATAAACGTGCATATTACTTCTATACTTGTCTAACTCACACTAGCTGAGTTAAAGACAATCAACAGCATCATATAAGTTCAAGTCAGACTTCACCACCAGTGAATCATGAGAAAAAAAACTATTCATTTTTAGAGCTTTTTGGTTTCTGGAGTTTCAGATAAGAGTACCTATGTTTTAATTTTCAAGAGCAGACTATTCTGTAGGCCACATAAATCCTCTGATTCTTTATCTCCCTTATGCCTTTATGTCATCTTTCATTTCCTCCGATTTTTTACCATTGCTTAGAACAATAAAATAGGATTCAAAGGGTTTACTACAATAACTTCTGGCTGGGTTTAGAAATTAATAGTAATAAATACTATAAAATATGTTAGTTATTTATGAAATATCTCAGTATCATAGTATACTTACATATTTCACTCATACTAAATAAAAAATAAACATCACTATCCATACAATAAACATTATTTTAATAGAAGGTAAAGCATCAATTTCAGAACCTTTTTTTTAAAAGGCAGCCATACTATTTTCTAAAACTATGCTTTCTACATGGCTTTTAGCACTCATTCCAACATATACAGAGTCAGGCTAGTTATTATGTGTTATTGACTATACTAGAAGCTAGAAATAGACAAACTGCAGCCATTTCTCAGGATTAAGCCCAAAGTCAAATGAGAGAAAACATACAATTATAAATGACCATAATACAGTAAGATAACTGTGACAAGCAACAGACTCTGTTGAAAGGGAATTCAGGGACTTACTGCTCTACCTCCTATCCATTTTCATCTTTTCAACCTAATTGAAGAATCTCTAGGAAAATAAAGGTGAGGTTAGAATATTCCATAATTAAAGTGTGTGCCATGATTAAGGATGTGAGTTACACAGCAGACGCAAAAGATCTGACAGAATATTTTTTCTTTATTCTTTTTATCCTCTAATTTCTCTTTCTTCACAAAATGGTACCAGGGTCTCTTTGGACCTCCACATCAGTGAAAAGAAATATGACTGCTTTCTTTCTGCGGCAAGATGTTTTATATTGGGTGCATGGCACTCTAATAGATAATTTCCCTAGATTAGATAAACAAACACCTTTGACTATAATCTGTATATATCTAGAAAATAGTGATTTTATATTGATAATTAAGATAATCCAAATTATTGTTTTGGTATGAATAAAATAATTTTGTAACTGTCAAATATCATGACTTAAAAATACTTCATTTTGACTTGATGAATTTGCCTTATGTTTAAGAAGCTGAAGATTAGATAAAGATGCATATAGCCAAGACAACTGTTTAAACTAGTTTCAAGGATTACAATGAAATCTTAAAACAGGTTATTTTCATTTCAATTGATTCCCTACATCTCTTACACTTACACACACACACACACACACACACACACACACCCCTTTGGACATTCCCAAACCTATTCATTCCCACGGGAAAAGAAAAAAAAACTTACCTAAAAAGGTAAGATTTACCTACCTTCAAAGGTCTTTAATTGTTAAAAAGATACTTTATTTACTAAGAATTACCTTAGAATATTATAAAATCAGGGCTATAACTTACTCCACTTAGCCCCAATATTTCCGCCTTTGGTTATATGCCACTCAAATACAGCATTTACTTTCTTCACCACCTCAGGCCCAATATCCTTTAGGCGGCGTCCTATTTCCTCAAATACAAGGGTACTCTGAAGCTTCTCGCCCTAACAACAACAACAAAATAAACTGTAAAAGTTCTGTAAAAATAACTCATGGAGAAAAGTGATTATAAAACATGTGCAAAAAAAAGATTTTTTAAAACTCTGTACATAAATAAGTCAGTTTTCTTCATACAATGTGTCTTTCATACTTTCTTTATATTTGTATACATCACTCAGAACCTCAGTCCTCTTAATAACAGGATTTTACTTTTATTAGAATTCAGAAATAATATTTTAAAAGAAAAATAGGAACTGGACAACCTATGTTTTAGCTAACTTTAGAAATATCCTGATCAAATTAATCAACTTCTATGGTCTCATTTTTTTTATTTATAAAATAAGACTAAATTACATGAAGTCTGAATTTCTTTACAGCTCTAAAACTTAAGTTTTGGGTTTTTTGTTTTTGTTTTTTTTTTTTTTTGAGACAGACTTGTCGCCCAGGCTAGAATGCAGTAGTGCAATCTTGGCTCACTGCAACCTCCACCTCCCGGGTTCACGTGATTCTCCTGCCTCAGCTTCTTGAGTAGCTAGGATTACAGGAGCCTGCCACCAAGGCTGGCTAATTTTTGTATTTTTAGTAGAGACGGAGTCTCACCATGTTGGCCAGGCTGGTCTTGAACTCCTGACCTCAAGTGACCTAACCACTTCAGCCTCCCAAAGGGCTGAGATTACAGGCGTGAGGCACCGAGCCCGCTCTATGTTTTTTTTTTTCTTAGACTATTCTTAAGGGATTTTAATTTTCAGTCAGTTATGTGGTTTATGACAGACAATTAAAGATCATGGGTATCGAAACCTCAACATTACAAAGTTAATATTTCAGAGATAGAATATAAACATTTTTATCAAAAGTCTCAGCATGCTAATAAAGAATACAATGTTTTAATAAATTATACACGCTACTGGTTTATATATTTGCACACAAAACTTTATATAAACCTTTAAATCAAGAAAAAGGTAAAGGATATTCAACTTTTTAATCTATTTTTCTCCAAAACGCTGTTTGCTTAAGATTCTGATTAAACAACTGATTTATTTATTCTAAAACTAGAAAATTGTGTTCTCTTGAAAGATATCCTAGTATCCTGCAAAATGAGTTTTTTAAAGTTCATAAATTGCCAGAATATTCCTTCTATTCCAAGCTGTTTTGAATTAATGTTTTTCACTTCAAGAATTAAGAATAGTTTCATGGTTGTTAATTTTCTAACGTAGCCTAACCACTCTTAAAGTCACCTTAACTGAAATTCCTAAATGAAGAAGTGGCTTGGATACTAATTTTTATAACCTACCTCAGAGGGTGTCTTAGCTGAAGTATCAGATGTTGGTGCAAGATCCACATATGCATTTGAAATGACAATGTCTCCAGTTTCTTGGACCTTAGGAGGAGAAGAAAAAAAAAAGATTTATTCTGATTACAATGGAAGTGTAATTTCACTGTGAAACAGTACAAAGTTTAAAATTTATTATTTTTGCCTCATATGAAAAAGAATATAATAATCCAGATAAAATAAAAGGCTGCTAAAGTAAATGTCAAGATGAACAAACATAAAGGCTTTCTGATTTAATACAACTGTTACTAAACCTGGCTTTATAATCAGCTGGAGCCCTTTAAAACAAACAAACAAAGAAACCCTATGAGGTCCCATCCCCCAAAATTCTAATGTAAATACACTGATAGAGACTGGGCCTTGGTATTTTGGGCATCTTTTTGGGGGGAAGTGGGGATCAGGGGATGAACTCTTATAAATAGAATTCAGTCCATGCTGAATCCTTATAAATAGTAAAAGGCATAGCACAATAGCCACATGAGGTAGTGGTACTCAAAGTACATTTGTTCTGCTAATATAGAATAAAATTGGCTAGGAACAAATCATAATAGTGTTTTTTAAGTAGTAATTCCAGGTCTTATTTCAAGAGGAAGTGTACACAGCATGAACTAAATGTGTAAATAGGCTTTTATCAAAATAGTCATTAAAGGAATTCAAATTCTAATTCCCAGTCCTTCATTTCAAATTATTCCAATGGCTATTCTTTCATAAAAATTATGTTATTGCTACAAATGTATAGGATAAGTTTCTAAAGTTTAATGTAGCGTTTATTAAAACTTTGATTTTTAACAATCAAGAAGATCATTCTCTTGACTACATCTCATCATATTTTGGAGGAAAAAAGATCTTTCAAGTAATTTGTTCACTTTACTTCAAATTACGTACATTGAAAAGCATGGAAAGAGATAATTAATGAACAAAATGCAGTTCAGTAAATTATTTTATTGTTACCAAATCAAGCAAATCATTTTAAAACACTGGTTTAAAATGTTTCTTATATCTTAAGAATAGAAAGGAAAGGAGGAAGGGAGGGAGAAAGTGAGAAAAGGAGGCAGAGAGAGAAGGAGTCCTAAAACTAATAGAAAAAGAATATCTATAATCACTGAAGAAAAATATAGCAAATATGCTGAAAAGATAAGACAGCATGCTTAGAATTTAACAAAATGGCAAGAATACATTATATTTAGACATTTAATCATTTCTCAGCCCTTCAAGTTTGTATCCATAGAAATTATTTACATACTATTCATCACCAGAATTGCAGGAAAATAAAAACCTGTAATATAGTCATGGTCCTTAACACTTTTAGAGTTCATAATCTTAATCAAAAAGCAAAACTTACTCATACAAAACAAATTAGAAAATGTGAGGGCTCCAAAATATGTGGCACAGATATTAGCTGCAAAGGCTTTCAGAGAACACCAATTTGAGTGTATCTATGGGTAGGAAAGTGGGGAATAGTAAGAGACTGTCTCTAAGAGCAAAGTGGAGCTTGAACTTAAGCCTGAAGGACAGGAGGAATTTGAAAAGTAAAATAAACAATATGTACAGATTAAGCAGGAAAATGATATTGCAACCAGCAGAAAGGAATTAGGAGTAAAGCAACCATGTAAGAAGAATTTTGCAGAGTTATCTATTTGTGAAAGAAAACATGATACAGAAAAGACATTTGGGGCCTGTAATCAAAGCTTTGAAGCCATGCTGATCGGGTTTCTATCCCAGCTCAACCACTTGCTGTGTGACCATGAGCAAGTTATTTAGGACACCTAGATTAGATTTTCTTAGGAACCTAGATTTTCTTATATTTACATACAGATTTATTATGCATATTAAAGAAAATACTATTGCCAGTTTATAGGTTCTCAATAAATGAAAGCTGTTACTATTATCATTGGAGTTGTTTAATATGCTCTATATAGCATGAAATGATCAAGCCAAAAAGTATTAGCCTGGTCAACTGTGTTAACAAAAACTGTCTTTAATAACTTGCAAATAAAACAATGATTGCATGTCCTTTTAGTATTTTACTGGAGCATTGCTAACAGCCTCACCCCAAAATACCCTCATTTACTATTTGTTAGGCCCAGACTCTGTGATGTAACTTGTTAATTTGTGGATTTTTGTGTAATCAAGATGCATATGATTTCTGTCCAGAGAAAACTCATAAAGGATAAGACTTTATTGTTCTATAGGATATTAACTAATTTTGTCTCTAACTCTGCAAAATTATTTTAGAATGACTTTCCTATTGGACCATATAAACTGTTGTTCTAATTTTTTTTTGAACATGTTTTATCATATTGCAAGATCCTTCATTAATGAGTCAGATAGATTTCTGTCATGTTTTCACTGTATATCTGTCTGAGTCATGCCTTTAAATTTTTTAAGATGATATTTTGACAATGACTTGATTGACTAGTTGAGCCAAAAAGACATGGTTGGCTGGGTTTTCAGAATAGCTGGGCCACTGCTGCATAGATAGCTACCAATTTAGTTGAAAATAAAAGAGAAAATAAAACACAGGGTGCAAAACACTTCTATTTTATTAAGTGTTGCCTGATAAATAAAAATTTTGAAAACGCCAGACAAGCTGTATCTTATTTTTAATTAAAATTTACCATTACTTAAAAAGAACTTTCTATCCATAGTACTAACCAAAAAAAAATGATAAGATGGAACACAATGATAAAGCATGTGAGAAGGGTGAAAAAGCAAAATTGATACCTTGGTTTGAAAATGAATTCTGTTTCCTTCCTTCCACATCTCAGTTTGTAGAGTTTGTCCTGGATATACTGGTTTTGCAAAACGAGCCTTTAAAAAAGAATTGTGGGGTTAAAAATGTTTTAAAAGGAAACTCTTTTACTTGTAGGAGGAAAAAATTGGAAAGGAAACTAGAGAGCACAAAAGAAAAAAAAAATCAAGGTTTAAAGATATTTAAATTCATAAAAGACCTAAGTATAATATGATAAAATTAGTAAAATAAAGATGTAACTAATATAAGTAAGCCAATTCTTTGTCTTTCAAAGTATGGAATCAAAAAATAGTGTTTTTTATCTTGACAAATCAAGAAATAAAACCATAATCATATTAGGTAGAGTGATATAGGTACATCAGAACAACTTAAAGAAACAGTTAAAAGTGGTACAAATTAAGTCTAAGGAATGAGGCCTGGGGTGAGTATGCAGGGCAAAATAATTCCACTTTTTATTTCATAATTTTTTGTATTATTTTCTCTGTGTATATATTACTGGATAATAAAAAATAGTTGTAACAAAACGAAAAGCATGAGAGTAATTAGTGCTATCAAAGGCAACGCATCAGAAAATATATTTTCACTGCTGCATGGAGGATAAATTAAAAGCTTTTGGAGCTATTTGACAACGCCTTAAACTTTTAAGTGTACATCTTTTGGCTTAAACGTACACAAAAATAATATGGGCACGGATATTTTTCCTTGTTATTTAAAATGGATAAAAATTTGAAATCAACTAAAAAGTACAGAGTTAAAACAATATGCAGTCATTATATTGCTGTAGATGTATGTTTATTGGACTTAATCAGCCATTTAACATTTTTAATTAAATTAAGGAAAATGATAAAACAGTTAAAAAAAGCAAATCTTGAGTTTTCAAGGCATATGTACTGATATATATATATATATATACACATAATATATGCACCTAATTAATTTATAAAGCAACCCAGTTAATCTGTCAAAATTGCAATGTGCATCCTTCCTGGTGCATGTGCAACAGAGCTATTTATAGCTACAAAAAGAAAGTGTGCTGATTGCCAGGTCAATGAAATAATAAAAATGTACATTGCTGTAGTACAATATCTATTTTCAATTAAATCACTAAAACCCCTTTTCTTCTCTAAAGATAGAAAAAGGAAGTAATATTCAAATTACGTAGTAATACACATTTACCTTAATTGCCTTGAATCTTGACACATCATTATCTGCAAACTGCTGTAAAACACGCCTGGCAGAAAATCCAAATGTACATAATCCATGTAATATGGGCTTGTCAAAACCTAGGAAAAGAGAGAACACTGAGTTAGATACAGGTACCTTTAAAGTTTAAAAATCAAGTGTAGTTAATTCAGGACTTTAAAAATGTCCTTAGACTGCATTAGCAGGAATTATACCATCTATTTTAAGAAACACAGTAGATATTTTTTAAAGAGTATTTCCCGGGAGGAAATTATGAAATAAAGAAAGAAAGAAAAAAAAAAAAAAAAAAAAAAACAGGAAAAGAATGTGAGAGATCTGGAAACACAATTGTTTTGTTTAGTTTTGGTTGTAACCATGAAATCATCCAGGGTACTCTCAACATCCACACAGGTAGATGATCCTTCCCTAACCTTTCAGTTCCTTGCTCTCTCTCCAATGACCTTGTCCTTTGTGATAACTCAGACACCCACCCTTGTGGTCCTATCCTAGACCTCGCACTAGCAGGAACTTCCCTCCACCATAATCTGAATTTCAAGTGCACTATTTTCTGAACACATTTCCTACCTTTCCATATCCTTTGCATAAAAGTAATAAATAAAATAACATTTTTTTAAATGTTACTCAAACTACCAGTCATAAGTAGTCGTGTCTTTACATTATTTAATTAAATATCAAATAGCTAATATTTTTCATTGATACATATTAAAGACAACTCACCTGCTAGACTAGCAAAGTTAGGATCAATGTGTAAGGGATTCCAGTCTCCACTGAGGCGGTACAAAGCAGCCTGTGGAGAAAGCATAAACATAACTAGAACTCAGTGTTTTGTTAGAATACATTAAATGAAAAATAGGAAACATGACTGGTTATTGGTATAAGCATTGTATCATAATGTACCTGAGGCTCTGATTTTAAAAATAATTATTTTTAACAATAAAGATTACCTATAATGAAATGTTTTTTTAACACTTGCCACTAAAATCAGTGGGAGGGAAAAACATGTAGAAAGGGAAGCCAAGAATTATATTTAGGTAAAACACTGTTACTACTACCTAAGGAGAAATTCACAAAAAGAAGTCAATCAATCTACTCCCATTTATACGCAGATAAGGTAAATGTTTATAGTCTGCTCTAAGCAAGCAAAATTTATGCCAACTTTCTTACTGGGGTGTTTTAAATTGAAGCTTCTAAGACAATATCAGACATAGAAACATCAAAGACTTCTCACTAACTTTCATTCTGCTGGTACACTAAACCCTGAACATTAGCTCACCCTGCAAGAAAACTGACTGAACTGATAGCTTGCTATTATGATAAAAGTTCTGCTGAGTCCAGATTTCCACATCACTAGTTTACTTAGATAAAGTAGGATTAGCAGCGTGGCCTGGATAACAATAGGGAAAAAGTCACCATACTTTCTGGCGTTTAAATGGTACATTCTTCCAAGTTAGAAAGCACTTACCAGCATTGAAAGGAAGAAATTCACCAATTAAGTAACTTACCAAATAATTTACCAATTAAGTAAATTACCAAGTAAGTGTATTTAATGTATCTGTAAACTTGACCCTTTTAGGTCAGCCTCAAGACTTCTTCCCTTTCTCATTAATTGCTGTGCTGTTTTCCAAAGACTACTGAAATGTTGTGTAAAGACTAGCCATATCTTTTTAAAATTACTGATCTTTTATTACTTTTAAACTATTGACTATTTTTAACAAGTTTTATTTATAGAAAATATTCTATAATTCATAAGAAAGCATCACTCTTTTTAATATGCTTCGTATAATTCCAATAAGCTCTTTTCCTTCTCCATTACTCCATACAATGGTTCTATAGATTATTTACTTTCCCAATGACTCAATATTCTTTCCTTTACATGTCTTCTTAATATAATGAAATCAAATAAACAATTATTGAATACTGGTGACTTGCAAGGTCCCATATGAGATGCTAAGAGAAGTAAATGATAATTTTTTAAAAGCACTTTATATAATAAAATGTTAGCAAATATATATCATGATGTATACAAATGAAAGAAAAACACATTTCAGGGCCTGAAATTGTGACAGGAAATTATCAAACACATGCTAGATCATGGGATTTGGTACTAGTCAGATCTAGATTCAAAGCCAGCTCTACCATTAATGGGCAAGTTTCTTCACCATTCGAAGCCTCAATTGCTCATTTAGAAACATTTAGAGGCTAACAGAACTTACTCTCACAGAGTAGTTGGAAAAAGGTGGGATAAAGCTTACAAGGTATTATCTTTGATAAATAATACCTCAATAAATGTTAGTTATTTTTTAAAGATTATAGCAACAATACAAACAACCAAGTTTCTAAGATTAGTACTAGTATTCTTATCCCACATATATCATTCCTATAAATGAATACAGTGTTCTAAAGAAATCATATTAATATGAAATATCTCACATTATTTCAATGATAGCATTGCTTTCTATAGATAACAGAGTTAAACGAAGACAAAAAAGGCTCATTATGAGAAATGACAAAAGCCAACTGACTAGATGTTTGACCCATTCAATCATAACACAAAATAAGCATTGTTCAATTAATAATGACCACTGCCAAAGCTTATCTTCTACGTATTTTGAAGAAATGGCATATTTCAGAAGGAAAGCTAAAAGTTTCTTGTGTCGTTTCATTTCTGCCTAGAAATAAGTCATTATAAATAACAACCACCAAAAAAATAAGAAAAAGAAAAATAGCTATATATTATTTTGCATACTAAAAGTAGGTGGGAGGATAATCTGCATACAGGTAAACTATTTCTTAATTTGATTTTTTAAAATTGTACCATTAAGTTAAACTAAATGCTAAATAAATAGGCTCAGGAAACTGTGCTTTTTAAGTCCTCATATCCTCGAAAAAAAAAAATACAAACAATGAGAACAAATAAAACTACACAAATCTCAAGCCTACAGTGTAACTAGAAGACAGAGAACACTGCAGAGTTCAAATTCCAGTAAGTCTCAAAATAAACACCACTTTTCTATCAGTGCTAACTTTTGAGCACCCTCTGAAAGCTACGGCAGAGTGGCAGGGCTTGAGGGGTGCAAAAGCAGTGCATGGAAGAGGGAAAAGGAAAATCACTCCCAGATAAATCCATCTTAAGGGCAAAAATACTGAAATGAATCCTGGAAGATTACAGCACTGACTACAATGAAAATAATTAATAGTACACTGGTCTTCCAGTGGCAATCCCAGAAAGATATCACTTTCGGGGAGAAGAGAATAAAACAAAGATATCACCTTTGGAGACTGGATGAAGAAAAAAAGAAGCAAGAGAGGAAATTAATGATCCTGAAAGATAATTTTTTTTATTTTTAAAAATAAAACACCTCCCCACAGTGCCCCTTCTTTAAAGCCACCCACTAAAGAAATTGCATTTTGCTACACAGAGAGAAAGGGCAATTTTGAACTAAGAATCTTGGAAACCATCCCAAACCACAAAACGCACAGAGGCAAATATTCTTCATCTGTACAACACTAACATAAAACTAAAATTGCAATTCCTCAGGGATCTAGAACTAGAAATACCATTTGACCCAGCCATCCCATTACTGGGTATATACCCAAAGGATTATAATCATGCTGCTATAAAGACACATGCACACGTATGTTTATTGCAGCACTACTCACAATAGCAAAGACTTGGAACCAACCCAGAGCAGCTAGATACAGAGTGTCCACTGGTGCATTCACAAACCCTGAGCTAGACACAGGGTGCTGACTGGTGTGTTTACAAACCTTGAGCTAGATACAGAGTGCCCATTGGTGTATTTACAATCCCTGACATAAAGGTTCTCCATGTCCCCACCAGACTCAGGAGCCCAGCTGGCTTCACCCAGCGGATCCCGCACCGGGGCTGCAGGTGGAGCTGCCTGCCAGTCCCGCGGGGTGCGCTCGCACTCCTCAGCCCTTGGGTGGTCGATGGGACTGGGCTCCGTGGAGCAGGGGGTGGCACTCCTCAGGGAGGCTCGAGCCGCACAGGAGCCCATGGAGGGGGTGGGAGGCTCAGGCATGGCGGGCTGCAGGTCCTGAGCCCTGCCCTGCGGGAAGGCAGCTAAGGCCCGGCGAGAAATCGAGCACAGCACCGGTGGGCTGGCACTGCTGCGGGACCCAGTACACCCTCCGCAGCCGCTGGCCTGGGTGCTAAGCCCCTCATTGCCCGGGGCCGGCAGCAGCGGCTCCGAGTGCCGGGCCCGCCAAGCCCACGCCCACCCGGAACTCCAGCTGGCCTGCAAGCGCCATGCGCAGCCCCGGTTCCCGCTAGCGCCTCTCCCTCCACACCACCCTGCAAGCTGAGGGAGGCGGCTCCGGCCTTGGCCAGCCCAGAAAGGGGCTCCCACAGTGCAGCGGTGGGCTGATGGGCTCCTCAAGTGCCGCCAAAGTGGGAGCCCAGGCAGAGGAGGCGCCGAGAGCGAGCGAGGGCTGTGAGGACTGCCAGCACGCTGTCACCTCTCAGTTCTACATGTCATTCCCTAATAAGTATCCCTTCTCTGAATGTCTGTTACACTTATACTACAAATCAAAGCCTTGTATTTAAACATTCATTGCTTGGAATAGGTGCCCTAGTTATCTCAGACATCTATATCTTGAGTATCCAAGTGTTCCTTCCCTTCCTTGACAATAGATGGCATTTCTTCTAATTGACTTGTATTTCTTATAGCATGGATCCAATTTCAAATGTCCCACAAATTCCCTGAAATTTACGCAAAGTTTTATGCAAAATGTTTTTTAGGGAACTGGCATATAGCTTCCATTATATTCTCTAATTATCATACAATACAAAATGGCCAAGAACCTCTGCCAAATGATGAGTGCCCATTATTCACACAAAAATATTGTTGATTTTAAAACTGTCTTTTGTCACGCAGCAAAATATTAAAACCTACCTTAAAACTAACAAAAAGTTTTAGTCATCTGAAAAAAAAACAAAAGAAAGAAAACCCCACTACTTACTGTGCGTAGAAATTCAAACCTTGGAAACTATTCAGCTTTTATTTGTAGCAGATATATTTTTTATTTCAGTATAATAAAGAGGCATTTCTTGGGTTTTCTGAACCATGAAACCACGAGCCTTTTCTGTTTTTTAGTACTCTAACAGAATTAGTTTCTCAATTAAGCCTTATGTAAACATAAATATGAGCACATTCTTAAGAAATTCATAAGAAACAGTAATGGATGGAAAAAATATTTAAAAGCAAGAATAAAACAATGTTCCCTCCATCACCTGATTATATGGTACAGAAAAAAAAATACATATGTACCAACTTTAATTCTCTCTGGCTTATGAGATTACAATTCTATTTGCTAGGAAACATAAGTCCTGCAGAAGTTTTCATATCGAACATACCAAAAAAAATTTTTTAACTTTTAAGTCCAGGAGTACATGTGCAGGATTGTTACATAGGTAATTGTGTGTCATGGGGGTTTGTTGTGCATATTATTTAATCACCCAGGTATTAAACCTACTACCCATTAGTTATTTTTCCTGATCCTCTCCCTTCTCCTATCCTCTACCCTCCAGTAGGCCCCACTGTGTTGTTCTCCTCTAAAACACAACCAAAAATTTTTTAAAGTGACCTTTCTGAACAATTTGCTGTTATTACATGCACACACACTGCATTACTCCAGAGGTTTAAGGATTTTATGCTATATCTGCATGGTTAGTCTACTGGCCATCTTAGAGAAGAATCTTAAGGTCTCTCAAAAATAAACTTGCTTTTCTCACTTTTATGGTTGCCTTTTGCTTCTTAAACAAATTTTTCTATGGTCACAGAATTTGTGAACTGACAGGACATTTTATCTCCTTCACCAGAAAACAAATTTTTTATGTCAAACAAAAAAGATTAAATCACCTACTGCTTCTAAGATGCTTTATTTGCCTATCCTTTACAGTTGGTATAAAATAATCTGTTTCCAAGCAGTGTGGCATTGCTTTCTTTCCCAAAGAGGAAAGGATGACTAATACTTGCCTTTTAACTAATTTTTATCCTGCACTTACTCTGAGGCTTTCATGAAATTCTTCACTCTTAAAGTGGGCGGCCTCTCCAAAGAAAGCACTCCATTACCAACAACATGCAATGCTTTTTAAATTGACTAATAAAAAACCATTTTATATTTTATTTTGGTATCTAGTGGGAAAACATTAATAACTAAAAATTAAAAAAAATAACGTGCAATCACAGGAAACATGTCTGTATGTTTATTATGTTGAATAATAACATATTATTCATTATGCATTAGATGCATAATGTTATAAGGTATCAGAGCTATAAATTAAAAAGTGTCATCAACCAGGTGGATTTATCATTTTTTAAAAATACAATCTTACCTGATTAAGAGAGGTGGTATCTGTAAGTACAGCATCAGGAGGTCTATTAGGTATGGCTACAGCTACCTAAAATTAAGACATTACATGTTTAATCTTAAATACAAATTATCATTATTCTCTTTAACCAAACTCACATTTGATACACGATCATGTTTCAATACAATAAACTCTGCAAATTGGATAAAAGGGTTTAAAAAAAAAATCATGCTCAGGAAATAATGATATTTAAAATTTCATAACTCCTAGCTTCATCTACTCTATGATTTGCCTGAAATGACCTGTTTAAATGTAAAGAATTATGTAATCAGATAAATCCTCCAGGCCACAATGGAGAAAAAGTTAAGGACAGTTACTCCCTATGTAAAAGATGAAAACAACTACAAGAATTAGACATATAATTCACATCTAAATTGATTCAGTCTTTAAAACTGGTCTTTTAAATCCTTGCATATTTTAATTTGCCATCTTAACAAAATAATACATTTTAAAGTTGGTTACCAAAAATATTTGAATTATTATGATCCCTTAATGCCAACACTTAAAATTCCTTTTTGATGAAAAGTTTGCAACATCTACAAAGTAAGTATCTGAGTGCCAGTTTAGGGTTGATTTAAACCAAAGTAAACATAAAAAATTCAAGTAGCTAATATCTACTTCTCAATCATTTATAATAGAGGCAAAATTTTATTATAGAATAATTTAAGTAAATTTTCCACAACAAAGTAAGCTTTTATCCTTTCAGAGAGTTAAGAAATTAGTGATTTTTCATTACTAAAATGCCACACTTAGATATATTCCCAAACTTCTCCTCACAAACCCCGCCACACCCAAAACATAAAAAAAGATCATGAGGGAAGTTGCTGCTTCTAAAAGCAAACAAAAGTCAGGCTGCCGTTTTTCAAAAATCATTGCATGAATTACACTCCTTTGTTTCAGTTGCATCCAGTGTATTTTGCAGGTTTTATTTACAAATTCATTTTCAATGCATTCTACTAGGTTTTGGAGGACCTGACTTCAATCTATAGGTCCCGAGCAGTCTTTTAAAATTTCTGAGTACCAAGAGTTCTCTGAACCTGTCTTGATTCTGAGGGCTGCCTGATTAAAAATAAACAAATAAAAATTAAAAATTAAAAAATTCTGAGTACCTTTTATTCCACAAAATCCATTGTATGCCATGTATACAAAGGGCATTTAAGATGGACAGTGCTGCGATGGTAGTTTTACTGTTAACAGACTAGAAACTCGTTTATGGCACAGGGCTTCACCATGACTTGACATCATCTCTGATTTTTTTCTCAAAGCAACAAGTGATACTTGTGATAAGTGCTTAGAGAATGGTATCTAGTTTAGATTACTTTCTGGTCTACAGTAATTCATTATTGCCCAATATTAAAAAGAACATACAGGGAGCACGAGGTGGATGGGACACCTGAGGTCAGGATTTCGAGACCAGCCTGGCCAACATGGTGAAACCCCGTCTCTACTAAAAATACAAAAATTAGCCAGGTGTGGTGGCGGGCGCCTGTAATCCCAGCTACTTGGGAGGCTGAGGCAGGAGGATCACCTGAGCCTGGGAGGCAGAGGCTACAGTGAGCTGAGATTGCACCACTGCACTCCAGGCTGGGCGATACAGTGAGATTCCATCTCAAAAAAAAAAAAAAAGAATAAAGAAAAAGAACATACAGTTAAAAAGGAAAAACAAATAGCATGTTATATTTACTTCATCTAATATAGCCTCAGACTTGTATTTTACCCTTTCTAAAATAATATCTTCACTAAAAGCTTGGAAGTTTTAAGAGTGAATATAACATTTCCAAGCTTTTCATTCAGAGAATGCCACTGCATGTTTCTGCATTGCACAACTTGCCTTAGGGTTCTTAATAACTCATAATTTGCTACCTGTGAATAGATACAACCTCACGTAAATAATACCCATTTAATATCTGTCAAGGTAATTTTTTCACATCCAAGCAATAAGTGAGGACAACTTTTTTTTAAATGCGGGCCCAGGACATTGTTTTCATATAGTATTGATCAATACTAATTTTTCAAACAGCTTTACTGACACAATACACATATAATTCACCCCTTTAAAATGTAAAATCCAGTCATTTTTAGTATATTCATAGAGTTGTCCAACCATCACCAGAATCAACTTAGGCACATTTTCATGTCCCCAAAAGAAAACCCTATACCCATCAGCAGTCACTCTCCCTTGTCTCCTTTCTCCTCCAGCCCTTGGCAACATCTAACCTACTTTCTGACTCTACAGATTTGCCTAACCTGGGTATTTCATATAAACACAGTATGTGGTCACTTGCTATCAATCTGAAGAACTTTATTTAGGATTTCTTATAAGGCAAGAATGCTAACAACAAATTCTCTCAGTTTTTGTTGTCCAGGAATGTCTTTATTTTACATTTATTTTAGAAAGCTCATTTTGCTGGTTATAAAATTCTTAGTTGACCTTGTGGTATTTTTTTTTTCCTTTCAGCACTCTGAATACATTAGCCCACTATCTTCTGACTTCCATTGTTTCTGATGAGAAGTCAGAGGTCAGCTCTTAATCTTATTAGGGTTCCTCTGTAAGTAATGAGTCATTTTTTCTCTGATTATTTTCAACCTTTTCGTTTCTGGCTTTCAACACTTTTACTACAATGAAGAGAATATGGATTTCTTTAGATATATAATCTATTTGGAGTTGACTGAGCTTCTTGGATGTATAATGTTTTTCATCAAAAGCCATTATTTCCTCAAAATTTTTTTCTGTTCCTTTCTCTGTCTCTGATACACCCATTATATGAATGTTAGTGTGCTTAGTGATACTCCATCTTTCTCTAAGGCTCTTCATTCTTTTTCCTTTTCTTCACTGTAGTTCTCTCTGTTCTTTAGTTTGTATAATCACTATCAATCTATCTTTAAGCTTTTTTGATTCTTTCTTTTGTCAAATCTACATTTGGCCCTTCAACAGTAAATTTTTCATCTCAGTTATTATACTTTCAGCTCCAAATTTCCTATTTGAGTCTTTGTAATAATTTATATATATTTAGTAACATTTAAGCATGGTTTCCTCTAGTTCTTTGAACATAAATAACAGCTGCTTTGAAGTCTGTCTACTAAGTTCTCTCAAAGGCAGTTTCTGTTGCCTGTTTGTTTCTTCCGTCTATGCATCACACTCTCCTGTTTCTTCCATGTCTTA
Source organism: Pan paniscus (assembly GCF_029289425.2). Classification (NCBI taxonomy): domain Eukaryota; kingdom Metazoa; phylum Chordata; class Mammalia; order Primates; family Hominidae; genus Pan; species Pan paniscus. The sequence goes on along the minus strand of NC_073253.2, from coordinate 114,790,897 downwards.
TAATTTTTTGTTGCTAACTGGGCATTTCAGATAATAGATTATAACAACTCTAGACACTAATCCCCCACCCCTTCCAGGGCTTGTTGTTATTGTTTATTTATTTAGTAACTTAGCTAGACTCTTACATTTGAGTCTATTCTCCCAATAGTGTACAGCCTCTGATATTGCTCCTCAGAGAGTGTACCTTGAATAGGTGCAGTCACCCTACGATGACACTGGTTTTAGCAGGCTCTCTTTGACTGTCTCTCGTTGGTCTCTCTGTTAAACTGTCTGCCTCTTTTGGTATCATACCCAGTTGTAAGGTTCCACTAATTGCTAGATGACTGTTCTATTTTTTTCAACAGTGTCCTGGGGTATAAATTGTTCAACAATCTGATCCAATTAAATTCAAGCCTCTTTGCAAGGGTAGTCATTGAGGCCAGTCTTTGACGTTTGTTACAATCCCAGGAGGGCTTTTCTTAGCTATCTCTTTCCCTGGTTCTTTCTAGTAAATGTCTAGCTGGGCTACACTTTAGCTCCCTGCTGTTATGGAACTACCAGCCTTCTCTTAATTGCTTATCACTACAGTCACACCTTGTTTTTGAGGGCATCCCTATGCTTGAACTTCCAAATACTTAGTTACAAAAAGACTCTGTTTCCTTGAGAAGAGGGTCAGAACTTTGTGTTATTACAGCCTTCCTCTCCCTCTAGGCAGAACTTCTGCAGGAATAGTGACATACTTCTTTCCAAATGATACACTTGCTTTACAAGAAGGAAGCAGGGCAGGTGTAGTAGCTTCTGTTCTTCTCTGCTGGCTCTCCAACCATGGAACCTCCACGCTACGGGAAAGCTAGGGCAAGTGCAATCAGGGCCCCAGTATTCTCAGCCTGCCACAGGTAGGGTAAAGTCTCCACTCTGTAAGTGGGGGCTGGATGGAGAAATAGAGGCTCACAAGTCAGTCACTTTTACCTGGAATAGAGCATCCGCAATTCAGAGCTAGTGGGAAGGATAAGAAATGTTAATAGCCTGCCCATCCTGGGAAGACAGCACGGCAGAGGGCTCCTACGTTCTTGGCTGCAAACGCCTGGGGTACAGTTTCTGTCATGCTCAGCCAGGAGAGGAAGAACAAAGAGAGGGGTTGTGACTCAAATGCCACACAGTCTCACTGTTCTTACCAAAATATAATAGATTTTCTTGAATAAATGTTTCTTCATTTGCTCTATACCCTTAGGACAATTTCCAGAGACATTAAATAGCTGTGTTTTAAAATAATTTTTTACAAGTCATGGTTGTTTCACTGACAAGAAAGTCCAAGGGGCTTCTTACGTCACCATTCCAGAAGTCTTTTCCCAATACTGCTTTAAATAATACTTTATTTACTACAGAAGAATATTGACTACAGTATAATCTTATTACCACAAGTAACTTAAAGGTAAAGCCAGATTAACGTGAAATCCAAATTAAATATTTTTAGGAAAAATATGTTTCTAGAATTTGAGAACAAAAGAATAACCAGAATTATCTTGCATAAGAGAAATACTTAGGTCCTTTAATAAATGAAGATTTTAATCTATACAAGGATCACTTGTGTTCAATTTTTCTAAAAACTTTTGGGGTCTGCAAAGATTGTACAAGAAAATAACAAATATTCCCATAATTATCTCAGATACATTATACTTAACTCAGCAAGGCTTTTCTATATATAAAATATGTTGTACAGAGAATATATAAACATAAACAGCACTTCAAATTCAAGGAACACACACTATTTCAAAGTACGTATTACCAAGTCTCTATGCTATAAGATTACATATATGGTAATATAAGATCAATATACAGTTGACCCTTAAACAATGTGCAGCTTGGGAGCACTGACTATGCAGTCAAAAATTCATGTATAACTTTTGACTCCCTAAAATCTTAACAACTGATAGCCTACTGTTAACCAAAACCCTTACCAATAACATAAACCATCAATTGACACATATTTTGTGTTATTATATTCTGCATTATTACAATAAAATGAGCTAGGAAACGTTTTCTACACTGGCTGCCACCTCATCTGAAATCAGCACATTCCATGGAGGAAGGAGTCCTGCTTTGCTGCATCGTCTATCCAAGGGTTTAATGTTGGTAAATGAGCAAATCTAGCATTTGTACAAGGCTCCCTAAGACTCCTGCAGCAGTTGACCAAGCCTGGGGACATAATGGAATCTGGAGTTTCCTGGGGCCTTGTTTTGAAAAAGACTTGACATACACATAGGAAGAAAGGCACAAAAATAAACATTCACTTGTCTCTGAGAAAAAGAAGAAGAAGAGGAAGAAGAAACTAGGAAAAAGAAAATGTCATGAAAAACATAAAAAATGAAAGAATATTTACTATTCAGTAAGTGGAAGTAGATCATCATAAAGGTCTTCATCCTCATCATCTTCACATTGGGTAGGCTGAGGAGGAGGAGGAGGAGGAGGAAGAAGAGGGATTGGTCTTGGTGTCCCAGGGGTGGCAGATGTATAAGAAAATTTGCCTATAAGTGGGCTCATGCAGTTCAAACTCATGCTGTTCAAGTCTCAATTGTATAGGTAAGAATCCTTAACTACACATATATTTTGCTTACAAAGTCATGGCTTACCTTGACTTTGTCTGATGTCCGTTTTCCACCAAAGCCTCCAGAGCCAACAAGAAAGAGAGAGAACTGATTGTGGCATATAAGTTCCTTCTCAGAATAAGAATAGACTGAAAAGTAAATAAAAGAAAAAATAAAAGAAGTTACCACCAAAAGGCATAACTAGTTAACCAAGATAGGTTCAACAATTCCTGTCAAGGTTTCAAAAACAAAATCCAATTACTGAAAGAGTTCTAACATGTAAAGGTGTCCAAGTTTGGATTACAAAGCATTCATTTTAATCCATTCATACCAGAATCTGAAAGGCAGAGAGAAGAGGAGCTTCAAAAATCCTTTCTTAACTATGAAATAGCAGTTCTTTCACTTTTCTTAAGGCTCTCCAACTGCTATTCAGATCCCAGTTATTTCCACCTTAAACATTTCAAATAATCGCACTAGAAAGTACAGGTAACCACACTCGAACTTTCAAACATTCTGCCAAAGCAGTCAAGAAGAGCATGGAGAGGAAATAAGTGGGAATGAAGGTATAAGCCACATGAGGGCAGGATCATGGCTGTTCTGCTCACTCTTATTTTCCCATCAACTAGAATAGTTCCTGTACAGAAAAAAGGCACCTAATAAGTGTTTATTAATTAATAAATCAGTGAATAAATGATATGAGTGAGCAAGTTAGCAAATAAGTGAGCAAGTAATGAATAAGACAGCTGTCCCTCTATTTACTAACTTACTAGGGACAGATTATTATCTGTTTCATATCTAGCTCTGCAAAACTAGAAATATGATTTTAAATTGCATACTAAAGAAAAATCTAATTATAAACAAAAATAAGGAAAGGCATGTCAATGTAGTTCAAATAAGATTTTTATTTTTATCACATAGGCAACTGAATAACCAATTTCACTTTGTCTACAAATTCTAATATACTAAGGACCATTACCAAGTTGTATTTCAATAAATGGAGCAGATCAAGAGAGAACAGTAAAAATCAAAGAAAGGTTTCGGCAGGACTTTTTTTTTTTTGGTATGTTACATTTGGTTCAATGGTGAGAAGACTAAAAGAGAACTGGGAGAATAGTAGCCAAGTGTTGGCCAACATCTGGAATGACAAGTATGAAAACCTAAAAAGAGAAGAGAAAGGAAGAGGAAAAGGAGGAGAAGGAAGATAAAGAACATACATAATATTTAAGAGCATCAAAAATGTTCTCAATTGATTATTAAGCAAAAATAAAGCAAGTTCCAAAACAGCATATATAGTATAACCTCCTATGTATTTACAACAAAAATGATAAACTTATATTCCAAATATTAAATAATGTCAAACTTTATACTGTTCTTGGGTTCCAAAATCACTGACAACAAATATCTACTTTTTTGTTCTTAAACTTTAAAACTTACAAATTTTAAACTTAAATTTAAATTTAATTTTTAAAATTTAATTTATAAAATGTACAAATTTTTTTTTTTTTTTTTTGATACAGAGTCTTGCTCAGTCACCCAGGCTGGAGTGCAGTGGCACAATCTCAGCTCACTGCATGCTCTGCCTCCAGGGTTCACGCCATTCTCCTGCCTCAGCCTCCCAAGTAGCCGGGACTACAGGCGCCCGCCACCATGCCCGGCTTTTTTTTTGTATTTTAAGTAGAGACGGGGTTTCACCGTGTTAGCCAGGATGATCTCGATCTCCTGACCTCATGATCTGCCCGCCTCGGCCTCCCAAAGTGCTAGGATTACAGGCGTGAGCCACCGCGCCCAGCGTAAAATTTACAAATTTTAAGCATCATATCTTCACCTTATGTTTAATTACTAGTATTTCAACATTTATTAAACTACTACAATCTTTTTTCCTACTGCAAATAAAATGTGGCTGTGGTGTTTAAACCACATCATAAGGTCAAGTCTAGAAACTTATAAAAGCACAAGTCTAGGAGCCTAACTACCATTTATAAGAATAATTTAGTGTTCAAATATGTTCCAAGTTCCAAATAGCTAACACATTAAAGAATACCTAAAACACAGCCTAATTGTCAAGTGAGGACTATCTAATATTCCTTCCTGCCAAAAACATACTCCAGCAAGCTTAATTCTCCTCTACATTATCAATACAAGCCACATTTATCACCTTTGTGCTTTGGTTATGTTGTCTTAAATCCAATGAAATGCCTCACCCTTCCCAGCCTAAGCCCAGAAATAAATGCTTCTCCCCCTCCTTCTTTATTTTTCTTAAAGAGTTTAAAAATGCTTATCTTGTTTTCTAACAAATTGGAAGACAAATACTAACTTATTAATCAACTTCTATGGTGAAGTATTATGTCATACACAAAGCCTATCAATCTAACAATATTATTATAAGAATTGTAAATAAATTACCATCCATAATAATCACTACACCGGATCCTTTATCTAGGACATCAGCAACAACTGCTTCACATTTTAATTTTCCTAGAAAGAAAAGTAAAAGAAATACAGTGTCTTAAAAACCAAAGATTACTATAATAAGATGTGAAAGAATTTAATAGCATTTCCACTGTAAGCTCAGCAAAACTAAAAAACTATGGTTTGAAATAATGTTCCTGAACAACAGATGCTGCAGAGGATGTGGAGAAATAAGAACGCTTTTACACTGTTGGTGGGAGTGCAAATTAGTTCAACCACTGTGGAAGACAGTGTGGCGATTTCTCAAGGATCTAGAACTAGAAATACCATTTGACCCAGCAATCCCATTACTGGGTATATACCCAAAGGATTATAAATCATTCTACTACAAAGACACATGCACTCATATATTTATTGTGGCACTATTCACAATAGCAAAGACTTGGAACCAACCCAAATGTCCATCAATAATAGACTGGATAAAGAAAATGTGGCACATATACACCATGGAATACTATGCAGCCATAAAGAAGGATGAGTTCATGTCCTTTGCAGGGACATGGATGAAGCTGGAAACCATCATTCTCAGCAAATTATCACAAGATCAGAAAATCAAACACCGCACGTTCTCACTCATAAGTGGGAGTTGAACAATGAGAACACATGGACACAGGGAGGGGAACATCACACACCAGGGCCTGTCAAGGTGTGCGGGACAAGGGGAGGGATAACATTAGGAGAAATACCTAATATAGGTGATGGGTTGATGTGTGCAGCAAACCACCATGGCACGTGTATACCTATGTAACAAAACTGCACATTGTGCACACGTACCCCAGAACTTAAAGTATAATAAAAAATAATAATAATGTTCCTGAACTCACTAGAAAAAATAATTCAACAGTAAAAGCAGTCAGAATACCCGAATCGCTAAATTTCAAACATCAATATTTGATACATTAGATTTTTTTAAATAACCATTGGCAATGTCAAGGACTCCTCTTGGTCTCTTTTGACCCTGTTATTCAACAAACATTTGTTGAGCATACAACCAATACTGTTTACCCCATTCTTTCTTAAATTTCTACTCCTATTCAACACAATACTGCAACTCCTACCCAGAGCAATCTGGCAATAAAAAAAAAAAAAATTTTTAAGACATCCAAATAGGAAAAGAAGTCAAATTATCTCTCTTCACCAATGATATCATTCTATACCTAGAGAACACTAAAGACTCCATCTACCAAAAGGCTCCTAGAACTGATAATGAGTCAAGTAAAAGTTTCAGGATACAAAATCAATGAACAAAAAAGAGTAGCATTTCCATACACCAACAATATTCAAGCTGAGAGCCAAATCAAGAATGCAATCTCATTTACAATAGCCACAAAAAAATAAAATATCTAGGAATACATCTAATCAAGGTGGTGTAAGGTCTCTACAAGGAGAACTATAAAACACTGCTGAAAGAAATCACAGGTAACACAAACAAATGGAAAAAACATTCCATACTCATGGGTTGGAAGAATCAATATTGTTAAAATGGTCATACTACTCAAAGCAATCTGCAGATTCAATGCTGTTCCTATGAAACCACCAATGTCATTTTTTACAGAATTAGAAAAAACTATTCTAAAACTCATATGGTACCAGAAAGAGCCAGAATAGTCAAAGCAATCCTAAGTAAAAAAAAAAAAAACAAAGCTGGAAGTATCATATTAACTGACTTGAAACTATACTATAAAACTACAGTAACCAAAACAGCATGGCACTGGTACAAGAAAAGACCAATGGAAAAGAACAGAGAACCCAGAAGTAAACCCACACACCTACAACCATCTGATCTTTGACAAAGTTGACAAATATAGGGAATGGGGAAAGGACTCCCTATTCAATAAACGGTGCTGAGATAACTGGCTAGCCATATGCAGAAAAATGAAACTAGACTCCCACCTTTCATCATATACAAAAATTAACTCAAGATGGATTAAATATTTAGATGTAAGACCTCAAAGTATTAAAATTCTAGAATAAAACATAGGAAATACCATCCTGGACATCAGCCTTAGGAAATAATTTATGGCTAAGTCCTCAAAAGCAATTACGATCAAAACAAAGATTAACAAGTAGGACCTAATTAAACTATGAACAGAGTAAACAGACAACCTAAAGAATGGGAGAAAATATTCTCACACTATGTATCCAATAGAGGTCTAATGTCTAGAATCTATGAGGAACGTAGTTCAACAAGCAAAAAACAAATAATCCCATTAAGAAATGGGCAAAGGACATAACAGACACTTCTCAAAAGAAGGCACACAAGTGGCCAACAAACATAAAAAAAATGCTTCATAACACTAATCATCAGAGAAATGCAAATCAAAACCACAATGAGATACCATGTCACATCAGTCAGAATGGCTATTACTAAAAAGTCAAAAAAATAACAGATGCTGGTGAGGCTGCAGATAAAACAGAACATTTATACACTGTTGGAGGGAATGTAAATTAGTACAGCTACCATGAAAAGCAGTCTGGAGATTTCTCAAAGAACTTAAAACAGAACTACCATTTGACCCAGCAATCTCATTACTGGATATATACCCAAAGGAAAAGAAATCATTCCACCAAAAAGACATATGCACTCATATGCTCACTGCAGCACTATTCACAATAGCAAAGACATGGAATCAATCTAGGTGCCCATCAATGGTGAAATGGATAAAGAAAATGTGGTACATATATACCATGGAATACTACACAGCCATGAAAAAGAACAAAATCATGTGCTCCGCAGCAACACGGATACAGTTGGACGTCATTATCCTAAGTGAATTAATGCAGGAACAAAAAACCAAATACTGTGTGTTTTCACTTATAAGTGGGAGCTGAACTCTGGGTACACGTGGACATAAAGATGGGAACAACAGACAATGGGGACTACTAGAGTAGGGAGAGCAAGAACTGAAAAACTACCTATTGGGTACTATGCTCACTACCTGAGTGATGGGATCATTCATATCCCAAAGTTTAGCATCACACAATACACCCACATAATAAATCTGCACAGGTACCTCCTGAATCTAAAATAAAAGTTAAAATTCTTTTTTAAAATAATAAAGTTTATATAAAACCAAAAAAAAAAAAACAGACAGAAAAGAAAGTACTGCTGCGAGGTTTCCTTCACTCCTTCTAGTGGTTATTTTTAACATGATGAGGGTAAGTCAGCCTATGACACTACCACTATAGCCAACAAATGAGCCATTAAGAGATGTTGTTATCAGTCTCCTGATGCTTGACACTTTGTGTCTCATCAATTGGTGTGTTTTATAAACAGTAGTAGATTATAAACAGTAGTAGTGACCTTGGTTTTCTGCAGTTTAAAAGGTTCCCAACCACAAATATCTCATATTTTGAACATTCACATTTACTACACAGTAAATTTTAAAACTGCTCAAAGAAAATGCACAGGCTGTACTGAGAAAAAATAATTCATGAGAAATATAACTTGAGGCTAAGGAAGTAAAAAAAAATGAAAAAGTTATTCTCTACACCTTCCTATTCACATCACTGTTCAGTTATCATCACTCTGGAGTATATATCTAACCTCTCTTTTCGTATTTTAAAATCCCTAACGGCAGAAACCTATCTTGCACATTTCTACTTCCCTTATAACAATGGTTTCCAAGTGGACCCATAGGGCTGGGTACATATGAAACATGTAAGGAGCTTCCTAGCCACTGTCACCAACACCACCACCCCACCACATACATACATGCACACATACACACACACACACACACACACACACACACACACACAATTTCCAAGGTTGGGATTGAGAATCTACATTTTACTTAAATTAACAGATAATATAATGTAATAACTCGGGTGATTTTGATATACAGACAGGTTAGAAAATTACCTACTACCTAATACTGTGCCTTGCAAATACTGGGTATCCAGCAGATATATGATCAATGCACAATCACCACAAAGTGTACTGTTTCACATAAAAAGAGCTGTTTTGAAAACATATGCTATAATACTTACACTGAAATAAAGCTATTCAGCTTCAAGCAATAAAAATCTCATACATTTTTTAGACAAATAAAAAGGTTTAAGAAAAATATTCAAGTAGGATTCTAGCTACTTGCCGACCTCTACATTGTATAACATGAAATGACAAATATTAACAAAACATTCCTTTTTGTATTCTACCACCTTATGTGACCAGTATATAATTAGACAACATTCAAACATCAAAGTAGAGAAATAAATATATCCAATTATAGTGAAAAAAATTAAAAGAGATTTACTAAACAAGTAAGATATTTTTGAGAAAAGTAAAAATGATTATTAAAGCAGACTTGTTTTTATTTTCTCCAAAAAAAAAGAAAAAAATGAATTACAAGAAATTCTGTATCTTTTAACATTGTTTGCTTTATGAAAATCAGTATAAAGATAAATACCTGAGAAAAGAACAATAATCATAAGAACCATAACAGATTATATGCAATCACTAAGTTTAGAGCACACACACGAACGTTCCTTTCAGTTGTTAATAACACATACATCAACAGAGATAAATTATGAAATAAATTTTTAAGACTATTAAAGGACAAAGCTTAAGGTGACCAAAACAGATACTAGTTAACATCAGTCTACTCTAATGGCTCACATGTGCATAACAATTTGTGATATGTTTCATTAGGTCACTCTACACCAGTTTAACACACTGATGTTGTTTAAAAGGTTAATCCGGAAATAAAAGTATGGTATTATGGAATTAGTATATCAATAACTCACCTGCTCTGGGAAGTGGTTTATATAACTCTAAGTACTGCTCTCCATGAAGAACCTATGTTAGGGTAAACAAAATTTTATTAGCAAACTTTCTTGCTCCACAGGTTCTGCCTATGGATACTGTTACTCGCAAGTGACATTTTACCATCCACAGGCTCACATTTCTCCCCAAGTTATCTATCTCTGTTTGGCTCCTTCTTAATCATGTGATTGAAAAATAATCAATCCCCCAATCTCAAGACAGTCAGCTCTTCTGGAGCAGAGAAGATATATTTGTGTTCTTTCTTGGCGTTCATAAAGCCTTGTTGACTGTTAATTACATATTATTTGCCAAGAGACAATAAACTAGGCTGTATTCCCAGAACTTATAACAGTGCCCGGAACATACTGGGCATCCAATAAATATTCATTGAATAAGAATGAACAAATGGGCCAGTGCTAGTAATTTCAGGTCACATATACCAAATACAAATGACACAACTAAAACACAAAGAAAAACCTTACAACCATGTTCAAAATGAAAGCACTGTCAATGTGAATATCCCTTTCTTATAATACTTTGTAAATTATCTACAAAGAGTAAATACTAAGGACACTGTGTAACTTAATAGCCACTTAATCTCAATGTATCAAACAAAGAATGCACCAAGGTATATAGGAAAACAACGGGACAGGAAAACCAAAACCTGAAGCATACACTCAAATGATCCCACTTTCACTGCAGAGGGCCAGTTTACCAGTCTTCCTCAGAACCCAAAAGGATTTAAAAAAAAAAAAAGGAAGAAGAAGAAGGGGAGGTGGTTGATGAGAAGACAAATGAAGGTCAGCTTTACTGTGTCATACGGCTTGAAAAAGTCAAGGTTAAGAAGACTAGGATTCAAGTTCCAAGATGCATGAACACCATTTACGATTTCCAATAGTTCGGGGGAATTTTGAAACATTTGTTTTAATTTTTTGCATTTACATTGTTCAAAGTATATAGTAACTAACCATGGGAGTGTGAATGAAACAGCAAACTGCCCAGCACATATTTCTTGTCTTCCTCCCAACTTCATGAAACACTCTAATAAAATAAGTGGCCATCAACTCAGAGCAGCAATGGGCTAACTGATCCACCAGTAAATAAGTTCTCCAATCAGTCAAAGTTACAGATACCAGCTCATAGCCCCATGATTCAAAAATTATTACCAGGCTCATAACCTGAATCTTACTCCAAGAAATAAAATATACCCTGTCTCAAAGAACTGTTCACTCCTCCTTCTTGACACACTTCATTCATTTGGGTTCTCAAATACCCTATTCTCATGATACTCCTCATACCTCACCAACCATTCCTGTGCAGTCTCTTTTTGCTAGTTCCTCTGTATCTCTTTACCCTCTCAACATTTCAGGGCCTCTAAACTCAGGCCTCTTCTCTACTTACTCTCACACATTAGGTGACTTCATCTAATCTCCAGTATTTAAACATCACGTAAATGCTAAGGACCCAGTTAGACCCCTCCCTGAACTCTAGACTCATATATTCAACTGTCCATCTTATATTTCCACTTAAATGTGTAACAGACACCTCAAACATATTTAAAACCAACTCCTGATCAGCCCCACCTTAAAATAAATGTGTATGTATAAATTATACATAATGCCATATGTAACTACTATACATATTAAATACACTATACATAATTATACATTACATATAGATATGTGTAATGTATAACTATATACAATGTATAACTATATACAATGTATATATATGCACCCATCTCTCTCTCTCTATATATATATATATATCCCAATTATCCAGAACAAACATCTTCATCCTTGACTCCTCTTTTCTAACCCTCATATGCAGCACTTTTACTTGGATTACTATAATAGACTCTTAAGTGGTTTCTCTGCTTTCATGCTTGACTCCCTTATAACCTATTCTCCAAAAGCAACAAGCTTGTACCAGTCTGTGAACATAGCCAGATCATGTCACTACTCAGCTCAGATCAACAAATGGCTTCACATGTTCATCAAAGTATACGCTGAAATCTTTACAATTACTCCATGACCTTCTACCATTGCCCCCTTGCTCACTCTGTTCCAAAAACAAGCCAAGTATGTGCCATTTGCTTTAAATACTCCTCCCTGGCTTGCTTCTTCACCAATGTCATGAGGTGAGGATTATCATATCCATTTTATAGATAAGGAAACTGAAGCCTAGAGATGTTATTTACCCTTGGTCAAGAATCAAGTAAATGGCAGAGAGAGAATAACATTATGCCAGGGTTATGAGACTACACATACTTGTTATTTTCTTCTTTTTGCTGGCATTTTGAACTAACTCTCCCCTCTTTTATTCTTAAAAAGAAAAATCAAAAGATATGCTAAACTAACCACTATAAATAATTATATAAATATATATACACACACTACACACACATATATATAAGATATGACATTAATGAATAATATTTACAGAAACAGAAAAGCAAAATAAAGGTTTCTTATTAGGCATACCTTTGCAAAGTTGATTGAAAGTCCAGGAATTTCTGCTAATCCTCCACCCATCATAGATTTCTGACCTATGATAACTCCGAAGGTGGGCAAACAGGAGAAATCAGAACTTCCTTCATAAATAAATTTCAAATCTTTTGGATCCTTGATTGATGCTCCCACTCCAAGGGCATACATAATAGCTTCCAGTTCCGTATAAGCATAAGAAAATGGAGGGAGTTTCTGGCCAATAGCTCCAGTCTAAGAACAGTTTTAAAAAGTAATTTATTTCATTGATAACTTTTCAAAACTATTAACTTCTTACATACCTAGTTTTGTTTTTGAATAGATGTGACTAGAATGTTAGTGAATTTGATGGAGCATAATTATTGCAATTATATTTTATTTTTTAATAGAAACTAATTAGGTAATGTGTAGAAAAGGACTTCATTTACAGTTAAGAAGTTTTTTATTGCTTGCTTCTTGCTAACAGACAGTATGCCTCATACTCAACTTTCCTGTCTCTAATTCAGCAACTATTAGCTACCCAAAAATCCAAAAAATAATGAATTTGTTATTAAGGATAGTAAATTGCTTGTACGATCTAATGTATAAAGTTCACTGTAAACAGATGAGTAAAACGCTGCTTAATGGATGTAAATTTGATTGCCTCATAATGGTTTCTGCGTGTTTTGAGATGGAGTCTCGCTCTCTCGCCCAAGCTGGAGTGCAGTGGCATGATCTTGGCTCACTGCAACCTCTGCCTCTCAGGTTCATGCAATTCTCCTGCCTCAGCTTCCCAAGTAGCTGGGACTACAGGCCCGTGCCACCACGCCTGGCTAAATTTTTTTAATATTTTCAGTAGAGACAGGGTTTCACCATGTTGGCCAGGATGGTCTGGAACTCCTGACCTCGTGATCCACCCACCTCGGCCTCCCAAAGTGCTGGGATTACAGGCATGAGCCACTGCGCCCAGTCCCTCATAATGTTAAGTAAAATAAAATTTAACTTGAATTTCCTTCCCAGGAATATCCTTTGTCTAACTGGATGTTGTCTTTTTCTACTTAGTGATAATATGCATAGCTAATAAGTGAAGTACATATAAAAGAATAATGTCCAATTTTTCAATCATTTTTATTCTAAAGTAGAACTTGGCAAACAAGGACTAAGAGCTAAAATGGTTTATACAGGTTGATTAAAATTAAGAAAAAGAGAAAGAATATGTACTAGAATAGAAGCACTATGTAGCCCACAAAGCCTAAAATATTTACTATATGGCCCTTCATCAAAAAGGTTTGCCAACCCTTATTTTGAGGAAAAATCACATTTCTATACTGACCACATTCTCAGGCTTAAAATTAGAATTTTAATTTTCTTTATCACAATGCCTACCATAGGTTACAAAACAACAGAATCTAATATGGCATATGATTTACTTCTTCCTATTTATCCAGTACAGTTTTTTTAAGAAAGAATACAAACAGGAACAGTAAATAGGCAAATTTCACATGAGCTATCACAATTTTTCTCGAATTTCTGACTCAATGGGAAGCATTTTACTTGCAGCCATGTTGAAATAGTTCTAAAATACAATATCGATGCTTCCCTTAAAAGAAACGGACCCAAAAGAGCACTAAACTAGATATCCTTTTCTAAAGAGTCAGAAAATGTTACTAAAGTAGGATTATTGATGGTCAAGAAAAAAAATGATACTTGTCATACAGTTAGATACAGAAATCTAACGGTACTGAAAAAGAAAAAGCAAAAGTTTAATATCTGAGCTTATGTTCAAATTCTATCAATATTTAGTACATATTTTATACAGTTTTATCATCACTCATTTAGCAATAAATAGCTTAGAAAATAATTTTTTTGTATGTGAAAAAAGTTTCAAAATTATTTACATTTCAAACAAAATTTTGCTGATTATAGGCACTTCACTTTCAACATATAGGTTTAAAGCCTTGTGGGCATTAGGTAAAGGGGTAAAAAACACAACAAAGAACCTGGGAGCATACAACCTCCAGAAGTCATGGTGTCACAGTCTCCCCTCCCAAATACAAATTCCCACACAACTCAAATCTACTTAAAGTCAATTTCAAGCTATCCTTAAAGAGATAAAGAACTATGAACGGGTAGAATGAGAACTGTATATGGAAGACAGACAGTCCAGGCAGGCATAGATATCTGGACTAGATACCAGTTTAGCCACAATTCATTTTATCAACAGTTGAGGTACTACTCCCTTTTTTCCTCTTCCATTCAGTACCCCCCTGAGTCAATTTCCAAACAGCATTGCAGGGGGTAAAAATGAGGTTGGCTGAAGCACCACTCAGGCAGCTAACCTGATTCATCACACCCACCAGTGGAGCCTACCAAAAATTATATGCAAGTAAGGTGTATCCCTCTAAAAAGTTCATGATAAGCTTTCAGCAGCTCTGTTTCCAACCAGGAGAAGAAGCTGAGTGGGTTACCTCCATTTTCCAAGCCCCACTAGGCTACTAGGCAAAACCTTGGAAACTGATACCCAATCGCTCTGATCTCCTTTCCCATTAGGGAAAAGAAATGCAGGGTACAGTCCAGAGAAATCTAAGAGAGGGAAAAGGAGAAACTAAAACGACAAATAAAGTACTCTGGACAGTGTTAGAATTCATCCTGAGCCATCTCTTCATGTGGCTCAACTGTCCTGAATACTCTGTATGTTGAAATCAGGCTGTATGTTATAAAGTCAATCATAAACGATTCCTGAATAAATCCTCTATTTTAAATTATCTCTGCCACTGCTTCTCTCCATTATTAGAGACTGAAAGAAAGTAACTGCATCCAAAAGAAAAGAGAAAGAAGTAGGGGAGGAAGAAAGCAGGGAGGGAAGAAGGGAGGGAAAGTCTCCAGAGAAGGCAAACGCTTTAGGCTTTTTTCCCACTTACAAATCCTGATGTTGCTGTAGACGTTGCACGACTAGTATGATTTGCTGAAACTCCTCCTTCTGAATCTATTTTACTCAGAACTTCAATTATACTGCCAGTTGATTCTAAAATGAAAAATGAAAAACAAAAAAAATAAAGCTTTGTTAAAGATGTAACTAAGAAAAGCTACAATATGCTACATAATTATTCCTATAACGTTCAGCAAACCTGCTACAGAGCCTCCATTGCCACTCATGAACTGAATGTATGTCAGGCTATTGAAGGAAAAAATTGTGAAAGACTGAAATAGGCCAAAAATAAATGGACATCTTCAATGAAATACAAGACATTGTCTAGCATATCCTTCCCTGGTTATCTGATTCTAAGGCGGCACTGGGCTTTCCAATGTCTTTAAGCTATTTTACAACCTTTAAAGGGAAATACTTGTCTATAGACATGCAACTTGTCTGATGGAGACATCACTGATTCCTCCTCTCAACTGATTTCCATTCTTCCCAGGATGAAAGAATGCCAAGATTACCTCCTCACCCCTACTCCCAGTTCTTTGTACAAGTAATAGCTCTGAAGATAGTACCAAAAATTCTTCCAGAGAAAATCATCATCATAACCAATGACTCCAGACAGGGATCAAAAGCTGCTCTTCTGCGGGTCTAAAAGGTTAATAAAGGAGGCTCATGGGGCATCCACATATCCATAAGATATTCTGAAGGCCCTGGGACCTTTCTCACAAACCTTAGAGACATGGGCTTCCTTCTGAACTCAGACAAAACCATAACCAAAAATTTTTAATTTTTGTAAAAATACAAAAATTAGCCAGGCGTGGGGGCACACACCTGTAATCCCAGCTACTTGGGAGGCTGAGGTGGGAGAATCGCTTGAACCCAAGGGGCAGAGGTTGTAGTGAGCTGAGATCATGCCACCGTACTCCAGTCTGGGAGACAGAACAAGACTCTGTCTTAAAAAAAAATAAATAAATAACCAAATTACAGAGTCTGAGAAGACCAGAGATATCTGCCATTCCTGATGACACCAGCAGAGAGGTTTCTTGCCTATTAATCTTCTCCCTACCATCCCATTCATACTGCTATCTAGAGGGAAGGCTATTTAGTTGAAAGCCACCTCTTTCCAGAAATAGACAACTTGAATTACTTCTTGGCCCAAACACTGGCTAGTTTAGGAACCTAAACAGGTTCCATCATCTGTAAAATAAAAACAGTAGAATAGATGCTCTGGAAAGTCAATTCTTATCGAAAAGATCATTTTTTAAAAATTGTGCTTCAAATAGAGGTATCTTTTCACTTATAATTAGTTATAATAATTCAATTAGATAGCTTTTTAATAAGTTTAACACTTTTGAGGCAGAAATACTTTTTGAGATAAATATCAGAGGAAAGCTTTTCCTATACTTTTCTTTCATTTGTTTTCATGGATAAGTGACTGTTATTCATAGAATAAATTTCTCAAATGTCTAAATATAAAATACAAAAATGTTAACCATTTATTACATAACAATCATGTTATCATCTGATTGAGAATAAGCATAATGAAAATTTCAGTGAGTATTCCAGTAGATAGGAAAGTATCATTAAGGAGAAAAAAAAAAACCGAATAGTCATTTTTCAAATATATTCTTCTATCAAACTTTACATATTACATTACTATGAGAAAAAAAAAAGTTTTTCTACAAAATGACCCTGACTCATGATCTTTTCAGAAAAATACTTCAAATTTCATATATTACATGTATATGTGAGTTATACTAGAAAAAAATAATCTGACTTTTATTTGGTTATCTATTTCTGTGGTATGTAACAGGAGATTAAATAATTCAAGTTAATAAGCAATTATTAAGTCCCTTCTATGAGTTCAGCACTATGCTAACACCAAATATATACAAGAAGTACAAACAAGATACAGTCTCTGCCTCAAAGGAACTTACCAGCCAATTAAGAAACCATACATTCATGAAACAAAAGAAGTGGAGAACAGTTAAAATTAGATGCTCAAGTGGTAGGAGCTCAGCTAACAGAAAGATCAATATACCCTAGAATATCTGGGCAGGTTTTGTTGAACATCTGGGGCTTGAGTTTTTCTAAAGAAGCATTAAGATTAGCAGAGGAGATCAAAGGTAGAAGAACTATGTTAGAAAAGCAAAGAAACAGTAGCAAAGACAAAGTGCTAAAACAAAGCCACATTTATGCACTAAACAGAAAAGAGCTAAGCCTAAATAATAAAAAGGCTTAAATAATCTTTTTGAGAAAGAAAGAAAGAAGAAAGAAAGAAAGAAAGAAAGAAAGAAAGGAAGAAAGAAAGAAAGAAAGAAAGGGAAAAATATGGTAAGATTGGGAGCATATAGGTAGGTAATGGAAGACTTTGAAACCAACCATCAGTGAGGATGTAAGTGCATTCAGCACAAATGAGTAAACATCTTATGCCATCCATCCCCCAATCACACATAAACCCAAAAAACAGGATTATAATAAAGCTGAAAAACTGACAGTGAGAATAACATAAATATCTTAAATGTAAAGAATTCTAATACCTACTAGAGCAGAAAATATGCTATAGACGATTCAAGTGTCTTAACACTACAGTTAACATAGAAGATAACTCCATAAGAGAAGAAAATGCTTGCTGCCTCTGATTCCCCAACCAGGGCTAAGTGACGGGGACTCTCTTTACCTTGGATACTCTGAGGCTTGCTGGCATTCTCAAAGTCACAGATCTTCTTCCAGTTAGCCTTGACTGCCTCAGGAGTCATTGGGTGATTCTTTTGTCTTACAATAGCTCCAAGAGTCCGCTCCCAGCGTACTGGTTATAGAAACAAAACTAACATACTGAGCACATAGTTGAGAGACAGAAAGTAAGATGCATAAGAACCCTTTCATTTTTAAAGAGAAAGGAAATTCAGAAAAAAAGGGATTCTAACTCCTAAAGAGTTTTACCATAAGCCTTAAAATGAATTTTTCCCAACAAACCCACTAGGATAAGGTCAATTTAGAGAAACATTTGAAGCTGAAGGGAAAAATTTCTCCTCTGACTATGCCAGACAGTACTAAAGGTAGAATGTTATGCTGTATGTGAAAAAGTTTAATTATATAATAATCACATCAAAAGACTGACTTCATGACCACAGATCCCCAAAGTAATATACTTCATTCTTCTTGTTTATAAAATGAAGATAACTGAATAGAGCTTCGCTGAGTTAGCAAATTGAAGACTAATAGTAAATAATAGGTCAAAGACTTCAGTTAACAAAAATTTAGTGTAACAGGTGGCCCCAAATAATTCTCCCTTACCTTCTCTTTGCTCTACCTCTATTTCCACAAGAAGTCAGTTAGAATGCACAGATTCATAAAAACCATTACTGCTGCATAACGAGAATTTTTAACATTGTTTTCTTTTTAAAAACCAGAGGTATAAATAACTACTAATAACCTTATTTAAACATAATAGTCAGACATTGATGATTGTTAAACTGAAGATTTGTCTTTGGGAATGACAGAAATGCCTGTGTCTAGAGCTTTCCTATTGATAAAGTGCCAGATATAGCTTTTACTGCAAAACCTTATGTTCCTTTTTTAAATGAATGCAATAAGACACTCAAAAATGCTTCAAGAATATAAGCCACTTTAACAATTAGAGAAAATGACCATTAATTCTAAAAATATTATACTACGACAGCAATGCCCTCCAGAGATAGCAACCTTTTAACTGATTCAGTTAATTGGATTAATTTTGATACCCATAGCCAACTAAATATAAGCTGAGACACAGAAATTTTCACAATTTTTTTAATGCCATAAAGCAATTCTCAAATTTGGAGTTCACAAGGTTTGAGAGATGGGGTAGGAGAGGGTTGAAGCCAAGTAAATTTACTATTTAAGTATTTAAAATATTTAATTTAAATAGTTATTTAAAATAACTATTTAAAATATTTAATTTAAATAGTTATTTAAAATAACTTTAAAATATTTAATTTAAATAGTTATTTAAAATAACTATTTAAAATAATTTTACTATTTAAAATAACTATTAGGCTAAAGTGGAATAATTCCCATAGATCAGCTGCAATTTCTGTCCCAGTAAGTTGTCCAATGTGATTCCTCACTCCCCTTGACGTCTCCTGCTTCATGGAAGAAAATAATTACATGGGAAAATTGGAGAACTTGCCTGCTGCTCTAGAATAGGCTCAACCCATCTTTTTCCAAAACAGCTCTCCCTCCCACTCACTTCTCTGCTGAAACAGCAAGAACGAGCATGTGGGAAGTCAAAGACATGGGAGGATGATTATCAATATATGCTGTCTGAAGGAATAGCCAGTTCTGAATAAAACAGGACAAGTCCTGAATAAGGACTACCTACAGGAAGAATAGATAGGGTCTTGAAAGGGCCACAGACCTATAGGATAATCACAATGTTTAAAAATACCTGTTGCTATAGCAATGTTTAAGTTTGAATATGCAAGCACTATATCCAATGGTTAGGCATTTGACAAAAATCTTACCCATCTCAACTGGATATGTAGGTTTAAAGATAAGGAAATAATCTATACAAACCAAAAACTGAGAGAGACTTACATTTTCCAATCCATCCTGCTCCAACCTACCAAAAAGAGGGGGAAAACATTATACCATCTAATGTGAAATCACTAATACAATTGTTTTAATTAGAAAAAAGTCAGCTCCTTTACTAGCAGTATTAGAATTCAAGGCAACAGGAGATGAAAACAATACAGCTCCGTAAGAGTCCACTGGCCCCCATGACTTTGCACTGTTCATGTTATCGGAGCACAAACATAAAACAGTACAATGAAGTAGAAATGCATGTAATAGAAAAGAATGAATCTGATGTCAGAGACCAAGGCTTGACACAAATTTGTCTACTGACTACCCTGGCCAAATACTGTGATCTGCCTAAATCCAAGTTTCCTCAAATGTAAAATAAAAATGACAGTACATATTTCATGTGGTTACCATGAAGCAAACAATATAAATAGTACACTGCCTAGCATATCATGAGATCCAAATAAATGTCCCTCTTGAAGGACCTACTGAATTACAAAGAAAACCAAAGCCAAATAAAAAGAGTATTTGACTTAGTGAACTACATATACTCATTTTAATGAAACATCTTTATGCAGAGATAAGACAAATGACCAAATAATAACTGCTACCCAGAAAGATAAATTTTTCACTTCTATAATTTTTTCTAGAGGTCATTCAAGAAAAATCGTAAAAAAAAAAAAAAAAAAAAGTCTGATGAGTCTGATGTAAAGAAAATCTGTTTGTCACTTCAAACACCACAACTACAGTGTACCCAAACTTACCACAAAAATTTCATATGCATATGATAGAAGAAATGTATCAGCAGACATCTTAGTGGCTCTAAGTTCAAGGGTGTGGCTTTTCATCATCCTTTGCCTCTATATTAATATGGCTACACCTTTTATGATACAACCAGTCAGCCTTGATAAAGTTACACTAGACAAATCAGCAGTGGTTTTGATAACAGGCAAAATAACTACCACTTTTTACTGTATTTTGGAAGCGAAGTAATAAGCTACAAGTTCCTCTCAGGTGCTAAAAACAATTGCTCCAGCTGAGCCAAAAAATATTTGTATCTGCCACTCTAGATATCTATCAGAACTTCAAAAAGTGGCAATTTACTTTCAAGGTTTAAGTCAGGATATTATGCACAGCTCATAGTATAGTTTATCAATCATGCATGCTAAATGTTCCTCACTAAAAATGTTCACAATATAGTAAAAGAAAACAGCAACATAACAAAACTTCATCTGCAGCATTATCCTAATTGTCTGTGTGTTTGGGTGTATAAAACACCTATCTAGGCCAGGTGCGGTAGCTCACGCCTGTAATCCCAGGACTTTGGGAGGCCAAGGCGGGCAGATTATTTGAGGTCAGGAGTTCCAGACCAGCCTGACCAACATGGTGAAACCCCGTCTCTACTAAAAATACAAAAATTAGCTGGGTTTGGTGGTGGGTGCCTGTAATCCCAGATACTGAGGAGGCTAAGGCAGGACAATCACTTGAGTCCGGGAGGCGGAGGTTGCAGTGAATGAACCAAGATCACGCCACTGCACTTCAGCCTGGACAACAGAGAAAGACTCTGCCTCAAAAAAAATAACAATAAAAAATAAAACACATATCTAATAAAAGACTGGAAGGAAAGACATAAAAATATTCATACTAGTTCTCTCTGGATAGTGATAATGTAGGCAATTTTTATTTTATTTTTTATATGGTCTTATATATTCGAAATTTTCACAAACAGCACATATTATTTTTATTCACAAAGTTAGTAATAAACATAACTGTAAAAGATAAATAGTTTTTAAAAATTCCTTAATGAGGTAAAAGTAGAGCAGGCAAAATTCTGAATTACAGATGGCTTGAGATTATTAAATTTTCCTCTTCTATAAAACAGAGTTGTAAAGTTCTTTCTACCTCCACTATGCCACAATTCACATCCAATGGCTGTGATTAGGAAAGTGGAGGTGCATATATCTGCTCAGAGATATGCAAACTGTTTTTTTGTCTTAATTTACCCATCAGCTTTTCATTCAAATGAAATAAGCTAATATATCCCTCACTTTAAATTGAGCCAGGTTTACAACAGGTTCTGTATACAACAGGTTCATTATTACCACAGATAATTTTAAATGGGGGGGGTCTAATATACAACAGTTTACGCTAGAAAAAAGAGATCAAACTCAAATGAGTAATCAAAAATATATAAATTGGCCTTAAAAGATCTAAAAGAACTTTCATCAAACAGTGAACAATGGATCTCACTGCATGATGGGATTATGTGTGGATAATTTTTTTATAATAAACATTTAAAGCTCTGCAATAAAGAAAAACAGAAAAGTTCATTTTTTATGTAAAAATAAATAATGTTATATTTATTGACCTATCACACAAGATTAAATTCCTGCTATACTGATAATTAAAATTGGTGGGTGAGTGCTATGTATTAGGCCTTATGCCAAGGGTTTAAAATATGACTTGAGTTGTCACAAGAAAGCCCCAGAAAACTAAAGCTCACGAAGGTCAAATCAGCAATTCCCAGAATAAGAATTCAAAATCTGGCCTGGTTGACTCTAAACTCCAAGCTTCATCTTTCCACCTTATCATTCAGCTTCTTAAATAATGAAATTTCCCACATTTTGACCGAACAGATCAAACCAGCCACATTTTCATTTGGTAGGAATGTTACAAATGTAGAACTAAGTAAAAACAGAACTTATAAAGTTACTATTACTTTCCAAAAAATGGATATTAGTCAACACTTTTAATTATAACATAGACACAATATTTAAAAATATACAAGTGATGTCCACTGGTACAGATTTTTACAAATGTAAGCAACTGGAGAAAACTAATAAGAGAAAACAGGAAGGTGCAAATACCTCAAACAAGCCACCATTCTCCTCACAACTGTCGTGACAAAGCCAAAGGACAAGGGGTGCCACATACTCTGGCTTCAGGGCTTCCACAAGATCTGAAATAAAGAATATACACATATCTTATCAATCATTTTACTTTCTAAGAATTTCTTACTTATAAAATTATAGGTAATTCGGAGACCTTTAAAATAGGAACAAAATTAGTATGTACATAACAAGTCTAACATTTAAGTCTTTGCAAAGAACTTTTTGTAATCTCAACTGAGCCATTTCTAAAGGGCTCTCAAGCTTCTAAAATTGTAAGTATCAGACACACCTTTCCAAGATGAGTAACATATTAATACTGTTCAGAAGAAGAAAAGTTAGAACTGCCTAGACAAAGATTGGTGAGCAAAACTGTATTTAACATGAGAAATCTGGGTACCATTCATTCCCAAAATTATTCTACTCTCCCAGCTATTAACAACAATCTAGAAAATCACAAAACAGCCTAGACCATTATAGTGGCAAATAATGATTGAGAGTGCTGAATCCTAACCACTAGACCACCAGGGTAGGCAGATAATGATTGAAATAGACCTTGAAGACATCACTGGTGAGTGCACAAAGTATAAGAACTAATTTCCCACTGCATATGTTACCTTTTTGACTTTTTAAAAATAAATATATAATAGTTGTACATATTTTGAAGGTGCATGTGATATTTTGATACCTTATACAATGTGTAATGACCAAATCAGGGTAACTGGTATATCCATCAACTCAAACATTTATCTTGTCTTTGTGTTGAGAACATTATAAATCTTCTCTTCTAGCGATTTTGAAATACACAATAAATTATAGTTAACTATAATTTCTCTATTGTACTACCAAATACTAGAATTTATTCCTTCTATCTAAGCTTACTTTCATAGCCCTTAGCCAACTTCTCTTTACCATTGCACCCTTTCTGTGAGTACCTTGGTGAAGCAGAAAGGTACTACATGAAGAACATGAAGACTTTGATTTTGGTACTGAACCTGCTATGCAAGCAACTTAGGAACCTGAGCCCATCATTCAACTTCCCTGGGCCTGTATCTTCATCAGTAAGCTAGTAATTTAAATGCTTCTGCTTCCTATTCCACCAAGTTGTTCCAAGGCTCAAATGAGATACAATTTGTGTCTTACAAATCACAGAATTTTATCTAAAAGATCAAATAAATGCAAAAATTGTGAAATGACAAAATACAATTTTGTATTAATGTGTTAAAGTAAAAAAGATGGTGTATATAGTCCTGTAAATTAAAAAGTAGTTGCAAAAACTCTTCACTTTATAGCCTCTAAAAGCTCTCAAAAGTACACAAGCATTCCAATGGCACCCTGTCTTCCATTTTTCATTATATGCATGAGGAAAAAACAAAAGGAAGGCTCCAACCATCTCAAATTGTACATTAAAACAAATTATTAACTTAAATATCCATTCATCTCAATACATAAATTCCTCTAATTTCCCATATATCAATTGGCAAAACTAAATGTTAAAGGATATTTATGTACAGGGATTTGGATATTTGAGTTGGCTAACTTCAAACTGAATGCGAAATAAACATATCTATAAAATGCAACAGAGTATCTATTACCTTAGGTGAGTAAAAAGAAAAGAACATAAGCCACATACAAAAAAATACGTCTGCCTTGCAGTTTATTTTATATATTATCACTAATAATATAAGCAAATATTCTTGCTTTCCAGTTCATTCTCAAACTCCTAGGTTAGCCAGCATCTATTAAACTCAATGTTACAAATAAAAAACCAACCTTAAGAGAGTAAATAAAAGATCAGAGAAGTCCCATAGCTATTAAGATATAAAGTTATATGAAATCAAAAACAGAAAGGTTTACTTACTCAACCCAGTGTTTCTTCCACAATAGTAGATGTCAGGATATCTAGCATTACAGTGAGCCAAGTACTCTGAGGAATACTTCTGCTTCCAGAAATGAGATTCTTTTAAAGCATTACTGAGATAAAGAAGGTATCCTCCAACCGGAAAAAAAAAAAAAGAAAAAAGAAAAGAGTCCCTAGTGCTACATGCTACAGGAAGGCAGGGTTGCCCTGAGAATGATACAAATAACAATACTGATACCTAGGTACTCAGAGATAGGCCAGCATCAAGATGGGGTCCTAAACCTAAACTGTTCTACGCTGAACTTCAACTTTTAAGGAAGACTGAAGCAGAACAAAATTGGCTATGCTTCCTGGTAACCAGCAGTAGCAAAGACAGATCCTCTCTGAAGAAAACATTGCCAATTTAGAACACAGAACAAATACAGAAAAAGATCAGGTAAAGAGCTGGTAATTAGAAATCACCAAGCACACAATGAAGGGAAGCCACTATGAGTAAAAGTTAAAAGAAACAGCAGATTTGAACTACAATGGAATAGAAATGTTGGACTTTAAAATATATTATAAAGAAAAGTTAACTATTGATTAGCATTTGTACCCTTCCTGACTCAACAATTTTACTTTGAAGTACATATCCTAGAAAAATTCTTGTTCTTGTAATCCAGAACACATGTACAAGAATAAAAGCAGATTAATTAAAAAGCAACCGATATGTTCATTAATAATCATTAAGTAAATTCACATAACAGTCTTGCGGCAATATAATCGAATGAGCTACAGCTTTATATAAATCTTAGAGCCCTAAAATTGCATGGAAAGACAAAGTACAATTCCCCCAAATTTTTTTAAATGACAAATGTCATAAAGATCAAAAACAAGAAAACCAAACAATAAAGTGTTTATTCATGCAATTTTTATTTAAAAAAAATTAAAGGTAAGGGAATGAATATTCTCTTTAAGTGATTACCTCTTCGGGGAAGAAATGGGGTGAGGTAAAAAGGTAACAAAAATAGACACAAGTTATGGAAATGCTCCAGTTTGGGGGCTGCATGACAGCAAGTCATCAAGATGACCTCCAATGACCCCCATGTCCTTTTATTTATCCCTTTTTGTAGTCCTTTTTCACAGTGTACCAAGGCTAGTCTGTGTGATCAACAGGATAGGACAAACGTGATGGTACATCTCTTCTGAAATAAGTTATAAAAGACACTGCAGCTTCTGTCTTGGTGACCCTCTCTTTCAAATCGTTAGCTCTGGGGAAAGCCAGCTGCCATGTCAAGAGCAGTCCTATGGAAAAGCCACATGGTGAGAAACTGAGGCCTCCTGACAACAGGTAGGAAGGAACGGAGGCCTCTTGGCAACTGCCATGTGCACAAATGAGCTTGGAAGTAAATCCTCCAAGGCAAGCTTTCAAATGACTTCAGTGCCAGCAAACATCTTAATTAAAACATCATTAAAGACCTAGAAGCAGAACCTCCTAGTCAGGCTAAATTCCTGACCCCAGAAATTGAGTGAGATAATAAATGTTTGCTGTTTTAATCCACTAAGTTTTAGAGTAGTTTACTGCAGAGCAGTAAATAACTAATACAGCTTGGAAAGTTAGTTCCTGGATACTCATTATAGGGTTTTATTTTATTTCATGTAAGAAACATGTAAGTTATACACATTATTTTTCAAGTATCAAGTGTATTTCAAAGGGGAAATGAAATAGCAAAAATGTCTCCACACATTACTCATAATATCTGGTTCTTTAACAAATAATTCTTTTAATTGCCCATAAGGAAATATTTTAGAGGAGGAGAAGAAAAGCTTCAGATCAAAATAAATTTTCAGATATTCTAAACTATAAAAGAGTAAGAAAAAAGCAGAATAAAAATAATGGAATTTTAGGACTAGAAATAATAGTCCCAAAATTAAAGGAAATTTAAAAATGATCTATAACTTTCTTACTTTGTGGAAGAGAAAACAGATCCAGAAAGATTAAGTCATTTGTCTAAAGTAGACTTTATTTTCTAAACTTCTTTTACTAGAGCATGGTAGGCATAAAGGATTAAACATTTACCTAATGCCTTTAGTGGTCCAGATCTGTTCAAATAAATGATACCATATTCCCAAAGAAAAACAAATTTAAAATCTGAAGTTTTAAGTACTTTCTTGAAAACGTACTGCTTCCCAAAAAGTCTAGAACCGATGGCAAAAAGTGACTAAAGGTAAAAATCTAACAAAGGGATGATCAGCACAAATTCTAACTAGTGGTTTGTCTCTTGGTATGAAGCAGGGGGGTAGAAAGAAGGTACAAAGTTAGATGCAAGTTATTGGCAATGTTCCAATTCTTGGGTTGAGAAGTGAGTTCATGAATATTCATTACATTTTCATGCTTTATTTCTTATCTATAACCTATACTGTTTTGTGTCTATATAGTATCATACTTGAAACAAATAAATTATATATCTTTCACATAATACGATTCTTCAACAAGAATTCCTTTGACACGACTATGAGAACATAAAGAGTTTTTAAAGAATAAGAGGCTTTAAAAATGGCTCTGCTGTCAAGGAAACAGGAGAAAAAATTAGATCTCAGGTCCAAATAGGTATTCTACACTAAAGAAAATTGGTTAGACACAGCTCTTGGCAAAGACTGCAAAGTACTGCTGTAGTATTACAAATTCCAAGTTCTAAAATGAATGTTAGTTCAAATGTGGAAAATATATGGTACCATAAGTATTTGTGTTCCATGGAGTAGCTAATTTTAAAATAATTTCATCAATTATTTTGTACCTTTTCACAGAAGCTACTTTTAAAGTATTATGTAGATTTTCTTTTCAGAAATATATACAAACCAAGAGTACCAAAAGCCACAGTTCTCCATAGTCAACTATTATATATATATTGCATAAGTAAATAAAGGTAGGCTCTCAATTATCCATTTAAATGTTTAAAGAAAGTGGAAAGACACTATCTCATTCCAAGACTTAATATAAAACTAGAGTAATCAAAACATCATAATATTGCTGAAAGGACAGGCACACAGATCAATGGAATAGAACAGAGAAGCCAGAAATAGACCCAGGTGTAAGTAGTCGACTGATTTTCCACAAAGGTGAAAAGGCAACCCAAATCAAGAATGAGGAATAGTCTATAGAACAAAAGAACTAGATTCTTGAATAAACGAACAGCTTTTTTTCTTTTTAAGGGAGGGTCTCAGTCCATTACCCAGGCTGGAGTGCAGAGGTGCAACCGTAGCTCACTGTAGCCTCGAATTGCTGGGCTCAAGCAATCCTTTCACCTCAGCCTTCCAAGTAGCTGTGACCACAGGCACAAACCACCCTGTCCAGCTTGACTTTTTTTTAAAAAAGAGAAGATGAACTATTATGTTTTAAAGCAAACTTAAGAGCTATAACAACAAAAATGTCTGTGGACCTTGTTTGGATCCTTAGTGGAATAAACCAACTCGAAAAATATCTCTTTCTAGAAAACTAGAAAATTTTAATATGAATTTGGTAGGTAATATTAGCAAGTTATTTTGTTTGGTTGTGATAATGGCATTATGGTTACAATGTCCATATCTGTTAGATATTCATTTCCAAGTGTTCATTAGATAAAACATAATGTCTAGGATTTACTTTGAAATAATGCAGAAGAAAAGGGAGGTGATAAAAAAATGAAACAAAATTGGCTGTTGACCATTTGCTGAAGCTGAACGATGGGTACAAACAGTTCTTAACTTTCTTTACTCTTATGTATATTGGAAAGCTACACAAAAAAGTCTTTTCTTTTACACAAAGAAACTATGACCATAAAAAGCATTTTTTAAAATTATGGAACATGAATAAGGTAAAATACAATGCAACCATTAAAGGATACCCTGCACTATTTTATTAAATGGGAAAATGTTCATGATATGGGAACAGATAATAATAATTAGACTTCCAGTTTGCACTCCAACATAAAAAGAGCTTGGAAGTTGTTACTTCCATCCTCAAACCAAGATAAAAGCTTAACAAGCTAAAAATCAACAACTCTGCTTATCAGCACCAGACAATTCAGGTCACAGGGCAAACCACCATCAGGAAAACTGGAGACACAGGCAAATTCAGAAAACCCAGCTTACTGAGATAGAAGCCCCCAGAGCCCAAGCAGTTAGAACACTTAAACAGTAACCAACAAATTGCTAGAGGCTGAATGTGGACTTGTTTCATCTTAGGAGGGCCCAATCTTAGGAGGAGACTCCAACACTTTTATAAGTTTTACCTCCAGAATTTCCTACCACACAGGGAAGATCAGAGAAAAATCCCCTCATGCTTTGGACAAGACAAGGGGGAAGAAACCATTTTGAAATATGCCCAGAGTATTCTGTTCTACTTAAGGCCTGCTCTGAAGAGAAACTACTTTACCAGAGCCTTGTCTGACCTAGGGGAAGAGTGATTAGACAGTTGGAACTTCTCTAGCTTTCCCATCTCAAATAAGGGAAGGAAAAGAAAAAAAGAAAAAAAAAAGGCTAAAAAACTCTTCTGAAGGTCCCAACCCAGGACTCTGACCCACTAAAAAAATGGAGATTTAATAATAAGGGTACAGAACACTTCCCCTCCCCAATACCTTACCACTCCATCAACAGGGCTCCAGTATAATAACAATTACAGGTGAGAGCTGCAAGATACAAACTCTATTTAACAAAGAGTTTCTAAGGAAACTCAAACACAACAGAGTATAAAAAAACAAGAACAGAGAGGAAACAGAAGCCTGTGATACCCATAGCTATAGTAAATAATAAACACGGCCTAACTCCTAACGAGATAAACATAAAACCTCACACTAAAAGCCTATTAATCTCACTTGCTATTATTACTCAATAGTATTATTTTTTACTTTCAACAAAAAAATTGCAACCCATGTTAAAAGGCAAGAAAAAGCACAGGCTAAAGAGACAAACATTAGAACCAGATTCATATATGGCAGAGATTTGGAGAG
Organism: Pan paniscus; assembly: GCF_029289425.2. NCBI lineage: Eukaryota > Metazoa > Chordata > Mammalia > Primates > Hominidae > Pan > Pan paniscus. The sequence goes on along the minus strand of NC_073253.2, from coordinate 114,761,429 downwards.
TACCAGACAAGGAATTTAAAATAACTATGATTACTGTGCTTAGGGCTCTAATGGAAAAAGTGGATAATACACAAGAACAGATGGTTACTTTAAGCAGAGAGATAAAACTCTAAAAAAGAATCAAAAGAAAATGCTAGAAATCAAAACCATCGTAAAAGAAACGAAGAAAAAATCAGTGACCTTGAAGATATGTCAATACAAACTTCCTGCACGGAAACACAAAAAAAGAATGAGAAAAATGGAACAGAGTATCTAAGAACTGTGGGACAATTACAAAAGATATAACATGCATACAATGAGAACCCGAGAAGAAGAAAAAGAGAATAAGCAGAAGTATTTGAAGGAGTGATGGCTGAGAATGTTCTAAAATTAATGACAGACACCAAGCCACAGGAATCTCAGAGGACACCAGGCAGCATAAATATCAAAAATCTCCACCTAAATACATCATACGCAAACTGCAGAAAACCAAAGATAAGGAGAAAATCTTGGAAGAAGACAGAGGGGAAAAAAAAAATGCCTTACCTATAGAGGAATAAGGATAAGAATTATGTCACACTTCCTTTCTGAAACCATGTAACCAAGAGGAAAGTGATGTGAAATACAGGCATATCTCATTTTATTATATTCCACTTTATCATGCTATGCAAATATTGCGTTTTTCACAAATTGAAGGTTTGTGGCAACTCTACATCAGGCAAGTCTATCAGTGTCATTTTTCCAACAGCATGTGCTCACTTCATTTATCCATACTGGCATTTTTTAACAATGAAGTGGTTTTTAATTAAGGCATGTATATGGTTTAGATCTACACATAATGCTATTGCACATTTAATAAACTACAGCATAGTGTAAATATAACTTTTACATGCACTGAGAAACCAAAAAATTTATATGACTTGCTTTATTGCAATCTTAGCTTTATTGTGGTAATCTACAATCAAACCTGCAACATCTCCAAGATATGCCTGTATTTAAAGTGTTGAAAGAAAAAAGCCACCAACAGAGAATTCTGTATCCAATGAACTTATCCTTCAAAAGTAAAGGAGATTAAGAGAATAGAAAGACAAGCTGTTGAGGGAAGTCAGGGACCCCAAACAGAGAGACCGGCTGAAACCATGGCAGAAGAACGTGAATTGTGAAGATTTTATGGACATTTATTAGTTCCCCAAATTAATACTTTTGTAATTTCTTATGCCTGTCTTTACTGCAATCTCTAAACATAAATTGTAAAGATTTCATGGACACTTATCACTTCCCCAGTCAATACCCTTGTGATTTCCTATGCCTGTCTTTACTTTAATCTCTTAATCCTGTCAGCCGAGGAGGACGTATGTCGCCTCAGGACTATGTGATAATTGCATTAACTGCACCAATTGTACAGCATGTGTGTTTGTGCAATATGAAATCTGAGCACCTTGAAAAAAGAACAGGATAACAGCAATTGTTCGGGGAATAAGAGAGATAACCTTAAACTCTGACCGCTGGTGAGCCGGGCAGAACAGAGCCATTATTTCTCTTCTTTCAAAAGCAAATGGGAGAAATATTGCTGAATTCTTTTTCTCAGCATGGAACGTCCCTGAGAAAGAGAATGCGCACCTAGGGGTAGGTCTCTGAACTGGCCCCCCCGGGGCGTACCTGTCTCTTACGGTTGAGACTGCAGGGGTGAAATAAACTCCAGTCTCCCATAGCGCTCCCAGGCTTATTAGGAAGAGGAAATTCCCACCTAATACATTTTGGTCAGACCCGTTGATCTCAAAACCCTGTCTCCTGATAAGATATTATCAATGACAATGGTGCCCAAAACTTCATTAGCAATTTTAATTTCGCCTCGGTCCTGTGGTCCTGTGATCTCGCCCTGCCTCCACTTGCCTTGTGATATTCTATTACCCTGTTAAGTACTTGATGTCTGTCACCCACACCTCTTCACACACTCCCTCCCCTTTTGAAAATCCCTAATAAAAACTTGCTGGTTTTTGTGGCTTGTGGGGCATCACAGATCCTACCAATGTGTGATGTCTCCCCTGGACACCCAGCTTTAAAATTTCTCTCTTTTGTACTCTGTCCCTTTATTTCTCAAGCCAGCCGATGCTTAGGAAAATAGAAAAGAACCTACGTGATTATCGGGGCAGGTCCCCCGATAACAAGCCACAGACCGAAAAAAAAATTTCTAAAACATATATCTGATAAAGGACTTGTTTCTAAAATACACAAAGAACCCTTAAAATTCAAGAAAACAAACAATCCAATTTAAAAATGGGTGAAAGATGTGAATAGACATCTCAACAAAAAAGACAAATAAATGCCAAATAAGCATAGGAAAAAAATGCTCAATAACATATGCCACTAGGTAAGTGCAAATTAAAACAATAAGATATCACTACATATCTATTAGAAAACCTAAAATCCAAAATACTGACAATAAAAAATGCTGGCGAGGATGTGGAGCAACAAGAACTCTCATTAATTGCTGGTGGGAATGTAAAATGATACAATCATTTTGGAAGATAGTTTGGCAACTTCTTACAAAGCTAAACCTAGTCTTATCATAGCATCCATCCAGCAATCACACTCCATGGTATTTACACGACTTAAAAACTTATGTCCACACAAAAACCTGCACATGAATGCTTATGGCAGCTTTATTAATAAGTGCCAAAAACTGGAAGCAACCAAGATCTCCCCCAATAGGTGTATGAATAAACAAATTGTAGTACATTCATACCATGGAATATTACTGAAAAATAAAAAGAAATGAGCTTCAATCCCTGAGAATTCAGGAAGAAAAGGGGAGAGACAAACAGGTGAAGCACAGGGGATTTTTAGGGCAGTAAAACCATTCTGCATGACATTATAACAGTGGATACATAACTTTATGCATTTGTGAAAACCCATACATTTGTACAACACAAAGGGTGAATCCCAGTGTAAACGATGAACTTTAGCTTATCATAACGGCTCCATACTGGTTCATCAATTGTAATAAATATACCACTCTGACCAAAGATGTTAATAACAGGGGAAACTGTGGGAGGTAAAGTATAGAAGAATTCTCTGTACAATTTTTCTGTAAATCTAGAACTGCTCTAAAAAATAATCTATTTTTACAATAATTATTATGAAACAGGAAGAATATTAGCCCATTGTGTAAAACAAAAAAAAAAATTATGAATATGCAGAGAAAAAGAATGAAAGCTTTTATCGATGTGGTAGAATTATGGGTCATTTTTTATTTTTTCCTTTGTGCTTTTCTAAATTTTCCACAATGAACACAATTTACAGATAATGCTTTCGAAATTGAAAAAAATAATAATTTTTAAGTATTCAGAAAATTAAATACTTTTGCAAAGCTCATTCCACATAGGTTTGTAAGTAACAGCACTGAAAAATATAAGCTTGCTTACTTACCTTCAGGCATAACTGTCTGAGTCATCCGTGATCCCGCATTAGGAGCAATGGTGTTACAATGAATGTTGCTTTTCCTGCCTTCAATTGCAAGAGAATTTGCAAGGCCCAGAAGACCCAACTTTGCAGCACTATAATTGGCCTGGCCAAAGTTGCCATATATTCCTGAAGCTGATGAAGTCATAATAATCCTAAAAAGAAAATCAATCTCTCAATATCATCTTTTCCATAATTTGATAACATTGCAACTCTAACTCTGTTTTGGTACTACTGCACCTATCAAAAGCAACTATGTGTACTGTCATTAGCTTCTTACGATCATGATTTATGTAACTAAAATAATATTAATATATAAGTAATCTCTCAAAATTCAACTACAAGATTTAACTGTTTTAAAAAGATTCTCTGGCCAGAACCAAATGATCTTAGACTTATGCTTTATAACCATAAAATAACCTGGTAACATGTAAGTTAAAATTTTAGCAAGAAATATTAAATCGAACAGTTCTAATTTTTCAGTCCTCATCACTTTGCCTCTCTCCCTTTCTGAATAATATTAAATGCCTCATTAAAACAATGCCATCTCAAAATCTGACCCAACCTCACTCACTCTACTTAGGCTAAGTAAAATAAATCATATTATTTATTTTCAGAAACTGTCAGGACCAGGATAAACTAGAAATCTCCAACAAAAACAGGCATCACAAGCAATTTGCTTCTATTAGGTATGTATGAATCCTAAATTAACAGGAATGACCTCAGCACTAGAGTGCAACAGAGGACATGGACTAAAGCATACTAGCACTGCCACAATGAGTTACTTATCTAGGAGCAATCATGAGGGGTCCTACAGTTCCTAAACAGTTTATAAAGACTAACTCACGTCTGACTAGCAACAGCCAGCAGGGACTAGCCATTCATCTCTCCCCAGCTGGTAAGACATGAAATAATATTCGGGTTACAGAATAAGGTATAGCCGAATCCTCAATGTGTATACTATCTTCTAAAATGCCAGAAACTAAGGCAGGAAGATTACTTGGGCCCAAGAGTTTGAGACCAGCCTGGGCAACAAAACGAGATACTGTCTCTACCAAAAAATTAAAAAATTTGCCAGGCATGGTGGCACATACCTGCAGTCCCAGCTACTTGGGAGGCTGAGGTGGGAGGACTGCTTGAGCCCAGGAGGTAAGGCTGCAGTGAGCCATGTTCATGCCACTGTACTCCAGCCTGGACAAGAATGAAACTATGTCTCAAAATAAAATAAAAATTGCCAGAGAGCAGCAAGAAAATCTTTAATAACAAAAAGAGGTAAAAAATAAATATAAAGCTTTCCAGCTCAGCCAATCTGTGACTAAATTATACCAATTTAATGAGGGTATGTGCCAAAACCATATGTTAAAAGCCTGTACATATTCCTCAATGTCATAAATCATTTCACAACACTTCACATAATCTTTCCCTGTACACAAGAACCCCCAGACACAACATCTTCAATCCCCCTTGACAACCACATGCAACTCTACCTTCCATACTTCTGTTTCTTCATGTGTTCCCATGCTGCCCGTGTCACTTGGAATGAACCCCGCAAATGAACTCTGTGGATTATATCTAAAACAATAAATTATTTTTATTAAATATTTTGTAAAAACTTAGGCATGTCTAAGAATCAACATAAGCAATGTTGTATTTATACAAAGATGTTCATTTTATACCTAATGTATAAAATTGCCTACTGTCACACCCCAATGAGTATTTTGCCTTTATTCCAGTTATGCTACTAATCAATACTTCACACCTAGAACTACAACAGCTTTCCTCATAATTTGTAAAATTAATGTAATGCCTATACACATCTAAATATAATGCTACGCCCTTATTTTATGCCTACTTTATAAAAAATTTTGCTAATATAAAATCCAAGATTTTTATAAATATAACTGGCACCCAACACTAACATCAGTTAAAGCATAATCATAAACCACATAGCTCATTAAGAAATATTTACAAAATACTCACTAGATCCCTATTGTTACCATTTGCAAATGAGTTAGTGAGAGGCCTGTTTTCACAGATTTCGATCTAACGAACAGACCACTTATGAAACATTCAGACAGATATTTCTAGATTTTAATTGTCAAGTTTTTTAAGCATTCTTACTTATTTTTGGTAAAACAAATGTTTTCATGTGTATATTAGAAGAAGAATGTAAGAGTGAAAAAAGGAACTAAAAAAAAGAAAGAGAGGGAGAAGGGTAGTCAGGAGTAGTGGCTTAGTAGGATGGAATCAGAGAAGGAAATACCTCAGTCCCATTGCAGCACCAAGAAAAGCACCAACATAGGCCGCCTTTGACAGCAAATCCTATCTTTCTCAGCTTCTTTTTTACCCCAGTTGTTACAAGGGAAGCAGAAACTAAAAGCTCTTCTTAGCTTAATTCTAAATCAAAGATACTAACTCTTCTTCCAAAAGACAGTCAGGCACTATTCCCCCAAAACACACTCTATAAACAATGATACAATTGTTTCACCTCAGTTGCCATGCCTCCCTCTGTGTCAGCCACCACTGTTCATTTTAGTTCTGATGGCCAATGAAAGTAAGCACAAAAAGGAGCAAAAGAAAAAAAAAATTCTTAACTGTGATTTGTTCACTATCTAAACTCAATCTTTCCAATTCAGAAAGAATGGAAAACTTTCCTATTTACTAGAAGCATCAAAATTATATCCAGGTTTTGTCCTAACCTGTTCTAAGATCTCCATCATTTTTAGTGCACTAGACTCCCTTACATATCCTGCTCCTGTTCTTGAAAAAGATTCACACAGCTGGATAAGCACGTTAAAGGCTGTTAAGAGTTAATACCGCTAGAAAATGCTGACAACCTCTTAGGGAGAAAAAAAGGGGAGAGGGAAACCTGAAGAAATAAAATCCTTTTAGATAACTTCTAAACAAATGAGTTAACATTTTTTTAAAGTATTAAATGTTTCCTAAAACAGGCTACTTCTAACTATTCATTGTTTTCAGTATACAGTTTACTCATCATTTATATTAGCAGCAAAAGTAGATAGAAGCAGGTTTTTCCTTAAATGTATAAATTTATCAAATACTAAAAAGGCTAAATGGATAAGTATGTTCCCCAGAGAAATACTAAAAACAACTTACCCCAGTCTTCATCACTTATCCTAGCAAAGGAACGATCCCTCAGAATTCTAAAAAATCAATGTTGTATAGGGTAAAAGGAGGAAAGTATATACTTTTTAAAAAAATTATACACACATCACTAAAAATGAAAAAGAAATACTCACCCAGCATTGTTGACCACAACATCTACAATATAAAAAGATACAAGTCACATCTAAAAGCAAGCATATTAGTTTGCATTTGCTTACAACTCACATTTCTCTCAAAACTGGCGTTTTTTAACCATGAAAAAGTAAATATAATAGGTAAAGAGTGCTTTCAAAACAAAAGTCTATACCTACATCAAAAAAAGTTGACTCACAAAAGCCTAAGTATCACATTAGATCAAGCACCTTCCTCTCAAACTAACATCTATAAATTTTCCCACCTCTCTATCAAAATTCTATCCACTTATTTATAGAATGAGCCATTTTACAACTCTTAGGTTCTAAGGAATCAGAACCATAAGCCATTCTACACTTAACCTCAAAATTCACTTAGCAAGTTAAAGTTACATTTTTCCCTTGCCACTCAAAAGTAAAAAGTCCAAAAAGAAAACCATTAGAGTTACAAACTGATGCCTTATCTTGATACATAATTATTTTCTCACTATGAAAGAAAATAATTATTTTTTAAGGTTCAACCCTCTTGTGGCTATTTTCACCCTATGATTTCACATTTTTGTGGTTTCTATCCCTGTCAGATGATATGTGAACATGGTTCTTATGAGTTCAATCAAACATAATTAGAAAAATAAGTGTAATAGACCAAACAAAAAAGGGAGAGCACATTCAATTAAGAATAAGTAATGTTTTTCAGATTGTAAACATGTTGGGCTTATCTTCCGTGATGTCTCCATCTAGTAGTTAAATAATCTTTTATTAAGAGTGTGTGGGACTAAACTGGGAAGATTAGCTACAGAAATAACAAACTCAACAATTTATTTGAAATACTTCTTAAAATTAAGATTTTTATTATAGAGAAATCATCTTAAGTAATTTGCAAGATATTGGATTATTTTAATCCAAATTATTATAATTATCCAAAAGAATCCACTGGGTCCTCTATTGCCAAAATATTGGTTTATTTTTTAATCTTATAAACATCTTTGAGGTTTAACTGAATTATTTTAAAAAGGGCACTGAGTAAACGCTCATAAGTTTTTTAAAGCACTTAAGGTGCAAAAAAACAAACTCAACACTATATCCATAAAATTGCCACCTCAATTAAACCCTTTATGAAATAAGTACAATAATTAACTTATAAATCAAATTTTAAAATGTGATTATGAGGAAAGAGGTATCTGTTTAGTAAATGAAAGTCAACTTAAAAATATTTCATTAGGAAGGTAGAAGTTGCTCCACAAGAGCCATAACACAAAGAAACATCACCTATTCTTCCAAAAGCATCCAGGGCTGTCTTCACAACCTTCTCTCCTTCTTCCACTGAATCTGAGGGAAAGGAAAATTTGTATGAAATTTTGGCAACCTCCCTTCCAAAGGACTTCTAAATTCTGTGGGTCAGAGTACACGACAGATACTATTCACCCAACAGAACTTAGAAGAACATATCCATATCTACAATAATTTACTAATTATATCATGTGCTCACTAATAAAAATAGTAAACAATAGAACAAAGCTTAGAATCATGAAACAGTCTACATCAAAAGTTTTAAAAATTCTCACATATATAAAATATGTAGTCAGAAAACTTTGGCAGACTTAGAAAATCATAATTATACTGGAATACTGAGATATTTGCTCAAAGATTATTAATGTGACAAATAGAATTAGTTGAAGGAAAATAAATAGTATAGTTCTCTCAAATACCATACCATAGTTGGCCACTGCTTTTCCACCTCTCCTTCTTATTTCTTCAACAACCTTATCAGCAGCTAAGGAGCCTTTACCAACTCCTTTGAAGTCCCCTCCCAAATCATTCACTGTAATGCAAAAACAAGCAAACAACAATTAATTATTCTAGATTTTCAAAATGTGTGTGTGTGTGTGTGTGTGTGTGTGTGTGTGTGTGTGTGGAAAATGAAATTCTAATTACTAGCACATCTCTTCAGTCACCTGCCCAGTTCCTTCCTACCCTATCCCATCTTACTAAACACAACACAGCCATTTTCAAAACATTCCTCTTCATTTTTGAATACAGACATAAAGAAACAGCAAAAATATTTAAATACAGGTTGTTCTCATGAAATTTTTAACTGTGCAGTGTTTTTCCTCTTTCAAAAAGTAAAGAAGACTGGGCATGGTGGCTTATACCCGTAATTCCACCACTTTGAGAGGCTTAAGGTGGGAGGACTACCTGAGCTCAGGAGTCTAAGACCACCAGCCTGGGCAACATAGCAAGATTTCATCTCTACTAAAAACCAAAATAATTAGCTGGGCATTATGGCATGTATCTGTAGTCCCAGCTACTTGGGAGGCTGAGGTGGGAGGATTGCTTGAACCTGGGAAATCAAGGCTGCAGTGAGCTATGATCATGCCACTGCACTCCAGCCTGGGCAACAGAGCAAGACCCTTTCCAGGAAAAAAAAAAAAAAAAAAGGAGCAGGGAAGAAAAGTAAAAAAAAAAAAAAAAAAAAAAAAAAAAGATTCACCCACTTTTCAGCAAAAGAAAAGAAAAAATGTGAAAATCGCTTTAAGATTAAATACACAGGAAAACAAAACTACTATAAGATCGATCAATCCTACTTCCACATCTTTATCCAAAAGAACTGAAATCAGAAGAAAAACTGACTTGAAATTCTCTTCAAATAACAAAGGATATTAGCACTCCAATGTTCACTGCAACACAATTCACAATAGCTAAGATGTGGAAACAATCTAAATGTCCATGGATAGGTGAATGAATAAAGAAAATGGGGTATATACATGCAATGAAACATAATTCTGCATTTAAAAAGAATAAAATACTGCAATATGTGATAATATGAATAAACTCTGAAGACACTATGTTAAACGAAATAAGTGAGTCACAAAAGGACAAATACTGGCATGATTCCACTTATGTGCGGTATCTAAAATATCAAAACTCATAGAATCAGAAAATAGAATGATGGTTGCCAGGAACTAGTGAGATCCTGGAAATGGAGAGTTGATAACCAATGGGTATAAAGTACCAATTACATTGGGCCGGGCGCGGTGGCTCATGCGTGTAATCCCAACACTTTGGGAGGTCGAGGCGGGTGGATCACCTGAGGTCAGGAATTCAAGACCAGCCTGGCCAACATGGTGAAACCCCGTCTCTACTAAAAATCCAAAAATTAGCTGGGCGTGATGATGCACACCTGTAATCCCAGCTACTCGGGAGGCTGAGGCAGGAGAATCGCTTGAACCCAGAAGGCAAAGGTTGCAGTGAGCTGAGATCGTGCCACTGCACTCCAGCCTGGGCAGCAGAGTGGAAACTCTGTCTCAAAAAAAAAAAAAAAGTTTCAATTATGCAAGATAAATAAGTTCTAGAGATCGGCTATACAACATACCTATAACAATACTATATTGTACACTTAAAACCTTGTGAAGAGGATACATGTCATAAGTATTCTTACCACAATAAAAAAGTTTTTAAAGATTAAGCATACAATGTTGAAATATCTTCTCCATAAGAAAGTCTTTATGTATAAGAATGGTGATTTTAAAAGAAACACACATGAGCTTAAAATATTAGAAAATCATATTTTAAGTTTTTACAACACACAGTGTCTAAAATGAAAGAAATAAAAACTATTTCTCAAAAGAGGTCAAAAATTACATACAGAACCAATATATGTTTAGTCACTAATTTATACCATAACTCCATGTTCATATGTTTAACTGATGACACTTACCATAAAACATCTCCCTATATCCAATTATATATTTACAAACATTAATTGATAATTTACTATTTGCAAGAAAATCTACAGAGGGACACACAAATGTATAAGAATGGTGTTTGCCCTCAAAGAGTTTATAATCTATTGAAAGTTAAGTATGCGATGGCCACAGTAATACACAGATTTTAGCATAAAGTGTATATCCAAGCCAACATAATCAAATAAGAACAAATATCAAAGTTAATTTACACAATAATTCATGAAAAAATTTACAAAATAACATGCAAAAAAAAAGATACATAGATAAATGCCAAATAACTTGGAAAAACAGAACTTAAGAGAATTACTTGAAACAAAGAATCTGCATTGTGAAATGATCTTCTCCATAGGGTTATTGCATAGATTTTGAAAGCTGTAACAATAAAAAAGTTACTAATTAATAAATAGCATAATGGTATACATGAAAATGTAATAGTTATGATTAACACAATTTTTTTTAAACAAGATTTTTTTTCTTCTGAAAAACTGCTCTTTTTAAAACTGGGGTGAGAGTTGAAAGTGGAATTGGATAAATAAGTAATGGGATAATATGGAGAAAAAGCCAACGCCTAAAATTAGCTAAGGCATATATATTTTCACTTAACTTTTTAAAAACAGGAAGTGAGTTTTTCAAAATGTGGACTGAGATTTTTTTTTGACAGTATAATATGATAAGTCTTAGTGAAAATAAAAATGTTACAAGACACAAAATAATAGAAAGAGGCTTGTATTATCCCTCAAGAGATGGAAAAAGTGTTAGGATTCTCAAAAGACTGAATTCTTATTAATTGTTCATTTCAATGCAATTATTCAAATGACAGGAAACAACCAGTTAAAAAAATCAAGATTTTAAGACAGCTAACAGTCTTTTATGACCCTTTTTAAGCACAAGAAAGTTCAAAAGCAAATTAGAAAACGTGATACTTAAGTGAAGAAAGCATTGTTTGATTGTGCAATGAAACACTACCCCCAAGTGGAAATTTTACAAAGCGCAACCAGGCAGTCAAGCATTGAAAGGTGGATAAATAATTTATTGAGATCAATCATGGGCAGTTAAATAATATTGGGGTAAATTTATCTCAAACAAATCTCTACATTAGAGACCACTAAATTGACACTGACCCACTCAGCAATCCCATTATCACCAGAGCGAAATCACAGAAATTAAAATCTTAACTAGAAAATACTGGTTAGATGTCATCAAGATGGCCAACTAGAGGTGCCCAATCCTTGTCTCCTCCGCAGAGAAGAATCAAAACAACAAATAACAGCACTTCAGGTAGAATGTCTAAGAGAGAACATGAAAATTCAGCAAGGAAGTGACAAAAACCCTCTGAGGCACAGAAACTCTGCATGGCAGCTTAGAGGGGGAAGTGAAGCATCCAGATGGAATCAGCTTAGAGCTGACAGGGACTTCCCATTGTGGGCAAAAGGTTAAGTGGGGGATACCCAAGAGTCGCCATTACCATCACAAATACCTGTAATCACAGACCCTGAGCTCAGTATAGGAACCTGCCTGGAGTATACACAGCTGAATTGCTCCTGAAAAGGAACACAAGCTGAGTCCTCCCTATCCCATGAGACCCAAGCTGTTACAGTATGACACCATTTTGGTAATGGAACCACTGCTGGTGTGCATTCTGACCTGGAGGCCAATAGCCCAGACACCTCCACATCCTAGGGGTGCCATCTGCCATCATCCCACCATGCCCACACAGAAGGCTGCAGGATCATGACACCAGCTAGTTTCAGTGGTACCACTATGACCTCAGCACCTGAGTCCATGCAGCACCCTACACTCCAAAAAAAAAAACAGACATTCAAGTACAATGGGGACGCTGCCACCAGGAAGAGAAAGGCTGACATACGCATTCCCCAGAGACTGAGAATTAGCCTGGCCAGCATCTATCACCTCAAGCAACCATGACCTATCTAGCAGTAGAGCAACCATGTGCCACATGTGCCCCATATGGACCAAGACAACTGACACCACCAGCAACCCTTCCCCCTCCCATGGAGGATCTACCATGCACCATGCTCACCCACCAGGGACAGACAAGTAACCCATCTGGCAATCCCTGTTCCCAGCAAAACCATGCCACTGTCTCCACAAACACCAAAGTCAAGGCCACTGAGGCACATACAGACACTGTTGATGTTGATTACAGCCAAAGAAATCACAAGGCAATTACACATCTGTGCCCAACCAGAAGCTAAACCAAACACCTAACCTAACTGATACATAGAGAAAAAAGTCTTTCCCTACAAAAGTTAATTCATAAAAGTGGAAGATACGACTGTTCTACTAGACACACAAATATCAATGTAGGAACAAAAGAAACATGGAAAAACAGGCCAGGTGCAGTGGCTCACGCCTGCAATCCCAGCACTTTGGGAGGCCCAGGCAGGTGGATCACTTGAGGTCAGGAGTTCGAGACCAATATGGCCAACATGACGAAACTACATTTCTACTAAAAATAACAAAAATTAGCCAGGCGTGGTGGTGGACACCTGTAGTCCCAACTACTAAGGAGGCTGAGGCAGGAGAATTGCTTGAACCAGGAGGCAGAGGTTGCAATGAGCCGAGATCGCGCCACTGTACTCCAGCCCGGGCAACAGAGTGAGACCCCGTCTCTAGGTGGATAAATAAAGAAATAAAAATAGATACCTTTCTTTAAACACTTTTTTTAAGTTAAAAAAAAAAAAGAAACATGGAAAAACAAGGAAACACAACACCTCCAAAGAAACACAACTCTCCAGTAACAAACCTAAATAGAAGAAAATCTACGAAATTCCTGAAAGGGAATTCGAAATGATGATCTTAAGGAAATCCAGTGAGATACAAGAAAAATATAGATAGATAATACAAGAAAATCAGAAAAACAATTCATTATCTAAATGAGAAATTCAACAAAAAGATGTATATATCATTAAAAAAAAAACAGAGCTTAAGAACACAATGAATAAAGTGTGATGACTGAATGTTCACACTCATGTGTAAGATGTGCCTCCCTCAAACTTTGTCATGAAATAAGCACATTGCCCAACTGATAGGAAAAAGAAAAAAAGAAAACAAGAATTCAATCAATGAAATTTAAAAATACAATTGAAAGCTTCAACAACAGACTACATCAAGCAAAAGAAAGAATATTTAAACTCAAAGACAGGTCTTTTGAAATAACCCAGTCAGACAAAAAAAAAAGGAAAGAGAAAAACATAAAAAAGAATGAAGAAAGCCTATGGTAGTAATGGGACACCATTAAGTAAACAAATTTTTACATATTGAGAGTTACAGAAGGAGCGAAGTTGGGCATAGAAAACATTTTAGCTGAAAACTCCCAAGTCCTGAAAGAAAGATGGACATCCATATCCAGGACACTCAAAGGTCTTCAAATGGATTCAACCCAAAAATGTCCTCTCCAAAGCACATTCTCGTAAAACTGTCAGAAGTCAAAGACAAAAAGAGAATATTAAAAACAGCAAGAAAAAAGCATCAAGTCACATATAAGACTTATTAGACTAACAGCAGATTTATCTGCAGAAACATTACAAGCCAGGAGAGAATGGAATAACATTCAAAATGCTGAAAGAAAAAAAAAAAACAAAAAACCTGCCAGCCAAGAACACTACTCCAGCAAGCTATCCTTCAGAAATAAAGGAGAAACAAAGTCTTTCCCAGACAAGAAAAAACTGAGAGAATTTATCACCACTAGACCCGTCTTAAAAGAAATGCTGGCCGGGCGCGGTGGCTCACGCCTGTAATCCCAGCACTTTGGGAGGCCGAGGCGGGCGGATCACGAGGTCAGGAGATCGAGACCATCCCGGCTAACACAGTGAAACCCCGTCTCTACTAAAAATACAAAAAATTAGCCGGGCGTGGTAGCGGGCGCCTGTAGTCCCAGCTACTCGGGAGGCTGAGGCAGGAGAATGGCGTGAACCCGGGAGGCGGAGCTTGCAGTGAGCCGAGATCGCGCCACTGCACTCCAGCCTGGGCGACAGAGCGAGACTCCGTCTCAAAAAAAAAGAAATGCTTATGGGAGTCCTACATCTGGAAGTGAAAGGATGAACTACCATCATGAAAACATATGAAAGCTTAAAACTCACTGGCAGAGCACATACACAAATGAGAAAGAGAAAAGAATCCAATTTCGTCACTACAAAAAAACCACCAAACTGAAGAGATAGACAATAAAAGACAAAGAAAGGAACAAAGAACATACAAAAAAAAACAGAAAACAATTAACAAAATGACAGAAGTTCTTGCCTATTTATCTTGAATATAAATGAATTAAATTTCCCAATTAAAAGATAAAGAGATTGGCTGGATAGATTTTTTTAAATACTCAACTATATGCTACCTACAAGAAACTCACTTTACTTGTAAAGACACACACGGACTGAAAATGAAAGGATAGAAGAAGATATTCTATACAAATAGAAACCAAAAATAGGCAGAATAACTACATTCATAACTCAGTATATACAAGGCATTTGTTCCAGGACACTCCACGTGCATCAAAATCTATGCCTACTCAAGTCCTGAAGTTGGCCCTGTGAAACACATGTATACAAAAAGTATGCCCTCCATATACGCAAATTTCACATCCTATGAATATTGTATTTTCTATTGATGTTTGGTTTTTAAAATATAAATGTATAAGTGAACCTGCACAATTCAAACCTATGTTGTTTAAGAGTCAACTATATACTTACATCAGATATAATAGACTTTAAGTCAAAAACAGTGCAAAGAGAAAAACAAGGTCATTATATAAAGATAAAGGTATCATTTCAGCAAGAGGACATAACAGTTGTAAATATATATGCACCCAACACTGGAACACCCAGATATATAAAGCAAATGCTACCAGATCTAATGAGAAAGATAGACTTCAACACAATAATAGTTGGGGACTTCAATACCTCACTCATGGCATTGGGCAGATCATCAAGAAAGAAAATCAACAAAGAAACTTTGGACTTAAACTGCTCTATAAACAAAATGGACCAAAAAGACCACTGCTCTAGAAATGAAATGGTCCTAACAGAAGTTAACAGAACATTTGATCAAACAGCTGCAGATACACATCAGCACAGGGAACATTCTCCGCGACAGACCATAAGTTAGGCCACAAAATAAGCCTCAATAAATTTTTTATTTGATATGATTTTGGTTTTCTAACCACAATGAAGAAAAACTAGAAATCAATAACAAGAACTTTGGACACAGTACAAATACATGCAAACTAAACAACATATTCCTGAATAACCAATGGGTAGCAAAGAAATTAAGAAGAAAATTTAAACATTTCTTGAAACAAATGAAAATAAAAACACAATATACCAAAGCCTATGAAATACAGCAAAAGCAGTACTAAGAGGAAAGCCTATAGCAATAAATGCCTACATTGGAAAAGTAGAAAGAATTCAAATAAACAATCTAAAAATGCATCTCAAAGAACTAGAAAAGCAAGAACCAAATCCAAAATCAGTAGATAGAATTAATAAAGATCAGAGAAGAAATAAACAAAATTGAGACTAAAAAATTACAGAAGGTCACTGAAACAAAAAGTTGGTTTTTTGAAAAGATAAACAAAACTGACAATTCATTAGCTAGACTAAGAAAAAAAGAGAAGACACAAATAAAATCAGAAATGAAAAAAAGGCATTTACAACTGATACCACAGAAATAAAAAAGATCATTAAAGACTACTATGAACAACTCTACGCCAACAAACTAGAGGAAAACTGGACATAGACATATGACCTACTACCAAGATTCAACTCAGAAAAAATAGAAAATCTGAACAGGTCAATAACAAAGAACAAGATTGAAGCAGGTATAAAAAGTCTCCCAAGAAAGAAAAGAGCAGTAACAGACAGCTTCACTGCTGAATTTTACCAAACATTTAAAGAACTAATACAAATTCCTCTCAAACTATTTCAAAAAATTGAAGGGGGAGGGAACAGATTTCTTCCAAACTCATTCTATGAGGTGGGCATTATACTGATACCCAAACCAGACAAGGACAAAACAACAAAAAAAAGAAAACTGAAGTCCAATATCCCTGATGAACACAGTCACAAAAATCCTAAACAAAATACTAGCAAACTGAATCCAATTAGAAGATTATATATCATAATCAAGTGAGATTTAGCCAGAGATGTAACGATGGTTATGTGTATCAATAAATGTGATATCACATCAACAAAACAAAGGAGAAAAAAACCATCTGATCATCTCGAGAGACACAGAAAAAGCATGTGGTAACATTCAATATTCCTCCAAGATAAAAACTCTCAACAAATTAGGTACAGAAGGAATGTACCTCAATACAACAAAGGTCATATATTACAAACCTGCAGCTAACATCACACTCGACAGAGAACAGCTGAAAGCTTCTCCTCTAAAAACTGGAACAAAATAAAAATGCCCACTTTCACCGCTCTTATTCAACATAGTGCTGAAAGTACTAGCCAGGACAATTAGGCAAGAGAAAGAAACAAAGGGCATCCAAATTAAAAAGAAGGACATCAAACTGTTCCTGTTTACAGATGACACAATCCTACATATAGAAAAACCTAAAGACTCCATCAAAAAACTCTTAGAACTGATAAATGAATACAGTAAAGTTGCAGAATAGAAAATCAACATACAAAAATCAGTAGCATTTCTATACACCAATGTGTCAGGCTACTTCTGCATTGTTATAGGAAATACCTGAGGCTGGGTAATTTATAAAGAAAAGAGGTTTAATTGGAACATAGCTCTGTGGGCTGTAAAGGCAGAGCTCCAGCATCTACTCCTCGTAAGGCCCTCAAGAAGCCTCCAATCATGGCAAAAGGCAAAGGGGGAGCAAGTGCATCACAATGGCAAGAGTGGCAGCAAGAGAGAGAAGGAGGTCCCAGACTGTTTTAAACAACCAGATCTCACATGAACTGAGTAAGAACTCACTTATCACCAATGGGTTGGTGTTAAGCCAATCACATTTCAACATGATTTGGAGGAGAAAAACATCCATACCATATAAACCAATACCAAACTAGCTGAAAAAGAAACCAGAAAGCAATCCCATTTACAATCACCAAAAAAATAAAATAAAGTACCTAGAAATAAATTAACCCATTCATGGATTGGAAGAATTAGTACTGTTAAGATGGCCATACCACCCAAAGTGATCTACAGGTTCAATGCAATCTCTATCAAAATGCCAGTGGCATTCTTTTTTTGCTGTTGTTCCTAGCCACTAGACAACCAGGGAACCAGTGACATTCTTCAAAGAAATAGAAAAAAAAAAAAAATCCTAAAATTCACATGAAACCACAAAAGATCCCAAATAACCAAAGCAATACTGAGCAAAAAGAACAAAGCTGAAAGTATCACACTACTTGACTTCAAAATATACTATAAAGCTAGAGCTACCAAAGGCCGGGCACGGTGGCTCACGTCTATAATCCCAGCACTTCAGGAGGCCAAGGCAGGCAGATCATGAAGTCAAAAGATCGAGACCATCCTGGCCAACATGGTGAAACCCCATCTCTATTAAAAAATATATAAAAATTAGCTGGGCATGGTGGCAGGTGCCTGTAGTCCCAGCTACTCGGGAGGCTGAGGCAGGAGAATCACTTGAACCCAGGAGGCGGAGGTTGCAGTGAGCCGAGATCACACCATTGCACTCCAACCTGGGCGACAGAGCGAGGCGCTGTCTCAAAAGAAGAAAAAAAAAAAGCTATAGCTACTCAAACAGCAATGGTAGTGACATAAAAATAGATACATAGACCAATGGAACAGAATAGATAACACAGAAATAAATCCACGCATTTAAAACCAGTTGATTTTCTACAAAGGTGCCAAGAACATATGTGGGGGAAACGACAGTCTCTTCAATAAATGGTGCTGGGAAAACTGGATATCCATATGCAAAAGAATGAAAATAGACCCCTATCTCTCATCATATACAAAAATCAACACAAAATTTATTAAAAACCTAAACATAAGACCTGAAACTATGAAACTACTAGAAGAAAACATAGGGGAAACACTTCAGGACATTGGTTTGGGCAAAGATTTTATAAATGAGACCTCGGAAGCATAGGCAACAAAAGCAAAAATAAACAAATGGGACTAGATCAAACTAAAAAGCTTCTGCACAGCAAAAAAACAATCAACAGTGAAGAGACAACTTGCAGAATGGGAGAAAATATTTGCAAACTATTCATCCAACAAGAGATTAATATCCAAAATACATAAAAAACTCAACACCAAAAATAAAAAATAAATAATGCTAATAAATAAATAATAAACAGTATATTTTTAAAATGGCAAATGAACTGAATAGGCATTTCTCAATGGCCAGGTGTGGTGGCTCACGCCTGTAATCCCCGCACTTTGGGAGGCCAAGGCAGGCTGATCATTTGAGATGAGGAGTTTGAGACCAGCCTGGCCAACATGGTGAAACCCCATCTCTACTAAAACTACAAAAAAAATAGCTGGGTGTGGTGGCAGGTGCCTGTAGTCCCAGTTACTCAGGAGGCTGAAGCAGGAGAATCGCTTGAACCCGGGATGTGGTGGTTGCACAGAGCCAAGATCACACCACTGCACTCTAGCCTGGGCAACGGAGTGAGACTCTTTCTTAAAAAAAAAAAAAAAAAAAAAAAAAAGACATATAAATGGCCAAGAAATATATGAAAAAATGTTCAACATCACTAATCATGAGGAAAATGCAAATCAAAATCACAATGAGATCATTTCAAGTTAGAATGGCTACTATCAAAAAGGCAAAAAAAAAAATAACAAAGGATGACAAAAATGTGAAGAAAATGAAACTCTCATATATTATTGGTGGAAATGTAAATTAGTACAGCCATTATGGAAAATAGTATGGAGGTTATTCAAAAAAACTAAAAACAGAACTACCATATGAATTAATCCCATTGCTGGGTATATATAACCCAAAGGAAAGGAAATCAGTATGTCAAAGAGGTATCTGCATTACCATGTTTACTGCAGCACTATTCACAACAGTCAAGATATGGAACTGGCCTAAGCGTTCATCAACAGATGAATGGATAAAGAAAATGTGGCACACAATACATAATGGAATACTATTTGGCCATTAAAAAAATGAAATCCTGTCATTTTCAGCAACATGGATGAGCCTGGAGGAAATTATGTTAAGTAAAATAAGCCAGGCACAGAAAGATAAATACAGCATGTTTTCACTCATATGTGGAAGCTAAATAAGTTGATCTCACAGAAGTACAGAGTATAATACTGGTTACTAGAGGCTGGGAAGGGTAGCAGGGAAGAGGGGAATAGGAAGAGATTGATTAACCAATACAAAATTACAACTAAATAGAAGGAATAAGTTCTAGTGGTGTATAGTACTCTAGGGTGATTATGGCCAACAGTAATTTATACTATATTTTCAAATAGCTAGAAGAGAGGATTTTGAATGTTCCCAATGCAAAGAAAGGATAAATGTTTGAGGTGATGGATATGCTAATTACTGATTTGATCATTACACACTGTATAAAGGTATGAAAATATCACACTGTACCCCATAAATATGTATATTATGTGTCAATTAAAAATAATAAGAAAAGAAAATCATTGGTCCATGCTGAAAAGCTTAGATATAGAAAGAACATTAAAAATACTTTTTGCAATTATATACAAAGAGAATTGTATCCGTAACATGTGACACTGTTACCATTTAAACGTATAGCTAAAATTCTAGTAGTAATAATAATAACTTATACTGATATGTGTGTACTTCACATTTCAATAAAACTGCTATGTACACTGATGCATTTAATCTCCAGATAGCTTTTTAAGAGAGTGGCAGTAACAATTGTTCCTACTTTCACAGATAAGAAAACAGTTTGGAAAAGATTACCCTACCACGGGTCCCTAAATCTATAAGAAACGGCAAAATTTACACTAGAAATTGGACCTACTACAGTACCACTCTGCTCCTCAAATGTGTTAAGCAAGTTTCTTTTACCCTAAAAAGATCATTAGTTCCACTAAGCAAAAAAAAAAAAAAAAAAAAATCACATTTGTTGGGGGAGGATATGAAGGAAAAAATAAATCAACCACCCAACTCAAATAGCTTTCAAATAGGTAGCAAAAAAATGGTAAGAGTATGATAGTCAAGGGTCAAGTCTTTTCAGCTGAAACCATCAAAATGTTCCAAAGTGTGATACATTTGTACATTTTCCATATAAAATCTAGTTCATAACCCTGGAGGGTTTTTTTTTAACATAAATCTTTTCCTTGTTACTGTCATTTTAAATAAATCAGTGACTCGGACAGTCTATTAACTACAGAAGATTTTTCCTAAAAAGCATTCCCAAAATTTTGTCAAATACGTGCTATATTGGGAATGTACGAATATTGGGAAATCCTTTTCGTTTTTTCTTGAGACAGGGTATCACTGTCACCCAGGCTGAGTGCAGTGACACAATGATAGCTCACTGAAGTCTCAAACTCCCAGGCTCAAACCATCCTCCTGCCTCAGCCTCCTGAGTAGCTAAGACTACAGGCATGCACCACCACACCTGGCCTTTTTTTTTTTTTTTTTTTTGGCAAAGACAGCGGGCCTTGCTATGTTGCCCAGGCTGGTCTTGAACTCATGGCCTCAAGCAATCCTCCTGCCTCAGCCTCCCAAAGTGTTGGGTTTACAGGCGTGAGCCACTGCACCCAGCCAGGATCCAAGGAATTCTAAAACACACTTAGATCCGATAAAAAGTATTCTATAAGTAGGTAAATAGATAACTAAGTACAAGGTACCAAATTATCAGGCATCAATAGCCTGAAAATAGAACCACGTGTTTGTGAGAATGCCTGTTACCCCACATTCTCACAACATTGGTTATTATCATTGCCTTCAGTCTGACAATTACATGATTATAATTTGTAGCTCATTATTTTAGTCTACATTTTTTTGAGCACTAGTAAAGTAATATTTTATTTTCATGGCTTATATTTATATTTATTATTGTTTTGCCTATTTAGTTCACATTTCATTTGGGATACTTGCTTACAGATTTGTAAATGTCCTTTATTTATAAAAGATCTTAATTCTTTGTTACATAAGATATGAATCATAAATTCCTTTACTGAAATGTTGAGAGAGAAATAAAGTTCATATCTGAGCATCAATATTACTTGATGAGTATTATGTACATTGCTTTTTACCCCATCTCAGGGTAAAAGTCAGTCCTTACTCTGAACTAAAGGTCCTATGTGATCTGGCCTTCTAGGACCCCTCTGCCCTCATCTCTCACTTTTGTCTCCCTTATGACCTTGCTCGCTATATAACCACACTGGCTCCCTTCCTAACCCTAAAACATACCATGCCTGCTGCAGCCTCAGTAACCTGGCTTCAGCTGCTTCCTCTGCCAGGGATGCTGCGACAGCAGATCTCCTCAAGGCGCACTCCTTCACTTCCTGCAGTCTCTCCTTAAAAGTCTTCTTTCAGCATTTTCTGTTCCATTCACTCATTTTTTTCTCCACAGCACCTACATCTATTATATTTTTACATATGTATTTCTTGATTATCTGTCCCTCCACTGCTCCCCACTAGAATATATGCACCATGAAAGTAGGGACCCTGTTTTATTCCCACTATATTCCTCTGGCATCTAGAACAGTGTTTGCTACATAATAGATGCTTAATAAATACATGTTAGATGAATAAATGAATCTATTTGATGTTAAGTCTATTAACCTTATTACTTTTTTTAAAACTGGCAAATGACAAAATAACGAATTGCTAAGAACTACTCTAGCTCTTAAAATGACAAATAGCTAAGAGCTACTCTAAATTTATTCAAAGGTTTTCCCCCATAATCCAGATTGGTGATAGTCATGGAGGTATCCAAGGGAGATGTGGGTATTTCATGTACGGCTCATTTATTATAAGCTGGAATTCACATGTGCCTTCTTATGATCTTTCTCCCTGTATTATATCAGTTTCACTTATTCAATCAGTATATATTCTTGATTACTAAGTACTATACTTACCGTTGCGGAGAGTATATCAGTGCCTAAAGCAGCCTGGGATGGTTTAAATATTTAGCCCCTCCAAAACTCACACTGAAATTTAATCCCTGATGTGACAGTATAGAGATGTGGGGCCTTGGCCGGGCACGGTGGCTCACACCTGTAATCCCTGCACTTTGGGAGGCCGAGGCGGGCGGATCACGAGGTCAGGAGATTGAGACCATCCTGGCTAACACGGTGAAACTCCATCTCTACTAAAAATACAAAAAAAAAAAATTAGCTGGGCACGGTGGCAGGCACCTGTAGTCCCAGCTACTTGGGAGGCTGAGGCAGGAGAATGGCGTGAACCCGGGAGGCGGAGCTTGCAGTGAGCCGAGTTAGCGCCACTGCAGTCCGGCCTGGGCAAAAGAGGGAGACTCCCTCTCAAAAAAAAAAAAAAAAGAGATGTGGGGCCTTTAAAAAGTGATTGAATTGTGAGGGCTCTGCCCTTATAAATGCATTAATCTATTCATGGACTAATAGATTAATCGGGTAATGAATTAACAGGTTATCATGGGAGTGAGACTAGTGGCTTTATAAGAAGAGGAAAAGAGACAAGAGCCAGCACACTCAGCCTCTTGCCCTGTGATGCCCTGTGCCATCTCGGGACTCTACAGAGTCCCCACCAGAAAGGAGGCCCTCCTCACCAGATGTAGCCCCTCAGCACTGGACTACTCAGCCTACATAACTATAAAAAATAAATTCCTTTTTTAAAATACATTACCCGGTTTTAAGTGTTCTGTTATAAGCAACAGAAAACAGACTAAGACACAGAGCTTTTCCTGTAAGCATCTAGGAGAAACATGTATAAGGGGGCTAGGATGTGCCTTGAGTCAACAAGACCTCAGTCAACAAGACCTTCACTTTGATATATCCAGTTCTTGAGCAGAGTGAGTCATATATGGTAAGCAGGGACTGATATTGGTTCCTTTCTCTTCCCTTTCCGAAAGTCTTTAATTTTTTGTCATTTACCCTGACCATAATCCTGGAAGTTAGCTAAGACAGCTATAAACAGAGAGGTCATATAATTAGGCAGCAGAGCCAGGATTTAAAACTTGGCCTGACTTCAAAGGCAATGCACCTTGCCCACTACAGTTCACCTTCCAGCTGTCAAGATCCCATAGGGGTTAAAAACAATGGCTCTAGCATCAGGCCACAGGAAGTTAAGACTCAGCTTTACCATTATTATGTAACTGTAGCACGGAAAAGTCATGTCAATCTTACTTAAAAAGATTGTAATTCAATTTACCCAAAGGTGTTACTTCAGTTCAAGAGTAGAACTCCCTTTCTTTTACTAAGGAGTTCTTTTTGCTCCTTTTTGTCAGTGCTTCTTGTGTTTATGTCCTCAAAATAAAACTTACTATTCAGAGAACTAGATATAGCTCACCTACTGAGGAAACCTCAAAACTACTGAATTCCCAATAACCTACTTAAGATATGCACAAGCATTTCCTGAAAGATGTAATTTACACAAAAGCAAATGTCCCTTTTTACAGTATCAGCCTAAGGCTTAGCAGTTCTTATACCAAATTTAAATATCCCATAAGCTTTATATTATGGAATATAAAACAGCAATCATATTAACACAAAATTGGAGACTATCTTAAATGATGCCCCTAACTTTTGGCTTAACCAAATGGTTTCCTTTGGCCAATGAAATGTCGGTAGAAGTGACATGCCACTTCTAAAAAGAGGTCAGGAGTTCAAGACCAGCCTGGCCAAGATGGTGAAACCGCATCTCTACTTAAAAAAAAAAAAAAAAAATTAGCCAGGCTTGGTGGCAGGCGCCTGTAATCCCAGCTACTTGGGAGGCTAAGGCAGAGAACTGCTTGAACCCAGAGGCAGACGTTGCAGTGAGCCAAGATCACGCCACTGCACTCCAGCCTGGGCAACAGAGCAAGACTCCATCTCAAAAAAAAAAAAAAAATTAGTGTGTGTGATGCAACTTGGAAACACAGTGTCTATGGTGTACATGTAAAAAGGCTAACAGGTAAGACACAGACTTTAAAAAGGAATAGAAAACAACAGTCAAAATTTCTGCACTTCCACATGGATTGAATTCTCCTCCTTAATACTAAACTAAATCTGGCTCTTCATTCAAGTTTATGAAATATTTTTCTTCTATATTCTTGGACTTTTATCAGGACTTGACACAATTATCATCTCTACTATAATAATGCAATGACAAAATAGATAGACACAGCATCTCTGTTTAATTTTTTCTTAGAATTCAAACACTCCTAATCTGAATTTAAGAAATTGAGAGGGAACAGGGAAATAAAGGAAAATTGATGCACAGGAACACACTGTTATAAAATTTTTTATAAAACAGGTTTATAAACTAAGTTTATATCTTAGTCAAGAACAAAAAAAAGAAATGTATTCAACCAATCTCAAACACACCCTTCCCCCAAAAAAGTATATCAACAATAAAATAACCAATGAACAAAGTACCTTCTTTG
This sequence comes from Pan paniscus, assembly GCF_029289425.2. Taxonomy (NCBI): domain Eukaryota; kingdom Metazoa; phylum Chordata; class Mammalia; order Primates; family Hominidae; genus Pan; species Pan paniscus. The sequence continues at coordinate 114,736,475 of NC_073253.2, read as the reverse complement.
CACAAAGAAATATTCTAGGTCCTTTAGTAGATACAAAAGATAAAATAAGATCCTTGCCGTTATGGAATTGAGCAGAAAAGATGTAAATAAATAAAAACATATAAGGTAAAAATATTAAGAACTAAATAGTAACATAAAAAGAGAAGGAAAATTAAAAATAGTAACAGCATGTGTCTTTAGGCCTCAACATGAGCTATTCTTGGGAAAATCTGACAAAGTGGGCCTGAAATATATACTCGCTGTCCAAATAATACAATGTCAAAATTCATCCCTGCCAGAAGAAGCAGATTGGATTAGCAGACAGTGGCTATGATCTTAAACAAGGAACATCCAAAGCGTCAGTGTTCCTTCCATAAAGATAAGCTACACATCCACAATGAAGGAGAAAAGTGCTCTGCTTAGGGCTTGTTTAGAAAACCTGGTTGCTTGCTTACTCTTTTGTTATATGTGTCTCCCTGAACAAACTGATGAAAATTCATCTCTCTGTATTGCCTCGTTAAGATGTCAGAAAGCTGAAATTAGAAGATCATTGTGGGCCCACAATTTTATCCCAGGAAATATGCTAATAAGTACTGGGTCCTACATATCCCCCTGCACTTAGCACCCATTTCGTTATTCCCCAGAAAGGCTCAGTTGTGGACAAATTCGTTTCTGTGTCCACACCAACTGTCAAGCACATTAGATCAGTCCAAACCATGCAGATTACTAAAACCTCCCACCTTTAGGATTCTTCAATACAGTATCTTCCATCTGACCCCTCCATAAACAAAAACTCACGTAACTGCCCCCTCAATTAAATTTTTTTAAAACGCTTCCAGTTGAAAAGTTCTGATGAAAGAGTCAAGAAACCCATACTTTAGATTCCTTGACTCCAAACTTCCAGTTCTCAAAATTCAGTTATTTCTTACTTTTATCAATACACTTACAGGGGCTCTCTTTTGATCTCGCACCAGTAGACAAACCTCCTGTCTCAAAAAATTATAGCCTACAATTTACTGAAGTCAAGAATTTCCTTTTATACAATAAATGCTTGTCCCCACCCTTTTCTGTGAGAAACAGGGTTTTGCGCCATCACCCAGATTGGAGTGCAGTGGTATAATCATAGTTCTCTGCAGGCTCGAACTCCTGGTCTCAAGCGATCCTCCCACCTCAGCCTCCTGAGTCACTGGAGTTATAGCCACAAGCCAGCATGCCTACCCTCTAGCCCTTCGTTATCAATTCTGTTAAGCTGGGAATTCTGTGAAACTGGTTCACTTTTAAAAGTAATTTAGAAAGACAGCCTTAGTCGGGGTAAAAACCTTCTGGCAAAAGTAAAAATTAATAATAAAATTCAACCTTGACAAATTATTTGATAGAAAGACAAAGATAGCTTGTGAAGATTGTATTTCAGTTATCAGCTACAGATTAAAAAGAAAAACACACCAACTTACCAACAACTAACGCTCCTCTTTCTGCAAAAGCCAGGGCATAGGCTCGGCCCAATCCTAATCAAAAACAAAATAATCAGAAAGTTGAAGAAATGTCAGCATAATTTTTTTGGTCCGCTCAACTCAATCCCCATTTAAAGAAATTGGTGAACAATTAATTAAATGTTAATGATACTCTCAACCTATCCTATCACTGACATTCTCAACCTATCCACTCTCTTCTGCTTGCAGAGGTTGGAAAGCTTAAAACTGTATTTTTCCACCTATTCTACTACCGTTTCCTACATTCTACTTAGCTGCTAGGATGCTGTGAATTGGGTTCCACCATCTGATGCATCTGCATAAAATTTAGAAGGTGTAAGTGAGACAGAGACCACCTTACTGGGAGTTCTGGCTGTTGTTGTTAAGAAGCTAGTTTTCTTGAAAGTTCCTAGGTATTCAGAAACTGACTATAGCAGCGACTTCTTCATTCAGCTCCCTAATCCCTGGATGGCAGCTTCCATACTTCAGGTCCCTAGTGCCAGTGCTACTTGGGCTGTGGCACAGCTCCAATGACAGCCTCAGAGGTATTGCCTCCTCTAATGGATCAATTTCCTATTGTTTCAGAAGTTATTCTAAGAAGACCTGCCTAAAACCTAATTGCCTGTATTGAATCCTTTGCTGCTTAAAATATCTAGTGGTTTCTGTATCCCACAGTGAACCTTGACTACACAGTCATCAAATACAGAAAATATTTAATTCTGACTCAAAACTATAAGGTGTAAATTTATATATCCAAAAAGAAATTTTATATATATATATATATACACACACAGAGAGAGAGAGAAAGTTTTGCTTTTTTTCTTTTCTTTTGAGATGCAGTCTCACTCTGTCGCTCAGGCTGGAGTGCAGTGGCGTGATCTCGGCTCACTGCAACCTCCACCTCCCAGGTTCAGGTGATTGTCCTGCCTCAGCCTCACGAGTAGCTGGGACTACAGGCGCCCGCCACCACGCCCAGCTAATTTTTGTATTTTTAGTAGAGATGGGGTTTCACCATGTTGGCCAGGATGGTCTCGATCTCTTGACCTCGTGATCAGCCCACCTCGGCCTCCCAAAGTGCTGGGATTACAGGCGTGAGCCACCACCATCCCCAGCCAAGAGAGAAGTTTTATAGGCATAGAGTATCTCGGGAAAAACACATTAGAAACTGGCAATTAGTGGTTACCTCTGGAGAACAGAACTATGTGGCTAGCAACAAGGGGTGGAAGGCTTACTTCTGGATTGTTTTTCTGTATTGTTTACATTTTTTAATATGTGTATATTTTTTACATTTTAAGTTAATTGATAAATTTCATTGACAAATGAATAAATTTAATTAACAATTTATATTTAGTATAAATTAATCAATAAGTATACAAATAACAAACTGAGATACATAAATTATTAGCCCCTTCCAAAAACAACCCAAGGCCAGGAGTAGTGACACACATCTGTAATCCCAACACTTTATGAGACAGAGGTGGGCGGATCATTTGAGGTCTGGAGTTCAAGACCAGCCTGGCCAACAGGGTGAAACCCCGTCTCTATTAAAACCACAAAAATCAGCCGGGTGTGGTGGTGTGCACCTGTACCCCCAGCTACTTGGGAGGCTGAGGTAGGAGAATTGTTTGAACCTGGAAGGCAGAGGTTGCAGTCAGCCGAGATCATGTCACTGCACTCCAGCCTCGGCAACAGAGCAAGACTCCCTCTCAAACAAAAACAAAAAGAACCAAAAATATACAGTTTTCCAAAACTAGGAAATTTCACCAAATAACTTATTTTAGAATTTAATCCAAGCAGAAGGATCACTTGAGGCCAGGAGTTTGAGACCAGCCTGGGCAACAAAGCGAGACTCCATCTCTTGAAAACATTTAAAAATTAGCTGGGCGTGGTGGCACACGCCTATAGTCCTAGCTAGTCTGGAAGCTGACGCAAAAGAATCACTTGAGCCCAGGAGTTCAAGGTTACAGTGAGCCATGATCGGGTCACTGCACTCCAGCCTGGGTACAGAGTAAAACCTTTAGCTCTGAAAAAAAAAAAAAATTTAATCAACTCTGAATGGGTAAGAGAGAATTTAACCAGTTTATGAACAGCAAGTGCTAAGTTCATAACTGTCTAGTCACAACTCATTGTTTCACAAAATCAATTTTGTGGGTTACAATTACAATTTATAAATAAAACAGAATAGAAAATAAATTTCAGGATGCACTGCCTGTACTACACACTGTATCATGAACTGGTTTTAAATACAGATGTGTGTGCATGTGTAAGTGTACTGAGTACTGGTGTAAAATGTACTGCATACCATGTGTAAGTATGCTAATGGTGTCAAAAGAAGTAGTCCTATCCTTGAATGATTTTCAGATATAGCCCCTGAAAAGGAAAGTCTCCTTAGCGATGGCAAAAACGTCTTAGAATGTAATCCCTGGACCTCCTGCATGAAAATTATCCAAGAGCTGTCAAAAAAGATTTAAAACACCAAGCGTTGTAAAATACATTATTTACAATAAAAGCAAAGTGTAAACAAAATGTTTTCCTAAAAACATTTAGAAGGTACGGCTACACCCAAATACATGCCCATGCAGAGATAACCAGACAGCTATGGGTATAAAATACTTGGCTATTCATCAATACTGAAAGCATTTTCTGAAAGGCAGCATAAGAAGCCACTTTATCAATACAGATATGAAAGTACATAGGAATTAATTGACAGAATTCCAGTTTGTAACGTTTAACATATAACTCAAATAATTCATGCATTAGGGCCTTTCCAGGTATAAGGTACTACCAGTGGAGAATCAAAGGTGCATAATGTCAAGATCCCTGCACTTGGAGGTTACAGAGGTTACCCACTGGTTAGAAACTAATGTAAAATCTCACTGCACAGCATCTATGTTGGTATGAATGGTTTGTTTTAATTTTTTATACTTTAAAAAATGGGGTTATTTCACATAACAATTTTCCATTTTGCCGCTCCTGAAATACAGGCAACTTTCCCACTGGCCGGTCCACTTTGGAATTCTCTGCTCTCCAGTTCCTCAGATGTGCCCATCCTACTCCCATTTTCTTTCTCCATCATACGCCTGACCCCTGTGCGCATTTGAGCTTACAACCTCTGCCAAGACTCCAGTGGATTTCGAGAACAGTTTGTGACTTGCTAAGCATACAAACTCCAACGGGGAAGGGCTCTTATCAGACGCCCTCTTTAAAGAAGGTCCTCTCACGAACTTAAAATCTTACGACAGAGGGAAACAAACACTGAACGACTGAATGACTTTTCAGGAGCTGACATCTCTGCGCTTCAGGGGGCGAATTCCAGCCCCCGCCCCTCGCGGCTTTTCAGTCCTTTAAAAGACTAGGCAAAGATCTAAGAGAGTTAACTGCAGGAAGAGTAACAATCGATGCCCACAGATAAGGGTCAGGGAGAACTTTCACCCAGTTTTGCAATCAGCAGCCCAGCCTGGCCTCTCCTCTCAGGCAGGACCTTGGGAAGCCCACACCGGGGTGCTGGGGAGAAGCGGGCTGTACCTGCTTGAGAGACCAGGTGTTTCCGGCTCTTTCCTCCTCAAGAGATGCGGTGCCTCAAGAATAACCATTCCCCTCCCCACCACCTCAGCGGGGTGACCTCAGCTGCGGCTGCGCGCGTATCCCGGCCCGAAAAGAGCAGCCAGCTGCGCCTCAGCAAGGGGCGCGGCCTCCAACCTTCGCATGCTCACCTGCCCCCGCGCCGGTGACCAGTACCACCCGCCCGTCGAACCTCAGCGGTGAGTCCATGAATAAGGCCTGCAACGACACACACACGAACAAGCAGAGCCGCTGGACGCCGACTGCGGGACAGGAGGAGGCGGGGAATGGCGGGGGCGGGACGAGGGTCAGTGACTTGCCAATTTCTGGTAGGAAGATGAGCGCAGAGCGCGCGGCTCCCTTGGAATCCTGGGAAATGTAGTTAAGAGTGACTCCACTCGCTGGAAGGACTTGCCTTCCAAGGGCCATTTCTGCGGCTGGAAGCAATGAGAGCTGCTAGGACCTGTGTAGAAGAGTAGTTGACTCAACACCTTGCGTTCACCTATTCACCTGTCGTTTCATCATTCACTCAATAAACGTTTTCTGGGTTTAGTTGCTGACCTAGAGAAACAGCATGCGGCCCCTATCCTTGAGGGGCTTCCAGAGATAGCCTCTGGGAAGGAAAGTCCCCCTTAGGGATGGTAAAGATTTTTCAGTGTAATAATCCCTGCACTTCTACATGCAAACATCAGGGAACTGTCAAAATGCAGAGTCCTGGACCCCCCCACTGCTTACCTCCCAAAATAGAATCTCAAGGGGCAAAAACATTTTGACAAGTGTTCCTAAATGATCTTGCGTTTGTATGTTGAGAACAGTCATAGTTCAATCAACATTTATTGAGCATCTCCTGAGTTTTGATAGGATCCTCAAGCTACTCAGAGTCAGATGGTAAACTTTCAATAACGGTGCAGCCTAGACTTGTGACCAATGTGTGTCAAATAGCACCAGTGTGCTAATGGTGTCAAAATAAACAGACCCTATCCCCGCTGGGGAGAAAGAGGAAAAACTTTCTGAAGGAGGAAGCAGGACCTAAAGTGGCGACCCCTGCAAAGAAAGAAGGGCATTACAGGCAGCACAAACACTAGCTAGGTTTGCGGAGAAAGAGGGTAAAGCCACAAAAGCAAAGCCAGCAAGATCATGTTTAGATGTTTGAATTTTGTGCTGAAAACGGTTTTAAGTAGGATTACTCCAGAGAGTGATGGGAACACATTTACACTATGGAAAGATCACTTTGCCCATTATGGAGGATTGATTGGATGTTGCGGGAAGTCACGGACCCCAAACAGAGGGACCTGCTGGAGCCGCAGCAGAGGAACATAAATTGTGAAGATTTCACGGACATTTATCAGTTCCCAAATAATACTTTTATAATTTCTTATGCCTGTCTTTACTTTAATCTCTTAATCCTGTTATCTTCGTAAGCTGAAGATGTACGTCACCTCAGGACCACTGTGATACTTGTGTTAACTGTACAAATTGATTGTAAAACGTGTGTTTGAACAATATGAAATCAGTGCACCTTGAAAAAGAACAGAATAACAGCAATTTTTAGGGAACAAGGGAAGTCAGCCATATGGTCTGACTGCCTGCGGGGTTGGGCAAAAAGAGCCATATTTTTCTTCTTGCAGAGAGCCTATAAACGGACGTGCAAGTAGGGAAGATATCACTAAATTCTTTTCCTAGCAAGGAATATTAATATTAATACCCTGGGAAAGGAATGCATTCCTGGGGGAGGTCTATAAACGGCTACTCTGTCTTATGTGGTTGAGATAAGGACTGAGATATGCACTGGTCTCCTGCAGTACCCTCAGGCTTACTAGGGTGGGGAAAAACCCGGCCCTGGTAAATCTGTGGTCAGACCAGTTGTCTGCTCTTGAACCCTGTTTCTGTTGTTTAAGATGTTTATCAAGATAATATGTGCACCGCTGAATATAGACCCTTATCAGTAGCTCTGCTTTTGCCCTTTGTCTTGTGATCTTTGTTGGACCCTTATTAGTAGTTCTGCTTTTGCCCTTTGTCCTGTTCCCTCAGAAGCATATGATCTTTGTTCTGCTTTTTGCCCTTTGAAGCATGTGATCTTTGTACCTACTCTCTGTTCTTACACCCCCTTCCCTTTTGCAACCCTTAATAAAAAACTTGCTGGTTTGAGGCTCAGGTGGGCATCATGGTCCTACTGATATGTGATGTCACCCCCGGCAGCCCAGCTGTAAAATTCCTCCCTTTGTACTCTTTCTCTTTATTTCTCAGCTGACTGACACTTATGGAAAATAGAAAGAACCTATGTTGAAATATTGGGGTCAGGTTCCCCCGATAATTAGAGGTGGGCAAGGAGAACATAGAAAAGATTTGGGGGAAATTATGGAAACCAGAAGTAAGGCAGAGGAAATGTTGAAGAAGAAATGTTGAGATAAACTGTATTTGCAAATGGAACTGACAGGGATAGAAGGCAGGGAAATTCTGGGCAGAAGAGGGCAGGTCCCCAGCGACGGCTCCACCCTCAAGCCTGAAAACACGGCCCAAAGTGAGAACATGCATCCCTGTTTTCCCTCTTGAATGTTGCCTTTTCCAAAACCACCTGTGGTCCCCCTGCCCCCCATCCTGTGCCCATAAAAACCCCAGGCAGAGAGGAGAGGAGAGAAGAAACAGCTCGACTTCAGAGGTATGGCTTGATGGCGTTGCTCCTGGGGAAGATCACCTTCTCACTCCATCCCCTTTTCAGCTCCCCTTCCCACTGACAGCCACTCTCATCGGCAATAAAATCCTCTGCATTCACCATTCTTCAATTTGTTCCTGTGACCTAATTTTTCCTGGATGCCAAACAAGAGCTCAGGTGCCACAGGTGTGACACTAAAGGCTGTCACACTGACCCTCTGCCCTCACTGGCAGAGAGCAACTGCCTCACACCAAAAAACAGAGGGCCCACTGAGCTGTTTAACATTTAAGCCATCAGTGGATGGCAAAGTTAAAAGAGCACTGTAACACACACCCTCTGGGGCTTCAGGGGCCTCAGGTACCCCTCTAGACACTGCCAAGGGCCACACAGAGTTTTGCTCCTGCATGCACTGGCCCCAGCTCCTGCACCTACTCACCTGTGCTCCCCTTCCTGTGAGGGGTGGAATGCAGTGGGACCCAGTGAGTGGAGTCCACCCCTGCCAGAACCAAAGCGGCCAGCTAGTTCTAGATCCTATGTGCTCCAGTTCCTGCCCCCACCCATGAAGGGGTCAGGAAAATTTCCTGCTTCAGAACTAGTCTTTTTGATTAATTAGATGTAGATATGAGGAAAGAGCAACTGAAATAATCCTATATTTTGATTTGAAAATCTAGATTACGATGGGCCATTCATCAAAATAAATAGTGGAGAAAGAGTGGCTTTGGAGGGGTTATGGCTCCAATTTTAGACAAACTGCATCTGGGAAGGGGAAGCGAAACTATGGCTAGAGACACCTAGGAGACAGCTGTGGTTCTAGAGCTCTGACAGCTTGGTTTCTGTTATAAATAAAGTTTCGGTGCCACAGAAGAAATAGCACTCAAATATAAAATTTTTTTTTTCTTCTCAGCAAGGCAGTTTACTTCTATAGAAGGTTGCACTCTCACAGATGGAGCAATGGTGAGCGCACACCCGGACAAGGGAGGGGAAGGGGTCCTTATTCCTGATGCATGTAGCCCCTGCTGCTGTGTCATTCCCCTATTGGCTAGGGTTAGTCCACACAGGTTAAACTAATTCCAGTTGGCTAATTTAAAGAGAGTGACAGGGTGAGCGGTTTGGCAGGAAAAATGGTTATGGCAGAGAGGACATCGGAATGAGTCAGGGTAGAGAATGAGCAGGTAATCAGAATGAGATAGGGTGGAGCAGGTAATCAGAAAAGGTTGCTTTATGAGGAAGTTAAGTTTCAAAGTAGAAGGCAAAGAATTGAATACACTGACATACTGATTCTTTTAAAAGAAATTTAGAACTCATATCTAACAACTCCTCCTCTTGCATTTCCTTACAGCTCTTTCTCTTCAAACTTCTTTAACATGTCTTGGCTTAGTTGTTCTGCTTGATTTTCCAAAAGAAGAAGCTTCTCTGGATAAGGTGGAGGATAGTTAAGGGAGGATTTAGTAAGTGCCGTTTCTATGAGCCTCTGCACCAACCCACAGATGTATGGTATGATACAGCACCCAACAAGAATAAGTACACCCATTACGGCTGCAAGGGAAGTGAGAATTGAGGCTATTATTCCTTTCCATTTACCGAACCACTTTTCTAGGCATCCTGTAAAGGGGCCATTTACCCCTAGTTGCTGGCTAACTCTTTGGACAGAGCAGTCAGATCTTGCAATGCCTTTGTTATACTTCCATTAGGGGCGGTATTGTTTGGGATGAAGGTACAACATTGAGTTTTAATCATGACGCAAACTCCTCCTCTTTCGGCTAATATCATGTCTCAGGCTATCCTATTTTCCCAAGCCATCTGGCTAGTAGCCCCTAATTGCTCAGCTATTCTTTTAACAGCATCTCTAGGGTAGTTAATAAATCGCTGTTGGTTGCAATAAATGTAGTTTATCCAACCTACATTTTTATTAATTGTCACTTACCAAAATACTGGCTGAAATCCTGCAGCTATTTGATTTTGGGCTTTAAATTGATCTGGTATTCCCGGTGGGACTCCAATTGCGTCTAAATAGACATGAGAGTTGAAAGACCCATAAGGGGCCTCTCTCACTTTACGATGTCTTATTTTTCCTTCCTCCAGTTGATGAAATGCCAGAGTAAAAGAGATAACCAATTGAATTAGACCATAAGTACTGCTCTAATTATTTGGCAGAGTGTCCAGTAAAGGTCCTCCGTAATACCACCATACAACCAGTCAGGGATGAATAAGAGCAGACTGTTGGGTCAGCTCTTGGAAGTGCCTGACTTCCCTGCATCCTGTTAAGTCTCCAGGGAATGCCAAATTTTTCCCCTTGTCATTGGAGACATGAGGTAAAATTGGCTTTGGAAGATGGAGGCTGGATGGCCCTCGGGGGCTGACCCACAGGGTGTTGAACTTTAGGAAATAGCAGAGAAAGAGCTTGGCACAATTTGTTATTCCAGGCGGTAGAATCTTGAAAAAGAGCTACCATGCACTCCATGTCCAGTTGATTTGAGGACTATCCCAGTGGAAAGGGAACAACCTGGGCCTCTGGCCTACTGTGCACACAACCGTAACAGTCGCTTTTGTTTAAAGTGCGAACGGAATATTTAATCCATTTTAACCAGGCATTTACATCTTTTTACCCTGTTTCAATGGCTATGGTTTGCCTTAGGTCTTCTATTTCTACTACTGAGACCTTGCTTTTGTCATTTGGCATGAGGCGAGGCATAGTTTGATTTCATAGGTTTGGGAAAGGGGCAGTTGTAGGAGGTGGAGGAGGGAGAACAAACCACATCTTAAAGAAACCTATAGGATCCTTTCCAGTGACCTCTGCTCCTAAACCATAAAAATGCTCAAAAGTGGGGTTAGAGTTGCTAGTGGTAGGAATAGTAATGGATATAGGCACTGGATTCAGAAAGGAAAGGAAAAGATATATAGACTACGCTTTTCTTACCTTTAATTTGGTAGGGCTTGATCCAGGAACAATGGCCCAGGATTCTGATGATAATGGCGCTTACTTGACTCGGGTGTGATGTGTCCAACCCCCTTCCGCGGTACGAACAACAGTCTCAGTGGTTAGCAGCACTAGGTAGGGTCCTTCCCAGGCTGGCACAAATTTTCCTTCTTTCCACCCTTTGACAAGAATGTGATCCCCAGGCTGGTGCTGATTTACTGGAAATTCTAGGGGTGGTACCTGTGCTAAAAGACATTTAGTTTTGAGAGAAAGGAAAGTGGAAGATAAACCAAGTGTATAATTTCTGAGAAACTGATCTTTTGTTTTAAATTTGGGAACACCAGCAGTGGACTTTATAGTCCTTAGTGCCTCCCTGCTGAGAAATTTCCTTTGGCACCTATTTTTATTAGTTGTTAGACCAAAGAAACCCAAACACCCTTTTACATTTGACAATGCTTTCTGTATGATTTTATACCAGATAAGCTAAATTTTACCTTTATATTAGTGTGTTATTAATGTTAAACTTGATTTTAATAAAACCCTATAGACATAATTATCAAATTTTAATGTCTGACCATAAGGTAAGATTTCAATAGACTCTATTTAACCTTTTATAATTTTGTTAAAGAGCGGTTAGTGTTTTAAGAAAAACCCACTGTGCTTTTATTTTAACGTCCAGTTCACGGAAAAACTGCATGATACCCCTTTAACTTTAGCTACCATGTTTACACATAGAATTTCCTTTACAATTAACGTTTTAAAACTTGCTTAAACCTTTAAAACAAAATATTTTTAACCTTTTAATGTAGGTAAAAATCCACATTCTTATGCCACCTTATAATTTTTTACCAAAAGTATATTTTACTTTTCTTACACACCTTGCACATAAAGTGTTTCTTCAATAGTTTTACACTCAGGAAGCCTAATTACTATTAAATTATGCAACATTTCTTGCATAAATTCTCTGTTATAACTTTTTTTTCACGACTTTCACAGACAATTCCTCAACATGCCTCAACTTTCTGACTTGTTGCAAACATCCCTTTCTTTAAACAACCAGTTAATTTATTTTAGGACAAGAATTTACCATATAACTTTTTTTTAATTTTGAACATTTTTTATTGCTTTCTTACCTTTATAATGTTGCTATGGAAATGTCTGATAATAATCTGATAGTTATTCATATTTACTGAGCAATTTTATCTCTGGAACATTTTATAATTGTCTCTTTGAAATGTTTATTATAATGTATTTAATGTGGGGTATTTAATTATCCATTCTTTCTTTTTTCTTTTTCTTCTTTTTGGGTGAAAAAGGGGGAGAAGAGTCAGGAGGCGGTTGGTAAGCCCGGCAACAAAAGTGGGAAAGAGGCAGGGAGTGGGAAGCCAAAAGCCTACATCACCCAGCATTCCCGGGCGGAATCCCATCCAAGCACTAACCAGGCCTACCCTGCTTAGCTTCCGAGATCAGATGAGATTGGGTGCTTTCAGGTTGGTATGGCTGCCCACAGGCGGTCCCAGGCTCCTGCGGGGGCGCAGGCGGGTGGAAAAGGGGCAGAAGAGTCAAGGGGCAGTTGGGAAGCCTCGCAACAAAACGGGGAAAGAAGGAGGGAGCGGGAAGGCAAAAGCTTAATTATCCATTCTATTTGGAACTCTCTGAACACATTCAATCTGATGTCTTACATATTTGTTTAACTCAGGTAAATCCTTGGTATTATTTTTTCAAGTAGTTCTTCTACTCCATTTACTGCTTTTTTCTCCTTTGGGGACTTCTTTGAGGCGATATTAACATTTCTATTTCTATCCACCATACCTCTTAATGTTTCTCTTACACTTTGTATCACTTTATTCCTTCCTAATGCCTTTAGGGAGTGCTTCTTGACTCTTTCCCTTACCTACTCATTCTTCTGCTAGTCATTGCGTTCAGAGTTTTATTTCAACAATTATCATTTTCTTAATCAATATTTCTAATTTTTTCTTCTTCATTACTGCTTAACCTTTTTTAATGTATATTCTAGATAGCCTGATTTTTTTTATTATACTCTAAGTTCTAGGATACATGTGTACAACGTGCAGGTTTCTTACATAGGTATAGATGTGCCACGTTGGTTGCTGCACCCATCAGCTCGTCATTTACATTAGGTATTTCTCCTAATGCTATCCCTCCCCTAGCCCCCCATCCCACGACAGGCCCCAGTGTGTAATGTTACCTGCCCTGTCTACAAGTAATCTCATTGTTTAATTCCCACCTATGAATAAGAATATGCGGTGTTTGGTTTTCTGTCCTTGTGATAGTTTGCTGAGAATGATGGTTTCCAGCTTCATCCATGTCCCTGCAAAGGACATGAACTCATCCTTTTTTATGGCTGCATAGTATTCCGTGGTGTATATGTGCCACATTTTCTTAATCCAGTCTATCACTGATGGACATTTGGGTTGCTTCCAAGTCTTTGTTATTGTGAATAGTGCTTGCTGCAATAAACATATGTGTGCATGTGTCTTTATAGTAACATGATTTACAATCCTTTCGGTATATACCCAGTAATGGGATTGCTGGATCAAATGGTATTTCTAGTTCTAGATCCTTAAGGGATCACCACACTGTCTTCCACAATGGTTGAACTAATTTGCACTCCCACCAACAGTGTAAAAGCATTCCTATTTCTCCACATCCTCTCCCGCATCTCTTGTTTCCTGACTTTTTAATGATTGCCATTCTAACTGTCATGAGATGGTACCTCATTGCAGTTTTGATTTGCATTTCTCTGATGACCAGTGATGATGAGCATTTTTTCATGTGTCCGTTGGCTGCATAGATGTGTTCTTTAGAGAAGTGTCTGTTCATATTCTTTGACCACTTTTTGATGGGGCTGTTTGTCTTTTTCTTGCAAATTTGTTTGAGTTCTTTATAGATTCTGGATATTAGCCCTTTGTCAGATGGGTAGATTGCATAAATTTTCTCCCATTCTGTAGGTTGCCTGTTCACTCTGATGGTAGTTTCTTTTGCTGTGCAGAAGCTCTTTAGTTTAATTAGATCTCATTTGTCTATCTTGGCTTTTGTTGCCATAGCTTTTGTTGTTTTAGTCATGAAGTCCTTGCCCATGCCTATATCCTGGATGGTATTGCATAGGTTTTCTTCTAGGATTTTTATGGTTTTAGATCTAACATTTAAGTCTTTAATCCATCGTGAATTAATTTTTGTATAAGGTGTAAGGAAGGAATCCAGTTTCAGCTTTCTACATATGGCTAGCCAGTTTTCCCAGCACCATTTATTAAATAGGGAATCCTTTCCCCATTGCTTGTTTTTGTCAGGTTTGTCAAAGATCAGATGGTTGTAGATGTGTGGTGTTATTTCTGAGGGCTCTGTTCTGTTCCATTGATCTATATCTCTGTTTTGGTACCAGTACCATGCTGTTTTGGTTACTGTAGCCTTGTAGTATAGTTTGAAGTCAGGTAGCATGATTCCTCCAGCTTTGTTCTCTTGGATTAGGATTGTTTTGGCAATGCGGGCTCTTTTTTGGTTCCATATGAACTTTAAAGTAGTTTTTTCCAATTCTGTGAAGAAAGTCTTTGATAGCTTGATGGGGATGGCATTGAATCTATAAATTACATTGGGCAGTATGGCCATTTTCACAATATTGATTCTTCCTATCCATGAGCATGGAATGTCCTTCCATTTGTTTGTGTCCTCTTTTATTTTGTTGAGCAGTGGTTTTGTAGTTCTCCTTGAAGAGGTCCTTCACATCCCTTGTAAGTTGGATTCTTAGGTATTTTATTCTCTTTGTAGCAATTGTGAATGGGAGTTCACTCATGATTTGGCTCTCTGTTTGTCTGTTATTGGTATATAGGAATGCTTGTGATTTTTGCACATTGATTTTGTATCCTGAGACTTTGCTGAAATTGCTTATCAGCTTAAGGAGATTTTGGGCTGAGACGATGGGGTTTTCTAGATATACAATCATGTCATCTGAAAACAGGGACAATTTGACTGCCTCTTTTCCTAATTGAATACCCTTTATGTCTTTCTGCTGCCTGATTGCCCTGGCCAGAACTTCCAACACTATGTTGAATAGGAGTGGTGAGAGAGGGCATCCTTGTTTTGTGCCGGTTTTCAAAGGGAATGCTTCCAGTTTTTGCCCATTTAGTATGATATTGGTTGTGGGTTTGTCATAAATAGCTCTTATTATTTTGAGATACATTCCATCAATACCTAGTTTACTGAGAATTTTTAGCATGAAGGGCTGTTGAATTTTGTCAAAGGCCTTGTCTGCATCTACTGAGATAATCGTGTGGTTTTTATTATTGGTTCTGTTTATCTGATGGATTATGTTTATTGATTTGTGTATGTTGAACCAGCCTTGCATCCCAGGGATGAAGCTGACCTGATCATGGTGGATGAGCTTTTTGATGTGCTGCTGGATTCAGTTTCCAGTATTTTATTGAGGATTTTCACATCGATGTTCATCAGGGATATTGGTCTAAAATTCTCTTTTTTTGTTTTGTCTCTGCCAGCCTTTGGTATCAGGATGATGTTGGCCTCATAAAATGAGTTAGGGAGGATTCCCTCTTTTTCTATTGATTGGAATAGTTTCAGAAGGAATGGTACCAACTCCTCTTTGTACCTCTGGTAGAATTTGGCTGTGAATCCATCTGGTCCTGGACATTTCTTTTTTTTTTGGTTGGTAGGCTATTAATTATTGCCTCAATTTCAGAGCCTGTTATTTGTCTATCCAGAGATTCAACTTCTTCCTGGTTTAGTCTTGGGAGGGTGTATGTGTCCAGGAATTTACCCATTTCCTCTAGATTTTCTACTTTATTTGTGTAGAGGTGATTATAGTATTCTTTGATGGTAATTAGTATTTCTGTGCGATTGGTGGTGATATCCCCCTTATCATTTTTTATTGTGTCAATTTGATTCTTCTCTCTTTTCTTCTTTATTAGTCTTGCTAGCAGTCTATCAATTTTGTTGATCTTTTCAAAAAACCAGCTCCTGGATCCATTGATTTTTTGAAGAGTTTTTTGTGTCTCTGTATCTTTCAGTTCTGCTCTGATTTTAGTTATTTCTTGCCTTCTGCTAGCTTTTGAATTTGTTTGCTCTTGCTTCTCTAGTTCTTTTCATCGTGATGTTAGGGTGTAAATTTTAGATCTTTCCTGCTTTCTCTTGTGGGCATTTAGTGCTATAAATTTCCTTCTACACACTGCTTTAAATGTGTCCCAGAGATTCTGGTACATTGTGTCTTTTTTCTCATTGCTTTCAAAGAACATCTTTATTTCTGCCTTCATTTCATTATTTACCCAGTAGTCATTCAGGAACAAGTTGTTCAGTTTCCATGTAGTTGTGCGGTTTTGAGTGAGTTTCTTCATCCTGAGTTCTAATTTCATTGCACTGCAGTCTGAGAGACTGTTGTAATTTCTGTTCTTTTGCACTTGCTGAGGAGTGCTTTACTTCCAACTATGTGGTCAATTTTAGAATAAGTGCAATGTGATGCTGAGAAAAATGTATATTCTGTTGATTTGGGGTGGAGAGTTCTGTAGATGTCTATTAGGTCTGCTTGGTGCAGAGCTGAGTTCAAGCCCTGGGTATCGTTGTTAACCTTCTGTCTCATTGATCTGTCTAATATTGACAGTGGGGTGTTAAAGTCTCCCATTATTATTGTGTGGGAGTCTAAGTGTCTTTGTAGGTCTCTAAGGACTAGCTTTATGAATCTGGGTGCTCCTGTATTGGGTGCATATTTAGAATAATTAGCTCTTCATGTTGAATTGATCCCTTTACCATTATATAATGGCCTTCTTTGTCTCTTTTGATCTTTGTTGGTTTAAAGTCTGTTTTATCAGAGACTAGGATTGCAACCCCTGCTTTTCTTTGCTTTCCATTTGCTTGGTAGATCTTCCTCCATCCCTTTATTTTGAGCCTATGTGTATCTTTGCATGTGAGATGGGTCTCCTGAATACAGCACACTGATGGGTCTTGACCCTTTATCCAATTTTCCAGTCCGTGTCTTTTAATTGGGGCAGTTAGCCCATTTACATTTAAGGTTAATATTGTTATGTGTGAATTTGATCCTGTCATTATGATGTTAGCTGGTTATTTTGCTCATTAGTTGATGCAGTTTCTTCCTAGCATTGATGGTCTTTACAATTTGGCATGTTTTTGCAGTGGCTGGTACCAGTTGTTCCTTTCCATGTTTAGTGCTTCCTCCAGGAGCTCTTTCTTGTAAGGCAGGCCCGGTGGTGACAAAATCTCTCAGCATTTGCTTGTCTGTAAAGAATTTTATTTCTCCTTCAGTTATGAAGCTTAGTTTGGCTGGATACGAAATTCTGGGTTGAAAATTCTTTTCTTTAAGGATGTTGAACATTGGCCCCCACTCTCTTCCGGCTTGTAGGGTTTCTGCCGAGAGTTCTGCTATTAGTCTGATGGGCTTCCCTTTGTGGGAACCCGACCTTTCTCTCTGGCTGCCTTAATGTTTTCCGTCATTTCAACTTTGGTTAATTTGACAATTATGTGTCTTGGGGTTGCTCTTCTCGAGGAGTATCTTTGTGGTGTTCTCTGTATTTCCTGAATTTGAATGTTGGCCTGTCTTGCTAGGTTGGGGAAATTCTCCTGGATAATATCCTGCAGAGTGTTTTCCAACTTGGTTCCATTCTCCCCATCACTTTCAGGTACACCTATCAAACGTAGATTTGGTCTTTTCACATAGTCCCATATTTCTTGGAGGCTTTGCTCATTTCTTTTTACTCTTTTTTCTCTAACCTTGTCTTCTCACTTTATTTCATTAATTTGATCTTCAATCACTGATACCCTTTCTTCCACTTGATCGAATCAGCTATTGAAGCTTCTGCGTGTGTCACAAAGTTCTCATGCCATGGTTTTCGGCTCCATCAGGTCATTTAAGGTCTTCTCTACACTGTTTATTCTAGTTAGCCATTTGTCTAACCTTTTTTCAAGGTTTTTAGCTTCCTTGCGATAGGTTCGAACGTGCTCCTTTAGCTCAGAGAAGTTTGTTATTACCAACCTTCTGAAGCCTACTTCTGTCAGCTTGTCAAAGTCATTCTTTGTCCAGCTTTGTTCTATTGCTGGTGAGGACCTGTGATCCTTTGGAGGAAAAGAGACACTTCATTTTTAGAATTTTCAGCTTTTCTGCTCTGGTTTCTTCCCATTTTTGTGGTTTTATCTACCTTTGGTCTTTGATGTTGGTGACCTGCAGATAGGGTTTTGGTGTAGATGTCCTTTTTGTTTATGTTGTGCTATTGCTTTCTGTTTGTTAGTTTTCCTTTTCACGGTCAGGTCCCTCAGCTGCAGATCTGTTGAAGTTTGTTGGAGGTCTCCTCCAAACCCTGTTTACCTGTTTGCCTGGGTATCACCAGCAGAGGCTGCAGAACAGCAAATATTGCAGAACAGCTTCATCCCAGAGTGGCACCCACCTATATGAGGCGTCTGTCAGCCCCTACTGGGAGATGTATCTGAGTTAGACTACACGGGGGTCAGGGACCCACTTGAGGAGGCAGTCTGTCCATTCTCAGAGCTCAAATGCCATGTTGGGAGAACCACTGCTCTCTTCAGAGCTGTCAGACAGGGACATTTAAGTCTGCAGAAGTTGTCTGCTGCCTTTTATTCAGCTAAGCCCTGCCCACAGAGGTGGAGTCTAGAGGCAGTAGGCTTTGCTGAGCTGCAGTGGGCTCCACCCAGTTCGAAATTCCCAGCCACTTTGTTTACCTACTCGAGCCTCAGCAATAGCACTTGTCTGCCAGTTGCTAAGACCTTGGGAAAAGTGCAGTATTTGGGTGGGAGTGTCCTGTTTATCCAGGTACAGTTTGTCCCAGCTTCCCTTGGCTAAGAAAGGGAAATCCCCCTACCCATCGCACTTTCCGGTTGAGGCAATGCCCTGCCCTGCTTCAGCTCACCCTCTGTGGGCTGCACCAACTGTCCAGCCAGTCCCAATGAGATTAACCAGGTACCTCAATTGGAAATGCAGAAATCACCCAACTTCTGCATCAGTCACGCTGGGCACTGCAGACCGAAGCTGTTCCAATTCAGCCATCTTGGAACAGATCTCTCTACCACGTAACTTTCTTTTTACATAAATTCTCCCCCCCGTTTTTTTTCCCAAAGATGATAACCATTCTTTTCCAAAGCAAACTTCCTTCATGTCTGTGGACTAGACTGCCTAAGGCCACAAGATTAAAAGTTAGGAGAATACAGGTTACACTGCTAACTTTTAGCAAACTTTACCTTTATTGAAAACCTTGTAAGTTTGGGACTTCAATTATCCTTTGCTACTAATAAGACTTTGTTTAGTTTAAATTAACTTAGAATTGGTATAGATGACCCCTTCCTGATTCTGTAAGTACTTTAAGGCTTATCTGAGTGCAAACAGCTTACCAACTATTAGGCAATTTTCCCAACCCTACTTCTACAAGAGTTTCCCTATCACTTACTGAATACCCACTGTGGTTTTTTCCCTCAGTCACCCGGGAGGAACCATCTATCATCCTGTCCTGAAGGGAGTTCCTTCTAGGTCTGGTCTGATCTTTGTAAGGTAATTAATTATGATTTAGATCCCCTGTTAGGAAACCTGCTGGGTTATGGGAATTATCAGTGGTTAATGTTAAATCATCTTTTTCTAACAGAATAGCCCCATACCTTAAGATTTTTGAGTTAGTAAGCCACCTTTTTGCTTTTTTGACTTAGGATAGTTCTGAACTGGTGAGGTGTGCTCACAATGAGGTTTCCTCTAAAAGTTATTTTTCTACTTTCTTCCTTTAGCAAAGCAGTTGCTGCTACAGAGTGAATGCATTTGGGCCATCCACAGGTTACTGAGTTAAGGGTTTTTGATAGGAAGGCTATGGGTTGTTAGTGGCCTCAGTGCTTTCAGGCTATGCCCTTGTTTACACTGACAACAAGCTGGTATTGGAGTGTTATAGGGTCATGGAGAAGACCTTTAATTATCAATTATAAGTCTTAAATTTACCCTAGCTTTTAAAGGACAAGGGTACACTGTTTTCTCTTTACTACTTCTATCTCTCTCTTTCTCTCTTTGACTCTCTGTCTCTTTCTCTCTCTTTGTCTCTGTCTCTTTCTCTCTCTGCCTCTCTCTTTCTCTCTCTCTCTCTTTGATGCTCTGTCTTTTTCTCTCTCTCTCTCTGACTCCCTCTTTGACTCTCTGTATATTTCTCTCTCTCTGCCTCTCTCTTTCTCTCTCTTCTTTGACTCTCTGTCTCTTTCACTCTTTCTCTCTCTCTCTCTGACTCCCTCTTTGACCTCTGTATCTTTCTCTCTCTCTCTCTTTGACTCTCTGTCTCTTTCTCTCTGACTTCCTCTCCCAATTTCTCTTTCTTCTCTGCTGGTCTTTCCCTGCCTCTGCCAGCTGCTTATGCTGCTGTTCTCCCGTCTCCTTCCCCTTTCCCTGGGGGGGACTGGCAGGAGTGGAGCTACTCTTTCTTCCCCTGAGAAGAAAGGAAAGGGGAGTTCTGAATATTTTTCTTACTACTGAAGGTTTGTGTGAGGTTCAACCCCCTGAAATTTGTGGAAGGCTCAACCCCTCAAACCAGGGATATCTTGCCTTGCCTGTCATGGAATGCTCAACCCCTCAAACCAGGGGGTGTCTTGCCTTTCCTGCCCCAGAAGTCTCAACCCCTCAAACCAGGGATGTCTTGCCTTGCCTGTCCCGGAAGGCTCAACCCCTCAAACCAGGGAGTGTCTTGCCTTGCCTGTCCCAGAAGGCTCAACCCCTCAAGCCAGGGGGTGTCTTTCTTTGCCTGCCCTGGGACATGGCCCTGTTTCCTCCCTTTCCCCCTCTGAAGGTCCCTTGCACACTTCCCACTCATGATATTGGGAGAAATTCAGCCAGATATGGGGCAAAATTCTCTCCCAATATTTCATGTAGGTTCTTTTCTATTTTCCCTAAGTGTCAGCTGGTCTGAGAAATAAAGGGACAGAGTACAAAAGAGAGAAATTTTAAACCTGGGTGTCCGGGGGAGACATCACATATCAACAGGTTCCGTGATGCCCCCTGAGCCTTAAAACCAGCAAGTTTTTATTAGTGATTTTCAAAAGAGGAGGGAGTGTACGAATAGGGTGTGGGTCACAGAGATCATGTGCTTCATGAGGTAATAGAATATCCCAAGGGAAATGGAGGCAGGGCGAGATCACAGGACCACCGGACCGGGACAAAATTAAAATTGCTAATGAAGTTTCGGGTACGCATTGTCATTGATAACATCTTATCAGGAGACAGGGTTTGAAAGCAGAAAACTGGTCTGACCAAAACTTATTAGGGGGGAATTTCCTAGTCCTAATAAGCCTAGGAGCACTATGGGATACTGGGGCTTTTTTCATCCCTACAGCTTCAACCATAAAAGACAGCTGAAGCGGCCATTTTAGATGCCTACCCTCAGGGACACATTCTCTTTCTCAGGGATGTTCTTTGCTGAGAAAAGGAATTCAGCAATATTTCTCCCATTTGCTTTTGAAAGAAGAGAAATATGGCTCTGTTCCACCTGGCTCACCAGTAGTCAGAGTTTAAGGTTATCTCTCTTGTTCCCTGAACGTTGCTGTTATCCTGTTCTTTTTTCAAGGTGTCCAGATTTCATATTGTTCAAACACATGTGCTCTAAAAACAATTTGTGCAGTTAATGCAATCATCACAGGGTCCTGAGGCAACATACATTCTCCTCAGCTTACAAAGATGATGGGATTAAGAGATTAAAGTAAAGACAGGCATAGGAAATCACAAGGGTATTGATTGGGGAAGTGATAAGTGTCCATGAAATCTTCACAGTTTATGTTCAGAGATTGCAGTAAAGACAGGCGTAAGAAGTTATAAAAGTATTAATCTGGGGAACTAATAAATGTCCATGAAATCTTCACAATTTATGTTCTTCTGCCATGGCTTCAGCCAGTCCCTCTGTTTGGGGTCCCTGACTTCCCACAACACCAGGGATGCCTTGCCTTGCCTGTCCCAGAAGGTTCAACCCCTCAAACCAGGGGGTGTCTTGCCTTGCCTGCCCTGGAAGGTGGACCTGTCTCCTCCCTTTCCCCCTCTGAAGGTCCCTTGCACACTTCCCACTCGTGTTGTTCTCTCTGGTCACTCCCCCAAGGGAGAATTAGGCCCCTCTTAGAGTTGGCATGCCAGTATAAATCCCACAGCATGATCTGCCCTAAGCCATATGAGGTAGCTACGGAACCGCAGAGAGGACCCCCTTACTCCAGCAGTAGGACTTGTCACCATCCACACAAACAACACCGCAAGCAGGGTTGTTTGTGCTCATTCATGCACACACACATTCAGCCCTCCAGAATTTGACCACCAAGGAAGTATTTTACTGGCTGTCATGGCTTCTCCTTCCTTGGTCTGTGCACAGAGTCGTCACCGCAGTATGTGAGGATCCTTTACCCCAGGTTGCCGGCTGGTTTCTTTCCACATTGCTGAGAGTGCAGGTTACTTCTCCAACTGGGTAGGTCCTGATTTCTCACTCCTGAGGCCGCCACAAGGGGCGGGGCATGCCTCCTCACAAGAGAAAACCAGAGACCACTCAGGTGTCTGTAGCAAGAAAAATCTCTCTGTAACACAAGCCTAAAATTTCAAAAAGCACGTCCTTCCATTGACAGTTCATCCCTAAACTAGCACCTTGCTCTCTTAGCCATTTGTCCACATCTACCTTAGGTTTGACCCCTGAATTCTGATGCTCACTAAAACTCATAGAGACAAGCTCTGAGAGCACAGGAGCCAAAGATAAGAAAGCTCTTGAGATAAGAGGTGCAGTCTACCAAGGGCACGTCCTTGGGCCAGGACCTCAACCAACTCAGTGCAGCCTCCTACTATGGGATGAAATGCCTAGAGGTGAGGCCCAATTCTCAGTCCCAAGCCACCCTGCCAGCACCTGACACACCTCTCTGCCCTTGGCGCATCTACTCCTGCTACTGTCCCTGGTTTAAACAAAGGACAAGCTTCTTTGCTTACTGGTCACAAGAAAGCCCCTGGGCATTTTGAATGCAAGCATAGACCAAAGTGTAAAAGTAAGTCTCCAGTACGGCCACTTGGTAATCCACAATTCAAGGGTAAACCTGTACTGCAACTCCTTAAACTTTGGTCTTCACACTCCTATACCCTGCAGGAGAAGCTGATGCAGCTACAGAAACAGAGAATAACCAAACTTCTTCAAACAGATCCACTGAGGAAGCCTATTGAGCTGTGCATTCACTCCTTCACTAGCTCCGCCTTGGAGCAAGTTCCCAGATCACCATGGCTGGATATCTGTTTCAATATTCCATTGTAATCTCTCTTGTTTAGCCCAATAACCTTGCTCTTCTGTTTATTTTTTTAAGCCTAAAAAAATAAAAATACAGAGGCAGAGCACATTACTCTTGTTTCTAGTGAAAGGTGTCCAGGTCCTTTGTGTCTTGAACAAAGCATTGGACAAAACACACAAAGCAAGGAAAGAATGAAGCAACAAAAGCAGAGATTTACTGAAAATGAAAGTATACTTCACAGGGTGGGAGCAAACCCCGAGCATAGAGCCTTCAAGAGCTCCATTACAGAATTGTCTGGGGTTCAAATACCCTCTAGAGGTTTCCATTGGTTACCTGGTATACGTGCTATGTAAATGAAGAAGATGAAGTAAAGTTACAAGAACATTTACTTGGTTTGCTTCCTATGTAAACAGAGAGGATCTTTCCTGTCATAGCTGAAGTGTTTCCATTTGATTTAGTTCTAGGAAATCAGCATGAATTCCCTGCCTCCAGACCCTATTCTCCTGTCTCACTCTTACTTTCAGAAATGTAAGTGCAAAATTAACTCACTTGGCCAGGTGCAGTGGCTCATTCCTGTAATCCCAGCACTTTGGGAGGTCGATGTGGGTGGATCACAAGGTCAGGAGTTCAAGACCAGCCTGGCCAATAAGGTGAAACCCCGTCTCTACTAAAAATTCAAAAAAATTAGCCAGGCGTGGTGGCACATGCCTGTAATCCCGGCTACTCAGGAGGCTGAGGCAGGAGAATTGCTTGAATCTGGGAGGTGGAGGTTGCAGTGAGCTGAGATCACGCCACTGCACTCCAGCGTGGGTGACAGAGTGAGACTCTATCTCAAAAAAAAGAAAAATAATTAACTCACTTATAACCTAAAAGGAAGTGCATTCACCCACAGGCCCACAATATGTGAGAGAATTAAGCCTCTCTCAGCCATTGCTGGGAAGGCAATAGTCCACTTCCTAGACTCAAAACTGGATATTGGCTAGTCCTAGACCAGAGTCAATGGGGATAGGTAAATGCTAATGCCTACTACAGTAAGTACCCAAATAAATGACTCGAATGTGAATCAGAGGCAATACAGATTAGAAATTACAGTCATCAAAGTACAATGACATATGAAATTTAGCACACTACAAAAGAATGTTGCTATAGAAGTGTAGATTATTTTCTCTAATGGTCTTACCTTGCTCTCAAATCCTCTTTCTTGTGGAAGCAGAGGCAGAAATAGAGTCTTAAAGTTGCCAGTTAAAAGTGACTCTGTTTAGAGTAAATGTTGTCTTTCTGGATTTCTTTCTTCTCTCTCGTCTAAATGTCACTGGAGCAAGTGATTTTTTGTCTGTTTGTTTGTTTGTTTGTTTTGTTTTGTTTTTGAGACAGAGTCTCACTCTGTTGCCCAGGCTGGAGTGCAGTGGTGCAATCTTGGCTCACTGCAACTTCCACCTCCTGGGTTGAAACAATTCTCCTGCCTCAGCCTCCTGAGTAACCGGGATTACAGGCACATGCCACCATGCCCAGCTAATTTTTGTATTTTTTTAGTAGAGATAGGTTTCACCATGTTGGCCAGGCTGGTCTCAAACTCCTGACCTTGTAATCCACCCACCTCAGCCTCCCAAAGTACTGGGATTGAGAGGTGAAGCCAGCTGGGCTTCTGGGTTGGGTGGGGACTTGGAGAACTTTTGTGTCTAGCTAAAGGATTGTAAATGCACCAATCAGCACTCTGTGTCTAGCTAAAGGATTGTAAATGCATCAATCAGCACTCTGTAAAAATGCACCAATCAGCACTCTGTAAAACAGACCAATCCGCACTCTGTAAAATGGACCAATCAGAGCTCTGTGTCTAGCTAAAGGATTCTAAATGCACCAATCAGCACTCTGCAAAAACGCACCAATCAGCACTGTGTCTAGCTAAAGGATTGTAAATGCACCAATCAGCACCCTGTAAAAATGCACCAATCAGTGCTCTGTGTCTAGCTAAAGGATTGTAAATGCACCAATCAGCACTCTGTAAAAATGCCCCAATCAGTGCTCTGGGTCTAGCTAAAGGATTGTAAGTGCACCAATCAGCACTCTATAAAATGGACCAATCAGAGCTCTGTAAAATGGACCAATCAGCAGGATGTGGGGGGGACAAATAAGGGAATAAAAGCTGGCCACTCCAGCCAGCAGTGGCAACCTGCTCGGGTCCCCTTCCATGCTTTGGAAGCTTTGTTCTTTCGCTCTTCACAATAAATCTTGGTGCTGCTCATTCTTTGGGTCCGCACTACCTTTATGAGCTGTAACACTCACCGCAAGGGTCTGTGGTTTCATTCCTGAAGTCAGCAAGACCACGAACCCACTGGGAGGAACAAACAACTCCATATGCACCACCTTTAAGAGCTGTAACACTCACTGCAAGGGTCCATGGCTTCATTCTTGAAGTCAGCAAGACCAAGAACCCACCAGAAAGAATAAATTCCGGACACGTTTTGGTGACCCAGATGGGACTATCACCAAGCGATGAGTAACATCGGACCCCTTTCACTTGCTATTCTGTCCTATTTTTCCTTAGAATTCAGGGGCTAAATACCGGGCATCTGTCAGCCAGTTAAAAGCAACTAGCGTGGCTGCCAGACTAAAGACACAGGTGTCAGGCTTTCTGGGAAAGAGCTCTCTAACAACCCGTGACTCTTCGGAGTTGGGAGCGTTGGTTTGCCTGGAACCAGCTTCCAGTTTTCCTGTA
Organism: Pan paniscus; assembly: GCF_029289425.2. Classification (NCBI taxonomy): domain Eukaryota; kingdom Metazoa; phylum Chordata; class Mammalia; order Primates; family Hominidae; genus Pan; species Pan paniscus. The sequence continues at coordinate 114,710,931 of NC_073253.2, read as the reverse complement.
CTTCCGGGCTGAGCTGAGGGTCAACAGAGAGAAAAGTTATTCAGCTCTGGGGGTCCCGACAACAAGTTGGTTGACCCTGCAGCCATGAGCAGAACTCTCAAAGTCATGTCGCCAAAGTGAGACTCGCCCATCTATCCTATCTATCTTGACCCTTGCCTCCTGGGTCCCAACGCCTTTCAGACAAACTTCCTCTTGCCTCTCTTCCCTGAGGCTAGTCCCACTTCTAAAAACCACTCCCTGTCTCTGGTGCTTTTCTAGTTTCTTCTATAAGAAAGATTTCTAGTATAAATTCCAGGACTCTATTCCCTTCCTTAGGCACTTGGGCTCACCAATCAGAAAGACGCAATTTTTGTCCAAAGCCCCATCAAGGGGGGGACGATCTGGAATTTTAGGATCCCTCCTCAGACTAGCAGGCCTAACAAAACCTATTCCTGAAGCTAGGATATGGGAAGCTTCAGAAATGATATCCTTCCTATTCAAGTGAAGACAAAAGGCGTCACTCTTCCAACCCTGGAGATCCCTTCCCTCCCTCAGGGTATGGACGTTCACTTCATTTTGTTGGCATAACATCTTTATAGGACAGGGGTAAAGTCCCAATACTAATAGAAGAATGCTTAGGACTCTAACAGGTTTTCGAGAATGCATCGGTAAGGGCCACTAAATCGGATTTTTCTCGGTCCTCTTGGTGGTCTCAGAAGACAGGCAAGGGTGCAGGTTTTCGAGAATGCGTCGGTAAGGGCCACTAAATCCGACCTTCCTTGGTCCTCCTTGTGGTCTAGGAGGAAAACTAGTGTTTCTACTGCTGTGTCAGTGAGTGCAACTATTCCGATCAGCAGGGTCCAGGGACCATTGTGAGTTCTTGGGCAAGAGGTGTTTCTGCTGCTGTGTCAGTGAGCACAACTGTTCTGATCAGCAGGGTCCAGGGACCATTGCAGGTTCTTGGGCAGGGGGAAAAACAAACCAACCAAAACCACAGGCAGTTTTGTCTTTCAGATGGGAAACACTCGGGCACCAAGAGGCTCACCCTTGAAATGCATCCTAAGCTATTGGGACCAATTTGACCCACAGACCCTGAAAAAGAGATGGCTCATTTTTTTCTGCACTATGGCCTGGCCCCAGTATTCTCTCTCTGGTGGGGAAAAATGGCCAAAATGGCCACCTGAGGGACATATAATTTACAAAACTATCCTGCAGCTTGACCTTTTCTGTAAGAGGGAAGGCAAATGGAGTGAAGTACCTTAGTACAAGCTTTCTTTTCATTGAAGGTGAATCCTCAACTATGCAAAGCTTGCAATTTACATCCCAGAGGAGGACCTCTCAGTTTACCTCCATATCCTAGTCTCCCTATAGCTCCCCTTCCTATTAATGATAAGCCTCCTCTAATCTCCCGTGCCCAGAAGGAAATAAGCAAAGAAGTCTCCAAAGGACCACAAAAGCCCCTGGGCTATCGGTTATGTCCCCTTCAAGCTGTAGGGGGAGGGGAATTTGGCCCAACCCAGGTACATGTCCCCTTTTCCCTCTCTGATTTAAAGCAGATCAAGGCAGACCTGGAGAAGCTTTCAGATGATCCTGATAGGTATATAGATGTCCTACAGGGTCTAGGGCAAACCTTTGACCTCACTTGGAGAGAGGTCATGCTATTAGATCAAACCCTGGCCTTTAATGAAAAGAATGCGGCTTTAGCTGCGTCCCAAGAGTTTGTATATACGTGGTATCTTAGTCAAGTAAATGATAGAATGACAGCCAAAGAAAAGGACAAATTCCCTACCAGTCAGCAAGCTGTCCCCAGTATGGATCCCCACAGGGACCTTGACTCAGATCATGGGGACTGGAGTCACAAACATCTGTTGACCTGTGTTCTAGAAGGACTAAGGAGAATTAGGAAAAAGCCCATGAATTATTTAATGATGTCCACCATAACTCAGGGAAAGGAAGAAAATCCTTCTGCCTTCCTTGAGCGGCTACGGGAGGCCTTAAGGAAATATACTCCCCTGTGACTCCCTCAACAGTCAACTGATCCTAAAAGATAAGTTTATTACCCAATCAGCCACAGATATCAGGAGAAAGCTTCAAAAGTGAGCCCTGGGCCCTGAACAAAATCTGGAGGCATTATTAAACCTGGCAACCTTGGTGTTCTGTAATAGGGACCAAGAGGGACAGGAAAAGTGAGATCAGAGAAAGGCCACAGCCTTAGTCATGGCCCTCAGACAAACAAACCTTGGTGGTTCAAAGAGGACAGAAAATGGAGTAGACCAATCACCTGGTGGGGCTTGTTATCAGTGTGGTTTGCAAGGACACTTTTAAAAAGATTGTCCAGTGAGAAACAAGCTGCCCCCTCATCCATGTCCACTATGCCGAGGCAATCACTAGAAGATGCACTGCCCCAGAGGACAAAGGTTCTCTGGGCCAGAAGCCCCCAACCAGATGATCCAACAACAGAATTGGGGGTGCCTGGGGCAAGTGCCAGCTCATGTCATCACCCTCACTGAGCCCCAGGTACGTTTAACCACTGGGGGTCAGGAAATTGACTTCCTCCTGGACACTGGTGCAGCCTTCTCAGTGTTAATCTCCTGTCCCAGACAGCTGTCCCCAAGGTCCGTTACCATCGGAGGAATCCTGGGACAGCCTGTAACCAGGCATTTCTCCCACCTCCTCAGTTGTAATTGGGAGACTGCTCTTTTCACATGCCTTTCTTGTTATGCCTGAAAGTCCCATACCCTTATTAGGGAGGGATATATTAGCCAAAGCTGGAGCTATTATCTACATGAATATGAGGAACAAGTTACCCATTTATTGTCCCCTGCTTGAGGAGGGAATCAACCCTGAAGTCTGGGCATTGGAAGAAACAAACTCTAGCTCTAGCCTTAAGCCTTCCCACAGGATGAAACTTTTCTTTATACATCACAGAGAGAGCAGGAATAGCTCTTAGTGTCCTTACTCAGACTAGTGGGACAACCCCACAACCAGTGGCATACCTAAGTAAGGAACTTGATATGGTAGCAAAAGGCTGGCCTCACTGTTTACAGGTAGTTGTGGTGGTGGCCATCTTAGTGTCAGAGGCTATCAAAATAATACAAGGAAAGGATCTCACTGTCTGGACTACTCATGATGTAAATGGCATACTGGGTGCCAAAGGAAGTTTATGGCTATCAGACAACTGCCTGCTTAGATACCAGGTGCTACTCCTTGAGGGACCAGTGCTTCAAATATGCATGTGTGTGACCCTCAACCCTGCCACTTTTATCCCAGAGGATGGGGAACCAATCGAGCATGACTGCCAACAAATTATAGTCCAGACTTGTGCCACTCAAGAAGTCCCCTTAGTTAATCCTGACCTTAACCTATACAGCAATGAAAGTTCATTTGTGGAGAATGGGATACGAAGGACAGGTTATGCCATAGTAACAGTACTTGAAAGTAAGCCTTTTCCCCCAGGGACCAGAGCCCAGTTAGCAGAACTAGTGGCACTTACCCAAGCCTTAGAACTGGGAAAGGGAAGAAGAATAAATGTGTATACAGATAGCAAGTATGCTTATCTAATCCTACATGCCCATGCTGCAATATGGAAAGAAAGGGAGTTCCTAACCTCTAGGGGAACCCCCATTAAATATCACAAGGAAACCATGGAGTTATTGCACGCAGTGCATAAACCCAAGGAGGTGGCAGTCTTACACCACCAAAGCCATCAGAAGGGAAAGGAGAGGAGAGAACAGCAGCATAAGTAGCTGGCAGAGGCAGCAGAAAGGAAAGAGAGAAAGAGACAGAGAAAGAGAGACAGAGAGGAAGAAACAGAGAGACAAAGAGAAGGAGACAGAGAGAGGAAGAGACAGAGACAAAGAAGGAGTCAAAGAGAGAGAGGAAGAGACAGAGAGACAGACAGTCAAAGAAGGAAAGAGAGGAAGAGACAAAGAGGGAGTCAGAGAGAAAGAGAGAGACAGACAAAGAAGTCAAAGAGAGAAAGAGAGAGATAGAAGTAGTAAAGAAAAAACAGTGTACCCTATTCCTTTAAAAGCCAGGGTAAATTTAAAATCTATAATTGATAACTGAAGGTATTGTCTCTAACCATGTAACACTCCAATACCACCTTGTTGTCAGTGTAAACAAGGGCATAGCCCGAAAGCACTGAGGCCACTGAAAAACCATAGCCTTCCTATCAAAAATCCTTAACCCAGCAGGTTTCCTAACAGGGGATCTAAATCTTAATTAATTACCATACAAAGGTCCGACCAGATCTAGGAGGAAACTCCCTTCAGGACAGCATGATAGATGGTTCCTCCCAAGCGATTAAAGGAAAAAGACACAATGGGTATTCAGTAAGTGATAAGGAAACTCTTGTAGAAGCAGAGTTAGGAAAATTGCCTAATAACTGGTCTGCTCAAATGTGTGAGTTGTTTGCACTCAGCCAAATCTTAAAGTACTTACAGAAACAGGAAGGAGTGATCTCTACCAATTCTAAGTTAATATGAACTGAACGAGGTTTTATAATAGCAAAGAAGAATTAAAATCCCAAACTTACAAGATTTTCAACTAAAGTTTGCCAATAGTTAACAGTGTAACATGTACTATCCTAATACCACACACTCTCAAAGGATTTCTCAGACACTTTGCAAGAAATAACAAAATCTATCCTTACTCTACAATTCCAAATAGACTCTTTGGCAGCAGTGACTCTCCAAAATCGCTGAGGCCTAGACCTCCTCACTGCTGAGAAAAGAGGACTCTGCACCTTCTTAGGGGAAGAGTGTTGTTTTTACACTAACCAGTCAAGGATAGTATGAGATGCTGCCTGGCATTTACGGGAAAAGGCTTCTGAAATCATTCATATTCCTGCAAAGGACATGACCTCATTCTTTTTTATGACTGCATAGTGTGTATGTAAACAGGTGACATGTTTGACAGGAAAGGTTTGGCAGGGTTAGTGGTGTTCTTTAAGGCCATGCTGGCCTCTGCTTCTCCCTCAGCTACTCCCCAGCTACTGAGAAAGTATGTGGCAGATGAAACTTGTGCTTTATTCACATATTTGAGGGGTCCCAGGAGTCCTCAACCCACCTGCATTTGACTCCAACTCAAATCTATCTAGCCTCTGAATTATATTTTCATCAGTGTGTGGGCTTAGGTAGTCCTAGAATATGCTGTGCTTTCTCTCTTTCTATACGATTTTTAACAACTTCTATGTGAGTCTAAAATTATTCCAAATAAAAAATTATAAAAATAAAAATTTTAAATGAACAAAAATATATCTCTTCCATTCCATCCAGGAAGCAAAGGAGATAAGAATAGGATCTTCAGCTCACTTACGGCATAAATCAACAATAAGGCCATTGTCATTCTGCTACAGTCAACCTATGATGCTTTAAGATCACCTGCAAGGCAATGTCTTCTCAAAGTCAAAATGTATCTAGTGTTTCTATCCTCTTCACTGCCCTATCTCTTCAGGTAGAGCCAGGAAAAAGAAAAACATGTTGATTCCCTGAAGAACCCAGGCAGACCACACCCCTATTATCCACCCTCCTAATCATCTTCATCCTTTTCCCAGTAAGAATTCTACTCATCTTTGCTGGTTGTTAGAACTCCTCCCATGTTTGTTCTCCTTGCTCCCAACTTATGGATAGCTCTATTCTGAAGATTCACTCTTCTAAGGGAGACACTAGGCTTTTTGGCTTAGTCTGAACAGTGTATGGAAAGCTGGGAGAGCATGAAGAGATATTACGATGAAACCACATTCTTTTTCTTTTTTGCTGCCTAGTCTCTAAATTACCTACCCATTGTTGGATAATACCTTACTTGTTTCCTACTTCAGAGTCTGAAAATACTGGGTACTCTTCTTCCCAGCCTCCACTGCAGCCAGGCATAGCACATGACCTAAGTTCTGCAAATCATGTACTTCCTCCCAAGGCACTGAATTGAGAACTAATGATTGATGGGGTGAATGACAAACTATACAGAATGCATTCTGGTGATGGATAGTTGGAGGAGAAATGGCATCAGTTCTAGTAGGAGTGAGCAGGATTCAGTGGTGGTAGTCTCAGGGGTGCAAGTGGCATCATCTAATATCCAGCTGTGAGGATAACAGTATCTTAATCATACCAACTCTGTGGCATGATTTAGACATAGTTACTGACTGCAGAGCCTCGGAATCTAGCTTTCTTCCCCCAACCTAGAGATTCTGGTGGCTACTTTGTTTCCTTTTAATAATCTTTCCGTACTTAAATCAGCCAGAGTCAGTTTTTCTTGCTTATGAATAGGAACCCTAAGCAAGACAGTTATTTCCAAAGTATTATTCTTGTTACATAGGTCGTGGCTGAAGCCATAGTTCTTGTAATGATTTTAAACAGATTCTGTGCCTATCACTTCCCCCATCCCTTGCAGGGTCTCAGCGGCCTACCAATAGCAAGATTACATTGTTCTATTAACAGGTTTCCTCTGGGTATGAAGAAACCTTAGGTTGATTATTTTTACCAAAAATATTCCTAAATCAGTCACAATTTCCAACATCAGAGATTACATTTGGACATGTAGGAAAAAAAAAAACATTGTATATACTAAGTACATACAATGGGATTCACAAGGCAGGGTGAATCCCATTGAGAGCCAATTCTCCATAGACCTTTCATGTTTCTGCTCATCTTATGACAATAGGTACTAACTACCCTTTTGTCCCAGACTATCTTTTTAAGGATGTTTGTATAATGAATAAGACAATGAAATGGAAAATAGAGATAGCATTTGCTTATGGAACAAAGGACAGGTTTGTTTACTGTCCAGTGTCATAAATATAACATCTCCCTCTTGAGCAAAGTTCGGGAAGGTTTGCTTGCAGCCATTATAAAAGATCCAGGTTTCCTAGCCTCAGAGTTCTTCAGCTGTGGCACAAAACTGCTGCATGCTCAGCACCAACCTAGGCCCCTCTGCCTCTCACTCATGGATCATGGCAAGTACAAGGAAACCAATGAAAACTTGAAACTCATAGAACTTGTGCTGTCAGCAATAAAAGCGTTTGTCTCTGACCCTGGAGTCTCATATCTTGTCTCAGCATCCACTGAACTAGTTAGGCTAACTAGTTAGCTTGCCAGTAAGTTATAATCTCAGACCCTTCACAGTTCTTGACAAATCCATACTAAGAAAGAAAAATAAGCAACATATAGTGCAAAGAAAAGAGCTCATAATTCTAACCAAGGTGGCATGAAAGACTTCAAGAAGAAGGAGGCATTTGATTTAAGCTTGAAGGATTTAGGTAGGCATGCCATTAATTGGAATAGGAAACATCAGAAGAGGAGTGAGTTTATGGAGGGCAATGAGTAGAAAAATTGGGGGAACAGAGATGGAGTCAATAGATTTTGTTTAACATGTGGATTTTAAGATGCAAATGAGGACTTTTTGTAGACAACTCAGAAAGCATCTGGAAAATTAGTTTTAGAAATTAAGAGGGAATCAAGAGTTTAAGATATAAAAGAGAACAACATGAAAATAGAGTTGGTGTTTTGGAAGTGGACGAAATTATCCAGCCAGAATATGCAGAGCAAGAGGAAGACAGAGAAATAGAGAGATACACACAAAGAGAGAGACAGAGAGAGGAGATCCCCACATTTAAGACCCAGTTAGAGGAAAGGCAACAATAACAACTGAGGAAAAGTGAGTGAGAGCTGTGACAGTGACCAGAAAAATATAGCATTCACCAAAGGGAGAGTAGAAACTGAAGAGGTCAATAGTGTCAGATGCTGCAGATAATATAATTAGAAAAAGTGTCATCTTAATGGACTTATCTTACTTGGGGAGAAGGAGAAATTTTCTGCATCTTAGGCCATGATTCAACCTTGGCTCAGTGAGGACAGACATAGCTAGCCCCTCTTTTGTATGGCCCCACTTAATATCTCTCCCCAGAGGAAGGAAGAAAGACCAATCTGACTGAAGAGAGCCAGAGATATTCGCTGAACCACATTTACTAAGGTGAGGATACCATGCTCTAAAGGCAGTAACAAGCCCCACCGTTTCTCTTTCACTTCCTACACCTATATGGTGGGCTTCCTTCTGCTTCCTTTATTCTGTCGCATGGATTATCAGCAAGCTGATCAAGACTATTACTCAGCTAGTAAGAGGCTAAGCCATCTCCTTTCTGTTCTTTATCTTCCAGTATGGCAGTTTCGTCCAGACTATCACTTGAAACTATGGAGTGGCCAGCCTAGACCTGCCTGGCATTGGGCACTGGAACAAGCATACTCCTTTTTGTAATCTTATTTGTTTTCATTTGGTTCCTATGGGCATAGCTTTCCTATCTCTGCAGTTACAGAACTTGAGGTATGAAATAGGGAGAGGCCCACACTGAATCCTGAACATTTTGTGCTCAATGTGGCAACAAATGAGAGCTACCATCTGAAACCAAAATATGGCAAGGAGAGATTAAAACTTTTGTATTTACCATGGCTGATTTGAGCTGTCACTGAGCTGCAGCTGTCTTTAGATGGCAGCTATACAGGCCAAAAGTATGCTTTAGCATTTTTAAACCACAGTATCTGAGTTTAATAAGAAAATGGATCCATTTGGGGATCAACATAGGCTTTCCAGGAACTCATATTGCATAAGTCAGGATCAAGTCTTGAATGGAGATAGAAATTCCTTTCCTGAGGTCACAAGAAGCTTACTAAGGGGCTCTATACTGCAAAGGCAGCTGGATTTTGCATGAACTGTAGAACCATTGCTAGAGCCAGGAACAGAGCTTAGACTTGCTCTTTTTCTCAAGCTCAGCTTACTAGGTGGAAATCTCATAGATTTTTTTTTTCTAATTTTTTTCTCCTTTATCTTATTCCTTAGCCTTGGATAGATGATCCAGGTTGAACCTGCTGCAGCAAGAAAATGTTAGCAAGAAGGAAATTTTTAAGCATCCTTTGGAGTAGCAAAGTCAGTGTTACTAATCGATGCCTAGCAAATGTCATTGCACCCTAACTGGGCCTCTGAAACCTTGTTATGTTGGCAACAAAAGGTACAACACAGTGGGCCGGGCGCGGTGGCTCACACCTGTAATGCCAACACACTGGGAGGCCGAGGTGGGATCACGAGGTCAGGAGATCGAGACCATCCTGGCTAACACAGTGAAACCCCGTCTCTACTTAAAAAGTCCAAAAAATTAGCCGGGCATGGTGGCAGGCACCTGCGGTCCCAGCTACTTGGGATGCTAAGGTAGAAGAATGGGGTGAACCCAGGGGGTGGAGCTTGCAGTGAGCCGAGATCATGCCACTGCATTCCAGCCTGGGTGACAGAGCAAGACTCTGTCAAAAAAAAAAAAAAAAAAAAAAAGAATACATAGAAACACAACTAGTCTTATTACAGAAGAAATTTCCCAATTGAGTTTAGGCTCACAGATCCTGGCCAACTGGCACAGTATGACTGGTAACCTGGCAAGCAACCTGACAAGCTCAAACAAGCTTTTCTCTTTTCTCCATTCTGCAAATTATCCTAAATCGCTTGGCTGGCAACTGCAATATAGATCTAAATTGTGCTGGGATCTGGGAAATATCATGTTTGCTTGTGATAACTGCTGCTCATGTTTCCTAAGTATTGTGGGTGTATAGCTGCTGCTACACTGGTCTTATGCATCCTGTGCTCTTTGGAAAAGTAAGACAAGTGAGAGAATTGCAGTTGAGTTCATCCCACTTTGGAGGTGCAAGAGGAGCTAGCATTCATTCTAGTATAACAGCACAAGATACGGTGATAGCATCCAGTGGTGACTAGTGTATAAAAGTGATGCTTTCACTGCATATTCTCACTCACAAGTAGAAGCTGAACAATGAGAAAACATGGACACAGAGAGGGAAACATCATACACTGGAGCCTGTTGGGGCATGGGGGGCAAGGGGAGGGAGAGCATTAGGACAAATACCTAATGCATATGGGGCTTAAAACCTAGATGACGGGTTGACGGGTGCAGCAAAACACCATGGCACACATATACCTGTGTAACAAACCTGCACATCCTGCACATGTATCCCAGAACTTAAAGTAAAATAAAACTAAAAAAATAAACATTTCCACATTTTAAAAAAGTGGTGTTTTTAATAAAAGCAGTACCATGTTTTCCATTTTAAACTTATCTCTTGGGCACACAGATCCCTATGCAGGAGGTAAGATTTCATCATGCATACATTCAGCCTTTATTTATTAAGGGCTTGTGTTAGTCTGTTCTCATGCTGCTAATAAAGACATACCCAAGACTGGGTAATTACAAAGGAAAGAGGTTTAATTGACTCATGATTCCACATGTCTGGGAAGGCCTTACAATCATGGTGGAAAGCAAATGAGGAGCAAAGCCACATCTTATATGTCGGCAGGCAAGAGAGAGCTTGTGCAAGGGAACTCCCATTTATAAAACCATCAGATTTTGTGAGACTTATTCACTACCACGAGAACAGTATGGGGGAAACCACCCTCATGATTCAATTATTTCCCACCAGGTCCCTCCCATGACACATGGGAGTTATGGAAGCTAGAGTTCAACATGAGATTTGAGTGGGGACACAGCCAAACCATATCATTTCACCCGTGGCCCCTTCGAAATCTCATGTCCTTACATTTCAAAACCAATCACACCGGCCAGGTGTGGTGGCTCACATCTGTAATCCCTGCTCTTTAGGAGACTGAGGCAGGTGGATCACCTGAGGATAGGAGTTTTAGACCAGCCTGGCCAAGACGGTGAAACCCTGCCTCTATTAAAAATACAAAAATTGGCCGGGCGCGGTGGCTCACGCCTGTAATCCCAGCACTTTGGGAGGCCGAGGCGGGCGGATCACGAGGTCAGGAGATCGAGACCATCCTGGCTAACACGGTGAAACCCCGTCTCTACTAAAAATACAAAAAATTAGCCGGGCGTGGTAGCGGGCGCCTGTAGTCCCAGCTACTCAGGAGGCTGAGGCAGGAGAATGGCGTGAACCCGGGAGGCGGAGCTTGCAGTGAGCCGAGATCGCGCCACTGCACTCCAGCCTGGGCGACAGAGCGAGACTCCGTCTCATAAAAAAAAAAAAAAAAAAAAAAAAATACAAAAATTAGCCAGGAATGGTGGTGCAATGCCTGTAGTCCTAGCTACTCAGGAGGCTGAGGCAGGAGAATTGCTTGAACCTGGGAGGAGGAGATTGCAGTGAGCTGAAATAGTGTCACTGCACTCTAGTCTGGGTGAAAGAGTGAGACTCCATCTTAAAAAAACAAAAAACAATCATGCCTTCCCAACAGTCTCCCAAAGTCTTAACTCATTTCAGCATTAACTCAAAAGTCCACAGTCCAAAATCTCAACTGAGACAAGCAAGTCCCTTTTGCCTGTGAGCCTGTAAAATCAAAAGCAAGTTAGTTACTTCCCAGATACAATTGGGGTACTGGGATTGGGAAAATATACCTGTTCCAAATTGGAGAAATTGGCTAAAACAAAGGAGCCACAGAACCCATGCAAGTCCAAAATCCAGAGGGTCAGTCAAATCTGAAATCTCCAAAATGATCTCCTTTGACTCCATGTCTCACATCCAGGTCATGTTGATGCAAGAGGTGGGTTCCTATGGTCTTGGGCAGCTCTGCCCCAGCTTTGCAGGGTACAGCCCCACTCCAGGCTGCTTTCACGGGCTGGCATTGAGTGTCTGTGGCTTTTTCAGGCACACGGTGCAAGGTGTCAGTGGACTTACCATTCTGAGGTCTGGAAGACGGTGGCCTCTTCTCACAGCTCCACTAGGCAGTGCCCCAGTGGGGGCTCTTTTTTGGGCCTCAACCCCACATTTTCTCTTCTGTACTGCTCTAGCAGAGGTTCTCTATGAGGGCCCCACCCCTGCAGCAAACATCTGTCTGGACATTCAGAGTTTCCATACATCTTCTGAAATCTAGGCAGACATTCCTAAACCTCAATTCTTGACTTCTGTGCACGCCCAGGCTCAATACCATGTATAAGCTGCCAAGGCTTGGGGCTTACACCTTCTGAAGCCATGGCCTAAGCTATACTTTGGCCCCTTTTAGCCATGGCTAGAGCGACTGTGTGGTAGGGTATGAAGTCCCTAGACTGCCTACAGCAGAGCGACCCAGGGCCCAGTCCACAAAACCAGTTTTTCCTCCTAGGCCACCAGGCCTGTGGTGAGAGATGCTGCTGTGAAGACCTCTGACATGCCCTGGAGACATTTTCCTCATTCTCTTGGTGATTAACATTTGGTTCCTCATTTCTTACACAAATTCTGCAGCCAGCTTGAATTTCTTCTCAGAAAATGGGTTTTTCTTTTCTATCTCATTGTCAGGCTGCAAATTTTCCAAACTTATATGCTCTGCTTCCCTTTTAAACATAAGTTCCAATTTCAGATCATCTCTCTTAAGTTCAAAGTTTCACAGATTTCTAGGGCAGAAGCAAAATGCCACCAGTCTCTTTGCTAAAGCATAACAAGAGTGACCTTTGCTGTAGTTCCCAACAAGTTTCTCATCTTCTTCTGAGACCACCTCAGCCTGGATTTCATTGTTTATATCATTATCATCATTTTGGTCAAAACCATTCAACAAGTCTCCAAGAAGTTCCAAACTTTCCTACATTTTTCTGTCTTCCTCTGAGCCCTCCAAACTGTTTCAACCTCTGCCTGTTATCCAGTTCCAAAGCCGCTTTCACATCTTCGCGTATCTTTACAGCAGTGCCCCACTCTACTGGTACCAATTTACTCTATTAGTCTGTTCTCATGCTGCTAATAAAGACATACCCAAGACTGGGTAATTATAAAGGAAAGAGGTTTAATTGACTCACAGTTCCACGTGGCTGGAGAGGCCTCACAATCATGGCAGAAGGTGAATGAAAAGCAAAATCACATCTTGCAAATCAGCAGGCAAGAGAGAGTTTGTTCATGGGAAATCCCACTTATAAAACCATCAGATCTCATGAGACTTATTCACTACCAGGAGAACAGTATGGGGGAAACTGCTCCTGTGATTCAATTATCTCCCACCAAGTCCCTTCCACGACATGTGGAAATTATGGGAGCTACAATTCAAGATGAGATTTGTGTGGGGACACAGTCAAACCATATCAGGGCTGCTATGGGTCAGGCACTGTTCTTGGTGCTGCAAACAAAATAGACAAGGTCCCTGCATTTACAGATCTTACATTCTAGAGAGAAAACAGTTGATAAACTACAAATAAATAATTCCAGATAACTTTAAGTGCTAAGGGAAGATATTTATTAATTTAACAGATGTCATTATTTTCTAGGCACTTTCTTAGTATTTTACATATATTAACTTATCTGATTTCATAATGACCTAAAAAGTAGATGCTATAATTATCCTCATTTTCAGATGAGAAACCCTTCCACAAAAAGGTTAAATAACTGCTAGCATAGAATGAAGTGAGAATTCAAACCCCAGTGATTTTTGCCTAAAACTGGATAATTCGATTCAAAAGAGACTGGAAGCAGAGACAGGGAGGGGAGGTACAAATCTACAGAAGGTATCCTGGAAAGGCTTACAGGGAGGTGAATTTTGAGCTGAGACCTGAATGTCAACAAGGAACCAGTCAAGCAAGGATTAGGACAGACCCTTCTGGGCAGAATGAAAAGCACATGCAAAAGCTCTGTGGGGAAAACCCCTTGACTTCCTGGTACATGAGGAGGTCAAAGAAGTGGGCAAGCACCAGATTGTGTGGAGCCTTGTAGGCAATAGTTACGAGTATGAATTTTCTTCTAATTATAATAGAAAGCCCTTGAAAAGCCAGGGAGTAAAATAATCTGATATGTAAAACCACAAATTTCATTACATATACTTATAAGAATGTATGTGCCTAGAGAAAAGACCAGGGAGGGGCATACCAACTGATAACGGTGGTTAGTTCTGGAGATATGTTCGGGATCATGACAGTGATCAAAGAGACTTTCACTTTATCTTTTTTTGTTCACATGAAAATGTACTTGTGTAATTATACAAATGAATAATTTTAAAAAAACAATTTAAGCTCCTTAAAATACCATGTATTGCATAGCGTAAAACCTACTCAATTACAAGCAGATGCACCATGCTAAAGAAAACACAATATTGGGCAGCTTGTGTAGCCTGAGTTGTATGATGTGTATCTCCCTTAGAGAAACCACAAGCAGCCATGTGTATTGCATAATAAGCTAATCAGCTTAGGAAGCAGAGAATTTGGGAGTACTGAGGAGAAGCATGCTAAATAAAGCTGCATGCTGAGGCTGAGAAAATGCAATTCAGCAATAAGAACTTAGCTGGTTTCTCTAACTGGAAAGCCGTGGATGATCTGTGCGTTGTATAAACTATGAAAACCACTTTCAGTGTAAAGTTGAGCTACTGCCAGCATTTGTCTCTCTTTACAGAATGTACCCAGTGAAATGTTAATTAGGAGTAAAACTGGCTTACCTCATTCACCTATTCCTTTGACACTTAAGCCACTTGGGATTTACCACCCACTTTCACATTTTGTTACGTTCAGTCTTCCAACCTCCTGTTCACAACCCCTCTTTTATCACTTAGTTTATTTCCTGCTGTCTTGCGCTCCACCTCAACTGCTTTTATTCTGCTTGGGGACTTCAGAATCAATGTGCATTGGACCCACTGAATTGGACCCATCCAATACTTTGTATCCTAGTTAACGCTCTCATTTCCAGTGACTTTTTAAATTTAACAACTGCTAGCACTCTCACCCATACTCACACCCTGAATGTGTTCATTACCAAGAACCTTACCACTTCTGAAATCTCATGTCCGAATGTCCTGCCTTTCTAGCACAAGTGCTCCCACGGCAGAAGTCTCCAGCACCATGACCTCCAGTGCATCCTTGGCGCTCCTAATACCCAGACCCTTTTCTGTCTTACTTTCTTGTCTTGCTTAGACTCTATGACCCACCATTACAATCTACAGCCTTGCTTCTCTTTTCCTTCTATCATGCTTTCCTAGAAAACTTTGCAGTTTTCCAGTTTAAAATGTTTTCTAACTTCTAACATTTCTTTCTTGATGCATGAGTTATTTACAAGTTATCTTCTTAAAATCAAACAAGGAAATTTCCTAGTCATCTTTTTGTCAATGATTTTGAGCTTAATGCATTATTATCAAAAAACATTCCCTGATTTCAAGCCTTTTAAATATAGGGAAGCCGGCTTTATGATCCACCATACTGTCAATTTTAACAGGGATTCCATGTATACTTGAAAAGAACGTGTATTTGCAGTTTGGGGCTCAGGGTTCCATATGTGGTCATTAGGTCAAGTTTGTAGATCATATTGTTCAAGTCTTCTGTATCTTTATGGACATTTTATCTGCTTGTACTATCAGTTACTGACAGAAATATGTTTAAAATACCCCACTATGATTCAGGGTTTTTCTAAATCTCTTGTTATTCTTTCCATTTTTTTGCTTTATACGTATTTGAAGGTTTGCTATTGTCCTGTGATCCATTCTATACTATAGAAGACCAGACCCCAGGAAACTATCTACAACTTCCCGAGGATCATGAGGACCTTAGCAGGTTTACTTTTTTAAATTCTAGAGAAATTGTCTGTTTAGTGTCTCGCTGGAATACAATCACTATGGCCAAGGAGTGTCTTGGCAAGCCAATGCTGAGTCATAAGCTAATTCTTTCTTTTTTTTTTTTTTTTTGAGACGGAGTCTCACTCTGTCACCCAGGCTGGAGTGCAGTGGTGCAATCTCAGCTCACTGCAAGCTCCGCTTCCCAGGTTCACATCATTCTCCTGCCTCAGCCTCCTGAGTAGTTGGGACTACAGGCACCCACCACCACACCTGGCTAATTTTTTGTATTTTTAGTAGAGATGGGGTTTCACTGTGTTAGCCAGGATGGTCTTGATCTCCTGACCTCATGATCCACCCGCCTCAGCCTCCCAAAGTTCTGGGAATACAGGCATGAGCCACCGCATCTGGCCGTCATAAGCTAATTCTTTAGGGCAAGATCTAAGACTGTCAGCTCCTACAAAAACGTGGAGAAATTCCTCAAAAAAAAAGTGGACTACTGTTTTGCACAGACAATACATTTGCACTGCAACTAGCTTTTTACAATTGTAAATAGACAGCATGACAACTCTTTGGAGTTAGCATTAGCAACTCAGATTCAAAGCAGTAGCCCATCCACTGTAGACCATGGGAGGGGCCTAAGTATTTAACATAGATGAGCAAAGAATATAGAATTAGAAAATGCAAGAAAATTTCTGGAAAGAGTGATACAAGTTACTTTTACTTAAAAGTCACACCTCAGTTTGAATTTCAACACCTTCCCTATCTATATAAACGTGTATAAATTATTTACCTACTCTAATCCCCTTCTGAAAGATACAATTTAAGTGCCTAGTAAATACTAACTGCTCAATAAAGGTTAATTTCCTACGTAAGGAGGGAGAGTTTACTCTAGAACACCACAGTGATTATAACTGTATATTCATAGATGATTGGATATATTTATGCTTAATTATGCATAGAGTTCATAGTATTAACTATCGGTTTAGTCTTTCTCATCTAATTCTCAGTTTTAAAGAATCTCTTCAACATTTGGATATGAGAGGTGGCTTCAAAGGTATATTAGTTATTATTGCTGTTTAACAAAACACTCCAAAACCTAGACACTTACATCACAAACATTTCTTTATTATCTCTGTTTATGTGGGTTGGAAATTTGGGCATAGCTTAGCCAGATACCTAAAGCTTGCAGTCTCTCAAAATGTGTCTCACAAGGCAATCAAGGTGTCCACTTCAACTGCAATCATTTCAAGACTCATCTTGGGGAGGACCCACTCTGAGTTCACTTCTGTGGCAATAGGCAGACCCCGGGTCTTTTCTGGCTGTTGGCTGGAGACATCAGTTCCTTGCCACCTGGACCACTCCATAAGGCCACTCACAGCCTGCAACTGGCAACTCAAGGTGAGCAAATGAGAGAGCAAGAGAAGACTCCCCCCAAAATAAGCCACCATCTTAAAAAAAAAAGACTTTATGTTTTAGAGCAGTTTTAGGTTCATAGCAAAATTGAGCAGAAAGTATAGAGTTCCCATATACACTCTGTTCCCCCAACACACACATAAACTCCCCCACTATCAACACCCTATCAGAGGGGTACATTTGTTACAATCAGTGAACCTACACTGGCACATCATTATCACTCAAAGTCCGTGGTTTACATAACCCCTAATGTAAACCCATAAACCCAGAAACCTATCAGTGTATATTCTATGGGTTTTGACAAATGTGTAATGACATATATCCATCATTATAGTATCACACAAAGTTTTTCATTGCCCTAAAATTCTTCTTTGCCTATTCATTCCTCCCTCTCCCCAAGCCCCTGACAACCATTGATCTTTTTATTTTATCCATAGATTTTCCTTTCCAGAATGTCATATAGTTAAAATCATACAGTATGTTGCCTTTTTCAGATGGGCTTTCTTCACTTAGTAATATGAATTTCAGTTTCTTCCATGCCTTTTCATGGAAGTGCATTGACTCCATTGGCTCTCCTAATACCAGACTCTTTTCTGTCTTACTTTCTCCTCTTGCTTAGACTCTATGATCCACCATTACAACCCACAACTTTGCTTCTCCTTTCCTTCTATCATTCCCTCCTGGTTTCCAAAGAAAACTTTGAAGTTTTCCAGTTTAAAATGTTCTCTAACTTCTTTTTTTTCCCCCTTTGGCAGTTTTTTTTTTAGAAAATTATTATTATACTTTAAGTTCTAGGGTACATGTGCACAACATGCAGGTTTGATACATAGGTACACATGTGCCATGTTGGTTTGCTGCACCCATTAACTCATCGTTTATGTTAGGTATTTCTTCTGATGCTATCCCTTCCCCAGTTCCGCACCCCACAACAGGCCCCGGTGTGTGATGTTCCCCACCATGTGTCCAAGTGATCTCATTGTTCAATTCCCACCTATGAGTGAGAACACATGGTGTTCGGTTTTCTGTCCTTGTGATAGTTTGCTGAGTATCGGGGGAATCTGCCCCCAATATTTCAATGTAGTTTCTTTCTATTTTCCATAAGTGTCAGCTGGCTGAGAAATAAAGAGAAAGAGTACAAAGAGAGGAATTTTACAGCTGGGTCCCTGGGGGTGACGTCACATATCGGTAGGACCGTGATGCCCAACTGAGCCTCAAACCAGCAAGTTTTTTATTAAGCGTTTTGAAAGGGGAGGGGGTGTAAGAACAGGGAGTAGATCACATGCTCCAAAGGGCAAAAAGCAGAACAAAGATCACAAGGCAAAAGGCAAAAGCAGAACTACTGATAAGGGTCTATGTTCAGCAGTGCACGTATTGTTTTAATAAACATCTTAAACAACAGAAAAGAGGGTTCGAGAGCAGAGAACTGGTCTGACCACAAATTTACCAGGGCAGGGTTTTTCCCCACCCTAGTAAGCCTGAGGGTACTGAAGGAGACCAGGGCATATCTCAGTCCTTATCTCAACCACATAAGACAGACATTCCCAGAGCAGCCGTTTATAAACCTCCCCCCAGGAATGCATTCCTTTCCCAGGGTATTAATAATATTAATATTCCTTGCTAGGAAAAGAATTTAGTGATATCTTCCCTACTTGCATGTCCATTTATAGGCTCTCTGCAAGAAGAAAAATATGGCTCTTTTTGCCCGACCCTGCAGGCAGTCAGAACTTATGGTTGTCTTCCTTTGTTCCCTAAAAATCACTGTTATTCTGTTCTTTTTCAAAGTGTGCTGATTTCATATTGTTCAAAGACACGTTTTACAATCGATTTGTACAGTTAACACAATTATCACAGTGGTCCTGAGGTGACGTACATCCTCAGCTTACAAAGATAACAAGATTAAGAGATTAAAGTAAGACAAGCATAAGAAATTATAAAAGTATTATTTAGGAACTGATAAATGTCCATGAAATCTTCACAACTTATGTTCCTCTGCCGCAACTCCAGCCAGTCCCTCCATTCGGGGTCCCTGACTTCCCGCAGCAGCTGAGAATGATGGTTTCCAGCTTCTAACATTTCTTTCTTGATGTGTGAGCTATTTACAAGTTTGCTTCCTAATATCAAACAAGGAAATTTCCTAGTAATCTTTTTATTAATGATTTTGAGTGTAATGCATTATCATCAAAGAACATTCTCTGATTTCAAGCCTTTTAAATATAGGGAAACTGGCTTTATGATCCACAATACTGTCAATTTTAACAGCGAAGATGAAGCTCTTTTTTTTTAAGTGTTGAATAATGATCCATTCTGTGGATGTGCCACATCAGTAGAAGGACATCTTGGTTGCTTCCATTTTTGGCAAGCCATAGTCTTTTTGTAACCTAAGGAAATGATATCCCATAACTTTTGCAATATTCTCTTCATTTGAAGCAAGTCAATAAGTCCACCCCATGCTCAAAGGGGAGAGATTGTACAAGGGCATGGATACCAAGAGGGAAAGATTGTGGGGACAATTGTAGAGGCTGCCCACCCTACCAGGAAAGACAAATGTTTACAGTACCTTGACCATGCCCAAGCAGCCAGGCCAGTTAAAGAATGCCCTGTACAGAGTCCATACCTGTGAAAAAAGTATAGTATTTTTGTTTTAATGTCGCATAATTTACCAAAGTACTGAAAACTTTAAGCCACACTGCAGATGTACTTGGCCCTATTGAGAATAATCCTAAAGCAATGCACAGCACTTTAAAAATTGCTGCCAGCTCATTTTCCTTGAAAAACAGAATCTATTTCTAGTACATTTTCTTGGAGAGCTGCCCATCCTATTCAAGTTTTCAAAAAAGGGACCTTTCAATTAAATTGTCATTTGTTCCACTCCTGCCTGTGCTGCAGAGGAGAGCATGTTACAGAGAATACAATATGCAATAAGTAAAATAATTCCAAAAATATTACAAACATACATTACATCGCTGAGATGTATGTATTAATTCAGATCCTACGTTTTAATTCTTGTAGGGAAATTTTATATTATTTACCCTCAGCTGAAGTAAAAGAGTAAAATTCTTTTGCTTTCTTTCCTTCCCAAGTCGTATAATCCCTGTACTAGTCCAATATTTGGTGAAAAAGGTGTTTGTGAAGCTATATATTGGCAGGAACAATGGATCTACGTGCTAATTTACGACTTTTTACAACTGAATTCTTTAACTCTCTGAGAAGTGTGTCCAGATGCACATAGACCCTCTTTGCTTTGTGTCCTTAGATTATTACATCCAAACTAATTATATTCTCACGTTAAACAACAGAGTGATTGATGCAAACATGGTCTGTGATAGAAAACACTGGCACCATATGGCCACAAGAGGGAGTAAAGAGCCACAGAAACATTAGCGTCTTCAAGGCTAGGCTCTACCATTCCCGAGGAAATAGAGAACTTTTGTTGTTTCTATTTCCCCCACTCTCTTTTTCCTTCTAATAATTCAGAGACTTTCTTCTGACCAAAGGCAGAGCTAGTATCTACAGATCTCGCTGTTACGATGAGGCAAAGTTAGCCCGGAGCAGCTTCTTCTCCCGCTGCTGTCCTGGCTGACTTCCCCAAGGAACACTTTCCAATACCAAACTACCAGCAGTGGGCTCCTGTCTCCGTGCTGAGGGCACCCTCCGGTGCCTGTCTCTGCTCTCCGATTTGCCACCAGAGCCCAAATAGCTGGTTTATGGGAAGACGTGTTATGTTGAACGCTTCAATCGCTTCTTAAATTGATTTATCATGGCACTGAAGCAATTAGATGATATACAGACCAATGAATCCCTTGTAAAGGCTACAGTAAGCACTCAGTAAGAGGAGAAAAGTCAGATTGAGAGCCTGGGGAAACATACTTTCCTAGGAATGACATAAATGGAAATCCCTCAATTACACTCCCCATCATTCCTGAGTCCTTGGCACCGGGCGGGGGGTAGGGGGTGGGGGGACGTTCTAAAACTCAGCCCCATAAATGGTGGCGTGTTATATACCAAATTACCATACGGTTGTTTGGGGTTTTGTTTTTTGTTGTTGCTATTAGTTCAGCTTGAACAAAGGAGTGATGAATAGAGCTGAGTAAGATATTTAGTCCCTCAGCAGAATTACTCAGAAGCTGCAGGCAGTATGTCAGGCAAAAAATACAGGGAGGAGCCAACACAATGGGAGATAAGTTATGACTGAGACAATAGAAATACAATTCCTTGAATCCTGGCTGTCGCTTATTCACGCACATGGATTCATCAGAACAGGTTGCCAAACTACAAGGGAAAAAAACTGAAAATAAATTGCCAAATGTTTGCCACAGAGTTTATTTTCCTATTACATTTCTTTGATAAACTCTTCTCCAAAGGATTCAAAAAGTTGTGCTGAATGGAAATTTCTTTTAAACACTGCCAGAGATGAAGTGAAGTCTCACCTTGATGGTGGGAGAAAAGATGGGAGAAGGAAAAAACAATAACCAAGATGCCTTAAAGTAGAGAGGACTGGAGAAAGAGCAATGGCTAAATTCTTCAGTGTGCAAACATGCAGCTGGCTACAGGACGGAGGGTGCAGCCAAGGCTCTTCACTACAGAGATCTTGAAAGCTTGGAGGAGCATATTGCAATTTTGGAGACTCATCACATTCCGCATCTTGGAATCCTCCAGCAGAGTTCAGATCCAGACTCCTCAAACCCGCCAGATGCCCCTCCCTAACACCCTTCTGCTCTTAACACTGGTCCCTCCTACACAATGCTTATTTATTATGGAGAAATCTGTGCCTCCAGCTCACCATAAACTTGTATTCCTGCCATGGTATATGTTCCTTCCCAGCTTGAGACCTGCTTGAATCAATATCATTTTACACCTGGGCCCCAAAGCTCAGGGACTTCTGAGAAGCAGGCCAGCCTTGTACTCTGGCTGAGAAGTCTCTGTGTCAAGAAGACTCATCTCAGAAGTCTCAACAAAAGAGGAGGAAGTCCCGGTGGCTTGTCATTATCCATCTCTGATCCAATCACTGCAGTCAAGGGAATGTGAAGCTTTGATGGTCAAACATGGTCACATGCCACCCTTAGAGCTGGAAATCAGCTCCACTGGAACCCCCAGCCTTGAGAGTAGAAGCGTAGATTCCCTGAGAAGGTTGGAGGCTATTTTAAGTAGAGTAAGTGGATGCTGGGCTGTCAAGAAGCAAGAGAAATCCACCTCAATCACTTTTCAGCCCTTCCCTCTCTGTAGTCTAGCACAGCCCAGGTGACTATGGAACCTTGTGTATTTGAATAGAGAGCAAATGGAGCTCTTGGTGTTGTGAAGTGTGGTGGCCCTGACTCTCAGCAATCATGTGCTGGTTGACCTGTGATAAGGATCATTAGTATTCATTTGCTCAGTACTGTTTCAGTCTCTGCCCATATCTTTCATTAATTTCTATAGTCACCAAGTCACATACACACAAATCTCAAGGAGACAAGCCAAGACAATGACAATATTTGATGACAACAACACAGATCTCAGATAATAACTGTTAAGGTGATAAGGGAAACTTCAGGAATCCCTGGGGTGATAGAAGATGTTTATTAGCACTGTCTTTAATTCATTGTAGTACAAGGCATGTTATCAATACAAAATTTACATGAAGTAAGTCATTTGTTTCAGGTGTTTACCTGAAACATATTGTGTTCCCTCGTTGAGCATTGCAATAAAGTAGAGTAATTACCTTTTGCTCCCATCTGGTTCTTATATTAACTACATGTAATCAAATCAATTATTAAGTGGTTCATCAGAAAGAAGCAATTGTCCTTCCTAATGAGACATCATCCCCAAATTTGCAGAGCAACAAGCAGAAATAATGAAAATATAACAATTCTTCCCAGGAACAACATCCCTTTTCCTCAAAGTGATGCAGTTCTGTCCTGTCCTCTGCAGCTTGCCCCTGGAAAATCCCACTGTCAGCCTTGTGAGTGATTCTGGGAGTACTGACTCCTGGGAACTAGATCTCCTGATGAGCTCAGACTTTCAGTGGACTACTGTGAGCACAGGGGCCACAAGCAGGGGCTTTGGACTCAAATCCTGCTAGACTTGAGTGTGCACAGGGAAGGGAACGTCAGTGTGCACAGTGGCTACAAGAACAGGCACTGGATTCAAACCAGCTGCCACCATTTACCAGCAGGTGTCCTTCAACAAGTCCTTTCTTTCTGACCCAAGTTTTCTCTTCTGTAAAATGATGGTAAGAGTTCTCACCTTCTGGAGTTATGACAGAGACAAGACAGTGCACAAGAGTGTTTAGCATACTGCCAGGCACATGGTACTAAATGAGGGTTAGTCTGGATTAGGCTTTTTGATTTGTGTTTTGTTGGGTTTTTTTTTCATTTGTGACCAAGAGGCAAAACTTGGCCTGACTCCTTCCTTCCATCAGGAGAAGGTCTGTCACTGACAACTTAACTGAGCAAGGGAAACACCATTGGATAACCTGGCCCCTCACTGAGACTAAGAAACAACCAGTATTTAGGTTTCCCTTTGCCTACCAACTTAGAAGAGCTAGAAAACAAATCTGTGAATCTAAGGAATGTTTCAAAAATCCAGAATCCTCTTTCTAGCGAGTTGGTGCTCCCAGTTTACATTTGACTCTAATTCTGACTCAAAGATGTGATATGATCCATCATCACTCAATCCAAAAAGGAAAAATTTAGAGCATTATTAATAGCGATAGCTTCTATTTATTGAGGATGTACTTGACATCTTATTCTGAATGTTTTATATCAATTATCTCCTTTAATAATCCTTTGAGATAGGTCATTTTACAGATGAAGAAACAGAGGCTCAAATAAATGAGTAACTTTGCCAAGCTCCAGCTATTAATACAAGGCTTGTTTTCTTAACCTGAGGACACTTTGCAGACTTACAAAATATTTTAAATTAATGATCACAAATGCTTAAAAATAACAAATCTTGATTTGAATCCATACATTCTCATGATACTTCTGGATAGACTTTAATTCTGAGTTCTGGCTGGTCCGTCTCCAATGCCCATGCCAGGTGCTCTCTAGTCTGTTTCTAGGCAAAGTGTTCATGGACTAGAGGTTTCTTAGGTTCCCTCTCTCTTCTCTAAAACAGCAAGAACTGACTGGGTGCAGTGGCTCACGCCTGTAATCCCAGCACTTTGGGAAGCCAAGGCGGGCAGACCACGAGGTCAGGAGATCGAGACCATCCTGGATAAAATGGGGAAACCCTGTCTCTACTAAAAATACAAAAAATTAGCTGGTCATGGTGGCACATGCCTATAGTCCCAGCTACTCGGTAGGCTGAGGCAGGAGAATCACTTGAACTCAGGAGGCGGAGGTTGCAGTGAGCCGAGATCGCGCCACTGCACTCCAGCCTGGGCGACAGAGCGAGACTCTGTCTCAAAAAAAAAAAAAAAAAGCAAGAACTTTCCACAGGGAATGCAAAATCAACCTAGCAATATCCTGTGTCAATAAGGAGACTTTACTCAAATAGGCTTAAGTGAAACAAAAGAACCAAAATGTATTGTCTCTTGAACCTGAAGCAGCCCAGGGGAAGGCTGGCTGCAGGTGTGGCTGAAAGCACAGCTCAGAGGACAGCATCAGGACTCCCTTTCTGTCCCTCTCTTGGCTCTGCCTTCCAGATTCACTTTTTTCTCAGGCTGGCTGTTTTTTCATGGGAGCACATTGACTGCAAGATTCTCCAGGTTCCTAACCTCATAGTTTCAAGTCCAGTGGGAAGAGAGAGTGTTTTCTTATATGTATCTCAAGCAGAAGTCCTAGGTGCTCTACAGTCTATCCATTATGTATTCACCCCTGCATCAATCCCTGTGGTGAAAGGAATGAAATGCTGTGATTGGCCAGATCCAGCTCATGTGCCCAACTGTTATCAGAGGTGACATCAGCACATGGATAGAGAGTTGGGAAAGGGTGATAGCTCTAAAGAAAAACCGGAATGGGTTTGTTTTGTTTTGTTTTTTGAGTCGGAGTCTTACTCTGTCACCCAGGCTGGAGTGCAGTGGCGAGATCTTGGCTCACTGCAACCTCCGCCTCCCGGGTTCAAGCGATTCTCGTGTCTCAGCCTCCCAAGTAACTGGGACTACAAACATGAGCCACCATGCCCGGCTAATTTTTTGTATTTTTAGCAGAGGCAGGGTTTCGCTATGTTGGCTAGGCTGGTCTCGAACTCCTGACCTCAGGTGATCTGCCCCCTTGGCCTCCCAAAGTGCTGGGATTACAGTTGTGAGCCACCATGCCCACCCCAGGATGTTTTGAACAGTAGAACAAGGAATGGATACTGAATAGTAAATGTAAACAACCACAAACATACATGACTATAGATCCAAATGCCCTATAAGTCTAGGGATTCAACCATATATATTTTTAACTAAACTCCAGGCATGCAGAAGAACAATAATATATAACATTAGAAATCAGGACAGTCCCTAAAATGCAGGCCAGATAACCAATGCCAACATATGGGCAGAGGCCCTACGTTCTGGCAAAGTACGGATTTAATCAGTTAACATAAAGCACCTTTCACTCAGCAATTATTATGCCAGAATTAACATGTGAATCCAGAGTAATGTAACAAGTGCCAATCATCCCTCTCCCCTCCCACCCTGCTACCTCCACACACTTGGTCAAGACCTTGGAAATTCCAAGATTTAAACAGAGGAGCCATAATAGAGACCAAAGGGGGCAGAGGTAAGCAGATAAGTTTCAGCTCGTCCTAAAGAGCTAACAGAAAAGAAAGACTCTTGTCAGATGGTGCCCATATGGCTGGTTTACATATTGCGTACATGGAATTTATGTCAAAGCTACAGCCAGAGACAAGGGTGACGCAGAAGAAACAGACCAATCACCTTTCTTGGAGCTGGAATCCACCAAGAACATGATCTCAGCCAGACATCAGGGAATGAGAAGGGTCATTGTTGAAGGGAGCCAGCAGAATGTTAAGACGGAATTTGGTTTTGGTCGGATGAAACTGTTAGCACAGCCCTGGTCCCCTTGGTTAAGTGTGTTATTATATTCCAAAGTAAAGAGAAAGACATGAAAAATGATAATTGGTGAATATTTTCAAAATGAAGATGAACATTTCACTCCAAATCTAAATCTTCTTCACATAAAAGCTGCTCATTTAAAATGGTGCAAGGATTAAGCAAGTCTCCTAAATAAATTCCCTCTGCATCAGATTTCTTCTTTAAAACAGTATGGATGATTGCTAAAGTGCATTTCAAGTCTAAAGTTCAACCACTAGAATATCCTTAGGAAAGGCAGCTGCCAACTACAGAGGTATCTCAGCCCAGAGACCTGGCTTCAGCCCACACTCAGCACCACTCCGTTACCTCCACATCCCCATCCACATCCTCCGGGCAATGACAACGATGGTGGTGGTGGTAACAGTAATTGAGCACTTGCTATATGTGAGGCACTCTTCTTTACACAGGTGCTTCATGTGGATTATATATAAATACTACAATGATCTCTCCTTAACAGGTGAAAATAACGAGGGGCAGAGAAAATAAGAAACCTGAACAAGATCACAGCCAGTAAGTGGCTCCCCCTTCATATGTTTAACAATCATCTGATCTGTGGATATGATAGTAAGGATCTCCATTTTCTGACTTTCAGCAACAAGCTAGTTGTTACATCTAATAAATATCAGCATTCTAACTTGGATCTTTGCATAAGCAAGCCACACATAGGTAAAGACAAGACTAAGGTGAGTTAGATAATTTTTTGAAGACAGCTTTCTTTGACCCACCATAGAACATACTGCAATTGAACATCTGGAACCAGAAGAGAATACTGAAGATTCACCTCAGCCACCCACCCTTCTGGGAGTGCTAGGGTGCTGTGCACAGAGCAGGGGTCTGTGTCAGTCCTGGGTTCAAGCCCTTGCTCTGCCCCCTGACCAGCTGTGTTGCTGAGAAAATGTGTAATCTTCTCAGTGTCAGTTTCTTTTCTGTAAAAGGGAATGACACCATATATCTCATGGTAAGAGGGTGCTGTATACAACATCTAGCAGCCTTATGTTAGCACACAGCAAATGGTTCGTGATCATGGCATCGTACTCAGGGTGGGGATGTCTGAATCCTGACATCACTATGAGAAGATAACTGCAGAAGGAACGGAATTGACTGCAGACAGGAAAGGATTAAAGTTAGAGATACTAATTTTATCTCTGCAAAAACTAATCTTGACTACCTCAGATGTGCCACTTTGTCTTTTCTGGAACAAAGAATAATTTTATCATCTGTGAGAACTCACGTCAAAGTGTCCCTTGATACACTCTCACTTGTAAACAAAAGTTTTCAGACTGGAACTTGCAGCAGCCCTGCTACTAGTGAGAAAAAGCAGAGGGTGGAACAGGCAGGACAATTGGCCTCTATTGTCATGCAAATGATTTCAGAAATGTCACTTCTTGAGATACTGAAAAGCTGATGGTGATGGTTCATCGTACCTTAGGGAAACAGCATTTAAGCATCCCTGTTCAAGCTCATTAGTCTTCTTGATCATGTCTGCTTCCCCTTCACCAAAGTGATCCCTAAAAATAGTTGTTCCTCCCTTCAAAAGATGAACCAAGGGTGGGCGTGGTGGCTCACGTCTGTAATCCCAGCACTTTGGGAGGCCAAGGCAGGCTGATCACCTGAGGTCAGCAGTTTGAGACAAGCCTGGCCAACATGGCAAAACCCCATGTCTACTAAAAATACAAAAATTAGCTGGGCGTGCTGGCATGTGTCTGTAATCCCAGCTACTCAGGAGGCCAAGGCAGGAGAATCGCTTGCACCCAGGAGGTAGAGATTGAAGTGAGCCAAGATTGCGCCACTACACTCCATCCTGGGTGACAAAGCAAAACTCCTTCTCAAAAAAAAAAAAAAAAAAGATGAACCAAGGAGAAACTATACAAAGTAGGGGATTGGTTCAGTTGTTTGTATTTCAGCATATACTTATAAGCACCATGATCATCATCATCCCACACAGTATTTGGCGTTTGCCGTTTATCAGGCCTCAGAACTATTGTTGGCTTGATTGCTGGCATTAGGCTCAAGTGAGCAAGGAGCTGAGAGTGGTATTACACTCTTATATTTGACTTTACAACATACCTGGGAGAGCATCCTCATGGTGTTTGCTGCCTAAAATTGGTAGTCAGTCAGTCTTAGAGGTTATTTAAAAATATTTGATGAATCTTATAAGTAAAAGAAACCAGACACAAAAGAGTATATATATACTGAATGATTCCATTTACATGAAGTTCAAAAATAGGCAAAACAAATCTCTAGAAGTCAAAATAGTAGTTACCTTGGGTGGGGGACTTCTGGGTGATAGAAATGTTCTGCTTTTTAATGTGGTTGCTAGTTAATAGTTATGTTTACTCTGTGAGAAATTTCTCGAACTGTACGCTTACGATTTTCTGTATATTGAACTTCAGTAAGTTTACTGAGAGGAAGAGGAAGAACAAGATGAGGAAGAGAAAGAAGAAAAGGGAAGAAGAGAAAGAGGGGCAAGGAGGAAGAGGAGAGAAATAAATGAAAGAATGAACTAAAGGAAATGCATGGAATTTAAAACAAAACAGCACACAAAAAAATAAGCACCTGAAAAGACATTCAATATCATAATTAAAATCACAATGCAATATCATTACCCACTTATTAGAACAGCTAAAGTAAACAATAATGGTAATGTCAAATAATGGCAAGGATGTAGAGAAACAGAGTCTCTCATACATTGCTAGTGTGAATGTAAAATGGCACAGCCACTCTGGAAAATAGTTTTTGCAGTCTTTACCATACAATTCAGCAATCACACCGTTGGCTATTTATTCCAGAGAAATGAAAAATTATGTTCACACAAAAACCTATGGATGAATATTCATAGCAGTTTTATTCATGCTAGAAAAATACTGGAAACAACCCAGATATCCTTCAATGGGTGAGTGGTTGAATAAACTCTAGTGCATCCATGCAATAGGATACTGCTCAGCAATAAAAAGGAATCAATTACTGATACATGCAACAACCTGGCTACGTCTCAAGGGTATTATGCTTAGTAAAAAAAAAAGCCAATCTGAAAAGATTACAACTGTATGGTTCCATTTATACAACAGTGAAAACTAAGTAAGTCTGTAGTCTAGCACCAACATACCAGTGTCAATTCCTGGTTTTGATATTGTGCTACATTACAGGTCACCATTTGACAAAGCTGGATGAAGGGACACAGGACTCTTCGTACTATTTTTACAACTTCTTATGAGTCTATAATAATTTTTTTAAGTTTAAAGGAAAAAGAAGAATCTTTGACCCTGTCCAATTTGAATTAGCCACACACGTTTATGAATGCCGCTCCCCTCGGGCAGGGCTGGAACTCCCCAACTCCTGTAGTTTAGTGTGAAGCACGGTCAGTGGAAAACACAAGTCCTACTTGGAAGTACATTTACAGAAAATACTCACAAAAGATAAGGGAAAGGAGCAACCAAACCATGCTTCTTAGACACTCTGGTTGATCTCTTGCTCCTTGGGCTTGCGATGATTTATGTGACGAGAACCACATCAACATAGAACTTAAGGCTCTTTTTCTAAAATAGGAATCTTTATATACGAATGGAAGATTTATGAGAACTAAACAGAGGAATTAAAGATGAGCTATTAGGGAAAACAGATGTATTGAAATTACCATTGGAAAAAGACTGAAAATCTTAGTTTGTCTTGAATTCCGAACTCAATTCTTGCTAACAGTAACCAGGAAGTCAGAGTCTCTTACCAAGACAGTAGCTTTCCCTTTCCTTAAGCTGAAAGGAGTGGGGAGCCAACGTCCTGTTGGTGGGGTTGTTTCTTTTAGAGTCTGGGGGAGGGGAGTGTGGCAAAGGCTACTTGAAGGCAGAATAGAGTAGAGTAGACATCTTTCTCGACCTGCTAATAAAAGCCAAATTGATTCTGAACATAGGGTAGGTTTTTAAGCAATCAGCCATGTTTATATTATTGTTCTTGGTTGAAATTACACAGTTTAGTCAAGAGATTACAATTTTTAAAACTAAAACTGGAACTACAAAAGCCCATATTTTTGTAAAATTCTTTCATGAATTAGCAAGTGTTAGAAAGTCTTGTAATTCATTCAAAAAAGGACCTTGCACTCCAACTCTCTGAATGTAAGGGAGTGAAAAGAAAAAGATCCTTGTCTTGTCTGGAGCCCCAGGGAAAGCCACAGCCTCAACCCCACACTGCGCTTTGTCCTCAGGGCTGTGTTCCTGGGCTTGATTGCCAGTCATTTGCCAGCAAGAGGATGGATTGTTTTGTTAATGTTTCTTCTTCAAGACTCAGGGAGCTCAGGGTAGTCATAGGGACAAGCCAACAGACAGAACCAAATGGTGAGCAGTACCCACTGAGATCTGGGCCTATGGCATGGCTAGTCACAAACTGAACCTCTTCAACCATCTACTTCTGTGTCCTGGCCTGAGGGGTCAAGGGACACACATATGCTTCACTGGGCACAAGGATATGAAGTCAGAGTTTATGCAGCTTCACAAATCAGGCTGCAATCTAATTTCTAGATAAACGATTTTAAAATGTTAAAAGCATCTCCCATGTTGCTATTACTCAGATAGTCCCAAGAATCAGAATGTTAAATAAGATGTTACTTAAATGTTGATTAAAAATTAATTGGGTGTGGTGGCAACTGCCTAACGTCCTAGGAGGCTGAGGCAGGAGGATCGTTTGAGCCCAGGAGGCCGAGGCTGCAGTGAGCTATGATCACACCACTGCACTCTAGCCTGGGCAACAGAGCAAAACTCTGTTTTTTAACAAAATGAACCAAAAAAAGTGTTTAAAATATTATTTTACATTCTTCCATTCAGTAGAATTTATAATCTACATTTTGCCAGGGGCTTTTTATAACCATTGTTATTTTGAAAAAAAAAATAACTTGTAAGCTTTTTTTTTTTTTTTTTTCCAGACAGGTGTTGCGCTCTGTGGCCCAGCCTAGAGTACAGTGGCAAGATCTTGGCTAACAGCAACCTCCGCCTCCCAGGCTCAAGCCATCCAAACTATCCTCCCACTTCCGCCTCCAGAGTAGCTGGGACTACAGGTGCATGTCACCATGCCCCGCTAATTTTTGTATTTTTAGTAGAGACAGGGTTTTGCCATGTTGCCCAGGCTGGTCTTAAACTCCTGGGCTCAAGTGACCTGCCCACTTCCCAAAGTGCTGGGATTACAGGTGTGAGCCACTGGGCCCAGGAACTAAAGGAAATGCATGGAACATGCATTTATAAAGGAAAATAAAGGAAAAATGGCCCATTTTATCTTCTACTTATACTGTCTCACATATACCACCTCCCCCACCCGCCCCCAGCACACATACTTGCCACTGATTTTGAAAAAGAAATCGGCCGCTACTTTGAGTTTATTGCTTTTAAAATATCAGTTTAAAGCTCAAAACACTGTTTGAAAATTGTTACATCAGAAAGCCTATGCTGGGCTAAAAACGCCTTTCTTAGGTTCATCTGCATCGTGGGAAGCCCCGTTCGGTATTAAGTTACCTGTGCATTGTAAGTGTCCCCACCAGTCAGTAAAGAACTAGGTGTTACTGCATAGTTCCAGGGTACAGCCTGGCGTTAGGCACATAGTAGCTGTTTAATCATCATTTCTTGAATTACGTAGATTAACTTGTCAGGACTCACATGTTCACATGGACAGGAATGTAGTTATTAACTACATTCAGGTTAGTCCATCCTTATTTTATATATTTGTTTCCAATTAAAAACAAACTATTATGTGAAGAACTCCAGACTCCCCAAGAATTATGTTTTTGCTGGAGCCAAGAGGGTGGGAAACAATCATATGGCATCTAGTCTCCGAAGATGGCCTCAAAGAGCCATGCATCCCAGAATTCATGCCCTTGTGTAGTTCCTCCTGTACTAAACCCAGGTTGAGCCAGTGTGCAGTAAAGGATTAACTCAGCAAGACTGGGAAGTTCGAACCCTGCAAATTCCAAAGAAAGGACTGGCCCTTGACTAGATCTTGGGAGACACTCTCCAAGCCCTTGGAATATAGTGCTTGATAAGAGTGCCTTTGTATGCCTAGGGCTTGAGCCATGACACATTGTTTATGCTAACAATGTGATTTATGATATTCACCTGGAGCTCTGGGCCGTCCTGTTTCAGTTTGACTTCTGGAGGGGCTGGACCCTGAGTAACTAAGGTTAGTCATGTGAGTGCTCCATGCCTCATTAACAACCCTGGACTCCCAAGGCTGGGGTGAGCTTCCGTGGTTGGCAATATTTTGTACATGTTGTCACACATCATTGCTAGGAAAATTTTGTGCTGTCTATAAAATTCTACTGGTCGAGGACAGCTGGAAGCTTGCACCTTGGTCTCTCCTGGCCTCTGCCCTATGTGCCTTCTTCCTTTGCTGATTTTAATCTGTATCCTTTTGCTATAATAAACCATAACTATGAGTACAATAGCTTTTCTGAGATTTCTGAGTCCTTCTAGAGAATCATCAAACCTGAGGGTGTCTTGGGGACCCCAGTACAGCCTGTGATTTGATTTGACCAGTAGAATGAGGCAGAAATGATACTGTGCCTGTTCTGGGCATCAGCCTTAAGAATGCCTGGAAACTTCTGCTCTTGCAATTTGGGGTGCTCTTAGTAAATAGTAAGTAGAGACCATGGGGAGAGGAGAGGCTCAGTCATCCAGGTGTCCCAGCCAAATCTTTGTAAGACTCCAGTCCCAGCCATGATCTGACCACAACCACATGAGAGACCCCAAATCAGAGAACTGCCCAGGTGAGCACATTCAACCCACAGAATTGTGAGCGGGAACAAAATGGTTGTTGTTTTAAACCACTAAATTTTGGGGTGGCTTATAATACAGCAGTGGATAACTAAAACCAGCATGAATAATCAAATGATTTAAGAGATTCAGAATTTAATTGGTTAAGAGATTATACATAAGTAGCTGCTAGAAATCATTTCTTTCAACAATGCAACCCAAAACAATTTTCCTAAATTGAAAGCAAAAACCGATTTTTTTTTAAGGAGACTGGAATTGAACAAAATTCTCTCAGGCTGCTGAAGTCTGTTGCTTCATTTATTTTAGACTCAGTCTTCTTTTCGTCGCTGATTTGGAAATAGTGAAAGGCCACCCGTAAACAATACCTCACATAGGAATAGCCTTCAGGAGGCCTCAGAGCCTTCCATGTCTTTAAAATTTTTATTTTTAAAATTAGAATATGAGGTAATTGCTTTTATGCAAATTTCAGAGACAACATGAGCGAGCTCCCTGGCAGGCAGAAGCTGGACGTCCTGGTTTCCTAACTGCTCCCACAAATGCCCTCTGTACCCTGCTGGGTTCCATCTGGCCACACTCCAGTGCCTCTCCCAGAGGAAGGCATGCCAAATTCCTGACACGTGGCGTTTGAAAATACCATGGAACGTTTCCACTCGTGGATTTCACCATGTTCTCCAGTGAGTATTTTAGCAAGCTAAAAATGTGACTCCTCGGTCATGAGAACACCAAGTCCATATGATTCGAAAAGAGCAATAATGCTGGAACTTTGATCCAATTATCAGCAAGTCCTCTTCCAGGAGATTAAATGTCTTATAGTATTTTATAATTTGCTTAGCAGGTATTTATCCTTTAGTGAAAACCAGTGGTCTTAGAAGAGAGCAGCAAAAGATGCTGACAAATCATTTAAATGGCTAAGTGGTCATTCTTGCTGGCCTAATAAAAGTCCATTTCTAGGAAGATGAAACCTGAGCTTCTTATAAATCATCAATTATCCCAGATAATGGTAACAATATATTTATACTCTGAGTTTTTATTTCCGCATCTTGTGTTTCAACTTCACATCAGGTTGGTTTTTAAAAATTTATTTATTTACTTTGAGACAGAGTTTCTTTTTTTTTTTTTTTTGAGACGGAGTCTCACTCTTGTTGCCCAGGCTGGAGTGCAGTGGTGTGATCTTGGCTCACTGCAACCTCCGCCTCCTGGGTTCAAGTGGTTCTCCTGCCTCAGCCTCCCAAGTAGCTGGGATTACAGGCATGTGGCACTGCACCCGGCTAATTTTGTATTTTTAGTAGAGATGGGGTTTCACCATGTTGGTCAGGCTGGTCTTGAACTCTGGACCTCAGGTGATCCGCCCACCTCAGTCTCCCAAAGTGTTGGGATTACAGGCATAAGCCACCGCACTCAGCCTGGCAGTTTTAAACGAATGAATTCATCTGTAAGCTTTTGAATGGAAAAACCAAAGTAGAAAGAAACATATTGTCTTACATTATTCTACAAATTAAAACTTTAAAAAATCAAATTGTCTTTCTTGTATTAAGAACAAACCGCAAGTGCCTGATCATCTACTTTATTTCCACGAGGCAGAAATACAGTTATGCAGCTGATGTCAGGGAAGGTGGAGAATTTCCTCAGCCATCCATGAAGAAAGATAAGGGGCCTTATCCACTGGCTGTCTAATCTTATAAAGATCTCATGGAAATTTGGTGGACATAGAGCACAATTCTCTATCCTTGAAGAACATTTTCCAAAGCACAGATGTTTTTCTCTTAATTGTGAATGCTGACTGATTTGTCTATATCCTTTCTCAGTGCTCAGCAGACGGTACGATTTGGGACTCGCTTGTTCCCTATAACGTGGGGCTGATGTTCTTTGCTACGTGGAAAACACATCTTTGGTGAGACAGAAATGAATCAATATTACACAAAAATGTTTCCATTTCTGGAATTTCCCTGAGATAAAAATATCTTTCTGGCTTTGGGTATACATAAGTGACCGTGCAGACACTTAGTAAAAGAGAAAACAGATTTTCAATACTTCGTGGTGATGGTGATTATATGGGATTATAAGTAGTTAAAGGTTTTCCTGTTGTATCATTTTGGAAACAAAAAGCTGACTCATTTTCTGGTTAATGCTTCAATATTTTCATTAGGGAGTTTCTGTAAGGTTTTTATCTGAATCACAAAAAGTACAATTATTTCAGAGGTAGGATAAAATTTTATCTGTCATAAACAGCACTGTGTACTAAAACCTGCTATGAGTTTAACAAATCACCTAGAAGCCTAATGCTCAAGAATGCAATATATCAAGTAAAACACTGAAAAGTTCAACTAGTTTAGATAATGCAAGTATGGAAATGCAAGATTGACTAAAATTTTTAAATATTATCACTCCTATTAACATGCTAATTTAATTCATTTTACTGGAGTATTTTAATTTCCTGGCAATTGAATAGCACTTTTTACTACAAATATTTCATCATTTGGATAAACATATTCTTTTATTTACCATTTGTCAGGTTTTGTATGCTAAAGTGCAACTGCTTATATACACTCATCAAGTATCTCAAGGATAAATTAAAATTCTTAGTAAAAATCCAACTGACCGGTACAGACCACAAAAAGTACTATTTTAAGCCTTTGGGGGCTTAAAAATTGTGTGTGTGTGTGTGTGTGTGTGTGTGTGTGTGTATTCACATGGTGGGAGAAAAAGAACTTTCCAGATAATTGTGAATGGCATACTATTATATAAGAGTTTAAAAAGCAATATTTCTGTACGATCAAAGTTCTTAACTCATGCTTTTTTTTTTTTTTTTTTTTTTTTTTTTTTTTGAGACGGGGTTTCGTTCTTGCTGCCCAGGCTGCAGTGCAGTGGTACAATCTCAGCTCACTGCAACCTCTGCCTCCCAGGTTCCAGCGATTCTCCTGCCTTAGCCTCCCGAGTAGCTGGGATTACAGGTGCCTGCCACCACATCTGGCTAATCTTGTGTATTTTTAGTAGCAGTGGGGTTTCACCACGTTGGCCAGGCTGGTCTTGAACTCCTCACCTCAAGTGATCCTCCCACCTCCGCCTCCCAAAGTTCTGGGCTTACAAGCATAAGCCACCGCACCCACCCCATGCTTTACTCTTAAACTAATTTTGAGTTGTACATGAAAGGCCTAATAATCAGAAAAAGGCTATTTTTTAACTTACTTGCTCAAATATTTTGAGCCTCCAAATCTGGAAAATAATGTTGAAGTTTGAAACTGATGCCGTGCCTACTCTAGGGAGCACAGTACTGAACTGCTGCTTCCTTGCTTCTCTTGGTGAATGCACATTGAGTGCCTTGTCATCCTCTGAACCCACCACTGCTAGGGACAGCTGTGGGGGAGGAGCTCACTGCACCTCAGAAGTCAACGTTAAAAGTCATTGTGAGCACCTAGAAGTGAAGTTCCACGAGACAGAAAACTGAGCCACAAGATGCCCCCAAAGTAGGAGTCATGTTGAAAACTTTGAAAAATGTCTTTGTACAAAATCTACACAGATCTTTAGAGAACAGGCCAGACCTGTGCTGACTTAGGTACTGCCTAAAATGTCACTATATGAGGAACCATTTCAGCAGCATACTGCCCACGCTTCTCTGAGCCAAAGATGTTCCTAGCATTGCCTTTAGCCATATCATCTTTAAGTGAAAATAAGATTTTATACATATTCCGGCTGGGACACCTCGGGCACATGTGACCTCAGGAAATTCCTTAACTTCTATTCCCCTAGTTTCCTTATCTATAAGATGGTGAAGACTGTGGCAGAATTAAATGAGTTAATGTACCCGACACATAATACAAACTACTCTGTGTTAGTTGTCCATTAGTATTATCATCCACTTATCATATCCACTCATAATTTTTGCAGAGAAGCCACCAGCACAAAATAAAATCAATTACAACACAATTTTTTTCAAAACGTGAACAGATACTATTTTATAAAAAGGTTCATAGGACCCCCAAATTAGTATTAACTCGGCTCAGATTTATCTACCCTAAGCACGTGGGGATTCTTCCCAGCTCCCACGCTCCTTGCCACCCTAAATGCTCAAGGGGAGTCCTATTGTATTAGAAATGAACTTGCTAATCACGACTTTGGACCTGATCCAAGGCATGCTTTTCAGGCACAGCACTGGTTAGGAGATGGGTCCCCTCCAGAAAATGCTGAGAAATGGTAGCAAACAGGATTCCCTCCTTTGGTCTACTCCTCACTGCCTTCCCTCTGTGGGAGATGAAGCATTGCTCCCCCCATCCCATGCACATTTGATTGCTAGCCTGCTGGCACAACCCTAGGATCCAGTGTGTCCAGAGAGATCCAGATTTCTCCCTCCGTACATTTTCTCTCTCTGGTTGGTCCTGTCTATAGCTACAGATGAGCAAGAAGCATCCATGGACTGCCCAGGGCTTTCGTTTCCCATACCTCTGCTGTGTGAGATCTGGAGAACAGAACACATCCAGTCAGTAGCTCACACCCCCCATCACATTCTCAGCCTTCACATGTGAGGAAAACAGCTGGTCAAGGAAGGCTGCTGAATTCCATTTATAAGCTACTTAGCAAGTTATGAAGCTAGAAGGGTCATTTCTGTAGTCACTGTGTTATTGTTACAGCATATACTGATCACCTACTGGCTCTAGGAAGTGAGAATGATACTTTCAGTTCAAATCTTAGTGTCAGGATTTAATATCAAACAGGAAGAAACTCTACACCTTTGCTGCTTGTCTTAGCCAAGCAAATGAGGGTGTCAGAGAAACTGACCACCCTCTCTAGGCTGAAATGGGTTAGAGCAGATCTCAACTTCTGGAATTTTTAGTTGTGGAACCTTTCCTGGTAAACTATTATTTTAATGTCAATATTCTGGGAGGCAGGCAAATTTAAGGCAAGAGAGTACACTAAATCATAGGCACAGTGGCTCACACCTGTAATCCCAACACTTTCGGAGGCCGAGGCAGGCAGATCATTTGAAGTCAGGAGTTCAAGACCAGCCTGGGCAACATGGTGAAACCCCATCTCGACTAAAAATACAAAAATTAGCTGGGTGTGGTGGTGCATGCCTGTAATCCCAGCTACTTGGGAGGCAGAGGCAGGAGAATCGCTTGAACCTGGGAGGCAGAGGTTGCAGTGAGCCAAAATCATGCCACTGCATTCTAGCCTAGACAACAGAGCGAGACTCAAAAAAAAAAAAAAAAAAATCATAGACACAGTGACAATGGAAATATTTATTGCTGGTGGTTGGGTCTGTCATTTCCTAGAGGACATAGCTGGCCAGCAGATTTTCATTTCTTTTTTACAAAATAAACAAATGCCTACTTTATTATTTATACACAGAAAATTATATAGAAACACCACACAAACTGCTTGAATTACAAATATTCTTTGGTTTACTTATCAAAGTAAAAAATAACAAAAATCTTATCAGTTAAATAAAAAAGTGACATTCTTTATCAAACCTTCTTAAACACTGAAATGCACTCATTTTTATGCTCATGTTCTTTAGCAATATCATTTCTCCCCTTTTGCCCCTCATTCCCCTAAATTGTTTCAATGAGTTCATCTGTAGAATGAAGACTGTTACCTTTCTTAATGCTACTTACTTTTTATTATCTCAATATCAAGACCAATCTAGATTTTTTTTGTCTCTTACATGTGAAATGGATGTAAAAAATGGAAAATTCACCAGCACTTTTTAAGATAATATAAAAGAAGCCCTAAGCAAGCATTTCAAGGCAATGACACACCATTACATTTCTGAAAAATTTAAGTATCATTGGTACTTAAAAGGAGAACTCAATTCCAGAAGCATATTCTTATATTGGACATTATTCATAATAGCTAATATAGTTCATTTCCACAGTACTGATTTCAGATAAGCCACTTTTTTTTCCTGAGGGTTGACGACCTCAGACTTAAATCCTGAATGTCGATGACTCAATCTTAACAAAAACAGTCAGCTGTAGACATGAAAATTGAATTGTTTCAAAAGGAGCAATGATAGCAAGAGAAAGTTCTTGGCATTTTAAGAAAAGTACATATACATAGCAAGAAATGAAAGTAAATCAAAATACATAGCTTTGTACATGTTAGAAATATCCAATGTGCCACCAACACAACAACTGCCCTATTAAAAAGTCCTCAGGTCTGGAGACATCTGTATTTTTCTTTGTATAACTACATTTGCATTACCCAACCACGTATCTCTCCCATGGTCTGTTACCCGTTAGGAAGCTTTTAACCAGAATTTTTGGCAATATGCTTTTCTTCAAATAAAACAAGCCTTCAAATAAATCATTATGTCTGACAACTGAATTGGGCAAAGTCTTTCTGAAATATGTGTAATCTTTAGAAAATTCTTCTTTTTTCCTTCATAAATCAGCAGTGCTCCATCTTCAAATAAATCATGATCAGTCACAATCTTAACTCATGTGCTCATATGTTCTCTTCATCCAACATTTTGTTGATACCATCACATAGTTTTTGTAAGTGGGGTTTAAAATTCCCAAAAGGATTATACAAGGCAGCCAAAAATTCACAATCTGAAAAATGATCAAAGACATTATTAACTCGTCCATGTGACTTCGCAGTGAGGTGACGCTGAATGATTTGGTGCAGCATCTCTCTGCATTCATTTAACAGCCTGGATAACACATTCCGGTCAAAGGTATAATCCACCTGATGGAAACTGACCACGGTCATAGCAAGCTGATGAACTTTCTTCTTAAATTTCTCCATCAATGCTAGCTCATCTTGATTAAACTGATTATTCCTATAAAGAATGGCCAGCTTGATGACTGTCTTGATGAGGTTCTTGATGATCTTCTCTGCCTCCTTCTTGTTTTGGGTGTACTCCCTGGTCACTCTGTAGAGCTCATCCAGCACCTCACTACTTGTGTCGTCTATTAAGGTGGTGGCGATGGATTTGGACACCATTTTACCCAAGATCTTCTTTTGTGCCTGAACGGCCAGGTTTTTGGAATTAAAGACATCTGTGGCCACTAAAAAAAAAAAAGAGAGGAAAAGAATTAACAATTAGTAAATATCAGCAAGTGAAGCGAACTAAAAACAGATATTTGGCAGCACTTTTTTCCCTCATTTTCCCACCATTTGTGGTTTGTCTTACATCTACTGACATTAGTCTCTGTTCAGAAAAGAATTTTTGGCTGGGTGGAGTGGCTCACACCTGTAATCCCAACACTTTGGGAGACTGAGGTGGGCAGACCACTTGAGATCAGGAGTTTGAGACCAGCCTGGCCTACATGGACGTGGTGGTGGGCACCTATAATCCCAGCTACTCAGGAGGCTGAGGCAGAAGAATCGCTTGAACCCAGGAGGCGGAGGTTGTAGTGAGCTGAGATTGCTCCACTGCACTCCAGCCTGGGTGACACAGCGAGACTCTGTCTCAAAACAAAAAAAAAAAATACAAAATCAACTCTATACCTGTCATCTGGGCAACAGCAACCACAAGCGATTTAAAAGAAATTCATTTAAATGGAAGAAGAACAAATGGCAAAGCCATAATATTGAGTAAAATGGCAGATTAAGCAAATCAAAAGGAAAGCCTTGTTTTATAATCCGGTTGCAAAAAGTCAAATTTCCCAAGACATTGGCCAGTGCCTACCAATTTGGTTGTCCTAAGTACCTTGAATTTCAGCCTCCAGAAGTCGAGTGTTGGAAAGAAGTGCTACTTGGAGAGCTCATTGTCACTTGCTATTTCTGATGAATGGCCATTGTTCACTTTACATTTTTATACATTTTGGGGAAATAACCTTTTTCATGAGCTAATGAAATGTGCTACATGAAAAATATACTTTGAAAAAGCTGTTGCTTAGAGTTTACTTTTGGAATTATAACTTCTGACAGATGTTTACAATATATATAATAATGGCTATACATATTAAATATTAAACAGACACTATATGTAATCTTCCCAGCTTAGAGCTGGTCAAGTGAAAATGCTCAATAAATGTTTATTCTCCAAACCAAGTTTACTTTTCTTCTACCACAATTTTCCCCACTCCATGCATGTAGCAATTTTTTTTTTTTTTTTTTTTTTGAGACAGAGTTTCACTCTTTTTGCCCAGGCTGGAGTGCAATGGTGTGATCTTGGCTCACTGCAACCTCCACCTCCCGGGTTCAAGTGATTCTCACAACTCAGTCTCCAGAGTAGCTGGGATTATAGGTGCCCTCCACCATGCCCGGCTAATTGTGTATTTTCAGTAGAGACGGGGTTTCACCATGTTGGCCAGGCTGGTCTCGAACTCCTGGCCTCTGGTGATCTGCCCACCTCAGCCTCCCAAAGTGCTGGGATTACAGGCATGAGCCACCGCACTTGGCCCATTTCTCTCGCTTCTCCTAAGGCTTAAGAACTGCAGTTCTTTGGGTGTCTACTCCATCTCTGAGTCGAGTGGCAACTGTTCTCTCCATATATGCCAGTGTTTAAGCCTAGGCCTGGGTATCAGAAAGCAGTCATTTGGTAATGAAAGATAAAAAGTTTAAAAATACAGATACATACAAATGAGTCAAGGCATCAATGATTATATAAGATTATTTCTAGTTTGGATAGGCTAGCATCATTAGGAAGCAAAAAGGCAGCTGCTTCAAAATCCAGACTGGGAGGACATATAGGAAGAGTGACTCCCTTAATCCAGAACTGCCATGTTGGATTTAAAACTGGGGAAAGGCGGGGTGTGGTGGCTCACACCTGAAATCCCAGCACATTGGCAGGCCAAGATAGGGAGAGGATCACTTGAGCCCAAGAGTTTGACACCAGCCTGGGCAACACAGCAAAACCCCATTGCAACAAAAAACTACATAAAAAAAAAAAAAATTAGCCAGGTGTGGTGGCGTGCACCTGTAGTCCCAGTTACTAGGGAGTTGGAGGTGGGAGAATAATCTGAGCCTGGGAAGTTGAGGCTGCAGTGAGCAGTGATTGCACTACTGCACTCCAGCCTGGGCAACAAAGTGAGACCCTGTCTCAGAAAAAATTAAAATTAAATAAAATTGAGGAAAAGAAGAACCAAATTAGATTTGAAATTTGGACCAAAGTAGTTCGTAGTATATAGTAGAGGTAGCTGCAAAATGGTTCCTTATGACCTGAACATCATTTATAAATATACAGTGCCATACATCCACTCAAAGAATGCCTTGATTGAATAAGAAAGGGTCCCCTCACAAATGTCAAAATTTAAACTTCTGAAACATGAACTGAAACTGCAGAAGAACTAAAATATATTTTGAAAAAGAGAAGGAAAGTGAAAATGTGTGAGAAACAGCCAACTTTATGGAGAAGTTTCCATCATTTAATGTTTTATGTTTTTATCATTTAAGCAGAAATCTGTTTCTATTCCTATTCTTCAATGATTTGCAAAAGAGTATAAAGATTAATTCACACTAAAGAATTTATGTCAAAAGAAATGGCATCCATGTAGCTAACAGTATCACATTAAAACCAGGGACCATATTTCATCTTAGAACTCCTGATATAGACCTCAAAAAAAATCAATAAACTTGATTTATATAGGGATACCCAACCATTTTCAGCTACTCAGCAAATAACCAGGATTTCAGTAATATATTTCATATAAAGTTGAAATGTTATTGTGTTTTTTTTTAATGTTTTAGAACATGGCACAGTCTACAAATATCTTACCTGGGATTTACTACAAGTCTATCAGTTGGACATACTTCATGTTGTGAAATATTGAAACCAGAGGGAGAGGTATTCATAAGATTTCTCCTTTATCCAAGACTGGACTTTCATGTTTACACCTCTTCTCAGCTACTTTTCTGATTAAATCTCAATATCCCATTTAACTTCAAACATGGAAAACAAAAACTCTATGATACAGCACTTCAACTTCCTGCAAGAGAGTGTGTAACAGGCAAATCTACTGCCAACTAAGCAAGATCATTCCCCATTTACTGGTAATCAAGTATGAATCAAGATAGAGAAGTTGATCTCTGAGGCTTTCATATTTGTCC
This sequence comes from Pan paniscus, assembly GCF_029289425.2. Lineage (NCBI taxonomy): Eukaryota > Metazoa > Chordata > Mammalia > Primates > Hominidae > Pan > Pan paniscus. Next base: position 114,668,286 of record NC_073253.2, on the reverse strand, counting down.
TAGAGGAACTTCAAACCCCGCTCCAGAAACACAGCAGCTGTGTCACACTTTCCTTTTATTCTTTGGGTTATTCCAGTGAAGTCGTCTTTTTAAATGAGGTTGAAGCTCCTTGTTCCCCTCCACCATCTGAAGCTCTTTCTCCCCCTCCACCAAGAAGACATGCATGAGTAGATTTATTTTCCAGCATTAGAGAAAGTTTTTTTGGAGCCAACTGGGGCTTGTGGCTGAGAGTCGCTGGCCAGGGATGTGTGGTCTGTGCTCATGAAGTTTGTTTCTTTTTCTTGCAAATTAACTGCTGTTAGCCATTCCTGTGCAGGCTCATTTGTCAGTTCCACATGCTCTACCAGATCCCTTAAAAGTCTGGTGTATCTCAGAGCTAGTCCGGGATCAAGTTTTTCTCCTTCAGTCTATCCTCACCCCTGTGTGATCTCATCCACTCCCACAGCTTCAGATACCACCCATGTGCCAATGACTCCCATAGCCATAACTCAGCCCTGACCTCTCTTCTGGACTCACTTTGTAAGTGCATTCAAGATTTTTCTTTTCCTTGACTATTTTGCAGGCATCTCAAATGTACCATATGCAAAACTGATCTTTGATTCTCTCCTGCCTCCCTACTAAGTGCTCCTCTTTCACTCTTTATGATCTCAATTAATAGCATCCCTTCCAACCTTTTGCTCAATCAAATCAGAGACCTGGGGATCATCCACCATACCATTCTCTCCCTCACCCAGTCCATTATTAAGTTCTTTCCATTCCACCTTCCTCCTGCATTTCTCTGAATTCTATCCATTTCCCTCCATCTCCACGGACAGCAGCCTAGTCCAAACCCCTTTCCATCTCTTTTCACATATCAGCCAGAGTTTCAAGAAATGAAATTTGCAAATGGGGCCGGGCGCAGTGGCTCACACCTGTAATCCCAGCACTTTAGGAGGATAAGGTGGGAGGATCACTTGAGCCCAGGAGTTTGAGACCAGCCTGGGCAACATAGCAAGACCCTGTCTCTACAAAAAAAACTTAAAAAAAAAAAATAGCTGGGCATGTAGTCCTATTTGCTCAGGGGGCTGAGGTGGGAGGACTGCTCGAGCCCAGGAGTTCAAGGCTACAGAGCTGCAGTGAGCTATAATCATGCCACTGTACTCCAGCCTGGGCGACACAGCAAGGCCCTGTCTCAGAAAATAAAAGAAAAAAAAAGATGCTTCATGTAAGTTCTTTGCTAACTATCACACCTCCTTGTTCCTTAAATCCTCTTCATTTGCCTACATTTTTATTGTCCGCCTCTCCCTACTAGGATTTAAACTCTGAGAGCAAAGATTCTGTATATCATGTTCACTGTGTCATCTTGCAGGCCTAGAGAGTGGCTGGTCCAGAAGCAGCAATCAATTTCCCCTATCTCATCCACAATATACTCAAATACTTCTCTATGAAAACATGTTGGCCTGTAAAACGAGAGTTGTAAATACATTAGTGGGTGTTTTTGTTTGTTGTATTAAAAGGTAGAAAAACAGGTATTTGTTTTACCTCACTAAACATGTGGTTTTTCTTCCCTCTAAGTGCGCTCCAGAGTATGATTTCTCTTACTGTCATCAACCAGTTCTTTTAAAGAGGAGAGATTTGTTGTGCATAATGGGAAAACATCCAAGGACAATAATGCAAATATTTAGAGTAAAAGCAAGGTGTAGTTCTGACTTGAACTGTAGCAGGAGATTAAACACAGGCCCACCTCTACTTCTGGCTGGATCTATGTTTAGACATGTGCCAGAGGGATACCTAAGGCATGTCCTGGGAAGCAACTAAGATGTAAACAGGAGATGTTCCCCAAGGAGAAAGTACTGAAAATATTCATTCAGTTTTTTGCCTCTTAAGATGAATTCACTTGTGTTTGGAAACAGACATGTAAATTGTTCATTAATGAAGAATAATGCTGTATTAAAAAAATATATAAAGCATTACCACCACATTAAAACTGTTTAAGATTATTTTCTAGAAATAGGGTGTAAATGTTATTTTACATTACTTATCTTACCTCCCTCCCTCTCTGTCTCTGTATCTCCTCCCTTGGCCATTTCAGCAACATTTGCTGTAAGGCAAAGTGATATTTAGGGAATTCTGGCTTTAGCATCAAAATTATAAAGTTAGAGATAAATATGGTAAAAATATACTGACCCAAATATTCAAGAAAAAATATGCTCAGAAGGAAAAAAAAGTCCTTTGTTATTAATACTTATAGTTTTATGAAAATTAACAAAAATGCCCCATAACATAACTACTCCCACTGAGAATTTTCTAATAAAGTACTCAAATCATTTTCTTTACAGTCTTACCAGTTAATACATAATTTTTTCCCCTCAAATCTATTATACTTGGGACTCTTTAACAGTGATGACAACAGATGTACATACATTGCAAATTCTTCCCTAGTTAAAACTCGATCCAGGGTTCCAATATTAGGAAGGATAGAAAAGATAATAATTTGGAAAGCATGTCTGGCTGTTGTCTGTTAATAAAAGTTCTTTAAATAAATATATAAAACCTTAGCTCTCTTGCATCTAAATAATTCTAAATCTAATGGGACTTAGTAAAAAGTCAGCTTTGGTGGTAAGAAAGTGGCCAGAACAAACAACGAACCCTGTCATAAGAAGTCAGCAGGCGAAGAGTTGACCTCCCTACATGGAGATTTGGCAGTGCTCCAGAGAAAAGCAATGAATGCTCGGAGTAGCTAGTGATGTGTCAGTGTCACCAGCTTTCATACTCAAAATCCCAAAGTCAGAAATTCAACAGCATAGAGAAGAAACAACAGAGGGAAAGAGAGAGGGAGAAGGAAGGAAGGAAGGAAAGAGAGGGAGGGAGGGAGGGAGGGAGACCCAGTAGAAGCAGCACAGATATGAACTCTAAAGGGGGCTGCCCTGGAAGGGTCAGAAGCAACGACCATGGCAGCAAGCTGGAGGCAGTCTTATCACCTAGAGAGAGAAGACAAGTGCCAGGCACCTTAATCCCAAAATTGGCCTTATGCCACACAGATGGAGGCTGTCACACAGAACATAGTCTTGGGAGAATCAATACATCTGAAGTCCTTAACCTGATACGGAATGCACATTTTGGGGTATATGCACATCCCCCCAAGTGGTTAAGAACCAGTGACAGGCACCGTTACAGTGGCAAGCTAAGTCATTCACTCTGTTTCTTATACTCCAGAAAAATACATGCTAACCTTAAAAGGCAACATAGTAAAGAAGACATGTCAGAGAAAATGGTGACTTTGAAATACTCCTCCCCCGCAAAACAAAACAAAACAAAACACTGGGTTCTTTTGACGGGAGTATTAGGAATTGTCTAAGACACTCTTCCAGATTCCCTTTATTTTCCTTCGCTTAGCTATTTTATAACTCTGTAAATTGTAGAAAACTGATAATATTGCAAATGGCTCTTCTACATACAGACACAAATAAAATGTGTTCAGTGGAGCTGCAATTGATTCCTGATTTTCTTGTTTGACTGCTCTTAAGATCCTCCTTGAACCAAATGTAAGAGCTTACTGGTTCCCTCATTAATAAATGAGTTAAGTAAAATCTTCAATATGTGCAATTTGTATTTATATGAGAGTCATGAATTTATCCTCTTAGAAAACATACCCTGTAACACATATTAGAATGTTTTCCACCGAAAACTTTTTTTTAAAAAGACTGCAGTATGAACCTTTAATGCACTAGTGTTCTTTTTCTGTGGCAACTTATTTCCCCAGGGTCCTGGAAAACTATAGTATACTTATAAAAGTCCAAATACTCTGTAGCTAATGGTTCCATGAACTGCCATACTGCTCAGGGATATTACTGGTACTCGGCTTCCTTATCTGTAAGATGAGTACAATGATCCCCACTTTTTGGAGTTGTTCCAGAGATAAATGGACATGGACCACATAGATGTGTTTCACACAATCCCTGTCACAGAACAGCCTTCTTCATAGGTTAAAGAACACAACAAATTAAACTTCAAATACATTCTGATGCTCTTTAGTAAAGAATCACATTTGGCCGAAATTAATTCCTTCTGGTAGTATCATGAACTGAGAAATGCAAAATGCCAGATGGCTGGATGAAAACAGAGACCTCACATAGTTCAGCTAATAAGGAGTTACATCTTCTCTTTCATAATATTTAAAATATATAACATATTAAAAACTTTCTTTAGAAGGGAATTTCTCTTTTTTTAAGGTGCTTACTTTCTTGTTAGCAATAGATTTAGTACTACGAGGACTCTGATAGTTAAAATAGGGGTATTCTGCCTAGAGAAAACTGGCCTATCACGAACAGAATGAGAGCCTACTACAAGACAAGAGGAGAAGCCTAGTCAACATCCATGAAAAGCTATGCAACAACAGCAAGATGCAAAGGTAATGGGCCAAAAATAAAGCCAAAGTGAAAACCCACAGTTAAAAGCCACAGGGGCTGACAAGGTCACTTTAGAAGTCACAGCGTTCTCATGCAGTTTCTGAAGCCTCCCAGAGAACCAGAGATCCAACAGCAGGGCGTGAAGCCAAGTAAGAACAGCATGGATGGAAACAAAAGGCTCAAAGTCAAGAGTCCCAGGTTGTAAACTTGGGTGCAATTTATCTGAAACACAGTTTTCTCATCTTCTACACTGGAGGTCATTTCAAGTTGGTGTGGCTTAAATGAGATTTAATGACTTATAAATCTGAAAAGATCCAGCAGTGTACTAGGCCATTTCTCCTTACATCCCTTATTTGCCAAATTCGTGGACAAGAAAAATGATGCCTTGAAGAAAACAGGATGAAGCCTTTCCCTCTGTGATCTCAGGCTTTAATTCTGGAATCTCTTCATCATGATTTTGAGTTCAACCGTGTATCTTTTATTCCTGTGGCTTAGTTTTATGACGATTTTGAAAATGTCATTTCCTGAGTTTCAACTCCTCTAACTTCATATCAGACCCCATCTCTGCTCTTTTTCTATTAATTTGCCCCAGGAATCATATGATACCTTCTTTATGGCATAAACTCTGACAAAATATCCCTGCTGCTTCTAGGTTTCTGATACCAGTAATGGAAGAAAGTTTGGTGATGTTAGTATAAAGCAGTATGGTTGGACCTCAAAGACTGTCAGTCTCAAAATATTAGGATAGAGGTTATGGGAAATGAATTTTGTGGCTACCCAAAGTCAGAGCCAGAGGTTTATATCCACAAGACTCATTGGTTGCCCTAGGCAATAATGATTACAGTGATAACAATAATAACAGCAGCCCCCATTTTTTGAATTTGTACTACATTATCCCTGGAACCGCCTAGAACTTGAGTTATCTTACTTTTTTATTTTTTATGTTTTTTTAAGATGGAGTGTCGCTCTTTTGCCCAGGCTGGAGTGAAATGGCACAATCTCGGCTCAATGCAACCTCCACCCCCCGGCTTCAAGCAACTGTCCTGCCTCAGTCTCCCAAGTAGCTGATTATAGGCACATGCCACCACGCCCAGCTAATTGTTGTATTTTTAGTAGAGACGGGGTTTTGCCATGTTGGCCAGGCTGGTCTCGAACTCCTGACCTCAGGTGATCCACCCGCCTCGGTCTCCCAAAGTGCTAGGATTACAGGCGTGAGCCACCGTGCCGGGCCACGTTATCTTACTGAAGCTTTACGGCAACCCTAGGAAGGAGGTTATTATTATACTCATTTTAGAAATGAGGTGACTGAGGCCCAGAGAAATTAAGTTACTATCTCAAGGTCATACAGTAAGTGGCAGAGATTAACTTGAACTCAGATTATGTCCAACTCCAAGCTGTTACACTATAATACATGAGCTTAAGAAAAGAAGCTTCCTCTTGAAAGTATAGGAAGATCTAATAATGTCTAGCTAAGTGAAGTAAGATGAAAGAAAAGAAAGGGACCAGGTCTCCCTGCATGGAAGAAACAGACCATAAGGAAGATCAACCCAGCTGGGCTTGAAATAGCTTCCAGGGAAGAACTTGAGCAGTTTATAAGCATTTTAAAATATAACCTAAAACGACAATATAGTTACATTGTTCAAAAGTCAGAATATACAGAATGGAAAAGCTCTTTCTCATCTTTGCCACCCACTGCAGTTCTGACCCTCAACCCTTGCCCTTGCTTCCAAGAGACAACTTAGATTTGTTTTTTTTCTCCCTGCATAACTAAGCAAATACATGAATAGATACTGAGCAGTGCAAAGAAGTCTTCGAGGCTTGCAATTCTTAAGAAATGCAACTTTTGAGTGATGAAAGAATATAAACTGTATATGTGTCCATAATTCCACATAAAACTAGGACATAAAATGGTAAAATGCTGGAGAAATACGGGCTATGACCTTTGTTCCCACACACACATTATCAGTAAGAATCCTTCAGTAAGTGATGAGAAGGTAGCAAGTATGTAAAGTAGGTCTTTATTTAATGGTTGGGGGGCAAGTATTATGATTAGAGTGATTAGATAATTTATCATCCAAAGGGAATACTTTTGGAAACAGTGCTGTTAGTAATTACACCATGACAACAGATCTGTGACTGACCCAGAATGTAAGTGGTCACCCTATTTATGACTAAATAAGAAAGTGTCAAAAATAAGGATTTACCTAAATATTCAAGACCTGAGAAATTTCTTGGCAACCGCCCAAGGGCATTAGCTAGCTTCTCTTACAAACTACATTAAAAAAACAAAACCTTAATTCTTCAATAAGCTAAAGGAGTCTTATGGGGGAAAATTATCTCTAATTAAATAAGTTTGGGAAACAGTGTACACAAAGGTCCCCTTTGGAGATGCATAAAATGCTTTAATAATACTAAAGGCTTTGAGGATTAGTGCAATAAAGAACCATTTTAACTTTGCTTACCCAAGTTTTGCAAATTAATTTCACAAAGGATACCATAACAAATTTGTAGAATAAAGTCAGTGAAAATAATTGGCTAACAAATTAACTAGGGTTCTTGGTATTCCTCTGGAATGAATTCACAATTATCAGATGCAAATAGGGGAGTACAAGACAGGCAGTCAGGTAAACCCAGGCATTATGGTAATTGCAAGCACCGGCTCTAGAGTCAGACTGGGTCAGGGGCCTTGCCCTGCTACTGAGTGCTCATGTGCCTGGAGCAAATTATCTAACCTCTCTATGCCTCAGTTTCCTCATCTGCAAATGGGACTACCAAGAGGATTAAATGAAAGTAATCCATATAAAGTGCTTAGAACAGCACCAAATATAAAATAATTGGGTCAACTGATGTAAGCAATTATTATTATTATTATCATTATTATGGTAGATACTGTAAACGTTCTGCTGGTATAGGATGCCACAGGTCTTATGATCAGGTCTTGTGAAAGGAGTGTGGGGAAAAGAGAGAACATAAACCCAAAGACATGAGTCAGTCAACAAAAACTTTTGTTGAGTGTGTATAATGTATAAGATACTGTGGTTTCAAAGATAAATAACACTATCCCTCTTCTCCACTCAAGACTCCCAGGGACTGGTCCGGGGATAGATGAGTACACAGCTAGGCAGAATGCACCATAAATTGTGTAACAGGAACATGTAAAAATGCAATGGTAGCAAAGAGTGGAAACATTAGTTTTTGCTGATGGGGTGATAGAGGGAGGTTAGGTTTGAGGAAAGTTTCACAAAAGGAGATTGACTTCAAGAAAAAGAAGATTCTGCCTTATAGAAATAAATATGATTGTATTTCAGAGCAGATCTGTGGAATTACTACTGGCTAATTAGGAATTAAAAAATTTTGTTCATCAGTGTACCTATATGTCAGAAACCCAAGGATGTATGTGTGTCCTATGAATTTTAGAAAAAATTGAAACATTATATATAGCTTGTTAAGACCCAGGAAATACTACAAAGGTACTCCGTTTTTTGTTCGGTGTTTTTTTTATTTTTTTTGAGACGGAGTCTTGCAGGCTGGAGTACAATGGCGTGATCTTGGCTCACTGCAACCTCCACCTCCCGGGTTCAAGCGATTCTCCTGCCTCAGCCTTCTGAGTAGCTAGGACTGCAGGTGCCCACCACCATGCCCGACTAATTTTGTATTTTTAGTAGAGACGGGGTTTCACCATATTGGCCACTCTGTCCCTGGTAAAACTCCTCTGGCCAAAGTGCCACCCTTATTGGGAGTATAACCAAGAAATCTTGCCCGGGACCCTGGGACTGCTCACAGGAGTGGACCTTCTTACTACATCCTAGGAAAAAGAGACAGGGGAATGGCCTCTATACTGTGGTATATAGTCTCTGTACTCCGTTTTTTTAATTTTTATTTTTTATTTTTTGAGACAGGGTCTTGCTCTGTCACCCAGCTGGAGGACAGTGGTGCAATCATGGCTCACTGCAGCCTCAACTTCCTGGGCTCAGGTAATCCTCCCACCTCAGCCTCCTGAGCAACAGGAACAACAGGCACACCACCATGCTTGGCTAATTTTTTGTATTTTTTTGGGTAGAGACAGGGTTTCAACATGTTGCCTAGGATGGCCTTGAACCCCTGAGCTCACGCAATCTGCCATCCTTTTCCTCCCAAAGTGCTGGGATTACCAGCGTGAACCACGGCACCCAGCCAATACTTGGTTTTCAAGAAGGCTTTGTTTGGCAGGGAGAGGATAGATATAGCAGGTATCTGAGGAAGAATTCTTAGTGTCATGGGCCGTCCACCACAGAAGTGCCAGAGGCCTCTTAGAAATGGCTAAACCAACGGAATCAGAATCTCCAGGATTGCAGTCTGAGAGCCAGCATTTGTAGGAAGCACCCTACCTGATTCTGATATATAGTAACGTTGGAACACGCCTGCTCTGAGCTGTACTCCTAGAATGCCGTACTTAAAATTTTCAGACGTACTCTGGCTATAAAGGCATGCTGTGAGTAGATTATGGACAGATTTAATTCCCTCTCAAGATTTTTTTCACAAAAATACAGATGTAAGCTTGTGTAAGGAATACAGATAAAATGTTTCCTAAACAGAGCTCACTATATTAAACATTTTAAAAAATTTGATAAAGTATCCAAGAGAATAGAAAAGTTAGCCCATTCTAGATAATACTGTAAACCAAAGTTTGAACAGAGCCTAACTCTACCGCTAGGCTACAAAATGGCTTTGAAATTAAATTAAAATATCCTACAATTGTTTATACAAAACTGAACTTAGTGAACTATCCTTTGTCTTTTTAAATTAAATGAATCTTCCTTATTTATTATGTTGAATTAGGATACATTAGTCTTTCTAAAGACTTTTCAATTAAGCTGGATTTATTTACATATTTTCTTGAAGACATGAAACCTTTCCACTGTTGATATAATCCAATCATCTACCAGAATGTAGAGGATAATCCTCTCAACAGCTCCGTGATTTTCTACACTTTTCCATTCCTAAATTCTCCCATCCTGCCAGAGGCCCTGACTCTTGATGAATATTTATATTCATGCAGGGCTTAGAAAACCAGTAACATTTTAAAATCCAGCACACTAGAGTGAAGTTACTGAACCAGACCCACAGCTGGCATCAATGGTCAACACACCCTTTCTGGTTTCATCAGGTTGCTCCTGGCCACATAACAAAGACAAGAAAACTTACAGTTGATTTTTGTATAGTACTCTACAGTTTGCAAGATATTTTCACTAACACTTTTAAATGCATCTCTGGTTTGGTCCTGTTATTACTTAATGCTGGGGGACCCAGATAAGAGAAGCGAGGCTCAGAAGTCAAGTGACTTATCTAAGGGTGCATAAATAGTGGCAGAGCTGAGGCCCATTACTTCTTACTATAGCACACAGCTGCTCTATAAGAAAAGTGAAATTAGGATAATGTTCATTGTTTATAAATTGCCTACCAAATGCCATGAAGCTGCTTGCCAGCTGCAGAATCCCACTTCTTAGAGCCTGCCTGCTCCCCCAGATAAAGCAACTCCTCGAACTAAAAAGGAGCACAGGCCAGCCACAGTGGCTCATGCCTATAATCCCAGCACTTTGGGAGGCTGAGGTGGGCAGATCACCTGAAGTCAGGAGTTTGAGACCAGCCTGGCCAACATGGAGAGACCCCATCTCTACTAAAAATACAAAAAAATTACCCAGGTGTTGTGGTGTATGCCTATGGTCCCAGCTACTCAAGAGGCTGGGCTGGGAGGATTGCTCAAGCCTAGGAGGTTGAGGCTGCAGTGAACTCAGATCACGCCACTCCACTCCAGCCTGAGTGACAGATGAGACCCTGTCTCAAATCAAATCAAATAAAAATAAAACAAATAAAATGAAGGAGCACAGGTCAAACACATCAGGGAACAGAAACTAAAGAAAAGCTATATATCTGCCTTCACCTTCCCCCTTCATCCCTGCCTGAAAGAGTGCTATTGATCCTGTAAAGCTCAATGTAAATGCCGACCCTTCCAAAAGGCTTTTCCAAATCCAATGGCCAGAATAAATCTCTCCTAACCTGCTTTTCTGTCTTGTGAAAGAGTTAAATTCCTCTCTTATCTATTTAGAATCCTTGACAAGTAAGGTACAGGTACATGCCTTTTCATCTCTGTATTCTTCAAAGTGCTTAACACGTGCCCTCCAGCTAGCATGGGGTGCACTAAACCCTATGCTCTAATCTGCCTCCATGGAACCCTTCACTCTCTTTTACAGCAATTCATGAAGATGTATCAGGAAATCAACTCAATTTCTTCTATTTAGAGCTTAATAAATGAATTTATCTGTACTCCATGAATAAACACATAACCCTAAATACGGATACAAACTATCTTTTGTTTTATTTATTTTTAAAAGAGAATGTCTCACTCTGTCATCCAGGTTGGAGTGCAGTAGCCAGATCATAACTTACTGCAACCTTGAACTCCTGGGCTCAAGAGATCCTCCACCTTAGCCTCCTGAGTAGCTAGGATTACAGGCGCACACCACCATGCCAGGCTCTCTTTGTAGAGATGAGTTATCACTATGTTGGCCAGGCTGGTCTCAAATTCCCGGGCTCAAGTGATCCTCCTGTCTCAGCCTCCCAAAGCACTGGGATTACAGGCGTGAACCACTGCGCCCAGCCACCTTTTGCTTTAAAGGGGAGGAAGCTGTGTAAAAGAAATGCATTTTCATTTTTTTAATCTATTGCTTTTCTTCCCTGCCCTTTGCCAAAACATACAGAATAACCAGCTACTTTTGTTTGGAGAAGTGACCATATTTAGTTAACTCAATCCTTACAGCAAATGTTCTGGAATCTTCCATGCAAAGATCCCAAACCCATCTGTTTGAATATTTTAGGAGCAGTAACCTCTTGGCCTCAGCTTGGGCATCTCTCAAATATGCATCTTGGCACAACCTCTCAACATTCTTGTCACAATTTTTCCTCAATAACTGTATCCAAATGTTGTTAGTCAGGCATTTTATAGCCATGTTAATGTCAGGAGGCTAGATCCAGTTAAAGGTAAACAAAGAGTAAGATGGAATTTGCTAGGCTTTAATGTAAACTATCTCATTTTAAATATCAAGACACTCTGAAGCTCTGAAATTCTAGGAAAAAAAAACCCAGAGTTCTATAGAAGCAGTATTGCTCACCACCAGCACAGCATTTATATTCTCTGTGAAGTGGTTGTTACCCCTTTCTAACCTTTCCTCTCCGCATGCTCAGGCATCCCCGTTTTATTTAGATCAGGATGCCTTGCAGAAGTTGTAACCTGGATATCATATTATTTGGCCCATCCAGGATTGTACTTTAGGATTAGTGCTCCATGTTAGAAAATTGGGAAATTTAGCTTCAACATGTGTGTGTCTGATTTTCTTTGAACAATCAGATCTGACCAAATGGGCCCACGTTCTCACATGACAACAATGGATTTGAGCTAAATTATGGCTGCCTCCTTTAGAAGACTACCCTTTCCAGCTTACCACATCCCTCCTGGCCATCTACACATTTCTGTTCATTTCCTGGGTTCTGTAGGCATTTGCGTAGGTAATCACTGCCTTACAGAAATAAATGTGATTATATTTCAGTGGAACAACTCCTACTGGGTAGTCAGGAATTAAAAATCTGGCCCAGCAGTGTACCCGTATGTTGGAAACTGAGGGGCATGTGTGGGGTCTATGGATTTGTGAAATAATTTAAACACAACTTATATGAGGTTCTAAGGAGGGGTTTGCAAGGTGAAGTGGTGGGAAGGTTAAGAGTGATCATGATTTGTTTTCATAACACTTGTTCATAGACTTCAGGAAGCTACATTTGAGTACCAAAATCTCCTTATTTCTATAGAATGTGTCAACTAAGTCACAGAGCGGTGGTAAATTTGCCAAATTTATAATGATCCCAGGAGAAAACTGAACTTGGATTCTCCATATCAGTTTGGAGCTCTACACAGTCAAGAGCCTTATGGCAGAAAAACTTTCCCCCATTCATTCCCTCATTCTTTCTCCAACAAATTTTTATTTTTTTTTATTTTTTTACTTCTTATTTAATTATTTATTTGAGACAGGGTCTCACTCTGTTGCCCAGGCTGGAGTGCAATGTCACTCTGACCTCCTAAGCTCAAGTGATCCCTTCACCTCAGCCTCCTAAGTAGCTGGGACCACATGTGCATGCCACTATGCTTGGTTAATCTTTGCATTTTCTGGTAGAGACAGGGTCTCGCTATGTTGCCCAGGCTGGTCTCAAACTCTTGGCCTCAAGCAATCCTCCTGTCTTGGCCTCCCAAAGTGCTGGATTACTGGATGAGCCACCACGCCCAGCCTCATTCAATACACTTTTATTTTATTAAGCAACTGTTATGTGCCAGGCAAAGTGCCTACTCTCAGGAAGCAAAGATTCTAGGACACCTAATACATAAACAAACAAACAAACATATATAAATACATCAAGCAGCAATATAGGCTAAAAGAAAAGTGAAATGTGTGTATGGGAGGGGGAACTATGTTATTTTATCTAGGGTACTTGATGTACTTGGGGAAGGCCTTTCCGAAAAGGTGACATTTGAGCAGAGGCATGAAGGAATCAAGGGGGACCTGTCTTGAGTTGGTGAAGTCTCCCACAGTCCCTCCCAAATATCACCTTCCAAATATCAGGAAGTCCTCATTGACCGTCCATTCAGAAATGCTCTATCCTGTCTCTAACTGCTGTTGGAAACTGCTTATCATACGTTTGTTTCCGTACTCCCTGAAAGTAAATCCTAGTGATTGGTTACAATTTATTGTTTATTCCTTGCAATAAATGACCAATTAATCTTTAATATGTATCTGCTGGATTAAAAGCATTCTCAGGTTGTTTCTGGGGGAGCAGAAAGACGGGGGGGTGGGAAGACAATGAATACTGATTTTTATAAAACAACCGAAATAAGAGGCTACAAATAAATAACATTAGATTTAATTATATTTCAAATACTCTTACATATGAAATAAAAATTCCAATGCAGTCCTTTCGAAAAAGTTTATTTTTGCCGGGTGCAGTGGCTCACACCTGTAATCCCAGCACTTTGGGAGGCTGAGGTGGGCGGATCACCTGAGGTGATAGAGAGCAGTTCGAGACCAGCCTGGCCAGCATGGTGAAAGCCCATCTCTACTAAAAATACAAAAATTAGCCAGCTGTGGTGGCACATGCCTGTAATCCTAGCTACTCAGGAGGCTAAGGTGGGAGAATCTCTTGAAGCCGGGACGGGGAGGTTGCAGTGAGCCGAGATTGCACCACTGCACTCCAGTCTGGGCAACACAGCAAGATTCCATCTCAAAAAAAAACAAAAAAGAAAATTTAAGTTTATATGTATTTTTTCATTTTAATTTCAGTGTTCTTTGGGTGGAAAGTGTTTATTCTAAATGCGTCATTTCATCACTAAAGATAGGCATCCAAAAAGTCATCTGATAACATTTGGAACTGGCAAAAACTACTGAATAACCCACACTTTGAAAAATAATAATTGTTTTTAGTACAAATGTTGGTTCAAGATTTTTAAAAAGTCATATTCTTTAGGTTTAAGTCATAAGAAAAAGGCAGAAACTCTACCTTTCTTTGCTAGTTTGCTACGAAAGAAAAAAAGCTGAAGATTAACTAAGGATATAATCCTTACTTTAAGATCCTAAATTGAACATTTTGCCTCTATTGAAATTGGCAAACTTAAAATTATATTTAAAATTTAATAGAGCCTCCCAAAAGTTACAAAGACAAATTGTTTTATTAAAATAATTATATAATCCGTTGATGTTGATGACATATACTTGCTATATTAAACTCATTTTCCACTTGAAGAAAATAACTAAAAAGATCATTATAGTCGTTCCCTGGTAAGAATTGAAAAACGTTTTCCAAAATATACGAACTTGCTGTCTTGAAGATTAATTACTTCTCTAATGGTTAATATCTGGGTAAAATAAACTTCGGCAAGTAACATAACACAACCAATCAATGTTATAAGTAGTTGCAAAATAAAATAAATTTCTTCTCTAAAATACTTGAGCAGCCCCCACCTTTCGTAGCTGTGTCTTTTCAGCTACTCACTCGTTACTCTAAAACAAAGTCCACCACTCCACATCCCACCTTTTCTATCATGGGTCCTATTTTAAGAGATAGAAGAAGCCGTGGAGACCACAGGAAGAAAAACAGAGGCCTAGAGGTTAATGTAGGGATCACAACATGACCCCCATTAATTCCCAATCACTTGCTGCCCTGTGGAAAGGTGCTTTCTGTTGGGATTATGAAAAGCAGTAAATAGCAATTCCTCCATCTGAAGCAACGCTTACAAACTTTTGGCAGGCAACATGTTTTGGCTGGGCCCTCATAGTGTTTTTTTCTTTTTCTAATTAAGATAAAATTCATATCACATAAAATTCACCACTGTAAGCATTTAAAAAATCTACAATTCAGTGGTTTTTACTATATTCACAATGTTGTGCAACTATTACTACTATCTAACTCCAGGACATGTCCATCACCCCCAAAATTTGCCCCCAAAAGGTTCTAAGTTTTATTTCTGTAATTAGTATTTTAAAAAACTTGTAGAAGTTGGGAACTTTCAATAAAAATTCACATTTCTGGCTTCTCAGAAAAAAATCTGATCTTCTGGCAATACTGAGGGAGGAGAGTGGGAAACACAGGGTCCTCTCCAATTAGCCCCCCGGCCATTCCAGCACTTGGGTAATTTCCTGGCTCCTGTAGGGATATGCCCTAGTTACCCCACACTGAAATGATCAGGGGCTCAAACCATTCTGAATCACTTTGCAGAGAGCCTTGAGTATAAGATGCAAAGAGCTACAGCCCTCTGTTCCCTGCGCTGGCAACCAAGCTGAGCTAGAAGGCGTCCAACTCTGACTCTTCAACGGGACCCCCTGGGCTTCTGCCAACTTCTTACTCACCTTTCTCTCAAAATGTTACCTTCTCCATCCCAGGATCTTTGCTGGAATCTCTCTTCCCCTGAAAAGTCATGCTGTATCTACGTGAGGAACATCCTAACCCACTTGCCTTGTTTTCTATTTACTATCGGTACAGGTTGAGCATCTCAAATTTGAAAATCCAAAATCCAAAATATGCCAAAATTGGAAAGTTTTTGAGAGCTGATATGGCACTCACTAAAACAAAATGCTCATTGGAGCATTTCAGATTTCAGATTTTTGGATATAGGATGCTCAACCAGTAAGTATAATGCAAATATTCCAAAATCTGAAAAAAAAAATCCAAAATCTAAAACACTTCAGTCCCAAGCATTTTGGATAAGCGATACGCTACCTGTATTTTACTTTAACTTATGGTTACTTAATGTATTTGTATTAAAAAAATTAATTCACATAAAAGGAAACCCTATATATTATGTGAATGGAAACTGATACTCCCCTAAATATATCATTAAAAATCATTAAAAAATGTTTAAAACCATAAGAAATAATTCAATGAGGAAAAAAACACCAATACTATTAGTTTCTAGCCAGATATTGTTGCCTGCCAAAGGCTATGAATCCCCATCTACCTACATGGCACAAAAAGAGGTAAGCTTCTGTGAGGTGGCAGAGATCACATAGCCCAAAACGCAGGCATTCTCCGTGAATGATGTCAAGGACTCCAAGGACACTGAAAAGGAACTAATTTTTTTGTGATATGATTGAAGATGATTTAATACTATACCTGAGACCTCCTAAAATCAGTCACTGTACTACCAGTGGCATACGTACCATATTTGGGAAACAACCACACGTCCAGTCTTCCAAAGCTTCATGCCAATCCCTTCCGTCTCAACAGTTCTGCCTCAAAGATCTCAGCCACAGACAGCCCTTCTGAAACCTCTCTAACCCCCATGTAATATGTACTTTCTTGTATGCATGTTAACTCCTCTAGACTGAAAACTACTCAACAGCAGCAACAGGTCTTCCACATTGCATACTCATCCTCTGGTGAAGGTACCAGTATTAACTTATCCCTAGTCACTTTCCCATTGTATGCCTGTCTTGACGTCCCGGTGAGGAAAGTTTTGAAGTGACTTTTTAGAATTCCAAACAAGCTTCTAAATGAACTGAATGAAAAATGTCTTAGTACATGAAGTGCCTAACATAGGGAAAATATCTGCATCTCTTCACTCTCTCTTACATTTTGGGGTAAGAGTAATTTTACTATTGGGAAGTCATTCTTGGTGTACTAACAAGAGCTATCCCACATACGGCAGTTTTTATCTTATAGGAAAGTCAGTGTGGCCAGCAGGCTGTTGAAAAGGGGTTGGGTATGGTTATTAAGCTTTGTGTCTGGGGTGGATGAAGGGACTGAGTGTCTTCTGTAATGACTTCAGGTGTCATACATGCCCAAGAAGAATCCAGTCACACTACCAAGGTCAGCATGGTAGAGATATAGGACAAAGATCATAAAAAATAAATGCAGTGTTAAATAACATAACTTTATTATTTATTTATTTTATTTTTGAGATGGGGTCTCAATCTTTCACCTAGGCTGGAGTGCAGTGGCGCCATCTTGGCTCACTGCAACCTCTGCCTCCCAGGTTCAAGCGATTCTCCTGCCTCAGCCTCCCGAGTAGCTGGGATTACAGGTGCGCGCCACCATGCCTGGCTAATTTTTGTATATTTTAGGAGAGATGGGGTTTCACCATGTTGACCAGTCTGGTCTCGAACTCCTGACCTCAGGTGATCCTCCTGCCTCGGTTTCCCAAAGTGCTGGGATTACAGGCATGAGCCATAGTGCCCAGCCACTAACATAATTTTTTAAAAAAATGTTAAGATACAATTTATGATGGTCAACTTGTATTTTTATGGTATGTGGGCTACTTTTTCTAAAAGAATGGAGCCTTTATAAAATCTGCACACATAGTGGTGTCCATTTAACAAAGCTAGGAGTTTATTTTACTTAGTCAAATGATTAGCAAGGTTTACGGTCATATCTTTGTTCTTGGAAAATATTGTATTATTGATCATATCTAGCTGTTATTTTATATAAGTTCTTATAAATAATAAACTCTAAAACATCATTTCTATGAAGAAAGACAACCTATTTTATTGAAATTTTCTTCTTGATGTGATTTCTAGTATTCTTTTTTTTTTTTTTTTTTGAGACAGGGTCTAACTCTGTTGCTAAGCTGGAGTGAAGTGGCACGATCTCTGCTCACCACAACCTCCATCTTCCAGGCTTAGGTGATCCACCTCAGCCTTCTGAGTAGCTAGTACTACAGGTGTGCCACCACAGTTGGCTAATTAAAAAAAAATTTTTTTTGTGGAGATGGGTTTTTTTTTTTTGAGATGGAGTCTTGCTCTGTCACCCAGGCTGGAATGCCATGGCGCGATCTCAGCTCACTGCAAGCTCCGCCTCCCGGGTTCACGCCATTCTCCTGCCTCAGCCTCTTGAGTAGCTGGAACTATAGGCGCCCGCCACCACGCCTGGCTAATTTTTTGTATTTTTAGCAGAGACGGGGTTTCACTGTGTTAGCCAGGATGGTCTAGATCTCCTGACTTTATGATCTGCCCGCTTCGGCCTCCCAAAGTGATGGGATTACAGGTGTGAGCCACCACGCCCGGCCAAGATGGGGTTTTGCCATGTTGCCCCGGCTGGTCTCGAACTCTTGGACTCATGTAATCTGTCCACCTTGGCCTCCCAAAGTGCCAGGATTACAGGCGTGAGCCACCATGCCTAGCTGATTTCTAGTATTCTCACTGCTACAAAAGGCAGAAAGTATCTTAGGAAAATAATACTGAATTTATCTCTCAGATGTTAGACAATGTATATTATAAAAAGTACATGCTTAGGGAAAAAAATGAATCAAGTCTTTTGAATGTGTAATTTGATTCATTTTCCAAATCTGAAAATTAAATCTACCCTAACTGGAGAGTTTCCCCTTGAACTAGTATCCTGTTAATTGTTTAATTTATGCCATCCAGTCTAGCAGTTATGCTTGGAAAAGAACGGTGAGGGCAGTTAATGGACATGCCAAAAAGGAAGGTCTTTTTCTATCACATTTTCAGCATTCATCTTTAATGTTTTTTGTTGGTTTTGGAATGAAGGAAACAGATGCTACTGTTGGACAAGAAATGCAGTGTCATACAGTATTTTTAAGCTGTCAGCTGTACAGTTAGTCTTTATATAGGCAACGAACAAGTGCTTCTCTGTACCTTTATTTCCTTGAAACATACAAATACCAGACTCCACGCACAGTCCAATGCAGGGTATATTCTATAGCAAATACTCAAAATGAATGCTGTCTTATCTCCCGTGTCAATGAATCAAAATAAAATATTTTTTCACTACATCTACAGAATAAAATAAAACCATGTATGCTACCCCATCAAAATTTAGAAACCATGTTTAAACAAATGTTTTGACACTAGCTAACATGAAAAGGCGATTTAATTCTTGAATGTCTAGCATCTATGAAGTAATTTTCTTCCATTAAGTTTACATTATCACAAAATAGAGCAATCTTAGATACAGGCAAAAAAGCAAGCTACAGAATCCTTGAGTTGAGATTCCAGGTTCCCAAAGGAAAAGATTCCAGGTTCCAAATGTAGGCCTTAATAATCTCCCAGCTCTCTAAAGTTTTAATGGCATCTAATAAAGTATCAACGGGTTAGGCACTGGGTCATGTTTTCTTGAGCTGACTTACTGCTCACTGCATTCTGATGGAGGGTAAAGAATGTGAAATATTTTTATATATTTTTAAATCATTAGGGATAGCAGAGAAGATGCTTGGAACTCTGGCTGCAGACTGATGTTGGGTCATAGTAACCGCTATTCCTTTGTCTCTGGGCCCAAGCCCAGGAGGGGCCAGTGTTTTGCGCCCTTCTGCTCTTAGAGGCAAGATTTTCTTTCCAGGCATAATTCAGACCATTTTGACTAATAGCTTGCCTTTATTACCCATTATTTTATAGAACTTACAGGCAGGAAGATAAAGGGTCTTTAATTTACTGTCAAAGTCTGATAAAGTCTATTTATCTTTTAACTTCTCTGTGTAAACTCAACATAGGAAAAGCTGGGATTTTAGTTGTTAAATGCATGAATTAGGGTTTGAAAGCCTCCTTTACTCAACTTAAAGAGTTTTATGTGTGGATTCATGCATTGTTTCTCTGTTGCTCAATCAAGTAATATCTTTCTCTTCTCCAATCTTTCTGCTGAAATTTGATTTTTATTTTAAATTAGAGTTAACTAGTAATAAGCTTCTGGACTGATTTGTGTTCCAGTGGCTAGAACCCAAGAAGAACTCCAAAGATGTTAAATTCCAACAAATTAAAACAGAGAGCTGCTTCTGTGGCAAAAAAAAAACAAAAATCCATTTAAAAAATAATAAAAAAAAAGAAAAGCAGGCATTTCAAACACAAGGGTTACCTAAAACATTCCCTTTTCCATTGCTGCCACAAGATGTGACAGAAGTTTTCAGACAATAAAGTGTGATTGGACCAAATTTGAAAGACAATTCATTTCAGTTTCCACCACTTTTCAAAAGAGTCAGAAGTGACCCCATTAGAGCCCTCCATCGGCCTAGACAAACCTGGTTAAGTCCCTCCCATGGGTCTGTCTGTTCTGAGTTTAGGTGTGAGCACAGTGATCCAAAACACAGACTAGGAGACGGAATATCACTCACACCGGCTCAAAGGGAGCCAGCAAGAAAAAGGTCCTACCAAGCCTTCCTAAAGGTCACCCCATATGCACAATACATTATCAATGTCTGGTGTGGTTTTGACAGACTGTGGTACCATGGATGATACAACTACCTATTGAGTAAAACACACTCCTATGCCTAAAAACCAAACAATGAGGCCAGAGGCACAAAAAATATCAGTGTATGGATGATTTATGAATCTCATGAAAAACTGCATAAGTTTTAATTCTGCAAAATATTTTACACTCTGAATCATATGCCTGTCCTCACACCTCACTGGTTATCAGGCATTTTCTGTTTGCCTACAATGTGCCCATCATCATAAAAACTAGAAGACGCTTACCAGCCACTTTCAGGTCCAAGAGTCTTGAGCACTACAAAGCTAAAGAAATTACAGTTTCAGACCAGGGAATCATTTAACTCAATGAAAGTTTGGGCCAGGTGTGGTGGCTCATGCCTGTAATCCCAGCACTTTGGGAGGCCCAGGCAGGCGGATCACTTGAGGTCATGAGTTCGAGACCAGCCTGGCCAACATGGTGAAATCCCATCTCTAATAAAAATACAAAAATTAGCTGGGCATGGTCATGGGTGCCCATAATCCCACCTACTTGGGAGGCTGAGGGAGGAGAATTACTTGAACCTGGGAGGCGGAGGTTGCAGTGAACCAAGATTGCACCACTGTACTCCAGCCTGGGTAACACAGCAAGATTCCCTCTCAAAAAAAAAAAAAAAAAAGAAAAGAAAAGAAAAGAAAAGAAAGTTTGGCTTATGTTAACAGTTTCCTTTTTTTCCCTAAAAGCATCCTATTTGAACAGGTATAGGGTATTTAGGGTAGAGGATTCCAGTATTTTCAAAAGGCCAGAGTTTTATCAAGCTCAATCTACAGCGTAGCAGGGGCTACTCAGGCCTGCTCCCATCATGAAAGAAGAGTCAAGGAGCTCCAGAGCACAAGTACCTCAGGGTCACAGCCATGTCCTGCCCCAGAACAAGAACTTAACCTCATTCTTTATAAACATGGTTTATTGCTAAGTTTGGCAAATGAAACTTAGTTGGGTCCCTAAAAATGTCCCAAAGAATCATTATTGACTTTACCTTACCCCAAACTAAAAACACTTGCAAGCATTTTGTATTTCAAATCATCTTTCCCTGGCACAGTTTCTTATTTGAAAAACAAATAGACGCTCAGAGATTGACACTTGCATGGAGTTAAGTCTTCAGAAAAAGAAAGTTTTTTGTTGTTGTAGACACTCTCATCTAATAAATGCTGTGTCTAATTTAGTATTTCCAGGAAATGTGGTGTCAAGGCTTCTTAAACCCCAACACACACACACGCTGCTTAGAATAGGTAAGTGAAAGAAAGAAGAGAAAGTGTGGGTTTTTTTTTTTTTAACGGACAGGAGGGAAAATTATATTATTTCGGGAGATAGCAAAAAAAGTATGAACTTACTTTTTAAGTCATAAAGCAATAACTGTAGGCAACAAGATGCCAAAAAACCTGTTAGTATCTGTCAAAATAGTATGATTCTTCCCGAGTTGCTAAGGGACTACCTGACAAATGAAATTAAGAACTACAAGACTGATGGGAAGCAACTTTTGGGGAAAAAAATGCTATTTCAAGTGGACCACAGATTCAAGAAGAAAAGTCATGTAGTGTACCTGGCACATACTTGCTACTTTTAATTTAAGCTGCTTTACAGGCAGGGAAACATTATTTCACCATTACCTACCTCGGTGGGGAGATGACTTAAAAGGAACTAAACATAAAAGAGATAACAAGGAGAGAATACTGACTCTAGCTGATTCTCATGACTATTCAAATATCCTCTTATTTCATTTTAAAAAACTGAACAAAACACCAGCATCATGAAATAAATTTCAATCTGTATAATAGAATATGTCAGGTAAAGTGATGGCCTGAAAAAAAATGAGAAAGCAAAGTGGTTGGCTTTGAACTTTAACACTCATCAGACATGTTGAAATGAGTGACAAAGACCTATTCTGTCCAGAAATCCCCGCTTTATTTTTAAGCCTGGAAACTGGTTTGTCATATCTATACTGAATACTTCCTGTCCAAGGGCATGCTAATGGCAACAAACTGCCAAGTTTAGTAGCTGCCTACATGTAGTCAATTGAGTCATTCATGGAATAAAAAACAACATCAAACATTTTTTTAAAAATCTGGCTAACTGAAGCTTTAGAAGATATACAATTAAAACATGTTTAACTAGTTCACAAGATAGGGATAGATGGTGCCATTTAAAAAAATAGAAAGGAAACAACAGACAATATTACTCTAAGATACTTTTGCTGGTAGGTTCTATACTATTCTAGTACCACTACCAAATATAACAGTTCTCTCCCTCCCATCCTCTACGACAAAATAGTCCAGTTGACATTCCACGTTTCATTTAGAAAATTGCCTAAGACCATAGAATGACTCAAATAACTAAACAACAGTAACAAAAAAATCACATTATTCCTTTCTTTGCTTAATTTGGCCGAATTACATTTTTAAAGGAAGGGTTATCTGAGAATTTAAAGAACTAGAAATGCAGAAGACTAAAACAAATCAGGAATGTAAACTTTATTAATGGGTCTATGGACCATGATGTTATATTAAGAACTCATCTTTGGGAAAGAGGAAAACAATTAAGGATTGCAAGAATGACCCTTTCCCCAGCAACCCTGAGGGCTGGGTGGGCTCAGCTAGGCTGCCTCTCCTAGCAGCAATTATAATTTACCCGATTAACCCTTACACATGTTGAAACAAGCCAGCTAAAGTTCCACTGCTGAGACCTACAATCAACATCTCCTCTCCCTCATGTCCCTCCCCATTTGCACAGAGAGGCAACCCCAAAGTATGCTGGAATAGGTAGGTGGCAAGGACAGGAATGTCAAGTAATCACCCCTATACTTCTAGGGTCATCAGCCTAATCACCAACTCAGAGCTATGGCCAAGTAAGCCAAATAATTTAAACCAGTTCTACCCCTAAAAATCCTCTGCCTGAAATCCTTCAGGAAGCCTGCTTACCATCAGACTTGTTAATGAGGGAAACCCCCCGAAGTTAGGTACAGCTTCACTGGTTGGAAGTGATGGCTTTAACCCTCCAACAAACCACTCACCACTGGCCCTCCAGAAATGGCCATCACGATGTCACAGGCAGCTTTGAAATGATGCCCACTGGCAGACACCACTGCTTTTCTATTTCATCATCTGCCATTTTCAAGCTTTTTTGAGGAAATCATTTTTATAACCCAGTAAGAAAGTTGCTAGAAATCCAAGCCAACATAACACTGCCCTGGCTTCCGACTGGCCCCAATTTAGCAGTTGGAAGAGGGGCAGCATTCCTCAATGTCACATCCTTGTTTATGGGCCTCTGCATTAATCCTGCCTCAGAAGCACTAGAGAGCTTCTGTGTCCTCCAAATGCCACATTTCATTGGCTCCAAGTCTGCATAGTGCTTTGGAGACCAGCACCCCACTTTCTCTCCTGTTAACTGCAAAATCAAACAAAATAAGCAAGCTGCCAAAACTTCTTAACCCAGTTACAATGGTCTCTTGCCTATTATACTGCTGGTCACTTCTCAAGTTTTGCACATATTACTTTTTTTTTTTTTTTTTTTTCATTTTAGAGTTATTTCCTTACTCCTCCTTTCCTCTCTCTCTCCACTCCTACTTCTTCCCTCGGAGGCTCTCATCAGGCCTGGATCCCACCCACCCTGTGGCTCTCACACCCTCCTACTCCCCATCGCTCCCAACTGCTATGTCTCCCTCATTGTTCCTGCAGAACTGTGAAATCTGCCAAACTGCCACTCCCTTAACTTTCTTTGCTATTTTGATTTCCCAATAATTATTTCCTTTCCCTTACAGTGGGTGCTACTTGCCCCTGAATTCTGTCTACCTCTTGGAAAACTCTCCTGAGAGATTTCCTCTTTAATTGTCTTTTCTTCTGAAGATGTTGAGTCGAATGTTTAGACTTGTGATATTGAGGAGGCATGCATTTTCATTCTAGTTATTTCATAACTGATGTAATTCTCATATTAATCCTTGAAAGGTGAAAATGGTTTTGTAAGTGCTTAACAATAAGAACACTCAGTGCACTAATATTTTGCTATCAAACAACTTTACAGGAGGAAAAAGTTTATTGGAGCAAGCGAACTCTTACCTGCTTTTTAGAGAACATGAAATGAGGACTTCTTAACTGAATGAATAGGCAGGCCTGGGCAGGGTTCTCTCTTTGGGTGTGATTATAAGCCTCCTTATTTATAAAGTACCTCCTGAGTGAAGCTGTCTGAGCACTGAGCTTTACACTAACATTATCTCATTGGTTCTCACAAGGAATAAGCCATCTAGCATATTTCCACTGGTGTAACAACTGCTTACCATCTCAGAGGAAATCTAAAATTTCTCAAAATGGCTCAGCTTACTAGTGTGGCCCAAATCCTAGTTAATATGTATAAGACTAAAGTCCTAAGAGTTCCAAATTATATGCCAAATCTAGGGTACCCCTGGCAGAAACATCAGTGGTTTTCTAAGACATGCACTCCTGTCACAGGAAGAAAAAAATACGAGGAGAGAGGAAGTGAAGGCCAAAGGGAGCAAATAAAAATTCTCTAATTTTGGCTGGGTGCGGTGGCTCACATCTGTAATCCCAGCACTTTGGGAGGCCAAGGCACGAGGATCACCTGAGGTCAGGAGTTTGAGACCAGCCTGGCCAACATGGTGAAACTTCATCTTTACTAAAAATACAAAAGTTAGCTGGGTGTGGTGGTGAACGCCTGTAATCCCAGCTACTCGGGAGGCTGAGGCAGGGGAATCGGTTGAACCCGGGAGGCAGACGTTGCAGTGAGCCGAGATGGCACCACTGCACTCCAGCATGGGCGCCAGAGCAAGACTCCATCTCAAAAAAAAAAAAAAAAAAACTGAAAAGAAAAAAGAAAAAGGGGAAAAAACCCTTCATTATCTTAAAAAAATTATCTAATTTTGAGTGGCCAAAGCTTTCCCCCAGTATGAAGAGCTGTGTGATACTGTTACATAGTAAGAATATACATTTGGTCTCTTCATCCCTAGCTCCTGGCTAGAGCTCTCAAAACTCTTGGAATTTCCTAAATGATAAGAGTGATAACTGGGTGCGGTGGCTCATCCCTGTGATTCTAGCACTTTGGTAGGCCAAGTGGGAGGACTGCTTGAGCTCATGAGTTCATGACCAGCCTAGGCAACAAAGTGAGACCTTGTCTCTACAAAACAATTTAAAAATTAGCTGGGCAGGTGGTATGCACCTGTAGTCCCAGCTACTTGGCAGGGTAAAGTAGGAAGATTGCTTGAGTCCAGCTATGACCCTGCCACTGCACTCCAGCCTGGGTGACGGAGTGAGACTATCTCTAAAACAACAGAGTGATAGGTGCATCTTTTGTTGTAATATTTGGTCTTGGTCCCTAGTTCCTGGCACAGAGTTTCTAAAATTTTGGAATTTCCTGAGTGATAGTTGTGAGAGGGGTGCCTTTTGTTACTCATAATAAGCCCCTTTCAAATTTACCTGTTTATGTTAATGAGGTGACTCATAAACCAGAATGGGGAATGGTTAGCAGACGAACCAATCAGGTGATTAGAGGTTGAAAACTTTCAGTTCCCCCACTCTGGGCAGGGGAGAGGGGCTGGAGACTGAGTTTAATCACCAATGGCCAATGACTTCATCCCACCTGGAGGTGCTGGGAGGGTGGCCTGCCTGGACAGGGCATGGAAGCTTGCATCCCTCTACTGTATTTTGTCCTACACATCTCTTCCAGTTGGCACTTCCTGAGTTGCATCCTTTAGAATAAATCAGTAAATGTTTCCCTGAGTTTCATGAGCTGTTCTAGGAAATTACTGAACCTGAGGGGCTGTCATGCAAACCCCCAATTCATAGCCAGTTGGTCAAAAGCATGGGATGCCTGGCCTTGCAATTGCTGTCTCAAGTTGCAAGACAGTCTTGTGGGACTGAGCTCTTAACCTGTGGGGTCTGCCCTAACTCTGGACAATTAGTATCAGAAATGAGTTAAATTATAGGACGTCTAGTCAATGTCCGCTGAGATTTGGAAAACTGGTTGGTGTAAGAAAGACCCTCCCACATTCGGTGTCAGCAATGTTGTGAATGTATAGGAAACCAGTTACTTTTCTTTTTAAGATGAATTAAATTTCCTGCCCATATTCACTTGTTACCCTCATGTACCACTGCATATTTTGTGTGATGCCACAGGAAGAGGCCTGTAGGCAAATGCTCTTCCAAATGCTGGTTGGAGGTGATGGTGTGACAATCTGGAAAGGAATCTACTGGCAACTAGGACTTGGAAAGCATGAAGAAATGGAGACGGCCAGCTTCTCAGGAGGCTGGGGCACTTGCTCTCGGCAGGGAAGTCACCTCCTGGGCCCCACATGCCTTCTTTCATGCCCTTGGTCACCTGCTAAATACTGACTGAATACTGATGATGTATTCCCATCCCTTAGAAGATGAGCTCCTCAAACCCAGGCTCCTGGTTTTAGCTGAGGCCCAAAAGGAAGACGAAGCAGTCTTCAGCAGCTCTTCTCTACAGACAGGCTGACCACAGCCTCCACGGGGCTCTCGCCTTTCTGGCTTCCAAGGACCCATGCTCTCCTTGTTTCTTCCTACCTCTTGAGCTACTCCATTTCTATTTCCTTTATTGGTTCCATCTACCTCTCTCCTTTGTAAAAGTGGATGTTCTCAGAAGCTAAATCCATGGCCCAATCCCCTCCTTTCCCTACAGTCTTGCCCTCAGAGACTACATATGGGGAATCAACTCTCCCTTTGTGACTGGCTACTCTCACACTTTCTTGGCGAGGCTCCTTATACTCAGGTTCAATCTTGCCCTCCAGATCAACTCATGGTTCTTGCCAGCTTGGCATTACTAAAACACTACTTTGCATCTGCCCTCCTCCATCCAGCTGAAAACCATCCTATTTCTTTTTTCTTTTTTTTTTTTTTTTTTGAGACAGAATCTTGCCCTGACACCCAGGCTGGAATGCAATGGCACGACCATAGCTCACTGCAGCCTTGAACTCCTGGGCTCGAATGATCTTCCTGATTTTCCAAGTAGCTGGGACTACAGGTGCATTCCACTGTGCCTAATTTTTAAATTTTTTTTGTAGAGATGGGGGGTCTCACTTTGTTGCCCAGGCTGGTCTTGAACTCCTGGGGTCAACTGACCCACCTCCTTCAACCTCTCAAAGTGCTGTAATTACAGGTGTGAGCCATTGTGCCTAGCCTTAATTTTTCCAATGGGGAAACTGAACTTCAGAAAGATTAAGTAGCTATTGAAGGTTGCACAGACAACCAGGAACAAAGTCACGAGTAGGATCAGTCTCCTGACTCACAGGGTCTTATCTCTGTTAACTACATACAATGTCCCCCTGGGAAAGTCCAGCTTCTAGACTGGCCCCATGTACCACTACAACATCACCACGAATGCCCACCATGATCACTGCTCTCCACACTTCTGTAGACATTCTTCCTGATCCCAGCACACAGCATAAGTAGGTTCCCTGTCAATCACACTTCTTTTCTCTTCTCTATTTGCTTAAAGGAACTAGCTGGAATACAAGTTACCCCTCTTTGGAGTCACTCCTGTCCATCATGACTTTTGGTGAATACCCCCTCTTCTAGACTTTCATAGGGTCCACTGTCTGATCCTCTGAGCTGTACTCATCCCTCTCCATCATGTATTTTTGTACTATGGATGCACATGTGCTGTGTGTGATGCCCTGAACCAAAAACTCTCTGAAGATGGGGTTATCTACACACACATTTTTGCTTCTCCAGGCCCTGCAGAGGAGGTGCTAGCTCAGTTAACATTTGTTGTTAGGAGTATCTGAGGCTCAAAGAAGGCAGCAGCAGGCAAGGGAGAGGGGCTGCACCCTGGAAGCAGGAGTCTACTGGACAGTCCATGACAGGCAGAACAGCCTGTGCCTCTGGGGACACCCCTGGTCCCCAGCTTCTCAGCCTGGCTGCGTAGGCCACATGAAAACACATATTGAAGCCAGGTGAGCTGGCACCAAGCATAAATGGCAGGTCAAACTGGAAGGAAAATTCATGAGCTGCTTATTCACTTCTTGACAGTCAACCCTGACTTCAACAAATCTGGTCTGGAGGCTTCAGGCACCTAAAGCTATCAGAGTCACGTAGGGAATTCTGCTTATAGTCTCTTTGCTTCATTACCTTCTTAGAAGAAACTCTGTTCCTAGTTACTTATAAAATTAACTATTATTCACTACAAAGCTGGAGAATGTATTATCATTAAGTCCACATAAACACAACTCCTCCCCTCCCCCATCTTCAAAACCATATAAATACCAGCCTAACTAACAGGCTTTACTCAGTCTTACAGATTCCCAGGGCAGCACTCCCTTAGGCAATTTACTCCCAACTCAGCAGTTAGTCACTCAGGACATACTACATCCCTGTACCTCTTCTTCAAGGTTTATAAACTTTTAGAATAAAATTTAAGCAATTGCTCTTTCAGATATCTTGGTCAGCGGCTGGGGGAGCAGTGCGCTGCAGCCCCACAAATGTTTCCGGAGAAAGGTGTCCTGACTCCCAGAGTGCACCAGGCCTGCTGCAATGTGCTCCAGAGAAAGAGAGGCTGTGGGATGTCTGCTTTTGCAATAGCACATTCTGTGTCAGAATGCTGACTCCCTTCCCACCCACACACATACATACCTTCTCCCCAAGGAAGAGTGTCTGTACCCAACCAGCACCCTCAATAGCTAATTTTTCCTGAATGATATTCTCAAAGGAATGAAAACAAGTGAGCTCACTGTTTACCTGCCTCTCACTTGGTCTACAACTTTCAAAATCCGGGATCTAATAGGATCTACTTGCAGAGCTCAATTTTATTTCACAATGTCTCGTGTTTTATTCTCTTGAGTTACACGTAGAAGGTGAAACAGGAAATCTTCATTTGTTTAAACATTCATCTGCGTTTTATAAATCCCCCCAAGAGGTAGTGAATGACAACTATACAAACAGACTAGGTCTGTCCTACTTCAAGGAGAGTGCATACAAATACCCAGGATGCTAAAACCTGTGTTTGCAAAAATCCTTGCTTGCAGAACATGTATTAAAGAGGATAGAAAGGGCTTGGCAATAACCTTGCTGGGCCTCAGTGCCTCACCTCTAAAATGAAGAGGTCAGAAAGAAGGATTGGCAAAGTCGCTTTTAGCTCTAAATCATGGTGATTCTATGTGTATTTGGTGGGAGAAGGGCACTTTAAATTACAAAAGACTTCTTACTACAGACCTTCCTTAAACATTAAAGATATACATATCATTTGGTTTTGTTTTAATTCAGCTTACACTATGTTTTAAAGAACAATCTTCTCTAAATGAAGACAGGTCTATAACCACACTAATCTCACTGACTTACAAGTTGCTAGCATAAAGACAGAAATGCTGACAAATAAATGATTTATAGGTAAATCCAGCAATTCTGCAGTGTTCTGAAATGCAATCGCTGGGTCCTGAGTTTTTCTGGCTCTACTGCATTCTCTTTCACCCACCCACTTTTTGGCTACTTCCTGGATCACCAACAGTCAGGAGCAGGAAATTTAACCATCCATATAATCCTGACTGTTCAATGGCGTAATGTGGGGGCAAGAAAGGTAGGATGCATATTCAATATGATAAAAATTTCAGAAGTGAGGGGAAAAAAGCTCCAAATGCATTTAAGTTTACAGAGCTGGAGGTGTCTGGCAATGCCAAGTTATCAAGTGATGTCCACTGTAGAGGAGAGAGTATGATAGATCTCTAAATGGATTTTCCACTTTTAGTCCTTGTCAGCACACAACACTCCAAGCCTAATGACTACATAAAAGGAAACAGATAAGCACGTCAAAGTCCGGTGTTTAAGAGCATATGCTGTACCTTTTACATTATGTATGACATCAAGGTCAGCTATACCCCTTGGTTTCATCAGAGCTGAACCACTGCTTTAACCTCCTTTTCTCTTCATTCCCTCTGCAAAGCAAAGGCTGGGGAAGGGCAGGAATAGGGGAGAAAACTTACAAAATAGTCCTTAGTGATGAATGATATTATATAAGCTGCCACACCATGTGAGGTTAAAACAGAGTACTACACAGTGTGGTAGCTTATAAAATATCATTGGGATTCTTATTACAGAAGAGGATATTAATCACCACTACGGAACAACTAAACTTTTTTTTTTTTTTGCCAAGGATTAACTTTAAAGAATGGAGACCATTCACTCAATCTACAACATTTAATGAGCACCTTTTACTCTGTAGGTCCTAGACATACAGCGGGGAATAAAACAGACATTGTTTTTCCCTGAAGAGCTTGTGGTCTAGAAGAGATGTTAAGCAGTGTGGGGAGAGCCAGCAAGGAAAGGAACAGGTGCTCTGAGAGAGGGCGACAGGGGATCTGAGTTTAGGTTCAGAAAAAGCCTCTCTAAAGAGCTGACCAAGAAAAGGAGGTCAGGTGGAGAGAAGGATATTTGGGGCAGGAAGACCAGCAAGTGCCAACGTCCTAGAATGGGGAGCTTGAGTTCTTCTATATGCAGAAAAGAAGGAGCCAGGAAGGATATGGGCTGACTGGTGTAGGAGGAGCCCAAGGTGGAAGGCGGGGCATTCTGCAGTAGGAATGACACCTGTTCCACAGACACAGGGAGGATAGATGTGGAAGGAGATGAGTCTGTCAGTCTGGAACAGGACGTTGAGGGAGTTATCTAACGGCTACTGTTTTCTTTGTGAAATAGCAGGCCTGGTGAGGCATGAGAGTAAGAACTGGGTGAGGTGGTGGTGGGAAATGGCTACTATGGGCAATGGAGGAGCGAGCCAGACTCACTCACCACTCAATCCTCACTCTTTTCCAAGTCCCCACAAAGTGACACCTTGCCCACCCCTTAACAATGGCTTTCTCAATTTCTGGTACCAATGCTTCAACATCCAGAGCAAAGGAGCCCTGGATGCCTTGATGCTTAGCACTAGGAAGATTCTCAGAGATCTCAACTGCCACTCACTGTAACTACTTCATAATTAAGCAATTTACTCAGGAAACAACTAAATGCCAAATACATGGCTATCAGCCTATCTCCTCAGGAAGCCCCATCCACTGGAAACTGTTGATATCCTCTTTTTAATGGTAGTCACCTTTTTAATAAAGTGAGTTTCTTCCTTCATTTCCCCTTCTTTCCTATTTATTCTATTTCTAAATAATTTAAACTCATTCAGTTTTTAATAAAGCAAGGCCTGGATTATTTTTCTCTGTTTAATACCCAAGCACAATCACTTATTCATTGTTAAGCAGGAAAAATTAAATCAATTATTTAGGAGATGGCTATAGGCTGGGGACAAATATCCAGCACCCCTGGCACAGAGTCAAGTATGTTTTAAGCTCTGATGGCTTAACAATATCCCCAGTCATTTGCTTCTACATTCACGCATATGCAAAAATATGCTGGCCTCCAAGGACTTAGATTCAACCCCAAAGTATACTAGTCTCTCAATACAGTTGAGAAAAATGACTTAAAAGTATCTCTTCTTACAGCGTATCAGGCATGAAGCATCCAAAGGCAGTTTTCTTGCAATACAGACATTCTTAAGAACTCATGGTGATCTCACACTAAATGGGATACATAAGTTCACCAGGATGAAAAAAAAAAAAAGCTACGTATAAGAGGAAAAGGACTAGTAACGATAGAGAAGATAACTGAGTTATTTACACAACATAGCTCGCTTCATCGACATCTGAGTGGTGGTAGCTAACCAGAAGGTTCTAGATTACAGCCAATAAACCAGCCTTGGAGAAAACACACCCAAAACACACAGACACCTATCCTTCATTTCCTGGCAGAAGCTATATGATTCTATCTGATTAATAAAGTGTTCAATCTCCCTCAAGAGTTATTCAGTATCCCACCCTAATTGCTATCAATTTAAAATTCTACTACCTCAGATTATTTTAAAAGAAACATTCTGGGCTTTCTTTAAAAAGCAGAGCGCCATATCATTTGTGGCCGATCTGCAGAATGTAAATGATGACAAGTGGAGGGAAGGTGAGGAACAAGCAGAAGGGGCCCCATTAACCTCTTCATAGGCCAGTTTGCAGGCTGCTTCCAAACTTAAAACCAGAGAGCTGGGCCCTCGAGGAGGGAAGACTGTGGATGTTGCTAGGGGAATGTATAATACACACTTTGGGATACTGTTTTTCCACTTTCTCTCCCACTCTCTCTTTCCCAAAAGACAGGGAAAACACACCTGGGAGAAAACACCAGCTTAAGTGCTACTTGTAATTCACACAGAAGTTCACCCTTGAGTTCTCTCAGCCTGGTTCCTATTTGCCTTCAACTACCTTTGACTTTGAATAAACTGCTGGTATAAAGACATAGAAAAGAAAAGCATCTATCAGCACACAGCTCCATCAGAACACAGGCCACGGCAAGAAAGCATTACTCCCCCCATACTCCACATCAAACTCAAAAACAATGCTCCTGGCTGTCATTTTTCATTCATGCCAGCCCCATATTTCTATTAAACAAACCTCCTTTTTATTGACTATTTCCCTCACACAGCATAATAAGGTAAACGTGAGCCCACAAAGACTACATGGTGAAACACAAAGCTTTCCTCTGGGAGGGGAATCAGTAAAAGGCAGAAGAGGACAAGTTTCAAGGGCTCTTCCTAACTGGTGTCTACCAAATGGAGAAATGATGGGGCTGCTCCTCTGTCTGCCAGAACTGCTGTGATTGACTTGAAATTAACCAGCTTTCCAAGAGACTACATGAAAAGAAAGAATATTTCACAATCTTGAATAGTCTCCTCTCTTACTCTCTAATTTTCCCCAACCACCCTCACTCCCACCCCCCACTTACAAGAGAACTTTTGTATACATAAAGTTTCAAGGAACAAAGCATACAAACACTCACACACAAATAAACTCCCCAAACTAACACCAGCGTATAATTGTGTTTTGGTTGGAGCTTTTCCAGCCCTGTCACCCGTTCTCTGTTAGGAGTAAATGAAACCCTTTGCTTTTGCGAAGTTAGAAACAGACAAACTCTTCTCAGTTTCAAGCTGCACAAGGACCCCCTCATATCTTTCAGCCCCCTCAAACCCCCAACGAAATGAACTCACTGCTGAAAACCCAGCAATGAAAAAACATTAATCTATTTCTCAAATACAGATTTTCGCTTCCCCTCACTCAGCTTCCCCTTTTAGCCGGAAACATATAGCGTTTCTAATTTCTGAAACCCCTTTTCAAGGGACACTCCACTCAGGGCTCTTCCAGGGATCCCGCTTTCAGTCTTTCTGATGCAGGCAGGCAGCCCTTTTCCAAGCACATTTTGCATTCTTGGAGTCCAAGTGGGGCTCTTTCGTTTCCAGAGAAAGCTAAAAAGCAGACTTAGTGGGCTGGCTGAACTAGGTCCGACTTTTCCTCCCCTCCCCTCTGAATGGCTGCGGGGGGAGAAGGGAGCCCAAGATGAGACCCGGGCTCCGCTTATCCAGCTCCGACTTGGCTTCGAAGGCGCAGGGCAAGCGGACAAAGTGCCCACCGCTCACTTTAAAACTCCCATCCGCTTCTACCACTGCCTTCCTCCAAATTCCTCCGCAGAACTTGGCCGGCCCCCAGGAGAAACCAGAATCCTACCTTCCTTGGATTCTTCTGCTTCGGAGTGCATAGTGTCAGGATAACCAGCTGCAGGGGCGATTACCGCTCACATGTACTCGGACAAGCCGCAAGTTCGCTCTGCAGCGAAATCCGCACACGACGGAAAATAAAAGGAAGAAAGCCACTAAAATCAAAACCTCCCCGGGGCGGGAGAGCGGGTTCTGGTGCAGGGATTTTCAGGGGGAAAGTTCTGCAAGAGTGACGAATCGCGTGTCAGCTGGGCGGCGGGAGTCCGCCCCCGGAGCCGCGCGCTCGGGCCGGCAGCGGGGCGGAGGCGACCTGGCGGGGCTGGCTCGGCCCGGGCGCACGCAGGTGGGGCGCAGGCCCAGACGGCAGCCGACTCTCCCGAGACACAGGGCCGAGAAGAGCCGTCGGCAAACGCACCAGACGGGCGGAAAAAAAGGTATAAAAAGAAAAAAAAGTCTCATCTCAGAGCACACTGTAGTTTTACATAAATAGTAAATGCATATAGGGTAGAACCAATGCCTCTGTATTTTTGGATTACATTTTTTGATGCCCATTTGACTTTGTCTTGGAGTGTTGCACCCCAAAAATTACGGATTTTAAAGCGGCTTTGGTATGTTATTTTTGTAGGAAAGTCGCATGGATATCGTCCATGGGGTTGCAAGGACCAGCTTAAGAGAGCACAATTTCACAAGTCCCAGAGCGGGGCCTTTTGAAGAAAGTGGAGCGGCCTCCACCCTTACCTTTGCACAGTAAAAGCAGACGGGGCTGCTTACTCATTCAGTATAGCCCCGGGCGAGCACTGTTACTCCAAGCACAGACCGGGCACTCACTGCTGCAGTTACTCCAAAGGGCCTTCCTCAGGGGGAGAGCACGGTTCCCTCCCGGCTACCAGCAAAAACTGGGGATGAATTCCTTCAAAATGCCAAAGGGGAGGTTTTCAGGATTTGAAATGCTGATAGAATAAAGAAGCCGGACAGCCTTCACAACAGATCTCAATTCTGCCCCCGGGTCTGGCCCACAGGCCCCTACAAATTGGCTGAGAGGAAGTCCCCTTAGCTCTGTGGAGCCTTGGTTTTCCCTTCTGCAAAGCGGGGACAAGAGCTGCCACTGATAGGCCTGTCTTATGGAGGTATTTTGTAGAACACTTGTTTTATCGCCAGTCTGAGGCAAAAAGTCCTCAAATAACATATCTGAAAGATCCGCTTGGAAATTATGAGAAAAAAATATACTCTTTTGACAAATTTATTTTCCAGTTCGTTTCTTTTTCTTTGTTTCCGATTTTATATAGGCAAAAATCAATAGAAACACTATGGCAAATTTAGTGAAAAGAACGTACAAAAGACATGGATTTAAGGAGTCTGAACTTAAATCCAGTTCTGCCATTTATCATTTGTATGACCTTATGCAAATTAACCTCTCTGAGCCTCCAGTTCCTCATTTGTAAAATGAAGATAAAAATACTATTACTTACTTCACAGATTTATGTCTGTATTAAATAAGGTAATATAAGCACAAAGGGATTTGAAAACCATAAGGACTACATAGATTATTACCATTGCACCATTAAAAGTAAATTTTTATAAAAGATACTCTTGGGTTTTATTTCAGTATTGACTTTGAACAGAAAAGAGTGCTTATGCTATTCACAAGCAGTGAAGGCTATTATAAATATTAATGTAAGAGGTCTAGATATTAAATCACATCCTACTGCTGAGAGATTCTAACATGCCTAAGATTCTAACATGTTATCTCAATTTCACTGAAAGAGCAGGATGAAGGGAGGAAGATATAGCCAGCCAGAGAAGGGAGAAGAGGAGAAACATCTGGAAAATATCAGTGTTGCAGAGCCTCCCGGAAACTGACCTCGCCACCGAAAGGGTAACAGACTGCACCCTTCCGAAAGTCACAGTTAACTTCATGGTCCCCTCTGCCACACATCCTGAGTCAGGAGCTGCTGATATGTATACCTTGCACTCAGTAATCTCAGACTTATGGGGAGATAGACTGAGATGAGGATGATTCTGAACCCAAAGAAATGCTCCCTCACCAGTCACAAGTGGCTTTTCCTGTCCTGCCCAAGTCAACATTCTGCCCCTCTCTCCCTATACCATCTATCCTTGCCCTTCTTCACTGCAACCCAGATGTCCACAGATAGTCCACAAGAGATCTTAAGGGATCTCACCAGGGCTGTGTGCTACACAAGAGAGCTTCCACTGATCTATAATTGGGGTAAAGCAACACCTTTTCAAGGTGATGATTATGCAAATCCAGACAACCCAAATTTCAGGCCCAATCTGCCTACAGCAGAATTACTTTCACTCTCTTCTTTTAGAAAGTACCCTTACAAGAAATATTTATTAAATGTCATTTTGCAAGTCCAACTGGGGACAAACCACATAAGATATGTTAAAATACATGTCCTTTAATGTGCTACTTGTTTTACAACTGCTGAATGAATAGTTCAAGCGCTCCCACGTCAGCCTTATAATTCATTTTAGATTCATGTTAGCTTCGTTGATCTTTGAACATTCACCATCGGCCTCAGGAAGCCTGGAGAGAAACTTCTTTTGTATTTAAATGCAAGCAAGCAGTCACCTTGGGGAAGAATGTTCTGTTTCAGCTCAAGAGCAATGAATGCTCAGCTTATTTTAAAAGGCTTTATGTGAATAAGTACATTCCTCAGTCTCCCGTATAACCTCAAAGCCATCTGCTCTGGGCAGGCTGCATTGCCCCATACCCCTACCCTGCAACATGGTGACAAAGGGCAGCTGATTCTCTAGGGCTCCCCTTGGCCTTCTGCTGCTCTCAGATATGTACTAGGTCATCTTGATTTTGCCGTGCTTTTATTCAAAAGGGGATAATTTACTTCTTAGCCCCAGTGAATAATGGTCCAGTACATCATAATGATTTGTTATCTCCTGTAGGTGGGACTTGTTGATTCTTGTATGTTTAAGAAACACCCCAACATCCTTCACATGGCAACATGTATGGAAGTCATACCAACAAACTATTACCGCCCGCCTGATACAAAATTGCAACTAAGTTAGCAACACTTCTCATTTAATAACAAACTGTACTTAAATTTAAATACTGTGTTGAACTCCTACAAGTGTCTAATAATGGAACTCCCACCTTTTGTGTCAAGATGGAAGAATGAAAATGGTAGCTAAGATTCTGAAGGTTTATTCATTCATTGAGGTATAATCAAATATTTGTGTGTGTCATATGTAAATTGACCCTACTCACCTGGGGCTTATTGACATAATTTTGTTAATTTGACCACAGACCTAAAGAACTCAACTTTCCAAGTCACCTTGGTTCTAAGGAAGGTTTATTAACACCAACTCTCGACTGAACTTTATCACAGGGCAGCAGAAAAATCTCTTTCCAAATTATGCCTTAAATAAAGCTGTTAAAAGAATTTTTTTTAAAGGCCTGACTTTTAGGCCTTTTGCTCACAGCTCCCCAGATGTCTTTTAAGAAAAGGGGAGATCAGTGAGTTTTCAGACTCACACAAATTAGAAGGCCAGCCGGCAGAACTGGGAAGACAAGGTACCTTTTAATTAGGAGGTATCAAATATTCCACTTACATTCAAGAATGTTGTATGTTCTCTGCAGTGAAAAATATGAAGCACCTCTGTAAGCTAGTTATGGACCTATAGCCTCTAGTTCGCAAAAACTTCAGGTCACCAAAAATGGTCATTTTTTTTTCTATCCTGCTGAGGCTGAATCTGCTTCCTTCAATTTGACTTTGAGACCTTCTTCAACTTCTCTTGTATCATTTTTGTCTACACCCTTGAAAGCCTTCGAAGGCTTCCGTGATCTATATAAAAAGTTGGCTGTCACTCCTATTTCCCCATATGCGGGAGAGATCTGTGTCTTGGTCTCACCTGGTTAGGCCTGTAGGCTTTGAGTTCTTCCTATTATCCTCAGACACATTTACATTTACCCTTCCATAACACAAGTAAGCCTAAGTGGGTATCTCTCCATGGCCTCTCCCTGGCCCAGGTTATTTGGCTCTCTTAGCCTTAAGAAAATGGTATTTATGGCCGGGTGCAGTGGCTCACCCCTGTAATCCTAGCACTTTGGGAGGCCGAGGCAGGTGGATCACAAGGTCAGGAGTTCGAGACCAGCCTTGCCAAGACAGTGAAATCTCATCTCTACTAAAAATACAAAAATTAACTGGGCACAGTGGCAGGCTCCTGTAATCCCAGCTACTTGTGAGGCTGAGGCAGAAGAATCGCTTGAACCCAGGAGGTGGAGGTTGCAGCAAGCTGAGATCGTGCCACTGCACTCTAGCCTGGGCAACAGAGTGAGACACCATCTCAAAAAAAAAAAAAAAAGAAAGAAAGAAAAAGAAAAGAAAGAAAAGAAAAAGAAAAAAGAAAATTGTATATACTAGAATTGAAAAAGGGGATGCTAAAATGACAGTGGATTTATACACCTTTGCAGAAGGTCAAGCTCTGTGCCTCAAGTGGCCTTAAGTGCTGAGTACAGATGCTCCTCAACTTAGCGATGGGGCTACATCAGGATAAAACCATCATAAGTTGAAAATATATTTAATACACCTAACATACTCAACACCATAGCTTAGCCTAGCCCACCTAAAATGTGTTCGGAACACTTACATTAGCCTACAGTTAGGCTAAATTATCTAGTACAAAGCCTATTTTATAATAAAATGTTGACTATCTCAGGTAACTTTTTAACACTGCACTGAAAGCAAAAAAAGCAGAATGGTTGTATGGGTGTTCAAAGTATAGTTTCTACTGAATGTGTATCACTTTTAGTACAATACAAATAGAGTAAGGCTGGGCACACTGGCTCATGAATTTAATCCCAGCACTTTGGGAGGCTGAGGTGCAAGGATTGTTTGTGGCCAGAAGTTTGAGACCAGCTTGGACAACATAGAGAGACCCTAACTCTACAAAAAAATTTTTAAAAGGTTAACCGAGTA
The DNA here is from genome assembly GCF_029289425.2 of Pan paniscus. NCBI lineage: Eukaryota > Metazoa > Chordata > Mammalia > Primates > Hominidae > Pan > Pan paniscus. Next base: position 114,629,651 of record NC_073253.2, on the reverse strand, counting down.
TGGTGGTGCATGCCTGTAGTCCTAGCCACTTGGGAGACTGAGGCAGGAGGATCACTCTTGCCCAGGAGTTCAAGGCTACAGTGAGCTATGATCATACACTGAATTCCAGCCTGGGCAACAGAGTGAGACCCCTCTCTCTACACACACACACACACACACACACACACAGAGACCCCTCTACACACACACACACACACACACACACACAAATACACATAGAGTTAAAAAATTGTAAGTCAGGGACCATCTGCACTGGGATAAGACTGGGGAGGCTGATGTGGGCTGGGGCAGAACCATGTGAGAGGAAGATGCTGAGGATGAGTGTGGAGATGAGGGAAGGAGAAAGCCACTGGCGGCCAGGTCCTGGGAGTTTGAAGTTATGGGTAATCCCTCTCCTCAGTCTGCCCAGTGACTTCTCCCATAAATTCTACACATTCACTAATGCTCTGGATGTGAGTGCCTAATTCTGAGAGAATGGGAAGAATTGCTGACATCGGAGATGAGCACACACAGAGAGACAATAATACATCTGGGATGTGCTTGTTTCCTAGGCTTTCTAGGTGTATTTCTCTTCTAAGAAATCTTCCTTGTTAAAAAGCTTTTAGCAGATGATAAAACACAAGCATACTCTCCAAATCAGGTCAGAAAATATTATCTGAACAATTTATGACCCACGGTCCTTCTTTTATAACACAGTCATTCCTCAGCATCTGTGGGAGATTGGTTCCAAGACCCTTGAGGATACCAAAATCCAAAGATGCTCGTCTCATATAAAATGGTGAAGTATTTGCATATAACTTACATATATCATCCCATATGCTTTAAATTATCTCTAGATTGCTTATAATTCCTAATACAATGGCTACATATCACTTCATTCACGTAAATTCAACATAGTAGCGGCAAATTCAAGTTTGGCTTTTTGGAACTTAGTGGAATTTTTTTTCCCTCAGAATATTATTGATCTGCCGTTGATTGAATCCACAGATGCCAAATCTATGAATATGGAATGCACAGATATGGAGGGCTGGATGTACTTAGCAATAATGTCTTGTATTAGGTTTTATTTAGACTCCCAAATTAGCCCCCTTGGGTCATCATACTCATTTTACAGATATGTAATTAAAGAAATGGAGGTTACATGATTTGCTCAAGGTCACAAAACTAAGTAATAATGTTCTTTAGACCACAATGAATGCAATCTAAGCCTCCTGTCTCCTATATCCAGACTTCTCACTGTATTAAACTGTTCCTATAAAATCCAAGTCCCTTATTTTGCAGAGGAGTAACTCAAAGATTGCTAATATTGGGAGGTCCCCATAGAGTTTATGGCTGGCCATGGTTCTAGCGTTGAACCATCGTCAAATCTCTCTGTTCAAATGATTTGATCACAGCCTTAAACTGAAGCCATTCAATTCCTGATATTCAATGCTTTAAATATGCTATAAATTCAATAGCTTCTATTTATTCAGCTGCCTGAAACTATGAATCTTTTTTTTAAATCAAAAGTTCAGTAAGGACCTTAATTAAAAGTTCAGTAAGCCTCATCGGATATGGGCTGCCAGGAGCAAGGAAAAGAACACCAGACTCAATTTGGGAGACCTGGCCCTGATTACTGACACCCGCATCAGCGGAGCAAGCACTGGCTGTGCCTCATTTGCATTAAGATGGGTTTTCTTCCTATTCATTATTTCTTCATTTTTCCTCTAAAAATAGGCAAAGTCATTTAACCTCTCTGTGCTTTTGTTTGCACATCTGTACAATAAGAATGACGTCACTTATTTAACAGGGTTGTTATAATGATGAAATGAGTAAAGAACATGATGGAACACTGAAAATCATGAGGTTCCCCTCTTCACTTTTCCAAATATAATCATGATTAAGGCCAGATTGTCCCAGATTGTTTAAGAGTGTCTATATGGAGGCCCTAAATGCTGGCTCTGTAAATATTCCAGATAGGTGTGGCAATTTAATGTGTGTGGTCTAGCAATGGAAAAGGAAAACAAAAGGGCTGAATTTCTTTCCTGTGCTCAGGTGAGTGGGGTCAACATGGAAACAGCATGAGAGGGGCCATAGAAGGGATTCACCAGGAAGAAGAGGAAAGGCGGGGCTGAGGTGGCCAGGACAGCACGACATCACATCTGACCAAGGCATCCTCAGCCTTCCTTCAGAAAAGCAGCAGAAAGAAAAAGGGATCAAAAATCACAGTGTGGAACTCAGGCTTGAAAGAAACCTTAGATGTTGTCTATTCTTTTTTTTTTTTTTTTTTTTTGAGATGGAGTTTTGCTTTTGTTGCCTAGTCTAGAGTGCAGTGGTGCAATCTCAGCTCACTGCAACCTCTGCCTCCCAGGTTCAAGCAATTCTCCTGTCTCAATCTCCCGAGTAGCTGAGATTACAGGCATGTGCCACCCTGCCTGGCTAATTTGGTATTTTTAGTAGAGACAAGGTTTCACCATGTTGGCCAGGCTGGTCTTGAACTCCTGACCTCAGGTGATCCACCCACCTCAGCCTCCCAAAGTGCTGGGATTACAAGCGTGAGATTCCGTGCCCGGCCAGAGATTGTTTAATCCTCTACCTGGCTGGTGAAGCAATCTCCTATCACATCACCGGCAACAGACATTCATCCAGAATTGCCTTGACAAACTTTACTACCAGAGACAGCCTCCTTGAAAAAACAACTCCATTTCCATCCTAACCGTTAGAAAGTTCCTGTGTATACTAAACTAAAATTCAAGTCTAAGGGCAGTAATTGTCAAATTATTTCCACTCTAACCACTGCCTTTACTCCTTACAGCAAGGAAATAATTTTGTGATGAGATAAACATAGGTTTTTAACTAAATTTTATTTTCAACAACCTAGTGGAGACCCCTCACATCGCCTGGCTGATGTAGCTGAATTCAGTGTGAGACAGTTATGCAACTTTCCAGTGCTTGCCACACATCTGCTATTGATTATCGTGAGCATTCAGAAGCAAGCAGCTCTGCTCAAGACACCCAGTGATAATCTTTCTCCTCAGTGTGCTCACTCCAAGGGGGCAGAAAACAATGCCAAGACAGGTTGAGTAACGGGCCCTACTTGACTGTATTTGAGCAGTTAAGAGCTTTATTCAAGTTTCTGAACAAAATTCGAAATGTGAAATGCACAAAGAAGACAAATGTAGTACTCCATTTGTGGAATCTGGACCACAGACTCCTGGTCTGAGATCTATCTGAAAGTCTAACCCACTTCTAGTTGCCATAATTTGATTTTGGCATTGAGTTTCTGACATGGGTAGAATCTATTAACAATTGTGCCAACTGATGACTGCTTAGGAGACAGAAAAGGCTGACATAGGCTTGCAGTTGAGAGTAGCCAAGGCTGACACTCAACAGAAAAACTCAGCAGGTGGTGAAAATGTGAACTGAAGCAGAACTTATCCAAACAGGGCTTCAGGGAAAATGGGAGGTTATTTTTGCAGGTAGCAGTGAAAGGCATGCATCAGAAGTTTCTCCTCTTGAATAGGTCAGGTTACAAAATTTAAGGTACTCAGCCTCTCCTTAAAGAAGAGCTGCAGAAATATGTACTAGTTATGATTCACAAAGTTGTAGGCATCATGAAAATGAATGCGTTTTCTGAGAAACTGCTCACCTGAACAATGTGCTAGCCTACCTAAAAAAGATGATATTAAGTCCATAAATTTCCTAGTACAAACAGGAGATCTAAAATTCACCAACCTTTTCAATCTGAAGTCTGTTTCAACAGACATTTTACTACTGAACTCAGCAAAGCCCCATCATATGCCGTTTAATTTTCTCAATTTCAATGATATATAATCAGCCCATATCAGATAGAAAGAAATGATCTAAATGGGTACATTGGCTACCATTCCCCCTAATGATTATATGCTGCAGAGTAAGCATGAGAAGGAGCTGGGAATTTGCTGTTCCCTCTCTCCCTCTAGTCTCTGCATGGACTTTTACACTGTGAGCATCTCACACACTGATAATGAATGTTGTGTTTAAGGCAATGTATTGTTTCATAGCAAAATGCCTCAAAGACATGCTAACTCTAGTATCTGGTCTTAAAGAAATAGCAACCTGTTTCAATGCTAAGGAAACAGTGGGAGTAAGTCTTATACTTAATAGGAGATGGTATATCAGCCTCCAACCTGGTAACTTCCTAAGAGGATTTTTAAAATAATACTGACCCCATACAATTTTCACTTTACATATTACTCATAGTCTTAACCAAATTGGCATCTTACAATCTCATATGTTACAGTGATGCAGTCAAGAGTTGCTGAAAAAGACATGATTTTAGTTCTGAGGTCCCCAAATTATGTGCCAGTGTACCTCAGGGCACTACAGCAAATTCACAGAGGTGTGCAGGATATTTTGTCTTTGAGGGAAACAAAGCAATACACAACATTTCTCAGATGCTTGCATGAATGACTATTTCAAGCGAATTCACAGTTTAACATATTGTGTTATTTTCCTTTTGATGATGTCATTTCTTTGCAAAGCTAGGTTGTTGGTGGTTGCTGTGATAAAAGGCAAGTATTAGTTGAAATGTGATGTGGAACAGGAAATTAGGGTATTGGGATTCAACCCAATTTCTAAGTTTGAGGAACTGTAATAAGTTTACTGCCTCACAGCTCGAAATTCACCCTTCATTACTCACTATGTGAAGACATAGAAGGGACCTTTACATATTTTTTCTTTTGTTAGCTGGTACCATTCTAAGCTTCATCAGTGGAGAGTACTGTAGAGACATTACAGAAAGAAGCAGTTTTCCTTCCTGGTTCTGGTACACTCTTTCTGCAGGCTGCTGCAAACACGCATGGCTCCTAGAGTATCCACACCTTCTTCAGCAACTGGCTCCTGCTGAACATGATGGTCAGCACCTCCCAGCCTCCAGCAGCTTCCACTGGCATCCCTCTCGGTTGATTTTGCAGCAGAGTGCATCCAATGAAAGACCTCCACATGAATAGCTTTCCTCAGCATCTTAGAGGGTAGATTTCTAGCGAGTTCTGCCAGCACAGCACCCCAGTGACTTCTCTGCCAGCCCAGGAGCCACAGCAGGCCATGACCTCTCCAGCAAGGTCTGGAGCAGAGAGAAGCATGTGTTTGGGTGCTCTATCAGACCCACGGCCCACGGGTAGGGGCTGCTCCTTATATCTGCTATTCCTCTGTTATTTAAAGTTCTCTTTACTTCCTATTAGCTAGTCCCCATTATAGTGAACTATTTCTCTTTTTCTTAACAGTTTTCTTTTGTATTTTTTAAAAATTGTGGCAAAATACATATAGTATAAAATTTACCATCTTAATAATTTTAAATATACAGTTCAGGAGAATTAAGTACATTCACACTGTTGTACAATCATCACCACTATCCATCTCTATAACTTTTTTCATCTTGCAAAACTGAAACTCTGTACCCACTGAAGACTAATTCGCCATTCTCTGCTCCTGTCAGCCCCTGGCAACCACCATTCTACTTTTTGTCTCTATAAATTTGACTACTCCAGGTAACTTACATTCAGTGGAATTAAAGAGTATTTGTCTTTTTGTGATGGCTTATCTCACTTAACATCCTCAAGATTCATCCACATGGTAGCAGGTCAGACTTTCCTTCCTTTTTAAGGCTGGGTGATATTCCATTGTATGTGTATAACACATTTTGTTTATACATTCTTCTGTAGATGGATACCTGGATTGCTACCACCTTTTGGGTTTTGGTTTACAAATATCTCTTTGAGATGCCTTTTCAATTCTTTTGAGTATATACCCAGAAGTAAAATTGCTAAATCATATGGTAATTCTATTTTTCATTTTTTAAGGAACTGTCATATTGTTTTCCTAGCTAATACTTCTTTATTTTAAACTTTCCTTTAAATTACTGTGTACTTTATATTGTCATTAGACCCTGACCAATATATGCAATGCCCAACAGGTACATACATTCCATTAAGAAATGAAGAGTAACATAAAAACATTATTTTTAAATATTTCAATATATATGTATTATTTTGTACAACTACAAAGTTATCAATACAGAAATACTAAGTTGTTTGGAACTAAGTACTTAACAAATGAAACTGCTAAGTATTTCTTTTGTCCTAGAAATGGCATGAAAAGAATTACTGAGACCACTAAATTACTGAGACCACTAAGGGTGCATGAGCCAAGAACATTTGGAAGGCTCTGCTCTAGCCTACATGTTTCCAGCTGCCATTAGGACCTGTCTGCTTGAATGGTTCCTTAGGCTCGCTCTATCTAGGGGTATCCCTGAAGGCACAGATGGAGCCTTAATATTAACCGTACTTAATATTACATTTCTTTATAAATTTTTCTCACTTAGGCACTGGGGGCTACAAACCTTACAATTATCTTTGACTTATGCTGCTCTGTCTCCCCTTATTTCTAATCTCACATCAAAATGTTTCCTGGATTGGCCTTTTTTTCTCTCCATTCCTGCAGCAGTCAGTAAAGCCATCATCTCTAGTTAGCATTGCCTAACAGATTTTAAGCTAGTTTCCCTTAAACAAGACCGTGGGTTGAAAATTCAAATGCTCACTGAGGCTAGAAATATGTTAATTCATACCTGCCACACAAGAATTGGCTGCCTCAGTCCTTGCACCCATGAAGGCAACACCAATAGGACAGGCTGTGGGTGAGGCCCCATTCCCAGGATGCCAGCTATTACAGTGTGGATGTTTGTCCCTTCCAAGCCTCATGTTGAAATGTGATGGAGGTGGGGCCTGATAAGAGGTGTTTGGGTCATGGGGGTGGATCCTTAATGAATGGCTTGGTGCCCTCCCCATAGTAATGAGTGAGTTCTTGCTCTATCAGTTCATGCGAGAGCTGGTTTTTTAAAAGAGCCTGGTATCTCCTCCCCTCTCTCTTGCTTCCTCTCTGTGTGACACATCTGCTCCTTCTTCACCTCTGCCATGAGGAAAAACTTCCTGAGGCCTCAACAGAAACTGAGCAGATGCTGGTGCCATGCTTGCATAGCCTGCAGAATCAGGAGCCAAATAAACTTCTTTTCTTTATAAATTACCCGGGTTCTTCTTTTTGGCAATACAAAACAGACTAATACACCAGCTGAAGTACCAACTTCTCACTCTCAAAGAAAGCAATGGCAATGCAAGTGAGTGTGAATGATGCTACTTGAGGCAAAATCATGAATGTGCGCCCACACACACGTAGATATGAGTGGTTTGAAAAGGAATCATTCAGAAATTTTTGACACTTGTTTTCATTAACTGGAAATTACTTGAGACAAACCTTATGATGAATCATGACACCCTGTGTGGTCACACAGCGGGGGCAGCTGCTGCTGGTCTATTTTTTCAGCTGTTATATCCGCTTTTTACCCTACCCAAAGCCATACTCAGGTCCCAACTCCTCTTAAAAGCCTACTGAAACCCACAGTGGACCTATACTTCTACAGTGAACTTGTGCTATACTTAAAGTTGATAATCTTGATGTTAGTTGTCTTCTGAGGCAGCTCCATAAGCTATTTAAAACACAAGATTATACCTTGCATTTGTTTGTTCTCCTTTCTAGAGCATACAATGCATGCTGGACACTTTCAAAGCACTATATAACTAATAAAATAATCATTTAATAATTTCATAATACTGAATTATGATAGCATATAAGAATAATCTTAATCTCCTCTTCCCCAAAAAGTACCTTACAAGAAACTATGTACATAAATATCTGCTATCTTCAAAGAAAGAAAACAAGACAAGAAAATTTGCATGGCATCTGCAGAACCGAGGTTAGTAATTTTCGACAATCTATAAACCTATCAAGTTTACAAAAGTTCTGTCAGAAAAGGAGCCAAGAAAGAAATAAATCTGACAGCTGCAAACCTTCTGTTTTACAACATGCACAGAATGGACGCACTTCCTTCGACATCCTTATAAACAGAGTGCCGAGCAAATGCAAACATCCCCGGTAGAAGTCCAGTGGACTCCAGACTTAATTAATGGATTGTGCTTATCTTTACAGAGGCAACCTTACTAGCCACCTATCAAACCCACCACAATTGCTTTAGGAACTATTAATAAGATGGATTGAACAAAATTCCATTTCAGTTGATGGCATTTCCAGGGCAAGCAAGACACCAGCAGCGGCTGCCCACTGTAAAAGAGCAGCAATCTCACCATCCTCTGATTGGAAACTTTGTTTCCTTTAAGTTAAGAACTAACATCCGGCACTGGACCACCTGAATATTTAGACTAATAAATCCCAGATGGGAATTCCAGACACCTCTTTGCTAAAGACATGCAGGCGATAAACATTCTATTAAGCAAGTCTCCTAGGAGTGAGCTTCCCTTCAGAGACTGTTTTCATTTACAGCATACTGTGTTTTCTAAAGCCAATTTGGGATCCCTCATTGCACAATGTGTAATTAATTTTGTCATCTGTTTTTTAATGGATGAAATTAATCTGTGAATGTAAAAAGGTAGCACCTTAGTTGTCCCTAATATCTTGTTATTAGATCAGAGAAAGACAAAAGTATACTATTTGGCCATAGCCCCAAATTCTGAATCAGCCATCCAGTATAGAACCAAACAATGTATGCGCTTATATTAAGCTATATCTTAATATCCTAGAAATAATAAGCATAATTTATCAAGCACCTATTATGTGCTAAGTACAATTGTAGGCACATAATAGAACATACCTCTACTCTTACTACGTATCAGCATAGCGGTGTTTTCCAGCTCATGAAGTGCTGCTGCATACGTTGCCACTAACCCTCATAACAATCCTATAAGGAAGGTATCTTGGGAATAACTAACTCTGTTTGCTCCTGATAAGGATACAGATCCTCAGAGAAATCAAGTGGCTGGCCCACAGTAACTTGGATTACACAGTAAGCTAGGATTGAGTGTGAGCTGAGAGTAACTGTGGGTCTTCTGACCTCACTCCACGCTATATTTTCTCTACACTATGGTGTCTCTGAGCACAGCACAAAATTATACTTCAAGGCAAATCTGCCATATGCCCCAACAGAATAGGAAATAAGAGCCGGGTGGCCAGGCATGGTGGCTCATGCCTGTAATCTCAACACTTTGGGAGGCCAAGGTGAGTGGATCACTGAGGTGAGGAATTCGAGACCAGCCTGGCCAACATGGTGAAACCCCATCTCTACTAAAAGTACAAAGTTAGCCGGATGTGGTGGCGCACGTCTGTAATTCCAGCTACTCAGGAGGCTGAGGCAGGAGAAGTGCGTGAACCAGGGAGGAGAGGTTGCAGTGAGCTGAAATCGCGCCACTGCACTCCAGCCTGGGCAACAAGAATGAAACTCCGTCTCAAAAAAAAAAAAAAAAAAAAAAAAAAAAACAGCCGGGTGTGGTGGCTTATGCCTATAATCCCAGCTATTTGGGAGACTGAGGTGGGAGGAACTCTTGAGCCCTGGAGTTTGAGACCAGCCTGTGCAACATAGCAAGACCCCATGTCAAAAAAAGAGAAGGGGTCAGGCAATAACAGAAGTAAGGGAAGTCAGAGGGTAGTCCTGATTGGGAAACTCTGAGCTTGGCTGACTTGGGGAAAGAGGGAGGCAGACATTAATAGAAAAGGGGAAGTCCAGAGGAGGAACAGGTGTGGCCAAGGGGGAGGGCAAGGAGCTCCACTTCACACGTCTAAGGCTGAGGTCTCAGCGGGGTAACTGATGTGGAATGAGCTTGAGCATCTTCTATCAGATCTGTTTCTCACATAGCCAGAGCTCTTCCAGGAAGCACTGGGTCTGCTATAAAGCCCACAGTCTTCAATGAAAATATTTCTAAAACAGATTATGTAGAATATCTACTCTTAACTACATGAAAGCTATAGAACATACTTTTTGAAAAAGACTGTTGTTAATCACACTGTTCTATAACATACATAGGAACCTACATTTGCTCACTAAATCTGCCAAATAAAGTTGTGCTTTTTCATTGCCTTTACACCCAGTTAACAATTTCTGCCCAATTTCAAGAGAGAAGATGCATGTGATCAGGATTTCACATTACTTTTAAATGCTCTAGAAAGCCTGTCCCAATACATAGTAGAGCTACAGAATAGATGTAACTCCCTGAATATAACAGAGTCTGGTTTTCAGAGGTAAGGGAAAGGACACTGCATTCTAAAATCTGAAAAGTAAAACTGCATATAGTTAAAACCACTTTTAAAATTATTTAGATGACCCAGAAAGTTCAGTACTACCTACATGGTTTTGAATATACACAATACTATATCAGTTCCTCTAACTGTAAGTCTATATTTCTCTATAGTGGTCAGTCAGATATTCAAGTTCTTCCTTCATAATGACGATCAATTCATTATAGCCCACTTGCCTGGTCTTCTAAACAATGTGCTTCCCATTCTGCTGATGGTCAGAATCTTTAAAACTCATCCACTTCACACATTTTATGAACAGGTAGCGGTTATTCGTTCAAGCAATGCAGAGTTCCTCCCTGGTAATGAAGTGGCTGAATATGAATGGGCAGGATTTCCTGACAACTGTCTTCTTCCTCAGGGCCAGATGTCACTTTTTATTGATAGCATCTAATATCCCCTCTACAGTTTCTAATTGGAGGTCTAGGGAATGGGAACTAGGGAGAATCAAAGGTTGTGAAGGAAACCAGGGATTCACTGTCTACTCTAAAGGAACCTGTAGATGTCACTGTTCAGATGTCATCTTTATGTATTTGTTAACTTCACAAACATTTATTGAGCACCTACCATGTACAGGTACAAGGTCAATGATGTAGATACAACAGCCATGATATCTGCCCTCACAGAGCCAGTCATGGGTGAGGGTGGGAAAGGGGTTGGAGGAGGAAACATAACATACTAATTAAAATATAGTACAATAAGTTTAATAGCAGAAAAGCAGGAGGTGTTATGAAAGCTCATAGGAGAAGTACCTCAATCAGGCCTGAGGGACGGAGTCGTGAAGGAAGGGTTCCTGAAAAAAGTAACGCCAGCCAAAGAAGAGGAAGAGAGGGAGAAAAGAAAGAAAAATGCCCCCAGGTAGAGAATAACCAGTCAGAAGTGAAGGCTGAAGACCAATGGCTATGATGGTTGGGTGACCACTGGAGATTCTTTGAGAAAGATAACTTAGTAACATGACTAGAGATAGCAGCCAAATTGCAAGAGGTTGCAGAATGATCTGGTGTTGAGAAAGCAGAGACAGCACTGGTGGACTATTCATTACTCCTGAAGGGAGTAAGTTGAGAGAGTACCCTGAGGAGAAAGCATTATCCAAAAAAACCCTGCAAATTTAGCACAGCTTTAAGTGGCTTTGAGGAAGGAATATGACATTCCCATAACTCTCCCATTGGCCAACACCAAATACGGGGAAGCAGGGTGACACCCAGCTCTTACAAAAACACATTTGCAAGAATTTGCGTGGACTCTGACATGGGTTTGAATAATGCAAATTTAAAAAGATAAAGTCAAAACCTTCTTCATGTTCAGTGGCTGGTGCTGGTTCCGCAGCTCTAACCTAAAGGGGACAACACAAGGTGTTATCTCTGAGAGGCTACCAAGCCCCAGATTATGCTCTTAGCAGTACAGGAAATACTATCATTAGAAGGGTGATACCTTGGGTTAAACTCTGATTTTCTGTTCTACCATCAGGTTCTTTTAAAAACACTAAACATCCCTTGGAGGAAAAGCCGGTGGATGACTAACAGCTAAGAGTAAAGAATTCACTCATCTCTTTGTTCCTTCCCTTCAGAGATGAGGACTAGAGGGCACCCCAGATAGGAAACAGAGATACAGAAATTAAGGCTGTTACAAGGGTTGGGAGAAGAATGAACACAAACTTGTCCCATTCCCAGTTCTGCCCTGGCCACTAACCCCATGCCTGCCTAAGACCAAGAAGACAAAGAAGACTGAATATAGCCAGCAGATAACTTGCAAAGCAGAAGTGAGAGTTTCAAATGCTTAGGGTTCCTTCTCTTCAGTGATGCAAATTTTTTTAAATGATGTAAAATACTCAGAACTGTTTTGATTGAGATTTCCATCTCTACTTCTCTAAACAGATTCAACCTCTAAAGGCCAGGAACCAAAAAAAATGACTTCCGTGAAGATATGATTTCTTTTGATGTGCTTCCAATCTGTGGGTGAAAATTTTGGTGGCACTCTTATCCCGGAGATAGCCAGTCTTCTCATCTAAGGCAAAAGCTGGAATCAAGTATATAAATGAAACTATAAAAGGCTCACATCCATAAATACGGTATCTCTGAGACTGAGCAAACACAGCAGTGATAGTTGAAGTCAGATGGCTTATAGCCCAAGGATCGTAAGCTGGTAGACTTGGGACCGAATCCAGCTCATGTAGTTTTTTTGTTTGTTTTAAGTTTTTTAACTGAACTTCAATGCCTTTAGATGAGACCTGTTGTTTCTAAATTTACCACAGGTCTCACGACTTGAGATTGTTCACATAGAGCACTATTTACACATTCATATTACTTGCCTGGTTCCTGTGGACATTTGAGTTTGGGACCATTGACTTATATAGACTAACATTAAAAACAAATAAGCAACCTCTCGCTTAGGTGGAGTTCTGGTGCTGTTTCACAGCAGAGCGCTGGAGGGTTATTGAGCAACAGGATCACTAAAAAACGATAAACCACAACAGTGTGCAACACCATTGTAATCAGATTTACAAAAAAAAAAAAAAAAGCAGGAGACCAAAAACACCAGTGAAGCTCACCAGCCCTGAATAAAAGGTGTCTACGGCTTTGAAACCGCTTTATAACAGAAGTACCTGCCAGGAGTCACTGAGCTTCCTTCATGTGCACCGCTCCCACAATACCCCGACATCTGGATGTCCCAGAACACAAGCCTGGCAGCCAACATCCAATTCTGGTTCGGCAAAGGAAACGACCCCTCTATTCGGTGAACTAAGGCCATAAATGCACTATCTGTGGTATCCAACTAAAAATACTCAACTTGGTGCAATTCAAACCGCCACTCAGCCAGTCCAGCCACTTGGTGGCTATTTAAGACATCTGCAGCACATACCACAGAAACTGTGCCATCACCTGTCTGTTCATATGTCCGGATATGGAGGACCAAAGTCCCCACCCCTACCCCCACCTCAGCTCTCCATGACACTTCCTGCCACACCCTGCCCAGAACCCAAGAATCGGAAAGCTAATGCTCAAAGGAAGGTTTCGAGGTTGTCTTATTCAATCTCCCCATTCCTCAAACTTGTTCACAAATGAGAAAACAGGCCGAGCAAGTTGATATGATGAGTATCTTAAGAGGAACTATTAATAGAATTAAATCTCCAGGACCTCCATGGTGGCCTCAGGAGCTCAGGGCTCCTTTCTGCAACCAGCCTCCCAGGAGCAGGGCATGCCTTTGGGCACAGTGGTCCTCTGCAGCCTAGCCCAATGTTCCTGAATCGAATTTCTATGACCCACATGGGCAGTCTAGCTCACTCAAGTTCCTTGTTAGGGTCTGGGTGAAAGCCTCCCTGGTAATAAAGGGTTCCTCTGCTCTGGCTGGCCCCCTGTGCGTATATTTCCACACATTTCATGTGGTGGGGAAGATTGGCTGGCTAGGGACAACGCTCTGGAGTTTGGAATCCGATACTCCAGCCACAGATTTCATCTAAAAGATAAATGGCTACCTCTTCTGCTCCAACTGACTTACCACAAGATGGTGTTTTCTTGTGTCACTGTGACTTTCATTTTCACCAGCCTTCTGAATGTTGCCCCAGCCCCTTCCCCTGCTCTAGACAGCCATCCTCCTGGAGGACTCATCTAGAGAAAACTAAATGAAACTCTCTATGACTGATTGCCCCATTTTATTTATTTGTGTGCAGCTTCCAAAGCTTTACATTATCCACAGCCCATTTATTTCCATTAAAATGGATAAAATAATTAATCAAATATGGTGATTAAGGTCATAGTTATGAAATGTAAGGCCATTCTTTGCAGAAACATATGGCCTTATTAAACAGTTTTTACATACAAATTATATTGGACTTCAGTGTTTTATCGGAGCATGTAATTACCATAGATTGAAGAGCTGTCTATAATTAATTTGCTCCACTTCTTATTCTCATTGTTCAACTTACCAAACCTACTAGTACCCTGGTGATGCTTTATCGACCTCTGAGAATCCCTTTGTGATCTGCAGTGCTACTGTGGTTCACAAAATCTGTGTTCTTGCTCTCCCTGATAGCATCTGACATTTGTCATCAGGGGTTGGCAATCCCATATACAGGGCCCCATTTACTACATACCATAGCCAGTCACCAAATTAGAGAAACTCAGTTAAAACAAAACAAACAAACAAAAAAAACACCACAAGAGGAGACCTGTGTAGTAGACATTGTGGCTGACCCAACAGCATGTCCATTTCTCTCTCCCTGGGTAGCAATCCTGATCATTTTAAATAAATCACAGAAATCCCATAACCCCTTGCCATAGAGTGACGGGTTTAGGCAACCCAAGCCTAAGCCAATCATCACAGCAGATGCCATAGCCAATAAGCTGGTCACTGAGACATCAGAAATGTGTTGGGGGCTTCTGGAAAAAGTCACTTGCTTCTCTGACACAACCACAAGAAGCCAGTTCTCTCTCTCCTTCTGGACAGTGTATGGTGGATATGAAGTCTAGAATTGCTGTAGAATTTTATCAACATCAGAGACGCCAATTCAGGATGAAGCTCAATCACAGAGGGCAGAAAATGGGGCCTTTTTGTTTTTGTTTTGAGAGACAAAGTCTTGCTCTATTTCCAGGCTGAAGTGCAGTGGCACAATCATAGCTCAATGCAGCCTCAAATTCCTGGGCTCAAGACATCCTCCTGCCTAAGCCTCCTGAGTAGCTGGGACTACAGGTACACACCACCATGCCAGGCTAATTCTTTTTTACTTTTTGTATATATAGAGTCTCAGTCTCACGATGTTGCCCAAGCTAGAAAATAGGTTCTTGACATCACTGAACTGCTAAATCAAAACTTTGTTCCAGTTATGTGAGCCAACAAAAAAACTCTTTTGTATGAACAAGTCTAACCTGGGGTTTCTCTTTCTTGTACAGTAAAAGCCACAATGGATGTAACATCCTGGGCAGCTAAGGAGGAATAGTGCATGAAAATTTCTAATCTTGCTGCTGGCTTTACAACATTCCCAACACCTGAAGGAGAGTGAGTGAAGGAGCCCAAGGATGCACAACTGATCAATGCTTTTGCCCATTTCCTCAAGCCTGCTGTCCAACAAAGGCCAGAGGGTAGCCCGAAAGCCTCCTCTCCAGCAGGGCCATGTCTGGCCTGTCTGGTGACTGATAGCAGAGAGCAGAGTCCTAAGGCTGGGGAAAAATGGGTGGATGCTAACACACCACAGAGGCACAGATGGGGTAGGGGGTCTGTAAGGTAGGACCTGGGTCCCTGATCTTCCTCTCCGACTCACAGCTTGGTGCTGCCCTACCCTCCCTGACGGGGCTTCCTGATAATCCCCATGTGAGAATATCCTTGTCATACTGGGGGTGGCTGCCTGCCTGACAGGAGCAAAAAGGACAAGACTTGTAGGGTGTGACTAGGTGCTGAGAAGGTGTCTGTGTGTGTGCGTGTCAAAGTTCCAGATTCCAATCTGGAATAAGGAGCCAGGAATGAGGATGTCAGGTCTGCCCTGGGATCTCTCCCAGGAGCTGAAGGTGTGGTGAGGAGCTCAGGGGCACATGTGGTGAAGGGGAGGAACATTATTCAGCAGTTAGCAGGAGAGGGGCAAATCAGCGGAAAGCCCTGGCCTATTAAGGTCTGGCCAGATTTTTGTCTTAGAATGTGCTCAAAGTCCACTTGCGGCTCCGCAGACAGCAAATTGCATTTCTGCACTTCTACTTGGCAGTCTTACAGCTGAGATGCTGAATTCCAACAGAAAGATTTTCTGGAAGCTGGGGAAATCAGTTAGGGTGTTAATGAGGCTTTCTTTGGTGGCAACTTTAACTGAGCACTCTCATTCTCCATCTCCCACATGCAGCAAATGCTGTAATGCTCCAGTTTAGATGGTAAACAGGAACTGTAGAAATGCTTCTTGTCAAGCTTTCTTATGGCCTAGTGCTCACGGCAGCCCCGCATTAATATCTGCATTTCTGCATGTACTTTGTTGTCCTATTAGCCTTGACATTTTTTGTTTTATTTTTTTTTTCTGGCTGCTAACTTCCAAGCACATGACCCTGAGTTTTGATAACGAAATTACCTCCAGCAAGCACTCATTCTTAGCTTCTCATCAAATCCAGCTCAGATAGCTCCCTGAGGAGCACCACTCTCCTAAAAATAGAAACCAAAAGACCACAGAGTTCTATGCCCTCAGGTTCTAGTGACAGGCAATTTTACTGAAAGGAGAAATGATACCAAAGGAAGCAAATCAATGCTAACCCTAATGGCTCAAGCTGGTGGGATGTCAAGCTCATTTATAGACAACATATACAAATAAACATGAAATCACCTTGGTTGGCAAAAAAGAAATAGTGCTATACAAACATATGCAAGTGCAAGATATGATGATGACGTAAATCTCATATAGTCTAGAATGGGAGCTCTGCTATAACAGGAAGGGAAAGAATGAGGCAAGAGAATTCAGGACGAGTTCTCTCCACAAGCAAATATTTCATGTCACTTTGTCCACTGGATACAGGCTAGGAGACAATTAAACAGGAGACAATGCCGATGACAGCACAAAGTCATTTTCTTCTATACTTAGCACTGGCCTGACTTTCATCATAAAGTGATATTAGAGGATTTGGCCTGTGTCCAGAGGACAATGGTCATAAGATCTAAAGGAGATAGAAGGGGAAAAAAAGGCTTGAGCTTGTTCAAAGTAAAACAAGAAGACAATGAGTATTGGGCCAAAATGGTCCATGTTAAGCTGTACTTGGTGGCGAGTTCACATTCTCTCCTCAACTAGTAATCCTGTTTTCAAATTCATTTTAAATAACATTTAATATTCAGTCTTACCAACTTTCAGGGTGAGGGGGTGATACGGAGAATGGGGTGATCAAACTTCTTAGGACTGTAGAAATTTTATATTTATTATATCCAAATAGCTTAAAAATGAATGCAAATAAGAAATAGAGGAGGCTTTATGAGACTGTAGCTTCTTGTGCTTCACAGCTAATGGGCAGAATATCATTGGGAAAACCTGAAGGATTTATCTCCATAGCAAAACAAAGCAAGGCAATATTCAGCAGAGTATTTCTCTGAAATAAGAAGTCTAAGCCTTTCTGTGTTTGTTATGAGGCCTCTATAGGTAGACAGAGACACAGCAGGGGAACATCTAAGATGAACCATGTTGAAACACAGGTGCTGGAGGAGCCCACAGCACTTTTCTTCCTCTCAGACCACTGCACTTGGAAGTCTACAGCTGCACGTGGTTATGTATCCCCCAGGGCAGGCAGGGTGGACGGAAGAGTGCCGGAGGCAGGAGGCAGGTTTTCATCCCAGCTCTCACACCATGAGGCTGGATGATCAGGGACATCTGCCTTGATTTCTTTGGCCTACGTTGCATTTGTAAATGAGAAGATTGGACTAAATCAAATGGCTTCTTATCTCATGCCCAGTACAAGTCAAATTCATTATAACTGTCCACAAGGCCCCACCATCTAGCCCCTCACCACCTCTCTGACTCATCTCTCCCCCTCCCTTAAGCCTCTGTACTCTTTCTGGAACACATCAGCCCATTCTCACCTCAGGGCCTTTGCAGCCGCTTGCCCTCTGTTTGGAAAGTTCTTCCCCCAGGATATCCACATCTGGCTTCCTCACACTTCTTAGGTGAGTCTAATATCAATCACATTCTCAGTGAGGATTCACTCACAATTGCAACCACAATTACCCACCTCCACCCTCTCACCCCCTGCAACAATCCCTATTTCCCTCTTCAGCTTGAAAATATCTTTTTCTACTTAGCACTCGGTTCTCCACTTATTATATATTTTACTTATTTATTTTGTTGATGTTTATTGCCCGCACCTAGAATATCAGCTCTCCAAGAGCAGGGATTTCTATCTGCTTTGTTCACTGCCTTAGTACCTGGAAGGTGCCTGGGACATAATTCAAGAAGTATTTGCTGAATAGATATGTCCATGGATGGCTGGAAGGGAGGGCAGAAGGATTACAGACCTTTACAATGTGTTTGGTCTGGGGTCTGTGGGGTGTGGTGCTTATGGTCAGAGGGCTCTCTCTGCCATTGGGATGGACTCTGTAACCACATGACAAAAACAAGCCAGCCCAGGTGAAACATAAAGGGCCCAGAGCGAGATGCGGTATGCTTTCACTCCACTGCAGAACCTCCCAAGCACTGCTTCCTGCTCACTCCATGCCTTAAGCTGATGGACATGTACACCCAGCATTCTCAGCAGTCATGCCCTGGACTCCAGACACTGTCTATGAGAAATTCCTTAAATTGATGTCATTTGGGGAGAGCACTCACCTCCTCTCTCTCGTTCTTCATTTAAAATTCCTAGGCAAAAGAGAAGTACGTTTCCCTATTGCCAGGATATCACACTAGAGTTTATCCTGAATTGGGAAAAGGTGGTGATGCTCCCACAGGCAATTCAGCCAGCCAGTTCCACTAGATGGCAACATGGTCAGGATGTGCTGATATCCAAGAGTGAAATTTACCAGGAACAGAGTAGACAAGCTCCTACGCGCCACTCTGCCACTACGGTTCTCAGCTTGGCACGCACAACCTTGCCTCCCCTTCACTTCTAGCCTGGCTATTTTCAACCATGAATTTACAGTTCGTTCTCAAATGGTTCATGCTTACCCTTGAATGCTTATGACTTAATCACTCCAGCCTTGGAAGCTTTATGTACACGTCTTTCTGCCAAAGTACGCTACCTACCCTCCCTTTGGAACTGTACCCAAAACTCACTTCTTCCACAAAATCCTCCCAAGCAAAGCTGGCTCTGATCTCAACTCTATGTATGCAATGACATACAGTCACAGACACATAACCATTTTTTTTGAGACGGAGTCTCACTCTGTCACCAGGCTGGAGTGCAGTGGTGCGATTCTCGGCTCACTGAAATCTCCACCTCCCAGGTTCAAGCAATTCTCCTGCCTCAGACTCCCGGGTATACACACACACACACACACACACACACACGAAAGGATCACATGCACAGCTCTAGGCATCTAGTAGACGAATGTACCTTTACTATAAATGATATGCAGGTGACCACATTCCATACAAGAGAAGTCAGGACTCTATGAAATAATATTTATTGGCTGCCAAGGGTTCAATAATGGACCAAAAGACTAGATATACCAACACCCACCTATGTCTTCCAAATTCTAGTTTTTCCCTAGTATTAAATTTAAGCTCCAAAAAATCTGTTGAGCAGAACAATTTTAAGTAAACCTAAGCAAATATTATATATCAACTTGAACAAAAGTGTATAAATACCAATATAACTTTAAGGGCTATTTAAAACACTCTATTCTAATCCTTGATAACTTTTTCAATTTACTTTAAAAATAAAATTAAGTCTACTTGTGGGAGCATTAAGTATGGCTAAAAACAAACCTAAGGTGTTATTTTAAAAGTACAAAATACTTTATATGTAAGGTAAACTGTTTTTTTTTTTTTTGGTTGTTAGAGAAAATGGCAACAGCAATATTCAAACAATTATCCAATAAGAGAATAGAAATAAACACCCTTGTGTTTACGGGTTGCCCCACGGTGTTACCACTGCTACCAGACCATTGGGAACCAGAGGTGTCCTACAGTTAATAAACACATGGAAAATGTAAAAGAGAAACTCTGAGTGAAAAAGCCATCCAATCTTTTCAGAGTCCCAACTCTGAAACATTTCAAATCTTTATCTGTTTACAAATGAAACTGTCTACATGCAAACTTTAAATGCCATTTTTCCACCCACAATACTCATACCTCTCCCTGCTTAACACTGGTTCCCCACACCCAGAGCCATAGCAAAACAAAACAAAACAGTGATTTGTTGAACACAGTAGTTCTAAAGCCACGACCAAACATTATTTCCTTGAAGACAGCAATACTATGTTAGTCATCTGAACATTTTACCAGATTTCAACAAAGACATTATATCTAAACATATTCTGAAGGCCGTTTTAACTCACCTAGTTTCAGCATTTTCTCCCTGTGTGCAATCAGAAGGACAACTTCACAGTATCTTGGTAGAGTCATACAGACTTGAGGAATGCATGCAACCACCCTGTTGACGTGTACCCTATGGAACCTGCATCACCCTCGGGGAGACTCAGTCCTTCTCAAGAATAATTCAAAATAATTTATACTATTCTTTTGAAAAATCTACCATAAGCTTACCACATAAATGCACAGAAGGCACTGGTCAACTACAGTCACTTTGAAAGTTGTCTTGCTTGTTATTCTGGGAGCTAGGTTTCGTCACTTGTAGTGGAATGCATTAGGTAGCCTTTAATTGTGAGTCCAGAGAGGTCTCCACATTCACAACAGGGATGGACTGGTTGCTGCCTGCACTTGCTCCCTGTAAACTACAACTACATAGAAATGCAAGATTACCTGTAACAAGCAAACAGGAGTATATTCAAAATCAAGCAGAAACAGGAAGTCTAATGTTTCAACATGCTAGAAAATAGAAACAGATACTTAGAAAAAAAAAAACTAAAAAAAAGGGAGAGGCCCCATTCACAGATGCCTGAAAAAAAGAAAATAAAAAAAACACCTCATTCCTACCTGTATAAACATGAACGTCTATTAATAATACGTATTGCTCAGAGGTGTTTCTGTTCTCAGGAGAACTAAGAACAGAGTTTGGACAATGTTGCTACTTAAAATCATCAGCCTTTTGCTTTAGAAGAGTATATAAGGTTTTCATAATGAATGTAAGTGTGAGTGTATCCAGGCATACACAATACACACATGTACACATACACATACATGCATATATACAATCTAATAGTTTCTTTAGGAGCCTGTTTATTTACCTGGGCATTTGGCAGTCATTGCCACCCACAAATCTTTCCTTATCCACTCCCCCAAGTAAGATTCAAGTGCACCACTTCTAAGAAGGCTTTTCTTGGGTGATCCCTATTAGGTATGTATGATCTCAATCTCTTCCTTTAGCCCCTACTGCACCTTGGTTGACCTTTCTTGGTAACACTTTTTGGTATCTATCACAGCTGTCCTTATATTATCTTCAGTTGTTTATCTATCTTACTCTCCCTACATGGTAAGCTTCTTGATTTTATTTCTATACTCTGTAGCAATAACACTCTACCTTGAAACTACCAAGCACCTAGCAAAAAAAGTGGAAGGTGATGGACAAACTCTCCAAGGCCTGGTTCAGAGTCTATTTATGCCACCTTCTGGTTGTGTATACGTGCAAGTTATTTAACACCCCTGAACAATTTTGCACTTCCGTAAGATGAGAATAACATCATCAATGTCACAGAATTGCTATTAAGATTTAACGAGAACCACGTGAAGCAAATAACATATTGCCTGATGCACATAGAGTTCTCAAGCAGTAATGAGCATTATTATTGACCTAAATTAAAATCAAATGCCCAATACTAATTTGGGAAGGAGGCCAAAAGAGATACCAAATCAACATCAATTTACAAACATATCTCTGTATTTCTTATTTTCTTTGGCCTACATTATCATGTGACTAACTCATAGCAATATGACATTTATACCTTAGAAACCATATTTTTGTGTTCTTTTGTGTTATCTCCCCAAATTCTGACTGGCCCTTCATGCCATGAAAACATCAGGGACTAAGGGTCAAAGAAGATGTCAAGAGAAAGCTCTTCCTGGAAGTGCAGGACCCTAAATCACAAGGACTTCCCAGGCTGTGACTCACTGGCAATTCCAAGGGTAAGCTACAAAGAGCAGAAATACTGCATCTAAACAGTGGAACAGGCCTCTCACATTTCCCTAAAATGTGACCTCAGTGGTGGCTGCGTGGCTAGGTGGTCACTAGGAACCACTCTTTCCAGTTCTGCTGGGGGAGGATGGGGCGGGGCAGTGCAGTGAGGCTGCAGGAAGACAAGGCTGGAGGAAGAATCCTGCAGTCCTATGTGAAAACAACTGCCTTCATGGCATCAGGGCCCTTACACATGCTCCAGGCCCAGTCGGGGAGGCACCAGCAAGGTCCCAACACCAGGCAAGGGCAGAGGACATGGTAGCCTCATGTATCCAGTGGGCACCTCTACACCCAGCAGGAAACTCCTGGTTTTGGAGAGAGCTCTCCAAACACAGGAGAACAAAAAGCAAAGCATCTGCACAGGCATTTCCCTAAGACACTCCTTTTCTCTCACTTGAGACTAGAATGCCCAAGATATCCCCAGATCTATTCAAAGTGTGCTGTTTAAACCAGTCCCAGCAGTTAGCATCCTGCTTATCCTACTAGATTTGGGAACAAAGAAGAGTCATCACAGACATAGGCTAGAGAGCAGGGAGATTCTCAAGTAAGTATTTATGAAGCAGTCAAACCTTACAGAATAGCCTTATGTTTAAAAAAAAAAAAAGCTAATATCTCTTTGTAGATATGACTATGCACAGCACTTCCATGCTTCCCTAGGACTTGTGAATTAAGACACTCTAGGTAGGTTCAGGGATCAACATTGTGATGATTGCCCAATGTGGATGCATCACCCATGCTTCAAGGCAAGGAGGAGAGTGGAGGCAGCCAGGACTTCCAGCCCTAGGAGCCCTGCCTGGTGGCCTAGTGGCTGAAGAATCTGTCCAGGCCTAGCTTCATGAAAGCAATTTGTGCTCAGGAATATAGTTGGCTCTTGGCCTTTTTCTTGGTGGGCACAACTCTGCAGCAGAAGCGCAGGGCTAATCTGTACCCCAACCCCTAACCCCCAGCCCCTGAGAGTGCAACTGGCATTGACAGTCATGGAGGTAGCCTGGAGTGTCACAGTAATACCAAATAAGCTGTCATTAGGGAAGTCTGCGGCCATCTTATCTGGTACTTCTTCTCTATCTCTCTGCAAACACATGATGGTGGCCATGAGAAAATGAGATCCTTCTCTTCTGTGTGTGTGTACTCCACATTATCTCGGCATCTCAGAGCAAGAGACTATCACTTACATCATTTCACTCTCCCCACACCCAGCGAAAGTGGGTGGCAATCCCAGTTTCCAAAGCGAGTGTCAGAGCAGAGAGGTTAAGCAGCATATTCAGCAGGACCCTGCACAATAGGGCAGGGCTGAGAGGAGAGGCCATGAGGCCTAACCCCTACCCTCCCAGAACAATCTCTAGACACACATGCTCTCGCTGGCCTAGTTTCATCAACTGCTTATCACATACCCCAAGAAAAATATTTCCTTTATAGCTACCCACATCCTTATCAGAAGCACATTCAACAAAATCATCAAAAGAGTGATGACATTTGTGTCTGCATAAAAAGATACTTTCATTTGTTTATTTCATCTAATTCTACAGCCTCAAACAGAACTGGAAATGTCTACAAAACACCTTGGCCTTTATGCTTTGGCATTCCCAGGACGTTCCCTAATCCCTAGTGCTTAATGCCATGGCTGCCAAGATTAATTTCATTTTCTTTCTGTTCAACCTTCCTCTCTTCCCATCAGTCCTCTCTGTACCCTCCTCGTATGCTGAATCCTGCCCATGCTAACTCTTTCAATGGCCTGCCTAAACCATGGCGCTAATTATAGCTTCCCCCTCCTCTATTCAACTTACTCCTCTTTGTCTCTCTCCTCTTCTTCAAAGAGGAAAGAGTCATTGGTGAAGCAGGGAGGAAGGCAGGCTGAGAAGGAATTATTCCAGGAGACTCAGGGACTGAGATAAACAATATGCTCAGAAGCATTTTCCAGATGGCCTAACAGAGACGGCGGATGGTCAGACTCACTTCTCACATAAAGGAGGCCTTGCACAGCACAGGATTTCCCCAACCTTTTCTGGACATGGCCTTGCATGGTCCATGTCTAGACAAGGCTGGGGAAATCCTGCTGCTAAGCACCTGGAGATGTCCACAGTGTGCATGGTGCTCTCACTGTGGTCCACTCAGTCCTCGCCAAAACCCTGGGAGGTGGGCATCATTATCCTCGGATTACAGGTGTGGAAACCCAGCTCCATAAAGTTAACATATCTGTTCAGCAGAATGCTGGGATATGAGCCTACATCTGCTGGCTTTTTTCTCTTCATATCATATCGCAAAAGCATCCATGATTCACCAGACAGAAAGCACAAAAAGCAAACTGTGTGGAAAATAGGAAGAACACCTTTCTATTTAATAGAAAGGCAAAAGACCTCCCAAGGCCAGGTAGAGTGGTGAGTTAAGCAGTGTGAACAGCTGCTGCTGAGGGCCAGCACAGGGGCAGAGACTGCTCAGGTCTGTCATCACCACAGCTGCCATTCACGTTGCCCGCCCAAATGGGTTGCACAAAAGGTAAGTGTGGGAAGGTAGGCCTTTTTATCATATAGTACTTATTTCTATGTTTTAAGTATAAATTGTGTAAAAATGTTGTTAGAAGCAAAAAAAGAAGACTATCTTCTAATTTCTCTTAGAATCAGATAACTTGGGTGTTGGCAAGACCGCTGATACCATCTAACCTCATTTCACAAGCGAGGAAAACAGGGCCATCCAAGGAGGCTGAAAGGCACGCCCAGAATCCCACCACTAGCTGTGAGCAGCACAGCTGCGGCACTCGCTGGGTCCTAGGCCTGCAGAATGAGCATCTACGTCTGTCTTCCTATGATTCATGCTCAAGTCTCTCTTCACACTTGTACCACCAATGAAAACACTAAATCAGCATTTAGAAAGCAAAGAAACACCGAGTGCTGGCTGCAATAAATATGCTGGCACTTGAATGTGGTTTATTCTCTACTGAACTGAATATAAACAGAGGCCTGACATTTTATAGCATTCTTCCATTGCAAAACCTCATGTAAAACTGAACATGATCCCTCGTAATAAAATAATAAACTAATTAAACTCTCAATTTGCCAAGAAAAACTATCCAATTGTAAGGTAAGTTTCTCTGTAAATTTCTAGAAATTCTGGCTAATAAGGGAACATATGATATTTCCCAAGTTAAATTTCTCATCCTCCCTCCATCACCAACCTGTTATTTTTTTCTCTCTGTTTTAACCTCTCTGGCTCCCTTCACAACCTTGTCACTCAGTCATCACTGATTCCTCCCTTGGTTTGGGTGGTCACTTACTCACCAAGTTCTGCTGTCTTCTCATCTGTGTGTCTCCCATTCTCACTTCCATTTGCATTCTGTTAAACCTCCTTTTGTTTTTAAGGTAGCAGAAGGTGGTTTCTTGAAAAGACAACAATCCAGAGAATGCTAGCCAAGCACTTCTATTCTCCATTCCCTCTCTAGAGGACAGACAGCTTTCTCATTATGTAGTTTTACCCATGTGGCTATTTTCAAACCAAATTTTTTTTGCGAAGTAAGTTTCAAAAACTTTTCCAGGCTGGACACAGTGGCTCACACCTGTAATCCCAGCACTTTGGGAGGCTGAGGCAGGTGGATCACCTGAGGTCAGGAGTTCGAGACCAGCCTGGCCAACATGGTGAAACCCCGTATCTACTAAAAATACAAAAATTAGCCAGGCGTGGTAGTGGGCACCTGTGGTCCCAGCTACTTGGGAGACTAAGGCAGGAGAATCGCTTGAGCCCAGGAGGCAGAGGTTGCAGTGAGCAGAGATCGCGCCACTGCACTCTAGCCTGGGTAACAGAGCGAGACTCTGTCTCAAAAAACAAACAAACAAAAAAACCCAAAACAATAAAACCTTTTCCAATTTAGAGAGCAATCAGAATTATAACGTCTTGAGTATTTTCCTTTTGATTTTTTCCCCTAAGAAAAGCACACATCATTTTTGAATGTTTGTGGGGAAAATATGATGTGTCACCCAGTTCTGGGCCTCTTCCCATCTGTACCCTGAGCCCACATGTTCATGTACTCCACAGTCAACACACATCCGCCCCCATCCGCCTCAGCCTAACAAAATGAAGAAATTTACTCAACGACAGGGCTGGCAGCAAATCATTCCCAATGGGGGTCTGGGAACAGACATTTCCAGGAAACAACATCTCATCTCCTGGAAAGGAGTTGGAGCCTCATTTCCCCTTTCCACAAATGCAGTCCTTTTCTTACAGAGGAGGAAGAGGCCATGGGAGCCCGAGCCCCTATCCTGTGGTATATACTCCTGTCTCCTCTCTCTTCTTGTCACCCAAGCCCCTTCAGGACAAAGGAGGGCACACGGGCTGGTTTAATCTGGAAGAGGCTCACTAATTCAGTAAAGGGATGGGTCAAAACTAAATTCATAAATGTTCTTACTTCCAAACAGCTTCTCTTCTAGGGCTCCATATCTCATCTTCCCATCAGTCATTCAAACTAAAACTCTCTGGCTCAGTGTCATCGTGGGTCCCACTCTCCCTCTTTCCTCACCTTCAAAACACTCCTCTGCCTTCTCTTCATTTCCAGCCCCATCACCCCAACCTCCTTCAGGCTCATCCTCTGGCCTGAACTTCCTCTGCTTCTTACTTAGTTGTCCTCATGATACATTTTCTCAAAGCACAGCCCGATCACCCTTAACACTGCCATGTGTACCTAGAATTAAGTTTAAAAAGCACTTCCATATCCTCTCTCACCATGTTACCCTCTGATGAGGAGCACGCAATGCTTCCCTGCTGCTCAGGGGTCTGAGTCCATGAGTCAACATAGGACTTAAAGCAGTCCCCAGTCCTGCCCCCACCGTGCTTCACTGTTTTGCCTCTGGGCCTCTGCTCACCTGCTTTCCTCAGCCCCTCGGATTCTTTCCATCATCACCAGCTGCAAAACACTGCCAGTCTCCCAAGGCTCAGCTCAGATGGAGCCTTTCATGACACTGTAGCCAGTCACTGCTCCCACTCCTGCATCTCCGTGATATTTGGACACTTACAGCATTTCCCACATTTTGCTCCAAGAGATAGCCATGTTTGGCTCCAAGAGGTAACCATCACTATACACACCTCATCAGCCCTATTACACCACACATTCCTAAACGACAGGGTGATTTCTTCATTCATTCAGCATGAATGAATCCACCTGCATTTACCTAGTACCTACTGAATGGTAGGCATTGACTTAGATGCTGGGGACATGGGAAATGAAACATAAGGGGTTGCCTGTGTTACAAAACTGACATTCAGTGGGAAAAAGCGGCAGCAGACCAGTAAGCACATACATAAATGAAGGACGGATTGTGAAAGGTGCTAGGGCAAAAATAAACAGGGGGTTCTGACGGAGACCACTCTAGCAGAAGTGGCATTGGAGGTATATGCTGAAAGCCACAGGAATAATGGTCTGGGCAGCAGAAACAGCAAGTGCTACAGCCCGAGACAGGACAAGCCAGGCATGCTTCAGGGGAAGGAGGGGACAGGGGCTGGTGTGGCTACAGTGACGGAAGCAAGGGGAGGAAAGCTGTAAGAAGCAGCTGGGAGGCCAGGCGCGGTGGCTCACGCCTGTAATCCCAGCACTATGGGAGGCCGAGGCCGGCGGATCACGAGGTCAGGAGATCAAGACCATCCTGGCTAACACGGTGAAACCCCATCTCTACTAAAATACAAAAAAAATTAGCCGGGTATGGTGGCGGACGCCTGTAGTCCCAGCTACTCGGGAGGCTGAGGCAGGAGAATGGCGTGAGCCCGGGAGGCAGAGCTTGCAGTGAGCTGAGATCGCGCCACTACACTCCAGCCTGGGCGACAGAGTGAGACTCCGTCTCAAAAATAAATAAATAAATAAATTAAGTAATTAAATAAAATAGAGCAGCTGGGAGTTAGGCAAAGGCCAGAATATGTAGACCATATAGGACATGGTAAGGAGTTTATATTATATGACAGGAATGTAAAACAGGACAAACATCTGGAAGGCAAAGTGACAATAAAGATCAAAAACCTTAAAACTCCACAGGCCCTTTGAACCACTTACAGGAATACATCCCATGAAATAGACAGAAGTGTGGACAAGTGCAAGGAAACTGCGCGGGGTTATGACAATGACCCCATATGAAAACTTTTAGAGCCTAACTATCCACATGGGGACTGATTAAGTAAATTATGGCACATCCATATATGGCATGTAATGCAGTCTTTTTATTTTTATTTTTTATTTTTTAAGAGACAGGGTCTTGCTATGTTGGCCAAGTTGGTCTTGAACCATTGGCCTCAAGCAATTCTCCTGCCTCAGCCTCCCAAAGGGCTAGGATTACAGGTGTGAGCCACTGCGGCTGGCCAGTAATGCAATCTTTAAAACCGATCTTGCAGAGTATTAATAACATGAGAACTCTTCACAAAGGCTACAAAACAATATATAAAAGCAAAGAAATTATATTAAGCCATATATAATTTTTAAAGAGAAAACTATAAGCACACAGAAAAGAGCCTGGAATGATGATATTCACAATATATTTTTTTCTGGGTAGTGACAATAAGGAGTGCCTCTTTTTTTTTTATTGGTCAAATTGTAGTTGATAAATACACTACACAAACATGTAATACTGCTGTGATAACGAAAAAAGGTTTCAAAAACCCTGTGAGTTACAAGGCACAGCAGAGAGGATATCCCATGAAATCATATAAATAAATAGAGGCTGCCAATCAGGAGGTGGCTGGGGCAATCTTCTGTCTTTTCAGGGAATTTTCAAAGCGAAACAGAAAAACAAACCATAAAAACTCCCTAGAACTTGGGGCAGGAAGTGTGTCATTCCCTTTTTGCTTATCCCTGTGACTCAGCAGTGACTGGAGGCCCCTCTGATCCATGCACGAAGAAGTTAAAGATAGGAGTTCTGAGAGGATGGAGACTTAGAAACCTCACCCAGGAGCTCCCAGCCCCGAGGGGGAAGTTGGGAATGTTGAACTTGGAACTTCTTTTTTTTTTTTTTTTTTGAGATGGCGTCTTGCTTTGTGGCTCAGGCTGGAGTGCAGTGGCGCGATCTCGGCTCACTGCAGCCTCCACCTCCTGGGTTCAGGTGATTTTCCTGCCTCAGCCTCTCGAGTAGCTGGGATTATAGACACTGGCCAACACACCTGGCTAATTTTTGAATTTTTGGTAGAGATGGGGTTTCATCATTGAACCTGGAACTTCTAAGGAAAAAAATATTCTCTATTCTTTTTTAGAGTCATTACAACAGCAACCAACAGTCTTACCTATAATGTTACAAATTAAACATGATTAAGCTTTTTGTCTATTTCCTTTAAATAAGATTTACTTCACAAGACCCAAACCCACTGTTGTTCCAAGCCTTCTTCCCAAACAGGTTTGAAAGTTTAACAAACAGTCTAGACAAGTCTCAACAAGTCTCAGGTATTTTGATCCTGGTTTACACAAGCTCAAATTGAAGGAGTTTTACTGCAGAAGCCCATTCAGCCAATTTATGCCCCTGTTCCCCACTGGGAAGCAAAGATGATTTGGTTCCTGTGTCCCCATCTGGCAGCCTCCTAAGCTCAGCACTCAACAGCCAAAGAACACAGATTACAACTGATTTGCTAACAGAAGCCCACATGCTTCTTTTAGTCCATTTTTAATAACCCTCTGGAAACTACAGAGTGGAGGGAAACATACACAGCACTATAAAATAAAACAGCAACTTTTGACTCTGGAATCATTTACATTTTTAAGGTAAATTAAATTAAAATGTGAGGACATACAATTAAAATCCAGGACCACTGCCTTCCTACCTTTATTTAACAAATATTTATTGAGGCCTTACTGTGCCCTATGTTAGACTCTAGGGTAAATGACAAACAAGTGGCCAGAGGAGTGATGTGTATGTATGCAGGGGGGGGTGGGAATGTGCTTGAGGGAGGCAGATATTTCCGAGAAACTCCAAGAAATGCAGCCAGCGTGGGAACAGGTTATTAAGGATCTTATAAGCCCTGTTAAAAAGTTTAGATTTTATCAAAACTCTAATGAGGCATTTTAAGCAAAGGATGATGCAATCAGATGGACATTTTATGAGGCCAATAGCAGCATAGGATGTTAGACTGGAGAAAGTGTAGGGGGTGCAACTGTCCTTTAAGTAACCTAGGAAAGAGATGGCAGCAGTGGCTTGGTCTTAGTTGGTGGCAGTGCACAGTGACAGGCAGTATATAGAGTGTACAGCTATTCACGGGAGAACTGACTATACTGACAATTGATTGGGCATAGGGGTAAGGCCAGAAGAAGCAGCCTTCCAAGTTTCGAGATAGTTACCTGGGTCATTGACTAAGGGGAAAAGTGAAAGAGAAGGCAAGTTCAGCTTTCTTCACATCAAATTTGAGTTGCCTATGAAACATCAAAGAACATTTTCTAGCTAGACACCCAGGTCTAGAACTTAGACAAGAGCTTGGGCCTGGAATGTAAGTTTGGGAGGCACCGGCATGTAGAGAATCTGAAACCCTAGAAATGCGCGGGGTCACCAGGGAGAGAGTAGAATAAGAAGGGCAGAGAATCCAGGTAGAGCCTAAGAAATACCAACGTTTTGATATTGGACAAAGAGGAAGAAGCCTGCAAAGAAGACCAAGGAGGGGCACAGAGAAAACGGGGAGGAAAATCAGGAAAGTGGATTATGGAGGACCAGTCTGTCTACAGAAATGGGAGCAGCATGGACTCGTTTGGAATGGTCAGGAAGAGAAGTGAAAGGTCCCCACCTAGCACTAAAATGCCAGAGGCTGCTCAACTTCTCCACGCCTGTGTATTTCTGGAGTTATTGGTAAACAGCAGGGGGCCAAATGGGAGGCAGCAAGAAGAGAGCAGGTTCTGAGATAAACTTAGCAGGAGATCCTGGCCATAGCCAGCATGGTCTGCTCAGAGGCTGGAAAAGGGGCCAAGGGCCACAGAAGTGATGAAATGCCAAGGTCCTGGGACCACCCCTCAAGGAGTAGCACTTCATCATTCAGCCACAAGTATGTATAGGTCATTTACTGCGTGTGAGCACTGCTGATGGTGCTGGGGATAGAGCAGTGACAAAAGTTCTAACAAAATAGCTAGAAAAACAGGATTTTGAGTGGAGATAAACGCTGTGGAGGGAAAAAACAAACCAGAGGCAGGGGCTAGAGAGTGGGTGGGAGAGAGGAGCATTTTGGATAGGCTTTCTCCTGGGGTAACATCTGAGCAGAAACCTGAGAAAAATTAGAGTGAGAGCCAAGGAACAATCTATGGGGAAGGGGCTTCCAGGCAGAGGAAGGGGTGTGTGCAAAGGCTCTGAAGTAGGAGGAAAGAGCTTGGGAAGTTTGAGGAACAGCATGGTGGTCAGTGTGGCCTGACTGAGGCAGGAAAGGAGGGAGTGGGAGGAAATTAGGTAGCAGAATTGGGCAGAGGCCACATGAAGGGGAGCCTGTAGCTCCTGGTAAGGAGTGGGGAGTTTGTCCGTTGGAATGGAAAGCCGTGGGGGGTTGGAGCAAGGGAATGACTGTGATCAGCGATAAGACCATTCTCATTGCACAAAGACTGTCTGAGAGTGACAGTGCAAGAGCACAGGGGAGTTAGGAGGCTTCTGAGGCTACCCAGAAGAGAAGTGATGGTGGGAGAAGAAGCAGTGAGATTTAGGATGTGCGTATTTGCTAGGGCAAGTGGAAAGAACTTGCTGCCAGGTGAGCTGTGTGATGAGTGAACAGAGGAATCAGGATGCCTCCTGGGCTTGTGGCCTGAGAGCTGCATGCACGAAAGGCAAACCCAGGAAGGAGCCAGTGTGGGGTAAGGGGCATGCAATCAAGATGCCTATTTCTAGTGGAAATGTAAAACAGACAACAGAATAATCACATCTGGAGTTTGGGAAAAATGTGTTAAATACATTAATTTGGAAGTTATTAGTATTTGGTATTTATCCTCCAGGACTAGAAATCATCCAGATTCTCAATCTTGGCTGTAAGCTGGTATACCCAGTAACAAAATATGAATAAAAAAAACCAATGCAAACCAAAACAAAACAAAAACTGATGCCCACAAGTCTTCCCCAAAGGTTCTCAATTAACTAGACTTGGTATCCAAGTCTAGTCTTTTTTTTGAGATGGAGTCTCGCGGTGTTGCCCAGGCTGGAGTGCAGTGGCTCAATCTCGGCTCACTGCAAGCTCCGCCTCCCGGGTGCACGCCATTCTCCTGCCTCAGCCTCCTGAGTAGCTGGGACTACAGGCACCGGCCACCACGCCCGCCTAGTTTTTTTGTGTTTTTAGTAGAGACGGGGTTTCACCGTGTTAGACAGGATGGCCTCAATCTCCTGACCTTGTGATCCGCCCACCTCGGCCTCCCAGAGTGTTGGGATTACAGGCATGAGCCACCGTGCCCAGCCAAGTCTAGTCTTTTTTAGTTTTTTGTTTTTCGTTTTTTGGTTTTTTTTAGCAGGTTAAGAACCCTAGAGACAGTGTAGTATGGAGAAGAAAGTCAAGGACTAAGCCCTGGGGCAATTCCATCTGTAGAGGCCCTTGGAGAGAACAGTTATTCAGGTAGGAGAAAAAAAGGGGATGTGATGCCCTGGAAGTCAAGTCAGGACAGTGCTTCAAAGGGAAGTGAGGGGGTGGGGGTGGTTACAAGGTCATACTACAAAAAGAAAAAGAAGGGGGCCGGAATGGATGATGCCAACTACTACTGAGAGACTGAAAAAGATGAGGACTAGAACAGGCCATGGGATTTGTTAAAATGGAGGTCTTTGGTGACCTTAACAGAAAGGGTTTTTGAGGAGTAGTGGAGTGGGGAGGGGCAGCAGGAAGGGGAGATTGTACACACCCCAGGAGACAAGTCTTCTAGCAGTTCTGCCAGAATGGGCAGGAGAGAAGTGCCATAGAGCTGGAAGGCTACATTGAATAGAGAAATTTCTTTAACTTGTTTTTTAAGAAGGGTGATAAAAAGGCATGTTCTGATGGTGACAGGGATGTTTCCATAACTGGAAAGAAATTGACGTGCAAGAGAAAGAATATAATTGCAGGAGGACTTGAAGAAGTTGGAGAGAAAAAGCCTTTAGGGACCCTGAACCAATGAATCTGAAATTCCCCAACTGCCAGATGTATCTTCATTTTTCATTTTCCAGGAGATGTAATATGTCCTAAAAATCACAGTCGCTAGATTGAAATCAACCTTAAAAATCATCTAGTCCAACGTCTACTCCCAGTCCACTACTTGAATCCCCTGTGTCCCCTCCCAGTAGTCATCTTGACAACCTCCACTGAAAGGCAATTTCTACACTCCACCCACCCCAACACCAACCCATGGTTCATGATCTCTTCGGACACTCCTTGAACTGAACAGAAATCTGTTTTCCTGTGCTTCAATCCACTGGTTCTGGTGCTGTGCCCTCGGGATACACAGAACATGTCTAATCCCTCTTTCACATCTTTCAAACAAATGAAAACTAGTAACTCCTGTCCCACCTTGTTAATTATGTACTCCCTAAACCAAGCCAGTTCTTTTCACATGTATGGACAAACAGATTCTATTCTAGAAAATATCTAGACATGGGCTACAAATCCACCCCGGCGTTCTTTAACATAAAGAAGGTATTGTCAAGCATAATAGAATAAAAGGTGCACCAATATACATAGAAATAACCCATAATAATCCTGGTTACCAAGAAACCAGAGAGGTTCCAGGCTAGTTGGACTTAATCCACTCAATCCTTAAGCACTCATTTAATTATCTTTCTCTCCATCTTGTTCCCCAATTCTAGCAGAGAACTCTCCCACAACATGTGTGTACGCATACACACCACACACTCAACATATGCACACTCACTCAGACTCTCAGATAGGAGAAAATTTGACCATCAACAGCTGCCGTGTTATTAAGCACACGTTGGAATGTTCTCATTAAATCAAGTTTTTAGGAAAGGGTCTCTACAGTATTAACTGATTATTTTCTCGAAACCTCATGTTGGAATACAAACTCCAAAGCCAGAAGAAAAACCTAAATGTTTACATATCCAAACGGATTATTTTATTTCATCTTATCTTATTTCAGGGACAGGATCTCACTTCATTGCCCAGGCTGAAGTGTAGTAGTGCCATCACAGCTTACTGCAGCCTTGAACTCCTGGGTTCAAGTGACTCTCCCGCCTTCACCTCCCAAAGTGCTGGAATTATAGGTGTCAGCCACCACACCTGGCCAAGAATACTTTTAATGCAATTATAAATTAAGTTAAAAGCACAGTTACAAAAGCCAGGATTAGACTACAATTAAAGTATCCCTTGAATTATGGAGTCACTGCTAATATTCAATGAAGAAACAGGTATGTTGTTCCAAAACTGAAGGAGTATTCATGCCAAATATCATATGAGCTGTTATTCTTCTAGTCTTATTTTAAAACACTCCAACCACTGGAAGTGAAAGGGACCCAAACACGTAAGAGTACTGGCTTAGTGTCTCAAATAACCCTATAATAGGCTAAAACAATTTTTAAAACCAGTATAGTAATTAATGCAAAATGCACATGGTAGGTTCTGAAATGTTTTCTGAATTAATAAACTGCATTACGCTGGAGTCAAGGGTTCATGAGATGGTGAGGAGGAAGGGGAGGAGGGGCAGGAAGAGGGACAGGAGAGGGGAGGGGGCAGGAGGATGCGCGGGGAGGAAGAAGAAAACTGAAAAACTATAACAGGTATCACTCCAGATTCATATGTACATCAATTTAGTTCTAGGCTAGGCACAGTGGCTCATGTCTGTAATCTCAGCATTTTGGGAGACTGAAGCACGAGGTTCACTTGAGTCAAGGAGTTCAAGACCAGCCTGGGCAACATAGAGGAACCCCGTCTCTACAAAAATAAAAAATAAAAAAAATTAGCCAAGCATGATGGCACATGCATATAGTCCCAGCTACACAGGAAGCTGAGGTGGGAGGATTGCTGGAGCCCAGGAGGTCAAGGCTGCAGTGAGCTGTGATCACATTACTGCACTCCAGACTCCAGCCTGGCTAACAGAGGGAGACCTGTCTCAAAAAGAAATCCATTCTAGAACAAAAGGCTGATATAGAGCATTAAAGGTACCACTTGAAATCCCCGTTTAAAGGGACAAACTGAAAAAAAAAAAGAAGTGTCAATCAATCACCTGCAAAAGATCAATGAATTCAGAGCATTTCAAGAGCTGTGACTACTTTGATCAGTTTTGGGGAAGAAAACAGTTTGACTATAATTAATGTTTGACTATAATTAATTAATATAATTAATCAAGGTGGTAAGTCAATTAAATTCACCACCTTGATTAAAGACTAAATTTGACAACTGCATACAAGAAAAAAACACAACTTATTTATGACGAAGATCTTTTATGTGTCCCACACTCTGGAAACGTGGATGTGTCCAAAGGAAATAAAGATCATGATATCAACTATATAAGGTAGGGCTGGGTGCAGGAGCTCATGCCTGTAATCCCAGCACTTTAGGAGCCAAGGCGGGCAGATTACTTGAGGTCAGGAGTTCAAGACCAGCCTGGCCAACATGGTGAAACCCCCGTCTCTACGAAAATTCAAAAATTAGCCAGCATGGTGGCCTGTGCCTATAATCCCAGCTACTTGGGAGGCTGACGCAGGAGAATCATTTGAACCTGGGAGGTGGAGGTTGCAGTGAGCTGAAATCGCGCCATTGCACTCCAGCCTGGGCAACAGAGTGAGACTCCATCTCAAATAATAATAATAATAATTATTATTATCATATAAGGTAAATATTTGATGATAAATATAGGTCAATATAACCTGCTATGAAAGCATCCTGAATATCTCAAAATTAAAGAAAACTGATTTTGATACAACTAAAAAATGCCTTTCTTAGCCTCCCCTTATCTAATCAAAAGGAAGAAAGAATAAAAAGTCTCTACAGCACATAGAATCAGATTTCTTATATAATTTCTTATATAATCACTTTCAAATGGTTCATTCTGTAATTTTAGAAAACTTTATATCAGGCCAAACAATTTAAAAGCGTATTTAAAAATTATTTATTTTGGCTAATTTCTGTTGGTTTAATGTTCTTAACTTGGGTCTTCTTCCAAGCCATTCAACTACAATAAATTTATGGACTACAGGAAGAAGTCCTACCCAAGAAATCGGAACCAGGAGGTGCACCAGCCACAAGGACAGGCCTCCATGATGGCAGACGCAGAAGAGGCTCAAAGGGCAGAGGCAAAACTACTTCCTTTTTATTATCTTGCCGGGTGGCTAAAAATGTAAAGTTCTACATGCTATTATTTCCTCACAACAGGCATATACATTGCTCTGGCATTTCTTTAGCCTGATTTTTCTAGAACATTGTTTCTCAGCCTTGGTTCTACTGATATTTTGGCCCATATAATTGTTATGGGGAGCTGTTGGGTGCATTGTCGGATGCTTTGAAGCATCTCTGTCTTCTACCCACTAGATACCAGCAGCAAACCCCTCCCAGTTTGCTAAAATTGTCTTTGGATATTACCAAATGTCTCTTGCGGGCAGGGCAAAACTGCCCCCAGTTGAGAGCCATGTTCTCGAGCACTGGTTCTTAAATTCGCTACATGTTGGAAGCATCTGAGGAGGTTTTAAAAATACTGATACCTGAGTCTCACCCTCAGAGATTTTGACTTAATTAGTC
Source organism: Pan paniscus (assembly GCF_029289425.2). NCBI lineage: Eukaryota > Metazoa > Chordata > Mammalia > Primates > Hominidae > Pan > Pan paniscus. Next base: position 114,593,151 of record NC_073253.2, on the reverse strand, counting down.
TGGAGTAGGCCTGAGGCACCTGGATTTTTGAAAGAGATTCTAATGTGCAGCCAAGTGTGAGAATCTCTGCCTTAGAGTTTATCAATACCATCAAGTAAGTCATTTAATCAATTTAACCCAACTCAAAAATGCATTGTATCTCTCCACACTAGGGTCTTCTTTATCTTGGTACCAGAATCAACATGATTAGGGGACACAGAAAGAAGTGGAGAAGGCCAGGTGTGACGGCTCACGCCTGTAATCCTAGCACTTTGGGAGGTCGAGATGCGAGGATCACTTGAACCCAGGGGTTCGAAAAGAGCCTAGGCAACATGGCGAAACCGTTTCTTACAAAAAATATGAAACTTAGCTGGGCATGGTGACACATACCTGTGGTTCCAGCTACTCGGGAGACTGAGGTGGGAGGATCGCTTGAGCCCAGGAGTTAGAGGCTGCAGTGAGCTATGATCTCACCACTGCACTTCAGCCTGGGTGACACAGGAAGATCCTGTCTCAAAAAAAAAAAGTGGAAGAACTAGAAAAAGGTCAACTGTAGTTCTAATCTGCAAAGTTCTTTACCCTTTTAGGTGAACAGAAACTAGTGCATAAAAATTTATTTCAGCTTTACCATTGCAACTAAAAACACTCCAGTTTTGGAGATTTAGAAAATAAGCCTCACAGGTAGGAAGACAGAATTACTTCCTCACATGGTAAAATGCCAGCTCTACAAAGACGAAACTCTGGAGCTGCCACCTCTTTAATGGGCACCATTAAACCAGCCTCAGAGAAATGCCAAGTTCATTTAAAATAATAAACAAATCTGTGTGTGTGAAGACACCCAGAGGACCCACACAGGAACTGCAATCAAGACTTCTCTGTGTGTGGGTGGTGGAGGTGGGGTTCATCTTTAGATAGACGACACTACCAGGAACCTGTCAGGAGCTGACAGCAAAGCTTGATTCCTGTAGAAAAGCTCCATGGTCATGAACAGCCCACATGCTTCCCTCCTGCCCATTACACCTCGGGGTCTTCTGCCAGCTTCCTCAGTGTGTTCAACAACACTGGGCCTGATTCCAACTTCTGCAGACAGTGGCACAGCACTGCCCCTGAAGGCACTGTTCCCCTGAGAGCTAGTCTGGCTACAGTATTCTCATCAACTGTGTGCCAATCTACTGGTTATGCCAACACACACTGTTTTTTTGAGTAAGAAAAAAGTAAGGAGACACACACATGCATACACACATAATAAGGATTCTTCTCCCATTTCAGGAATAAGAATTATCAGTAACTTATGGCCAGGCGAGATGGCTAATACCTGTAATCCCAGCACTTTGGGAGGCCAAGATAGGTGGATCATTTGAGGTCAGGAGTTCAAGACCAGCCTGGCCAACATGGTGAAACCCTGTCTCTACTAAAAATACAAAAAATTAGCTGGGCCTTGTGGCGGGCACCTGTAGTCCCAGCTACTCGGGAGGCTGAAGCAGGAGAATGGTGAGAACACAGGAGGCGGAGCTTGTAGTGAGCTGAGATCGCACCACTGCACTCCAGCCTGGGCAACAAAGAGAGACTCCATCTCGAAAAACAAAAAACAAAACAAAAAACCACACGCACACAAAAATTAGCTGGGCGTAGTGGTGAGTGCCTGTGATCCCAGCTACTGGGGAGGCTGAAGCAGCAGAACTGCTTGAACCCGGGAGGTGGAGGCTGCAGTAAGCCGAAATCATGCCACTGCACTCCAGCCTAGGTGACAGAAAATAATAAATAAATAAATAAATAATTGGTAACTTGTAGTAAGTGGTTAGGATGAGTACAGTACTTTACTATGCGCCATACATGCTTTAATCTCACTAACTCCTGACAGCACTGAAAAGCAGGTCCTATTAATGTCCTCATTTTATAGATAAAGTAATTGAGGCTTATGCAGTCTTAAGAAATTTATCCAAGGCAAAGCCAGGACCTGGACCTATTTATCTCTGGCTCCAAAGCTGATGCTTTTAACCACTACACAATACTGTCTCTCTGGTTCTCAAAAACAAAAAAACAAATCCCAATCAGTGATATGAACTCAACTCTACCACCTGTGAGTGTTTCAAGTTCTTACTGATTTGGGTTGGACTAGGTTAGAAGAAAAGTTTGTGGATATGGAGAGGATGCATGATACACAAATTTTGTTCCAGACTCCATCAACAAGACCACAGGGCACTGTGTATGTCTTTGAATCTGTCTGTTTTTTTTGTGTGTGTGCATGTGTATATGACAGAGAGAGGAAACATCTCACAGAACATATGAACATATCCGGGAAAACCTGGTCTTACCACTAGTTTGTAAGTTCCAAGAGGACAGGGACTATTTCTATCAGCATTTATTCAGTCAGCAACTAATACTGAGTGCTTACCACTGGCCAGACCCTGTCCCATGTGCTGCAGATTCACAAATGAACAAAACAGAGGACAGACACGGTTTTTTTGTTTGTTTGTTTGTTTGTTTTTAGAGACAGCATCTCGCTATATTGCCTAGGCTAGATGCGAATTCCTGGGCTCAAGTAATCCTCCTGCCTCAGCCACCCAGGTAGCTGGGATTGTAATGCCAGGCATGTGTCATGACACAGGTCATTCTTAACCAGTAATTATGCTGCCTCTACTAGATTTTATGCTAGTTGCATTTACTCTGTCTATAGCAAGGAAAACTAACTTAATTTTGTTTGTCCCTTTAACCTCAAAACCCACACATGAATGCCTAGTGAATAATAAGCACTTTAATATTTGCCGAATAAATGAATTGGTCAGCAGCATACACTTCAGCATTTAATTCAAAAGCTAAGTTAGATGCAAAATGTTTCATGTGCTTGAGCCTTGTTGCTCCAGCTAGTGTATAAACTTCTTAAACACAAGGATCACATTATGTTTATATGTACCAAATAAAAGCATTCCATCTTAAGGCTGCTTCACAATATACCAGTCCCAGAATTTAAAATAAGCACACATAATTTGTACTTCCATGAAATTATTAAAGGTACTGACAATTCTATTAATAAACATCATTTGTTAAAAAGGAGGCTATCATATTTTGGAAAGTACTAAACTTTAGCAAATGCATATCTTCCCTGTTGTAGGGCATCTTTAAAATAAAAGAAAATGTCAAAGCCCGTGCCTATTATGAGACCCTTAGGAACAGTATAACATCTCTGGATTTGGGGGTTTGGCAGCTCTGGCAATGGTGGTCTCAAGAAAGTGAAAGCAAAACCTACTCCCCTTCCTTCTCTCCTTCCACCCTGGCCCCCAAAGCCTCATGTTTCATTACAAGCTGAGTGCCCTCAGACTTCCAAGTACCTTTAAGGTTTCTGTAAAACTCCTTTGAGTTTGTGGCAGATTTCAAAAAGTGGGCTTTTAAAATAAGCAGAAGAATTTTCTTTGGAGCTGTTAAGTAGTCTTGAACTCAAATATAGATTCTTGGCTTTGAACTAATTATCTATAACAAAAATGACAAATATGAAGCTGACCACTCTTACCCAATTGTTCTGGAAATTTTTGAAGCACTGTCAACCATTTTCACTGCATATAATATCTTCTCAGTGTAATTCTTCCCCATCTTCATTGAGGTTCTTTTAATATAATTTAACCCTTCTTAATACTAAGCCAAGTAAAGATTATAATAATAATCAAAACAAGTATTTGTCTCGGTTTTTATTAGATAGCCTATCTTCCCAAGTACAGATTGTCCTAGTGAACTTCATTTTCTCTTTTAAAAATGTACATTCTATTCAGAATCTACAGAACTTTTAATTACCACATTTGCCTATTCTGCATGATCTGAGAGCTAACCTCTGCCCTTTGGTATTCTTTCACATTTTCCTTCTGAATGTAGATCTTCATATTCTTTTTTTTTTTTTTTGTATTTTTTGCAGAGACAGGGTTTCGCCATATTGCTCAGGGTAGTCTCGAACTCCTGAGCTCAAGGGATCCACCCTGCCTTGGCCTCCCAGTGTGCTGGGATTTCACACGTGAGCCACCGAGCCCATCTACATTCTTATTTCCTAAACTTTTCAAGTTCACACTCTTCCCTTTAAACAAATGTGCCCCCTTTGGCGGTGTCATTTGAGTCCCGGTGTATGTCATTAAGCTTCTTAACCTCAACCACTACTTCCCACTGAAATAACTCTATTTTCTTTTTTTCTAATGAAAAAGTAAGACATTTTCTATGTAAAAATTAAAATATGGTGAGCACTTACCACTTACTATGAGCCAGGCATTGAACTAAGTATTTTTTAATCTTATTTTCATCCTCGTGATATGAGGTCAGTGCTCTGATGAGTTCCATTTTACATAAGAAAGTTGTTAAGCAAATTGCCAAGTTACAATAGCAGAAAGAGCAGAGTCAGAATTTGAATCCAGCTCTGTTTCCAAACCCTGGCTCAAACTGCTGTGTCAAACCAGACTCCTCCCCAATCCATTCCCAGCTAGAATCCCAGATAATAATTTGGTTATTTTTTTCCCCAAAGTTTTAAATATCAAATAAGCATGCCTATCCTTTGCCCTACCACCTTCTTTCTTACTTAAACAGGACCATATTATATACATTAGTTTAAAAGTTAATACTATAGTGTATCTTTCATAGTCAATATATAAAGCTCTTTTCTCTTTCTGTCATGGTTCCACACTAGTCCATCCTGTGGTAGTACTGCAACAAAGTTAACCTTAGTTAAACTAGGTTTGGTTAAATTTGATGAACATTTAGGCTGTTAAGCACCACAGGCCTATGGATACTTTCATTCCTCTGCTTAACACTCAAACTCTATAAACCAGAGCTTTGTCCCTCCTTCACGGGTGAACACCCACAATGTCCCTTCATCAGCACTTCCTAATAATTTTACTCTGCTCTTGCTAATCACCTTATTTGCCCGTTCCATTGATATGAGTTCATTCATTGATTTTTTTTTTTTTTTTTTTTTTTTTTTTTGAGACGGAGTCTCACTCTGTCGCCCAGGCTGGAGTGCAGTGGCGCAATTTTGGCTCACTGCAACCTCCACCTTCTGGGTTCAAGTGATTCTCCTGCCTCAGCCTCCCAAGTAGCTGGGACCACAGGTGCGCCACCACACCCAGTTAATTTTTTGTATTTTTAGTAGAGACGGGGTTTCACCATGTTAGCCAGGATGGTCTCAATCTCCTGACCTCGTGATCCACCTGCCTTGGCCTCCCAAAGTGCTGAGATTACAGGTGTGAGCCACCACGCCCAGCCCATTCATTGGGTTTTTAATATTTATTTGACTGTTCAAAATTCACAGTGCCATTTCAACCTTTTGTTTCCTTTAAAATGAACACCAAGGCCGGGCACAGTAACTCATGCCTGTAATCTCAGCACTTTGGGAGGCCAAGGCAGGAAGATCACTTGAGCCCAAGGGTTCAAGACCAGCTTGGGCATCATAGCAAGACCCCATCTCTATGAAAAATTTTAAAAATTAGCCAGGTGTGGTGGTGTGTACCTATAGTGCCAACTACACTGGGGGCTGAAGTGGGAGGATCGCTCAAGGCCAGGAGGTTGAGGCTGCAGTGAGGTATAATCATGCCATTGCACTCCAGCCTAGGCAACAGAGCAAGACCTTGTCTCAAAAAATAAAACAAAACAAAACAAACAAAAAACAGATAAAATGAACACCAAAACAAAGCTAGGAATATTTAAGGCTTTGGAGTATAATGCTTTTGTTTGAAAACTCTTAAGTAGGTTTTAAGAGTATGGGGAAGGAGAAGGGGACCAGACAGGGGAGAGAAGGGCCAACCCCTGCTCTCAGAGAAATGTATTGATTGATTGATTGATTGGTGGAGTCTCGATCTGTCACCCAAGCTGGAGTGCAGTGGCGCAATCTCCACTCACTGTAACCTCCGCCTCCCCAGTTCAAGCAATTCTCCTGCCTCAGCCTCTCAAGTAACTGGGATTACAGGCACGTGCCACCACACCCAGCTAATTCTTAGTAGAGACAGGGTTTCACCATATTAGCCAGGATGGTGTCAAACTCCTGACCTCAAGTGATCTACCTGCCTCGGCCTCCCAAAGTGCTGGGATTACAGGTGTGAGCCACCGCACCTGGCCTCAAAGCATTTTAATAAGCCTTCAGGACTAGGCTTTGGCCCAGACCAGGTTTCGCTCTCTCTCCTCTCCAAGTTTTCTGAGATCTTCTTCCTTGTCCCTACCGTGAGAGGTGCCCTGTAGTCCTCCAGTGGGCGCTGCCTTGGCCTACAGCCTTTGGCCTTCTCCAGCGAAGTATCCCTGCTGCGGTAACTGTCCTAGGAGAAGTTCAATTTCTGGGAATTAGCACAGAATTCCCTCCACTCAGGGCTCACCCAGGACGACCTTACCATGTTTCTAGCCTCAGCCCAGTGTCTACCAGCCGTAGTACCTCATCTTGTGGAGGTAGTCCGGGGAGCGGAAGAGTGACATCTGTTTCCTAACCTCTACATCTGCAAATGCATCTGAGTTCTGACAGATACAATTAGCCTCAATGTAGCTGATTTCCACAGCTCTAAAAACCATCTCCTTGGGGAAGAAAACCTCTCCCCATAAAAGAAATCAAAGATGGACAGAAGAAGGGAAAAGAACAGCCACTTTTTGAGATCCTACTATGTGACAATGTGCCAGATGTTTTATTCAGGTCTTCCCAGTTGGCCCTCCACAGTCCTATGTGTCTGGTTTTATTTCTTCCCATTTTCAGTGGGAAAACAGTGGCTTAAAGAAGCAAATGACTTGACTAGCCAAAGCCTCACACTTGGGAAGCATTAGAGCTGAAATTCAGGTAATGGTCCACCCCAGACTTCTTGAGCCCACATGTTAACTGCCAATAAGACAAGAGCAGAATTTTCCAACCTGAGGCCCACAGACTCCCTAGCAGCCCCTAGATGGGCTTTGGGGTTATCAGAATGTCCTGAGACTGGGGTGATGTGTCTTTTGTGAGTGGGGAGTCACTCTGAATGCTCCCACATTGCCTCCCCTGCTCCTCCCATAGTCTGAACACCGATGCTTCGATCACGTGCAGAACTACCCACCCTGCTCTTCTGCCATTTCCTCTATTGTTATCTTTTCATTATAGTCTTGAGAGCCATCTTCTTGCCATCTTATTTAAACAACTGTTGAAAGGGAATCACTTTTGGAGAATGTGCTGGAGTGAGCCACAGCTGCCCCTGTGGCAGCTGCCCCTGTGACAAGCATCACCACCCTCAAGCTTTCATCAGATTCTCAAAAGGGTCCAGAAACCAAAAAAGGATTGAAATCTAGTCAGGAACACTTCTACAGTCTTTTTTTCCTTTAACAAATAAAAACTAAAAATGCTGCTGAAAGTATGGTAAGTGTCTTCCAAAGGTGTCCATTCAGAGATGCAGAGGCACCCACAGAAAAGCCCTCAAGTGACCACATTTCATCTTGGCACAATAAAATTATTATTTGTCACTGAAGGTGAGAAAGTAGAATACCAATGCATGTTGCAGAGGCTTTTAACACAGAGGAAGGAAGTTGTGGTTTGAGTCGAGGAGGAAACTGCAGAAAAGGTCTTTGATCTTTGTATTTCACAAAAAGCAACTGAAAATGTAAATAACTGTCTCCTTCAATGCCACTTGACAGTTAACAAGAAACAGTTTAGCAATTTTATCACATATATGCACAACTGCTTTTGCCTTTTTACCAGGCTATGATAGATAACTGGAGAGAGCATGAGTCAAATGGAGCAACGAGGAGCACGCTGGCTCAGATGCTCTTCCAGTGCAATATCAGAATGGTCTTTTTTTTTTTTTTTTTGAGATGGAGTCTCACTCTGCAACCCAGGCTGGAGTGCAGTGGCACAATCTTGGCTCACTCTGCCACCTGGGTTCAAAAGATTCTCCTGCCTCAGCCTCCCGAGTAGCTGGGATTACAGGCACCTGCCACTGCACCTGGCTAATTTTTGTAGTTTTAGTAGAGATGGGGTTTCACCATCCTGAAAGGCTAGTCTTCAACTCCTGACCTCATGATCTACCCGCCTCGGCCTCCCAAAGTGGTGGATTACAGGCGTGAGCCACTGTGCCCAGCCTAGAATGGTCTTAAGAAAGACCAAAAAAGCTTATACAGTCAAGATCATTTATTAAGTGCCAACTGTTTAAGACCTCCTCCCAAGGCCAATCCTGATGCAATGGAAACCTTTCAGTGCCAAGAGGCAGGAAGGCACAGCCTACATGATGCACTGCACACACAGCTGGGCAACCAAAAAAAAAAAAAAAAAAAAGGTGGGAAATGTAGAAGAGAGAAAAATATAGATTTCAAATCTAATTAAACAGAAAGAGAGAAACAGATGTGAGGGACAAAACTTGCCAACACCAAGCCCTTGGGAAATGATACAGATTACCCTAGGAGAGTTCACAGGCAGCAGACTTCTGGAAAACCTGCAGGAAAGAGGGAATGCTGTCATTTGCAAGAACGCTATCAGTTCACAACTAGTGTGCCTTCCTGTAATATTTATGTAATAATATTATTTTAATATCAATTATCAGTTGGGCAAGAGGTGCAAAATGCCACATGTTGCACCACAAGAAGTTTGCTCATCTGTAAATTACAGGGGTTAGAATAAACTAACTTCTCTAAGTAACATGATATTAGTATTTTTCAAGGTGCTGTTTGTGATTTGATTTTTCCTTGCAATGAGGCTCTTTAGCAAATGAAGGCTGGCTTTTAAATCACATGTGCAGACTCCAAAGGACAGTACTAGCTACTGATAAACATGGGGTGTCTGCAAAACTCTGGCTTGTTTCCAAGATTGCTCCAATGGGAAAACAATTAAAACCACATTTTCACTATTAAATTAGAATAATTTCCAAATAAATCTTGAAGGATATATATATATATATACACACAGTCTTACTAAAATAGACTTGCATTTCCATGATTCTAAAATACCATTGGTTGTAAGATGCACAATTTAACAGCAGAATTTTTTGGGGAAAAGACTGTAGTATTATCTGTGCACCTGCATTATACAACATATCTCCAATTGAGAATTGTTAAAAAATGAAAAATATGCACCTTAGAATTGAAACACGATGGTATGAATGGATACATAGAGATGCTTAACTATATGTATCTATCCATCTTTCCAGAAATTTTTCTCTACAAGGAACCTTGGCAGAAGCTGCTCATTTGTGTGTTTGGTTTCTTTCTAACACTGAAAAACACAGAAGCTAGCAAAAGATTTTTTTAAGTTGTACAAAAAAAGTACTGTATGTACACCTTCTGACTCAGCAATTACACTTCCAGAAACTTATAAATATAATTGCTTGTATGTAATGACATACAAACATGGTTGTTTATTGCAGCATTATTTATAATATAAAAATCAGTAAAGAACAAGAATGTTCAACAATAAGCGAATTCTTAAATAAACCATAGTATATTTGTGGACTTTGAATACAGAATACATATCTTAATATGGATTTAGAATATGGAATACTATGAAAGAAAAAGAATGAAGTAGATTTCTCTCCTTCCTAATATGAACTGATGTTCAAAGTATTTAATGTGGAAAAAAGGCGAGTCCCAAAGAGTAATTTTCTGTATGTCATCAACTATAAAATATACATCATTTCATATTTTAACATATTTGAAATTGGGGTGTACCAATCAATAGCATCTTAAGAGTCCACAAAAAACAGTAGTTTGATCCTATTTGTACATATATGTATGAAATGTGCATGCCTTAATATGCATAGGAAATTTCTGGGAAGCTACTTTTAACTGTAAAGTAGAAAAAGAGAAAGATGTCTTATTTGTTTTATTTTACTTTACCCTACAGCCTTTATTTAAGTATGAGGTGTTTCCTTGAATATATATTACTTCTGAAACCAACCAACCAACCAACAAAGTATAAACCATTCTAGGCTCCTAAAAGGTAATGGCTTGGATAATCACTGGGACAGGGTATCCCTTTTGGGAAAATCACTCCTAGGAAAATTTTTTATTCATTAAAAAACATATTTCATAAAAAAATAAAAAGCAAGGCCAGGCACGGTGGCATGTGCCCATAGTCCCAGCTACTTGGGAGGCCAAGACAGGAGGATTGCTTGAGCCCAGAAGTTCTGGGCTGTATGACGATCAGGTGTCCACACTAAGTTCAGCATCAATATGGTGACCTCCCAGGAGCAGGGGACCCACCAGGTTGCCTAAGGAGGGTAGAACCAGCCCAGGTCAGAAACAGAGCAGATCAAAACCCTGTGCTGATCAGTAGTGGGATTGCGCCTATGAACAGCCACTGCTCTCCAGTCTGGGAAACATAGAGACACCCCATCTTGGGGGGGAAAAAAAAAAAAAGAAAGAAAGAAAAAAGAAAAGAGAAAAGCAAAGCAAAGCAAAGCAAGGATCAAAGAAGGAAATGTAAGGATCAAAGAAAGAAGACATTCACTAGGAGATCCTAAGCACCTAGCTCTTCTGCTTCTTTTCTGTTTTCTGATCATTTAGGCAAGTTTTGCCAAAAGGTATAGCTTGTTCTCCACGCTAGAGGTAGAGGGGGTTGGTAATTCAGAGGAATTCATAGGAAGTCCTGTTATCTGGGAGGATGGAGGTGTGAAACAGCAATATAGTCTCCTTATCTGGGAGGTGGTGGGCAGGGGGGTTGAGGGCAGGGCGGCGCACGCAGTCCGTTACAAGGCCAACCACACGCAACACTGGAGGGTGGCCAGAAGGATCTGGAGCCAGGTGCACGGCACAGGTAAGTGGGAACCCTCAAGAGCCCTCAGAGGATGGAGATTTTAGGGCAGTGTTGCTCATCCTGTGGCCCTCCATCCAAGAATGAACAAGGGACCCTTATTAACATGCAGGTTCCTCTGGCCTACCCATACCTCAGCAAAGTAATTTCCATAAACATTCCAACAGTATACCTGAGCTATCATGATTGGGATATTTGTAATGTGTCATTTATAAAGCGAGGTCTAGAAATTTAGATAACCTTTATAAAGTGCAAAAAGTAGATTTGAGGCAATGGAGTTTAACAAATTTTGTTTCAAATGACTTAAAAAAAAAACTCTTTACAGATGGGATCTCACTGTGTTGCCAGGCTGCAGTGCAATGGCTATTCAAAGGTGTGATCAAGTGCACTACAGCCTTGAACTCCTGGGCTCATGTGATCCTCCTGACTCAGCCTTCCGAGCAGCTGGGACTACAGGTGTACACCACCACACCCAGGCCCAAATGACCTTTAAAATTAGAATTGATATGACCACTCAAATAAAATGCATCTACATATTCTCAGATTAAAGCCTATATATTTTAATAGTTGTTAGAAACTGAAACAGATATTTGGAAATTTCATCTCCTCCTTGAGAACTAGAAAATATGTATCTTTCCCAACATATTCAATTAAGAAAATAGTCATTTGAAAAATCAGTTCATTTTTGAGCGGAGGAAGCCCGAAAATGACTATCAAAGAGGTTTTTTAAGATACCCCATATTTTCTGAAACCTTTTATTTTCCTTTGTAAATCAGCTTATTTAGATTCTGCTTACAGAGTGATCTTATAACTGGGAGTTCACAGCGCTGGAATCTACACTTCCAATAGCTCTTCCTCTGTTATTCCAGCTTGGAGTTTACAGATTGACGTTCACCTCCCTCCTCCCTCCCAGGAATGTGGTATTTTCTCTTTATGTCAAGCAGAATGCAGATTACACTGACTCATTCATAAATGATTTTAATTATATATCATTTTTCAGATAATTTTCACCTCACCATTCTTTTGGGACTTTTCTGTTCTGGTACAATGCAGCTTCAAACACAGAGTTAGAATTTATCACTTCAATCAATTTGTATTAAACAGAAATATGCTGATTTGCTTCCTGATGCATCCAAAAGGGAAACCTGTGCTACACAGTTGATATAGAAGATAACTGAAAATAATTTCTAAAAGGATAGTATCAGTTTCACTGACAGGAAATTATCCTCTGGAAAGAAAACAGGAACAGTTATGTTACTTTCATCTCATAGAAGTGAGCTCATGCAATCGTGGTCTTTGCACAACATTCCCAACCAGAGAGTAACTGTGAGGACTAGGCATCATATTCAGGTAATTATAAGGTGCAAGTTTTAAGGACTTTGCCTATGGTGTGTGCATGGTAGCAGGGAAGGGGATCAGGTTTCCCTGTGGGTCATTGAGGGACCATTGTAGGGAATTGTGTGTTTAGTTTAGAGGTAAGAAACAGTTCAGAATGGCAAAAGCACAGAGTGAGTGCCTTTGGAAAAGCAGGAGGAGATGAGGCTGCAAAGCTGGACAGGAACCAGATAAAGAGGCCTTTAATACGTTTGGTGAAGGAGTTTGAACTTGATTCTGAAAGCAGGAGGAGCACTTTTAAGAATTTCAAGCTGGGTTAGCCAAGCCACCTGTAATCCCAGCTACACAGGAGGTCGCGGCAGGAGGACCACTTGAGGCCAGGTATTTGGGGCTGCAGTGAGCTATGATCATGCCACTACACTCCAGCCTGGGCAACAGAGCAAGACCGTATCTCTACAAAAAATAAAAATTAAATTTAAATTTGAAAAAAAGGAAAAAAGAAAATCAAAAAGAATTTCAAGCTGAGGAATGACAGGATCCGATCTGTATCGTAGAAAGATCGCTCAAGCCATAAGAAAGGAGACTCAGGAGGGCAGTCACTCCATTTATACTCAGAAGACAGAGGGAGAAAAGGCTGAGAAAACCTCCATTCAAATACTGACATTTAGAACTCACTTACCGTGTATGTTTACTTAGGTAAAATATTTCACCCCTTTACAATAGTGGGGAACTATCGCACAAGGTTCTAGAAATTAAGTGTGGCTGTTTCATATTTACTTCTTACTATTGGGTTCACTTAAACAATGTGACTAAAGAACTGGGAAGGGGAACCATCTCATGAATTTGTGTGGCCCTGCTTGGAAGAGGCTCTCTCTGTCTCCCTGTTGTTTGCGTTGCTGCTCATGGTTACTGCATGAAACTTCTACTTGAATTCAACTTGTTTTTATTTTATGTTCTACTTGTCTGAAGCAAGCATTCAACCTTTCCGGTTAATATGCCATTACATATCTTTTTGGATCTACTACACCCACTTCTACCCAAATGATAAGGGAAGCAAAAGCCCTGTCACCAACCTTTGAGAGCTCTGAGGTGCAAGTCAAGGTGTGTAGCTTTACTGACCCACAAGAGGCACAAGTCCATCTAACTGAGCCCATTACAGAGCACACAGCACTGCTCATACTGTACCAGGAATGAGAGAGTAGAGGGAGAAGGAAGGAGGTGAAACACCTTCTGCATAACATGTTGTCAGTGGCAAAACATTAACTGAGACCCAAGCCTCTGACTTCCAAACTCTGAGCATTTTCTAGATGACATACACTTTAAACAAAACACAGTACTCATTAAAGTAAGCATATTCTTCATGACCTCACTGGCATGGGTAATGGAAAACCAAGAAGTTATCTCTAATTGAATTGGAATGTTTACACTGGCTGCATAGCTGCTCCCCTAAAGGAATCTGTGGGGAAACCAGGCTCTGGTTTCCTCATTTCCTAGTGTGTGGTTTTTTCAGGGCACTAGGCACATGAAGGGAGTCTTTCTAACAGGAAGGAGGAGCTGAAGAGTGTGTCAGACATGAAAGGTCCTTCCAAGCAAAGTTCTAACACATGATAAAATCAAATGAATGACGGCAGAAATTGTACTTCTAATGGCTGACTGCGTAACAATTCGCAATAATGTCTCCACTCAGGAGTGGGAAATCTCAATTAGGAAGCATCTCTCCTTCAACAATGATGCAAAATTAGGGCAGAGAGAAATTCCAGGAATATATAAAAAGCATTCTCCTTTTCATCTCAGCATATGATAAGAGAGTTTGCTGTTTGGGGTTTTTGCTTGTTTTGTCAGGTGAACGATCTTAGGTCATAAGCTTTAAGTGTTAATTATGGATGGAAATTAACGCACTGATCCAGCTAACCTAATGAAAAGATGATGGTCAAGTGAGCAACACCCTCCAGATGAGCTCATGAAATGTCCACTGAAAGACTGTGGGGTAAAAGGAGAGGCAGAAGATGATGTTATTCAATATGATAAAGGTGAATAATTTGATAGTTCAGCAGAGCCAATTCTCAAGAGAAAAACAAATCAATTTCAAAACATCCTTCCCAAAGACAGGTGAATTTTTACTTTTACATTTACCCAGTGACTAGCTGAAAACATACTAGAAGCAGAGGAGAAAATGGGATTCTAGCAGGAAACATACTAAAAATAGAGGAGAAAAAAACTATTTAGTGTTCTCTAGAAATCATTTTCTCTAATAAAAGGATGTCCATATTTCTGGATTCTCTCTCTTGGAATGTAAGTTTTTTGAGGTTGTCACCCTTGAGAGCACAGATCTTCTATCTCATAAAGTACCAGTGAGCAGTTACAGGGAAGCTATACCTTAAAACCAAATTCAACAGGTGGTTTGAAGGTCAAGTTCAATGCACTGGCCAGTTAGCCTGACCCCAACTAGGACAACTAAATAATGGTCCTATGATTCAAAATATCTGGTGAGTGAATAACCAACTCCTCCCTTATTTGCTAAGAGATGGGGACTTAAACAACTAAAACTATTTCAGAGCATGACAGGACCTTGGAAATTATGTAATCAAAGTGGTACCTTCATTCCTGAAGATAAACTAGAAAATTCTTAGGAACATCTGTTTCACACATCTCCAGTTCCTAGACTTTCATTTCTCCCATATCTTCCCCAATACAAAAAAGTTAAATGAGATCTTGGAGTAGGGAAGGTATAGTGGGAATATCCTGAGTATCTGGGTTGGCACTTGGAATATATTTTATCCTAAGAAACAGGACTACGTTTCTGGTCCATTACAAATATGTGCCTTAATACTTCCAGGTTGATTCCTGGTTGTTTTTTTCACATAGAGATGACTTGTTAAATGTATTTTTATTTTCTATCTTTAAGATTGTTCATTTCAAAAATCATAAATCACAGTTCTATAAAAAAGTTAATTCCACTCATATTCCCTGAGGGCCTACCTCGTGCTAGACTCAGACCTGAGTAATGAGATATAGATGGGACTCCAATGTCTCCAGCCTGAAGGAGCTATGGCATATAAATAATGGCAAAACCACATATAATCAAGGTGTGCAGAAAGTGTCATGAAAACCCAGGGAAAGAAGCAGCTGCTGCTGCTGAGAGAGGACTGGAGAAGGCTTCCCATAGGAGATGATTTTTTTTTTTAATTGGGGCTTTGAAGACTGAATAGGATCTGGCCAGTAAAGAAGGGGGACAAGGGAACTATAGTCACTGGGAACAAGCCAACTGACAGAGGGGTAAGAATTGTGGAATATTCTAGATGGCATAAGCATAGAGTGCCCAATGGGGAACAATAGAAGGGAGGATAGAAAAACAGCATGAAGGAAGACATGAAGAGCTCTGAACACCAAACTACGAAGCTCAAATTTTAATCTGTAGGAATGTAAGGCCATTTCATTGAGAGTTTTTACATAAGAAGTAATGCAACTGGGTGGCAAGTCCAGGAATGAACCGGAAGCTGGGAGACTGGTTAGGAGACTTATGATAATCTTGCCAATGAATAAGGATCTGAATTCTGAATTGCAAACAACTGTTTCCACTACCTTCAAATCAAAGCTTGGGGCCCACTTGTAATGTTTTTAGCGTGAGGCACCCTAAAACTGTGCCTCGGAGACGGTCACTGCCTTTAACTCCCATCTGCACCTGCAATTCTTCCCTCTAGGAAAATATCACCTCCTCTTTCTCACCTACCTCACATAGATTCCATAAAGAAAGCATAACACATAGGTTAAACTGAAATTTGTGGGGAAAAGGCTTTTAATGAAAAGTATGTTCCAATGCAACCATAAAGGGGTAACAGCATAGCCTGTAGAGTCAAGCAGTGCCAGCACTAACAGTGACTAGCTGCTGGATCTCAGGCAAGTTATTCAGTTTCTCTGTGCCTCAACCCTCCTCATTGCAAAACGGGAACAAAAAACTACCTTTTTAAGAATGTTAATTATGAGACTGGAAAACAGATCTTTAGACAAGTACATAGTAAGCAAGAAAAAATGGTAACTATCACTCTTTTATATGCTTTGACAATAGACTGAGTCAGGAATGCAATATCGCTTCTAAGTTGCAAGGACATGCAAAAAAATTCCATTACTCAGTGCTTTTACAAATAACATTTGTTTTAGATGGTCTACTTTTTTAAGATTAAAGATTCTCCTGTAAAGCAGTAAAGCTCACTGTAATTTTACCCTTTCTAAAATGTACCACACTTAAAGAGAATACGCTGAACCAAATTTAACCTTCTTTCTGAGGATGTGATTACCATGATTTTCTCAAGTTCCTGCTAAGAAGGTACTGGGGGTGGCAGCCAAGATGGCTGAATAGGAACAGCTCCAGTCTACAGCTCCCGGCGTGAGCGACACAGAAGACGGGTGATTTCTGCATTTCCATCTGAGGTACCAGGTTCATCTCATTAGGGAGTGCCAGATAGTGGGCACAGGACAGTGGGTGCAGCGCACCGTGCGCGAGCCGAAGCAGGGCAAGGCATTGCCTCACTCTGGAAGCACAAGGGGTCAGGGAGTTCCCTTTCCTAGGCAAAGAAAGGGGTGACAGACGGCACCTGGAAAATCAAGTCACTCCCACCCTAATACTGCGCTTTTCCGACGGGCCTAAAAAACGGTGCACCAAGAGATCATATCCCGCACCTGACTCAGAGGGTCCTACGCCCACGGAGTCTTGCTGATTGCTAGCACAGCAGTCTGAGATCAAACTGCAAGGCAGCAGCGAGGCTGGGGGAGGGGCGCCCGCCATTTCCCAGGCTTGCTTAGGTAAACAAAGCAGCCAGGAAGCTCGAACTGGGTGGAGCCCACCACAGCTCAAGGAGGCCTGCCTGCCTCTGTAGACTCCACCTCTGGGGGCAGGGCACGACAAACAAAAAGCAGTAACCTCTGCAGACTTAAATGTCCCTGTCTGACAGCTTTGAAGAGAGCAGTGGTTCTCCCAGCATGCAGCTGGAGATCTGAGAACGGGCAGACTGCCTCCTCAAGAGGGTCCCTGACCCTTGACCCCCAAGCAGCCTAACTGGGAGGCACCCCCCAGTAGAGGCAGACTGACACCTCACACGGCCAGGTACTCCTCTGAGACAAAACTTCCAGAGGAACTATCAGACAGCAGCATTGCGGTTCACGAAAATCCACTGTTCTGCAGCCACTGCTGCTGATACCCAGGCAAACAGGGTCTGGAGTGGACCTCTAGCAAACTCCAACAGACCTGCAGCTGAGGGTCCTGACTGTTAGAAGGAAAACAAACAAACAGAAAGGACATCCACACCAAAAACCCATCTGTACATCACCATCATCAAAGACCAAAAGTAGAAAAAACCACAAAGATGGGGAAAAAACAGAGCAGAAAAACTGGAAACTCTAAAAAGCAGAGCGCCTCTCCTCCTCCAAAGGAATGCAGTTCCTCACCAGGAATGGAACAAAGCTGGATGGAGAATGACTTTGATGAGGTGAGAGAAGAAGGCTTCAGACGATCAAACTCCTCTGAGCTACAGGAGGAAATTCAAACCAAAGGCAAAGAAGTTAAAAACTTTGAAAAAAATTTAGACGAATGTATAACTAGAATAACCAATACAGAGAAGTGCTTAAAGGAGTTGATGGAGCTGAAAGCCAAGGCTTGAGAACTACATGAAGAATGCAGAAGCCTCAGGAGCTGATGCGATCAACTGGAAGAAAGGGTATCAGTGATGGAAGATGAAATGAATGAAATGAAGTGAGAAGGGAAGTTTAGAGAAAAAAGAATAAAAAGAAACGAACAAAGCCTCTAAGAAATATGGGACTATGTGAAAAGACCAAATCTACGTCTGATTGGTGTACCTGAAAGTGACGGGGAGAATGGAACCTAGTTGGAAAACACTCTGCAGGATAGTATCCAGGAGAACTTCCCCAATCTAGCAAGGCAGGCCAACATTCAGATTCAGGAAATACAGAGAACGCCACAAAGATAATCCTCGAGAAGAGCAACTCCAAGACACATAATTGTCAGATTCACCAAAGTTGAAATGAAGGAAAAAATGTTAAGGGCAGCCAGAGAGAAAGGTCGGGTTACCCACAAAGGGAAGCCCATCAGACTAACAGCTGATCTCTCGGCAGAAACTCTACACTCCAGAAGAGACTGGGGGCCAATATTCAACATTCTTAAAGAAAAGAATTTTCAACCCAGAATTTCATATCCAGCCAAACTAAGCTTCATAAGTGAAGGAGAAATAAAATCCTTTACAGACAAGCAAATGCTGAGAGATTTTGTCACCACCAGGCCTGCCCTAAAAGAGCTCCTGAAGGAAGCGCTAAACATGGAAAGGAACAACTGGTACCAGCCACTGCAAAATCATGCCAAATTGTAAAGACCATCGAGGCTAGGAAGAAACTGCATCAACTAACGAGCAAAATCACCAGCTAACATCATAATGACAGGATCAAATTCACACATAACAATATTAATCTTAAATGTAAATGGACTAAATGCTCCAATTAAAAGACATAGACTGGCAAATTGGATAAAGAGTCAAGACCCATCAGTGTGCTGTATTCAGGAAACCCATCTCCTGTGCAGAGACACACATAGGCTCAAAATAAAAGGATGGAGGAAGATCTACCAAGCAAATGGAAAACAAAAAAAGGCAGGGGTTGCAATCCTAGTCTTGGATAAAAAAGACTTTAAACCAACAAAGATCAAAAGAGACAAAGAAGGCCATTACACAATGGTAAAGGGATCAATTCAAGAAGAAGAGCTAACTATCCTAAATACATATGTGCCCAATACAGGAGCACCCACATTCATAAAGCAAGTCCTGAGTGACCTACAAAGAGACTTAGACTCCCACACAATAATAATGGGAGACTTTAACACCCCACTGTCAACATTAGACAGATCAACAAGACAGAAAGTTAACAAGTTTACCCAGGAATTGAGCTCAGCTCTGCACCAAGCGGACCTAATAGACATCTACAGAACTCTCCACCCCGAATCAACAGAATATACATTTTTTTCAGCACCACACCACACCTATTCCAAAATTGACCACATAGTTGGAAGTAAAGCTCTCCTCAGCAAACGTAAAAGAACAGAAATTATAACAAACTGTCTCTCAGACCACACTGCAATCAAACTAGAACTCAGGATTAAGAAACTCACTCAAAACCGCTCAACTACATGGAAACTGAACAACCTGCTCCTGAATGACTACTGGGTACATAATGAAATGAAGGCAGAAATAAAGATGTTCTTTGAAACCAACGAGAACAAAGACAAAACATACCAGAATCTCTGGGACACTTTCAAAGCAGTGTGTAGAGGGAAATTTATAGCACTAAATGCCCACAAGAGAAAGCAGGAAAGATCCAAAATTGACACCCTAACATCACAATTAAAAGAACTAGAAAAGCAAGAGCAAACACATTCAAAAGCTAGCAGAAGGCAAGACATAACTAAAATCAGAGCAGAACTGAAGGAAACAGAGACACAAAAAACCCTTCAAAAAATTAATGAATCCAGGAGCTGGTTTTTTGAAAGGATCAACAAAATTGATAGATTGCTAGCAAGACTAATAAAGAAAAAAAGAGAGAAGAATCAAATAGACGCAATAAAAAATGATAAAGGGGATATCACCACCGATCCCACAGAAATACAAACTACCATCAGAGAATACTACAAACACCTCTACGCAAATAAACTAGAAAATCTTGAAGAAATGGATAAATTCCTCGACACATACACCCTCCCAAGACTAAACCAGGAAGAAGTTGAATCTCTGAATAGACCAATAACAGGCTCTGAAATTGTGGCAATAATCAATAGCTTACCAACCAAAAAGAGTCCAGGACCAGATGGATTCACAGCCGAATTCTACCAGAGGTACAAGGAGGAACTGGGACCATTCCTTCTGAAGCTATTCCAATCAATAGAAAAAGAGGGAATCCTCCCTAACTCGTTTTATGAGGCCAGCATCATCCTGATACCAAAGCCGGGCACAGGCACAACCAAAAAAGAGAATTTTAGACCAATATCCTTGATGCACATTGACGCAAAAATCCTCAATAAAATACTGGCAAACCAAATCCAACAGCACATCAAAAAGCTTATCCACCATGATCAAGTGGGCTTCATCCCTGGGATGAAAGGCTGGTTCAATATACGCAAATCAATAAATGTAATCCAGCATATAAACAGAACCAAAGACAAAAACCACATGATTATCTCAATACATGCAGAAAAGGCCTTTGACAAAATTGAACAACCCTTCATGCTAAAAACTCTCAATAAATTAGGTATTGATGGGACGTAACTCAAAATAATAAGAGCTATCTATGACAAATCCAGAGCCAATATCATACTGAATGGGCAAAAACTGGAAGCTTTCCCTTTGAAAACTGCCACAAGACAGGGATGCCCTCTCTCACCACTCCTATTCAACATAGTGTTGGAAGTTCTGGCCAGGGCAATTAGGCAGAAGAAGGAAATAAAGGGTATTCAATTAGGAAAAGAGGAAGTCAAATTGTCCCTGTTTGCAGATGACATGATCGTATATCTAGAAAACCCCATTGTCTCAGCCCAAAATCTCCTTAAGCTGATAAGCAACTTCAGCAAAGTCTCAGGATACACAATCAATGTACAAAAATCACAAGCATTCTTATACACCAATAACAGACAAACAGAGAGCCAAATCATGAGTGAACTCCCATTCACAATTGCTTCAAAGAGAAGAAAATACCTAGGAATCCAACTTACAAGGGACGTGAAGGACCTCTTCAAGGAGAACTACAAACCACTGCTCAATGAAATAAAAGAGGATACAAACAAATGGAAGAACATTCCATGCTCATGGGTAGGAAGAATCAACATCATGAAAATGGCCATACTGCCCAAGGTAATTTATAGATTCAATGCCATCCCCATCAAGCTACCAATGACTTTCTTCACAGAATTGGAAAAAACTACTTTAAAGTTCATATGGAACCAAAAAAGAGCCTGCATCGCCAAGTCAATCCTAAGCCAAAAGAACAAAGCTGGAGACATCACGCTACCTGACTTCAAACTATACTACAAGGCTACAATAACCAAAACAGCATGGCACTGGTACGAAAACAGAGATATAGATCAATGGAACAGAACAGAGCCCTCAGAAATAACGCCGCATATCTACAACTATCTGATCTTTGACAAACCTGAGATAAACAAGCAATGGGGAAAGGATTCCCTATTTAATAAATGGCACTGGGAAAACTGGCTAGCCATATGTAGAAAGCTGAAACTGGATCCCTTCCTTACACCTTATACAAAAATTAATTCAAGATGGATTAAACATTAGACCTATAGGTCTAACGTTAGACTAAACGTTAGACCTAAAACCATAAAATCCCTAGAAGAAAACCTAGGCATTACCATTGAGGACATAGGCACGGGCAAGGACTTCATGTCTAAAACACCAAAAGCAATGGCAACAAAATTCAAAATTGACAAATGGGATCTAATTAAAGTAAAGAGCTTCTGCACAGCAAAAGAAACTACCATCAGAGTGAACAGGCAACCCACAAAATGGGAGAAAATGTTCGCAACCTACTCATCTGACAAAGGGCTAATATCCAGAATCTACAAGGAACTCAAACAAATTTACAAGAGAAAAATAAACAACCCCATCAAAAAGTGGGCAAAGGACATGAACAGACACTTCTCAAAAGAAGACATTTATGCAGCCAAAAGACACATGAAAAAATGCTCACCATCACTGGCCATCAGAGAAATGCAAATCAAAACCACAATAAGATACCATCTCACACTAGTTAGAATGGCAATCATTAAAAAGTCAGGAAACAACAGGTGCTGGAGAGGATGTGGAGAGGATGTGGAGTCCCACTGTTGGTGGGACTGTAAACTAGTTCTACCATTGTGGAAGTCAGTGTGGCGATTCCTCAGGGATCTAGATCTAGAAATACCATTTGACCCAGCCATCCATTACTGGGTATATACCCAAAGGACTATAAATCATGCTGCTATAAAGACACATGCACACGTATGTTTATTGCGGCACTATTCACAATAGCAAAGACTTGGAACCAACCCAAATGTCCAACAATGATAGACTGGATTAAGAAAATGTGGCACATATACACCAGGGAATACTATGCAGCCATAAAAAATGATGAGCTCATGTTCTTTGTAGGGACATGGATGAAACTGGAAATCATCATTCTCAGTAAACTATTGCAAGGACAAAAAACCAAACACTGCATGTTCTCACTCATAGGTGGGAATTGAACAATGAGAACACATGGACACGGGAAGGGGAACATCACACTCTGGGGACTGTTGTGGGGTGGGGGGAGGTGGGAGGGATAGCATTAGGAGATATACCTAATGCTAAATGACGAGTTAATGGGTGCAGCACACCAGCATGGCACATGTATACATATGTAACTAACCTGCACATTGTGCACATGTACCCTACAACTTAAAGTATAATAATAATAAAATTTTAAAAAAAGAAAAAAAAGAAGGTATTGGGAAGAGGTAACACATTAAAAGTGAATTGATATACTATGGATTTGGTTCCAATGAAGGTAAAATTATGTCCCAAGAGTGCCTAGAACATCCACCACTGTAAAGCACTGAAAGTGTTATCTGACATCCATACAACAACATGCATGTGACTGCCCTTTTAAAAAATTTTTATTATTCAAATTTTCAAGCATTCATGAAAGTAGAAAGAGTATAATAAACTCTCATCTACAACCCACCTTCAACAATAACCAGTATTTTGCCAATCTTGTTTCATTTGTACCTCTCTACCCCTTGACTCTTCTTTTGTTACCATTTTTCCCCATAGCCTTATTGAGATATAATTTATCATTGTAAGTGTACAATTAAATGATTTTTAGTAAATGTATAGAGTTGCGTAACCATTACCACAATCCAATTTTTAGAACATTTCCTCATCCGGAATGAATAGTGACAATATGGTACACATACACAATGGAATACTGTTCAGCCTTAAAAAAGAAGAAATCCTGTCATTTATGACAACATGGATGAACCTGGAGAACATTATATTAAGTGAAATAAGCCAGGCACAGAAAGACAAACACCACATGATCTCACTCATATGTGTAGTAAAAAAGCTGAACTCAGAAATGAGTAAAATGGAGGTGACTAGAGGTTGAAGGTTGGGGGATGGGGAGATGTTGCTCAAAAGACATAAAATTTCAATTAGACAGGAGGAACAAGTTCAAAAGGATCTACTGTACATCACAGTAGCAGCAGTTAATAACAATCTATTGTATATTTGAAAACTACTAAAAGAGTAGATTTTTCAGTATTGGCACCACATATGAAAAAAAAGGGATGTGACGTAATGCATGTGTTAAATGGCTTGATTTAGCCATTCCACAACATACATATATATCAAAAATCATGTTGTACACACATATATATACCATTTTTAGTTGTCAATTAAAGTAAAATTTAGAAACAAAATTAAAAAGGACTCCTGCCATTGGTGACAACACAGATGAACCTGGAATAATGCTAAGTGAAATAAGTCAGACAGATAAAGATAAATACTATTTAAAAAAAAAAGAAGAAGAACATTTCATCATCCCACAGCACCCATTTTTAGTTAATTCCCATTCTTACTTCAGCCTCAGGCAGCCACTAATCTACTTGCTGTTTATAGATTCGCCTTTTCCAGGCATTTCACATGAACAGAACCACACAGTATGTAGCCTTTTGCATCTGGTTTATCTTACCTGGCACAGTGTTTTTAAGATTCACCCATGCTGTAGCAGGTACAGTACTTTGTTCTTTTTTATTGCTAAATAGTATTTCATTATATATATATATATATATATATGCCACATTGATTATTCATTCACTAATTGGTGGATATTTGAGCTGTTTCCAGTTTTTGGCTCTTATGTATAATCTTCTATTAACACTTGCTTATAAGTATTTGTATGGACATGTTTTCATTTTTTGGGGTAGACATCTGGAAGTAGACTTGCTGGGTTTTGTACTGTCTTTTACCCAACAGAATAACAAAATACCATATGATATAATGTTTTATTTAATAAATAAGGAAATGAAAAGTCCAAAGACATTAACTAATTTCCTCATACTCACAGTTCATTGGTGACAGAGAAAGAATTCAAACCCAGTACGGCCCATTCTTCTTTTTTTCTTCTTTTCTAATCAGTTTCATTCCTGCTCCTCCCAGAAACACTCCTCCTGGAGCCCTCCTCCTTCAGCTCTATTCTAGATGGGCTCTTCTCCTTGGGCCAGAGCTGCAATAGGGAACTTCCCTTCTCAAGTCCTTCTGGGGCTCCCCTTTACCTCCTGCAGACTTTCCCACCCCTACTCCCATCCTAAAGCCTCTGCTTCACCTATGCCTCTGGGGAACTGGGGAACTCTCATTTCTGAGCCTTCCTGGCATTCTGTGAGCAAATCAATCGCTTCCGGTCCTCTCCCTGTGAGCCCTGCAGGCATTTTATTCTTGACTTCACTTCTCCTCTCTGCAAATGCATTTGCCATCACTTCATCTGCTTTCTATCTTTAGGTCCTGTATGGGTCAGGGTTACAGATGTCTCCAAGGTTTATAAGGATACAGTCTGCATTCCTGATTTTCATTCTTTTAGTTTGAGGGAGATTTTCAAGAGACAAAAGCAAAAATGTCTTTGCTAGTTTGAAACAAGAAATCTCCAACTTTCTTGAAACTATCTCTTGAGTGAAATACTTACCCGGGCAACGAAAATACAAGGACAATGAATGACTATTCCATTCAAACTAAGGGGCATAAGAGGGAAAAAACTCTGCCCCAAATCCTAAAAAGGAATTTTATCCCATAAACATATGCATGAAAGAGGCTGCCTTTCACTATTCAAAGATGAAAGCAGCCCTTCCTGCACTCCGTGGCTGGTACTGCCCCATTAGTTTAACTTACGCAAAATAAGAACACTCTTTGAAGCTAAAAATAATCCATGAGTTTTTAAAAATAAAATTATTATTCCAAATTTCCTAAAAATGTTATGGCAAATGCCAAGCACGCATAACTGATTCTGAACACTTTTTTCCACTTACATAAATCGAATCCACTGCAATTGCTTCCTCTTTTGAAAAATGCTTAACTGTAAATTATGCATGACAGGCCAGAAACAGTGGCTGTACACACATGTAGTAATTGGCTGCTATTATCCAAGCAGCTAGCAGGTAGTTATTGGGCACCCAGTGTGCTAGATACAGCAGGGGAAATAGAAACAGATAAAGACATGGCCCTATAGCCCTTGCTATCTACTTGTGATAACAAGATAAATACACGAAAAGTTATATAGTACAAGGTAGTATGTGATCAAGGGACATGGGCAAAAGTGTTACACAATTTTAGAAATTAGAGAGCTGACTACCTGGATAATACTGGAAACAAACGAGAAGGGCACCAAAACCCTAAAGGTCACACACAAACTAAAGGTAAAATATGCCAATGATTATGTCAGTTGCCTGCTCAAAAACCTTCAAAGACCCATCACTAATAATCAAAGAAAGTCCAAACTCCTTAGCTTGGCATGCAAGACCCTACAGGCCCTGACCCCTTCCTACCTGACTAGGCTTTCCTCCAGCCACACTGCTCCATTAATGTCCCTTGAACACACTGACACCTGCTGCTGTCTGCCCTGCTTTGCTCCTGATGCCCTATCTCAACCAACACCCTTTCCCTCAACCTCAGCTACTGAAAATCCATCAATTTTACATTCTGCCTCCTTCCTTTGAGGCATCCCAACACTTCTTTGCATTATTATGCAGATCTTCGCCTCTTCATACAGCCAGTCTCCAAGATGTCCCCAATGATTCCCACCTCCTGATATTCATTCTTTTGTGTAATCCCCTCCCATATGACCTGTGTAACCAATAAGTCACACACCAACAGCAACGGTGATCAAGCAAAGCTTGATCATAGGAGACATCTGAGGCTTCCACCTTATGTTCCCTTGGATCACTCACTCTAAGAAGAGTCATCCACCATGTCATGAGGACACTCCAATAAACCTGTGAAGAGGTTTACATATTGAGGAAGTCAGATTTCCTGCCTAGAGCGACTACCACTTGCCAACTGCATAAGTGAACCAGCTTAGAACTGGATTCTCCAGCCGCAGAAAATGTTCAGATATCTGTTGACCTGGCCAGCTCACTGACTACAATCCTATGGGAGACCTCAAGCCAGAACCACCCAGCTAAGTAGCTCTCAAATTCCTGACCCACAGAAAGTGTATGTAACCATAAATGTTTTTTGTTGTTTTTAGCTACTAAGTTTTAGTAATCTGTTATGCAGCAACAGACAACTAATACACTTCACTTATGTATTCTGTATTGCATTCCAATTATTTCTGTCCTAACATTTTTCTTACAACTAGATTAATAAGTCCTAGAGGGCAGAGAATTTCTTTCTTTAATATTTTTCGACTCTGCATGCTTTAGTAAGACATTTAGTAATCATTAGTTGACTGAATGATAAGAGAATTTTTAAACTTAATGAAATCGTTGGTGAAGCTGTGTCTTGGACTGACTTCATAATGGTTTTGAATGATTTTGTAATTTATTTTTAACTTTAAGGACTTAGTAGTGTGGAAGTAGTAACAGCTGGCAGCCTGAATTCTGATCCCAGCCCTGGCTTTTAGAAAATACTGCCAAAAATATAGAGAGATCTCGCCTCACTTCTACCTCGGACTTTTCTCCCACTCTGGCTTTCCTAACTTATCCCAGGGCAAGAGCAGCTTCAAAGTGTCATAGGTGGTAAATGGGCATTGGAGCAAGGCAAGAATTAGTGATGGGAACAGGAGGAAGAGGCTGGCAATAATAAACAGCAGCCACGTACAGGATTTGGTGTCAGTCAGCCATGTCTAAGCAGCTTGAACCTGGTAGAATCCCCTTGTGCCAGGCACCCTGCCTCAGCCCCAGAAACTGATAGCATTTCATAAGTTTTTATTTGACAAGATTTCTTCTGAATTCTCCAATCTTTAAAAGAGGTTTCCAGCCCAATACAGGTCTTCTTTTGAAGTTATGGCTAAGTACAGCCTAGCACAGTCCTTCTCTTACAAACCTAACAGTCCTCTTAGGTCTTCTTGGGATCCAGTGAAACTGCTCTGGGTGACTAGTAAGACCGAATGCCTCTCTTTAAGTCATAAATAAAAACAGAAACAAACCTGGACCAATCTTTTGGCAGTTCTTTCACAAATAAAACCATAGATACCACACAAAGATACACACTATTGGGAACACAAGTCTGATAAGCATCCCTTTGTGAAATTATGAGATTTGATTGTATACAATAAGTATAGTAAGGTGTGATCATGATATAAAATACACTAATTCCTAACAGGTAAGCTGGTCCAGCAGGTAAATTTACTTTGAATCAACATTTGTATTAATGACTCTGCATGATGAAAGAAATAGCAAAATAATTAAGAACCTCCATAAAAGAAAGCTACAAAACCGTGCTAGGAAGCAGTTGGTTCTCATTGTAAAAAGGAGTGAATGTGGCTTTAAGCCAACAAAAGGAGCACAAATCTAGTCAACTTAGCCTAGGGCCAAAGCCAGATTCATTCCAAGAATGAGTAGTAAGTGCTCGTTATAATTCTGTGCAGTTTAATTTTAAATGCCCTCCTCTCTCTTTGGAGACTACATCCACAAACTTCAAAGAGATTCTGGTATTTAGTCTAATTCTTTCCAAATGTTAAACACACCTCATTGCCTATAGGCACCAGTCAGATTAGTTTCTTCTGAAAAAAGAGGTTAGAGATTGATCCTTCTATGTAAAATTATTTCATCCTATTAGTGTTAGGGACCTGAAATTTATTAGCAAACAACTTGGGGTTAGTTATACAAGCCTGATGATAAGGAAAGGCTGCCTTCCAGCTGTTCCCAACAGCTTTTCTAAATAAAGAGCCATTGCTTGAGCAAAACTCTGTCTAATCTCTTAAAGATGTGTATTTAATTAAAGAAAACTTTTTTCAGTGGCTCAAGACCTTAATCCCATTGATTGTGCTGCAAACATCAATCAAATCATTTGTTAATGTTTTTGCTCCAGTAAAATTTAGCAACATCAGAATAAGACCGTGCCTTTTAGGAATAGATGATGCTGACATTCCCTCAAGGTACACCTTTGTTTCACACTCTCCATTTCTCTCTCAGGAAAGGCAACAATCAACTGAACTCCAATTGTTTCATTTAGAAACATATCAAGTGTCCATAAAAACATGAAAAACTGTGTACAAAATAATGTTAAGAGGAAACAGAACATTAAACTGTGTATATTCTATGGTCACAGCTATATATAACCACAGATGAGGATGGAAAGGAATATGAGAAATGAAACACTTGTTTTCACACACACCTCTATAACCTTACTGTTTTTTCTTTATACATTTCCTTTACTTTTGCTGGGAGTTGTCTTAGTAATGGGGGTAGTATGTTTGCTTTTTAAATTATCAGGATAACACCTCACCTCATCAGACAAGAGCTTATGGGCCAATTACTCACGTACAAGGTGGTGACTGTCTAGACCAACTGAGATAAGATGACTGCCTGGTCTCCTCCTAAAAATTCCTCAGGGTTAGTAAAGCCACAATTTTCAAGTTTAATCCCTGCATGGGGAAAGAAACTGTGTCTAGCCTGCTAAACAGAGTGGATTTCAAGGAAATGTTCTAATTTTTAGCTGAAACTAAAATAATCCCTTAAGTGAAAGTAAAAATGATATTTAGGCAAATCCTAAAAATGAAGTCATTCGTTAACACATATTTACTGAGAACATGGGCACAAAGATGAGTTCTAGAGATAACAAAACTGAGTTACTTCCTAGAAGCAGACAGCAGAACAGCAGCTGCCAGGGGCTGGGTTTGGAGGGTGGGGAATGGGGAGTTGTTGATACAAACCTTCAGTTATAAGATGAGTAAGTTCTGGAGATCTAATATACAGCACGGCGACTATAGTTAATAATTCTGTATTGTTTACTTGAAATTTACTAATAGAGCAGATTTTAAGTGTTCCCACCACACATACACACACACGGTAACTATGTGTGATGAAGGATGTGTTAATTAACTTGACTGTGGTAATCATTACACATCAAATAATCACATTCTACCCCTTGAATATATACAATTTTTATGTGTCAATTATACCTCAGTAAAGCTGGGGAAAGAAAGCAAAAAAAAAAAAAAATAACTTGGTTACTGTCCCCTGGAAGCTATCCTAGTAAGGCACAGAAAGCTGCAAACTAAGGCGGAATGCTGTAAGTGACAGAATCAATATAAACAAAGGAGACTAGAAAGAACTACACAAAACCTTAAGAGGAAGAGATGACTTCTGGACCAGAAAAGGTTTCCTGGAGGAGGCAGCATCTGAACTGTCTCCTAAAGGGTAGGCTAATGATGTCCAGGAAAGAGAAGCAATGGGCAGTGCAGGAAAGGGGCAATACAACCAGGCAAAGGAAGGGATGCTTGCGATGCGTTCTGGAACAATGCAGGGTTTAGAAATGGGAACCAAAGGAGACACTCAGAGGAGGAGTAGGCATCACATCTGGCCTTGGACATGGAGAGAAGGATGGGGCAAGCGAGCAAATATTGTCCTCTGGGCTCTGTGCATTTGTTGTTCTATTTAATCCTGACAACTTGTCTTGTAAGTGGGAAGACTGAGGCTAGAGGAAGTTGCATACAGTTTCACAGCACGCAGTTCACCTTTGTATTCCCGCACTAACACTGTGACTGGGGCATGGCAGAGCCACCACAAACACTGCCCAAATGCAAGATGACAAACTCACAGGCCAGGCCCATACCCTGTCTGCTCTGCCATGATGCTCTTTGGGACTTTTTTTTGAGAGGGAGTCTTGCTCTGTCGCCCTGGCTGGAGCACAGGGGCTCATTCTTGGCTCTCTGCAAGCTCTGCCTCCCGGGTTCTCGCCATTCTCCTGCCTCAGCCTCCAGAGTAGCTGGAATTACAGGCGCCCGCCACTACGCCCAGATAATTTTTTTGCATTTTTAGTAGAGACGGGGTTTCACCGTGTTAGCCAGGATGGTCTCGATCTCCTGACCTCGTGATCCGCCTGCCTCAGCCTCCAAAAGTGCTGGGATTACAGGCGTGAGCCACCGCGCCGACTGGGACTTTTTTTTAATAGACACTAGGAGCCATTGACTATTCTGGGTTAGAGGAATCAATAACCAGAGATTTCTGTTTTGAGAGGAGGATAGTAAAGGCTGGGGAAGTGCAGTGAGGGAGTTACCCAACATTGGGAGGCTGAAGAGTTTCCAGACAATGCCCACCTTTTCTCAGCGTGCACTTTTTATACAGATTTTTCTAAGGAAGTACTAGAATGCCTCAAAACCTGAACTGAAATCTAAATTCCCTCCTTTGCCAAATATATTTTTATTATACAATTTAAACACACAGACAGTATAAAATAAAAAGTTAAACTCTTTTTCTCTCTTTCAACTCATAGTTCTACTACTAACAGTATATTGTTCATTCTTCTAAAAAAAAAAGCGTATGTACTCATAAACTTACAATATGCCTTTTTACACATAATGAGATCAGTATTTTGTTTTTTAAGTTAATCTGTCTTGGAGATCTTTCCATATCAGTGCATAGAGACCAATCTTGTTCTAAAGCTGCACAGTGTTTCATCTCAAGGAAGCACCCTCATGTATGTAAGCAGCTGATGCATATTTAAGTGGTTTGAGTTTTTGTTTTGTTCATTCTTAAGAACAATGCTGTAATGAACCCTTTTTGTATCAAAATTAATTCACTTGTGGTCACTTGTATCAGCTTCTTGGATACTTTCACAGATAGGCTCTCTTGTGTAAAAGATAATTTAGCAAAGTTTCCTTGTATGTTAGTATAGTTAACAGTCACTTATCTTAGCAATGACAGGGAACACAAATATAGCCTAAAAATAAACCTACTCACAAGATTATCTCAAGGCAATATTTTGTAGTTCTGGAGCCTCCTGGGAAGCCTCTGGGGCCAGAGTTCTTCCTGGCTTCCCACCCAAAGCCACTTGTGCAGAATTCCTCATTCCACACTGGGGCAGTCAGCACTCCTTCCCACAGGGACCCAGGATACTACCCCTCTGGCTCTACCAGTAGCTTTGGACTCCCTGGTTCCCATGCTTAAAATGACAATGAAAAGTACATGTGATAATTATCAGAATACAGAATTTTCACACTGAGGGATTAGAGATGATTTATAGTTGACAACTCACATTTCTTAGATATACCAATTATGGCCCAGAGGGGTTGAGCATCTCAGCAATATTATATACCCAGTCTGCTCGCCTGCTCGCCTCCTCCTGCTCGCCTGTCCAGAGCTTTTCCCATTACCTAGTACCAAATAATGGCTGCGTCCTTTGCTTAACTATTTCAAAAAGACCATGTAAGCAAAATTTCTCTATGATATTCCTCTGGGTATAAATGATGCTTTAAATTAGAAAAAAAAAGATTCTGACAACATATGGAGAGATAGCACAGATAGTAAGAAATTCAAAAACGTTATTTTTAGATAATTTTAACTTCTTTCTCCACCAAACTCACTACTAGAATGCCTAGCAAGTTTCAAAATTGGCACATTTAAGTTTCACCTCCCTTCTTCTTGTCCCTTATTGAGGTATTGTTAACAAGCAAATGCTAGTAACACTGCTGACTTGTTATCAGCAAGGCAGGTTGCTCTCAAGTTGTTTGCAGCCCTGACAATGGATTTATAAACCTGGGGCTACTCAGGCTGTGAGACTTGGAGTCATGTTTTTATGCTACAGAATTTTTTTTTTTTTTTTAGATGGAGTCTCGCTCTGTCACCCAGGCTGGAGTGCAGTGATGCAATCTTGGCTCACTGCAACCTCCTCATCCTGGGTTCAATAGATTCTCCTGCCTCAGCCTCCCAAGGAGCTGGGACTA
The DNA here is from genome assembly GCF_029289425.2 of Pan paniscus. NCBI lineage: Eukaryota > Metazoa > Chordata > Mammalia > Primates > Hominidae > Pan > Pan paniscus. The sequence continues at coordinate 114,561,167 of NC_073253.2, read as the reverse complement.
CAGGCATGCACCACCATGCCGGGCTAATTTTTGTATTTTTATTAGAGAGGGGGTTTTGCCATGTTGGTCAAGCTGGTCTTGAACTCCTGGCCTCAACTGATCCACCCATCTCGGCCTCCCAAAGTGCTGGGATTATAGGTGCCTGGGCTAAATCAGGGATTTTTAAATAGCTCTGAGAAAAATCTGTTCCAAAGATTTTTTTTTTTTCTGTTGAAGAACTGTTCTACAATATTCAAGATCTCCATCCTGCAGCCTCTGGAGCCCAGCTCTGTTACTGCCCTCCAGCAAGCCCCTGCAAGCTGGCTAGGTGGCATAGTTCCTGCAAGAGGAACTACGGCAATATGGTTAGAAACCACCGGATTTGAACATCAGATTGCCTCTGACCTTGGGTAACAACTTAAGCTCTAGCAGTCTGTTTTCCCATCTTTAAAATGGGGATAATAATGATAGAACTTATTTCAAACTGCCATTGAAGAATGTGGCAATGTACAGAGAGATCTTAGCACAGTGCCTGGCACATAGTAAGTGGTCAAAAACTACTCAGCCTTTACTGCCACACTTGGCACATACATGGGCCAACCAGAGGCAAAAGGCAAAAAGACAGGCAGCTGAGAACAGGAGAAGAACAAGTCTTCGGTATGACTTCTGCTGAATTAATAAAATGGAATAGAAACAGTTTTGTTTTGTTTTGTTTTTTTAACCCAAGTCCTTATTTGTCTCGAAGATTCTTAGGAGCAAAGAGTCATTTCCAGTACTGCTTCAATTGTGACCTGAAAAACTACATCTGGGAAGAAATTCACTAGGGCAGTCAGGCTCATGAGCTGCCTCCCACAGGCCCGGCCACAGCAGAGAAGAGCCCAACTCTACAACTCCTTACTTCAGGGCACTGACAAGGAACAGAAAAGGAGGGAGTAAGAGCAATTTCTCAAGTCACAGGCAGCTTTTCCATATCACTGACTCTCTTACAGCAAGCTCTCCCTGGTGTGACCAAGGCTAAGAGTTTCCCTTTTTCTTTATACCTGCAATAAGAGATCACCTAAGCATTCACATCCATCAGGGAAGAACCATTATTCCATTACTTTTTTTTAATTAATACAAACAGGGTCTTGCTATGTTGCCAGGCTGGTCTCAAACTCCTGGGCTCAAGGGATCCTTCCACCTCAGCCTCCAGAGAAGCTGGGACTTCAGGTGTGGGCCACTATGCCTAGCCTATCACTCCTTGATCATTTTCATCATTGTTTTTGTAGAATGAATGCTTTTAAAAGCTAAGTGTCATAAAATCGTTTTTTTCCTATTATTACATGTGATTGGGATACTCAAGAGGATGAAAGAAAAAGTCGGAATGGCCCACAGGCCAGGACCTAACAGGGTGAGTGAACCAGGGCAAGAATGTCTTGCTGAACTAGGGCAGGTCATGAATAAAATAGGGCAGCCCAAGGTCATCACCACATGGTGAATGCTTTGAGAAGCAAGAGATACCAAAGTTCAGAGGTCACCAACTCACCTGTCTCTAGAAGCCAGGCAGATAAATGAAATGTATGACCGACCAGGAGGAACACAATAGGGAGCAGCAGAGTCTTTGGCCAAACTCGCACAAATGCCCCACTAAGTGAGATGTAAATTTTAAAAGCTGAACACAGTGTATAAGTTGAGCAAAATGCATCTGGGTCACATCTTGGCCAAGGGTCCCATTTTGTAGTGCCCTGCAAAAGGTTCTGATGGGCAAGAAATGAAGACCAAAAAGATCAGTCAAGAAAAGAAAGGGCAGGAAGGAAGAAAGGGCCTGTCTGGGCAGGTGGAATCCCTGGCACCCACTGATGCAGTGGTCAGAAAAGGAAGGTCACAGAGAGGCTGGGGTCTATGCCCCACATGCCAGGGGCCTAGGCTGTGAAACCCAGGAAGGAACAGATCAGGGTGTAGACAAAGAAAAGGGCAAGCAGGCATGGGGACCACAGTGGCCTTACTGTGGAGTCAGATACTCTGTGCGCCAGGAGTTCCCGACATGCTAGTCCTGAAAATGCAATACAACAAGAACACAGTCTGAAAACCTGACACTGAATCCATGGGACAACCCAGAACCAATGGGTGCTGCACCCATATACCTTCTGCTCAGGGGAAGGGCCTGTTTCAAGGAGCACAAAGGCAAAGCCTCACCGGATCAGAGGAAAAGAGGCAAAGGGATGGGACAGTTCCCAACAGGCTAATAAGAAAAAGAAAAAAGCCCACATCCTTCCACAGCATTTATTTCATAAACAAGTATATATTTAGTGTTAACTCTGTACTCTTTACAAGGTCCAGCAGATGTTACAAAGATAAAAAACCTACAGTTACTGAGAGTAACTGGCTTATTCTGGGTCAAGAGCAGAAAGAGATTATTTGGGAACAGGGTTGACCAAGTCATACATTCAGATTTGGTAACATAACAGCTCACTAGTTACAGTACTGGAATGCTCATACTCTGTTGACTGAATGAAATGATATATAGTTGATACTCTGAAAAGTGCTAAAAGAGTAGCTCGTATAGCAGGAAAACATTGAGATCATCATCATTAGACTCTTTCGGACAACAATAGTTTACATCAGAAGAAAATGGAGTGACATATTTAAGATTCTCAAGGAAAGAAAATTTGAGCCAAGGATTTTATATCAGACAACAGTGACCCTTAATTATAAAGGTCACAGACCAAGTTTTATCAACTTGAAATTAGGGAATATTGTTCTCATGATCCCCTCCTATTAAATCTACTAGAGAAAGAGCTTTAATCAAAATGTCTAGAGACACTGATATGAGGACAAGTGACAAGCATGATATATACAACAACCTGTACAAATAAGACTAAATGAGTATTAAAAGGGAGATATTTTAATATATAACAATAATAAGATCTGATGATGCAGAAGTACTAAACCATTTTTTTAACATGGGAAAGAATTAGTATGGCATATGCCAAAGAAATTATTTTTATTGTTTTCAGTAATCATAGCTGGTAATGGTAGTATTAATGTCATTATTTGGAGACGATTTGTGTGTAATATGGGGTAATCAAATAGGTAATTACACAATAGTCTATTTCCCTTGTGACCAAAAAACCAGGATTCTAAGTGTGGAAGAAAAGGAACAAAAATGTAATATATAAGAGGTTAAACAGAAACCCTATAGTCTTGAACTTGAATTGGAAATAGCATTATGAACTCACAAAGTATTTTATCTTTATATGAGTATTTATGTTTGCATGTAAGTGTGTGTGAGAGAGAGAGAGAGAGAGAGTGTGTGTGTGTGTGTGTGTGTGTGTGTGTGTGTTTCCCAGCTCTGACCAAGGAAAGGCCTATAAATACTAACCATTCCAGTGAATGAGGATTCCCAGTGTCTGGACTATAGTCTTGAAATACCATTTCTCGCTACAAAATAACCAGGGTTTCTTGGGAAAATGGTTGACTCCAGGTATAGGCAAGAAATGTACAAGACAAGCATGGATCACCTTAGCAAATCAAAGAGCAGGAAACTAACAAGAATACTAAGGTCAGGTCAGGAGGACTTAGGGGCCAACTGAAGAGGCTCCCATTGGTCAAAGATGGGACAATTTGAGTCTCAGTAAAAACTAAAATTTCAATAGACTAAAACCTATAAAAAAGATTTAATTCCATGAGCTCGTAACAATTAAAAAAAAAACCCTAATCAGTGATCTTCTGAGAATGACATGAAATCAATTCTTGAAAACTGAGTAAATCAAAGGAAAGAATCAAGCATTTATCATCCCTTTCCTATGTGAATTGTATCACTGGGCAATCAAATAACAGATTGAAAAGGCGTCTATCCTTATAAAATTACTCCAGCTAATAAATAAAATCAAAATGATAGAATTAGAGTATCACCATTCTGCAATTGCCCCCACTGAATTAACAGATCGAGACACTGAGGATCAACAGCTGCTAACATCAAAAGAGTGGAAAAACCAGACCCCATGTGTCTCCCAGTGAAAGAATACACCACCATCTGTAATCTTGCCAAAGGGATCAGACCTGAATCTGATCAAGTCTCTGGATCCAGATACAGGAAACAGAGGGCAAAGTAGTAAGTTAAACTGTACCATGAGTGTGAATCTTTCTTGTTATCAACACTGTGGGAAACTCTACAAATTAAACAGCCCAGGTCCTGCAACAAATTAAAAAAAAAAAAATTAAAGGAAGGAGACTCTGGTAGAGGGATCTGTAGATTAAAAGAGACTTAAACACCTTTTTTTTTTTTTTTTAATGGGTAAGACTAAAACTCAGTGGGTCAGGCTGCTCATTTGGGTAATAAAACCATAAAGAGATGCAAAGAAGTAATTACTATAAAAGTCAGGATGGCATTTATTTTTGGAGGAACAGAGGGAAATGTGATCAGGATGGGATGTAAAATTTTGGTCCCTCTGGCAAAGTTCTATTTCTTGACCTAAATGCTAGTGATATATATGAGTGTTTGCTTTGTAATAATTCACTAAGTTGTGTACATTTGTTTTGTGTGGCTTTTTGATATTTATGTTTTACAATAAAAGTATTAAAAAAGCATTAAGAAAATCTAGGCATATCAGCACAGTAGCCAACTGACGGAAAAAATTGCAACGTGTCTCTCAGTGCTAGGTGGAAAAGTGTAGGGACCCAGTAATAAATCAGACAGGAACCAGCATCTTACGAACACTGTTTCAATGAACTTTTCACTTTGAAGGTAAATAACCGAATCTACACTGTTTAATTAAAATTTGCCTTATAACACTTTAAATTATTTTTAAAAGCATATAACAAATGACATGCTCCAAAATACCTCAAGAGCAATCTCAATTCAAAATGACTTCCTAGAGTTGGGTGTGGTGGCATGCACCTGTAGTCCCAGCTACACAAAAGGTTGAGGCAAGAGAACTGCTTGAAGCCAAGAGTTTGAGGTTGTAATGTGCTATGATTGTGCCTGTGAATAGCCATTGCACTCCAGCCTGGGCAACAGAGCAAGACCCTATCTCTAACAAACACATATAATAAATAAATAAAATAAAATAACAAAATAACCTCTTAGATATCTACCAGAATTGCAATGTACAGTCGGGCATCGGGTTCTCACAAATACAAGATGACACATCTCACACTCCATGAGGTATGGCATGACCAGCTCTGCACACCACCATGGTTCATCCTTCTACTATTAAAAACAACAAAATGTGAAGAATGAAACATGGAGACAAGCTTTGTAGCAGAACCAGACTGGTTGGAGAGGCAACAGCCTTTGAGAGTTCACAGAAAAGGAGGGTGTTTGTGGCAGTATTATTGAAGAGTAACACCCTGTAGCACAAGTATGGGAGGGCAGCTGAGCCACCAGAGTGTAAATCCCAGCGTGGCCAGGCATTCACAGCATGTTACTTAACCTCCTTAAGCCTCAATTCCTTATCTGCAAACAAGGCTTAACAATAGTATCTTTCTCATAGATTCCTCCTGAAGATGAAATTAAATAATGTGTATAAAGCACTCGGCACAGTGCCTGCTGGCCCACCCTACGTACTCAATAAGTGTTTGCCATGATTACTGGGATGGTAAACATTTCTGGAAAATTAAGGAATTCTCTATATGATGGATACCTTTCTGGCTGGAATGTAGGATGTTTTCCCCAAAGTAAGTAGTGCTATTTTATAAACCCATGACCTTTAACATCAAAAAATCACTGCTTCAAGATACTTCCAGTCAGTTTTAAAATGAAAAAGAATAAGAAAAAGTCACTGCTAGTAGTAATTATGTATATGTGATTTTCAACACCTTCCATATTATTATTTGGTTTTCTCCTCCCAACTGCCATCATGGGTGGTTAGTTTTAACTCCAATGAAACCTGGGATTATTAGTATCAGGAATACTGATGGCTGTAACTGGCCTTTAGGGAATGGGAGCCCGGGGTTAGTACAGATGCTTCTTGTCCACCCTGTAACCATGCCCCTCCCCTTCCCCCTATGGGCACAGCCAACCTCCCACAATAGAGGTTCTCCCTCAATGCCCAATACTCACTTTCACAGCTTCCCTTAAGGCTGTGACACAGTTCTAGCCAATGAGGCTTAAAGAGGCTCCAGGAAAGATTTTACTCCCGGATGAAAAGGGATAGACACTACTAGAGAAGCAATTTATTGCTGCCCTCTGTGTCCACCCTTCACACACACACACACTCTCTCTCCCTCTTCCTGTCTTAAAAAGAGGTTGGCAGGAACCTGTGATACCTGTTGCTGAGAAAGCTATTTTCCGCCCACAAAGAGGCAAGTCTGCAGATAAAAATGTAACATGCTAAGGATGAGAATAGATAGAACTGGTCCCTGATGACACTGTTTAGCCAAGGATCCAATCCTGAATCTACCCAATCCCAGACTGCCCTTCATATAAGACAATTTAATGTCTTTACTATTCAAATCACTGTTCATTGGTATTCGCTTAATTGCAGTCTAAAACATCCCGATTGTTATGATCTGAATTGTGTCCCTCCTGCTATGGTCTGAAGGTGTATCTCCCCTCAAAATTCATATGTTGAAACCTAAACCCCAAGGTGGTGGTATTAAGAGGTGGTTAGAAGTGATTAAGTCATAAGGGCTCCACCCTCATGAGTGGACTAGTGCTTTTACAAAAGATGTTGAAAGGTATACCCCAGTGCCTTTTGCCCCTCCACCTCCCATCTCATCTACGATGTGAGGACACAGCAAGAAAGCACCATCTTGGAAGCCCAGAGCTGCCCTCACCAGACACTGAATCTGTGGGTGCCCTGATCTTGAATTCCCAGCCCCCAGAACTGTGGAAAATAAATTTCTGTTCTTTACAAATTACCCAGTCTCAGATATTTTGTTACAGCAGTACAAACAGACTAAGAAACACCAAAAAGTTCATATGCTGAAGACTTAACTCCCAATATCTCAGAAAGCAACTGCATTTGGAAACAGAATCTTTAAAGAGGTGACTCAGTTAAAATTAGTCTTAAGGTGGTCCCCAATCCAATCTGATTGGTATCCTTATAAGAGGAGAGTTGGACACACAGACGCCAAGTGTGTGCACAAACAACAAGCTGAGAGGATCTGTGGCCAGTAGATGTGAGCTATAATATTAAAAATTTTTATTCTTCAGGCTGAAGGACAAAAAAAAAAAATCCCTGATGGAAACTTGTGTCTACACTAAAAAATCAAAAGCCCCACACACAGTAAATGCGTATTTTTCTCCTGTTTTAATTTCTTCAAAAGATCATTGTTTAAAGAAAAAAGTAACTATAATTTGTGGGGATTATACATAGATACAGAAATAAACCATATGACAATCACAACACAAATGGTGTGGTCTCCTCAGTAGTCCCCCGTATCTATGGTCTCGGTTTCCACAGCTGCAGTGTGACCACAGACCATGCAGTCTGAAAACAGGTGAGTGCAGTATACAAGATATTTTGAGAGAAAGTGAAGACAGAAAGATCATTTTTATATAAATCTTATTACAATATATTGTTATAATTGTTCTATTTTATTATTCGGTATTATGGTTAATCTCTTACTGTGCTTAAATTATAAATTAAATTTTATCATAGGTACATATGTATAGGAAAAAATATAGCTTATATAGGGTTCAGTACTATATGCAGTTTCAGGCATAGACTGGAGGTCCTGAAAAGATCCTCCCTGTGTAAAGGAGGACAACTAATATCCTTTATAAAGGTGATTGTTATAGACTGAAATGTACCACCCAAATTCATATACTGAAACCCTGATCTCTAGTATGGCTGTGTTTGGAGACAGCCTTTAATAAACAATTAAGGTTAAATAAGATCATAAGGGTGGGACCCTAATCTAATATGACTGGCACTCTATGAAGAGGGAGAGACACCAGGGTTGTGCACAGAGAAATGTTCTTGTGAGAATACAGCAGAAATGTGGCCACCTGAAAGGCAAGGAGGGAGGCCTCAGGGAAATCAAACCTGTTGACGTCTTGATCTTGAACTTCCAGTCTCCAGAACTGTGAGAATATAAATTTCTGTTGTTTAAGCCACCAGTCTGTGGTATTTTGTTATGGCAGCCCTTAAAAACTAATACACTTATACAGAACACTATCATCACTAAAGGCAACCATAAAAAAAACAGAACTTACAGGCCAGGTGCGGTGGCTCAAGCCTGTAATCCCAACACTTTGGGAGGCCAAGGCAGGTGGATCACTTGAGGTCAGGAGTTCGAGACCAGCCTGGCCAACATGGTGAAACCCTGTCTCTACTAAAAATACAAAAATTAGCCAGGTGTGGTGGTGTTTGCCTGTAATCCCAGCTACTCGGGAGGCTGAGGTAGGAGCTTCACTTGAACCCGGGAGTTAGAGGTTGCAGTGAGCCAAGTTTGCACCACTGCACTTCAGCCTGGGAGACAGCCTGGGAGATGGAGTCTCCATCTCAAAAGAAGACTCCATCTCAAAAAAAGAAAAAAAAAAAACAAAACTTAACGAAAGACTGATTAAAGGGTAAAATTCAGTGTGGATATGCTTATTGGGCTTGGGTGGTTAATCCTCTGCCCCTGCCACCTGTCTCCACAAATCACTGCCCAACCTCCTCTATCTGCCTCATTTCCCTAATGGTAAGGCTGAAAGGCCCTGGTGTGCTCAACTCCAGGGCAGCAAACCTGGGGGATGGCTGACTACAGAGGAAGGCAGAGGCCAGACCTGAATTAGTCAGTTTCATACCTGTTATTCTCTGTTCAAATATTTAAATCTAGAGGGGAAAAAAAAAGCTGTCATTCTACTAAAATTAATACTATGTTATGATCAGCAGCAGACCTTTATTATTCATAATTTCCATGGTCCCTATTAGAATGATAAATTAAAAACTGACTAAAATTCAGAAAAAGGGAAGTCTCAAGTACTGGCAAAACCCAAAATGCAAAAGAAGAGGGAGGAAGTTACAGAACATGGCTTCAAAGAAAAAAATGGTCTGTTTTTCATTTTCTCATTTTCTACCATTACAAAATGAGAGGGACACTCTGAGAACAGAATAGATTCCTGGAGGTACCAGGACCTCAGGACAGGAAACAGGCCTGGGTTAGGGGAAACGGTCCGCTTGGCAACTCCGAGTCCTGAGTTGGGCCCGGGCTCTTCCAAACATGCGCCGCTGTTGAAATAAGGATGCCCATCCCAGTTCAGTATCTACAAACCACCTGAGTTATCCTTAAGTCAGCCGGCATACTGGATTTATGATGTCAGCATTGTTGGTGACTCAAGTCTAGATTTTCAACTAATGAACACTGGGCAGACTCTCCAATGTCTCTGTTTCACGGCCTTCAATTTCTTCTATTTGTGGCACACCACTAATTGTTTTGGTTGTTATTTTTTGTTCTTGACCTGGTTGCTTGTTAATATTTTTCCACCCAGTGAAGACCTATAAAAACAATTTTGTTATTTCTTAAGATGGGTACATAGGTGTTTGTTTTATATGTTGTGTTTATTTTATATGTTGTGTTCATTTTAATCTTCTTTAAACTTTAAAGCCACTCTGTACTTTCAAGAGCTCTTTCCACTGCCAAAAAAAAAAAAAAAAAAAATTAAAAAAAAATCCCTACAGCTAGCTGCTGCCTGAATAAGCTTCTTTCTAGAACAAGACAGGAAAATGAGTCACATAAGTCTCCCAGGCTAGGGTTTCTCAATTTGCATCAAGCTTCACTGGTGATTCTGACTTAACAGGTTCAGAGCTATAGTCCCAGATGAGCCCTAAAACACAGCACACTGGATAAGTTCAAAGTTTCATTTGGTGTATCACTTTTGTAGCTGCCCAGATAATGATGCTCTCAAACTACCCCACCTGGGCAGAGCTTCCCTGCCAGGGAAGTGATAAGCACCACAGGTACACAGGGCAGGGAATCCTTGCTTCCTCAGGAGGCTCCCTATTTACACAGGGTCTCTTACGTTGAAAAGTAATAGCAGCCTGTTCCTTCAGGCACTATCAGTCATTCCAGGTCATAAAAGCAAAGGAGCAAAGTGGCTACGTGTGTGCAAACAGAGGTCATCACCGGATGTTGGGAAGACCTGAGTTCACTCACCTCTTCCAGGTATACCTCATGAGTCACTAGCAGCCTAATTCTGCCTCAAGGCAAAAGGAATTCCATCACTAAGTGAGGACTGCTCTGCCCTTCAAGTGTAGCAAAACAGTATTTAACCAAACACCTGCCATTTTCCAGAAGACAATCTCAACCCTTTAAAGAGTGAAGAAGGAAAAATAAAAGAGTAGTTTCCTGACCACAGAATGATGGAATGAGGTACTGGACTTACTTCCCAAAGATTTACTTGACCAAAGTTTGTTCTGAAACTTGCACTGTTGCCAACACTGTCCATGCATTTTTTTCTCAGAAGACTGTGGCATTTTTTTTCGTGTCTGCATGTGTGTGAGGGTCTGAACACAGTCAGAAGAGAGCTCAGGACAGGAAAGATGAGTGTAGTTAGGTCTACATAGCACACACCACAATCTCTGTCTCCCCTATTTATGTTGACAGCCATGTTGTAAAACGAAACAAACAAACAAAGAACCTCATTTTGTTAAACAAATGATAAATAAGAGTAATAAATAAGAGTTGGGAATGAGGAAGGCTTGAGCTAAATGAATTTGGGTTGAAGGAGTAAGAGCCAGGCTTAGAGAGGGTATTGACAGAGTGAGCTGTTGCTTACTTTTTGGCTCCTTTAAAATATCCAAGAGTCTACTGTGTGCCTTGCTGAGTACTGTGTTCCCAAAAGACCTTACCCCGGTGCCTAATCCTGCAGATGCGGTCCCTGCCCTGGGCCTCCCGGACCTCACGCAACTTCCCCTGAAGACATGCCAGCCCGATTCCCTTTGCAACACCAAGGGCAGCTGTCTGTCTTAAATAATCTGGTTTCATTCACTACCTGTTTTAAACATGGGAGTTGTGAAAGGCCAACCCACTGCTCACAATTTAACTGTAATAGGTCTTTTGAAAGCTTCCCTCATGCAGAGAAGCTTTATGGGTACTATGGCTCGTCTTCTTTCTCAGGCACATAAAACTCGAATGCCCTGCTCTGGCTCACTTATCTTTGGCAGCAGCGGCGACATTTCCCTTATATAATCATGTGACCCTGCAGCTGGCAATCATTGAAGTTGTGCTACATTCACCCCATTCTCTGGGCTCCTCTGGCATTGTTAAAGGAAAAAAGAATTCATGCTAAAATCACATATGACACAAGTTACTACTTTCCCTCTCTACTCCACTGTGGCTCAGTACCAACACTTACTGGAATGAGACCTATTTGGCCAATCTAACTAAGTCCTCCACTTAATGGGTGCCTTCTGCACACTGACACAGGAGAGGAACATCTGGCTTAATCTGCACAACAATCCTATAATGTAAATACTATCCCCAGTTTTTACTCTGGTGAAGAAACAGGCTCAGAGAGCTAAGTAGATTGTCCAAAGCCACACAGCCAGCAGGGGCTGAGACGTGAGCTGCTGATTCCAGCAAAGGCATTTGGACCAACTACTTCTTAACTAAAGTCATCTTTATTCCCAATGTTTAAGGAAACTACAAGTGGAATTTTGAACTTAATTCCATTCTCTGTTATTAAAGAAACTAACCCAGAGGTGTTTACGAGTTAGCCTGGAGTCTCATTCCTGTGACCACCTCCCCGCAACCCTTGTTTTTAGTGGAAAAGATCTGTACACCTAGCCCCCCGTCACCTTGACAGAAACATCACCATGTTGGTTTTTAATCCCCCTTGTCCTATACGGAAAAGGGCAAGCCTAGGAAAACAACCTTTTTGGCACACACCCAGCTTTGCAGCTGGTTCTGAACCTCAGCTACCTTAGTTCTGAACCATAAACACTTGCTTCCAGAGAAAAAACAACTGCTCTCTAAAAGGATGGGCTGGGTATTATTTGATTATTGCTGAGCCTGTGACATTTTCAAACAATTCTCAGGTAACTTACGTCTGATGTAAAACCATATCCTATGGAATCAGGTTTGTTTCAGTAATACCACTGGTTATTTGAAACAGATGTTGGCAGAAATGAGCTTCTTTTGAGTTTCTTATTGTTGAGAAAGACAAATATTTTGAATATCATTCTACTGTCCTTGTGAAACACAACAGAATTCCAAACCCATTTTTACCACTAGCAACTTACCTTCAGGGACTCCTTCTTATCAACAGACATCTTTACGCAAGTTACCTGCCTTCTCAAATCCCAAGGATTTCATGTAAACACGAGAAGGGTGTGCTGTACCAGGCACATAGCAGGAGCTCAATAAATACCTGCTGTGTGAATGAATGGTGCTCTCCTCCTGCAAGCTGGACTTAAGGAGGTGGACACCTCCAAAGTTGAGGAATAGCAACCATATGGTGTAAGGCCATAGACCAGGTGGTTTCCAAGATACCCCTTGGCTCTGCTATTCTAGAATTATCTACCCTCCACTGGTAGCTCATTTCCTCCTCTTCAGGCCAAAATGTAGGCTAAAAATGAACTGACCTCCTTTACATTTTGCAACATGGTTCTCTGTTTTTGTTTTTTACCCTCTACAAATTATTCATTTTCAGCTACTGGGCAGCACAACTGAAGTATAGAAGCCTAGAAACTGCAGTTGGCTCAGACTCCAGGGCCACAGTCATCAAAACCAGAGACAAGAGTATGGGAAGAAAATTCTTAGCCAGAGGGAAACATAAAGGTTGGGTGTTACGAGGGCCTTTTCAGTGTTTGTTGAGTTCTTGCTGTGTGCATTTGGTATTAAATGCAGGATGTGGGCAGTGTGAGGAGGGGTGAGGTGATAAAAGTTAATCTGGCACCACACAATTCCTTCCCTTAACTTCTGTATCAGAGCCAGAGATCCCTGAGAATGCCAAAGCAGGGAAAATTGTCCACTTTGTTATCCAGATTGGCCCCTGTGCATGTTGCCATTGCCAAAGTCAATGCCCCTGGCACTGGAATTGTACTAATAGCCCCTATGCCCTTCCCCTCTGTGAAAAAGCAGGTGGCCCTTATTTATCATCACTGCTTCTCCCCTGTCTCCTGGAGGTTATCCCATGTTCAGCCCCTTCAACTGCTATCACGCATAAATGGAGGGAGTGAGGAATGGACCATTCTACATGATGTAGATCAAAGCTCAATTCTGAGAATGAATGAAATCTCCAGGAAGGGTGTTACTACCACATTGGGCTATCTCCTGCAGAAGAGGATTAATTGGATCAATTAAGTATGAGACCTCTGCAGTGCCTGGCACTGTGGCAGACTCAACTTTAAAGATCACCTCTGTGAAGGTCTCCAAGCCGTAAGTCACATAGAAATCCACTCCTCCCCCAACTCAGCATTTCCTAATTAGTACTGTTTGGATGCAATCATTCCTCTCCACACACCCTTTCCTCCATTTCAACAGAATGAGAATTGCAAAGAACCGGCCTCATAAAATACTCTGTTCCTGGCCTCTGCAGTGTGTTCACCCCCAGGTTTCTGCTATTCTGTTTAGGATCCCAGGACAGCCTGTCCTCACGACAGCTCAACACGTAAACAAAGACTATGTCTAGCAATATAGTCTGAAATAGAAAATTAAGAGACAACAAACATGAGATTTCTCAACTCACACCAACTTTTCTTGGTGAGTTTAAACACACTGGAACAAAAGGTACACGGAGTAAAAGTTGCCCTTAAAGAAAGTGTTTAAAAGGCCCATTTGTGCAGGATCACTATGCTTTTGGTAGAACCTTGTTTTATTCACTGATTTATTAATAATTCTTAAATCATCACATAATCTAGATTAATATAATGGTTTATAAAGTCTACATATGTCAATCCAAAGAGCTTAACACAACACATTCAATATCTAAGGGATTCATATTTTACAGAGGTAGTCTACTTCCCTAAACTTTATTTACTCAGATTACAAGTAAAAACTCAAAAGATGGGCAGTGAATGCCGGAGGCAATTAATGTGTATGGAGGAGAAAAGGCATCCAAAAAATCTGCAAAAAAGCAAATTGTGTTACTAGCTAGAATATTAACAATTACTTGTGGGCCCCTGTAGTCCCAGTTACTCAGGAGGCTGAGGCAGGAGGATCGCTTGAGCCCAGGAGTTCAAGACCACCTTGGACAACATAGCAAGACCCTGTCTCTAAAAACAACAACAACCATAGCTTGCTGACTTAACTCCTCATGACAGATCTAATTAGACGGTGGCAATAAACGTGTCTAAGTGTTTAATTAAACGTGATAATTATTTCTTTCCTTAAAGAGAGATGGAGTCATATGTTTACACTGCAAAGTATAATGTTTCCTTAGTTAAAACAGTGTGGAAACACTTCTGTGTAATACAGGATTCAAACCAGGATAAAAATATCGGCTGCGATAAGCAGCACTTACAGTGATTTATCAACTCTTACCTTTCATGTGCCAATGCACAATGGCTTCTTAAAGCCTACCCTTTTTGGTTATTTCCTTTGGCCACACAGCTTTGTTATCCTCACCCTCAAAGAATAATTTCTACTCAGAATGTGATTTTGAACATTTCTTAAATGGATTATTATCAAGGAAGTAGGAGAATATTTTACTTTCATAGCAAGAAAGTAGCAAGAATAAACTGAAATGTAGAACTCGGAGAGACTATTAAAATTAGATAGGACCCCAGCAACCAGGCAATCATTTTATAGATGAAGAAACTATTTGTACAATACTGCTGTTATGATAGCAAAGCTTCCAATTAACTTTTTAAATGTAGAAATATGTCCTGCATTGAGGGAGTACTGACCCCCACCTCCCCTCATAAAAATAATTATGTAGGGATGGAATTATCAGTCTTAAGCAATCCAAGGATTTTCTTGTTTCAACACTGGGCACTGAACTACTGTTTGATTCCTTCCATGATTCCTCTAGGGATACTACTTTTTCTACATAGAGCTTCTGTGTTTTCGAAAATCTGTTGGTTTAGAAATACAGTGTCACTGAAGCAATAAACATATTCAAGGTGCCTAAGCCTGTTGGGTCAGCCTGGTCTTGAACGTGCCTATCAGTCGCGAGGAGTCCGCGGAGCCTGGGAGCTCATCAGGTGTCTTTGCAGCAGGTGCTGAGGGCTCCAGTGCCACATGTGCAGTCATGTACACACACACACATACACACACACACACACACATTTTCTTCCTCAAAGGAAGTCTCCACCGAATGATCTCAAAGCAGGGCTCTGGTCTCTGCCCGTTTTACAATGCAAGGTTGGATTACAATCTCAGGCCAGCATCTCAGTCTGCAATCTGGGGCACCCTGATAACCCGGGCAGTGCTTTCGCCAGTATGTGCGGTTACAGGAGGACGTGACAAATAGCGGGAACCCAGTTACAAAGGGAGGGAAGAATGAGGCTCACGGCAGGAGGTGGTTAAGAGGTCGCCCTGAATAGGTAAGGGTTCCTAAAAGGGGTCTTGGATCCTCAGTGCGGCACTGGAACTGAGTAAAATTTCGCGGAGTTTCCGAGGCTGTGCGCTCCTGCACACACTCGTACGCACACCCACCTAAACAAGTTGTTCAAACGCACCCACTCACACTCACTCACACTCGCTTCAGAAACTCTCTGAGCCGGAGGCGCTCCCCGAGAGCAGCCCGCAGCCCAGCGGCGGGAGAGGCGCGCTGGAGTGTGCGCGGGACGGGCGCGCCCAGGAGCCACTTACTCGGAGGAGTGGCGCGACGGCGCCGGGACGCTGAAGCGCGAACTGGGCTGTTTGGCGGCGCCGAGTTCTCTGTTCTCTCGGTGGCTCACGGGTTCCCGCGGACCTTAGCCAAGCGCGGGTTAGAGCCGGCGGGAGAAAAGGAGGCAGAGGCCAGGGGCGGAACTTGCAGGAGGGACCAAGGGTGTGGAGGGCAGGCCGGGGAGGAGCCGGGAGGTCGGGGGCGGAGCGTGCAGGGAAGGAGGAGCCGAGCGGCTGGGGCGGGGCATGGCGGGGCGGAGTGGGTGAGGAGGAGCTGGGGACGGGACAGCAGGAGTCGGAAGTGGCCCAGGCGCAGGAGAGCGCGGAGAAGGGCTGGGCGGCGGCCCTGGAGCCGGACTCGGACCGCGAGGCCCAGATCGCTGGGCGCTGGAGAACAGGACCCGCTTGGGAGATATGCATAGGATACGGTATTCCTGAGCCTCTCAGTTTCTTCCGTTGTAAAAATGAGACGCCAACCTCGTAGTGTGTTGAGATGGTTAAATGGGGCCATACACATTTGCACTGTGCCTTGCACTTAACAAGAACGCGTGAATGTTAGTGTCTGCTGCCATCATTATTGACTATTATGATGATGATCCGTGAAAGCCCCTGAATTCCGCCTGCTCTTTTGCTTTTAATTTTCTGCGGGCCTTAAGTCTACCCTACGATAGCTGACGCGCTCCCGATTCCTGGTTTCCATTTGCGGAGAATGCAGGGCTTCCTCTTGGAGTTAAAGACTCATTGGCTCCTGGAAAGCCCTCGCTCTCTGCCGCCCCCCGCGGACTTAGCTGTGACTGTCCTTGCCTGTGGAGCGGAAGGCTTGCCCTCCTCAGGGGCCACCCGAGACCGCCAGGATGGAGTAGGATCTGGACCTTCAGTCTGTTGAGGAGCCCTGGCCCGGGGTAGCCATTTTCAAGGGCGAGGGACCTTGGTGGGAGTACGATGAATCCATCCATACAATAAACATCCATTAAGCACCTAGTACATGGCAGCTGGGCGCTGAGGGCTGGAAATATTAATAATACTAGTAAAACTTAATATGTGTAGGTCACCGTTCTACTACTCACAACAATCTATGATATAGATCCTGTCGCTATCCCTGTTTTACAAAGGAAAAGGGAGACATCGTGAAGTAAATAGCCTTCCCAAAGAAAGTTACACGTTTGGGAAATGGCTGAGTTTGGCTTGGAGAGAGGAAAGTAAACTCTTGATAGGTGAAATAGACAAAATCACAACACATTTGGGTTTAATGCAAAAGATAGAAACATACACAAGATACGGAGGTTTTTAAAAGAGGACCTTGTCCTGTGGTTATAACTTTGGGGAAGGGCGTCAGGGAGATCTTCCTGGAGTAGGTGATGTCTGAGCTGGGTTTGGAAGAAGAAATGGGAGCTTCAAAGGCAGCTTATAAGTGAAGAAGAATCACAGTAAACTTTTTCAAGCCTGAATAAGGATGGAGGAGAAGTGGAATGGTGGCCGGAATAAAGCTAAAACAGTAAAACAGGACAAAACTCAAGGGCTGTTTTCCTATAGAAACTAAACAACATTAATTTGACCTTTGATTGGTAGGAAGCCAGAAGGGTTTTAAGCACAGGAGATATGTCAGGTGTGGTTCTAGAAAGTTTAATCTGGAAACATAGAAGATCCCAGAACCAAGAAACTTGCTTAGGAAATATTGAAATATGTCAGGGTGAGATACTTCAGTAGGCAGAATGAGTAGAGTTACAGAAAGAGGTCCACTTCTTAATCCCTGGAACCTGTAAATATGTTATCTTACATGGCAAAAGAATTTTTGCAGGTGTTACCTTCTCATTCGGTCATGGGAAAAAAAAGAATAAAGAAATTTTGCAGGTGTGATTAAGATTGATGCCATTGAGATGGGGGATTATCCTGGATTATTTCAGTGAGCCCAATCTAATCACATGAATCCCCTAAAATGGAAGAAGAGGGGGTCAAAGAGATTCAAAGTGTGAGAGGGACTCAACCTGAACCACGAACCAAGGACTGTGGATAACCTCCAGGAGCTGGGAAAGGACCTTAGCTGACAGCCAACAAAAAATTCACTTTCTTTATCTGGTCTAGACTTGTTTTTCTTCCACAGTCCTACAACAGCAGAAACTGAATTCTGCCAATAACCTAAATGAGCAAGGAAATGGATCCTCCCTTAGAGTCTTCAGAAAGTGATTGAGCTCTACTGACACCTTAATTTTATCCTGGTGAGACTAATACTGATTTATGGCCTACAGAACTGTAAAGTAATACATTTGTGTTATTTTAAACCCCTAAATTTGTGATCATTTGCTATGGCAATAGTAGAAAACTAATACAGATGCTGAGGGCCTAAACTATGTGGATGGAAAGGAGAATATGCATTCAAGACTTATAAAAGCCTGGAGATTGAGGGGATGGAGGGAGTGAAGGAAGGTGAGTCATGTAGGTAGATTTAAAGGGTTTCAGGACTGGCAGGGTCAGTCGTTGGTGGTGTCATTCAGTGGAAAGAAGGACAAAGATAGGTACTTTCTAAATACCTCTGGATTCTGCAGTAATGCAACTAAACTAGGATTTAAAGGATTAAAAGGGTTTGTAGACACCCAACCTCTCCCATCCCCAAATAATCAGAAACTATCTCTGAATGCCCATGGATAGTGATATTTGTTACCACCAATTGAGAATTCTAATACTGGAACTGCCTTGTGTAAGCTGGATGACTCTGGGCAAAGCACAAAACCTTAATGAGACTTAGCTTCTACTGTGTGAGATAGAAGGAGAAGCTCCATCTGCATGATTGCTGTGAGAGTCACCCAGGATGTCATGGTGTTTGAAACCTCAACCCCAGTAACTTTCACCATTGCTTGATTTTAGTCTCCCTTGTCCCCGGCTGCACTCTGTAGCAGCACCCTCAGAGCCACCTCTACCTTTATTATCTGTATCTCTGACATTCTATACCCCAACTACAACCTCCCACCCTTGATCCCCACAATCTTCTTTTATCTGATCTAGATTTGCCTTTCTTCCATTCAGCCTCTTTTCCTATCCAGCCTAACTCCGAGAGTCAACACATCAGTCACTCCCTTGCTAGTCCTCCCTATTCCTTTATCCCATTGTCCTTTCCCTGTACCCACCTGGCAAATCTTTTTAGCCATCCACATTTTTTATATGGACTACTTAACAACCAAAAAGTGTGAAACTTGGTACCACTACAGATTTATGACCTCAAGTCTCCACTAGGCCATCCTGCAGCCTGCATATCCTCCAGCATCATGGATGGGAAGGAGAAGGGGTTTAATCTTTTTACCATGTCCTCAAGACATTTTTCCCACTCTCTTGATATATGATTTCACTTCCTAGTTCATAGGAAATTTAGAGATCATCAATAGAGAAGTTTCTTGACATCATGCCCCAGCCACCCAAAATGCTCTCTGCATCCACATTCATCTTGACTTCCTTTCTTCTTGTCTCAATGGATCAGAGCAAACTCATTCAGCAGTTCTCTGGGTCCTCGATGATCACCTTCTTCTATCTACAGAGGCCATATCCATTAACTATTCATTAACTTTTATCCTCAATCTTTCATTTCTGTACTTCCCCTGCAAAACATAAAAATGCTAAAATTTAAAAATTAATACAAAATTTAAAATTCTACATGGAGGTCCCACTCTCTCAGCATGATCCACTTTCTAGAACTATCTAAACTTAAGAGACGAGAGACTCTAATGGTAGAAACAATGCAGAGTGACCACTGTCTCAGTGTTTACTTTTGGGGAGGAATGGAGAGTGGGGCACCCCTGAAATCTTAGGCAACTTGCATCCTATCAGTGAGCTCACCGCCCAATGTGTTTAGAAAACAATTCTATGGCACTGGCTTTTGAAAAACGAAAAAGCTTTATTGCAAGTTGACTGGCAAGGTGATAGAATGCAATGCTCAAATCTGTCTCCCCAGGCTGGGGTCTGGAGGGAGGGTTTATAGGCAGAGGATAACTGTGAGAGAGACAGAACAATGCAAGGAGGCATGATCTGATTGGGTCATGCAAAGAGGTGATGCTGGGTCCTTGGCTCTTAAATCCATACTGCAGCAAAACACAGTACCCCTCACTTCTTAATTCCATCCCCATTCTTCAATCTGAGTACTTACATTCTGCTGTGGTTGGCTCCGGGGTCATGAATTGGGAACACTTGGTTTATCTGGGCATGCTCAGGTTATGTGACTTGCAACCCTGGGGTCCTTTGCATTGAAAATCAATTCATCATTTTGTTACTAATGAAATTGAATAGGGCTTTTTTTCCTCTCTGCCTTATTTCATAGTGTGATGATGTTTAGAAATTAGCAAGATAACTAACTTTGCTGTCTTATTTGGGCCAATAGATACTTGGGTCATTTCCTTTTCAAGCTATCTCTTGCATGTTTCCAATTTGGGGCCAATAAAACACATTGGAATCTAGAAGCTCCTAATAACTAGTCCATTACTCAATGGCTAAATATATTCTAAAATAATTGTAGCTACATCTAAATTGATGAATCCTCCCAGACCCAAAAACCCCCAAACTCCATAAATCACATGAAGTAGAGATAGCTGTTACTGTAGCTGCATGCCAAAAATACCTCTGTGCATGCTTTCTATTTTTGTTTCTGCCCAGCTGAAGGTAAGGAAACTAACTCCAGAGAAAGTTGTGAAGTTTTAAAAAATCTTCTAACCCAGTTTTCTGGTGTACTCTTCTCTTTTGCTCCAAGCCCCTACTCTGCTTACTCAGAAGAAAGCATCTTCTTTTTGAGTGTAAGGAAATAATTGTGTGGCACTGTGATACATGCAATAAAAAATGTATGCATAAATAGTCTGGGAGGAGAGAAAAGAAGTAGCTCACATTCCCTGGGAAAATGGGGAAGATTTCACAAAGGAGGTTCCATCCATTTGAGTTAAAAGGATGAACTGGAGTTCGCCAAGCAGAGGAGGACACTATGGGCAAAAGTAAGAGAAAAGGGAAAGATAGGTTTAACATTTTCCAGCAAGCTGCAAAGTACTGAAGCAAAGATGTGCAACTTAAATGCAGCCCACATAAAGGTTTATGTAGCCTTTGTGCCTTAACCACATCTTTGTGGGAATGTGCCAGTGAACCCGCCTGATTCAAAGCATGGCTGTAATTTCATCATTCTTCCAAATTACTCTTTAATTGTCCACTGTTTCAACTCTATCTTTCAAGTCCTATTTATTTTTGGAGGATTATCATAAAATCTTATCTTGTCCTCAGAGTAACCAGATGAGTGAGATAAAGAGTATAGTTTTTTTTCTATTAAATAGTAGAAACTCTGGGATAGAATAAGAATCAAGGTTTTAAGATAGTGATCTTTTCCCATTGCTTTAATAGACCTCAATCGCCTCTCATGGCTATTATATATCACTAGTGACTGTACCTCCATTTTAGAGTATTTTTCACTCTTTAAGCAGAATTATTTACCTCCTATGATAACGTGGGCACAAAAACACATCTCTTCCTAAGAAAGCTTGCTAGACTATAGGCTGCTTCAAAATGTGACTTTATCTACAACTGTCCCCAATTGGGTCAGCCACACTCCCCATGAAACCAAGTTCTTTGTGTGTTTCTAATTGGCCACCCCTTAAGACATTCTTAGGAATTATAGTGTTGTCTCTAGCCGGAATCCTTATTTTTCTATGATTGCACCATTGGTTTCTCTGCGTGGGTTCTTCCCCACCTGAACTATTTTCTCCTTTTGGACCGTCTCAAATCTCATGTGAATCTATCCCAAATACCACAATGACCAGTTTTGTTTTGTCTTGTTCTTGAAGACACAATTTTACTTTTTCAGCTCCTTTTAAGGCCTTTTAAAATAAATAAATATAGCTTAAAGTCCTGGCTCTATTGACAGAGCTATCTTGTATACCTCTACTCACCAAATGCTAGTCCACGTTGGGAATGCTCTACTTGATTTTAAACAAGACAAGTTCCCATCTTAGTCCTGTATTGCTTCAAGCACAGCACCCTTACCTAGCAGATTTTGACTTCCATGTTGTTCTCCTTCAATAGCCTTACTTCTTTCATTATAAATACCAATCCTCAGGGTAAAGAGTTGGTATACTGCTTACTATCATGTATGAGTTCTCACTCTTCATAGCAATGGTCTCCTGGACTTAAAAAATTTATTCAACATCGTTGTGGATTAAAAATTATCTCAGCCAGGCACGGTGGCTCACGCCTGTAATCCCAGCACTTTGGGAGGCCAAGGCAGGCGGATCCCAAGGTCAGGAGATCGAGACCATCCTGGCTAACACAGTGAAACCCCGTCTCTACTAAAAATACAAAAAATTAGCTGGGTGTGGTGGTGGGCGCCTGTAGTCCCAGCTACTCAGGAGGCTGAGAAGAATGGCGTGAACCTGGGAGGCTGGAGCTTGCAGTCAGCCGAGATCGTGCCCACTGCACTCCAGCCTGGGTGACAGAGCGAGACTCCGTCTCCACCAAAAAAAGATCTCAAAGTAAAAATATAGCCGAGATTTTAGTTGTTATTCCCTTTGTTAAGATCTCAGAAGGATTTAAGGGTGTGCCATGTAGACCTTTTCTGTGAGACACTAGGATTTCTAAGAATCTGAAGGTGGTACACCACAGCAATCTCACAGGTGGCCCAAGGTAAAGAATAGCCTGTCTCAGAAAAAAAAAAATACTGGTGTGGCTTTTGTCGAGTGGAGTGGTTTATAATTCAGTATATAAGAAATCCACAAAGTTTTAAAAAGAATTTTACTAGATTGAACTGTAAAACACAGGAACCGCATAAAATTTAAAGAAGCCTTTGAACCTTCAAACTTCTATGGCCAGAAATCAAGCTGAGAAGACTAATCAGTTGAAACCGTGGTCCACTTTTATGGAAAAGGAAGAATGACTGGGAGTGGGGATGGGGTGGTGGGAAGCCCAGAGGGAGGAGCCAAGATCTGTGGAGAGTAACTCCCAGGGAAAAGGGTTATTTAAGGAACTGGCAACAAGTGCCTATCTAAATTTTAGAATCTCTATGGACCAGGGACTGCTATGTAATTCTAATGTTTCCTCCTTTTTGAATGGGAGAGAGCTCTTCTTTGTTTCATCACTATATGCTTGGTGTGTAGGAGGCACACAATTTGTCTCTTTAATTCACCGGTCTTCAGAATGAAAGGTATCATACTTTTAAAACCTCATTTAAGAAGCCTAGTAGAGGCCAGGCACAGTGGCTTAGGCCTGCAATCCCAGCACTTTGGGAGGCCAAGGTGGGCGGATTACTTGAGGTGAGGAGTTCGACACCAGTCTGGCCAACTTGGCGAAACCCCGTCTCTACGAAAATACAAAAATTAGCCAGGCATGGTAGCGGGCACCTGTAATTCCAGCTACTCAGGAGGCTGAGATAGGAGAATCGCTTGAACCCAGGAGGCAGAGGTTGCAGTGAGCCGAGATCCCGCCACTGCACTCCAGCTTGGGCATTGAGACTGAGTCTCAAAAAAAAAAAGCCTAATAGATACTTGGACCTGATTTAAATAATGGGGATCCTGAGGCTTGAGTCTGGTCCTAATGTCCTGATGATGTAGTAGGATGAAACTACTAGAGTTTTATAAGGAGGGAGTTTATTTTATATGTAAGAGAAACGTAAATAATTTATGGACAGAGGATGGACTGTGGTAGATTTTAAGTGGACACAACTAGTTCTTTGACACTTTTACCCATCAGAGATGGAGGGTACGGCCTCCTCTCTTAAAGCTGGATGGGCTCTGTGAAGTTTTGACCAATAAAATATGATAGAAATGACATTGTGCAAGTTTCTAGGTCCAACCTTAAGAGACTGTTATCTTCAACTATCTCTTGGGACATTTATTCTTGGAGTCCTAAGCCATAATGTAAGATGTCTGGACCCTGTTGAAGAAACGGTATGGAAAGGCCCTGAAACTACATGTAGAGGGAGAGTTCCGCCTCAGCCCATACTTCTGGCCATGCCCTCCAAGGTGTGTTAGTAAACCTGTCTTTGGCACTCCAGACTAACTCTGCTGCCTGCTGAATATTACTGGGCCACCCCACTTGATGCCACATGGAGCAGCAGAATTACCCAGATGAGTCCTCTGAATTCCTGACTCACAAAGCCATGGAACATTACATTATCAAATGGTTGCTATTTTAAACCACTAAATTAGGGAGTAGTTGGTTACACAGCATACAAAGTTTAACATTTAATTAACATTACATTTGATGATCAAATTATTGTAAATTTGACCAGTGGAAATGCTTTTGGTTTGTTCTGGCACAACTAAAAAACTACATGATCACTACAACAGACCAGGTGGCTTAAACAACAGAAATTTATTTTCTCACAGTACTGAAGGCTGGAAGTCCAAGATCGAGGTAATACATCTGGTTTCTCTACAGGCCTCTCTCCTTAGCTTGCAGATGACCACTTTCTTGCTGTATCCTCACATGGTCTTTGGTTTGTGCAAGCACATATCAAATCTCTCTCTCTCTCTTTAGTCTCTGTTCTTATAGGGAAATCAGTCATATTGAATTAGGGCCCCACCTGTAGGATCTCATTTAACCTTAATTACCTCATTAAAGGCCTATCTCCAAATACAGTCACAGTGGGGCTTAGGGATTCAATATATGAATTTTGTCAGGGACACAATTCAAACCATAACAATCATCTTCATAAAGGATATTAAAAATAACACCCTTTGTATTATGATTGTCATACAGTTTACTTCTATTTATGCATATAATAACTATAAAAATAGTTATTTTTTGCTTTAAACAAATATATATAAATATTTATATATTTATATATTTATAAATATTTATATAAATATAAATATATAAATATGTATATAAATATAAATATATAAATATGTATATAAATATAAATATATATTTATATAAATTTATATAAATATATTTATATAAAATATAAAAATATAAAAATATATATATATACACACACACACTTTTTTTTTTTTTTTTTTTTTTTTAGATAGAGTCTCGCTCTGTCACCCAGGCTGGACTGCAGTGGCGCAATCTCAGCTCACTGCAACCTCTGCCTCCTGGGTTCCAGTTCCAGCCATGATGCCCAGATATCTTTTGAAAAAGTTAAAACAGAAGAAAAGTTTTAAAAATATATGCTCACTTATTTAGTATATTTGGGACTGTTAATTTTTACTGTAGATCCAAGTTTCCATCAGGCATTCCTTTTAGCCTTTAGCCTGAAGAAATTCCTTTTTTAATTTTCTTTTTTAAAAAAATTGGACTCCTTAAAAAAAGGAACTCTTGGCCAGGCACGGTGGCTCACGCCTGTAATCCTAGCACTTTGGGAGGCTGAGGCAGGCAAATCAGGAGGTCAGGAGTTCGAGACCAGTGTGGCCAATATGGTGAAACCCCGTCTATACTAAAAATACAAAAATTAGCCGGGCATGGTGACGCGTGCCTGTAGTCCCCGCTACTCAGGATGCTGAGGCAGAAGAATCGCTTGAAGACAGGAGGCAGAGGTTGCAGTGAGCCAAGATCATGCCACTGTACTCCAGCCTGGGTGACAGAACGAGGCTCCATCTCAAAAAAAAAAAAAAAAAAAAAAAAAGGAACTCTTTTTTTTTTGGTTTTAACATTTCCTTTTTAACTTTCATTTTAGGTTCAGGGGTACCTGTGCAGGTTTGTTATATAGGCAGACTTGTGTCACAGGAGTTTGTTGTACAGATTATTTCATCACTCAGGTACAATAGTTATTTTTTCTGCTCCTCTCCTTTTTTCCACCCTCCACCCTCAAGTAGGCCCCAGTGTCTGTTGTTCCCCTCGTTCATGTCCACGTGTTCTCATCATTTAGCTCCCACTGATAGGTGACAGCATGCAGTATTTGGTTTTCTGTTCCTGCATTAGTTTGCTAAGAATAATGGCCTTTTCCTCCATTCATGTTCCCACAAAAGACACAATCTCATTCTTTTTTATGATTGCATGATATTCCATGGCGTATGTATACCACATTTTCTTTATCCATTCTGTCATTGATGGGCACGTAGGTTTGTTCCATGTCTTTGCTATTGTGAATAATGCTGCTGCGTGAATAATTCACATGCTGTGAATACATGTGCATGTGTCTTTATGGTAGAATGATTTATATTTCTCTGGGTATATACCCAGTAATAGGACTGCTTGGTCAAATGATAGTTCATTTTTAGCTCACTGAGGAATTGCCACACTGCTTTCCACAATGGTTGAACTAATTTACACTTCCACCAACAGTGTATAAGTGTTCCCTTTTCTCTGCAACATTGCCAGCAGGTTGTTTTTTGATTTTATTAAAAAGTCAAAAAATGATAATAGTATCCCATTGTGGTTTTGATTTGCATTTCTCAAATGATCAGTGATTTTGAGCTTTTCTCATATGCTTGTTGGCTTCATGTATGTCTTCTTTTGCAAAGTGTCTGTTCATGTCCTTTGCTCACTTTTTAATGGGGTTGTTTGTCTTTCTCTTGTAAATCTGTTGAAGTTCCTTATAGATCCTGGATATTAGACCTTTGTCAGATGCCTAGTTTGCAAATATTTTCTCCCATTCTATAGGTTGTCTGTCTGCTCTGTGGATAGTTTCTTTTGCTGTGCAGAAGCTCTTAAGTTTAATTAGATCACTGTTGTTAATACTTGCTTTTGTTGCAATTGCTTCTTGGTGTCTTTGTCATAAAATCTTTGCCCATTCCTATATCCAGGATGGTATTGCCTAGGTTGTCTTCCAGGGTTTTTATAGTTTTGATTTTTACATGTAAGTCTTTAATCCATCTTGAGTTAATTTTTGTATATGGTGTAAGGAAGGGGTCCAGCTTCAATCTTCTGCATATAGCTAGCCAGTTATCCCAGCACCATTTATTGATGGGAAGTCCTTTCCTTTCCCCTGTTCTGGTTACTGTAGCCCTGTGATATAGTTTGAAGTCAGGTAATGTGATGCCTCCAGTTTTCTTCTTTTTGATTAGGATTTCCATGGCTATTTGGGCTCTTTTTTGGTTCTTCATGAATTTTAAAATAGTTTTTTTCTAGTTTTGTGAAGAATGTCATTGGTGGTTTGACAGGAATAGCATTGAATCTTTAAAAAACATCCTTTTGTATTTCTTGTAGTTCAGATGCATTGGCAACAAATTACAAATTCACTAGTTTCTTTTGTCCAAAAGGGCTTTGTTTTGCCCTCATCTTTGAAGGATATTTTTGCTGGGTATAGATTTTTTGTTTGTCTTTGTTGTTTCCTCAGCACTTTAAAGGTATTGTTCCATTGTCTTCTGACTTGCATAATTTCTGAGAAAAGACTGGTTTATATTGTTTTTCTTTGCCTAATATATTGCTTTCTCTGGCTACATTTATCATTTCCTCATTATCACTGATTTTCAGCAATGCCATTATGAGGTATCATGGCGGTACGTATGTGTGTTAATCCAGTTATGGAGGCCAGGCATGGTGGCTCACACCTGTAATCTCAGCACTTTGTGAGGCTGAGGTGGGCAGATCGCTTGAGCTCAAGAGTTTGAGATCAACCTGGGCAACTGGCGAGAACCCATTTCTACTAAAAATACAAAAAAAAAAAAAAAATAGCCAGGCGTGGTGGTGTGTGCCTGTAGTGCCAGCTACTCAGGAGGCTGAGGTGGGAGGATCACTTGAGCCTGGGAGATGGAGGTTGCAGTGAGCTGAGATCATGCCACTGCACTCCAGCCTGGGCAATAGAGCCAGACCTTGTCTCAACTATGGGTTTTTGAGTTTCCTGTATCTTCAGGTTTATAGTTTTCATCAAGTTTGGAAAATTTTAAAGCTATTTTTTAAAGTATTTTTTCTTCCTCTTATTTTCATTCTCCTGGGACTCTAAGTACATGTATCATACCACTTGGTATTATAGCATCATTAATTAATCAGTGTTCCTTGCTCTCTTGTATTTTTTCTAATTTTTTTTTTACTATGTTTTCTTTCTCTTGAATAGCTTCACTTGCCATGTCTTTAAATTCTCTGATCTTCTCTTCAAAAGTGTTTTAGAATTAAGCCCATCCAGTGAATTATTTCAGATATTGTATTTTTCATCTCTAAAAGTTCAATATAGTTCTACCATCTGCTTTCATTACATTAATGTTTTTCCTCAGATCTTGTGCATACTTACAATAGCTGTTTTACAGCCCTTTTCTATTAATTCCATTATGTGTCATTTCTGAGTCTTTTTTCTTTTATGCTTTTATTGTTTTTAATTGACACAATTATACATACTGATTTTTCCCCTCATATCTTGTGTCATTTTTTTATTTCCTTAAGTTGGACTTCACATTTCTCTGGTGACTCCTTGATTAGCTTAATAATTGACCTTCTGAATTCTTTTTCTGGCAATTCAGGGATTTCATCTTGGTTTGGATCCATTGCTGGTGAGCTAGTGTGATTTTTGGGGGGTGTTGACGAAACTTAATTTGTCATATTACAATTGTTTTTCTGTTTCCTTCTCATTTGGGTAGGCTATGTCAGAGGGAAAATCTGGGGCTCAAGGCTGCCATTCAGGTTCTTTTGTCCCATGAGGTGCTCCCTTGATGTAGTACTCTCCCCCTTTTCCTAGGGATGTGGCTTCCTGAGAGCCAAATTGTAGTGATTGTTATTTCTCTTCTGGATCTAGCCACTCAGCAGGGCTGCCAGCTCTGGGCTGCTACTGGGGGGTGTCTGCACAGAGTCCTGTGATGTGAATCATCTTCAGGTCTGTCAGCCATGGATACCAGTACCTGCTTTTGTGGAGGTGGCAGATGAGTGAAATGGACTCTGAGTGTCTTTAGTTGTAGTTGTTTAATGCACTAGTTTTCTGCT
Organism: Pan paniscus; assembly: GCF_029289425.2. Classification (NCBI taxonomy): domain Eukaryota; kingdom Metazoa; phylum Chordata; class Mammalia; order Primates; family Hominidae; genus Pan; species Pan paniscus. The sequence continues at coordinate 114,532,694 of NC_073253.2, read as the reverse complement.
GGTTGACCTCTTACCAGGAGGTGGTGCTATCAAAAGAGCATCAGCTGTGGTAGTATGGAGGAGGATCAGCCAGTGGGCAGGGCCCTGGAACTCCCAAGAGAATATGACCTTTGTCTTTAGCTACCAGGTTGGGTAGGGAAGGACCATCAGGTAGGGGCAGGGTTAGGCGTGTCTGAGTTCAGACTCTCCTTGGGCGGGGCTTGCTGTGGTGGCTGTTGGGGATGGGGGTGTGGCTCCCAGGTCAATGGAGTTATGTTACCAGGAGGATTATGGCTGTCTCTGCTGTGTCATGCAGGTTGTCAGGGAAGTGCGGAAAAGCTGGCAGTTACAGGCCTCACCCAGTTCCCATGTAATTGAAAAGGCTGATCTCACTCTCACCATGCCCCCCAACCAACAGCACCTAGTTGGTTTCCAGGCAGTGGGCAAGCAGGGCTGAGAACTTGCCCCAGGCTACCAGCCTCCTGGCTGAGGAAGCAAGCAGGGCTTTCACTCCTCCCCGCCTATCGGTCTGCACACTGGATTCACACCATCCCCAGAGTTCTGGCCAGGAGACTTTGTGTTTAGTTGGAATTGTTACAAAGTTCAGCTGGAGGTTTCTTTCTCCCTGTGGTCTTTTCCCTGTTCCTCTGGCGTACCTCCCCAAGGATCCCTGTGAGAAAAGTCAGAAATGGCTTTCGTGGGGACCCAGAGAGCCCACAGGGCTTTTCCCACTGCTTCCTCTACCCATGTAATTTGCTTGGCTTTCTAAATTGTCTCAGCTCCTGGTAAGTCAAATCCTTCTCCTATGACCTGAACCTTCAGGTTCCCCAGTGAGGGTATGTGTTCAGGGGCAGATGATCCCTCTTTCCCACTTTCACAGTTTGGGCACTCACAGTATTTGGGCTATCTCCTGGGTCCTGCAGGAGCAATCCACTTCCTTCAAAGGGTCTGTGGATTCGCTCATCTTTCCTGGTATATTCCTGCAGTAGTTCTTGGAGCAAGAGTTCACAATGTGTCTCCACCCAATGCTCTGTATGAGTGGGAGCTGTGATTTAGTCCTGCCTCCTATCCGTTTTTTGTTTTTTGTTTTTTGTTTTTTTTGGTGTCCAAAGTATTGATGGGAGTTGCTACAATCCTCATTCCTACCTCCTTATTGAAAGGAGAAGTTCCTCCTGGTTTTCAGCTAATCCTAGTTGGGGAATGGGGTGGTAGAGGCCCAATGTTTTCTTCTGTTTTCTAGGTGGCCATCTGTTTCTGTTCCCATCCAGATTTATGTTACTCCTCTGAGACACTTTGGAACTCTCCGTTTTATTTTTGTTTGTTGTTTTTAAAATGTTGTGTTTTCTTTTGAGACAGGATCTCACTGTTGTCCAGGCTGGAGTATAGTGGTGCAATCATAGCTCACTGTGATACACCTCAAACTCCTGGGCAATACTCCTATCTCAGCCTCCCTAGTAGCTAAGACTACAGGAATGCACCACCCACATCCGGCTAATTTTTAAGTAATTTTTTGTAGAGATGGAGTCTTGCTATGTTGCCTAGGCTGGTCTCAAACTCCTGGCTTCAAGGGATCCTTTCACTTCATCTTCCCAAAGTAGTGGGATTACAGACATGAGCCACGATGCCCAGATTAAATTGTAGTTTTCATCGTTTTGGTTGTCCTTGTGAGAGAGACAAGTGCCAGAACTTCTAGTCTGCCATGCTGCCTTTTTTTTTTTTTTTTTTTTTTTTTTTTTTGAGACGGAGTCTTGCTCTGTCTCCCAGGCTGGAGTGCAGTGGCGCAATCTCTGCTCACTGCAAACTCTGCCTCCCAGGTTCCTGCCATTCTCCTGCCTCAGCCTCCCGAGTAGCTGGGACTACAGGCGCCTGCCACTGCGCCCGGCTAATTTTTTTGTATTTTTTAGTAGAGACGGGGTTTCACCGTGTTAGCCAGGATGGTGTCGATCTCCTGACCTTGTGATCCACCCGCCTTGGCCTCCCAAAGTGCTGGGATTACAGGCGTGAGCCACTGCACCCGGCCCATGTTTTCTGTTTCTATTGACTGATATTTCTCTTGTATGAGTCACATTTTTCAGCTTCTGTTCCTGTCTGGTAATTTTTGATGGGGTGCTGACATTGTCCCAAGCAATTTCAAAGAACAGCAGGGAAAATTCCATTCAGCTTCAAGGCCTGAGAATAACCCTGTGATTCAAAGCTCTGCTCTCTGGGCTTGCAACTCCTGGCTCTGCACCCAGAGTTCTGCCTTCCCATAAACATTGCATATTTTTCTGTGTTCTATATCTATTATTTTCTCTACAACAATTTTTTACTTCATTTTTTGGCTCATTTAATTTCTATCCTCTCTGTTACATGTGTGCTTTCAGTCATATCTCTTCTCCCTTGGGCCATCTCTAATTTAGCCTTGATTTATGAGATAATTTTGCTGTTTTCATTCCTGAGTAAATGCAGGTCCTGTAAATGCAGCCTGGGCAAGAGTGAGACCCTGTCGATCAATTAGTAAGTTAGGCTATTTTGAATTACTGCTTTCCTCTGTTTCATGAAATTATTGAGGGTGGTTTATATTTTTATGTTTGAGACTGTCTCACTCTGTCACCCAGGCTGGAGTGCAGTGGCACAATCATGGCTCACTGCAGCCTTGGTCTCCTCAGGCTCAGGTAATCCTTTCATCTCAGCCTCCTGAGTAGCTGGGACTACAGGAACGTGACACCATGCATGACTAATTTTTCTATTTTTTTTTTTCTTTTGTAGAAGGGGTTTCACCATGTTTCCCAGACTGGTCTTGAACTCCTGGACTCAAGCAATCCTCCCACTTTGACCTCTCAAAGTGCTGGGATTACAGACATGAGCCACCCCTCCTCCCCTGCTTTTTTTGAGACATGGTCTCACTTTGGACCCAGGCTGAAGTAGTGGTATGATCACTACTCACTGCAGCCTCAACCTCCCCAGCTCAGACAATCCTCCTGCCTCAAGTACTGGGACCACAAGAATGTGCTACCATGCCCGGCTAATTTTTAAATTATTTGTAGAGATGGGGGTCTTCCTATGTTGCCCAGGCTGGTCTTGAACTCTTAGGCTCAAGCAATCCTCTTGCCTGGGCCTCCCAGTGCTGGGATTACAGGAACTGGCCACTGCACCTGGCCTAGCGTGTTTTTGTATGTTCAAAGAAACGTTTTGAGAGTAAATTTGTGTGGATTTTTTTTTTCACATGTGGTGTAAACTATTCACGTTACAATAGTAAACAATCTTATGGACAAGTGTAGGGGGGGCTGTTTTTTTCATTCAGGAGCACAGTGCTTTATTTGTAAAATAAATCACGATTTCCTTTAAAAAAATCACACACCTTTATGGAGGATATTTTTGGATTCTTTGATATCTTGTTAAATGACACTTACCTTCATTTACTTCCTTCTCTCCCTTCACCAGTAAGCCTCCAAAGGACATCAGTTCCTCTGAAGATGGCCTATTTCAGAACTAATTTCCCAAAATATTCACACCTAATCACATACAATTTCCAACTCTATTTTTCAGTAGCCAGTTATTTGTTCTATTTCACCATTCAGAATGAGACCCTCTCCTTCTAAACTCCAGTTCATATTGTGTCAGTACCAGTAGAATCCTGCACTCTTCTATGTACCCCTTTTCCAATCATTTTCTGCTACAGTGTGGGGTCTGGGAAACTCAGATATTTATTTCCTAAATTATATGTAATTTAAAGGTTGCTGTCTTCTCTGCCATCTAATATGCTTAGGTATGGTATCTGAGTGATTTGTTCTTTTTGTTCTTTAAAGGGATTTGTGAAACAGTTGAAATTTAGATGACTGTCATTACTGTATAAGAATCTTGGGCTTCTGACTATGAGGTACAGGGCCATGGTGAATGCTTATATAACTTATTAGGGGGATGTGTTGGGGTGAAGTCTAGCCCTCGCTTCATTTGCTGTTTCTTGTGGAACTGCATTATCAGAAGAAATGCCTCATTTGTGGGGCTACATCCATGTAACTTCATCTACACATGAAGTTTTCTTTAATGTAAACTCCAGATGGGGCATTCCCCCCCGTCATAAAACTTCTCATTAGGAAAAAGCCCTATGAGATCTTAACATACATTGCAAGTATTGTAGCTTGCTTAGTTATCTTCATGTCTGAATGGCCATAGTAATCTGATGCATTTTCTGCAAAACACAGAATGAAACAACCCAAATACAGACAACCAGATCCTATTTTAAGGAATTATCTTTGCTTGTGTTCAGAATAAACTGAAAAAAAAAAAAGGTATAGCTTCAGAAAATAAATATGCTGCAATTTCAGAAATGATGCTAAGAGTAGATTCCAAAGGATTTTTAAAACTTATTTAACATATGTCCAGGGATACACCATACTGGCTGAGTTCTGTTACACAGGTCATACCTGTACATTGCATAGAAAATGGATTGTCCATGAATAAAGCATTTTTTCCACTGTGGAGTGAAATGTGTTGTCACACCAATTGTTTCTATTAGTCATCTGTATTTGCAGTGGAAGAACTTAAAAGTGTTTTTGTTCCAAGGACCCCTGTGAAACAATGTGACACTCTCAGTGTTAGTTCCTTGAGTAATGGACCATATATGTGCAATGACAGCCAAGCAGAAAGAAAAAACATCTTGAAAAGCTCAAAAACAGATTCAGCTTTGAAAATAACTGTACTAAAATCTACACACATTTCTAGAATACTAACAGGCACATTCAAATAATCTATGATCAACTTTTTCCAGGTACTCCAACGCAGCAATCCCCAACCCTTTTGGCACCAGAGACTGGTTTTGTGGGAAGACAGTTATTCCATGGAGCCAGATGGTTTCAGGATGATTCAAGTGCATTACACTTATTGTGCAGTTTATTATTATATTGTAATATATGATGAAATAATTATACAACTCACCATGACATAAAATCAGTGGGAGTCTTGAGCTTGTTTTCCTACAACTGGATGGTCCCATCTTGGGGTGATGGGAGACAGTGACAGATCATCAGGCATCACTCTCATAATGAGCACACAACCTAGATCCCTTGCATGCGCAGTTCACAGTAGGGTTCCTGCTCCTATGAGAATCGAATGCCTCCACTGATCTGACAGGAGGCGGAGCTCAGGTGGTAACGCAAGCAATGGGGAGCAGCTATAAATACACATGAAGCTTTGCCCAACATTCACCTCCTGCTATGCAACCCGGTACCAGTTGTCGCCCATGGGCTGGGGACTCCTGCTCCAAAGGGTAACATTTTAACATTCAGCTTAAATAAATTTCACCAAAAATATCTCAACAATTCAAAGAGGAGTGTTCCTGACACCAGATCACTTTATTCAACAGAGCAGCTCCCAAAGTCATGAAGTACTACTTGGTTTAAAAATAAAGCTGTTTTTCCCACGTACACACATTCAACAAAACTATCTTTGGTATTACTTTACTGAGTGAGGTTTAAAGGAGTTTGGGAAAATATTACACCCTTCTTCCTTTTCCCAATGCTAAAAGTTTTGTGTATTTTTTCCACATGCATTTCTTTGTTCATATATATTTAAAAAAGTCTAAACAATTAGGATATTGTATCTTTTGCTCTGTAATTTTTTTTCCTCATCAGCCTCTTCTCAGGCCAACATATACATAGCTAACATTCTTTTTAGTGGTGAGAGAATATTCTATAATATTACATGTATGTACCACAATTTATTCAACCATTTACTTGCTAATTAACATTTAGATTTCCAGTTTTGTTTTTTTTTTCATTTTTATTTTTTGAGACAGACTTTTGCTCTGTCACCCAGGCTGGAGTGCAGTGGCGTGATCTCGGCTCACTGCAACCTCCACCTCCTGGGTTCAAGTGGTTCTCCTGCCTCAGCCTCCTGAGTAGCTGGGACTACAGGCACACAACCCCATACTCCACTAATTTTTGTATTTTTAGTAGAGATGGGTTTCACCATGTTGGCCAGGCTGGCCACAAACTCCTGACCTCAAGTGATCTGTGCTTGCTTCAGCCTCCTAAAGTGCTGAGATTACAGGTGTGAGCCAACACACCTGGCCTCTAGAATATGTTTCAATAAACATCTGTGTGCTTACATTTTTGTGCATGGAAGCTTTTACTTTTATAATTTCTCAGAAGGTTGTTCACTGAAAGTTATGTGTATTTGATTTTAATTCACACCCAGATAACTTTGCCAGCAATGTTTCTGCCAATTTCCTTGCATCTTCACCAAAATGGATATTGTCACTATTTAACCTTAAACCAATCTGATAAAAACTTGTATTACAGTAATACTTTTAAAAAAACAATCCATTAACCCTTATAATGAAGATGAACACACTTTATATTTGTTGACTTTTTCAATGTCCTGTTCTGTGAATTGCTTATTCACAGTGTGACCACTTCTCCAATAACTTCAACTTCTCTTTGTATACAGGGACACTGACATGTTTCCTATTACTATACAAATATTTCTTCTAGTCTACTTGTTGTTTTAACTTTGACTGTGGTCCCTGCCATATGACATTTAAATTTTTTATTAAGTAAAATATGTCTGTGTTTCCAATCTTGTTAAAAAGATCACTTCCACCCTAAGGTTGTATAGACTTTTCTTTGAATGTGTCTTTGTATTGTGTTTCCATTGTTGAGAACAAGGTGAGAAATTTCTGCAATTCTTCTAAAAAAATTTTTTTTTTTCAAAGAAGGGAGGGCAAGGGCAAAGAGCAAGAAAGGAGGATGGAGATGACTGGTCCATGGTTTTAGTTAAGAAAAATCCTAGATATCAGAAAATAAGATTTGTTAATGTTGTGAATCCTTATATGATCACAAAGCCACATTCTTAGGAAACACACAATTAAAAAATGTATTTTGATGTATCCACTCCATTAATGTGGATAATGAAATTTTACATATATGTATATCATTTTATACTTAAACATTTCAACAATTTTTATTCCCACCTTCCTTGAATGCTGCTTACCTATCAACTTAAAAAGACTGTAGAAAAGAACAGGGTATTTGGGAAAGTTATTCCATCCTCCTTACATTAACCAAATACAAATATAGAAATTCTTGATTTTAAAATGTCACATATTTTAAGTCAGCTAAATTGGCAAAGATATTAAAACAATAGTATACCCCCTAAAAAAGTTTCTGCATGATTGTTTATTTAAAATATTATGACTCTGGATGTAAATACATATGGGCTTACATAATGTATGATTATCCATATAAATGCTCAATTAAAATATTTAGTTCATCCTTAAACACCTTTTGTTCTAATAAGCATAATAGTAAATATTTTATCTCATTGGAAGTGTTTAAAGCTGTTTGAATCTTGATTTGTGAAGAAATTACTGAAAAATAACTTAAGGTTAACTACATCAAACAATACTATTGTTTGCAATGCTGTCAGATTTCTCCATGGCAAAATAGTCGCATATGGTTATTGCACAATTTATAGGTACAGGTTATTGTGTGCATATAAACTCTCTATATAATGACAGTGTTTGCACTGCAACTTGCTCAACACATTTAAAATTGTTGAAATACAATTTACAAAATCTTTAACAACATACTTTTAAGATAAAAGTATCCTGAGGATATTACAAAATTCATTTTACCAGCCCTTCATTTCTTTGCTTTGACTCTTTAATTTCCAAGATAATCGTTGCCCATATTTTATTACATAAAATGCTATTATTATATATTTCCTATTAAACAAAATATATTTAAGTTAAATAGTACATAATTGTCCCATAAACACTTAGTCCCATCTGCCTGTAGTCTCATTGGTTAAAATCAAGTATTTATCAAGTTTTCTATAATTCTGAATCAGAAAAGGTACAGCACAAAACAGAAAGAAACAGGGTTAGCACATTTAAGTTAAAAGCATTGTGCATTTTAAATATTTTGGTCATATTTTATAATAAAATATTTTGGCAAAAATAAAATATAAGGTTTAGTTTATTTTCTATTAATGGTAGATCTGGAGAATATTTTACATTTCTAAATAGTATCTACTTAATTTGACTGCTTTCACATTTGTTTCTGAAAACACTGCTATTCGCTTTTCAGAATTTTGAGATTAAAAGCACCTAAAAATAAGATAAAATAAAATTTAAGTAAAATATTTGTTTGATGCTCGAAAGTTGACAAATTCACAAACTTACTTTGTCTTACATGATATATGCCACCACAGAAACTTTATTGCCTGCTAAGACTTATTTGACTAAATCTAATCTTTAAAATAATAATCCTGATAGTCTCCTTGAAACTTATTTGAAAATTAGGATGGGAATTCAAAAATTTTTTTAAAATGAAAAGCACAGTTGCAAAAAAAAGTTATTCTGGTGGCAATAGTTGTTATGGCACAAAAACACATGAAAAACCAGTTTTCACTAATATATACAACTAAGTTCAAATAAGATGTGTAAGATACACACACACACACACACACGTATACATACATATAACTTGGGTTCCGGAGGGTAAACTACTGAAAACCTTACATACTGAGCCATCTAGCTCATTTATCACTGACGTCTCAATGACAATTTTAATGAAGATGTTCATTATTTTTTTCATTCTTACTCAAATACCTATCATTAATTAAGAGAAGAGTTTGAGATGTATAAGGCTAATAAAGGAAGTGAGAGTGTGGTGAATTAAGTGATGAGTATTATGTACAATTGCCTTTACAAAAAACGTATTTTTACTGTGGAAGAAATTCATGCAGAGATGCCTGTGGAAAAGTATCAATAAGAAAACAAAACACCTTTAACACTATGACATACTGATTATAATATACTATGATATGTATTATTACAGCATTACTTACACATTCTACTTTAGGGAATGTAATCTACTTCTGAATGACCTTGTTAATTTTTAAGGCATCAGTGCATCAAGGGCAAAGCTCCATAAAATAAATATAAAAACAAGAAAGCATTAGCTAATTTGTGGCATAGAGAATGATCACTGTATATTACATCTGTTGGCCACTTCCATATAGGTAATAAATTGTACATCTTATTGTAAAAATGTTATAGCATAAATTTCACATCATTTTTCAACACTTCATTTAAAGGGCTAAACTGATCTGGCAGTATTCTCATTTTCATTGTTCCATCAGCTCCACAGGAGAAAATGTGATTTGCGGGCCCTGTCTCAATTTGCATCACTCCAGTTCCAATATTTCTAAAAATGGACTGCCGAGCATGTTCACTGACAAAAGTATGGAGAAGACCAAAGGTAGAGAGACTCCAAATCTGAAAGATATTAAGAACAAACGGAAAATTAGGGTTGATGATGACCTTAAGAAATCAAATGAGGCCAGGTGCGGTGGCTCATGCCTGTAATCCCAGCACTTTGGGAAGTCAAGGCAGGCAGACCACCTAAGGTAAGGAGTTCAAGACCAGCCTGACCAACACGGAGAAACCCCATCTCTACTAAAAATACAAAACTAGCCCGGCGAGGTGGCACATGCCTGTAATCCCAGCTACTCAGGAGGCTGAGGCAGGAGAATTGCTTTGACCCGGGAGGTGGAGTTTGTAGTGACCCAAGATCACACCATTGCGCTCCAGCCTGGGCAACAAGAGTGAAACTCCATCTCAAAAAAAAAAAAAAAAAAAAAAAAAAGGAAAAGAAAAGAAACCAAATAAAAATTTTAGGCCTGCATTCCTGTGCAGTAAGGAATTTCCAAAACAAAAATAGAGAAAAATCTGTGTAGGCCTGGATCATAACACCTTGATTCTGTATAGAGTGTTGTAATTTACCAATTGCTTTAACACAAAATACTTAAAAATCCATCTAGAAGAGAGTAAGAGAAACAATGTAGGTAACAAGGAGGTTAAGTGTACAATGCTACAGAAACTTACAATACTATAGGGATTAAAATCAACGTTTCCTATCTCTCAGCAGAGCTTTTGCCGTATAGTTGTACAGTAAGGTAATCTCTTCTTTACATTATTGAATGCTCACCAGGGATCAGAACAGCTAGAAAGAGGGAAGTACTTGACACCTAGAGGCCCTCTGACCAGGCAAAGCTATATTTTAACTATAAGACAAAGTCAATTATTACAATTTCAGGATACTTAATTTACTAAGATTTTGTATTTCCAGCCCTTATCAAAATAAATGTGTCTGTAAAGCAAATTATACGCATCTTTACTTATGGGAAGAACGTAAATGCTTTCAGGACATGTATTTTAGGTTTAGCGAAACCTACTTATTTCCTGGTTTTATTGGAGATCATTTTTCTAAACGTTTCTTTACTCTAAGAAATTCATTAATTCATACTACCCTGCATATGAATTTGTTAAATTAGGGCTTCTGAATACATTGTATATTTTCAACTCTTTTTTTTTTTTAACCTTGATTAAACAATAAACCACAGGATCAAAGTACAAACTAAAGAACCAATCTAGGCCAGGCGCGGTGGCTCACAACTGTAATCCCAGCACTTTGGGAGGCAGAGGCAGGCAGGCGGATCACAAGGTCAGGAGATCGAGACCATCCTGGCCAACATGGCAAAACCCCATCTCTACTAAAACACAAAAAATTAGCAGGGTGTAGTGGCGCACGCCTGTGGTCCCAGCTACTCTGGAAGCTGAAGCAGGGAAATTGCTTGAACCCGGGAGGTGGAGGTTGCAGTGAGCCGAGATCGTGCCACTGTGCTCCAGCCTGGCGACAGAGTAAGACTCCGTCTCAAAAAAAAAAAAAAGAACCAACCTAACTATGGCATATTCTAAACTAGAGAGTCAGTCCAAATAAGAAAGTAGTTTCAAACTGAAGGAAAATAATTTTGTTGGTATATATATATTTGATTTTAAGAAAAAGGCTTTTAAAAATTCCATAATTCTAGTCTTTTCCTGGTTGAGAATTATGAAAACAATTTGCTGGTTTTAAAAAACCCATCTGATTCTACTAAATAAGTGCTTAAATTAATAAATTCGATGAAACTAAACCCCCCTAGTCTAGGGTTGCTGACCATTAAAATAACACAGGGATTAGTCTAAACTGATTTACCAATTACCAAACAGGGCCAAAAGACCCTCCATTAAAATTACTAGGTGTGTTATTAAAATGCAGATCCCTGAGTCTTGGACTTACTTATCAACTGAGTATTTCTGGAGTGAGACCCAGCAATTTGCATATTTAATAAGCTGTTTAACATTTTTAACAAGCTGCTTAACATTTGAAAAAACCTGTCTTAAGTTTTCAACACAATGGACTCTGAAAAGGACTGCTAAAGGCAAGGTTTATCCAGAATTCTTGAATTAGGCACTGAGGGACTAGATAATAATATATATGAAAAACTGGCGAGCAATGTGGGATAAAAGAAAATATCAATACATTTCTCAGCCCCTGGAAATTAAATTCAGTAAATTATGTAACTCTGAACATGGAGTCAAGACAAATTCTAATATCTGAATTATGTTTATATCCATGGAAAATTTGGTGTTTTAGTATGAATTAAACATATTTTCAAACAACTGAAAAATAGAAAATTTTCAAGTTAAATATTCCATTCATTGAAAGATTAAGTAGCAATTAGCATTGCTGACTACAAAGGAATTAATATAACTATTATTTAAATAGATTGATGTCATCGATACGATTAAAGAGCTAAGGTTTCTGAAGATTTCATTTTGTAGATGTTGTGGCATCAACTGTGTTTACCTTTATATTGCCTTCGGCAGATCCTGTAACAAAGTACTCTTCAGTTGGATCAACAGCAACGGCTTTAACAGGAGAATCATGGCTCTGGAAAAGCTGCCTCTGTTGTCGTTGACAAAGGTCAAATACATATGTAAAACCTTTTCTGCCACCTGATATTAGTAGCTGATGCTTTGGAGCATATGCTAAAACTGTGGCTCCACTGTCATGGCAGGTAAATGCTGAAAGTAAATTAAAAAAAAAAAAAAAAAAAAACACTTAACAATAAAAGAAATAGACTTCTGGCTTTTGGCTAAAGTGAAATAGTAGACCAGATTTGCAATCCTGCCTGAAACAATTAAAAAATCAAATGAAATATAAAAACCAATGATTTCAGACACTGGATATAAGGTAATGAAGAATGATCTCTGAGAGATGGGAAACAAACTGGGTGAGTCATAAAACTGCCCTAGCTTACTACTTAGAGTTTTCTGACCATGGCACCAGGAGAGGAACCCTGGTTGAACTGGTTCCATACCAGCCTCGGTGGAGTACTCAGAAGCATTTGACTCAGTAGCGGAGGAAAATCAGCCCTAGACCAAATGCTGCTTTGGTCCTGTTTAACCAAGGTCCCCCAGATTCAACTGTTTCCAAGTAAGTTGTCCCTGAGCAAAGCTCAAGAACATTTACAGAATACAAAAATAATAGGCACTTAATGAAGTAAAATTCACAATGCTTGCCATCTAATAATAAACAGGAATGTGATAAAGCAGAAAATATAACCCATAAGGAGAAGAAAAATCCATCAATTGAAACTAACCCAGAAATAATAGAGATGACAGAATTAGTAGGTAAGGAAATTAAAAGTCCATTATAATTGTAAGTTAATTAGAGGCATGAAAGGCCTAAATCAAAATTTAACAGATTAAAAACAGCAAGGCTCAAGATAAAAAAGGAACTGGATGGGATTAACAGCAGATTAAGCCTTGTAAAATAAAATATTCATGAATTTGAAGACACAGCAGTATGAGAAATATAAAAATATGATACTATTTTTCTTTAAAAAAGAGTCCAGCCTAACAAATTTTAGGGAAAAAAATCTGCATATAGCTCAAGGAGAATATTGCATAATGAACAGTGACGATTCTGGAGTTAGATTGCCTGGGTTTCAATCCTGGTTTCTGTGCGGGATTAAATGTGTACTTCTGCTGAATTACTTACCTAAGTCTCAGTTTCATCATTTGTAAAAGAGATTATCACCTACCTAATAGGGTTGCCTGAGGATTTAATATATGCAGATCATGTATAGTCCATGGCATAAACTAAACACTTAGTTATTATTGTAAGACTTGAAATAAAATTAATTATAGAGAAGGAACTTTGACCAGCACTTTGAGATATAACTTCCCAGAGGAAAATGCACACTTTTTAAGTATATACCTTGATGAGCACTGACAAATGAATACATCTGTGTAACCATCACTAAGATCAAGGTACAGAATATTTTCATCATCCCAGAAGGTTCCTTCATGCCCCTTCATGGTCAATTCTCCTCCCCAACAAAAGCAATCACTATTCTGACTTCTATCCAATTAGTTCATTCCAGAAGTTCTATTATTTTGCATATTACATGCAGGTTTATGGTCCATTTTGAGTTAATTTTTATGAAAGGTGAGGTCTGTATCTGGGTTCAATTTTTTATATGTTGACATTAAATTGTTCTGGCATTATTTGTTGAAAAGACTATCGTTTCTCCACTGAATTGCCTCTCTGACATATTAAAGATGTCTACTACATATGTGAGTCTATTAGTGGGCTCCCCATTCTGTTCTATGATCTATATGTATATTCTTAAGCTAACACCACAATGTCTTGATTACTGTAGCTCATAAGTGTTGAAATCAGATAGTATAATGCGAGTCCCACAAGTGTGTTTTTCTCTAGTATTTGGTTGGCTATTCCTTTGCTTTCCCATATAAACTTCAGAATCAGTTTGTTGATATCTACAAAGTAGCATGCTGGAATTTTGATTAGGATTGTGTTGAATCTATAAAATCAAGACGAACTGACATCTTAAGAATATTGTGTCTTCTAATCTGTGAATGTGGAGTATCACTCATTTATTTAGATCTTCTTTGATTTAAATCATTTTTATAGTTTTGTGCATACACACCCTGTACATATTTTGTTAGATTTATGCCTCAGTATTTCATTGTTTTGGATGCTATTGTAAATGGTAATATTCTTTAAATTTCAAATTGCAATTGTTCATTGTTGATGCATCAAAAAGCAACTGAATTTAGTACAGCTGACCCTTCAACAACACTGGTTTGAAATGTGTGGGTCCACTTAGATGTGGTTTATTCAATAGATATATTGGAACATTTTTTAAAGATTTGAGATAATTTGAAAAAACTTGCAGACAACCCACATAGCCAAGAAATATCCAAAAAATTAAGAAAAAGTATGCCATGAATGCATAAAACATATGTAGATACTAGTCTATTTTATCATTTACTACCATAAAATATAAACAAATTACAAAAAGTTAAATTTATTGAAACATACGCACACAAATACAGATTGTAAGTGGTGCCATCGACAGTCGAGAAATGTAAACAAAAATACAGTATGAAATCATAAGTACATAAAATTAATTATAGTACATACTGTACTACTGTTATAATTTAGTAGCCACCTCCTGTTGCTATTGCAGTTAGCTCAAGTGTTGCGAGTATATACTTAAAATGCTGTGTGATGCTAATCATCTCCATGTGAGCAGGTCCTCTCTCCAGTAAACTGTATATTGCAGTGAAAAGTGATCTCCTGTGGCACTTGTGAATTTTTCATTGTATTTAGTGCAACAGTGTAAACCTTGAATAACACCATGGGAACCATACAACATGCCACTAGTAATGCTGGAAGTGCTCCCAAAAAGCAGACCAAAGTCAAGACATTACAAGAAAAAAGTTGAATTGCTTGATATGCACCACAAATTGAGGTCTGCAGCTGTAGTTGCCTGCCATTTCAGACAGATAATTCATCTTTTTTGTTTTTTTTTTTTGAGACAGAGTCTTGCTCTGTCGCCCAGGCTGGAGTGCAGTGGCTCGATCTCAGCTCACTGCAAGCTCCGCCTCCCGGGTTCACACCATTCTCCTGCCTCAGCCTCCCGAGTAGCTAGGACTACAGGCATCCACCACAACGCCTGGCTAATTTTTTTTTGGTATTTTAAGTAGAGATGGGGTTTCACCATGTTAGCCAGGATTGTCTAGATCTCCTGACCTCGTGATCCACCCGCCTTGGCCTCCCAAAGTGCTGGGATTACAGGCGTGAGCCACTGCGCCCGGCCTCAGACAGAAAATTCATCTTGTAAACAGATGACATAAACTTTACAATATCAATAAATACAGTACACTACTGTATGTACTCATGATTTTCATAACATTTTCTTTTTTCTAGCTTCCTATAAAACACATATACAAAATATGTGTTAATTGACTATATTAATAATAAGGTATCCAGTAAACACTAGGCTATTAGTAGTTAAATTCT
Source organism: Pan paniscus (assembly GCF_029289425.2). Classification (NCBI taxonomy): domain Eukaryota; kingdom Metazoa; phylum Chordata; class Mammalia; order Primates; family Hominidae; genus Pan; species Pan paniscus. The sequence goes on along the minus strand of NC_073253.2, from coordinate 114,517,512 downwards.
GGGGGGAATAAAAAATTATAATATAATTTTCATCTGTGCAGGGGTCAGCATCCCAATCCTTATGTTGTTCAAGGGTCAACTGTATATTGACCTTGTATCCTGGGACCTTGCTATACTTGTGAATTTATTTTGTAGATTCTTTGGGATATTTTATAGAAAATTATGTTTTCTGTGAATAAAGAGTTTTATTTCTTCCCTTCCATTTATATACATTTTATTTCCTATTATTGTGTTACTGCATTAGCTAGGAATTCCAGTGCAATGTTGAATAGGAGTGGTAAGAGGGGACATAATATTGAGTTTACATCATGTTTACAACGATAACCTGTGGCTATCAGATTCAAAGTAAAGACAAATGATTTTTATATTATCGATGTCTCACTGTCCCCCATCAAGGTATAGTGAAGAGTTAATTACGTATATTGCATCTTTTTGCTTTCAAATCCTGCCATCCTGGGCAAAAGAAATCTCATGGGTTAATAAATATATGTGTCATTAGTAACAAATCCACTTATAAATAATATTTAGCTTATGAATTTCCTGACTTTCAAAATTTATAAAATGCTTTGAAAACTTACCATGGACTAAACTATTGGCAGGTGCTACAAGAGTATCCCACAAACATACGTTTCTGGAAAAAAAAAAAAGATTACTTCTGAGTGACACAAAAGCTAACAATAAAAAATATGTCATATATAACTGTGTGACCTTTAAACCTTGCTGTCACAGAAGGTTCTTAAATTTATAAAAGCAACAAATACAAGTAACCAACAAATTTATATGAAACTAATTTTTATATAAAAAAAAAGAATGCAGTGGTGGAATCTTGGCTCACTGCAGCCTCGACCTTCTGGGCTCAAGCAATCTTCCCACCTCAATGTCCCAAGTAGCTGGGACTACAGATGTGTGCCACCATGTCTGGCTAATTTTTAAAAATTTTTTGTAGAGATGGGGTCTCCCTATGTTGCCCAGGCTGGTCTCAAATTCCTGGGCTGAAATGGTCCTCCTGCCTCAGCCTGCCAAGGCACTGGGATTACAGGCATGAGCCAACATGCTCTGGCTACAATTTTTTTTTTTTTTTTTTTTTTTTTTTGAGACGGAGTTTTACACTCTTGTTGCCTAGGCTGGAGTGCAATGGTGTGATCTTGGCTCACTGCAACCTCTGCCTCCCAGGTTCAAGCGATTCTCCTGCCTCAGCCCCCAGAGTAGCTGGGATTACAGGCACCTGCCACCACGCCTGGCTAATTTTTTGTATTTTTAGTAGAGATAGGGTTTCACCATGTTGGCCAGGCTGGACTCAAACTCCTGGCCTCAAGTGATCCGCCCACCTCGGCCTCCCAAAGTGCTGGGATTACAAGCATGAGCCACTGTGCCCGACCCACAATTTTTACAGAAAATTTAAAGCTACTATTATAGCTTAAAAATTTGAATAACTTTAGATTAACATGCGTTTACAAACAATAATATATGAAGGCTGAATATGGAAACTTCTTTTTGTATTCACTGAATCTCTAACAGTTGGACTGACATACATTAACAGGAGAGATGCTGAATTTTCTTAAGCACAAAGAAAACTTGTTTCTACTGTGTGGGGGGACCAACATACATAAGAAATATCTACGGAAGATGAGCTGAAGAATCTATAGTCTTACAATCCTGTTTCTAGTGCAAAGCGTGGCCTTACAGATAAATATAAAAGCTAAGCAAACTCAGTGGGCCTTGATCTCAGAACTCAGTTATATAACAGAAATCAAAAGAGGCAGACAGATACTGGGGCAGGAGATGACACTTTCTTAAAACCACAGCTTTTGGGGGTGGGGCTGGAATAACATGGCCAATAAATAATAGTTTTTAGAACAAAAATACTGTATCTAAAGCCATAAGTAAACTTTAGTCAAACACAAGGACAGAAACAATAAAAAAAAGTTCAGCTATACTTTCTCATACTTCAATTTTAGCTATCATCTCTTACCTATTGTCAGTTGAAAGACCAGCTGTAGCTATCAGAGAGGAGGAACTAACGAAGACAAAATCATTGGCTGTTTTGTTATGACACTGCCAAGTCTGGAATGGTTACAAACAATACGTGTTACTCCTCTCACTAAAAATGTCATAACCAGGTAAATGTATTCTTCGAAAAGTGATCATGTAGTTTCTGGCTTTCTTAAATCCTCTGTATCGTTTTTTTTCCTTTGAACTTTAGAAAAATTGTAAAAGTAATACAGAGAACTTTCATATACCTTTTACCCAGATGCAGCAACTTTTTAACATTTTGGCACATTTGTTTTGCCTCTACTTCTCTTTCATATTTGTAGACACCCAGGCATACACACACTTTTCCTGAACTATTTAAGTAGGCTGCATATATCATGACCCGTTATGAATCTCTTTGCTTTTGTTCAACCAAAAGTTCAAAGGAAAACATGAGGTTAAACTTTAAGACCTTCCCCTAGCATAGTGAAAATTTCTGTTTCAGAAGACAGAAACTAGAATTTTAGATGATACCAGACTTTTGTTAAATAATTGACATATATTTTTCAAAAATATTTAAGCTTTTAAAAATTCAAGTACCTGAAAAAAATTACTAATAGTCATCAAAATTAGAAAACATATAGCATTTTTCAATATTCTACCAAACAGTACACTTAATTATGAGGTTTCTTCATTTATAAAAGCTTCAAAATTATGTTTTACATATTTCTCTTTAATAAAAAATGATTTTTTTTAAGTATCCCAAAATCACCACACCAAAGATTATTCCTTTGAGCCACCTCCCCATTTCCCCTGGAACACTACTGGAGCTGGGCTAGATGATGTGTCCTTAAAACAGACAAAATCCTCTTAATCTCCAAAAGCCAGTTATTCACAATTTAAACCAATTCATTTTTTTAAAAGTTAAAAAAAAACAGTCCCTTAGAGAACAAACTTATACATCTAAATCTTTAAGCTTAATAAAAATATGAGAAACAGTTAATATTCTTTCAAGGTACCCTAATCAATCCTCCCATGCTTGCTTGCTTTTACTTAGATCAGTACTGTATTCTAGCAATTAACCTTGGGCAAATTACCAGAATCTTAACCTATATTCTTAACTTTTTTTCTGATAGGAATTGCTTAGTCCTATAAAGAGCTTCACTGAAGATATGAAATATAAATTCAGTATTCTATGAAGCCACAGAAAGTTCATAAAAGCCTGCATAATCCTGAATTAAAAGAGATGAACAAGAAAATGACAGTACCAGCTATAGGATGTCCTTTTCACTTTGTTTGTTCATAAGAGATAATTGCAGAAAAATAACCAGATGCATTGGTCTGGTAATCATTCTATTTAGGCATAATATAATAACCAGCTTAGTGAGGTTAGAAAAGGGCTCTAGTAATCCACAAGATGTATAGGTATCTGGGGGTATCATGTTGCTTCTATACATGTCAACTTCCCAAATTATCAGAGACTAAGGAATTTTATGCTTCACAGAGTAATTTTCACATAACACAAGGACAGAATCTTACAGCAAAGTGACTGAGAACACAGGACTATATTTTATTTATTAGTTCTATATTTCTTGTCTCAAATACATATTCTTGGTTTATTTAAAATGAAAATTCAAACTTTATTTAAAGGTAGAAATTCTTGGCTTACCAGGTATGGCTTAGGCATGCTTCCAGTAACTGGACAACATTTCCAGTTTGTTTGATACAAACTTAAATATCCATCAGCATCAACTATTCCAAACTTAGAGAAAGAAAATATTTAAAAGTATTTAATATAAATATAAAAGCATATATTTATCCTTACCCGCAGTGTGACACCCATATTTTGACTCGTAAACATTTGACTGTATGTCATGTGATTTTTCACTTCACCTATACATGGATCTATTTCAGAAAAACATTCAGCTACTACTTTAAAAATCCCAGGGTGAACATAAAGAGAACAAACATCAGACACCCATTTTATTACAGTAGCCTCTAGCATAGTCTATATATTCTCTGTAAGTATTACAAAAACAGGATACTGGATTAACAGATTATGCTATGTGACAGAACTTTATCATATATAAGAAAGAAAACTGTTCATTTCCAGAAAGATAAAATAAGGATTTTCAGAAACAAACAATAAGGAAAACACATGAACAAGAGTACAAAGTAAAATGATATAAGGATTATCAAAGTAAAATAATTCCGCTATGGGAGCTCAGGGCAAGTCTGACTGGTAAGATGTCAAAATAATCCACTAAGGGCGGTATGTGATACAGATCTTGAAGGATGAGTAAGACAGCTAAATTTTTTTCCTTTGATTATAAAAATAACGCAGCTTATTATAAAGTATATAAAATAAAACAAATGTCTGCTTTGTACTCCCACCCTCCTCTGCCTCTAGATCTAACATCTATTAACAATTTGATGTGCTTCCTTTCAGATTTGTTTCTATGAGTATTCGAAAATTCACAATATAGCATTTAAAAAATTGGGATCATAATAATACCACTACACAATTACATTTTTGATTTATTATAGCTATCTTTCCCAGGTAATTACACATAAATTTAGATCATTCTTGTGCTGTGTGTAGTATTACACTGTACAGTGGTATTACAATTTAAAACTTTCCCCATATCATTTTCAATTTTCTGTAATATAAAAAGGGCTGCTTTGAACATTCCTATATACACATATACCTTTGCGTAATTATGTAGGATAGACATCTAGAAATGGGAAAGTTTTGTTAAAGAGCATCACTTAAAATTAATAGACTATGCCAAAATTAAATCCTATGTGGTAATATAAATTGATACAGCCATTTTTCTTACACTTTAGTTAACATGGGGTATTTTTAAAATCTAAAATACTTGTTAATTTTATGCAGACAAGAATAAGTCTCAATTTATTTGCACTTCTTCAATTATTAGTGAGGGTAGAAGGCTACTGGCCAGGCAAAGTTTCTTGGTAAACTGTTAAGATGTTTTATCTATTTTTCTACTATTTGTCTTTTAAAAAATTTAACTGATACGACTAATATTATGAATATTAACCTACTGTTTTTATATTTGTTAATAATATTTTCCCAGGTCTATTCCTTTTTCTAGTTTATCTTACATTTTCTGGAGTAGATCTAGGTATGTTCTTCAGAAAGAGTATACACATGGAATGTGTTAAGTCTCTGTATACCTAAAAATATGTTTATTTTGCTAGCAAATTTGAATGATAGTTTGGATGCACACTGACTCAGTTCCCATTCCTTGTCCATCAGAATTCTGTGGATATTGTTCTCCTATCTATTTGTGATAGGCCAACGACATTTAGTGGCAGGGTGGGATGTGGGTTGTAAATAACCTTTTTCATCCTCACTCCTTTTTAGAACCTTATAGGATTCTCTCTTTAACTCTAAAAACCAAAAGTTACACAAACAGGATGTGTGCAGGTACGTGTTGCTTCTCAATACTTGGTAGGCCCTTTCTCTTCCAATATTCTATTCTTTGCTTTGGGGAAGTATCTAGTATTCCTTTGAATATTGTTTTTCCTCCATTTTTTTTCTTCTGAAATATTTCCTAAATTATCATCATTATGGGATAATTTCTTAATTTGTGCTTCCCAGCAACAAACCTGATTTTCAACTATTTCCATTCTGCTGTTCAGCTTTTCTAATAAGTAGTTCCCCCACTGACTACATTTTTGGGAATCGTATTTTTAATTTCCAATAACTCTTTTCTGTTTTCCTACTGTCCTTGTTTAATGCTAGCATGTTCTTGTTTTATAAATGTAATATATTCTTGACTCTCTGAGGAATTAGTCCTCATAGGCTATTTATTATTTATTCTGCTTAATACCCCTTTCCAGACACTTAGTTTTTCTGAAATATTCACTGGCTTTTGGCAGTGTATTTCTATTCATAATTGAATATCCAATTCATCAGAATTACTGTGATACAGTGTGAGTTATCTCTTCCATTTACCTTAAGAGACTTCCCTACTAGAAGAGATAGCATGCTTAGGGGCTGTGCTATTAGACTTCATCAAGGCTAAGGTGAATGAATAGTAAGTTGACTGCCGGTCAAAGATACTTGTGCAGGCAAAGACAAGCAGTTTTTTGTGCCTTAAAATAGCCTATGCAGAAGGCTGTAGTGAGTGTTAAAGCCGAAAAATAGTCACATTATAGAAGGTCTTAAATACTTGTTAAAGAAGTTGACATGAGGAGCCTTGAAGGGTTCTTGAAAAAAATAATAATGTGATCTCACCTATATTGTAATCATGTAGCTATGTTTTTTGTTATATAATACTGTTGGCAAGATGCATTAGAGAGATAAGGGTTCAGGTATAGAGATTAGTTAGGAGCAATATAAAACTGACAACCCAAGTTGAAATGCACAAAAAGCACATTGATAGAGAATACAACTAAAAGTACAATAGAATTATACAGGCATCTGTACTAAGTTCCCTTAATTTCCCACTAAGGAGCTAAGAATGTTGCTAATTAGTATTAAGAAACAAGCTCTCAAAATTTTGTTTCACAACTACATAAAACTACATTTTTTGTGAAATGAAAATAGAGCCATGTGACAAACATGGTAGACAAAAAAGGTTGCAGCACACAATGATAAAAGGAATGTGTGAGGAGAATTTAATGTGTGAGGGAGGCTGAGGGGAAAGAAAAGGCAAGGTGAACCATCAGTTAGAGTCTGTGAGAGTAATTTTTGGTGCAGCATGGCTCTGAAGACAAAAAGAAGACTGATTTACTCTTTAATTATTTTGTAAAGGGCTAATAACATATTAGGAGCAAAAAGAGGCAGTTTGGGCTGGCTGTGGGTGCACTGCCTCTGAACTAGCCCTGCTTCACAAGGAGCAGTACTGTTCAATAAAAGATTGCTGTCTAACATAAAAGTGGGGAGGGGGGCAGTTTGAACAAAGGATTATGAGAAGTGAAGACAGTAAAGGATGCTCTAGAGCAGGTCTGGCAAACTTTTTCTTAGGTGGCCACATAATAAATATTTTATTTTGCCAGCTATAAGGTCTTTGTCCTCCTGAACTATGCTGCTGTAGTAGGAAGTAGCCAAAGAAAAATAATGAATAGGGGTAACTGTGGTCCAACAAAACTTTATTTATAAAGCAGGTGGCTAGGATGTAGTTTGCTGATGTGGTTCTGGAGCAGTACCTCTTAAAAAACTTTAATATTTGTAAAAATCACAACAATATCGGGTTAAAATGCAGATGGTGATTCAGCACATCTGGAGAAGGAACAATAATATGCATTTATAATAAGCTCTAGATGTTACTTGCTGCTGGATCACACACTGAGTAGGTTCCGAGGGATAAAGAGAGCAGGAGCATTTAATAATAAAAAGTGTGTAATATAAGGTGAACTTATAATCGTTTGGTCATTAAGAATCACTTAACTGAGTTTTAATGGACACCTATATAACATACATCTAGGAAGAACAAGTGAAGTTAAGTGTTCTTTGAGAAGAATTTAAAAGCATCTATATAGATCAATACTTTACTACTACCCACGGAGCTGTTCTTTTCAGAAACCCAAACTACTGGAATTTATAAACCTCCAACACAATAAATTTTTTACCATTTACATTTTTATATAATACCTTATTTCCCTGATAGTTAAATCTCATTCTTGTAACTCTTGAATTGCCACCAGATCGAAAACAGGTTATTTGTTGAGAATGGCCCCATTCAAACATTCTGACACTTCCATCTTGAGCTCCTGTCAGATCTGCATTACAAGAGGGCAAAAATTGCATATTTACTTCAAGAATCTTTGGGAAAAGTTATTTCTTTATCCTATGTGAAAATCTTTATGAAAGAAACATCTAAATCAACTTATATAAATTTACCTTTGTATGAAATTTCAGTTGAATACTATTCATCATAAAAATAGTTATACAATACCCTTTCATTTGACTAAGAACACATCCTCAAATACGATAGGAGCATTTAAATCATAGCTCCATAAATTTTATTTCCCTTTAAAGTTATCTCAATGATGTCTTAACAGCCTTTTATTTTTTATAATAAATTATATATTACTCATTATAAGAAATTCTTAGGTTAGAATCAATCCTTATTATACTATTAATGTGTAAATGTATACACATTTTTCTTTGAAAAAAATCAGATTAAAGAAGGTTTTAAATGCCATGCTGAAGAAAAAAATCAGTTCTAAAAGTTATCCTGATTGGCCTAATATCTCAAATACATGTTATCTGTTTTTTTTTGTAATTTTGTAGTTAATTTTTTTTTTTTTTAGAGACAAGGTCTTGCAGTGTTGCCGAGGCTGGTCTTCAACTCTTGGCCTCAAGTGATCCTTCCACTTCAGCCTCTAAGAGGCTGGGATTTATAGGCACGTGCCACTGCACTGGACTTCTTGTTTCACTGAGAAATATGAATAAGATAAATGACTATTGATTCTTCCTTTTGCCATTTATTATTTGTGTTATACTAGGAAATTTACTTAATCTCTCTGAGACCATTTCCTTCCTGTAAAAAGGGACTAATGATATATAAGTCACTGGACAGTTGTGAGTAGAAAATGAGATCACATATATAAGGCACTCAAAAATATGCCTAACATATAACACTCAATTTACAGAGTATCATTATCAATATTAATGTGGTATGAAGGTAGTAAAAAAAATACATTTATATAAAACATCTAGCACTTGCTAGTCACATATCAGTCAAGTTTCCCTCATTCCTTATCAAATATTTAAAATAAATGAACTTCAATTGGTTTGAAAGGTTTTACCATTGGGCAGCGGTAGGAGGTAGAGTTTTTTGAGACTAGGTATTTGACTGGCTCTACTCCCTTTCCCCCAATGCGCTTGCATAGCTTAATCAGAAAAATAAATTGGGGTGGTTGCACTAAAATCGCTCAACTTTTCTATTATTATTTATAACGCTAAAAAATTAAGAGCTGGGTTTGGTGGCACACACCTATAGTACTAGCTACTCAGGAGACTGAGGCAGAAGAATCACTTGAGCCCAGGAGTTCAAAGCTGTAGTGTGCCTTGATTGTGCTGTAAGTAGCCATAAAACTCCTGCCTGGGCAACATAATGAGACCCTGTCTCTTAAAAAAATTTAAAAAAAAAAGAAATTAATTGGGAGGCTATTAGGCTAAGACAGCTCCAGGGCCTTGCATGCCTATACGAGCAAATCAAAACTCAATTCAATGTAAACAGTAAAATGAAGCTTAAGCTTAACCAATCAGAAACCACCAACTAACTTCTAACTAGATGCTTATCAATTAGAAACCCCCAACTAACCTCTAACTGAGGACTTTCCACTTAACCAATCAAATACTGTCTTTGTTGTGCTTCCTTGAACACCTTATAAAAGTTTTCCCCTCATGCCACCTCGGTGAAGCCTTAATGGCTTCTGGTCTGGTGTTGCCCAGTTCATGAATTTGAGCTGAAAGCTCAAATAAACTCATTAAATTTTTAATGTACCTATGTTTTAAGAGTTCTCAGCAGAGGAACATGAAGGAGACCCTCTGATGATGACCTCCAGGAGCAACAAGTAACCAGGCACAGTTACCTCCTGGTAGGCCCCTTGTGCTTACTGTTTCTCTCTGTGCATTTGAAGGTTACCGCTTGACCTGAAACCTGCAACTTTTATCCTTTAAGCATTTTTCATTCAGATCAGGTCTAGAAGTCAGACTGAACCTGACTGGATTGGGTCCAGTCAGAGGCCTCAGGTAGATAAGATTTTGGAAGGACAAGAAATCATGGGTTCATCTGAATTTAAGGAATTCAAAAACTCCTCCAACTGGAACTCCAGCTAATTTTATGTATAAACATTATGGACTCAGAACCTGTGCTTTCCTAGAGAAATGAGTATATTTACCAAAGACAATTTAGAATTATGGTGGCCACAACAGGGAAGTTTTAAATTTACACAAAATTGTCCATCTACAGGAAGCACTAAATAAAAGGGAATCTCTAATGCTTCACAAACAGTGGGAGGCATTTTTTGATTGGTATGCAGAGGCTACTAGAAGACTAAATGAACTGCAAATTGTCTCTCTAAAAGAGTCTTTACAAAAGACAAATGAGAAATCTTAAAAGTCTTCAACAAATACTAGTAAAGTTTTAGCAATCTGGGTGGGTAATCTTGTCCCATTTTCAGAAACACAATTTGGATCCAGATATCTTTATTTATTTATTTATTTATTTATTTATTTATTTATTTATGAGACAGAGTCTTGTTCTGTTGCCCAGGCTGGAGTGCAATCGTGTGATCTCGGCTCACTGTAACCTCCGCCTCCTGGGTTCAAGTGATTCTCCTGCCTCAGCCTCCTGAGTAGATGGGACTACAGGCGTGTGCCACCACGCCCAGCTAATTTTTTGTATTTTTAGTAGAGGTGGGGTTTTACCATGTTAGCCAGGTTGGTATCAATCTCCTGACCTTGTGATCTGCCCGCCTTGGCCTCCCAAAGTGCTGGGATTACAGGCGTGAGCCACTGTGCCCGGCCCAGATATCCTTTTTATAAACGACTGAGTTTGATATTTTGTATCTGGCAGATCACCAAAATTTAGAAGGAAAACTATAGAATCTGCTTCTGCCTGTATGTTTGTGTATGACTTTATATATGTTAAATATATGTAATATTTTTCTATCACCAGATGGTACTGTCAAAATTAATTTTTAATAATTATATCTAATGCGCTTAAAATAAGCACTTATATAAATTAAGTATTCCTTAAACTTTTAGAAAGATAGAAACAGACCCAAATGTTTTTCAAGTTCATCTGATGTGGGATAATCTTTGGTAAATGAAAGCAAATTTAAGTTTGTTGGTTTAATTAAAGCAGGCATATCCTTAAGAGTTACCAGCACTAAATATAATGTGATATACAACTTTTATTTTACTTAGGCTTACTAGTCAAATACACTCATGTTATCTTTGTTACAAAATTTGTCAGCAAAAAATAAATAATGACTAACTTGATGGCTGGCCTTGTCTGGTGTTATGTCTACTTCAAAACAGTTTTCCAAATCCCTTTGACAACTTATACCCTTAGTATTTCATTAAGTTAAATTAAATGATGGATATTAATTGAATATCTAGATCACTTCCAAATTACATAAAATACTAAAACATTAATTGCTAAACATAAGCTTATCTACTTTTGGCTTCTTATTGCAGAAGAATACAGATATTTGGGTCTGTTAGTAAAGGTGTCCTGCGACACACTGAAAAACTATACTATGAAAAAGAACATGCTTCTGTAAATTATGAAAGATATAGATTTGCTACTCTATAGAATGCTGGTGTGACTGACAGTGCACAACTGCTTATTACCTAGTTTTCACTAGAAACTAACATTACTAACAGTTAAGAATTCTAATCAATATATGTAATTAAAACTACTGAAAATAGATAAATAATTTTGTATGTCAGGAAAGTAAGATGTTTTTGGAATGTGAAGCTATGAGGTATGAAGGATGTTTTTCTTATGGGAAAAAGAATAATTTTTGTCCTAAAGCAGACTGTTTCATATTGGGAAAGAGGAAGAGTACAGAACAAAATATGCATGGATACGAGAATGCTATACAGGGTTTGTGTAAGAGGAATTTGGAAAAATAATTTTACGTGTGGCCAAGCTGGCTAATATGTGTGTATTTATATATGTTATTAAAAGAATGTTGAGCCTTAATATCAGAAGTACATTGGTGCAAAGTTTTACTGGAGTATTGGTTTTCTCTTGACAAGAGATTATGAAAGGTTTTCCTTTACCTTTTAAGCAATCTGACCACAAAATCGAGATTTTGTTTTATCAAGATAATTTCCTGTGCTTCATGTCTTTTTAGGTCTTTGATTACCTAGACCTAATGTTAATATTATCATTTTTACCTTTTAAGCAATCTGACTACAAAATCGAGATTTTGTTTTTTTGTCTTTTTTTTTTTTTCCTTTATTGTGGAGAATGGGGTCTCCCTATATTGCCCAGGCAGGTCTCAAACTCCTGGGCTCAAGCTATCCCCACACCTCTGCCTCCCTAAGAGGTGGGATTACAGACATGAGTCACCACGCCCAGCCGAGATTTTGTTTTATCAAGATAATTTCCTGTGCTTCATGTCTTTTTAGGTCTTTGATTACCTAAGACCTAATGTTAATATTAACATTATTATTAAATTAGCTACATTTCAATATTAAAATATCTAAGGTTTTTTTCTACAACATTAAAATAGCTAAGGATTTTTCTACAACAACATAACTTTCTGTATTTGCCTTTGATGTCTTTTAATTATCACTCTGGTTAAATATTTTTCCACAGTAACCTTACTATAATCAAGTGTTTTAAACTGTTTGATATTTTTGACAAATTTCCCAAAAATACATTATAAATGAAGTACTTTTGACCTCACTCTAACTTTGCGAGTTTCCAAAGGGCCCTTGCAATATCTCAAAAAAAATTTGTTCTCACTCCCTCTAAAAAGAAGAATGTTAAAATAATTAGGCTTAATTGATATGTTAAATTGCATGGGAAGCATTGTCAAATAACGGTGATACCTTCTTATATTATATTTGTATGGGTATATACTATTAGATAAGTATTCCAGAAATTGCATGAAGGTTCTAAAAATCTGATGTGTCCTTGTATAATGTTATCAGCCATACTTTCAGTTATTTTGTTAAAATATTGTATGCCACAGAAGCAATCAAATTTACTTGTCAATTGTGCATTATGATAATGAACTGACCTTTAGCCATGGCCATGTTAAGTCTTTTGTCACTGACAGATGGTTATTGTTTCTCCTGATCTTCACTGAAAGTGTCTGCAAGTAACTATAATCCTAAAGTGCTCTGTCTTCAAGGAGATTCATAGAAAAGACTCTGAAAGGTACTGGTTTCTGATAACATTTAGATCCTATCATTGGACAGTGTAAGAACTTCCAGAACTCTAAGGGAAAAAACTTATAAATTCATTAAACTGCTAACCAAGATCAAGTCAAACAAGAATTAACTATGAGAGGCTGAATAACTTATTGAAGAAAATCTATGGTTTTTTAATAATTATGGTTTTGAAACATTGCTAGGTCTTTATTTTGTTTTCCAGATTTAAGAAAACTTTTTTCTTTTCTCTTAAGCTATTCAGTAGTTTATGGAAATTTGGCAAAGTATGCCTTCGTGAACAAAGATAAAACAATTACTTTTTCTCCCTACCTGATCCCTCCAGAATTTGGAAGCTATTAGTGAGTATTCTTATTTTCATGGCAATATAGTTATTTGCATAAGTTCAGTAAGAATCTGTTCTTTACAGCTTGCCAGGAGTAAAAGCAAAAAGAACCTGTCCTTCTTATAGCAGGACATAATTGGAAACATCGGTCATATTACCAAGGCTTTGACTCATATATCATATTGGAGACTATGCACAGAATCAGATATGACCCAGACAGTTTTAAGGAACCAAAGGCTGACAGAGCAAATAAGATACCTTGAAAAAAAACCAAAAAACAGAAAAACTGGCCTGGTACTGTACATATATAGTCCCTTACGTGGTTGCCTTACAGAAGAGTAAAGACTATCACTTCCTGGCAGACAAAGGAACCCCAGGATTTTCTGAGGACCTCAAGAAAAGAGCAATCAACCCAAATCTATAGGACTGCAGGTGAAATCAGACGGCAAGTCCTTGGCTTGGCTTCTGAGCCTCAAGAGGTTTTAAAAAATCTTATCTGAGATTCCTTATTAATGTTCCAGCAGAGCAGACTTCACTTTTACTCAGCTAGGCTTATATAGAACCTATCAAGTGTATGATTTCAACAAATACTTATTAAAAAGGGAAAACACATTAAACATTTTAGAAGGGGAAAAAAATTAAACAGGGAAAACACATTAAACATTTTAGAAGGGAAAAAAAAATGACCCAGTGTGACATAAAATACATATTTGGTCTTTGTCCCTGGATCCTGGCATACAGCTACTAAAACCCATGGAAGAGCACCTGAATTTACGCTAATGCAGTGACTTAGATGGGGTCCCATAGATAGCCTAAAGCATTGAAACTTTCAGTTCCACTCACCAACCTCCAGAAAAGGGTGGGAAAGGGAGCTGGAGATTAAGTTCTATAAAAACTCTTGAACAAGGAGATCTGATGAGCTTCTTGGCTGGTGAACACATCCATGTGCCAGGTTTGTAGTGCACCCTAACTCCAAGGGGAGAGAAGCTCCTCTGCTTAGGAGTCTTACAGACCTCATTCTATGTACTCTTCATCTGTTTCTTTTATAATAAACTGATAAATGTAAGTAAAGCATTTTCCCTGAGTTCTGTGAATCAGTGTAACAAATTAATCAAACCCAAGGAGGGAGCTGTGGGCACTCTGATTTATAGCCAGTATGCCAGATGTGTAGGTGAAAACTGATAACCTGCGATTGGTGTCTGAAGTAAGGAGCAGTTTTGTGGGACTGAGCCCTTAACCTGTAGGATATGATTCTAACTCCAGGTAGACTGTGTCATAATTAAACCAAATTATAAGGCACCCAGCCAGTACTTGGAGAGGTGGAGAATGGCTTGGAGTGGACAAAAGCCAACACATCTGGTATCAGAAGTGTACATGACAGCATAGAGAAACAGTGTGTTTTCTACTCAGAAAATTATAAAATGTACTAGGCTAACTTCTAAAAAGTTCTTTAAGAATTTTTCAAAAGATCTATTCCAAGGAAAGAAAACAGCGATCTTGAGGTATCTGAACTTCAGACTAATATTTTTAAAAATCCTGTCTCATAACATTTTCACAACATGAAAAGTGTTTGTTATCAAACTAAATTACTACCTGTGGGACTTGTTTGTGACATGAAAAGATATACTGGAAAAAAAATCCAGTAATTAGCTTTTAATTTTTCAGGTGTCTTATCTGCTAGTTATAGCAGTTCTCTAAACAGAGAAAGTATTTATCTCTCAAGACAGCAGTAATTGATGCTACCTAACACCTCTGACAATAGGTCCATCAATTACCTTTGAAGCTTTGAGCGTGGCCTCTTTAAGTTTATGGGATTAAGGTATAGGATATTTACACCTGCCAGGACACATGGTATGGGACTGAGAGAAAAATGAAGTCCCTTCAGTATCTCAGAAAACTTCCAACCAGACTGCATAGAATAGGGTAGTTTTAAGCAATATCAAGTATTTCTTGATGTAGAATAATATTATTTAAATTTTATATATAAAACACATTTTGACTCCTTACACTATAGGCTTCATGACTGCTTTTTAGTTCTCACTTGACATTAAACTTGTGGGTAAAAAATACACACTTCTAGCGATGAATAAATTTGATGTAGTGAAAACAGACAAATTTTTTATATTATGTTATACCTCTAGCATAAGTAACAGATGTTATTCTCTTCATTTTACATATACGGTTCTCTTGAGCCTTGTTTCGTACAGCGTACACAACTTTGATAATAGATTATTTGAGCATTTATCATAAATGAAGCAGAAAAGAATACTGATTTTGTTAACTGCATTTTATCAGAATATCTCCCAAGAGGAAAGTTTCTAAAGTTTTTAATAGGCTATTAAACTGGGGGACATGAATACCCATTAATTAACATGCATTATTCTTGTTACTATGTAGTAGGACAACTTGACGAAGGGCATAACTTAAAAAAAAATATTAAAAAACTTGGAATACTCACACACCAGGATGAGTATTGATTCCAACCCACCAGAATCAATACCTCCAATAAATTCCCCATTAATTAAGTTCTTGGTTGAAGGAAGAGAAACTTTTAAGATTCCTAGGAAGATTAACTGAAAACACATATATTCTGCCTTAGAATATAAAAACTTACTAATAATAATTTCCTATGTTTACTATTAATGTGTCTCATAAAAGACCAACTGAAAAAAAGTAATAAAATACAAACTGAGTATGATGAGGTAATAAATAATTGAGGTATGGTTGTGGCTTATGTAACAAAGGTTGGCAGTGGTTCTATTATTAAAATAATTATTCACTATAATTTCGCATGATCAAAGAAATCCAGAAATGTTTAAAGATAAAATGTGTTAACTTAGAAATACACAAATTTTGTGTATTGGTAGTCGCAAATTTTGATTGGTAGTCAAAATGTCAAAAAGTTTACTTCATTAAATCAGCTTTCTCTTTTAGGGAAATATCTTTTTCTATTTTTACCCAGTTTTGAAATCAAGATTTTATTTACTGGCAAATATTCGCTAGAAAAAAAGTCAAATAAATGCTTTCAATTAAAACAAAAAGGTTCCCACACATTTCTTATAATAAAATTACCAAAAATAGATTTAAGAATAAAAAAGGACAATTGCTAATTATTATTCAACTTACAGTAAGGAAGAGTTGGATGAGAAGTCATTCTTCTAACATTATTAATGGCTTTCTTAATCATCTGGTAAAATAGAAAAATTATTTTATAGCCATAATAAAAAGGATTAAACATTTAAATTGTGACAGGAAATTCAAATAACATTCATTTATTTATTTTTACATGAGTTAATAACTATCATTATGGGTGCTAAAAATACTAAACATGATAACAGAAATTTAATAGTGCAGCTCTTATATTTGCACATATATTTTGGGCATTACTGACTAGGATCTAAAGATAAATTCCTTTCAAGAATTTAGTCTTCCCTCCTTTCTTGTCAATTCTTTTCTGATCCCATTACATTTATTATTCAGTAATAATCCTGAATAGTGTAAGTTTAAAAGACAGGAGCATGTGAAAATAAAAGAAGAGAAAATTAAATAAATTTAAAAACAGTTTGGAACTATGTATTTACTCATTTTAAAGTTATGCTTTGAATAATTTAACTAGCCTGTCAAATAAGAGTAAAACAAACACATAAAATTAAAGGAAAAATTTATAGAACATTTCCAATTTATATAGCATCATAACTACAAATATATGTTATCTTAAATTTGTAGCATCAGTCTCAGGTAGGTTTTGTTATTGTTATTCTTTTGGATTTTAAATGGTTCAATTAGCCTAAAGTTGTGGAGAAGGTGGGGAGTTGGTAGGGAGAACAGAGACTAGGCCAGAGAAAAGAAGAGGGATAAATAAAACTGAAACACATATATTGATGCAGTTATACTCCAAAATAGCAGAAGCTGGTCATAATGATTTTTTTTTGCTATTAGTTTTTATCATTTGATAAAATGAAAGGATAAAGAAAA
Organism: Pan paniscus; assembly: GCF_029289425.2. Lineage (NCBI taxonomy): Eukaryota > Metazoa > Chordata > Mammalia > Primates > Hominidae > Pan > Pan paniscus. The sequence goes on along the minus strand of NC_073253.2, from coordinate 114,500,347 downwards.
TATTTTATCAGTTCTCTAGAAAAAATAAAAACCTGCTGCATATGACTTCTGTTTAGTAAACTTCATATTTAAATTCCATGTTCTTCTTAATTAAAGAAATGCCTGAAGGTTCCTATTCTTGCTTTTGTCTTCTTTTAATATTCACAGGAGAACCATAAGTAAAAAAGTATACAAACACAGGTTTAAAAAAGTTTCTGAAAGCATATGTAAAATATGTAAAATCATTATTTTAGAAGATCCATGTAAAAAAGAACAACCTTATTCTACTGGTGTCTTTTTGTTGAGGGTAGAGTGAGGCAATCCCAACCCTCATGTTAACAAATCACAGTTATCTGAAATAAAAAGATGTCCTAAGATTTAGGTAGGAAGAAAATTCAATCCTTAGTGTTATGCCTATGGTAGATTTCTGTATTACAATGCTTTGGAGTATAAACACATTTTTCTGAACACCTACTATACGTCCAATACCATTCTAGTTAGAAATCATCAATCTGCAAGGCAGGCAGCAGAATCCAAGCTCTCGAAGAGCTTGGATTCCAGGGCATATAAAAAAGACAACTTAAGGCAGGGCACAGTGGCTCATGCCTGTCATCCCAGCATTCTGGGAGGCCAAGGCGGGTGCATCACTTGAGGCCAGGAGTTCAAGACCAGCCTGGCCAACATGGCAAAACCCCATCTCTACTAAAAATACAAAAATTAGCCGGGCATGGTAGTGCATGCCTGTAATCCCAGCTACTAGGGAGGCTGAGGCAGGAGAATTGCTTGAACCTGTGGGGTGGAGGTTGCAGTGAGCCAATATTGCACCACTGCACTGCAGACTGGGCAATAGAGCAAGACTCCATCTCAAAAAAAAAAAAGACAACTAAGTAATGAATAATTTCAATAACTGGTAAGTGCAAGGGATAATAAAGATGATAAAATATAAGGTGACTGGGGGTAGAGTGGGTAGGGGCAAATGCCTTAATTAGGGAAGCCAGGGAAATCTGGGGGGATATGAGTTGAGATGTGAATGGTACAACAGAGGGATAGAGCATTTTAAGCAGAAGGAAAGTCAAGGGCTCCTGACATAACCATGAGCTTAATAAGTTCAAGAGACAGAAAGAAGCCAGTGTAATTACAGCAAAGAGAATCAGATGTAGAATAAAGGGAGATAAGATGGCAGAAGGTTAAATTTTGTAGGGCCCTATTAATGACTTGTTATTTAAAAGTTGTATTGGGAAATCTGAAATTTTTTAGAAAGTGAGTGACAACCTGAATGATGTTTTAGAAAAGAGTAACTGGCTGCTGCTGTGTAAAGAATAGAAGTAGGAAGAGACCAACAAGAAAGATGTTACAGGAAGAACTATATTGTAATCTCTGAGGTTGGAATTCAAAAAAGTGCCTATTAGTCCTATGCACTTCTTTGGCATATATTCCCTTTGAGTTCTCCTTTAAAAGAATATAATATCAGTAAGTTTTACCAATGAATTGTAACATATCTGTCAGCTGGAAAAATTATTTAACCACCACTGAGCAAGTCATTTCATTTGAATAATTACTAGATTGCTTTTCAAGTTCATTTTAATCCTTAAAACACTGCTACTTGAAATCACTGAACTAAGGAGAACAGAGGGCTTTAAAACAAGCTCTACCATATTTAACAAAGTGACATAAGTTGATCCACTTGACCTTTTTGGATCTCAAGCTTCATCAGAAGAATGTTTAAATACGAGTAAATAACAACTACAACAGATACTGCAAATTATAAGGTTATAGCAACTATAAAGGAACTCCATTAGGTACAAAATATTACAAGGTATTATTAAAGATAACTGAGATTTTACTTGAACAATTGCTCATACTAATTAATGAAAAATAATTTTTTTTTGGCCAAGGAAAGCATTCTACAGTACTTATGAAATTCTGAAAAACCCTACCACCTTTCTTTGCTTCTTCAAATCTGTTCATTAGTTCCTATAACCTACGTAATAATAAAGGAAACTCTTGGAAGTACAAATATGAATCACATCTCTAGGTAATCAGGGCTAAAAAAGATCCTCCAACACTACAGAAAAATTATGTTTCAGTTCATTATTATATTGCTTTTTGCTTAACTTAAAAAATTATATATTGTTTTTGTTAAAAAAAAAAAAGAATATTTGTCCTGGCATTTAAAAAAGTGATACTTAATATGGATATAGTTATTAATTGATATCCATTAAAAGATACCTAGACAAGGGGTTAGCAAACCTTTTTTTATAAAGGACTGGATAGCAAGTGTTTTGGCTTTATGGGCATTTACTTTCTATTGCAGATACTCAATTCTGCCACTGTAGTGTGAAGGCATCCACAGACAAAATAGAAACAAATGACTATGGCTGTGTTCCTATAAAACTTTATTTGTAAAAAAACACTGAAATCCAGTTTCATGTAATTTTCATGTGCCAAAAAATACTGTTTGTTTTTTCAACTATTGAAAAAACAATGTATACACCATTTCACTAAAATGTATACACCATTTCACTAAAATGTATACACCATTCTTAGCATATTAGCTATATAAAAACAGGTCATGGGTAGTATTTGACCTATGGGGAACACCTTGCTGAAGCCTGATCTGAACCATGTTTCAAATAATTCTTAATTAAAATATAGCTCTTTGGTTTTCAAGCAAAGTATATTTTTAAAACAATTTATTATTACCCTTTCAAATGAAAACATACTATTCTTCATTATCAAAATTTACAATTTCCAACATGTAAGACTTACTAAAACTTTAGGAATTAAGAAAAATGTTTTAAATCATCCTTTATCCATTAACCTAGAGGGAAAAATAAAAGTTACATATAACTTAAATTTATTTGTAACTTTACATACCACAGATGCTCCTCTGCCAGTCTGTGTACTACCAAGCCATGGCATGTTGATTGGAGTGCCAGGATTGCTATGTGTATATGGAGTTGTACCTTGAACAGCTGTTAAATCATCACGAGCATGTATAACCAAGAAATCTTCTGATCTATAAAGGAATGTCAACCAGAATAAAAACAACTCATCATTTCTTTCTTTTTTACACTTGAAAGGTCTAAAATTTGAATTTATAGTTCCCTTTAAAATTAATTTTCTTCAGCTCTTATTTGTAACTCACACACAATGACCTCATACCTCAACAATTTCTGTTCCCTTCACTTACTCTTCTCTCAGTTCCCTTATTTAAAGCTCTTGCCACCCCTCATTTAGCACATCAGCTTCTACTCTGCCTACAATCTATACATTGCTTTAAAGAATCTTTTTAAAGTTTTAGTTCAGTAAATATAGTCACTCATATTGCAACATTACTAAATAGAAACAAAGTATGAAGGTACCCTTTGGTTTCCACTTCTATATCATCATCTACCCAAGTGTAGACCTGTGTGGCCAGAATTCCAGAAACATCCAGTTCTTGAACATCATGACTGGAAGCGATTGCTATGCAGTTTCTATTTGCCTGAAAAATAAGTCAAATGGTAATTTTAAAAGAAATAGGCAAAAGAGATAGTATATGAGCTGCTTTTGAAAATGGTAGTTTTGAAATAACCTCTAGCAGTGATAACTAAAGTACAGGATATACAGCATTCTTACTTTTAGTGAAATAATAAGCTTCAGTTTGGAGATATGTTTATATTCTAGGAAAAGTACATCCAATAGAAAGCCAGTATAAATGGCAATACATGCATGCAGCATTTTATTTCCTCTCCCAGTACTGTTTTTCTAGACTGCTAGAATGCTATGATCGCTCTAAGGTATGCACAATTCAGAAATGTGGAGGAAGATGCTGAAAAAGATAGGAACCTGTAGGGTACAGAAAGGTGAGGGCAATAAGGAACTCCAAACTAAAAACATAATTATTAATTATTTAAATAAAACAACTTTCTCCTAAAGCTTTTCAATCTTAGGCAAAAAAAAAGAAGTGGGAAAGGGTCACAGAAAAAAGGTGTAGGGGCAGAAATATAGTGGGAGAAGTATGCCAGAAAAAGATCACAAATGAAAAGTTGCTAAGGTGAAATGACATGAAATTTTAAATGCCTATGAATCAAAAATGTACATCTTGGCTGGGGGCAGTGGCTCACGTCTATAATCCTAGCACTTTAGGAGGCTGAAGCAGGCAGACAGCTTGAGCTCAGGAGTTCAATAGTAGCCTGGGCAACATGGCAAAACACTGTCTCTACAAAAAATACAAAAATTAGTTGGGCATGGTGGCATGCACCTGCAGTCCCAGCTACTTGGGAGAATAAGGTGAAACGATTGCTTGAGCCCAGGAGGTCGAGGCTGCAGTGAGCTGACATTGCACCACAGCACTGGGCACCAGGCATGATACCCTGTCTCAATAAATAAATAAATAAATAAATAAATAAATAAATAAATTAATTAAATGTGTATCTTTGAAACAGAAAACAGGAAGATATTGACAGCGAAGAGAAAATAGGATTACCATTACTGTTATGTTAGATTTTAACACAAACTATTAAGAAAAAACTGAGACCTTAGAAATAAATGAAAAAATGATATAGCTAGATTATTGGGTGGTTATTCTCCATGGGTATCCCAAATTCTGCATGTTTTATAAGTGAGTCATGTCTGCCCTTTTTTCTGCAGTATAATTGCCAGGATGTTTGTATAACTATCGTCTCTCCCTCCAGAGCAAAGGGCAAGTATGCTTACTATCGATTATAAAAGATTTGGGTCCCCTAAACTCAGTGATCCTCTCCTGTAATATAACCTACTATGTATGTAGGTAAGGTAGGTATCATCTGGCCCTCTTCCCGTCATTCTCTGGAAATTGTGGCTCAGGCAACCAGTGTAAAGTGCTGATTTTCTGGTTATTGCTTTTGCTGTTAGACATAAACTGTCCTTTGTCTCTGATCCAAGAGTCGTATGTCTTCTAACAGCATCCACTAAAATGTTTAATGGATCAATTAAATGGACTGTTTAAACAATCCACTGCCTGCCTCAAACAGAACTGTTTCTGTGGCAACAGAAACAGAAAGCTAACTGTTAGTTTTAATTTAAGGTAAAATCTGAGACCCTTCATAGTTTTTGACACAGGTAGTTCCCAACTAAACAAATGGCAAAAAAATCTCAATGGCATTTAAAAAAATGCAACTTAAAGCAAGAGGTATTATTTCTCAGCTGCAAATTTAGTAAGGATATTAAAAATAGCAAATCAGCTGGGTGCAGTGGCTCACGCCTGTAATCCCAGCACTTTGGGAGGCCGAGGCAGGCGGATCACGAGGTAAAGAGATCGAGACCATCCTGGCCAACCAACATGGTGAAACGCCGTCTCTACTAAAAATACAAAAATTAGCTGGGTGTAGTGGCGCACACCTGTAGTCCCAGCTACTTGGGAGGCTGAGGCAGGAGAATCGCTTGAACCCGGGAGGCAGAGGTTGCAGTAAGCCAAGATCGCGCCACTGCACTCCAGCCTGGGCAACAGAGTGAGACTCCGTCTCAAAATAAAATAAAATAAAATAAAGTAAAATAAAATAAAATAAAATAAATAAAAATAGCAAATCTGGGGAAATAAAAATTAAACAGGCATATTCATAGACAGTAACTTGTAGACTTTATATATGTGAATAGCTATTCATTACCAGTACTTATATATAAACCCTCAAGAAGAAAACAACTAGTTTCTTTTATAGCACAGACTATTTTAAATCATATTTTCTTCAAGAAAGAGCAGGTAATGCAGGTATAGATAATTTTTTTTTGTAGAGACAGGGTCTCACAATGTTGCCCAGGCTGGTATCAAACTCCTGGCCTCTAGTGATCCTACTGCCTTGGCCTCCCAAAGTGTTGGGATGACAGGTGTGAGCAACCACACCTGGCCAATAATTTTGTATTTGACATGTATATATAATATCATGTTATACAGATATTACAACGGGCTAAGGGGCTGACTCCAGATTTGCCTGTTTCAAACAGAACTGTTTCTTTGATAACAGAACTGTCTGAAGCAGGCAAATCTGGAGTCAGCCCCTTAGCCAGTCATTGCTCAACGGTGTCTAAGAAGGAAATTAAGTGAAGGACACAGAACAACAAAGATACTGTCCAGAAGAATTCAGAGAAAACAGACATAGCACAGAAAGACAGAAAACCAACTGGTGAAAGGATTACTAAATGGGTAATTTCCCTGTATATCACACTTCCCTGTATTACATATTACATATACATATTACAGGGTATGTATCTACATAACATTTAACAATTATTTTAAAATTAGGAACATACGAACATCTTATATATATGTATACAATATCTCCTTTAGGTATCTTCTATGAATACATAAAAAGAAGACACACATATCCTTTAAGTTAATGGAAGGAAAACAAAAGAATAACTAGAAGTCATTAGGAACCATACAGTAAGGCAATTAGGGGAGACAGAAGGGGAAAATGATTAATAAGACAGATTTCAATCTTGGACTATAGTACCTAAGGCCACCTCTTCTGTGAGGAGTGTATAGACATCTAAGGAGGATGTTAAGTAGAAATTTAAGAAATACTAAGAAAATACACACGTTGGGCAGCTATTGGAGGTATAAATCAAAGAGGGAGAATTTGAGTCACATATAAGCTTAAATCTTACCAAATACCCAGATCCACATTTGACATATTCATAAGGAACATAAAAAACTTTTTCTGTGGGTTAACTACTATAGTACATTGTATAAATTCTAAAGCGATTACATATTTGGTACTTCTCTCTGCATAGTAATAAAACATTATGTATCAGCTGTATCTCCAAAATCATATAATAACAAAATCACATTATCAAATAATATCATTTTATATAATTAAAAAAGTATCCAGATTGCAATTTAAGGAACTGGAAGCAGCTTTGGGAAAGAAATACTGGATAAACTGATAAAACAGAAGATATTATCCAACTATAAATACTTAATAAACAAAAGAAGAATGTCTATGTACTTACCTTATTAACAGCAAACGCAGTAATGATATCAGATTCCTTATGAATAATTCTTGCTTTACCTCCAGGATATCCCAAATCTGCTTCTATCTAAATAAAAGGAAACAAAACACAAAAATGCACTGATTTTAGTAATAGAACTAATAATATATGCCAATCTATCAATTAGTACTTGCATAAATTATTTTAAGAAAGTAGATATTTCAATTCTAAAGGTATTATTGTATATGCTAATTGTCCCTAAAACAAAATTTGACATGGGAAATTTAAATTTCTTCAAACTTGCTTTTTTACACATAAAAAAACAGCTGATACAACATACAACTTCATTAAGTGGCTATCCTCCCGAGATACAGTTAATTGACTTTAAAGGATCAACACATTCTAATTATTAAAGCAAAATGTATTTACCAAGTTTCCTAGCATTATAATTCTTTAATATTATTTTTAAAAATTTAAAAGGTCAGATAGTCAATATTTTAGGTTTTGCAGACCACAAAGGGTCACTGTTGCATTTTTTCCAAACCCTTTAAAAATTCTCAGCTCATGGACGATATAGAAGCAGGTGAGATTTGGCCAGATGGCTGTAGTTAACCTTTGATTTATAGAGAAACCTGAAATTCTGAAAGGCAATGTAACTTGCCCAAGTGAGTAATCATTTTAGTAGCTAAATAAACCACCATTCTAAGTACTTTAGATGAGGGACATATATTTGACCTTCTGCTTACTCCAGACAAAGTGTATACATCTTTGGACTTAGAAAAGAATACTATATAAAATCGACACTTACTAAAATAAGCAGAAAAGAGGAGGCAATTAAAGAGTTGAAATGTTGCCTAATATAGGACATTATTTCATATTATCCTGCTTTTTTTTTTTTTTTTTTTTTTTTTGAGATGGATGCTCTTGTCGCCCAGGCTGGAGGGCAGTGGTCCCACAGTCTCAGCTCACTGCAACCTCTGCCTCCCAGGTTTAAGCAATTCTCCCGCTCCAGACTCCCAGGTAGCTGGGATTACAGGCACCTGCCACCACACCGGGCTAAGTTTTGTATTTTTAGTAGAGACAGGGTTTCACCATTTTGGCCAGGCTGGTCTCGAACTCCAGACTTCAGGTGATTTGGCCGCCTTGGCCTCCCAAATGCTGGGATTATGGGCGTGAGCCACCACGCCCAGCCATTCTAACTTTCAATCTTTTAAAATGAATTAGGTTTACAGACTTATTGTGAAATGCATAAATTATCTGAAATCAGCATACAATAAATTTACTTACTGCAAAATTTTGATAGAAATATCACCAATGCCTGGCCATTGACCACAGAATGGATCAGAATATGCAGTGTTTTAAAAATAGCAACTAAGGTCAGGTGTGGTGGCTCACGCCTATAATCCCAGCACTTTGAGAGGCTGAGGTGAGGGGATCACTTGAGGTCAGGAGTGGCCAACATGGAGAAAAGTACAAAATTTTACTAAAATTACAAAAATTTACTAAAAATTACTTTACTAAAAATACAAAAATTAGCCAGGCATGATGGTGCGCATCGGTAATCCCAGCTACTTGAGTGGCTGAGGCACGAGAATCACTTGAACCCAGGAGGCAGAGACTGCAGTAAGCCAAGATAGAGCCATTGTACTCCAGCCCAGGCAACAGAGCAAGACCCTGTCTCAAAAAAATAAATAAATAAAAGAAAGGCAATTAAGATCACTGTTCAACTGGAAAGTTCAAAGAGACTTACAAGATAACCAAACCAAAATATCCCTACACAAACAAAAATCAGTCGCCAGATATAAAGAGTCAAATATATTCTAATCTAAAGTATAACTTGCTTAGGAAGAATTTCAGTATTCGCTGAACATTCTGGCTGACTTGAGGATCAACTTGTCTTCTAAAGAAAGTCTCAGCTCTGACTACAAAACGCCGATCATCCGTTAATGATGTACAAGTCAAATTCCATAATTTTATGACAAAATTCCAACTTACCCACCAATCTGCCTGGTATCTAAAGTATACTAAATGTTCATTCTTAGGTTTTGAAGAAATTGGCGACAGAGAAAGATGATGGCTCCATGGAATAGAGGGATGTGCCACTTGCTGGTAATGGTTGGATAGGGGATCATACCAGTTTCACCTGGGGAGCTTTTTCGAACTTTACATGTAAAGTTTGGGAAGAAAGCTCCTGCAGCTATGAACTTCAAAAAACCTTTCTCTATGTAGGAATACATTCCTGTCCTCATTATTTACTAAAAACATTGTTTCTCAATAAGGTGGTGTCAAGATAACCTGAATAAGAATCAACTGAGGTGATTTTTTTTTAAATACAAATACTCTGAACCCCATGTCAGATACATAATCAGAATGTCATGGGGGTGGGTCAAAGAAATAGTGGTATCTCAGAAGTCTTAAATTAAATTTGTGAATGACCATAAGTGGCAGAAGATAAGATTGGAGATAAAGGTAGAGGTTCAGTTCTTGCAGGGCCTTAAAAGACATAATAAAGAGTTCAAATCCTGTTCTAAGGCAGAGAAACCATTGGTGGATTTTGAAAAGCCAGGCTACTGTGAGATAAAACATAAAGGGTTTGAGAATGACTATCAGAAAACCAGTTAAAAGGCGACTACAGTAGCTGAAGTGAGAGATCATAGTGGGTTGGATTAGGGCAGTAGGAATGGTGATAGTGATAAGTGGCTGGAATTGGGATACATTTTGTTAATGGACTGTAATCATAGTGTGAATAAAAGAAGGAAAGAAAAAGGATGAATCCTAGTGTCAGGCCTGATAGGTGGGTGAGTAAAGGTATCATTTACTGAGATGGACAGAAGTGAAGGAAACAGTAGGGAGTAGGTTCGGAGCAGGCAATGTCTGGAGTTCGGGAAATTAGTTGAGAGAGATTTGAGAGTTGTCAGCATACAAATTATATTAATATTTAAACCGTAAGATAACCCAAGGAGAGAGGAAAGATAGGAAAGATAAAAAGTTAGAGAACTGAATTCTGGGGCAACCAATATTTCAAGGATGGGAAAAAGGACAATTCAGTAGTTATCAATTAGCTAACATAAGAAATAGATTAGTTTGATATTATGGAAACTAAGTGAGGAAACAATTTTAGAAAAATGTTATGCGTCAACACTACCAAATGATTATTAAGAAGTTGAATCATATGAAGATAGACAATTGACTACTAAATTTAGTATACTGGAAGTCAGTGGTGACTGTGTCTAGGACAATCTCAGTGGAGTGGGCTGGAGATAATAACCAAATTAGAAAGAATGTGATATCTGGTGAATAAGAAGGGGAGTCCACGGGGAAAGGATCACAGAGACATTCAACTGAATTGATAATGTTTTATTTCTTAAGCTGGGTGGTTTGTTTATGGTGTTTCAACATTATTGTTTAAATCTTGAAGGACTTTATAGGCAACTCTAAGTGAATTTTGCTACATAGGAGACTAGAGAAATGGAGTATTTTTTAAAGGCAAAACATTAAAATATATTTGCTCATGGTAATGAGAATAATTTGAGAGAGGTAAACATTTATTGACAAGGAGAGAGGGAGATGGGCTTCAATTATTAAGAACTGAAGACAAGTTCTTGGGTAGGTGAAAGCAGGTAAGAACTGTGCACAAGTGAAAGCTCTGGCCTTGAACAAAAAGGGTAACAGTTCACTCACTGTTAGAGGAGGCAGAAGAAAATATCTGCATACAGAGCAGAAATTAGATGATGATGGGCAGGTTAGGCTAAATCACTGCTGACTACACTTATTTTGACAGCAAAATATATTGATCTGTGGGGAGTAGGAAACAAATACTGGAAGTTTCAGGAAACAAGGAAAAAGTATGAAAATGAAAAAACAAATTTGCTATAGAGCAATTTATTATGACTGCAGGGTAGTTTTATATTAATTTTGGATTTGTGCTAATAAATTTAAAGTGAGGCAAGCTCCAGGGTTTGTGCTTTTCCTCCAAACATGTTCAGCTGCTTGAGTGCAGGCACAGAATAGGACAAAAAGTTGGGTTTAAGAAGGTTTGGGAATTTTCAAGGCAAGTAGGAAGAACAGGGATAAGGATGTTTGCAAGTGACTGATTGATTCCATGATGGATCATGAAATCTAAGCTGGGAAGGGAAGGAACTAGGAACATGATACAGTCAGCTAAAAATAGAGACAGAACTTGCATGTGCTATGAATGTAATTTTATTTGTTAAAGGCCTCACAACATAACATTACAGTTAAAAAAAAATCACAATGAATATGGTCTTAAAACATCTCCTAAAGTTTCAAGTCACACTGTGTAAAGATTTCATGCTTTGATTGGGCTGGACATGTGAAGAAAAAAGAATCCAAATATTAACGCTAAAAGAGATTTAAAGAGATTATGCAGATCAAAAACTAAACACAGAATTGCTATATGATCTAGCAATTCCACTTCTGTATATACCCCAAAAAACTGAAAGCAGAGATTCAGATATTTGTATATCAATGTTCATAGCACCATTATTCACAATAACCAAGACAGACACAACTCAAATGTCCACTAACTGACGAATGGATAAACAAAATATATGAACATACATTAGAATACTATTCAGCCTTAAAAAGAAAGGAAATTCTGACACATGCTAAAATATGGATGAACCTTAAAGACATTATGCTTGGTGAAATAAACTAGTCACAAAAGGACAACTATTATACAATTCCATTTACATGAGGTACCTAGGGATAGTAAAATTCATAGATACAAAAAGCAGAATGGTGGTTGCCTGGAGTGGGCGCCAGAGGAATGGGGAGCTGTTGTTTAGCGGGCACAAAGTTTCAGTTTGGAGAGGATGAAAAAGTTCTGGAGATGGATGGTGTGTTGGTTGCAGAGCAGTCTAAATGTACTTATGACCACTGGGCTGCTTTACAAATGGTTAAAATGGTAACTTTTATGTTATTTATATTTTACCACAAAAAGGAATTATGCAGAAACTGATCTGAACATTGCTTGGGTTCCACAGAGCTGCCCTTAGAAGCTGGAGGAGAAAGAGATAGTTACAATAGATTAACACCAGGATCCTACGGAATATTTCAATTAGAGAAGCAACAGGTTTAAAATTATCAGCCCTAATTTTACATGTCAGTAAATGAAGCTCCAAGAATGGAAGAAGTGAAAGGTCATACAGCAGATCCATGGAAAAAGTGACTGAGACCCTGGGTAGTCAGTAGTGATTTTCATTTACTAAAACCTACAATATAAGGTTGTGTACTTGGAACACTTCATTGCCACTCTAATGACACAAATATGAAGTAAAATGATATCTAAAGAATACCGAAGGCATAACTGAAAGAAAATAGGAAGCAATCAGGTGAACATAAAATGGTGTCAATACCCCAAATATTAGGGAATATAAATACTAAAGAAGACATAATTTGGTTTTCAAAGTCATAGCAGAAGAAGGAGAGGCAGCATCACCATGGATTCTACACATATTTTAATAGGGCAACATGATAACTTTATGCCAGTAAGTTTGACAACATAAATGAAATGTACACTTCTTGAAAGACATGTACTACCAAAACTGACTTAAGAAATAGATAAACCTGAATTGCCCTACATCTGTTAAAGAAATTAAATTTGTCATTTAAAAAACTTCAGGATTCTACCAAACACTTCAGAAATAACACTAATTCTATAAAAATTATTCCCCAAAATTAAAGAGGACAGAACCTTCGTCAATTCATTCTAAGAGTCTAGCACTAATCTGAGACCAACACAAACAACATTGTAAGAAAACTACAAACCAATATCCCTCATGAACATAGATGTAAAAATTCTTAAAATTTTATCAAATGTAACTATATATAAAAAGGATAACACATCACGACCAAGTATAGCTTATGCTGGGAATGCTAGATTGGTTTAACATTTTTTAAAAAAATCCTTAACCTATCATACTAAAAAAGAAAAAAGGATGATCATTTCAATAGTAGGCAAAAAAAAAAAAATCATTTGATAAAATCCAACATCCTTTCCTTATTAAAAACTCTTAACAAAGTAGGAATGCAAAGAAACGTCCTCAAACTTATAAAGGGCATCTACAACAAACTTAAAGAAAACATTATACTTAATAATAAAAGACTGCTTTCCCCAAGATGAGAAACAAGATAATAATGTCTGCTGGTGATCACTTCTATTCAACATTGGACTGGAAGTTCTAAGTCAGAGTGATAAGGCAAAAAAAAAAAAAAAAAAAAAAAAAAAACCGAAAGAAAAAAGAAAAAAGAACTTAGAAGAATAATATATTTGAATGACTTACAATACATGACTTCGTGATTTATTATAAGGTTATAGTGATAAAGACAGTGAGCTATTACCATAAAGATGGATCAATGGCCCAAAACAGACTCCAGAATTAGACCTACACATCTGTGTCAACTGATTTTTGAAAAGGTGAAAGAGGTAGTTTAGTGAAAGAAAAGATAATCTTTTCAAAAAATAATGATGTAACAATTGACATACAGATGCAAAAACAACAACAATAACAAAGAACTGAGGTCTATACTTCACACCATGTAAACAAATTAACTTGAAATGGATTATAGACCTAAATGTAATACTGAAACTCAAAAACACTTAGAACAGGAGAAAGTTTTTGTGATCTTAGGTTAGGCAAAGATTTCTTAAATACAACACCCAAAAGAAAATGAATAACCAGAACTAATACATTAGACATCATCAAAATTAAGAACTTCTGCACTTCAAAAGAACTTGTGGCCGGCTGCGGTGGTTCACGCTCCTAATCCCAGCACTTTAGGAGGCCGAGGTGGGCAGATCACTTGAGCCCAGGAGTTTGAGACCAGTCTGGGTAACATGGTGAAACCCAGTCTACTCATCTACTAAAAATATAAAAATTAGCCGGGTGTGTTAGTGCACACCTGAGGTATGAGAATCGCTTGTACCCAGGAGGTGGAGATTGCAGTGAGCCAAGATCATACCACTGCACTCCAGCATAGGCAACAGAGCAAGACTTTGCTTAAAAAGTAAATAAATAAAATGAAAACACCTTGTAAACAGAATGAAAAGACAAGCCATAGAGTAAGAGAAAATATTTGCAAATCACATTTCTGATAAATTACTTTTATCCAGAACATACAAATAACTGTTAAAATTGAATCAAGAAAACAAGCAACCTAATACAAAATAAACATAAGATTTGAAGGCAATTCATGCAGAAAGATAGACAAATGGCAAATAAGCATGTGATAAGATGCTTGATGCAAATTAAAACCACAATGAACTACTACTACATACCTACTAGAATGGTTAAAATGAAAATATAGACTACACACCAACTGTTGGTAAGAATGTGATGCAAGGCTGGGCATGGTGGGTCACACCTGTAATCCGAACACTTCAGGAGGCTGAGGTGGGAAGACTGCTTGAGCCCAGAAGTTTGAGACCAGCCTGAGCAACATGGAGAAACCCCATCTCTACAAAAAATAAAATTGAGCTGGGCATGGTGATGCATGCCTGTAGTCCCAGCTGCTCAGAAGGCTGAGGCAAGAGAACTGCTTGAGCCCAGGAGGTCAAGGCTGCAGTGAGCCGTAATCACACCACTGCACCCAGCCTGGGAGACACAGTGAGACCCTGCCTTTAAAAAAAAAAAAAAAAATAGAATGGGATTTTGTACACAATCCATTGAGAATATACATAAATGGTACAACCACCTTGGAAAATATTTGAATAGTTTCACAAAACGTTTAACATATACCTACACATGATCCAGTCTTTCTACTCCTAGGCATTTACACAAGACAAATGAAAGCATTTTTCCATAAAATGTGACTTTTGCATGAATATTCAAAGCAGCCTTATTTGGAAGAGGTCCGAAATAAAATCAGCTCAAGTGTTCATTAACAGGTAAATAAACTATGGTATATCCATATAATGTAATAAGCATCATAATAACAAGAATGAACTACTAAAACACACAACATAGATGAATCTTGAAATAATTATGCTAAGTCAATGGACACAGACTATAAACCAAAAATGACGTATTATATGATTCTATTTACATAAAATTCCAGAAAACAACAAATGAATCTTTAACACCAGGAAAAAGTTTGGTAGCTGCCTGGGGAAGAGGGCACAGGTGGGAGAGAAAAAAAAAATGGAGGGATTAAATTCTGGGGACTGATGGATATAATCATTATCCTGGTTGTGGTGACGGCTTCGCTAGTGTATATACATGCCAAAATTGAACAAGTTGTGTGCTTTAAATATATGTAGTTATTTTAGGTCAGGCATACCTTACAAAGATTTTTTTTTTAAACTATATAGCAGTGGGCTTGGAAAAATGCTGGCCAAAATGATGTTAACCCTCCCCTCAAAAAGACTGTATTTTGACGCAGCATGAAGCTGACTATAGAAATACAACATTATGATTATTAACATTTTATAAACAGTATCAAAACAAAAATGTTTGTATAAGAATTCCTGATATGTGGCTGGGCGTGGTGTCTCACACCTGTAATCCCAGCACTTTGGGAGGCCAAGGCAGGCAAATCACCTGACGTTGGGAGTTCAAGACCAGCCGGACCAACATGGAGAAACTCTGTCTCTATTAAAAATACAAAAATTGGCTGGATGTGGTGGCCCATGCATGTAATCCCAGCTACTTGGGAGGCTGAAGCAGGAGAATCGCTTGAACCCGGGAGGTGGAGCTTGCAGTAAGCTGAGATCGCACCACTGCACTCCAGTCTGGGCAACCTGAGCGAAACTCTGTTTCCAAAAAAAAAAAAAAAAAAAAAATCCTGATAATGTGTAGACAGTAATAAGTAATCATCAAAACCCAGGCAAGGAAAATTGTTAACTGATTAAAAGTTTGAATTATATTCCCTCAAAACCCCCAAAGGCCACTAGATAGTTTGAAAGTATGAATGACATATAGACTTATTTTGCAAAAGTTTTAGTTATAATATACACCTGATATCAAATCAGGCTTTTTAATTAATTGCACAGAATTATTTCTCCTATTTTACCAAAGGATTCCCGTTGGAAAGAATAAGGGGTAGAAATTAGTAACCTTAAAAATTTTTTTGAGCAATTTTTCACTTAAAAATCACTGCTGAGATTGTTTTAAATACAGAATATGAAAAACATGAGTTAAATATTAACCTCATAAAGTCGTAGTTGAATTGGCCAGGCGAGGTGGCTCACGCCTGTAATCCTAGCACTTTGGGAGGCCAAGGCAGGTGGATCACCTGAGGTCAGGAGTTTGACATCAGCCTGGCCAACATGGCAAAACCTCATCTCTACTAAAAATACAAAAAGAATTAGCCAGGTGTGGTGGTGGGCGCCTATAATCCCAGCTACTCAGGAGGTTGAGGCAGGAGAATCGCTTGAACCTGCGGGGCAGAGGTTGCAGTGAACCAAGACTGTGACACTTCACTCCAGCCTGGGCAAAAAAGCGAAACTCCGACTCAAAAATAAAATAAAATAAAGTCATAGTTGAATATGCAACCACAGGACGCCTAGGAGTTTTTTCATAATTATACAGATTCTCATCTTTTGTGCTTTGGTTCTCAAGTACCATGAGTACTTACTATGTATCCTTAAGGCACTTTGCTACATGCTATTACTACCAGTAAAATAAATGCTATGTAACAGTATTTACTATATTTTTAGGAATTAATATTAATTCCTAATTTGAATTTTTAAATATCATTAATTTTAATGTCATTAATTCCTAATTTTAGTATCATTAATTCCTAATTTGAATTTTAACTTCAAAAGTGATATTTGCAGAATTAAAACAATACTACTAGACAATTGCTATTGTAATCACATGTATTAAGAACTTTAGTTGTATTTACTCAGAAAAATTTGTAGCCAAAACAAGATACATTCAACTCCCTTTAAAATTGCATTCTCTTATCTAACAAAACAGAAACCACTTTCACAACTGCAGTATTTAAGTCGTTAAAATAAAAGGAGAATAATTTGAGGGAACAATACTTTAAATCCATTGGAAACAAAGACCAGTTTAAAACTAAAATGCAAATGCTTTGTTCTTTTGTGAAAGAATGCAATTTTTAATTTCAGTTGAATGATATTTTGTACCTTATTGATGTTTGGCTCCTCCATCATAGAATTTTTGATGGTTTCACTGTTGTCCTCTAATGACTTCATCAAGAAAGAATAACCACATGACAAAGAGTAAAGATGAGATGTAACATGCAAAATACTGGGGATTGTTTAAATGCTATATTTTAAACCAAATTTACTAGAAAAGAACATTATATGGAGTTACTATTCTTAAAATTTCATACACCTTATAAGAAGCATGTGTGAGGGTGCATGGTTAGGAAATGAGCAAAACTTAATCCCTCAGAACTCATTAACTACCACTATAAATTTTATTCTAACCCTAAGAAGTTTTTACTCAATTTCGAAATGTTGACATTAAAGCACGATTGAAACCAAAATACTTTATATTAAAATAATCAGAGCTACTGGTGTCAGAGTACTATGAACAAAGTCGAATTATTCTCTTACTCGCTGCTTTGTCTTATCTCCACATCTGAACCTTCAGGAAAATCTCTTGATTAGAAAATTTCAATTTCTACATGTATCTAATTCTCTTCCACTGATGAAGCCAGAAATAGTCAATAAATTGCTGGGAAGCACATACACTTCTTAAAAGGGAATAGTAGTACTTGTTAAAGAAAGAGTTGTTCCAAGACTTTTAGTTCTTCTCAGAAACTCAAACAAAACAAAACAAAAAAAAACAGAAAAAGGAATTGGGAACAATGATGGGAGTTGTCAAGTCCCAATTTTTTTATTAAGAATGACTTAATCTAATTGCAGTTGTCTGTACTTTCTATTTAAATACAAAGGGAAGACATTCTATTTTAAAACACAGGTACCAGTAAACTTTACCAAACAGGAAAAGAAACGATCTGAGAAAACCAGGATTTTAGGGTCAGATGAAGAAACCGTAAAATTTCATTTTCAAACACATAAAGAAAGAAAGAAAGAGCAGTTCTCAGAATACTCTCCCATCACCTGCCATCCAAAATACAGGACCTGTTATATATGTATCTCCTAACCATCTGGAAAATCACAGTGACTTTGACTAAAATATTTAAGCATAATCATCATTTTAGAAAAATAAGAGATGGAAGGTGATTTTGTTAATACTAAAAATAGGCTAGTAACCTTTCCGGTAAAGATTAATTTCACACAAACTCTATATTCTATTTAACTCCATTCAAATCTATGCTTTACTATATAACATTTTTCTTTTCATATTCTCTATCAAAAAGACACTATTTTAAGAGTATCACTATCAAGAATAAAACAACAAAGCAATAACAACAAACTTTTAGTAACTACCATTAATTGCGTCAAGGTTTAAATAAGTTAAATCTATTTATCAAAACATTGCAAAGTAAGGGCTATTATAGTCATTTTGCATTAAAAAAACAAAATTCAGAGAAAATATTCAGCTTACTGATAGTCACAAAACTGTTAGTCCAACATTCATATTCATGCTCCTGATTAAAATAATTACAATAAAAATAATTTAAAAATTTTTTTGAGATATCATGAAACTCCAAAGAATAACAGAAATTTTAAAATGTGTAGTTATACTTATTATTTGCTATGTTTACCTATTCTGGCTTGACTATACTACTCTATTTCTTTAATGAGTCTATTCCTGAATCAACTAGACAATCTAATGGCTCAACAGTTTTTTTGTATTGTTTTCAGAACTACTTCATTTCCCAAATACCCAAATATATCAGCAGTAGATTTTTCTAAGATTAATCAAATATGTCAATTTTTTTAAAAAAAGATCAAATAAACAAATGAAATACATTCATGTTTGTCTAAATTTCAATATTACACCAAGGTACTCAGGTCAAAAGTCTTCTAAGTCAGCAAGAACACTACATACTATTTCCTGACTTGGTCGATTTGAATATATTTACAAAATGAGGCAAACAGTAAATAACAGCATATACAGTTTCCACTTAAAATTGGTGCTTAAATTGAGAGACAATGAGATATATATGTAATTTTCCTTTAAGGTAGAAAGGTTAGATGTCAATCTTGCTTTTTGCTTACTTGTCTATTGTGAAGCCATTCAATTTATTTCTTCAACTGAAATATCTTCAGTGTTTCCTCCACCTTCAAAAACTGTACAAAGCTTGCTTTCAGACTAGTTCAGTGCTACTCAAAATGTGGTTCACGTACCAAATGTCAGTTCTGAACTCTTCGTTACCAGTCCAGGAGACAAAAAGAATTGACTACATCACTGCATCTACTGTTCAGTTCACCTGAACTTTTTAGTAACAAAACTTTCCCAATGAAAGAAACAAGTTCCCCATATCATTAGACTGATAATTATTACTAGCACTAAACTAAATGACAAAAAAAAAAAACCCATTATGATAATATCAAGGTATAAGCAACCAGTTACACTACAGGTTAATTTGGGTTTGTAAAATTTCATTAATTTAAGCATAATCCACAGAAAAGAAAATGTACATATTTAAAAAGTTGGCTGGGTGCAGTGGCTCAAGCCTGTAATCTCAGCACTTTGGGAGGCCAAGGCAGGTAGATTGCCTGGGCTCAGGAATTCAAGACCACCCTGGGCAATATGGTGAAACCCTGTCTCTACCAAAAATACAAAAAATTAGCCAGGCATGGTGGCGTTCATCTGCAGTCCCAGCTGCTAGGGAGGCTGAGGTGGGAGGATCGCTTGAGCCTGGGAGGCAGAGGTTGCAGTGAGCTGAAATGGTGCCACTGTACTCCAACCTGTGTGACAGAGTGAGACTCCATCTCAAAAAAGATAAATAAATACAAGAAAAATTTTTCAGGCCGGGCGTGGTGGTTCACACCTGTAATACTAGCACTTTGGGAGGCTGAGGCGGGTGGATCACCAGGTCAGGAGATCGAGACCATCCTGGCTAACACAGTGAAACCCCGTCTCTACTAAAAATACAAAATATTAGTTGGGCGTGGTGGCGGGCACCTGTAGTCCCAGCTATTCGGGAGGCTGAGGCAGGAGAATGGTGTGAACCTGGGAGGCGCGGAGCTTGCAGCAAGCTGAGATCGCACCACTGCACTCCAGCCTGGGTGACAGAACAAGACTCCGTCTCCAAAGAAAAGATAAATAAATAAATAAATAAAAAATTTTCAGTATACAATTAAACTTCTAAGTTACAATTAAACTTCTAAGATAGACTTCTTTTAACTGTCACATGAAAATCATAGAAAATTTCTATCTTGTCTCTTAAATTGATGATCATGACAATTCAAAACAAGACGCGGAATATTAAACATTTTTATCGAGAAAAAAGTCCCAAATACATTTGAATTAATTAAATTGATTTATGAAAATACTGCCCCTTTTATAAATTACACTGTTCTAAGCATTAATTGCCTATGTTTATGATACGTGTTTTCAAAAAATCTGTAAAATACAACTCATTTTAATGGTTACATGATAATATAAAAGACTTCAATAATAAAATAGTAAACAGGTTTTAACTTATACAGACCTCATTTAGACACCTTTTCTTTGTGAATATATTTTTGATAAAGGTTTCCTGAATTTCTTCCTGCTTCACCAAATACTGCCAAAGCCTCTTCACAGACAGTGCCAGATGGTGTTTGGATCTACAGAGAGAGACAGCAAATTTAATCATTAACTTCAGAAATTTCTGATTAACTTGATAACAATTCCTTGGTGCCATATAAATTATAATAAATTAACTGCAATCAGACTGTATGACTGGAGGCAGATCATATGGCCAACCTTTTCGTTAAAGGATTTCCTTAAAGGATTAGTACATAATTCAGGCTTTGTGGACCATATGGTCTCTGTCACAACTACTCAAGTCTGATATTGTACAGGTAAAGTATCCCTTATCTAAAGTACTTGGGACCAGAAGTATTTTGAATTTCATATATTTTCAGATTTTGAAATATTTGAATATATATGTCTAAATTAAAAATTCATTTATGTTTCATATACATCTTATATGCATAACCTGAAGGTAAGAAATTATATATATATAAAAATATATAAATATATATAAAAATATAAATATATATAAATATATATATAAATATATTTATATAAATAATATATATTTATATATAATTATATATAAATAATATATATATTATTTATATATATGATTATATATAAATAATATATATAAATAATATATATAATATATATGTAAATATATATATATATGTATATGTATATTTTTGAGATGGAATCTCAATCTTTGGCCCAGACTGGAGTGCAACAGGGCGATCTTGGCTCACTGCAACCTCCACCTCCTGGGTTCAAGCGATTCTCCTGCCTCAGCCTCCCGAGTAGCTGGGATTACAGGCACCTGCCACCATGCCCAGCTAATTTTTGTATTTTTAGTAGAGAAAGGGTTTCACCATGTTGGCAGGCTGGTCTTGAACTCCTGACCTCAGGTGATCCATCCACTTCAGCCTTCCAAAGTGCTGGCATTACAGGCAGTGAAGGTGAGAAATTATATTTTTAATAATTGTGTGCATGAAACAAATTTGTGTTAAATAGTTATATGTGGCATTTTCTACTTATAGCATCATGTTGGTACTCAAAAAATTTTGAATTTTGGAGCATTTCAGATTTGAATTAGGGACTGTCAACTTGCAGTGGGAAAGCAACTACTGGCAATATGCAATTGAGAGGATTTATGGCTATAATCCAATAAAACTTTATTTAAAGAAGCATGCAGAGGTCTGGATTTCACCTGTGGGGATGGCCATAGTTTGCTGATCCCTAACCTAGGGCCATAGGATCTAACAAAAGTAGGTATGCTTTAGCAAAATCTCTGGGACATAGCTAAGGCAGCATTAGGAGGGAAATTCACAGCACTAAATGTCCACATCAAAAAGTTAGAAAGATCTCAAATTAACAACCTAACATCATAATGGAAAATATCAGAGAAGCAAGAACAAATAAACCCCAAAGCTAGCAGAAGATAAAAAATAACAAATATCAAAGCTGAAATGAAAGAAATTGAGACACACAAAACCATTCAAAAGATCAACGAATCCAGGAGTTGGTCTTTTGAAAAAATTAGTAAGACAGATAGACTGCCAGCTAGACTAATAAAAAAGAAAAGAGAGAAGATACAAATAAACACAATTAGAAATGACCAAGGAGATGTTACCACTGACCCCACAGAAATAAAAATAACCATCAGAAACTACTATGGACACCTCTATGCACACAGACTACAAAACCTACAAGAGATGGATAAATTCCTGGACACATACACCCTCCCAAGACTGAACCTGGAAGAAATGATTCCCTGACCAAACTAATAATGAGCTCTGAAATTCAATCAGTAATGAATAGCATACCAACCAAAAAAGGCATAGAACCAGATGGATTCACAGCCAAATTCTACGAAATGTACAAAGAAAAGCTGGTACCATTCATACTAAAACTATACCAAAAAACTGAGGAGGTGGAACTCCTCCACACCTAATTCTATGAAGTCAACATTATCCTGATACCAAAACCTGGCAGAAGTAACAAAAAAAAAAAAACAAAACTTCAAGCCAATATCCTTGATGAATGTCAACACAAAAATCCTCAACAAAATACTTGCAAACCAAACCCAGCAGCACATCAAAAAGCTAATTCACCATGATCAAGTAGGCTTAATTCCCAGGATGCAAGTTTGGTTCAACATATGCAAATCAACAAATGTGATGAATCACATAAACAGAACTAAAGACAAAAACCACATAATTATATCAATAGATGAAGAAAAGGCTTTTGATAAAATTCAACATCAATCCATGTAAAAACTCTCAATAAACTAGGTATTGAAAGAACATACTTCAAAATAGTAAGAGCCATCTATGACAAACCCACAGCCAACATCATACTGAATGGGCAAAAGCAGGAAGCATTCTCCTTGAAAACCAACACAAGACAAGGATGCTTTGTCTCACCACTCCTATTCAACCTAGTAATGAAAGTCCTGGCCAGAGCAAGCAGGAAAGAGGAAGAAATAAAAGGCATCCACATAGGAAGAGAGGAAGTAAAACTATGCCTGTTTGTAGATAACATGATTCTATATCTAGAAAACCCCATGTCTCAGCCCAAAAGCTCCTAGATCTGATAAACAACTTAGCAAAGTTTCAGGATACAAAAATCAGTGTACAAGAAATCACTAGCATTCCTATACACCAACAACAGCTAAGCTGAGAGCCAAATCAGGAAGGCAGCCCCATTCACAACTGCCACAAAAAGAATAAAATACCTAAGAATACAGCTAACCAGGAGGTGAAAGATCTCTACAATAATTACAAAACACTGTGCAAAGAAATCAGATAAGACACAAAAAAATGGAAAAAACATCCCATGTTCATGGAGAAGAAGAATCAATATCATTAAACTGGCCATATTGCCCAATTTACAGATTCAATGCTATTCCTAACAAACCACCACCACCATTCTTCACAGAACTAGAGAAACCTATTTTAAAATTAAAATGGAACGTAAAAAGAGCCTGAATAGCAAGGCAATCCTAAGCAAAAAGAACAAAATTGGAATCACATTACCTGATTTCGATGTATGCTACAAAAACACAGTAACCAAAACAGAACAGTATTGGTACAAAAACAGGCACATTGACCACTGGAACAGAATAGACAACTGGGAAGTAAGGTGACACACCTCTGGCCATCTGATCTTTGACAAAGCTGACAAAAACAAGCAATCAAGAAAAGACTCCTTATTCTATAAATGGTGCTGGGATAACCGGCTAGCCAAATGCAGAAGATTGAAACTGAACGCCTTCCTTGCAACATACACAAAAATCAACTCAAGATGGATTAAAGACTTACATGTAAAACCAAAAGCTATAAAAATTTTAGCAAACAACCTAGGCAATACCACCCCGGACACAGGAACAGGCAAAGATTTTATGACAAGGACCCCAAAAGGAATTGCAACAAAAGCAAAAATTGGGGGGAGGAGCCAAGATGGCCGAATAGGAACAGCTCCGGTCTACAGCTCCCAGCGTCACCGACGCAGAAGACGGGTGATTTCTGCATTTCCATCTGAGGTACCAGGTTCATCTCATTAGGGAGTGCCAGATAGTGGGCACAGGCCAGTGGGTGCGCGCACCGTGCGCGAGCCAAAGCAGGGCGAGGCAATGCCTCACCTGGGAAGCGCAAGGGGTCAGGGAGTTCCCTTTCCTAGTCAAAGAAAGGGGTGACGGACGCACCTGGAAAATCGGGTCACTCCAACCCGAATATTGCGCTTTTCAGACCGGCTTAAAAAATGGCACACCACGAGACTATATCCCACACCTGGCTCGGAGGGTTCTACGCCCACGGAATCTCGCTGATTGCTAGCACAGCAGTCTGAGATCAAACTGCAAGGCTGCAGCAAGGCTACGGGAGGTGCGCCCGCCATTGCCCAGGCTTGCTTAGGTAAACAAAGCAGCCAGGAAGCTCCAACTGAGTGGAGCCCACCACAGCTCAAGGAGGCCTGCCTGCCTCTGTAGGCTCCACCTCTGGGGGCAGGGCACAGACAAACAAAAAGACAGCAGTAACCTCTGCAGACTTAAATGTCCCTGTCTGACAGCTTTGAAGAGAGCAGTGGTTCTGCCGGCACGCAGCTGGAGATCTGAGAACTGGCAGACTGCCTCCTCAAGTGGGTCCCTGACCGCTGACCCCCGAGCAGCCTAACTAGGAGGCACCCCCTAGCAGGGGCACACTGACACCTCACACGGCAGGGTATTCCAACAGACCTGCAGCTGAGGGTCCTGTCTGTTAGAAGGAAAACTAACAAACAGAAAGGACATCCACACCAAAAACCCATCTGTACATCACCATCATCAAAGACCAAAAGTAGATAAAACCACAAAGATGGGGAAAAAACAGACCAGAAAAACTGGAAACTCTAAAACGCAGAGCGCCTCTCCTCCTCCAAAGGAACGCAGTTCCTCACCAGCAACGGAACAAAGCTGGATGGAGAATGATTTTGACGAGCTGAGAGAAGAAGGCTTCAGACGATCAAATTACTCTGAGCTACGGGAGGACATTCAAACCAAAGACAAAGAAGTTGAAAACTTTGAAAAAAATTTAGAAGAATGTATAACTAGAATAACCAATACAGAGAAGTGCTTAAAGGAGCTGATGGAGCTGAAAACCAAGGCTCGAGAACTACGTGAAGAATGCAGAAGCCTCAGGAGCCGATGCGATCAACTGGAAGAAAGGGTATCAGCAATGGAAGATGAAATGAATGAAATGAAGCGAGAAGGGAAGTTTAGAGAAAAAAGAATAAAAAGAAATGAGCAAAGCCTCCAAGAAATATGGGACTATGTGAAAAGACCAAATCTACGTCTGACTGGTGTACCTGAAAGTGATGCGGAGAATGGAACCAAGTTGGAAAACACTCTGCAGGATATTATCCAGGAGAACTTCCCCAATCTAGCAAAGCAGGCCAACGTTCAGATTCAGGAAATACAGAGAATGCCACAAAGATACTCCTTGAGAAGAGCAACTCCAAGACACATAATTGTCAGATTCACCAAAGTTGAAATGAAGGAAAAAATGTTAAGGGCAGCCAAAGAGAAAGGTCGGGTTACCCTCAAAGGGAAGCCCAACAGACTAACAGCGGATCTCTCGGCAGAAACCCTACAAGCCAGAAGAGAGTGGGGGCCAATATTCAACATTCTTAAAGAAAAGAATTTTCAACCCAGAATTTCATATCCAGCCAAACTAAGCTTCATAAGTGAAGGAGAAATTAAATACTTTACAGACAAGCAAATGCTGAGAGATTTTGTCACCACCAGGCCTGCCCTAAAAGAGCTCCTGAAGGAAGCGCTAAACATGGAAAGGAACAACCGGTACCAGCTGCTGCAAAATCATGCCAAAATGTAAAGACCATCGAGACTAGGAAGAAACTGCATCAACTAACGAGCAAAATCACCAGCTAACATCATAATGACAGGATCAAATTCACACATAACAATATTAACTTTAAATGTAAATGGACTATATTCTCCAATCAAAAGACACAGACAGGCAAGTTGGATAAAGAGTCAAGACCCATCAGTGTGCTGTATTCAGGAAACCCATCTCACGTGCAGAGACACACATAGGCTCAAAATAAAAGGATGGAGGAAGATCTACCAAGCAAACAGAAAACAAAAAAAGGCAGGGGTTGCAATCCTAGTCTTGGATAAAACAGACTTTAAACCAACAAAGATCAAAAGAGACAAAGAAGGCCATTACATAATGGTAAAGGGATCAATTCAACAAGAGGAGCTAACTATCCTAAATATATATGCACCCAATACAGGAGCACCCAGATTCATAAAGCAAGTCCTGAGTGACCCACAAAGAGACTTAGACTCCCACACATTAATAATGGGAGACTTTAACACCCCACTGTCAACATTAGACAGATCAACGAGACAGAAAGTCAACAAGGATACCCAGGAATTGAACTCAGCTCTGCACCAAGCAGACCTAATAGACATCTACAGAACTCTCCACCCCAAATCAACACAATATACATTTTTTTCAGCACCACACCACACCTATTCCAAAATTGACCACATACTTGGAAGTAAAGCTCTCCTCAGCAAAAGAACAGAAATTATAACAAACTATCTCTCAGACCACAGTGCAATCAAACTAGAACTCAGGATTAAGAATCTCACTCAAAGCCGCTCAACTACATGGAAACTGAACAACCTGCTCCTGAATGACTACTGGGTACATAACGAAATGAAGGCAGAAATAAAGATGTTCTTTGAAACCAACGAGAACAAAGACACAACATACCAGAATCTCTGGGACGCATTCAAAGCAGTGTGTAGAGGGAAATTTATAGCATTAAATGCCCACAAGAGAAAACAGGAAAGATCCAAAATTGACACGCTAACATCACAATTAAAAGAACTAGAAAAGCAAGAGCAAACACATTCAAAAGCTAGCAGAAGGCAAGAAATAACTAAAATCAGAGCAGAACTGAAGGAAATAGAGACACAAAAAACCCTTCAAAAAATCAATGAATCCAGGAGCTGGTTTTTTGAAAGGATCAACAAAATTGATAGACCGCTAGCAAGACTAATAAAGAAAAAAAGAGAGAAGAATCAAATAGACACAATAAAAAATAATAAAGGGGATATCACCACCGATCCCACAGAAATACAAACTACCATCAGAGAATACTACAAACACCTCTATGCAAATAAACTAGAAAATCTAGAAGAAATGGATACATTCCTCAACACATACACTCTCCCAAGACTAAACCAGGAAGAAGTTGAATCTCTGAATAGACCAATAACAGGAGCTGAAATTGTGGCAATAATCAATAGTTTACCAACCAAAAAGAGTCCAGGACCAGATGGATTCACAGCCGAATTCTACCAGAGGTACAAGGAGGAACTGGTACCATTCCTTCTGAAACTATTCCAATCAACAGAAAAAGAGGGAATCCTCCCTAACTCATTTTATGAGGCCAGCATCATTCTGATACCAAAGCCGGGCAGAGACACAACCAAAAAAGAGAATTTTAGACCAATATCCTTGATGAACACTGATGCAAAAATCCTCAATAAAATACTGGCAAACCGAATCCAGCAGCACATCAAAAAGCTTATCCACCATGATCAAGTGGGCTTCATCCCTGGGATGCAAGGCTGGTTCAATATACACAAATCAATAAATGTAATCCAGCATATAAACAGAGCTAAAGACAAAAGCCACATGATTATCTCAATAGATGCAGAAAAAGCCTTTGACAAAATTCAACAACCCTTCATGCTAAAAACTCTCAATAAATTAGGTATTGATGGGACGTATTTCAAAATAATAAGAGCTATCTATGACAAACCCACAGCCAATATCATACTGAATGGGCAAAAACTGGAAGCATTCCCTTTGAAAACTGCCACAAGACAGGGATGCCCTCTCTCACCACTCCTATTCAACATAGTGTTGGAAGTTCTGGCCAGGGCAATCAGGCAGGAGAAGGAAATAAAGGGTATTCAATTAGGAAAAGAGGAAGTCAAATTGTCCCTGTTTGCAGATGACATGATTGTTTATCTAGAAAACCCCATTGTCTCAGCCCAAAATCTCCTTAAGCTGATAAGCAACTTCAGCAAAGTCTCAGGATACACAATCAATGTACAAAAATCACAAGCATTCCTATACACCAACAACAGACAAACAGAGAGCCAAATCATGAGTGAACTCCCATTCACAATTGCTTCAAAGAGAATAAAATACCTAGGAATCCAACTTACAAGGGATGTGAAGGACCTCTTCAAGGAGAACTACAGACCACTGCTCAAGGAAATAAAAAAGGATACAAACAAATGGAAGAACATTCCATGCTCATGGGTAGAAAGAATCAATATTGTGAAAATGGCCATACTGCCCAAGTTAATTTACAGATTCAATGCCATCCCCATCAAGCTACCAATAACTTTCTTCACAGAATTGGAGAAAACTACTTTGAAGTTCATATGGAACCAAAAAAGAGCCCGCATCACCAAGTCAATCCTAAGCCAAAAGAACAAAGCTGGAGGCATCACACTACCTGACTTCAAACTATACTACAAGGCTACAGTAACCAAAACAGCATGGTACTGGTACCAAAACAGAGATATAGACCAATGGAACAGAACAGAGACCTCAGAAATAACGCCGCTTACCTACAACTATCTGATCTTTGACAAACCTGAGAAAAACAAGCAATGGGGAAAGGATTCCCTATTTAATAAATGGTGCTGGGAAAACTGGCTAGCCATATGTACAAAGCTGAAACTGGATCCCTCCCTTACACCTTATACAAAAATCAATTCAAGATGGATTAAAGATTTAAACGTTAGACCTAAAACCATAAAAACCCTAGAAGAAAACCTAGGCATTACCATTCAGGACATAGGCGTGGGCAAGGACTTTATGTCCAAAACACCAAAAGCAATGGCAACAAAAGCCAAAATTGACAAATGGGATCTAATTAAACTAAAGAGCTTCTGCACAGCAAAAGAAACTACCATCAGAGTGAACAGGCAACCTACAAAATGGGAGAAAATTTTTGCAACCTACTCATCTGACAAAGGGCTAATATCCAGAGTCTACAATGAACTCAAACAAATTTACAAGAAAAAAACAAACAACCCCATCAAAAAGTGGGCAAAGGACATGAA
Organism: Pan paniscus; assembly: GCF_029289425.2. Lineage (NCBI taxonomy): Eukaryota > Metazoa > Chordata > Mammalia > Primates > Hominidae > Pan > Pan paniscus. Next base: position 114,471,169 of record NC_073253.2, on the reverse strand, counting down.
CAGACACTTCTCAAAAGAAGATATTCATGCAGCCAAAAAACACATGAAAAAATGCTCATCATCACTGGCCATCAGAGAAATGCAAATCAAAACCACTATGAGATATCATCTCACACCAGTTAGAATGGCAATCATTAAAAAGTCAGGAAACAACAGGTGCTGGAGAGGATGTGGAGAAATAGGAACACTTTTACACTGTTGGTGGGACTGTAAACTAGTTCAACCATTGTGGAAGTCAGTGTGGCAATTCCTCAGGGATCTAGAACTAGAAATACCATTTGACCCAGCCATCCCATTACTGGGTATATACCCAAAGGACTATAAATCATGCTGCTATAAAGACACATGCACACGTATGTTTATTGCGGCATTATTCACAATAGCAAAGACTTGGAACCAACCCAAATGTCCAACAATGATAGACTGGATTAAGAAAATGTGGCACATATACACCATGGAATACTATGCAGCCATAAAAAATGATGAGTTCACGTCCTTTGTAAGGACATGGATGAAATTGGAAACCATCATTCTCAGTAAACTATCGCAAGAATTAAAAACCAAACACCGCATATTCTTACTCATAGGTGGGAACTGAACAATGAGATCACATGGACACAGGAAGGGGAATATCACACTCTGGGGACTGTGGTGGGGAGGGGGGAGGGGGGAGGGATAGCATTGGGAGATATACCTAATGCTAGATGACGAGTTAGTGGGTGCAGCGCACCAGCATGGCACATGTATACATATGTAACTAACCTGCACAATGTGCACATGTACCCTAAAACTTAAAGTATAATTAAAAAAAAAAAAAAGCAAAAATTGACAAATAGGATCTAATTAAACTTAAGAGCTTCTGCAAAACAAAAGAAACTACCAACAGAGTAAACAGACAACCTACAGAAATGGGAGAAAATACTTTCTAACTATGTACCTGATAAAGGTCTAATATCCAGCATCTATAACAAACTTCAACCAATTTAAAAAAGAAAAACACCACCATTAAAAAGTGGGCAAAGGACATGAACAGACACTTTGCACAAGAAGACGTACGTGCCAATAAGCCTAAGAAAAAAGCTTAATATAACTGATCATTTGAGAAAAGCAAATCAAAAGCACAATGAGATACCATCTCATACCAGTCAGAATGGTTATCATTTAAAAATAACAGATTATTTATAAAAAATAAGAGATGCTGGGAAGGTTGCAGAGAAAAGGGAACACTTACGCACTGTCAGTGGGAGTGTAAATTACTTCAGTCATTGTGGAAAGCAGTATGGCGATTCCTCAAAGAGCTAAAAACAGAACTATCATTTGACCTAGCAAACCCATTACTGGGTATATACCTAGGGTAATATAAATCATTCTACCATAAAAAACACATGCACAGAAGTGTTCGCTGCAGCATTATTCACAATAGCAAAGACATGGAACCTAAACGCTCATCAGTGACAGACTGGATAAAGAAAATGTGGTACAGATACAAGAAATACTATGCAGCCATAAAAAAGAATGAGATCACATCTTTTGTGGGAACATGGATGGAGCTGGAGGTTACTATCCTTAGCAAACTAGTACAAGAACAGAAAACCAAACACTGTATGTTCTCACTTATAAGTGGGAGCTAAATGTTGAGAACTCATGAACACAAAGAAGGGAACAACAGACAGTGGGGTCTACTTGAGGGGGAAGTGGGGAGGAGAAAGAGTATCACAAAAATAACTATTGGGGGCCAGGCACGGTCGCTCACAGCTAAAATCCCAGCACTTTGGGGGGCTGTGACAGGCGGACTGCTTGAGCACAGGAGTTTGAGACCAGCCTGAGTAACAAGGTGAAACCTTGTCTCTACAAAAAATACAAAAAATTAGCTGGGCATGGTGGTGTGTGCCTGTGATCCCAGCTACTCAGGAGGGTGAGACAGGACTGTTTGTGCCTAGGAGGTGGAGGCTGCAGTGAGCTGTGATTGTGCCACTCTACTCCAGCCTGATTAATAGAGCAAGACTTTGTCTCCAAAAAAGGAAAAATAACTACTGGGTGCCAGGCTTAGTACTACCTGAGTGATGAAATAATTTGTAGAACAAATCCTCATGACGTGAGTTTATTTCTGGGATCTCTATTTTGTTCCACTGGTCTATTTGTCTATTTTTGTACCAGTACCATGCTGTTTTGGTTACTGTTGCTTTGTAGTACAGTTTGAAGTCAGGTAATGTGATGCCTTGTTATTTTTGCTGAGGATTGCTTTGGCTATTCCAGCTCTCTACTGGTTCCATCTGATTTTAGAATAATTTTTTTCTAATTCTGTTAAGAATGATGTCGGTAATTTGACAGGAATTGTGCTGAATCTGTTGACTGCTTGTTGTTTAGTGCTATAAACTTTCGTCTTAACACTTTTGTGACCAGCTATTTTGAAAAGCATTGTTCTAGAGCAGGTATCAATAAACTACAGCTCACAGTCCAAATCTAGCCTACCTACCATTTTAAGAAATAAAGTTTATTGGACAAAAACTGAATATATTTGTGTACATGTTGTCTATGGTTGCTTTTATTCTACAATGGCAGGGTTGAGTAGTTATGACAAGAATGTACAGCACAAAAAGTAAAACTCCTATCTTAAAAACAGTATTCAGGGTGGGTGCGGTGGCTCACGCCTGTAATCCCAGCACTTTGGGAGGCCGAGGCGGGTGGATCACCTGAGGTCAGGAGTTTGAGACCAGCCTGGCCAACATGGTGAAACCCCATCTCTACTAAAAATACAAAAATTAACCAGGCGTGGTGGCAGGCGCCTGTAATCCCAGCTACTCAGGAGACTGAGGCAGGAGAATCACTTGAACCCAGGAGGCAGAGGCTGCAGTGAGCTGAGATTGTGCCACCGCACTCCAGCCCGGATGACAGAGCGAGACGCCATCTCAAAAAACAAACAAAAAAACCCAAATAGCATTCATAAGAAAACCTACTTGAAAGGAGTGTTTGTAGGTTCCAGTAAAGCTTTGTGGCGAAGAATTGCAGGACCTGCAGACAAACTCTCTTCGGCGGTATGACTTGCGATATAATTTTGAGGTGGCCCACCATGGATTTCAAGTCGTCGGAGAAGAACTTGTTCCCAACATTGAAGAGTTTTTAGAACCGCATGACAAAGAGGTGAACTAACTGGAAGCTCTAAAATGGGAACATTGACTCATATTAATCTTATGCAGTAAAATGCCATATTCAATTTTAAGAAAGACTGAAATGAGAGAGGGGAGAGCAGATGCAGGAAAAAAAAAAAAAGACTGAGATGAAATATTAACATACACTTTGGCAGGGAAGATGTGCAAGGTGAGGTGGGCAAAGAAACCCAGTGGATTACAAAAGGTATGCCATAAATCTGTGTATTTCAACATTACTGCTTTTGACTTTAATATTACAAGAAAAATGTATCTGAAGATTATGAAAATATGTATGTGGGGAAAAGTAAATCGCTTTAAATCAAACTTGTCCAACCCATGGCCCACAGGCTGCATGCGGCCCAGACAGCTTTGAATAAAGCCCAACACAAATTCATAAACTTTCTTAAAACATTATGAAATTTTTTGTGATTTTTCTTTTTAGCTCATCATCTATTGTTAGTATGAATGTATTTTATGTGTGGCCCAAGGCAATTATTCTTCTTCCTGTGTGGCCCAGGGAAGCCAAAAGATTGGACACCCCTGCTTTAATTTGTATCAGACTAATTTCTGTATGGCATATAACTCTTTAAGATCTGTAGAAAATGAAAACAATACATAAAGTTAAAATTAAATAATACTTGCCATGGAACTCAGCACTTAGCAGTTTTCCCATCCATACTCTTGAGTACTGATCTCAGTTTCAACTTTTAGTTATTTCTACTACTTACCTCCCTATATCTAAATAACATGCTTAATACTTAATTTTTCAATTTTAGAAATGACCTACTGATTTACTACTACGGCATAATGAGAATAAACTCCTCTGTCCATCATTATGATAGTGTCTCATAAAAATCTTTGGTTAAATTGGTATTTTTGTGTTTACCTTATCATATATAGGGAACTATAGTTCGTAGCAGAATCACTTAGTATGTTATCATGCCCCTTTCTTTCCTGTACAATCTTTTCCTCCTTTGAAGTTAATAATTGCTAGCTTTTGCATTTGCTTAGTTTTCTCTCCATTGTAAAATCCCTCAACACTTGGCTAGAGTATAAATAGAGTCTCAATACAGTCAATCACATCACATTCAGTGCCCTTGATTTCTTGGATGTCGCCATCCTCAAGCACCTAACAGTATGACGGATACATTTACAGATGGTTGGTTTAGTTAAAAGAAATCTAACTTCTATAACAGGAAATCACTAAACTTTTCCCCTAGTCCAGACAAAAAAAAAACAAAACAAAAAAACAACAACAGAGTAGTAAGTCAAAAGCAATGGCACCATTAGCTCATGTTGAGCTATTTATTACCTGCAAGATCATGACCTGCGAAGGGATAAAAAGTCTTCAAATTGTTGAGCACCAATTGCACCATCGCCAACCGCATCAAGGACCAACTAAAAATAAAGCAACGATGGATCTGTTAACGATTTCTATAGGGATTTAGAAGAGTATACTACCCTTTGACTCAACAAATTCCACTATCAGGAATCAACCTGAACATACCCCTCTATGAAAACAAAATAATATATGCATAGAGGTAGTCATGTCAGCTTTATCTACAATAGCAGAAGTGTAGAAATAACCAAAATTGTCCATGAGGAGAGTACTTGTTGAATAACTATTTTTGACCTATGGAATATTAGGGTAACCATAAGGATGAATGAAGAAGGATCTCTAAGTGTTAATATGGAGTCAGTTTTGGTATGTAGTAATAAATAAAAAGCAGGTAGCAGAACACTATATGTAGTATGCCACCCTCTCTGCAAGAAAGCAGGGGGAATAAATTTAGATAGATGCTTTTGCTTATTTTTGCAAACAGAAGGATAAACCAGAAGCTAATAAAAGTGGTTAGCTGTAGAGGATGTGCAGAAGAAATTGGATAGAGTAAAGAGAAGTTTAAGTAAAACTTGTGATTTCACATTTTTATATAGTTTGATTTTTAAAAAAGTCAGCTTCTCTTTTATTTCAAGTGGAACATATTTATTTCTTAAAGGATTGAATTTTTAGTAATTTTTTAATGGTAAAATACAAAAACATAAAATTTACCATTTTGGCCATTTTTAACTTTATAGTTCAGGGGCATTAAGTACATTCACATTGCTGTGCAACCACCACCACCATCCAACTCCAGAATTCCTTTCATCTTGCAAAGCTGAAACTCTAAATTCATTCCCCATTCTCCCCCCACCGCCAGCCCTTGAAAACCACTATTTTATTTTTATTCTTTATGTATTTCACTATTCTAGGTACCTCATGTAAGTGAAATCACATACTATAACCCTTTCTGTGACTGATTTATTTCACTTAGCATTATATCCATGTTGCAGCATGTGTCAGAATTTCCTTCCTAAGGCTGAATAATACTCTGTTGAACGTACATAGCACATTTTGTTTAGTAATTCATCTGTTAAAACACACTTGATTGTTTCTTCCCCTCAGTTACTGTAAATAATGCTGCTAAGAACATGGGAAGTACAAATACCTGTTTCAGTCCCTGTTTTCAATATTTTCAGGTATATATCCATAGTGGAAATGCTGGATCATATGGCAATTCTATTTTTAACTTTTTAAGGAACCAGTATACCATTTTCCACAGTTGCTGCACGATTTTACGTTCCCACCAAAAGTGCACAAAGATTCCAATTTCTCCTCATCCTTGCCAGCACTGTTATTTTTTTTTTTTTTTTTTTTGGTAGCCATCCTAATGCATATGAGATGTTGTCTCATTGGGAAACTGACCTGCATTTCTCTAATGATTAATGATATTGAGCATCTTTTCATGAGCTTATTGGCTGTTTTCATATCGTCTTTGGAGAAATGTCTATTCAAGTTTTTTGTTCATTAAAATTTTTTTTTTTAGAAATATAGATCAGGTTTTGCCATGTTGCCTGGGCTGGTCTTGAACTCCTGCGCTCAAGTGATCTGACCACCTCAGCCTGCCAATGTTCTGGGATTACAGGCATAGGCCACCATGCCCAGCCCTTTGTTCATTTTTTTAATTATTTACCTTTTTGTTGTTGAGTTGTGCAGTTTGACTTTTAAATGATTTATATATTCAAAAAGTAAAATTCATTCAGCAGGGGGAAAAACCTCAATAAACCAGGAAGTAAAAATCTCATGGTAACTTTCAAATAAAGAATGACTTCAATGTCCCTCATATATTTACTTCTTTTGGAAAATTCACATTTTTTATCACACCATTAACATACCATGTTTTAGTAAAACATACACGTTTTAGATGTAAACATATCAATAGAGACTAGATAATATTCCATCATTCATGAATGTAAGAATAACGCAGTATTGGAGCTAGAGGTGAGCATTTAGAACATGTATATGACATACAGAGTACTTTTTGAAGATAGTACCTATTGACATCTTATAGTACTAGTGTTCTACTGAAAATATTTTATATTTTCCAGATGAAAACAGTAGAACTTGTTTATGTTAGAGCCCAAAATGCAAGGTATAATCTTGGAGCAAGATTTGTGAGGAATGATGCAAATTACGGATGGTCCATTAATGGACAACCAAAGGTATGTGATAAATTATTGTTCAGGAAAGGAATTTAACAATTTCAACTAAAGAAATCTGAGTTACAATGTGTTATAAAGTCAACAGAGAAATTATTGTTAAGGAAAGGAATTTAACAATTTCAACTAAAGAAATCTGGATTATAATGTGTTATAAAGTCAACAAGCTATTAATTTCGCATGTAATTTTTTCAAAAATATTATTTATATACACCATTATTTTTAAAAAGAAATTTAAAATAAAATATTCCATACCTATATGAATTTGAATTAGAATGTTCCTGGAGATGGAAATCTGATGCTAAAACATCATCATCATCATCGTCATCATCATCACTTCCCAGACTCTCCTCTGAATCATATTCGGCTCTACTTTGAGAAGGGGGTAGAAAAGGCTAAAATAAAGAAATCATGAAATTTAGCAGCCACATATCTAATTTAATACATTCAAACATATAGTCTAATAGTAATAATTCATCTCATTTGCAGATACTTCATTATAAGAGAGTTAAGTAACTATTATCTTACCATCCTATGCCTTTGACATCAATTGATACTATTCCATTATTTATTCATCCATTCAGCAAAAATTTATTAAGTATCCACTGTGCGGCAAGAATTCTACCGGATTTAAGAATTTTTAAGACAGATACAATCACCACCCTCATTTACTTTTTACATGTTACTGGAAAAAAATAGGCAAATAACAGAAAACTAAATACAAACTGTATTATGTGCTACAAAGAAAAGAAATGGAGAATAAGGAGAATTGAGATAAGCTGACCATGGAAGGCCTCTTTGAAAAGTACGAGAACTAAATGACAAGAAGAAACAAGCCATATAACAAGAGGGAAGAAAAGCATTTTAGACAGGGGGAAAATAATGCAGAAAGAGTTTGGTTTGAAAATAGTAGTTTGATCAAGTCTGCTAAGCAAAAAAATGCTGGGAGAAAGGTTGGAGAGAATAGCAAATGACGGCTCAGACAGGGTCTTGTAGGCCATGGTAAAGGAATGTAAGGGAATGCCACCAATAAGTTGTAGGTAGAAGACAGGTACTGAGGTTTATATGCTAAGTATATCACTATGATCACTCTCTTATGAGAGAAAAGCTAAACGGCAAGGGTAGAAATGGAGACATCAGTAACTAAAACAGGAGTTGGCAGGTTGGATATAGGTGGTTAGTAATGAAGCTAGAGACAAGTAGTAGATTTAAGATATATTCTGGAGAAAGCACCAAAAGGTCTGCTGATAGATTTGGAGAACAAGAGAAGGTGAGGAAAAATGAATGACTCTTAGGTTTTTGGCCTAAGCAATTATAAGGGTGAATATACAATTTCATAAAATGGAAAGACTGGGTATGAGAGGGAAGGTTTTGGGAAAAATCGATATAAAAATGCCCAAATCACGAAGACCAAGATTTATGTGTCAAATAGAAGAGGAAGGATGAAGAAAGAAGATTATGAAGGAATAAACAGTAAGTTTAAGAAAAAAAGCTACAAGAGATTGTCATCAAGAGAAAAGGAGAGAAAAGCATTTCAGTATGGGAGTAGTGAAGAATGTTGAATGATGCTAAGAAGACAGGTAAGAAAATAATTTAAAAGTTTCCACTACATTTGACATGGATATCACGTGAATCTCAACAAGATCAGTTTTAATGGGTGTAACTGGGTCAGAAAGTTATATAAGTAAGTATGAAAGGGGAAAAAGGCAGTAGAAAGCAAATGTGTCTAGTTTTGAAAAGCTGAATGTGAGTGGGAACAGAGAAATGGGATAGCAGCTGGAAAAAGTTTCAGGGTCAAAGCAGGGGTTTGGAATGGGAGATACTAAAGCACATTTCTCTCCTGATGTGAAGGATTCAACAGAGAGGAAGAGAACTGAAAACACAGGGGAAAGTAGAGAAGAAAAGAAAGAATGCAATTCAGAGTAAAACTCGAGAAAAGGTGTCTGATAGAAGGACTCTTTCTCCATTATAACAGGAGGAAATAAGACAGGAGCAAATGTAATTGATCTGTAACTTTAAATTGGGATGATGAAAAAGTTTTGTCTGATTTTATTTTTCTCAGTGACTTACAAGGTGAGGTCATCAATTAAGAGTGAGGATAGGATGGAAGGGGAGATGCAGGAAGTTTGAAAAAAGGGTTGTAAAACCTTGGAAGACCAACAAAGAAACACAGCAGGGAGAGTGGAACTTCTGGAACAGCTGAGTAAAGAGCTTGGTAAGTCCTTTCTCCAAAAAGCAACAATAAAATTGAACAAAATTGTAGAAAACAAACAATGGTTGACCCATGCATATAACACATAGAGAAGTATTTATTTTTAAAAATCTATGGGATCTGATCTGGGTAAAACAGTAAGAACTTGGTCAGGAGCTGTTCCCATCCCACCCCAATCTCTATGGTGTAGGTGTTCCACCAGGGTCAGCAGGAAAGGCTGTGAAGACTAAGAGTTCTGATGCCCTGCCAGACAGGATTGTCTTTAAAATTCTAGGCACACAGGCATTATCAAAAGCAACAGAGATCTCAGTAGCAAACAATTAGGGAAGGTAACATCTCAACTACTTTGAGGTTGTGATATTGATTGGGTGGAAGGGCAGACACTAAATATTTAACAAAAAGATTCAGAAACAAGATAGCTAAAGAAGGCCTTGCTAACCAACAATCCTATATCCAGCAAAACTCTCCTTCAAAATATAGAGGTGAAATAAAGATATTCCTAGATAAATGAAGTGCTTAATAAACATTTGTGGAATATATGAATGAATAAGTGACTCAAAAAAGGGCAGTGAGGAACAAGGAGACCCAAACTCCCTTCACTACCCTTAAACATTTAGGATATGAGAAAAATAAAAGCCATAGCTTAGCAGGCCTGGGAGACTTGTGTCACCAGAGAACAGTTACAGTTAGATGTCAATTTGTGCAGGAGAACGTCTGGAAATTGAGAATGTGAGGGATGTGGCTGATGACACAAAAAGTGAAAGATACTTATATAGGCAGTCCTTATTTTGCACAGTATTGCATGCCTACAAAAATGACCATGCACGCATAAACTATACAGAGCAATAATAATCAATGGGAAAAGTTACAAATGTTTTGTGACCTTTAAAGATATTTGTCAAAACCCTAAAAACTCTTACCATCAGCTATAAATGTATAGAAAAAGTTTTTTAAAATAAACTAATTTTAACATACTGTAATTAAAACATTAGGAATACAAAGAAATAAAACATTTTATCAAGAATAGTTTGAATAGCGATTGCCTTCTATCTCTGTAACTCAGGATATGAAGCAAGCATTTCTTCTGTGCCTTAAACAAACTGTCACATTTCTAAGATTTTATCAGCTTCCAACATACTGTTCTTTGCATTTTCAATGTTGTGAATCCCTTTAACGTAAACTTTTTTGGCAAAGTCACTATCTCTGAACATCTTCATCATTTTATCACAACTACTTTCTACATTTATAAGTTCACTTTCACTAAATTCCTCTGGCTGTTCATCTAGAGTCTTTCAAATGGCAGCACTGTCAACATACCCACAGTTGGCTATTTTCTCTCTAACTTCATTTATGTTCAACTTGAATTTCACTCTCAGTACTATCACTTTTTTTATGGATGCACTTTCATCTTAGTTGGCCACTTCTCTCTTTTGATCAAATCCAATTTTGTACACTATCATATGGATTTATCACAGGAGATGAAGCAAAACAACTGCATGCTTTGCTGTGTATGAACTGAGTAACAGGTGCTACATAATCAATCACTGAAAGACTTTAAAAGAACTGACATGATTGGTCACTGATCAAAAAGTGCACATTTACGAAGTGATTTCTAGAATGAAGCGCTAGCAGGGAAGTTTACTTATATTTAATACACTGTGGTAACAAATTTGAACCATGTTGTTGAGGGAATAATGTTACTTAACACTGGTAATTGAAATTTATGCATTTCAGAATAATGAGAGACTGCTGTAGTATAAAAAAAGAGTATATGGATAATAGATGACCAGAGCACTTTGATTCCTTAATCACCATCAAGTACATTAACATGAAGATGTTACGCAAATTCTCTTTTATCTTATAAGAAATATAATAAAATGCAAAAGCTATTGTTTAAAATGCAAATGTCATAATTTACCAAAAAACTGCCTTAAAAACTGTATGAAATATGGTCAAAATATTCTAGGGTATATATTTTTGGAATGTAGCCTGATACTAATGAAAATTTTCTAAACCAAAGTGGGAAAACATTTGGAAGCACCAAAAATGACACTTATTTCTGATATTCTCATTTCTATTTGACTATGAAAATATTGATCTAGATAGCATTTTAATTACCTTAGCTATGAAATAGTCCCAGATACTGAGCTCAGGTGGGATGAACTTTTCTTTAACCGCCAGTGACTCCTGGCTTACTGGTGCCAAGGAAGGGGTCAGTGGGGCAGATTCTCTGCAAGACATTTTTGACGGCCTAAAACGTTTGTTCTGTTTTTCTCCTTCTTCAACTAGTGAAGAAACTAACAAAAAGAAAATAAAATGTTACTGAAGTACTATTTTCATTGCATTTATTTCACCTGTGTTTACATAAGAGCTAAGGTTAACTACAAATAAGCACACACAAAAAAATAAGATTGAGATTATGAAAGTACACAGCAGGTAAGAAAATAAGTAGAGGAAGACAAAAATCATTTCTGTCTAGCAACCTCTGCTTTTTCCTCAATTTGTCCCTCACTCTCTAAATGCTGACTTATCTATTGTATGTGAAAAATAAAAGGATGTAATATCCGCCCATAAATCAGTCCACAATTTAACTAGGAACACGACAGGAAATTTCCAACATCCTTCTACTTTGCTTTTTTTTAAAGATTATCATGGGATGTCAGTGTTAATTAAAAGCAACAACTCCCTTCTGAGATTCTTCGGTAATGATGTGGCCTTATATCTAAAACTATATTTTTCATTAGAAAATATAAACAAAATTCAGGCACCATAACTACTTAAACTGATTCAAACTTTCGGAAACGGCTCAGAGACAGAATTTTCTAGTCAATGGAATTACAAAGAAGAAAATAATGCAATTTTGTTGTTTTATTTTGTGAACACTCTATAATTAGATAGTATTTTTTTAGTATATTACCTCAGAATACTAAAGAGATTAGCATTAAAAAAGTTATACAAATCTTTAATCAACCTTGAGTTACAAAATGCAAATCACCAGTAGACAGTCAAGGATTTTGCAGACAAAGGCATGATCTAATACACAGGCAAAGAATTCCACATTAAGGCACACCAATATTCTCCTTTAATGGCTCTGATGAGATTTTACTCACCTTCCAAAGGAATGCAAATACTTGTGCTGTAATACAATTTGGTTTTATTGTTTGAAGCGTCTCAGCTTGCAGACACAGCATGCACATGCATTATAACAAGCTACAGTCAAGCTGAGTTTAACACAGTAATTTGGTTATTTCAGAAAAAGGGAAAGATGAATAAAATATTAGTATTCTAAGAGATTACTAAAAAGTGGCATGATTATTACTTAATCTTTCAAATGATTTTAAAAGGAACTGTGAGATTAAATGTGCTGATTTTTTTCTTTGTTCTTACTAACATTTGATAACCAACAATCAAGTTTCCAGTATTACTGCTGCATACATTAACACACATTCTAAAACTTAAACGGTAGTTTACCAACTTCTCATCAAGTGAAAAGTGAGAACTATAGAGATATTTTTTTACCTTTCAAAAACTTAATGCTAAGTTTTAAGATAAATATATCGATTTATCATTTGACTTTAACATTACTGTTTTGTCTTTTTTAAGAGATGGAGGTCTCCTTATGTTGCCTAGGCTGGATTTAATCCCTTGACTCAAGGGATACCCACACCTCAGATGCTTGAGTAGCTGGGACTACAGGCTTGTGCCACTGCACCTGGCTGTTTTTGTTTTTATGTTATTAAAAAGCATGTGAACCAAGAAGTATAGACAATCTCTGAAAAAAAAAAAACGTACAATGTTAAATTAATAGATTTTTGCCAAGATTAGTATGTCATAAAAATAGTTTTCTTTTTTTCTTTTACTGACCCACTGGTAGACAAAAATAGTTTTAAAAGTAAAATATAAGAGAGTTTTTAAAGACAGAAACATTTGAAACTACAAGCTGTGAATCCAGTCACGTGACATGAAAATATTAACCACACTGGGAGGAAATGTTTAAAATTTACAGACTCAACACCAGGAAGTATAAAACCACTTATTAAAACACTTTTTGGCTGGGTGCGGTGGCTTACGCCTATAATCCCAGCACTTTGGGAGGCAGAGGTGGGCAGATCACCTGAGGTCAGGATCCAGCCTGGCCAACATGGTGAAACCCTGCCTTTACTAAAAATACAAAAATTAGCCAGGCATGGTGGCACGTGCCTGTAATCCCAGCTACTCGGGAGGCTGAGACGGGAGAATCGCTTGAACCTGGGAGGGGGAGGTTGCAGTGAGCCAAGATCGCACCACTGCACTCCAGCCTGGGCAACAGAGCAAGACTTCATCTCAAAAACAACAACAAAAACAACACTTTTAATGAAGCAGGACCAAAGGAAAAAAAATTGGCAGTTTCACAGTAATGAATGTGTATTACTTTAGATGCTTTAACTAAAAAGACCTTAGCGATGCCACCCAGTAAACAAGAAATGACCTGTGACTTGTCAATAGGGTAGTTACTCCCTCTTCTTTGTCCTCCAATTGTAGGAAGACTTAAGGCAATTTTATGCTTGAATCCTGCTGGGTCAGATTGGTCGTGAAGCTTAGGGGCACCAATAAAAACTATAGCTGCTGGGTGTTCAACTGGTTGTTTTTGAAAATGCTAATAATCAAATATCAAGAACGTTTGCCATTCCTTGGGTGCAAACTAACCCTACGGTTCTACTATTATGGGAAAACAGCTACTTTATTAGTAACAGAAGAAAGAAAATAGTATTAGGGAGAAATTAAGAGCAACTTGAATATAGAATTTATGAATTTTAAGAGGTATAGGGAGGCTAGAAAGTGGCTGAAGAAAAACTAAGGCATTCACAGGAAAAACAGAATCATGTCCTGACATAAATTTTAAAAATAAGTTTCAGTTGCTTTCCCAGGAAGCACTTTTTTTTTTAAATTATACTTTTTAAGTTCTATCGTACATGTGCACAACGTGCAGGTTTGTTACATAAGTATACATGTGCCATGTTGGTGTGCTGCACCCATTAACTCGTCATTTACATTAGATATATCTCCTAATGCTATCCCTCCCCCATCCCCCCACCCCACGACAGGCCCCAGTGTGTGATGTTCCCCCTTCCTGTACTTTTTAAAACAAAGCTTCCATGTCAAGATAGTAGACTGTACAGACAAACACACCTTCCTTCCCTTAACAATCCTTTCCTCACCCTCAGAATATCTGCACTGTGGTTTTCTAAGAATTATAAAAGTAACTCCCCAAAGAACCCAAAACAGAAATGGAGAAATGGCTAACAGGCTACACATAGGGAAGGGGAGGAGCAGAGGAATAAGACAACATTCCTTCCTATAAATTCTTCTGTACTACTAGACTTGTTACCACACACATATATTGCTGTGATTAAAACTAAAATATAAGGGGAAGGTTATTAAGTTAATATTTATTTTTCAGTTTATCATTTAAAATCAGCACAATGAAATTAATATTCTGAATGTAGATTTAAATGTCATTTCTTTAAAAACTGAACTTAGAGTTCAAGACCAGCCTGGGCAACATGGTGAAACCCAGTCTCTACAAAAAAATAGAAAAATTAGCTGGGCATGGTGGCACATGCCTGTAGTCCCAGCCACTTGGGAGGATCACTTGAGCCCAGGAAGTGGAGGTTGCAGTGAGCTGAGATCACACCATTGCACTCCAGCCTGGGCAACAGAACAAGACCCTGTCTCAACAACAAAACAAACAACAAAATAACTGAACTTAAAGTAACCAGCAGGTCTCACTCTCTATTTCTCAATCTAAGGCACGCATATCCACAGAGCTATTCATGAGTGTGCCAGAGTATACACGAAGCTTCAGGAGGCACATTAGTCTGGACCTTCTAACTGAGCCCCCCAAATATGGAAAAGATAAAAGTCATGTAAGTTTAAGACAAACAGATTTCAAATTTATTTCTTGCTTTCAGCAAGCCAATTCAGTCTAAGTCCTCAGTCTCCTAAGAGGTATATGTTAACCTTTATCTTCAGGTAAAAAGTGTGAGAACTACAAATGTACGTGAACACTAAGTATAAAACAAATCCTCAAAATTAAATGTAAAACATGATTTTCCAAGTAAACTTCAAATATTCCAAAAATAAAAGGATTAAAGAAGCAATTAATTGAAGGTACTTCTTAATCATCAAAGAATAAGATTAGTGATTAAAAAAAAAAAGTCTGGCCAGGCACAGTGGATCATGCCTGTAATCCCAGCACTTTGGGAGGCTGAGATAGGCAGACCACGTGAGACCAGGAGTTTGAGACCAGCCAGGCCAAAATGGCAAAACCTCATCTCTACTAAAAATACAAAAATTAGCCAAGTGTCGTGGTGTGCACCTGTAGTCCCAGCTGCTTGGGAAGCTGAGGTACAAGAATCACCTGAACCTGGGAGGCAGAGGTTGCAGTGAGCCAGGATCATGCCAGTGCACTCCAGCCTGGGTGACAAAGTGAGACTCTGTCTCAAACAAACAAACAAACAAACAAAAAAAGTCTGGAAGATGATACTATCCAGCTTTTAGAAAGACTGACCCTCAAAGTCTTCCTAGGATCATTACCATACACAGTATCTTGAACATGGCTCCATAAATATCTATAAAAATGAAATAATAAATATCTTAATAGAAAGTGGTGATTTGTCTCCAAACCACAGAGCAAGGCAGTCTCCATGGTAGTTGTACAAAATGATTCACCAGAATATGGAAGGAAAATACTACAACTTCTACTTAGATTTATTTTTTGATAAATAGGGGGAAAGGGCAGAAGGAGAAGGGAAGGAGGTAGAGGAGCAGAAAGTGACAGGGGAAGAAGTAGAGGGAAAGGAGAAGGGACAAGAAGAAAGGAGGGATGGGGGCAGGGGGAGGGGAAAGCAGAGGAAAGAAGGGGAAGAAGGAAAGTAAGGAGAAGAAACTAAATTTTGTCAATGTTTAACATCTGGATCGATAGTAGTAGACATCAATATACATATAATGAGAATTTGGTCAAGCATGTTTTATGGATAAGGTAATGTATTCAAAAGCCTGAAGTCACTGCCCTAGAGTAGTACTTACTTTTCAATCACCCTGAATGCCACAACACGGTTCTGTATATAAGATTTCAACCCAAACTCAACAAACTTATTGAAAATGTGAATGGAGTATACACACACAACGGAACATTCAGCATTAAAAAGGAAGGAAATTCTGTCGCAAGCTACAACATGGATGAACATTACACTAGGTGAAATAAGCCAGTCACAAAAAGACAAAACACTATATAATTCCACTTATATGAGGTATATAAAGTAATCAAATTCCTGGAAACAGAGTAGAATGGTGATTACCAGGGATTGTATGAAGTGGGGGAATTGTTTAATGGGTATAGTTTCAGATTTGCAAGATGAAAAAGTTACAGAGATTTGTTTCACCACATGATAGACTTACTACTGAACTATATACTTAAAAATGGTTCACTTGCTAAATTTTATATCATGTGTTTTTAGTCATAATAAAAAAACTATAATGGAAAAAATATATTCAAGCCATTTTGCTGCAGGACTTAGGACTTAGAAATATTAGAAAACTGGGTTGAAGAGAGAGATCACATTATTGGTCTCAGTAAGGTACACAGAAATACTGAATTAAGCAGGACATGGTGGCTCACACCTGTAATCCCAGCAATTTGGGAGGCTGAGGTGGGAAGATCACTTGAGTCCAGGAGTCCAAGACCAGCCTGTGTATAGTGAGACCTTGTCTCTATAAAAATAAAACTTAAAAAATTAACTAGGCTAATCAATGATGGCCTGCACCTATAGTCCCAGCTACTTGGGGCACTGAGGTGGAAGGATCACTTGAGCCCAAGAGGCCAAGGCTGTAAAATGAGCTGTGATCACACCACTGCATTCCAGCCTGGGCGACAGAGCAAGACCCTGTCTCAAAAAAAAAAAAAAAGAGAAGAAAACATTGAATGAGGGAGTCTAGGTCAGATAAATGAATGTTGCATTTCTTACAGGGTTAGTTTCTTCTATTGTCATCAGGCTTTAGCAGTGAAATAAAAGAATAATTACACGTAAAAATCTATACATGCACATTTCTTGGAGTTTCTTTTATCTTCTACGCTTTCTCTACTCTTGTATAAAAATTTGCCTTCCTGACTCATTTGTAAAATGAATGAATAGAACACTTTTTAAACTTTAAATTAAAATTTATATTATATGGTCTTCAATGAAAAGTCTAACAAAAATGTACTCCTGGCCAGGCGTGGTGGCTCACACTTGTAATCCAAGCACTTTAGGAGGCCAGGGCAGGCGGATCACTGAAGGTCAGGAGATTGAGACCAGCCTAGCCCGTCTCTACCAAAAAACACAAAAATTAGCCAGGTGTGGTGGTGCACGCCTGTAATCCCAGCTACTTGGGAGGCTGAGGTGGGAGAATCGCTTGAACCTGGGAGGCGGAGGCTGCAGTGAGCCGAGATCACGCCACTGCACTCCAGCCTGGGCGACAGTACGAGTCTCTGCCTCACAAAGAAAAGAAAAGGAAAGTATTCCTTTCCACAGAATTAGTTACTTTGAAGTTCAGCAGTCTTTTAAAAGTTCCTTATAATAAACCACCAGTTAAATGTTTGGCATATTCAATTATATTTTAAATCACCTATTTTGTTTTATATTTTAATATGCTCAAGTCTTTTCTGGTCAAGATATTTTGCTGTTTTGCTTACTTTGCTAAAGGAATGTTAGCAATGACATGTAATAATCACTGACTACTCAATACAGAACTTTTGTTTTTACACAAGTTTTATAAGAAAAAGCAAAAAATGGATTTTCTGATCTGTTTTAGTGTAATAAGTCAGAAATAAACTTTATGTCTAGAATATCATTAGCAATCTCATAGTAAAAAATATATGACATGCTTACCACAAATAAAATGTTCATTTTATATTTCCATTCCTCAACTTGGAGACATAAAAAAGTCATTACTATGAATTTATTAAGATAAAGAGGTAATTCACAGTTCTTATAAATGCAAGTATCACAAAACACAATAACAATTCTTAAAAACACTGCTTTATTTATAATACAGAATAAAAAGCAAAAGTATGGATTTCTAACTGTTAGCAGAAAAAGTAATTTTTTGAAAATTGCTATTGCTTAGCTGGTTCTCTTCTTTAAAACTGACCATAACAAAACAATTCAGAGTTCCATGAACATATACCTGCACTACAGTTTTAGTTAATTAGAAAAATCAAACTCTTCATTAATATATAATGTGGAATTCACACAAAAAAAATTTGATTAAAAGTTAATTTATGTACATTAACATTTTTGTTAAGAATTTTGACCTGCCAGACTAGAGTCTAATAAAAATCTATAATTTCCTTCAGTTATGAAGCTTATCTTTAAATATTATGTTACTACAAGAATACATTAAGTATATAATAGATATATAGAAAGAAATATAATCTAGTTCATGAGGCCATCATTGCAAAGAAAATTTAAATCCAAATTTATAACAGAACAAGGAAAACAAATGATGGCTTTCAAATTCCTCTCATAATACAGTACCTAAACTTATGGAACACTTTTAGAAAACATGTTTAAGGGTATTTCATCTTCAATATACAATGTATTTCATCTTCAATATACAATGTATTTCAATATGCACGTATTTCATCTTCAATATACAATGCTTTGACACGTTTGAGTAGTCAGGAAAATGAAATATTCTAGATTCGTCAGCTTTCACTGGCCAAATTTAAAAGATAAAAAATTTTAAATACACATTAATTTTAACTGGATTCAAGTCAACTTTTCTAAAATACACTGTTTTATTCCCTTGGTCAACAATGTATATTGAACATTACTTAATGCAATTAGACTCTTGGTACATCAACGATTATGATTAGCAGTAATCCAAACACACAGGACTGCTTACCTACAACCTAAAATTTATCAGGTTGCTGTCCTGCCTCGGTAGGTTTTCAGGGCAACATAATAATGCCTTAAAAAAACTGAGATTTCTGAACGTTACTTTATATTGAAAGCCAATGCTGCTAGTAGTTCCTTGTCTTGGTTGATTTTCTGTTCTGAGATTTTCTCTCTCTAGTTTTCAGTGGATCCCTACTCCACAGGACCTTCGCTTCTTTCCCTTTCTCTTCACTTCTTTCCTTTCCTCTTTCTGCCTGCTCCTTTTCTTTTCTTTTTTGAGATGGAGTCTCGCTCTGTCGCCCAGGCTGGAGTGCAGTGGCGCAATCTCAGCTCACTGCAACCTCCACCTCCCAGGTTCAAGCGATTCTCCTGCCTCAGCCTCCTGAGGAGCTGGGTCTACAGGCACATGCCACCACACCCGGCTAATTTTTGTAGAGACAGTGTTTCACCTTGTTGGCCAGGCTGGTCTCAAACTCCTGACCTCAGGTGATCTGCCCACCTAGGCCTCCCAAAATGCTAGGATTACAGGTGTGAGCCACCACGTCCAGCCCTCCTGCTCCTTTTCAAATTAGCTTGGCTTTGAAACCAGCAGGCCTTTAGTTTTCATCATTCAGTGAATATATTCCTTTTTTTCTGGTTAGCAAATGGACAAATCGTACCATTCATGTTTTCTTTAAGTACTCCTTCAGCTACTTCCATGATTGTATTTAGAATACTTTCTGGGTACTCAAGGACAGATGAGCACCATATAACCTGGATATGACTATATCCAGCCCTACCACTAAGTGAACAATACGTTTTAAGTATTCCTTATTATTGGCTGAGGTTAAACATATAGATGCAGATAATTTTAGGTCACTTTATTTTTTACTTGGGGTTAAATAAGTGGTAGGATACAGCTTATGACGGACTTATAATGGCCCCCCCAAAATAATTTATGTAATGGTATTTTTGCCTACAACCAACAACTAGAGTGGTTAACAAGATTGGTGCAAAAGTAACTGCAGTTTTGCCATTGCTTTTGCACCAACCTTATACAAAGATCAACCTGGACTTTCAATAAGGTTCCTTACACATATCTGTGCTCAGGAAAAATGGATGAAATTGAGACCTGATGGCTAGTAAGAATGTATTTTTCATTTTCTTTTTTATGGATATCTGCACATTCCTTAGCAATAATTTATCCCTTTTTAACATTTTACATCAACAAGATCACAGTCTTAACAAATGAATTTTTCTCAGAACATATTAAAAATATGGTCAAAATTAATTTGCCAATTTTTAATTTAAAATTAAACTCAACAGAGCTATGGATCTTACTTCCCTTAGACTTTGAAAGTTTTTCCTTAATTGAATTCAGATATCTCAAGTATAAATATAGTCCAAGGCAAATTTCATGTGAAATTAGTCTTTTAAAAAAATCTATACAAAAAGCACAATAAACAACTTTTTAAAAAACAGAAAAGGAATGTTACAAAAACAAAATACTTAATATTTTAATAAGCAAAGGTAAACCTGGCAAATAAGGTAAATTTGCATATGAAATCTGACGTGCATAAGAAGAAAAAGGAGAAGTAAATGAGTTTAATTTAAGGCAAATGGGAGGGACCAGAGAGATAAAACAGCCATCAAAGTAGTAAGCAAAGTGTGGTAGGTGGATGAGTAATAGGCAGGATGGTATCAGGTTTCTGGAGAAGTCATGTTAGGATTCTACATTTTCAGTATTTTACAACAGCAAAAACTGAATTAGCCCCTAGATTGGCTAAAGAAAGCTAAGGGCCATGGCAGGGAAGATTACAAATTATCCCTCTGATGCCACTTATACTATTCCGTAAGTACAATTTGTGGTTAGGTCAAATACGTTAAGAGACCCACAGTGAACTCTATGTCCCAAAATATTAACTTCAGTTGTTCTTAAAACCTGAAATTCCTTTAACAGGGAAAGCAAATATTCTATTCCAAATAGACCAATAATAAAATGCTTCTACTTGTAAAGCAGGGGTTGGCAAATTGCAATTCAACAAATAAATAATGTTTTCTTAGAACACAGCTGTACTCATCTGTTTACAAATGGTCTATGGCTGCCTTTGTGCTACAAGGGCAGAACTAAATAGTTGTGAGATACCAAATGGACTCCAAAACCTAAAATATATATTTGGCTTTTTACAGAAAAAGCTAGTTGAACTCTGCTGAAAGTTATAAACTGAATTTGCCTCATGGTAAGTATTATACATAAAGAAATTCCTGCCTGTTTTTTCTTGATGGAAGAAAGAGGCAGGACCCAGACTAGAAACTATGAGAGTCCTAGCTAGGTAACTGAAGAAACAATTTCAATTAAGGAGGGGAAGTAGAAGCTAGGCCATCATGATTTTTTGCTATATAGTCATGCAGGGCCACAGGTTAGTGGAAACTGCTTTTGAAAAGTGTAATACATGCCAACATTGCTACTAATAACTTTTAAATATTTTAACAAGGTAATAACTTTTCTAAATTCTTTTTAATATAGCTTCATTCAAAGAATATTCATCAATCATGGTATAGATTTTGGCAATAATTTTTTTCCCAAATAATGAAGCCAAATTCAAGCTTTTCTTATTCTCTCATGTCCCTCACCAACTGCTTGACCTCCCAAAACATATATATCCAAGCCCACATACACCTATATGTACAAGCATATGTTCAGTGTAAACGTCAGGGAAGAAGTGAATGAAAGCTCATAAAGAGATAAATAACCTTGCTGAGCTTCTCTCAAATGTATGCATAGGGCTTTTTTTTTTTTTTTTTTTGGAAAAACATTTAACATTTTCAATTTATTCAACACCAATATAGAATGAAATAAGTTTTCAAGTACTATGTATTAAAAATAAAGCTACTCCTCATGCCCTCCATAATTGGAAAACTAAGATTATCACACATGGGCTAATACATGAAAAAAATACAGTTTTAACATTAGAAAGTTTTTAAACGGGGATACAATTGTTTAAAATATTTACTTTTCATGGTATTATGAACACTTAGAAATCCAAAAACTCCAATGGCCTGAATCATAATATGCAAATCATAAAGCAGCCTAATTTGAAATGTTTTTCTAGTCATTTCAAGCCATAGTCTGATTTTCTATGATTAGCACTGACAGTGTTTTATTTTTACACACTTTAAAATGTTAAAGTCTAAGGGACAGAAATATAAAAAACAAAGAATTTAAAAGCAGAATAAAATAGCAGAGATAGTTTTCTAAACTGCTAATCATTGTTTTAAATCAAAAATATGGCTTGATCAAAGGAAACTTCTCAATTTTCTATAAATGCCAAACAAAACAAAACTGTCCCACTGTACCCCAACCCCTCAAAACAACACAAAGCAAGCTGAATGATAAAAGCCTATTTCTAAAGCTCATATCTTGCCTGCAAGACTGGGAGGGCTATGAGACCTGATGGCTGAAAGAGCTTTGGAAAAGCCCACACATTCCATGGAGAATACCACTACCTGGTGGGGGCTAGGCATAGCAAAGTGCCTTCCTGCCAAAGAAAGAAGAAAGAATCCGTATTTGGGATAGAACAAAAACCCATATTACAGTGTGTTTCAAAACAAATGAAAGTTTCAGTAGTAAAATATTTAATAAATTTACATAAGATCGTTCTAATTATTGGTACAGGAATATCTTAAAGATTAAAAACTGCACCAGAAACTTTAATACTGCATTTTCACTGTATGACTATTTGTTTATGCTTTTCGCAAATGGTCTCTAACCAGAACTTTCTATAACTAAATTAAAATGTAATTACGTTTGAGAATGATATCACTCAGATAAATAAAGCTTCAGTCCTAAAAAAATTTTTTAAACTCACCAGGTAAAGTTTTTGAATGTGTCTGTTCTTTGCTAGGAACATGTGCACCTCCACCAAACACAGCAGACCACATTTTCTCATTTAGAGGATGGGCCACAATCCGAAATAGCTCATTACTTGAATGTGTGGCCAGGCCATGGATGAAGAGACTAAGATACACTGCTGTGAGAATCTCACAGAGCAAGACTGTAAGCCCTGACTGGGCTTCCTCGCCAGAAGAATTCAAAAGTCGAATTAGACAAGTTATTCCTAGAACGACAAACAAACATAGCTGTCACTGACTATAAATTTTTAAAATTTTAAAAATTAACTATATTTTTCTAATTTTAGGAAAAAATGTATTGCATCAAGATTTAATACTGTATTTTCTTCCCTAGATTCACAGACTAGTAGCGGTTATTATAGTTAAGCACAAATGAGCTATTTGAGAGAAACATTAAAAATCTTTAATATTAAACATTAAAATCTTTCATGACTAAGATCTCATAGATAAATTTTCATAGACGGGTTTTTCTAGTATGTCAAAAGCAAAATGATTTAAAAAACGGTATTACAAAACATTTGAGTTATATTAGTATAATGATCAAGGGAACACTAATGTTAAGTAACTGTGTAATTCAGAATGAGTGGTGAATACTTAACTGGTATCAATTCTAACAGTATTTAACAATGATTATCATGTGGCAAAACTAAAATAGTCTTTCTACTTATCTAAGATTATAAATAAGACTAAGAAAAAACTGATCTATACATAAAAATTATACCTGGCCATTGAGCTGGTGACGTATTGGGAGTTAATGCTTCATCTAAGCTTCCTGTTTTCAAAGAATGTCGATGAGGAAGCAGTACTGTCTGATATACCATTCCAGTAAACTGATTCGTCTGAAATGAACTAAGAGAAGAAAACAATATTTAAATCTATGATAAATTTTATATAATATTTTCATGTTTCAGATCTACTTTCAAGAGTATCAATTTTTGTTTATTAATTATACTGCTAGTACATCTAAGTAGTATAATGTACAGTCTAGTGCTATATAAAAACAAAGTATCCTTTAAGTGTAAATATACACATTTTCTAAATTAAAACACATTTTAAGGGACAGAATAAGTACAAATGAGAAAACTAAATCGCTACGTACCACAAGTAGCAAGATTACATATTTGACTTAAAAACATAGTTATCTGGTTGAAAATGAAGTCCGTTTAGGCTCACTTTTATGTATAATGGCTAGCCTACCCTACATCAGGCACTGTAGCAGGTACTAGGCATATAAGGAATAACAATGTCTCTGTCCCCATAAAATTTAATAGGGGAACAAAACACAAATAATGTTATCATACTACTCTTAAAAGATGAAACCTATGCATATGATGCTATCAAGGCAATACAGAGGAGTATTTCACACAATTTGAGAATTCAGGATAAGCTTCCCCAAGTAAAAGATGCAAAGCGAAGACTAACAGATGAATGAACAAAAAAACCTGCAGCTTGACATAAACTATGAAATAATTCTGACAGAAAATGGTATAAGGAATTTCCTTTAGAAATTCCTATATCATACATTAAGTACATGAATATACTTAAATATAGCGCATTTATTGGTGTAAATGTGTTATGATTGGCAAATCTCATTGGTTATAACATTTTGATGCCTTTGGAGTTTCCCTTGCTTTACTTTCCAGTTTCAAGATGGCAGAGTAACAACAAAAAAACCTCCCTCATTCCTATAGAAATCATAGATAGGAAAGATAAAAAGAAGTTAATGAAAATAAAGCCTAAATAATAAGAAAGTGAATTCTTGAAGGATCAGGGTTAAAGAAATCAAGTTGAAGCTACCTTGGGAAATATACAACCAGAGTGGTAAGTAAGGCTACCCACAGAAAATTCAAAAACACAAACTGGACAGACAACCAAAAATTAACAAGGAAGGCTGACACCATGTAAGAAATAACAAACTCAACAAAAGATCTTCACCTGAGAAACCCAACTTACCAGTAAAGTACTCCATACTCAAAATAATTTTTTTAATCAAGAAATGTTATAGAAACAGAAGCAAATACTAAATTCAACAAGAGATCCTGAAAATGAAAAACAGAATTTCTAAAATATAAATTCTTGCTAAATAAGACAGGACATTGCTGAATAATGAATCCGTGTTTGGAAAATGAAGCTAGAATTTCTCCTGAAATGAAACAAAAAGAGATAAAGAAAAGGAACATAGGATGGGAAAGTTAAAGAACATTAAGAAATGACCCAGAAGTTGCAATATCTGTTTAATAGGAAAGATAGAAGAGAGATGAGACAATACTTGAAGAAATAGAGTATTTCAAACAACTAAAGATAGATATAGAAAGACCCCAGAGGGTAACAAACTATTTTTTTGAAGCCTAGATAAATTTTAGTAAAACTTTATAACATAAAGAGAAATACAGAGAAATATCCTATACATCAATTATTTGGTAAAATTTTTCTCAATTCCAAGTTACTCCCTCCCATGTGGTCCCTGAGCCTTTTACTATCTACTGTCTTATTATAGTTACCATTTTAGTACTATGCCATATTATATACGTATCATTTATCAACTCACATGTTTGTCTCTAACTAGACTGGCCCTAAGAAATAGACTTTATCATATTATTTGCATTAAAATTCTCAGTGCCAATCACAATGTCTGACATAAGGCAGTGACCAGTAATAGGCTGCTAAATAAGTTATACAGAATAAGGGTTTGAGATTCACCTGCCATAAAAATTTCAAATATGAACAAAAAGTACTCAAAACCTCAACCATATGCTTTTTGCATTATTTAAAATAGACTGTTATATATAGTTCTAAACCACTAACATACAAAATATGAAACCTCATTGCTTACTGTAAGCATTCTTAAATTTCATAAAAAGATAGTTACCTGTAGTTATGACTACCACAAAGGCACTGATAAATACAAGCAGAAAGTGAAGCTGCTAAAGTATGCATTACATACACCTGGAAAACAAAAACAAAATTACTTTAAGTATAACCTTTTTAAAGTACAGATTTTTTTTCAAGACCTAATATAATCAGCATTTTTAAAAGAATGAAAAAATTTTTGATTCTTTGCCTTCATAAACTATTTCCTTTTTTTCTATAACACTCATTTTTATCTACATGAGTCTTACTACAGAAAATTTAAAGAAAACACGCTAAAGTCTTCAGCAGAAATTATAAAACACACATTTGCTACCTAATTTCTTTTTCTAGAGCAAAGGGGAACAGATGTCAGCTCTCCAGTAGAGCATGAACCATGTATTAAAGTAAGCCCTCCAACACTCAATCTGCTTTTTCCTCAACCAAAATGTGAAGAAACAGCCTGATAACTGACAGTTCACCAACGGACAGGTCACTGAAGAATATGCTACCACATATTCTAGTTACCTTAAAAACAATTTGAAGAGAGTGAAACTAGAGAAGAGAAAGGATATAAGGTATGAAAGGCAGTAACTGAAAGGCAGTGGAGTCAGGCATTTGTTTTAAGGAAGAGAAGACTCTAAACATGGCATGGCAAGGGCCGTAACATTAGGCAGAACTGAGGATGAAGGAGAAACTTCAGCTAGGTAAGAAAGCAAACTAGACTAGAATATTAAAAGACCAGGTTCTTCATCTGATTGTGAAGTATGCCAGTCATTTTGTAGATAAAAATGGAGAATGACAGATCAAATCTAATTGCTAATTTTTCCTTCAAATGTCAATAAAACGTAGTATGAATTAAAAGATATTATATAATTGAAGATGACAAAAACTATGTATGGGAGCTTGCAAAAATGATCACAGTTATTTTGCAGCTTCTGCAAGAGAGAGTTGGACGTACTTCTCCACTCACTGAATCTGAGCTGGGCTTGACTTGTTCGACCAAGAGGACCCAACAGAAGTGAAGTGTGAGTTCCGAATCTACACCTCAAAAAGCCTTGCAAATTCTATTCTTGCTGCTCTTTAACCCCTGAAACTACCATTTGAAAAAAATCTAGGTGTGACTGGGCCATGGGGTGCACAGACATTTGATCAAACATTATTCTGGGTGTCTGTGAAATGTTTTCAGATGAGACAAACATTTGAATCAGACTGATTAAAGCAGATTGTGCTCTGTAATGTGAGTAGACTCAACTGGCAAGACCTGAACAGAACAAAAAGGCTGAGTAACTCGCATCTAACTGCACTGAGCTGGGTCATTGCTTTTCCTGTCTTCAGACTTGAACTAAAACATCAGCTCTTTTTGGGTCTTCAGCCTGCTGACTTTCTGACCTGAACTTAAATTATAGCTCTCCTGGTTCTCAGGCCTTCTGATTTGGACCGGAACTACACCATCAGCTCTCCTGAGTGTCCAACTTGCCAACTGCAGATCTTGGGACTTTTCAGCCTCCAAAACCACATAAACCAATTCCTTATAATAAATCTCTCTCTCATTTTATATATATATATATATATATATATATATATATATATATATACACACACACATACACACATATATATATATATACATACACACACACACACACATACATACATACATCCTACTGATTCTGTTTCTTTGGTGAATCCAGACAAATATATTAGGCTTGCCTGCTGGAGGATGAGATACATATGACCCAGATTCTCCTGTCAGTGCTGTCAACATGCGCCAACCACCAGAAATGTAAATGATGCCTTCTTAGATCATCTAGAACCTGACTAACTCACCAGTTGACCAAAGATGAATGAGAGAGTCCAGACATTAGTATAGCTGGCCCAAACCAAAGAACTAATGAACCAACTCACAGAATTATAAGCAAAATAAATGATGGCTTTTTAAGCCACTAATGTTTCAGGACAGTTTTTTTTTTTTTTGGCGGGGGGTGGGCATGGAGTTTTGCTCTTGTTGCCCAGGTTGCAGTGTAATGGTGCGATCTTGGCTCACCGCAACCTCTGCCTCCTGGGTTCAAGTGATTCTCCTGCCTCAGCCTCCCAAGCACCTGAGATTATAGGCATGTGCCACTACGCCTGGCTAATTTTTTGTATTTTTAGTAGAGACAGGGTTTCTCCATGTTGGTCAGGCTGGTCTCGAATTCCTGGCCTCAGGTGATCTGCCCGCCTCGACCTCCCAAAATGCTGGGATTAGAGGCGTGAACCACCACACTGGCCTCAGGACAGTTCTTAAGCAGCAAAAGGTAACTGATACACCACAGGTATGCTATAATTAGTTTTAAATATGAAATATAGTTTGGCTAAAATGAGCACAATCTGAAAGAAATTAAATTCCAAACTGTATAATAAGCACTATGGGCATTTATACTACAGAGCAGTACAGAAAAATAAGCGGTGAAATTTAATTACAAGGATTAAGGTAACTAAAGAGGGTAAAATTGTAGGACAGTCCACCATCAGGAAAACAGAAAATCGAATTGGTGTGATACAACCTGTGAGGTGGATGAGAGCTACATGATAGACTATTAAAAAAAAACAAAAACCACTAGGGACATATGAAAATGGTCAAAGTCAGTTATACTTCAAAGGATTTCAATATGTCTGAAAAGTAAAGATAAAATATGACATTAACAGCAGATAAAGTAATGATGAATAGGATGCTTTGGTTGATTAGACAATTAACTATAACAATATAATTAGTTGCATGCATTAGAATCACACAAGGAACTTCTTTAAAAATATACATTCCTGGGACATACTCTCACAAACTGACTGAATAAGTTTGGTGTGAACTTGAGAATCCAGACTTTTAACAAGCACTGCAGCTGATTCTGTTGCAGCTGGTTCACAAAGTACTGCCTACCCTAGAAGGATGACAGGGGCAAATAGTTCACATTATCCTTAAAATGTGGATTTCTTTAGTATTAACAAGGGGAAACTTCATTTACATATTAGTGCCTTTACATTAAAATATTAAGTTTCTATATTTAAAAAACAATGAGCTTTTTGGTTAAATGTACTACTAAAGGACTCATACGTACCTATTTTTCTTAAAGCAGCTAGACTAAATAACTAGGCATTGTGATAAAAAATTCAAGAACTCTACCAGGTGTAAGTAACATGAGTAAGATAAGCCAGTCTACAACCAGAAGATTTCTTTAATAGGAATCAACATAAACTTGGCAATGTAACAATTGCTATGCTTAGTCTGATGTTTAAAATTACTTAAAAAAAACCCTTAATATTTATCTTGTAGTTTTATCATTGTACAGATGAAGTAAAAGCTTGAAACCAAGCATACTTACTTTATTGCTTTGGATATCAGGGTGGGGTGGTGAATCAAAGTTTATTATGGCATGGAGAATATCATGTGTCAGATTACTAAGGTGCAATAATGGATTGGCAACTACTGTTTTGGCATTGGCTGTACAAGCAAAGAGGAGAGGCACTGAGGTTTGCTCTGACAGAGGGCTAGAAAATAGTGGTTCTGATGTTTCCTTAAAAACAAAGAGGGATAAAAGGTTAACCAACTATTTACAGTTACAAACCATTACTTCAGTAAATCAAGGGCTCTTTAAAACACTTCAAAACAATTAAAAAATAAAAGCATAATAGAAACTTAGAGTTAGAAGGGATGTGAAGAAGTCAGCATTTCAATAATCATATTTAAAAATAAGACATTTAGGGGCACAGAGAGGGAAAAAAAAATAAGACAATATCCTCTTGCAATAAGAAGTCTGTCACCCTACAAGGCATTCAGACAACACTTTGGAGTGTGAATTAAGCAGGTCATAAGGCCTGATACTGAATCGTCTGTAACTACTATAAATACACAACTCTACTAATTCATAATATGAAGGACCACACAAAAGGGAGCTTTCCCTAAAGCAACCGTAATGAAGAAAATCAAGTCTTAGTATTCAAAACCAAAAAAGAAACACCAAAAACAGTTTTAGACATGTACCATTTTTGACTATCAAGTAAATTACATACCTGCTGAGATTCTTGCAAAAGCAAAATCAATTCCATTCTTACAGATGCAAGACCCCCACCATGGGATCCATGAAGTATGCAGTAACTAAGAAACATTCTCAAAAGTGACTGATACTTCAAGAGCCACTGTCTTTTTTCCTGAAAATTTTCTCTCAGTTGTTTCACTTTTGTTTGGTGAGGCAAATCTTCAGCATCCTCATTTAATCCAAATTCATCTTCATTTCTGCCAAATGCAGACTGTAGTTCTTCAGCATCTGAGCAAAAGTCACAAGTCCTCTGAAGAGCTATCACCTCTTTTTCAAGCCAGTGGTATAGTTGGTAACGCAATTTTCCACCATCTATTTCATAGCCAGTAGATAAAGTACGAAGTTCTACTGTGAGAATCTTTAAACATGCTCTAAATTTTAACTGAACTGCAATTATATCTTCTGATGGATTTAAAAGGTCATTTTCATCTAGTGTGCTGAAAGATTCTGTGTAGTTAGAACTTATGTCATCCAACTTTTTATCTGTTTTTCTCTGTAAAGGTTTTAGTTCTTTCATTGAAATAGGGACATCCTCATTTTCTTCATCATTATCACTGTCCCATTTTAACTCTAAAGAGTCATCCTGAAACACAACACTTGGTTGGCTCCAGTCAAAAGAAAGAGTGGAGTTTGATTGCTTCTCTGAGGAACCCTCTGAAGAAGATCCAAAACCATTTATCAGTGACTGTGACCAATCAACAGCAGAAGACTTATCTTCCCTTGCATCCAACTTTAATGGAGAAGAAGGAGAACAGTCTTTACTAGTATCCAGAAAACTAGAAGCCCTATAAAAAGGTCTTGTTTTCTTGATGACTTTAGGCATCTTTGATAATACTTCCAAAGCCAACATTGGGCAGCCAGCTTTTAAATGAGCACTGGCAGTGGTAAAAAATAAACGTCTTTCACTTAAATTAATTGTTCCTGCCAGTCCACTTTTTCCTGTTAGACTCATATGTGTGGAAAATGTATCAGATGATCCAAAATGACGTCTCAGCAAAAGAGGATGTGTTCTTAGGTAATTGTAGAAATTAAAAACTGTAGGATTACTGGCTGATAAAACTTGATCTGAAAGTAAATTCATTTTATGAGCCAAGAAAAGTTATGAACTGTGTGTTTCTATTGTAGTGTCTTTTCTCTATCTACTATGACACCTTTATCTACAGAGTCTTTTGACAAAATTTTACTAATAGGCCACAATGATCCATGGCACTGAAGAGACAACAACACATTTATAATGAACATGTTCTAACAAAGTAGGAAAACAAAGATTATGATGCTTTCCCATTGAAACAAATCTCTTCAGGTAATATTCTAGGATAATTTAAAACATCCAGTTATAGACTCTTAGTTCTTTTTCTCCTACTTCCCTGAACACTTCTCCTCAGTCTGCTTTGCTAGTCCTCCTCATCTTCTCTACCTTTGAAAGCTGAGAGTCTCCTAGGGTTCAACTGCTGACTTATTTTCTATCTATATTCCCTGAGTTGAATTCATATAGTCCCCATGACTTTCAATAACATCTACACACTGATAACTTGGACATCATCTCTATCTCCAGTCCCAACTTCACACTGAAAACCTAAACTCCTATATCCAAAGGCCTACATTTCATTTTTACTTATGTGTATAAACTCTTGCTTTGGGGCCTTTTTATTTAGTGTGCCCTTGACCCAAACCACTCTTTACCTATATCTATACTGATTAACTCACTCATTTCAACCAGTTCTCTGCTCAAAGTTCACCTTATCAGAGAAAGCTCCATGATCTAAAACAATTCTTCCCCATATCATCTACCTATTGTTCAATCTAAAAACCCAGGAGTTACCTTTGACTCCTAATTCCTTTACACTCCTTATCAAATCCAGTCCTATGTAATCAATCTTAAAATCATATCCCAAATCCAACCACATCTCTCTGCCTCCATTCCAATCATTCTGGTCCAAGCCGCTATTATTTTTTGCAATTTTCTTCTAGAAGAATACAAGTTTAATTCATAATAAAAGTATGTAAAAATGTACTAGTCCCAAATCAAAATACAATTTTTACATGAATATGTGTAAGTACAAGAAAGTGGGCCAGGGCCAGGTGTGGTGGCTCATGCCTGTAATCCCAGCACTTTGAGCTCAGGAGTTCAAGACCACCCTGGGCAACATGGTGAAACCCCATCTCCAGCAAAAATACAAAAAAATTAGCTGGGCATGGTGGCACACACCTGTGGTCCCCGCTACTCAGGAGGCTGGGGTGGGAAGATTGCTTGAGCTTGGGAGGTGGAAGCTGCAGTGAGCTGAGATAGCCCCACTGCACTCCAGCCTGGGTGAGAGTGAGACTCCATCTCAAGAAAGAAGAAAAAGAAAGAAAAGAGAAAAGAAAAGACAAAAGGAAAGAGGAAGGGAAAGGGAAAGGGGGCCAGGCACAGTAGCTCATGCCTGTAGTTCCAGACTTTGGGAGGCTGAGGTGGGAGGACAGCTAGATGCCAGGTGTTTGAGATGAGCCAGGGCAACAAAGCAAGATACTGTGTCTATTTTTTTTTTTTTTTTAAATAAAAACACTAAAAAAAGAAAGTGGCTGGAAAAGGCATTTACATTTTCCCTTCATTACATAGAGGCTAGTTTGAAAATCTTTAGCTTAAATGGCTAGGAGACTTAAACGAATGAGTCACACAGCTTTCTCAAAGGTTTAGGAAGTAAGGCGAAGGCCACTTCCTGATTAAATGATAGCACATAAAAATCTATGAACTAGACCCTTTTCCAATTAGTATTCCAAATAATATAATACCTATTTTATCAGCTACCAAACACAATTCAATCTATGAAAACATATCTGAAAAGTAAATCTCATTTTTATATGCATCTATATAAAAAATTCCATTTTATACTGGCCTCTAAGAAAGCTTTAGCAAAGAGGATTTCTAAAAGAAAAGGTACTAGTAGACTCAAAAGAGTACATAAGCTCTACCAGTTCATAACAAGACAGTCAAAAGTTCATCTAGCTAAAGATTTTCTAATCACATCACTTAAGTCAACTTGTTTTTACACTGAACACATTTTTCACTGTAAGAATTCTAAAACTGATTGACAAACACACTAAATTCAACCTAAGATTTAAAAACTGGCTTTATAACAGTATTTCTTCAAAATGTTTATATTCAAGTGTTGACAATATTTATGTTCAATATTTATGTAAATCTATTCTGTAAAAACAGAAAATCCAACGTTCTTTGTTTTCAAAGGATTTATCTTTCTGGAGAAAAAAACCAACCAACCAACCAAAAACTGTTATAAAGACCATGAATTCAATTTGTTTGTATTACCCTTACCACCTAATAGAGTGATCTGCACATGTAGCAATTATCAATAATACTCTTAATCATTAACATCTTAGAAGTGCAGCTTACCATCATTCTCTCTGATAGGTTGCTTTATTAATGTTTCCAGAGCACCACTATAATCTTCCAAAATCCAATATGCCATGCTCCGAAGAAAAGGATCATGATGCATATTTATGTTCAATGAACACAGTTCACTGACAGGAGAATCGATTCCCAAAACTTTTTTACGTAAAATAGATTTATATGCTGCAGATGTATCAAATTCAGACTCATAGAGTCTTGCTATTACAAGAGCCAACTGAATGTCATTCAATTTCTCAAGACATACCTTTAAAAAAAAATATTGTTTTTAAATAAGCAGGAGCAGGTTTCATTTTCTGTTAACTCACTAATAACTAGAAAAATATAAAGGCTTATAAATATCCAAAATTAGCAAAGAAGGATAAGAAACAAAACATATGCTGCTTGCTTTTAGCAAATCTACTTGACAACATTTAATAACTGCAAACCTACCTTCTAGTACTAAATATATATATATATGTGCAAAAACTAAACTAAATGAGGAAACAATGGATAATTTAAATGATGTCAATTTAAGCTATATTATTTTATTTTTGTCTTGAACCTCTACTATTCTCCATCCGCCCCTG
Organism: Pan paniscus; assembly: GCF_029289425.2. Taxonomy (NCBI): domain Eukaryota; kingdom Metazoa; phylum Chordata; class Mammalia; order Primates; family Hominidae; genus Pan; species Pan paniscus. The sequence goes on along the minus strand of NC_073253.2, from coordinate 114,437,565 downwards.
GAGACTTTAGTTTCCATATTAAAAGGTTGTTTTGAATTACTTGTATGAAACTCTGAGCAAAAGGGCAATTTGAGACAGAAATGTTATATCTTAAATAGTCATAATTTTTTTAAGGTTTACTAAGAAATAATCAGTTAAGGATTTTCTAACATTCATCAAATAATAGAGAGCCAGATATGGGGTTCAAATATGTTTAAACTGGTAGGACAAACCCTTTAATTTTTTGAATATTCTCAAGAGTCAAATCAATTACCTATTTATACCAACTAACAAACACCATTTGGTTAATCTTAATTCTGTATAAATACCATTCAAGTTAACAGTCAAAATTTTAAATGTCTTTATTAAATATTAACAGTTATTTCAGATATTTGGCCTTGTGTTATTTCCAATAAAGTTGAATTTAAAAAAATAAAAATTTAAGCAGTAAGGAGCTTTAAAAGATGACACTGCTATACTTTGTTATTTAAATTTCACTCATTACCTCAATTGCATCTCTGAGGCAACCAGCTAAAAGAAAAAATGCTGCAGAATGTTCAAATCTTTGTTTGCCTAGCAAAGAAAAAGCATTCTTTAAAGCTGCTTTACGCCACCTCTCATCCTCAAAATTGTGTCCAAAAAACTGTGTCATCCTGGTGTTTTTTTCAGCTCTATAAAGGAAAAAAAATGGTGTGAAAATTTTGGAATACAATTTTCTTTACATCAGAATCAATTTTCTAAAGTTAAGATTTGGCTAAGTCTAAATAGAAACATCTGCCAGTTCATAACTTACTATGTATCTGCTTCTTTTCCCAGTAAAAATTATATTAGGTAAACATTTGTTATATAAGTCTCAGAGATTACAAAAAATTTTTCTTTCTAAATACAAAGAAAACTACATTAGCAGGACTGTGAAAATTACTTTTAAATCCATGCAAAATGTTTGATTTATATTAACTTGGGTGCCACCATTGAAACTCATCAGTATCTTTTCACCCCTGCCATCTGAGAATGACCTAAGAGATAAAAATCTAAAGAATGTGCCTTGAATCAAAACAACCGTAAATCATCAAGTCTCTTAGAAAACCGATTTGTTATCGTGATTTTTCCCCCAAAGGTTGCTGTTCATGTGGGTCATCTGGAAATAAACTCAAAACAAATGATGAACTATTTATGATAATCATGTTCACCAGTCTTGCTCAGAAGTGAGAGAGAAAAATTCTAAGTGAATTCAGCTCAGAAAGAAGGTGGGGCCCACAGGAAGGAGACAGTTTTGTGGGGTAGGCTGGCCCATAGTGCAGAGGTAAATGCCTGTTCCAGACTCCACCATTTAATTCATCTTCTTCCCTGTCCCAAGCATAAGTTTCTGGTTTAGTTACCTGATATGGTTTGGCTGTGTCCCCACCCAAATCTCATCTTGAATTCCCAAGTGCTGTGGGAGGGACCCAGTGGGAGGTAACTGAATCATTGGGGCAAGTCTTTTCCATGCTATTCTTGTGATAGCGAATAAGCCTCAAGAGATTTGTTGGTTTTACAAACAGGAGTTTCCCTGCACAAGCTCTGTTTTGTCTTGTCTGCTGCCATGTGAGACATGCCTTTCACCTTCTGCCATGATTGTGAGGCCTTCCCAGCCACGTGGAACTGTAAGTCCAATAAACCTCTTTCTTTTGTAAATTGCCCAGTCTTGGGTATGTCTTTATTAGCAGCATGAAAATGGACTAATACATTACCTTTGTTTTATAGGAGCATAATGAGAAGTTCTTAAGCAAAATATTGTTTCTGGATTGATAAATCTGAAAACAAATTAAACTGACCTCATCAGGTTTCTTCCACTCTGAAAAACACTTGGAGCTTTTTCCTTATGAAATCTCTCTTTTAAATATAAAACAACTAAGAATCTACATGAATCAACATCAACAAGAACAACAAATCTTACTTCATTCATTTACTTCTTATGAACAGGTTTTCACATTGAAGCACCCCCTTTTTTTTTTTTTTTTTTTTTTTACCTACCTATATAATCCCCAAATCACAGCTTTCTTTTTCATTGCAAGGTAAAAAATGGCAGCATCTAAAGGATCATTCTTTCTATAAAAGGCTGCTTTAGCTACCTATAATCAAAAAATATTGATCAAAATTTCACAGAAACAGTTTTGAACAAGTAATTTCTTTCATATGAAAGGCTGGCACATATCCATTGAATGTTTAATAAAATTTTAAAAATATGTATATGAATAATATGTGCATGTATATATAAAATAATAACAAAAGTGACTTACAGTGGTGGCTTCAATGGATACAGAGAATAACAGGACTATTGCCTTTCATTACAAGTTCTTCTGTACTATTTTTAAATTTTTCTAAACATATATATTATTTTGTAAAAATCAGACATATACTACTAACAAGTTTGTCAATTAAAAACTTGGGAATTAGAATATACATTTTAAAACTAGATATTTTGAAACACGTTATAAATGAAATATAAAGACTATTCAAAAGCCTTTTGCTGCTTCAAAAACAAGAGGGAGTAATGGCAGAGAAGATATGAAATGCCATTTAAAGAAATGTCCAAAAAATATTAATTCACTTATACACCAAAATAAAACACTTACTTTTTCTATGCATTTGCGTAAGATGCGGGTATTCCGGACCCACCACCCCACACCCATAGCTCTTAGTTCAGACCAAGTGGGATCATCTTTCTGCATGGCTGGCAACATGTTCAGCAGTTCTTCTTCTGCTACTGAGTGAAATGCCCAAGCAAAATGACTTGTAGACAGGCCTGAAGAAATGTAAAAAATGATGTTTATAAGAATTATAAATATGCTTATATGATTATCAGAAATGTATGTTCCATATTTTCAATATAAATGTGTCAACTTTTATGAGACTCACAGTTTAAGATTGGAAATATGGGCTTTTTTAAGTTTTTCCTTCTTCAAATAACTATATCACTCCAATGAGCATATGTATGTTTTGCAAAAATAGCATTTTTTTGAAAGGAAAAGAAAAAATGCTTATGGCAAATTCCACTGTGCTGATGTATTTCTGATCCTTTTTAAAAAATGAGAAACACTTAAAGCATTATTTTATGTTGATATATTTCTGTCTTCAAAGCTGCTTTTCACCTTCGTTTGGTCAACATTTGTTTTGTGGATGTAATTCCATGGAATTAGTAAAAAAAAAAAAAAAAAAAAATCAAGCAAGCAGTTCAGGTTGATGAATTAGGAATAGCACTGCAAAGACTCCAGAATCATAATGCATATGTTAAATTCCAGCTCTAGCCGGGTGCGGTGGCTTACGCTGTAATCCCAGCACTTTGGGAGGCCTAGGTGGGTGGATCACTTGAGGTCAGAAGTTCGAGACCAGTCTGGCCAACATGGTGAAACCCTGTCTCACTTAAAAAACGTACAATTAGGCCGGGCGCGGTGGCTCATGCCTGTAATCCCAGCACTTTGGGAGGCCGAGGTGGGCGGATCACGAGGTCAGGAGATCGAGACCATCCTGGCTAACACGGTGAAACCCTATCTCTACTAAAAATACAAAAAATTAGCCGGGCATGGTAGTCCCAGCTACTCGATAGGCTGACGCAGGAGAATGGCGTGAACCCAGGAGGCAGAGCTTGCAGTGAGCCGAGATTGTGCCACTGCACTCCAGCCTGGGCAACAGAGTGAGACTCCGTCTTCAAAACAAAACAAAACCATACAATTAGCCAGGCATGGTGGTATGTGCCTGTAATCCCAGCTACTCAAGAAGCTGAGGCAGAAAAATCACTTGAACTGGGGAGGTAGACATGGCAGTGAGGCAAGATCGTGCCACTGCACTCCAGCCTCGGCAACAGAGTAAGGCTCTGTCTCAAAAATGAAAATAAAAACAAAAAATAAATTCCAGCTCTATTGTTGACTATTAAGTTGGTACAAAAGTAATTGCAGGTGGTTTCTGCCATTAAAAAAGGCAAAAACTGCAATTGCTTTTGTACCAGCATAATATATTCATATAATCTTTGGATAAGTTACGTTGTCTCTTAATGCCTCAATCTCTCTGTATGTAAAAATGCAAATAATCATGGAACTATCTTATAACATAGTTTTGATAATTAAATAATACAGTTATAAAATTTAGAGTAGAATCTGGCACACAGTAATTATTACTCCATATCACCATATTAATAAGATATTTGTATATTTATACAACATCATTTATGTCAGTAATTCTCTCAACCCAGTGGCCTACACATGTTTATTGCTCAGCTTCTGTTTTCACTTTTCATAATACATTTTGTTTAGCATTACTAGGTAAAGTAAATGATTAATTATAGCATGTGGCTTTGAAATATATGGCCTCAAATTTTTAACCTAAGCCAAGCAAGGAATCACCTCCCATGCCAAGCAATGTGAAATGCTTTCTATACGGAACACTTTGAAAATAAATGAAAGGTAAAAACAAAACAAAAAAACCCTACATTGTGAATGGACTGTTATTCTAAATCAAATTTTTGGATTCCTGTTATCTCTCCAGCAACTTCAATACATTTTCATAAATAATTAAAGAATCTGATTTAGACATCCGTAAGATGGCAGGAATAGAAGTTCCAGGTTTCATTCCTTGCTATGATTTGCATATTTATATCCCTTCAGATTTCATGTTGAAACTTAACCTGCAATGTAACAGCATTAACAGGCAGAGCCTTAAGGAGATAACTAGCCATTGCCCTCATGAATGGGATTAACATCCTTATAAAAGGGATCAAGAGACATAGGTAGTCCTTTTTACCAGTTCCATCATTTAAGGATGTAGCAAGAAGGTGTCAACTATGGAGCAGAGATCAAGCCCTTACCAGACACCAAATCTGCTGGTGTCTTGATCTTGGACTTCCCAGCCTGCAGAAATATGAAAAATAACTTGTTCCTATTTACAAATTACCCAGTCTAAGACATTTGTTATAGAAGCCCCAAAAGACAGACACTCCTGCACAAAGAGAGTTTAAGTAGCAACTAGCCACAGATTAGAAAATGCCATTTTACCCCCAAACTTGGGAATGAGCTGAGACACCTGCGAGGACCACAGAACCAAACAAAAACTGCAGTAGAAGGGTAAGAGTAACAGTCTCACTTTGAGCACATCACCTGTTCCCATCCCAGCTGATCTGCTTGCGGTACAACAAGAAAATTCCCTAGATCCACAGTTTGTACAGTGGGAAAAGAAAGCCACGGTCAGACATTGAGCTTCCCCAGTGTTCTAAAATGTTTCCCAGGAAGCTCACGCTGGTCTCACCTCAAGGGAAACAATGTGGGCAATGTCACAGCTAGATCATCTGGTGTTGGGTAGAAACAAAGAAAGGAGGTAGACCTTATAGCAACTAGCCTGCAGATGTTGGTGGTAGCTCTGTGTTCCTGCCAGTGGTAGCATCCAATTAGAGGTAACAGCCAATAGCCTATCCTACCTGCAAAGTCAAGCTGGTTGCTTCCAGAAGCATGGTAAAAAATTCAACCTGGCTTCAGTCCTTAAATGGCCAACCTCCACAACCAGCCTCAGAGCCCACCCCAAAGCCCCGCCCAGACTGGTAGACACCTACCTCAGCATATTTCAGCAAAGCTCAGGGGCTAGACCTGCCCAACCAGAGAGTTCAAACAGTGGCTTGGCTCAGCCTCAAACACCACTCCCAGGTCCTACCCAGGCAGGGAGACACCAATCACTGTGTATTTCCTTAGAAGACAGGCCTGCCCAACCTGGGAGGCCAAACAGGGGCTTGGCCCAGCCCCAGACCTCACACCAAGGTTCCGTTCAGGCAGGAGGGCAAGCTTCAAACACGCATTTCTATAAAACATAGCCTCTGAATCTGTCCATCTGGAGTAACAACTCTGCCTAACCTCGGGGCCAGCCCGCAACCCTGCCCAACTTCAGAACCCAAACGATAATACTTCCTGGCCAGAGAACACATCCTGTAACCCAGCCCAATTAGAGGCTATCACAGTGCCCAGCCAGCAGGTCTGACTGACTGCAGAGACCAGCCAGTGGTCTTGACAGTGGTCTTGCCAGACAGCAGAACCTAGAGAGCAGCACCAACCTCAGAACCTAAAGGCAGGGGCCTAGCCACCTAGAGAACCCAACTGCAAGCCCTGCCTCCCTGGGGTAATTTCAGGCTGAACCACGCATAATCAGAGGCTAGGTTTAATAGTGAAGCTCTATCTTGGCCAGACAGCTTGCTCAAATGAGCAGACCCCAAAGCAAATACACGAGAATGGTGAAGAATCAGGGAATCATTATATCTCGAAACAAACTAATAAATTTCCAATAATGAACCCAAAGGAAACAGATCTATGAAATGACTGACGAATATTTGGAATAATCCACTTAAAAAGTTCAGTGAACTACCTGAATATATAGAGAAAAATTAAAATAAATTTATTCTTATTTAAATAAATCCTACTCAAATAGAAACCGAAATAGAATGGAGGTAGCTATACTTAGACAAAATAGACTTTAAGTCAAAAACTGTAAAAGGAGACAAAGAAGTATGTTACATAATGATAAAGGGGTCAATTCATCCAGAGGATATTAATAATTATAAATATATATGTACTCAACATCAGAGGCACTTAGACTTCGAAAACAAATATTAAAGAAACTAAAGGGAGAGATAGATTACAATACAGTACTAATAGGGGGATTCAATATCCTACTTGCAACAAAGGACAGACCATCCAGACAGAATGTTTAGTCTCTTAGACCAAATGTACCTAAAAGACATGTACAGAACATTCTACCAAACAGCAAGAGAATACGCATTCTTTTTTGTGCACACAAAGAATATTCCCCAGAATAGATACTATGTTAGATTACAAAGCAAGTTTTAAAAAATTCAAGTGTATGTAAATCCATATGAAGTATCTTTTCTGATCACAATAGTATGAAATGAGAAATAAATAACAGGAGAAATCTTGGAAAAGTCACCAATTTGTGGAAATTAAACAACATGCTCCTGAAAAAAACAATGAGTCAAAGAGGAAATCAAAAGAGAAATTAAAAATTATCTTGAGACAAACAAATACAAAAACAGAATATGCTAAAATTTATGGGATGCAGCAAAACCATTTCTAAGAGAGAAAATTACAGCATTCAGTGCCTCCCCCCATATATATATATATATCTCTGTCAAATAAACAACCTACTATTATACATCAAGGAACAAAAAATAGAAGAAACTCAGCCCAAGGTTAGCAGAAGAAAGGAAATGAAAATCAGAGGAGAAATAAATAAAGTATAAACTAGAAAAATGACAGGGAAAAAAACCTGAACGCTTTCCAGTTTTCTGGAAAGATAAATATAATTGACAACTCCTTAGCAAGATTAAGAAAAAGAAGGGCCAGGCGCAGTGGCTCATGCCTGTAATCCCAGCACTTTAGAAGACGGAGGCAGGCAGATCACTTGAGATCAGGAGTTCGAGACCAGCCTGGCCAACATGGCAAAACCCTGTTTCTACTAAAAATACAAAAATTAGCTGGGTGTGGTGGAGCAAGCCTGTAATCCCAGCTACTTGAGAGATTGAGGCAGGAGAATCGCTTGGACCCAGGAGGCACAGGTTGCAGTGAGCTGCGAGGCGCCATGGCACTCCAGCCTGGGCGACAGAGCAAGACTCTATCTCAATAAATAAATAAACCAAAGACTAAAAATAAAATTAGAAGTTAACGAAGAGACACTACAACTGATACCACAAATAATCATAAGAGATTAATATGCAGATATATGCCAACAAATTGGATAACCCAGAAGAAATAGATAACTTCCTAGACACAGACAACCTGCCAGAACTGAAATATGAAAAAATAAAATATCTGAACAGATTGATGATGAGTAAGGACATAAATCAGTAATACAAAGTCTCCCATCAGGCCGGGCATGGCGTCTCACGCCTGTAACCCCAGCATTTTGGGAGGCCAAGGCAGGCAGATTACTTGAGGTCAGAAGTTCCAAACCAGCCTTGCCAACATGGTGAAACTCTGTCTCTACTAAAAATACCCCAGCTACTCAGGAGGCTGAAGTAGGAGAATCACCTGAAACCCGGAGGCAGAAGTTGCAGTGAGCCGAGATTGCACCACTGCACTCCAGCGTTGGGTGACAGAAGCGAGACTCTGTCTCAAAGAAAAAAAAAAGTCTCCCATCAACCCATCAAAAGAAAAGCCTAGAATCTGATCGCATCACCGGTGAATTCTACTAAACATTTAAAGAAAAACTAACACCAATCCTTCTTGAACTCTTCCGAAGAACAGAAAGGAAAGAAAAGTTCCTCTTTTTATGAGACCAGGATTTCCCTTATGCCAATGCCAGGCAAAATGAATTAAAAAAAATTATAGGCCATTATCCCTGATAAATACAAATGTAAAACCCCCCACAAAATACTAGCAAACCAAATTAACAGCACAATAAAAGGATCACCCACTGTGATCAAGTAGGAATTATGCCATGGGTTCAAGATTAGCTCAACATGTGCAAATTAACTGATGTCATTCTGTTCATATTAACAAAATTAAGGACAAAACCATATGATCCTCTCAACTGATGCAAAAAAAGCATCTGATAAAATTCGACATCCTTTCATGACAAAAACTCTCACCAAATTAGGTGTAGAAGGAACGTTCCTCAACACAATAAAGGCCATAAATGACAAGCCCAGAGCTAAACATCATACCCAACAGTGACAATTTAAAAGCTTTTCCTCTAAGATCAGAAAGAGGACAAGGATGCACTCTCTCACAACTTCTACTCAATTATGATAGTACTAGAAGTCCCTCCCAGAGCATTTAGACAAGAGAAAGAAATAAAAAGGCATCCAAATAGGAAATAAAGAAGTGAAAATGTCACTGTTTGCTAACAACACAATCTTACATACAGAAAACACAAAAGACTCCACCAAAGAAACAGTTAGAACTAATAAACAACTACATTAAACATGAAGGATACAAAATTAAAATGCAAAAAGCAGTGGCATTTCCATACAGCATCAACAAATTATCTGATCTGATTTTAAAAATAAACAAAACAATCTCATTAATCATTGCTACTAAAAAAAAAAAAAAAAAACCTTAGAAATATATCGGCCAGGCTGGTGGCTCACATCTGTAATCCTAGCACTTTGGGAGGCCAGGGTGGGAGGATCGTTTGAGCTCAGGAGTTTAAGAAAAGCCTGGGCAACACAGCAAGACCCCATCTCATTAAAAACAAAAATTTAACCAAGGAGATAAAAGAGCTCTAAAATAAAAACTATAAAATATTGATGAAAGAAATTTGAAGACACAAATAAATGGTAAGATATTCAGTGTTCACAGATTGGAAAAATTAATTTGTTAAATTTTTAATTTGTTAAAATGTCCAAACTATCCAAAATGATCTACAGATTCAATGCAATCTCTATCAAAATACTGATGTCATTTTTCACAGAAATAGAAAAAAAAAACCCTAAAATTCATTAGGAATACCAAGAAACACCAAATACTCAAAGTAAACTTGAGATGAAAGAACAAACCTAGAGACATCACACTACCTGATTTCAAACTATATTACAAAGCTAGGGTAACCAAAATAGCATGATACTGGTGTAAAAACAGAAACACAGACCAATGGAAGAGAATAGAAGGCGCAGAAATCAACCCATGCATTTATACTCAATCGATTTTTGTCAAACGTGCCAGGAACACACAATGGGAAAGGATAGTTTCTCCAAAAAATGGTGCTGGGAAAACTAGATAACCACATGCAGAAGAATGAAATTGGACCATTATCTTACACCATATACAAAAATAGGTCAAAATGGATTAAATACTTAAACATAAGACCTGCATTGTAAAACTACTAGAGGAAAACACAGAGGGAAAACTACATGTCATCAGTCTGGGCAATGATTTTTTTGGATATCACACCAAAGGGACGGGCAACAAAAGCAAAAATGAACAAATGGGATGACATCAAACTGAAAATGTCTGCATAGCAAAGAATACAATTAGCAGAGTGAAGAGAAAAGCAGTGGATTGGGAAATAATATCTGCAATCTGTATATCTGATAAGGAGTTAATATCCAAAATATATCAAGAACTCAAGTAACCCAATAGCAAGAAAACAACTCAATTAAAAAATGGGCATGCCAGGCACAAGTGGTGCACACCTGTAGTCCCAGCTATTTGAGAGGCTGAGGCAGGAGGATGGCTTGAGGCCAGGAGTTTGACTCCAGCCTGGGCAACAGAGTAAGACCCTCAACTCTTGGGGGAAAAAAAAAAAAAACCAGAGGGGATAAATGAACTGAACAGATATTTCTCAAATGAAGACATATGAATGTCCAACAGATAAATGAAAAAAGCGCTTGATATCTATAATCATCAGGAAAATGCAAATTAAAGCCATAATGAGATAACAACTCACACCTGCTAGAATGTTTATTATCAGAAAGAGAAAAAAACAAACAGTTTTCATAAAGAAGTGGCGAAACGGGGAGCCTGGTACACTGCTAATGGGAACATAAATTAGTACAGCCATTATGGAAGAGGGTATGAAGGTTCCTCAAATATCTAAAAATATTCTGGGACAATGTTTTATTAAAAGAGAAGAAAAGAAAAGAAATTTTAACTAAAAAAAAATAAGAAAAAATTTAAAAACAAAATTACCACATGATCCACCAATCCCACTTATGTGTATATAGTCAAAGGATGTGAAATCAGTATGTTGAAGAGATAGCTGCACTCCAATGTTAAGTGAAGTTTTATTCACAATAGTTTAGTTATCAATTCAACCTAAGTATCCATCAATAAATTAATAAAGAAAATGTCGTATATATAGGCAGACCTTGGAGATACCATGGGTTCCATTTCAGACCACCACAATAAAGCAAATATTGCAATAAAATGAGTAACACAATTTTTTGTTTCCCAGTGCATATACAAGTTATGGTTACATCATACTGTGGTCTATTAACTGTGCAATAGCGTTATGTCTAAAATGAGTGTACATACCTTAATTAAAAAATACATCATTGCTAAAACATAACAATCACCTGAGCCTTAAGCAAGTCATAATTTTTGCTGATGGAGAATCTTGCCTTGATGTTACCAGCTGCTGACTGATCAAGGTAGAGGTTACTGAAGGCTGGGATGGCTATAGCAATTTCTTAAAATAAGGCAACAATGAAGTGTGCCACATAGATGGACTCTTCCTTTTATGTAAGATTTCTCTATACCATGTAATTCTATTTGATAGAATTTAGAACTTCTTTCAAAATTGGAGTCAGTCCTCTCAAACCCTGCCAATGCTCTATCAACTAAGTTTACAGACTATTCTAAATCCTTTGTTGTCATTTCAACCATGTTCACTGCATCTTCACCAGGAATAGATTCCACCTTAAGAAACCACATTCATTGCTCATCCTTTAAGAAGCAACTCCTCATCTGCTGAAGTTTTTTTTTTTTTGTTTGTTTGTTTTTGAGACAGGGTCTCCTCCTGTTGCCCAGGCTGGAGTGCAGTGGTGTGATCATAGCTCGTTGCAGTCTTGACCTCCTGGACTCAAGTGATATTCCTATTCAGCTCCCTGAATAGCTAGGACTACAGGCACATAACACCAAACCTACCTAAATTTTTTTCAGAGATGGGATCTATGTTGCCCAGGCTGATCCTAAACTCCTGGCCTTAAGCGATCCTCCCACCTCAATATCCCAAAGTGTTGAGATTACAGGGATGAGCCATCGTGCCTGGCTCTGCTGAAGTTTTACCCTGAGATTGCAGCAATTCAGTCACATATTCAGGTTCTACTTTTAATTCTAGTTCCCCTGCTATTTCTACCATATCTGCAATTACTTCCTCTACTGAAGTCTTGAACCTCTCAAAGTCATCTGTGAAGGCTGGAATCAACTTCTTCCAAACTCTTGTTAATGTTGATATTTTGACCTCCTCCCATGAATTACACATGTCCCCAATGGCATCTAGAATGGTGAAGCCTTTCCAGTGGTTTTCAATTTACTTTGTCCAGATCCATCAGAGGAATAACTATCTATAGCAGCTATAGCCTTATGAAATGTATTTCTGAAATGATAAGACTTAAAAGTTGGAAGCATTCTTTGATTCATGGACTGCAAAATGAATGTTGTGTTAGCAGGCATAAAAACTATATTAATCTCCTTGTACACCTGCATCAGAGCTCTTGCATGAACAGGTCACTGTCAATAACAGCAATATTTCGAAAGGAAATCTTTCTTCTCAACAGAAGGTCTCAACAGTAGGCTGCAAATATTCAGTAAATTATGCTATAAACAGAGGTGCTGCCATTGGGCTTTGCTGTTCCATGTGTAGAGCGCAGGCAAAATAGGTTTCACATAATTCTTAAACACTCTAGGATTTTCAGAATGGTAAATGGGCATTGGCTTCAACTTAGTTACCAGCTGCATTAGCCCCTAACAAGAGTCAGTCTGTTCTCTGAAGCCAGGCACTGACTGCTCTCTAACTATGAAAGTCCTAGATGGCATCTTCTTCCAACAGAAGGCTGTTCCATGTACTTTAAAAATCTGTCCTTTTGTGTAGCCACCTTCATCCATTATCTTAGCTAGATCTTCTGGAAAACATGCTGAAGCAAGTGCTGAATGACGTAGAAGCTTCAGCATGTTATCCATAAGACCTAGCTTCACCTTGTACTTGTAGTTTACGGAGAAGGCTTCTTTCCTTAAACCTCATGGACCAACCTCTGCTAGCTTCAAACTTTAATTGTGCAGCTTCCTCACTTCTCTCAGCTTTCATGAAATTAAGACGAGTTACAGCCTTGTTCTGGATTAGGCTTTGGCATAAGAGAATCTTGTGGCTAGTTCGATCCATCTAGACCACTCAAACTTTCTCCACATAAGCAATAAGGCTACCTTGCTTTCTTATCATTTATGTGTTCAATGGAGAACGTTTAGTTTCCTTTGGACCTTGTCCTTTGCATTTACAATTTGGTAAACTGTTTGGCACAAGAGGCTTAGCTTTCAGCCTATCTCGGCTTTCAACATGCCTTCCTTACTAAGCTTAGTCATTTCTAGCTTTTGATTTAAAGGGAGAGATATGCAGCTCTTCCTTTCACTTGAACACTTAGAAGACATTGTAGGGTTGTTAAACTGTCCTAATTTCTATATTGTTATGTCTCAGTGATTAGGGAGGTCTGAGCAGAGGGAGAAATACAGGGGAATGGCTGATCAGTGTTGTAGCCACAGTACACACAACATTTATTGATTAAATTCATTGTCCTACACAGGCGCAGTTCATGGCACTCCAAAACCATTATAATAGTAACAAAGATCACTGATCACAGATGACAGAAAAAGTTTGAAATATTGTGAGAATTACCAAAATGAGACACAGAGACATGAAGTGAACACATGCTGTTGGAAAAACGGTGCTGACAGACTTGCTCAACAAACGGTTGCCACAAAGCTTCAATTTGTAAAAACTGCTGTATTTGCAAAATGCAACCTAGCAGAACACAATAAAAAGGAGTATGCCTGTATATACACTGGAGTACCAGTCAGCCTTAAAAAACGAAATCTTGTCATTTGCAACAACATGGATGAACCTGGAGAACATTACAGTAAGTGAAATAAGCCAGTCATAGACAAATATTGCATGATCTCACTTATCTGTGGAATCGAATACAATTGAAATCAAAGAAACAGAGAATAAACGGTATTTGCCCAAGGCTGGGGACAGGATGAGAAGGGAGACATTGGTCAAAGGGTAAAAAGTTTCAGTTAGGAGGAATACATTTTTGATATCTACTGCACAGCATGGTAGCTACCTTTAATAATAGTGTATTGTATATTTCGATATTGCTAAGAGAGTACATTTCAAATATTCTTACCACAAATATTTTACATATCTGAGGTGATGGATATGTTTAGTTTGACTTAATCATTCCACTTTGTATACATATATCAGAACATTACTTTGTACCCTATAAATACATACAATTTTAATGTGCTAAATTACAATCTAAAAATTTTAAAGAGAATTTGGCCTGGCAAGGTGGCTCACGCCCATAATGCCCAGCACTTTGGGAGGCCGAGGCAGGTGGATTGCTTGAGGTCAGGAGTTCAAGACTAGCCTGGCCAATATGGTGAAACCCCATCTCTATTAAAAATACAAAAATTAGCCAGGCGTGGTGGTGTGCGCCTGTAGTCCCAGGTATTCGGGAGGCTGAGGCAGGAGAATCAGTTGAACCCAGGAAATGGAGGTTGCAGTGTGCGGAAATCACACCACTGTACTCCAGCCTGGGTGACAGAGCAAGACTCTATCTCAAAAAAGCAAAAAAAAAAAAAAACTAAAAAGAATTTGATTTAGAATTTTCAACTTTACTTTTTTCAAAGCTATATGCAAAATGAGAAAAAGAAAATAGAGAGAGAAACAAAGAGACAGAGACATAAGGTACGAGCAAGAGACTGAGACCAAGGAGCAGAGGCTAAAAGGCTAAACTGCAAAGTCCCAATAACACTTTTTAAACCTATAGTTCCAATAATGCTGAAAGTCAGCTCTATTTCTTGAACTTCCCGGGAGATGAGCCAAAAAACATGCTGTTTTGTCTAAGTGAACTTAAGTGAGATTTCTCTTACTTTGAACTCTCTAAGACAATGTTATTTTCTGGTACCTACAATAATCGTTTAATAAGAATCTATTACGTTATGCTAAGACAGTTCAAAGTCTAAGATAGTTCAAAGTAAGAGAACTAACAGTATCTGAAATACAGCACTAAATATAGAATACATGAAATATACTAAACTAATATCTGAAATACATATTTTATCAGTAGTTTTAAGTGTGGGTAAATTTACACTTTCAATATTCTGTACTCTGTGAAATATTTAAAATTTGAGAATGTATTATAACACAAATGTCATTCAATGTTTGGTGGAAAAACTGAATTTAGATAAATGTCAAAAAAAAGGAGAGAAAAGACAATCTAAAGAAGAAATTAAAGAAAATGAAACAATACTAATTTGCCTTGAACATATCATGCATTTAAAAACATAACACAGAACATCTCCAGTATGTTTCTTCATTAACTCCTTTTGCCTACCACTAAAAATTCCAATGTTTTAAGCAAAGATTATGACAAAATAAACATTTTAACAAATAAAGGAAACTTAAAATGTGTTAAATATGTCATCATTATCATTTTTGGGTAAAAACAAGTTTAAAAACTCCCAAGTCTCTCATTTTCTACTCGCTTTATTTCCCTTTAATAGATTACTATCAAAATCACCTTGGTGAAGGAGTTGAGCTCGATAGGCTGGAAGGGAAGTTGTAAGAAAGGTATGGAGTCGAACAGCCAAAAGAAATTTTAACCCACATTCATCAAGAGTTTCTCCACCTGCAATGGGAGAAAGGGGAAGCAATGTATTAAAAAAAAAAAATTGTAAGCAAAAGAACACCCAATATAGGCATATAACATTCTTAACCTGACCAAGAAAAAAGTTATCAGTGTAAAATATTTTCTAACATTTATCTTTTTCTACAGAATTTTACATTACAGAAAAAATAGTATAAACAATTGGAAAAATAATAAAGAAGAGAATAAAGAGAATCTGATACTCTTTATAAACTGACCTCTTCTGACTGAAATCTTATTTAAATTAAAATGTGACTGATTTTTGAACAGTTTAACCTTTTCTGTGGCACATGTACAGTATTATCTTTAACCAATACAGTTTGTTCGAATCATACATCCACCCCAATAATCTGCTGTTAACACTGGGAGAAATAGTTCTATGGTGGGAGGGCCTGATATTTTTTCCTTGAAGCAAAAACTAAAAACATAAAACACCTATAACATATTCACATCAAAAATAGTATCTACTAGTAATATCTCTAAAAGTGTCAAGATTCATAACCAACTTAATTTTTCTTAAATTTAAATTTTGTTATTATATTAAATTTACCCTATATTTTCCTTTCAAGTTTCATTCAAAGGGATACTGATGTATATATGGTCTACAAGGCTCAATTTGTTCATTTCAGAACTTACTTGAGATTTTATGGGAAACTGTTCATAACTCGGCAGTATTTTTTTTTTAAATGCTCTCTGGGTGAGGAAAAGACCTAATTACATTATGCTTTTCTAGGTAGGAGCATATATTAAGGCTAATTTTAAAAAAACTCAATGTTTTAAAAACCAAATTATAATTGTTAATAGTGGATTATTACAAAATGAGGGAAAAAAAACCCAGAAACCACCTTTTATTTTTAGGTACCTAAAATAATTGTTTAATAAGAAACTGTTAAATTTTGCTAAACTCAGAAAGATTCAGTTGGATCTTTTATACTATTGAGCAGAAAATTAGTAAAAATGAACGGCATAATGAGTCTTTG
The DNA here is from genome assembly GCF_029289425.2 of Pan paniscus. Classification (NCBI taxonomy): domain Eukaryota; kingdom Metazoa; phylum Chordata; class Mammalia; order Primates; family Hominidae; genus Pan; species Pan paniscus. Next base: position 114,421,215 of record NC_073253.2, on the reverse strand, counting down.
TGCACTTGCTCATAGTACTATGATTTACAGGATAAATAGTGCATATTAAGAGTTTGCTGTTTATGATAGTCTCGGGGGGAAAAAAAGTTAAAACTGCTGTGAAGGTAGCAAAGATGTTTCCAAAAAAAACCTTCATGGTATTTTTTTTTAAGAGACAGGGTCTTGCTCTATTGTCCAGGCTGTAGTGCAGTGGCACAATCAGTTCACTGCCAGCTCAACATCCTGGGCTCAAGCATCATCCCACCTCAGCCTCCTGAGTAGCTAAGACTATAGGCATGAGGCACCATATCTGGCTAATTTTTTTTTGTTTTCATAGAGATGGGGGTCTCAACTATGTTGCCCAGACTGGTCTTAAACTCCTGGGTTCAAGTGATCCTCCTGCCTCAGCCTCCCAAAGAGCTGAATTTACAGGCATAAGCCCCTGTGCCTAGCCAATGGCATCATTTTAATAAAAATTATTTAAAATTATTTTCTGTGAAAATAAGTAAAAATGTTATCAGTACGGAGTTTAGTTTTACCTTGGCTTCTGTCTCGGCTTTCTCCAATATCAGTGCTTGTAGTTGCAATTGTATCTGCTAAGGCCATCAAAGACATCTGCTCCATCCGGCTGAGTCCTGGTAAACTAGAATGAAGTAAGTGGCCAGAAAGAACCTGAGCATGCTCAGGTCCAAAGTAAGTCGGACTGTACTGTGAAAGGTCAATAACTCTAGGCTTTGTATTTTCTTCATCTGTCTCTAACATATGAGTATCAGTCATTAGAAGTTGAGTCTGAAAAAGCTCATCATAACTTTCTTTTGATAATTGGTTTGATTTACTTAAGGTACTCTCATTACTAGATTTCTCCAAAGATGAGTAACAGCTATCATCATCTGCTGCAAGTAAGGCATATAAAGGAAGTGGAGGAACAGAATCTATTTCTGTGTAATCTGTATTTTCAGCCTTGTTGAATGCCTGGGGGTCTCTGGTAGTGCTTCCACTAGCACTGATTGTGAGAGACCTAAGGCGGCGTTCATGATTAGATTCAGCTTCATTCAGAGCCACAACTTCCCCAGCAATGCACTTAACAAGATGGGACAAGATGGCCTTGGCTCTCCGAACTTTACCAAGATCCATGAGTTCCAAAAGCTGCAAGGGATGATACTGAGGTAGAGTCGGGGAAAGTACATGAGCTGCTTCAAAAAGACCTGAATCTTCCATATCCACTGAAGGAAAGAATGCAGTTTTCTTTCCACAGATTTTCTGTGCAAGACTGGTCATGGATCGAGTCAGAGTTTTCTTTGGAGGATGTAACCCAGAACTGGAGTTACTCTGTTTTATTAAACTTGTTATAGATGGAGTGCTCCCACTGTACGAATCTGTTATAACAGGTTCTTGTTTAGAAGATGGCTGCCATTGGGAATACACATGCATTTCACAGTCCATTCCTACCACAAGGATGCCATCCCGGACCCACGATAAAGAAACAGGAAAAGGTGGGGAGCCATCTACAGAAGAAACTAGGTCCACACTTCGTAATAGTACAAATTTAGAAAGGGGCACAACTTTGGTACTCTCCCAGAGAGGAAACACCAGGGTTTCCTTACCAGTTTGGTCTTGTACCTTGCCAGCCAGGGGTCCATACATAAAAAGTTTTGATCCAATTCCTACAGTCAGGATATGAGAACCGTCTTCTCTAGACATCCAATCTAAGTGAACTAAATGCTTTGTGTTTGATGTGATATTCTCTTTACTAGATAAATACATGTCTTGTTTATTATAGGCCACTAAATTGCTATCAACACTAATGCCAGAATCCAATACTGTGCTTAACTCATCTAAATGAATTGTCTGTTCAAGGACCCAACATGAACCTCCTGTTGACTCACATTCAAAAATACTTACATGCATCACAAAGTCCTGGGAAGATCTACTATTAGATGCAGGCTGCTTATAAGCTACTGCTAAACGATTTGTATGTGCACAGCTAACTTCTACAGGCCTACCAGGTACAGTTATACTACTATTGCTCTGAAGTCCATCTTCAATAAGTAATGGCCATTCTTCCCAAATGTATGCAAGATCAATTTTTCCATTCTTTGATGTGGCAGATTCTCCATCTGTTACTCTGCATCTCCAGAATCTTACTTTCTCATCTGAACATGAAGTTGCCAATAAATAAGGAGCACTGCATGCAGGATATATAGAAGATGAACTCAGATGTCCTAAAATAAAAATAATCCGTTAACAAAATGTCAAATTTGGTTAAATACTTCTGTTTTTATGTACTTACGATTTTAGTCTTTTGTATTAACTACTATAAATATGAACAAAATCAAAGGGGCATCTTGGCTGTATGTTTTTTAAACTGCATAATAGCCTATATTTATTTAAGTTAAAAAGGGGCAGCAAGAATAGTAAGAAAGAGGCTTTTAATGACATCAGAAAGGTATATAAAAAGAAAGTATCACCAAAACCTAGAGTTGAAAGGGAACTCTGAGATAATTTACTTCAATTCTTGAAGGTTAAACATCTTGGGCCTAAATCAAACAACTCAGGCATAGGCAGAATTTAATTCTAGTTAATCCAGAATTTGTTTCACAGCTCTTTGCTAGTTTTATACATTATAAATCTAATTTTAAAGGTATCAATGTATTTTTTTAAATTTGTCAACACTCACTGGCTCCTTCTCTTTCACATTTTTCAATATAAATGTGAATGGCCTATGTTTACTTAAGTACTGAATGGTCACTTTACAGGGCCCTTCATGATTGAGGTATATTTGCCATAACAAATGCTGAGAAGATTCCTAACTACAACTTAACATTTGCTTAGACTTAAAGTAATCATGCACTATTAGTTTCCTAAAACAGAAGCCTTGATTTGTATTTTTGATTAGTATTCTTGATGCTCCAGAACAGTGGTTCTTGACCTTTTGCATGCATAAGAATCACTTTAAAGGTTTGTAAGTCCAGGCCACTGGGCCCCATCCCAGAGTTTGAGATTCAGTAACCCTGGGTGGCCCAAGAAATGGAGTGGCCAATTTCTAACAAGTTTCCAGGACGCTGATGCTGCTGGCCTGGGGACACTTTGAAAACCACTGCTGTAGAATAAGGATAATAAATATATAGCAGAAACCACGCAATCAGAATCATGGCTCCAGGCAGCTATTGCCAATACCATCAAAGTCTGCAAATAAAGTACAACTTAGTTACCATCTCCGCTCTAGAAACTGTCCCTTTGTCTTCCCAAAAAGACAAAGAAAATTTGTTTTAGAAATCAATATTTAAGACTAGAACTGGCTGATAAATGTCAGAGTAATCTGAAAACATAATGAGAACTATAAGTCTTCAATTTAGGGTACTTGAATATATTATTTCCATTTCTAGTTTTGTGTGGATTTAAGAGGTAGTTGCAGCACCTATTTTTAAATACCTGGTAAATACTCATGTGTTACAAAATTAGTCTCTTTTCATAAAATTTACAAACCTGCTGATGGCTTAATACTTATTATCTCAACTCCTTCTGGTAAATGCAATTCTTGGCTATAAACCATTTCTGAAAACAGAGTCAACCTGCTGGTACTCTGGAGATTTGCTCTGCAAGCCTGATACTTTTGTGAAAAAGGAGATAGGATCTTCTCTGGAGAAGAAGAATAATGTTCTTCTGGCTGCCAAGCTGCTTCAGATAATTTTGTATCTACTTTTTCATCTACAAAACATAAGAAAAGAACCAAAAACTGAGGCAGGGGAACCCTATAAATATTACGATTGCTACATTTTACAATCCAAAACTGCCTTGTAAAAGATAAAATAGTAAACATATTAATATGATTCTTCACAGAAAGAAAATAAGAAAAGCTTTTTGAATTAATTGAATAATCTACAGTTATCACCATTTAATGAGAATGGCTTTAAGAAATATGTCCCAAATTATCTAATTTTGTGTAATTTGTTAACTTACACCTATTAAAGTTACACAAACACACACACAAAAGACTCACCTAATGAGACAGGAATTGACTTTAGATGTAAATTCCACATGTGTAACAGTGAACGGTTGTCTTGAGTGCATTCTATTACAATTAGGTAGAACTTCTCAGAAAATCCATTAGGTGAGCTGCCTGTTGGTATTAATGATATTTTTCACTGTTACTATGTGTAAAAGAGACAACTTGCTAAACATGCCAAGTTAAAATAATTGGACTTTAAAAAAAGAAAATTAAAAACTTTTACCTAAGGCTTCAAACACAAGTGGCATTATAAAATATATTCAAATCCTTTACCACATGAATTTGTATTAACTTAAAATTTTTACAATAATATGTATGCTATTTCATGTTTGAATTGATAGGTTTACAGTCATCATCATCAAATTGTTCACAAAGATTAAACCATAAGAAGTAGGAAATTTCTAAACAGACAGGAACTATGTAATATATACTTCAACTCAACATATCATGATGAAATGGTGGTGCCAAACATTTTTCAAATGAATAAGTTCTATAATGGATGACTTCATGATATTTATCCAATGGCCAAACTATAAGTTTTCATTATAAAACATATCATTCAAGAAAATTTGTCTTCGCCCAAATTGCATAGTTTACACAGCACACGAGTTGCTCAAAATAAACATATCTTTTTAAAATACATCAGAAAAATCAATGATTTATTATTGCCTGAAAAACCTTTTTAACAATAGATTTTAATCCAAGTTTTCTTCATTATAATCTATTATTCACTATGTGCACAATTAGGTAAACGAAAATTACATTAAAAAGACAAAATAAATCGTAGAACATGTAAAACATGAGAAAGCAGGTATTATTAGAGCACAAAGACTTTGCCCTTTTATAAATTTGCATAGCAAAAAAATTAAAAAAGGTAACCATAAATGTTTTAAATCATCTTGTATTGAGAGACTAAATGAAAAGGTAACTTTGGTAATGTATTCTAAGTTAGGCATCCAAAATACAGAAATTAAGAGAAAAGGATAAAGATTATAACAAAAGTAAACAGAATAGAAATCAATCCTAGTTTTGATAATTTCACTAACAACAAAAAATGCTCCAATAATGAAAATATTTGTAAAACATTTTTCTTCTTCATAATAGAGCAAAAGATATGAAACCATAACTCCTTAGGTATTTTCTAGGAAACTCTAATAATGAACATAATAGTTTTTGGGTAAAAGTAAAAATTTCCTGAATATTTTAAGAAAAATCTTAGCCTTAAAGAGAATTAAAATACATTAAAAATTGAAGAATCCGAAAAAAGCAAATGCTAGAATACAAGAAGAACACAGAAAAACTCAACCTTATTATGCAAAGGAGGGTAACTTCTTTTAAAAGTTTTAAAGAGACTTAAATTGTTAACAATATTAACATGTTCATTAATAATTTAATATGAAAAGGATAGTTTTGCTTATACAATAAATAATCTTATCTCTTACGCCTGATATCTTTAATCCCCATTTTTAGCATACTTCCAACATGTTCAGAGTTTTAAAAAACACATAAAGTGTATTTGCACAGCTCATTAACTCAGAGAAAACTGATAGAAGACTAAAAGCAATGGTAAGAAATTAGATGTCAACATAAAAGTGCAGAACTCTAAGGAGTACTTCTCATAAAAGAAAAATGGAAAAGGTGGCAGAAAGACATGATGTAAAAGAGAAGAAAAAAGTCTGAACAAATGGAGAAGATATTTAACATATGAATCTTGATAACTTCTTTGTGCAACAGGCACATACTGTATAATTGATTTATAAGATTGTGATATTCAAGAATGCCATTTTTGAGTTTGGTTTGGCTCTGTAATCGCAAGTGATGACCAAGAGACTGTAGCTTTATTTTACTCAGTGTGCCTTCATGTAAAGTGTTGATGAGAGGAGTTTAACATTTTAAAAACTTTTATTATAAAAGCATTAATTAAGACAATTAGTTTTTAAATTAAGGACCTTCTAGCTTGAAGTTTTAAGCTACTTCTTTAAATTATAAATTTTCAAAAGGCAGGAGGTCCGTAATATCCAAATGGATGGGTAGGACCCCATCCATGCAAAAAGCTCTCATATGTTAATAATAAAGCATTTCTATTATGCAGTTTAAAAAACATACAACCAAGATGCCCCTTTAATTTTGTTCGTATTTATTACCTGGTTAAGAATAAAAAGATACTCATATTTACGATAAATATTTAATAAACAAACCTACCCCAATTTTTACTTCAAATAGACAATGTAAAGCATTTTACCAATTCATCTTTATTAACTGCCTAACATACTGTACATAGTATTTCTCATTCCATAAACAATTCTTCCTTACCTGCATTAGATAAAATGCTGTCTTTGCCAAGGCTTTTCTTCTCAAGGTTATTCAAAATGAAGTCTTCTTGAAAAACATGAAGCAGTTGGGTTTTTCTGCCATGCTGAATATAAATAAATATCAACGTAAGTTGACCTATGTGTTATTTACCTAATGCTAAATAGCCAGAAAAATAATACTTCATAATGAGATATTTAAAGGCAGAATAAGAAGTCAAAAGTTCAGCAGAACGTAAGTGTATGGCACCTCCATTAGATTAAACAGATGAATATAAAAATTTAGGTCAAGATGATTTGCTTTCATTACAATGAGTCTTTATAAGTAAGAAATAATATCCACCAATGTTTTTTATTTAGCCACAAATTGGAACCTAGTTTTCTTTTCAGTGATTTTCAATAACCATGGATGAGGAACCTAACACCACTTTATTAAATCTAATGGTAATATGATAATATTTATAATATGTTTGAGTCAAAGTTTGAAAATTTATTTGGCTGTGAATATAGTAATGAGGATAATTTGTTTTCTAGTTTGAAGTCTAGGAAGTACAATATACAATAATATGTTATCTATTATGTGATGAGTTAATTACTGAATCTACCTGTAAATATACAGCAAATTTTCAAATTACATTAATATATAGATTTTATGCAAAATGCTTTCATAAACTTTTTTTTAATATACCTCCCCCCCAAAATTAATACTTACAAGTTTGGTAATGGGATCTAATGCAATAATGCATCCTGGCCTGGCTGTTGATTGTTGACTGACGATGTTAAAGACTTCACCAACATATTTCTGTTTTTTTTAAAAAAATTTACAATTTACTAAACAATTCATATGCAAATAAGAGTAAATAACAAAATTTCAGGCCTAACAGATAAATAACAATAAAATTCAAGTGGGCCTAAATATAGTCCCTTTCAACTATAAAAATTCTAGGTCTTTAGTCTTTATAGGAATTAACAAACGAATGAAAAAGCATTACAGCTCAGTTGGTACAGAGAAAAATAAAAGTAATGCTTGATAACTGTTAAGGAAAAAAATTACATCCATAAATGCGAAAAATTGATTTCAATCTCCTAGAAATGTTCTAATAATTAGTGCTTTTTAAACATTAATTTTGAGATAGGAAGAATAGAGCTAAAGAAACAAGATTACATACTATTCAAATATGCTGATCTCTTGAGCCATTCATGTCCTGACTGCTTTAGTCAAGGTCACACTGCTAAATTCAGTGGTCTATTTTCAAATCTTTATCAGACTTCCTTTATCAGCAGTATCTGATCTTGGTAATCATTCCTTCTTCCTCCTTGAAATATTTTTTTTCTTTTGCCTTCCATTATATACCACATTCACCCTTGTATTTCCACCCTACTTTTAACAGAGCATTCCAGCATTCAATCTTTAATTTTTTTTAACTTTCATTGTAGGTTTGGGAGTACGTGTGCTAAACTCATGTCACAGGGCTTTGTTGTACAGATTATTTCATCATCCAGGTACTAAGCCTAGTACCCGAGAGTTATTTTTTCTGGTCCTCTCCCTCCTCCCAACTTCCAACATGAAGAAGTCCCCAGTGTCTGTTTTTCCATTCTTTGGGTTCATGAGTTCTCATTATTTAGCTCCCACTTGTAAGTGAGAACATGCAGTATCTGGTTTTCTATTCCTGTTAGTTTGCTAAGGATAATGGCCTCCTTAAAGAATGGCCTCCATAAAGAAGTTGCTTTATGAATGCCAGCTCCACCCATGTTCCTGCAAATTACATCATTTCATTCTTTTTTATGGCTGCACAGTATTCCATCGTGTGTATGTACCACATTTTCTTAATCCAATCTGTCACTCATGGGCATTTGGATTGATTCTATGTCTTTGCTATTGTGAATAGTGCTGCAATGAACATTTGCCTGCATGTGCCCTCACCACAGAATGATTTATACTCCTCTAGGTACATAGCCAGTAATGGGATTGCTGGGTCGAAAGGCAGTTCTGTTTTTAGCTCTTTGAGGAATCACAGTACTGCTTTCCACAACGGTTGAATTAATTTACACTCCCATCAACACTGTGTAAGTGTTCCCTTTTCACTGCAACCTCATCAGCATCTTTTTTTTTTTTTTTTTTTTTTACTTTTTAATAATAGCCATTCTGACTGGTGTGAGATGGTGCCACATTGCGGTTTTTATCTGCATTTCTCTAATGATCAGTGATGGAGCTTTTTATCATGTTTGTTGCCACACGTATGTCTTCTTTAGAAAAGTGCTCATGTCCTTTACTCACTTTTTGATGGAGCTGTTTTTCTCTTGTAAATTTAAGTTCCTTACAGATGTTGGATATTCAGACCTTTCTCAGATGCATAGTTTGCAAATATTTTCTCCTATTCTGTAGGTTGTCTATTTACTCTGTTATGATTGCTTTTGATGTCTTTGTCATGAAATCACTGCCCATTCCTATGTCCAGAATGGCATCGCCTAGATTGTCTTCCAGGGTTTTTAGAGTTTTAGGTTTTACATTTAAGTCTTTAATCCATTTTGAGTTGATTTCTGTATATGATGTAAGGAAGGGATCCAGTTTCAATTTTCTACATATGGCTAGCCAATTCTGCCAGCACCATTTATTAATGGAATCCTTTCCCCATTGCTTGTTTTTGTCAGGTTTGTCAAAGATCAGACAGTTGTAGGTGTGTGGTCTTATATCTGGATTCTCTATTGTGTTCCATTGGTCAATGTGCCTGTTTTTGTACCACTACTATGCTGTTTTGGTTACTGTATCCCTGTAGTATAGTTTGAAGTCGGGTAACATGATACCTCAAAGCTCTGTTCTTTTTTTTACGATTGCCTTGGCTACACAGCCTCTTATTTTGGTTCCATATGACTTTTAAAATAGGTTTCTCTAGTTCTGTGAACAATGTTGTTGGTAGTTTGATAGGAACAGCATTGAATCTGTAAATTTTTGGGCCATACTTTGGGCAGTATGGCCATTTTAATGATATTGATTCTTTCTATCCATCAACATAGGATGTTTTTCCCATGTGTTTGTGTCTTCTCTGATTTATCTGAGCAATGTTTTGTAATTCTCATTGTAGAGATCTTCCACCCCCCTGGATAGCTGTATTCCTAGGTATTTTATTCTTTTTGTGGCAGTTGGTAATGGGACTGTCTTCCTGAATTGGTTCTCAGCTTAGCTGTTGTTGGTGTATAGGAATGCTAGTCATTTCTTGTACATTGATTTTTGTATCCTGAAACTTTACTGAAGCTGTTTATCAGATCTAGGAGCTTTTGGGCCAAGACATAGGGTTACCTAGATATAGAAACACGTCATGTACAAACAGTGATAGTTTTACTTCCTCTCTTCCTATTTAGATGCCTTTTATTCCTCTTTCCTGATTGCTGTGGCCAGCACTTCCAATAATATGCTGAATAGGAGTGGCAAGACAGGGCATCCTTTCCTTGTGTCAGTTTTCAGGGGGAATGCTTCCAGCTTTTGCCCATTCAGTATGATGTTGGCTGAGAGTCTGTCAAAGATAGCTCTTATTATTCTGAGGTATGTTCCTTCAACACCTAGTTTATTCAGAGTTTTTAACTTGAAGGAATGTTGAATTTTATCAAAAACCTTTTCTGCATCTATCGAAAAAATTATGTGTTTTTTGTCTTCAGTTCTCCTTATGTGATAAATCACATTTAATTTTAATATGTTGAACAAAACTTGCATCCCGGGAATTAAGCCTACTTGATCACTGTGAACTAGCTTTTTAATGTGCTGCTGGATTTGGCTTGCCAGTATTTTGTCAAGGATTTTTGCATTGATATTCATAGAGGATATTGGGCTAAAGTCTTCTTTTTGTGTGTGTGTGTCTGCCAGGTTTTGGTATCAGGATAATGCTGGCCTCAAAAAATTAGTTGGGGAGGAGTCCCTCCTCCTCAATTTTTTGGAATAGTTTCAGTAGGAATGGTACCAGCTCTTCTTTGTGCATCTGGTGTAATTCAGCTATGAATCCCTCAGATCCTGGGTTTTTCGGTTGGTAGGCTATTTATTACTGACTCAATTTCGGAGCTCGTATTAGTCTGTTTAGGGAATCAATTTCTTCCTGGTTCAGTCTTAGGAGGGGGTATATGTCCAGGAATTTATCCAACCCTTGTAGGTTTTGTAGTCTGTGTGCACAGAGGTGTTCGTAGTAGTTTCTGATTATTGTTTTTATTTCTGTAGAGTCAGTGGTTAACATCCCCTTGGTAATTTCTAATTGGGTTTATTTGGATTTTCTATTGGCTTAGTTAGCAACGTACTTATCTTATTAATCTTTTCAAACAGCCATTTCCTGGAATTGCTGATCTTTTGAATGGTATTTTGTGTTTCGATTTCCTTCAGTTCATCTCTGATTTTGATTATTGCTTATCTTCTGCTAGCTTTGGGGTTGATTTGTTTTTCCTTCTCTAGTTCTTTCAGTAGTGATGTTAGGTTATTAGTTTGAGATCTTTCTGACTTTTTGATGTGAGCATTTAGTACTATAAATTTCCACCTTAACACTGCCTTAGTTGTGTCCCAGAGATTCTGGCATGTTATATCTTTATTCCCATTACTTTCAGAGAACTTCTTGGTTTCTGTCTTAATTTCACTATTTACCCAAAAGTCATTCGGGAGCCTGTTTTTAATATCCATGTAATTGACTGGTTTAAGCTATTTTTTAAATCCTGACTTCTATTTTTATTGCACTGTGGTCCAACAGTGTGTTTGGTATGATTTTGGTTCTTCTGCATTTGCTGAGGATTGTTTTATGTCCAATTATGTGGTCCACTTTAGAGTATGTGACGTGGCAATGAGAGGAATATATATTCTGTTGTTTTGGGTGGAGAGTTCTGCAGCAGTCTGTCAGATACATTTGGTCCAATGTTGAGTTCAGGTCCGGAATATCTCTGTTACTCTTCTGCCTCGATGAGCTGTCTAATACTGACATTGAAGTGTTGAAGTCTCCCACTATTATTGTGTGGGAGTCTATGTCTCTTTGTAGGTTTCTAAGAAGTTGTTTTATGAATCTGGGTGCTCCTGTGTTGGTTGCATATATATTTACCATAGTTAGGTCTTCTTGTTGAATTGAACCCTTTACCATTGTGTAATGCCCTTCTTTGTCTTTTTCTAATCTTTGTTGGTTCAGAGTCTGCTTTGTCTGAAATCAGGATGGCAACCCGGCTTCTTTCTGATTTCCATTTACTTGGTAGATTTTTCTCCATCCCTTTATTTTGAGCCTATGGGTGTCATTACATGTGAGAGGGGTCTCTTGAAGACCACATACCATTGTTTTTTTAAATCCAGTGTGCCACTCTATACCTTTTACGTGGGGCATTAAGCCTGTTTACATTTAAGGTTAGCAGTGACATGTGTGGATCTGATTGTGTTATTGTGTTGTTAGCTGGTTACTATGCTGGCTTGTTTGTGTGGTTGCTTTATAGTGTTACTGGTCTGTGTATTTAAGTGGTTTTTATATTAGGTGGTAGTGATCTTTCCATTCAATATTTAGTACTCCCTTCAAGACCTCTTGTAAGGCAAACTCCCTCAACATTTGTTTATCTAAAAAGGATCTTATTTCTTCTTCACTTAGGAAGCTTAGTTTGACTAGATATGAAATTCTTGGTTGAAGACTTTTTTTTCTTTAAGGATGTTGAATATAGGTCCCCAGTCTCTTCTGGAGAAATATGGAACACTTCACAAATTTGCATGTCATCCTTGCACAGGAGCCATGCTCATCTTCTCAGTATTATTCCAATTTCAGTTTATGTGCTGCTGAAGTGAGCACACATTCAATCTATTACTTCTTAAGATGGTGTCTCTCTCTGTCACCCAAGGCTGGAGTGCAGTCATGTCATCTTGGCTCACCGCAACCTCTGCCTCCCAGTTTCAAGCGATTCTCCTGCCTCAGCCTCCCAGGTAGCTGAGACTACAGGTTCCTGCCACCACATCTGGCTAATTTTTATATTTTTAATAGATGGGGTTTCACCATGTTGGCCAAGCTGGTCTCAAACTTCTGACCTCAAGTGATCCACCTGCCACGGCCTCCAAAAGTGCTGGGACTACAGGCATGAGCCATCGCTCCTGGCTTAACGCTTCTGTTTTCTAACTATAGTCTCACCCTTGGCAATCTCATCCACTTCCACAACTTCAAATTTATATGCTGACAACTACTGTATATTTTCAGGCCAGACCTCTCTCTGAACTCCAGATACTAACCTACTGTGTCTTTTGGATGTCAAACAGGCATCTCAAAATTAACATGACCAAAGCCAGACTCTTGAATTTCCCTGCCCCTCAAAACCTGCTACTTCTACATTCTTCTACATCTCAATTCACAGCAATTCTGTTCTTCCTAATATTCAATCACAAACCTTGGGAGTCCTCTTTTTTTCTCACACACATACCGCATACAGTCCATTCATAGCTATTCAATGTTCTAAACAACATCTTGAATTTGGCCATTTTTATCATCTCTGCCATTACCACTTGCTATATTCTAAGCTCCTATTTTCCCTCTCCTGGACTACTGTAATTGGTTCCTAAATTGGTCTCTCTGGATCTACTTCCGCATCCCACGTCTAATCTATATAGCCACCAGAGGAATCATTTAAAACCTAAATCATTTCATACCTCTTCTATAGTTTCCATGTTATTCAGAGTAAAAGCTGAAGTTACCACAATGGCCTATCAGGCTTCATATGACCTGGCCAGGCTAACTTTCCGACTTTATCCCTGACTATTTTCCACCTCACATGCTCTGCTCCAGCCACAGTGGCCTTTTTGCTGTTCCTTTACATACTGTATTAGTCCATTTTCATACTGCTATAAATAAATACCTGAGACTGGGTAATTTTAACAGACTCACAGTTCTGCATGGCAGGGGAGCCCTCAGGAAACTTACAATCATGGCGGAAGATGAAGGAGAAGCAAGCACCTTCTTCACAAGGTGGCAGGAAAGAAAGCATGCAGGGGAAACTGACACTTTTTAAACCATCAGATCTTGTGAGAACTTGCTTACTATAATGCAAACAGCATAAGGGAAATGGCCACCATGTTCCTATCACCTCCCACCAGGTGCCTCCCTTGATATGTGGCAATTATAATTCGAGATGAGATTTGGGTGAGCACACAGCAATAAACCATATCAATCCACCCAAGCCCCTCCCAAATCCCCTTTTCACATTTCAAAACCAATCATGCCTTCCCAATAGTTCCCCAAAGTCTTAACTCCTTACAGCATTAACCCAAAAGTCCAAGTCCAAAGTATCATCTGAGACAAGGGAACTCCCTTCTGCCTATGAGCCTGTAAAATCAAAAGCAAGTTGGTTACTTCCAAGATACAATGGGAGCACAGGCATTGGGTAAATGTTCTGTTCCAAATAGAAGAAACTGGCCAAAACAAAGGGGCCATAGGCCCCATGCAAGTCTGAAACCTGGCCAGGCAGTCATTAAATCTTAAGCTCCAAAATCTCCTTTGACTACATGTCTTGCATCCAGGGCACACTGACACAGGTGTGGGTTCCCACGGCCTTGGGAAACTCTGCCCCTGTGGCTCTGCAGGGTCCAGTGCCTGTGGCTGCTTTCACAGGCTAGTATTGAGTGCTTATGGCTTTTCCAGGCACATGGTGCAAACTGTCAGTGGATCTACCTTTTTGGGGTCTGGAGGATGATGGTGGCCCTCTTCTCCCAGTTCCATGAGGCCCCAGTGGGGACTCTGTGGGATGCTCCAACTCCACATTCTCCCTCTGCATTGCCCTAGTAGAAGTTTTCCATGAGGGCTTCACCCCTGCTGCAGACCTCTGCCTGAACATCCAGGTGTTTCCATACATCCTCTGAAATCTAGGTGGTTGCTGCCAAGCCTCAACTCTCATCTTCTGCATACCCACAGGCCCAATACCATGCGGCAGCTGCCAAGGCTTGGGGCTTGCACTCTCTGAAGCAACAGCCGGAGCTGCACCACGGCCCCTTTTAGCCATGGCTGGAGCTAGAGCAGCTGGGAGGCAGGGCACTGAATCCCAAGGCTGCACAGAGCAGCTGGGCCCTGGGCCTGGCCCATGAAACCATTTTCCCGCCTAGGCCTCTGGACCTCTGATGGGAGGGGCTGCCATGAAGATCTTTGACATGTCCCAGAGACATTTTCCCCATTGCCTTGGCTATTAACATTCAGCTCCTGGTTACTTATGCGAATTTCTGTAGCCCCTGAATTCTTCTCCAGGAACGAGTTTTTCTTTTCTACCACATGGTCAGGCTGCATATTTTCTAAACCTTTATGCTCTGCTTCCCTTTTAAACGTAAGTTAACATAAATTTCAATTTCAAACCATCTCTTTGTAAACACATATAACTGAATGCATTCAGAATAAGCCAGGTGACCTCTTGAATGCTTTGCTGCTTAGAAATTTCTTCTGCCAGATAACCTAAATCATCTCTCAAGTTCAAAGTTCCACAGATCTCTAGAGCAGGGCCAAAATGCAACCAGTTTCTTTGCTAAAGCATTAACATGAGTGATCTTTGCTCCAGATCCCAGTAAGTTCGTCATCTCCATCAGAGACTACCTCAGCCGGGACTTCATTGTCCGTATCACTATCAGCATTTTGGTCAAAACCATTCAACAAGTCTCTAGGAAGCTCCAAACTTTCCCACATCTTCCTGTCTTCTTCTGAGCCCTCCAAACTATTCCAACCTCTGCCTGTTACCCAGTTCCAACACCGCTTCCACATTTTGCGTTATCCTTATAGCAGTGCCCCACTCCTGGTACCAATTATCTGTATTAGGCTGTTTTTACACTCTATGAAGAAATACCTGAGACTGGGTAATTTATAAATAAGTTTAATTGATTCATAATTCTACATGGCTCAGGAGGCCTCAGGACTTACAATCATGGCAGAAGGCAAAGGAGAAGCAAGCACCTTCTTCACAGGTGTCAGGAGACGGCACGTGCACAGGGGAAACTGCCACTTTTAAGATCATCAGATCTTGTGAGAACTCCCTCACTATCATGAGAACAGGATGGGAGAACTGCCCCCATGATCCAATCACCTCCCACCAGGTCCCTCCCTCAACACGTGGGAAGTATAATTCAAGATGAGATTTGGGTGGGACACAGAGCCAAACCTTATCACATACCAAACATGCTCCGGCCTTGGGATCTCTGAACTGGCTGTCCGTTTTCCCAAATCACATTCTCTTTAATAAATATCTACATATCTAGTTCCCACATCTCCTTCAGATCTTTAATCAAATAGTACTTTTTCTGTGAAATTTTCCCTGACCAGCAACTTACTTGGCAATTCCTAATTCTTCTGCAACACTGTTTCTATCCATAGTATTTTTAATTAATATATTTTTATCTGTTTTCTTCCTATCTCCCTTCACCCAAATATAAGCTCTATGATACAAATTTTTACCTGTTTTCTTCACATCTAAATTCCCATTACTTAAAAATGCCTGATAAATAGAAGACCCCCCCAAAATATATACATTTCTACTGTAATACTATATACATGCTTTGGAAAACCTTGTGTTCTGCAAAATTATGCATTAAAATTAACTTACAGAAAAAAACAGGATTGGAACAGATCACTGACATTTATGCAACTCTGTAAGCCGAGCATTAACAAATACATTAATTGGTAGTCAGGGAGATGGCTTGAATCTCCTAAATAGAAAGCTTGGTACAGCTGAAGGCTGCCTCTGGGGATACCAAAAGAAAAATCGCCAAAACCAGAAAAGTGGAAACGCTTGCTTGTTGGATGTTCCAAGACAATGCAGTTAGAAGGTTGTTATTAGGTGGGTATGAGAACAAATGTGGCCTGTCATAAGGCAAAAGCCTTACAACAATACTGAAAGAACTCTTGTCTGAACTGTAACCAAGCTAAGGGCTCTTTCTTTTCATGTTTAAGATTAAAATTCTATTCCTGTTGTTCCAGCTCCTCCTGCCTATAAAATAATTGTAGGGGGGCCGATATAACTTCTACATTATACTGTCAGTAGTCCTCATTTATCTATGAGTAAAGAAGTGTTACAGAAACATATTACAGGAGATGAGACTCTACTTTCTTTCAAAGAGTGAAAGAAATGGTTTCCTTTTAAAGGAGCTTTAAATCATTACAAGAGTACAATACAAATGTGAAAAAATAAAACAAAGATACAAATGCTTATTACAAATTATAGGTCACAATTGTAGAACATGCCCAATAAATATAAACTATCTAAAAACATAATATTATATACTTAAGCTGTTTTAAAAGACATTACTTACAGAAATTTCAGGGTTAGAAAGCTCAGATAAAAGTTTCTTAGCATCAATAACTGCTTCATATAATCTCAGATATTGTCCATCACTGGCTACAAAGCATGCACTAGGAGAGTTGCAGTATGCACCTAGAAAGTATTTACAAATATTAAAATTTCACCCTTTGATGATAATGTCAGCAAATCTAAATTACTGTAATAGAAACCAGAATACTTACCCAGACAATAACTGGGTATCAGAGTGGGCAGCCATGCCACATTGGAAAAGGCAGAAACATGAAGAGAATTAATCCGGGCAAGCTCAGAAACTCCTCCAGAAAAAGACAATGGCCCAACTGGGTCAACCCTCCACAGAATAAGCTCACTGTAAACTGCACTGGGATCCTGAAATGCCACGTCAACAGTGCTTTTATTTTGTTGTGTCAAAGAGCATTCTTCAATATTTAGAGCATCAAAAGGTTGCTTTGGGTTATCAACATCGGGTGTCCTTAATGCATTATGGTGTGATGTTGTCAGCAATAATGGTAATACTGAGTGGCAAGCTAAATCATTAAGATGAAAACGATGACCACAATATCTGGATTTGTGGGAAATACTGAGAACAGTAGAAAAAGCAGATTCCTCGGCAAAACTGACCAGCCACTGATTCAGAGAACCATCAGCATGTTTTGATATCATCATAACATTAGGCGTAAAAATACTTAATTTTAAACTATTAGATGATTTATTGTGACCAGAAGAAATAAGCATTGATGTGGAACGGGTGAGGCCAGAAGGTTTTTGTTTCCCCTGCTGAATAGCCAAGTCAACATTCTTGGTACAGGCATACATCATTATGCTTTTACAGAGAGAGTTTGCATCACCTGTGGGGAAAGCTACTGGAATTCTGGAAACAAAGGACACCTAGAATCAAGAAAGCAAGTGTTAGAACATATAAAATTATATAAAGAGGTATTAGAAAACAGTACCCACATAAACAAGGAAGTAGCTCTCCAGAAATAACAGTAGTACCTGTACTTGACGAAACATACCAGGCTGGTATTCATCCAGCCAATCCACATGCCAAACTAGCAAAGAACCATCCATGGGATGAATACTAAATAGCATATCTGCATTTTTACTCCATTCAGACAGAAGTACTTCAATCTGATGATCAATGGCAGCTGACGATAATGATGTAAAACTTGAGTTTGGTACCATTTTATCACAGCCTAATTCCTTCTTTTCGGGATTTATTTTCAGATCATCAACACCATCATCCGTTTCTATAAGCAAAAGAGTTCATGAACCAAGTAAATACAAACAGGTTATTACTATAAATTAAGAATTACCGAGCTTCTGGATAGCTGAACACATGGAGATCTCATGCCTAAGGAGAGCATGGAAGCTCCGTACCCCTTCCGCCACACCTCACCCTACACATCTCTTTATCCGTATTCTTTGCAATATACTTTAAGTAAACCAGTAAATGTAATGCTTAATGATAATGCTCCAGAGCATACTTTGAGATCTAGTTTCTTATCTACTTTTGCCCTTGCACAGATGAAAGGAGAAAACTTGGACTTTCAAAAAATAAAAGTATCATTTGTTACCATAACACCTACCAAGTAGTTCAAATTAATCGTTTACCTTTGGTGGTGAGTTTCATAGCCAGCAGCAATGCCAATATAGGACTAATTGTCAACCCAGAAAAGGGACTTGCTCCATTTTTTTTTTTTTTTTGAGACGGAGTCTTACTCTTGCCCAAGCTGGAGTACAGTGGCGTGATCTCAGCTCACTGCAACCTCTGCTGCCCGGGTCCAAGCAATTCCGCCTCAGCCTCCCAAGTAGCTGGGATTACAGGTGCCTGCCACTGCGCCCGGCTAATTTTTGTACTTTTTAGTAGAGACGGGGTTTCACCATCTTGGTCAAGCTGGTCTTGAACTCCTGACCTCGTGATCCACCTGCCTCGGCCTCCCAAAGTACTGGCATTGCAGGCGTGAGCCACTGTGCCCGGCCAAGTTATGTAAGTTTCTTAATCTGACAGTGGTATATGCACCTTATCTTCATTATAACAACACAAAATCAATCCAGCAATCTATAGATGACAATAATACTTTTATTAAACATGTGCTCAAGAAAGGGGCCTCTTTCGCCACCTTATAATAATAAAGAGCCTATAGACATAATTTATAGCCAGATCAATTGTTACATATTCTAGCGTAGAGCCTTTTCTTATTTAGTGAGATCTGGGGATATAACCAGAATGGTTCAATCTATCACAGCCCCCAAACAGTCCAGTCATCAAATATGAATGAGATTCTATTTAGTGAATCAGCATCAAACTGGTACTTTGATCCCCTTGAGCCATTAAGTATTGTACAATATGCCCAGATCTGCTTAATGAAGAAGACTCTTTTTATTTTGAAGAAGTATATATTTTTCTTCAGATTATGTTTTATCTCTTTGCCTTGAGTGTGAGGAACATAAAATGCCTTAGCAAAACTAATACAATTAGTACAAACACACACACAAATATCTTTATAAATGGATTCAAGATGAAAAACATAACAGTTTTCATATTAATAAGAAATGGGCTCTGCATTAAAAGTAACTTTGCTCCAGGAATATAAGGTCACTGAAGTTCACTGAGTAATCAGTAGCCATACAGGACTGAGTCAGTGGATTACTGGTAGAAGACCTAATATTAAACTGGAAAATAAGTAAACTGGCTTCTCAATGCAGATGTTCTATATTTAACCACTCAGTTAACCTTTAGTAACACACACTACTTTTCTGGACCTCAGTTTTGCTCATGGTAAAAAGAAGGAATTGGAATTGGAACTAAAATTGGGACTGAGTTTTAAAAATACATTATTTGAGTGTAATTTGTACTTTATCTCTAAAGTACCAGGTTTATCCAAACCTCAGTATGCTACAGTAGTTATCCTCTAGGTGTATGGACTTGTAACTGGTATGGCATCTTAAAGAAATCATTTCAAGGGAATGGATTTATGGTGCCAATTTCCAGGTTTCCTTCAACACCTTAGTAATAAAAAATAAACTGTGTATCAACTTATCAATACAGGTAAATATGTATATTCTTTCCTCTTTCAAAAATCCCAGTCCCCTCACCCTCCCCCAATTCCTGGTTAGCAATATAGAGCCTTTCTCTGAAGAGATATATTTTTTTTAAGTTTTGACTGTTTACCAGATTTAAAAAGTAAGTCAAGATATACAAATCAATAAGAAAAAAAAAAACTCAGCAGGAAATTAGATAAAGGGTATAAAAGGCAAGCCACAGAAGGGCAAAAATATAATAAAAGATATTCTGCTTAATTTGCATCAAGAAAATGCAAAGTAAAACAAGATGTCCATTGTCCCGTTATCAACTGGCAAAAAAAAAAAAAAGTAATATAATGAAAACATCCAGTGTTGATAAGGATGTAAAGCATATATTTAGATACACTTAGAGGAAGTATAAACTGGTAAAACATTTCTGGAGGGCAATTTGTCAGAAGTTATTGATATTTAAAATTGCTACACTCCCTGGAAATTCCCCATCTAGAAATCAAGATTATAGAAAAACTCACAGAAAAAAGAAAAAGACAAGTCATTGTACCTAGAATAATGAAAAACAATTTAAATTAATTTAAATGTCTATCAATAGAAGACCTGTTAGACATTTCTCTTAGACATGGAATACTCAGCAGCCGTTAAATACAATGATATGAAAAACTGCCCATTACTGACTGAATTAAAACAAAGCACAGGCCGAGCATGGTATCTCACGCCTGTAATCCCAGCACTTTGGGAGGCCCAGGTGGATGGATCACCTGAGGTCAGGAGTTCGAGACCAGTCTGACTAACATGGTGAAACCCTGTCTTGACTAAAAATAAAAAAATTAGCCAGGTGTGGTGGCGGATGCCTGTAATCCTAGCTACTCGGGAGGCTGAGGCAGGAGAATTGCTTGAACCCGGGAGGTGGAGGCTGCAGTAAGCCAAGATTGTGCCACTGCACTCCAGCCTGGGTGACAGAGCAAGACCCCATCAAAAAAAAAAAAAAACAAACAAACAAAAAAACAAAGTGCAGAACATTATTTCTGTATAAAAATGAACACCCACAGTACAACTTTTAAGTGTCTGTATTTAGATGTTTGTATGAGCATAAGCAAAGAATCAAACTGGAAGGATACTTATCAAACTTAACAATGTGGAAACTTTATAACTATCTGTGTACCTGTTTGATTTTTCTTACCTAATGATCATAAACAATCTTGAAATTAAAAATTAAACAAATTAAAACAAAACTTAAAAAAAAAAAACCAAACACATTTATGAACCACAGACTGTCACAGAGATGGCCAGCTGCCCACCACAGTTTCTTACTTTCCATTTCTCAGTATATAAAGGCTACAGAGTCAGGAACTACACGGGCCCTGTGAATTCCAGCTGAATGTTCTTGCCAGCTGAATGACAGTTTAAGTGATATGCGTCAATCAAGGTAGCTGAAAAATAGCTATGCATTCTTTCTCTCTACCTCTCTCTCTATACCAACTGAAGGCCAAAGGCAGAGAAATTTAATGTCCTAGTTTCAATGCTTCTCAAACTTTAATGCACACACAAATCACCTGGAAATTTCATTAAATTGCAGATTCTGGTTTGGTGGGTCTGTGTGGACCTTGAGACATGCATTCTAACAAGCTCCTGGGTAACACCAATGCTGCTAGTCTACAGATAGTCCTTTATATAGGAAAGTCCTAAGGGCTAACAAAACCAGAAGAATGAGAACCCCCAGTCCTTAAATAACCATGTGGAAGAAAGCTACCTATAACAGAAATATCTACATTAGATTATTAAATGAGCTAGTCCATGTTTGGATCATGTCATTGCAATTTTGAAGTTTATTACAAGTAGCTAGTTTTACCCTAATATGAAAATGTTTGCTATTTTGAGCAAAACTTTAAATTTTTCTTTCCTCTTAAAGTTTTACCTTCATCAGATTTTACATCTGCCTGATTAGAATCTTCTACACTGGCCTCAGAAGATGGTTGTTCAAAACTTTTTCTAAGTTGCTGTAAAAAAACTTCCATGGACAAAGTAAAATGCAGTTCTTTATTGTTTAGCCAGTGTACCACAAAAGGTCCGGTCTTCTCTTCATTTTCATTTAGACTCAGAGATGTAATAGATGGAAGAAGTGGAATGTCTGTAAGAGAAAAAAAAGATAAAATTAAAATTTTTACCTTCTAGCATATGAAACATCCATGTTTCATATTTTTATTACTATTACATTTCTATTTTGTTTGCCTGAAAGTCTTTCTCTTTCACTTTTTAATTTTATTTTGAGATTTTGTTTTTTTGAGACAGAGTTTCGCTCTGTTGCCAGGCTGGAGTGCACTGGTGTGATCTTGGCTTACTGCAAACTCCCTGGTTCAAGCCATTCTCCTGCCTCAGCCTCCCGAGTGGCTGTGATTACACGCACACGCCACCACGCCCAGCTAATTTTTGTATTTTCAGTAGAGACAGGGTTTCACCACGCTGGCCAAGATGGTCTCGATCTCCCAACCTCGTGATCTACCTGCCTCAGCCTCCCAAAGTGCCTGGCCTATTTTAAGATTTTTTAAATACTATTTTTTATAGTAGTTTTAAGTTCACAGCAAAATTCAAAGGTACAGCCATATTCCCCATCCTACATATGCATAGCCTCCCACATTATCAACATCCACTACCAAAAGTGGTACATTTATTACAATTGATGAATCTACACTGACACATCACTATCACCCAACGTCTATAGTTTACCTTAGGGTTCATTCTTGGTGTTGTACATTCTACGGGTCTGAACAAATTTATAATATTTCATTTATCTTTAAATCTCTGGAACACATTTTATTTAACCTCTAAATAAGATTTCCAGCTGGGGCTAGTCATGGAGTGGGGAGGGTATGTCAGTCAGCAAGAGATCTGCTGCTGAGGAGAGAAGCATCAACAGCAGCATGGTAGCTCAACAGAAGAACCCTGAAGTCTACGTGGGATTTTCCAATCTCCCAAATCAAATATCCAGAAAATTAGTGAAGAGAGGGTTGGAATTCATACTTATGGCAGTGGGGAAATCTGGATTCGGAAACTTTACATTAATCAACTCATTATTCCTCACTCTGCATTCTCCAGAGTATCCAGATCCTTCTCATAGAATTAAAAAGACCGTGCAGGTGGAACTATGCAAAGTTTTAATCAAAGAAGGTGGTGTTCAGTTGCTGCTCACAAGAGTTGATATCCCATGATTTAGACTTGCAATGGGTAATAGTAATTGTTGGTTACTGACTACACTGATAGTAAATTGAGGACCACCTAAATGGAGAATCATGATAAAACAGATGTCAGATGCCTGATAACAGGGTGCAGTGTTGTTTATACTTCATTTCTCCTTCAGGACATGGACTTAAACCATTTGATACTAAGTTTATGAAGCTTTTACTTGAAAAAGTGAATATCATTCCCACTTATTGCCAAAGCAGACATGCTGATACCAGAGAAATGCCAATAGTTTAAAAACAGATAATGAAAGAAATCTAAGAACATAAAATTAAATATATGAATTTCCAAAAACACATGATGAAGAAAATAAACTTGTTAAAAAGATAAAGGACTGGCTGGGTGCAGCAGCTCATGTCTGTAATCCCAGCACTCTGGGAGGCCAGAGCAGGCAAATCACTTGAGGCCAGGGGTTCCAGACCAGCCTGGTCAACATGACGAAACCCCATCTCTACTAAAAATACAAAAATGAGCCAGGCATGGTGGCATGTGCCTGTAATCCCAATTACTTGGGAGGCTGAGTCACAAGAATCACTTGAAGCCAGGAGGCAGAAGTTGCAGTGAGCTATCGGTCACTGCACTCCAGATTACCAGACTAAGTAAAATTCTGTGAGTAATTCGGTAAGTTTAAAGTTGAACTAAAATTCTATCCTGGACAACCAGCTATCACCAGGCTTGCCTGGGTGACAGAGCGAGACTCTGTCTCAAAAAAAAAAAAAAAAAAAAAAAAGGATAAAGGACTGTTTACCACTTGCTGTGGTAGCCAATAATACTACCATTGAAGTTAATGGCAAGAGAGTCAGAGGAAGGCAGTATCCTAGGGGTGTTGCTGATTTGAATATGGTGAGCACTGTAATTTTACAATTCTAAGGAGTATCTTGATAGGAACACACATACAAGACTTGAAAGATGTTCCTGATAATGCCCATTACGAAAACCACAGAAGCAGAAAAATGGCAGCTGACTTACAATGGAGTTGAAAACAACAAGAATAAAGGGCAGCTTACTAAGAGCCCTCTGGCACAAATGGAAGAGGAAAGAAGACAGCATGTAGCTAAAATGAAGAAGATGGGGACAGAGATGAAGCAGGTGTTCAAGATGAAGGTCAAAAAAAAAAAAAGTTCAAAAACTGAAGGACTCTGAAACTGAGCTCCAACGGTGCCAAGAGCAAAAAGGAATTTAAGCACAGCACAAAGACTTAGAGGAAAAACGTCACCAGTTTGAGAATGAGAAAGCAAACTGAGAAGCTCAACTCAACAACATATTTTAGAACAGAACTCTTCAAGACCCCTGGAAAAGAACAAAAGAAAATGAAGATCTTTCAAAATCTCTATTGACCACCAGTTATGCATTAGTTGCCAACGCCAGCTTGGACATCAGTGTTAGATGAATCTGTCTAATCAATCTTCACCAGTTTTGTCTATAATGATGGATTTTAACAGCAGGACAAAAATTTTTTTTGTTATTGTTATTTATGGAGATTATGATGCTCGAATTGTCCACGGTGTTGGGCACTTAGAAAGTAACAGCTCTAAGTACATTTCCTACATTTTCTTTTTTGTCTTTTATTGAATAGATATCCCCAATTTAATGCAAGAGAATATTTTATTGTTATACAGTCATGTCCTGGTGGTATGACTGTTGAGAGGATATTCCAAAATAAAAGGATGCTGCAAGGTTTTCAATGAGGATAAACTGCTATGACGCAAACTTTTTTGATAATTATAATATAAAGGTTCCATTCAATGCAGCACATACAATAATGTTTTTATTTTATTTTATTTTACCTTATTTTATTTTTGAGACAGAGTTTCACTCTTGCTGCCCAGGGTGGAGGGCAATGGCGCAATCTCAGCTCACTGCAACCTCCGTCTCCCAGGTTCAAGCGATTCTCCTGCCTCAGCCTCCCAAGTAGCTGGGATTACAGGCAGGCACCACCACGCCTGGCTAATTTTGTATTTTTAGCAGAGACGGGGTTTCACCATGTTGGCCAGGCTGGTTTCAAATTCCTGACTTCACCACCGCCTCAGCCTCCCAAAGTGCTGGGATTAGAGATGTGAGCCATCGCGCCCACTCAATAACATAATTTAGTCTAACACAGTTGACTCTTCCATTGTTTAAAAACACACATGAAAAAAAGAAAAAAACCTATATGCTTACAGTGCATACAGAGCTTTTTTATAGCAACCTTTGTTTGTTTTGGATTTTTTAAATATATATTGGCCAGGCGCGATGGCTCACGCCTGTATTCCCAATGCTTTGGAAGGCCAAGGTGGGTGGATCACGAGGTCAGGAGACTGAGACGATCACGAGGTCAGGAGATTGAGACCATCCTTGCTAACACGGTGAAACCCCGCCTTTATTAAAAATACAAAAAAGTAGCCAGGAGTGGTGGCGGGCGCCTGTAGTCCCAGCAACTTGGGAGGCTGAGGCAGGAGAATGGCATGAACCCAGGAGGTGGAGTTTGCTGTGAGCTGAGATCACACCATTGCACTTCAGCCTGGGCAACAGAGTGAGACTTCGTCTCAAAAATAATAACAATAATAATAATTATATATATATATACACACAAAATCCTCATTTAGTGCCCTCCTTAGCTAGAATCTCATTAGTAATTCATTTTTGTAACAACATTTAATTTAGATGTTTTCCATATAGTGGCCCTGCTAAAATAGAATATAGCATCTTTCTTATGGTAGTAACCAACAAGGAAACTTTCCTTTAACTTCCTTTTTATACTTTCCGTAAGTAGCAGGTGGGGAAATGCATTTATAGATCATTTCAAGGCAAAACTGTAAAGCTAACGAATCAATCTTTTTCTATTTATGCAGTCTAATTCACTAGAAGAGAAAAAAAGTCTTTTTACCCTTGAAGAGAAAAAAGTCACCATTCCGTATTTAGCTATATTCATATATTGTATTTCTCTATTTTTGTTTCTACTGTCAAAAATTCACATAACAACGTTGTGATGTAAAAGAAAAGACTTCCAACATAATGTTTGCCACTATTATTAACGGTAACAGATTTAAACGGTAAATTTAATGTATCTATTGCAAAGGAGATTAAATTATATATCCTAGGTGATATAGTATAATTTATTTAACCATAAATGTTTAACAGTGAAAAATATTCACATGATAAAATGTCTATAATTTGTAGCTCTGTTAATAGAAGTATCTTAATTTATAACAAATTTTGGTAACAAGCAAATTTTAAACTGATCCACAATAAAAAAAAAATGTTGGTTGGGTGCAGTGGCTCACGCCTGTAATCCCACCACCTTGGGAGGCCAAGGCAGGCAGATCACGAGGAGGTCAGGAGTTCGAGACCAGCCTGGCCAACATGGTGAAACACCATCTCTACTAAAAATACAAAAATTAGCCAGGCATGGTGGCGCATGCCTGTAATCCCAGCTACTCAGGAGGCTGAGGCAGAAGAATCACTTGAACCCGAGAGGCAGAGGTTGCAGTGAGCCTTGATTACACCACTGCACTCCAGCTTGGCGACAGAGCAAGACTCTGTCTCAAAAAAAAAAAAAAAAAAAAGTCATCACCATAATGTCAAAGGAACTAGTAACATATGTATCTTAATATCAACAACAACTAGTTTTTACTTAATAGACTTACCTATCAACCTCTTTAATGAGCTAATTCTAAGATGGACTGCTTATTTGTTAGCATTAAGACTGAAGTTGAGGTTCCCTTCTCACGCTCCAGGAAAGCATTCAAGACAGTCACACAGCTAAAAAAGCATTTGTTCCTTGGTCTTTCTTACTTTTTTTTTTTTTGAGATGGAGTCTCGCTCTGCCACCCAGGGAGCTGGAGTGCAGTAGTGTAATCTCAGCTCACTACAACTTCTGCCTTCCAGGTTCAAGCAATTCTCCTGCCCCAGCCTCTCAAGTAGCTGGGACTACAGGTGCCTGCCACCACACCCGGCTAATTTTTTTTTTGTATTTTTGGTAGAGACGGGGTTTTACCATGTTAGCCAGGCTGGTCTTGAACTCCTGGCCTCAGGTGATCTGCCTGCCTCAGCCTCCCAAAGTGTTGGGATTACAGGTATGAGTGACCACGCCCAGCTCCTTGGTGTTACTTTTGATATGAATGTTAAATTGAGCACACTGAAGTACAAATCCAGTGAGTTGCCTGCAAATAATCCCTAATTAGTAGAAGTAAGCAAAAATTTAAGTATCACATTAAATCAAACCTGGATCATGTTGGTGTCTGCTAAACTGTAAAGGCTAGAATGAACTCAAGGAGTGTGAACAATTTTCTCCAAAACAAATCTATGTTTTAAAAGAAAGGTAAAGAAAGGCCAGGCACAGTGGCTCCTGCCTGTAATCCCAGCACTTTGGGAGGCAGAGGCAGGCGGATCACAAGGTCAGGAGTTTGAGACCAGCTTGGTCAACATGGTGAAACCTGGTCTCTACCAAAAATATAAAAAATTAGCTGGGCATGGTGGTGGGCGCCTGTAATCCCAGCTACTCAGGAGGCTGAGGCAGGAGAATCGCTTGACCCAGGAGGCGGAGGTTGCTATGAGCTGAGATCACACCACTGCACTGCAGCCTGGGCAACAGAGCAAGAGTCTGTCTCAAAAAAAAAAAGAATATTCCATAACAAACAAAAATTCATCAATAGTTGTCAGTGGCTGTCTTCTAGGGAGAGGGACAAAGCTGGAGGAGAGGTGAAACGAGGCTTTCACTTTTCACTTTTTGTGCAAATAACACCTTATGCAAATATTGTCTTTAATGTTTTCCTCAAGTAATATTCCAGGCTCTACTTTAAATGCTTCAATTGTGACAACTAGTTTTTATACTCATAAAAATTATTTACTCGAGGCGGACAGAATGCTTGAGGCCTAGAGTTCAGTATCAGCCTGGCCAACATGGCGAAAACCCATCTCTATTAAAAATGCCAAAATTAGCTGGGCACGGTGGCACATTCCTGTAACCCAGCTTCTTGGGAGGCTGAGGCATGAGAATCGCTTGACCCTGAGAGATGGAGGTTGCAGTGAGCCAAGATCGCACCACTGCATTCCAGCCTGGGCAATGGAGCAAGACTCTGTCCAAAAAAGGCCGAGTGCAGTGGCTCACACCTGTAATCTCAGCACTTTGGGAGGCTGAGGCAGGTGGATCACAAGGTCAGGAGATTGAGACCATCCTGGCTAACACAGTGAAACCCCGTCTCTACTAAAAAATACAAAAAAATTAGCCCGGCGTGGTGGCAGGCACTTGTAATCCCAGCTAATGACAAGGCTGAGGCAGGAGAATGGCGTGAACCCGGGAGGCTGAGCTTGCAGTGAGCGGAGATTGGCCCACTGCACTCCAGCCTGGGCGACAGAGCAAGATTCTGTCTCAAAAAAAAAAAAAAAAAAAAAAAGGAGGGTTCCAAGATGGCCAAATAGGAACAGCTCCAGTCTACAGCTCCCAGCATGAGCAACACAGAAGATGGGTGATTTCTGCATTTCCAACTGACGTACCGGGTTCATCTCACGGGGGCTTGTCAGACAGTGGGGGCAGGACAATGGGTGCAGCCCACCGAGCGTGAGCCAAAGCAGGGTGAGGCATCGCCTCACCCAGGAAGTGCAAGGGGTCAGGGAATTCCCTTTCCTAGCCAAGGGAAGCCGTGACAGACAGCATGTGGAAAATCGGGTCACTCCCACCTTACTAACACGCTTTTCCAACAGTCTTAGCAAATGGCACACCAGGAGATTATATCCCGCACCTGGCTCAGAGGGTCCCACGCCCAAGCAGCTTCGCTCATTGCTAGCACAGCAGTCTGAGATTGAACTGCAAGGCGGCAGCAAGGCTGGGGGAGGGGCATCGCCATTGCTGAGGCTTGAGTAGGTAAACAAAGCAGCTGGGAAGCACGAACTGGGTGGAGCCCACCTCAGCTCATGGAGGCCTGCCTGCCTCTATAGACTCCACCTCTGGGGGCAGGGCATAGCTGAACAAAAGGCAGCAGAAACCTCTGCAGACTTAAATGTCCCTGTCTGACAGCTTTGAAGAGAGTAATGGTTCTCCAAGCACAGAGTTTGAGATCTCAGAACGGACAGACAGCCTCCTCAAGTGGGTCACTGACGCCCGAGTAGCCTAACTAGGAGACACCACCCAGTAGGGCCAGACTGATACCTCACAGGGCCGGGTACCCCTCTGAGACGAAGCTTTCAAAGGAACGATCAGGCAGTAACATTTGCTGTTCAGCAGTACTCGCTGTTCTGCAGCCTCCGCTGCTGATACCCAGTCAAACAGGGTCTGGAGTGGACCTGCAGCAAACTCCAGCAGACCTGCAGCTGAGGGTCCTGACTGTTAGAAGGAAAACTAACAAACAGAAAAGACATCCACACCAAAACCCCATCAGTACGTCACCATCATCAAAGACCAAAGGTAGATAAAACCACAAAGATGGGGAAAAAACAGAGCAGAAAAGCTGAAAATTCTAAAAATCAGAGCGCCTCTCCCCCTCCAAAGGAATGCAGCTCCTCGCCAGAGGCGCTCTGATTTTTAGAATTTTCAGCTTTTCTGCTCTGTTTCTTCCCCATCTTTGTGGTTTTATCTACCTTGAAAAAAACACAACGGAACAAAGCTGGACAGAGAATGACTTTGACGAGCTGAGAGAAGGCTTCAGACTATCACAAACCCATTACAAAGAAGTTAAAAACCTTGAAAAAAGATTACACGAATGGCTAACTAGAATAACCAATGAAGAGAAGTCCTTAAATAACCTGATGGAGCTCAAAACCATGGCAAGAGAACTACTTGATGAATGCACAAGCTTCAGTAGTCGATTTGATCAACTGGAAGAAAGGGTATCAGTGATTGAAGATCAAATGAATGAACTGAAGTGAGAAGAGAAGTTTAGAAAACAAGAGTAAAAAGAAACGAACAAAGCCTCCAAGAAATATGGGACTATGTGAAAAGACCAAATCTACGTCTGACTGCTGTACCTGAAAATAACGGGGAGAATGGAATCAAGTTGGAAAACACTCTGCAGGATACTATCCAGGAGAACTTCCCCAATCT
This sequence comes from Pan paniscus, assembly GCF_029289425.2. NCBI lineage: Eukaryota > Metazoa > Chordata > Mammalia > Primates > Hominidae > Pan > Pan paniscus. Next base: position 114,391,352 of record NC_073253.2, on the reverse strand, counting down.
AGCAAGGCAGGCCAACATTCAGATTCAGGAAATACAGAGAACGCCACAAAGATACTCCTCGAGAAGAGCAACCCCAAGACACATAATCATCAGATTCACCAAAGTTGAAACGAAGGAAAAAATGTTAAGGGCAGCCAGAGAGAAAGGTCAGGTTACCCACAAAGGGAAGCCCATCAGACTAACAGCTGATCTCTCGGCAGAAACTCTACAAGCCAGAAGAGAGTAGGGGCCAATACTCAACATTCTTAAAGAAAAGAATTTTCAACCCAGAATTTCATATCCAGCCCAACGAAGCTTCATAAGTGAAGGAGAAATAAAATCCTTTACAGACAAGCAAATGCTGAGAGATTTTGTTGTCACCACCAGGCCTGCCCTAAAAGAGCTCCTGAAGGAAGCACTAAACATGAAAAAGAACAACCAGTACCAGCCACTACAAAAACATGCCAAATTGTAAAGACCATCAATGCTAGGAAGAAACTGCATCAACTAACAAGCAAAATAACCAGCCAACATCATAATGACAGGATCAAAGTCACACATAACAATATTAACCTTAAATGTAAATGGGCTAAATGCTCCAGTTAAAAGACACAGACTGGCAAATTGCATAAAGAGTTAAGACCCGTGAGTGTGCTATGTTCAGGAAACCCATCTCATGTGCAGAGACACACATAGGCACAAAATAAAGGGATGGAGGAGATCTACCAAGCAAATAGAAAACAAAAAAAGGCAGGGGTTGCAATCCTAGTCTCTGATAAAACAGACTTTAAACCAACAAAGATCAAAAGAGACAAAGAAGGCCATTACATAATGGTAAAGGGATCAATTCAACAAGAAGAGCTAACTATTCTAAATATATATGCACCCTATACTGGAGCACCCAGATTCATAAAGCAAGTCCTTAGAGACCTACAAAGAGACTTAGACTCCCACACAATAATAATGGGAGACTTTAACACCCCACTGTCAACATTAGACAGATCAACGAGAAAGAAAGTTAACAAGGATACCCAGGAATTGAACTCAGCTCTGCACCAAGCGGACCTAATAGACATCTACAGAACTTGCCACCCCAAATCAACAGAATATACATTCTTCTCAGCACCACATCACACTTGTTCCAAAAATGACCACACAGTTGGAAGTAAAGCCCTCCTCTGCAAGTGTAAAAGCACATAAATTATAACAAACTGTCTCTCAGACCACAGTGCAATCAAACTAGAATTCAGGATTAAGAAACTCACTCAAAACCACTCAACTACATGGAAACTGAACAACCAGCTCCTGAATGACTACTGGGTACAAAACGAAATGAAGGCACAAAGAAGGATGTTCTTTGAAACCAATGAGAACAAAGACACAACATACCAGAATCTCTGGGACACAATTAAAGCAGTATGTAGAGGGAAATTTATAGCAGTAAATGCCCACAAGAGAAAGCAGGAAAGATCTAAAACTGACATCCTACCATCTCAATTAAAAGAACTAGTGAAGCAAGAGCAAACACATTCAAAAGCTAGCAGAAGGAAATAACTAAGATCAGAGCAGAACTGAAGGAGACAGAGACACAAAAAACCCTTCAAAAATCAATGAATCCAGGAGCTGGTGTTTTAAAAATATCAACAAAATTGATAAACCACTAGCAAGACTAATAAAGAAGAAAAGAGAGAAGAATCAAAGAGACGCAATAAAAAATGATAAAGGGGATATCACCACTGATCCCACAGAAATGCAAACTACCATCAGAGAATACTACAAATACCTCTACACAAATAAACTAGAAAATCTAGAAGAAATGGATAAATTCCTGGACATATACACCCTCCCAAGACTGAACCAGGAAGAAGTTGAATCTCTGAATAGACCAGTAATGGGCTCTGAAATTGAGGCAATAATTAATAGCCTACGGATCAAAAAAAGTCTAGGACCAGACAGATTCAGAGCCAAATTCTACCAGAGGTACAAGGAGGAGCTGGTACCATTCCTTCTGAAACTACTGCAATTGATAGAAAAAGGGAATCCTCCCTAACTCATCTTATGAGGCCAGCATCATCCTGATACCAAAGCCTGGCACAGACAAAACCAAAAAAGATAATTTTAGACCAATATCCCTGATGAACATTAATGCAAAAATCCTCAATAAAATACTGGCAAACCAAATCCAGCAGCACATCAAAAAGCTTATCCACCACGATGAGGTCGGCTTCATCCCTGGGATGCAAGGCTAGTTCAACATACGCAAATCAATAAATGTAATCTGTCACATAAACAGAACCAATGACAAAAACTACATGATTATCTCAATAGATGCAGAAAAGGCCTTTGACAAAATTCAACAGCCCTTCATGCTAAAAACTCTCAACAAATTAGGTATTGATGGGACGTATCTCAAAATAATTAGAGCTATTTACGACAAACCCACAGCCGATATCATACTGAATGGACAAAAACTGGAAGCATTCCCTTTGAAAACTGGCACAAGACAGGGATACCCTCTCTCACCACTCCTATTCAACACAGTGTTGGAAGTTCTGGCCAGGGCAATCAGGCAGGAGAAGGAAATAAAGGGTATTCAGATAGGAAAAGAGGAAGTCAAATTGTCCCTGTTTGCAGATGACATGATTGTATATTTAGAATATCCAATCATCTCAGCCCAAAATCTCCTTAAGCTGATAAGCAACTTCAGCAAAGTCTCAGGATATAAAATCAATGTGCAAAAATCACAAGCATTCTTATATACCAATAACAGACTAACAGCTAAATCATGAGTGAACTCCCATTCAGGATTGCTTCAAAGAGAATAAAATACCTAGGAATCCAACTTACAAAGGATGTGAAGGACCTCTTCAAGGAGAACTACAAACCACTGCTCAATGAAATAAGAGGCCAAACAAACGGAGGAACATTCTATGCTCATGGATAGGAAGAATCAATACTGTGAAAATGGCCATACTGCCCAAGGTAATTTATAGATTCCATGCCATCCCCATCAAGCTACCAATGACTTTCTTCACAGAATTGGAAAAAACTACTTTAAAGTTCATATGGAACCAAAAAAGAGCCCGCATCGCCAAGTCAATCCTAAGCCAAAAGAACAAAGCTGGAGGCATCACGCTACCTGACTTCAAACTATACTACAAGGCTACAGTAACCAAAACAGCATGGTACTGGCACCAAAACAGAGATATAGACCAATGGAACAGAACAGAGCCCTCAGAAATAATACCACACATCTACAACCATCTTATCTTTGACAAACCTGAGAAAAACAAGCAATGGGGAAAGGATTCCCTATTTAATAAATGGTGCTGAGAAAACTGGCTAGCCATATGTAGAAAGTTGAAACTGGATCCCTTCCTTATACCTTATACAAAAATTAATTCAGGATGGATTAAAGACTTAAATGTTAGACCTAAAACCATAAAATCCCTAGAAGAAAACCTAGACAATACCATTCAGGACATAGGCATGGGCAAGGCATGTCTAAAACACCAAAGGCAATGGCAACAAAAGACAAAATTGACAAATGGGATCTAATTAAACTAAAGAGCTTCTGCACAGCAAAGAAACTACCATCAGAGTGAACAGGCAACCTACAGAATGGGAGAAAATTTTTGCAATCTACTCATCTGACAAAGGGCTAATATCCAGACTCTACAAAGAACTCACACAAATTTACAAGCAAAAAACAAACAACCCCATCAAAAAGTGGGTGAAGCATATGAACAGACACTTCTCAAAAGAAGACATTTATGCAGCCAACAGACACATGAAAAAATGCTCATCGTCACTGGCCATCAGAGAAATGCAAATCAAAACCACAATGAGATACCACCTCACATCAGTTAGAATGGCGATCATTAAAAAGTCAGGAAACAACAGGTGCTGGAGAGGATGTGGAGAAACAGGAACACTTTTACACTGTTGGTGGGACTGTAAACTAGTTCAACCACTGTGGAAGACAGTGTGGCGATTCCTCGAGGATCTAGAACTAGAAATACCATTTGACCCAGTCATCCCATTACTGGGTATATACCCAAGGGAATATAAATCATGCTGCTATAAAGACACATGCACACGTATGTTTATTGCGGCACTATTCACAATAGCAAAGACTTGGAACCAACCCAAATGTCCATCAATGATAGACTGGATAAAGAAAATGTGGCACATATACACCATGGAATACTATGCAGCCATAAAAAAGGATGAGTTCATGTCCTCTGTGGGGACATGGATGAAGCTGGAAACCATCATTCTCAGCAAACTATCGCAAGGACAAAAAACCAAACACCACATGTTCTCTCTCATAGGTGGGAATTGAACAATGAGAACACTCGGACACAGGAAGGGGAACATCACGTACCGGGGCCTGTTGTGGGGTGGGGCAAGGGGAGAGGGACAGCATTAGGAGATATACCTAATGTAAATGACAAGTTAATGGGTGCAGCACACCAACATGGCACATGTATACATATGTAACAAACCTGCACGTTGTGCACATGTAACCTAGAACTTAAAGTATAATAAAAAAAAAAAATTACTAAAATAATAAGTCCTGGCTAGGTACAGTGGCTCATGCCTGTAATCTCAGCACTTTAGGAGGCCAAGGCAGGTGGAACTCTTGAGCCCAGGAGTTCGAGACCAGCCTAGAAACATGGTGAAACTGAGTACCTACTGAAAATACAAACAATTAGCTGGGCATGGTCATATGCACCTATAGTCCCAGCTACTTGGGAGCCTGAGATGCGAGAATCACCTGGCCTTGGGAAGCCAAGGTTGCAGTGAAGCATGTTTGTGCCACTGCACTCCAATGTGGGTAATGGGAGTGATTCCTCATCTCAAAAATAATAAGTACTTAAATCTTCAAATTCATAGGCAGACCCAGATATTCTAGATCTCTTAGTCTAATAGTACATATTTGACTACAGAGATAAGTTTCTTAATTCTCCCAGTAATAACTTTTACATATTTCTGCCCTCTTTATGGAATTGGCTCCAAAGATCAAGTACCAAACACAAAGATTTTAAGAATATACGATAATTATAAAATACTACTTTTAGAGGTTGGGCATGGTGGCTCATGCTGGTAATGTCCCAGCATTTTGGGAGGCCAAGGCAAGAAGATTGCTTGAGGCCAAGAGTTTGAGACCAGCCTGGGTAACACAGTGAGACTCCATGCCTATAAAAAATAAAAATTAAAAAAATACAAGACTATATCTGTAGTACTAACCTTTATTAAGTAACAGTTCAAATATCAATTTTTGAATAAACTAATAATGAACTTCAATGCCTTATCAAGATCCTAAATCACAAGTCAAGTCATGGCCTTAAAGGGCAAACAAACAGAAATCAGTGAGCTTGCTACAGTGAAAAATAGGCCTCTCCCTCTCCCTCTCCCTCCCCCTCCCCCTCCCTCTCCCTCTCCCCTTTCCACAGTCTCCCCTCTCCCTCTTTCCACGATCTCCCTCTGAGGCCGAGCCAAAGCTGGACTGTACTGCTGCCATCTCGGCTCACTGCAGCCTCCATGCCTGATTCTCCTGCCTCAGCCTGCCGAGTGCCTGAGATTGCAGGTGCGCGCCGCTACGCCTGACTGGTTTTCATATTTTTTTGGTGGAGACGGGGTTTCGCTGTGTTGGCCGGGCCGGTCTCCAGCTCCTAACCGCAAGTGATCCGCCAGCCTCGGCCTCCCGAGGTGCCGGGATTGCAGACGGAGTCTTGTTCACTCAGTGCTCAATGGTGCCCAGGCTGGAGTGCAGTGGCGTGATCTCCGCTTGCTACAACCTCCACCTTCCAGCCGCCTGCCTTGGCCTCCCAAAGTGCCGAGATTGCAGCCTCTGCCCGGCCGCCACCCCGTCTGGGAAATGAGGAGCGTCTCTGCCTGGCCGCCCATCGTCTGGGATGTGAGGAGCCCCTCTGCCTGGCTGCCCAGTCTGGAAAGTGAGGAGCGTCTCTGCCCGGCCGCCATCACATCTAGGATGTGAGGAGCGTCTCTGCCCGGCCGCCCATTGTCCGAGATGTGGGGAGCGCCTCTGCCCTGCCGCCCTGTCTGGGATGTGAGGAGCGCCTGTGCCCGGCCGCGACCCCGTCTGGGAGGGGAAGAGCGTCTCTGCCCGGCGGCCCCGTCTGAGAAGTGAGGAGACCCTCTGCCTGGCAACCGACCCGTCTGAGAAGTGAGGAGCCCCTCCGCCCGGCAGCCACCCCATCTGGGAAGTGAGGAGCATCTCCGCCCGGCAGCCACCCCGTCCGGGAGGGAGGTGGGGTGGTCAGCCCCCTGCCCGGCCAGCCGCCCCGTCCGGGAGGTGAGGGGCGCCTCTGCCCGGCCGCCCCTACTGGGAAGTGAGGAGCCCCTCTGCCCGGCCAGCCGCCCCCTCCGGGAGGGAGATGGGGGGGGTCAGCCCCCCGCCAGGCCAGCCGCGCCATCCGGCAGGGAGGTGGGGGCGTCAGCCCCCCGCCTGGCCAGCTGCCCCGTCCGGGAGGTGACGGGCGCCTCTGCCCGGCCACCCCTACTGGGAAGTGAGGAGCCCCTCTACACCACCCCCTCTGGGAGGTGTACCCAACAGCTCATTGAGAACGGGCCAGGATGACAATGGCGGTTTTGTGGAATAGAAAGGGGGGAAAGGTGGGGAAAAGATTGAGAAATCGGATGGTTGCCGTGTCTGTGTAGAAAGAAGTAGACATGGGAGACTTTTCATTTTGTTCTGTACTAAGAAAAATTCTTCTGCCTTGGGATCCTGTTGATCTGTGACCTTACCCCCAACCCTGTGCTCTCTGATACATGTGCTGTGTCCACTCAGGGTTAAATGGATTAAGGGCGGTGCAAGATGTGCTTCGTTAAACAGATGCCTGAAGGCAGCATGCTCGTTAAGAGTCATCACCACTCCCTAATCTCAAGTACCCAGGGACACAAACACAGCGGAAGGCCGCAGGGTCCTCTGCCTAGGAAAACCAGAGACCTTTGTTCACTTGTTGATCTGCTGACCTTCCCTCCACTATTGTCCTATGACCGTGCCAAACCCCCCTCTGCGAGAAACACCCAAGAATGATCAATAAAAAATAAAAAAAAATAAAAAATAAAAAAAGAAAAAAAGAAAAATAGGCTAAGACAGTCACCTCCAATATTTTACTTATTTGAAAACTAAAAGTATAACTTAGTTGTTATAAAATCAATCTATTCAATTTCAGAAACATGTTTTGAACAATGTTTCATTACCTGTAGCTGGGTTGATGCTGGCTGCAATATGAAAGTGGCAAAGTGCATTGGCATGCAGTGGAGTGTTCCTGTGAACATGATGAGGATCCTGCTGATGTGGTAGATATCCCGTATGTGCTACAAGTGCAAGTGATCTCCTCCGACCTCTACGAAAATGTCTCAGATTTACCTGTGTGAATAGAAACAAAACTAATACCTATATTGTCAAAAGTCATACACGTATAGGTTATATAATGATTGTCAGAAGTTACATATATCCTAGCTCAGAACATTTTACATGTTTTATATGTAAAAACGCCTTTTAACATTTTATATGTAAAAACACCTTTCAATATTTTGGTATAGCAAATTTGAATCCTGAAGAATAAAGTTATGACTTAAAGTACCTGGCTGTTCTCTTAATACTCACACAGTGTTTTGCAATTTTTATTAGGCTTATTTTCTTAAAATGTATTTCCTAAAATCAAATGTTAAAAATTTTTTTCCCAATACTATTGTTTGTGACTGATATCTCTACATACACTGTCTTTTGTCTATAGCTAACTCCTTGTGACCACATAGTATTAAATAATATTACCACTGCACATGGGACATTTCATAATTTACAAAGCATTTTCATAGAGATCATCCCATTTGATGCCATGAGGCAGGCAGTGCAAATATTGTTATTCCCATCTTTCATATGATAAAATGGTCTATATAGAACCCAAGATCATCTAGCTAAGAAGAGGCAGGGCAAAAGGTAGAACAAGTCTTCAGATTCCTGGTCAGTAACTTCTTTCAGCTATTACTACATGTAACCATTCTATTCGTTGTTGAATCAATACAGAATTTATTATATTCTGAGGCATCAGAATACTATTCAAATTAGAAAAATTGTTGCTGCATAATCATACAAAGCATTCAAAGATAAATTGTTTCAAAATCACTTCTGTTTTCAGGGCCGGGCATGGTGGCTCACGCCTGTGATCCCAGCACTTTGGGAGGCCAAGGCAGTCAGATCACTTGAGGCCAGGAGTTCGAGACCAACCTGTGTGGGAGGATTACTTGAGCCAACATGGCAAAACCCCATCTCCACTTTAAATACAAAAATTAGCCAGGAGTGGTGGCACACACCTGTAATCCCAGCTACTCAGGAGGCTGAGGAGGGAGAACTGCTTGAACCCAGGAAGCAGAGGTTGCAGTGAGCTGGTATTGCCCCACTACACTCCATCCTGGGTGACAGACAGAGACTCTGTCTCAAAAAACAACAACAAAACAACTCCCCCACCCAAAAAAAAAAAATCCACAAGAAATAAAATCACTTCGTTTTCAATATTAAGAAAATAATAGGCCGAGCGCCATGGCTTATGCCTGTAATCCCAGTCCTTTGGGAGGCCGAGGCAGGTAGATCACTTGAGGTCAAGAGTTCGAGACCAGCCCTGGCAAACACGGTAAAGCCCTCCCCCTATTAAAAATACAAAAATTAGCTGGGCGTGGTGATGCACACCTGTAATTCCAGCTACTCAGGAGTCTAAGGCCAGGAATACCGTGAGCCAAGATCATGCCACTGCACTCCAGCCTGGTTGACAGAGTGAGAATCTGTCTCAGAAAAAAAAAAAAAAAAAATTGGAAGAATCGGTATTACTATTCTACTATTGTTTCTCAGCCTTTAGGGTACAATCAAATGTATTACTATTCTACCTTTAGCGTGTCCAAAAATCAAAAATTGACTTTTACTTTCAATATTAATTTGTAAAGACCCCAAGTTCTGGGGGTGGGGTGGGTTTTCTAAAGATAAAATGGTAGAAGAACAGAATAGGATAAACTACTCAAGCTCTAAGAAAGAAAAAATAAGTTATTTTCAGAGTTAAATCTCTGCATTCTCAGATTTTACTTCATGTTACTTCAGCTAAGTCAAATGTAATCATCCTTTTATCATCATCAGTAAACCTAAGAGTAACTTCATAATTATAGGTAGTTTTGTGTTCCAGACAAAATCTAGATAAAAATATGTTTTTTGAACCAAATAGAACTGAAAATTTTCTAAGAATTATTTTCCTAGGATATAGATTTTTTTATAACATTACTGTGTTACCAAAAAGGCAATGTACCAAAGGTTTTAAAACTTGTAGTAAGTAATGTAACAAAAACACTCACTTCTAAAGCATTTTGAACTCGTTCTTTACTGGAAGCATTTCTCTTGAAGTTATTTGTTAAATTAATAGATTCAGTCCAGTGGCTGCAGTCACCTCCGTATAGCAAACAATCATTTGGTAAAAATGTCTCTACCCAAAGACGACACACATTATCTTTGCAGCAAGTCAACAGTACATTACATACAGAAGCCCTAAGGAATGAAAAGATTTTAGAAGCAAAAATACAAATTTCACATAGTATCACAGAAATTCTACAACGTTTCTGTAATTACTTAAATGTACCAACTAAGGTACCAATGAAGAAAATATCAATATGTACAGATTTCATCACAGCAAATGCTTGCCAACCTATTTCTTTTCTGCCTAGAATTCAGTAGTTCTTGTTTCAATAAGGTTGCCAAATGTTCTTTCTTTTTTTTAAGAGATGTGGTCTCACTATGTTGCCCAGGGTGCTCTCAAACTCCTGGATTCAAGCAATCCTCTGGCTCAAGTAATCCTCCCGCCTCATCCTGGGATTACAGGTGTGTGCCACCATCCCAGCACTCAATAAGATTCTTTTTACATCTAAAAAAACAAAGACTGAGATTAAGCCACAATCTCTCAGTTGACACACAAGAAATAACCACATCTTCTAATAAAATTTTCTGATTTATTGAGTGGATAGTTCTTTGAATTATATCATATGCTTCATTTCTACTTCCTATAAAGGCACCTGCACACTGTCACAAAAAGCTACAGTAACTACTGAGTACACTTATTCTGTCCTTACCTAACAGATGCCCAAAGCAGTGAAATGCAAGAATTGAATATTCATGATAAAGTACTAAACACTTCCCCCTCCTTAGTCATCCTTGACTTTCAGTTAATTTCCTTTTTGCCACCTCCTTAAAATAAAAGCAAAAATCAATTACATATATGTTAATAAGTCCCACAAGCAACAAGAGCTCAAAGGCTGAAACCCTATCAACAAGGACTACCTTCCATCAGGGAATTCAGTAAGTTTAGAAGAAAGAAAGAAAAAGTCACAATATTTTGTAGTAGTAACTTGTTCCAGCATACGTATCTGATTTTTAAAAACGGAACAATCAGCAGGTTTTATCAGTAACTCAGTGAGTTAAAGTAAATGAGAAATCAAAATATTGTCTAGTAGCCACTTTGTTAAACTTACCTAACTGACTAAAAAAGAAGTTGCAGAAGAGAAGGGAGAACAGCATAATTTGTATTGGTTGCTCTCTCCTTCTCCTTCCCTCCTCCATTCTTGCATCTCTCTCCCTCTGGCGCCCTCTCCTCTTTCTGTCTACTTCCTTGTTTTCTTCTCCCTTTCTACCTCCTCTCCGGGCTTCTCTCTCCCACCATTCTTTGCTTTCACAGCCTTTCCAGGCCACCTTCCCTTTCTACCTCTCTCCTTCTGTCCCCTACCTCTCCCTTCCTACCATCTTTTTCCTTTCCTTCCCCAACCCCTTGTTTCTCCTCCTTTCCCCATCCTCACACCCATCTCCCTCCATTTTTTCTCACTCTCTTTTCTCTATCCCTGTCCTGGCTATAGCTACACTATAGCTCAAAACATCTAGTCAGCAAAATTCATAGAACAGTGAAAAGGTAGGGAAAAAATGCCACATGGTGTGGCCAAGTTGAAAATGGCCATACAGTACAAAATGGGATTTCTGGCTGCGCACATGGCTCATGCTTGTAATTCCAGCACTTTGGGAGACTGAGGCAGGCAGATCGCCTGAGCTCAGGAGTTCAAGACAAGCCTGGGCAACATGGCAAAACCCCATCTCTACAAAAAATCCAAAAAGAAAAAAATATATTAGCCCAGCATGGTGGCACACACCTGTAGTCCCCGCTATTTGAGACGCTGAGGCGGGAGGATCACTTGAGCCCAGGAGGCAGACGTTGCAGTGAGCCATGACTGGGGCACTGCGCTCCAGTCTGGGTGATAAAGCAAGACCCTGTCTCAAAACTAAACAAAACAAAAACACATAAAAAACAAACAAAAATAGGGAATTTATACCTGTATTTAAGTAATAGGTCTCTATAACCTACTAAAATTCAGTATTACATTAACTCTTTCCAGAACTACAGAAAAAAAAAAGAAGATACTGAGGATATGTATGTGTGTGTACTGTGTGCTTTGGTGGTTAAACTTATAGCTGTTTCAAAGAAGAATAAGGTAGGGTATTAACCTACTCTCTCTTTTCCTCAGATATGCTGGGTGTAGTCAAATAAACATACAAGAACTCATGATATATCCTCTTAATAAAGCTATTTTTTAAAAGAAGAAAACCAGGGAAGACATACTAGAAGGTACAAGACGACAGAGTATTTATGTAAAAATATAAACAAACAACAATCTGGAGAAAACAGATGACAGAATTAGACACAAAACACAAAGAAAAAGAAAATATGTACAACTCTGTGACTTAAAGACATCTGATATGGAGTAAACTATCCCAGCTTAAACTCCTTTAATACGGCTCTTATCCTAAGCATCAAACATAGTTGAGCCACAGCCAGAGATGTGCAGGCCAGAGACGATTTAATATTACTCTAATCTTCATAGGCTCAGAAGTCCTGTAACTATGGACTCTCAAAAGTGAGAGAAGCAATCAAAGTAACAAAGATGATGTTCCCTTAATATGTGGGGGGAAATGACCAATCCACTGACCTAGGCATATATTTGCTTGTTTTACGCCAGGAAAATCCATTTACTGCTCGAGGATGGGCCAGATACACAAAAGAAAAGTCAATTTCTCCTTGGGATTGTTTTTCTGAACTTCCATCTGGAGAAGTAACAGCTGTCCGCCAGTTTTCTACATTATACCATACCTTCAAAAGACAGTCATCCTAAGGAAAAAAAAAACAAAACAGAAAATCATGGAGATCAGAATTAAAGATTAAATCAAATAGCAAAAGTAAGAATTTTCTCCCCAATGGCAAGAACTTGGGGATGGGAAGAGACGTTGAGCACAGAGGAATTAAGAAAATTCTGATTCTGGCACTTTTCTATTAGCATTGCCTAACTGTGCTTTAAAAACTGAAGTGTGTGAATGTGTGTATTCTGTGTTCAAGAAAAATGCTTACTAATTACTAGAGTATGGGGAATGGAGTCATTCAGGAAACACTGAAAGATAAAATTAAGGACGTCTTTTCCAGTAAGCCAAATATTAAATAAGTAATCAACACCACTAGCAGACTTATGAAGACTGCTAATTATTGAAAAAAAGAGATACTTTTCATGAATTTTCATGTGACTTTTCAAAGAAAATGTTGATGGTGAAAAAAATGAGTTAATATATAAATACTATATAAAATATTCTTTGTACAATCAAATTTATAGTCATAATTGGGGAAATAAAGGAAAAGCAAAGGGGACTAGAATGTACCAGGTACTGCTTTTAAGCTATAACTGAGTTCCCACCTGTAAAGTCAATCAGAATAAACAGCTCAACTTCTCTCCTAAAAAACAAAAACCTTACTGTGGTTTTAGAGTATCTTACACTCTTAGTTTGCAGAATGCTTTGAGCCATGAGAACAATAATTTGACTTATTAGCAGCTCATGAAATGCTCTATGAACCAATGAATAAAAATAACTTCAAAGAAATACATTGCTTTAAAATAGACAGGTAATAAAGTATGCACACTAAAGAAATGGTTACTAGTATCTTTCTAGAAAGCCTATGAAGTCTTATATATTAAAAACAGCCTAATACACATCAGCTAAAAGGTAATATAAATCGAAGCTATGCTTTATTGATTGTATACTACATGAAAGGCACTGTGCCGCTCACTCTATACTGCATATATTGTCTAAATTAATCCTACGATTAATGACCTATGAGGTAGGTGTTTTTATCCTCATATTACACATGAGAAAAGAAAGGCTCAATAAGATTAACTTGCCCAAGGTGATAAAGCTGGTAAATGGCAGATTTATATCCAGATCTGCCCCTAAGTCTATGTAATTTCAATTATATCACACAGTCTTTTAACACCACAATAATGGAGTCAATTTTTGCTATTTCAAATTTTTAATGGCCGGGCATGGTGACTCACGCCTATAATCTCAGCACTTTGGGAGGCCGAGGTGGGCGGATCACGAGGTCAGGAGTTCAAGACCAGCCTGGCCAAGATGGTGAAATCCCGTCTCTATTAAAAAATACAAAAATTAGACGGACATAGTGGTGTGTGGCTATAGTCCCAGCTACTTGAGAGGCTGAGGCAGGAGAATCGCTTGAACCTGGGAGGCAGAGGCTGCAGTGAGCCAAGATCGTGCCACTGCACTCCAGTCTGGATGATAGAGTGAGTCTCCACCTCAAAACAAACAAACAAAAAAACAAATTTTTAATGGAAACTATTATTTTCAAGTTAAATAAATAAAAGAATGAAGCCAGTTGATGTTTTTAAAGTTTCAAAGTAAACTATAAACACATAATTTGGCAATAGCATTTTCAAAATTTACCTTCCCAGCAGTGGCAAAAAATTCTCCATCTGGTGAAAATTTCATTAAATGAACTTGGGAAGCAGTTCTGTAAATTAAACAGATAAGGAATAATTTGCAATGAAAACTAAAAAGAAAAAGTTCAATATTCTCAAAATTATAAATCAGCAATTGGTTCAAAAGACAGAAAATGTTATAAGTTTCACACTCACATCTTTGTGTACCTGAAAAATGAACTAGTTAGTAAGATAAATTTTAAATATAAAAACATACACCCATAGACTCATGGAAGGAATGGCTTGTCAAAATCTTTAAAGCCTAAAACAAAAGTTGTAACTTTCATTCCCTTAGAATGAGAGAGAATGGTTTCATTTTTTAAATCTGAAAATCTAGTTTCCAGAACCATGGATCCCTATATGCCAACATACATTTTCATGGATAATATATAATAAGTTTGCCTTAGGGTAATACTTACCTAATTAAAGATTATGTGTGGGTTAACAGGGGACTTGCAACAATTAGGGATTCAGCCTACCAGCTTCACCTATATACTTGGTAGATACTTGCCTTTTCTTCTGAAAGGAACTTTGGTTCATTTCTCTTCATTGCCTTCCCTTACAGCTACTCATATATACTGATCTCAAGACACTCACCACTATCACTGCTTTCCTTTTCTTTGCCCAAATTCATGATTAGATAGGTCAATTCTAAATTTATTTATAAAGATATCCAAAGAGGAATTCTGTCACATTTCATTTCAGATACAAATAACTTTTTTTTCTGATTTTAAGCATAATACATTACAGAAAAGTTGATACAGGTAGATAAAAACCAAATGAAATCATTTACATTTTTCATCAGTACCACCACATCCTTTCCTTGGACAAAGCCAATGTTAACATTTTAATACATAAACTTCCAAATCCTTCTCTCCACTCTCTCTACTTTCTGCAGGAAAAGGTGGGAGAAGTAGGGCTAGAAACTGAAGTCACACTTATCACCCACTAAAAAAATATGTCATGGGCTGGGCACAGTGGCTCACGCCTGTAATCCCAGCACTTTGGGAGCCTGAAGTGGGCAGACCACAAGGTCAGGAGTTCGAGACCAGCCTGGCCAACATGATGAAACCCCATCTCTACTAAAAATACAAAAAATTAGCCAGGCGTGGTGGCACGCCCCTGTAATCCCAGCTACTTGGAAGGCTGAGGCAGAAGAATTGCTTGAACCCAGGAGGTAGAGGTTGCAGTGAGCCAAGATCACACCACTATACTCAGCCTGGGTGACAGAGCAAGACTCCATCTCGAACAACAACAACAACAAAAATATGTCATGAACATCTTTGCATATAGATGCAAAAGATGTGTATATGTGTGCAGGTGTACAGATCTACATTATTACTTTACTGGCTTATATTCCACTGTATATGTTTACATATATATACATACAATGATTTCAAATAATTTTTCACTGCTGTTTTCTAATTTTTGCTGCAACAACAACAACAAAAAAGAGAAGTGAACATGCCTGCACACACATTTTTAGAACATCTGGTTAATCCTAAGGATATCCTTAAGACAAAATACTATTATTATTTTTTTCTTTTTTTTACTGAGATGGAGTCTCACTCTATTGCCCAGGCTGGAGTGCAGTGGTGTGATCTCAGCTCATTGTAACCTCCGCCACCGGGTTCAAGCTATTCTCATGCCTCAGCCTCCCAAGTAGCTGGGATTACAGGCATGCACCACCACGCCTGGCTAATTTTTGTATTTTTAGTAGAGACGGGGTTTCGCCGTGGTGGCCAGGCTGGTCTTGAATTGCCGACCTCAGGTGATCCACCCACCTCGGCCTCCCAAAGTGTTCAGATTACAGGCGTGAGCCACCGAATCCAGCCTACAGCTCTTTCTAAAGAATTATTTATGCAAAATTCTGTTCCCTTTCTACATGTTAACCCATTACCTATCTGAGGGGTGCAAAATACATGGAACGAGCTCCTTTGAAATCTCCTCTGTAAATTCTACATATGGGACGTCTGCCTTACTTTGGTATGTGATATTTATGCTATCACCACTTCATATAAACCTAGTCAGTTTCACTTAAATCCTGTTACACCAGTTTACTGGTTTATTTTCTATCTACCCCTATCTGTTCATTGCAATATTCTAAGCATCTTTAAAGCTGACTGCAACCATTCAACAAATATTTGTTGAATGAAGGAATGAAACCTGGAAATCTTATTTAAAGGATATGAAAAAAATTAAGCCTGTTGAATCATACTTCCAAAATGTGCTCTAGAAAGATATTATCAGGCCGAGCACGGTGGCTCATGCCTGTAATCCCAGCACTTTGGGAGGCTGAGGCAGGCAGATCACGAGGTCAGGAGATTGAGACCATCATGGCTAACATGGTGAAACCCCGTTTCCACTAAAAACACAAAAAATTAGCCGGGCGTGGTGGTAGAGCGCCTGTAGTCCCAACTACTTGGGAGGCCGAGGCAGGAGAATGGTATGAACCCGGGAGGCGGAGCTTGCAGTGAGCCGAGATCACACCACTGCATTCCAGGCTGGGCGACAGAGCGAGACTTCGTCTCAAAAAAAAAAAAAATAAAGATAATATCAACTGTACTCCCTTATTGACAGTATACAAGAGCACCTATTTCTCTAAACACTATTAGATAAGATTCATCCTTTTTCTGAACATTTCACATTCTTGATTTCAAGTGAGATCACCTCTTATTGCACTTATTTTTAATATGTGCTATACCTTGTTAAAATTTTCTCTCCATTGCCCAATGTTGCTTACTATTGTTATACCTGTTCTTTTCTAACTAATTTAAGGCCTACTTTTAAAAACGCATTTGCCCAAAACTGCACATATTTCTCCTCATGTTTGTGTTTCTTCCCTTATGGACAATTTGCTTTATAGAAATGTTTTATTGATACGGTTAGAACTATTAATTTTTCCTATCCTATCCATTTCCAGTTTGGGTGTCATTCTTAGTCTTTCCCTAACTCTAAAGCAGCATTTCTTGTCGAACAGCAATATAACATAAATGACAAATGTTAGCCAAATATGTAATTTTAAATTTCCTATCAGCCACATTTTTAAAAAAAGTTAAAACACGCAAAATTAATATTTTTTATTTAACCTAATATATAAAAACATCATTTCAACATTTTTTTTAAACGTTAGAGATATTTTACACTATTTTTAATACTAAATTTTTGAAGTCCAGCACATCTCAATTTGGACTAGTTGCATTTCAAGTGCTCAATAATAACATGTAATTAGTGGCTACCATACTGGACAATGTAGCTCTAAAATATAAAATTTCACCTGTATTTTCCTCTAATATTTTTGTTTCATTTTATAGAAATTTTTTCCATCTCACATTTGTTTTGGTATCAGGTATGAAAGACTCTAATTTAATTTCCCGTCTACAGAGCTAGCTAGTTTTCCCTGCTATAAAAGACTATCTTAAGGCTGAGCACAGTGGCTCACACCTGTAATGCCAGCACTTTGGGAGGCTGAGGCGGGCAGATCACCTGAGGTCAGGAGTTCAAGACCAGCCTGGCCAACATGGTGAAACCCCGTCTCTACTAAAAATACAAAAATTAGCCAGATGTGGTGGCGCGTGCCTATAATCCCAGTGCCTCAGGAGGCTGAGGCAGGAGAATTGCTTGAACCAGGGAGGTGGAGGTTGCAGTAAGCCTCACATCATTGCACTCCAGAGTCTAATCCTGGATCCTAATCTGTCTGTTCCTACATCAATAACAAAATGCTTGATCATCTGTGGCATTAGAATTCATTGTACTATACTGTATATCTTTATTCTTCTTTTCTTTCAGAATTTCTCTGACTTTCCCATATTTGTCCTTTTAAGTAGAGTTTAGAACTATGCTTAATAGAAATTCCACTCAGATTCTGGCAGGGATTATGTTCAATATATAGATTATGTGGGAAAAATAGATTTCTTCACAATAGGAAGTCTTCCATTCAAAAGCATGAAAGTCATCTATCTTTTCATATAATTTGGCAAGTTTGTATTTAATGGTCTTCATGTAAGCCTTACACATTTGTTTCTTCCTATTTTATTTGACATTTTTAAAAAATGTATTTGTAGAACACGGGAAATAGAGAATTATCTGTGTATAAGAAAAAGCATATCATAGACTAAAAATCAATACTTTTTATGTCAGTGTGGTTTTACACAACTAAAATACATTTATAATAAAACCACATAGAACAACTGGTTTATCAGTTTACTCCCCTGATTAATTGCTTACTTGCAATGCCAAATGCATTTCCAATCTCCAAAGTTAAGATCTGTTTTATTTAAATTTTCATCTTCAGTTGGCTTCTCCAAGTTAGTATTGGACCAGAGTTGCAAATAGCTGGAACCAGTTAAAAGACGACTGCCTAAAAAAAAATTATTCATCATTTATTATTTAGGTATTTAATAGTGACTTAATTTACATGCTCAAGAATTTCATATAAAACAACTTCTAAAAAAAAGTCAAATATCAAAAAAAATTTTGAAGAACGGAGGAGAAGGCTGTATTTTAATTTCATTAAAATAGCTTGAGATAGAAAGGAAGAAATCTTATAATCTCTCATTTAACAAGTATTTAATGAGCATCTTCTTTGTCCCAGGCACTGTGCTAGACATTGGAAATACAATGACAAACAAAACATTGTCGTTTTTCATGAGTTCATATTTCAGCAGAAAGACATGGAAATATGATACCATGTAGAAGTGTTACATACATGACAGAAATGCATGCAAAGCTTTATGGAAGCCCACAGGAAGGAGACATTAATGTGTACCTGTAGTAAAAGTGCCAGGAAAAGTGAGGAAATGCAAACTGGTCCTTAATGGATGAATAAGCAGAAGAGACAGGCATTTCAGAAAGGAAACCTAACATGAACAAAGGCATGAAGACATATAAATTCATGTATTTTCCCAAGAATGCCTCTTAATCTGGTATAGGTTAACGAATAACGTACATAGAAAGGCTAGAAAAAAAATTACTATGGAAAAAATGCCAAGGTGAGACTGTGAAGAGTTTTTCAAGTTCACAGCGTTTGGACTTTGTTATAGGTAGTTGGGAGTAAAAGATTTTCAAGTGGCAGTGGGGGATTGTGGGGGAGTTGTTACAAAATTGGATCTGTATTTCAGAACAAGAGGGCTTAACTGGAAGAGGGGCAGTCAACAGATGGAGAGGCCTGTGAGTCTCCCTCTACTGAGATAACATAAAAAAATCACACATACAATATGTGCATTTTTTCCAGAAAGATAATATGTAACTTACATCGAAATTTCAAAGACTCTAGTATACAAAGAAGGTTAAAAATACTTTTTAGAAAACAACTCCAGAGACAGACAACATCAGGGAAACCATAAGTGTGTGGTTAACCAACTATTAAACTATTAAACCTGGTTAATTAACTATAGAAATTCAGATGGTAGGCCAGGCACGGTGGCTCACACCTGTAATCCCAGCACTTTGGGAGGCCAAGGCGGGTGGATCACCTGAGGTCGGGAGTCCAAGATTAACCTGACCAACATGGAGAAACCCATCTCTACTAAAAATACAAAATTAGCCGGGCATGGTGGAGCATGCCTGTAAACCCAGCTACTCAAGAGGCTGAGGCAGGAGAATCACTTGAACCCAGGAGGCAGAGGTTGCAGTGAGTTGAGATCACACCATTGCACTCCAGCCTGAGCAACAAGAGCGAAACACCACCTCAAAAAAAAAAGAAAAAAAAATTCAGATGGTAAATAATGAGGATCTCAACCAAATATTTAAAAAGCAAGCATTTGAAAGCCGTTTCAAAAAATATTGTCAAGGCTGGGTGCAGTGGCTCACACCTGTAATCCCACCACTTTGGGAGGCCAAGGTGGGAGGACTGCTTGAGCCCAGGAGTTCAAGACCTGTCTGGGCAACATAGTGAAACCCTGCCTCCACAGAAAAAAATTACAAAAATTAGTTAGACACGCACTTGTAGTACCAGACACTAGGGAGGCTGAGGTGAAAGGATCACTCAAGCCTGGGGAGTCAAGGCTGCAGTGAGCTATGATTGTGCTACTGCAGTCTAGCCTGGGCAACAGAGCAAGACCCTGTCTCAAGAAAAAATGAAAAAAAGAATTGTCAAGATTTGACACCAAATAAATACAGAGAAAAAACAAGAGGGTTAAAGGACAGATTCCAACTCTATGACTTGGGAATTAAGTAGAAGGCCGTGCTATCATCCATACAAAAGACAAGCAATTTTGGCAAAAAAGCTGACAATAAAGATGGCATTCACCTTGGCAATTTAAGACTATAGATTTGTGTATTTCTAGAACAATCACTTTTTAAAATTTTTTGAAGAGACAGGGTCTTGCTATGTTGCCCAGGCTGGTCTCAAACTCCTGGGCTCAAGCGATCCTCCCAACTCAGCCTCCCAAACTGCTGGGATTACAGGTATGGGCCAGCATGCTTCGCCCTTGTTTTCTTGTTTCAAAAGGAAAGTGGATCTCTGGCATAGACTTTAGATCAGAAATCCCTGTGTCTAAATCCCAAGTAAGATGCTTAATTAGCCATGTGAATTTGATCTAGTTGGGTAATTTCTGAAATTCAATGTTCTCATCTATAAAATCTGAGGTTTAAATACAGTTGTTGTAAGAATTAGCTATATAATATGCACAAAGTCTCTAGCACAGGCCAGGCACTAAGCAGAAGCTCAATAAATAGTAGAGCAACTAGACAGAAGGTTTCATAGACAGGGGGCAAAAAAAAGCACAAGAAGTAATGAAACATTCCATTTAAATATGTTGATTATTCCACTTTTGAACTTACCAACAGATACAACTTTTCTTTTGCTTAATATAAACTGAAGATAACATTAAGATATCCCATAAAAGATTAAGAATTTAATACAGAATACAAACTTAATCCCAGGTATGGAATGAAACAAAAGTAGGTAAGATATAATATGGTATACTGATTTCAAACTCTAAGAATTAGATATTACAGATATTAAATTACAGATATTAAAGCAGGATATTATGGATAGTAAAGCAGGAAAAAAGCATAAAAAGTCTAAAACAGAAAATCTTATGAATTAGGCAACATAAAATAGTAAATTTGGACACAAAAGAAAGGCATTGTAATCAGTTTACCAATAGTTTTATATCTCTCTCTCTGATGACTTCTATGTCTCAAAGATAACTTTTCTTTTTTTTTTTTCTGAGACAAGTTCTTGCTCTGTCACCCAGGCTAGAAAGCAGTAGCACAATCATGGCTCACTGCAGCCTCAACCTCCTGGGCTCAAACAAGCCTCCCACCTCAGCCTCCTGAATAGCTGAGACCTCAGGTGCCAGCCACCAAGCCTGCCTAACTTTTCAAAAATTTTTTTGTAGAGATGGAGTCTCCCTATGTTGCCCAGGCTGGTCTCAAACTCCTGGGCTCAAGCAATTCTCCCCACTCAGCCTCCTAAAGTGCTGATATTACAGGTTTGAACCACCGTGCCCAGCCCCAAAGATAACTTTTTATGTTCTAGATTCAAATGTCTATATATTGCTTTATGATATACAAGCTTCTCAAGGTCCACATATCCAATTAATACCTTATGTTCCACTACCTCTAACTCCTACATATTACTCTTTGTGTGGTCATAGATACTCTCAAAGTAATTTCAAATCCAGTTGTTATGTCAATTCTACTGCCTAAACACATTTCATATCCATGTATACCTTTCACTATTCATTAATTCATTTAATATTAATTGAACACCTACTATGGAAAAGGCATTGAAATAAGTTCTTATTTCTCATCCAGACTAATGAGAATACAACCTCTCCAAAGGTCACTCCTTCTCCTGTTCCATTTGCCACTGACCCTTCTAACTCACTGCTAGCAGACAAATCTCGCAAAACCATAAATCTTGTATCACTAGCCTCTTTTGAAAACCTATAGTTTTTAGACAACCATAAAGAATTAAATTCAAATTTTTAGCATGACTTTAAAGGTCTCCTATAACATGGTAAGGTCTTATCTCCTTACCACCACTGAGACTCAGCCCAGCGAAATACTAATCCTTATTATAATGTATCTTATGCTTTCTCTCTCTGTGCCTTCCCTCACTTTTGTAGAATGGTAAAAATGGCTCCCAATAAATTATGTCTCCCTGTGTTGATGCCTCCATGTAATATGACTTTGCCATATCTTTCATCAAGAGGTGGAGTCTATGTCTCCCAACCCTTAATATTAGCTGGACCTGTGACCATATAATGTGGCAGCAATAACATTCTGGGACTTCCTTGCAGCTTCTACTTTCACTCTCAGAATGCAGCCACCATGTAAAATCCAGGCTGCCCTGCTAGAGAGGGCCACAGAAGAGGCCATGTGGAGGAGAACAAAGGCATTCCAGTAGATAGCAAGCAGCAAGGCCCAGATATGTGAACAAAGCCTTTCTTGGATCTTTTAGCTGCAGATAAACTGCTTCAGTCACTACCACATGGAACAATAGACAAGCCATTCCCACAGAGCCTTCCTGACCAACAGAATCATAAGCAATAAAATGATGGATGTTTTAAGCCATCCATCATTTTGGACGATGCTTTTCTAATGCAGAAATAGATAACTGATACATATATTCATTATATTTTCTTCCTTTTTTTTTTTTGAGACAGTTTCACTCTTGTTGCCCAGGCTGCAGTGCAATGGCATGAGCTCAGCTCACTGCAACCTCCACCTTCCAGGTTCAAACGATTCTCCAGCCTCAGCCTCCCAAGTAGCTGGCATTACAGGCATGCGCCACTATGCCCAGCTAATTTTTTGTATTTTTAGTAGAGACAGGGTTTCTCCATGTTGGTCAGGCTGGTCTTGAACTCCCAACCTCAGGTGATCTGCCCACCTCAGCCTCCCAAAGTGCTGGGAATACAGGCGTGAGCCACCACGCCTGGCATATATTTTCTTAAATTTCACTTTTTTCCTGTTCCATCTACCCAACTCTCATTGCTAAAGTCTGTTTACTCTCAGGTCCAAAGGCTCCTTTTCAATGAAACGTTAATTCTCCAGAGAAATATCTCTTTCCAAAAACAATGGGTATCCTATTATGGCACTTAGAACATTCTCTCATTTCTTACAGTGCATATCTGTCTTCATTTCAGTATAAACTCTAAAAGGGCATAATCCATTTTACTTCTTTGGTATTCCCCACAATCTCACACACAGCAGAAGTGAAATACATAAGAGTAATAAAAATAAGAACAACTAGGCAAGTGATATTTCATTTTAGTTAATCCTGCTTATTTTCTTACCTGTGGGATCCCAGGTTATATTGTGTGCTATTGATTCCAGAAAAAATTGGCCACTTTTCTGCCACTGACTATATAATTCCTAAAATTAAGAAAAGTCATTTAGCCCATTATGATTGGCATATTTTCTGTCAAATGTGTACGTTTATGCTTGTTATTCTTACAATAACACAGGCAGTCAATTTTAAAGATAACAAAATGTTCAGTTCAGTCAACAAAAATAGAGAACGCATGATAAAGAAGGTATGTGAGAGAATATCCATAACTGGTGGTCAAAATTCTATCTTTAGTATAAAC
Source organism: Pan paniscus (assembly GCF_029289425.2). Lineage (NCBI taxonomy): Eukaryota > Metazoa > Chordata > Mammalia > Primates > Hominidae > Pan > Pan paniscus. The sequence continues at coordinate 114,367,962 of NC_073253.2, read as the reverse complement.
AATCAATAACCATACGCTACCTTGGATAACAGTCTTATTAGCCTCAGATTTAATTATTACTTTATTATTACAGTTAAAAAGTTAATTTTAAATGTGTCTGTGGCTTTACTATTTGACATTTCCTTCTCTTTTACTGTTTTGTCCCCATCTGAGATCATAATAGTATGTGGGAAAATTCAGAATAAAAGATGTACCATTTTGATACTACTATATAATTTATGGCCTTACAACTTCTTAAAGCGAAATTTTTCCCTTTTTTTCTGCCTGCAAATCAGTAAGAAATACACAATGTACTTTGACCCAGAACACACACACATACAAATAAATATAACCTATGTTTGTCCTTATTACATGTGACATACTCTGATATTTTCTCTATTTCATTCTCTTTTTAAATTCGGGTTGTGGCCTACACTAAGTTGAGTTCACAGCCCAATTACAGATTGAGATTCATACTCTCTTAATGTGGTGGCTCTCAAACTTTGGTACAACAAATAATAGCCTGAGATGTTACTAAAAATTCAAATTTCCGAGACCTGTGCCCAAAAATTCAGGTTCAAAAGCTTCAGGATGGGGCACAGAAACCTGTACTTTAACACCCCAGGTGATTTTGACATAGGTGACCTACAGAATATGCTTTCATGAAACACTGCCTTGCAGGAATGTCTTTCAATCACAGTACATACCAGAACCCTCTCTAGAACAAGACATATAAGTGCATAGACACAATCCCACAGCTACAGATTTAGAAATTCCCAGAGCAGGATTTGGGCACATGTATCCAATGGTAGTTGTGATGTGCAACTCTCATGAAGACCACCACCTCACAAGAATACTCCATAATATACAAAGAAAAGGAAAGAATATATTTTTACAAGGATCTAAACATTCTGAAACTATATTTTAGAATCATAGATTTTATACATCTTTCAAGTCTATAACTTTACCATTTGATCCACTTTTGCCCTTCTTCATCAAGTTTTTTATTGTCCTTTCTGCAAAGTCAGTGCTGATAAGCCAATAAACCAGCCTCTTTTTGAGTTTTATACATTACATTCATCAATTATAATTAGGAAAGGAGAAAATGGGCAAACATTGAAATTCTCTATTCTATCCTTCCCAATAAAGGCATTTTAACATAACATACTGATTTTCAAAAGCTACTTATTTTATTTAATAAATATTTATTGAGTATTGAAATACACCATTCTGGGCTGGGTGGGGTAATCGCCTTAAAAAATTCTTTTCAGTACTGCCAATTACTAATTCTTAAGGCTTTAAGAGGCTCAAATATTGGATTCACTAGGCAATCTATAAAAACAAATAGAAATCAGAAGTGTGAACACTATTTCTATGAAATTTAAAGATAAATATCAATTAACTCAGAAAATAGTTTTCATTAACACAAGGTAAGGAAAGAACACTCACACCTAGGAATCAATACAGATGGTTTTACTCTTAGTTCTGTGGCTTAACAGCTGCTTCACTTGTCAAGTCACTATATTCTTTGAGCCTACTCTACTGCCTTATTCGTAAAAAGAAGAAATAATGGCTGCACAAACTAGGTTTGAAGTAATTTGTAAAATACTAATGAGCTAAGTGAAGATGACATGAAAACTATCAAAAGATATATAAAGGTATGTCTGCTATTAAAACAGTTTAGTCCTTTATAATTAATACATTCCTAAACCATCTTTGACATGTTAGCCTAATAATATTCCCATCAAGACTGAATAGATAGTAATCAATTTGAGAGTTAAGCAAAGAATTTCTTAAGGCTGACTTACCTAAGACCAATTAGCTAGATAGACCCAGAAATAGAAACCAGTCCTATGACTCCCAATACACTGCTCTTTCTTTTTTTTTTTTTAAAAAAAAATCTTTTAATTTTAGGTTTGGGAGTACCTGTGAAGGTTTGTTACATAGATAAATTCGTGTCAAGGGATTTTCTTGTACAAATTATTTCATCACCCAGGTATTAAGCCCAGTACCCAATAGTTATCTTTTCTGCTCCCCTCCCTTCTGCCACACTCCACCCGCAAGTAGACCTCAGTGTCTGTTGTTTCCTTGTGTTCATAATTTCTCATCATTTAGCTCCCTTACACTGCTCTTTCAATGACACTACACTTATCTTCTTTCAGACGGTTTGTTTTTATTTTTATTTTTGGAGACAGGGTCTCACTGTGTCACCCTGGCTGGAATGCAGTGGTGCGATCATTGCTCACCACAACCTCAAATTTTTGGGCTCAAACCATCCTCCCATCTCAGCCTCCTGAGCAGCTGAGACTGTAGGCATGTGCCACCATGCCTGGCTAAACTTTTTTTAAAATCTTGCCCAGGCTGGTTTCAAACTCCTGGCCTTATGCAATCCTCCTGCCTCAGCCTCCCAAATAGAGAGGATTACAGGCACAAGCATTAAAGAACCTATAAAATCTGCTAACATGATTCAAATATTTATAAATTATTGGGTAACCAGTTTTCAGAACTATTTCTGAGTACAGCTTGCTTATAAAGAAAAACATTCATTGACCTGTTAACGATTGTATTACATGATCTAAATAATGCAAGAAAGTTAAGCCCTGAAGAGGCAGAAAACCTGTATAAAGGTAGATTATAAAACAAAGGAAAGAGTACCACATATGGCTGGACAACGGTATTTGATACTAGTAATAAAGTAGTGCCAAACTTTAGGTTACTGACTCTTGAAATATTATAAAATTAAAAATGTCAGAAATAAAATAATAAAGCATTTCAACAATTCATTGGCACAATTTATTTTAGTTCTATTCCAATGAAAAATTTAAATATTATTTTTAATATCAAAATGGAATTTAACATGTAGGTTCAATTACAGTATATAAGTAATACCGATTTACTCGATGATCACTCTGATTTTACACTCTTTCAATACTTAAAACATTTCAATTCCTAAAAGAAGAAATCATAAATTACTGACCAAATTTTTCTTTTGTTTTGGTAGGTTAACTGGTTCAAAAATGGAGATAACATTTCCATAAGACGCTGCAATCTTTTAAAAAGAAAAAAAGAATTTATTAGGGATATGTTAACTTACTTATGAATCAAAAAAAGCAAAGAAATGAATACTATAACTTTAAATATGCCAATACACACAATTTCATTCACTGATGCTTAAGAATGTCAGTTTTGAAGACTATCACATCTGCATTAGAATCCTAGAACTGCAACTTACTACGTTAACTAGCAACTTAATCTCTCCAAACGTTAGTTTCCATTACAGTGTTCATAATATGTACAACACTATCTTCCTAACAGCATTGAGGGTTGAAATAACATTTGTAAAACACCTAACATATAATAAGTGACATACAATATGCACAGTAAATGCTAACTGTCGTCATCCATCCTCTAAATTGACAATTCTGTCAGTGTACATTAACTTTTCAAAAATATAACTTAGGTCTATTCCTCTGGAAACTCCCTGAGTACATTTTAAAACATATTCTATTTTATCCTTTGAATTTACTCTTTAAATTGATGGATCATAACCTTTCCTGGCTCTGTTTTATAAGGTAACTACTACTATAACTTGAGTGAGTCTCATATAAAGAACATCAAAATATTGGAAATCAAACACAGAGAGAGATTAAATGAATGAATCAGGGATAGAAAAAAGAACATATGATGTAGTAAAGAGAAGGTAAGAAATGAGGACACAACAAACATGGAGAAAAAACTGTGAATGGATATTTTAAGCCTTCTGAATTCTTAGGATATAGATATCACTTGTGCTGCATTGATCTGGAGGAAGTGTTTAGTTTGGGCCTTTAATTATGGGTGGGATTTCAAAAAGCAGCGAGTATTCAACTTTATAAATAGGGCATAGTATGAAAACAGGTGTAAGGCCGGCCGCGGTGGCTCACGCCTGTAATCCCAGCACTTTGGGAGGCCGAGGCGGGCGGATCATGAGGTCAGGACATCGAGTCCATCCTGGCTAACACGGTGAAACCCCGTCTCTACTAAAAAGTACAAAAAAAATTAGCCGGGCGTGATGGCGGGCGCCTGTAGTCCCAGCTACTCGGGAGGCTGAGGCAGGAGAATGGCGTGAACCCGGGAGGCGGAGCTTGCAGTGAGCCGAGTTCACGCCACTGCACTCCAGCCTGGGCGACAAAGTGAGACTCCGTCTCAAAAAAAAAAAAAAGAAAACAGGTGTAAAGATTAAAAGAGGCAATGTATGTTTAGAGGTGAATGACCACCATCCCACCAAGAAGAGAGTGCTCCTTATAACACAATAGTGTACCTGAGACTAAAAAGGCAGATCTGAGCCAGGTTGTAAAAGGCCTCACACCAAGGTGAACAATTTGAACTTTTCCAAGGTAATGGGCTAAGAATACTTTGAAGCTGATGAATAAAAGGATAAATGAGGATTAATTTTCTCAGAAAAATGAATTAGGTGGTAGTACAGTACAAAGAAAAAAACAGTTATAATAAAAATACAGGTGCCTATGACATTTCCTTCTTTTTTTTTTTTTTTGAGACGGAGTCTCACACTGTTACCCAGGTTGAAATGCAGTGGCACGATCTCAGCTCACTGCAACCTCTGCCTCCCGGGTTCAAGCGATTCTCCTGCCTCAGCCTCCTGAGTAGCTGGGATTACAGACGCCCGCCACCACGCCCAGCTAATTTTTTTTTTTTTTTTTTATTTTGTAGTAGAGACGGGGTTTCTCTATTTTGGCCAGAATGGTCTTGAACTCCTGACCTCATGATCCACCTGCCTCGGCTTCCCAAAGAACATTTCCTTCTTAAATGTAAACAGTCAGAAGTCCCCAGGTACCAGAACCTGCCAATTTTCTTCCTGATACTTTAAGGAACCACTATGATAATACTGATATCAGTAAATGAAGAAAATATTTCTTCATTAGAATGATTATAAAACCAAATGACTTCTTAATTCCTCTTTTTGTTTTTCTTTGTAGAGATGGGGTCTTGCTTTGTCACCCAGGCTGCAGTGCAGTGGTGCCATCAGAGCTGACTGCAGCCTGGAACTCCTGGGCTCAAGTGATTCTCCCGCCTCAGCTTCCCGGGTAGCTAGGACTACAGGAGCATACTACCGCGTCCGGCTATTTACTTATTATTTTTATTTTTGTAGAGACAGGGTTGCCCCAGGCTGGTCTCAAACTTCTGGTCTCAAGCGATTTGCCCACCTTGACCCTCCTAAAGCTCTGGGATTACAGGCATGAGCCACCACACACGGCCATGATTTCTTCATTCTAACCTGGACTGTCATATAGTCTATCACAAAAAGATAGCTCATATTGGAAAGTATTAAATTAGATTTTTAACATTAACCAGCTCCATGTGAGTCCAGATGGTATTAAGCAAGTTTTTATACAGTTAAGAAAGATTACAGAACAAGAGAGCTAGAAGATCAAACAAACATGAAGAGAATGAAAATAAAAATCTCAAGGATAGGCTGGGCGCAGTGGCTCACGTAATCCCAGCACTTTGGGAGGCCAAGGAGGGCAAATCACTAGGTCAGGAGATTGAAACCAGACTTACCAACATGATGAAACCCCGTTTCTACTAAAAATACAAAAATTAGCCGGGTATGATGGCGAGCACCTGTAATTCCAGCTATTTGGGAGGCTGAGGCAGGAGAATTGCTTGAACCCGGAAGCCAGAGGCTGCAGTGAGCCGAGATTGCACCACTGCACTCCAGCCTGGGCAACAAAGCGAGACTCCATCTGAAAAACAGAAAACAAAACAAACAAACAAAAACAAACAAAAAACAAAAAACAAAACCCAAGGATTTCCAGCATTCCATAATAAAGATCATTTTTGTTGTATAGCGAGAAGTCATAAGAGGCCTCAACAAAAGATAGAGGACACCTGTAACTATATTAAAGGGAAGGAATACCATGTAACAAAAAGAACAGTAGTCCAACAAATATGTAAAGATTCAGAAAACAGAAACTCATTTTATAATTAATATCTTTAAGTCCCAGGTGGCAACTTTTAATCCTAGAAAGTTCACCTCAAATGAAGATTAGATTTAAAAACAAATGATTGGGTCCATGGACTCTTAATATGACCATTTTGATTCCTTACACAAAATGTTCTAGTGGAATCATATGAGTGTATTTGCGAAGTTCAGTCCAGTCTAGCTACAACTATATATAGGCCTTACCACCTATGCCTACATGGAGTTATTTTAAGCTATATATTATGCTGCCTTGCCTAGTAGTATGACTTTCTCATTCTGGTACTACAGGAACTGTATTTAACCTGATCTAGAAGAATTTTATACTTTGTTACTTTTGTTTATGTTGTTGCTATTTTACTTTCAAGGTTACCTTTCTACTTTTCATATGCAAATAGAAGTCCAGATAAAGTTTTTCACTTTTCTTATGGGCTGAGAATATTATAAACTCTCAAAGAGTTTTTCATTTCCACAAAAAGTTACACAGCCCTTGTTACATGGAAGTTACAAGGAGATAACTACCTGTTCACAGACCAAAAAAAAAAAAAATACTCTAAATCATTTCCTTTAGTTTATTTGTAAATATTGAAGATTCATTGTTACTCCTTTCCCCCAGTCCAATCACCTTTTAAATACGTAAGCTTTAGACTCATTCTATATCAGTAAGTATTGTATTTCTTTCTCAGAGAAGATGATGCTATAATTTAAAATTATATAAGAAGAGAATTTCTGGCACTCTATAGAATGCATCTTAGACAGCCAAAAATTCTTCTAGCTACACTTCTTTGAAACAAAGCCAAGTCTCTAATTCAATAGGAAATACACACTTCAGAGATTATCCTGACAAAAACCATATTCCAAACAAATTTGTATATTAGAAGATTACAAACCTTGCCTTGTTGCATTGAACAGTCTACACATCCCACTTGAATATTTCCATGTTTAGCTCCTGGGATTATCTGTAATCTTTCAAAATCGCTTCCCAGTATTACAATGTCACATCCAGATGCATAAGCCTAAAAAAAATAAATAAATAAAAATGATAAAAGTGTCAAGGAAACATTTACCATGTAGAATACTAGTATTAACTATCATGTTTTAAGGCAGGGAGAATAAATGTTTTAAAAGACCAATTTTAGGTGTTTTCTTAAAAAAAAATCTACATTTGGCACTATTTCCCTTATCTCCCCATATACAGCCTATTAGCAAATTCTGTCAGTCCTTTCTGCAAAATATGCATCAACTCTGAACTCTGTCCACTTTTTTCTTTTTTCTTTTGAGATGGAGTCTCACTCTGTCGCCCAGGCTGGAGTGCAGTGGCGCAATCTCGGCTCACTCCAAGTTCCGCCTCCCAGGTTCACGCCATTCTCCTGCCTCAATTTCCCGAGTAGCTGAGACTACAGGTGCCCACCACCACGCCCAGCTAATTTTTTGTATTTTTAGTAGAGACGGGGTTTCACCGTGTTAGCCAGGACGGTCTTGATCTCCTGACCTCGTGATCCACCCGCCTCGGCCTCCCAAAGTGCTGGGATTACAGGCGTGAGCCACTGCACCCGGCCCACTTTTTTCATCTCCAGTGAATGCTACCACCCTTGTCTAAACTGAACCATGATCATCTCTCTCCTATTCTACTAATAGCAAACTTCCATTCTTGCCTCCCTCTAATGCATTTCCACAAAGAGTGATATTTGAAAAATGTTTACTGCACCAAGTAATTTTCCCTGCTTAAACCCCTCAACAGTTTTCCACTGCACTTGGAATAAAATCTCAACACCACACCATGGTCAATATCCGAAATGGTGGTCCTTCTATAAACCCATCTCAGGCTATTCTTTCCTTCTCTCAGTTGGCTCTTGTTTCTGTTCCTTTTTACATCTCAAGGTGTTTATCTGCCTTTTATCTGCCTGGTCTTTTCTAGTTAGCTGCTTTCCAACATTCAGGCTACAATTCCCAACCACTATCTCTCTCATTACTTTCTATCACATTACTGTTTATTTTCTTCACGGCATATATCACAATTTTTAAACGTCTTTTGTCCATATCTATTATTAAAAGTTAAATTCCAAAAAGGAAGGATTCAAGTTTATCTTGTTCTCTACTCTAGTCCTCAATTCTAACACAAGGGCCTAGAATGCAGCTAATAATTTATAAGTGGAATAAATGAAGCATTTAATTTCACAAAAACAGTCATCACAACAAAAGAAAGTATACATAGCTCAAGACTTGTTGCCAAGCATTTCATAGCTCTTTTTCAATTTTACAACAGTTAGCATAACTCTCCCAACTACAACTCTTCTTTTGTGTGTCCTTTTCCCTACCACCTTCTTTGATCACAGGAGTTTTTTCCATTACAGGGTACATGGTTGTTCTCCTAGGATTCATATTATAGACTGGTACACGTTACAACAATAAGACATCTAACACAAACTGTTTTCCAACCTGAGTTCATAAAGTTTTTATCAACTGTCTACTTGCTCCTCATTTTTGCACACGCACATATATTTAAAAATTATACTTCAGGCTGGGCATGGTGGCTCATGCCTGTAATCCCAGCACTTTGGCAGGCTGAGGCAGGCGGATCACCTGAGGTCTGGAGTTCAAGACCAGCCTGACCTACATGCAGAAACCTCGTCTCTACTAAAAATACAAAATTAGCCAGGCATGGTCGTGTATGCCTGTAATCTCAGCTACTTGGGAGGCTGAGGCAGGAGAATCGCTTGAACCCGGGAGGTGGAGGTTGCAGCAAGCTGAGATCGCGCCATTGCACTCCAGCCTAGGCAACAAGAGCAAAACTCCATCTCAAAAAAAAAAAAAAAAATTATACTTCATATATACCTTAATTCCTACCAAAACCAAAATTATTCTGTATACTCTATCAAAAAATATTAAAAATGGGACTTGAGAGAACATACAAATGAATGTGCTATATGGAAAAGAAAATCAAGGCCCAAATAAGTTGATAACATCTCAGTGGCAGAGTGGGGCTTCAGAACCTGATCTCTTGATTTTTGGTCTCCTGCTATTTCCATGGTACCAACAGGGCCTTCCCTAGTTAACATGCTTGCCTGGAATTTTACCTAAAAATTAGAAAGAATAATCAAGTATGATTCCACTAGTTTCACAAAGTGAAAAGAACTGGCTCAAACAAACAAAAAAATCACATGATGATCTCCTCTCCTATATAAATACCCATGATGGGATCATAAGGCTTGTCATAAGACCATTAGCAAGAATAAATTCCAAAGGCTAATTTTAAGAGAAGTTGTCTTTCAAATAATTTAGAAACTAATTTTTCTCCTTGATATTAAATTTTGAGAATACTGATTGTCACTGTTTCTCAAAATATTGTGTTGAATTTTACATGTTTACAATTTAGATTTGCTCCCTTCTAAACAACATTTTCAGTTTCCTTTCAGTGGAATAAAAAAACTCATGTCTTCACAACTTCACCTTTGTTATACCTGAAATTATCTACCTAATTTCAGATATTACGTTGCAAGTATTTTGTCAAACATGACCCAAAATTTTCCCACATCAAGTCTACATTAATTTTGAAGCCCACACAAATTACTACTTAATACAAATATTACACTTGCAGAGTTGAGAAATGTAAAGTAATCCCAGAAATAAACACTTAGTACTATACAGAGGAAAATACCAACTAATAACACAATTACCACTTCATCATTCAATGACTTATCTAGTTCTGAATTACCCTTGTTCTTTTGCTGCTGCTGCATCATACTACTACTATTTGACTTTTTCTCAGCGATGGTACTAGAAGTTAACAAAGCTGTCTCCGTAGTCTTGGTAAATTTTAAATCAAATAAAATTATTGAACTTGGCTGAGCATGGTGGCTCACATCTGTAATCCCAGAACCTTGGGAGGCCAAGACAGGTGAGTCGCTTGGGTCCAGGAGTTAAAGACTAGCTTGGGCAACATGGCAAAACCAGCTCTACAGAAAACACAAAAAATTAGCTGGTTGCAGAGGCATACGCCTGTAGTCCCAGCTACCCAAAAGGCTGAGGTGGGAGGATAACCTGAGCCCAGAAGGTCAAGGCTGTGGTGAGCATCACTACACTCCAGCCCAGGCAACAGAGTGAGACCTTGTCTAAAAATAAAAAATTAAAAAAAAAAAAAAGATTGTGTAAGTCTGCAGTTACTTCCTCTACTGAAGACTTGAACCCCTCAAAGTAATTTGTGAAGGTTGAAATCAACTTCTTCCAAACTCTTGGTAATGTTGATATTTTGACCTCCTCCTATGCATTGCAAATGTCCCTAATGGCATCTAGAATGGTGAAGCCTTTCCAGAAGGTTTTCAATTTACTTTGTCCAGATCAATAAGAGGAATCATTATCTATAGCAGCTATAGCCTTATGAAATAACTTTCTTAAATAAGACTTTAAAAGTTGGAAGCATTTCTTGGTTCATGGACTACAGAATGAATGTTTTAGCAAGCATAAAAACTACACTAATCTCCTTGTACACCTGCCTGATCAGAGCACAGGTCATTGTCAATGAACAGCAATATTTTGAAAGGAAATCTTTTTTCTCAGCAGTAGGTCTCAACAGCGGGCTGGAAATATTTAGTAAACTGTGCTGTATACATAGGTGCTGTCATCCGGGCTTTGTTGTTCCACTTGTAGAGCACAGGCAGACTAGGTTTAGCATAATTCTTAAAGACTCTAGGATTCTCAGAATGATAAATGGGCATGGGCTTCAACTTAAAGTTACCAACTGCATTAGCCCCTAACAAGAGTCAGCCTGTCCTTTGAAGCTTTGAAGCCAGGCATTGACCTCTCCTCTCTAGTTATGAAAGGCCTAGGTGGCATCTTCTTCCAACAGAAGGCTGTTTCATCTGCTTTAAAATCTGTTCTTTCACATAGCCACCTTCATCAATTATCTCAGCTAGATCTTCGGGATAACATGCCGAAGCTTCTACATCACTCAGCGCTTGCTGCTTTACCTTTCACTTACAGGTTATAAAGATGACTTCTTTTCTTAAACCTCATGAACCAACCTCTGCTGGCTTCAAACTTTAATTTTGCAGCTTCCTCACCTCTCCCAGCCCTTCACGGAATTGAGAAGAGTTAGGGTCTTGCTCTGGATTAGGCTTTGGCTTAAAGGAATGTTGTGGCTGGTCTGATCTTCTAGCCAGACCACTCAAACCTTCTCCATATAAGCAATAAGGCTATTTTGCTTCCTTATCATTCATGTGTTCAATGGAGCAGAACTTTAATTAATAGTTTCCTTTGGAATTTTCCCTTTGCATTTACAACGGCTAACTAGCACAATAGGCCTAGCTTTTGGCCCATCTTGACACACCCTCCTCACTAAACTTAATCATTTCTAGCTTTTGATTTAAAGAAAGAGATGTGTAACTCTTCCTTTCTGAACACTTAAAAGACACTGTAGGGTTGTCACTATTCTAATTTCTATATCATTGTGTCTCAGTGAATAGGGAGGTCTGAGTGCAGTTCATTGGCATTCCACAACCATTACAATAGTAACAAAGATCACTGATCATCATAACAGATATAATAATAATTTTAAAAGGGGCCAGGCATGGTGGCTCACACCTGTAATCCCAGCACTTTGGGAGGCCAAGGCAGGCAGATCACTTGAGGTCAGGAGTTCAAGACCAGCCTGGCCAACATGGTGAAATCCAGTCTCTACTAAAAATATGAAAATTAGCCAGGCGTGCTCATTTGAACCCAGGAGGCAGAGGTTGCACTGAGCCAAGATCGTGTTGCTGCACTCCAGCCTGGGCGACAGAGCAAGACTCTGTTCAAAAATAATAATAATAAAAGTTTGAAATATTTTGAGAATTACCAAAATGCGACACAGAGACACAAAGTGAGCGCATGCAACTGGAAAAATAGTGCTGACAGATTTGCTCAACAAAGGGTTGCCACAAAACTTCAATTTGTAAAAATCATAATACTTGAAGTGCAATAAAGGAAAGAGCAAGAAAACAAGATATGCCTGTATTCAAGAAAACTGAAAACATGTCCACACAAAAACCTGTACATCAATGTTCATACCAGCATTATTCATAATGGCCACAAGGGGAAACAACTCAAATGTCCATCAACTGTCAATGGCTAAACAAAATATAGTATATATCCATACAATGGAATATTATTAAGCCATAAAAAGTACTAGTAAACGCTAGAACATGGATGAACTTTACAAAAGACCACATATTTTATTATTTCACTTATATGAAATGTCCAGAATAGACAAATCCATAGAGTCAGTAAGGTAGTTGGTGCAAATAAGCAAACAAGCAATGTAAGTGGCTGTAAGATACCAGCTGCCAGTGGCTAGGGGTAGTGGCAAATAGACAGTGATTGGTAATAGACACGGGATTTCTCTTGGGGGTGAGGAAAATGTTCTATAATCAGATTGTGGTAATACACATTGTTAATACACTAAAACCACTAAAATTTACACTTTAAAAGGGTGAACTTTATGGTATGTAAATTATATTTCAATAAAGCTGTTATTTAAAAAATAATAACTGTGGCTCCAAAAAGGTGGTGTTTCACTTGCCTCCAAAGAAAATGAAAAACAGATTCATACAACATCACACCTGTAATCCCACCGAATCAGGAGGCTAAGGAGAAAAGATCGCTTGAGCCCAGGAGTTTGAGATCAGCCTGGGCAACACAGCAAGACCCTATGTGAAAAAAAAGAAAAAGAATTTTTCTTAAATAAAAGAAAAAGAAAACCCAAAACAAATATACAGTGCTGAAAGTATCACCAGAAATAACCCAGAACTCACATATGAAGACAAGACAGTTCCTGGAGCCACAGGAATGAAAAAAGACAATTTTCAGAAATGAAAAAAGACAAAGAGACTTCCACATTCACAACACCCCTCCCCCAATTCTGCCCAGCACCTAGGGCACAGAAAATTTCCCCAAACATTGTTTCTACACTGGAAAAAGGGAGATTATGGTGAACAGCCAGCTTCCCCACCATACTGGGTTCTCTAGCAGGATATCTGTCCCAGCCCTAACCCATAAGAAGCATCACAAGTGCCTAAAGAAATATCTCTGAGGACAGGGAGAAACAAAGAGGGCAGGCAGTATTATTATCTGCATCCCCGAAAATAGTGCTCCATAACTCAGCCAAAGGAGATGCCACATGAGAGAGGCTGTTCAGTAGTAACACCACCCTGTAGGAGGTTTGTCCCACAGGTTTCCAGCACATTAACCCTTAGCCAGCATTCCCCCTCTGCTGAGATACCTCCTGTGGGATCTCCTCACTTTAGGAACGGCAGCCCTTTGATGGTTTACTAGAGCCAAGGTGAACCTGGACTTAAGGCAACACCTGGAGCCTAAAAAGGGGCAGTGGCTTAGCAGTGAAGAATCTCCAAGTAAACATATCCAATATAAACCAAAACAAGCCAAAGACTAGAATAAATAACTAATCCATAAATGCAAAGACATAGGTGTGCATCCACAAGAAACAGCAGGCCAAGCACAGTGGATCACGCCTGTAATCCCAACACTGGGAGGCCAAAACAGGAGGATCCCTTGAGCCTAGGAGTTTGAAACCAGGCTGGGCAGCACAGCAAGACTTGCCTCTACAAAAAAACAAAAATAAAAACATTAGCTGGGTGTGGTGGCATGTGCCTGTAGTCCCAGCTACTAAGGAGGCTGAGATGGGAGGACAACTTGAGCTGGTAAATTAAGGCTGCAGTGAGCTGTGATCTCACCACTGCACTCCAGCCTGGGCAACAGAGCAAGACACTGTCAAATAAATAAATAAATAAATAAATAAATAAATGCAGCAAACAGGGAACCACGATCTCACCAAACAAAGCAAGGAACCTGACCCCAACCAGTAGGCGATATGTGAGCTCTCTGACCAAGAATTCAAAATAGTTTTAAGGAAACAACTATTCAGTCATCTCTAAGATAAGACAAAAAGCAATTCAGAAATTTATCAGAAAATGTTAATAAACAGATTGAAATATTTTTTAAAAATCAAACAGAAATCTTGGAACTGAGCGAAAAATTCATTAGAGGCTCTCCATAGAAGAATGGATCAAGCAGAAGAAAGAATCAGTGAGCTCAAAGTCAGGCTATTTAAAAACACACAGAGGACTGCCAGGCACGGTGGCTCACGCCTGTAATCCCAGCACTTTGGGAGGCCAAGGCGGGCTGATCACAAGGTCGAGAGATCGAGACCACCCTGGCCAACATGGTGAAACCCCGTCTCTACTAAAAATACAAAAAAAAAGTAGCCAGGCATGGTAGCAGGCGCCGGTAATCCCAGCTACTTGGGAGGCTGAGGCAGGAGAATCGCTTAAACACGGGAGGCAGAGGTTGTGGTGAGCCGAGATCGCGCCATTGCACCCCAGCCTGGGCAAAAAGAGTGAAACTCTGTCTCAAAGAAAAAAAAGAAAAAAAACAGAGGAGAAAAAAACAAAAAAGAAAAGTAATGAAGTTGCCTACAAGATACAAAAAATTACCTCAAAAAATGAAATCTAACAATTGGCATTCAAGAGGGATTTGAACAAGAGAAAGTAGAAAGCTTATCCAAAGAAGTAACAGAAAACTTTCTAAAACTTCAGAAAAGACATAAATATCCAGGTAGACAAAGGCCAAAAGACCCCAAACAGATTTGACCCAAATAATACTAACCCCAAGTGGCCGGGCACAGTGGCTCACACCTGTAATCCCAGTACTTTGGGAGGTTGAGGCAGGCAAATCACCTGAGGTCCGGAGTTCGAGACCAGCCTGGCCAACATGGTGAAACCCTGTCTCTACTAAAAACACAAAAATTAGCTGGGTGGGGTGGTGGGCGCCTATAATCCCAGCTACTCGGGAGGCTGAGGCAGGAAAATCACTTGAACCCGGGAGGCAGAGGTTGCAGTGAGCCGAGATCTCACCATTGCACTCCAGCATGGGTGACAAGAGCGAAAGTCCTTCTCAAAAAAAAAAAAAAAAAAAAAAAAGACTAACCCGAAGCATAAAATAATCAAACTCTCAAAGATCAAGGACAAAGAGAAAATCCTAAAAGCAGTACAAAAGCTGGGTGCAGTGGCTCAAGTCTGTAATCCCAGCACTTCGGGAGGCCAAGGCGGGCGGATCACCTGAGGTCTGGAGTTCAAGACCAGCCTGACCAACCTGGAGAAACCCCATCTCTACTAAAAATACAAAATTAGCTGGGTATGGTGGCGTATGCCTGTAATCCCAGCTACTCAGGAAAGCTGAGCCAGAAGAATTGCTTGAACCCAGGAGGTGGAGGTTGCGGTGAGACAAGATTGCGCCATTGCACACCAGCCTGGGCAACAAGAGTGAAACTCTGTCTCAAAAAAAAAAAAAAAAAGGCAGTACCAAAAATGAAGTGGCTGTGCACAAGGCTGATGCTTGTAATCCCAGCACTTTGGGAGGCCAAGGTGGGTGGATCACCTGAGGCCAGGAGTTTGAGACCAGCCTGGCCAAAATGGCAAAACCCCATCTCTACTAAAAAAATACAAAAATGAGCAGGGTGTGGTGGTGCGCACCTGTAATTCCAGCTACTCGGGAGGCTGAGGCATGAAAACTGCTTGAACCCAGGAGGCAGAGGTTGCAGTGAGCTGAGATCATGCCACTGCACTCTAGCCTGGGTGATGGAATGAGACTCTGTCTCAAAAAAAAAAAAAAAAAAAAAAAAAAAAAAATATATATATATATATATATATATATATACGCATATATAATGGAGCTCCAATTTGTCTGGCAAAAGATTCATCAAGAGAAACCACATAGGCCAGGAGGGAGCTAGATGACACTTTCAAAATGCTAAAAGACAAAATGTTGTCTTCTATAAATATTGTAGCCAGCAAAGTTATCCTTCTAATATGAAGGAGAGATAAAGTATTTCCCAGACAAAGGGTGACGAAATTCACCACGATTAAGACTTGCAAAAATGCTAAAGGGAGTTCTTCAACATGAAATTAAAAAAAACCACTAATATGCAAAAAAAAAAAAATTGTTTTGGAAGATATAAAACTCACTGGAAAAATTAAGTCACAGACAAATCTAGAAGAATACTGTAATTGTGGTGTGTAACCTATTCATAACTCTATTATGAAGCCCAAAAGACAAATCTATCAAAAATAATATCTACAATAACTTTTTAAGAGACAGGCAATATAAAAACAGGCAAATTAAGACAAATGAAAGCCAAAAATGTGAGTATAGAATTTTATTTTTATTTGTTTCTATTCTTTGAGATATAAGCTGTCATACCTTTAAGATAATAACACACTTCAATAAGATGTTTTATGTGAGCCTCATGGTAGCCACAGTGCCAAAACCAATAATAAATACTTTAAAAATAAACAGTAACAAAGTAAAACACACTAACAGAGAAGAGCATTTAACCACAAAGGATAACAGTAAGAAAGGAAGAGAGGAGTAGAAAAACAACCAGAAAAACAACAAAATGCTAGTAGTAAATCCTTACTTACCAATAATACTTTTTTAAAGGCAAAACTCACAATTACTTTTGCAGCAACCTAACAACACAATGTAAAGGGGCTTTATTCTCCCATTAGAAGGCACAGAGTGGCTGAATAAATGAAGAAAAAAGAACCAACTCTATACTGCCCACAAGAAACCCACCTTACCAACAAAAGCATACATAGACTGAAAGTAAAGGGGTGGAAAAAGATATTCCATGCAACTGAAAACCAAAAAATAGCTTGACTAGCTATACTTACATCAGATAAAATACGCTACAAATCAAAGACAGACTATAAAGAGACAAAGATTACTATATAACGATAAAGCAGTCAATCCAGAAATAGTATAAACAATTATAAATATCTCTATCACCCAACACCAGAGCTCTCAAGCATATAAAGCAAACACTGCTGGGCGTGGTGCCTCACACCTGTAATCCCAGCACTTTGGGAGGCCGAGGCTGGCAGATCACCTGAAGTCAGGAGTTTGAGGCCAGTCTAGCCAACATGGTGAAACCCTGTCTCTACTAAAAATACAGAAATTAGCCAGGCATGGTGGAGGGTGCCTGTAATCCCAGCTACTTGGGAGGCAGAGGCAGGAGAATCGCTTGAACCTGGGAGGCAGAGGGTGCAGTTAGCAAAGATAGCGCCATTGCACTCCAGCCTGGGCAACAGAACGAGACTCTGTCTCAAAAAAATAAAATAAAAATAAAGCAAACATGAATAGATCTAAATAGAATGCAATACAATAACGTAGGAGAATTTAACACCCCACTCTCAGTAATAGACAGATCTAACAGAAGAATCAACAAAGAACATCAGTTAAACGATACACTAGATCTAATAGGCCTGACATTTAAAGAACACCCACCTAACCGCTGCAGAATATACATTATTTTCATCAGCACATAGACTATTCCCAAGAATAGACATATCTGAGGTCACAAAACAAGTCTGAACAATTTTTTGAAAAACAGAAATTATATCAAGTACCTTTTCTCACTACAATGGAATAAAACTAGAAATCAGTAAGAAAACCCTTGGAAACTTCACAAATATGCTCCTGAATGACCAATGGATCAATAACAAAATTAAGAAGGCAATTAAAACTTTCTTAAAACAAATGAAAATGGGAATACAACATAACAAAATCTATAGGATACAGCAAAAGCAGTACTAAGAAAAGTTGAAAGCAATAAATGCTTACATTAAAAAAGTAGAAAAAAGAAAAAAAGTAGAAAGACTTCAAATAACCTAATAATGCACCTCAAGGAACCTGAAAAACAAAAACAAATCAAACCCAAATTTGTACGAAGAAAAAATAAAGATCAGACCATAAATAAATGAAATAGAGACAAAAAAAAGATCAATGAAATGAAACTTTTTAATGAAAAGTTAAAATCAACAAAATTGTGGCTTGACTAAGAAAAAAAGAGAAGACCCAAGTAAGTAACAAATTAAATAGAAGACAAAACAACTAGATCAAAGAACTAAAAAGAATCCTTATGAACAACCATATACCAGCAAATTCAATAAAATCCAGAAGTGAGTGGATAAATTTCTGGACACATACAACCTACCAAGATTGAACCATAAGGAAATAGAAAACCTTACCAAATCAATAATGAGTAATGAGATGGAAGCCATAATAAAAAGTATCTTATCAAAGAAAAGCTCAGGACCTATGGCTTCACTGCTGAATTCTATCAAACATTTAAAGAACTAACACCAATTCTACTCAAACTCTTCAAAAAAAATTCAAAACCTCAACAAATCAATAATGAGTAATGAGATGGAAGCCATAATAAAAAGTATTTTATCAAAGAAAAGCTCAGGACCTGATGGTTTCACTGCTGAATTCTATCAAACATTTAAAGAAGAACTAACACCAATTCTACTCAAACTCTTCAAAAAAACTGAAGAGAAAGGAAGACTTCCAAACTCATCCTATGAGACCAGCATTATCCTGACACCAAAACCAGACAAAGCAACAACAACAACAAAAGACTACAAGCCCATATCACACATGAAGACAGATACAAAAATTCTCAATAAAATACCTGCAAACCAAATTGAACAACACATTAAAAGATCATTCACCATGATAAAGTGGCATTCATCCCAGGGACCCAAGGATGGTTCAACATATGTGATATGGTTTGGCTCTGTGTCCCCACCCAAATCTCATCTTGAATGGTACTCCCATAATTTCCATGTGTTGTGGAAGGGACCAGGTGGGAGATAATTGAATCATGGGGGCGGTTTACCCCATACTGTTTTCACGGTAGTGAATAAGTCTCACGAGATCTGATGGTTTCATAAGGGGAAACCCATTTTACTTGGCTCTCATTCTTTCTCTTGCCACTGCCATGTGAGATGTGCCTTTCACCTTCAGCCATGATTGTGAGGCCTCCCCAGTCATATGGAACTCTAAGTCCAATAAACCTCTTTTGTAACTTGCTCAGTCTTGGGTATGTCTTTATCAGCAGCATGAAGAGACTAATACAATATGTAAATCAATAAACGTGATATATCACCTTAACAGAACCAAGAACAAAAACCATATGATAGTTTCAACAGATCCTGGAAAAGCATTTGATAAAATTCAACATCCCTTTATGATAAAAACCCTCAACAAACTGGGCATAGGAGGAACATTCCTCACAATAATAAAGATTATTTATGAAAAACCCACAGCTAACGTCATTCTAAATAGGGAAAAACTGAAGATTTTTCCTCTAAGATATGGAACAAGAATGCTGACTTTCACCACTTTTATTCAGTATAGTACTAGAAGTCCTGGCCAGAGCAGTTAAGCAAGAGAAAAAAATAAAGGGTAACCAAATTGGAAAGGAAGAAGTCAAATTAGCCTTGTTCACAAATGATATGATTGTGTACTCAGAACAGCCTTAAGATTGCACCAAAAAAACCTGTTAGAACGGATGAACAAATTCAGTAAAATTCCAGGATGCAAAATCAACATACAAAAATCAGCAGCATTTCTATACATCAATGGTGTATAGAATAGCATACACCATTGTATGCTCACCAATGGCGAGCGATCTTACAAAGAAATCAGAAAGCAATCCCATTACAATAGCTACGAAGAACAGAAAAAATCCAGAATTAATTATTATTATTATATTTATTTATTTATTTATTTATTTATTTATTTTTGAGACAGAGTCTCACTCTGTTGCCCAGGCTGGAGTGCAGTG
The DNA here is from genome assembly GCF_029289425.2 of Pan paniscus. NCBI lineage: Eukaryota > Metazoa > Chordata > Mammalia > Primates > Hominidae > Pan > Pan paniscus. The sequence continues at coordinate 114,348,319 of NC_073253.2, read as the reverse complement.
GCACCAATCTTGGTTCACTGCAGCCTCTGCCTCCCGGGTTCAAGCGATTCTCATGCCTCAGTCTCACGAGTAGCTAGGACTACAGGTGCACACGACCATGCCTGGCTAAGTTTTTTGTATTTTTAATAGAGACGGGGTTTCACCATGCTGGCTAGGGTGATCTTGAACTCTTGGCCTCACGTGATCTGCCCTCCTCAGCCTCCCAAAGTGATGAGATTACAGGAGTGAGCCCCTGTGACCAGCTGGAATTAATTTAACCAAAGAAGTGAAAGATTTGTACAAGGAAAACTATAAAACTCTGATGAAAGAAATTGATGCAGACACACAAAAAATGGAAAGATATTCCATGCTCATGGATTGGAAGAATTAATATTGTTAAAATGACCACACAGAAGACAATTTTAGGATCTTTTTTTTTTTGAGACGGAGTTTCACTCTTGTTGCCCAGGGTGGAGTGCAATGGCATGATCTTGGCTCACCACAACCTCCACCTCCCAGGTTCAAGCAATTCTCCTGCCTCAGCCTCCCGAGTAGCTGGAATTACAGGCATCTGCCACCACGCCGGGCTAATTTTGTATTTTTAGCAGAGATGGGGTTTTTCCATGTTGGTCACATGCTGGTCTCGAACTCACAGCCTCAGATGATCCACCCGCCTCAGCCTCCCAAAGTGCTAGGATTACAAGCATGAGCCACAGCACCCAGCCAAGGATCGTTTTCCATTTCTGTGAAGAGTATTTTTGGTATTCTGATACAGATTACATTCTTCAAAGAAATAGAAAAAAAATGACCCTAAAATTTAGGTGGAGCCACAAACACCCCAAATAGCCAAAACAATTTTAAGCAAAAAGAACGCTTTTGGGGAAAAGGTCAGGCACAGTGGCTCACGCCTGAAATCCCAGCATTTTGGGAGGCCGAGGTGGGTGAATCACTTGAGGTCAGGAGTTCGAGACCAGCCTGGACAAAATGGCAAAACCCCGTCTCTACTATAAATACAAAAATTAGCTGGGCATGATGGTGTGCACCTGTAATCCCAGCTACCTGGAGGTTGAGGCAGGAGAATTGCTTCAACCCAGGAGGCAGAGGTTGCAGGGAGCCAAGAATGAGCCACCACACTCCAGCCTGGGCAACAGCACAAGACTCTGTATTAAAAAAAAAGGGGGGGGGGGAAATACATGAACAGACATTTCTAAAAAGAAGACATACAAATGGCCAACAGGTATATGAAAAAATGTTCAACATCACAAATCATCAGAAAAATGCAAATAAAAACTATAAACATATATCATCTCACCCCAGTTAAAATGGCTTTTAACAAGAAGACTGGAAATAGCAGATGTTCTCAAAAATGCAGAGAAAGGGGAACCCTGGTACTGTGTTGGTGGGAATGTAAATTAGTAAAACCACTACAGATAACTGCATGCAGGTTCTCAAAAACCTAAAAACTGGTCAGGCACGGTGGCTCAGGGCTGTAATGCCAGCATTTTGGGAGGCCAAGGCAGGCGGATCACCTGAGGCCAGAAGTTTGAGACCAGCCTGTCTCACATAAAACCCCATCTCTACTAAAAACACAAAAATTAGCCAGGCGTGGTGGCACACACCTGTAATCCCAGCTACTCCGAGGCAGAGGCAGGAGAATCGCTTGAACCTAGGAGGCGGAGGTTGCAGTGAGCCAAGGTTGTGTCACTGCACTCCAGCCTGGGCAACAGAGCAAGATTCCATCTCAAAAAATCCAAAAACCTAATAACTGAACAACCGTATGATCCAGCAATTCCATTACTGGGTATATATGCAAAAGAATGAAATTCAGTACATCAAAAAGACATCTATGTGCCCATGTTTCTGCAGCACTATTCACAGTACCCAAGATAATAAAATCAACCTGAGTGCCCATCAATGGATGAAAAAAATGTAGTATATGTACACAATGAAATATTATTCAGCCATTAAAAAGAATGAAATCCTGCCATTTGCAGCAACAAGGATGGAACTACACTTTGGGAAGTCAAGGTGGGCAGATCACTTGAGGCCAGGAGTTTGAGACCAGCCTGGTCAACATGGCGAAACCCATCTCTACTAAAAAATATATATATGTGTATATACAAAATTAGCCAGGCATGGTGGCACATGCCTGTAATCACAGCTACTGGGGAGGCTGAGGCACAACAATCGCCTGAACCTGGGAAGCAGAGGTTGCAGTGAGCCAAGATCATGCCACTGCATTCCAGCCTTTTTGAGACTCTGACAAAACAAACAAACAAACAATAAAAAGGATGGAACTGGAGGTCATTCTAAGTGACATAAGCCAAGCTCAGAAAGACAAATATATCACATGTTCTCATTCATATGTGGGAGCTACAAAAGTGGATCTCATAGAGAGCAGACTGATGGTTACCAGAGGGCTAAGGAGGTTGGGGGAGACGACGAAGAGAAGTTGAATAATTGGAACTAATAAACGGTTTGATGGAAGTCATAAGACCTAGTGTTGGACAGATCACTACTGTAAATGTAGTTTACAATAATCTATTGTATATTTCAAAACAGCTAGACGAATTCAAATATTTCTAGCATAAACACAAATATTTAAGGTGCTGGATATGCCAAGTACAGTGATTTAATCTTTACAAATTATATGAATGTATTAAATTATCACATTTACTTTGAAAGCATGTACATCTATTAGGCATCAATTAAAAAATAAAATAAGGCCAGGCATGGCAGCTCACGTCTATAAATAATCCCAGCACTCTGGGAGGCCAATGTGGGAGGATTGCTTGAGCCCAGGAGTTCACGACCAGTCTGGGTAATACAGTGAGACCCCACTCAACAAAAAATTTTAAAAATTAGCCAGGCATGGTGGGACATGCCTGTCGTCCCAGCTACTTGGGACACTGCGGTGGGAGGATCTACTTGAGCCAAGGAAGTTGAAGCTGCAGTGAGCTGTGTTCACACTATTGCACTCCAACCTGGGCAACAGAGTGAGACCCTGTCTCTAAAAAAATAAACTAAGCCAGGCATGGTGGCACATGTCTGTAGTCCCAGCTACTCAAGAGGCTGAGGTAGCATGACTGTTTAAACTCAAGAGTTTGAGGCTGCAGTGAGTTATGACTGCGCCACTACACTGCAGCCTGGGAAACACTGTAAGACTCTGTCTCTAAAAAAAATTAAAAATAAATAAAATAAAAATTGATTTTATAAAACATTCTAAGAACATGTATATACATGTATGTGTGTGTGTGTGTATATATATATATACATATAACCTTAAGAAAACGTCCTCTGGGAAATAGTTATGACAGTCAGCAATCAATTCAGACAACAATAAACTTAGGCTCCTGAAGGGCAAGAATCATGTTTATTCATAATTCTTTCTCATATTTTTAGATAGCAGGACCCCAAATGCAGTAAAAACTCAATTTTTATTTCCAAAGGAACTCTTTTCTTAAATCCTTTATAACTTATGGCCAAAAACTACCTTCAAATACACATAAGAACAAAATTCTCCATGCACAGTCTCAATTTGTCCCCATTAGTTAAAATGAAAAGGTTAAGCAAGGGTACCTCTGGTTAACATTGGTAAAGTCTAAGTTGGTCTTCAATCTTTGTTTCTGCAGCTCTATATCTTCTTCACATTAACTTCTCATCTACACTTTTTGCATCCAACACTTAGGAGTTCTTATTCCTCCTATAAAAACAAAACTTAACCAGAAGCCAACTATATATACCTGTTAATTGACTTAAGTGTGAAGATGTTTGAGTCAAAGTATGTTCTCAAGCAGTTTTTACACATTAAAATATGTTTTATTTTAAAAAGGTTCTGACTCAGGTAAAGATTTTAGCTACCAATAAACAATGCCTCGCACACATATGGCATCAATAAATGTTAGTTAAATGAATCAAGGAAGAGTGCTATTTCTGTGGGGAGTGAATAGAAAGCTGAAATCACACTTTCTTACCCTAAGGCCTTCCAAGAAGTCATCTGGATTTGACTTTTTGAGGATTTTAAGCTGGGAGTGAAGAAGGGGAGGCAGCCCAAACGCAGCTGTCTTCTTTGCCTTGCCCAGAACAGACAGCTTAGTCCTTGGAGCTCTTCTGACTCCAGCACAGGTTTTCTTTGTCCCATTTGTCCTCATGTATTTACTAGGCCCTACCCTTGCCAGCTGTTTGGAATGCAATATGAAGTCACTGCCCCTAGAGGTAGTACAATTCTAGTGGGTAACATCTGAAAAAGGAATTATAAGATAGGCTACAAATAGGAAGATCATCTAGTCTGACTAGGCACATCAAAACCAAGCCTTTAGGGATGAGTTAGCCAGATTTACATCTTTTTTGCCTAGGGAGGGGTAATTGAAAAGTTTCCTGAAGAGCTTGTGAAATGGCTTGAAAATAAGAAAGCGTTTCTTACTGTGTAAATGGAAAGACGTTAGATACAGCTACAGTTTAGGGAGGCAGCTATTACAGAGAGGAGGAAAAGTGATGAGAGACTAGAAAAGTACAGTAAAATGCATTGGGAAGAATTCATACCTTATCCTAATCTGCCTTTTAAAATGATTCCCTCTGGCAATATTGTTTAAGTTGAAGACAAGTTATGATTAAATACAGGGACAGAGGTTAAAAGGCTATTTCAACAGAGTAACTGCACTACTGAAAAGACAAGTGGAAATATATTAAAATTACTCAGGAGACAGAATCTACAGGGCTTGATTGATTGTATAAGAAAAATGTGGGAGGATTAGGTGTTAAGGATATTTCCAAATCTTTGGCTTAAAAAAAAACAGCTGGATAATGGAACCATTCACAGAGATAATGAACACAGGAGGACGAACAAAACAAATTGGGGTGTGGGTTGGAAGGTGCACCAAGGTAGGGGAGTTGACTGAGTATAGAACACTTTATTTTACTTATATTATTTTTGAGACGAAGTCTTGCTCTGTCGCCCAGGATGGAGTGCAGTGAGACAATCTTGGCTCACTGCAACCTCTGCCTCCTAGGTTCAAGCAATTATCCTGCCTCAACCTCCCGAGTAGCTGAGATCATAGGCACCCACCACCACACCTGGCTAATTTTTTGTATTTTTAGTAGAAACAGGTTTCATCATGTTGGCCAGGCTGGCCTAGAACTCCTGACCTCAAGCAATCCACCCGCCTCAGCCTCCCAAAGTGCTGGGATTACAGGCGTGCAGAACATTTTAAAATTGATTATTTGTAGCAACTTCAAGTGGAACAATCCAAGAGGTATTTAAAACTATCAATATGAAGCTAAAGACAGGGATCTCACCATCACAGACTATACACCAGGAGCTGCATGTAGAATGAAACGAGAAGAGGACCAAGGCCTGGTAGGCCTGACGGTCACCAATATTTAAGGGACAGACAAGAAAGATATCTTGCAAAGAACATTGAGAATGACTAAGAGGGTGGGGTTGGGGGCGAGTATGGTATAACTAAGCCAAGGAAAGTGAAGGAGAAAATGATCAACATGACAAATGCCAAAGAGAAAGCAAGGTACAAAGGAGATCTGTTGATTCAAATTAGCATCAATGTGGTTACCAGTGACTAAGGAGAAAAAAGCTGCCAAAGTATAGTGAGTTAAGAAGTGAGCAGGACATAAAAGTGGCAACAAATACAGACAACTCAAGGACTTTGAAGTCAAAGATAAAGAGGGATGTGGCAGCAAAGGATTTTCAGGTTGGCTGTTTTTCAAGATGAGAGTTTTAAGCATGTCTTAGAAACTCTGGAAAGAAAAAAGTAGAGATAACTTTAGGGCTGAGCTCCCAGAGACAGCCTGAATAGATAAGATCCAGGGCACCAGGAAGACTGATTAACCCTGGACAATTCTGGGGGACATTTATTTTATTGTACCAGGAGGAGAGAAGGAAAGAATGGATGCTGATATAAGTGGATTTTTCAGCTTGTAGTCAAAAATGAGGGAGCTGCCATCTGAATGATTCCAGGTGGCAAGTTTATATGAGTTAAGAGAGCACTGGGGTGGGAGGTTTCAGAAGGTACAAGAAAGGAAAAATGAGCAGACTGGTGGGAGGATTCCTGGAAAGCTTTGAGGTCCCATTTGAGGTTGGCAAACATGACTTTATTTTCCACAGGAATTTCTTTACATAGTCTAGCAGTGCTCATGAGATATACAGGAACAAGAAAGAACATGAGACTGATCAAGTGTGTGGAATTTCATCAGACTGACGCAAACAAAAAGGGTCCAGACAGTTAAAGGATACTGGCAACAAAAACTGTTGCTAAATTAACTCATGCTAAATTATATAAATTGTAAAGTTAAAATGCGTAGCAATAACTGTGAAACAACAGGTAATAAGGTCAAGAATTAAAGTCTGATTTCCATATAGTTATCTTCATCTTGTAACACAGGCATGATAGGAACTCCTTGATCTGAATATCTCACAGACTGGGTGCAGTGGCTCATGCCTGTAATCCCAGCATTTTGAGAGGCCAAGGTGGGAGGATCACTGGAGCCCAGGAGTTTGAGACCAGCCTGGGCAACATAGTGGGACCCCATCTCCGCATAAAATAAAAAATTAGCTGGGCATGGTGTGGCACACACCTGTGGTCCCAGCTACTTGGGAGACTGAAGTGGGAAGACTGATTGAGCCTAGGAGATTGAGGCTGCAGTGAGCTGTGATCCCACAACTGCACTCCAGCCTGTGTGACAGAGCAAGACTCTGTCTCAAAAAAATAAATAAAATAAATATCTCACAAATATGTGCTAAGAACAGAGGCATCAGTGGCTGGACAAATAATTCAAGCTCCAAGTCCATATAAGTGGTCTCATTTCTAAAAGAAAAGGGCATACTAAATCTCCAGTTTCAATGTTCTCCTTAATACTAGAAAGTTTGTGAAAATAAAAGTGAAAATATGAGCCAGGTGCAGCAGCACAGGCTTGTAGTCCCAGCTACTTGGAAGGCTGTGGCAGTAGGATCACTTGAGGCCAGAATTTCCAGACTAGCCCTGGCAACACAGCGAGACCTCATCTTTAAAAAATTGTTTTAAATAAATAAATGAAATAGAATGGGTTGTGCATGATTTTAAAATAATCCTTGTACCACTAAATTCTTAAATAAAAAAATAATCCGTCTACCTGATTTTAAATAAAAACCTAAAACATCCCAGGCATGGTGGTTCACACCTGTAATCCCAGCACTTTGGGAGGCTGAGGCAGGTGGACTGCTTGAGCTCAGGAATTTGAGAACAGCCTGGGTTACATGGAGAGACCCTATCTGTACTTAAAAAATATATACGTGTGTGTGTGTGTCTCACACACACACACACGTATATATTTTTTAAGTACAGATAGGGTCTCGCCAGGTAAGTACAGATATATATATACACACACACACACACACATATATACACTTAAAAAATAAATGTATATATGTATACATACATATATTTTTAAGTGTATATATACACATACACACACACACATATACAAAAAAAAAAAAAAAAGCCAGGAATGGTGGCACGTGTCTGTGGTCCCAGCCACGTGGGAGGATCGCTTCAGGCCAGGAGGCAGAGGCTGCAGTGAGCTGAGATCCACTGTACTCCAGCCTGGGTGACAGAGTGAGACCCTGTCTTAAAAAAAAAACCAAAAAAACCTAAGATTAAGATGTAATACAATACATGAAACTTCTAAATCAAAATGTAAAACTGGTTTTACAGATGTCTAAAATAAATTATTCACAAAAACTCATTTCAAGGTGCCCTGACTATAATATAGAAGGTTATCAAAACAATAATAGCAGCACTGGCTTATCAAATAAACTGTCGATGTCACCAGCTGCTTCTGTCAAAAGATCTATAATCACTGAGCACAGTGGGGCACACCTGTAATCACAGGGAGGCTCACCTGAGCCCAGGAGTTCCAAACCAGTCTGGGCAATATAACAAGATCCTGCCTCAAAAAAATAAAATAAAATAGCACTGGGCCTGTTGGTTCACCCCTGTAATCCCAGTACTTTGGGAGGCCAAGATGGGAGGATCACTTGAGGCCAGGAGTTCCTGGTCATGCCTGGTCAATACAGTGAGACCCCCATCTCTTTTTATTTAAAAATGTTTTAATTAAAAAATAATAAAAGATCTATAATCAGAATAATCTATTACTAACCAATAAAATTAAATTGACAAATGAAAATCCTTCTATTAGGCACATACAACATTAGGTTTATCAACTTTAAGAATAAACACGATGCACAGGAAGAACTGAGTCACATGTGTGCTATCAAGCATATAATCAAAATATAACTTTCAACTTTAAATTTTGGCAGAGAATCTTCTCAAATATTCTAAATTTCAATAAAATTCAAGGCTGTAACAGTCAGTATTCTAGTTTTAATCAACAATACCAGGTAAACACCCCCAAAGAATTCCTTTCTGGTATATGTCCTATTTAAATGACATAGGTTTTAAGTTTGGCATACAGCAATTATTATCTTTAAAATATAATAAAGTATTGAGAACTACTATCATTTCAATGATTTTAAAGGTACTTAAACACTGTAAAACTTTATGTTTTAAAACAGGCCAACATATTTTGAAGTCCACTTTAGTACCTGCAATATTTTATGCACCACAAACATCTTTCTCTTTCTTCACATGTGAATAGTAGCAATCTTTGCCCTTCTATATTCTCCCCACCAAAAAAGATTCACATGCCCCCTTTCAGAAAAAAAAAAAAAAAACACCTTCCCATCCTCCCAATTTGGCAATTACACTTCTACCAATAAAGATTTCCTTAAAGTGAACAAAACAGAGCTAAACTCAAGGATGCTTATTACAGAAAGCTGAAGACGACTACTTATTCAGCCCTATTTCTCTAATGACACTCACATAATTACAGTCTTTTGATTTCTAATCTAGATTCCCTTAGCTAGAAACACTGAGTTTTCTAATACTAAAGGGAAATTGGAGCTATAACATATTTGCTTTCCCTCCCATAGCTAAGATGTTTAAATTCCAAATCAGAGACAGTTAGTCTTATATATTGGTACAATCTTTCTGTCTCTTGGAAATTATCTCCCTTTCCATATCATTCAAATCACAGTTTCAACCCTAAGTATGGATAAACCACAAAAGAAAAAGAAAAAAAAAGTATCATATCAATAGTATGCATAAAAGTAGAATCTATAAATGTAGATTCTAATTAACTAGTCTTCTTTTTAACTTGTTGCCTTTTATAAACAGAATACATTTAATTCTAAAAACAAAAATTGCAGGCTGGACATGGCAGCTCACGTCTGTAATGCCAGCAGCCTGGGAGGCCAAGGCGGGAGGATCACTTGAGCCCAGGAGTTAGACATCAGCCTGGGCAACATAAGGAGACCCCAGCCTCCATTTTTTTTTTTTTTTAAAAAGACCAGATTTCTCACATACTAAGATCAGTAGGAAATTAACAAGGAAAAAGGCATGAAGGAAGCATTCCAGTAAATAAGGAAAAAATAAATAATTTTTGCTTAGCATACCTAAAGTCTCCCCTAGTTGCTCACTTGTTGATGATAAAATGCCTAACAACTGACTTTGAAAAAGAAACTAACAGGCAGGGCGCGGTGGCTCACGCCTGTAATCCCAGTACGTGGGGAGGCCAAGGTGGGCGGATCATTTGAGGTGAGGAGTTCAAGACCAGCCTGGCCAACATGATGAAACCCATCTCTACTAAAAACACAAAAATTAGCTGGGCGTGGTGGTGTGCGCCTGTAATCCCAGCTGCTTGGGAGGCAGAGGCACGAGAATAGCTTTAACCCGGGAGGCGGAGGTTGCAGTGAGCTGAGATCACACCACTGCACTCTAGCCTGGGTGATAGAGTGATACTCAGTCTCCAAAAAAAAAACAGAAAAGAAAAAAAAAGAAACTAACAGGAATATTTTATTTGGACTCAAATCTAAATGATTAAAGCTATTTTTAAATGTAGCAATTAATATTTATATTACTATAAGGTTTCTCTATCCATTTTTCATTAATTCAACCACGATTTATGAAGTACTTTCTATTGTTAGGCATTACAATAAATATAACCTTAATTTTATGAAAACTGACATTTTTGAGAGATTTACATGTGCTAAACCATGGACTTACAGCTTAGCACTTTTTCATGTAGCAACTCTATGAATAATACTCTTTTAGTCCCATTTTACAGAAGAGAAAAAAAGAAATTCCAAGAGTATAACTTGCTAATGGATAAACAGCTAATTAAAAGGGACCATATTGGAAATCAACTCCAAGTAATGACCTCACTGTTAGGTTTAAACACTCTTTCAATCACTGTTCTAGGTGCTCACAATGAAGTCCGGGAAGTCATACACATACAATCCACAAGGCAAGACTGGTTAATGATAGAATAAAGATGCAAAGAAAGTGCTCTGAAAGCACAGGAGAGATGGTCATTGCCCACAAGAGGTTTTCTTACTAAGAGCAAAGTCAAAACAGCTTGATGCCTGATGAGGTAGTAAAAAAGTATCTAATACTTAAATAGACTAACCTGCGTTGGTAATTTCATATTTTCAAATCTAGAAAATAGGAGAAGTGGTATTCAGTTTCATTTCCATTTAAAACCTGTCAGGCTTTATGAGTAAAACAAGATCTCACATCTTGTAATCTTTCAAACCAAGAACACGTAAGTTATCTGCAAACATGCAAAGGGAGGAATTACAAAAACAGGACTGCCCTAAAAGAAAACACAAAGTACCAAAAGGAATAAAAGAATTTTTCAAGGGGAAATGCAAGAGGAAGATGTCATGCTCCACTTCAAGTAAAATGCAACTGAGGGATATTTTAGTCTTCACATACCATCTACCATTAATGTTTACTATTTTCCTATCAAAGAAAAGTCAAAATCAAAAGAGGTTAAAAACAACACTCAAGGCTGGGTGCAGTGGCTCCCGCCTGTAATCCCAGCACTTTGGGAGGCCAAGACCGGTGGATCACCTGAGGTCAGGAGCTCCAGACCAGCCTGACCAACATGGTGAAACCCCACCTCTACTAAAAAATACAAAATTAGCAGGGCATAGTGGCACATGCCTGTCATCCCAGCTTCTCAGGAGGCTGAGGCAGGAGAATCTCTTGAACACAGGAGGCGGAAGTTGCAGTGAGCTAAGATCGCGCCATTGCACTCCAGCCTGGGCAACAACAGCAAAACTCCGTCTCAAAAAAACAAAACAAAACAACTCAAGAAGTAAACAATAGATTCTACCTTTTAACATGAGAGAAGAAAAAAGGGCGATTTCAAGAGAGAAAAATTTAAGGTGTATACAAGTGTCCAGGATAATGAGCGTAAGCAACTTAAAGTGTCAAGGATGGACAGGCTGCAAAGGAAAACCATGACTGTTAAATCCTTAAAATTCCATCAAAACTAAAGAGAGCTGAACTCTCTTTATACTTAAAATTTTATTTTTAGTTTATTTACTGAATGCTTCCAGAGACCTGGAAGAAATCTGCAGTAGGCTTGGTGGGAGATTAAATCCTACTCAATGGAAATGAACTTTAAAATTCAGCAGAACTGAGCAACAAGCTACATGATGGTACAGGATGACCATCTATCTAATCCTCCTCGGCACATTAACTGATCTCTCCTTAAAAATAATACACAGACATTCACCAAGGTTTTATAGAGGAATGCATCCAGGTATATAAATAGGCCATCCATACTGCATATGCTTTGAAGTTCACACCACTGCTTACATAGATTGTGAATGCCTTCTTAGAAAAAATTCTTAGGGCTGGGCATGGTGGCTCACGCCTCTAATCCTAGCATTTTGGGAGGCTGCAGTGGGAGGATCACTTGAGCCCAGGAAGTCAAGACCAGCCTGGGCAACATAAGGAGACCCCTCTCTACAAAAAATAGAAAACTTAGCCAGGCGTGGTGATTAGCATCTGCAGTCCTAGCTCCTCAGGAGCCTAAGGTGGAAGGACGGCTTGTGCCGGGGAGGTCGAGGCTGCAGTGAGCTGTGATCCCGCCACTGCACTCCAGCCTAGGTGACAGAGGGAGACCTCATTTCAAAATTTTTTAAAGAGCAAAAGTTCTTAGAATTTACACTGGAGAAAGCACTCATATAAATTTAGGAAATGACAGAGAATGCAACAATATTATCCTATAATTTCCCACTAGGAAAACCTTCTAAGGATGATGTTTACTTTCCTCTCAAGCAGCAAGAGCAGAGAGCAATGCCCAGGTGTAAGGAAACTATAGTTGCTCACTGGGACCCTCAGAGCTCACTCTTTTCCCAAGTATTCAGGCTGGGCAAACATTTAGAATTGGAATCCCGATAATTAAGATGTGTATGAGTCAATCTAAAGGGGAGGTACAGTCTCTATTTGAAAACAAAATGCTTCTTGGCACAATTCTAAAAGTACAATTCAGGCATTAAATGCCTCCACCATTTTAAATGCTGAGTATTATTTATTCTGACCAACAAAGACCGCAGAAAAATTAAAAGCAGAGAAAAAGATTAGAAATTTAACACTCCTAAACCTGGGGCATTGGTTACGTTGTTTACTTTGTGTCACTTATACAAAATTAAGTTTTACTTTTATTTTTTTTAAAGAAAAAAAGCCTACAGCACTTAGTATTCCCAGGCAGTGACAAGTTTTACTTTTAATCACAACTAAAGAGGTATCTACACAAATTGTAGCAAAAATCATTAGCATTATAAATTTATGTAGATAAAAGTATCATGTGCAATTACTGACTTATATTTTGAAATTGTTATTTAAAAAAAACCTATAGTTAAGGTAGAAAAATGCCACTATACTGACAAGTAGCCCGAAATTTGGTGCCCTCTTCTTGTCAATATGTGACCAATGAAAAGCAAGTTAAGCAACCTTAACCTGGGATTACCAGGTTATTGTAAAATATCCAAGAAATATTTTTAAAAATGAAAAGGCTTTTTTTTCTTTCCGAAGTTATTTCTCAGGGAATTTGAAAAGAAAATAAATGAAAAGCACTGTTGTCAAGGCTAGTTGTTGATGGCAAACAATTGGTAATTGTTTTGAGACACCCACTTTTTAACTACAAAGATACTTGACCTTAACTTAGAATACAAAATGAAACCAATCTCCACTATTCCTAAATTTGACAATTTGAACCTATAGAATGGTATAAAAAAGCCCCCAACTCGTTACTCAACAAAGATTTTTGGACAAACGACTTTGGCAAAGCACCCTGGCCCAAGGCAGACAGACCAAAAACTTTAAAAATCCTACAAAATATTCTAACTTGAGTTCAGGCTCCATACAGTACCTCACTGACCGACATGGTTTTCTTCCTTAGTTCTCAAGGGCCAGGTCTGCCGGGCTCTGGGTGGTAAGGACCCCCCTGGGGAGACAAGACGCTCGCGCCTCTGCCCGTCGTTCTGGGCCAAGCTCGGCCCAGAATGACGGGCAAAGGCCGGGCCACGGGCGACGCGAGGGCCTCCCTCACTCACCGTGAAGCGCTGGTCGCCAATGCTGCCCACGGAGAAGCAGTGGTCGCCAGGGTTCACAGCCCCGGTCAGCACCTGGTGCAGGTTCATGTCGGCGCCCTAGTCCTGCAACGGACACCGCATCCAGCTCATGCCACGGGTCAGCGGCTGCTTCCCTCCCTCCTTCCCTCAGGGGCGGCGGCCGCTCTTCGGTGGCGACGGCAGAAGCAGCGACAGGCGCCTGGAGCCGGAGCCGCTCAGCTGGGGCCCGCGGCTCATCCCGAGCCCGGGAGGGCGAGGCCCGGAGGGGGCGGGTCGGCGAAAGGGCGGAGCGCCGCGCTCCTTCGCGCACCTGTCACTCCCAGCGCTAGCCCAGGTGAAGCTCAGGGTCCCCTCACCGGCCACGACCCGGGGCCGACTCACCGGCCAGGAAGGCCACGCTGTCCACACACTTCCTCTGGACCTCGGGCAGCCGCTCCTGACCCAGCCCGAGTGGCGCAAGCAGTACGCGCTCGCACTCCCCGCCTGACCTGTCCCTTCCCGGCTCCGGTGCCCGCCACCCCCACAGTCCTCCGCCACTCACTACGCGCCTCTGGATCCCTGCGGCCGAAATATCGCGAGACTTCGCTCGGGGCCGCTGCTGCTGTGGTAAAGAATTCACTTTTTTACCACAGCGTGCGTATCAGCAAGTGAACATAAAAACGCCTCTTCTAGTCAGAAACTGGCCAGTCCCGACCCCCGGTCCACCTAGGGCTCCGCCCACCACCGAGAATAAGCCAATCTCTTTGAGGCTTCTACAGGAGAACGTCGTGCGTTTGAGCTTGAACTTGATAAGCCTGGCAGAAGCCTGACGAACCCAGAATGAGTGAGATGTGGTAAGTTGTGCTTTAGGTTAGGGCTTAATCTAACTGTTGGGCCAGAAAATTTGAAGGGGAGAAGTGCATCCTAAATGGAGTTGCAGTTTCCTCGGTTCTGGTAGGACTACAAGTCCCAATATGCACCGCTCCCCCGGGCGACCCGAGTGTCTCTAAGTAAATGTGACCCTTGAAACGTCTACGTTAGCAGCTTAATGGTTTCTCCAGCCTTGCGCGTGTTTCCAAGTCCCTAAACGGGATGGTTTTTGAAAGGCTCGAACACTTGACAAGTAGGAAAGTGGTATTTTCTTGGCCTAAGTTAATCTTAACACATGATTTGAAATAGTGCTGGTAATAACAACACACCAGCCCTGCATTGAGCGTTTGTTTTGGAAAAGAACCTAGGAATTCCAGAATGATCAGAGTCACAGCTACAAACTGAGATTCAACTCTCATTGTATTTTGACACAAGTTTTGTATTATAATTGACAAACATCTGTTTATGTCTCCCCCTGTATACCGTAAGCCTCTTTGGAATACAGAGGAACAGGACACAAGTCTGTCCTTAATGTCTAGCACCGCACCAGTCCCACCCATTCAAGGTGTTCTGTAAATGTTGCATGAATGTGTATAGAAACTCTCCAAATAGGCCAGGCATGGTGACTCACGCCTGTTATTCCAGAACTTTGGGAGGCCGAGGAGGGTGAATCACGAGGTCAGGAGTTTGAGACCAGCCTGGCCAACATAGTGAAACCCCTTCTCTACTAAAAATCCAAAAATTAGCCGGGCGTGGTGGCTCCCACCTGTAATTCCAGCTACTCAGGAGGCTGAGGCAGGAGAATCACTTGAACCCGGGAGGCGGAGGTTGCAGTGAGCCAAGACCCCCGTTGCACTCCAGCCTGGGTGACAGAGTGAGATCCCGTCTCAAAACAAACAAAAAACCCTCAAAACTCTCCAATAGGCCAGGCACGATGGCTCACGCCTGTAATCCCAGCACTTTGGTAAATCGAGGTGGGGGCGGGGGGATCACCTGAGGTTGGGAGTTCGAGACCAGCCTGGCTAACATAGTGAAACCCAGTTTCTACTAAAAATTAAAAAATTAGCCTGGCATGGTGGCACGCGCCTGTAATCCCAGCTACTGGGAAGCTGAGGCGAGAGAATCGCTTGAACCTGGGAGACGGAGGTTGCAGTGAGCCAAGATCGTGCCATTGCACTCCAGCTTGGGCAACAAGAGAGAAACTCAAAAAAAAAAAAAAAAAAAGAGAAAGAAAAGAAAAGAAAGAAACTCCCCCTTTTGTTGTAGTATAAAGACTTCAAACTATAATAATACTTGGGTGGGACAAGTACTAGTAAATTTATTTCCTTTTATTTTTACTACGTTTTTTGCAATGTACATTTATTTTGTCTTACAATAAAAAGCTACTTATGAGATACTTTTTAGTTCATAAGTGTGATGATTGTGTGTTCACACTTGTGTGAGATGTCCCTCCCTAAAACCTTGTTGCGCCATCATCTGCACATTACCCATCTGATGTGGGGGAAAAAAAAAAACCCGAAACTTATTTAAAAAATGAATTTCATTATGTATTCCAGGCTTTTCATAAGATAAGGGACAAAACTTAATTTGTCTTTTTTAAAAATATATATTTTTTTGAGGTCTAACATACCTACAGTTTGTCTTTTATTGTTTCAAATTATACTTCAAGTGCTTTTTAATTTTATATTTTAGACCCAGAACCAGGATTGTTGTACTTGTGTGGCTCCCACATAAATTCTGTGGCTGGTTCATAATTTAACATGTTTACTCATTCTATTTTGCCCAGTTGTTAGTTTTGAAGAGCATTCCACGTATTAGAATAAAACTGAGCAACAAGATGCGGGGCGCATTGGCTCACACCTGTAATCCCAGCACTTTGGGAGGCCAAGGCGGGCGGATCATGAGGTCAGGAGATCAAGACCGTCCTGGCTAACACAGTGAAACCCCGTCTCTACAGAAAATACAGAAAAAAAAATTAGCCAGGCGTGGTGGCGGGCACCTATAGTCCCAGCTATTTAGGAGGCTGAGGCAGGAGAGTGGCGTGAACCTGGGAGGTGGAGCTTGCAGTGAGCAGAGCTTGCGCCACCGCACTCCAGCCTGGGCGACAGAGCAAGACTCCATCCCAAAAACAAAACAAAACAAAACAAAGCAAAAAACAACAAACAAAATTCCCTTTGCCTCCAAGATGCTGCTCCTCACAGATCATCTCCTAATGTCATAAAATTCCCCTAATAAGGTTCTGTCGAATCCTAAATCTATTCCTGATTTATTGTGCAACTTTGACATGACTCTGACCTTATGGGAAGATTAATAAGAAGGTGGAGGAGGTGAAAGTAAATTTTAGGTTGTTTGCCCCTCATCCTCCTCTTCCTGTTTCCTTACTGCAGGTCTAGAAGGCAGCACTGCATGCCTCCATTCCACTTGCTCAAAGTCTCCACATTCCTTCTATCCAAGGCTCACAAATCCACCTGCTAATCCAAGAAATCCAGGAGAAGGGCCTGGTGCAGTGGTTAACACCTGCAATCCCAGCGCTTTGGGAGGCTGAGGCAGGAAAATCCCTGAACTCAGGAGTTCCAGGTTGCAGTGAACTATGATCACACCACTGTACTCTAACCTGGGCAATAGACCTTGTCTTAAAAAAAAAAAAAAAATCCCGGAGAATTATTGAGTCTAATTATCCCCTCAACTATAATTGAATTATATCATTCCATCCTTTGAATGCTCACTGACTGTGTGCTTCGGTGGTTTTCTTTTTTAGTTTCTAAAAAAAATAAGAGAGAAAGGATGGCTCTCCAAAAAAAAAAAAAAAAAAAAAAAAAGTCTTGCTGTATGCAGCGCCTGTAGTCCCAGTTACCCAAGAGGCTAAGGCAGGAGAATCGTTGAGAGTCCAGGAGTTGAAGTCCAGTCTAGGTAAAATAGATCAAGTCTCTTAAAAACCAAATAAAAAATTAAAAATAAAATAAAGGAAGTATTTTATTGTATAGTTTGCATTATTACTAGCAGCAAGATCTCTTACATAACCGAAGTGCCATGTGGTTTCTGAGATTGGCAGGCCAAAGATAAGTTTTGGTTTTCAATGCTAGTCTTCAAGAGGAGGGGGAATCTTTTTTTTTTTTTTTTTTTTTTTTTTTTGGGACAGAGTCTTGCTCTGTCACCCAGACTGGAGACCAGAGGCGCGATCTCAAGAAGAGGGGGAATTTTATAAGAGTCAGTGGGTGGTGATAGTGTAAAGAAACCCAAGCAGGCCAAATTCTGAGATTCTTGTAAAGAAAAGGAGCATATAGGAAGCTAGCTCAGATTGGGAAATAATCATGCCTCTTGCCCACTCTTGATTTCTTGAAATCCTTGTCATTACCCTCCTCCCCCACCCCAAATAGACCAATCTAAATCCCTATTCTTGGCCGGGGGGCAGTGGCTCACATCTGTAATCCCAGCACTTTGGGAGGCCCAGGCGGGCGGATCACCTGAGGTCCAGCGACCAACATGGCAAAACCCTGTCTTACTAAAAAATACAAAAATTAGGGCTGGGGGCGGTGGCTCATGCCTGTAATCCCAGCACTTTGGGAGGCCGAGGCAGGTGGATCATGAGGTCAGGAGTTTGAGACCAGCCTGGCCAACGTAGTAAAACCCTGTCTCTGCTAAAAATACAACAAGTTAGACAGGAGTGCTGGCAGGTGCCTGTAATTCCAGCTACTCTGGAGGCTGAGGCAGGAGAATCGCTGGAAGCTGTGAGGTGGAGGTTACAGTGAGCCAAGATCATGCCATTGCACTCCAGCCTGGGTAACAAGAGTGAAACTCCGTCTCATAAACAAACAAACAAACAAAAAATTATCAGGGTGTGGTGGCACGTGCCTGTAGTCCCAGCTACTTGGGAGGCTAAGTCAGGAGAATCGCTTGAACCTGGGAGTCGGAGGTTGCAGTGAGCCGAGATTGCTCCACTGCACTACAGCTTGGGCAACAGAGCGAGACTTCCTCTCAAAAAAAAAAAAAAAAAAAAAAAAAATCCCTATTCTCCCAGGGCCTCTGTCACTAGATCCACCTGTAGGGGCTTCAGTCCCCACTGCCAACACCGATAGATGAGGGAAGTTAGCAGTAAGGGAAATTCTCATAACTAAGCCTAAATCAAGGGGAGTATGCTGCTTGAATTTCACAAGCATTCTAACCTCATTATCTCGTAAAAATAATACGAGGGTCTCTGTGCAACGAAGATGTTAGTTGCTCTGGAAACTTGCCTCTACCGCCAAGAGCAGCCTTGCCTACAGCAAAATTCATCAGGAATAGTATAGGTTAAATAGATATTTGATAGCCTGGGGTAGTGACGCATGCCTGTAGTCCTAGCTACTTCAGAGGCTGAGGTAGGAGGATCGCTTGAGCCCAAGAGATTGAGGCTGCGATGTTCCATGATTGGCACCACTGCACTCTAGCCTGGGTGACAGAGGAAGACCCCGTTTCAAAAAAAAAAAGAATTTGTACAAATAATCCAAATTTAGAAAGATGTGAACAGGCCGGGCACGGTGGCTCATGCCTGTAATCCCAGCACTTTGGGAGGCCGAGGCGGGCGGATCACAAGATCAAGAGTTCGAGACCACCCTGGCTAACACGGTGAAACCCCATCTCTACTAAAAATACAAAAAAAATTTGCTGGGCGTAGGTGGTGCATGACTGTAGTCCCAGCTACTCAGGAGGCTGAGGCAGGAGAATGGCGTAAAACCCAGGAGGTGGAGGTTGCAGTGAGCCGAGATCGCGCCACTGCACTCCAGCCTGGGAGACAGAGCGAGACTCCGTCTCAAAAAAAAAAAAAAAAGAAAGATGTGAACTGGAACTACCGTATATTCTTATTTTTTATCTCTTCTGCCTGAGGGAAGTGGAAATAGCTGCTAGAGAGTGACAAAGAAAAAAGAATTATATACACGTACACACACACACAGACACACACTTTTTTTTTTTCTTGAGACAGAATCTCACTCTGTCACCCAGGCTGGAGTGGAGTGGCACCATCACGATTCACTGCAGCCTTGACCTCCTGGCAGGCTCAGGTGATCCTTCTGCCTCAGCCTCCCAAGTAGCTGGGACCACAGGTACACGCCACCATGCCCAGCAAATTTTTGTATTTTTTGTAGTGACGGGGTTTTGGCATGTTGCCCAGACTGGTCTCGAACTCCTGGGCTCAAGTGATCCACCCACCTCGGCCTCCCAAAGTGCTGGGATTGTAGGTGTGAGTCACCATGCCTGGTCACACACACTTTTTATATGAGGAATGTAAGCCCATTTAAATTATCAGGCCCAGGAAGGCATTAAAATGAGACAGCATTCATATCCTATTTCTCTCCTTGAACTATGTAATCTCTTGAAACTGCTTTCGTGGCTGGGCACGGCGGCTCACGCCTGTAATCCTAACACTTTGGGAGGCTGAGGTGGGTGGATCACCTGAGGTTGGGAGTTCGAGACCAGCCTGGCCAACATGATGAAACCTGTCTCTACTAAAAATACAAAAATTAGCCAGGCGTAGTAGTGACAGCCGCCTATGATCCCAGCTACTGGGGAGGCTGAGGCAGGAGAATCACTTGAACCCGCTGGAGTCGTGGTGAGCCAGGATCGCACTCCAGTCTGGGCGACAGAGTGAGACTCCATCTCAAAAAAAAAAAAAAAAGAAAGAAACTACTAGCTATATTAGCTGTTGCTACAAGTAACTATAAATTAATCTAACAATGCCACATTCTGGACAGTATAACCCACACACTGTAGCTCAACAATGTATAGCCAATCACTAATCAATGTTATTTCTGTGAACTGATGAGAATTCCTGACAAACAACTTTGTATAAGCCCACTCCTTATCCCCTTTTTGCCTTCAAAAATCTGCTTGTAGCGCCGGGCGCGGTAGCTCACGCCTGTAATCCCAGCATTTTGGGAGGCCAAGGTGGGCGGATCACGAGGTCAGGAGATTGAGACCCTCCTAGCTAACACAGTGAAACCCCGTTTCTACTGAAAATACAAAAAAATTAGCCGGACGTGGTGGCACGCGCCTGTAGTCCCAGCTACTCGGGAGGCTGAGGCAGGAGAATGGCGTGAACCCAGGAGGCGGAGCTTGCAGTGAGCAGAGATCGCGCCACTGCACTCCAGCCTGGGTGACAGAGTGAGACTCTGTCTCAAAAAAAAAAAAAAAAAAAAAATCTGCTTGTAGCAAAGGTCTGAACGGAGCACTTCCCAAGACAATTTGGAAGTGTGTCCCAGGCAGCTGTTCGCTACTTTGGCCCAAATATACTCTATATTAATTCTGAGGCTCAGCTTCTTTTGTTTTAGTTTGACAAGAGAGATGAATAAAAAGAGAAATAAACAACCACAACCTGGGCTACCTCTCGTTAGCAAACACATAGGCTCCAGGGCCCTACACTGAATTAAGGGAACGGTCCAAATTCCAGTAGTAATTCCCATGTGAAGAGGATTATAAGTCTGGCAAGTATCAGAGAGCTCATTAGAAGTAGATTACATAAATCCTACACATTTCACAAAGTGGGACATGGGAACCAAGTCTAGCAGTATAGATACCAGTTAGATACCATGGGCAAATTAAAAAGAAATATCAATTGTGTAATCATTGTAGTCATTAACATCAAGTGAATATTTAGTAAAGTACTATTCTAAGCATTCTGTATTGACTCATTTAATTCTCATGTCAACCTGAAGAGATAGATACTATTATTCCCTCCTCCCCCCTTATTTTCCCCTATTATTTTCTTCCTTGTACAAGTAAGGAAACTGAGACAGAGTAAATTTCCTTGCCCAAGTCACATAGTAAGGGGTAGAGGCAGAAGTTCTTAACTGTTATAGTATACTGCCTCTATACAGGAGAAAAAACGAACACTCTACACTGTTCTCCATCTCCACTACCACCTCCTACTCATAGCAACCCCTCCCACTCAAACCACAAGGAAAGACACATGACCGATAATAAAACTACTCGGTAAGATTTATGCAATATATTCTGCTTGCCAGGGATTGTTCTGTGTATTTCTACACAGAATGTAATCTTTACAATATAATCCCTAGATTACAGATAAGGAAACGAAAACAGTAAAGGGCAGTAATTTCCCAAGGTCACACAGCTAGCTGGGATTTAAGTCCATTATGTCTGGCAACACAGAACACATGCCCTTTCCCAGGCAGGTCTATACTGCCTCACCTCTGTTTCCCTGGCTACTGTAATTGAGTCAGGGATGAACCCCAGCTGGGTCAATCAGAATCTTTCTCCAGGATTTTCTGCTGCATCTAGCAGGGAACTCTTGCCTTTTTGAAGTAATTAAACATTGTCCCTGAACATAAATGACCCCTGAGTGTTTTAGGAAGAATGAAGAAAGAAAAGTAGAGCTGAACTCCATTTTTGATATTTACTACAGGGAGTAAAGGGAAGCCATGACAACCTCACTTGACCTCTTGGTCCAGTCCTGTTTGATGTCCATCCTACCCAATTATGTGAGCACAAAATCCTCCCCACCTACTTTACATATATATATATAGTGAGAGAGAGAGAGATGAGTCATGCTATGTTGGCCTCAAGCAATCCTCCCACCTTGGCCTACCAAAGTGTTGGGATTACATGTGTGAACCACCATGCCCAACCTCTACCTACTTTTTTTTTTCTTAAGTTCGCTTGAATTCCATTTCTGTCACTTTGGATAACAAGACTAACACATGATAACTTAAATTCCCACCAACATGAGAGTTCCAGTTTTTCTGCATCTTTAGAAAGTATTAAGCATATGAATTAACAGAGAGAAGAACACTAGAGGATTAGAGAAAAGCAAGAATATGATTCCTGAAAGGTGCTTAATACATAACTTGACAAAACTAACTTTAATTGCCAGCAGTAGGATTTTTAAACTTTTTTTTTTTTTTGAGACAGATTCTTGCTCTGTTGCCCAGGCTGGAGTGCAGTGGCACCATCTCGGCTCACCGCAAGCTCCGCCTCCCAGGTTCACGCCATTCTCCTGCCTCAGCCTCCCAAGTAGCTGGGACTACAGGCGCCCGCCACCACACCCGGCTAATATTTTGTATTTTTAGTAGAGATGGGTTTCACTGTGTTAGCCAGGATTGTCTTGATCTCCTGACCTCGTGATCCGCCCGCCTTGGCCTCCCAAAGTGCTGGGATTACAAGCATGAGCCACTGCGCCCGGCCAGAAAAGGATTTTTAAAAACAAAAGTATAGACACAAGGTGAAAATTCTACAGAAAAATACGTTACAGAGTTCTGAATGAATAGAAGAAAGCAGAGTTGAGGAATGGGTGAATTGCTTAATCTTTCACCTGCTGAGTTTTCATTCCCTGTACAGCAGAAGGAAAAAAAAGAGAGAACTTTTTTAAGAAAGAAATTCAGTAAGCAGCTTTCTGAAAACACTCATTTCTGTCACTGAAATTGCTAGAAATGCAAATATCCACAATACCTTTCCCTGTATTCTAGAAGAACACTTCCATATTCTCTGTACAGAGGCTTTTGATTATAATTCCTGGATTTAAAGCATCCAAAGAGAGAAAGCTCCAGGTTTGCACATACTGCTTTAATTAAACAATAATGGATTTTTAGTAAATAGGGTCTTTTGCTCTCTAAATCTAAAGAACTAAAGGTAGATAAACATCTTTTACTGTAAGTGAAAAAGTAATTTTTGCTCTACTATATATATATTTCTGGGAAGAAAAAAATCTCACCCTCAAGCCTGTGTTCTTTAAAATGAAATATTTTGACCAAGCACAGTGGCCCATGCCTATAATCCCAGCAATTTGGAAGGGCAAGGCAGGATAGCTTGAGACCAGGAGTTCAAGACCAGCCTGGGCAACATAGAGAGAGACCTCATCTCTATTTTTAAAAAAAGAAATGTTAAAATACATAATGGTAGTTTTACATATTTCTAATTTTTTATTATAGATAATGCAGTCTGGTGTCTGACATATTACATTTGTTTGCTTAATATTTTTTCTAGAAAAGTTTTTGTCCTGGAAAAAAAGAGGGAAAACATTTTGAAGATTTCTTTTAGAAAAGTAATGGAAGCTGGGCGCGGTGGCTCATACCTGTAATCCCAGCACTTTGGGAGGCCAAGGTGGGTGGATCACCTGAGGTCAGGAGTTTGAGACCAGCCTAGCCAACATGGTGAAACCCTGTCTCTACTAAAAATACAAAAATTAGCAGGGCATGGTGCAGGCACCTGTAATCCCAGTTACTCGGGAGGCTGAGGCAGGAGAATTGCTTGAATCCAGGAGGCAGAGGTTGCAGTGAGCCAAGATCGTGCCATTCCACTCCAGTCTGGGCAACAGGAGTGAAACTCCATCTCAAAAAAAAAAAAAAAAGAGAGAGAAAAGAAAAGTAGTAGTGGAAACTAGCCACTAATTAGCAGGGTTGGATGACTAAGGAAATGGTATTTTACTAATGTAGTAAGATAGGGAGAAAATAGTAGGATAAGCCATTTTGGGTAGGTAAGGCTAAGACTAATTTCAGCATTAGAAGTTGAAGTAATCATGGGGCGTCTATTACAGAAGATAATTGGGAAGATGGGATTGGGGCTCAGGAATGCTGTCAGAGCAGGTAATACAAAACCAAGAGCTATCTTTTGTCAAGAGTTTAGCGTCATGAATGGAGGAGATTTCCAAGGTAGAAGGTGAAGAAAGTGGAGTAGAGAACTGAGAACTAAAGCTTAGTGACTACCCAATATTAGTAGTCAAGGGGTCAACTCTTCTAACGCAGTCAGGTGGATGGGAGGGGCATTGAGGAATAACGATTTTAGGAAGTGCCTGGGGGAAAAAAAAGGTTGCTGCTCAGAGAGTAAAAAGAATTGAAGTCTAAGAGAACATCGGATTTAGGATTTTAGAAAGTCATTAGTGAATGTCAGAAATGTACTTTGGTAAAGTGGAGGTTATCAATGTTAGATTAGATGATGAAGACATAAGGAGACCTTCACTGTGTAAATTGTCTTTGCCCTTTTACTTACTTTTTGCCCTTTTCTCAAGCGGGGTCCTGAAATAGGAAATCTATGAAGAAAATGACAAGACTCTGAAGAATTAGCTTGCCATGAGGGACTCAATCGGAGGCTTGAATCTGACCTGGAGACTGAGAACCCTTGAATAGATGAAGATAGTATCTTTCTTTTTCTTTCCTTCAATCTTTCTTTTTAAATATATTTGTTTGGTTGTTTTTTAGGGACTAAGAAGTTTTAAAATTGCCCTAATATCTACAAGGCTCTCACAGGGAAAGGTGCTGACTGGAGAATACCTACACTACAGTAGATAAAAAGGCAGTGGCTTCCTAGGCTGCAGAGAACAAGTCCTTTCTAGCAGTGGCTCAGGACTACCGTTTTGAAAAGTCTAATTAGTTTGCTTCTCTGACCTTGATTGCTACCTTTAAAAGAAGCTTTAAAGCCTGTTTGGTCTCCTAAACTTGCCAAGCCCTGCTGCCTGGGTCTAGTCAGTAATCTTGCCCTGCACAGACCTCTTACTGTCTGACCACAGGGCTTAGCTAACCCCATTTGTGTCACACCCCACTGCTATGCCTCCTTTGGAAAGGCCTATCTAAGAAGTAGCTCCTTATATAAATGGAAGGACATCAAAGACTCCTGATGGAGTAAACACACAGGAGATAAGGAATCAAGGGTGGAGGGATTGGTCTTGGACATGGTAAATGTAGAGATAGAGACTATCTAGTCAGAAAGGTTAAACCTGATAGTCTTCATTCTACAAAGTAGGATGCAAATTCTTTTCAAAGAGGAACTGTGAATTGTATAGTATGTGAATTATCTTTCAATAAAGCTATTTTTAAACAGCAGAGAATGTAAGAGACGGACTAGAATTAGGAAAGTATTGGGTTTAAAAGTCACATTCATATTACGATGGCAATTCCTGGTTATGGATCTCTTTAATGATGTTTCTATACAGAGTGAATGTAGTAGTCTGTATGTTTCTCTCTTCCTTTTTAATTGAAATATTAGATTGCTCCAAAGGTTTCCATACAACCTGTTCAACTTTCTAGCAGTCATTCCAGAAAGGGAACAAATGAAGCATAACCATATGTTTAGTAATCAACAAATGCAAACGTGATGGCTATATTAAATATTCAAATGCATAAATAATATTTATATTATATGTGTTAAGCTGTACATAACAGACTAGGCAACTAGCAGTGGCTTAAATAAAAAATATTTATTATTAAATATATATTATTATAATATGTTATTAAATATATATTTTATAAATATTTATTATTAGGTTGTGGCATGTGCCTATATTCCCAGCTATGTATGCCAGAGGAGGCTGAGGCAGGAGGATCCCTTGAGCCCAGGACAGGAGTTTGTGACCAGCCTGGGCAACATAGCAAGACCCCGTCTCTGAAAAATAAAAATAAAAATAAAGACATACAATTGAGTCATACAATAAAGATAGTTCCAGAATTGTTCAGCAGCAAAGTGTAGGCTTACCCCTGATGGGCACACATTGGCTATAGAAGCACCAAGTGTTTTGTTCTCACCACACAACATACAGAAAAGCAGGAAGGTGGGGAAGGAAAAAGGCATGCTTCTCACTTTCTACTTTTCTTTTATCAGGAAGAAAAATCTTTCTAGGAAGCTACCAAGCAAACTTCCTATTATACATCGATGGCCAGAAGGGGGGCACATTGCAAACCCCTAGTTTCAAGGGTGGCTGGCAAAGTGAAAAATTAGGTTTTTTAGCCTTAGAAAAAGAAGTGCATGAAAGGAGGGGCTGGAAATTGCTGTTGGGTAGGCAACCAAACTGTCTGCTGTATTATTCATTGGGAAAAAGGATAATAAAACCAAGAAATATTTGCTTGAGGAACGTCAGATATGAACAGATTTCATATAAACTCACAAAGCTGAGAAGCTGAGAACAAAGATTTGAGATTTGAGTAGCACACTTGAATAGCAAGCAAAACTTCAAAAACCAAAACATGAACCTGGTTATGAAAATAAATCTGATTAAGGTAGCTCTGTGTTTTGGATTCTACTGAGTTTGGGAGGACTGCAGATTTTTTGTAGTAGTGGCTAACTCTTCCTGGAATTCTCCCAGATGCTCAGGAGGCCAAGAGCCTGGGTATCTGCATCTGAAACAAATTAGCCTGGGATGTTTCTTTTTTTTTTTTTTGAGACGGAGTCTCGCCCTGTCACCCAGGCTGGAGTGTAGTGGTGCGATCTCGGCTCGCTGCAACCTCCGCCTCCCTGGTTCAAGCAATTCTCCTGCCTTAACCTCCCGAGTAGCTGAGATTACAGGCATGTGCCACCAGGCCTGGCTAATTTTGTATTTTTAGTAGAGACAGGGTTTCTCCATGTTGGTCAGGCTGGTCTCGAACTCCCGACCTCAGGTGATCTGCCCGCCTCGGCCTCCCAAAGTGCTGGGATTACAGTTGTGAGCCACCGTAGCCAGCCTCATTCCCCGTCTTAATCTGCCTTTTGTCAGTTTAATTGAAAGGCCCTAAAACTATGCTATTGGGGATAATTTCTATAGATCATTACTAGGGATAATTTCTATAGATCATTACTAGAGATCATTACTAATTTATATAGATCATTAATATGCTATCAGGGATAATTTCTATAGATCTTTTCTGTAAATCATTAATATAGAAATGATGATTTCTATAGGTCATTACTAGAGATCATTACTATAGATCATTACTAATTGAAAGGCCCTAAAACTATGCTACCAGGGATAATTTCTATAGATGATTACTAATTTCTATAGATCATTGCTATGCTATCAGGGATAATTTCTATAGATCATTACTAATTTCTATAGATCATTGCTATGGTATCAGGGATAATTTCTATAGATCATTACTAGAGAAGCTTCTCTGTATGTGTGGAGCAAAAGTAAAAACAAAAACAAAAAAAAGAAAGGTCCCCATTGATGTACCTAAGAGGGTAGAGGAAAAGTTTTTATCCTCCTCAACAAGCCTGTCATTTTTCACAAGTAGTACTATTGGCATTTTGGTGGGACAGTTCACTGTGTGGGACTAGTCCATAACCAGTAGTATACACACATTCCACTTCCCCACTGTCCCCCATCTTACAATATGTCACCAAAATTGCTCCACATGTATCCTAAGTAAGATTGCCAGATAAAATACAGGAATCCCAGTCAAATTTGAATTTCAGATTATTTCAGAATAATTTTTTTTTTCAGATAGAGTCTTGCTCTGTCGCCCAGGATGGAGTGTAGTGGTGAGATCTTAGCTCACTGCAACCTCCGCCTCCCAGGTTCAAACAATTCTCCTGCCTTAGCATCCTGAGTATCTGGGACTAGAGGTGCATGCCACCACACCAAGCTAATTTTCGTATTTTCAGTAGAGACAAGGTTTTGCCATGTTGGCCAGGCCAGTCTCAAAACTCCTGATCTTAGGTGATCGGCCCACCTTGGCTTCCAAAGTGCTGGGATTACAAGACATGAGCCACCATGCCCCGCCCAGAATAATTTTTTAAATAAGTTTTAAATATTGCATGGGATATACTTCTTACTAAAAATTATTTGTTGTTTGTCTGAAATTCAAAAATTTTTTTTTTTTTGAGACGGAGTTTCCCTCTGTCACCCAGGCTGGAGGGCACTGGAGCGATCACCGCTCACTGCAACCTCTGCCTCCCAAGTTCAAGCAATTCTCCTGCCTCAGCCTCCCAAGTAGCTGGGACTCCAGGTGTGTGCCACCACAGTGGCTAATTTTTGTATTTTTAGTAGAGACAGGGTTTCACCATGTTGGCCTCCCAAAGTGCTGGGATTATAAGTGTGAGTCACCATGCCCGGCCTCTGAAATTCGGATTTAACTGGGCCTCCTGTATTTTTAAAATGTATTTTATTTTTTAGAGCAGTTTTAGGTGTACAGCAAAATTGAAAGGTAAAGTACAGAGATTTGCTGTAAATTTCCTTCTCCCACACAAGCACAGCCTCCCCAATTATCAATATCCCCAACCAGAGTGGTACATTTATTACAAGTCATGCTCTTGGATTCATCATTATCACCAGGAGACCATAGTTTACATTAGGGTTCACTCTTGGTGTTGTATTATACATTCCACGGGTTTGGACAAATGTGTTGTAGACCAAAAATAAAATTCTAAGATGCCCCAACCATCCGAATGGACTTCCTTCTCATCCAGGGCACTCTTAAAATTTAACCTGAGAGACTGGTTTAGGCCATGATGGGAAGTGGGGATTGGACATACCTCATTATACCTTTCTGGAATTAACAACACAGACCTTGAAGTCTGATAAGAAACATTTACAACTGATTCTCTCTAAAGCCTACTATTTGAAGGCTTCCTCTCCACAACCCCTTTCCTTAACCAGACATTCTTTTCTGTTAATCCCAGGTATTTATATAAACTCAACAAATTGTTAACCAGAATTTTTTTCTTTTTTTTTTGAGATGTAGTCTCGGTCTGTCACCCAGGCTGGGTGACAGCACACGCGGCTAATTTTTGTAATTTTTGTAGAGACAGGGTTTCACCATGTTGGCCAGGCTGGTCTCGAACTCCTGACCTCAGGTGACCCGCCAGCCTCGGCCTCCCAAAGTACTGGGATTACAGGCGTGAGCCACTGCACCTGGCGTCAACCAGAAAATTTTTAAATCTATCTGTAAGCTGGAAGCCCTGCTTCAGCTTGTCCAGCCATTCTTAAATGTATTTGATTAAAGTCTCATGTCTCCCCAAAATGTATAAAAGCAAGCTGTGCCCCAACCACCTGGGGCATATGTTCTCAGGATCTCCTAAGGGCTATGCCATGGGCCATGGTCACTCATACTTGGCTCAGAATAAATCTCTTCAAATATGTTACATAGTTTGACTCTTTTCATCGACAGTATAATGATAATATACCCACTGTTACAGCATCATGCAGGGTAATGTCACTTCCCTAAAAATCCTCTTTGCTCCAACTTGCTATATTTTCATATGTTAAATCTAACAACTCTAATCCTTAGGCTTCCTAGAGTGGTAAGACCTCTTAGGAGAACCAACTCCTCTCAGAAAGCCTTGCCAACTTGCTCAACATTCTAGAGCTCAAAATGTTGCAATCATCCATTCATTCAGCAAATACTGATTTGCAACATTTTACGGTATTTACTGGTTGGGCGTGTTGGTGCATGCCTGTAAATTCCAGCACTTTGGGAGGCCAAGACAGGAGGATCGTTTGAGCCCAGGAGTTTGAGACCAGCCTGAGCAACATAGAGAGACCCTGTCTCTACAAAAAATAAAAAATTAGCCAGGCATGGTGGCACGTGTCTGTATTCCTAGCTACTTGGGTGGCTAAAGTGGGAGGATCACTTGAGCCTGGGAGGCTGTGGCAGCACTGAGCCATGATCACACCACCGCACTCCAGCAAGGGCAACAGATTGAGACCCTGTCTCAGTAAATAAATAAATAAATGTTTAGTAAGCATCTTATGCTTTACTAGATGTTATAAAACACGGAAATAAATAAGAAATAACCCTTGATCTTCAGGGACTGTCGAAAGCTGGCTCCCCCAAGTCACCTAATCAACCTGTTAATAAGACAAAGTTGTTTATTGCTTACTGTAGTGAGAGAGAACACTACTTCAACAGTCTTAATAGTGTCTCAGAGAAGGAAGAACAGAGTTGGGATATTTACTGAGATGTTGAAATTTGATTTAAGGCAAACCTTTTAATTCCAGTATGTGTGATGGTGTTGACTAGGATTAGATATAGATCATTACATGAATTAAATGGATTTATAGTTTAGAATTGGTAGACACAGCAAGGTAAGAATTTTGTGGTGAGATTTGGGATGTAAGCTATTTGATAACTTTTGTTAAAGAGTTGATGGTTCTCCCAGGAAATTCCACTGTTTGCTATTTTTTAAAATTAATTACTTAATTTAGAGAAAGGGTCTCACTCTGTTACCCAGGCTGGAATGCAGTGGCATTATCTTGGCTCACTGCAGCCTCAAACTCCTGGGCTCAAGCAATCTCCTACCTCAGGCTCCTGAGTAGCTGGGACTACAGGCACATGCCACCACACCTGGCTAATTTTTGAAATTTTTTCATAGAGATGGGGTCTCACCAGGTTGCTCAGGCTGGTCTTGAACTGCTGGCCTCAAGCAATCCTCCTGCCTCACCCTCCCAAAATACTGGGATTACAGGTGTCAATCACCATGCCCAGCCCCTTGATATTTTAGATCAAGAGTTTATATTTGTTTGCCTTTTCCTGGGAAAATCAACAATAGTCCTGGGCAACTACGCCTAGAATTTTATTGAGGTACACTCCTACTTTTCACAATTCCTTAACCAAGAATTCAAATAATGTAAGTTTCTCAGTGATTCTACCTATATTCAAAACGGAAGCCAGGTGTGGTGGTGCATGCCTGTAGTCCCATCTACTCTGGAGGCTGAGGTGGGAGGATTGCTTGAGACCAGGAGTTCGAGACCAGCCTGGGCAACATAATAAGATGCTATGTTTAAGTAAAAAAACAAATAAACAACAACAACAAAGATAAACAACATAAACCCCAAATGTAGATTACTTTTTGTTGTATTCTAAAGATGAGGTAAATCCTAAGACTGATTCCATCTCTTTACTTGCTGTTTTAGCTCAGAAATGCCATAAGGTTTCCAAAGAGAAGTTATAATTTTATAAAAGTAAAGTTCATTAGCTAGGACATGATTTATCCTTAGTTGGTTCAATCTGCTATAACAAAATATCATAAACTAGATAGGTTATAAAAAAACAGAAATTTACTTCTCACAGTTCTGGAGACTGGGAAGTCCAGGATTAAGGCAGATTCAGTGTCTGCTGAGGGCCCTCATTCTCACTTCACTTCATAGTGCCTTCTCCATGTGTCTTTACATGGTGGAAGGGGCAAGGGTCTCTCTGTCTTTTTTTATTTTTAAACCAAACTTTCCTTACATAGAGTTTTTTAGAAATGAGGTCTCACTATCTTGCCCAGGCTGGACTCAAACTCCAGGGCTCAAGTGTCCTCCTGACTCAGCCTCCCTGATAGCTAGGACTACAGGCACATAACACTGCATCTGTTTTGTATCTCTTTTATAAAGGCACTAATGGCCAGGTGCAGTGGCTCACACCTGTAATCCCAGCACTTTGGGAGGCCGAGGCGGGTGGATCACCTGAGGTCAGGAGTTCGAGACCAGCCTGGCTAACATAGTGAAACCCTGTCTCTGCTAAAAATACAAAAAAAAAAAAAAATTAGCCAGGCGTGGTGGCAGGTGCCTGTAATCCCAGCTACTGGGGTGGCTGAGGCAGGAGAATCGCTTGAACCTGGGAGGCGGAGGTTGCAGTGAGCTGAGATCACGCCATTGCACTCCAGCCTGGGTGACAGAGCAAGACTCCATCTCAAAAAAAAAAAAAAAAAAAGGCACTAATCTCATTCATGAGGGCTCAGCCCAAATGACCTCATGACTTCAAAGGCCCTATCATCTAACACCATCACCTTGGGGCTTAGGATTTCAACATATAAGGTTTTTGGGGGGTACAGAAACATTCAGACCATAGCACATCCCAAGGAGATAAATCCTTCTGACAGATTATAGGCCATTTGAAACTTTGCTAAGCCACTAACTAAGACACAATTAAGAGGACTCCTAGTTGACATTGGCTTTTTCAGGCAGTGGGCGCCCAACAGTGTGTAGAAGTCAAGGGAAAGCTTCCCCTCTGCCTTCTACATTTTCACTGAAAATTAACTTACAATAAGCAGATTAATAGGAGAAAAAGGCACGCAAAACTTACTGACATGCATATGGATACAGGAGCCATATACAAAGTATGAGACTAGAAGAGGAGCCAGATGGTCGAGGCTTATATAGATTTATGGCAGC
Source organism: Pan paniscus (assembly GCF_029289425.2). Classification (NCBI taxonomy): domain Eukaryota; kingdom Metazoa; phylum Chordata; class Mammalia; order Primates; family Hominidae; genus Pan; species Pan paniscus. Next base: position 114,316,190 of record NC_073253.2, on the reverse strand, counting down.
AGATACTATTTTGTAAATGAGACTATTTTGTAGATGAGACCAAGAGTTGCAAGCTATGGGAGGGTGAGGGGCAGAATGGCACAGAAACAAAGCTTGTCTCATTATGCAGATAAAGTCTTCCACATAATCTCTGGGCCCTGCCCTCCGATGAACAGACGAAAAGCCTGTCTGGGTGTGGTGATTCCTTGTAGCTTCTCCTCTCTAGGTGGCTAATTTTTCCTGGTTATTTGATGAGATTCCTGGGGAGGGGTTCTTAAGTCAATTGCATTTCTTTTTTTTTTTTTTTTTTTTTTTTTTTGAGACAGGGTCTCACTCTGTCACCCAGGCTAGAGTGCAGTGGCACGATCTCAACTCACTGCAACCTCTGCCTCCCAGGTTCAAGAGATTCTCCTGTCTCAGCCTCCCAAGTAGCTGGGATTACAGGCAAGTGCCATCGTGCCTGGCTAATTTTTGTATTTTCAGTACAGACGGGGTTTCAGTAGAGATGTTGGCCAGGCTGGGACAATTGCATTTCTGTTGGAAGAATTTTTCTTAGTCCCATACGAAAATTCCAGAGGAGAGTCCCTCTTGGTGCTTTGGGAAAGAGAATGAGAGACAGGGAGGTAGGATAGAGATAGACTTTAAGTCTGCTTCTTCAGTGTAGCATGTCAAAGCACCATATTTTGGGGTATCATTTTCTTTTTCTTTTTTTCTGAGACAGGGTCTCGCCCTGTTGCTCACTGCAGCCTCGAATTCCTGGGCTCAAGCAATCCTCCCACCTTAGCCTCCCAAGTAGTTGGGACTACAGGTACATACCACCACACCCAGCTAAATTTTTATTTTATTTTTTGTAGATACAGGGTTTCACTATGTTTCCTAGTCTGGTCTTAAACTTTAAACTCCTGGGCTCAAGTAGTCATCTTGCCCCAGCCTCCCAAAGTCCTGGGATTACAGGTGTGAGCCACTGTTCTTGGCTCAGATATTATTTTGTGAGTTCCAACAAGTGTCTGTTCAAAGAAGCTATATGAGTTAACCAGTCTTTGTAACAAACCGCTTCTTTGGGAATCTAAATATGAACGAGTCTTTCTTGAGTTAAAAATGAGCCCTTCCTCACACCTGTAATCCCAGCACTTTGGGAGGCCAAGGCGGGTGGATCACGAGGTCAGGAGATCAAGACCATCCTGGCTAACACGGTGAAACCCCGTCTCTACTAAAAATACAAAAAATTAGCCGGGCATTGTGGCGGGCACCTGTAGTCCCAGCTACTCAGGAGGCTGAGGCAGGAGAATGGCGTGAACCTGGGAGTCGGAAGTTGCAGTGAGCTGAGATCGCGCCACTGCACTCCAGCCTGGGCAACAGAGTGAGACTCTGTCTCAAAAAAACAAAAACAAAAACAAAAACAAAAACAAAAAGAGCCCTTCAGTAGCTTTGTGTGGTTAGTCTGAGTAGCCACAGCAGCAGCTAAACTAGTAGAGACTTCAGCAATTGTTTTTGTTTTTGGAGTCTCCTTTAAATTTCATGGTCCTTCATGCTGTGTAATCTTTGGTTCTCACTGAATATATACAACATTTCTTAGTAAATAAGCTTATCTCTTATGAAATCCTATTACCTTCTCTGTTACATATTTCTAATCATTGTTATAATCTTGGAAAATCCTATTACTTTCCTTCCATCACCTGAAGAAAAGGAAACTCTTGACTGTCTAACCTATGTTTGTGAAATATCTGTGCATTAAATAGATTAGAAATTCCTTTAGAAAATCCAGACTTAATCTTGTTTGTTGGTGGGTCATATTTTAACATTAAAACAGAAAAATGTCACTTAGACTACACTGTTAAAAAAATTACTAAATTCACCCCTAAAATATAACCCCTTGCCAGAAATGGCAGAACTTGTAACCATAATAGATCCATTTCCTGATGCACACAGCAAGTCAATATGCTGAGACACTATGTTGCAGCAGAGAAAGAGGTTTAATCAGAAGGCTGCCAAATGAGGAGATTGGAGGAAACTTCAATCCATCTCCTCAAGGGGCTTGGGGCTAGGATTTTTTTTTCTTCCGTTTATTAGGGTTTCCATTAAAAGTATTACATTTCCATTCTTTACAACCATAAAAGAATAAATAATTTCAAAGGATTGCTTGATAGGAGACTTCTGTTTTAAATGGAACTTGGAAATATCCAGAAAATCACTGGAATAAATGTACTTAATAGACCCAATGCTATGAAATTCTTTTTAACCGTTTTCTTAAGCACATAAAAATATATAACACTTCCTCCAACATTTTTTGAAATAAAATTTGGTTTGAGGTTTTTCTCTATAACATTTGCCGTATAAATATTTCTTAAAATGCTTTCATTGCCTGCCTGCCTGCCTGCCTGCCTTCCTTCCTTCCTTCCTTCCTTCCTTCCTTCCTTCCTTCCTTCCTTCCTTCCTTCCTTCTTTCTCTTAGTGCTGAGGCTGACTTCTTAACACCAGTAGATTCTGACCCCTTTCATTACTTTAATCTGCCAAGGAGGTGCAGTTCAGAAACCGAAGGGAAAAGCAGGGCTTGATTCCACAAAACACTCAATCTCAGTTCCACATGGCTGGGGAGGCTTCGCAATCATGGCAGAAGGTGAATGAGGGGCAAAGTCACATTTTACACGGTGTCAGGCAAGAGGGGGCTAGGAATTTTAAGGGTTTTAGATTGGGCCGAAGTATGGATATCATTGATTGATCAAAGAGTGCAGGGTGAAGTCATGTGACACAGAGATGAAAAAACTGTATTATCATGCTGATTCAGTTCCTCTGTGGTTCCTGGAGGGGAAATCTTTAAACTCATTGGCATCAGCTGTTCTGCTGGAATTCAGGCTGTGCTTAAGCAATTCTTTTTTTTTTTTTTTTTTTTTTTTTTCCTGAGATGAAGTCTTGCTCTGTCGCCCAGGCTGGAGTGCAGTGGTTTCATCTCGGCTCACTGCAACCTCCGCCTCCCGGGTTCAAGTGATTCTCCTGCCTCGGCCTCCTGAGTAGCTGGGATTACAGGCGCCCACCACCACGCCTGGCTAATTTTTGTATTTGTAGTAGAGACAGGGTTTCACCATGTTGGCCAGGCTGGTCTTGAACTCCTGACCTCAGGTGATCCGTCCGCCTCAGCCTTCCAAAGTGCTAGGATTACAGGCGTGACCATCCGCGTGGCCTGCTTAAGCAATTCTTAAACAAAGCCTTATGATTCTAACATCAGAAATCCTATTGATAGGAAAAATGGGAATGCAAGTTGTCAGTATCTAGTGTTAGATGACTTTTGGGTACAAGGAAGTGGGTCAAAGTACAGCCTGATAATGCTTAATTATAACTATATTTCTCTCCAGAATTCTTGTTAACCTTGCGAGGACAGCTTTAAACTCACTGTGCTCACTAGAGCTTGTTAGCTAGATTAGAATGTTAACATTTACAGAGAAAGTAGATATGTTTGGGGATAGTTCATGAGTTAAAGTGCTCCTGAGGGTTCTTGACCTCAGGAGGAGCCCAATTAAGAATGGCCAGCTGGGTTGGATGCAGTGGCTCACACCTATAATCCCAAAACTTTGGAGGGCTGAGGCAGGAGGATGGTTTGAGACCAGGAGTTCAAGACCAGCCTGGACAACATAGTGAGACCCTGTCGCTACAAAAAAAAAAAGTTTCAAAAAGTAGCTGGGCATGGTGGCATGCACCTGTAATCCTGGCTACTCAGGAGGCTGAGGCAGGAGGATTGTTTGAGTCCAGGAGTTTGAGGCTACAGTGAGCTATGATCATGTCACTGCAGTCCAGCCTGGGCAACAGAATGAGACCCTGTCTTAACAACAACAAAAAGAATAGTCAGCTAATTAAAGAATTTTGAGTATTCTAGTGTTTCCTAAGGAGGTAGCTATTATTAAAGTAGGCATGCTCTGGCACTCAACTAAGATCTTAGCCCTCATGATACTTCAAAAAGCTACATATTTGAAGAGGATCAAGGAGTCTGCAAAATGCCAGCATTCAACAGAGCTCACAATCCAGCTATGTGGGAGAAGCATGTAATCAAGTAAATACAATAACCGATATAAATAATCTTACAGAAGTAACCTGTCAGGCAAACAGGATTTGCCATATGAAGGAAATCATCAGTTCTTGAGAAAGGGAAGGAGATAGTAATGGATATGGAACAGTTTCTTCTGGACTTTTCTGGAAAGGGAAGGCTTTCCAGGCCAAGTGGGTAGCATAAGCAAAGGCAGCTTAAGCAAGGTTTATGAAGCAGCTTGGCCAGTCCAGGGACCTGCAAACAGTTTGTGTGGCAGGTCCAGGGATCTACAAACAGTATGTATTATCTCTTCTTTGTTACCAAAGAACATATTTTCCAAATGTGGAAAATATGTGCACCTTGATCCCTACCTTAAATAAAGAAATTTGGAGTAAGGGAAAGGATTTGGTAAAAGCATAATTTTGTATCAGTACATAGAATGTTTTAGCTGAAAAGCTTCTGATTTTTACTGTTATAAATATATCTTGATTCTGATAGTCTCACTTATTTCTTAATTGCCCTAAAACTTAGCTTAAGAATTATGCCACATATTCAATTCTAATGACATACTTTCTCCCACCATCACCCAGTTGCTGCAATATTTTAAAACCTCATTCTGGATTCCGGATGAGCATAAATTCATGAGAATGTGTTTACTTTTAACCAGATGTTATTCAATTGGAAAGCAGTTATGTTCTGATATTCAGAATATTTACAAAGGTGGCTTGTATTCTTTTTTGTTGTTGTTGTTTGAGGCAGGGTCTCTCACTCTGTCGCCCAGGCTGGAGTGCAGTGGTGCTCAACGCAACAAGCAATCCTCCCACTTCAGCTTCCTGAGTCGCTGGGACCACAGGCTCATGCCACCATGTCCAGCTAATTTATATATATTTAGTAGAAATGGGATTTCACCATGTTGCCCAAGCTGTTCTTGAACTCCTGGACTCAAGCAATCTGCCCTCTTTCACCTCCCAAAGTGCTGGGATCACAGACGTGAGCCACCATGCCTGGCTGCCTGTATTCTTATACTTGAATAACAAATACATATTTTTTATGTGCCTGTGTATGTGCTTGTATCTGTGGATGTGTACACACAAATATCATTTCTGTTTTTGTAGTATCATTTTGTAACCTAAACCCAACATTCCATGTTATCATCTGATGGTTTTCTAATTATTGTTATGTAGCACTGTTGTTAGTAAACACTGTACATGAAGAGAAGTATTACAGTAAGCCAACTGAACCATAATTCAATGCCCTTACTCAGTATTTTTTTTAACTTTTTTTTTTTTTCTTTTTTTGAGACAGAGTCTCACTCTGTCGCCCAGGCTGGAGTGCAATGGCACAATCTTGGCTCACCAGAACTTCTGCTTCCCAGGTTTAAGGGCTTCTCCTGCCTCAGTCTCCTAAGTAGCTGGAATTACAGGCACCTGCCACCACGCCTGGCTAATTTTTGTATTTTTAGTAGAGCCGGGGTTTTGCCATGTTGGCCAGGCTGGTCTTGAACTCCTGACCTCAGGTGATCCTCCTGCCTTGGCCTCCCAAAGTGCTGGGATTACAGGCAGGAGCCACCACGCCCAGCCTTACTCAGTACTTTTACTGAGTAATATAAATATATTGTCATATTAATATAAATATTACAAAGAGTATAAACATTATTTTCAGAGTATAAGCAATGAAAAACCTAATGATGGAAACAGAAACATGTCATATCCTTTTTTTTCCTTTTAGTTTTGGATCTCAGGTTTAGAGGGTTAAGCTAACTTCCTTGTTCATGGCACATTGCCATCATTTGCTTTACTTTGTAGGTGAGAGAAATATTTTACATATGTTCTCCCATTCCCTAGGGTTTAGATCAAAATGAAATCCTAGAAATGCTCTGGAGTCAGAGAGACTAGGTTCTGTGCCACTTAATAAACATATAATCTTCGGAAAATGATTTGACATCTCTAAGAGTTAATTTTCTCTGAATTTTCAATATGAGCTGGATGTGGTGGCTCATGCCTGTAATTCCAGAACTTTGGGAGGCCAAGATGGGTAGATCACTTGGGCCCAAGAGTTCAAGACCAGAACCGGGCATATAGTGAGACCCATCTCTACAAAAATTATGAAAAAATTAGGCATGGTGGTGTGCACCTGTAGTTCCAGCTACTCAGGAGGCTAAGGTGGGAGGATTGCCTGAGCCCAGCGGGGTGAGGCTGCAATGAGCTTTGATCATGTCACTGCACTCCAGCCTGGGTGACAGACCAAGACCCTGTCTCAAAAAAAAAAAAAAAAAAAGAACTTTGATTATGGACATATGGACAAAGAGTAGTCCAAGCTAGGAATCCCAACTACTATTATGCCATGCAACTTTAAGCAAGTTACTTTGCAAAACTGTCACTCTGATTCTTCAACTGAGGAATGAAAATGACATTGCAATTGTACATAAATAAGATTGTGAAAATTTAAAGCACTGAATCCGTGTTAATTTATGTCATCTCATTGAAGAATCTAGTTATGTTTATAATCCTGAAGGTAAGTATAATTAATATTTTGTGTTTATAGTGTTTCTTCCACTCAGGTATTAATAAGCCATTTCAAAGGTGAACAAGCATAAAGCATTTAACCTGCCCAAAGTTATGGACTCAGTTAAGACAGTGACAGGAGGAGCAAGTAACTGATGGACAATTAGAAAGAAAATTCATCTTTTGTGAAGGAGTTCATGTTTATTCCTTAATAGTAAATTACAAGTCCTCAGTGAACCTTACCAGCTGCTCCATTAGGAAGAGGCTGGCACTAATGACCAGACTTTCAGTGTGAGCAGATATTAGGGGTGTCTAGGCTACTTGAATAACCACGACCATTTGTCTCTCTTTCAATGCCTAATTCTGACTAAAATTTAGCTCCCCCATAGGGCTAAAAGCAAAGGAGGAAAGATTTTGTTGTAAAAATGATAGAACTCCTGGCTCCTGTAAGGAACTGTGCTTTGACCCTCATTTCTCAAGGCACAAGTTTCATCATTATTGGCTCATTAGCCTCTTTCAGTTGAGGGGCTCTACAGAACAGTGGTTAGGCTTGGGCCAGACTGCCTGTGTTTGAATCCTGGCTCTGGACTTCACTGGCCATGTAACTTTAAGCCCTCAGGGCTTTACTAGGGATGACCAAAACAGCACCTGCCTCACAAATTAGATCAGCACCTACACCATATTAAAGGCTCAATTAATATTAACTATTAGTTTTATAGCCCAAACTGTATGCCTAATTGGAATGTGGTTACCTGAAAGGTAGAAGTTGGTAGATAAAATTAAATTAAATTGAAATAATTTATATGTGTAGTTACTATTGAGATACCAACATGTATCACCTTATTTTTACTTTTTTTTTTTTTTTTTTTTTTTTTGAGACAGAGTCTCACTCTTTTGCCCAGACTGGAGCGCAGTGGCGCAATCTCAGCTCGCCGCAACCTCCACCGCCCAGGTTCAAGCAGTTCTCCCGCCTTAGCCTCCAGAGTAGCTGGGACTACAGGCACACACCACCATGCCTGGCTAAATTTTGTGTATTTAGTAGAGACAAGAATTCACCATGTTGGCCAGGCTGGTCTTGAACTCCTGACCTCAGGTGATCCACCCACCTTGGCTTCCCAAAGTGTTGGGATTCAGGCGTGAGCCACCCCCACCAGCGTGTATCACTTCATAGTCATATAGATCATACCAATTTGTTCCTCTTCATCACTAAAATCCCAAAAGTTTGTACAGCAGGGTAAGTACATGGGCTTTTTGGTCAGCCATGATACTGTGTGTCCTTGTCTTGGTTTCCCCATCTGTAAAATGGTAAAAACAGTGCCTTCGGCTGGGCGCGGTGGCTCACACGTGTAATCCCAGCACTTTGGGAGGCTGAGGTGGGCGGATCACTTGAGGTCGGTGGATCACTTAAGGTCAAGAGTTCGAGACCAGCCTGACCAATATGGTGAAACCCTGTCTCTACTAAAAGTACAGAAATGAGCCAGGCGTGGTGGTGAGCACCTGTAATCCCAGCTATTCGGGAGACTGAGGCAGGAGAATCACTTGAGCCCAGGAGGGGGAGGTTGCAGTGAGCCAAGATTATGCCACTGCACTCCAGCCTGGGTGACAGAGCAAGACTGTCTCAAAAACCAGTGCCTTCGTCATGGAGTTACTTAGATAAGAGAGGTTTAGATAAGTAAAGTGATTAGCTCAGTTTCTGAGAAACAGTAAATACTTAATATTATATTATTAATAGTAAATGTTAATGGTTGTCATTCTTATTTTAAATAAAATAACAAATTGGCTGAGGCAGTGGCTCACACCTGTAATCCTAGTACTTTGGGAGGCTGAGGCAGGAGGATCACTTGAGCTCAGGAGTTCTAGACCAGCCTGGGCAACATAGTGAGATCTCTTCTCTAATAACAAAAGAAAAAAATAAAAATAAATAAAATAACAAGTCATATATGCCCTTCTGGTATTTCCTCATTTTAACTATCATTATCAAATTTAAATGTGGTCAGAATTAGGGCCTGTCATTGTAAATTTAGTCATTTATAAACAATCCTAGAACAATCCTAAGTTTGGTCCATAGTAGACACTCATATAAATATTGTTGATGAATGCCCCTGTTGGTACACTGAATGTTTAACTTTTCTCTGTGAACCTCACAGCTCAGTCTCTAAGATATTTTTGTTTTGTTTTACCTCACTATTTCAAGCCAGTTTAGCTGAGGGAGGTTGTTTATGCTATCACTAGATCCTGCTGTATCTAATCTTGTCTTCTAAGCTGAATGTTAGAAGCAGCTGAAAGAAGTATAGCAAGTTAGAGTAGACATCGAGAAAGTATGGAGGGTTTAGGAAAACATTTTTAATAGTAATAAGAAAAGAAGCCACGCATGGTGGTTCACGCCTGTAATCCCAGCACTTTGGGAGGCCGAGGCGGGCGGATCACTTGAGGTCAGGAGTTTAAGACCAGCCTGGCCAACATGGTGAAACCCTGTCTCTACTAAAAATACAAAAATTATCCAGGTGTGGCGGTGCATGCCTGTAATCCCAGCTACTCAGGAGGTTGAGGAAGGATAATCACTTGAACCCCGGAGGTGGATGTTGCCGTGAGCCGAGATCACGCCACTGCACTCCAGCCTGGATGAGAGAGTGAGACTCCGTCCAAAAAAAAAATAATAATAAGATATTCTTTTCTTGGACTTAAATGCCTCATATGTATGTTGGAGTTTGAATTACCTTCTCTATGGGCCAACTCTGCGAAATTTTAGTTAGCATTTTCCTTCATCCAATTTACTCAGCTTAAACATCATTAATGTCTTAATAGATTAAAATTAATTGTAGTATTAGCTTAAGCAAAATGCAATAAGGAAGGTGAACATTTAGCTCCCTTCTTCCTCAAATGCATTTCAAAGCACAATAGAGGTTTTACATTATGAATTGCTCTCAAATACTCATAGTACTGCCACCCATCATTTAAAGAGAGAAACATTTTTTAAAATTGTAATAAGTTAACAAAATTTTTTTTCTTTTTTTAATATTCTTTTATTTTTTTACTTCCTCTATGCGGGCCAAGAGGAGAAAACAAAAGATTTTAGCAGAAAAAAAATTGCCATTAATTCCCAAGGGGAAGCAAAGTTGTATGTACCCATTCATATACTGTACTTACAATAGATTGTTTATTAAATTGTTTCCTCTACCACAGCCCTTAATCTAAACTTTATCTTCATTTACAGTGGGTCAAGGATGTTGCTATGGCAACACCAGTACTCATAGCACTAGAAAGTGGCCAGGTCAGAATACTACCAGCTATGCTTCTCTGTGTCCATAGCGCTTTGTTCATGGTGTTTATCATTTATTAACTGTATGATATTTGTTTGGTTATTTGTATACCTGTCCAGAGACAGTTTATATAATTCCTGCTGCCTGGGACAATCTATTGGAAGGCGGGAAGAAAAGTGTGTTGATATAGAGCTAGAGATAGGGTCAGAGAAGTGGGCCTAAAAAAGTACTATTGCCATTATGTTCTCCTGCCTCTTACATACACCCAGCTGCCTGCAGTTTTGTGTCTCTATCAAATTTCTTGATACTAGTATTAAAGAAAAGTAATTCCAAGGTTTTTTGTTGTTGTTACAAGTGGACTCAATCATTTTAATCCCCATCAGTAGTAACAATACTGAAAATATATATATATATATATATATATTTTTTTTTTTTTTTTTGAGACGGAGTATCGCTGTCGCTCAGGCTGGAGTGCAGTGGCACGATCTCAGCTCACTGCAACCTCTGCCTCCCGGGTTCAAGTACTTCTCCTGCCTTAGCCTCCTGAGTAGCTGGGATTACAGGCACGCACCACCCCGCATGGCTATTTTATGTATTTTTAGTAGAGATGGGGTTTTACCATGTTGGTCAGGCTGGTCTCAAACTCCTGACCTCGTGATCCGCTTGCCTCGGCCTCCCAATGTGCTGGGATTACAGGCGTGAGCCACTGCGCCTGTCAGAAGTATTTTTAAACGCAGGATTTAAAATAGGCTATACTGAATAATTCATAATCTATTATGTATGTTCTTGTCCATCTCCTTTATCAAAGTTTGGTTTTTGTGTCTGTCAGTCTTGAGATTAATAAAACCTTTTGAGGTTTAAAAACAAAAAGAAGCTTAACATTATTTTCCTTTTGTACTTTAACTTACCCTTTTATCCATAAAGGTGAAAGATTTAATTTTGGAACCACACCCATTTTTCACCCTAAGGAGCATATTAAATAACACATGATGGGACACAACAAAATATTACTGTTGATATGGCTTTTTGGAGTACTGTTCTTTGACTCCAAAAGACGCTTGATTGACTGCATTCTTCCTGATTGCAAGATAGCACAGCTTATTAACCTGAGGGATAGGATGGCATTTGCTGTGTATTTTACTGTTTTAAGAATAGGGTTTTCGCAGTAGATTATGTTATCGGTCTTCATAATATTTCAAGGGAAAGTGTTAGTTTAATTTAAAAAATTCTATTTCCTTTTTTTTGAATAGATAGTACATTCATATGGTTTAAAATTCAAAAGATTCAAAAGGGTATATAGTAAGATGTTTTTCTCCTACCCTTGTCTTCCAGCCACCCAGTTCCTGGAGGTGATCACTGTTTTGGGTATTCTTCTAGACATATTCGAATATATATATATATATTTTTCACGAGACGGAGTCTTGCTCTATCCCCCAGGCTGGAATGCAGTGGCGCAATCCTGGCTCACTGCAACCTCTCCCTCCCAGGTTCAAGCAATTCTCCTGCCTGCTCAGCCTCCCGAGTAGCTGGGATTACAGGCATGCATCACCACACCCAGTTAATTTTTGTATTTTTACTAGAGACAGGTTTTCACCATGTTGGTTAGGCTTGTCTTGGGCTCCTGACCTTGTGATCCACCTGCCTCGGTTTCCCAAAGTGCTGGGATTACAGGCGTGAACCACCATGCCCGGCCTAGACATATTCTAATACTGATTTTCATTTTATTTATTTAGATTTATTATTTTTTTTTTATGGATGGGGTCTTGCATTTTGTCCAAGCTGGACTCAAACTCCTGGGCTTAAGAGATCTTCCCATCTTAGCCTCCCAAATAACTGGGACTACTGGCATGAGCCATCATGCCTGGATTGATTTTTTTTAAATTATTTTTTCTCACTACAAGGACAAGGACTCATACTGATTTTTGTCACATCTCATTTAATCTAAGCAGACATTTGGCTCAGCCCCTAAATGCGATTCAGTTTTTTCGTAGAAGAGTTGTTTGTCCCCACTGGCCATTTGCTATAAGTTAGTTTATGAAATGGAAAAATTCAGTATAATTAAACTCCCATTTGAACAAACTTAATAGGATGTTAAAATTGCTGGTTTTAGATAATGTTTAAAAGAAGCCAATTGCTAAAAGTGTAGATCACAAAGGTTTTTTCAAAAAATAATAAAATGGCTGGGCGTGGTGGCTCATGCCTGTAATCCCAGCACTTTGGGAGGCCAAGGCAGGCAGATACCTGAGATCAGGAGTTCGAGACCAGCCTGACCAACATGGAGAAACCCCATCTCTACTAAAAATAGAAAATTAGCTGGGCGTGGTGGCACATGCCTGTAATCCCAGCTACTCTGGAGGCTAAGGCAGGAGAATCGCTTGAACCCAGGAGGCGGAGATTGCAGTGAGCTGAGATTGCGCCATTGCACTCCAGCCTGGGGTAACAAAAGCGAAACTCCGTATAAAAAAAAAAATATATATATATATATATATATAATCATAATAAAGCAAGTGTCTTCTTGGGTTGGTTTGTTAGTGAAGAGGATGACTTTTATATCAGGAAATTCTTTGTTGTTGCTTTAATCTTGTCATGTGGGACAAAATTCATGTCAGATTAGGCTTCAAATCCATTTGCACAGTGCCCTTTCTTTTTTTTTTCTTGAGACAAGGTTTCATTCTGTCACCCAGGCTGGAGTGCAGTGGCATGATCACAGCTCACTGCAGCCACAATCTTCTGGGCTCAAGTGATCCTCCTCCCTCAGCTTCCCAGGTAGCTGGGACTACAGGCATGCACCACCATGCCCAGCTAATTTTTTCTTTTCTTTCTTCTTTTTTTTTTTTTTTTGAGACGAAGTCTTGCTCTTGTACCCCTGACTGGAGTGTGATGGTGCAATCTCGGCTCACTGCAACCTCTACCTCTTGGGTTCAAGCAATTCTTCTGCCTTGGCCCCCCGAGTAGCTGGGATTATAGGTGCCTGCCACCACGCCAGGCTAATTTTTGTATTTTTAGTAGAGATGGGATTTTACTACGTTGGCCAGGCTGGTCTAGAACTCCTGTCCTCAGGTGATCCACCCGCCTTGGCCTCCCAAAGTGCTGGGATTACAGGCATGAGCCACCGCACCCGGCCAATTTTTTCTATTTTTTGTAGAGACAAGGATTTCAATACGTTCCCCAGCCTAGTCTGGAACTGCTAGACTCAAGTGATTCTCCTGTATCAGCATCCTAAAGTGCTGGGATTACAGGTATGTGTCACCACACCCAGCCCAGTATCCCTTCTTTTATCTCTACATCTCCCTGCACTTTAAAAGCAATCATCGTAGGTTGGGTGCGGTAACTCACGTCTGTAATCCCAGCACTTTGGGAGGCCAAGGCGGGTGGATCACCTGAGGTCAGAAGTTGGAGACTAGCCTGGCCAACATAGTGAAACCCCTGTCTCTACTAAAAATACAGAAATTAGCCAGGCGTGGTGACGGGTGCCTGTAATCCCAGCTACCGGGGAGGCTGAGACAGGAGAATCGTTTGAGCCCAGGAGGCAGAGCTTGCAGTGAGCTGAGATGGCGCCACTGCACTCCAGCCTGGGCAACAAAGAACAAAACTCCATCTAAATAAATAAATAAATAAATAAATAAATAAATAAATAAATGCAAGCAATAAACGGCTAGGCATGGTGGCTCACACCTGTAATCCCAGCACTTTTGGAGGCCAAGGCTGGTGGATCACCTGAGGTCAGGAATTCAAGACCAGCCTAGCAAACATGGTGAAACCCTGTCTCTACTAAAAGTACAATAATTAGCTGGGCATGGTGGTGGGCACCTGTAATCCCAGCTACTTGGGAGGCTGAGGCAGGAGAATTGATTGAACCCCAGCGGTGGAGGTGAGCCGAGATCGTGCCATTGCACTCCAGCCTGGGCGACAAGAGCGAAACACAGTCTCAAAAAAAAAAAAAAGCAATAACGTTTTCCTTAGCCTAGCTCCTCTATCCTGCCAGCATTTGCATTTTACACGTTTTTAGAGTTGCTTAGTGGGTCTATTCCTGTTTACGTCACTTCTCTGTTCTTCTTTCCTGTTTTGCAGCCGATTAAGGTCCCAGCATACAAACACAGAGCATAAAGAATTAATTCCAGAGTAGTCACGTTGGATATTCTGGTGTTTGGGAACAAAAGTTTTATATAGCGCTTTCCATTCAGTATAATTTGTTGAACCATGTAAACTGCCTTACGATTCATGGGTAATTTGTTTGGATATGGGAATTGGTTCATAAAATAGAAACTTAAATTGTACAGGTATTTAGTGAAATTGGACTTTCCTTGATGATACAGGTCTGTCTTAGACTCTACCAAGGAAAATTATTTGTGAGGTGATCCTGAAGAAAGGTATATGGTCCCACTCACAATGAGTTCCCTACTGGGGCCCTGCAAAGGGTATTAATAGTGAAGATATAAGGTAAGGTATTGTCCTCAGGGTACCTATTGGGTCCACAATAAGATTCCTTTCTCTTTTTTTGAGACGGAGTTTCGCTATTGTCGCCCAGGCTGGAGTGCAATGGCGCGATCTCACCTCACTGCAACCTCCGCCTCCTGGGTTCAAGCGATTCTCCAGCCTCGGCCTCTGGAGTAGCTGGGATTACAGGAACCACCACCCCGCCCGGCTAATTTTTGTATTTTCAGTAGAGACAGGGTTTCACCACGTTGGTCAGGTTGGTCTCAAATTCCTGACCTCAGGTGATCCTCCTGCGTCGGCCTCCGAAAGTGCTGGGATTACAGGCATGAGTCCCCGCGCCTGGCCAAGATTCCTTTCTAATGAGGGCTTTTGGGTATTTCCTGTAGTTAATACCATTTTGCTGGATTCAACAAGGACTTACCTTATATTATGTTACATGTACTCTTAGGGCAAGGTCCCAGAGTTTTATTAGTTCTGTCACTATAAATTTATACTAACAGAACATGTACTAACTAGAAAGAACAAGGTTTTCATTTTTCATTATCAAGTACTGTAACCAGGCAACCAGGAATTTGATTAGAATCTGCTGTTTGCTTGGCACACAATCTTACTGACCTCATAGGCCTCCACCAACAAGGTTAGAGATTCCTGTGCCAACATCATACTGTTCTAGAATTACTGGATCTCTTATGGTAATGTATCTTTTTCCCAGTGGGCTTTAGATCAAGTTTTTTCTACTTATTCACTTTTTAAAACCACACTGCTTTAAATGGGTTGTCTGAAATACGTCTCTTACTAGCACAATCTTACATTTCATAATTTGAAAACAAGGGTATCTGGGCCCAACCTATTTTTTAGTCTATGTGAGAACTAATTATTATAAAAGTTTAGACTTGTATACAACATATTAGTGCTTTATTTCTGGTATGTGTTTTCATAAGAAACTTTATCACTAAAGGACAAAGTAGCAAAACCTCTGTGATCAGATGTTCTTGTTTTATAACATCTAATAATTTTATAATTATATTTTCTGCCACAGTGTTGTTAGATTACTTATAAGGTGGTTATCTTACAAGCCAGGATACCAGATAGTAATGACGGAATTAGTAGAAAACTATTGACTTGTCACCGGGCGTAGTGGCTCACGCCTGTAATCCCAGCACTTTGGGAGGCTGAGGCGTGCAGATCACCTGAGGTCAGGAGTTCGTGACCAGCCTGGCCAACATGGTGAAACCCCGTCTTTGCTAAAAATACAAAAATCAGCTGGGCGTGGTGGCGGGCATCTGTAATCCCACCTACTCAGGAGGTTGAGGCAGGACAATCGCTTGAACACGGGAGGCGGGGGTTGCAGTGAGCCGAGATCATGCCACTGCACTCCAGCCTGGGCAACAGAATAAGACTCCGTCTCAAAAAAAAAAAAAAAAAAAGGAAAAAAGAAAACTATTGACTTGTCTAATGTACTTCCTATGTAGGCTATCATAAATGCAACAGATATCAGTATATCTTGGGAGGCCAAGGCGGGCGAATCACCTGAAGTCAGGAGTTTGAGACCAACCTGGCCAATATGGCAAAACCCTTTCTCTACTAAAAATACAAAAATTAGCGGGGCGTGGTGGCATGCGCCTGTAGTCCCAGCTACTTGGGAGACTGAGGCACGAGAATAGCTGGAACCCGGGAGGCAGAGGTTGCAGTGAGCCGAGATCATGCCACTGTACTCCAACCTGGGTGACAGAGTGAGACTCCGTTTCAAAACAAACAAGCAAACAAAAATCTAATTTGCATTGCATTTTAACAATGTCTTTAGGTATTTGAATCCTTCTAAATTCATTCTCAAACAAGTTATTGTTAAAAACTAGTAGGAAAATAGCTATGTTTTAAAATGTTCTTTCCTTCTATGATTTCTGGGGTTTATGTTTAAATGATTCTCCTGACAATTACTTTAGAACTGATAGGTAATGACTCATTGGAACAGTTGTACCTCTGACTCATGGAGAATCTAGTATAAGTCATTTGACTCATCTGCTTCTCCCATTTAGGAAAAGTCACTATAAATGTATCATAAGGTGCTGTGAAATGCCTGACTGCACACATAAAAGGTGCTAGAAAATTACAAGGTTGGAGAGTCTTATGTTAACATGTAGTTTTATAAAACTTCAAAAATGTTTTAATTTTGGTATAGATCAATTCTGTAATAACCTTTTTATGTAGGGGATAAAAACTTTTCCTCCCGTATGAAATGTCTCGTTAAGAAATTTTATAGCTTCTGTAGGTTTCTGGTCATTGTGTTAAATAAAATAAATTGAAAGAAGGATTTCTTGTTGAATTTAATTTAGTTTTTTTGCTAATTAAAAAAATCCACACAGTATCAAAAGCATACCATAAGTGAGATTAATTAAATCAGTTGCTTATTTCACTTTAAAGTAGAATTAAGCCTATCAGTAGCATAAATTTTTAAAGATTCAGAAATATTAGCCTCCTAAAATGACTTCAACTAAACAGAAAGTATGATTTAATGTGTAAATGATATGCTTTTATTAGAATAACTGAAAACTTTTTTAAAATGATAGACTTTTTAAAGAACACTTATAGATTTACAGAAAAATTAAGAAGATAGTACAGCATTCCCATATACCCCATACCACTTTCTCTATTATTCACATTCATTAATATGGTATATTTGTAGGCCGGATGCAGTGGCTCACGCCTGTAATCCCAGAAATTTGGGAGGCCGAGGCAGGTGGATCACCTGAGGTTGAGGGTTCAAGACCAGCCTGACCAACATGGAGAAACCCCGTCTCTACTAAAAACACAAAATTATCCGGGTGTGGTGGTGCATGCCTGTAACCCCAGCTACTCGGGAGGCTGAGGCAGGAGAATCACTAGAACCCGGGAGGCGGAGGTTGTGGTAAACCGAGATCGTGCCATTGCACTCCAGCCTGGGCAACAAGAGCAAAACTCTGTCTCAAAAACAAAAACAAAAGCAAAAAGGTATATTTGTTAAAATTAATGAACCAATATTGATACATTGTTCTTTACTAATGTCCATGGTTTATTTATATTTCTTGGATTTGATATGCTTTTTCTGTCCCAGGATTTCATTAAGCATATCACATTACATTTAGTTATTATGTGTCCTTAGGCTCCTCTTGCCTATGACACTTTCTCAGATATTTTCTGTTTTTGATGATTTTGACAATTTTGAGGAGTACTGGTAAAGTAGTTTGTAGCATATCCCTCTATGGAGGTTTCTCTGATTGTTTTCTCATGATTGTACTGAAGCTATACGATTTTGGGAGAAGACCACAGAGGTGAAGTACTATTTTCTTTTTTTCTTTTTTGAGACAGAGTTGTGCTCCTGTTACCCAGGCTGGAGTGCAATGGCGTGATCTCGGCTCACTGCAACCTCTGCCTCCCAGGTTTCAAGCGATTCTCCTGTCTCAGTCTCCTGAGTAGCTGGGATTACAGGCATGCACTACCACACCCAGCTAATTTTGTATTTTTAGTAGAGATGGGGTTTCTCCGTGTTGGTCAGAATGGTCTCGAACTCCTGAACTCAGGTAATCTGCCCGCCTTGGGAGACTATGGAATTATCATTCAAGTCAATTTATATGCATTGATGCAGTCTCATACACTGTACTCAGCCTTCTTCTGGGCTGCTCACTGCACATATGCTGCAGAGGCTTTGGAGATGCAGTGGCCAGAAGCAAACTTGGTGAACAGAACAGTTCCATTCCTGAGAAAGGCAAGGATTTTTTTTTCCATCCTGCCACCAAAAGTTTCTAATTGATGGGATAAATAGCAACCCTACATTATACCCCAATTTTTGCTTTCAGAAAGAAACGTATAGCCTTGCAGATTTGAAGGTTTTTAAACATAGTAAGCATTAAATTAGTGGACTTCTCTGTTGTTGGCCTATATATTATTATTATATTGTCTCTTTTTTTTCCTTATGAAAGCTAGGGCTGCTGGTCAAACCTGAGTTCCTGAAACCTTTAACCCTACTCAGCCAATACAACCGATAACATTCCTGAAGGTATAGTTAGATCCAGACTTTATGGCGCATGAAGATTATACAGTTTGAGAGGCCCTCTTCAAAATAATAGACAAAATTACATTCATTTCTTAGAAGGGGCCCAAGCAATGCGAAGCACTGAAGCTTAAGGTTTGTTAGCTTTATGGATAAGTCTGCCACTACTAAGGAAATTTTTGAAAGTGAAATAATTGCTTTTTCGCAACGGGTTTGCCGCCAGAACACAGGTGTCGTGAAAACTACCCCTAAAAGCCAAAATGGGAAAGGAAAAGACTCATATCAACATTGTCGTCATTGGACACGTAGATTCGGGCAAGTCCACCACTACTGGCCATCTGATCTATAAATGCGGTGGCATCGACAAAAGAACCATTGAAAAATTTGAGAAGGAGGCTGCTGAGATGGGAAAGGGCTCCTTCAAGTATGCCTGGGTCTTGGATAAACTGAAAGCTGAGCGTGAACGTGGTATCACCATTGATATCTCCTTGTGGAAATTTGAGACCAGCAAGTACTATGTGACTATCATTGATGCCCCAGGACACAGAGACTTCATCAAAAACATGATTACAGGGACATCTCAGGCTGACTGTGCTGTCCTGATTGTTGCTGCTGGTGTTGGTGAATTTGAAGCTGGTATCTCCAAGAATGGGCAGACCCGAGAGCATGCCCTTCTGGCTTACACACTGGGTGTGAAACAACTAATTGTCGGTGTTAACAAAATGGATTCCACTGAGCCACCCTACAGCCAGAAGAGATATGAGGAAATTGTTAAGGAAGTCAGCACTTACATTAAGAAAATTGGCTACAACCCCGACACAGTAGCATTTGTGCCAATTTCTGGTTGGAATGGTGACAACATGCTGGAGCCAAGTGCTAACATGCCTTGGTTCAAGGGATGGAAAGTCACCCGTAAGGATGGCAATGCCAGTGGAACCACGCTGCTTGAGGCTCTGGACTGCATCCTACCACCAACTCGTCCAACTGACAAGCCCTTGCGCCTGCCTCTCCAGGATGTCTACAAAATTGGTGGTATTGGTACTGTTCCTGTTGGCCGAGTGGAGACTGGTGTTCTCAAACCCGGTATGGTGGTCACCTTTGCTCCAGTCAACATTACAACGGAAGTAAAATCTGTCGAAATGCACCATGAAGCTTTGAGTGAAGCTCTTCCTGGGGACAATGTGGGCTTCAATGTCAAGAATGTGTCTGTCAAGGATGTTCGTCGTGGCAACGTTGCTGGTGACAGCAAAAATGACCCACCAATGGAAGCAGCTGGCTTCACTGCTCAGGTGATTATCCTGAACCATCCAGGCCAAATAAGCGCTGGCTATGCCCCTGTATTGGATTGCCACACGGCTCACATTGCATGCAAGTTTGCTGAGCTGAAGGAAAAGATTGATCGCCGTTCTGGTAAAAAGCTGGAAGATGGCCCTAAATTCTTGAAGTCTGGTGATGCTGCCATTGTTGATATGGTTCCTGGCAAGCCCATGTGTGTTGAGAGCTTCTCAGACTATCCACCTTTGGGTCGCTTTGCTGTTCGTGATATGAGACAGACAGTTGCGGTGGGTGTCATCAAAGCAGTGGACAAGAAGGCTGCTGGAGCTGGCAAGGTCACCAAGTCTGCCCAGAAAGCTCAGAAGGCTAAATGAATATTATCCCTAATACCTGCCACCCCACTCTTAATCAGTGGTGGAAGAACGGTCTCAGAACTGTTTGTTTCAATTGGCCATTTAAGTTTAGTAGTAAAAGACTGGTTAATGATAACAATGCATCGTAAAACCTTCAGAAGGAAAGGAGAATGTTTTGTGGACCACTTTGGTTTTCTTTTTTGCGTGTGGCAGTTTTAAGTTATTAGTTTTTAAAATCAGTACTTTTTAATGGAAACAACTTGACCAAAAATTTGTCACAGAATTTTGAGACCCATTAAAAAAGTTAAATGAGAAAAAAAAAAAAAAAAAAAAAAAAAAAGAAAGTGAAATAATTAATGGATGTAAAATAATACCAAAAATATATATTCCTGTATATGTGTGTGTGGTTTCATATACATATATTTATATATATGAGAAACAAAAAACAACATATTCATAGGAACACTATTTCTATGTGAGGTTTTGTCTTCCACCTCCAATACAGAATCTAGTGAGTTAGATTGGACCATCTAAATGGTCAAATTTGAATCTCAGATTTTACAATTCTTTTTTTTTTTTTTTTTTTTTTTTTTTGAGACAGAGTCTCGCTGAGTCGCCCAGGCTGGAGTGCAGTGGCGCCATCTCGGCTCACTGCAACCTCTGCCTCCTGGGTTCAAGCGATTCTCCTGCCTCAGCCTCCTGAGTAGCTGGGACTACCAGCACCCGCCACCACACCCAGCTAATTTTTGTATTTTTAGTAGAAACAGGGTTTCACCATATTGGCCAGGCTGGTCGAACTCCTGATCTTGTGATCTGCCCACCTCAGCCTCCCAAAGTGCTGGGATTACAAGCCTGAGCCACCGTGCTGGCCTACAGCTCTTATATAAAATGAGAGCATCTTCCTAAAACACCGTAGGTTATCTTTCCTCCTGTAGGGCAAGGGGCCAGGCAGGAGCCCTTTTGTGTGGCAGAGCTAAGCAGCAGAGCAAAGCAAGTTGGCTAGGTGGTACAGGGACATGGAAGCTACAGAAGCAAACATGGTTTTCTGCCTTCCTCATCTCCAGACTACAAAATTAATCCTTCCATTTACCCAATATCACTTTCTTAAAATTTAGAAACTATTGATATTTATTTTACAGAAGTTTTTGGATTGTTTGCTCTGATTGATCAAGATGTTTAATTCATATGCTATTAATATAGTATTAGTTCCAAAAAACAAAAACTCAGTCTAAAATAATGGGGGGTAAAGAAACTTATGGACTGCGAACTGGAACTACAGCTCTATCTCTCTCTTTCATGGGTCAGTTTCTACTTCCCTCTGTGTTTCTGTTCATTGTCTTCCTGGTGGCTAACTTCTGCTTACAGTTTCTGCTCCCTTTTAACTTCTGTGTGCACATGACTTGGACTTGTAATGGTACTATGCTCTGTGCTGGAAACATAGCGGTGAGTAAGGCAGCCCTGACTTCTCAGCCCCGCATAGGACCCACAGTAGGGTAGGGAATACACACACACACACACACACACACACACACACAGTTGTGATGTGCTATGAAACAATTTGTCAGATACAACGAAAGCTTACATTAAGACAGTGTAAACTGTGGATCATGATCTATGAGTGGGTCATGAAATCTATCTAGTGGCTTAAGACCAGTATTTTTAACAAAATAAATAATAAAACATCCTAGTAAATCACAGATGATAAGTATTCTTTTGTGAAACTTTTATTTCTGCTTACGTTGTCAGTGAATGAATATATAAATCCAGGGGCTTATAGAGTATGCTTTCAAGAGGAAAGATAGACAATAAACAAGATAAATTAGTAAAATATAGAATATGTTATAAGATGACAAGAAGCTGAAAAAAGGCAAGGAAGGGGAGTATATAAAATGTGAAGGGTGGGGGTTAAATTTTTAAAAAGGGTAGCCAGAGAAGACTTATTTGGGAAAGCGCCTTGTGGTTAAAGATCTCAAAGAATTGAGGGAGTTAGCCATATGGATACTTGGAGGAGGAACATTCCAGGCAGAAGGAATAGTCAGTGCAAAGGCCCTGAGTGTGGCTGGCCCGTCTGAAGAGAAGCAAGGCCAATATGACTGAAGGGGAGTGAATGGGAGGACTAGCAGGTGACGAGGAAAGAGGGTGAGTCATGGTCAGCGGGGCAGATCATGTAAGGCTATGTGATTTGTAGTAGGCAGGGCCTTGGTTTTGACTCTGAGTGAGATGGGAAACCATTGGATGGCACTGAGGAAAAGAGTGACGTCTGATTTATGTTTTAATAGGATCACTTTGGCTGCAGGATTGAGAATAGTTTTAAGGAAGGCAAAGGCAGAAACAGAATTACTAGAATGTAAACTCCATTAAAGCAAAGTTTTTATAAGTTTTATTCACTTTGTATCCCTAGTGGTTTATAATAGTGACTGGCAGATAGAGATAATCGTTTGTTTAAGAATGCATATTTGCATGTGTGTGCACCAGATCATGATATGAAATATATTTCTTATGGTAGATCAAGGTCAAAAGGATTGAAAACCCCTGTCTTAAAACTGACCTAGTCTTGGATCTCAGGAAAGGGATTCTCTGGGAATTGACCCTTTTTAGGCTGAGATCTGAAGAATGAACAGGAGGATGTGGGGGTGTCAGAAAAAAGACTTTTTCAGAAGTTGTAAATTTGAGAATCATCAGCACATGTATAGCATTTGAAGCTCTCTGCAGGTGTTTTTGTGTGAAAGTAAGGAGCCAAATTAAAGCCATTGCTAACTGCCTCCACCTTCTGTTTCTTATTTTGTATGCTCATTTCCTGTAACATTCGTCCTGTTGAAAAAGTGTAGTCATTTATTTTTTAAAAAGTATAAATCTTGAAGGACGCTTCCTGTCTCACATCATAGTAATAGGAAAAGTCAGTGAATTTGAAATTCAAATTTAGTTTATTTAAATGAGTAAGAAGATTCACGGATATTTTAGGTATGCCACATTTTTTGAGGCTATATCTTTTTACTTCTGAGTCTGATTCAATTTTGAATACTCAGAATATGCTTCTTCTATACAAGTATTGGTATGTTATATCATCTGCTCAAGGGACTGGCAATGATTTTCTTTATTTTTTTTCTTTTGGGGACTTTTGGGAAGGCATGATTGTGTGTTGAAATGTGAGAATGACATGAGATTTGGGAGAGGCCATGGGTGGAATGATATGGTTTAGCTCTGTGTCTCCACAGGGCAAAATAGGGACAGCAAGTCCTGAAGGAGAGGAGGCTCATACTTACATATCTGAGATAAGAACTGTTTCAAGAACTTTCTAAAAATCCTTTCACTTCTTTCATACATCGTTTGATAAGATTTATCACAAGATGGCCGGGCACGGTGGCTCGCACTTATAATCCCAGCACTTTGGGAGGCTGAGGCGGGCTGATCACTTGACGTCAGGAGTTTGAGACCAGCCTGGTCAATGTGGTGAAACCTCATCTCTACTAAAAATACAAAAATTAGCCAGGTGTGGTGGCATGTGCCTGTAATCCTAGCTACTCAGGAGGCTGAGGCAAGAGAATTACTCGAACCCAGGAGGTGAAGGTTGCAGTGAGCCGAGATCACTACAGCGCTACTGTATCCAGCCTGGGCGACAGAGTGAGACTCCATCTCAAAAACAAACAAACAAACAAACAAAAAAACCCAAAAGATTTATCACAAGACATTCTTTAAGACTGCAGTGATTAAGTTAAGCTGTTCTTGGAAAAACATGTGCCCAGTAATGGCATTTCTATCAATGAACTAACAGCAACTCTGGCTTAGAAACTCCATGACCAATGAGCCATTTCTAAGCAGCTCATGTAAATCTTTTTTGCTAATAAAGGCTCTCCTTACCCTTTCTTCACTGAATGCTCTGGTGATTTGCCATGTCATGCATTCCAGATTATAATCCTTATTTCTTTTTTTTTTTTTGAGACGGAGTCTTGCACTGTTGCCAGGCTGGAGTGCAGTGGCTTGATCTCGGCTCACTGCAAGCTCCACCTCCTGGGTTCACGCCATTCTCCTGCCTCAGCCTCCCAAGTAGTTGTGACCACAGGCGCCCGCCACCACCCCCGGCTAATTTTTTGTACTTTTAGTAGAGACGGGGTTTCACCGTGTTAGCCAGGATGGTCTCGATCTCCTGACTTCGTGATCCGCCCACCTCGGCCTCCCAAAGTGCTGGGATTACAGGCGCCCGGCCTATAATCCTTATTTCTATTCCCAAATAGACTCAACATATTTAGAGATAATTTTCTCTAGCATCTTTTGACAACCTCATGACCTAAACACCTCTCATTAGGCCCCACCTCCCAACACTGTTGCATTGGGAGTTAAGTTTTCAACACATGAAATTTGGGGGACACAGTCAAACTATATCACTTTGTCTGCCACTATTAGAATCAGATATCCACACTGTGTGTTTTTTTTAAAAAGAATCAAATCTTTTTTTTTTTTTTTTTTTTGAGATGGAGTCTTGCTTTCTTGCCGAGGCTGGATTTCAGTGTCACCATCTCGGCTCACTGCAACCTCCGCCTTCTGGGTTCAAGTGATTCTCCTGTCTCAGCCTCCTGAGTAGCTGTGATTACAGGCACACAACACCATGCCCAGCAAATTTTTGTATTTTTAGTAGAGACAGGATTTCACCATGTTGGCCAGGTTGGTCTCAAACTCCTGACCTCAAGTGATCCACCCATCTCAGCCTCCCAAAGTGCTGGGATTATAGGCATGAATCACCATGCCTGACTCAAATCTTTTAATTAATTAATTGATTTATTTATTAACAGATGTGGACTCACTCTGTCACTCAGGCTGGGGTGCAGTGGTGCAATCATAGATCATAGCTGAACTCCTGGATTCAAGTGATCCTCCTGCCTCAGCCTCCCAAGTAGCTAGAATTATAGGTGCATATCACCATGCCCAGCGAATTTATTTTTTGTAGAGATGGGTCTTGCTGTTTTGCCCAGGCTGGTCTTGAACTCCTGGCTTCGAGTGATCCTTCTGTTTTGGCCTCTCAGAGCACGGGATTGTAGGTGTGGGCCATTGCACCTGGCCTAAATCTTTTACTTAATGCTATACCTCCTCTTCCTACAACCCTCTTTAAAAAAAAAAAAATCAAATATTAAGTTTGCAAACTTATTCACTTATGTTTATTTTATGAAAGTGAAGACAAGCTTATTTTATGGCAAATGTTACCCTACTTTCTTGAACTGATTAAGAAAAAAGTGATTTCTTTCTCATTAGTATAGTGGTATTAAAATAAAAAGAAGAAAAAAGAAAATAAAATTATTTTTCAAGTGATCTCCTCATTAAATAAAAATGCAAAGTATTTCCTGTTCAGTGCAGAGAAGACCTCTTAAAGTATATTGTCCAAAAAGGAGGAGAAAACTTTTTACGTCTAGGTTTCCCCTTTGGGGATTTCTCATTGTTTCAGGTCACTGCCACTTACGTTGTCTCCTTCAGAGATAGGCTCCTTCCTTTAAAACTTTGACCCAAATGTTGACAAAACCATCAAACTCCCACTAGTTATGCTCTGTGCACATGTAAGTTTACGTATACACACACATTCACACACATGCTTTTAAAAAATGTTGAGTTCATACAGATATCAATAATTCCATTCAAATACCACAGGATCTTTCTTATTCTCCCTCATTCCATATTTGTATCTCTCCTCTCCCTCATGGAGAGCCGTGGCTCTCCATGTGATCCCACTGATCGCTCAACTACAACTT
The DNA here is from genome assembly GCF_029289425.2 of Pan paniscus. NCBI lineage: Eukaryota > Metazoa > Chordata > Mammalia > Primates > Hominidae > Pan > Pan paniscus. Next base: position 114,290,602 of record NC_073253.2, on the reverse strand, counting down.
CTACCCGTCTGCCAGAGTTATCAACAGAATCGAGCCTCAATTGTCCACAACTGTAATCTGCTTGATGAAGGTAACATTATTGATTTTCTTTTTTCCCTTCCCTGGATCACTTCTCTATTCCTCTACTGGTGCTTCTGGGATTCAATTCCGAAGTAAACTACCTGTATTCAAATTCTTGTCTCAGTATATGCTTCTGGGGAAACACTGTGTAAGTCACACCCCCTACTCACTAACCTACTGATCCCAAGTACCAAGAAATGGTCTTGTAACAACTACAAATATACAAATGGTCTTGTAAAAACTACAAATATTCAAAACATAATATTACATTAGCAATATAATAAGATATATCTAGACTGTAAAATATAGTACAAATCTAGGAAGCAAAACTTTACTTTTTTATGATCATATTTTAATACTCAATTATTTCAACTTATCATAAAACATAACTGTATTAATATTAGTTTTGTTTATGAGTTAAATTATAGTGTGTACAGCTAAAAGAAGAAAAAAATGAAAGAAAGCAAGAAGGAAAGCGGTGAGAAAATAGAAGAAGGGAGAGAAAAAATAAATCTACATACAGGGTGAATGTTCTGTTTTTAAATGGCCTTGTGATTCATAAACACTAGCAATGTGTCATTTGATTCACAGATCCATGCCTCCAAGGAGCAAATGTAGGAATAAATGAACACTAAGGCCCTGATTTTGATCTCATGCAAAAAGGAGGTAATATTACTTCATCAAATGAGCTGTTTGTGAATAAAGAAATGTATTGAAAAAACTTGATTTCCTGTCATCTTTGGGTCAATTTTGGGATGGAAAGGAATAAAAACAGGAGCATTCTTAGATCAGTACCAGTTTAGTAAGAACAGTTCTTCACAAGACATAACAAAACACCTCTCAACCTTTCAAAGAAAAAACAATGCAAGTCTTTGCTCCAAATCTATACAGAGGTAAAACACTAATATAATAGTCATAGAACTCTGTGAGCCTAGTATAAAGAAATCTGTATTTAAGAGCTCAGTTATGATTTCAAAATTAATTGAAGGCCGGGTGCAGTGGCTCACACCTGAAATCTCAGCACTTTGGGAGGCTGAGGCAGGTGGATCACCTGAGGTCAGGAGTTCAAGACCAGTCTGCCTAACATGATGAAACCTCATCTGTACAAAAAATACAAAAATTAGCTGGGCATGGTGGCAGGTGCCTATAATCTCAGCTATTCGGGAGGCTAAGGCAGGAGAATCGCTTGAACCTGGGAGGCAGAGGTTTCAGTGAGCTGAGATGGCGCCACTGCACTCCAGCCTGGGTGACAGAGAGGGACTCCGTCTCAAAAAAAAAAAAAAAAATTATGGGATAGATATTTGCAAAAGTATTGGAAATTAAAAAAAATTATGGAGTAGGTATTTACAAGAGTATTCACAATAAGACTTCTTATATACAGTCAACTTTATTTTAAAAGCAAAAATGACATAAATGAGTGAGAGAGATCCAAGCCTTGTAGAGTAGAAATGCTCTTTGAGCTCTTATATATGTTTATATAGAAATTTTCTTCATAAAGAGACTTTTGGTGAAGAACAGTGAGTACAGTTATTTATGAAGTTGTCTTTTAATTCAAAAAATGAGTTTAACTGAAAACGTTGAAAATTGAGTGATTTCCTAAACCAGGAAGAAGTTGAATCCCTGAATAAACCAATAACAAATTCTGAAATTGAGGCAGTAATTAATAGCTTACCCACCAAAAAAAGCCCAGGACCAGACGGATTCACAGCCAAATTCCACCAGAGGAACGAAGAGGAGCTGGTACCATTCCTTCTGAAACTATTCCAAACAATAGAAAAAGATGAACTCCTCCCTAACTCATTTTATGAGGCCAGCATCATCCTGGTTCCAAAACCTGGCAGAGACACAACAAAAAAAAGAACATTTCAGGCCAATATCCCTGATGAACATCAATGCGAAAATCCTCAATGAAATACTGGCAAACCAAATACAGCAGCACATCAAAAAGCTTATCCACCACAATCAAGTTGGCTTCATCCCTAAAACACAAGGCTGGTTCAGCATACTCAAATCAATAAACGTAATCCATCACATAAACAGAACCAATGACAAAATCCACATGATTTTCTCAATAGATACAGAAAAGGCCTTCAATAAAATTCAACACCCTTTCATGCTAAAACTCTCAATAAACTGGTATTGATGGAACATATCTCAAAATAGTAAGAGCTATTTACGAAAACCCATAGCCAACATCATACTGAATAGGCAAAAGCTGGAAGCATTTGAAAACTGTCACAAGACAAGGATGCCCTCTCTCACCTCTCCTATTCAACATAGTATTGGAAGTTCTGGCCAGGGCAATCAAGCCAGAGAAAGAAATAAAGTGTATTCAAATAGGAAGTGGGGAAGTCAAATTGTCTCTGTTTGCAGATGACATGATTGTATATTTACAAAACCCCATCATCTCAGCCCCAAAACTCCTTAGGCTGATAAACAACTTCAGCAAAGTCTTGGGATACAAAATCAATGTGCAAAAATCACAAGCATTCCTATACTCCAATAATAGACAAACAGAGAGTCATATCATGAATGAACTCCCATTCACAATTGCTGCAAAGAAAATAAGGAATACAACTTACAAGGGATGTGAAGGACCTCTTCAAGGAGAACTACAAACCACTGCTCAAGGAAATAAGAGAGGACACAAACAAATGGAAAAACATTCCATGCTCATGGATAGGAAGAATCAATATTATGAAAATGGCCATACTGCCGAAAGTAATTTATAGATTCAATGCTATTCCCATCAAGCTACCATTGACTTTCTTCATAGAACTAGAAAAAACTACTTTAAATTTCATATGGAACTGAAAAAGAGGCCATATAGCCAAGACAATCCTAAGCAAAAAGAACAAAGCTGGAGGGATCACACTACCTGACTTCAACCTATACTACAAGGCTACAGTAACCAAAACAGTATGGTACTGGTACTAAAACAGATATATAGACCAATGGAACAGAACAGAGGCCTCAGAAGTAACACCACACACCTACAACCATCTGGTCTTTGACAAACCTGACAAAAACAAGCAATAGGGAAAGGATTCCCTATGTAATAAATGGTATTGGGAAAACTGGCTAGCCATATGCAGAAAACAGAAACTGGACCCCTTCCTTACACCTTATACAAAAATTAACTTAAAATAGATTAAAGACTTAAAACCTAAAACCATAAAAACCCTAGAAGAAAACCTAGGCAGTACCATTCAGGACATCAGCATGGGCAAAGACTTTACCACCAAAACACCAAAAGCAATTGCAACAAAAGCCAAAATTGACAAATGGTATCTAATTAAACTAAAGAGCTTCTTCTCAGCAAGATAAACTATCACCAGAGTGAACAGACAACCTACAGATTGGGAGAACATTTTTGCAATCTATCCATCAGACAAAGGTCTAATATCCAGAATCTAAAAGGAACTTAAACAAATTTACAAGAAAAAAACAAACAATTCCATCAAAAAGTGGGCAAAGGATATGAACAGACACTTTTCAAAAGAAGACACTGTTGGTGGGAGTGTAAATTAGTTCAACCATTGTGGAAGACAGTGTGGCAATTCCTCAAGGATCTAGAACCAGAAATACCATTTGACCCAGCAATACCATTACTGAGTATATAACCAAAGGATTATAAATCATTCTACTATAAAGACACATGCACACGTATGTTTATTGTGGCACTGTTCACAATAGCAAAGACTTAGAACCAATCCAAATGCCCATCAATGATAGACTGGATAAAGAAAATGTGGCACATATACACCATGGAATACTATGCAGCCATAAAAAAGAATGAGTTCATGTCCTTTGCAGGGACATGGATGAAGCTGGAAACCATCATCCTCAGCAGACTAACATAGGAACAGAAAACCAAACACCACATGTTCTCACTCATAAGTGGGAGCTGAACAATGAGAACACATGGACACAGGGAGGGAAATATCACACACCGGGGCCTGTCAGTGGGTGAGGGGAAAGGGGAGGGAGACCATTAGGAAAAATACCTAATGTATGGGGGGTTTAAAACCTAGATGACAGGTTGATAGGTGCCACAAACCACCATGGCACATGTATACCTATGTAACAAACCTGCACGTTTAGCTCATGTATCCCAGAACTTAAAGTAAAAATAAAGTAAGCAAATAAATAAATAAGACAATTGAGTGATTCCTTTGTTAATCTCTGAGGTACCCTTTTCCTCCCAGTTCTTCCTCTTCATGTCCCTAGCCGTGTCTGGGGTGTTATGATTGAATCATTCTCTTGGAACCATTTCCTTGTTACACTCACCTGCCATTTGAACAACTGAAATCTAAAGTCATGTGAAACAACCTCGAATTTGCTATAGCTATTGGATTTGGCTGTTGTCCTTCACTTATGAAGGAATAGCTTTATAGCTCCTACCTGGATTCTGAGATAACGAAACCTGGATTCAAGTCCTGGCTCTGTCACTATTTTTGGTGAATGATTAAAGACATCTTGACAGTAGAAGTTCTCTCTAGATTGTTTGGATGAACTAGCTGAAGCTGGGGCCTCCTCTCCTTTTGCCAGTGAAAGTGGCTATGTCTGAAACAACTTGTCTTGGTAACTGTTGCTCCTTTTCTCCCAGTGGGAAGAGCTGTGACCAAAATCAACTTTCCATAGGAACTAATAAGCAGTGTTGCCAGATGACTGGCACCCAAATTCAGACCATTTAGTGTCTAAGACCAGACTTTATGTCCCTTGCTTATAATTCCACTTTCATTTTGCCCTGTAAAGGGGAGAGGAACAGGGGTGGATTCCTCTCTTTAAGCACAGCCCTGTTATGCATCCAGGTGCACCCTGGCCCTACTTAGCTCACCTCTTTGCAAGATGCCCAGAGAATGGGGTAACCCTTCTGCCTGTGGCATACACACCCAGTGATACTGCAGATGTTTGCAAGAGCCCTTGGCTGGCAGCATGATGTTTTACTTTTGTGACCTTTAGCTTCCTCATCTGTGAAAATGGAAAACACAATACAGTCTTCCCTCATATCAGGGGAAGGATTGGTTCCAGGACCCCTTTAGATGCCAAAAGCCACTGATGCTTAAGTCCCTCATATAAAATGGCATAGTATTTGCATATAACCTATGCATATCTTCCTGTATACTTTAAGTCATCTCTAGGTTACTTATAATCCATAATACAATGTAAATGCTATGTAAATAGTTGTTCTATATGTATATTTTAACATTTGTATTATTTTTCATTTTAACAACTATTTTTGATCTATGTTTGGTTGGCTCTGTGGATGTGAAACTTATAGATAAGGAGGGCCAACTGTACCTTACAGGATTGTTTTCAAAGTTACATTTATCTATTCATTCAACTCGTGTGAAGTACAGTTGAGTTAGCTCTTATGTAAAAGTTTGCTGCACAGATTAAAATAAATCACCTTTGAGAGAGTTGTGGTGTTATCAAAAGAGCATGGACTTGTGAGTCACATATTTGGCTTCACATACACTCCAACTTTGTTGCTTTGAGCCCCTGTGACCTTTAGTAAGGTGTGAGCATTAAATGAAATTATATCTATAAAAGGATCAAGTACACGTGTACATGCTCAATAAATTGTTAACTTGCTTTCCTGCTCCCCTGCCTTTCCTCCCTTCCTCTTTTTTTTTTTTTTTTTTTTTTGCAGAGATGGGGTCTTACTTTGTGACCCAGCCTGGAGTGCAGTGGTATGATCATAGCTCACTGTAACCTTGAACTCCTGGGAACTCACGAGCTCAAGGAATCATCCTGCCTCAGCCTCCTGAGTAGATGGGACCACACGTGTGCTCCACCATGCCTGGCTAATTAAAAAAATTCTTTTTGTAGAGTTACAGTCTTGCTTTGTTGCCCTGGCTGGTCTCGAATTCCTGGCTCCAAGCAATCCTCCCACTAGACCTCCCAAAGTGCTGGTATTATAGTTGTGAGCCACCATGCCTGGCCCCTCCCTTCCTCTTTACTTCCACGCATGCTTGCTTGCTTGTTTTTTATTCTATTCTGACTTCTCCTTCAATGTTCTCCCTATCTGGACTCTTTCTCCCTCCAAATTTTCCCCTAACTGATATGCTATGTTTTCTCAAACTCAACAAATTCTCAATATGCAGTAGAGAATAAAGGATTGAATCCTTTATTCAATCCTTTATTGAATGTGGGCCTGGGGCTGGGTGCATTTTCTGGACCTACTACATATGGAAAGGTTGGGCAATGAACATCCATCCTTGTGATAGTTGCTTAAAGTCATCAATAAGTGCAGTAATGCTTACTTCAGTAGCCATCAGATTTGTATGTTTCTGCAAATCTGGGCTGTTCTTTGCTTCCCTCTTCTGGTGAGTTTCTTTCTTTTTTTTTAGATTTCTTCAGAGAGCAGCTATAATTTGGAGGGATGTAGTAAACAAGTCAGTAAGTCTAGAGTAGCATCCAATATCTTTTCATCTTCCTGGCTCAATTTCTTGCAACTGAGGCAGTATTGTTATTTCACACAATGGACTTGCTGACATCAACGGAGCCAGAAAGACTAGGCAAAATTGAGACTTAGAATTAGACATTCTGTTGAGTTACTAGGTAAGGAGAGCCCAGCTGAGATGATAAGTTCTGTAGGGATAGTGGAGGGACTCTTTCCCTAAGGATCTAACTCAAATGACTTCATGTTCCAAGCAAGTAAGTAAACCACTAAAGGGGCAGATATACAGTAGGGAGTACTGGAGGCTATGGCAAACTGGGGAACATATGTCTGGCCTAAGGACATTCAAATGTAAACATTTCAAACATTGAATGTGCCAAACCAAATATGTTAGCGGGCTAAATTTGTCCTATGCACCATCAGTTTGCAACCTCCTCAAGACTTACAGAACTTGGTCTCTAGGGAAAACAGCAACAGGTAGTAGTGGTGAGCCAGAAAAGCGGTTCCTATCAGGAAGGTTCACACAGGTGTAACAGGATAACCTGAGCATGAGTGTTGTTATGGCATGCAATATGGGAGAAGTAAGCCATTAGTTAACAGGGTCCCAGTTCCACAGATGAGAGTGGCAGGAGGCAGGGCTCAGTGAAGGGCTCTAAGTTCTCTGTGGTGGCAGAGGGAACAAGACAATTTCCAACCAGGAAGGCCTAGGTTGTGAGTATGGTAATTGTTACGGGAAATCAGAACAAGGATGCAACAAATGGCAAGATCACATATCACTTATTACTGAATCACTTGCAAATTGAATGTAAATCCCTTACAATATTTTTATTGCTTCTTAAAAACTGAGTTTTAAAATTGTTTATTATAGAACATTTAGAAAATACAAAAAAGCATAATAAAAAAATAACTTTTCGGCTGTCCTACCTGAGGAAAGGCAGCACTGTTTCCAAAGCTTGAAGCCAGGCAGGGAATCAAGAACTTCTGTCTTGGGAAGAGGACTTTGGAGTATGGGGACAGGAAACTGGACTAGGAGCCAGAAATGGGCTGGACAGCCTTTATGAATTATCTATAGCAGAGCTGATTTCAGACTATTTAAGATTATTTATCATAATTTTTTATTTGAAAATATTGTAATTAGGATGGCTGGGCATGGTGGCTCATGCCTGTGATCGCAGCACTTTGGGAGGCCCAGGCAGGTGGTTCATCTGAGGTTAGGAGTTTGAGACCAGCCTGGCCAACATAATGAAATTCCTGTCTCTACTAAAAATACAAAAATTAGCCGGGCATGGTGGTGGGGCCTGTAATCCCAGCTACTCAGGAGGCTGAGGCAGGAGAAGCACTTGAACCCGGGAGGTGGAGGTTGCAGTGAGCCGATCACACCACTGTACTCCAGCCTGGGTGACAGAGCAAGGCTCCTTCAAAAAAAAAAAAAAAGAAAGAAAGAAAATAAACATTGTAGTTAGGAGCCAGAATGTAAAACTTAGCTCTTATCTAGTCAGATCTTTAGTATTCATAATATACCTTCATCTTTTTAAGGAGGTACGAACTATCAGGATGTCAAATATTCATATCTTACCAAAATGCATGTCCTTAATTTCTCTTTCGGGGTTATGGACTATTCTGGATTATATACACTACTGATCTTCCACATTATGGATTATACTGTTTTAGAATAATTCTGGTTTAACTGAATATATGTATAGTGGAGTATGAATCTTTTCAATCTTCAATTATTAGTCTGTTTTATGTAACAGTTGTGGGTCACTGTGTGTGTTTTTAGTATAGGAGTAACTTTTTTTTTTTTTTTTAAGAGACAGAGTCTTGTTCTGTCGCGCATGCTGGCGTACAGTGCCACAATCACAGCTCACCGCAGCTTCCAACTTCTGGACTCACGTGATCCTTCTGCCTCAGACTTCCAAGTACCTGGGACTGCAGGCACGAATCACCACAGCCAGCTTGGAGTGACTTTCTAAGGGTAAATAACAAGTCAATTGAGACTGTAATTATATGACTTGGGGCAAAATTAACTGTGTTCAGCTGACTTGTTACCATATTTAATTTTAATTTTGGAGCTTGTATTCAAAAGCTATTATATGAATATAAGAATAAATGATTTTTTTAACAAAAAAAGATTATTTTAGAAGAGAAACATGATATCTAGAAGAGAAACATTTCAACTTACTATTCTCTGGGCTTTTCTTAAACTACACTCACATCTCTGCTAAAATAAACAAAATCAATCATCCATCATACGCTCATATAATGGCATTTTCAGTGAATAGAGGTATTGTGCAGAACATGTCCCGAAATGTAAAATCTAAGATTTCCCATATGTGGCTGCCACAATAACTCCACTCATGCATTCTAACATCTAATAGTCTAACATTATTTCTATATTTAGTTTTTCTTTAAACTTCCTCTTTTTTTTTGTTTGTTTGTTTTTTTGGTAATTGCCACATCTGCTTTAGCAATTTTGTGATTTTTAAACTTCCTCCTGCAAAACAGTTTTAAAAACATTTATGTTGCTTGTATAATATAACCATTATCTCTTTGGAAACTTGGAAAAATATAGCAAAATTATTGGGAAATGGAATTATAAGCTTTCTTTTTTTTTTTTCTTTTGATGGAGTCTCACTCTGTCGCCCAGGCTGGAGTGCAGTGTCACAATCTCGGTTCATTGCAACCTCCGCCTCCCGGGTTCAAGTGATTCTCCTGCCTCAGCCTCCTGAGTAGCTGGGATTACAGGTATGAGCCACCGCCCTTGGCCCAAGCATTCTTTCTTTTTCTTTTTCGTTTTCTTTTCTTTTCTTTTTTCTTCTTCTTTTTTTTTTTTTTTTTTTTTTGAGACTGAGTTTCACTGTTGATGCCCAGGCTGGAGTGCAATGGCTCACTGCAACCTCAGCCTCCGGGGTTCAAGCGATTCTCCTGCCTCAGCCCCCGGAGAAGCTGGGATTACAGGCATGTGCCACCACGCCCGGCTAATTTTGTATTTTTAGTACAGACGAAATTTCTCATCTTGGTCAGGCTGGTCTTGAACTTCCAGCCTCAGGTGATCCACCCATCTCGGCCTCCCAAAGTGCTGGGAATGCCAGATATATTTTCCCCATAGTTTTAGCTCAAGGTATTACATAGTTATTGCCAAAAGAAACAATGGTAAACATCTATAGCTGAGTCGTCAGTGAATATTTAATGGATTAGTTAAGAAATAGTGACTCAGGAAATATAAACTTTAAACTTAGCTATTTCTGATGTAATGTCATGTCAGCCATTCTTTTTACTCTACGTTATTTTGATTTTGTATCTCATAAAATTTGGGAAACTGCTAGTAAATAACTACACTCAATGTGGGAAGGATGAAAGAGGCTTTATGATGTCACAGAAAGAGCAGTTGGCCAGGAATTAGAAGATCTGGCTTCTAAATATAGTATTTTCACTTAAAATTGCCATGTTACTTTAGGCAAGCCATTTCATTTTTCAGAGGCTGTCATTTTCTTCATCTATCAGATACAGATGATAATACATATCTTATTTATATTTTAAGGCTGTAGGGAAGTACAAAATTAAATAGTGTTGGTAAAAGGACTTTACAAATTGCAAAGTTATAATTTCAGAAATAACACCAGGGCTTTGCTATAGTACCATTTGCTACAGCATGGAATTCAACATAATGCTGCTCTATTTCAGACTATTGAAAGGGGTACGTCAGTGGCAAGGCTATATCATATTCATATTTGCAGGAATTTCTAGGTTGGTATAATGAAATTCAAAGGATATTTATTTTAGAATTCTGACTCATTTCTGTTAACTCATACATATACTATTTCAATGATTTACTTTTGTTTTGAGAATTACTTGATTTTCCCCATTTGTTCTCCATTCCTTTCTCCACCAACTCCCACCCCCACAAACAGTAAACTAAAAACAGATGTTCTTCTTTTTCTTTTATGAGACAGGGTCTCACTCTATCACCCAGGCTGGAGTATGGTGGCACAATCTTGGCTTATTGCAGCCTCGACCTCCTGGGCTCAAGCAATCCTCCTGCCTCAGCCTCCCGAGTAGCTGGTACAACAGGTGTGAGCCACCGCGCCCAGCTTATTTTTTAGTTTTTGTAGAGACAGGGTTTTGCTGAGTTGCCCAGGCTAGTCTCGAACTCCCAGCCTCAAGTGACCCTCCTCCATCGCCTCCCAAAGTCCTGGGATTACAGGCAGGCACCGCCACACCCGGCTCTGAAAACAGATGTTTATAGAAGAATCAATGGTCATTTTTGTGTTCCAGATCTGTTAGGAGTTTACAGTACAATCAAAGGGATTTGAAAAGATCTCATGGAGCTATTCTAGCTTTAGTAAAGCCTATATATAGGAAAATGATGGCTCATTTTATTTGCTGCCCCTTCTGAAATCAGGCAAACAGTAGGTATTTCTAAGGTACACTTGAATGCCTGTTTTTTAAAAAAATCAAAGTCACTTTGAATAATGTTACCATTTATTTAAAATCTTTGTTTTTATCCCTGACTTTTTCATAATATAGCCATGCTCTCTCTCTCTCGTATATATATGCACACATACCTATACACATATATGTGTGCGTGTGTGTACGTATATACATATATGTGTATAGGTATGTGTGTATATTTATGTATATGCATGCATATATATTTCTATATATATATACACACACACACACGCACACAGAACTGAATATTTGATATCTTGATGTGGTACTTTAAATACAGCATGAACAAAACAGAATTCTTGGTACCCTATTTTGTCACCCCTCTCCTCCAGACATGTTGATTACCCCAGTCTTCTCTATCTCATTTGATGATACCATTGTCACTGTTACTCCAGTCCAAAATCTATGTTTCTCATGATTCTTTTTCATTTAGCCATATATTTAAACCATCAGCTAATCTTTTGACTTTAGCTCTAAAACACATTTAATCTGTGCATTTCTTCCCATCTCTATTATCATCCTATTACAAAGCAATGTCTGTCTGTCTCTCTCTCTCTCTACACACACACACACACACTTTCTGCCATTTAAGAGTAAGTTGCAGATATGATACTTCATTATCCCTAAATACTTCAGTGTTTAATTCCCAAATACAAGGACATTCTGTTATACCATTATAATTTTTTAAATAAATAAACATAGATACACTACTATAATCTGTAGATTTTGTTCAGCTATCTCTAATTGTCTAAATAAAAGATACTCACTTTTAGCTACCCTAAATCTGCAGGACAAGCTTAAGCAATGTGTTGTACCTAGCACAGAATGATTGGTTCATAGATAGCACCATTATAGTTTCACTTCTCCTAATTATTTATATGATACCTTTTTTTTTTTTTTTTTTTTTTAAGACAGAATCTTGCTCTGTTTCCCAGGCTAGAGTGCGGTGGCGTGATCTCGGCTCATTGCAACTTCTGCTTTCTCGTTCAAATTCTTGTGCCTCAACCCGTGGAGTAGCTGGGATTACAGGCGTGCACCACCATGCCTGGCTAATTTTTGTATTTTTAGTAGAGACAGGATTTCACCATGTTGGCCAGGCTGGTCTCAAACTCCTGGCCTCAACTGATCCTCCCTGCCTTGGTCTCCCAAAGTGCTGGGATTACAGGCGTGAACCACTATGCCCAGCCTATGTAGTACCTTTATGAAAATACATGAAAGGAAGTGGGGGCTTGGTTCTATCTACCACTGCCTTCTGTCAAATCTTTCACTAGTAACTTAAAATATCTGGTTCTTAGTTTCTTTAAGTATAAGGTTATACAAGATTATCACTGAGGAGCCTAGTGGTTCTAGAATTTCATAATTATATAAGGATGGTTTGTGTCCCCGTATTTTAGTCTCAGACTGAATTCTAGCACAATTCTGAGGCTCTTTGTTAATAGTTAGGTTCACTACATGAAGGGCGGGTTGATAGAAGACAGTTCTTAATTTTAAGGTTCTTGCAGGCTACCATAGAAACTCACATACAGGGTTGTTGCTCTGGAGGAAGCAGATGAGCAAAAGTGGCCTCTTTGTGCTCAAGGATCTTGACTCTGTGTATACTGATTATGGAACTTGAACATTAAAGCCCAAAATCTACTAATAATTATTTTCCAACATTTTCTCTCAAGGATTTAAGGATAAAGAGCAAAAGGTAACTGCCAGGATGCTTTTAAATGAAGTTATACTTCTGTCTACATTTCATTTCAAAGCAGTATAATTCAAAAGGAGAGATAGGTTCAGGGCTTATGACTTTTAGTTATTGGCTAGAATGAGGAGATAACAGATGACATGTTAGACCAAGGTGCTTATTGGGGCTCAAAATTTTGGGAGGGGATGTTCCTCAAGGAATTCCAAGTTTGGGATTTTTATCTCCTTAGATAGTTTAACATACGGAACAATATCCATAAGCCTAGACTATTGATACCAGCTTTGGAATCCCTGAGGAGAGGTAGTGTGAGTTGCCACAGACAAATAGGAGTCTATCTTCCATTACCTCTTTGTGGTGCCTTCCCATACGTTGCCTTTGAGCTTTGCTCTTCTCTTCTCTCCTCACTTCTCACCCCTATTGACAAATGTTTTATTTAGCATCACAGATAATTATTTTATTGAGTATTATTCCAGTCTCCTAATGCCGAACATTTTCAGTAAATAATCTTCTTTCTCATCCCTCCAGGTAATTACAAAAGTAAACTTCTTTAACATAGCTATATCACAGCACGAGTGGGAGGAAGGAAGATGAGGAGGAGATGGTTCTTCCTACTGGTCCTAAAAATGCTCTTCAGTGATATCTATACAATCAAGGGTAATATTAAAATATTTAAGAATCAGTACCACATAGGACTCATTTGACCAATTGTAATGGATGCAAATAGCAGGGCTGGATCAGGGTTCTAGAGGCCTCTTTCTGTGCTAACCCTACCTCTTTGGTGCTGGATCAAAAGTAGGAAAAATGGGACTCCAGGCAGGGGATACTGTAAATCAGCATTTTAATAGGTTTTTGGTCATATCTGTGCACATTCGTTGATTATCAGGTCTGTGCTCAATGGTCTTATGATATAACTTCTCCAAATCTTTTCTTCTTCCATATCAGCAACCACTTCCAAGTTAAAGATATATCTGCACCTTGTGGGTGGGAGTGTAGTAGTGGATTTAAAAAAATTTCTTTTAAAAAAGATTTACTAAAAATAGAGATGGGGTCTTGCTTTGTTGCCCAGGCTTGTCTTGAACTCCTGGGCTCAAGTGATCATCCCACTTCGCTCTCCCAAAGTGCTGGGATTACAAATATGAGCCACAATGCCTGGTTTAGTAGTAGATTTTATTAGATGTTTTAAAATTTTGTTTACATTGGTCTTGGCATACAAATGTTTTATGGTTTTATTAATCAAATAAACATTTTTCGTTTATGCTTTTGTTGCATTGCCTTTATGGTTATAAAGACCTTTCCTGTAGAGATATCAACCAAATATTAAGGTATATTTTCTCTGAATTTACAAAAGATGTTATCATTTTTTTTTTCTTTTCTTTTTGAGACGGAGTCTCGCTCTGTCACCAGGCTGGAGTGCAGTGGCGCTATCTGGGCTCACTGCAACCTCTGCCTCCCATGTTCAAGCAATTCTCCTGCCTCAGCCTCCTGAGTAGCTTGGACTACAGGTGCATGCTACCATGCCCGGCTCATTTTTTGTATTTTTAGTACAGATGGGGCTTCACCATGTTGGCCAGGATGATCTCAAACTCCAGACCTCGTGATCCGCCCGCCTCGGCCTCCTGAAGTACTGGGATTACAGGTGTGAGCCACCATGCCCAGGCCATTTTTTTTTTCATTTAAACATTTTTATTTTTTTTTATTTTAAAAATAGAATGGAGGGGTCTCACTTTGTTGCCCAGATTGGCCTCGAACTCTTGAGCTCAAGTGATCCCCTGGCCTTGGCCTCACAAAGTGCTAGAATTACAGGCATGAGCCACCATGCTTGGCCTGGTGGTATCATTTTTAAATTCAACTTTTTCTCTGTGACCTATTTTTTTGTTTTTGTTTTTGTTTTTTTATGTCATGTGTAGTTCTAACTTGCTTTTTATCCAAAGATTCCATTTTCCCAATATCATACTTTTTTTTTCACTGTTATAACATTTTTTAATTTTAAGGGATCTTAGTCTAAAATGAAAAATTATTAATAAAATCATAGGTTTATTTCAATATTTAAAAATATCTTCAGTAACATTCCACTCAGAAGGTAGATAACCACAAAGTTCTTCCGTAAGGAAGGGTGCAAATGGAATTTAATATTGTCTTACTGTACTATGTAGAATACAAACTGTGAAGACAAGGAAATTAAATAATTCCATTTTTTTTCTCCTACATTATTTTTGCTGAAGAACTGCTCACTTAACATCCTAGGAACTACCTTGTTGAGATTTGTCACCACTGTGTAAAAGGGATGACCCTTTATCCATAGTGTAATGAATGTGACACTGCCTATACATCCATCCTGTGGGACAGCTAAAAGAACGAGCCCCCAGCATCACACATGCCAACCAGTCTATTAGAGCAATCATCCACATAACTACTTTTGCCAAAATCCTCCAACTTAAGTTTTAAATAGCTAAAATATGATCAATGTCATATAGGTACTGTATCTGAAACTACAAATACACTCTGTTCACAAATGTTCAGTGGTATAGAAACAACACTTTGGGACAGTCAAGGGTACAATCACATTTTTAAAAATCAAGAGTAAGCAGTAAACACAAAAGGGCATTCACACAAGACAGAGAATCCTGTTTCTTGGCAGTAGACAGAAAAACAGCTGGCTAAAGAAATAAGTTCACAGATAGGTACAATATACAATTTGATTCTCTGAGTATTAATCTTGGAGACATAGCTATACATCCAAACACACAATCTAATATTTTCCATTATTAGTTTATTTCATTTTTTGAGACGTAGTCTTGCTCTGTTGCCCAGGCTGGAGCACAGTGGCACAATCTCAGCTCACTGCAATCTCTGCCTCCCAGGTTCAAGTGATTTCTGGCTAATTTTTGTATTTATAGTAAAGACGGGGTTTTACCATGTTGGCCAGGCTGGCCTCGAACTCCTGACCTCAAGTGATCCACCCGCTTTGGCCTCCCAAAGTGGTAGGATTACAGGTGTGGGCCACCACAAACAGCTGTAATTATTTAGTAGTTTATTATCCAACGGTTAAAAGAAAAACCCACCAAAAACCAATCCAATTATATTTATAAACCACTTTAATAACCTCCTTTATTCTTTATCAACTACTTTACTCCAAGTTTAGTAAGTGTAATCATGAGATTGTCCAGCCTAATGGTCCAGAGAAAATTCTCTGGTTGCAAGATGATGCCTTGCTACAGAGCCATTAATAATTAAGCTCCAAGTAAATCCTGAATTAGATATAGAAATCTGCAAAACCGATATATTAAAAAATGTGAAAAACAGGAGATTTAAGGCAGATGGTAACTCTAAGAAGAGTCACTCAAGTATTAAAATGGCGCTCTGGAAATGGCTCGTAGCAAAACCGAATTTTCTATTCGATTCATCATATGGGTGAAACCACTGTCAGTAGAGAACAGAAGGGGGGCTGCATGGTTAGGCTGCACCAAGGAAATTTTGCTTTTATGGATCCACAGAAGAAAAATGACTTTTGGTGCCATGTGGCTTGCACTTATCTCCAGTAAGACAGCCTAGCTCCCTCAACCCCATTGTGTATCTGGGAAAAGATAGTAAAAACTTTTCCTTGAGAGGTAAAGACTACAAGGAAGCTACAAGCTCACTGTGCACAGGTGAGAAAGGAGGACCATGTGTGGATTTTTTTTCTATCTGAACAGACATTTATGTTTTGAATTCTCTATTTCCAACACTTCCCTTCATTATCTTTTGCTGGGCCCAAGGATATTGAAGCCATCCATTGCTTTGTCTTCCAAGTTCATCAGTGCCTGCACAACATGGTAACAACAAAGTCAAAGACATTCCAGACACTCTTCCGGAAAAAGGAAAAGCTAGGATAGCCACATAAGAAGGATCTCCAGGATGAAAATAAACAAGATAAACCCAGTTGCCGCCTCCAAGCTCAGCTTCAATAGCCACAGTTAGGTATTTGTGGATTCCAGCAATTCTATTTCAACCATCAATACGATCATATTCAAAAAGATGAGGAAGATGACGAAGTTTGTGAAGAGAGGACACTCAAGGACCCATCCGGCCCACAAAGAAAGAGGTGGCCTCTGAGTGCAGCGCACATGAAGCCTGCTCAACAGCCTTTGGGCATGTGAAATCTGTCCTATACGTTGAGGCTTTATGGAGAAGCACGCTAGCTAGTGTTGATCTCCCAACATAAGTTTCTTCTGGTGGGAAGGATGAAGTAACTCCCCGATAGTGTGCCACGGCACAGCTTGGCTCAAGCCTTGCAAATGCTAGATGAGAAAGTATCGATGAGACATGAACGAATGGCATCAGCTAGGGGCAGCTGCATCTGCCCTTCTTGGTGATAAGTGGCCATGTCTGCTCAGCCCAAGTTCTCTTCGCCCACTCAGTCCTGACTTCACGCTTCCGCCTCCAGCTCTGGCGCCCCCTGAGCCCCGCTCCCCCGACGCAGGGCTGGCTCAGGGCCGGCTCACAGCCTCACTGCGCCCCATTCCCAGCCCCGGCCCCAGCCCAGGACTGGGCCCAGCCATGCTCAGGTGAGCTGCCTCGCCCTACTCAGCCACCATGTGTAGATTTTAAGCTTTTATTTATTTATTTATTTTTTAACTGGAGGAATCTGTCACACACCACAAAAAAAATTGTGTCCTCCTCTGAAAAAAAAAGTCATGCAAAAAAATCAGATTCATAATAGAAAAGGAAGTATACCTCCAAAATAGGCAAAAATATGTTTTATGTTTTAAAAACATGCAAAATAATTTCATGATGAAATACCTTGATTTGCATGTGACTTAGAACTTATTTCATATTAACCAGATTCAGTTGTGATAAATCTATTATGTGTTTTAGAAAATCTATTTTTAAAAAATATCTATTTTTAAGCCAGAAGAAAAACCTGGCATTTGTGTATCCATGTGTAAGCTAGCCTGCTTGGTATCATGCAGTCAAGGTACTAAAAGATTAATAAAATTAATTTTAAAAATCTCCTGTTACAGACAAATAATATATTTCCTCAAATTTTCTGGGCTATACTACTTTGTATTAATGCAATCTGAATTTTCAGATACAAATACCAGTCAATGGTTGAACTTAAAAGCAATAGGGTTGGGAGGACCTTTGCAATATTGGTCATTAAATGATAAGTAAAATTATTCTGGACCATAGTAAGTGGAATGCCCTAACTTTTCTTAGTTCAAACTCTGCACATTGATTCTGAAGTTCATAATCATGCCCTTTTATGTGCTTTAAGCGGACATACTGACTTTGTGGTGTACACTTTGTAAGAGAGCAGGTAACTCCAGCACAGAAGAAACCATGTAATGCAGAACGGGGGAGGACTTCAGTGGCACTATTCCATTTTTATTGATCCAGACTGTTGCTTTCAGTCCTGCATTGAGGCCTCCTTGGACGTCGGTTTCTAACATATCACTGACCATCACACAGTCCCCAGGTTGTACTTTGAGAAGATTGCAGCAGTAATAAAATATGGATGGTTCTGGCTTCTCTCTCTGCTCTCCACCTCCAATAGCGTGGAAATACGACCGACAGGCACAAGGCTCAATCTTCTCCCTCTGGATCTGTCTGTCCCCATTCCTTAATAAAAATAGGCAGACCTTCTTTCAAAGTTCGGTGAGCATGACTTTGATATTTTCTGCTAGTGTCATAAGCTGTAAAAGTGTAGATTTCCAAAGGAAGTGACATTCTTCAGTCAATTTTCTATTGGCGGCACCATCTTTTGTTTCCTGGACTGCTTCTTCCCAATTGAAGTCCTTAGATCAGTAATGCATGTACTGTAAGGATGAAAACATTCCTTCCTGAGTTTAACTTGAACTTTATCACAGATGATTTCAGCCTTTTCTTAAAATGATATTTTGATTGTAAGAGCTTTATCACCTCCAACAGGTCTCTCCTGCTCACCCTGGCCATGTCGATGAGCATGTTGTCCAGGTCAAAGAAAGAGGCCAGCATGTGGCTCATCCCCATAGCCCCCATGGCTCCTGCCACCCTCGCATGTGTGAGGTGGGCGTCCCGGCAATGTCTTACTTTTAATAATGTGTGATTTTTTTTCATTGATGGCTATTACATTTTTTTATCATGTTTTAGGTTCTTCTATGTACTGTAATAAATTCTCTTCAACAGTTATCTATTTTTTTCAATTGATTAGTCTTAATTATCATATCTTTACATGCCTATCTGGGAAATAATAAAATGCCCTCTAGAATTGTGCAACATGGCAGCCTTGTTTAGAAGAAATTGACAGTGTTGAATTTCACCTAAGTTCTGTGCTCCTGGAAAAGAGCAAAGATGGAGAAATCCCCCACCCTTTTGTGTTTCAGAAAGGCCTTGCTGCAAAGAAGCACCCTTTCCCATATAATTTAGATAAAACTCATGTATACTGCCTTGTTTACCTATGACAAGGCCAGAAACAGACTCCAAATTCCCACTCTTTGCCTCATAAATGATTAACTAAACTTGTTTGTACTAATGATCAATGGGAACAAAATGCTTGTTAATCACACTTTGGTTAAGATTCTGTCTATCCGCCAGGTCTCTGAACCTTGGCCCATCCTCAGTCTGAGTCAGCATGTAACCCTTCTTCAACAGCATCTCTGGAGAGAAGGCTGGCTTCCGGGTAAAACATTCTTTAATCCCATTCTCTTATCCCACTTGCCCACATCCAAATCTTTCTAATCTAGTTTACTCCTCTCTATAAAAGAAAAACTCTTTTCACCTAACTCTTGAGAAGCTTGCAGGTATTATGGTCAAAGAGTTCCTATTATTGCAATAGCTCCCCTTCTCCTATTCTGGAGACCCTTTTCCTCTTATAATAATCCTTCCAACAAAGTCTCCTTACTAAGTCTGAGTTTGCTTTTTGACAGGACCCACTCATTACCTTTCATTAAATTTTTTTTCTTTCCTATTCTCAAATAAGAAAAAATTATTTTGCCATATCTGGCCCTCACCTGATTTAGGTTTTTAAAAAACTTTTTGGAGGCATAACTTACATACATACAAATGTATGTATAACTTGCATATATTTAAGAGGTAAAATTTGGTGATATTTGACAGATGTATAACCCCTGTGAAACTTGTATTACACAATGTATGGCACATTTCTGTCACCTCTGTTTTCTTGAGCCACTTTGCATATAACCTCCCTTCTGCCCTTGGCTCTTTGCAGCCACTGATCTGTTCTCTGTCAGTATATGCTAGTTTGCATTTTCTAGAACTTTTTATGTGTGGAATTATATGGTGTGTCTGGCTTCTTTCACCAGCATAACGATTTTGAGATTCAACAATATTGTTGCAGTTATTAGTGGTTAATTCCTCTTTTGTTATCAGATATTATTCCATTTGTATAGATATACCATATTCTTTATCCACTGATCTATTGATGAATATTTCTTATTTTTCCCCCAGTTTTAAGGTTGCTATAAGCTGAATGTTTGTGTCTTCCCAAAATTCATATGTTGAAAACTAATAATCCCTAATGTGACGGTGTTTGGAGGTGGGGCCTTTGGGAGATGATAGGTCATATGGTTGTTGGGAGGTGGGGCCTTTGGAGATGATAGGTCATATGGTTGGAGGCCACATGAATAGGATTGCTGTCCTTATAAAAAAGGCCTCAGAGAGTTCCTCTGCCTCTTCTGCTGTATGAAGAAACAATGAGAAGATGGCCATCTGTCTATGAACCAGGAAGTGGGACCTCACCAAAAACTGAATCTGCCTGTGGCTTAATCTTGGACTTGCCATCCTCCAGAACTGTGAGGAATAAATTTCTGTTGTTTATAAGCCATGCAGTATATGGTATTTTTGTTATAGCAGCCCCCACTGAGAGGGATATTGCAAATAAAATTACTGTGAACATTTAAGTACAAGTGTTTGTGTGAACATATATTTTCATTTCTTTTGAGGAGGAGTAAAAGCGCTTGGTCCAAAGGTAGGTATATATTTGAATTCTAAGAAACTGTCATAGTACTACCATTTTACATTTTCACTAGCAGTGAATAAGCCCCTTTTAGGTTTGAATTAAGATTATATAGTTTGGGAAGAAACAACATGTTAGTGATATTCAGTTTTCTATAAAGCCAAATGCTATACATTTTTAGTTATTAAAAATGTTCACATTACTCAGTGAAGTTTTTCTTTTTTTAAAATTTTTAATTCCTTCATGTCATCCTTGTGCAGTGGCCACGTTAATCTTCTCTGTATCATTCCAATTTTTGTATATGTGCTGCTGAAGTGAGCACACTCTGAAGTTTTATGTCTTTTCATCACATAGCTCTTGTCAATTTCCTATTAGGATTAGTCCTAAGTATTTCATGTTTCTA
This sequence comes from Pan paniscus, assembly GCF_029289425.2. Classification (NCBI taxonomy): domain Eukaryota; kingdom Metazoa; phylum Chordata; class Mammalia; order Primates; family Hominidae; genus Pan; species Pan paniscus. The sequence goes on along the minus strand of NC_073253.2, from coordinate 114,269,661 downwards.
TTATGGAAGATAACTTTTGTTTTAGTTTACGTTTTAACTGCCTACAATTATCTTCTTTAAAAATATAAATTTTTTCAGATTGGTTTTAGATTTGCAGAAAAATTGTGAAGATAGTACAGAAAGTTTCTACATATCCAGTATCCAGTTTCTCTATTATAAACATCTTATGTTAGTCTTGTACATTCATTATAATTTATGAGCCAATATTAATACATTATTGTTAACTAAAATCCGTACTTTATTCAGATGTCCTTTGTTTTTACCTAATGTCCTCTTTCTGTTCCAGGATTCCATCCAAGTTACCACATTATATTTGTTAATCACGTGTTCTTTGGCTTCTCTTGTTTGTGACAGTTTCTCAGACTTCTGTTTTGCTTTGTTCTTAATAACCTTGACAGTTTTGAGGAGTAGTGATAAGGTAATTTATAAAATACCCCACAACTGGAATTTGTCTGGTGTTTTTCTCATAATTAGGCTGGGGTTATTTTCATTTACATCACATGGTACAAGGGCACACACTACCATCATGACTTATATTGCTCATAATGACCTTGAGTTAGTGTTTGTCAAATTTTTCCACTGAAAAATTACTCTCTTCCCACCCCCTTTCCATGCTGCATTCTTTGGAAGAAAGTTACTATGCACAGACCACTCTTAGGGAGTGAGGAATTATGTTGCCCCTCCTTGAGAATGGAGTACTTACATAAATTACTTGGGACTCTTCTGCATAGGAGGTTTGTCTTTCCTCCCACATTTATTTATTCAAGTGTTTATTTATATCACTATAAACCCATGGGTTTTCATTTTACACATTGGGTTATAATCCAATATTTTGTTTTTTTTTTTTTTTTGAGACAGGGTCTTGCTCAGGCTGGAGTACACTGGTGCAATCATGGCTCCCTGCAGCCTCAACCTCCTGTGCTCAAGCAATCCTCCCACCTCAGCCTCCCAAGTAGCTGGGACTACAGGTGCATGCTATTATACCCAGCTAATTTTTTAAATTTTTTGTAGAGACAAGGTCTCACTATGTTTCCCAGGCTGGTCTTGAACGCCTGGGCTCAAACAATTCTCCTACCTTGGTTTCCCAAAGTGCTGGCATGAGCCACTGTGCCCAGACTCATTATTTATTAAACTATTTTGTGGCTCAAATTGTTCTAGCGTTGGTCACTGGGAGCTCTTTCCATTGGCTTCTCTGTCCCTTTGATGTACCTACATCATTGTGCTTATGAATTATTTAAAATTATGTTTATTTTTATAATTCCTTACTTTCTGGCACTACAAGATGCTCAAGATTTATCTTGTTTATTTCCTGCCCCATTTTTGGAATTGACCATTTCTCCAAAGAGCCCTGGTTCCTTTAATTAAACAGTACTAAATATAAATGAATATATTTCAGCATATTAGAAACCAAGATCTGAGCCAGGCATGGTGGCTCATGCCTGTACTCCCAGCACTTTGGTAGGCTGAAGCAGAAGGATCACTTGAATCCAGGAATTTAAGGCTGCAGTGAGCCATAATCATGCCATTGTACTCCAGCCTGGGTGACAGAGTGAGACCCTGCTTCAAAAATAAAATAAAATAAAATAAATAACTGAATAGCTTTCCATGTTTCCATGACAGTTTTAATCACATTTAATCTTTTAATGTTTGAAATTATGCATTTGCAGAATTATTTGAGCCTAGAGTATACTGGAGGCAATTCTTTGACACATTTTTCATGGTATTGGTCTATTCAGTTCTTCTATTTTGTTCCTGTGTCAAGTTTTGAAACTAAAATTTCCAGAAAATCGTGAGGACAGCCAGCAGTCTTGAAAAATTGAGTTAATATAAAGTATAGGATATGAAAGTAGCTCAATGCCTTCTCAGTGGTTCTTCTTTGTACTCAATACTGCTAACTTCTAGAACTATTTGTGTCTATTCAGTGCTTTTAAGGAGACAGACAAGTTCCTTGGCCTTGGACATCTTTGTTAATGATTCCAATTTATAAATTCTGAAAGTTACTATTGTGTGACCGTGACCATGACCAAGTTACTCAATCTCTCTCTCTCTTTTTTTTTTTTTTTTGAGATGAAGTCTTGCTCTGTCTCTCAGGCTGGAGTGCAGTGGCAAGATCTCGGCTCACTGCAACCTCCACCTTCCAGGTTCAAGCAATTCTCCTGCCTCAGCCTCCCGAGTAGCTGGGATTACAGGTGCCTGCCATCATGCCCGGATAATTTTTGTAGTTTTAGTAGAGACTGGGTTTTGCCATGCTGGCCAGGCTGGTCTCGAACTCCTGGCTTCTAGTGATCCTCCCACCTCAGCCTCCCCAAGTGCTGGTATTACAGGTGTGAGCCACTGTGCCTGGTGTTATAATCTCTCTATGCTTCAGTCTTTTTCTTTGTAGAGGTAAACATAATATTTACCTTATAGGGTTAATCCTAAGATTATGAGATAGTCTTAGGATTACATGTAAAGTGCTTAGTATAGTGCCTGACAAATGGAGAGTTTTCAATAAATGTTCTTCTTGCTAAGACTTACTCAACTACTAATTAAATTATATTTTTCTAGACTAATTAAACAATTATATCTGCCAAGGCCTTTGCAGCTATTTAGACATTCTAGTTTTAATCATTTTGCATCATATTTTTCCAGTTCAATTATTTATTGCCTCAGCTCAACATCTTGTAGAATTTAGGACTACAAAACGAGAGGAAAAACAAAGGAAAGAAGAGTGGTTGTGGTAATGATTACTGCTGTGGTGAAAATGTCCCCCAAATTGGATTGTGATACATTAAAAAAACAATAACAATATATCTAACAAAAACAAAGAGCCATCAATTTAAAAAATGGAAGACAGAAATGTAAGTTATATTTTTTTATATGATAAAAACCTCATTACTTTAGGTAACTTGCAATGTTTCTCAACTTTGGTGCTCATCTGGATTACCTAAGGAGTGACAAATTCTGTTTCATTAGGTTTGAGGTAGAACCTAGGACTTCATGAACAGTTATGAATGCTCTAGAGAAGCCTTCGAACACCTCAAAGATGGAGAACAATCTGTGGAGTAGAAAACTCAGTAGGTTTGAAGTCAGGAGGCTTGAATTTTTTACCTGGTCGTTTTCCTCTGAGCTTTAACTTTCTCATCTGTAGAAGTAAAATCTTAGATTAGGTCAGCGGTTTTCAATTCAAGCTGCAGGACAGATTTCCCAGGAGTACTGATGCCTGCAAGTTTCCCCCTGATACCACGTTCTAATGTAATTGGCCTGGGGGTTCCTCACGTGATTCTAATGTGAGCCAGGCTGGAGGAGTACTGTGCTACGCAATCTTTAAATGCCATTCTTGCTTGAAAATTAGATGATTCTAGTAATAGAGTTAATTTTTATTTCATTCAAATAGTTAAATTAAATTCCCAGTCATCAGAATTGGGTTTTACAATTTTAATTATTTAACTCCCAGTAGGAATATTTAATTCAAAATATAAAATTGGCTGGGTGTGGTGACTCATGCCTGTAATCCCAGCACTTTGGGAGGCCAAGGCAGGCAGATCACTTGAGGTCAGGAGTTCGAGACCAACCTGGCCAACATCATGAAACCTTGTCTCTACTAAAAATACAAAAATTAGCTGGACATGGTGGTGTGCACCTATAGTCCCAGCTACTCAGGAGGCTGAGGCAGGAGAATGGCTTGAACCCAGGGGAAATTGAGCCACTGCACTCCAGCCTGGGTGACAGAGTGAGACTCTGTCTACAAAAAATACATATATATATATATAAAATATATAATATATAAATTTATATTATATGTAATTATAAATTTATATTATATATTTTACATATTATATATATATATATACACATACACCCTGTTATAAAACTGATTGGTGAAACAAACAAATCCAAGCAAATAAAGTGCTTTAAAAAAAATCCCTGTATTCACCAAGATGGAGAAAAAAAAAAAGGAAAAAAAATCCTTTGCTGCAGTCAGTGCCTATAATTCCCACTAATCAGGAGGTAGACAGATTGCTTGAGGCCAGGAGTTCTAGTTCAGCCTATGCAACATTCCTCTAAAAAGAAATCCTACAGGCAGAGGACTAAGATTATTTTAAGATTATATATTCTATATGTGGATAAGAAATAATATAGTGGGTCTTCACATGTGAAAAAGAAGAAATAATAAATACCCAATTTAATTAACCTAGAATTTTAAGAAAATATAAAAGCAACACTGCACCGCCAAAAAATATAAAAATTAGAATAGATCCCTGAGGAAAATCAGGCAGAAAAAGACATTTTTATAGATAGCTAGTGTCAGGAAACTTAAAGAAACAAAAAGACAAGCATTATACCAATGGTATAACTAATAAAGAAATGGTTCAGGACATATTGGTGACAATTTGGATGAAAGGGTGAAAGGCATGAAGCTGTGAAGGAAGGCCCTGCCCTAAGAAAAACTATCTCAACCTGGAGGTTGAGAGAAAGAAGGAGACCTCTCTATCATCAACGAAGTCATTTAAGAATAACTTATATAAAAATAATCATGACAGTTGTACTTGAGGACCTTGCATTAAATATTAGCATCACTGGACTCACTACTAATTCACATTAAAAAATTAGAAATATGGCTGGGTGTGGTGGCTCATGGCTGTAATCCCAGCACTTTGGGAGGCTGAGGCAGGTGGATCACCTGAGGTCAGGAGTTTGAGACCAGCTTGGACAGCATAGTGAAACCCTGTCTCTACTAAACCCTGTCTCTACTAAAAATACAAAAATTAGCCAGGTGTGGTGGCACACACCTGTAATCCCAGCTACTTGGGAGGCTGAGGGAGGAGAATGGCTTGAACCTGGGAGGCAGAGTTTGCAGTGAGCTGAGATCATGCCACTGCATTTCCAGCCTGGGCAACAGCAGGCTCCGTCTCAAAAAAGAAAAAAAAAAATTAGAAATTCATTATTAAGGAAAGGTCAGCAAGTTAACCAAAGAAGGGAATTAATAGAAACTATCTTCCACTTATATAACTTGGTATTAATCAGACCATTATTAGATGTTGATGTCTAGTTAATGTTACAATTCTTCTAAAAATAGTATTTACATGGTCATTGTGTAGAATATTTGTAAGATATAAGAAAAACACACCCAGACCTTTAATCTCAGTATCTTGATAGAAATATTGATTTTTTTGGTAAATATATTTCCATTTTTTTCATATGTAGTTTGTATGAATTTGCAAGCAGGAATTCAGGTGAGCAAATTTATGGTGGGCAGAATTTTGACCCCTGTGATCTTTGTCCTCTGGTATAAAGCCTTATGAATATGTTGCTTCATGGCAAAAGGGAATTCAGTTTGATAACCATTTGATTTTAAAATAGCGAGATTATCCTGGATTATCTGGGTAGAAATGGAAGTGGAAAAGGAAGGCAGAGAGTTGGTTAGAAAGATATAATGGAAAAAGAGGCAGGAGAGATTCAGAACATGAGAAGGACTCAACCTGCCCCTGCTGGCTTCACAGATGGAGGATGGGGGCCATGAGCCAGAGAACATGGGTTACCTCTAGAAGCTGAGACTAGCCTTTAGCTGACAGCAGGAAAATAACCACCACAAGGAACTGAATTCTGCCAACATCTAGATAAGCAAGAAAACAGATTATCCTTTAGAACCTCCAAAAGAATCCAGCCTGCCAACATCTAGATTTTAGTCCTGTGGGATCCATGTCAGATTTCTGACATACAGAGCTGTAAGATAAATAATGTATGTTGGTAGGAGGGGTTGGAGGAAAAAAAGTATCTGTTAAAAAGCCAGTAAATTGACTACTCTGCCTATGGAGTAGCCATTCTCTATTCCTTTACTTTCCTAATAAACTTGCTTCCACTTTATTAATTTGCCTCAAACTCTTCTTTGTGTGAGGTCCAAGAACCCTCTCTTGGGGTTTGGATCAGGACCCCTTTCTGGTAACATCTTCCTGATGAATCCCAAAGAGGTGATACTGAGGAGACCCCGGACTCAAAGGAAACAGACTGCAGCACTGATTGGCTGACTCTGGGTAAGTGGTGCTGTACCTGGGTAAAGGATGGGATTGGGTTAGAGGCCCAGCTTAGGGGAGTTAGAGTCTCTCCTAAGACAGAGTGGGTTAAAAGCCCCTCTTAATAAAAGGCAAGGATGCTTGACCAAACTTAGGTCAAGGCTGATCTTAGGAAGGTCAGAGTCCTCCCTAAGATTTAGGGGGTTAGAGACCACCCTATCAGTAAAGTCCCTTTCAGTTAAAAATAGATTTGTTATTATGGGAAGTTAACCACTATTCTCTTTGGATTAATCTGCCTTGCATTCTTTGCTGAAGGCTATGGGTGACAGGATTAGTCATGTACAGGACCGTGGGGCATGGGGAGCTTTTTCCTCCCCAAAGGGGGAAACTTTAGAGCTGATGGAGCTGCTGGAAAAGATCCCTCCTCAACTGACAAGTGGCTGCCTGAACTTTTGATTCAGTGTCACTGCATTGGGTGGGTCTTTCTCTGGCCTCCCTGAGCACCTTGCCTTCCCCACCCTGCCTCAGGCAATGCTTTTCTCCCTTTCCTTCCCCTTTCTTATCTTTTCTATTATTCAGGACAAACATCTTGCCCAGAGACCACACACTGAAAAATGTCCTTTGGAGCCTGACCTTGTAACCATGTGGCAGTACTTTTGCTTGCTCTCCCCTTTCCAGGGAAAAGGAATTTTAGGGTTCATGTCATAGTTAGCTCTAAAAATTGTCTTGAGCAGTTAAAACCCATTGCAAAGCACAAAATTGGCTGCTTTAGGCTCCTTCTGGGAAAAAGCATCAGAAACTGCCCAATGCTGTAGCTTAGTGGCTAAGGCTTTATCTTTTCTTAATGGTGGCCCAGGTTCAGGGTTCAATTCCTTGCTTAGGGAATGAGTCCTTTCTGGTTTGTCTGTGCGACCTTCACTATTTGTTGATTCTCTTCCCCTCCACTGACTGTCTTGAATTTTCCTTTCTCTGAGCACAAAAATATTGGCTGTTTGGCCTGGCTAAAGTCATGTAATAAGAGACTTAAAAAGATTTTTTAAAGAGCACTATGGTTAAAAGTCAGCTTATTTAAAAGTGGATATTCAAGCTTTATGGGACTCCTTGGGAAAAACAGAGGAGGCACCACAGACCCCGTTTTGGGAAAAACCTCTGTTTTCCTCATGAAACCCCTGGAATTGAAAGCAGATAAATCCTTCTCAAAATCTAAAGCTCTGTTGTATTTTGCATTGGCTTATCTAATGGTTTTGACTTTTGGGGTTAGCAGAAATTACTTCACACTATGAGAGAGCTTTGGTTGTAATAACTAGATAGGAAATGTACTTCTGGGGCTGGCTAATGGCAGTTATGGGGAGATAGCTCTTTGCATGTTTGGATTAGAGAAGCATGCCTTTGGCTACCTAAAACAAATGAAAATGTCCCTACCCCCTACTGAGAGATAAGACGCTCATGAAAGATGGGCTAATTACAGAATGGGCTGATTGGCTTTGTATTGCTTTGCAATGAAATGCATGGCAAAATCACTGCATTGTCTTATTCCATAGCACTTCTCTTTCTTTGGGATCCAGGATCTGGTAAAAAATGAGACCCTTAATTTTGAGGGATGTTTTGCCTTTCAGCTGTGCCTGCTTATTAGGCCATAGAAATTCATGCTTTCCTGGCCCTGTTCCTCCAAGGGCTCCACCCTGGAGTCAGTAATTAAAAAAACTGGCAGATGAAAAATCTTAAAATTACTGGATCTTCTTCTGTCTATATTTATATGTGATGTGTGTAGGATTTTTATTTTATTTTATTTTTTTAGTATTTATTGATCATTCTTGGGTGTTTCTGGGAAAGGGGGATTTGGCAGGGTCATAGGACAATAGTGGAGGGAAGGTCAACAGATAAACATGTGAACAAAAGTCTCTGGTTTTCCTAGGCAGAGGGCCCTGCCGCCTTCTGCAGTGTTTGTGTCCCTGGGTACTTGAGATTAGGGAGTGGTGATGACTCTTAACGAGTATGCTGCCTTCAAGCATCTGTTTAACAAAGCACATCTTGCACCACCCTTAATCCATTTAACCCTTAGTGGACGCAGCACATGTTTCAGAGAGCACGGGGTTGGGGGTAAGGTTATAGATTAACAGCATCCCAAGGCAGAAGAATTTTTCTTAGTACAGAACAAAATGGAGTCTCCTATGTCTACTTCTTTCTACACAGACACAGTAACAATCTGATCTCTCTTTCTTTTCCCCACATTTCCCCCTTCTCTATTTGACAAAACCGCCATCGTCATCATGGCCCATTCTCAATGAACTGTTGGGTACACCTCCCAGATGGGGCGGCTGCTGGGTGGAGGGGCTCCTCACTTCCCAGATGGGGCAGCTGCCGGGCGGAGGGGCTCCTCACTTCTCAGACGGGGTGGCTGGTCAGAGACGCTCCTCACCTCCCAGATGGGGTGGCGGCGGGGCAGAGACACTCCTCAGTTCCCAGACGGGGTCGCGGCCGGGCAGAGACGCTCCTCACTTCCCAGACAGGATGACGGCCGAGAAGAGGCGCTCCTCACATCCCAGACGATGGGCTGCCAGGCAGAGATGCTCCTCACTTCCTAGATGGGGTGGCGGCTGGGCAGAGGCTGCAATCTCAGCACTTTGGGAGGCCAAGGCAGGCGGCTGGGAGGTGGAGGTTGTAGCGAGCCGAGATCACGCCACTGCACTCCAGTCTGGGCAACATTGAGCACTGAGTGAGCGAGACTCCATCTGCAATCCCGGCACCTCGGGAGGCCGAGGCTGGCAGATCACTCATGGTCAGGAGCTGGAGACCAGCCTGGCCAACACGGCGAAACCCCGTCTCCACCAAAAAATACGAAAACCAGTCAGGTGTGGCGGCACGTGCCTGCAATAGCAGGCACTTGGCAGGCTGAGGCAGGAGAATCAGGCAGGGAGGTTGCAGTGAGCAGAGATGGCGGCAGTACAGTCCAGCCTCGGCTTGGCATCAGAGGGAGACCGTGCGGAGAGGGAGGCGGAGGGGGAGGGGGAGGGGGAGAGGGAGAGGGACAGGGAGAAGGAGACTGTATGATTTTTATTAATTTAGTTTTTCTCCCTGAGATGGAGTCTTGCTGTCACCCAGGCTGGAGTGCAGTGGCATGATCTTGGCTTACTGCAACCTCCACCTCCCGGGTTCAAGCAATTCTCCTGCCTCAGCCTCCTGAGTAGCTGGGATTACAAGCACCTGCCATCATACCTGGCTAATTTTTGTATCTTTAGTAGAGATGGGGTTTCACCATGTTGGCCAGGCTGGTCTCGAACTCCTGACCTCATGATCCACCTGCCTCGGCCTCCCAAAGTGCTGAGATTACAGGCGTGAGCCACCGCGCCTGGCCGTGTGTGTGATGTTTACATAAGAAAGAGCTTTATTTGTTTTAAAAATAATAAATGCTTAACTCAAATATTTTGTCAGAAAAGTAAAAACTTTAATGACTTTTAGTTCATATGACTTTAGTAATCTTGGAAATAAAAACAGCTTTACATGCAAGATGTGTAAGGAAAGTGAAATGTGTTTTTTGTAAAAGATTATAAGATGTCATGGGAATGTAGATTTTTTTGTGTGCCTACATGGTTAAAGGATTGTTTTAAGTTAAGTAGAATAAAGCTGAAGGTTTGAGTAAGTTGTGGAAGATTTGTGAAAAATTAATCTTGTAAAAGAAATTCAATGTGTGAACATATTGGCTAAAGTTAAAAGGGTATTCATTGGAATACCCTTTGGAATATTGGAATAAAAGCATAACAGGTTTTTCTTACAGCACTAATCTGTTCTTTAACAAAAATTTGTAAAGATTTGTAAAAGGTTTATGAGAATCTTACCTTATGATCAGACATAAAAATTGGATAGATTTGTCTATAAAGTTTTATTAAAAATTGGGGTTGACATTAATAGTACACTAACGCAAAGGGTAAAATTTGGCTTTCTCTCTTGAACAAGATTTTTATGTACTATCAAAAAAAAAGAAAGATTTTTGTTTGCCTTTTAAATAAACTATAGGAAAAAGAAAGAAAAGAAAAAAAAAGACACAGATTGTTTAGAAAGCTAAGTCTTCCCTCTTAATGAATAAAGGTTTTTGCCTTTAAAAATATTTTTAAATCATCATTTTGCCTGAATGAATAACTTATGGTGGCCTGGGATTCTATTTTATGATATCGTGTTTTAAACCTTTGATGTCTGACAAACTTTCCAAAATCATACTCTAAAGTACATCTTTTTCTGACCTAATTAATCATTTAGATATTAGGTCCCCTAAAGTTCAAAAGAGACATATTTGGCTTATTTGGTATAAAAATCATGTAGAGCTGGGCATGGTGGCTTACACTGGTAATCCCAGCACTTTGGGGAGCTGAGGCAGATGGATCACCTGGGATCAGCAGTTTGAGATCAGCCTGGCCAACATGGTGAAACCTTGTCTCTACTAAAAACACAAAAATTAGCTGGGCGTGGTGGTATGTGCCTGTAATACCAGCTACTTGGGAGGCTGAGGCAGGAGAATCGCTTGAACCCAGGAGGCAGAGGTTGCAGTGAGCTGAGATTGCACCACTGCACTCCAGCCTGGGTGACAGAGTGAGACTCTGACTCAAAAATAGAAATAAAAATAAAAATCATACAGGAAGTGTTGTCAAATATAAAATAGTATTTGGCTTTCTTTGGGCTGTATTTGTATAAATGTAATTGGTGTGTATTCCAAAATCATGTAAACTCTTATAATTCTAATATGACTTAGTTATGTTATTAATAGTTATAATTGTTATGTAAAATTGTTGTATGCCACAGAAGTAACCAAATTTTCTTGTCAATTGTGGCTCTTAATAGTGGCTGTCCTAAGACTGTCATCCACAGACAATTGTCTTATTTTGATCCTCTTCAAAAGGTGGTTTATAATCAGCTATAGGACTTTGACAGGTGCTCTTAAGTGCACATTTCTAATAACTTTGGAGATTGTAACATTACAGTAGACGAAAAAAGTTTCAGGACTCTCATGGAGAGCTGAATGTTCATGAATATCAAGCACAACAGGAGTTAATTACATAGACTGAACTAATAGAAGACTGAAGTAATCTTTTTGACTTTTCTGTTTAAAACATTGCTGATACTTTGTTTTGTTTTTCAGAGCCAAGAAAACTTTCAAGTTACTTACAGCTTTTAACAATTGAGTAAAGTCTATTCCTGTGAACAAAATTTGGAGCATATTTATTTCTCTCTACCTGATTTCTCCAGAATTGGAAATTATTTGCGAGCATTCTTAATTTATGGCAATATAGTTATTTGCATAAGTGCAATAAGAATCTGTTTTCTTTTGTAACGGGACACAATTGGAGACACTGATTATTCAGCATGCTTTCTTTTAAGGAATTAAATTTGACTTATAAATCCAATAAAAACCCCTTGGGAAACTGGCCTCACCTCATACCCTGTCTACATAGTCCCTGTATAGAGTTCCAGACCTGTGGTAAGTAAAGAATGTCAGTTTTTGACAGGCCCAGAAGCCCCAAATTATCTTGGGACCTCAAGAGAAGAGGAACTTACCCAACTCATAGGTATTTGACAGTACAACCCCATAGTTGGGCTGGGCTTTTAAAAAAGTCTTATCTAAGATTCCTCTGATGGAACAAAAGTTCCATCAAAGCTAATTAAAATAAGTCTACACGGCAAATAATTATTGCTGCTGCACTTTATACAAATAATCAGGCTAAGTATAATAAGGCAAATTGGTTTTACCATGATTTGTATTTAGTAAAAATGGGAGATTGAAGAGAGAAAAACTATGTTTCAAGAACTATGGTACAATTATTATTAGATTGTAACCTCATCAGTTGTTTTTGAGGATTTTTTTCCCTGCAATTTAGACTGACCACTCATTCCTGTCAACCAATCAGTGATCTCTGCCTGCTGCTCAAACAAAACAAGGGGGATGGATAATGTAAAAATAGAGATCAATATTGTAATTCTGGGCATATATTGGAATCAGGTAGTGACACCATATCAGCTTGGTTTCAAATTGCCCAGTTCATGGAAAGCTTTCTTAACTAGTTTACTTGCGATAGTTTTGTTTTACTGTTGCGGAATATGTTGCTGCTGTACTCTCTGTGTAAGAATTCAGGGTAAGTTTACTCAATGTTATCTTAAATTGGACACCTATTAATCTTCCAGATATCACCTTTTGTCAGAGTTATGGATGGACCTCACCATACTGATGCTTTCTGACTAAGCTCCTCTCTACCCCAAATACAAGAGACCCTAGTAGTTAGGCAGGAGTATCATCACCCCTATTCAGCCTGAAGAAGCTACAGAAGATGGATCTTTGTCCCTCTAAAACCCTTAGCATTAAGGGTTCTCGTATAAAAGGAAGGTGGGAAATATGTCAGAGGCGTTTGAACCAGAGCAATTCCATCTTGAATAGGGGCTGGTTAAAATAAGGCTGAGACTTACTGAGCTGAATTCCCAGGAGGTTAGGCATTCTAAGTCACAGGATGAGACAGGAAGTCAGCACAAGGCACACGTCATAAAGATGTGATAAAGAAGCTGGCCAATCGCATCAAAACCAATATGGCCAAGAAAGTGACCTCTGGTCGTCCTCAGCACTCATTATATGCTAATTATAATGCATTAGTATGCTAAAAGACACTCCCATCAGCACCATGACAGTTTGCAAATGCCAAGGCAACATCAGGAAGTAATCCTGTGTGGTCTGAAAAGGGGAGGAGCCCTCAGTTCTGGAAATTGCCCACCCCTTTCCTGGAAAACTCATAAATAATCCACCCCTTGTTTAACATATAATCAAGAAATAACTATAAATATTATTGGTGCACTAAACCAGGAAGAAGCTGAATCCCTGAATAGACAAATTAACAGGCTCTGAAACTGAGGCAATAATTAATAGCCTACCAACCAAAAAAAGTCCAGGAACAGACGGATTTGCAGCCGAATTCTACCAGAGGTACAAGGAGGAGCTGGTACCATTCCTTCTGAAGCTATTCCAATTGATAGAAAAAGAGGGAATCCTCCCTAACTCATTTTATGAGGCCAGCATCATCCTGATACCAAAGCCTGGCAGAGACACAACAAAAAAAGAGAATTTTAGACCAATATCCCTGATGAATATTGATGCAAAAATCCTCAATAAAATACTGGCAAACCGAATCCAGCAGCACATCAAAAAGCTTATCCACCATGATCAAGTGGGCTTCATCCCTGGGATGCAAGGATGGTTCAACATACACAAATCAATAAACGTAATCCATCATATAAACAGAACCAAAGACAAAAACCACATGATTATCTCAATAGATGCAGAAAAGGCCTTTGACAAAATTCAACAGCTCTTCATGCTAAAAACTCTCAATAAACTAGGTATTGATGGGACGTATCTCAAAATAATAAGAGCTATTTATGACAAACCCACAGCCAATATCATACTGAATGGGCAAAAACTAGAAGCATTCCCTTTGAAAAACTGGCACAAGACAGGGATGCCCTCTCTCACCACTCCTATTCAACATAGTGTTGGAAGTTCTGGCCAGGGCAATCAGGCAGGAGAAAGAAATAAAGGGTATTCAATTAGGAAAAGAGGAAGTCAAATTGTCCCTGTTTGCAGACAACATGATTGTATATTTAGAAAACCCCATTGTCTCAGCCCAAAATCTCCTTAAGCTGATCAGCAACTTCAGCAAAGTCTCAGGATACAAAATCAATGTGCAAAAATCACAAGCATTCCTATACATCAATAACAGACAAACAGAGAGCCAAATCATGAGTGAACTCCCATTCACAATTGCTTCAAAGAGAATAAAATACCTAGAAATCCAACTTACAAGGGATGTGAAGGACCTCTTCAAGGAGAACTACAAACCACTGCTCAATGAAATAAAAGAGGACAAAAACAAATGGAAGAACATTCCATGTTCATGGATAGGAAGAATCAATATTGTGAAAATGGCCATACTGCCCAAGGTAATTTACAGATTCAATGCCATCCCCATCAAGCTACCAATGACTTTCTTCACAGAATTGGAAAAAACTACTTTAAAGTTCATATGGAACCAAAAAAGAGCCCACATTGCCAAGACAATCCTAAGCAAAAAGATCAAAGCTGGAGGCATCATGCTACCTGAGTTCAAACTATATTACAAAGCTACAGTAACCAAAACAGCATGGTACTGGTACCAAAACAGAGATATAGACCAATGGAACAGAACAGAGTCCTCAGAAATAATACCACACATCTACAACCATCTGATCTTTGACAAACCTGAGAAAAACAAGAAATGGGGAAAGGATTCCCTATTTAATAAATTGTGCTGGGAAAACTGGCTAGCCATATGTAGAAAGCTGAAACTGGATCCCTTCCTTACACCTTATACAAAAATTAATTCAAGATGGATTAAAGACTTAAACGTTAGACCTAAAACCATAAAAACCCTAGAAGAAAACCTAGGCAATACCATTCAGGACATAGGCATGGGCAAGGACTTCATGTCTAAAACACCAAAAGCAATGGCAACAAAAGCCAAAATTGACAAATGGGATCTAATTAAACTAAAGAGCTTCTGCACAGCAAAAGGAACTACCATCAGAGTGAACAGGCAACCTACAGAATGGGAGAAAATTTTTGCAATCTACCCATCTGATAAAGGGCTAGTATCCAGAATCTACAAAGAGCTTAAACAAATTTACAAGAAAAAATCAAACAACCCCATCAAAAAGTGGGCAAAGGATATGAACAGACACTTCTCAAAAGAAGACATTTATGCAGCCAAAAAACACATGAAAAAATGCTAAACATCACTGGCCATCAGAGAAATGCAAATCAAAACCACAATGAGATACCATGTCACATCAGTTAGAATGGCAATCATTAAAAAGTCAGGAAACAACTGGTGCTGGAGAGGATGTGGAGAAACAGGAACACTTTTACACTGTTGGTGGGACTGTAAACTAGTTCAACTACTGTGGAAGACAGTGTGGCTATTCCTCAAGGATCTAGAACTAGAAATACCATTTGACCCAGCCATCCCATTACTGGGTATATACCCAGAGGATTATAAATCATGCTGCTATAAAGACACATGCACACGTATGTTTATTGCGGCACTATTCACAATAGCTAAGACTTGGAACCAACCCAAATGCCCATCAATGATAGACTGGATTAAGAAAATGTGGCACATATACACCATGGAATACTATGCAGCCATAAAAAAGGATGAGTTCATATCCTTTGTAGGGACATGGGTGAAGCAGGAAACCATCATTCTCAACAAACTATCACAAGGACAGAAAACCAAACACTGCATGTTCTCACTCACAGGTGGGAATTGAACAATGAGAACACTTGGACACAGGAAGGGGAACATCACACACCAGGGCCTGTTGTGGGGTGGGGGGAGGGGGGAGGGATAGCATTAGGAGATAGACCTAATGTAAATGACGAGTTGATGGGTACAGCACACCAACATGGCACATGTATACATATGTAACAAACCTGCATGTTGTGCACATGTACCCTAGACCTTAAAGTATAATAATAATTAAAAAAAAAAAGTATCCTTGATGAAGTAGCCTAAGCTGCTGCTCTGCCTATGGAGTAGCCGTTTGTTATTCTTTTGCTTGCCTAATAAACTTGGTTTTCACTTAAAAGAAAAATAAGTGGCCAGGCGCGGTGGCTCACTCCTGTAATCCCAGCACTTTGGGAGGCCGAGGAGGGTGGATCACCTGAGGTCCGGAGTTCAAGACCAGCCTGATCAACACAGTAAAACCCTGTCTCTACTAAAAATACAGAACTGGCCTGGCATGGTGGCACGCAGCCTGTAGTCCCAGCTACTCGGGAGGCTGAGGCAGAATTGCTTGAACCCGGGAGGCGGAGGTCGCAGTGAGCCCAGATCACGCCACTACTCTCCAGCCTGGGGGGCAGAGCGAGACTCCATCTCAAAAAAAAAAACAAAGGAAAAAGCCACTACATTTGTGGTTATTAGTTCCACAGTGATAGAAAATGAATATAGCAAAAAATACCATGTTTTTATTTCATTTAAATCAAATCTTATACAATGCTGAATCCTCATACTGCAGGCCTGGCAGGATATTCAATCCCTTACATTACTGAGGCCCTTTCCTCTACCAGTAACAGGATCTCCTTTTCCCACAACACCAGGCGTGGACCTAAGATTGTCCTCAGTCTTTACTACCCAAACTCCTCTGAGGCAAAGGAGCATAAAAGTCTGGTTTTCTACCTGAAGTTGGGAGATAAACAAAACATACATTAACACCTCAATATATTATCTTGACACTAGTAAGTTGGCTGTATCCCATAAAGGATATTTTACTTCCCTTTCTGGTGTCTTGGCACTTCCCAGAAGCTGAGTCACTGATGGTCTGATACCTCGGTCTGCCCCAAGGTGGTAACCTCACCTGCATGTTTCCTCAGGCGTCTGAAGGTCATTGTTCACAAACCTGGATATTGGGTGAATTTCTTGCTTCCTATAGAGGAAAATGGCTCTCCTTTCTCAACTCTGTGTCCTGCCTGGATGGAAGCTTTCTTTGATTTTGGTCAGCCTCTGAGACAATGGACTTGTAGCAGATTTTCTTCATAAGGAGTGGAGATGGAGCAGGAGACCACTTAGGTCTTTGGCAATATTCTATGCAAGAGATGATGGGGGCTTGAACCAGGGCAGAAGTAGTAGGTGAGATAAATGTTTGGATTTTGAATACTTGAAGGGTAAAGCCAATAATCTGATATGGGTTGTTAAAAAGGAAGCCCCAAATAAGTAGGCTCACATCAACCTAAAAGGAAGGAGCAGAGGCAAAATTAATATAGAGAGTTTATTTGGGCCAACGTTGAGGACTGTAGCCTAGGTCGTACTTCCAGGTTGCCATGGAGAGTGCTCTGGAGAACAAAATGGGCTGGAGTTTTTAAAGAAAAGAGAACGAATCAGCAGAGGGGGGCATTACAAAAGCTATGTCTCAGGAAGTGTCATTTATTTACAGAAATAACATTGGTTAGTGATTGGCTATACATATTGTTGAACTATAGGGCATACGGCGTTTTATGGCTACTTGGTGTCAGTCTAGGGCCTGCATAGCAAGTGCCTTCAAGAGGTAATTATTTAGCTCAAGGGAGAGTGAGACATGACTGCTCGCATTCCTTAGATAAAAAGTTTTTTTTTTTTTTTTCCTTATCATCTGTCTTCTCACACCACACAACTGGGAGTCTCAAGGGACCTTAGTGGACTTGAGCACATTTCACCTCTTGAAATTAAAGATGAGCAGCTTCCTTTCGTTTAAAGATAAGTCACATGAGAATTTAATTTTGGCAGTTAAAGAATTGGTTCCCCAACCTAAATCTGCAGCCAAGATGAATTTTCTGATTCATCTCCTTTCCTACAGTTTCTGGATTTTGTTTATCCACCAATTCCAAATGGCATAATTGCTAGTTCTTTCTCCCACTCTACGTCCATCACCAGGTGGGTGTTTCAGCCTTTTTCTATCCCTCACATAGGACGCTCCAAACGAAAAGAGAGGTGCTGTTTCCGGGGGGGAAAGAACGTAGGATAGTTGAAAACAGCACGGTATTTTATTCACAAACTTGATTTTAAGATGACTGAAAAATCTAATGTGAAATAAACATTTTAAGAAATACAGTATTTGCTCTATTACGGTGTTGTCTACTTTGCCTCACATTTAATCTATTACAACTATAGAGTTAAGACAACTGTGATTCCTAAACTTAATTCACATGATTGATGAAAACCAAGCTTAATTCTGTTTAAATGTTGTGTATTGCTGGAAGTAATACAAAACATTAATAAATAAAAGGAATTCGACACCCATTTTGGGTAAATAGTATTTCTGCCTTCATTCTAACATAGATTTCATTTTGGCTTTTAAAAAACAGCTGCTGTGCTATATACCGCTGTATCCAGTAGTTGTTAAATACCTGAGCAACGTTACCTTTCTAGGGCTTGTTTCCTCATACATAAAACCTATTGGTACCCCGGGCCAGCCCTCCTATTGCTTCCTGATCCGGGACGATCTAAAAATCTAATTTAACAAATATCTGGTGTCCAGTGTAAAATAGCATGCTTGATGTCTTATTAGCACAAGACATAGAAGAGCAGGAAATTCACATAAGGAAACGGACCAGCTGTGAGTAGTTTCCAGTGGATATAACCTCTCCTTTGTTGGCCTTTAAATAATAAGTGCATCAGCTGCCGCACCTGCGATGCATGCACGCGTGGAAATCCTGCAAATTCTTAAACTGCCATCCCAAGGAGGAAAATGCAGAATGCCATTTTTTTTTTTAACTTTTAAAGGGGTTAAATTCGGGCTTGATACTGGGGTGCTCTCGGGGAGGTTTCCCTTACCTCTCCCAATGACGCTACTTAACCTCACCAGCACTCCAACACTGCCCACACTTGCCTACCCAGTTCTAGGTGAACGGTCCCACTGGGCACGGACCAATGGGTTCGTTCCTTCCCAGCAGCAGGGTGGGACCTCCAGCCTGGGCTTCGGAGACCCGCCCCCCGTACGTGGCGTGCGTGCATGGCGCTACGCGGCGCGGGCCGGTTTCTACAGCGCGTGGCGCCCCCCGGCGGCAGCCGGGTTTTAATGCCACGGCCTGACCGGAGTGTCCGCCATGGAGTCGCAGAAAGAGGCGCGAACACTCCAGGAGCCCGTTGCGCGGCCTTCTGGGGCCTCAAGCTCTCAGACGCCGAACGACAAGGAGCGGCGGGAGGGCGGCGCAGTGCCGGCGGCGGTTGCCCTGGACGCAGAGGCGGACGACGACAGTGCGGACGGGCTGTGGGAGCTGCCGGTGGAACCGGCCGAGCGGAGGCCCGAGTGCACCCGCTGCAGGTGACCGCTGGGCTGGGGGCGGGGACTGCAGCCGGCAGCGGCCTTCGGAGGAGGGTGCGGCGCCCCCTGCCGGGGAGTCGGCGGCTCGGGCAGCTCTGCGATTAGGGCGGCGGAGTTGGCGGGTGCACGTTGGAAATCTCGGAAATGCCAGGCACAGCTACCTAGTAAGAGGCCGTTTTTCCAGGTTCATGATTATCTAACCTTACTTCCTGCAATATGCTGAGCGTATCATGGGATGAGCAGACATCAGTTCTGTTTCCAAGAAACTTAAGCGTCCAAAAGGGGAAGTAAGGGGTGATGACAATAATACTTGTAAAATAGTTACACAGTCATACTTAAGTGGCATAGTTATATCACAGTTAAAAAGCATAAAGTGGATTGGAGGAGAGAGACAGTCTCCTTTACCTATCCTACCAGAACTCTAAATATAGGGCCTTTTCAGGTCTTCATTCTAGGTTCTCTTCAAACCCTACATACGTCTCACTGGTAATTTATAAAATCAGTTTTCATGGTAAATTATCATCTGTATCCCAGTGTGTCTAGCTCAGACCTTTCTTCGGAACACCGGACCTGTGCATTAATTTATCAGGTGTTTATTGAGTGCTTTGGTAATCACTGACAATGCAGTGGAGTTCATGTTTTTGTAGAGTATTCTCTTACTGGATACGGATAATAAACCAGCAAACAAGCAATCAAATATGTAATTACAAACTGGGAAAAAAGCAGTGAAGGAAAGGAATGGGTTGCTACTGTAGAAAATAGCTCAATGGTGTCATGAACTATCTCTGAGATTTGAAAGATGAGAAGAATCCAGCCAGGGGAAAAGCATTCCAAGAAGGGGAACAGAAGGACTGAATATGGTTGAAGGTCTTTACTGCTTGAATACTTGGAGTATCATACTTTGGACATTTTGACCTTTTCCTAGGTTTGACTTTTTCCTAGGGCTGGATTGTAAGACTTCAGAGGAAAGGATCTTGAATGTAGAATGTTTTTATATTTTCTAAATGTACTATGTATAGTTGACGCTCAGTAAACCTCTGAGGAGGATGGAAAATTTGTGATTATAAAGGACTGTGAATTTGAACATAGGGGTTTGTGAATACAATTAATTTAAACAAGTCGTCTGAGGGGGTTGGGGAAGCATTTAAAAATGTTTGGAGGGGTCTCAATAGGATACTGGAGGAAAAGTGTTTCAAATATAAATCAAAGGCTAATTACTGTGCTAGCTTTATTTAGTTTTTAGTCTGTTCGGAATTGTTAATTATAAATATATAGTTAAAAATCTGTTTAGCAGAGATTTATTTTATGATGCTTTTTTTAAAAAAATGGCTTGCTGAATTTAATCTTTTTTTCAGTTACGTTTAGTTAATACCTTAGGATTACAATTTTCCCCAACATTTCTGCACTTTGCTTATTTCTGGTGAAATTTGCTACCTGTGAAAAGCTCTCCTCCCTCTTGCTATGCATTTTATTTGCTTTAATTAGGTAGAATATAATTCTAGAATTATGGAGAATATTTAGGTGTTGTCAATAAAATATAAATGAATTGATGGCTTTTTATATTTTATTTCATTATGCTATTAGAGTTCTACTAGTACCCTGGGTGAACTTCTTTACATTTATGCTTAAAATAGTTTTAAAAATGCATTCTTAGATTTGATTGATCATTGAGTCACAGTTATTTGGCTATTTACTTAAACTGTATTCATTTCTCTGAACACATTACTACAAATGTCACAGCCTAGGGGAGTTCCAGAAATTAGCTTTGTTCAGGAAGTGCAAACTCAGTTTAACTTTTCAGCAGAATCTTGCTCATTAGTAATATAACATATCTTAAATATGAATGGAATATTCTTTAAAAGATCCCAAACTTGTAATTTATTATTGCAAGATATAGATTCTATAAATGTATTCTGTCCTTTATGTATGTCTTGTTTACAAAACCTGCCTGTATTCCATTTATCTCTTAGAATACCTTTCCTATCCCCCATTCCCAAACGTATATAATTATTTTTTTTCAGATAAAGACAAAACCTTGGCTGATCTCCCCAGAGTATGTATCATTAGCATTATTTGAGATAACATAAGAAGGCTGAGGGTCATGGGACATGGTAGGTGCACAAAAGATTTGTTGAACTACTTGGTAAAATTCAGTTGTTCAACAAATATTTTTGGAGACCCTACTTCCAGACAGTGTGATAGGCTATGAAATACAAAGATGAAAAAGAGATGACTTCAGTTCTCCTGAAGATCAGGATCTAGTGGAAAGTGGCATATCTATTTAAATGGGGAGCCCTCAGATTAAAAATCCTATGATGTAGGGCAGTTTTTTCAAATTATAGGTAATGAACCGCATCAAATTTTTGAAGCTCTGAAGAAAACAGCAAAAAGTGTTTTCTGAATTTTTCAAAGTAAAAGTATTTGTAAAATAACTTTGTTCAAGTTAAAATCATCTTGCTAATTTAAACAATCTTATTTAAATTATATGACATCAGAGTGGAAAGATTTAAACACTTTTTATATGTGTTTGATATCCTTTGGCAGTCTTCAAAATTAGGCCGTCGTGGAATAAGAGTCAGAAAGCAAAAGGATGCATGTTCACCAAGTAGTGCTTCTGAGATTTTACTAGAGTCTTTAATTTTGTTAGGAAATAAAGTGTAATGTACGTGTGTATATGTATGTATATATATGTGTGTGTCTATATATATATATATAAATGCACATAAGCATGTGGTCTTTTTCTTGTTGAATTCTATACTATCAGCTTCTTTCTTAGATGGGTATATGTAAGGTGTTATAGGAACATATAAAAAGGTGCTCCTAACCCTAAGTTTGTATGGTGGAGATGAGGAAAAGATCTGGGAAATCTTGGAAGTGACATGTAAGCTGAGACTGAAGGACATAACGAAATATTTAATCTGGATTCTAATATTTAGGATTAATTAGGGAAGAGACTGGCTGAGGAGAGGGCTTGAGGGAGGAAAAAGTGAGCTCTGGTTGAGGAAACAGTATGTACGAGAGTTTAGTGTATAGAATATATAGTGTATTTGGGGAGTTTGGGAGAAGGGAGGGAGTGGTGAGAGACGAGGCTGCAGAGATTAGTGGTGGTTGCCCCAGGAAGGGCAAAATAAACTATGTCAGGGAGTTTGGGCCTAATGCTCTATAACCCAACAAGCCAGCCACTGTAATATTTTTATATTTGAAAGGTGGTGACAAGTTTGACTTTTGTACGTGACTTTTGCTGTATAATTTATACTTTTTTATTTTATAAAAAAAGCAACTGGATGGTGATAAAAGGGTACAAGCTTGACTGAGAAGAATTAGGGCCTCATTCCAGAAATATTTTAGGCATCTTAATTATACTTTTATATCTTCTGTAGTTACTGCTATGCATTTGAGGATGAGTCATAAACCACTTGCAAATCATTGGTCATAGGAATAATGGAATAATGTCTAAAAACAGCATGTTTTAAAACCTGTTTAAGGGAAGAAACAGCAGGGAGAGCATGCACACAAACTGAATCAGATAGACCCTGAGATGGAAGTTTTTGTCTCTCCAGTGATTTCTTTTCAAAAGTAACAAGCTGTAAAAATTATAATAAACCATATCTATGTATTTAACACCCATTTACTAAACACCAGCCATCTGCCAGGCACATACTAGGCCTAGATATTTTATATATGGTAATATTTTATTTAGTTCTTGTAACAAACTTTTAGATTGCTTTTTTTTTTTTTTGAAACGGAGTCTTGCTTTGTCACCCAGGCTGGACTGCAGTGGCGCAATCTCAGCTCACTGCAACCTCTGCCTCCCAGGTTCAAACCGTTCTCCTGCTTCAGCCTCCAGAGTAGCTGGGACTACAGGTGCCTGCCACCACGCCTGGCTAAGTTTTGTATTTTTTTTTTTGAGATGGAGTTTTGCTCTTGTTGCCCAGGCTGCAGTGCAACGGCATTATCTTGGCTGACTGCAACCTCTGCCACCCAGGTTCAAGCGATCCTCCTGCCTCAGCCTCCTGAGTAGCTGGGATTACAGGCATGCACCACCACCACGCCTCACTAATTTTGTATTTTTAGTAGAGATGGGGCTTCTCCATGTTGGTCAGGCTGGTGTCGAGCTTCCGACCTCAGGTGATCCTCCTGCCTTGGCCTCCCAAAGTGCTGGGATTACAGGCGTGAGCCACTGCGCCCAGCCTAGGTTTTGTATTGTTAGTAGAAGCAGGTTTTCTGCCCTGTTGGTCAGGCTGGTCTCGAACTCCTGACCTCAGGTGAGCCGCCTGCTTCAGCCTCCCGCTTCAGCCTCCCAAGGTACTGGGATTACAGGTGAGAGCCACCGCGCCCAGCTATTGTTTGCTTTTAAATGATGAGGAAATACAGGTAACAGGCAAGTAGCAGAATTGGGTCTCTAGCTCCAGTCCACTTGGTTCCCTAGCTCATGCAAGTACTTGATCTCACTCCAGGCTCCTTGCTGAAGAAGCGTTAAGATTTTGTTTGCACAGTAGGTATTATCACCAGTTGAAATGGCATCACTAAGTCTGCAAGATTTTCAGAGTTTTTAAGTTAGTAACAGGATGCTGAGTTTTGGTATTTTCTCTGGCTTTTTAATTCCACATATCATTACCTTTGCCTTATTCTTTAGGCTTGGATATTCTGGAGGAAAAAGTGATGGGGGGAACATCATAAGAGAGAGAGAGAGAGATAAAATGGGGAAAGGAGAGAGAGAAGGGAAGAGTGCAGGTGTTTAAGAAGAATGCACGAGCCACAAACTGGCACTCTACAGATGTTTTGCTTTGAACTGTGTTTTATCAGCTTTTAAATTAGTTGCTAATAGTTCAAAATCAAGATGTTTCATATAAAAATCCAGATTTCTGGCTTTTGTGACAGTGGGAAGATCTGACAGCTTCAGAGACCACCTTCCTGAGCAGCGGTTAAGCTCAGTATTATTGGCTGTGCCCGTATATTGGGCATGATCTCTCCAGGTCACTGTAGCTCCCAGTTGTTCCTGCTTAACTCATTTGTGGTTAACTGCTGGCCCCCCATAGGCATTTATGTTTTGATTCTGGGTCTCCTGTACATCATTGTGGTTGTCTGACTGAGCAACTGATAAATCAGTCTTCAAATTTGGTGGGAAAAGTGAAAAGTGGTAATTCCTAGGGTAGTTAATGTAGAATAACTGAAACTGTTGAATCAGTATCAGCACTTAGAAAATAAACTATTTGGGGCCAGGCACAGTGGCTCATGCCTGTAGTCCCAGCACTTTGGGAGGCTGAGGTGGATGGATCACAAGGTCAGAGGAGATCGAGACCAGCCTGACCAACATGGTGAAACCCTGTCTCTACTAAAAATACGAAAATTAGCCGGGCATGGTGGTGAGTGCCTGTAATCCCAGCTACTTGGGAGGCTGAGGCAGGAGAATCGCTTGAACTTGGGAGGCGGAGGTTGCAGTAAGCCAAGATTGCTCCACTGCACTCCAGCCTCGGCGACAGAGTGAAACTCCGTCTCAAAAAAAAAAAAAAAAAAGAAAACAAACTATTTTGGTAAATTTAAAATCAGCTAGATTATTGATAATTTTTAGGGTAAAAATTTGGGTATTCTGAAGTTTAATTTTTGTATATATCAAAGATATATTCTCAAGAGAAAATTATTATATTAGTTTGTTCTTTCCTGTTAGTATAGAAAATATGTTTATTCTTTGAAATAGTTTATTCATAATACATGTGGAAAGCTAACTGATTTACAAATCATTGTGCAGGCTAATTGTATGTCCAAAGTTGAGCAATGATATATGTCAAGAGGGAATTTTTTCATAACCTTAATTAAGTCTCCAAAGAGGAATGGCCAGTTTTAAAAACCACATTAGAGCTTTCTAAGTGTTTGATTTATTTTCCCTAGGAAAAATAGGAATTATATTTTTACCCTCCGATAGGTAGAAGTTTTCTTCAAAGACTGTAAAAGCACATTAATTCCTTGAGTTCATTTTCCCAAAATTAATAATTCATAGTTTCTATTAGTGCTTATGTAGTCAGATAATATATTCAGAAATAGTCTAGCCTAAAATTTGGTATCACTTAAAAAGAGTTCACAGGCTACAAAGTACTTTTACATTTTTGTTTAATACATGAGACAACCTTATGATTTAAATAGTGTTATTCTCTTTTATAGACTCTTTAGGTCAGATGACTAATAAGAGGCAGAGCTGCTTTAGCTTTCATATTTTTATTGCTACACCACATAATAATGAATTATTGCTACACCACATAATAAGGAACAGTATGACTGCATTTGTTTTTCTTGCATGTAGTAAGTATTTACATGAGGTGTTTCTCTGCCTTCTTCTAATCTAAAGATTCTTTTCCTTTACCTTTGGCCATGGGTATTTTTAATTATTTTGAGGTAAGCAATTTTAAAATTATTGTATTTCTTAAAGTCAAGCCTGTATCTCCTGAATTCTTTGTCTGTCTGTGATGAGATTCTCATTTCTATTGCTGGCTTTTCACTTTTATGTTAGAAAGGCAGATTCGGGGAGGCTGAGGTGGGAGGATCACTTGAGCCCAGGAGTTCGAGGCTGTAGTAAGGTAAGAAGGTGCCACTGTGCTCTTGCCTGGGTGACAGAGTAAGACCCCATCTCTTAGAGAGAGGGAGGGGTTGGATTTTTTTTTTCTGCTGAGTTTATTGTTTGTTTTTCATTTTTCACTATTGGAAACCAAGTTGAAAAGGTATGTATTGAGCCTGTTGACCTTGCAAAGGGTAGAGAAATTGACCTGATAGAAATGTCTCTGATCTGTTTGTTTATGTAGACAAGTTATTTGGCAGTCTAATTCTTTTTTCAAAAATTGTGGTAACATTTACATAACGTAATATTTATCATTTTAATCATTTAAGTGTACAGTTTAGTGACATTAAATATATAATATTGTGTAGCCATCACCACGATGTAAATGGTATAAACCCCAAACCTTTTCATCATCCCAACATAAACTCTGTCCATTACACTGTAATTTCCTATTTTTCCCTCCCCTGAGACCCTGGTAACCTCTATTCTACTTTTTGTTTCTATAAATTTACTTATTCTAGATTTAAGTGGAATCATATATTTGTCTATCTGTGTCTGGCTAATTTCACCGAGTGTAATGTTTTCGAGGTCCATCCATGTTGTAGCAAATGAATGAAAATTTCACTTAATTCTGTGGCTGAATTTTATGTGTATAACCACATTTTGTTGATCTATTATCCATTCATCTGTTGATGAATGCTTGGGTTGTTTTTACCTTTTGGCTATTGTCAATAATGATGCAATGAACATTGGTATACAAATAATCTGTTCTAGTTCCTACTCTCAGTTTTTGTTTTAAATATATGTTTTAGGTTGGTGCAAAAGTAATTGTGGTTTTTGCCATTACTGTCTAGGAGTGGAATTGCTGGGTCATATGGTTTTATGTTTAACTTTTTGAGGAATTGTCAAGCTATTTTCCACAGTAGCTGCACCACCTACATTCCCACCAGCAGTGTATGAGCTTTCTGTTTTTTCCACATTCCTGCCAACACTTACTATTATCCATTTTATTATGCCCATCTTAGGAGGCATGAAGTGATATTTCATTGTGGTTTTGATTTGTATTTTGCTGACTAATAATGTTGAACATCTTCTCATGTGCTTTTTGGCCATTTGCATATCTTCTTTGGAAAAATGTCTTTTCAAGTCCTTTTGGTAGGCGAATTGCAAGTGGACAAGTTAGCCTGTCACAGTTTCATGGACACTGGCAAAAGACATGAAATTCCTGGGCCAAAGACAAAGGACTTTATTACTCAAGGCACAACAGGGAGTATGAGCTTCATGTTTGTGTTGTTTCTTTTGTTGTCCCCTCCCACTCCAAGCTCTACAGGGATTTCAGAGATAATTTGGTAGATGCTGTGCACACAGTGGGTTTGCGTCCTGGCTGAAGGACCTTGAACTTAGTGTGTTCCTGAATTTTTTACAATGGGTTGCAAGTAAACCTGCTCTTTTTCCAGAGGGAGACCTTATCTGTCTTTCAGGGCTATTCACCATGTAGATACCTTTGAAAAGATAGTCCAGAACAAAAGGTTATTGTCTCAGTCACAAAACATACAGAAATGTAAGAGACCCATGGAGAATTACCTCCAAAGTTCAGTTACCAAAATGAAGACATGAACATTGGTACAGTACTATTTTTCTTTTCAACTTTTAAGTTCCAGGGTACATGTGTAGGATGGGCAGGTTTGTTACATAGGTAACATGTGCCATGGTGGTTTGCTGCACAGATCAACCCATCCCTAAGCCCAGCATCCATTAGCTATTCTTCCTGATGCTCTCCCACCCCCTGCCCTCCTGACAGGCCCCAATTTGTGTTATTCCCCACTTTGTGTCTGTGTGTTCTCATTGTTCAGCTCCCACTTGTAAGTGAGAACATGCAGTGTTTGGTTTTCTGTTCCTGCATTAGTTTGCTGAGGATAAAGTATCCAGCTTCATCCATGTCCCTGCAAAGGACATGATCTCATTCCTTATGGCTGCATAGTATTCTATGATGTATGCCACATTTTCTATATCCAGTCTATTATTGATGGGCATGTGGATTGATTCCATGTCTTTGCTATTGTGAATTGTGCTGCAGTGAACATATGCGTGCATATATCTTTATAATAGAATGATTTATATTCCTTTGGTAATATACCCAGTAATGGGACTGCTAGGTCACATGATATTTCTGCTTCTAGATCTTTGAGGAATTGCCCCATTGTCTTCCACAATGGTTGAACTAATTTACACTTCCACCAATAGTATAAAAGTGTTCTTTTTTTCTCCACAACCTCACCAGCATCTGTTGTTTTTTGACCTTTTATTTATTTTTTATTATTTATTCATTTATTTTTTGGGGGATGGACTCTTGCTCTGTCGCCCAGGCTGGAGTGCAGTGGCACAGTCTTTGCTCACTGCAAGCTCTGCCTCCTGGGTTCACACCATTCTCCTGCCTCAGCTTCCTGAGTAGCTGGGACTACAGGTGCCCGCCACCATACCTGGCTAATTTTTTGTATTTTTAGCAGAGATGGGGTTTCACCATGTTAGCCAGGATGGTCTTGATCTCCTGATCTTGAGATCCGCCCGCCTTGGCCTCCCAAAGTGCTGGGATTATAGGCGTGAGCCACCGCGCCTGGCCTCTATTTTTTATTTTTTGAGATGGAGTCCCACTGTGTAACCCAGGCTGGAGCGCAGTGATATGTTCTTGGCTCACTGCAACCTCCATCTTCCCGGCTCAAGCATTCCTCCTGCTTCAGCCTCCCAGGTAGCTGGGACTACATGTGTGCACCATCATGCCCAGCTAATTTTTTTATTTTTGTTGGAGATGGGGTTTCACCATATTGCCCAGGCTGATCTCTAACTCCTGACCTCAAGTGATCCACCCTCCTTGGCCTCCTGAAGTGCTGGGATTACAGGTGTGAGCCACCGTGCCTGGCCATTTCTTGACGTTTTAATAGTCACCATTCTGACTGGCATGAGATGGTGTCTCACTGTGGTTTTGATATGGATTTCCATAATCAGTGATGTTGAGCTTTTTTTCTTATGTTTGTTGGCCACATGAATGTCTTCTTTTGAGAAGTGTCTGTTCATGTCCTTTGCCCACTTCTTAATGGGGTTGTTGGTTTTTTTCTGATGTATTTATTTAAAATTCCTTGTGGACTCTGGATATTAGACCTTTGTCAGATGGGTAGATTGCCAAGTTTTTCTCCCATTCTGTAGGTTGTCTGTTCACTCTGATGATAGTTTCTTTTGGTGTGCAGAGGTCTTCAGTTTAATTAGATCCCATTTATCAATTTTTGCTTTTGTTGCAAAATTGCTTTTGGTGTTTTTGTTCATGAGATCTTGGCCCGTGCCAACGTCCTGAATGGTATTGCCTGGATTTTCTTCTAGGGTTTTTCTAGTTTTGGGTTTTACATTTACATCTTTAATTCATCTTGAGTTAGTTTTTGTATAAGGTGTAAGGAAGAGGACCAGTTTCAACTTTCTGCTGCATATGGCTAGCCAGTTCTCCCAGCACCACGTAAAAAAAAGTTAAAAAAAAAAAAAGCAGGGAATCCTTTCCCCATTGCTTGTTTTTGTCAGGCTTGTAGAAGATCAGATGGTTGTAGGTGTGTAGTCTTGTTTCTGAGTTCTCTATTCTGTTCCATTGGTCTATGTGTCTGGTTTTGTACCAGTACCAGGCTATTTTAATTACTGTAGCCTTGTAGTATAGTTTGAAGTCAGGTAGTGTAATGCCTCTCCGGTAGTGTAATGCCTCTCCAGTTTTGTTCTTTGCCTTAGGATTGTCTTGGCTATTTGGGTTCTTTTTTGGTTCCATATGAATTTTAAAATAGTTTTTCCTAATACTGTGAAGAATGTTAATGGTAGTTTAATTGGAATAGCATTGAATCTATAAATTGGGCAGTATGGCCATTTTCACAATATTGATTCTTCCTGTCCGTGAGCATGGAATGTTTTCCCATTTGTTTGTGTCCTCTCTGATTTCCTTGAGCAGTGGTTTGTAGTTCTCCTTAAAGAGGTCCTTTACTTCCCTTGTTAGCTCTATATCTAGGCATTTTATTCTCTTTGTAGCAATTGCGAATGGGAGTTCATTCATGATTTGGCTGTCTGCTTGCCTGTTGTTGGTACATAGGAATGCTTGTGATTTTTGCACATTGATTTTATATCCTGAGACTTTGCTGAAGTTGCTGATCAGCTTAAGGAGATTTTGGGCTGAGACAGTGGGGTTTTCTAAATACACAATCATGTCATCTGCAAACAGATACAATTTGACTTCCTCTCTTCCTATTTGAATACCCTTTCTTTCTTTCTCTTGCCTGATTGCCCTGACCAGAACTTCCAATACTATTTTGAATAGCAGTGGTGAGAGAGGGGATCCTTGTCTTGTGCCGATCTTCAAAGGAAATGCCTCCAGCGTTTGCCCATTCAGTATGATATTGGTTGTGGGTTTGTCATAAATAGCTCTTATTATTTTGAGATATGTTCCATCAATACCTAGTTTATTGAGAGTTTTAGCATGAAAGGGTGTTGAATTTTATCAAAGGCTTTTTGTGCATTTTTTGAGATAATCATGTGGTTTTTGTCATTGGTTCTATTTATGTGATGGATTACATTTATTGATTTGCATATGTTGAACCAGCCTTGCATCCCAGGTATGAAGCTGACTTGATCATGGTGGATAACCTTTTTGATGTGCTACTGTATTCAGTTTCCCAGTATTTTATTGAGGATTTTCTCATTGATGTTCATCAGGGATATTGGCCTGAAATGTTCTTTTTTTGTTGTATCTCTGCCAGGTTTTGGTATCAGGATGATGCTGGCCTCATAAAATGAGTTAGGGAGGAGTCCCTCTTTTTCTATTACTTGAAATAGTTTCAGAAGGAATGGTACCAGCTCCTCTTTGTACCTGTGGTAGAATTCGTCTGTGAATCTGGTTCTGAGCTGTTTTTGGTTGGTAGGCTATTAATTACTGCCTCAATTTCAGAACTTGTTAGCGGTCTATTCAGGGATTTGACTTCTTCCTAGTTTAGTGTTGGGAGGGTGTATATGTCCAGGAATTTATCCATTTCTTCTAGATTTTCTAGTTTATGTGTGTAGAGGTGTTTAGAGTATTCTTTGATGGTAGTTTGTATTTCTGTGGGATCATTGGTGATACCTCCTTTATCATCTTTTACTGTGTCTATTTGATTCTTCTCTTTTTCCTTCTTTATTAGTCTGGCTGGCAGTCTATCTATTTTGTTAATCTTTTCAAAACACCAGCTCCTGGATTCATAGATTTTTTTGAAGGGTTTTTTTGTGTCTCTATCTTCTTCAGTTCTGCTCTGATCTTAGTTGTTTCTTGTCTGTTGCTAGCTTTTGAATTTGTTTGCTCTTGCTTTAGTTCTTTTAATTGTGATGTTAGGGTGTTGATTTTAGATCTTTCCCACTTTCTCCTGTGGGCATTTAGTACTATAAATTTCCCTCTAAACGCTGCATTAGCTGTGTCCCAGATATACTGGTACGTTGTGTCTTTGTTCTCATTGGTTTCAAAGAACTTATTTATTTCTGCCTTAATTTCATTATTTACCCAGTAGTCATTCAGGAGCAGGTTGTTCAGTTTCCATGTAGTTGTGAGGTTTTGAGTGAGTTTCTTAATTCTCAGTTCTAATTTGATTGCATTGTGGTCTGAGAGACTGTTATGATTTCCATTCTTTTACATTTGCTGAAGAGTGTTTTGCTTCTAATTATGTGGTCAATTTTAGAATAAGTGTGATGTGGTGATGAGAAGAATGTATATTCTGTTGATTTGGGGTGGAGAGTTCTGTAGATGTCTATTAGGTCTACTTGGTCCAGAGCTGAGTTCAAGTCCTGCATATCCTTTTTAATTTTCTGTCTCATTGATCGGTCCAATATTGATGGTGAGGTGTTAAAGTCTCTCACTATTATTGTGTGGGAGTCTAAGTCTCTTACAGAAACCCCATCCAAAGGTCACCAGCGTCAAAGACCAAAGGTAGATAAATCCATGAAGATGAGGAAAAACCAGCACAAAAAGGCTGAAAATCCCAAAAACCAGAATGCCTCTTGTCCTCCAAAGGATCACAGCTCTTCACCACCAAGGGAACTAAACTGGATGGAGAATGAGTTTGATGAATTGACATAAGTAGGCTTCAGAAAGTGGGTAATATCAAATTCCTCCGAGCTAAAGGAGCATATTCTAACCCAATGTAAGGAAGCTAAGAACCTTGAAAAAAGGTTAGACAAATTGCTAACTAGAATAACCAGTTTAGAGAATAACATAAATTACCTGATGGAGCTGAAATACACAGCATGAGAACTTCTTGAAGCATACACAAGTATCAGTAGCCAAATCGATCAAGCGAAAGAAAGGATATCAGAAATTGAAGATAAACTCAATGAAATAAATCGCGAAGACAAGATTACAGAAAAAAGAATGAAAAGGAATGAACAAAGCCTCCAAGAAATATGGGACTATGTGAAAAGACCAAACCTATGTTTGATTGGTGTACGTGAAAGTGATAGGGAGAATGGAACCAAGTTGGAAAACACTCTTCAGGATATTATCCAGGAGAACTTCCCCAACCTAGCAAGACAGGCCAACATTCAAATTCAGGAAATACAGAGAACACCACAAAGATACTCCTTGAGAAGAGCAACCCCAAGACACATAATCATTAGATTCACCAAGGTTGAAATGAAGGAAAAAATGTTAAGGGCAGCCAGAGAGAAAGGTTGGGTTACCCACAAAGGGAAGCCTATCAGACTAACAGCAGATCTCTCAGCAGAAACCCTACAAGCCAGAAGAGAGTGGGGGCCAATATTCAACATTCTTAAATAAAAGAATTTTTTTTTTTGTTAGAACAACTCAGCAAAATAAAATTCCTGTTTATTGTTGGACAACATTGTTTCACACATACATCAAACAGGCCAAAAAAAATAAACAGCAACTTCATAGACAAAAAAGGAAAAAAAAGAAACCTTTTATCTTTGGCCTTTTTAACCATCTCATACAAACCAACTACTTATAGTACAGCTAAGTACATACACAAAAAAGTTACTGGAATGCTCGGAATAAGATTATTTTTCTGTTGTCATTTTTGCTTTTTTTACAAGGTTTTTTTTCTCCTTTGAGATTATAATGAACATGGTCACACCACAAGTAAAGTCAGAAGTAGGACAGAGAACGCTCCGAAGGCTGGTTTGGTCATCTGAGATCATTAAAAATGGCTGACTCTAACAATATGTACAAAAATATAAAATGTAAATAAAAAATACAAACAAATTTCCTTTTTAAAGTACTTTTAAGAAAAAAAGCAGGGCCTTGGAAGTTTTAGTTCTTTTTTCCTCCCCTGTTGCAAATTCTCATGGTTTGTGTTGGGTGGTGGAGAGCGCGTGTCATCTGCGGGTGGCACTGCCCATGGTGGGCGGGCGGGCCTCTCTACTCGAAGGTGACCACGTTTAGATTCTGAGACGGGAAGTGGAGGGTGAATAGGTCACGGCGGCCTTTTTTTTTAGTTTAACTTTTCCTTTTTTGCTGTCTAGTCATCCTCGTCGGTCTTCTGCTTCTTGGTATCGACATCGTCATCCTCATCATCTTCAGCTGCCCGCTTGCCCGTAGCTGACTCAGCTTCCTCATCTTCATCTCCATCCTCTTCCTCACCATCACCTTCTTCTTCCTCCTCCTCTTCCTCCCCACCTTCTTCCTCTTCTTCATCTACCTCATTGTCAGCCTCTTGCTCCCCATTTTCCTCATTAGCATTCCCGTTAGCAGGGGCGTCTCTTCCATTTTCTGCCTCTTCCACAACTTCCTTCTTCTCCTTTAAGTCCTTGGTGGTGATTTCGGAGCTGGTGTCTACGGCTGCGTCTGACATGGTGGGGCACGCCGGTGATCCGATGCAGGCGATTAAAAAGAAAGCGAGAGTTCAGGGACTCTGGCGATAAAGCTGCCGGAGTCCGCGGCGGTGGAGTAGGCGCGCGGCGGAGGCGGCTGCGGCGAGCAAGGAGGCTGCGGCGAGCAAGGAGGCTGCGGCGAGCAAGGAGGCTGCGGCGAGCAAGGAGGCTGCGGCGAGCAAGGAGGCTGCGGCGAGCAAGGAGGCTGCGGCGAGCAAGGAGGCTGCGGCGAGCAAGGAGGCTGCGGCGAGCAAGGAGGCTGCGGCGAGCAAGGAGGCTGCGGCGAGCAAGGAGGCTGCGGCGAGCAAGGAGGCTGCGGCGAGCAAGGAGGCTGCGGCGAGCAAGGAGGCGGACGAGGAACAATGCAAAGATGGCTTTTCAGAGCAGCCGGTGGGAATAAAAGAATTTTTAACCTAGAATTTCATCTCCAGCCAAACTAAGCTTCATAAGTGAAGGAGGAATAAAATCCTTTACAGATAAGCAAATGCTGAGAGATTTTGTCACCACCAGGCCTGCCTTACAAGAGCTCCTCAAGGAAGCACTAAATATGGAAAGGAAAAACAAGTACCAGCCACTGCAAAAACATACCAAATTGTGAAGACCATCGACGCTATGAAGAAACTGCATCAACTAAGGGGCAAAATAACCAGCTAACATCATAATGACAGGATCATATTCATACGTAACAACGTTAACCTTCAATGTAAATGGGTTAAATGTCCCAATTAAAAGACACAGACTGGCAAATTGGATAAAGAGTCAAGACCCATTGGTGTGTTGTATTCAGAAGACCCATCTCACGTGCAAAGACACACATAGGCTCAAAATAAAGGGATGGAGGAAGATTTACCAAGCAAATGGAAAGCCAAAAAAAAAAAAAACAAAAACAAAACAGGGGTCGCAATCCTAGTTTCTGATAAAACAGACTGTAAGTTTCTGATAAAACAGACTGTAAACCAACAAAGATAAAAAAAAGACAAAGAAGGGCATTACATAATGGCAAAGGGATCAAAGCAACAAGAAGAGCTAACTATCCTAAATATATATGCACCCAATACAGGGGCACCCAGATTCAAAAGCAAGGCCTTAGAATCATGTGGTTTTTGTCTTTAGTTTTGTTTATGCGGTGAATTACATTTA
Organism: Pan paniscus; assembly: GCF_029289425.2. NCBI lineage: Eukaryota > Metazoa > Chordata > Mammalia > Primates > Hominidae > Pan > Pan paniscus. The sequence continues at coordinate 114,235,242 of NC_073253.2, read as the reverse complement.
TGGATTCACGTATGTTGAACCAACCTTGGATCCCAGGGATGAAGCCAACTTGATCATGACAGATAAGCTTTTTGATGTGCTGCTGGAATCAGTTTGCCAGTATTTTGTTGAGGATTTTTGTGTTGATGTTCATCAGGGATATTGGAGGGCAATTTTTTATGTTTTTGTATCTCTACCAGGTTTTGGTATCAGGATGATGCTGGCTTCATAAAATGAGTTTGGGAGGAGTTCCTTCTTTTCAACTGTTTGGAATAGTTTCAGTAGAAATGGTACCAGCTCGTCTTTGTACCTCTGGTAGAATTCAGCTGTAAATTCATCCTTTCCTGGGCTTTCTTTTTGGGCTGATAGGCTATTTAATTACTGCCTCGGTTTCAGAATTCACTATTGGTCTATTCAAGTATTCAATTTCTTCCTGGTTCGTCTTGGCAGGGTGTATGTGTCTAGGAATTTATCCATTTCTCCTAGATTTTCTAGTTTATGTGCATAGAGGTGTTTATAGTATTTTCTGATGATTGTTTGTATTTCTGTGTGGTCAGTGGTGATATCCCCCTTATCATTTCTGATTGTGTCTATGTGATTCTTCCACCTTTTCTTCTTTATTAGTCTACCTAGCAGTCTATTTATTGTTATTTTTTCCCCAAAAACCCAGCTCCTGGATTTGTTGATTTTTTGAAGGGGTTGTCATGTCTCATCTCCTTCAGTTATGCTCTGATCTTGGTTATTTCTTGTACTCTGCTAGCTTTGGAGTTTGTTTGGTCTTGTTTCTCTAGTTCTTTTAGTTGTGAGGTTGTTGATTTGAGATCTTACTAGCTTTTTGATGTGGGCATTTAGTGCTATGTATTTTCCTCTAAACACTGTTTTGCAGTGTTACAGAGATTCTGGTGCAGTGTCTCTTTGTTCTCATTAGTTTTAAAGAACTTCTTAATGTCTGCCTTAATTTCGTAATTTACCAAGGAGTCATTCAGGTTGTTCAATTTCCATGTAGTTGTGTAGTTTTGAGTGAGTTTCTTAACCTTCAGTTCTAATTTGATTGCACTGTGGTCTGAGAGACTATTTGTTATCATTTCAGTTCTTTTGCATTTGCTGAGGAGTGATTTACTTCCAATTATGTGATCAATTTTTGAGTAAGTGCCATGTGTCTGGGAGAAAAATGTATATTCTGTTATTTTTGGATGGAGAGTTCTGTAGATCTCTATCAGGTCTGCTTGATCCAGAGCTAAGTTCAGGTCCTGAATATCTTTGTTAATTTTTTGTCTTGATCATCTGTCTAATATTGTCAGTGGGGTGTTAAAGTCTCTCACTATTATTGTGTGGGAGTCTGAGTCTCTTTGTAGATCTCTAAGAACTTGCTTTATGAATCTGGGTGCTACTGTATTGGGTGCATATATATTTAGGATAGTTAGCTCTCCTTGTTGAACTGAACCCTCTACCATATATAACGCCCTTCTTTGTCTTTTTTGATCTTTGTTGGTTTAAAGTCTGTTTTGTCAGAAACTAGAATTGTGACCCCTGCATTTTTCTGTTTTCCATTTGCTTGGTAAATTTTCCTTTATCCCTTTATTTTGAGGTTATATGTGTCTTTGCATGTGAGGTGGGTCTCTTGAAGATAGCATACAGATGGATCTTGACTCTATCCAGCTTGCCATTCTGTGTCTTTTAGTTAGGGCATTTAGGCCATTTACACTTAAGGTTAATATTGTTATGTGTGAGTTTGATCCTGTCATCATGAAGCTAGCTGGTTATTTTGCAGACTTGTTTATGTGGTTGCTTCGTAGTGTCACTGATTTGCGTACTTCAGTGGATTTATGTAGTGACTGGTAATGATTTTTCCTTTCCATATTTAGTGCTTCCTTCAGGAGCTCTTGAAAGGCAGGCCTGGTGGTGACGAAGTCCCTCAGCATTTGCTTGTCTGAAAAGGATCTTATTTCTCCCTTGCTTATTAAGCTTAGTTTGGCCAGATATGAAATTCTGGGCTGGAAATTCTTTTAAGAATGTTGAATATTGGCCCCTAATCTCTGCTGGCTAACAGGGTTTCCACTGAGGGTTTTGCTTTTAGTCTGATGGACTTCTCTTTGTAGGTTACCTGGCGTTTCTCTCTGGCTGCCCTTAACATTTTTTCTTTCATTTTGACCTTGGAGAATCTGATGATTACGTGTCTTGGGGTTGATCTTCTCGTGGAGTATCTTTTCTGGGGTTCCCTGAATTTCCTGAATTTGAATGTTGGCTTGTCTTGCTAGGTTGGGGAAGTTCTCCTGGATGAGATCCTGAAGTATGTTTTCCCACTTGTTTCCAATTTCCCTGTCTCTTTCAGGTACCCCAGTCAGTTGTAGGTTTGGTCCTTTTCCGTAATACTGTATTTCTCAGAGGTTTTGTTCATCGTCTTTTCTTTTTTCCTTTTTTCTTTTTCTGAGACAGAGTCTCGCTTTATTAGCAGGCTGGAGTGCCGTGGTGCAATCTTGGTTCACTGCAATCTCCACCTCCCGGGTTCAAGTGATTCTTGTGCCTCAGCCTCCTGAGTAGCTGGAATTATAGGTGCACACCACCATGCTTGGCTAATTTTTGTGTTTTTAGTAGAGACAGGGTTTTGCCATGTTGGCCAGGCTGGTCTCGAACTCCTGACCTCAGGTGATCTGCCTGCCTCGGCCTCCCAAAGTGATGGGATTGCAGGCGTGAGCCACTGTGCTCAGTCTCATTCTTTTTTCTCTATTCTTGTCTTTCTGTCCTGTTTTAGAAAGATAGTCTTACAGCTCTGAGATTCTTTCCTCTGCTTGGTCTATTTTGCTGTTGATACTTGTGATTGCATTGTGAATTTCTTATATTGTGTTTTTCAGCTCCATCAGGTCATTTATGTTCCTCTCTAAACTGGCTATTCTCATTATCAGCTCCTGTATTGTTTTATCATGATTCTTAGCTTCTTTGCATTGGGTTAGAACATGCTCCTTTAGCTCAGTGAAGCTTTTTATTACCCATTTTCTGAAGCCTACTTCTGTCAATTCAGTCATCTCAGCTTCAGCCTAGTTCTGTACCCATGCTGGAGAGGTGTTGCAGTCATCTGGAGTCACTCTGGATTTTTGAGTTTTCAGCGTTTTTGCATTGATTCTTCGTCATCTTTGTGGGCTTGTCTACCTTCTATCTTTGAGGTTGCTGACCTTTGAATGGTGTTTTTGTGGGATCTTCTTTGTTGATGTTATTGTTGTTGTTATTGTTTTCCGTTCGTTTGTTTTTCTTTTAACAGGTCACTCTTCCATAGGGCTGCTGTGGTTGTTGGGGTTCCACTCCAGACCCTAATCTCCTTGGTCCTCCCACACCTGGAGATATTACCAGTGAAGGCTGCAAAACAGCAAAGGTGACAGCCTCCTCTTTCTTCTCGGAGCTTTTTCCCAGGGGCACACTGAACAGATGTTGGCCTGAATGCTCCTGTAGAAGGTGTCTGGAGCCCCCTACTGGGAGTTCTCACCCAGTCAGGGGGAACAGGATCAGGGACCTGCTTAAAGAAGCAGTCTGGCTGCCCTTTGGCTGAGTGGGTGTGCTGAGCTCAGGGGAATCCTCCTTGTACAGACTGCCTGGACTCTCCAGAGCCAGCAGGCTGGAAAGGCTAAGTTGGCTGAACTGCAAATACAGTCACCGCTTCCCCCCCGCCCCTCCCCTCTTGGTGGCTCAGTCCCAGGGAGTGATCAGAGATCTGTTCATATAACTCAGACTAGTGTAGCTGAAATTCCTGCAGGGAGGCCCCACCTAGTGAGGAGGGATGAAGCAGGGTCCCACTTAGAGGAGCAGTCTGACCACAGTCTGCTGTGTTGTGGAAAACTCTTCCCATTCCAGACCTCCTGGACTCCCCAGAGGAGCCGGCAGGCTGGAACCACAGAGATGGCAGCTGCCCCCACTCCCAAGCCCCTCAGGAACTTGGTTCATTTCAGGCAGTCTCCAGCTTCTTGCCACTGGCCAGCTGGAATTCCAAGCCAGTGGGTGTTAACATGTGAGGTGCCATGGGAGTGGGGCCTGCAGAACGATGCTGCTTGGCCCCCTGGATTCAGCCCCCTTCCTAGGGGAAGGCATGGATGGATTTCCCGCCTTGCTGGAATTCCCAGGGCCAGAGTATGCAAAATTCCTGGGTCTCTGTGCATACCTGAGCCACTCTGCTGAGACTCCGCATAGCGCTATGCTTTGGACCCAAGGTCCTGGTGGTGTGGGCTCAGGGGGGGATCTCCTGATCTGCAGGTTGCAAAGATCTATGGGAAAAACGTGGTTTCCTGGGTGGGGTCGCACACTCACTGCCTCCCTTGGCTGGGGGTAGGGCCTTCCCTGGCTTCAGAAGGGGCCGTCTCCCCACCCTGCTTTTCCTCACTCTCTGTGGGTTTAGCCATCCACCTAGTGAGTCCCAATGTGAGAACCTGGATACCTCAGTTGAAGGTTCAGAATTTCATTTGCCGTTTTCATTCTTCTCTGTGATAGCCACTGACTGCAGCTGCTTCTGGTACAGTACTGTTAACTATGTTCAGAATTCACCAGTTTTTCCACTCAAGTTCATTTTTTCTGGTTCAGTATCTAACTCAGCGTCCCACATTGCATTAATTGTCATGTCTTGTTAGTCCTCTCTAGTTTGTGATGATTCCTTAGGTTTTTCTTTTTTTTTTCCACGATTTTGTTACTTTTGAAGAATACTGGTCAGTTATTTTGTAGAATGTCTCTCAAGTTGGGTTTGACTTATGATTTCTCATGATTACAGCAAGGTTATACATTTTTGGTAAGACTAGCTACAAATTAATAGTCTAAAAATACTGTATTTTTAGCAAATATCATATCAGAGGTACACGATATCAATATGCATTATTCTTGGCAAAATTAACATAGATCATTTGGTTAATGTGGTCTCTGCTGTGTTTTTCTACTATGCAGTTACTCCTGTTCCCTTTGTAGTTAATAAATATCTTGGGGAGGAATTTACTTTGAGACTTTGCAAATATACTGTTTCTGCTCAAATTTTTGCCCACTGATTTTAGTATCCATCTTGTCTGCAACAATTATGGCTATGGTGCTCTGATGGTGATTTTCTATTTTCCCCATTCTTTCTACATTTATTGATTGGAATGTTTCTATATGGAAGAGCTGTGTCTTTTTCTCCCCATTTATTTATTTATTCAGTTATTTGCTTATATCTGTATGGAATTATGGATATTTATTTTATTACTGGATTATAATCCAATACTATTTTTATTTCTTTTATTGCTCAAATTGTTCCCTCCTGGGTCATTGAGAACTCTTTCAGGTTGGTTCCTGGAACCTTTTGACATGCTTATCCTTTTTTGAGAACTTTCTTACTTTCTGACACTGTAAGATGATCCAGGCTTATCTTATATTTTCCCTGCCCCAGCCCTAGAATCAACCACTTTTTCAGGAAGCCCTGGTTTATTGTAAAATGATATTCAAAACCAAGATCCGGGTGCTTGGTGTGTTTATTGCTACTAAGATGTTTATCTTATTAGTGGACAGATCTAGGATTTCTGTGTATATACTAACCCATGCATATACCTATATCTATTTCTAAATCTATATGTACACATACACTTATGTAAAGAAACCATGAGTTTCATCCAATACCACAGAGTTCATTCTAGTCTTCCTCCCTTCTCTAATTGTAGTTTATTTCTTTGACAGTAAGACATCTGACTCTCTTTATCTGCAACATGTTTGATTATTTGTTCAACCCTAATCTACACATACAGTTGTTTTGGAATTGCGAACCCATACTTCTGTTACTATTTGACTTTTTTTTTTTTTTTGAGTTACTGATTGTCTTTTTTTTTTTTTGAGATGGAGTCCCCCTCTGTTGCTCTGCTGGAGTGCAGTGGCCTAATCTTGGCTCACTGCAACCTCTACCTCCCAGGTTCAAGAGATTCTCCTGCTTTAGCCTCCCAAGTAGCTGGGACTTACAGGCACCTGCCACCGTGCCTGGCTAATTTTTGTATTTTTAATAGAGTCGGTGTTTCACCACATTGGCCAGGCAGTTCTCGCACTCCTGACCTCAGGTGATCCTCACACCTCAGCCTCTCAAAGTGCTGGGATTACAGGTGTGAGCCACTGTGCCTGGCCTCTGATTGACTTTTAATTTGTAATTATGGAGAACTGTTAGGGAAAGCAACATACTAGGAGATGGATTTTGATAGTGATAACTTTTATCAGTTTAATTAACTTAGGTATCATTCCTATCAACTTTTCCTTCTGTAGTTTACTTTGCCTTATGTAATGTACTAAAGATATAAGACTGGCATTATAGCATATCATCAACTAATTTGCCTGAGTATGATCATAAGAAAATATTAAACATCTTTTCTGTTGAAAAGATCTAAAAACCACAGATTGTTGGAGTAACTTTGAGGTGACAGATATTCAATGCTTCTTAAAAATATATATTTTTTCTGAACACAAAAGACGTGTATACTCAGAAGAAAAAGTCACACTTTACAGAAATAAATGAAACATACAGAAATTCCTCATAACCCTTTATGACAACCACTGCGCACCCACATATACCAGATAACTGTTCAATGCTTTTTTAAACTTGAACATTTTATCATATTTTTTGAGGTTTACTTTTGTAAATTTGCCAGAATGATAGAGAAACGGCCAAATCCCACTGTACATCTAGGAAACTAATATAGATGTTAGGAGAAATTGTGGGATTTTGATAGTATTAAGGTATTTTTCTGGGCAGGGATTTTTTCTAGGCAATGCATGACTGAACCCAAACCATAGCTGATATCTTTATGAGTTTCTCAAGAGAAATACTGGTATGTGCATAATGCCCAGTGGCAAGTGAAAAACAAGGAATTAAGAGATACTTCTTCCTGGCATCTCTCTTTTTTTTTTTTTTTCTTTTTCTTTTATTTATTTATTTATTTATTTATGTTTATTTATTTATTGATTGATCATTCTTGGGTGTTTGTCGCAGAGGGGGATTTGGCAGGGTCACAGGACAACAGTGGAGGGAAGGTCAGCAGACCAACAAGTGAACAAAGGTTTCTGGTTTTCCTAGGCAGAGGACCCTGGGGCCTTCCGCAATGTTTGTATCCCTGGGTATTTGAGATTAGGGAGTGGTGATGACTCTTAACGAGCATGCTGCCTTCAGGCATCTGTTTAACAAAGCACATGTCGCACCGCCCTTAATCCATTTAACCCTGAGTGGACACAGCACATGTTTCACAGAGCACCGGGTTGGGGGTAAGGTCATAGATCAACAGCATCCCAAGGCAGAAGAATTTTTCTTAGTACAGAACAAAATGGAGTCTCCTATGTCTACTTCTTTCTACACAGACACAGCAACAATCTGATTTCTCTATCTTTTCCCCACATTTCCCCCTTTTGTATTCGACAAAACCGCCATCGTCATCATGGCCCGTTCTCAATGAGCTGTTGGGTACACCTCCCAGACGGGGTGGCGGCCGGGCAGAGGGGCTCCTCACTTCCCAGAAGGGGCGGCCGGGCAGAGGCGCCCCTCACCTCCCGGACGGGGCGGCTGGCCGGGCGGGGGCTGCCCCCCACCTCCCTTCTGGACGGGGCGGCTGGCCGTGCGGGGGCTGCCCCCCACCTCCCTCCCGGACGGGGCGGCTGGCCGGGCAGGGGCTGCCCCCCACCTCCCTCCTGGACGGGGCGGCTGGCCAGGCGGGGGCTGCCCCCCACCTCCCGGACGGGGCGGCTGCCGGGCGGAGATGCTCCTCACTTCCCAGATGGGGCGGCTGCTGGGCGGAGGGACTCCTCACTTCTCAGACGGGGTGGCTGCCGGGCGGAGGGGCTCCTCACTTCTCAGACAGGGCGGCTGCCGGGCAGAGGGGCTCCTTACTTCTCAGACGGGGCAGCCGGGTAGAGACGCTCCTCACCTCCCAGACCGGGTTGCGGCCGGGCAGTGGTGCTCCTCACATCCCAGTCGGGGCGGCGGGGCAGAAGCGCTCCCCACATCTCAGACGATGGGCGGCCGGGCAGAGATGCTCCTCACTTCATAGATGGGATGGCGGCCGGGAAGAGGCACTCCTCACTTCCCAGACTGGGCAGCTGGGCAGAGGGGCTCCTCACATCCCAGACGATGGGCGGCCAGGCAGAGACGCTCCTCACTTCCCAGACGGGGTGGTGGCCGGGCAGAGGCTGCAATCTCGGCACTTTGGGAGGCCAAGGCAGGCGGCTGGGAGGTGGAGGTTGTAGCGAGCCAAGATCACGCCACTGCCCTCCAGCCTGGGCAACATTGAGCACTGAGTGAACGAGACTCCCTCTGCAGTCCCGGCACCTCGGGAGGCCGAGGCTGGCAGATCACTCGTGGTTAGGAGCTGGAGACCAGCCCGGCCAACACAGCGAAACCCCGTCTCCACCAAAAAAATACGAAAACCAGTCAGGCGTGGCGGCACGCGCCTGCAATTGCAGGCATTCGGCAGGCTGAGGCAGGAGAATCAGGCAGGGAGGTTGCAGTGAGCAGAGATGGCGGCAGTACAGTCCAGCTTCGGCTCGGCATCAGAGGGAGACCATGGATAGAGAGGGAGACAGAGACCGTGGGGAGAGGGAGAGGGAGAGGGAGACCGTGGGGAGGAGAGGGAGAGGGAGAGGGCAAAGTAGAGGAATTTTCCCCTGGTATCTCTTTCAGCCACCAAATGACCACAACTTGGCGCCTTATATGAAGTATAATTTGGAACCAATCTCATCCTGAAGTCATATCTCATTAATGAGTAAACACATCTGAGATGTTTCATTCTGCAATTTTTTTTTTTTTTTTTTTTTTTGAGATGGAGTCTTGCTCTGTTGCTCAGGTTGGAGTGTAGTGGTGCAATCTCGGCTCACTGCAACCACCGCAACTCCACCTCCTGAGTTCAAGTGATTCTCCTGCCTCAGCCTCCCAAGTAGCTGGAATTACAAGCGTGAGCCACCACGCCTGGCTAATTTTTGTATTTTTAATAGAGATGAGGTTTTACCATGTTGGCCAGGCTGGTCTTGAACACCTGACCTCAAGTGGTCCACACGCCTCGGCCTCCCAAAGTACTGGGATTACAGGTGTGAAGCACTGCACCTGGCCTGCAAATGCTTATATCTTCTTTCACCAAGTTAGGTACTGGGGGTATTAAAATGAATGAAAGTTGGTTATTACCATAAGGAACTTTAAGGGAAGAAACACAGGTAAGCCAATAATTGTAATATAACATGAATAGTGTGATTTAGGAGTGCAGAGGTGGGAGGGACCCCTGCTTGGAACTTTACAGGGGAGGTGGTATTTAAACTACTCTTTAGTACCTGGCTTCTCTCTGTGCCATCACTCGGCAACAAATTTTTTCAGTCCTGTGCTAATTGAAGTAGTTTTCTAAACTCCATTTTGTCATCTGTTCAATTCCCTTTTAATGAAGTTCTTTATATTTTTAACATGTCTGTCTGCTCATTTTATTCCTTTCCTGGAGACCTTCAGTGCTTATATTTTAGGTAAAGAAAGGAGTTCAGAATCTTTTGTGTAACATCCAAGTCCTGCAGGTCAGTCCTCAGCCTGTCCACTCATCTCTTCCTCCTCCATACACCCCTTTCTCCAGCTACACTGAACTGCTCCCCCAAAACAGGTGCTTTTTAATGTTTGGCTCCATGCCTTTGTTCTGTTATTCTGTCTCTGTGAAAAGCTCCTCCCTCATCTGTGCTTTCTGCAATCATACTCTATTTCAAGGTCCAGCTCAAGTTCCATGTCTTGCATGAAACCATTTCTTATCCTTCTAGCTATCTCCCAAGTTTGAATAGTTTCTTCTTCTAACTCCTCACTTTGTCTTTTTTCTCTACTATATTGTTAGCTTCCTGTGGGTCAGCCTCTTCGTATTTCTTATGGTATCTTTAACCACATATCCTTAATTACTTTTTAGCCATTTTATACTGAGGAATTTTATGAATATCTTGGCTTTGATCTTTTGCTTCTGGATCCTCTTTAGACCCTCAGGTTTGTTTATTTATCTCTAAATGTTTTAATTCTAGTGCTAGGTCTTCTGGGTTCTAGGACAGCTGGATAGAACTGTGTGTTAAGACTTTTCATTGTACATTAACTGCTTATGTGGACTCAGTCAAATGTGTTGATTAAAGGCATGCATTTTGGAATCAGACAGAACCAAGCTCTAGCCCCAGCTCTGTTTTCTCTTGAAAAAGTTACTTAACCTCTCTAAGCCTTAGTTTCATCATCTTTAAGTTAGGCTAAAAATACTACCTCCTGCTGACAGGTTTTGTGAGAATTAAAGTATTTAGCATAGTGCCTAAAACATAAAAGTGTGCAATAAATGTTAAATTCTTTGTCTTTACCTGTCCCTTCTTTTCCTCTCCCTTCTCCTTTTCCTTCCCTCTTTTATTTTTACTCCCTAATCCCACTTCCTTTTTCTTCTCCATGAAATATCATTACTGTTTATGAAATTAGTCTGTTTTGCTAATATCCAGCTTCTTTTAGGATTTTTTTTTTGGATTCAGAAGTTATGGGCAAATTAATAATTTTTCATGTGTTAATGTGGCAGGTCACCATAAATAAATTGCCTCGTGATGGGAATTTTGTCATTCTGGTACTTTCAGTCATACTCAATTCTTAGCTGTATATAGGTGTTGCATTGATGAAAACCACTTTTTTAGGGGAAAGGCATCAAAATCTGTGGCTTATTTGTAGCACTATTGTGTTCTCTTACATAGTAATGTAATACTAACCTAAATCTTAATGTATTTTCTCTAATTTATAGCAAAGAATTTTTTTTTTTTTTTTGAGACAGAGTTTTGCTCTTGTTGCCCAGGCTGGAGTGCAATGGCGTGATCTCGGCTCACCACAATCTCTGCCTCCCAGGTTCAAGCAATTCTCCTGCCTCAGCCTCCTGAGTAGCTGGGATTACAGGGATGCACCACCATGCCCAGCTAATTTTGTATTTTTAGTAGAGATGGGGTTTCTCCATGTTGAGACTGGTCTCGAACTCCTGACCTCAGGTGATCCTCCCGCCTCAGCCTCCCAAAGTGCTGGGATTACCGGCATGAGCCACCGCGCCTGGCAGCAAAGAAAATTTTTAACTCTCAAAATCAATGGCTTATTCGTAGCACTATTATATTCTCTTATGTAGTAATGTAATACTAACCTAAATCAATATATTTTCTTTACTTTGTAGCAAAGAAAATTTTTAACTGTCTTTGTGCTTTTTTGAGAAAATGGACATTGATGTAAAATGAGGAAGTATGCCCCCCCCAATAAAGCAAGTATACAAAAATCAGTGTTTTAAAATATAGACAGTTTTTAGATAAGAAAAGGAGATGAGAGAATAAGCAAAATAGGTAAGTTTCCCAATAACATTGTCTTCTCATTCTATTTTATGCAGAATATCTTTACTTTAATCTTTGATTCCTGCTTATAAGGATGGATGTTCATGCAGCCAGTGAATAAGGAGCAGAGGATTCTGCTACATGAGGACCGGGAGGCTCAGTTTGAATAAATCATGTGGACATTCTTTATTTGTCCAATCATTATTTATTCAATATCTAGTACCCAGGAAATGCACAGCTGGGATAATACAAAAATGATTAAGAAATTGTTTCCTTTAGAACATATAGTGAATTAAGTATGAGAGAAAACATGTCTAGGTAATATTTAAGACAAACTATGGAAATATAAAATAATAGTTTGCAGAGGAAAGAGTGATTAAATTAATTTGCTGTTAAGAAAGCTGTTTGCTATATTTTATATTTGTTTATATTTCTGTAAAAAGAAAGGAAGTAAGTAATAGGTTAACTGAACGTGAGATGATTATGATAAGATTCTCAGTCTTAGTTGATCCATAACTGTCATCACAGTTTTAGTAGGGGCTTTTCTAGCTGCTGTATATATTCATCTCTCTAGACATGAGACGTTTGTTCTCTAGGCATCTGGCCTCTCTTAAGCTTTCTCAATTATAACACTCACTAAAACTTTTTTTTTTTTTAACTTTTATTTTAGTTTCAGGGGTACATGTGCAGGTTGGATCTATAGATAAATTGTGTATCATGGGGGTTTTATGTACATATTATTTTGTCACCCAGGTAAGTAGCATAGTATCTACTAGGTAATTTTTTGATCCTCACCCTCTTCCCACCCTCCACCCTCAATTAGGCCTCAATGTCTATTGTTTCCTTCTTGGCATCCATGTGTACTCAATATTTAGCTCCCACTTATAAGTGAGAATATGCAGTGTTTGGTTTTCTGTTCTTGTGTTAGTTCACTTAGGATAATGGCCTCCAGCTCCATGTTGCTGTAAAGGACATGATTTTGTTTTTTTTTTATGGCTGCATACTATTCCATGGTGTATATGTACCACATTTTCTTTATCCAGTCTACCACTGATGCTCATTTAGGTTAATTACATGTCTTTCCTTTGGTGAATAGGGCTGCATTGAACATACATGTGCATGGGTCTTTATGGTAGAAGAGTTTATATTCCTTTGGGTATATACCCAATAATGGGATTGCTGGATGGAATGTTAATTCTGTTTTAAGTTCTTTGAGAAATTGCTAAACCGCTTTCCATAGTGTCTGAGCTAATTTACATTCCCACCAGCAGTATATAAGCATTCCCTTTTATCTGCAGTCTTGCCAGCATCTCTTGTTTTTTTGACATTTTAATAATAGCCATTCTTACTGGTGTGAGCTGGTATGTCATTGTGATTTTGATTTGCATTTCTCTGGTGATTAGTGATGTTGAGCATTTTTTCATATGCTTCTTTGCCGTATATATGTCTCATTTTGAAAAATGTTTATGTCTTTTGCTCACATTTTAATGGGTTTTTTTTGCTTGTAGATTTAAGTTTCTTGTAGATTCTGAATATTAGACCTTTGTCAGATGCATAGTTTGCAAATATTTTCTCCCATTTTGTGAGCTGTCTGTTTACTCTGTTGATAAGTTTCTTTTGCTTTGCAGAAACTTTTTAATTAAGTCCCATTTGTCAATTTTAATTTTTGTTGCAGTTGCTTTTAGCATCTTCATCATAAATTCTTTGCCAGTGCCTAGTCTATAGTAGTGTTTTCTAGTTTATCTTTCAGGATTTTTATAGTTTTAGGTTTTACATTGAAGTTTTTAATCCATCTTGAGTTGACTTTTATATATGGTGTAAGGAAGAGGTCTAGTTTCAGTCTTCTACATACAGCTAGCTACTTATCCCAGCACCATTTATTGAATAGGGAATCCTTTCTCCATTGCTTGTTTTTGTCAGCTTTGTTGAAGATCAGAGGGTTGTAGGTATGTGGCTTTACTCTATTCTGTACCATTAATCTGTATGTCTGTTTTTGTACCAGTACCATGCTGTTTTGGTTACTGTAGCATTATAGTATAGTTTGAAGTCTGGTAATGTGTTTGCTCCAGCTTTGTTCTTTTTGCTTAGAATTGCAATTGTTATTTGGGCTCTTTTTTGGTTCCATATGAATTTTAGAATAGTTTTATTTTTCTAATTCTGTGAAGAATGTCATTGGTAGTTTGATAGAAATAGGATTGAATCTGTATATTGCTTTGGGTAATATGGTCATTTTAACAATGTTGACTCTTCCTATCCATGAGCTTGGGATGCTTTTCTATTTGTTTGTGTCATCTCTGATTTCTTTGAGCAGTGCTTTGTAATTCTAGTTGTAGAGATTTTTTTACCTCCTTGGTTAGCTATATTCCTAAGTATTTTTATTCTTTTTGTGTCTATTGTGAGTGGGATTGTGTTCTTGATTTGGCGCTCAGCTTGGACATTATTGGTGTATAGAAATGCTACTGATTTTTTTACATTGATTTTGTATCCTGAAACTTTGCTGAAGTTGTTTATTAGATCTAGGAGCTTTTGGGCAGACTATGGGGTTTTCTAGGTAAAAAAGAATATTGTCTGCAAACAGAGATAGTTTGACTTTCTCTCTTCCTATTTGGACGTCTTTTATTTATTTCCCTTGCCTGATTTCTCTGGCCAGGACTTCCAATACAGTGTTAAATAGGAGTGGTGAGAGTGAGCAGACTTGTCATGTTCCAGTTCTCGAGGGAAATGCTTTTGGTTTTTGCCTGTTCAGTATGATGTTGGCTGTGGGTTTGGCATAGATGGCTCTTATTATTTTGAGGTAAGTTCCTTTAGTGCCTAGTTTGTTGAGGATTTTTAACATGAAGGGATGCTGGATTTTATTGAAAGCCTTTTCTGCATCTATTGATATGATCATGTGGTTTTTGTTGTTAGTTCTCTTTGTGTGATGAATCACATTTATTGATTTGCGTATATTGAACCATTCTTGCATCCTAGGGATAAAACCTACTTGATCAGATTGCAGTGAATTTGTTTTTGATGTGCTGCTGGATTCGGTTTGCTAATTTTTTTTGAGGATTTTTGCATTTATGTTCATCAAGGATATTGGCTTGTAGGTTCCATTTCTTCTAGGTTTTCTAGTTTATATGCGTGGAGGTGTTCATAATAGTCTTTTTTTTTTTTGTCTTTTTGTGGGGTTGGTGTTAATGTTATATTTGTCATTTCTGATTCTTTATTTGGATTTTCTTTTTTTCTTTATTAGTCTAGCCAGTGGTCTTTTGTTGTTGTTGTTGTTTTTCAGACGGAGTCTTGCTTTGTTGCCCAGGCTGGAGTGTAGTGGCATGATCCCGGCTCACTGCAAACTCCACCTCCCGGATTCACGCCATTCTCCTGCCTCAGCCTCTGGAGTAGCTGGGACTACAGGCACCTGCCACCACACCCGGCTAATTTTGTTTTTGTATTTTTGGTAGAGACGGAGTTTCACTGTGTTAGCCAGGATGGTCTCGAGCTCCTGACCTCATGATCTGCCCACCTTGGCCCCCCAAAGTGCTGGCACTACAGGTGTGAGCCACCGCGCCTGGCCGCCAGTGGTCTGTCTGATTTATTCTTTCAAATAACCAACTTGTGGTTTCACATGAAAACTTATATTAATTATAGATCTAGTAGGAACAAACATGTCTAGGCCAGTGATGTAATTATTTTGATTACATACTGCAGTTGATTTAAAAAAATTAGTGTGCATTTTAATAGATAGGCTTATTTTTCTCTAATTACACACACTTATTGTATATTAGTATATGATGCACCTCATAAAACATACACAAAACTAGATATCAAAAAAGGAAGAAGTATTGGTGAGATAAAGTCTTTAAAAATGTTTTGGTCAGTAATGATAGTATAATGGAGTCTAACTACTATTATTTATTATCTCAAAGCACAATATATATTTAGGGTGAGATTCCCTGTTAAGGATAGTAAGATGCAAGTCCATAATTCAAATAAACTTGATAATTTCTTCACTGCTCTAGGCATGCCCTCTGGGGCACAAGTCTCTGAAACTCTCATCTAAAGACATTTATTCTTGGGAGTGTTTCTGAATCTGTTCCTTTGTGGGAGGCTGCCCAATTCGCAAAAAGAAAAACAAATGTGTATATATATTTAAAACAGATATATATTATATATATCACCGTTTTAGGATAGGACAACTTCACACTGTAATTAAAAAATCACAACAGTGGCCAGGTGCGGTGGCTCACACCTGTAATCCCAGCACTTTGTGAGGCCAAGGCAGGCAGATCACGAGGTCAGGAGTTCGAGACCAACCTTGCCAACATGGTGAAACCCCATCTCTACTAAAAATACAAAAATTAGCCAGGCATGGTGGCGCGCCCCTGTAATCCTAGCTACTTGGGAGGCTGAGGCAGGAGAATTGCTTGTACCCGGGATGCGGAGGTTGCAGTGAGCCGAGATCATGCCACTGCACTCCAGCCTGGGTGACAGAGCAAGACTATGTCTCAGAAAAAAAAAATCACAGCAGTATATTTTTTCTAAGTCTATCCTTCCTCCACTTCTAAAGCCAGTTATAAGAGAATCTAGTAAGGAAAACAATTTTGCAGGGTATGGGAATATTATTGTTATTTGTACTTGAAGCAGTCAGACATGGAAGATGTTACCTACTTCTGTTTTGGAGATGAAAATGTATTATAATGTTAATCATGTAAAGCTATTTCTACTTTTATTGGTTATGTTGGATATATAGTTTCAGAAATCTGACAATGACTTTATCTTACAGATCACTTTAGTTTCTTTAAAATGACAGCAGAGGGCACTATGGTATTTAGTTTTCCAAAGCCAGTTTTAAAATTGGAAAATTGTTGCCGTTTTAATGTGTAATGCAGTGTATCTATTCAACTAGTTGAATGAATAGCTATGAAACTTTTTGTTCTTTGCTTTTTCGCTATGTTAGGAGTATAAAAATTTTGTTGAGTATTGGTAAAGTTGAGGTGCACTATTTTTCTGGGTTCCACATTTGCTTTTGTTTAGTACTCTTTAAAAAGAGTACTTGTAAATCTGTTCACTAATCTTTAAAGTTTACTTATTTGAATCACCTTGATTAAAATCAGTACTGTGAGAAAAAAGCTTTCAGTGAATACTATATAAGAAATTTAATTAAAGCTTTGAAAGATGTTTTTGTAGGTCCTAGCATCTCTAGTCATATGTCAGATATAATTTTATTAGCCCACAGGCTGTCAGAGATAGTATGCCCAGAGTGATACACATTACCTTTGTATTACAGCATTTGTTTAGGAAGCAAGTCAGTCTTAGTCTGACAGGAAGCCCATGTATTTATTTCTACATCCTTAATGAGAAAAGAAGAAAAAGCTTATTTCACAGAATTTCCTTGGGGAAATGATTTGAAGGTTTCATTTATATTTTAAGAATGTAATTACATTAATTGGGTTGTATAGGTTTTAAAGAAGATAAACCCCCATGAGCGGAAAAATACATTGTAAGTACATTATAAATATAGAAAAGGGAAAAATCTCAGCACCTATTTTGGTCAGTCTGTTATAAATTAGCTCAAAATAATAGCCAGAATGTTTGCCTGTAATGCAGTAGTTATTCCCCAGAACTCTCTTGTTGCCTTATTGTTACCAGTTTTGTTCGGAAGGAAATTGAAAATCTGTGACATGCCCAAGGTCACATAGCAAGACAATAACATTGGTAGTGACATTATAATAGTTATTCCCCAAACCTATACCCAGTTGACCAGTGTATATTTCTTTAGATGTTAGTTTTTATTTCTCATATCTATATAAATTCTAGAAGTAGCTTGATTTAAAAAAATGAATATTCATTATTTACAAATAATCAGTTTTGATGTATAGTTATGTGATATTTTTTGCCTGTCAAGTATAGTAGTTCATAGGAAGCAAGGAACTTTTTTTTTTTAAGAGATAGGGGTCTTGCTGTGTTGTCCAGGCTGGAGCATAGTGGCTATTCACTGGGTGTACTACTGCAGCCTCAAAGTGGGCTCAAGTGATCCTCCTGCCTTAGCCTCCTGAGTAGCTGCACCCTGCTATGTGCCTGGAGAAGCAAGGAACTTTTAAAAAATTATTTCTGGCACAGTGAGAACAAATAAGCTCCATGAGGGTAGGAATCTTTGTTCATTTTATTGTCCCAAGTGCCTAATATCTGGCACATAGGTATGCAGTAAATATTTGAATAAAAATTTGTTGAATTTATAAATTATTCAGTCCATTATTAATTTAAATATTTAAACCTTCTAGAGAGATTTTAGAATGAGGAGAGCAGTTACTCTGCACTTACCCACTAGTTTAGGAAGAGATGGTTTAACAGTTGGTCAGCTAATCACCATTACCATGCATGCAGAGCATTGTCGGGGAGGAAAGATTGATAGTAAGGTAATAAAGCAGAAATGCGTCCTATAAAGTAACTTGCTAAATATAAAGCTAGTTGAGATGTTTTAAAGAGCTACAGTTTTATTAGTTTGAAGTAATTATAATTAAAATTAGGTTAATAAAGAGAATATGCTTTAAAGAAAATAGAAAATGTTTTGTGAGCATATAAAATCATGAGTTAAAGCAATTAGTTTTAGGTTAAATCACGCTTATAGTGTTTACACATAAATTGCTTAGCTATTTTTTTAGTAACTGTTTTCTTCAGTAAATATTTTTGTCTTTTATGTGCGATCACTTATCAAAATGATCACAAAATATAATAAAGGAAGACCTGACACTCTGAATTTCATTTGTAATACAAATGAATTACTTAAGTACCAGAGAGGGCATAAAGGAGAAATTAAACTTTGATATATAAAAAAAAATTAACGAATGGGATAGAAAATTGTATAGGAGGAGGAAAGCATTCAAAGGTTTAGAGAAGACGGAATGTAAAGATATTCCTTCAGGCTGGGCACGGTGGCTCACGCCTGTAACTTCAGCACTTTGGGAGGCCGAAGCAGGTGGATCACTTGAGGCCAGGAATTTGAGAAACTTCCTCTCTACAAAAAAAATCCAAAAATAACATTAATTATTCAAATGCAAAAATTAGCCAGATGTGGTGGCGCACACCTGTAACCTCAGCTACTCACGAGGCTGAGGCATGAGAATTGCTTGAATTGGGAGGCAGAGGTTGCAGTAAACTGAGATCATGCCACTGCACTCCAGCCTGGGTGACAGAGTGACACCTGTCTCAAAAAAAGAAAAAAATCCTTTATGTATTCAGCAATATCTATTGAGCACCTACTATGCCAGGTGCTGGGGATATAGCAGTGAAAAAGGTAGGCTAAGTCCTTGCCTCCCTGTAGCTTACATTTTAGGGAAGGAAACCCACATTCAGCTATCACAATGTCAAATAGTAGTAAAATGCTGTGAAGAAAAATCAGTCAGAATAAGGGGATAGAGAGTGATAGTGAGAGAAAAGGTGGATGATTCGATTGATTGATTGATTGATTGCCAGGGTTTTTCTCTCTCTGTTGCCCAGGCTGGAGTACAGTGGTGTGATCATAGCTCACTGCATCCTCAAACACCTGGGTATGAGCAGTCTTCCTGTTTCAGCCTCCCAAGTAGCTGGGACTACAGCTGTGCACCACCGTGTCTGGCTAATTTTTAAATTTTTAGTAGAGATGAGGTCTTGCTATGTTTCCTAGGCTGATCTCGAATTCCTGTGCTCAAGTGATCCTTTCTCCTCAGCTTCCCAAAATTCTGAGATTACAGGCATGAGCCACCATGCCTTGCCTTGGATTATTTTAGAATGGGGCATTGGAGCAAAGACCTGGTCTAAGTGAATCTTTAAGCTCTGCAGATATCTGGGATAAGATACCAGGCAGAGCACCAGTTGCTAGACACTCAGGTGCATAAGACTACTTTAGGCCACACCTAATACCAGAAAGATATAGGCCAGGAGCCACAAATTTGCATTTGTGGCATTGTAGACCAACCTTAGATGACCCTTTTCTGCTGGCATCCTTGTGGCAGTCTGGCATAGCAGTCCAGCTCAGGTGGAAGGTGATATGTTCTGCACTAGGCAGATAAGGTAGCCTAATAACTTTATGCCCTCAGGAGCCGACATCTTTTGTAACAACTCTCTAGCAAGTTTCTACGGTTCCAATTTAGGGAAGTCCAAAGTATGGTGTCCCCATAGGGTCTTTATAGGTCTCTAGTCCATATGCAATCTACCAGTCAGTTGTCATTTAAATCACATACAGTGTTGCTTAGCAATATAGTTATCATGTTGCCAGGGTAACAGAGCTCGTTAGTTAAGGGAAGGTCAAATTTTCATGCAGGGGGAAGGGTTTTGGGTAAGCCATTTTGTCCATAGCTTTGTTGTTTATTATTCTTTGATTACTACTTCTCACAAAAGTTCATCAAGCTTTGCCAACCTTCAGATGTAGACAGGAATGGGTAAGTGGGCAGGATGTAGATACAAATGAATTCAAGTCACTTGAAAAATAAAACCCACTGGGGCGGACACCTCTAGAGCCTTGCACATCAAACTGTGGTCTTTACATTCTTCACCCCCTCACTCCTTACTCACTAGCAGCATCATCACCACCTAGGAATTTGTTAGAAATGCACATTCTCAGGCTTACTGAATCAGAAGCTCTGAGGGCTGGGGCTCAGCTGTCTAGTTTAATGAGTCCTCTAGGTGATTCTGATAACAGCAAAAGTTTGGGAATCACTGTACTAGGGGATACAAAAATTAAATGAAAACTCTGCTCTTAGAGGGTTCGTCATCTAGAAGTGAGAGGAAGATGTGAAAACAAAATTTTGTCATATGATGTGGTCACGTGTTTAAATGGAAGTATTAATAGGAATCTAAAGGAAATATATACGACTAAAATAAAAGAAAGTGAATTCAGCCCTGGGAGTAACAGAGACGTGCAAACAAGATGAGAGGCGTTGTCTTGGAGCGTAAGCAATGTGGTCCTGGTTAGATACTGTACTTAAAATAATATTGTAAATATTGCAGATTTATGGGTTAAAGACTGCTGTTGTGGGCTGAGAATCTAACCACTTCCAGACAAACAACTTTTAAATAGACTTTTGGAGTAGAGTTTCTAAATGTTCTTAAATGTTCCTGTCAGGCCTTTGAGCCCAAGCCTGCATGTTTACATCCAGATGGCATGAAGCAAGTGAAGAATCACAAAAGAAGTGAAAATGGCCAATTCCTGCCCTAACTGATGACATTACCTTGTGAAATTCCTTCTCCCGGCTCAGACACTCCCCCACTGAGCACCTCATGACCCCCGCCCCTGCTTGCCGGAGAACAACCCCTTTGACTGTAATTTTCCACTTACCTACCCAACTCCTATAAAATGGCCCCACCCCTATGTCCCTTTGCTGACTCTTTTTGGACTCAGCCTGCCTGCACCCAGGTGATTAAAAAGCTTTATTGCTCACACAAAGCCTCTTTGGTGGTCTCTTCACACGGACGCACGTGACATTTGGTGTCGAAACATTTGGTGCCGTGACTCGGATTGGGGGACCTCCCTTGGGAGATCAATCCCCTGTCCTCCTGCTCTTTGCTCCGTGAGAAAGATCCATCTACGACCTCTGGTCCTCAGACCAACCAGCCCAAGGAACATCTCACCAATTTTAAATTGGGTAAGCGGCGTCTTTTTACTGTCTTCTCTGTCCTCTCACTATCCCTCAACCCCTTTCTCCTTTCAATTTCTGCGCCACCTTTCAATCTCTCCCCTCCCTTAATTTCAGTTCCTTTCTTTTTCTGGTAGAGACAGAGGAGACGCGTTTTATCCGTGAACCTAAAACTCCGGTGCCAGTCACAGACTTGGGAAGACAGTCTTTCCTTTGTGTTTAATCACGCGGGGACACCTGCCTGATTATTCAGCCACATTTCAGAGGTGTCTGATCACCATGGGGACGCCTGCCTTGATCCTTCACCTTGGTGGCAAGCACTACCTCCCCGAGGCGGGGCAAGTACCCTCCCACCCCTTCTCTCCATGTCTCTACCCTCTCTTTTCTCTGGGCTTGCTTCCTTCACTGTGGGCAACCTTCCACCCTCCATTCCTCCTCCTTCTCCCTTAGCCTGTGTTCTCAAAAACTTAAAACCTCTTCAACTCACACCTGACCTAAAACCTAAATGCCTTATTTTCTTCTGCAACACCGCTTAACCCCAATACAAACTTGACAGTGTTTCCAAATAGCCAGAAAATGGCGCTTTTGATTTCTCCATCCTACAAGATCTAGATAATAATTCTCGTAAAATGGGCAAATGGTCTGAGGTGCCTGACGTCTAGGCATTCTTTTTCACATCAGTCCCTTTCTAATCGCTGCTCCCAATGCAACTCGTCCCAAATCTTTCTTCTTTCTCTCCTGTCTGTTCCTTCAGTCTCCACCCCAAGCTCTGAGTCCTTTGAATCCTCCTTTTCTACAGACCTATATGACCTCTCCCTTCCTCCCCAGGCTGCCCCTCGCCAGGCTGAGCCAGGTCCCACTTCTTCCTCGGCTTCTGCTCCTCCACCCTATAATCCTTCTCTCACCTCCTCTCCTCACACCCGGTCCGGCTTACAGTTTCATTCTGTGACTAGCCCTCCCCCACCTGCCCAACAATTTCCTCTTAAAGAGGTGTCTGGAGCTAAAGGCATGGTCAAAGTTAATGCTCCTTTTTCTTTATCCAGCCTCTCCCAAATCAGTTAGTGTTTAGGCTTTTTTTCATCAAATATGAAAACCCAGCCCAGTCCATGGCTTGTTTGGCAACAACCCTTAGAGACTTTACCTTCCTAGACCCAGAAAGGCCAGAAGGCCGTCTTATTCTCAATATGCATTTTATTACCCAATCTGCTCCTGACGTTTAAAAAAAGCTCCAAAACTTAAATTCCAGCCCTCAAACCCCACAACAGGATTTAATTAACCTTGCCTTCAAGGTGTACAATAATTAAAAAGAGGCAGCCAAGCAGCAATGTATTTCTGAGTTGCAATTACTTGCCTCTGCTGTGAGAGAAACCCCAGCCACATCTCCAGCACAGAAGAACTTCAAAACGCCTAAGCCACAGTGGTCAGGCATTCCTTCAGGACCTCCTCCCCCAGGATCTTGCTTCAAGTGCCGGAAATCTGGCCACTGGGCCAAGGAATGCCTGCAGCCCGGGATTCCTCCTTAGCCATGTCCCATCTGTGCGGGACCCCACTGGAAATCGAACTGTCCAACTTGCCCGGCAGCCACTCCCAGAGCCCCTGGAATTCTGGCCCAAGGCTCTCTGACTCCTTCCCCAATCTTCTCGGCTTAGCAGCTGAAGACTGACACTGCCTGATTGCCTCAAAAGCCTCCTGGACCATCACAGGCGCTTGAGGTAACTCTTACAGTGGAGGGTAAGGCTGTCCCCTTCTTAATCAATACAGAGACTACCCACTCCACATTACCTTCTTTTCAAGGGCCTGTTTCCCTTGCCTCCATAACTGTTGTAGGTATTGATAGCCAGGCTTCTAAACCTCTTAAAACTCCCCAACTCTGGTGCCAACTTAGACAATATTCTTTTTTTTTTTTTTTGGAGATGGAGTCTCACTCTGTCACCGAGGCTGGAGTGCAGTGGCATGATCTCGGCTCAATACAAGCTCCGTCTCCTGGGTTCACACCATTCTCCCACCTCAACCTCCTGAATAGCTGGGACGACAGGCGTCCGCCACCATGCCCGGCTAATTTTTTGTATTTTTAATAGAGACGGGGTTTCATCATGTTAGCCAGGATGGTCTCGATCTCCTGACCTCGTGATCTGCCCGCCTTGGCCTCCCAAAGTGCTGGGATTACAGGCGTGAGCCATCGCGCCCGGCCGCTTAGACAATATTCTTTTGTGCACTCCTTTTTAGTTATCCCCACATGCCCAGTTCCCTTATTAGGTCTAGGCATTTTAACTAACTTATCTGCTTTCCTGACTATTCCTAGGCTACAGCCACAACTCATTGCCGCCCTTTTCCCCAGTTCAAAGCCTCCTTCACATCCTCCCCTTGTGTCTCCCCATCTTAATCCACAAGTATGAGACACCTCTATTCCTACCTTGGCGAATGATCATGCACCCCTTAACATCCCATTAAAACCTAATCACCCTTACCCCACTCAATGCCAATATCCCATCCCACAGCATGCTTTAAAAGGTTAAAGCCTGTTATCACTCACTTGCTACAGCATGGGCTTCTAAAGCATATAAACTCTCCTTACAATTCTCCCATTTTACCCGTCCAAAAACCAGACAAGTCTTACAGGTTAGTTTAGGATGTATGCCTTATCAACCAAATTGTTTTGCCTGTCCACCCTGTAGTGCCCAACCCGTACACTCTTGTCCTCAATACCTCCCTCCACAACCCATTTTTCTGTTCTGGATCTCAAGCATGCTTCCTTTACTATTCCTTTGCACCCTTCATCCCAGCCTCTCTTTGCTTTCACTTGGACTGACCCTGACACCCATCAGTCTCAGCAACTTACCTAGGCTGTACTGCCACAAGGCTTCAGGAACAGCCCCCATTACTTCAGTCAAGCCGTTTCTCATGATTTACTTTCTTTCCATCCATCTGCTTCTCACTTTATTCAATATTTTGACAACCTTCTACTTTATAGCCCCTCCTACAAATCTTCCCAAAAGGACACCCTTCTGCTCCTCCAACATCTGTTCTCAAAAGAATATCGCGTATCCTCCTTCAAAGCCCAAATTTCTTCCTCATCTGTTACCTATCTCGGCATAATTCTTAATAAAAACACACGTTCTCTCCCTGCTGAGTCTGGCTAATCTCCCAAACCCTAACCCCTTCTACAAAGCAACAACTCCTTTCCTTCCTAGCATGGTTAGGTACTTTCACCTTTGGATACCTGGTTTTGCCATCCTGACTAAACCGTTATATAAACTCACAAAAGGAAACTTAGCTGACCTCATAGATCCTAAATCCTTTCCCCACTCCTCTTTCCTTTCCTTAAAAACAGCCCTAGAAGCTGCTTCCACACTAGCTCTCCCTAACTAATCCCAACCCTTTTCATCACACACAGCCGAAGTGCAGGGCTGTGCGGTCAGAATTCTTACACGAGAGCCGGGACCGTGCCCTGTAGCCTTTCTGTCCAAACAACTTGACCTTACTGTTTTAGGCTGGCCCCCACATTATTCCTGATACCACACCTGACCCCCATGACCGTGTCTCTCTGATCCACCTGGCATTCACTCCATTTCCCCATATTTCCTTTTTTCCTGTTCCTCGCCCTGATCACAGTTTGTTTTTGTTTTTGTTTTTTTGAGATGGAGTCTTGCTTTGTCGCCCAGGCTGGAGTGCAGTGGCATGATCTCGGCTCACTGCAAGCTCCGCCTCCCGGGTTCATGCCATTCCCTGGCCTCAGCCTCCCGAGTAGCTGGGACTACAGGCACCTGCCATCATGCCCAGCTAATTTTTTTTTTTTGTATTTTTAGTAGAGACGGGATTTCACCGTGTTAGCCAGGAAGGTCCCTAACTCCTGACCTTGTGATCCGCCCGCCTCGGCCTCCCCAAGTGCTGGGATTACAGGCGTGAGCCACCGTGCCTGGCCCACAGTTGGTTTATTAATGGCAGTTCCACCAGGCCTAATCGCCACTCACCAGCTAAGGCAGGCTATGCTATAGTATCTTCCACATCTGTCAACACTCTATGTTGCCCCAATAACATTTTACCTAAAAGGTTGATTTCTAACCTTTAGTAGATGAACTACCTATTACAATATGTTTTTATAATATATATTATCATTCATCAACTGTGTTATGCAACATTTGTTATTAAAGTGAGTCTAACTTCAATTCATTTTGGGGATTTTTAGAACTATACAAAACCACAATATAACTGAAGTTCCTCAATAGTATCACAAAATCAACTTATTTGAACTGCCCTTTTTAACTAACTTTTACAGATAAAAGTTAGGACTTTTATCAGGAAGGGGTCAAGGAAAATTTTCTGTTTCACCAGTACTTTTTGAGGCTGAGGTGGGCGGATCACTTGAGGTCAGGAGTTGGAGACCAGCTTGGCCACAGTGGTGAAAACCTCTCTCTACTGAAAATATAAAAAATTAGCTGGACATGGTGATGTGTGCCTGTAATCTCAGCTATTCAGGAGGGTGAGACACGAGAATCGATTGAATCCGGGAGGCAGAGGTTGCAGTGAGCTGAGGTTGTGCCACTGCACTCCAGCCTGGGTGACAGAGTGAGATTCTGTTTTGTTTGTTTGTTTGTTTTTAAAGATTAAAGCTAATGTTTGTAGACTTACAGCTTTTCTTCAGTCAAAATTTGAATAGATTTATTAAAAAAAATTCAAAGTCAAACTCTACGCCACCCACCACATTGAAATACTGTTAGCATAGAGATACTTTATTTAAATTTGCCTGGTTATGTTGGAGAAACATGTTTTTACTTGGTTCTTCTGTCCTATGATGTATTTATTCTTTGAATCATTTTAGTTTTTGGTTTTGATTAACTTAATAGAAAAAATCAGAATCTTGTTTTTTAGAATTTGAATGTACCTCATCCTGTTCGTCTTTCTACTGAGTGAGGAATCCTTTCTTATAGCAGTCCTCGATCTGTTTGTCATTGCACCCTGTTTCATCAGTTGGTGTCTGTCCCTCTTTTGTGTTTACTCTTGTGACCACAGAAAGACTTTCCATCTCAAAAGTCTCCTCATATTCCTGAGAGGAAATCCAGTGTGGGGCAGAACAATCATTGGAAATCATCTCAGAAGTCACTGGAAATCAGGTGTATTGATTTTCCTTGGGTTAAACTTCCATTCCAGGTTCAGTGGGGTTGGAAAGAGGAGGTGGAGTCATGTATAATATGATTTTACTTCTGCCTAAGATATCTAGATAATTTCTTCATCCAGAGCATAGATTTGGCAGTTTCTTGCAGAATGAGAGGGTGTGTTTAACAGATGTTTGAGCCAATTTACCCACACTGTATGGTTTATTAATAAGCATTTCTTAATCTCAGTCTAAAATTCCACAATAAGTAAAATTGAGGAAAGAGTTAACAGTGATCAGCTTGTATGTATGGTACTGGAAATTCCCTTTAATATAACATTTATTTGTATACTATTGTAATGGCATATAACATCTGCCTGTGATCGTTTGTGAAAAATTTACTCCCATATCTGGGATCTGGCCGCTTAATGAATTTCTTTCTTTCTTTCTTTTTTTGTTTTTTTGTGTTTTTTTTTTGAGATGGAGTTTCGCTCTGTCGCCCAGGCTGGAGTGCAGTGGCACAATCCTGGCTCACTGCAACCTCCATCTCCTGGGTTCAAGCAACTCTCCTACCTCAACTTCCCGAGTTGCTGGGATTACAGGCACCCACCACCACGCCCAGCTAATTTTTGCATTTTTATTAGAGTTGGGGTTTCACCACATTGGCCAGGCTGGTCTTGAACTCTTGACCTCAGGTGATCTGCCCACCTCAGCCTCCCAAAGTGCTGGGATTACAGGCATGAGCCACTGTGCCTAGTCATGAATTTCATATTATAAATGCATATACCATATATAGTGTTTAATGGTAAAATACAAATGTTTATTCATACATTACCTTTGGAAGGACATAAAAAACCAGTCATTGGTTGCCCCTAAAGGAAGAGAATCCTGTAGGCTGGAGGACAGAGATAGGAGGTATACCCTTTAATTCTAATTGAACTTTATATTGTGTGTAAGAGTTACCTAAACAGTAGTAAAGCACTAAAATGTAAGTAAAATAAAAATGACAAACAGTAAGAAAAGGTAAGTTAAATGGAAAAGGCAAATACTCTTCTAGTATAATTCTAGCCAAATATAATTTGGTGGCGTCTATTTGAGTTTCTTCTCACAATTGGTAAGTTCTCTATTATTGATTGATGGCTAAGTTTGATTAGCGTTTTTCTCTAGTTGGTAATTATATTCTAGTATTTTATCATCTTATTGTTTACTCAACTTAAAGTGATACAGAAGAGTTGCCAGGTTTCTCTTTGATATGAGATCTCTTCTTGATTTGGAATGCAAATCAGAAGTGTCATGTTTTGAATAAAGGGACCAGATGACTTATAGGTATTCTTTCTCTAAATATAACTAAGGTAAGATTTTTGTTTTGAGGTACTTAATCTATATAAGTGGTAAAGAATTTACTTGAATTTCTCCAAATTCTCATGTCTAAAGTCTGATTGATTAAATTCATTCTTGGTATTTCATTTTGAAAAGAATGTAGCTTTAGCAAACCTCTTTGTATAAATGCAGTGGGATTAAGGTCATTTAAAAAATTGTTATATCATTGTATTTTTAAGATTTACCAGTTTTATTTTTCTTTTTACCCTTTAGCCGGCCTCAGAAAGTGTGTTTGTGTCCATTTCTCCCAGCGCACCCTCTGCATATCTCTACCCACTTGTACATAATTCAGCATCCAGCAGAGGTAAGATTTTGTAAAATACAGGATTTCAAATAGAATATGAGTCCACAAGAGGAAACACGAAGATAAACATACTTATCCTTACCAGCTCTTTAGCATTTCTGAAAAGAAGTTGATGATAAATGCTTTCTCTTTTGGAAAAAATAGTTTCTTTTTAATTTCAACTGATAGTATAGAGTCTTATGCTCTAGAGAGAGATACCATTTCACAAAATCTATGTTATTGAATAGTATAGAAATTTAAAACTCCCAACAATTTTGTATGAAGAAAAAATGAGGTTTTGTGAATAAAGAGCTAAGAAAATCATTGCTTTTTAAATTTTGGTCATAGCTTATGTTTCTTGATGCTTGATGTCTTTTCTTGCTCCAGTAGAAGTAACTTTGGCATTTTACTCTTACAAAGTGAATGTATAAATAAATTTTTGGTTTATTTTAGATTAATAGAAGAAACATGTATATTTTATAATGCATGTTATATGTAAAGATTTTAAAATTAATACTTTCTTGTGCAGGTAAAATACATATGTGCCAGTGTGTATATGTGTTTGTAACTCTTGATTAGCTGCATAATGAAGAGGGGAGGAAGTTATAATTAATACAAAGCTACTCAATGCATACTATGAAATTACTTACTGTAAAATGCAGTTAAAACTCTTTCAGTATTTAGGAACTGAGGACATCATAGACGCAGTCAAGCTTTCTAAGAAGGAATAATTATTTTTTAAATTTCTCAAGTCTGGATCACTTGAAGACTTTAACAGAGGTATAAAAGAAATTAATCTTTTCTTTCTTTCAAATGATGAAACACTTATTTATTTATTTTTTGAGACAGTCTCCCTCTGTCACCCAGGCTGGAGTACAGTGGTACAATCTCAGCTCACTGCAATCTCTGCCTCCCGGGTACAAACAATTCTCATGCCTCAGCCTTGAAACATTTTTTCTTTTATTGCAAATTGTTAACTACTCCATTTGGTGGACAACCTTTTTCTCAGCCTTTTTTTTTTTTTTTTTTTTGAGACGGAGTCTCTGTTGCCCAAGCTGGAGTGCAGTGGCGTGATCTCAGCTCACTGCAAGCTCCACCTTCCAGGTTCATGCCATTCTCCTGCCTCGGCCTCCTGAGTAGCTGGGACTACAGGCGCCCACCACAACGCCCGGCTAACTTTTTGTATTTTTAGTAGAGACGGGGTTTCACCGTGTTAGCCAGGATGGTCTCGATCTCCTGACCTCATGATCCACCTGCCTCAGCCTCCCAAAGTGCTGGGATTACAGGCGTGAGCCACCGCACCTGGCCTAACCTTTTTCTCAGTCTTAGCAGCATCATGCTTTTGTCAGGATTATGACAATTTGGTCACTAGCAGTATTTTACTTCAGTTAAACTTAAAACATTGTACAGCTCAAATTTATGTAAACTGATAGCTTGCCGGCCACAGCAATTTTGGTTAACACCTGACTTTTGAGGCTGGGAGCGGTGGCTTATGCTTATAATTCCAGCACTTTGGGAGGCTGAAGAAGGAGGATAACTTGAGCCCACAAGTTTGAGACCAGCCTGGCAACATAGCGAGACCCCATCTCTATAAACAAATAAAAAAATTAGCCAAGTGTGGTGGTGCATGCCTATAGGCCTAGCTACTTGGGAGGCTGAGGTGGGAGGATCCCTTCTGTCCAGGAGTTTTAGGCTGCAATGAGCTATGATTGTGACATTGCACTCTAGCTTGGGCTGTACAGCAAGACCCTATCTTAAAAAAAAAACAAACCCAAACCACTTGACATTTGATGGCAAATACTGTGTTCATTTTGCAGTATACACAGTATGGTGCCTTTTCATTATTGTGTGGTTCCAGATATAAGATAGCTTTTTTAGTGTGGGTGTTTTCATTGATTTGTGGCAATATTAATGTTTTCTTTCTATTTTTTGTAGAGATAGGGTCTCACTATGTTGCCCAGGCTGGTCTTGAATTCCTGGCTTCGAGTGATCCTCCTGCCTCAGCCTCCCACAGTGCTAGGATTGCGGGCGTGAGCCATCATGCTTGGCCTTTTTTTTTAATGTTTTCAAATATCTTATTTTTAATTTATTTTTGACCATTATTAATCCATGGTTTAGATGATTCATTCATCACTGTGTGTGCTACAGATGTGTTTTATGCATGTAGAAATGCATCCATACAGTTTTTCCTTCTCAGCCAAGGAATTTTCTATTATTATTATTTTCTGTTTTTAAGAACGGGGTCTCGCTATATTGCCCAGGCAGGTCTCAAACCCATGGCTCAAGTTATCCTCCAACCTCTGCCTCCCTAAGAGCTGGGACTATAGGCGTGAACCACTGTGTCCAGCCATTCTCAGCAAAGGAATTTTCCAGTTTTCATCTAACTTATTAATACTGGGCTGCCTGTGCTTAACTTTAGCACACCATTTCCAATAAAAGGATTTGCTAGCCTACAGAATGAGAGAAAATTTTTGCAATCTACTCATCTGACAAAGGGCTAATATCCAGAATCTACAAAGAACTCAAACAAATTTACAAGAAAAAAACAAACAACCCCATCAAAAAGTGGGCAAAGGATATGAACAGACACTTCTCAAAAGAAGACATTTATGCAGCCAACAGACACATCAAAAAATGCTCTTCATCACTGGCCATCAGAGATATGCAAATCAAAACCACAATGAGATATCATCTCACACCAGTTAGAATGGCGATCATTAAAAAGTCAGGAAACAACAGGTGCTGGAGAGGATGTGGAGAAATAGGAACACTTTTACACTGTTGGTGGGACTGTAAACTAGTTCAACCATTGTGGAAGTCTGTGTGGCGATTCCTCAGGGATCTAGAACTAGAAATACCATTTGACCCAGCCATCCCATTACTGGGTGTATACCCAAAGGAATATAAATCATGCTGCTATAAAGACACATGCACACGTATGTTTATTGCAGCACTACTCACAATAGCAAAGACTTGGAACCAACCTAAATGTCCAACAATGATAGACTGGATTAAGAAAATGTGGCACATATACCCCATGGAATACTATGCAGCCATAAAAAATGATGAGTTCATGTCCTTTGTAGGGACATGGATGAAGCTGGAAACCATCATTCTTAGCAAACTATATCACAAGGACAAGAAAACCAAACACTGCATGTTCTCACTCACAGGTGGGAATTGAACAATGAGAACACTTGGACACAGGAAGGGGAACATCACACACCGGGGCCTGTTGTAGGGTGAGGGGTGTGGGGAGGGATAGCATTAGGAGATAGACCTAATGTAAATGACGAGTTAATGGGTGCAGCACACCAACATGGCACATGTATGCATATGTAACAAATCTGCACATTGTGCACATGTACCCTAGAACTTACAGTATAATAAAAATATATATATAATAAAAAAAAAGAAAAAAGGATTTGCTAGTTTTTGACTCTCCCATAAAAAAGTTATTAACCATTTAGATAGGCTCTAGGAGGGGGCTTTGGGAAAAGAAGACTTGGTGGAGTAGATGATATGGAGGTGATATGATGGAGCGTTTCAAAGAGTAGGTATACATACATGTAAAATTACCTAAGGGTAAAAATAGAAAAGCTATCTCAAAAATAACAGAAAGCTTTACAAGAAAATAATCTTATGTTAAAGGACTTGGCCTTTGTGAACAATGTGTATTTAGTCGTGAAGATGCAAACACTGTTTATTGACTTAACTAATAATATTAGATGTGAGAGGAAGGAGTGGTATTAGAAAGCTAAATCCTCATTTGTTATGAGAGGCAGTACTTAAGGGCTGTGGAGCTAGACTGCCTGAGTTCAAATTCTTAATAGTTCTATAAACTCTGAAACTTTGAGCAAGTTAATTAACATCTCTGTGTTTCAGTTTCCTCATTAGTAAAATGGATATGACAAAAGATATATTTCTCTCTCTCTGTGTATTGTACTTAGAATTGTGTGCCTTAATATTAGCTGTTATGATGATGATAATTGGTAGTTTTTGGATAATATCTAAAATCGATAAATCAAGAAATAGAAAAACAACATATATTGTATGGTTATATGGAGATAACTACCAGAAGAAATAGCCAAAAGAGTTAAAGTGATTGCCTCCAGGACGTGGTACTGGGGAGTACATCTGGGAACAACTGTGGCATTTTAAATCTTATGGCACTGTTTAATTTGACATATATACATGTATTACTTTGATAAAGGTTTAGAAACTGATTAAGTTTGTGTCACAGTCTCATGGTGATGGTAAAGAGAGAAGAACATTGTATTAAACATTGGAAAATGTCCTAAAACCACCTAAGGCGGAGTAACTAATCACTTGGCTCTATGGGATTCAAGGTAGAATTCTCGTGGCAACAAGAAAGTTGGTTTCCAGTGATGGAAGCTAGGACATTGAAGAAACCACTGATGACAGTCAACTTAATGGCATTTTCAGAAATGGCCACCAGATTTCTCCACTCTAAAGTTATTATTTTTGTTCTCTTTCCATACTCTATATTCTTTGGAAGCAAGGCCATAAATCCAGCCCACACTCAAGTGGGAGGAAGAGATTAAGTTCCACCTTCAGGAGGGGGGAGTATTTACATTTATTATTTGGAATTCTTTTGTAAGGAAGATTTGTTTCTTCTCTCCCATTTATTTATTAAGTCATTTATTTATATCATTCTGGACTCTAATTTGTACTTTGGGTTATAACCCAGTACTGTGTTATTTATTTTCTTGCTCAGATTGTTCAATTTTAGCCATTGGGAGCTCTTTAAGATTGGCTTCTGTGTCCCTTTGACATACCCCATTGTTTTGTTTTCTTTTTTAAAAAAATTTTTAATTTAAGTAAAGAGGCTATGCTGGGAAGAACCCATTGTTTTGTTTTCTGAGCACTTCCTTGCTTTTTTGGGCATAAAGATCTAGGCAGTTATCTTCAAGCTGGCATAGTGCAAAATGTAATTACTTGTGAAATGAAAAACTTGTCAGAGTAAACGATTCAATTTAGTTAAACACAAATTTACATTTTAATAATCTTAATCATTATATATATTAATGTAATCTTCTTTGATCAGTAAACCTGTAAAACATACCCAAATAGAATAAAAATGTATGCTTGTTTATGGTTAATACTGATAAATCAGAGAAATTTTACCTCTTTTTATTAAACTGTGGTCTTTAGTAAAAGACTTGTGAAAGTTATACATAAAGTTATGAATCAGATGTTCATTATAAAATATTTAAAAGTGTGTATATCTAAGTAAAAATCTATGTTTCAATTCATTTTTTAATTAAAGGAAAACAAAGTGTTGCGTACAGTTCCTCTACTAGCAGCATGCCTCCCCCAGGACAAGTGTAAAGTGAAGATCGGTCGTCGCTTCAGTGAAGAAAGGTAAATTAACTGTTAGGGCAATGTAAATAATTCTTTTCTACACAGATCTTAAAAAATGGTTTCTTTCAGCTTATTTCTTTCAGCTTATTCATGGTCTAAAGAGTGGAAATTAGTCAAAAAATTTAGGTTCTGCTAACCCCTGACCACACAAAATAATACAAGACAAAACAAAACAAAACAAAATCAGAAATAAAAAAATAAATAATGTATAAGCAAAGGAATGATAGCATTATCTGAATTTCATAGTAATGTATGTGTAACTTAAAAGGCAAATATACTTAGTGTTTATATCATTTTGTTAAAAGTGCCTTTCAGTTGGTAGATGGTAGGGTTCTTTTTTTTTTTTTTTCTTAAATATCTTCCACAACATTTTTTTTTTTTTTTGGTAGGGTTCTTGTATTAGATTTAGTTCAGTTTTTTTTCCCCTATGGTGCCTAATATAGTGCTTACTCAGTAAATTGTTATTATTATTATTTTTTGAGGCAGGATCTCACTTTGTTGCCCAGTCTGGAGTGCAGTGGTGCAATTTTGGCTCACTGCAGCCTCCACCTCCTGGGCTCAAGTGATTCTTCCACCTCAGCTTCCTGAGCAGCTGGAACTACAGGCATGAGCCACTGGGCCTGGCCAGTAAATTATTATTTGCTGATGAATTTTAAATTAAAGCAGATTAGAACTATTAATATAAATGTGGTAATTGAATGATTAATTTAGGCTTTTGTTAGAGTACATGATGAAATCATCGGGGAATGATTAAGAGACATACTGCTTTTGGTGTCCTTTGTAAATTTTTGCCTCTAGTATATAAGAAAACAATTGGTTTTTATATATTAACCCCATATCCAGTAACTTTCTAAATTCGTCTGTTAGTTGTAGAAATTGTTTTGTAGATTCCCTGGAACTTTCTATGTAAGCAGCATTGTCATCTGCAAATGAGATCATTTATATTTCTTCCTTTCTGATACTTATCCTTTTTTTTTCCTTGCCGCATTGCAATAACTGATACCTTTAGTATAATGTTTATTGGAAGTGGTGAAAGCCAACATCTTTACCTTGGTCCCAAACTCTGTGGACGTTATTAACTATGATATCGGCTGTATGTTTCTCCCCACCAAGCATTATTGAGGTATAATTGATAGAAAAAGTTATATTTATCATGTACTGTGTGATGTTTTGATGTATGTATACATTGTGAAATGATTAGCACAATCAAGCTAATTAACAAATTTATCACCTCACATAGTTAAGATTTGTTCAAAATGTTCAATAATATTGAGAATACTATAGTATGGCTGTGTCAGGAGAGACATAATGAGGAAGTGAAGCCAAAATGCATGAAAGGAAAGAAGTTTATTACACACAGATACCAGAGAGGTTAGGATGCCAATGTGAGGCCAAAGGGAAGTCTGGAAACAGCAGGGGATTCAACCGCTGGGTGGGTGGGAAGGGGAGACCTGTGGGATTATGCCTTTATTAAGGTCTGTGGGGATTATCCCTTGGGATTTCCCTGTGGGTTGTAGACTGGCTAGTTTAAAGAGAACAATATGAAGGGGGAGCTTATTCATATGACTCTGGTATTGACCTTTAGGTTTTATTGTGGTCAGCAGCTATGCAATGTGTTGGGTTTTGGATTAGTGAGGAACAAGTAGGCTATATGGCAAACACCACACAGGGAGGGAAAGTTTTAACTAGGCCAAAGGTGATAGGGTTGGCTGGATTACAGATAACTTACGTCAGGCCTAAAATGGATGCCAAGGCAACAACTGTATTAAACAGATTTATAACAATAGTTTTATGGTTTTTTTTTTTTTTTTTGCAGTGATAACATATAAGAGCTGCCTTCATGGCTGTTTTCAAGTATACAATACATTAACTGTAATAACCATGTTATACAATGTCATTTATCAGTTTCTAAAATGATGAGAGTTTTAATTATGAATGGGTGTTTGTTGAGTTTTGTGAAATGCATCTATTAAAATGATCATGTAGATTCTCTCCTTAATTCTGTTAATATAGTGTATTATATTGATTGATTTCTGCATGTTAAAACCCTTCTATTTCTAAGATAAAGCCCACCTGGTCATATTATAATTTGTGGGAAGGTTTTTTTCTTACAAATATAATTCATTTATTAAACATAAGGCATTTCATATTTTCTATTTATTTTTGTGTCAGTTTTTATATTTTGTACCTTTCAAAGAAATGGTACAAGTTATCTAAATTGTTGAATTTATTGTCATAAAATTGCTTGTAGCATTTATTTATTGTTATTTTCATGTCTGTAGAATTTGTAGTGGTAACCTCTTTTATTCCTGATTTAGGTAATTTGTGTCTTTTCTTTTTTCTTAGTCTGTTTTGGTCGATCTCTTTAAAGAACCAAGATTTGGCTTTGTGTTTTTCTTTGTTTGGTTTTCTAATTGATTTCTACTCTTTATTGTCAATTTTTTTCTTGCTTTGGATTTAATTTCTTTTTTCTTTTTTTAGTAGAAGATTAGATAACAGATTTTAAACCTTTTTGTTCATTCATATAAGCATAAATTAAAAAAAAAATAAATTGAGATGGGGTCTTGCTATGTTGACTACCCTGGTCTCAAACTCCTGGCCTCAAGTGATCCTCTCATCTTGGCCTTCCAAAGTGCAAGGATTACAGATGTGAGCTACTGTGCCTGGCCCGTGCATATAAACATTTCAACTGTAAATCTATAAATTTTTCCTTTTTTTTTTTAGACAGGGTCTTGTTTTCCAGGCTTGAAGTACAGTGGCACACACATAGCTCACTGTAGCCTTGAACTCTTGCGCTCAATTAAAAGTTTTCTTTTGTAGAGACAGGGTCTCGCTATGTTGCCCAGGCTGGTCTTGAACTCCTGGCCTCAAAGTATCTTACCCCCTTTGGCCTCCCAAAGTGCTGGGATTACAGGTGAGAGCCACGATTCCTGGCCAAGTTTCTCTTCTTAACCATTGCTTTATATATCCCACCAATTCTGTTATATTGTGATTTTGGTTTGTTCAGTTCAAAATATTTTAAAATTACTTTTGTGATTTCTTCTTTCACACATGGATTGTTCAGGAGTGTGTCGCTTAATTTCCAGATATTTGGGGAAGTTTTAGATGTATCATGATTATTTTGATTTCTACTCTTATTTGTTTATACTCTGTGATTTTAGGTTTAAAAATTTTATTGATACTTGTTTTGTGTTCTGGCATGTGATCTGTCTTTTGGTAAATATTCTATATGCACAAGAAAAGATTATATTCCTCAGTTGTCAGATGTAGTGTTACACAAACTATCAATTAGGTGAAGATGGTTGATAGTGTTATTCAAATCTTCTGTATTTTGACTGATTTTATGAGCATGTTTTCTCTCAAATATCAAGGAAATTGTGTTAAAATCTCCAGCTTTGATTAGGAATTTGTTTATTTTAACATTTTGTTCTTTTGGTTCCTGTTTTATCTATTTGAAAACTCTTTAAGTAGGTGAATATGTATTTTGTATTATTATGTTTACTTGATGCACTAGTCCTTTTATCATTATTATGTGTTGTTGGAAAAACTCTCAACCATTTTTCCTCTACTGTGGTGTCAACACCACAAACTTCAACACAGAAAACTTCCGAGACCCCCAAATATGTGAGGATTTCTCCCCACAAGCAAGCGAGCGAGCGAGCGAGCAAACAAGCAAGCAGTCAATTTTGCAATAATACTAGTTGGGTGTCTTCCAGTTCAATTCTGACCCTGCCTACGTGGGGATAGTGTCACATCCCACAGGATGAGGGCTCAGTTCCCAAGACTGCCCCTTCCCCTCTTCAGACACCATTGGCAAGTCCGGGCCTCAGGAACTTCTGACTGATCAGCTTCAAGTTGGGGCTTCCACAACTCTTGGTTTGGGTTCAGTTAGTTAGAAACACTTAATGTTTACCAGTTTATGATAAAGGATATTACAAAGGGTACAGGTGAGATACGTAATGCAAGGTACAGAGAAAGGGCTGCAGAGCTTCCATGCCTTCCCTGGTGCACTACCCTCCAGGAATGGCCACATGTTCAGCTCTCTGAACCCTGTCTGCTTGGGTTTTTATTTAGGCTTCATTATTCAGGCATGATTGATTAAGCCATTGGCCACTGGTGATCAACTTGACCTTTAGCCTCTCTCCTTCCCCTTAGTCTTTCCAGTGACTAATCCCACCCTGGAGCTGTCAGTCAATATTAGCATACAAAAAAACAACACTTTGAAGATTCTAAGGATTTTAGGAGTTGTATGCCAGGAAACGGAAAGAAGACCAAATATATATTTCACAATATCACAAATGTCTTTCTTTATCTCTGGTAATACTCTTTTGTCTTAAAGTCTACTATGTGTGGGTGCTAGTGTTTATATGGTATGGGTCTTGGTTTTTAAATTTAATCTAACAATCTCTGTTGTTTAATTGGGGAGTTTATTTCATTTTCCTGGATGTAGTTATTGACTTGTTTTCTTTTACATTACCAGTGAATACCATAGTGATATTTGTCTTCTGTTAGTCCTATCAGTTATTTGATCTTTTGTTCCTCTTTTATGTCTTTCTTCTGGGTTACTAAGTTTTTCTTAGCGTTCCATTCTATTTCTTTGTTGGCTTTTTAGGTATGCCTTTTGTGGTTAGTCTTTGGATTATACTATGTATTCTTACTTTATCACTGTTTACCTTGAATTAATAACATTATACATTAAATATATAACATAAGAACCTTATAAAAATATAATTCCATGCAATCTCCTTCTATTTTTTGTGTTATTGTTTTCATGTATTTTACTTTTAGATAATAAGGGAAACTGGGTGTGGTGTATATAGGAATTCTCTGTACTATTTTTGCAATAATTCTGTAAATCTAAAGCAGTTATTTAGATATTCTTTGCTTTTTTTTTTTTTTTTTTTTAATGGAGACAAGGTCTCACTATGTTGCCCAGGCCAGTCTTAAACTCCTAGGCTAAAGGGATCCACCTGCTTTGGCCTCCCAAAGTGCTGGGATTACAGATGTGAGCCACTGTGCCCAGTCCTTTTTGCTTTTTATCAGTGTTTTTTAGTGTTTCACATACAGGTACTTTACATATTTGAATAGATTCACACCTAAGAATTTCATTTTTGCAGGGCTATTTTAATGGTATTTAAAACAATTACAAATGTGAATTTTTCGTTGCTAGTATGTGGGAAAGCAATTGACTTTTGTATATTAACCTTATATCTTGTGACCTTGCTGTACTTATTTACTTGTTCTTGGAGGTTATTTTTATTTATTTATTTATTTATTTATTTATTTATTTATTTAGGTCAGTTCCCTGGACTTTTCTACATAGATGATTAGGTCTTCTGAGGAGTATATATGGTTTTGTTTCATCTTTCTAGTTTGTATGTCTTTGGTTCCCTTTTCTTATTTCAATAGCTAGTGATTGAATAGCAGTGGTGAGAGGACATCCTTGTTTTGTTCTCAGTCTTAGAGAACAGTTACGTATAATGCTAGCTATAGGTATTTTGCAAATGTTCTTTACTAAATTGAGGACATTCTCCCCTATTCCTAGTTTGTGGAGAGTTTTTATCATGAATGGGCTTTGGGTTTTGTCAACTGCGTTTTCTTTGTGAATTGATACAGTCCTTTGATGTTTCTTCTTTAGTCCATTGATGTGGGTGATTACATTTATTGATTTTGAATGTTAAACCAACCTTCCATCCCTGTAATAAATCTGGTTTGTGATGGTAGATAACTTTTTGGATTTAATTTGCTGATATTTTGTTGAGAATTTTTGCCTTTATATTCATAAGGGATATTGATCTATAGTTTTCCTTTCTTGTAATGCCTTTATTTGGTTTTGATATGAGGGTAATGCTGGCCTTATAGAATGAATTAGGCAATGTTCTGTCTGTTTTTAGGATCTGGAAGAGATTGTGGAGAATTGATACCATTTCTTCCTGAAATGTTTGAGAGAATTCACTGCTGAAACCATCTGGGCCTGGTGATTTCTTTTTTAGAAGATTATTAATTATCGATTCAATTTCTTTAATAGACATAGAGCTTTTCAGTTTTCGTATTTCTCCTTGTGTGCGTTTTGATAGTTTGTTTTTCAAGGAATTAGTTAATTTCCTCCTAACTATGAAATTTGTGGGCATTGAGTTTTTTGTAGTATTTATTATTTTCTTAATGACTTTGGAATCAGTAATGATCACCCTTTTTATTTCTGATATCAGTAATTGTGTCTTTGCTCTTCTTTTTTTGATTACCTCAGGTGTAGTTTTATCAATTTAATTGATCTTTTCAAAGAACCAGTGTATTAGTTTGCTAGGACTGCCATAATAAAGTACCACATACTGGGTGGCCAAAGAGGAGTTTATTTTCCACAGTTCTTGAGTTTAGAACTCCAAGATCAAGAGGCCAGTAGATTTGGTTTCTCCTGAGGCCTCTCCTTGGCTTACAGTTGGTTGCCCTCTCATTGCCTGTTCATATGGTTGTCCCTCTGAACAGGTGTGCCCCTGCCATCTCTTCTTTTGTGTCCAAATTTCCTCTTCTTATAATCATACCAGTTAGATTAGAATAGGGACCACCCTAATGGCTTCATTTTAACTTAATCACTTCTTTAAAGGTGATTTTTCTATCTCTAAATACCATCATATTCTGAGCTACTAGGGGTTAGGACTTCAACATATGAATTTTGGGGAGGACACAATTCCTTCTATAACAATCAGCTTTTGATTTCATTGATTTTTTTCTGTGTCTTCCTATTTTGAACTTCATTGATTTCCATCTTAGGTTTTACTCTTTCTATTCTTTTTATAGTGCTTGCTTTAGGCTTAAATTGCTCGTCTTTCTCTAGCTTTTTTTTTTTTTTTTTTTTTTTTAATTTTTTTGTCAAGACAGAGTCTTGCTACATTGCTCAGGCTGGTCTTGAGCTCCTGGCCTCAAGTGACCCTCCTGACTCTGGGATTAGAGGCATGAGCCACAATGCACGGCCCTATCTAGCTTTTGTTGTTGTTGTTGTTTTTGTTGTTGTTGTGTTTTTAAGGAGGAAGCTCAGACTGTTGATTTTCAGGTCTTTCCTTTTTCTTAATGTGCATTTTAATGCTATGAATATCCCTCTAAGCAGTGCTTTTGCTGCTTCCCACACATTTTGATAAGTTGTATTTTCATTTTCATTTAGTTCAAAATATTTAAAAATTTCCCTTGGGACTTATCTCTTGACCCGTGGTTTATTTAGAAGTATGTTGTTTAATCTCCAATACTGCGGAGTTTTCCAGCAAGTTTTCTGGCTCTAATTTAATTCCATTGTAGTCTGAGAGCTTACTTTGTATGATTTCTATTTTAAATTTGTCAGGGTATGTTTTATGGCCCAGAATGTGGTCTGTTTTGGTGAGTGTTTCATGTGAACTTGAGAAGAATGTGTATTTTGTTGTTGGTGGACTATTCTATAAATATCAATTAGATCAAGTTGATTGATAATGCTGTTCAGGCCAACAATATCCTTACTGATTTTTTTGTCTGCTTGATCTACCAGTTACTGACAAGGTTGTACTGAAGTCTCCAACTGTATTACTGGATTTGTCTGTTTCTTTTTTCAGTTCTATTGGTTTTTGCCTTACATGTTGTGAACAGTGAATTTTTAAGTACATACATGTTAAAAGATTGTTATGTCTTTTTGGAGAATTGACTCTTTTGTTATTATGTAATGCCTTTCTTCATCCTCATAAGTTTCCTTCTGATGTCTGCTTTGTCTGTAGTTTATATAGCTATTGCAGACTGCAGTTACTTTTTTTTTTCTTTTTTTTTTAAGACAAGGTCTCGTTATGTTGCCCAAGCTTGAGTGTAGTGGCACAATCATGGTTCACTCACTGTAGCCTTGACCTCCCAGGCTCAAGCGATTCTCCTGCCTCCGCTTCCCGAGTAGCTGGGACCATAGGTGCACGCCACCATGCTTGGCTGATTTTTAAACATTTTTGGAGAGATGGGAGTCTCACTGTGTTGCCTAGGCTGATGTTGAACTCTTGGGCTTAAGCAGTGCTCCTGCCTTGGACTCCCAAAGTGCTGGGATTACAGGGGTGAGCCACTGCCTGGCCTGGAATTATCTTTTGATTAGTATTATCATATATCTTCATCCCTTTTTTTTTCAAAAGGGCTTTATTGAGATGTAATTCACTTACCATTTAACTTACCAATTTAAAATGTACAAATTAATTGGTTTCTAGTATATCCAAAGATATTTGCAACCATCACCAGTCAATTTAAAATATGTCATCACTTCAAAAAGAAACCCTCTACCTTTAACTGTCAACCTACCTATCCCTATGCCCTCCGTCCTCTCCAACTCCCTGCGCCTTCCCAGTCCTAAGCAAACACTAGTCTACTCTGTGTTTCTATTGATTTTCCTATTTGTTATCCATATTTGATATCTGATATTCCATATAAATGAAATAATATATTTGGACTTTTGTGACTGGCTTCTTTCACTTAGCATAATGTTTTCAAGGTTGTAACATGTATGTTGTAACATATATTAGTACTTAATTTCTTTTTGTGGTTAAATAATAGGTAGAAAAAAGCTGTGGTAAGTAGTTTCTCTTGAGGGAAAGGCCTTTGTTATGGAGAATGCTGCGGGCTATTTCAAGATGGTTACTTTTCTTTTTTTTTCCTCTGGGTTTTGGAGTGTTTGCCCTGGAGCCTCAATTCTCTGATGAATCTAAGAAAAGTTGTTAATTTTCAGTTTGTTAGCATTTTTTTTTGTGAAGATGGGCTTGATGACTTTCAAACTCTTTATTTCTGAGCTGAATTTGGAAGTCCAAATTATATTTCAAAGAAAAATGATAATTTGTCTCCTTTCCCCTTAATAGCATTTTGTTTTGTTTTTTGCTTGTGGGCAAAGGGTATCTCATTCATTGTTTTGTCTCCAGTACCAAAAAGCTTTGACACATTTTTGAATGAATGTTGAATCAACTAACTCTATAACGGAACTGGATGATGGTGTAGGGGCCAAGGGGAACGTTCGTCTTCACCCTCTGAAGGTCTGCTGAAAATCATCTGACAAAAGACAAATTAAAGGGAGAAAAGGCATACAAATTTATTGACGTGTAAGGGAGTCTTATGAAATATAAGAACTCAGAGAAATGACCAGATAGTTGATGCTTTTATGTCATCTTGAGGTTTACAGAAAGAATAGGGGCTTAGAGCATGGCAAAGCTGGTTATTATGGCAAAAACATCTGGGACGGGGAGAAGAGGAGGCCTGGCTGGCAAAAGTGGTCTTGTTATGCAGATGAAACCGCACCGATAGCAGCCTTCATAGAGAATAAAGGGTAAATATTTCTTTCAGACCATTAAGGTTGTCAGACTTTCAGTTATTATTTCCTAGATCTGGACAAGGGAAGGTCCTCAGAGAAAGCCTGGCTGCCATGTGTTTTTCTCTACAGATGCAACAGCTTTTCAAGGCTACTGCTGTTTGCAAGCCCTCTAAACAGCTGTGTCAACATATGTCAAATAAGTATATTTTGAAGTGAAATATTTTGGTTTACTTCAATAGATAATATACGATGTTATAAGAAAAACTTCAGCCAAATTAAATTTAAAGGAATTTAATTGAGCAATGAACAATTTGTGAATCGGGCAGTCCCCAGAATCACAGCAGATTCAGAGAGACCCCAGGGATGCCTCGTGGTCAGAACAAATTTGTGGACAAAAAAAAAAAAAAAGGGAAGTGATGTACAGAAATCAGCAATGAGGTACAGAAACAGCTGGATTGGTTACAGGTTGGGGTGTGCCTTATTTGAACACAGTTTGAACACTTAGCACTCTGTGAATGGTTGAAGTATGGCCACTGGGATTGGCCAAGACTCAGCCATTGTTACAGGTGCATACTCCTAAATTAGGTTTTCAATCTTGTCTGCCTATTAAGATAGGTTAGGGTTCATCCATAAGGACTCAAATATAGAAGTATGGAGTCCTTCTCAGGCCATATTTAGTTGGCTTTAACAAAGGTGAATTTGAGAATGTGGCTTGCCTATGCAACCTAACTTCTCTTTATGGTTCTTCCATTGCTACTCGATTTTGCCTTGGGATTGTTAGGATTGTTTGTGCTAGGATTGTTAGGCAGTGCCAGTTGTTTACTTTGATAAAGTGGATCAGATTACACATGAAGTATTAGTGAGGAAAGGAAGAATTCTTTGGAAGGGCTAAAGTTATGTCACTGGCAGTTGGATAGAAAAGCTTTGATAGAGAAGAATAGTGAGGATTGGAAAGCCTAGAGGAGAGTGGCAGAATTGTGGTGAATACATCAGTAGAGAGTACACAAAATTTTGA
This sequence comes from Pan paniscus, assembly GCF_029289425.2. Lineage (NCBI taxonomy): Eukaryota > Metazoa > Chordata > Mammalia > Primates > Hominidae > Pan > Pan paniscus. The sequence goes on along the minus strand of NC_073253.2, from coordinate 114,191,922 downwards.
GTCTTTTTAATTCATACTTTATAAACTAATACTTATATTTGATTAGACAAATGACTACATATAGGGAAACTTTTATTAGGAAATTCAGTAAGCATAATAAAACCTTTTTTCCTCACAAGCTAATAAAGATATATTTTTAAAAAACTTTTTCAGAGATCCTGAACTTTCAACTGTTTGCCGAAAGTCTGGTACATTAATATTATATCCAGGGGCTGAAGCTGCTAATTTGGAAGAATTTATATTAGATTCTCCTGTTTATCCTTCTACAATAATCATCATTGATGGTACATGGAGCCAGGCTAAGGACATTTTCTATAAGAACTCCTTGTTCCGACATCCCAAACAGGTAAACTAGTAATTTTAACAGAGAATAAATATAAATGTATAATTAGGTATATTGTGTATGTTTTCTGTGAAGGGATACACATAGATTTTTATATATGAATTTGGTGGTATTTCTGTGTGTGAATATATAGTACCTAGATATATGTATGCTTATGTTTATGAGTTTGAATATATATATATTTTGAATATATAAAATTTCAAATTTGTCATTTCTTCTCTCCTACTGCCAAATTTTACTGTAGTTGAGGCATTTGGCTATATTAAGAGTCTCTTAGACATTTAATCAGAGAAGTCTAAGGATTATTTTTATATGTATTAATGTGTTTTGTTAAGAAGCATTATCTTATTTAAATACTATTATTTGGTTACTGAATTACCTAGTTCTTACTAGGAATGGCTAAGTTTTTATTAAATACTTTTTGTCATTCATTATTACAGTTATATGGTTTATTCTTCAGTTTTTTGATGTAATTAATTATGAAGACACCTTTCTTAATATTGGTCCATTCTTATATTCCTGGAATGGACTCGACTGAGTAAACTATTAAACATTTTTGATATATTGCTGAAAATTATATTTTATTTAGTGGCATTGAATTATGTGTATTTTTGGTCCACTGTCATGTTTGGTTATTAAGATAATGTTAACTTCCAAAGTAAATTGGAGATATTTTAATATTTTTCTATGACCTGGAATAGTTTAAATAATACTAGAATTCCTTGCACCTTAGAAATTAGATGGAACTCATTGGTGAAATCACTTGGTTCTGTTCTCTTTAAAAATGGTAGCTTTTAAATTCTTCTTTCAAACTCTTCTAAGGAAATTATTCAAGCTTTCTACTTCTATTTAGATCAGTTTTTAATAACTTTTATATTTCTCTAGGGAATTATCTCTTTTCTCTAAGTTAGCAGATTGGTTGCCATATACTTATATACAGTCTTAAATAATTATTTTAATTACTCAGGAATGCATTTTTTTCTTGTTTTTAATCATACACACACAGACATAGACACACACACACATACACAAACGTTTTTTACACAAACAGATTCAAAAGGGGTTTCTCTATTTTATAGAACTTTTAAAATATAAGCTTTTAGGTTGTTTATATTGGCTATTATAGTTTATTTTTATTTCACTACATTGAACTTTTTTCTTGACCAATTTTATATTTCATCTTTTTGGGCTTATTTTCTTCTATTATTATTCTGATTTTATAAGATTTTTACTAAGAGTACTTCTGTAGACTGAATTGTGTTCCCTGTCCCTCCCCCGACCCCATGCATATATTGGAGCCCTAACTTCCAATATAATGGTATTTGGAGATGGGACCTTTGGGAGGTGATTAGATTATGAAGGCAGAGCCCTCATGATGGGATTAGTACCTTTAGAAGAAGAGACATGAGAGATACTTCCTTTTTGCTCTCTGTCTCTCTCCGTCTCTCTGTGTCTCTCTCTCTCTCTTTCTCTGTCTCTCTCTGCATGTGAGGACACAGCAAGAAGACTTCCATTTGCAAGCCAGGAAGAGAGCTCTCACCAGGACCGTGACCATGCAGGTGCTCTGATTCAGACTTCCCAGCTTCTAGAACTGAGAAATGAATGTTACAACAGCCTAAGCTGACTAAAACAAGTACTAAATTTCTTTATTAAGATTTCTGAGTTCTGCTAGGCTTGGTGGCTTGTACCTATAACTCCAGCTACTTGTGAGGCTGAGGTGGGAGGATCACTTGAGCCCAGGAGTTTGAGGTTACAGTGAGCTATGATTGTGCCACTGCACTCCAGCCTGGGTGCCAGAGAGAGACCCTGTCTCTAAAAAAAAAAATCACTTTCTTTTTTGAACAAAAGGGGCGAGATGGATGCAATATTTCCGCTAGTATAACTGTCACTGTATCCCATCATTTTGGGTTAAAGTGTTCTTTTATCAGTAACATTGATATAAGTTGTTTTGATTTCTTTCTACCCATGGATTATCAATGAATTCTTTTTTTTAAAATTTCAATAGCTTTTGGGGTACAAGTGGTTTTTGGTTACATGGATGAATTCTGTAGTGGTGAATTCTGAGATTTTAGTGCACCCGTCACCTGAGCAGTGTACACTGTACCGAATATTTAGTCTTTTACTCCTCACCTCCCTCCTTCCACCCAGAGTCCCCAAACTTTATTATGTACATCTTTGCATCCTCATAGCTTAGCTCTCATGGAATTTGGTTTTCCATTCCTGGGTTACTTCACTTAGAATAATGGCCTCCAGTTCCATCCAAGTTGCTGCAAAATGAACTTAGTTTGTTCATTTTTATGGCTGAGTAGTATTCCATGGTATATATATACTACATTTTCTTTGTCCACTCATTGGTTGATGGGCACTTAGATTGGTTCCATGTCTTTGCAGTTGTGAATCGTGCTGCTATAAACATGCCTGCGCATGTGTCTTTTTTTTCTTTTTAAATTGAAATGAGGTCTCACTGTGTTGTCCAGGCTGGCCTTGAACTCCAGGGCTCAAGTGATCCTCTCCCTACCTCGGCTTCCCAAAGTGCTGGGGTTACAGGCATGAGGCATCACACTTTGTTTATGTGTTTTTTTCATATAATGACTTATTTTCCTTTGGGTAAATACCCAGTAGTGGGATTGCTTGACTGAACGGTAGATCTACTTTTAGTTCTTCTTTTTTTTGAGATGGAGTCTTGCTTTGTCACCCAGGCTGGAGTGCAGTGGCACGATCTCGGCTCACTGCCAGCTCCGCCTCCCGGGTTCACGCCATTCTCCTGCCTCAGCCTCCTGAGTAGCTGGGACTACAGGTACCCACCACCGCGCCCGGCTAATTTTTTGTATTTTTAGTAGAGACAGGGTTTCACCATGTTAGCCAGGATGGTCTCGATTTCCTGACCTTGTGATCCACCCACCTCGGCCTCCCAAAGTGCTGGAATTACAGGCATGAGCCACCGTGCCTGGCCTACTTTTAGTTCTTTAAGGAATCTCTATACTATCAATGAGTTCTTAATTCTTAAGTGTTTTAACACTTTTCATCATTATTTTACTTTTATTTCTGATTTTTGGAATCGTGATAAAAGAGCATTAGCCACACTATTTTGAATAAGTTTATGATTTCTGTGTGAATAGGTACCTGGTAGATTTTTGTTCATGTTCTATTACTATAAAAATGTACATTCTCTATTTAGGGATGTAAACATTCATACTATTGCTTTTAAGTTTGTTAATTGTATTTTTCTTTATGTTTTTATTTTTTGGTATACTTGGACTGTTTGATACTGTAAAAGGATTATGAAAAGCTTTAGTGCTTATGTATTTTTAACGATGTTATCCCTGCATTCCCAGTAGTTTTTGTGTTATCTGCTCTGTTGTTGGGTGCATACAAGCCATACACTTAGTGAAGAATAACAATGGAACCCTGACTTCTGAGGTTTTAAACTTAAATTCTTTATAGTTTTTATTCCCTTTGACCAAAACGCAGACATTGTTTTTAGATGAGACTAAAATACATAACACAATTCTAAAAAATAGCTAATGCATTGAGTGCTTTGATGGAGCAGGCCCGATTACAAATGTTTTACATGTATTTACATGTATTATCTTTCCCCAAATCCCATGAGGTAATAAGTATTGGCATCTTAGATAACAGATGAGGAAACCAAAGTACGGAGACATTAAATAACTTGCTTTAGATCTCATAACTATTTCATAGCATAGCCGCAATTTGAACCCATCTTGTTAGAGCTAAAGCCAGTAGTCTCAACCACAGTGGTATACTGTTTCTAAATGGAAAACTTCGATTGTAAAATGATAGTGGCAATTGTAGTGATTTTATGATGAATTCTAAACTACCTTATGTAACACTAAAAGTTTATTTTAAAATATATTTTTAAATTCTTGAAAAATTGTCTGTTCACATTTTTAGTATATTGCAAGATTTAGTTAATTAGTAACCCTGTTCCCCAGCTTTTCTGGATGAAGATAAATTCATTTAATTACATAATAGGCTTTCCTAGGGGCCTGCCTTAGTAGATGGATACAAATAAGTTAACATGCCCCTTTCATGGGTAACTGACAGAATTTCGACTCAAACTAACTTAAACGAGGACATATATAGATCATGTACCGGTGAGGTTCAGAGTGAGTAGGAGAGGCTTCAGGCTTTGCTGGATCTGGTTCTCAGGCAGTTCTGTTTTTGGGGTATGCTTCTCTTTGTTTTGGTCTGATTTTCTCTTATGAACAGACTTCTTTACTGTACTGGAAATTATCTGTAGGAAGCAGGAGATTAATATCCTCCTGGTAGGAGATACTTCCAGTATGATATGACATGCTCAGTAGCTAAACTGCTGATAAACAGCTGTGTGAGACCTGGACCGGTTAGAGGAGTTCACCGCCCCTGTCTGTTGGTCTGCCCTCTGCCTTTTTGGAAGACTCTTGAGAATCAACCAGAGGAGTTTTCCTGGAGGTCCCAGGTAGGGGAGGGATACAGAATCTGTGTCTTCTGACTAGTGTGAAGCCACACTGGGCTGCAGAAGCCAGTCTTCCCAGCAATTATGACAGCTCTTGAATTTTTTTTAGAATTTTTTATGCCCTTCCGAAGCATTTAAGTGTTGTCTAACATGTTCCAGTGTCTGTCTGAGGTGGCTTATAAAAGCAGGGACAAAACTTCTATTATTCAGAGTCAGGCTGTTACCGGTGGAAGAGATCCGAGTTACCCTGAGTTACCAGCAGCACATCTGTGCAGGTCTGCAGCAACTTCAGTCCTTGCCTCCTCAGAAGAAAGACTTTGAAGGACATAAAGCAGGAAAAGAGACCGAGGCACGTTTCAGAGTAGGAGTCGAAGTTTATTTAAAAGGCTTTAGAACAGGAAAGAAAGGAAAGCTTACTTGGAAGAGATCCAAGAGGGTGCCTGAAGGTCAAAGAGAATGTTTTACCTTGATCCTAGGGCTTTATAGGTTCGCCTCTTTCCCATGATTCTTCCGTTAGGGTGGGTTTCCCGCATGCGCAGTGCCTCCCTTACCCTTGGAGCTCATGCAGTGTGTTTAGCAAGTTGCATACATGCCTGTCTGAGGCTTTCTTCCCTTTTTCCGGTGGTGTATACCCAGAAGGTCATATTTCGCTATTTTGTCTCTTAGTGAGCATGCCCAGGAAGTTTTTTCTCCCTGGCATCTGCATTCAACTAACACTTTAATGTTAGTAGCTGTGGATCATCAGGAAATGGCCTCGCTCTGGCGCCCTGAATGGGCTGCCAAATTATCATTTTTAGAGGGGGCAGTGTGATAATTGTCAAACCTCACCTGATATTCCTAGTGGTTAGGGGGAGAGCTCTCTCCTGCCCTGCTCATGCCTATCTAACTACCTGTAACAAGGTGAGAATGAGGTACAATTTATAAGGTGAAGTAAGGTGAAATTTCATTTCAGTGTTTCCAAAAACATGATTATCATTTCACTGAAATGAAATTTTCCCAGTGTTATAAATTGCCTATTAAAAAAAAAAAGCTTATTGAATGCCTACCTGGCAGTATATACCAGGCAATGTGCTGGTTAAAAAAAAGAATAGAAATACAAACTTTTGAGGAGTTCTCAAAAAAGAAAAATAACCTGCTGGTTTTATTTATGCTAACAGAAAGATGGTTTCTCTTTCCCAGAGTAGAATCCTGGATGGCCCTTTTATTGAGGTTGGGGTGGAGAGTGATACCGTTATTGACAAGAGGACTGCATGAATTAGGAAGTTCCTCAGAGGACGTGGGCTGTTGTTTTCAGAAGGATGATTTAAAAGTGTGACTAAGCAAACAAAAAACTCACTGTATGCTATAGTCTACTGTATATAGTTTATTTGTAAATATAGTCTTTTGCTTATTTTTTTTGTTTACTCAAGGTGCTTTTTATAAATGTTTTAACAATTCTCTCTTATAGTATTGTCTACAAAGTAAAAATGTTAAAAGAAAATTTAAATCAGTTTTTGCATAAGTTTCCCAAATCTATAATGTTGTTTAAAATAATTCGGTTTTATTTCTAAATGTAGTGTTATTTTTTCTTACTATGCTTCAATATGCATATACCCCCACCCCTGTTTTTTGCATAGAATTATTAGTTATTACTTAGGTGATCCATTCGGTTTCTTTAATAGTGTAAAAATTTTGCTCTAAATGTATGAGAGAAAAATGGCAGAAAGGAAACAAAAATCAGAATTCAAGTCCAGAGTGTTGTGTTTATAGAAGAAATATAGTTTTTTCGCCCTCCTAATCAGTAACTAACCATATGTGAACTTCATACTTACATAATTGAGGAATGAAAGAATTGTAATGCAAACCCATTAACTTGGCCTCCTTTTAATTTTGAATTCTAATATATCCAGACCATTTGGCAGTGAATCTCTTTCCCAGAGGAATTTTATACACAAGACCCTTGACATTTGCTAGGAATAAATCCAAGGTGAATATGGAAATGTTTGTAGAGGCTCCTGGCTTTCTTCATAAACATATTTCCATGGAGTAGTTGCATATCCTTTCTCTACTGCTGTTAAAATGTCCACTAAAGCTTAATTTCTCACTTGATAAGCAGAGCGCTGTTGGGAGCACTCATTGGGTAAAACATTTTTATGAGAACTTTTTCTTGTGTCCACATAGAGCTGTTACAGACTGCTTTATGTTATATATCTGATCTATTGCCAAACACATCGTTATTCTTTTTATTTTATCCAAAACTTCAGTTTTTTAAATCTCTGTCAGCATTCAGAGTTGGTTTACATTTTAACACAGTCTCATTGAGATGTAGATTCTGAATAGGCTATTCTACTTACTGTTCGTTAAGTGACTTCTGTACTGTATTTTCCAGGAAATATGCTTTAAATTAGTGCCACAGCAAAATAATTTCATGTTTTGAAATGTCTTCCTCCTTTGGGGGAGAGCCAGAACCCTTGAGTGTTAAATTCAAAATGCCCATGGTCTAACAAATCAGTGATTTACTTTTTACTTTTTTTTTTCTTTTTCTTTCTTTCTTTTTTTTTTTTTTAAGAGATGGGGTCTTGCTCTGTTGCCTAGACTGGAGTACACGGGTGTGATTATAGCTCACTGCAGCTTCCAACTCCTAGGCTCAAAGCGATCCACCCACCTCAGCCTCTGACCTCAGTGGTGGGACAGCGGGTGTGTACCACCACAGCTGACTAATTTTTAAACACTTTTTTTAAGAGAAGGGGTCTCGCTATGTTGTCTAGGCTGGTTTTGAACTCCTGGCTTCAAGCAATCCCCCTGCCTCAGCCTCTCAAGGGATTTACTTTTTTACCTTTGCATATTATTCATGATTTTGTTGGCAGAATATATCCACACCTCTGGATCTTTTTGGCTTCTGTTTTAGGGTGCTGTGTACCCCTCACAGCTAGGAGGCTTATCTCTGAGGTTGTAGATAGTATTTACAAATAGAACTTGAGTTAACTTGAAGGAACATTTGCTTCCATTGGGTGTATGATTTTGTGTGATAGAATAGGATATAATAGGAACTATGATCTTCCTATATGCAAAAGGATAATTTTAAAAGGGTTATTAGAGATCTTGACATGGAATTCTCTGCCTCCCTACTTCCATCCATTCTTTATTGAATTCTTAACTGTGAACTCACTTCTCTTACTGGGTTACATAGATAATTAGTGGCAGATATGAAACTTGAATCCAAGTTTACTAACCCAGGTCATGGAAAAAACAAAGAACGCTCCCCATTTACTTTATGAATGTAGCATAATAATATCAAAAATTGACAATAACACATAGATATAAACAGACTAATCTTATGAATATAACTGTAATATTTGTAAGTAGTATCCTGGCCCACAAAATCTATCATAATGTTTTATGAGTTAGTACTATATTTTATAGAAATACAATTTAGTTCAATATTTTTGAAATTGTGATTTCATTGATTGATGCTGAAGAAGAATTAGATAAAATCTAAAGTACATTTTTAATTTAAAAATGCCTAATAAAAAAAGGATTAGGAAGATGTGCATTTTCTTAATCTAGGTATTTCAACAAAATGAACTGTGTTTAAAGCAAAAGTTAATCTCTGCCCCCATTCCGGGTAACCTCACACCTGTACTTCCCTACCCATACCTTTAGATATTTAGCGTTAAAAGTACGTTGTGTTTGCTTCCGAAAGTTTTTCTGTGTTCAGATATACTACAATAATACTATATATATAATACAATAACATATCATAGATATAGTATTCTTTATCTCTTTTTTAAAAAAAGAAACAGGATGACAGTGTAATATATATGATACCCCAGTTTTCCTTTTCATGGGAGCATTCCTTGAAATTAATGTATGTAGATATGTCTTAGTTGGCTTGGGCTTTTTGTTTTTTCAGGGTGTTACAACAAAATACCAAAGACTGAGTGGCTTAAACCAGCGGTCCCCAGTCTTTTTGGCACCAGGGACAGGTTCTGTGGAAGACAATTTTTTTCATGGACTGGAGGTGGGGTGGTGGATGGTTTTGGGATGGTTCAAGCATGTTACATTTAATGTGCACTTTTTTTTAATTTTTATTACACTGTAATATATAATGAAACAAAGAAAGGAGACTAATTGGTGGGGATCCTAGTTTTCTACTACTGTTTCAAACAATCCAGCTTCAGGTGACTATATCTTACATGTATAAGCCTAAGATTTTATTTGAAGTGTGAAACGCCACTGTTTGTAGGACAATTTAATTATATGAGAATAAAATTTCAAATATAGTATAAATATGAGATGATCTTTGGTTCAATATAAGCATAGATGGTAGGAAAAAAAACAGGAATGATAAACATCATAATGTTTAAACAGCATTGTGGTAGACAGCTATCATATGCATGGCTGAGTATAATCATCTCCTGGAAATTCCCTTGTTATGAACCTTATATATGATACAAATTACAGCTCAGATTGTAAATCTCCCATATGGGGAAACAATAGTCTGTGAATATTTTCATGTTTCTGCACACTCATGATTTTTTGAGCATAGAACACTTGGCCCCTCCATTAAAGGATGTATGAATGGTACACATGCCTTTGAAGTTTGAGATTGTGTGTTGATCCAGAGCCATTTGTTCACATTCTAAAGGTGGTAGACCTAAAGAAGCCATTAGTTTGCATTCTAATGGTAATAAAACCTGAGTTATTTGCTCATACTTCAAGGGTTTTAAAAACCTAGAAACAGTTTTCTTCTCTCCACAGAAAGGATTTGTTTACATTCTCTGTGAAGGAAAGGAGGAGCACATGTGCTGGCAGTTCCTGTGTAAGCTCTGCATTTGATAATTTCAGAGTTCCTCTCCTTTGCTTCCAACTCTTGCACCAGCAGATGATGACATCTGCTTTCACTATTTTGCACCACAGGGAATCGGGGGAACTGGCATAAGTTGCTCTGTGAGCAATTAAAAGTCTGTCTCTCATCTAGAACCTGTGTTTCCTGTCAGGATAATTAAATAAATATATGTATGTGTATAATATCCAGTCTCTCTTGCAGCTAGGCATCAGACAAATGACCTCTACTTTTCAGATCAGAGCCACCTGTGAGTGAGACTTTGGCAAGTGACAGGAAGGGGCCCTATTTAAAATCTCCATTTTTGATGTATGAGTGGTGGCAAATGTGTCTTGTTTTTGGTTATGAGAGTAGCAGCAGTAGCATAGGTTTTCCAGTGGTTGTGAGGTCACATTCCTTTTCTTTTCTTTTTTTTTTTTTTTCCTGGTAGAGACAGGGTCTTACCACGTTGCCCAGGCTGGTCTTGAACCCCTGGGCTCAAGTAATCCTTGTGCCTTGGCCTCTGAAAATGCTGGGATTACAGTTGTGAGCCACTAAGCCTGGCTGAGATCACATTCTTGATGCAAGAGTGGTGTTGGCATTGGTGGCAGTAGCAGTTGCAATAAAGTTGGGCTCTTGGCATTGGATGATGGTAAAAGTAAGAAAGCATCATCTTCATCAGGCCTTCTGTGGTAGCTTCGGATATTGCTTCTGGGAGTTTAACTTTGATTCTGTTTCTATAATTCTCTCAATGATTTTGTGAACTGCATAATAAAGCCCTGTTCTTTTTTTTTTTCTCTTGAGACGGAGTCTCACTCTGACTAACTTGTCACTCACTCTAGTGTTCACCAGGAGGCGGAGCTTGCAATGAGCCGAGATCATGCCACTGCACTCTAGCCTGGGCGACAGAGCGAGACTCCATCTCAAAAAAAAAATCAAAAAAAACCTGACTGATATAAAATGTCATCTCTTGGCGGTCAGATTGTCCATTTGATGTTTCTTACCTTCTTTTATTTTCCATATGTTTTCAGTGAGCAATGTATTACTTGTATATTTAGAAGAACAAACAAAAAGACTGAAGGGATTTAGGCTTCTGACTTCTCTGCTTCATCTGAAAATCTAAATAATGAATATATTAGTCCATGATATGGTTTAGCTGTGTCCCCACCCAAAATCTCATCTTGAATTGTAATCCCCATGTGTTGGGGGTGGGACCTCATTGGAGGTGATTAGATAATGGGGGCAGTTCCGCATGCTGTTCTTGTGATAGTGAATGAATTCTCATGAAATTGGATGGTTTTTTTTTTTTTTGAGAGTCTTGCCCCATTGCCCAGGCTAGAGTGCAGTGGTGCGATCTCGGCTCACTACAACGTCTGCCTCCTGGGTTCAAGCGATTCTCCTGCCTCAGACACTTGAGTAGCTGGGATTATAGTCATGCACTACTACTCCTGGCTAATAATTTAGTAGAGACAAGGTTTCACCATGTTTGTCACTCTGGTCTCGAACTCTTGACCTCAAGTGATCCACCCATCTCAGCCTCCCAAAGTGCTGGGATTATAGGCATGAGCCACTGTGCCCGGCCAATTGGATGATTTTACAAGGGGTTTTTCTCCCCTTTGCTTGGCACTTCTTTCTCCTGCCCCCATGTGAAGGACACGTTTGCTTCCCCTTCTGCCATGAATGTAAGTTTCCTAAGGCCTCCGGAGCCCTGTGGGACTATGAGTCAATTAAACCTATTTTCTTTATAAATTGCCCAGTCTTGGGTTTTTCTTCATAGCAGTGTGAGAACAGACTAATATTGTCTCTGAAATGGACTATATTCTTGCATTTGAACATAGGTGCACTTATTTTGATAAATCCTTAATATGACCTAAGAGTCAAAAACCTGGCTGTTTCTTTTTCCCTTCCCTATTGTTTCTTTCCATGTGTTTTATTTTAGGGAAAGGGACCCTCATCACCTGTTAGAGCTACTCTTTTTGTAAGATGTCCTTTTGTAAAATGTCCTTCTTATTTTCTTTCAGTTATTAAGACATGCAAGTGAAAAGATTGTAGTTCCTGCACTGTCATTGTCTGGTAATAGCACATCAGCAGTTAACTTAAACCCGAATTTGAGATTTCTTGTCTATCTCAACTATCTTGCTACTTGGTTTGGTAGTCAAATTATAAGCATCTACATATAAATAATGTAATAAAACTAGGTTAGTATATTATTATATTTTTGTCAGTTTAAAATACTTTTTGTGATACCCAAGTTAGGATGAAGGGAGGAAACTCAATTTCCATAGATTTTCATGAGGTTCAGTTTTATTGATGAGTATAATTGTAATTAGTTGTAGTTCTAATGGGGTCAGAAAAAAAAGCAAGTATTCCTCTGGATCTTTCTGATCCAGAGTTAGTGACATTAGACTCTCGACACTAGAGTTAGTGACAAGTTAGTGACAAAGGCTATTTGGATTTTATTCTGAGTAATAACTATGACTAAAATTGTATCATTTTAGATACGTAAGGAAAGCTTCTTCCACATTAAATTGAAAGGCAAAATCATTTCTATTATGTTTCTGTTTTATTAGATTTACTTTCTTTTAATGTCTTTTTTTTTTTTTTTTTTTTTTGGGACAGAGTTTCGCTTTTGTTGCCCAGGCTGCAGTGCAATGGTGCGATTGCCACTCACTGCAACCTCTGCATCCCGGGTTCAAGCGATTCTCCTGCCTCAACCTCCCAAGTAGCTGGGATTACAGGCATGCGCCACCATGCCTGGCTAATTTTGTATTTTTATTAGAGATGGGGTTTCTTCATGTTGATCAGGCTGGTCTCGAACTCCCGACCTCAGGTGATCCACCCACCTCGGCCTCCCAAAGTGCTGGGATCACAGACATGAGCCACTGCACCCGGCCTTAATGTCTTTTAATAGACTAGTGATGTATTATAAATCAGAGTATGGGATCTCTTTTATTTACTGCCACTAACTAACAACAAAAAAATAATCATGGACCACATATCCTTTGTTTCTGATTTTAGATAAAATGTGAGAGTAAACACTAGAAGGTGACAGGCAAATCAGATAGGCAACAGAGTTGTCATTTTTATACAGCTAACCTTTTTATCCAGCAATCTTCATACTGTGGGTCTGAATGCTTCCTTGAGATATTAGTTGTCTGTCTTCCAGTTGGCCCAGATCTTCAACCAATTTCTCAAGTTTCTGAAATGTGAGTGAGTGGCTTCATTTAATGGCCTTAGTAGCTACCCTTCCCTCAACCCCACTCCCTTATTGGGAATTTACTTTCCCTTTTGTTGTTTATCCAACTTCTTTATCTTTAAGAGTGCTCATTCACGTTGCATTACTGTTGTGGAGTAGTTCCTATTTGGATATCAGAACTTCCTCTTACTTTTAGAATTATCCTCCATATGTTGACACAGTCAGTCTTGATGGTAAAGGACAAGGGTAACCAGAGGACTAGATCCTGAAATACCTAGAAAACCATCAGCCACTTACTCTTTTACTCACACACCTAGATGGAATTCTTAGTGATTAGTTGAAATTGTAGGCTTCTACTCACTACACATGGGAAGAGTTTAATTGGATTCAGTTAAATTTCAAAGATTAGGCCGGGCGTAGTGGCTCACGCCTGTAATCCCAGCACTTTGAGAGGCCGAGGCAGGCTGATCACAAGGTCAGGAGATCGAGACCATCCTGGCTAACATGGTGAAACCCCATCTCTACTAAAAATACAAAAAATTAGCCAGGCGTGGTGGCGTGCACCTGTATTCCCAGTTGCTAGGGAGGCTGAGGCAGGAGAATGGCATGAACCTGGGAGGTGGAGCTTGCAGTGAGCCAAGATTGCGCCACTGCACTCCAGCCTGGGCGACAGAGCGAGACTCTGTCTGAAAAAAAAAAAAAAAAAAAATTCAAAGATTAGCTTACATATGGGTTATTTTGGGGGCTTGTCCTGGTTAGTGGGAATCCTTATTTTTATTTCTGATTTTAGTGAAAGCCTTCTAGTACCTGATCACTAAACATGATATAGGCTTTTTTTTCCATATTAAGAAAAATATATGTATTTTTTGAGACAGAGTCTCACTGTGTTGCCCAGGTGGAGTGCAGTAGCCCTGTCTTGGGTCACTGCAACCCCTGCCTCCTAGGTTCAAGTGATTCTCCTGCCTCAACCTCCTAAGTAGCTGGGATTATAGGCGTGTGCTGCCACGCCAAGCTAATTTTTGTATTTTTAGTAGAGACAGGATTCTATCATGTTTGTCTCGATCCCTGGACTCATGTGATCCACCCACCTTAGCCTCCCACAGTTCTGGGATTATAGGCGTGAGCCAGAAAAATTAAATTTATATTAATATATTTTTGTTTTATAAGGATTTTAAAAAACCAGGAATGGTGACGAATTTTATTGAATGTGTATTCATCACCCAGGATGCTAGCCAAATGGCCTTACTCCTTTGATTTCATAATTTAGTGAATTATGTGAATGCTTCCTAATATTGAACTGTGCCTGCATTCCTGGAAGAAACCACCCTTACTTGTTTTATTTTACTTGTTTTAAGTGATAGAGTCCAGCTTTACTGCTTAAGCTGGAGTGCAGCTGTTATCTTTTTAATGTATTGCTGGATTATCTTTGCTAATATTTTGTTTTATATTTTGCCAATTAGACTGTAAATGCCATGAGAGCAGGATTGGTTGGTGCAAAATTAATTGCTTTTTTGCTGTTACTTTTAATGTCTTATTATATTTACTGTAGTCAAGGATTTTGCGTTGTACCTGTGCTCAATAAACATTTAAATAAGTAAATAATATAATTGATATGGGTGTGTCTTGGTTGGTTTGTGCTGCTGTAACAGAATACCACAGACTGGGTGTTCTGGCTCACAGTTCTCGAGGCTGGGAATTCTAATATTAAGGCACTGATAGGTTTGGTGATTCTGATTCCAAGATGGTGTGCTTTGTCCTCAACTGGTGAAAGGTGGAAGGACAAAAAGAGAGTAGGAGAAAGAACCCACTCCTAGAGCCTTTTTAATAATGATGGTATTAGTCTATTCATGAGGTGGAGCTTCATGACAGAAATGCTTACATTAGACCCTACCTCATAACATTGTCACATTGGAGATTAAGTTTCCAACACAAGAATTCTAGGGGACACATTTAAACCAGAGTAAGGCGAAACCACCAAGGATACAAAACTGCCCTAGGCTTTTATATATCTGATAAGAAGGCATATCTAAGGTCAGTGAGACAAAATCATAAACATAAAATACAAAGAAAAGGTCATGCATTAATACATATTAATTTATTTCATTTATATTTATTTTTATTGTATGCTTGGTTTAACTTTCACTTTTTAATGTTCTTTTGCTTTTTTCCTTCTCATAAAATGAAAATAAAAACCACTATACTACCAGCCTAATTGGCAGTTTTTTGTTAGTTGTATTTTATCAAGTTTATTACATTATTATTTTCATATGATACAGCTTTCTTTGAAAGATTAAACAGTTTTATTTGGTTTTATAATCATGTTTGCCAGTTATTTAAATTGTGTTTAAATTGATTTATTGCTCACTACTAGTACTTTTTTCTGTAGTTTCCCAGTTTTTATGACTTACGGTTATTCACTTCTTTAGTTAGCTAGACTGTGTTTTTAACACAAACTTCAGGAATATACAAAGATTTCGTTCACTTCTTGAACTCTCATATACTTAAGAATCTTTGTTCTTGTGACAGGTGAAATGCAGTTTGGTTTTGTATATAATTCTTACTTAACATCTTTTTAATTTTAAAACTCTATAGACCATACTCACTGATGAATCAGTTCTCCAGAGAGAAACACACACACACACGTGTGTGTGTGTGTGTGTATGTGTGTATATATATATATATATATATATATATATGGTTCATGTGATTATGGAAGCTTGATCAAAATTTGCAGAGTATACCAATAGGCTGAAGACCCAGGGAAGAGTTACAGTTTGAGTCCAAAGGCGATCTGCTGGCAGAAGTCCTTCGTGTTGAAGGAGCTCCAGGTTGGAGTACTTTCACCCTTCCCTAATGAGCCATGTCCCTGGCCCCTACCCTTCTAAGCTAGGGACAATTAGAAGAACGTTTAACCCATTTATACCTGAGGTGGCAATATTTTGAATTTTTGCAATCAGACCTTGGCGATGACCCTGAGCAGTAGGATATAAATAACTCCCACATGCTTTGCATCCCAATAATGGAACGCTAGGCATAAGTGGGTTAATTAGAATGTCTTCCACTTCGTAATGAGCCCTAACTATACCTACAAACTATCAGCACCGAGTGTTGACTTTCGTTGTGGATCAAATTAAATTGCATCTTGTTGATAGCTTTGGTATGTTTAGTTTGTGTTTAGGACTTTTCTCGTTTTCAATATAGATCCATTAATTCACTGATTAATCCATACATTTACCCAATTCATTTGCATTTCAGCTACGTTCCTTTAATGCTATAAGTTACTGGTGAATTCTACTGTTTTTCTCATGGAGTTTATAGTAAGCTGGGGAAAAAGACAAAAATAAACATAGTAAATAAAATATTGCCATATATATTTCAAAGGGAAGCAGCAGGGGACTGAGATGGAGAATACCTGGAGAAGAGAAGCCCTGTCAGAGGAGCTGACATTTGCTCTGAGTCTTGAAAGATGAGGCAGAATTAGCCATGAAAAAAATTGAGGAAAACATTCCAGTAGAGTAAAACAATATGGGCAAAGGACCTGAAGTGAGAAAAAGCTCTGCATGTTTGAGGAACTGAATGAAGACCGGGGTGGTTGGAGCTTAGTGAGAGAGGAACAGAATGGGTCAAGATAGGTTTGTAGGGATAGGCTTGAGCCAAATGCAGGGCCTTGTGGCCTTAGTAAGAAGTTTGGATTTTTTTTTCTAAAGGTACTGTGAAGCCATGGACATTTGTTGTTTTTTCTATCTTCTGTACAGTTCTCCCTTCCTTTGAAACACCACACTGATCTTGCTTTGGGTGGAAATCACTCCTGCTATTTTCAGTCCAAGTACTTCAGGTGGAGATTTTTAAAATCTAGGCTCTAGGCTATAGTGATTAGTTCAGAGATAGATCTGTGTCCCAAATCAAAACAATTACATTTAATCAGAGTGAATTTGGGATTTCTGTTTGAGTCAGGCTTCTGCCAGCTTACCTTATGTCTCTGTGAGAGTAATTACCAAACAGTGCCCCTCTGATGGATGAATTATAGAAAGGTGTCCTCTAATGCATAACTTGCTGAAGATGGCTTGGTGTGAAGAAAAATATGCCTCTTTCTCATAGATGCCAGAGCTGAGTGACGTGTTGGTTAGATTCAGTTCCTTTGCCCCCTTGTTTTGGTACCTTGTGTGGTGCACCAAATGCACACCCACACATATGCCCCTGAGTAGGGATAGAAATTTGTAGTTGCTGATGGCCATCTTGCCACTAGTGAGAGTTGGTCTGTGAGAGCAGAGCCAAGTACAGAGATAACAGCTAGACGAAGATTGGGTCCTGTTGATATTATTTGAGTTGTTCTCCAGTTTCATCCAGCTTGTCGCAAATGGCAGAATCCTTTTTTAAGGCTGAATAATATTACATTGTGTGTGTGTGTGTATATGTGTGTGCATGTATGTATATACACACACCACATCTTATTTTTATCTTTTCTTCCATTGAAGGATATTTAGGTTGTTTCCATTACTTGGCTATTGTGAATAATGCTACTGTGAACATGGGAGTGCAGATGTCTTTTCATGATTCCGTTTTCAATTCCTTTGGATATATACCCAGAAGTAGGATTGCTGGATCATATGGTAGTTCTATATTTATTTCTTTGAGGAACTTCCTTACTGTTTTCCATACACTATACCAATTTACTTTCCCACCAACAGTGTATAAGGATTCACTTTTCTCCACATCCTTGCCAACACTTGTTATCTTTTGTCTTTGCTAATAGCTATTCTAACAGATGTAAGGTGATATCTCATTGTGGTTTTGCTTTATATTTTCTTGATGATTAGAGATTATATACCTGTTGACCATTGACCATCTGAATTTCTTCTTTTCGGGTGCTCCAGTGGCACAATCAGTTAGTGTGTAGTACTTACATGAATTTCTTCTTTTGAGAAATGTCTGTTTAGGTCATTTGCTGATTTATTAATTGGGTTGAGTTTTTGCTATTGAGTTATATAAGTTCCTTATGTATTTTGGAGTTTGTCATGATCAGATATATGGTGCTGTGCTCGAATTTTTATGTCTCTTCAAAATTTGTATTTGAAACCTAACCCCCGAAGGTGATGGTATTAAGAGGTGGGGACTTTGGAAGAGGTTAGGTCATGAGACCTCTGCCTTCATGAATTGGATTAGTGCCCTTATAAAAGAGGCCTGAGGGAGCTTATGTGTGCCTTCCCCCATTTGAGAGCACATAGAAGGTGCCATTTCTGAGAAGCAAGCCCTTACCAGACACCAGATCTGCTGGTGCCTTGATCTTGGACTTCTCAGACTCTGCTCCCGAACTGTGAACAATAAACTTCTGTTGTTTAATTACCCAGCCTAAGGTATTTTGTTATAGTAGCTTGAATGGACTGAGATGAAAATTGGTGCTGAGAAGTGGGGTGCTGTTGTAACAAATAACTAAAAATGTGGAGGCAGGTTCGGAACTGGATAATGGGGAGAGTCTGGAAGAATTTGGCATACATGCTAGAAAAAGCCTACACTGCCATGAACGGAGCATTAAGGGCAATTGTGGTGAGGCCTCAGAAGAAGATAACTGCAGAGAAAGCCCCAGTTTTCTTAGAGATGGCCTAAGTAGTCATGATTAAAATGTTGGTAAAAATGTGGATAGTAAATGCCATTCTGATGAGGTCTCAGATGGAAATGGGAAGATTTTATTGGAAATGAGAGGAAAGGCTATTGTTATAAAGTAATAAAGACCTTGGCAGAATTGTGTTCGTGTCCTAGTGATTTGTGGAAGGCAGTACTACTGAGCAGTGAAAAAGTATATTTGGTGGAAGAAATCTCTAAGCGAAGTGTTGAGGGTGAGGCATGACTTCTCTTAAATGCTTATAGTAAAATGCAAAAAGAAACAAATTAAAGATGGAATTTATAATCAAAAGAGGAGCAGAACTTTTAAAGATTTGGAAAATTGTCACCCTGGCCATGTTTTAAAGAATGAAAAAGTGTGTTTGGGAGAGAGCATCAAGGGTATGGCTAAATGAATGTTCACATGTTATAAGGAGATTGGTATAGATGGGCAGAAGCCAGGTGCTGTTCACCAAGACAAGGAAAGAATAACCCTGAAGTCATTTTGGAGACCACTGGGCCTGCTACTCTCATCACAAGCTTCAGTAAATGAATATCTTATGTGCAGGAGGAGAGCACAGATGGGCTGACTGGAGGGCATATTGTAGCATACTATGGAACCAGGTCTAGTGGCATGGAGTGCTAAGTACGGGGGAATACAGTGGCTCCAGGTCTGAGGCAGGGGCACAGTGTCTTGTCATTTCAGGCAGCTCTCTGTGTTATTGTCAGCTACATAGTCATTGGTGGCAAGAATTGTGGGAGGTCCTTGGTAGCTGTGAGGGCTGTTTGGACTCTTATCTGTGCTTATGGATCTGGCACTGGGGCTTCAGCCCTGAAATCTGCATGTGTGCGCTTGCAGGGTCTGATTGCAGCAGTGTGCACACTGGTGGAAGCTGAACCTGGTGGCAGGGCCCTGGGGTGGTAGTGGACATGTGTGGGGTGGCTGCCCTGGTTCCCAGGGCTGGGTTGCCCATGGTGATGCTTACTAAGGTAGCTTAGGCAAGTGAAGTCTGAGAAGGTGAAAAACTGGTAGGCCCTTGACAGTAAAAGCTGTTGGGGGTCTGCAGTGGCTTGGCTGGCTATTGGTTTCCTCAGTGGTGAAAGCTTCTTGAGTCCTCTGCAAAGCAGGCCTCTGGGGTTCATGATTATGAACACTTGAGGTCCTCAGTGCTCACAACTGTGGGGCATCTGCAGTGACCCCAAGGGCTGTTGAGTTGAGTTTCTCCATGTTGAAAGGTGTTAGAGTCTTTTGCTGAGAAGGCCACAACCTGCCATGTGGTTGATGCCAATAGGCCACACACTTCTTTGTTCCTAGCTGTTTCCAGGTGACTCAGCTCTGCGGGTCTCCCCATTGATCTGGGTGGAGTATAACTGCAGCAGAACCCTAAAAAGATGGAGAAACTGGTGCTTACCTTAATCTTTTCTCTTGTGAAGGGAACTCGGGTCAGGGAGTTTCCTTGTATTGCTAAGCACTGTTGGCTTCATTCAGGAAAAATGAGACTGTTTTTACCATCTTTGGGCAGTTATTTTTGGGCTTTTGCTCTACTGTGTTGCTGCAGCTCCTTAACTCCTGAGCTCTTTTAGAGCTATTTTCGTTTGTGGATAATAGTTTTTTGTGGGTGGAGGAAGGCTGGTATCTCCTACTTTGCCTTCTCACTGACGTTCTTTCTGATCAATTGTGTTTTAGCTTAAGTGATTTGAGTTTAATTTTTCATCACCCGCAACTGAAATGTTTTAACTAGAAGGGCGGTGCAGTCTTCAGGTTACATTTTCTTTTCTATTACTTTTGTTCATTTTGATGGGTATCAGTGAGTTGGTGTTTTTTTTTTTTTTGGTGGTGGTGGTGGTGGTGTGGGATGCATTTGTTTTGTCGGTTTCCCTAGAAGTTGGTTTATCTTGCATTCATAATTCAGTCTCTACAAATTTGAATTTACTCATTTGTTATTTATTCTAGGCTATATAAGACATGGTTTGACATTAGAAGATATGTGTTTGAAATCTGTTTTCTTAATTACTAGCTCTTTGACTAACACAACTCATTTAATTTCTCTGAGCCATAGTTTACCCAGAAATGCAATGAAGCTTGGGTTTTTTGTTTTTGTTTTTGGCACTCATTGATGTATCTAGGGTGTTAGATACACTGGCTGCCAGCTGTTTTAGCTCCAAGCCAGGCATATATGAGGCAAAATGAAAATCCAGGGAACTCACCCATATCACTCCTTGGTCCTGAGGATCCTGAGGTCCCTATGCAGGTCTTCTTTCTTCTCATCACTTTTCAGTCTTTTCAGGTTATTTTTTATATGTAATGTCCAGTTTTTTGTTGTACTTAGGAGGAAAAACAGGGAAAACTACATCTGTTTCATCTTCATGGACACAGTAGTCCTGAGCTCATTTTTAATAAACATGAAATTAAATAATTTTAGAGGTGCAAGGCATCTTCATCTTCAAGGCAAGTTTGTATGGTCCAGTGATGGTTAGTTTTATGTGTCCACTTGAGTGAGCCACTGGGTGCCCAAATATTTGTTTAAAAATTATTCTGAGTATTTCTCTAAGTATTTTGGAGGAGATTAACATTTTTATTGATCGAGTAAAGCAGATTGTCTGCCATAATATGGGTGGGCTTTATCCAGTCAGTTGAAGGCTTGAATAGAACATAAAGACCGACCCTCCCCTGAGTAAGAGAAGAATTCTCCAGCAGACTGCCTTTGGACTTCATCTGTGCCACTGACTCCTGGGTGACCTTTGGACTTTTTTTTTTTTTTTTGATATGGAGTCTCGCTGTCGCCCAGGCTGAGTGCAGTGGCACAATCTTGGCTCACTGCAGTCTTCGCCTCTCAGGTTCAAGTGATTGTCCTGCCTCAGCCTCCCGAGTAGCTGGGATTGCAGGCATGTGCCACCATGCCTGGCTAATTTTTGTATTTTTAGTAGAGATGGAGTTTCACCATGTTGGCCAGGCTGGTCTTGAACTGCTGACCTCAAGTGATCCGCCCGCCTTGGCCTCCCAAAGTGCTGGGTTTACAGGTGTGAGCCACCATGCCCAGCCTCTTGGGTCTTGAACCTGCTGGCTCACACTGCAGATTTGGGCTGGACATCCTCCATAATTATGTGTGTCCTTATAAGAAATCTCTTTCTCTCTCTCTCTATATATATCCTAATAGTTCTGTTTCTGGGGAGAACCCTGACTAATACAAGTCTAAAATAACCACTTGAAATGTTGAACAAAAATTAATCCCAATGCAGTTAAATGAATTCCTAATTAGGGTCAGCTAGTTAATGGCAAAGCTATATTTGAAAGGAGAAGTGGGGAAACTTTCTAATTCATAGGAAATGATGTTGTAATATACTGCATGGTCCACTTGATGTGAGTACCTTTAAGCATAGTTTCTATTCGAGCATGGTTCTGTGGATTATCATTTAAAGTAAACAGGAAAATTTCCAGGTGAAGAAATGTTAGCATAGTTTGTCATCATGTTCCCAGTCTCATTTTCTTTGCCTTTGGAAAGCCTGATAATTGTAATTTGTCCCTCTAATTCAGTGTTTAATTACCTTTTCTTTCCATAAAGTCTACTAAAAATGTTATGTAACATTGCCTTATATTTATTTTGGGACTCAATAATTCTTTTTCCATTTTTTATAACCCACATGCAATAAACTGCACATGTTTAAAGTGTACAGTTTGCTAAGTTTTGACATACATGCGCACTTGTAAAACCATTAATGCAATCAAGATAATGAAGATATCCATTGCTCCCTAAATGATTATCAAGGGATTATCCCTTTGGTAATCTTTTCTTCCTACCCTTTCCCTATCTTTAGGCAACCATGATCTTATGTCACTATCGATTAGTTTGAATTTTATATAAATATAATCATAGATTATGTACTCTTAATGGCTTCATTTTATTAAGCATAATTATTGGACAATTAATTTTTGTTGTATGTATCAGAAGTTCATTGTTTTTATTGCTTAATGGTATTCCATTGTTTGCATATTCTACAATTTGTTTATCTGGGCATCTGCAAATGACCATTTGGGTTGTTTTCTGTTTTTGGCTGTTACAAATGAAATGGTTATTAACGTTCATATACAAGTATTTGTGTGGACGCATGCTTTCTTTTTTTATGGATAACTACCCAGGTGTAGAATGGCTCAATTCTGTGGTAGGTGCATTTTAAACTTTAACAAACCAAACTGTTTTCCAAAATGGCTGTAGTATTTAACATTTTACACTCCTACCAGTAGTTTATGAGAAATCTTGTTTCTTCTTATCTCCAACAACACTTGGTATGGGTGGTCTTTGAAATTTTTGCTATTCTAATAGTTGAGTAGGGATATCTCATTTTGGTTTTACTTTTCATTTGCTATTGACTAATGATGTGGAACATCTTTTCATGTGCTTATTTGTCATCTTTGGTGAAGTGTACATTCACATCTTTTGCTCATTTTTATATTGTTTTGTTTTCTTGTTAACGAGCCTGAGAGTTGTTTACATATTCTGGATACAAGTCTTCAGTATATGACTTGCAAATGTTTTCTCCTAGTCTGTCTTCTTATCCTCTAAGCAGTCTCTTGGGATGTGCAGAATTTCTTAATTTTGATGAAATTCAGTTAATCAATTTAAAAAGTCATATACATGATTTTAAAAAATAAGGAATCTACCAGATTAGTTAGCTCATTTTACTTTTATGCATGAAGGGTGGGAAGAGATAAAATTTTAAAGCCTTTCTGGTTAGCAAAGCCATATTTATAAAAAAAAAAGTTATCCAAAGACAAATATTTTTATCTTCATAAATAGAAATGTCATTAAAATAGTCTTACCAGGGCAATCACTTTTGAAACGAGACAACCAATTAAAAAACCAGAGTTTTTTAGATATGGGTTAGAATCACAGGACATAGATTCTTTGAATCCAGATGGCTTGAGAAACAAATAACATTTGTAAGAACTGTTTTATCATAGAAAATAGAGCAGGATGATTGCAGTTATAACTTTATACACAGCTTCTATACTAGACTTATGATGTGAATGCTTTCAGTTCTATATCTTATCAGGACAGGCCCTCTTACTCAGAATGTTATACGCTCTGCAGCTGCAGGGGAGAGAGCAGGAGCATCTCTTCTCATCTTTCTGAGACTCCTTTCTGAATTCCTAATTAGCAATTCCTCCAGTTGCTAATTTGGAGGGCCTGTGTTCTTAAAGCTAAACTGGAAATTCCATTAGTTATTAGTTCCTTGGAAAAAGGAGCATTAAATATTTACAATGTGAAATAAAAGAGAAAATATATTTTAACAAATCAAATGTGGGTAATGTAGTGTTTTATTTTTAAAACATGTTTATACTTATACATTAATATAGCACAGACACATATCCACACATGTACATACATATGCAGTTGTTAGCAGAGGTTGCTCTGTCTTTTGAGATTTAAATAAAATTGTGTCAAGGTGATTATCAAATATGCTTTGGAAGTTTCTTGGTTAGGGTAACCTCTTTCTTGGAGTTCTTATACTGCTAAACTCTTACCTTCCCTGAATGTTGTCTGTTCTCTGCTTCCTGCCTATTCAGAGTTGAAATGTAGCTCCTTGGCTCAGTTTACCCAGTGTCACTCTCACAAAGCCTTTGTTTGTATTGTAGACTTTAGTGAATGTTGGAGTAGCCAAAGTGGTGAGGAGAGGATTGTAACAAGGTGAACTATTCAAAATTGAACGTTTAATAACCCTGTTCTTTCTCCACATGTTATCAGTTCTTGTTTCTTGCCATATTCTCCCTCTTTTTCTCTGTATGTCTGTTTCTTCTATCAATTTATTATTTTATTTTCTTTTGCTTCTTAACTTGCTGCTATTTCCAAATTCAGGGGAGATACTACTGGTCTTTGATTATCTGTCTATGTACCCGTCTTATATAAGGAATTTTTCTAAACACAGGCAGAAACCTTAATGTCAGTCGATTAAAAAACAGACAAAAAATGTTTTATTCCTGCTACATAAACATGTGTGTGCATGCACGTGTTATACAAAAAATGGTGCCATTCTTACATATATTGTTCAGGAACTTGCTTTTTATTTTTATACTATGTCATGGATATTTTTCTATGTCAGTCCAGTATATAAGTATGATAATACACTTAGCTATTCTTTTTATTAGACACTGAGGATGTTATTGGTATATGTTAGTGAATATCTTTGAAAACATTAACTTTTTGAACATGTGGGTGTTTTTATTAGGTTTCTGGAAGTGAATTTTGGGTTAAAACATGTGTGTATTTTATATCTTAAAGGATTCTGTCAGGTCAGTGTCCACTAACAGTCTGTGACAGCATAGGTGGTCTCATAATCTCAACAGCCCTGGGTATTTATTATTATTGTAAATTTTGTGAAGTGGTATCTGATCATTGTTTTAAATGTCTTTCTGATTGAATCACCAACCTTGGTGTAACCCTAAATTTAGTACAGACACTATAGTGTACATTAAAAATGTTGGTTATAGTCCTAATTAAGGAAATACAGAGCTTTAGATCCTCTATCCTTTTGACATAATTTCATACTAATATATATGTAAAATTCTCTGATATGAATGCTGTATTTTTAGAGATAACTTATTTCTTTTTAACTCTATTTCATTTGATTGAATTTCAAATATATATAAGCAGACAAGATTATGATGATGATCAAGATGGCAGAGATTTTATTATTTCGCTTTTGTTGCCCCTCGTAACTTTTCTTTTACATTTCCAGGAAATTCAATTTTATTTTTAATGGGATTTCATCTTCATAATGACAGAACATAATGTTTGTAATACTTAATGAGCTTTTAAAGAACATATGTGGGTGGTAAGAATCTGCTTAACATGTTAGCTAGAGATTTAGAGATCCCAGTATTCTCCTTGAAAATTCTGCTTGGCTTCTGGAGACAAGATCATACTTGTATTAGTATTTTGAAGCCAGCTTCAAGCATAATTTAATTTTCACTGTGTGCAATTGGAATATTTTCAACCCTTTAACACTGATTAATATTCTGACTAGATTATAGTTTTGATATTGCAAGAAAAAGCAAAAGTGGAACTATGTGAAGAAGGTTATTTATTACTTCTTAGTTAATAAGGTGTACCTTCTCCATTTGTCTCTCATAATTTCTGTCCCTGTCTCTTTAGACAAAGAAATAGCAATATTTTTTGTACTTATGAAAACACATTGATAATGCTTAACATTTGTGTAGCAGTTTATAGTTTTCCCAGCTGTTCAGTGTTTATCTTGTTTCCCAGAGAAACCTTGTAGGCAATATTGTCACTATGTTAGAGGCATACTGACTCAAGTTTTTTTTTTTTTTTTTTTTTACCATTTTAGCACAATGAGTATTAATAAACAAATTTTTGGTGAAAAATGTGGAATTTTAGGATATATTATTTTCACTAGGACTGTAATTTTAAATATCATTTTAATGACTAAGTTGAAAACATAGAAATTTATTAGTACTAAAATCTGTTTTAGTTATGATGTGCTACAACATAGATATACCCAAAGGATGTAATATAATGTCAGATATTTTTAAACATCTATTTATTTATGTGGTATAGACTATGTGGTATAAAAGGATATTAATAACATTGTAATGATTCATAAGCTTAGAGCATCTGGTCCTTTGATATCATTAGCAGCTTTGCATATAGTCCACATCTCAAGATCCATATGGCAACCATTTGTGTATACATGGTAGAAGATATCTCAAAAATTGCTATATGAGTTCCAGTAGTTATTAAGAACACTGTAAATAATATGATGATTGCCATAGAGAGTAACAGGCTTACTTTTTCCAGATGGGTGTTTGCAGGGGTGGTTGTAATTGAAAAAAAAGTCTTTCATGCTTTTACTGTTTACATTGATCAGAAACTTTAAAAACATATATATTTTCTGAGTATAAAGAAAACCCATTGAGATAATTATGTTGAAGAATAATTATGATAAATGTGTGTATATAACTAAATTTAACTGTAAAGATTCTGTTATCTGAAGATATAATTATTTGATTTACAGAAATCTGGGTACTTTTACCAGTTTGTGATACATTATTTGATCTATTTTAAAGTATAAATAGATTATGGTTGTTATATATTCATGTGCGCTATAATTTTAGCTATACATTTCCACAGATGTACCTACTTATATTTTACTCATTCTATACATATTTATTGAGTTTCTACTATGTTTCAGGTACTATTTAACAGAAAGGACTTATTTTTTTCTTTTTGGCTTTGAACATTTGATAATTGATATTTCAAGTAGCACATTTGTAGCTTTCCACTATTCAGTACTTCATCAGTTTAAATAATTATATTTTCATAACTTATTTTGTTTCTCAGGATCACTAGATATAGTGATATGTGTTGATATAAGGTGAGAGAAGGGATTGTTATGTGATTATATAGACACATTATTAGAATATGTTTAATGGTAAATTGTTCAAAATACTTAAATAATAAAAAGTAATTAAGTATGAATTATTAAAAAGAATTGGAGGTTATAGTCAATCACCTGATTTAATTATGAGTTTAGCTTGGGTTAAAAATAAACATTTCTGAGCCAGATGCAGTGGCTTGTGCCTGAAATCCCAGCTACATGGGAGGCTGAGGCAAGAGGATCGCTTGGGCCTGGGAGTTCAAGATCAGCCTGAGCAACACAGTGAGACCACCATTTCTTAAAAAAATAATAATAATAATTCCCAATGAAGTAATTTTAATCTTTTGATAATCTGAGGAAATAATCTACTTTATGGATAGTTAGGACACATTTAATTATTATTTTAATTTTTATCGACAGGTCTCAGATTTAACTTGTAGCCCATGGTAATACTTACTAGATACTCTTTTAGCTGGATACAAGATTTTCTTTTTCTTTTAAGCCCATATGGTATACTCTAATATACTCTAATATATATGTTATTTTCTTAAACTACATGAAAGTTGTGACTTAGGCAAGATAGCAAGCTTTAGAAAAAGAATCATCAGAGAGGCATTCTGGCGTCTGTATTACTTTGATTTTCAGTAGAGAAGATCAAATTTTTAAAAATGAAATTAGAGATTGTGATACTGTATTGTCTGGTTTTTCTCAAATTTGATTGTTTCAGTGCTGCTTCATTGTTTTTATTATGTTTGTTGAATCCCTGGATTATCAGGAATACTTACTGTGCAATGTAAATACTTATGTGTGTTTGGAATTCTCCCCTCCCCTTTTTTACTATTTAGAATATTACCATGTAAAGGGAAGTCATAGGGTGTTGATTGTCTTGTGACTACCAAAAAATACAGGTAAAATATCTTAAATAAAATACATAAACTGAGTGGCATTAGAAGTTCTAAAAATCTTTATGATAAGTAATTATAAATGTAATTATATTCACATATTTTATAATATAGCTGAATCTTTGCAGAATATAAAATATATGTGAATACATAAATATTTGGGTAGTGATAATTATTCTGATAATCATTATCACTGATTACCTCCACTAAAAGTAGAGCAGGAAATATGATTTTGAGTCATTTTTTCTTTTTTTTTTTTTTTTGAGACGGAGTCTCACTCTCTTGCCCAGGCTGGAGGGCAGTGGCGTGATCTCGGGTCACTGCAAGCTCTGCCTCCTGGGTTCACCCCATTCTCCTGCCTCAGCCTCCCGAGTAGCTGGGACTACAGACATCTGCCACCACGCCTGGCTAATTTTTTGTGTTTTTAGTAGGACGGGGTTTCACCATGTTAGCCAGGATGGTCTCGATCTCCTGACCTTGTGATCTGCCCGTCTCGGCCTCCCAAAGTGCTGGGATTACAGGCGTGAGCCACCCCGCCTGGCCCTTGATTTTGAGTCATTTTTTCATCACTGGTTTTAGTTTAATCTATTAGCTCTGTTATCCAGTCTATCTTAAGACAAAATACTTTGTCTTTTTTGTATATCAGGATATGACTATAGTTTTAGATACATTTTTTTCTATAAAATGAGTGCTTCTTTATTTAGCTCACTGCCACAACTTTATACTTCTTTTCTTCATTCCTGTACCATCTCTGTTAACTTGCCTGCAGTTTTGTAGCATTATTGTGTTTACATCTACTGATTTAGAGATGTTTATATGACAAGTAGCTTTTTTTAATATTTGCATTTAATGTAATTAAGGGAAAAAGTTTTTAAAAATATTAAGCTAGCAAGTTATTAACAGTATTCATATTAACACTGTCTGTAATAACCCCAGTTCCTGTCAACAAGAGAATGAACAAATGGTGGTATATGTAATGGAATGCTCTACAGCAGTAAAAACTAAACTACACATAACAACATGAATGAATTACATAAACATAATGTTGGTGAAAGAAGCCAGACATAAAGAAGTATGACTTGGCCGTGCATGGTGGCTTGTGCCTGTAATCCCAGCACTTTGGGAGGCCAAGGTGGGCAGATCAATTTGGGTCAGGAATTTGAGACCAGGTAACTTGGTCAACATAGTGAAATCCCCTCTCTACCAAAAAGTATAAAAAATTTCAGGGTGTGGTGACGTGCGCCTGTAATGCCAGCTACTTGGGAGGCTGAAGCAGGAGAATCGCTTGAACCCGATAGGCGGAGGTTGCAGTGAGCCGAGATCGTGCCACTGTACTCCAGCCCGGGCAACAGAGTGAGACTCCGTCTCAAAAAAAAAAAAAAAAAAGAAAAAACGAAGTATGACTTATATGATTCAATGATTCAATTTCTATAAAATTTAAAACTGACAAAACTATGGTTTTGGATGTCAAGGTAGTAGTTTCTTTTGTAGGGAGGGCATAATGACAGGAATGGAGTATGAAGAGGTCTGTGGATTCTGGTTATATTTTGCTTCTTGACTTGGGTACTAGTTACACAAGTGTGTTTGTTTTGTAGATTCATGGAGCTGTACAGTTATGATTTGGGCACTTTGGTATATATATTCGACTTCCAGAAAACGCTTATGTATGCAGTCAGTGCTTGTTATTTGTCATAGTTAGGTTCTAGAAAGTTTCTGTGAACACTAAGTTAGTGAATACCGAACTATTGTCTCTAGGGAAAATACAGGATTAGGTTCCTACTAGCCTTTGATCGCATTTTAGTTAACCAAGCAGTACAACATGGCCTTGTTTTACATGTGTTTCTGTTTACATACACCATATTTCATAAATATCATTGATTCATTAACATTGAACTTATGCCCAATAGCACTATAACTCATGTCTGAATTAAGCTTATCTGACATGTGTTTTCTTCATGAGACACATCACAGTCTTCTTGAGCTCAGGAACTCTAGACAGCACTTCAGTGCTACAAGTTGCGGGCCACGTAGTGGAATCGCCAACAAAAAGCACAACAATGCAAAAATGTGGCACTAAATAGGCTGTGAAAAAGACACATATTTACAGTATGAGAGCTGAAACAAGATACAGCATCACTGAATTCTACCTCAGCTGGGAATGTGTGCATTGGGCAACTCTAAATTTTTGCTGTTCTGTGCTTGTGCATGTTGGGTTTATACATAAATTTTAGTAAGCAGGCGATTTCACAGATACAGAATTGGCAAATAATATCTAAATACATACCTGCTAGTACCTGAGTAAATATTTACTTCTCAATCAAGTGTGCAAGTAGGCTAAGGATAACCTTTTCCTCTTAAACTAAATGTCTTAATAACAATTTTTTTGTGATTAAAATTAGAGCTGTTCTAGGGTGCCAATTTTGTAAATTTTTTGTACCATACTGTAGATTTTCGTAACTGTTTTGATGCCAAGTTTTATTAGATTTTAAAATTTATCTTCTCATTCTCATTTTTTTTTTTTTTTTGAGATGGAGTCTCACTTTGTTGCCCAGGCTGGAGTGCAGTGGTATGATCTCAGCTCACTGCAACCTCCGCCTCCCAGGTTCAAGCGATTCTCTTGCCTCAGCCTCCTGAGAAGTTGAGATTACAGGCACCCACCACCATGCCCGGCTAATTTTTTTTTTTTTCAGTAGCGACGGGGTTTCACCATGTTGGCCAGGCTGGTCTTGAACTCCCAACCTCAAGTGATCTGCCTACCTCAGCCTCCCAAAGTGCTGGGATTACAGGCGTGAACCACTGTGCTCGGCCATAAAATTTATCTTCTCATTCTTTGCTGATCAGGGATTCATTGTAATGTTGTACATTAATTTTTTTGTTTTTGCCCAGTAGCAACTGACCATTAAATGATTACATATCAAGTGGTGTAATATAGTTTCTTCAGAATGAAATTGTATCAAAGTTTACCTAGAAGACTTCAAATGTACCAATATAAAAGACTGGGGTTAAGATTTAATTTTTTGGCTGGGCATGGTGGCTCATGCCTATAATCTCAGCACTTTGGGAGGTCAAGGCAGGTGGATCACTTGAGTCCAGGGGTTTGAGACCAGCCTGGGCAACACGGCAAAAACCCATCTCTACTAAAAGTTTAAAAAATTAGCTGGGCATGGTGGCACATGCCTGTGGTCCCAGCTACTTGGGAAGCTGAGGTGGGAGGATCACCTGAGCTCAGGAAGTCAAGGCTGAGCCATGATTGTGACACTGCACTCCACCCTGGGCGTAGGAGTGAGACCCTGTCTCAAAAAAAAGAAATTATTTAATTTTCAAATATTAATTTTACTCTGAGTTCATATGCAGTAGTACCTGTTTCAAAAATAATATTACATAGTACATTTGTTTTACACAAAGATTCCTTTGAATTACTTTTAATTTAATTTTCTGACAGGAACAGGATATACGCCATTTTATGTCAGGTCTGGCCAGTGGTTTGTATGGTTTGTATGGTCTGTATTGTTTTTAACACTGATGTGTGGCTATTGTTGCAGTTATCTATTGCTGCATGTGCACACAATAATTAACATAGCAGGTTGGAGGCTACTCTCCTTGGAAACATGCTTAGAAGGTTGACCTTTGTCTGGGATCTGAGAATGTAAATGGTAAAATTTCCTGCACTGATACAAAGCTTTTCCTAAGTGATAGGAGTGGCTCACTGTGCCTAAACTATTTGTGCAAAGAATTATGTATATGAACACCAGTTTTCTTCTGGGAGTCTGAAATTTTGATACATGCCAGGCAAAGGGTGCCTAGGTGACTAACCTCCAGTAAACCTCAAATTAGAGACACTCTGTCTCTAATGAGCTTCTGTTGTAGATAACACTTCACACATGTTACAATTCAGTACTGGAAGATTTAAGTAAATACATCTTATGTGATTTCACTGGGAGAAGACACTTGGAAACTTGTGCCTGGTTTCCTCTGAGCTGTGTCCCATGTGTGTGTTCTCCTGGCTGATTTTGCTTTGTATTCTTTCACTGTAATAAATATTAACTGTGAGTTCCACTATATACTGAGTTCTGTGAGTCCCAGAGAATCACTAAACCTGACTGTGGTCTTGGGTCCTCCTGAAATATTGCATAACAAACTCCCACAAAATGTTGTCTTAAAAGAACACCATTTAATTGTATCTTATGAATTTGTTAAGAGTTTAGTCATGGTTTGATTTGGTGTCCATAGAGGTTACTTGGTGGTTTTCGTCTAATGGTTAGGCTGGGCAAGAGAATCCAAGACAGCTTTAGGCACATACCCGGCACTTTGGCAGGGATGGGTGAAAGGTTGTACTCAGCTGGGTCCATTGACTGGAATGCCTACACGTGGCCTCTCCAGTATTAGAGCCCTGAAATGCCATTTAAAAAATCAGATTACCCTGACTAGGCAGATCATTTGTTCAATAATCTTATACTTCTGAAATAGCTCATATTTTTATTCTTAGCTGTATTAATTGATGTAATGAACTCCCTATTCGGCCACATATTTTATAAATACTTTGTGTTAGTTTTTAGAATTTGTCCCTGAACCATCTTTTTCAAATGTTAAGGAATTTATTTTTCATTCTTTGAATAATTCTGTGCTTATGTTATCTATACCTTCTCTGGTTTTATTAACATGTTACATCTTTTTTTGGCTCTTATGTTTCTAAGAGAATTAATGTTTTTTTTTCTATCCTTCTCAGAGAGTATATGTTCTAGTTGTTTTTATCTTAACCTTTTTCAGACTCATGTTTTTCATCTGAAAATGAAAAATCTGACCTACATGTAGTATTACAGGCTCAGATGTACTATAATTTTTATTCTCCAGAAGAACTATGGAAGCATGAATTCTCTTTGTAGAAAATATTATTGCTTTTTATTACTGGAAATAATTATTAATATGGAAACTTTGCAACCTATGATTAGAAATGTTTCTTGTTTATTCACTGGTTTGTAGTTCCTAAGAGCCCTTGGAGCCGCCTTTATGAATAACATGAAAAATCCTTGAATCCTGTCAGTGGCTGTTTCACATTTTCGCTCATAGTTTGATAATTTTACATTTGAGTATGTTCAGAACTCCTGAGTGAATGTTATTCAACCATTTTTTTTATATTCAGTAATCATGTTTATTTTTGTGTATTAATAGCAGTAAATGACATCTTCATGGGATATTACTGCATATTAGAAAAGAAAATAGTTTTGTATGAATTATATAATTTTATTCCTTAAACAAATTGTAAGGTGGTTTGAATGAGTATTATTAATGGTTCCATGTTATATGAGGAACTGAGGCTTGGTAGTATAGTGAAAAATAGGGATATATAATAGTTCTATCCTTCTGCATGTGGATATCCAGTTTTCCCATCACCATTTATTAAAGAGACTGCCCTTTCCCCAATGTATGTTCTTGGTGCCTCTGTTGAAAAGGAGTTGTCTGTAAGTAAGTGTGTGGACTTATTTCTGGGTACTGTATTCTGTTCCACTGGTCTATGTGTCCTTTTATGCTAGTGCCATACTATTTTGGTTGCTATAGCTTTATAGTGTAATTTGGAATCAGATAATGTGATGCCTTCAGCTTTGTTGTTCTTGCTCAAAATTGCTTTAGCTATTCACCATCTTTTGTGGTTCCATATGGATTGCATGATTTCCTTTTTCTGTTTCTGTGAAGAATGTCATTAGTATTTGGTAAGGATTGCATTGAATCTGAAGATTGCTTAGGGCATTATGGTCATTTTGACAATATTAATTCTTCCAATCCATGAGCATGGGATATCTTTCCATTTTTTTTGCATGTCCTCTTCAATTACTTTCCTCAGTGTTTTACAGGTTTCCTTATATAGATCTGTAACATCCTTGATGAAATGTATTCATCGGTGTTTTTTTCTTTGTAGCTATTATAAATGGCATTGCTTTCTTGATTTTTTCAGGTTGATCACTGCTAGTGTATGGAAATGCTGATCATTTTTGCGTGTTGATTTTGTACCCATCTTGCAACTTTACTTAATGTATCAATTCTAAGTGTTTTCTGTGGAGTCTTTAGATTTTTTTTAAATATAAGGACATGTAGTCTGCAAACAAGGCTAATTTGACTTGACTTTTTCCTTTTCAGTTTGGATGTTCTTTATTTCTTCCTTTGCCTAATTTTTCTGGCCAGGACTTTCAGTACTATGTTGCATAACAGTGGTGAAAATGTGCTTTCTTGTCTTGTTCCAGTTCTTACTGGAAAGGCTTTCAGTTGTCCCCCATTCAGTGTGATAATAGCTGTGGTTTTGTGATATATGGCCCTTATCATGTTGAGGTATGTTTTTTCTATACCAGGTTTGTTGAGGGTTTTTATCATGCAAGGATGTTGAATTTTCTTGAAATCTTTTTTAGCATCTGTTGAAACATTTGGTCTTGGTTCTGTTAATGTGATGTATTATGTTTATTGATTTGCATATGTTGAACATGCTTGTATTCCTTGGATGAATCCCACTTGATCATGGTAAATGGTCTTTTTAATGTGTTGTTAAATTCTGTTTGCTAGTATTTTGTTGAGACTTTTTACATTTGTGTTCATCAGGGGTACCTTGATTTCATTTTTTGAAAATACCTTGAACAAGTATGTGTGAGTATATTTTTGGGTTCTTTTTCCTGTTCTATTTATTTATATATCTGTCTTTAAATAGCAATACCACACTGCTATGATTATTGTAGCTTTGTGGGAAGAGTTGAAATCAGGTAGTATGTCCCTTAAGCTCTATTCTTTCTCTTTTTTTGATCAAAATTGTTTTGTATTTTATTCTGCATTTCTGTGTATAAATTTTAGAATCAGTTTTTTGTTTTCCAACAAAAATCTTGCTAGGAGTTGGATTGGGATTGTACATATTGAATTACAGGTGGGGATGGATAGAGAGTGAAGTGGCCTTTTCTAATCAGATTTACATTTTAGAAGGGTCGCTCTTCTGTCAGAGTTTAAAAGTGGGTTAGAAGAGAGCAGGATTGAAGTCAGAGCAGTTTGCCAGAGTTTAAGTCATAGATGATGAAGACTAGAAGAAAGACACTGGTGGTATGTTATATAGGGGATTATAGATACTTTTGAAACCTGTGTCAGTTTCCTTTTTTTTTTTTTTTTGAGACAGAGTCTCCCTCTGTCACCCAGGCTGGGTGCCTGGTGCAGCACAAATTTATTATTCTGCCCTTCTCACTGGACTAAAATCAGTTTGTTGACCAACTGTGCTCCTTTATGGAGGATCTGAGATAGAAACTGTTCCCTTGTCATTTGGCTTGTTGGCAGAATTCAGTTCTTTGTGCTTGTAGATCTGAGATTTCTGTCTTCTTGCTGGGTCCAGCTGACGGCTGTTCCCGGATTCTAGAGGCTATCTGTGCTCCTTGGCTTGTGGTCCTCTCCATTCATTTTTAAAGCCAGCAATGGTGGGTTGATTCCCTTCGTGCTTTCTCCTCCTTTTTCAGTCTCCTCTTTCTGACCCAACTGGTAAAAGTTCTGGGAAGGGTTTTAAGGACTCATGTGACTAGATTGGGACCATTCATGTAATCTAGTATAATCTCCCCATCTGAACA
The DNA here is from genome assembly GCF_029289425.2 of Pan paniscus. NCBI lineage: Eukaryota > Metazoa > Chordata > Mammalia > Primates > Hominidae > Pan > Pan paniscus. Next base: position 114,156,643 of record NC_073253.2, on the reverse strand, counting down.
TCTTTAATTTGATCACATCTACAAAAATTGAAAAACTATAAAAATATATACTCAGAAGTCTCATTTCTTTCTATATTCCTTCTTTCTTATTTCCACATATCCTCTATGGGTAATCAGTTTCATTGGCTTCTTGTTTATTTTTCCTCTATTGCATTTTTCAGAAAACTAGCAGATACACACACACGTATACATTTATAGTCTCATTTCCACTTTTTTTTTTTTTTTTTTTGAGACTGTGTCTTAGTGTGTTGCCCAGGCTAGAGTGCAGTGGTGCGATCTCAGCTCACTGCAACCTCCACTTCCCAGGTTCAAGAGATTCTCGTGCCTCAGCCTCCCAAGTAGTTGGACCACAGGAGCATACTAATTTTTGTATTTTTAGTAGAGACAGGGTTTCACCATGTTGGCGAGGCTAGTCTCGAACTCCTGATCTTAAGCATTGGCTCACCTTGGCCTCCCAAAGTGCTGGGATTACAGGCATGAGCCACCACGCTTGGCCTTTCATTTCCACTTTTTTTTATATGGAAGTACAGTACTGTATATATTCCTTTGCGTATATATATATATATTTTTAACTTAACAATATTTTCCTAGTAACCACTCCCATATCTGTTCAGAGATCTTCCTTATTCTTTTTATAGCCTCTGTATTCTTTCTTACATTCTGTAAGTGGATAAACTACAATTATTCAACCAGTTTCCATAGAAATGTGTTTAGATTGTTTCTAATGTTTGCCCTGACAAATAATGCTGCATTGAATAATGTTTGTACATATGTTGTTTCATATTTATGGAGGTGGGTTTTTTTTACCTCCTAGAAGTAGGATCAGATGGAAAATACATATGTAGTTTTGTTAAATACTATACAATTTCCTTCCATTGATTTTCTGCCATTTTATGACAATGTGTATTTCCCAGCAGCCTTTCCCACAAATTTGTTGTTAAGATTTTGAATGTTTTTTGTCAACTGGACAGGTGAGAAATGGTATTTCAAATTAATTTAAGTATAACTTATATAAAATAAAATGAATTTATTTAAAATGTAGAATGTTTTTTGTCAAATATACATTTCATGTAACCATCACAACAATTAAAATGTAGAATCCTCAGTAAAGATGTAGAACAATTTCTGTCATACCTCATTATGGTTTTAGTGAGTTTACTTACTGTGAACAGGCATAGTTTTTAAACTGATATACTTTTGCTTCTGAGTTAAATTGGTGATTTTAAAAAGATGAACCAATTTTGTCAATGTGTTTGTGAATATTAAAGGAAAGTATTTGAAGGTGTTTACATGATTATCTTATTGTAAAATTTGAGGTATGCTTGGCACAACTTAGATATGTGAACTACTTTTTTCAACTGTATTTGATAAAATCTAAATATAGATTAAATATTTTTGATTAAAATTGAGCTTCCTAATGAAAATGCTCTGTATAGATAAAATACACACTGGATATCAAAGATTATTTGGAAAAGAAAAATAAAATCTCTTACTAATAATCTGTAATGATTACATGTTAAAATATTTTATTTTGGATCTGTTAGGTTAAATAAAATATTATTAAAATTAATTTCACCTTTTTTACTCCTTTAAATATGGCTGTTAGAAAATTTAACATTACACATATAACTTACGTGATGTATTTTATTAGCATTGAGCTAGATTATTTTATTTTCTTGCTTGTATAAAAGTTTGTGGGTTTTCTTTCTGGATGTTTGAGGCTAAGAGACCGAAAGGCAGTTTGTTCTTAATTCAGTCACTAGTAGTTTCTTAGTTATCCTCATTATTTCAACCATTCTGTTAGTAAAGGTTTGTAATACATTTCATTTATTTATTAAATATTAGTGCTGTCATTCAGTGTATCTTATAGACTGTGTATGACTGTGTTGCATTCATATCTGAAAGCATCTAATAAAGTGAAATGACTTTGTGTTTATATATATCAATTACTGTAACTTCTAGTGAGCTATGTTATGAGACTGCTGGTGTTTAAGCCTCTAATTGCTTGCATTGTTTCAGAGGAGTACATTATTCAGAGATATTTTGCATAGCCACAATTGAGAGTAGGCTGTGAGCAGTAGTGTATGCCTTGTAGACTTTCTTACCACAGCTGTCACAATTGGCAAAGGTAATGGTGGAGAAGCACTGTATTAAATTGGTCCAGTAGTCATAATTAATTCAGAGAAAGAAGAGCTGTTTGCATAGCAGGTGTGCTTGGCATAGTTAGGCAGCTGATATGATTATGTGCCTCAATTAAAGGGCATCGTGGGTAAAACTGCCTTTGTTTATGAGTGATGTGGATTGCATAGTGGGAACAGATGGCTAAAAAAAAAAAATACTTGACCTTCTAGTACATTGCTATACTAATAATGAAATATTTTTTTTTCTAAAAAATCAGGATAATTTTCTTATGGATTTTGAAAACAACCTAAATACAAATGGAAAAATTTAGCCAAATTTAATCAGAGGAAAGAAGTTATAGTAAAAAATCTCTTCCATTGCATCTGGAAATTACTAATGAAATCTCTTTATTGGTAAAGTTGTTGTATAAATATGTACGTATTTTTCACCTTACAGAATTTTATATTTAGCTCTCATCATATTCCTGCTCTATTCTTCTATCTGCTTACTAAGGAACTTGCACATTTTATTTATTTAAAAATTTTACCTTCAAACTATTTAACACAAATGAACTATGCACATTTTAAAACACTTTTGGGCTGGGTTCAGTGGCCCACGCCTGTAATCCCAGCACTTTGGGAGGTCGAGGTGGGTGGATCACAAGGTCAAGAGATCGAGACCATCCTGGCCAACATGGCGAAACCTCGTCTCTACTAAAAATACAAAAATTACCTGGGTGTGGTGGCGTGCGCCTGTAGTCCCAGCTACTTTGGAGGCTGAGGCAGAAGAATCGCTTGAACCTGGGAGGCGGAGGTTGCAGTGAGCCAAGATTGTGCCACTGCACTCCAGCCTGGTGACAGAAGGAGACTCTGTCTCAAAAAAAAAAAAAAATAAGGAAAACCTAAAAGCCCCACTTTTTTACATATACATTTATTTGACTTCTGAAATAGAGAAATTTATGTAATTAGAGCGCAAAACTCATGAAATCAGGAGTTTGATTGCTTTAATTTACATCATTAGGATTGCATTCTGTCTAAAATAAAGTCCACTTGTTTTCAAAGGTACGTGGAAATTTACATGAATTAATTTAAAATCTAAGAACCTTAAAATGTATAAAATGTGAATTACTGAAGTATATATAAGACTATTTGTTTAGAACTTTATTGTACCTAGTGTAATGAAATGTGTAGGACAAACAATATGACTTAATGCTTAGGAGCCCAGGCTTTGATGTCAGACTGACTTTATTCCTGTCTCCACAGCTTATCTGCTTTTTGACATGGCAAATTACCTCTCTGCCCTTAGTTTCCTCATTTGTAAAATGGTAATAATATAGCATTTACTTAACAGATGGTTGTGAGATAATATGTGCAAAACACTTCAGATGGCTTCTGATTGTACTGAGTACTCACCAAGTATTATTTATTGATATTTTATATAATGACATTTACTTTCTTTTGTCAGGAAATGGACTTACCCACTTCAATTTATTTTTTCTTGGTTAATAGATTTTACTTTGTATTATATTATTACCAAATTGTAACAGAATGATGCATACGTTTTTGAAGCCAGAGGATCTTGAGTTTCAGGGGATAGCTAAGTAGATTTTCATTATTTCATGAAAAATTGTATTTCTTAAGAGATACATTTTAGTCTTAGAAAGCAGTGACTTAATCACTTTCTTACATCACACTAATGAAATAATTGTTGAAAAAACTATCGTTTTTTGAGATTTAAAATTTTTTGTAAAAGTAATATATTTACATGGCTGAAAAATCAGAAGATGAGAGAGTATACAGTGAAGAGCCTTTCTCTGACTGTTGTGCTTCATCTACCCAGTTCTCCTTCTTAGAGACAACCTATATATCAAGACTCTTGTTTATTTTTCAAAATTATTTTATTTATATACAAATAAATATACATGCATATCCCCCCTTGTTAGATATGTGATAAGTATCTGCTGTTTTGCTTTTTTCAATTTATAATGGATTTTAGGGCCTGTTCTGTGTCTGTATATGAAGAGCTTCTTTATTCATTTTTATAGCTGTCTCGAATTTCATGTCTGAATGTAATTTATTGCTTGATGTTAAATTATTCTGCCTTAGCCATTTGTTTTTCCAGTTTATTTTTCTCCTTATTTTCTGGTATTAGCTTTATATGGATTCTGTGCTGTTTTATTTATTGATTGAGTACTTATCTTTATATGAGATGAATTTTTCTTGGCTTGTTATTTGCAGAAAGTACCAGGGAAGGACCAGGTCAGGGCCCTAAGAGGAATTTTCACTGTAACCTTGGGTTTGTCTATGATTTCACCAAAAGCATGAGCCATAAAAGAACACATTGACTTGGACTTTCATTAAAATTAAAAATCTCTTCGAAAGACACAAAGGTCATACATTAAGAGAATGAAAAGACAAATCACATACTGAGAAATGTCTTCAAGGAATTATCTGAGAAAAAACTTGTATTCAGAATGTATAATTAACTTTCCATACTTAGTTATAAGTAAACATCTCAGTTAAAAATGCATAAGAGTTTTGAACATACACTTTATTAGTGAAGATATATGAAAAACAAATACACACGAAAGGATATTAGTAACATTAGTCATTAGAGAAATGCAAATAAAACCACATGAGATACCATTACACCCCTGTTAGAATGGTTAAAATTAAAAGCTGTCATGCCATGTGTTGGCAAAGCTGTGGAGAGTAACTGAAACTCTCAAACATAGCTAGTGGTAATGTAAAATGATAGTATCACTCTGAAACGTATTTTGGCAGTTTCTTGAAAAGTTAAATATGCAGGTAACATGTGATCCAGCCATTTCACTCCTAGATATTTAACCAAGAGAAATGAAAAGTATGTGTCTATACAAAGACTTGCATGTAAATGCTCATATAGCTTTAATTGTAATAGCCCCAAACTAGGAACAACCCAAATGTCCATCAATAGGTGCATGGATAAACAGTGTGGCATATACATGTAATGAAAAACTACTAAGTAGTAAAAAAACAGTGCACTATTGATACACACTATAACACAGGTGAATGTGAAAATAATTATACTCAGTGAAAGAATCCAGATAAACATGAGTACCTATTGTATGATTTCATTTATATAAAATTGTAGGAAATTCAAACTAATGTATAGTCAGGAAGCAGATCCATTGCTAGCCTTGATGGATGAAGGAAGAAGGAAAGAGAAGGAGAGACGCAAGAAGTAGAGATTACAAAGGGTTAGGTGTGTCATGCTTATGTTCATTATCTTGATGGTAGTGATGATTTCACAGGTATATACGTATGTCAAATCTTATCAAATTGGATACTTGAAATATATGCAGTTTATGTCAATTTTACTTTAGTAAAGTACTAAAAACATATAAATGGAACAGATGAAAGTGTGTCATAGCTAAAGAGATCAGGAATAGTCTCCAGCCTCAGAATTCTTGCTGGGGTGTGCACAGTTGCAGATGGTATTGTCCAGTGAGTAAGGGTTGCATTAAGACATCTAGAACTGGCCAGGCATGGTAACTCATGCCTGTAATCCCACAACTTTGGGAGGCCAAGGCAGGAGGGTCACTTGAGCTTAGGAGTTTGAGACAAGCCTGGGCAGCATAGAGAGACCTCGTCTCTTCTAAAAAACCAAACCAAACCAAAACAAAACCGAACAATTAGTCAAGTGTGGTGGCACATGTCTGTGGTCCTAGCTACTCAGGAGGCTGAGGCAGGAGAATTGCTTGAGCCCAGGAGTTTGAGGCTGCGGTGAGCCATGACTGCACTCCTGCCCTCCATCCTGTGTAAAACAGCGAGTCCCTGTCTTAAACAAAAACAAAACACCAGCCAAAAACATCTAGAAGTTCAACCATTCCCCTTCAGACCCATGCTTTTGTATACAGAAGGCTAGGGCAAGATACTGATTTTGATATATGGAGGGAACCATCTCATGTGGTTGGGTGTACTCCATCTGTCTTAGGGATAGGCAGTATTTATTGTAATAGTGTAGATCTTTACATTTGGACATGTACACAGTCTTTATTGATCACCCTTAGCCTTCCCAAACAATCAAAACCTGGTCTAAGCACATGTCCAAACTTAGTGCCAATTATCTAGAACAAATGTCAAATGAGCTGGGAATCTCTGTGAATCACTCTATAGAGCCATGGACTAACTTTATTAGGGTATATCCCTGTATCTGATATTCTTGCACAAACTTTTAGAGGATAGAATATTTTTATCACGAATTTTAAATTAAAAGACCCCCTAGCAAGTTAAGAAAGTGGCAGATCCAGGATTTGAAACTGACATAAACTGCTCATTATATCCACTATACCATACAGTTTCTAGCCACCCAAACCACTCAGAAAAATTTTTTTGCTAGTAATAGCAATTTCAAATTGCTTTCCTCTAACTTCTTTTTGGGAGAGGATCCTGAATGGATCAACACATTGTAAAATAGATAAACACGGTACTTTTCCTATTGTTAATTTGGGTTTCTTTATTGGCATTAATTTCTTACCCAAATTTTCTACCCTTATAAAATTATTGGAGTTATGAAATCAAAGGATTACATTTTCTTACTGAAATTATGCTTAAAAATGAAATCCTAATCTATTTTGAAAAATCCCCATCTAGCTTTTTAAAATTAAACTTTTTATTTTGAGATAATTGTAGATTCACATGCAGTTGTAAGAAATATTTCATAGAAACATTCAGCTTTTTAAGCTATATAAATATAAAGTGAATATAGATGAAATAATAATGGATAAATAATAGAACTTGTATTACACAATGTAGTATACAGCATTCTCTCTCCATTAGCCACCTAAATTCTATGTTCATTAATAATAGACTCTGTAATTCCCTCACTTCTATATGAATTTTCTTACCTCTTGGCTTTACCTGCCATTCCCTGTATATCTAGAAGTCTCATATTCCTCAGATTAACTTATATTTGTCCCATAAACCCAGTTTTCAACTGCATTTCCTCTACTTGATTTCCTTGTTATGCTATTATAAGGTTAGGCTTTTCTTCCCACTATTTCCATAGTACCCACAACATATTCCTTCACAGGGATTTATTTCATGCTTTAATAGTTGTCCATTGAGTTGCCTGCATTTCTTTGTAGACTACAAGATAACTGAGGAAGGAATTTTCTCTTGATCATCCTCAATCTCCAATAACCGTAAACTCTTTGAAGGCACACATTTCACTTATTTTTTTCCAGTGCCCTAGAACAGTGCCTGTTACATACAGAGACTTGGTAAATATTAGAGGATAGATGAGAAATTATTGTACAGGATGGATAGACAGTATGTTAATTAAATAATAATTCCAGTGAATAAGCACAATTTATAATAAAACATAAACCAGATTAAAGTGGATAGTGGTTTCTGTATAGGTCTGGCTTTTTAGGTAGTTCCCCCCAGGTCCCCTTTCTTTTCACAGGTGGTGATTAGGAAAGTTTTTGTGTGTGTGTGTGTTTCTTTGAGACAGGGGTCTCATTTCTCACTCTGTCACCTAGGCTGGGGTGTAGTGGTGTGATCACAGCTTATTGCAGCCTCAACCTGCCAGGTATAAGGGATCCTTACACCTCAGCCCCTTAAGTAGCTGGGACTACAGTTGCATGCTACCATGCCTGGCTAATTTATTTTTTATTTATTTATTATTTTAATTTTTTTTTTAAATACAGAGTTTCACTCTTTTTGCCCAGGCTGTAGTGCAATGGCACAATTTTGGCTCACTATAACCTCTGCCTCCCGAGTTCAAGAAACTCTCCTGCCCACAGCCTCCCGAGTAGCTGGGATTACAGGTGTGTGCCACCACGCCTGGCTAATTTTGTATTTTTAGTAGAGACGAGATTTCGCCCTGTTGGCCAGGCTGGTCTCAAACTCCTGACCTCAGGTGATCCGCCCACCTCGGCCTCCCAAAGTGCTGGGATTACAGGTGTGAGCCACTGCGTCTGGCCAATTTTTTTTTTTTTTTTTTTTTTTTTTTGAGATGGAGTCTTGCTCTGTCGCCCAGGCTGGAGTGCAGTGCAGTGGCTCGATCTCGGCTCGCTGCTACCTCCACCTCCCGGGTTCAAGCGATTCTTCCGCCACAGCCTCCTGATAGCTGGGACTGCAGGTGCCCGCCACCACACCCAGCTAATTTTTTGTATTTTTAGTAGAGATAGGGTTTCACTGTGTTGGCCAGGATGGTCTCGATCTCTTGACCTCGTGGTCTGCCCACCTGGGCCTCCCAAAGTGTTGGGATTACAGGCATGAGACACCGCACCCGGCCAATTTTTTTTTTTTTTAATTTTTTGTAGAGACTTCATCTCCCTATGTTGCCCAGGCTGGTCTTGAACTCTTGGGCTTAAGCATTCCTCCTGCCTTGGCTTCCCAAAGTGTTGGGATCACAGGCATGAGCCACTATACCCAACCTGGACGATTTTTTTTTTTTTTTTTTGGAGATGGAGTCTTGCTCTGTCCTCCAGACTGGAGTGCAGTGGCGTAGTCTCGGCTCACTGCAAGCTCCGCCTCCTAGGTTCATGCCATTCTCCTGCCTCAGCCTCCCAAGTAGCTGGGACTGCCACCACGCCCAGCTAATTTTTTGTATTTTAAGTAGAGGCCGGGTTTCACCCTGTCAGCCAGGATGGTCTGGATCTCCTAACCTTGTGATCTTCCTGCCTCGGCCTCCCAAAGTGCTGGGATTACAGGCATGAGCCACCACGCCCAGCCCCAACCTGGAAGGTTTTTAAAAGCTTATTTTGACCATCCGGAGAAATAGGATACAAAGTGTTAGAGGATATTTGAAGAAATAATTTTTGTGAAAGGAAAAAGCTGTGCATATGATTAAAAAAATTTTAATTGGCTAAAGTGTGAAATATTTTCAGAAAGTAAATTTTTTTGAGTTGGGTAAAGTACAGTACCCTGTACTAAGATAAATTTAAATATGTATTTGATGAACTTTGTGTATGAGTGTGTCGATAATTTAGTTCACCTTTAGTTACAGCAAATTTGTGTGACATGGAATTATCTTCTAGTGTTACTGATGTGGTTCATAGACACTGATTTCTGAAGGAGAGTGGGAGGTTAATAGTGTATTACAAACTTAACATTTCTAGAACTCAGGATAAGCAAGACAGCATAATATTTCTTGAAGTAGCCAATGGGAGTGAAGAATTTAGTATTGTTCAGGTTCTGTGGGTGAGTTTTTGAAAAACATACAAAAGGAACTACATGTATGTATGTATGTATGTAAAAGCACAGATCTGTTAGTGAAGTGAGAAGTATACATTACTCTCAAATGTTAGTGCTTCTGGAAGAATTTTATTAAGAACATTCTAGATTTGATTAAACAGAGATGAGAAATGTTCATCATAGTCTTCATGTTTCTTTTTGCCTGTTCCTTTCTAATCTAGTAACTGCAAAATTGTATCTACAGAAAAAGAGCTTTTACAAATTTACAAAAATCTGCTGTCTAATTTTGAACTACACTATTCTGTCTCTTCTGCTCATTACTTACAGAACTATAAATATTTGTGAAGTTCATAGCCCCACCATTTTCAAGTGTCATTTTTGTTAGCTTTATTTATTTTCTCTCTCCTGTAAAAAGATTTTGAAATAAGTTTTATCTTGTGATATGGTTTGGCTCTGTGTCTCCACCCAAATCTCATCTCCAATTGTAATCCCCATATGTTGAGGGAGGGACCTGGTGGGAGGTGATTGGATCATGGGGGTGCTGTTTTTGTGATAGTGAGGGAATTCTCATGAAATCTGATGGTTATAAAAGTGCCAGTCTCCCCTTGTGTGCTCTCTCTCCTGTGGCCATGTAAGAGGTGCCTACTTCCCCTTTGTCCTCTACTATGATCGTAAGTTTCCTGAGGCCTCCTCAGCTATGCGGGGAACTGTGAGTCAATTAAACTGCTTTTGTTTAGAAATTACTCAGTCTCAGGTAGTGTCTTTATAGCAATGTGAAAACGGACTAATATAGGAAATTGGTACTGGCAGAGTGGGTACTGCTATAAAGATAATCTGAAAATGTGAAAGCAGCTTTTGAATTTGGTAACAGGCAGAGGTTGGAACAGTTTGGAGGGCTCAGAAAAAGACAGGAAGATGTGGAAAAATTTGGGACTTCCTAGAGACTTGTTGAATGGTTTTGACCAAAATGCTGATAATGAAATAGACAATGAAGTCCAGGCTGAGGTGGTCTCAAATGGAGATGAGGAACTTATTGGGAACTGGAGCAAAGGTCACTCTTGCTATGCTTTAGCAAAGAGACTGGCTGAATTTTGTCCCTGCCCTAGAGATCTGTGGAACTTTTAACTTGAAAGAGATGATTTAGGGTACCTGGCAGAACAAATTTCTAAGCAGCAAAGCATTCAGGATGTAGGTATTCTCAAAGAGATGGTTTGATATTGGAACTTTTGTTAACTTATGTTTAAAAGAGAAGCAGAACATAAAGGTTTGGAAAATTTGCAGCCTGACCATGAGGTGGGAAACAAAAACCCATTTTCTGGGGAGGAATTCAAGCTGGCTGCATAAATTTGCATAAGTAATGAGGAGCTGAATGTTAGTAGGCAAGACAATGGGGAAAGTGTCTCCAGGGCATGTCAGATATCTTCCTGGCAGACTTTCCTATGAATGGTTTTGTGGGCTGGCCCCAGGGCCCTGCTGCTCTGTGCAGCCTCAGGGCTTGGTGCCCTGTGCCCCGAAGCTCATCTCCAGCCATTGCTAAAGGGTAGGCTAAGGTACAGCTCAGAACGTTGTTTCAGAGGGTGCAAGCCCCAAGCTTTGGCAATTTCCATGTGCCTTGGGCCTGCAGGTGTGCAGAAGTCAAGAGTTGAGTTATGGGAGCCTAGATTTCAAAGGATGTGTGGAAACGACTGGATGTACAGGCAGAAGTCTGCTGCAGGTGCAGAGCCCTCATGGAGAACCTCTGCTAAGGCAGTGCAGAAGGGAAATGTGGGGTTGGAGCCCCCACACAGAGTCCCCAGTGGAGCACTGCATAGTGGAGCTCTGAAAAGAGGGCCACTGTCCTCAAGACCCCAGAATGTAGATCCGCTGACAGCTTGCACCATGCACCTGGAAAAGCCACAGATACTCAATGCCAGCCCATGAAAGCAGCCGTAGGGACTGTGCCCTGCAGAGCCACAGGGACTGAGATGCGCAAGGCTTTGGAAGCCCTCCTGTTGCATCAACTTGCCCTGCATGTGAGACATGGAGTCAAAGGATATTTTGGAGCTTTAAGATTTAATGACTGCCCAGCTGGGTTTTGGACTTGCATGCGGCCTGTGGTCCCTTTGTTTTGGCCAATTTCTCCCATTTGGGATGGGAACATTTACCCAATGCCTGTACTCCCATTGTATCTTGGAAGTAACTAACTTGTTTTTGATTGTACTGGCTCATAGGCGGAAGGGACTTGTCTCAGATGAGGCTTTGAACTTGGACTTTTGGGTTAATGTGGAAATGAGTTAAGACTTTGGGGGACTGTTATGAAGGCGAGATTGGCTTTGAAATGTGCAAATTACGTGAGATTTGCAAGGGGGCAGGGACGGAATGATATAGTTTGACTCTGTGTCCCCACCCAAATCTGATGTCAAATTTTAATTCTCAGTGTTGGAGGACGGACCTGTTGGGAAGTGATCGAATAATGGGGCTGGTTTTTCTCTTGCCATTCTCATGATAGTGAGGGATTTCTTACGAGATCTGATGGTTTTAAAAGTGGCAGTTTTCTATTGTGCTCTCTCTCTCTCCTGCTGTTGTGTAAGAGGTGCCTGCTTCTCCTTCACCTTCTGCCATAATTGTAAGTTTCCTGAAGGCTCCCCAGGCATGTGGAACTCTGAGTCAATTAAACCTTTTTCCTTTGTAAGTTACCTAGTCTCAGGTGGTATCTTTATAGCAGTATGTAAACAGACTAATACATCCTCTAAGACCAGTAGTATTTGTTTTTCATTTCTTTATTAAAAGAAATATTGAGGTTCTAGAAATATATCAGTTTCAAATAATGCTGATAGCTATTAGAAAGAAATAATACTTTCAAATTATTAATACTCATATAAGCCATGTTATTTCTTAGGCGTATGAACTTTTCAAATACTCAAATTATATTTTTTTGAAATTAGCAATGAAGATTTTAAAAAATTATATCTTAGATTATGGTATTTAGAGGCATATTAACCTATGATAAAATAGAAAGCAAAGATATCAGTTGAATCAAATTCTTGTGAAATTCATGTGACTTAACAGATATTTTAAAAATGGTACCTACACCTTTAGTACTGTATTTGCTTTTTCTGTATGAATTTAAACATAGTATGAGAAACACAAGGTAGCTAGCATGTTAAGTATTTTGTTGCAGGAATAAAGTATTTTTCTCCAAAATAGATGTATGTTAGAATGCATTCAAAATCTAATATATAATATTAAAACTAAAACTATGAGTTTAATTCTGTTGGATGAAGTTACTAATCAGTTAAGATCAAATCATTTGCATGCAACACGTTTTGCTGATAGCATTAGAGCTTTAAGGTGATTGAAGTGGTTTTCAGTGAGTTCCAAAAAGCTGTATAAAAATATTGAGAAATGTATTTGTTTTAATTGTTAAAGAAACCCCCAAACAAAATACTTCTTCAAACTAAAGAGCTTAAGGTCTTGGTTCATGTATAAGTTTAGCCATGACTTTTGATGGTTATTTCAATATTTAAACATTTTAGACTAGCCTGCTAGGAAAGAGTATGAAATGTATGAGAAAGATAATATTATTTTTATATGTAAAAAATAAATAACTAGTTCGATAGCCTTTTGTTTTCAGAATAATGAATACACTTTACATGAAGAGTAACACCATTTAAATGCATTTTAGTATATATTTTCCAGTGGTATGTGTTTGTAGAGATGCCATAGGCCAACAAATATATGAGAATTGAGATAATCTGTAAATGGAAAAAAGCTGAGATGTATTTTCTAAAAGGAAATAAGTAAATATAATAACGGTTTTGTTGTGCCCAGAATCTAATTAAAAAACAAAACAAAACCCCATTCCACTTGAAAATCAGGTGGCATGCTTTAAAGAGAGTTTTTAAAATTCCAAAGGGAATCCCAACTGTTACACGCATCTGATTGATAAGTGTTTTTGAGCTCATTAATTTTTAAAACAGGTTGTATTTGATGTTTGGGAATCTAAAATTCTGTTTATTATAAGACATATCCTAATTTTAGAGATGGTAAAATGTGGAGGAAAATGTGGGTCTGAGAATTAGACAGATACAAGATTATTGTTCACAACAGAAAAATGTCAAATAGCTTATTTAAAGTGACAAAAATACTGCAGTCTGGATGTGAATTGAGCACTAGTGCAACTTTAAAACTCTCTTTTAACTGCCAAAATATAATTCTTCATTTGTAGTTATCTTTCTGTGTCGGTGCATAAGATATAGAGGCATACCGCTTTTGTATTGTATTCACTCTATCACACTTTGCAGATAGTGTGATTAAAAGTTTTCTTTAACTTGTATTTTAAGTTTAGGGGTACATGGGCAGGTTTGTTACAAAGGTAAATGTGTGTCATGGGGTTTCTTTGTACAGATTATTTCATCACCCAGATATTAATCCTAGTATTCATTAGTTATTTTTCCTGATCTTCTCCCTCCTCCCACTCTCTACCCTCCAGTAGGCCCCAATGTGTGTTGTTTCCCTCTGTGTATTCATGTGTTCTCATCACTTAGCTCTACGTGTAAGTAAGAACATGTGGTATTTGATTTTCTAATCCTGCGTTAGTTTACTAAGGATAAGGGCTTCTAGCTCCATCCATGTCCCTGCAAAGGACATGATCTCGTTCTTTTTTTTTTTTTTTTTTTTTGAGCTGTAGTCTCGCTCTGTCGCCCAGGCTGGAGTGCAGTGGTGCGATCTCGGCTCACTGCAACCTCTGCCTCCTGGGTTCAAGTGATTCTCCTGCCTCAGCCTACCAAGTAGCTGGGACTACAGGTGTGCGCCTCCATGCCCAGCTAATTTTTGTATTTTTAGTAGAGACAGGTTTCACCGTGCTGGCCAGGCTGCTCTCGAACTCTTGACCTACCAAAGTCAAAGGCCCAATATCAGCCTCCCAAAGTGCTGATATTACAGACACGAGCCACCGCAGTTGGCCCATCTTTTTCTTTTTTATGGCTGCATAATATTCCATGGTGTATATGTACCGCATTTTCCTTATTCAGTCTATCACTAATAGGCATTTAGGTTGATTCCATGACTTTGCTATTGTGAATAGTGCTGCAGTGAAGATACACGTGCATGTATCTTTATAATAGAATGATTTATATTCCTTTGGGTATATAGCCAGTAATGGGACCTCTGGGTCAAATGATATTTCTGACTTTAGGTCTTTGAGTCATCTCGAAACTGCCTTTCACAGTGATTGAGCTGATTTACAGCCCCCCAACAGTGTATAAGTGTTCCTTTTCCTCTACAACCTTGCTAGCATCTGTTATTTTTTGACTTTTTAATAATAACCATTTTGATTGGTGTGAGATGGCATCTCATTGTGCTTTTGATTTGCATTTCTCTAATGATCAGTGATAATGAGCTTTTTTTCATATGACTGTTGGCAACATGTATGTCTTCTTTTGAAGTGTTCATATCCTTTATCCACTTTTTAATAGGATTTTTTTTCTTGTGAATTTGTTTAATAGATAGTATTCCTTTTTTGGATGCATAATTTGCAAAAATTTTCTCACATTCTGTAGATTGTCTGTTTGCTCTGATGATAGTTTCTTTTATTATGCAGAAACTCTTCAGTTTAATTAGATCCCATTTGTCAATTTTTGCTTTTGTTGCAATTGCTTTTGACATTGTCAACAAAGATTTTTGTTATGAAATCTCTGCCTGTGCCTGTGTCCTGAATGATTGTCTTTCAGGGTTTTTATAGTTTTGAGTTTTACAGTTAAGTTTTTAATTCATCTTGAGTTAATTTTTTATATGGTATAATGAAGGGGTCCAGTATCAATCTTCTGCATATGACTAGCCAGTTATCCTAGCACCATTTATTGAATAGGGACTCCTTTCCCCATTGCTTGTTTTTGTGAGTTTTGACAAAGATCAGATAGTTGTAAGTGTGTGGGCTTACTTCTGGGTTCTTTACTCTGTTCCATTGGTTTATGTGTCTGTTTTCATACCAATACCATGCTGTTTTGGTTACTGTAGCCCTGTAGTATAGTTCAGAGTCGGATAGTGTGATGCTTCCAGCTTTGTCCTTTTTGCTTAGGATTGCCTTGGCTATTTGGGCTCTTTTTTGGTTCCATATGCACTTTAAATTAGTTTTTTTCTAGTTCTGTGAAGAATCTCAATGAGAATTTAATAGGAATAGCATTGAATGTATAAATTACTTTGGGTAGTATGCCCATTTTAATGTTTTTCCATTTGTTTGTGAGATCTCTGGTTTCTTTGAGCAGTGTTTTGTAGTTCTCCTTGTAGAGATCTTTCACCTCCCTAGTTAGTTGTATTCCTAGGTATTTTATTCTTTTTGTAGCAGTTGTGAATGGGAGTAGGTTTCTGAATTGGCTCTCAGCTTAACTGTTGTTGGTGTATAGGAATGCTAGTGATTTTTGCATATTTATTTTGTATCCTGAAACTTTGCTTAAGTTGTTTATGAGCTTAAGCTTTTGGGATGAGACTCTGGGGTTTTCTAGCTGTAGGATCATGTTATCATGTTGTTTACAAACATGGATTGTTTGACTTTCTCTCTTCCTTTTTGGATGCCCTTTATTTCTTTCTCTTGCTCGATTGTCCTGGCCTGGACGTCAAATACTACGTTGAATAGGAGTAGTGAAAGAGGGCATCCTTGTGTTTTGCTGGTTTTCAAGGGGTGTACTTCCCTCTTTTGCCCATTCAGTATGATGTTGGCTACTGGTTTGTCATATATGGCTCTTATTATTTTGAGGTATGTTTCTTCAATGACTGGTTTCTTGAGAGCTTTTTTTAATTTTTTTATTTTTTTTTATTTTTGAGACGGAGTCTTGCTCTGTCACCCGGGCTGGAGTGCAGTGGTGTGATCTCCGCTCACTGCAAGCTCCATCTCCTGGGTTCATGCCATTCTCCTGCCTCAGCCTCCCAAGTACCTGGGACTACAGTCACCCGCCAACACACCTGGCTAATTTTTTGTACTTTTAGTAGAGATGGGGTTTCACCATGTTAGCCAGGATGGTCTCGATCTGCTGACCTTGTGATCCACCTGCCTCGGTCTCCCAAAGTGCTAGGATTATAGGCATGAGCCACTGTGCCCGGCCACTTGAGAGTTTTTAACATGAATGGATGTTGAATTTTATTGAAAGCCTTTTCTGCATCTATTGAGATAAGGAGTATATTTGCCTTTAGTTCTGTTTTCACATTTATTGATTTGCATGTGTTGAACTAACCTTGCATTCCAGGGATAAAGCCTACTTGATTATGGTGGATAAGCTTTTTGATGTGCTGTTGAATTTGGTTTTCCAGTATTGTGTTAGGCATTTTTACATTGATGTTCATCAAGAATAGTTGCCTGTAGTTTTCTTTTTTTATTGTGTCTCTGCCAGGTTTTGGTATCAGGATGATGCTGGCCTTGCAGAATGAGTTTGGGAGGAGTCCCTCCTCCTCAATCTTTTGGAATAGTTTTAGTTGGAATGATACCAGCTCTTCTTGTACATTTGGCAGAGTTCAGCTGTGAATCCATCTGGTCCTTGGCTTTTTTTGGTTGGTAGGCTATTTATTACTGCCTCAATTTCAGAGCTCATTATTGGTCTATTTAGGGACTTCTTCCTGTTTCAGTCTTGGGAGGGTGTATGTGTCCAGGAATGTATCCATTTCTTTTAGATTTTCTAGTTTATGTGCATGGAGGTGTTCATACTACTCTGTGATAGTTGTTTGTACTTCTATGGGGTCAGTGGTAATACCCCTCTTGTCGTTTCTGATTGTATTTATTTGAATCATATCTCTTTTCTTGTTTATAAGTCTAGCTAGTGGTCTATTCTTTTTTTAAATTTTTTCAAAACATAAACTCCTGGATTCCTTGATCTTTTGAATGGTTTTTCATGTCTTAGTCTCCTTCAGTTCACGGTTTTTCATGTCTTAGCCTCCTTCAGCTCTGATTATGGTTATTTCTTGTCTTCTGCTGGCTTTGGAATTTGTTTGCTCTTGGTTCTCTAGTTCTTTTAGTTGAGATGTTAGGTTGTTAATTTGAGATCTTTGTAACTTTTTGATGTGGGCATTTAGTGCTATATATTTTCCTTTTAACACTGCCTTACCTGTGTCCCAGAGGTTCTGGTATGTTGTAGCTTTGTTCTGATTAGTTTCAAAGAAGTTCTTGATTTCTGCCTTCATTTCATTATTTACCCAAAAGTCATTCAGGAGCAGGTTATTTAATTTCCATGTAATTGTATGGTTTAGAGTGAATTTTCTTTGTCTTGATTTTAATTTTGATTGTGTTGTGGTCCAAGAGACTACTTGTTGTAATTTTAGTTCTTTTGCATTTGCTGAAGAGTGTTTTACTTCTGATTATGTGGTAATTTTAGAGTATGTGTTACGTGGCGAAGAAAAGAATATATATTCTGTTGTTTTTCACAGAGAGTGGATACCCGTTGGGTCCATTCGATCCAGTGCTGAGTTCAGGTCCTTAATATCTTTGTTAGTTTTTTGTCTTGATCTGTGTAAGATTGTCCGTGGGGTGTTAAAGTCTCCACTATTATTGTGTGGAAGTCTAAGTCTCCTTGAAGGTCTCTGAGAACTTGCTTTATAAATCTGGATGCTCCTGTGTTGGTCACATACATATTTAGGATAGTTAGCTCTTGTTGAATTGAACCCTTTCCCATTATGTAATGCACCTTTTTGTCTTTTATGATCTTTGTTGGTTTAAAGTCTTTTTTTTTTTTTTTTTTTTCAGAAACTAGGATTGCAACCCCTGCCTTTTTTCTATTTTTTATTCGTTTGGTAGATTTTTCTCCCTCCCTTTATTTTGAGCCTATGTATATCACTGCATGTGAGATGGTCTCTTGAAGACAACATACCAATACGTCTTGGTTCTTTATACAGGTTGCCATGCTGTGTCTTTTTATTGGGGCATTTAGCCCATTTACATTTAAGGATAGTATTGATATATGTGGATTTGTTCCTGTCATCATGATGCTAGCTGGTTATTTTGCAGACTTGTTTATGTGGTTGCTTTATAGTGTCAGTGGTCTGCATACTTCAGTTTGTTTTTGTAGTGGCTGTAGTGGTCTTTCCTTTCCATATTTAGTGCTTCCTTCAGGAACTCTCATAAGGCAGTTGGTAACAATTTCCCTCAGCATTTGCTTGTTTGAAAATGATCTTACTTTTTTCTCCGTATGAATCTTAGTTTGGTAGTTATGAAATTCTGGGTTGGATTTCTTTTCTTTAAGAAATATTGAATATTGGCCTCCAATTTCTTCTGGCTTGTACAGTTTCTGCAGAGAGGTTCACTGTCTGATGGGTTTCTCTTTGTAGGTGACCTGGCCTTTTTCTCTGACTGCCTTTAATATTTTTTTTCTTTAATTTTGATCTTGGAGAATCTGATGATTATCTGTCTTGTGGTTGATCTTCTTATGGAGTATCTTACTGGGGCTCTCTGCATTTCTGGAATTTGAATGTTGGCCTCTCTAGCTAGCTTTGGGAAGTTCTCCTGGATGATATCCTGAAATATGTTTTCCAAGTTGGTTCCTTTCTCCCCGTTTCTTTCAGGTACCCCAGTCAGTCATAGATTTTTTCTCTTTTTGTAATCCCATATTTTTTGGAGGTTTTGTTCATTCCTTTTCTTTTCTTTTTTCTCTATTCTTGTCGGCCTGTTTTATTTTAGAAAGCCAGTCTTCAAGCTCTGAGATTCTTTCCTCCTCTTGGTCTGTTCTGCTGTTAATACTTTTGATTGCATTGTGAAATTCTTATGGTGTGTTTTTCAGCTCTATCACGTTGCTTACAGTCTTCTCTATATTGGCTCTTTTGTCTGTCAGCACCTGCATTGTGTTATGATGATTTTTAGCTTCCTTGCATTGGGTTTTAATGTACTTCTGTAAATAACAAACTTTGTTCATATTCATATTCTAAATTATATTTCTCTCATTTCAGCCATCTCAGCCTCACCCTGGTTCCAAACCATTGCTGGAAAGGTGATGTGGTCATTTGGAGGAAAGAACATACTCTGGCTTTATGAGTTTTCAGCATTCTTGCACTGATTCTTTCCCATCTTTGTGGTCTTATCTATATTCAGTCTTTGAGATTGCTCACCCTTGGATGGGTTTTCTTTTTCTTTTATCTTGTTTGATGACCTTGAGGGTTTTATTGTGGAATAAGGTGGATTCAGTCGACTGGTTTTGTTTCTGGGAGATTTTACAGGGCCAATGCTCAACTCCCACCTCTTAGACTGAGTGCTGTAACTCCTGGGGACTTGTATTGCACCCAGACTTTGTTCTCTGGCTCCTTAAGCCTTGGAATCCACTGCACTTGGGGGTCCAAGCTGCAGCAGCTGCAGCAGAGTGCTGGTGGATGCAGGGGTGCCTGCCTCCCTGCTGGCATTCACCACAGTGGTGAAGGCAAGTTGTGTGGGGTAAGTAGAGGGGGCTTCCTCCTGGAGACTCTGCTCTGTTGCAGTTGAGATGGAGTTGGCTTGGGGCAGGATGCTGGTTGGTACAGGTCTAGGTGCCTTCTCTGTGCCCCTCAAGATGAAGTGTCTCTAAGGTTGTGGGAGGATTCCTTGTTCTCTATCAGGGTTAGCGCAAGTGTGAGTTGCTGGTGAAAGCAGGCCATGCTGGCTGTGTGCCCACCAAGGGAGCCGTCAGTGGGGATTGGCAGGGGCGATGGGCGTCCTGCATTCTCACATGTGGGTGGTGCAAGTAAAGCAAAACTCACCATGCAGACATGTACCAGCAAAGTGAGGTGGGGAGTTGCTGTGGGCTTGCAGGTATGCTGCAGTATGAAGAAACTGCATGCAGGCTGATGTATGGCTGTAGGAGCCACCCTGCTGAAGCTCTCTACCAGACAGGCACAGTCTGTCTGTGCAGAAGGTATGGTATAGGCCCCCAGGGCACAGGAGACTGCTCTTTAAGCAAGTGTGACTAGGCTGGGGCCCTGGGAGAGGCCAGCCAACTGAGGGGTGCTCAGGTCAGACCAGCCCCATCTAACGTGCAAGACTGCCCTGCAGAGTTCATGTGTGACATTTCCCCTAGGGCTAAAGTCTCTTATGGGAGCAAGTTGAGCCTAGCGGGATGGCTGTTCCGGGCTGTGCTCCACTATAGACACTCCTGCACCAAACCCTCTGGGTTCTCTAAGCAGCTTTTCCTGCTACCTCAGTGTCCATGGTGGTCAAGGGGTCCCCTTCTGCCAGGGATCCAGAGGCCCATAGTGAGAGCAGATTGCTCCTTGCCTTTTCACCTCACCTGCTTCCCTGGAGCTGTTGTGGCTCAAAAATGAGTCCCAGTGCATGTTAGTCTTTTCAGTGTTTCTGTCTTTCTCCTCCTTCTGCCCAGCTTCTGTGTCTTCCCTCCGTTCACTCTCAGTGCCATCCCTCTAAAGATCTGTTTCAAGCATGCCTGTCATTCCAGTCCCTCTGTGGGAGCTATTCTACTTGCTTCTGTCTAGTTGGCCATCTTCTAGTGCGATTTTTACAAATTGAAGATTTGTAGCAACTCTGCTTCGTGTAAATCTGTCAGCACCATTTTTCCAATAGCATGTGCTCAGATCATGTCTGTTTAACATTTTGGTAATTCTTACAATGTTTCAAACTTTTTCATTGGTATTATTTCTGTTATGGTGGTGGTCTGTGATCAGTGATATTTGATGTTACTTTCGTGATTGTTTTGGGGTGCCACAAACCTCACCTATAGAAGAAGGCAAACTTAATCAATGTTTTGTGTGTTTTGATTGTTCCACCTACTGGCCTTTCTCTTTCTTCCTCTTCTCAGGCTGTCCTATTTTCTGAGATACAACAATTTTGAAATTAGGCCAATTAATATCCTAGAATGGCCTCTAAGCGTTCAAGTGAAAGGAAGAGTCAAATGTCACTTACTTTAAATCAAAGGCTAGAAATGATTAAGCTTATTGAGGAAGATATGACAAAAGCAGAGATAGACTGAAAGCTAGGCCTCTTGTACCAAGCTAGATAGCCAAGTTGTGAATGCAAAAGAAAATTTATTGAAGGAAATTAAAAGTGTTACTCCAGTGAACACATAAATGATAAAAAAGTGAAAATAACCTTATTGCTGATAGGGAGAAAATTTGAGTGATCTGGATAGAAGATCAAACCAGCTATAACATTCCCTTAGGCAAAGCTTAATCCACAGCAAGGCTCTAACTCTCTTCAATTCTGTTAAGATTGAGAGAGGTGACGAAGCTACAGGAGAAAAGCTTGAAGCTATCAGTGGTTGGTTCATGAGGTTTGAGAAGCTATCTCTTTAACAGAAAAGTGCAAGGTGAATCGTCAAGTGCTGATGTAGAAGTTGCATCAAGCTATCCAGAATATCTAGCTAATATTATTGATGCAGGTGTCTACACTAAACAGTAGGTTTTTAATGTAGACAAAATAGACTTCTATTAGAAGGACTTTGATGGCGAGAGAGAAATCAGTGCCTGGGTTTCAGAGCTTCAAAATATAGGTCGACTTGCTTGTTAGGGGATAATGCAGCTGGTGAGTTTCAGGTTGATGCCAAGTGGTCATTTACCATTCTGAAAAACCTAAGGTCCTTAAAAATCATGCAAAATCTACTCTGTCTGTGCTTTGTAACTGGAAAAAGAAAGCCTGGATGATGGCTCATCTGTTTACAGCATGGATTATTGAATATTTTTAGCTCCTTTTTGACACCTATTGCTCAGAGAAAAAGATACCTTTCAAAATATTACTGTTCATGCAAGAGATCTGATGAAGATGTATAAAGGAGATTCACGTTATTTTCACTCCTGCTGATACAACGTCCTTTCTGCAGCCCGTGGATCAAGGAGTAAATCTGACTTTCAAGTCTTATAATTTAAGAAATACATTTCATAAGGCTATAGTTGCCATAAATAGTGATTCCTCTGATGGATCTGGAAAAAGTAAGTTCAAAACCTGCTAGAAAGGATTCACCATTCTCGATGTCATTAAGAACATTTGTGATTCGTGGGAGGAGGTCAAAATAATAATAACAGGAGTTTGGAAGAAGTTGATTCCAACCCTCGTGGATGACTTTAAGGGGTTCAAGACTTCAGTGAGGAAGTAATTGCAGATAGAATGAAAATAACAAGAGAACTAAAATTAGAAGTGGAACCTAAAGATGCAAATGAATTGTTGAAATCTCATAATTTAACTTGAACAGATGAGGATTTGCTTCTTATGAATGAGCAAAGAACATAGTTTCTTGAGATGGAATCTACTCCTGGTGAAGATGCTGTGAACATTGTTGAGATGACTACAAAAGATTTAGAATATTATGTAAGATTTGGAATATTAAAATTTAGAATATAAGATTTAGAATATTATATAAGCTTAGTTATATGTTATATAATATATACATTATATATTATATAAGTTATTATATAAGATTTAGAATATTATATAAGCAGCAGTAGGGGTTGAGAGGATTGACTCCAGTTTTGAAAAAAGTTTACTGTGGAAAAAAAGAAGTTCTCCTGTGTGTAAAATGCTGTCAAACAGCATCACATGCTACAGAGAAGTCCTTCATGGAAGGAAGAGTCCATTGATGCAGCAAACTTCATTATTGTCTTATTCTATGAAATTGCCACAGCCTACCCAACCTTTAGCAACCTCCACTCTGATCAGTTAGCAGACATCAACTTTGAGACAAGACCCTCCACCAAAGGAGGATGACTCACTGAAGGCTCAGATGAGTGTAAGCATTTTTTAGCCATAAAGTATTTTAAAATTAAGATATATCATTTTTTTGACAAAATGCTATTGCATACCTAATAGACTGCAAAACTTTTATATGTGCTGGGAAACCAAAAAATTTGTGTGACTTGTTTGTGGTATTTGCTTCATTGCCATTGTCTGGAACTTAAACCTGCTATATCTCTGAGGAATGCTGGTACAAATTAAAATATACAAAGAAATAACCAACCAAACAAGTGTTTCATGACATTCCATTGAATGATTGTACAGTAGTTTTTTCAGCTATTCTGATGTATGTTTAGTTTATGTCTAGTTCGTTACTATTATGTAAGCAGTGCTATAGTAAATGTCATTATGCATATGTGTATGTGAGTATTTTATCTGTGATACATAATGTATTAGGCTGTTTGCATTGCTATATGGAATACCTAAGGCTGGGTAATTTATAAAGAAAAGAGATTTATTTAGCTCATGGTTCTTCAGGCTGTACACAAAGCACAGTGTTGGCATCTGCTTCTGGGGAGGGCAAGCTTCAGGAAGCTTACAATCATGGTGGAAGGGAAGCTAGTAGGTCACATGGCAAGAGAGGGAGCAAGAGGGAGAGGAGGAGGTGCCAGGCTCCTTTTAAACCACCAGCTCTTGTGTGAAGCGGTGATAAAGCAAGGATCACACATCATCAAGGGGATGGTTCTAAGCTTTTCATGAGGTATCTGCCTCCGTGATCCAACACCTCTTACAAGGCCCCCACCTCTAACATTGGAGTATGAGACATTTCAGCATGAGATTTGGAGAGACACACATCCAGGCCGTATAAGATAATTGGAAGTAAAATGGCTCTGTTGAAAAGTATTTATATTTAAATTGTATAGAAACTATAAGTTACCGTAACAAAGGCTATGTTAACATATTGGAGTATCTTTTTCCATACCTACAGAATTAATGATTAAAATCTGACCAAATTGTTTGTGGAAAGAGATCTCACTGACTTTGGATTTCCTGATTTACTGGGGAGGATGAACATTATGTTATGGTATGCTATTATTTATAAAGAGAGCAGCTCTTATTTTTCAGGTTGGCAACAAAAATTTCTCTGTTCCTTGAAGCTTAGGATATGGGGGATGGTTTTAGTATGGGTATGGGTGGTCTAGGTTCCTTAGTATTGTTTAATTATCCTAAAGATTGCAGTAGGAACCCCTCGTCAATCTTTGTATTATTTCTTCTGAGCGTGGAATTTTTGTGGATCTGCTGTAGTTTTCTCTAGCAGTTTTGTGTTGTGGTTGACTTCATTTCTACCAATCAGATCCCATCCACTCACCAGCTATTTTCTGTCCCAACGATTTCTGATCAACTGATATCTCTTTTAATGCTTTGTAAAAAAAGTTGTGGTAAAATACACATATAAAATTTACAGTGTGAACCATTTTTAAATATATAGTTCAGTGGAATTAGGTACACTCATATTTTACAACCACCACCACCACCGCCACCACCATCCATTTTCACAACTCTTTTTCTCTTGCAAAACTAACTGTATGCATTAAATAATAACTTTCCTTTTTTTTGTGCTCCAACTCCTGGGAACCACCATTCTGCCTCCTTTCTCTATAACTTTGACTCCTCTAGTTACCTCATATGAGTAGAATTATACAATATTAGTCTTTTTGTGACTAGCTTATTTTGCTTAGCGTAATGTTCTCCAAGATTTTCCATGCTGTGGCATAGCCAAAATCTCCTCCCCTCCCACCCCATTTTTTTTTTTTTTAAGAGACAGGGTCTTGATCTCTCATTCAGGCTGGAATGCAGTGGCAATCACGGTTCACTGCAGCCTCGACTTCCCAGGCTGAAGTGATCCTTCTGCCTCAGTCTCCTGAGTAGCTGGGGCTACAGGTACAGGCCACCACAACTGGCTAATTTTTAATGTTTTTGGTAGAGACAGAGTCTCACTGTCTTGCCCAGGCTGGTCTCAAACTCCTGGATTCAAGTGATCCTTCTGCCTCAGCCTCCCAAAGTGTTGGGATTAGAGGCATTATTTGTTTGTTGTTGAGTTGTAGGAATTTTTAATATGTTCTGGATATTAACCTCTTACTAGATGTATGATTTGCAAATATTTTCTCCCATTCTGTGAGTTGCCTTTTCACTTTCTTGATTGTGTTTTTTGATGCAGTTTTAAAATTTGAGGTTGTATAATTTATCTATTTTTTTGTTGTTGTTGCCGGTACGTTTGGTGTCATATCCAAGAAAGCAATCCCAAGTCCAATGTTGTAAAGATTTCCCCCTATTTTTTTTCTAAGAATTTTATAGTTTTAGCACTTATGTTTTAGTCCGTGATTCATTTTGAGTGAATTTTTTGTGTATGGTGTAAGCTAAGGGCCCAACAACATTCTTTTGCATGTGGGTATCTCGTATTTCTGACACCGTTTGTTGAAAAGATTGTTCTTTTCCCATTGAATGGTCTTGTAACCTGTATTGAAAATCATTTTACCATTATGCCAGAATTTATTTTTGGGCTCTTTAATCCGTTTCATTGGTTTTAATCAGCTTTTATTCCAGTACCACACTATTTGATTACCATAGTTTAAGTTGTGAAATCAGAAAGTATGGGATATCCAACTTAGTTCTTTTTCAAGAGTGTTTTGACTATTTGCAGTTTATTGAGATTTCATATGAATTTTAGGGTTGTTTTGTTTTGTTTTTTACTTCTGCAAAAAAGACTTGGGATTTTGATAGGAATTGCGTTGGTTTGTAGATTTCTTTGGGTAGTATTGACATTTTAACAATATTAAGTCTTTTAACCCATGAACATGGGGTATTTTTCCATTTATTGGTGTCTTCGTTAATTTCTTTCAGCAGTGTGGTTATGGTTTTTAAGTGTTGTTATAGATGACTGCATGTTCATGTGTATTTTTCTTTTCTATCAATTAAGACAGTTTAGGTAGGAGGGAATACATTCTTGGGCTCAGTCCGACAACCTGATTTAACCATATGTATTTTTTTGAGATGCTTCCATAATATTTAGTTAAGAAAATGGAAGACCAGAGAGGTTAGGTAACTTGCTCAAGGACATGCTGTTAGAAAGTGACAGTCCTGGTTTCAAAGACAGTCTGGCTCAAGAGAGTTTTTAATCGTTCTGCTGTCTTGAAAAATTGTCTTGCTAAAAAGGTGTAGGATAGATAATGTAAATTATTAATTAGAGAACAGATGTTTAGCTGGAGTATAGTTGTAAGGAGTTTTTTTTTTCTCCTGTGGAATTCTTTAGAGTCTTTTGGAGTAAGTAATTCTATCTTGGATCCATAGAATTAATTTTTTCCTTTTGATCAGTTATTTTGAGGTAAATTAGATTATGTATGCTGTTCAATTTTAAACTAAGATATTATATATTCTGCCTGTAAAGTTTATAAATCATTACCTCATTCCATTATTCTATTTTGTAATATGCTTGTCCGTTTCAGGCCAATATAAATTTAGTTTTCTTTAACTGTAAGTTTTTAATGTATTTTTGTAGATTGGTAGAATATTTAGTAAATTAGTCATTACTACATTTGTCAGAATTTTCCTGTTTTTTTCAGCCTAAAAATGTCTTTTCAACTCTAACAACAACAACTATAATGTATTTGTTGGTGTTTCTTTGAAATCATATTGAATTTGTAGTTTATTTTTTTATTTTTATTTTTTTTTTGAGACAGAGTCTCTCTCTGTCACCCAGGCTGGAGTGCAGTGGCATGATCTTGGCTCACTGCAACCTCCGCCTCCCAGGTTCAAGTGATTCTCCTGCCTTAGCCTCCTGAGTAGCTGGGATTACAGGCATGTGCCATCACGCCTGGCTAATATTTGTATTTTTGGTAGAGATGGGGTTCCACCACGTTGGTCAGGCTGGTCTCGAACTCCTGACCTCATGATTCGCCCATCCTGGGCTCCCAAAGTGCTGGGATTACAGCCATGAGCCACCACTCCCGGCCTGAATTTGTAGTTTAATTGAAGAAGAATTTATATTTTTAAAACATTAAATTCTTCCTTTCCTTACATATTTTACCTTTCAATTTATTTCAAGTCTTTTGTGTTTCCTTGTAGAGTACTAATGTTCATTTATGTTTTCCCATCTTTTGAACTCCATTTTTGTCACACTGCTGGATTCAATTTGCTTATGAAGACTGCAGAATTTTTGCATCAGTGTTATTATGAGTGTAATTGACCCATGGCTTTCTCGTGGGAAATAGTATGTGTCTGATTCTGTAATCACTAGTATGCTGTCTGTAGAAATGATTTGAAAGTTTGGATGCTTTGGATGATTTTTTTTTTTTTAAAGAATCATAAAATTTTTAAACTGTAAGGTCTTTGGTACTTTCACAAATTTCTCTGTGAGGAAACTAATTCAAGAACTTTAAGTGACTTCTCTGGCATTAAACAACTAATTAATTTTAAGTGGGAGAGACTTTTTTAAAGGCAGGCTACAATTTAGCAGTTTTTAGATTCATAACTTTCATGCCTGGTTGTTCTAAAATGGAATAAGTTAAGGCATTTTGGTTCTAAGGGTCATCAGTTACTCTCCTTCCCAGAAATCACTAACAGACACACACACAGACACACACACACACACACACACAGACACACGTACCTCTTTTAGACCTTTGGTACATTTCATACGCTTTTACTGGTTGTCAGCTGCTCTGGAGCAAGCTTTGATGATATTAAGGTCTACAAGAGAGGTAAGGTCGTTGCTTAAGTATGTGTTGCAAATCAAAAGTGGTTCTTATTTTTTAGGTTTATTGAAACCTAAGGAGATAGGTTATATTCTTTATGAAAAAAATGAAAATTCATTATTTCCATTTTTGGAGTGTTTATTGTGAATCAATGAGATAAAATGAGGACACTTTTGCTCTCATCAGTTTGCTAGCTTTAAAAAATGAGGCTAAAGTAAGGCAAAATAAGGAGCATAATTTTTCCTTGAGATATAGTCGCTATTCATCTACTCTTGTCTTTCTTAAATTTTTCATTTGTGTGTATTTAGACAGTTTTTAAACATTAACTTCAAAGGAAGTTTGAGAAAACATGGCCATGCCAAAATGTAAAGTTTCAAATTTTAAGCTTTATTTTTGCTCACTTTTCAAATATGTATGTATTTATATGTATGATTCTTTTTATTTATTTATTTTTTTTACATAGACCATATTTTTGGTATATAGTATATTTAGGAACGAACTGAAGGGAAAGTAAAGATAGAAGTACTTATTTATACTCATGAGTCCAAAGCAGTGTTTCTTGAGTCAGCAAGTGCTTTATTCCTTTATGCTGTATTTGCATAAAGTATAAGACAGTTGTAATGTCATTTAACATGTTTTACATTGCTTTTGTATCTTATTTTAAAGTGATTATCATTAGTGAAGCTAGAATCAGCCTAGATTGAAGGTTACCGGTTGTGAAGGAATGCTTTTTCTCAAATTCAAATTCAGATGTATTTCAGAAATTGTAAGTACTCACTTGTGGGTGTATCATACGTAAGGTTATGAAGTAAATAATTAGTCATGAGATTGGAAAGGCATGTACATTATATGCTCTGTGTGTGTGTTTGTGTGTGTGTGTTTAAATTTTTCAGACAGTATTTGCTTTCATTAACACTTTCTGTAGGCAAAAAGGATTTTATTTGCATTTAAGAGGAGGGAGGGCTGCTATTCTGTGTTTATGAGAAAATACGCAATATGGCTTTGGCAGCCTAGCAATTAAAAAGAAAAGTTCTATAAGTGAGCATTATGATACATGGTAACATAGCACTGTGCAGATTTTACACATAATAAGTCTGCTAGAATTTTAGAATTAGGAATAGGTGAAAAACATATGGCTTTATCTTCTTTGATATTTTTAATAGCATCCATTTCTGTTTTGCCACTAGTATTTAAAGTACACACATGTACCCTAACACTTAAGGTATAATAATAATATAATAAAATAAAAAAATAAAATAAAATAAAAAAAGAAAGATAGGGCCCCTATCTCCCAATCTCCATGGGAGGTTAGGAGCCCAACTTTTCTGGGCTTAAAACTGCCTTCTGTCTTTTTTTTTTTTTTTAATACTCTAAGTTTTAGGGTACATGTGCACAATGTACAGGTTAGTTACATATGTATACATGTGCCATGCTGGTGTGCTGCACCCATTAACTCGTCATTTAGCATTAGGTATATCTCCTAATGCTAACCCTCTCTCCTTCCCCCCACCCCACAACAGTCCCCAGAGTGTGATGTTCCCCTTCCTGTGTCCATGTGTTCTCATTGTTCAGTTCTCATCTATGAGTGAGAACATGCAGTGTTTGGTTTTTTGTCCTTGCAATAGTTTACTGAGAATGATGATTTCCAGTTTCATCCATGTCCCTACAAAGGACATGAACTCATCATTTTTTATGGCTGCATAGTATTCCCTGGTGTATATGTGCCACATTTTCTTAATCCAGTCTATCATTGTTGGACATTTGGGTTGGTTCCAAGTCTTTGCTATTGTGAATAGTGCTGCAGTAAACATACGTGTGCATGTATCTTTATAACAGCATGATTTATAGTCCTTTGGGTATATACCCAGTAATGGCATGGCTGTGTCAAATGGTATTTCTAGTTCTAGATCCCTGAGGAATCGCCACACTGACTTCCACAATGGTTGAACTAGTTTACAGTCCCACCAACAGTGTAAAAGTGTTCCTATTTCTCCACATCCTCTCCAGCACCTGTTGTTTCCTGACTTTTTAATGATTGCCATTCTAACTGGTGTGAGATGGTATCTCATTGTGGTTTTGATTTGCATTTCTCTGATGGCCAGTGATGATGAGTATTTTTTCATGTGTCTTTTGGCTGCATAAATGTCTTCTTTAGAGAAGTGTCTGTTCATATCCTTTGCCCACTTTTTGATGGGGTTGTTTGATTTTTTTCTTGTAAATTTGTTTGAGTTCACTGTAGATTCTGGATATTAGCCCTGTGTCAGATGAGTAGGTTGCGAACATTTTCTCCCATTTTGTAGGTTGCCTGTTCACTCTGATGGTAGTTTCTTTTGCTGTGCAGAAGCTCTTTAGTTTAATTAGATCCCATTTGTCAATTTTGGCTTTTGTTGCCATTGCTTTTGGTGTTTTAGACATGCAGACCTTACCCACGCCTATGTCCTGAATGGTACTGCCTAGGTTTTCTTCTAGGGTTTTTATGGTTTTAGGTCTAACATTTAAGTCTTTAATCCATCTTGAATTAATTTTTGTATAAGGTGTAAGGAAGGGATCCAGTTTCAACTTTCTACATATGGCTAGTCAGTTTTCCCAGCACCATTTATTAAATAGGGAATCCTTTCTCCATTGCTTGTTTTTCTCAGGTTTGTCAAAGATCAGATAGTTGTAGATATGCGGCGTTATTTCTGAGGGCTCTGTTCTGTTCCATTGATCTATATCTCTGTTTTGGTACCAGTACCGTGGTGTTTTTCTTACTGTAGCCTTGTAGTATAGTTTGAAGTCTAGAGCCAAATCATGAGTAAACTCCCATTCACAATTGCTTCAAAGAGAATAAAATACTTAGGAATCCAACTTACAAGGGACGTGAAGGACCTCTTCAAGGAGAACTACAAACCACTGCTCAATGAAATAAAAGAGGATACAAACAAATGGAAGAACATTCCATGCTCATGGGTAGGAAGAATCAATATCGTGAAAATGGCCATACTGCCCAAGGTAATTTAAAGATTCAATGCCATCCCCATCAAGCTACCAATGACTTTCTTCACAGAATTGGAAAAAACTACTTTAAAGTTCATAGGGCACCAAAAAAGATCCCGCATCGCCAAGTCAATCCTAAGCCAAAAGAACAAAGCTGGAGGCATCACACTGCCTTCTGTCTTGAAAATCGGAAAAAGTTTATTTTCCACTGGGTAAAACCAGTTATGAAGCACGGATGGGCTAAGAACTGATCTCTCACCTCAGCTGTGTATATTCTCTTTTTCTTTCTTGATTATGTTGATAACTGGAGATGTTACCAACAAGAGACATCAGCAAGAGGATTAAAAATGCATGGTTCTGCTGCACTGAACCATGCTGTCAGCCTACTACTTTCAGATTTTGTGTGTGTGTGTGTATGTGTATGAAAAAATAAACTTCTTTCTTTAATTAAAAAAAATACTTTATTCGGCTGAAGATAGAGCAAGGGAAAAAAAGAAAAAAATTATTTTACTATTATACTAAAACATTTTAAAGCAAATCTTGTTGAAGTTGCATTTCAGAATTTAGTGACTGTTACAAGGCCAGCTTCTTTGTATGTTTCTTACTTTTAATAGTAACTCTTGAAACAGAGATAGGAAACATGTTTGGAGCCATGCATTATTTTATGATTAAAAGCACTTCTGGAGAGCTGTGCTATTATATGCATTCTTTTCATAATTATCAGTAAGTATTTTAGTTCAGAAACTACTTCCCAATTTGATGTATTCTTCATAAATCTTGATTATTTTTCTGTCAATATAAATGAGATCCTATTCCAGGGTACTTTCCTCTGTGTCAAGGAAAAAAATAGAATTAAAAGGTAAAGCTTCTGCCTTTCCTGTGAAAGGAATGTGACTGGTTGGCTAGTCTGTTTGGTTACACATGTGTTTATCAGGCAAATTTTATTCAGCATATTTTATGTGCCAGTCCCTTTGTTAGGTGCAAATACAAAGATGGGGGGAAAGGAACATTTCCGTTCTGAAGGATCACAGTCGAGTTGAGGGGGACAAATGCACTAATATAATTCTGATGCAGTATGCCAAGAACAATGGTAGTAGGTATTTTGCGAGAAGACAAATATCATGTATCTTGGCAGGGGAAATTATGGAATGTTTCCTAATGGAGGAGTGTTACCCACTTAAAGAATATGTAAAAGTCGTCCAGGGGAAGATGAGCAGAGAAAGAGGACACTTACATAAAGAGGAGAGGGTAGGAGCAAAGTCTTAGAGGAGAGAAAGAGAATCATATATGTAAGAAACTACAGG
Organism: Pan paniscus; assembly: GCF_029289425.2. Lineage (NCBI taxonomy): Eukaryota > Metazoa > Chordata > Mammalia > Primates > Hominidae > Pan > Pan paniscus. The sequence continues at coordinate 114,124,707 of NC_073253.2, read as the reverse complement.
TACATCAGGGTTCTGCAAAATAAGGTGCAACTAAGGAAATGGCAAGAAGAGAGGCCGGAGAGTAAGATAGGGCCCAGATTATGGAGGACTTTTTAATGCCATCTTTGGTATTAATGCCTGATATTGTGTAAGGGTAAGATCCTTGGCTGGACAGACATGGGTTCAACCCTTTTATTAGCCAGTGGCTTTGGGCATGTTGTGTACTCTGTTTTTGAGCCTTAGTCTTCTAATTTGGACACAGGAACAATTATATATACTTGGAAACTAATTAAATGAGATAATAGTATTTATTAAAGGCCTATTAGGTACTTTGTAAATGTACAGTATTAGGGCTCTGGATCTGCTCCTTCCATGAGAATGTCCAAAATTACCTTTTCATCTCAAGCTGCATGTCTTCTATGTCCAAAAATGCTATAATACAATGACTCAAAACCTTTTTGAACTGGAAATTTTTTTATTAACTTAAAAGTCATAGGTCTCTTTTCTGTATGAAGTGACACACACATTACTCACCCACAGAAATTATAGTAACTGTATCTGCTTTTAAGGACTTCTTTATGCAATAGATATGCAGTTGACTCAAAAGAATGGAAGTGCTTTGAAATGTGTATTCCTTCTTATAGGAAAGGACTTCTTGAATAAGATGTTTTCTTCTATGGTTTAGTGCCTACTTGGTTTGGTGCATGATGACATGTAATTAATTTAAAGATAGAATGCACAGTGGAAAGGATTCAGAAGAATATAGGCAGCATATAATATATGCATACTTGATTTATAGTATGCATTCCCTTGTGGAGTCTGTGGAACTTCTGCCTTTTCTGGGGACAACTATTTGTTTTTATAATTTGGAACATTTAGGGGAATACAAAGTATAAAGTTAAATAACCTGAAGTAAAAGCTATGAACTGAAAAACGTAACGCAGTGTCCACTTGTGTTATTGAGGTTGCCATTGCCTATATATAACAGAATATGTTACTAAACGTGGCTTGAAAAAATATGGGCTTTCTCATAAAAAGTCCAGAGGTAGGTAGTTCAGGTTTGGCTAAGTCAGCAGTTCAGCAAGATCAGGGCTCTGGATCAGCTTTTCACATGAGAATGTCCAAAGCAAGAAGAAAAAGGGATATAGCCTTTTCAACATCTCTCTCTCCTTTTATCAGATAAAACTTTTCCAAAACTGCCACATCAGACTTCCTGTTATGTCTCATTAACCAAAATTGGCTCATATGATGACCCCTAAACTAATCACTGGGAAAGAATAATGGGATAGTCATAGTTTGCTTGTACTTACAGTTCATTCCCTGAGGCTAGCCCCACCTTCTCTGAGTACTTTGTTAATTGAACATCTGAACAAATGGGGGGTTCTGGTGGCAAGGAAGGTTAGGTAAATGATAGGTAGAAAACCAAGACTGTTTTACCAACTAAGAAGTACAATGGTATAAATTGGTATATATGTATAGTATTTTGTGTTTCTTCAAAGTAAATAATATTTTAAGTGGCTTCCCTGTTTTGAGATGCAAATTCAAGATCTTCACTTTTTTTTAATTTTTAAATCACACTAAAGACCTGTGTATAAACAAAGACAATAAAGTAACCAAAGCTGCCTTGATACCTTCTCATTTACATCGGCCCCATTTCTAACATTCATTTTGCTTTACCCTAGGAATAGGTATCTAAAACTCCCTGGATGTAAAAGGATGCCCTCCTTTACTCACTATGCTCCAGACACTCCAGCTTTCTAGCTGTTCCTTGCACATGCCACTATTGCTTAGCCCAGTAGTCCCCAACCTTTTTGGCACCCAGGGACTGGTTTCCTGGAAGACAGTTTTTCCACGAATGGAGCGATGGTTTTGGGATGAAACTATTCCACTTCAGATCATCAGATCATCAGGCATTAGTTAGATCCTCATAAGGAATGTGCAACCTAGATCCCTGTCATGTGCAATTCATGATAGGGTTGGCGCTTCTACGAGAAACTAGTGCTGGGGTGGATCTGACAGAAGGCACAGCTCAGGCGGTAATGCCTGCTCACCCACCTGCTGCCACTCACATCCTGCGAGACCACAGAACGGTACCGGTCCATGGCCTGGGGGCTGGGGATCCCTGGCTTAGCCCCTTTACTGTTGTTACTCGCTCTGCCTGGAACTTGCTTCTCCATATCCCTGTGATTTTGGCTCTTCAGCTCTCAGCTCAAATGTTACCTCCCTCAGCAGAGTCTTTCCCCTGATTACTCATTCTAATTGAGCCTCTCCAGTTACTTTCTATCAGTCCATTTTATATTCTTTTTGGGACCTACCACTAAGTACTATTATTTATTTGCGTTTATATTCATTTTCTGCTCTTTTCGCTATACTGACCCATGACATAGGGAACTTCTCCCCTGCTGTCTCTGCCTTATCCCAGTCTCTTTTCTAGGTACCAGGCACATAGTTGGTAATCAATAAATGTTTATTGAAAGAAAAAATACTGAGAAATAGTGAGTTTGAAAGTATTCTTTTTTAAAAAAAAATCAGTTTCGTTAAAACCTATGTATTTGGGTTATCAGCAAACTGAGGGTGAGATTGAGGATCTTATAGGGCAGCTATTGCAGTAGAAGGCTATGCTACCTCTATAAGTAGGACAAATAAAGATAATACTTTAATACCTTTGAGCAGGGCCAACATTTGCCTCAGGGAAAATTTTTAAATTTCTGTACCTGCTTTCAGCACTGTTGAAATGGGTAGATGAAGCCCCAAGAATGAAACTATTTTAGTTTGGACATCTTTTAAGTGGGCTTCACCAAATGCTTACTCTAATCATAAACTTCAATCTCATGGTATCATTAGAACATCAAACTTTAGGCTAAGTAACTTCCAGGTGAACCCACCAATAAAAACTTCATTGCACAATGTCTGCTTAAATGATTTAACTCTAATCCAGGTAACCATTGGGAGACATTTAGCAACAACCATCATTTCGTTTTTAGAACCCTTCTATGTGAAGGCATTTTCAAACATTAATTAGTAATTAGAGAAAATTGTCCTTTAAAGCCCAGTTCTAGTGTAAAGCAATGAAGTCATGCATACAAATGAATTCTCATCCTGACTTAACTATTGAGAAATGGAGGCAGTTTGCACTTAGCTTACCCCAAAATGGATGTGGATTTAAAGTCAAAAGGCAAGAGATAAACCAGGAAAAAAATTTGCGACTTATATAATGCAAAATCATTTCTAAAAGTGAAAAGACCATTAATCTTATAGAAGAATAGGCAGAATATATTAATAGACAAAGAAAAAAATAAGTTTAAATGAGCCCTTAGATATATGGCAAGGAGGCTCAACCTCTGTCCTAACAAGAATACTGCATATTAAAATTGTACTGAGATACCATTTCTGACCTAACAGATTGTCAAAAGTCCTAAACAATATGCTCTATTATGAACTTGTGGGGAAACTTGTGCTTTCATGTATTGTTTGTAGGAATGCAAAATGTTACCACTCTATTGAGAGTAACTTGATAATATTCAATGAATATTTACGTAAATTTTCCCTTAGACCCAGCCATCCCTAGGATTCCAGCAGGAAGATTAACACAAAGCTATTTATTATTTTTCTTAAAATAGCAAATGACTAGAAAAACAACCCAAATATCAAAAATGTGGACTGTTTGAATAAACTATGGTATAGCTATACAATCAAGTATTATACTATTATAAAAAGAAATATAAAAAATATGAAAAGGAATGATATTTAGATACTTTTAAGAGTAATTTAAATGAAAAGTGCAAGGTACAGAACAATGTTTATAGCATACATTTTGTGTAAGAAAGCCATGTTAATTTATATGATATATTCATTTAAGATTATAATATATTAGTAAATACAATACATATTATAAACATACTATGCTTTTATATAATATATAATGAGTTATAGCAGTATAACTAATATAACATATTTATATATATATTTTTTTATTTTTTGAGACAGGGTCTCACTCTGTAATAGTCTGGCTGGAGTACAGTGGAATGATCATGGCTCACTGCAGCCTCAACTTCCTGGGCTCAAGCTATCCTCCCACCTCAGCTCCCCAAGTAGCTGGGACTGCAGGTGCATTCCTGGGCTCAAGCTATCCTCCCACCTCAGCTCCCCACGTATCTGGGACTGCAGGTGCATGCTACCACACATGGCTAATTTTTGTGTTTTTTGTAGAGATAGGGATTTATCATGTTGCCTAGGCTGGTTTTGAACTCCTGGGCTAAAGTGATCCTCCTGTCTTGGCCTCCCAAAGTGGTGAGATTACAAGTGTGAGCCATGGTGTCTGGCCTATATTTTTATATACTAAGTATTTATTCATATTTTTATAAAAAAGTGGTAGGCAAACCAAAAATGTTACCTATGAGGGAGGAAAGCAATAAGTAGAGGGGACAGACCTTGAAACCAAACTTCTATAAGCTTATCTTATTACACAATTTGACTATGCAACTGTGTGACTATTTCATATTAATAAATAATTTACATAAAAATGGCAGTCATTAAAAATAAAAGGAAACAAATGAACCTAATTATTGGTGCTGGGGCAAAGAAGACATCAAAACTAATGATATTACAGCAAAAGGCTGCAGGAGCCAATTGAACGGATCCATAAGATGGGATAATTTGAGTATCTAAAATATTAATGTCTGGAATGGATCAAAACATTTCAAAAATGTATACTATATGCAACATGTAAAACATATGCCATGAATTCATAATACTTTATGATACTTTAAAATGATACTTTAAAAATAAGTGAAAAATCAAATATTGATCTTCATTGACATTTATGAGATTATTAACTCATTAATCTGAAAATAATGAATATGTGATTCTTTCTCTTTATTTGTCCTGCCTTTTCTACAGAAACTGTATTTCAGTGTTACCAGGTACTTGAAGAGGTTTTTGTTTTTTTTTCCTTCAAGAATTCCAGCTAGATACCGAGGAAATCTAGACTTAGAAAAATTATAGTCATGCAATCCTCCGCTGAAATAATAGTTTTAGGAAGAGATTATCAATAGATGCTCAACCATTAGGTGAGTGGGTGGAAAACTTTATTATGGAGGGGTCAGGGTGTTGACCCAAACTAATGATGAATTTTAGCACCACTAAAGGTGGGATGACCAGACATTATGTACCTCATAATGTGATACAATGGGAAATACTCAGCACATCACCTTTGACATTTTCTTACTTAAAAGAAGGAATTGGATGGTATAAAGGAGGCTTAAGAAACCTAACAGCTAACTGCAATGTGTGGACCTTGTTTGGATCATAGTTTGAAAATACCAGCTGTATTTGTTTTTGAGACAGTTGAGAAATTTGTTTGATGATACTAGGGTATAATTGCTAATTCTGTTAGGTGTAATAAAAGTGTGGTAATGATTTTAAATAGTAATCACCTATGCTTGTATACAGAAGCTTATAGGAATAAAACAGCAAGAAGTTTGTAATTTGCTTTAATATAGTTTTAAAAAAGATAGCAAGGAACTAGGGGGGTTACAACAGGCAGGACTGGCAAAATGTTGATAATTCTGGAATCTGCATAATACATACATAGGTCTTCATTATATTATTTTACTTTTGGGTATGTTTGAAAAGTTCAGTAATACAAAGTTTTTAAGAGTTGGTGAAGAACCTCTAACTCACATGCTATTCTAAAACAGACACCGAAAAGACAATCACACTTTTCTCCTGAGAGACTTCTCACCAGCTCAAACAGTTCTTGTGTTATTAAAGTACTGGTCTGTGTCAACATTAGAAACTTGGGTGGGGAAAGGTTTTATTGAAATTATAGAGCTTATCTGAATATAGATATTCTTTTCTGAAACCCTTAAATTCCATTGAGTACCTTTTCTCTAAATCAACCCCCTTATTTTAAATGACAGAAAATCTCATTTTGAAGTATTGCAAAGCTCTGCAGTCATCCTAAGGCAAGAAATCTTTTTTTTTGCCATGTGAAAGTATCAGTTACACATTGCCACAATACTGTTGTGTGACAAATAACCACAAAATCTTAGTAGCCTTATAACAATAAGCTTATTGCTCCCACATGGGGGTCAGTTGGGTGTCTTCTAGGCAGTTCTGCTAATCTTGGTTGGTTTACTGTTATAACGAGCACAGGCTGGTTAGGCCACTAATAAGATTCAATTCTGTTCTGCTTGCTTTTCATACATCTGTAAACTATCCCAGGTGTAGTCGCTTGATGATGGCAGATATGTAAGAGGAAGCAGTAAGTCCAGTTGCACAACCACTTTTCAAGTCTTAATTCTAGAGCTACCTATTCTCTGCTACAGAGGAAAGACTTCTGTGTACTTCACTCAATACTATGTGAATCATCAGATTTTCCACTCTGGCTAGTGGGAACAGGCACATACCCAGCACTGTGTATCTGCTAGTTACTGTTTCCTTTTCTTTTAGGTGACTTTGGTGTTTAAGATTCCTTAAACACAATATGAAAAGCAGTAACCATAAAGTAAAATATTTATAAATTATGTTTCATTAAAATCAATAACTTCTAGTCATCAAAAGACACTAGAGTGAAAGCATAATTCACAGTGAGAAGATATTTGTAATATATAAAGACTCCGAAAAATTAATAAGAAGACAGCCCAATTTTTGTAAAATGGGTAAAAGACTTAAACAGCCATTTCACAAAAAACGATATATGGCCAATGAGCATATGACAAAAGTCTTAATAGCATTTGTCATTAGGAAACTGCAAAAAACCCCCAACATATGGCCAAAGTAAAAATTTTCATTTTGTAAAATATATCAAGCCCAACACATATTAAGACTTATACACGCTATATTATGTATGTATACGTATGTACACATAGAGGTTATACTTAATTTAAAAAACCACAAAAGCTTAACACACACATATACACACCCCCACACACATGAATAGGAAAGTTCACTCATCTAGTTAGTGGCAGAGTAGAGACTGCTGTTAAGATCGCTTACAATTTTCAAACTTTTTTTTAATGGAAGTGTACGTATGCATCTACATTTCTTCGTTTATAACATGAACAGTAAAAATCTAAGCTGCCGGGTGCGGTGGCTCATGCCTGTAATCCCAGCACTTTGGGAGGCTGAGGTGGGCAGATCACCTGAGGTCAGGTGTTCGAGACCAGCCTGGCCAACATATTGAAACCCCGTCTCTATTAAAAATACAAAAAAAAATTAGCTGGGCGTGGTGGCAGGTGCCTGTAATCTCAGCTACTTGGGAGGCTGAGGCAGGAGAGTCCCTTGAACCGGGGAGGCAGAGGTTGCAGTGAGCTGAGATTGCGCCATTGTACTCCAGCCTGGGCAACAAAGAGCAAAACTCCATCTCAAAAAAAAAAAAAAAAAAAAAAAAAGTAAGCCTCAATGGAATGAAGGTAAAGGATATAAAATAGCTTTATAAACTGATGACTAATTTAGTAAAGAAAAATACAAAATATGGCAAACATTTTTAAAAGTCTGATAATACTAAATGTAGGAGATGACATGGAACAGACGGAACTCTTATTCAGAACTGAAGGGTGTATATAATATAACTACTTTGGAACACAGTTTGTCTTTGTTTCGTGATATTGCAAATGTGCTTAACCTAGTACTTAAATCAGTTGCACTCCTAGGGGTGTACTGTAGTGACACTCTTGTACTTCTAGACCAAGATAGGTTAATTTTTATTACTTTGTTTATAATAGCAAATAACTTTAAAGATCCCAAATATTTCAATGAATACATAAATTGTGGCAAATTCACAGACAGGGATACTGTAAGATAGAAATAAAATAAATATACTGCAGCTATAGGAATAATATGGATGAATAACTGAGATAACAGTGTTAAAAAGACAAGTTATAGAAGAATATATAACCTAAATTTTTATAAAGTTCAAAAATAGGCAAAATTGAACAATTGTCTTATTTAGGACACCAAAAACTAAGAGAATTATTAAAAATTTAGAGTAATGGCTATTTCAGAAAAGGTGGGGTTTACTAGGAGAACTTTTACTGTTTTATTATGGACATTCGTAAGTGAACTTGGATGGATCTTGATTCTCTTTCTCTGGAGTGTACTGGGAGGAGCATACTGACGGTGTCAGTCATTTTGGATATATTCAGTTTCTTAAATGGTTATTAGAAGATTCAAGGATGTCAGTTTTAGTCTTATACTTCCTAACTCAACTATTACCTATTCTATTTTATAAATATTAAAAATTTTATAATCATATTTTGAAAATTAAGGTGTTGTAAAAGTAAATACCTTGAAGTAAATAGTCGTTTTCTCTGGCTGGTGATATTATAGGGCACTTCACTTTTTATATTATGCATTTCTAAATCTTGTAAGTCTTTAATAATTAACATGCATTTTTTTATGTTTAGAAAAGATAATTATAGAAACTAAAATAACAAATGCAAAATGTTTACAATATATTTCTAACAAGGGTGGTAACCTTGAGTTATATGCTATCCTATTAAGCTGTCATGTCAGTCTTGACACTAAAGATATTCTTGCCAATCACTAGGCCCAATATTTACTCCCATTGCAGACTTTCAGATGAACATCTTTATCTTTCATCAGTATTTTAATAAGTCGAAATTTAGGTTAGTGTTTTCTTTATTGGTATAATATACTTGGTATCCATTTATATGCAGTATTATCAACCAGTTGCCTGCAATCAACAGGAATGGACTAAATAAAGAAAATAAATAAAATTTTAAAAATTCCCATATCACTTGTTTTAAGTAAAAGTTAATTTTAAAAGCTGTGCGATAAATATCCCTTGCCTGCAAGACACTGCCTCTGCAAGACACTGTCTTTTTTTGGAATTTCTTTTAGGACCTGTAACTTAGTGTAAATATGTAATTACAAGAAGTTGCAGTAAAAAGTTTTACCGCAACTTCTTGTAATTACATATTTACACTAAGTTACAGGTCCGAAAATGATGATGATGATTATTTTTTTGAGACAGAGTTTTGCTCTGTCATCCAGGCTGGAGTGCAGTGGCACAGTCATGGCTCACTGCAGCCTGAACCTCCCAGGCGCAGGTGATCCTCTTGCCTCAGACTCCCGAGTAACTGGGACCACAGGTGCATGCCACCACGCTTGGCTAACCATGGCTAATACCTGGTCACTGGCCTGTTGCCCAGGCTAGTCTCAAACTCTTCCCACCTCGGCCTCCTGTTGCTGAGATTACAGGTGTGAGCCACTGTGCCCAGTCAACATTTTAATTTTAAAGGAACAAAATATAAATTATATGGTTATTAAAACCATATTTCTATGATTGATTTAAAATCTTTAAGAAAGTATAACTTTATATAGAATGTGAAATATTTTAGAAACATATGAATGATGTAATTGATAATGAAACACTAGTTTCCCATAGTATCAAGTTTATACCTATTTCTTGAGTTGACTACCTTGAAGATTATGGTATATCTCCATTTTTGTGGGAGAATAAATCTCCATTTTGATGTTTTTGTGTGTGTTTGCTTTTGTGTGTATGTGATTAGACAAATATAATGGTTGTAGAAAAGGTCTTTTTAACATCCACTTTTCTTATATGACTATATAATTTTAAAAATTACATGTTTATTCTCTTTAGAATTTTTTTTTTCTAAATGAGTGCTCTAAAAATGTCACTTTAAATTGAGGCATAATGTTTGGAAAACATTATTTATTTATATTCTTGATGTTGATTTCAATAACATGCTAAGTTTTGCTCTGGTTGAATTTTTCCTGTATCCTAAGAGAAATTAATGACAATATTTTGACATAAGGTTTTCAGATTTTGCATTATTAAAAAAAGATTACAGTTGCATAGAATAAAAGAAAGCAATCCTTTAATAGTCCTAGGAAAGGATTAGATAAGCATGACATATTTTATAAATTAAACACAATTCTTATTTGGATCAAAAGTCTAAGCAGTTTTTATAGATTTCTCAGATTAAATGGAAATGTATTCCATTTTTCATAATGTGAAAAAATGTCTAAATTTGTAATTTTTGTAATATTTGTATGCTGTAAGTGAGCTACCTCCACTTTATTAACTTACCAAAGTTCCTCCAGAGATATAAATTATGACTAATAATACTTGTTTACCAATTTAAAATTTTCCAACTAAAAGTTAATACATGATTAAAGTAGTTGTTTAACACAAATGCTTAACCTTTTTAAACAGTCCCTTTCTCCACTCCTTATCCCCACATCTTCTTCCCCAGTAAAGTCACAAAACCCCCTAAACTTAAGTATTAAAAATTTTTAACTTCGTAGATTCAGAGGGTACATGTGCAGGTTTGTTACAAGGGTATATTGCCTGACGTTTAGATTTGGGGTCACCTAAGTAGTGAGCATAGTACCCAATACGTAGTTTTTCAATCCTTGCCCTCCTCCCCCCTGTGTCTGTGGTTCCTGTCTTTATTTCTGTGTGTACCCATTGTTTAGCTCCCAATTATGAGGGAGAACATGCAGTATTTGGTTTTCGTTTTCTGTGTTAATTTGCCTAGGATAATGGCCTCCAGCAGCATCACGTTGCTGCAAAGGACATGATTTCATTCTTTCTATGGCTGTGTAGTATTCCATAATGCAAATGTACCACATTTTCTTTATCCAATTCACCAATGATGGGCACCTAGGTTGATTCCATGTCTTTGCTATTATGAATAGGGCTGCAGTGAACATATAAGTGCATATATCTTTTTGGTAGAATGATTTATTTTCCTTTGTGTGTATAGCCAGTAATTGGATTGCTGAGTTGAATGGTGGTTCTATTTTCATTTCTTTGAGAAATCTCTAAACTAATTTCTATAGTGGCTGAACTAATTTACATTCTCAACAACAGTGTATAAGCATCTCCTTTTCTCTGCAGCGTTGCCAACATCTGTTATTTTTTAACTTATAAAAACAATTTCAACTTGTATTTTAGATCAAGAGGTACATGTGCAGGTTTGTTGCATGGGTATATTGTGTGATGCTGAGGTTTAGGGTATGAATGATACTGTTACCCAGGTAGTGAGCATAATACCTGATAGGTAGTTTTTTAGCACTTGCCCCACTTCCTCTCTCCTCTCTCTAGTAGTCTCCAGTGTCTGTGTTCCTGTCTTTTTGCCCATGTGTACCCCGTCCTTAACTTTCACTTACATATGAGAACATGTGGTTTGGTTTTCTGTTCCTGCATTAATTCACATAGGATAATGGCGTCCAGCTGCATCCATGTTGCTGCAAAGGACATGATTTCATTTTTTTTTATGAATGCATAGTGTTCCATGATGTATATGTACCACGTTTTCTTTATTCAATCCATCATGGTTGATTCCATGCCTTTGCTATTGTGAATAGTGCTGCAGTCAACATACAAGTACCTGTGTCATTATGATAGAACAATTTATATTCCTTTAGATATATATATATATCCAGTTATGAGATTTCTGGGTCAATTGATAGTTCAGTTTTAATTTCTTTTAGAAATCACCACACCGCTTTCGACAGTGGCTGAATTAATTTACATTCCCACAAGCAGTGTATAAACATTTCCTTTTCTCCATAACCTCTTGCTAGCATCTGCTATTTTTTGACTTTTTAATAATAGCCCTTCTGACTTGTGTGAGGTGGTATCTCATTGTGATTTTTTGTTGTGGGAATTCAGGGACCCTGAACGGAGAGACCAGCTGGAGTCGCAGCACAGGAACATAAATTGTGAAGATTTCATGGACATTTATCACTTCCTTAGTAATACTCTTATAATTTCTTACACCTGTCTTACTTTAATCTCTTAATCCTCTTATCTTCATGAGCTGAGGATGTACATCACCTCAGGACCCTGTGATGATTGCGTTAACTGTACAAATTGATTGTAAAACGTGTGTTTGAATGATATGAAACCAGTGCACCTTGAAAATAGACAGAATAACAGTGATTTTAGGGAACAACAGAAGACAACCATAAGGTCTGACTGCTTCCCGGGTCGGGCAAAAAGAGCCGTATTTTTCTTCTTGCAGAGAGCCTATAAACGGAGGTGCAAGTAGGAGAGATATCACTAAATTCTTTTCCTAGCAAGGAATATTGATATTAATACTCTAGGAAGAGAATTGCATTTCTGGAGGGAGGTCTATAAACTGCCGCTCTGGGAGTGTCTGTCCTCTGCGGTTGAGATAAGGACTGAGATATGCCCTGGTCTCCTGCAGTACCCTCAGGCTTACTAGGATTGGGAAAACCCCAGCCCTGGTAAATTTGAGGTCAGACCTGTTCTATGCTCTTAAACCCTGTTTTCTTTTTTCTTTTTTTTTTTTTTATTATACTTTAAGTTTTAGGGTACATGTGCACAATGTGCAGGTTAGTTACATATGTATACATATGCCATGTTGGTGTGCTGCACCTAGTAACTCATCATTTAACATTAGGTGTATCTCCAAATGCTATCCCTCCCCCCTCCCCCCACCCCACAACAGGCCCCGGTGTGTGATGTTCCCCTTCCTGTGTCCATGTGTTCTCATTGTCGAACGCTGTTTTCTGTTAAGATGTTTATCAAGACAATACGTGCACAGCTGAACATAGACACTTATCAGGAGTTCCCGATTTTGTCCTTGCCCTGTTTCCTCAGAAGCATGTGATCTTTGTTCTTTTTGCCCTTTGAAGCATGTAGTCTTTGTGACCTACTCCCTGTTCGTACACCCCCTCCCCTTTTGAAATCCTTAATAAAACTTGCTGGTTTTGTGACTCAGGTGGGCATCACGGTCCTAGCGATATGTGATGTCGCCCCCGGCGGCCCAGCTGTAAAATTCCTCTCTTTGTACTCTTTCTCTTTATTTCTCAGACCAGCTGACATTTAAGGAAAATAGAAAGAACCTATATTGAAATATTGGGGGTGGGTTACCCTGATAGTTTTTTCTTTTTTTTTTTTTTGAGATAGGGTCTCACTCTTTTGCCCAGGCTGGAGTGCAGTGGCATGATCTTGGCTCACTGTAATCTCTGCCTCTCAGGTTCAAGTGATTCTCCACAGATATGTACCACCATGCCCAGCTAATTTTTGTATTTTTAGTAGAGATTGGGTTTCACCATGTTGGCCAGGCTGGTCTTGAACTCCCAACCTCATGTGATCCACCCACCTCGGCCTCCAAAAGTGCTGGGATTGCAGGCCTGAACCACTGCACCCAGCCCCATTGTGGTTTTGATTTGCATTTCTCTAAAGATTAATGATACTGAGCATTTTTTCATCTGCTTGTTGGCCACATGTATGTCCTCTTTTGAAAAATGTATTTTCACATCCTTTGCCCACATTTTAATGGGGTTCTTTGTTTTTTGCTTGAAATTTGTTTAAGCTTCTTGTAGATTCTGGATATTAGAGCTTTGTTGGATGCATAGTTTGCAAATAATTTCACCCATTCTGTAGGTTTTTGGATTGCTGTGTTGATAATTTCTTTTTCCGTGCAGAAGCTTTTTAGTTTAATTAGATTCCACTTGCCAACTCTTGCTTTTGTAGCAGTTGCTTTTGAGGACTTAGTAATAAATTCTTTGCCAAGGTTGATATCCAGAGGGTATTACCTAGGTTTTCTTCCAGGATTTCTATAGTCCTTGGCATTACATTTTAATCTTTAATCCATCTTGAATTAATTTTTTTGTGTGTGTGTGATGGGGTCTGGCTCTGTCACCCAGTCTGGAGTGCAGTGGTACCATCTTGACTCACTGCAACCTCTGCCTCCAGAGCTCAGGTGATTCTCCTGCCTGAGGCTCCCAAGTAGCTGGGATTATAGGCGCATGCACCACACCTGGCAATGTTTTTTGTTTTTTTTTTTTTTTTTGTATTTTTGGTAGAGACGGTTTCACCATGTGAGCATGCTGGTCTCAAACTCCTGGCCTCAAGTGATCTGCCAGCCTCGGCCTCCCAAAGTGCTGGGATTACAGGTGTGAGCCACCCCACCTGGCCATCTTGAATTAATTTTTGTGTATGGTGATATGTAGAGATCCAGTTTCATTCTTTTGCATATAGTTAACCAGTTATCCCAGCACCATTTATTGACTAGGGAGTTCTTTCCCCATTTTTTATTTTTTATTTTATTTTATTTTATTTTTTTTCATTTTCTTTTTTATTATTATTATGCTTTAAGTTCTGGGATACATGTGCAGGATGTGCAGGTTTGCTACATAGGTATACATGTGCTGTGGTGGTTTGCTCAACCCATCATCTACATTAGGTATTTCTCCTAATGTTATCCCTCCCATAGCCCCCACACCCCCCAACAGGCCCTGGTGTCTGATGTTCCCCTCCCGGTGTCCATGTGTTCTCATTGTTCAACTCCCACTTACAAGTGAAAACATGTGGTGTTTGGTTTTCGATTCCTGTGTTAGTTTGCTGAGAATGATGGTTTCCAGCTTCAGCCATGTCCCTGCAAAGGACATGAACTCATCCTTTTTTATGGCTGCATAGTATTCCAGGGTGTATATGTGCCACATTTTCTTTATCCAGTCTGTCATTGATAGGCATTTGGGTTGGTTTCAAGTCTTTGCTATTGTGAATAATGCTGCAGTAAACATATGTGTGCATGCATCTTTATAGTAGAATGATTTATAATCCTTTGGGTATATACCCAGTAATGGGATTGCTGGGTCAAATGGTGTTTCTGGTTGTAGATCATTGAGGAATTGCCACGCTGTCTTCTACAATGATTGAACTAGTTTACAGTCCCACCAACAGTGTAAAAGTGTTCCCATTTCTCCAGATCCTCTCTAGTATATATTGTTTCCTGACTTTTTAATGATCACCATTCCAACTGGAGTGAGATGGTATCTCATTGTGGTTTTGATTTGTATTTCTCTTATGACCAGTGATGATGAGATTTTTTTCTTATGTTTGTTGGCCACATAAATGTATACTTTTGAGATGTGTCTGTTCATATCCTTTGCCCACTTTTTGATGGGTTGTTTTCCTTTTTTCTCATAAATTTGTGTAAGTTCCTTGTAGATTCTGGATACTAGCCCTTTGTCAGATGGATAGATTGCAAAATTTTTCTCCCATTCTGTAGGTTGCCTGTTCACTCTAATGATAGTTTCATTTGCTGTGCAGAAGCTCTTTAGTTTAATTAGATCCCATTTGTCAATTTTGGCTTTTGTTGCCATTGCTTTGGTGTTTTAGTCATAAAGTCTTTGCCCATGCCTGTGTCCTGGATGGTATTGCCTAGGTTTTCTTCTAGGGTTTTTATGGATTTAGGTTTTATGCTTAAGTCTTTAATCCCTCTTGAGTTAATTTTTGTATAAGGTTTAAGGAAGGGGTCCAGTTTCAGTTTTCTGCGTATGGCTAGCCAGTTTTCCCAACACCATTTATTAAATAGGGAATCCTTTCCCCATTGCTTGTTTGTGTCAGGTTTGTCAAAGGTCAGATGGTTGTAGATGTGTGGCATTATTTCTGAGGCCTCTGTTCTGTTTCATTGGTTTATATATCTGTTTTGGTACCAGTACCTTGCTATTTTGGTTACTGTAGCCTTGTAGCCTTTTTGATTTTAGCTGCAGCCTTTTTTATTTTAGCTACTCTGTTGAGTGTGAAATGTTACCCCATTGTGGTTTTAATTTACATTAGATCATGTTGAACACTTTTTTGTGTACCTATTTGCCATTCTTTTTTTTTTTTTTAATTTATTTATTTTTATTGATCATTCTTGGGTGTTTCTCACAGAGGGGGATTTGGCAGGGTCATAGGACAATAGTGGAGGGAGGGTCAGCAGATAAACAAGTGAACAAAGGTCTCTGGTTTTCCTATGCAGAGGACCCTGCGGCCTTCCGTAGTGTTTGTGTCCCTGGGTACTTGAGATTAGGGAGTGGTGATGACTCTTAACGAGCATGCTGCCTTCAAGCATCTGTTTAACAAAGCACATCTTGCACCACCCTTAATCCATTTAACCCTGAGTGGACACAGCACATGTTTCAGAGAGCACAGAGTTGGGGGTAAGGTCACCGATCAACAGGATCACAAGGCAGAAGAATTTTTCCTAGTACAGAACAAAATGAAAAGTCTCCCGTGTCTACCTCCCTCTACACAGACATGGCAACCATCCGATCTTTCAATCCCTTCCCCGCCTTTCCCCCGCTTCTATTCCACAAAACCGCCATTGTCATCATGGCCCATTCCCAATGAGCTGCCGGGTACACCTCCCAGACGGGGTGGTGGCCGGGCAGAGGGGCTCCTCACTTCCCAGTAGGGGCGGCCGGGCAGAGGCGCCCCTCACCTCCCGGACCGGGCGGCTGGCCGGGCGGGGGGCTGACCCCCCCACCTCCCTCCCAGACGGGGCGGCTGGCCAGGCAGAGGGGCTCCTCACTTCCCAGTAGGGGCGGCCGGGCAGAGGCGCCCCTCACCTCCCGGACCGGGCTGCTGGCCGGGCGGGGGGCTGACCCCCCCACCTCCCTCCCGGACAGGGCGGCTGGCCAGGCGGGGGGCTGACCCCCCCACCTCCCTCCCAGATGGGGCGGCTGGCCGGGCGGGGGGCTGACCCCCCCACCTCCTTCCCAGACCGGGCGGCTGGCCGGGCAGAGGGGCTCCTCACTTCCCAGTAGGGGCGGCCGGGCAGAGGCGCCCCTCACCTCCCGGACGGGGTGGCTGGCCGGGCAGGGGGGCTGACGCCCCCACCTCCCTCCCGGACGGGGCGGCTGGCCGGGCAGAGGGGCTCCTCACTTCCCAGTAGGGGCGGCCGGGCAGAGGCGCCCCTCACCTCCCGGACGGGGCGGCCGGCCGGGCGGGGGACTGACCCCCCCACCTCCCTCCTGGACAGGGCAGCGGGCCAGGCGGGGGGCTGACCCCCCCCACCTCCCTCCGGGATGGGGCGGCTGGCCGGGCGGGGGGCTGACCCCCTCACCTCCCTCCCAGACGGGGCGGCTGGCCGGGCAGAGGGGCTCCTCACTTCCCAGTAGGGGCGGCCAGGCAGAGGCGCCCCTCACCTCCCAGACGGGGCGGCCGGCCGGGCGGGGGGCTGACCCCCTCACCTCCCTCCTGGACAGGGCGGCGGGCCAGGTGGGGGGCTGACCCCCCCACCTCCCTCCCGGATGGGGCGGCTGGCCGGGCGGGGGGCTGACCCCCTCACCTCCTTCCCGGACGGGGCGGCTGGCTGGGCAGAGGGGCTCCTCACTTCCCAGTAGGGGCGGCCGGGCAGAGGCGCCCCTCACCTCCCGGATGGGGCGGCTGGCCGGACAGGGGGCTGACCCCCCCACCTCCCTCCCGGACGGGGCGGCTGGCCGGGCAGGGGGCTGACCCCCCCCCCCACCTCCCTCCCGGACGGGGCGGCTGGCTGGGTGGGGGGCTGACCCCCCCACCTCCCTCCCGGACGGGGCGGCTGGCCTGGTGGGGGCTGACCCCCACCTCCCTCCTGGATGGAGTGGCTGCCGGGCAGAGACGCTCCTCACTTCCCAGACGGGGTGGCTGCCGGGCAGAGGGGCTCCTCACTTCTCGGGGGGTGGTTGCCAGGCGGAGGGTCTCCTCACTTCTCAGACGGGGCGGCTGGGCAGAGACGCTCCTCACCTCCCAGACGGGGTCGCGGCCGGGTAGAGGCGCTCCTCACTTCCCAGACGGGGTGGCGGGGCAGAGGCGCTCCCCACATCTCAGACGATGGGCGGCTGGGCAGAGACGCTCCTCACTTCCCAGATGGGATGGTGGCCGGGAAGAGGCGCTCCTCACTTCCTAGATGGGATGGCGGCCGGGCAGAGACGCTCCTCACTTTCCAGACTGGGTAGCCAGGCAGAGGGGCTCCTCACGTCCCAGATGATGGGCGGCCAGGCAGAGACGCTCCTCACTTCCCAGATGGGGTGGCGGCCGGGCAGAGGCTGCAATCTCGGCACTTTGGGAGGCCAAGGCAGGCGGCATGCTTCGCCGGGTGGTCAGAGCTATTTGCCCATAGTCCGTAGCCCAGAGCCGGGGCTGCTCGGCTCTCCGTCCCGGGGGGCCGGGGCCGGGCTGGAGGCGTGCGAGCCTCTCATCGCCGCCTCCCAGCGCAGCCCGACTCTGTCTCTTAAAAAAAAAAAAAAGGCTAGGCATGGTGGCTCATGCCTGTAATCCTAGCACTTTGGGAGGCCCTGCCATTCTTATAACTTCTTTTGTGAAGTGTATATTCACTCTTTACTGCAAGGGGATTATTAGTCTTTTTATTTTGGTTGTATATATTGTGGATATGTCTTCTTCTGTATAGCTATCTTCTACTATTTAACAATAGCAACAAAAGGATGTTATACATAAAAGATATTGACACATTTAATACTTCTAAGCTGCTGGCAGTTTTGGAAGGAAAGTAATTAGTATTTGAAACACAAGCTTTATAATTTTAAATTTAAAACAAAAATTATGTTCTATTTTGTTTTTGATTTCAGGTACAATTAAAAACTAGCATTTCTAGTCAGTATGTAATTCGGATGCAGCCGACTAATAGATGCCTTTCTACACTGGAGTGTGCAGCTGTTGCTCTTTCCATCTTGGAGAAAAATAATTACATACAAGAGGTACGTCTTTGTAAGGTTATAGTTTTTGAAAGTGGGAGTTTTCTTAGATTTTACATAGAAGATTTAGACATGCTTGTTAAATTTGTAACTCATGTGACAAGTAGAATCTTCTGTGTTAGAAATTTATGTACTTTTATAACCTTCTTTCCCCTCTGGTGTTTTTCTGTGTGTGTTTAGCATTCCAGATTGCATTATTTAAATATTCATACTAAACTGTGCAAACAGCATTTGTAATATGCTAAATTACATTTAAGTAGCACAACATTAAGTAGTTTTTTGGCTAGATTTTTCTTTTAGTGTTTTCTCTTCTCTTTTTGGTATTTTGTGTTCTCTTGTGCTCAGCCTTTTCTTCTTTTTGGTTAAAAGAACATTCTATAGCAACATTTTTATTTTTGCCTTGGTGCCGTATTCTAACTTTCTGTTTCTCGTGTTAACCTTGCTTAGAATGTAAAAAAGACATTTTTCTTGAAAAAAAAAAAAGCCTAGAGAATATGAAAGTATTATAACCTGCAATTATTTCATTTAATTTCTATGAAAGCATGATGATTTCATATATAATTAATAATCATCAGCAAAGAATAATGTTTCAGTGTGCTTACTAACATCTCAGTCTTTTGGAACATGCAAGAAACAGCATTTGTAGCAAAAGAAAAAATAGTGAAATAAAACCTAAATTGTTAGGGTTTTTTAATTATTGAAAAGTTTTGATAAATACAACTCATGAAGAAAGTCAGAGGATAATGAGCACAACTAAAAGGGATTTATAACTCCCCCTTCAAAACACAGCATGAACACATGGATGCACACACGCACATACACACGTGAAAGAGGTACTCTTTCCTGCCTTCTTTCTTTCTCATTATCTTTTATGGTTACAGTTATGAGTATGCCTTAAACACGAAGGAAATTTCAATAATAGATGAAAGCTCAGTTCAGAGTAATGTATTAGCTACCAAGATATTAATCCTAAAGAGAACAAAAAGATAGCAAAAGCAAGGAGTGTTAAAGAATGTTAGAAGCAGGCCTTGAATTACTTTTTTCCTCTCCACTACCCTAAGCTGTGGAATATGTCAGAGTTGGAGACTTTTCTTCTTTTGAAAAAACTAGGGTTTTCGTGTGTGTGTTTGTGTGTGTGTGTGTGTGTGTGTGTGTGTGCGCGTGTGTGTTTGAGTAGACTTTGTTTAGGGTCTAGGCAATTTCACTTTCTCTGCTTTTGAAAAAAAATTCATGAAGGAACATAGATTCTTACTTTAAATGAGCAGGGAGTGTTCTCAGACACCTTTCCATCTCCTCTAACCATGTCACCTACTCCCATGTCCCTAGCCATAAACATAGTACTTTATATACCCCATATGTGTCTTTCTGTTTTATTTACCATCATCTCTGTATATTCTTAAGCAAATAAATATACATACACACTTTTCACAGGTGTCTTAATAGAATTATGTAACCCAGTGTTGTTGTTTAAACTTGCTTTCTCTACAGTCTCTGCGTTTTCTTGTTTGTTGATGTAAAACTCTAGGATCAGACAACATCAGACCAAACAAGGACCCATTGAAAGTTCAAATTTTGAGGGAAAAATATATTCCTTAGCTATAGATTTAAAGCTTACTTTTCTCCCCTTTTGGGTTCTGGAAAGAATTCTCTGTGGACTTATATCTCTTATTCCCACAACTGGAATTGGATCTTTACTGCAATCCTAAATATAACCTTTAATGTTAGTAATGGTGGTGGTTGTGGTAATAGTGGTTGTAGAATAATAGGGTTACAGTTAAGGATAGGGTTTGTACTACTACTACTACTAATTCTGCTGGTGCTCCCTTCTCTCCAGTTTTATATTATTTTGTACATTATATTAATTAATATACCATCTACTTGTAAAAAAAGATAAATTTAAAAATTAATATACCATTATATTAGGAATCCTATTAGCTAAGAATGTTTCAGGCTTTATTTTACAAATGTTCTAGACTCAACAAAGTATTAGAGTGAATTCTTTCAAAGTTAACTGATGAGGAACTTTTTGAAAAAATGATGTAACATTATATAGTTAGGACAACTTTACGTTGTTTTAGGGCCTCTTCTCCATCAGCATTTTTTCATTCTTTCATTACTTCTATTGTTTTATATAACCCGAGGCATTTATTGATGCCATAAAGCCACAGGCTGACTTGAATCTTGCTAGATTGTGCTTTGTGATGTGATATCTTAAAAACAAACAAACAAAAAAAAGGAATCCTTATTGTGACAACTTGAGACTTGCAAAATACATTCTGAGTGTAATATCTAACAAAAGGCAAAGTTTAAGACAACAGAATGGTGACAGGACCCATTATCTCTTCAGCTTTTGTTATTGTTGTCTGTAGATAAAATTAAACATAAAGTCCCAAAGTAACAGTGAGGTCTTAGAGTCCTCATTCTGCTTGCTTTGGTTGCCAGGAGTAATTGTACTGCAGTGGCCAGGAGTAGAAAAAGGATATTTGACAGTCAAACCTGGGATTTGGGAGGTACTGATAACATAGTGGGAGAGTGAGCAGAAGAAATACATAATAAAACATCCCAAGTTACTTATTATTACAGATGGCAAAAATTGCTTCCAGCCACAATTTATAGTGAAAGCTGTTTTCTTAGTGGGGGAACCCCACATCCAGCCTTTTCAAATCTAGTTATGAGAAAAAAATTAGCATCTAGTTACGATAATAAATTAGCATCTTTGTGAAATGCAGTATCAGTCTGCCCTAAACATAGGTGTTTTCTTTCCCTCCTGGGGAGGAAAGTGATGACATACACTTTTTCCCAATAACCTTTTATCAGGGGCATTCTAATAAAACCTTAAGATGGTGGGGGAGAATAGTAAATTTTCTTTTTCTTTTTCCTCTTTTCTTTGCTTCACTTTCCTTCACTTTTCTTTTTCTTTTTTCTTTTTCTTTTCCAACAGAGTCTTGCTCTGTCACCCAGGCTGGAGTGCAGTGGCATGATCTTGATTCACTGCAACTTCTGCCTTCTGGGTTTAAGTGATCCTCCCACCTCAGCCTCCCAAGTAGCTGGGACTACAGGTGCATACCACCATGCCCAGCTAATTTTTGTATTTTTTGTAGAGATGGGAGAGGCGGGGGGAGTCTCATGTTGCCCAGATTGGTCTTGAACTCCTAGGGGATTTAAGCGATCCACCTGCCTTCGCCTGCCAAAATGTTGGAATTACAGGTCTGAGCTACTGTGCCTGCCAGAGAAGAGTAAATTTTCACTTGGCTTCATTCTATAGAGGCAGGGCTCCTCAAAATAAAGAACTTGGCACAGAATAGCTTTGTTAATCTGTTGTCTCATCCTCACTCTTTATTCTAGAGCAGTTTTTCAAGCACCTGAAAGCATGGCTACATGAAAGTAGCACGATGTGGATTTTGAAGTAGTTTTGAATTACAACTTATTATCATCACTTTTTGCAAGTGGGCAGACCACATAATTTTTTGTACTTGTGTTCTTATCTGTAATATACAAAACGCTACCTCATAGTATTTCAAGAACTGAGATAATAATGAGTAATCGCCATAGTTGTCAACACAGGCACTCAAAAAGAGTTAATCCTCTTGCCCCTCTTTTCCTCTCTAATTTTTGCCTGTAGATTGGCAAAAGAAAGTCTGAACTAAAAGATGGTGGCTTTCATTAGCTACTACAGTATTTACCAGGACTTTTCATACCTTGGAAGCCTTTAGCTTGGGGTTCTTTTTTATTACAGAACCTTTTCTACTTATGAAGTTTTATCATAGGAATTTTTAAAGATAGATGTGGCAAAACCTCCTGCTATAACCTGAATGTTTTGGCTCTACCCAATATCTGCACTTGGTAGTAATGGTTCCTTGAAAACTGTCACTTTTCACATGCAGCAAAAAGGATTTACTAGGATAGGCTACAACTTTAAAACTCTAAAGTTGAAATCAGATAAGATGGCAAAAGTTTATGCATCTCTCATGCTGTTTGTCCAGTGGGATTACCCTGAGGACCTCTGCTGATTGCAGTCACTCAGGCACCCAACCTGATGGAGGAACTATCTAGATAATTCATCCCACTTTCATCAAGGAAGGAGCAAGGAAGGTGGTGTATCCTATACCACTTTTAATGCTTCTGCCCTAAGGTGACACGTATTAGTTGTACTCACATTTCATTAACCAAAGCAAGTTATATGGCTGTGCCTAAATTTGAAAAGGGATAGAAAATGCCAATCTGCTCATGTATCAGGAAGGAGGCTGGCTTATTGGTGAACAGCTGTAGGGAGTACCAACAGAGATGGAGTAGGGATCTAATCCAGATCTGCCTGTTTCCAAAATTCATTCTCTTCATTACCTCAGTAAATTGATAGAATCTTATCTTCAGGATGTAAAAGTTGGAATCTTTTGACCATAAGAATATGAGTTTTCTTCTGTTTACAAGAATATAATAAATGTCATAAAATATCAATAGAATCTTCAGTTGTCTTGGTCTGTATATCATCCTAGGTATGTTTCCTGGGTTCAGTGTTTCAGAATACAGTCCACTGTGGTGACTCTGTAAAGTACGTAAAGTCATATATAGTTATTTTAGCATTCCCTCTCTTATTTTCCTCATTAAAATAAATTATGGGAACATGCATAAGGAGTTTTCTACAATAATACTGTGCAGAGCCTTTCCAAGATGTTTACCTTTTTTCTTTCTATCTCTCTCCTTCCTTCCTTCCTTCCTTCCTTCCTTCCTTCCTTCCTTCCTTCCTTCCTTCCTTCCTTCCTCCCTCCCTCCCTCCCTCCCTCCCTTTCTTCCTTTTCCCTTCCCTTTCCCTTCCTTTCCCTTCCTTCCTTTTCTTTCATTTCTATTCTGGGCCAGATGCGGTGGCTGACACCTGTAATCCCAGCACTTTGGGAGGCCGAGGCAGGTGGATCACGAGGTCAGGAGTTCGAGACCAGCCTGGCCAATATGGGGAAACTCCGTCTCTACTAAAAATACAAAAATAAGCTGGGCATGGTGGCATGCGCCTATAGTCCCAGCTACTTGGGAGGCTGAGGCAGAAGAATCACTTGAACCCAGGAGGCGGAGGTTGCAGTGAGCTGAGATTGTGCCACTGCACTCCAGCCTGGGTGACAGAACAAGACTCCATCTCAAAAAAAAAAAAAAAAAAAAGGAAGAAGAAAGTTTCTTATTCTGTCACCAAGGCTGGAGTGCAGTGGTATGATTGTGGCTCACTGCCGCCTTGACCTCCCAGGCTCAAGCGATCCTCCTGCCTCAGCCTCCCGAGTAGCTGGGACCACAGGTGCACACCACCATGTCTGGCTAATTTTTTCTATTTTCCTTTTTTTTTTTTAAATAGAAACAGGGTCTTGCCATGTTGCCTAGGCTGGTCTCAAACTGCTGGGCTCAAGCAGTCCTCCTGCATCAGCCTCCCAAAATGCTGGGATTACAGATGTGGGGGTGTATATTACAGTAAGGAATTATATTTGCCTGCATGTAAGAGAGCCCTTACTGCAGTGGTTAATTCACATGGGGTTTTCTTTTTCTCCTGTAAATCAGAAATGCTGAGGTGGGCAGTCCTGACTGGGAATGCAGCTTGAAAAAGAATTCAGGGACAAGTTTTCTTTTCTTTCTGTCCATCATCTTTTGTATTTGGCTCTAATCTTCATGTTTATTGCCTAGTAGTCACATGATGCTTGTCCTACCTTCAACAGTTATTTTCTAGGCAGGAAAAAAGGACAAAAACCTATGCCTGCTAAGTTTTTCCCCTTTAAAGAGTATCTCTAGAAGCCCCATCCAAGGACTTCTAGTTACATCTTCTTGGATAGATTGGGTCATTAGTGAATGTAATATTAGTAGCTGGACACATTGCTACCTTGAATATAATTTGAATTATTTTAATAAGGGAGAAAATAATACGAAGAAGCAAATACTAGTGACTATCACGATAAATAAATTTAATTTCATTGTAAATTAAAGCTATTAAGCCCTTTTTCTACCACTTACGTTGTGCATCAGCCTCCCAAAATGCTGGGATTACAGATGTGAGAGTGTGTATTATAGTTAGGAATGATATTTGGCCGCATGTAAGAGAACCCTTACTGCATTTGTTAATTCATGTGGGGTTTTCTTTGTGGGTTAATAAATTTTCACGTAGACATTGTGAATTTTTTGTAGTTAAATCTATCAGTTTTTTCTTTGTTTCTTTTGTGCTCCTTTAACAATCTGTTTAATTAAGTTTTTTTGCTATTATTTTTGAAAACATCTTCATCAGGGGTCTCAGGCCCAAGGAAGGAATCTCACCCAAAATATGTTTAAAACACTGGCATAGTGTTGTTATTTTTTTTAATTTTTGAATTTGAATAACTTCAGGTAGAACATATACTCCAGTTGTATTACAGCCGCCACTGTTCTCTGTTGGCTTGTAAAGATCCACCCAGTTTACGTGTTTCTGTTACATGGCTGGCCTATAGGTATTTGAATTTAGACAGTTCAGATATTGTTAGAATGATTTCAAATGCACCAAGACCTGGGCATCTAACTTGTACGTGGTCCATGGCACTAATGTGAGAGAAATAGCAAACCGTTTACCCATTGCTGCCATCATCTAATTGTTGTCAGGTGTCAGTAAGCTTGCATTAATTTGTCATAGAAACTGAATTGACTATTTTGGTATACTTATCTTTGTATTTAAATGTCTCATTTAGTCTCCTTGTTATGGATTCAATTATAATGGCAACAATTTTTCGTGGTGTTTGAATAAGTTAATGTATAAAACTAATGCCAGACTTTATTACCTATGTGGAAAATCAGTATTTGTATCTTTTTAATAAAATTCCTTAGTGTAATATTAAGGCATGAATTTTAAAGACATTATTTATCTAGAAATAATTATATACTTATCAGAGTGCCTAGTGTTTCTCATAGTTAAAAGCCAATCATAATAAAAGAAACATAGTAACTCCTATTTCTGAATGAAAAATGTAGATAGAATATCATGATTTGTCACAGATACTTTTTTAGTGTCTTTTTTCTCTTGACAGACTTTGCTTCGCCCTCTTCAAGCTTTATGCTCCTTTCAACTTCAGCATGGTGCCCAAATTCGCCTCAGCAAGGAACACCTTCTGAAAAATGGATTATATCCTAAACCAATGCCAAAGAACAAACGCAAACTCAGGAAAATGGAATTGTTAATGAATAGTGTTCAAATTTAGTACAGTTATTCTTTTGGTGCTAGCTTAACTGTCTTCATCTAACAATACCAAATTAAGTTTTCATATAGTTAAGGTCTGTAGGTTTTTGACTTGCTAAAGAAGAATGAGAATTGCATACTAATCTTACCCAGAAGAAGGAAGTAAACCAAATATTCATAAATACAAATAAACAGAAATTCACTAGCTCACTGAAAAGCAGGATTTCCTACTGTACTTGTTTTTAAAAATGTGCCTCTAATACATGTTTTCAAACCCAAATTTAAAATATGATTTGTTGTTGTGATAGGTTAGAAGTTCTTACTTGTAAAATAGAAGAAAATTGTTGTAGTGGATTGGAACGGTGTTGTTTCCATTAATGTTTATAAATAATTAGGTGTAGACCAATAATATAAGATTCCTACATCAGTTTGCAGTCCTGACTTTACAGTTTGAAATAAGTAGCAAAAGAAAATTATGATAATCAAGTAATTTATTATTTTGTAAAATAGTATAAAGGAATAAGGAAATTTTAAGTATTGTTTAGGGGCTAAATTTGAACTCAGCTAATATGATTTAAGTGCTCTATTAATTGCCCTGATTTTTAAAGAGGTGCATGTAATTTTGAAATAGCACACATTTTCATTTGTAATCACTCTGGATAAATTTGTATTTTTCAGTGTTCATTGAACAGGCTTATTGACTCTGGTAAACTTATTTTATTGATGTTTTCATATGGAAGATAATAAGTGGAATATGATACAATTGTTATTTTCAGAACATATTTCTTTAGGGCTATTTAATATAACCTTTTTAACGAGCAAAAGCTTTCCATTTGAGAGAAAAAATTCTTCCTGCTCTGTGGGAAAATATTTGCTGAGATTTTGTATAGAATAAGAGACATGTATGTAACATATATGTATATTCAGCACAAGTCTACTGCAATTATGTACACATTTTGGCAAGAAGAGGGGATTTTGTTTAGTCTTTGTTTATGACTTCTAGAGTTTCCTGTATCTAGTGTTAAGTTGTAAGGAAAAACTAAACATGCCATTTAAAGGTAAACTTGGTAACTATTTATAGAGCATACACCAATGATTATTTCTCACAGTTTTCATGATCATTTGTTTATTATTTACTTGGATTAGACTCATTAAAAGGTATAATGCTGGTCACAATTAGAATGCTAATATTTGGGGAAACTATGCAGAAAATATTTTAAAATATTAAAAGAGTGCTAGCTTCTATTGTTGATTTATTTTTGGATTTAAAAACAAATTAGGGCTGGGCCCATTAGCTCACACCTGTAATCCCAGCACTTTGGGAGGCTGAGATGTGAGAATTGCTTGAGCCCAGGAGTTTGAGACCAGCCTGGGCAATATGGTGAGACTCCATCTCCATACAAAATTAAAAAAAAAATAATTAGCCAGATGTGGTGGTGTGCACTTGTAGTCCTAGCTACTTGGGAGGCTAAGGTGGGAGGATCGCTGGAGCCCAGGACATCAAGGTTGCAAGGAGCTATGTTCATTCCACTGCACTCCAGCCTGGGCTACAGAGTGAGACCTGTCTAAAATAAATAAATAAATAAACAAACTAGCTCATTTACAATGTAAAGCACCTAATATCAAATGATTATTTGGTGTACTAGAAAAGAAACAGCATATAATAATGTATAATAGTTTCTTAACAAGTGGGGCTAAAATCATTTTGTAGTAATTTTTCACATTGATATTAAACTTCGTGAGTTTCTTTTAGTCATTATTATTATTATTATTATTATTATTATTATTATTTGAGATGGAATCTCGCTGTGTCACCCAGGCTGGAGTGCAGTGGCGCAATCTTGGCTCACTGAAAGCTCCGCCTCCTGGGTTCACGCCATTCTTCTGCCTCAGCCTCCTGAGTAGCTGGGACTACAGGTGCCCACCGCCACGCCCGGCTAATTTTTTGTATTTTTAGTAGAGATGGGGTTTCACCGTATTAGCCAGGATGGTCTCGATCTCCTGACCTCGTGATCTCCCTGCCTTGGCCTCCAAAAGTGCTGGGACCGTGCCCAGCTATCATTATTATTTTTTAAAAAGAAAACTCCCCCTACCCCCAGTATACCATTTTGTATCTCAAAATTTTACTTTATTGATTTTTAAGAGTAATTTCTACTTTTATCTTTTAAATAAAACATTTTAGAGTATTTTTGAAGACTTAAAAAGCTTAAAATTTAGTGTTTTTGGAAATGTATAAAATTTTCTTGAAGTATGTATAGTTTTCCAAATTACTTTACTGACCTGTTAACTCACTGTACTTGTTTTTTACTTATTTTTTCCTGACCTCTTAACAAGGTGAGTCCATTTAATCATCTGTGGTATAAAATGCTTCTCTAGTCACCTGTTCTCATTAAACAGTTGTAAGTAAGTTTTAAAACCCATTATTTTAATTACTAAAAGTTCTCAAGTGTGTAGTATTATCTGAGTATTTTAACAGAAAAATTAATCAGGCTTTTAAAAATTACTTTTTTATTGTATTAGTTGGCTTTTAAATTCAGATTCTTTATATTTGCTTGATTTTCCTGGAAGTTCCAAGTTTTATGAATTTGTAGCTGATAGTAGGTTTTACTTGTGTACCCCATCTGCACTTTGATGTTGTGTAGATGGTTTTGTGAGTTATTTGAACCATGTAACTCAGAGAATAGTATTTCCTCATACATAAAGTGACCTCACTTTTAATCAGCTCCTTTATAGTATGTTGAAAATCACTGCGTGTAATGAGAGGTATTGAGAGTTTCTTGCACACATGAGTGTAAAAGGTTGAGAACTAGATTATACATAGTAGTAAGTCACACTGCATGGCAACTTTCTACAGGTTGGATTACAAGACTTATGTGGAATAGGAGAATTATATTGGGAAAAAATTATTTTCTCTAACTTTAAGACTCCAGAGACACTTTTCTTAGTCGTGACCAGTAATATTTTTCATATATTTTGGAAGAAATAAGCTCCTCACTATACCACCAGTTAGTGATTTATTTATTTATGTATTTTAGAGACAGAGCCTCCTTCTGTCACCCAGTTTGGAGTGCAGTGGTGTAATCATAGCTTACTGCAGCATCAAACTCCTGGGCTCAAGTGTTCCTCCTGCCTCAGCCTCCCAAGTAGCTAGAACCTCAGCCCCATGCCACCACACTCAGCTAATTTTAAATTTTACTAATTTCATTTAATTTTTGTGGAGATGGGGGTCTTGCTGTGTTGTTTAGGCTGGTCCTGAACTCCTGGCCTCAAGCGATCCTTCTGCCTTGGCCTCTCAGTAAATTATATAGAAGAGCACTTCTGTATAATTTACTCAGTTTCTTCATCACATATTTCCAACTGTTGCCCTAAATAGGTTTAAAAATGTGATCATGTTATTAGAAAATCCTTTCCATTGAATTTCAGGGATGCTGAATTTCAGGGAGCTAAATTGTTGACCCTTGCCTGTAGTTGTTATTGGTTCAGAAGTAAATTTTATTGATGCTACAAGTAAAAAATTAGATCTGACTTAGTAAACTCAAAAGTTTTACAAAACTGTATTTTACTATGTAGATGTATTTCTTTAAAATAGGTATGGATGGATATTTTTATGAATAAATAATATTGCATTATAGATGGAATGAAACTTTGCATTTAATTTGCCCCATAAGTAGGCTTTTTGTAGAATGAATTACTCTCTTAAATTGTCCAATCTAAATTTTTATTAGCTACATTAACTTAAAGCATATTCTCTCTCTTTTCTCTTCACACTTTCTTCCTCCTTCCCAGGGTCTTCCTCTCCCTCTTTCATCACCTACATTGTCCCCTTTCCTTTTATACTATTCTTATTGTATGTACTAGCTGTTGTTATTTATGCAAATATTCATACATCCTTACATAGCATGTTTTTAAACAAAAGATACTGTAGTGGTCTTAACAGTTTACAATTTTACATTTAAAAATTATTCAGGAAATCTGGAAATCCCTGACTTTTTACACCATGCTGATCACTTGACTCCTGTCTTAGTCCATTCTGGCTGCTATCTCAGAATACCAGAGACTGGATAGCTTATAAAAAACAGAAATTTATTTCTTCTAAGTCTGGAGGCTGGGAAATACAATATCAAGGTGCCAGCAGATTTGGTGTCTGGTGAGGGGCCCACTCACTGGTTCATAGATGGTGCATTCTAGCTGTGTCTTCACCTAGTGGAAGGGTCGAGCTAGCTCTCTGAGACCCTTATGACCTAATCATCCCCCAAAGGTTCCACTTCCTAATACTATACCTCGGGAATTAAGGTTTCAACATGTGAGTTTTGTGGGGACACAAATATTCAGACCATAGCAACTCCTGTACTCTACTAAAAAGCATATTGGAGGAATAAATAATTGTCTTTCAATTTTTAAGAATTATTCACTTGAGCCGAGCGTGGTGGCTCACATCTGTAATTCCAGCACTTTGGGAGGCCGAGGTGGGTAGATCATGAGGTCAGGAGTTCAAGACCAGCCTGGCCAAGATGGTGAAACCTCATCTGTACTAAAAATACAAAAATTAGCCAGGCGTAGTGGCAGGCACCTGTAATCCCAGCTACTCAGGAGGCTGAGGCAGCGAATTGCTTGAACCTGGGAGGCAGAGGTTGCAGTGAGCTGAGATGTACCACTGCACTCTAGCCTGGGCGACAGAGTGAGACAGTGTCTCAAAAAAATAAATAAATAAATAAAAATAAGATTCACTTGAACTAACAACGTAAGAATTATTTTTAAAAGAAACTTTTTAATGTAAGGTTTTAAAAAAAAATTATTCGAATAAGAAATTATACTATATGTCTTACTGTTATCGTTACTTAGAAGTATATTAAAGAATTAAAACATTTTTAAAAAGTGTACCTGCCTCAGGATTATTTTCATTACAGAGTACTCCTTACTGATTTTGCATACAAATATCATTTACTCATTTCTGCCTCCAAATGTATTATTTGCAAGGGGAAAATTTCCTCATTTTTTTTGTGTGTATAAATGTAATTTTATGGGAAACAATTGTTAGGAAAACTGGCAGTGATTTACAATATGATCATTTAATTTTATAAACTTACTGTTTAGTATTTTAGCTTTATTAAATAGCTTTATTTCTAAAGTTGCTTCTTAGTAAAATCAATGAAGAAAGATTTTTAAATATACGTGATTTTGAGTCTAAAATGTATACTTCCCTTTTTTCCATTTCTAGAATTGTCTATAGTTATTTAAAGGAAACCAGTGTTTTAGCATCATATTTTAATACTTTTTTGGCAACTCTCCGAACTCTTGCAAATTCAAATTCTATGTGGCAAGCAGTGATTGATAGTTTTATCCAAGACATATACGGTCTCCTATAAAAGAAAAAAATCCTCTTAGTGCATAAGGTAAAAGTAAAGATTGATAGACACAATGAGTATCTTTAAAGTAAAATACATCATTAACAAAGTGACTAATTCTTTAATTTGTAAAGTGTTTAGTAAGTTAAAGTAGGGAAAGTGAATTATAGTGTCACTTTTTGGCTTTTCACTTGTGCTAATTAATTTCATTTCTTTAAAGAGTATCGGTCATCATTTAGCTTAGTTCATTAATATCTTTGCTGATGGGATATAGTAATAGTTTACTTAGAACTAAACATCTGTGGTTTCTAATATCTAATAGTACATTCCTAATATAATGCTAAACCTCATTTTCATTTAAAAATAGTTAAATCACTAATAATGGTTTTTTGTTATATGCGCTTACTATTCATTGTTAATAACAAAAGTTATGTGAATTGTTTTTAAAAATGTAATTGCCATAGATTTTCACTGATGATTCTCTTTAATCCTATTATTAAAATATAATATTTAATTTGAAATATGTGAATTATATCTAGTATTTAGCAGCAAAGAGCAGAGTCTGTTAATATTATCTCCCCATGCTTGTACCATTAATTTGGATAATGAATATAATATGTTAGTAGTGAAATAAGGTTGGATTTCCATAAAATATCAGGTTTTAGTATATATTAGCATTTTCTGTAACTTCTATCTTTTATGTTTAGTCAACAGATTTTAGTTTCTTTAGTAATTCTCAGTAATTAGTGCAATAAGCCATACATGTATTCAATAGATATTTTAATTAGCACTTACTATGTGCCAGTCACAATTTTAGGTACTAGAGAATACAGTGATGTAGAAGACAGAATTTCTGTGTTAAAAAAGTTGAAGTTCTGATGGTTGATCATAATAAAATAATTTCAGGTGTTGATAACTGATATGAAAGTGCTCCTATAGTAGAGAGCATAATGAAACTTTAGTCACAGTAGTTGGGAAAAGCCTTGCTGGAGGAGGTGACTTTTCAGAGAAATAATAGATCAAAGGAATCAATCATCAATATTGTGATATTCACTTTATTGTGATGGTCTGGAACTGAACCCACAATATCTCTAAGGTATGCCTGTATTAGAAGGTAAGTTTAAAATAAGTGATCTACTGTGGTTTGAATGTCCCCTCATGGGCGGATTGGTGCCATTATGAAAGGGTGGGTTTGTTCCCCTGTTACACTCTTGCCCTTTTGCCTTCCATTATGGGATAATGCAGCAAGAAGGCCCTCACAAGATGCCAGCTCCTCAATCTTGGACTTCCCAGCCTCCAGAGCTGTGAGGAAAATAAATTTCTGTTCTTTATAAACTACCCAGTTTATGGTATTCTGTTACAGCAGCTCAAAATAGACTAAGATGTGTTCTGTGCTTTGGCCTTGCCTTAGGGTTTAGTCTGGGAAACAGAACCAATATGAGTGTTACGGAAAAGGGATTTACTGTAGGCATTAGACCTTATGCAATTATGAGTGGAACTAGGAAAGTGAAGATCCAAAAGGGGGAGTTAGAGGATCAGAAAAGGAGTCACTACTCAGTCCTCCTGAAGCACTGGCATAGGTGAGCAAGTGAGATCTTAAAGGAAATTTCTGAGAAGCCAAGCACTTTTGGCCACCAAAGTGGGAATGTGAGGAGAGGTTTGTTGCCTCAGAATAGCTGCTGTCTCTGTAGGTTCCCGTCAAGGTATCTGCTAGTGGGCCTAGTGCTGCTCTTGGTCAGGTGGACTAGCAGGCAGGAAGAAAAGGAAAGGAGAGTCAGGACAAGCTGGAAACTGCTGCGCTGCATAGCCTTGCTATGTTGCCCAGACTTGTCTTGAACTCTCGGCCTCAAGCAGTCCTCCTACCTTGGCCTCCCAAAGTCCTGGAATTACATACATGAGCCACATTCCTGGCCCCAGACCTCACACTATAAAACTAATGGGAGAAAACTTTGAGGAAACACTTCAGGACATGTGTTGGGGCAAACATTTTTTGGAGTAAGACCTCAAAAGCACAGGCAAGAAAAGGAAAATCAACAAATGGGATTACAGTAAGCTAAAAAGCTTCTGTACAGCAAAGTAATCAACAGAGTGAAGAAACAACCTATAGAATGGAAGAAAATATTTGCAAATTACCCATCTGAGAGGAATTGATAACCAGAATATATACAGAACTCAAACAATAGCAAAAAATAATAATTCAATTACTAAATGGGCAAAATAACTGAATAGACATTTCACAAAAGAAGACATACAAATGGCCAGCAGGTAAATGAAAAAAAAAAAATGCTCAATATCACTAATCAGGGAAATGGAAATGGAAACCACAATGAGATATTATCTCAACCTAGTTAAAATGACTATTATTAAAAAGACTAAAAATAACAAATGCTGGCAAAGATGCAGAGGAAGTGGAACACTAGCTAGGATACTGTTGGTCAGAATGTATATTAGTATCCTTGTGGTACTCTCAGTGGTTCCTGTGGGCAGGAGTGGACTCCCCACAAACACTCTCAAACCATTGGGGAGAGTGTATATTCACCTGAAATTTTTGGAAATCATGAGTCTAGGGAAATTTTTTGTGAGTGATGTTATACAGGATCTGGGGAGAGGGCTGCACAATCTGAAATGGTTGTTTCTCTTACTGGTCGTGGCCTCTACATTCTGTGGGCCAAGGGAGTTTCTGTGCTCCTCCCATAAATTCTTGTTAATTTAGAGTGGTATTCTTGTCTTTAAATAGTTTCTGCTTCTGTTTTTTTGAGAGGTGTGATACTGGGGGATCTTCTATTTTGCCATCTTGCTGATGCCACTCTTCATTAACTTTTGTCACAGGACACATGAGAACTAAGAAACACAGTAGAGGATCTTCATTCTAGACATACTTTTTCTCACTCACATTTTGTATTTTGCAACCCAGTTGCCCTTGATAGTCAGGATCAGTTACCTCAGTCAGTACTATAATCTTCTTCTTTGCTTGTTGGTTTTCTGGCATGAGGAACTGAAATAGCTAGGTGGAAGTCTCAGCTTCCAGTTTAGTGGAACCACTGTTGTATGCCCTTATGGAAGCATCACTCCTTGGGAACTAAGACATGTAAGCCAGCTGGACCTAGAATTGCAGGGACAGGAAACAAAAATTTTGCTAGTTGATCTTTGGGGTTAAGGGTTAAGGAGGAGCCATTTCCACTTCTACCCCTGTGATTCCCAGAGCCATGGATCCTAGCAATTGGAGAAATGGTACCATATTTTTGTTGCTGATTCAGGACATGTACCACCTTCGGGAGGACATTATCTCAGCCATACAATTATCCTACACTGTGCTATAACTGAATTTTCAAAAGGTTTCATTATTTTATCAAGCCATCTGCTTCAGGGTGATGGGAAATGTGGTAATACCAGTGAGTTCCATAAGCAAGAGCCCATTGCCAGATTTCATTTGCTACAAAAGAAGTTTCCTGGTCAGTAACAATGATGTGTGGAATATCACAGTAGTGAATATGTGTTTCTCTTAAGTCCACAGATGGTTGTTTTGGCAGAAGCATTGCAGGCAGAGAAGAAAAATTTCTGTCCAGGGTAAATGTCTGTTTCAATGAGAACAAAACACTGAGCTTCCTGTGATGCCAGTATAATCAACCTGGCACTAAGTGACTGGCTGATCTAGTGATGGAATGGTATGGAGTTAAATATTGGTCTCTGCTATTGGCATTTTGGGTACTCAGCAGTGACTGTAGTCAGATCAGCCTTGGGAAATGAAAATCCATGTTGCTGAGCCCATGTGCAATTTATATCCTTGTCTTTATGGTCACTTTGTTCATGGGCCAATTGGGCAAGGGCATGGGTGGTTGGGGAAAAAGACTAATATCCATAGATTGTGTCATCTTGTCCACCTGATTATTAAGATCCTCCTCTTACTGAAGTTGCTCTTTGGCAGTTATTTACGTGGCTCACAAATATCACACTTAGTTATCTACTGCTTTATAACAAACCACCTCAAACTTAATGCTTTAAAGCAACCACCATTTATTTGCTCATCATTTTGATAGCTGTATTGCACTCAGTTGGACTAGTCTCAAATATGCTGTTCCTCTGCTAGTCTTATGGGATTGCTCTTACAGCTGTAGTCATCTGGAGACTTGACTAGAGCTAGGTGATCCAAGATGGCTTCATTTACATGTCTTTTACCTCAGCTGGAATGGCTGAAACAGGCTCTCTTGGCCTTTTTCCATGTGACCTATTGAACAGGATGGCCAGACTACTTGACATGGTGCCTCAGGCCCTCAAGGGAATGAAAGCAGAAGCTTCCAGCCCTCTTGTAGCTGAAGTCTTGGAATTCACACGATGTAATTCCTACCATATTCTAGCAGTTGATACAAGTTATGAGGGGATCTGAGTTTCATACAAGGATGTAAACTCGATCTCTTGACAAAAAGATTGGCATACACACATGGGAATGGTAGGAATTCTTGGCAGCTATTTTTGCAGACAACCTACCTCAGTTTGCCTTTTGGGGCAACAATTCACATCTTTCCATATTCAAGACTCGCTAATTCCTTTCCATGATCCCAAAAGACTCATATAATTATGGCATCAGCTCAAAATCCATGATATCTGCATCTGTATTAAACCTAGAAGTGGATAAGGTTCATCAGGTGTGGCTTCTCTTGATTTTGACACCAGTTCTCTTTTGAAAGTTATAAATCTTCTCCCACTGTGACTATATTTTGAGAATAGTATATATTCTAGAGTAAATTTAATTGTTAATGTTATCAACTGTATCAATGTAAGTTGTGCTTTTGGTCTTAAGAAGTTATTCTCTATCACATTATTCACCTTATCAACAAATGTAAATTACCTCATAATATCTAGTTTATCTTTCTTCCATAACAACAGTACTCTACAAAGTCTACCACACTAAAAAATTATATTGTCTAGCATCTTTTGCAGCTGGGTATGGATGATACATAAAAGACAGTTGTTGGGTGGGACTTCCAGCAAAATTCTGTAAAGAAGTACACACATATTTCTCATTAAAGGCACCCAGCACTCCCTGGAGAAATAGCTAATTCTAGGACTGCGGTAGAGAACGTACATGAATAAACCTGGAATATCTTGTTGTAGCAGAAGTTTCAAAAGTGTTTTAAGGCCAGGCGCGGTGGCTTACGCCTGTAATCCCAGCACTTTGGGAGGCCAAGGCGAGTGGATCACAAGGTCAGGAGATCGAGACCATCCTGGCTAACACGGTGAAACCCCGTCTCTACTAAAAATACAAAAAATTAGCCGGGTGTGGTGGCGCACGCCTGTAGTCCCAGCTACTTGGGAGGCTGAGGCAGAAGAATTGTTTGAATCCGGGAGGCGGAGGTTGCAGTGAGCTGAGATTGCACCACTGCACTCCAGCCGGGTGACAGAGCAAGACTCCATCTCAAAAAAAAAAAAAAAGTGTTTTAAAAATAAAAGACGATTCTAAAAAGGTACAAATGCAATTCAGTAAGAGAGGATAGTCTTTTCAACAAATAATGCCAGAAAAATTTAATACACACATGTAACTTCTACGTAAACCTCATATTTTATACAGAAGTTAACTGTAAATGGATCCTGGATGTAAATGTAAGACTTCAAAACAGAGAAAATCTTTGTGACCTTATATTTGTCTAAAATGTCTCAGATGCAACACCAAAAGCATGATCTATAAAAGAAAAGAGAATATTTGTATCAAAATTAAGATTTCTTCTCTTTGAAAGATGAGACACAAACTGTGAGAAAAGATTTACAAGTCACATATATGGTGAAGGACTTATATCCAGAGAAGTAGTGAAGAAGACTGTTGCTATTTATTATCAGCTCTTCTGTACTCTTTTATAGTGTATACACACACACACACACACACACACACACAGATATAGGTACATATGTATTAAGATATTTTTTATTTCTTTTAAAATACTTTAACCTTTGTAAAAAACCAATAATAAATGTTTAGTATGTATTTGGATCCTACAAAGTTTTTAAGTGCATTATTTCACTTAATATTCATAATGAACCCTATGAAGTTTGTTCTGTTGTTATATGTATTTTACAAATGAAGCTGAGGCTTTTTAAAATTATTTTAAAGAAAATGGCAAATCCTAGCAAATGGTGGTATAATCAGCATTTGGACTTAGGTTTTTATGACTCCTGAGCCTTTCATATTAACTGTCACACCCTACTTTCTATGCTGTGTGATAAATTTTCCTATATTCTCACCATGCTTCATATCCCAGTTTGATGACATTGGTAATCCTACAAGTACAACTTTGTTAGAACTTTAATGGACTCATCTCATGTACACTCAAATATTTAAGTTCAAGGAAATGAATCCTGGCTAAAAGTTATAACTCGAGCATAAGCCTAAGGATAAGAAGGAGTTGAATCGAGATAGGAGTAGAATTGATGAAGATTTACAAGAAATACTGACATGAATTAGGCAAGAATTTTTTTCTTTCTCTTTGTACCAATTATTAATGAAGTATGAATTTCTTCATTCCCCACTGAATGAAGAAGGGGCATCAAGTTTTATACTCTTTCTGCTCCTTTCAGGTTTTGATAGCAGCCTGCCTGATATCGTGTTATGGCCTCGAAGATTTTTAACCTCCACATCCTCAGTAACTTCCTCCACTTCTCACCCTCCCATTTCATGGCCCTGTGTTCCACCATTTCACTTGTAAAGCTATAACTTGAAAATGATCTTTTAGTATCTTACCACCTCCCTTCTTCCATCTTGTTCAAGTATTAATAGTTTCACTGTAATCCTTCTTTGACCTCAACCAGTCTTTAAGTTCATTTATCCCTGTACTGTCTTTTGCTCAATCAGACCCCGACTTTGTTTTCTAAACCATCTTACTCATTCATTCAACAAATATATGCTTAGCATCTAATAACTGTCAGGCACTGATCTAAGCATTGGAGATCCAGCAGTAAATTAACTGATAAACTCTTGCCAATGTCCTGAAATCCTGTGCCCCTCTTTCTTTGAGTCACATTATCTAACAAAACTGTAACCCTAGCTGAGACCAAGTATTGACTTTTTTATACCTCTCTTAAAGAGATGAGTGCGCTAAAAAAAAGTTTAAAGAGAGGACACTGATAGTATTATGAATACATGATTAACATCAAGAAAGGCCACCTTATTTGTCCAATTTGTTCTTATTTTTCTCTTAAGTTACTCTTCTGCTCTTCTCAACGAATATTTCATCCATTTCTTTTATCACTGAGACTCCCTCATTAAAACTGTTCTGCTGAGTCTCTGAGGGGTCCCCTAGTAAACAGCATGCCTCTTTTGGCCTGGATTATAAGCAATATAATAAAACAAGGAATAGAGGTAAAGGAAGAACGAAAATTTTATCCTTATCACTGCAGTTGGTACATAGAGAATGTGGTTTATATGAGAACTAAATAGAAAACTGTGCTTCAGAATCAGGCAGGTTTGCCCACGCATCCCTGGGCAGTACTGGACCAGGTAGCCTGCCTTCATGGGAGGTCTGCCAAAGTAAGATTTACACTGTAACTTCTTCTGAGGCGAGCCTACTTGCAAAGAGAAGAAGGACTTTTGAGCTGAACTACTCACGTCTAGATATTCTTCCCAAATTGATTATTAGATAAAGCATTCTGTTTTCCCTGGAACACGGTGAGAGAAAGGTCAGTGGAAAGCCTGTAGGTGATTAGGATAAAAGAATGGAAAGTGGAGGTATGTCTCCTATCTAACATCTTTAATGGCTTCTTATTGCACTTAGAATAAAAACAAAGTCAAAGCATAATATGTGCTAAAATACTCTATATGGTAAACCTACATCTACAGCCTCATCTTGTGCCCTGTTCCCTTCTTTGCTACCCCTTCTCTCCCAGATATAGAATATCTTCTTTTAGACCCTCATGTGTGCCATGTTCCCTCCCACTGTAAGACATTTGCACATGTCGTATCTTTCTCTCTTTCATGTTTTTGCTTTCTTATTGGCCTGGTTAGTGTCTCACATCCTTCAGATATTGGGTTACTAACAATTTTCTTGGTGGAACCTTCCTGACCAACTTCATCAAGTCACATAGCCCTATTATATACAGTTTACATAAAGCTATGTTCTCTTTGATACTGATAGGGTTTGGCTGTGTCCCCACCCAGATCTCATCTTGAATTGTAGTTCTCATAATCCCCACGTGTCATGAGAGGGACCTGGTGGGAGGTAATTGAATAATGGGGGCAGTTACTCCCCTGCTGTTGTTCTCATGATAGTGAGTGAGTTCTCATGATAGTGAGTGAGTTCTCATGAGATCTGATGGTTTTATAAGGGGCTTTTCCCTCTTTGCTCATTCTTCTCCTTGTTGCTGCCATGTGAAGAAGGACTTGTTTGCATCCCCTTCCACCAGGATTGTAAGTTTCCTGAGGCCTCCCCAACCATGCTGAATTAAGAGTCAATTAAACCTCTTTCCTTTATAAATTACCCAGTCTTGCATATGTCTTTATTAGCAGCATGAGAATGGACTAATACAGATATCATTTTGCAGGTACAGTATTTTTTATTTGGGTAACTATTTGATTAATATCCATCTCCTTGATTGTACTGCAAGTTCTGCCAAGTTTTTGCTTGCCATTGTCTCCTCACGTGTCTTAGCCCTTAAAGTTCAATGTGAATAGTTGTCAAATTAAAGAATAAGGAATAGTATGGTTTTTAAAAAGACATTTTGTTCTTGGTGTTTAAAATATCTTGACATCATATATGTCTAGTATAGAATAGGGATACTTATTTTAGCATGAATTAGAAACGATAAGCAAGTTCATGTTTACTGCTGCAAAGAAATAATTATCTGAATTTCTTCTGTAAGGTACAGAAATACTTTTTTGCATCTAAGATAAAGATACAGAAGAGACTATTCTGAATAATAAAACAAATGGGCTCTCTTCTTTCATCTCATAAGATGGATTTTGCTCTAGTCCATCTACTGGGAGCCATCAAAACAAATCTTGCAAAAGAATTCCTTGGGTTTCACTCTTGAAGATTTATTGACAGCTCTAAAAGTACAGTACAACTTGGATTTATTTAGAATGGTTGGAGAACATTATTCTTGCTATTTGCATTAATTATTTAAGAGTTAAGACATACAGTGTATCCGTTTTCAAATAATTTAAATGTATTTAACATTAAAAAGTTATCGATCATGATCAGTATTTTTCTAACTCAAATTGTATTTTGGAATGCTGGAGCACTGTTTCAGGGTCATCAAAATGGCTACTTTTGCAACGATGTATGCAAAAATCTAGCTATTTGGATTTTCCAATATTTGGGATTTAGATAGGAAAAATTAGTAAGGCTAGGATATTTTAATATAGATGTTTATTCCTAAAATAAACCTTGTTCTTAAAAGAAGAAAGCCACCTTGTATGACATGACCATCCAGTTAATACTTTTTTTGTACCTATAAATGTCTAGTCGAAAAAAACATAATGTTAATTCCAGGCAAATGACCTATTACTTTTCTTTCATTTTTTTATCACAGTGGTAGGCATCAGTAGTCTTTAGTAAATCCTTTAATCCTGTCTTGGTCTTTGTAAGGAAGGATATAACAACAGTAATATTTTATATATACTTGTTAGATTAAAATGTTTGTCTCAATCCTTGTGATCTAGTCATTAACTCCCTAATTTATCACCTTAAAAACCATGTCACATCTACTTCCTTTTTGAGTGGGGAATAGAATCTGAATTTTTCTTTGAGCCCAGAATGTTCTCATCATGTGGTAAATCTCTGTCATAAGTGAATAAAAGCTTCATTAGGTGTTTCTTATAATAAAATTTATTTTCTTTTTTTAAACTACTTCAGTTTATTATCATCAGAATATAATTCAGAAAAAGGAGTGTAATACGTGTTGTTAGGGCCTTCCTGCACAGAGGTTGTTCTAGTTACTTGCTGCTTTCTACAGGAAAATGCCTTACCTAGTGCATAATTCAGGTAAGATAGTAGCAAGAGATTGGACTGACCACTGATTCCAGAGAAGAAATCATGTTGGAACCAAAATATTCTATGTAAAATGTATGATATTCTTAATGCTCATATTTCATATTTAATAAATACATTCCTGAAGGTTAGTCTTTGAAATGCAAGTTCAGCTACCCAACTGGCATTTCTGTATGCCATAATTAGAGCTGTCAAAACAATCTCTTTAAAAATAGAACCCGAAGGAGCTTGAGAGCTTGCTGTCTGAAGTTGTACCAGCATTCCTTGATGTGAATACAGAGATTCCCCAAAAGGTAAAACTTTTCTGGTTATAAGAACAGCACTATGCATAAACACACATGTACATAAGCACACACACACATACACACACACATGCCAAAGGAAGTGATATATTTTTTGAAGCTAATAGTGAGATCTTTTTTCTTAAATTGATTTAGGTATTTATCAAACATACAGAAAAACATTTCTGAAATTAAGTTATGGAATAAAGAGCCCTCAAATATATTGTCATAATATGGAAAATTAAAATGGGGTGATATATGAAGAATCCTAAAATAATTGCTCATTAATGGGCATTATACATCTGACTGCTGCTTTTAACTTTTTATCTTAGGCCTGCATGGAGTATATAAGAAGAGGAGTAAGGTAAGGAATGGCTCATAGATCTCTAATGTCTTTTTTTTTTTTTTAACAAAGGATTTTCTCAAATGATAAAAATATGAAACCCGAGTTTTCTAATTTACAGATAAAATTCTCACTGTGCATTGCTAGGATCCCAGCAATCAGCTGTACACAATTCTAGTATTTCACAAGTTACAGGGTTTTTTTCCCCAAGATTCTGAGACTGCAATGAGAACTTCTTTCTCCTCTTTCAACTTGTTTGCTCATGTATTAAAAAAAGTTCCCCCAAAGTTCTCTCTAATTTATAGAGAACTTAGCCTGATTTTATTGCAAACTGGGCTCCTGATTCTCAGATTTTAAAATTCTGATAGAAATTCTGGAACAGATTCTGTGGGAGCATCTTAAACATAATGTCAATAGTGGATCTTCCCACTCCTTTTAAGTAGGAAATGAATGATAAAATCTATATCATAATATCAAGTATGGTGCTCTCAACTTGTCTGACTTGATCAAAAGTCAGGAATAGCAAAGAGAAACAATGGCTTTTGCTATGTGCTGAATTTTAAGATGTGTATGCTGCCTTTTGAGGAAAAGGCCACATTTATTGCTTAAGGGCTTTAAACTTAAAGCCTTACTGTTCATTCCCCAATTACTCCCCCTTGACAATGTATTATGGCTATCTCCAGCTGAGTGTTGAAGATGAACCAGCTAATGATTTGTCATGGTGTTAGAGTTCAGGGAGTTAACCCAAGCCAAGGAGAACTATTAGGAAAACTCTTGTGATTAGCAGAAGAGAAACCCTGAGGGGCACTTGACAGTTACATTAGCAGTTAAACCCACAGAGGAAACATGGATCCTGGAGCAGGCAGCTAACACTGATCCCCACTGTGCAGAAAGGGGGATCATGTGTATGCTGCCCAGGATCCTTACATCCTGTGAATGATATCAGGATTGCCTTTCTAGATGGGGAGATTTCCTCATTGCATCTCTAGAGCTCATAATGAAAAATGAATGCGTTTTCTCAAAAGGGCCAAACATATATGACAAACGAAGAAAAAAGTGTTTACTAGTCTACAGAGACCCTCGTAAACAGGAGGTAGCAGGAGAGAAGAGGGGCATAAAGGTAGTTCAGACAAGGAAGAGTTCTAGCCTTATAAAGTGCTGCACCTGTAGCCATCGGTCTCGAGAATATCCATCCCCTCCTTGAGCCATACAGATTCCTTTATGAAGTACTTATGGTAGAAAATCTTAAATAAAATTATTAAAGTGATTTCTTAAAAATATACCTGGTTATATACATCCAAAGGAGCAGTGTCCTCATCAGAATAATAAGATTGGAAGGTTGTACACGTATTCTGCAATATTTTAGTAATGTTCCTGGAATTGTGCTCAGAACCAAAACCCCCTTTTTTCACATTTTGAAAGGTAAGAAAATTATCTCTTGATTGTTCATTTTGGTTTATTAAAGTATTCAAAAATTTTAGCTCAGGATATGAAGAAAATTGAAATCAACCTAGTTTTACTGTGAAAGTGTGGTGAAGAAATTATAGTTTGTTTCTTCTGAATTACTAAGAAAACCGAAACACTTCACCATTTCTGTCCATCAAGCCTAATTACCTGTGTAGCACGAATTCTTTATGAAGGATTCCGCTGATTTGAAATAAAAAGTCAACATTTACACTACCTACGAGTCTAGCACTTGAACATTATAAAACTTCAGGATATTGGGGATTCATTCTGATTTGTTTCATTACTGATTAATTTCTGTACTGTACCACTAAATGTTTTGGCCAAAAAAAATCAAGTCTTCATTTTTTGCTCAATGTCTATGACAAAGGAATTACCAATCTTTATCATGTTAATTTTAATTTCACAGTCATCTTTATTTTCATTTTATCAATAATCCAATCTGTCTTAATGAGCTAAGTCACCTTTTCAACATTTTCACGTTGAAAATTTTTACAGATCTTAGCCAGGCTCAGTGGCTTATGCCTGTAATCCCAGCACTTTGAGAGGTCAAAGTGGGTGGATTGCCTGAGCACAGGAATTTGAGACCAGCCTAGGTAACATGGCAAAACCCCATCTTTACTTTATAAAAATTTTGAATTAAGAAAAATTTTTCAAGCATCTTGTGGGTGATTAGACAATTTACCAGTTCATGCCTAGTTGGTGGACATCATTTCTTCTTTCTTTAAACCTTCCGGAGAGCCTCAAAGCCCTACACTGACATGACTTTATCTGTATAAACTGCTTTTAACGGGACAAAATATCTTTCAAGGAAAACTTACTGTTTTTTGACCAGTATTATAATCAGTCATTTTTATGCTGACCTGAAACAGCAGGAATGTAGAAGAACAATAGTAAGACTTTACTAACTGATCTTTGCTGATGATGTAGCTGCAGGTTGTGGTGTTGTGGCATTCTTT
The DNA here is from genome assembly GCF_029289425.2 of Pan paniscus. NCBI lineage: Eukaryota > Metazoa > Chordata > Mammalia > Primates > Hominidae > Pan > Pan paniscus. The sequence goes on along the minus strand of NC_073253.2, from coordinate 114,080,702 downwards.
GCATTAGGCAGTCTGCTTTTCTACAATAAAAATAATAAGCTTCCCACTGTTAGTTGTGAATCCCAGCTCACTTTCCTTTCATTGGACCTTGTTTTGTCACCTATTACTGAGAGTTCTGACTCAGGGGAATTGCTAGTAAATGCATTTGTGGCTGTATTTCTGTCCTGCCTTAATCACTGTTTAACCTTCAGTCCTAGGGAACTGGGCTTGATCATATTCAAACCACAAAGTCTCTCCTTTCATCATTCTGATTTGAAGCCTCAACTTGCATATTGAGCTTCTCCTCGCTTCCTTTCTGAAGCCTCTGCTAGGTCGTTTAAAGGCCTTGCAAGATTGAGTCACCTGACAGTGCACCTGGGCCTGTAATAACATCTGTTGGAGAAAACTTAGAGGAGAGGAGCAGTAGGAGGTATGCAGTTCCTCATTGTCCTTTACCTCTGGAACTGTGCACAGAAATATAACATGGCATGTAACATGGCTGGATGGTAGGCTCCTAGCAAGATACTCAGCTCTTGGAATGCGGGGTTTAGAAGATGAATTATTGGGGGGAAACACTAGCCCTTCCCCTGGCAAGACCAGGAGTTAGGATCTAAGCCTTAGGGTTACAGATATATGATATGGTGGTACCTTGGCCTTTAGCTCTGTTCTATCACCTCATCATTCTATACACATGTTTGCTAAATCATCTTTCTCCAAGAGGCCAGCTACCTTTCTGTAGAGCCTCACTGCATTCTCAGCCTACTTCACCTTTATCTCTCACACACTAAGTTGATCATAAATAGAAGAAAGTGAGTGTTGCCTTAGTCCACTTCTATTCATGGTCCCATATTCCTAAAATATGCAATCATTAGTCCTAAGGAAGGTGATAGATGGGACATAATTCTTGCTTTGGTTTTATCACAGACTTATTCAAGAGTTGCTCCATGATGATAGAGTTGGAAGGGCTATGATGAATAATTTCTTTAGAGTAGATATGACAGACTGGTAACTCGTGGACTAACATTTTTTTTTAAAGCAACATGCACACTTATTTAATTGTTTAAAAATTAGTTACTAGCATTTCATGTTGGGTAATCTCACTTAAAAAATCCAGATTTCTGGCTTCTTTCAAAAATTAAAAGATTTTGGCCTCACTGGGCCCATATTCCTTCATGGAAACAGTCAGTTGGAGGTCCTCCTAGTCAACAAAGATGCCAAGAAAGGCACTTTCATGCTCCCAACACTATTCTGTAGGTTGTTTGTTGTAGGTATATATGCTGATGTATTACTCTCAACACATCTGTCTGATCTAATGGTGCAGAAATGGAATAAAATAATATTGTATCTGTTTAAGGTTTTTTTTCAGTTTTTCTGTGAATGTGGAGGTTTTTTAGATGTACATGTCTTTTTGGTAAAAAAAAAAAATCATATTTCAATAGTTAAATTTGAACTGAGTTGCTTGTTTGAGAATCTTTGTTCCTTGTGGCTGAGGCAGCATTAGTATAGACATTCTGCTGCTTCTGTCGGCACTTGAAACATTTTACATGCTTTTATTTCCAATTGGAGTACTTGAGGAAAATTTCCATTATATAGGAATAATAAACAAATTGGTTTGAAGGAATAGTGTCTGTCTTGAACAGACACTAAGGAATGTATAGCAAACAACTAAAGAATGAATAGACTCTAAGAGTTTATTAGTACTATCATAAGGGACAACAGAAGCAGCAGGTTAGTGAAACTCTATGAAGTACTGAATCTAATTGATCCCAGATTCAGAGGCAGCTCACCTTCCATTGTTATATTTATTTATTTTTTGAGTTAGGGTCTTGCTCTGTTGCCCAGGCTGGAGTGCAGTGGCATGATCATGACTCACTGCAGCCTTGAACTCCTGGGCTCAAGTGATTCTTCCACCTCAGCTTTCCAAGTAGCTGGGACTACAGATGTGTGCCACCACATCTGATTAATTAAAAAAAAAAGTTTGTAGAGATGGAGTCTTGCTATATTGCCCAGGCTGGCCTTGAAGTCTTAGCCTCAAGCATTTCGACCTCAGCCTCCCAAAGTGCTAAGATTGTAGGCAGGATCCACAGCTCTTACCCCATCGTTCTTTTTATCTCTGTAGTTTGTTTGTAGGGGATATTGGCAATTCCTGACAGAGACTAAAGCAAAAGTGGTTATATTTCTGTTGCTTTCCTGTAAATTGGAAGAGTTTTTATGTGAGATCTTAATGTTTTCTTTTCTTTTTATTTTTACTCCTAATTGAAACTGTGTTAAAAGAATATGTTATAGAGTGAGCATCTGAAGAAGTAATCTAATGTTGGAAGATGAATGTAAAAATGTTGAAGGGGCTAGCCTTTCTGGAGAGCATCAAGAGTAGGGTGGGTGTGGAACAGTAAATGAGAGTGAGTGAATGAAGGAGAGGAGATTGAAAGAAAGGGAGAGGGGAGATTTCAGGGAATAATTCAGACAGAATTGGAAATAACACAGGGTACCTATGAGATAAACTGAGTATAGAGTTCAAATGCCACAGCCTTATTTTCTTGTCTACATTTCTACACATCTGCTCTCCTGACTGCTGTTGACATTTGCATAATTTTTGAGTGTCTTTCAAGGAATTTTAAGGTTGGATAATTAATCAAATCAGTAAGAATCGCTCAGAATGGGACAAATCAAAGTTTCATTGCTTTTTCGAAAACTGTTTATCTGCATGTGAAGTGGTACCTAAGAGGCAAATGGGGCAGAGCTGCTAACAGACTGTAGACAGACTCATTTCCAAGACCACGTGATTATTTAAATGTTGACTGAGGTCTGCAAAAGCTGTGCAGAAGTATTTGCTTCTTTTTTATTTTCAAGCTCTAACAGACCATTAAGTTGCACTAAATTTTGGAGTCATTAATCACTTTTCATGATAAAATCAAAGATATATAATTTGAGCTCTTTTTTTTTTTTTTTTTTTTTTTTTTTTTTTTTTTTTTTTTTTTTGTTGTTGAGACGGAGTCTCGCTCTGTCGCCCAGGCTGGAGTGCAGTGGCGCGATCTCGGCTCACTGCAAGCTCCGCCTCCTGGGTTCACGCCATTCTCCTGCCTCAGCCTCCTGAGTAGCTGGGACTACAGGCGCCCGCTACCACGCCCGGCTAATTTTTTGTATTTTTAGTAGAGACGGGGTTTCACCGTGTTAGCCAGGATGGTCTCGATCTCCTGACCTCGTGATCCGCCCGCCTCGGCCTCCCAAAGTGCTGGGATTACAGGCGTGAGCCACCGCGCCCGGCCCCTAATTTGAGCTCTTAATATACACATTTTATTTCTGAAATCATCTCAAATGATTATATTCCTTCAAAACACTTCCATTTATAACTTGAAGATATAAAAATATACTGATTAGTTTATTTGGTTAGTCACAAAACAATCTAGAATAATGACAAAAATTGATGGTAAACAATGTGATATAATATATGGCAGCCTGGTCTGTGTATTTTTATATTAAACATTAAAGAGAAAAAAACCTTAATTAGGTGATTTAGAAGCTAAGCTTTAATTGGAATAGTTGCTAATCTAACTGTGGGTGCTTGAAAATATAAGACAAGTAAAATCTCACAGATGCCAGACTATCTTTTTGGAAGCCTTAACTCTGAGGAAAGAATTATCCTAATGTTCTGGTCATAGGAATACTTCAGAAACCCTAAAAACTGATGTATAAATAATCATGTTTATGAACATACGTTTAATTACAGGGGTCAGTCTCTCTAAACCAGCTTCAAGTAATGAAATAATCTTATTAATCCTTATATCCAATATTGTCACATATAAATTTTATCGAATGACAAGGAGAATGAATGATTTATTTTCTAACTCTGGTTTCTGGAGCTTCCTTCTCCCCATGCACTCATTGGTTGTCACCTTTCATCAGCAAATTACTGCCTGATGGCAAATCAGTCCCATACTTGTTTTCTTATAGCCCTGGAGCTAAGAATTTTTTTTTTTTTTTTACATTTTAAGTAGTTAAAAAAAATCAAAAGAATAATTTTTAGTAACATGTCAAAATAATATAAAATCTAAATTTCAGTGTCCATAACTACATTATTATTGGTACATAGTAACATTCATTCATTTACATATGATCCATGGCTGCTTTCACACTGCAACAGTGAAGATGAGTAATTGCGATAGAAACTGTATGACTGTTGAAGCCTAAAATATTAACTATCTAATACTTTACAGAGAAAGTTTGCCAATCCCTGTCCTACAGCATGGAACTTAGGAAGAGCACCTGACATTCTTTCTTAAGATTTGGGCATCAAAGTCATAAAATCACCTGTGGCGATTGTAAAAATGAAGATTGCTGGGTTCCAATGTTATAGTCTCTATTGAATAGAAATCTTTGGAGCCTTGCAGAGTATGGAGTCTGCATTTTTAACTAATGCCCCAGGTGGTTTTTCTGCACATCATGAAATGAGAATCTCTGTTTTGTGCAGGGAAAGGACACTGGACTGCTGGATTCCTAGAGCTCAGTCTAGGCAGACTACGTGGTTCAATATGAAAGGTCTTTCATGCATTATTTGAGATTTCTGGAGTATTCTCTCTGTATTCTCTTTCTATGACCCCTTCTCAGTTACAGAGCTCCTACAAAGTCTTGCTGTTGAAATAGGTTCTTATTTGTCATATTGTTTAAAATGGTGGTCTCCAAAGTAGAGTATACACACAGTTTAGTTCACAATCCTCTGGGTTCTAAAAGAAAATACTAGAATTATTATCTTTTTCTGTAACATTTTGGTGTATAAATTAAATACATATAAAGAGTGTAAAAATTAAAAAAGTTTATAACAGAAATATAGTGTTGTCCATTTACACCCATTACCACTCCTATTCCTTTTCCCCAGAGGTGGTTTCTTTTGCCATTTACCTCTATATTTCTTTTTTTTTGGTAGGGGGTGGGGAAGGAGTACATGTAATAGTTTAATGCATTCATATGAGTTGTAGAGATCAAATCAGTGAAATTGGGATATCCATCACCTTAAATTTGTCTTCTTTATGTTGAAATAATTCAAATTCTTCTGTTGCTATTTTGAAAATACAATGGATTATTGTAAACTGTAGTCACCATATTGATCTATCAAACACTAGGCCTTATTTATTCTACCAAACTGTGTATTTGTACCCATTAATCAACCTTTGTACATCCCCTCATACTCCCTACCCTTTCCAGCCTCTGATAACCACTGGTCTACTCTCAATCTTCATAAGATCCACTTTTCTAGCTTCCACATATGTGTGAGAACATGAGACATTTGTCTCTCTGGGCTTGGCTTTTTTCACTTAATAACCTCCAATTCCATCTATGTTGTTGTAAGTGACAGGATTTCATTTTTTATAGCTGAGTAATGTTCCATTGTGCACATACACCACATTTTCTATATCTATTCATCTGTATATAGACACTTATTTTATTTCCATATTTTGACTATTGTGAATAGTGCCGCAATAAACATGGAATGCAGATGTCTTTCTGATGTATTGATTTCCTTTTGGATATATACCCAGTAGAAGAATTGCTGGATCATATGGTAGTTCTGTTTTTAGTTTTTTGGGGAACCTCCATTCTGTTCTTCATAGTGGCTGTACTAATTTACATTCCCACCAACAGTGTATGGGGGTTCCCCTTTCTCTGTATCTTTGCCATCATCTGTTATTTCATATCTTCTTGATAAAAGTCCTTTTAACTGGGGAGAAATGATATCTCATTGTGGTTTTGATTTGCTTTTCTCTGATGATTAGTGATGTTGAGCATTTGTTCATATACCTGTAGGCTGTGTGTATGCCTTCTTTTGAGAAGTATCTATTCAGGTCTTTGGCCCATTTTTTAATAGAATTATTTATGTTTTTTGTTGTTGATTTGTTGAAGCTTTTTACGTATTCTGTTTATTAATCCCTTATCAGATGGATAGTTGACAAATATTTTCTCCCATTCTATGGGTTGTCTCTTCACTTTGTTGTGTCCTTTGATGTGCTTTTTAGCTTGATGTGATCCCATTTGTCTATTTCTGCTTAGCTTGCCTGTGCTTTTATGGTTTTACCTAAAGAAATCTTTGCCTAGACCAATGACCTGAAGCATTTCAGCAGTGTGGTTTTTCTAGTAGTTTCATAGTTTCAAGTCTTATATTTAACTCTTTAATCAATTTTGATTTAATTTTTGTGTATGTTGAGACATAGGGGTATAGTTTCTTTCTTCTGCATATGGTTATTTAATTTACCCAGCACTATTTTTTTATTTTTTATTTTTTTAGAGTCAGTGTCTGGCTCTGTTGCCCAGACAGGAGTACAGTGACACAATTACCACTCACAATAGCCTCAAACTACTGGGCTCAAATAATCCTCCCACCTAATCCTCCCAAACAGATGGGAATACTGGCATGCACCATCATGTCTAGCTCACCATTTATTGAGATTGTCCTTTGCTCATTGTATGCTCTTGGTGCCTTTTTTGAAAATGAGTTGGATATAAATGTGGGGATTTAGATCTGTGTCTTCTGTTCTGTTCCATTGGTCTATGTGTCTGTTTCTATGTCAGCAATATGCTGGTTTGGCTATTACAGCTTTGTGGTATATTTTGAAGTCAGATAACGTCATGCCTTCAGCTTTGTTCCTTTTGCTATTTTGGATTACTTTTGGATTGCTTTGGCTATTTGAGGTTTTTTGTGTGGTTCCTTATCAATTTTAGGATTGTTTCTTTTATTTCTGTGAAGAATGTCATTGGTATTTTATCACTGATATATTGACTTTGTATATTGCTTTGGGTAGTAGAAACATTTGTATAACATTAATTCTTTCAATCCATGAGCATGGGATATCTTTCCTTTTTTGTGTGTGTTCTCTTCAATTTCTTTCATTGGTATTTTATAGTTTTTCTTGTATAGATCTTTCACTTCTTTAATTAAATTTATTTCTAGGTATTTTACATTCTTTGTAGTTATTGTAAATAGGATTGTTTTCTTGATTTCTTTTTCAGATTGTTTGTCATTTGCCTATATAAATGCTACTAATTTTTGCATGTTGATTTTGTATCCTGCAACTTTACTGAATTTGTTGATCAGTTCTAGCAGTTCTTTGGTGGAATTTTTAGGTTTTTCCAAGTATAAGATCATGTCGTCTGCAAGCAAGGCTAATTTGATTTCTTCCTTTCCAGTTTGGATGCCCTTTATTTCTTTCACTTGTCTAATTCCTCTGACAAAGGCTTCCAGTATTACGTTGAATAGAAGTGGTGAAAGTGGACATCTTTGTCTTGTTTCAGATCTTAAAGAAAAGGTTTTTAATTTTCCCCCATTTCATGCAGTATTAGCTGTGGTTTTGTTACATATGGCCTTAGTTATTTTGAGGTATGTTTCTTCTATGCCCAGTTTGTTGAGGGATTTTATCATAAGGACATATTGAATTTCATCAAATGCTTTTTAGCATCTATTAAAATGATCATATGAATTTTGTTCTTGGTTCTGTTAACTGTGTATATTATGTTTATTAATTTACATACATTAAGCCATTCTTGCATCCCTGGTATGAATCCAGTTAATCATAGTGAGTGATCTTTTTAATGGGTTGTTAAATTTAGTTTGCTGGTGTTTGGATGTAATCTCATTCGTCTATTTTGTTAAATGTGCTTTTGGGATCATGTCCAGAAAATCACTGCCCAAACCAATGTCAAATAGCTATTCCCCTAAGTTTTCTTCTAATATTTTTACAGTTTCATGTTTTATTTAACTATTTAATCCATTTTGAGTTGCTTTTTGTTTATGATGTGGGATCAGAATCCAATTTTATTCTTCTAAATGTGGATATCTCGTTTGTCTAGCACCATTTATTGAAGAGACCAGTTGTTTCCCATTTTGCATTCTTGGCAACTTCGCCTAAGATCAATTTTGCATAAATGTGTAGATTTATTTCTGAACTGTCTACTGTGTTCCATTGGTCTACCATCTTTTTTATGCTGGTATCATACTGATTTGATTACCATAGCTTCATAGTATATTTTAATATTGGGTAATGTGTTTCCTCTAGGTTTGTTCTTGCTTAAGATTGCTTTGGCTAGTCTGGGTCTTTTGTGCTAATGTATGGATTTTAGGGTTGTTTTTTGTATTTCTGTGAAAAATTTCATTGGAATTTGATAGGGATTACACTGAATCTGTAGATCACTTTGGGTTATATGACATTGTAGCAATATTAATTCTTCTAATTGATGAACACAGGATACTTTTCTATTGATTTTTATCTTCTTCAGTTTATTTTATAGGCATTTTATAATTTTTATCTTCTTTAGTTTCTTTTATAGGTATTTTATAATTTTCAGTGTATAGATATTTTACCTTCTTGGTAAAATTTATTACTAAATATTTTATTTTTTGGTGCTATTGTAATGGCATTATTTTCTTAATTTCTATTTCTGAGTTCATACTTGCTGTACAGGAATGTAGCTAGTTTTTGTATGTTGATTTTGTATTCTGCAACTTTATTGAATTTGTGTATTAGTTCTAACAGTGTTCTGGTTGAGTCTTTAGGATTTTCTATATGTATGATTATGTCATTTGCAAAGAGGCTATTTTACTACCTTTCTAATTTGGATGCCTTTAATTTCTTACTCTTGCCTAATTCCTCTGGCTTGGAGCTTCGATACTATATTGAATAAGAATGGCGAGTGGTCATCTTGTTTTATTCCTGTTTATGGAGAAAAAACTTTTGGCTTTTTACTACTGACTATGATATTGGCTGTGGCCTTGTCATATGACAAGGTGTATTCCTTCTATACCTAATTTATTGAGAGTTTTCATCATGAAAAGACATCGAATTATATAAATTTTTTTCTGCATTTTTATTCTTCATTCTGTTAATATGGTTTATCATACTTATTGATTTGCATATGTTGAACTATCCTTGTATGCCTGAATAAGTCTCACTTGATCACAGTGAATGATCTTTTTAATGTGCTGCTGAATTCCATTTGCCAGTATTTTGCTGAAAAATTTTTCATCAGTATTTGCCAGGGATATTGTTCTGTAATTTTCTTTTTCTTTGTACTGTCCTCGTGTGGCTTTGGTATCAGTGTAATGCTGGCCTTACACAATGAATTTGGAAATGTCCCCTCCAGTTCAACTTTTTGGAAGAGTTTGAGAAAAATTGGCATAGATTAATCTTTAAAAGTTTGATAGAATTAATGAGTGAAGCCATCGAGTCCTGGGCTTTTCTTTCTTCAGATAATTTTGACTACTAATTTAATCTCCTTACTGATTTCTCTGTTCACATTTTCTGTTTCTTTGTGATTCAGCCTTGGTTGGTTGTATGTTTCTCATAATTTAACTCTTTCTGCTAGCTTGTCCAATTGGTTGGTATATAGCTGTTCACAGTAGTCTCTTGTGACTCTTTTCTTTTCTTTTCTTTTCTTTTTTCCACAGGGACTTGCTCTGTTGCCCAGGCTGGAGTACAGTGGTGTGATCGTGGCTCACTGCAGCCTTTATCTCCTGGGCTCAAGCAATCTTCCTGTCTCAGTCTCCTGAGTAGCTGGGACTACAGGCACATTCCACCATACCTGGCTAATTTCTTTAATTTTAATTTTTGTAGAGATGGGGTTCCACTATATTGCCCAGGCTGGTCTTGAACTCCTAGGCTTAGGTGATCCTCATACTTCTGCCTTCCGAAGTGTTAGGATTACAGTTGTGAGCCACCGTGCCCTGCAATCCTTTATATTTATTTTCTTTCAGTTGTAATGTTCCTTTTTTCATTTAAAATTTTATTTATTTGAGTCTTCTTTCTCTTTTTCTTAGGGAATCTAAAGGTTTGTCAGTTTTGTTCATCTTTTCAGAAAATCTCTTAATTTTATTGATCTCTGACTCTTTTTTAGTCACTATTTCATTAATTTTGGTTCTGATCTTTATTTCTTTCCTTCTGCTATATTTGATGTTCATTTGTTTTTCTTTTTCTAGTTCTTTGAGGTTGAAAGCTAGGTTTTTATATTTGAGATCTGTCTTTTATCTAAATGTAGGCATTTATCAGTGTAAACTTGCCTCTTAGTACTGTTTTCGCTGCATGTCCTAAGTTTTGGTATGTTGTGTTTCCATTTTCCCTTTACTCACGATATTTTAAAACATTTTTGTTGTGATGTTTTTTGATTGGTTGTTCAGGAATGTATTGGTTGATTCCTACATATTTGTGTATTTTCCAATTTTTCTTCTATTACTGATTTCTGCTTTCATATCATTATGGAGTATTTAATATAATGTCAGTTTTCTTAAAATTTTCAAGGCTTATTTTCTGGACTAACAGATGATCTATATTGGAGAAATTTTGTGTGTGCTTGAGAAGAATGTGTCTTCTGCTACTGTTGGATGGAATATATGCATATGCCTTTTAAGTACATTGGGTCTACTGTGTTGTTCAAGTCCACTATTTCCTTATTGATTTTCTATTTCAATGATCTGTTCATTGTTGCAAGTGGGTTATTTATGTTTTCCACTGTTATTGTATTGCTGCATATTTTTTTCCTTTAGTTCTATTAATGTTTGCTTATATACGTTTAGGTGCTCTGATGTTGGGTGCATATATATTCATAATTTTTATATCTTCTTGATGAATTGACCCCTTTATCATTATGTAATTACCTTCTTTGTCTCTTTTTATGGTTTTTGACTTAAAGTTTATTTTTCTGATACATAGGTACCCCTGCTCTCTTTTGGTTGCCATTTACATGGAATATCTTTTTCCATCCCTTCACTTTTAGCATATGTGTATGCTTAAATCTAAAATTAATCTCTTAGAGGCAGCATAAGGTTTGATCTTGTTTTTAAATTCATTCAGCCACTGTATGTCTTTTGATTGGAGAGTTTAGTCCATTTGCATTTAAAGAAATTATTGATAGATAAGGGCTTACTAATGCTATTTGTTAATTGTTTTGAACTGTTTTGTTTTTAAATTATACTTTAAGTTCTGGGATACATGTGAAGAATGTGCAGGTTTGTTACATAGGAATACATGTGCTATGGTGGTTTGTTGCACCCATCAACCTGTCATCTACATTAGGTATTTCTCCTAATGCTATCCCTCCCCTAGCCCCTGACTCCCTGACAGGCCCCAGTGTGTGATGTTCCCCGCCCTGTGTCCATGTGTTCTCACTGATTGTTTTGAACTGTTTTATAGTTACTTGTTCTTTTCTTCTTCTTTTGTCTGTTTATCTTTTGTGTATCTAGTGCAGATTTTGTGTGTGTGTGGGTTTGCCATGAGGCTTACATAAAATATTGTATAGTTAAAATAGTCCATTTTAAGCTGATAACAACTTAACTTTGATAACCTACAAAAACTCAACATTTTAACTTCTCCTTACTCCAAAGGTAACAATTTACACATTTTTATATTGTGTATCCATTAACACCTTTCAAAAAGTCTAGTTATTTGGAATACTTTTGCCTTTTAGTATTTACATCAGAGTCAAAAATTATTTATGCATCACCATTATAGTATTAGTGTATTCTGAATTTGACTATATTTTTACCTGTACAGTGAGTTGTATACTTTCATATGTTTTTATTTTGTTAGTGTTCTTTCATTTCAACTTGAAGAACTCCTGTTGTCATTTCCTGTAAGGCAATTTTAGTGGTAATGATCTCCCACAGCTTATTTTTGTCTAAGAGTCTTCATCTCTCTTTCATTCTGAAAAACAGATTTGCTAAGTATAGTATTCTTGGTTGGCAGCCCCCTTTTTTTTCCCCAGCACTTTGAATATATTAGCCCATGCTGTCCTGGCCTGCAAAGTTTCTGATAAGAAAGCTGGTGATAATCTAATGGGGATTATTTTATATGTGACAAGATGCTTTTCTGTTGCTGCTTTCAAGATTCTTTTTTTCCTTTGACTTTGAGAATTTGATTATAATGTGTCTTGGTGAATATCTCTTTATATTTAATCTATTTGCTATTCTTTGGGCTTCATGGGTCTGGATATTTATTTCCCTTCCTTGATTTGGGAAGTTTTCTGTCATTATTTCTTTAAATATGCTTTTTACTTTTAAATATGCTTCTTTCTTCTTCTTTGCTCCATCTGGAACTTCCACCTTTTGTATATTGGTTTATTTGATGGTGTTCCATAGGTTTCTTTACTTTTTAATTTTTTTCCTTTCTGTCGTCTGACTGGGTGGCTAATTTCAAATGACCTGTTTTTGAGCTTCCTGTTTCTTTCATCCATTTGACTGAGTTGGCTATTGAAGCTCCCGATGGAATTTTTCAGTGAAGCCATTCTATTCTTCAGCTCCAGAATTTCCTTTTGGGTCTTTTTTACGGTTTCTTTTTGTAGAACTTTTCGTTTTGCTCAAGTATTGTTTTGCTGATATTATTTAGTTGTCTTTCTATGTTCTCCTGCTCACTGAACTTCTTTAAGACAATTATTTTGAGTTCTTTGCCACTCACTTCATAGATCTCCATTTCTTTAGGGTCAGTTACTGGTGCTTTATTTTGTTTTGTTGGTTGTATTATTCATTATCCTTATTGCCTTGTGTTGGCGTTTTCACATTTGAAGAAATAGACGTCTATTCCAGTCTTTAAAGACTGGGTTTGGCAGGTAAAACCCTTTACCAGTCAGCTCATTCAGAGATTCTTGGTGGGCTGACTGGTGGGGTTCATGTCTGTGGTTGCCACTGAATTCCTTGGGTGGGCTTGCCTGATGTCTGAATCAGCAGGTATGTGGTTTTGGTACCTGAGTCCACAGGGGCCAGCCTAGTGCCTGAGTTACCTGGAGTGGTCCTGAGTACTGGTTCCACTGGAGTAGGCCTGAAGTTGGATCTGTGTGGACAGGTATCATGGCTAGGTCTTTGAAGGTGGGCCTGGAGCCTGGGTGTGTAGGTACTGGTCTGGTGCAGGGTCCACTGGGTCCTTCGTGGGACATCCCTCTGGAATACATCTGGGTTCATGAGGATGGGCCCGGGGTTTGGGTCCTTGCGGGGGGCTATCCTGAAGTCTGAGTCCATAGAAGCTGGTCTGGTTCTGGGGCAGGCCTGGGTCTGTAGCTCTAAGTCTTCCTGCAAATTTGTGTTGTGAACTGACTTGCTGCCTTTCCGGTTACTTCACTTCTTTGAATAAGCCCCCTCCCTCCATGACTTACAAGATTTCAGTTTTTTGTCATCTCTAAATCTTTTACTGTCATTTTTATGAGGATAGAGATAAATGTGTGTGTATAACCTATTGTGTTTAATGGGTGGTTTAGAACTCTTTATTTTTCTAAATGACATTATTAAAAATTTATATTGGTATATGTCTTATACTAATTTAATAGTATAAAAACAGGTATGCTATATATATATAAATATATTTTTGAGAGCATGCTTAAAAATATTTACTAATGGAGGTATTGGATGAAAAATATCTAAAAACTAATTTTGAGAATAATGAAATATTTGAAAAATCTTAGTATGTAAAGATAGAAAATGATCTGAGGCTTCCTTAAATAACAAATACTAAAAGTTTCACAAGAGCAAAGTGTAACAAGTTCAGTTATACAGCTTGGTATACACACAAGACCAAATATCCTAGATTAATCATATGAATTTCCAGAAGGTGCCACCGAGTAGAATTTCAGGAATCTTATTTAGCCTGACTTTATGGGAGAATTTTCTTATAATTAGAATGATTCAGAAATGAAATGGGTTGATTTGAGTTTTTTTAACTTTATTTTTTTATTTTTATTTTTATTTTTATTTCTTTTTTTTTTTTTTTTTCTTTTTTATTGATCATTCTTGGGTGTTTCTCGCAGAGGGGGATTTGGCAGGGTCACAGGACAATAGTGGAGGGAAGGTCAGCAGATAAACAAGTGAACAAAGTTCTCTGGTTTTCCTAGGCAGAGGACCCTGCGGCCTTCCACAGTGTTTGTGTCCCTGGGTACTTGAGATTAGGGAGTGGTGATGACTCTTAACGAACATGCTGCCTTCAAGCATCTGTTTAACAAAGCACATCTTGCACCGCCCTTAATCCATTCAACCCCGAGTGGATACAGCACATGTTTCAGAGAGCACAGGGTTGGGGGTAAGGTCACAGATCAACAGGATCCCAAGGCAGAAGAATTTTTCTTAGTACAGAACAAAATGAAAAGTCTCCCATGTCTACCTCTTTCTACACAGACACGGCAACCATCGGATTTCTCAATCTTTTCCCCACCTTTCCCCCCTTTCTATTCCACAAAACCGCCATTGTCTTCATGGCCCGTTCTCAATGAGCTGTTGAGTACACCTCCCAGATGGGGTGGTGGCCGGGCAGAGGAGCTCCTCACTTCCCAGTAGGGGCGGCCGGGCAGAAGCGCCCCTCACCTCCCGGACGGGGCGGCTGGCCGGGCCGGGGGCTGACCCCCCCCCACCTCCCTCCCGGACGGGGCGGCTGGCCGGGCGGGGGGCTGGCCCCCCACCTCCCTCCCGGACAGGGCGGCTGGCCGGGCAGAGGGGCTCCTCACTTCCCAGTAGGGGCGGCCGGGCAGAGGCGCCCCTCACTTCCCCGACGGGGCGGCTGGCCCGGCGGGGGGCTGACCCCCCACCTCCCTCCCGGACGGGGCGGCTGGCCGGGCAGAGGGGCTCCTCACTTCCCGGTAGGGGCGGCCGGGCAGAGGCGCCCCTCACCTCCCGGATGGGGCGGCTGGCCAGGTGGGGGGCTAGCCCCCCCACCTCCCTCCCGGACGGGGCGGCTGGCCGGGCGGGGGGCTGACCCCCCCCACCTCCCTCCCAGACAGAGCGGCTGGCCGGGCAGAGGGGCTCCTCACTTCCCAGTAGGGGCGGCCGGGCAGAGGTGCCCCCCACCTCCTGGACAGGGCGGCTGGCCGGGCGGGGGGCTGATCCCCCCACCTCCCTCCCAGACGGGGCGGCTGGCCAGGTGGGGGGCTGATCCCCCCCACCTCCCTCCCGGCCGGGGCGGCTGGCCGGGCGGGGGGCTGACCCCCCCACCTCCCTCCCAGACGGGGCGGCTGGCCGGGCGGGGGGTGACCCCCCCACCTCCCTCCTGGACGGGGCGGCTGGCCGGGCAGAGGGGCTCCTCACTTCCCAGTAGGGGCGGCCGGGCAGAGGCACCCCTCGCCTCCCGGATGGGGCGGCTGGCCAGGCAGGGGGCTGACCCCCCCACCT
The DNA here is from genome assembly GCF_029289425.2 of Pan paniscus. Taxonomy (NCBI): domain Eukaryota; kingdom Metazoa; phylum Chordata; class Mammalia; order Primates; family Hominidae; genus Pan; species Pan paniscus. The sequence goes on along the minus strand of NC_073253.2, from coordinate 114,065,605 downwards.
CCCTCCCAGACGAGGCGGCTGGCCGGGCAGAGGGGCTCCTCACTTCCCAGTAGGGGCGGCCGGGCAGAGGCGCCCCTCACCTCCCGGACGGGGCGGCTGGCCGGGCGGGGGGCTGACCCCCCCACCTCCCTCCCGGACGAGGAGGGAGGACGCTCCTCACTTCTCAGCCGGGGTGGCTGCCGGGCGGAGGGGCTCCTCACTTCTCAGATGGGGCGGTTGCCAGGCAGAGGGTCTCCTCACTTCTCAGACAGGGCGGCCGGGCAGAGACGCTCCTCACATCCCGGACGGGGCGGCAGGGCAGAGGTGCTCCCCACATCTCAGACGATGGGCGGCCGGGCAGAGACACTCCTCACTTCCCAGATGTGATGGCGGCCAGGAAGAGGCGCTCCTCACTTCCTAGATGGGATGGCTGCCGGGCAGAGACGCTCCTCACTTTCCAGACTGGGCAGCCAGGCAGAGGGGCTCCTCACATCCCAGATGATGGGCGGTCAGGCGGAGACGCTCCTCACTTCCCAGACGGGGTGGCTGCCAGGCAGAGGCTGCAATCTCGGCACTTAGGGAGGCCAAGGCAGGCAGCTGGGAGGTGGTTGTAGCGAGCCGAGATCACGCCACTGCACTCCAGCCTGGGCGCCATTGAGCACTGAGTTAACGAGACTCCGTCTGCAATCCCGGCACCTCGGGAGGCCGAGGCTGGCGGATCACTCGCGGTTAGGAGCTGGAGACCAGCCCAGCCGACGCATCGAAACCCCGTCTCCACCAAAAAAATACGAAAACCAGTCAGGCGTGGTGGCGCGCGCCTGCAATCGCAGGCACTCGGCAGGCTGAGGCAGGAGAATCGGGCAGGGAGGTTGCAGTGAGCTGAGATGGCAGCAGTACCGTCCAGCTTCGGCTCGGCATCAGAGGGAGACCGTGGAAAGAGGGGAGAGGGGAGAGGGGAGAGGGGGGAGGGGGGAGGGGAGAGGGGAGAGGGGAGAGGGAGCTCTATCTACCACACAGTCTTCAAGCAATATCCGAGTTTTTTTAACTTTAATAATCTGTTTTATTCTCTTTTCATCATGTACATTTACATGTGATCTTCAGAGATACTGTATATGAGGTTTCTTTTTTAGGTGACTTATTAGGCTAGAAAAGTTCTGAAGTCCCTCCTAAGTCTGATATTCTATGATTTAAAATGGATCTAAAGTTATAAAATACCATAGTATGATCAGTTTTGAATAGGCAAAATGGAATTCAGAGTGATAGCTATGTGTGTAATGTATTTTGTAGTTATAGCTTCATCTTCGCTGTTTATAGCTAAAATTTTATCTCACTGACATGACTTACAGAAGGTGTTCTCAACAGGGCTTATACAGAGCTCCTTGATTCTTTCAAAGCAAGGGCTTGTCTTGGTGAGAAAGACGTCCATCCATTTCACTGGGCTGTTTTTCATGTGGTACAAAAGTAATTAGATGTCAGGCTTTAGTAGTATAGTTTTAAGTCTTATCTTGAGGACACCTAAGGCTTATATAATACCCAGGCATCAGTCAATTAGACCAAAAAAAAAAAAGTCAATTTTTTAAGTCTACATGAGTCAGGCATTTGATTATCCTGAGAAAACAGGGGTCTGTCTTCTTTCACTGAAGCTTTCCTTCTGCAATCGATTAACTGCTGACTCTTGTTCTATTGACCCTCACTAATTTGTTGCATGATCTGTCATTCCTTATCTAGAGTAGAAGGAGACTCTTCTGTAAATATAAACAACTGATGAGGTTAAGGGAAACTCAATCTATTCTGGTGTCAGTTAATGTTCGTAGTGTGTATCTGTGTGGAGGGCCAGGTCTTGGAGCTTACTGCACTGCACATTTTCCAAGATCGAATTACAAGTTATGCCTTTCTGTTTTTACAAACGCCAATAGTGGTTGAACAGCCAATACCAGCATGGATATCTATAAACTAAATTTTGACTTTGTCTTCATATTATTATTATTTTACATTATATTTTTACTAATGTAAGATCCTGCCTTTATGTGGAAATAGCAAAATAATTAATTTGCTCTTGCCAGCTAAGGAATAGATGCTGCTATTGCTTCATTTTACTCTCAAGTATATGCATATCAAAAAATTTTGTGGCTTGTTTAAAACAACTTTGGATCTAATCCTATAATTAGTATAAACATTTAGTACACCCTTTTAAAGGTTATTGCTGCTGGTTTCATGTTTGTTGGCTATCATTCAGGTCTCTATATCCATATCCCAAATCTTGCTAAATTTTTTCGTGGGTTAAGTCATATCAAATTTCCATAAAAATCTTAAGAACATTTTTCTAAAATTTTGCTGAATTAGATGTTTAGATATTAGACATACAATGAGGAATTTGCTGGAATGAACTTATGAGCTATCCAAGGTGAGATACAACCTAACACTGCTGAATACTTTTCCTGTTAATACCTTATCACCTATGTTCAAACTGAAATGTGACACTTATAAGACCATTGATACATTTAGATGCTGCAGAAATATATTGGAAATTTTAGGGAGGCAATATAGTGTAGACTTAAGAGCACAGACTGACTTCTATTCTGACATTCTCACCTAAAATGCATAAAATTGGGTACTAAGAATTTACTTAATCCTTATCTGAGTCTAAAATGCTTCATCTTTTGATTCTCTCCAACAGCTACCTTTACTTTTAGTGTATGAAATCATACACAGGCTTCTGAACATCCTGTTGATTTCTCACCTCTACACCTTCATTGTTTTCTGTACCTATTTGAATGTTTTTATTTTTAGTCAGCTGGATTATCTTTCAAGACAAAATTCATGTTTTTTCTTTTCTGTGAAGTCTTTGACTAACCAAAGCAGAGGACTCCTTCCTTTGTGCCCTTACCTGTCAAATATTACAGCTCTTTCCACACCATAGTTATCTTGATTTAATATGCAAGTCTTTTTTTCAGGGTTTTGCACTCTAAGAACTCAGTAAGTGCTGGATGAGTGCCATTTCTTATCCTAGAGTGTGTTGGATCAGTTATCAATTGCTGCGTAACAAACCGTCTAGATTTGTCGCTGTGAAAACAACACTAATGTGACTGAGTGATATTTTCATTAGTCTCCTTTATGCTCACTCACGTGGCTGTAGTCAGCTGGTAGCTTGGTTGGGACTAGATGGTCTAACATGGGCTTACTTATGTGTCTGGTGCCTCAGTTGAGATTGGAATGACTAAACTTCTTTCTCTTTGTGTCTTTCCCCTGGGCTTTTTCACATGATGGTGGGCAAAGTCCATTGGACAAGTGCTTATAAAGGCTCTGCTCTGTTGTGTTTGCTGATGTTCCCTTGGCCAAAGCAGGTCATGAACTAAGCTCAGAATCAGTGTGTGAGAGGGCTATGAGAGGACCTGGGACTGGGCACGGTGGCTGATGCCTGTGATTCCAGCACTTTGGGAGGCTGAGGTGGGAGGATTGCTTGAGTCCAGGAATTTGAGGCTGGCTTGGGCAATACAGTGAGACCCCATCTCTAAAAAAAAAAAAGAAAAGCAAGAAAGGACCTGGATGCCAGGATATGTGACTCACTGATGCAATGCCATAACAGTCGAGCACATGCATTTACCTTCATTGTCTGCCTGTTAAACAACATTCATTAAAAACTCCTTTTTATTATTTTTCTTCTCCAAAACATCTTCTGTGTTCTCTCCAAAGTTTTTCTTACATGTTTCTGTTACACATGGGACAGTTGTCCTCTATCTCTCCTGGCAGCACTAGTGAGGTGCACATTAAGAACATGGAGGATGCATTCATTTTGTTTAAAAAAATGTTGTTAAAAATTCATTGTTTAAAAAAAAATTTAAGGTATCAACTTGGACATAGGTGGCATAGGGTCACCTTGGAAACTTTAACTGTATAATTTATTATATAGGATTTAATACATGTTGCCTCCCAGGTCAAGTCAGTGCTTATTGAAAGTAATAAAATATCCAAAAGAAATATATTACTTCTCAAATTTCAATTTTGAAAAGATAAAAAACCTCCAGTACTATGGGTAAATAAGGGTTCAGGTAGAAGGGCACATTTATGTGCAGTGGGAATGAAATTGTTGCAACTGTTCTATAAAGCAATTTGGCAGTCTATATTGAGACCTTAAAAAGTTCATATTGAGTCAAGTCCAACGGTCCTACTTTTAGAAAATCATTCTAAGGGAATATCTTAGATATACAATCATGTGCAATGATGTTTATTGCTGCATTATATATGCAGACAAAAGTAAAAAAAAATCCATATAGTGAAGTGATGAAGTTATGGTACAGCTCTATAGCAGAATATTATGCAACCAGTAAGAAGTTGTCTGTAGAAAATAATTGTAATGACTTAGAAAATTGCTCACTGTGTACAATGTAAGTGATTGAAAGGTATACAGAGGATTAAATTCTGTAAAACATCATGTGTAGGTATGAGTGTGTGTGTGTGAACGTGTTCAGTGAACTATATTTAGCGCATTCTTCTTCACACTGGGATGCAGAGGGAAAGAAGAAAGACATGGTTATTTCTCTCACTCTGCCTACCGATTAGTGGGGAAGACATGCTAAAGAGCACTGATGCTTATTGGAATAACAGCCACATTTGATATGGAAAAGGACCAAAAAGAAAGTGGAGTGAGGAAGAAGTGTTGTTGGTTTGAAGGGAGTGAGCGAGGGGGTAAGTATTTATCTGGGGTAGGGGAGAATTGTAGGTGTGAGAGATTGAATGACTAATTCAAAGGAACTAAAATAATTTTTAAGAATTTCCATTGCTGGGCGTGATGGCTCACGCGTGTAATCCCAGCACTTTGGGAGGCTGAGGCTGGCGGATTGCCTGAGGTTGGGAGTTCGAGACCAGCCTGGCCAACCAACATGGCGAAACCCCACCTCTAGTAAAAATACAAAAATTAGCCGGGCATGGTGGTATGTGCCTGTAATCCCAGCTACTCGTGAGGCTGAGGCAGGTGAATCGCTTGAACCCAGGAGCTGGAGGTTGCAGTGAGCTGAGATTGCGCCACTGCACTCCAGCCTGGGTGACAGAGTAAGACTCTGTCAAAAAAAAAAAAAAAAAAAAAGATTTTCCACTAAATATATTTCTTTATCATTTTTTTGCAAGTGAGTATTATAAATATTTATTTTTCAAGTATTTTAGATGCAAAACTAAAATATCTTTTGGTATGACACCATGCTGGCATAAAACACTGAAGAGTCCATAGCTTACTGTGGGACACACACACACACACACACACACACACACACAACTTTAGACAAATTAAAATTTTAAAATTGTTGCATAACAGATATACATAGTTTTGGGGGCACATATGACAATATAATACATTCACATAATTTGTAAAGATCAAACCAGTGAAATTGGGATATCTGTCACTTTAAATATTTGTCTTTTCTTTTTGCTGGAACCATTCAGTCCTCCTCTTCTAGCTATTTTGAAATGTACAATAGGTTACTGTAAACAATAGTTAACCCACTGATTTATCTAACACTGGGTCTTATTTCTTCTATCAAACTACATATTTGTACTCATTAATTGACTTCTCTTCATCCTTCATCTCCCCACCATTCCTGGCCTCTGGTAATCATGAGTCTACCCTCCATCTTCATGAGATCCACTTTTTTTGCTCCCACATATGAATGAGAACATGCGATATTTGTTTTTATGTGCCTGGCCTATTTCACTTGACATAAAGACGTACAGTTCCACCCATGTTGCTGCAAATGACAGAATTTCACTCTTTTTTATGCCCAAATAATATTCCTTTGTGCATATATACCACATTTTCTATATTCATTCATCTGTTAATGGATACTTTGATTCCATATTTTGGCTATTGTGAATAGTGCTACAATAAACATGGAGTGCAGATGTCTTTCTGATGTATTGATTTCCTTTATTTTGGATATATGCCCAATACTAGAATTGCTGGGTCATTATGGTAGTTCTGTTTTTAGTTTTTTGGAGAACCTCCATACTGTTCTTCATAGTGGCTGTACTAATTTACATTCCCACCAACAGTGTATGAGGGTTCCCCTTTCTCTGTATCTTTGCCAGCATCTGTTATTTCATGTCTTCTTTATAAAAGCCATTTTAACTGGGGTGAAATGGTATCTCACTGTGGTTTTGATTTGCTTTTCTCTGATGATTAGTGATGTTGAGCGTTTGTTCATATACCTGTAGGCTGTGTGTATGTCTTTTGAGAAACGTCTATTCAGATCTTTGGCCCGTTTTTTAATAGAATTATTTATGTTTTTTGCTATTGATATGTTGAAGCCTCTTATATATTCTGTTTATTAATCCCTTGTCAGGTAGATAATTGGCAAATATTTCCCCCCATTCTGTGGGTTGTCTCTTCACTTTGTTGATTGTGTCCTTTGTTGTGCAGAAGCCTTTTAGTGTGATGTGATCCCATTTGTCTATTTCTGCTTGGCTTGCCTGTGCTTTTGAGGTTTTACATAAAAAAAACTTTGCCTAGACCTGAATGTTTTCCTCAACATTTTCATCTACTAGTCTCATACTTCACATCTTAGATTTAAATCTTTTACCCGTTTTGATTTGATTTTTGTGTATGTTGAGAGATAGTCTCATTTCATTTTTCTGTGTATAGTTACATAATTTTCCCAGCACCATTTATTAAAGAGACCGTCCTTTACCCATTGTATGTTCTGGCACCTTTGTTGAACATGAGTTGGCTGTAAATGTGAGGATTTATATCTGTGTTTTCTATTCTGTTCCATTGGTTTGTGTGTCTTTTTTCATGCCAGTGTCATGCTGATATGATTACTATAGCTTTGTAGTAAATTTTGAAGTCAAGTAGTATAATATCTCCAGCTTTGTTCTTTTTGCTCACAATTACTTTGGCTATTTGGGGTCTTTTGTGGTTATATATCAATTTTAGGATTTTTTTCTATTTCTGTAAAAAAATCATTGATATTTTGATAGGGATTGCACTGAATCTATAAATTGCCTTGGGTAGTATTTTTATTTTAACTATATTAAATATTCCAATCTATGGGCATGGGATAATGTTCCACTTTTTTGTGTCCTCTTCAATTTCTTTTTTTAGTGTTTTATAGTTTTCCTTTAGTAAATCTTCACTTTTTTAGGTTAAATTGATTCTTAGGGATTTTATATTTTTTGTAGCTAGAGCACATGGGATTGCTTTCTTGATTTATTTTTTCAGATTCTTTGCTACTGGCATATATAAATGCTACTGATCTTTGTATGTTGATTTTGTATCATGCAGCTTTACTGAATTCATTTATCAGTTCTAATGGTTTTTTGGTGGATTATTTTTTTCTAAATATAAGATCATGTCATCTGTAAGCAAGGCTAACTTGACTTCTTCATTTCCAATTTGGATACACTTCATTTTCTTCTTCTTTTTTTGCTAAATTGCTTTGGCTGAGACTTCCAGTCCTATGTTGACTAAAGTGGTAAAGGTACATATCTTTTCCTTGTTTTAGATTTTATAAAAAAAGGCTTTCAATTTTTCCCTGGTCAGTATGATTTAGCTGTTGGTTTGTAATATTTGGCCTTTCGAGGAATGTTCCTTCTATACCCAGTTTGATAATGGTTTTGTTTTTTTTTTTTAATAAAGGGATGTTGAATTTTATCAAATGCTTTTTTAAGCATCTATTGAAATGATCATATGGATTTTGTTCTTCATTCTGTTAATGTGATGTATCACCTTCATTGATTTGCATATGTTCAACCATGCTTGCATCCCTGGTATGAATCCCTTTTGGTCATGGTGAGATCATTTAAATGTGTTGTTGAATTGGACTTCCTAGTATTTTGTTGAGAAGTTTTGCACTATATTCATGTGGGATATTTGCCTATAGTTTTCTTTTTGGTTGTGTTCTTGTCTCGTTTTGTTATCAGGGTAATGCTGGCCTTGTAGAATGAGTTTGGAAGTATTCCCTCTTCTTCAATATTTTTTGAAGAGTTTGAGTAGAATTGGTATTAGTTCTTCTTTAAACTTAAAAATTTAGTTAATGAAGATGTAGTTTGGTCAGCAGGAAAAGTGTGCCTTTGCCTTGGCTTGGGTTATGGTGACTGTTGTCTTAACAAATTAGGTATTTTTAGCATGTGTCTCTAATGTGAAGGTGGATAGTCAGGTTGTTACAGCCCGAAGTCATCAAACACGTGTTGCATTAAAACAATTCCCCTAATTGTGATTCTATATGAATCTAAACACTCTTTTGAGTGCATAGTATAACCAAAATTGAGAATGTGGTAGATCTGTCTTCAGAAGCAGAATGAGCTGGCTACATAATCTCAATTCCTCTGTCCATGATGTACAAGACAACGCTGTTTCATTGTAAATTGGCTAATTAAAATTCTGGGCTATGCCTTAGTGTTGATAAGCTCAGTTAATATAAGTTGATGTCCCACAGGTAGATTCATGCTTAGTATGCTGAAAGAAAAAAATCAGATTTCTGAATTTTCTAGGAAGCAGACCAGGCCAAGTACATGAAAATGGACCTAGGTAAGGCTCTTGAAAATCTTCTTGTCTGGTAGCCGTTTGACCCATTCTGGTAACATATGCATCTAAATACATGCACATCTTTTTTTCCTCAAAATTCTATGATATTTACTTACTTTATAAAATCTTTTCTGTTCTCTTGTTTTCCTTATCAGAGGGTTAAGCCTTTGAAGGTAGTTATTCCTTCTTCATTTTTTTTTTGTGTGTATTTATCACCTAGCACAGTACCTGGCATAAAGTAAGCATTTTAATTAATATTTAGTGAATGAAAGCATATACATTAATTGAAGTAAATGATCAGACATAAACATATAAATACAAAAGGGAAAATATAGATGGATTTGGGAACATCCACTCTTTTGGATTATTTATACCTTACTTTACAAACATTAGCCTAATGATCAAATACCTGAATTTGTAAACACAATTCTGTTTTCTTCTCATCCCCTATGTAGTTCTTTATGTGAGCAGTGTTTCAGTACTATCAGAGGTGGGAGATATTTAAGGATGTGGTAGGCCATAAATGCCTACCACTACTCTGTACTGACAGAGCATTACTTGTAATGTAGCAGGACAAGCTGCAGACAAAACTCCTCAGACACCGAGTTAAAGAAGGAAGGGCTTTATTCAGCCAGGAGCTTCGGCAAGACTCATGTCTCCAACAACCAAGCTCCCTGAGTGAGCAATTCTTGTCCCTTTTAAGGGCTCACAACTCTAAGGGGGTCTGTGTGAGAGGGTTGTGATCGATTGAGCAAGCAGGGGGTACGTGACTGGGGGCTGCATGCACTGGTAAATAGAACGGAACAGAACAGGACAGGGATTTTCACAGTGCTTTTCTATGCAATGTCTATAATCTATAGATAACATAACCGATTAGTTCAGGGGTGGATCTTTAACTACCAGGCCCAGGGTGTGGTGCCAGGCTGTCTGCTTGTGGATTTCATTTCTGCCTTTTAGTTTTTACTTCTTTCTTTGGAGGCAGAAATTGGGCATAATACACTATGAGGGGTGGTCTCCTCCCTTAGTAAGAAATGACGGGACTAGGTGAATGTAATCCAGTCTAAGCAAAGGAACGAAATCTATCTTAAGTCGAAGTAAAGCTTAAGTCTATTCCAATGACATTTTCTTTTGTTGTTTTAAAAGTCTACCCTTGCATTAAAAAAATCTGCAGAACGAATGCACCAAGGGCTCAAGAACGAGCACTGGCATTGGCATTTTCACTCCTTCTCCATAAAACAGATTGAAACAGACAGGGAAGAAAGGTAAATACCTGTGACCTTCTTTAAATTGGCCTCCACAGACATCATTGGGAATGAAATGAGGCCTGCAGTGAAGAGTACTCAGGGAGGCCCCTCAGGTTTCCCCTCCTCCAATGGGACTTCTTTTCACTCTCAATAACTTTTTTGTGTTCTTAGGAGAAAAACAGCTAATATGCTTAGATATGAACAATTGGCTCCACATGTATCATGCAAATTTCTCAAATTTCATATGCAAAAAAATGCTGAATGACATTTCCTCAGCTGTAGCTACTGTCCATACCTCTGGGGAATGTGGACGCAATGGTAAGGTCAACCCCACAATAAGGAGGCTTTCTTGGTCTCAATAGGCACTTTATGCTCATTCAAAAAGAAATACTTCGAAAGCTTTTTTGGCCAGGGCGTGTGAGCATTGCTGTGCAAAGAGAAAGAGCCAGCTTGGACTGGGCCAAGGGAAATTAGGCTGACCCGTGGAGGGTCCTAGAACTGGCTCTGAGGTGATGTGGGTTGATGTGGGTTTGAAGATGACCTCCTAATACCTGGTCAGTTTACAGTAACCCTTTGCACTCGACTCACACTGGTGGATGCGAGACATGTCTAAAACATGTTTGACTGTTTTACTCACAGGCAGTTTTTCTTTTTTTCTAGATTGGGCCCCTAACCATGTTTTAAACTACTGTATATTTTACCACTATTTAGGGTTATGTAGGCCAAACAAAATAATTATTCCTGAGAATAATCCTTAAGAATAATTTATGAATTATCTATCATTTCAAAGCCAATGTTTTCACTTCTTTCAATTTTCAGGGAAAGTTTTCGTCTAGAGAAAATACTACATAGTAGATTTCAGTGAAATATAGTAAAGAAATTTTAGGGAAAAATTAACTAAATTTTGGTGAGAAAAAATTTAGGGAAATTTCAGTAAGAAATTATAATTCCTATTTTGGGGTTATAAGAAGACAAGAAGGAATAGTCCAATGTGGTTTAGGTTACAGCTACAAAAAATAGTAGTCTTACGTTCAGGAAGAATTCATAATTCCTGAAGTTTAGTATAAGAGGAAAATAGAATCTGGGGATAGAAGTATTAATTGATACATGCTTATATTGGCTTGATAAATATTTATTTCCATATAGTAACATCTGACTTATCTGAAATCATTATAGCCAGTAATTTTAGTGGTTAGTAACAGAAAACCAACCAAAATGGGCTTAGCAAAAGGAGTATTTAATGGCAGTTGAAAGTGAAAAATACAGGTAGGGATGTTTGATGGAGGGGCTCAGATGGGATCACCAGGACTCTTTTCTCTCCATCTCTCATTTCTGCTTCATCTGGATTAAATTCCCCATGGTCAGTAGCATTGCTATAGCTGTTCTAGCCTCACAGACTTACTACTGTCTGCCTCTTTTCCAGGTGATCCTATAAAACTTGTGGGATTAATTCTGGTTGAACTGATTTAGGTCATGCCCACTTCTGCATCTTGACTCTGATGTGGAGAAATGCTATGCACTGGTTGACTTAGGTTTGGGTCACTGACTTCTCTCCTGGGGCTGGGCTGGAGACCTGAAGCATCCAGTGGACTGTAAGAGAGCAAGGGATAAGTTCTCAGATGAAAATCAAAGGCATAAGACAGCATAATGGAAATGAGAAAGATCAATGTCTACCAAGTGTCCCAAAATGTATCTTATTTTAAAACATGATTTTCCTGTTTTCCATGATAGTTTATTGAGAAAAATATTTTGTAAAAAGCCTAGCTTGGTCAATAAAATGTACTTTCTCAGTACTTGATCATTTTCAAATTCCCCTGTTGACACCTTTGAAACCAATATATTGAACATTCTCCACATACAGGCTTTTCTAAAAATGTATATTGAGATAGAGTATACTAAATAGAATATATCCAGTCTCCTCCCTGTCTGAGTCCTAGGAATCTCAGCAATCCTTTCACAAATGGTGTTCTGTGAGCTGGTGTGTCTTTGGTGTGAACCCACTGTGGGTGGAATGAGCTCTTTTCAGACCTGTGTGTGTTACTTCTCTTAGTCAAAGGACAAAATCCCTTACACCAGCTGGCTTATAAACAACAAACATGGATTACTCACAGTTCTAGAGGCTGGGAAGTTCAAGATCAATGTGCCAACAAGTTTGGTGTTGGATATGGGCCCATTTCCTGGTTGATAGGTCGCTCCCTTTCACTGTATCCTTACATGGTGGGAAGGATAAATGAGCTCCCTTGGGTTCATTTTTTAAGGGCATTAATCCCATTTGTGAAGACTGCCATCATGACCTAATTGCCCTCCAGAAGGCCCTACCTCCTAATACCATTGTCTTGGGGATTAGCATTTCATCATATGAATTTTGAGGGGATACAAACATGCAGACAATAGCATTCTCTCTGGGAAATACCTAAGTCAGGGTCAGGTCTTGGTAGGTGAGTTAGAATAAAACCCTTACCCAGTGGTCCTGACTACAGGATTTGGTCAGGAGCTTCTGTGCTCTCACACTCCACACTCTACTCCTTGGCTTCAAAGTGAGGGATTGTTGTAGTTAGGTCAGTTTGGTGATTCCAGTCCTTTTCCTCTGGAGTCTTTTTGTACCATATTATTTCTACAGCAATTATTATTATTATTGTTATTGTTTGAGACAGGATCTCACTCTGTCAGCCATGCTGGAGTGTAGTGGTGCAAACATGGCTCATTGCAGCCTTGAACTCCTGGGCTCCAGTTATCCTCCAGCCTCAGCCTCCCAAGTAGCTGAGACTACAGATGCACACCACCACACTTGGCTAATTTTTTTTTTTTTCTTTTTGTAACAACAGGGTCTTGCCATCTTGTTCAGACTGGTCTTGAACACCTGAGCTGAAGCAGTCTTCCTGCCTCAGCCTCCCAAAGTTTTGGGATTACAGATGTGAGCCACCTCGCCCAGCCAACAAACTCTCTTTCTTCATATTTGTTGAGAGATACTTGTGTCTTATTCATAGCTGAACTTGCATAGCATATTAAACCTTTCCTTATTTTTTTTCTGAGCATAGCACCTTATTTGCCTCTCATCAGTCCAGGACTTGGGTTAAGTAATTGTTTAACTTTATTTTTATTTATTTATTTATTTGAGACAGAGTCTTACTCTGTCACTGAGGCTGGAGTGCAGTGGCACGATCTCGGCTCACTGCAAGCTCCGCCCCCCGGGTTCATGCCATTCTCCTGCCTCAGCCTCTTGAGTAGCTGGGACAACAGGTGCCCCCCACCACGCCCGGCCAATTTTTTTTGTATTTTTAGTAGAGACGGAGTTTTACCGTGTTAGCCAGGATGGTCTCGATCTCCTGACCTCGTGATCTGCCCGCCTTGGCCTCCCAAAGTGCTGAGATTATAGGCGTGAGCCACCGCCCCCGGCCTAACTTTATTAACTCTAGCCCATCCAGGGATACAATCTAAGACACCAAATAATTTCAGTTACTAGAAGGGCACCAATATGGGATGCAGATAGTAAAGGTTGTTAGGCTTAAATGGAGGTAAGTATTCCTACAATCATTTAATCTCATTCTTTTTTAAATAACTGAGCCTGAAATGTGAACTTTAATCTTCCAATGTCCTCAAGATTTTGATACAACTAGAGCTCTTTCCTTCTGTACAGAAGACCCTAGGTTGTTAGCTTTCTACTTGGTTTATGATATTTTCTATTTTTGTCTTATAACTGTTACTTCTTAAAACAATCAGTATACCTAATTTGAAGAGATTCCTGGGCTTCCCCGTTGTTTTATATTTTTAAGATAAGGAAAACTTGAGTGATTTACATGTAATTCCAGTGCATATGTTTAATACACTGACTTTGGAGCATTTAGTTTGTCTTGCTGGATATCTGCCTCCATCACCTTATTTTCTAGTTACTTTCTGGGTCCTGAGTATGAAAAATAGGTGGAGGGAGTTTGGCCCTTGCATTTTGCAAAAGGCAAATGTGTACTTTTTAGTTTTAAGGACCTCAAGAAAAGCTGTCTAATCTTGGAGACTATGTTTTATGAATGAACAAGTGGTTTCTTTCAGCTATTCTGTTAAGAACAATTTTTCAAATGATCGAATAAATTTGCTGAGTGAATGCATGTGCATTTTGCTGTTGTCAGAAAGATGTGAAATACAGCAGCAGTGGCTGGGCCTGGCTCTCAGTTGAACTGTCATGTAGATGAGGTTTGCCTTCAGGGCCCTCACACATTCCCTTCTGTTACCAATCTCCTGTTTCCTGGGCTTCATCCTCCACCTGTCCTGGCTCCCAGATACCTAGGATTCTCAGGCCACTCAGCAGTCTGGGCTCCTTTTTGCTCTGCTCTGCCTGCAAAGGTCTTCTAGCCCTAGGCAGTGCATAATGCCCTCATTTGGCCCTCCCAGCCAGTCATCTAAGCTAAACAAAGCAGATTCCTAATCTACTTGGATCCCAGCTAGCTGCCACTACTGGAAATGAATGCCACTACTGGAACTTAGCCTCATTAAGGTGTTAATACATTGAAATGGTTTAATAAACTATTTTTCCTGAGATTACAGGCATTATGGTAAGAAAGACTTAAGGTCCATTTACATTTAAGTCAAGGGAATTATCATACTAAGTTGGAATTTCAGGCAAGTCCATGGTCCAATAGGCCTAGCAAGGGGGCAGCTTTCTGTATTTCCCCTGAGGCAGACTAATCCCCTTCTTCATGGGCTTTCTCCCTGTCTTGCTCTGTTAGTACGGTGTTTGGGATATGGATATCTCCCTTATCACCAGGATGGCTGGGTATTGGTTTCCAGCTGTGTTCCTTCTGGGTTCATATCTAGGGGTTGGGCCTGTTTATGACCATTGCCACCATCTCCTGGACTGATTTCCCTGGATACAGCCCTGCACCAGATTTGTCTGTCTTACCATCTCTGCCCCACTTGACCATTCTGAAGCCACATTCTCTGTACTTCTTTGTGATAGAACCCTATTGCCTTCCATTTGGACTTGCACCAGAGATAGCATATGTGGAATATGGACTTACTTTGTGACTATTAACTCCTCCCTGGGGCTGCCGATTCTTCTCTCACATTTCCTACATTTGCTATCTACCCCCTTTTCTCTAGCTCTGGCTCTGTGTCTCCCAGCAGCCTGCGCTGCTCACCTGCCCTGTAGATATTGTGGAGAACCATAGAGTTATAATACATACAGTGTATGGGGAGGACATTTTGTAGTAAAGAAAAATTCATGATTTGAACCTTGGTTGCCTCCCGGAGATACTCATTCCACTTTATCACGGATGCATACCCTTTACCCTACTTGACCCAGAGTCTTCATTTTTCCAAGATAAAATATCCATTCCTTCTTCGATCGGATTACCAGATTCTTCATTAAACCAGTTATTCTCTTACAGGAAATCCACTTTGCTAATGTCTCCCTGAAAATTTGGTGTCCAAAGAGGAACAAAATATAGGCAGCACGAGAGTTCACATAAGTGTTTTACCAACTGGCCTGCATTGCTCCATCTTGTCCTCAAAGACATGATGGGAAACGTAAGAAAAAAAGCCTTACTGAAATCCAGATTGACCTTGTCAAAAAGGAGATATTTCACATAAAACATGCGTACAAACACACACGTAAAAATCGGACAACATTTATACATTACAACTTAAATATGCAAAATAAAAAGGTAGTATCCTTTATTTCTTATAAGTGCTCTCATTTTGTCCTCAATCCCATATTCCATTCAGTAGCAAGAAAAAAATCAATCGAAAACTTGTCAGTTCTTGGTATCTTGATAACTTGGCCTCTTTGGTTTTTAAATAGACTCTGTTGGGTTAGCTCAAGTGTCTTTCAGATAAATATTCATTTAAATTCAAGGTTCAAACTTCTTACAAGAAAAGGATATTTCTTTTTTTTTTCCCCAAGGATTTGCCCCTCCACTTTCTGCTCCCTAAGGTGCTATATGGGTATCAGCGAGGGCAGACTCAAGGATGCCAGTGTATGGTAATGACTTATTGTCTGGGTGTTTGTGCTGTCTTTGGAGTCTTCTCTGGTCACTGTGGAGATGTTTCTTATCTGTCTGGATCATCGAGCTGCTGGTGTCTGCTGTAGAAAAACTGTGGCTGGTAACACTGTGTATCAGGGACAAGGGTTAAGCAACTACCTGTTATAGATCATGACCTCTTCTCTCACCCTAGTGAAGTCCAGGTAAAAAGTGAAGGACACAGAAAAAGATGGCAATGAGATGATGACTGTGTGGGGCTGAGATGAGCAGTGCATTTCGGCCCGCTAACTTGGTACAGTAGACTAAATATTTGTGTCCTCCTAAAATTACACATTGAAATTGTAACCTGCAGTGTATTAGGAGATGGGGACTTTGGGAGGTAATTAGGTCATGAGAGTACAGCACTCATGAGCAAGATTAGTGTCATTATAAAAAGAACTTCAGATAACTCTCTTGCCCTGTTTCTTCTATGTAAGGATACAATGAGAAGTCAGCCCTTCACCATGCTGGCACCCTGATCTCAGATTTCTAGCTTCCAGAACTGCAAGAAATAAATTTCTGTTGTTTATAACCCACCCAATCTATGCAGCTTGAACTAAGACTCTTGGCAGAGGATAGCTACGTGGCTTTATTCTGGCTGCAAGAAGAGCTGTTGCTAAAGCCAGCTCCTAAGCCCGTGGTCCGTTTCAGCTGGGAGTTTACAGGTCAGGAGTCAGTTGTCCACAGGAACACTTCTGCAATTCTCCCAGTGTGGAAATCCATGTTTCAGGTTCTTTGTTCCAGAAATGCAGACAACTCAATACAGGTGCTCATTTTTAGACTTTATATTGTGAGAGAAAACCACCTGCTATAAAGAAGGGGGGCATGGAGCAGAGTGGACAGAGTACAGGCTTTGGAGACAGTGCTAGGTTTTCTTTTCCCTGTTCCCTTTGACCTTGAACATTTCTGAGTTTCATTATCAGTAAAACAGAGGTAACAAATGCCAATCTGATTTAAGAAAACAGTGTCTGTCAATAAATTGAAGCTATAATTATAAATCATAACAATATCTTCTAAGCCCAAATACTGTTTTTCAAACACTCCAAAGAGATGGCAGCTTGCTTCCTTTATCATTGGTTGGCTTAATTAAGTATGACATTTACCCCCAGTACAACCATTTTTCATTGAGACAAATGCCTTGTCTCCTCAGAGGATCTCCCTCTTCCTGACAGAGCCCAGAGGATCCCCATGAACATCCTTCTGCTCCCTCCCCTGGGGATCCGGGACCATACTAGCTGTGTCTCATTGCCCTCATTACTCAGCCCAGGGAGGACTGGTAGGAACTCCCTTTGTGGCTTGTTGACATCAACTCTGAGGATGTGCAAGATGGATTAAGAAAAGGCCTCTGATAGCTTTTTCTTTTCAGGAAGCCGAATGTTTTTCAAATCAGAAGCAAAAGGATTTAGCACAGGGAGGCTAGGACTGCATTTCTGTCAAGGGGGAGAAAGCTAAACTCCCTTTCCCCTGAGGCCCTTCTGTATTTCCCACTGGGCTGTACCTCCCTGTCATGCTTTAAGCCTTCCCTTCCTGGTCTTCCTCCTCAAAGCCTCTCAGCTTAGTCCTGCTCTTCTGTCGATCCAATGTGTGAGACTGAACCTGAAGACAGAGAGGATAGAGAGGTCCTGTTCTGGGAGGAATAAGGTCGGTTGTATTCTTGTGTTGTGTAGGAGGGCTTTGCCCAGCAGTTTTTGGGTGCTTCCTCTGCTTATTTATTTAATCAAATTTCTGCAGCAAGAGTTACAAAACAGAAGAGCAACGAGCTTTCCTACCATTCTTTGGCCCCAAAAATACTCCCAGGGCGGGCATGGCATCCTGGCTAAAGAAACGTGGTCCACATTCTGAGTGGTGTTGGGCTTCCTTTCCTCCTTGTCTGGGGAAAGTGGCTCCAAATAGTGACTTACTTCTTGTCTTTTCCAATGACTTGCCCTTTGCCTGGCTGTCTCTGGGGATGTGAGGAGAGCTGGGAGGGAGTGAAATCTCAGTTGCATAGTTGTATTTCTCTTGCTGACAGAGAGTTCTCAAGCTTTTGGAGCCAAGAATCAGGAGTGGAAATGTTCGTGGTTTTTCCAGTGAGGCTAAACCATTGTCTTGAAGTATATGAAATCTTAAAAGTGCAGCTTGGTCTGGGCGGTCTGTAATCTGTAACGACCTCTAGAGAACCCTGCAGATCTCTTTTGTAGGAGTCCATGATTGTACAATACACATCATTTGCTGGATTGGGGAAAGTGAGGCCTTGTGACAGGAGGCCTGCCATAGAATCAGATGACCAGAAGGTGGCACTAGTAGTATTTATAAGGAGCCACTGCAGAAGATTTGGTCAATGATACAGCACTTGCTTCTTTCCAACTCTCTAAAGTGAAACAACTGTGTTTTGTTAACACCATGTTACACAGAGCTTTTTTTATGGATTTCTGCTTTCACCCAAACCATCACAGCCTACTTTCTTGCTGTGTTAGGAGTGTTACTTACAATGAATTCAAAGGCCGGAAGGTTTTGTTTGTTGAAGTTTGCTCCATGTATTTAATATGCTTTCTATTCTTTGAAGCTTTGACAAAAACAGTCTTGAATTCTCTGGGAAAAAAGAGACCCCGTTTGTTTGGCAACTGTTCTCCCTGCTCCCTTCACCCACTTTGGGACTGTTCCAGAGGTCTAGATGCAAGGTTGATGTTGTCTGCCCTGCCAAGCTTTTAGCTTGTCAAGGCTTTTAATATTCTTTGTATGAGTTTAATGTAAAAAGGCACCAAGTTATTCCTGCCTTTACATGACTAATAGACTGCCTCATAAATAAGTAACTCTGTCTATATAGTTTTTAACAGTAAAATAACCTACTTAAAAGGAACTTGAAAGCCACTAAGAAACTTGAGGGAAACTCAGCAAGAAGCCTCCCTTTCTGTGCCAGTTTGTTTAGCAGAGGGAGATTTTTCCAGTGGAAGCAGTTGGCAACAGTCCTATTAATGGTAACATAGAAACCTACATCTTATCCATTTGTTGGTAGCTCTCTAGAACAAGGGGCTACCAGTCATGGCATGAGGAACTACAGCAGAGGTGGCAAACTTTTCTGTAAAGACCCAAATAATAAATATTTTAGGCTCTGCAGGCCATAAGGTCTCAGTTGCAGCTACCCAACTCTGCCACTTTAGCTCAAAAGTAGCCATGGGTGATATATAGATGAATGGATATAGCTTTGTTCCAATAAAACTTTCTTCACAAAAATAGGCAGCAGGCTGGATTTGACTTATGGGCCATAGTTTGCAGAACCCTGAACTAGAAAAAGGGAGAATTAATTTTTTTCCTTCTCCATTATGGACATTTCCTTTTTCATCCTCTTGTTTTGCTAGGATAGTAGCTGAGGGTTGTCCTCGTGTGTTTGGCCTCGTCCTGGCAGATTTCCCACTATTACAGGAACACAAGGAGCAGAGAAGTTTCTGTTTCTGCTATGGCCACTGCAAGTAGGGAAAATCACTGACAAAAGTAGGGGATGGGGGATGGGTGTGTTATCTCCTTCTTAGTTCTTAAAGGTAACGGTTTGTATTGGATCAAGTGGATTCAGCAGAATCTTCTGGTGGCATTGTATTTGGCTAACACTGGTCCTCGAAATTAGGAGTCAGCACAGGACATGGGCCAAATCTGACCCTCTACCTATTTTGATAAGTAAAGTTTTATTGAAACACAGTCATGCACATTTCCTTACATATGGCCCATTGCCATTTTACAGTGATGAAGTTGAATGGTTGTGACAGAGGCCTTATGACTTACAGAGCTTAAGATATTTATTATCTGTCCCTTTATAGAAAAAATTTGCTGACCCATGCTCTAGAGTAGTGCTTTTCAGACACCGTGATAGGCTACTTTCCCTCTTTCATTTCCTTTAAAAAATCCATCATGACGATGTGTAGTTCTGTTGTCCATGACTGATAGCAACTTGTGTCACATCCAACTCACCACATCAGGCCTGAAGCCTCCCCGGGTCCATTCCTATCGAAGGAGATGAGTCTTCACTGTGTATGTGCTTTGGATGTGACCACAAGGTCA
Source organism: Pan paniscus (assembly GCF_029289425.2). Taxonomy (NCBI): domain Eukaryota; kingdom Metazoa; phylum Chordata; class Mammalia; order Primates; family Hominidae; genus Pan; species Pan paniscus. Next base: position 114,045,827 of record NC_073253.2, on the reverse strand, counting down.
AATGACTATAAATGTTTTAATTCCTTACACCCAAATTCTGTACTCATCTAGTAATGGACTAGGAACACTTTGCAGATCAGCAGCATGGTTCTAGGGCACTGCTACTCAAAGCGTGGTCCTTGATCCATCAGTATTACTTAAGTGTCTTGTTGAAATGCAATTTCTGATTCATTTCAAAAATCTCATGTGGGGCTTGTCATTCAGAATTTCTAGTAGATTTCCAGATGAGGTTGATGCCACTGGTCCTTGGACCATACTTTGCCTTTGCTCTAGAGGTATTTATAAAGGGGTGAAATTTAATATCAGATACTGCCTATACTCACAGAATGGTGCTGGCTACATTATTCCCATTTGACTGATTAGGACTATCTTATATAGAAAAGTGAAGCAGTTTGCAATGGGCAACCAAGAATGAAACACAGATGCCGTTAACTAAGAGATGCCTAAGAAATATAGGCACTCTTACCTTAACTTATACATAATATTTTAATCTGGTAGTCAGTTTTCCTAGTGCTGAAACCAGCTGTGCTTGCAACTTAGCTGGAACAAAATCAGTAGTGATATTGATGATAGCCTGTTAAACAAGTACGGAACATAAAAAGAAATTCAGATTGCTCTTAACCCCGAACCCCTCCTCAACCCCTACCTTCTTCGTTTCCTTCCTCCTCTCATGTTATTGTGTGTTGTTTGGAGAGTTTTCAGATCTTCACTTGGACATGCAAATCATTGGGAATGAATATGTCAAGTAGGAAATGAAATCCTTTTTTATGTGTTTATAATGGTAACACATGAAAAATATACTTAAATAAAGAAATCAGACAAATGCTTTTCTGTGTCATTTGGGGGCACTGTTGTAGCCACATATCCAGGATTGGGATTTGCATGTGGAGATTTATGTCACTAGAGCTGAATTCTGCCCGTTTCCTGTCCTCCCTTAGCTGCTGTTTATCAACTGCTGCTTATCACTTTAAAAGATCTGGGCCATTGAGAAGAACAGAAAAAGAGGCTAATAAGGGAACTTAACTTTCTGGGTTGCTTACCATGAAGTTTATTTAGGAGACAAATCTCTTTATAAAAGATTCACTCTGTGTAGGGCATTAAAAATGCTGATGATGTTTGCTCATCTATTCTACAACAACGTTGCTTTGCTTTTATATCTATACCGTTGTTCCATAATTTTCCTGTTCAGAAATCAGTTTCCATTGGAATGAATTTGTCATGTATCAAAGTGAGGTTGTAGCCATGTTCTCTAGGATAAAGTGCCAACCTAGGGCAAAGCCTTTTGTATCAGCTTCTTTGAAAGGACCCACATCCTTCTCCTTATGGTACGTTGGCCCTCCCATGTTTTTTTTTTTTTAATTGCCTTCCAGAGATAATATCAAAACCATGACAACTTTTCATTGGTAGTTTGACCAATGTTGAAGTATTGTCACAATGGCATTTGAAATGAGGAATTCTGTTTTGACAAAGCACAGCTGAGTTGTTTGTGATGCTTTGTGTGTTGAATAAGTTACCTAAGGTGATAGGGATCAAAATCTAAGTGTCTTTGTCATTTGAATTCCCAGAAAATTTGAATTCTGAATTGGAAAATTCAGAAAACTATGAAGATGAAATAGATTTCCATAGGCTAAGTTCTTAAACTAACCAACAAGAAGACACCCACAACTCAACCCTTCCAAACTTTTTTCTTCCCAGCAAGGAAGGTGAAAGCCCATCCTTCTGTCTTCTCTTTTCATCAGCTGTGGGACCATCCACCCAGGCTTCCTACATACAATTCAGCCCCTCCCTGTCCCTCCTTCCACTCCTCCAGTTCAGGTGCATTTTCTCATCTCTATCTTGATTTCTGACATAGCTCCTGAGTGGTCCAGCTGCCAAAAGTCTTACTCTTCCCATATCCTCTTACCATCTGTCTGAAATTCAAATCTGATTGTGTCATTCCCTTTCTGAGACTTACCATCACCATAGGGATGCCATTCCATAACATCTGCAATCCTGACCAGACCTTCCATTATCAGGCTTCCATATTTGTCATTGCTATCTCCCATCATGCCCGGCATTGCACTTTGTACTTGAGTAATATAGAACTATGTGTAGTTTTCAGAAATATCATGCTGTTCCATACCTGGTGCCTTTGGTTATAATTTTTTCCTCTACCTATAAAACTCTACCCCAGTGGTTTTCAACCAGGGACAATTTTGTCCCTTGAAGAGACAGTTGGCAACATCTGCAGACATTTTTGTTTGTCATAACTTGGGGAGTGGTGCTACTGGCACATAATGCATAGAGTCCAAGAATGTCAGCCTTCCATAACAAAGAATTATCTGGCCCAAATGTCAATATTGCCAAGGTTGATTAACCTTCCTCTACCTCTTCATTTCCAGTAGGATAATTTCTACTTTCTGATTATGATTTAGGTAAGACATTCTCTTCTTTAGCAAATTGTTCATGATCCTTCCTTTTGTAGGATTGGGGAAGTAGCCCTTTGCTGTTCTATGAAAGTGTTCTCTGTGTATACCTATACCATATTTTCATAGGCCATATGTTATTATAATTATTTTTTATTTTTAATAAAGAAAATACAAGTGTTAACAAATAAGCTGTCAGATTGTACCAGAATAATGGCTAAATCCCACATTTTTAGTTCAAAGCAAAGCCAACAGGTGGTTCAGCTACCACTCCTCAGGCTTAAGATGGAAACAAATACAGAAACCAGCTCTACAACCAAGCACCCTCCTTCCACACTGTCAACACAAGAAGAGAGGCTATCCCCTCACTCACATTTTGGAGAGAAGATGCTTTCTTTCCCCAAGGATAAGAGGAGGTCCTGAAAGAATTTCCATTAAAAAAAAAAGGGTTGGGAGGGCAACCTTCCAAAAGGGTAGCTATCATTTTTATTTCTTTTTGGGATGTCTGCTTTGCCAGGGAATTGGGGAAAATCAGATGTGGGTAGTGAGCTTTTTACCAGTGGGCCATGTTGGAGTAACCAGACATCCATACCAACTGCCCTGAGTGTATATACAATGAGTGAAAACAGCAATTAATACTACCAAACTCAGGTGAGACTGCAACAAATCAGTCAAGACCGGCCCAGTCAGGAGGATAGTTTTTGTTCCCTTCTTGCTCCCTCAGCCGCACCCTGACAGGGTAGCAAGCAACAGTGGGTAGAGGAAGGGGAGAGGAGAGGTGTGGAAGTCAAACCCTCCACTTCAGAGGAGTAAAATCAAAGCTCTTGCGTATGCTTGGGGCTGGGGTGGGAGTAGAGAGAAGAGATTTGAATCAGATGTGTTATTGAAGTTTTTTAAATAAATAGGACTAAATCATGGAAACAGAAAGGGTACTGTTTGTATAAGTCAGAGTGTCTGAAAACTTATGGAACTGGGTCAAGATTATATGAAGGAAGGCATTACTTATGTAAGACATCTAGGAATAGCTACTGCCAAAAAATGTCACCTTTATATCCCAGTGAGTTGACAGGGTTCAATAAGTCATTCACATATATCTATGATAAAAAATTTCAAACAGCGCAAGAAGAAATCATAATTATACTGTATAATAATGCCATAATCTATATGTCAACACAACACTGGGGGTCTTAGAGTCCTTCCTTCTTCTTATGGGGAAATCGTCACATGGGATGGGTGAGTCATGAAGTTTGGAGCGTCTTGGGTCCCTCCTACATTAGGGAGTCTCCATTACTGCAGAAAGCCTCTTGCAGGCCTGGAGTGTGAGTAGACAGGAAGGTCAGCAACAACGCCTTTCTACACCGGAGCTCAGAAGGAAAGCTCCATTAGCCTTCACCAGACCCACATGACTTACTTTAATGTCAGTATATAAGATCTTTTTTGAAGGTTTGAGTATTCTAAGAAAGGTTTTATAGAGGTCAAAGTTCTAGTTAACTGGGAACTTCCTAAGGGAAGGCATTTCAAATTAGTGATGTGGATGCTGCCTGTACCCCTGACTGGGCTCATACCCTGCCACACAGACACACACACACAGACACACACACACACACATATCACACACACACACACACACACACACACACACATTATGCAATCCCATTTTTTGGTGTCTTGGTCTAGAAGACAACTCTATTCCCTTCCATGGGAGATTTCTCTCTCTGGGTTTCTTTTGGCTTCTCCTATGTTGCAAAATGTCTGAGGCTGCATCCTTCTGAGCATTACCCTTCTCTGCCCTTCATGAAGGCTCTGGACAGAAAGGGGCTGTGTCCTTCCACCTCTGCAGGACTTGCTACCTACCTAATTTTCTGGGCCTGGTGTAAAATGATAATGTTAAACCTCTTGTTAAAAAAATTATTAACAATTTTGAGATAGTGGCAGCAGAGCCCTAAACAGGAGCCCTTCTCAGCATGGCATCCTGTGTGACTGCACTGGTCTCATGCCCAGGAAGTTGGCCCTGCCCTTCTGTGAGAGCTGAAGCCCAGCAGCTGCATTTACTGGGTCATCTCTAAAGGGGGTACACTTTTCAAAATCATTAATTAATTTTCCTCAGAGACACTGTAGTCAGTACATTTCCAGGAAAGAACATTACCCCCTGGCATGACTCTGACTTTGTCCTTCAGGAACAATACACAGCCTGTGATAGTGCTGAGATGCCTTTGAGTCTTTACCATCTGCCTAGACCTGACAGCATCCCAAATGGGAAAAACACACACATTGGCTTCTAATTCTCTTGCCCAAGGAATGGTTCTGGTGCCACTTGATTTATTTTGATTCATCTTTCTCTGACAGAAGAAGGAGAGGAGAGAGTTTCTAATTCCTTCTTTTTGTGTGTGTGATAAAATATACATGACATAAAATCTACCATCTCAACCATTTTCAGGTGCATAGTACAGTGGCCTCAAGTACATTCATACTATTGTGCAGCCATCACCACTATTCATCTCCAGAACTTTTTCATCACCCTAAATTTAATTCCTTTTATTGCATCTATTTCCCTGGACCAGAAACCCCTTGAAGGCTGAGAACATGACTTTCTCATCTTTTAATATCCATGGCCTTCTATATAGTAGACACTCAAAATGCTTATTAAACTGCATTTACATTCAGCAGAGATAAACAGAGTGGAAAGCTGCCATAGCATTACCTGTGGAAATGAATGAAAGCCTGTGATTCGGTGAGTGCTGCTTGCCTTTGTTATCAATGCCACCCTTTCCTTTCCCAGGAAATAATGTGAATTTTTTTGATATATACACTATTAATATCCTTTATGATGTCCTGCTGCCTTCTAGTTTATAAAACATTCAGGAATTTCCAGTAAACTGAGTAACATGCAATTAAACAAATAAAGCTCATGCCTTAAATCCTTTCATCAAAACAAAACAAAACACCCCCCTGCCAAAAAACAAAAACAAACCAGAGAATAATTAACTACTAATATTTACTTGCATTCCATCCTGAATTCTTCAATGGGTCCATTCCTTTTTCTAATTAACAAGAATTTTACTTTACCTAAAGTTTTTGTTGCATAATGTGAGGAAACCACTTTTTGTCTGTTTGAAAACTATTTAAATGTGAAAACTATTTAAATGTGTCTAAAATGCATTTCTAAAATGTGTCTAAAATGCAGATTTAGGAAAGAAAGGACTCAGTCCAATCAATGTTCACCTCTTAAAGGATCATCTAAAAGAATTCAGTAAATATTTTTATATGATTCTTTGAAGTTCAGAGGCGGGAGACAAGTTTAGCAAATTAGTAAAAGCAGATGTTGAGGAAATGTTTTGACTGGAGGAGGATGGTCAGGGGGTTCTCATAGTCCTGGATTCAAATAAATGGTTTGAAATGAAAACTGAAAAGATACCAAAGGGAGGGATGTTGCAATTGTTAAATAGAAATATGTCCAAAAAGAATTATTCCTTTCTGAAGAATTTAAGCAAACGGGTATAGGCCAAAACAAGGCAGCCTATAGGCCTTTTGAAGCAAAGCTGCTCTGATGTACTGCTGTGATACATATTTCTTAGACACGTTTTTGATTGTTTAGAATAGATTGAGGGAAAATATGCTTGGGCCAAGAAAGGATTCTCAATTGAACTGTCATGGGAAGCAAGCTATATCTCCCCTCTTCTTCCTAAGAGGCATTGATATTATCTTTTTGTCATTTTATTGGATACTCACTATTATATCTAGGAATTTATCATAGTTCTCAATGTGTGGGAAAAAATAAAGAACCATTTGTCTCTAAGAATCACGTTGTTGGAGTCAGCTGATTATAATAATCATGTATGAAGCTTACTCAGGAATTTCTTAACATTTGCTGTTGAGCACCATTCCTTTATATCTTGTTCTAAATTATGGCTATGTTAGAGAAAGATTTGTAATTATGTGTATTTAAATTAGGAATTAAACTTTTGTATTTGTTAGAGTAATAGCTGGTGCAGCAAATTAGCCACAAAATTTCAGCTGTGTAATACAGTAGGTTTTCCTGGTTAGTAGGCAGATAGCTTTCCTCCATGTGGTAACATGGGGACCCAGGCTCTTTCTCTCTTCTGGTTCTACCATATCCTAGGGTCTTAAAGTCCTTTTCATGAGGCCAGTGGAAGTGGGAAGGCTATGAGGAGAAGGCACACCAGAATTGATACACATTACTTTTACTCACATTCCGTTAGCAAGATCTAGTCAAACTATCACCCCTGAATGCAAGGAAGGCTGGTAAATGTAATTGCTCACCTGAACTACTTTTCTGCCTTATGGAAGAGTTTTTGGTGGGCAGTTTTCTTTCTCTCAGTTTTTCTTCATATTATTATAGTAAGGCAACCTGATTAGTCTCTTTCTATCAGCTAGTTACCTCGCCAACTATTAAATAGTATAACCATGCACCTAGTTATTAAATAGTGAACTGTGTAGTAATAGTACTTGGGAAAATTGAAATGACTTATTTGAGGCTATAGATCCATATAAACCCACAAATAAATGGGATCACCATTCTCTCAAAGAGGTGCAGTACAGCAAAGAAATAATCCTTATATTAGATTTTTAATTCATGTAGTGCTGTAATTACAGTACTTGATCAGAAACAGACGACCATGTTTCTTTAGTGGGGGCTGCTAAATCTGTCTTTTTTTTTTTTTTTTTTTGAGACGGAGTCTTGCTGTGTAGCCCAGGCTGGAGTGCAGTGGTGCGATCTCAGCTCACTGCAACCTCCACCTCCCGGGTTCACGCCATTCTCCTGCCTCAGCCTCCCGAGTAGCTGGGAGTACAGGGGCCTGCCACCACGCCCGGCTAATTGTTTGTATTTTTAGTAGAGACGGGGTTTCACCATGTTAGCCAGGATGGTCTCGATCTCCTGACCTTGTGATCCACCCAGCTCAGCCTCCCAAAGTGCTGGGATTACAGGCGTGAGCCACCACCCCTGGCCAAATCTGGCTTATACTGTAGTATTCATAGTTATTATTATTAGCAGTAGTGGTAGTAAGAGCAACTGATATTTATTGAGCACTTACTGTGTACTAGGTATTGAGCTAACTGCTATGTAAAGAAAATGTCATTTAGTCTTCCCACTGCCTCCATGAGGTGTGTACTACAACTGTTGTAATTAGGAATTTTATGAGCAATAGAAACAGACTCTGGATGACTTAACTAAGAATAGAATTTACTAGAAATATGTAAGATGGCTCTTATCAAAGGAAAAAAAAATCCAGACGAGTCTCAGACAAGGCAGAAATAAGGGAAGCCCCAAGGACCCAGGTAGAAGGAATAAAGGGACACTTGGGAAGGATCTGCTCCAACGTTTCTTGGCAGGGGTGCCAGGATACCCTGACTAACCATCCCACCAGGATCATACACCATGAAGAAAGAGTATGTCTCCAGTGAAAAATATAAACCCTGTTACCAGTAAGGGTTAATAGGTAGCAGAGACAGGGTTCAAAATCCAGGGGAATGCCCAGTTTAGTGGAAAAACTATAAGTTTTGAAGACAGACCCTTGTGTGAACGCTGGCTCTGGCACTGTGCCTGGTGTGCAACCTCTTTGAGCCTCAGTCTTCTCACTTGTAAAACTGGACAGCAATGTTATCAGAATGCCAGGCAACATTGGTCTAGGTCTTGCTCCTTGCTGCACAGAAAGCCAGTCTCTGAGAGAATAAGTCCTGCCAGGGAAGAAGGCTTTTTATTCAGGTGACGTCAGCCAGAAAGTTGGGAGATCAGTCTCAAATCCGCCTCTCCCAACCAACTAAAATTGGGGGTTCCTATAGCAGGGAAGGAATGTAGCTACATGTGGGAAAACAGAAATCAGGAATGGGTAAAGCAGCAATCATGCCATATGAAGGCTCTGGTATCTCATTGGATGGGTGATTCGGTGTTTCAGTTCCTTGCCTGAGGGTCAGTTTCCTGAGGAAGGAACTCAAATAAGACAAATGTAAGTTTCACGTTTCAACATCAGAGAGGGCCAATTTCTATATTTATTTTAAAAACTGTAAACATCAGTTTTTTGGGCCAATTTGGCCAATTTCAGTCCCCTCTATTTATCAACCCCTCAATCATATGGAACCTGATCATTGATCCTCCTGGTTGCTTCATGCTGAAGAGGGGCACTATGGGATAATCATGAGGAATGAAAACATCACATCTGCAATTGAAAGTACTCATGAGTACCTGGTTGGCATCTGGCTTGTTGGAGCACCAGGATCTGGGTACTTCTATTAATGGTTTTAGAAACTCAGATGATTAATAACATAGATAAATCAAATTTAAAAATACCAGAGAATATAGAGTGGATCTCCTGGGGAGTCCAAGAGAATAATCCTAAACCTACCAAAGGTCTTCCTGATTCATTACATCCTGCATGCAAAAAGATGTCTTTTTTTGGAGAGCAATAACAATCTGAAAAGTGCATGTTCACTTTATGGTTTCACATCTACGGTCTTTGACTGGGTTTTGAATATCAACTCAAGGCTGTCTAAGGTTTCAGAAAACCATAACTGTTACCCCTGGAAGGGTCCCAGAGGCACTGGTTTTACCTGAGTATGATGAATCCCAGAGGCACTAGTTTTACTTGAGTATGATGAATCCATGGCTTAACACCAGCTAACAGAACAGATGAGTGAGTGGTCAGCAACACCTCAAAAGAGCTGACCCATTGTGGTTGCAGCTGGTCATCACCCCGGTGTAATTTCTAGGTCTTGGACATGGTCTGCATTTTCAGAGAGTGGAGAGGCACTTCTATAGGGAACTGGAGCCTGTTGGAAAAAAACTCTGAGAGACTAGTTGGTATATTTCCTTATTGTTTTACATAGGATCTAGCTTCTGTTTCAGAAGAGAAACAATCCTCAAGTGACAGGGAGTCTGGTGAAATGGTCCTCACACATTTCAAAGGGGATAAGAGCCAACCCACTTATGAGGGCTACTCAGATCCTCAGCAGGACAAAAAGCAAGCTTTTTTCCCAGATAAAATTTGTCTTTTGGCAATGGGGGTCTCCTTGGCCAAAAGTAGGTCCAGTTAGTCAGATGGGGGACTTAGGACTTTATTTTTAGTTTGGCCCCTTTTTGTCAATACATGCCAGAGGCAGCGTCCATGTCCAAACTTTTATTTTGTCCTATATTGTTGCTGGGGTGGTGTGGCTATGTGCCCTGGGTCCATCCTGTCCCTCAGTGGGAACCCTATGGCCAAAGAACTTAGAGTCAGAAGACTTACAGCCAATTAAATATTCTAGTCCTGACAGAAATGGAAGTGGACAGGCACTCGTTAACCCTTAAAGCCCTTTAAGTAACAAAAAAGCCCAAAACCAAAAGCCGAAAAGTAAGTTTAATATTCCTGTCATTATACAGCCAGTCTCCCATGGCTTGCATACAAAAGCACACCAGCTGCTTCATCTGAGGTGCTTCACTTGTCATTGTTAGGTGAAATCGAGCAGTTCCTTTTCTCAGGGCAAGCAGCTCTTATAGTGGCTTTTACCCAGTCCAAAAGGCTGGCTGTTCTCTTGGGAATAATGTCCCGTGTGTCTAGTTTACATATACATCCATCTGTGATTGCTCAATTGTGAGCTATGGATCCTGCATCCACCAAAGCATGCTCTTCCACTCTGCTGCATTTAAAAGACATTGCTCCCAAATTAGTTACTCTCACAATTGATTTTAGTAAAGATTTCTTAGGAAACTGATGATACCAATCTACAAAATGGAATAATTTCTTCACATTATACCTTCTGGTTGTAATAGTTACTCTCTACTCTGTTTTGCCCTTCCCCCCACATTGACTACCTTCTTGGAAATCACATATTTCAGAGGTAATTTTAGTACGCTGGCATATTCTCCCCTTTTGTGGTAGCTTTGAGGCTAGTGATCTGAGCTCAGACAGACCCACATCTGAGCCTGGTCCAGCCTCCAGACCCAACCCAGCACTCTCTTACTTCCATTGTAGCTATTATAGATAACAGTAACAAAGGGATTCAATATTTTGCTTTTTCCTTATTAGTTTGTACTTCCTTTTACATCCAGGGAACCAACTCCCCAGGAGTTGAATTCATATCTAAATTTCACTGGTAACTTTACCTTTAATAACTGAATGCAGCACAGTTGCAGCTCCATACCATGGCCACCCAGGAAGCAAAGGTTAATATAACATACATTATTCTAAGACAGGGGCCTAGATTCTGGCCTTGCATCAGCGTGTTCTTGATATTAACATTTAATTTATAGAAAAACTCTTAACGGATTTTACTCCTCAAAATTGGCCCTTACAATCTCATACCTCTTTCTTCTATGATAGTCCTGAGCCTAGAGGGATTCAGTAGTTTGTTTCTGGCCCTGTGTCTCATGAAAGCAGTTCACTTTGATTGTCACCTTCTCCTGGGTCTGAAGACGAGGTTTTGACTGGTGTCAATGTTCAAGATTTAGTAGGAGTTGGTGCCATTTTCAGATCCAGGAGTGAAAGCTCTGTAACTTAATGGCACAAGGACTTTAAAAGCAATACAGAAAGTTTCATGTTTGTAACAGCCGTAATTCTTTTAAATCTCAGTTTTTTTTAAGCAATCAAAAAGCTAATAACAATGACATAGAAATTATCTTGATGAAATGTAAAATCTGTTTGTTAGGCTAGTTACCAAAAGGCAAAGAAAGATCTTCTGCAGTGTGATTGCTTCTCCTTATAGGAAGCCCATTTAGATAACCTGATGAAAAGGGTACTGGAATTGATCAGACACAGGAGGCATGTGTTCAGAGTCATGAGTGAACATTATATTACAGAGGAAATAAGAAAGTAGAAAACTGCTACCTTGAGCAGGGGAACAGCATGAGAAGTTTTCTGGTTACGTGGAGCAATTTAGACGTATCAAGAAAAGCCAAGAGTACAGCATCAAGTTATACTGGAGGAAAGCATTGCTTTCTAATCCCTTTTTTTTTTTTTTTTTTTTTTTTTTTTGAGATGGAGTCTCGCTCTTTCGCCCAGGCTGGACTGCAGTGGCGTTGTCTTGGCTCACTGCAAGCTCCGCCTCCTGGGTTCACGCCATTCTCCTGCCTCAGCCTCTAATCCTTTAAGATAAACATTCCAGACACAACTGTGGTTAGAACCAGAGGAAAAAAATTAGGAGCTGGTGAAAAAGTTGAAGGAGAGGGCTATTATCTCAGGCCTTTGCAAGGGGACGAAACAGCTAAAATAGCAAGGCACAACAGAGTTCCACTTCTGAGATACGAATCTGATAAGTTTTCAAAAAGTGGTTATAGCATCGAAATCAAAACCTCTTGTAATTTTAGTAACAGCAAGGCAAAATTTTAAAGAAACCTTGTTCTAATACAGGGGACCAATCTTTTTTACATCTCTCTCCTCTACTTACTGGTTCCTTTCTACCTTGTTTCATACGTAACCTTCCAAGTCCATAATTTGAATTAATCTTTAGATAACTTCTGAATTAAAGAAAATTATTCCTTTTCTTAATAAAAGCATATCTTTTATGGCACATTTTATATACAGAATTATATATTACTTAGAATTCTTATGCTTAGTAACTTTAAATTTTAGTGAAAATCTAGGAAGAAAAAACCTGAACTATCAGATATTAGCGTTTTATAGATGAAAACATTCCACTATTTGAAAAAAAAACCTGTTTTCCCATATCATAATCCTTTCTTACTTAGAATGACACAGACATCTAACGAGCATCCAAAATAATTTCAATATTTTAAATTACATAAAGAGTTTACCTATAACATTTATCCTATTTACATTTCTTTCATTTTAGCAGTTTATCTAGGTTACTTATGAGAACTGAGATATTAGACAAAGCCAGTTATCATTTCCTTGTTAACCATTTTTATAACCTGTGAGTATCAGGTGTTCATCTCAGTAAGAACTTTAAATACATGGATATTTTCCCAATAACCCAGATTCAACTGTTTTTGAAAATTACACTAACAATATTACATTAGCCTTATTTATTAAAAAAAATCACACAAAGATCATTCTGTTCATGACTGGGTTAATAGTCTTATAACCTTTTGTGCCAAACCATAGTTTAAATACCAAGCAGAGAGAAATATAAAACCCATACAAAAAGGTATGATGATAATTCTGAAGACATTTCTATTTTGATTTTACCAGTAATTTTAAAGCCAACGTGTTTATTAAGGATTTACTTAATTCGCAGTAACTTGAAAGTGCTTAAACTTATTTACTTAATTTATGAGTGCTCATTTGTTTATATGTGTATTATTATTATTTTTTTGAGACAGGGTCTTACTCTGTCAACCAGGCTGGAGTGCAGTGGTGCAATCTCAGCTTACTGCAACCTCTACCTCCTGGGCTTAAGTGATCCTCCTACCCTAGCCTCCCAAGTACTTGGGAGTACAGCTTGCACCACCATGCCCAGCTGATTTTTACATTTTCTGTAGAGATGCAGTTTCGGCATGTTGGCAAGGCTGGTCTTGAACTCCTGGGCTCAAGTGATCTGCCTGCCTCAGCCTCCCAAAGTGCTGAGATTACAGGAGTGAGCCACCATGCCTGGCCAGAGTACTACTTTATTTAAAAGCCAATTTGGTACTCTGTAAAAACAACACATGACATTTAGACACATGTACCCACTTACAAAGAAAGATCCAATAGCTTTAACCTTGGAATTCTAGCCGTGAGTTATGAATATGTTCACATGGCTAAACTTTGCCCTAATAGATAATCCAATGAAGGTTGTGAGCCAAAATTTCGGGTAAAGCAGTTTTCATAGAAGTTTAATTTTTAAAGGCTAAGTTTCTTCACACTCCAAAGAATACTAGGGCCAAACAGCAACGCAGAACATCATGTAATAACTAGGCCTGACCCTGCTTAGAATAGCAGCATAAAAGCCTGGATGCAAGGAACTATATCCTGCTTTCCCATTAAGGACAGTACTACAATTCAAAGACTTTCCAAGATTGGGCAAAGTCAGGCACATTCCAGGTGGTATGGCCATAGATTTTCCCTTACTCCATTGGCCCACAACTACCTTCAGACCAACCCTGAAATGCACCCAAGTAGGCTGCACTCTGGGATCGAACCCCAGCCTCCCATGTCTGCACTGACATACACATAAGCAGTCACCAAGACACAATCCAACTGCAGCAGTGATCAACAAGCCCCAAGAGTGTCCAGACTGAGTCAAGGTGCTTTCCTTTCTCAGCTGCTTGGCTTGTTCAACCTCAAATGGAAATTCCTTCAGAATTCCCCGAATCAAGAGGAGCAGTTCCTGCTTTTTGGACTCACAGAAGACACTCACTTGTCCAGATGCAGATGTGCACATACAGACACAAATAAGCAATTATTAACAAGCCCCAAGAGTGTCCAAACTGAGACAGGGAGCTTTCCTCTCTTCATTGGTTAGGCTTGTTCAACCTGCAAATAGATTCCTCAAATCTAGAGGAGCCATATTTGCTGTCAGCTACCCACAAAAGACACTTACCTGTCCAGAGACAAACGTCAATTTTTTCTTTCTTCCTTTTCTTTCTTTTTCTTTCTTTCTTTCTTTCTCTTTCTTTCCTTCCTTCCTTCCTTCCTTCCTTCCTTCCTTCCTTCCTTCCTTCCTTCCTTCCTTCCTTCTTTCTTTCTTTCTTTCTTTCTTTCTTTCTTTCTTTCTTTCTTTCTTTCTTTCTTTCTTTCTTTCTCTTCCTTCCTTCCTTCCTTTCTTTTTTTTTTTTTGACAGAGTCTTGCTCTGTCACCCAGGCTGGATTGCAGTGACGCAATCTCGGCTCACTGCAAGCTCCGCCTCCTGGGTTCACACCATTCTCCTGCCTCAGCCTCCCCAGATGTCAGTTTTCAAGGGTGATTCTTCCTAGGCAATCAGGATGATGGTTGGGGCTGGCAGTGGTGGGCCAAAGAGAGAAAGACTGAAACTTACCTTTGGCCAAAAAAACAAAGACAGGGAGCTGCCTAGGAGGTCTTCTGAAACTCTTCTGGCCTGTGGCCAGTGAACTGTGATCAACACATTCCCAGTCAGGAAACCAAAATCTGTTACTGAAATACCAGGGGAGGACCCTGTTGCTTCCTGCACAGAAAGCCAATCACTGAAACAATGAGTATTGCCAGGGAAGAAGGCTTTTTATTCAGGTGACATCAGCTAGAGAGAGAGGCGATCAGTCTCAAATCCATCTCTCTCAACTGATTAAAATTGGGAGTTTATAAAGCAGCAAAGGAATGTAGCTACATAAAGTCATGATGGATTAGAGATCTGGCATCTCATTGTCTGGTCACGGTGATCTGGTGTTTTAGTTCCTTGCCTGAGGGTCAGTTTCCTCAGGAAGCAACTCCAATAAGATAAATGTAAGTTTCAAGTTTTAACACCAGGGACGGTCAATTTCTATGTTTATTCAAAAACTGTTAACATCAGTTCTATGGGCCAGTTGGGCCAGTTTCAATAACTAGCTATCAAGAATGTCAAATATTTTTTAAAATGCTTTATCCAAAAGAAGAGGTGAAAACCTAAAGCAAAACCATAACTTGAAAATGTACCTTACTTGCAAAAAAGATAAACTTCACCAGACCCAGACAAGATGTGCATCACAGATGATCTATATTCAAACTTTTTTAACACTGATTTTTTTCAGGCTCATATGTTGTAGATAAGACCACAGAAAAGCTGACCTAATAGTAACTCTGTACGGACTTATGTTCTAAAAATATAATTACTAACACTTCCAGCAGCTCCCTAATTTACAAATTCTGAGAAATCTCTACCAAGACCATCCTACAATTAAGTGTAATTACGCCAGCCCTTATAAGTGCCCTTCCTAATGGTCTTTAGATACCGGTTTTCTTAGGTGGATTTTGTACTGAAATTTTGTCAGACTCTCTTTGCAACAGACTGGGATCTCAACTAGTAACAGTGTACACAGTTAAGATTCCTTGAGTCAGTCTCTATCTACTAAAAGCTGGTCTGCTCATGGCTATGAGGTAAATTTGGCACTGACTTAAGCTTGGATTATTTAGTTGAGCCCTATAGCAATGATAAGATTATCTTATATATATTCTTCTAGCAGCTCTTCTTGATTTTGCCTTTCTCAATTTCAGAAAAACGAACTGTTAAGATATCCTTGGGTTTTAAAAATGTTCATTAGATAATGATGAGGTTTAAAATAAGCTATCCCAAAATATGTCACCTTGACATTTGAAAAACCCTTGGAGTCAGGGTTTCCAAGATGATTTGGGCCACAAAGCAGAAGACAACATGAAATGGTTGGTTTCTGCCTGAGACCATCACAACAAGATAAGCCAGGTATAAACAATTTTTTTCTAACCATTACTTCAACTTTATAGCTAAGAAAACTGAAGCTCAGAAAGTGCAAGGAAATAGCAAAAGTCATTGGTTATTGAGTGGCGGAACTGAGGAGTAGAGGACTTTGGTTTGTCTGATGCCAATTTTTGTTCATTGCTTGCTTTTTAATTATATGTATTGCCAACATGCCTAGAAGAAGTAAGGACTTCTGGATGACTCCTGAGAGCCTGGAAAAGGCCTTGCTGGGGGGAATAGTTTGGCATCCAGAAGTTGGTTTGAAGGCTCTTGAAAGCCACTTCCTTGCTCAGAGAAGAGACCTGAACTGCCAAGGCCAAGAAGGCCTAGTCAGGCTTTACCTTTCTGTGTCACTGGTGGTGAGAATGTGAAACAGTTGGGGAATGGAATAGATGTCAAGGACACTCTGGCTCACAGGCCAGTCTGACTGTTCTTCACGTGAACTTGGGATTGCTAGTTGTTTGGGTGTGCCTTTTGAATACAAAGGAAGATATCCTTTGCCTCATTATGATAACATCAGTAGGATGTTCTTAAAGCCAACAGACCAATATCACCAACCTCAGTCATTATCACTAGAACTAAATTAGTTACCTAGTCTGTTAAGCTTCTGGTGGCACTTGAGAAAAACCCTAGCAAAGACAGTTTCTACATCTTTTAGATGATGAAGACAATGACAAACAACAACAACAACATAGCAACAACTAACGCTTCTATAATGCTGCCTATTTTCCAGGTTCTGTTCTAAGTATTTCCCATATGTTAACTCACTGAATTCTCATAATAATCTACTGTGGTTAGGGACTTTCATGAGGTCATACAGGCAGAGAAAGATGGAATGGAGATTTGAGTCTATAGTCCCTTATGCCATTTCTCATTCAGATATTTTTAAATCAAAGTCAAATAAAGCACTGATATTACTTACTGTGAAGTATATTCAAAATATTAACTGTTGTCATATAAGAGGCTTAAGTTTACAGTAGTTGTTTTCTTAAAAGTAATTAAGTTGAGACTACTATTTGAAATATATTCCTAGCTTTAAAAATAGTAACAATGTACTATTTGAAGAAATGAAATCTTTTCTATTTCCTCCACTTTCATCATTTTACACAGTTATCTTGGAGTATAATTTCTCTTGCTCATGGTTTATTAGAAATTAAAAATATTTCATTTTTATGGAAAACATTACACCAATAAGTAGATAAATACACATTCATTTTCTACAAAATAGATTCTGTGTCTCAGAGTAGAAACTGATCTAGGTTTTACGCTTCTTGTTTCTACAAGAATTTTTAGCAAATGTTGCAGAATCTATATCAATTTCTATACACATACCTACATATCTATGTCTGTAATGACAATATTTTTAAATTAAGGTAACTTCCAGGTGACACTTTTGGTTCTATTATTGACATTAATTATTTGGACCTTCCTTCATTCCACAAAAGGAACTTAAGGTCGCTAAAATATATTTGCCCAGTAAGGTATGATAATAAAAGATAAAATTAAAGAAAAGAGAAAATACAAATAAATCAATATGATGAATTCCGGGTAATTCTTACACCCAAATATGTGCCATAAAGACCTGTACACTGAATCATAGTGTGCTGCAGTTTTAGCTCCACATTTTTTAACAATGGATTTAAATGTCATAGAACTTGCTGAGTTCCTAAGATAACAAACCAAGTAGTAGGTTAAGAGAGGTACAGCTGTCCTTGGTATGGAGGCCTGAAAATAAACAAACCATGGGAATATGTCAAACATCTACTGTGTGTTTACAGAGAATACAAAGATGGTTCCTGCCCCTATTTTGGGACAAGATATCACATTCACAGTCAATATTCAGGAATATTAAACACACCTCTTAATTGTGCCCTCAACCCTGACTAGAATCTCTGTGTTTCTTGTTTCTTATTCTCCCACTTCCCACAGTGACTTTTAAAAATCTTTCCCAGCTGGGTGCAGTGGCTCACACCTGTAATCCCAACACTTTGGGAGGTCGGGGCTGGGGGATTGCTTGAGGCCAGGAGTCCAACACCAGCCTGGGCAACATGGCAAAACCCTCTCTCTCCAAAAATACAAAAATTAGCTGGGTATGGTGGTGCATGCCTATAGTCCTGGTTACTTGGGAGACTGAGGTGGGAGGATCACCTGAGCCTGGGAAGTTAATGATGCAGTGAGCTGTGACGGCTCCGCTGCACTTCAGCCTTAGTGACAGAGCGGGACCCTGTCTCAAAGACAAAAACAAAAACCAACACAGAAAACCCCAACTTCTCTATTTCTTTAAATTTCCTAATTCTCCTTACGTACCTCCCACTCCTCCCTCATCTCAGAAAATGACCTACTTCAAAACCAAGTAGAAGCCATCACCTGGGAACTGCATTTGTTTACTACCATCACAGAGGACTCACCTTGCATCTGTACCTCCTTCCCCGTTTTGGGAGGCATAGAGGAGCTGTTCCTCCTTATTGCTAAGAACAATGCTTCCAGGTGTGCTGCAAATTCCTTTCCTTCTTGAATATGCTAAACATTATCCCTTCTCTCTTGTCTACTCAACCATTCTTTTTCATTGCCATTGAACTATTTTTCAGACTTTTTTTTTTTTTTTTTAAGACAGAGTTTCATTCTGTCGCCCAGTCTTGAGTGCAGTGGCGCAATCTCCACTCACTGCAAACTCCGCCTCTCCAGTTCACGCCATTCTCCTACCTCAGCCTCCCGAGTAGCTGAGATTACAGGCACCCGCCACCATGCCCGGCTAGTTTTTTGTATTTTTTGTAGAGACAGGGTTTCACCATGTTAGCCGGGATGGTCTCGATCTCCTGACCTCGTGATCCGCCCGCCTCGGCCTCCCAAAGTGCTGGGGTTACGGGCGTGAGCCACTGTGCTTGGCCTATTTTTCAGACTTCTTAATCTTAAAAAGAGTGTGCCTTGACCCTGCACCCATATCCTGGACCAATGCTTTCTCTCTGATCTCCTCAGTTACAGCCAGACTTCCCAAACACAGTGTGTGCCTGCTTCCTCCTTCACCCTACTTCCCAATAACCCCTCAGGCCATTTGACTCTGGAGCCACCAAAACTGCACTTGTAAGATGACCAGTGACCTTGGTTGTGCTACATCCAATGAACATCTTTCAACTTTTTGAGTTCTTTAGTGTATTTGAATAAAACAACTCTCTCCTTATTTTGATGAGTGAGACAGAGTTAACTTCTTTGGCTCACAAGCAAAGATCCCCAACTCGGATAGTCCAGCTCTCCAGCCTTGTCTGGCACCGGTCTCTTCTGTGCTCTTCTTGCTCCACTCATACTGCCCTTCTCTCAGTTCCATGAGTTGGCTTTTCTCTTTCCTGCCTCAGGGCCTTGGCACATGCTGTTTTTCTTGTCTAGAAATCCCTTCCTCTCCCTCTTCACTTGAGAATTTTAGTTCTTCAGATTCAGGTTAAGTGCCTCTTCTGAGGAACCTTCCTTAAACCCCCAAACTCAATCAGTTTCTCTATTATATATTCTCAAAGGCCAGAGATAAGTTTAATATCCCCACAAATTACTGAACAGGAGTGAAAATGGCCCTCTCCCCGGTTCATTGGTAGTGTCTGAATTTTAATTCCAACCGCATTGTGATTTTTCCAAAAGACATTTAATGGAATTCTTCAAATAGGATATGTGTGGCTGGTGTAATTGAACAGTAGTTTAACATCCTTTTAAGTCATAGTGCTTATTTCCTATGACTCGTGGGCCTTTCAAGGACATCTGATTACAGCTCCACTCATTGTGATTATTATGATCATGACACTTGCAGAAACATAATATGAACCAGGTCAGAGGCCTTGAGCCTAGATGAGCCATGGCAGAGGGAGCCTAGATGCTATGGTGGAAGGTCCTTCCTTGAGTGATTTGTAGTTGCTGCTCTGATCGTCATGTTTATTGCTTCAGGGAATTTTATTAGCAGGTTATCCAATGCCTTAAAGAATGGTTCTTCCTTCAATACATGCTTCCCATATTTCATTTTGTTTTGCTTATCCCCCCAAGTTGCAAAAGTTCCTCGATCTGGCATACTTACTGGGTAGGTCTAGGAAGAAGAATACAGAAAAGTGATATCTTATACGACACTTTGCAATTCATATTTATTCATAATTAAAATCTGAAAGATAAGGGCAGGAGTAATAATCTCCATTTTCCACATGGGGAAACTGAGGTCCAATAAGCAATAACTAGTGAAGACAGTTATAGAACCTAGGTGTGCCAACTTTTGGTACAGTGCTCTTTTCTGCCATGTCATTAATTTGAAAGTGTTTTTAATTCTTCTTCATCTTTTTTTTCACAAAAGTTCTTATGTCTATTCATATTATTATCAATTTTCAACTCAATGTAGCAAAATTGAGTGCTGGTTATATAGAACATTCTGGAAGGTATAAAACAATGATACAAATTCTTCAAGCTTGTAATTTGGCGGGAGTGGAGTTGGGGACAAGATTCACTTGCTCTATTACTTCTGTCCTCATGCCCAACCTTCATAGAATTCAAATTAGGCTGATTTTAGACTTTGTTTCTCTTATATCCCATTCTTTTATTATTATATAGCTCATGAATATCTATTAATCTATCTGAGACCAAGTCAGATGACAAAAGAATTTTGAGAAGATGTTGATGACAAATGACATTATCTCTCACCTTGAACCAAAGTGTGGGGCAAGTGGCAATTGAGACTTGAAATGGGTCTTAAACTTGGAAGAATAAAAGGATTACTTATTAGTATTTTGTACAGTTTGATGACCTATTAAAAAATCTCAGTTTTGCTTTTAACTATTAGCAACTTATGATGAAAGAACAGAATGAATGTTCACCCTTCAAAGAATAGACTGCTAGTTGCCTTTCCCAATATCCAAGATGGCCATGTAGGATAAGGCTATGGTTTTCATCTTCCCTTGTACTAGTCTGGCTATGTGACTTGCCAGTGAGCTGTAATGAAAGATTATGGCTGCCCAAGGGAATTTTTAAAAATATCTGTCATGTACCCTTTACCCTTTTTCTTTCTGTTTATTAGCATATGGCCAATACATGAACAGTCATCTTGGATCCTGAGGTGGCATGGTAAGGTTGGTGGAACATAGGATAGGAGCCTCTATACCAGCACTGGGAGCTATCTCAGGACTTCTTCTAAGGGAGATAAAACAAATGTTTGTCTTTTTAAGGCCATTGTTGTTTTGGAGCTTTGGTTACAAGCAGCTGAACCCAATCCTACCTGAAATTCCCTACTTCACCACCTAAATCAAGAATGTCCTAAAACCTGGCTTTTATTTGTTCCTTAAAGACAAGTCAAATATTTTTGTTTCTAGGGTCTGGGTTCTGTCCATCTGTAAGAATAGGTGATTACACACCATTATGAGATATAGCAAAGCAGGTATGAATACCTTTCTTTGTTTATTTGTTTGAGAGGTGGGAAGGGAGAGAATTAAGAGGAAAATGAAAGAAACTCTGGAATATTAGATGATACTTGAGAACTAGGAAAGGAATCAGGGTT
Source organism: Pan paniscus (assembly GCF_029289425.2). Lineage (NCBI taxonomy): Eukaryota > Metazoa > Chordata > Mammalia > Primates > Hominidae > Pan > Pan paniscus. The sequence goes on along the minus strand of NC_073253.2, from coordinate 114,024,613 downwards.
TGTAGTTTCTGTTAGTGATAGATATCTGATCCCACTGGAAAGCAATGCCTTTGTGGATGCAAGAATTTTACATGGTGATGGCCATGTGGTGCCTGTATAGACTGGAAACTATATCCTATCATCTTGGGTGCTTCAGTAGTGTCCCCATGGCTGAACTTGGGATGAAGGGAGAAGAACTATGGGTGGAACCATTTCTTTTACTATATTCCAAAAGCATCAGAAACCAAAATAGAGTACCAACAACGCCTGTTTCATTTTTCTGAACTCTATAGCTCTAGAATTGTTGTTTGAAAATGAGAGGGGAGGTAATCCAAAAAGTGGCTTTTATTGGATTTCTCAAAAAACTTTTTCTGTGGGTATTGAGCCAGATTTGATTCAATTTGGAACACAAGAAATGTCATGTTTCTTGCTCCTCACGGAGTAATTCATACCATTAGAGTAGGATGGACTGATCATGATCTTCTTTTACTCTTCCCTCAAAGCTCATGAAGTATTTCTCAATTCAAACTGTACATCTTGTTTCAACATAACAAGTGCCAAAGCATTCAGGTTAAATTTTTATAGCAGAAGATTAATTGCTTAACAAATTTAACAAATATTTACTGAACTTACACTTTGGGCCAGGGCCTGTTATAGGCCAATGGATTAACCAGAGACCAAAGATAATCCCTGCCCTCCTTGTCACTTACCTGCTAGTCAGTGGACAGACAATAAACACAAGGCATGAATAAATATATAATAGCATGCTAGGGGATGATTTAGTAGTATCTTCAAGAGACCCAATATACTATTTTTCCTGCCTGCACTAAACTTGGAGACTTGGAGAGAGACAAATTTGTCTGTGTTAGGGAAAATGTACCAAATAAGAGGGGGCAATCCAGTGCGTTTTAAGAGAATGGCCCTTCATAAGCTTACAAAGAGAATTCCTGAAATTGTCCAAAACAGTACCCTGAGGTATTAATGAAAACCCTCCCAAAAGTAGCAGATTTTAAGAGCAGACATCTAATCCCAAACATTTTGCAGCTTATAAACAGAGCAGCACATTGACAAGTGGTAAAGACATTAAAAATACAACAGATGAATCAATTACTTGCTTTCCTGAGGCTAAGGACTGTAGTGAACTTGGGGTGTCAGTGACAGTCTCCAAGCACAGAGATTCATTTCTGTTGGACTTCAGTTTTTTTTCTATTAAACTTCCTGAAATGTATGGGGATTGAGAACACTTTCATCTGGTCAGTTAAGCGTGATGATATTGCCTTTAGTATAGATTAATATCTGTACAGAGTGAGGATTCCTTGGCCGCTCCTGTTGAGATGAATCAACTGAATTTGGAGTCTTGGTCTCAGGAAGTGGCTCTGAGAGGAGGTGCCTAAGGAGTAGAGAATTAGATGTTATAAGAAAAGGTAGAATCATTAAAAAGTGTGGGGGTATAGGGCAAGGTTTAAGGGTCCCTGACCATCTTGGAAAACAGAGTACAGAATAGAAGGTCTAGAAAAAGGGAGAGCTGAGAAACCATTGTTTGTTCATCCAGAGCTGAGTACAGCCAGGCCAGAGGGAGTGTTCAAGGGATTCGAGAGGCAAGTAAGGTTAGAAATGAAGATCTGCTGGCCGGAGTTGGGAGAAGGTGACTCTGGCAACAGTGATTTGACTAGGAACTGAGAGTTGAGGCTGAGGGCTAACAAAGAATACTGAGGAGTTTCTGAGGTTTGCGGGCTAACTCTGAACACTGCCATAAAAGGGCACTTTAATCCATGCCTGAAGGGTGAAAAAAATTGGCTGCTGAAGTACATGCCATGCATTGACTGTGGGCATTACTGTTTGTTTGTTTGTTTTTCTTCTTGCAACTTTTAAGTTTCAGGGTACATGGACAGAATGTTCAGGTTTGTTACATAGGTAAACGTGTGCCATGGTGATTTGCTGCACAGATCAACCCATCACCTAGGTATTAAGCCCAGCATCCATTAGCTATTCTTCCTGATGCTCTCTCACCCCTCATCCTACCCAACAGACCCCAGTGTGTGTTGTCCCCTCCCTATATCCATGTGTTTGCATTGTTCAACCCCCACTTGTAAGTGAGAACATGTAGTGTTTGGTTTTCTGTTCCTGGGTTAGTTTGCTGAGGATGATGGATTCCAGTTCCATCTATTTCCCTGCAAAGGATATGATCTTGTTCCTTTATATGGCTGCATAGTATTCCATGGTGTATATGTACCACATTTTCTTTATCCAGCCTATCACTGATGGGCATTAGAGTTGATTCCATATCTTGGCTATTGTGAATAGTGCTGCAATGAATATAGGCGTGCATGTATTTTTATAATAGAATGATTTATATTCCTTTGGGTATATACCCAGTAATGGGATTGCTAGGTCAAATGGCATTTCTGCTTCTAGATCTTTGAGGAATCACCACACTATCTTGCACAATGAATGAACTAATTTACATTCCCACCAACAGTGTAAAAGCATTCCTTTTTCTCCAGAACCACACCAGCATCTGTTGTTTCTTGACTTTTTAATAATTGCCATTCTGACTGGTGTGAGATGGTATTTCATTGTGGTTTTGATTTGCATTTCTCTAATGATCAGTGATGTTGAGCTTTTTTTCATGTTTGTTGGCTGCGTGAATGTCTTCTTTTGAGAGTGTCTTTTCATGTTCTTTGCCTATGTTTTAATGGGGTTGTTTTCTTCTTATAAATTTGTTTAAGTTTCTTGTAGACTCTGGATATTAGACCTTTGTCAGTTGGATAGATTGCAAAAATTTTCTCCCATTCTGTAGGTTGTCTGTCCACTCTAATAATAGTTTCTTTTGCTGTGCGGAAGCTCTTTAGTTTAATTAGATCCCATTTGTCAAATTTTGCTTTTATTGCAATTCCTTTTGGCATCTTCATTATGAAATATTTGGCTCTGCCTATGTCTTGAATGGTATTTCCTAGACTTTCTTCTCTGGTTTTTGTAGTTTTGGGTTTTACATTTTATGTCTTTAATCCATCTTGAGTTAATTACTGCCTATGGAGTAAGGAAGGGGTCCAGTTTCAATCTTTTGCATATGGCTAGCCAGTTCTCCCAGCAACATTTATTAAATAGGGAGTCCTTCCCTCATTGCTTGTTTTTGTCAGGTTTGTCAAAGACCAGATGGTTGTAGGTGTGTGGTCTTACTTCAGAGTTCTCCATTCTGTTGGATTGGTCTATGTGTCTGTTTTTTTTTTTTTTTACCAGTACCATCCTGTTTTGGTTTCTGTAACCTTGTAGTATAGTTTGAAGATGGGTGATATGATGCCTCTAGCTTTGATCTTTTTGCTTAGGATTGTCTTGGCTATTTGAGCTCTTTTTTGGTTCCATATGAATTTTAAAAGAGTTTTTTTCCAATTCTGTGAAGAATGTCAATGGTAGTTTGATGGGAATAGCATTGAATCTATAAATAACTTTGGGCAGTATGGCCATTTTCATGATATTGTGCATGGAATGTTTTTCGATTTGTTTGTGTCCTTGCTGATTTCCTTGAGCAGTGGTTTGTAGCTCTCCTTGAAGATGCCCTGTATTTCCCTTGTTAGCTGTATTTCTAGGTATTTTATTCTCTTGGTGGCATTTGTGCTTAGGAGTTCATTCATGATTTGGCTCTCTGCTTGCCTGTTGTTGGTGTAAAGGAATGTTAGCGATTTTTGCACATCGATTTTATATCCTGAGACTTTGCTGAAGTTGCTTATAAGTTTTAAGAAGCTTTTGGGCTGAGAGGATGGGGTTTTCTAGATATAGGATTATATCATCTGCAAATGATGATAATTTGACTTCCCCTCTTCCTATGTGAATACCCTTTATTTCTTTCTCTTGCCTGATTTTCCTGACCGGAACTTCCAATACTATGTGGAATAGGAGTGGTGAGAGAGGGCATTCTTGTCTTGTGCCAGTTTTCAAGGGGAATGTTTCCAACTTTTGGCCATTCAGTACGATATTGGTTGTGGGTTTGTCATATATGGCTCTTATTATTTTGAGGTATGGTCCTTCAATACCTAGTTTATTGAGAGTTTTTAACACAAAGGGATGTTGAATTTTATCGAAGGCCTTTTCTGCATATATGGAGATAATCATGTGGTTTTTGTCTTTAGTTCTGTTTATGTGACGAATCATGTTTATTGATTTGTGTATGTTGAACCAACATCCCAGGGATGAAGCCAACTTGATCATGAGCTTTTTGATGTGCTACTGGATTTGGTTTGCCAGTATTTTATTGAGGACTTTTGAATTGATGTTCATCAGGGATATTGGAGGGAAGTTTTCCTTAGTTGTTGTATCTCTGCCAGGTTTTGGTATCAGGATGATGCTGGCCTCATAAAATGAGTTAGGGAGGAATTCTTCCTTTTCAATTGTTTGGAATAGTTTCAGAAGAAATGGTACCAGCTCCTCTTTGTACCTCTGGTAGAATTCAGCTCTAAATCCATCTGGTCCCGGTCTTTTTTTGGTTGGTAGGCTATTTGTTACTGCCTCAATTTCAGAGCTTGTTATTGGTCTATTCTGGGATTCAATTTCTTCCTGGTTCAGTCTTGGTTCAGTCAGGTTGTATGTGTCCAGGAATTTACCCATTTTTCCTAGGTTTTCTAATTTATGTGCATAGAGGTGTTTATAGTATTCTCTGATGGTTGTTTGTATTTCTGTGTGGTCAGTGGTGATATCCCCCTTATCATTTCTGATTGTGTCTATTTGGTTCTTGTCTCTTTTCTTCTTTATTAGTCTAGCTAGCAGTCTATTTATTTTATTAATTTTTTCAAAAAAAAACCTCCTGAATTTGTTGATTTTTTGAAGGGATTTTGGTGTTTATCTCCTTCAGCTTTGCTCTGATCTTGATTATTTTTTGTCTTCTGCTGTCTGCTGCTTTAGTTGCATCCCAGAGATTCTGGTATGTTGTCCTTTTGTTCTCATTAGTTTCAAAGAGCTTCTTAATTTCTGCCTTAATTTCGTAATTTACCAAGGAGTCATTCAGGAGTGGACTGTTCAATTTATTTATTTGTTTATTTATTTATGAGGTGGAGTCCCACTCTGTTGCCCAGGCTGGAGTGCAGTGGCACGATCTTGGCTCACTGCAACTTCTGCCTTCCTAGTTCAAGCGATTCTCCTGCCTAAGCCTCCTGGGTAGCTGGGATTACAGGTGCCCACCACCATGCCCAGCTAATTTTTGTATTTTTAGTAGAGACAGGGTTTTACCATGTTGGCCAGGGTGGTTTCAAACTCCTGACCTCAGGTGATCTGCCTATCTCAGCCTCCCAAGGTGCTGGGATTGCAGACATGTGCCACTGCATTCAGCCAGGTTGTTCAGTTTCTATGTAGTTGTTTGGTTTTGAGTGAGTTTCTTAACCTTGAGTTCTAATTTGATTGCACTGTGGTCTGAGAGACTATTTGTTATGATTTCAGTTCTTTTGCATTTGCTGAGGAGTGTTTCACTTCTGATTATGTGATCAGTTTTAGAGTAAGTGCCATGTGGTGATTAGAATAATGTAAATTCTGTTTTTTCTCTGCTTGGTCTATTTGGCTATTGACACTCGTGATTTCATTGTGAAGTTCTCGTGTTGTTTTTCCATCAGGTCATTTATAGTCCTCTTTTAACTGGCTCTTCTGGTTATCAGCTCCTGTATTGTTTTATCATGATTCTGAGCTTCTTTGTATTGGGTTAGAACGTGCTCCTTTAGCTCAATGAAGTACGTTATTACCCATCTTCTGAAGCCTACTTCTGTCAATTTAGCCGTCTCATCCTCACCCCAGTTCTTTGCCCTTGCTAGAGAGGTGTTCCATCATTTGGAGGAGAGGAAACACTCTGGCTTTTTGAGTTTTCAGCATTTTTGCATTGATTCTTTCTCATCTTTGTGGGCTTATCTACCTTCGATCTTTGAGGTTGCTGACCTTTGAAAGGGTTTTTTTTTTTTATTATACTTTAAGTTTTAGGGTACATGTGCACATTGTGCAGGTTAGTTACATATGTATACATGTGCCATGCTGGTGCGCTGCACCCACTAACTCGTCATCTAGCATTAGGTATATCTCCCAATGCTATCCCTCCCCCCTCCCCCCACCCCACCACAGTCCCCAGAGTGTGATATTCCCCTTCCTGTGTCCATGTGATCTCATTGTTCAATTCCCACCTATGAGTGAGAATATGCGGTGTTTGGTTTTTTGTTCTTGCGATAGTTTACTGAGAATGATGCTTTCCAATTTCATCCATGTCCCTGCAAAGGACACGAACTCATCATTTTTTATGGCTGCATAGTATTCCATGGTGTATATGTGCCACATTTTCTTAATCCAGTCTATCGAAAGGGGTTTTTATGGGGTCTTTTTTGTCTATGTTGTTGTTGTTGTTGTTGCTTTCTGGTTTTTTTTTTTTTTTTTAACAGTCAGACCTTTCTTCTGTAGGGCTGCTGCAGTTTGTTGGGTGTCCACTCCAGACCCTAATCACCTGGGTTTCCACTGCACCTGGAGGTATCACCAGTGGAGGCTGCGAAACAGCAAAGATGGCAGCCTGCTCCTTCTTCTGGGAGGTCCTTTCCAGATGGGCACCAAACTGATGCCGGCCCAAACGCTTCTGTAGGAAGTGCCTGGAGACCTCTGTTGGGAGGTCTCACCCAGTCAGGAGGAAAAGGATCAGGGATCTGCTTAAAGAGGCAGTCTGGCTTCCCCTTGTTGGAGTGGGTGCACTGCGCTGATGGAAACCCCCTTTTGTACAGAAGCCCCCAGACTCTTCGGAGCCAGCAGGTGGGAAAGGCTAAGTTAGCTGAGCCTTAGAGACCATGACCGCTCCCTTCCCCAGGGGCTGTGTCCCAGGGAGATCAGAGTTCTGTCCATAAAACCCTGGCTGCAGTTGCCAAAATTCCCATGGGGAGGCCCCACCTGGTGAGAAGGGATGGATTAGAGTCCCACTTAAAGCAGTCTGGCCATGATCTGCCACAGCAAATGTGCTGTGCTGTGGGGAATTCCTCCCAGCCTGGACCACCCAGACTCCCTAGAGCCAGCAGGCCAGAACAGGCTGACTCCAGCCGCAGAGATGTTGGCTATCCTTCCCCCACTGGGAACTTGGTCATCTCAGGCATTCTCCAACCTGCTGCTGCCGGTTGACTGGAATTCCAAACCAGTGTGAGGTGTCATGGAAGTGGGGCCCACTGAATGACACTACTTGGCTACCTGGCTTCAGCCCCCTTCCGAGAGGAATGGGTGAATCTCCTACCTCGCTGGAATTCCTGGGGCCAGAGTATGCAAAAACTCCTGGTCTCCCTGCATGCCTGAGTGACAGCTGAGATTCCACACAGCTCTGTGCTTGGGACCCAAGACCTTGGTGGCATGGGCTCATGAGGGGATCTCCCGATCCACTGGTTGCAAGGATCTGTGTGAAAAGCATGGTTTCCTGGGCTGGGTTGCACAATCACTCACCACCACCCCGGTGGGCTGTCTGATATTGCTGTTCTAAAGAGAGATGCTGACTTCATCATGCATGTGGGTATCTCAGAATATAAATGATTTAATATAACCTGACTGCAAAGAGTAGGCAGTAAAAATATTTCTGGAATTTTGGATTCAATGCAGCCATTCAGTCAAAGCTGCAGTTCAATGCCTCCCTCATCTTTTGATTGTTTTGTGATCTGATTTGAGAAATCAGAATGTTTTCTCTTGGCATAGTATATGAAGAGTTCAATTAAAACCCGCAAATGTTTTTGTCACTTTGTGTGTGTATGTGTGTGTCTGTGGGCATAAATGTATATATATACACTTATATATATTTATAATTATATATACAGTTATCATAATATATATAGCTATAGCTATTTATAACCATACATTATCTATAACTATACATTTAAATTTATAACTATAGCTCTCTCTCTCTATATATATAACTGTATACTGTTTTATAAATTTAAAACATTTCATGTGCTTTAAAAAAGATTTAAAAGCTAAACTTATAATTTGGAAAGGCCATTATTAAGTGCCAGATGCCTGGTGATTGAACCCAGGATTTTAATTTTTCCTGATTCAGATGAGGTTCTCTGTTCAAGCCCTTGCAGTTTGCCTCTCTGTCACTCTCAATATTACATGTATATGTAAATATACACACATATGTAGACACAGAGATATATATATGCACTCACACATACACACATACATATTCACACATAAATCTTTAAAAATAGTAGAATATTTTAATTATTGAAAACAATAGCCTTGGTATGTTTAAATATGGCACTTTAGAGCAATCTTCTAATGAAATAATTTGGAACATTTTCTACCAATTTTTATCTGTCACCATTTTTTCTAATTTTAGTGTATTTTATACCCAGATATAAATTACCAAATGTGATTTAAAACCCACCCTATTTCTCTTCCTGGGGTGGTTTCATGACTCTGGGACTTCAAGCTCTTGGATCAAAGCTTTGGTACATCTCAGCAGCTGTCTTAACTACTCCAGAGAGAGTAGTTTGAATCCTTCTAAGCTCATCAAAGAGAAGGTGTGAATATGCCTTTTCTCACATCCGTTCTCATAACATCTGCTTCCTATCTCCCATATGCAGGAGCCTAATGGGAGAAAAGTGCCATGGCAGAGGGAGATTCTGTTGAGAAGATAAATGCCCTCTGACTATGTCTTCTTCAATCCTCAAAAATATTGCCATTATGTTTGAGAGCAGTTGATAAATCATAGTGTGCTGGGAAGAGTGCTGGAGAAGGAGTCAGGTGACCTTCACGACTGTCCAACTCTGCAATGAGCAAGCTGTGTCACTTTGGGCAAATCATGGGTTCTCTGTTTCTCTGTTTCATCTATAAAGTGAGGCAATGAAATATTATGATCTTAAATTATTTCTTTACAGTTCTATGACATTAATCAATTCCTGACTTCCTTCTGCCATTGGTCATAAATATGTGTATGTATGTATAATATATTCATAGATAATGTGTGTGTGTGTAGTGATTTTTTTCCCCAACTCATGGCTGACTTCAGTCTTAATAATTACTTTGATTACACACTTTTCTACATAAAAATTTAAATTACAAAATTCTTGTACATAACCAAACAAAACCCTTTGAGCAAATTTAAACTGAAGATTTAGTTGAATAATTTTATTTTATATTTTTGCTCCAGAATTTTCTACTGTGGCATCTTTATCAGATGTTTGTCAAAAAGTTGTTATTATGCACTAATGAATGATAGTGTTGAGAACTTGGTCACAGACCTTCACTACAGTGTTACAAACTATCTTAGAAATGAAAAATGTGAAGTCTGATGACTAATAATTGAACGATTGTTTTAACAAATGTAAATGTGATTGTGATGGTTAATATTCAGTGTCAGCTTGATTGGATTGAAGGATGCCAAGTATTTTTCCTAGGTGTGTCTGTGAGGGTGTTGCCAAAGGAGATTAACATTTGAGTCAGTGGACTGGAAGAGGCAGACCCACCCTCAATCTGGGTGGGCACCATCTAATCAGCTGCCAGTGTGGCTAGAGTAAAGCAGGCAGGAGAAGATGGAAGAGCAGACTTGCTGTGTCTCCCGGCCTTCATCTTTCTCCCATGCTGAATGCTTCCTGCCCTCGTACATCAGACTCCAAGTTCTTCAGTTTTTAGACTCTTGGACTTACACCAGTGGTTTGCCAGGGTCTCTCGGACCTTTGGCCACAGACCGAAGGCCACACTGTCGTCTCTTCTACTTTTGAGGTTTTGGGACTCGGACTGATCCACCCCTGGCTTCCTTGCTCCTCAACTTGCAGATGAACTATCGTGGGACTTTACTTTGTGATCACGTGAGTCAGTTCTCCTGAATAAACTCCCTTTCATATATACATATATCCTATTAGCTCTGTCCTTCCAGAGAATCCTAATACAGTGATTTTCCAAAAATTCACTTTAGTTGGGCAGAATTAAATCCCAAGAGTTTGCAGCTAGATTGGAGTTGAAGACATGACAGTGGGTAAAGTGTCCAGGGAGTGTGGACCAAAGCCAACAGGGGAATTTCAGTCACCTTCACATTTAACAGATTGGCAGAGGAAGAGAAGCCACTGAAGGAGACTGAGAAGAAATGAGAGGTATCAATAGAAGATGAAGCAGAGGCTCCTCCTGCCGGAGAAGCAAGGTGGGAGAAACTTTCAAGAGAGGGATTGGTCAATATTGCAAAATACTATAAGGAGGCAAAATGAAATAAGGGTTAAAAGAACTTTTTGCTAAGAAAAAAAATCCACTCACATTATAGTAATAGGGATTCATTTTAAGGATATTTTATAGAATTGTATATAAATCTGAGACAAAAGCCAAGCACAAATGGACCACAAAAGGACTGGCCACTGGGTCTGGAAGGCCAGTAGGAACCAAAGCTATTCACTCTACCCCTTCTCCAGAGGCCATCTCTGAGTTGCTGCCCAGTTACCTGTTCTCAGCTAATACCTTGCTCTGTGGTTTTTTGTATATGGCCCTAGTGCTGACCCAGTTCCAATTTTTCATAGACTCCTAGGACCATTTCCTCGTCACCAAATGCCAACTTTCCTTTGATCTTAGCTCAAATTCATGAGAGAAAGAAAACCTAGCCAAGATCCTTTTCTTGAACCTGTACACAAATCACAATTTTCTGGCCTTTCCTGTGGATTGATTGCCTTTAGATTAGCTGTCTTCTCATGGCTAATCAGCTGTGCCTGATTTGGGGAGTTTCTTGGGGGAGTCTCATGGTAGAAAGTACATCCAAGTCTATGTAATGGAGCCTGTAGGCCAAGGCACAGCAGATTCATTCAAAAGGGCTGGGAATGGGCCATTTTAAGAAAGAAGAAGAAGTATGTACAGAGGAAAATAGGCCAGCTTGTCCAGTACAGGGTCCATTCAGTTTAGCACCTGAGTGCACATATCATTTTGGGAAGAATGCTGTCGTAGAATGGTGTGGGGTGGCTATGAGATTATGATGGTATGAAGAGTAAATGGGAAGAGTGCAAGTGAATGCAGTACATAAAGACTATATTGTTCAAGCAAGGCAGTAGGCCTTGACCCACTTGTGTTTTATAAGGGAAAGACATAAAGATGGAAGCTATGGAGATATATAGGATCAATAATGGACATTTTTAAAAGATTGAAAATATGGGATTACTTTTAACAATTTTTTTTTATTAATCCATGTGGGGCATTTTATGGTGAAAACCAGAAAGCCTGCTAGACAAATTCTAAAAAAACTGTAACACTACTTTAAACAAATTTTTATACTAAATGGAATGAAGGAAAGGTTTAAAGATACATGCAGAATGAAGGAAAGGTTGAGGATATATATATAAAATATATGCGTGTGTGTATATACACACATATACACATACACACACACATATATATACATACATACACACAATATATATATGGAGAGAGAGAAAGAAAGAGAGACAGAATGATTGATGGAACAGCATCTCTGAGGATGGAGAACAAGTGGAAGGATACATCTGAGAGATGACAGGGGAGACACAATATTTTGTGATGTAAGAGAAAAGATGTATCAGTGAGAATAGTCTATATTATGCAACAATAACAAACACTTCAAAATCTTAGTTTTTTTTTTTTTAACAAGTTTAATTCTTATTCATGCTACGTGTCTACTTCTGCTTTGTTCATTATAGTCACCTAGATGGAGCTGAGATATTGTTGGTTTCCATGACAGAGGGGAAGAAAGTTCTGGAGGAGCCCTCACTGGCAATGAAATGCCCTGGTCCGAAAGCAACACATGTCATTTCCCCTCACTATTGGTGAGAGTTCGTTAACCACTGTCCAAGTACTAGAGGATCAGCTAGTGTGATCTTAACAAATGCTATAAAGGTGGATCGTTGGGGTATTTAGTGAACAGCTTAATGATTACAATCAATAAAGACAATGGTGAGAGTGAATGCGGGTAACTGTGAGTGGCTGCTGAGAAATTGAGGGAGTCCTGTAAAGCAGAAATGAGATGTACATAGACAGGGAGGGATGAGTTGGAGAAGGCTTGAAACAGTTGTTGGGAGAGTGACTAGCTAGAGATGCAGAGAAGGATTATAGGTTATTCCTTAGGACTGAACTGAGAATGCAGACTGAATTTGTGATGACACTAATCTGTTGATTCTATGATTTTCTCTGGTGATATTCAGGATCCTAGATACGGATGGGAAATGTGGATGATTGATTGATCTAGGATGGGGTTTTGCTGAGCCAGTGCAGCAGAAGGATAAGCGTGTGAGGGAGTTAAAAATGTTATAGTAAGTGTATGGTTGAATGATGAACCATGTGATCTAAGTTCAGAGGAAAGTTGATGAAAAGAGAAAAAGGTTGTTGGATTATAGAAAATATAGGAGAAGCAGGATTGGTTAAATTTTAAATTATCCTTGCCTAAATGTCTAAGAGTTGTTATAGATAGTTAGGATGCTTTGGGGAGCACTTATCAGAGAGCCTTACATAACTGTAAATCATGAGGGCTTTTATTTACTCACTCAATAAGACATGGAGATAAACCATCTGCAGATAGGTTCAGTGACTCAGTGTTACCATCAAGGACCCAGGTCCTTTCATTTACTCAACATCATAGCATTGGCGTTCCTTCATAGGCTTGTCACCTCATGATCGCAAAATGGCTGTCACACCTCTACATAGCATATCCACACCACACACAGATAGGAAGGGAGGGTAGGAGGTGTGAGCTCTTTGTCCTTACATTCCTGACTGTATCCCAAAAGAAAATGCTTTCTTTACATCTGTTTAGCCAGAAGTAGGGCATATATCCTCTTGTAGGCTAATCACCAGCCAAGAGCAATGGAATGCCATTGACTGATTATTATACATTTCCTTACTCATCCCATGGGACTGGGCACAGGGCTGCCTGAACTACATGGGGTTCTGTTAGCAAGGAGGATGGGAGAAATGACTGTTAGAGAATTAATAGTGACTGCTACAAATAGAAACTCTTTTCTCAAAGAATGATATGACCTCATGCTCAGGATGCAAAATAATTATCTTTGTTTATTCAGTTAAAAGAAAAGTACAGATCTAGGCTTTGAGCCAGGAAAGAAATTTTCACCAATTTTCACTGAGGGGAAGACCTAGAGATATCATGTAAAATTTGAATTCCTTTTATGGAAAGTTGATCTAGACCCCCAGGGCATGTAATGTTTCTTGAGTAAAGCCTGCTGATTGAGTAAAACTTCTACTGGATGATCAATCTAGATGATTTTTTTGCATTTCAGATTGCTTTTAGTTGAAATGGATACCATACATCTAGTGAAGACTGTGCCATTGTGGAGTACAAATATGAGCATATTGTATCAGTCTGTTCTCACATTGCTATAAAGATCTACCTGAGGGTGGATAATTTGTAAATAAAAGAGACTTACTTTGCTCATGGTTCAGCAGGCTGTAAAGGAAGTATGGCTGGGGAGGCCTCAGGAAACTTACAATCATGGCAGAAGGGGAAGGGGAAGCAGGCATGTTTTACATGGCTAGAGCAGGAGGAAGAAAGAGAAGAGGGAGGTGCTACTTACTTTTAAACAACCAGATCTTGTGAGAACTCACTCACTATCATGAGAACAGCAAGGGAGAAGTCTGCCCTCTTGATCCAATCAAGCCCTCCCAACAGCCCCCTCCTCCAACACTGGGGACTACAATTTGATATGAAATTTGGGTAGAGAGACAAATCCAAACTATACCACATACTAAATGTTCATGAGTATAGATTATTCTTTTAAAAGTATCGCGTGTAAGTTTGTTCCCTTGATTATTTTTTCACAGAAATGCTATATATGATGACATATTCCCCAAATTCAGGTCTTCTATAAGTTACTTGAATTTATGTTTCTTGTTCTGTCAGATATTGCTTTACAATTTCTGTGATACATATAAATATTGAAAGAAAATTAGTGTTATCTGTTTTAATTCTTTCCAATTTGAATAGGAATCATACAGAATTTACCAAAATTGTTCCATTCAACAGGAATTTATTTTGCCATTTCCATAGGAAATACAGTTTGTGTTTCCTGGGATGTAAACATGAAAGACCTACAGTGCCTGCTATCAGGGAGCTTACATTATCACTGCTAACTAGATAAGTAGGCAATTAAATAGGTAACTATTTAAGCACATCTTCTTCTACTACTTGAAACATGTTACTATTCAAGACCCACCGTGCTCTTTGGGTGTGCTACCATCTTTTACTACTCTGTCTCAGTGCTTGGACTAGTTTTAGTTTGTTTATCTTTAAAAACTGATTTTTTTTAAAACTCCAGGAACTTGGATCATCTCAATCACCATAAAATTGTTAGTTTTCTCATGGTTTGTTCTCTCTTCACAGATTCTGGCTGTGAAACTGAATATTGACTTAGAAAATCACACCCTATAACCTGAGTCTGTAGATTGCTTTTATATGCCCCTGAACTTAAGTACATGAATCCTCAGACTCCCAAGTCTGAAGAAAACCTGCAGGACTCTGGATCTTTACTCTGCATTATTCAGATGCTTAGAGAGTATTGGTCTCTTGCAAAGAGCTTGAAACCAAAGATCACACCAACAGTGCACTTTATGAAAAGGGAGTTAATTTTAAAAACAGATGCTGTATTTGAAAAATAAATTCTAGCCAGTTATATTTAAAGCTTCCAAAAGTTAGATGCATGGATACAGGATCTTCTTCTGGGTACCCACAGCACCAGTACATTGCTTTTTCATTGCATTTTAGTTTGCTCACATTATTATTATTATTATTATTATTATTATTATTTCTGAGACAGGGTCTCATTCAATTGGCCAGGCTGGAGTCCAGTAGCACAATCATGGCCCACTGCAGCCTTGACCTCTCAGGCTCAAGCAATCCTTCTACTTCAGCCTCCTGAGAAGCTGGGACCACAGGCACATGACACCATGCCTGGCTAATTTTCTTTTATTTTTTTTTGTGGAGAGGGGGTCTCTCTACATTGCCCAGGCTGGTCTCAAACTCTTGGGCTCAAGGGATCCACCTTCCTCGGCCTCCCAAAGTGCTGGGATTACAGGTATGAGCCATTGCACCTGGCCTAGTTACTTACTTCTTTTTGTTTCTCATAGTCGGCAATTTCTTAAGAGCAGGTGCTATTTTTTTTTTTTTTTTTATTGTGAACTGGACTCTTTAAGCATTGTGTCTTTTTTCGATGCTTTGTCCTAAGAGCTCCACACACCATATTTCAGTATTATGATTTGTCTACAAGTAGCCTTGTGCTCTTTCTCCAATTGTTGCAATGTGAACTTTGGCCCAAATCCATACTTTCTCCACCCCAACTTCTAGGCTAGTTCTAGGGTGGCACATTTTTTCTGCTATCATTATCCTCCCTGGATCTTTCATTCAACTGTGACATTACCAGTTGGACAGATTTACTGGTTACCCACCTGGTGTGATTTTATGAACATTAATGAGGTTATTAAATTCTCTGCTGGATCATCAGGGTCGATGATGCCATCACTGAAGATAAACTTTGTTGGGTTGAGTGTTGCCTTCTTTTATTATGCTACCTCTATGACTTCCCTAAAGAATAACACATTTGCCTAAGTCAGATCGTGCTGGTTTCATTGTGCCTGCTGCCACTAGCCATGATCTGTGGTCTTGAGCTATCCACAGCTCAGGTGGGTGAGGGTTGTGGGCTGTTGCTGTGCCAATCTTGCCCTGAGACCAGGTTGCCATGCATAGTCAGACCATAGGCTGTCAGCATAAACATTACCTGGTTACAGAGGAAAACTTTTTTTTTTTCCAGCCATTTGAAGTATGTTGAGAGTGTTCTTCTTCATGCCACCCTTTTCTTTTTTTCTTCTTTTTTTGAGATGGAGTTTTGCTCTTGTTGCCCAGGCTGGAGTGCAATGGCACGATCTCGGCTCACTGCACCCTCCGCCTCCCTGGTTCATGCCATTCTCCTGCCTCAGCCTACCGAGTAGCTGGGATTTCAGGTGCCTGCCACCATGCCTGGCTAATTTTTGTATTCTTAGTAGAGACAGGGTTTCACCATGTTAGCCAGGCTGGTCTTGAACTCCTGACCTCAAGTAATCCACCTGCCTCGGCCTCCCAAAGTGTTGGGATTACAGGCGTGAGCCACCGGGCCCGACCCATGCCACCCTTTTCTATGCAGCCATAAATGTTTAGCTGACCAGGACCTTCTCACCAACGCTCCCTCCAAGATGAACTATCCTTCTGAGATGGTTCTTAGATTTCTGTCTCAGATTTTTAGCACACTCAGCTGTAAATGATATGGTTTGAAAGTAAACATATGTGAAAGTTTGCTTTTCCTTGTGCAATAGCTGTTTATGTAAAAAGTTGTCAATTGAATTTTTGGAAATGTAAATCATTTTAAATGCTCCAAGGGAAATTTTTATTTAAAGGAATGTAGCAGTAAAACTTTTAGAAAGTAAAGAACCCCCTTTTTAGATATAAAGAACCACAAATTTATCTGTTCTGTGAGTTTGGAGTTTAAAGAGTCTCTCTCTTTCTCTCTCTTTTTAATCTTTATGAATTTGGGATTGTGGCCTCATTAATTGTTGGAGATTATTTTCAAATTTTGAGGCAATAGTACACAGCATAAACCTGAATTAATTCTCAGAATCAACCAGTAACTCTCTCTTTCTCTTTCTGTCACACACACACACGCACACACAGACATGCACAAACCCTTATGATGTAAATGTAGATTACACTGGTATGTGAACTGTGGAAGGAACAGAAGGATTATTTAATTAGTCCCAAGTATGGAAGGAGACTGAGCAACTTGAGGAATTGTGAAGAGTGAAAGTCATAATTGACAAGATGATTTGCAGATCTTGATAGGAATTTTCTGTGGGGACTCTAGTTATTGCTAGTAGCTAGTTTAAATTTTTTTTTTTATTATGAAACGTCAATTTCATTTCCAAACCATAATGATTTATGATTCTCTTAGCACAGTTAGTACCATCACTTTTTGCTTGTAACCTGTGTTGCATCTACACCTGGGAATTTATCAGGAAGTCAGAGCCAACTTTTTCTAACTGGTCTTTCCGCCAGAGTGCAGTAATATTTCTATTAAAAACAAACCAAAAATGGGCAAGCTCATTTATTCTCCATATATTATGAAGTTCCCTTTTTTGTGATACTGATTTTGTTGTCTTTAATGACCTAATTGCTCAAATTGTTAAAGGAACTGGGACAAGGAGGATGGTTTTTATATTACAGGTCCTTAGACATCCTGCTGCATCTTCCTGGTCTCAGACAGCCACGGTTCTTGGTGGGAAGATCTCAATAGATGATTATTGCCCATCTAAATGAAATTAGTACTATGTTGTGGGTGAGCACACCTTCCCCCAATGTAGAATTTGATTTGTCTCCTTTTAGATCTGCAGATCCCAGTGAGAGAGACATTGGAGAATGAAGATAAAACCTAAACAAAGAGTATCAGCTGTATGTCTCCTGCAAAGAACACAACTGTTGTAGAGTGAGAAGGATTCTCTCTGAGGTTGCTTTACATCATCTTAGTTACCTGGCTTTGAATTTTTCGTAGGGGCATAAAACCTAGAAACAAACCTCCTAGATTTCATTTGTGGCAACCCAAAGATTCTAGTAGAGCGTGAGCAACCAAAAGTTCTCATGAGGATACTACCCTTTATGCATTTTGCTAAGCATAAGTGATCAATTATATTAATCATGTGCTGGTGGCCACAGAGAGAGACCATAGGCTTCCTGAAATTCTCATTGCTCTTAAGTAACCACAGGGAAAGGGGATTATTTTGTTATTTTTAATAGGATATTAGTAGGAACCCAGTATATCAAAAATTATAAACCAGTGGGAAAAGAATGGGTTAGTTTACAAACAGTGTTAGGGAAACAAGTTAAAGTTAGTCTCCCTCCCACCCTTATATATAAAAATAAATACCCCAAATGTTAAAGGGTTAAGTGTAAAATATAAACATTTAAAACATACAGAAGAAATAGACAGGTGATTACTAAAAGAGAAAGATAGAATTCTAAGTACAAAAGGCAATAGAAGAGATGATGAAAGAGAAGTTGTTTTATTTGACTCTAACGTTTGACCTGGTTTGGAACCATGGGAAGATGGTCTCTAACAAGTGTGAAGTCTACTTAGTTTTTGGGTTGTGGATGAGCTGTTGTTGTAACTTTCAAAGGTGTGGTTCTCACAGGAATTGCTGGTAGACTAAATAAAGGTAATATGTCTGCCCTGGAAGGTGAGCTGGGAAAAAGTCATGTGAACAGCCTTGTAAATATATTTTAATCTATTTGTTTTCTGAAGTCATATAGGAGTAGCACAAATTTTACTCACTTCAATGTCATTTCTGCATTTCCTCTACTCTCTCTACTAGAATAATTTGTCAAAATTCCACATTTATAAAATTATAGTATTGAAGGTTAGAGTAGAAGGAGGGAGAAGGAGATAAAGGAGAGAAAGCACAAAAGGAGAGAAAAGAAAAGGAGGAAGAAATGACAGGAAGGAAAATGAGGAGATATTCCCTATGCTAACATGACTTTAGAAAAGCAGACTAGAGGATAAAAGAACAGGAGAGATGGAGGGTGGTGGAGCAGATGAGGTGGAACTGGATCCTTTCCGTCCTCGGCAAGGTGTGGTCCCATGACTGGAAGCCAGATTCCTCATAAACCTAGAACCTCTGTTTCTAGGATATCAAGACACTCGGTTCTATTCTTTTGTTCCTAGTTTCCTGTGTGTGTGCCTTCCTCTCTTGGCATTCTTGGTTGACATCCCTTTCTTCATACTTCAGGCCTTGGGCCTCTTCTATGTTAAGGCCCAAGTCTTCCCTTGCCAGTCCCCTTGCCAGCCTCCCAAGCTAGCAAATCTTTCCTCTGTACAGACTCCAGACCTTGTTCAGCCTGGTTTGCAGCTGGTCTTTGCAGAGAAGCTGATCTTCCTGCTTCTCTTGTCATATATTGGCTATTTGTCTCAAATTGCAGTCTTTTGGCTGGTTTAGTTTACATGTTGTTCTGGTCTCAGCCTTTTGGGGGGCTTTATCTGATGCCTTACAGATTTCTGGGACCTCCCCGACCTCCATGACCTCCATGTTAATAAGAGAGCTTTGGCTTTCTGTGTCCACCAGCCAAGCCTTTGGTTCTTTCTCTTCAGCTTGCTTTGGATTTCCATCTCACTTCGTTCCCTTGCAGCCCAAACTACTATTACAATCAGCCTCATGGAGTAGAAAACTACCTGGCTTTATCCCTGAGAGCCTGATTTTCCCTCTACTTATGCCATCCCATGACCCTCAGGGTGTCACCCTGAGAGGTGGTGGTAACTGTGGGTAAGCAGATGGAAATTAGGGAATTCTGTGCCTTCTCACTGACTAGTGCCCATCAGGGAAGACTTAACTACGCAAGAGATGGAAGTAGCTAGTGAAGAGAAAGGTGTATGTGTTTGACTGGCTGATATATAATTCACTGTTAATTACCGTTGCTTATTCAATCTGCAGAGTTTTTACAATGCCACAGATTGTTCTAGCTCATTAAAAATTTTAGTCTTTGGCTACAGTATCTGGAATGAGCTAACTGCTTGAAAAGGTCATGATCATGTAGTGCAGTGGCATAGAAGCACTTCCTCTAAGGTAACCGCTGAGATAGTAGGTAGAACTTCAAGACCAATTCCAGTGCCAGTCTTAAAACATGCACCTTTTTTTTTCATGCCTTTGCCAGCTGGACAACCCTACACTTTAAACTACTCTCCATCTTGGCAAATACTTTCATCCTCATTCTTCAATAGACAAAAGCTGCCTGCCTAGTATTTTCAGAGTGGCTGAGAGGACCTAAGATCCAGGGGCGTTCCATCTGATTAGAGTTGCTGAACAATTATTCTTGAATATTACCAGCTGAGTGTGCAAAAATCTACCCAGGCAAGTGAGGGCAGTTGAAGCTCTTTCTGCAGAATTATATAACTGGCCCACATAAAGAATCACCCAGTGGTTCTTCCTGCTTCTTTCTGGCCCTCTCCATGCATTTTGTTTTTGCTTCCTCTACCCGTCTGCCCTCTGACACTTTCTAACATACTGTGTTTTCTCATTAATATACTCTCTCCTGGTAGTCTTTTTGATTTCTTAAGCATGGCTTATTGTAAAACTTAAAGACTGTGGGTCTTTAGTTATGACTCTGCTTTCATCCTGGGCCAATGCTTTTCTTTCAAAAGGATCTTCTTGAATAAATACATTAAAATTACTGAAGGGATTCTCTACACTGACCTGACATGGTGAAGAGAGAGGGCTGCTCCTTCCAGAAACCAAGATTGGCTTCCTGCGCAACAGATTGCTGTGGATGTTGATAGTGGCTTAAGTTACCACCTTTATTTAGTTTCAAAAACAGGGCTGGGCAACTTAGGTGGACAAGTGGTGTTAGGTAAATCTTTTAAAAGGCAGGAAACTGTAGACCAGGATGGGATCGAGGAACAGGAATTTAGGATGTAATTTATGGCTCATATTTTTTGTGGGAGGAAAAATATGACTATATTGACTGGAAAATTAAAAGCTCTTATACTTGGAAAATCTATCTAAGTAGGCAATTGATAAGAATACACCAAATGTTTTATACATTTGAAAATAAAATATGAGTTATAGCCACCCTCAGAGTTTGAGGTTTTTGAGATTACTTGTGGGGTTCGAATTTTGAAAAGGTACCAGTTGATATGCTCCTTCCTCTAGTCTTGTTAAAGATTTGGTTTGCTAATAACTCTGCTTTCTAAGTCATCAGCTACCAGACATGTGAAAAGATAGAATTTTAAGGAATATAGGCAAATATTCAATGGCCAAAGCTACTAAGTGCCATATTCTGACATTAGTTGGCATTATTTTTGGGTGGTACAAACTAATTTTAAAAAGGGGAGTTAAAATAGGTTGAAAAACTAGAGACTATTGTCTCATGTTTGGTTTGTGTGAATGGATTATAAATTCACATTACAAAACTGAAAGAAATACTGAGCTGTAAAAATGTGGGAATTATGAGGTTAAAACTGAACCATGAGTTGTGCTAAATTTGAAGTCCAGGCTATGTGGATAGTAAACAGGACAAAGGAAACATTCAGGAACCCAGACATGCCCCTGAATGACGGTCACATTGCGTCTTAAAATGCACGTGAACTGATGCTAAAAATATCACTATTTTTTTTCCCTGAACTTCTGTTATTAGTTTCCCATCATAAAGTATACAAATAGTATTGGCTCCTAAAACACATTTACTAAGACAATTTGCAGCTCTAAAGTATGCTTATCTATAGTTACCATGTTAAATTCATGTTTATATTGTTTTTATATCTCAGGGATATATTTCAGTTATCTATCACACTTCTGATTCACTTATGTTGCTCAAATGTAAAGTGTGACTCCATAATTATAAATTTCAGGTTGAGTATCCCTTATCCAAAATGCTTGGAAACCGAAGTGTTTCAGATTTTGGATTTTTTTTCAGATTTTGGAATATTGGCATATACATATACATAATGAGATATCTTTGGAATTCACCCAAGTCTAAACACAGATTTTATTTATGCTTCATATATACCCTGTTCACATAGCCTGAAGGTAATTTTATACAATATTTTTAACAATTTTGTGTGTGAAACTGAAACAAAGTCTGTGTACATTGAACCATCAGAAAGCAAAGGTGTCACTATTTCAGCCAACCATGTGGTTGTTTGGCATCACTGTCACTCCGGACTCTGAATTTATATTATATGCTACTGATAAATAATTGTTTTCCTACACTTATTCACACATAAATACTTAACAGTAAAAAATGTGATGTACCATTAATACAGTGAAAAAAATGATGTGTTCAGGTTAACTAAACAGAACAGTATAATCACCAGAATACCCGTATCAACTATTTTGTTTTTGTTTTTGTTTTTGTTTGAGATGGAGTCTCGCTCTGTTGCCCAGGCTGGAGTGCAGTGGCACAATCTCGGCTCACTGCAACCTCCGCCTCCTGAGTTCAAGTGATTTCCGGCTAATTTTTGTATTTGTAATAGAGAGGGGGTTTCACCATGTTGGCCTGCCTGGTCTTGAACTTCTGAGCTCAAGTGATCTGCCAGCCTAGGTCCCAAAGTGCTGGGATTACAGGTGTGAGCCACTGCGCCTGGCTTGTATCAACTGTTAAACAATAGCAGCTGAAGTGGGTTGGAAGGGTCTCTTTCTTTGGGGACGCTGAGCAAACTGCATCATGTGCCTGTCACAGATGAAGCTGGTGTGGAATTTTGCACTTGTGGTGTCATGTTGGTGTTCAAGATGTTTCAGATTTTGGAGCATTTTGGGTTTCAAATTTTGGGATTAGGGATGCTTAACCTGTATGTTAATTTATAAGCAAATACAAATATATCTGAAATATATATTGTATTATCAAAACTCATCAGTACACTTAGTAGAAAGAAACCAACTTTGGTGTCAATTCCATTGCATATCTCAGGCTAAATTGCTTATTAGCAATTACTCTTTTCTCATTCAGGGAAATATATTCTAAGTCATAGAAGGTGGAGAATGAATCAAAGACAGAGAAAGCATTTGCAACAGGAGAAGAACCTAGGTCTCATGCCTAACCCTCTTGAATGGCTGTTAAAATCCTCTGCCCCTCCTCAACACTCACATTTTAAATATTTTGATATTTATGTGAGTATATTGTCTTTAAAATTCCAAAGAAAAATTTAAATTAGGATTTGTTTTTGGAATTAGAAGATGCTAATTTGCAAAGCATTTCATCCTAAACAAACTTTTTTATAATAGGTTGAACTTTGGATATAAACTTGCCATAGGTAAACCATGGCTCAGGTAAATGGTCATATGGATAATTTTTTGGCATGATTTTTAGTGGGAAAGACAGAAGTTTATCAAATATCTCAAGAGTGAAAAATTCAATTTAAAAACTAATTTGTGGGAAGCTATCATTTCCTACAAAATCCCCCAAACTTTTGCCTTTATGAATCTAAGATGTTCTAAAGTCATCAATTTTCTGAGGGACGACTCATCTGTTAGGGGGAAGAATGGCTTTTCTACCCACTTCTTTGCTAGGTTTTATCGTAGTTATGGCAAACAGTCTGCTGCCTGACAACCTCCAGTTCCACGAATGGGCTTTATTTTTTAATCAAGGAATTTGTGATCCTTGATAGGTGGACTCAAGTGGCTTAGTGTTTGATGCACATCCCTGAACAAAGGGAGTCTGGATTTTACCCACAAAAGGGGAAGAAATACTTGCATCTGATTCCACTGGGGACTAATGTTCAGGAAGCTTGTGTAGTGTTGTGGAACTGTCATTCACCTGTGATTCTGCAGAGAGAAAAGGAAATTCATGCAGTGAGAACTTAAAAGCTATAGGGGGAGAAAATACATTATGCTTTCCTCTGCCCTCCTCTGTTCCTCCCAGTACAGCAAGAAACAAATAAAACCTGTTGATTGATTGACCAAGATACACAGGCACACTGTGAAAGATTTGATTTACAGTCACTGTGATCTAAATTTCATCTTCTTTAAGGTAAGGGCTGTAGACAAGATTGCTGGACTCCAACAGCAAACTAATTGCAGTTCTGGATTGAGGACCCAACTTTTGAGTGCAGAAGGGTAGAGAAGCACACTGCAATTCCATGAGGCACATTTGCCAAGTGGGATTATGAAACAATATAGTGAAATATCTACAGTCAAACTTCGCATATTCCTCTACTATATAATTAATGAGTAGTCAAGACTTTTCTAGAATCAGATCTGGTGTGAGAACAGCTAGCACAGTGTTTCTGTGAGTATAATACATAACACCGGGATATGAGAGATGACTTTGGGGCACATGGACAGACATTAAATAACTTTGAATCACTTGGTGAAAAGACTATTCCTATTTCATTTCTTTTTAAATTATTTTGATTGCTTGGAAGAGGAACCCTCTATTGGGGCTGTTCTGAAGCCCTTATCCCTAACATGTACTGGCCTTTCAGAGAAAGGGGGCTTCAGCCCAAAGCCTTTAGCATATCAATATCTAGTTAGAATTTAATACCACTAATTAATATTTATTTATTTATTTTTGATACAGGGTCTCACTCTGTCACTGAGGCTGGAGTGCAGTGGAACAATCATGGCTCACTGCATCCTCGAACTCCAGGGCCTAAGCAATCCTCTTATTTCAGCCTCCCGAGTAGCTGGGGCTACAAATATGTGCCACCATGCCTGGCTAATATTTTATTTTTTGTAGAGACAGGGTCTTGCTATATTATCCAGGCTGGTCTTGAACTTCTGGGCTCAAACAATCCTCTCACCTTGGCCTCCCAGAGTGCTGGAATTACAGGCATGAGCCACTGTTCCTGGCCTAGAATAATGATTTTTACCTTACACTGATGTGTTGATGTGTGTGGGTGTATGGGTGTGTGTGTGTATCTCTATATATATACACACATGCATATATACTATATAATTTTTACTTTACTTTTTTATGTATATATAAAAGATGTATATACCTGTATATATCAGTATAAGGTTTTATATATATGTGTGTATATGTGTGTGTGTGTATATATATAGAGAGAGAGAGAGAGAGAGAGAGAGAGAGCGATAGAAGATGACATACAGTATATTATATATCTGTATAGTTTAAAAATAATTACCGGGGGAGTGAGTGCTAATGGGTACTGGGTTTCTTTTTGGTGTGATGGAAGTGCTCCCAAAATAGTGTGGTGATGATTGCACAACTGTGAATATATGAAAACCCATTGTCTTGTATATTTTAAATGAGTGAATTGTATGGTAGGTGACATATATTCATAAAGGTATTATAAAAAACAATTAAAACCATCCATCAGGTCAAGGAATCAAACATTTATTGTATTTGTTTTCACAGTTGCTGGCCATTTATGTTAACTGATAATGGTTTTGCATTTACTATAGTCATATAAAATGTTCTTTCAAATGAATCCTTATTTAGTAAAACCATGGAGCAGTATGAAGAAAAATATTATAATATTTATATTATATTATAATATAATATATGAAACTTATTATAATAGAATGTAGATATCTGAAGTTTGGGAAACCTAGAACATGCACGATATATTATTGTTGAGTTCATTTGCTTCAGAATGCAGCCATTTTCATATGTTTATTTCTTCATTAATTTATTTAGTTTTGTGAGTGACTACCATGCATCAAGCATGTGTCTACTGCCTTCCTGTAGCTCACTTTCTAGTAGAGGCTATAGGCAAGACTAAGGATCCTAATAAGATTGTAAATCCTGAGATGCAAGCTCCTCGTTTTGGAGAAGACTCTTGCAATGTTTTAGGAATACATGAGCCAAACAAGAAAGGGAATAAAAATGAACAGGGAAATAAAAATGGGTAGAAAACACTATCATCAACATATTGTGAAGTTTCCTTCCTCCTTCTCTTCTTCCCTCCCTCACTCCCTCCCTGTCTGTCTCTCTGTCTTTCTCCTTCCCTTCCTTCCTTGCTGTCTTCCTTCCCTTCTTCCTTTCCAGTAGCATCCACCTGGCTTGAAAAATTTAATGCCTACTAAGTTTACTTTGGGTTTCTTATTAATCCAAATAAAGCCCACTATTTCAGGTAGGATTTTAAAAAGCTACACAAACAAACAAAAAATCAAGTGCAACAACTATAAAACCTACTTTTAACCATAGTTGGTGAAACCTGAGTGTTCCTTGGTAATGTTTCTGGATTCCAGCTTAAGCTTAGCTATTGAACCTGGGAGACCAAATGCTTTTATTCTGAGATATAAAGCACTGGAGTTCAGAAATCCCTTCCTTCAATATTGATAAATGAGAGATCTTCTTGATATTGATTTCTGGTTTTATTGCACTGTAGTCTGAGAGTATGCTTGGTGTGATTTCGATTTTTTGGAATTTATTGAGACTTGCTTTATGACCTGGCATGTGGTCGATCTTAGACTATATTCTGTGTGCAGATAAGAAGAATGTATATTCTGTGGTTGTTGGGTGAAGTGTTCTGTAGATGTCTATTAGGTCCAATTGGTCAAGCATTGAATTTAAGTCCAGAGTTTCATTGTTAGTTTTCTGTCTGGATGATCTGCCTAATGCTGTCAGTGGAGTTTCGAAGTCTTCCACTACTATTGTGTGGCTAAGTGTTTTTGTAGTTCACAAAGAACTTGTTTTATGAATCTGGGTGCTCCAATGTTGGGTGTGTATTGATTTAGGATAGTTAAGACTTTTAGATGGATTGTACCCTTTATAATTATGTAATGTCCTTTTTAAGTGTTAAAGGTTTAATGTCTGTTTTGTCTGATATAAGAGTAGCAACTTCTGCTCTTTGTTTTTCTTTTGCATGGTAGTTCTTTCTCCAGTCCTTCTCTTTAAGCCCATGGGTATCATTATATGTGAGATAGGTCTCTTGAAGGCAGCATCTATGTCTTTTAGGTGGCATATACAAAAATTAACTCAAAATGGACCAAAGATTCAAATATAAGACCTCAAACTATAAAAATACTAGATGAAAACCTAGGAAATACTCTTCTTGACATTGATCTTGACAAATAATTTTTGGCTAAGAACCCCAAAGCAATTGCGACAAAAACAAAAATAGGCAAGTGGGACCTAATTAAACTGAAGAGCTTCTGCACAGCAAAATAAACTATCAACAGAGTAAACAGACAACCTACAGAGCAGCAGAAGATATTCACAAACTATGTATCTGACAAAGGCCTAATATCCACAGTCTATAGAGAACTGAGAGAAATCAACAAGCAAACCCAAAGAACCCTATTTAAAAATGTGCACAAAGGATATGAACAGACACTTCTCAGAAGAAGACATACAGTGGCCAACAAACATGTGAAAAGATGCTCGACATTACTAATCATTGGAGAAATGCAAATGAAAACTGCAATGAGATTCCATCTCACACCAGTCAGAATGGCTATTATCAAAAAGTCAAACCGCAACAGATGCTGGCAAAGCTGCAGAGAAAAGGGAATGCTTATATACTGTTGGTAGGAATGTAAATTAGTTTGTCTACTGTGGAAAGCAGTCTAGATATTTCTCAAATAAGTGAAAACAGAGCTACCATTAGACCTAGCAGTCCCATTACTGGGTCTATAGCCAAAGGGAAATAAATCAGTCTACCAAAAAGACAGGCACTTATGTTCATCACTATGCTATTTACAATACAAAGACATGGAATCAACCTAGGTACCTATCAATGATAGATTGGATAAAGAAAATGTGGTACATATATACCATGGAATACTATGTAGCAATCAAAAAGAATGAAATCATGTTTTTTTGCAGCAACATAGATGCAGTTGGAGGCCATAATCCTAAGCAAATTAATGCAGGAACAGAAAACCAAATACTGCATGCTTTCACTAATAAGTGGGAGCTAAACATTGAGCACACATGGACATAAACATGGGAACAGTAAACCCTGTGGACTACTAGATGGGGGAGGCAAGAAGATGGGCACAGGCTGAAAAACTACCTATCATGTATTATGCTTACTAACTGGGTGATGGGATCTGTACCCCAAACCTCAGCATCACACAATATTGCCATGTAACAAACTTGCACATGTTTATCTAAAATAAAAACTGAAATTTAAAAAACCTACAAAAGGCCTGGTCTGGTGACTTATGACTGTAAGCCCAGCAATTTGGGAGGCCGAGGTGGGCAGATCACTTGAGGCCAGGAATTCGAGACCAGCCTGGCCAACATGATGAAATCCCGCTTCTACTGAAAACACAAAAATTAGCCAGATGTGGTGACACGCGCCTATAATCCCAGCTATTTGGGAGGCAGAGGCATGAGAATCACTTGAACCCCAGAGGCAGAGGTTGCAGTGAGCCAAGATCATGTCACTGCACTCCAGTCTGGGCAGCAGTGAGACTCTGTCTCAAACAAAACAAAACAAAACAAAACAAAACAAAACAAAACAAAAAAACCCCCAAACCCCCCCCCCCAAAAAAAAACCCAAAAGAAACTCTAAAATAACAAAGAGGCAAAGGAACATTCAAGGAGACTTCAAAAAGAGAGAGAAAAAAATGAAAATGAATGTTTTTCTAGGCTTAGTGGTTTATATTTTTAGTTTTGCAGGAGCATCTCTGTATTCCAGGTGAAATCAACTACATTAATTGACATTCCCACTATAATGAATGAAATCTTGTACATTTCTAACAGAATTGAAGTCAGAACAAAGGCCAGATAACAAATAGTTATCATTAGCCTGGTTTGGTCCACTAAAATGACAGCTACATTAAAAAAATTTAAATTCAAAATATAAACATTTGGTTAGGAGATTATGACATATTGCAAACTATATATTTAAAACTTCATCTAGTCAGAGCCCAGACCTGTTTTATTAAATTGATACATTTTAATTGAATATTAATTAATATTAATATTAACCAAATATTTATTGAATATTTGTGGTATATTGGGAAATGAACAAAGTGTTAAATCTGAACTCATCTTCCTTGCCTGGTTTCTTCTCTTTATTTTACTACTTCTGTTGCTCTTTTTCTTTTCCTGGAAGCTCATTTTTTACACGTATGAATTCCTCTATCCCTGTCCTTTCATTCTAGATCAGAAAGCTTCTCCCTCAAATATGGCTGTTGCTCTAGCATCTCTACTGGTCTCTGTGCTGTTGGACTTGGAGGATTGTTGCTGATAGGCCAGGGCAGCCCACTGAGGGTGCTTTAAATCAAGATTTTGGGAGTGGTATGATGGCAAGGTCTACAGTGAGTGGATAAGGTAAGAGATTTTTGGAAGCAAAGAAGTCCAGGTACAGAGAGGCCAAGGTATAAGAAACAAGGCATTCATGGATACTGAGATCAACAACAATGTTGAAAGAGTGTATTAGAAAGAGAAACATCAATCCAGATATTGTGTTTTTCCCCACGCAGGGGAAGGGAAGTGACTGCAAGTCAGTAGATGACAGCAGCACATGTCTGATGATAAAGCTGTGTCACGGGCTTCAGATGAACAGAGGAGAGAAGGAAGGCGATGTCTTAGCAGTGGTAGGTAGAGGTCAAAAATCTTCAGCTCAGAGGTTCAAGAGTTGCAGGAGAATATCACTTGAGAAGGCCTCAGGGAAGTAGTGTACTTGAGATGTAGCCACAATGCAGTTGGAGCAAGAAGACACTGAGGATAAAGAGGAGTCTGTTGAAACTGGCCATGAATTTCACAGGGTATAGTTGGGTTTAGGAGTTTGGGGAAAATATATAAAATGAGAACACATTAGAGAATACACAAATACAGTGTGAGGATTAAAAGTGGGGTGAGATGGGTAACCTAGAAGTTGATTGTATTAAAAAGTATCAGGACACTGGACAATGATCAGCTTGTAGCTCAGGTGGTGTGGTGGTTTTGGGGTAGGCGAGAGCCTCCCCCATGAAACAGGTTTCCTAGGCAGCCCATCTGGCTGTGGTGACCCTGAGAAGCTGTAATTAAAAGTGATGTGAGGGCCTCTGTGTGGTCTATTGTATGTGTTTCAAAACCGTTCCGCCTAGGGCAGATTACATAGGTCCTTGTCAGAAAATGAGAGGAGAAAAACACTGGATTCTTTTTGCTCCTATGCATACTAAATGTATATACATGAATGCCCCTTATGCTCCTTGGCTTCACCTGTTGGCCAAAAGAATGGCACCTCATATAAAGCAAAACTAGAGGCCGAGTGCAGTGGCTCATGCCTCTAATCCCAGCACTTTGGGAGGCCAAGGCAGACAGATCACCTGGGGTCAGGAGTTTGAGAACAGCCTGCCCAACATGGTGAAACCCTGTCTTTACTAAAAATACAAAAATTAGCCGGGCATGATGATATGCAACTGTAGTCCCAGCTACTAGGGAGGCTGAGACAGGAGAATTGCTTGAACCTGGGAGGTGGAGATTGCAGTGAGCCAAGATCTGCCACTGCACTCCAGCCAGGGCAACAGAGTGAGACTCTGTCTCAAACAAACAAACAAACAAAAACTAGAAATCAACTGTGCTGAGCTTCCTATGACTTGGGTAACAAGAAGTTCTGTCTTTTTTTCCCCATCCTGTTCCCCAGATGCTCATTTTATAGGTCGTTGGAGAGTAGAGCTTCTCCCATGTAAGACATTTCTGTCTGTGGTCTGCTGTCAGGCATTCTGCAGCTCGTGGTGGCTGACCTTTTGCTCCCCTTGCCACTACTGACCTCCTCCAGACCCACTGACCCCTGGTGTTCTCTCTCTGCCCAACCACACAGCCCCTTTTATTTCTGTCTGCATAGAACCACAGGGTACAGGGTACTGAATGACCTTATAGATTTATAGACTGCAGCAGGAGCTATGAATTCTACTAGTATTCAGGCCAGCTGCTTAGTTCAATCCATGCTACTTGCCTTCTCTTTGGTGATATTCTTTGAAGAGCCCGTGATCACATCTTTATCTTGCCAGACACCCAATTGGGAACTGTGTTCTCATTCTCTTCCATGAGCTTCTAGGCCCTGTGCTAATAAATGCATGTGGCTAGGTATCTGTTTTAGAGCTCCTTAATAATCAATAATCAATTAACCAACTACTGAATAGTCCATGATAGTTGACATACTGTTTAGTTTAAAGAGTGGTGCTCAAATTTTGACCTGTATCAGAATCATCTGGAGAACTATTAAATTACAAATTGCTGGGTCCCATCCCCAGGACTAATTATTCTGTGGGCTTGGGATGGAGAGAGCCTGCCTGACAAGGTCTCATGTGATGCTAATGCTGCTGGTCCTGGATTCTCACTTTGAGAACCATTGGACTGGAACATTCTGAAAATTTCTACAAAATTATATTGCCTAATGCTGAATGTCAGCCCAGCAGAGTTCTATCTATGATTCAGCCAAAATATTCATATATAAGTTAAATAAAAGTTGAATCTATATTCTTAACTGTGATGTTCTTGAGAGTAGTTACCATTTCTTTTTTCACCTCTATATACTCAAGAGTAGAAGTCAGAATGAAAAGAGCAAAGATGCCAAGATTAGGGGATATGGTTGATGTCCCCACATATCTCGCACAAGAATTTGACTGCATCCAGGCAAAAGAGGTTAAATAGTGAATGGCTTCAGAGCCTAGGTGCTGTGGGAGGACTGCCTTTCTTAAAGGGAGTTAACACTCATCTAGCCATTAGTCAATCTCACTTCTGGGTTTATGGGTCAATCTTATTTCTTTCTTCCTCACAGGTAGATGAGATCAGTTGTGTTGAAATGAAGGTTTTGACTACTGGATAATACGAACAAAAACACATAAAAGCACTACTACGCTAGAAGATTGAAGCAAAAAGAAATTTTTTTTTTTTAAACAAAAGATGATAATTCTAGAATGGAGAGCAAGAAAATAACATATTGGGGCTGGGTGTGGTGGCTCACACCTTTAATCCCAGCACTTTGGGAGGCCGAGGCAGGTGGATCACCTGAGGTTGGGTGTTTGAGACCAGCCTGGCTAACGTGGTGAAACCCTGTCTCTCTACTAAAAATACAAAAATTAGCTGGGTGTGGTGGCACATATCTGTAATCCCAGCTACTTGGGAGGCTGAGGCAGGAGAATTGCTTGAACCCGGGAGCCAGAGGTTGCAGTCAGCTGAGATTGCATCACTGCACTCCAGCCTGGCCTGGGCGACAGAGTGAGACTTCGTCCCAAAAAAGAGAGAGAGAGAGAAAGAAAGAGAGAGAGAGAGAGAGAAAGAAAGAGAGAGAGAGAGAGAGAGGAGAGAAAGAGAGAAAGAAAGAAGGAAAGAAAGAAAGAAAGAAAAAAAAAGAAAGAAAAGAAAGAAAGAAAAAGGAAATAACACACTGGGAATCAGAGTCTGTAGTCACATGTTCTACAAAGGTGAGACTCTTGGGGCTGGAGGGGTAGTCAGCTATAGTGAACAGGTAGCATTCCTAGCTCTTCTCACCTGGAAAAAGGAAAAATTATCATATCATTCTCATGATTCCTAGGCTTCTCATATCTTAAAGTTTCCATAATTAGTTAGTTAGATGGTTAGTTTTAAAGCCAAGCTCCTCCTTCTATGACACTTTTTGTTGTTTAAGAATTTGCAATCTGTCCTTGACTCCCTTGCCTGGCAGAGGCTAAGTCCCAGAGAATTGAGTAAAACCGTTGCAATACCTGCCATTGTGTTAGAATTCATTCATTGTTCAGTGAGGATGGGATGGAGGGGAGCAGCCAGCATGGGACTCTGAAGTGAGTTGTAAACAGAGGCCCATGAGGGTGCTCAAGAAGTAGGGGAAGGAAGGGAGAAACAGAAGGGAGCAAGATGTGTAGGAGGGGAAAGGTCAGAGCTTTGAAATAAAAGACTTTGAAGATGCATTTAGTAAATTTTTAAAAACATGGTATTTTTCCCACTGTGGAAATAAAAACTGGTGGCTTATGTTTGGGGGAATGAATAGCAGCATAGAATTGGATAGTGAGTCACTGACTTATCAGGGAGAGTTCAAACACTTGGTGCAATCTGTTTCTGCAATGCCTTATTCTGTCAAAAAAATTAAATGAGGGATTCCTTTCATCACTCTGTCACTGTATCAGCATCTTTCTTGCAAATGCAGAGTATGGTGCATTGACTTACATTGATATTCTCTTCCCCTTTAGGAACTAATGTTCTCTTCTTCTGATTTCCAAGGACACTTGTTTAGTGGTTTTGAGTTTCAATTATCAAAACTCTAAGTTCAAAAGGCAGAATCAATGTCACTGCATAATAGTTCACTAACACGATCCATTTATTTGCAATGCTTAAAAAAGTTCCCCAGAGAACTTAGCAGAGTTTGAGTTTCTATAAGCGGTTGCCTGGCATATCTGATACCTTAGCAGAGCTTTTCATCTTAGCTAATCTCTTCCTGAGATTACTTAACAGTCCATTTGCTTGGTCAAGGGGCTACAATGTCCTGAGTCTCTTAACTATGTGTTGAGGGTGAATGTGAATACTGAAGCAGAAGGCTAAAATGTGAGTTTATTATACTTGATGTTGTTCTCTATTATAATTCCTCAGGCTTATTTAGGAACAAGAAACAAAGTGCAGTAGATGGTCGTATGATTACTATATCCACCCCTCAGCAACCTTAGAAAGTATAGATAGTAATTCTACAATGGCATATGTGCTACAAATTTTATTTTACCCCATACACTTATAGTGACTATGCTTGGGCATCCACTTACATGTCTGTGAACAACTGTTTTTAGCCAAGTGACAGATAGGAAGGATGTTTCTACCCAAGGTGTGTTATTCATAAGAGAACTAATCACTTTTTGTCAAACTTTATGCAAATAAAGCCAGATTAGATTTATTAAGGTGATGAAAGAGAGTAGGGACTTTTTAATGGGTAGCAATGCTGTGCATTATCTAAATGCAATGCAGACGTAATGATGCATTAGAAATGCTGAGAAAATTTAATCAGTGTAGAAAAAATATAATGAAATGGTTGTTTAAACACTGTAAAGCTAATGTTAGAGTAATTACTTCCCATTGAGCAGGGCGTGGAACACATTACCCAGGCTGTTTGATTAGTCATCCTGCCTGCAACATCTGGCTTTTTGATCCATTTTGATTTTAATATAATTTCTAAACTTCCCAATTGAAGTTTTAGAATGAATGAATACATAAAATAACTTCGATAGGAGACAAAGTTTTGACTCACTCATGACAGATTAAAACTACCTGCTACTCACTCACCTTTACCTCTCTGTCATGAAAGAGAACCCCAAATGCCGGGATGGTGGACTTTCTTTTTTTGTTTATTTGTTTGTTTGAGATGGAGTCTTCCTCTGTTGTCCAGGCTGGAGTGCAATGGTGTGATCTTGGCTCACTTGGACTTTCTTGTTTTTAAGATTAGGTGTCAAATATTTAAAATGTGTTGGTTTTCTTTGGGTGGCCTTTCTATTGATATATAGGTGGGAGTAGGGGTGATTTTTAGAACAATTATCATCTTACAGATAGGAAAGGAATGGAAAGAATGGGTCATAAAAACTAATATTTCTGCTTTCTCTTTGTGTAAGTTTACATGTTTCTTGTAGAAAATTTAGAAAGTACCGATAAGAAAAATAAGAAAATACATATCATTCATAATTCTATTTCCCAGAAGTAAACATTATTAATATTTTGGGGAATTTTTTACTAATAACTGATGGTTAATCTACTCTACTCTAATAATTGTACAATTCAGAAATTAGCAGCACTGCAGTTAAGAGAGTAGGAGCTGGAGTTCAGATGACCTGGATCCAAATCCTGACTTCACCTTGAGTAAGTAACTTGATTCTTGCTGCCTCGTTTTCCCCATCTAAAAAATGAAGGTAATAATAATAACTCCTTCATAGCTTTGTTGTGAGAATTAAATGAGATAATATACCCAATGAGCCTAGAAAAAATGCCAAGCACTTAGTAATGGTTGATAAATATTAGCTATTATTACAGCTATTATTATCATGATTGCTGTCTATAAGAATTATATGTGCATATATTTGTATAATTTACCTTTTTCATTTAGCATTATAGTGTATATATCTTTTATGTCAGCAGATGTTCTGTGATATTCTCCTAATGGATACATTGTAGGCCATTATAAGGACTCACTGTATCAGTCTGTTTTCAAGCTACTGATAAATGCATACCTGTGACTGGACAATTTACAAAAGAAAAAGGTTTAATGGACTTACAGTTCCACATGGCTGGGAAAGTCTCACAATCAGGGCAGAAGGTAAAAGGCACATTTCACATGGAGGCAGACAAGAAAAGAGAGCTTGTGCAGGGAAACTCTCATTTGTAAAACCATCAGATCTCATGAGACTTATTCACTATCATGAGAACAGCACAGGAAAGACTTGCCCCCATGATTCAGTTTATCTCCCACTGGGTCCCTCCCACAACATGTGGGAATTCAAGATGAGATTTGGGTGTGGACACAGCCAAACAATATCATTCCACCTGTGGCCCCTCCCAAATCTCATGTCCTCACATTTCAAAAGCAATCATGCCTTCCCAACAGTCCCCCAAAGTCTTAACTCATTTCAGCATTAACTCAAAAGTCCACAGTTCAAAGTCTTATCCAAGACAAGGCAAGTCCCTTCCACCTATAAGCCTATAAAATCAAAAGCAAGTTAGTTACTTTCTAGATACAAGGGGGTACAGGCATTGGGTAAATACATTCTAAATGGGAGAAATTAGCCAAAACAAAGGGGCTACAGGCCCCATGCAAATCTGAAATCCAGCAGGGCAGTCAAATCATAAAGCTCCAAAATGATCTCCTGTGACTGCATGTCTCACATCCATGTCACAATGATGCAAGAGGTGGGTTCCCATGGTCTAGGGCAGCTTCAACCCTGTGGCTTTGTGGGGTACAGCCTCCCTCCTGGCTGCTTTCATGGGCTGGTGTTGAGTATCTGTGGCTTTTCCAGGTGCATGGTGCAAGCTGTCAGTGGATCTACCATTCTGGGGTCTGGAGGATGGTGGCCTTCTTCTCACAGCTCCACTAGGTGGTGTCCCAGTAGGGACTCAGTGTTGGGGCTCTAACGCCACATTTCCCCTCTGCACTGACCTAGCAAAGATTCTCCATGAAAGCCCCACCCCTGCAGCAAAATTCTGCCTGGATATCCAGGCATTTCCATACATCTTCTGAAATCTAGGCAGAGGTTCCCAACCCCCAATTCTTGACATCTGTGTACCCGCAGTCTCAGCATCATATGGAAGCTGCCAAGGCTTGGGACTTGCACCCTCTGAAGCCATGGCCCAAGCTCTATGTTTGCTTCTTTCAGCCATGGCTGGAGCAGCTGGGACGCAGGGCACCAAGTCCCTAGGTTGCAAATAGCATGGGGACCCTGGGCCTGGCCCAGGAAACCACTCTTTCCTCCTAGCCTATGATGGGAGTGGTTGATGTGAAGACCTCCGACATGCCCTGGAGACCTTTTCCCCATTGTCTTGGGGATTAACTTTTGGCTCCTTGTTACGCAAATTTCTCCAGCTGACTGGAATATCTCCTCAGAAAATGGGATTTTATTTTCTATTGTATTTTCTGGCTGCAAATTTTCTGAACTTTTATGCTCTACTTCCCTTATAAAATGGAATGCCTTTACCAGCATCCAAGTCACCTCTTGAATGCTTTGCTGCTTAGAAACTTCTTCCACCAGATACCCTAAATCATCTCTCTCAAGTTCAAAGTTCCATAAATTTCTAGGGTAGGGGCAAAATGACACCAGTCTCTTTGCTAAAACATAACAAGAGTTACCTTTGCTCCAGTTCCCAACAGGTTCCTCAGCTTCATGTGAGACCACTTCAGCCTGGACTTTATTGTCCATATGGCTATCAGCATTTTGGACAAAGCCATTCAACAAGTCTCTAGGAAGTTCCAAACTTTCCCACATTTTCCTGTCTTTTGAGCCCTCCAAACTGTTCCAACCTCTGCCTGTTACCCAGCTCCAAAATCAATTCCACATTTTCAGGTATATTTTTAGCAGTGCTGTGCTCTACTGGTACCAATTTACTGTATTAGTCTGTTTTCATGCTGCTGATAAAGACATATCTGAGACTGGGCAATTTACAAAAGAAAGAGGTTTAATGGACTTACAGTTCCACATGGCTGGGGAGGCCTCACAATTATGACAGAAGGTGAAAGTCATGTCTCACATGGTGGCAGACAAGAGAAGAGAGATTGTGCAGGGGAACTTCCATTTTTAAAATCACCAGATCTCATGAGACTTATTCATTATCATGAAAAAAGCATGGGGAAGACTTACCCCCATGACTCAATTACTTCTCAATGGGTCCCTCCTACAACATGTAGGAATTCAAGATGAGATTTGAGTGGGGACACAGCCAAAACAAATCACTCACAATAGTTTATTTAACTAACCTCTGATTGGTGGGTTTTTGATTGTTTACAATTGTTTGAATTTATAGATGATGTTTCCTTATAAATCATTTTTAGAATGAAATTGATGGTCCAAAGGTGTGAACATTTAATCATTTTGGATATGTATAGGTAAATTGCCTTTTTATTCAACACTGGATGTTATTAGCTCATAAAAAACCTTAATGGCTAGAAAATAATATGTCATGTTTACTTTAATTTGCATTTATTTTTTCCCTTTGTGTGTGGAGTTTCTCTTCTATCAATTCTGTGTTCTACCTCTGTTCCTATATCTTTTGGAGCATTTGTCTTTTACTTTTTGAATTGTTTGCATTTAGAGCTAAAGGAGACTAACTTTTTGCCATATATATTGCAAATATTCCCCCAGGTTTATAGTTTGCTTTTAATCTTGTTTAATTGTTTAATTTGCTTATGTAGATGTTTTAAAAGTTTTATGTAGTCACATTACTCATTATTTTTGTTTAAAATTTCCAGGTTTGGAGTCAAGTTTAGAAAGTTTAGAAAGTCTTTACATGTGTTTTCTGGTAACATTTTTAGAGCTTTGTTTTTGGGAATTTAATCTTTTAAGTCATTTTGACCTTTCTTGTGTAGAGTGAGGCTGAATACTTTTGCTTGCATTTTATATGACAATTTTATGATCTAGCCTTCTTCAGAGAGAATAAGACACACCAGTCCTTCCTCTAGCATGCTTTGTTTAAGGAGAAGTTTTGGGGGGAAAGGAAACACATAATTGGGAGTGCTAGAGGTGGTATGACAATACAGATGTGGCCTATGGCACCTGGCACTGGAAGTATGTGGGTAGTAGAAGGGATGTGTGAAGGTGACTGTGACCCATATAAATATATCCCATCCATCCCAAACAAAATATATCCTCATTCTACTTTCCCACGTCCAGATCCTCAAAATGTCATCGGCAACTCTAATATCATCCCACATAAAAAGAGTGATAAAGGGGGAATTTAAGATCTGGAAAGAACACCAGTCTTAATCGATTGCTGTTAAAAAAAAAGTCTTACTTTTTCAAATTTTACCAAAACATATTGTATTAGTCTACTCTCATGCTGCTATAAAGAACTACCTGAGACTGGGTTATTCATAAACCAAAGAGGCTTAATTGACTTACAGTTCCACATGGCTTGGGAGGCCTCAGGAAACTTACAATCATGGCAGAAGGCAAAAGGGGAAGCAAGGCATGTCTTACATGGTGGCAGGAGAGAGACAGAGAGTGAGCAAAGGGGGAAGTGCCACTTTTAAACCATCAGATCTTGTGAGAACTCACTCACTATCCAGAGAACACCATGGGAGAAACTGCTCCCACAATCCAATCACCTCTCACAGGTCTCTCCCTTGATACATGGGGATTAAAATTTGGGATGAGATTTGGGTGGGGAAACAGAGCCAAACAATATCACATGTGATCTCGTGAATTCACTGCCAACCAAGGCTCTTCCCAGGGATTTGGAAGTGTCCCATGCAAATGAGGGGTGCTGAGGCTTAAGCTTCATCAGCTTCATAGTAAATCTACCTGTGTATCAGATATTCTATTCAAATGTTTAATGTCTTCGTTATTTAATGTTTAAGTCTTGCTTAGAAATGACTTCCGTCATAGTTCTTGAGATGCTAAATAATTTGAATAATTGATAGAGAAAATACATTAGATATCACTCCAAGTGAGTAGGTATTCCCTAATATGCAGGATCTCTTAGTTTTAATTCTTTCTAAAAACTATGTCGAAACATTAGAAAATTTTTTTTGAGCACTGTGAATTATCTCCTTTAGCTTCTCCTTTTTGTGCTTTACTGCTTTTCTCTCTTACAACCTAACTGAACTCTTTTATTAAAAATTGTCCCATTTGGCCTTACATCTTCTAAAAATCAACTTTATTAAGATACAATTCACATACCATACAATTCACTCATTGAAAATATACAATTCAGTGGCTTTATTATATTTACAATATTGTACATCCATCATTGCAATCAATAACTGAACATTTTCATTGCCCCAGAAAGAATTCTAGCATTCCTTATGCATTATTGCCTAAGTCCCTATCACCCCATCCCCTAAGCAACTGATATGGTTTGGCTCTGTGTCCCCACCTAAATCTCACCTTGAATTGTAATAATCCCCACATGTCAGGGGTGGGACCAGGTGGAAGTAATTTGAATCATGGAGGCGGTTTCTCTTATGCTGTTCTCATAATAATGAGTGAGTCTCACGAGATCTGATGGTTTTATACGTGTCTGGCATTCCCCCTGCTTTCACTCATTCTCTCTCCCGCCACCCTGTGAAGAGGTCCCTTTCCCCACGCTTGTTAAGTTTTCTGACGCACCCACAGCCATGCAGAACTATGAGTCAATTAAACCTCTTTTCTTTATAAATTACCCAGTCTCGATGTATTAGTCCATTCTCACGCTGCTATGAAGAAATGCCTGAGATGGGGTAATTTATAAAGAAAAGAGGTTTAATTGTCTCACAGTTCTATGAATGGGGAGGCCTCAGGAAACTTATAATCATGGTGGAAAGGGAAGCAAACATGTCCTTCACATGGCAGTAGGAGAGAGAAGAATGAGAGCCAAGTGAAGGGGGAAGCCCCTTATAAAAACACCAGATCTTGTGAGAACTTACTATCACGAGAATAGCATGGGGAAACTGCCACCGTGATTCAGTTACCTCCCACTGGGCCCCTCCCACTACATGTGGAGATTATGGGAACTACAATTCAAGATGAGATTTGGCTGGGGACACCACCAAACCATATCATTTGGGTATTTCTTCATGGCAGCATGAGAATGGACTAATATGGCAACCATTGATCTACTTGCTGCCTTTTATGGACATTTCATATAAATGAAATCACACAATGTGTGGCCTTTTGTGACTGGCTTCTTTCATTTTGCATAATGTTTTCAAGTTCATCCATGATGTACTTTATTTTTATTGCTGAATAATATTTCATTGTATAGATATGCCACATTTTATTAATCCAATTATCACTTGATGGACATTCAGATTATGTCTACTTTTTGATTATTAATAATGCCGCTATGAACGTTGTGCATACATTTTGTGTAAGTGTATGTTTTCCCTTCTCTTGAGTATATACCTAGGTGTGGAATTGCTGGGTCATAAGGTAACTCTATGTTTAACATTTTGAGAAACTGCCAAACTGTTTTCCGAAGTGACTTCATTATTTCCACATTTCCATTCTTAGTATATTAGGGTTCTGATTTTCACACATCATCATTAATACTTGTTATTGTGTCTTTTTAAAAAAATTATGACTATCCTAGTCAGTGCAAAGTGGTACGCCATTGTGGTTTTGATTTGCATTTTCCCGATGACTAATGCCAAGTTTACTTTGTTAAAATTTTCTCTCTCTTAAAGGTGCCAGCAGAAAAATCTGTACTCTTCTTTCCTTGAGTTTTGTTTTATGTTCTTTCTAAACAGCTGAGAATATTATGTAGTTCAGGGCAGGACAGAGAAACCACTTCATTTATTTCATTCAGGAAGGATTCACTAAAAAGATTTAGACACTTAAAAGGACTGAAAGAGCAGAAGTCAGGGGCTGCCTCTTATCTATTATTTCAATGGTTTAGACTGTAACTGGAATGCAAAGATCAGGAAACTGGTCTGGCTATTGTTTCTGCTGCTGCCACATTACCTGTAATGCTGAGTTCTGGCCACAGACTCTTTGACCCTTTTAGTTAGCATCCAACTTGCATCCAAACTCCAGCTAAGTTCCCTTATGACCTGTTTGAAAATATTGAGGTGGTCCCATCACACTGAATCTATTCTTCTCTTGTCCTTATGAACTATACAGTATTACTTCCCAATTACTGATATAACAGATTATCTCAGACTTAGTGGTTTAAAATAACACAAATGTATTATGTTATAGTTTTGTACTTAATAGTTCTCAATATGCACAGCTTACCCCTTCCTCATCTCCTGAATATGTAACTGAACTCAGGAACAAACCACTCATCACCTGAAAGCCAAAACCTCCAGACAAGCTTTGGTGAAAGGAAAGTTAGCTTTACTGGAGAAGCTGGCAATCCAGGGAAGGCAGTCAACTAGCATTCAAAGATCACCTCTGTCTGAGTTCTGCCTCTGGATCAGAAGTTTTTAAGGAAAATTATTGGAAATGATGATTAAAACATTCTTGTGCACGTGCATAGTCTCAGGCAGGCAGTTAATCATTGCTTTCTTGGTCAATGTGTTTGTGGCCTTCTGCAGGTGCCATCAGCATATTCTTATATATTCTAAATATGCAATCATGTCATCTGCCAACAGAGATAATTTGACTTCCTTTCTTCCTATTTGAATACCCTTTATTTCTTTGTCTTGCCTGATTGCCCTGGCCAAAGGTCGGATGGGTAACCCGACCTTTCTCTCTGGCTGCCCTTAACATTTTTTCCTTTATTTCAACCTTGGTGAATCTGACAATTATGTGTCTTGGGGTTGCTCCTCTCGAGGAGTATCTTTGTGGTGTTCTCTGTATTTCCTGAATTTGAATGCTGGCCTGTCTTGCTAGGTTGGGGAAGTTATCCTGGATAATATTCTGAAGAGTGTTTTCTAACTTGATTCCATTCTCCCTGTCACTTTCAGGTACACCAATCAAATGTAGGTTTGGTCTTTTCACATAGTCCCATGTTTCGTGGAGGCTTTGTTTGTTCCTTTTCATTCTTTTTTCTCTAATCTTGTCTTCGTGCTTTATTTCATTAAGTTGATCTTCAATCTTTGATATCGTTTCTTCCACTTGATCGATTCAGCTATTGTTACTTTTGTATGCTTCATGAAGTTCTCGTGCTGTGGTTTTCAGCTCCATCAGGTCTTTCATGTTCTTCTTTAAACTGGTTATTCTAGTTAGCAGTTCCTGTAACCTTTTTTCAAGGTTCTTAGCTTCCTTGCATTGGGTTACAACATGCTCCTTTAGCTCAGAGGAGTTTGTTATTACCCACCTTCTGAAGCCTGCTCCTGTCAGTTCGTCAAATTCATTCTCTGTCCAGTTTTGTTCCCTTGCTGGCAAGGAGTTGTGATCCTCTGGAGGAGAAGAGCCATTCTGGTTTTTGAAATTTTCAGCCTTTTTCTACTGTTTTTTCCTCATCTTCATAGATTTATCTAACTTTGCTCTTTGATGTTGGTGACCATTGGATGGGGCTTTTGCATGGCCATCCTTTTTGTTGATGTTGATGCTATTGCTTTCTCTTTGTTAGTTTTCCTTCCAACAGTCAGGCCTGTCTTCTATAGGTCTGCTGGAGTTTGCTGGAGGTCCACTCCAGAACCTCTTTGCCTGGGTGTCACCAGTGGAGGCTGCAGAACAGCAAAGATTGCTGCCTGTTCCTTCCTCTGGAAGCTTTTTCTCGATAGGCACCCACCAGATGCCAGCCAGAGCTCTCCTGTATGAGGTGTCTGTCGACTCCTGCTAGGAGGTATCTTTCTGTCAAGAGGCACAGGTGTCAGTAACCCACTTGAGGAGGCTGGCTGTACTTCAGCAGAGCTCAAGTGCTGTGCTGGGAGATCGCTGCTCTCTTCAGAGCTGGCAGTCAGGAGCATTTAAGTCTCAATATATTTTTCTGAATGTCAAATTTTGGTGGGCCTGGCCATGAGGGAACCCACTGTTATTCTAGGGGCATCCCCACTTTTCTAATTATTATTAACAAGAATGGCTTAATATTCATGTGAACTAAACTGATACTTTCATGGTTAGGAGAGAAGTCATTCAGGTATAAAAATACTAGATCTTCCAGGTAGTAGATATATTTGAAAAGACATATCTATTCCAAATATAGTTTGCTGGATCCTCTTCTCACATACCTCTGACAGAGGCTCCCTGACATCATTCCTTAGCCTATAATATGTCTGAGCTTTGTGGTTGAGGTGGAGAAGAAGATGGGTAAGGGAGGAAGGAGACATTTGACTGTCATTGGAATAACATTCATTATTTTAAATCTGGCCAATGAGAACCTCTTTGTAATTAATCTATTCTGTAAATTGTGTTTGAAGTTTGTTTTCTTTAATATTCAAGATATATTGAAAGGTATTCATTGTGAAAAAGTTTTGACACTTGGAAGAACAGACTCAAGAAACTTTTTTTGTAGTAGAATAAAAATACTTACAATGGAAGAGTCTTGAGAGTAGAGTTAATTAGTTATTTTTTAATACAGGGCTTAAAGTGTTCTCACCACACAGGTAAGTTTCAGAAGAGGCATTGTCTGATTGGATGTTTGCCAAGTAGAATGAAGGTAAACTTTGATTCTCTTCTGGGGAAAAATTAATCATGAGGATGTTAAATTTTTTGCCCTAGATTCCATTTTTGTTTTAGGTACTGAATCAGGTTAGAGGAGTATTAGTTTCTAATCTCAAAGAGAATCTACAAACACCTTGGAATTCAGGAGAAAGAAGAATTAAATTAGACACTGGAAGGCAGAGGTGGGAGGCTTCCTTTCCTCTAAGATTTCAGGAATTGCCAAAAGAATCATGCATTTCTTTTAGCAAACACAGATTGAATATTAGAATCAAAAGCAGTTACAAAATTTTGGGATTGGAATAGACTTCAGAATTTATCTAGTCTAGTTTCTTCGTGTTTCTGATGAGGAAGTCTAAAAGTCAGAAGGGTGAAAATTGTCCTCAAGATCATGCAACTTGAATTTTGCCTCTGGTGCACTTGACCCTCTACTGCACTAGGACCTATGTACTGAGGAGGCCAGAAGGGAATTCAGTGGTGTCTCCTTTACATGAAAGCCAGACTGGTGATGCAATTGAGTAGTCAAGCCACT
This sequence comes from Pan paniscus, assembly GCF_029289425.2. Classification (NCBI taxonomy): domain Eukaryota; kingdom Metazoa; phylum Chordata; class Mammalia; order Primates; family Hominidae; genus Pan; species Pan paniscus. The sequence goes on along the minus strand of NC_073253.2, from coordinate 113,981,052 downwards.
CAGAGTAATGACATGATTTAGAAGATTTCACTTTAAGGAAATACCTAAGTATGTTTGCTATCCAAGATTGAAAGTGGAGGCTGACAATAAGTAGAATCAGAATTAGGGTTGTGCCTTAATATGATCTCTCTACAACTTACTAAAGTGTGTAACCCTTTGTTGATTTATGTCTTATAGAGAGTAATTTACATATCAAATCAAAATTTTTAAAAGATACTGCTTGACTAAGTTGTCTATTTTTAGCTTGGCTCTCAGTTTGTCCTGTTTAAACTAGAAGACACCAGAATTTTAGAATTGTGTTCTCTACGAAGTTTTTGTTTATTTGCTTTTCTAATATATGAAGGTAGAAGTTGCTTTTATACAATATGGCTTTCTTTTCAAAGATACCTCACCAACTGGTCCATTACTAGTGTCCGAATGCCACCAATAAAGAGACATTCCTTTGATTAAAACTTTTCTTCTTTTGTTTTTGTTTCAAAATGCACATAACCCTGGAAGGGGTAAATAAAGGAAAAGGGAGTGTGAAAAAACAATTTTCACCTGCTTGACAATTTGCTCTGCGTCCTGATGTTTTGAATACTGGCCTTCAGGCATTGCAAGATCCTGAATTAGTTTTGTTCTCTGTACTTCCATTACTAAAGCAGGTTCCAGTTCTTAAATTACTAGGTTCTTGTGCTTCACAGCATATGTTTCACATGTATTTCTTTGCATATATCAAACACTAATTAGTAGAATATTTTAAAATTAAGTTGCTGGTTGAAACAGAGACTTGAGAATAGAGATCATTTTAAATTTTCACATGTCAGTATTTTAAACAAAGCAGTTAAAATATCTTGGTTAAAAGCACATCATACCTTGAAAGTCAGCATCTGAATAAGAAACATCTTTTCAAATCCTTCTTGTGTTTTCATCTAATGATTCTTACTGTGGTGTAGTGTAGCTAATGCATTGTATCATTTAGTTCCAAGAGTCACAGTGGTTCTTAGGCCTTTTGAAATACTCCATGACAGATTTCAGACTGGATATGTGATGGCTGTTGGTTCCACACCCAAACTTGAAGTTGCAGAATATTCAAATTTTGAGAGATCTAATTCAGAGGATTAGAACTAATAATAATAGTTTATTATTATAGTTTATTATTATTATTTCTAATTATTATTACATGTAATTATTATTATTATCCTCAATACTATTCATTATTTATTTTGGAAACACTTTTCATGATATTCAGTAAATGTGTAGTCCTAGGTTTTAATGTGGCAAAAAATAGAGAATGGGGAGAGGACTCTCTTGCTCTGGGTAGCTGATGTTATGGAAATGCAATGCCAGCCAAGTTCTGCTACCTCAAGAGGAATGATGCCCAGTTCCACTCTTCTTTCATCTATTTTGATCATATTACCCAGGGTTTGAATGTTATTCATGTTATGACTATGACTTTCCCTGGGAAAATGGATGCCATCATTGGGCTTTTCTCTATATCGGTTGCATGCTTTTCTGCAAAGCAGCGGAAGTGAGTCTGGTATAAGTGCAAAGCATTGTATGAAACTGCCCACTAATATTACTCTTCTAGATGTGAAGTATTTTGCCGCCTATAAAAATGTGCTCTCATGCTTTATTTAATTGGATCCTCCATCGACTCTGATAGTTATGTGTTTCAGTTTTTAAAATTTTCATCTTATAGGTGATTAAACTGAGGTTCAGAGAGCTGAAGTGGCTTGCCCAAGATCACTTGGCTATTAAGTGGCAGAGCTGGATCTTGAAGACATGTCTTCTGATGGCTAGTATTATTCTCTCTAACTGATAAAAACGTGTTTCTGAGTTGACCACCCTGACCATATGCTCTAGTAACTCTGCGTTCTGCTTTCAACTTCTAAAGGGCATTGGGGAAAGGCAGAAATGCCACGTGAACTGATACTTCTCTAGATTATTAATAAGATGCTCCATACACTTTTTGGCATCGTATAATAAGTGACAAAACTTTCAGAATTTCTGCAAGTACCTAATGTAGAACCATGGAGAATTTTAGTTTATGGAAGTTAGTCTGCTTGTCCTCTCTTTTATGGTATCATTCTGCAGGGCCAGTTAAAGTGGATTTGGGCCTCAGTGGAAAAAATTGAGATTCTCTCAACAAGACAGAGACTTTGTGCTGAAATGCAAATTGTCAATCAATACCACTTTATCAGGTTTCTGGGTTTCCCCCAAAGTGTGAGTTCCGTACCAATATACAACATCAACATGCAGGTATCATCAAGTCCTGATAATTTGTACTTGCTTCTCTCCTAATTTGTACCTAGGTTATCTCTGGTTCCAGGGACAGTGTATGCTAGGTGTGTTTGTGTATCCTAAAAGACCAAAACATTACTGCATGTTGCTTCCCGTAGTATGCAAAGGAAATCTGCTTTGATTTACACCTGTAGTCGGTACTGCAGCACTTTTAGAATCCCTGACCTGTCCTAAGTCTTAATTCTAGAAGCTCCTTGTTCTTTGTGTCCGCCTGCTAGAGTGGACTGGCAGTGTTTTTTACTTCCAAGTAGACCACAGCTGCAGTGAACTGTTGCTCTTATGTTTCCCCTGTCTGTCACCAGCTTGTGGTCATTTATGACAGCTCCCCAAAGAGCAGCTGCTCAGGTCAGATGTTAGTGAGGTCAATAAAAATAACAAGAAAAATGAAACATTTAAAGGGTCATTGAACTTCTCAAAATGAAACTGTTATGTAATCACAGATTCTATTTTATGGCTCTCATTGGGCTGGAAATGATTCAATGTATGCACATACAATTAAAACTATCAGACAACCTGGGAGAATTGGACAGAGCCTTTTGGATAGAGGCTGTTTTCTCCCATTTTTAGAGTGAAAGGCTGCTCCCTACTCCTTTACATGTATCCACCTTGGGAGACTTATTTCTTTTACTTATGGTCATCTCTCATGTCCTTCAAAAGGTACAAACAAGGTTACCAAAGTCAAATATCGACAGAGGACAATGGGTAACTTGAGTGAGCAGGGTTATCTGAACAGTGGCTGCAGTTGACTACAGAAGGCTGCCACACCCAAAACTGGCAGTGAATCCTCTCATCCAGCAGACCAATGGCCCTTAGTAATGCAGGCCCTGTGTTGTCATATCTTCTGCTTTTTACTCAAATCAGAAGTTGACTTTTACATTTTGTGTGTGTGTGCACGTGCGCTCAGACCAACCGGAACATATCTGTAATATCTGTGGGCCAGGGTTGCTGGTGTGCAACTTCTGGATTTTGCTTTTCTTCAGACTGTAACCTTACCATATAAAATCCCTTTCTGTTTTTCTATTTTCCCTTCTCCCATGGCCATACAGCAGTCATTGATTAAAAGTGCAACAGACAACTAATGTACAAGCACTCTGGACAACATTCTGGCCTTTTCTCACTTACGTTTTTCTCATGCCTGCCTCTGCACATAGCCTAGTTTTACTTTTTAGCCATTTCCTGTTTTACCTGTGGCCTACCCAGATACCTCTCTCTCTGTGAGATCATACCTAGAAAATTCGTAGGTCTCAGACCTGGCAGCTGGTTAAATTTGCCTAGAGTAGCTGGAATTTTTAATCTGAATAAGCTTTTTCTCAACTCTGGAACGCAGAGCCTCTACCGGTTCCAGAACTCAGGGCATTTATCTCTGGTTTTCTCTTATTGTCACATTTTCTTCAGTTCTTCTCTCTCTCTCTTTTTTTTTTTTTAAACTTTTAAGTTCAGGGGTACATGTGGAGGTTTGTTATGTAGGTAAACTTACGTCATGGGGCTTTGCCATACAGATTATTTCATCACTCGGATATTAAGCCTAGTGCTTAATAGTAATTTTTTTCTGATCTTCTGCCTCCTCCAGCCCTCCACAGTCAAGTAGGCCCCAGTGTCTGTTGTTCCCCTCTGTGCCCTTGTGTTCTCATCATTTAGCTTCCACTTATAAGTGAGAACATGTGGCATTTGGTTTTCTGTTCCTTTGTTAGTTTGCTAAGGATAATGGCTTCCAGCTCCATTCATGTCCCTGCAAAGGACATGATCTCATTCTTTTTTATGGCTGCATAGTAATCCATGGTTTATATGTACCGCATTATCTTTTTTTTTTTTTTTTTAAGAGACAGAGTCTCACTTGGTCCATCAGGCTGGAGTGCAGTGGTGCCATCTTGGCTCACTGCAACCTCCATCCCCCAGGCTCAAGAGATTCTTGTGCCTCAGCCTCCCAAGGAGTAGCTGGGATTACAGGTGTGCACCACCATGCCTGGCTAATTTTTGTATTTTTAGAGATGGGGTTTTGCCATTTTGGCCAGACAGGTCTCAAACTCCTGACCTCAAGTGATCTGCCCGCCTCAGCCTCCCAAAGTGCTGGGATTATAGGCATAAGCCACGGCACCCAGCCTCACAGTTTTTTTTTTAATTTTTAAAACATTTTTCCATAGGTTATTGGGGTACAGGTGGTGTTTGGTTACACAAGTAAGTTCTTTAGTGGTGATTTGTGAGATTTTGGTGCACCGATCATCCAAGAAGTATACACTGCACCCTATTTGTAGCCTTTTATCTCTCGCCCCCCTCCCTCCTTCCCCCCAAGTCCCCAAAGTCCATTGTATCATTCTTATGCCTTTGTATCCTCAGAGCTTAGCTCCCACATATCAGTGAGAACATATGATATTTGGTTTTCCATTCCTTCACTTAGAATAATAGTCTCCAGTCTCATCCAGGTCACTGCAAATGCCTTTAATTCATCCTTTTTATGGCTGAGTAGTATTCCATCATAGATAGATAGATATAGATATAGATATAGTTATATATACCACAGTTTCTTTATTGACTCTTTGATTGGTGGACATTTGGGTTGGCTCCATGATTTTGCAGTTGCAAATTTTGCTACTATAAACATGTGTGTGCAAATATCTTTTTCTATAATGGCTTCTTTTCCTCTTGGTAGATACCCAGTAGTGGGATTGCTGGATCAAATGGATAGTTCTACTTTTAGTTCTTTAAGGAATATTCACACTGTTTTCCACAGTGGCTGTACTAGTTTACATTCCCATCAGCAGTGAAGAAGTGTTCCTTGATCACCACATCCATGCCAACATCTACTGTTTTTTGATTTTTTGATTATGGCCATTTTTGCAGAAGTAATGTGGTGTCACATTGTGATTTTGATTTGCATTTCCCTGATCATTAGTGATGTGCAGCATTTTTTCATATGTTTGTTGGCCATTTATCTATCTTCTTTTGATAATTCTGCATTCATCTCCTTAGCCCACTTTTTGATGGGATTTTTTTTTTCTTGATGATTTGTTTGACTTTCATAGTAGATTCTGGATATTAGTCCTTTGTTGGATGTGAAGATTTTCTCCCACTCTGTGGGTTGTCTGTTTACTCTGCTGACTGTTCCTTTTACTGTGCAAAGCCCTACAGTTAATTAAATCCCAGCTATTTATCTTTGTTTTTATTGCATTTGCTTTTGGGTTCTTGGTTATGAAATCCTTGCCTAATTCAGTGTCTAGAAGGGTTTTTCAAATGTTACCTTCTAGAATTTTTATAGTTTTAGGTCTTAGATTTCAGTCCTTAACCCTTCTTGAGTTGATTTTTGTATAAGGTGAGAGACGGGGATCCAGTTTCATTCTCCTACATGTGGCTAGCCAATTATTCCAGCACCATTTGTTGAAAAGGGTGTCCTTTCCCCACTTTATGTTTTTGTTTGCTTTGTTGAAGTTCAGTTGGCTGTAAGTATTTGGGCTTATTTCTGGGTTCTTTATTCTCTTGCATTGGTCTATGTGCCTATTTTTACACCAATACCATGCTGTTTTGGTGACTGTGGCCTTATAGTATAGTTTGAAACCAGGTAGTGTGATGTCTCTAGATTTGTTGTTTTGCTTAGTCTTGCATTGGCTATGTGGGCTCTTTTTTGGTTCCATATGAATTTTAGAATTGTTTTTTCTAACTCTGTGAATAATGATGGTGGTATTTTGATGGGAATTTTGTTGAATTTCTAGATTGCTTTTGGCAGTATGGTCATTTTTACAATATTGATTCTACCCATCCATGAGCGTGGGTTGTGTTTCCATTTGTTTATGTCATCTATAATTTCTTTCAGCGATGTTTTGTAGTTTTCCTTGTGGAGGTCTTTTGCCTCCTTGTTTAGGTATATTCCTAAGTATTTTATTTTATTTTTTGCTGTTATTGTAAAAGGGGTTGAGTTCTTGATTTGATTTTCAGCTTGGTCTGTACGTGTGTAGAAGAGCTACTGATTTGTGTACATTAATATTGTATCCAGAAATTCTGCTGAATTTTTTTTATCAGTTCTAGCAGCTTTCTGGAGGAGTCTTTAGGGTTTTTGAGGAAAATGATCATATAGTGAGCAATCAGTGACAGTTTGACTTCCTCTTTACTGATTTGGATGCCCTTTATTTCTTTCTCGTGTCTGATTGCTCTGGCTAGGACTTCCAGTACTATATTGAAAAGGAGTGGTGAGAGTGGGCATCTTTGTCTTGTTCCAGTTCTCAGAGGAAATGCTTTCAACTTTTCTGCATTCAGTATTATGTTGGCTGTGGGTTTTTCATAGATGGCTTTTATTACATTGAAGTATGTCGCTTGTATGCCGATTTTGCTGAGAGTCTTAATCATAAATGGATGCTGGATTTTGTCAAATGCTTTTTCTGCATCTATTGAGATGATCATGTGATTTTTGTTTGTAATTCTGTTTATGTAGTGTATCACATTTATTGAGTTGTGTATACAGTAAAACCATCCCTGCATCCCTGGTATGAAACCCACTTGATCATGGTGGATTATCTTTTTGATATGTTGCTGGATTTGGTTAGCTAGTGTTTTGTTAAGGATTTATCTATGTTTATCAAAGATATTAGTCTGCAGTTTTCTTTTTCAGTTATGTCCTTTCCTGGTTTTGGTATTAGGGTGATGCTGGCTTCATAGAATGAATTAGGGAGGGTTCCCCCTTTCTCTATCTTGTGGAATAGTGTCAAAAGGGTTGGTACCAATTGTTCTTTGAATGTCTAGTAGAATTCTGCTATGACTTTGTCTGGTCTTGGACTTTTTTGTTGTTGGTGGTAATTTTTTAATTACCATTTCAATCTCACTACTTGTTCTCGGTCTGTTCAGTGTATCTAATTCTTCCTGATTTAAGCTAGAAGAGTTGTATTTTTTCAGGAATTTATCCATCTCTTTGAGGTTTTCTAGTTTATGTGTGTAAAGGTGTTCATAATAGCCTTGAATGATCTTTTGTATTTCTGAGATGTCAGTTGTAATACCTCCTCATTCGTTTATTACTGAAGTTGTTTGTATTTTCTCTATTCTTTTCTTGATTAATCTTGCTAATGATCTATCAATTTTATTTATCTTTTCAAAGAACCAGATTTTTGTCTCATTTATCTTTTGTATATTTTTTGTTTCAATTTCATTCAGTTCTGCTCTGATCTTGGTTATTTCCTTTCTTCTGCTGGGTTTAGGTTTGATTTGTTTTTGTTTTTCTAGTTCCTTGAGATGTGACCTTAGAATGTCAGTGTGTGCTCTTTCAGTCTTTTTGAAGTAGATGTTTAGGGCTATGAACTTTCCTTTTAGCACCACGTTTGCTGTATCCCAGAGGTTTTGATAGGTTGTGTCCCTATTGTCATTCAGTTTGAAGAATTTTTAAATTTCCATCTTGATTTCGTTTTTGATCCAATGCTCATTCTAGAGCAGGTTATTTAATTTCCATGTATTTGCATGGTTTTGAAGGTTCCTTTTGGAATTGATTTCCAGTTTTATTCTAATGTGGTCTGATAGAGTGCTTGATATAATTTCAATTTTCCTAAATTTATTGAGGCTCATTTTTTGGCTTATCATATGGTCTATCTTGGAGAAAGTTCCATGTGATGTTGCATAGAGTGTGTATTCTGCAGTTCTTGGGTAAAATATTCTGTATATGTCTGTTGAGTGCATTTGTTCCACGGTATAGTTTAAATCCATTATTTCTTTGTTGACATTCTGTCTTGATAACCTGTCTAGTGCTGTCAGTGGACTATTGAAGTCCCCCACTATTATTGTGTTGCTGTCCATCTCATTTCTTAGGTCTATTAGTAACTGTTTTATAAATTTGGGATCTCCAGTGTTAAGTGCATATTTAGGATTGTGATGTTTTCCTGTTGGACAAGGTCTTTTACCAGCATATAATGTCCCTTTTTGTCTTTTTTTTAACTGCTGTTGCTTTAAAATTTGTTTTGTTTGATATAAGAATAGCTACCCCTGCTTGCTTTTGGTGTCCATTTGCATGAAATGCCCTTTTCCACCCCTTTGAGTGTACGTGAGTCCTTTTGTATGTGAGTCTCTCAAAGGCAGCAGCTAGTTGGTTGGTGAGTTCTTATCCATTCTGCAGTTCTGTATATTTTAAGTGGAACATTTAGGCCATTTACATTCAATATTAGTATTGAGATATGAGGTACCATTCCATTCATCATGCTGTTTGTTGCCTGTGTACCTTGGTTTTTTGTTATTGCTTTTTAAATTGCATTTTTTTAGGTCCTATGAGATTTATGCTTTAAAGAGGTTATGTTTGGATGTGTTTCCAAGATTTATTTCAAGATTTAGAGCCCCCTTTAGCAGTTTTTGTAGTGGTGGCTTGGCAGTGGCGAATTCTCTCAGCATTTGTTTGTCTGAAGAAGACTGTCTTTCCTTCATATATGATGCTCAGTTTCACTAGATACGAAATTCTTGGCTGATAATTGTTTTGTTTGAGGAGGCTGAAGATAGGGCCCCAGTCCCTTCTAGCTTGTAGGATTTCTGTTGAGAAATCTGCTGTTAATCTGATAGGTTTTCCTTTATAGGTTACCTGGTGCTTTTGTTTTACAGCTCTTAAGATTCTTTCTTTCGTCTTAACTTTAGATAACCTGATGACAGTGTGCCTAGGCTATGATCTTTTTGTAATGAATTTCCCAGTTATTTTTGTGCTTCTTGTACTTGGATGTCTAGGTCTCTAGCAAGGCTAGGGATGTTTTCCTCGATTATTCCCCAAAATATGTTTTCCAAACTTTTAGATATCTCTTCTTCCTCCGGAATGCCGATTATTCTTAGGTTTGGTTGTTTAACATAATCCCAGACTCGAAGGCTGTGTTCATATTTTCTTATTCTTTTTTCTTTGGCTTTGTTGAATTGGGTTAATTTGTTTTTTTATTTTTATTTTTTAATTTATATATATTTTATTATACTTTAAGTTCTAGTGTACATGCGCACAACGTGCAGGTTTGTTATATATGTATACATGTGCCATGTTTGTGTGCTGCCCCCATTAACTCATCATTTACATTAGATGTATCTCCTAATGCTATCCCTCCCCCCTCCCCCCACCCCACAACAGGCCCTGGTGTGTGATGTTCCCCTTCCTGTGTCCAAGTGTTCTCATTGTTCAATTCCCACTTATGAGTAAGAACATGTGGTGTTTGATTTTTTTGTCCTTGCGATAGTTTGCTGAGAATGATGGTTTCCAGCTTCATTCATGTCCCTACAAAGAACATGAACTCATCATTTTTTATGGCTGCATAGTATTCCATGGTGTATATGTGCCACATTTTCTTAATCCAGTCTATTGTTGTTGGACATTTGGGTTGGTTCCAAGTCTTTGCTATTGTGAATAGTGCCACAATAAACATACATGTGCATGTGTCTTTATAGCAGCATGATTTATAATCCTTTGGGTGTATACCCAGTAATGGGATGGCTGGGTCAAATGGTATTTCTAGTTCTAGATCCCTGAGGAATTGCCACACTGACTTCCACAGTGGTTGAACTAGTTTACAGTCCCACCAACAGTGTAAAAGTGTTCCTATTTCTCTACATCCTCTCCAGTACCTGTTGTTTCCTGACTTTTTAATGATCGCCATTCTAACTGATGTGAGATGGTATCTCATTGTGGTTTTGATTTACATTTCTCTGATGGCCAGTGATGGTGAACATTTTTTCATGTGTCTGTTGGCTGCATAAATGTCTTCTTTTGAGAAGTGTCTGTTCATATCCTCGCCCACTTGTTGATGGGGTTGTTTATTTTTTTCTTGTAAATTTGTTTGAGTTCATTGTAGATTCTGGATATTAGCCCTTTTTGTCAGATGAGTAGATTGCAAAAATTTTCTCCCATTTTGTAGGTTGCCTGTTCACTCTGATGGTAGTTTCTTTTGCTGTGCAGAACCTCTTTAGTTTAATTAGATCCCATTTGTCAATTTTGGGCCATTGCTTTTGGTGTTTTAAACATGAAGTCATTGCCCATGCCTATGTCCTGAATAGTATTGCCTAGGTTTTCTCCTAGGGTTTTTATGGTTTTAGATCTAACATTTAAGTCTTTAATCCATCTTGAATTAATTTTTGTATGAGGTGTAAGGAAGGCATCCAGTTTCAGCTTTCTACATATGGCTAGCCAGTTTTCCCAGCACCATTTCTTAAATAGGGAATCCTTTCCCCATTTCTTGTTTTTGTCAGGTTTGTCAAAGATCAGATAGTTGTAGATGTGTGGTATTATTTCTGAGGGCTCTGTTCTGTTCCATTGGTCTATATCTCTGTTTTGGTACCACTACCATGCTGTTTTGGTTACTATAGCCTTGTAGTATAGTTTGAAGTCAGATAGCGTGACACCTCCAGCTTTGTTCTTTTGGCTTAGGATTGACTTGGCAATGTGGGCTCTTTTTTGGTTCCATATGAACTTTAAAGTAGTTTTTCCCATGAATTGGGTTAATTTGAAGACCTTGTCTGCAAGCTCTGAATTTCTTTCTTCTACTTGTTCAGTTCTATTGCTGAGGCTTTCCAGAGCATTTTGCATTTCTATAAGTGTGTCCAGTGTTTCCTGGAATTTTGATTGTTTTTTCATTATTCTATCTATTTTCTTGAATATTTCTCCCTTATTTCTTGTATCTTTTTGTTTGTTTGTTTGTTTTTGTTTTTGTTTTTTTGGATTTCCATGCACTGGGCTTTGCCTTCCCCTGGTGCCTCCCTGATTAGCTTAATAACTAACCTCCTGAATTCTTTTTCAGGTAAATCAGGGATTTCTTCTTGGTTGAATCCATTGCTGGTGAGCTAGTGTGAGTTTTTGGGGGTGTTAAAAAGCCTTGTTTTGTCATATTACCACAGTTGGTTTTCTGGTTCCTTCTCATTTGGGTAGGTTCCGTCAGAGAGAAGGTCTAGGGCTGAAGGCTGTTGTTCAGGTTATTTTGTCCCATGTGATGTTGCCTTGATGTAGTACTCTCCCCCTTTTCCTATGGATGTGGCTTCCTGAGAGCTGAGCTGCAGTGATTGTTATCTCTCTTCTGGGTCTAGCCACCCAGGAAGTCTACCAGGCTCTGGGCTGGTACTGGGGGTTGTCTGCACAGAGTCCTGTGGTGTGAACAATCTATGGGTCTCTCATCCATGGATACCAGTACCTGTTCTGCTGGAGGTGGCAGGGGGGTTAAATTGATTCTGTGAGGGTTCTTAACTTTTGGGCCTAATGTATTCTTATTTTTCTAGTTTCCTGAGGTGCAACATGTTTGAGATTTTTCTTTTTTATATAGGTATTTATTGCTATAGGCTTTCCTCTGCTTTTGTTGCATCTCATAAGTTTTGGTGTGTTGTGTTTCCATTTTTTTCTCTCAAGATATTTTTAAAATTTTCTTTTAATTTCTTCATTGACCCATGGTTATTCAGGAACATGTTAATTTCCATGTATTTGTAAATTTTCTGAAATTCTTCCTGTTTTAGACTTCTAGTTTCATATTATTGTGGTCAGAAAAGATACTTGATATTATTTCAGTCTTTTAAAAATTGTGAAGACTTATCTTGTGATCTAATATATAACCTATCTCACTTTTTCTTAACAGTAAGAAAGTTTTCTTACTTTTTCTTACATTTTTCTTACTTTTACCAGTGAGTTTTATACTTTTCAGATGTTTTTGTATTACTCATTGGCATTCTTTTCTTTTACCTTGAAGAACTACCTTTAGTTCTGTTGGTGATGAACTTCCTCAGGTTTTGTTTCTCTAAGGAAGTCTTTATCTCTCTTCCAACATTTTCTGAAGAACAGCTTTGTTGTGTACTGTTGGATACTGTATAATGGAGGAGAGATTTTTTCCTTAAGCACTTTGAATATATCATACTAGTCTCTCCCAGGCTGTCAAATTTCTGTTAGTCTGTTGCCAGGGAATATTGGAATTCCCTTATATTCTTTTTTTTTTAGATGGAGTCTCACTCTGTTGCCCAGCCTGGAGTGCAGTGGTATGATCTTGGCTCACTGCAAGCAGAATTCCCTAATATTCTATTATAAGGGAATGCTTCTTTTCTCTTGCTGCTTTCAGGATCCTCTCTTTATCTTTGATTTTTGACAGTTTGATTATAATATGTCTTGAGGTAGCCCTGTTTTAATTGGATCTGATTAGAGACTTTTGACCTTTATGTACTTGGATATTTATATTTTTCTCCAGGTTTGGAATGTTTTATTGTATTATTTCTTTAAATAAGCTTTCCATGCCTGTATTTTTCTCTTCTCCATCTTGACTCCTGTGACTTGAAAATGTGCTTTTTTGCATTATGCTAAACAAAATTCTAAAAAAGGGAAAACTCTAATTACTGAAACTGACCAGTGGTTGCTAGGGCCCAAGAATGAGAAAGGGCATTGACCTAAAAAAAACCATGAACAAATTTTTTGCAGTGGTAGAAATGTTTTTTTTTTTTCCTCTCTCTCCCTCATTTTTTTTTTTTTTTTTAGACAGGGTCTTGCTCTGTCACCCAGGCTGGAATTCAGTGGCATGATCACAGCTCACTGCAGCCTCTACTTCCCAGGCTCAAGTGATCCTCCCACCTCAGCCTCCCACATAGCTGGGACCACAGGAACATGCCACCATGCCTGACTAATTTTTAAATTTTTTGCAAAGAGAGGGTCTTGCCATTTTGCCCAGGCTTGTCTTGAACTTCTGGGCTCAAGCAGTTCACCCACCTCAGCCTCCCAAAGTTCTGGGATTATACATGTGAGCCACCATGCCCAGCCTGTTCTCTATCTTAATTGTGGTGGTGTTTACATGACTGCATACATTTCTTAAAGCTCATAGAAATGTATATTAAAATTACTGAATTTTATTTATGTAAATTGTTTTTCAATGAAGCTGATAAAATAAAACTAAGCATAAAAATAAAACTGCTCTTTTGATGTTATGCCATAAATTCTGTAAGATTCCTTCATTTCTTTTTATTCTTTATTCTTTTTTCCCTTTGACTGTATATGTTAAAATAATCCATCTTTGAGTTTACAGATTTTTCCTTTAGCTTGATCATTTCTGTTCTTGATACTGTTTATTGCATTTTTATATCTTTCTTTGTATTTTTCACCTCTAAGATTTATGTTGGGTTTTCATTATTTCATATCTTTGTGAAATTTCTCATTCTGGTCATTTATTATTTTTCTAATTTTCTCGAATTGTTTCTCTGTATTTTATTGAAGTTTGCTGAACTTCCCTAAAACAGTTATTTTAAATTTTTTGTCAACCAGTTTACATATCTCCATTTTAAGGGACAATCCCTGGCACCTTATTTTGTTCATTTGGGTATGCCATGTTTCCTTGATTATTCTTGATCCTATGGCCATTTGTTGATATTTGCTCATTTAAAGAAGTAAGTACTTTTCCAGTGTTTGCAGACTAGCTTTTTCTGGGAAAGCCCTTCAACAGTGAGTCTATCCAGAGAGTCTGAGCAAGCTGTCTGGTGTGGTCCCTAAGCCCAGGACCACTGTGGCTGATGAGGCACTGGGCTGGAATCTTGTGGTTGCTGAGGCTGGTGTGGAGGGAGCTAGGGCATGTCCAAAGGCCATGGCTGAGGAGGCTGGCATAGCACTAGCTTGCACCTGAAGTCTGTGGACACTGGGGCCTGCCTGCCACTGAGGGTTGCCTGAAGCCCAGTGCTGCTCTAATTGGCCAGTGGGTATGTGGACTGGTTTGAACCCACCTCACTGGGGTTGTAGGTTACCACCTGGCACTGGGACAGGTCTGGGGGCTTGGTTTGCAGGTACCAGACTGGAGTCGGGGGTCATGAGGGTCTGCTTGGTGCTGGGTCTTACTGTGGTTGACCTCTTGTTATTGTCCAAGGTAAAGTCTTACCCTCACTTCACTCTCTTTTCCACAGCTAGACAATATCTCTCCCAGTGTTGAGTTGGGAGAAGGGTGATGTGGTTAATGTAAAAGTGTCCTTTCTACCCTTTCCAATGCATCTTTCTTGTTATTTTCCTATAACCAGATACTGCAAAGTCTCCCTTGGTTTCCTTAGCAATTGTGAAGGTATTTTTGTGTATGAATAGTTGTTTAAATTGATATTTCTATGAAGAAGTGATCACTGAAGAGTCCTGTTCTGCCATTCTGCTCTGGCTATTTCCCTACCCAGGAAATATAGAAAGTTTCCAGTACCTTTTAAGGCCCTTCAAAGAGCCCATCCCCCTTTCTTTGGTCTCTCAGTGGTAACCATTATGCTTAATTTTGTGTTTATTATTATTTTGGTTTGTTTAAATATGTAAACATTTGTTCAGTTTTGCAGGTTTTGAACTGTGTCTTTTTTTTTTTTTTTTGCTGGAGTCTCACTCTGGCACCAGGCTGGAGTGCAGTGGTGCAATCTCGGCTCACTGCAACCTCCGACTCCCTGGTTAAAGCAATTGTCCTGCCTCAGCCTCCCGAGTAGCTGAGATTACAGACACACACCACCATGCCCAGCTAATTTTTGTATTTTTTGTAGAGACGGGGTTTCGCCATGTTGGCCAGGATGATCTCGATCTCCTGACTTCATGATCTGCCTGCCTCAGCCTCCCAAACTGCTGGGATTACAGGAATGAGCCACCGTGCCCGGCCTGAACTGTGTAAGTCTTTATACTTATGTATTTCTCTTGACTTACAGTTTTCCTGAATTTACTAGTGTTTTGAGATTTATCTGTGTTGATGAGGCTACCTGTAGTTAATTATTTTCTATTTCTGTATAGTATTTCATTGACGAAAAATTCTACAATTTGTCTTCGCATCTACTGGTGATGGATATTGAAGCCATTTCTTTATTTTCCCTATTACAAATAATGTTATAATGAATTACTCTACAGGTCTTTTGCCATAGCTAGTTAGGAGTAAACTGTATATATATATATATGTGGTAGTAATTGCTAGATTATTTTATACACACACACACACACATGCACACACACATACATATATAAAATACGTGATTTCCCATTTTGGGCAGCAGGGGCTTCAACTCTGCTGGCTGGCAATGCAGAACCAGATCATTCATCACTTTAAACAATGCCAAATTGTTTCCCAAAGCAATTGCAAACATTTGCACTCCCACTAATATATAAATATTTATTGCTTTACATCCTTGCTAACTTTTGGCATTTCTAGAATTTTTTTTATTTTTGCCTGTCTGATGAGCCTAAAATAATATTATTGTGTGGGTCTATTTTTATTTAATGATGTTCAGGTTGAGCATCTTTTCAGGTGCTTGTATTTCCTTTTCTATAAAGGTACTGTTCCTGTCTTGGCCTATTTCCCCACTTTTGTTTTGTATATTCTAGTTGATGTATAAGAGTTCTCTGTGTATTCTAAATAAGAATCCTTTGACAGTTCTGTGTTACAAATTTTCTTTCAGTTTGTAGATTGTCCTTTTACCTGTCTATGGTATCTTTCTGATAATAGCAGTTCTTAATTGCTCTATTTAATTTTGTCAAATATGTTGAGCTTTTCCTTTATGACTTGTGGCTGTGTTTGTTTGTGTGTGTATGTGTGTGTGTGTGTGTGTGTCTGTATGTATGTTTAGAGAAATCTATCCACTGCCAAGATTATATTTTCCTTTTTATGGTACCTATTCCTATCCGATAAGGTGTCCGTCTACCTTGTTCTTCTTCTTTAGGAGCATCTTGACTATTTTTGACCTTTGCTTTTTTATATAAATTGGTTTTATGTTTTCTAGTTTGTTAATTTCTCATCTAGTTACGTTCTATTTATATTTTGGAGTGTAGTTGGAGATTTTTTTTAACCAAATTCTCAAGTCAAATGCTTAATTAATTTTGAGCTTTTCATTTTTTCTAATAAAAGTCCTTAAAGCTATATAATTCTTTCTAAGTAACATATAGCTATATCATAATACTTTATATAATAATTTGATATGTAGAAATTTAAACTTTTCTGGTTTATTTTTAACATGTGTTATTCAAAAGTATGTTTTAAAAATTTCAAACTTATGCATTTTGTTCTATTTATCACTCAGTTATTAACATCTAACATAACGGCATCATAGCCTGAGAATATCCTCTGTATGAAAGCTTTGTGATAATAGATGTCCTGGTTTCATTTCTACTGATTTGTTTTGTGCTTTCTAGTTATCCTTTTCTGTATTTCTTTTTTTTTCCCTTTCTTATCTTCTTTTGGGGTTGTTGTCTTTTTTCTTCTTTCATTTTTCTTCTTCATACTCTAGCTTGAGTATCATTCTATTTTTGTAGAGGTTAACCTATAGAAAATATGGATGTTTAACATTGTCTAAAATGAATGTCTACTCTTCTCTAGAACAATACATTAATCCAAGGATGCTTTAATTTTGCTTATCTCCCATCTGATTCATACTCCATTTTTGGATGGTATTTTAGTCTCTTCTTCTTTTAAACTTTCAGTTTAGACAATACTGTTGTTTTATACAATTATTTAGATTTGCCCACATATATGCCATGTTCTTTTTGAACTATTTCATTTTACATTTCAGACCTTCCTATTGGCATTATTTTTTCTTTCTGCCTCAAGTACATCCTTTAGGATTTCCTTTCAAAAGTGTATATATAGGCAAACTCAGTTTTTGTTTGTCTAAAATATCTGTATTTCACCTGTGATTATTTCAAAGGAGTTTTAAATAAGGCACATAATTTTAGTTTGTGGTTCTATTCTCCTAGAATTTTAAAGATATTGCTTCATTGTCTTCTGTTTTCTATTGTTGGTATTGAAGAGTTTGCTATCAGTTTAATAGTAGGTCCCTTGTAAGTAATCTGTATTTTCTCTCTGGCTCAATATTATATATTCTTTCTCTTTGCAGTCCCCAAGTTTCCCTATGATATATCTAGAAGTGGAGTAAAACAATTCTTATTTTTCTGGTAATTCAATAGAATTCCTGAACCTGAGATTTATTGTCTTATTTCAAATCTGGGAGATTCTCAACCATTCTCTCTTTGTATATTTTATCTCTCTTATTCTTCCTCTTTCCTGGCTGATATCTTAATAGATTACACTAGATTTTATCAGTCTATCCTTCATACTTTTAAACATTTGATTGATTTTTTATTATTCTGTCTATTTCTGCTATTGAAGAAGACATAAATGGAAAGATATCCCATGTTCATGAACTGGAAGTTAATCTGTAGATCATTTTGGGACATATTAACAATTCTTCCAATTCTTTTAATTACTAAAATGTTTATACTACACAAAGCAATCTACAGATTCAATGCAATACCTATCAAGATTTGGATAATCTCTTCATATCTATCTTCTAGCTTGCAAATCTTCTCTTCAGCTGTGTCTAATGTGCTATTGATCTCATGTATAGATTTTAAGTTTTTAATTATTATTTTTTATTTGTTAGTTTTGTTTTCTTCTGATTGTCTTCATTTATTTTATAGTAACTTTCTCTCATATTTAAGTGTCCTCTTTTACATCTTTAAACATTAAATGTACTTATTTTATATCTGAGCTGTCAACTGAAGCTCAAAGTCTCTGGGCTAATTAGATATCCTCTGGATAGAAACCTCCCTCAGAACTCTCCTTACTTTCCTGGATTCAAGCTTTCATTTATTATTTTTTTTCCTCTGATGAGTCATTATTTCATTGCCAGCTCAGTGTTGAATTTTAAAAGATCCTTTTAATATATTATTCAGTATTTTTTGGTTATCATCAGGGGGCTGGGTGGCTGTTTACAGTATCCATTCTACCATACTGTTGGAAATTAAGTCCAGTTATTCCTGTTGTTAAAAATGAGGAAATTCAAGTCCAGAGAGGCCAAATTTCTGCCCCAGTTCACGGAGCTTGAAGGTGTCAGGGTGGAGAATTGCTGACCCCATGCCCATTGCTTTTGTGATTTAATGGCTCTCTGAAGACTTTGTCCATTAAAAGGAATGTGCATAATAAACATACAATTAGAGAAATCACTTTCTATAAGATTTTAAAGCATTTTTTCCTAAATTAAAAGGTTTTTTACAGCTGATTTTCAAATAATCTTTTATTAAGAAAACAGAATAAGCAGGAATAGTGTTTGACTTAGAAACTAACATAGCAGGAATTCACAAACAGCTAAGGGGGATCCAAGTCAATTTTGGGAAGCTTGAAAGTAGCTTTTAATTTTCAAATAACTAGACAAAAATCTTCAGTATAATGTTAGATGATCATTATGTAATTTTGATATTTGTTCCTGGTAAATGAATAGCAAATTATACAAGTATATTATTTATTTATTTATTATGCAAGTATTTTTTTAAAACAAATAACATGGAGATAAATTTTGTGACTTTGAGGAGTACTTCATATTAAAGAATGTATTAGAGGACCCTTTTAGTAAATTTCTGGGTTTAAGGCAAACTTTTATTTCCTTAGACTATTCTGTAAGAATTGATCAGAGCATATGAGGTGAGCAAAGGGGTATAGCCAGTTCCATATTCCTGATGTCTGGGTGCCAGTTGGTACAGTTGATATGGCTGGTATAACCCTATAATATAAAAGGCAATTATAGGATAATTTGAGATGGGAACAGGTGAAGCTCACATAATTTGGAGCTGAGAAGAGATGAGCAAATGGCAGCTATTCCAAGCAGCACTGGCACTGTTACTGTGGTGTTTGGACAGGCATGTCTCCTAATGTGATTTCATTATGCTCAGGTTAAAGACTTGGGCTTTAGATCAACAATGTGCAAATTTGGTTTATCATCTGAGTTCAGAAAAAAGATGACAGAATTCCAGCAGAAGAGCTTCAGCATTTGCCAAGAGCACAAGTAGAAAATTGTTCTTTTTAGATCTCTCACATAACAAAAACTCTGACTAGAAATATGAAGTTTTCTGTATTGAAGAATGAGGAATAGCGAATATTCCAAGAATACTCCTGAAACAATCTTTTTCCTGGGTATGCATCTTTGTGTGATTATATATTTAAATATAAGAGTCAGTCTCCATTTGCTGATTTTATCCCTTCAGTACTTTGTGATTTTTCAGTAATTGTCCTCAAAATGAATGAATTGCAGAGAAATACTCAATGCTAATACTACCCAGCCTTTCCTGTAATCACTGGCACTGCAAAGAATAGGGACCAAATACTACAGCCCGATTTGTCCTTGTCAGAAGAGGAACAATGCTTAGGCCCACAACCCAAACTTATACATGACTCTAAAAAGAGCAATTTGTCAAGCGTTTCATTGGCACAAATTGAAATGAAATGAGGTTTTGGGCTCTTGAGGTCACTTTGCAACAGGAAGAATTCATTATCTAACTATACACAGAGGAAAATGCCTCACAATTGTATTTGCTTGTAAAGGATGAGTGCCCACACATAAAGCCAAAGTGGCAGAAGTCACTTACAAGAAATAAACTACATGAAAGCAGGGACGCAAGTGCCCCTTAGTTATAGCCGCCTACTTTCTCTTTCTGGTTAGGGTTTCTTTGGGGCATATTGCTCAATGCACTGAGGGAAATACTTGCAGAGCTCTTTGTTGTTTATGTAAAATCACTTGCACAAGCCTTGCTAGTTTGTCTGTTGAAAGCACAATGCAGTCTTTTATGTCTTTTCCCCTTGGGGTAAGAGGAGTTCGTTCTCTCTGTATGTTCCATATTATTCTGAGGTGTATATTTTCTCATAAGACCACATTCTTCCTACTATGTGGAGAAGATGCAGTCTTGAATATTGAACAATTCATTGGGTGGTTATTGATGCGGATTGGTTTCAGTTTAAGGAGCAGGGAAAAGGGAAGTATATGTTAAACACATCAATTCTGAGAATAAAAAATTTCAATATATTTATAAATCACTTAGAACAGAGAGTTGATTTTTATGTTTTCAGTTGGTCTGAGCTGAGAAAGGTAACAGAAATCAAAGTCATTTTTAATGAGAGAGAAAAATAGCATGGCTAAAGAGGATGAATTTAAATAGGGACAGATGTGTGGAAGTAGATATAGAGATATGCTTCGTTAATCCCTTCCCACACTTCAACCTTTCCCAAACTCAGATATTTAGAAAAAAGGACTAGAAAGGCTTGCATATCAAGTCCAGTGGCCATTTTTCACTCCGGTTCATTTCCTGTAATCCAATCAAGTCTCCAAGACTTTTAAGTTCTTTCAAAGTTCTTTTCTAATAATGCGGCCTCCCATTTGTCCCTTTTCTCATCTTTTTATGGCTACTATCCTTGACGTGGATTGCAGTGAATCTGCAGATTGCTTTGGATAGTATGGATATTTTAACAATATTAAGTCTTCCAATTTAAGAACGTGAGATGTCTTCCCATTTACTTTTGTCTTTTAAAATTTCTTCCAGCAGCATTTTTTTTTTGGTGGTTTTCAAGTATTGTTACATAGTAGATTAGCACATTTTGTGTGTTGTAGGTTTTTTGGGTGGTGGGTGGTTTTAGACATGATGATGGTGCCCTTCATGGAGATACAGGATACATGAAGAAAGCAGAACGCAGGGCATAGCCAGGAACATTAACCCAGTACTGGCCCTGTTGAATTTCATATCCTAGTATGGCATCTTCAAATGTTCTTGGAAGCAGATATCTGGAGCTAGACATTGATGATGGATAAAACCTTAAGAATGGATAAAGATCCTTGGAGAATGTATATACAGAAAGAAAGAAAAAAAAATCATTTTTTTCATGTTCATTATCCCCAGTGACTAAACTATTTAAATGAGACAGTGTCCCAGCCTGCTAACCCTACTTCTGTGCAATTTGAGTGCAAGCCACAGCAGCCAAGAGGAAAGGAGGAGAGAGAACATTAAAGAGAGAATTCAGACAAGTAGTACCACGTATTAAGGTGGCAAAAGTATGAGTACCTGCTTATTGCCTCCTTCTAGTTGCCTGAAGACCATATTTAGCAATGATGTTTTATTTAGTAAGATCTCATTCTAAAGCCTGTAAGTCATGTGACTCTTCTCATTTTTTTTCAATGACAGAAATAACTGTTGGCTTTGAAAGTTTGGGAGGAAGAGATTGAGATCCCCTTCTCCTTGTTTAATAATCTTCTCATTATTTTCTCTGGTCTCCAATTCATTCGATGGGCCCAAATAATTTCATTAAGGGCTTTTTTTTTTTTTTTTTTTTTTGTCTAATGGGTTCCAGTCTCTTTGTAATACCAGGTGCTATGTTCTGACTCTGTGTCCCCACCCAAATCTCATTTTGAATTGTACTCCCATAATTCCCAGTGTTGTAGTAGGAACACAGTGGGAGATACTTGAATCATGGGGGAAGTTTCCCCCATACTGTTCTCATGGTAGTAAGTAAGTCTCACAAGATCTGATGGTTTTATCAGGAGTTTCCGCTTTTACGTCTTTCTCTTTCTTTCTTTGCCTGCTGCCATCCATGTAAGATGGGACTTGCTCCTCCTTGCCTTCTGCCATGATTGTTAGGCTTCCCCAGCCACATGGAACTAAAAGTCCAATTAAAAATTGCCCAGTCTAGGGTATGTCTTTATCAGTAGTGTGAAAGTGGACTAATACAGTAAATTGGTACTGAGAGTGGGGTGTTGCTGAAAAGTTACCCAAAAATGTGTAAGTGACTTTAGAACTGGGTAACAGGAAGAGGTTGGAACAGTTTAGAGGGATCAGAAGAAGACAGGAAAATGTGGGAAAGTTTGGAATTTCCTAGAGACTTGTTGAATGGCTTTGCCCAAAATGCTGATAGCCATATGGACAATAATGTCCAGGCTGAGATGGTCTCAAATGGAGATGAAGAACTTGTTGGGAACTGGAGCAAAGGTGACTTTTGTTATGTTTTAGCAAGGAGATTGGTGACATTTTGCCCCTGCCCTAGAGATATGTGGAACTTTGAACTTGAGATAGATGATTTAGGGATCTGGCAGAAGAAATTTCTAAGCAGCAACACATTCAAGAGGTGACTTGGGTGCTGTTAAAAAGCATTCAGTTTTAAAAGGGAAACAGAGCATAAAAGTGTGAAAAATTTGCAGCCTGACAATGTGATAGAAAAGAAAATCCCATTTTCTCAGGAGAAATTGAAGCCAAGCCTGCTGCAGAAATTTGCACAAGTAATGAGGAATCAAATGTTAATCCCCAAGACAATGGGGAAAATGTCTCCGGGGCATGTCAGAGGTCTTCACGGCAGCCCCTCCCATCACAGGCCCGGAGGCCTAGGAGGACAAAATAGTTTCATGGGCCTGGCCCAGGGTCCCCAAATTGTGGGCAACCTAGGGAGTTGGTGCCCTGCATCCCAGCTGCTCCAGCCTTGGCTGAAAGGGGCCAACGTAGAGCTCAGGGCATGGCTTCAGATGGTGCAAGACATGAGCCTTGGCAGCTTCCATGTGGTGTTGAGCCTGTAGGTGCACAGAAGTCAAGGATTGAGTTTTGGGAGCCTCCGCCTAGATTTCAGAAGATGTGTGGAAATGCCTGGATACCCAGGCAGAAGTTTGCTGCAGGGGCAGGGCTGTCATGGAGAACCTGTGCTAGGGCAGTATGGAAGGGAAAAGTGGGGTCAGAGCCCCCATGCAGAGTCCCTATGGGGCACTGCCTAGTGGAGCTGTGGGAAAAGGGCCACTGTCCTCCGGAGCCAAGAATGGTAAATCCACTGACAGCTTGCACCTTGCACCGGGAAAAGCCTCAGACACTGAATGCCAGCCCATGAAAGCAGCTGGGAGGGAGGCTGTACCCTGCAAAGCCACAGGCGTGGAGCTGCCAAGACCATGGGAACCCACCTCTTGCATCAGCGTGACCTGGATGTGAGACATGGAGTCAAAGGATATCATTTTGGAGCTTTAAGATTTGACTGCCCCACTGGATTTGGACTTGCATGGGCCCTGTAGCCCCTCCGTTTTGGCCAATTTCTCCCATTTGGAATAGTTGTATTTATCCAGTGTCTGTACCCTCATTGTATCTAGTAAATAACTAGCTTGCTTTTGATTTTATAAGCCCATAGGTGGAAGGGACTTGCCTTGTCTCAGATGAGACTTTTGAGTTAATGCTGAAATGAGTTAAGACTTTGGGGGACCGTCGGGAAGGCATGATTGGTTTTGAAACATGAGGACATGAGATTTGGCAGGGGCCAGGGGCAGAATGATATGGTTTGGCTCTGTGTCCCCACCCAAATCTCATCTTGAATTGTACTCCCATAATTCCCATGTGTTGTGGGAGGGACCCAGTGGGAGATAATTGAATTATGGGGGCTGTTTTTCCCATACTGTTCTCATGGTAGTAAGTCTCATGAGATCTGATGGTTTTATCAGTGGTTTCTGCTTTTGTGTCTTTCTCATTCTTTGTCTGCTGCCATCCGTGCAAGACGGACTTGCTCCTCCTTGCCTTCCACTATGATTGTGAGGCTTCCCCAGCCACATGGAACTATAAGTCCAATTTAACCTCTTTCTTTTGTAAATTGCCCAGTCTGAGGTAAATTGCCCTATCTTTATCAGCAGTGTGAAAATGACTAATACATCATGTAAAACATTAAAAGTGGAATAGATTCTCTCTAGTCTAGATTGATTTAGATGTGACTTGGCATTGAAGGATCCTGGACTGAGTGTGTAGGCAGCTCCCTCATTCAATCAGTGATGTGAGAGATGACTACACAGAGAATGAGTCCCTTCAGCTCCCCCTCACCCCTCCTTCCAAAGGAATGCTGGAATTTCTTAATTCTTAGCATTTTTTGGTTCAATTCTTAGCCCTTTACACTGTTTTCCAATGATTCAGATGTGATTTCAATGTGAAAGGCATGAAAGAGATGTGACAATGATACTCATTTTTCTCATAGCACTTACAATTATGGAATATTATGTTGTATATCTATTTGTTATTAGAATGTAACCTCCATAAAGCCGGGAATTTACTTGTTTTGTTTACTACTTCATTATTTGACCACCCCACTGGATTTGGACTTGCCTGGGCAGGGTTGAGAGTGGTGCCTAGTATTCAACAGTCATTCATTGAAGAGGTATGGTTAGACTATGTATTGGATATGTGCTCATTTTTGGTTTGGAAAATATGGTAACTGTGGCCATGTGATCTTGCATTAAATACATTTTAATAATTTATTTTACAGTTGCTTTGATGATGTTTTCCTAATGTCTTAGTTTACCATTGGTTCTTGGGTCTGCCATTTGATACTGCTATCAGATGTGAAAAGGTAGCTATGTCTTTTTGGCAAATTTGATTTAAACCTCTAATTCATTCTTACTTGCCTGTCCTACAAAGAGAACTTGGTAATTGACAGTTGTATTCAAGTCTTGAAAGAACTCAGAGAGCTGGTGATTAGGAGTGCCTTCTAGCTGTCACTTTGATTTCAGTGGGATTGTACTTCAATGCTTTGCCTAGGAGCACTAGGAGAGAGAGTTTTCCTTTACAGACTCCCTGTAGAAAAACTTCACCAGCATGAAAAAAAAAAGACACCCACTGACTTACTTTTCATCTGGAATTAATGTGATCAGCAATGTCTAAAGATGGTAGATAAGGCATGTTTTCATTTCAATGAAATGAAGATTTTCAAAGCTTTTGAGCTGCTAATCCTTCTCCCTCATTTTTGCTACTTTTTCCTCTTTACTCCAATGCAATCTCTGCATCAAAGCTACATCACTGACATGACCAGAACAATCAGAGGCAAGGTGAACATGCAATGTATGATGACCGAAAACCATTAATCCACAAAGCAGCAGCAGATCTAGGATGGGGTTTGCGGTAATGCCCCATCCTGATTACCAGCACATCAGGAAATGGCATGAAAGGTGACATGTTGGATTATCCAGGGGCTCCTGGCAGCCATGGAACTTGGAACTGTATACTCTTTAATGAGAGGCAAAACTTTTTTTTTTTTAAAGTCACATGCCAGAAAATGGAGGGGATGTGACTGTTTTTTCTGTGGTCAAGACCAGTTTCCATTTATACTTTCACAGTTTTTGGATATAGCTTTACATTGACAACTAAGAGCAGTGCAGCTGAAAGGCTAGAAGATGGGAAAATGCTATGAGAATCAGGTGCTCTAGATTGCTAATTAGGTTAATTTTAGGCAGTGTGGCATGTTTGTAAATAAAATACTGTTATAGTAGAAGAGGTGGCTATAATCTTCCAGCAGAAACAGGCAAACCAAAGTATTATATTGGGAATGCATAGTTGTTTAAATCAACATTAGGCAATTTTGGTCTTCTATATTGTGGAAACTGGGCTATTTAAAATGAGAATACTAACTGAGTGAAAGAAAATGCTAATTCAGAAAATGTTTTAGCCTGTGCATTGTAGAAAATAATCTTTTAGAAAAGTAGCTTGTTTTTAAAAGAATAGGTTAGGGGGACAACCTCTCACTAAATTAAAAAAAAAAAAAAGCATCGTTTTCAGCTGGGAGAGCCAAAGAGGGAGCTTGCTCTGCAGACTTCCTTAGTTTCTCTTCTTCTAATTTTCAGTTCTGGGCCTCAGGAAATCTCAACCTGTTGCTGTACCACTGACTTGGCATGCCACTGACAATACTTAGAGAAAGGAGAGAGAGATGGAGTTAGGAGAGATTCTATTAATATAAAATCTATTCCCTACAGGCAGAAAGCAGATGGCTTTGTCTTGTTTACTTAAAATTCTGTATGGCAGTTTGGAGGCAAAATCTTTATTTGAGCCATCTTCCTAATGAAAAGCCAGGCCTAAGTAAGAGAGGATGTATAGGTTGTGGTAGGAGTCTTAGGGTAAGGAGGTAGTAATGGTTAACCATAGGAGACAGCTGAGTGGAGCAGTTGGGCGAGGAGGTTCTGATGTCATTCTGCTTGTGTCTGTATCCTCGCTATGGGTCCTTGGGTCCTTGGGCAAGTTAGTTGGTGTTCCAGGTTGGATTTTCCAGAAAGCAGACTCCGAGATGAGTTTAGTT
This sequence comes from Pan paniscus, assembly GCF_029289425.2. Classification (NCBI taxonomy): domain Eukaryota; kingdom Metazoa; phylum Chordata; class Mammalia; order Primates; family Hominidae; genus Pan; species Pan paniscus. The sequence continues at coordinate 113,955,010 of NC_073253.2, read as the reverse complement.
TGCATGTCATTTATTTGGGAATGTCCTTGGCCCAATATCTAAGGGAAGGGGAGGACAAAGCAAGATTGGGTAAAGGGCTATTCCAGTGGCCATGCAGTGGGGCTCTGGAGCTGGAATGGCCCTTCAGAATTATTCCAAGTTGAGTGGAATTACCGCCATACTGATCAGTCACTGGAACTGGGTGACTGTGGAAAGGGGTGTGACTGTGAACAAGGGCACTTTGCAGCTGAAGCATTCTGGAGGGTAGGGAACCAAAGGCTTTCCATCTGCTGCTGGGGCAGCAGGTTTTTCAGAGAAGGGGGATCTGGCTGCATAAGCATCCACACTTAGCTTCTCTGGGCCTTAGTTTCTGAAGCATATGTTATTGAGAACTAAATGAGATGATACACATAAAGTGCTTAGAGCTGTGCCTGACATGGAGTAAATATTTAGTGATCACTGTGTACCAAGCACAGGTGAAATTATTTGCCCAGGTCTTATAGGCGGTAAGTAGTGGCCTTGGAACTGAGATCTGACTCACTCCAGTCTGTTTTTAGTCACTACATTAAATACCTTAACATGCTAGAATTCACATCAGTTTGAAGAGGTTTACTTCAGCCTTGTTTGCTCAGTGAATGCATCTCACATAAGAAAGGCCTCCCCAGCCAAGCCTGGCTGCAGGAACTCTCCTTCCCATTGCTGGGCAACAGTGTGTTCTTCCACTTTCCTTCTTCTCTTTCTCTTGACGGACCTCTCCTCCCACCTGTCGCCCCCTTCTCTGGCTTCCTACTGACCTCTAGTGATTGGCTTGGGCATGATTTGGAGCAGGAAGCTGACCTAAGTAGCAAGGATGGAAGGAGGGAGAAGTGAAAACCCTGGACTGCTCTTACAGTCTCCAGGACCACAGCACACTGCCCCTCTCCTGCTATTCCCCATATCCACTTGCCAAGGTTTGATTCTTTACATTTAGTGTCCTATATTAGGTGCAAAAATGAAATGCCCAGAGTATTCTTTATGGAGTGAGCTATTATCTGAACCTTAGATAAATTTTACTTTAGTGTTTTGTGTGTGCATGTGTGTGTGTGTGTGAGTGTGTGCTTTTGTATCAAAAGACCTACCTTTCAGACCTTCTATAGGAAAATCTTTTCCTATCTCCCCAAACTGACATATAAATGAATAAGTTGAACACAGTCTATCTGTAAGTTGTGGCTTCCTCTATTTTCTTCCTCCTTGAACTGCATGTTGAAGAGCCAATGAGATTTATTTTTTGTTTATTATTTTTTCTTCATGCATGCATTGATGGAAAAACCTTTGTAAATAAATTATCATACGCATTGTATTCTAAGGAATGCCATGAAGTAAAAGGAGCTGTATTTTCAAGGAGCTTACAGCCTGGGTCAGGGCTGTATGACATGAAAAGAAGTAGGGTTGAACTTGATGGAATACTTAGTTCTGGATTTGCAGCACAAACTTAAAACTGAACATTTTAAATTATTGATATTAAATGCAACTATATACATTCTACAGATAAGTGAGCAATAGGAATGTAGATCATTTGTGATAGCCAAGCGGACAACTCAATGATGAAATTTACTAGCTGTTATCATTCCTCTCAAAGCCTTCTCTTCATGACTTTCTGGTTCTCATTCACCTCAGAGTACTAGAAGGGAGAGGGCCAAAATTCTATGGCCTTTACTATCTTTTCATTTACTCTTCAACAGGGGAGGAAGAGTGACTTAGTTTCATTTGTATGTTTGGAAACAGATAATGGGCATGGGCTTCCAATCTGTCTTTTCTTTTTAGGCACAGACCTGACTATAGAAAGCCTGAGTTCTCCAACCAGGGGAAAACACTTCCTAGAACTGCGTATATGTGTCTGTCTAAGGATGAACTTCAGGTATGTAAAACTCATTGGCTCAAAAATATAAATCACATTCTCCAATATCAGCTTAATCAGTAAGATGGTGATACTGTGTTTTGGATTCCACCTGTCTTATTCTTGTGTTATTCCTTAATTGATTCAAAGCCTAGGTGGGGATTAGGGATGTCATTTATCAATCTCCACTCATTCCTAAAGATTAGATGTTAGAGTTTCCTAAGGTATTAACTCCATACCCAGACCACTTCACGCTAGATGGAATAGCATTTATTTTTCACAATTCATCGTTGTGAGTGAGTGTGTGTGGTATGTGTGTGTGTTTCTTCTGAAGAGAAACTCTTGGGAGACAAGAATTAGGTAGAAACTGCCTATTTGGGTAGGCCCTCTTCAGTTCAACTAAACAAAACCTTATTAAGCCCTAAGATGGGCTAGATGGTGCACCAGACACAGGGCATAGGCATTAATAGGACATATCCAAGGAGCTTTGGGTCCTACTAAAGATAGTGTCATGAGGGAGGGCAACCCAGGGGTCAGTGTGGAAGAGCAATTGTTCCTTTTCTCTATTTATAATACCGTTACTGAAGGAGCAGTGCTTGAGTTAGGCTGTAGGATTGAGCTTCATCCTGCTAATAAGATTAGTGAAAGGTTATCTGTTGCTCTTCTCCTCACGCCAAGTTTTGTATAGTGGATCAAGTCATTATATTAATTACACAGAGCAGTATAGATAAGAGTTACAGACTATGTGCCCTGGAGCTTGACTGACTAGATTTGTCTCCTTGCTTTCTAGCTGTGTAACTTTGGGAAAGTTGTTTAACTCTTCTGTGTTTCAGATTCCTTATAGAAGAAACAGGGATGATAATACTACCTGCATGGTAGCATTATGCTGAAGATAAGTGAGTTAATACAAACAGAGTGCTGAGAACAGTGCCTGGCACAGAGCGGTTCTCAACAGGTATTAGCTCCTGTTATTATTAACTATTATCAATAATTGGCATGTGGCATGGAAATGGGAAGGAGGGATGATAAAAAGGAGAAGATATACTGGAAAGACAAAAAGGGTAGCTCTTCACAGCTCATTGGAAGGCTTTTGGTCTAAAACTTTCATAAGTCATGGTGGGAACAGCTAAAATAGCAGAAATGGCTTCCACATGCAGAGAGCAAAATCAATTACTGACCAACCTGTTCATTTTACCCCAAGTTTTTGTTTTCCATCTACTTGTCATAGCAGAAAAGCTTGCTGTCTGTCATCAGTGTCAATGTGGCGGGGAGAGGTAGAGTGTTTTGCAGCTTTCACCAAATCCTACTTGTTTGGGATGAGCAGTGAGATAGGAAGCCAAGCCCTAGTGTTTTCTTATTCACTTGAGAGCTGTAGATATTTATTTCAAATGCTCATTCTGACTGTGTTTGAAAAGTTGGACAAAACGCTCATCAGCGAATTAAAAAAGCATTTATTAAATGCCCACTAGGTACATAGATGAATTCTAGGAACTTGCATAGTTACTGTATAGTTTAACCTCATAAAAATCATTTGAGGGGATTACCCTGACTGGGTCATTACATATGGTTTGCATGTATCAAAGTATCAGCTGGGCATGGTGGCTCATGCCTATAAGCCTAATGATTAAGGAGACTGAAAAGGGGCGATCCCTTAAGCCCAGGAGTTCAAGGCTGCAGTCAGCTATGATTGCACCACTGCACTCCAGTCTGGGTGATGGAGTAAGAGCCTGTCTTTTAAGAAAAATCACATGCATCCCATAAGTACTCAAAAATATGTACATCTATTATCTATCAATTTTAAAAAGAAGGTTTTTTAAGCATATAGATTTTTCTCTGATACCTAGTTAGGAAAAATTTAAAGTAGCCTATCTATCCTAAACCCCACCCCCCAAAATCATTTGAGGTAAATATTGTTATTTTGGTTTTCCAGGTGAGGAAATCAAAGTTTAGACAGATAATGTGTTTTTCCAAAGACATTGAAATAGAGCTTGCTGGAATTTGAGTTCAGGTCTTCTGAAAATGTATTAAAATTTACACAGATTTATTGAGGTCATTAGCAAATTGTCTACTCCCTTTATGAACTTTATGAAATTTTAGAAGTACAGGAAATCATAAAGAATAAAATCAAAATCATCTATAATATCACAACTCAGAAATAGCTACTGTTTAAATTTTGGAGTGTTTTTATCTAATTTTAATGCATAGGTATATGTCGATTTTTTTCTCCAAAGAAAACTTCTGGGCCGGGCACGGTGGCTCATGCCTGTAATCCCAGCACTTTGGGAGGCCGAGGTGGGTGGATCATGAGGTCAGGAGATCGAGACCATCCTGGCTAACACGGTGAAACCCTGTCTCTACTAAAAATACAAAAAATTAGCCGGGTGCGGTGGCGGGCGCCTGTAGTCCCAGCTACTCGGGAGACTGAGGCAGGAGAATGGCATGAACCCGGGAGGCGGAGCTTGTAGTGAGCCTAGATAGCGCCACTGCAGTCAGGCCTGGGTGAAAGAGCAAGACTCCGTCTCAAAAAAAAAAGAAAACTTCTGCTATCTATGTTATTTAAAAACCCCCCTTTAAACAATATGTTATGAGGACTTTTTATATTCTTAAATAGTCTTCCAAAACCTGATTTTAAATTGCTGCTTTTCATAATGGGGATGAAAAAAATCCTTATTGTTCATATTTATGTTTTAAATTTTCCCCTGTCTTAAACAATGATGCACTCAACATCTTTGTTCATAATTCTTTTTGCGTATCTCTAATTATTCCCTTAGATTTCCGGAAGAATAATTACTGCATAAGAGTTTGTTCCACTTATTGATTGCTGTTTAACAAACTGACCCAAAACTTAGTGACATAAAACAACTACCACTTTATTAAGCCCATGGATACTGTGGGTTAAAAATTCAGAAAGAGCACAGTAGGGATGATTGTTCTCTGCTCCATGATGCTGGGACCTCAGCTGATAAGACGCCAAGACTGGGCTTAGCTAGGACTGTCGACTGTTGTTCCTAGATATGGCCTCTCTGTATAATTGTACTTAGGCAATGGCTCAGGGCTCCAAGAGTGAGGAGTCCAGTGGTGCGAGGCAGAGGTTCATGGGCTGTATCAACTAACCTTAGAGGTCTTGTGGTATCACTTTTGCCGTACTCTGTTGGTCAAGGCAGTCACAATCACACCTCAGTTCATACGGAAGGGATGCAGACGCCACTACTTAATGTGAAGAGTACCAAAGAATTTATAGCCATGTTTTAAACTACCATAGAGGATATAAACCACTTTCAGGATTTTGACATACATTATCAAATTGCCCCTAGAAATATAAAAATCAACACTTCTTCCAGTGGTGGCTGATAGTACACTCTCACCTATACTGGATGTTATAACTTTGAGAGATAGTCGTTAATTTGATAGGTAAAAGATAGCATATCATGTCATTTTAATTTTCAAATATTTGAGTACTAGTGAGATTTTACATGAATTTTTGTTCACTTGTCAAAATTTTATGTGGATTTTCTATTTTTTGCTTATTTCTCCATTAGAGTAGTCATCTTTTTCTCATTAACTGGTAGGTGTTGTTTACATGGTAAGACTAAGTCAAGGTGTTCTGACTTAAATTGAGTTATTTCACCACTACCCTTTAGCAGCTCTAATCAATATACATTTTTAGTACTAATGATGTATAAGATACTCTTAACTTGTAATCCCAATTCTGCCTTTTCCAAACTGTGACTTGGACAATTTAATAAAGCCTTTGGACCTTTGTTTCCTCCCCTGTAATAGTGGTTAATAATATTCCCATTTCGTTGGTTATTTTGAGTACTCAGTAATGTCCATGCAAATGCTTCAAAGAAGGCTTATTACATGCAAAGTGTCCAATAAATGTTAGTGGTTATTCTTCATATTATTGCTGTCACCATACCTGGATATTTGTGAGTATTTTAGCAATTATCTAATTATTGCCCAATTTGCAACTATATGAATCTGCTAGTCATGTCAAAATCATCTGGCTTTTGAATTTGAAAAAGCTGTGGTTGTTCTGAAAAAAGTTTTATCTCTTGCTTATTATTATAACTTGGTTCTCAAGTTTCCCAAAGGAGGTAAGTCACTTACAACGCAGGGTGGGCTGGGGAACATGGTTGTAGGGGCAACTTAGTTAATGGATGAGACACTTGGCAGTAATCACTACCCTCAATTGCCTTGCCAAAATAATTAGAAAGAGAGGAGGAAATAACTCATTTCTTTGTGAAACTCCTGAGACAAAACTAAATTTGATGGCATTTCCTCCGCCTATTTGATTTTTTTTCCATTCAATCACACTGATTGAGCACAGAATCAAGCCTTATAGAGCACATTGTAGAGTAACAATGATGAAAGAAAAATAAAACCGTCTTCTTTAGGAGGATAAATCCCAAAGGGCTTGCCTTGCTTTGACTTGGGAGAGGCTGTTGAAACAAAAGGCCAGGGGCCTGGGTCTGAAAGGAACCTAGGCAGGGCTCAGCCCCCAGGCTGGAATTACCTGGAATTGTGTGCCTTCTTCCCAATGTCGAATAGCTTCCCTGGGCTCCTTCCTTCTGGAGCCTCATGGTGGTAGTGTTGGAGCACCATGCATTGATGTATGGAAGTAGTGGGGTGGGGCCTGGCTGGCTCTATCCCCACCACCCTGGGGGCATTGAACATGTGTTGTCTCCAAAGAGGGCTTCCCTGGCCTCCAGCCCAGCTGTCCCTTTGTGATAACCACCATTGCTAATATTCTGGTGATGAGCCACTTTGGTCCCTGCCTCACCGCTTCTGATCACTCTGTGAAATATGAGTTGGGGGAGTTTTCTGTGACAAATGCCTGCTTGACTGAGTCCCTATTCAGGCATCCGGTATCAGCTCTTGCCGCAGACAACCCTTTCAGCCCTGCCAGCCAGACAGTGACAGATTCAGCCTCCTGCTCAGACTGTCAGGGGAGTCTCCCTTTCAGGCCCCGGCTTGTCACAGGAACGCCTGGCCAAATCCTGCCAGGGCTCTGGGCTGCACCTGTGATTCCAAATGTCAGTGGGCTTGAGTGCCAGGCACTTTCCACCTCTCTTCCTGTCAAGGTCAGCTGGCCGTGGTGAGGGAGGGGGAACTCCTGAGTCCAGGCTGGCGTGTCTCTTTTGTCCTTTGCCCTGCATCAGAAGACAGATCTTTCAATACCAAGGGTCCCTGGACTTGTCGAAGAAAGCATTGAGGAGATCTTGGGTAAAATTTCTCCCTGGAGATCATTAGTCCAGGCAAATTTACTTCTCTGAAATGTCCTTTCCAAGTTCTCCTTAGCTTTATTTTGTTGGTGTTTGGTGAATACAAAGTGAAGGAGAACAAAACCAGTTATGGGTGTTAATGAAGAAGTGGCTCACGTTCATGACCACTTTTGAGATTCTGCCAGGGTCAGCCATGTGGTGATCATCATGATGATTTATAAATCAGAAGTTGCAACCTGATGGTCCATGGACTGAATTTGGCACAAATGATTCTTATTTGGCCTACAGGGTGTGTTTGTTTTTAATCAAACTTGATGCTAATGTTTAGAATTCAGAAAATTTCACAAACAACTTCTGGCTTCTCTTCAAAAACTAAAAGCTCTAGCATCATTGGGCTTGCATCCTTGCATGGAGACAGTTTGGGTAAACCAAGTTGTTGCCACTGCTCGCTTTAGAGTTTGCCATCATTCTCATCTTTTCGTACTGTTATGCCCAAGCTGCTTCTCTTATTTCTATTACAGGGATGATCCCTGTAGATATTTGAGTTGGTGATCCCTGGCACAAACACTGTGCTTCATTTCTGCACTCAATCTTGAATGAACTTTATAGTAAGTTCACCCCTTCCACCCCACCACTACTAGGATTTTCAAGATTTAAATGCAGTAAATAACAGGAAAGAAGAAAAATCGTGGATTTGCTGATATGTGAGGACTGTAGTTCAGCATTGCTAACTCTTAGCTCTTGACCTTAGACAAATGTTCCGTAAGTGACAAACCTCATGACAAGTTTTGGTGTTGCTACTGAGAGGGGAAAAGAAACACATTAGTTGAGACCCATTACATTATCTCATTTGAAATCTTTATAAAAACCTGTCCAGGTCAATGATATGGTTTCTTTTATACAAACAAGGAAATGGGGATTAGAGTTAAGAAAGCTTCTCAATTTTTTAAAGCTGAAAATTAAGGGAACCAAGACTCATATTTATTCCAAAGTCCTTGCTGTTCTCCACAGCAAACTGCCCCACTCAATGGAATTCCATGACATCTATTTAGGCTTAAATTCAGGTATTGCTAAAGAGGCAAAGTGTACCAGCCTCATTAAACAGACTGCATTTGGACTTTAGCATCTTTTATAATTAAGGAAAAAGAAAAAGCTGTACTTACCGCAAGGACTCGTTTTTCCTTAAGATAATTTTTTTAACCCACATGATTTTCAGATCAAATGGTGCTTTATTGATCCCAACAATGAAAATAAGAGCAAACTTTTATAGAGCACTTACTATGTATTCATATATTACTTTATTTAACTCTCTCAGCAACCATCTTGGGCAGGTATAGTTATTATCCATATTTTAAGGATGAGGAAACTGAGGCACAGAGAGATAATGCTGAGAGACATGAACAGACTGCTTGACAAACTAGCTATTAGGTAGATTGATATCATAACTGTAAAGGCAGCTTATGTTTCCAACTTTCTGACCAATTTCTGGTGAATATTGACCAAGATATTGGAGATACTCTAGTCATTGTCTTTCTGCAGTCTATACTTAGCATTCGCCTGTTCTCCAAGGTCATGCTGGAAAAACCCCTGGAGGACTGGTTTGCCCAAATAGAAATCTTAAAAGTGTTTCCATAAATGACAATTTAGGAAGGCCATTAGTAGTAAATAAAAAAATAAATTTCTGTAAATACATTTTTTTCAAAGTGGTTGATATGTGCTATAGAAATTGTCTGAATTTTCATATACAATGAGTTTTATTGACTGCGAGAAAAAGTTTTGGATGCTCTAACTCCACTGTGTTAGGTTTGCTGTTTTAACTTTGCATAGCTGGGGTTAGTTTAAATATTTGAATGAAAAGCATTTCTCTATCCTTACCACTGAGGGACCATAAGGGGTCACATTGCCCTGCCTGAATTGGAGAAGTCACCTCAAATAGATTGGCAGAACTAGTTCCTGATGCCTGTTTTTGAAAAAGAGTTCCTTGTCGCAATTTTCTCTTAGCAATTGCAGGTTGGCCTATGTCTTATGGAGCCCAGGATCGAGTGACTGCTCTAGCCCTTGACTATCAGAGAGAGCATGTAAGCAACAGTTATATCATCCTGCTTTTTCTGTCACTCCTTCTCACATTTCTGGACCAATCTGAGTTCTAAGAGGTGTCCATAATGCTTGGGTGCATACAACCATACCATTGGCTACTGTACATTCCTTTGTAGGAACCAAAGTGTTCTTGTTTTGGGGGTAATTAGGTAGAAAACAACCTGAACAATTCATGGCTAAAGCTTATAAACCTCTCACTACAGATTTGACTGGCAGCGTCTGATATACTGTCCTTCTCTTCTCCTCTTAAGAGACATAATGGATTAGAATCAGCAGAAAAGCTACACTTGCACTAAATCTCATCTTCAGAAAAACTATGCTTACTCTAGGTCCCATCTCAGCTGGTTTACTGAAAGCCAGGGCTGAACTCTGTACTTTTTGTACTATTACCTGCCATGTTTCCTGTTCTACTTTTCAGTGTTCCCAGGATTAGTCTTGGACTTTTTGTTCTTGCTTCCTTTCTATTCCCTCTCAGGATGATTTTATTTAAAATCTGTAGCTATCTCTTAAAGGTGTTGACTCTTAAAGAAGACAACCTCAGATTGCATGTGTCCCCTGACCTGGAGTCCTATATACTCTCTGCTGGTAGAACCCATCCCTTTGGATGTTCCTTTGGCTTCTCAAAATCAACAGGCTTTAAACCAAGCTTATTACCTGCCTTACTGTCTCACCTACTCTTCTTTCTGTTTTCTGCAGTGGGTATCAAACTTCAGCATGTGTAAATTCTGACTCATTAAGTTCTAGAATGGGGCAAGGAATTGACATTGTTTGCACATATCTCTAGTGATTCTGATGTCTGCGGTCCATGTGCAACACTAACAAAGGCAATGTGGTGAATGTGCTTGTCTCCATCTGGTCACATAAGCTAGAAATCTTAGAATCACCCTGGACTCCTCTTCTCTCTCAACCCACGTCCAAAGGTCTACTGTGTCCTATTGATTGTCCTTCTTTTTTGTGTCCTAAATCAGTCCCTTTCTCCCTATTTCCACTGCTGCTTTCTTCATTCTATTCTAGGTCATCTCAACCTACTCCTTCTTTCTCCTTGGCTTAATCTTGCCTCCTCCTATCTTCTTTCTACCATACCAGCGGAGTGATCTTTCCAAAATGCAAATATCATATGGCTACTATACGTCCCAAAGTTCTCAATGACTCTATTTTAGAGGATAAAGGCCAAACTTCTTAGTATGGCATATTAGGTCATTGGTAATCAGGCCCCAGCATTTGCGTCTAGCTTCACCTCTTTGTCAGTCCCTCATTTCAACATACACTCCAGGAACATCAGAATATCTTTAAGCCTGGGCATGTTTTAGTCCTGTATTCTCCATGCTGTTGCATAGGCTGATCCTTTTGCTTCAATTACTGTTCCTCTTCTTTGGCTGGCTAGATTTTACTCTGTCATACAGTGAATCAAGTCAAACATTTCCACTTTGGGGAAGCCTTCTATGACCTTTGCTGGCTGAATTAAAGATTTCTCTATAGAACTAGAACTCTGTGTCTGTGGATATTACATAGTTTTGATTTTATTGTTTTACTTTTTTTCAAGCTAGAATATGATTTTCTTGAAAGCTTTGACTGTGTTTTTAATCTCTGTATGCATAGTACCTACCTCAGTGCCTGGTGTTTAGTAGGCGTTTCAAAGATGTTTGAGAATGAATGGCCAAATGTTTTCAAACAACTTGGTAAGATGTTAGCCACATTAGGATTCAAAATCAAGAGGAATGTCCTTCTGTCATGGCACTTGCAACATCAGTGGCTCTCATATCTTAGGGAGGTGTATGTGAAGATCAGCTTATTACCTAGTTGCCTTTTCCAGTGTTCATTTACCAGATTCAAGTTCCTGGGGTGAGCAAAGAAAGCTGGTGTTCCACTGCTAAAATCAAAAGTCAAGCCTGGCCTCCAAGGTGATTTTAAGATGTGGACGTCAAGCCTAATTTGTACCAAATCAAATGGAAATTTCAAGGAAGCTGCTTTCAACTCAATATAAGCAGTTGGGTTGTCTAGAGCTAGGGAGTGGCAAACAAACTTCTTGCCACTAGAACTCACACAGAAGCGAGGATATTGTAAAAGCGATTCCTGCTTTGGGTGGGAGTCTGGGAGTAAATGACTAACTTGGTTGTGAAAATATTGTTGTAAGCATCTCTAGGATATCCTGTTTCTTATTAAGCATGGTCAATCAGCCAGCATTCAACAGGCATTTATTAAGCAATTGTAAAGACTCTGTAATTGTATAGAAATAAACAGTACACTGTCCTTGTCACAAAGAGACCAGCGTGTAAACATACAACTTAGCCTTTAGAAGTCTTGTGCTGGCAATTTATCAAAATTCTCTTTCACATCAAAAGAATAAGAACAGAGAGTTGAGAATCAGTATGAAAGAAACTTCTGTTTCCTGTTGTGAAACAAAAATTCCCTAAGGGGAGGTGACATCTGTAATGTTTTAAGTGAGGCACACCTCATCCTGCGTTTTTTTTTTTAAGAAGAGTATTTCAGAGGGAAGACATGTTCGATTGGTTATGATAAAGGTGCTCCTAGAAAAGACCATGTTCACAGAACAAGAAAGCTGGTGTGGGTTCTGTCCATGGAACAGGAAAGCCAGGTGGCCTTTTGGTGGAGGGCACTATGGGAGGAGCTGCCTCAATGTAGAACTAGTCTTGGGAGAGTCCAGGGAGCAGGGTCAGTGTCTTTCTGTGGGCAGCCCCAACAGAACTATGTGATCAAATGAGGATGGAATTCAGCATGAAAACCACAGCACAAAGAAGGGGGTACATAGCAGGATATCTTTGGTTAATAGAGAATTGCCTCATCTGTAAGTGAATCCTATTTTAGATTTTAAAACAAAAAAATGTTCTAAACAAAAGAAGTTTAAAACAAAAGAAGTTAGTTTAGGAGCAGGACATTTCTAAGCATTTCCAGTGTTGTTGTCTCCTAAGGGAAGCTGTTTTCCAAGTGACCATGGGTACTTTGATGATGGAAGGCAAAAAACTTCCGTTTGCCTGCAACTGGGCCAAAAGGGATGGACGATGCTGTAGCCCCTTGCTAGGGAGCAAGAGAGCCAAAGGAGTGGAAGTAGGGTTCTTCTGAACTCAGGAAAACTCTCAAAAAGAGATTATTTTGAAAGGTGGAACTTTTAAAAAAAATTGATAATGAATTTTAACTCTCATTCTTGTCAATACAAGAGGATGGGAGTTGGCTCAATGGAATCCTACAGAACACTATTAAGGGCAATAACTTCCGACTTCCTGCTGAATCCAGAGGGCAGCATAATATTACTCATTCTGTCACTCAACCAGCTAGTGCCTAACAATCAGGGGCCTCTGATTGTTCACCCACTGCCTAGTATCAGGGGCACTTACCTCCCTCTGCTCTCAGGTCACTGCAACTGCGAAAGAATCTGGGAGTTGAATTCAGCTTCCAGATGAATTATTTGTAAAATACAATCCATTCAATTTAAAGAATTTGCAGCAATTTGGATTATAACATACAATTAAAATAAATCTCCAGCCAGGACGTGGTGGCTCACACCTGTAATCCCAGCACTCGGGGAGGCTGAGGCAGGAGGATTGCTTGAATTCAGGAGTTCAAGACCAGCCTGGGCAACATAGCATGACCTCATGTCTACTAAAAATAAAAAAAGCTGGCAGGGTACTTTTTTGGTGGTAGTGTACACCTGTAGTCCCAGCTAATTAGGAGGCTGAGGCGGGAGGACCACTTGAGCCTGAAAGATTGAGGCTGCAGTGAGCTATGATTGCACCACTGCACTCCAGTCTGACTGACAGAACAAGACCCTGTCTCAGAGAAATTATGAATAAATAAATAACTGAACCTCCATAGGAAGCAAATGTGGTATTAGGAATTTGTTATTGTCCTACAGATAATAGTCACAAATCAACTTGTCACAAATTACTCAATAAATCCTACAATAGAACTTAGAGGGAGAGCCAAAGATTTCTCTTGCTACTCTTTAGTATGTTAAAATATAAAGGGGTTTTGAGGGTACTATGATGGCATAACAGCCTGATGCTCCTTGTCCATTCTTTCAACATGGAGCAAGAAGAACTTGAAAGAATTACATGGACTCCTTAGAGCGTGTGTCTATGCAATATGATATACCGGGCAGAATAGGTTCAAGATGAGGTTTCTCCTAGAGAAAACACTACCACTGTGCTACTGAATTTTGGTCTGATTTGAGGATAGAGCTTAAGGATCCTATTGTGAAATAAAAAATTATCCTATTAATGATAGATTCTTTAAGTTTTTGGTGTCTGTATGAGCTCTTGCAGGGGAATTTAGGGACATGAGTTTTTCACTCAGGCTGGGATTTCATTTGCCAACCAAACTATCACTTACCTTCTCTGGACTCCAGTTCCTTTATCTCTAAAGGCAAGAGGGTTGAATTGGATGCTTTATTAGATATCTTCTTGATCTAAAACTTAGTTATAGGAAAGTTCTTTACTCATTTTTGATGCTGATTCACTTAGCTGTCATACATTCATCTGATAGATATTTAAGGCTACATACTTATTTGTCAGGCACTATGCTAGGTTAAAGGAGAAGTCTATAATGGTGAATAGCACAGTCATACTTCCAAGGACCTCAAAATACAATGTGTATGTGGAGAGTGCGGAGCAATAATTAATAAAATAAATAGCAAGCATAATATAATGCAATGCACAATAATCTATGGGAAGTTTAAAGTGCTTTGGAAACTCGAACGAGGGATAGCTTACTTAGTCTTTGGAAGTGGAGCAGATAAAGATGGCTTCTTGGAGAAAATGACATTTAAATTGAGCCCTGAAAGGGTTCTGCTGTGCAAGAGAATGAGGAGTTAGAGCTGTAGAGCAGGTTATATTCAGAGGAAGGCATTTGCACAAAGGCTTAAGGGTGGGGGAGCAAAAAAGAATATCAGCAATGTGCTTATGAAGCTGGAGGGAATTCAGCATGGAAAACACATCATAGAGAAGGGTGGGGGTATAGCAGGAGACAATTGAAAGTGGAGTGAGGGCAGGTCATGCAGTGAGGCAGGGAGTTTGGATCTTACTTTGAAAATTGGTGGGGAAATGGGAGCTGTTGAAGCAGGGGAGTGAAGTGATCAGTGCTTTGTTTTAGAAAGATCTTTGGCTGCAATGTTTAGAAGGGGTTAGGGGCAGGGGCTTTGGCTTGGCTGGGCAACTCTGAGCTGGAGGGTGACACCAGTGAAGATGCTTTCATTTTTTGACAAGGCCACCAGCTGTGTAATTGGAGGAGTTTTCCAGGCTAGTGGATGTGGAGATCCTGAGGCTGCGAGCTAGGAGTGACTAATGAGAAGGTACCAGATGCTGCTCTCTAGACTTGGGCCCCCTCTGTGAACACCTCAGCAGGCCAGAGAGGAGCTGCTCGCTGCTTCTTCTAACCTGGGCACTAACTGAGTTGAGCCTCCCATCCAGATTGGGGCTGGCATTTGCAGCCTCACCAGGAGCAGAGAAAGAAGAGCCAACTCCCTTGCAGGCAGATAGGAAGGAGCTGAGGCTCCACAGGACACTATCAGTCAGGATTTTCTCGTTGCCTGGCTGGTGTTCAAATGGGTTCATATGCCCCACAGTTTCTGTCCATACCCTTGGATGACCTTGTCACTCTCAGCTTTTGTTTTGTTGCTTCATAAAATACTTGGACTTTCTAGAAAATGTGCAAACTCCTCCTTTGTTGGAAGAGGACATCTTGGCCATTCTTGCAAGGACTATAGGCCCCTGGAGGAGGGACCTGTCAAGCATAGAAAGATTCAGAGCTGCAAAGGGAAATGGCTTGGCTTTCTGTCTCAGGGCCCTTCTGAGCTCTGGTAGACAGAAGAAACACATGTGTAAATAACACAAACATTTGATAGCTGTACCACATCCCACTCATGCTTGGAGACCAGAAAGTTCAGAAGGCATGGTCTGGGGCTGAGGAACAAGAGTTGTCAATCTCTCTATCCAAAGGGATCTATTCTTGTGGCTCTTCTTTGGTGTGCTTTAATTCTGGGCCTGAAGCATATCCACTGGGTGTTAGTGCTTGGGGAGCCTGTGCAAAGCCCATGGGAGGGCTGTGCTTTCAGAGGCATACATTTCACTCTGTAAATGTATCATCTTGGATTGTATTTTGCCTGTCATCACTGTGTATAACTATGTATAACTCTTTTAGTAGGTTGTAATTCGTTGAAAATAGCAAAGGTACTTACCCAATTGGTTTTCCCAGAAGCACTAAAACATGGTGACTTACACCCAGTAGGTGCTCAATAAGTGCTTCTTGAAATAAAAGGGAGTATATGTCTAGGTTTGCTCACTCAACTTTTAAGAGTTTAGTAGGGTGGTCCTCGTTAGGGTATGCTGCCACCATTCACATAATTGAAATGATTGGATTCTAACCTTGGGCATTTTCCTGAAATTGAAGAGATCTCAGATATGTAACATTTCTGGGGTGCTCCACAGCCATGGGTGGGTCTAGGGTAAGCACAGCCTTATGTATTTGCAATGGCCTTGGAGACCATTCACTGATTATTAATTGTCATATCACAACAATTCACTCGGTGCTCCCCACATGTCAGTCCTCAGTACAAGGTCCTGTATTCAGGACTTTATATCTATTGTCTTCATTAGTCCTCACTGCAACCTGTGTAAGTCTTATTGCTATTTTTTACGTGAGGTCATCTAGGCCTCTGGAGGTTATGTGATTTGCTGAAGGCCAGCTAATCATGCTAGAGCCAGGACTCATGCCTGGGTCTGTCTGACTCCATAGCTCATGCCCATTCTATAGCTCATTACATAGTTTCACTGGTTGTGTTAGTTGGGTTGGGTTCTGGGCAGGTGGACCTGTGACTATGGAAGCTCCACTGAGCCTGGAGGACTGAGGATAGCATGTATGTGAAGGGATTTTCTTCCTGGGAGATGACATAGCAAATGGAAGGCTTACACAAACTCCAGACTCTCTCCTCCTGGCCCAGGGACAACTCTGGCCAGTTCCTGCCAGAACTCCCACATATGTCTAGATATGATCCAGAAAAGAAAGAAATGAGATGTGATTCTGGAAGAGGGGCCATTTATGGGCAGGACAATAGAAAGCAATGGTGTGTGAGTGTGTGTGTGTGTGTGTGTATGTGTGTGTGTGTGTTGGGGGGGCAGTTGTTGAGTGCTTATCTCTGGAGCCTCTGGCTAACAGCTACAGAGGTGTAAACAGCAACCTTGAGAGTTTGGTGAGCTTTTTAAATCTCTGAGAAAAATGACTTGCAGTAGGTGGTTCCTAGTCTATTGCAAATTGTCACACCTGAGCCACTATACAAGGAAAAGATCATTTGGGGGACGACAAGAACTACAGTCTATGGAGCAGAGAGACTATTCTCCTGGATGCTTTGCCCAGATTTTGAGGTAGGAGGGGAAAAGCAGCAGGGAAGGAGAAGGTCTAGAAGTCAGAAAGCCTAGAAGCAAGAATACAACAGTCAGAGCCACAAATTACTTGTGTTAAGTTATTCTGTGTTTCACCTCGGGGTCTGTGAAGACCCCTTCCTTCTGGGGTCTCGGGCACATGGAAAAGACAATATTATCAAATGCATTTGAAGTGTAGCCGAGTTGTATGAACCTAAGATGTTATTACTGTAATGTAGCAATTTTGTTCTGCCAACAAACCTGATATTTTCTTGTGAACATGGTCAAGATGTTAAGACATAATCTTCCAAAGTTTATGTTGGAAAAGTAAAAAATGCTGCTCAATGTCACATTCGTAATTCTGTGAAAGTTCTCCTTTCTTCCCCTGCAATGTTCCCCATGGACTATATTTTGGAAGATATAGAACTGAGCAGAGAGCTTTGATTTATCTGTTTTAATTATTTTTTCTTGGTCGGGGAGAAGGGGAATTTTTGTTTAGGAAGGATCTGGAAAACAAAACCCCAATCTAATTAAACACATTTTGCTGATGATGTTAGATGTAGTTTTTTTGTTTGTTTGTTTTTGTTTGTTTGTTTTAGAAATCTTTGCCATTGACAGAAGAAATGTTTAGGAATTTTGGGGGATCAACCTTCCAAAAACATTGAACTGTCTGTTTCTACCAGCATAGTGAGCATACATTAATCCCTGTTTCCCTGGCAGGCTTAATTTATCCAGTGAAGCTGTGAGTGGTCACTTTTAGGTATGGTTATTACATGATTGAGGCAGTCCTGACAGGGAGAAAACAAAAGGATATATTGTGGCCATGCAGCAGAACAAATGGTTATAGCCCTACCTGGCTCCACTATATTCCCCTTAACAAAATAAATGATGTGAGAATTGATCTGCTTACAGAGAGACACCTTTTGAGTATAATGGCCCATTCCTGGCTTACCACATACCCTAGACTCACTCAATGTATTTCTCCTTTTTCTCCCTGTTTTTTTTTTTGAAAAAGCTCTCAATTGCACTAATGACTGAAAAAACTCAAATTAGTAGCTTGGCTTTTGAGAATCTATATTATTTGGTTAGTATCTGTACAACTCATTTAATTGATTTAAATTAAAGAAAATTGCACAAGACTTAACCTTACAAAATAAATACATTTGAAACAAACCTTTTGATTAAATTTTGGTGGCACTTTTCTAATGGCATCTCTCATTTTGAAGTCTCTTTAAAACTGAACAAACCCCACAGTTTTGAATGGCAGTAGTTTTGGCAGCCAGAGCTTATTTGAATTGATTCTTATGGTCAAATGTCCATCTGCGGCCTGTGTCTGAGATCTTCCATTTGTCCTCCTTTTCTGCAGAGTAAGTACAATTACTAGCAGACTTCAAACATGGGCTTCAGAGGCAGAAAGCTATGCTTCTGAGATGTAAAATATCTTGAAATAAGATTTTGTTCAAAGACCACTATGGGTACTTTTTAACCATTCTTTTGGAATCATTAAAATGATTCTTAGCTGAGATATGGATACACAGGAATGGTATGATTAAGTCTCACAGAAGTTTATATTCTGCTGCGTGAACTTCTGGTCTTATGTTGCTTCAAGTTCAGTGAGAGCCTTTGGACAAAAATGCATCTGTGATGTTGCCAAACCTAAAATCAAAACCAAAATTAAAACCTTTTATGCTTCAACAAATGTCACAAAAAAGGGAAAGGACAGCTCACAGAAGGGGAGAAAAGCTTAAAAATCGTATCTCTGATAAGGGATTTGTGTCTAGAATATATAAAGAATTATTACAACTCAATGATAAAAAGACAAGCCAATTAAAAAAAAATTGGTGGATCATGAGGTCCGGAAATTGAGACCATCCTTGATAACACGGTGAAACCCCATCTCTACTAAAAATAGAAAAAAATTAGCTGGGTGTGGTGGGGGGCACCTGCAGTCTCAGCTACTTGGGAGGCTGAGGCAGGAGAATGACGTGAACCCACGAGGCGGATCTTGCAGTGAACCTAGATTGCACCACTGCACTCCAGCCTGTGTGACAGAGCAAGACTCCATGTCAAAAAAAATGGGCAAATGGCCAGGTGTGGTGTTCACGCCTGTAATCTCAGCACTTTGGGAGGCAGAGGCAGGCAGATCACTTGAGGTCAGGAGTTTGAGATCAGCCTGGCCAACATGGTGAAACCCCATCTCTACTGAAAAAAAAAAAAAAATTAGCTGAGCTTGATGGCAGGTACCTGTAATCCCAGCTACTCAGGAGGTTGAGGCAGGAGAATTGCTTGAACCCGGGAGGTGGAGGTTGCAGTGAGCCAAGATCGCGCCACTGCATTCCAGCCTGGGTGACAGAATGAGATTCTATCTCAAAAAAACAAAACAAAACAAAACAAAGGGCAAATGATCTGAATCGACATTTCTCCAAAGGAGATAGACAGATAGCCAGTAAGCACATGAAAAGGTTAGCTATCATGAAAATGTAAGTCAAAATGACAATGAGATACTACCTAACATACACTAAGTTGGCTATAATAAAAAAGACAAATAACATAAAATGTTGGTGAGGAAGTTGAGAAATCAGAACCCTTATACAATGCTGGTGGGAATGTAAAATGATGCAATTGCTTTGCAAACTAGCCTGACAGATCTTCAAATGGTTAAACATAGAGATTATCATATGATCCAGCAATTCCACTTTTAGGTGTATTCTTAAGGAAATGAAAACATATATCCACCAAAAAATTGTACATAAATCTTCCTAAATGCTGCTAAACATTTTTCATCATGGCCAAAAAGTAGAAACAACCCTAATGCCAATCAACTGATGAATGGATAAACAAAATGTGATATATCCATACACTGAAATATTCTGCCACAAAAAGGAATGACATATTGATACATGCTACAATATCGATGAATGTTAAAAACATTATATTATGCTAAGTGAAATAAGCCAGTTACAAAGGACCACATGTTGTATGATTCCATTTATATGGAATGTAGGAATAGATCGGTGAATTGTATGGTATGTGTTATGTTTCCATAAAGCTCTTAAGAAAAATAATGCATTTATGATGTGTCTCTATGTCCTTTTTTTATCTCCTTTGTTTTGTACTTGACTCTTAGAAAAGCAAAGGGATATATCTTAAAATTATAGAAAAAACTAATTGAAAATCTTCAAGGGAGGAAAAATACAAGAATTATGTGTGAAACCCACCAAGGTCAAACTTTTGATTGACTAAGCACAGATAAACCCTGGAGTTGGGTGAGATGCCACATAGAAATTTTCCTTCAGTGCTTTCTGCTTTTGAGACTAAGGAAAACATATTATGGGAAATGCAACAGGTAGTCCCAGTAATGGCCAAAGCAGGTAGTGCACAGACTAGGAACTGAAAAGAAAAACAGACAGAAAAAGACCCATTTCTAAAGTGCAAGTAGCCTTTGAATCTGATGTTTTTGTTCCATCTGGTTCACGGGTGTGTGGTGACTTTCTGTGGACCTGTTTATCTGTCGCTAGGAGATAAAGAATCAAAGCTCTGCCCACGGCTACTCTCCTTAAAACTACACCTTACTGAAGTTTTTATATGTCAGCTGCTGCTGTAGTGTGTTTGGGATGGAAATTGTTAAAACGAAAATATAAGAGAGAGTCTACAGGCCGAGGCAGCATTGGAAATTGTCCAGCCATCCTGCAGAGCATGCACAAAAGAGATGTTTAAAGCAAGACTTCATTTTGAAAGCAAACCCTTAAGGGAACATGTTTTAAAATTCTTTAAAAAGTCTTTGTTTGGCACATGAAAGTGAAAACGACCAGAGGGAAGATGAAGTTAGAGGCAGCCAAAGTCTGAACTTCAGGGCAGTCACTTGTTTTCTGTTTCTCCTTATTGTCTTTCTCATTGAATCAGCTACTATTCACTACTTTAGTGATTAATGAAGGAGAAAAAGGAATCTCAGAAGAAAATGGCATAAAATCTCTATCAATGAATTGGATATAATAGCACCAGGTGGATGGCAAAGAAACAACCCAATGGCACAATCAGAAATCTGCTTTAGTTTGGAAGCCCTACTTAGGCTTAAGGCAAAAAATTCGGATTATTGAAATGTTTGCCCTCCCACCCTCCCTGTTTGTTTGGTACAAGTGTGTATTTAAAGGGTTTAATTGAAAAAAATGAAAACAAAAGCAGTGCTGAGGGAGACTAAAACAGACGTTTTTTCAGGGCCAGAGTCCAAAGCATCCTGCCCTGTGCTTTCTGAATGTGCCTCGTCTATGCTGTGTGTTTGTTGGCATGTTGTTTTATTAATTGGTGCTGGCTTTTCTGCATGCTAATTGTGAGCAGCACATGGAGATACTGATGTTAATTAGTGTGTTTTTTTTTTTTTTTTTTTTTTAAAAAGCAAAAAACAAACCCCTTCCCGTGTGAGGCACCCTTTGGAATGCACATTTTAAAAAATTAAATTGGTCACTTGGGGTGATCTCTTATAACATTAACAAAAAATTTAGTTTGGTGTTAACAACTTTTATGCTGTGGATGTTTCTGCAAAGGAATTATCACCAGGACTATAGAAAAGCCAAGTGGCCTATTAAATACTTCTGATATGCATTGAAATGGTTGACCAAAGATTGAATTTTCAGTCTTGGAGAACAGACAGCATCTCACTGCGTCTCATTTCATCCAGAACTCAGAGAAACAGGTAGACAACTCTATCCCATGATCACATTGTCATGTCCACCTTAGGCCTCTGGTGTACCTAGCACCTGCTGATGGGGCATTGATTCTGGAGGGGGATGTAGTGAAGGTAGATTCCAGACACTGGCACTTTGACTTAGACAAGCCTTTTAATGCTATTTGAACCATGATTTCCCTTTCTGAAATAAGATTGGACCAGATAAACTCTCATATCCCTTTGAGCTCTCAGATTTCATTGTTCTGTGATTTATATGATGCTGCCTCAGGACTCAGCTGCCATTCTTAGAACAGTTTAGATCTATTCACATAAATTAAAATATAAAATAGGTAAAGTATGTAGGAAAGGGAAATTATGCTTATTTTTTCTTAATAAAAAGTTTTAATTAAGATATAGACCTATAAACACACATATCCACACACATTAAAATCATGTTATTTTCATTAGCAACAGGTCCTCAAATAACATTGTTTTGCTCAATGTTGTTTCTATAATGTTGAGGAAAAATAATCAATTCCCGCAGGGGCCACTGTCTGCGTAGAGTTTGCACCTTCACCCCATGTCTGTGTGGGTTTCTTTCATGGATTTTGGTTCCCTCCTACATCCCAAAGATGTGCATATCTGGTTAATTGGCATGTCTGAATTGTCCCAGTTTGAGCGAGTGAGTGTGACAGAGTGTGACAGTGCATCCTGTGATGGTATGGCATCTTGTACAGAGTTGGCTCCTGCCTAGGACCCTGACCTTCCAGGATAGATTCTGGCCACCCGAGACTCCGAACTAGAATAAGTACAATGAATAACGAATAATATAATAAATACAAGTTATTGTAAAATGAAAATTCATAAAGTATATGATAATCATACAAATGCACAGCAATAAATGATGCAGTAAGGAAATGCTCAGTGAGTCGTCATATTTGTTATTATTTACTTTTGAACTGCAAGGAGATAAGAGGTAATCCTGACAATTTTCACTTTGCAAACATTTATTCTTTGAATTAACTCACCATCACTACAACTGTCATCACTCACTAATTCACCAAAAATTTGGTAAATGATTATCTGATTTGTTTTTATTAATCTTTCTTAACTGTGTGTATAGCTCACATTTATTTTAATATTTAATATTAGAAGTACTTTGTGTCTTTATTAGAAGTCTGGTGATGTTTTCATGATCAGAAATATGATATAGTAACTTAACTCTTGTTTAGATCAATTAGCCTATGGTAAAATTGGCATTTTCATATGTCACTTTGCTTGAAGTCATAGTTTCCAAGAACCTATTGATGATGTTAAGTAAGGACTGACTATAATTCAACTGAACCTTGCAGGTAAATTTTCATTCCATTAGCCCAATTGTCTATCATCCTCTTACAAATTTCACCAGCATGCAAAACAAGTAGCCCACAAAAGCCAGCTTCTAGGAATCTCTTTCTCAATTAACAAGCAATTGTTGTGCATTCAGTATGTGCTCACACTGCTCTATGAACTCTAGGGTAATTGAATGAATTTAAAACTTAGTTCAATTAAGAAAAAAACAGTGATGCTTTCTTTGGGTATGAATTGTTTTCACAATAGGGATTTAGGAAGGAGGAGAAGACAGAAAGTGGTTCTAGTTAGAGAAATCTTCACTGAGTATGTGACACATGAGTTAGACTCCAAAAGTTAGGCAAGGTAAGGGCATCCCAATAGAAGGATGGGAGAAAGTAACATTAGAAAATAAACGGAGATGACACCAACCATCTCCACTGAGGAAGGAAGTGGAGGGGGTTTACTGATACAAACAACACTGCTATGGCACATCACCATGGTATTTAGACTTAAGGCTATGGCTAACATGAATAAGTTGTTTTGAGAAATTACCATGGAGTGTGTGCAGAATGAATCCTCATGCCCTAAAATTATCACCTCTGTGGAGCATTCTAGATGTTCCTAGATGGAATTAAAGTGTCCATTGCATGTTCTTCTTCCATGTATTTTATAAGTGTTGGATTGCAATTAAGATGGTGTTTGTCAAAAAAACCTAAAATATCTGAGCCTGAGGCCAAAAAGGGAGATATATTATACAGAGTGGTCTTTTAAAAACATAAGGCATAGAACACAATATTATTCCTGTGCTAACAACCTTTCAATGGGCTGCCCATCTGCATTCTGATATGTAAAAAGCTTGAAAGTCATAACTCTTATCCTTACAACAAGAAAAAGTTGGACACACTGGAAATCAATGACTTTTCATGGACCTGTCAGAGAATTGAGGTCTTGGGACAAACGGCCATCATGAAACCTGGAGGGACAAGTACATCCAGAGAGACATATCCAAATCTGTTTACCTCAGGCAAAAGCTGCTGAAACCATAAAGTAGAAGGAACACAAGTAATTTTGATGGATTGCTAGAGGCTGGACTAATTTGAGAGTGATAAACATTTGCGGGGCCATAGCCTAGAAAAGGGGATCACATTTTTCATGAAATTTGCCTCCAAGAAAGTACCAGGTTCTCATGGTGAATATCTGAGGAAAATCTCTGTGTCTCTGCCAGATGGAGAGGAAGGGCAATCACTGAAAAATATACCCAGAACGTTCTCTGTAACCAAGCCCCACTCTCCAGGGAAAAGGGCTTGCCTTAGTCCAACTGGGGTAAAGGCATTTCTTACACTTTAGTTTCCTCTAGCTTTCTTATTTGAGTGTGGAACAGGAAGACATAAAGGAGTCAGGGCTTTAAGGAAATAGATTAGAAATCCTGAAATTAGGAAGAAAGTAGTAAGCAGGGATGGAACAGAGCTATATTTGTGGGAAAACACTGTAAAGATCACAGCTCTGAGACAGGTCAGCTAGAAGACTGGTGAAGTTTAATTGGAGAATTATAGAATGCTCCTTTATACTGCCACACCAATAGAAATCAGTATGCTAAGAGTGGATTATAGTTGAAAAAGCTGCCAGACAGACTCTTTTTGAGGAAGGGAGAGTTCTTAGTGAAATCAAAGTCAAGAGGAGAGACAACAAAAGGACATCACAGGAATTTGAAGCCTCTGGCACCTGTAGCTACAGCAAACATTAAACTTGGCCCAACTCCTAGCCAGATTACATAAATTCTTATACTAAAGATCTATTTATTAAGTCCATATTACCTAATACATGTGATACTTTTAACAAAAAATCGCAAGTAATGCCAAAGGGCAATAAAAAAACACAGTCTGAAGAGACAAAGCAGCAATCAGAACCAGACTCTGATACAACATAAGATGTTGAAGTTATAAAATAGGAATTTAAAATAACTATAATTGATATGTTAGGAATTCTATTCAAAATAGAGAACATAGATGAACATATGTTCATGAGGCAAGCATGCCCACTCCTACCACTTCTATTCAATGTAGTATTGAAAGTTCTAGACAGAGCAATTATGCAGGAAAAATAAATAAAACGTATCCACATAATAAAAGAAGAATTAAAATTGTCCCTGTTTTCAGATGATATAATCTTATATATAGAAAATCCTAAAGACCCCATCAAAACACTATTAGAACAAGGAAACACATTCAATAAGTTTGCAGGATACAAAATTAACATACAAAAATCAGTTGCAGTTCTACATACTAACAACAAAACCTCTGAAAAGGAAATGAATCAAACAATCTTATTTACAATAGCACTAAAAAGGATAAATTTAACAAAGGAGATGAAGAATTTGTATACCGAAAACTACGAAACATTGATGGAAGAAATCAAACAAGACGCAAACAAGTGGAAAGATATCCCATGTTCATGGATTGGAAGACTTAATATTGTTAAATATCCGTACTATCCATACTATCTAAAGTAATCTACAGATTCAGTGCAACTCCTCTCAGAATTCCAATGGCATTTTTTACAGAAATTGAAAAAAAACTATGAAATTTATATGGAACTACAAAAGACCATGAATAGCTAAATCAATCTTGAGAAAAAAAGAACACTTTTTGATTTCAAAACATATCACAAAACTACAGTAATTAAAAGAGTATAGTACCGGCATGAAGACAGACACATAGATTAATGGAACAGAATATAGAGCCCAGAAATAAATTCAGGCATATATAATCAACTGATCTTCAACAAGTGTGGCAAGAATACACAATAAAGAAAGGACAGTCTCTTCAAAAAATGATATTGAGAAAACTGGATATCCACATGTAAGAGAATGAAATTGGACCCTGATTTTATACTATACACAAAAATAAACTGAAAATAGATTAAAGACTTACACATAAGACCAGAAACTGTAAAACTCTTTGAAGAAAACAAAAACAGAAGGGTAGAGCCAGATGGCAGAACAGGATTTTCCAGTGCCTGTGTCCCTGCAGAAGCATCATTGACCAACTATCCACACATGAAAATACCTTTACAAAAAAGCAAAGAAAACCAGGCGAGGGATAACAGCACCTAAGTGTAGCAAGGAAATAAGAAAAGATATATTAAACAGGGTAGAATGTGCACTTTTACATTACCTATGTCACCCCTCCCCTAATCTCAGGCCCCGCAGCACTGGGGGAGACACTCTCTGCTTAAAGAAAAGATACAGAAGTGAACACTGCACTTTGCCTTAGGCTTCAACACTGGGCCCACAGCAGTAAAACCCTACAATGAGCAGACTCCAATAGCCCTAGACCTCAAGTTTACAGGGTCTTTCTTCTGATTGGTCATTTTCACTATTGATGCTCTGTATTGCACTTTTCATCTTGTGCATAGTAATTTTCAGCTTCAGGGTTTCCGTTTGATTTTAAAATAATTTTAATTTTGTTAAATTTCCCATTTTGGTCTTTTATTGTTTTCCTCATTTAAAAAATTATTTCCCTGTATTTTCTTTTACTTCCTATACTTGTGGTAACCACAAAACAAAAACCTATGTTAGATAAACAAAAAATAAAAAGTAAGGAATCAAAGCTTATTGCTAGAGAAATTTCCTTAATCACAAAGGAAGAAAGGAAGAAAGTAACAAAACATCTACAAATCAACTAGAAAGCAACTAACAAAATGGCATTAGTGAGTACTTACCTATCAATAATTACCTTGAATATAAATAGATTAAATTCTCCAATCAAAAAACATAGAGTGCCAGAATGAAAACAAGTTCCAGTTATATGTTCCAGTTATATGTTGCCTACAAGATACTAACTTCACTTGTGAGGAGAAATACATAGACAAAAGTAATGGGACAGAAAAAGATATTTCATGCCAATGAAAACCAAAAGGAAAAAAGAATAGCAATACTTATATCAGATAAAATAGACTTTAAGTCAAAAACTGTGAAAAGGAAAAAGCATTATATAATGATAAAAGTGTCAGTCAAGAGAGGATATAACAATTATATATATATATTTTTATATAAATACACATATATAAACATATATGTGTATAGATATATATAATATGATTATGTAAAAATATACATGTATATATTATATATATACACACACACACATATGCAATCAACATTAGAATGCCTAAATATATAAAACAAATATTAGTAGATCTGAAGGGAGACATAGAATGTAATACAATAATAGTAGGGGACATCAATACTCCAATTTAAGCAATGGATAGATAATCCAGACAGAAAGTCATTAAGGAAGTATAGAACTTAACGTGCACTTTAGGCCAAATGGACGTAACAGAACCTTTTATCCAATAGCAGCAGAATACATACCCTTCTCAAGTGCACACACAAAATTCTCCAGGATATATTATGTGTTAGGTCACAAAGTAAGTCTTAACACATTTAAGAAGACTGAAATAATATCAGGTATAATTTCTCATCATAAAGGTACAAAATTAAGAAACAATAAGAGGAGAAACTTCAGAAAGTTTACAAATATATCAAAATTAAACATGCTCCTGGATGATAAGTAGGTCAATGAAGAAATTAAAAGGGAAATTTAAGAATATCTTGAGACAAACCAAAATGAAAACATAATATCCCAAAATATACAGTATGCAGCAAAAGCAATTTTAAGACTGAAGTCTGTAGCAATAAATCATCCTATGTGAAAAAAAGAGAGAAAGATCTCACATCTAAGAACCTAACATTACATCTCAAGGAACTAGAAAAGAAAGAACAAACTAAGACCAATGTTAGAAGAAAAAGAAACATAATAAAGATTCAAAGCAGAAATGAATAAAACAGAGACTAGATAAACAATAGACAAGATCAAAGCAAAACTAAGAGTTGGTGTTATGAAAAGATTGACAAAACTGACAAACCCTTAGCTAGACTAAGAAAACAA
The DNA here is from genome assembly GCF_029289425.2 of Pan paniscus. Taxonomy (NCBI): domain Eukaryota; kingdom Metazoa; phylum Chordata; class Mammalia; order Primates; family Hominidae; genus Pan; species Pan paniscus. Next base: position 113,927,519 of record NC_073253.2, on the reverse strand, counting down.
TCGAGATGATTTAAATAAATAATCAGAAATAAAAAAGGAGGCATTACAATGGAGACAACAGAAATACAAAGGTCTAAAAGAGACTTATGAACAGTGATATGTCAACAAACTGGATAACCTAGAATAAATAGATAAATTCCTAGACACAACATACCAAATTTGAATTATAGAGAACTGGAAAATCGAAGTAGAACAATAATGAGTAAGGAGATTGTATCAGTAATAAAACTCTTCCATTAAAAAAAGTGTAGGATCTGATGGCTTCACTGATGAATTCTACCGAACATTGATAGAACTAATACTAATCCTTTTCAAACTCTTATCAAAAATTGAAGAGGAGGAAAGGCTTGCAATGCCACTTTATAAGGTCAGTATTACACTGATACCAAAACCATGCAAAAACTCTACAAAAAAAGAAAATTACAGGTCAATGTTCCTAATGAACATAGATGCAGAAATCCTTGACAAAATATTAGCAAATTGAATTCAACAATGCATTAAAAAGATTATTCACCATGATCAAGTGGGACTTATTCCTGATATGCAAGGGTAGTTCAACATACACAAATGTGTAAATGTGATATACCACAATAACAGAAAGAAGAAGAAAAACCACATGACCATCTCAATAGATGCAGAAAAAATACTTGACAAAATTTAACATTCTTTCATTATAACAAGTCACAACAAATTAGGTAAAGAAGAATTGTACCTCAACACAATAAAGGCCATATATGACAGACTCACAACTAACATCATACTTAAAGGTTATAAGTTAAAGCTTTTTCTTTAAGATCAAGAAAAAGACAAGGATGTCCACTCTTGAAACTTCTATTCAACGTAATACTGGAAGTGCTAGCCAGAGCAATTAGGCAAGAGAAAGAAATAAAAACTATCCAGTTAGGAAAGAAAGAATTTAATTGTTCCTGTTTGCAGACAACATGGTCATATATGTAGAATACCCTAAATAATTCATCAAAAAACTGTTAGAACCACTGAAACAATTTAGTAAAGTTGCAGGATACAAAATTAACATACAAAAGTCGGTAGCATTTCTATACATTAAGAGAAAATTATCAGAAAAAATTCAAGAAAACAATCTCATTTAAAATAACTGCAAAAAGGATAAAATACTTAGAAACTTAAGCAAGAAGGTGAAATATCTGTGCAGTGAGAAGTGTAAGACATTACTGAAAGAAATGGAAGAAGATACAAATAAATAGAAAGAAATCTCATGGTAATAGATTAGAATTAATATTGTTAAAATGTCCATACAGTTCAAAGCAATGTGTAGATTCAATGCAATCCCTATAAAAATATGAACAAATTTTTTTGCAGAAATAAAAAATATCATAAAATTCATATGGAACTATAAAAGACCCTGAATGGCCAAAGCAATCATGAGCAAAAAGAGCAAAGCTGGGGGAATCACACTACCTGACTCCAAAATATACTACAGAGCAATAATAATCAACACAGCATGGTATTCTCATAAAAACTGAAGCATAGACCAATGGAACATAATAAATAGCCCAGAAGTGAATCATGCATTTACAGCTAATTCATTTTTGGTAATGTTGTCAAGAACACACAATAGGGAAACGACATTCTCTTCAATTAATGGTGCTGGCGAAACAGAACATTCACATGCAGAAGAATAAAATTAAACCCTTATCTCACACCATATACAAAAGTCAACTCAAAATGGATTAAAGACCTGAATGTGTGAACTGAAACTGTAAAACTCTAGAAGAAAACATAGGGGAAGAGCTCCATGACATTGGCCTGGGCCAAGATATTTTTCATTGCATAAAACTAAAATGCTGCTGTACTGCAAAGGAAATACTTAACAGAATGAAGAGACAACCTAAAAGTTTGGGGAAAGTATTTGCAAATCATACATTGGATAAGGAGCTAGCATATTAAATATTTAAGAAACTCAATCTATCTAATAACAGAAAAGACAACTCGATTAACAAATGAACAAAGCACCTGAATATACAAGTCTCAAAAGAAGACATAAAAATGGCCAACAGATACATTAAAAAAATTTCAACATTACTAGTCAACAGGGAAATGCAAATCAAACCATAATGATCTAACACCTCAAACCTGTTGGAATTATTATCATCAAAATGATGAAAGATAACCAGTGTTGTCATGGATGTGAAGAAAAGAAAACCGTTTTACATTGTTGATGGGAATATGTATTAGTACAGCCATTATGGAAAACTGTATGGAAGTTTTTCAAATAACTAAAAATAGAATTATGACATGATCCAGAAAGCCTGCTACTGGGTGTATATCCCAAGGAATTGAAATACATATATTAAAGAGATGTCTGCACCCCATGTTCATTGCAGCATTATTCATGATAGCCAAAATATGAAAACAACTGATGTACTCATTAATGGATGGATGTGTTAAAAATGTGTTATATAAATACAGCAAAATATGATTCAGCCTTAAAAAGGTAAGAAATTCTGCCATTTGTGACATTGATTAATTTAGAAGAAATCATGGTAAATGAAATAATTTAGGCACAGAAAGACAAATTCGACATGATCTCACTTACATGTGGAATCTACAAGAGTTGAACTCATAGAAGTAGAGTAGATTAATGGTTACTAGAGGTTGAGTGAGTGAGCATAGGAAACAAGGAAAGAAGAGATATTTGTCAAACAGCACAAAGTTTTAGTTAGACAAAAGGATAATTTCTGGTAATCTATTGCACATGACTATATTTAACAGTAATGTATTTTATATTTTAAAATTGCTATAAGAGTATATTTTAAATGTTCTCATCACAAGGAGATGATAACTATGTGAAGTGATGGATATTTTAATTAACCTGATTTGATTATTTTCACAATGTATACATGTTTTGAAACATTACATTGTACTCCTTAAATATTTTTTGTCAATTAAAAATAAAATTAAATAAAAAAGAAAACATAGAGAAGAAAATTCATGACACTGGGCTGGGCAATGATTTCATGGATATGACACCAAAAGCACAGGCAACAAAAGCGAAAATAAACAATGGGACTAAATCAAACTAAAAGGCCTCTGTACAACAAAGGAAACAATCAACAGGGTAAAAAGGTAACCTGCAGAATGGGACAAAAGATTTGCAAATCATCTATCTAATAAGGGGTTACTATTCAAAGAATATGAAAATGCCTATAACTCAATAGTAAAAAAACTAATAACCCTATTAAAATGGGCTAATAGATATTTTTTCCGAGAAGATATATAAACAGGCAGTAGGTGTATGAAAAAATGTTCAATGTCACTAATCATTAAGGAAATGTAAATAAAAGCTACAACAAAATATCACTTCACATTTGTCAGGATGGCTATTATTAAAAGAAAACGAACCCCTCCCAAAACCCCAAAAAACAAGTGTTGAAGATGTGGAGGAAGTGAAACCCTTGCACACTGTTGGTAGGAATGGTGCAGCCTTCTCAAAAAAATTAAAAATAGAACTAATGTGTGATCTAGGAATTCAAATTTGAATAATTATCCAAAGGAAATGAAATCAAAGTATTGAAGACATATTAGCACTCTATGTCACTGGACTCATGGCTACGGAAAGAATAAGAGAGCCTTTACATAGGACAATGAAAACTTCCCAAACTGAAATAAAAAGAAAAAGGAAAAAATAATAAAATCCAAACAGAACATCAAAAACTTCAAGAACTGTGGAGCAATTACAAAAAGTATAACCTAAGTATAGTTAGAATACCGGAAGGAAAAAAAGGAAAGAAGCAGAAAAAATATTTTAAGCAATAATATTTGGGAACATTCCAAAATTAATGACAAATACCAAGACACAGATCCATGAATCTCAGAGAACATCAAACAGGATTTTAAAAAGCCATCTCAGGTACCCCACAAATATATACACCTACTATCTACTCATAAAAATGAAAAATTAAAAAAATGCCCCAAACACCCCCCCACCGGCTGCCACCCCAAACACAACTAGGCATATTGTAGTCAAATTACAGAAAACCAAATAAAATTTTTAGCCAGACTAAAAAAAAAAAAAAAAGCAAACCTAAAAATACAGCACATATATAGAGAAATGATGGTAAGATTTGCAGAGCATTGATCATTGGAAACCATGCAAACGAGAAGAGAACAGAGTAAAACATTTAAAGTGTTGAGGGAAAAAACTCACCAACCTAGAATTCTATATTAAGCCAAATTATCCTTCAAAATTGAAAGAGAAATAAAGACTTTCCCAAACAAAAAAAAAACTGAGAGCATTTATTGCAAGCAGATCTGCCCTACAAAAAATGTTAAAAGATGTTCCTCAGGGAGAAGAAAAATGATATAGATCAGAAATTTGGATCTACATATAGTCAGGGCAAGCATCAAGGAACAGTAAGTGAATGGAAAGTAAAAACTTTTATTTTTCTTACCAATAGTTTGTTTAAAATAATAATAACAATATTGTATTTATGTGTGTTCTCATATATATATATTTTTTGTTTGTTTTGTTTTGTTTTGTTTTGTTTTGTTTTGTTTTTGAGATGGAGTCTTGCTCTGTCGCTCAGGCTGGAGTGTAGTGGCGTGATCTCAGCTCACTTCAAGTTCCACCTCCTGGGTTCATGCCATTCTCCTGCCTCAGCCTCCTGAGTAGCTGGGACTACAGGTGCCCACCACCACGCCTGGCTAATTTTTTGTGTTTTTAGTAGAGATGGGGTTTCACCATGTTATCCAGGATGGTCTCGATCTCCTGACCTCGTGATCCACCTGCCTCGGCCTCCCAAAGTCTGGGATTACAGGCGTGAGCCACTGCTCCTGGCTGTATGTTTATATATTTTTTAATGTACATATATGTGCTTATGTATGCTTATGTATAAGTGAAATTAGTAACAGCAATGATATAATTAATGGGAGAGGATAATAGGATTATTTTATTTTTATGAAGTATTCATACTATCCATGAGGGGATACAGTATTATTAGAAAGTGGACTTGGATTAGTTGTATATTGCAATCTCAAGGGCGACACTAATAAAAATAAAAGACAAAGTATAACTGATATGTTAAGAAGGAGAGAACATGAAATCATTAATACCAGAAGAAAAGACAAAAATGGGAACAAAGAATAAGGGCAACAAATAGAAAAACAATACAAATATGATAGATAATAATACAACTATGTCAATAATCATTTTGAATGTCAATGATCTAAATATAATTAAAAGACAGAGTTTGTCCGATTGGTTCAAGAAACAAGACTCAACTATATGTTCTCTACAGGAAGCACACTTAAAAAAATCAACTTCTGTATTAGATTCAGGTGGGTACATGTACAGGTTTGTTACATAGGTGTATCGTGTGATGCTAAAGTTTGGAATATTAATGATCCTGTCACCAAAGTAGCGAGCATATTGTCCAACAAGTAGTTTTCAACCATTGTCCTACTCTTTCCCTCCTGCCTCTAGTTGTTTCCAATGTCTATTGTTGTCATCTTTATGTCCATGAGTACCCAGTGTTTAGCTCTCACTTGTAAGTGAGAACATATGGTATTTGCTTTTGTGTTCCCACATTAGTTTGTTTAGGTTAATGGTCTCCAGCTGCTTCCATGTTGCTGCAAAGGACAAAATTACATTCTTTTCTATGGCTGTGTAGTATTCCATGGTGCATATGTATTATATTTTGTTTAGCTGTCCACCACTGATGGGTACCTAGGTTGATTTCATGCCTTTGCTATTGTAAATGGTGCTGTGATGAACATACATATGAGTGAATGTGTCTTTTTGGTAGAATAATTTATTTTCCTATGGATATATACTCAGTAATGGGATTGTTGGGTCACATGGTAGTTCTGTTTTAAGTTCCTTGAGAAATCTCCAAACCACTTTCCACAGTGCTTGAACTAATTTGCATTCCCACCAACAATGTGTAAGTAAGTATTCCCTTTTCTCTGCAGCCTCATCAGCATCTGTTGTTTTTTGACTTTTTGTTAATAGCCATTCTGAGTGGTATGAGATAGTATCTCATTATGGTTTTGATTTTCATTTCTCCAATGGTTACTGATGTTGAGCATATTTTCATTTGTTTCTTGGCCACTTGTATCTCTTTTGAGAAGTGTCTGTTCTTGTCTTCTTCCCACTTTTTAATGGCATTCTTTGTTTTCTGCTTGCTGAATTGTTCCTTATAGACTGTGGATATTAGGCCTTTTTTGCATGCATAGTTTGCAAATATCTGCTCCCATTCTGTAGGTTATCTGTTTACTCTGTTGGTAGTTTCTTTTGCTGTCCAGAGCTCTTTAGTGTAATTAGATCCTACTTGTCGATTTTTGTTGTTGTTGTTGTAATTGCTTTTGAGGAGTTAGTCATAAATTCCTTCCTAAGGCCAATGTTTAGAATCGTGATTCCTAGGTTTTCTTCAAGTATTCTTATAGTTTGATGTCTTACATCTAAATCTTTACTACGTCTTGAGTTAGTTTTTGTATAGGATGAAAGGTAAAAGTCCAGTTTCATTCTTCTGCATATGCTAGCCAGATATGCCAGCATCATTTCTTGAATATGGAGTCCTTTTCCCTTTGCATATTTTTGTCAGCCTTGTCAAAGAAAGATCAGATGGTTGCAGTTATGCACCTTTAATTCTGGGTTATCTATTCTGTTCCATTGGTCTACGGGTCTGTTTTTGTACCAGTATCATGCTATTTTGATTACTGTAGCTTTATAGTATGGTTTAAAGTTGGGTATTGTGATGCCTCTGGTTTGTCTTTTTTTTTTTTTTGAGTTGGGGTCTCGCTCTGTCACCCAGGCTGGAGTGCAGTTGTGCAATCTTGGCTCACTGCAACCTCTGCCTCCCGGGTTCAAGCGATTCTCATGTGTCAGCCTCCCAAGAAGCTGGGATCACAGGCATGCACCACCATGCCTGGGTAATTTTTGTATTTTTGGTAGAGATGGAGTTTCACCATATTGGCCAGGCTGGTCTCGAACTCCTGACCTCAAGCAATCCACCTGCATTGGCTTCCCAAAGTGCTGGATTACAGGCTTTGTCCTTTTAGCTTAGTATTGATTTGGCTTTTCAGGCTCTTTTTTTCCATTTCTTATAAATTTTAGAATAGTTCTTTTCTAATTCTCTGAAGAATGACATAGGTAGTTTGACAAGAATAAAATTGAATCTGTAGATTGCTTTGGGCAGTATGGCCATTTTAATGATATTGATTCCTCCATTCCATGAGCATGGAATATTTTTCCATTTGTTTGTGTCCTCTATGGTTTCTTTCAGCTGTGTTTTGTGGTTCTCCCTGCAGAGGTCTTTCACCTTCCTTGTTAGATGTATTCCTACGTATTTGTGTGTGTGTGTGTGTGTGTGTGTGGCGATTGTAAATGGGATTGCATTCTTGATTTGGCTCTCAGCTGGAATGTGTGTAAAAATAATTCCAATTTTTGTACATTGATTTTGTATCCTGAAACTTTACTAAAGTCATTTATCAGTTCCAGGATCCTTTTTATGGAGTCCTTAGCGTTTTCTAGGCATAAGTATAGAATCATATCACCTATGAAGAGAGGTAGTTTGACTTATTCTTTTCCTGTTTGGATGCCTTTTATTTCCTTCTCTTGCCTGAGTGCTCTGGCCAGGACTTCCAGTGCTATTTGAATAGGAGTGGTGAGAGTGGATACACATCCTTGTCTTGTTCCAGTTCTCAAGGAGAATGGTTCCAGCTTTTGCCTGTTCAGTATGATGTGGGTTTGGCTGTGGGTTTGTCATAGATGGCTCTTATTACTTTCAGATATATTTCTTTGATGCCTAGTTTGTTGTCAGTTTTTATCATGAAGAGATGGAACTCATTTTAAATATAAAAACCCATATAGATGAAAAATAAATGGGTGAGGAAAGATGTACCATGCTAACCCTAACAAAAGAAAGCAGGAGTACCTGTATTCATTTCAGCTGGGGCAGACTTGAAAGCAAGGAAAGTTATCAGCGATTATACAAATATTACATAAAGATTAAATAATTATTTAGGAAGACATAACAATATTTAACATGTATACGCTTAATAACAGTGTGTCAAACTATGTGATGCAAAAACTAATAGAACTGCAAGGAGAAATGGATAAATCCCCTATTACAGTTGGAGACTTTAACCTCTCTCTATCAGAAATGAATTCAGCAGGCAGAAAGTCAATAAGGACAGAGTTGAACTCAACAATACCATCAACCAACTGTATAGAATTAACATCTATAGATTAGTTCATCCAACGACAGCAGAATACACATTATTCTCAAACTCACGTGGAATAATGACAAAGATAGGCCACATTCTAGGTCATAAAATACAGCTTAACAAATTAAAAAATATAGAAATGATACAATGTGTAATCTCAGACCACAGTGGAATTAAATAAGAAATAAATAATGGAATAATAAAATAATTCCAAAACATTTGGAGAATAAACAACATCCTTTTAAATAGCACTTAGTTCAAAGAAGCCATCTTAAGAGAAATTAAAAAAGTATTTTGAACTAAATAAAAATGAAAACAATTTATTAAAACTTGTGGAATGTAGAGAAAACAGTACTTAGAGATACATTTATAATATTAAATGCTTATATAAGAAAAGGAGAAAGATCTAAAATCAATAATCTAATATTCTACCTTAGGAAACTAGAAAAAGAGGAGCAAATTAAATCAAAAATGAGAAGAAAAGAAGTATAAAAATTAGAGCATAAATAAATTAAAGCAAAAACAGGAAACCAGTAGAGAAAATCAATAAAACCAACAGTGGTTTTTGAAAAATCAAGAACAACAAAAAACCCTGATAAGCCTCTCTCAAGCTAAACTAAGAAAATGGAGAATGTTAAATGATAAACGTTAAAATGATAATAAGAGAATATTATGAAAAACAGCATCTCCACAAATTTTGTAACATAGATGAAATGGACCAATTCCTTGAAAGATAATCTTCCAAAACTCACACAAGAAGAAATAAGCAATCTGAATAGGTCTGTATCTATTAAAGAAATTAAATTATTAATTAATAACTTTCCAAACAGAAAGCATGAAGCCCAGAGAGATTTCTTGGTAAATTCCACCAAACATCAAGAAATAAATTGTATAAATTTTCTGTAATCTCTTTCAGAGGATAGAAGGAGATGAATATTTTCTAACAGATTCATAGATCAGCATTACCTTAATATCAAAACCAGGCAAGACATTACAAAAAAGATCAATATTTCCCACGAATGAAGTACACAGGTCAATATTTCCCACGAATGACTACAGATCACTATCTCTCATGAATGTGGATGCAAACATCCTCAACAAAATATTAGCAAATTAAATCTAACAGTGTCTGAAAATAATTATATACTTCCCAAAGTGAGATTTATTTCAGGTGTGCAAGGCTGGTTCCATATTTTAAAATCAAGTAATAAAATTCCTCACATCAGAAGGCTAAAGAAGAAAAATCACATGATTATATAAACAAATGTAGAAAATTTATTTGACAAATCTAACACTCGTTCATGATAAAAACTCTTAGTTAACAACAAATAGAGGGAACCTTTTAAACTTGAGAAAAAATAATCTACAAAAATCCTACAGCAACATCATACTACTGGTAAGACACTAGAAGTTCTCCTACTTACATTGGGAACAATGCAAGGATATGTCCTCTCACCACTCCTTTTCAACATCATGCTGGAAGTTCTGGCTAATGCAATAAGACAAGAAAAGATGTTAACAGGTATACTAATTGGGAAAAAATAAAACTATCTTTGTTTGCAGATGATTTGATCGTCTATATAGAAAATCTGAATGACTGATAAAACATTCTCCTGGAACTAATAAGTGATTATAGATATGTTCCAGAATATAGGGTGAATATAACAAAGTTAACTGCCTTTCTGTGTAACAGCATTGAACAAATGGAATTTAAAAATAAAAACACAATACCATTACTCTAGTACCAAAAAAGAGAGAAACACTTAGATATAAATCTATCAAAATATGTGTAAGGCCTGTATGAGGAAAACTACAAAACTCAAATGAAGGAAATAAAAGAAGACTGAAATAAATAAATAAATAAATAAATAAATAAATAAATTAATAGATATCCCATAACCATGGATAGTTAGACTCAATATTGTCAAAATGTCATTTATTTCCAACTTGATGTATAGATTCAAAGCAATCTCAAAACAAATTCCAATAATTTAGTTTGTGGATATTGACAAATTACTTCTAAGGTTTATATGAAATGACAAAAGACCCAGAATAGCCAACACAATATTGTAGGAGAAAAACAAAATTGGAAGACTGACACAAAAGTAAACATACTTTTATAATATGATTCAGCAATATGATCCAGTTTTTACCTGACATCAAGGCTGACTATAAAGCTACGGTAATCAAGATATAGAATAGAATTGACAAAAGAATAGACAAATAGATCTATGGAACAGAATAGAGAGCCTAGAAATAGACCCACGTAAGTATAGTAAACTTCTTTGACAACAGAACAAAGGTAATGTAATGGAGTAAAGATAGTCTTTTCAGCAAATTGTGGTGTTCTTCTCAAACATACATGGCACAATCTCCAGGACAGGTCACCTGTTAGGGCACAAAACAAGCCTTAAATTTAAGAAGACTGGAATTGTATTGAATATATTTTCTGATTATCATGGTTTGAAACTAGAAATCAATAACAGGAGGAATTTCAAAAAATTCACAAATGGGTGGAAATTAAACAACACTCTCCTGAACAATCAGTGCATCAATGAAGAATTTAAAGGGGAAATAAAAAACATCTTAAGACAAACAAAAATGGAAACACAACATACCAAAAGCTTATGAAATACAGCAAAAGCAGTAAGATCAATGTTTGTAGCAATAAATGCCTATATCAAAAAGAAGAAAGAGCTCAAATAGCATAATGTTGCTCCTCAAGGAACTAAGAAGAGAACAAACTAAGACCAAAGTCAGTAGAAGGGAGGAAATAATAAAGATTAGAGCAGAAATAAATAAAATGGAGAGTAAAAGAAATAGAAGAAATCAAAAAACTGAGTTTTTTTTTTTAGAGTTAAACAAAATCAACAAATGTTTAGCTAGACCAAGGAAAAAAAGAAGACTCAAATAAATTAAATTAGAAATGAAAGAGGAGACATTACAACTGAGACAGCAGGGATACCAAAGATCACAAGAGACTACGATGAACAATTATAGGCCAACAAATAGGATAACCTAGAAGAAATGCATAAGTTCCTAGAAATATACAACCTACCAAAGACTGAATCATGATGAAATAGAAAACCAGAACCACCAATAATTAAATGAGGAGATTGAATCAGTAATAAATAGTCTCATATGAATGAAATGCCCAGGATCTAATGGCTTCAACTGCTTAATTCTACCAATATTTAAACATAAACTAATACTAATGTTTCTCAAGCTGTTTCAAACACTGAAGAGAAAGAAATACTTCCAATATCTTTTTACAAGGCCAGCAGTACCCTGATACCAAAGCCAGACAAGGCCATTACAAGAAAAGAAAATTACGGGTCACTATTCTTGATAAACATAGATGTAAAACTCTTCAACAAAATACTAGCAAACCAAATTCAACAACACATTAAGAGGGTCTCTACTATTGTCAAGTGGGATTTATCCCTGGGATACAAGAATGGTTTAACATACACAGATCAATAAATGTGATAGACCACATTAACAGAAAGAAGAACAGAAACTGTATGACCACCTGATTAGATACAGAAAGAGCATTTGACAAAATTCAACATCTTTCCGTAATAAAAACTCCCTAAATAAGAGGCAGAAGGAATGTACCTCAACACAATAAAGGCCATCTATGAGAAGCCTACATTGAGCATTATGCTCAATGGCAAAATTTGAAAGCCTTTCCTCTAATATCAGGAACAAGATGAGGATGTCCATTGTTACCAATTCTATTCAGTGTAGTATTGAAAGTCCTTGTCAGAGCAATTAGGGAAGAAGTAAAAGGCATCCAAATAGGAAAGGAAAAAATGAAATTGTCACTGTTTGCTGATGACATGATCTTATATATGGAAAACCCTAAAGACTACCAAAAAACTGTTAAAACTAATAAATTTAGTAAAGTTGCAGGATACAAAACAATATACAAAAATCATCAGTGTTTTTATACACCACCAACAAACTGTCTGAAAAAAGAAATCAAGAGAGCAAACCTTTTTACAACAGCTACAAAAATAAAATGGGATACTTAGGAATAAATTTAATTAAGGAGATGAAAGACCTGTACACTCAAAACTGTAAGACATTGATGAAGAAAATTGAAGAAGACACAAATAAATGGAAAGATAACTCATGTTTACAGATTGTAAGAATTAATATTGTTAAAATGTTCATACTACCAAAGTGATCTCAGATTCAATGCAATCCCATAGAAAAACCAATGAAATTTTTCGTAGAATAAGTGATTCCAAAATACAGATGGAGCTATAAACCTTCAAATAGCCAAAGCAATTGTAAGCAAAAAGTACAAAGATGGAGGTATAACATCACATGATTTAAAACTGTACTGCAAAGCTATTGTAATCAAAATAACACAGTACTGGCAAAAAAAAAAAAAAAAAAAAAAAAAAAAAAAAAAAAGAAAAGACAGATTGACCCAATAGAACAGAACAGACATCCCAGAAACATACCCATGCATTATGGTCAGTTGATTTTTGACAAAGGTGCCAAGAATACACAATAGGAAAAGAATAATCTCTTCAATAAATGGTGCTGGGAAAACTGGATACTCACATGCAAAATAATAAAATTGAGCCCTTCTCTCACCATATATACAAAAATAAAATGGATTGATGACTAAAATGTAAGACACTAAACTGTAATCTAATCTAAGAAAACAAAGGAGAAAATCTCAGTGACATTAGTCTGACAATGATTTCCAGGTTATGACCCCAGAAGGGCAAGCAACAAAAGCAAAAAGAAACAAATGAGGTTTCATAAAACTAAAAATCTTCTGTGTATCATAGGAAACAATTAACAGATTGAAGAGACAACTTACAGATTGGGAGAAAATATTTGTATGCTATATATCTGATAAAGGGTTAATATCCGAAGTCTATAAGGAACTCAAACAACTCGATAGCAAGAAAACAAAAATCCCAACTAAAAAGTGGGCAATGGATTTGAATAGCCATTTCTCAAAAGAAGACATACGAGTGACCAACAGTGATATGAATAGAAGCTATCATGGCTAATTATTAGAGAAATACAAATTAAAACCACAATGAGATACTATTTCACACACATCAGAATGGTTATTACCCAAAAGATAAAAAGTGTTGGTGAGGATGTGGAGAAAAGGAAACCCTTGTGCATTGTTGGTGAGAATGTAAATTAGTGCCACCTGATATAGTTTGACTCTGTGTCCCCACCCAAATCTCATGTCGAATTGTAATTCCCAATGTTGGGGAGGGATCTGATGGGAGGTAATTGGATCATGGGGGCAGATTTCCCCCTTGCTGTTCTCATGATAGTGAGTGAGTTCTCATGACATCTGGTTCTTTGGAAGTGTGTAGCACCTCCCCCTTCACTCTCTCTTTCTCCTACCGCTATGTGAAGACATGCTTGCTTCCCCTCACCCTTCCACCATGATTGTGAGTTTCCTGAGGCCTCCACAGCCATGCCTCCTGTACAGTCTGTGAAACTGTGAGTCAAATCTATTTTCTTTATAAATTATCCAATCTTACGTAGTTCTTTATAGCAATGTGAGAAGAGATTATTGCAGAAAATTGGTGCAAGAGAAGTGGGGTATTGCTATAAAGATACCTGGAAATGTGGATGCAACTGGGTAACAGGCAGAGATTGGAATAGTCTGGAGGGATCAGAAGATCACAAGAAAATGAAGGAAAATTTGGAATTTCCTAGAGACTTGTTGAATGGTTGTGAGCAAAATGCTGATAGTGATATGGACAGTGAAGTCCAAGTGGAGGTGGTCCCACATGGGGATGAGGATCTTATTGGGAACCAGAGTAAAGGCCACTCTTGCTATGCTTTAGCAAAGAGACTGGAAACATTGTGCCCCTGCTCTCAGGATCTGTGGAACTTTGAACCTGAGAGAGATGATTTGGGATGTTGGGTAGAAGAAATTTCTAAGCAGCAAAGCATTAAAGATGTAACCTGGTGTTTCTAAAAGTGTATGCTCATATGCATGAAGAAGGAGATGGTCTGAAATTGGAACTTATAGTCAAAAAGGAAGCAGAGCATAGAAGTTTGGAAAATTTGTGACCTGAGCATGTGGTAGAAAAGAAAAGCCCATTTTCTGGGAATAAATTCAAGCTGGCTGCAGATATTTGCATAAATAAAGAGGAGCCTAATGTTAATAGCTAAGACAATGGGAAAAATATCTCCAGAACATTTCAGAGAACTTCTCAGTAGCCTCTCTTATCACAGGCCCAGAGGCCTAGGAGGACAAAATGGTTTTGTGGGCCAGGCTCTGGGCCCTGCTGCTCTGTACAGCCTTGAGACATGGCATCCTTTGTCCCAGCCACTCCAGCTCCAGCCATGGCTAAAAGGGGCCAAGGTGCAGCTCAGGCTGTGGCTTCAGACGGTGCAAGCCCTAACTCTTGGGAGATTCCATGTGGTGTTGCGCCTGCAGGTGAACAGAAGACAAGAGACAAGAGTTTGAGGCTTGGAAGCTTCTGCCTAGATTTCAGAGGATATATGGAGAGATCTGGATGTCCAGGCAGAAGTCCATGGAGAACCTCTACTATGGCAGTGTGAAGGGGAAATGTAGGGTTGGAGCTCCTACACCAAGTCCCCACTGGGGCACTGCCTAGTGGAGCTGTGAGAAGAGGGCTACTGTCCTCTAGACCCCAGAATGGTAGATCCACTGACATCTTGCACTATGTGCCTGGAAAAGATGCAGACACTCAACACCAGCTCGTGAAAGTAGCCATGGGGGCTGTAACCTGCAGAGCCACAGGGGAGCTTCCCAAGGCCTTGGCAGCACAGCCCTTGCATCAGTGTGGTCTGGATGTGAGGCATGGAGTCAAAGGAGATTAGTTTGGAGCTTTGAGATTTAATGACTACCCTGCTGGGTTTTGAACTTGCATAGGGCCTGTAGCCCCTTTGTTTTGGCCAGTTTCTCCCTTTTGGAATGGAGGCATTTAACCAATGTCATACCCCAGTTTTATCTTGGAACTAACTTGTTTTTTATTTTTTTAGGCTCATAAGCAGAAGGTACTTGCCTTGTCTCAGATAAGACTTTGGACTTGGACTTTTGAGTTAATGCTGGAATGAGTTAAGACTTTGGAGGACTGTTGGGAAGGCATGATTGTGTTTTGAAACGTGAGAAGGACCTGAGATTTGGGAGGGGCCAGGGGCAGAATGATATGGTTTGGCTCTGTGTCCCCACCCAAATCTCATGTTGAATTGCAATTCCCATGCTGGGGGAGGAACCTGGTGGGAGGTTATTGGATCACGGCGATAGATTTCTCCTTTGCTGTTCTTGTGATAGTGAGTTCTCCCAAGATCTGGATGTTTAAAAGTGTGTAGCACTTCCCCCTTTGCTCACTCTCTCATGCTGCCACATGAAGATGTGCTTGCTGCCCCTTCACCCTTCGCCCTTCACCATGATTGTGTTTCCTGAGGCCTCCCCATCCATGCCTCCCGTACAACCTGTGGAACTGTGAGCCAATTAAACCTCTTTATAAATTACTCAGTCTCAGGTAGTTCTTTATAGCAATGTGAGAACAGACTAATATACCGCCATTATGGAAAACATTATGAAAGTTCCTCAAAAGGATAAAAACAAAACTATCATATGATCCAGAAATTCCACTTGTGAGTGTTTACTCAAAATATTTGAAATTACTTTGTCAAAGAGATGTCTACACTCTCATGTTTATTGCAGCACTATTCACAGTAGCCAAATTTTGGAATCAATATAAGTGTCCATCAATAGATGAGTGGATAAGGAAAATATGGAACATATACATAATGGGATTCTATTCAGCCTTTAAAAAGAAGGAAATTGTCATTTGTGACAAATTGATGAAATCGGAGAACATTATCCTAAGTGAAATAAGCCAGGCCCAGAAAGATGATACTGCACTGTTCTCACTTATATGTGGAATCTAAAATGTTTGAATTCATGGAAGCAGAGAGTGGAATGATATCTGTAGAGGATGGGGTTGGGGGAAACGGGGACACGATAGTCAAAGGGGACAAAATCTCAGACATGAGAAATAAGGTTTTTTATTGAGAATTATTACACAGCATTGTGAATATAGTTAATATTAGTGTGCTGTACTATTCTAAAATGCTGAGAGTTAATTTCAAATTTTCTCAACACAATGAATAATACATATTTGAGATGATGCATAGGTTAATTAGCTTGATTTAATTATTCCACATTTTATCACAAATTGGTAACATCACTTTGTACTCCATAAATATATGCAATTATAAATAGTTAATTTGCAATTTAAAAAATTGTGATTGAATAATTGGATATCCACATTTGAAAAAGTGAATCTGGACATAGACCTTACTCTTCACAAAAATGAACTCAAAATAGGTTACAGACTGAAATGTGAAATATAAAACTACTAGGAAATAGCATAGGAGAAAACCTAGATGAACTTGGTTATTTCAATGTAATATTCATATTAGATAGAGCACCAAAGACAAGAGCCATGAAATAAATAATTGGTAAACTGGACTTCATTAAAATTAAAAACTTCTGCCCTGCAAAAGACAATATCAAGAGAATGAGAAGACAAGCTGCAGACTGGGAGAAAATATTTGCAAAATACATGTCTGATAAAGGACTGTTATCAAAAATAGACAAAGAACTCTTAAAACTCCACAGTAAGAACTCAAACAACCCAATTTATGAAACGGTTCAAAGACCCTGACAGACAACTCACCAAAGATTTACAGATGGTAATTAAGCATATGAAAAGATGCTCCTCATTACAGATCATCAGGGAAATACAAATTAAAACAACAGTGAGATGCCTTTGCATACTTATTACAATGGCCAAAACTCAGAACACTAAACACCAAATGCTGACTAGGCTGTGGAACAACAGAAACTCTCATTCATTGCTGGTGGGAATGCAAAATGCTATGGCGACTTTGGAAGACAATTTGGAGGTCTTACAAAACTAGAAATACTCCTACTATATGATCCAGCAATAGTGCTCCTTGCTATTTACCCAAAGGAGTTGAAAACTTATGTCCACACAAAAACCTGCGCACAGATGTTGATAGCATGCTTTTTTTTTTTTTTTTGGATTTGCTAAACCTTGGAAGCAACCAAGATATCCTTCAGTAGGTAAGTAGATAAACTGTGGTACCTCCAGGCAATGGAATACTTTTTAGCGATAAAAAGTATCACTAGTTGAAAAAAGAAATCTGAAAAGACTACATGCTGTATGACTCTAACTATATGACATTCTGGAAAAGGAAAAAGTATGGCTACAGTAAAAAGATTAGTGGTTGCCAGGGATTGGGGTTGGGAGGTGGGGGAGAGGGAGGAATAGACAGAGCACAGATGTTTAAGTCAGTGAAATTACTTTATGTGATAGTGTAATTATGGATACAAGTCATTGTATATTTGTCCGAACTCAGAGAATGTGCAACACCAAGAATTAACACTGATGTAAACTATGGACTTTGGGTTATAATGTGACAGTGAAGGTTTATCAGTTGTAATAAATGTACCACTCCGGTGGGGGAGGCTTATAATGGGGGAGGCTTTGCATGTGTGCAGCAGAGGGTATATGGGAAATATCTGTACCTTTCTCTAAATTTTGCTGTAAACCTAAAACTTCTCTAAAAAATAAAAGTTATTTAAAATGTTTAACAACAATGGAAAGATGTACCCTCCTAATGGTGACAAAAAATCATATTTTAGACCTTCTTCAACTAGAGCAGAGAAAAGAAAACTCAAGTCACACTCAGCAGACTATCCATCTACACTTTCATTTTCTGCCTCTAGGCAGGGACTGAATCTACTTTGCCTTTCCATTCCCAGGATCTAGCACAATGTTTGCCACGTAGAAGGTCCAAATAAGCTTTTATTCCATTCAGTTGCTAGTGCATGCACATGTGCAGAAGTCCTTACAGACTATCCTGCCTCCCAGCTGAGGGAGATCCTTAGATTGGAAAGACTCTGGAGACCTTTCTTGGGCAATCTACAATAGAATTCAGTTTCTGAGCAAGATCTTTAAATGGCCTAGGAAAATCCAGCTTTGCTTCTTCTCAGCCTTCTAAAAGTATCACATGCTAAATTTCAGTATCACTTCTTGGCATAGCATGAGTATATTCATTCCAGCATTCTTTTTTTGCTGCTGAAACGTAAAAAATGTCTCTTTTAAGTGATAATAAACTGCCTCCCAATTTTTCTAAGAAATTTTCATGTTCATTTTAAGTGTGTAGGTAAAATCAGCTACCTGTCATGGGGCTGGTCACAGATAAAGCACCTCCCTGTTTCAGCATAAAAAAAGCTGGCAGTAAACATCGTTTTCCCATCACATTGCAGAGCCCTGTTATTGCTTTCAGGGGAGCACCCCTCTCAAATGGCAGCTTTTTGGCTCCATATTTGCCCCTGAAAGGCCCACTGACCCCATGAAAGCTGTTACTTTTTATAATCCCAGATGATCAGATTCTGTTAAAATCTAACCAATAGGCAATTCCGGCATTAGAACAAATTCAGTTCTCAGAGTTGCTAGATTCTTTATTTCTAGTCCACTTCATTCTCCAGCTCAGGAGCAATCATCTTTGTAAAGTGTCTTAAGAGCCTTAGAGTAAATAAAAATGATAAATGTTGACCTTCCTGGTCTCTTTCCAACCCTAAAATTCTATGATTCATTTCTTCTTAAGGCCTCACATTTTCAAGGCCCAAAGAGGTTTAAATAACAAGCCAATGTAAATAGCAGGTAATGGGCCCTGATAAGTGTCCTGAACTGAAGGAATAGCTAAAGGAAAAAAAAAATGTAAGAAAATGAAATACAACAGGAAATATCTTTATAGTTGCCATCAGAGATGGTAGGAAGCCTCAAAAACTGCCCTTGAGAGCAACTCAAAACTAAGCAGGCTGTTAACAACAACAAGCAGATATCATTTACTGCCTTCCCCAAACTGTTCTTTCAGAAGGTCGGTACTTCTAACTTCACCATTCCAAGCGTCATGATGAGGCATTAGGCAGCCAGCTGTCCCCAGCACACTATGCTATCAAGACCTGGGTTTGCTAAAGGCGCGTGGATTGTTAGCAGCCCACGGGTGAGTTGTATTCTGGCCAAGCATTCAGCCTGGCAATAAGAAATGCATTTCCATTTTTCCCCCATCACAAAAGGAAGTTTTACCTAGAAATTGGACAAAACAAAAAAGTCAAATCTATTTTTGGCTACTGGAGTCTTCCCACAGCCTCCTTATCTTTCCTCAAGCCATCTTCCTGGCCAGTCTTCCCTTTAGATATTCCCAGACGCATAGCTAACATTGTCATTCTACCTTTTTGCATCTGCTAAAAATAAAATTGTCCACCAACACCTTGAACAATGTCTCTGAAGTTCCCACAACATGCTTTCCTTGCCGTACTTCCTGCTTCCATTTTCCTGAACCTTTCACACTCAGAATCTATAACTAATACCTCGTATTTGGGGACAGCTTTTATTCTTGGCTTTTTATTTTCCTCCATTGTCTTTTTTCTTTTGTAGATATCGCCCAAGGTGCTCACCAATGGTCAGCACTGATAGAAGTCAATAAAAGTAGTAGTAAAACTGTCCACTGTTTACGTTAAAAATGTTCATACCAGAAGCCAGGCTGTGCAGAGGGTACAAGAATATTTATTTTTTTCCTTCCCTTTCAGGTTGAAATGGAAACAATGGCCTTAAAAAACAGGCCTTTTGCATGCTGGTCCATGTTTTTGCTTAGAATTATCACTATGACATCTAGAATATTGAGTATTTTCCTGTCATAATTTTTATTTAAAGAGCTAAAAAGTATAATAAGCAATATTCATTTGGCAACTGATATGAAGTGAGTTTCTAAATTCTGTGTGTTTTTGATTCAACAAAGCAATTTTTTTTTTGCAATTTTTTGGTGTAATACATACTCAAAGGGCTAATGTGCTTGGTGTTTAATCTGCTGATATTATCTATGTTGCTCTCTTTTATCCTTTAGTATATGTCTTTGGGTCAGGGAGAGCATGATGTTCTGTCTTCCACCTTTCTAAGTTTTATTTCCCAAAGCACCAAAGAGTAAATAACTTAGAAGAAGAGAAAAGGCTGTCACAGTATCTTACTAATGAAGAGGATATTGCCTGTTTTCAGAATGTTCTTCACAATAAGATACATCAGATTAAGTGTGCCATTTCTCAATAAGCACATAAATACAGCTTGGCCTTATTAATCCTATGAAAACAGCAACACAGTCTTCTCATATGCTATCTTTCTCCCTTTCAGTTTCCAGTCTTCAGTGCATAATAACGTTGTATACATATCTGTCCTTTCATGAGGCCAATTTATTCCCTATTAATTAACCTCGATGCTAATTAGTTTATTTGAGCTCTACTGGTAGAGTTTACAGAAAATAACAACATATCCATTATGTCAGCAATCAAAGCAAAACGAGATTGGGATGATGCCAGTGATCAAAGCTCATCAGCGAGATTCAGGGACAAGGAGAAGAAGGTGTTTTGACTTCAAAAGACTTTTCATGATAGTGTTAGCAGTCATTTACTTATTTGAAAGAGCCATTTCAGAAGCAATCATCTGAAGAATAAAATGAAGGGGGAAGCTTTAGCTTTACCCAGTGTCACTTTACCTTGATCCTTCAAGCCATTCATCCTCCCCTCCTCCCAAAACGCTGAGTCTGGAGACTGGTGGAATTGTTTCACTTATCAGAAATGTCCTGATTTGTCTGGAGTAGAAAATTAAAAAAAAAGATGACTGTTGCTCACTTTTGCTGAGGACTCAACAGTGGCAGGCAGCTTTTTAGAGAAACTCCTTCCCCTGGTAAGACTTACAAAACGCTGATGTTTAAGAAGGTTCATGTAATCAATAAGGTGATATTACCTAATAGTCCGAGGTCAGCCTGCAGTTCTTTCCCAGTGTAGGGTGGGTGGGGCGGGGAACTATAGCAATTACTTTTGAAATCCTACTCTTCTTAAACCCTTTGCCAAAAATACTCCTTATATCACTAGCCATCCCCAGATATCAATGTTACCAATTTCAAGTACTTATCACTCCGCTGAATTCCAGAAGGTGAACAGGAATAGTATAAAGTATGGTCTCTACTGATCTTGACTGGGTAAACTGCAATTAGAAGTGTGTGTGTGTGTGTGTGTGTGTGTGTGTGTGTGAAGTAGTGCTATCTCATATCCTTGATTTTGGTCCCCCCATCTATATACTCCCCTGTTTCTAATATCCCTAGAGATATTCCTTCTAGATTGCCTCCGCCACACTTATCCAGCTACAAACATTGATTGTTCAGAGCAGTGCAGCACACACAAGCCAGATGAACAGCCAGAGAGTGGGGGAATTTCAGACACAAATCATATTCCCCTGAAGAAGCCTAATACTTATACTTTCATATTGTACGGTCAGCATAGCTCAGATTTAATTAAAGCACTCAATCGCACCATTACCATTTTTGGTGACAGCTCAGGTATAAATATATTAAGCACAATTCTTCCCAGGCCCAGCTTGTCGGCACTCTCCTTAAATGCCCTTTTGTCTTCTCTAGCCTTTTTTGAAAGCCCTGAACTTTTAGCTTATAAATGATTAGTACCTATACACTTCCACCTCCAATTCCTAAGTTAAATTACTGTCTTCAGCCTTTCTCTGGATTCCTCGGGAGTAATAAGTCTCTTCCATTGGACCATACTTTTTCCATTTTAACTTTAACCAAAACTGCATTGACATCTCAACCTCCTTCCTCATAGCTGACTTCTTTATATCTCCTCTGTCACTGGCATGGATATAGGTTTTCTCTCTCTCCATGTATCTTATTTTCTCCATATTATGCTCTTATTGCTTAGTTCCATAGTTTCTTACTATAGCATCGTTCTCTGTGTTTCTTCAGTTTCGATTGAAATTCTTTTTCCTCATTTATTTAAAAAAATATTTTTTGAGTACAACCTCTGTGCCAGGATCTGTCCTGGGGGCTTGAGGTACTTCAGTGAACAAAACAGACAAAGATCTCTGCTCTTGCAGGACTTAACATTCATTCTAGCAGCTGGAGTGAAAAATTAAAAAAATGAAACTCTTATGTGTTACCATACTGTGGTTAGTACCTTAGGAAAAAAGAAGTAGAGAACGGTAAGGGGAACAGGAGCATGGTGGGGATCACCACATGGAGAAAGACTTGCATTTGGTGAGGGAGATAGCTCAGTAGACATCTTGGGGAATAGCAATTGAGATGAAGAAACAACCAGCTGGATCAAAGGCCTGCAGGCAGAAGAATGCTTGGCCTTGCCTGGAATGTTTACAGAGAAGAAGGTGGTCACTGTAGCCAGAGCAGTGTGAATGAGGGGAAAAAAGCAGAGAGTCATTGACTCCTCTTGAAAATCACCTGCCTTCTCTACCCACTGATGGATCAGTGTCTCCCACTCAAAGTAGAATCATATCCCTTTAAAACCTCACAATACACATCTATGTCTAGGTAACTCCTATACATATAAAAAAGTAGCTGCTGATTAGTGGGAATGTAAATTGTACAGCCATTTTGGAAATCGGTATGAAGGTTCCTCAAAAAATTAAAGATAGAAGTACCATGTAAGAAACAACATCAATATCTCAAAGAGCTATCTATGCTCCTATGTTCACTGCAGCATTATTCACAAGAGCCAAGATATGGAAACAAACTAACTGTCCATCAATAGATGAATGGGTAAAGAAAAACACTCTGTAATATTGTTCAGCTGTAAAAGGAAGGAAATCCTGCCATTTGTGATGACATGAATGAAACTGGAGGTCATTATGCTAAGTGAAACAAGCCAGACAGAAGGACAAACACTGCATGATTTCATATGTGGAATCTAAAAACGTCAAGCTCATAGAAACAGAATAGAATGGTGGTTGCCAGGGGCTGGGAGTTGGGGTGGAGAAAACGAGGATGTGCTGGTCAAAGGGTAAAATCTTACAGTTTTATAAGTTCTGGGTATCTAAAGCACAGCATGGTGACTATAGTTCACAAGTTTTATATACTTGACATTTGCTAGGAGATTAGATCTTAAGTGTTTTCACCACACCAAAAAGAATAAGAAGAAAAGGTAACTGTGAGGTGACAGATGTGTTAACTAACTTGATTACGGTAATAATGTCACAATATATAAGTATAGCAAATCATCACATTGTATACCATATATATATATATGCAACTTTATTTGTCAATTATACCTCAATAAAGATGGAAAAAAGTAAAAATGCAAATAAAAAGTAGTTGCCCACATTAAAAAAAAACCAAAAACTTGACACAGACTAGTTTGTACCACCTTCCTCTGGCTGTGGGCCATTTTCTCAATTTACAACACCCACATTGCTGGGGAATATGGAACACTCTTACTCTGAACGGAATATGCTGTATATCCTATAGGATGTATTAGGCGAAGGCAGAGACTGAAGTGGAGCACAACACAAGGGTGAAATTCACTAAGGAAATGGGTTAACTATCAGGGAAGTGAGACGATGGATGAAGCAGTTTTCCTCTCCCACTGAAATGACTCAGTCCTTCTCTGTGCCCTCCCTTGATGCCTCTAACAAGTTTTTAAGGGTCCACAGGCATTAGAAATATTTCATTCATCATGTAGAGAACAGTGTTGAGATGAATTGTGTAAACAAGAGTGTTTTTAAAAAAGTGTTTATTCATGCATTAAACAAATATTTATTACACATTGTCCTGTGGTGAGAAAGATAAGCAAAATATGGCCCTGAACTTGAGGAACTCACAGTCTTTTTAGGTTGAGAAGGACACACACGAACAGAATATAAATTAAAAACTCCATGCAGTTTTAAAGATAGGAGGCCAAAATTAGGGGTGCTCTTTAACTGGAAATGTTTTTATAAACACACTTGGATCCCATCCTGAAACCGCTAACAGTGTTTTTCAACCTTGACTGCACATTGGAATCACCTGAAGAGTTTTCAGTACAAGACTGCCTAGGTCCCAGCCCAGAAATTCTGATTTAATTGTTCTGAGATGCAGCCTGGGCATCAGGATTTTTAAGCTCTCCAGGTGACTCTAGTGTTCAGCAGTGTTTAAAAACCATTTGTGGTAGGTTGTATAAAGGTTCTGAAAGTATCCGTGCCCTAATCTTCAACACCTGTGACTATTTTACCTTGTCTGGTAAAGGAATTTTGCAGATATGATTACATTAAGGACATGGAGGTGAGGAGGTCATTCAGGTGAGCCCAGTGTAATCACAAGCGTTCTTAAGAGAGAGAGGGAGGAGGCTCAGAGTCCACAGTGGGAGATGTGGTGATAAAAGGAAGGCGCTGCAGTGATATGAGGAATGGGCTGTGAGGCAAGGAACATAGGTGGCCTCTAAATGCTGAAAAAAGCCTAACAAAACAAAACACCCAAAAAACAACAACACGAAGAAAAACCCTGATTCTTTCTCGAAGCCTCTAGGAAGAGGAACATAGCCTTCCTGACACCTTGATTTTAGACTCTGACCTTCGCAACTGTGTAAGAGTAAGTTTTTGTTGTTTTAAGCCATTAAGTTCGTGGCAATTTGTTACAGCAGCAATAGAAAACTAATATATCACTGCTTCAACCCAGTAGGTCCGAATGGAACCCAGGTATTGGATGTTTGCGTGTGTGTGTATTTTAGGTTCCCCAAGTAAGTCAAAATTCATGTCCTCCTTTACTATGTAACAAAGAGAAAATTCCTCCTGCCTTCTTCCAGCCCCCACTGCTGGACTAGTAAAACGGCAGCTCTCCAAGCCAGGGGAGTGAGGGGAGCATAGGAGTGTGGTGATGGGGGGCGGGGCAACACTAATTTGTAGGGTCTGCCACTTTCTGTGATGTAAATAGTCCCATCATGGTCCAAACTGGCTCCAGGACACCACTGGTGGGACACTGGGGAAAAAACAATGCAGATCTCATGGCCTATTTGGTCTGAGCCTATCTGAGGCCAGCCTTGCTTAAGAAAAGGAATCCTCCACATGGAGCAGCAGCCTAGCTCACTTAAGTTTGCTGGAGTTTCTCTCCAAAGCTCAGCTAATAAATAATGCGGTGTTACTTCCACTCATTCAACAAGTTGTTTTTTTTTTTTTTTTTTTTAGCTCCCATTCTTCTAGGTATTATTTTAGGCACTAAGGAAACAGCATTTAACAAAACAATTTTTCCTTCAAACATGCAATGCACACTTACTGAGACCAACTGTGCCAAGCACTATTCTAAACCCTAGGGATATAACATTAGAAATATATATATTTCTTTATTATATATATAGCATTATTTATTATATATAGGATTAGAAAAATTATATATATTTCTGAAGAGAGATATATATAGCTTTTTCATGGACTTTTATTCTAGTTAATAAAGACCTTTATAAACAAAAAAGTAAAATGTAAGAACATCAAACAGGTTATAGCTATGGAGAAATGAAGCAGGGTAAGGACATACGTGGCAGGGGCAGTTAAGATTTTAAACAAGGGATTATGAAAGGCCTTCAGAAAAAGTAACATTTGATTAATGATCTAAAGGCAGTGATGGAGCAAGTCCTGACGACATCCGAGCATGTCAAGTGAAGGGAACAGCGTATGGAAAGGTCAGAAAGTGGAAGTACGCCTAGAAAATTCCATTTTGGAGCAGAATAATAAAAGGCAAGAGCAATAAGAAATGAAGTCATAAAGATAGCAGGGGCCAGACAACAGGACTTGTAGCCCTTAATAAGGAATGTGGCATATTATTCTAAGTACCATGAAAAGTCATTGAAAGATTTTAACATGTCTAAGTCTTTATAATTGAAATGGATTTCTTGTAGAAAACATGCAGTTGTGTCTTTTTTTTTTTTTTTTTTAAGACAGAGTCTTGCTCTGTCGCCCAGGCTGGAGTGCAATGGCACAATCTCGGCTCACTACAACCTCTGCCTCCTGGGTTCAAGTGATTCTCCTGCCTCAACCTCCTGAGTAGCTGGGATTACAGGTGTGAGCCACCATGTCCAGCTAATTTTTGTATTTTTAGTAGAGACAGGGTTTCACCATGTTGGTCAGGCTGGTCTCGAACTCCTGACCTCGTGATCCGCCCACCTTGGCCTCCCAAAGTGGTGGGATTACAGGCATGAACTACTGCGTCCGGCCTTCCTTTTTTTTTATCCACTCTGACAATCTCCTTTTTTTTAAGTTGGTGTATTCAGACCATTCACATTTATTTTTATTTCATTGTTTTTATTTTATGTTCAGAGGCAGATGTGCAAGTTTGTTATATAAGTAGATTTCATGTCTTCTTTTCTTTCTGTTTTTCTTCTTCTTCTTTTTTTTTTTTTTTGAGACAGAGTTTTACTGTTGTTGCCCAGGCTGGAGTGCAATGGCACGATCTCGGCCTGCTGCAACCTCCGCCTCCCGGGTTCAAGCGATTCTCCTGC
The DNA here is from genome assembly GCF_029289425.2 of Pan paniscus. Classification (NCBI taxonomy): domain Eukaryota; kingdom Metazoa; phylum Chordata; class Mammalia; order Primates; family Hominidae; genus Pan; species Pan paniscus. Next base: position 113,900,929 of record NC_073253.2, on the reverse strand, counting down.
CTCAGCCTCCCGAGTAGCTGGGATTACAAGCATGCATCACCATGCCAGACTAATTTTTATATTTTTAGTAGAGACGAGTCTTCTCCATGTTGTTCAGGCTGGTCTCGAACTCCTGACCTCAGGTGATCTGCCCGCCTTGGTCTCCCAAAGTGCTGGGATTACAGGCGTGAGCCACTGCGCCCGCTGGTAGATTTCATGTCACAGGGGTTTAGTGTACAGATTATTTCATCACCCAGGTAATGATCATAGTACTGATAGGCAGTTTTTCCATTCTCACCCTCCTTCCATTCTCTACTCTCAACTAGGCCCCAGGGTCTGTTGTTCCCTTCTTCTTATCCATATGTACTCAGTGTTTAGTTCCCACTTGTAAATACATTCGGCATTTGGTTTTCTGTTCTTGTGTTAGTTTGCTTAGGATAATGGCTCTCGGCTCCATCCATGTTGCTGCAAAGGGCATGATCTCATTATTATGGCTAAGCAGTATTTCATGATACCACATTTTCTTTATCAGGTCTACCGTTGATGGGCATGTAAGTTGATTCCATATCTTTGCTATTGCGAAAGGCACTGAGATGAACTTTGTGCATACATGCATTATTATAGACCATTCACATTTAAAGGGATAATTGATATAATTAGATTAATAATTTCCATGTTTGTAACTGTTTTATATTCATTGCATTTGTTGTTTATTTCTTTACCCTTTCTTTTTCTGTCTCTTTTAGTTGAGCCTTTATAGGATTGTATTTTACTTCCTCTCATAGAGTATCAATTATACTTCTTTTTAATAGTTTCAGTGGTTTCCATAAAATTTGAAACATACATTTTTAATTAATTGAAGTCACCTTTAAATAATACTATATTGCTTTACATGTAGTATAGGTACCTTAGTAAAGAATATTCCCAATTCCTAATTTCTATTTCTGTGACACTGCTGTCATTAATTTCACTTATCCATATGTATAATCACCCAATGCATCGTTATTATTGTCACTTAAAAAATTTCAATAGGTTTTTGGGCAACAGGTGGTGTTTGGTTACGTGATAGGTTCTTTAGTGGTGATTTCTGAGATTTTGGTGCACCTGTCACTGAGCAGTGTACACTGTACCCAATGTGTGGTCTTTTATCTCTCATCTCCCTCCCACCCTTTTCCCCAAGTCCCCGAAGTCCATTGTATCATTTTTATGCTTTTGTGTTCCCATAGCTTAGCTCCCACTTATAAGTAAGAACATACGATGTTTGCTTTTCCATTTCTGAGTTATGTCGCTTAGAATAATGGTCTCCAATTCCAACCAGGTTGCTGTGAATACCATTATTTCATTCCTTTTTATGGCTGAGTAGTATTCCATGGTGTGTGTATATATATCCACTTGTTGGTTGATGGGCATTTGGGCTGGTTCTATATTTTTGCAATTGTGAATTGTGCCACTATAAACATGCATGTGCAAGTATCTTTTCATATAATGACTTCTTTTCCTCTTGGTAGATACCCAGTAGTGGGATTGCTGAATCAAATGGTGGATCTACTTTTAGTCCTTTAGAGGATCTCCACACTGTTTTCCGTATGGGTTGTACTAGTTTACATTACCACCAGCAGTGTAAAAGTGTTCTCTTTCACAACATCCACATCAACATCTGTTATTTTTGATCTTTTGATTATGGCCTTTTTACAGGAGTGAGGTGGTATTGCATTGTGGTTTTGATCTCTGATCATTAGTGATGTTGAGCATTTTTTCATAAGTTTGTTGGCCATTTGTGTATCTTCTTCTGAGAATTGTCTATTCATGTCCTTAGTCCACTTGTTGATGGAATTGTTTGTTTTTTTCTTGCTGATTTGATTGCATACCTTGTAAATACTGGGTATTAGTCCTTTGTTAGATGCATAGTTGGTGAAGATTTTCTCCCACTCTGTGGGTTGTCAGTTTACTCTGCTATTTCTTTTGTTGTGCAGAAGCTTTTTAGTTTAATTATTTCCCATCTGTTTATCTTTGTATTTGTTCTGTTTGCTTTTGGGTTCTTGGTCATGAAGTCTATGCCTAAGCCAATGTCTAGAAGGGTTTTTCTGATGATATCTTCTACAATTTTTATTGTTTCAGGTCTTAGATTTAAGTCTTTGATCCATTTTGAATTTATTTTTGTGTAAGGTGAGAGATAAGGATCCAGTTTCATTCTCCTACATGTGACTTGCCAATTATCCCAGCACCATTTGTTGAAAAGGGTATCCTTTCCCCATTTTATGTTTTTTGTGTGTGTGTGTGTGTGTGTGCGCGTTTTTGTTGAAGATCAGTTGACTGTAAATATTTGACTTTTTTTCTGAGTTCACTATTTTGTTACATTGGTCTTTGTGACTTTTTTTTATTATACTTTAAGTTTTAGGGTACATGTGCACAATGTACAGGTTAGTTACATATGTATACATGTGCCATGCTGGTGTGTTGCACCCATTAACTCATCATTTAGCATTAGGTATATCTCCTAATGCTATCCCTCCCCCCTCCCCCCACCCCACAACAGTCCCCAGAGTGTGATGTTCCTCTTCCTGTGTCCATGTGTTCTCATTGTTCAATTCCCATCTATGAGTGAGAACATGCGGTGTTTGGTTTTTTGTCCTTGCGATAGTTTACTGAGAATGATGATTTCCATCCTCATCCATGTCCCTACAAAGGACATGAACTCATCATTTTTTATGGATGCATAGTATTCCATGGTGTATATGTGCCACGTTTTCTTAATCCAGTCTATCATTGTTGGACATTTGGGTTGGTTCCAAGTCTTTGCTATTGTGAATAGTGCCGCAATAAACATACGTGTGCATGTGTCTTTATAGCAGCATGATTTATAGTCCTTTGGGTATATACCCAGTAATGGCATGGCTGTGTCAAATGGTATTTCTAGCTCTAGATCCCTGAGGAATCGCCACACTGACTTCCACAATGGTTGAACTAGTTTACAGTCCCACCAACAGTGTAAAATTGTTCCTATTTCTCCACATGCTCTCCAGCACCTGTTGTTTCCTGACTTTTCAATGATCGCCATTCTAACTGGTGTGAGATGGTATCTTATTGTGGTTTTGATTTGCATTTCTCTGATGGCCAGTGATGATGAGCATTTTTTCATGTGTCTGTTGTCTGCATAAATGTCTTCTTTTGAGAAATGTCTGTTCATATCCTTCACCCACTTTGTGATGGGGTTGTTTGTTTTTTTCTTGTAAATTTGTTTGAGTTCATTGTAGATTCTAGATATTAGCCCTTTGTCAGATGAGTAGGTTGTGAAAATTTTCTCCCATTTTGTAGGTTGCCTGTTCACTCTGATGGTAGTTTCTTTTGCTGTGCAGAAGCTCTTTAGTTTAATTAGATCCCATTTGTCAATTTTGGCTTTTGTTGCCTATTTTTTATACTAGTACCATGCTGTGTTGGTGACTATAGGCTTATAGTATAGTTTGAAGTTGGGTAATGTTATGCCTCCAGATTTGTTCTTTTTGTTTAGTCTTGCTTTGGCTATGTGGAATCTTTTTGGGTTCCATATGAATTTTAGGATTGTTCTTTCTAGTTCTGTGAAGAACTAGCAAAAAATAACCATCGTGGTATTATGATGGGAATTGCATTGAATTTGTAGATAGCTTTTGGCAGTATGGTCATTTTCACAATATCAAATTCTACCCATCCATGAGCATGGGATGTGTTTACATTTGTTTGTGTTGTCTATGATTTTCTTTCAGCAATGTTTTCTAGTTTTCCTTGTAGAAGTCTTTCACCTCCTTTGTTAGGTATATTCCTAAGTATTTTATTTCTTTTTGCAGCTATTGTAAAGTGGTTGAGTTCTTGATTTGATTCTCAGCTTAGTCGCTGTTGGTGTATAGCAGTACTACTGATTTGTGTATATTGATTTTGTATCCTGAAACTTTACTGAATTTATTTATCAGTTCTAGGAGCTTTTTTGATTAGTCTTTAGGGTTTTCTAAGTATACGATCATATTATTGGTGAACAGCAACAATCTGACTTCCTCTTTACCGATCTGGATGCCCTTTATTCCTTTCTCTTGTCTGTTTGCTTCAGCTAGGGCTTCCAGTACTATGCTGAATAGAATGTTAAGAGTGGGCATCCTTGTCTTGTTCCAGTTCTCAGGGGAAATGCTTTCAACCTTTCCCCATTCAGTATAATGTTGGCTGTGGGTTTGTCATAGATGGCTTTGCTACCTTAAGGTATGTCCCTTCTATGCTGATTTTGCTGAGGTTTTTAATAATAAAGGGATGCTGGATTTTGTCAAATGCTTTCTCTGCATCTATTGAGATTATGTAATTTTTGTTTTTAATTCTGCTTATCTTGTGTATCATATTTATTGACTTGCATATGTTAAACCATCCCTGCCTCCCTGGTATAAGGCCCACTTGTCCATCGTGGATTAGCTTTTTCATATGCTGTTGGATTAAGTTAGCTAGTATTTTGCTGAGGATTTTTACATCTATGTTCATCAGGGATATTGGTCTGTAGTTTTCCTGTTTTGTTATATTTTTTCCTGATTTTGATATTAGAGAACTGTCTTCATAGAATGATTTAGGGAGGATTCCCTCTTTCTCTTTTTTTGGAATAATGTCAATAGTATTGGTACCAATTCTTCTTTGAATATCTGATAGAATTCAGCTGTGAAGTCTAGTCCTCGACTTTTTTTTTTTTTTGGCAATTTTTCAATTACCGTTTCAATCTTGCTGCTTGCTGTTGGTCTGTTCAGAGTTTCTACTTCTTCCTGGTTTAATCTAGGAAGGTATTGTGTTTCCAGGAATGTATCCATCTCTTCTAGGTTTTCTAGTTTGTGCGCATAAAGATGTTCATAGTAGCCTTGAATAATCTTTTGTATTTCTGTGGCATTTGTTGTAATAACTCCCATTTCATTTTGAATTGAGCTTATTTGGATCGTCTCTCTTGTTTTCTTGGTTAATCTTGTTAATGTTCTATCAATTTTATCTTTTCAAAGAACCATCTTTTTGTTTCATTTATCTTTTTTTGTTTCAATTTTATTTAGTTCTGCCCTGATCTCTGTTATTTCTTTTCTTCTGCTGGATTCGGGTTTGATTTATTCTTGTTTTTCTAGTTCCTTGTGGTGTGACCTTAGATTATTTATTTGTGCTCTTTCAGACTTTTTGATGTAGGCATGTAATGCTATGAACTTTCCTTTTAGCACCGTTTTTGCCATAGCCCAGAGGTTTTGATAGGCTATGTCACTATTATTATTCAGTTCAAAGAACCTTAAAATTTCCATCTTGATTTCATTGTTGACCTCATGATCATTCAGGAGCAAGTTATTTAATTTCTATGTATTTGTGTGGTTTTAAAGGTTACTTTTGGAGCTGATTTCCAGTTTTATTCCATTGTGGTCTGGGTGGCTTGATATAATTTCAGTTTTCTTAAACTTATCAAGGCTTGTTTTGTGACCTATCATATGGTCTATGTTTTAGGTAAACAGCACATGGGGAAAGTTCCATGTGCTGATGAATAGAATGTATATTCTGCAGTTATTGGGTAGAATGTTCTACAAATATCTGTTAAGTCCATTTGTTCTAGGTTATAGTTTAAATCCATCCTAGGGTATGGTTTAAATCCCTTCTAGTTTGTAGGGTTTCCTTCGTCTTGACTTTTGATAACCTGATGACTATGTGCCTATGTGATGACCTTTCTGCAATGAATTTCCCAAGTGTTCTTTGAGCTTCATGTATTTGAATGTCTAGATCTCCAGCAAGACCAGTGAAGTTATCTTTGGTTATTCCATCAATTATGTTTTCCAAACGTTCAGATTTCTCTTCTTCCTTAGGAATACCAATTATTCTTAGGTTTGGTCATTTAATGTAATCCCAAACTTCTTGGAGGTTTCATTCACTTTATTTTTACTTTTTGATCTTTTTTCTTTGTAGTATTGGGTTAATTCAAAAGCCTTGTCTTTGAGCTCTGAAGTTATTTCTTCTACTTGTTTGATTCTATTATTGATACTTTCCAGTGTATTTTACATTTCTGTAAATGTGTTCTTCATTTCCAGAAGCTGTGATTATTTTTTATTTATGTTATTTATTTCTCTGGAGATTTTTCCATTTATATCCTGTATCATTTAAAAAATTTCTTTAAGTTGGTATTCACCTTTCTCTGGTGCCTCCTTGAGTAGCTTAATAATTGACCTTCTGAATTCTTTTTATGGGAATTCAGAGATTGTTCTTGGTTTGGATTCATTGCTGGTGAGCTACTGTGATCTTTTGTGGGTGTTAAAGAACCATGCTTCGTCATATTACCAGAATTGCTTTTCTGGTTTCTTCTTTTTTGGATAGACTATGTTGGAGGGGACATCTGAGGCTCAAGGGCTGCTATTCAGATTTTAGCCCATGGGGCTTCTCCCTTGGTGTGGTGCTCTCTCCCTTCCCCTAGGGATGGAGCTTCTTTTTTTTTTTTTTTTTTTTTTTAATTATACTTTAAGTTTTAGGGTACATGTGCACATTGTGCAGGTTAGTTACATATGTATACATGTGCCATGCTGGTGCGCTGCACCCACTAACTCGTCATCTAGCATCATCTTAAAAGTCAAACTGCAGTGCTTATTATTTCCCTTCTGGGTGTAGCCACCCAGTGGAGCTACCAGGCTCCAGGCTGGTACTGGGGAGTGTCTGCAAAGAGTCCTGGGATGTGATCTGTCTTCAGGTCTCTCAGCCATGGATACCAGCATCTGTTCTGGTGGAGAGAGCAGGGGAATGAAGTGGACTTTGTGAGTGTCCTTGTAGTTTTGTTCAGTGCATGCATTTTGTGTTGGTCGGCCTTCAGCCAGGAGGTGGCACTTTCAAGACAGCATTAGCTGCAGTAGTATAGGGAGGATACAAGCTTGCCCCAGGGTCACCTGGATAAGTATTCGGGTTTCTCAGGTGGAAGGTAGGGCCATGGAGCTTCCAAGAGATATGTTCTTTGTCTTCGGCTACCAGGGCGGGTAGAGAAAGACCATCAGGTAGGGGTAGGGTTAAGCATGTCTGAGTTCTGACTCTTCTTGGGCAGGGCTTACTGTGGCTGCTGTGGGGAGTGCACATGTGGTTCTCAGGCCAATGGAGTTATGTTCTGAGGAGGATTATGGCTGCCTCTGCTGTGTCCTACAGGTTGCCAGGGAAGTAGGGGAAAGTCAGCAGTGACAGGCCTCATCCAGTTTCCACACAACCCGAAAGGCCAGTCTCACTTCCACCGTGCCCCCAACTACAGCAATGAGTTTATTTTCTGGCAGCAGGTGAGCAGGGCTGAGAATTTGCTTTGGACTGCAAGCCTCCCTGCTGAAAAAGCAAGCAGGGCTTTCAGGTTTTGAGCCTCCCTGCCTGCCAAAGCTTCTGTGCTAGTATCTCCACTTCCTGTTCACCCCATTACAAAGTTCAGCTGGAAGTTTCCTTCTCCCTGTGGTCTTTCCCTAATTCCACTGGTAGCCCTCCGCAGGGACCCCTGTGAGACAAAGTCATAAATGGCTTCCTTGGGGAACAAGAATGCCCACAGGGCTCTTACCGCTGCTTCCTCTACCCCTGTATTTCTCTTGGCTCTCTAAATTTGTCTCGGCTCCAGGTGAGGTTAGATCCTTCTCCTGTGATCTGGACTTTCAGGTTCCCGGTAAGGATGTGTGTTCAGCGGTGGACTTCCCTCCTTACACACTTTGAGCACTCACAGCTTTTTGGCTGCAGCCCCAAGCCGCTTCTTTCAAAGGATCTGTTGATTCTCTTGGCTTTCCTGGTATGTTCCTTGTAGTAGTTCTTGGAGCAAAAGGTCACGATGTAAATCTTCACGTGCTTCTTTGTCTATCTGAGTGGGAGTTGCAAATTAGTCCAGCCTCCTGTCTGCCATTTTTTCCTATTATCACTTTTTGCAAAAAGCTTTTAAAGAAAATTAAAAAAAAATGGTTTTAGGTAAACAGCAGAATTGAAGGAAGGTACAGAGTTCTTTGTATATTTTAGATAACAGTTTTTTATTAGATGTGTCTTTGGCAGATATTCTCTGCCAGCCTGCAGCCTGTCTTCTCATTCTCTGGGCATTGTCCTTTTTAGAACAGATGTTTTCCATTTTAATAAAGTCCAGATTATTAATTATTTCTGTCATGAATTGTACCTTTGTTGTCATATCTAAAATATTATTGCCAATCCAAGGCCATCTAAATTTTTTCTCTTATGATGCCTTTTAGGAGACTTATAGTTTTAGATTTCACATTTAGATCTGTAACCCATTTTGAGTTAATTTTTTGTGAAGGGTATGAGGTCTCTGTCAAGATTCACCCCTTTTGTTTTGTGAAAGTGGATGTTCAGGTGAGGTGTAGTGATTCATTCCTGCAATTCCAGAAATTTGGGAGGCTGAGATGGAAGGATGACTTGAGGCTAGAAGTTTGAGACCGTCCTGGGCAACATAGTGAGATACCATCTCTACAAAAAATACAGATAAAAAAATGAGCTGGGTATGGTGGTGTGTGCCTGTAGTCTTAGCTACAGCTTAATCTGCTGGGGCATTATCAAAACCTAACTGACCTGAGGGAATGGAAATACCCAACTATACACCTATAGCCTTCACTTGGGAGAAGAGAAATAACAACTTCAGCTTATTCCGTCCTTCCCGTTTCGCCTAAGAGGGCAAGTGAAAAGCAAGCATGGAGTTCACTGTCCAGAGACACAAACTTCCTAAAAGACTGAGATGTAATCATAGGCCTATAGAACACTCCCAGCACCACCTTACTACCACATTACTAAAGGACTATTTGCAACAGTTCCTTTTACACAGTATGTCATGTCTATCTCTCAAGAAAAAAATTAGAAGACATACTAAAAAGCAAAATATATATATATACTTTGAAAAGACAGAACAAGCATCAAAACTACATCATTCAGATATGACAGGGATGTTGGAATCATCAGACCAGGAATTTAAAACAACCATGATTAACATACTAAGAGCCCTAATGGATAAAGTAGGCAGCATGAAAGAACAGATGAGCAACATGAGCAGAGAGATGGAAATTCTGAGAAAGAACCAAAAAGAAATGCTAAAGAACACTGTAACAGAAATGAAGAGTGCTTTTTATAAAATTTTTGAATTATTTATTTATTATTTTTAATTTTGATGGGTATATAGTATGTGTATATATTTATGGGGTATAGGAGATATTTTGATACAGGCATGCATTGTGTAATAATCATATAATGGAAAATGGGGTACCTATCAACTCAAGCATTTATCCTCTGTATGACAATTCAATTATACTCTTTCAGTTATTTTTAAATGTATAATTTAATTATTATTGACTATAGCCATCCTGTTGTGCTGTCAAATACTAAATGTTATTCATTTTGTTCTGATTACTTTTTGTACCCACTAACCATCATCACTTTTTCCTCACCCCTGGCAACCCTTTCCAGCGTCTGCTAACCATCCTTCTACTCTCTATCTCCATGAGTTCAATTGTTTTAGTCTATAGCTCCCACAAACAAGTGAGAGCACATGAAGTTTCTGGTTTTATGCTTGGATTATTTCACTTAACATAATGACTTCCAGTTCTATCCATGTTGTTGCAAATTACAGGATCTCATTTCTTTTATGGCTGAATAGTACTCCATTGCGTATACATACCACATTTTCCTTATCAATTCATCTATCGATGAACACTTATGTTGCTTCAAAATCTTGGTTATTGTGAAAACTGCTGCAATAAACAAGAGAGTGCAGATAACTCTTTGATATACTGCTTTCCCTTCTTTTGGGTATATACCTAGCACAGGGATTGCTAGATCACATATTAGCTCTATTTTTAGTGTTTTGAGGAACCTCCAAATTTTTCTCCATAGTGGTTATACTAGTTTACATTCCCACCAACAATGTAAAGGGTTCCCTTTTCTCCACATTCTCTCTGGCATTTATTAGGCTGGTGCAAATGTTTTATTTTTTTCAGTTGCTTTTAATTGCCTGTCTTTTAGAAAAAAGCCACTTTAGCTGGGGTAAGATGACATCTCATTGTAGTTTTGACTTGCATTTCTCTGATGATCAATGATGTTGAACACTTTTTTACATACCTGTTTGCTATTCATGTGTGTTTTTTTGAAAATGTCTATTCAGATCTTTTATTCATTTTAAATCAGATTATTAGATTTTTTTCCTATAGAGTTGTTTCAGCTCCTTATATATTCTGATTATAGATTCCTTGAGAGATAGGTAGTTTTCAGATATTTTCTTTTGTTCTGTGGGTTGTCTCTTCACTTTGTTGATTGTATTCTTTGCTATACAGAAGCTTTTCCACTTGATGTGATCCCATTTGTCCATTTTTGTTTCGGTTGCCTGTGCTTGTGGGGTTTTGCTCAAGAAATTTTTGCCCAGGCCAATGTCCTGGAGATTTTCCTGAAAATATTGTTTTACTAATTTCATAGTCTGAGGTCTTAGATTTAAGTCTTTAATCCATTTTCATTTGATTTTTGTATATGGTGAGAGAAGTCTATTTTCATTCTTTGGCATATAGATATCCAGTTTTCCCAGAACCATTTATTGAAGAGTGCACGTTCTTTTCCCAGTGTGTGTTCTTGGCAGTTTTGTCAAAAATGAGTTCACTGTAGATGTATGGATTGGCTTCTGGATTCTCCATTGTGTTCCATTGGTCTCTGTGTCTGCTTTTATGCCAGTAGCATGCTGTTTTGGTTACTATAGCTCTGTAGTATAATTTGAAGTCAGATAATGTGATTCCTCCAGTTTTGTTATTTTTGCTCAAGATAGCTTTGGCTACTCTGGGTCTTTTGTGATTTCGTATAAATTATAAGATTGCTTTTTGTATTTCTGTGAAGAATGTCATTTGTATTTTGATAGGGATTGTATAGAGTCTGTAGATTTCTTTGGGCAGTATGAACATTTTAACAATATCGATTCTTCCATTTCATGGACATGGAATATATTTTCTTTCTTTGTGTGTGTACTCTTCAATTTCTTGCATCAATGTTTTATAGTTTTCACTGCAGAGACCTTTCACTTCTTTGGTTAATTCCTAGGTATTCAATTTCATTTGCAGCTATTATAATTGGGATTGCTTTCTTGATTTCTTTTTCAGATTGCTCATTGTTGTCATATAGAAATACTACTGATTTTTCTATGTAAATTTTGTATCCTGTAACCTTACTGAATTTATCAGTTCTAATAGTTATTTTTTTTTTGAAAGAATCTTTAGGTTTTTCCAAATGTAAGATCATATAATCTATAAATGAAGATAATTTGATTTCTTTCTTTCCAGTTTGGATGCCCTTTATTTCATTCTTTTGTCTAATTCCTGTATCAAGAACTTCTTGAAGAATGCTTTTGATAGGCTTATTGGTAGACTAGATAAGGCCGAGAAAAGAATCCCTGAGCTTGAATATGTATCAGTACAAACCTCCAAAACTGAAAAGCAAAGAAAATAATGACTAAAAATAATAGGAACAGAATATTCAGGAACTGTGGGACAACTACAAAAGGTGTAAATACACATAATGAGGATACTCAAAGAAGAGAAAGAAAAAAAATAGAAGAAATATTTGAATAATGACAACTGGGAGTTTCCCCCAAATTAATGTCAGACACCAAGCCACAGATGTAGGAAGCTCAGACAACAATAAGCAAGATATATGCAAAGAAAACTATGCCTAGAGAAGTTGTTTTCAAACAACAAAAAGTTAAAGAAAAAATCTTGAGGGAATCCAGAGGAAATAAAACCACCTTATTTATTAAGGAGCAAACATAAGAATTTCATCCAGCTTCTCAGACCTGCAAATAAGAAGAGAGTGAAGTGAAATATTTACAATGCTGAGAAAAAAACTCCCACCTAGAATTCTGTTCCCTGCAAAATAATTCTTCAAAAGAGGAGAAATAAAGACTTTCTCAGACAAACAAAAATGGAGCAAATTTGTTGCCAGTAGACCTACCTTGCCAGAAATGTTAAAAAGAAGTCCTTTAGAAATAAGGAAAATGTTCTACGTCAGAAATATAAGGAAAATATGAACATTAAAGAAGGAATAAGTGGAGGCAAATAAAAACCTTTATTTTTCTTATTGTTATTTGATCTAACAGGTAAGTTTGTTCAAAACAGGAGTAGCCACAGTATATTAAATTACATATATATATACACATATATATGCTTATGTATGCCTACATATAAGTAAAATGAATAACAGCAGGAGGGAAGAATTAGGATTAATTTGTTATTATAAAGTGCTCACACTACCTATGAAGCACTATAATGTTATTTGAAAGTGGACTTGGGATAGCTTTAAATGCATATTGCAAACTCTAGGGCAACCACTAAAAAATGTTTCAAAAGAAGTATAACTTATATGCAAAGAAAGGAGAGAAAATAAAATTATAGGCTATGTGTTTCTGCTTAAAACAAGGCTATGCATTGATCAGTTGATGGAAAGGTAACCAGAGGCTCACAGGAACCTAATCCTGTATTTCCTCTAGGAGCAGTGGTTCAGTGTACTCTAATTTACTGTTCATGACACTTTATAGAACATAGCTAGCATGAAAATGAGAATGAACTGTGCTGTTTTTTTAAGTTTGAATGTGAAATAAGATAGGACTATATTAATACATTTAAGTTGTGGAAATGTTTATAAGTTTGGTTAACAAGAAATATTTATAGATTCTCTGACAGAAATTATACAGCCAGGTATATAATTATACTACCCTATCATTTTTAAGAAAAGAGAACAGATGGTGCCTCCACCCTCCCACTACATTCTCCTCTCATCCCTAGCTCCATCCTACACCACGTAGAACCTTGCATCCATATATAGACACTTCAAATTTCATGCTTAATTTTATTCCTCTTCTACCCCCTTAGTCCAAATAATTAGCCCTTTTTGATCCCTGTGGCTGAGGGATGAGTATGTTGATAGTATGGGACCCTTGGGAGTCAGATGAAAAGAGGCCTTTGCAGGCTCTGGAAGAGGGATCAGGACCACCGAGCAGAGAATTCTGAGACCCAAGTTATTGGGTCTACAAGGTAGGGGAGACACAGGTTTCTAGTTCTGTGTTGCTCAAGTCCTTGTTTTTTCTTTTGGATTCCTTGCTCCATGGGGAAGATCACAGTCAAATAAAAGACAGAATAGTACTGGGCCTGGCTCAGAAACCTTAGTTGGCTAGGTCTAAGTTAAGTACTGTGTATGGAGTATGGCGTATGACACAAAAAGTAGTTTTCTTTCTGAATTAGGAAGAGGAAATGGGTGTTGGGGGAAGTAACAGGAAATTCTTAATAGAGGAAATATCTTTCAAAACTCAGCTCATAAGTTAACTAGGGAGATTTCTAGGTGTGCTGAGATAAGGACTGAGTTGGAAGAAGATATTTCAGGCCGTAGTAGTCCCTTTACACACTGCTGATAAAGATATACCAGAGACTAGGTGCTTTATAAAAAAGAAGAGGTTTAATGGACTCACAGTTCCACGTGGCTGGGGAGGCCTCACAATCATGGCAGAAGGTGAAAGGCATATCTTACATGGTGGCAGGTAAGACAGAGAATGAGAGCCAAGTGAAAAGGGTTTCCCCTTCTAAAACTATCAGATCTTGTGAGACTTATTTACTACCACGAGAATAGTTTTGGGGAAACAGCCCCCATGATTCAGTTATCTCCCACCAGGTGCCTCCCACAACATGTGGGAATTATGGGAGCTACAATTCAAGATGAGATTTGGGTGGGGACACAGCCAAACCATATCACAGGCAGAGGCAGGAGTGTGAACAAAATCACTAAACCAAATAATATATGCTCTTTTCAGCAAGCTGTGAGTAATTCAGTAGAGCTACAGCACAACACAAGAGGGATGGGAGATACAAATAATAGAACAGGCTAAGTTATGGAGAACCTTGAATGCTGTACTGAAGGGTTTGTCCTTTATCTTGCTAATGCTGAGGATTTATAGAGTGACACCATCAAATCTCTGCTTTGGTTTAGCATATGCAGCTTGGATTGGAGAAATGGGGTTGGAAGGAGGACTTTGGAAGTAGCTATGAGTGTGCTATAATTTGCTCAAGTGAAAGGTAAAGAGAGACTGAACCTGTCATAGCACCATGGTGGTGATAAAAAAGAACATGAACAAGAGTGATAAAAACTTACATTTATTATGTAAAAGGCACTGTTCCAAGTGCTTTCAGGCATAAATTTAATTCTTACATCAACCCTGAGCAATAGGTACAGTAGTCCCCTTGTCTGCGGTTTTACTTTACTGTGTCAATCATGGCCTAAAAAAAATTAAATGGAAAATTCGTAAGTTAAACATTCATATATCTTCAATGGCATGCCATTCTGAATAGGGTGATGAAATCTTGTGTCATCCCGTTCTGTCCCACCTGAGACATGAATCGTCCCTTTATCAGCAAATATTCACCATCTATGTTCCCTGCCCATTAGCTGTCCTGGTTATAAGATCGACTATTGTGGTATCACAGTGCTTGTGTTCAAGCAACCTTGATTTACTTAATAATCCCAAGGTACAAGAATAGTGATGCCGGAAATTCAGATATGCCACAGAGAATCCATAAAGTACCTCCTTTAAGTGAAAAGATGAAAGTTCTCAACTTAAAGAAAGAAAAAATATTGTATGCTGAGGTGGCTAATATCTATAAGAACAAATCTATCTGTGAAATGGTAAAGAAGGAAAGAAAATGCATGCCAGTTTTCTTATCAGAGTTCAAACTAAAAAAGTTACAGCCATAGTGTGTGATAAGTGCTGAGTAAACACAGAAAAAGCATTAAATTTGTGGATGGAATACATGAACAGAAACGTGTTCCGATTGATGGCAGTGGGCTTTAGTACAATCTGCAGTTTCAGGCATCCGCTGGGGGTCTTGGAACATATCCGCTGTGGCTAAGGGGGAACTACCGTACTGTTATTTATTCTTATTTTACAGATGGAGAAGCTAAGGCAATGGCAGGTTAAATGAATCACTCGAGGTCATATATCTAGGAAGGAGTGGAGTCAGGATTTTAACTAGTTCCAGTTCTAGAGCCCATATTCTTAACCCTTAAGTTGAGCTGAAAGGCGAGATGAGTCAGAATGTGAGAGGTTAGAGAGAGGTTGATTCTATAGGGCCTGATAACAGATTAGATGTAGAGGATGAGAAACCAAGGATGGTTCTAGGATTAATTCTGGGTATGGCTTGAGAAGATGCTGGTGCCAATTAGAAATGGAGAACACAAAAATAAGAGTGACTCTGGGATGATGAGGCTGTGTTGATCTTGCAGCCTGCCAAGTTGGATGTGTTGATGGCACATTCAAGTGGAAACATCCCTCAGTGAGGTCCTGGAGCTCAAGGGAGAGGTCTGTCAGAGGAGTGGGCCCACTGAAAGGTGAAGGCTCATCTTTGATGAGCAACCCCTAGCTAACAGAGGTAGAGTGGAGAAGTGGACAGATTTAGCCTAGAAATGACTTATTTTACTAAAGAAGGCACATAGAGTAGATTATAAGAGTATAAACCATGGAGCTTTGCTACATACCAGCTGTACAATGAGTAGCTTAATCTTTCCAGACATCACTTTTTGAATCTGTAAAATGGAGGGTATAAATTCTCCCTCATGGTGTAATTATGAGAATTTAATGAGTTCATTCTTGAAAGTATTTAAAACAGTGCTTGGCACATATTAAGAAATAGGCAATACTTTAAGTCATGGCAGATTTCCCTACAAAGAAACTTTAATGCCAAAGCAGGGTCTCTCTCATTCTCTCTCTCTTTCTGTGTGTGTCTATTTCTCTGTCTTTGTCTTTCACTCTCTTTCTCTCCTTTTCTCTGCCACAACATGACAATCTGAGAAAATGCCTTTATAAAGTGGGTCCCTTTGTAAGGCAGATCCCATTTTGCCACAGGAAATACTGAATTGAATTAACAAGAACATTCAAATCACACACATACCAAATATAGCTTATTTTTTTTCTGTACATTTCTTCTTTCTCCTGAGCTCTTCCCTGCTGAATACATGAAGGCAAGTAAAATTTAATCCAACATAAAAATTATAGTCCTTTTCAAAAATTTAAAACAGTGGTAACTCAGTCTCTTTCAGGTAAGTGCTAACAACTTTCAGATATTCTTCCCCTTCCAGACTTGTCTCCAAGATGGAGTCGGTGTAGGGCATTTGGGGTAGAATGTGGAAGCTTTAAAAGTGACAGAGATAAGGGTGGCCTGAGACCCATGCTTCTAGGGCTTTCTCCTTTCCTCTGGGCCTCTGGTTTCTGAGGTTGTCCCTGTTTTCCAGGTGTGCCATTTGATCCTCACTCTATGGCTGGTGAATTCCTGATGGATTCTATCAGCCTCACCCAACTCCAGCTTCATCGTTGCTGACTCTTGCCCTCTGCCTGAGGTCTGATTGTGGCTCCTTTCAGTCTCCAGGCTGAGTAACTTACTTTCTAGCCCAGAGTCACAGGGTCATGTTACTCCATCAAGACAAAACCTCAGGTAGGCTCCAGAGATTGACTATCCTTGACCCCCACTCTCCAACCCCGCAGTTTGTGAGACTATCCAGGCTCTTTGATGTCACACAGGAGCCCAGGGTGGCTGGGGTTCCTCACTCACACAAAGCTGTCACTCTCCATCTAGAGCAGCAGGACGCAGTGTGGGCTCATGTGTTTTACAAAGCAGTCTGCTCTTAGTCACAAACGGGAATGTGGCCACAGCTCCTCTCTCCTTTGTGTTTTCTCTTAAACCTAATTAACAAAAGTGTTCTCTCTGATTTGAGTCTGGAGAATGTGGTCAGGAAGGCCTGGCCTCACTGCCTCCTTTCTTTGCTTCCTTCCCCCTGTTTTCCAAATGCACAGGGGCTGGAAGGAAATAGCCTTTTCACCTCCCCCTCCCCTTCTTGTTTGATGGGATATTCTCCATATCACATTCTCTTCCCTAATAAGGTCATCTTTCCTGTTCCCCTTTCCCTGGAGCAAATGGGGAAATGAAAATCTATTAATTATTCCAGTGATACTAGTGATCAAAGACTTGGCCACTTATATAAGCCATCACAATCCTCGAGGAAAAAGCAGAACAACTATAAACCTCTACAAAAACTTACATAGTAAAGCCTGTTCTAAATCTTATAAAATCATTTTAATGCACTTCTTAGCTTGGCATATGTAAAGAATTCCACAGTATCACAAATATTACTTTAGCATATAAAATAAAGCTCAATTGTGTCATAAATTGGGCCTCTTTAAAACCAATATGCTTACATAATAAGCTTTCATTAAATATTTAATTCGCTAAAGTTTAGTCTGCTTTTTAGAATGTGGTTAAGTCTTCTATGGGCAGGATAGTAATTAATCCATAGTTTATTAACAACGTGTTCCTAAAAATGTTACTTAACACTCTGTACCTCAGATGCCCTGTTTGTAAAATGAGAGTATTTGCAATACCTACATCATAGATTTATTGTGGGAATTAGATTAGGTAGCACCAGGCACATAGTAGATACTATGTGAACAGTTGCAACATTCATTATGATTTGAGTGGGCTGGGTCCTATGTCTTACTCATGCTTTTCTTTCACTGTTGCAAACATTGGTGTTAAAAATTATTTCTTTGATCATTATTGTTTGTATTATTTGTTGTTATATACCATTGCAGCAGCTGAACATTTGAGGTCACCTTTGATATCTGTAGTTGTGAGGATTTGGAAAACAGAAGTACCTTGCCTTTATGTAGCAGGTTTATTTTCATTCCTTCATTGTTTCTTAGATGTCCCAGGTTCTTTCAACTCAGGTATGCCATGGTTCTTTCTGCCTCTTTCTTTGCCTCTCTTGAAATTCTTTGAGCACTAAATAATTCAGGTATTACAATAATTGTAGTTATTTTTGAGTCCGTTTATACACAGAATTCTTCCACATGGCAGAAGATATGATGTCAGAGTACCTGCTAAGCATCGCCACACCCACAATGGTTCTATCAAAGAGGAGAAAAATGAAAAGAGATCAAGAAGACACACTGGCATTAGCGATGGCTGAGGAAGAAAGGAACATTAAATAGCCTTGTTTAAATATACATTTCTGGGATTACTAGTGAGGTGGGTTTTACATGAGCTATTCAAAAAGATTAAAATCCTGTTTGTCATATTTTTAGCAAACATTTCATCTTATCAGTTGTCTTTTGACTTCAGATATGAAAAAGTTTTGAAATTTTACATCATCAAATCTATTGACTACATGTTTTGAGAATTATGTTGCTTTTAATGCTGGAGTTTTTTTTCCCTCTGTAGAGATTTGGCAAAGAACGACTTACATTGTTTTTGAGTCTTAAAGTTTTGACTTTTTAAAGCATTTAACTCTTATCTCCTTTGAGCTTATACTGTTTATTGTTTGAGATATGTGTAATAGCTAAACTTTTATTTTTTCTCTTTTCAATCAAAGGAGAAAATTGCTTTAATATAACTTACTGAACTTATTGTACTTCTTTTATCATGTATTAATTTTCTTTATACTTGCACTGTAGAGTAGTTGCTAGCAGTACTTGGTTGTTGAGCATGTGAAATATGGCTAGACGAAACTGAGGTGTGCTGTGAGTTTAAAATACATATGGTAGATTTCAAATACTTAGAACAACAACAAAATGTAACTCATCTCAATAATTTTTGGTGTTTATAACATGTTGACATGATAATTTGTCAGTATATCAACATGATATATGTTATATAATGACACATAATATACTCTATTGATATATATTATATTGATATGTAAATATATATTTTTTATATGATATGATATATGATATGAATATATGATATAGTTATATGATATGTAAATAACATAAACATGTTATTTCACTTTTACTTTAAAAATGTTATTATTACAAAATTTTAACTTATGTATGGCTCATATTACATTTCTGTTAGGCAACTCTACACATTCGGGTTTGTCTCTATGCTATTGATTCTCAATATTGTTTGCAGATTTCATTATTGTACCCTTATAATATGTTTTTGGGTCTGATTGAACTAGTTTCTTCATTTTTATTCTTTATCAGCTTTCTTTTTATTTATATTTGCCTATTTATTCTTCCAGATAATTTAAACATTTTTGCCAAGTTCCAGTAAAAGTAAATCCCTCATTTAAATTTTGATCTAAATCACTCAAAATTTATAAATTGATTTGGAAAGAATTGACGTCTTTATAAGACTAAGCCTTTTTTTCCCCAAGAAAATAGAATTTCTTCTTATTTTTTGTCTTCCCTTTTTATATTTTTTGAAAACTCTGTTTTTCATCATGTAAATTATACACATTTGATCTTTCAATTATTTCTAGGTATCATTTTTGTTTGTTTATTTGTTTTTGTTTTTTTTGAGATGGAGTCTCACTCTGTTGCCCAGGGTGGAGTGCAGTGGCATGATCTCGGCTCCCTGCAGCCTCTGTCTCCCTAGTTAAAGCAATTCTCCTGCCTCAGCCTCCTGCGTAGCTGGGCCTACAGGCGTGCGCCATCACGCCCGGCTAATTTTTTTGTATTTTTAGTAGAGACGGAGTTTCACCATGTTGGCCAGGATGGTCTTGATCTCCTGACCTCATGATCCACCTGCCTCGGCCTTCCAAAGTGCTGGGATTACAGGAGTGAGCCACTGTGACTGGCCAGGTATCATGTTTTTTATTGCTGTTGTAAATATGAGTTATTATTCCAATATATTTTCTGACTAGTTTTTGGCAGTTTAGGGAGGATGATTTTTTATTTTATTTTTATTTTTATTTTTTATTTTTTTTCTTTCTTTTTTTTTTTTTAATTATACTTTAAGTTTTAGGGTACATGTGCACATTGTGCAGGTTAGTTACATATGTATACATGTGCCATGCTGGTGCGCTGCACCCACTAACTCGTCATCTAGCATTAGGTATATCTCCCAATGCTATCCCTCCCCCCTCCCCCCTCCCCACCACAGTCCCCAGAGTGTGATATTCCCCTTCCTGTGTCCATGTGATCTCATTGTTCAGTTCCCACCTATGAGTGAGAATATGCGGTGTTTGGTTTTTTGTTCTTGTGATAGTTTACTGAGAATGATGGTTTCCAATTTCATCCATGTCCCTACAAAGGATATGAACTCATCATTTTTTATAGCTGCATAGTATTCCATGGTGTATATGTGCCACATTTTCTTAATCCAGTCTATCATTGTTGGACATTTGGGTTGCTTCCAAGTCTTTGCTATTGTGAATAATGCCGCAATAAACATACGTGTGCATGTGTCTTTATAGCAGCATGATTTATAGTCATTTGGGTATATACCCAGTAATGGGATGGCTGGGTCAAATGGTATTTCTAGTTGTAGATCCCTGAGGAATCGCCACACTGACTTCCACAATGGTTGAAATAGTTTACAGTCCCACCAACAGTGTAAAAGTGTTCCTATTTCTCTACATCCTCTCCAGCACCTGTTGTTTCCTGACTTTTTAATGATTGCCATTCTAACTGGTGTGAGATGATATCTCATAGTGGTTTTGATTTGCATTTCTCTGATGGCCAGTGATGATGAGCATTTTTTCATGTGTTTTTTGGCTGCATAAATGTCTTTTGAGAAGTGTCTGTTCATGTCCTTCGCCCACTTTTTGATGGGGTTGTTTGTTTTTTTCTTGTAAATTTGTTTGAGTTCACTGTAGATTCTGGATATTAGCCCTTTGTCAGATGAGTAGGTTGCGAAAATTTTCTCCCATGTTGTAGGTTGCCTATTCACTCTGATGGTAGTTTCTTTTGCTGTGCAGAAGCTCTTTAGTTTAATTAGATCCCATTTGTCAAGTTTGGCTTTTGTTGCCATTGCTTTTGGTGTTTTGGACATGAAGTCCTTGCCCACGCCTATGTCCTGAATGGTAATGCCTAGGTTTTCTTCTAGGGTTTTTATGGTTTTAGGTCTAACGTTTAAATCTTTAATCCATCTTGAATTGATTTTTGTATAAGGTGTAAGGAAGGGATCCAGTTTCAGCTTTCTACATATGGCTAGCCAGTTTTCCCAGCACCATTTATTAAATAGGGAATCCTTTACCCATTGCTTGTTTTTCTCAGGTTTGTCAAAGATCAGATAGTTGTAGGTAAGTGGCATTATTTCTGAGGGCTCTGTTCTGTTCCATTGATCTATATTTCTGTTTTGGTACCAGTACCATGCTGTTTTGGTTACTGTAGCCTTGTAGTATAGTTTGAAGTCAGGTAGTGTGATGCCTCCAGCTTTGTTCTTTTGGCTTAGGATTGACTTGGCGATGCGGGCTCTCTTTTGGTTCCATATGAACTTTCAAGTAGTTTTTTCCGAATCTGTGAAGAAAGTCATTGGTAGCTTGATGGGGATGGCATTGAATCTGATTTTTTTAAATGTATCTTGTACTAGAGATTTTTACTGAAGTTTAAAAAAATTAATTTTAATAGGTTTTCAACTGATTCTGTTGTTATTCTCCTTTTCAAATTAAAATGCAAGACCACAGTAAGCTCCAAATAAGCTTCTGTAGCTCTCTCCAACATTATAGCTCAAAAAATCTAATTTTTGCAAAAAGAATAGCTAGGTATAACATACCGCTGTTTATTTTAGATGAAATTTTCTCAGAATTTGACTGTAATATTGGAAATCACAGAGTTAGAATGTTTTTCTTGTATGTCCTTTAGATGCAAGGACTAGGGAAAATGGTGAATGATTCAAAGAGCACAGCTACAAATACATTTGGGACACTATGTGAGTGTGAGAGCATGTGTCTGTGTGTGTAAGACCAGTTGTAAGAAAAAACTGTTGGCTCCTGATAGTTGCCTTTTGATGGGTGTTTGAGGTTGCATTCATTACCCTAGGTAGTTACAAGGTTAGATGAATATCTTCTCAACTGGGATTACACCTTGAAACCCTCAGCCTTTTTCTCGGATCTCTGAGAGCCTGGGGCTTAAGTTTCATTCTTGCTACATGATTATAGGAATTCAATTTTTATTTGGTCTTAAACATCTTTTCTTTCTGCTCTCTGCCCATATGTTTTCATTAATGCCTTTAAAAAGCCTTCTTTCTTTTCAGGTAACACAAACAATATTTTTATTTTATTTCATTAAAAAGTAGTATGTTTATTTTTAACAAAAATATTTGAACACAAAAATCTCTTAAGTATTACAGTGATTTTAGTTATCTTTGACTCTACTTATATATGGAATTATTCCTAGTCACAGAAGTTATGATGTCACTGCATTCTGTAACAGTGACTGCACCAATACCAGGCAAAGTAAGAAAGGAAGGGGCCTGCAGGAGGGATATTCCCTCATTAAAATGAATGTTGTTAATCAACATCATCAAAGAGCAAACCAAATTAATAGAAATCAAGAGGCAGTCTATATTTGTAGATTAACCTCAACACTTGCCTAAAGGGGGAATATAATTATCTCTAATGATGTATTCAAAGGTATCTGTCCACAACAAAATGTTTTCTCTCTAGGTCAACTTACAGCACAAAATACAGGCTCTAGACTTTTGTTGTGCTCTTGTGGGCAGGCACCACCTCCCTTCCTGCCACACCAGAATTTCATCAGGGGACTATCCTGCTGGCTGGCAGAAAACATGAATATAGCATTTGGAAACATGAAATTGCTGTTATGCAAAGTACATGTGCACACACACAAATACACACATTTAATGTGGAATGGAAATCTTTGCTGAAAAATGTCATCTTGACATGGGGTGTGTGTGTGTGTGTGTGTGTGTGTGTGTGTGTATGTGATGGTGAAGCTGTACCTTCTAACCTTTTGGGACTTTTATGTAAATGGAGATTATTTATATGTTGTTGGGATGTGGAATATGACTCTCTTGCCAAGCACTCCAGTTGTTTAGCTTATTTCCTGGGTAATATAATCAGAAAAGCAAAGACCATAGAATTTAAGGTGTTAAGCATCTCTTTAGCCCCGAGTGAGGAATCACTTTAAATGAGACAAGAATATGTTCATTTGTATTCCAAGCAAAGATGGAAAAAATCTTATAAATTATTAATCCACCAAGTAGCATGTATTATCCTGAGCTATTATCCTGGGTCAGGCTGCATTTCATGCCTGCTCATTTTCTGTTTGGAAGGAAAGCTGCCATGATGCAGAGGACAGACCACCACCCCTCCCCATTCCCAACCCCAACAAATACCAAGACAATAAATTGTAATGAAAGGATAAAATTATTTAAGTTCTTTCTTATCCATATTCTATTCTACCGTTAAGTTGTACTGAAACAGTGTAGATTTAGCTTTTTCCCCTCAAACCAACACTGAAATAAAAATGTATTTAAGCTGAAAGAAAAAACATCTCATAACAAAGAAAGGAATATATGTGTATATGCATATAAATATATACACACATACATACATACCTATTTTAAAATAGAGAATGTTTTAACACAGAATATATTACCACAACAGCAAGACTTATGACCTTGGGTTTGAAGTATGAAATACTAACACAGAAGTGTAAAAATGGAAAGAAAAACATTTATTCGAATGCTAATATATATATTAAAATACATATTTTTACTTATTAAGTACTGTTGCAAAAATAAATATTTGTCAATTTAAAATGCTTACAGTATAAATTCTCAAAGCTATTAAAATATATTTAATGTCAAATAGGTAATTAATTTTCTTTTTTTATTATACTTTAAGTTTTAGGGTACATGTGCACAACGTGCAGGTTAGTTACATATGTATACATGTGCCATGTTGGTGTGCTGCACCCATTAACTCGTCACTTAACATTAGGTGTATCTCCTAATGCTATCCCTCCCCACTCCCCCACCCTACAACAGGTCCCAATGTGTGATGTTCCCCTTCCTGTGTCCATGTGTTCTCATTGTTCAATTCCCACCTATGAGTGAGAACATGCGATGTTTGGTTTTTTTGTCCTTGCGATAGTTTGCTGAGAATGATGGTTTCCAGCTTCATCCATGTCCCTACAAAGGACATGAACTCATCATTTTTTATAGCTGCATAGTATTCCATGGTGTATATGGGCCACATTTTCTTAATCCAGTCTATCATTGTTGGACATTTGGCTTGGTTCCAAGTCTTTGCTATTGTGAATAGTGCCGCAGTAAACATACATGTGCATGTGTCTTTATAGCAGCATGATTTATAATCTTTGGGTATATACCCAGTAATGGGATTGCTGGGTCAAATGGCATTTCTAGTTCTAGATCCCTGAGGAATCGCCACACTGATTTCCACAATGGTTGAACTAGTTTACAGTCTCACCAACAGTGTAAAAGTGTTCCCATTTCTCCACATCCTCTCCAGCACCTGTTGTTTCCTGACTTTTTAATGATCGCCATTCTAACAGGTGTGAGATGGTATCTCATTGTGGTTTTGATTTGCATTTCTCTGATGGCCAGTGATGATGAGCATTTTTTCATGTGTCTGTTGGCTGCATAAATGTCTTCTTTTGAGAAGTGTCTGTTCATATCCTTCGCCCACTTTTTGATGGGGTTGTTTTTTTCTCATAAGCTCTCAATAAATTAGGTATTGATGGGAAGTATCTCAAAATAATAAGCGCTATCTATGACAAACGACAAACCCACAGCCAATATCATACTGAATGGGCAAAAACTGGAAGCATTCCCTTTGAAAACTGGCACAAGACAGGGATGCCCTCTCTCACTACTCCTATTCAACATAGTGTTGGAAGTTCTGGCCAGGGCAATCAGGTAGGAGAAAGAAATAAAAGGTGTTCAGTTAGGAAAAGAGGAATTCAAATCGTCCGTGTTTGCAGATGACATGATTGTATATTTAGAAAACCCCATTGTCTCAGCCCAAAATTTCCTTAAGCTGATAGGCAACTTCGGCAAAGTCTCAGGATACAAAATCATGTGCAAAAATCACAAGCATTCTTATACGCCAATAACAGACCAACAGCCAAATCATGAGTGAGCTCCCATTCACCATTGCTTCAAAGAGAATAAAATACCTAGGAATCCAACTTACAAGGGATATGAAGGACCTCTTCAAGGAGAACTACAAACCACTGCTCAATGAAATAAAAGAGGATACAAACAAATGGAAGAACATTCCATGCTCATGGGTAGGAAGAATCAATATCGTGAAAATGGACATACTGCCTAAGGTAATTTATAGATTCAATGCCATCTCCATCAAGCTACGAATGACTTTCTTCACAGAATTGGAAAAAACTACTTTGAAGTTCATATGGAACCAAGAAAGAGCCTGCATTGCCAAGTCAATCCTAAGCCAAAAGAACAAAGCTGGAGGCATCATGCTACCTGACTTCAAACTATACTACAAGGCTACAGTAACCAAAACAGCATGGTACTGGTACCAAAACAGAGATATAGACCAATGGAACAGAACAGAGCCCTCAGAAATAATGCTGCATATCAACAACTATCTGATCTTTGACAAACCTGACAAAAACAAGAAATGGGGAAAGGATTCCCTATTTAATAAATGATGCTGGGAAAACTGGCTAGCCATATGTAGAAAGCTGAAACTGGATCCCTTCCTTACACCTTATACAAAAATTAATTCAAGATGGATGAAAGACTTAAATGTTAGACCTGAAACCATAAAAACCCTAGAAGAAAACCTAGGCAATACCATTCAGGACATAGGCATGGGCAAGGACTTCATGTCTAAAACACCAAAAGCAATGGCAACAAAAGCCAAAATTGACAAATGGGATCTAATTAAACTAAAGAGCTTCTGCACAGCAAAAGAAACTACCATCAGAGTGAACAGGCAACCTACAGAATGGGAGAAAATTTTTGCAATCTACTCATCTGACAAAGGGCTAATATCCAGAATCTACAATGAACTCAAACAAATTTAATTTATTTTCTTCTGCCAACTTCTTCATGGCCGGAAGCAGGAGATCAAAAAATCTTGGAAAGTTTTGTAGGTAAATATGAATATATCTTCCAAACAAAGACACGAAAGTGAGGACGTAAGGTTCTGGGATTATTCTTGGCTAGGATTCTTTAGGTATTTCAGGTATGGAGTTTGTCTACTTCAGGTAGTGTCTGTGTATTTTAAATATAGTTTCTGTATTTCAGGTTTAGAGTATTTAGCCAACTAGTGTCTGTAGTTAACACTACAGTTAAAAAAAAGATCTTAATAGTCGAGTGGCTAAAATTCTCTTAAATTCTGTCATATACCAAATTTTCCATAGTGATTGAGTGACTTAGGGCATAGGCTAGTGCTAGCATGCTTAATGATTCAGGCTTTTATTGTTAGAGATTCAGGATGTATTCAGAGTGTGGAGAAGGGTTTCTCTGGGAACATAAATGAAGTGGGAGCCAGAATGAATATTTTCTGCCTCAAATGTCTTCTTGAGTGATCCTGCCACTGACGTTCGTTCTGTGAACTCTGATGAGGGCAGCTGTTAGAAAAACATGCTTTTGTTATAGTGTGGTTTTCTTAAAAAGAGAATTGTAATAATAATAGCATTTGGCAGTAAAACTCAATGTGCAGTAAAATATCTTAAAATTGCACTGACTAAAGTTCAGTGGGTATCATGGGTTATGACATTCTTCTCTGAGAGAGAAGGCCAGAATTTCAATGGTGCCAGAAATGAAGACCTACTGAAGTGTTAGGTCATGGGAATGGCCTGGTCCACAGTAGGAAGGGGAACCCCCTGATGGCCAAAAGGGCCTTTGATGTTTTGCCTCCTCCAGGCTCTGCCTCACCTCTACTTCTGATCTTAAACTGAGTAACCTTCTAAGTAACCTAATTGGTGGTCCAGCACACTTCTCCTGCTGTTTAGTCCCAATTCTAATGAAAAAGTCTGGATAATTAAGCTCTTTCTTAGTTGCCTCAAGCCTGGCTTCTCTGACAGCTTTGGTCAGCAAGCCAGCTGACCCTGCAGAGCCCTGTACCATCATTCCCTTAGCTCACTGGGGCAGGTTTTCAGCATCCTGAGTCAGGTTTCCTCATTGGATGATTTCATTAGCCCCTGTCTGGTGCCAAGCAAACAGTTCTCTTAACACTCGACATGCCCAAATTATTAAAGACCATAAATTACAGCCCGTAGCGGTCTTACACTTGACTACCTCTTCCCCTTACTTTGTTCACCCCCTTTGACCCCATTTGAACTGCAGTTCTTCACACTACATTCTTAACGAGGTTATTTACTCTGCATGCCCAATGAAATTGTGCCTTATGTAATAAGGTCTCAGCTCTGAGGTATGTCCAAGAGGGCAGACTTTTCAGCTGCTAAAAGAATTAACATTTTAGCTGAAGATGACCCTTTATTGCTAGATGTGCTTTCATAGCCCAAGTCTGTGACCATTTAAGAATGTCACAGTAACATATGGAGATTTTTACATCTTCACATAGATCAGTTTTGCAGGTCAGAGTAACCGAGGGTGAGTAACAATCTATGCCAGCTGTGTAGTTAAGAATGCCAATTTATTTTTAAAATGGCTGTGTGCAGTCAACTCGATTATTTACGAAAATGGGAGAAAGGAGTGACTATGATAATCAAAGTTCACTTGCAATTTCAAACCTCATTTAAACAAGCTGTTTAACCTGCTCTCTGTCTGCTAGTGGGAAGGAGAAAAAGCAAATGAGTCAGACAGTGGACCCACTAGATACTCAGGATATTGAGATGCTTGGGTGTGAGAGAAAATGTTTCTTAGTTTTATAAATGTTTACTGAGTTGTTTACACTGATTTGATAAGTATATCTGGGACTTGGTGCAGGTAGGTGTTTCAAAAATTTGAATTTACTTCACCCTCAATGGTTCCTGCCTTATTTATATATGTATGCTGGATGCATTTATTCACATTGATAGTCCCTGCATCCCAAATTCTCAGATGCTGCTAGACATTCTTTCTGTCACAGCCCCTTGTTCCCCAACACACTCCACTTTAGGTTCTGTGCACAAAGGTGTCACTCTTACAACCCTAAACACTACCCTTCTGTCCTCTTCTTGTCTCCTTTTGTCCCCATGTTTTTCACTTATTATTTCTATGTAGTAGAGGGCTTGGCCCAATGAATAGCATTGAGAAAGGGGGATGACAAATGGCAATAAGAAAATAAAAGCCTTAAAATTTGATGAAGCTGAAGAATTTTTATCTTCAAAAGATACTACTTAAATGTAGATCAAGTAGTAGTTTTATGTTGCTCTACTTTTGGTGCCACTTGGGGATATAATGATGATTTCAGGATAAAGGGGGTGTAGAAAAATCAAATAGGGCAGATACAGAACAATGTCAAACACAGCCTAAGAAAACTGATTTCACAATATTGCATCCTCCACTGGGCATGAAACTCTAGTATTCTGCTATGGAGCTCTCATTTAAAATGGAAGAAAAACACAGATCCTTGAGCTCTCTGAGCTTTCACTTGCCCCTTTAACGCTGAAGCAAAATTATAGAATTGAAGCATTGCTAAGAGGAGGGAAGGCCAGGCAGGGCTGGTGGAAGGCAGAAAGGAAGACCTTATCTCAGTGCCGCTGTAGGGAAGGGACTGTATTGGAGCGGCTGCAGGTTCCCTGGGATTCTGTTTCCACTTATTCTCCCTAGTAAGTGGGTGTTCATGCTAAAATAAGACAATTGTGGTTTCCCTAATTTCTATGGAAAATTACTTAATGGATAGAAATTGAAATTGTCTTAAATATTTGGCTTCTGCTGCTATTTATCTATACTAGAACCTGGAATAATATGGTATATAAATTAACCCTAAAAGACAGCATTTTAATTTCCACAGGTTGCCATTGTGCAGTGCACAGAGAGCGCTCCCTGCCACCATGAGTCCTGTCATCTTGGAAAGCAAGATGTTATAGATGCAAGATCATAAATCTTAGAGTCCTGGATTTATCTTTCTACTCTATTGCTTACTACCTTGCTTGTGCTCAAGGTAGCTCCCTTACCTCTCTGGATCTCAGTTTTCACTGAGATTCTGCAAATTTGGATAATAACCAAAGCATAGGATTGTTTTGCTGTAATTATGCATGTTAAAGCACTTGGTCTTTGCTAGGGTATATGGCGTATATATGTGCCCAATATATGTTTTGCCTTTTTCCTTTCTTTACTTTTCTTGAATAAGTAGGAAAAACACAAGTAGAAAAAAAACAGCTTTCTAAGCCATTTCAATTTCTCACAAAGTAACCTTGATCAGTGTTTTCAGGCTTTCCTTAAATCTTACCTATGAGCCAAATATAAAACAGATAAAAGTGGAGCTTGAGTAGGAGCTTGGGGCTTCCACTCTTCAATTTCCCAAGCCTCATTCTTCTTGTGTCCTGAGGGAATGGAACTCCCAATTCCAAGTAAATAGTGACCTCTGGAGCTGTGCAATGGGATATATGCCCTGGCATCTCCATGGGTTATGACATCTCTGTGCCTTCAGTAAATTATTAGAATTACCTTTTCCTCCTAATTTACTGACTTATCTGAGCTATTTTAATGATATCATATACTGGATTCACAAAGACTATATCAGAATTCTGCACCATGCATTCTCACCAAACCAAGGGGAGAGAAGCACATGCTTAAGGGATTCTGAAGCACAAAGTGTTTGGACCTGAGATATGCACAAAATTTCCTTGAGGCATTTTGTTTTGAGAAAGGATATTCCATTTTTAAGCAACATGATCCAGCTATCTGCACATTTTCCAAGGATTATTACTTGTCCTTGGGTGTACTCTGATGCCTGGTGTCAAGATCAACTAGAATATTTACTGAACTCCCTGGCATATAGTGCATTTCCTCCTGATAATTTATAAACATTAGGTTTTAGTAGAAAGTTACCAAAAAAGTTTCTTGAATAACTGAGCTCCCTTATTCGTGCTCACTGATGCTTAACTGGATGGAGCATTGGCACCCAGAATATTAAATCCTTTTCATACAATTAGGTTATGTGCTTATGCATACTAACAAGTATGTGAGTGTGGGATGTTTATCTTCTTCCTGAAGATTATAAATTCTTTTGGCAGGTACTGTCTCTTTCTATTTCACTGTGTAATATGTGCCCAGAGGCAATTGCGCATCCTCCAAACAGAAATCGATGAAGTTAGAGAATGTCCTGAAATGTATGTCTCAAATATGTTGCATTTTCCCTCACTAGTACGTGCATCAACCACTTGGTGGCTATCCTCCTGCATCTGTTATATTTATTACATTAGTTTTCAAAATAGATTCTTTATTTCATAATCATTTAAATAAGAGAAATTAAAATTGGTAAAGTATAGAATGCCATCCTAATTTTTGATTTGGGACAAATACTTAAATGACTAATTCAAGAACTGAATTTTAAACCTAAATTGCAGTTGAGAATATTTTGAGATTTGGGAAATGTCATTATGCTATCATTGTATTTGTTTTCTTTTGCCCATCTTGTACCTACCAGCTGAAGTAAACATCTTGAGGTACAGGGACAGTAGTACTGTTGCTGTTTCCAATCCAGTCCATTTTGGCATTGAATGAGATGTAATATCATTGGAGTCTGATTGCTGAATCGGAGAGAATTGAACCTATTTTTGTTCTCAGGAAGGGAGAAATTTGAAGGTTACACTGAGATAAGGAGTAACAGGAGGAGGAAGAATAAGAAATTTTTGTTTCTGGATTTTCCAAATCCAGTGGCCCGTATAACTACACCAACTGTTTTCAGGTGGTCAGTCCCACATTGTGGATGTATGTCGCCATCCACCAGAATAATTCTATTATTTTTTTGTCATCTTTATAACCAAGTATGGAAGTACTGGCATGCTTTGCCCTCTCCTGGCTTGATTATTACATTAATCAAGATGTAATAATTGTCTGATAGGCATCCAAGGTTGGGCTCCCATAGTTGTGGTAGGGGTTGTGTTCTTACTACTTCCAGCACATCAGTTTGGCATATCAGTTATCTGCTTCCTCTACCCTGCTAACCACAGTACACTGTAGTCCTTATATGTGAAACCAAGAGAAATGACTTGAAATGAAAATGAATATTAGTAACCTATCGCATGGGTGGCCATGGGCTGTAGTTCATTCTGAATAGTGCTAGTTAAGACTCTGAACACATGTCTGAGAAACTTCAGATAACTGGTTTTATCACACACAATCATCCATGAGAAACTGCACCCCAGAAAGCTTCCATGTGTGTTGTTTACATTTTTATAGGTACATAAGCATTATAGTCTAAATAGTTCACTTAAGGTCACCCTACTAGTATTTAATAATAAATTAAGTTTAATCAAGAAAGGAACCAGATTGCTCTTAGGTGTATGCAATTCTATAATATTTTTCTGTAAGAGTAGAACAATGATACTGAATCTTGGCTATATTTTAGAATCACTTGGGAGCCAAGTGATTGTTTAAAAAGTAGTGCCTGATCCTACCCCACAAATATTTTATAATTCATGCTGGGATGTGACTTGGGATTTTTGAAAGCTTCTCATGTGATTCTAATGTGGTAACCAAGGTTGAGAATGCTTGCTCTGAAGTACAGATTCTTCTTTAAACACCATTTGATTTTATCATTTAATTGAATCATAATTTGTGAGCATTATATTTGTTGACTGATAACTTGTTTTATCTGTCCCTCTCAGAAGAATGTAGGCTCTGTCAAGGCACAAACCATTTCTATCTTATTCGCTTTTGTATCCTTGGAGCCTGGTATAGTGCTGGATAAATGAAAAAAAGTAATATTGTTTGTCTTTGAAAACAGTTCATTACCAAGGAGAAGTACAGGCTTCAGTTTTTCTAGGCAGCATTTAGCACTTTTACTGGAATAGTAATTTACTTAAAATGTGAGGGTGATAGCAATTTCTGCGGATAAGTGACCACATAAGAGAGTCAAGTGGAGGAGGAGATGGGGAGGAAGAGAAACAACAGGTCAGTGGCATGGAGCTGTGCTCCTGAGAGGAGCGTTCTTTACATGAGGAATTTTCAGAATGATAAGTTGGCTTTTCTTTGGCTGAAAATGACATTTTAAACTTCAATCTAATTTTTGATTCAAACTTAAAGTCGGTGTAAATGAGGAACCTTGATGGACAGTACAGGATGAAGGAAGACAATCTTAGTGGGACCTTGGTTTACCCAACATTTCAGGAAAAGAACCGGCTTTCACAACGAGTAAGCTGGCCTGGGCTGGGCTGGGCAGGGCTGTGCAGGGGGTTGTCAGAAGCAAGGCTCTCTCGTGTCTACTTTAATTTTACACTAGGTGATTAATACAACCAAAAGTCACCTTTAACCTGGAGAATAATTCAGCCCGCAACAGCTCATCAATCTGCTGTTGCTGTGCAGCAGCAAAAATTTAATACATAATAAATAATTTTTCACTGGCTCACAAGGAATAAAGATTTCTTTGTAAAAATATTTCTCATTTTAAGGTTAACTATCATCACACACCATTAATGCTTAATCATACACCTAATTTGAAATCCAAATACTGAAGATTTAAACTGAAATTTTACCCACAACGTGAAATGATTAATTTGGTAAGTTGTGATCTTTGCATGTGGTTCCACTACTTACAAAGATAGGATGTGGAGGAGGAGTTGTAAGAAAGCTGAGTGGGAACACATTGAGTCAGGGTATGTGTTTATATAATGCATTCCACAGACTACTTTAAGTTTTACATGACAGACGTTTTAATAATACTTAGTATACACCAGGCGTTGTTATTAGCAAATAACAAATATTAACTCTTTAAATCATTATATCCATCTATGAAGTAGATACTATTGTTATCATTCCTAGTGTGCCGACAAGAAACAAAGGCACACAAGAGATTATAACCTCTGCCTGCGTTAGTCTGTGCTGAAGATCACAAAGTGTATTAGTGATACAAGCAGGAACCCAACCTGAATTGTCCAAATTAGAGTCTGTGTACTTAATCCATAAGCTAAATTACCTCTCTAGGAAAAAACCTTCCACCTCTATGTGCTCTCTTCTTAAACCTGAGGCAGGAGGCCATTCTCACCACTTCAGTTAAAGCTGTTTCATGCCCAGGAGGAAGATGACTTTTGTAAGATCGTTGACCAGTGGCAAGGGGCACCGTAAGTGCATTTTGAAGGAGTGGCTGTTCTGATCGTTGGACCTGCACTTACCTGAGCAGTCCCAAGAGAGGTGAAGACCAGAAAGGCCAAGTTAAACATTTTGTTTGCATCTGTATTAAAAGAGAAAGAAAACATGTGTGAACTTTCTCATGGATACAGAAGTAATGGCCTCTAGTAAGCGGGCTGAAGTGTGGTGAGTTGGAGACTCACTTTTCCTCACATGTCTTCTGTGCTACACAGGTGTTTTCAATACTGTGCAACTGTTAGTTTCATAATATTTTCTACAAAAAGAAATATCATTCGCCTGTAATCCCCAGCACTTTGGGAGGCCGAGGTGGGCCGATCACGAGGTCAAGAGATCAAGACCATCCTGGCCAACATGGTGAGACCCCATCTCTACTAAAAATACAAAAATTAGCTGGGTGTGGTGGCAGGCACCTGTAGTCCCAGCTACTTGGGAGGCTGAGGCATGAGAATCGCTTGAACCTGAGAGGTGGAGGTTGCAGCGAGCCAAGATCCTGCCACTCCACTCCAGCCTGGCGACAGAGCAAGACTCCGTCTCAACAACAACAACAAAAATATTCTGTGTGTATACCAATTAGTATAAGCCCGAACTCAGGGAGGTCTTTGCTGTAGAAATTCATGTAGAAATTACAAGTATCTGAGCAAAGGTAGATCAGGACAAGGGAAGCTGAGTTTGGGGGCTCTTAGGGAAAAATAACCCTTAGGAACTGGTGACTTGTGAGTTCTACCTCGTTAAGCTAGGTACCCAGTGATGGGAAGGGGAAGCATATCTGACAGGTTTCTACCATGGCCATGAGAGCTAATGATAACAGAGCAGATGGAGGTTGAGGAGATTTGGGAGGAAAGGGCACATGAAGTTTAGGTTATGTTGCATTGGTGTGGCCTGTTGAGCATCTAAAATAGGAGGAGAACCCAGATGCATGATCCTAATGCCTGCTGTGGCATTGATGCTTGATGCACATATGCTTGATGGGACTCTGAATCCTTGGAAGGGCCTTATTTTGACGACTTGCCAGTTGAAAATGTCAGTAGGGGCTAGTGCACATGTATCTAGGCTGATATTTTTGCATTATAGACATGTCTTTAAATCTAATAGCAGAATTAGGTGCCATGAGTTAAAATACATATGATTAAGTCCGGACGTGGTGACTCAGGCCTGTAATCCCAGCACTTTGGGAGGCCGAGGCTGGTGGATCACTTGAGGTCAGGAGTCCGAGACCAGCCTGGCCAACATAGTGAAACCCCATCTCTACTAAAAATACAAAAAATTAGCTGGGAGTGGTGGTGGGCGCCTGTAATCCTAGCTACTCGGGAGGCTGAGGCAGGAAAATTGCTTGAACCTGGGAGGTGGAGGTTGCAGTTAGCTGAGATCATGCCACTGCACTCCAGCCTGGGCAACAGAGTGAGACTCTGTCTCAAAAAAAAACAAAAACCAAAAACCAAAAAAAAAACCCCAAAACCCAGAAACATACAATTAAGTGTTTTTTAGAGCTATGGTTAATCAGATCATGATAGTCAAATGAATAAATTTTAAACCCTTATTAATGTTTTTAATGTTAAGCATTTACAGTTAAAATCAATATTTTTCTCAAAGTAATGACTCTAGATATTGGATTATATCATTTAGGCATAAAACTTTCTGATAAATATGCACTGGGAAATGATTTCACGTCTAACTTTTCTTTCAGGGAAAGTGGAAAAGTTAAAGGGTTTGGACAAAACCACATATAACAATGTATTTTGTGCAAAAATATTTTTTAAATAATAAATGTGCATTTAAAACATTGTGAAAATTTGGTTTCTGTAACACTATGAATTCAAAGAAGGCAATAAAAAGTATTGTTAATCAACTGTTGAATTAATGTTTATTATAACCAGAAATTTTTATTTAGAATTGTCAAAATTATTATAAAGTAGAATTGAATATTTTATATGCTGCAATACTTTGGGGCCCCTCATCATTAATGTGTGGACTAATAGGAACATAGTTTTAATATAAGCTTAACTCCATTCTTTGCTTCACTGAGGGTCTAAAGTACAAGTTCTTTTTGCTTTCAAGGAAAGGAGGATTTAGAAAGTTTGTTTAGTGTGATAATTAAGGGCATGAGCCCTGGAGATAAACCACACAAGTTCAAATCCCCTCTCTAGCACTGATTAGCTGTGTGGCTTTGGGAAAATTATTTTTTCTGTGCTACAATTTTATAATCTATAAAAGGGGAATAAAAGTTATACCTACCTCTGATAGATGTGGGTATTAAGTTAGTTAATACATATAAAGCAACTAAACCAATGTATGAATATACTAAATATTTAATTAACATCAGATATTATTAGTTTTTGATTGGCTCTAGATCTGGTAGTAATCAAGGCCTTGCACTATCAAGGCCTATTATAAAAGACTACAGAGAAAGAATAATAACCGCTCGCTTGTTGAGTGCTTATTGTGTATCAGACACTTTTCAAGGCACCTTTTATGTACTAAAGAAAAGGGAATTTATAGGCATAGAAAAATTGTTTTTGATAAACATAGAGAAGAAATTTTCCCTGTGTCTGAAAGATCCTCTAAATTGGCGAGAGAGACCATGGGTCCTAGGAAAAGAATGGGCTTGGGTCATGCTTCCTAACAGCACAGTCCCGAGAGAAAGTTGGGGGTTGGTGCTTCTGGGCCAATGGGATCATAGGCACTTTTGTAAAGAAAAATTCCTGATGAGAAGATTTCTATCATGGAAACAAAGGTCCATCAAGAATAGACTATGAAGAGTAGTGTCATTGTTTCAGCATCCTGAATCTTTGTGGTTCTTGTATTGACCTGCAATATTGGTCAGCTGTCACCAGAGGGTGCCCTGTCCACATCTGCCCAAAAAGACTAGATTAACTCTCCTTCCTATGGACATACAGGAAATATTTTATTAATGGCAGCTAGAGTAGTCTCCTTCCACCAGGGGATATACCTGTCCAGTACAGTGACTGACTTACTCCATGTGAACGTCCATCCTCGTATCACAACACTCCAGCATATCTGCAAGACCAGAGATGGTGGCGGGGCGCCGATCAATCAGTTGATGGGACGGTGTTATCGTGGAGCTGAATTGAACCCTCTTAAAACCCCCTGTGCTGTGGCAGCAATAAATGATCCCTACATTGCATTAATATTCAGTGTATATTTGGGCTTATTTTAGAGACTTAATAAAAGTATAGTGGCTGGACATGGTGGCTCATGCCTGTAACCCCAGCGCTTGGGATTAGGAGGCAGGAGGGAGGAGGACTGCTTGAACCCAGGAGTTTGAGACCAGCCTGGGCAACACAAGGAGACCTCATCTCTATGAAAAAAGTATGTCCTATAGCAAGATAGAAGAGGTAGATTCTATACATTCCGTACTTAGATTTCCCCAAATCTGTGTGAGCCTGTGTGAACCGAGGCAAGTCATTTAATGTTACCCGTTTCCATCATCTGAAGAATCAAGGGGTTGGGTTACAAGATGATAAA
The DNA here is from genome assembly GCF_029289425.2 of Pan paniscus. Lineage (NCBI taxonomy): Eukaryota > Metazoa > Chordata > Mammalia > Primates > Hominidae > Pan > Pan paniscus. Next base: position 113,864,492 of record NC_073253.2, on the reverse strand, counting down.
ATTTCTAATAGTTTCTCTAAGATTTGGAACTTAAATGGATGATTGTGAATGCCTATAGAAGATCATGGTAAAATCTTTGAAGCGAGCTGGTAATGTAGTACTAGTATTTGCAGATTGACAGGCATGAGTGCTGATAAAAGGAGAGAGAGGTTATTGGAGCAGGCTTTGATGATGGATGTGACTAGTTGATCAAGGGAAGAAAAACAATAGGCTGGAGAATGGAAACAAGATGATGACTGCTGGAGTAAGTAATTAAGATTCTTATCCTCTGGTGACATTAGGCAGGGTTCTGGAAATCTTCATGCCTTGGGTGGATTTGCAGACTGATTTTTTTGTGGGCTAAACTCAATAATTTATTGTTCATTTTTGTTCTCCTTACATTATTTGCGCTCCTTAACCCTGAGAACTTAAAGAAGAATGGAAAGCTATGCATTAAAGATAGAAATAGTGGCAGGAATATTTTCTTAGCTTCTTGGTTTCCTGTACTTGGCTCCAGGATGCAGACTTTCACAAATTCAGGCACACTTTCTTTAGGGAGGAATGTGGCTTAGAGTTAAAAGATGTTAACACTCCTTGGGGACTATTCTTATAGCTGCCTGAGTGGCAGGGTACTGTGACCTTGAAGAGAACCAAGGAGAAAGAACAGGTTTCAGGAGATAGGTATCATGCCAGCTGTAGCAATTGTGACCCATCCAGCTTCTGTGCATCAGAGTTGAACCATCTTTTCACTGGTTTCCCTCCTTGAAAACATTAAAAGTGAGTATTTATCTCTCGTTGGCTTATTTATTCCTCAGACTCAAAATGGTGAATGCATTGAATTACTTTCTCTGACATAAAGTTTTTATACACTTAGAAACTCTTTCTTTGTTATTTTTTTGGTTTCAGTATATCAGTAGAGAGTTATCTTTTCATATATAATACTAACTTTTTAGATTTTTAACATTGTTATCGTAGTTTTAGTTTTCTTTTTTTTTAACAAAAGGGGGAGATAAATCTGTGGATGAATGTTTCCTTACCTAGGCTGAAATCTCTTAGATATTTTCTTTTCTGTAAAGTTCTGAGGCACACGGTTTCAAACTTTCTCACTTTCAGAAACTTAGTGCCCTTAGTGATTCAGTATATTTTTCACAGTCACGCCTAGGCCAAAAGAAAAACCTAACAATTGTGTTTATTAAGTACATAGGTCCAAACAATTTAAGTATTTATACCTAACAACTTAACAGCTTTATGAAAAAATAATATACATAAGTTACCTGTGAGATTACTGTAGCATCCCAGAACACCTTGGCAAACAGTTTGGGAACCATGACTCTCAGAATAGATAACCGCAGATGGAATTTAAAGAAATTCCCACTGCAGTAGAGAGTTAGGTGGACAACTAACAACTTCTATATGGCCTGTCATTATCCAGATGGTGGGAAGCTGAGACATTACCATCTGGGCAACTAGAAAGGCAGGTGTGGTAGTAGCAGGGGGAAAGATGATGGCCTTCTTGGGAAAAAGCTGAGAGAAAATCCTTGGCTAATTCTAACTCAAGGAATGCAATGAAAGTCCTTGGAAGACAGAGTCAAGTTTGTTCCAGTGTCCCACCTCAGTGATTGCTGGTGAGGTGAATGGATTTTATACACGTAAAGTGCCCAGATAGTCTCAAGTCTCAGTCTTTATGCAGTCTCATAATGTAATGTTTGATATATGCATTATATAAATTTTGCTGCTACTTAAATTCATTGATGAAACTCTGTGGAGTGTGAGTCCTACCTCTGCATTTCATATAACACCAAGAGTGCAAGAACTGGGGCAATATGCTATCTATCAGTGTTCCTTATGGAATTTGGGTGTTACATCTTTTTTTTTTTTTTTTTTGAGATGGAGTCTCGCTCTGTTGCCCAGGCTGGAGTGCAGTGGCACGATCTGGACTCACTGCAAGCTCCGCCTTCCGGGTTCACGACATTCTCCTGCCTCAGCCTCCCGAGTAGCTGCAACTATAGGCGCCCGCCACCACGCCCGGCTAGTTTTTTGTATTTTTAGTAGAGATGGGGTTTCACCATGTTAGCCAGGATGGTCTCGATCTCCTGACCTCGTGATCCACCCGCCTCGGCCTCCCAAAGTGCTGGGATTACAGGCGTGAGCCACTGCGCCCAGCCCGGGTGTTACATCTTAATAATACTTGCTATTATAACATTTCCCAGAGTGTGTTCCATGGGAATTAATTGATGCTACTTGAAAATAATGTTCTGCAATTAGATGTGTTTGATGAATGCTGGGTTAAAACAAATTATGCTGGGCTTCACAGAGCCTTTAATATGTTAGTCTACATTGTGAAGCTTCGGGAGGAGAGATAATAGCATAATTTATTCCCTAAGCTTCATTGATCAAGGCAACTTTTTATATTGAATGAAACATCTTATAGATTCATGTTTCATAGAATATACTTGGGGTGAGTAGTTCCAAAGGATCTTTTTAACCTATTTCTTTTGAATTATTTGAATAGATATTTACTGATCAGGGCTCTGATTTATCTGATATTGTCTTCCACGTTGGGATTACAAATTGAACCCTAACGTTATTTTTATGAGAAAGGACAATGTATTTTAAATCAGTTCTTTTGCACACTAGTTTTCTTCAGTGCACCATGGTTTAGGTGTGAATCATCTGTATAGTGTGATTGCGTTTCCAACATTCTAATGCTGAATTATGTATATAACACAATTCATAATTTACTGACAATTTCCTTGCAGATGAGTGCTTCTAGTCATCAGAATATAACAATGCACATTTATTTCCAGTTATCCACAAAGTCTTCAAGCCTAATAATACATGTTTTTTAAACATGTATTATTTAAAGGGGTAACCTTTTAAATTCCTAAGTATATGCTGTATCACATAAGTTTGGTCCCCCCATTAAAAACATAACAAACCCTCTTGCCTTTCTAGGTTTTGGATAAGTTGGCAAAAAACCAGAGAAAATGTAGATACCAAAATATCACAAAATATAAAGTCTGTTATTGAAATGGTCAGGTTAATATTGAACTCCAGAATTAGGCAGACATAACCCTTCAAATCCAGTTAGCATTAGAGTGAGGTAGGCCTCCCCCTACACAACTTATGCCAAACATATGCTTTCCTCAGATAAAGCCAGTTGTACAAAAGAAGGAAGGGGGCTGAGTCTTGCATCCTTCTACTGCCCCGATTTTACCTGGTCCCTAGGAGTAGCGTGAGACTGGGACAAGAGATCTGGGATTACACTGATTAGCATGCTTCACAGGAGGGAAATATAAGGAGAAAGGAAGAAGTATTTCTCAGTAACATCAGAGTTAGCCAGGAAGGCTCAGGAAATCCCTGTTTGGTGATGAGATCATTGTATCATTGTTGAGAGATTTCTAATTCATGATGCAATGTATTTTTAAATGGTAAGTTTTGGAAAGCTTGTTTTTATAATTCTAAACTCTTTCAGACATCAGTTGTGTATCTAATCTTTTGTTTACAGGACCTACTCAATCTAAATCAGAAAAAGAACAGGCTGAAGCTACACATAAGATAAAAAGACGTAGAAATGACTGTCTTGTATTTATAAAATGGCGATCATGAGATTTCATGTTAATAACTGAATACCGAGACATGCTATTTGGCTCTATGTGTCTGTTTCCCACAGAAAGGATGTCGGGCCTGGTGTTGATGGGCAAGCTCTCCAGAACATGGGTACCACACGTGCAGCACGGGCTCGGGCCTCAGAGTCAGGCACGCTGGAGCACTCATTGCAGCTCTGGTGCCACCCACAGGACGAGCTCACACATGCTCACTCTGGTGAGTGCTGGTAGCAGACAAGGATGCCTAGGCTCTCCTTCTATATGAAGAAATTAAATACATTATTTAGGACTAATTTTAAATTAGCTAGGTCTCTTTTTTAAATGAAAAAAAAAACTGGGAGAAGGATGATTTGACATTATGAAAGCAGTTTGTAAGGGCTTTTCATGTAAAGCAACTCTAGAGGAACTAGAACTGTGAAGACACCCAGGCAAACTTTGGTCTCCAGGTTAATTCAGGGCAAGTTAAAAGAGGAGTCTGTCCAAACCTGGGGTAGAATCCCAGGGTGAGAAGCAGTATTTGAGCTGTTGACACTTAATAACAAATAAAACTAATAGTCGTGCAGATATTTGTATTTATTTAAATCTCTTTTTAACTGAATGTCTTTAAAACACAGTATAAAGAGATTAGGAATACTTTTCAAAATAAATTTTAGTGATCTTAATATTGAGGCTTTATTTTTTTAAGTGAAAAGAGTTAGTAAGGCAAAGGTATCCCTTCTTCTCTCCTTCCTTTTTTTTCTTCTGTTGAATTCACCACATTTACGGGAGAACTGAATATCCAATGTTGATGTCATAACCATGCACTCCTCCTCTTTCTGATAGTTGTATATCCAAATAATAGGTCAAATATCTCAGAGAAAATAGCTATGTTCTTAAGTGCTTTGTTGTTGTGTCTTAAATATATACAATGTTTTAAATATATACAATGAAATATATACGTAAGGGTTTATATAAGTTTAAATACCAGCTGTGTAACTATGATTATTTTTCTAGGAAAATCTAGACAAAATTGATAGGTTTCATTTTTAAAAATCAGAAAAAGTTATAAAGGGATTTCTATAAGTAAAATATTTTATTTTAAAACATCTTGTTTAAGGTAGAAGAGGTAAGGACTAACAGTTTAGAACTGGAGAGGGTCTATTTCTGAAGTAGCGATATTTCAGAGTGCAAGATTGCTGCAGGAAAAAAGAAAGGTGAATTTTTTCCTACCTAGATTTGGACACAGCAGCAGTTAATTTTGGTAAGTGAAGGACTTCATCTGAAGCAAAGCTTTACTGATAGGGGACTGGAGTAGAGCTAGGAGGAACAAGAGGCTGCACTTGGCACAGCTGAAGGAACCTCAGTTCTCATACCTGCTGGTCAGTGACACACAAAGTCAAGTGTGAAAACAGGAAAAAGTGGGTTTCGAAGCTGAGGCGGTCCAAGCCACCCACGATCACTTTGAAAAAATTTTCAGCATTCATCTTAGGAAATAAGCCTTCACATTTCTTGCTCACATTCTGCATGGCAGCCCAGAAGTGGGGGATTGAGGAAGATGATTTTACAATTCATAACTTGGCTGGGTGTGGTGGCTCACACCTATAATCCCAGCACTTTGGGAAACTGACACAGGAGGATCACTTGAGGCCAGGAGTTTGAAACCAGCCTGGGTAACACAGAGAGACCTCCTCTCTACAAAAAAAATAAAAAAAATTATCCCGGCGTGGTGGCACGTACCTGTGGTCCCCGCTACTGAGGAGGCTGAGGTGAGCAGATCGCTTGCGCCCAGGAGGTTGAGGCTGCAGTGAGCTGTGATTGTGCCATGGCACTCTAGCCTGGGTGACAGAGTGAGACTCTGTCTCCATAATAATAATAATAATAATAATAATTTTTAAAATGTTTAAAAATTAATAAAATTCAAAAGTGCTTAAGTAAGGCCAGATTAGTTTGCAAGTCCAATACTAAGTTGGCTCAGTGGTGGAGTAGGGTAGAAGTGATGGGGAGGACATGAAGGAGAGTTGTCATGATGATGATTTTTTTTTTATTAAATAGTGTTTAAATAACCTTTTAAGGAGTTTATTTTGACTAATTGAAAGAATTTTCAAATGCTTCAACTCTGATATCGTATTGGAACAATTTGGAGTAAGATTGGTAGAAATGTTAAATCTGTGGGTTCTGATGGCCCAAGGGGAAAACAGTCACAGAAAATTAACTTCGGATGCACTCTACCCATAACCCAGTTCAGCCAATACACTCTGCAGTTGAGGAAATCCTATCTTAGAAAAGTTCACCTCCCAAAAATGGAACAACCAAGACTAGCACCTGAGTTATTTATCTCCATATTTGGTGGTGGTCTTGTTCTAAAAGGCCTAAAACAATTATTCCATAACATTGCATTACAAAATAAGCCATGGGCTCTACCACAAGAAACTGATGTCTTGCTGGATACAAATGAATTTGATTGCAAGGTTCCCCAGTCCCTAAGAATTTAAAGGGAATACTTTAATAAGATTTCTTTGGGTAAATTTTTAAGAAGAAAGTTTATGAGACCACTTAAACCACTTTTCCCAAAGTTAAGTAGATTTTTTTTTTTTTTCTTTAACAAAGGGTCAAACAGGTCATCTGGAATAGTGGTACGTTTTTGAGCAAGATAGCATTTCTGCCAGGCCCAGTTAGTTTACACTGAGCTGTAACTGTCTTTGGCTGGAAGTGATAACTAAAAGCCTCCTATGAGCTTGTGATTAGCTCATAGGAGTATTCATTTGTGTGGATACCTGGGTCTGTCAGTAAATGTGTCTTAATTCATAGCTTTGGGTTTGTCAGAATAGCCCCAACAACCCTGACTTTCATGTAGGGTCAGGATATGAATTTTGTGTAAAGAAGAAGCATCCTCACTCTTGGCTCATACAACAGATCCAGTGGATAATAATGAATTCTTTCTCTCCAGGAATCTGAACAAACTGCCAAGTTGCAGGTTTTCTTTAAGTAAAATTGGAGCCTATTCACATTTGTTTCTGATACTTTTTACGCAACTCCAGGAATTTTGGCTTTAGTACCTGTGAATTGCAAGCCTGTTTATATTGGTGATTAGTATATGAGGGAACTTGAGGCTGGGATAGAAAAAGATGTTAAAAGTTTTATTAAAGTCAACTCAAGACCTTTAGAGAGATAGCTGAGGGAAAAAGAGGAGCATAAGGAAGGGGAAGGAGAAGGGAGAATAGGCGGAGGAAAGGAGGGGAGGAGGGTGAATGGAAAGGCACAGTAACTGTGGTGGTCATTATTGATTGTTCACTGAGTATTTCTAGCCCTCCTTGCCTGTGAAAATAGACAATGATGTGAAAACGGATAATAATACTCCCTCAATTCCTGAAGTTAATCTTGGCTTTGTAACCTACTTGGCTAAAAATTCATGAGTGGACCTGATAGGTGCCACTTCCAGGCAGAAATGTAAAGAGCCAGTGCCAGTTAGTGGTTCTCCACATTTCCTTCTTTCTACTGTAATTGTAGCAGTACCTGCTAAGATGTAGCCCTGTCAGGTTGATCCATGAGTGAAAATGATGAGCAGAGTCCCTCTGCCAACCTGCATTGATAATTCATGTCAGCTAAGAAATCAACTTTTATTAACATTGAGTTTGTTCCCATAGCGTAACCTAATTTATCCCACAAACGCAGAAATTAGGATCTAAGAAGAGGGAGTCGGCATAACAAAACTATGAAATAGGTAGCATTGGCCTAGCTGCTCAATAGAGGGTGGCAAATAAACTTGTCAGAGGCTAGAAAATGATGGTGATTCTTATTATACAGTGGCAAAACATTTGGTAAGAATGTTGGTTGGAATAGCTTTGAAGGCAAATCATTTACCTAATGATTTTGAAGGCAAATCATTTATCATTTGTAAACTTATGAAAAGAGGTTGAAAACAGAATCTTAGTAGCATGTGTTGGTTGCTATTGATTATTCATGGCAAGCTCAGGAAAAAACTGGTCAGTGCAAGCAGGAGTACAAGGGAAGAGAGGAAGTCCAGAAATTTGGAGAGACTTGTGGGTTTGGAAGAGACTACTGCTTCTCAAACTCAAGTTGTAAAAGAGAAAATTGGACAACAAAGGCTGAATAAACCCATCCTCATGGCAAATAGCAATTCAAGAGTATGGTTGTCATACATTGTTAAAAGCTTTGGATGGATTAAGATGTCTTGGAATAAGGGTCCACCTAATGAGGCAGTACCCCCAAAATCCTTTTGATAAGGTAAAATGGCATGGAGGAATGAAAGCTAAAGTTATGGCTCTCACTCTCTAGCCAGATAGACCTAAGGTATGTGCAATTCAGAATACATATGTGTATATATATATGTGTGTGTATGTGTCTATATATATGTGTATATATATACACACACATATACACACATACACATATACATACGTGTGTGTATATATATATACATACACAGAGAGAGAGAGATAGTAGGGGGGACAGTGAGAGAGAGAGGCAGAGAAAATGAAGTGGAGGCATGGGGATGGGAAAGCAAAGAAATACAGCAAATCTAAGTGTATCTAGTAGAGAACCATGAGCATAGCTGCTGGCACAAGGAGGCTACAGGCCTCAAATAGCCACAAAGTTAAGTTTTCAGGAGAGTTGTATTGTCATAAGACCCAGCAGCCTGAACTAAGAGAAATCGACTATTGAAGACCTAAAATGACTTTTGGTCAGAAGTAGATCAATAAAGTTTCTCAGCCTTCATTGAGGGCATGTTCTTTAACTTCTGTATTAGAGATCTGTATTAAAGACAATAGAAAAGAAAAAAAGTGTCTAGAGGGTGGGAGTCAAGGGCTATGGACAGTGATGTTTGGAGAGCTTCTCCCATACAGCAAAACTGCAGCCTATTTAAGGAGCATTCTCCACCCCTGGGGTGGAGGACCTTTGCTGTGCCCACTCAGAGGAATTTTAGGATGGCTGCAGGCCAGTGACTTCTGTGGGTCTCCCACACTTCCTCGTATTTCACTTTTGTATATTGGTGTGAGTTGGGCCTACAACTTACTGTCTAGATCTCCAGATCGAGAAGAGTTACACCCACATCTTATACAGAGATTCCCATGCATCACCTAGAAATTCTAGAGATGCTTCTAAATGGGAAGGACATCACAAAGTAAGCCAAAGATTTAAACCAACTAAGGAAAGATAATTGCAACACATGTGACAGAAAAGGTCCCAATCATTATTATATTAGGAATGCCTATAAATCAACAAGGAAACATGCAATAGGACAATAAAATGATGAGCAAAGAACAGCTAATGTGTTGTTAGTCTGGGTCTAGTGAGAAATAGATGCCAATAGGGGATTAAATGTGCAAGCGGAATTGAGAGGAAATGGGGAGGAATCTGTTAAAGGCTGGGAAGGTTCTTAGACCACGATGCAAATCTGACCCTAAGTGAAAGAGAGAGGGAAGGAACATTGAGTAAAAGCATTTCAGACCAAGGGTACAGTCTAAGGAAACTTCTGTGAGGTTGTTGAGGACCCTTGAGCCAATGTAACCCTCTGAGGAGTCTTGTGTCTCTCAGGAATGGGCCTGCCTAATATCTCTGCCATGCTCAGTAATGGGCAGGGAGCAGAGGACAGCAACTAGGACTCTCGGTCAGTTGTGCCCCTTGTAGTTGGAGGTCTGCAAGACATAATCTTATGGCCATCACTGTTAACTTTAACAGTGATATGAAACACATGAAGAGATGGACAACTATTCTCATAATAACTGTATTTCAAAATAAAACAATGACAAGAGATTACTTTTTTTATCCCCCACATAGGTAAAAGATTTTGAGAAAGATACTAGACCCTATTGGTAGAGATGTGGGAAACAGCAAACTTATCCTTCAGTTTTGAGAATGTAAGTTGATATAATTTTTCCACAAGACATTTTGCCGTATCTCTTAAAATTACAAATGCACACAGGCATAGCCCAGCAATTCTATCTTTGTGATGTATCCCACAGATACATTCACAAATGCACAGAGAAGTATGTCCCAGGATATTTATTTAATGAGTGCTTGTAATAGCAAAAGATTGGAGACAACTTAAATGCCCATCTGTATGGAACTGATTATGTAAAGTATGTCTATCCATAAAATTAAATACATGCCTTTAAAATAATGAGGCATGTAATGATAAGTCACACTATCTGTGATATATGTTAAAGTTGAAAAAGAATATGCAGAACAATGTGTAAAGTATGCTAAATTTGTGTTTTAAAAAGAGGGAGTCCCTATATATGCATCATTTGTATATGCGTAGTGTACCCCTGAAAGGCTACATGAGAAACTAATGTCACCTGCTGCCCCTGGGAGAGGATTTTAGGGGACAGAAGTTGGAAGAAGACTTAACTTTTCACTGTGTTTCTTTTAGTACTATTTGAATATTTTACCAAGAGTATTTTTTTTTTTTTTGAGATGGAGTCTTGCTCTGTCACCAGGCTGGAATGCAGTGGCACAATCTCAGCTCACTGCAACCTCTGCCTCCCAGGTTCAAGCGATTTTCCTGCCTCAGCCTCCCGAGTAGATGGGACTACAGGCATCCACCACCACACTCAGCTAATTTTTGTATTTTTAGTAGAGATGGGGTTTCACCATGTTGGACGGGGTGGTCTCAGTCTCTTGACCTTGTGATCCACCTGCCTCAGCCTCCCAAAGTGCTGGGATTACAGGCATGAGCAATCATGCCCGACCCCCCATGAGTATTTTTTAAGTAAAAAATTTAACAGTTTAAAACTAAGTAATACATTAAAAACAAACAACAAACAAACCTTTCTTCCCTGCCCCCCGCCACCCGTAGCTACCATGCATGCATCAATTTCATTTCTTATCATCCTGTTATATGGTCATGGAGAACTGTCCTTGGCTGGCATCAGTACACATTATTAAGTTAAAAAAAATTCAAATGTTATTTCAGTCACATTGGCATCTTGTGCTGGGACAATTTTGCCTAAATTGAGAAGATTTGTCTTCTACCAGAATCTGCCCTTAATGAACATTACTACAGCATCTGAAGAAAATCCAGAATACAGTGTGATAATCAAGTTTGGGCATGATTTTATGCTTTCATTTATCACTTTGCAAAAGATATTTTGAAATGAAAAAAAAAAACCCCACATATCTCTTGGAGGTTATGCATTGGTATGGGAAGCTATGAATGAAGAACATGATATGACACACTCTTTCTGTTTTAAAGGAAAATCAGAAATATAAACATTATATTTTTAATGGGATGCCTATTATTTGCACTTACATATTTGAATTTATATATTCTTGGCTCCCATCTGCATCTCTGAGATACAGTATATGGTATCACACAACTGAAGGAATCTTAGAGATCATTTTTTTTTAATGTTACAGATAAAAAACTGGGGCCTAGAGAGATTAAATTTCTCAAGGTCACATAGTCAGAATTAAAACCAAATTTTCTCACTTTCTGGCATCAGAATATTTAATGTGAGCATGACTCTGTCTTCACAAATGCAGTGTCTCTGACCACACTACCTAGAGCTCAGGAAACACTTTATGTGGGCTTCTTTGTATACGCTCTCTTTTCCTTCAAGTGCTTAGGCCTTCCCAGAAAGATGACTTGTGGGCAAACATTTGTTGGAGAGCCAGATAGCAAGGTTGACATAAGAACTGAGATTGGTCATTTTTCTCCATTTAAAAATTTATCTTGAGCATTTTTCCTTTTCACAACTACCATATGAGTATTGATTTTAATTAGTTCTGTCTATTAAGATTCCCCTTAGGTTCAGAAGCCAGACTGGTAATTAACTGTTCAGCTTTCCTCTTGCTGACGGCATTGTTAGGTGAGTTGCTGCTGCCCTCAGTCAAATACTGGGATCAATGTTCCTCTATGGATCCACCCTTAAGAGTTCAGACTCAGATAGAATTCCTGTCTCAGGTGGTTTCCCCTAATTCTTATAGACATGGGAAGAGAAAAAGGAGACTCCTCAGATTGTTGACATTTTCCCTATTCATTATGGCGAATACACTTAAACCAAAAACTCAAAATGGTGTGCCTGTTGTAGGCAAGTAATGTGTTGATGTCCAGATGGATTACTTGAAGCTTGCTTGATGGGTTAATATTAAACCATTTCCTTTTGCATTTCCTGAATGAATGTGGTACTTCTGTTGGGTAGAGCAGGGCCTGAAATTGTATAGTCAAAAGTTTTCTTCTGCTTTCATTTTATTCTGAATTCTGGGAAAGGTAGAGATTGTGCCTCAATAATTTATTGATATATGAAATTTAATCTCCCAGAAATATATGTGATGTTCAGACTTTTAGAATAAAATTTCTGAGACTGAATTCCTGAAGTGCATATTCGGTACTTATGCAGATTTTCGTGACCAAATTTGTGTTTGAGTTTGTAGTTACAATGTAATAGGTGTTTGGGATAATGATAGTAATTCTGGATTTGTTTGTAGATAATTAATTAATAATTGGGTATGCACCATGACAACAACCTTTTAGATTAAATCAAAATCATTGCCATTTTCTGGGGTGTTTTGTTGAGTGCAACCCCTTATTTTTAATGAAACAGCTAAACAGTTTAATGTATCCTTTGTGATGTTCACAAGCTCTGGATTTACTGTGATTAGGATGACACTACAAAATTCTCTGTGTTCAGCTGAACAAAAATTGAAGGTAGAGAATGTCCGGGCCCATCTGTTTCTTATGTGCCAAGTGCCTTTCCTTTATGACTACTCTTCCCTCCCATGGTGTCCCGTCTGCCTCAGGAGACTCTCTCTTGGGTACCTTGAAACATTTGCAGTCAAAATTTATTTCCTGAATTTGGTAGCCAAGACTGTCCGTCATAGCTGAGGATTTAGTTCCTTTGTGATATTTTTATTCTTGCCTGGTCAATCTGGGAGAGTTAGACTTGAATGAAAGTTGAATTCACATCTTGAGGGCTAGCTGGAACAGAGGACTTAGAGTGGTCATTATAAAACAAATCATATAATTAGATGACTGTCTTTGCTCATCTACTCCTGGATAATATTTTTAAGCGCCTGTCATATGGCAGACTGAAATGAAGCACTTTGTGCCCCTTGTCTTATGCTTAGCAAAGCATCACTGGGCAAGAAAAATATAGGGATGCACTGAAGCATAACACAAATTTGCTGCAGTGCCATGGACTTTTAGAAAGAAACGATAGATTATCAATCCACGGGTAGTAGAGTTAAACAATTTATTCATTCAGTCATTAGTTATTGAGTGTATAGTATTTACATAACATCCTAAGATCCATAAAGTAAACTCTAGATTTCCTGCCCTCAAGGAGAATATTTCTAGGAGTGATTTAGTCTGATCAAAGATATTGTGCTTTCTGTGAAACAAATGAACTGAAGTGGTTACAACGACAGAGCCTGTGAGCAGCTGTCACATAATTGAGCCAGAGAAGAGGGTATTCATGTACTCAGCTCAGAAAAGACTTGGGTCACACGTAACTATGTGTAGGAACACGACTGACAGCTGGATTTTAAGGGCAATTATGCAACTATGACAATACTAAGCAAGATCTGATTTCCCTTTAGACTTGAGTCCTGCAAAATAGAAATGTGTTATCTATCTTCTTTCACAGCAACACTTAATGGTATGTCTGTGCAGCAACAGAACAATCCTTTAAGCAAGAAAGTGAGTGACAGTCATTGACAAAATTTGCTGGGAATTAATTTTCTTCAGTTCCCTAGTGAGCACATGCATTTTATACTTCCAGTTGATTGTTGCAGATGAAAGGAATGCAGAATAAAATGGGGCTATATTCAATACATGTTAAATGTAATACTTTATACTTTCAGGAGAATAAGTGTTTGTATTTCTTCCAAGGAGGGTTATATAGAGGCTAAAGTTGCTGGTGATGAAACATTAAATGTTTGAGTACTAACCCACCTTGAGATTACTTAATACTGTATATTCTGAGGCCATTGCTTCAGGTGTCTGATGTATGGTTATTTCCAATGTTCCTCTTCTGGAAGATGGTGCTCGTGGGAAGAATAAACAGGACTAGGAAATAAGATTTTTTTAAAAGCAGTTTCTTTAAAGTTACTCACAGTTTATCCTCTGAAAGGATTGCTTTATAAGAATCAACAGGATCATGCATGCTAAAATGTATTTAAATGCAAGTTTGCTATTAACACACATCCCCAAGATAGCATAGAATGAATAAAGGTATACCTCTGGGATCAGACAGCCAGATTGATTTGAGTCCTGGCTCTGACATTTATTAGCTGTATGACCTTGGCCGTGTTACTTAACCTCTCTGTGCCTTAAAAGGTATCTAGCTCTTAAAGTTGTTGTGAGGACTAAATAAGTTAATAATAACTCCAGTTGCATATCTAATACATGTTTAACATGTATTGAAAATTATCCTGTGTATTCCTGGTGCAGAGCATGTGCTCAAAAGGTGCTTGTGGTTGTATTGTCATTATCTCCAACCTTAGCCATTTGCTATTGTATCATACCAAGGGCCACCAAACTTCATGTCTGTCAGTGACTGCTTGATTGTGTAACCCCAGAAACATTTTTAGTGATCATAGAGTGATTATCATTCCTTAGCCTAGGCTAATTCCCAAGATCCACTTCTTTTCCAAATGCTATATGTTGGATAAATTTCTCTTTATTTACTTTGTATATGATTTACTGCCTATTTCTAAAAGGGATTCGGGGTCGATTTGAAGTCTGAGTCCTCCAATTGCACTGGCGTTTCCTGGGGGGTCATTTCAAAGTTGTATACAGAGACCTTATTGTTCTCTGCTACCACATGACTGAACAAATGTGACACAATCATTTTCTTGTTGGAGGCAAATTTGCTGACTGTGGAATTTCTATTGAAAAATTTAATATAGGATCTAAAGGATCCTCCTTGGCTTCACATAGATTGTAATTGAACTGATGTCAGAATGTTCTGATGATACAAGAACTAACTCCCATCCCACCAGGACTGTAAATATTTCCTTAGCACCTGCTATGTGCAAGGTAGAAAATATTAGCTTATCACTGTCACTTACCTTCACAATATCTATTTCCAAATCAATAAGCATGGCGTGTCAAATTTTCCAAGTTTCAGGCACCAGAATAGATCCAATGGGAACTTTCTGAGTACTGTGTTGAAAAACAAAACAAAACAAAATTGAGAAGAGGATGAATTTCTCTCAGTCTCACCAGCTAGAAAATATCAAAATATGTCGGAGTACTAAGAATAGGGCAGCCTGAGAAAGGAGAAGGAAACGTGGTGTCCAGGCCACACCACTGTGAGAGGCTGTGTGAAGACAGGCAACATGGCTACCCTTCATTCTTTTCTCTCTGCCTTGTGGTTTCTGTCAGTTTTCTACCTGCCAGGAGGAGCCTGGGTCTAAGCCCCTGCCTTCCATTCTGCCTCCTGTCCCCACCCCTGATCTTGGGGAACCCAGTGCTTTTAGACTCGTCTTTTCCAGTCAATCCAAATCTCCTTAGGCTCTGTCCCTCTGCTGTTTCATTCTCTGACAGTCACCAGAGAAATGAGCAATGGTACTCACTCTGGCCATCTTGGGGTCACTTTAATTCCAGGGTAGGCATTTGTCCATGCATTTGTATGAGCTGGAAGAGGTAAGGATCAATATGTATTTAGGAAACAATGTGAGTAACTCTCATGCAGCTTCTAATAAATCTAGGCACCTTAGCTATTACTTTTTTTATTGAATAAGCCAGGGCATTCAATGTTGACTGGATTTTTAAGAATACATTAATTTATGTATGTATTTTATATGTCTATATTTTTACATATAATATAAATATAAAATTTTTATCACTATACTATATACTAATATTCATTTTTATATGTATAATGATTAAACACAGTCTTTTATTCTACTGATGGGCTAATTTGCTTGTTTTCAGTAAGAAATGTTTAAAGAAATGTACAGATGAAGTAAACTATATAAACATGCATAAGTTAAAACACATCACCATGAGAATATTGCAAAAGGAAGAAAAGGGAGAACCATATCATTATTTGATTTATTTAAAAAAACTTTATAATTTGTAGCATTGTGTGTTAGTTATCTTGTGAAAGACAAATAAAATATTTGCCCAAGAGTGTGCAGGGATGTGCCAGTGTGCGTGAAGACACATGTTGGTCTGTATTTCAGTGCATACCCTAGTTTACACTCTTCAGAAGCCATGAAGCTGGGGCTCCTGGTCATGCCCTCCACTGTCTCTCCTCCCCTGGCCAAGGTGAGAGTTTCTCATTGTCACACCCACCCAGGGGCAGGCTTGTGACCTTCAATTGCTCTAAGGACCAATGTCAAGGGCCTTCTAGCTTCCACTACTCTGGCAAGGGGACTGTTACACCATGTAAAATAAGAACTATCCTACAAAATCCAGGGCACAGAGAGCAGAACATGTTGGAATGTACTGTTTAGATGACCAACAGCCACCAAAATTGGAGTGGGGAGGAAGGATACCTGTCATGTATGTTTTCAGCATAGAGTCCCCCTCTGCCCTGACAGTGTTTCCATCACTGTACATTGGCGATTCCATGTAGAATTATTTACAGGTGCAAATGACCCCTTTGCTGGCTCATTCATTTTGCTTTGACAGTTGGCTTTTGATATAGAAATTATTTTATATAAGTACATTACCTTTTTTGTTTAAATTTAATAGATTTGTGTATTTAATTGCAAACTATTTTTAGCCCTATCATTAAATGGAGAGGGAGAGAATGCAAAACTGAAACAACAGAGGCATGTGGAAGCAGGATTTATGGAGGAAACATGGGAAGAGGGTTGGACTGAAGTCCCAAAGTTTGGGTTTGAGTCCTGCTGTCCAGGATCCCATCTGCTGGGGCTGGCCCAAGAACATGTGGGGCCATGCCCTGTGCTTAACTCATTTTGTGAAGTTCTTGCATATCTCTTCTCTTTTCTCTGGTCAGGCCACATGTTGATCCTCTTCTCTTGATTGCTTGCCAGGCAGAGTCAAATCTGTATTTTGGTTTTGGTCTTATTCTTTCTCAAGGATGCCAAATAGGAGAAGTAAACCAACATTTATTGCAAATCTTCCATTTGTCAGGGACTTGATTTATCACTGATTCATCACTGAATCCTTGCAACAACCCTGAAAGTTGGGACTGATTATTTACATTAATTTAAATATTTTCATTTTTAAAAATTTTATGGGGGAGGAAACTGAACATAAGACATGTTTAATAACTTGATGAAGACCACATGGTTAATATTGCAAACCTATATCTATCTGAATCCAAAATCCTATGATCTTCCCATTCCAGAGCATTGCCTCTCCTTGAGAATGTCCTGTCTCATGGGGTCTCCATTGCTTTGAATAGAGACTACCCACACTCATGTAGGCAGCTCTGGCTTTCTTTTTAGCCTTTTCAAAATAAGTGTGGGTCTCTTCATCTGTAGAGATCAGGACTCAACTTTTTATAGGTCAGAGAGGTACAATATCTGATGAAAGTTTTACATTCTCTCAGAAGTCATGTACACACACACATACACCCCCCCCATACACACAAAAACACACATGTTTGCATATTATGTAAGGTGATTCAGAGGCCTCCTGAGGTCTAACTCTGGACCTCTGTTAAAGACTGCTTAATCTGGAAGATTACTTTTCACTGGTTAGGGGCTGGGAAAATGTCCAGTTGTCTCCATCCTGGGCAGGCAAAGTAAGTCATTTTATAGCACCATATGAGGCATGGTGCATGCCTCATCCCAGCTGAAGTTTTTTCAAGATAGATGATTATGTGTCTGTGCCTGGTTCCTTTTGACTGGCCCCTGGAGGGCTTGGTGGAGCAATTAACTAAAAGATGGTCAGGAGAACTGGGTTTCTCATCTGTACCTTGCTTTCTTCACCTAAAATATTGACAAGATTTCTGTTTTCTCTGCTTTTCAGGGTGAAGGTAAAATGAGAAAAGGGGATAAAGTACTTTGAAAGTAAATGTCAGTGAGTCCCTGAGGAAAACCTGGGCTTGGTCATTTTTACACAGCTGGCCATTTCAGGTCTTCTCCTTGGAATATCCTGTAGCTGTAGCTGATATTTCTCAAAGTTTCTGAAGGGAGGGAACACTTGGTGTTTTCCACCTGAGGCTTAGCTGAGGATGAGCCCCCTGCTGGTGTACTTCTAAGCTGCTCAAGCCCTTCATTTTAAATGAACTTTGAGCCTGAAATTGGGCAGACTCTTCTATTTAGCATTTTAATCGAGAGCTGCTCAGTTCTGGTGGCAACATTATAGCTGGAAGGTTTGATTAATCTGAAAAATAATCTGTTGCTTAAAGATTATGTTAGTCTTAGAGCACTATAAAGTAAACATCTGCCAAGTTTTACAATCCACCCAAGGAAACATGACACCTGTCCTTTAAATGGCTGACGTAGCAATTTTTTTTATTATTAATTTGAAGTTTGGGATGTGCCATGGTAGTCTCCCTGTTGTTCATTTAGGTAGAGACCCAACTCAATAGTACTCAAGCCATAACATGGTCTTATGATAGGAAAGGCTCTGGTGTCTTCAACTGAGTGAGCAATTCTGATTCATTTTCTCGGTGTGATGCAAAAGATACTTGCAGCTTTACTGCTGTCTTTGCTGCCTGTTGGAGCCCTTTTTTTTGGGACTAATCATTTGACTTTGCGCTAATGAGATTAAACCCAGCAGGGGCAGATATTTTCTTTTTTAATTTTCATTCCTGTTATTTAATTGGCATTACATGCACATAATGAGACCAGAAAAAAAACACCCTGTAGCAATCTGTTCAATACAAATAACTCAGGCAGATGCAGCCAGATGTATCCATGGTGACCTCCTTGACTGTGTCACTACACACACATTAGGGAAGGTGGCCCAGTATGCTTAACTCCCTGTTTGCTGAATGTGTCAGAAGTGTACTTTCTCTTTTTCTTCTCCCACAAGAAAGGACATTTCCCAAGTCCATGCATTTGCCCCATATTGGGAGTTGTCTTCTCAGCATCTGTGGGAGTGACACAGATGTGATGGTTGTCCCCAGTGTTAGTGTTGGCTTACTGCTCTGTGGCTTCAGTGTTGTAGACAAAGACATTCTCCATCTGCTCCCAAGGCTTCATCTTAAAGTATTCCTAATGGAGGAGAAATATTGAACCATATGAGAAGCCAGCAGAGCAGGTAACAAACAAACAGAAGTTTCCTTCCCATGCTCTTGATTTCTGTATCAAAACTAGCCTTCTATTCTGAAAAAAGATAGTTTTTAGGGTCATCAGGAGTTTTTAGGATCATCAGCACCTTTCCCTGGATTCTGTTTTCGGTTCAGATTCTTGATCCACAAGTGTCCAATAAAGCACTATTGCATGGTCATGACCACAAGGCTTCCTTCAGTATACTTACAAGAAATGGTAAATATCTCCTTCTTTTCCAAACATGAGGTGAAAATTACAGTAAACCCCACCTCCCATGGAGCAAATTGGGTGATTCTACCATGTTTCCTGGAACTTTCCTTTGTTTATGAGGTACGTGGAAAATAAAAGTCTCCATACCTGTAATATATAGGACATTAACATGCTATTGTCCATCTGCCACTGAAAGACGGGCACGGAGGAAGGAAGTCTCACTCCACCTCAGTTACGCTCTGACCTCTCATGATTTTCTCCACCTTGAAGCTGGTTGTTTCCCAGTGTTCCCTATCTCAGTGACATGCACAAGCATCCTGGTAATGCAGAAATCTTAAGAGGCATCTGTAAAACCTCCCTCCCTCTCTTCACTGCATTTACTTGTCTTCATTTCCGTTGCTACCCCCATGCAGCCAGCCTCTGCCTGTAATACAGGACCAGGGTGATAACCTCTCAATTATCTTCCCCTTTTTTATCCTTCCCTTTTGCCATTCAATCCAGCAACTAGATTGTTGCTTTTAAAATGTAAGTCAGATCATTTCACTGCGACCTTGCGGTGGTGGCTCCCATCACACTTAAGCAAAACAAAACACAATAACCAAAACTAAAGCCAAAACCAAACCGCATTAAATTCTTTCTGTGGCCTGCAGGGCACTGTGTGATCTGGTATCTGGCCATCATCTACTAACTTGCCAACATCTCATGTTTGGTCCACTTGCAATCACTACCTCTTTATTAGCTTCTTTTCACTCTTACATGAAGACAAAATGATTAGCATCTCTCATGGCTCTGAAATGCCTCCAGCTTCATCTTGCTCCACGCTCCCCTTCTTTCCCTTTGCTCCACAACCTGCTTTCAGTTCCCAGCGCGGGCCTCTTTCTGCCCCAGGACTCTGTGCCTGCTAGTTACTTGTTCTGGAACAGCCTTCCTTTTCCCCTTTGATCTTGTCAGCACTTAAGTAGCATTTCTTCAGAGAGCTTTCCTAGATTCCAAGGTCAAGTCATGTTCTTTGTCATTTGGAATCACATGACTCTGATCATTTCCTACTACCTGCTTACTGTAAGCCCTATCCATAAAGTGACCTTAATCTTCTGGTTTCCTGATGAGAAGATGGAACAACTTGTTTTTCAAACTTGAATAAATAAACATTAAGAGATATAGATAAAACAGCCAAGAGCATAGTTGTTATATTTAATTTAGGTGTGCTAAATGTTTAAAATTACGCTAGATAAAATAATGTGCATTTA
The DNA here is from genome assembly GCF_029289425.2 of Pan paniscus. Taxonomy (NCBI): domain Eukaryota; kingdom Metazoa; phylum Chordata; class Mammalia; order Primates; family Hominidae; genus Pan; species Pan paniscus. Next base: position 113,844,304 of record NC_073253.2, on the reverse strand, counting down.
GAGACCTGCTTCTTTTTTTTAACTTTCATTTTTCTTCATGCTCTTCACATTTATCTTTGACATCCATGTCTTCATCATCACTATAGCCACTTTTTGAATGCTCTAATGCAGTTTTGTTAGGCATGTCACCTTCACTTCCACTGAAGTTGTTTGAGATACAGTACTTTGTGAATCATGCATGATCCTGTCACTGGAAATTTATCCCAAGCCACTAGAATCCATTTGCGTAACATTAGGACAGTTTTTTTTTTTATTTGTCCTGTGGGTATGTATTTATGATCTCTACACTCTAACCACTCACTGTATTGCTTTAAAAGTAATCTTTAAAATTTAAAAGGCTTGTTTACAATGACATCCAACATTTGCAATTGTTAGGTCATCCCTCAGGGACAATTACTAAATCTTTGTTAAATTCCATTCCTTCTTTATTACCAATTATGTCCGTTATGGGTTAATTTGCTGAAAGACAATTCACTGAATGGCCAATTTGCTTAATTTACCTGTTTCTTTTCACTAATTTTAGTCCACTCCGCTATTATTTTGTCTTCCTAACAGTATTTTTTAAACGTTAATTGTTCTCTGCCTCAGTTCCCTGCTACTTGAACTAAACATTGTGTTTGCCATTTCTGAACCCATAATCTCCCCTTCTTCCCCACCATGTCTTTGCTAATAGAACCTCTGTTTTCTAATAGAACCTCTGTTTTCTTTAGGTATCCATGGCTTTCTCACAGTCATGGGACTCTGAGGAAAAAGGACCCCATCCTGCTTTTTTGTTTTTTTTTTTTTTGTTATTGAGGTGGAGTTTTGCTCTTGCTGCCCAGGCTGGAGTGCACTGGTGCAATCTCAGCTCATGGCAACCTCCACCTCCCGGGTTCAAGTGATTCTCCTGCCTCAGCCTTCTGAGTAGCTGGGAGTACAGGCACCCGCCACCATGCCCAGCTAATTTTTTTTTTTTTTTTGTATTTTTAGTAGAGACAGGGTTTTGCCATGTCAGTCAGTCTGGTCTCGAACTCCTGACCTCGAGTGATCCACCAGCCTTGGCCTCCCAAAGTACTGGCGTTACAGGCATGAGCCACCACACCTGGCCCCCTGTTTTAATCATATTATCTTGGGAGAGGTATGATGAGGTCAGATGCAGATCAAGAGAGAGAAACTGGAAAGAGTTTCCCAATTTTATTATACTCACAGTTCCCTGGGGAGGACATAGCAGGCCATACAGGGTCACTAGGAGGAAGTACCAGGGTCTTTCATGAGGCAGAGAGAGGGGACAGGATGATGAGCAAATACCATTATTGTGGTTTCTGTGGAAGGGGTGGGCAAGGCAGAGTATGTGGACTTAGGATTGGCTGGCTATGTTTGAACGTGGCACTCCTGTGAAATTTGCGTTCACTGCAACTGTTAAGGTATGTGGTTTGGGGTTATCTGAAGTCTCCAGATAGTTTGGGTAAGCCAGGGTTTTATAATAACTAATAGCTATTTTGTAAATGTTAAAAGATCATTTACAGAAATAAAAAGTGTGGTTACTATAATCCCCACTTTGCAGTTTTTACAGGACATCTTGAGACTCTTTCCATATTAGGCTTTCCTACCCAGCAGCTCTTACCCCATTTTAAGTCATCCCTGGAAACAGATTTCCCTTCTCCTGAGCAGCAGGAGAGGTGGTGTGTATATTAGAGAAAGGGTTGTTTCTGAGGAGTAATGATGCTGCTCTCTGTATTTTCACTCATGGGGGACAAATCATGATCCACATTCACACAGAGCTGCAAAGAGCCATTTCAAGCAACTGGAGTTAGATTGTGAGATGAAGCATGCTTGCTGCCTCTATGGTTTATCCTCTACTGTTTTCTTCTTTCATATTTGGTGAAGTGTAAGAGATTGGGCCACAGTGCCCTAAGGCTTGGGATACCAACATGAGGACCCACCGCAGAGAAAGGATGGTAGAACAGAAGCAGCCATTGAACAAGATTTCATCTGGGCCCTTGTGCACAGGATTACCTGCTGTTTCCTTCAGACTTACTTGTTAGTATTTTTGGACTTTCCGCCTACTTGTCCATTTCAGCTTGCTTTATGCTTTGACTGTTGATGGTCTTTGGATTTATTAACCTTGGTTTGAACATTTTGGCTTTGGGTGTCTGTATGTAGCTGTGGTTCTTGCCTCACCTTAGATGCCTAGTTAGCCTATTTACATAGCATAATGCCAAATCCACATATACCACACTGTGTGTCAGGCTAGGAAAGGATTGGCAGAGGGTGAGCAAAGAGAAAACCCAAAACCAGATAGCCATAAACTCTGTAAAATGTAGGGTGCAGAGCAAAAATGGAGTAATGGCAGTCATGCAAAAGAACTCAGAAAATATTTCCTAATATCAAGATTACTGGGTTAAAAGCACTCAACATTTTAAGACTGTTGATACATATTGCTACATAGGTTTCTAGGGGAATTTGCTGCTCCACTAGCAATGCACAGTACATCTAGGGCTATACAAGCCTACATAGCACCCTGATGTGAATTAGAAAACACTTCCAGTTGAATGCAGCCCTGTACCACGGTGCGGCATGGCAAACGGTAGGCAGCTGGATTTCAACCCCACTCACCTCCTTGCCCAGGTATCCTTGTCTAGGACACTGCCTGAGTGACAGTCATGATAGCCCTGAGCTTGCCCCATACTTGTTAGGGTGGAGTATTTTTGTATTGTAATCATTTCAGCCAAATTCTTGTTCCATCTGCCTTGTTTTTCTGAATCTTTAACTCAATCAACTCTCCTTTCTTGTCACTGGTAGCTACATTACTCCTCTTTTTTCTCCCTCAAAACAGTCTTGTAGAAGCTATCATACTTTAATAAGATGTAAGCTCAGTAGGTTAATATTTAATAAAGTTAACAGAGTTTTCAACCCCATGGTTTCTGGTTCCTTGGGTTCTAAGGGCTGCCCCTGCCACCCAGATCTCCTTTTGACCACATTCCTCTAATGGCCCATTTGTTCCAGCCATGCTGGCCTTCCTGGTGTTCCTTGAACACAACAGGTACCTCATTAACTCAGAGCTTTGCACTTGTAGTTTTCTCTGCTAGGAAGACACTGACCAAAAAATTAAAATTGTTTACTCCCCCAATCCCTTCAGGTCTCTACACAAACTATTACCTCCTTTGAGAGACATTTCCTAACCACCAGGAACCCCTTCACTGGACACTTTCCCTGCTTTGTGTTTCTTCACTTGCTACTCTTATATGTATATATATATATATTTATATATGTATTTGTTGCCATTGCCACTCTCCCTGCCCCAGGATGTTAGGTCCATATAGGTAAGGACATATCTTTGTTTACACTTGTATCTGAAACAGTGCCTGACATGAAGTAAGGCCTCAATATGTATTTGTTGAAGAAAATGGATGAATGAATGGAAGATTTGAGCTACTTTCGCTCTTCAGTATGCAACAATAGCTCACTATTCACGTTGCCCTCGTGGAAGCTATAATACTGAAGTAATAAAAAGTCCCAAGAGTCCAATTCTTGGCTTTTGAATTTCTAAAATATATTTTTGTAAATTTGGGTTGGGAAGACAGCATTGAGAGAAGAGACTTACTGAAAATCAAGAACCCAGGTCCTGGCATAAACAATGGGGTTAGAAGACTATCTCTGGCCAACTTTTCCTGCCATTCAGAAAGAAGGTCAAATTGACCAATTGGAGAAGGAAAGTCTAGTGAAAGACAAAGTGATGGATAAGTCCTTGGCCATACTGTCTGTGAAGGGAGTCTGGGATCCATTTTTGTTTGTTTGTTTTTTGTTCCCCCCCCACAAACAGCCCCGGGCTAAAACTGTCAAACAAGTTGAGGGTGGGGAGGAAAGGAGCAGAAACCAAAGATTAAATCTGTTGGAGATTTTTCAAGAGTGGAGTAGCCCAGGGATATCCAGGCATATGCAAGCCTCTGAGAGCAGCTGCATCTTCACAAGGTGCTGATCAGTGGACCGGCGCTGACTGAGGGAGGTATTTTTAGGCTGAATACCTTGAGGGTCACAAGCTGAGTCCTCCGTGCTACCACCTGAACACAAGGGGAGCAGCTGAGAGTGCCTGTATTAGTTTTCTAGGGTTGCTATCACAAAATAGCACAGATTGGGAAGCTTAAACAACAGAAATGTATTCTCTCACAGTTCTGAAGACTAGAAGTCCAAAATCAAGATGTCATCAGGGTTGATTTCTTCTGAGCCCTCTTTCCTTGGCTCGTAGATGGCTGTCTTCTCCCTGCATCTTCACATAGTCTTCCCTCTGTGTCTGTTGGTGATAAGGACACCCCAGTCATATTGGATTAGGACCCATGGCCTAATTTTACCTGAATTCTCTCTTTAAAGGCCCTATCTGCAAATACAGTCACATTCTGAGGTACTGGTTGTTATAACTTCAACATGTGAATTTTGGAGGGCCAGAATTCAGCTCATAACAGTGTCCAAGTGCCCCTATGTGAGGTACAGAACAATCAAAAGATAACAGCTGGGCTCCATAGATCTCATGGTTAGGCTGAGAATGACTCAAACAGTATGACCTGGCCATCTGAGGCTAGTTCAAGATTGCAGACTTTAATACTGGATACCACTGGAGACCCATATGAGGCAAATTATATCTCAGTGGAAGCCAGTGTGAGCAGAGAATTTTAGTGAACAAGATACCCCATTTCTCCTGAAGCAAGGGTTCTACAAAAGTCAATGTCTATGCAGCCCATGGATCATACCAAGGGAGAAAGGAAGAAGGAAGGTGAGAGGGATAAGGACTGTGTGTTTACCCAAATGAATCTGAGTATGTTGGGGAGGAGGGAGAATAAACCTCTGTGAATGGCCCGGTTCACTTGAATTGACATGCTTAGATTCCCAGGAGGAAGAGATGAACTGAGATGTTCAGAAATAAAGGAATTTAGACTGTCAGATTCATCCATGTTCTGTAGCAAACATTCTATCTTGACATCTTTAAATAACATTTTATGCATATGTTCATAACCGTATTTCTCATTTTTAAGTTTGGTTTTTCAGTTTTTCAGTTTGGTTTGACCTATTCTTTCGTCTGCTTACTGTTCTTTTAATATAGTACCCCTCATGGGTGTTGTGAAAACGACAGGGGCCTAAGCCAACTGTGAATTGTGTTACATTGGATCTACTGACTTGGACGTAATAAGTGGAAATTGACTAAAGATGGCGTTTTCAAATTATTCATATTTATATTGCATTATTTGGCATTAACATGTCCAATGTAAAATGATTTCATTCTTCTAGACTTAATACTTTTAACCTTTAGGTGAGTGTCAGAAGTGATCTGCCAATCACTTTGCAAGTATAGATAATCTCAATCTCTCTCTCGCCAACAGATGCCTGGATATATAACAATAGTGTTCAACTTAGGTATTCTCCTCCACATTTTAAAGTTGTCACTTAAACATTTTCATTGTATATTTAAATGTTCCGAAGGATATAATTTCTATAATAGTATTTGGTAAATATTGACATCTTGAATAAAACTTTCAGATCACTCTTTTGAATATATTTAACAAGTATTTGAATTCCAAATATATGAATTCCATAGTGATTTGATTTCCACCATCATCTGTTTTAAAAATGCATGAAGAAGCACCTTTTTAATACTAGAAACTCTTGCATCATTTTTTTCTTAGTCTAGCTATCATATTTCTGTTTTCCTTCTATACAGTGACGCATTCTAATGTAACATATTGTTATGTTTGAAAGCCTTTCACTTCACCATAATTCTCTAGAACAAAAATAAATACATAAAGTTAAATTAAAAAAATTCATATGATCACAGGGTTCTAAAATGTGAACATTTTTCTTTTAAATTGACTTACTGCAATAATTTCTCACATACAATGGGTCAAACAATGTACATTTGTTACAAATTATAATAAATTATTACCCATGAAAGTAAAATCGTAGGGGGAATGCATTCCATAATGAATTGGATTGAGAGAGGTTGTTAAGGTGACTTGCTTATAAGACCATTTATCTTCTCTCTTTGTACAACCACTTGAGAAAATGCACCAGCATTAAGTAAGAAAAGGTATATTATAAAAGGGGTGAGGACCCGTATGACCTCCAGCACTCTTTCAAGAAAATCAGTTATAGGAATGTGTACATAAAGAAATTGAGGATCTAAACATAGGCTTCACACTCCCTAGATATTTTTCTGTTACCCTCAGAGATGACCATGTCCAATTTTGAAGATCACTATCACTCAGTCGGTAAAGGGGATGTCAGGGGTATATTTTACCAAACTGTCACCTCACTTTCAGGCTCACACTTGGGAAAGACAGACCCCAGACTGAACTGTGGTCTGCTCTTAGTCTGGGAATGTTCATTATGGCAGTTAGATATCTGAAGTACAATGATGATTCTGCTGTGGCTGAAAGAGCAAACATGTATTTTTTTTAACATAGAAAATAACTGAAAAGCAAGTTAAACATGATAGATGACCATTCCTTAGAGAACAACTGAAACTCTCAGGTGCTATGAAATTAGCATAACTCAGTGAATGCTAAAATTGAACTTATTTATAGAGATTTGTTCTGATACAAAGCGACCGCATTATTATGAAGGGTAAAATAACCCCAGAAATCACAAGATCTTCTGAGGTTCAAATTAACAAAATATCAGAGTAGATATCACAGAGAAATCTGAAATGATTTATTACAGAAGGCAGGAATACCTTCAGGGAAGGTTTTACCCCCAGGTTAGCTAATACACAAGCCAAGGGGATATGTCAAATGTAAGACAAATAATGGTCTTAATAGAATTGCAGAACTGAACAGCTTTGATGGAATTGGATCAAGAGAAAGCAGGAGAGGGAACACATTTGTACAGAGTAAAGTATTGTCTTGGATTGCAGTGTCTCATGAAATTTGGCTTTGAAAATGGGCTCAATTTAATTTTGAGAATAGTTATTTGAATTAAAAATAAGCCTTTAGGCTAATATCCAGAATCTACAAAGAATTCAAACAAATTTACAAGAAAACAACAAACAACCCCATCAACAAGTGGGCGAAGGATATGAACAGACACTTCTCAAAAGAAGACATTTATGCAGCCAAAAGACACATGAAAAAATGCTCATCATCCCTGGCCATCAGAGAAATGCAAATCAAAACCACAATGAGATACCATCTCACACCAGTTAGAATGGCGATCATTAAAAAGTCAGGAAACAACAGGTGCTGGAAAGGATGTGGAGAAATAGGAACACTTTTACACTGTTGGTGGGACTGTAAACTGGTTCAACCACTGTGGAAGACAGTGTGGCGATTCCTCAGGGATCTAGAACTAGAAATACCATTTGACCCAGCCATCCCATTACTGGGTATATACCCAAAGGATTATAAATCATGCTGCTATAAAAACACATGCACACGTATGTTTATTGCGGCACTATTCACAATAGCAAAGACCTGGAACCAACCCAGATGTCCAACAATGATAGACTGGATTAAGAAAATGTGGCACATATACACCATGGAACACTGGGTAGTCATAAAAAATGATGAGTTCATGTCCTTTGTAGGGACATGGATGAAGCTGGAAACCATCATTCTCAGCAAACGATCGCAAAGACAAAAAACCAAACATCGCATGTTCTCACTCACAGGTGGGAATTGAACAATGAGAACACTTGGACACAGGAAGGGGAACATCACACACTGGGGCCTGCTGTGGGGTGGGGGTAGGGGGGAGGGATAGCATTGGGAGATATACCTAATGTAAATGATGAGTTAATGGGTGCAGCACACCAACATAGCACTTGTATACATATGTAACAAACTTGCACGTTGTGCACATGTACCGTAGAACTTAAAGTATAATGATAAAAAAAAGTAAAAATAAATAAGCCTTTAGAACCTGAAGAGGAATAATAATAGCACTGAATTGAGCTGCAGACAGTCTAGGGCTTTATTGACACTGGGTGGCAAGTGTGGTTTTATCTGCCTCTTCTATTTTCCTGGGCCAGGGCTGGTGTCTCTACCTGTGTTTGCGACAGGTGCACATCCTGGACCACCATGCCAGACCACGAAACCAGCCAGACCTGGTCCCAATCACAGGACCAACTCTTTGATAACTTTGCTACTCGGCAAACAATTACACACCAGCAAAGATCGCCAGTGACCTTCTGCTTTCACCTTGGTCTCTTGGCAGGTGTGATATACCATTTTAATATAGAAAGAATTAGAGAGTATGAGGCTCTGGACACTTCAGCACATTGTTTTGAGGGCAAGTGCAAGGGTTTTCCTCTGCCTTTATTTATGCTCTGATTTCTTGATGATGTACTTTTATTGAAGATATGTAAATATCTCTGTTTCTGTTAATTTATTTTCTGATATCTCTGATGGTAGTGAGTTTTTTTTTGTTGTTGTTCTGCCTGTAAGGGAGATAATTGTTTTGAGACTGTTATTTTCTATCCTTGGGGTCTCTGGTAATTGCAATGATATCATTAAGTACTTGGAAGAAAAATAGGTCATTATTTACATTTAAAGGGATATACTTTGAAAAATATAATTCTAGGCAGTTTTTCTTTAACTTGAACCAATATTATATAAAAATATTCTAAAACTCAGAAGTTTGCAAGTGAGGAAAAACGGGTTTTATTTTCCTGATGCTGTATTTTGCAGAGTCTAAGTTTTTTTGTTTTTGGTAATGCCATAAATATTGTATGAAAATATCATTGATACAAACAGTATTTACTGATTAATTTCATGAATATTCTAGCTACATGTATGACAAGTATATAGTGTCATTATATTTATATTCAAACTAATCATGAAAGTCATATATATATATGTAAAACTCAAATTACTCCACTCAATATTTTGCAAATTCACACCTAAAAATCACCTTGAGCAATATAGTCATAAGAACATTTCATTTGCTCCTTCTATAGGTACAGACCAGAAACTCAAGTTATACCAAGAAATATAAAGGGACTGGGGAAAGGGTTGGGGAGGATGGGAGAGCTTACTATTTAGCAAAATGCTTACTTGGGATTAAATGACCTTTCCTATAAATCAGAAGGCAAACTGTCAGCCAGGTACTTTCTCATTTGCAGCATGTACAAGCAGCAGAAAAATGAGCCAAAGCATCCTTTGAAGCAAAACATTACATAGAATGCAATTCGTTCTCACTGTGTCTCTCTTCTCCTGGAAACTATTACTGAAGATAAATCAGGTGAAGCTGCAGTGCATCTTGCTCCTCCATGGGCAGGTCCTATTAGTAGCATCTTTATTTTCTTACCTGAAGCACTCTTGCCCTTCCAAGCAACACGAGTCAGATAAAGTGAGTGTGTGCTGAGTTAGCTCCCTGTGATAAAAAAAAAAAAAGGAAACATTTTGCAGTATTGAAAACAAGAAGTGTTTGGGCTATACTATTCCAGAAGACAGTTATGAAATTCATCAGTATTTCTCTGAACTAATGCCAAAGGAATGATGCTCTGCTCTTTTGGAAATTCTGCCTATTGGTTTAGAGTCACGGGTACTTTCCTAGTACACTCACAGAATCACATTAACTCTGACCATCTTGTTAGACTTACAGAAAAATGCCAACAATCCCAATGACATGAGAAGTGCCCAAAAGATCAGACTGCCTTCTTCCTTTTTTGAAAAAAAAATTAAATTATAATTTACTGCTTGTTTTCCCTGGCTCTCCATATCTGTCCAACCTTATTTCTCCAGACACCAAATTTATTGCTTGCCAGGCTGTCCTCTCTTCTGGGTGGTTTACTTGTCATGTTCTGCCCCTCTGGTGCTCTCAGTTATCCAAACTTAATACCCTGACCCTTCTGCTGACTGCAGGTGTGTGCCCAGGGTTGGTATTTTCCTCTCTCACTGTGATCTTCACTGTCTTTCTCAGTGTGCCTCAGTTCAGGTTGTCTGGGGAGAAAAAATACCTCTAGAGAGTTTCAGGTGAATCTTACCAAAAGGGAACAATAATGAGATGTCATGGTGATGGCCAAAATTGGATTTTTCACTTATCCTCCTTGGGTGTCCATTCTATTTTTGAAATTGTGTCCTTGAGTCTTTGAAGCCTTGCTCTGGCAATCCAGAAATAGAAAGAACATCTGAATGACACACTCCTTCTAATGACCCTTAATACCTAGGGTAGTCATTTTGCCTGTATTTTTTGGCCCTAATTTTTGAATAATATTTGGTAAGAGCACTCATATCCTGAGGTAAGCAAGATGCTCAGTGATATAAGAAAATCAAGTACAGGTCTTATCTCCTAGGAATCCTCTCATCTCATTCCTGTAAGTATGTGATCTGTGGTTGGCGCAAAATGAGAGAGGGCCTTCAGGGACCCTGGCTGTGGTCTGGGTGGCATGTGGAGGTCAGGGTGTGTGTTCAGCATGTGGGGTGGTATGCAGCTGAACAGAATGGTAGCTGTGTTGCAGTTAGAAAACCTCAAAGTCGCTCCTCTCAGCTGCTGCTGGCAGGACTTCTGTGATTCTATTTACTCTTTGGTTTGCTTTTGTCCATGGACAGGCCCCCAGGACTTAAGTTTCTGCCCCATGTTTTTGACAGAAGACTATCTTAATTGTGAATTCTCTTTTCAATAAGGAACTGGCACAAACTTCTAAAAGTGTGGAGTTAAAAGAATACCATAGCTCATGTTTGTTGAGTGCTTACGGTGTACTGGCATTTGTTTGCATTTTCTCTTTTCTTTTTCTGAGGCACAGAGAGGATAAGTGATTTGCACAAGGTCACAGAACCAATTTTGTGGAGCTGGGATCTACCCCCATCAACCTAACCTCAGAACCCCTTGCTTGTACCTACTGAATGATCTTCCTATGTGATGTAGTTGGTTGTTGGAATTAGTTTCGTGATCCAGACACTTCAGAGCCAGCGCTGCTGCCCGTCTCTTGAGTTTTTCCTCCAAGATGGTTGCTGTAGCCTGAACTGCCACATTCTACCTTCAAGACAAGGAAGAAGGGGGAAGGCTGGTACTGTCAAGATTTCCACTTAGATCTCCCTGGCTAGCATGCTACCACATGGCTATCATTAGCTATAGGGGCAGCTGGGATAGTAAGGGTTTAGCTTTTGTAGTCTGTGTAGTAGAACAGGCAAAAGAACAGTGGTTTGGGGCTGGGGAGAGGCAGTCAACAGTGCCTTCCACAACAAGTAATTTTATGGAGATCTCTCTTACTTGGCTTTGGGGAAGGTGCTGGAAAAGGAAATTTTCTTTCCATAAACACTATTATTCTCTATAGTAGGCTAAGTAATAACCCCCCAAGATATTTGGTTTCTAATCCCAGTAGGCTGTCCTTAAATCCTTGTAGCTCTTATACAGCAAAAGGGACCTTGCAGATGTGATTAAGGATCCTGAGATGTGGAGATTATCTGGATAATCTATGTGGGCCCTAAGTGTAATCACAAGTGTCCATATAACAGGGAGCAGAGAAAGATTTGATTGCAGACATGGGGACAATGTGACAACTAAAACAAAACGATATGTTCCTGGCTTTGAAGATAGAAGACGGGGCCATATGCCTAGCAGTGCAGCTCTAGAAACTGAAAAAGTCCAGAAAGCAGGTTGTCCCCTAGAGCCTCTCGAGGGTGTGCGGCCCTGATGACACCTTGATCTTGGTCCAGTGAAGTCAATATTGGATTTCTGACCCCAGAAATGCAACAATAAATGGATACTGCTTGAAGCCACAAGTTTATAGTAATTTGTTATAGTAGCCCTGGGAAATGAATGCATTCCTCCAGCCGAGCCCTCCCTCCCAGTTCTGTTGATATGGTGCCCTTCACTAAGCTGTGTGTGTGTGTGTGTGTGCATGTGCACGCATATATGTGTGTGCATGAGAGAGAGAGAGAGAGATAGAGAGAGACAGGAGAGGAGCATGGGGAGAGGAGAGGGAAGAGAGAGATGGCAACGTGACCTGGAGCTAGCCACAATAATAGTAGTTGTCTGCACTGAGAATGTGAGTTGTGAGTACCTTTGTTCACAGCTATAGCCATTAGTAATCATAGCTGGGAAAACAGAAAAAAAAAATCCCATTAGATCCCCTTAGCCACCTGATGCTACACTGTCATATCTGTAATAGATCTAAAGTAATTGGGCCAGAGGCCTCCTTAAAGGCAAGGACTTTCATGTATAAGTAGAAGGGGTTGATTATGTGAATAAGACTTTCTCTTTGTCACTCTCTCTTTGGCTTGAGTAAGGGATTCATTTGATAGCAGAGCGGTGCATTGACTGCATAGCCAGCTGTCCAAATGGGATTCTTTGTCTCTTGGTTTTGCCAAGGCTGAGAACAAAATAATAGAACTCCTACATTCCAAGTGAGTGCCAGATCATGTACGCAGAACTGGCAAAGGAAATGGTCAACAGTTAGTTTTGTAACCTTACTTAGAGGATAAGTAAGAGATTAGGGCCAAGAAGGAGAGAATGCCTTAGAAAAAAGATGGTTGGAACACTGTGGCTTTCTCCTCCCTCTTCCATATTGTACTGCCCTCAGCTCAAGCTGAGAGGGGCTTTAGGAGGTCCACTTGCAAAATTCATGGCTCTTTGGTGGAGTTTATAGAGGCATAGGGAGAAATGTCAGACACATTCCTGAGGAGGTAGTTAGCATTATGGTCCTGGCAGCAATGACAAGAAAGAAAAAAAAAAAAAAAAAAAAGACTGCACTGGCAGCCATCTAATCTCCTTAGTAGCAAGACCAACATTTGTGAAATTTTCTGTGGGGGTGTGTGGATCTGTAATGATGGCGGTGGAGAGGAGCTGACCTATACTTGGCCCAAGAAACTCACATTGATGTGACCACTCTGGAGAGCCTTTCTGGGGAGGCTGCTGGGGCCCAGGAGCTGTGAGGGTCAGAATGGGCTGGTGGAGGAGGCAGTACCCATGTCCAGGGAGCCTTGTTTGGAGGTCACCAAGAGGGAGTTCTCCGAGTCACCCTCCAAAGGCTCTTGAAACAAAGAACTGGGCTAACATTTGCCAAATGTCAGATCACAAATCAGCCATGCTCAGTTGTATCCTTTCCCCTAATGCTGTCCTCCTTTAGGCTCAATCCTGGAGGGGTCAGACCTTGGCTATGAACTAAAGGAGAAGCAATGGAAGAATACAGCTGGGAAAAAAGAGAAGCAGCTCCATATGCCTCCTGCCTACATCGTGTTTCTAGGCCTAAAACAGTAACATGCTGGAGGAGGAAAGAAAATCTAATTTAGGCAAGAGTCTGGGGCTTTTATTTTCATGTTTGACTGGGCAATTATTTCTAAAATGAAACTGTTCTTGTGCCTAAAGCCAGCTGAAAGAATTAAGGCATGTGCCAAAGATTTCATCCAGGAGGCAAGGAAGAATGAGTCCGTAGACGAAGTCTGAATGGGTAGTAAACAAAAGAATCAAGTTGTATTCTACTTATACCTTCTGGTGTGTGGCTTGTTCCATTAAATGATTCAGCTGGGCCGGGCGCAGTGGCTCATGCATGTAATCCCAGCACTTTGGGAGGCCGAGGCGGGCAGATCACGAGGTTAGGAGATGGAGACCAGACTGGCTAACACAGTGAAACCTTGTCTCTACTAAAAATACAAAAAATTAGCCAGGCGTGGTGGCGGGCGCCTGTAGTTCCAGCTACTCGGGAGGCTGAGACAGGAGAATGGTGTGAACCCGGGAGGCGGAGCTTGCAGTGAGCCAAGATTGCGCCAATGCACTCCAGCCTGGGCGATAGAACGAGACTCCCTCTCAAAGAAAAAAAAAAAAAAAAAAAAAGAGTCTGCTGTTCCTGTCCAACTCCTGGTAGATCAGAGCAGAGTAACTGGGTTGCTTTAGATAGGAAGATTATTAGGTAACTTTAAAAAATATGCTTAGTTAGTCTTAACTTAGTTCAGGTAAAACTGCTATGCATGTGAGGGCTGCCATAGCTGCACTCCTGTCTAACTTCACATTAGAGCAGATCAGAGCCCAGGGCGGGGATATTTTGACTTGGCTCCTTCACCAACCCTCTCATCACCCAGATCTGGCCTCTTTCCTCCTGGTTTATTGGAAGGCAAGCTCATGGTGCTGGAATGGGGCGACTCTGATTCCATTAACATTTTCCAGACCCAATTCCTTAAACATTACTTTTGTTCTGCCTTCCATTTTGGCCCCACGTTCTTCTCCTCACCCTCAATCCCCTCTTCTAGTCATTGCCTGAAGTGTTCTTTGGATACAACAGCAAAGGTTGCAGTGAGAATTGGTAGCCAGGTCAGAGGTCACCTTCAAGGCCACAGCCTGAGTGGAAGGTGAATTTCCCTTTCCCCTGTTAGGGGGCTCTTACTGAAATAAAGAAGGGAAAGTATGAGGAGAAATTGAAGAGACATTCAGCATACAAGGGGGATCAATTTTTGGCTCAAATTTTGGGTGCTTCTCAGGAAAAGATGAACTCCCCTGTTTTCAAGCTGTACTTTTTGAAGGAAAAGAGATTGATTTAGTGAGTCATTTTTGAAATCCACTGAAACATGCATTGGTAGGCTCAGAACTGTGCGGTGGATTGATCCCGACTTAATGCAGTTCAACAATGCTTGTTGAAGCAATCACCGTTAAAAGGATACACTAGCAGTGCTGAAAAGCTGAAGGCCAAATGGGTTTCAACTTTCCTCAGCACTGAGCCAGAAACTCCTCATTTGTTTTCCTTTTCTGAGAATCACTCATGCTATTCAGACAAGGTGACAATCATGCCCGAAGAAGCTCTGTTAAGCCAATTTACATCAGGTGTGCGGGTGCAGATTTTAGAGGAAAGCTATGACTGATGAGAGATTGTTTTCCCAGCTCAACAGAGCTTTCCAGGGACTAAATAACTGAACTATTCTTTCAAAAGAGTCAGGAGGGGACTCTAGTTCCCCTTCTACCACTCACAGGCTGTGGGACCTTGGCCTGTTATTAACCTGATGGGTCTTCACTTATACGATGGTGGAATGCAGGCTGAAATCTGGGGGCCAATGTGAGTTACGATTCTGTTGGTTTCTGAATTTTTTTCTGTTGGTGGCCAGTTGGTGTGCATATGTGGATGATTTTAGCCTTTCTCTGGGTCTGGCTTTATGATGTCACTAACAAGCCCTGGTGGCCACAGCAGTCTGACTGCCAGGTCTGGCCTTGGCATCTGAAGACAAACCCAGGCTTCAGCTCCCTTGCCTCTCACTACTGATAGATGACCAGAGCTATCCTCTGATTCCTTATTAAAAGAAAGAAAGTGAAGAACACCTTGTTTTGGAATTAAAAATAGATCTTGGACTTCTTGTTTCTAAGTATTGAATATTTCAATACAGTAGTATAATGTTTCTATTAATTCTTAAAAAGAATTACCAGACTCAGCTCGTTACTTTTAGATAGGCTATCAAGGCTGTGTGTATCATTGGCTTTGTGTAATGCACCCTTTGTTCTCAGCCATTTTATTACTTTGGGTGAAGATGGACAAGGGAGACTATTTGCTTCCTTTACTACATTGGGTTGTGTGGCTTGTGAAGAGGGAGACTTATTTTAGAACTCCTGTTCTAAAAGAGTTAACAAGAGAGTTGGAGATAAGACATATGAATAAGAAAGAGTTAGAAAAGGAGCTTCATCATCAGTAAATATGAGGCTCCCAGGTGTGGAGATCCTGGGTCAAGACTGGATGGAATATGGAAATACACTTTATAGCCTGTCTCATTACGTATGGTATAGAATTTGTTTGCAAAGCTTTGGTTTCCTCTGCCACTCTGCCTGTTGAGAGTATCTGTGGTCTGTCAGAGCAGTTCAGTCTAGAAGTCCCTACATTTTTATTCTTCATGGCCCTCTCTGGATAAGAGGAGGTGCTCTTTCTACAAATCACCAGTTACTTCAGAGGGGAGCTGTATATTCTTAATTCCTTATTTAATTATCTCTCTTCCCAAATTTCTGGGAGCCCTACGCAGGCAGGGGTCAGGTCTATTTTGCTTACTATAATTTTCTCAATAACTGGCACTTATTAACTGAAAAAAATTGATAATTAAAATAATAATAATTTGCCACTCTTGGGAGACTAAAGTTTACAGTATGGGTTTAATGTTTTTCTTCTACTTGGCTACTCTAGTTACAGTCTACTCTCCCATGGTAGATGTGGAACATATTAGATGCTATTTATTAATTCAATGGAAAATGATTTTGCATTATTATTTCTGTATGTCAAGAATAGTTCTGGGTTCTGAGTTTAGAGGGGTAAACAAGACAGAAAAGATTCTTGCTGTTCCAGGATGTACATGCCATAGAAACAGAAAGTAAATCATAAAGACACATGCATGAGTATGTTCATTGCAGCACTATTCACAATAGCATAGACATGGAAACAACCAGAATGCCCAATAATGACAGATTAAATAAAGAAAATGTGGTACATATACTATATGGAATACTATGCAGCCATCAAAAAGAACAAGATCATGTCCTTTGCATGAACATAGATGGAGCTGGAGGCCATTATCCTTGGCAAACTAGCATAGGAACAGAAAAGCAAATACTGCATGTTGAGAGCACAAGGACATACAGAGGGGAATGATAGACATTGGGGGTTACTTGTGGGTGGAGGAATTAAAAATAGATGGGAGGATGGGAGGAGGGAGAGGATCAGGAAAAATAATGGGTACTAGGATTAATACCCAGTTGACAAAATAATCTGTACAACAAACTCCTATGACTCAAGTTTACCTATGTAACAAACCTGCACATGTACCCCTGAACTTAAAACAAAAGTTGAATAGAGAATAAAATAAAAAATAAAGAAATGAAAAAGATGATTTCAGATAGTATTGCTTACAATTAAATAAATGGCAGCAAGATCATCTAGAGATTGGGGGTGTCTGGAAGGCCCAAGGAGGGACAGTTTTAGCTTCTCCCTGAGTGATTAAAAGGAGCCAGCAGGAAAACGGCAGTGGGGGAAGGAGATAGTCTGGGCAAAGACAAAAGCCCAGATATAGGGACAGGCTTGGGTTATTTGAGGACTGGAGAAAAGGCTAGGGTTTCTGGGAGTAAATGAGTGAGAGTGGGTTTAATAAGACAAAGCTAAAGCGGGAGGCAGAAGTCTGATCATTTAGAGGGCATATAGGCCACATCCACTGGCCAGAGTTCTGGCAGGAAACCAAAGACATAATCAAATTGGGTAACCTGGAGAGTATTTTGACGTGGGCCGTGTTTTAGGAAAAGCAACAGTTAGTGCAGTATCCCGGAGTTGGGGATGGGAAATGGGCAAGGGAAGGAGTCAGTTTCTGACCGTGGAGGGAGGCAGCCAAACTGGAGTGAACCACCAAAAAGGAGGCTGGGAAAAACCAGACCTTTATTTACTCCATGTTCTGGAACTCCCATAAGGTACCTCCCACTGGCCAAGCCAACCAGAAACAGGAATGCAGAGGAGCCCATTGATGCAGACCTGTGGGCTAGCCTAACGGGGTGTGGAGAAGAATCCAGCTCATTCTGCTGACAGGTTTGAAGTTTAATCCTAAGAATAATGGAAAGCCCAAAATCCCCATTGGGAAATTTTGACAACGGGAGTGGCATGAACTAGTGTGTGCTTTGAGTATCATGCTCTGGCTGCTGTGTGGAGACCTGAATGTATGAAACAGAAGTGGAAGCAGGCTGCCCTGTCAGGAGGCCCTGCGGTGTCCGTTGCTGTCACCTGTCCTCCACACATGGAATTCAGCCACTGTAGACTGGCTCGTGGCCCTCCCTGACATGGTAAAGTCAGCTGACCATTTGCTCAGGACCACACATGGGTGTTCCCTGCGGGGGTGTTGTTGGAAGTTCCCTAGTATGATATGGTGAGGGTGAGTGGATGTGAGTCTCACAGGTGTGCAGAGGTTTTCAGTTTGGTCTGAAATGGAGGCTGGGTTGACTAGCTAAGGATGGCTCTCTGATGTAAAACCGCATCAAGTGCTTGAGTGTTGCTATGTGAAGCAGGTTCTATGGTAATGACTGGCAGTGTTCTTTAGGAGGAGCATGGCTTGTATGGCTTCCTCTTGTGCTGTACGGAATATTTGCAAGGCCCAAATTGCATCTGAAACTTTCTAAGAAAGCTTCATGATAGGTTGGTCATACTGGGAAGAAAGTATGTATTTATGTCTATGTACATGTGTGTGTATGTGTGTGTGTGTGTGTGTGTGTATTTATGGGGAGTGAGTAGGGAAAGGGAGGGAGAGGGGAAAAGGAAAATGAGAGGAAGTGAGAGGTTTTGAAAACATTTTGATGGGCCCAGCTTGTCTTCTAAAATATCTTTCAGAAAATGATCTAAGATCCATTCTACCAAATTTAGGATAAAGGTGAAAGTCCTGAAACTGAAAGAACCCAAAACTTTCTCTTCTTTTTGTGTTTCTTGTGTTGAGCTTATCAGCCTGAGACGTTGAGATGCTGTATATACTTTCTGAGGCATCTATAGTTCTGACTCTGAGCGAGGGTCACACTAAAAGTCTATAGAAAGAGTGTGGATGTTGAGTCAAAACCAGATTTATCTTTTGACTTCATCTCACATATAGGGCTATGTAACATGATTGGATGGTTGAAGCTGGAATAGTATATTCCTATTTTCTGTCAACTATACTTTTGATAGCATGGTAGGAACAGGAATGAATGATTTTAGTTTTCCAGTAATTATAAGATGTTTTTAAAACATAATTTTGCAGTTTGAAATTGCTAAGGAATAAATCAAATGTTACTGTTGGATAATATTTTAATACTCTTTTAAAAGTATATTGATCTAAATTGTTCAGAAATCATTGAATTATTAGTTAGTATTCAAGGGATGACTATCACATAATGAGATGGCTTTTAACAAACTCATTAAGACGCATTCAATTGACAAAAAATAAATTGAATGTGGACTATTTGTAAGGCAAGTGAGGAAAACTAAAATGTGTAAGACATAGTCTCTGCCCCCAAGGAGCTTATGTATTGCAATCATTTTTTCATTTCAGTATAATCAGTTGGGAAGCTATCATCTTTTTGCAATGAGATCACTCCTGCTAAACACATAGGAGCTTCTTTGGAATTGTCTTCAGATCTAGTTTAACACATTTGCATGTGTGCATGCATGCACACATACACTCATGGTCAGTCTCAGTTTTTTAGGACAGGGGTCAGCAAAATTTGGTCTGTGGGTGAAATCCAGCCTACTGGCTGTTTGGCATGGCCCCAGAGCTAAGAATGATTTTTACATTTTTAGATGATTGAAAAAAAAACAACAGAGGAAGAGCAATATACGGGGACACATAAAAATTACGTGAAATTCAAATTTTAGTGTTAATAATGTTTATTGGGACATAGCAGTATTTACTCATTTGTGTGTATGAGATAAATAGGTGGGACTTAATTAAACTATTAATTATTTTTTAATAAACTTCTTAATTTTTACTGTTCTCCCTTACCTTTGCCTTTGCTATTGAATTCCCAAATTAACTCAAACTGTATGAATGGCGTTTAAGTGGCCACCACCTTCTGCCCCACCAGTTAGTTACTACCCAATTGTTCCTCCTCATGAGAGAATGAAGTCTGGGCGCGGTGGCTCACACCTTTAATCCCAGCACTTTGGGAGGCCAGGGTGGGCAGATCGCCTGAGGTCAGGAGTTTGAGACCACCCTGGCCAACATGGTGAAACCCCGTCTCTGCTAGAAATACAAAAATTAGCCGGGCGTCATGGTGCACACCTGTAATCCCAGCTACTTGGGAGGCTGAGGCAGGAGAATCGCTTGAACCTGGGAGGTGGAGGCTGCAGTGAGCTGAGATTGTGCCACTGCACTCCAGCTTAGGTGACAGAGCAAGACTCTGTTTCAAAAAAAAAAGAAAAGAAAAGAAAAGAGAAAATTGCCAAGGTATGCTGTGTTAGTCAGGGTTCTCTACAGGGACAGAATAGGATAGATGTATGTATAAAGGAAAGTTTATTAAGGAGAATTGACTCACACAGTTACAAGGTGAAGTTCCACAATAGGCCACCTGCAAACTGAGGAGCAAGGAAGCCAGTCCGAGTCCCAAAACCTCAAAAATAGGGAAGCTGACAGTGCAGCCTTTAGTCTGTGGTCAAAGGTCCAGAGTCCTAAAGCTAAAGGACTTGGAGTCCCATGTGTAAGGGAAGGAACCATCCAGCATGGGAGAAAGATGTAGGCCAGAAGATAAAGCTGTCTAGTCTTTCCACATTATTCTGCCTGCTTTTATTCTGGGTGCTCTGGCAGCTGATTAGATGGTGCCCACCCAGACTGAGGGTGGGTCTTCCTCTCCCAGTCCACTGACTCAAATGTTAATCTCCTTTGGCAACACCCTCACAGACACACCCAGGAAAAATACTTTGCATCCTTCAATTGAATCAAGCTGACACTCAGTACTAACTATCACAAGTCCACCTCTTGTCAACTTCAACCCATACACATCTCCTGAAATCATACATAATCTTCGAATAAAGACAGTAAGGTCATAATTTTGCCTAATATAATACAGCTATCCTTCATACAACTGGAAGCCCACTAATCCTTAACCTAAATGCTATTACATAAAATTAACAACACGTACATTGTGATATAAAGTCAATAAGTCTTATGTCACATGATAAAGGAAAAAGAAATAAAATGATATTTTCATATTACAAGTGTATACATGCACAAACATGTTCTTAACAAAATAAAGAGGAAATACTCATGACAATTACAGTCCTTGTTTCTGCAGCTGGTCATGTGGTCATAGCTGGTATTAATGACTACCTTCTTCTACTACGCATTCTGTATTCCCTTTGCCTTCAGCAAGCATCTCAGCAGGATGTGGTTTTTTACCTGATGGAGTGACCCAAACTTTCATCCTGAAGGTTTTGAGCCATTTGTAGTCCTGCCTGGATTGGGCTGATGTAGTTTCCCATTGACCTTAATCACAGGGTATTGTAATACTAAGAGATGCCCTAAGGGATCTCCTGTATTCCACACATACTCTTCCTTACCTCCTTTGTGGCGTAGTAGACTGATTTCATCTTGATAGTCCTGGTCAACCACCTTAGCCAACACTGTAACTCCCTTCTTAGCCTGTTGACTTAGAGGTAGGAGGAGCCCAAAGTGGCCAGGTGGCAATCTTAACTTCCAGTATAATGGAAGCATTGTTGTGTCTCCTGGTGGCAACATTCCTCCCTCTGGAGCTAAGACCTCTAGGCCAGCAGAACGTAATATTGTGGGAACAGGAAGCAAAATTTTGCCAGTGGGTCACTAGGGGAGATGGTGAGTGGTGCCACTTCCACTTCCACCCCTTGATTCCTTGACCCGTGAACCCTGGCTATGGGAGAAACAGTACCAGATATTGGATGCTGATGCAGAGCATAAACGGCTTTCTGGAGAACTTTGCCCCAGGCCTGCAAAGTATTGTCTCCTAGTTGGCATTGTACTTGTGACTTTAAAAGGCCATTCCACTGTTTTATCAATACAGCTGCTTCAGGATGATGGGGAACATGGTAAGACCAGTGAATTCCATGAGCATGAGCCCACTACCACACTTCTTTAGCTGTAAAGTAAGTGTCTTGGTCAGAGGCAATGCTGTGTGGAATACCATGACGGTGGATAAGGCATTCTGTGAGTCCATGAATGGTAGTCTTGGCAGAAGCACTGCGTGCAGGATATGGAAACCCATATCCAGAGTAAGTGTTTATTCTGGTGAGGACAAACTGCTGCCCTTTCTATGATGGATGAGGTCTAATATAATCAACCTGCCACCAAGTAGCTGGCTGATCACCCCGAAGAATGATGCCATATCAATGGCTCAGTGTTGGTCTGTGCTGCTGCTGGCAAATTGGGTGCTCAGCACTGGCCGTAGCCAGGTCAGCCTTGGTGAGTGGAAATCCACGTTGCTGAGCCCAGGCTTAATCTCCGTCCCTGCCATCATGGCCACTTTGTTCATGGACCCATTGGGCATTGGGTGATAACAGGGGTTGCTGGGGAAGAGGCTGAGTGGTGTCCACAGAACGAGTCATCCTATTCACTTGATTACTAAAATCCTCCTCTGCTGAGTTCACCCTTTGGTGAGCAATCACATGAGATACAAATATCTTCACAGTTTTTGACCACTCAGAGGGGTCCATCCACATACCTCTTCCCCAAATTTCTTTGTCACCAATTTTCCAGTCATGATTCTTCCAATTCCCTGACCATCCAGCCAAACCATTGGCTACAGCCCATTAATCAGTATATAATCGCACATCTGGCCATTTCACCTTCCAAGCAAAGTGCACAATCAGGTGCACTGTTTGAAGTTCTGCCCGCTGGGAAGAAGATTCCCCTTCTCTACTGTCCTTCAGGGATGTCCTAGAAAGGAGCTATAGTGCTGCAGCTGTCCACTTTCAGGTGGTGCCTGCATATCATGCAGAGCCATCTGTAAATCAGGACCTAGTCTTCTCTTCCTCTGTCAACCGATCATAGGGAACTCCCCATGAGGCCATTGGTGCAGGCTGAGGGAGAGAAGGCAGTGTGGCAGGAGTGGAGACCATGGGCATTTGAGCCACTTCGTCATGTAACTTACTTGTGCCCTCAGGACCTGCGTGAGCCCAATCACGTATACAGCACTTCCATTTGATAATGGAATGCTGCTGTGCACAACCCACTTTATGGCTAGATTGGGTCAGAAAGCACCCAGTTCATGATAGGCAAGTTCAGGTCACACAGTGACTTGATGACCCATAGTCAAACATTCAGTTTCTACCAAAGCCCAGTAACAGGCCAAGAGCTGTCTCTCTAGAGGAGAGTAGTTATCTGCAGAAGATGGCAGGGCCTTTATCCAAAATCCTAGAGATATCTGCTATGATTCACCTATGGTGGCCTACCAAAGGTTCCAAACAACATCCCTATTTGGCACTGACACCTCAAGCCCCATTGGATCTGCTGGATCATATGGCCCAAGTGGCAGAGCAGCTCGCACAGCAGCCTGGACCTGCTGCAGAGCCTTCTTCTGTTCTGGACCCCAGTCAAAACTGGAAGCCTTTCAGGTCACTTGATAAATGGGCCAGAGTAACACACCTAAATGAGGAATGTGTTTTTTCCAAAATCCGAATAGGCCCACTAGGCGTTGGGCCTCTTTCTTGGTTGTAGGAGGGGCTAAATGCAGCAACTTATCCTTCACCTTAGAAGGAATATCTGGACAGGCCCCACACCACTGGACCCCTAGAAATTTTGCTGAGGTAGAAGCTCCCTGAAGTTTATTCGGATTTATTTTCCATCATCTGCCAAGCAAATATTTCACCAGTAAGTCCAGTGTGTTTCCTACTTCTTGCTCACTGGGTCCAATCAGCGTAATGTCATCAATGTAATGGACCAGTGTAATATCTTGTGGAAGGGAAAAGTGATCAAGTTCTCTCCAAACAAGATTATGACACAAAGCCAGAGAGTTGATATACCCCTGAGGTAGGACAGCAAAGATATATTGCTGGCTTTGCCAGCGGAAGGCGAATTGCTTCTGGTGGGCCTTATGGACAGGAATGGAGAAAAAGTCATTTGCCAAATCAATGGCTGCATACCAGGTACCAGGAGATGTGTTAATTTGCTCAAGCAATGAAACCACATCTAGAACAATACTTTGCATCCTTCAGTCAAGTTGACACTCAATATTAATCATCACATACCCCCTTATCCATACCTGCGTGTGTCTATAGGAACATTCTGGAAGGCAGCGGCTTTGGTAAAGCCTGATCCCTGGGTCATAGCCCAGCTTAATGGCATGATGACTGCAGTTAATTAACCCATCCATTTAAGAGACAGAAGCAAGAAGCACATTTCTGAGCTCCAGACAGTTTTGAGCATCAGAATAGTTTTAGAAAGAGTAAGATATTTTGAAATTATACAGTGATCTCTATTAAAGTGATAACAGCTGGTACCAACTTCGCAAATCATGGAATTTTTTAAGAAAGATCAACCGCACACTTGTGAAACCCCGCCAGACTAATATCATCAGGGATTATAGCAGAAGCACTTACTACTGTCAAGTCAACACATAGCCTAGTTGACCTTTTATAAATGGATGAAAATAAGTTTAGCAAACCCCAGCAAGATATATTGAAAGATAGGCTGGAGGTGAATGGTAGGAGGTCTGAGCAATTTCACTAACCCAGCCAATCAGCAGTAATTGGTAAAGTGCCTTCTCCCCTGAGAGCCTGGGGAGATGTGTGGCTGCCCATTGGTGAGCTGGTGATTGCTTGGAGGGTTTTTATCGACTCTCTTTGCTGCTTTTTGGGTGTATTTCTCCCACGAGCTTTAACGATAATGCCCATGAATCTGAACCTCATGACTGGTAAATGTTCTCTGGCCTTGACAATAAGTGTTTCAGCTTTGCTTCAATGTTTGTTTTCTGCCAGTGCTGTGGCCTGGATGCCCTGCAGTATCTATCTTGCAGCCTGAGGCCATTACTGGGCAGCACGTTGCCATTTTCTCCAGCATTATTTCTTTTAAATATTTCTCACTGAAAATGAGCCACTTTGAGATGATTACACCATAGTCATCTGTGGGAGCCATAAGCAATTTTGTCAGTGTGTGTCTAATTTCGGTCTCCCGTTCTTTGTCCTATGTAAGGCACATCTACAGGGCCCATCTTTCTCCGGTATTTGGATACAATTCTTTAACCAGTGATTTTACTTTTTCCTCTGCTCACTCCCAGCTAAAAATCATCATTTACTTAGATCCCATGGTATGAAACATGTTTCACAAGTGTGAACCTAAGCTTGGTACTTTAACTGAGCACACATCTCACAGAAATCCCTGAGTGGCCTCCCAGGAGACTGAAATCTAAGGGCAACAGGATCAAGCCCTCACAATGAAATGGGACGCAGGCTTGCCCATCTTTCTCTGTGGCTAAGTAATGAGGCTTGTTATTTACAGTGCCCTCTTTACTTGCTGACTCTGTTAGCGTTTTTCTTTTCAATTTGGATCTCGGCCCACATGGTGCCCCTCTCACGAGGCACGTGCCATTTTGATTTTAAAGTAATAGGAAGAATGCTCCAGCGCTGCTTGTTGGTGATACAACTCTCAAACTGTCCACAGATTGCCAAGTAAGTGAAATGTTTTGACAGAGAGAAATATGTGTTGTCAACATTGCTTTACCCATGGTTGAGAAGAAAAATTGAAACGACTTCGGCAGGGTTCAGACGTTGATGACTGGAATGATCTCCTTGAAACAAATGACTACAGACCATTTTGTTTTCCTTTACGCCTCATTCTTCTCTAATGAAATGCCCAATTACAAGCATAGCTTATGTGCTTAAAAGAAAAAGCTTAGAAAGGATTCTTGGATGGAGCAGTGCCCGCAGTAATCCTTCACCACAGGAGAAAATCATAGTATCTTTGTAAGGAAACAATATCATGTTGTGACTTCCAGTGGCCTGCATGGCAGTTTTAGAGGAGACCCAAAATGAATGTAACCTTTTTAAGATAGAAAGGTTGTGTGTGTATTTCTGTGTGTGCCTCTGTGTGTGTGTGTGTGTGTGTGTTTGTGAGTGACAGACAGACAGAGAGAAACATGATTTATTTGTGATATGTCAAATGGCAGATACTGGTTGGAAATAGAAAAGAAAAAAGAGTTCCCAGTAGAGTGATACATTTAGGACAACTTGTGAATTTGTCTCTGGGATTAAGCGGAGTATGGAACTATGCAGCTGTGTGTTGTTCCTAGCAAAATGAGGTTCCCTCTGTTTCTCTGGCAGGCAAGTTCCTATCGAAAGCTTATTGGGAGTGGGAACTCAGACAGCTTGCAGAGCCCTGCTGACCATTATCTTCACGTTCAGGTCTGCGTTGTGGGAGCTACTCTCTATTTTCTTGCTTAGTGAACACTCTTGACAAAAGAAAATGTTGACAGCTTTGCCTTTCTTGAGAATCACTAAGGAAACATTTCATCTTGTCAGTCTCCTTTCATGTGCTGTGCAGGAGAAGAGAAAGGGAATATTGCTTTGGATCATAACCTTGACTTTCAACATGCATTTAACAATTAATATTTTCTTGAGCACCTACTATGTGCTAGAGTATTTGCTAGTCATTACCAGTCAGACAAAGATGAATGGAGCTAAGTCCCTATTCTTAGAGAGCTTAGCACATTCTCATTTTAAAATCAGTTGCCTCATTAGAAGGGCTATAAAAGGGATACAGATAAAGTAATAAGGGAATTTGTATCATTTGGACTTCCTCACATGACTCACTCCATGGCTTCTGGAACTAGGCAGATCTGAGTTTGAACATTATTACCCATGACATTGGCTGGCACAGTGTATTTTAAGCTATGTCTCCATTTCTGTCAGTTTTTAAATGAGGATAG
This sequence comes from Pan paniscus, assembly GCF_029289425.2. Taxonomy (NCBI): domain Eukaryota; kingdom Metazoa; phylum Chordata; class Mammalia; order Primates; family Hominidae; genus Pan; species Pan paniscus. Next base: position 113,818,048 of record NC_073253.2, on the reverse strand, counting down.
TGACACCTACCTTGCAGGGCTGTTGGGATGAGTAAATGAGATACTGTGTTTACAGTGTAAAGCAGTGCTTGGCACAGGTGAGTCCACCCGGAATGGCAGCTTCCTTCCTACCTCCTTTATGCCACGCTGCATCCCCTGTCAGTCATACAGATGCCTCTCACAAACCTGCCTGCACCTTACAAGTGAACCACAAGCATTAAGATGGCTTCTTGAGGCTGGGTGTGGTGGCTCCCTCCTGTAATCCTAGCACTTTGGGAGACCAAGGTGGGTGGATCACTCGAGCCTAGGAGTTCAAGAATAGCCTGGGCAATATGGCAAAATCTCAGCTCAACCAAAAAAAAAAAAAAAAAAAAAATTAGCCAGGCGTATTGGTGTGTACCTGTAGTCCCAGGTACTCGAGGCTGAGGCAGCAGGATTGCTTGAGCCTGGGAGGCGGAGGTTGCAGTGAGCCGAGATGACAACACTGCTCTCCAGCCTGGGTAAAAAAATAAAAAATAAAAATAAAAATAAAAATAAAAATAAATGGCTTCTTCAACTGTGTTGTGGCTCTGGCATGTAAAGAAATCTAACACATGGTAGTGACCATATAATAGTGAGGATGTTTTTTAAAACTAATTTTCCAAAATTTACATGCAAATGATTCTTGGCTTCTTTAAAGAATGATAATACATGAGAGGCGTTAGTCAGAGGCTGCCCACCAATATTCCGGCCTTTCTCCTGCCAAAAACCTGGCACGGTTCTACTCCTCCAACACTTTGGAAGTTGGATATGCCATGTGACTTTATTTAACTAATGGAATGTGAGCAGAAGTGACTTGTGTCACTCCCAGGAGAAAGCTTTAAAAGATCCACTTACACTACCACCACCATCATGGAAGCAAATGTTGAGATGGGGCTTGTGTCAGCCTAGACCTGTGCGATATCACAAGGAGTAGAGTCCTTGTGATAATCCATGTGAAAAATACAGCAGGGGTGAGAAATGGATTTTTTTTTTTTTGCATTGTACCACTGAGATTTTGCAGTCTTTTGTTCATGGTCTGCCTAGATTAACATAGGAGATTATACACCTATTTCAACAATTCTGTTTTTGCTTAAAACATTGAAGTGATTCTTCTGGTGGTATTGCTGTCAGGGGCAGCATTTGACAACCACACTCTCAGTGTAAAGCCATACTTGCTTTCTGCCCTATAGTAGTATTGCCAGGCTTGACCCTCTGTTTTATTCATTAGATTTGACTCTGCATCTGGTGAAAAGAATAGATTGGACATCATTGAGCCTATTGGGATGAATACACCCTTCAGAAACAGTGGCAGGCAGAGGCTGGGCAGCGGGGGATATGAAGGCAGTTTACCCAGGGTGCAGGCAATAAGAAGATATATTGTCTATAGAAATGTTTAAAGAAATAGAACTGATTAAGATACAGTATCTTTTGTATTACCATCACAAGTCTATAATTCTAAACAATTTTAGGGAGAAAATACTCCTCCCTTCCCCACTCCTGTTTTCCCCCCTCCTTGCGCAACTACTCAGAAAGCATTTGCAATGAGATTTCAAAACTTGAAAAACAGAACTGTGAATTAGAATGTGTTGTGTTATTATGGCAAGTGTTTTGAAATGGATAGCTTTCACGTGGAATATTTATTTAAAAGAAAAAAGAAAAATTATTCTATTTTAGGGTTGTTCTTGGCACATTAATTTGGACATTGGCTTAGGAATATGTAGCTAGTCATATGAACGTTTATGTAAATCTTTCTGTCTAAATTGTTATATCCATGAGGGCGGGGCTGGGCCTCGTTCATCCTTAGGTGTTCATGGGGTCTGGCCAGTACTGTAGTCCGGTACACATAATTGCCCCCCCATATATATATAGACTCAAACTAGGCTGGCAGTGAAATGATATATTTCTTTTGCTTTTTTTTCAGTTATGTGTATGAGAAGCAGGGCGATATCTCCGGCCCACTTCTTTGACAGGTTCTCTTGTTGTTGATGCTGAGAAACTCCAGGAGCCTGCTATTTGGAGAGAGAAATGTGTTCCAGCTGCTGGTGCTAACAAAGATCTGAGGTTATACACACAGGACCTATCACCCACACCCACCCGATTGGGAGGGGTTGCCTCTCCCTGTGTCCACACATATGCCTTGAGTTGCTCTTCAGTGAATATCACTTTTCCTTTCATGTTTTTTCTACATGCTATTATCTGTATGAAATGAAGACCAAGAAAGGATGGGAAGAAGGGGAAGAAAAATTTTGATTTATCTCAGAAACTGTACTCCGAAGTGAGAGTCCTGGTTGCAGGTAGGATTTTGTTGGTGATCATTAGAGGGATGGGGGCTGAAAGAACAATTTGAATGTTGCCTATTACTCCAGGCTGGGCTGGGAGTGGGAAATATGAAGGCAATTTGCCCAGGGTGCAGGCAATAAGAAGATATATTACTTATAGAAATATGAATGAATATAACACTTGTAAAGATTATATAGTTGGGATTGGCCCACAATAGTTGATAATAACGAGAAGTTCTTGGAGACCAGATCATAGTGAACTCGGCCTTAGGGAAATAATTATCGTCTTGAACTCTGATTGTTTTATGGGTAAGTTATGGTATTGAGAGGTGTGTGAGGGGATGCTTAGGCCAGAAGGAGTCTTTTTACCATTTTGAATGTCCACCTTAATGTTTCCTGGGTGAAGTTCCAAGATTTGAAGGGAGCATGCACAGCCTCTGGCCTGTATGGAGTCCATCCCATCTTCCAAGGGTACTTGTAGGTGGAGATTAGTCTTGGGTAGGCCATCTTGTGAATTGGAGCCAGTGTTCAGTGCTGGACAGATGTCAACTGGAACTTTCAGATATAGCCCAAGTTCTGGGACTATGAGAAGCCAAACAACCCAGGAATTTTCCTTTGTACTATTTTCCAGAAAAGGGTAGAGTCATTTTTGAGCTCCTGGGGTAAGATGGTAGAACGCAGAGAAACTAGAAAGTATCTACATTTCTCTATTGCAAGCTCTGTACATCTAGATTTGACAGTAAGAATTTGGTTGACTGATATGTAAGTGCTTTTGCACTTACAGACGTGACATGAGATTCAAATGAAAGGGACACAAATGTTTGGTTTTGCTTTTACTCCTTGAGAAGAAATCCTGGACTTTACAAGTACCCTTTCTAGAAAGAACAACTGAGTGAGAAACCCTAAACTGATACTGAATAAAGCAAGTATGTCTCACAGAATATCTGATTTAAAAAAAAATTCCTGCTTTAGGAAATGTGTGTGTGTGTGTATATGTATATATATACACACACATATACATATATATACATATATGTATACACACACAATCATACATATATAGATTATCATCTATATATGTATCTATATATATTTCTTGGTTGTCTTATATTAAGCTTTGATAGATAAGTGGACTTAGGGACCATAATTACCACCATTTTCCTTATAGAACGTCTTTGAGTAACTTAGACTCTGATCTCTTTTGTTTTTGTCCATTTGCCATTTGTTATTCAGACAATACAACCCCAAGCATGACCTTGGGCACGTTACTTAACAGTTTTAAGCCTGTCATCTATAAAATGTCAGGGTTGGACCCAGTGACTTCTGAGGTCCCCACTTGCACCAGAAGTCTCTGATTTGGTTGCATGGGGAGACAGCTGTCACAGTTGAAGCCATGTGTGCCTCTCCCACATCATTCCCTTTCTAGAGCTTGCATTTTCCTTAGTGCCTGAGAAATACCATTTTATAGATGCATGCCTTAGAATGCTATTTTCTCTTTTCATTGTAAAGGAAGGTTTTAGACTTGGCAACAAACGTTCTGGATAGAATGGACAATTAAAAACATGATTGAAACATGATTTTTAGGTATCCACGTTATTTCACAAGCTCATTCCTTTCATCTCTACTTTGTCAAGGATTTAGGCAGCTTGTTTCTTTGACTTTCATCACACATCTTTTTTTCTTCCTGTTCAAAATAAGCTCTGTTTCCTTTTTCCTGGCTAGATGAAAGCCTGTGGACTCTGTGCTTCCTGATATCAACCCAACGGTGGTGGTAGAGGGGTTCACATCACTCCAGATAGTCAGTTTCAAAGAATAATAGTTTGGAGACTGTGGGATGAAAAACCAGCTTGAGTTTTCCTCTTCAGATCTCTCCAATACACACTGTCTGTGTATTATTTCAGAACACCCATTCAAAAGTAGACTGTTTCCTTCCCTGACTTGGCACCAAATCAAGAAGTGGCATATAATGTATTGTTGTGTTTATTATGCATCATTTTGCTGCTGACACTGTGGCCATCAAATATTGGAAAATTTACAACCACAGAGGTCCAGCCATCATGCCTGAAGTGAAGGACAAAGTACTCTGTTATTCATCTTCAGCTCTGGCCCTTTATGATCCGACAGTGAGCTATATACTTATCAAAGTCAAAATAACCTTCACTTTAGAAAACATAGTTGTCCTTAATTGCCAGAATAGGAATGCATAAACAGCCTCTCTCTTGATAATGGAATGGAGGCTGAATTGATGTCAGTTTTAAGTATTTTGTAATTTTCCAATTGTGGTGCGCTCAATTAAGTTTTAATTCACAAATTATGCATGTATTATACTGGCAAAGAGAAAAAATATTTGTAGTTTTAAACTATACAATCTGAATATGTTATACACATTTGTGCTGTGTTTTTGTTTTTTTTTTTCCTCTGAGTCAAAGCTATGGCTGGTAGTCCTATTTCTATGCCCTGGTATATAGCAGTTTAGAGCTTGGATGCTGAAACTGGAAAGATGTAAGTTTGAATCCTTGGCTATCCCTGGAACACAGGCAAATGCCTTAGTTTATTCCTCTGTAAAATAGTAATAATCATAATAGTACCTACCTTCTAGACAGGAGTATTAAGAATTAAGTGAGATTGTGTATGTTGAAAGATGCTTAGCTCAGTGCCTGGTACATTATGAAAACTCAAGGAATATTTGCCATGATTGTTATTACTCCTTTCTTTCTATTATTGTTAAAAACAGCAGTCCATAAAAAACATGTATTTCCAAGACCTTCATATCAAAGAGGCAGGAATGAAATGTTACTAGCATTTTATAAATATATACGTATGTTATGGTACTAGGTGGCTTTTGGGAGACATGTAGTTATAAGAGTGAGACAGAGATGACTCAGAAACCAGAAGGCAGCATTGAAAATAGTTCTTACTTGAAAAGGCATTTGTTTAATATGCTTACTCAAGATATATCTTACACAAGATATAAGATATATCTTAGAATTAGTTAAATCTATATAGTGGCTATATGAGCATTTAAAGTTACAGATGTTTATTTGGAAATAAGCAAGTTTTAATATGTGAATAGTAACCCCATGTCTACAAGTTGCAGTGTGGCCAAATGTAAATGGCAGAACAAATTTAGGAAATGAGCTCTAGCTCTATTTTGGGAAAGACAAGGGGAATCTCTGGAATTTGGTCTTTGTTCCTAGGCTAAGACCTGGAGGTGATTTTAATTGACAAGTATCTTCTGAGCAGTAAAATCAGGATGACAGCATTTGCTTTCCTGGGTGGTAAAAAATCCTCTCTAAAAATGGTGGGTGAGTTGCTGGTGAATGAAGAAATGGGCTTGAGAAATGCTGGGAAATAAAATGACTGGCAACTTTAGTTTCAGAGCAATAGGCCTGTGAGTTTTCTTTATTGTTATTTTTGCTGTTCTTTCTGGTGTCATTGTAAAATTAAGTATAGACAAATGAACTGTTAATGGTCTAGAATTTCAGACCAATAGTCTGCCCAGAAACCACAAGACAAGCAATAGGGGACTCTATTTGATATGAAAATTACAGTAGGATTATTTTTATCTCTTCCTTTCCCCTGTTTCTTCTTTACCTCTTTAATAACGACAGGTAAAACTGATACCAAAAAACAAAAGTCTTACCCAAATCCATTGTAAAGTTCTCATTCAGGTGTGTATTACATAAAAATTGCTTAGCTTTCACAAGAACCACCATTCTGAGAAGAAGAACCATGATGCATATTAATAGGTGAAGAGAGCTTCCTTGGGAAGGACCATAAACCTTGGAGGCCATAAACTCTGGAATTGGATTCCAGAATGAAAGAGCTATGAAAGCCCAGAGGGCAGGGTAAGTATGTGTTGGGACAAGTAAATAAAATGTTTTGTCCTGAATTGCAAAGTACAGTCAATTAATTGTCTACTGGGCTCTGCCACCTCCACCCCTGTTTCCTTCTTGTAGCCTACTTGTTGCTTTCTGAGTGTGACCCTGTAATTAATGAAGACTATAAAATTTAATGAAATGGGGTAAAATTTTGGCTGGATAATTTTTCTTTAGTTTCATTATAAATTTTAAAGGGATGTCCTTGGCCAGTGTTTTGAACTGAACAAGAAACTGTCATCAAATTAATGTGTTCACCTTCAGAGGTGCGGCTCTCTCCAGAAGGTCATGCCTTGTGGACATAGCTGTCTTGTGGGGCTGTAGGTGAAGCCCCACTCTGGCTTTTTCTACGTATACCCAAGAAGCCTAGAAGCAGTTGAAAATCAGCAATATGAAAGTCAGCTTTCCAAATGGCCTCCTTCTTTCCTGACATTGCAATCTTAAAATGCCTTTGTCTTTCACAATCTTCATAAGGTCACGAAGGAGTGTTTGTTACCAGATTTATAGCTCTGATATGTTCACATACACACTGGGTCCCCACTAGAGGTTCTGCCAAGCTTTGGGGGCCCCACATAGGCCTCCCACAGTTCAGTCGCCGCACACATGTTTTCTGAGAGAACTCGGAGCTGCTGTCTATGTGCTCATTTTCAGTCTATAAATCCTCCGCACTCCTGTGACTGTTTGCTAGGCCTCCAGCCAGTACTATATTGTATGTGTGAATGCCACATTTCCCGAGAGAGCTGAGCAATCCTGCCTGGTTGGTGTGGACAAACCCCCAGGTGCTGAATGGGGATGGGCTTTAGCTTGTACAATGCTTTCCTTTGACCAGTGTTCCAGGGAAGAGCCCAGGCTCTTTGTGTACAGATGCATTGAACTGTCCCAACAGTGGGTATATGAACGTTCTGCTTTACCTGCAGAAGAGGGTGATGTGTTTAATTTGCTTAGGGTTTAATTAAGCTGCAGACACTTAAAAAAATTCGTTAGAATGACTGGGCTTCCCACGGTTGGCAGTAACACCGTGAAGTCATTTTCTCTAGAAAGTCAAGGCGTTGCTTTAATAAAGAGTTGACAGTTTTGGATGAGTCCTTGGAGACAGAAGAGAGAAAGGCCACATATTAGTTTTAATCACATGACTCATTTTTCCACTGAGATTTTAACAATTAGTAAACTCTTCACATTTAATATTCTGAAAGCAGAACAAGCCAGTAGGGAACTTGGGGTTGAAGGGGAAGAAATAGACCATGCCAATTTGTCCCATCAACAATGTAGGACAGGAAAGTTAGTGAAGTAGAGGTGAGGGGTGCTAATCAAGGGGAAAATGAGGCATCCCTGCTTTGAATTCCTCACTTAGACATAGAGATGGTACCTGTACAAGCTCAGGAGGGCAAAAGGAGGGCGGAAGGGAAAAGGGTCTCCAGGATAGATCCTGGACCTATAAATAGAGCTTATTACTCTTGAGTAAAACAATAGAGCTCCCCTCCTACTTCATTCAACAAGTCCTTATAGATTTCTTGCTCTATGACAGAGATTGTGTCCTGGAGATCCTGGCTGGTCATTTTCAGTCACGTCTGCATCTTTATTAAATGTTTCCATCGGTCCACATGTGCTAGGTGCTCCAAGAGAGTTAACTGGAGCCAGCAGTGGCCTCCTTGAATTTTGCAGAAAAGACGAGATGGATATACTTCTATTTCAGTGTTCAGTGTTTAGAAATGAGCAGTCTTGCATTGTTATGCAAATTCCAAGGTAATAGAATGTTTATAAATTACAATAGCTGCAATTACAGGAAAATTTGTTGGCACTTAGTTATGTTATTGTGTTCACTGAAGATTATAGCTTGTTACTTTCTGTTCTAATATACTTTACCCACTTAAGTCTTGAAATAGAAATGAAATGCTGGTGTATCATTTTGCAAGAAAGATATATATGTTTCTTATATTGCATTAGACAGGTTAATATGTTTTTGCATTTTATAACAGGGAACTTTATTAGCATGATGAAATTAATGCATGCAGGGCAATATCTTCTGAACTAGTTGTTACCAGTAGATAAAGTCTGATGTGGTAATTGCTAACTGAATGTTGGATCAGGGTTATTACTGAAGTAAAATCATTCACTGTGGGATGATCAGAGCTACAATATTGTGAATGACAAAAGAGCCATAGCCACTCTCTGGTTTTAATTAGCTAAAGAGGTGTCCTGGGTGGTTTCGAAAGGCTTGTCTTATCAATATTGTTACTTAGAAATGATTTACAATATTCTTACAGGGTCTGCTAATGTTTCTATCATTAAAGTCTATCATTTCCATTATGAACTCTGTTGTTGAAGGCTTTGCAGGCATGGCTTAAATATTTATTTCAATACCATATGTGTGTTTGTGTGTGTGTGTGTGTGTGTGTGTGTGTTGTGTTTGTGTCTGTGTGTCTGTTTACAACATTTTCTAAGGTCTTGAAATTCCAGGAGTGGCTGTTTATGGATGTACCATTATTGATCTTATTTATTCATATGACAGTGCCCAGCTTCAGTCCCATGAAGAGATATAAGCCTAATTTTTTCAGAGGAAATGACTTCTCTGCTTTATCCATTGATTTTTTAAAAAATGTTTGAAAGTGAGTTTTGATTACCTGAAAATCTGCATGAGCAGATCTGATGTAATATACCTTCTGCCATTTAATTATTTGGTTTGTTCTAACAGTAATGCTTCAAATGTTAATAAAATTTCCAGAAATGTTTATTATCTGAGGTGGTCCTAAGTGAAATGTTCATATTTTCAATTCCTGAATAAATACAAACGGAAACATTTTTGAAGGAAAAAAACGTTCTTTAAGAGGTTACTGCTTACATTACAATGACTACATGCCTGAGAAACGTGTTTGCCAAGTAATATAATCATGTTTCCTGGTCCCTGCATTTACACCATTACATCGTTTCCCAGGTGCGACTGAAGGACTATGGCTATGGTAGCTGCCCAGGAAGACTGGCCATCCGATTCATGCTTGTGCAGTCCTTGGACTTTTAGATCTACCAGGTACCCACAACTCACGAAGGTCTTTTTCTAGGGAAGTGATAAACTTTCACAGAAGTTTTGTTTTGAATCTGAAGGGACCATATGAATTACCTATTCTTATTTATGGCACACAAATGAGAAAAATGAGACCAAAAGAGGTTTAGTGTTTGTCTAGAGACGAGTATCTAGTTATTCAAAAGACCATGAATCAGAATGCAGCCTTGCCTCGCAGTATTTCTTTGTGATAACTGCTTGCCTTGCCTTGTTATTGCATAGATAGGAAGGTTTCTAGTGGTTTTCAGAGCTCTGAAGGCCATTAGAGATTCTTTTGCTCTGTTGCTAGCTTTCCTTGATACTGACATAGTGTTACCATAAAATCTCCTGTTTTTCTTCCTGGTTCTCAGGTAGAATCCTCTCCCAGAAAAGGAATCTTATTGGCAGTATATTGAATTTTAATGTGTATATTTTCATATAATTTTTTTTTCACATTTGGAGAAGCAATAGAACATGACTCATTTATTTTTCTTAAAATAGATACTGTGTTAAAATGATTCTATGAAAAAATCTGAAAGAATACATATGAGGGAATATATACCATATTTAGAACTACAGTGGTGAGCTAATTTCCAGTTAACAGAAGATATGAAACCAAATTTTCATTTTGAAACAAGTTAACTCTAATTACTAAATTCAAAATTTATTTTCATAAAAGATTTAAAACATCTGAGTAAGAAATACTTTTATTCTTTTTAAATATATTTATGCTTCCAAATGTCAGCTATTGCAAAATATGCCTTCCCATTAAATCTCTTATTTACAGTTACTAGAAGTCACACATGTTTCAGACCAGTCACAAGAAAGTTTTTGAAGAAGCGTCACTCAAAGGTTTTTTATCAGTTGTAATAGGGACAGATATAGCATGTGCATGAGTGTAATGCTAGCTTCTGTAAAAACACTTAATGTGCATAGTGGTCCAAAGATTATAGAAATGTATTCCTCATTCAATAAAGTCCAAAATAGATATCCTTGGCTTATGACTAGCCTTCTTCCAAGTAGTGAGTCAGAAAACCTAGTCTTTTTCCATCTTGCAGTTCTGTCATCTTCAATATGTGGCTTCCCATGTCTGTGTGCACACTCTGTGGAAAGAGTGGTTGGAGAAGTCACATTGACTCCTCAACCACATTGGGCCCATTGCCTCACACACATCCCATTGGCAAGAATGTGTCACAGGGTCCCACAGGGACTCAGGAATGTCAGTTTTGGCTGGGCAGCTGCTACTCATTAACAACTCTGTATTTTGGAAGGGGGAGAAACAATTTGGCAGAGTCAGTTTCCTCTGCCGTAATAACTCACCCACAATCGACACTCAAGACACATGATAGTTAAAGACTAGTATTAGAAATGAAGGTTTGGATAACTTCGTTCCGAAAGTGCAGACATCCGTATTCATTCATATGACAGGTTTTGGCAATGGCTAAGAGTGGATTGACTCAGATGGACAGCCTAGGCAGTCTAATTGTGTAGTGTCCATTCAAACTGATCATTTTTAAATATTTGTTTAATAACTACTTAGCATGGGTGATGAAAATTATTTACTTTTAAAAATGTACACTTATTTATGTTCAAAATATGAGCCTTACTATATATAATATCCACAGTAGATAGCCTGATGGAAGACTTATATATGATACATATAAATTTGATGGCATATATTGAAGTATATATATTATATACATACTTACTTTTATATATATCTATAATAAAGTAAATTAAATAATTAATTAACTCAGTCCAAGGTCAAAATTCCACACCTCCATTATTCAGTTATGGAATTTGAGCAGGTTGTGACTGCCAGTTTACTTGACTCTCAGTGGGATGAACTGTCAGCCTTCAGGGATGGTGGCTTTCTGCAGGAAGGTACAATTTACATCACAGAAACCTCAGACATAATGGGCCCAAAGGAGCTGAGAAAAGATTTTCTTGCCACTTAAAGGCACTATCAATTTGAGTGCAAGCATTTTCATTCCAATTTAGTAGTTACTATAAAAAGGATGTTGGAAATCCAAAAATAACTTGTACCATAGTTCCATTTCATCCCAATGACATGTTAACGTCAAGATTGCCCACCAGTTATTCCAGTTTGGAACTTCGTCACTCTTTGCCAAATTATTCCATAGGTTTGCAACTTGACAGGATTCACTAATGGCTTCTGGAGAGGTATATTACTTCTAGTACTTACAGAACTAATCAATGCCTGAAAGAACTATGAATCTGTCTCTACATAGCAAAGTGATGCCTGGAAGATGTTTTGATGTCACAGTTCTCTTGAGGTCATAGGGTGCCTAAAGTTGTATTATGTTGGCTGTTTACATTCCCTAAAGCAATGCTCCTTAACTGTGGTGGTACATTGGAGGACCTTGTATAAAGAACTGATGCCCACCCCTCTTCCTGCCCCAGTGGCTCTGATTATCCTGAGATGAGACCTGGACATTGATAGTTTTGTTTGTTTGTTTGTTTTTTAGTTATCTTCTTTTAAAAAATTCCGCAGGAAATTCAGCAGAGATTGAACATCCCTGACCCACAGTGATGGCTTCTTGTACTATTGTTTAATGGAAGGAGATCCTTTTAGCAGAAATCACTCATGATTTAGCAGTCTAGGAGCCATCATGAGAAAAGAGTTGGAGTGGATGGTTTTGATGCAGATGGTCTCAATACGATGGCTAAGAGTATCTCTCAGATGTTCTGCTCTCACCCCTGGGGACTAACTCTAACATCATAGTTTATGTTCAGCCTGACACCAGGGAACATATGAAAAGCAAATACACTCCAGCACTCCAGCAATGTATATATTACCCAAAAATATGAGATATTAGTTATTTCTCTTTAACCAATATGATTTAACTAATATTGAGTGGCCTCTGCTTATGTTATAAGTGAATGCTTCATCATTTAATCATTCATTGTTTCAAAATATTTATTTATCCTTTTGTGTATCAGGCACCAGAACAGTCCTATAAGCCAACACATCAGTGTCTTTATAACCAAAATTTACTGTGGAAACAGGCAAATCATTTTTGTAGAGTTATTGTTTGTACCTCAACATCTTTGAGACAAATGCTTTAAAGCATATTTTTGGATGGATTTTTTAACAAAGGAAGTCTGCCAGTTTTAACTTTTTGGGACGAAATGTATTTATGAATACTGGCTGTAGTTATTCTAGAGTTTCTTTTATAATTACAAAATTCTGCAGTGGTTCTTAACCCTTTGTACTTATGACACACAACTTCCAAATCAGAAATTTCTGGCTCTATACATGAAGGCAATAAAAGATGAACAATGGATAAAAAATCAGTACAGAATTATTTATAATAGAGAAAATTAATGAAGCAAACATACCCTCAGAAGGGGGTTACTTAAATGGTATGGTACATCCATATGACAGAATACTACAGAATGGATTAAAGCTTTTTAAAAGGAAATGGAAAAATGCTCATAATATATCACTTCAGAAAAAGCTGAATGTAAAACAATAGCAGTAGTATGATGCTTTTTAAAATGCATATATATTCACATTGACTGTTTTTCTCCATCCCTGGGCACTTCAGGGTGGTAGCACAGTAAAGGAAAGCAATAGATTGCCTCAGTTGTCCTGAATGCTTACCCAGGCACAGGGAGTCTGAGTATCTGCTTTTCTCAGACCTGAGTTTCCAATTTCTGGTGATTTCTTCCAAATACAATGCTGGAATATCTTGGGCAAAACAATATGGATGTGTAACTAAAAGATGTACCAGCTGGCAATGACTCAAACCAAAGTGATGATAGGTCACCAGCTATTTTACTTAGAAGTCATTTCCACTTACCACATCATTCCAGGTGGCACCAACCCCAGTGAAATCCCACAATAACTTTTTCCCAGGGGAAACTCACTAGACCATATATACTCCCATTCCTTATTAGTGTTTTTCTCATTTGTGGTTGGTTTTTCTCTTATTTAACATAAGGTGGTGGTTCTCAGAATAGAGCTCCCTGGACCTGTAGCATCAGCATCACTTGTGAATTTTAACATTTAAAAATTTTTACTAGTTAGTAATGAGGTCTTTCTTTCCTTTTGAATTCTCCTAATACTGTTTTCACTCAAAAATGTACAGGATTATGATAGCTAGAATGTACATAGCTCTTAATTTATGTTGGACACTTCTCTAAGTGCCTTCCAAATTTTAACTTATTTAATCTTCATAATCACCATATGAAATAGGAACTACTATTTCCCTATTTTACAGAAAAGGAAAATTGAACACCAGGAAGATGAGTAACTCATCCAAGGTCATACAACTCTAAACATGCTCATAGGAGAAATACTGGAAGCAAATATAAAATATTAGCAGTGATTATATCTGGTTATTTCCAGGTATAGGACCACAGATGGCTTTACATTTTTTTATGTGCTTTTCTATATTTTCCAAAAACAGATACATATTACAGTTGTTGTCAGAAAAACATCCAAAATGTTATTGAAAAGAACTATGACAGACATTTCAGAGAAGACCAGGAGTAAGGGCGTACCAGAACAGAAGAATAAAGAGCTGTAATTGAAAAAACTTCTTCCTCATGACTGGATTCTGGAAACTACTGAGCAACTGAGGAAATGAAGAGCCCCAGGCGTGGGTGCAGGGAGCATCCAAACTGGAAATCCAGGGAGGGCATGACATTGAGCAATCTGATCTTTCTAATGTCTTAACAGGTTTTGCAACTTATTATCTTTGTAGGTAGCTGTGGATAAGGGCATTTTATCACAGTATTTCCAGGAGACATTTGATAGAACAGAGCCCAGCTCTCTGTATCCAGGGTATAAAAAGCTTCGCCATAAAATAATGCCCTGACTCATCTTTAATTAGGTGTGCAGTGTGGGAAAGAAATTAGTGTCTTCCTGTGTATGGGAGGTATGGAGAAACAGCTATAAGTTTTCCAAATAGTCCATTATTAACAATCTGCACTGAATCGATTGGTACCCACAGCTCAGTCAGTGCTTAAACAAGCTGGACGATAGCTGAAGTAATTATGTGGGGTAAATTATTGCCATTGTAAAATGTAATCAATGTTTTATTTCAACAAAAAGAGATCTTTTTCTTGATTTCTCTTTTCACCCCACCTTTCCTCAGCTTTATCTCCTTGCCAGAGGTCTGGAAGAAAGATTTTTTTGTTTTCTCTCCCATATTGGCAAGAGTGCTTCAGCCCCATCTGAACATAGCAAGACAGGACACATCTTGTAAAGGTTTTCCATTTTAATATTCCTTAATGACCAATAATGAATTCTTTATAGTGAATCTGCTGTTCTCATGAAAACAATTTAGATGGTTAAAAAAATCAATCATTAATGAGCAGTAAATGACAGCTCCCCAACAACACAGCTGTATTTTTGTAAAAGTGATTAAACATTGTCTGCATTCATAATTGCATGCTTAATAAAAATGTTGAGCACTGAGTCAAGCATTGTTGCTAATGATGACAGATTACGATGCTACAAATGCTTTGGAGTTATGGGGCTAAATTTTCAAAGGCAGTCCCTGGAACAGAATGCACACAGACCCACTAAGTATTCAATTTGCATGGGCCATTACCAGGTTTGTGCATGGCATTTGGGAGCTTTGCAGTTGAGACTCTTTTGAAAATCTGGCCCATTATGACAGAAAGCATCTGTAATTAACAGTAACTGATCTCCCTCTGCCCAGCCTTGGTAAAAGGTATAAAATGCTCTGTGTGTGGTTTCTTGGAGCCCAACACCCCTTTGATGAAAAGCCCTGAAGCCTGAAAGGAAGGCAAAAGGAGTCCGTAGGGGCTTAATTCAGCCTTACAGGCAGGTGTGTAAATCTTATCAGCAGGTAAGAGAAAGCAGGCAAGTCATACAGAAGAGGACTTGGTGAAGTCTCATCTCTGAGCTCCTTTCACATATTACTTGCCCCTCTCATTTTGGCTATAAATTTGCTTGCTAAACCTTGGAATTCCTGGATTATTATTCATAGGATTCATAGGACTAACTAAAATCTGAGATTGTCCCATGGCCCAGTGTGGATTGTTAACTGTGTTGAGGTATGAATTTCAATCTTTAGGAAGCTATGAGCAGTGTGAGTCACTCAGTGATTGAGCAAGCTCCATCTGCTGCTCAGTTTGTCTGTACTCTGATCAGGTATGAGGCAATTCCATCTATGAAGCTATGCATAGCTATAATTTCTGAGAAAAATTGCATGCTTTTAGAAAATTTATGAATTTCCTCAAATTTTTTCTTGGAAATATCTTGTATCTGTCTGGGATGTTGAGGATCTGTTGTACTGTTTGATGACATTATATCTTGTGCTGTTATTTATTGCATTTTATATAGATATCTTATTTTGGTGATACCTTAGCTTAGAGAACAGGGATCATTTGTATTATGCCTTTGACTTCTTCATAGCATCTCACTCACTGCTGTTTTTTCTGGATCAGCCATCCCTTGTCTGAGCAGAGGATTATAGAGTCTCATAGTCTGCAAATCAGACTGGCATATGGTTAAGAACATGGTTTTAAGATGCCTCGTTTGAAATACCACTCTGTCACCCAGTAGTGACATTCTACATCTCTTAAGAGCCTTGCTTTTTCTCATCAGTAAAATAAGAATAAAATTAGTAGTTACATGTGAGAGTTTTTTTTGTGAGGATTCAGTGAGATAAGTATATGAAACTCTTAGCAGAGTGACTAGGACTTAGTATGTGCTTGATAAAAGTTCGTTGTTCTTGTCTTCGGTTGTTAAGGCCACAGCAGTTAAGTTCTGTAGCTGAAGCCAGAATCTCTTTAGCTGGGCTGAGTCATTCTCCACAGAACTAAGGGGCAATAAGGTGCTGCCTTTAGTCCACATGATCAATGACTGTAGCAGGCAAATGGTAACCTATATATTATGGGCTGAAATGTGTTCCTCTTACACCTAGGAAGTTACATGCATATCATATAGAGGAGAAAGAGAGAACACCAGCTCAGTCAGACAGGTCAACCCAGAGGCATGACATGTGTCACAGTCAGAGGGTCCTACAACCCTAGTCCTACCATCAGAAATCACATACAGAGCTGCTACTGTAGGGCCACATTCAGGACTGGGTTTGACATGTTGATGGGGCAGAACATTTTGGAGCCTATGCTGGCAATAGAGAGTCAAGCATCTGACTTCTTCCAGGGACTTCTGCTCTCTTAGGGGGCCCTTTCTGTTTCCAGCTCAAGCTGCTTGTGCCTCAGTCTATAGGCAGTGGAATCTTTCTTAATTAAATAGCAGAGTCTGCATATAATTTAAACATTGTACAGGCTCTGGTACTGCCCTGCCCCCTCTTCCCCTTAGGGTGTTTGTCCTCTAAAGACTTAGGGCCCTCATCACAGTCCACAGTCAAACAATGTGTGCAGAATGAAGGTGAACGATGAAGGGAGAATGGACTCGTGTTTTTGGTTTAGTTCTTTTCTCTTCTACCCCAGTACCCTTTGGATCCTTTAACGTAAAAAGTATAAGAGAATTAAAACTAAAGGCAGAAATGCAGGTGTTACAAATTTTAAATAATCTCATGAACGTCCAAGACTTTTAAATCATTTAAAAAATGAAGTGGTAGTGGAGGGTGTGTGGCTTCTGGGATTTAATGAAGAATTTGAAATTATAATTTTCATACCTGTCTTTGATTTAATGCCAAATGTCTTCATCTGACAAATGAAAACTATCTGATTATTACCTACTTTCTCTTTCCAGATGAAGAGTAGTAGCTGCTAAATTATTGTCAAATATTTTAGAAATATGAAATGCTGTACAACAATAGTAATTTCCATGGTAATGGGCAAGAACCAGGTCTTTATACCCCATTACCACAAGTGATTAACAAGAAGATTAGAAGATTAGGCAGGATAGTCTGTCTTTGGGGGCCATTGTGGAGACTGGCAAATGCCTAGGTTTGCAAATCTCCTTTTTCTCTGATTGATAATAGAGTAACCTCATGTGTTGTTATATGTGGATATTGCTGCACGAGACAGAACTCATGATTTGCTGCAACCCAATAGTAACTCTGCTCTTTGAGTAGCCCAGGCAATGTCCCTCCTTAGCCCACTGCTCCCACCTCATTTATCCTGCTCCCTGCTACTTCTTGCCTTTTTTTCATATTGTCTCCCAAGCTAAGAATGGGCCCTTTGTTGTTCTTAGTTATGGCAAATTCCACACAGAGAACCCATCTCCAAACAGTTCAATCTTGTGCTACAACCTCTAATGTGGCAACAAAACCTATAAGACTAACCATGGACCTGGGGCCAATTTTTTAAAACTCTGAGGCTCAGCTTCCTGATCTTCAAAAAAAAAAAAAAAATGAATGTGATATTTACTGCTCAGGATTAATATAAGACTAAATAAAATAATGTGAACAATTAAGGGTCAGTAAATTTTCTGAGTCTATGGACTCTCTTTGACTAATGGGACCTTTGATGACACCTTCTTTGTTTGAATTCACATTATATTTACAAGATTTCAATGTGTGACACATACCTCAATGCTTGAACAAGAAGTTTCATGTTATCCTCTTACTGTGTTACATGTATAAAAAGCCCACATCCTGTGTTTCTCAAATTGCCTTCTGGAGAGCAGAGGAGACATTTTAATTGAACATCTACTGGGAATCTAAGTAAGGCATAGAATCAGATTTTTAGACCTAGAAGGGAAAGCAGGGATGTGTTGAATTTTCCAGATGGCCACCACGATAACTCCTATCCTTCGTGCTTTCCTACGATGTCAGGAACCTGATCAGAAAGTGAAGTCAAATTCTTCTCCCTTGAATCTGACTGAACTTGTAAATGCTTTAACCAGTAGAGTGGAGGGGATACTATATGATTTCCAAGGTTATAGAATGCAATGCTCTTTCTGTCCTGTCAAACAGAATCATCACATTTTGGAGTTCTCAGTCCCATGTACAAAGTCCAACTATCTGAGGCCACCATGCTCTGAGGATGTCCAGGCCACCTGGAGAGGCTACCAGATATGTGTATGAAGAAGTCGTCTTGAAAGTGGATCTTCCAGCCCAAGTTATTCTAGCTACAGCTGTTTGAGTCTCCTCGTGCAAGCCCCAGACATCATGGAATGGAGAAGAGCTGAGCCACTGTGTCCTCTCCAAATTCTCAATCCACAAAACTCATGAAAATAATAAAATGATTGTGTCTTTGTGCTACTAAATTTAGGGAAATTTGTTATTCAGCAAAGATAATTAGAACAAGAGACCACAATTTGACTATCATGTTTCAGAAATGACACAGATCCAGAGAGGTTAAATAAATCATTTTATTCAAATGAAGACTTAGTGGTAGAGTTATTCTTAAGTACTGGCTTTAAGATCCATGCGCAATTCACTACTACATCATGTACCTTCTTAGCTCTTGACATCAGCCCTGAATATTTGCATAGTTAAGACTTGACTTTAGGCTTCTGTACTCAAGGGGCACACATTCTAAGAAGTATTATACTCATATAGTAAGCTATGAGGAAATTAATTACATTATAAGCCTAGCAGAGAGGATTCTGCTGCAGACTTTAGGTAGTGAGAGATATTGGAAACTCCCAGAGAAAGGACAGAGATGAAGAAATGGAAATAGAGAAAAAGTGAGAGTTCTGCAGAGATTGAAGCCTTGCAGGGGAGGGAGGGGTAAGCAGCAGAGCATGGGGGTAAAAGTCATGAGACACTGGTGGAAAAAGAAGGGTTGAAGTTGCTTGAACTCTATTCAGGCAAACAACTGTGCGCCGACAAGAAGAAGGCTGATGAGCAGCTTTAGACTGTCTATAGCTAAAGGGGAAGTGAGAGGCAGGCAGCATATGGAGCAGGAAAGAACAGAGGGAGCCAGCATGTGGGGAGAGAGAAAGTTGAGGAGAGAGATGGGGAGCCCAAGCAAAGAAATAGGAAAACAGTTGGTCCTAAGTGTCCAAAGAAATTAGGAAGATTGGAGACACTGGGAGATGATGAGAGAAATAAAATAAAACCACAAAAAAGTTCAAGGAAAACATTTGGAATGCAAATGAAAACAGTAAAGTGTGTGTAGAAGAAACGGAAAAAAATGGAGGTTGAACTACATTTGAGGTGAAAACAGTAATTGATTCAATTTTTGATAAAAGAAAACAGTTTGGATGAGAGTTTAAGCAGCATGTCACATTTTGAGTTACCTGGTTACTAAGAGGCCACATTGTATTTCGAAGATGTTTCTAAAAGTGGAGTTTGATTTGTCTTTTTATTGTAAGAGAAATTATACATACAGAAACTGAAAAAATGGATGGGCTAGGAATTGGATTTTCCTAGACTCCTAGAAGAAAAAAAAAATAGCATTAAGGAGTGAAAGTCTCTAACTATAAGGAGGCAATAAATTCAATAGAGGAGTGCATATGACCAATGGCTGTATTTGAGACCAAAGAAGACCAGAATGGTAATTTGTCCATTGACATCCTG
Source organism: Pan paniscus (assembly GCF_029289425.2). NCBI lineage: Eukaryota > Metazoa > Chordata > Mammalia > Primates > Hominidae > Pan > Pan paniscus. The sequence goes on along the minus strand of NC_073253.2, from coordinate 113,798,412 downwards.
GAGCTCCCTCCAATATGTAGAGACCTTCTAGCCTTTATATTTATTAGTACTTTAAGCCTGAAATATTGATAGTGACAAAGAACAAGATGGTAATGATGATGTTGGCGGTGGTAAGGATAATGTTTTCTATAAGCTGGACATTGTTCTAAATATATATATATATTTGTCAAACACTTTGACAAATATAAATATATTTGTCAAATACATATTTGTAAATATATAAGTATATATTTATAAATATATGAATATATATATAAATTTATATTTAGAAGAATATATACATATATACTGAAATATATATAAACACAGTATATATATTTCAGTATATATATACAGAGTATATGTATATTTCAGCATATATACACACAGTATATATATTTCAGTATACATACAAAGTATATACATTTCAGTATATATATACACAGTATATATATTTCAGTATATATACACAGTACATACATATTTCAGTATATATACACACAGTATATATATATTTCAGTATATATATACACAGTATATATATATTTCAGTATATATACACAGTATCTATATTTCAGTATATATATACACAGTATATATATATTTCAGTATATATATACACAGTATATATAGATTTCAGTATATATATACACAGTATATATAGATTTCAGTATATATATACACAGTATATATAGATTTCAGTATATATATACACAGTATATATAGATTTCAGTACATATATACACAGTATATATAGATTTCAGTACATATATACACAGTATATATAGATTTCAGTACACATATACACAGTATATATATTTCAGTATATATACACTATATATATTTCAGTATAAATATACAATATATATATTTCAGTATATATATACACTATATATGTTTCAGTATATATATACACTATATATATTTCAGTATATATATACAGTATATATATTTCAGTATATATATACACAGTACATGTATATTTCAGTATATATATACACAGTACATGTATATTTCAGTATATATATACAGAGTACATATATCAGTATATATACACAGTACATATATATTTCAGTATATATGTACATAGTACATACATATTTCCGTATATATACACAGTATATATATAGTTCAGTAAATATACACACTATATAGTTCAGTATATATACAAAGTATGTATATAATTCAGTATATATAGACAGTATGCATATATACACAGTATGCATATATACACACAGCATGCATATATACACAGTATATACATATACACCGTGTATATACATATACACCGTGCATATACATATACACCGTGTATATACATATACACCGTGCATATACATACACACCATGCATATACATATACACCATGTATATACATATACACTGTGCATATTCATATACACCTTGTATATACATATACACCATATATACATATAAACTGTGTATATACATATATACTGTGTATATGTATATAAGCGATGTACATAAATATACTGTGTATATGTATATATACTGTGTATATGCAGATTGTGTATATATATACCGTCTATATATATACTGTGTTATGTACTGTTTATATGTATATATATACCGTGTATATATATACTGTGTGTATATATATACCGTGTATATATATACTGTGTGTATATATATACCGTGTGTATATATACTGTGTGTATATATACCGTGTGTATATATACTGTGTGTATATATACTGTGTGTATATATACTGTGTGTATATATACTGTGTGTATATATACTGTGTGTATATATACTGTGTACATCTATACTGTGTGTATATAAACTGTGTACATATATACTGTGTGTATATATACTGTGTGTATATACACGGTGTATATATATATACTGTGTGTATATACACGGTGTATATATATATACTGTGTGTATATATACTGTGTAAATATATATACTGTGTGTATATACACTGTGTAAATATATATACTGTGTATATATCTACTGTGTATATATATACTGTGTATATAGACTGTGTATATATATACTGTGTATATATATAGACTGTGTATATATAGACTGTGTATATATATACTGTGTATATGTATAGATTGTGTATATATACTGTGTGTATACATACTGTCTGTATATATACTGTGTGTATATATACTGTGTGTATATATACTGTGCATATATACTGTGTGTATACATACTGTGTATATATCTACTGTGTATATATACTGTGTATATATATACTCTGCGTATATACTGTATATATACATACTGTGTATATATATACTGTATATATATACTGTGTATATACATACTGTATATATATAATGTGTATATAGATACTGTATATATAATGTGTATATATACTATATATACTGTGTATATATACATTATATATACTGTGTGTATATACATTATATATACTGTGTGTATATATACTGTGTATATATACTATATATACTGTGTATATATACTATATATATACTGTGTATATATACTGTATATATATACTGTGTATATATACTGTATATATATACTGTGTATATATACTGTATATATATACTGTGTATATATACTGTATATATATACTGTGTATATATACTGTATATATATACTGTGTATATATACTGTATATATATACTGTGTATATATACTGTGTATATATACTGTGTATATATACTGTGTATATATAATGTGTATATGTACTGTGTATATATAATGTGTATATGTACTGTGTGTATATATAATGTGTATATATATACTGTGTGTACATATAATGTGTATATATATACTGTGTGTATATACTGTGTATATATACTGTGTATATATGTACTGTATATATACTGTCTATATATGTACTGTGTATATACATACTGTGTATATATGTACCGTGTATATACATACTGTGTATATATGTACCGTGTATATACATACTGTGTATATATGTACTGTGTATATACATACTGTGTATATATATACTGTGTATATACATACTGTGTATATACATACTGTGTATATATATACTGTGTATATACATACTGTGTATATATACTGTGTGTATGTATACTGTGCGTATATATACTGTGTGTATGTATACTGTGTATATATATATACTGTGTGTATATATACTGTGTATATATATACTGTGTGTATATATACTGTATATATATATACTGTGTGTATATATACTGTGTATATATATACTGTGTGTATATATACTGTGTATATATATATATACTGTGTGTATATATACTGTATATATATATACTGTGTGTATATATACTGTGTGTATATACTGTGTGTATATATACTGTGTGTATATATACTGTGCGTATAAATACTGTGTACATATATACTGTGTATATATACTGTGTACATATATACTGTGTGTGTATATATACTGTGTACATATATACTGTGTGTATATATATACTGTGTACATATATACTGTGTGTATATATATACTGTGTATATATATACCGTGTGTATATATATACTTTGTATATATATACTGTGTATTTACATACTATGTATATATACTGTGTATATATATACTGTGTATATATACTGTGTATGTATATACATACTGTGTATATATACTGTGTATGTATATATATACTGTGTGTATATATACTGTGTGTGTGTATATATACTGTGTGTATGTATACTGTGTGTATATATACTGTGTGTATATATACTGTGTATATATATACTGTATATAGATACTGTCTATATATACTGTGTGTGTATATATACTGTGTGTATATATATACTGTGTGTATATATACTGTGTATATATATACTGCGTGTATATATATACTCTGTTTATATACTGTGTGTATATATACTGTGTGTATATATACTGTGTGTATGTATACTGTGCATGTACATATACTGTGTGTATATACACTGTGTATGTGTATATACTGTGTATATACACTGTGTATGTGTATATACTGTGTGTATATACACTGTGTATGTGTATATACTGTGTGTATATACACTGTGTATGTGTATATACTGTGTGTATATATACACTGTGTATGTGTATATACTGTGTGTATATATACACTGTGTATGTGTATATACTGTGTGTATATATACACTGTGTATGTGTATATACTGTGTGTATATATACACTGTGTATGTGTATATACTGTGTGTATATATACACTGTGTATGTGTATATACTGTGTGTATATATACACTGTGTATGTGTATATACTGTGTGTATATATACACTGTGTATGTGTATATACTGTGTGTATATATACACTGTGTATGTGTATATACTGTGTGTATATATACACTGTGTATGTGTATATACTGTGTGTATATATACACTGTGTATGTGTATATGCTGTGTGTATATATACACTGTGTGTATATGCTGTGTGTATATATACACTGTGTGTATATGCTGTGTGTATATATACACTGTGTGTATATGCTGTGTGTATATATACACTGTGTACATATACGCTGTGTGTATATATACTGTGTGTATATATACGCTGTGTGTATATATTCTGTGTGTATGTATATACTGTGTGTATATATTCTGTGTGTATGTATATACTGTGTGTATATATACTGTGTATGTATATACTGTGTGTATATATACTGTGTGCATGTATATATTGTATATATATACTGTTTGTATTTATATACTGTGTATATATGCTGTGTATGTATATACTGTGTATATATATACTGTGTATGCATATACTGTGTATATATATACTGTGTATGTATATACTGTGTATATATACTGTGTGTATGTATATTCTGTGTATATATATAGTGTGTGTATGTATATTCTGTGTATATATATACTGTGTGTATGTATATTCTGTGTATATATATACTGTGTGTATGTATATACTCTGTGTATGGATATACCATGTGTATATATACTGTCTGTATGTATATACTGTGTATATATATACTGTGTGTATGTATGTACTGTGTATATATATACTGTTTTTATGTATGTACTGTGTCTATATATATACTGTGTGTATGTATACTGTGTATATATATACTGTGTATTTATATATACTGTGTATATATACTGTGTATGTATATGTACTGTGTGTATATATCTATACTGTGTATATATGTACTGTGTGTATATATATACTATGTGTACATACTGTGTGTATATATACTGTGTGTATATACTGTGTGTATATATATACTGTGGATATATATATATACTGTGTGTATATATATACTGTGGATATATATATACAGTGTGTGTATATATATACTGTGGATATATATATACAGTGTGTGTATATATATACTGTGGATATATATATACAGTGTGTGTATATATATACTGTGGATATATATAGTGTGTGTATATATATACTGTGTATATATACTGTGTGTATATATATACTGTGTGTATATGTACTGTGTGTATACATATGCTGTATGTGTATATATACTGCGTGTATATATACTGCGTGTGTATATATAATGTGTGTATATATATGCTGTGTATATATATACTGTGTATATATAGTGTGTATGTATATGCTGTGTATATATACCACGTTTATATATATACTGCGTGTATATTTATATACCGTGTGTATATATACTGCGTATATATATACCGTGTGTATATAAATACTGCGTATATATATACCGTGTGTATAGAAATACTGCGTATATATATATACCGTGTGTATATATATACTGCGTATATATATATACCGTGTGTATATATATACTGCGTATATATATACCGTGTGTATATATATACTGCGTATATATACCGTGTGTATATATATATACTGCGTATATGTATATACCGTGTGTGTATATATATACTGTGTATATATATACCGTGTGTATATATATTCTGTATATATATTTTGTATATATGTACTGTGTGTATATACACTGTGTATATATATACTGTGTGTATATATACGCTGTGCATATATATACTGTGTGTATATATATGCTGTGCGTATATATACTGTGTGTATATATATGCTGTGCGTATATATACTGTGTATATATATGCTTTGTATATATACTGTGTGTATATATGTGCTGTGTATATATACTGTGTGTATATATATGCTGTGTATATATATGCTGTGTATATATGTACTGTGTGTATGTATATATGCTGTGTATATATATACTGTGTGTATGTATATATGCTGTTTATATATACTGTGTGTATGTATTTATGCTTTGTATATATGTACTGTGTGTATGTATATATGCTGTGTATATATATACTGTGTGTATGTATAGATGCTGTGTATATATATACTGTGTGTATATATAGATGCTGTGTATATATATACTGTGTGTATGTTTATAGGCTGTGTATATATATATTCTATATGTATGTGTAGATGCTGTGTATATATATACTGTGTGTATGTATATATGCTGTATATATATATACTGTGTATGTATATATGCTGTGTATATATGCTGTGTATATATATACTGTGTATATATATGCTGTGTGTATATATACTGTGTGTCTATATACTGTGTATATATATACTGTGTGTATATATACTGTGTGTATATGTGTACTGTGTATATATATACTGTGTATATACACTGTGCATATATATACTGTGTATATATATACACTGTGCATATATATACTGTGTGTATATACACTGTGCATATATATACTGTGTGTATATATATACACTGTGCATATATATACTGTGTGTATATATATACACTGTGCATATATATACTGTGTGTATATATACACTGTGCATATATATACTGTGTGTATATATATACACTGTGTGTATATATACTGTGTGTATATATACACACAGTGTATATATATACTGTGTGTATATATATACACTGTGTGTATATATACTGTGTGTATATATATACACTGTGTGTATATATACTGTGTGTATATATATACACTGTGTGTATATATACTGTGTGTATATATATACACTGTGTATATATATACTGTGTGTATATATATACTGTGTGTTTATATATACGCTGTGTATATATACTGTGTGTTTATATATACGCTGTGTGTATATATACTGTGTGTATATATATACGCTGTGTGTATATATAGTGTGTGTATATATATACGCTGTGTTTATATATACTGTGTGTATATATATACACTGTTTATATACTGTGTGTATATGTATACACTGTGTGTATATATACTGTGTGTATATATACACACAGTGTACTGTGTGTATATATATACTGTGTATATATATACTGTGTGTATATATATACTGTGTATATATATACTGTGTGTATATATATACTGTGTGTATATATATACTGTGTGTATATATACTGTGTGTATATATATACTGTGTGTATATATACTGTGTGTATATATATACTGTGTGTATATATACTGTGTGTATATATATACTGTGTGTATATATACTGTGTGTATATATATACTGTGTATATATATACTGTGTGTATATATATACTGTGTGTATATATATATACACTGTGTACTCTGTGTATATATATACACTGTGTATATATATACTGATTTAATTTTCCAACAATTATTTCAACTTAGCTAAGTACCTTTAATTATGACCATTTTATGGATGAGGATACTGAGGCACAGTTCTCTTTCTTTGTCTTCATTATATCTCTGTCTATGTCTTTCTATGTAATTGGGAAAAATTAGAAAGAAAACCTATATGATGGCCAGTAATAAACAGCTGTCTCCAAGATCCTGGTCATCCTCAGAACCTTGTCAGCCCTACTTACCAAGAGTCTGCTTAGCAGTGAATCACATGTGTATCCCCATGTCCCATATTCCTGATGTATTTGCTTATTAATGGAAGGATTGCTATTAATTGAATGGTTGTTATTTCTGATTGTGAGAGAGCAGAACATTGTAAGCCCACGTAAAAACCGGGTTTTATTCTTCGGTGGCTATCTGGTATAAAGGACAGAATAGGAAACTTGTATTTGAGCATGGCTTTGAGTTGAGTCTTGGCTCCAGTTCTTACTGTCCATTTGACTTGGCAAAACTTATTTATCATTGTTTTATTCATTTCTAACATGGAGATAATAGCATTCCCTTTGCAGGGTCATTGTGAAGATTAACTGAAATGAGAGATATAATGGGCCTGGGAAAGTGCTTGGGAATTAGAGGTTCAATACTTGTTACTTATACTTTATTATAGGACTGACAGTTGGTGATTACAGATACTCAATATTAATCAAATAAAATGTTGATAAGGCTTTTGTAGGTGAGGCTTAAAATTTCCTTAAGTGTGCTATTATTATACATATATAATAAGTTTATATATGTGCAATTATATACATATTTAATTATACACATATAATTATACATGCATATAATACGTATATACATATAATAGGAATTTATATATGTATAATTATATGTATTTATAATTATATACATGTACATGTATAATTATTAGAATAATTAATAGAAAATTATGTATGTATAATTTTTTTCCTGTTTTCATGTGCACATGGACTATACATCTCCATTATAAAATGACCCCTGGAAGAAATACTGGAAAATTGTTATGAAATTTAGGCGAATAAGTAAAACACACCTTAAAGTGAAAAGTGTAAAAATATTTTAATTTCAGAAACCCTTCTGTGATAGACAGAATAATTACTTTCCAAAGATATCCACTCCTAATTTCTGGAATCTGTGAATATGTTAACTTACATGGCAAAAAAGGTCTTGCAGATGTGATTAAGTTAAGGTCCTTGAGATGGGGAGATAATCTGGACTATCTGAGTGGTGCCAATCTAATCACATGGGCCCCTAAAATCAGAGAAGTCCTTAGACTGTGGCCAGAGAAAGAGATATGATGACGGAAGAATGGTCAGAGAGATGCAACTTTGCTGGCTTTGCAGATGGAAGAAGGAGCTATGTGAATGGCCTCTAGAAGCTGGAAAAGGAAAGGAAATACTGTGTATTCTCCCCTAGATATGTAGACTGTCTCCCCTGCTAACACCTAGATTGTAGCCCAGTGAGACCCATGTTGGACTTCTGATCTACAGAATTATAAAGTAATCAATGTGTTGTTTTAAGCCACTGTTTGTGGCAACTCAAGATGCCTGTTGGGAAGCGTCTTCACTCTGCTCATGTGATGGTTAATACTGAGTGTCAACTTGATTGGATTGAAGGATACAAAGTATTAATTCTGGGTGCATCTGTGTGGGTGTTGCCAAAAGAGATTAAGATTTGAGTCAGTGGGCTGGGGAAGGCAGATTCACACTTAATCTGGTGGGCACAATCTAATCAGCTTCCAGCGAATATAAAGCAGGCAGAAAAATGTGAAAAGGAGCGAGACTGGCCTAGCTTCCCAGCCTCCATCTTCCTCCTGTGCTGGATGTTTCCTGCCCTCAAACAATGGACTCCAAGTTCTTCAGTTTTGGGGCTCTGACTGGCTCTCCTTGCTCCTCAGCTTTTAGACAGCTTATTGTGGGACCTTGTGATCGTGTAAGTTAATACTTAATAAACTTTATAAATATATATACATGTATATATGTATATGTGTGTGTGTATATATATCCTATTAGTTATTAACTGACATGATCTGTCATGTAAGTTCTGTCCCTCTAGGAGAACCTTAACACAGGTCATTTCTTAGCTTGTATGAGAAGGGCCTCCCTCCTAATAGAGTCCTTGTGAAGATGTTATTGCTGCCTCTCTTTGGAGTGTCTTCATAATGACCTTATTTTCCCATGGCTGCCCCTTCTTGACTCACAGATGAATTCTTCACAGTCATATTTGCCCTCTTGTCACAGTTGATTTGAATAAAGGAGGTTACTTGGCCCAGTGTGGGCTAATCAGAATCTCTTTCCCAGGACTTTGGATTTGGTGGAGGGGGTGTTAGTTTCAGCCTCTACACATGGCTTGAACTGAGATTCTATAAACCAGGGCGCTGGGTGGTGGCCATAGGCAAGGAGAATGTAACAATCCCTGAGGCAGATAGAGCAGAGCAGAGCAGGGGATCTAAGAACCAAGATCAAGAGAGTGGGTGGCCTTGTTCCTACTGGCAACAAAATTTTTACTCCTACTAGGGCTCAGGCACCTTCGTGTCCCAGATTCCACAAGATAGCATTATTCCATTATGAAAACCATGCTATTTTCCCTTAACCATGCTAAGAGGGTTTCTGTTACTTGCAAACAAAAGAGCCTGGACTAAGACACCTACTGTGATGGGGGTGAATCAAGAGGATGGAAAAGAGACTATATTAATCTCATCTTGGGTCCTCATTCATGCCTCATTTCAAGGAGGCAAATAGAAATTCAGAAAATTTTATTATCCAACAGGACAGGGAGCATTTTGTACATCTTTGACTGTAGCTGGAGCTGCTGGCAGGCCTGCCTTTGTTGGAGTTGAGATCCCTGGCCATATAATGCTCCTTTAGGCTCTAAGGTATCTAATTCTCACATTCAAAATTAATCTTGGCAGAGGAGTATTTTTAAATCAGAATTTTGCAATTCCAGCTGACCTATCTTCAGCAAACTTAAACATGAATGTATAGCACCCCATTCAGCTTTCATGCTTTTCAGTAGTTACTTAATTTTGAAAATATATCTGGTGAATATTGTGGTTTCTTGCAGTAGAGCTTGAAACCAGAAGCGATGGCTTTCCTAATTATCATTAACTTATAGAGTTTCAAAAGAAATAATAAAAACTATGTAATCCAACTCTTTAATTATACAGACAAGGAAATACGCTAAGTAGTGTTAGATGGCTCATTCTGCGGTCCTTCACTGGGTCCATTTGTGTATTTATATGAAGAATTCCCAAACTTAAAAATTTAGAGAATAGGTTATCAGTTAGAGAACACAGAAATCTTTGGATTAAAATATTTGTGTGAATACCAAGTACTTTTTATAATGCAAAGAAAATGTTTTTGCCTGTCTCTTTATGAATTGAAATTGTTTCTGTAATGCCAAGTGTGCCCAAAGAAATATAATTCTTTTGATGGATTGGATGTTATTAATAGGAAGTTAGATAACTCTGAAGATAAAGTTTCCATGCACCCATTAATCTTTTTCTCCTTCCCTTCCTCCTTTCTTTCCTTCCTCCTCTCTCTCTCTTCTTACCATCTTTTCTTCCTTCAAGTTATTATTCACTGAGTACCTGCCATGTGACTAACAATTTCTGAAAGCTGGAGATGCAATAGTAAATGATACACCCTCATGGAGTCCTCCTCTTGTGGAGACTCTGCCTTCATGGTGCTTACATTTGACTTGAGGAAAATAGAAAATAGATATGTAAATACATATATAAGATTATTATGGTTAATAATACAGTGCTATGAAGAAAATAAAACATAGTAATGTGAGAGAATAATGGGCTAGGGCGACAGAGTGTGTTTTCTTAGAGTAAGAAGGTAACATTTAGTTGATCTACTTATTCTACCCATTTATCATCTACATATTCTCTATATTCTGTGATTACATAAGACAACAGACGACTCTAACCCACAGAAAACAGTGATTAAGTTGCTTTCCCTGATGACAGAGTTCATGATTTTAAATCCAGTTTTTTTCTGTTGCCTCTATTGCCACCTCAAAAGAGGATTGAATTGAAAACTTGTTCTCAAATAATTTGTATTCAACTTGGGGAGAGAAAACACAAATTGTGGGGCAATAAGTCAAAGTACTGATTGGTTTCTTCTCCTTTTGCACAATCCTTAACAAATCCTTCCATTTGTATCTCAAGGACTTCTCTGATGGGTTCTGCTCTCTCCCCTGGATCGCCCACACATGGACATGAGACCAATCAGAAACATATCCTGTGAAAACACAACCATTTTTCTGGGAAGCTGCTGGTCAGTGTAAGAGAAAGATTCAGATACACACTTTTGGCATTAATTTTCCCAAATTGAGGGGCTAGACTGTAAAACCTTAACTGTTTCTGCATTGGACACCTTCTGTCACCAGTTCTAACTGTAAGGAAACTGAGTCACTGCTTACTTACTGGTCTCATCACAAAATGTTGAATATCACCAATTACCAGGAATCTTCTCTTCTCAAGCATGTGGAAGAAAGGTCTATAGTAAAGGTCTGTTCAGATCTGATCTATTCTGTCTATTGGCCCAGGGGCACGTAAAACCTACAAATAGAAGGGTGGAAGTCTCAGGAACTAGACAGATGGTGACATGAAGGGGAAGCTTTGATTATGAACAGGATGGGCAGAATATCTTTTGAAATAATCTCATTGTATTGTGTATTGTCCTGTTGGCTATCTGTTGCCACCATAATGTCTCATACCAAATCTCCCCACAAAACAGCAGCTTAAAACAATAAGCATTTATTTAGTCTGTTGGTGAGTTACACTGAACTTAATTGAATAATTTTGGTCTCAGCTGGGCTCACTCATATGTCTGGTGTTGGGCTTTTGGCTGGTATAAGGTTGCTCTTGCTGGAGCTCCCCAGCTCTTCACATGCTTCTCATACAGTAGGCCAGCCCATGAATGTTCTCATGGCAATTGTAGAAGCACAAGAGTAAGCAAGGTCAGTTTGCAAATCCTTCTCAAGTAAGCATCTTATAGGCCAAACAAGTCTCATGACCAATTCAAGTCAGTGTGGACAGGAACTGCAGATTTACATGGTAAAGGACATAGATTCAAGGAAAGTTGAAGAATTGGCACCATTAATCAGTAACATCCACCTTATTCAGGGTTGAAATGTTAATGGTTAGTTATTTACCAAATAGTCTAGGCATAGTTTAAAGGGTACATTGGAATGATGAGAAACTGGAGGCAGGAATTACAGACAGGAACCTGTGAGGGGGACAAGGGCGATGCCTCAATCTGGGTGACTGGGGAAACGGGAAGTGGAGGGGTGGGAGACAGCTTGGTTGGATGCGGAGGTGGAGAGGAGATGAGAAGAAAAGATTGCATCTGGAGTCAGCGACCTGGAGGGGCAAGTAACCCACCCATGCCTTGTAGGTGCAAGTCTGGAAATTACTTGTGTAAGAAAAGAGAAGCTTGGTGACATGGGGAGGTCAGGTATGTGGGAGAAGGAGCAGCAAGAATACAACATGGTGGGGGTGGTGTTTGATTAGAATTGCAAGGCAGGTGGAGGATAACGGCTATGAGTGCTGGATGGGGGCATAAGCTTGGGCATATTTCAGCTTGTAGACAATAATTTGGATCCTCCATGTTGGAGAATTTGAAATTTCCCAGGGCTCTAAGGAGAGTGTGTATGTGTTACTGGTTAGTCTCTAGTGGTCTCTAGACTGGAGCCTTATCAAAGTGTCATGCTCTTGGAGACCCCTAGGTAGGTGGGAGCATTATGGCATGCCCAGATCATAACTCCCTCCCCCCACCACAGTTGCCAGGCCCTGCTGCAGGTTTAATCAGCTACCAAGTTGGTTTTATTTTTATCCCCAGTCTCCTGCTCCAGCTGATATTCAGGTACTCTCTGACTGCCTTTTTTTTTTTTTCAGTCCCATCTGATTCAATGAACAATTGCAAAACCTGGCAATCAGGATGAAGCCAAGCATTCTGAATCTTAATTTATTTTTCTGTTTTTCCAATAAAAAGGTCTTCTAAAGACTCACAAAGTGGAAAATATTTTGAATTACTTTCTTTGACTGACTGTGCTTGAATTTCTCAGGATCACCATTGATAACATTTAGAATGATTTCTTGGACACGGCACTAGGCTTAAAATAGTTTGAAGGCTTCTGGGGCAACTCCCTGATATGAGAAGTGATTTGTTACCTGTGTTAAGGAAGAATCAGATGTCATGTTATACAAGGTTAATGAGCAACAACTGTTGTGTAGCTTGAGTGTAGCCGGTACCTCATACCCTAGTTTCTCCTTGCTCCAGAGAGAGCCACAGTGTTGTAGGTAAAATAGAAGTTATTAAATACAGATATTATTTTTTCTAGGTCTTAGGTGTGCCCAATCCATCTTTGTCTCCTTTGTCCTTGTGAGGCAACTCCTGCCATTTGAAATTATCTGAGTCTTTGCGAAGGGCCAAGTTGTTTCTGCGGTGTCAAGGAGACCAGAAAATAGAACCTAGACAGCAAAACAAACCCTTTGTGGGAGTGGGTATATGTTTGAATGTGGAAAATCTGAAACCACAAAGATTTCCTGCTCCTTCCTGGAGCTGACTTCTGGGTTTTGCGAGGAGGCTGTTGGATGGCTGACGTATTTCTCCTCTCTCCAGTCTAACATTTAAGGAGCCATTATATAATCACTAGTCATGAAATAACTGTGGTTGTGTGGCAGTATTTCACAAAGTATGGTCTGTGGGCCTGAGGCATCAGAAGCACTTATGTAAAAATTACTGGGTCTGGGTCCTGGAAATCTACATTTTTAAAATTTAGTATTCATCCCAGGTGATCTCATATTCCCTGATGGATGAGAATATACTATCCTTAGGGGCAAATTACATTTATTTGTTATTATTTGTATACTTTGGAAGACTATATAGCAGCAGGATCAAATAATGTTTGAAAATATTATGCTTGTTTGTGGCTGTGTAAAACAATTTAAGCTGGCTCCTGACTTTAAGGGTATTATCTCACAGCCGTTTTTTGTTTCATGATTGGTTATGTTAGTAGGGAATGACAAAAATAACTAGCTATTCACTTATAATTCATGCTCTGCTTTTCATAGTGTAGAGTTGTTCATGTGAAGTGGCTGCACAGCCATGTACCACATGGCCACTGGCATCCAGGAATGGCCTGTGACTAGTGCTCCCAGTAGAATGAAACTGAAGTGATGTGTGTCCATTTTTTTCCTCTTTTCCTGGGTGCAGAGGCCCAAGTGAAGGATAGATGAAACCTGGATCTTTGAATTACCGTATATCTACAGTACCTGTTTTGAGGTTTCCCTTGGGTTAGAAGTAAGTCTTCATGGTGCTGAGCCATGGAGATTTGAGGTATCAACAGCTTTTGTCACCCAGATAACTCAGGGGGATTGGGCTATTACTTACAGGTTCTAGATGGTAACTATGTCCTTTTCCAGCTCAAATTTTAAAATGCATGTGTTTTACATACATCTAGTTCTCTTTTGAGAAGTAGGAATCATCTCTTAGAGGAAAGAGCACCATTCCCAGAATTAGGGAAGTAGGTTCAAGTCTCCCAGTTCTGCCACTTACTGGCTGTGCAGTTTTAGACAAATCATTCAATTGCTCTGAGCCTCAGCTTTTTCTGTTATTTAGTGAGATACTAATACTGTATGATTTGCCTTCGAAGGTATGTTTGTGGAAGTTAATTTAGGGGAATGCCTGTGAAAACACTTTGTAATTTATAAAGTTCTAGTATACAAATGCAAGAGATGACTTGTTTCTTTTTTTTTATAGAGTTAGTGCTAAATGCTATTTCTGGCTTTAATACTTTCATCAGCTTCCTAAGTCTCAGCTTTTTCCTCTAGAAAATAGGGATTTTCTTGGACTACTGTGGTGATAAAATGAGACAATGTATGTGATGGTGAAGATCCCAAGACCCAACATATTTCAGGAACTCAGAGGAATGTTAATTTTCTTCCCTGAAGTGCTGTGTGCTCAAGGGAGGCAATTTAGGGAGAGTCCATGTAGGATGAGGATAAATATGAACAGTGTTCTCCTGTTGCTTATATTTTACTCACCTCTGTTGATTGGTGGGGTGATTTTCACTGTATCTTCTATCCTGTCCTTCCCAGAGCTTGATCATGACCACACATCAGTGGGAAAGATGGCTGCAGACGACCTAAGGGCTTGTTTGTGATGTTGTGGGCTTCTATTTCTTCTCCTACGAAGATGGAAACTGGAGTCAGTGTGAGTCTGATGGAGCACTTACTGGAGGTGCTGGCCAGTCAGTTCCCTGATGTTCAGACACCTGGCGTTCTGGAGTGCTTTGTCAAGAGTAGTTATTCCCCTTGGAACACTTTGTCTTCTTTTCTCTGTTTCATCTTCACTTGGCTTATTCTTTGCCCCAGAGTCCTTTTTACTTGGAGTGTCCTCAAGCTAATTTACTTACTACAAGTTCAAGACTTGAAAAACTGGTTCTATAATACGTTTTTAACAAAGGGAATGATAACTTCTTCAGTTTATTTGTATACTGTACTGCCCTTTTCAAAGTGCTTTCACTGGAGTTACTTTGTTTGCTCATTGTAGGTTTCATAGTCTTCCAGCAGCCACTCTTCCTTTTGCTTATCCAAGGTGCATTTATTGGGCAGGTAAAGCTGCTGGGAGGATGAGGTAGATGGGGTAGGGAACAGAGAGCTAATATTTATTAATCATGCATTTTTGCCAAGCTACTTTTAATGGAGTTTGGTTAACTTAATTCTCTCAGTTTTTCTGAGGTATCTCTAGTGCCTAGCTAATACTTACGGGTGTTTAAAGGCTTAGCAACTGTAACGTTCAACAGAGTTTAAAAAACTTGTTCAAAGTCAAAAAGCTATTTGGTGATGGAGATGGGATTTAAATCCAGGTCTCTTTGTTTCCGAAGCCCTTGCTCTTTTCCTAATGTTACTATCTCTAGGAAATCGATCCAGGAACATAAATAGTTGTTCTCCAATTAGCCTACACATTCAGTTATTTGGGGAGCAAAGACACCAACATTTGAGTAGTAAGACAAGGAAAACTTCCTTTTTTCTCTCTCCTTTCCTCCCTTTCTTTCTGCCGCAACATTTTTTGAGTGTCTACCATGTAGCTTCCAGTGTTCCATGCTCTGAGATGCAACATCCCCATCTTGCAGCTAATATTCTAATGGGCGAGACAGATAAGTAATTTAATGTGAAGTATTGATAACTGCTCAGAGGAGCAGTGAAGCAGAGGATGATAGTGATGTGTGGTCAGGGAAGACCTCCCTGGGTAGGTGACATTTGAGCAGAAACCTGAGTGAAAAGAAAGCCTGCCATTGGCAGGGGTTGGGGTGTAGACAGCAGGTGGGAGCTGGCTTAGTGTTTTGTGAGTTCAGAGTATGCCTTGGTTGGAGTAAGCACTAGGAGGGTGATGAAGTGAGGCTGGAAAGTTCAGTAAAAGCTTGTGAATACTTTAGATTTTATTATGAATGAGGGTGGAAGCCATTCAAGAATTTTGAGCAAAGAAATGATAGTATTTGACTTACCATTTAAAAAGACTAACTGTGGGTATTATGTGTGGGTAAGATTACAGGGGGCAAAAGCCTAAGCTGGGACCCCAATTCAGAATCGATGGCAGTTGTCCACATATGATGATCGTGAATGGTATCAAAAATGAGTACTTCAACAACATTGCATTCTTTTACTTTCAGTTCTTATCTTTGGATTTTTTATTTCAATTCCTTATAAATATCTTCAAATTTATTAAATTCATACTGAGTTCAAGAGATGGAGAAAAATCCCATTTGTGTCTTTATCTCTTTCTTTAAGCCTTTTCCTACAATCTATATTTTTTCTTTTTCTTTTTTTACCTAAACCAAATTACACATTGTTCCACTTATCTAAACAGTAGGAGACAGGAATCAATTGCTTTGGTTTTCTGATAGCACAAACCTAGCTGCAGATCCGAAACAGAATGAACTGGCGTTAGAGTGATAGCAGGGCAGCCTGCCAACAGCACCCTTTCTCAGTGACAGCTAGCCGGTGCTGGGAATGGTCTGCACAAAGGCCTGAGTTTGTAATCAACTGCAAACTTGGACTCTTTCTATTTGGATAGCACTTGCTCTTCTCCAGCTGAAGTGGGTGATTGCATTGGGACTATTATCTATCAAATGCCATGAAGAGCTATTAATATAGGTGGAATAATTGAAGAAACAGACTTGTTGGAAAATGTAACTACTTTACACATCATTGTAAATTGTTTTCCAGGCTATACTGGTCTCCCTTCAGCCGTGAAAACATTCGGATGTTAAAAAAAAGGATGCGTCTTGAATACTTAACCATAAAAGTAAATGAGATTGCTTTAGACTGCTTTGTTAACACTGGAACCATCCACACATGGAAATTATTACCTACCCTGTGTTTGTTTGAATGTTGGTAGATATTGTCGTGCCAGCTCTGATGTCTGTTAGTCTAATGTGTACTTCTGTGCAAACAAGTGAACAGCTCAATATCATTTTTCAGGAACATTCTTTCATTAAAGAATGAATCTTTTCTAAATACCATTACTACTATTTTACATTTTCTCTCTAATTTATGAAGGAGTTTTGAAGCTGGATTGCGTTCATGTATAATGACTCTCACATTGCTCTGAGGGGTGAGTTGTGGGAGTGATAGAGCATCTGAAAGCTGGGTCTTAGGTACATCTGGGAAGAGTTTTAAGCAGGTCAGCTGCCTTCTTTACAGTGATTTCTCCATATGGATGGCACTTTGTATAAAAATCTATCTGTCCAAATTCTTCTTTCTATTCAAGGTCAAGCTCAAATCTCACCTACTTTAAGCAGTTATACTTGAGTAATTTAGTACATATAATCACTCTCCCTTCTCAGTGAAGAGGTATGAGAATAGGTATTTTCTTAGCAACTACTGTGATGGATTGTCACATCTCATCTAATGTTTACACAGCTACTCAGTGAGGTGGGCATTATTGGGAAATTAGCTGAGGTATGTATGCTCACACAGCTGGGAAGTGGAAGAGTCAGGATGTGAATTCACATCTGTCTAACACTAAAACTCTTTCTACCATACCTTGTGACTTCATAGAACTTTCAATGTGGACAGAGCATGATACATATACTTTAACATTTCTTTTTATACTGTTTCTTTGTACTTGTAGTTGTTTCATATATGGGTTTTCTATTTCTAGCAATGTTTTAATGTCCTTGAAGACAGTTAGACAGTTCTGAGAGATACAAAGAAGACATGGCCCCTGCCTTATTGTAGGTTAATATAGAGTATAGACCTGAAAAGAAAGATATCTCCAAATCCATTATAAGAGGTCTGATGGTGGCGGGGCATAGTGGGTCACGCCTATAATCCTAGCAATTTAGGAGGCAGAGGTAGGAGAATCACTTATGCCTAGGAGTTCAAGAATAGCCTGGATAACATAGTGAGACCTTGTTTGCTCAACAAATTTTAACAGATAAAACAATTAGCCAAACATAGTGGTGGTGCATGCCTGTAGTCCCAACTACTCAGGAGGCCGAGATGGGAGGATCACTTGAGCCCAGAAGTTTGAGATTACTCTGAGCTGTGATGGCACCACTGCACTCCAGCCTGGATGACAAAGGTCTGATGGAAGGAAGTCTATGGAGGATACCGAGGCAACACAAAGGAGGAGATGGTCTCTTCTACCTGTGGAGACTGGGGTAAGAGTGTGTGGGAGTGGAAGAGAAAACACTCCAGGCAACAAGAAGGCATTGGAGGTATGAAACAGCCAGGTGTGGTGCATAAAGGCAAAAAAGCTAAGATTGGTTGGATCATGCATTAAAATGGCAGGACTAGGGGGTTAAAGAGAAGAGGCTAGAGAGAGAGAGAGTTGGGAAGAAGGCAGGAAATGGGTTTCTTTAGTGCTTACTGAGTTTGAATTTTGTTCATTTCTATGCCATCAAATGCTTTTAATCAGGGAAGCAATATAATCCAAA
Source organism: Pan paniscus (assembly GCF_029289425.2). Lineage (NCBI taxonomy): Eukaryota > Metazoa > Chordata > Mammalia > Primates > Hominidae > Pan > Pan paniscus. The sequence goes on along the minus strand of NC_073253.2, from coordinate 113,778,926 downwards.
CAAAGAATTTTGATTAAGTCTGTATACAGCAGGGATGGATACTATTTGAAAGGTGTTTGAGTAGTAGACAGGTGGGCAGTTGAGAGACTTTTGCAGTTGTCCTGGCAAGAGATGATGAAGGTCTGGATTAGATGAGGAGCAGTGGGAATGGAAGGTAGTCCCTACAGTCAAACTCAGTGTATTGTTCTACTGTCAACTACCTTGAATACTTCTTGTGGGCAGGAATCATTTCATATTTTCAGTTAATGTCACAGTTCAATTCCAAGCACATGAATCCCCCTTTTAAATTTCCCCTTTTTAGTGCATTTACTAAAAAAATTCTGCAAAGGATCTGAGTTGGTATGACTTCAAAGCATACAAATGTTTTTGCGTTTGAACTGTTCTATGGTAGGAAGTGAAATTTAGCCCTGTTTCCTGCAATATCCCCATGTGGGCAGAGTTACTATCATCATTATTTGGTTTTGGAAGCAGTGATTCACAGATGAAAATAACCTTGGAATTCGAAAGAAAAATCGGGAGGAAAATCAGAAGTATTACCAAAATAATTTTTTCTTCTATCAGGACTCTAGCTATTTATGTTTTCATATAAGTAAAACTGAAATATAGTAGCAAGTGTTAAAGCAATTTAAGTGTTTCAAGCTCTTAACTGAGTGTCCTTGAAGCCTATAATGTTTGTGGTAGGTAGTTCCATTGCTGTAAATCTGTGTTGACAAGTGCAAATTTATACTAACAAATTAATAACACAAGTAAGAAAAACAAATCCCAGCTCTGAAAACATTGTATTAGCTATAGAACTAATAATATCAAGAAAAAAAAACTGATCAAATGCTTTCTGACCATTTTCTCTCTTGATTAGACTGAGCTGTGTATAGATGAAATTACAACACTTGGTATTTTCCTCACCTGTGTTTTTCACTTGTGGAATTTATTCATCACATCTGTCTATGATTTGTATATCTAGAGAAAGGTTTTAAAGGTGAACTAAAAACTTAAATATACAGCTATGACAAGGCTTCACATTCTGTCTCTGCACTGTGACACTTTAAACCTCCACAAGTTATTTATCATCCAGTTTCCAGTTTCTAGGTTTCTTCTTTAGACCTGTGATAGCTTAGTAAGTGAATATTTTCTTGTTTTACGTCCTCCATACTAGATCTCTTGAATCTCCTTGAAAGAAGGGATTATATCTTGTTCAGCTTCAATCAGTTTTTATTAATAGTAGAATGTTTTGGCATCTAATAGGGTCATTTAATCAATACTGGTTGAATAAGAACAGATGTCCCCTCTTTTAGAAAAGGGAATAGTTGTTTTTGAGGTGAACAGATGTCCACTCTTTTAGAAAAGGGAATAGTTGTTTTGGGTGAAAAATGTAGGTATTAGTAAACTGAATCGACAGAGATCATTGAGAAAGTGGGAAAATGCCTGGCATGATGTATGATATGTTGAATTTTATGTTTACTGAGTTAGGCAAAAACACCGTTAAAACCATTTTGATGTGGATCTTAAGGTTTTTTGACTTCTGAAGTTCTAGATGAGGAATACTTCTTTTTAAAAAATAATATCACTTAAAATTCAGATTTGTAAGAACAACTGCTTATACTTATTTCCTAAAAAGAGAAACCCTACAAAACCTTAATTATATGTATAGATAGCTATACTCTGATGGTTCACATGCATATCTCACAGGTTATGTTGTTACCTCTATGTCTGGTAGGTAGAGGTGAAACAGCTAGGACACCAATCATCCCCTCGATCAACTGGACTACACTATCTTTTCAGGCTGTCTGGACTACAGTCTCCATCCTCTCCTCCTGCTCCATGTGCAGTCTGCCTGTGCTAGTTTCCTACTGCTGCGGTAACAAATGATCACAAACACACTGGCTTAAAACAACACCCACAGTTCTGTATGTCAGAATCTTTGTAGGTTTAATAGGGTTCTCTGCTCAGGGTCTCCCAAGGGCCATATCAAGGTTTCCGTCAGGCTGGACTCTTTCTGGAGGTTCTGGGGATGAATCAGTTTCCAAGCCTATTCAGATTGTTGGCAGAAGGATCTTTTTTTTTTTTGCAGTGTGGAACTGAGATTCCCATTTCCTTACTGGCTGTCAGCTAGGGTCCACTGTCTGCTACAAGGGCCCCCTGAGTCCCTTCTCATGTGCCCCCCTCCATCTTTCATCCAGCAGTGTTACACTGAATTCTTCCTCTGCTCTGACTCTTTCTGACTTTCCCTTTGCCTTCCTCCCTGTCATAAGCCAGAAAACGTTGTCTGGTTTTAAGGGCTCATGTGATTATATTGCGCCTACCAAGATAAACCAGTATAATCTTCCCATCTTAAAGTCAACTGACAAGTGGCCTTAATTACATCTGCAAAATCCCTTTTGTCATGTAACAAACATACTCCTGTGTGATATCCTGTAGTCACAGTTTCTGGGGGGTAGGGCAGGGCATTTTTAAGAGGCTGCCTTAGAAATCCGTCTATTGCACCCCCTAAAAAACAAACAAACAAACAACAACAAGAAAAACTTTGCCAGATAGAGGCCAGTCAGTCTTCCGTAGAGGGTATCTATAGCTAACAGTCCATTAGCAAAATGCTGTCACTTTGTGTAATGCCCCTGTGAATTCCTCTTAGGTCTATGTTTCAGAGTAGTTCCTGGAATTGAGACTTTCTATTATATTTTATTAATATCAAAATAAATTACCTAGCTAACAATAAGAGGACTAAAACTTAGGGCACATTTTCTGTGAATATATGAACTTTTTCATGCACAGAAGGTATCAGTTAATTTTATGGTCCCTCAGCTATGTTACTGGTACTTATAACACCATGTGCCATGTAAATACCTTTGAAAATGTCATACCATGGTGTAGCACTGAATAAGAACATGAATGCAGATGACTGTCCAATCCCAGGCAATAGAATTAGGTGGTGGAAATTACCACTTGTGGATAAAGCTTGTTTTTTTTTTTTTTTAATCACAAGCTAGGACAGTTTTCAGGAACAATTCATATTTTATGAAGAACTGTCACTGAATATCCACCATCATCATCAGCTTCCAGGTGACAGTCAAGAGAAGTTGTTTGACTTTTAGTAACTAATTCAATAAGGAAATTAAAAAAACCCAACAATTGTGATCACATAAGAAGTGCAGATTAAACACTTGAAATTATACTATCAGTACTAAAGTTGCTATATAGAAAAAGATTTGAAAGTATGGGTTAAAAAGTGTGGCATCATGATGGTATGATGGCCAAAAGTGATGATGAAGAATCTTTAGACTTTTGAAATGGAAGAGCATTTCTACTCAAACTGATTTTTTTAATGTAAAAGGCATCTTCTAGATTTATTTTTATTATAAGTGAGACAGAGCTAATTTATATATAAAATATCCACACTGCTCTTTATGAATGGTTTTCTGTTCATTTTCAAATTAGGAGTTTTATTACTGATCGAACTGATCTTCATACTGAAGAATAAAAGGGTTACTAGTTGTTTAGTATTTATCAGTTAGTTTTAAATTTAATTGTGTATCCATTCCCCCAAAAGGTCTTGTTAAGTTGCTGTGTCTTACAGTTGATGGGAACTGAGAAGTGAATAAGAGAACACAGAGCCACACATTAAAAGTGCCTAAAAACAGATACAGGTAGTATCTGTATGAAATATTTGACACAAAGAAATTTATACTATTTTATACATTATACATTCCCCCCCCGCCACTCACCCCATTGTCTGTTTTTCTGGCTTGTTTGTTTTTAGGGTATGTACTTTGGAATGAGAAAGGAATTTTATAACAGTAAAGAAGGTATTATACTGATTTATTAAAATTTAAAAATAAACTGTAAGTGGTATAATATGGATGATTGGATACTGACCTGAGAAGCAATTTCCATATGTAACTTTTAATGACATCAGTATTATGACCATTGGTGAGATACTGTATTCTGCAGACATTTTTCTCTCTCCAACATTGGAGATGATGGAATCTTCTCTACATCTTCCTGCATGAGACTACTTGTAAGAACAAAGGTGGTTGGTGCTTATTTAATGCACCGAGTTCTTTTGTAGGGAACCTTTAAATCACTATTTTGATTTAATTCTGAATCAGTTTTATTCTTGAACCGGGAAATCATATTTTAACATGAACTTGCAAATAGTTCAGTGCTTCACTCCCAATTCCTATTTCAGCATCCTTCACTGAAGCACGAAGCAGAATCAAGCTGTTGCTATGAAGCTTGTTTCAAGAGCTCAGAAATACTCCAGGGACTCCTTTACTACTGCTTTTCAAAGAGGCCTTTTTTTCTCTCTTCTCCTTTTCCTGCAAAGAGGGTTATATCCAGTACTCAAGGACATGGTAAGGCCAACAAGGACTGGAGGAATCTCCAGGACTATGATCTCTTGAATTGTGAAATGTGACATTCTGATTGCTAGCCTGCCTTTCTTCCCACTCCACCAAATTGTAATACTTCTTTTCATGCTACAGTTTTGTAAAACTTTACTGTGTAATAGAAATTGTCTATTCATTTTTAAAGAACTACACTCCCAGAGCAATTGACATTTGTTTTGTTTTAAGTCTTCTGTGTAAAGGTTCATCAAATTCTCATTAAAGTAACATTTTTGGAGTATATTGTCTGTTCAAAGATCTTAATTGACATAAAAATTTTCTAATTAATGGGCATCAAAAAGTGTCTTAATCTGTCAGTAAAGTTGACTTTTACTTCAAATATATCATGTTTAATTTTTTTTCCTCTGTAAGGTAGGAGCCAAAGGTTAAATACTTTTAAAAAGCTTTAAAAAGCCTGTATTGATATTACTACTACTAATTATAGATAGGGATGTAGGTCCAAAATTAGTACATGGATTTAATGCATTTTCAGTAAAGTTAGGAATAAAAATAACATCACATATTTCATTTTATTTGAGGTAGCCAAGAATAGCTATTTTCCTTTAGAAACTTCAACAGAAGGAAGCTTTTCAACTTCACAGCATTCTTAGGGAAATATAACTGTCGTGTTTCATAGAGGACATGGAGTAAGAGAAAATAAGCTATTTTTTTTAAGGAGGCAAAAGGAGGCAGACTTTTCAATTATATTTATGTTCATTCCAATAGATCATAAGATTTTCTTCTGAAAAGAATATTAATCTCATTCTACATGGATTATCAGCCTAAGACATGAGTACATGCTGTGGAAACAGAAATATGTATGAAGGGATGTATGAAACCACAGAATAAATGGAATCCACATTCTTGAAGTAGCTACAACTCTACTTGAGGGTAAGTAATTCAGTATTTTAAAATGCAAAAAAGTATATATTATGAGGTAGAAACTAAATCTTCATTTTTAGGATAAAACATTTGAATTCAAAGGGACTTTCAGCATGTCGGGAAGCAATTCTGACACAGGAATAATGTATTTTATCGTCCTCTGAAGCAAAGGCTTTTTCAGTGGCAAAGCTTAAGAATGCTGATCTGCATGATGGGAAAATTTAGTGTTGGCAGAAGAAATTAACTAATATGTTTTTCTATTGTCTGAAAAGGAAAATAATGCTTGGCTTCAGGTATTTGGAAATACTGCACATTCGGGCTAAGAATGAGATGACCATTTTCTCATTTTCAACTAATTATTTCAAGATACCAAAACAAAACAAACAAATGCCATTGGTGAGTACCTGCTATATACAAAATGAGCTGTATGTAGTGAAGTGGCCAGGAAAGGCAGAGTTCACAGCCATAGGTAGGGCAGGCCCTGACCACCCTTTAGGGGAGCAAGAAAGGTAAACCAGGTGGATGAAATATATCCTATAGCATATTGTAATTGGTAAGTGGATGCAAGTGGTTTCTTAGCAAGTCAGAGGCATTGGGCTGTCTAAAAGAGGTAAGAAGATTATACTGACAGAGAGGTGGAGCAAACAATGAGGTGTCTGGGAGGAAGCATCTGAAGAGCTGCAAGGAGGTCTGATTTATAGTAGAAAAACTGAGTCCCCAGGAACTGGGGAAGTGACTGGCAAGAAGAGGACAGGGCTTCTAGTCTAGAGGAATCAAGGCATAGGACATATTGCTTACCTAGAGATTCAGTCAGGGGTATGGGATCCAGCCTGGGTATAGTTTTTGGAAGGCTGCTTACTTGATTGGGTTGGAGTGGGACTAACAGCAAGTGTGATTTGATGCTGACCCTTCAGTACTGGCCTGCGTAGCTTAAAACAGTTACCCTGTCTAAGAAGGAGATTGATTCCAGAACCCAGAATAAAGCAGAGAATGCAGATGGTGGTCACATGGGTTCAGGTAAGGAGTAAGGAAAGTCACTGGCCCTTCTCCAAGTGCTGTGCAGGTGCAAAAGTTATTTAATTTTCTGTTTCTCTCTTGAATGAATATGTTACCTATTTGGTGGTATAACACGTAAACTCATTCATATTAAATGTCAATACATGCTTTAATGTTTTAATCAATGAATGTACTAAATAATTTAAATTTACAAGGGATTTTGGAAACAGATCCAACTTTAAGCATGGCAGGAAATTGATATTTGGACAAGGAATGTTAGCACATTCTTAGATCATACTCAGATTTAAGGTAAGACTACTCTATTTTTCAAACCAATCTAGGTATATAAAACCAAATCTAGTTAGAATGAGAATACTAAATTAAACATAAGTTTGTTATTCAGATATTCCATGTAGAACTGTGGGATGAAGTGCAATCAGCTGTGACTAGTTGGAATAAGGACCTGCCTTATCCCATGGAGAGTTAGAGAATCTGTTCCAACAAGGACAGAAGGTCCAGTTGGGAAGAGCTCTGGAAAACAAAACTCTCTGACAGCGCTCTTGAAAGCTCTGCTGGCAGTAAGTATGTACTTGCTTATGCTAGATTCGAGCTTAGTGTGGGAATCAGGATCTGAACACAACTCACCCCCTTCCCTGTCCCATTCAGTTGACGCTCTTGGGGTGTAGCATGCTGCTTGCTGCACGTGAGTCTGTGTTTTGCTCATGCCTGGCAATAGCTGCTTGGAGCCTCACCTCTGGAAGCTGATGATTTCAAGTATCCAGACCTGTCATGATGCTGTCCAGGAGGGGAGTCAGGCTGTCATCATCTATTAGACAGCCCCCAGCTGATACACACAAGGCCAGTTACTGAGTGCCCTTTTCTCTCAAGCTTTTGATTTGCATCTCTTGGTAGGAATTGGGATAAGACACACGTTCAGAATCCAAATTGAGGCATTCAGTTGCTCTCCTATGCATTTGGTTTAATTTGTTTATTCATTATCTTGTAGTTTGGGCAGAATTTGCAAAGATTTTACAATTTCATGAACTTGCATGGAACCATTGCTTTCTTTAGTATGACTTTTCCATGGGTCATAAAAACTGAGTGGCTGGGCACTGTCTCCTCATATTCATTGACAAGAAATTTAAGTAAACTGGATGAAGCTAATCTTTCTTACTTGGGACCCAGTTTGAGTCTTCAGCAGAAGAATATAAGGCCTGCCTCTGAAGTGCTCCTCTTGCCATAAATCAGGTACATGACCATACCTTTATGAGAAACTAAGACAGATCCTGACCTTTACATCATGGAGTTTTGGGGTTTTACCTAAATCACTTCTTGCTGTTACTCTGCTGTTGACTTTTTGTCACTATTGTAATAACTAGGCTTCAATCTTGTGGAAAATTTTGACAAAATGATTTTTGTCTTCTGCTCTTCTGGGTGCTCCTATCTTTTTTTTTTTTTTTGTCTATATACTCACTCACTCTCCCAGCACTGGGGCCCAGTATGATTATGTAGTGGGTATTTATAGGTGTCACTTACCCACTTTGCCTTCTTCAGTAACCGCATCCCATGCCTTCCCCACTTGCAGGGATGGAACACATGACCCAGTTCTGTCATTCATGTTTCACAAGCCCTTGTCATTGGTTTAAGGCTAGGCATGTGACACAGGCAGGTTCTATCAGAGTCAGAAGGAGAGCACTTTTGTAGGATCTACCAAGAAACCCATGCTTTAGTTTATGCAGGCTAAGATAGAAGAAGCTGCGTGATCTAGAGCTTCAGCAACCATTTCTATGACATTGAAGGTAACTGTTAAAAAATGAAGCCAATATACAGAGGAGAGTAGAGCCAAGCAGAGGAGGACAGATGGAGAACATTTGGTAACATCATTTGGGTCCTTTCATGCAGCCATGTCTTAAGCCAACTCCGAGCCAATTTATTTTCTACTTTGCTTAAACAAATTTGCATTGAATTTTCTGTATCTTCAATTTTGCAAAAGGCTTAACTAATGCACCCTGCCAGTGATTAGAGTCTTGGCTGAGAGTTTCAAAAAAACATGGCTGGGCTTGGCTAATTGCTGACAGCCTGCTTGATACCACCTGTGGCCTGGTTCTCTGACCATCCCCACCTTCATATTTTCTGTGCTGGGTTTATCCCTATTGTGACATCCTGATATTTCATATTCAACCCTGATGCTCTTTTGCAATCTGGATAAAATTCCAAGACATAGTAACTATGTTGCCCCCCATGAGTATTTTAAAAAGGCTTAATGACTCAACCAATAAATTGTCTCTTTAATAACTCAAAGAAGTTTCAAGGATTTTCACGTAACTAACCCTGGGATACATAAATGTATTAAGGTCAGTGGCTCATTAGTTTTTCCTTTTCTATTGTGGATGTTGTTTTATCATTTTACCTTCTTTGATAGTGGCCTTTATGACATTCTACTTGGCTGGCAGGCAACACAGTAATTGCTTTTAAATATAAGAGATGATGAAAGGGATTTCTGTAATAGATTTTATTATAATGGGATCAGAATGGCAGGCAGGGCAGAGAAGAAGTTAAAGGCAAGGCAGCCGCATTGTTCTCATTGCCTATAGGTAAGCATTTCGTGGTTTTCTGAGAAACTAAAGATGACCTGAGAAGTAGGACTTAAAGAAAGCATATTGAGCTCAGTAAACTCTTAAGACTCTGGTGATAAGATGAACAAAGACAGGCCTAAGGATATTCTCCTATAGACCACGGACTTTGTGAAAATGGGTGTTGGTTCTGGGAGTTGGGCCGAGATTCAATCTATGTACCGGACTGAAGGACAACTTTAAACCTTATAGGAATACTAAAAATGCCCTGTAGGGGCAGTTTCTATTCTACTCCATGTGTTAAAAGTGCCTCTTTTAATCCTAGTTAGACTGTTTTAATTGGAATGATCTTTCCTCAAATTCTTCCTCTTTATGGTTTTTTTTTCGATCCTGAGTGCATAAAGAGTCTTCATGGGTTAAAACAAAACAAAACAAAACTCCTTACAGCGAATTGAGAAGCAACTGAAGTCTTCTTCATTCCCTGACCTCTTTCCTGATTGCTTCCACCTCTTTCTCTTGCCCTATACCAAGGTCTTCTCTGCTTTTTGATTCTGATCCATTATGTAAAACATTTCAGCCTCAGTGAAAACAAAGCTAGGAAAGAAGCTTGCAATATGGGGGGCAGAGGGGTTCCTGGGTAAGTGGGGTGGCAAGGGCTTGATATTCTTAATGGATAAAGTCTTAATAGACAATATGAAATATAAAGAGTTTTGAGAAAAGGATGGTCATTGTGATTTGAATAGAGAAAATAAGGATTTTTTTAATTTTTGCTTTTTGGAATATTTGCATATATATACATAGAATGGATATCTGTGGTTGAGTCCCAAGTCTAAACACAAAATTCATTTATGTTTCATATATATCTTATACACAAAGCCTGAAGGTAATTTTATTCAATATTTTAAATAATTTTGTGCATTTATCACATGAGGTCGGGTGTTGACTTTTCTACTTGTGGCATCATGTTGGCACTCAAAACATTTTGGATTTAGGAGTATTTCAGATTTTGAAGCATTTCAGATATAGGATTTCAAATTAGGGATGCTTAACCTGTACTAGGAAGATGGGCCAGGTAGAGACGAGAGTCTACCTTTGTTTAATCTAGCTAAAGATTTGTCAATTTTGTTTATCTTTTAAAAAATACAAATTTTTTGTTGATCTGCTAGATTGTGATTTTTAGTCTCAGTTTTGTTCTTTTGAAAAGATAAACCAAATTGACAAACCTTTAGCTAGATTAATAAAAAAAGAGAGATTACCCAAATAAGTAAAATCAGAGAAGAAAAAGGAAACATAATAACTCAGACCACAGAAATACAAAGAACCATTAGAGACTATTATGAAGAACTGTACACCAACAGACTGGAAAACCTGGAAGAAATGGGTAAATTCTGGTAAACATACAGCTTACTAAGATTGAACCATAAAGGAGTAGAAAACTTCAGCAACAGTAACAACAAAAAAATAAGCAACAAGATCAAAACCATAACAAAAAAAAACTCCCATCAAAGAAAAGCCTAGGATCCGATGGCTTCACTGATGAGTTCTATCAAGCATTTAAAGAACTAATACCAATTCTACTCAACTCTTCCAAAAAATTGAAGAGGAAGGAATATTTCCAAAATCATTCTACAAGGTGAGCATTACCCTGATACCAAAACCAGACACAGATGCAACAAAAAAAGAAAACTACAGGTCAGTATCATTGATGAACACAGATGCACAAATCCTCAACAAAATACTAGCAATCCAAATCCAGCAACACATTTGATAATGTTTGGACATGTGTTCCCCCCAAATCTCATGGTGAAATGTGACCTCTATTGTTGGAGGCGGGGTATAGTGGGAGGTATTGATCATAGGGTGGATTCTTCCTGAATGGCTTAGTGCCCTCACTTTGGTGAGGAGTGAGTTCTTGCTCAGTTAGTTCACTCAATATCTGGTTGTTAAAAATAGTCAGGGATCTCCCATTTTTCTCTCTCACTCCCACTCTTGCCATGTGAGGCACCTGCTCCCTCTTTGCCTTCCACCATGACTGGAAGCTTCCTGAGGCCCTCACCAGAAGCAGATGCCAGTGCCATACTTCCTGTACAGCAGGCAGAACCATAATCCAATTAATCTTTTACCTTATAAATGACCCAGCTTTAGGTATTTCTTTATTGCAATGCAACAAAACAAAACAAACAAAACAAAGAAACAGACTAATACAACATTAAAAACATCATTCACGATGATCAAGTGGTATTCGGCCCAGAAATACAAGAATAATTCAACATATGCAAATCAATAACTGTAACACATTACATTAACAGAACCAAAAACAAAAACCATATGATCATTTCAATAGATGCTAAAAAGCATTTGATAAATTTTAACATCGCCTTATGAACAAAAATCCTCAACAAACTAGGTATAGAAAAAACATACCTCAGAATAATAAAGACCACATGTGACAAATCCACAGCTAACATAGTACCAAAAAGGGGAAAATGGAAAGCTTTTCCTCTAAGATCTGGAGTGAGATAAGCATGCCCACTTGCACCACTTTTATTCAACGTAATACCCGAAGTCCTAACCAGAGCAATTAGGAAATAGAAAGAAATAAAGGGCATCCAAATTGTAAAGAAGGAAGTCAAATTAATATTGTTAAAATGAAAATACAAACCAAAGCAACTTACAGAGTCAATGCAATCCCTATCAAAATACTAATGACATGCTTCATAGAAATAGGAAAAACAAAAGAATTATATGGAACCACAAAAGACCCTGAATAGTTAAGGCAATCTTGAGCAAAAATAGTGAAGTGGAGGCATCATACTACCTGGCTTCAAAATATAATACTAAGCTATAGTAACCAAATCAGCCTGGTACTGGTATAAAAACAGACACACAGACCAGACCAATGGAATAGATTAGAAAACCCAGATACAAATCCTTACATTTATAGCCAACTCATTTTCAAGATGCCAAGAACATACAATAGGGCCAAAGGACAGGCTATTCAATAAATGGTGCTGGGAAATCTGGCTAACCATATACAGAAGAGTGAGACTGGACCCTTAGCTCTCAGAATATATAAAAATCAAATCAAAATGCATTAAAGACTTAAATTTAAGACCCCAAACTATGAAACTACTAGAAGAAAACACTGAAGAAATGCTCCAGTGCATTAACGTGGGCAGATTTTTTTTGAGTAAGACCTCAAAAGCCCAGACAACTAACCAAAGCAAAAATAGACCAATGGGATTATGTCAAGCTGAAAAGCTTCTGCACAGCAAAGGAATCAATCAACAAAGTGAAGAGACAGTCCACAGGAGGGAGAAAATATTTGCAAACTACCCGTGTGACAAGAGATTAATAACCAGAATATATAAGGAGTTAAAACACCTCAACAGAAGAAAACAAAGAATCCTATTTAAAAGCAGTCAAACATATCTGAACAGATATTTTTATTTATTTATTTATTTATTTTTGAGAAGGAGTCTTGCTCTGTCACCCAGGCTGGAGTGCAGCGGCACGATCTTGGCTCACTGCAACCTCTCTCTCCTGGGTTCAATCGATTCTCCTGCCTCAGCCTCCCAAGTAGCTGGGATTACAGGTGGGTGCCACCAAGCCTGACTAATTTTTGTATTTTTAGTAGAGTCAAGGTTTCACCATGTTGGCCAGGCTGGTCTCGAACTCCTGACCTCAAGTGATCTGCTCACCTCGGTCTCCCAAAGTGCTAGGGTTACAGGCCACCACTGTGCCCGGCCAGAAGAGACATTTTTAAAAAGAAGACATTCAAATGACAAACAAGTGTATGAAAAAATGCTCCATATCACTCATCATCAGAGAAATGCAAATCAAAACTACAATGAGATATCATCTCGCCCCAGTTAAAATGGCTTTTATCCAAAAGACTGAGGCAATGGAGAAAGGGGAACCCTTATACACTATTGTTGGAAGTGTAAATTAGCACAGCCACCATGAAATGGGGGTTTTCCAGAAAAGTAAAAATTGAACTACTATATGATCCAGCAATTTCATCACTGGCTACATATTCAAAGGAAAGGAAATCAATATATTGAAGCACTATCTGTACTCTCATGTTTATTATAGTCAAAACATGGAGGCAACCTAAGTGTCAATCAATGGATGAATGGGTAAAAAAAATGTGGTTTATATGTATATACAATGGAATATTATTCAGCCATAAAAAGAATAAAATCCTGTAATTTGCAGCAGCAGCATGGACGGAACTGAAGGTCATTATGTTAAGTGAAATAAGCCAAACACAGAAAGACAAATATCAGATGTTCTCACTCACATGTGGGAGCTAAAAGAGTGATTTCATGAAGATTAAGAGTAGATTGGTGGTTACCAGAGGATGGGAAGGGTGCGGGGAGGGGAGAGGAAAAAGAGAGTTTGATTAATGGATACAATTATACAGTTTGGTAGAAGAAATAAAACTTAGTGTTTGATAGATCTGTAGAGTGACAATAGTTTACAACAATCTATTATGTATTTCAAAATATCTAGAAGAAAATAATTCAACTGTTTCTAGCATAAAGATAAATTTTTAGGTAATGGATATCTTAGTTTAACTGAATTGATCTTTATATATATTACACGAATGTATTAAATTATCACAGGTACCCTGAAAATGTCTACATCTATTATGTATCAATTAAAAAATTAAAGTAAAAAAAGAGCATCTGAGAAGTGTAGTTTTTCAGCTTCTTGCCTTGACACCCAAAATAAAGTCGGAGTTTTGTAACTAAGCAAGCAGGAGCGAATGGTTCATGGAGAGTCATTTTTAGTCTCTGTTATGACAATCTTTAAAACCCATGACTGCTCTTCAGGAGATGAACTAAGTTGTTAGGTTTATAAAGAATATAAATGTTCTTATTTTCAATGTATGAATTGGTTATGGAGAGGCTTAGAAAGAATATTCTAAGATATCCTTTCTTCTACTAAGATACTCTTAATTCTTTTCTAAGATATTCTGTATTTTATTCTTTCTGACTATAACAACCTAGGTACAAAAGAATGAAAATTGTAATTTCTGAGAAAGGGTTTATATCATTTGCTTATATATGTATATATTCTATATTTAATATTATAATATATAATATTCCTCTGAGTGTATAATGGGTGAATGGATATTGGAAAAGCACCTAATAATATCTCTACTACAGAAGTATAAATTATATTTGTTTTTATTTAAATATACAAGACTCTAATGATTCTATGGTTGTATTATATATTATAATATTATATATTATAAATTGTAATTATTAATTATAATATATTGTATATTATATATTATTATATAATATACATATATTATATGTATGTATATTATTATATAACATACATATATGTATATTATTATATAATATACATGTATGCACATAATTATATAATATACATATATGTATGTATATTATTATATATTATTATATAATATACATATATTATATGTATGTATATTATTATATATTATATAATATACATATATTATATGTATTTATATTATTATATATTATATAATATACATATAATATATGTATGTATATTATTATATATTATTTAATATACATATATGTATGTATATTATTATATATTATATGATATACATATATATGATATGTATGTATATTATTATATATTATATGATATACATATATTATATGTATGTATATTATTATATATTATATAATATACATATATTATATGTATGTATATTATTATATATTATATAATATGCATATATTATATGTATGTATATTATATATTATATAATATACATATATTATATGTATGTATATTATTATATATTATATAATATACATATATTATATGTATGTATATTATTATATATTATATAATATACATATATTATATGTATGTATATTATTATATATTATATAATATACATATATTATATGTATGTATATTATTATATATTATATAATATACATATATTATATGTATGTATATTATTATATATTATATAATATACATATATTATATGTATGTATATTATTATATATTATATAATATACATACATCTATGTATGTATATTATTATATATTATATAATACATGTATATTATATGTATGTATATTATTATATATTATATAATATACATATATTATATGTATGTATATTATTATATATTATATAATATACGATATTATATGTATGTATATTATTATATATTATATAATATATGTATATTATATGTATACATATTATGTAATATACATATATGTATGTATATTATTATATATTATATAATGTACATATATTATATGTATGTATATTATTATATATTATATTCTATAATTATATATAATATATAATATTATAATTATATATTATAATTATATATAATATAATTATAATATATTATATAATATATAATATAATATATAATATAATATATGATATATATCATATATTATATCATATAATAATATATAATATATGATATATGTCATATATTATATCATGTAATAATATATAATATATTATATTATATAATAATATAATATATATAATTATAGAATATAATATATTATACAATTATATATATAATATAATATATAATAATATATAATATATAATACAATTATAATATATGATTAATTATAATTTAATTATAATATGTAATATATTATGTATTATATTATACATTATAAATATATAAATAAACTTATAAATTATATTTATAAATATATATTATATAAAATACATAATATACATTATATAATATGTATACATTTTATATAATCATATTTATATAAATATGATTATATAAATAAATATGATTATATCAATATAATTATAACATAGAAAACATATATAATATACAAATATATAAGCTTATATGTTATATCATTTGCAAGAATGGAGAGAAGTAAAAACAAGATTTTAAAGTTTTGGGCGTTTAGCTATGATGTCAGTTGTGAAACGGAATTTAGAAAGGTTTGAGTAGCTCAAAGAAAGAAATGAATTTAATTAATACTGAAAAATTTGAGATAGACTTCAAATATATGCTTATGGTCCTGAACTAAGACAGGGAGGAAGCCATAAATATAGTAACTTATAAGCTACATTTAGAAGTAAAACCAGAGCATTTTTTTGCTAGAGTTGGCCATCTGATTAAGAAGTAAGTCCTATAAAATAAATGAATAAAGGGGAATACTTATAATACAATAGGATATGTTGGGGATTGTAAGAAACAGGAGAATACAGGCCTTTCCTAAAGGGGCAGCTGCTGCTTGGCTGCAGTCAATTATTGCCATCAAATAAATCAGGCGTGGATATTCCACTTTTGTAAGACAGAAATCTAGAGTTTTACATAATCTTCCAGATTTTTAAATCATTATGCAGGCCAAGCAAATATGTCTGCATGTTGGATTTGTCCAGTGGACAACCAGTTTCCAGCTCTTGATCTAGTTCAAGATCTTTATTTTGCTAAAACTGTGAGAAATATAGTGACGTGTTCCCGACCACATAGTTCATCAGTGACAGAGCTGGGACAAGAACCCTACCCCTTCACTTTCAGTTATCTCCCTACTGCACCACATCTGAATTGTTTTTTGATAGAGCCTAGAATATTATGCGGAACTGTTTGGTGGAAAGGAATAATCAATGAAATTAGGCATATTATATTTGTGGTTAACTTCAAAAATGCCTGGCACAGAGTTTAGCATTCAGAAGGTATGGATCAATGTTAGCTCAATCTCTATCAGAATTGTTAAACTCATATAAGGCAATGAATAAAATAGAAGGAAAGGTAAAGAAGAAAAAGAGTCATTATCAAGCCTTGGGGAGCCACATAATTAACAGTGGAATCAAGATAATGAATTAGCAAAGACAGCATCCAAGGAGCAGTCAGAAGCAGCCAGGATTGCTTTGTGAATCTCTCCTTTACCTTTGCCCTAATTACAGCTCTAGGCTGTAAATGTTTTAATTTGAGGATAATTGCTAGCCCTTTAATAAACTTTTTTTTTTCTAATTATACTGCTGCCTTAAACTTACAGCCTTATAAGAAAGTGTGGTCTTCAGAGAACTTTTTCTTCTTCCATTAATAAAAATTAGATAGATTGATTAATTTTGACTTAAATTTCTAAAACTGTTCAGTTATATCTTGAGATTATCCCACCATTAGTGGTTAAGTGTCTCCATTATAAGTAATTATTGTCATTAAAAATAGTTTAACAAGAATAAATGTCCTTTGAAAATCCCCTTTATGGTACGCTTGTGGCCCTGTATGTCAGAAAGATTCGCTGGATTATCCCAGTACCATAGATCACAAGGTAATTTTTGAAGTGACCAATTCTGTTTTTCCTGTTTTAAACAGATTAGGCTTTTATTACCATCTCTGATGTAGGTTTTAGTGTGCATAGTGAAATGCATTTCTGAGACACTGTTTAAAGTTCTGAGGAGAGAAGTCCCTGGCAACGTAAATTTTTGATTTAATGCTCACGTTATAATATTGACTAGTGAACACAATGGAAGGACCTTAGGGATCTGGTGGATTCCCTAGGTAATTTGTCTCAGAACTAACTGCCTTTGCAGTGGATTTTGCTTACAGAAGTAACAACCTATATTTATAACTTGTTCTCCTGGTAATTATCTCAGCAGAACTGAAACACCTACAAGGTTAATGATGCAAAGTTAGGGTCACCAACTGGTAATTCTTAAATATTTGATTGGATTTATCTTTATATAAAATAGCCCAACTGAATGGTGAAGAGAGCTAGAATATGGTCATGAGAAGAAGAAAAAAGAAGTCTGTTTTTTTATCTGTTTAACCATGCCCTTATGCCTTTTTTCTTTTCTTTTTAGTCCCAAGGCACGTAGATAGTACCTATACATCTCATCAAGAACATGGATGGTTCTCTGCTATCAGCTGAAGTGCTGTGACCACAAAACTGAAAATTCCCATTCTGTGTCCTTGCCAATAAAGAATGTCCATCAGAGCACACCCAATATCCTAGCTCCTTATCCAGACAGTGCTTCTCAGTAAGTACACAGAGCCTGATTTTAATGTCTTCACTCAGCCCTGGTTTCCACCATTTTCAGTGAAAGAAAAATTCTAATGAAAGGCTAATAAATGATGTGCAAATGGCTAATATTCTTGCAATTTGCATTGGTTGTCTTTTGGACTCTGTTGAGATTATTTTGGGTAGACCGAACATAGCTCTGTACTGCAAGTCGGGGACAGAAGAGAGAAATATATGACCCCACTGCCTAGATGGGAGTTTCTGGCATTGCAGGGGCAAATATTTCGAAGATCAAAGATATCCTTGATCACAGATTTTTGGAAACAAGTCCAAAGCTCTCAGAGTGGACCAACCCCCACCCCCTGCCCTGCCAAACAAAAACAAAATAATTTTCTCTCTCCTCTCGGTCCTAAGAAATGAGATATCTATTTGGGATGCTGCAGGAAACATTTTCATCAGAAGAAATATCCATAAAGACACATACACAGAATTTTGAAAACATGTAGGTTTTCTTACAAAAACATGAGTGTTCCCTAAATATTATCTAGATTGTTTAGGGATCCTGGACTCAGGTTAAGAATCCCTGGGACTCTGAGGATAATTATGGAAATTTGCCTTGAACTTCTATGTAATTCATGTTCCCCAACTACACCTACCTAATCTTATATATGGACGTTAACAATATTAATGGTAATAACCTGTACTATGTGGCTTTTGTGTCATTCTGCCAATTCAGGAGTTCTATCTCCTGTGAAGTCCTTTCACTTACCCAACTGGTTACATCTAAAGTCCTCAAGATGTTTCAGTTGTGTTTATGAACAAGGCCAGACAGTGGTCATATAGTGACCTCTGGGTACTGATGCCCCCTCTGCTGGATATCTCTAATTCCCCTGTGTACTGACAACTCTGTCAGGAATCCATACCCAGCCTGCACGTCTTTGCCACTTCTGCTGGGGCCTGTGGTGTTCTCCGTTTGCTGATGTGTTGGAGTTTTGGGGGCCAAGGCTGTGTTTCCATAATTTCAATAATTCCAGGAACAATTTTGGAGAAAATGCTTTTCTCCTCTCTGTGGAACTGTTTTCACAAGGAAATAATTAAAATTATTTATCTTTATATAAAAGAAACCATCTAATAAAAAATTAGCCAGTTTCTTATGAGTTCTGATTTGAATGCTTTTAGCAAGACAGGACTTTTGACTTTTATTTCCAATTTCTCCCTCCTTGCCATAGACCCTTGCTGCTGGACTGAAGGGCAAACCCAAGGGACCTCAGATTGCACTCAGAATCCTCAATCTTCTCCCACGGCTGAAGTTTGTCTCTGGCCCAATGGTGTTTGCCTAACTCACACTCCCTTTGGGAGCTCCTCATGCAAATACTGTTCCAGAAGATCTGCACATCAATTTATTGAGACACTCAGAATTGCTGCCCATCAAAGAATGGACTCTGCATAGGTTTAGATTAGGAAACTCAGAAACATCAATACTTAAGCATAATTAGACAACAGTTGGAGCTTAGGCAGACTATTTTGAGGGGATCTTTTGCAGAACTCTTCCAGATCTCTGTGGTGTCCCTTCAAAGACAAACTCTTTATAATTCTACTCTGTCCCACATCGAAGCCAGTGCAGTATTGAAAAATGGCATTAACAAAACTTTAGGCTTTTACTGGAAACAAGCACCTTCTTTATTGTAAATTACTCCATATAGACCTGTAATAAGTTAGAATCAGAATGATCTTTCTGTCATGATTCCATTTTTTATACAACTCACATGCCTCAAACTCCACAGGAGTCAATAAATTATGACTCTGAAATAATACTGAATTTCAAAGCTTAGTATGCAGTGTATGGAAAAAATGCCTCACCATTTTTCTTGCTGTCATTTGAAGGCACAGTAGCAGATGCATCACAACATTGGAGATACATTCTGAAAATGCCAATATCTCCATCAGTTATAGATTTGTCATAATTAATGCTGACGGCTCCTGCTGTACCATTGTATTCTTCACTCACACCATTAGTCCTCTCTTTGACATGCTGGACTGTGTTCAGCCATGTTGGTGTGGCTCTCTCCCCATGGTTCCACATGCCCTCTCCTTCAACTTTCTCCCATGTCCACTGACTAGTCCTCAGACCAA
Source organism: Pan paniscus (assembly GCF_029289425.2). NCBI lineage: Eukaryota > Metazoa > Chordata > Mammalia > Primates > Hominidae > Pan > Pan paniscus. Next base: position 113,758,969 of record NC_073253.2, on the reverse strand, counting down.
GCAGGGAATTTCCAGACCAGTCCCTTTGTCTCATGAACTTTCTTTCTCTTTGCTTCTTCTCCCCCTCCATGAAAATTACATTTTCTCCCATAAACAGACATGATAATGTTGAAGATATATAACATTTTGAGGGAGTCTTAGAATACTAATTTTTGGGGTCAACTTGGATGTGAAGATAAAATGAAAACTATGCCTTTCCTGCAGTTGATATCATTTTCTCATAAGGCTTGTCCCCTTTAGGTATATGTGTAGGGTGGGGTCAATGTTGGTGGAAGAGGGGAATTCTGAAGTGCCAAAAAATTATTTGTCTCCTTAATGATCTCTTTTGTATGTTATTCTCTTACAGGTAAAAGCTCCATTTTCAGATTTTTGCTACCTCCTCCAGCTCCTTTCTAAGATGGCATGTTGCTATATGTAGGAGGAGGGTCTTCTGTCATTTCATATCATTGGGACAGGGGACTGCATTGTCTGCCAGGTATCCTCTGGATCCTCCCTGTTCTGATAGGCCTGTTGTACACTGAGGTGCCTCTCATACCACCTGGAGTTCTAGAAATAGGTGTTGTCACTGATTGCTGAAATCTGCGATCTGGTCATTTTCTTTTGATTAAGAAATCCCGCCTACTTCAGCATGTCTTGACTCCATGTCTCTGCCAATCCAGCAGGTCTCTGAGTGCCTGGGCATGCTGTCCGCCAGATGTGCAGAACTCCATGATCCCTTGAAGCCATGTGAAGGTGGAGGAAAGCCGGGAGCAGAACCTCAGGCTCATCTATTTTGTCATCTCTCTCTGCCAGGGCACCTTACTCCTGTGCCATGCTGGATGTGGCACGAGTCACATGCCAGGCTGCTCCTAGAAGCTTGCAGGTTTTCTTGGGCTTCCCAAAGGAGGCCAACCACTGCCTGAGTGTCCTTGTGTTCCCCCCACCCCACCATCACCTCTGTCTTCTAGGGTTTTCACTTTCAGTTGGGAAGTAGGTCACATGCCTCTGTCTGTGTTTTCCTGCTTGACTTCTTCCCTGTTTTCTTCCTGCCACAGAGGGTTTCTTTTATTTTCTCTCCCAGTCTGGAAGGAATTTTCTCTGGGGTGATAATGGCAGACAGGCTTCCAGATATCATGATTCAAGGTGGTAGAGAATGGGGAGAGACAAAGAAAACCCCTATTATTTAAAAAGTTTCAAAGTAGCACCCCTGAAAATAAAATTATATAACTGAAACTCGTGTTCCCCAAGCCACTTATCATCCTTGAAGAAAAATGGGGATCATATGAATAGTAATAAGTACTCTTGTTCTGGCTCTCATCTTCGTCTTTGATTTGGGGCCTCTAACCCCACTCAAAGTTTTCTGCATTTATTTCTATGATTCTTCCTCACATATCCCTCTAAACAATGTGAGCATGTGGCCAACCCACTTCCTTATCTTTTGCTACCTGCAAAGCCCTGTACATCCCTTCATGTGGATGCAGGTGATTTGGGTGATGATGCTCTTGTCAAGGATACTGCCTCCAGTCACTTGAGAATAGGCTGCCAGGCCAGGAACGGTGGCTCATGCCTGTAATCCCAGTACTTTGGGAAGCCAAGGCAGGCAGATCGACTGAGGTCACGAGTTGGAGGCCAGCCTGGCCAACATGGCGAAACCCCATTTCTACTAAAAGAGCAAAAATTAGCTGGGCATGGTGGCAGGTTCCTATAATCCCAGCTACTCAGGAGGCTGAGGCAAGAGAATGGCTTGAACCCAGGAGATGGAGGTTGCAGTGAGCCGAGATCAAGCCACTGTACTCCACTTTAAGTGACAGAGCGAGACTTTGTCTTAAAAAAGAAAAAGAAAAGAAAGAAAAAAAGAGAACAGGCTGCCCTCTGCTGCTCTGGAAATGCTTGGTGCTGGGTCCCTGGGGAACCTGACTGCTGTAGTTGTGCTGCCACTGCTAATGGGGAGGGCCATGCCTTCTCTTGTGGCGGCTTCTTAGCTGTCATGGCTGCACTTATGATGTGCAGGGCCCTGCCCGCACTGGGCTATCAGGAAGTGGCAAGGAGATCTTTCTCCCTAGTGTACTAGTCATACTTCTTATAAAGTCTCTTGGGAATTTTTGAGTGTAAAAAGCTTATTTTGTATTAACTTGCCACTCTTTTAGTTCCATTTTTGGGCTACAGTAGAGGGCAAACACAATTTTGTTATGCTAAAAATGTAAGCTTGTTGTTCCTCTTTCAGTGACTGAGGTGTTGCTATTGGGTTAAGCCTGCGACCCATGCTTTCTCTTCCAGGATACATTTTTGTGTGCATTTGGTCTTGGGAGTGCCCTTTATTCCTTATGCAAATGTGTAATTTGCAGGCCCTTCCAGCCAACTTTTCAGACACTGTCACAGTGGTGGTAAAATTTATGCTTAATATGAGCTCCTACTTCCACATATAATTTAAATAATTTAAAGATTTACAGTTTTTTATTTAATTCTGTAAATGAACCAAGTAATGTCTTGTAAATCTTCTGGTCTCTTGTTTCTTGGGTTGCCAAATGGTTTCTGCAAATTATAGAAACCCTTGAAATGTTTGAACCCTTTTATTGCTCCCGCATTCAATAATAATGAAAGTGGTTGGATATAAATACTATCTTTTGTGGAAGAGTCTCTTTTAGGTAAATGCTTGTCTTTCAGATTTTTTACCCTCCTTTATATGACTTTTGTATGACTTTTCAAAAAGTTTTTTGCTTTCATATTAGAGAAATGTGAATTAAATATGAACTACCCTCCTTCCTATTTAGGATCCTAAAGGATCTTTTGAGAGATTGTGCCATCTATCCTGGTTGACTTGCACAGATCCATTCTCAGCTAATGTGTGGGCTCCTGGCCATAAAAGCAGGAACAAGTAAGAGTCAAGTATTCCTTTAGCAAAATGATGCCTGTTATTTCTCAAGATTCTAAAGAAGTTGCTTTAAAATGATCTAGATATGAGGAGCATATTGTCTTCATGTGAGACGAGTACATTGAGCATCCCTAGAATAATTACTTAATAATTAATTAATTTCTACTTGGATAAGATGTGCTTGCCCTTAGGGAAAAAATAAGAACAAGCAAGGACTATTTATTTAGAGCTTTCTGTAACAAGGGAGTCACCCACCATCACTTGCATCTTGGCAGAGAAACAAAAGGCAGCAGAAGAGTGGGAAAGTTTTATAGTAGAAAAAAAAAGAGAAGGACTCAGGTATTCCCCGACTGAAGGTTGTTGGGAGGGAAGCTGTAGGCAGGTAACTAGAAGTGGAGATCGTATGTAATTGGTTGGGGGTGCCTATTCGGCTTTCTCTGGTTGATTCTAAGTTGGAATCAAGAACAAAAATTAGGGAAGCAGTCAGTTTTTAATCAAGTTCTGGGCTATTACTGGGGTTATTGTTTGGCTTCCTGAATTGGCTGCTGGAGATAGTGGTTTGATTTTCTACAAGTCTGACGTATAGTTGGTTGACTTCCTGGCTGGTTACTATAGATAATGGATTAGTTTCCTGAGCTGATTTTTGCAGATTGCAGGTGAGTGTTCTATTTTATATGTGGTCTGGCCATTTTTGTTTTTGTATTCAGTTTCCATTCCATTAGTGGGCATCAAACAAAATCAGACTACATACTGATTCCTTTTATACATTTACAGTATCAGAGCTCATCCATCTTCTTTGGAGCCAGCAAAAGCTTCAAGCAGAATAAAATCTACATGAACTTCCAAATGAGGTTGAAACCATCAGAATTTGCAAGAAACAATTAGGAATCGAGTGCTGATATTACTCAAATGAAGCAGGGTAGGGTTTCCTGGAGGAAGAAGGTAGAATGCTTATCAGGAGACAGTTGCTCATAGATAGGCTGAGAGAAGATGATGTGGAAGAGGTGGGGAGAAGAGGGAGTCAGTGAAGGAAGAAGCATACAGAGGGGGAGTTCTCCCAAGTCTTAAATCCTAACAGTCTGGATCCTCCTTGAGTTGCTGTGAGAAAATGGGATAGGAATAGAGCTGCAACTCCCAATCTTCTCCCTCTTATTTGCTTTGTGCTAATTTAATGCCTCAATACAAGAACTGATCATCCCTGCATTTCAGCGTGGGTTCTAAGAGGATGGCTACAGTGATGCTCAAGAAGAAAAATGTCCTGATCAGCTGGTTGAGCCCGGATAAGGAAGGATTGAGGGCTTTCCATAGTTCTTCAACTAATGAAGACTATTAGTTGGAAAAGTCTACAGGAAAGCAGGCATCTTTGCTGAGCAGGAGACAGGCTCCTTGCCAAAGCAAGGAGAAACCAGACCATGTGGGCAATATTAAGACCACCCTCTAAAACAGGCCAAACCAATAAATTAACAGCCCCAATTAAAGCTAGTCTAAAGATGAAACTTTCCCCATATTGTGATTCAGCACTTATTGGAGCATAGATTACCCACACACATTGATGATTTCTCAACTCTAACTTTGATAGAGGACTTGAAACAAAGCATTGAGCCAGATTTATTAACCTTTGATGGTGTGTTAGGCCATTCTTGCATTGCTATCAATACCTGAGACTGGGTAATTTATAAAGGAAAGAGGTTTAATTGGCTCATGGTTCTACAGGCTTTACAGGAAGCTTAGTGCTGGCATCAGCTTGGCTTCTGGGGAGGTTTCAGCAAGCTTACAGTCATGGCAGAAAGTGAAGGGTAAGCAGGCACTTCACATGGCCAGAGCAAGAGCAAGAGAGAGAGAGGGGGGAGAAGTGCTACACACATTTAAATGACCAGATCTCCAGAGAACTCACTCACTATTGCACCAAGCCATGAGGGATCCACCCCCATGACCCAAACACCTCTTACCTGGTTCCACCTCCAGCTTTGAGGATTACAATTCATTTGGGTGGGGACAAACATCCAAACTATGTCACAAGGGTAGGATTTCTTTGTTGAATATAGTTTTTACTGATAGAAAAATATCTTTCCCTGGCCAGGTGCGGTGGCTCACGCCTGTAATCCCAGCACTTCGGGAGGCCGAGGTGGGTGGATCAACTGAGGTCAGGAGTCTGAGACCAGCTTGGCCAACATGGTGAAACCCCATCTCTACTAAAAATACAAAAATTAGCTGGGTGTGTTGGTGGATGCCTGTAATCTCAGCTACTTGGGAGGATGAGGCAGGAGAATAACTTGAACCCAGGAGGCAGAGGTTGCAGTGAGCCGAGATTGCACCACTGCACTCCAGCCTGCGTGACACGAGTGAAACTCTGTCTCAGAAAAAAAAAAAAAAAGGGGAAAAAAAGAAAAAGAAATATATCTTTCCCTAAGTTGAGTGGCCCTAATATCTAAAGCACTAAACTTCTCACAAATAGATTTTGTAGGATGATATTTTTCATGGTGAAAATATTTATTTGATTTACTCAATCAGAAGAAGATTTCTTGGGATTAATCAAACTTTTTTAGGGTTTGATACAGTGAATTATTAAAAGACCCCAGTTATTTAGATATTTAAGGGCTCTTGTTTATCCTTTAAGTGCTTCTGAAATATGGTTGTTAATTTATATAGCCCTATTGTGATGTGACTATAGCTTTTATAACAAAAAAGGTCATACTTTTTTATAGCTCAAGGAGTTTTCATACTAGATTAAATAAAGTTTAATTCAGATGACAAACTTGAGAGTGAGGACAATGCTGTTTGAATAGTACTTTTAAAAATGGAACTATTCCATACATATGTTTGGAATACACATTGGGGAGTCATCAGCACAAGTTACCATAAATACCACACAAATGGAGGTGGAGCCAAGATGGCCAAATAGGAACAGCTCCAGTCTACAGCTCCCAGCATGAGCGACGCAGAAGACCGGTGATTTCTACATTTCCAACCGAGGTACTGGGTTCATCTCACTGGGGAGTGTTGGACAGTGCGTGCAGGACAGTGAGTGCAGTGCACCGAGCATGAGCCGAAGCAGGGCGAGGCATTATCTCACCTGGGAAGTGCAAGGGGTCAGGGAATTCCTTTTCCTAGTCAAAGAAAGGGGTGACAGACAGCACCTGGAAAATGGGGTCACTCCCACCCTAATACTGAGCTTTTCCAATGGTCTTAGCAAATGGCACACCAGGAGATTATATCCCGCACATGGCTTGGAGGGTCCTACACCCATGGAGCCTTGCTCATTACTAGCACAGCAGTCTGAGATCAAACTGCAAGGCAGCAGTGAGGCTGGGGGAGGGGTGCCAGCCATTGCCGAGGCTTGAGTAGGTAAACAAAGTGGCTGGGAAGCTCGAACTGGGTGGAGCCCACTGCAGCTCGAGGTGGCCTGACTGCCTCTGTAGACTCCACCTCTGGGGGCAGGGCATAGCCAAACAAAAGGCAGCAGAAACCTCTGCAGACTTAAATGTCCCTGTCTGACAGCTTTGAAGAGAGTAGTGTTTCTCCCAGCATGCAGCTTGAGATCTGAGAATGGACAGACTGCCTCCTCAAGTGGGTCCCTGACCCCCGAGTAGCCCAACTGGGAGGCACCCCCCAGTAGGGGCAGACTGACACCTCACACTGCCGGGTACTCCTCTGAGACAAAACTTCCAGAAGAGCGATCAGGCAGCAACATTTGCTGTTCACCAATATCCGCTGCTCTGCAGCCTCCACTGCTGATACCCAGGCAAACAGGGTCTGGAGTGGACCTCCAGCAAACTCCAACAGACCTGCAGCTGAGGGTACTGTCTGTTAGAAGGAAAACTAACAAACAGAAAGGACATCCACACTGAAACCCCATCTGTGCATCACCATCATCAAAGACCAAAGGTAGATAAAACCACAAAGATGGGGAAAAAACAGAGCAGAAAAACTGGAAACTCTAAAAATCAGAGCGCCTCTCCTCCTCCAAAGGAATGCAGCTCCTCACCAGCAATGGAACAAAGCTGGATGGAGAATGACTTTGACATGTTGAGAGAAGAAGGCTTCAGACGATCAAACTACTCCAAGCTAAAGGAGGAAGTTCGAACCCATGGCAAAGAAGTTAAAAACTTTGAAAAAAAATTAGATGAAGGGCTAACTAGAATAACCAATGCAGAGAAGTCCTTAAAGGACCTGATGGAGCTGAAAACCACAGCACGAGAACTATGTGATGAATGCACAAGCCTCAGTAGCCGATTCGATCAACTGGAAGAAAGGGAATCAGTGATGGAAGATCAAATGAATGAAATGAAGCGAGAAGAGAAGTTTGGAGAAAAAAGAGTAAAAAGAAACCAACAAAGCCTCCAAGAAATATGGGACTATGTGAAAAGACCAAATCTACATCTGATTGGTGTACCTGAAAGTGACGGGGAGAATGGAACCAAGTTGGAAAACACTCTGCAGGATATTATCCAGGAGAACTTCCCCAATCTAGCAAGGCAGGCCAACATTCAAATTCAGGAAATACAGAGAATACCACAAACATACTCCTCAAGAAGAGCAACCCCAAGACACATAATTGTCAGATTCACCAAAGTTGAAATGAAGGAAAAAATGTTAAGGGCAGCCAGAGAGAAAGGTCAGGTTACCCACAAAGGGAAGCCCATCAGACTAACAGCTGATCTCTCCGCAGAAACTCTACAAGCCAGAAGAGAGTGGGGGCCAATATTCAACATTCTTAAAGAAAAGAATTTTCAACCTAGAATTTCATATCCAGCCAAACTAAGCTTCATAAGTGAAGGAGAAATAAAACCATTTACAGAGAAGCAAATGCTGAGATTTTGTCACCACCAGGCCTGCCTTACAAGAGCTCCTGAAGGAAGCACTAAACATGGAAAGGAACAACCAGTACCAGCCACTGCAAAAACATGCCATATTGTAAAGACCATGGAGGCTAGGAAGAAACTGCATCAATTAATGAGCAAAATAACCAGCTAACATCATAATGACAGGATCAAATTCACACATAACAAAATTAATCTTAAATGTAAATGGGCTAAATGCTCCAATTAAAAGACACAGACTGGCAAATTGGATAAAGAGTCAAGACCCGTGAGTGTGCTGTATTCAGGAAACCCATCTCATGTGCAGAGACACACATAGGCTCAAAATAAAAGGATGGAGGAAGATCTACTAAGCAAATGAAAAGCAAAAAAAGGAAGGGGTTGCAATCCTAATCTCTGATAAAACAGACTTTAAACCAACAAAGATCAAAAGAGACAAAGAAGGCCATTACATAATGGTAAAGGGATCAATTCAACAAGAAGTGCTAACTATCCTAAATATATATGCACCCAATACAGGAGCACCCAGATTCATAAAGCAAGTCCTTAGAGACATACAAAGAGACTTAGACTCCCACACAATAATAATGGGAGACTTTAACACCCCACTGTCAACATTAGACAGATCAACGAGACAGAAAGTTAACAAGGATATCCAGGAATTAAACTCAGCTCTGCACCAAGTGGACCTAATAGACATCTACAGAACTCTCCACCCCAAATCAACAGAATATACATTCTTTTCAGCATCACACCACACCTATTCCAAAGTTGACCACATAGTTGGAAGTAAAGCTCTCCTCAGCAAATGTAAAAGAACAGAAATTATAACAAACTGTCTCTCAGACCACAGTGCAATCAAACTAGAACTCAGGATTAGGAAACTAACTCAAAACTGCTCAACTGCATGGAAACTGAACAACCTGCTCCTGAATGACTACTGGGTACATAACGAAATGAAGGCAGAAATAAAGATGTTCTTTGAAACCAACGAGAACAAAGACACAACATACCAGAATCTCTGGGACACATTCAAAGCAGTGTGTAGAGGGAAATTTATAGCACTAAATGCCCACAAGAGAAAGCAGGAGAGATCCAAAATTGACACCCTAACATCACAATTAAAAGAACTAGAGAAGCAAGAGCAAACACATTCAAAAGCTAGGAGAAGGCAAGAAATAAGTAAGATCAGAGCAGAACTGAAGGAAACAGAGACACAAAAAACCCTTCAAAAAATCAATGAATCCAAGAGCTAGTTTTTTGAAAAGATCCACAAAATTGATAGACTGCTAGCAAGACAAATAAGGAAGAAAAGAGAGAAGAATCAAACAGATGCAGTAAAAAATGATAAAGGGGATATCACCACTGATCCCACAGAAATACAAACTACCATCAGAGAATACTATTAACATCTCTATGCAAAGAAACTAGAAAACCTAGAAGAAATGGATAAATTCCTCGACACATACACCCTCCCAAGACTAAACCAGGAAGAAATTGAATCTCTGAATAGACCAATAACAGGCTCTGAAACTGAGGCAATAATTAATAGCTTACCAACCAAAAAAAGTCCAAGACCAGATGGATTCACAGCTGAATTCTACCAGAGGTACAAGGAGGAGCTGGTACCATTCCTTCTGAAACTATTTCAATCAATAGAAAAAGAGGGAATCCTCCCTAACTCATTTTATGAGGCCAGCATCATCCTGATACCAAAGCCTGGCAGAGACACAACAAAAAAAGAGAATTTTAGACCAATATCCTTGATGAACATCGAAGCAAAAATCCTCAATAAAATACTGGCAAACCGAATCCAGCAGCACATCAAAAAGCTTATCCACCATGATCAAGTGGGCCTCATCCTTGGGATGCAAGGCTGGTTCAACATATGTAAATCAATAAATGTAATCCAGCATATAAACAGAAACAATGACAAAAACCACATGATTATCTCAATAGACGCGGAAAAGGCCTTTGACAAAATTCAACAACCCTTCATGCTAAAAACTCTCAATAAATTAGGTATTGATGGGACGCATCTCAAAATATTAAGAGCTATCTATGACAAACCCACAGCCAATATGATACTGAATGGGCAAAAACTGGAAGCATTCCCTTTGAAAACTGGCACAAGACAGGGATGTCCTCTCTCACCACTCCTATTCAACATAGTGTTGGAAGTTCTGGCCAGGGCAATCAGGCAGGAGAAGGAAATAAAGGGTATTCAATTAGGAAAAGAGGAAGTCAAATTGTCCCTCTTTGCAGATGACATGATTGTATATCTAGAAAACCCCATCGTCTCAGCCCAAAATCTCCTTAAGCTGATAGGCAACTTCAGCAAAGTCTCAGGATACAAAATCAATGTACAAAAATCACAAGCATTCTTATACACCAACAACAGACAAACAGAGAGCCAAATCATGAGTGAAGTACCATTCACAATTGCTTCAAAGAGAATAAAATACCTAGGAATCCAACTTAGAAGGGACGTGAAGGACCTCTTCAAGGAGAAGTACAAACCACTGCTCAAGGAAATAAAAGAGGAGACAAACAAATGGAAGAACATTCCATGCTCATGGGTAGGAAGAATCAATATTGTGAAAATGGCCATACTGCCCAAGGTAATTTATAGATTCAATGCCATCCCCATCAAGCTACCAATGACTTTCTTCACAGAATTGGAAAAAACTACTTTAAAGTTCATATGGAACCAAAAAAGAGCCCTCATTGCCAAGTCAATCCTAAGACAAAAGAACAAAGCTGGAGGCATCATGCTACCTGATTTCAAACTATACTACAAGGCTACAGTAACCAAAACAACATGGTACTGGTACCAAAACAGAGATATAGACCAGAGGAACAGAACAGAGCCCTCAGAAATAATGCCACGTATCTACAACTATCTGATCTTTGACAAAGCTGACAAAAACAAGAAATGGGGAAATATTCCCTATTTAATAAATGGTGCTAGGAAAACTGACTAGCCATATGTAGAAAGCTGAAACTGAATCCCTTCCTTACACCTTATACAAAAATTAATTCAAGATTGATTAGAGACTTAAATGTTAGACCTCAAACCATAAAAACCCTAGAAGAAAACCTAGGCAATACCGTTCAGGACATTGCTTTGAATTCATGTGATTGTTACCACTAGGTAAGTCAGGACACACTGTTGTCCTCTCTCATGTCCAGTTCCACCAGCTGGCTCGCTGATGATTTCAAAATCACAATTTCCCTACCCAAACACATCTTTTCCTTCACTGCCCACCTAATTTTTCAAACTCTGATGTGATAAGCTTAAGAAGTTTATTAATCTTTATTTCTATTTTTTTGCTTCTATTTCCTAATATATTAATTCCCAATCACTTATTATATTTTTTAAATTTGTCCTTTTCAATATTCTAATTGTCTCTACTCTGGTAGGTAGTTATGTTACATTAAGATCATTACAGTGGTCTCCTGGCAGGTCCTACTGCTGGCAGTATCTCCCTAAAATAACTTTTATTAGGACAATTTTCTGCTTAAGGTCCAGAATGCTTATGGGTTAAATCAGTTGAGTGTTGTGTTCTTGATCTCTCACCAATGAGCCCCACTGTTGAGCTTGCTTTGTTTCCCTGCCCCCTCCATTCTGACCCCTGCACCTGGATAAAACTTTTCTTGACTCCATGCCCCATAGCCTGAGATGTTCTCCCCTCTGCTCTGCTATTATAGTCCCACGAGCCAGGCACAGCCCAACCCAATGCTCATATTCACCAAGAACTCTTTCCAATCAAAATCTAGTCCACAGAAGTCTCTTCCCTACTCCAATTTTTTATTTCACCATAAAACCAGCATTGTCACAGAGCTTCACCAATTGGAGAAATACTTTTATATATGGTCCATGCTACTACCCAGTATTACTAGAATGCCTTCAATCGATTTCTTAGGTGTCTATTTGTCCTATCTCCACAACTAATGGCCAAACATTTTTTCTATTTATTAATTTTATCTGAATTGCAGAGACTTTTTTCCTACACTTTGGGTTGAAATGAGTGGTCAGTGCAGGACTAAGCACAGATTAGATTTTTATTTAATATTTAAGGGACAGTGAATTCTTCATCTGGAGATAAGGGATTCCATTGGTAAAAGAAATGATAATAAGACAGTTTTATATAATGACAAATAAATTAAGCTAAATGATTTTACTTGAATCAAATCACTGAAACTCAGGAAAAAATATAAATCAACAATGACAAAATACATGTATCATCTATTTCATGGATTAGAAAATGAATCAGTTGGATTATTTTGCTTTGTTTTCAGAATATATGGCAAGCAATAATTTTCTATTTGTGAGAGATATTCAGTTCTGAACTTTCTGATTTATTTGTCATACACTCGTAAAAATATGCTTATTGGCTTGGTTGAAAAAATATTAAAGAAGTTTTTAATCAAAAACGGGTTATTGATAAGACTTTAACACATAAACATATGAAACCATTTTATAGATTTTTAAAAAGCAGCCTTGTGGGAATCAAAAAGTTGTTCAAATGGGAAGGTCTGTAACTCAGTATTTCTAAAAATGTGTTAGGCTCCTCCACATTACAAGGAACAAAACATTTTCAGCAATCTCATTTAGTGGTGTTCTCTGGGAAGGATAGATACAGAAGTAAAGGAGACAATGAATGGTTTCTATAAGTGAAGATAGGCCCAAAGGAGAACTGGGGTATTGTGCAGTCTCCAGCAACTATAGTCATCCTTGCCGATGCTATGGTGTCTCTGCCACTTCTGTCTGCCAGTCACTACTGAACAGTATCTCTCAACTCTCCTCTCTAACTTATGGATTCTACTTACTGATAATTTCTGCTGCCAATTTGTCTCTATTGCTTCCTGGCTTCTGTCTACTCTGTTCTTCCTGTATCTCTCCTCTTTTTTTTTTTATTATACTTTAAGTTTTAGGGTACACGTGCACAACGTGCAGGTTTGTTACATATGTATACATGTGCCATGTTGGTGTGCTGCACCCATTAACTCGTCATTTAACATTAGGTATATCTCCTAATGCTATCCCTTCCCCCTTCCCCCACCCCACAACAGGCCCCGGTGTGTGATGTTCCCTTTCCTGTGTCCCTATGTTCTCATTGTTCAATTCCCACCTATGACTGAGAACATGCAGCATTTGGTTTTTTGTCCTTGTGATAGTTTGCTGAGAACGATGTTTTTCAGCTTCATCCATGTCCCTACAAAGGACATGAACTCATCCTTTTTTATGGATGCATAGTATTCCATTGTGTATATATGCCACATTTTCTTAATCCAGTCTATCATTGATGGACATTTGGGTTGGTTCCAAGTCTTTGCTATTGTGAATAGTGCCACAATAAACATACGTGAGCATGTGTCTTTATAGCAGCATGATTTATAATCCTTTGGGTAATACCCAGTAATGGGATGGCTGGGTCAAATGGTATTTCTAGTTCTAGACCCCTGAGGAATCGCCACACTGAAGACCACAGTGCTTGAACTAGTTTACAGTCCCACCAACAGTGTAAAAGTGTTTCTATTTCTCCACATCCTCTCCAGCACCTGTTGTTTCCTGACTTTTTAATGATGGCCATTCTAACTGGTGTCAGATGGTATCTCATTGTGGTTTTGATTTGCATTTCTCTGATGGCCAGTGATGATGAGCATTTTTTCATGTGTCTTTTGGCTGCATAAATGTCTTCTTTTGAGAAGTGTCTGTTCATATCCTTCACCCACTTTTTGATGGGGCTGTTTGTTTTTTTCTTGTAAATTTGTTTGAGTTCATTGTAGATTCTGGATATTAGCCCTTTGTCAGATGAGTAGACTGCAAAAATTTTCTCCCATTCTGTAGGTTGCCTGTTCACTCTGGTGGTAGTTTCTTTTGCTGTGCAGAAGCTCTTTAGTTTAATTAGATCCCATTTGTCAATTTTGGCTTTTGTTGCCATTGCTTTTGGTGTTTTAGACATGAAGTCTTTGCCCATGCCTATGTCCTGAATGGTATTGCCTAGGTTTTCTTCTAGGGTTTTCATGGTTTTAGGTCTAACATTTAAGTCTTTAACCCATCTTGAATTAATTTTTGTATAAGTGGTGAGGAAGGGATCCAGTTTCAGCTTTCTATATATGGCTAGCCAGTTTTCCCAGCATCATTTGTTCAGCAGGGAATCCTTTCCCCATTTCGTGTTTTTGTCAGGTTTGTCAAAGATCAGACGGTTGTTGATATGCGGTGTTATTTCTGAGGGCTCTGTTCTGTTCCATTGGTCTATATCTCTGTTTTGGTACCAGTACGATGCTGTTTTGGTTACTGTAGCCTTGTAGTATAGTTTGAAGTCAGGTAGCCTGATGCCTCCAGCTTTGTTCTTTTGGCTTAGGACTGACTTGGCAATGCGGGCTCTTTTTTGTTTCCATATGAACTTTAAAGTAGTTTTTTCCAATTCTGTGAAGAAAGTCATTGGTAGCTTGATGAGGATGGCATTGAATCTAGAAATTACCTTGGGCAGTATGGCCATTGTCATGTTTCATCTATGCTGGTAGCCACTGACTGTTTTTGAAGCTGTATTGAAATTCTCTAAGAAAAATCTAACTGACTCTATATTTTATTACCCACTTTTTGTGCTTAGGCCCTTTGTAGCTCAGTATAATTTGAGTGCCAATCCTTGGTCTAATTAGCTGTGGCCAGAGTGTTAGCAGTCGTGATATTCAATGCAGGTCCTCACCAGGTTGCATTTTATTGATAAACTTATCCCAGGCTGGATTTTTTTACTACTGGCTTTGCAGGATCTAGAACTTTGTCTTACCAGAGTGGATAGATGTGGGGATGTTGCAACTTCATGCTGAGAAACAAGACTGATCTAAAAGCCAGGATATCAAGTTATTAATTTAAACTAAGAAAGGTAGCTATCATACAAATCAGATATTTATGACTGCCTGTCGAATTCATTTTTCCAACCTGTAGGCAGAGCTGGACAATGGGCGGATTAGTCACACAACTGGCCAAAGTACCAAGCTATGAGGTGGCCTAAATAGCTTTGGCATAAACTGGAAGTGTGGTCCCTCTCAGACAGCTCAGCTTTCTGCACATGACTCCTCACGTAAGGGGCCAAATGGAAATTGGCTCCACTTCTGATTAAATAGGCTAGTACTTAGTAGACATTTATTGAATGTGTAAGTTCTCTCTCTACTGAACCTTTTGGTGAAAATAAAAATCAGTTCTTCAGAAAACCGAATACCACATGTTCTCACTTATAAGTGGGAGCTAAATAATGAGAACATGTAGACATATAGAACGGAACAACAGACACTGAGACCTGTCAGAGGGTGGAGGATACAGGGTAGGAGGAGGGACAGAATCAGAAAAAATAACTAATGGGTACTAGGCTTAACACCTGGGTGATGAAATAATCGGTATAGCAAACCCCCGTGACACAAGTAACATGTAACAAACCTGTACGTGTACTACTGAACTTAAAAGTTAAAAAAAAAAAATCAGTTCTTGCCAGCACCTATCTATTTCATTTGAGTTCTTTTTTTTTTTTTAACTTTTATTTTAGGTTTGAGGGTACATGCAAAGTTTTGTTACATAGGTAAATACGTGTCGCGGGGATTTGTTGTAGAGATTGTTTCATCATTCAGGTATTAAACTCAGTACCCAATAGTTATCTTTTCTCCCTCTCCCCTCTGCCATCCTCCCCCCTCAAATAAACATCTATGTTGCATTGTGGACTTACAGATGGAATCCCAAACTCTGAGACCTCCTAATCCTTTTTTTTTTTTTTTTTTTTGAGACGGAGTCTCGCTCTGTCGCCCAGGCTGGAGTGCAGTGGCGAGATCTCGGCTCACTGCAAGCTCCGCCTCCCGGATTCATGCCATTCTCCTGCCTCAGTCTCGCGAGTAGCTGGGACTACAGGCGCCCCTCACCACGCCCGGCTGATTTTTCGTATTTTTAGTAGAGACGGGGTTTCACTGTGTTAGCCAGGATGGTCTCCATCTCCTGACCTTGTGATCCGCCCGCCTCGGCCTCCCACAGTGCTGGGATTACAGGCGTGAGCCACCGCGCCCAGCCGAGACCTCCTAATCTCTTAAAACGTGTGGAAGTAACCATTTACTTCTGACCCTTCACCTTCTCTTACCCTTTTGCTTTCCTCTATCCTAGGCCTCCTGGCTTAAGATGTGTTAATACCTTAATTCAAATAAAATGAAGCTTTCTAAAAGTCTGCTGTAGGAAGGCAGTGGTGGATGGTGGCACATTCAATATGATCGTCTTCCTGAAATGCTGGACGTTAATTTAATAGCACCATTAATTTAATGTGAATCTGATCTGAGGCATTAATTTACGATTTTGATTCTCTCACAATACCTTGAATCAATCATGCATTTCTGGCCTAGAATCCTTCTGACATTTTAAGAGGATTTGACATATTTCTGATTTGATGATTCAGTGTTAACATGGTGCTAAAAGCAATGTTCAAATATGAGACCCTGTGTTGATTTCAAGGCCTACTTTTTGGATAAACAAACTATTTTCCAATTCTTCACCATACCCCTTATCTGTGTCTCACTAACTTGAGGCTTTGGCGGAGTCTTAGTGCAAGGATCCAGCGTTCTGTCTGACACATTGCTGGTGCTTAACTGCAGAGTTGAGCAGGAACCAGGTGGGTTGAGGTTGGTGTGCACATGGCTGGTATTTAGCTGAAGTTTATTGAATGTGAAAGTTCTCTGTTTTCAGCATATCCTGGCAATTTTCTATAACTGCCTGTAAATGCAGATTACAGATAGATTAAAGGAGTTAGTGAATTGAACAGACGAGTTAGCTTAAATTCTTAATGTATGGAACTAACACTGTCACTGTGAGAAACACATCTTCCTTTTTTGTTAAGGATATGATTTCAATATTGATTCAATTTCATATCTGAGGGTAAATTTTCAGAGTATCAGCCTACAAGACAATGTTACAATATATTCTTTAAGTATTTGGATTTGAACTTTTGTCAAAAAATATAAAATGATCACCAGGCCAGCTAATGCCATGCTCTGTCTGCTTACTGCGGTTGAACAAAAACAAAAGCAAAAACACAACAAAAAATAAATAATGCTCCTTTTGACATACTTGCTTTATGTGTGTGTCAATGACTTATCCCAGTTTGAGATTATCTGTAATTTCTAAGGAGATGATAATCTTTGCTTTTTTATGAGAGAACTGCATCTCGATATTTTTGTATGAAGTCAAGTGTGTATGCGTGTATATATATATATATATATATATATATATTTTTTCCCCCTGTTTAGCCATCACAGAGTAAGGCAATTGCTCTGTTTCTGAGAGCCATTATCTACTATTAGCTGCAGTGCAAAGTGTGCTCTTCTATATTATCTGGTACACTAATTAAATTGAATGGGGTAGTGAGAACGTATTCACAGTGTTGGAGCTAATGACCCAGTGAATTAGTAGTGATAGGGAAGACACATTCAAAGATAAATGTCTTGTTTTAATTGCACTATTGTAGCATTTGAATAAAGAGAGTGACATTTCTTTCAAATTGTCTGTAAGTAAAGTGTGTCATTATATAAATGGTAACATATCATCTATGTCTTCAGACTAACTAAAGTTTAGTAAACACTTTTCCTTTGTTGATTATATCCATTTGGGGACTGTAAAATCAGTGCTGCTAATGTAATTCTGAATTAGTATTGATACCAATTACAGTTATTATACCACTGAAAAATTAGGAAATATGGGAGCCTTAGAATTACATTAGAAAAGATAGTCTATACATACTTTTTAAAAAGTAGCAGTACCAATTAACAACAACTACAATCTGCACTCAAGAGCTCATGACAAAATACACTTACAAATGACTTATTCAAGAATGTGAGTTCCCCAAGAGGGGGGTTTTGTTTGCTTTGTTTACAGCTGTATCTTCAGCACCTAGAAGAATGACTGGCCCATAACATTTCTTAATAAATATTTGTTGAGTGAACAGAAGTCATAAACATTATCCTATGACCCATCTTCTCATGAGTACTTAAAGTTTATTTCCAATCTACTTACTGGCTTAGCTCATTAGGATAGGGCTTAAAATATAATATTAAAAATCTACCTCTATCCATTCCATGGTCCTAGTGCCTCTTCTCAAATATTAAGCAGTATTAGTTTTCTGTTACAAATTTGAGAACTTAGGTTCTAAGAAGTTAGGAAGGCCGGGCGCGGTGGCTCACACCTGTAATCCCAGCACTTTGGGAGGCCGAGGCAGGCGGATCACAAGGTCAGGAGTTCAAGACCATCCTGGCTAATACGGTGAAACTCTGTCTCTACTGAAAATACAAAAATTAGCTGGGCATGGTGGTGGGGACCTGTAGTCCCAGCTACTTGGGAGGCCGAGGCAGGAGAGTCACTTGAACCCAGGAGGTGGAGGTTGCAGTGAGCCAAGATCATGCCACTCTACTCCATGGCAATGGTGGATGGTGCCACATTCAATGTCACCAGACTGGGTCTCAAAAGAAAAAAAAATGAAGTTAGGAAATGTAGCCACCATCATATGCCTGTGAAATCACATAGCTATCCTGTGGTCCTCTCATAACTTTCAGCTGTTACCTCTGTGCACACCATCCCCGACCCACATCTAAGAGAACTAAACACTGTCTTGGCTCTATTTGTGTGAGAAATAGAATCAGAATATTACACCAGTAACATAGGAAATGAATAGGTTTACTAGAACTGTAAGCTAGGTTAGTATTATTGAATTTTATACAATAAAGAAACAGAGGTAATTTGCAATAAGCAGTTGAGTACCAGGGCATCGTGAAAAGAGATGTTAAATGCCAATGTCTAGAGCACCCTTCATAGATAGAATTATTTTAATGATTATGATATCAATCTGATAGCAAAAATGCTAGCCTTGATGGAGAGGAAGTCTTTTTGTCTGAATTGATTTGAGACCCTAGCTTTGCTAGGTTTTGTTGCAGTAAGAAACCACTACAAATCTCTCCATAATGATTTCAATGATGCTAATGTGGCATGTGGGCTGGTTGTATCTCAGCTGTACATCGGCTGAAGGACTGATCCCTACCTGGAACATTCTGTTCTCCTGGCAGAAGGAAAGAGACCTAACAGAAACACCCAATGGTTCTTGAAACTTCTACTAGTATATAATGTACATCACTTCCATTCCCATTGAATTAGCCAGAGCAAATCATGAGGTCAGGCTCAACTCCTGTGGAGCAATGAGGTATATTCATTCCCACAGGTATTAAAAGTCAAATGGCAATAGGAGGTGAGGTAGGATTGATTTTATGGCAAGGAGGTGAGTGAGTTATTAAAAACATAATACATTCTACTACTCCATCTATATTTGTTTCCTAGGGCTGCCTAACAAAATACCACAAGCTGAGTGGCTTAAAACAAAAGAAGTTTATTCTATTACTGTGCTGGAGGCCAAAAATCAGAAATTAGAGTGTTAACAGGGTCCTGTTACCTCTAAGACTATGGGTAAAATTCTTCCTTACCTTTTGGTGGTAGCCATCAATTCTTAGCATTTTTTTGGCTTGCAGCTAGCTGCATAACTCCAATCTCTCCTTCTCATATGGTGTTCTCCCTGTGTGTTACTCTCCATATGGCATTTTCCTCTTCTTACTAGGACACCAGTCTTATTGGATTAGGAGCCCATTCTATATAGTAGGACCTCATCTGAATTTGATTCCATTCTTGTAGAATCTATTTCCAAATAAGGCCACATTCCCAGGTGCCAGGTTTAGGACTTAAGCATATCTTTTTATGGAGACACAATTTAACCCATTACACTATCTTGGACTACTTCCCACCTCTTGTAATATATCCAGGATCTTCTGCACATTCTCATTCTAATATACATACTTTGTTCTGCTATCTCTAATTTCTGCTTTATTATAGATTGATATCTTGTTTACATCTCTGCCAGTGTCTTCAGTTTCATAATCTAATTGGACAGTGTTGATCAAAGTATAACCATTTAGTTAAATTTATTCTTATCCTTATATAATCTAACAGGACTAGATGCCAGATAGATCAGTGGATTTTAATAGAATATGGAAAGTACATTGACATGATTTCAGATTCCTCATTGAAACTAATCTTTCAGAATCTACCATTTGTCCAGTTTTGGTTATATCAAATAATATCTACAGTTATCTGGTAAGGCTAGCAAAATGTTTATTTTCCCAATTGTGCTATCTGTATAAGGCTGGGTTTTCTTCATATATTTGAACCAAAACAGCATACTGCAACAGATTAAATGCAGGAGCAGATATGAGAATCCAGCTGTTTTATATTAAGCCTAGTATTAAAAAAGCTTTGCAAAAAAAAAAAAAAAAAAGAAAGAAAGAAAAAAGTAAAACAGTGCACTCTTGTCACTAAATATTTTTTCGTTTGGAAAGTTTTTTTCATGAAATATGTTCGTATGTTAACACATAGCAGGTTTACTATTGTTATTTTAAATAATGTTTTTCAGTGTCTCAGTTTTTATCTTTTATGTGGTAAATACAGATAGATATAACTCACATAAATAAATAAAAGCTATTTTGGATCATCAATATCAAAAAAAGTTTGAGAACCACTGATGTGGAAAATCAAGGGGGCATTTGGGATGAAATGGGACTATAGCCTTTCCTCTTGATAGAAGCAATAGAAACCATTAGGCCAAAATATTCACCACCAAATATAGAAATCTTCCTACAACTTCCCCCTTCAATCCTCCTTCCCCTTTTAAATAAGGGATGAGGTATCCTGTTTCCTAGGTAGGATCTTCCTCTACTTGTGCCCTGAAACCAGCAGACTACCATGGGCCTGGCCTATTGCTTGTCTCCTGTTCCTTTATCTTGCATGACCCATCCTTCTCTACTAGCTGTATTCTTGCTAGCCTTTACATGGGTTTAGTTCGTTCACATTGAAAACAATGGACACTTTTAAATTCTCACAGTCATACCCACCCCAAGATTTTGTTGTATTAGTGAAAACAATGCTAGACAAATCAAACATATCAGTGAATGTCAGCTGTTATTTTCTACTCTGTTGCTCCAGCAAGAAACCTGGGTGCCATTCTTAAAATCTCCAACTCCCTAACACCCCCCCATTTACATCCAATTAATCATCAAATTCTGGTAATTTTTTCTGACTGAAGATTTCTAAAATCTACTCATGTGCCACCATTGCCATTACTGCAACCTTCATCCCGTGTTTGAGCTGAACATAACCCCACTAACTGATTTTCCTAGTTTATTCCTGTCCCTTCCTAGCCCTTTCCACAGTACAGCCCAAACTATTCTGAACAACAATCTGATCATGTAGCCATCATTCAGAAAGCCCATTAGTGGCTCACTCATCAAAGCTCATGGGGGACTGAGCTCTTCCAATATGCAGACAAAGAGAAGAGAGACACTGGAAGCCACTGTTGCTGATCTGCTGCAGTATTCCCCCAAGGAGAGAAGTAGAGTAAGCATCTGATTTGATCCACAATCTCAGCATGAGTTTTCTTAGATCTGAGGAGGAGAATCTGTCTTATATTATTTTTTCTGATGATTTTTTCAAGGAAGTTCTTCTGAACTCTGGATGGGAGCTTGGAATAATTATGGGAAGTCAAAATAGAAACACACAGATAACCAGGTGGAAGGATGTGGTCTGGGGAAACAAGAAAGTTAAAGGTTAATTATATTATCTCTTTTCAAGATTCTTGCTCAGTGATAGTGATCACCAGTGTCACTGTGGGCAAAACTTGAATTGAAAGACTGATTTCTAATTTTTATTTGGTTACATGTTAGTATTGTAAAACAAAATAAAGCCAAATTAAAAAAGGTTTTTCAGCTGAGAATTTTACCTAGAGCCTTGTGTCCACTCAAGGGAAATACTTCAGAATGAAATAGACCAAAGTGTTTGGCTTCCTGGCATGCTTTCCTAACAATTAAACTGGGCTGCTTTAGCGAGCCATTTCAAAGACATTTTCTGTTTTAAGCAGTCTGCTCCCTTAGTGTAAGAGGATGTAGCTGATTATCTTTCTATAAACAAGGAAAAACCTTCAGGTGGTCTGGCTTGGATGGAAACCCGGCTCTGGGAGAGAGAAAATGCTTTGGGGCTAAAAGGAAAAGCCATGGGACAAAGCTAAGAGAAGGAAATTTAGAGCATGGAATGAACCGGAAAAAATCCAACCAAACAAGGTGCGGTGGGAAAGTGCTGATGGCATTGCTTATTCTGGGAACACTGGCCCCTTCTCCGGGTGAATGACTGAAGCCACTCACCTCATTGAAACAAGCTGAGATTGTGTGCTTCTCAGGGAAATGTCAGACTAAAGGTATACTAACTAAACACGTTTTATTATGAAAGTCTTGAATATTTTGTGTAATGTCTGGTTTTCTAAAGCAGAATGTAGAGAGGAGGAGATCCTAAAACACTATCAAAGATAAATTGCACTTTATGGAGTTAAACAGGCAAAGAAGACTTTATTCAAGGCCCTAGCAATAAGGAAGACTGAACTCAACTCCCCTGGAACAAAAGGGAGGAGGGTTCTTTAAGCACTGGGGTGAGCTGGTGGAAAGTACTAAAGGACATTGGTGGGGAGACTGGCTCATGTGATGAGGGCAACTGTGCTTGCTAATTGTTTATTACTGAAGTTGGGCTCCTAGCCTTTATGCAGCCTAGGAGAGAGGGGCACTATCACCTTTAAAAGTTACATTTTACAGGCAGGTCCAGGTCCTTGAGACTCCAGGTCCTTCCTGGGTTGTAAAAGTGACTTTTTAAAAGACTTACTTCTCAAAGGGGAAGAGAAAAAGTTTATAACTGAAAGTTTTCTAAAGCAAATGCTCTAAGAAGAAAAGGGAGGTCAGGGGAAGAAGCCTGTCTAAATTTTAGTGAAGCTGTATGGAACGCTAAGGACGTCTTTGCCAATATAGGTTAGAACTAAGCTGATGTGTTTAAGAGGCCAGTGAGATTAAGGATTCAAATAATTGCTTCTGTACTAGTAACAGAAAAGCCTTCAATAATATCTATAATATGTAATAAAAATATAATAATAAATGATAAATAGGATGAATAAATAACTGGCTTAAATAATAAAAGGAATATATTGGTTTATGTAAATGAAACTTCCAGGTAAAGTTTACAAATGATTTGATCAAAGTAGAAGAAGTTTCTTTTTTTTCTTAGGGTATTTTAATTTTAATTTGATTTCATTTTTCCATAAGTTGTTGGGATACAGGTGGTATTTGGTTACATGATAAATTATTTAGTGGCGATTTGTGAGATTTTGGTGCACCTATCACCTAAGCAGTATACACTGCACTATATTTGTAGTCTTTTATCCCTCACACCTCCCCCACTCTTCCTCCCAAGTCCCCACAGTCCATTGTATAATTCTTATGCCTTTGGTCCTCATAGCTTAGTTCCCACATATCAGTGAGAACATGACGATCTTTGGTTTTCCATTTGTGTTCCATTTGTTTGTGTCATCTATGATTTCTTTCAGCAGTGTTTTGTAGTTTTCCTTGTAGAGGTCTTTTGACTCCTTGGTTAGGTTTATTTCTAAGTATTTTATTTTATTTTTTGCACTTATTGTGAAAGGGGTTGAGTTCTTGATTTGAATTTCTGCCTGGTCACTGTTGGTATATTGAAGAATGACTGATTTGTGTACATTAATCTCGTATCCGGAAACTTTGCTGAATTATTTTATCAGTTCCAGGAGCTTTCTGGAGGAGTCTTTAGGGTTTTCAAGGTAAATGATCATGTCATCAGCAATCAGTGACAGCTTGACTTCCTCTTTACTGATTTGGATGCACTTTATTTCTTTCTCTTGTCTGATTGTTCTGGCCAGGACTTCCAGTACTATGTTGAAGAGGAGTGGTAAGAGTAGGCATCCTTGTCTTGTTCCAGTTAGCAGAGGGAATGCTTTCAACTTTTCCCCATTCAGTATTATTTTGGCTGTGGGTTTTTCTTAGATGGCTTTTATTGCATTGAGGTGTGTCCCTTGTATGCTGATTTTGCTGAGAGTTTTAATGATAAAGAGATGCTGGAATTTGTTGAATGCTTTTTCTGCATCTATTGATACGATTAATATGGTTTGGTTATGTCCCTACCCAAATCTCAACTTGAATTGTAGCTCCCAGAATTCCCACCTGTTGTGGGAGGGACCCAGGGGGAGGTAATTGAATCATGGGCCTGGTCTTTCCTGTGCTATTCTCATGATAGTGAATAAGTCTCAAGAGATATGATGGGTTTATCAGGGGTTTCCACTTTTGCTTCTTCCTCATTTTCTGTTGCTGCTGCCATGTAAGAAGTGCCTTTCACTTCCATGAAATCAAGTGCCATGATTCTGAGGCCTCCCCAGCCATGTGGAACTGTAAGTCCAGTTAAACCTCTTTTTCTTTCCAGTCTCAGGTATGTCTTTATTAGCAGTTTGAAAACAGACAAATACAGTAAATTGGTATCAGAAGTGGGGTGTTGCTGAAAAGATACCCAAAAATGTGGAAGCGACTTTGAAACTGGGTAACAGGCAGAGGTTGGAACTGTTTGGAGGGCTCAGAAGAAGACAAGAAAATGTGAGAAAGTTTGGAAGTTCCTGGAGACTTGTTGAATGGCTTTGCCTAAAATGCTGATAGCAATATGGACAATTAGGTCCAGGCTGAGGTGGTCTCAGATGGAGATGAGGAACTTGTTGGGAACTGGAGTAAAGGTAACTCTTGTTATGTTTTAGCAAAGAGACTGGCAGCATTTTGCTCCTGCCCTAGAGATCTGTGGAACTTTGAACTTAAGAAAGATGATTTAGGGTATCTGGTGGAAGAAATTTCTAAGCAGCAAATCATTCAAGAGGTGACTTGGGAGGGTACTGGTAAAAGCATTCAGTTTTATAAGGGAAAGAGCATAAAAGTAGGAAAATTTGCAGCCTGACTATGCAATAGAAAAGAAAAACCCATTTTCTGGGGAGAAATTCAAATCGGCTGCAGAAATTTTCCTAAGCAGCAAGGAAGCTAATGTTAATTTCCAAGACCATGGTGAAAATGTCTCTAGGCCATGTCAGAGACCTTCATGGCAGCCCTTCCCATCACAGGCCCAGAGGCCCAGGAGGAAAAAGTGGTTTTGTGGGCCAGGCCCAAGGTACCCATGCTATGTGCAGCCTAGGGACTTGGTGTCCTGTGTCCCAGCCACTCCAGCCATGGCTGAAAGAGGCCAATGTAAAGCTCAGGCTGTGGCTTCAGAGGGTGCAAGCCCCAAGCCTTGGAAGCTTCCACATGGTGTTGAGCCTGAGGGTGTCCAGAAGTCAAGAATTGAGGTTTGGGAACCTCTGCCAAGATTTCAGATGTATGGAAATGCCCGGATGCCCAGACAAAAGTATGCTGCAGGGGAGGGGCCCTAATGGAGAACCTCTGCTAGGGCAGTGAAGAAGGGAAATGTGGGGTAAGAACCCCCAAATGGAGTCCCTGCTGGGGCACTGCCTAGTGGAGCTGTGAGAAGAGGGCCACCATCCTCCAGACCCCAGAATGGTACATCCACCGACAGCTTGCACTGTTGGCCTGGAAAAACCACAGACATTCAATGCCAGCCCTTTAAAGCAGCCAGGAGGGAGGCTGTTCCTTGCAAAGCCACAGGGGCAGAGCTACCCAAGACCATGGGAACCCACCACTTGCATCAATATAACCTGGATATGAAACCTGGAATCAAAGGAGATCATTTTGGAGCTTTAAAATTTCACTGTCCTGCTGGATTTTGGACTTGCATGGGCTCTGTAACCCCTTTGTTTTGGCCAATATCTCCCATTTGGAATGGCTGTATTTACCCAATACCTGTACCCCCATTGTATCTAGGAAGTACCTAGCTTGTTTTTGATTTTACAGGCTCATAGGTGCAAGGGACTTGCCTCATCTCAGATGAGATTTTGGGCTGTGGACTTTTGGGTTAGTGTTGAAATGAATTAAGACTTTGTGGGACTGTTGGGAAGGCATGATTGGTTTTAAAATGGAAGGACATGAGATTTGGAGGGGCCAGGGATCGAATGATAGGGTTTGACTCTGTCCCCACCTGAAGCTCAACTTGAATTGTATCTCTCAGAATTCCTATGTGTTGTGGGAGAGACCCAGGGGAAGGTAATTGAATCAAGGGGACTGGTCTTTCCTGTGCTATTTCGTGACAGTGAATAAGTCTCATGAGATCTGCTGGGTTTATCAGGTGTTTCCACTTTTGCTTCTTCCTCATTTTCTCTTGCTGCTGCCATGTAAGAAGTGCCTTTCACCTCCCAGCCTGATTCTGAGACCTCTGCAGCCATGTGGAAGTGTAAGTCCAATTAAACCTCTGTTTCTTCCCAATCTCAGGTATGCCTTTATCAGCAGCATGAAAATAGACTAATACAATGATCACATGATTTTTGTTTTTTATTCTGTTTATGTGGTGTATCACATTTATTCACTTGCATATGTTAAGCCATCCCTGCATCCCTGGTATGAAACCCACTTGATCATGGTGGATTACCTTTTTGATATGTTGCTGGGTTCAGTTAGCTAGTATTTTATTAAGGATTTTAGTATATATGTTCATCAAGGATATCAGTATGTAGTTTTCCTTTTTGATTATGTCCTTTCCTGGCTTTGGTATTAGGCTGATGCTGGTTTCATAGAATGAATTAGGGAGGGTTCCTTCTTTCCCTATCTTGTGGAATAGTGTCAAAAGGATTGGTACCAATTCTTCTTTGAATGTCTGGTAGAATTCTGCTGTGAACCCGTCTGTTCCTGGATGCTTTCTTGCTGATAATTTTTAAATTTCCATTTCCATCTCACTGCTTGTTCTTGGTCTGTTTAGGGTATCTAATTCTTCCTGATTTAAGCTAGAAGGGTTTATTTTTCCAGGAATTTATCCATCTCTTCTAGGTTTTCTAGTTTATGTGTGTAAAGGTGTTCATAGTAGCCTTGAATGATCTCTTGTATTTCATTGGTATCAGTTGTAATTTATCCTGTTTCGTTTCTTAATGAGGTTATTTTGATTTTCTCTCTTTTCTTGTTAATCTTGCTAATGGTCTATTAATTTTATCTCTTCAAAGAACCAGATTTTTGTTTCGTTTATCTTTTGTATTTTATTATGTTTAAATTTCATTTAGTTCTGCTCTGATCTTGGTTATTTCCTTTCTTCTGCTGGGTTTGGGTTTGGTTTGTTCTTGTTTCTCTAGTTCCTTGAGCTGTGACCTCAGAATGTCGGTTGGTGGTCTTTCAGTCTTTTTCATGTAGATATTTAGGGCTATGAACTTTCCTCTTAGCATCGCCTTTGCTCTATCCCAGAGGTTTTGGTAAGGTGTGTCATTATTGTCTTTCAGTTCAAAGAAGTTTTTAATTTCCATCTTGATTTCGTTTTTGACCCAATGCTCATTCAGGAGCAGGTTATTTAGCTTCCATGTATTTGCATGGTTTTGAAGGTTCCTTTCAGAGTTGATTTCCAGTTTTATTCCACTGTGACCTAAGAGAGTGCATAATATAATTTCAATTTTCTTAAACTTATTGAGGCTGATTTTGTGGCCTATCTTATGGTCTATCTTGGAGAAAGTTCTATGCACTGTTGAGTAGAATTTGTAGTCTATGGTTGTTAGATGAAATCTTCTATATATATCTGTTAAGTTCACTTGTTCCAAGGTATAGTTTAAATCTATAGTTTCTTTGCTGACTTTCTGTCTTGATGACTTGCCTAGTGCTGTCAGTGGAGTATTGAAGTCCCCCACTATTATTTTGTTGCTGTCTTTCTTATTTCTTATGTCTATTAGTAATTGGTTTATAAATTTTGGAGCTCCAGTGTTAGGTGCATATGTGTTTAAGATTGTGATATTTTCCTGTTGAACAGGGCCTTTTACTTTTATATAAGGTCCCTCTTTGTCTCTTTTAACTGCTGTTGCTTTAAAGTTTGTTTTGTCTGATACAAGAATAGCTACCCCTGCTTGTTTTGGTGTCTATTTGTATGAAATGGCTTTTTCCACCCCTTTACTTTAAGTTTATGTGAGTCCTAATGTGTTAGGTGAGTCTCCTGAAGGGAGAAGATGGTTTATTGGTGAGATCTTATCCCTTCTTTTAACTGGAGCATTTAGGCCATTTACATTCAATGTTAATATTGAGATGTGAGATACCATTGGATTCATCATGCTATTTGTTGCCTGTGTACTTTTGTTTTTTTGTTTTTGCTTTTTATCTTGTATTTTTGTTTTATAGGTCTTGTGTGATTTATGCTTTAAAGAGGTTCTGTTTTGATGTGTTTTTAGGATTTGTTTCAAGATTTATAGCTCCTTTTAGCAGTTCTTGAAGTGGTGGCTTCGTAGTGGCAAATTCTCTCAGCATTTGTTCATCTGAAAAAGACTGCATCTTTCCTTCTTATATGATGCTTAGGTTCACCGGATACAAAATTCTTGGCTGATAATTATTTTGTTTGAGGAGGTTGAAGACAGGGCCCCATTTCCTTCTGGCTTTTAGGGTTTCTGCTGAGAAATCTGCTGTTAATCTGATAGGTTTTCCTTTATAGTTTACCTTGTGCTTTTATCTCACAGCTCTTAAGATTCTTTTCATCATCTTAACTTTGGATAACCTGATGACAATGTCCCTAGGTGATTATCTTTTTGTGATCAATTTCCCAGGTGTTCTTTGTGTTTCATGTATTTGAATGTCTAGATCTCTAGCAAGGCCAGGGAAGTTTTCCTCGATTATTCCCCCAAATATGTTTTCCAAGCTTTTAGAATTCTCTGCTTCCTCAGGACCACTAATTATTCTTAGGTTTGGTCATTTAACACAATCCCAGACTCTTGGGGGGCTTTGATCATATTTTCCTATTCTTTGTCTCTGTTGGATTGGGTTAATTTGAAGACCTTGCCTTTGAGCTCTGAATTTCCTTCTTCTACTTGTTTAATTTTATTGCTGAGACTTTCCAGAGGATTTTGCATTGCTATAACTGTATCCTGTGTTTCCCAAATTTTTGATTGCGTTTTCTTGAAGCTATCTGTTTCCTTCAATATTTCTCCTTTCACTTCTTGTATCATATTATGGATTTCCTTGCATTGGGCATTGCCTTCCTCTGGTGCCTCCCTGATTAGCTTAAAAACTAACCTCCTGAATTCTTTTTCAGGTAAATCAGGGATTTCTTCTTGGTTTGGATCCATTGCTGGTGAAATAGTATGATTTTTCAGGGTTTTAAAGAGCCTTGTTTTGTCATATTACCAGAGTTGGTTTTCTGGTTCCTTCTCATTTGGGTAGGCTGTGTCAGAGGGAAGGTCTATGGATGAAGGCTGTTGTTCAGATTATTTTGTCCCATGGGGTGTTCCCTTGATGTAGTACTCTCCCCACCCCACCTTTTTTTTTTTTTTTTTAATGGATGTGGCTTCCTGTGAGTTGAACTGCAGTGATTGTTGTCTCTCTTCTGGGTTTAGCCTCCCAGCAAATCTACCCAGCTCTGGGCTAGTACTGAGGGTTGTCTGTGCAGAGTCCTGTGATGTAAACCCTCTATGGGTCTCTCAGCCATAGATACCAGCATCTGTGCCAGTGGAGATAGCAGGTGGCTACGATGGACTCAATGAAGGTTCTTAGCTTTGGTGATTTAATGCTCTATTTTTATGCTGGTTGGCCTCCTGCCAGGAGGTCACGCTTTCTAGAGAGCATCAGCTGTGGTAGTATGGGGAGGAACCAGTGGCAGGTGGGGCCCTAGAACTCCCAAGATTATATGCCCTTTGTCTTCAGCTACCAGGGTGGGTAGGGAAGGATGATCAGGTAAGGGCAAGGCTAGGCGTGTCTGAGCTCAGACTCTCCTTGGGTGGGTCTTGCTGTGGCTGCTGTAGGGGCTGGGGGTGAGGTTCCCAGGTCAATGGAGTTGTGTACCTAGGAGGATTACCGCTGCCTCTGCTGAGTCATGCAGGTTTTCAGGGAAGCAGGGAAAAGCCAGCCGTCACAGGCCTTACCTAACTCCCACGCAAACCAAAGGGCCAGTCTCACTCCCACGGTGCCCCCTCAACAGTCCCGAGTCTGTTTCCAGGCAGTAGGCAAGCAGGGCTTGACAACTTGCCCCAGGCTACCTGCCTCCCAGCTGCGAAAGAAAAGGGGTTGGCTCTTCCCCTGCCTGTGGAGTCTGCACACTGGATTTGCACCCTCCCTCGAGTTCTGGCCAAGAGGCTTCTCACCCTGTTCAAATTGTTACAAAGTGCAGCTAGAGATTTTCTTCTCCCTGCGGTGTCTCTCCCGTGCTCCTCTGGTTGCCCTCCCAATTGATACCTGTGGTGCCAGGCAGGAATGGCCTGCCTGGAGACCCAGCAAGCTTCCAGGGTCTTTCTGCTGCTTCCTCTACCCCTGTATTTCACTCAGCTCTCTAAATTGACTCCGCTCGAGGTAAATTTGGAAACTTCTCCTGCAAACATACCTTCATTTTCTCCAATGCGAGTGTGTGTTCTGGAGAGGAGGCTCTCCCTTTCCCACTTCCACAGTTGGGGCACTCACCATATCTGGGGTTTCTCTCAGGTCCTACTGGAGCAGTCCACTTCCTTCAGAGGGTCTGTGGGTCCTCTCGGGATTCAGAAGTTCCTTTTTCTCAATACTTCCACTTTGTTACCTTGGACACAAGTGTATGGGAGGTTCTCCAGTTGTAAGATGGCTGCCAGCAGTTTCCAGTGCTAAAATATTCTTTCTCACAACCAATAAGAAAAGACAGTTTTGAAAGCAACTCAGGAAAAGGAAGAAAGAGTCTTTTCTTTCCTAGAAGCCCAAATATATCCTCAAGTCCTGTTGGCTCTTACTGAGTCACATGTTTATCCCTAAAGTAATCATATGGCCAGGGATATAGACTGTGCTGATCAAAGACTGCATCTTGAGCTACTGATGAGTTTTATTCTACCTAAAGGATTTGTCTGATAATCAATGAGGTGTGTGTAGAAGTTTGCTGGGGATGCTATAACAAAGTGCTGCAAACTGTGTGGCTTAAAATGGAAATTTATTCTCTCACAGTTCTGGAGGCTAGAAGTAGAAAATCGAGGTGTCAGCCCGCTGTGTTAAAACCTCTAGGGGAGAATGCATGCCTTTCTCTTAAATTCAGGTGCCGCCAGCAATCCTTGACATTTTTTGGCTTGTAGCTGCCTAACTCCAATCTCTGCCTCTCTCATCATATGGCTTTCTCCTTCATGTGTCTGTGTTCAAATTTCCATCTTCTTTTTTTTGAGATGGAGTCTCACTCTGTCACTAGGTTGGAGTGTAGTGGCACCATCTTGGCTCACTGCAACCTTGGACTCCCTGGTTCAAGCGATTCTCCTGCCTCAGCCTCTGGAGTAGCTGGGATTACAGGTACCACCCATCATGCCCAGCGAATTTTTGTATTTTTAGTAGAGATGGGGTTTCACCATGTTGGCCAGGATTGTCTCGATCTCCTGACCTCGTGATCCGTCCACCTTGGGCTTGCAAGGTGCTGGGATTACAGGTGTAAGCCACCACGTCCAGCCCAAATTTCCCTCTTCTTATAATGATACTAGTCATATTGGATTAGGGCCTACCTAATTACTTGATTATACCTTATTTAATTGTATCTGCAAAGACCCTATTTCCAAATAAAGCAATATTTGCAGATATTGGGGGTTAGGACTTCAGCATATCTTTTTGTGGACACCATTCAACCCATAATAGGGTGAATGTCCTTATTAATTTTTTCTGTCGTTATTAGAAGGAGGGAATGCATGCTGTAGAGGCAACTGAAAAATAGTTATGCATTGTTAATGCAAAATAATTATTTGACTTCACAATTGATTTATCCAGTGGGATCCACTGGTTCTTCACATGTAATGGAAAAGTGGTTTTATCTCATGATCTGCAACAAAAGCTGTTCTAGAAACAGGGCTTGCCTCAGTCCAAAAGCAGAGAGTGAGAACAATTATGCTAAATAGGGTCTTCTATATTATTCATCCATAAAGAGGACACATTGCAAATATTGTTAATAAGTCCAAACCAGCCACTTTCCCCTCTAAAAATGATTCTCCTGATTTATGAATACCATGGCTTATTTTTCAGGACTGTCCATTATTTTCCCACTTCATCTCCTAAAAGAATGAAATTCTTATGTCCTTCTTGCAACAGAGTCACAGTCGAATGCACATCATTTTACACACATACACCCAAGAATATGGCTGTCTTTCTGACACTTTCTGTGGGCCAAAGTTGAGCACGAATTACCTGATATCAGTTTGCCAGCAGCAGCGACTACAAATCTGCTGATTCACTTACTTCTTGAAGAAAA
Source organism: Pan paniscus (assembly GCF_029289425.2). Classification (NCBI taxonomy): domain Eukaryota; kingdom Metazoa; phylum Chordata; class Mammalia; order Primates; family Hominidae; genus Pan; species Pan paniscus. The sequence goes on along the minus strand of NC_073253.2, from coordinate 113,727,063 downwards.
ATCAATTGTGTCAAATCATCTTGTGGTATGATAGGAAACATCGTGGGTGCAAGTCAATTCAATATTAATTTAGTACCTTGTATTTGACACTGCTTGGCACTGAGCTAAATCTGAATTTCTTGCCCCATAAAACAGTCATAATGGGGTGCACCTCTATCATTTCACTACTACCTACTACTATTTCTACCACCTCCACCACTGCCACCACTATAAGGGCTACTGCTACTTCTACAATATTAGGTAATATAAGGCACTCAGTATGTAACAGACAGTTTTCTGATTATTTTCACATAATACTCAAAACAGCTCTTACAATATAGGAACTATTAATATATCTGTTTTATAAATGTACAAATGAAAGCACAAAGCAGCTAAGTAACTTGTCGAAAGTCACATAGCTAATAAGTGGCAGAATGAGGATGCAAATTCTGGCTTTCTAGCTCCTAGAACTCTGCAGTACCCTGTATAACCACCATTAATTTAATTAACAACACCGGCTATGGGATTGAGGCATAAAGGAACATTTACTTTGTGTATTTTAGTGCGTTAATGTGAGATATATGAATTTCTTTGCCAGTATAGCTGCAAATATGAGCATATCTTTTTATTTTTTTAATTCATTGCAAGAGACCCACCTATTTTATTAGCAGTGCTATCTTCTTCTCGAGGTCTTTACTCCCAACTCTCCTTAATTGTTAAAGAACCTAAGGGGTCTTCTCAGTCTTATAGGGTTCGTTCATCTTCCAAACACCAGACGGACAGCTGGTTTATTTGCTCTGTGCCCTCCTGCTGTCACTGTTTCCCTATGATGACCGATTCCCCATTGCTCCACAGTGCCCATCTACTGTGGTAATTACGTCTTGCTAGTTCGTTCATTCAGCAAATGTTTTTAGTGACCACATAATATAGGCAGGCCCTGTGCTTCACTACTAGCTGGACTACAAAGAAAATCAAGAGAGACATAAAGAGCATTAGGAGATATATCTAATGTTAAATGACGAGGTAATGGGTGCAACATACCAACATGGCACATGTATACATATGTAACTAACCTCCACGTTGTGCACATGTACCCTAAAACTTAAAGTATAAAAAAAAAAGCCCCGCTTTAAGGAGATTACATTGTGGTGGGAGAGGCAGACAACAAACAAGGAGGCCAATAACTAAGGGAAATAACTACAGATTGTTATGTGTGTCCAAAGGAAAGAAGTGGGAAATAAAGAATGTAGTTCTATTAAGGATAGGCAGGTAGAGCATCTGTAAGGAGGTGCCATTTAAGACCTACAATTATAAAAATGTCTTAAAATTAGATTATGATGATGGTGCATAACTCTGACTATACTAGAAGTATCTTTGAATTGCTCACTTTAATCAGGTGAATGTTATGATATATGAATTACATATCAATAAAGCTGCAAAAAACTATAACCAGGTGCTGATATCCAGCAGTTATGACCAGAAGTACACCACTTTGTATTTTCTGCTTTTGTGCCTATTGAAAATTCTGTTATATAAATTGGGTAAATTCTCAGTTTTGATCTGAGATTTGGCTCTCCTGGGTGGATTATCACTTGTTCATCTGTGTTACAGATTTTACACTTAAACTGGTGTTTGCTCCTTCATTGTTTCCCACCCTTGTGAGTTTAAACCTTAAAAAAATTCCCCTTGCTATAATTTTGGTACAGTTTAGGAGGGAGGAAACTGAGATCTCATTGTTCAAGGAATAGATATTAGTTTAATCAAATCATTGTAATTCCAGTTGCTGTATATTTTCAATAATCTAAACTTAAGCCAATCAGTGCATTTCCCTAGGTGACCTTCATTAGTAAAGGGTGTCCACATGGCCTAACAACCCAATCATAGTTAACTGAGGTACTTTTAGTTCATAATTGGTAATAAGGTTTTGCTGTGCTCCTATCCAGACTCTCATCTTGAATGGTAATCTCCATCATCCCCACGTGTCAAGGGAGAGACCAGGTGGAGGTAATTGAATCATGGCGGCAGTTTCTCCCATGCTGTTCTCGTGATAGTGAGGGAGTTCTCACGAGATCTGATGGTTTTATAAATGTTTGGCAGTTCCTCCTGCATTTGTTCTCCCTCCTGTCACCTTGTGAAGTAGGTGGTTTGTTTCCCCTTTACCACTCGCTGTGATTGTAGGCCTCCTGAGGCTTCCCCAGTCATGGAGAACTGTGAGTCAATTAAACCTTTTTCCTTTATAAATTTCCCAGTCTCTGGTAGTTCTTTATAGCACCATGAGAACAGACTAATACAACTGGGAAAATTTTCTCTCTCTCTCCTTTCAGATGTGACAAGGAAGACTGCAACCCTATTTGCTTCTGATAACCTTCCTATGACTAAGGTAAGACAGCCTTGGGATAAAGCAAGTTTTGTATGTGGCATAAAAGGGAAAGAGAATGAGCCTGGGCACATCAAATACTTCTGAAGTCTCCTTTACATCTGAACTTATGAAAATGTGAGAACATACATTTCCCAATTGCTTGAGCCAATTTGAGATAGGATTTCGGTATGTTTGTTTGTTTGTTTGGCTTTTTCCACCCCAAGTCCTTTATCTGGTACAAATGGGTTGGAGAGATTAGTAACTGTAATTGGCATTCCTATCGGATGCTGAAACAATGAATTAGAAAGTCAGAGATATGAGAATATTGTCTGGAGAAGGGGGAAAAGTGGAGGTTGGTGCAAAAGGCACCCTGTGTCTCAAGAACCTTAGCAACAGTTAGCCAGTACAGTTTCACGGTTGCAGTAGGTGGGGAAACGGTAAGCATATGTAGTGTTTGGGTTAGAGGGTAGAGAAGAAATGCAGGTGACTAACGTTTATTGAGAATTTAGTTCTTGGCACTGTTTCCATTTCAGATATCTTACTACATTTTTGCCTCTCAACAGCACTAAGAAGTAGATATTTAAAGAGATAGAAACTTGAGACTCTGAGATATTAATATTCCCACAATTACTCAGCTAGTATAAAACTCCTCTCCCATCCACAGTGCCTCTAAGTTCCTTACCATCTATAGCATAGTTTAAGAATTTAGGAAGTCAAAAAAGTACAGAATACATGTTTAAAAGGGGTCCATCAAAGGTGCTAACATGAAGACGATGTATTGTTATCTCCCAACTCTAAGGAATATTTGCTAATTCAGAATAGATTCAGAATAAATCATTCCTGAAGGCTTCAGGGTTTTTGTGCTAATTGTTTTAATGTACTCATAGCAGAACACCCCAGAGATTCTAAATACTTATCTCAGGACTCAGTTATGTGAAAAGTCTCATCACGAAGACCTGTACATGCTAATGCTTGGTAACTCAGGGAAGCCTTCTTACGTGACCAACACCACAAAGCCAGGTGGAAAAGATCCCAGAGGTCTCTGGTGCTTGATGTGTTTCTCTAAGTTTTGCTGAAATAATTTAAAAAATAGATGAAGTGGGAGAATTTAGAGATTATTACTTACATAACATCATAATTTATCTCCTTTGCCAATATCCTCTTCTTCAAAGCAAAGATTTTTAAAGATGAGTGAATAAAGATTGATTATACAAGGTTCTGGGGACGGAGGGTCAAGATGGTATGGTTTGCATTTTGTATCACTTTTTTTCCCCCTCAGAATCATTTTATTTACTTCTAGGAAGCTGGGAGTGTGACTCTAGAACAACACAGATTTAAACTATGTGAGCTCACTTCTAGGCAGATTTTTTTTTTAATCAAAGTTACACCCCATGTGCCTGCCTCTCCTGCCTTCCTTTCCACCACCTCCATATCTCCAAATACAACCTGAGACAGTAAGACCAATGCTTCCTCTTCCTCCTTCTCAGCCTATTCAGTGGAATGATGAGGATAAAGGCCTTTCTGATGATCCACTTCCATTTAATAGTAAATATATTTTATCTTCCTTATGATTTTTAAAATGACACTTTCCTTTCTCTAGATTACTTTATTGTGTGACCACAGTATATAATACATATACAAAAGATATGTTAATTGACTGTTAATGTTATTGGTAAGGCTTCCAGTTAACAGTAGGCTGTTAGTAGTTAAGTTTTTGGGGAGTCAGAAATTGTATGCAGGTTTTCAACTGTGCAGGGGGACAGAGCAGCCCTCAACCCCCGAGTTATTTAAGGGGTCAACTGTACTTCTTCCATAAAATGTCTGACAAAAATAAAAATCTAAAAATATTTACTTTCAAGTTTTTGGGTACTTAATCATTGACATTGTAAGGAGATAAAACTTTCCCTCCAAAGGTTTGATGATTAAGTTTATTAAATAAACTGACAGTGGACAGACTAACAGAAGAAAAGGCATACAAATGTATTATGTGCCTGAGGGCATCAAAGGAAGGAAAAGTGAGTACCCCATAACCTAATAAAATTTAAAAGCTTATATGCCCTCCTCATAGGGAAGGGGGGGCATGTAAGCAACATAGAGAAAGTTAACGATTTTGGGGGAAGATAAATAGGTAATAGTTTGTGACAAAGATTGGTTTGTGACGCTGACCTCCAAACTCTTCTCTTGTGATACAATTAGTCTTCTCTGGTTGAGATTCCTGGGGAGGACACTCATGACAATTGTGGTTTTTGGAGGATCTATCTTTAGGCAGCTAAAGGAAGTTCAGAGAAAGCCCCTTCCTATACTTCTCAGGAGAAAAAAGAGGTAAGAGGCTTTGGTTCTCTTTTAGTTCCAAGCACTTGGTATGTCAAAGCACCATACTTAGGGGTATTGTTTTCTGAGTCCTAACAACATTGAATATTTTTTTGCAAATGAATTATCTGATGTGTTTCCATTCTGGTGTCCTATTTTTAAGAACATCTTCTTAATACGTTATTTTCTTTCAAAAACTTCATGGTGCAATTGCATGATGAATTAACAATAAAATGTTTCTCCCTGATATATATGTTTGTTGCTGTTGTTGAGATGGGGTCTCACTCTGTTGCCCAGGCTGAACTTGAACTCCTGGCCTCAAGCAATCCTCCAACTTTGGCCTCCCAAAGTATTGGGATTACAGGCATGAGTCACTGTGCCCAGCCTCCTTGACCTTTTTTATAAGGAGCATTAGTCGAATTTAATTTTGAATGCACTGGAAAGTTGTCCTAATTAATTCGGATTAAATATTGCCTGATCATATATAAATAACCTCTTACTATGTTTGAATTATGTTAAAAACTTACTAGAAGTAAATCATGGTTTATTAGATAAAAAAGTAGTATGATGTCAAAATAACATAAAACAACTACAAAACAGATTTTAATTCTGATTTATATGTGCTTTTTTAATATACTGGGAGTAGGTACTTAGCAATTTTTGGCCCTCTGGAATAAAATATAATAATTCATTTAATCACATGCTAGTTTTTATTGAGGTCTAGAAAATGTAAAGTACTTGATCGATTGATTTTACTTTTAAAATTGGTTCTTTTTAAGTGCTCAGAGTTTAAAATATTACTATCTGCGATGATAAAAACAGGTCTTGCCATCTTGATATTGATTGTTTCAGTGGAAGTGGGTAGTGTCTTGTAGGTTACTGAAAATGAGGCAATAGCAAGGAATACTTGCCCTCAAAGGATACAGACGGTTGTAAATCCTCCCAGGGGTGCACTCAACATATCCATCTGTTAAAAGTCTGCTTCCACCCTGACCTCCCTAAGGGGCCCAACGGTTGTGATGTTTCTGTGTGGGAATTGTATTCCATCTTCCTTTCTGATGGCTCCTCCCCTTCCCTTGGCCACTTCAGATAGAGGTGCAGGACATTGCTGAAGTGAGCATGCTCACTAGTTGGTACAGCTCACTAGTTGGTATAGAGAATTTGAACAAAATTTTAAGATTCATTTTTCCTATTGCTAAAGTCACATTTAGATCATGAGGATCTTCTTCCTTTTTTTATTTTCTCCCTTATTATTTTTATTATCTTCTCATATTCCTCTCCACCTCATTGCACCTTTCCTCTTTAATTTCCTTGAAATTACTTGGTAAGGCAGTTGGTACATGGAATATATATTTTACAATAAAATTATAAATGGTGGTTAAATTCTATACTAGCTCATACATGGATTTTTTCAATGTTTTTTGAAAGTAAGCCTTATTTAGTTAGACTAGAAAATTAATTATATGCAAATATATATATATCCCAGTTACCAGCTGGCCAGTAATTTTAGGTATATGGACATCCTAGAAAGTGCTAGTTCCATGGGGCAGTAAGTATCTTTTTCAAATATGAGTAAACTGTCTTAAGCAAAGGAGAGAAGGAATTGAGAAAAATGCTGAAAATAAAAGGAGGTAATATTTTTAGGTTGAATGATACATTAGTAGATGGTGTTTAAAGTCTTCAGAATGTATTGCCTATGTAACTGTAATAACCTCCTTAGTAGTGCTGCTGAAATATTAATTATAAAATATTATAATACTAGTAAACTAAACAGAAAACATTTAATTAAAAAGTTTTCAAAGAATTTTAATGTTTGTATTTTATATTTCATTGGTTGTCATTTTAACTTAGTTTTAGGGTTCACTATAACTTCTAATTTAATTCTGAGGTTCTAATTTGTTATACCTTTTCCCCCACTTAATTTGATTTACAAATAAAAGTCCATGAAGGAAATTTTACCAATAAGTCTTTCGCTGAAGAAATAGAGAAAAAAGAAGAGTAATTTCTTAAGTAAATTATTTCCATCATTAATTGAGAGACAATTTTTAAAAATTCTGCTAGGCTAGTAATTTTCTTCTTCTCCATTTGTGTTACCTATCATATTACTACCATCTTTTCATGTCTCCTGGGCTAGAGATTCAGAGATGTTATGTGGTGATCTGGTCACCACATAATGTTAAAATTTTAGCATGTAAAACTAAAAATTTTTAACTTTTTCTACAACTGAACTTCATTTTTATTCTGAGCAACTATTTCCCTAGAGTGGCAGAAAACTATTCTCTGACTAGGGTGTCTCTTTTTCTGCTGAATCTAAGTTCTTGAAGGCTTCTACAAGTGCCTAGTGCTAGTGGTGAGGTGGATTTATCTGACTTACTGTCCCATCTGGCAGAGTTACATCTGCGGTCATACCCATCCTGTTGGGTAACTGGTCACTGGCACAAGCAAGTTACCTGACAAAGTCCCAAGCTCTTGTTTGGAAGGCCCTTGCCAGCCCACCACTTCTCTCTCCTACTTTTCTGTACTCTTGGACACATGGGAATCATTCAGCTGCTTTTGCCGGGACTGAGTCATGATGAACCCTTGCAGTTGATTAAGAGCTTGTTGGTCTTGCGAGGCCATGCTTCTATTTCTGATCTGCAGATTGTCTACGTTCTTTTACCTAGGAAAAGGCCCACAGGTTCTTGGAAGTTCTTGGGACAGCCACAATGCAGGGTCCATTTATTAGGGACCAATGTCTAGGTTCCAATAGACAATACTCTAACTTTCTCTTGTCGCAGTCCAGGGGAATCTTGGGTATGTTTGCATGATGGAGTATGGGAGGGGTATAGCCTGATTTTTCTCTTCCTGATTTCTTCCAAATCTATTTACTTTTCTTCCCCAAGTTTTGAGTTTCTCACGCCTCAGGTTTTTGAAATTCCAGCAAAGGACAATCTAACTGGCTGAATGAGAGGAGCGGGAAGAAGAAAGGGCCAAAAGATGACAGAAAATGTGAGTGGAGACCAATGTTATTTCAAAAAGTATCCCACCATTTATCATTAATTCATTCCCCTCACTGACCATATCTAGTCAGTCATGTTCCTATAGATATGAACACTATTACCTCTCTTGGATTCATTCTGTCCATTGCAAGGCAGATTTAGGGAAACCTTCAGTGGCTTCACATTTTCTTCAGAATAAACTAAACTTCTCAGAGCAGCATTGAAATTTCTCCAAAATTAGATACTAAACTAGAACATTTGTTTCAGCTTTTCCTACATCCTACCCACCTAACACTTTATACTCTCCCATTTTTGGAAAATGTCATTCGTATATTTGTATCTTTGCTCATGCTAATCTCTTTACCTAAAACTGTTTGTTGCCTTTTAAAAACTACTTAATATCTACCATGCAAGGCCCAGGCCAAATGCTCCCTCATCCAAGAAGCCTCCTTAAGTTTCCTGAGGAAAAAACTGCTTTATTTTTCCCTTCAAGTTTCCTAGCTTTTTTGTGAGTGTGGAAGTGGATTCTTCCTTGATTAAAATTATTTGTTTAAATGTTCAATATCTCACTAGATTTGAACACCTCAAATGGAAAAATCATGTATCATTCTAACATTTAACAAGATTTCTAATGTTTTTCTCTTAATTGTACATTGCCCTTTCAGATGTTCTAAAATGGCCAAAATAGCAGTGACTCCTATTTTGTAACTTGGTGATTCTTAATACAGTTTCCATTTAATGGTCTAAGATTAGGAGACCACAAGTCCCTGGAACAACAGGAGCAAATGTGAGTGTCCTAGATAAACCAGGCCATATGGTCACTCTATGTGAATCGGTTGTTCTTTTTAAAGGGATGACAAGTAGCATAGGGGGAAGGGAAGAGAAAGGCATATTCCTTTCTTACAAAGGCAATGCCTGCAAGTTGTCCTCATAATTTTCATTATATCCTAAAAGACAGAATGTAGTCACATGGCCACATTTAACTGCAAAGGAAGCTGGAAACATATGGCTAGGTGCCATGTTTCTAGTTAAACTCAGGGTTTATTAGTAACAAGGTAGGGAGACTAGGTATGGTGGGCAGCCAGTAGTTTCTGCTAGACAGAATGAATTTGAGCATTTCCTTTATTCCTGAGATAGTATATAACTAAAATTTCTACAAACTCACAGAATGGAATGCTTTATTTTGGGATACCAGGGAAATGTATTTTTTTCACACTATTTAATAACAAGTAGATCATTTCCCTTTCAAGACAAGGTATATAATATAAATTTTGGAGGAAAATGTTTTTAGAAAGCAGCTCAGAGAATGTAATATGTTTGTCTTTTGAGTATAGTTTTGTTATGCAGTTAATTGAAAGATGATATTCAACAGATGGTCTCAGTAAATACAGTTTAGAGGAAATTGGTGAGGAAAACTGACTGTTAAACTGAGGGTTCTACATCAAAGAATTACCAACTTGCTCTTCCAGCTCTGCTCTGGTAGATCTGATATAAGAGAGCGAGCTTCGCTGCTTTTCATACTGTCATTATGTCAAGGAGGACTAAGTCTTCAGCTTCCTTCATTAATTAGCCATGCCATCCAGTGGGCAAACCCAGCTTAGAGAAATTTAGCCGTAGGCACCCATGGTGTGTTCACAGCAGGAAGGTGTAGGCCAGTGTGTCTCCAAGTGGTTTCTCTGAAGATTTCACAGGAGGTGAAAATCTCCCTTACAGATCTATCTCTTTAATCAGTGGTGACCTCAATATGTCATCCCACATTTTTTGAAAAGAATCTGAAGTAGAAGCGCTATTCCTTAAATTTGAACGTATACTCTTTCCTCTTTCTGCAACCCCCAATTTTGCTATCAGTCATGGTTGCTAATATCCCTGCTGTCTTCAGCAGAGCTGCCAACTCTGTCAGTTTCTGAAATATTGTTTATGCAGGAGCAATTTATTTTTTAGGGAGATGAAAAGCAGATTGCAGAAGCAGTCTATTGCCAACTTGTTGGAATGTATGTATTCTAGTTCAGAACACTTCAATATAACTATTGAATTATTATTTATGTTGATTGGTAAAGTGCTTCTCAAATAATTGATTCATAAAACAGTCTATGCTTGATATAATTAACAATGTTTCCTTATTTGTGTTTTTAAGATATTATGTTATTCAAAATATTGGACATATGGAGGATGAATTGTAACAATGCCTCAGTGTGACATTTTTCACATATATGCTATGCGTAATTTTTGTGGAGAAGCATATTTTTACTGTATTTTCTCATTTAAAATAGTTAATCATTTGTTTCAAAACTTTTTACATTTGCTGCTATTTAAAAAAATACTTGTGGGAATGCAGGTATGGCAAAAATAGCTCTTGTTTTATTTAGTGCTGTTATTTCTAAGAAAAGGCAAACAATTATAAACATTTCTACTTAGAACATGTTGAGTGTTGTAGGGAAGAAAATATACTTAAAAGTGGACTTTGTAAGGAACGCTTATACACTGTTGGTGGCAGTATAAATTAGTTCAGCCACTGTGGAAGACAGAAATACCATTCCACCCAGCAATCCCATTACTGGGTATATTCCCAAAGGAATATAAATCATTTTATTAGAGACACACGCACGCACATTTTCATTGCAGCACTTCACAATAGCAAAGGCATGGAATCAACCTAAATGGCAATCAATTTTAGACTGGATAAAGAAAATATGGTACATTTACACCATGGAATACTGTGCAGCCATAAAGAACGAGATCATGTCCTTTGCATGGACATGGATAAAGCTGGAGCCCATTATCCTTAGCAAACTAACACAAGAACAGAAAACCAAATACTGTGTGTTCTCATTTATAAGTGGGAGCTAAATGATGAGAACACATAGACACATAGAGGGGAATAACATACACTGGGACCTTTTTGGAGGGTGGGGGGGTGAGAGGATCAGGAAATTAACTAATGGGTACTAGGCTTAATATAGGAGTGATGAAATAATCGGTACAACCAACCCTCATGACACAAGTTTACCTATATAACAAACCTGAAATCGTATCCCTGAACTTAAAAGTTTAAAAAAGTAGACTTTCTGCCTTTCATTTTTTTCTTTCTTTTTGAATCTCACACTGCATTCTAACTTTCTATCTCTCCCTTTTATTCTCTCCCTTCCCTTACTTTTTTTAAAAAAAGAATGTCTAATCTTTTTAAACTCCTCTATTCTCTCTCCCTCTCTCCCTCTCTCCCTCTCTCCCTCCCTCCCTCCCTCCCTCCCTCCCTCTCTCTCTCCCTTCCTCTCTCCCTCCCTCTCTCCCTCCCTCTCTCCCTCCCTCTCTCCCTCCCTCTCTCCCTCCCTCTCTCCCTCCCTCTCTCCCTCCCTCTCTCCCTCCCTCTCTCCCTCTTGTAGAACTTAGGGAGGTTCTAAGTTATTTTTCTCTTCCAGCATTGATTATCCTGAGAAGTGATTCCCTCACTCTATTATTCAATACTTAGGAAATCCAAAATGTTAATGAGTTTTAACCTGGGTGGCAGAACTGGAAAGTCAGTGACTTTCTAGCTCATTCTCATTCACTATTACACTCTTCTCTCTATTAGACATTTTATAAACAGATTAATATCAAAAATCATTATAAATTTTCTTGAGAGAAGAAAAACAACAGCCAGGGCCTTGTATTTCATAACAGCAGTTATTATTTCTGCTTCCAGGAATAGTGACCATTGTTCAGTCTGACCTCTATTAACTTGTTGAATAATTCTATTGAAAAGTTATGTTTTTTATTTCTTGACTCAAAATGCAATTAACCTACATGCTATTTGAGAATAAACCTCTATTTTTCATTGAGATTATACCAAATGGTAAAGTATTTGGTTCTTCTTTCTCTCTCTGGATATAATGAGAAAAGCATTCTTTTTGGTTTTTAAAGTAAAAGTGTTTTTAAGAAATAGTAAAAGGAATAAAGTAACTGCTTGAATAAAAGACATAACTCAAACATTTCAGAAAGTAGTTTTCAGTCTTAGTTTTTGCCTTAGGTTTCCTCAGGATTGCATAGTAATCATCACTGTAGTTACAAAGAACTAGTTACAGTTGGGTCTATGTGGCTGTAATTCTTACTGATTTTTTAAAATACAGAATTTTATATATACTGAGGAATTTATGTATGAAATAAAATAAGTGTCTTGTAATGTTCACCATTTGGTTTTTTATTGGTTGTTTTATTTGCCATGTAAAACATCTCCCTGTATTTGCAAGCAATATCTTTAGCAATGGTATGCAGATCACTTTATTACATATGATATAATTTAGTGTCTGCATTTGTTCATGAATCAAAAACATGATTAAATAGCTATTAAAAAGAATACATTCATTCTTATTTTTCTGACTATGTATTTCACATTATTTTACTCATTTTTCTGACCACAAATTATTTTATTTCAAATGGTCATTTTAGACATTTACAAAATCAGTAGCATCTACTAATGGTAGAAAGAGCTAGGTGAAATTACCATTTTATATTTTCATATCAGATAGTGTGCAGTGCTTCCTGATCATGTATTGTGTATGCTATGAAATAAAGTTTGGGATGGATGATAATGAGACTACTGTAAAAATAAACATGAGCGTAGTAATCATGCTGTTTTTTGAAAGTGAGACTTATTTAGACTTAAATTGATTCTGTGCATATATATGTATATCAGTTACTGGCTGGCTAGTAATTTTAGGTACATGGACATCTCAGAAAGTGTCATTCCTGTGGGGTAGTAAGTAACTTGGTCAAATATCTGAGTAAACTCTTAAGCAAAGGAGAGAAGGAATTGAAGAAGATGCTCCAAATAAAATGAGATAAGTTTTCTAGGATTAATTATACATTAGTAGTGGGCATTTGTTAAGGTCCTTGGAATTTATTGCTTATGTAACTACAATAACCTCCTAAACTAGTTTATCTGCCCACAGTCTGCCCCCTCCAATACATTCTTCACATAAATTTTGTCCTTGAATGCAAACCGATGATAACGTGCCCTTATTTTGAATCTCTCATTTATTCACTTTCACCTGTAAGATCGTCTATGCTTCTTGGTGTGATGTTTGAGGACCCCTGTGTCTAGTCCTGGTTAATAGCATTTATTATCAGTTTTACCCTGAGTGGCTCACCCTCTCTGTCCAGTCTACTGAATAACTCAATTTGCTTGGATGCTCCAGGCTTTCCCTTGCCTCTGAGCTTTTAATGTGTCTCTTCTTCCATCTCAGACTCTGTCACTGATGTTTGCTATGCTCTTGTGCTTCTGGGCCAAGCTGTAAGTATTAACATTTCTGGGAAGACTTCTCCAATTCTAAACCTACAAAATACCTGGGCTAGGAGTCCGTATACCCTTCCAAATACTCTGTGCATGATGCTACCATATCACTCATTTACTTGTCTGTCTCACCACTAGACTGAATGACTGAGGCTGACTAAATGTGTATCATGGTTATCAACCAAAATGGTGTTGAGATTCCAACAAATTGGCTTCTTTCAGAAGATACATTGGGAAGTCTTTTCCTCCTAGTCTCAGAGACATTCTAGTAGATAGGGGCTATTTTTCACCTTACTACTCTTCTTTGGTATCAAGGTTGGTTATCAATCATTTCTGGATTTACTCTGAGTCACTACAAAAGGAAAAAGATTATTTTCCTGTGGATATAAGTTATTCTATACTATATAGATGGCAATGATAACTATAGTCTGTTTTACTGGAGAAAACAATTAGTCTCTTTACAACAAAGGCATGAATGAATAAATGGATTAATAAATGCCTTAGGGAATCTCTGAATTGTTACATTGATTTGAATATCCACATCCTATCAGAAACCTATTCAGTTCTGTCTTGAATATATAAAAGTTACATTAATTATCATGATATCTTTAATGTCCATTCATTCATTTAATTTTATTCATTGATCACACAATTATTGACTGCTTACTATGTGCCAAGAACTGTGCTAGGTACTGACAGTGACTAAAACATGATCTCTGCTCTCAGAGAACTTGTACATGTTGTGGTAGAAGCTTCATCTCCCTTCAAAGGACTGGAATGTAATTAAAATGATCTGATAATAATGGTTCTGAGAAGTGATTTATATTTTTACAGAAGAGCTATTTTGGAAATTTGTTGAATAAATAAGATAGGAACTTAAAATTTTCAATTTGAAAACAAAATTAAGGATAACCAATTACCAATAAACAACGTACTACATTCACTTTGATAGTATAATGGCAAAAGCTATGTCCTATTTTCCTATTGATAAATAAAAATATACCCTGAAAAAGAACTTCTACAGAAAAAAAAGTTAAACTTCATTCTCGCTTATTTTTTAATAGCTTCATATTTCACATGGTACCACAGGCTATTACAGTGGTGACATTCAATAAATCTGAGGCAGCAATAGAAATAATTAACAATCTATTCATATAAATGATGATAAAATACTTTGGGAGGCCGAGGTGGGCAGATCACGAGGTCAGGAGTTCAAGACCAGCCTGATCAACATGGTGAAGCCCTGTCTCTACTAAAATTACAAAAATTAGCCAGGCGTGATGGTGTGTGCCTGTAATCCCAGCTACTCAGGAGGCTGAGGCAGGAGAATCACTTGAACCTGGGAGGTGGAGGTTGCAGTGAGCTGAGATTGCTCCACTGCACTCCAGTCTAGGCGACAGAGTGAGACTTGGTCTCAAAAAAAAAAAAAAAACCATAATCTGATTGCGTAATAATAGAAAATAAAATGGTATGAGCTGGGTGTGGTGGTGTGAGCCTATAGTCCCAGCTACTTGGGAGGCATGGTATGAAGACAGTGACAAATGAAGAAAGAATGACATGTGCCTTGTATTTCCAATTTTTATTTTTGAATGTTTGAATTTCTTTAAAATAGTTACATTTAGTTCTAGGAAATATATTTAAAAATTTTTGTGGGTAAAAAATGTAGGTTTTCATTTACCAAAGTCTAGAGAAAACATGCTTTGCTTTTTGACTCATTTTGCTCACAATGCAAAGTTCCTAAATATTGGATGAGTTAGAATTCAGAAAGTAACCTTAAAATCCTGGCCCTTTCTTACATCGGTTTGTGATATTTTCTTTCCACTTGATATATAAAGAGAAGAAACATGTATGAATTCATTCTCACCGCTGCATTTATGATCCTGATTGAGTTTTGAAAATTTCAGACCCAGCTTAATTCTTTTGTCACTGGGAAAGATTTTTGGGTCTGTTTTTGATTTTCTACTTTTTATAAGCTATTAACCTCTTCTATTAAACTACAGGAAGGATGGGGGCAAGAGGAGAGTGTTGGGAACAAGAAGGGGCACGGGGTGGGAAGAGGTTTGAACTGAGGTTATGGACAAGATTCTGGGCTTCAAGTGTTTTCTCAGTTGCTGTTCAACAAGCCCTCAAGAAGGACATTGTGCTTCTTTGACAAAAAGTGCAGATTGATGTCTTTCTGTGAATGCTGTGCTTTGTAATAGGCCCCGATGGTTGGTTAAAGGTATCTGGGTTTCTAAAGAGACTGTTTGATTTGAAGCCAGCGGAGTCATGGGAGTGGATCGTAGTTGCCACTTATGTATAGCCTTGGAAGAAACTTAGTTCCAAGGATTCTGAAATATGAGTTGGTTCATGAGGGTTGCTTGCAAAAGATTTCCTGAACGAATTTGAATGGTCTCTGTCAAAGGAGTTGGGCCCTGTGGATCCGTTAACAGAAAACTGCACAGTTGCATAGTGATTTGGGTAGACTGATATATAAAGGAAAGTGAAAAGAATCATGGGCACTTGTAAGAACAAGATTATTATACAGTCCCTTTGTTTCTGCAGCAGTGTCAGCTGGTATCAGGTTTCTTATTATCTCTGATGCTAAGAAGCCTCCAGAGAGGTTGTGTGGAATAATCTGTATTGCAAGTAGTTTCTTTTCTTTAAAAAGAGAAGATTTTATAGAGAAATATGTGAAAGGATATATATCACACTTTGATCACTAATTGCCTTGCTAGTGGGGTGGTAGTGGGAATATAAAGGAGTTGGGGTGGTGATGGTGACAAGAAGATCTTAAGCTTTTTTAATTTATGCATTTCTTATGGGAATACCAAGAATACTAATTAAAACTGAAAACAAAAATAACAGGTATTTTTCTTCCAAGAAGATTTATTTTCAAGTTTATTATTGGGATTATACATCCTTGACTGTTTGAAAACAGTGGGATACAGAAATATATAGATATAACAATTTAAAGAAACTGTCTTCTCAATGAATGGAACAGAGCCATCTGTGGAGTGCTAGCATTCCAGCAAGTTCTCAGTGCTCTGTAGTCTTGTCTTTTGGGTTGTTACTTCATTCTTGAGCGCAGGGAAAAGGAACAGATATCATTGTTTCCATTTTAGAAAGGGAAATTTCAAGATGGAAAGTTGCCCACGGAGAATAGTTGAATAAGTTTTGAAACATTCACATAATGCATTAAAAAAGATGGATATGTTTTGCAAAAATGTCCACAATATGCTGTTAAATTTAAAAAGTGGATTAAAAATGTCACATACACTCACAAACATGCATAGAAACACTATTGTGATAAAAAGGATTATATGTGTGATTGGATTATAAATGATTTCCACTTGTTTTAATGTTGTAAAATTTAACTTATAGAAAAGTATAATACACATATATACCTACATACACTCATATGCATTAGTCCATCCTTACACTGCTATAAAGAACTACCTGAGACTGGGTAATTTATGAAGAAAAGTTTTGACTCAGTTCTACGTGCTTAACAGAATGCATGACTGAGAAGCCTCAGGAAACTTACAATCATGATGAAAGGCAAAAGGTAAGCCTTATTCACGTGGTGGCAGGAGAGAGAAAGCTAAGAAAGCTACACACTTTTAGGCCATCAAATCTCAATGAGAACCCACTCATTATGAGAATAGCAAGGGTGAAACCACCCTCTTGATCCAATCATCTCCCACCAGGGCCCACCTTCACGTGGGGACTACAATTCGGCATGAGATTTGGGTGGGGATACAGAGCAAAACCATATCAACATACATATGCACACACCATATATATATTTAAATTATCAAAAGGCTTGTGTGCCCACCGAGGGTTAGGTCTTTCTCCAAATGCATCTCTCAGGATGCTCTCATCCTGTCCTCTCTTTTCCAGGTAGCCACTGTCTTTTGCCTGACTCATTCCTTGGCTTTAAAAAATGATTTACTTTCTATGTGTTTTCTCTAAACAGTATATTGCTTGGTGTGGAAAAACTGAGCAGTGAGCACAAATCTATTACCTTTAGATGAAGACTCCTGGGAGAAGATAAAGTGAGCAGTCTCTGATTCATTGGCTTCAGGCACCGTTACCCTTTCCAAGAGTGCCTTCTTGGAGAAGTCAGCCTACAAAGTTCTGACTGAGGCCCTCTCAGCAATCAGGGTATCCAGCAGGACTGATATTGAATACCCAATAGCCATGTAGTGAGAGAGAGGGTTACGTTCTGTTTCCTTTTAAGGTCGCCGGCTTGCTTTGCAGTTCTCAAGCTTATCCAAAGACAAAACGTTTTGTGCAGTGAGTGAAGTTGGCTGCTTCAGAACACAGGGCATTTAAAGGAGAGTAGGAGAGCATCAGCATATAATCAAGGCTAAAAGGGCAAATGTGTAAGAATCTCTGCTAGCCTGATCCTAGCACCTGTCCTTAGGGAAAATAGAAATATTTAATTAGGACTATTTGACATCTGTTTCTTAAGTGATACTTTTCCAGCCTGTGCTGCTTGTGGTACAGGTCTGTGCATGATTGACACCCTGGGATTATTCTCTTCTCTATCTTGAGGATTTTTCTGGCCTTTTGCCTCTTTCCTGGGCTCCTGTTTTCTAATACTTAAGTCTTTTTATTTGCTTACTTACCCTTTCTTATTTTATTAGTATATACCCGTTAGTAGCTTTTCGTGAATGGGTGGGTGGAATATATACTTTTAGAATGTATTTCTGAAATGTCTTTACTTAACAGATAATTTGGCTCAGTATAGTATTCTATTTTAGAAATTATTATTCTTTTGAATTTTGAGGTATTTCTTCAGTCATCTTGCCTTCAGGGTTGCTGTTGAGAACTGCAAAGCCATTCTGATTCCTTGTACTGTCCATTTGATGGAGTCTTCCCCATTCTTTCTCACGGTTCTGCTAACAAGTAGAATTTTCTTTGTCATCATTTTTCTGAAAAAACAAAACAAAACAAAAAAACAAGTTATGTTTTAGAATAAGCATCTTTTGACCTGCCGTGCTGGGCACTCAGTGTGCTATTTCAATCTGGCATTTTAGGTTGAATGATGTTGGTCATTTCCATTCTTCCTCTTTCTTTGTTCTCTCTTTTTGGAAAACTTATTTGGATGCAGCATCTCAGGAACTGTTCCTCCTAATTCTCTTATCTTTTGAAGCTATTTTTCATTTCTTGGTCTTTGTTCTACTTTCTAGAAAAGTTTCCTCTTCTTGACCTATTAATATTTACATTGAGTTTTCATTTCAGCCATCGTGCTTTTTAAAATTTTCATGAGTACTTTTTTTCTACTGGATTATCTGTCTGTCTATCTATCTATCTATCTATCTATCTATCTATCTATCTATCTATCTAATCTATCTATCTATCATCTATCTTTATTATACTTTAAGTTCTAGGCTACATGGGCACAACTTGCAGGTTTGTTACATATGTATACATGTGCCCTGCTGGTGTGCTGCACCCATTAACTCTTCATTTACGTTAGATATTTCTCCTAATGTTATCCCTCCCCTCTTCCCCAACCCCACGACAGGTCTTGGTGTGTGATGTTCCCCACCCTGTGTCCAAGTGTTAGTATGTAGCCATAAAAAAGGATGAGTTCATGTCCTTTGTAGGACATAGATGAAGCTGGAAACCATCATTCTGAGCAAACTATCGCAGGGACAGAAAACCAAACACCACATGTTCTCACTCATAGGTGGGAATTGATCAATGAGAACGCTTGGATCTTCTTTTTATAGTGTCCAATTTGTACTGCAGTATCTTCTTACATGTCTTTGAGAATGTAAATGAAAATAATAATTTAAGATTTTCTTCTCCTGTCAAGTTTCCTCCTGTTTTCTTCAAGTCATTTTTAAATGTAAGTTTGTTTGGTTTCAGCCTTCCAGATTAGAGCTTTTCCTCAGATGTCTGATCATCCTTGAGTACGTGCTAATGATTAAGATGACCATCCCCCCCTTTCTCCCACCATGTATAGGCCTGGTGAACGTTATGCTTTATTGTAGGGAGACTTGAGTGGGCTGTTTGTTGGGGCAATCTCTTATGACAGTATCTCTGGTTTTTCCTCTTGTGGTGGTCAGATTATATAGAAAAAAGCCTTCCATCAGTTGTTGGGATTCTGGAAGTGAAGCTATTTTTGCTTTTACAATTGGGAATGAATACGGACACAGTTTGAAATTATTAATAGGCACTTATATTCTTAACTGTGCATAGCATCCCTCCAGCCAGAGAACCTCAGATATTATATCCAGAAATTGAAGCTGAGTTGGGGTGAGGGAAGTTGCCCAGAAACAAGGATTAGAAGATCTAATTACCAATCTTACTGCTTCGCAGTTTTTCTACAGTCCTTTTGATTATAGTCCCATTTCCTTATTTCTTCCCTGGTTCCAGAGCTATTGAATGATACAAGATCCTAAACTTGTAGGGTTTCTGTGATCTAAATAAGGCTGTTTCAAAATTTTCTCCTCAGTTGGCTTGGGACTTAGCTTTCTTCCATCACCAAGTCAGTTACTACACATCCATCTCCTTTGAACCATCTACTGTTTTATTGCTGTCCTCTTAACTCTGTCCTTATGTGTTTAAGTCTTTAAAAAAGATGCCTTTTACTCTGGTTTTAGTGAAGTTTGGGGAGAAAGCAAATTTCAGTGGATGATTTTCACCCTTGTAAACCAGAGTAACTTCTAAAAGTTTTCTGTACTTATGTATATGTTTAACAATTAATATATCTAATGCTACTAAAGCCATGTTTATTTTGACAAAAATGTCAAAATAAATGTTATGATAATAAGAAAAAAGGAACCAGACATTTTTGTGTCCTTCTAATATCTACACAAAAAAATTGAGAAAAGTAGAAATTTTCCAAATTCCTGATGGACTAGTTAAATCTGTCCATCTGACAGATCTACGGGTGGCGAAGGCAGAAGAATCACACGAGCCTGGGAGTTGGAGACTGCAGTGAGCTGAGATCACGCCACTGCACTACTCCAGCCTGAAAGACAGAGCAAGACTGTCTCAAAAAGGAAAGAAGGAGACCGGTATAGTTGTGGGTGACCTGTACAGTAAATGTACCAACTGACATAAGACATGTGTGCTTATAATAGTTAAATAAATGTATAGATGTAATGATATACACATATATTTCCGAGAACAGGTAGTATCATGAAAGTAAAGAATGGACTTGTAGAATGAGCTTATAGGAAGCTAAACCAAATCCAGGAGTAGAGACTTAGAGACTCGATGTGCAGCTCTTGATCTTGCTGGCCTGCAAAGTATACACTTTCTGTCTGTGGATTAGGGTTATTCTTTCCAGCACACACTCTACTTCCTCATATAATCCCATATCCCATTGCTTCAGATCTTTTCTGCCTGACCTTTTGGAAATCAATGTTGCTAAGATCTCTAGAGCTGTCAGTGATTTAATGTATTACTATTTGTGGCTTACAGATTTGGAAATTTCCAGGGATTTCCTGGAAATGACACTTTAATATTATCTCCAGTAATACTCATGTCAGGAGGCAATATGGGAGGGGCTTAAAATGGGCTAACCTGTGTTGTGAGGACTAATTCCAACAGGTCTAGAATTAGACTTCTGTCTGAATGGATTAAAATATGTACCTCAATAGCACTGACCCCTAGTAAGGCATAAAACATTGACTCACAGTATTGTTTTGTAATTAAGGGACAGTATTCAGGGAGGTTTATACCAGCTTGTCAGCATTTTTTGTTGATAACAGTGAGATTCATGATTTCTTCCCAGGGAATTCTGCCCTTGAGTCTGCATATTCCACAATTTATGTATTGTACTGATTATAACTGTTTGGAGAGTTTCCAGCTTGGAACTATTATGAAAGTACTACTCTGAACATTCTAGTACATGTATTTTGGTGAATAAACGTGTTTATTTTTGTTGGATATATACTTAGAAGGAGAAGTGTTTGGTAATAAGATAGGCATGTTTTCAGCATTAACAGATGTTGCCAAAGAGTTTTCTGAGGTGGTTGTACCAATTTACACTTCCATGCAGATTATCTTTAGATGGTTAGAAAATATTGCAGACTTCTTTGGCAAATGAGAAAACTCCTTTCTTGATGACTCTTTCTATATATAAACTAAATATTTTTTTAATTTTTATAGGTTCACGTGCACATTTGTTATATAGATATGTTGAATAATGGTGAGCATTGGCTTCTAGTGTGCCTATCACTTGAATAGTGAACATTATACCCAGTAGGTAATGTTTCAGCACTCACCCTCCCAATGCTACCTCCTTCCTTGTGAAGTCGCCATTGTGTATTATTGCCTTCTGTATGTCCATGTGTAACCATTATTTAGCTCCCTCTTATAAGTGAGAACATGTAGTATGTAATATTCTGTTTCTGAGTTATTTCACTTAGGATGATGGCCTCTAGCCTCATCCATGTTTCTGCAAAAGGCATGATTTTATTCTGTTTTGTTGCTGCATTGTATTCCATGGTGTATCTATATCACATATTCTTTATCCAGTCATCCACTGAGGGAATCTTAGGCTGATTCCATGGCTTTGCTATTGTGAATAGTGCTTCAACAAACACATGAGTGCTGATGTCTTTTTGTTATAATGATTTCTTTTCCTTTGAGGAGATACTTAGCAGGGGGTTTGCTGGGCCTAATAGTTACATTTTTAGTTCTTTGAGAAATCTCCATATTGTTTTCCATAGACGTTGTATAAATTTACATTCCCCAAAACAGTGTATAAGTGTTCCCTTTTCTGTGCATTCTCATCAACATCTATGGTTTTTTGATGTCTCAATTATAGCTGTTCTGACTGGTGTGAGATGGTATCTCATTTTGGTTTTAATTTGCATTTCTCTGATTAGTGATGTTCATCATTTTTTCATATATTTGTTGGCTGCTTGTGTGTTGTCTTTTGAGCCCAAATAGCCAAAGCAATCCTAAGCAGAAATAACAAAGATGAAGGAATCATATTACCTGACTTCAACTTATGCTAAAAAGCTATAGTAACCAAAGTAGCATGGTACTGGTATAAAAATAGGCACATAGATCCATGGAACAGGGCAGAGAATTCAAATAAAGCCACATACCTATAGCCAACTGGATCTTCAACAAAGTCAACAAAAATATACAGTGGGGAAAGGACTCCCTATTCAATAAATGGTACTGGGAAAAATGGATAGCCATATACAGAAGAATGAAGCTGAACCCCTATCTCTCACCATGTAGAACAATTAACTCAAGATGGATTAAAGACTTAAATGTAAAACCTAAAACCATAAACATCCTAGAAGAAAATCTAGATAAAGCTTTTCTGGACATTGGCCTAGGCAAATTTTGACTAAGACTCAAAAGCAAATGCAACAACAGCAAAAATAGACAAATAATACTGAAACTGAAAAGCTTCTCCACAGCAAAAGAAATAATAGTTTAAACAGACAACCTACAGAATGAGAAAAAATATTTGCAAACTACTATCTCCAACAAAGGACTAAGATCCAGAATCTACAAGGAACTCAACTCAAAAACTAAAAGGCAAATAACCTTATTCAAAAGTGGACAAAAGACATTAACAGACATTTCTTAAATTAACTAATTATTTTAAGTAGTACTTAACTATGGGTTTTACCTGATGGAAGACACTAGCTTATTTAAATGATTTCTATGACTCATTTACTTTTCTTAACTGAATCTTATTAATGATTTATGTGTCCAAATTCTTTTACCATTCTATTCATTTTAGAAAACATAATTACTAGAAGAAGGTACAATATAATCTTGCAACTGTTCATTGCTGTAGATTTTTGTGATCAAAATTGGTAAAATCCTAGTCTGTAAACTATTTTGGAATCTTCTGGTTATTGTAGATTTACAAAGTTTTAAACGTTTCCCCTCCACCCCCCTTACATTAGCTCTTTTGTAAATTCCCATGAGAGAGAGAATAAAGAAACTTCCACAGAGCCATGGCATCTTATTTTTCAAAGAGAAGCATGATTAAGACAAAATTTGAAGTATATCTAATTTGAAGTATATCTAATTCACTTTGGAAGCTCAAGGAAGTTTAGATAAGTATGAGAATGTTTAGAAAATTAGACTTGTACTACATGACAATTAAATTTAAAGAAGATGACGACTCGTTTGGAATTAACAAAAAATAAAAGACATGCTTGATTTGAGAGCCAGTTTTGCTGTTGGGGCACACCAGAAGGGCAGACAGGGTAAGACAACTCAAAGCAACAAGCTTGAAATACTCATAGGAAAAACTATTCCTTTGTCTCTGTAAATGGATGTTCCTTTGAAATGTCCAGCTTTCAAATGTCAGTTAGTGCATTCGATTAGACTTAATCAGTAACAACCCCGTGTGCAGAGTAGGCAGGAAAAGTAATAAGGAGACTGCGTTTGCTTGTGTGCACTTTTACTTTTTTCTACACTTCTACAAATACAGCATTTTGTCCTTGACATACTGTGATCTGTAAGTCACAGGGCTTGGCATGGCAAGCTACTAATTTATAGACTTTGTTTTTTTTTTTTAATCTCTTAAAAATTATTTATTATGGAAATTTTTAAACATTTACAGAGGTAGAGGTAATACTATAACATATCTGATGTACTCATCACCCAGTCTCAGCAATTATCATGATTGACGAATCTTATTTTATCTGTATAGACACTCACTTCGTGCCTCTTCTACTCATATTATGGTGAAGCAAAGCCCAGACACCGTAATTATTTCTTTTTAAAATATTTCAGGATATGGCTAAAAAGTAAACTTTTTTAAAACATGCCATTATCGCACCTAAAACAAATTTTCTTGATTTGTGTTTAATACTTTTCTGTTGTATTGACCGGGGAAAATTTGAACACAAGACTTGAATCAAATAATTATGTCCCTTTTTCTTAAAGATACCATTATATTTCATCAAAGATGAGCATGAATTATTTCATGTTAAAATCTGTTTAAGCTCATGACATATTTTTTGTTCAATAACTACTTCCTTTATGTTAGTATATTAGTATATATATATTTGTTACTTACATCAACATTTCTCCATCAAATGACTTTGCATCATGGAACAGATACCTGAATGGATCCTTTTCTGTTACCACATACATGTTTTAATTGGACTATGGCATCCTCTAGCTACAAATATTTAGAAAAGAATACAAACACGGCATTTTGTTAAGCATTTGAATTATTCTCACCATAATATCAGTTAAACCTCTGACAAGGGTACCTAGTGTCCTTGTGCTTGAAATAAATGTCTTAAAGCCTAGATTGGATTTTCTGAGCCCAGCTCTATTCCAGTGACACTGTCAGAAGCATGGTTGGTATCATTAACTATGGTACAGTACTTTTTAGTGCTTTGAAAAATGAGGGTAAGCTTCAGGTCCACTTCTGCCTCTGGTAAAAGTCAATGAGTGGTGGTTAATGAGTAATCAATAAAAACTAGTATGTATAACTGTACTCTCACTAAATAGGTATATTCATGTTCTATAGGAAAAGCATAGTCTCCAGTGACATCCTTGCTTTATAGAAAACCTGTGGAAACTTTTAAGCACATCAGAAACAGATGGGTAAACTTACAACAAATACAAAGTAGTATATTTGGGTATTTTTAAGAAAAAGAGAAGGTTCTGAATTACATTAGAGCCTCTTCATTCTTCCCTAAACCAAGAAAGAACGATTGTCCTATTTCTAACAGGCTTTAAATCAAGATATTATATTGCATTATGGAGCTGTGCCATCTTAAATTTGAAGGTAATAGGAAATTTTCAAGTTATGCTAGATATTATGGCTACATGGATGCTTCTATGCAGATGCTGGACTATGCTTATAATAAGCTCCTTAGCCCTCTACTGTTCAATGGGTAAAGGTTGCTTTTCTCTACTTCATTTTATTTATACATTGTCAGTTGTGTCAGTCAGGAGAGGTGAGGTTATGCTGCACTAAGAAAACAGCATTTCAGAGGCTTATGTCTCATTCACTTAAAACACCCGGAGGGTCACGGCATCACTCTTGAAGCAGCTGTCCTCCATTTGTTGGCAGAGTTACTTTCTAATTTATTTCTTTGAACATTGTTAAAATTCTATACTTTATGTTCGCTATTTTGGCAAAGAGCCAAAAAACGGCACTACTTTTTCTTTTCTTTTTTTTTTTTTTTTCTATGTTACAGTACTTCCACGTCAACATAGACTTCCATGAACACCTTGGCAGTAGAAGCGAGAGCATGGGGAATGGTGTACCAGTTCCTAAATGTTTTCAGATGGAAGGGGCACACGTCCCTTTCATTCTCATTTCATTGGCCAAAGCAAGCTACCCAGCTATACTCAAGCTAAGGAGGCAAGGAAATGCAATCTTTCTACATACCTTAAATGAGAGACTTGAAAGTTTTAGTGAGTTTATTGATGTCTACCATGACAGTTCTATTCTGATTAATTTCTTTGAGTATTGCTGAAAATCTATACTTTAGAATAGAGTTTTGGTGAAGAAACAAATCAAAGACACAATGTTTTCCTCCCAGATATTATATATTATTAAAGATATTGTGATAACTCCATATCATTGGTGTTCAAGCTTTAATGTGTATATAAATCACCCAGGACCTTGTTAAAATGCAGATTCTGGTTTAGTCAGGCTGAGGTAGGGCCTAGATTCTGCATTTTTAAAGGCCTGAGGAGCATACTTTGAATAGCATGCCTCTGGTCTATCATTCTATTTTGAGAGCAAAAGGCATCATGATTTTAGTTGTATTCAAACAGAAATGTAGGCCATTCTTCCTCCCCACCCCCATCTGAATTAAGGACAATGCCTCAGGGTGATAGTTGTCAAACATGTAGGAAGAATGTCAGCGCAACTCAAAGCATGCTTCTGAATGATAATTGGCTTTGTGTTCATTCATATTAAAACAGGACTGGTAGGAAGAAAAGAAACCTAATTGAACACTCAAAGCATCCCACTAAATCCAGCTTCTAATTATGGTGGGGCTCACACAGCAGGGACAGTAAAAGGAAGAGGAGATACTGAAAACATCTTTATACTCTTTTGCTCTTAAGAGCCCTTCCTGAGTTCAAATGCAATTTGTGCTAAGGAGGCAGCGACTGACAAGCTTTACCCCCAGCAAGCATTGCAGAGACAGGGCGTCAGAGCACTTGTCATTATGCTTCAAGTTTATCTAATTATTAATAGAACACTTATTTTTTCC
Organism: Pan paniscus; assembly: GCF_029289425.2. NCBI lineage: Eukaryota > Metazoa > Chordata > Mammalia > Primates > Hominidae > Pan > Pan paniscus. The sequence continues at coordinate 113,700,996 of NC_073253.2, read as the reverse complement.
TCTGATCCTTTACTAATTAAGATTCTTGCATGTTTTAAACATTTCACTTAGCACTTAGGATTCCAAATGAGTTGGCATTTGGCTCCAAGATGCAGATTGGCTTCAGAGGGCTGTATTAGAGTCGGTATGAATGCACGTTTGGGTAGAAACAAGGCTGGACTGGGTAAGAACCTTCACAGGCAGTTCTCATTTTACCCAGAGGCTGTTTTTTTCCTTTGCTCATTTGTAATGCTAACCCGTGATGGTGGAATTGGTGTATTGCTATAAATTAACAGCAATGCCTCATACTTCTTTTTCTGCAGGTGTAATTCAAAGAACTGTCACAAGAAATAGCAAAGCTATATATTCTTTATAGCAACTGTCATGAAAAATCCCAATTACTTTAAATTACCACAAAGTGATTTCAAAATCAACCTCAGAACTGCTGTCCTTGATTTTCTTGCAATTAGTTAAAAGGACAGCAGATAGAGCAGTAAGTATTGTGGTATATTACACAGTAGTTACATTTTTCATGATCAAGGAACTTTTAGTTTACAGCTTCTTTCCTTTGAACTAATTTATTGAATGAGATAATAATTCTAGGCCCATTTCCTTATTATGCTTACACTCAATTTCTGGGGCTTGGGCATATTTCACTTCCCTTTTATCATTAAAATATTTAAAACTATAATTTAAAATCTTAGCAAATGCTAATTTTTTCATGTGATAAACTGAAACTTCTTGGTATTATCCCAGGGAATCCAGCAATGCCTGAATCCTGCCTAGGGAAAGCCGCTCTTCTTCAGGAGGCTCTGATGAAGACAGATGCACAATAGGCGATGACAAAGGCAAATCCCCCTTGAGTCCTCATACTCGATTTCCCAATGCAGGATTCTTTGTTAAACTAAGCTGCAACAGGAGGCTCAGGCTGGAGGCTTGAGAATATTTCTTTTTATGCCATCCAGACTAAATCCTTATTTTACCATCTACAGATTGACATAGAAAGAGCAACCAAAGAGACCAGATAATTTCAGGATGTGTGAGTACATACAGTGATGTGTTAAGGACTACTCACTGGGAAAGGATCTGGCACACTTATTTGCTATGCAGAGGGGAGTGGGTGGTTCCCATGAGCTTAGGCACCTTGGGTATATATATATACAGTGGTTTGTCCCTATAATCTCAGCTACTCAGAAGGCTGAGGCAGAAGTATCACTTGAGAAGCCCAGGAGTTTAAGAACAGCCTGGGCAACATAGCAAGACTCTTTACTAAAACAAAATCATGCAGGCTGGGCACAGTGGCTCATGCCTGTGATCTCAGCATTTTGGGAGGCCAAGGTGGGTGGATCACGTGAGGTCAAAAGTTTGAGACCAGCCTGGCCAAACATGGTGAAACCCCATCTCAACAAAAATACAAAAAAAAATTAGCCGAGTGTGGTGGCACACATATGTAATTTTGGGCAATGCTCCTTTATTGATCAAATAAGATAGGGAAATAGCAGCCTTATATCCTACAGTTCTCTAAGGTTTAGGAATCAAGGAGGCAGAGGAAGAGGTTTAAGGCTCTGGAAAATATAGGTGACAATATATTTTGAACCCTAGTTACAGACCCAGGGGTAATGATAGGCCTGGGATATGCTATATGGATGTCTCTTGTGTCCTGTAGAGTGAATGCTGAAGTGGTAGGTATGCCCTAAAGGTTTAGTAGGAGCTGAGAGCATTTGGTAGGAGTCGTTGAGAGAGAAAGAGCAAAGATGTAGACAGGTGAAATATGAATTGTGGGATGGTGAAGCCAGGAATACTGGCAGCTGCTCATCTATAAATTCAGGGCCCTCAGTCATAATTTTTTGATCTCTTTTTACCATTTGCAAATTGCAAATAAAGACACATCAAGTTCTAGTGCAAATATAGAAACTATCCACGGATTCATCTATTATTCTACTGATCAGTCTATTCATTCATCCTTCTATCAAGAGAAAAAGGGTGATGAGTGATCATTTCTGTTTTTTCTTCTCTGGCTAGAATCTCTGTTCTTGTGCCTTTTCCATTGTTCCCACAAAGAGCATTCACGTATACAGCAATTGCTTTAGAAATTACAAATATATTTTAAAAATATATTTAAATGGGAGAACGGATGGAGTCGTGCAAAGACCCCTATATCGAACAAATTTTTCTAAAGACCCTGTATTTCTCAATGCCAAATCAGTTGATTTTACCCTGTATTTGGAGTACTGGACATATTATCCATGGATGAAATTTTTAAGAATTATTCCAGCTTGCAATGGACTGCATGTTTGTGTCCCCTATAGCATTAATATGTTGAAGTCCTAATCCCCAATGTGGTGGTATTTGGAGATAGCACTTTTATGGAAGTAATTAAGGTTAAGTGAGGTCAGAGGGGTAGAGCCTTGATCTGATAGAATTTGTTACTTATAAGAAGATACACCAGAGAGCTAACTTTTTCTCCCCATGTGTGTGCAAAAATCAACTCACATGAACAACAGTGAGATGGTAGCCACCTACAAGCCAAAAAGAGAGGTCTCAGAATGACACCTACCTTGCTTGCACCCTGATCTTGAACTTTCCAGCCTCCAGAATCTTGAAAAATGAATTTTGTATTGTTTAAGCCATCCAGTCTATGTTAATCTGCTATGGCAGCCTGAGCTGATTCATATACCACTCTTAGTCTCCACTCATATGAAAGGTATATGGAGATGGTCTATAAGTTTTTTCTTAATGGAAAAATTTTCAAATTTCAAAAGCTATTTCTCCTTGAATATTGTGAAATACCTAATCTGATGCAACTTACTTCAGGACAGGTTCCTTTTGGTTATTTTCTAGATTCTTTCTTGGTCATTCTGTCCATCACCATATTTTGACATCTCAAATCTGCTAGACTCCTGCTGAGAGCATTTCTAACACTAACATTACTTAGAGTAGTTGACTTTCTCAGAAAACTTTCACATTTGATTATCTCTTCTCTCTGATGTGTAGTCATCCTCTTCTTGCCAACAGAATGCTTCTCTTTGACTTATGTTTTGGTTATTTGACCTCATCCCTCATTACTGTTTAGCTACTATACTATTTTTCTTTTCCACTTGCTTTTATACAAAGTCTCAATTTTATCACTAAACACTCATCCAGTCACCTAATGTCATTGGCCTCTACTCCCATTCCTCTACTGAATGTAGACAGTTCTTTCTAAACTCATTAATGCGTTTTTTATAGCTAAACCCTAAGAATGTCTTTTGGTCTTTCATACGTGACTTTGAATTGCATTCAACACTTAGTCACTGTCTCTTCTTGACCCAGTCTCTTAGCTTGCTTTTCACAATATAAACCTTTCCTATTTGCACCCAACTTCTCTGTGTGTGCTTCTCCTTTGCAGGCTCCTTCTTCATCACCTTTTTCCTGGATTGTAGAGCTTCTCTAAGCTTGTTCCAGAATCCGCTCATCTTCTCACTCTGTAGTCTCTCCCTAGGCAATAGTATTTATGCCTAAGGTTTTAATCACTTCTTATAAATAAGTGACTCACAAATTCATACTTTTGTTTGAAACCACTCCTTTTGGCTCCAGGGTATGCATTCTCTTTCTTGACTGCTCTGTTAGATGACTTAAAGACACTTCAAGATCAACAGATTAAAAATAAACTAATGAACCCTTACCTCAATCCTGGCCTTCTTCTTGAGTGTTTTATCTTTGCTGTGGAATCATCATTTATCTAAGATATTCTACCTAGAATCTCAGCAGTCATTCTTGACACCTCATTTCCCTCATTCTTGTATTTACTCATTTAACATTTATTCCACAAATATTTATTAGGTGCAGTTATGTACCAGACATCGTTCTTAGTGTTGGACATACATCATCAAATGAGTTAATACCTAATTCATCACCCAGTCCTGACAATTTTATATCCTATATATAACCAACTCCCTTCATTTCATCCATTCTCCTCGAAGCTATTATCATTTCTCTACTGCAATAACCTCCTGTATAGTCTATCCACATAGTTACTGGAACAAACTTTCCAAAGGCTGTAAATGCCACTTCATCTCACCCCTTCCCCAGCTCTTGCTTAAAACCTCCCAGTTCTTTTAGAATGAAAAAAAGTCATTAGTGTCACTTAATGGACCATGTCAGCTCTTGTCCCTGCTATCTCTCCAGTCTCATCTATCATTATGCTTCCACATTCTCCTTGTACTTCAGTTACTTTGCATCCCTTTTGCCACACATTTTTTGAATATTGTTCTGCCCATTTTATTCATAGTTAATATCACTTCATAGCTCAGCACAATTTTCACTTGTACAGAGATAATCTCCTTGCCTTCCCAGGCTAGATCTAACCTTATCACCTAATGTACGCACTCATGGAACAGGACCAGGTCTTTGTTTTCTCCCCACAGAATCTATAATACTCAGTGCAATGCCTGGCATATATTAGGGGTTAATTAATATTTCTAAATGAACAAATAAGCTTTTTCACTGAATTTTTAAAAAAATGTATAGCCTAAGCGTTTTGCTCATTTGCTCATCATAGTGGAGTCCTTTGGTTTGCATGGGCCTTTGCTGCTGCTTTTCTTAGGCTCTCCTTAGATTATTTATCTCTGTCCTAAAGTGACCTTTTAACCAGTTCCATGTAGGCACTGCCATCTCTGATTATTTGAGATGCAGTAAAGATTCTCAGACTGTTTACCCTAAACCAATGGCAATCATTGGGGAATATGCAAATTAACGCCAATTACTTGCATTTATCAAAATTTTCATTTAAATCTCATAGCTGAGCTATACACAGTCACATAAATGATTTTAAAAACTGGTATTCACAGGAGAAAACATTGTAATTATGCTGGGGTGGGAAAATTACTGACAGAGAGGAAGACGGAACTATTTTTGTTGCTTAATTTAGAAAAGTGCCCTAACAGTTCGGTTATGGTCTTATGACTCTGCCAAAGTCAGATGCAAAAACTTGGCATGTTTAAATTTACATTTTCTTTTGTTTTCTTTATCCTGCATGTTTCCTGCAGTGCTAGTGAGGGGTAAAGAGGAGAAAAAAGTGGGTCAAAGAAGAATGTGGAACCTGTATAAGCCATCAAATTAAAAGTTAATCCAAAGATTAATAAGCTACCAAAAAAAAAAAAATAACAAACAAACAAACTCAGCTGTTGCTATTATTTACCTGTATTGGGCACCCAATCTTGGGACAACCTCTTGACTTCTTAATAACATGGGGTCAATATTACACCTCTCACAGGGAGGTCAAAAGGATCATATGAGGTCATACATATGAATATTCTATGAAGTGCTATGCCACACAGTTAGCTTATGTGATAATTATTTTTATTGCTAATAACCAGGACTCTGGACTCCTTGGTATTTATGTCCAAGATTTCTTGACATAGCCAACTCCTTTTAGTGTGTTGTTCCATGTGTCAGACACTAAGTACCTTACAAATATTCATTTAATTCCTATAACAACTTTATTATAAAATAAGTACTGTTCTTTTCTCACATGCAGATTAAGAAACTGAGGCAAAGGAAGGTTTACTAGCTTGCTAAAAGTTAATGTCACATAGGAGGCAGCATCTTCTATTTGGAAAATAATGATCTCATTCTGGAAAAATTCCACCTTTTGGCTTAAATGCTACTTCTTTAACTTACCTTTCACCCGTGGAGTGCATGGAAGTCATGCACTGTATGTATAGGACTTAGCTGCCATGAAGGAAAGTTATTTTCTCCACTTTCTGTTTGAGTGTCCCACTGGCTTTGCTTTGTATCTCACGTCAGGACTGTGATATAGGCTTTTACTTCAAGATAGGATTTACTGTTTTATTTTAATTTCCTCTCAGGATACCATGCCAGAGTGCTTTTGAAATTTTGTTATTCTCTGCATCGATGATTTGTCCTTTGAAATAGAGAAATAACATTTGTCATCCTGACATTTGGAGATCTAGACTGTGCCATTTGTCCCTTCTTAGCCTTGTTTTAGGTAGTAAATCAGGCAAGGTATTGGAGGTGTCTTGCTTGGAGAAGAGATGGTATCCATAATAAGAGTTTCTCAGTGTCAGGATGTTGTGGATACAAGATTTGGGATCTTTTGTTTCAGAATATTTTTACCTGATGCAGAAATACTGTTCTTTATCGTTCTTTTCTTTCCATAGGTGAAGTTGTGTTTTTGTTTTTAACCTCTTTACTTCTTACACAGCACGGAGTTCAGTTTTTTTTGGTATTAGTGGTGGATGTTGGAGCCCTAGTACTTCTGACATAATGTCAAGATTATCCACATTTGTTATCTCTATTCTTTCTTCAAGGTAACTTTGGGGATAGAAGTCTTTGAACTAATAATTTGATCTGACTTTTAGAATGATGTGTTTAAATTATCTTTTAATCTTTGCTGTGTAAACCATAGAGTTATCTTTTTATGCGTGTGAGTGACTGTGTCTAATTCAAATTTAGTAAATAGTTTTAACAGTCTGTCCACTTAAATTTGAAATGATTTTGAATCTCAAAGCAAAATCCTACAGGTACGAATAAGAGAATAGTAAGACATTTTGTCAACATTAGTTTTGAACTGTTCTAAGAGTCACCTTTTTAGCTATGTAGAAAAAATGTTTAGAAATGGAAAATGTCTAGCTTCATCTAGTATTCTGGTTCTTTCTTGTGCCTTGCATGCACTTGAATTATACTATTTTGACATAATTAGGTTGACGAATATAATGGAAGACAATTCTTATATGTTTTACACATAAAATCAGTGGCAAACAATGAGAGGTAAATGTGTTGCTGTTGTAGACTTTCTGAAGCCCTAAACTATGGTTGCCAGTTACATATAGGACAACCAGTTAAATTTGAATTTCAGATAAACAGTGAATAATTTTCTAAATATAAGCATGTACCAAATATTGAATGGAATACATTTATACTAAAAAATACTGTTTACCATGTAACAGGGTATCCTGAGTTGTTATTTGCTAAATTTGGCAACTTTATCCTAGGTCTAGTTAGTATCCATTGACTCTGATTGGACACTGATATTCATTTCTGGTCTTTTAATTGTAGCTAAGAAGTTCATATCTCCAAGTCAAATCTGCCTAGAAATGGGATTTTATGCCATTATGAAAGTAATCAGACAGATAGATAAATAGGTAAAAGAGGACCATGCAAGGGTTATGATTAACCCATTTCCATCCACTTAAGGCCCATAAAGAAAAGCAGTAAAAATCACCCCTCATGCCAATCTGTCCTAGAAACAGGTAGCAAGCTAGAAGGAAGCCCACTAAATATTATCCCAGCAGCGTGGCAGGCCCTCATCCTGTCTATTCTACAGCTCTCAGAATGGGTGAGCCTTCTTTTTTTTTTTTTTCTGTGACGGAGTCCCTGTCATCCAGGCTGGAGTGCAGTGGCGCAATCTCAGCTCACTGCAACCTCCGCCTCCCTGGTTCAAGCAATTCTCCTGCCTCAGCCTCTTGAGTAGCTGGGATTACAGGCGTGTGCCACCACGCCCAGCTAATTTTTGTATTTTTAGTACAAATGGCATTTCACCATGTTGGCCAGGCTGGTCTTGAACTCCTGACCTTGTGATCTGCCCGCCTCGGTCTCCCAAAGTGCTAGGATTACAGGCGTGAGCCACTGTACCTGGCCGAGGCTTCTTTCAGGTTGACAGCAATGCTGCACAGATGTAAAAGCGGCTGAGAAGCACCACAGGGCTCCAACTAATTCCTTATTCAGTGCAGGCTCTGCATGCCCTCAGCCTTGCTCCCTGGCTTGCTTCCTGTCCTGCCTTTTGTTCCTCCCAGCTCTGTGCAACTGCTTTCTGCCTCAGTCATCAAACCCTGTTGAGCTGCTCCCACTTACTCATACATAATCTGCTCTTTAAACTCATCCGCAATACTTAGCACAATATTTTGGACCTTGTAGATATTTAACAAATTGTCACACAGAACAAGATGGTATAATTCAATCACAATAAAGGCAAGTGAAAAGAAAAACTCCAAACTGCTCAGATCCTATTTAGCTTGTTAGATTTTTAAATTATTTGAGAAATCTTATTTGAAGAATGTTGTTGAAAGGGCTTATAATGGTATTTGCTGTAACGGAATTGAGCTCTATCATGGGCATGGGTCTTTTCTATGAACCTTAGATTATCAATCCATCCCCATGCTAATTTATGTAAACAACGGTATTACAACACCATTGTGATAAATATTCACTTTCCCTTTTAATCACAAATCACACATAATAAAAGGGTCTTCATCAGGAATAATAAATAAGGGGAAGGCTGTTTAATTTGATTCATTTTCTCTATTTCTTTTCTGTTTACATAGCATACTTTTCTTACAAGTTTTCCAGGTTTTGTCTTTAAATTTTCCTAGTTGTTGAGGTAACAACTTATTGTTGGAGAAATAAGCTGAAATTCATCTTGATATAAAAAGTATAATTTCATTTGATGGTTCCTATTTTACTAATCTTTTTATATTTAACAGTGTCATTTTTCTGTGGCTACAACAAAGGGTTGTTTGAGCTTTGATTCAGAGACTTGCTCATTCAAATCTCCATATTCTTAATGACTTTTAGGGAGATGGTTGTTACCAGGAAGGCTTCTGCCTCCTGCCTCATATACTTCTCATCTTCAGGAATACCACTGATCTAGATATTCAAATCATCTGTAACTCTTTCTTAAAAATGGAAAGTTCGTTGATACAAGAAGAAACTTCTTTAAAAACTGGGTCTCTTTTTTGCCCCAGAAATGAATGACTAACCACTTATTTTAAAAAACCTGAACTAAGGAAAATATACTCAAAACACTGACAGTTCAGTCAGGATTACTATTCTAAGAGAAAAATATTTGAACTCCAGGCAAGGGTTTTGACCTTTGTGTTCTTCCCCAAAACAGGCTGTCTGGCTGTCAAGCACTCAGATAACTTTTTCCATCCTATGACAGCTTCTGCAGTGAAAGTGACAGTCTGTCTGCAGTGGGACAACATGTGGCTGCTTGATGTAGTGTAGCAGAGGGGGACATCACTGTTTTTCTAAAGCTTTCATATGTGACTGATTAAGTTAATCGTGAGAGTAAGGTAGATCCGGTCACTCCCCAGGGACCAGAGAGTTCAGTACAACACAGTTTTGTTCAAATCAGCTGAAGTAATGACAAACAGGGTATTTTTTAAAAAATTAGTTATTCTCAAATGCCTCCTCACAAGGTTACCTTGTGCCAGATACCTGAGTGAGCATCATTTCCATCTTCCTTATACATCAAAGTTCTAGGAAGTGTCTCTAATCAAACAAAGGCAGCTGGAAGAAAGATCAGTTATCATGGTCAGTAGTCTACTGATTTCATTTTTGGTTAGAAATTCACTACAGTCCAAATGCTTTTAGATCCTTTTCATCTTAAGAACAATATATGAACCTTATTGCCTATAATTATCATTTTTGTCAACATATTTGTTTTGTGTAAAAATACGGTTGGCTCTGTAATGAATTTTACCATTTCTACCTGCATTGTTGTTTTTAGGAAGCCCAGATTAAAGCTAAGTAGCTAGACGATCCTGGCTAACACGGTGAAAACCCGTCTCTACTAAAAATACAAAAAATTAGCCGGGCGTGGTGGCGGGTGCCTGTATTCCCAGCTACTTGGGAGGCTGAGGCAGGAGAATGGCATGAACCTGGGAGGCAGGGCTTGCAGTGAGCTGAGATTGCACCACTGCACTCCAGCCTGGGCGACAGTGCGAGACTGTCTCCAAAAAACAAAAACAAAACAAAACAAAACAAAAACAAAAACAAAAAGGCTAAGTATCTCAGCTGACTTCTGACTGAGTAGATATGGGCTGGTAAGGGACAGAAGATTCATAACTGGATACTAGGCTCACAACAGGGGACTGATGTTCCTGTTCTAGTTCTGTCACATATCTCGTGTTTTATCCTGAGGAAGTTACTTAACTCTGGATCTGAATGTTCTCATGATTAACAAACAAGAGGGGTCAATTGAACGCTCCTTAAAGGCTACTCTAAATCTACAATTTAGTGATGGTACGTGACCTTTCAGTCAAAGGGCTTCTCATGATGATGAGAGTGCGGTGACCTTCACTTCAGGCCCTTGTGTGTGTTATTCCTCACATATGACTTTTTTTCTCTCCTTCTTTAGGGATTGTGCTGTGTCTGCACAACATTCTCTTTCAAAAGACACACTCATAACAGCCATTTATCAGTTTTAGTCTAGAGACACTATTTTCCAAGCATGATATTTGTGGCTTTCTCTCAAGCTCCAAAGCGTAACATTACTCAGAATTGTCTGCTCATAAATAGGCAGGGTTCAAAAGATATAGATTTTTTTTTAATAGAACATGGCTCGATGTGGTTTCAGACTGCTGTCAAGTGTTTGTCTTGAGAGCAAGTGACATCGAGTCTCTTTTTGTTACCCTCAAATGGCCTTACTCTCCTTGTCGCTATTTTGAATAAACAGTAACAAATAGATGAGAGTGCTTCATTTTTGGAGGCAAGGAGGGGGACAGAGGGAAGGATAAGGATATGTAGGAGTATGTTTGTATGCCCTTAGGGAGGTTCAGGGAGGAATATCATTTGGAAAATGGTTTCCTGAAGGAGCAGTTTAGAATTTGTTTTGGTGTAAATTGAGCCAGAAGTTTGAAAATAAAAAGAGACTTCATAAATGCTTGCTCTCTGTATAACCACCTTGTTAAATAAATGCAGCATTTGGACCAATTCTGTTTTTCTAATTCCATTGCACACTCGGGAAAGCAGACGGCATTTTGCATTATACAGAATCTGGTGTTTGGTTATTTGGAGAAGAGGGTTGCTTTACCCACTAGGTCACAGTAAATGACTACAGATGCTAAGAATATGTTGATGGTGTCAGCAGTAAAATCTTTGCCACACAGATTGTGAAAAATTGCAAGAGGGCAGGAAATAATTTATTTTGCTAACAGTCTATTTCCCATCTGCAATTTGTACCTGTTGAAGCTGAAAGTGCTCTCCCTGTTTTGAGGCTGTCTTTGCTTCCCCTTCTTGCTCTCTGTCTCCTTTATTTGACAGACGTGCAACTCTTAAAGCCTTAAGTTCAGATGAGTGTTATTAACAGCAACCTTTACAGTCCACTGGGGATTAATTTAATTTTTTTGGTCTGTGTTTTTACAATCGTTTCAAGATGCTGGAATGTAGATAGAGTTGTTGTTAAAAAAAAAAATGTTTAGACAGGTTGATTCATTTAGCTACCCAGCAGGATCTGAGCACTTCTTCTAAAGTTAAATTCCAAAGAAGAAAATTGATTACACACCCTCATCCACAAACACAAGCACCACCCACAACACACAACTACATACAATCAGTGTGACAGTGATTTACAGATCAGGCAAGATGTGTTTTCTTAGCTATGAATAGATTGGGTATTATTGGTAATATTTAATAAAATATTTTAAAGCACTTTTACTTCGGTTTATTTTTCCTTTGTATGAGACATTAAATAGATGTTTATATGATCATATTCTTATAGAATCTTCATTTTTCAATAATTGAACCCACCAGATTCTAGTAGAAATTAAGAGGTTTACTTTATATGTTGAGGGTGGGTGGTTGTATTTTATTTTACTATTTTACTTGTTTGATTGTAGCTGACACAGTTGAAAAAAACTCTTTTGTCCTGTTTTTTTTTTCCCCAAGCTGTTTGGGAACCATATTTAAATGCTGAATACGTAGGTAGAGCTGTAAATTATATATGTTGTAGACGTGTTAATAACAAGTTATTCTTCTCTTATGGCCTTTCCAAGAACTCATTCTGAAAGAGACGCAGCAGGAAGTATGTCTTGCTCTTTCTGGAGCAGACAGAGAGTGACCGATACCCAGAATAAGATGAAAATGTTTAATTTTTATACTTAACCTCAATTTGAAATGCAGATGAAAGTTGCACTTGTATTTGTGGCTTGAAGGATAGCAGGGCCTGATAACAAATCATAAAAAAAGATAGAAGCCCCAATAGCAAAATTTATGCTGAAAATTTCATCACTTGTCACATATCAGTTGTAAAAATGAAGAAGAAACATCTCAAATTTGTGCAATCTCAAACTCCAAACTAGCTAGCTAAAACTAGCTAAAATTTTGATGTGTTGTTAGGTCATTCAAAGAGCAGATGCAAAAATCTGGGCTCCTCTCTTTTTTAAAGCACAAGGTAGAAAAGTTGAGTACCCTGTACATGTTCTTTTTAAGTTTATATCTATAGATCTACAGATATCTATATCTGTATCTATAGATATATCTACAGATACCTATATCTGTATCTATAGATATATCTACAGATAGCTACATCTGTATCTATAGATATATCTACAGATAGCTACATCTGTATCTATAGATATATCTACAGATATCGATATCTATAGATATATCTACAGATATCGATATCTATAGATATATCTACAGATATCTATATAGCTATATCTACAGATATCTATATAGATATATCTATGGATATCTATATCTATAGATATATCTGCAGATATCTATATCTATAGATATATCTGCAGATATCTATATCTATAGATATATCTGTGGATATCTATATCTATAGATATATATCTATATGTAGATATAGATATCTGTAGATATATCTATAGATATCAATAGATATAGATATATCTATAGATATATCTAGATATGTATATCTATAGATATACATATCTAGATATATCTATAGATATATCTAGATATGTATATCTATAGATATATCTATAGATATATCTATAGATATATCTAGATATGTATATCTATAGATATATCTATAGATATATCTATAGATATATCTAGATATGTATATCTATAGATATATCTATAGATATATCTAGATATGTATATCTATAGATATATCTATAGATATATCTAGATATGTATATCTATAGATATATCTATAGATATATCTATAGATATATCTAGATATGTATATCTATAGATATATCTATAGATATATCTAGATATGTATATCTATAGATATATCTATAGATATATCTAGATATGTATATCTATAGATATATCTATAGATATATCTAGATATGTATATCTATAGATATATCTATAGATATATCTAGATATGTATATCTATAGATATATCTATAGATATATCTAGATATGTATATCTATAGATATATCTATAGATATATCTAGATATGTATATCTATAGATATATCTATAGATATATCTATAGATATATCTAGATATGTATATCTAGATATATCTATAGATATATATATCTATAGATATATCTATAGATATATCTAGATATGTATATCTAGATATATCTATAGATATATATATCTATAGATATATCTATAGATATATCTAGATATGTATATCTATAGATATATCTAGATATCTAGATACATATCTAGATATATCTATTGATATATCTATATAAATCTATATATAGATATATCTATAGATATATCTATATAAATTTATATAGATATATCTATATAAATCTATATATAGATATATTTATAGATATATCTATAAATATATCTATATATAGATATATCTATATAAATCTATATATAGATATATTTACAGATATATCTATATAAATCTATATATAGATATATTTACAGATATATCTATATAAATCTATATATAGATATATTTACAGATATATCTATATAAATCTATATATAGATATATTTACAGATATATCTATATAAATCTATATATAGATATATTTACAGATATATCTATATAAATCTATATATAGATATATTTACAGATATATCTATATAAATCTATATATAGATATATTTACAGATATATCTATATAAATCTATATATAGATATATTTACAGATATATCTATATAAATCTATATATAGATATATTTACAGATATATCTATATAAATCTATATATAGATATATTTACAGATATATCTATATAAATCTATATATAGATATATTTACAGATATATCTATATAAATCTATATATAGATATATTTACAGATATATCTATATAAATCTATATATAGATATATTTACAGATATATCTATATAAATCTATATATAGATATATTTACAGATATATCTATATAAATCTATATATAGATATATTTACAGATATATCTATATAAATCTATATATAGATATATTTACAGATATATCTATATAAATCTATATATAGATATATTTACAGATATATCTATATAAATCTATATATAGATATATTTACAGATATATCTATATAAATCTATATATAGATATATTTACAGATATATCTATATAAATCTATATATAGATATATTTACAGATATATCTATATAAATCTATATATAGATATATTTACAGATATATCTATATAAATCTATATATAGATATATTTACAGATATATCTATATAAATCTATATATAGATATATTTACAGATATATCTATATAAATCTATATATAGATATATTTACAGATATATCTATATAAATCTATATATAGATATATTTACAGATATATCTATATGAATCTATATATAGATATATTTACAGATATATCTATATGAATCTATATATAGATATATTTACAGATATATCTATATGAATCTATATATAGATATATTTACAGATATATCTATATGAATCTATATATAGATATATTTACAGATATATCTATATGAATCTATATATAGATATATTTACAGATATATCTATATGAATCTATATATAGATATATTTACAGATATATCTATATGAATCTATATATAGATATATTTACAGATATATCTATATGAATCTATATATAGATATATTTACAGATATATCTATATGAATCTATATATAGATTTACAGATATATCTATATGAATCTATATATAGATTTACAGATATATCTATATGAATCTATACATAGACCTATCTATATAAATCAATCTATAGACATATCTATATAAATCAATCTATAGACATATCTATATAAATCAATCTATAGACATATCTATATAAATCTATAGACATATCTATATAAATCTCTATATAGACATATCTATATAAATCTCTATATAGACATATCTATATAAATCTCTATATAGACATATCTATATAAATCTCTATATAGACATATCTATATAAATCTCTATATAGACATATCTATATAAATCTCTATATAGATATATCTATATAAATCTCTATATAGACATATCTATTTAAATCTCTATATAGACATATCTATTTAAATCTCTATATAGACATATCTATATAAATCTCTATATAGACATATCTGTATAAATCTCTATATAGATATATTTATAGATATATCTATATATCTATATATCTATATCTATAGATATCTATATCTGTATATCTCTATATCTCTATATCTGTATATCTGTATATATCTGTATATCTCTAGATCTATCTATCTATCTGTATATATCTATATATATATATATATGTCTATGTCTATAGATATAGATTTTTTTTTTTGACGGAGTCTCACTCTGTTCCCCAGGCTGGAGTGCAGTGGCATGATCTTGGCTCACTGCAAGGTCTGCCTCCCGAGTTCATGCCATTCTCCTGTCTCAGCCTCCGGAGTAGCTGGGACTACAGGCACCCTCCACCACGTCCAGCTAACTTTTTGTATTTTTAGTAGAGACAGGGTTTCACTGCGTTAGCCAGGATGGTCTCAATCTCCTGACCTCGTGATCCACCTGCCTCGGCCTCCCAAAGTGCTGGGATTACAGGCGTGAGCCACTGTGCCGGGCCAATATATTTAAGGGATAGAAAATGCGCTTTGTTACATGCATATATTGCCTGGTGGTGAAGCCTTGGCTTTAATGTAGGTTTTCCCTAATACTCAGTGTCTCATCTGGCTGTATGAGGACTCAAGCTTTGTACAGAAAGACGGGGGTCAAAAAGAGCTCTGAGGTTATTGAATTAGTGCATTTGGTGGTGTGGAAGTTAGAGGGCAAGTGGCCTCAAGATTTCTCACGGTCACCTAACAGCTTTAATGCTTTGCAAGATGAACTCAATTTAGAGCAGCTAAACTCAAGTCAAATAATAAAAAGTAGGAGACCTTTATACTGTGTATTCCATTTCAATACCTTCAGGCTACTTTTTTCTTCCAACCTCCAAATAATACTCTGCACTTTTGCCTGCCCTACACAAACACACAAAAATAAAATGAGACAGACCCTGACTTCTATTTCTGTTTGAGATCTTATCAGGTTTGCTAGCTCATTATCTATTACCTTCCTTCCCTAAAATATTAGCTGATATTAGTTAGGGTGACCCATTTCTTATGGTGGCTGCATTATACAAGATTGTACGTCAGGTAAACAAATGACATGCAGTGAGGAAGATATTCTGGGCTAAGTGTCCTTTCAAATACTATCATACACATAATGACTTTTTCTATTTGAAAAAAGGCAACAGTTACACAATCAGCAATTAATAGAGATACAAAAGATGCTAGGTAAATAAAATGACTTTTTAATGTAGGCTTGTATTAAAGTCCCTTTTTGGGTCGTATTTAGCACTTAAACTGAACGATATAGGAAGAACTGAATAATTAGAAGTAAATTGAAAATATTTTAAATGCTAATTTTTATGGCTATGACATAAATTGAGAAGCAGTGGAGTCTTATAATAAGAACAAGAACACTGAAATTAGATGACCTGAGCTTTTATATTAGTTCTGCCCTATATTTATTGGGTGACCTTGAGCAAAGCACCTAGCCTCTCTGAACATTTTCTTTTTGATTATAAGATAGCTATCAAAAGATCCCAGAGAGATGGGTCAAGTCTCTCTAAACATAGAAGGTGGGATTGAATGTTAGGTATCATTACTAACAAGTAATTTCTAATCTTTTTTGGAAATATTACTTGCATATAGGGCCAGGCATGGTGGCTCACACCTGTAATCTCAGCACTTTGGGAGGCCTAGGTGGGTGGACTACCTGAGGTCAGGAGTTCAAGACCAGCCTGGCCAACATGGTGAAATCCCATCTCTACTAAAAATACAAAAAATTAGCTGGGCATGGTGGCAGGCACCTGTATTCCGAGCTACTCGAGAGGCTGAGGCAGTAGAATCGCTAGAACCTGGGAGGCGGAGGTTGCGGTGAGCAGAGATCGCGCCATTGCACTCCAGCCTGGGCAACAAGAGTGAAACTCTGTCTTAAAAAAAAAAAAGAAAAGAAAAAAAGAAAAAAAAGAAATAATACTTGTGTATTAATTAAAAACCTATTAACTATGACATGTAGTAGAAAAAAGAGAACAGGGTGTGGCAAAGCAGACTTCTAAAAGATTGGGATGATTACGCACATAGCTTGAATTTATTGATTTAATGCTAATTATTTTTAGCTTGAGTGAATTTGTCAGACATATAATATTACATGAATATATCTTAGCTAGTTGGATTGGTTTATTTTTCCATGTACTTTTCAAGGCAGTATTAAACTACTGATAGCTATCATATGGGATATTAGAGAATATTAGTTACTTTACTTTAAAGTATTATTTTGGGCAATGCTTTTAGAGAAAAGTATAGTAATAAATGCATTTTTAGATTTGTATTTTTTTAATCCATTAGAAGAGATTGAAAGGAAAATAAAAGAAGTATCAGCAACCCTAATGAAGTCAGTTTAATACTATAATGGAGAGAACAGTAGACTGTCATTTCACTCAGGAAGAGTTAGAGTGGTATGAAATCCCCATTTGTTGAAAACAGAAGAACCACTCATTTATAAGGCTGGTACCCAGAACATCCCTGACCAACATGCCTAGAACCTAGTGATTGAAATTCATTGCTAGAAAAGTAAATTTTTAATAAAACTTTGTAAATCCCTGGACTTCTTGGCAGCATACGTAGCCTACGAGAAATAAGAAGAAATATAAGTAAACTATTTCTGCAACTACTTATAAAAGGATGTTTTAGGGAAGCCCATGAAAGGCTATAATTCATCATGAGACAACAACTAGGGGCACCCAGGGAGTTGCTCTGGTGACCTCTGAGGTACATGTTGTTCTTACCTTTCTGCAGAGAAACTCCCAGTTATGTGCAATGACATGTGGCTGGATTCCTGTAGAAGGAGGTGAAGGGAACATGCCTTATGCTCACAGAGTATTAGAAATTCAAGGCCCTTTAACATTATGTGGTTTAAACTTCTTGCTTGTGGTGGATGAAGTAAGTGGAATAAAGTAGCTTGTCTGAATTCCACAAACACTGATTGCCCCAAGGAAACAGGATGCGAGTAATTAATATATATTGAATATCTCTTATTTTCCAGATTATGCATTCTATATCATAAATCTACCTTTGGATATTATATCTATTTTAAAGATGAGAAAATTGAGATTCAATAAGGATAAGAAACTTTTATAAAATTCACTTGCTTGTTATTTGCAGTATTTAAGCCCATAATGATCTTACCTTTTCACTGGTCACATTCTCTCCTCAGAACTATAACAAATAATAACAAAAATCTTTCACTTTGCTCTTGGAACAGTGGTTTCTTTTTCTTTTGTGTTATGATTTGCCACTTCCAAAAGTGTTGAACATGTTTAGACAAGGTGTAATATATAATCCAAGAAGGGAGACAGGAAGAAAAAATATTTTATGCAGATGAAGCAAAATCAGTGCCAAGATGAAGAAAGTGGTAAGTGGATAAACGTGGCAAAACAGCGTGAGAGAAGGAAAGTACATTCACTACTTTTGGAGCTATATAAAGGTCTGAAAGCCTAGACTATGAAGCTGTACCTTTATCAGAAGATGGAAGAAACTAGGCTACATGAAATCCTAAGATGCAAGAAATGGATAAGTTAAACATGACTACAAATGTTAGAATTAATGGTAGTTAATGTCTTTCAGCTGAGGACTCCAGAAGAAAGTAAACTGACATGCCTATTCAGGAACTAAGCTGTTTTCTTGTGGCTGGGGGGAGGCATACACCTAAGCCATAAGTGAGACCTGGTTAGTCTCATTAAACTCACTAATTAGCCGGTTGTGGTGACTCACGCCTGTAATCCCAGCGTTTTGGGAGGCCGAGATGGGCAGATCACGAGGTCAGGAGTTTGAGACCAGCCTGGCCAACATGGTGAAACCCCGTCTCTACTAAAAATACAGAAAAAAAATTAGCCAGGCGTGGTGGCCGGCACCTGTAATCCCAGCTATTCGGGAGGCTGAGGCAGGAAAATCGCTTGAACCCGGGAGGCGGAGGTTGTCGTGAGCTGAGACTGCACCACTCTACTCCAGCCTGGGCAACAGAGCGAGACTGTCTCAAAAAATAAAAAATAAAAATGAAAAACAAAAACCCACTAATCAATTAAGTCCAGGTGGGACTGAAGGAACAAACAAACAAAAATCTATTTTCAAACCATGTTCCAAATGAAACTTCCATAAAATGGGAAGAAAATAATGTGCTGAAGTAATTTCATACACCATCACATGCTAAATTTTTGCTCTTAGGAAAGAAACTTAGTAGACTTTGTTCAAATTTTCCAAGGACTTGACCTATGGAATACTTTTTTGGTGACATGTATATCAATGTATGGTGATACCAATTGGTTTATCAAGGTTTATCATGTGATGTCATATTTACAAAGAAAAAAGGAAAGAAATGTATATAAAATATATATAACTTTATATATAAAATGTATATAACTTTACAACTTTAAAATAGAAGATTAATCGTAAGATTTTCAGAAGTTCCATTACTTCCTTACAATCTTAGTAAGTGCAACAAGCACTAAATTGGGCAGTTTGTCTTGGCTTACATTTAGTTTTCAAGGGGCAGCTTGTTTTGATTAAAATATTTGTGTATCATTTACTTATTGCTTAAGCTTTCGAAGTTCGTATTCTATTATTATAGTTGTTTTGCATTTTAGCCCCAAATCCTGAAACATAGATCAATGGATTAAAATGTTTTATAAAAGCATAAAAGCGATAACAACTGTCAGGTAATACATCATTTAAGAATAATCATGTGAATATAGAATATAAATCTGCATAGTTTTAGAAAAATAATAAAGTATAATAGGTTAACATAAGCAGCCAAAATAGAAAACTTTAGGTAAGAAATACAATGGATTATTCAGACGAATATGTGAAAATTAAATTTTATAGGATATGCAGTCTATTTATTTTGAAAACTGTATCAAATAAAGACTAAAAGTTGTATTTGTTATGATGCTATTTTCAGATTACTCACAAATCAAATCAATTGAAATTTTTCTAGAGTAAGAATAAGAATAAAGTTTTGATTTTTTTTTTTTTTCGATATGGAGTCTCGCCCAGGCTGGAGTGCAGTGGCATGATCTGAGCTCACTGAAAGCTCTGCCTCCAGGGTTCACGCCATTCTCCTGCCTCAGCCTCCTGAGTAGCTGGGACTACAGGCACCCACCACCAGGCCCAGCTCACTTTTTTTTTTTTTGTATTTTTAGTAGAGACAGGGTTTCACTGTGTTAGCCGGGATGGTCTCTATCTCCTGACCTCGTGATCTGCCTGCCTAGGCCTCCCAAAGTGGTGGGATTGCAGGCATAAGCCACCGCACCCGGCAAAATTTTGCTTTTCATAAAAAGTTATTGAATCTTGCTAAACTAAAAACCACAAAAATTACTGTGGAATTTTTTGAGATTTTATTCTTAAAATGTGTTAGTCTTGATATTGCCAAAAGATTATAAACTAGTATAATGAATGCTGAAAAAAAATTAAAACATTATTTGTAAGTTATGATTTTAAAATCAAACAACACTGTTGGATGTTGCCTAATACCAAAGATAGTTGATTTGGAAAAGCAATTATGTTCATGTGCTTACTAAATACTAAGCAGTTTCATTTGGACAAAAAAAGTGATGTGCCTAACATGAATGCATTTTTGATAAATATGCAGAGTATACGAGAGGTAAGTACTCAATGACTTTGTTTCAGTTATCACTAAATCTAATGCCACAGGAGAGATTTTTAAAAAGTATTAATCATTATATTTGAGTGGTGCTAAATATAAAGGTGTTTTAAGATTGGTATGGCAGAGTGTGAGCCATTTGTACGGGAAAAAATAGTGTTACTGGCCGGGCACGGTGGCTCATGCCTGTAATCCCAGCACTTTGGGAGGCCGAGGCGGGCGGATCCCGAGGTTAGGAGATGGAGACCATCCTGGCTAACGTGGTGAAACCCCGTCTCTACTAAAAATACAAAAAAAAAAAAAAAAAAAAATTAGCCGGATGTGGTGGTGGGCACCTGTAGTCTCAGCTACTCGGGAGGCTGAGGCAGGAGAATATCGTGAGCCCGTGAGGTGGAGGTTGCAGTGAGCTGAGATCGTGCCACTGCATTCCAGCCTGGGTGACACAGCAAGACTCTATCTCAAAAAAAAAAAAAAAATTAGTATTACTGGCAAAATGAAGTACTGAGTATTATGAATATGATGAAATTACTGTCAGTGTTAATACTTCTTTTCTGGGTGTTTTAAGAAGAAATAGACAAAAACTTATAAGACAGGTTTTTCACTGAGGTGCTCTGGCTGTTAATGGGAAACAGTAATTTTCAGAGCATAACATCTTTGCTTCAAAAATTACTGTTTTTGAAGTGAAGATGATACAGAATATTTCTTCTTGGTACTTAGGATACTTAGTATGTTAACTTTAGTGGCTTATTCAAATGATAAATCTTAGTGATATGTTTGAATCTTGAAAAGGCTAAATTTACTGCTTAAAAATAGAAATATCATGACTTTATTTATTTTTGATTAAAGTATAACAGGATTTAAAGTAAGGCTAAATTATGGAGCAAATGGCTCCAACTATGAGTCTGACTCTTAGCCAATACTTGATGATTTTATTCACTCATCAGAAAAAAAGCATTGATAATATATAATGGTTATATCTACATTGATATCTAAGTGTTACTACAAAAATACCTTTCAGGGCCGCATTCAATGTAGCAAATGAAAAATCTATTTGCTACAATCTTCCAAATTAAAATATTTTAAAGTGGTGTGGTTGCCAACGTATATTCTAAAGGAGCATTGAAAATATTATTATTTTTTAAATTTTTTTGTAGAGACAGGGATCTTGCTCTGTCACCTCGACTGAAGTGCAGTGGCATGAAACTGCATTTTCAAATTGCTAGGCTCAAGTAATCCTCTCGAGTCAGCATCCTAAGTAGCTAGGACTACAGACATCATGTGCAGCTAATTTTAAAATTTTTTATAGAGATAAGGTCTCCCTGTTGCCCAGGCTGATCTCAAACTCTTTGCCTAAGCAATCCTCCGAACTTAGCCTCCCAAAGTGCTGGGATTATGGGCATGAGGCATTGTGCCCTGCTCTGAAAATTGTTTTTGATGTGAAATTTCTTCATAATTTCTTATCACTGTTTAACTTTCTAGCCAGAACGATCTAAATTTGTTACCATTATGGTTGATCTTTAAGAAAAAATAAATCAACACAGATGTGTACCTAACCCATAGCTAATTTTTACTATATACCACTGGCATTATACAGAGACCTTAGTAAAATGTTAGAAGTATTATTATCCCCATCATTGATATAAAATTAATGAAAATACTGATTTTAATGTTTTATTTTTATAACTTAAAATATGGCAATTTTTACCTGAAATTAGTGATACTGATTTACGTTGAATAAGAAGTGTTTTGTAGATAAAATGTTTGAGAAACATTGATATAGAGGAATATTTTGAAAACTGCTAGATGATAAACTCAAGGGTTTAGAGGTATGGAACAGAAAAACCATCAACAAGAGAAATTCTATGACTTCATAAATAAATAATAAATTTATTTAATATTTATTTGTTTATTTTAAGATGGAGTTTCACTATGTTGCCCAGACTGGTCTTGAACTCTTGGGCTCAAAAGATCCTCTGACCTTGGCCTCCAGGTGACTTGGGTGCTGTTAAAAGCATTCAGTTTTTATATATTCACAAAGACGTTTGGAATTGGAACTTATGTTTAAAAGGGAACTTATATTTAGCTGAGACTACATGCTGTACTCACCATCCTTGGCTCCAGAAATCCCATGGATTCTATTGCCAGAATTGAAACAAGAGAGGGGAGAGTCAGATGCTCAGGTTATTATATAAAATCAGCTCTGTTCCTGAGAACAGATGTGACAGAAAAATATTGGAAGAAACACTAGTAGGGTTTGGGAAATAAGGAAGAACGGAGGGAACAACACGCTTAGATGCAGATTCTCAATTCATTCGATTAATAATGATGATGTTTTCTGGAGATAGGTAACAAGTTGAGATGGAACTGAGTTAAGTGTCTGATATGGCTTCATGTCCCCACCCAAATCTCACTTTAAATTGTAATAATCCCCATGTGTCATGGGAGGGATCCAGTGGGAGGTAATTGAATCATGGGGGCAGGTTTTTCTTGTGCTGTTCTCATGGTAGTGAATAAGTCTCACGAGATCTGATGGTTTTATAAAGGGGAGTTCCCCTGCACATTCCCTCTTGCCTGCTGCCATGTAAGACATGCCTTTGCTCTTCCTTTGCCTTCTGTCATGATTGTGAAGCCTCCCTAGCCATGTGGAACTGTGAATCCATTAAACCTCTTTCCTTTATAAAATACCCAGTCTTGACTATGTCTTTATTAGCAGCATGAGAATGGAAAAATACAGAGTGTGAGGTAAGATTAGAGCCTAAGTCAGTTCAAATTATAACTGGTGCTCTGAACCCATGGTGACTGCCACTGGCTGAATAATACAATGGACACAAAGGCTATTTTTTGAGGAAATATCATGAGCTGGATTTTGCTTGTGTAAAATCAAAGGCCTGTGAATTATCTTCCTGGGACATTAATTATGCAGTTGGATATGAGGATTTGGTGCTCATAGGAGCTGTGTGGGCTGGGTGTATCAAATTAGGTGGCAATTGCGTTACATGCAAACCCTGGAATCAATGAGTTTACTTAAGAAAAAAGTGGAGAGTGCAAAGAGAAGAGAGTCTAGAAAAACATACTTAGGAATCTAAATATTTAAAACCCAGAGGAGAAGCAATTAAAGACCAAGAAAGAACCACTAGTAAGGTAAAAGGAGAACCAGCTGAGTATGAAGTCACAGAATTCAAAGGAAAAGAATGTATGAGGAAGATAGTCAACTATGTGGAAATCAGCTGAGAAGTCAAGAAAAAGAGGAAAAATTCCACATAAACTTTAATGCGTAGGTGTATTGTTCAGGTTCGTAAGTCACTGGAGTCCTTATAACAAAGCACTGAATATGGGTCCTAAAAAGGAAGTATATGTAATTAATGGAAATTTAGACTCTGGATTCTAGCAAAAGTTGTCCATGGAATCTGGACAGAGGTAAGTTTAAATGAATTTGGATTGTTACATGCACCTTCTAAGGTCCTCCATTTAAGAGTGACTGGGGAAGTGAAGATCAGCAGAATCTTCGTATTTGTAGAATATCCAACATTTATATTCTGGGTCTGTAAGTACAAAGTTCAAATATGGTTTATTAACCCTTTGTTCCTATTCCTTTTATTTCCTTTTACACACCAGTATCTTCCTAAAGGTCACTTTTCTCTCACAGCGAAAGGGGTGTGTGTGTGTGTGTGTTTGGGCGGACAGAACTCAGGGGATCCTGGGATAATCTTAGTTTTGGAATATGGAATTAGGAAAAAAAACTCTCTCGAGGTTATTCTGTGAGGCAGTGTAATGATTTAACTGAATTTAAAAGCAGATTTTGAATCATTGTCACAAATGAATGTTTATGATTTGATAAGGAAAGTATTTAATTTTATCCTAAGATTATAAACAATCCTTTGAAGCTCTGATTTCATGAAATTATTTATTTTTAGAAAAAAATTGCAGAAGTCTATTTCTATGAAAATTTTATATGGAAAAGAGCTTAGTCAAAAAAAACCCCTTCACTTTTGACCATTTTACTAGATATGTAAATAAGCACTTATTCTATATTATATTTTGCAAAATAAAATTAATACTACAAAAGGAAGAAATGGTTGGGGAAAAAACATTGTAATTTTAGAAAACTTTTTTCTTAAAAAGTCATGCGGCCGGGCGCAATGGCTCACACCTGTAATCCCACCACTTTGGGAGGCCAAGGCAGGCAGATCACATGAGGCCAGGAGTTTGAGACCAGCCTGGCCAACATGGTGAAACCCCATCTCTACTAAAAATACAAAAATTAACCAGGTATGGTGGCACGTGCCTGTAGCCCCATCTACTCGGGAGGCTGAGACAGAGAATTGCTTGAACCCAAGAGGCGGAGGTTGCAGTGAGCCAAGATTGCGCCACTGCACTGCAGCCTGGGCGACAGATCGAGACTCCGTCTGAAGCGAATAAACAAAAAAACAAAGTTATTGATCCTTCACTAGCTCTTTTTGAAGTATAAAGTTTACACCATAGAAGTATCATCTAGGTATTAGGAGTACAAACTAGAAGATTGTTTATTTTGTCTTGATTCATAATGACAATACACAATTACAAATAATACACAGTAAGTAGCAAAATTTATAGAGTTTGCCAGGGATTTTTATTATCATTAAAAAAAATAACTTCATTGCATATATTTAAGGTATTGCATATATTTAAGGTAAGCATGTTTAAGGTATTACATATCTTTAAGGTTGCATATGTTTAAGGTAAAATATGTTTATTGCATATATTTAAGGTACTGTATATGTTTAAGTTAAGCATGATATAATGAGATACATATATCTAGTAAAATGATAACTATAGTGAAACAAATGAACATGTTCACTATCTCTATACCAAAACTGATAAGAGTTTTTATCAAAAAAATGATATTGACTTTGTCAAATGCTTTTTCTGCATCATTTGAGATGATCATGTGGATTTTGGCCTTCAGTCTGTGAAATTTATGTATCAAATTGATTTTGTGTATGTTAAGCCAGCCTTGCATGCCAGAGATAAATCCCAGTTGATTATGATGTGCAATATTTTTGATGTGTTGTTGAATTTGATTTGCTAGTATTTTGTTGATGATTTTTGCATCAATGTTCATCAGAGACATTGGACCATAGTCTTTTGTGTTAGGTGATTCTGGCCTCATAAAATGTGTTAGGAAGCATTCCCTCCAGCTCTATTTTTAGAAGACTTTGAGACATAATAGTATTAATTCTTCTTTAAGAATTTGATAGAATTCAGCTTCAAGCCGTCTGGTCCTGGGTTTTTCTTTTTTGGGAGGTTTTAAATTATTCAATCTCTTTGTTGTTAGTCTGTTCAGGCTTTCTATTTTTCTTTCTTTCTTTTTTTTTTTTTTTTTTTGAGACGGAGTCTCGCTGTGTCGCCCAGGCTGGAGTGCAGTCGTGCGATCTCTGCTCACTGCAAGCTCCGCCTTCCGGGTTCACGCCATTCTCCTGCCTCAGCCTCCTGAGTAGCTGGGACTACAGGTGCCCGCCACCACGCCTGGCTAAGTGTTTGTATTTTTAGTAGAGACGGGGTTTCACTGTGTTAGCCAAGATGGTCACGATCTCCTGACCTCGGGATCCACCCACCTCGGCCTCCCAAAGTGCTGGGATTACAGGCGTGAGCTGCTGTGCCCGGCCCAGGCTTTCTATTTTTCTGATTCAAACTCGTTAGGTTATATTTTTCTCTAAACTTAACATTCCCTTTAAATTACCAAATTTGTTGCTATATTGTTTTTCTTTTTTTCCATACAGAAAGTAACATTTTTTAATTTTTTACTTCAAGTTGCAGGGTAAATGTGCAAGATGTGCAGGTTTCTTAGACGTGTAAACGTGTGGTATGGTGACTTGCTGCACCTATCAACCCATCATGTAGATATTAAACCCAGCATGGATTAGCTAGTCTTTCTGATGCTCTCCCTCCTCTTCCCCCCAAAGGTCCTCAGTGTGTTTTTCCTCTTCCTGTGTCTATGTGTTCACATCATTCAGCTCCCATTTATAAGTAAGAACATGCAGCATTTGGTTCTCTGTTCCTGCGTTAGTTTGCTGATGTGAACAGCATCCAGGTCCATCCATGTCCCTGCAAAGGACATGATTTCATTCCTTTTTATGGCTGCATAGTATTCCATGGTATATGCATACCGCATTTTCTTTATCCAGTCTATCATTCATGGACATTTGGGGTGATTCTATGTCTATGCTATTGAGAATAGTGCTGCTGTGAACATACCCATGCATGTATCCTTATAATAG
The DNA here is from genome assembly GCF_029289425.2 of Pan paniscus. Classification (NCBI taxonomy): domain Eukaryota; kingdom Metazoa; phylum Chordata; class Mammalia; order Primates; family Hominidae; genus Pan; species Pan paniscus. The sequence goes on along the minus strand of NC_073253.2, from coordinate 113,673,898 downwards.
AATGATTTATATTCTTTGGGTATATATCCATTAATGGAATTGCTGAGTCAAATGGTATTTCTGGTTCTAAGTCTTGGAGAAATTGCTAGGTTGTCTTCCACAATGGTTGAACTGATTTACATTTCCATCAATAGGAGTGTAAAAGCATTTCTATTCCTCTGCAACCTCACAAGCATCTGTTGTTTCTTGACTTTTTAATAATCACCATTCTGACTGGTGTGAGATAGTATCTCATTGAGGTTTTGATCTGCGTTTCTCTAATAATCAGTGATGTTAAGGTTTTTTTGGTATGTCTGTTGGCTGCATGAGTCTTATTTTGAGAAGTGCCTGTTTATGTCCTTTGTCCACTTATTAATTTTTTTTCTTGTAAATTTAAGTTTTTGTAGATTCTGGATATTACACCTTTGTCAGATGGATAGATTACAAAATTTTTCTCCCATTCTGTTTGTTCTGATGATAGTTGTTCACGCTGATGACTTTCTTTTGCAGTGCAGAAGCTCTTTAGTTTAATTAGATCCCATTTGTCAATGTTTGCTTTTGTTGCAATTGCTGTTGACATTATCAACAAAGATTTCAGCATGAAATCTTTGCCTATGCCTATGTTCTGAATGGTATTGCCTAGATTTTCTTCTAGGGTTTTATAGTTTTGGGTTTGACATTTAAGTCTTTAATCCATCTTGAGTTATTTTTTATATACAGTATAAGGAAGGGGTGTACTTTCAATTTTCTTCATATGGCTAGCCAGTCCTCCTACCACCATTTATTAAATAGGAATCTTTTCTCCATTGCTTGTTTTTGTCAGGTTTGTTGATCAGATGATTGTAGATGTGTGCTCTTATATCTGAATTTTCTATTCTGTTCCATTGGCCTGTGTTTTTGTAGCAATACTATGCTGTTTTAGTTACTGTAGCCTTGTAGTATAGTTTGAAGTTGGGTAGCACGATGCCTCCAGCTTTATTCCTTTTGCTAAGGATTGCCTTGGCTATACAGGCTCTTTTGTGGTTCCATATGAATTTTAAAATAGCTTTTTCTAATTCTGTGAAGAACATCAATGGTAGTTTAATGAGAATAGCATTGATTCTATAAATAACTTTGGGCAGTGTGGCCATTTTCATGACATTGATTCTTTCTATCCATGAGCATGGAATGTTTTTCCATTTGTTTGTGTCATCTGATTTTTCTGAGCAGTGGTTTGTAGTTCTCCTTGAAGAGGTCCTTCACTTCCCTTGTTGTCTGTATTTCTGTGTATCTTATTCTCTTTTTAGCAGTTGTGAATGGAAGTTCATTTACAATTTGGCTCTCTGTCTATTGTAGGTATATAGGAATGCTTGTGATTTTTGCACATTGATTTTGTATCCTGAGACTTTGCTGAACTTGCTTATCAGCTTAAGAAGCTTTTGGGCTGAGATCATGGGGTTTTCTAAATATACAATCATGTCATATACAAACTGAGACAATTTGACTTCCTCTCTTCCTATTTGAATACCTCTATTTCTTTCTCTTGCCTGATTGCCCTGGCAAGAACTTCCAATACTGTGTTGAATAGGAGTGGTGAGAGAGGGCATCCCTGTCTTGTGCTGGTTTTCAGGGGGAATGCTTCCAGCTTTTGCTCATTCTGTATGATTTTGGCTGTGGGTTTTTCATAAATGGCTCTTATTATTTTGAGACATGTTCCTTCAATACCTAGTTTAGGGAGAGTTTTTAACATGAAGGGATGTTGAATTTTATTGAAGGCTGTTTCTGCATCTATTGAGATAATCATGTGGTTTTTGTCTTTAGATCTGTTTATGTGATGAATTACATTTATTGATTCACATATTGTGAACCAGTCTTGCATCCTGGGGATGAAGCTGACTTGATCGTGGTAGATGAACTTTTTGATGTGCTGCTGAATTCAGTTTGCCAGTATTTTATTGAGGCTTTTTGCATCAATGTTCATCAGGGATATTGGCCTGAAGTTTTCTTTTTTTTATTGTATCTCTGCCAGGTTTTGGTATCAGGATGATGCTGGCCTCATGAAATGAGTTAGGGAGGTGTCCCTCCTTTTCAATTGTTTGGAATAGTTTCAGAAGAAATGGTACCAGCTCCTCTTTGTACCTTTGGTGGAATTCAGCTATAAATCTTCCTGGTCCTGGACTTTTTTTGTTTCATAGCCTATTTATTACTGCCTCAATTTCAGAACTTGTTATTTGTCTATTCAGGGATTTAACTTCTTCCTGATTCAGTCTTGGGAGGGTGTATATGTGTAGGACTCTATCCATTTCTTTTTCTTTCAGATTTTCTAATTTATTTGCATAGAGGTGTTTATAGTGTTATTTGACAGTTGTTTGTATTTTAGTGGGGTCAGTGGTGATAACCCTTTTATCATTTTTATTGTGTCTATTTGATTCTTCTCCTTTTTTTTCTATATTAGTCTATCTAGTGGTCTATTTTATTAACTTTTACAAAAAGCCAGCTCCTGGATTTGTTGATTTTGTTTGAAGGGTTTTTGTGTCTGTCTTCTTCAGTTCTACTCTGATCCTGATTATTTCTTGTCTTCTGCTACCTTTGGGGTTTGTTTATTCTTGGTTCTTTAGTTCTTTTAGTTGTGATGTTGGGATGTTGATTAGAGATCTTTCTAGCTTTTCGATGTGAGCATTTAGTGCTATAAATTTTTCTCTTAACACTGCTTTAGATGCATCCCAGGGATTCTGATATGTTGTCTCTTTGTTCTCATTAGTTTCAAAGAACAACTTGATTTCTGCCTTAGTGATTCTCCTGCCTCAGCCTCCTAAGTAGCTGGGACTACAGCCACGCCACCAAGCCTGGCTAATTTTTATATATTTTTTAGTAGAGATGGAGTTTTAACATGTTGGCCAGGCTGGTCTTGAACTTCTGACCTTAAGTGATCCACCTGCCTCAGCCTCCTTAAGTGAGTTGTGTGGTTTTGAGTGAGTTTCTTAATCCTGAGTTTTTTTTTTTAATGCTTTAAGTTCTAGGGTACATGTGCACAACGTGCAGGTTTGTTACATATGTATACATGTGCCATGTTGGTGTGCTGCACCCATTAACTTGTCATTTACATTAGGTATTTCTCCTAATACTATCCCTCCCCACTCCCCCTACCCCCCAGTAGGCCCTGGTGTGTGATGTTCCCCATCCTGTGTCCAAGTGTTCTCATTGTTCAATTCCCACCTATGAGTGAGAACGTTCGGTGTTTGGTTTTCAGTCCTTGTGATAGTTTGCTCAGAATGGTTTCCAGCTTCATCCATGTCCCTACAAAGGACATGAACTCATCGTTTTTTATGACTGCATAGTATTCCATGGTGTATATGTGCCACATTTTCTTAATCCAGTCTATCATTGTTGGACATTTTGGTTGGTTCCAAGTCTTTGCTATTGTGAATAGTGCCGCAATAAATATACGTGTGCATGTGTCTTTATAGTAGCATGATTTATAATCCTTTGGGTATATACCCAGTAATGGGATGGCTGGGTCAAATGGTATTTCTAGTTCTAGATCCTTGAGGAATCACCACACTGTCTTCCACAATGGTTGAACCAGTTTATAGTCCCACCAACAGTGTAAAAGTGTTCCTATTTCTTCACATCCTCTCCAGCACCTGTTGTTTCCTGACTTTTTAATGATCACCATTCTAACTGGTGTAAGATGGTATCTCACTGTGGTTTTGATTTGCATTTCTCTGATGGCCAGTGATGGTGAGCATTTTTTCATGTGTCTGTTGGCTGCATAAATGTCTTTTGAGAAGTGTCTGTTCATATCCTTTGCCCACTTCATGATGGGGTTGTTTGATTTTTTTCTTGCAAATCTGTTTAAGTTCTTTGTAGATTAATTTAATTGTGCTGTTGTCTGAGAGACTGTTATGATTTCAGTTCGTTTGCATTTGCTGAGTGTTTTACTTTCAATTATGTAATTGATTTTAGAGTAAGTGCCATGTGATGTTGAGAATAATGTATATTCTGTTGTTTTAATGTGGAGAGTTTTGTAAATATCTATCAGGTCCAATTGATCTAGAGCTGAGTTCAAGTCCTGATTATCTTTGTTAATTCTCTGTCCTGATGATCTAACATTGGCAATGGGGTGTTAAAGTCTTGCTCTAGTATTGTGTGGACATCTAAGTCTCTTTGTAGGTCTCTGAAAACTAGTTTTTAGGATTCTGGGTGCTCCTGTATTGGGTCCATATATATTTAGGACAGTTAGCTCTTCTTGTTGAATTGAACCCTTTACCATTATGTAATGCCATTCTTTGCCTTTTTTGCTCATTGTTGGTTTAAAGTCTGTTTTGTCAGGAACTAGGGTTGTAAACCCTACTTTTTTCAGTTTTCCATTTGCTTTGTAAATTCTCCTCCATCCCTTTATTTTGAGCCTATGTGTGTTTTTGCCCATGAGATGGGTTTGTTGAATACAGCACACTGATGGGTCTTGACTTTGTATCCATCTTGCCATTCTGTGCCTTTTAATTTGGGCATTCAGCCTATTTATATATAAGGTTAATATTGTTATGTGTGAATTTGATCTCATCATCATGATGCTAGCTGGTTATTTTGCAGACTTGTTAATGTAGTTGCCTTATAGTGTCCTTAGTCTGTGTACTTCACTGTGTTTTTGCAGTCACTAGTAACGGTTTTCCTTTCCATATTTAGTGCTTCCTTCAGGAGTTCTTGCAAGGCAGGCCTGGTGATTATGAATTCCCTCAGCATTTGCTTATCTAAAATGGATTTTATTTCCCCTTCACTTATGAAGCTTAGTTTGGCTGGATATGAAATTCTGGGTTGGAAATTCTTTTCTTTAAAGATGCTGAATAATAGCCCCAATCTCTTCTGGCTGTAGAGTTTCTGCTGAGAGGTCTGCTGTTAGTGTGATAGGCTTTGCTTTGTAGGTGACCTGGCCTTTCTCTCTAGATGCCTTTAACATTTTTTTCTTCATTTCAACCTTGGAGAATCAGATAATTGTGTCTTGGAGTTGATCTTCTCATGAAGTATTTTACTGGGGTTCTCTGGATTTCCTGAATTTGATTGTGGGCCTTTGTTGCTAGGTTGGGAAAGTTCTCCTGGATGATGTCCTGAAGTATGTTGTCCAATTTCATTCTTTTCTCCCCATCTCTTTCAGGTACCCCAATCAGTCATAGGTTCGGTCTTTTTACATAATCCTGTAGTTCTCAGAGATTTTGTTTGTTCCTTTTTATTTTATATTCCTTTAATCTTGTCTGTCTGTCTTATTTCAGCAAGATAGTCTTCAAGCTCTGTGATTCTTTCTCCCCCTTGTTGCGTTCAGCGAGTGATAATTACAGTTGCATTGTGAAGTTCTTGTGTTGTGTTGTTCAGCTCCATCAGCTTATTTATGTTCCTCTTTCAATTGATTATTCTGGATAACAGCTCCTGTGGTATTTTATCATGGTTATTAGCTTATTTGCATTGGGTTAGAATATGCTGCTTTAGCTCAGTGAAGTTTATTACCCACCTTCTGAAGCCTACTTCTGTCAGTTCATTTATCTCAGCCTTGGCCCAGTTCTGTGCCCTTGCTGGAGAGGTGTTGTGATCATCTGGAGGAGAGGAGGCATTCTGGCTTTTTTTTGTTTTGTTGATTCTTTCTCATCTTTGTTACTTTATCTACCTTTGATCTTTGAGGCTGCTGATCTTTCGAATGGGGTTTTTGTGTTTTTATGTTGTTGTTGTTGATGATTCTGTTATTGTTGCTTTCTGTTTGTTTTTCTTTTAGCAGCCAGGCCCCTCATCTGTAGGGCTGCTCAGGTTTGCTGGGAGTCCACTCCAGACCCTATTCTCCTGGGTTCCTCTTGCACCTGGAGGTGTCAGCAGTGGAGGCTACAGAGCAGCAAAGAAGGCTGCCTGCTCCTTCCTCTGGGAGTTCTGTCCCAAAGGGGCATGAACCCGATGCTGGCAGGAATACTCCTGTGTAAGGTGTCTGGTGACCCCTGCTGTGGGATCTTACCCAGTCAGGGGGCATGAGATCAGGGGCCTGCTTAATGAAGCACTATGGCTACCCCTGGTTGGAGGGTGTGCACTGCTTTGGGAGGAATCCCCCTCCTCTGTACTGCTCAGTCTCTTCGGAGCCGGCAGGCAGGAAAGACTAAGTCTGCTGTTCCACTGAGACTGTGGCCACCCCTCCCACAAGGGGCTCCATCTCAGGGAGTTCACAACTCTGTCCTTAAACTCCTGGTTGATGTTGATGAAATTCCCCAAGGGAGATCCCATTCGTGAGGAGGAATGGATCTGGGTCCCACTTAAAGAAACAGTCTGGCTACGATCTGCCATAGTTGCTGTTCTGCACTGTGGGGAAATCCTCCCAGTCCTAACTGCCCAGTCTCCCTGGTATCAGCAGGGGAAAATGGCAGGCTGAAGCCACAATTATTGTTGTTGCCCCTCCTTCTGGAACTCAGTCATCTTAGGCAGTGTCCAGCATGCTGCCTCTGGCTGCAACCTGGCGTGGCTGCTGAGCCTCTGCCTATCTCTGTGTTTGGGACCCAAGGCCCTGATGGTGTGGGCTCAAAAGGGGATCTCCTGATCTATGGGTTGCACAGAGCTGTGAAAGAAAGCATAGTTTTCTGAGTGGGGTAGCACAACTACTCACCATCTCCCTTGACTGGTGGTGGAAGCTCCCCTTGAGCCATGTGGCTCCTGGGTGGGGCCATTGTTCCACCCTGCTTTTCCTCGCTCTCTGTGGGTAGCACCAACTGCCTAGTCAGTCCCAAAGAGAGAACCTGGATACCTCAGGGGAAAGTGCAGGATTAACTCGCTGTTTTCATTCTTCTCAGTTGGAGCCTCCAACTGCAGCTGCTTCTAGTCGACCATCTTGGCCCCTCTCCTATATTGTTTTTCATAATAGTTCTTTATGATCCTTTTTATTTTGAGGGGCCTATTGTAACATTTTCACATTCATTTTTGATTTTATATATTGGAGACTTTTCTTTTTTTCTTAGTCTAGGTAAAGGTCTTAAAATATTGTTTATTTTAAAAAATTCTTGGTTTTGTTGATGTGTTTCTGTGGTCTTTCTGTTCTCTCTTTGATTTATTTCTGTTCTGATCTTTATTATTTCTTTCTGCTAACTTTAGGTTTAGTTTGTTCTCCTTTTCCTAGTTCCTTGAGGTGTATGCCTGGGTTGTTTTATTGTTTTACCCAAGGTTTATGCAATTTTATTTTTGATGTGGTGGTGATGATACTGCTTCACATGATCTATTTATCTATTTTTACCCCCAAAATTTGAATGCACTAAGTAAGTATTATGATTGCAAAGCATAAATCAATTCTGGTTAAATAACAGATAACTCTGTAGCATAAATATGTTCAAACATAACTGGTTCCCCGTATTTATTTTTGAGAATTCTGACAACTGTACCCTAAACTTAGAGGTGTTTAAATGCTGAGGAGACTAAAATGACAAATGTTTACTAAAATTGGTTAAATGTCAAGATTTAAGCTAAATCAGTTTATAAAACCAGTATTTTAATACAGTTTGCCCTTGAATAACGTGGGTTTGAACTGCATAGGTCCACTTATACACAGATCTTCTTCCTCCTCTGTCACCCCCAAGACAACAAGACCAATTCCTCTTCTGCTTCCTCCTTTTCAGCCTACTCAACATGAAGGCAATGCGGATGAAGACCTTTATGATGTTCCACTTCCACTTAATGCATACTAAATATATTTTCTCTTCTTCATGATTTCCTTAATAACATTTTCTTTTTCCTAGCTTACTTTATTGTAATAATACAGTATATAATACATACGACATACAAAATGTCAATCAACTGCTTATGTTATTGATAGAGCTTCTGTTCAACAGGAGGCTATTTAGTAGTTAAGTTTTTGATGAGTGAAAAGTTATATGTGGGTTTTTGACTCTACAGGGTGAGGTGCAGGAGCTGTCCATTCCCCTAACCCCTATGTTGTTCATGGGTTAACTATGTAGATGTACAGTTGTCCCTTGTTGTCCATGGGGGATAGGATTTGTTTTAGGACAGCCCGCAAATACCAAAATCCATGCATTCTCAAATCCTGCAATCGGCCCCATGGAACCCATGTATATTAAAGTCTGCCCTCCAGATAAGAGGATATCACATCCTGCAAATATTCTATTTTTAATTGGTGTTTAGTTGAAAAACTCCATGTAGAAGTGAACCTGTGCCGTTTAAGCATGTGTTGCTCAGGGGTCAATTGTGTATAAAGGTCTGTAGGAGAACATCTGAGTAAGCAAATTTATTTATTTAGACTAGAAGTTGGATGGAGATTTTTGCAAAGCTGCAGAATGAGTGGGAATTTTGAGCTGGGCTTCAAATGAATAGGAGTTTGCCAACTAAGGAAAAAAAGGAGGAACTTCACCCAGAAAGAGTGACGTGGACCAAGAAATAGTCACAAAATTACTGTCATGAGTTTGATGTGGTTCGCACAATGGGTTTAGGTGTGTGAGAAGTGATGAAAGATGAGTCTGCAGAAGGAGCATGGGGCAAGGTTGAGAAGTGTTTCATGTAGTAGAAGAAACAGGGATCCTTTGGGTACTTTTGAATCAGAGTTGGGCTGTGAAACCTTGCTTTAGCTGCAAAACTACTAAGCATGAACTTGATCTTGGTTTTATATGATGTTAAGTATCTTGAGTCCTCAAGAGAAAAAGAATTACTTTAAGTCACTCAGTTTTTAAAACTATGCTTGTTCGGTGGGAAGTCTATCAGTGTCTGGTTTGTGGGGACTCTGAAAGTGTGGCGTCAAACCAATTAGACCCGTTAAAAATATGAGACAGGAAAGGAACCTTTGAGGTAACAAGTGAGTCAAAGTGCATTAGATTTGTTTCAAGTTAATTAGGTTGTGAATGAATAAGTATAATGACTTTTTGAGACTTTCCTTTCAACAGCTAATCTATCCACTTTTCCTTGGCATTAGAAAAGATCAACCCTTGAAATTAAGTCAGTTTTTACTCAAGATGAAAGTATGTTGTGGTGGAATGCACAGTAACTGTTTTATTACTTTGGGATTTTTTGTTTTAATTCAGGGAAAAGACTCCCTGTGTCAAAGTTCACAAGGAGTGAATATTTGTCTGTTATTTTTTTTAAGGGAAATAAGTAGATAATTTTTGAACAGCTATGCATGCCAAGACAAATTCACTTGTCCCCCAGTTGGCTTGTAGTCTGAAAACTTAAATCAGATAGGAATGTAATCTCAAAACCTTTTTCCATGACTTAAAATAATTTTTAGCACATTAGTTTTTGCTCTATTCAATTGTCATTTCATTAGTTTTAGACGTATCTCAGGCACTTTGAGTGACATCAAGCCTGAAGACTTTTTGATAAATGAAATTAAGCACTTACTTAATTTTACTTTTTTTTTGGCCTGTAATACATATCGGAGTTTTTTTTCTAATTTCTGAGTATATATGCTATTTAAAAAAGCCAGAAAAAAACAGTAGTGTAAGATTTTAAGTGGCTTTTAAAAAGAGAAACTACTTGATTACTTATAAAGTATGTTACTTATTTTTAAATCTGCTTCTGCCTCCCACATTAATATATGATAATGGGGATTTGGTGCACAGAAATACCGAATAGGCCCTGTTCATATTTATGCATTAAGAGATTTACACCATTGTGTTATAGGAGATGTACACACACATACATATGTATATATATTTATACACATTTGCACATATACAATGCAAATGTGCATTTTGAGAAATGATATTTTATAAGGAGCCAATAATAGTACTTGAACATAAATAATGTAGAAATAGGCAAGCTGAGACTAACTTTGGGAAAGAGTAGAAAGTGTGCATTGAGATAAAGAAGGACTAACAGAGGTAAAAACAAAACAAAAAAAAAATGAACGTAGCAGAAAGAAATGTTAAGAGAAATATTTGCTCTAACCTGACTGGACTGGGTGTCTAAAAACAAGGACCATCTTTCAAAGAATAACCAGAAAAATGAGCAGAAATAGAGAACCATTTTGAGGGTGTTAAGGGGATGCTACATAGGCATTTTTTTGGCTTGACACAAGCAATTTTAGCCATTCTATGGCCAGAAAGACCTGTGTTTTCTTAGTTCTAGAACCTCACTGACTACAGAGTAGTGTTCTGGAGATGACAAAAGGAGCTAGCTTCCTATTAGTTAAAGCTATATTCATTTCAATAAAGTTCCGTAATTTATCCGTGGAGAATATGAATGCCTTTTAATATACTAATGCCTATATACTTTATATGCTTTGATACTATGATATTGTAAGATGATTTTTTCTTTTTAATTAAGTTTTCATGTAGTGTGCTGCTCTTATATAGAAATGCAAATGACTTTCCTATACCCAGCCACCTTGTCAATAGATCTACAAATTGAGTTTTTCAATCCAATTGATTTTATCATTTGCAGATAAGGAGGACTTTATTTTCCCATTTCTAATTTTTATTTTTCCAGTCTTTATTGTGCAAGTGAGGGTCTCTAGCTCGGTATTGAATAGAAATGGTAATAGGCTTTTTTTTTTTTTTTTTTTTGAGATGGAGTTTCGCTCCTGTTGCCCAGGCTGGAGTGGTGTAATGACGCGATCTTTGCTCACTGCAACCTCCGCCTCCCAGGTTCAAGCAATTCTCCTGCCTTAGCCTCCCAAGTAGCTGGGATTACAGACACGCACCACCACGCCTGGCTAACTTTGTATATTTAGTAGAGACGGGGTTTCTCCATGTTGAGGCTGGTGTCGAACTCCTGACCTCAGGTGATCTGCCTGCCTCAGCCTCCCAAAGTGCTGGGATTACAGGTGTAAGCCACCGCGCCTGGCCGGTAATAGGGATTCTTGTAACATTCCTGACTTTACCAAGAATGTGGCTGCATTTTCCCCTTTAATGTGGAATTTTCTTTGGTTTTTAAAAAATGGTTACTGCTTCTCAGGTTAAATGAATTTACGAAGTTTTTTTATTTCAATATTTTTTTCTAGTTTTATTGAGATATACTTGACAAATAAAAATTGTACATATTCAAGGTGTATAACATGATGATTTGAAATCTGTATACATTGGGTAATGATTACCATAATCGCTTTAATCAACACATCCATCACCATACATAGTTACACTTTGTGTGTGGCCAGGGGTGAGGACACTTAAGATCTACTTTCAGCAAATTTCAAATAAACAGAACAGTATTATTCACAATAGCCTCCATGCTGTACATTAGAGTCCCCAAACTTATTTATCTTATAACTGAAAATTTGTAATCTTTGGCCAACATCTCCTCATTTGCCCAACCTCCCAGCCTCTGGCAACCACCTCTCTAGTCTCTACTTCTAGGAGTTAGCCTTTTTTAGATTTCATATATAAGTGAGATCATACAGTTTTTGTTTTTCTATGTCTGACATTTTGCTTAGCATGATGTCCTTCAGGTTCATCCCTCTTATCTCATATGCAAGATTCCTTCTCTTTTATGGCTGAATAATATTTTATGTACATATACCATATTTTCTGTATCCATTCATCCGTTGACAGACACTTAGTTTGTTTCCCTGTCTCGACTGCTGCGATTAATGCTGCAGTGAACAAGAGGGTAAAGACACCACTTTGACAATGATTTTATTTCCTTTGGATATATACCCTGCAAGGGACTTCTGGGTCACATGGTAGTTCCATTTTCAAGTTTTTGAGGAACTCCATACTGTTTTCCATGATGGCTGTACTAGTTTACAATCCCTTGTACACTAACAGTATACAAGGGTTCCCTTTTCTTCAGACCCTCACCAATACTTGTTATCGCTTGTTGTTTTGAGTAACAGTCATCCTAACAATGTGCTGTGCCATCTCATTGTGGTTTTGATTTGCGTTTCCCTGATGACTACTAATGTTGAGTTTCTTTTCATATATCTGTTTGCTATTTGCATATCTTTAAAAAAAAGTCTATTCAGGTTGTTTGCCCATTTTTTAATTGAGTTGTTTTTTTGCTATTGAGTTGCATGAGTTCATTATATACTTTGGATATTAACCCCTTATCAGATATAGGATTTGCAAATATTTTCTCCCATTCTATGGTTGTCTTTTCATTTTGCAGATTGTTCCCTTTGCTGTGCAAAAACTAAGTTTGATGTATTTCCAGTTGTCCATTTGTGCTTTTTTGTCTGTGCTTTTGATGTCATACCAAAAAATGATTGCCAAGGCCAATGTCAAGGACATTTTAAGCTATGTTTTCTACTAGGAGTTTTATGATTTCGGGTCTTACATTTAAGTCTTCATCTTGAGTTAATTTTTGTATATGGTGTAATCTAAAGGTCCACTAAGAAATGTTTCAAAATCACAAATGAGAGTGAATTTTATTAAATCCTTTTTATGTATTCATTGAGATTATAATATGTTTTTTCTCTTTTAATTTGTTGAAATAAAATATAGATTTTTCTAATACTAAGTTATCCTTACATACTTGAAATATACTGTTGCATTTGATTTGCTGTTAATTTTAGATTTTTGCATCTATTGCCATGAGTGCAGTGAGCCTGTAATTTTTTTAATGTATTTTTTTGATATTGGTATCAGGGTTATATTGGCTTCATAGAATGGGTTTGGAATAATATATTTTGTTTATATTTTATAAAATTGGTGTACTTTGTGTTCTTTAAATATTTGTTGTAAATTTCTTATAAAATCATCTGGGCCTGTTTACATTGTAGAAATAGTCTTCAAATACATTTTAAAATAGTTATTGGACCATTTACACTTTTTATTTCTTTATTGAGTCAGCATTTTAAGTTATATTTTTCTAAAATTAGTCCATTTTATCTAACTGTTATGAATTCTTGGCATATAATTCTTGATAGGATCTTTTCTTTCTAATATATACTTAATATCTTTCTGTAGTTATTAGTAATACTTCTTATTCTCTTGATCAATTTTGCCAGTCTTCTTTACTCTTTTTTTTTTTAACCCATTTTAGTCTTTGCTAATCTAGTATATTTTCTAATATGTCCTTGCTTATTTTTATTTTCTACTGTTTTATTTTGTCTTTGTTACTTTTTAAGATGATATCATACTGGGGTTTTCACAATTATCTGTATTTTGTTTCTCCAGTTCTTCCAGCATTGACCTAAGCCAAAGGATTCAATAATATTACTAAGTTTACACTGAATTACATGAACTTACATTAATAACTAAATTAATTTGAAGCTGTCTTCTTCTAATAAGTGTTTATAACTATTAACACTACAACTATTGCTTTTGCCTCATCCCACTAATTATTATCAAAGGGGTTTTTTATTATCAGTTAAAAACATTTTAAAATTATTATGATTTTAAAAATTCCTGAGTTATTTAGCATTGCATTTTTAAATTTCCAGTTATGTATATGCCTGAGAAAAATATGTATCTTCTATTAATAGTTTCATTAGACCAAACTTGCTTATTGGGGTTTTCGGGTTTTATATAGCTATGTTTTTTTAATGCTCTGCCTACCAATAATTGAGAGAGATGTGTTGAAGCCTTTCACTATGATAGTGAGTCTGTCAAATTGTTGCTGAAATTTTCTCAACTTTTGTATTTTGAAGCTATTAGATACTAACATACATATGTGTTTTAAATTGTTCCATCATTTTGGCAAATTGAGGTCTTCATCAGTATGTAATGACTCTCTTCATTCTTAAAAAATACAATTTCTCTAAGAGTCTATTTTATGTGTTATTATAATATAACCATACCATTTGTCTTTTGTTTTTGTTTTTGTTTGGTTTGTTTTTTAGATGGAGTCTCATTCTGTTGCTCAGGCTGGAGTACAGTGGTGTGATCTTGGCTCACTGCCTCCCAGGTTCAAGCAATTCTCTGCCTCAGCCTCCCGAGTAGCTGGGATTACAGGTGCCCACCACCATGCCTGGCTAATTTTTGTATTTTTAGTAGAGATGGGGTTTCACCAAATTGGCCAGGCTGGTCTTGAACTCCTGACCTCATGATCTACCCACCTCGGCCTCCCAAAGTGCTGGGATTACAGATGTGAGCCACCAGTGCCAGGCCAACCATACCAATTTTATTTTGGTATTTTGCTGATACACCATTTGCTCCCAACATTTAACGTCATTATGTTTTTAACGTGTTACTTATAAGTAGTATGTCTCAGTCATCTTAATTTTCTAGTTTATTACATATATTTTAATTACTGATTTACTTGGATCAACTTTTTTTTTTTTTTACCAACTTTACCAATTGACTTTGTTCCATTTTATGTTTCTTCTAAATTCTTGATTACTTTATGATTCGAGTTGATACTTATACCTCTCTCCTAATATGACAAAACCTCAGCACTTTCTCCATCGATGAGCTTCCCACTCCTAAACCCAGGCAAAAGCCACCTGCTCTCCCATGCCTTCCACATACATACATAAACACTAGTTCAAAATAGCTCATCATTATTCTGAGGATTTAAATTTTCTGCATTTTCATTTTTGAGGTACTTCAGGATTGATCTCGGCGAAAAGATTCAACAGTTTTACTAGATTTATATCTTATCAGGACTGAAGTCCTATTTTTAGAGTCAATATTTCTTCTACAACTGTTGTCAACTGCAGTTTGTGTACTTTGGTGTGGCTAGTTCTCTGAGATTACTTATGTCACAGTTAAGCAGATTTGGAAATATAATCAGGATGTTTTGCTTTACATGCGGCCCTTTTGATGGAAGGTAGAGGTGGTCTAATTTTTCTTTCTTGGGGGGCGACAGATTAAAGTTTAATGTTAGCTTTTTTTAAAAGTTTAAAATTTGATCCTTTTGGTGAAGTTCTTAATTTTTTTAAAAATGATCTTTATTTCAAATGTTGAAGGGACAGAGATTGACTATTTCTAAATTGGCCAGTCTGTTCTCACCCCATTTGGAGAAATATTTCCAGCTGCTCAAAACCATTGGTGTACTTCAGATGCACAAATGCTTCTCAGCTTAAAGTTATCCACAAGCACTGTAATACATTGAGTAGATACTGATATGGGCTTTTTCAATCTCATGGCCATATTTAGGTGTTGGCATCCATTACCTCGGATTTTTTACTTTTCATGATCTGGTATTTGATTCTGTGTATCCTTAAGTCTAACTTTGTCTATCCTCTAAGCACTTTTCTCAGAAGTGAACTCACTTTAACACCTTATCTCAGGACTGATATTTTAAATCAGATTATCTATTATGCATATTTTAAGGAAATATTATTGCCACGAAGACGAGGTTACACTAAGGTATTTGGATTGTACAATCTTAAAATTCTTTCAGTCAGAAAATACTGAGAGTGTGATATGTATTAGATTTTGTCAAGGTAATGGAGGAGGTAATAATACATAGTCCAATTATTCCTGTCTCTTTAAATAACATAAACTTAGGGGACAGAGTTTTTATCCTAAAAGGTTAAGAAAATTTATTAATTCACTATGAAAATTTACTACACAAGCATACGAATTTTGAAGTCTAAGATCCTCACCTTCTCTTTTAGGTGAGCACTTCAGCATTATCAGCAGATAGTTGGTGTGTATTGATTTAGAAAAGGGACTTCGTCTATATGACAGCTGTAGGCTAATGCATATTGATTGCAATAGGAATTGTCCTTTAATTTGCTGCTTTTTCTTTTTTTGACCAAGCATACAAGAATGGCCATTGTCAACATATACTTTGATCAACCCTCTCAAACAGAGAAACATTTTTCTTTGATATCAAATCATGTGATAACTCAGTCTTATTGGCTTTGGAGCCATTCTGCTTCATTTAGATGAATTTGTATCTGAATTTGTTTTGATCATTTTGACATGAGTTATTATTAACTGGTAAGATTAGTTCTCAAGAAGGTATTCTTATTCCTGTTTTCCAGGGTTTTTTTTTTTTTTTCTGAGGGGAGGGATAAATCCCCAGTAGAGGTTATAAACTGTATTTTCCTTATTTCAGAAGTGCTATTAATTTTAGCTTAATTCACAATAAAATCTTTCAAGTAGTATTGTAATTTTAATTTACTTTTAATTACCTTGATGTTCTAAATTTATTTTTGTCTTTAAATTTTAGATAAGCTGATAGAGTATCCTATGTAGTGAGTTTTGGGTGTGCCAGTCTTCTGATAAAGTATTTGCAATTGGGACAGTTTTACATATGGAACATAATTTACAGTTAATTTCTTTCCATACATTGATTTCAGAAGCTACATATATAGAATATTTGGTATATCTAGGCTCTTGTTTGTAGGCCAGTTGTAGTCCACCTTGCTATATGAATATCCTGGCTAGTATTAGAATATGGAAATAAAGATTAAGAAAATTCATATTAACTAAGGCTTTGAGAACTGTAGTAAAAATTAATATTAGAAACTTTCATATTTTCAATAATTTTTTTGGTGTTCAATCTTTATTTCAATTTTCTTCACTTCTACAGTGTCATATTTGTGTTCCTTATTTATCACTAAAAAATCCCAGTATTTCAAACATGTAGATAAGAAAAATTTAAAAATATAGAATAAAACACATGTATTAGAATATTGTGACATAAAATTGGGCTGTGACCATCACATAATATTCCTGTTATACAATTTTTAGGTTAAAAAGATATATGAACACCTTTGGTATAGAGCAAATGGTGTTTTATTTTATTCAGCTGAAATCAATGGCTGAACTGTTAAAGAAGAAACTTTGACAGAGCATCAGATTGGGTGATACTGTCAGAGGCTGTCCTCTGACAGGGTGAAAAACCTGATTTATTAACTGAAATGAGGTCCTAAAGAACACATAATAACAGATACAGTTGAACCCAAACCTGTCAAGATTTGATGGCTAAGCTCACGAAGTTCCAAAGTAACCTGTGGATAAAAGTTTAATTTTTCCCCCAAAATGGACTTAATGTGTACATCTAACTTTTATAGTAGATCAAAAGGAAAATTGATTTTTTTTCTACACGAGTGAAATACAAAATACAAGTTATGGAATTTCATAGAGTGAAAAATTATATGAGAGGAATGAAATTGAGGTTGGTATTCCTCATTTGCACAGTTTCTAGAAGGACTGTAGAGAAGAGAAAACAAAGCAAAACAAATTAGTAAAGCTCCACTCAGAAAAGCCAGAATACTGAAGGGGCAAAACAGTCTCAGCTGTGCTACGAAGTTGCACAGAACTTCTGCATTTGCTGCTGGGCGTTAACTTCACCTTGACTTTCTGAACCTCAATCTTTTCCTATCTTTTCTGCTGATGCTTTATTGGTAAGCCATGTTCTTAAAATTCAGTTTAAATGTAATCTCTTGGTCAAAATGTCTAAGCAGAACAGCAATTGATGCCATGAAATGCAGTGATGGGCTGGTGGTAAACCTATCTGGAACTGCAGAGCTGTTTTTCAATCCAGACAGTCTAAGGGGGAAGTCAATTTTAAAGTTGCTACCTGCAAGATGAAGAGAAGTGAGGCCTTCAGTAGTGAATATTCTCCCTATTTGCCCTCATTCGTTTTATGTGAAGACATCTGTATTGACACTAAAATGACTCTGGAGAAACATTCTCCATGTGTGTTGTGTGTGTTGTATGTGTGAAATGGTAGATTGATAAAAACAAAATCAAGAAAAAGAGAGCTTAAATGTTTATCTTTTGATAAATACCTGCTTGTTTTGGGAAAGAATATAATATACGTCCTGTTCAAAAGCTGGCGAGATTGAGGTTTTATAATTTGGGTTTACGAAAAAAGATTTGTGTGTGGAAGCTTTGGACTGTGAAAAGAATCTACAGCATTCTTCGATCAAAATAGCTCCTTAGTCACTCTGAACCTTAGTTTTTTTTTTTTTTTTTTTTACTTCGGCTGTTTGATTTCCCAATTTAGTCCTCCTTGAACAGCTAGTGCATTCTAATGCATGGCTACTGTCTATAGGCCCATCTTTTGTGGAATGTCTTCCATTAATCAGGGGGATGTCCCCACCTCCCCCCCGCCAACACACACACAGAGTTCTCTCTACATCTTCCAATTTAGAGACTTTAAGCTCAATTGCCAGATGGAGAAGCTAGCCAAACAATCCAAAACATCCTAACTCCACTTGCTGTGGGAATTTAGGGGACAGAATACCCAAGGGAAACATCTGGTAGCAAAGATGAACACCATCTGTTCTGGATGTTTCCAATTTTAGGAGGTGCAGAGATTGGAAGAAGCTGATAAGAACTGTAAGGAAAAGCCTCACAAGCTAGTGAATATATTGGAATAAAATAGGGGTATCTAAAAATTCCAGTTTTTGAGATGGAAATAACAGTAATAAAGGAAATAAAGAAGCAGGATCTGTGAGATGATGGTGCCAATGGGTATGAATGAAGAAAGAAGGAAAAAAAGGAAGACACTTGGCTGTCCAAAGGCTTAGCAGAAGCAGAGGGTAGGGCTTGGGTTTGTGGAAGACATGGACATACAGAGAGGGCGAGGCAAGTTCATTCCCAAGTTGGAAGCCTCCAAACACTCCCCTTGGAACTGGTAGAATGATGAAAATGTGCCTTGCGATAGCCTTAGAGTGTGACTTCTGTGCCACTATTGTTTCACTGGGGGAGTGTGGATATTGCAGGCTGACAGCTGCCATGTAACCAGGACTAGGGAGATGCTGAGTTTAAGAGGACATAATTCTAGGATGTGAAGTAGTTATGAAACTCTGTAGTAGCATGGTCCTTTTATTCTTATATATGATGAGACTGTTGGGCCTACAGTGAAATCTAATGAGCAGTTTTGGTAGGTTTTGTTCAGACACAGCATTTTAACTTTGACTATAAATTACTCCCATTTGTTACACAAAATCAGTGTACAGAATTCAGTAACATTTCTATACCCCCAAAATGTTTAAGCAGAGAGCCAAATCAAGAACACCATCTCATTTACGAGTGCCACAATAAAATGAAGTACCTAGGAATACAGCTAACCAAGGAGGTGAAAGATCTCTACAAGGAGAGGTATAAAACACTGCTGAAAAAAATCAAATGACACAAATAAATGAAAAAACATTTCATGCTCATGGATTGGAAGAATCAATATTGCTAAAGTGGCCATAGTGCCCAAAGCAATCCATAGATTCAACACTAGTCCTATCAAACTACCAATGTCATTTTTCACAGAATTAGAAAAAAATATAAAATTAACACATGACATAGTTTGGATGTCCTCTCTAAATCTCATGCTGAATTATAATCCTCAGCATTGGGAGGTGACTGGGTCAGGGGGCCAGATTTTTCATGAATGGCATAGTGCCATCCCCATGGTGCTGTCCTTGCAATAGTGAGTAAATTCTCATGAGATCTGGCTATTTAAAACTTTGTAGTATCTTCCCCCTCTTCCTCTTGCTCCTGCCTCACCATGTAAAGTATCTGCTCTCACTTTGCTTTCTGTCATGCTCCCTGAGGCCTCCTCAGAAGCTGAACACATGCTAGCACCATGCATATACAGCTTGCAGAACTGTGAGCCAATTAAACGTTTTTTTCTTTATAAATTACTCAGTCTCAGGTATTCCTAAGACTTCTTATAACTTGTGTTGTAGCAACACAAGAATGGCCTAACACAATATGGGACCACAAAAGAGCCCAAATAGGCAAAGCAATCCTAATCAAAAAGAACAAAGCTAGAGGCATCATACTACTGGACTTCAAACTATTGTGTGACAGTAATCAAAACAGTTTGGTACTGGTACGAAAGCAGACACGTAGACCAGTGGAGCCCAATAGAAAACTCAGAAGTAAAGCCACACACTACAAATATGTGATCTTCAACAAAGTTAACAGAAGCAAACAACGGAGAAAGGGCTTTCTATTCAGTAAATAGTGCTGGGACAATTATCTAGCTATATGAAGAATGAAACTAGACCCCTACCTTTTACCATATACAAAAGTTAACTTACGATGGATTAAAGATTTAAATCTAAGAACTCAAACTACAGGGGAGGGGCCAAGATGGCCAACTAGAAACAGCTACAGTCAGTAGCTCCTACTGAGAAGAACAAAAACAGTGAGTGAATCCTGTACTGGCAATTGAGGTATGCAGGTTCTCTCACTGGGACTGACTAGGTGGTTGGCACAACCCACAGAGATTAAGGAAAACCAGAGTGGAGTGATGGCCCCCTCAGGAGCCCCATGGGGTAAAGGGGGGCTCCCACTCCCAGCCAAGGGAGGCAGTGAGTGACTGCGGTACCATGCTGGGAAACCATGCTTTTTCCATGGATCTGGGCAACCTGTGGATCAGGAGATACCCCTTGTGAGACCATGCCACCAGGGCCTTTGATTCTCAAGCACAGAGCTATGCAGATTCTCTGTGGCTGCTGGGCTGGAGACTGCCTAAGACTACCGAGTTCCTGCGGGGAGGAGTGGCCATTATCACTGGGGCTGCCTGCTGCCTAAGATGACTGAGCTCCCTGTGGAGAGGTGTGGCTACCATCACTGCAGCTGCCTGCAGCGTCAGATGACTGAGCTCCCAGGGAGAGGGGTGGCTGCCGTCACTGCAGCTGCTTGCTGTCTAAGATGACTGAGCTCCCTGGGAGAGTGGAGGCCACCATCACTGTGGCAGCCTGCTGCCTAAGCTGACTGAACTCTGGGGGAGAGGAGCGGCAGCCATCACTGCAACTCCAGTCTGCTGTCTTCCCCTGCTGGTGCTGGGGAAGCTGGGCAGTTTAGATCCAGGAGGAATTCTCCACAGTGCAGCACAGCAGCTGTAGCAGATTGTGGCAAGACTATCTTCTTTAGGCTGAACTTGGGCAGTGGCTCACGCCTGTAATCCCGGCACTTTAAGAGGCCGAGGGGGATAGATCACTTGAGGTCAGAGTTTGACACCAGCCTGACCAACATGGTGAAACCTAGTCTCTACTAAATATACAAAAATTAGGTGAGCGTGGTGGCTCTCACCTGTAATCCTAGCCACTTGGGAGGCTGAGGCAGGAGAATTGCTTGAACCTGGGGAGCAGGGGTTGGATTGAGCCAAGATCAGGCTACTATACTCCAGGCTGGGTGACAGAGCAGGACTCCGCCTCAGAAAGAAAATAACTTGGACTCATCCTTCCTCACCTGATGGGGGCCTCCTTGCGGGAATTTCAGCAACTCTAACCAGGGGTTTACGGACAGAACTCTGATCTCTCTGGGATGAAGCCCCTGGGGGAAGAGACAGCGCAGTCTCTGTGCATCAGCGGACTTAGGCTTTCCTGCCTGCTGGCTCTGAAGAGGCTGGACAGTCTGGACAAGGGACAGCCAGAGTGCTTCATTAAAAATGGGTCCCTCATCCCGTGCCTCCTGACAGGGTGAGACCCCCCACCAAGAGGGCTTGCCAGACACCTTATACAGGAGCATTCCTACCAACATCAGCTCGGTGCCTCTCTGGGACAGAGCTCCCAGAGGAAGGAGCAGGCAGCCATCTTTGCTGTTCTGCAGCCTCCACGGGTGACAACTCCACATGTGGGAGAAACCCAGTGGAATAGGGCCTGGAGTGAACCTTCAGCAAACTGTAGCAGCCCTAGGGAAGAGGGGCCTAACTGTTAAAAGGAAAACAGAAAGCAACAACAACAACATCAACAAAAAAGTCCCCACAAAAACCCCATCCATAGGTCAACAGCCTCGAAGATGGAAGGTAGATAAAGTCATGAAGATGAGAAAGCATCCACAAAAAAAATGCTGAAAACTCAAAAAACCAGAGTGCCTCTTCTCCTGCAAATGATCATAACACCTTTCCAGCAAGGGCAAAGAACTGGGCTGATGGTGAGATGGATAAACTGAAAGAATTGGGTTTCCGAAGGTGGGTAATAACAAACTTCACTGAACTAATGGAGCATGTTCTAATCCAATGTAAAGAAACTAAGAACCATGATAAGACACTACCGGGCTGTTAACCAGAATAACCAGTTTAGAGAAGAACATAAATGACTTGATGGAGCTAAAAATCACAACACTAGAACTTCAAAATGCAACCATAAGTATCAATAGCCAAACAGACCAAGTGGAGGAAAGAATTTCGAGCTGGAAGACTATCTTACTGAAATAAGACAGGCAGACAAGATTAGAGAAAAGAGAATGAAAAGGCATGAACAGAACCCCCAAGAACTATGGAATTATGTAAAAAGACCAAACCTAAAACTGATTGGGGTACCTGAAAGAGGGAGAATAGAAACAAGTTAGAAAAAACACTTCAGGATATCATCCAGGAGAACTTTCCCAATCTAGCAAGACAGGCCAACATTCAAATTCAGAAAATCCAGAGAACCCTAGTAAAATACTCCATGAGAAGATCAGCTCCAGGACACATAATCATCAAATTCTCCAAGGTCAAAATGAAAGAAAAAGTATTAAGGGCAGCCAGAAAAAAGGGCAGATCACAGACCAATGGAACACAACAGAGAATTCAGATATAAGACCACACGTCTACAACCATCTGATCTTTAACAAACCTTACAAAATCAAGCAATGGAGGAGAAAGGATTCCCTATATGATAAGTGGTGCTCGTTCTAGATCCCTGAGGAATCGCCACACTGACTTCCACAATGGTTGAACTAGTTTACAGTCCCACCAACAGTGTAAAAGTGTTCCTATTTCTCCACATCCTCTCCAGCACCTGTTGTTTCCTGACTTTTTAATGATCGCCATTCTAACTGGTAGGAGATGGTATCTCATTGTGGTTTGATTTGCATTTCTCTGATGGCCAGTGACGATGAGCATTGTTTCATGTGTCTGTTGGCTGCATAAATGTCTTCTTTTGAGAAGTGTGTGCTTATATCCTTTGCCCAATTTTTGATGGGGTTGTTTGTTTTTTTCTTGTAAATTTGTTTGAGTTCATTGTAGATTCTGGATATTAGCCCTTTGTCAGATGAGTAGGTTGCAAAAATTTTCTCCCATTTTGTAGGTTGCCTGTATACCATTTGACCCAGCCATCCCATTACTGGGTATATACCCAAAGGACTATAAATCATGCTGCTATAAAGACACATGCACACGTATGTTTACTGTGGCACTATTCACAATAGCAAAGACTTGGAACCAACCCAGATGTCCAACAATGATAGACTGGATTAAGAAAATGTGGCACATATACACCATGGAATACTATGCAGCCATAAAAAATGATGAGTTCATGTCCTTTGTAGGGACATGGATGAAACTGGAAATCATCATTCTCAGTAAACTATCTCAAGGACAAAAAACCAAACACTGCATGTTCTCACTCATAGGTGGGAATTGAACAATGAGAACACTTGGACACAGGAAGGGGAACATCACACTCTGGGGACTGTTGTGGGGTAGGGGGAGGGGGGAGGGATAGCATTAGGAGATATACCTAATGCTAAATGACTAGTTAATGGGTGCAGCACACCAGCATGGCACACGTGTACATATGTAACAAACCTGCACATTGTGTACATGTACCCTAAAACTTGAAGTATAATAATAATAATAAAAAATAAGTGGTACTGGGAGGACTGACTAGCCATATGAAGAAAATTGAAACTGGATGGATTAAGACTTAAATGCAAAACCCAAACCTATCAAAACCCTAGAAGAAAACCTAGGCATTTCCATTTAGGACATAGGCACAGGAAAATATTTTATGACAAAAAATCAAAAGCAATTGCAACAAAAGCAAAAGTTCACAAATGGGATCTAATTAAACTAAAGAGCTTCTGCATAGCAAAAGAAACTTTCAGAGTGAACAGACAACTTACAGAATGGGAGACAATTTTTGCAATCTATTCATTTGACAAAGGTCTAATATTCAGAATCTATAAGAAACTTAATTTACAAGAATAAAACAAATCCATTAAAAAGTGGGCAAAGGATATGAACAGGCACTTCTTAAAAGAAGACATTTATGCAGCCAACAAACATGAAAAAAGCTCAATCTCACTGATCGTTAGAGAAATGCAAATCAAAACTGCAATGAGATAACATCTC
Organism: Pan paniscus; assembly: GCF_029289425.2. Classification (NCBI taxonomy): domain Eukaryota; kingdom Metazoa; phylum Chordata; class Mammalia; order Primates; family Hominidae; genus Pan; species Pan paniscus. The sequence goes on along the minus strand of NC_073253.2, from coordinate 113,650,069 downwards.
ACATCAGTCATAATGGTGATATTTAAAAAGTCAAGAGATGAGATGCTGGTGAGGGTTTGCAGAAATAACATGGCCTTTATGCTCTTGGTGGGAATGTAAATTAGTTCAACCATTGTGGAAGGCAGTGTGGTGATTCCTCAAAGACCTGGAACCAGAAATACCATTTGACCCAGCAGTCTCATTAATGGGTATATACCCAAAGGAATATAAATCATTCTGTTATAACGATACATACATTCGTATGTTCACTGCACACTATTCACAATAGCAAAGACATGGAATCTACCCAAATGCCCATGAATGATAGACTGGATAAAGAAAATGTGGTGCATTTACACTTGTATCCACGTGTTTGGAATACTATGCAGCTGTGAAAAGGAAGAAGTTCATGTTCTTTGCAGGGACATGGATGGAGCTAGGAGCCGTTATCCTCAGCAAACTAACACAGGAACAGAAAACCAAACACTGCGTGTTCTTATAAGTGGGAGCTGAACAATGTGAACACATAGACAGGGGAACAACATACATTGGGGCCTGCTGGGGGTGTTTTGTGTGGGGGAGGGAGAGCATTAGGAATAATAGCTAATGCATGCTGGGCTTAATACCTAGGTGATGGGTTAATAGGTGCAGCAAGCCACCATAGCACACGTTTTCCTATGTAACAAACCTGCACGTTCTGCAAATGTGTCCTGGAACTTTAAAATGAAATAAAAAGAACTGAAACTATAAAAATCCTAAAAGAAAACCTAGAGAATACCTGCTTTGACATTGGCCTTGGCAAATAATTTTTGGCTAAGTCCTCAAAAGCAATTGTAACAAGAACAAGTGAGACCTAATTGAGCTAAAGATTTTCTACACAGAAAATAAAGCATTCATAGTGTAAACAGACAACCTAGAGAATGGGAGAAAATTTCACAAACTGTGCTTCTGGCAAAGGTCTAATATCTAGAATCTATGAGGAATGTAAACAAATTAACAATAACCCCATTAAAAATGAGCTTAATACCTAGGTGAGAGGTTGATAGATGCAGCAAGCCACCATGGCACAGATTTACCTGTGTAACAAATCTGCACATCCTGCACATGTACCTAGTAACTTAAAATGAAAAGAAAAAAATAGGCAAACAACATGAACATTGTTTTCCCAAAAGAAGACATGCAAGTGAGCAAACACATGAAAAAAATGCTCATCATCACTAATCAACAGAAATGCAAATCAAAACCACCAGTCAGAATGGCTATTGAGTCAAAAAATAACAGATATTGGCAAGGCTGTGGAGAAAAGAGAATGCTCATACACTGTTGGTGGGAATGTAAATTAGTTCAGCCAACCTTGGAGGAAGTCCGGAGATTTCTCAAAGAACTTAAAACAGAGCTACCATTCAAGCCAACAATACCCATGGTGGTATACCCATAAGAAAATAAATCGTTCTATAAAAAAGACAAATGCACTTGTATATTCACAGCAGTGCTATTCACAATAGCAAAGACATGGAATCAACCAAGGTGTCCACAAATGGTGGATTGGATAAAGAAAATGTGGTATATCTACACCATGGAATAACATGCAGCCATGTAAAAGAACAAAATATGTCTTTTGCAGCAACATGGATGCAGCTGGAGTCCTTTATCCTAGGCAAATTAATGTAGGAACAGAAAACCAACCACATGTTCTCACTTGTAAGTGGTAGCTAAACATTGAATATAAGGACATAAAGACAAGAATAGTAGACTCTGGAGACTACTAAAGAAGGAGGAAGGGAGAAGGGCGTGAGTTGGAAAACTACTAGTGCTCACTACCTGGGGAATGGGATCCATACCCCAAACTATAGCATCATGTGATATACCCAGGTAACAAACCTGCACATGTACCCTTGGCATCTAAAATAAAACTTGAAATTTTTTTAAAAAGTTACTCCCATTTGTTTTTCAAGTCTTTATTATACTTATTTGTTTTTTTAATACTGAATTTAGGTAAATTCTTCCATAAAACCTGACTGACATGTCTGTTGAATCAGTTTATTTCCATGAATTCTCAATGAATGCTCTGTAACAACATGTAATCCCAATGTTTGTCCAATTTTTACCTTATCTTCTGTTACACTGAGTGAACCAAGGTAAAATGATGAATTGCTTTAAAAATAAGTAATCAGTTGGAGCTCCTATTGTGAAACAAATCAATTTTTTAAATATAATCTATTTCTTTGAGGGGAAAAAAACATATGCTGTGGGGTGATAGGAAGGGGTTTTTCATCTTCTGGTCAGTGGTTTCCCCATACTTCTGCATCATCACCAGTGCCCTGGATGATCGGCCTTTCAACTGCAAGCTCCCCATCACTCCTGTAGGCTGGTGTTTTTGTTTACCATAATTTGAGGGCAGGATGGGTCCTTGAGGACCCATATGCATCTTACCAAACAGCCTGATGGATGCCACAGGCCATCTCCTGCTCCCTATGTCTCCCACTGTAAGCATTTTAGCAGAATGACTTGCATACCTTTTGAGCTGTGGTTTCTTATACTATTATCTGTCTTCTAGTTTATAGGATTTTGTCATAATTTTAGGTCCTTTTTGATACTTCTTGATTTGAGGGGCTGTTACAGATTTAACTTATGTATGATTTAGTGTCATTTCTAGGGACTTTGACATGTGGATGTGGCTCAGTCCATTATTTTACTCTTCTCTTACAGGTAAGATGGGTTGTTTTTCTCTAGGTGGAAATCATCTTTCAATGAAATAGGTTTACATTTCTAATAATGTCCATGTGCTTGCACATACACAGTTGCTGTTGTTGCCTTTGTTTTGTATATAGTTTGGTACCCTTCTCATTTCTGGCTGGAAGAATAATTATCTACATTAGCTGCACTCCTCCAAGGAAGAGAAGGTCCAGTAAAGAAATAGAACTGAAAGAGAGTGCAGATAGCCATTTGTCTTCTGAATCACTTGCATTCTATTTATTTCTCCATTTCCTGAATTTCTTTGAAGGCACATGAGGGTGAATTGGCATGTCATCAGGTAAACAGCGCAGAAATATAGATGGCATTTCCATTTTGGGTAAGCAGAAGTGCACATTCTACATTAGCAGCCTGGAGTCAAATGGTATGATGTTAGGATTGATCATAGTTTTCACATCAAAAGAGCCCTTTGTATATTGAACCCAGACTATTGCATGAGAGCAAAATTCATCCTACTTAACATCCTATTTAGGCTGTTTCTCTCTCTCTCTTTTTTTTTTGGTTCTTACCAAGAGACCCAGTTTGCTTAGAACTAAGTATTCTGTGTCTTAGAAAGCATCTCACTGTATGCACTAGCAATTGGCATTTTAGATTTATCTGGGACTAAGCTACTTTGTTTTCAGCCTTTCACTAAATCTATAAAAATGTATTTTCTGTAATATATTTTCTTAATATATTTCAGGTAGCAATAGAGAAATAGAGTTATAGAAACACTAGGCTAGATGTATCTGTTGGTTTGAATATTCAAGTTCTTTTTTTGCTACATATCAAATTGTGGGAAGTGAAATAGATAAACAATGAACTTCTTATTCCTATATTTCTGAAAAAATAACACTGTAAAATTGGCAGCAAAATTACTTCAATCTATTACTTTAAAATTTGTTTTTTGAAATCATAGTAGAAAAGCTTTATTTTGACTTTTCTTTTTTAGTGTTAGAAAATATTTCACAAGGATGGGTATATACCTTTCAGATATGTGATTTTGTATGTGATTATTTTTTATTGTTTACTACCTTTTAACAGTATTTGAAAACTTATAAGGAAATTTGACCAAAGAATTAATATGTGAAAGGAGTTTATACTCAATAACAACATAGAAAATAAATGTAATAATACTGATATAATGGAAAAGAAAATTGGTAATATTTTCACACAAGCAAATATTTATTCGGTGTGTCCCTCTGGGAAGGCCCTGTTGTAAAAGTTAAAAACAGAATACTTGGACACGGGGTGGGGAACATCACACACTGGGGCCTGTTGTGGGGTCGGGGGAGGAGGGAGGGATAGCATTAAGAGAAATACCTAATGTAAATGATGAGTTAATGGGTGCAGCACACCAACATGGCACATGTGTACATATGTAACAAACCTGCACGTTGTGTACATGTACCCTAGAACTTAAAGTATAATAAAGAGGATGGGGGAATAAAAACCCAGAAGCATAAGAAAATGTACTTCTACCTTAATAACCTAATGCTCTATAGAGAAGAAGTGAAAGATAAACATATGAAAAATAAGATAATATGAGGGTACTAATAACATAAAACAAAGACATTTATCAAAAAGTCAATACTGACTTCATTAAGTTGAGGACAATCTTTACTTCAGCTTCTAGGAAACCTCTTGCTTGTATGTCAGAATTCTATAGCTGTCTTAAAGGAGTTACACACTACTGACATCTTTCTTGGAGGAAAAAAAATTACCCGAATAAGCATATTAAGAAACACTTCAAACATTTTAAAAACTATACTGAATTTGTATTTGGCTTTTTGATTTATCAGTTTCCCAAAATTTTGTTGTATCTTGATGTCTCACTTTTTAATGCTCTTCTAACCATCTAACCTTTTAAAAATCTCTCTCTCATACTTGTAATAACAACTAATATTTGTTTGGTGCTTACTATAAGCCACACATTATGTTAGAAACTTTATATACATAATCTCACTTAATCTTTGTGCATAATCACACAAAAAGGATGGGTGCTGTTGGGAATTTAATCATAGAAGCTTTCTATATGCTGTTTCAAGAGTCTAATGGGTCATCCTGACGATTCTAATCACATTTTAGTTGACTATGCTGCTGTATAACATGTGGACGCTCAGTGTCCACTTGATGATTGACACACTGACTGCTGATGACTCAGACAGTCCAATGCAACGTTCAAATAATCTGTTTCATTTTTAACACTTCATCTGTGTTCATTTTAGCACAAGAAATCTAATAAATCTTACTGACTAGCCTTGGCAGGCCCTGAAAATCAAATTGGAGAGCAAGCCTGAGAGATATCTAGTTTCAAGGTCTTTGGACTATGTAAAAATGATTGAAAGTGATACCTTTCCCCTTTTTCAGTATCCTAGTTCCCTCTTGAAATGTCTCTAAGTCTCATCTCAGGAGACGTAGCCTCTTATAATTGACTGATTCTTCTATATTACCCCATATGTCCTGACAGCTCAGTTAACAGTCAGTTCCGTCTTAAATTTTTGATTGATAATCTGTGAGTTCAATCAGAAAAGTCAAGCTGAGTGTACAATTGACTTAATTATTATATCAGTATATATATATTCACATGATCTTTCATGTGAGCCATGAAACTTTTCATGTGGCTCTTCATTAAACTTTAACTCTGATCTTAGGACACCTTGTCCATTGTGTACTTAGAAGTAAAAAAATCACCAGATTCCTAAAGTAGATTGAATTCATCATGTGTATATCTTTCTTTTCTTCAGATGTTCAGTGACACAGCAGTGGAGATGGCATAGTCATAATAGTATGCAAGTGCAGATCCTTACTACATATTATCAAAATAGAGTATTTCTTCCAGGCCACGTTTTCCCATTCATCTTGAACTGCTAAACATACAAGACAGCACATGAAGTGTATTTATGCAGCTGGAGTTGTGATTATTGTCATTTTTTCCCTAATTCCTGCTGTGCAATCAGTCTTTTTAGAGAAACTACAATCACCTCCTGCTTTTTTATCAACATATTGCAAAATCTGACTTAAAGTTATTGAAGTAGATATACTGACTCGGTTTAATCACATAGGAATATGGTCTTCCTGATGTAATGAAGATGCTTTATGAAGTTAAAAACCTGAAAAATAAAGATAGAAGCTGTAACATATCTTACAGCTAAAGAGATCGCTTCTTGAAGGCGGGCCAGTGAGAGTTTAATTTCTGTCAAGCCTAACCACACATCATGATGATATGAAATCAAAACAATAAGCACAATTCAGAGACACAGATAATGGAGAGAAAAAGGTTCAGATGTACTTTTGCTTACGTGTTGTGTTATTTTAATAATTTCTAAATTTTTCCAGACAGACATCATGATGGTCAGAGTGTGGTTTGGTTTTAAGAACTGTAGTTAGTAGATCTAAGGCAGTTTGAAGACAAATGGAAACTTTAAATTCCCAGCATGAAATTTCTACCACAATCTTAACATTTTCAATATAGACTGCATAATATTAGTAGTAGCTCAACAAGCCACAGAAATAAAATATTACACACACGTACACTCTTCCCACTCCCCATCATCAGAAATGGAGCTTTTGGATGGAGTTGATGCTATTTTTGAACATCTTGTGAAGTTGAGGAGCTTCTTCCCACGAAAACAGAAGATAGCTATTTCATTTAAGTTTAGGAAAATCAATTTTATTCGGCTCTGAATTTCAACAAATTTGGGGTCCACTTGGAATCAAGTAACCACTATTATACTTCAGTGTTATGTAATTGTGCATGCGTAGTCATATTGTTCTAGGATTGTTACTATCTAGAGCACATCATTAATCTAAATTTGTTTTTTGAAAAATGAGAGTAATAACTGCACTTAGCTAGTAGAGTTGAGAGGATTTAAGGAGTTAAACTTAATAAAATATGCAGCAGAGTATAAGTTTGAAATAAATACTAGTGACCGAACTCGTTTCTGTGGTCTCAACCATCAGTTTAGGGAAGCTCTTGCTATAATTTTCAGGCCATTAGGTGACTATTTTATTGAACTCATACCAAAGAGTACATTAAAAGAGATTTCAGAGCTGTTCAGGTGTATTATCTTATTTAATCCAAGATCCTACTACTGACGTCACAGACAATATTAACATGGGGTCTTGAACTTATTTGGTGGGGGTAAAGTACCAAAGAAGCTAAGGTTAAAGATTTAATTTTTCTTTGGATTGGTCACCAATGAAAACATAATTAAAATTTATCAATAGTGTATTATGTGTCAGCAATTGCCTAAGGAATTTTATTTTTACGCATTATCACAGGTGAGCCTCAGAACTATCTTGCAATCTGGAGCTCAGAAAGGTGAACTGAACTTTACCAAGTCAAGCAGATAATGAGCAGCGAAGCCTAAATTACAACCCAGATCTTACTAATTTTCAAGAGCCTATATTCTTTATAGTATGGTCTTCTAGCTCTATGACCTCAGACTAAAATTACAAACCATGTGCATTTGAAAATTTTAAAATGCAAGTTATTAGCACAGAGGTGACTATGTAAAAGGGTTTGAGTGGATATTTATATTTTTAAATTTAAAATAGATTTAAAGAGCCAATCCTAGATAAGAAAGTATCATCAATTTGTTGTCCAATTCTCTTCTGTTTGTCAGAGAAGAATTCAATGCTGTTGTTGGTAATAGCCTATATTAAAAGTCTCAAAAGAAATTTGGAAGTGACTCTAAATTATTTAAACAATCAATTTAAATTGTAAAATTTTTACTCAAGTTTTAAAAGAGATTTTGTTCAAGATTGGGGTAATTTCTTCCTATACTACAAATATTCTGGGTTCTTTCATGAAAATTGTATTCCTTTAAATTAGGTATAAGAATGTTTACCTTTAGTACAAATTAGTAAGAAATCCAAAGACAGATACACACACACACCACACACACACACACGAACATTTTTTTTCCTTACATTTGTTCCTCATTTCAAAATTTTAGATCAAGTCTACTCTTTATGAGCTCTCAAATTTTATTGATCAAATAGTTCCCTGTCTTTGGACTCTGTCTTTCATTAGGGATCAGCAACCGTATGGAAAGGTTTCAACCCATTGAAAGAATCATCATGAGGGCTGAAGAGAGATTCAACCCAGATTCAGAGCTTTGTTTCAGTAAAGGGCACCCATCCTGTTCCTTCACTGTGGTTTCACTCTGACATTCTGTCCAGTATTGCATCTAACAAGTGCATATGCAACCTCTCTTTACTTAGGAGATTCCAGGTGAGGTGTGTGAAGTAAATAAAATATTTAGAGCTGATATTGCCTGTCCTGCCATCTGGTCCACCATCTGATTTTTCTTATTCTGCTTTATTTCTTAAGAAAGAGACCTCTCTGAATTTTACCAGAGCCCTGCATAGTTAGGATACACATAGATGGGGATAATATGTGAGCAATTTTCAAAAGCCAAGAGATGTACCAGTAGGGTGCCTGTTATAAGGAAAAGTCTGAAATCTTGAAAGAGATAAGAAATGAAAATTATATTTAAATGAGGTTTTTCAGTTTTGTCTTTGATATTTAACTGATGAGGTAAATTGCTTTCAGAAGTTAAAATAGAGATCTAAAGGTTATAATAATATCAATGCAAAAATAGCCCAGAGAGAGTAAGATGGGGATTTCATTTAAATAGGTGAATGATTTGTAGAGATGTAATGGCTCTATTAATATTAATTATGCCATTATCATTCACTGCTCTCCAAATGGAAAATTGCCAATCTATAGCTTACTGGCAGAGATACTAAAATGCAAATAGAAGTTGACAACCTTGCTTCTGTGCATACAAGTTGTTCATGATTTCTAGTTTAAAAAATTCTGACCAATCTAATGTTTTTTTTTAAAAAGGTCTGGGTTTGGCAGAAAACTCTGGATATGAAGAATTTACCTCTAAGTATTGCTTTCCATTGGTATCTTGTGCTTGGGCTTCAATTAGTTTTTTTTTAAGGTTCCTTATTTTATATTTTATTTTTTATCGGTACGTTATAGTTGTACCCATTTATGTGGTACAAAGGCGAAACCTCCCTTGTCTCAGGTTTTGGTTTATCCCTCACACATCTATGTAAACTCCTTGAGAAAGGACAAAAGAAGAAGGAGCTCCACTAAAGCTTAATGGGGGGGTGGTCTCTTTATAGCAAGGAGACAGCAAAAGGGAATAACAAACAGTTTCTGACTAGCTGGGATAGAGGAGGTGGCTCATTTTAAGAGCCATTCCTTAGACCAAAAGTTTTTATTTGGAGATGGGTGAGACAAAGACTTACGTCTGAGAAACTCTCTCATCAGGGAGAAGATTGTCTTTTAACTCTACACATTGGTGTTTGCTTCTTGAAGCAACTGACATTTAATGAGGAAGAAAACATTTTGAAAGTTATATTTACTTTTTAAATTGTGTGACTGTCTTAGTGTTTGGAAGATAATGTTTTTATGTGCAGTTTAAAATGTTTATCAATTTGAGTCCCAAACAGATACATTTCATTAAATTCTCAAGACTGGTTTTCACCCCATTAAGTTCTATTATCAAAATTACCAGGCGATATCTTAAAGGCTTAAAAGTTATATCACTGATAATTGCACAGGTCTCTTCCTTCTTTTTAGATGTAAAATGCTGTTTTAAATGAATCAGAGTATGTGCTTTGCTGCCAATTTGAATCCCTACATCTGGGAATCGTCCCAAGATTACCCGCTTCCTGTCTGTAGGAGGTAGCATTCTCATTATGAGCATCAACAGCAATGATTTGGTGCAGCAATAAAAAGAGGCACCCCAAGTGAGTCCATGTGACTAAATGTGGAATAAGGGGGTATGGATGTCTTGGGTCCTCAACATATGAAGATAATTAAATCTCCAAACTATAATTTCTTGTCTTCTTTTTATAACTGTGCCTGGACTCCTAAAGTTTAAAGAAAACACACACACACACACAAAAGATTTGAAATATGGGCAGAGGGGTGTGGTGCCATATGGCAGCACAAACAAAATTACCCAAACACTTCAAAAACAAGCAGGGTACATTCCTCCCTCTGTTCAGTAACCATATGTGAGCTCCACACGTGAGAAACTGCCTTCAAGTTGATTCAAGCAGACTCTTTGTCTTTGTGCCTCCAGTGTGTTTCCTTGAAGTGGGGGGATAAAAAGCCAATGGTTCTTGGAGCGGAGCGGCAATGAGGTCTCTGCAAGATCCGATCCCAATATTGCCAATATTATAGAACGATTTTTGAATTGAAAGGACTTTGTGAAGAGGGAAGATGGTATACAATAAAAGAATCCTTGTCACTAAGTAAAAGCAAGCTTATCTCTGGCATTTAACTGTTCTGGGAGTTGTTTGGAGAAAATTAAAACGACATATTCCTGCTCTAATGGGATTTATCATTAGAGAACAGTTTCGGCTATGACACACAATGGGCACACAGACATCATTATAAAATCATGAGAATAAATTGATTAAATGAAAAAGGAATGAACTATACAGGGAGTATTAGTAAAATGTGGATATAGGTTATTGGTGGATCCTTGACTCCTAACCTTTTGAACCCAACCTTTCATTTTCTTTTCGCATGGTTTATAATTGCACATATTTTCTCACTGACTTCCATCACAACACCTCCTTTGACCTTTTACTTTGAAGTTACCCATTTGGCTGATTTAAAACATACATACTGCCTTAGGGCCAGGAAACCTTGTGCCATCTGTGGGATTATATATACAATATATAAACTATATAACATTTGAGAATTTAATATAAATCATAGGAAAGAAAATTTCAAAATATTAGACATTAGAGCACAAAGGTGATTTCTAGAAGTCTAGAAATAAACCTTATAAAGCTGAGGAGATAAAAAAATCCTATTTCTACATTCCAGTTTGTATGTTCAATATAAGATGACTGAGTTTTAGTTAAAGTAATTATGTGGAAGTGAATATTTGGTGAAAGCTTTCAAAGGCCAAGTTAATGAATGACATTAATTGTGGAAACATTTTTGAACACCTAATGCCCATTAGGAAACCAGTTTGCTAAACATTTTTAGTGGCCTCACTCCTGGGCAATTTGAACAGAATGAAAGTACTAGTTACTAAGTTTTTGTTAGCTACACAATTACCTATGTATTTAATTATTTTTGGGGTTTTTATTATAACTGATTAATCCCTAGTTCTTTAGGCCATTTAGTGTATATAACATCATACTAGTTACTAAAATAATTGAATTACTGTAACACATTATTGAAAGATTAGACTCTTGGCAACCTCAACTCTATTTAGGTTTGTAATAGATTAAATTAAAAAATATACCGTACACTGATACACAACACAATATATGTACTTGGGTCCAAAAGTCCACTGATATGTTTATATTGTTAACTGCTTTAAGATGACTTTATTTAAAAATTAAGAGCAAAAAGGGCTTTGGAATATCTGCTGGTCCAGATTATTAATCACTAAATGCTCATTTTCTTTTCAAAATATCTTGCCTATCAATAGTAACTTCTGTTGACCATGAGCTTTTGAATCATTTCAGGCTCTGTAGCATGACCTAACCCTAAACTTCCTGGGAACTCAGAATGAAGCATTCTGTGATGCAGAAGAAGCAAATTTGACTCTGAATCCCTGATGTGTACCCTCAGGATCCAGGAGCAGAAAACGTCTTTCTTCCCTTGCCTGTTTATTTTTAAATTCCTTTTATAAAATCAAAATTTGCAACAACCAAAGTAGTTCAACAGCTACCTAATCCATAGTTCATTTCAATTGATCTTAAAGTTCACAAAGATTTACTTTTCTAAGTGACTGGCACCCATTTACATGTCAGCACTAATCAGTGTAGATCAGACAAGTGAACCAGAGCTCCCAAGGAAAAGCTCTGCATTGGCCATCTAAAAAGTTATTGGAACAGACTTGCCCTTTGGTAGAAATGCATTGGAATGGAATAATGTTTCTTTTGCCTAAAGACAAGCACTCAAGTGATGTCAGCTGTGCTTGAAGAAAACATTAAGGCATCTTCTATTTGAACAAATAGGGCAACAGATCTAATAGCAAAGTAAAGTTACTTTCTATGACTCCAATGTGTTTTATTAATGGATGCTCCATAATTTGCTTCCCCTAAGATTATATACTGATACAACTTTCAGTGTGACTTCAAAACGTCCATACTTATTAGTTGATTTTTTAAATGATGCATTTTATACATTAATCTTTTTGGAAAAGGCAATATAAAACAAAGACATATTGATCAACTGTGGAGGGCCTCCAGCAATAAAATAATATGCTAAATGCTATTTCTTAGTAAAAGACTTAAGGGACAAACCCACTGAGTAATAATCATGATGAGTTGTAGTTGATAAGGTAGAAGGTTACCTAAACTGAGTAAGTAGTGCAAAACAGGTGATATAGATCTTATCTGCAAGTTTACTGTATGACAACATCATCTGTATCAATTGATACTATAACGGCTTATTTGAAAATAAATGTTATTGCCAAGGTGGTCAAAAGAAGTTATCATGTGCCTATCTCAGGCACTGGCCATGTATTGAGAACTTTGATAGTAGGATACAAATTGTCTATTGGAGAACTCTCCTTTCTAAGTTATGCTTATTTTTGCTAACCTTATCTAGGCTATTACCCTCTTGGTTAGAATTTAAGGAAAATACATTTTGAAATCTTTTAGTCACCCGATAAATGAATAAAAATAAAAAATATCAGGTAAAAAGAATAAAAGTAAAGGTATTAGAAATTATACATGACATTTACTCTTGCTTTGTTGGCGTAAAAAGAAAAAACAATGATACATGACAAAAGACTTAAAATCTCAGAGAGCCCTGTATTTATTATGTGCCTGCTGGTTATTCCTTTACACCTTACTGCTCTGATGCTGGGTTTTAAACTTTTAAACTTGCAGGTCTTTGTGACTGCCATCTTGAAAGTAGTTTAATATGTGCTGAATTAGCCTGACCCTTAGAGTTGTACTTATATATTTATACAGGTGGTGGACTACAACCTCTAAGTCTCTGCACATCAAGAATCTTAGGCTTAGTGTTAATTTACTTTGAATTCTTAAAATAAGTGCATTCTCTGCTTTGCTTTTCCTCATATAGTCACCGTTTCTTAGTGGAGGGAGAAAGAAAGCCCAACCAGAGAGAAGATACCAGTGTTCCCTTTTAGCATAGTATAAAAGGTGGCTAGTGACTACCCTGTATCAAGATTGCTGAGTGAGGGGTTTGGGAAAAAAATAAATTATGTTGTTTAGTAAATAGTTAATGAAGCAGTGATGGTCTTAGATAAAATCACTATCTTTTATTCTGATCCTTTTTCTATTTACTGTGGGATGTGACATATGTATACATGTGACATGCTGGTACGCTGCACCCACTAACTCGTCATCTAGCATTAGGTGTATCTCCCAGTGCTATCCCTCCCCCCTCCCCCCCACCCCACAACAGTCCCCAGAGTGTGATGTTCCCCTTCCTGTGTCCATGTGTTCTCGTTGTTCAATTCCCACCTATGAGTGAGAATATGCGGTGTTTGGTTTTTTGTTCTTGAGATAGTTTACTGAGAATGATGATTTACAATTTCATCCATGTCCCTACGAAGGACATGAACTCATCGTTTTTTATGGCTGCATAGTATTCCATGGGGTATATGTGCCACATTTTCTTAATCTAGTCTATCATTGTTGGACATTTGGGTTGGTTCCAAGTCTTTGCTATTGTGAATAGTGCCACAATAAACATACGTGTGCATGTGTCTTTATAGCAGCATGATTTATAGTCTTTTGGGTATATACCCAGTAATGGGATGGCTGGGTCAAATGGTATTTCTAGTTCTAGATCCCTGAGGAATCGCCACACTGACTTCCACAATGGTTGAACTAGTTTACAGTCCCACCAACAGTGTAAAAGTGTTCCTATTTCTCCACATCCTCTCCAGCACCTGTTGTTTCCTGACTTTTTAATGATTGCCATTCTAACTGGTGTGAGATGGTATCTCATTGTGGTTTTGATTTGCATTTCTCTGATGGCCAGGGATGGTGAGCATTTTTTCATGTGTCTTTTGGCTGCATAAATGTCTTCTTTTGAGAAGTGTCTGTTCATGTCCTTTGCCCACTTTTTGATGGGGTTGTTTTTTTTTTCTTGTAAATTTCTTTGAGTTCATTGTAGATTCTGGATATTAGCCCTTTGTCAGATGAGTAGGTTGCGAAAATTTTCTCCCATTTTGTGGGTTGCCTGTTCACTCTGATGGTAGTTTCTTTTGCTGTGCAGAAGCTCTTTAGTTTAATTAGATCCCATTTGTCAATTTTGTCTTTTGTTGCCATTGCTTTTGGTGTTTTAGACATGAAGTCCTTGCCCATGCCTATGTCCTGAATGGTAATGCCTAGGTTTTTTTCTAGGGTTTTTATGGCTTTAGGTCTAATGTTTAAGTCTTTAATCCATCTTGAATTGATTTTTGTATAAGGTGTAAGGAAGGGATCCAGTTTCAGCTTTCTACATATGGCTAGCCAGTTTTCCCAGCACCATTTATTAAATAGGGAATCCTTTCCCCATTGCTTGTTTTTCTCAGGTTTGTCAAAGATCAGATAGTTGTAGATATGTGGCGTTATTTCTGAGGCTCTGTTCTGTTCCATTGATCTATATTTCTGTTTTGGTACCAGTACCATGCTGTTTTGGTTACTGTAGCCTTGTAGCATAGTTTGAAGTCAGGTAGCCTGATGCCTCCAGCTTTGTTCTTTTGGCTTGGGATTGACTTGGCGATGTGGGCTCTTTTTTGGTTCCATATGAACTTTAAAGTAGTTTTTTCCAATTCTGTGAAGAAAGTCGTTGGAAGCTTGATGGGGATGGCATTGAATCTATAAATTACCTTGGGCAGTAAGGCCATTTTCACGATATTGATTCTTCCTACCCATGAGCATGGAATGTTCTTCCATTTGTTTGTATCCTCTTTTATTTCATTGAGCAGTGGTTTGTAGTTCTCCTTGAAGAGGTCCTTCACATCCCTTGTAAAATGGATTCCTGGGTATTTTATTCTCTTTGAAGCAATTGTGAATGGCAGTTCACTCATGATTTGGCTCTCTGTTTGTCTGTTGTTGGTGTATAAGAATGCTTGTGATTTTTGTACATTGATTTTGTATCCTGAGACTTTGCTGAAGTTGCTTATCAGCTTAAGGAGATTTTGGGCTGAGACGATCAGGTTTTCTAGATATATAATCATGTTGTCTGCAAACAGGGACAATTTGACTTCCTCTTTTCCTAATTGAATACCCTTTATTTCCTTCTTCTGCCTTATTTCCCTGGCCAGAACTTCCAACACTATGTTGAATAGGAGTGGTGAGAGAGGGCATCCCTGTCTTGTGCCAGTTTTCAAAGGGAATGCTTCCAGTTTTTGCCCATTCAGTATGATATTGGCTGTGGGTTTGTCAGAGATAGCTCTTATTATTTTGAGATATGTCCCATCAATACCTAATTTATTGAGAGTTTTTAGCATGAAGGGTTGTTGAATTTTGTCAAAGGCCTTTTCTGCATCTATTGAGATAATCATGTGGTTTTTGTCTTTGGTTCTGTTTATATGCTGGATTACATTTATTGATTTGCATATACTGAACCAGCCTTGCATTCCAGGGATGAAGCCCACTTGATCATAGTGGATAAGCTTTTTGATGTGCTGCTAGATTCGGTTTGCCAGTATTTTACTGAGGATTTTTGCATCAATGTTCATCAAGGATATTTGTCTAAAATTCTCTTTTTTGGTTGTGTCTCTGCCTGGCTTTGGTATCAGGATGATGCTGGCCTCATAAAATGAGTTAGGGAGGATTCCCTCTTTTTCTATTGATTGGAATAGTTTCAGAAGGAATGGTCCCAGTTCCTCCTTGTACCTCTGGTAGAATTTGGCTGTGAATCCATCTGGTCCTGGACTCTTTTTGGTTGGTAAGCTATTGATTATTGCCACAATTTCAGATCCTGTTATCGGTGTATTCAGAGATTCAACTTCTTCCTGGTTTAGTCTTGGGAGAGTGTATGTGTTGAGGAATTTATCCATTTCTTCTAGATTTTCTAGTTTATTTGCGTAGAGGTGTTTGTAGTATTCTCTGATGGTAGTTTGTATTTCTGTGGGATCAGTGGTGATATCCCCTTTATCATTTTTTATTGCGTCTATTTGATTCTTCTCTCTTTTTTTCTTTATTAGTCTTGCTAGTGGTCTATCAGTTTTGTTGATCCTTTCAAAAAACCAGCTCCTGGATTCATTAATTTTTTGAAGGGTTTTTTGTGTCTCTATTTCCTTCAGTTCTGCTCTGATTTTAGTTATTTCTTGCCTTCTGCTAGCTTTTGAAAGTGTTTGCTCTTGCTTTTCTAGTTCTTTTAATTGTGATGTTAGGGTGTCAATTTTGGTTGTTTCCTGCTTTCTCTTGTGGGCATTTGGTGCTATAAATTTCCCTCTACACACTGCTTTGAATGTGTCCCAGAGATTCTGGTATGTTGTGTCTTTGTTCTCGTTGGTTTCAAAGAACATCTTTATTTCTGCCTTCATTTCATTATGTACCCAGTAGTCATTCAGGAGCAGGTTGTTCAGTTTCCATGTAGTTGAGTGGTTTTGAGTGAGTTTCTTAATCCTGAGTTCTAGTTTGATTGCACTGTGGTCTGAGAGATAGTTTGTTATAATTTCTGTTCTTTTACATTTGCTGAGGAGAGCTTTACTTCCAACTATGTGGTCGATTTTGGAACAGGTGTGGTGTGGTGCTGAAAAAAATGTATATTCTGTTGATTTGGGGTGGAGAGTTCTGTAGATGTCTATTAGGTCTGCTTGGTGCAGAGCTGAGTTCATTTCCTGGGTATCCTTGTTGACTTTCTGTCTCATTAATCTGTCTAATGTTGATAGTGGGGTGTTAAAGTCTCCCATTATTAATGTGTGGGAGTCTAAGTCTCTTTTTAGGTCACTCAGGACTTGCTTTATGAATCTTGGTGCTCCTGTATTGGGTGCATATATATTTAGGATAGTTAGCACTTCTTGTTGAATTGATCCCTTTACCATTATGTAATGGCCTTCTTTGTCTCTTTTGATCTTTGTTGGTTTAAAGTCTGTTTTATCAGAGACTAGGATTGCAACCCCTGCCTTTTTTTGTTTTCCATTTGCTTGGTAGATCTTCCTCCATCCTTTTATTTTGAGTCTATGTGTGTCTCTGCATGTGAGATGGGTTTCCTGAATACAACACACTGATGGGTCTTGACTCTTTATCCAATTTGCCAGTCTGTGTCTTTTAATTGGAGCATTTAGTCCATTGACATTTAAAGTTAACATTGTTATGTGTGAATTCGAACCTGTCATTATGTTGTTAGCTGCTTATTTTGCTCGTTAGTTGATGCAGTTTCTTCCTAGTCTCGATGGTCTTTACATTTTGGCATGAGTTTGCAGTGGCTGGTACTGGTTGTTCCTTTCCACGTTTAGTGCTTTCTTCAGGAGGTCTTTTAGGGCAGGCCTGGTGATGACAAAATCTCTCAGCATTTGCTTGTCTGTAAAGTATTTTATTTCTCCTTCACTTATGAAGCTTAGTTTGGCTGGATATGAAATTCTGGGCTGAAAATTCTTTTCTTTAAGAATGTTGAAATTTGGCCCCCACTCTCTTCTGGCTTGTAGAGTTTCTGCCGAGAGATCAGCTGTTAGTCTGATGGGCTTCCCTTTGTGGGTAACCCGACCTTTCTCTCTGGCTGCCCTTAACATTTTTTCCTTCATTTCAACTTTGGTGAATCTGACAATTATGTGTCTTGGAGTTGCTCTTTTTGAGGAGTATCTTTGTGGCATTCTCTGTATTTCCTGAATCTGAATGTTGGCCTGCCTTGCTAGATTGGGGAAGTTCTCCTGGATACTATCCTGCAGAGTGTTTTCCAACTTGGTTCCATTCTCCCCGTCACTTTCAGGTACAGCAGTCAGACGTAGATTTGGTCTTCTCACATAGTCCCATATTTCTTGGAGGCTTTGTTCGTTTCTTTTTATTCTTTTTTCTTTAAACTTCCCTTCTCACTTCATTTCATTCATTTCATCTTCCATCGCTGATACCCTTTCTTCCAGTTGATCGCATCGGCTCCTGAGGCTTCTGCATTCTTCATGTAGTTCTCGAGCCTTGGTTTTCAGCTCCATCAGCTCCTTTAAGCACTTCTCTGTATTGGTTATTCTAGTTATACATTCGTGTAAATTTTTTTTCAAAATTTTTAACTTCTTTGCCTTTGGTTTGAATTTCCTCCTGTAGCTCATAGTTTGATCTTCTGAAGCCTTCTTCTCTCAACTCGTCAAAGTCATTCTCTGTCTAGCTTTGTTCCATTGCTGGTGAGGAACTGCGTTCCTTTGGAGGAGGAGAGGTGCTCTGCTTTTTAGAGTTTCCAGTTTTTCTGCTCTGTTTTTTCCCCATCTTTGTGGTTTTATCTACTTTTGGTCTTTGATGATGGTGATGTACAGATGGGTTTTTGGTGTGGATGTCCTTTCTGTTTGTTAGTTTTCCTTCTAACAGAGAGGACCCTCAGCTGCAGGTCTGTTGGAATTTGCTAGAGGTCCACTCCATACCCTGTTTGCCTGGATATCAGCAGCGGTGTCTGCAGAACAATGGTTTTTCGTTCTGCAGCATTCACGAATGCTGCTGTGTGATCGTTCCTCTGGAAGTTTTGTCTAAGAGGAGTACCCAGCCCCGTGAGGTGTCAGTCTGCCCCTACTGGGGGGTGCCTCCCAGTTAGGCTGCTCAGGGGTCAGGGGTCAGGGACCCACTTGAGGAGGCAGTCTGCCCGTTCTCAGATCTCCAGCTGTGTGCTGGGTAAAGCACTGCTCTCTTCAAAGCTGTCAGACAGGGATATTTAAGTCTGCAGAGGTTACTTCTGTCTTTTTATTTGTCTGTGCCTTGCCCCCAGAGGTGGAGCCTACAGAGGCAGGCAGGCCTCCTTGAGGTGTGGTGGGCTCCATCCAGTTGGAGCTTCCTGGCTGCTTTGTTTACCTAAGCAAGCCTGGGCAATGGCGGGTGCCCCTCCCCCAGCCTCGCTGTCCCCTTGCAGTTTGATCTCAGACTGCTGTGCTAGCAATCAGTGAGACTCCGTGGGCGTAGGACCCTCCAAGCCAGGTGCAGGATATAATCTCCTGGTGCGCCGTTTTTTAAACCCATCGGAAAAGCGCATTATTCGGGTGGGAGTGACCCGATTTTCCAGGTGCCCTCTGTCACCCCTTTCTTTGACTAGGAAAGGGAACTCCCTGACCCCTTGGGCTTCCTGAGTGAGGCAATGCCTCGCCCTGCTTCGGCTCGCGCACGGTGCGCTGCACCCACTGACCTGCGCCCACTTTCTGGCACTCCCTAGTGAGATGAACCCGGTACCTCAGATGGAAATGCAGAAATCACCTGTCTTCTGCGTCGCTCATGCTGGGAGCTGTAGACCTGAGCAGTTCCTTTTCGGCCATCTTGGCTCCTCTGTCCCAAAAGTATTCAGTGTATTAAGTTCCTAGTTTTTCCTCTGTGGATCTGATCTTCCTCCAGGCTTCCTCACTAGAGTAAGTATATCCTCCATTAATTCACTTGTCCGAGGCAGAAATATGGAAGTGATCCTAAAATTTGTTTCTTTTTCTTTCTTTTTTTTTTTTTGAGATGGAATCTTGCTCTGTCACCCAGGCTGCATGCAATGGTGTGAACTCTGCTCACTGCAACCTCCGCCTGCTGGGTTCAGGTGATTCTTCCACCTCAGCCTCCTGAGTAGCTAGGATTACAGTCATGTGCCATGACGCCTGGCTAATTTTGTATTTTTAGTAGAGATGCAGTTTCTCCATATTGTTCAGGCTGGTCTCGAACTCCCAACCTCAGGTGATCTGCCTCCAAAAGTGCTGGGATTACAGGCGTGAGCCACTACACCTGGCTGATCCTAAAATTTCTGAGCCTCAAAATGTATTTTGAATATATCTATTTCACTTCATCCTCACTGCATCTCTTGGTCCAAGCTGCCATCTTTTTTATTAGGAATATCTTAGTAGCCTTGTAACTGGTCTCTCTATATTGCTCTTAATTCCTTCCAATGCATTTGTTATGAAGAAGCCAGGATTATTTTTTAAACCCTAAAAAAATCTTAAAACGTCCCAGTGATTTTCTGTTGTATTTGGGATGTATAAAAAGTAGAACTATATTTAACACTGCTTTTTAGACTATTGCAATTTAGTCCCTAGCTACTTTTGTGTGCTTATCTTGAGCCATTCTCCCCTCTTTCTGATACACTGTCCTTAATTTAGTTCCCTAAAGGGCCATCTAAGAAAGTTCACATTTGCTCCCTCTGGTTGAAATACTCTTCTTTTTGCCTGCTCATCCTTGAAGTCTCAAATAAAATGTTATTTCCTCATTAAGGGGATCCCTGAAGGACCAATTTAAACTAGATATACCTCGTTACTCTCTTTCATAGTGTGCAGTAAAGGGTTAATTCAGCAAGCTTGAGGTGCTCACATGCTGCACATTCCAAAGAAAGGTCTGTTTTTAGACCATCTCTGGAAGATAACTTCTGAGCCTTGGGAATATGCTGCCTGATATGAGGATTTTGTATGCCTGACACCTTGTGCCACACAGTGCCATTTTGGTTACACGGCTTATGCTAACAATGTGATTTATGTTGAGTGCCTGTTTTTGCTGAGGGAACCAGAGTCTGAGTAGTTGAGGCCAGTGGCAAGCGAGCTACATGTCTTTGTTTCTGGCTCCCTAATGAAAACCCTGGATGCCAAGCCTCAGGTGAGCTTCCCTGGTTGGTAACACCTATATGTGTTGTTGTACATCATTCCTGAGAGAGGTTAGTACATCCCCATGTAACTTCACTGGGAGAGACACCTGGGAGTTTGCTTGGCTCCTCATGGAAATTATCCCAGGTGCGTTTTCCCTTTGTTGGATTCTTTCTCTGTAACAAACCATAACTGTGAGTGTAACTGCTTTTCTGAGTCCTGTGAATTTTTCTAGTGAATCATCAAGCCTGAGAGTGATCTTAGAGACCCCAAAACACATTGTACCTTATTTGTTTCCTTAAAAACAACTATGTTCATTTGTCATTATATATAATTATTTACTCTTTTTTATTTTGCTTACATCCAGACATTCTATAAATGTAGAAATTAGGCAGTGAATTATTTTGTTTCTCATCGTATTCCAATTCCTAGCATAGCACAACAGGTGCTCGATAAATGTTTGGGGAATTGAAAATTAAATGTAAGATAAAAATACATGAAAGAAATTAAGTGAAAGATTAATTTGGAAAGGTTAAATGCCATATGATTCCAGCTATATGAGATTCTGGAAAAGGCAAAACTATGAAGACAGTAAAAAGATCATTAATTGCCAGGGGTTGAGGAGAGGGAGGAATGAATAGGTGGAGCATACAGGATTTTTAGGGCAGTGAAACTATGTTGTATGATACTGTCATGGTGGATACATGCCATTACACATTTGTACGAACACATAGAATGTACGACACCAAGAGTGAACCCTCATGTAAACTATGGACTTTGATTACATGTCAGTGTAGGTTTGCCCATTGTAACAAAGGTACCATTCTGGAGAGGGATGTTGATAATGGGGCGGGGTTGGGGGTGCTGTGCACGTGTGGGGCGAAGAGTATAGTATGTGGGAATATGTCCTGCACCTTCTCCATTTTGCTGTGAACCTCTCTAAAAAGTAAAGTGTATTTAAAAACTGAATGTACAGTATTTGGTACAAAATAAATAGCTCTGAAGAACTTTAAGATTTGATAACAGTGTCTTCCAATTTGATTTCAACCTTTAAATAT
The DNA here is from genome assembly GCF_029289425.2 of Pan paniscus. NCBI lineage: Eukaryota > Metazoa > Chordata > Mammalia > Primates > Hominidae > Pan > Pan paniscus. Next base: position 113,628,594 of record NC_073253.2, on the reverse strand, counting down.
TATAATTTAGCTTTATTGCCTGAATAATTACACATATAATTGAAAATAGTCACAATATTTCAATTTGCATTATAGATTTGTGATAATTCTAATAACTGTGTTTTCACTCAGTTCTGAGTTAATATTTTCTTGTCAAACTTGTGTAAAATTCCTACTATAATCTTTAAGTTTGTTATGGAGGATTTTGGAGTGACTGATGGGATATAAGGAAGAGACAAAATGCAAGCAGAATTATTCTGGTTGGCTTAAGAAAATAAAGTGAAGCAGTAGGTGATGAGCTGTCACTGGAAGGAGAATTCTAAAGCTGTGAAGAGCATAATTAATTAAAGGACTTTGCAGCTTGCTCTTGACCCACATTTTAAATTACAGAGAGTTAGTAAACCAGGACTAGAAATCTCCAAAGATATAAAGCAGAATAGACCATAGTTTGACTTATAAATAGGAACAACAGGGGTAATGAAAAATTAATTTAGGAGCCAAAAAAATTTGCTATAGTGACTGATAAGTAGCCCACTGTTTTCTACATGTTTTTGAATTTATCTCTGTATTCTGAGAAACTTGAAGTTATTTTTCCCTGGTCCTATGACACTGTCTGCAGTTGATGGAAACTGATGTGGGAGAAGGTGATGGAAAGAAATTAGGAGCTATTGGAAACCAGTCATTTGCAAATGAGTGCCCTGACTTCTCAGAATACATCCTGAAATGTTAATGTCACTCATCTTCCTAATTCTAAATTAGACATGTTCTGTTGCATTGGTTGAAATTCCTACTTTCCATCTGTCAAGGTGGAGGATGCTGAAGTGGTCATGTTTTTTTTTTTAATTAGTATTTTTTTTGCATGTCTGGCACATGTTCCTCTTAGTCTTGTTAAACATCTGGTTTTGCCATTGAGGATCTATTCTTTGGCCATGACCCAGGTATGTGACACTTGCTGACCCAATCGGATTTGCACTTGGGAATTTAAATCTAGAGTAGAAATATCAGCCACAAACTGGTTGTCCTAGTTACTAAATCCTGAAGAGGCAGCCATTAAATTCTGCTGTCTGTGTTCTCAGTAATGTCATAATTCTTTATTTTTTTTCTGAGGCAACATCATTTCTTTGAGTCTATGAGATACCAAATACAGACAGAGCTGGAGCCTCAAGGTTAAGGAGTGTTAATCTCTCATTGCCAGGAAGAGCCACCTCGTGGATGACACATGGCTTGGGAAATGTTTTTAGGCTGGTGGAGATGTGTCTAAACAGATATATTTTTAGGGCCCCCTTGTAATATCTATTCTGGCAATGATGCTTTTATTCTAATTAATACATAATCTAGCACTGAAGAAAATGCTTCTTAGAATATTTTTCACTGAAAAATTGGATGTGGTTACTGTTGTTCCACAGTAGAGTGAATTCAGTGAAATAAGCTTGTGGATTTTGGCTACTGCACTACTCCTTTTTCTATTCACTCATTGTCATTCCATAAACATTTACAGAGTGTACACTATATATAACACACTGTACTAGGGGCTGAGGGAGCTGCTGCTGGGAACATTTTTATGTGACTAAGATGATCAGCTTTTCTAGATGGAAACTTAAGAGACTTGAGGAAAAGTCCATTTCAGACAGATAGGAATCCGTGAAGTTTTTAAAGACTTTTGAGAGATTGTGATTTTTTTTTTGAAGCTATCTTTTATAACAGTTCCAAAATACAGTCTAGAAGTTAACAACATAAGACAACAGAAAATTCCCCTACTAACTTAACCCTAATTCTTTTCCTTAAATCCATTTATGCCTTTTCCTTCATTATTGTATCTAAAGAATAGCTGATTCCTTATAATAATCCTTCATATAGTTAATAGTGTTAATGAAAAAAATCCTTTACATAGTTAAGTTAGTTACTAAGTCACTTTTCAGCCTTTTTTTCCCCTCCAGGCTAAGTAATCCAATTATGTTAACTTTATGCCATAATTAAACTAAAGATTGCTTTAGGAAAGTTTAATCACATCATTGAAATATCCCCCAACTAAACCAGGTGCTTGTCAAGAAATGTGGTTAGTGACCTTGTAAAAGCTAATGAAGTTTCATATTATGGGTTACTTTGTGTTGTAAACTTCCATCTGGCAGAGACCTCGAGGAAACAAATAAATAAAGCAACTGAATCACAACCATTGTCTCTCAGTGAGGCTTGACATTTAAGTGGACTATCGAAAGCAAGTATGAAGCATGACTTATTGCTTAAAAAAAAACCCTGAGCACAGAACACTTGGTATTGTTGCAATAATGTGTTAAAAACTCTACTTCCACATTGAATAGGTTTGAATCTGATGCACGCCCAGTGAAAGTGTAGAAGAAACTTAGAATTATTAAACTAAGTGATGTCATGTTTACCTTACTTTCCCATGTCCTTTGCCCTCTGCTAGATGTTGGTGGGTGGTCCAGTTGTGGTACTACTTTACCACCTTGCTATGATCAAGGTATGTGTTTGCCATAAGCATCTCTGTAGCCATAATTGTTCTTCTATTCTTTTTTTTAGCTACACAATTCTTACTTGAAAAATAGCAGGTAGGATTTAACATGTCCTCTATATAACTTAGACAACATACATGTTTCAAATAACTTTATGTCCATCAGCCTTCTTTCATCATCTTTATTTCCTCTTCTGGATGCTATCTAAAATAGGGAAGAAGGAAATTATTTTGGTTGTCCTTGCTTTTTATCCTTCTGACATAAACATGAGGCTGACCTGAAATTTGTATCAGAAGCTCTGTGACCTCTCAGTTTCAGCTCTTTTAGCTTTTAACAATTTGATGTTCTGAGTGTGAAGACTGGGACGAACCAAGAGAGATGCCCAGAGGGCAACATTTAAGAAGGTCTTCACTTTGTGTTCTGCAAAGGTTGACTTTGAGAGCTTCCTAGCCTGGGCCTTCCTAATTTTTTTTTTACACATTAAGTGTGCAGTGGATATACAGACATTGGAATGTGGTTGGAGGAGAAGAATCATACTTTTGCTGTGATTCTGAGAAGCCTGATTCATGTAGTAGTGAGATAAGGGTTTCTTGGAATCAGGAGTGGGATCCTCTGTATCCAGTCTCTGTGGCTAAATCAAGGTCTATATTCTGGTCCTTATGATTTTTTTTTCTCTTCTCTTTTGACTTGTGCTGATGTTATGGACTAAACTGTGTCTCCCTCAAAATTCATATATTGAAGTCCTCATCTCCAGTACCTCAGAATGTGACTTTATTACTTCATTTGTTTGTTTGTTTGAGATGGACTCTCACTCTGTAACCCAGGAGTGTTGTGGCCCCATCTCAGCTGACTGCAACCCCTGCCTCCCAGGTTCAAGTGATTCTCCTGCCTCAGCCTCCCGAATAGCTGGGATTACAGGTACCAGACACCATGTCTGGCTAATTTTTATATTTTTATTAGAGACCAGGTTTCACTATGTTGGCCAGGCTGGTCTTGAACTCCTGACCTCAAGTGATCTGCCCACCTTGGCTCCCCAAAGTGCTAGTATTACAGGCATGAGCCACCGGGCCTGGCCAGAATGTGACTATATTTAGATTTAGGTTCTTTAAAGAGGTCAAGCTAAGCAAGGTCATATGTTGAGCCCTAATTCAATATGACTAGCGTCCTTATGAAAAAAGAAAGAGGCATCAGGTTTGCTTCCACACAGAGAAAAGGCCATGTGAGGACACAGTGAGCAGGCAGCCTCTGCAAGCCAAGGAGAGCTGCCTCAGGAGAAACCAAACCTGTCAACACCTTGATCTGGGACCTTCAGCCTCCAGAACTGTGAGAAAATAAATTTCCGTTGTTTAAGCCACATAGTCTGTGCTATCTTTTTATGGAAGCCCTAGCAACTAATATAGTAGGTTATATGGCCAGTGTTACTCCAGGAAAGTCCTGGTATATGAACATCTCCCCTTCCTAGCCTTGACCATGACCTTCCTAGGTACTCACACAGGAACACTTAGTTGGTGTTATTTCATTCTTTACTCTTTAACTTCAAAGAAGCTATTCTAGGATTAAGAAATCCCTTTATGGGTTATAATTAGAATTTGAGGCCAAGCTAACAAAGACCTCTGGAGGCTTTTCTTTGCTCCAGGAATAGGATTGTAAATTTTAATGGATTGGCTCATTGTTCTTTAAGTTTGAGGCCATGCTCAGTCCCTGCCGTTTTTACCTATGGTAGAAAAATATAGACTTAATGTCATTCTAGAATGATGAACTATGCCTGTCTTAAAAACAAAAAGCTCACAATTTCTATAATGTACATTTAATGATTGGAACAATTTATTTTTCCTTCCAATTCTTTTATTTAATTTAAGGTTAAACTACATCTCTTTTCTCTTAAACACCTGCAGTATATAAACTCCAATAACAATAAATTAAAATGTTTAAAAATGGGCCAAAAGTACACTTCTTTCAGGAAGTGATTCTTGAAAATCTGGCAGAAGTTTGATGATGTTGAGAGCTGGTAATGTATGAAGAAACCTAAGACTAGTGACTGTTATCCTAGGACTGATTACACTGTAACTGGCTCAAGTATTCCTATCTACGAAAGAAGAGTGTTGCCCAGATCATTTCTAGTTCTGTCATGGAACAAAGGTAAATAAAAATAATTGAAAAACTAAGATTATGTGTTCAAATACTAGGTGGCTCGCCACATTATCTGAACTTCCAGTTTCTCATAGCCGAGTTGAAAAATTCCAGGAGAACCTCTTTCTGATCCAGTAACAATCTGAGCCAAACTGTCCAAGTAACCCATATTTAAGCACTTGAAATTTTACCCTAAACTAAGCTTTTTAGACTCAAATCCTGTGGGCCTGGAAAGGGGTGTCGTAGGGATGGTGGACAGCTGAATAACAGAGCCCTGAGATTGCCTACAGGGACACCAGGCCTCTGCATTACAGGATATGGCTGTCCTATAGAAGGATGGGATCTATGGTTTCTGGATGTTTGTATTTTCTAGGAGAAACCAGGCATTCAGATTTCAGTATCAAGTCTAATTTTAAAATGTTGGCAACCAGTACATTATTTTTATACGTGCAGGGAAAATACACCTATCTGCTCTTGGTTACAATATTCTCATAGTTCCCAAAGTAGGAGCTATGCAAACATTCACTGACACTGTATTCACGGTGCATGGTGTCCGTTTCTGTGGGAAGCCTGCAACAATGTTTTTCAAACTGCATTCCCTCAGAGCCTAGCAGATCTTCTGTGGATATGCAAGGTTACTGATGTGTTAGTTTCCTTTTCCTTTTTTTTTTTTTTTTTTTTGACTGGGTTTACAATTTTATTTGAACAAAAGGTTGTTTTGGTCAATATATGTAAAGTGTTTACAATACTTGGCACATAGCAAGCACTACTATGTGTTAGCTACTATTATTAGTAAGGAGTTTGTAAGACATTTTCTGTAGGGATAATAAGTTAATGTCCTAATTATTCTATTATGTTGTTCCAAAGAAATACCATCCTTCAGTTTCATGAAATTCGAAAGCTTTTTAATGCACCCTTAAAGTTTTTATGAAACTTTAAGGTTTCATAAAATACTGAAAAAGTAGCTGTATTTTATATAAGACTTTAATGTGGGAAAATCCAATGAGAGTCTTTGCTCGTTTGCAACCTCACTTTTGCTATGTTTGCTTTTAAATTAAAAAAGAATTTTACATTTTCATTTCTTATCTAGGTTGCCCACAGCTGGGCTGACTTGTGCGATTTTACCTTTGAATCTGAGAGTACAAATACATTCATCAATATTCTATTTCCCAAAGGTATGCTAATTCTCATGAATAATCACAACAATCATGGCAAATTTTTAGAGATTATAACCGAATCATTCCTCTGCGACTGCTATACAGAAAGACTGTGTTAGAAGCTGGTTAACTTGATGATCTCTCACCCTCTGGTTCCCTGACCTACCTTTGCAGTCCTGAACTCCAGCAATGAGGAGTATATCACTTTCTTACCTTTCTTGCATCATTACCTCTGCCCAGAATGCCTCTCACATCCCTTTGATTGTCAAAATTCATTCCATCTTTCAGTGATGGTTTCAAATCTTGCCTTCTCCAGGAAACTTTTCTTGCTCCCTCAATATTACAACCACCTTGTGCCAGCTCTGCTATTTCCTTCCTTTGAGACCTCTTAACAGTTTATTCCTGTATATTTGAAGGTACTTACAAGTTCTTATGATGCATGTTTGCATAACTTCTATAGCTCTGTATTCGGCTTTATGAAGGAATGTAGATAAACCATATACTGTGGAGTAATATTGCACATATAACTAAATCATAAACATCCATGTATTTAGGCATAGAGTATAGACTCTTGGTACCTTTTACTGTGAGGTGTAAGGCCCTCCATGGTCAGCAGTTGCAGTATAACCTCCTCCAGTTTTCCTTCAATCACATTAGGACTATACATGCAAATAGTATAAATTCTACTTACATCAGACTTGTTTCATCAGTTTAACATGCTTTTCTCTTACTTTTATTCTTATAGATGGTGCTTTTTCTTGGCTCTATAAAATATCATATTCTTAGTGATATCTTGAGTTGTTGCTTAGTTTATGGTACTTAATAAATTCCTTTTAGGATTAAATTTAGATTGTGACCCCTACCGTTCTTTAACATTGCAATAGTTTCCCACAGAAGGGTGGATGAATCTTCATATTCATTTTGCTTTTATATATAAAGATGAAGTCATCAGTATACCAGATACCTAGCTTTTATTCCCAATGGTAACTTGTTACCTCCCAAGAGAAGAGGCCACATAGGGAAGCACCTGGGTCACTCAGAAGGCAGAGGGAGTAAGGGGGAAATATAGGTGGGCTAGACTTGGACATTTAGGAGGAACCTGATAGAGTAACATAATCACAAAGTTACTTTCAAATGCTGACTGCCCGATGTCCAGTAAAGACTCACAGATGATACATGAGGTAAAACATCTCTAAAGCCAGTGTCATAGAGTGTCATAGTTAGCTGGGTCTTCTCTTTCCCACTGTTCAGGTGCTCATACAATCCTGTTTGTCTGGGATTGAAACCATTTATGCCTTTTGTCACTGTATAATTATTAAGTGACACTTTCACCCTCGAAAGTGTCCCAGTGTAGATAACAATTTATATGGTCCCTCTACTCATAATAGCCCTCTATTTCCTAATTTATTGGCCTTACTATACCTGTAATATAATAAAAAACTACATTTTCAGATAGTATTATCATATTGGGTTAATAGAGAAGACTTAAAACTGATTCATTAGCTAAAAAGCTGTCGCCAAAATCTTCTACATTGTTTTCATATAGATAATTGCTGAAGATAAAACTCCCCAAATTTTGGATCTTTGCTTTAAAAATTGGAGAACTTAGAAGTCAGAAGATTTTAATTCTAGGTTTAAATCTGACATTACATTTTATTTGAGCAACTTTCTCATTCTTTTGGAATGATGGATTACTTACTTTTAAAATAAAATAACACAAGATTGATAAAAACATGATTACTAGAAGGATAAAATGACAATGTAAAGGAAAGGGTTTTGAAAATAAAAGGCAGGAAGTATTATTGTGTTATATAGGAAAATTAATGACCCAATTTGACAAAAAGTCATTCTGTTTTCACCAATAAAGAAATGTATAATCATTTTATGCAGAAAAAATAGTGAGGCAAAGTTAGCATAGAGACCACATCTAGGGAAATACATGCTAAATATAAATGAATAATGCACGTAATGAATTATGCATGATTTTAAATTAGTTAATGAAATAGATTCATTATAGATGATAATGCAGGATTTCTGATCCTCGTTTTGAATTTGATACCGAAGTAAATCATTGTGTTGGAATTCCCTCTGACAGCCCTTGCAGTGTAAATCTCTCCATGTAGCTTGTTCAATTCATTCTTCTTAATGAGGAGGGAGGAAGGAGAACGCTGGCAGCATTACAACAAAGGAATATGAAAGTGAGGCAACAGCTGTATAAGGGATTAAAATATGGAGAAAGAGCATGACATATATGCATTTGCTTATGAATGAACATTTTTAGCAAAAGCCATTTACAGTTCAGTGTCCACATGGCCTTGCAGAATAGGGACTCTGTTTTCTTGTTGGCTGATTTGAGCCTTTCCAGTCAGTTTTCCCATTTGTTCTACTTTTTTGATGTTTCTTTAGTTATCTAGCATTTTTGTTTGGATGTTTTCTATTTTCCTTGGTTTGTGGCCAGTTAGACCAGCTGGTGGTAATGAGGTTGTTGGCCAGTCCTGGAGGCAGCGGGGAGGGTCATTTGACAGAATGTTTTCCAAAGCTGGAGCCTGCTTTCAGGATTAATGACAAGAATAGCAGCCAGTTTTTGTTTTAAGTACCTACTAAATATCAGGTGCTTCACAAGCACTATCGAATTGGATTCTTAGAATTCTTCTTCGATTTGAGTGTTTATCTCTCACATTTCACTAAGCAGGAGACCCAAGCTTACGGAGAGCAAATAATTTGGCTCACGTCTTATGCCTAGTAAGTGACTAAGCTAGAAAGTGCAATCAGAGTTTTCTCACTCTATAGCTTGTGCTCTTTACCAGCAATTACTTCTCAAATGTTTACCCGTTCAGAAGGAGCCATGAGCAAGAATAGAACTAAATGCATCAGAAACACCTGTCACCATAGGGAATAAAAGCTAGGTATCTGATCAGCTGATGGCTTCATCTTTGTATGTGAAAGACTACATTGTTATTTAGCACCATGTATTTGTGTCTAGACCTCTTTCTTGACCTTTCTAGTGGTCAAAAAGAAACAAATGAACAAACAAACAACTGCTAATCCACTAAATTTTAAGAAATCTCTGAGAGGAACAATGCCTCAAGGCCATCTACTTTCTTGCTATCATTGGAATATATTTACTTCTTCAGGAATGCATGCTTTTATCTACCCCAAATGTGGACACAACTTATAGATTAAGAACTCCTTGGTTGTGTCTTTGGATCCTTTGACACCTGTTTCAAGACTAAGTTAAGTTTCTTTACCTAATCTAACTAAAGTGGTGACCACAAGTGGAAATTCCTACAACATCAATTCTCCGAACCATGCATTTGGCAGTTTACATTTAAGGAAGTTTATTGCTAGCTAAACATTTCTGCCTGAACACTAAGTCCTGTAAAACCTTTGAGGAAAAGGGCCATGTCATGTTCTTTGTGTATCTCTAACATATCAGATAAATGCTTGGTGCATAGGAGGTGCTCAATATACACTGATTACTTTGGTCTATCTAACACCCAATGGAGAGATCTGGAGAGTTCTGTAAACTCATCAATTGATGTATGCCTAAGTATTAATTTGTCATAGATAACAAATTTCATGTTACCATAAATTTAAGAGTATTTCATAGCTTTATACATGAGTAACTGAAACTGCAGAAGCTGTCCCTAATTGTAGCTTAATGAATTACAAAATATTCTAGTAGAGGAGGCTGATGACAATTGAATGAAAGCATGAAAAGGACTTGGGCTTGATAGTGAGAAAATCTCAAACTTCTTAGCTCCTCTGTCTTCTTTGTCCCAATATGCATTCCTTCCCAGATGTGCTGCACATGTTAAGGCTTTTAGGGATTAAACAAAGCGCATTTGTTTGCATTTACTTGGGAGTATGATAGCCTCAAAATTCCATATTTAGTGTATGTTTGATCCTCTCAGTTCTTTATTGTTTGTATGTACACAAGTGGAAATAGAAACATAGGTTATCTAAGGAGCAAATAATTTGGTTTCTGTACTTTCCCCCTATAAATATGAAGAAATTAGGTACAGCTTTTTGAAGAGTATGTTAGAAGTCAAATGACTACCATTAAAAATTACAGGCCAGGCACAGTGGCTCATGCTTGTAATCCCAGCACTTTGGGAGGCCGAGGCGGGAAGATAGCTTGAGTCCAGGAGTTTGAGACCAGCCTGGGCAACATGGCGAAACCCTGTCTTTACAGAAATTAACCAGGCCTTGTGGTGCGCACCTGTAGTCGCAGCTTCTTGGTAGGCTAAAGTGGGAGGACTGCTTAAGCCTGGGGAAGTAGAGGCTGCCGTGTGTCATGATCAGACAACTGCATTCCAGCCTGGGTGACAGAGCGAGACCCTGTCTCAAAAAAAAAAAAATTAATCAAATTATAATAATCAAATGATTTTTCCATTAGATCAATGAATTCAGGGAAATGTCTATTTTGATTTGTTACCCTGTTTTTGTTAAATTGTTCCCTATAATTCAGCCTATAGAATATTTTTTCCCAGGGCTTTCTGAATGAGACTTTGCAGATAGAAGCTTACTTTTCCTCTCTGGTTTATTACTTATATTGTTTGTGTACTTTTCCATCTCAATCCTTCATAAACGTCTATTAACTGATTCCCTATTGTACTCTGGTAAAATAATATAATTGAAGTAATTTAAAAAGTTAATGGAACAGAAATACTGACTATGTCCCAGTTTGTTGTTACCTTCTCATACCCTTCAGTTATAAATCTATTTCCCATGCACCATTACTAGAATCATATGTTGTGAAATTCTATGACTTCATCTTAGGATGATTTCTTTAAGATATTCTATTAGAAACTTCTAAAAACATGCCTCTGAGCATAATGTTTTCACACAGCATGTGTATTATTAATTTTTGAAAATGCAGCCTCAAAAACCGATTACATTTGTCACACTGTGATGGAAACATTTACTCCTGGAAATGGTGTTAAGGCCATCAAGGCAAGCTGCCTCAGAAGCTGAGCCATTATCATCACCTTGTCTGTATGTACATCCTCTCCTGCCAGCTACCAGCTTTTATCAGGTTAGTGAGTACATGAGAAGTCAGTGACAACATTAGGTTTGCAAAGGTTCATTTGGAAGTTAGCATTTTGTTTGAGCCCTTCTCTACTCTATTAAAGCCAACATATACGGCTAATATTTCAATGAGTGTAATCTTAGCTCCAACCTTTCCTCTGGGCCTGGCCTCCTCAAGTCTTTTCAGTCTATAGTCCCACTTGTTTCTACCTGTGCTCAGGCAATTTCTTCTGCTGACCTATCCTCCCACCCCTTCATGCAACATATTTCTAAATTTTGGATATATGCCTGTCATTCAACATGCAGCTCAATTGCTGCACCTCCTGAGAAGTATTTGCTGATTCTCACAGCCAGAATTCATTTATTCATTCACACTCTAGTGTCTGGCCACTTTAATCTGTACCCTTAAGCTATTTTATAAAGTATGTAGCAGTGTAACCTACAGGAGAGTGCCTTTTGTTTTAATGGCACCTAGGATTTGTTTTAATAATATATAGTAAGACACTCAGACACAGAAAAGATTGCCATGAAGGAAGAACTGTTTATTATACTCACAGTTCCCTGGAAATAGGAGGCACAACCCTCTATGCAGGGCCACATGGGGAAGCACCAAGGAGAGAGGAGAAGGCAGAAGGTCGCGGGGAGAGGCCTTAGTGGGTTGAATCCTTTATTGTGGTTTTCTTGGAAAGAAAGAAGTGAAGCAAGGTAAGCAGGCTTCGGATTGGTTAGTTTGAATGATTTTTGTGGGCCCTGGGCTATAAGGGCTGTCCTGGTTGTTACCTTGCCCTGTGGTGACTAGGTCAGGGGAGAGAGGTGTGAGAGCTGATACAGGAGGTAGCTAGAGGTAAGGGCTCTAGATTGGTTGGTTTATGTATCAAAGAGTGATCACGGGCAAGTCCTTTACTGTCTTTAGGAATAAGCTAGCCCTTTTAGGGGCAGTTCTTCCTGAGGTCAGCAAGGACCCACATGCCAGGTGGTTAAAAATATGAAAAAATAAGATAACAGTCAATATACCTTACTTTCTTGGAAATCTCTCACACATAATGACCCCCATGGCCCCCATTCTATTGGTATCATCTCCTGATGTAATCTCTCAGTGGCTGTTGCCCCAGGGATTCTCTCCAAATCACAAAATTTGCATTCCCAGAGGAGGAACTGTGTTTGGCTTCGCAATCTGTTAGAGCAAACCTTAAGATGTCTCAACAGGGGCCAGGTGGACTGAGCAGTTTCCCCCAGGAGAGGTTTGTGGGTCTAGCAGAGACCATGATTATTATATGTGATTGGTACTGAGTTTAAGAAGGGAAAAGACAGGCTGTGTGCAGTGGCTCATGCATGTTATCCCAAAATTTTGAGAGGCCGCGGTGGACGGATCACCTGAGGTAAACACTAACGTGGCCAACATGGCAAAACTCTGTCTCTACTAAAAATACAAAAATTATCTGGGCATGGTGGCGCATGCCTGTAATCCCAGCTACTCCACAGGCTGAGGCAGGAGAATTGCTTGAACCTGGGAGGTGGAGTTTGCAGTGAGCCAAGATCATGCCACTGCATTCCAGCCTGGGTGACAGAGTGAGACTCCATCAAAGAAAAAAAAAAAAAAAGGGAAAAGACATGAACCTTCACCCTCAAAGAGATTCCAATATAAAAAAGAAAAAAAAGTTCATATGAATAACATAATTCATTTGAAAAAGCTTTGTACAAAGAGCAAAGTAATATATGGATAATACATGTATATATATACACATATAATATATGTATATAGTAATATATAGATTTTTAAAATTGTAGTGATAATAGTAGTAATATTTAACATGTACATACTTCTTATTAAATGCCAGAATTGTTTTCCAAGTGCTTTACATGTATATTCTCATTTAATCCTCAGAACATCCCTGTTAGGAGGGTTTTATAATTACAATAATTTTATAGATGATTAAAGTCACAGAAAGGTTAAGTAACTTGCTCAAGGATACATGGATCATGACAGAGCTGAGATTGAAACCCAGGATTTTGATGATTGTGCTGATAGGCAGTATATATACTTCCACTGTAAGTGGACAACCATATTCTCACAATGTGACATATCAGACTTTATATAAAAATAGCTAAAGGCCTGTACATTAAGCCTTTCAGTAGTACATGCACATCATTTTATTTGCTATGTATTATGGACTGTATGTGTCTCCCCCAAAGAAATTCATATACTGAAACCTTAATCCCCGATGTATTGATATCTGGAGATGAGGCTTTCTGGAGGTAATTAAGTCATGAAGGTGAAGCTGTTATGATAAGATTAGTGCCTTATAAGAAGAAATGGAGAGAGCTTTCTGCCTTCCCCCACTCTATGTGGGGATATAACCAGGAAGAGGGCCCTTGCCAGAGACGAAATATGTTGGCATCTTGATCTTGGACTTCCCAGTCTCTAGGCCTGTGAGAAATAGATGCTTATGTGACCAGTCTATGGTATTTGTTATAGTAGTCTAAACTGACTAAGACACTATGTAATTCATCTGAATATTATTGAAGTTATTACTCTTGAAAAATGGCTTTAGTCCAAGGAAAGATTACACATGTGTAGGTTGAGTGTCCCTAATCCAAAAATCCTAAATCTGTAATGCTCCAAAATTGAACATTTTTGAGCACTAACATGATGCTCAATGTGAATATTCATTGGAGCATTTCAGATTCTGAATGCTCAGTTGGTGAACTATAATGCATTAAAATGCTCTTGAATTTAATGAAATTGAAGATTGGTGTTTGGATGGTCTTCAGGTTTTTGGATTAAAGATGCTCAACCAATTTGGTATAATGCAAATATTCCAAAATTCCAAAAATCTGAAATGTGGAACATTTGTGTTTCTAAGCATTTTGGATAAGAGATGTTCAACCTGTGTAATAATGCAAAGATAATGTGGTTCATGCACTTGGATGACATTTTTAGACACATTCATAGCCTTTAGGGAATGGACATTTGAAAAAATATAGTTTTCCTAGTGACCTGGGCTTACTCTTCCCCAGGAAGGTTGATATTGCCATGTAACCAGGATTCAGTTTCTTCTTATAAGGAAGCAACATATCCTTCATTACATTAACATGCAATAGAAAGTTCCACTTCGTGATATTTCACTGAACCAGTCACAATCTCAGCCCTGCCTTGTTCAAACAAAAGAACTCTCTCCAGCATAAAACCCAAACAACCAGATGGCGAACTAGTACATCCTATACATGTTGCTACTCAAGTATGTTTTCCAACATCTTGGCTGCCAGGGAATGACACTGATAGTGTAAATATGTCAGTGATAATTTGTCAGTATGGCCTACTAATGACAGAAACTGTGACTTCAAAATGATTTAAAAGGTTGTCTAAGCAGTAGCTAGCTGTCAACCCAGAAATTTTGAATGATATCTTTGCAGTAGAATGAGCATGAAGATAGCAAGTGAATTATGAATTCTTCTAGATTTTAGTAGGCACCCTTTTAAGTACATGGAAGCCAGAGAAGTGCCATCAATGACTTGCAAAAAGAACCCTATGAGTTATGGCTATCTATTTAAGAAAAAGAAGGTAAGACTTTCATCAACACTTTACAACATTCTACAAGTACACAATTTTATTGCTGTATTTTCTTTATTCTTATTTGTATGCACATCCCAAATCTAACATGGTACATTATTCTTTAAAAACATAATTATTTTCCTGGTTTGAATTAAGATGTAATATGACCTTTTAGAAGAAAACAGAGCCATTGCATGTTTTGTTTGTATACTTCTTATACAAAATAAATGTAGTCATGTGCCTTGAACAAAGTGAGGGACATATATATATATATATATATATATATATATATATATATATATATACAGTCACCTCAAGAAATAGACTGTGATGAAAGATTCACAAATAGAAAGCAACACAGGAAATACATTGCTGATTATGCAGTTTTAGAAGCAGGGTCAAGAAAGAGTGAGTAAAAGAAAAAGATATACATTTATAGTAGAAAGCAAACAAAAATCTCCATTGTGAAAATCACTCCCAAATCATTTCCCCATAATATAGGGAAATTGATGATAGTCTACTTGCTGTGGCCTTCAATTCTTAGGCAATATTTTTATATATTCCGGAGAAAATCATTGAGATTTGCTTTGCATGCAATTCTACTTCAGCTCCTTTCTTACTGGCCAAATCTATCCCTTTTATTTATGAATTTGATTATAATGTTAACAACAACCACAACTAAACCCAAATAATGTACTGGCCTGGGAATAAGGCATACAAACTGCAAATAAATGTATTTAGGCAGATATTAGTATCTTGAATCAGAAGTACATGTTAAAATATTATTGGACTTCCTCTTTGAAAAGAAAGTTGGTTTTGTTACTTTATTTACTTATCGGGTTTTATTGCAGGTCATATTATATTTCGACAGTTCTGTAGTGAAAGTGTATTCTGGACTGCAGAGTGGTGCTAAATTCTCAGATAATGGAATAAAACTGCTTTGAAGAAACATATTTAACTCAAATATAGTTTGCCCAGTTCAGTTTAGAAGTGACTTTGCCCAAAAAGGAAATCGTGTAATTCTAGGAAAGAGCAAAGATTTTTCTAAAATGGAGAAAAGGTATTGAAAACATTGCTTTTACTTTTAGAAAGAAAGTGTGGCAGGTCATGAGAGAAATCAAAGTCTGGACAGCAGTCATTCTCCTGCAGAAAATGCAGGCACGTGAGCAGAGAGTGCTATAGAAAGTGCCTTCTTCTTTTCCTCAGGTCACCCGCTGGGCTTGGGAAAGGGTTCCATCACTATCAAAGTACTTCAGTTATTTCTCTCATGTCCGAGACCTGTCTGTAGTAGCATCTAATACAAATCTGGAATGCTTCCATTGAGGGAATTCTTGTCTAACTCTTAGTGGACCTTAACATTCCAGCAGGCTGGGAACAGGAAGTAGAGTCTTGAGTACTTCTATGACCACCTCCCTTGTCTACTATATATTCCTGTTCTCCTCCTCATTGTGTCCTTACAAAGTTTGCATTTGGACTGTTAGTCTTGGTCTTTGGATCTTTTAAATCATTTAAGAATAAGGTCATTACTCTGGGTCTTTTAATCTGCTCTTAACTCCTCAAACCTGATCTACAAAGTGTGATTAGAAGGTGCTGTTCTTAGTCCTGTTATGAAATAAAAGGTCATATTTAGCCCATAAAATTCTTATCTATTACTTTAAATACATTTTCTCTTTCAGTATTAAACTCTTGCTCTGAAATTTAACAATGGTGAAACTTTCATGAACGTGAGAAAGCCATATATGTTATCACTTACTAATAAGCAGTAATGATAATAATAGGAGAAGTAGAAATTAGTTTAAAAATAAATGTATTTGGCAATGAACATAAAGTGTTACACAGTGACTGAGATTGCTAACAGTGATTCTTAATTATTCTTGATGTTATAGTCGTGGGAATTCTTTTGAAAGACCACAGAGAAGGGGGAGATAAAAGGATCATGAGATGAACCCCTGAAGTTTACTTTGGGGAATTTCTATTTCTAAAACCATATCCAAATTATTAGTACTCTAAAAAATACCATCAGTCAAAGTAAATTGTCTACGGTAAAACAGAAAAAAGCCATCGATAATTAAATTTTGGGTAATGTGTGAAAATTATGAATAATTTATGTTCCAGACATATCTGACTGACTTTGGTTCATTGTCCTGACTATTGGGGTACTGGTATAGGAAGGAATGATGTGTTTTCAGCATGGAAAATATTTATGGTATAGTTGTGTTATAATTATATTGTCAAAAAACTTGTTTTTAAATACATAGTCCGCCTGACTGAGGCCTTATTAATCTCTACTGTAGATAGATAATCTTGAGAGACATTTGACAGTTGAATCCGACATGGAGGAAGGCATTTGAGGTTAGGTTAAATGTATAAATACAGTATATTCCACAGAAATTAGTGATGGGAAAAGCAGAAACACTGGCATTCAATTATAGAGAAACCATTGTTTTCGTTTCTTGCTTGGATTGTGTGCACAGTATAGAACTTAATAGCAAGCAGAGATTTCCCATGGAGAGTTCATGACAGGCAACAGGTTAGTGGGAGAGACATAGCTTGCACTCCTTCAGCAGTTTGATCAGAAGATTCCTTGCACTCTCAAATGCTCAAGAGGATAATAAACTGACTGGCATAGCAACATAGAAATCTGGAAGATTATATACAAATATAAAATTGCTACGCTACACTGTTTCAGCTAAGCCTCCCAGAGATACTCATATCAGGTGGCACGGATAAAGGACATCATGGTGTTCTGCAAAATGATACACAAGTGTGTCATGTCACACACTGGGAAAACTTAGCCACCTTAAATTGTGAAATAGAAAATAGGCTATCCTTTCCTTTACAAAAATATGGCTGCCTGATGTTGGTAAGTCCATCCTGTAAGATCTTTCTCCTTTCTCAAGCCCAGAGTTGGAGGATTGGCATACCCTTTGCCTGTAGATTCCTCCTCAGACCAAGAGGGTAAGTAGAAATCCAGTCATGATACAGAAGGGTTCTGTAATTTTCAGAGTACACAGGCTCCTCTGAACCTAAGTGGACTCTGCAGTTGTTGGAACAAATACACATATCCTTAGTCTCTTTGGGATTCTCTTTCTGAAGGGTTGGGTATGAAGCACTGTGCTGCCTGGGTCCCCTGAAGTCAGTTCTAGCAACTGGTCTCTCCTAACCTGCAGAGCATGAGCTGTGCAAATATGATACAGGCAGAGATGACCCCTACAAAAAAAATGAAGATTTTGGCAGCCCCTAAGAAGAGTAGAAGCTATTACACCTGGAGATGTTGGGAAGCTGGAAGTAGGTCAGCAATGCAGATGACTGAGGAGATGAATAGAACCAGGAGCAGGAAGTAGGGATGGGTTTACACTTGACTGGGAAAGACTCAGCTAGAGGCATATCACTGGACTCCCAATTGCTTTAGAGAAGAAAGTGCATAACAGCTATAGCAAGGAAATAGAGCTAGGTTGAAGTGTATCAAAGTAAAAAGGACAGGAATAGAATTTTTTGATACAGTGGATTGCTTAAAGAGTGTCAGGTAGTCTGACAAGGAGATGTGACTGGAAGTGAGATCACAAAGAACATTTAGGACTAACAAGACAGCTGACGTGTTTGACCAGTTTATAAAAAAATACTAGAATAAAAAGAAAGATCTCACGTTGAAGGGAATACTTTTTTGTCCCTGCAACATTTATTTTAAGTTCTGGAGTACATGTGCAGTATGTGCAAGTTTGCTACATAGGTAAAGGTGTGCCATAACGGTTTGCTGCACAGATAAAGACATTACCTAGGTATTAAGCCCAGTATCCATTAGCTATTCTTCCTGGTGCTCTCCCTCCTCCCCCTACACTGACAGCCCCCAGTGTGAGTTGTTCCTCCCACATGTGTCCATATGTTCTCATTTTCCAGCTCCCACTTATACGTGAGAACATGTGGTGTTTGGTTTTCTGTTTCTTTGTTAGTTTTTTGAAGAAAATGGTTTCCAGTTGCGTCTTTGTCCCTGCAGAATACATGATCTCATTCCTTTTTATGGCTGCATAGTATTCCATGGTGTATGTGTACCACATTTTCTTTATCCAGTCTATCGTTGATGGGCATTTGGGTTTATTCTATGTCTTTGCTATTGTGAATAGTGCTGCAATGAACATATAATTGCATGTATCTTTATAATAGAATGATTTATATATTTTTGGGTATATATAGAAAGTAATGGAATTGCTGTGTCAAATGGTATTTCTGCTTCTAGATCTTTGAGGAGTTGCCACCCTGTCTTCCACAATGGTTGAACTAATTTACTCTCCCACTAACAGTGTAAAATGTTTCTTTTTCTCTGAAACCTTACCAGCATCTGTTGTTTCTTGACTTTTTAATAATTGCCATTCTTAGTGGTGTGAGATGGTCTCTCATTGAGGTTTTAATTTGCATTTCTTTAATAATCAGTGATGTTGAGCTTTCTTTAATTTTTTTGGCTGCTTGAATGTCTTATTTTGAGAAGTGTCTGTTCATGTCCTTTGCCCACTGTTTTTTTTTTTTCCAAGACGGAGTCTTGCTCTGTCACCCAGGCTGGAGTGCAGTGGCACAATCTCGGTTCACTGCAACCTCTGCCTCCCGGGTTCAAGCAATTCTCGGACCTCAGCCTCCCAACTAGCTGGGATTACAGGCACTCATCACCACACCTGGCTAATTTTTGTATTTTTAGTGGAGAGAGGGTTTCACCTTGTTGGCCAGGCTGGTCTTGAACTCCTGACCTCAGCTTGTGATCCGGCCGCCTCAATCTCCCAAAGTGCTGGGATTACAGGCGTGAGCCATTGTGCCCGGCACTTTGCCTACTTTTTAATGGGGTTGCTTTGTTTTTTCTTTCTTTTCTTTTTTTTTTTGTAAATTTATTTAAGTTCCTTGTAGACTCTGGATATTAGACTGGGTAGATCGCAACCTTGTACTCTTGTTACAGCCATTTGGTTTTGATGTGTTATACTGTCAGATTTAATTTTGCCTTTTTTTCTGTCTTTTTTTTGGGGGGGGGTGAGACCTTGCTTCATCACCCAGGCTGGAGTGCAGTAACTTAATCATAGCTCACTGCAGCCTCACATTCCTGGGCTCAGGTGATCCTCCTGTCTCAGCCTCCTGAGTGGCTGGGATGTTTTCTTTTCTTCTATTATTGTAGAGACAGGTTCTTGCTATGTTGCCCAGACTGGTCTCAAACCCCTGAGCTCAAGTGATTTTCCCACCTTAGCCTCCTGAATTATTGGGATTACAGGCATGAACCATTGCTGTGGCTTATTTTTTGATTTTAAGATTTTTTTTGCTTATATGTTTATAAATGAAAATGGTAAGTAATTTAACTTCATTTTTTTCCTTGTTGAATTTTGGTTTCAAGATTATGTTATTTGAAAATGAGTTGGGTTTATTACCTCTTTTTGTTTGTTTTTTCTTTTTCTGATAAGATCATGTAACAGGAAATTTTTATATCCATTAGTTTTTGGAAGAGATTTCCAATGAAGCCATATGAGACTAAAGGTTTCTTTGTAAAAAAAGACTTATTTAAACAAACTACATTCAATTTATTTAATGATGACAGAAAAATTTCAGGATCTCATTCAATCTGTTTCCCTACCTTCTCTCTCTTTTGAGTTTTTGTAAGATATCTTTTTATGGAAAATAGCCCACTTCATTCAAAATTCTGAATTTATTATAAAGTTTTGAAAATATCCAATATCATCTTAGTTTCTATAGTATCGAAGGTGATAATCCCATTTTCATTACTGATATTGGTTATTTGTGTCTTTTTTTATCACTTCCCCCAATTTTTTATATTATAATTATTTTTAATTAACCACTTGTCTCTATTTTCTATTTGTTTTCTATTTGCTTATTCTCATCTGTTATAATTAGCATTTCCTTTCTTCTATGATCTTTTAAATTATTTTGCTGCTTTTTAATTTACCTTTTTGAGATAAATACTTAATCTTTAAACCTTTATTTCTAATATATTAATTAAAGGTTATGAAATTTTTATCTAAAATTTTTTTTGAAAAAGTCCTACTTTAGTTTCATCCCAAAATTTAGTTCAAATTATTTTCTTTTTCCTGTTATAATTTGTTTTTGATTAGTGGGTTACCTATGAATAGGTTTTGTAATTTTCAAATATGTAGATATTTTCTAGCTATTCTTTTCAAAAATTGATTTCTGGCTCAATTATATAATGGCCAGAAGAGTCTTTTGAAATTTGTTGGATTTTGCTTTATAACTGAATATTCCCAATATAAAAAACTATCTCATGTCCTCTTATAACACATTTATTTTACACCTGTAAACTATAGGGTTCCATATATATCTAGTAGGTCAATATACTTGTTTTTGTTCCTCTTATATCTCTGATTGTTTTTTCTTTCTTTTCTATAAGTTACTGAGAATTGTGTTAAAATCCTCACTGAGATTATGAATTTATTTTTCTTTATATGTAAATCTGTCAATTTAACTTTATATATTTTGAGGCTCTGCCATTAGGAATAAGAACATTTATAATTGTTGCATCTTCCTGGTGAAACTGAACCTTTTGTAATTATTCATACAGGTACACCTATTTTCCCTTCAGTTTAATAATCCTTGATATTCCACTAAAGCATTTAGATCATTTATATTTACTATAATTACTGATATATTTGGAATTAAGTCTGGCATCTTATTTTATGTTTCCAATGGCACTCAATCTATATTTTTTTCTTTGCTGCTTATAGATTATTTATCATTTCATTTTTTTCTTGAACTAGTTTAGGTGTTATATACTTAGTTTATATAATTTTAGCAGTTACACTAAATTTACAATGTGTATCCGAAATCTTAATTCATCAAAGTCTATGGTTAATCTGTATCTTTATTCTCCTCTTGGGTAACACAAGGAACATTTTACCTTGAGTAGCCCCTTGGGGGGGTCTCAGCTTAATCCAGGGTGTATTTTCCTGTGATGCTTACCACCTAGAACAGACTCTAGATAATTATTTCTGCCTTTAAAAGTTTATGATGCTGCCTAACTTGAGCCAAAATTTTTAGATTTATGCAAGTCCCCTCAGGGCAAAAGCAGATATGATCCTCTTAGAATTTGGTCCTCCTGGAATTTGGCCTGTCAATTCTCTGCTATCTGGGCACCTCTTCAAAGCTTTTAAGGTATATTAAAAAAATGCCTGACTTAACAATTTTAATTGACTTTAGGAGGAAAGTTGGTACAAAAGTATCCCATTAAAATGGGAAAGAAAAGTTATTTTTTTCTTTTCATGTATTAAAGATGGTAACTTTTTTTCTTCTGTATTTGTGGCAACTTTTGGAATTTTTATTGAACTTGTTCTTTGGGGCTTCTGCCTTTCCGCATTTGCTTAGAAAGATTATTTCATCTCATGATCAGACAAATATTTACTAATTTTTTTTCTAATTTGTTCCAGTTTTTGATTTAGACTAAATCTTTAAGCCAACTGTAGTTTTGGTGTAAGGTATTTCATATGGAAGAAAATGGATTCTTTTCCCCAGTAGCCTAAAATATTATCACGATAATCTTTGAAATTATCTTCCAATACACTGTTCACTTGCAATGCCTTCTTCAATTTCACATGTTAATTTCTTCATTGATATAATAGTCTATACTTTTATTAGAAGCATACTAACTTAATTGTTATACACCTATAGCATATTTTAATCTCTTTAAGGACAACCTCTATTGAATACTCTTTTAAATATCCACAGGAGTACTTTAAAATGGGCAACTTTTGAATATTAATTTAGTAAGAAATAAGAGGAACATATTTATTCATAATTATGGTACAAAATAATGCAATTGGTTTCTTTATGCTTATGAAAAGTGAAATCAGTAATAACACTTTTCAATGTCTATAATTTACAGCATAGTATTAGTTTAATGCTATAAATATTGTTGGCCTAGAGCAGACTAGAGGCACACACTGAAGCACACAAATTTATATGATGTATACACTTCATTCATTTGTTCTTATCTTGAAATGATAAAATAAGATCCAAATTTTTCTCATTGTTTGGATTTATAAAAATAGAAAAAAAATAGGTTATGCAAACTTAATTTTAAACAAATTATGCATTACAAATACCAGTAAAGAAGGCTTCTATCATCTAGTTTTAAGTTCAGCAATAAAATGCATTTCCTGAATTTTTTATTATTTTTAGAAGGTGTGATGTACCACTCAGAAAACATATTTATTAAGAGAGTATTGTCCATTAAGACAAATAAGAAAGTCAAATACAGATAATTTTAAAAATTAATTGACTGGTTTTGACAGGAGGTTAATTAAGAAATCTTGTGCATTGGTAGCACATATACTAACATTGGAAAAAATCTATTAATGTTTATGTGATTAAAGAAGATACATTATTTTTATCCAGGCTGACAATTCTGACCTAATATTTTTAAGATATATGAAAACATAGCATAGAACGTGGTCTTCACAATAATTTTTAATTTAATTCAAGAACAAATGTGTTCCAGGTTGCTTTAGATGTTCTCTGATAAAAAAGGATCCAGTAAAAATTATGATGGATGTGTAGTCAAGCTTACATCCTCGTTTAAAAACATTCCCATTAAGTTATTTGTCTGCCATAAGTCTTAGATTTTCAATCAATTTAAGAGCTCTAAGGAAAGTCAGAAATTCTCTTCTTGATATTAAATTTATTCAGAATTTTTTTAAAGATAGTCATTTAAACAAAGGCTTTCTGCGTTGGCCCTGAAGTGACTGCACTGTGGTTACCGTGGAGAAATAAGACAGTGATAAAGGAAAAAATTTTCTTCAAGTATCGGCATATTCATTACCTGTCACAATCAGAACTTCTAAGAAAATGTGTTCCAACAGATAACATTTAGGCAAAGATTATATATAAGAAAATGAGATAGCCAAAAAGCTGTCCTGTAGATCAGAAGGCATATTTATTGTTTCTTATAATTGTAAAGGTTAATACTATTTGTGCCACTTTAAAAAAGTCACAGATTCATGTCACTGGTTATCTTATAAAGCTTGGAAACCAAATATTTTTTAAAGTCCCAGTTAAATATCATTCTATAGAAATTTGGAAAAATATGTTATTGAGAAATCAATACTTTAATTTTTATATTGGGGATGAGAACTCATTTTGAAGAAGTATATGCTGCACCACAAATGTTTGTATTTGAAGTAATTAATATCAAGGCACATACAGATAGGAAAGAAGAAAGTGTTCCATCAACTGAAAAAACTAGAAAAATATGTAACCATAATTTTTATCATACAGAATCTTCCTGACTGAGATCAGTTAGCTCTTTTGAACAATATTATCTTTGCTTTTCTCAACTACATTTGTCAGAAAAACCTGATGTTCTTAATTAATTTTTAAGAGCTCTCAATTACCTAATGCAGCTTAGAAAGAAGCAATATATAAACTGACATCTTGAAGTTCCCAGGGCTTCAGAGAAGTAGTTTATGCTGTAGAGGAGATCATTTTTATCATATACCACACTTGGTGCTGTATTCCTTTTATACTTTCCCTTTGACTGGGCATTATAGACATCCAGCTATCTCTCTGTGCAGGGTGTCAGACTCTCAGATAGCTGCAATGAGTGTGAATCATGTCCTGTAGATAATAAAAAGGCAATTTTAAAGTAGTGAAACCAAGGTGACGTTGAAGGAAATGCTATAAGGAATTGTAAAAAAAATGAACAAAGAGAGAATTGAGGCTTGGAGCATAGAGCTTGTATCTTTGAACTTATTGAGCACGGTTTGTGGGAATTTATTGAAAAATCAGAGATGCTGTGGAAAGGCATGGTCTTAGTTTACTGGATACAGAACTACAGAAAAAACGTTTATATTACAATATTTTAAATGGATAAAACTATACATGATAGTTTATCAAAAATGCATATTTGAAAATCCAATACCTTGCTCTCAACAGAGATGTATTTGGGACATAAAAACCATTAGTTAGAAACTTACCCGATTCCCTACTGATTTTAAAATATCAGAGTAAATAGTAAAATATGTACATATATGCATTTGTAACACCTGAAATTCCACGCATTGCCTTGACATTTTGAGCCTCACAAGGTTCTAAGAACTAGCTATGAGTTCCCTGGTCTTGGCAGGTATGCCTTGCTAGCCAGCAAAATTATTCAAACAAGCCAGGGACATTCTCCCATGGGAACCAAGGGTTATCTTACCCTCTTGTCACTGCAAAGCCTGCTTCCCACAGCCCCTGCTTGTTCACTCTACTTGAGTGTAACCCCCAGATGGGGTTGCATGGCACACACAGTGTTCTTCTCCCCGAGGCTGTGAGTACACGGGACTAATAAACTGCTGTTGATCTCATCTGTCCAATGCTGAGTGTTGTGTGCTTGGATACCTGGAGGCTTATGGGGCATGGTATCCATCCTTCATCAATGGGGTGAATAGGAGGTAATCAGATTAGCTTGTAGATAGACGCTTATAACAAGTGTTCACAAAAATTAGTTTTTAAAAAGTAGTCTTTCTTCTTAGAAGCTTATCCTTTCCCAAATGCATGCTGGCAGCCCTTTCAGCTTTAGCCAAGACCAAATAGTCTCTAGGAAGTTTTTGTCTTGTTGCCACTTTTTGCAATGATTTGTGTTAAATTCTCCCAATGCATTGCACCATACTATTCTTTTTCTGCCTATAATACATAGCTCATTAAGTTCTAATTCAATACTTCAGCAAAAATGGAACAATAGAGACAAAACAGGTGAAGAAATCATAATCATAATACTTTTTGTAATTTTTCCTTGAATCCAGTCCAAATTAGATTGGTTAGAAATCAGTTTCTAAGAAGAAAGACTACTTTTTAAAAAGTAATTTTTATGAACGCTTGTTAGTATTCAGTGGAGCAGAACTTTGTGACACTATATGAAGAAAATAAATCATTCTCTATTTACCAAAGCTTATAGTTACCAGTGACAATGAGAATAGGAATTAAGTCCATAGATTACAGGTTGCAAACTCAAATAATGACAGGAACCAGGCAGGTAATTAAATGGGTGAAGTAGAATAGATGGTGATCTAATTTTAAATGTTGGCAACTAATTAAAATGTTTAAAAAATACTGTATAAGCCAAACAAAACACATCTGGGGACCACATGTCCAAGGGTGACCCTAAAGCAATTTTAAAAGTCCTAGTCATTCTTCAAGGCCTGCATTGTATGTCTGCCTTTTCAAGAATCCTATTATAGCAAAGGCAGTCTAAGTTAATCCTGACCTTCTTGGAGTTTTTTACTGAGTTAGTAGTCAGAAATACAACCACAGTGCCTTTGCTCTCTCATTGTTTTCTCAGTGGGTCTTTTATTCCCCATGAGACTGAAGGGTTTTGGAAAGAGACCATGTATTATGTTCCTCTCATTCTCCTCATGCTGGCAGCACTTTATGAGTCATCAGTAAATAATGATTATAATAGTAGCTAACATTAAATAAGGCTCTTTTCATGAGTCAAACACATTTGCAATAGCTTTTCCATATCTCACAGCAATCCTGTAAGAGCAGTGCTACTATTACCCCATTTGACTGAAAAACACCTGAGGCGCAGAGAAGTTAAGTGACTGGCCAAGGTCATAGAGCTGCTGATGGATGGAGCTAGTAACCTGTGTCAGGCTAATGCTGTAGCCATGTTCTCTTAGCCACTAGGCTATGAATATTAATTAATCCAACATAATTGCCTCTAGCTAAGAGTTTTAAACCTTTTTGTACCAAAATGTTTACCATAGTTGTTAATAAGTCTTCAGATGGCAGGCTAAAACATTATTCTGTTTTATTTTCATTCTTATTCTCTGTCTTTTATCTATTTTTGAATCCTAATAAGAAATGGAATATTAGAATTAACACAGTCATGCTCATATGATGTCAAAAAAGCTAGGTAATTTGTTCAAACTCTGTTCAAAATTAAGCGTAGCATCAGTTAAATTGATCAGTCTCAATTTTGTGTGAGCAACTGGCAGTTTAACAACCAAATAGGAAATATTGAAAAGTTTTGTGAAAAGAACTTATGAGGAAAAAAGTAATGTCCTCGGTGGTGAGGAAATTTCTCTTCTGCAGTTGGCTGCTGTGAATAAATTACTGGTAGGAAGAACAGAGCAACAGTCTCAGGGTTTTTTGTAACGTGGGTATTTCAGTGTTTGACTCTTGCTTTGTTACTGTCTTTTCTCTGCATAGAAAAGAAACTATGCATTGAGCAATCCCAGTGTGCATTCAGTGTTATACAAATACTTGATAATCACTTATGAGAGCAAGTTATTCTAAGAGATGGTTTTACTAACTTTTTTACTAATTTTTCTTTGATCACATAATAGAGTTCATAGTATAATACTTAAACAATGACTGTGTTTTTCCTCTCTGAATTTATGATGAAAATTTGCCCTTCATACCCATTCATGTATTTTCTGGTATGTTCAGACATGACTTGAAAATTGGTTGTCTCTCTGGCCGCTGAGAAAAGTCTTAACAGTTTGATTTTCAGTGCTAGGAGGTATATACTGTAGGGAGGTATAGAAAAGCAGAAAGGTAGAATCTTTGGTCTTATCTATCCCAATTCCTTTCCTGGCCAGAATAACTTTAAATCTGCCTGTGCAGCTGCAGACACATGAGGCACATGGCCTTTGGACACAGCCCTTTGCATGCCTGCAGACATATTGAAGCTTCTTTGATGTCTGTCTTCAAGGCTTCCCACTGGTGCTGAGGCTGAAATCCCACTTCCCACCCCACTTCATGTATCTGCAGTGAACATTTCACCACCAACAACATAGATTTCAGCCCTTCTGCTAGCAATCAAACCTTTTCTATATTAAGTCCCAGTCCCTCAGGACTGTGCATTCTTTTAAATGATAATAGGTGCTAATGGAATAATTTGATAAACTAATCTCTGATAATATTACTCTTCTCAGGTAAAAGTCCATTTTAGCCTAGTTGAAATGCACATCACCTTTAGGTGGTCTTTAAGGAGTGACAGGAAGATTAGAAATACGTGACAGACCAATCAAGAGGAGATATTTTGGTGAAGGGGGGCCTTTTATAACTCTACAACTTATGCCGGCTAAGTGTACAGCAGCCCCCCAAAACTCTTGATTGAATGTGCCCTGATTCATATAGCAGTGAATTGGTCATTAATCTCTCTCTCTCTCACACACACACACACACACACACAACTTTTCTCCTTTCTCTCTGTCTGTCTCACACACACACACACACACACACCCTTTCTCATCCTCTCTCTCTCTCTGTTTCTCTCTCTCTCTCTCACACACACACACACACACACACACCCTTTTTCATCCCCTCAGGGTATATAAACATTAACACACTTGCAGACTAACTGTCTGAAAACATAGCAATGAAAAGATGTGAATTCAAATAGCATAACAAAAAGTGAATAAAAAATGTTATCCAGTGTCATTTGGCATAAAAAAAAGCTTTTACTGGGCACAGTGGCTCATGCTTGTAATCCTAGAGACTGGGGAGGCTGAGGCAGGAAAATCGCACGAGTTCAGGAGTTTGAGACTAGCCTGGGTAATGTAGCAAGACCTCATCTCTTAAAACTAAAAAAAAAAAAAAAGTCTTTTAAAAATTCATCACTGAAAACTAGTATTAGTTAATATATGGTTTTATCAAGGAATATCTACAGAATTCAGACTCTGCATACAGAGAAGGGAAACTAACATGTATTGTGCTCCAACTATGTGCCATGTCTCCTGCCTTTTATAACATTTTACGTAATCTCATGCATTAATTCTGTGAGGCAGGTATTGTTATATGCATTTTTGATAAGATGAAACTGAGACTCACGGAGACATGGCAACATGTAAGATCATACAAAGAAAGATTATGTTCAAGATTTGAACACAGATGAATCTTCCAATAATATGCTGACAGATAATCAAGAGTGTTTTCAGAATGTGAAGAAAACGCATTAAAGAGCTGTGTCATATTTATAACACATAGAACTATCCAGATGTTGAAAACATAAACAATCCTTACAGATAGATAAACATTAAAGTCCAAAATAGAATAGGCAAAGGGAGAAAACTGATGAATCATAAAATAAAATAGGCAATATCTGAACACACATTCTACCTTAGTAGCAGGTAAAGAAATTCATGTTAAATAGTGATAAATCACAATTTTGACCAATTAAATTGATAGAATTAAAATTATATATACAAAATTCTAGAAGGAATATGGTAAATTGTGCATAAATGGTAATGGATAATTTGATACCTTTGTCAACATATGTCAGAAGCACATGATCAAATTTTCTTGCTCAGATAAATCTTCCCTATGAAAATAAGGAATCATATAAAAGTTTATGTATAAAGATGCATAATCAGATCAGGCCCCAAAACTTTCAACAACCAAAATATTTCACTGTTGAGGAATGGCTACATGTATTTTGCTATGCCCATCAATGAATGTTATGCCATTATTTAAATGGTCACAAAACAAGGTTGAGTAAAAAAGAAAAGTCCAGTAATATAAAGTCCAGCACATTAATGTATAAAATGCTAGATATTCCTACATCCTATAGGAATCCTATAAAATGATATTTGAACAATGTTCATGTGTCTGAAGATGCTTTTAACATTCAACTTTACATTTCTTTGAATTTTTGACAATTACCATGCATTATTTTTAAAGTGTTTGATAGTCAAATGTGATGGTAATGAAAGGAATAAGTCTACATGTGCCATGACAACATCAGCCTTCAGTTTTCTGCAAGACAAAGAGGCAAACAGATCTCCAGTCCTGCTTTTCTTCAATTACCAGGTGTGCTACAACAACATGACCCCAGCAAGCAAGATTATTTCTGTGCACTGATAGGAAAAGGAAGCAAGCCATGAGTGCCTGTTGAAGCTGGAAAAGCAAGATTGATGTTGAGGCTTGATTGAAGGAGTGCAAGGTCACTCACAGAAGAAGTCATGGTGCAAGAGTACATCTCAATCCTGCCCTAGCCTGGAAACAGCATGCTCTGCTGCATTTGCATGCCCAAGGCACTGCTTGTCCTAAGCCCCATCCCAGAAACTCTCTATAGCTTTATTTCCCTTAGGAAGGTAGAAAAACATCAACAACCTATCCGTACTAGCTGAATGGCCTCTAGGCCTATTGGGCAAGTACACCCAGATGAGCATCACTCTTAAGTGGCTGCTTCAGGTCAAGGTCTTTTGTGTTGGGGCAGCGGCAAACTGGCCTCTTTGAACTACACCTCTAGTGATGTTCAATCTCTGTAAAGCTCTGTAATGGGGGATAGATAAACATTAAAGTTGTTTCACATTTAAAAAAAAATGTGTGAGAATTTTGCTTCTGACCCTAATGGAGTGACAGAGATGGGATTTGCCCATTTACCTTAACTAAAAATCCAGACAAAATATATCTAACAATGGGTTGTAGAGATAGGACACGAGGGACAACAGGGTATTGATTCCTGAGAGGGAGAAACAATGTGGGTACAAATGACTGTCTCATTTTGCCTCTTAGAGAAAGTTTTCTTGTCATTGTGCAGAAAGAGGGAAGGCAGGTGAAATACAGTGGTTTCTATAAGTTGGAGAGGCAGACTGTCAGATTCCATGAGGCTTAGGTGGAAATTTTGGGGGTAGAGTACTAGACAGGGAGGAACATACAACAGCACAAAACAAATTTTACAAAGAGAGTTTTCCTTGAGTCTTCGGCTGATGCTGATAAGGGTACACTTCTGAGGAAACTACTTGAGGCCAGGGAAAGAACTGCTAGAAAGGCAGACAGAACAATTTACAAGGCTTGCACAGAGCCATGACTAATTAATGTTCTTCTAAATAGCAAGGAGAGACTTTGCAATGCATAGGACATAAGGTAGAGTATTCAGAATGGCCCTTGATAGTGGTTCAAGTTGTTTAGAATAAAACCCACTTTGATGTCATCTAACAAAGCTTAAAATAAAGCCTTGGAAGAATGAAACTTACCTGCATTCCAGAAAAAAAGTTCAAAAATATTTAAAGGAATACAGAAAATCCAATACTCAATAAGGTAAAATTCACAGTGTCTGGCATTTCATCCAAGAATACACAAGCAACAGTGAGAAAAAATAATACAGAAATGACACAGATGATAAGAATAATAGACACAGAAATTAAGAGTTACTAGAAATGGATTCTGTATATTCAAGAAGGTAAAAGAGAATGAGCATATTTAGAAGATATATAAAAGACATGAAACAGATGCTATTTTAGAGATGAAAAACTACATATCTGAGATAAAAATATAATAAATGGAATTAATAGCAGATTAACTATTAGACATTGTAGAAGAATACTTACTAGATATGAGGACATTATAACAAATACTATCCAAACATAGAGTGAAAAAGACAAAAAAATCACATTAGTGAGCTGAGCTAACTTCAGATTTTCTAATATATGTGTAACAAGGAGTTCCCCAAAGAGAAAAGTACAAATAAATTATTTGAAAAATAGCTCAAGAGACCAAGACAAGCCAAAAACTTAGAGAAAATAGTTGCAAAAGACCTATCTGATAAAGGACTATTTTAAAAAATACACAAAGAACTCTTAAAACTTAACAATAAGAAAAAAGTCCAATTAAAAATGGGCCAAAGATCTTAACTGACACCTCACAACAGAAGATATGCAAATGGAAAATAAGCTTATGAAAAGATGGTAACATATGTCATCAGGGAAATGCAAATTAAAACAAAAATGTGTTACCAACAATAAGATACCAATACACACCTATTAGAATAACCAAAATCCAGCACAACGACAGTACCAAATGCTGGTGAGGATGTGGAACAACAGGAGCTCTTGTTTATTGCTGATGGGAATGCAAAATGATATAGACATCTTGAACAGCAGCTTGGCAGTTTCTTAAAAATTAAACATACTCTTACACTCACATTCTCTTACATCAGTCACACTCGTTATTTACTCAAATCAACTGGAAGCTGATTTCCCTACAAAACTTGCACATGAATGTTTATAGCAGCTCTACTCATAATTGCCAAAAGTTGGAAGAAACCAAGATGTCTTCCAGTAGATGAATGGATAGATAAGCTGTAGTACATCCAGGCAACAGAATATTATTTAGCACTAAGAAAAGGACCTATCATGCCATGAAAAGATATGGAGGAAACTTAAATCTATATTAGTAAGTTAAAGAAGCCAATATGGAAAGACCGTATGATTCCAATATTCCAACCATACTGTATGATTCCAAGTATATGACATTCTGGAAAAAGCAAAATGAGCAAGGTAGTAAAAAAAGATTAGTGGTTGCCAGGAGTTAGCGGGCAGGAAGGGATGCATAGGTGTAGTAGAAAGATTTTTAGGTCAGTGGAAATACTCTGTATGATACTACTTTTGTGGATTCATGTCATTATACTTTTGTCAAAACCCATAGAATGTACTCCACCAAAAGTGAACCCTAATGTAAACTACAGACTTTGTGTGGTACTGATGAGATTTATCGATTGCAGCAAATGTTCCACTGTGGTGAGGGATGTCCATGTCCATAGTCAGGGAGGTTGTATGTACAGCAGGGGCAACAAGAGATGTATGGAAATTCTCTTCATTTTCTGCTCAATTTTCTGTGGACCTAAAAGTTCTCCAAAAGAGCTTACTAATTTAAAAAATGATTTTTCCCCCAAATTTGATAAAAGTAATAGACTCAGGGATCTGAGAAATTCAACAAAACACAAAAACTAAACCATGAAAATTCTGATAAAATTGCTTATCACAAGTGATAAGGAGAAAATCTTGAAAGCACTCAGAAAAAGTAAAGATATATTATGTACAGGCACACAAGATAAGAATAAAAGCAGACTTTTTTTTAGCAGTAATGAAAGCCAGAAAAAAGTGAAGCAACATCTTTAAAGCATTGAAAGAAACAAAAACCTATCTATATAGAATTCTATATCCAGAGAAAACATCTTTCAAAAAGAAAGATAAAATGAAGCCTTCTTCAGAAACACAAAAGCTGAGAGAATTGATCAGTAGCAACTTGTACTTAAAAAAATGATAAAGAAAGTCTTAAGGCAGAAGGAAAATGCTGCTAGACACACATGTGAGTACACATAAAGGAAAGAAAAGCACTGGAAATGATAAAGTGGATAGATAAAAGACTTCTATGTTTTTCTCTGTTATTTAAGATCTCTTTAAAAATAGAGTACAGTGTTTCAAATTAACAAGAATTAGTAATAAGAGTTAATATTGAGTTGTGGAGTTTATAATATATGTAGAAGTAAAATGAGTGACTACAATAGGACAAAGGCTGGAAGAGGAAAAATGGTAGTGTGCTACGGCTCTTTTACTTTTTATAAAGTAGATTAACTTTAAATGGGTATTTGGTCAAGATTTGTGAAGCTGGACACCAAATGCATAAACTATAGGAAAAAAAATCATTAAATTCTACTTCATTGAAATTAAATTCTTTGTTTTCCAAAGACATTGTTACAGAAATGAAAAGGCAAGTTATTGACTGGGAAAAATATCTTCAAAACATATATCTGACAAAAGACTTGTATCTAGACTACATTAACTACATTAAGAACTCTTACAACTCAATATTAATAAGACAAAAATCCAATTTCCAAATGGCTGAAAGATTTGAACAGACACTTTACCAAAGAAGATATATGGATATTAGATTAGTGCTTTCAAAGTTGCTCAATATCAATGGTACTTCATGGAAACATAAATTAAAATCACAAGTAGCTACTCTTACATACCCTCCAGCATCACTAATATTAAAAAGAATACTTATTTCAAGTGTTGGCAGGAGCACAGAAGTGGTACTCAATACATTTCTGGTAGAAATGTCACATGGTAAGCCATTTGAAAAAGTTTGCCAATTTCTTCAAAATCAAAACATACACTTAAGCAAATGACCCAGACATTCTCCTCCTAAGCATTTATCCAAGAGAAATGAAAGCATTTATCTATATAAAGATGTACATAAGTATTTATAACAGCTTCATTTATAACAGCTGAAAACTGGAAACAATCTGAATATTCATCAGATGGTGAAGGGATAAATGTTCCATACAATAGGAAACTAATCAAAGATAAAAAAGAATGAAATTCTAAAACATACAACACCATAGATGAATTTCAAAATGATTATACTGCTTAAACGAAATCAGATGCTGCTTCCTTTTGAAAATATGTAAATATTTTATGATTCCACTTATATAAAACTTTATAGAATGAAAACCAGTCTATAGGACATAAAGCGGTTCAGTAGTTGCCTGGAGAAGCGAGGGGGCCATAGAAGAGTGCAGAGATGGATAAGGAACAAAGAAACATTGGGGGTGATAGACATATTTATCATCTTGATTGTACTGATGCTTTCATGAGCGTATACATAGGTGAAAACTAATCAAATTGTAGCCTTTCAGTAGGTGTGGTTTCCTATATGTCAATTATACCTCAATAAAGCTGTAAATGTTTAGGGTGCCAGATAAGACTTTCATAGAATGGGGCGGTCCTTCTGGAATATAGCTACCTGAATACACTGTAAAACGCCCCTGAAGCTGGTTAGCATCTACGTTGGGTTGGACTTTGCAGGTTTAAAACAAGGGATGCCCAGTGAGAGCATTTCCTTGTAGGGAATACTAAGACTTTCTGCTTTTAGCATTGTTCAGGATTTGACTTTTTGAAGCAATCTATAGTACTATTTAGTTTAATATGCACTACATCCCAATGCTTTGCAATATAGATTATCAGAAGGAAATAAGGAGGATTATTTGTAGATTAAACAGCAAGGTAACACAATATAGCTACCAGGCACTAACTTTGATAGTCATCACTTAAATCCTAGAACATAGATGATAAAGTGTGAGAAACAATCTAGAGCCAAAAATTATGAAGAATGCTTTTCTAGAGCCACATATAAAATTAATCTCATTTAAAAGTATCTGAGTATGCCCATACGGAGTCACAATATGCCAGTTGATATTAAGGTGGAATAAAGAACAAATATTCTACTGTTTGGAGTAGATTTATTTTATTGAATAGCTTTTGCAAATAAGTTCTAAAATATTTTAATAATAATAATTGTAATATCTTAAGCTGTTCTAAGAAAATTACAATGTTTTGTTACCTAGGAGAAGATACTGAGGGGAGAGTTAAGCCTTTGTTGCTTAACTTTACTAGTGGAACAAAACTTAAGGAGGGACACCTTGAATTCAGCAAGTGAAACTTGAATGCTCTTTTCTTTGTTTTATTATGTCCCATGTTTTCCAGAGTCTTCACAGTTATACGTGATAATCTTAAATCCTCACAAAATAAAATGAACAAAGAGCTCCTAAGAACATATGGAAAAACCTAAGTGACAAATCGCATGTGATCATGAAAATTACTGTGGGTATTTTTGCTATTAAAAAATGGGAATAGAAGTAAATAAGTGTAGTATATTCCCCAAGACTATTGGGAATGTTTATAACTGCCTTAAACACACACACTAAGTATGAAATAGGTTATTCAGTTTGTTGTGTGAAATTATACAAATTAAAAACTTTTACTCAGGAAAATAACCACAACACTACCCTGTACAAATCTTAAATATTTTGTACGTATTTCACCCTTGTATCATATATGTCATGCCACAAGCTGTGGGTTTATGGCAACTGAAAGCAGGCACTTCTGCACAAAATACAATTTACTTATGTTGATTTTGTTAATTTTGATATTTGATGAAAACATATATTTTTAATAGATAAAACATTGGGGTTGCAAAGGAAAAACTCATTAATTTCTTTTTTTGGAAATTCTCTGTTCGAATTTATGGCATAGGCCAAAAATCTAGAAATAGTGAGACATGTTTTCTGTGTAAATCTATATGGTAATCTCATATAGTTGAGAACATATATCTTATTAAATCAATCTTCATAAAATGACTCTCAGCTATTTCTTACAAGAGATGCAATCAGGGATCTTTATTGTAAATTTTTTAGCCCATTAAAGTAAATTATATCTAACTGGCTTAAATTTTATCAAGGGAATTTATGAGATCTCTTAAGTTTGTTATAGAACATCCTTAAAATGCATTTGTAATTATACATATATTCTCAAGAACATAACAATGAATTCATGGAAAATCAAAGACATCAAAAATACATTTTAAGGTAAAAACTATAATGTGCTCCATGGGATAAAACTCTTCTCCTGCCCACCATGATATTGAGTACATTGTTGTCCAAATATATAGGCGAGTACAGTGTAAACAGGCTTGCTTTGCCACCATGAATTGTATTAGTGTTCTAATCATTTATCACCTCCATGGATATGTTCAGAAATAATGGCTAATTAAACAATATATTCACACAGAATATTGCAGAAGATTTTAATGAGGCAGAAAAATGTCAACATCTCAATGGGTGATGGGTTTTGTTCAGAGCAGCTGGAAGTTATGAATTGCCAATTAAGAAAACTTTGGTAATCTGGGTAATCTATGTTGCCTGTCCAGGATTTATCTGAGTTTGGCAGCCATAAATTTGGAAATAGAATAATGATCTGGAGGGTTCCCTTATGTTGTATATTTGTATAAAATTTCCAATTTCATGTTTTACAGATTAAATGAACCAGCATAAAACTCAACATCAAAAAGGTGAATATTATTTTATTAGTAAAGCTCACTATTTTGGTTTATCAACGCTTTTTTTTTCTTTCTGCACAATATAAAGTGAAGAAGAGAATTAAAATGAACAGTTGACCAGTTAATTTAATCACTATATGCAGTTCAGGTAGTTAATCTAGGTTTCAAAACAAATTGTTCTCTCCCAAAGAAATGGATGGCTTGATGGCTTGTATGAGAAGTAGACTGTATAAATGTAAAATAAATTAAGTTTGGGTTGTCTCAACCTGATTTCACCAGTTGTTCATTTAACAACCAATTTTACAGAATCCACATAAATAAACGTGTTCACTGAAGAACTTACATGCAAAAAAGTGGTAAAAAGTTTCTTTACATGAATAAATTATTTTGGTAAAAAACTTTCCTAAATGGAGAATAAGGGCATCTGGAAAGTTTTGCTTTTGTGATGGCATTTTATGGGTGCAGCTCTTAACATTGCAACTAGACTCATAACATTTTTGATACTTTAGACCTGGAAGACATCTTATTTGATTTCTATATAAAATTCTGGTCTTAGTTTACCAGAAGGTAAAGATAGAAGGAACAGAAGACTATTTGGGAGGAAAGTACATTAATCATAATATTTAGAAAGACAATTTATTCTGATAAACTAAATTGCTGTCATTAAAATGCATAAACTCTGACATTAAAATTCTGCTCTCCACATGGAAAGTATTTCT
This sequence comes from Pan paniscus, assembly GCF_029289425.2. NCBI lineage: Eukaryota > Metazoa > Chordata > Mammalia > Primates > Hominidae > Pan > Pan paniscus. The sequence continues at coordinate 113,591,951 of NC_073253.2, read as the reverse complement.
GTCCTTGGACCTTGATCCAGTTGTTACAAAAGAATACTATAAAAGGATAGTAATTACCTACTATACTTTGTCTCAGTGTCCATTTTTTCCCACTGAGGGAATGGCTCCAGTGTCACCTGAGAATAAAACCTCTCTTATTTACTAATGAAGCCTGTATTTTTCCCTTTTGTAGTTCTCCCCCTTACATATGTGGCACCTCAAATTTTTTATACTTCCATGCTATCCTGCTGTGAGAAAGAATAGTAATTACAACTAATTAGAAAAGATTAAAATGCTATGATTCATGGAAATAATGAAACTTGATTATGTTTTATACAAGGCATAAATCCCAAACCTACATTTTACACTGAAATTAGCATACAACCTGATCAGCAGCATAAAAGCAGTGTTGTGAATGTTCATTACGTTGCTTGTTTTGCTAAATGCACTTTCTGTCATGTCTCAGCCTTACCATGATGGACCCATCTTCCCTTAGGCAAAAAGAAAGAAGTCAGTTTGTTTTTTCTTAAAACCTGGGTTTGCTTTATAACATATTAATTTTATTTATTTGGGGTATGTTAAGTCAAAGTAACGTGGGAACTAGATATGATATATGGTTAATAAAGAACCAACAAACACACAAACACCTTCGTTTTCCCGTTTAGCAGGCCCCAGGACCAAAACATTGTTTTCAATTTCATTAAGATCTTCCAGGTTAGGAAAGGTAAAATGCAACCTAGAGACGATAGTTTTCTTTTAAACATGAGGATTTTTTTTTCTTTTTCTGCATCACGGACTCAGCATGAATGTTCATTTCAATTATAGTCCAGTTCACAAAGATCCCTCCTGCATGCAGGCATTGTAGGAGAACATATGCAGTTTTATAATGGAACAGAGGGAGACATTACACACAGATAGATTTGTGCCATAAACACACATGGGCATAAGGGATTGTCTAGATAGAAAGCGAAAAAGAAGCCAACATAAAAACTTCAAAAGGATTGAATTGCAACTCCAGAAGGCAAGAAGTTCTCATTTATCTATCTACCTATCTGACATGAAGATCGTAACTTTCTGAAATATAATGTATTAAATGTTTTCTAAGTCCAACGATAAGATAATTCTGATAATAACTTGGCATAGCATGAACATTGTCCCATTAATCTCAATCAGATACCCCCTTGGGAAGATAGGCTGCTTTTACTCCACTGGTAGGCATGTGTGATCTGCAGCCATGTGATGGGAACCAAGTCTGTGGTTGTGATAACTATGAAAATGAATAAGATCAGAGACTAGGAGGTGTATTTGTGTGATGGGACAGTGTTTCTGGGATCTGTTATCAGTATGTAATGAAAAAAAGTTATTGAAACGTCTGTTATCCACTTTGTGGGAACAAATAAGATTGAAAGCATGGAAAATGAATGTACGTACAGAGATGTGAGTTATCTTTAGGGGCAAACATTGATAATATTACTCCACTGTGAATGAAAAGATGAAAATACTGTGCCTTCTTGCAACTGGGTAAAGTCCATTTTAAAAAGGAACAATTCTAATGTAATATTTGTATGCTTACTTCTTTTTCTGTTGCTTTTTTATATGAGGTTTCACTGGAAAAAATGCATATCATAATCACAAACCAAGATTAGCATTTCATAATGGATTGTGTGAGGGCCATAAAACAGAAATAACATATTATTCTATTTTGGAAATAAAATGAGTAAACATTTGCTCTCAAATACTCTCATATAAAAGTAGTCAGAGTTAAAGTGCTTCCTGTAGCATGTATTTACTTACTTGGACCTCTCTCAATATTCTCCCTTTTATGTAAATTTCAAATACATTTTATAGTCATTCATTATAACCATTCCTTTACAAGCAGTCTTGACCTACTTGTACCTCTCTTGCTTTATCGTACTCATCTGACAAAACTACAATGCTGGCAAAATCCAGCTCTTGCCCTGTTCTTCCTCTGTACCTGTGCAGATAAATGAGGCTACGGAAAATAAAAAATAAAAAAACACAACTCTGCTGCCCTTCCCAGTGACCACACAGGTCAAATGCTCATGCCTGGGTCCAGTCCTCTTTCCACTCCTGTTCATCATTCCATACCTCCTCCCTCCCTCAAACCTCCAAATTTTGTTTCATCCCAGATGATTACCTTGCTTCCTATTTTCCTGAGAAAACTGAAGAATCAGAAAAGATATCCCACAGCCTCTCTGTACCACTCATTGCCGCCTTTTGGTAAAATAAACTATCTGAGTTGCTTTATAAATTCTGTCCTTTAAATTTTTGTGCATATCAGTTCCATCTTACCTACTCAAAGACATGTCCCCAACAATTCCCTCCCTCTCTCCTATATCATAAAATTTCCCCTCTCTACTGCATCTTTTTTTTTTTTTTTTTTTTGAGACGGAGTTTTGCTTTTGTTGCCCAGGGTAGGGTTTAATGTTGCGATCTCGGCTCACCACAACCTCCGCCTCCCGGGTTCAAGCGATTCTCCTGCCACAGCCTCCCGAGTAGCTGGGATTACAGGCATATGCCACCACGTCTGGCTAATTTTTTGTACTTTTAGTAGAGACGGGGTTTCTCCATTTGGGTTAGGCTGGTCTTGAACTGCCTACCTCAGGTGATCTCCTCACCTCGGCCTCCCAAAGTGCTGGGATTATAGGCGTGAGCCACCGCACCTGGCCTCTACTGCATCATTTTTACAGGAATGTACTGTTATAATTTTAGCAATCTTACAAAATCTCCTTACTTCATTTCCTCTACCAGTTAACATCTTATTTCTTTGCTCCCCTTTATAGCAAAATTCCTCGAACAGGCGATTTACACATGTAGTGTACAATTCTGTACACTAAATCTTTCCAGCAGAGCAAATGTGTGTTTGCTCCAGGCAACTTAAATCTGCTGAGCTCCTGTCTTGGTCAGTTCAGGTTGTTACAACAAAATACCATGAGCTGTGTGGCTTACAATCCACAGAAATTTATTTCTTACTGTTCTGGAGGCTGGGAAGTCCAAGATCAAGGTACCAGCAGACTCATTATCTGGTGAGGGCCCACTTTCTGGTTCATGGACGGTGCCTTCTCACTATGTCCTCATATGGTGAAAGGGGTGAGAGGTCATTAGTGGCTCTTTTATAAGGACACTAATCTCATTGATGAGGGCTCTGCCTTCATAACCTAGTCACGTCCCAAAGGCTTCACCTCCTAATAACACCTCCTTGGGGGTTAGAGTTTTAATACGTGAATTTTGTGGGGGACACAAACATTCAGACTGTAGCAGGCTCTTGGCCACATTTAGCTTTGGTTCTTATATCCAAACTATCTGTAGAAGGCTGATGTGTCAGGGAGAAAGGAAAAATAAATATTATATAATACAATATTTGGATTGTGTGGTCTTTGCAGCACATTTGCCCTATATCCTGATTGTTAACAGACTCCATCTCTTTCTTCTTGCTTTTCATTATATGTTTTAATGGATTCAATAAAGCAAGAACTTTGAACATCTTCATTTGGTCATGAGCCTTCCTGTTTCATAATATTTGGTATAGCTGCCTTGTGCTGTGCCTGGAGGCTACCACTACTTTAGAGTGATTTCTCTCCTGGAAACAAACAAACAACCCAAAAAGAACCTATTCTACCTAATATTTTCTTGTTGAAGGGCCTTAAGGCTCTCTCCTTTATACTTTTCTGTATCTACACTCTTTGCCTTGGTGATTTCATTCATTCTTGCAAGTTTAAGAACCATCTATATACTGATGCCTCCCAAACACATAGTTGCAGTCCAGACTCCTCTATTGTACATTCCATCTTCCTATTATACATCTCTTCAGTGTCTAGTAAACATCTCAAACCCTACATGTCAACTGACTCCTAATCCTCATGCAAATACCTATTTGACCTATAGCCTTTCAATCTCAATTAATGGCAACTCTGTCTTTTCAATTCCTCATGCTAAAAGCCTCAGAGTCACTGTTGTCTCTCTTTTTCTTATAATTCATCTCCAGTCTCACCACATTGTCACTACCCAGATCTATGCCACCAGCAGTTCTCTTCTGGATTATTCCAACAGCCTATGGCTGGCTTCTCTGCATTTCCTCTTCCTTAACACCACCATAGTCATTTTCAATGTAGTAACCAAAGGGATTTTTTTAAAATGTAAGAAAGGTAATGCTACAACTCTCTCCGCTGAAGCACTAAGGAGGTGCCCCATTTTGTTGAGGGTAAAGCCAAAATCTTTTCAAGCCTCTACATAGTTTGGCCACTGGACTATAATCTTTCTGATTTCATCTTCAATTATCTTCCCCTGTCTAACTCTGCTGTTTATCTTCTCTTTGATTTTCTTTATGATTCCTCAAGTGCACAAGGTCCTTGCATTAGTTGTTCCTCTATCTGGAGTGCTCTTCTTTCCAGATAACTATGTGGCTAAGTCTCATCTTTCTCCAGCCATTGGCCCAAAATATACATTCTCAGTGACATCACCCCTGAGCACCCTATTTTAAATTATAACTTGGTTCTTGCCTTCACATTGCATCTCTCTATCCTGCTGTATTTTTCTATTGCTCTGATCAAAATATATAATTAACTCATTTTAATTTTTGTCTGATCTCTCACCTTAGAATAACGCTCCTAAAGGAAACAGATCTTTGTTTAGTTCACCAAAATCAAAGGTTCTTATATTTTATTGTACAACAGAATCACCTGGAGGGCTTATTAAATCATACATTGATGGACCCTACTACCAGAGGTTCTTACTCAAAATTATTTTGCGGGGGCCAATAATTTGCATTTCTATTAATCTCCTAAGTGCTACTAATGCTGTTGGTACAGGTACCACACTTGGAAAACCACTGACCTAAAAAATTCCAGGCACAAGACAAATGCTTAATGAAAGGCTGTTGAATAAACGAAGTTGTATCTTATTTTAATTTATATTTTTGAGTACTGTTGGGATTGAATACTTCTAATATGCCAATTTGCTGTTCGTGCTTCTTTGTTTGTAAATTCCCTATGCATGGCCATTATCACTTTCTTATTAGGATGTTTATCATTATTTATTGATGATAGTTTTATTTGCTACATTTTTAGAAAATATATTTCTCATTTTGGCTTCTGTCAATTAATATTGTTTATGATTTTTATGATGGCACTTTTTAATTTATGCCATCAAAATTACACATTAATATGTATAAATTTTCACTTTACATGACTTTAGATCTTAGCCATTCCCAAGCTAAGATTATGTACATGTTTACCAACATTTTCTTTTAGTTTCTTTATGCGTTTTCATTTTTAATTCAACTCCTTAATTCACATCCTATTTCATATACAGTGCTTGAAAGGTCCATTAGTCTAACTTTCTATATATAAGACAATAACTGAAAGTTACATTATTATACCTTTATGGTAGCTTTTACTACCATGTAGGACATTTTTTTCCTTATTTATTTATTTATTTTTATTTGTATAATTTTAAGGCATACAAGAGGTCTTGTTACATGGATATATCAGACAGTGGTGAAGTCTGGGCTTTTAGTATGACCATCACCTGAATAATGTACATTGTACCCATTATGTAATTTATCATCTGTCTTTCCCCTCCTACTCTCCCACCCTCCTGAGTCTCCAGTGTCTATTATTCCATAATCCGTGTCTATGTGTACCCATTATTTAGCTTCCACTCATAAGTGAGTCTTTTACTTTCTGTGTCTGAGTTGTTTCGCTTAAGAGAATGGCCTCTGGTTCCAACCATGTTGCAAAAGACATGATTTCATTCTTTTTACAGCTGAATACTATTTCATTGTGTATGTGTGTGTACATATATATATATGTATATGTGTGTGTATTTGTGTATATGTATATATATCACATTTTCTTCATTCATCCATTGATGGACGCTTAGATTAGATTGATTCTGTATCTTTTTGATATAATGATTTCTTTTCTTTTGGGTAGATACACAGTAGTGGGATTGCTATATCAAATGGTAGTTTTAAGGTTTTTGACAAATCTCCATACTGTTTTGTAGAGGTTGTATTGATTTACCCTCCTACCAACAGTGTATAAGCACTCTTCTTCTGCAGTCTTGCTAACACCTGTTATTGTTTGACTTGTTAATAGTAGCCATTCTGGCTGGTGTAAGATAATATCCCACTGTGGTTTAATTTGCATTTCTCTGGTGCTTTGTGATGTTGAGTATTTTTTCATATGTTTATGAGCCATATGTATGTCTTCTTTTGAAAAAAGTCTATTAATGTCATTTGCCCACTTTTTAATGGAATTATTTGTGATTTTGTTTTTGTTGAGTTCCTTGTAAATTCTGGATATTAGTTCCCAGTCAGGTGTTTAGTTCGCTAATATTTTCTCCCATTCTGCAGGTTGTCTGTTCACTCTGTTGATTATGTCATTTGCTGTGCAGTAGCTTTTTAATTCAATTAAGTCCCATTTTTCTATTTTTGTTTCTGTTATTTGAGCTTTTGTGGTGTTAGTCATAAATTCTTTGCCCAGACCACTGTCCAGAAGAATTTTCCTTAGGCGTTCTAGTGTTTTTATGGTTTCAGGTCTGATATTTAAGTCTTTAATCCACCTTGAGTTGATTTTTGCATGAGGTGAAAGATAGAGGTCCATTCTTCTGCATATAGCAATCCACTTTTCTCAGCACTATTTATTTAAAAGGTGTAGTTTTCCCATTAATGGCAAAAACCATAATTACTTTTGCACCAACCTAATATGTTTTAGCCAATTTTGTCAAAGATCTATCGGTTGTAGATATGTGGCTTTATTTTGGGGTTTTCCTTTGTGTTCCATTGATATTTGTCTATTTTTATACCAGTACAATGCTGTTTTGGTTACTATAGCCTTGTACAACTTGAGGACAGGTAATGTGATACCTTCAGTTTTGTTCTTTTGCTTAGAATTGCTTTGGCTATGCAGGCTTTTGTTTGTTTGTTTGTTTCTATGTGAATTTTTAGGATTGTTTTCTCTAATACTTTGAAGAATGATGTTGGTTTTTGATAGAGATTACTTTAAAATTGTAGATTGCCTTGGACAGTGTGGTCATTTTGCTAGTATTATTTCTTCTAATTTATGAGCATAGGGTGTTTTTCCCTTTATTTGTGTCATCTACAATTTTTTTCATCACTATTTTTTACTTTTTCTTGTAAAGATCTTTCAACTCCCTGGTTAAATAGATATCTTGGAATTTTTTTTGTAGCTATTGTAATTGGGATTGAATTTTTAATTTGATTCTCAGCTTGATTGTTATTAGTGTGTAGATATGATACTAATTTTTGTACATTAATTTTATATCCTGAAATTTTGCTGATTTATCAATTTAAGAGTATTTTGGAGGAGTCTTTGGAGTTTTCTAGGTATAAGATTGTATCATCAGCAAACAGAAAATTTGACTTTCTCTTTTCTAATTTGGATGCCTTTTATTTATTTATTTTTCATTTGCCTGATTGCTCTGGCTGGAATTTCCAGTACTATGTTGAATAGGAGTGGTGAAAATTGTCCAGTTTGTAGGAGGAATGCTTTCAACTTTTCCTTTTTCAGGCAAAAATGATGTTGGCTGTGGGTTTGTCATATATGGCCTTTATTATTTAAAGTTACATTCCTTTTATGCCTAGTTTGTTGAGGGGTTTTATCATGAAGGGATACTGAATTTTGTCAAATGCTTTTTCTGCGTCTATTGAGAGGATCACATGGTTTTTGCTTTTACTTCTGCTTTGTGATGAATCACATTTATTTATTTGTGTATGTTGTATCATCCTTGCATCCCTAGAATAAAAAACAGCTTGCCGTGGTGTATAACATGTTATTTATTTTTTTGATGTGCTGTTGGATTTGGTTTGCTAGTATTCAGGGTTTTTACATCTGTGTTCATCAGAGATATTGGTCTGTAGTTCTCTTTATTTGTTTGGCTTTGGCATCAGGGTGATACTCACTTTGGAGAGTGAATTAGGAAGGATTACCTTCTCTTCAGTTTTTTGGAATGTTTTGAGTACTATTGGTACCAGTTCTTTGTACATCTGGTAGAATCTGGTTTGGGGCTTTCTTTCGTTGGAAGATTTTTTTATTGCTGCTTTAATCTCACTACTTGTTTTTAGTCTGTTCAGGATTTTTACTTCTTTCTGGTTCACTCTTGAGAGATTGTGTTTTCCAAGAATTTGTCCATTTCCTCTAGATTTTGTAGCTTATGGGATAGAGTTGTTCATGGTAGTCTCTGATGATCTTTTATATTTCTCAGGTGTCAGTTGTCATGTCTCCTTTTTAATTTCTGATTATATTTATTTAGCTTTTCTGTCGCTTCTTCTTGGTTAGTCTACCTAGTTATTCATCATTTTTTTTCTTTAGTCTTTTCAGAGAACCAAATTTTAATTTCATTAATTCACCTTATTGTATTTTTGCTCTTGATTTTATTTAGTTCTGCTCTGGTCTTTGTTATTTATTTTTTCCTGCTAGCTATGGATTTCATTTGCTCTTGTTTTTCTAGTTCCTTGAGGAATGATGTTGTTATTTTGTGATCTTTCCATTTTTTGACATAGGTATTTAATGCTGTAACTTTCATCTTAAGATCACTTTTGCTGTATCTCAGAGGTTTTGGTATGTTGCATCACCATCTTCATTTGTTTCGAAAAATTTTAAATTTTCATCTTTTGTCATTGACCCAGTGATTGTTCAGGAGTATGTTGTTTAATTTCCTTGTATTTGTGTAGTTTTCAAAGTTTCTCTTGGTATTGATTTCTAGTTTTACTCCACTGTTACATGAAAAATTACTTGGTATGCTTTCAGTTTTTAAAAATTTACTGAGACTTGTTATATGGCCTAATATTGGGCTATCTTGGAGAATATTCCATGTGCTCATAAGAAAAAATGTATATTCTATGGTTGTTGGGTAGAATCTTCTGTAAATGTCCGTTAGGTCTATTTGGTCTAATTAAAGGTCTATTTATTTTTTGGTGTTACATCCATATATATTTAGAATTGTTATATTCTCTTGTTTAATTGATCCCTTTATCATTATATAACGACTTTTTGTCCTTTTTTGCTGGTTTTGATTCAAAGTCTGTCTTATTTGATATAAGTATAGCTACTTCCATTTACTTTTGTTTTCTCTTTGTGTGGCATATCTTTCTCTATCCCATTACTTTCAGTCTATAAGTGTCTTTACCAGTAAGACGAATTTCTTATAAGCCGCATATCATTGGTTAATTTTTTTATTCATTCCACCAATCTATATCTTTTAAGTGAAGGATTTAGTCTATTTATGTTCAAGATTAGTATTGATATGTGAGGTTTCATTCCTGCTGTTATAATGTTAATTGCTGTCTAGTTGTTTTGTGGGTTGTTTCTATTTTATTTCTCTGTCTCCTTGTCTTTGTCATTTAGTGGAGTTCTGCCATGTTTCCATGTAATTTCTTTCTTTTTTTTCTAGGTGTAAATGTTTTATAAAACCTGTGAGTTGTATAGCTTGGTGTATTTTAATGATGGTGAATATTAACCTTTCATTATTATGTTTAGAAGTCCTTTGAGCATTCTTTGTAGGACTGGTCTAGTAGGGCCAAATTTCCTCAGTTTTTGATTCTCTGGGAAATAATTTTATATCTCCTTTGTTTATCAAGCTTGTTCCAGCAGTATATAAGATTTGTGTTTCATAGTTTTTTTTTTTTTCCCAAGCTCTGAAAATAGGACCTCAATCTCTTCTGGCTTATATAGTTTCTGCCGATCAGTCCACTGTTATCCGATGGGTTTTCCTTTATAGGTGATGATATGGCTAGGCTTTGTGTCCCCACTCAAATCTCATCTTGAATTGTAATCCCCAGGTGTTGAGGGAGAGACCTGGTGGGAAGCGATTGGATTGTGGGGGTTGTTTCCCCCATGCTGTTCTTATAATAGTGACTGAATTCTTGGAAATCTGATGGTTTTAGAAATGGTAGTTTTCCTGCGCTCTTGCCTGCTCTCTCTCATCTGCCACCATGTAAGATGTACCTGCTTTCCCTTCCGCCATGATTGTGAGTTTCCTGAGGCCTCCCTAGCCATGCAGAGCTGTGAGTCAATTAAACCTCTTTCCTTTATAAATTACCCAGTCTCAAGTATTTCTTTATAACAGTGTGAAGATGGACTAATACAGGTGACTAGACACTTTTCTCTTGCTGATTTTAGAATTCTTTCCTTCATATTGACTTTAGAAAGTCTCACGACCATATGTGTTGGTAAAGTTCTTTTTGCAATGTATTTCCTAGAGTTCACAGAGCCTCTTGTATCTGGATGTCTAAGTGTCTTGAAAGACTAGGGAAGTATTCATCAAGTATTTCCTTAAATAGGTTTCTCAAACTTACTACTTTTTCTTCCCCCTCAGATAACCTTAGTGTGGTGGCTTTCTTAAATTCTAGTTATAGTAGTAATGTACTGCGTGGGTGAGTGGGATCAAGGCCTCGTCAATACCTGGGGTGGCATGAACAATGGTGGTAGCAGAGGTCATGCAAAGCTTGTCTCCTTCCTGAGTCCTGTGCAATTGTGTCAGCAGATGTAATGGGCTGTACAGGTTGACCTCCTGGCCAGTGAGTGTCCCTTACAGGTAAGAGCCAGCTGCAGTAGTTGCAGTAGTATTTATTCATGATCTTTGTTAACCAGGAGGAATACTTGGGTGTTTCAGGCAATGGGCTGGTCCATGGAACTCCCAGTTGTCCTGGTCCTGTGTTCTGCCTCTGAGGTGTATAGGTGGGGAAAAGCCAAGTGGGGCTGGGCCTGGCAAGTGCTTGAGCCCTCCAATGGCAGGCACAAGCACTGTCCCTGATATGGGCCAGAAGGCAGTCCTCGGGCCCCTGGAGCAACACTCCAACGAAGAGCGAAGCAACTGCTACTGTGCCAAAGAGCCAGCATGGGGAAAGAGGGGCAGCTCAGGCTCTGCAGTCTAGCAGGTGGTAGTGGAACGCATCTCTTCCTATGGTCTTGAACCTGTCAAGGCTTTCTCCCACTGCTGGCAGCATGCTGAAGCATTGAGTCAAGTCATAAGCAATTGGTCTTCAGGTTAAGACATTGCCGCAGGACACAAAACTCTCTGCATGGGATAAGAACCCATGTATCCCAGGACACACCCTTCCCGGTCTGATCCCACAAGGTTGGGCGGGGAAGGGGCAGGCACTCAATTTTTGTGCCTGTGGCTGGAGCCCATGCCACACTCACCTCTCAGTTCTGGCTATGGGGTTCCGGCTCCTCCCTTACTTGAGACTAGATCACAAACCTCTGGAGACTCTTCGAACCAGTGACTGCCTGTCATGCTGGCTGGCAAGTTCCTCAGCAGCCCACTATGAATTAGGATCAAGAATGACCTCCTTGTATCAGCACTGGGTTGTGGGAGCACATACAGTGTACTTCCCACTGTTGCTCCTTCTCAGTCTCTTGACTGCTCCCCAAGTCATATCCAGCACAGGGGTCAAGGAGCTCCCCTGTGGCCTAGATTGCCTGGCTCCCCAATGGGAATGTGTATTGTGGACATATCTCTCACCTGTCTCATGTACTGTGGTCCCACTCATGATTTTCCAGATCAGCAGTGCAGGCTACTGCCTGCTACATACTTAAATGCATCCAAAATCTTTTTCACTCTTATGTTGTACTCCCATATTCCTTCTTGAATAAAAGTTCAAAGTGTGAATCTCTACATGTTATTTTGCAGTTTTCAAGTGGGTGAAGTGCACTAACAAAGCCCCTAATCTGCCATTAGCAGCAGGTGGCACTTTTCTCTGGGGAGATTTTTGGAGAGAGGTTGGTGCTAGGAAGGTGTTGGGAACGCCTCTGATGCCAGGCTTGAGAGATCAGGGCAGGATAGAGAAGTGCAGGAACTCGAAAAAGTTCTCCACGTCAGAGTAAACCTGCTTCTACACCTCTGATACACATGCAGAGCCAACCTTCCTGCACTGTTCACTCTTCCTTTATTTATTTTTCAATAGTTTGATAATTATTTTTTCTTCAGAAGAAGGTTTGTTAAATTTTAAAGTCATCTTGAAAGTTTTACTAGAAATCAAATTGTAGATTAACATTTGGAGAATTACCAAGTATTTAATGTATAAAAATTAAATTTGCTATTTAGGATCATAAATTAATCCTGAATGAAGTCACCTTTTATGTGTCTTTCAGTATATTTTTGTAGATTTTAAAAAATATTTACTAGATTCTATAGTTATTTTGTTTATTCCCAAGCCTTGTATAGTCATGTGCATGTGATACAGTTTTTATTATCTGTTCTAATTATTATTCGCACATATGTAATTTTAATAACAGGACACCTTATTGAACTATTGATTTTATTTGTTTTTCTCTCATATCTTCTGTGTCCAGAAATAGCATAATAACATCTATAAATATCTTATCCTTCTGTTATATATCTTTTCATATTTTGTATTTATATTTTTTGTTATGTTGTAGCCAGAAACATCATTATTTAACATAATACTACTGTTAATGTCTGTTCTTTCTGAAGCTAATAATTTGACTAAGGATATCATTTATTTTTATCTTATCCAACTACATGCGTATTGGTTTAGAGAGATATTTTACAATCAGAAATAAAATTGAAATATTAATTATACTATAAATTCAGAAAGCTGTATACTTGGAAAATGTGAGGGAATACATAGACTAAAAAAACTATGAAACAGTGATAGTAGAGAAATTTATTTTCTATATTGTGCAATGGTGAAAATAACAATGAGTGATAAATTTATCACTTTCTACCTAAGATTATGTTTGTTTATTTAACAAATATGTGCCATACAGACATATATGTGTTTATTAAATAAATGTTAAATACATATATATTTGTTAAATACACACATATATTAAATAAATACATATGCATGCATACACAGTTCAGACTCTATGAAAAAGGATTATATACTATCCATCACTATTGCTTCTAAAACTCTTACCACATGCTATATGTGCTATCCTAAAGTATGTGAGATACAAAGAAGAGACTGAATTAACTCTACCATGAAGGAACTCCTATTTATGCTGAAAATAAAGGCAAACCAATAAACAGAAAGAAATAGAAAGATGGAAAATATAAGCAATTGTATAGTACAGACTATAAATGCCAACAGGTTGCAGACAGAGATAAAAATCAGCACACTGAAACATATTCAAAACATGAGATAGTTCATTTTGTAAATATATTCTTATTTTATCATGAGACTCATAATCCTCTAAAACATTTAGAATTGTGTAAGATAAGTTTTGGGGCAGCTAGACTGAATTTGAAATTATAGGTATTTATAAAGATAATTAGCCTATGTACCAAGCTGACACAGAGGGAAGTCAGAATTTTGGGCAGCTCAGTGGGCCCTCTGGGTCTTTGACTGGGTGGATGGTTTCTTTCTGCCTGATAGTATTTATTCCTTCTTGTGTGCAGTAGACAAACAAAACTGACCCAGTTGTGTTTGTTTGAACCACTAGTTTAGTTAAAACACATCACCAGCCAGCAAGAATCAGTGTTCTCTATGGAACATTGGAATGTAGAGTGGTTGGAATGGTGGCATCTTGCCTTTTTCTTCCCCCAAGTTTGTCATTTCCTAACCCAGTATACAACGAGTATCTTAGTCCATAGGTGAGTGTTAGACATTTAACCTTAGTGTGGTGGCTTTCTCAAATTCCAGTTGTGGTAATTACAAGTGATATGTGGTGTGTGTTCATATGTTAAGAACAACTACTCTAAATTAAAAGATCTTTGATGGGAGATTTGTCTCGTTCTCTTTTGTGTTCTCAGTTTCCAGGACCACACCTGGCCCATAGTAATCCCTTAATTCATGCATTCATTAAAAAATGGAAGAATGAAGGAACAGCTTATGAAAGATGCTGAAAATTTCTCTCCTAGTATTTCTACTATTCAAATCACATATATTTTCACTATATTGTGTGGAATTTTATAATATATGTTCATAATTCGACAATATTTTTAAATCTTTGAAAAGTATATTTGTTAATGTTTCTGAGATTCTCTTGTCTTTAATTAGTTCTTACTTTACCTAAATTCTGTGGCAAGTAATAAGCCTAATCAATTCTACTAGTATATTTTGTTGGAACTTTTATCATAAAAATGAATGAGGATATAACAATAAAATCTGCCATATTCACAGGACATTCTGAGGTTATTTTAATATTAACCTTCTGTCAGTTTTGATAAAGACTGCTCTGTATCCTATTAGGAATCCTGCAATAATTTATTCTCAATTATATACAATTACCTTATTACTTAAAACACTTTTTTTCTTTCATGTATAAATGAATCGTTTAAGCAGGTAAACAAATAATCTAAAACTGGTATTAATATTCAAGGAACTTTTTCAGTCTATTTTGCTGTGCCATTCAGTTTCTTTCACAAACATCTGATTTACTTTCATTTGAATTAAGCAGGTAGCATTTTTTTTTTTTTGGTACAAATTTTGGTTTGAACTTGCAGATCAATTTATTTAATTTAATTTAATTAATTAATTTTTTTTTTTGAGACAGAGTCTTGTTCTGCCACCTAGGCTGGAGTGCAGTGGTTCAGTCTTGGCTCACTGCAACCTCCACCTCCCAGGTTCAAGTGATTCACCTGCCTCAGCCTCCTGAGTAGCTATAGGCGCCCATGACCACGCCTAGCTAATTTTTGTAATTTTTTTTTTTTTTTTTTTAGTAGGGTTGGGATTTCACTATTTTGGCCAGGCTGGTCTCAAACTCCTGACCTTGTGATCTGCCTGCCTCAGCCTCACAAAGTGCTGGGATTACAGGTGTGAACCACTGCGGCCAGCTGGATCAATTCTTTATCATTTTCCTCAGAACCCTCTGTATTGTCTACACATAACAATGCAGGTTTCAAATGTGACACTTACCCTAGCCAGATCTTCATTTTTTGTTGCCCAGTTCTGGAATTCTATGAATGAAAAAATAGGAATTGTGCTCGCCCTCTGGCTGTTAATATGGTAAGTAGGCAAAAGAGAACCCTAAACTTCACAGAATATCACTTTCCGCCCTGATATTATTAATCCTCATTATTTATCCCAGAATGTTAATTGATATGTTTACTCTAGGTGAAAACACTAATAATCCTTAGAAGTTTCTACTCCCATTTAGTTAAAATGTTAACAAGTTGATGACAGTTCAGAAATAAGTCATTACTGCCAGGAGAGAGGGAATTTTCTCAAGGAAATTTTAATAAGAAACATCTCTTACTTAAGTTGATTACCATTAAGTAGGCACGACTGGAAGCCTAAGCACTCCCAAGGGTTTTGCTTGTTGTTCTATTTCTCAGAGTCACTCATAGAGTGTCCAGCACAAAGAACATGCTATAATGACCGTTTCCTTGCTGAAACTCTTGCTTTATGGAAACAGTGAAGCAGGTGCACTAAGGCCAATGAGATGACAGCATACAGGGAGGAGCCCTGGGTTCTGGGGTTGCACTGACTTCCCTGTGCAGAATTGATGCCAATTATGAGTGTAAGCTGGTTGAGTCAATAAATCCAATTGTTTTTTCTCCTTGAAAAGATTCCAAAAAATTGATGTAGGAAGATGAAGGCTTTTTGAGAGCTCTTATACTGAGTGTCTTTACATTCAAATAATGGACAAAACAACTGGAGCCATAGCAACTCTACTATTGCAAAGCCAAACTCTGTTTTTTTTTTTTAATGAATACTGTATTAAAAAAATGTAGCTTGCTCAGGATTAAGGCCCTCCTCTTGCTCATAAACTGCTACAGTAGCCTCTTCTGTGCTTCTACTCTCATCTCCACCCTATCCATTTCCCACATACATATCGCCCTAATACCCTTATTATCCTTAAAAAAAAATCAGATCATTGCCACTTTAAGCTTCATAGGTTTAAACCTGCTACCCTAGCCTATAAGGCCCTGAAGGGTCTGCCTCCTTCTCACCTGGCTGACTTCATCTTTACCGCTGCAAGCCTGGCTCATTATCATCTACCGATCCTGGTCTCCTATCGTTTACTCCAAGAAATTTAAGTTTCTTTCTACCTCTGACTTGCTTTTCTTTTGTTTGAAATGCCTCCTCCCACCCTACTCCACTCACTCCAAAAAAAAAAATCCTCTTTGCTTTGGTAGTTCTTCATAGTTCAAACCTCAGCTCAAACACCACTTTTTGAGATATACCTTCCTGACTACCTTTTTAATTAGCCTCTCCTATTCACGCTCTATCATAATATCTGGTTTTACTTCTTCCATAGCTTTTTATTATTAATAGGAATTACATGTGAGCAGAATACATGTCTTCTGTTCAGGGTAGTGCCCTAGCATCAAGAACAGTGCCTGGCACACAGACAGCACTTTGTGTTTGCCAAATGCTTGACTGATTAATAAAATTATGAGGAAATAGAGTGATATTTTATAGCCATGTTCTGTGAGCAGTGTAGAACTTTCCATGTGCCAGTCACTGACACTGGCGTGCCCCAGGTATCAGTTGTTTAAATAAGCCTGAAGTTACTTGTTGGTTTATATTAGGAAAATCTTACAGAAAACCAAAAGGAATTATCCATCTATTTATTAATTCAAAACAAATTCATGATTCAGCAGCAAAAAAATACAGAAATCCCATTCTTTGTCTCCACCCTCAGTTGTTAGTGGCTTTGAAAGATGTCTTGAATGAGAGGAGATAATCATTGCAGATCAAAGGTCAACTTAGGGAGAAGAAGTTACAGGCATATAATGCAGCAAAAGGAGAGACAAATAATTTTTAGAAATCAGGATGAACTTTGGAGATGTCAGGAATCGGGGTGATATGTGAGAATGGTTGTGAAGTAGTGGTAAGTTCGGAAAGATGGAAAGGAAGTAGTTTAGAGAGACTATTAGAACCAATCTCCAACCCAGCATGTATTTCAGTAACAAACATTAAGGCTTCGGAACTGTGGTAGCATGGGCAAGGTCTATGCAGAGAGCACAGATGGAAGTGAGGATGAGAAGTGAAGAATACGGGAAAAGCTTCTAGGACATTGGAGAGAAGTTCTCTGGACAGTTGAGGAGACTGGTGCTGCACTGGGCAAAGTATAGTGTATGGGTTTAGGAGTCCCAGCTCTGTGGCTTACTGGCTGTGTGACCCTCGTCAAATTGCTGAACCTGTGCAATCTCCAGTAACCAGGACAAGGCTATCTAAGATTGGATCCAAGTGCACCATTTGTATAGCTCATAGGAGCTGTGTTAGAGAAATGCCTAGGATATGAGTAATATGTTGCATTGGCATTTTAAATCACTCTTGAAAGCTGTGTAAAGAAAATATTGACATTACTTGCTAGAGCTGTGCTGTGAATGAGCCATGGAAAAAATTGGCTGAGGTGTTACAGCAGGCACTGTGAAAATCTGAGATGAAGGTATAAAGGGGCTGCACAGGAAAAGACAGCTGGGGTCATCCACAGTAGCAGATAAAAATTTGTCCCTCTGTGCATCATTAATGTAATTAAAAACCTGATTCCTGCCTGACATTTCATGCATCTATTGAGACATAATGGATGTCTTTGGGAAGTGGCCTTGTTTTGAAAGAGGAACAGATAGCTTGCAGTGGCTACCTGATTCACAAAAAGGATTATGAAGCCCTCCAGCTGTGCCTCCTTAAGTAATGTATTGGATTAACAATTGCTATCATTAGGCACTTAGGATGTGTCAGATATCCTTCTCAGTACATACACTTTCATTTGTCCTCGTAAGAATTTGTGACATAGGCATTATTAATTACCCCAATTTCTCAGGTGAGAAAACTGATTCAGAAAAGATTAATTTGCCTAAGGTTGCACATTCCACATATGCTGAAGCTGGAATTCAATTCCAGGCATTCCAGCTTGACTAGGCTGCTTGAGCATTTTTCTACATTGAGACAACCCTATTTTAGTAGATCTCAGTTTTAAGAGGCTCCTGGAGATTTTACAAAACTACACATAAGCATACATGGACCTTTGTCAGAGAGCCATCTTTTTGGCCCAAGTATCTGTACGTTTTGTTGGAATCTTAGAAGGTTCTGACATGTATCCAAGTTTAAGAAGCATTGTTTTTGTCTGTGGGTCAAATTACCTTGAACTGGAATATATTCTCTTCCTTAAAATAGTAATGATAATGAAGCTTAGTCAGGATGTACTGACAAACTAACAGGAGAACTTTTGTGAAAACATTTGGTAAATCACTGACTGCCAGACTGGCCAGAAACATCTTCATAGGTAATTACAATAAAATCTCTGGTCCTCATCCACAACTATCTGATACATAGTATTAATTTTTTCAAAAGGTAGTATGATTTAGCAGCATGCAGTGTTTCAGCAATACTAAGTTAGTTCAAATTTTATGCATATGGCTTACACTTTGTAGTACATCGAATATCACCTAACTTCTCTGGGTTATAATTTCCTCCTCAGAAAAGTGCAGGTGATAATTTCTTCGCAGCCCTCCATGAGGATCAAATGAAGCGGTACCTCTGAGGCTCTTGTAGATGTGCATCACTCATTAGTTGCTTTCCTTTAGAAGTGAGCAGAAATCCCACATGCCTTTTAAAGTCCAGAGCATTTGTTTTCAATGATAAAATATGAATGAGTTTTTATTCTCCTGCTGTTATAATATTCAGTCATTATAATCTTACAAAAAGACATTTTTTTGTATAGACTTTAATGGTTATCTCTCAAACTGCCAGATGGTTCTGTCAACAACTTAAGAAATTTATGAAATTAATCCCTTCTAAACTTCACATGTAATTCTGTTTCACTGGCTTCAAACCACAGCTTTCATTTGAATTCTGAAAAAAATTAGAGAATAATTTTCTTCATAAACTCCAAAATGCTATTTTGCTTGCCTCTTTTGAGCAGCGTCTGATATTGCTACAAAGGGATAAACAAGTAAGTCTGGAGCACAATTTTGCATTAGGCTCTGAGAGATTTCATTTTTCTTCATAATCTTAATGGAATTAAAATATCAGAATAGAGGAGGGTTGGGTGAGAAAGGTGGAATTTTTATTTCCATTGGGTGTTATGTTGTATTTCTTCTTTTTTTTTCTTTGTTGGATTTTTTTTTTTTTTTTTTTTTTTGATAAGAAAGTCTTGCTCTGTCACCCAGGCTGAAAGTGCAGTGGCGCGATCTTGGCTTACTGCAAGCTCTGCCTCCCGGGTTCACGCCATTCTTCTGCCTCAGCCTCCCGAGTAGCTGGGACTGCAGGTGCCCGCCACCACGCCTGGCTAATTTTTTTGTATTTTTAGTAGAGACAGGGATTCACCATGTTAGTCAGGATGGTCTCTAACTCCTAATCTTGTGATCCACCTGCCTCGGCCTCCCAAAGTGCTGGGATTACAGGCGTGAGCCACCGTGCCCCGCCTGGACTTTTTTTTTTTTTTTTTTTTTTTAATCAGCATTCATCAGCCAAGAACTGAAAAGGGGTTAGAAAGCTCAAAACATTTCCCCAGCACCATCCCACTGTGGTTCCACTGTAAAAGTCATTTATTTCTATTTTAGTTTAAGGGTTATAGGTCTCCCCCACAGTGGTCCAAGAGATATAGGTGGTTCTGAGGCCTAGATTCATGCCTTCAGCGTAGAAGGATTTTTCACCCTGAATCATTATTGATATGGTTTGGCTCTGTGTCCCCACCCATATCGCATCTCAAATGGTAATCCCCATAAGATCTTTCAACCCCAATGTGTTGAAAGAGGGACCTCATGGGAGGTGGGAGGTGATTGGATCATGGTGGCAATTTTCCCCATGCTGTTCTTGTGATTAGTGAGTCAGTTCTCAGGAGATCTGATGGTATTTTTTTTTTTTTTTTGAGATGGAGTTTCACTCTTGTTGCCCAGGCTGGAGGGCAGTGGCATGATCTCAGCTCCCTGCACCTTTGTCTACCGGTTTCAAGTGATTCTCCTGCCTCAGCCTCCTGAGTGGCTGGGATTACAGGTGCACGCCACCACATCCAGCTACTTTCTGTATTTTTAGTAGAGATGGGGTTTTGCCATGTTAGCCAGGCTGGTCTAAAACTGCTGACCTAAGGTTATCCACCCACGCTGGCCTCCCAAAGTGTTGGGATTACAGGCATGAGCCACTGCGCCTGGCCATCTGATGATTTTTTAAGGCAGTTTTCCCTGCTCTTCCTTGCTCTCTCTTGCCTGCTGCCGTATAAGATGTGCTTCTTCTCCTTCTGCCATGATTGTGCTTCCTGAGTCCTCCACAGCCATGAGGAACTGAGTCAATTAAACATCTTTTCTCTATAAATTACCCTGTCTTGGGCAGTTCTTTATAGCAATGTGAGAACAGACTAATACAGTTAATTGGTACCGAGGTAGTGAGTTACTGTTATAGAGATAATTGAAAATGTGAAAGCGACTTTGGAACTAGGTAACAGGCAGAGGTTGGAACAGTTTGGAGGGTTCAGAAGACAGAAAGATGTGGGAAAGTTTGGAATTTCCTAGAGACTTGTTCGATGGTTTTGACCAAAATACTGGTAACGATGTGGACAATAAAGTCCAGGCTGAGGTGGTCTCAGATGGAGATGAGGAACTTCTTGCGAACTGGAACAAAGGTCACTCTTGCTATGCTTTAGCAAAGAGACTGGCAGCATTTTGCCCCTGCCCTAGAGATCTGTGGATCTTTCAACTTGAGAGAGATGATTTAGGGAATCTTTTGCAAGAAATTTTTAAGGAGCAAAACATGCAAGAGGTGACCCGGTTGATTTTGAAAGCGTTCGGTCTTAGGAGTTTACAAAGAGATGGTTTGAAATTGGAACTTATGTTCAAAAGAGAAGCAGAGCATAAAAGTATGGAAAATGTGCAGCCAAGCCATGTGGTAGAAAAGAAAAACCCATTTTCTCGGCAGGAATTCAAGCCAGCTGTAGAAATTTGCATGAGTAATGAGGAGTCGAATGTTAATAGCCAAGAAGATAAGGAAAATGTCTTCAGGGCATGTCAGAGACCTTCATGGCAGCCCCTCCTATCACAGGCCCTGAGGCCTAGAAGGAAAAAGTGGTTTCATGGGCTGGGCCCAGGGCCCCACTGCTTCTCTGTGCAGCTTCAGGACTGGGTGCCCTGCATCCCAGATGTGGTTAAAAGGGGCCAATGCACAGATCAGGCTGTTGCTTCCAAGGGTGCAAGGCCCAAGCCTTGGCAGCTTCACATGGTGTTGATCCTGTGGTGCACAGAAGTCAAGAAGTGAGGTTTGAGAACCTCCACCTCGACATCAGAGGATGTATGAAAATGCCTGGATTTCCAGGCAGAAGTCTGCTGCAGGGGTGGAGCCCTCATGGAGAACCTCTGCTAAGGAAGTGTGGAAGGGAAGTATGGGGTCAGAGCCCCCACACAGAGTCCCCACTGGGGCACTGCCTAGTGGAGCTGAGAGAAGAGGGCCACTGTCTTCTAGACCTCAGAATGGTAGATCCACCAACAGCTTGCACCATGCACCCAGGCTGCAGACACTCAATGCCAGCCATTAAAGCAGCCAGGGTGAGGGGCTGTACCCTGCAAAGCCACAGAGGAAGAGCTGCCCAAGGCCGTTGGAGCCTACTTCTTGCATTGGGGTGACCTGGATGGGAGACATGGATTCAAAGGAGATCATTTCGGAGCTTTAAGATTTAGTGACTGTCCTGTTAGATTTTGGACTTGCATGGGCCTGTAGCCCCTTCATTTTGGCCAATTTCTCCCATTTGGAATGGGAGCATTTGTCCAATGCTTGTACCCCCACTATATCTAGGAAGGAAGTAACTTGCTTTTGATTATACAGACTCATAGGCAGAAGTGATTTGTCTTGTCTCAGATGAGACTTTGGATTGTGGACTTTTGAGTTAATGCTGAAATAAGAGTTAAGACTTTGAGGGACCGTTTAGAAGGCATGATTGGTTTTGAAATGTGAAACATATTTGGGAGGGACTGGTGGCCAAATGATATGGTTTGTCTCTGTGTCCCCACCAACATCTCATCTCAAATTGTAATTCCCATAATCCCCAAGTGTAGAGGAAGGGACCTTGTGGGAGGCGATTGCATCATGGGGCGATTTCCCCCATGCTGTTCTCATGATGGTGAGTGAGTTCTCATGAGATCTGATGGTTTTATAAGGCAGTTTTCCCTGATCTCTCTCACTTGCCACCATGTAAGATGTGCTTCTTTTCCTTCTGCCGCGATTGTAAGTTTCCTGAGGCCTCCCCAGCTATGTAGAACTGTGAGTCAATTAAACTTCTTTTCTTTATAAATTACTCAGTCTTGGGCATTTCTTCTTAGTAGTGTGAGAATGGGCTAATACAATTATATAATTTACTAAAATAGTCATCCATAATTCCCTCTTTAATATTTTAAATAAGTGGGTTTACAGTCACCATCAGTTCTTGTGCTTATTTCTAAGAAATACTATTTCTTATTCTGGACTTGGCAAATAAAGACTGAGTTTCATTCTTGGCTGTGTAATTTATTACCTATGAAGCCTTAATCAAGTCAGGGATCCTCCCTTTATTCAACTACTAAATACTGTATAATTTACAGCATCTTCCTGACAATTAAATTTATCAAATGTAATACAAATGTAAATTGTTAACTAGATATCTAGAGTCCCAGAATCCTTACTAGAGAGTGACAAGTTACCTAAGGAATGACTTGACTTGGAGTTATGAATGAATTTTCAGTGATACATCAGTTTATATTTAAACCAGGTCAGTCACTGGGACTGAATAGGACATTGAGCAAATAATTATTTACTATAATGTACTGTATCATCAGTACGAGGTACAATTACAGAATCAGTACTCAGTGGACTTACCACACATTTACACCATCTTTCCCCTAGCGGCAGGCTCTACATCACACTCCCTGAAACAGATCCTCCAAAACTTCTCATTTGAGCCCCATTTCCTCCTTCCTTTTTTTGAACAATCTGACCTTCTACTTTAATGAGAAGACAAGGTCATCCAAGTTGACCTTCCTTAAAAGTGTTTCCTCTCCATTATACTTCCATTTCTCTATCATCTGAGGTGAACGCTGCAACCTGTTCCCTGACCTTATCTCCTTTCAACTCTCTGGGATATTTCTGTCTTTCCTTCTTATTTTGCACCTTTTATCTTTCCCTCTTTATCGACAGTTTCTCTTCTACTTTAAACATACTTAGGTTTTTCTTTATTTTATAAACAAAACAAAAATTCTTCCTTTATTCCCAAACTATTTGTATTGCATCCCTTTTTTCACAAACTCCTCAACATAATAGTCTCCATGTTCTGGTCTTGCATGTCTAACTCCTCTTTACTGACTTGCTATGCCCTGACACTGTGGTTCCCCCACCACAGAATCCCCTCTTTCATGGATAATAGATGGCCTCTCAGACACAACTTTCTTGTTTGTTTTAGTTTTCATCCTTCTCTACCTCCTCTTCCCCATCCCTATCCATCAGCAGCTTGGGTATGTTTGAAGCTTTTTTTTTTTAAACCCTCCCTTCATACTTTTCATGATATTTATTTTTCTATATTTCTATAAATAATGTTACTCTTTCTTCAGTGGCTTTTTTCATCTTGTGCCTTCCAAAAAGATTTTTTAAGGGAGTTTATAACCACAGAAGTTGTTGCCCATCAAAGATTAACTGGAGCTTCTATTTCTCGTGGTCACTCATGGGCACAGTCTGACACACAGAGGACGCACCTCAACTCATACTTCTCAAATTTCTTCAGCAGGGGCAAGAGAATGTGGTTATTCACAACATGGTGCTTAAAACTTCCACCCAGAAAAGATTCGTATCACTTCTGTGCTGATTTCACTTATCAAACTAAGTTATATGGTAAAGCCCAACTTCTGAGGGACAAGGAAGTGCAATCCTATTGTATACCCTAAGAAAGGTCACTGAATATGTTCAATCAATAGCCCTAATGACTGCCACACTAATCAAGACAAATGGGCACTCTTGCTTCTGTGGATTTTTTTTTTTTTCTTTGAGATGGAGCCTCACCCTGTCGCCGAGGCTGGAGTGCAATGGTGTGATCTCGGCTCACTGCAACCTCCACTTCCTGGGTTCAAGTGATTCTCCTGCCTCAACCTCCTGAGTAGCTTGGGATTACAGGCACATGCTACCATGCCCAGCTAAGTTTTTGTATCTTAATAGAGATGGGGTTTCACCATGTTGGCTGGGCTGGTCTCGAACCCCTGACTTCGTGATCCACCCACCTCGGCCTCCCAAAGTGCTGGGATTACAGGCATGAGCCACCATGCCTGGCCACTTCTGTGGATCTTTTTTTAGGCCTCTTATCTCCTGCTCATCAGCTAATTTTTTTCTTTTTCAAATATTGTCTCCATGAAGGCGGCTTTGGGATTTAGATCTGCTGTCCTGTTCTATTGAATGGTCCCTTCTCTACATTATTACAAGTCTTCTTTAGAATTAAATTGAGAATTATACTATTCTGATAATATAGCAATTATAATTTTTGTCCTTGACTTGTGTCTACTATTATAGATTATGATCTTTGAGCAACTCTAGGCCTAGGTTATCTTTTTTTTTTTTTTTTTTTTCTTGAGACGGAGTTTCGCTCTTGTTGCTCAGGCTGGAATGCCATGGTGCGATCTCAGCTCACCACAACCTCTGTCTCCTGGGTTCAAGCAATTCTTCTGCCTCAGCCTCCTGAGTAGCTGGGATTACAGGCATGTGCCACCATACCCAGCTAATTTTATATTTTTAGTAGAGATGGGGTTTCTCCATGTTGGTCAGGCTGGTCTCGAGCTCCCGACCCCAGGTGATCCGCCCACCTCAGCCTCCCAAGTGCTGGGATTACAGGCGTGAGCCATTGTTCCTGGCCTAAGTTATCTTTTTATAGATAACTTGTTCACATTAAATGCTAAGTTTGCTGAAAGTCTACACTTTAAAAGGCACTTTAAGGGCTGGGCGTGGTGGCTCATGCCTGTAATCCCAGGACTTTGGGAGGCCGAGGCAGCCGAATCACTTGAGATCAGGAGTTCGAGACCAGCCTTGCCAACATGGTGAAACCCTGTCTCTACTGAAAATACAAAAATTATCTGGGTGTGGTAGTGCATGCCTGTACTCCCAGCTACTAAGGAGGCTGAGGTAGGAGAATTGCTTGGACCTGGGTGAGGTGGAGGTTGCAGTGAGCCAAGATCATGCCACTGCACTCCAGCCTGGGCAACAGACAGAGTGAGACTCCATCTCAAAAAAAAAAAAAAAAAAGAAAAGAAAAAAGCATGGCACTTTACTGCATATTATATAGTAAATACTCAAAAACCTTGCTGAATTAAATTGAGTGTATTGTGAATCTGTTTTAAAAATTAAAGATATATATCCAGAGATAAAACAAAGTTTTTCAAATAAAATATTTATATGTGTTTTATTTTCATATTCTATAATGAATTAGAGTGACCAGGAAGATGCAAGAAGAAATAAGCATACTAGGCTTAGTGAACTTTTATTTTTACCAAAGTGGCCCAAAGATGTTGTGAAATATACCACAGCTGATATGGATTGGCTGGAACTTTATTGCTTCTACTTTAAGTCCTATCCTCCATAACTGATCTTAACACCTTCTTACTAAAGTCACTTCTTGAAGGAATGGAGAAAGCAAAAGGAAGTGAAATTCAGCATTATACTTGATTTGCTGTCCTTTTTAGCATATGTATGGCTATTTTATGCATATCTCATTCTATAATCACCTCCAACCTACTGCTTCTCTTCCTTTGGTCTCACCCTCCAGAAAAGCAGTAAGACTATATTGTATTATGTACTATAAATAGTGATAATACACAGTAATAAACATATTTCAGGCTCAGTTGAAATTGACAAAAATATCAACTTATGGTGAGCTTTTATAACCACCTCAAGTTCATTGTGGAATGAAGTGGGACTAAAGTAAGTCAAATAAAGCTCTTAGGTATATAAATACACACACTATGGAATGTACTCTGAGCTGTGCCTCAGTGAAACTGGGTATATGGATCAAATCCTTTAAAAAAATCTGAACAAAAAGATTAAGATAAAAGAATCAGAATCAAGAGTGGCATAAGTAGAGATGCCTCAATACGAATATGAAGTATGATTGAGTATCACAGGAGACAGAATTCAGTACACAGAATACACAGAATAGAAACTGGTTCAAGAAGACGTTTAAGCTGAGCTGAAAGAAGGTTGGGGGATAGTTATTTGACCCTTGAAAATAAAAATAACAATTAATTTATTCCTCACTATTTAGAGCCATGCACTAAATGATTAGCCTTATAAACAACAGAAATTTATTTCTCATAGTTCTGGAGGTTGGGAAGTCCTAAATCAAAGCACAGGCAGATTCAGTGTCTAGTGAGAGACTGCTTCCTGCTTCATAGACATTTGTCTTCTCCATGTGTCCTCGTATGGCTAAAGGGGTGAGGGAGCTCTCCAGAGTCACCTTTACAAAGATACTAATTCCATTTGTGAGGGTTCCAACCACATGACCTAATCATCTCCCAAGGGCCCTCCCCCCAACAGATACCATCACACTGGGGATTAGATCTCAACATATAAATTTTGGGGTGACACAAATAGTCTACAGTACTCTCTCTCTCTCTTAACATCTTATTGACTCCACCTATGGGTAATTTGTTATAAAAAAATCTTAACTACTGTTAATAAAATTCACCAAATTCCTCCAGTTTGTGAAGAAAATCCTTAGATATGACTGACACAAACTTTGCTAAGTTACAATAACTTCCTTTAGCAATGGTTTGCCATAAAAAACACTTTTTGGGGGGAGGATTGAGGGAATAACTTATTCAGTAAAATGATTGGTTATTTAGTTAACTTGGCTAATTTATATCTTGTCTATATTTAATAATAATAGTTCTTTTCCAATTATTTATTAGGTAAGGTTTATAACCTATGTCATTTCACATCTATTTCTCTGTTACCTCAAACTTGGTTTCTCTATTCTTTATGTTAAAATTAGTAGTATTTTAGTCAGTACAACATTTCTAGTTTTGACATGCAAAGCAGTGTGAATATCTTTTAAAACAAGACCAGAGTGATTCAGATTGAACAGAAAGGAGAAATTTGATTATATTTTCCATGAAATAAGTTCTGCAACCATCATTCCTCACTGATTGGATGGCTCCCTATTCAGCAGAATCTTTTATAGATTAACATGAATTTCACTGTAAGATTACCATAATTCCCAGTTACAAAATTGAGTTCAAAATTAGCATTTTTTTTTGTGGTTTCTTTAGCTAGACTTTTGAATAGTTGGCCATCCCAAAAACGTTCAGTTCTTTGATGTACAAACAACTGTGAAATGTAATTTATCCTTTCTCTTACAATTAAAAAAAATTTAAAGCAAAATAGAATTGATTTAACTGTGAATGGTTGACCTTTGTTTACTAGTCAACAACGAAAGTATCTGAAAATACACCACTTCCACCTTTTGTTTATTTCCAAAAAGATGCACCTAATGTCTATCTGTGCTATCGTGGGTTGGTGAAGGTGATTTATGTGTGAGTCAAACAAAAAGCTACCAGAATTGCTAACATAGAATGTGCCTGTTCTAAGTAGTCAAAATCAACACAGTCATATGATCCATTCCTGGACTCTTGATCATTCAATCAAAAGGAGAAATTTAAGTATCTCTGGTCACCCTGATTTTTTTTTTAAAAGAATACCGTTAAAAATCCTTTTATCTTCTGACTTTTTATTTTGTTGTATTTCAGCCAGCGTTTGACTTGCAGTAAAACAGTGAAGAAGAGTGATTTCTTGTTACTACATTGTGCATGGAAAGTCAGTTTTTCTTTTGCATGCAAATGGGAAGTAAATCAGTTTGTGTCACTTAGAGTGAGAAAACTATTCAAACAACACTGTCAATACCACACAGTACTTTTCAATTCCATGAATTCTTCATGTCACTTTGGATAATAAGTTATTATAGGATGGTCTTGAAATAAAGTGATCTGTGTACCTCATTTCTTTACTTTGTCCTGTGGAAGACTTGGAAATGGTGGCTCTGTGAATTAGATTTGTCCTGATCTCAAAGTCATCACATTGCTATATGAGGTGTATGATAATAACATTTTGTCCCATTCTAAACTATTAGTTTAATACTGTATTAACAAAAATAGTTTGTTTTCAGTATTGAAATTATAATTCAAAGGTATTTTGCATCTGGGGTTGTAATTTTAATAGCTATCTATATTTTCCAATGAAGAAGCAAAGAGATGGATTCCTTTATTGAAAAAAAAAAAACAAAAAACTTGCCTTCAGGTAGATTGTCTTCAGGCCCTCTCCCTACTCTATCTATACCTCATGAGGGTATTGTAAGTCTGTGCTAAACTCTACCACTAGCCATTCTATGTGTTTTAAGAAATAATTGTCTTTTCAACCACATTCAAATAAACATTTTGGTACTCTGTAAAACCTGATTCTGATTATGTAGCATGCAAAATTCAAGGGATCAAATCACTAGCAATTTGCTTCCCCAAGTTGCTTTCTTAAATCAGCTTTTAAATAGATTTATGTTGCCTGTGGATATAAAGCAGTGGAGTAAAACTAAACCTTCCTGATTTCCAAATCAGCATTTAAAGAGCTATAATTCATATTTAATGAAGAAAAACAGCTAAATAAGCATCCACAGCATTTAAATAGAGACTTTTTGCTCATGAAGTTTTTATCCTTCACTAAAAGCCCCTTTACCATATCTTTTTATTATACTTTGACGCAAAATGCTAAAACGAAGTTGGATATTGTTAAATTGCTATTAAATTATAAGAGAACAAATATTAAGAATAAATTTCAGCTCAGTTAACAAAGACAAGCTTGGCAATTTTCCTAACTTGTGCTCAGCATTTTAGTTTTCAAACAGAGAAAATGTTTTATTGCCAACAGAACATGAAACAATATTGAGGCCAGATGTCTTTGACCTTCTGTGTAAGAAAAAAAGCACTTTCTATTTCATGGCTAGGCATCCTGTTTATATATGGCTATATTGTGGCAAAAACCGACTTTGTTTTACCTGTGAAATTGGGTTTGACTATTTTTCCTGAAATAAAGATGGGCTGTTGAGATCTGCTTGCCTGAAGGCAAAGTAATATAAAATTGATAGCATAATGCATGTGTATCTGGGGCCTCATCGCTGCTCAAGTATACACGCCTTGAATCTCCATCATCAAAAAACATCGCATATCTATGTCAAAGCCAACAGCAGGTCCAACTGAAATAGCAGAATACACTGTGTGTGCACTAGCTGATTTCCTCAGAAATTTTTTTCATTGGTTATGGGTCTCAATTTTGCTTCATATTTGGTCTTATTTTTTATGCCTGACCAGTATTGGGGAAGAATGATGAGATATGTCTAGAGAGTGTGAAGTATTAAGAATATTACTGTAAATAGACACAAATTTCAGCACATGTATTTGGCTATCATTTCTAACTACATTTACAAAGAGACCATCTTTTCTTCCAGGAATGACTGTCTTTCACATTTCATTATTCTAGGCAAAGAAAATATTATCATTGGCCTCAAACAAATCCACTCAGTTGTCTAATCAGCTTTAATCTCAAAAACAGTCCTACTATAATATTAAAGGCATTTCTTGAGCTTTTACTTATATATCCAACTGTTTATTAAGCTCTTGCTTGTGGAAATTTGGAAATTTAATCTAATCTCTTATAAGAACAGGAATAAAAGGCTTAAGTGTTTGTTTGTATTTGTCTTCTGAAATATACTTGCTTTTCCATAGAGGGTGTCAGTATCCATAGCAGTACTTTCCTTTCTGTCAGAAGTTTTGATCAGTGCCAAAAGACTAGCTTGTCCTGAAGATATGAATCTCTGTAGACTTGGGAATAAAATTTAAACTGACTACTAACTCAGTGTCTCATGTAAAAGAAGGATGATTGTGAATTTCTTTGGGATTGAATGGAGTGTCCTATTGATCTCTGAGATGACATATAAGTGGTACCCAATGGACTGCCTATTTTAATGCAGCAAAGCAAATTCAATGAATTGCCTGATTCTCTAGGGCCCTGTAGAAAACTACCCAGAGCATGGTTTTAATGGAGAAATGGCACAAGGAAATTAAGTACAGGGCCTCGTAGTACTCATCAATTAAGGCCATGACATCTGAATCATTGCCTCAGAATTACACAGGGCCTTGATAGAATTTAAGAGTGGAGTGGGGTCTGGTATTCAGGCCAACAGTTGTTTGTGTAGAATGATTCACCCTGCATCTGAAGGACATCTACATCTATTGTCCTGTTTACTGGTTTATGAAGGTGAAAGAATCCTGTGAATGTCAGAATTTTTAATAGAAATTATTCATATACTCTCCCACTGTTGAAAACATACGCAGCACACTTTAGATGACAATTAGCTTTGGGCAGTTGGCTTCAGTGTGTCAGCCTAACATTTGTGGGTTTACCTTCCATCTACATAGTGCTCATCATTAGCTTGAGGTGGATCTTTCGTATAAATGGGAAGAGTACAATTCTGATATATCACAGTATGTATACATGTATATATTTATATCACAACATGTACATATACAAAATTCTGATTTTTCTTTAATTTTTATGTTTTACATGTTAATAAATACTAATACATACTACCATTTTAATTGCTTCATAGCATTCTATATTGATGTAATATTATTTAATCAGTTAATCATAGACATTTAGATTGTTTCCAAATTTGCAGCATAATAAATCTATAATTTGAATAAACCTTTGTAGAAATCTTTTTACAATCTCCGCTGTTTTTTCAGAATAACTTTTGAGTAGAAGTATTAAAATAGCTGAGCTGTTCATTATAATAATTCCTATGTGTATTGCCAACCTGCCTTCTAGAAAATCATACCAGTTTTCATTCCCACAAACATTATGTAAGAATTCCTATTATCTCATTCTATAACCAATACTAAGAATTCTTATTTAAAAAAAATTCGTAACACAGGAACAGAAAACCAAACACCACATATTCTTATTCATAAGTGGCAGTTGTACCAATAGAATGCATGGACAAAGGGAGGGGAACATCACACACTGGGGCCTGTCGGAGGTAGGGGGGCAAGGGGAGGGAGAGCATTAGGACACATAGCTAATGCATGCGGGGCTTAAAACCTGGATGACAGGTTGATGGCTGCAGCAAACCGCCATGGCATGTGTATATCTATGTAACAAACTGCATGTTCTGCACATGTATCCCAGAACTTAAAGTATAATTTAAAAAAATTCTTCACCAATTAATAGACAAAAAGGCATTTTACTTTTAAATGTGTATTTTCAATTATTTAAACTGTTGAATGCTTTTCACATGTTTATCAGCAATTTATGCATCTTATTTTGTGCACTATCTGATTCTGTAATCTACCGAAGTCTTTCCTACAGAATGTTTGCTTTATTCTTATTAATTTTATGACCTCTTTACATATTAATATCAACACTTTTTTTTTGATCTTATGTGTTAAAACTTTTTTTCCCCTCAGTTTATGGTTTGGAAGAGGCATTTTTCAGTGGATTTTGGATTCTATAGTTTACTTTTGGTAGTCCAGTGGGTAGGCACACTGACTCAGCACTTGGGAGAAGGAAGTCAAAGAATGTGCTGGACATTAAAGAAGAGTAGACTGAAGAGAGGTGATAGCAGACTGCAGTTCATGTTTTCATATTGCAAACTCATATATGGAAGCAAGGAGTTGACTGTAGATTCTTACATAACCATTTGAGAGCTATTAAGAATCTTTTCCTACAAGCACTAACTTGTGGTGGGACAGATTAACAGGCAAGTGATAGGTCAGGTTAAGATGAATAAGCCATTCTATGTGATTGAGGTGATAATTAGAGAGGTACATTAACTCTCATGGTCATTAAGCCCCCATATGACACACTGCAGTTTAATTTACTGGTGACCTTTAAGAGCTGGTAAACTTGCAAATGTAATTTTTCAGAGAGATGTATTCAAAGGAAGCCACCTAATGGGGCTCGGGGTGAGTCTGTGGTCTGTAATACACTATCTTATTGGATCCCATATCCTGGGCTGACATCATTAATTACAGATTACTGAAGATGGTGCCTTTGGCCACCAAAATCATTTGTCTGTCCGGTATGTGTTAAGGAGTTGTTTTTCTCCAGGGTTACCCTGACTCTAGCCCGAAAAAACCTTGTCCCCTCCTGGGAGCCATGTTTATTTACTTTAACTGCCTGATTTATTATTCCAAGGACTTTAGAACCATTAGGGAGATGAATATTGCATGTTCTTCCATGGCAAGGAAATTAATTTTAATCAAGAGAATGTCACTTTTTATTCCATGCATTGAGGACTGCAGTGTTGAAGTGACTTCACTGACAGCTTTCACAAGCCCATCATTTAAGATAATGGATAAAATGGAACATTTTACTGAAGCAAGGTACGTTTCTTAGCATGGCATCGCTACGCTTACATCACTCTTGCTAAGAATACAAAAGTGTAATAAAAGAGTGATAGATTAACAGATATATTGTGATATTTTTATGGTAACTCTTCAGTAATTTTAATTGCATCTCTCTTCTTCCTTATTATGGGAGATTCTTTTTTTGATTATAGCATGCAACCCAGAAGAAACATCCTCAGTAAAGTATGAATTCTATAATGATGTTGTGAGGATTGAAAATGATAAAACTTGGGAAAGGGCTTTGAAAAAACTATAAAGCACTTTATAAATCCTAGGTACAAAGATGATTATTTATAGGCAAAATGCAACATCTTGGCCTTTACTCCCAACTTTCGAAGAGATCATGACCTGTAATAGAGACAGAAGGAATAATAACACTGATAAGGGTGAAGATGAGGGATAAAAACCTTAAGACAGTAGAATAATGTCTGCTAAAATCATTGAACATAGAGGAGGAGAAATTCTGAGGGGTGAGAAAGGGCAGGGAGGTTGCTCTGTTTTTGCTTAGACATCTGTATAGATCCTTAATCACTACATGGAGCCAAGAGGTGCAATAAGTTTTTAATGTTGCCCCATTTATCATGCTTTTCCTTCATGCTGTTGAGTCAGCATGATGCACACGAAATAGCCTGCATTGCAAGGCAAGAGACTTGTGTGTCAGTCCCAGCCACGCCACCGACTAGATTAGTGACACTGGGAAATTTACTTATCTCATTAGTTTCTCCATCTAAAAGTGGGTGTTTGAGGAGATTAGCATTTTCTAAGGTGTGGTATGTACACATTGGTGACAGTTAAGATTATTTTAGGTGGCGTATGCAACTTATTAGTTATTATGCATTTATTTCAATGCATATTCAAAAAAATAACACATATAATTTTCTAGATGTTAATGCTAAGTAAAAAAGTGAAAAATGAAATGTTTAGCAAATAATAGTATTGACGGGATGCAGATATGGCAAGAATCATGAAGGAAAGGCATTTGGAAAATACTGGGCTAGCTTGTCTACTTTTACATTGAGCTCTAACATTTAAGGCATACAATTTCTTAATTGAGAATAGAAGTTCAATGGCAACTTTTGGAATGATATCTCTCTGTTCATTTCTATAGATTTCTGGATCACATTAGGCTAGTTAGGCTCCTCTATGTGGGCATCAATCACTCCAGAAATTGTAATATGATTTTAGACTACAATAAGTATAATGAGCATGATTATTAATACACATCAGATTCATGGCAAGCAAAAAGGGAGGAACTGGACCTGGTGATAGACTGGAGTGGGAACACACTTCAAATGTACAGGCTGGTTCAGGGACTGCCGACCTCTGGTCACTTTTTGCACATCCTGCCTTGCATTATCTCTGCAGACAAGGCTGCCTTGTATACTGTGTGATTTTCCCCATCCAGCGGGTTCTAAAGAGCCATTCCATTCTGGAAAAGGGAATAGAAAAGGTTACCTGAGGACTCTTCCTTTGCCTTCTTGTGCCATTTTATTAATTTTAGATAATCTCTACCCACAGGAGAGGATTCTCAAACCTTTTTGGGTACGCTTATAGGAAAATTTTAACTAACCATGGAAACTGCTTCAGAATATCCTGCGCATCTGATTGTATTGCTTTATTATTCAGTGTTGAGAAAACAATGATACTGCATTGCCTCCTGCTGAAACTGTGAAAGAAATGAGAAGTGACACCAACTGCGTTGCAGTCTGTTTATCAATACTAATCAGGTGTTTTATATAACTCTTATCAAAAATAACAAAGTTACTTATATTCCATAGGTATTTATTTTTGGGAAATAGTTATAATTGAACAATTTCTTGTTTGTTTTGCTGTTTCTATTGGATCTATCAGGCCCATTAGCAGCAATTAATGCTGTAGGTTCTAGAATTCCAATGCCCTTTTAATGTTCCTTGAATTAAACATAGACAGAACAAAATGTGACAGGAAATATGAGTTTTCTGAGAATTAGAGCAGCTTTTGCAGAATCTGTCAGTGACCTCTGGTTGGGTTAGTGGTAAGAGGTTTGTTGCATTACAGAGTGGCTCAGGTTATCTTACTGCTTATGAATAGTGTGATAACCTGCTAAGAATAAAGTAGCATTAGTCATATTATCTGGTTTGGGGAAAGAATAGCAATTCTGGATCAGATTAGGCTAGTTCGGCTCCTCTACTGTTTCTGCTGTCAAGGGAAGCTCCTTCATAATTGACATGTTCAGCTCACTGCCTTTACGTATTTGGTACCTACTCATGTTGGAGAGACAGTGTAGGGTGTTGGTTAAGATTCCAAAGAGTCAAATTTACCTGCCTTCAAATTTTGGCTCTACTACTTGCACTTAGCCTGGGTTAAACATATTCCTTGTGTCTGCTTCTTCACTTGTAAGATGGGGCTAACAAGAGTATCTAACATGGCCAGGCGCGGTGGCTCACACCTGTAATCCCAGCACTTTGGGAGGCTGAGGCGGGCGGATCATGAGGTCAGGAGCTCGAGACCAGCCTGACCAACGTGGGGAAACCTGTCTCTACTAAAAATATAAAAAATAGCTGGGCGTGGTAGTGCATGCCTATAATCCTAGCTACTCAGGAGGCTGAGGCAGGAAAATCGATTGAACCCGGGAGGCGGAGGTTGCAGTGAGCCGAGATCCCGCCACTGCACTCCAGCCTGGGCGACAGAGTGGGACTCCGTCTCAAAAAATAAAAAAACAAAAAAAGAGTATCTAACACATAGGCTTACTTTGAAAATCAAATGAAGTATCAGATTCCTCTTATGTACCACTTTGAATCCTTAACTCAATTTCTTACTTCTATCTTTGGGCAGGTTGTGTTCTGATAACCTTTACTTCCTGATTGGGGGTTTCTCTGAGCCTCAGACACGTAGAACCCACGGAACTTACTTGACGCTTATATCTGCACAATCTGGGATTATGACTTGACATACATAAGATATTGTTGAACAATATGGGATTATAGCCATGGATAAATGCCTTCCAAATTATCTTTTGGGCAAATAGTTTTGAGATACATTCCATAAGACACTTCAGAGGGTACTGCAGGGTGTGGTGGCCAACTTAGTAGCACTTTTTACTAAATAAGGAAAAGCTAAAAGCTTCTATTAGCTTTTCCTTATTTTTCTTTTTTGCTTTCTCTGCCCTTCACGCTGTATCTCCATGGTAAAGTTTCTAGATAAGTTACCTGCATATGATTCTTTGCCTCAGTATCTGATTTCAGGGGGAGCTCAGATAGTTAGTGCCAGGAGTGACCATAAAAACAGATAATGGGCTCCTGAAGTTGGATTGCTTGGTCATAGTTACAAAGGATCTCCCAATGCTGTTTTGAGATGAGGGCCACGTAGAAGGTGATGTTTTGGGTTACATGGTAACTATGGCACTTCAATAGTCTGAGGGTAACGGTAATTACAAGAATTGTGGACTTCACTGGCTTTTGTTAACTGCTGTCTGAAAGTCTTGAAAAAAGAAATGACAGATTTAGATCAGCTAATTACCAAATCAAGGTCAGTTCTGAAAGCTAGAGGTCTTCCATGAGAGAATTAAAGAGATTATTATTGCTTAAGGCACATGACATTTTAGGTTGAAAACCAAGTTGAAGATCTATTAGTAAGAATAGCAGAGGTGAAAAAGAGACCTAATTCACAGACTCCAACATTTCCTGTGTAAAGTTATGGTCCTAATAAGAAAATATGACCCTGAGGCATGGAGTGGAAAAAGCTGGGCAAATACACGTAAGAATCTTGAAAGATGAAATACTTCTGAATACTCTTGGGTTGGAGATGTAGCCTTCTCATTTAACAGACAAGAAAAGCCTCAATTTGCCTGGAGATCCTGTAAAATCCATGCATGGGGTAGGTGTCTTGAAATTTATCACTCATCCTCATACTAATTCCCTGCCACACATCTTTGCTTCCAAAGGAGTTACGAGAGTTGAGACTCAGTGGAGCCTGAGCAAGAAATTGCAGTTTCTGCTCAGAAAGAAAATAGCTTACACACTGAAGGAAATTAAGGATCTAGCTCATATGTACCATTAACAAATGGGAAAACTTGTATGGGAATAGATCTTGAGGGTGTTGTATTGTGGGCTGCAAAATATAAGGCTGAATTGTGGAGAATTCATTAATATGAGAGCATTAACCCACGTCTTGGAATTCAGCGTCTTACTAAGATAAGCTGTTGGATGGCTCATCGACGCTTGGACATGATATAATGTCTCTGGCAACTACCAGTAGAGGAGTCCCAGCACAGGTAATCAGCACTCTAGACCAAAGCCACAACTTCTGAAGTGGGGACTTACTTTCTGTTTGAAATAGAGTTCTTAGGAGACTAACAGGCTTTAGTGAAATTGAACACCTGACCATGGGAAAAGTGGCCACATAGGGAGAGCTTCTCTCATGAGAGAAGCTTGTCATCTTGTCAGTTGTGCTAAATCATAAGGTTGGGCAGATATAGCTTCAACCAATTGTGAGAAGGAAATAATATATTTGTAATTGGGCCAAGCAGGCCCAGTAGGCACAATAAATTGCATGGGCCTTTGGTGTAAACTCCCATGCACGTATGTCTCACTCAGCTCACAACTCATAATAGAGATTTTCCTAGAATCAGCTGACAGAAGAGAAAAATCCTGGGCTTGGGTCACAGATAAGTTGTCTCAGTATGGTTTATGCTTGCCTGAAATTGACTGCTACTACACTGCTCCCCAGTCAAGGGTAGCACTAAGAGTGTTGTGAAAGGAAATCATCCCACTGTGCAAAAATGGCATTTGGTCGTTATGTTTGTATAGATGAAGAAATTTCCTGATGTAGAATTTTACATGGCCCCGTGAACAGTAGGAAATGGCTTAGCTAGTCGGTCTGGAGATTGGAGGGAACAAGGCAGGATGATCTGAGAAAAATAGATCCGTGGAAGAGAGCAAGGATGGACCAAGCAAGATGGTACAAACTGTAAAGATCTTTGTGTCTTAGAACAGAGACTGTTCACGGTGGAGGAGATGTTAAACACTCAAATGGATTGGATCTCATTCTGTAGATGTCAACCATTCTCTGTCTTTGGGCACTCTATGCTGGCACAACACAGCCAGGAATGGAGTGGCCATAGTGACAGGGTTAGGGCACAACGCTATGAACTCTCTCTCACTAAGGCTGATCTAGATCCTAGTACTGTTCAACAATCTCTCTGCCAGGAGCAGGAATCGATGTTAAGCCCTGGACTTAGCACCATTCTTCAAGAAGACTGCCAACCACTTGGGAGTAGGTTAACTAAATGCAACCTTTATAAGGAGGTATGACAACAGGCAAAGGACAATAGGATTTATGAGTTTTACCATATGCCTCATCTTCCTGAAGCAGCCAGCCCAATAGAATGTTAGAATGGCTGATTAAAAGGTTAGCTTAGGCACAGACTCAGGGACAAAACCACCTAGCCTTGGGAGACCACCCCCTAGAATGAGGCATGAATGCTGAGCCAATAATCAATGGTGTATTAGAAATTTAAATAAGATGTGTAGTCAGTGAAAGACTTGAGTCCTGGATGTCTCACCAGCGTTGTTTAGGAAGGTCAACTATCTTCACCTTCCTTGCCTGCAGATCAAAATTCTTTCTATTGTAAAATGTAATCATTCATTAACGAAGCTATTCTTAAAAATTTAGTGTTTTTGATTATCAACTTTGTGAAAGGAGAAATAAGCAATAACGTCTTATTCCTGAAGAAATTTCTTTTGACATACAAAAGAAAGTAAAACATTTTGTAGAATTTAAACCACACTGAAAGACATAAAACGGAAAAGAAAAAAATATTTCCTTCTTAACCCAATCCTTTTCCTAAAAGGCAATCCCTTAACAGTGTCTAACAGCTTGTGCATTTTCTATCAGAAAAATTATGCATATCAATATTCCTAGTGGTGTATGTGTCTTTTAAGAAAAAATTTAATAAGGAAACAGTTATACCACATACTGTTCTGTATCTTGCCCTTTTAGTCTATTGTATCTAGGAGATATTACTATGTCAGTGAATTTATTTTCACAAAACTGCATAATATTTTATTGCATGTTATATCATAATTTATTAAGTCAATTCCTATGAATAGACATTTAGGCTATTTTGTGTGTGGTTTTTTTCAGTTCTACAATCAGCATCCTTATACAAATATATTAATTTGTAATTTTTAAATCAAAGAGTATGCAAATTTTAAAATTTGGTAGGTATTGACTAATTGCCTATCCAACAAGTTGTCATCAGTTTATCTTTTTAAATTGTCTCTTCAACCACACCATTGCCAGTATAGGGATACGAGAAAAAAAGGATGTCATTTTGACCAGTATATGCTTACTGGATATTTCTTACTGGCCTTTCTTCCCCCCCTCTTCCCCTCCTTCCCTCCTTCCTCCTTCCATCTCTCCTTCCCTGCCTCTCTTCCTTCCTGGCATCCTTCTGTCCTTTGAAGTTAAACAGTCTGTTAATAGATAGTCTTTGCACACTGACATTTGGCAGGTCATTCTTTTATTAAGTTAAATAAGTTGTATAAATTTGAAAAACTATCTTTTATTATTTATATGTGCTATAAATATTTTCGCCCTAACTGACCCGTTTTCTAAGTTTGTTCATGGCATTTTTGCTGCATTGAAAAAAAAACTTTAGTGATGGATAATTGATGTATAATAAACTGCCCATATTTAAAATATACA
The DNA here is from genome assembly GCF_029289425.2 of Pan paniscus. Lineage (NCBI taxonomy): Eukaryota > Metazoa > Chordata > Mammalia > Primates > Hominidae > Pan > Pan paniscus. The sequence continues at coordinate 113,552,942 of NC_073253.2, read as the reverse complement.
ATTTGCTAAGTTTTGGCTTATCTGGACATCCATGAAACTATCACCACAGTAAAGATAACAAACACTTTCACCACCTCCAAAAGTTTCCTCTTGACCCTCAGTAATCTCTCCCTTTATTCACCCCGTCCCCAGATAGTCACTGATAGACTTGCTATCACTATAGATCAGTTGATATGTATATTAGTCCATTCCCACACTGCTAATAAAGACATACTTGAGACTGGGTAGTTTATAAAGGAAAGAGGTTTAATTGACTCACAGTTCCACAGAGCTGGGGAGGCCTCAGGAAACTTAAAATTATGGTGGAAGGGGAAGCAAACATGTCCTTTTTCACATGATGGCTGGGAGAAGTACTGAGCAAGAGGGGGAAAAGCCCCTTATAAGACCATCAGATCTCATGGAACTCACTCACTATCATGAGAATAGCATGTGGGTAACCGCTCCCATGATTAAATTACCTCCCACTGGGTTGTTCCCATGATACGTGGGGATTGTGGGAAGTATAATTCAAGGTGAGATTTGGGTGGGGACAGAGCTAAACCATATCAATATGTTCTAGTGGAATCATACTCTATGTACTGTTTTGTGTCTGACTTTTTTCATTCAGTGTAATAGTTTTGAGCTTCATCCTTATTATGGAACATATCAATAGATGTATTGATTGTATATAGTATTGTTCTATATAGATATGCCATAATTTGTTTATCCATTTACCTATTGATGAACATTTGGGTTGTTTCCAGTTTTTAGCTATTTCACATAAAACTGCTGTAAACATTCTCATGAAAGTCTTTGCGTAAACAAGTGTTTTCATTTATCCCGGGAAAATACCTCAAAATGAGTATTTGACTAGATCATATATTAGGTTTATGTTTGACATTTTATGACAGTATCAAACAGTTTTCAAAAGTCTAGGAAATACCAATCTGAATTTTCATCAGCAGTGTACGAGAGTTGTAGCTGCTTCACATCTCACCAACACTCGATATGGACAGTCTTTTTAGTTTAGCCATTCTAACAAATATGTAGAGGTTATCTCACTGCAGTTTTAATTTGCATTTTTCTGTGATGACAAGTAACATTGAATATCCTTTCATGTGCTTATTGACCAATCATATATCATCTCTGGTAAAATATCTGTCCAAATATTTTAAAAATTATTTTTTCTTTTAGTGAGTTTTAAGCATACTTTACATATTCTGAATACAAGTGATTTGTTTTACATATTTGTTGTAAATATTTTCTCCAAGTCTGTGGCTCCCCTTTCTTAGTGGTGTTTTTTGATGACCAAAAATTTGTAAATTTTGATGAAATGCATACTATAACTTTTTAAAATGTTTTATGCTTTCTGTGTTCTGCTAAGAATTGTTTTTCCCAATGGCACAAAGATTTTGTTTCTAGAAATTTTGTAGTTTGGATTTTATATATGTATTCTATATATCTATGTCTATACATTTCTAGGTTCCATTTCAGGTTAATATTTTTAATATGATATTAGACAAGCATTGATGCTCATTTTTCTTCTTCCAGGTATTTAGTTGATTCAGCATAATTTGCTAAAAGACTTTCATTTTCCTATTGACCTACCTTGACACCTTTATCAAGAATCCATTGAACATGAAAGTGTGGGCTTAATTCTGGACTCTACTCCAATGATCTAAATATTTAGCCGTTTGCTAATACCAACTATCTTGATTACTATAGCTTATACTGAGTCTTGAAATCAGGTAGGATAAATCCTCCAACTTTGTTCTTGTTTTTAAAAAATCACTTAGGTTATTCCAAGATCTTCTGCATTCCTATATAAATTTTAGAATCAGTTGTAAATTTCTATAAAAAGTCTTTGGAATGTTGATGAGATTGGCTACATTTTTTAAAAATTTTATTATTATACTTTAAGTTTTAGGGTACATGTGCACAATGTGCAGGTTTGTTACATATGTATACATGTGCCATGTTGGTGTGCTGTACCCTTTAACTCATCATTTAGCATTAGGTATATCTCCTAATGCTATCCCTCCTTATGTTGGCAACTTTGCTTTTTTTTATTATTGCATTGTATGATATGTACCCCTTATCATTGATGAAAAAAATCCTCTCTTCTCCTTTTGAGTTGAAATGCATTATCAATTGAGTTCTTGTATGTACTTATCTCCCTCCACATCTGGGAAAGTTCTGGTCCCCAAATCTTTGAATGTTTGAAAATACTATGTAATTTATAATAACCATTTTTTATATGATGGCATACTTAAAATTAATTTTTGACTTATTACATTGCATTTTGCTTGACAGATGTACTAGTGTTTCACACATGTACTAGTTTGAGTATTAAGACCTCATTGCTATTCAGCAAATAATTTTCTTCTTCTTACATATAGACACACCTTGTGATTTATGCACTGATGTGGTACAGCCTTTGTTACATCACAGGCACAAGTAATGGCTAGTAGTTCCCTTTGTATCAATATAATCCCTTTATATCAATATTGCCTGTATTGGTACCAACAGAGTGTAGGAAAGCATTTTAGATAATTCCTGAAATTATGTTACTTGACGCCCAAGCCACCTACCAAGACTAAGATTTACAGTAGGATAAAGAAAATCATTGTGTAAAGGTCATGCGTCATATAGTCAGGTGCAGATCAGGCTGTATACCACAGCCTGATCGTAAATGAATCACACGTAGTGTTTTTAGTTAATTAATGTTTGCTGAAAGGCTAAGGAATGTTTTATGTAGGTAGTTTCACTTAGAATATTTGGATATTAGTGCTAAAAGGGAAAAGGACATTATAATTTCTAAGCTTCTATAGTTGTAGGCACCATGCCAGGTACTTTAGTGGCATACTTCATTTAATCTTTACAACAAATCTATAAAATGGCAATATTAGCAACATTTTACAGACAAGTTACAGGCTAAAAGATGCACAGTAAGAAAAATGCCCAAGGTCCCAACAAGATTTTAGCTTGGACTAGAATCTGCACCTCCACACTCTATTAGTATTCTAGCTGCCTTAGAGGACATCTAGAACAACCTATTTTTATTACTATAAAGGAATAAGCTCGGGGGAGTTGTTTCTTGCACAATTTTGTGGAGCAAATTCATGGCAGATACAGGAGAGAAACTCATTTTTTTTGTTCTTAGTTCCTTATATTTTCACATTGTCTATTTTGCCTAGGCTATTATGGGATAGACTCACTGCCTGATTTTGAACCAAGTTTCATTTACTGGATATGTGATTTTGGAAATACATAAAATGGAGATATAAGCAGAATCTACCTCTTTGTGATCCTGGAACTAAGTATAAGAGCTTGTACACATAGTAAGGGCTCAGTAATAAACAAATTATAGCACTGATGGCAAGCCTACGATCACATTCTACTCCCTCACTTATCAATCATCACTGGAATGAATCAGCTCACACTCTTTAATACACCAGTATGAATTCACTTTATTGAAATTTTCATGAAATATTTTTATACTTTACATCTTATTTATCATTCTATCAATTTGCAAGATAAAATGAGAAGATTAAAGTGAGAAGCATTATTTAGAACCTGAGTTAATAAAAAGGGAGTATAGGTAAGCATTTTAGAGAACTCCTGAAATCATGTTACTTGACACAAAGCCAACTACCAACTCTAAGGTTTACAGCAGGATAAAGAAAATCATTGTGTAAAGATCATGCCTCATATAGACAGGTGCAGATATACTTAGAGTCACATACTTACAACTGTGTAGAGAATGGCAAAATAGTAAGTTACTATGGGATACTAGCACAGAGTCTAGGAGAATTCATGTATAAAGCAGTAGTACTAGAAGAAAACAGATGTTACTATTCATATGTGTATAAGGATAAGAGCCAATCTGCTCCATATTCTTAGGAAACTTAGAAAATACTCTAAGCTGAGGTTTAGAGGAACTGCTTTTGAATCTTGACCTTGATGCTAACTACTTTTATTACTTTGGGAAAGTATTTAAACCTATGTTGTCCAATACAGTAGTCACCAGTCACATGAGAATATTTATTATACATTAAACTGAAGTAAAATAAAAAGTCAATTTCTCAGTTGCCTGTATAGATGTATCACATTATGCCACCATACAGAAAGTGCTCCTTAAGGCACATAGATAATGGCTACTATGCTAAACGGTACAGAATATCATTTCCATCACTGGAGAAAGCTCTATTTCACAGCACTGAATATCTTTCTGACCTTGATTTCTTCCTCTATAAAATAAGAATGTGGCTTCCTTGATTTCTCCTAGTCCAACATTCTAAGTCTTACATGATGACAACTTACACTGGCGTAGGTAAGCTTAGGTTGTGTTGTATTATAATCTCCATGATGATTCTAGTAACACTTGGGAATATATTTGGAAGAATACTCTTATCACTATACTGCCAATGTTACCAATGATTGCTGCCTTTAGTTGCCTTCTCCTCCTCCTCCTCTTCTTCCTTCTTCCTCCTCCTCCTTTCTTCCTTTTTCACTTTCAAGGTGTATGCTGGGCTATTTATTCTGAACATTAAAGGTGAGCCAGTACATTCCGCAGGCAGCAGATGGCTGGTTTTGCAAAGGTATTATAATCTGCCACTCATAATGTGGTGGTAATCATCAAAACAGGGGGCATTATTTGTGGTAGCAAACAGCCATCAAACCTTAATGGCTTAAAACATCAGGTTTATTTTTCTCCCTTGTTAAATATCCACTGAGGCTGCTGTGGGCTCTGCTTGGCATCATCGTTATGCCTGTATTCAGGATCGCAGAGCAGCTCCTCATATAGCAAAGAAAATAAAAACTGTAGTGATTCTCAGCCTAGCACTTACAGCTTCTTCCTAAAATTGCCAGGTGTCTCTTACGGTAACATTTCTTTGTCCAGGGTGAAGTAATAGCCACATATAACCTCAAGTACCTAGGGAAGAACAATGCTACAATGTCCCAGGAAAGCAAACAGGAAATGATGTGGATTACAAATGACCACCACAATATTAATTGGGTATTGCTCAAATACGAATTTGGTGTTTTAAAAGTCATGTGTTTAAAAGTCAGGAGCAGACATACTTAGAATCACGTACATTAAAGCACACTAACATTCTCTAGAGCTACCCATGGGACCAACTAGGGAAGAACAAAACTTCAGGTGCAATAGCTGAGTGACACCAGCTGCACTGAACTGCAGACTTCAAGCCCATTTTCCTGAAAATTGTTGGTATGCAGAAATGCTCCACCAGGTCTGCCAGATTTCTTTCCTCTTTTCAAGAGAAGCTGGACTAGATAGAGAGTGTGAGAGAGAGAGGGAGATCTATGACAAAGCTAAGTATTTTAGATTGGTTTCAGTGGTTTTAGGAACTACCTAAGGGAACAGACAAAGTTGCTCTCCCATATTCTTGCAACCTGATAACGTAAATTTTATGGAATTCACATCATAATTCCTTTCTCCATTTGGTTAGAAACTGGAAAAAGAGATCAGTAATCTGAGAGGAGATGTAGGTTTCACAGAAATATTGATACCCTAGACACAGATTTTAGAGCTGTGCTAGGACAATAAAGCGCCAGTTTATAGAAAAATCGTGACCCTGTGCAGTTTCTTGAAAGGTGGGGTAGTTAATAGATTGCAAGCTTTGACTTTGGTATTAGACAGATTTGGGCTTAAATTGTGCTCTGCTAGTTACTAACTGTGCCACCTGATCTGATCACTGGAACTTCTTTGCCTCAGTTTCTTCTTCCATAAAATCAGAATAATAAATAATGATATTTACTTCATAGAACTTTTGGGAAGGTTACATTAGATAATACATATAAAGTGCCTAGTATTTTAAATTTCTGAGATACTTATTATGCTCTGACTTCTTCTCTAGCTCTACCCTCCCACATGCGATACTTCTAGAACAAAAACATGTAATCCCACAGCTTTTACTGAAAAGGTGCTCAATGTACAGCAAAAGAAGTTGCTGAATTTATCACTTCTTATTTTTTTTTCTGATTAGATCTTAAGTATATGTAGCTTTGTGCTTCTGAAATCAGGAACCCAGGAAAAGATGACTTTAGGGGGATTTTTGTCGTGGACTTGTTTTGTATGAATGTGTTAGTTTTAAAATTACATTGATATTAATCAGAGGGAATTTTTATTTTGTTGCACGTCTGGTAAGAACCAGAAACAGCTGCTTAGAGTTTTCAGTACCATTGATGTGAATCCAATTGGCATACATAACTAAGGCCAGAAAAATTTTTCTTCAAACTCTGTCTTCATAGAAAATTTGACACCTGTTGGAAATAGCAAAAGCAAATATTTCTTGAAATTTATTGAGGTTGTATTTGTCTTGTGAAAAATTTGGAGACCTGTGGGGACCAATGCTAACTGAAATCATTTCAACTATTTAAGACTTTGAAAACCCTCTGAAATTTAAGCTACTGTGTCATCATTTTATTGGGTGTTTATGTTATCAATTTTAGGGATCGGAGTTGATCATTGTGTAATTGAGTATCCAGAAAATAATTAAATATGTCATAACTATGATCCCAGGCAAAGTTTATTTTCACTGGAAAAGATTCATTGTATATGTTGGATTATACTCCAGTAAAATTCTTCAAATGTCTGTTACATACACTGTATGATTCTGGAAACTACTTGCTTTGAAGATGACTTTGAGTTCTTGTATTTTTTTTTTCAATCATGAACACTCTACTCATCTGTTAAAACATTTGGCTTTTATTATATTCATTTTGTCTCTGGAAAAAACCTACTTTGTTTCTCAAAGGCAAAATTGTGCTTTTTTTTTTTTTTTTTTTACTGCTTCAAGTATATCCTGTCATAAATGCTAAGTATTAAATTCAAAAGGAACATACACTTTTAGAATCAAGTAGAGTTTTAGTTGTACTCTGTTGGAACTGTTGTACCAAGACAAAATTCATTTGCATAAAAGTCTTTTATGCAAGGACAATATGTTCTCAAAGTGTCTTACTGTGTTTTCCCCCAATTTTAAAATTATACTTGTTCATTTTAAATGTGTAGATGTATGTGACATTACCTTACCCTGTAGAAATAACACTATTAATTTTTTGAAATATTGCCTTTTTTATCTTTTGCCATGCACATAGCAGCATAAAAGTTATGGTCCCAAATTAATACAAATTACTTATAACACAACTTTAAATGGGGCATTTTTTATGTGGCCAAATTTTATTCTAGTTTTTCAAATATCTAGATTTCTAGTTACAAAAGACAATTTCTGGAAGACACTTTAATCCCTGCTTGACTGTTCAGGGATAAAAATTGATACACTTTATTTGCCTTTTACTTGTATTTTCTCACTTGAACTGACTAGTTGTGGCTTACTAGGGGTTGAGCAGAGAGAAGAGAAGACACTGAATGTCACATAAGTCAGTTTGCTGCTGTTTAGAGGCCAGAAACTGGGGGGATGGAGGACAGATATTAGACAGCAATTGAACAGTTTAATATAAAAGTAGGTGACAGCATTAAAAAAAAAAGAAATGTCTGTAATGTATCTGCATTTTTTCTAAATTGGACAATCACTTTAAATTCCTAATATACCATTAAAATACGAACCATATTTTAATTGAAAGCAATACAGTTAACCATGTTAAAAACGTAGTCTTGAATCCAAATTTGTTCAATATTTATATTATAGCTTTCCTGGAAAAAGTTGTACTTAGGGAGGTTTGGTTTTTCTTCACCAGGGTGCTTATTTCTTGTTCACAATTTTCTAGATTCTGTTCCCATATTCCCTGTATATCAGTGTATTTTTAAAGTATTCCAGTGCATATCACCTTACCTGGATTTCTACCATTATCTAAAAGGAACTTTACCTTCCTTTTGGAATCAAACAGGTGGCTCTGTATTTAAATCATCATAAGAAGGAGATTATTACCTTTGTCTGTTGCTTAGAAATCCGTGGAGTCCAACATGACCCAAAGAAAATAAAACCTAGAGAGGATGGCATAACACTGGACAAGAATTCACTGAACTTATTGAGGGAATAAGACAGCATCTTCCTGTTGTCCCTAGTGTGTGAATACACTATTCACACTTTCATGCTTTTCTGTGTTGGGTAGAGTAGCCTTTTCAGTTTGCTACCCTGAGTTGCTAAACTGTTGGCTTGGCATAAAGTAAGTACATGTAGGAAACTTCATTTGATTGCTTGACTAATATCAGGACCTTGTCTTAGTAGAGTCACAAACAAGACCAATTCTTTCAATGTCTATGGTCAGTAGGAGGCTCAGAAATGAAGACTGCAATTAAATTTATAATATTCAAATCTGTTTCATCGTCTCGTGGTAGAAACATCTCCTTGCTGCCTGCTGGGCAATCTTCCCAGTTCCTCTGCTTGATTTTCAAATGGCTAAAGCTAGGAATGATTTTGCTTTGACAATCAGCTAATGAGCCCTTGAGTCATCTTTCCAGCTGCCTTACACTCAGTGGAAGTGATCAAAATACCTAAAGAAGATTCACTTATCCAAAGGGTCTTAAGATTTCTACTTTATGTAGGTTACTTTGAAATGGATATGGCTGTTCCCTACTCTCTACTTCCATATAGCATCTCCAAATAGGTAGTAAACTCCCTTTAACTTTCTATCTCTTATTTTATGCATCCCCCATAGTTCAATGAATTCCTGCAAAATGAACACATGCATTTCTTAAGGAGTTCTTAGCTAAAGAAGAGATCTATAAATTAAGATGCATGGTGTTCATCTGGAAAAGCACAAGAAGCCATCCCTAAAGGAAAACTGGAGCAAAGATAGGAAGCCAGAAAGGTCTGCAGTACCTTCAAGTAACAAAACGTAGACCATTTTGACCAATGGTAGAAGTTGTTCAGGGATAAAAAGAAGACTGGAGGCTTTGGTTTACTGTATATTTGCACAGTTTCTGTTTTAACTTTATTATTTAGTAAAATTTTCCAGTATTGGCTTTTACATTTTACCATTACTACCAGAATATTAGAAAGATATATTACACAAAGGAAGCCCACGTAAGCCTAGAGTCCATGTGGTCTAATGTTAGTATGGATCCAAAATAATAGCAGTTCAGTAAGCAAAACGAAATACATGTATTTCATTATATATATATATATATATATATATATATATATATATATCCAAAGTATGGCAACATCTATTTTAAAAAACAACAGATTATTACATTAATGCTCAAAGCTATTACTTAAAATTTATACAGAATTTATTGCAGACACTCTTAGAGTAGGAAAAGAATTCCTTGTCGCCCTCACGTTGCCTCCTAAGCTGAGCCAATAGAGCTGCTGTCTCCCTCCCAAGCCCCTAACCTTTGCTTTTTATTATGTAGATCTTCTTAACCTCTGTGGATATTAAGGCTTCCTTTTTCCCCTGCATTTCTTGAATCTGTTCCAGCAAAAGTATCCTTACTCCTTAGCAGGGAAAAGGCAGAAAAAGCAATCACTTTTGTGTTCTCTCTTGCCACACAAACAATTGCTAATTAAGAATAACATGGTATAATGGGAAAAAAACATGATATTTGATATCAGCAAACCAGAGCTCAAGCCAGAATTCTAATTCTGACTAGCTGGGTTAACTTGGGCAAATAAATTAATCACTAATAACTGGGCTTCTCGTCTTTTAAATGGGGATGATAATTACATTAATTTCTTAATAAGGAGTGTGTATGTGTGTATGTGAGTGTGTGAGTGCGTTTAACTGCAAGAGCTATATGAAAGTTATTAGTGATTTCTCATGCAGGAAGAAAATTATGTTCTCATTTTCCTAGGAGATCCTATTCTCACATTTCCAGTGTTTTCTGTAGCACTCCTACTCAGCCCTGGAAGAATAAAAGAGGGCTCAGAACTGCCTGAACATTTCCCTTTTCCAGCCCCTCTCTAACACTTTGCTCTTTGGTTCCCTTTTCTTGTCCAAGGCATGTCACCTAATTTAATGCCTATTTTTCTTCTTTGTAATACTGTCTTTATATCTTCTCTTGAGATGTCTTCACATCTTCTCTTGAGATGTCTTCACATTGTCTCTTTTACGTTAGGGACTATTTTATTTATAAGCATATTTTACCCCTGAAAACTTAACCTGATACTGTTGCTTTTCTTTCAGCATAATCTAACATAGTTTAAATCAAAGATTGATAAAAGCAAAACCAATGCAAAACAAAACAAAAAAAAACAGAAAAATCTATGAGCTTCTCTTATAAAAAATACTACCAGAAGTGCTTGGAATATACAATTTACTGCTTTCCATCCATTGTATGGTGAAGGGCCATTTAGGCATGAAGAATTAGGTTTTAAAGTGACATGGTATACCCTCATGCCCTCTGACATCCATATTAACAAGGTCAAAAATCAAACTAGTGACCAGGCAATGCTTGTAACAGGGCTAAAAGTGATTTGGTCTCTGACCTTATGCATTAATTGTTATTAACTGTCTTAGTCATAGTTTTAGTTATTGATATTTCTCAAGGAAAAGATCCATTATGAGTCAATAAAATGGCTAAATCCATAACTTTGATGTCATTATTCTTTAGTAATTGATATTCTAATTTATGTACTACTTTAGTTAAGGAAATTAACTGATGAGTCGATTTGTTTTAGACAAATAATTGTAAAGCACAGATGTGTAGCAAGACTTTTGAATTAAAAAGAATATTACTTCACTTCAACTCCTTTTGAGACTTGGCATTTTATTAACATTGTAGATGCAAAATCCTATTACATGAGATTACCAAGATATAAGCCACATTAAGTGAATGGTAGCTGCTGACTAGGTCTTGAGGACCTATGCATTAGGCACATGGAGAATAGCAAAGCAGAGTCATTCACGGAGCCTCATTTCTTCTCGTAATTTGTGGAATGGCTTTCTTTAGGCTGTCTGCACATGGGATATGATTGGCAGGGCAAGAGGACAGGGAGCTGCATGAAGCTCTTATCTGCCTGCTAAGACAGTTCTCAGCTTGATGGTAATTCTCTTCTGAAAATATGCCTGCCTTCTATCCACGTAATGAGAATGCTGTGGCTTTCAGGACTGGCTGTCAAGGGTGTTGGTGGGGAACTCCCAGACATTCATACCACTTTTTATTCATTAACCTACTGCAAAGTGGTCACTACACTGAATGTGTATTTTAGTTGGGTTGTTCCTGATATAGTTCTGGAAATAGTCTTTATACTACCTTACTATTTCATTCCTTCCCCAAATCATTGACTTTGGAGTCAGTATGACTTGTTTTCTAGATCAACCTCTTAATAGTTGTGTGCCCTAGGAGATACTGCTCAAATTCTCTGAGCCCAGTTTACTTATTTTTTAAAATAGCACTCTTACCTACTTGGTGTTACTGTATTAGTCTGTTCTCTGCTATGAAGATACTACCTGAGACTGGGGAGCTTATAAAGAAGGGAGGTTTCATTGACTTTGCTCTGCATGGCTGGGGAGGCCTCAGGAAACTTACAGTCATGGTGGAAGGGGAAGAAGGCATGTCTTACATGGCAGCAGGCAAGAGAGAGCATGTGAAGGAGGAGCTGTCAAACACTTATAAAACTATCAGGTCTCTTAAGAACTCACTATCATGAGTGATATCATTATGAGGGGGAACTGCCCCATAATCCAATTGCCTCTCTTTGGGTCCCTCCCTCTGGGGATTATGGGGATTGCAATTCAAGATGAGATTTGACTGGGGACACAGCCAAAATATCTCTCTCTCTCTCTGTGTGTGTGTGTGTGTGTGTGTGTGTGTGTGTATTTATGTATGTTAAATAAGATAACAAGTCTAAGTTAGAGCCTGACATGCAGGAGGTTTCAATATGTGCAGTCCTTTTCCATTTCTAATGAATCTCATCTTTAGTGAGTGGTTTGATTTAACCCTGCAAAACTGTTTATAACTCAATTGCTTTAAGCAAAGAGTGTATTTTCTAGGATACAGCATCATGAATAACAGGATATCTGAATCAACGATTACTTATACAAGATTAGAAAGGGACAGACTCAGAGCTGAGAGGAAATAGATTAATTTCAGCTTCAATTTCTCTAACTGTATTGGTGTGACATAGTATAAATGGGCTACCAAAGGTAAAAATTAAGTATTTGTGTTGAGAGACAGATTTTAAACTGCATCTTTCTCTGTCTCATTAGGTGTCATCTCCTTCTGCACACCCTACCAAAGTCAGTTTTGGTTCTAGATGTTTGGCTGACTTTGTTTTTTGGGGACTGAGCTTTTCTCTTTAATGAGGAGCATTTCTTCCAAGTTTTAAGAATCTGAAGTGAGATATAGAGAGCTAAAATATCTCAAAGAAGGGTGATGAAAATGAAGAATAAGTAGATCTATAAAGACATGCTAAAGAAATTCCAATTATTGAATCCCAAGAGTTTGAGGGTGATAGGGAGCTGTAATAAGCTTACAACAGATGATACACATGTGCCAGGATGTGGGTACGTGTTTGTGACTCCACTTCAAGGGAAAGGGAAAGAGAAAGAGGCTTCATTTCAATACTAACAATAGGTTGGATGATGCAACTTTAAGATGTATTCTTGTCTGTAATGGTTGGCAGATACTGGAATTCAGCTAATAAATGAGAGATTTTCTGTGAAAATTATTTTTCAAAAGAATTATGTTCCCCTGTCCCATCACCACCAGCACTTCAAAGGCATGCAGTGAGGCCAGTAGCCCTACGCCTGCCAGTGTGCCACCCTTGCCTCTGCCACCACCACCTGTATAAGCAAGCAGGAATGCGGCAGCTATATTCCATTGGTACCCAACCCCAGCTGACAGGTGTACCCCGCTGTGCTGCCACTACTTACACACCAAAGAGCATGAATCCTGACCCCAACAAAGTGCTTTGCTTTGGCACCACTCATCGGAGTGCCAGGGCCAGCGGTCTGGGAACACCTCGCTGCCTGCTTCCCATTCCAGCAGGAAAGGGAAGGCTGCCCCAATGCAGCAGGTACTTAATCTTGAGGTGCTAAAGAACAAAGCCAGGGGCTCAATACCAACCTCCCAGAGTTAAAGGATGCAGCCCAGGATTGCAGAGCTGAGCTTTGCCCCTCTAAAATCTTCCAGAAACAAAGCCAGTTGACTGAACCCACCTTATACCACAAGAAAACCCCAAGGGCATAAAAAAAGATAAAAGCACATAAAACAAAAACAAACAAACAAAAAACCATCCAAAGGACAAAAGGACAGCAACTTCAAAGACTGAAGGAACATCAATCCACACAGATGAGAGAGAACAAGGGCAAGAACTCTAGCAACTCAAAAAGCCAGAGTGTCTTCTTACCTCCAAACAACTACACTAGTACCCCAGCAATGATGGTTCTTAGCCTGGCTGAAATGGTTGAAATGACAGAAATGGAACTCACAGTATGGAGAGAAATGAAGATCCTTGAGATTCAGGAGAAATTCAGAACCCAATCCAAAGATTATCAGGAATAGAAGAAAATGATACAGGAGATGAAAGACAAAATGGCCATTTTAAGAAAGAGCCAAACTGATCTGATAGAGCTGAAACACTCATTTCAAGAATTTTGGAATACAATCTCAAGTATTAAGAGCAGAATCACCCAAGCTGAGGAAAGAATCTCAGAACTTGAAGACCAGTTCTCTGAAATAACTCGACAAAAATAAAGTAAAAAGATGAAAGAAGAATGAACAAAACCTCCAAATCTATGTCTCATTAACATCCCTGAAAGACAGGGAGGGAAAGCAAGTAACTTGAAAAACATATTTGAGGATATTGTTCATAAAAGTTTCCCCAACTTCATTAGAGAAGACAGCATTCAAATTTAGGAAATGCAGAGAACCCCTTGAGATACTATACAAGACGACCATCCCCAAGACACATAGTCATCAGATTCTCCGAGGTTGAAATGAAAGAAAAAAATGTTCACGGCAGCTAGAGAGAAGGAGAGGGTCACTCACAAAGAGGGCCCCATCAGGCTAACAGTGGACAATTCAGCAGAAACTCTCAAGACAGAAAAGATTGGAGAGCCTATACTGAGCATACTTAAAGAAAAGAAATTATAACCAAGAATTTCTTATTCAGCCAAAGTAAGCTTCATAAGCAAAGAAGAAATAAAATTAATTTCAGACAAGCAAATACTAAGAGAATTTGCTACCACCAGACCTGTCTTATAAGAGGTCTTGTAGGGACTGCTAAATATAGAAATGAAAGACCAATACCAGTCACCACAAAAACACACTTAAGTACATAGACCAATGACACTATAAAGCAACCACACAAGCAGGTCTGCATAATTATCAGCTAACAACACAATGGCAGGGTCAAATCTGCACATATCAATATTAACCTTGAATGTAAATGGGCTAAATACCCCAGTTAAAAAACACAGAGTGGGAAGTTGGATAAAGAAACAAGATCGAATGGTATACTATCTTTGAGAGATCCATCTCATATGCAATGAGTTCCATAGGCTCAAAGTAAAAGGATGGAGAGAAATCTAAGCAAATAGAAAACAAAAAGGTGGGTTTGTTATTCTAATTTCACACAAAACAGATTTCAAGCCAACAAAGATCAAAAAAGACAAATAAAGGGCATTACATATTGGGAAAGGATTCAATCCAACAAGAAGACCTAACTATTCAAATATATGTGTATCCAACACAGGAGCACCCAGATTTATAAAGCTAGTTCTTAGAGGCTTATGTAGAGACTTAGATAACCATGCAATAATAGTGGGAGACTTCAACACCATACTGACAGTATTAGACAGATCATCAAGGCAGAAAACTAACAAAGATATTCAGAACCTGAACTTGATACTTGATCAAATGAACATAATATGTATCTACAGAATTCTTAACAGAATATACATTCTTCTCATCTGCACATGACACATACTCTAAAATCAACCTTATTATTGGCCATAAAACAATCCTTAGCAAATTCAAATAAAACAAAATCATACCAACCACCCCCTGAGATTACAGTGCAGTAAAAATAGAAATAAATACTAAGAACATTGCTCAAAACCTTACAATTAGATAGAAATTAAGCTACCTGTTCCTGAATGTCTTTTGGGTAAACAATGAAATTAAGGCAGAAATAAAAAAAATTCTTTGAAATTAGTGAGAAGAAAGATACAACATACCAGAATCTCTGGGATACAACTAAAGCAGTGTTAAGAATGAAGTTTATAATGCTAAATAGCCACATCAAAAATTAGATCTCAAATTAAGATCACACCTAGAGGAACTAAAGAAACAAGCTCAAACTGACCCCAAAGCTAGCAAAAGACAAGAAACAAGCAGTTAGAGCTGAACTGAAGGAAATTGAGACACAAAAAACCATACAAAAGATCCATAAGTCCAATACTTCTCTGAAAGAATGCATAAGGTAAATAGACTGCTAGCTAGACTAATAAAGAGAAGATCCCAATAAACACAGTCAGAAATGACAAAGGAGACATTACCATCGACCTCACAGAAATACAAAAACCTTCCAAAACTGCTATGAACACCTCTATGTACACAAGCTAGGAATCCTACAAAAAAT
This sequence comes from Pan paniscus, assembly GCF_029289425.2. Taxonomy (NCBI): domain Eukaryota; kingdom Metazoa; phylum Chordata; class Mammalia; order Primates; family Hominidae; genus Pan; species Pan paniscus. Next base: position 113,537,448 of record NC_073253.2, on the reverse strand, counting down.
AGATAAATTCCTAGACATATAAAACCTTCCAAAATTGAACCAGGAAAAAGTTGAATTCTTGAACAGAGCAATAGTGAGTTCTGAAAAATGAATCAGTAATAAAAAACCCTACCAACAAAAAAAGCCCAGGACCCGGAAATTTACAGCTGAATTCTAGCAGACATACAAAGAAGAGTTGGTACAATTTTTACTGAAACTATTCCAAAAATTTAGCAGGAACTTTTCCCTAACTCATTCTTTGAGACCAGCATCATCCTGATACCAAAACCTGTCAGAGGTACAACTAAAAGAAGAAAACTAAAGGTCAACATTCTTTATGAACATAGATGTAAAAATCCTCAACAAAATACTTGCAAACCAAATTCAGGAGCACATCAAAAAACTAATCTGTCATAATCAAGTAGGCTTTATTCCTGGGATGCAAGGTTGGTTGAACATATACAGATCAATAAATGTGATTCATTGTATAAATAGAACTAAAAGAAAAACAAATGATTATCTCAATAGAAGCAGAAAAGGCTTTTGATGAAATTCAACATCTTTTGTATGAAAATAAATTAGGCCTTGAAGGGAAATACTTCAAAATAATAAGTGTCATCTATGGCAAGCCCACAGCAACATCATACTAAACAGGCAAAAGCTGGAAGCATTCCCCTTCCAGAACAAGATGAGGATGCCCTCTCTCACCATTCCTTTTCAGGGTAGTACTGGATGTTGAAGCCAGAGTGATCAGGCAAGAGAAAGAAATGAAAGGCATCCAAGTAGGAAGAGAGGGAGTCAAACTATCTCTGTTTGCAGACAATATGATTCTATATCAAGAAAACCCCATAGTCTCTGCCCTAAAGCTCCTTGATCCGATAAACAACCTCAGCAGTTTCAAGATACAAAATCAATGCAGAAAAATCAGTAGCACTTATATACACAAACAATATCCAAGCTGAGAGCCGAATCAAGATCACAATTCCATTCACAATTGCCACAAAAAGAATAAAATACCTAGGAGTACAGCTAGCCATGGAGGTGAAAGATCTCTACAATGAGAACGAGATTTGTAGGGATGTCTCAATACAATCTTTCACTGCTCAAAGAAATCAGAGATGACAAATAATGGAAAAACATTCTATGCTCATGGATAGGAAAAAATCAACATTGTTAAATGGCCATACTGTCCAAAGCAATTTACATATTCAGTGCTATTCCTAGCAAACTACCAATGACATTCTTCACAGAATTAGAAAAAAAAAAACTTCTTTAAAATTTGTGAAACAGAGCCAAAATAGGCAAGGCAATCCTAAGCAAAAGAACAACGTGGAGGTATCATACTACCTAATTTCAAAATATACTACAAGGGTACAGTAACCCAAACTGCATGCTACTGGTTCAAAAACAGACACATAAACTCATGGAAAATAGTAACCCAGACATAAGGCTGCACACCTACAACTATCTAATCTTCAACAAAGTCAACACAAGCAACAGGGAAAGGATTCCCTGTTCAATAAATGGTGCTGGGATGATTGGCTAGCCATACACAGATGATTGAAACTGGACCCCTTCCTTAAACCATATAAAAAATCAATGCAAGATGGATTAAAGACTTAAATGTAAAACCTAAAACTATAAAAACCCTGGAAGGCAACCTAGGAAATACCATTCTAGACATAGGACCTGGCAAAGATTTCATGATAAAGATGGCAAAAGTAATTGCAACAAAAATAGAAATTGACAAATGGGATCTAATTAAACTAATGAACTTCTGCACAGCAAAATAAACTATCAACAGAGTAAAGAGATAACCTACAGAAAGGGAGACCATATTTGCAAACTGTGCATCCAACAAAGGTCTAATATCCAGAATCTGTAAGGAACTTAAATCTACAACCAAAAAAACTCTCATTACAAAATGGGCAAAGGAGGGGATAGACACTTCAAAAGAAGGCATACATGCAGCTAATAAGTATATGAAGAAATGCCCAACATCACTAATCATTAGAGAAATGCAAACCAAAAACCATGAGATACTATCTCATACAAGTCAGAAGGGCTATTATTAAAAAGTCATATAGACAATAGATGCTGGTGAGCTTGCGGAGTAAAGGGAATGCTTATACACTGCTGGTGGGAATATAAATTACTTCAGCCATCGTGAGAGGCAGTTTGGCGATTTCTCAGAGAATTTAACAGAACTACCATTCAACCTAGAAATCCCATTATTGGGTATATACTCAAAGGAATATAAATCATTCTGTCATAAAAACATATGCGTACGTATGTTCAGTTGCAGCAGTATTCACAATAACAAAGACATCGAATCAACCTAAATGCCCATCAACGGTAGAAAAGAAAAATGTGGTACATATATACTATTTCATGGTATCATGAAATAGTACACAGCCACAAAAAACAAGATCATGTCCTTTGCAGCAACATGGATGGTGCTGGAGGCCATTATCCTGAGTGAACTAGCACAGGAACAGAAAACCAAATACTGCATATTCTCACTTATAAGTGGGAGCTAAACGTTGTGTATACATGGACACAAAGATGAGAACAATAGATACAAGAAGGCCAGAGGCTGGGAAGGTAGTGAGAATTGAAAACCTACCTATCTGGTACTATGCTTATTACCTACATGGTGAAATAATCTGTACACCAAACCCCCACAACATACAATTTATCCATATTACAAACCTGCACATGTATCCCGAACCTAAAATAAAGGTTAAAAAAACAGAATTTTGTTGAAAAGAAGGCTTACAATTTTTCTGAAGTGCACAGAGTATCTTGCTACGTGGTAAAAAATTTGGCTATTTTCCTCCAGTATGATCTATGGAAGAACCATTTCAGTACGTATTTCAAACTGCACCTTGCTTTCAACTAATTAAATTGCTTATAGTTTTTTTTTTAAGATTTCACTTGATAAAAAGACTGTTCTGATAAAAGTGTTTAAAACTTGCTGATCTCATAGGAGATGGAAACGATGTTCCTACCATTGGCTAAAGGAAATGAAAACTGCAGCTGCTCTTGATGCTGTCCACGTCAGCTCTTCACCACAGTCGTATGAAGTTGGCATTATTATTCCCATTTTCTAGATGAGAAAATTGAAGCTCATGGAAATTAGATTACTTACCCAAGCTGGCGCCTGCTGCTTTGAAAGCCTGTTTTGGCTCCGTAGCTCCATGCAGCCTCCATGTTCGTCTTGAGCATGAGTGACTGGAGGCACGAAGGCAGGGGCTGCCTTTATTTTCCCTGAGGACACAGTGGTGTATGTAGAATAGAGAACATGTTTAGAGGGCAGATTTGAAGAATTTACTTTCTCTTACACTTTCCTACTTATTTTGAAAGACTGTCTGCTGGCAGTGATACTTTAATCAGAAACTGATCTTTCAGAAATGAACATAAACATTCAAATATTTTTGAACATTGGAGAATTTAGTAAAGTAGAATTTATGCTGATTTTTTCTTTCATTTTATTATTCAGTGGTTTAGTCTTCATTTTATGAAATGATAAACAACTTATTGTTAAAATATGATCATTGTTCCTTCTTTCTTTCTGTTTTGTTTGTTTGTTTGGTTTGGTTTTTTTTGTTTGTTTGTTTTAGAGTCAGGGTCCCACTCTGTCACCCAGGCTGGCATGCAGTGGTGTGAACATGGCTCACTGCAGCCTCAACCTCCTGGGCTCAGGCAAATCCCCCACCTCAGCCTTTCGAGTAGCTGGGACTACAGGCACACAAAACCACACCCGGCTAATTTTTTCATAGTATTATTGTCTGTAGAGGCAAGGTCTCACTTTGTTGCCCAGGCTGTTCTCAAACTCTTGGCTCAAACAATTCTTCCACCTCTGGCCTCCCAAATTGTTGGGACTACAGGTGTGAGCCACCATGCCCAGCACTGTTCCTTCTTAATCTGTCAAATCTTATATTTATAGATACAGATTTTTAAATCTTAGGAGCATTCCACCACTAAATTAAGCAGCTTGAGGACATTTTAAGGTGCCATTATTATTGGGAAAGTAAAGGAGACAATGGAGGAAAAAAAATAAAGAAGCACAAAAAAGAAAAAAAAAATCTGTGATAGTGACACTTGGTGTCCGAGGTAAGAAACCCCTCTGATTCCATGCAATATTTTAGAAGGGAAGCCTCTTCAATTCATGGCATTAACCCAGACTAATCCATGGCTTTGCGTGAATTCTCTTCTTGATCTTGGGAAACAAATACATAGATAAAATGTTACTATTGTTATAGACCAAGATAAAATTTCAGAACAAAATTAATCTGTAGTAAAATATTTTTGCATGTTTTATTTCTTAAGCATACAATGAGGTAACAATTTGTTTCTAGAGTTATTTTCAAAGAAAATTAATACTTTATAAATAGAATATGTAAACCCAAATGCCCAATAATAGTGCAATGGATAAATATGTTATTATACAGTGGAATATTTATTCTGTAGAATATCACACCACAATTAGAATGAAGCTCTGTATCTACAACAAAAGAATGAATCTCACAAATGTAATGTTGAGTAAACAAAGCTAGATACTAATGAGTATGCAGTATACAAATGTGTATGGTATACACTTCCATTTATACAAGGTCAAAACCTGGCAAAACTAATCTTTGGCTGTTAGCAATCAGCATAGGAATTTGCTTTAGGAGAAGAATAGTGAATAGTAGGAGGCACAAAGAGAGTTTCTGAAGTGTTGGTAATGTTCTGATCCTTGATTTGGGTGCTTTTTATATGGGGTGTTCAGTTTGTGATAGTACATTGTGTTGTGCAGTTAGAAATTTTGCATGTTTGTGTACCTATGGTTCTTCAATTAAATATTCACTATTAGTCAAATCTAAACAAAGCAAGCCACTAAATATGAAAGAAATTAACTGATGGCAAGTTTAGGCACCAAAAAAAGTCCTTATAAATTAGATTATCATGAAGACAAGAATTACCGTATTTCATTGATTTTATGAAGCACTTATTTTAAATTTTATCATCTTTGAAATTAAAATAGATATAATTTATATTATCTCATAATTAAACAGTGGTTTCTCTCTTTAAATTGTATATAAAATAATGATCATTTAATATTAACATTGTACTAGATTTGATGAAATATGATATTAAAAGCTGTACTATATGATATAAACAAATACCTAAATAAATGGAAGATGGATATTTGTAAGGAGATGAATTGATTGTTTTCATTTAGAAAATACTAAGAAAAATTTTCTGGTTTGTGTTTATGAAATTTGTTTGGAGTAATTAATGTGTAAGCAAACCCCAAACATATTTTAATAAGAAAAATGAAGGAAGATCTAATTTACCAAATTCCAAAATATATTCTAAATATGCAGAATTAAACTAGAATGGACAAATAAAATAGTGTCATCACAAACATATCCAGATACATATAAGAATACAGTTATATTAAAAGTGACATTTCAAATTGAGGTGGAAAGTTCAGAGGGAAAAAGAAAATGAATGAAATATGGCTGGCCCTTCAATCTGTCACTTTTTGTCTATGTTTACAAGGATTATGCATGAGAGGCAAGAGATTACTGGGTTTTGGCTTGTAACAGACAAGACTGTCAACCTCCTTGCATCAAGAATAATTATCTTTCTCCTTAGGAAGTACTTGTGTTTGCCTGAAAACCATTATTGGTTCCTTTCACCTTGAGGTATGGGGAATATAAAACAGTCCAGCCTTATATAAACATATTAATTCATCAACAGAGAAAAATCTCAACATGAAGAGTGACGACTTAAAAAGTAAAAAATATTTTCTAAAAGTCAGCTTACTACATATGCTATGTGTTACAATCCAAAACATTTGAAAGGATCTTCCTCCCACTCTAAGTGTTGGAATTAACTGATACTCTAAAATAAATGTGATGAAGGAAGGGGGTTACTTTGGCTTTTAAAAAACATATAAGTTGTTAAAGGAAAACGATAGGAAAGTCCATTTCCAAAAGAAACTATTTCTTATTAATGGAATATATAAAACTCATAGGACATTGCACTGACTGCTGTCTTGTCAGTTGAAAAAAAAAGTTAGGTCAGGAGGAAAAAAAAATAAAAAATTTCAATTACATTTATAGCAGTAGCTGAAGGGGAACAAAATCAATGAAAGGAGCCTACTTATTAGAGACCTGCAGTTGCCATAAAACTGAAACTAAATCACAGTGACTGTGTCTGAACTTCAGATAAATTGCTTTGAATTCAGAATGGGAGCCTGGAGAAATAATGGAAATGATATTGCAGTTGGTTGAAAAAAAAAAAGGTTAGAACTTTTCATATCCATTGCTTCTCTAGAGCTTGTAGATATTGTCAGGATCAAACACTGATTTGTTACTTATGTATTTATTTTTTTAATAGAGGCGATTGTCTTGTTTCTCCAGCATGTAATTCCACCTTCTATGTTGCACTGGCATCCAAAGGATAGAGAATTACGATGCTGAGATGTTCAGAGGGGAAACACAGCTTGCTGGGAACCCAAAGCAAGGTGACTCTCGTGAAGAAACCTGTTCTCTCTGAAGAGAGGCAGGATGAAAAAGGAGAGGGTGAAAGGCCAGCCAGCTCTGCCCTGCTCTCTCAGTAGAGACACAAATCATCTTGGCCCAGAGGTCTTTGCTAAGCTTGGTTCTGGTGTCAAGAGATGTGAGACTTTTTTTTGCCAACTGTGGCGTTTCCCCGTTTTCCTGAGTTGTGTGCATTTTCTGGCTTGCTGCATATGCCTACGGTGAGCTTCCAAGCAAATGGCAATGAACGGCTGTCTTTGCTTTTATTGAACACGAACAGCTTATCAGAACTAACAGGATGGCACCAGGGATTTTTTCACAACAAACAATGCTATATAAAGTGTTAACAAATCACTGAGATTGTCATGCTACTGTGTGTAAATATTATACCACTGTAGAATGAGCAGTCACAGAGAGCTTTCTGACCTTCACGATCCCTCAGAAAACCTCCTTGGATACTGGGCATTTTACAATTTTGCTTCCTTATGGTTCACTTAGTTTACTGTTTTTTTAAGAGGAGAAAATAGATAGAATACTAAGTAGAGGAACAAGTCAGAACAAGGGGATGCTATGTTTATTTTTCTAGATTAGACAGAAAAGACTTAAACATGTTCATATGCAAATGAGTAAGACTCATCATAGAGGTTGAAGGCACACAAAGACGTGATGATTAGTTAATAGAGCAAGATCTTTGAGGAGATGGGAGAGGGCAGGATCTGAAACATGATGGAGGAGACCAAGGGGATCACCTTGAAAGGGAACCAACCAGACACCAGGAGGGGATGAATGCAAGGAAAAGAAGCAGCAGCTGAGGAAATTCTTACAAGATGGACCTGTTTTTTTAGTGAAAAGAGAGTCAAGGCTATTTGCCAAGGGTGGGAAATTGGGAAGTAAATGATTTGAGAAGAAGAGGAAACATTTGGAATAAAGAACAGAGGAATTCACAACGAGATCATGAGTTTATTTAAAGTTTGGGCTAGGTAGGATATCATGCATTTCTAATGGCATCATTATATCCTACTGTGTGATTTTTTTTTTCCCCCTTATCAGAGTTAAGTCAGGGTGTGAAAGAGAAGCTGAGGGGTTGGCTTGATTTATAACCATGTAAGCTTCATGGGACAGTGGTTTTATTTACAGCTGTAGCCCCAGTGCACAGCATAGCACTTATACAAAGAAAGTGTTGACTATGTATTTGTTGATGGATTAAATAAATGAATAGAACCAAAAGAAGACCAAGAAAATTGAGGGTAATCTGAGTAACTATGGTGTTTTAGCATGGGATACAGGCAGGACAAGAAATGAAAGGTGATATCTGGTAGGCTAGGAGAAAATGTAATGGCACAGAGGCATGAGTATTCAAAAATAGAAATATAAGATATATTAAAGGTAAGAGAGTGAGAGTTATATAAGGATAGGAGTTTGTAGTCTAAGAGTAGGATAATGGAATTTAAGATTTAAAAAATTGTGCATATGCCTATGATGGGCTTCCAAGCAAAGGGTTTTATTCAACATATTTTATTTTTTAATTAATTTATATGTATCTTGTCTCCTCCACCAACTTATGAGTTCTTTAAAGAGAGAGACCCTTTCTTTTATTTCTTGGTAACTTTCATAGAACCATAACACATAGCCAATAAAGAATAAATAAATGTATAAAATACACATATAAAATTAAGCCTTAGCTTCATAGCTGACTTTCTTTTCAACCCCATATAATTATCTTTGCACCATTGTACCTCAGTTTTATTGCCAGTTAAATGGGTAAGGTACTTTTTTTCATCCGTGTATTGTGTGAGGAATGGTTCAATAATAGTGGTAAATAACTCTAAGTTTCTAGCATTTTTATTTTAATACTTAAATATGAAAACTCCAAATTTATTTCTTGAGTATCCTTGATCTCAACCAACATATTTCATATTTTTGTATCACTTTCAAATATGCAGTTTCTTGGATCCTATTTTGGAAAAGACTGTGGAAATATGTTTATGATTATTCTATAAGTAAATTAGATTTCATTGAACACTTATTGTGCTATTGTGTGTGTAGGAGGTGCCAACAAGAGAATAGCATTTAGAAGTAGTAGTTGTGGGCCAAGTGTGGTGTCTCATGCCTATAATCTCAGCACTTTGTGAGGCCAAGGTGGGTGGATCACCCAAGGTCAGGAGTTTGAGACCAGCCTGACCAATATGGTGAAACCCTGTCTCTACTAAAAATATGAAAATTAGCCAGGCGTGGTGGTGTGCACCTGTAGTCTCAGCTACTTGGGAGGCTGAGACAGGTGAATTGCTTGAATCCAGGAGGCAGAGGTTGCAGTGAGTCAAGATCTTGCCACTGCACTCCAGCCTTAGTTATGATTTTTGAGCCAACACTAATAAATGTAAAATAGTAGTGAAATATATCTGGTAATGCATCATTACATCCTAAATGACCTAGTGCATAGGAATTTTGGGAACTAGAATATAGAGATAGGGATTCATGGAGGAGGTGGGATTGTACTAAGTATTGAAGAATGAGTGGAATCTGAAAATATGGGAAGAGCTAGTCAAAAACAAATAAGTTCTAACTTTACAACTTTCTTGCTCCTCTTAACAGTGAAGATATATTGGAATTTTCAAATATGTTTTGTGGGTAGTTTTTGGAGTATCTGTGGAGCCCAACAATGCCCATCTCTCACCTCCTTCAGCTATGTATGTGCCAGAGGCCCTCACCTTTCTGGTGTTAATTGATTGGACCAAGAATGGGCACCTGTACCAGACTGAGTGGAATTCTTTCTCCTGTATATTTGTGGTTAGGCTTGCAGGACTAAACCTTGGTTATAGGAACAGAGAATATGCAAATTCAGACCTTATGGATTTCCTTTTCAGGGAGAAAAAAATGAGGTAGTTTTACAGAGAAAAGGATGACAAGAGATCTTGGAACTTTGAGAAGAAGAAAGCAGCTGACTTGGTTTTTCAAGCTTCTTTTTTTTTCTTTTTTTTTTGAGTTTATCCTTTGCAAAGTCTGACTGAGTGTGCTGTCTTTGGAGCCCATGAAATACATGAAATACTTTGCAATTATCCTTTGCAAAGTCTGACTGAGTGTGCTGTCTTTGGAGTCCATGAAATACCCCTGTGTCATATAAAGCAGCCTCACTTTTATGCGTGCTGACTAGGATGAGTTTCTCTTATGGTTAATAAGCAAACTTAACAAAGATAGGAGAAGCTAACGGGTTTTAGACACTGCATATTTGTTCTGATATAATGTGTAGGAATTGAAACTGAGATGCCATTGCTCTACTAGGTAATCTTTTCTAATACCTAGCAATTTGTCAAATGTTCTTTCTGCATTAATTGATATGGTTGTTTAATTTTTCTTTGTAGCCTATTATTATGGTAGATTACATTTATTAACTTTCAAATATTGAATCAGCCTTGCATCCTTGGAACAAAACTTACTTATTCATGAGGTATGATTCTTTTTATGTATCGCTGAGTTTTATATGCTAATATTTTATTGATGATTTTTGCATATACATTCATGAAGAATATTGGTCTTTGGTTTTCTCTTTTGATATTTTCTTTCTGTGTCTTTTTTTTGGTATCAGGGTAATAACAGTTTCATAAAATGGATTGGAAAGTGTTTCCTCTTACTCTACTTTCTGGAAGATATTATGTAGAATTGGTGTTAATTTTTCTTTAAACATTTGGTAGAATTCTCTGAACATCTGGGCCTAGAGATTTCTTTCATGGAAATTTTAAAATTGTGAATTTAATTTCCTTAATGATTATAGGGATACTCAAATTATATATTTGATATTGAGTCAATTTTTGTAGTTATTATATGGTCATAGTTTATGACCAATATTGAGAAACTGATGTATTTTATCTAAGTTGTTAAATTTGTGTATATAGATTTGTTCACAGCATTTTTTATTACCTTTTGATGTCTGAAAGGTTTATACTGATATTCTGTTTTATACCTGATGTTAGTAATTTGCTCCTTCTAGTCTTATTCTTTGTCATCTTTAAGATGTTTGTCAATTTCATTGATCTTTTCAAAGAACCAGCTCTTTGTTTCATTAGTTTCCTCTATTAGTTTTCTTTTTCATTTATATATGCTCTTATTTTTGTTATTTCATTTATGTTGCTTTCTTTGGGTTTATTTTGCTCTTATTTGTTCTTAAGGTGAGATGTTAGCTTATGGATTTTAGGCTTTTGTTCTTTTCTAATGTATGTATTTAGTGCTATAAATTTTCTTTTCAGTACTGCTTTAGCTGTGTCCCCAAAATTTTGACATCTATTTTAATTTTCATTATTTCAATGTAGTTTTTAAAAATTTATCTGAGTTTTTTTTTTGACCTATAAGTTAATTTAAGATGGGTCTGTGTTACTTGTTTACTTTCCAAGTGCTTGTAGATTTTTCTGTTATCATTTTATTATTCATGTCTAATTTGATTCCATTCAGGTGAAAGAACACACTCCGCATTATTCCAATTCTTTTATTTACTTTAGGCTTGCTTTATGACCCAGGATATAGCCTATCTTGGCGTATGTTCTGTGGGCACTTGAAAGAATGTATATTGTGTTGCTTTGTGGACCATTCTGTAAACACTGATTAGATCCTATTTGTTGTTGGTGGTGTTGAATTCCTTCATATTTTTGAAGATTTTATGTCTATTCGTTCCATAAATTGTTGAGAGAAGTATGTAGAGTCTTCAGCTATAACCGTGAATTTTTGATGTTTCTCCTTTCAGTTCTATCAGTTTTGCTTTGTAGATTTTGTAACTTTGTTGTTTGACTTATACACATTTAGAATTACTGTATTGTGTGTGTGTGAATTGACCCTTTTATCATTATGTAATGCCCCTTTTGTCTCTGGCTTTTTGTTTTTCTCTTAGGTCTATGTCATTTAATATAAATATGCACTCCTGCTTTATGTTGATTGATGTTTGCATGATACAACTTTTTTTGGTCCTTTTACTTTTACTCTGCCTATATATATAAAGTGAGGTTTCTGTAGACAGTGGAAAGTTGTGTCGTGTTTTTTAATCCACTTTGTCAATCTCTGTTTTTAATTTGGGTATTTAAACTATTTACATTTAATGTAATTATTAATATGTTAGGGTTTATGTTGCCATTTAATTTTTGTTTTGTGTTTGTCTTTTTGTTTCTCTATTTACTTTCTCCAGCATTTCTGTGTGTTACAGAATATTTTTTAGAATTCCATTTTATGTATTTATAGTACCTCTTTTTTTTATTATACTTTAAGTTCTGGGGTACATGTGCAGAATGTGCATGTTTGTTACATAGGTATACACGTGCCATGGTGGTTTGCTCCACGCATCAACTCATCATCTACATTATGTATTTCTCCTAATGCTATCCCTCCCCTAGCCCCCCACCCCGCGACCCGCCCTGGTGTATGATCTTCCCCTCTCTGTGTCCCTGCGTTCTCATTGTTCAACTACCACTTATGAGTGAGAACATGTGGTGTTTGGTTTTCTGTTCTTGCTTTAGTTTGCTGAGAATGATGGTTTCCAGTGTCATCCATGCCCCTGCAAAGGACATGAACTTATCCTTTTTTATGGCTGCATAGTATTCCATGGTGTATATGTGTCACATTTTCTTTATCCAGTTTATTATTGATGGGCATTTGAGTTGGTTCCAAGTCTTTGCTATTGTGATCAGTGCCACAATAAACATACTTGTACATGTGTCTTTATAGTAGAACGATTTATAATCCTTTGGGTATATACCCAGTAATGGGATTGCTGGGTCAAATGGTATTTCTAGTTCTAGATCCTTGAGGAATTGCCATACTGTCTTCCACAATGGTTGAACTAATTTACACTCCCACCAACAGTGTAAAAGTGTTCCTATTTCTCCACATCCTCTCCAGCATCGGTTGTTTACTGACTTAAACAGATTTACAAGGAAAAACAAACAACCACATCAAAAAGTGGGCAAAGGATTTGAACAGACACTTCTCAAAAGAAGACATTTATGTCACCAACAAACATGAAAAAAAGCTCATCATCACTGGTCATTAGAGAAATGCAAATTAAAACCACAATGAGATACCATCTCATGCCAGTTAGAATGGCGATCGTTAATAGTACCTCTTAATGTTTTCCTTTGTATAGTTTTTTTAAAGTAATTACTAGTTGTTATATATACTTATCATGAGTCTACTGGTGATGTCATGTTCCCAGTTTGTGTGAAGTATAGAGAGTTTACCTTCTTTGATGTCACCTTATCCTCTCCTATTTATGATATAATTGTTTTAAATATCTTATTTACATGTATTTAAAACTACATCAGATAGTATTATACTTTCTGCTTCAATAGTAAATATAATTTAGAAAACTCAAGTGGAGAAGGAAAGTCTATTGTATTTATGTTTTTGCCTACTGTGTTCTTTCTGATATCCCAAAGTTCCTTCTATCACCACTTTTTTCTTTTTACAATTTTTTTAGCCATTATTTTAGGGTAGGTATGCTGGCAATGTGTTTGCTTAGTTTTCCTTCATCTGAAAATGTTAATTTCCCCTTTATTCCTAAAGAATATTTTTGCTGGATAAAATCATCAGTTGACAGTTTGTTTTATTTTTAATATCAGCACTTGAGAACTATTGTACCACTTCTGACCTCTATGGTTTCTATGAGAAATCCACTATTATTCAAATAGTTTTTCCCCATAGGTAAGGTTTTATTTTTCTCTGGCTGCTTTCAAAAATGAAACTATTTTTTATTGTCTAATTTTCCAAAGCTTAATTATGGTGTATCTTGACTTAGATTTCTTTGAATTTAGCCTATTTAGGATTTATGCAGTTTACTGATCTGTAGATTTGTCTCTTGCTAAATTTGAAAAGTTTTCAAGCATTATTTCTTTCGGTTTTTTTAACCCCACCTTTTTTATCCTTTTGACTGCTAGATCTTTTAAGACCCACAGGCCCCTGAAACTCATTTTTGTTCCCAGTCAATTTCCTCTACATGGTTTGGACTGGGTAATTTTTATTGTTCTATTTTGCAGTTCACTGGCTCTTTTGTCCTTTCCATTCTATGTTGAACTCTTCCACTAAGTTTTTTTATTTCAGTTACTTACTTTCCAATTTTAAAACTTCTATTGGTTCTTTTTGGCTGATACTTTCTGTTTCTTTGCTGAGGCTTCCTATTTTTTCCTTTGTTCCAAGTATATTGGTAATCACTTACTGAAGCATTTTTAAAAAATTATGGCTGCCTTAAAATTTTTGTTGGATAATTCTAACATCTTGCCATCTCAGTGTTGGCATCTATCTTTTATTGTTAAGTTTGAGACCTTCCTGATTCTTGGTATGATGTGTGATTTGGGGTTAAAGGCCAGACAATTCCATTTTATGTTATAAGTTCTAGACCTCATTTAAACGTTTCATTTTAACTGGCTTATCTTAAATTTAACTCTGACATCACTCTAGCAGGGAATGGGGGTGCCCCACCTCATTCTTGTCAGGTGAGGGTAAAAGTCCAGACTTCCCACTCAGCCTCTGTTGACACCTTAGAGTTGTGTGTGTTGGGGTAGGGGGGAAGCCTTCATTACTGCCAGATAGGGGTGTAAGTCCAGGATCTACACATGGTCTCCATTGACATCGTTGGGAATGGGTTCATTACCTCACAGCAGGAATGAAAGTCCCAACTTCTTCCTCAGCATTCTCTGACACTACCCCCAGCAGGGTACTGTGATGCCTCATTACAACCCGCCCTTAGTGGAAGTCTAGGCACTGTATTGAGCCTCAGCTGGAATGTATGGGTGTGGGGGCCACAGGTTTTTCTGTTGTACTCAGCTGGAGTAGGGTGGCTATTGTCTGAGGTTCACTATTTTACTAGGCTGCCCTTTCCCTCATTATTTGGTTAAAGAGGGCAGGATTTTGTTTGTCTATGCTTGTTAGGTTTTCGGGTTTAATGGCTCCTCCAGCTCCAAATCTAGGATATATGAGGCAAAATAACCAAAACAAACAAAACAAACCACAGAACTCACCTCTACGTCAATTCCAAGGTCCTGAGGTCCCTAGCCGTTCTACCTACTCCTATCCGCCTTTCAGAGTCTTCTCATGTTTGTTTCATATAGTAATATAATGACCAGGGCTTTTAGTTCTACTTAGCCATAGAGATAGGGAAAAGTATGTTCAACTCCATCTTTCCCCTATAACACATTTTTGTCGCAATTTTTTGCCATTTTTAATCTCTGTTGTTGCTAATTACACACTGAATTTGTGCTGTAGTTAACATGAAAAATGTAATTAATGCAGAGCCATTGGTAAGTTATTTCTGAGAATAAATACATTTTATTACCTTGCCAAATGGAAATATAAATAATTGGCTCATGGGCTTGTAATATGAGTCTGTGTAAGTCAGATAGCACATAAGAAGATATATGAAAAAGTAGTATTTATTATTAGCCTAATGTAAAACCAGGGTGCAGTGACAGGTTCCTGCTAACTCAGAAAAGACTGCCATTGCCCGAACTTAGCAATTGTCAGTGTTGACACTTCTAGGAATCACTCATTAGAATGTTCGTCTTGGGAGTAACTTGTTGGGTGACTATTGATTTGGGACCTTTCTCTAGATCCTGCTTGGAGGGTGTAGATCTTGTTATAATAAATACTTCTCTATATTTCTGGGCCCATCTTGTCTGATATGATTATCTTCATGTGTTCATAAAAGTTGAAGATAATTTCCAGTTTTTTTCTGCACTTTATTTTACATATCTTTTATATTCCTAGTTAGATTTCATCTGATGTTAAGCAAGAGTAAATATGCATATTTTATTCTTTTAAGAGTCAAGTTCTAGTGAACTCTTATAACTTATTTGCAAATTTACTTCCCTTGGCTATATTCCCAAAGAAAGTTTACTTGAATTTATATAAGACCATAATGTTTGTCTTGAAAGATCTCAAGTCTTTGTAGAATTGCTAAGAACAGATACAGTGAATTTCCCTCAAGAGGAACTAACTCTAGGTAAAATTCCTGAACCAAAAGACTCAAATCTTTCCTCTTAGTTCATTTTCTCTGGAGGAAGCCTTCTAACTTTTTTCCAACTGGAAGACTTTCAGAGATGAAGTTTATAGCAGTGCATCCTCTTGGCAAATATCAGTGTCTTGGCACATAACCTTCCTGCAGATAGATTTCATCAGACCTAATGAGAAGATGAATATGTTTACCTCTGAATCCAGAGCTGCGCCTTAACAAAATTTGTGTCATTTGGACACAAGTCAAAGGGTAAAACTGGACCATGGACAGATTTGAGGGTAACCAGGATGCAATTTTATTAATTATGTCTTCTATAATTAAAATGAGATGTCAGGAAAATATCTCAGGCTGATACTAGAATAGACAACCTCTCCAAACTGCAATTTATTTTCTGTTATATTAGCTGTATCTCAGGCATAAATGGCTTGGTGATTTTACTAGTTGCATAAAAATCTTTGAGTAGAACAAGTGGTAGATATTTTTTGAGCTTTGTGCAAGGTACATGGTAGCCCACACCACTAATGACATGGTGTATTAGCCATAATAAGATTTATTGATGATAACTTAAAAGCAGAGAATTAGCAGAAAGTATGATATACTCTGGGTCCAGGGAGCTGTTCAATCAAGAATGTTGCCTGTAGCAGGTTGGATGTGCTACAAGGAGCTCTTCAGTGGGGGGAAACTTCACCTCTGAACCAACTTACATATATTTAGGCTAGTCCAAGTGTGTGAGGAGGACATAGTTTACTAAGTAAAATAAAACAAAACTGTTGTGGGGCATCTCTAGGCCTATAAAACAGTATTAGGGGAAGTTGGGAGCTCATCTTGGGAGTTTGCACACCAAAGGCACTGACATTAACCAGAGGCCTTACTACCTTTCTCTAGCTGTCCAGTCCAGCTGGACCAACAGTTCCAGACTTCAAGAAAGGAAGACAGTAGGGAGGCCTTACAACTTCTCTTCTGAGACCAAAGTTTCATGTCTTTTAGTGGATAAAAATCATAATCCACAATGGAGACTCAGAAAATCTCAGGTTTCCGACAGGTTGGACCTACTTCTTCCTTGACACTTGAAAGGTACTCTCACAGCATCTTTCTCTGAGTATCAGGCTAATGTCCCATCAATCTCCACTTTTAATGAGCTCTCACATCAGATATGAAATGTCTTTATATAACACATTTCATTTATTTTTTGTTTTAAAGAAGTCATTATATGATAAGCACTTATTTGTGAGACAGTCCTAGGTACTTTATATGGATTAACTACTTTAAGTCTCATAATTCTATAATGAAGGTATAAATTTACCCAGTTTACATATGGAGGAACTGTGACCCACAGTGGTTAAACACTTGCCCAAAGTCAGAAGGCTAGTAACAATAACATGCCCTGATTTCATCTAGTGACATGGAGATGAAGATGATGAATAAATTTAGAAATTAAAAGTGCTGTGAAGGAAATAAAGCAGGGTGATGTGCTAATTTTACTTTGGGTGGTCAGGGAAAGTCTCATTAAGAAATGTCAGAGGATCTGAGACTTGGAAAATAAAAAGCAACAAGCCAAAAAGAGGGTTGGGTGCTAATGATTACAGGAAGGACAGAAGGTTCAAGGCCTCAAGAAGGAAATGAGCCAAATGTGCTTGAGAAAGACGAAGGAGACCAGATCATTGGAGGAATGGAATAGTGGTAAGAGATGTAGTGGAAGAGGAGGGAGAGGGTCAGACCTGGTAAGGGGTTTACATTTGAGTTGTAAACAACAGCAACTCTGCTCTGTGTGGCATTGCCTATGTGCCAAGCACTGTTCTAATAGTTTTACCTATCTTCATTTTATCTTCATAGCTATTGTATGAAGTAGTATCACTATTAGTCTCATTTTACAGATGATAAAACTGAAGTGTAGAGGGTGAAGTAACTAGTAATTGAAATGCAATTGGAAATGATTGGCAGACTTAGGGTAGTAACAACCTGATTTACATTTAAGAAGTGGCACAGGAGCTGAGATTTGGGAAAGAAACTTCTTTGTGGCTGTGTGGAAAAAGGATTAGGGGCTATGAAAGAACAAACTAGAGAACCAGGCAGGAAATCATAGTAGCCTTTTCAGGATATTACTGATAAATGGGAAAATTGGACTAAAGGATTTTGGTATATTTTGTACTGATGCTGGAGTAGATGTAGGAGGTGAAATTAAATAAGAAATCAAGATATATTCCTAGGTTTCTTATTTGGACATCTGGGTGGATGGCAATGTCATATGTAACAGTAAATGATAGGGAAGACAAGAGGACAGAGTTAGAACACAGTGATTTGGCCATATTAAGTTATTGACACTTACTAGACATCCGAGGAGAGATAAGTAGAAAGATGGATATATGGAGTTTAAGTCTCAGTGGAGAGGTTACATATTGTTTTAGTGCACACAAGAAAAAGGATTTGGAAAAGGTATATTTCCATAAATAAATCTGGAACCAAAGTTTGTTTTTGTGGTAGAAACCTAAGCAGGGAATTTCTCCTTTTTGTTTAAAGCTTTGTTTGGGATTTATATCTTTCTTCTTAGATAAAAAAAAAGTTTAGGTTCCTAATAAAATGTCCTTCCCAGTGTCAGAAGAAGTCTATTCTTTTTTTTTCTTTTGGATTTTTTTCAGATATAGGATCCCCTATTCCAAGACCCCATTGCCTCTGACATCAGTCAGTGCATGTCTATAGAAGTTCAAGGGGAATGCTGTTCTAAAAGCATGTTCAGCTTAGTCTGCCCATGGGAACAGGAAGGGTACAAAGTGAATATGAACTTCTAAAAGATGACAGCTGCCCAAACACATGTGGTATTTTCAAAGAAAGTTCAAACTGAGCATATTTAAAATGGACAGTGCTACATTGGAGATTTTTTTGTGCTCTGCAGCATGAGTAGTTCAATGATTATTTTCATTAGGTCCTAGTTGATTGCTTGTTTATTTATGCCTGGATGGTTTTTTCCTTGATCTGAATTTGTTTTTCAAACATTTAGCAAAATCCCAGCATAGCAAAGATAGGATGTGTTGGGTTTGCCTTACATTACCTACTCTTTTCTACGAAAAGCAGAAATCAGATTAACATCTCTTTCTGAACTCCAAAATAGTAGTTCACTTTGATATGAGAAATAGCAAGAAAATGTCAACTACTGAACTCCATCATATTCCCTTAGCTGCTTGCTTCCAATATACTGCTCTGTAAAGATTTAGAGATTTTCCTTGAAATCTTCTGCCAAATCAATTATGAGATATACCTTTTATACTACTGTAATATTTCTGAAATCAAAATGCTTCTTACAATTATAATTAGTAGTGTTTTGTTTTTTAGCGGTACATAAAATAACAATGTGTTTTACTTTTATTATTATATACTTTAAGTTCTAGGGTACATGTGCACCACCTGCAGGTTTCTTACATATGTATACATGTGCTATGTTGATGTGCTGCACCCATTAACTCGTCATTTACATTAGGTATATCTCCTAATGCTATCCCTCGCCACTCTCCCCACCCCATGACAGGCCCCGGTGTGTGATGTTCCTCATCCTGTGTCCAAGTGTTCTCATTGTTCAATTCCCACCTATGAGTGAGAACATGCAGTATTTGTTTTTTTGTCCTTGTGATAGTTTGCTGAGAATGATGGTTTCCAGCTTCATCCATGTCCCTACTAAGGACATGAACTCATCCTTTTTTATGGCTGCAGAGTATTCCATGGTGTATATGTGCCACATTTTCTGAATCCAGTCTATCATTGTTGGACATTTGGGTTGGTTCCAAGTCTTTGCTATTGTGAATAGTGCCACAATAAACATACATGTGCATGTGTTTTTATAGCAGCATGATTTATAATCCTTTGGGTATATACCCAGTAATGGGATGGCTGGGTCAAATGGTATTTCTAGTTTTAGATCCTTGAGGAATCGCCACACTGTCTTCCACAATGGTTGAACTAGTTTACCGTCCCACCAACAGTGTAAAAGTGTTCCTATTTCTCCACATCCTCTCCAGCACCTGTTGTTTCCTGACTTTTTAATGATCGCCATTCTAACTGGTGTGAGATGGTATCTCATTGTGGTTTTGATTTGCATTTCTCTGATGGCCAGTGATGATGAGCATTTTTTCATGTGTCTGTTGGCTGCATAAATGTCTTCTTTTGAGAAGTGTCTGTTCATATCCTTCACCCACTTTTTGATGGGGTTGTTTGTTTTTTTCTTGTAAATTTGTTTGAGTTCTTTGTAGATTCTGGATATTAGCCCTTTGTCAGATGAGTAGATGGCAAAAATTTTCTCCCATTCTGTAGGTTGCCTGTTCACCCTGATGGTAGTTTCTTTTGCTGTGCAGAAGCGTGGATAAGGACAACCGATGTTCTAGTGCAAATATTGGAATTAGGGTTATAAAATGAGAATTGTTGGCTGCTGGATATTCTTTGATTCTGATGCTTTTTTGAGAGATACCCTATTACCTTTTTTTAGGGAGCCCCCAAGTAATGTTTTTACAATGGCATAAATATAATTTTCTTAAAATATTTATATTAAATTTGAATTCTAAGAAGATGTTTTTCAAGCTATGATTCTGTTACATATTTTTTATAGTTTATTCTATGTTACTAGCTCACTTTGGCAAGTGAAACAAAAGGTACAAATAAAAAGTTCCAACTTTCAAAATCTGTAGATCTAGAATGGCCTCTGCTTATTAGTCAGTCAAGAATTATTAGCATACTTTGGCAAACAATGAAGAGAGAATCTTCTTATAACAATTTATAATACTCAAGTGTTCATTAACATTTTCTTTATTAAACTATGAGCTCAGTAACTGGCTTCTCAGAACTTGTCAATTATTTTCCATATTCTGTGCTGTACCACTATGACTTCATAAAGGCAGTTTAACAAATAGAAACATCTGGATTGGCTAGGACATTTGTCAATACTGGATTTATAGTTTATAGTGTCTGCCCCAGTCATGCTACTGTTCTAAAACCTTGACACTTAGTCCATCAATCTGCCTATAAAAGGAAAAATCCTATTTCTGAAGTGACAGAATCTATTTGTAGTAGTGCAGTCAGTTAGCAAAGCTGCCTGTGAAATACACCAGAGAGGAAAAGGTGAGAGGGAGGGGTATACATTTGTTAAGATTCTCAAAAGATCTCAGTTTGCTGAACAGAGATATTATCCTACCTATTAAGACAATAAAAATGCTTCCAGGAGACAATCCTCTTCTTCCTTCTCCATCAAATCAAAAGCAACCTGGTAATTTATTTATAAATGTACTCCTGTCATCACTTGACTAGAGAAAAACTTTTCAGGGAGCAGTAGGCCAAGGTGGTGTTACTCCCACATTGATTTTATGGTGTGTTTGATGGATTTTGCATATGTTGCTTCTAGTGTGGTGAGACTCATATTTTCTCTATACCCCTTCCTTCCTGGATCAAGACACTTTTCCACCATTCTCCTGGAGTCACAGTTCACATCAACATATGGAGCTGTTGCTATAAAGAAAAAAAAAATAGATTCTTTAAGCAAAATATACCGGAGTCCTACAGAAATTGATAGACAATATTAGCAATAAAATATTAGCTTCTGTAGTAGCTATTTCACCCTGGGTTTAGGTCTAGAAGAACAATTTTTCCTTCATTTCCTCCTCCTGTAGGTGGAAACTGAGTGGCGGACTACCTCGTCCCTACTAGCAGCACTAAAATGGTGATGTCTGGTAGCCACTACTCCCAAAGCCACAATAAACCACAACACACACAAAAAAGAAAAAGAAAAAAAAAGGAAACAAACAAACAAAAACTGTTCATTAACAAAATGCTCACTCAATAAATGAAGTTTTAATCTATCTCCTAGCCTCCACTCCCACTTCACCTCATTTGACAGATTATTGCTCCTAAATGCTATCTGTGTAGAAATTGTGGAACAACTCCATCTCCTGCCATTTCCATGGGGCAAAAACACAGCGCTAATGGTAGCCTGGGACAATAACCATGAACAAAAAGCAAGAGGACTCTCCGGGCTGGGTAGAGAAGTGATCAGTCTGAGAGTACCTTATAGGAAACACAGGTTGGGAAGTGAGATCTGAGAGAAACAGCTTTTATGTATGTTAAGGTAGGCTTAACATAAGGTATAAGGTATGGCTCTGTATAGACAGAGCCATAACTTCATAACTGGAAAGAAAAAATATGTCCTTTGCAGGGACACGGATGGACCTGGAAGCCATTATCCTCAGCTAACTTATGCAGGAACAGAAAGCCAGACACTGCATGTTCTCATTCATAGGTGGAGCTGAACAATGAGAACACATGAACATAGATGGGGGAGCAACACACACTGGGACCTGTCATGGGCAGGGGGTAGCAGGGGAAGGGAGAGCATCAGGATAAATTGCTAATGCATGCTGGGCTTAATGTTTAGGTGATGGGCTGATGGGTGCAGCAAATCACTATGGCACATGGTTACCTATGTAACAAACTTGCACATCTTGCACATGTGTCTTGAAACTTAGAAAATGTGGTATATATACATCATGGAATACCATGCAGCCATGAAGAACAAGATCATGTCCTTTGCAGGAACATGGATGGAGCTGGAAGCCATTATTTTTAGGAAACTACCTCAGGAACAAAAAACCAAATACCTCATGCTATCACTTATAAGTGGGAGCCAAATGATGAGAACATATGGACACATAGAGGGGAACAACAGACACTGGGGCCTACTTGAGGGTAGAGGGTAGGAGGAGGGAGAGGATTAGGAAATAAAATTAATGGAAACTAGGCTTAATACCTGGGTGACAAAATAATCTATATAACAGGCACCCATGACATAAGTTTACCTGTATAACAAACCTGTACATGTACCCCTGAACTCAATAAAAGTTCAAAAAAAAAAAAAAAGGAAAAATAAAAACTGTTTTGCACATCCCTCAAAATTCTGTGTATGCTTCATCATTTAATGGCAATAATTGTTAAATAGTGGGCTAACCCATCTTACTTTTCTAAATGGTAATGTCATGACTAAGGGGTTACATCATCTTAGTAAATGAACTTGACTCAAAACAAATCAGTTTTCTTTGGTTGTTATGATGGCTTCATTGTTTTTTGAATTACTTAGTGCTATATTCTGAATGATTATGCCCTCCCCACTGTCCTGCCACAAATTCATATGGTGAAACCTAATCTGTAATATAATGGTATTAGAGGTGGGGACTTTAGGAGGTGAGTCCGCCATGGGGCAGAACCCTCATGAATGCAATTAGTGCCTTTACAGAAAAGACTCTAGGCCAAGCGCGGTAGCTCACACCTGTAATCCCAGCACTTTGGGAGGCTGAGGCAGGCAGATCACGATGTCAAGAGTTCGAGACTGGCCTGACCAACATTGCGAAACCCCATCTCTACTAAAAAAAAAAAAAAAAAAAAAAGCCAGGCATGGTGGTGGGCGCCTGTAATCCCAGCTACTTGGGAGGCTGAGGCAGGAGAATCGCTTGAACCCAGGAGGCAGAGGTTGCAGTGAGCTGAGATTGCACCATTGCACTCCAGCTCGGGTGACAGTGCGAGACTCCATATCAAAACAAACAAACAAACAAACAAAAAAACAAAAAGACCGTAGACTGCTCTTTTGCCCTTTCCTCCATTTGGGGACACAGGGAGAAGTTGCCATTTTGAACCAGGAAGTGGGCCCTCGCATTAAATCTGTCAGTGCCTTGATTATGGACTTCCAGCCTCCAGAGCTATGAGAAATAAATCCGTGTTGTTAATAAGCTACCCAGTTATGGTATTTTAGTAGACCAAATGGACTAAAAGGGTTACAATACTTAAAAATGGAGAGATTGCAAACAGAATATAGATTTCTGCCGGCTCCTTAAAAAGCATCCTCATGGCCACTCTCTGTTGGTGCCAAGCCATGGCTTCCCTGTGAACAGTATTTGTGGTTTGAGGACAGTTACAGTTTCTACTACTCCCTGGTGTTTCTTAGTTGTCTTTGCTCTGTTGCCCTTTTGTAGTTGCCCTTGCTCTATTGTTATTCTTACAACTGGATCATTTCAGTCTACTCATCTATATTACCTACTTAGCTCCCATGGGCATTTTTGTTTTCATCATCACCAAAAATGGCTTATCTATTTTTTATGTTCATTTTTGGAAGATTCTTTCATGCTTAATTTTTTTTGTGTCTCTTCATTAAAATATTGGGTGATGGTTGCTGTTCAGTGATGCATACATTTTAAAGAAGAGGCGGGTCTTAGCAGAAGAACTAATGACACAAATTCAGATGAGCATCCTTTGGGCATTACCAATATTTTTCTCTAAACCAATCCTAATGTATGCATAGCTTTATCAAGTCCCATTTAAGTGACTCAAACTCCAGAATGCTTTTAAAAATTCAATTGTCTATATTGGCTTAAAGATCTTGGAACAGGAATTTTATTGTTAGCATGCCCACACATTCGTCCTTCTAACTGGAATGAATGAAGTAACCAGGGAGCACGTTATAGGTAGCAAGAAAGAGAAACAATACTTAGGGGCATAGTTTCTGGTGTGAATAGAGTTTCAGTGTATCAACTAATCAATCCATAGACGTGTGCCCAATGGCTAATCTGTAGCTAACCCTGTTATGCACTTAATAATATGGTATAATAAAGGAGAATGTGTTATCTTTTGATTACTAAAAAAGGAGAATTAATGAAATTAGATTGTTTTTTTAACCAGATATTTTGAATGACCAAATGACAAAGGTAATAATTCCCGTGAAATATTTTTATTATAAAATCAGATTTATTTTTTACTTGTTAATAGTTTTAGGCCTTCCATAGTACTTTATCTTCAGCAGGGGTATAGTTTTAGCTTTCAAAAATAAGTTTTATTAGTTTTCTAGTGAAGGACAACTGTCCTTTCATTTTTCTACTTTACAAATGAAAAAAACAAAGTGAACTTCTGTGGAAGCCAATTTATTGGCTTAGTCAGTTATGACACATAGGGGTATGAGCAGAGTTTGTGCTTCAGAGAAAAAACAAAACCGTAAGAAAACCTATCCCGAGTGTCACCTCCATCAGATAGTGCTTTCTTGCTTTATGTTATTCCATATTGGTCAATTTGTTCTTTAAAATGTCATCAATAACTGCTACAAGGGTACTAATCTATTTTAACTGATCTCTTAGGTAGTCATTTCAATCTTGGGTTCTTGTTACTTTTTTTTTTTATCCCTCCATTCATTTCACCTCTGAATTTATAGTTATCAGGTTTATAAAAGTGACCCAGAGGCCTGGTTATTACAAGTGAAACCATGGGGTTTGGTATTGAGTTCATCATCAGCTCTTTCTCTATAAATATTTCACAACTCTGATCTTAAGTAAATTTATCTACAAGTATTAAATATTAAAAATTCATTTGGCTACAGGCAAAATTAAAGGTAGGGTAACTGGTTCTTCATACATAAACTAAGCATTTTTATATAGAGAAATATTTCCTAATAATAATTTCTTTACCCCATACTATCTCAAAGAAAAGCAAGCATAAACAGAGGCCCAGGTAGATAATAATTTAAGGAGAACAAGTATAAAAAATGCAGCTAGGGAGATAATATCAATCTCTCTTATTCCCCATTCTAATTTTAGGTTTCTTTGAGATAGTGATAGATCCATTCTTTCATCCTACTCTTACTTCAAACAGCTTTTCATGCCTCACCCTGATTGCAATGGTACCATTGGAATCTCAAGTTTTAGGACTCAGGTTTCCTCCAATATTGTCTTGGCATCAGAAGAGAAGAAATTCTACAGTCAATTATAGCTTCCCTGACATATACACACATTACCCTCACACAAAGTGTTTGATTTAACTCTTTATAAACAACGAGAGAACAAGAACAAGAATCTTGCATTTTACTTGGTAAAGCAGTGTGCCTTTAGATGCTTATAATTATGTCTAACAATGTTCACCTTAAGAAAGGGAAACTATTTGGAAGAGAACATCAAAGTGAAAAAAAAATAAGTGACAAGTATCTTGTTCATGAGGATAGTGTAAACAATTCATTGTGGATATGTGTAAAATAGTTAAGAAGCATCTAGAAAAAAATAGGGTTTCATCTGGTCTAAATAATAATCAGCATTCATGAATATGCAGCCAATCTCCAGCATGTGGAGTCCAGTGGGCACCAGCATATTTTCTTCACTCAGTCTAGTTCCTTCAATATTCTATAGTCATGCTGGAGACCAGATTTAGGTAAAATCCAGAGAAGGTTCAGTTTCTACCATAAGAGGGTACAATCTTATTTATTGGTATTGGCTACAATCTTATTTATTGGTATTGGCTATATTATATCTTTCTTGGTTTACTACACATTACAAAAATTATCCTAAAACTTGATGTGATTCTGATACAAAAAGAGAATAGCATTTTTGCATTGTGTAGTCTTAGGGAGAAAAGGTTCCTGAGGCTCAGAGTCACTGTGTTGCACAAGTCCAGGGGGCTTCATTCACATGGTATTCTACCTAATAGCATTTCGTAGAGAGGAGTTCGTCTCAGGGAATGATGAAGGACCACTCATGATGCATCTGCAGGAAATCTTTTGAATAGGGACCCCTTAGGGATTATTTTCTTTAAACACACACACACACACACACACAAAAATCACTGCTGTTTCTAAAATACCTGAAAATTAAACACTAAATAGTGTCAGAACCAAGTAGTCGGCGGTCTTCAATATTGTTAATAATTAGGGCATTTTTTGTTAGTGTAAAGAAAATCATAACCTTATATAAGAGGAGTCGTTGTAATTTAAATATTCACTAATTGAGATTTTATTTAATTATAAAGGCAGCTCAGTAAACTCTTACTTTAATACTACTTATATGTGTAAAATATTATAGGGGTTACACACACACAGTTCATTTCATGGCTGCTTGATTTTCTCTGTGGTTTTCCAAAGGTTCAGGATCCACAGTTTGGTAACTGTTGAGATAAAATATCACATAAAAGCAGAGGGTCCTTCACAAGCATAATTGTGTTTCATTTATTTCCATTGTGAAGAAAATCTAAATCTAAAACTTACTTATATAATATTACTTAATGGATTAAGAAAGCATATGAAGCAGAACATATTGAAACTCTGCCTGTAAATGTACCAGGTCTGATGAAAGAATAAATTTAACTTAAAAAAAGAACAATGGAAATTTATGTGATATGAATCACATGCTGAAGAATACAGTTTCTGCAATGTTTGCACAAGGGGAACAGTCACTAGTAGTTATAAGATAGAAGTGACCAGAATCAATAAATTAAAAACAGTTTTTTATTATGGTATTTTTCAAACAAAAGTAGAAAATAAATAACACAATAAACTGTGTGTCCATCATCTAGCTTCAATAATTATTAACATCTTGCAATTTTATTTCATCTATCTTCCCCATTTTTCTAAAGTATTTAAAAAATCAGAACCTATAAATTCTTCAAAATATATTTCTAATGGCGAATGACTTTTTCATATTTACATGATCATTATTACAACTAATATTAACAATATCGTCTAGTAACCAGTCCATGCTCAAATTTGCCAAATTATCTTTACAGTTGTTCAAATTAAAATTTCACCAAGGTCTATACATATACTTTGTTAATGTTTGTAAATTCTTTTTCTCTATAGCAGTTTCTTCTCTCCTTTTTTTCCCCTTGACATTTATTTATTGCAAATGAAACTAGGTCTGGTGGGATTTTTTCACATTCTAGATTTCTCTAGTTGCTTCTTTGTGGCATCATTTACTCATTACCTAATTCATTCATTCTCCATATTTCTTGTAAAATTTCAATCTGAAGCATTCGATTAAGCTTCAATTTTTTTTAAAGCAAAAAACCTTCAAAAGACACTTCAATAAGTGCTG
Source organism: Pan paniscus (assembly GCF_029289425.2). Taxonomy (NCBI): domain Eukaryota; kingdom Metazoa; phylum Chordata; class Mammalia; order Primates; family Hominidae; genus Pan; species Pan paniscus. Next base: position 113,510,089 of record NC_073253.2, on the reverse strand, counting down.
TGAAACATCAAGTGCATCATATCAGGTGGAAGCCTCACTTTTAGTCAGGTGGGTTCGGAGTTGTAAGCCCCATCAATCTATTCCAGGGTTTCTCCTAAGACTTTCACAAAATGGTTGCCCATTGGTAATCAGTGCTAAGATCTTTTTTTCCCTTAGAGATCACAGTATTGTGATTTTAAATTTTTTATTCTTTCTGCATTTGTAGCTGAAATACTTCTATAAAGAATAATTTTCCTTTCATCAGTATTGTTCCCTCCAAACATGATTTATAAAATGATGGTAAAGGTTTGATTATTTGCCTTTATTCATTAATTTGCAGAATGAGTTGATATTTTAGCAACTTCACAGTTAACCAATGATTTTTAAAGAAATGCTCACTGTGTTCTGATCAATTGCAAATATTATTCTTTCTGATGCTCAAATTACTCAATTTGTAACCAATCAGAGTTTATTGGCTCTTGTACCTTTTTTTTAAAAAAATACAACTGCAATAGTCTGAAATCTTTCTTGTTTTTTTGGTACAAGATGTTCCAGGCTCATTTTGAATATTCCAAGACCTGGAATCACCCATTTCTCCAAAAAGCCTTCATTCATTTAGCAGAAAATGACAATTTGATTCCAAAACAAGTACTCTACAGTTGACTATTGTTACTGAATTACCATTTATTTTTGACCTTTCAGAACTTGAAAATTCATACTTCTTTATATAGAGAAAATATTTCATGACTTCATAGAGATATTGGAAACTCAGATTTCAGATTATAGGGTACTCATTTAAATTGTTTTATGTTCACATCTCTTTCTCTTTATCTGAAAATCTTGGTTCCTATTGGAGTTAACATAATTACTTATTTCTTTTGTCCTGCAATATACTCATAATAGTTTCAAAATAACAATGCCAGAATTTTAATTTATGATAAATCGCTGAGTACAGTATAAGATTTCTTTGTTGTTCTTTTTGTCCTTAGGATATATCCCACAAGGATTATAATGAAAATATTGTTTTTAAAATCTGTCAACATAATTATTTTTATGTAGCTATGCCACCAACTTAATATACAGTTAGATTCATTTTCTTGAATTACTTTTCAAAATATAGGGTTGCCTTTTGTTATTTATCTTTATTTTTGTTTATTAAAAATGTAAACAATTTACAAGGCTCCAAAGCCAAAACTCAAGATGAGTTTAACTTTCATCTCTATGTCTGCCTCCTTTAATAGGTGACTTTTTTTGCTATTCTTAGTTTATCTTTCTGTTTTTTTGTAATATATATGTATATACATATGCATGTACCTATATATGTAAGTGTATATATACATGAGTGTATATCAGTACCTACATATGTAAGTGTATTTGTGCTTACATACACACATACACACATACTTGTATCTCTTCTTTTTATGTAATAGTAATAAAACTGTTTTGTACCTTGTTTTTTTAAGCATAATAATTTATCCTCGTGATCACTATACCACAGTAGAGTGAGATTGTCCTCATTCAATTTTACAGCTGCAGAGCACTCCATTAAAGTTTATTCAAGCAGTACTGTAATTATGCACATTGATTTTTCCCAGTATTTTCTTATTACAAATACTGTTATGATAAATTATTTTTGTGTATCACATTTTGTACTATTGCCAGTGTATTTCTGGGAAAGTTCCTAGTAGTGGGATTGCTGAGATAAAGGGTAATTGTGTATGTAATTTTGCTAGATATCAAATTCCCTTGGGTTGAGTCATTTTACATTCCCACCAGCAATGTATGAGAATGATTGACTCCCCACAGGCCAACTACAGAGTATGCTGTCAAACTTTCAGATGTTTGCCAATTGGATAGATGAGAAATGGTATCTGATAATAGGTTTAATTTGCATTTTTTATTATGAGTGAGAGAGTGAGAGTGAGCATCTTTATATGTTATTTATGTTTCTTTGTAAATTTTTCATTGGGCAATTGGTCTTTTGGTCCTCAAATATTAAATTTTCTTTGTATTTCTTAGGGTATGAACTTCTTATTTGTAATATATTCTTGATAATTTTTTTCTAGTTTACAATTTGTCTTTTTACTCGTCTGTGTCTGTGTTTGCCATAAGGATTTTTTTTTTTAATGTACAAAAATGTGTCTGCCACTTTCTTTATTACTTCTTGGTTTTGAATCATAATTAGGAAAGTGTTTTCTACTCTGATTTATAGTGAAATTTTCCCATTTTTTTCTACTACCTGTATGGTGATATTTTTAATGTTCCAACCTCTGATGCATTTGAAATTTATCCTGATAAATTATGTGAGGAATGATTCAAAATTACACTATTCTATATGACTGTATAGTTTTCATAGCACTGATCTGAGATGCTGTGCTAATTATATTCCAAATTTCCCAATGCTCTAGGATCCATTTTCTGAATTTCCTACTCTCTTCTACTAGTATGTCTGGTCATTCATACATCCATAGCATATAGTTTAATTATAGAGACTTTATAATATATTTTAGTATCTGGATGAAGTAGTTCCCCCATACATTGTAAGATTTCTCTGGATATTGCTTTATGGTTAGTTTTCTATATGAACTTTAAAATGAACTTGTATAATGCTACAAACAATTCTTATGATATTTGTATTGGGATTATATCAAATGTATTATGTAGCTTGGAGGAAATTGTAATTTTTAGAATGCTGTGTCTTCTTATGCAAGAATATAGCATGTATTTTCACTTCTTCAAGTCTATTTTTGTGTCTTTCAGAAATGTTTCACACAAAAATCATTTAATAAAACATGGTATATTATGGGCACACACTTTAGTTATAATGGCAAGTAGGCTAAACTTTCTAACTTGAAATATGTACTTTGGTTAATATGGAGTTGATGAATGTCTTTGTCATGGTAAGTTTTTGCTGAAAAATATACATAAGTCAGTAAACCTATCCCTATTACTTTATAAACAATATTTGTTTATATTCTTTTTATCAGACAATTTTAAATGAAGCTGATAATACTTTCATTTGAATCTACTGAATCTATTACTTCATAATAAAATACTTCTAGTCATAAATTCTAATTTACAAATAAGGTGGTCTTAGGGTCAGGTAAGCCTTAGCCTTTGTATTATAATCTCCTTATTTCAGTTTTAATTCACCTGTATATACAGTTAAATAAAAGCAGACACAAATTCTCTACTAATTGAAAAGCATCTGAATCCAAGAAAAAAATTGATACTTAGCTTTATTTTCTTTACCTTTTGTTTGTGTCTGCATGGTACTTTTTGACTTTTTGATCATGGTAAATAAATTGTAGATTTAATAATGCAAAAAGTCAGTCCATACATCCTATACAACAGAAAAATTGTCTAAAACACATACAGGTTCTTTGGTTGAACTCAGTATTTATTTTTTATTTTTATTTTTTTGAGATAGAGTCTCGCGCTGTCACCCAGGCTGGAGTACAGTGGCCCAGTCTTGGCTCACTGCAACTTCTGCCTTCTGGGTTCAAGCAATTCTCCTGCCTCAGCCTGCCGAATAGCTGGGACTACAGGTGCGCGCCACCAAGCCTGGCTAATTTTTGTATTCTTTTTAGTAGAGATGAGGTTTCACCATATTGGCCAGCCTGGTCTTGAACTCCTGACCTCATGATTTGCCTGCCTTGGCCTCCCAAAGTGCTGGGATTACAGGCATGAGCCACTGCACCTGGCTTGAACTCAGTATTTAATGTGTAACAGAATTGTCTTTGTCTCTTTGGAGTTCTAGGTTTGTCGAATTTCCAAGCCAATATTGTGTGTGCAGTGGTTCTCAAATGGAGGTTGTCAGTATCTTGCCATCCATGTGGTATCGGGGAGTGGTTAGGGATATTTTTTTTTCTGACCTTTTAACTGAGGGGAAAGACATTATTGGCATTCTGTAGGGAGGAACAGGAAAGCAAATGCCTTGTTATAAAGGCAGAATCCTCTGTGGTGAAGAATTGACTTGGCCAAGTTCTGGGTGAGGTATTGGAACTCTCCTGGGATATCTGAAATCCTTATTTTTGTTTTTCATGGTTAGAACTCCATTAATTTTGCATTCAGAATTCCTACTGATTCAGATTCCTATTGAGGGGGGACATAATATTTAGGGCTGCAGGGGAGATTAGAATCAGACCGGTTGCTTATTTGTCATATTATTTATGTGTGACCGGGAGCAAAATTGTGTGCCTTTTTATAGTAGAATCCGTAAATTAAAAGACATCATATAGTATGACAGAATAAAATTTGATATGTTGATACAATATATTAATTTATATTAACAAAGCTATATTTGTGAAGGCCTGTTTTACTTGTGCTGATGCTTGTATTTTCCTGTCCTGAGCTTTTAAGTTGTATAGAAATTAATTAGAATATTTTCCCCAACACATCTCCCTACGAGAGAAAAAAGGCATAATCAAGGGAAACTGAGGCACTGGGAAGACTTAATTATTTTTGGTTCTTACAGTGCCATAGTTATATGATGGGAAAATGTACTTTTATTAACAATGCCAGTCAATATTTCACTTTTGCATAAGATTGCACTTTTCACACCTTTGATTTACTAGAGCATCCTAAATATCCAAGCTATGTTGTGGCAAAATTGTCCTACCTTTTCTGAACAGGAATTACTTATCTAAGCTTAAGCTCATGGATCTAATGAGCTGAAATGAATGCTTCTGTTTTCCAAAAGTCATTTCCAGAAACAGGTTTATTAAATTACAATTGAGAGAGTAGATCTTATTATTTTAGTGGTAATGCTTGGCAAGATGTTCTTACAAAAAAATAAATACATTTCATTGTTATCATGAGTACTAGCTTTGGGAAAAACAAACAATAAAGCCAAAGAAAATATTAGGTAATCTTTTAACTCTTCTAAAGGAAAAATGTTAACTTCAAAGGTAAATGGAGTCATTAAAAACACACCAATATAGAAAACAAATGTAAGAAAATCAATGCTAAGTATCAACAGAAACTTTTTCCTTTAAATTCCAACCACCAGAGTGTACCCCAACTAAAAAGCCTGCAGCCTTGCAAATCATTACCACAGTCTTGCTTAAATATGTCAGAAGCGGGCACAGGGAATTTGAGCTGGCAGTTTTCCTGCCTGTTATAAAAAAGACGGAAGCCCATCATGAATGAAAGCATACAACACTACATCTGCCATCTGCATAGCTTCCAAATCTCTTGTATTTTATAGCAGTAGCTTGCCAAAACTCTGGCAAGCCAAAACCAGAATAAGACTCCCAATCTGAAAGAGAGAATATGGCAAATAATAAAATCATCCAGACAGCAGAGAAGTAGAATTGCAGAAAATCAAACTAAAGTAACAAAACTGTCAAGCAGTGTTGAGAGAGCTAAGAAATGCCTACAAAAGAGGATTTAGAGGAAAACCAAAGGCTGAGGATAATGGAAACCATTGTTCAGTTGAAAGGTTTTTCCAAAGCAAATATACTCACTGGTAATAAAATGTTAAGCCTTTCCAGAAAATGTTGCTTCTTTCTCATTTCTAAAATTCTAGCTATGTTTGTTTGAGATAAAGCAAACCTTATGTCTTTGAGCAGTTGGGTCCCTTTCCATTTTGATGGAAGAATAGACTCATAAGAGGGACTCAAACCCTGGCTATTAAGGCAGGGTTTAATAGCTCTTAATTTGTCATTTGGGATATATTCAAAATTACAAGCCAAATAAACACAGCTTTGCAACATTTAAAGCTGATAACATTTAAGACATTTTTTAGGCAGTTGCTGAGGGGATTTCTGACTTTGATTTTCTGTAAGTCCAGTGCAACTCTAGCAACCAAAATATATCACATGCTTACAACATATATTCATAAATTAATTAGGAAGAAAGAATTATATAGATTTTTGAAATTTGTATTGACACAATGTATTTTACATATTTATGGGGTACATGTATTTGCTACATGCATAGAATGTGTAATAATCAAGCTAGGGTATTTGAGGTATCCATCACCTTGAGTATTTGTCATTTTTATGTGTTGGTAACATTCCAAGTCTTCTGGTTTAGCTACTTTGAAATATAAAGTATACTGTTGCTAACTATAGTCATCTTACTCTGTTATTAATTATTGGGACTTGTTTCTTCTATCTAATTATATATTTGATATAGTTGTACTCACTAATCAACCTCTCTTGATCCTCATTCCCATTCACACATCCTACCCACCCTCTGGTATCTATAATTTGATTCTCTATCTCAATTATATTGACTTTTTTAGCTTCCATGTGGAAGAACATGTGGTATCTGTCTTTCTGTCACTCAACATAATGACCTCCAGTTCCATCCGTGTTGCTGAAAATGACATGATTTCATTCATTTTTATGACTGGATAGTATTTCATTGTGTATATATACCATATTGTCTTTCTGTTTGTCCACTGATGGTCAACTAGGTTGATTCCATATCTTTGCCATTGTGAACAGTGCTCCAATAAACATAGGAGTTCAGGTATCTTTTTGAAAAATATATTTCTTTTTCTTTGGATAAATACCCAGTAGTGGAATTGCTGGATTGTATGGCAGTTCAATATTTGTTTTTTTGAGAAATCTCTGTACCATTTTCCAGAGCGGTTTTACTAATTTACACTGCCACTGGCAGTGTATGAGTTACTTTTTCTCCACATCCTGACCAGCACTTGCTATTTTTTTGTCTTTGCAATAATAGCCATTCTAACTGGGGTGAGATTATACCTCATTGTGATTTTGATTTGGGTTTCCCCAGTGCTTAGCAATGTTGAGTACTTTTTCATATTCCTGACGTCATTTATATGTCTTCTTTTGAGAAATGTTTGATTGTATCTTTTGTCCACTTGTTAATGGGATTATTTATGTTTTTAGTGTGAGTTGTTTGAGTTCCTCATATATTCTGGATATTAGTCACTTGTCCCTAGATACATTGTTTGCAAATATATTCTCTCATTCAACAGGTTGTCATTTCACTTTGTTGACTGTTTCCTTTGATGTCTTTACTTTTGAGGTCTTAGCCATGATATCTTTGCCTAGACTGAAGTCTTGAAGTCTTTTTTCCTATTTTTTTCTAGAAGTTTTATGCAAACAATGATTTAAATTTTATTGACTTTAATGATTAACATTAAGAAGACTTAATGATTAAGTCTTTAATCCATATTGAGTTGAATTTTGTTTATGAGGAGTAGTAGGGGTCCAGTTTTATTCTTCTGCATATGGTTCTCTAATTTTCCCAGCACCACTTAGTGAAGAGGGTGTCCTCTGCCCAGTGAATGTTGCTGCCTTTGTCAAAAATCAGTTGACTGTGAATACATGGATTTATTGAATCACTATTCTGTTGTATTGGTCTATGCATATATTTTATGCCAACACCATGCTGTTTTGTTTACTATAGCTTTGTAATATATTTTGGAGTCCGATAGTAGGATGCCCCCAGCTTCATTCTTTTTTTATCAGCATTACTTTGGCCATTCTAGTTCTTTTTTGGTTCTATATGAATTTTAGGATTATTTTCTCTAGTTCTATGAAAAATGGCATTGGTATTTTGATGGGGGATTATAATGAACTTGTAGATTGCTTTGGGCAATAGGATCACTTTAATGTAATTCTTCTAACCCATGAGCATGAGATATCTTTCCATTTGTTTGTATCCTCTTCAATTTTAGTGTTCTGAGGTGTTTTTTGTTTGTTTGTTTTTTGGTAGAGGTCTTTTACCTTTTTGGTTAAAATTTATTTTTAGGTATTTTATTTTTTGTCACTATTATATATGGGATTAACTTTTTTGTTTCTCAGCTAGTTCATTATTGATATATAAAAACTACTAATTTTTGTACATTGAGTTTGTATCATGCAAACTTACTGAATTTATTTATGAAATCTAGGAGTTTTTTCAGAGTCTTTCCGTTTTGCTTGATGTAAGATTATGTTGTAAGCAAAAAAGGACAACTTGACTTATTCTTTTTCAGTTTGGATGCCTTTAATTTTCTTTTTTTGCATTTAGAGGAAAGGCTTTCAGCTTTCCCCCATTCAGTATGTTAACTGTGGGTTTGTCCTGTGTGGCCTTTGTTATTTTGAGTATGTTTCTTCGATTCCTAATTTGTTGAGAGTTTTTATCATACAAGGATATTGGATTTTATCAAGTAAATTTTCTGTATCAACAAGATGATCATATGATTTCTGATTTTATTTGTCATCTTTCCTTTTTTCTTAGTCTTCCTAGCAATTTATTATTTTTATTTTTTATAACCAACTTTTTGTTATATTGATGTTTTGTGTTGTTTTTTAGTATCTGTTTCATTTAGCTCTGCTCTGATCTTTTTCTTTCCTCCTGCTACATTAGGGTTTGTTTTGTCCCTGCTTTCCTAGTTCCTTGATGTGCATTATATTATTTCTGTTGTCTGATATCTTTCTACTTTTTGAGGTAGATGTTTATTGTTATAAATTTCCATTTAGCACTGCTTTTGCTGTTTCCTACTGGTTTAGGTATGTTGTGTTCCATTTTCATTTGTTTGAAGAAATTTTTTAATTTCCTTCTGAAGTTCTTCAAAGACTAAGTGCTTCTTCAGGAGCATGTTGTTTAATTTTCATGTATAGTTTTCAAAGTTCTACTTGTTATTGATTTCTAGTTTTATTTCATTACGTTCAGAAAAGATGTTTGATATAATTTCAATTCTATTTTTTGAATTTTTTTGAGACTTGTTTTGTAGTCAAACATATGGGCTGTCCTGGGAAATGTTTCATGTGCTGAGGAGAAGAATGTGTATTCTGCAGCTATTGAATAAAATGTTCTATAAATGTCTAGTAGGTTTATTTGGTCTACAGTATAAACTAAGTCTGATGTTTCTTTGTTGACTTTCTGTCCAGATGATCTGTCAAAATCTGAAAGTGGGGTGTTGAAGTCCCAAGCTATTATTGTATTGGGGTCTTTCTCTTTAGGTCTTGTAATATTTCCTTCATATACCTGGGTGCTCCGGTGTTGGATGCCTATATATTTGCAATACTATATCCTCTTGCTGAATTGATCCCTTTATCATTACATAATGATCTTCTTTGTATCTTCTTAAAGTTTTTGTCTAAAAATATATTTTATCTGAATTATATAAGTATAGCTACTCCTGCTTACTTGTAGTTTCTGTTTGTAAGGAATATATTTTTCTCTTACTTTACTTTGAGTCTATATGTGTCTTTACAGCTAAAGTGAATTTCTTGCAGGCAACATATAGGTGGATCATGTTTTTTTTTTAATCCATTTATCCAGTGTATATCTTTTAAGTCAAAAGTTCAACCCATTTATACTCAAGGTTATTTACTGATATGTGACATTCTGTTTCTGTCATATTGCTAGTTGTTTTCTGGCTATTTTGTTGTTCTTTCCTTTTCTTTTATTGTTTGTCATTGTGGTTTTGTGGTTTCCTGTAGTGGTACCATTTGATCTCTTTCTCTTCCTCATTTGTATATTTGATTTACTAGTGAGCTTTATATTTTCATGTGCTTTGGGGATGGTAAATGTACTTTTGCTTCTAGTTGTAGAACTCCCTTGAGCAATTTTTGTAGGATTGGTCTAATGCTGATGAATTCTCTCATTATTTGCTTGTCTGGAACTTTAATTCTTTTTTATTTCCAAAGGATAATTTTGCTGGATATAGTATTCTTGGGTGGCATTTTTATTGTTTCAGCTCTTTAAAAATGTCATTCCATCTTTTGCTGGCTTGTAAGGCTTTTGCTGAGAAACTTGCTATTAGTCTGATGGAGGTTCCTTGATAGTTCCTGTTGCTATTTTTAGAAATTTTTTTTGTTTGTTTACTTTAGACAGTTTGACTATAATCTGCCCTGAAGAATACCTTTTTTCATTGTATCTGTTTGGAAATCTCTGGGCCTCCTGTACTTGGATAGCTCATTCCTGTTCTACTTGGGAAGTTTTCACTTGTTATTTTGTTAAATAGATTTTCTAACTCTTTTCTTCTCTCTTCACTCTTGGGAGCACTGATAATTTAAGTATCTGGTCACTTTATGTTGTTCCGAATGTCATGGAGGCTTCAATCATTTTTTAAATTCTTTTTTCTTTATCTTTGTCTGATTGGACTATTTCAAAAGACCTGTCTTCAAGTTCTGAGATTGTTTCATCTGCTTGATCTAGTCTGTTGTTTATGCTTTAAATGTACTTTGTATTTTCTTCAATGAATTCTTTAGTTCCAGAATATCTTCCCTGGTTCATTCTTAAAATCTTTTTGGTAAATTTCTCATTCGTGTTCTGAAATGATTTTCTGATTTCTTTTTCTTTTTTCTTTTCTTTTTTTTTTTTTTTTTTAGCATTTTCTTATATCTCACTGAGCTTATTTAAAATCAGTGTTTTGAATTCTTTATCCAGATTTCACAAATCTTTTTGATGGGGATATACTGGAAAATTGTTTTTCTTTTGAGTGGATTGTTTTTCATTTTCTTGCTTTTTCTTGTTTCCTGTGTCCTTACATTGATATCTTTGCATCCAGTGTAACAGTTACTTTTTCTAATTTTTAAAATTTGCTTCCATAGGGGAGTACTTTTTCTAAAGCTGTATCTATGCTGTTGGTTGTTTAGTCCTCTTTGGCTTCTATTTTGGTTGTATGCAGTAGTTTAGTCTCAGCATGATTTCTTCAGCTGTATATAGCATCCATGGTATCTGTGATTTTTTTCAGTGGCTTAGAGTGCAGTTATTAATGGAGGCTATGGTGAAGTTTTGCTGGGGACTGGAATGCCAGATGGGCCAGTCTTTGGGCCTCATGTTTGCAGCAGTGAGCATGCCTGTCCCTGAGCCCTGGAGCAGTGTGTGCTGGCTCTAGTATTAGTGGGTCCAGGCAGGCTGATTGTTAGGCCTCCAGGAGGCTTGCTTGGCTGCTCATAGTGGCAGTGGTGAGCCAAGTGTATTGGTGGTTCCTTGGGCTCCTGGGCAGTGAGCATGATATGAACAATGGCAGTAGCAGTGGTGGAACTATGTACTGGAACCTAAGTGCTTTGAGCTGGTGCTGGCAGTAGCTGCAATGGCATGGGTGGGCCAGGGAGCAGGTGGCACAAGCAGGTGGGTGCCAGTTGTGGTGATATTACAGGTTGGGTCAGCCTGACCTCAGATTCCAGAAGTGCTTACATGCTAAGGGTGGTGGACTAGACTGGCCAATCTCCAGGTCCCTGGACAGCATGTTCAAATATTTGGGTGACAGGACCAGGCGGGTGGACTTGTCCTCAGGCCTCTGGTGGTGTGTGCAAGTGCTGGTTGTGATAGGCAGGAGTGGGGCAGTTCCCAGGCTGCTAGCAGAATGCTGAGGTAGAGGCAGCAGCAACTGCACAGTAGGCCTGCCCTGGGGGTAGGGCGGGGCCACTTTCGGTGCCAGCAGTGTAGGCAGGCAGCTAAGGGACATGAGGTTTGCTCACTCCTTAGTTCCACAGCAACCCACAGCAACAGCACTGGGTTTTCCCTTGGAGTGTGTAAAAGTGCCTGGCCTTTCCTCTCCCTCCTTGGCCTGGTAGCAGCAGTGGTGTTGTCAGTCCCAGGGCGGGAGGCAGTTCTGTGTGAGCTGGACTTTCTGAATGGTGCCGTGCTCCAGCTGTTCAAGGGCAGGGGCCTATGGGTCACAGTGTGGGCTCCTTCTCTGAAGCAATGCCTCTGTGCAATCTCTAGCCAGCTCCCTATGTTAGTCTTGAGACCCCGAGTGCTGAGGGGTTTTCTAGTAGCTAGGATTATAAAAGATCACGGTGGGAATGTGGAAGCTTAGATGTCTTCCACTTACTCTCTCCCTGCATCCTATAGAATTTTAAAACGTGACATAAACTTCACCTAAGGGAATAAAGAGGAAAATTTGAATCAATTCTTTTTTAGGATATAGACTGCCTCTACTCCTATTTCCAGCCATCTGTAAATACTCTTTATATTCTAAAAGAAATATTAATTGCCTACCCCATTACCCTGAAAAGTAGAACAGAAAAACATGAACAGTAAGATATTTGCCATTATAACGGGTTGAAAATGTGTGTATGTGTGTATGTGTGTGTGTGTGTGTGTGTGTGTGTGTGTGTGTATGTTTACTGCGGCACTATTCACAATAGCAAAGACTTGGAACCAACCAAAATGTCCATCAATGATACACTGGATTAAGAAAATGTGGCACATATATACCATGGAATACTATGCAGCCATAAAAAAGGATGAGTTCAAGTCCTTTATAGGGACATGGATGAAGCTGGAAACCATCATTCTGAGCAAACTATTGCAAGGACAGAAAACCAAACACCGCTTGTTCTCACTCATAGGTGGGAATTGAACAATAAGAACACTTGGACACAGGGCAGGGAACATCACACACTGGGGCATGTCGTGGGGTGGGAGGAGGGGGGAGGGATAGCAGTAGGAGGTATACGTAATGTAAATGACGAGTTAATGTGTGCAGCACACCAACATGGCACATGTATACATATGTAACAAACCTGCACGTTGTGCACATGTACCCTAGAACTTAAAGAATAAAAAATAAAAAATAAAAGTGTGTGTGTGTGTATGTGTGTATGTCTTATCAAATATTCAGTTGATGTCATCTTTTCCTAGTTCTTGTTAAGGCATTTCTTCTTCTAACCTTCAGATGAAGATAACATGAGATAATTTGGCTTTCTATCCAATTAATAACTGTACTTCAGGGAAATGTTCTATGGAAATCAACCCTGGTAACGGTCATCTAAAACTTGAAGCACCTTTATATTTTATCACTAGCCCCTGAGGCCTGGATATTCCTTATGCTCAATGTTCAAACATATGGACAAGTCTTATTTGCGGCCCAGAGAAATGGCTCAAAACATTCTGGGGCATAAACTAATTTCAGCATGCAGTAAGAAGCTCCCTCACAGTGGAGGAGATGCGTAAGCTTTGCAATGCTAGAAAACAAAATAGCTTGTCTACTTTTGAATTCCTGAGAATAAGGGCAGTTTGTTTCATGTTTTAGCACATCAAGAAGAATGAAAGTAAGGAATGGTGGGAATGCATTGTTATAGACAAAGAGAAGGTAAAAGAGAAGAAAGCTATGAGGAGGTATTACTCAACTCTTGCCTGTAAGAGCTTCAGTAGGCAAGGAGAAGGGGAGCTCTACCTTTCCTGGGTGTCGTGAACTCTCCCTGGTAAAAGAAAGAACATATTGGAATGCCTCTGCTCCTGAGCATACATCCAAGGTGCCCAAGGTCAACGAAGGAAACTTGAGGATTAAGACACTGGGTCTGGGCTTCCTCCTGGGTCAGTGGAAGCATCTTCATGATAGGACCTTCTCTTAGCTGTTGTTTCCAGACAGCCCTGTGCTGGGCTCCTACTTGTACCGGAATAATCCTTGTCACAAAGAGGATTCAGTGGAGAATAGGGACCAGTTTAAATGGTCCTTATGAGGATGAACTCAAAGTGTACGTTGTGGAGCAGAAACCAGTGCAGGAAGTAAAAAAGGCAGGCAAAGGTTATTGCATATCAACTGGGAAGCTCACTGTCTCCTCACCCAGCCTAAGAGTCCCCAGGCTCCTTATAGATAGTGACTATTGCATCACTAGTTTTAACTATAGTCTTTGATACCTGGTGAGTGCTTAATAAATGCTTTTTGAATAAATTACTATATCAGCATAATATGGCTTTGAAGTTTTTCATAATAGGGTTTGAGAGCTGTTTATTTATGTATTTATTTATTTATTAGGTGTGTAACCTAAGACCAGTTAAGAATATGGTGTGTAACATTGGACAAAAAAGTTTATCTGCCTGAACCTTAGTTCACACATCTTTAAAATTATGCTAATAATATTCAGATTTTGTGAATATTAAGGAAAAGTGTCAGTGGAAAGCAGACAGTAGCATGCCTGTCTGTACTTTTCTCTCTTCCATCTTTTTTCCCAATGCTGACTCCTTTCCTTAGAATACTTTTCTATCTTTGCTCTTTGCCTTTTTGTTCATTTGTTAAGGCTGACTTCAAACACAAATTTCCCTGTGAAGATAATTCTGCATCCCTGCTTCTTCCCTCTTCTCCCACTTAATTAGGTATAAACTCTTATTTCCTTTGAGCCCATGAACTACTTTACTTGCCTTATAATTCAAAGTCAGTGTGGCTGTGTTTTATTCAATGACTCATATTTGATGTATAGGTTGCATTTTTTTTATTAAAATATCTTTTGCATGTGAAAGAATATGTAAGGAAAAGTAACAAGAATTCTTATAAAAATCACTTGGTTTTTATAAGAAAAGTTTAATCAGGAAAAATGTCCTGCCTAGTTGGAAATATCTTCATCCTAAGTAAGTCATTTCACTGTCTGAGATGAACGAGGACAATGATCAGTTTAAAAGGATTGGCATATAAAATGCATTGCTTCTTTTTCTGCTGCTTACCTGGAGCTTATGTCAATACGTTTTTGTATAGTGTATGATTTGACAAGTCACAGGAAACAGAATTATGAAAATTCTTATTCAAATGCATAAATTAGAAGAGTAGATGGAGTTTTTAGTTCAGTAAATGAGTCAACCTGATTCTCCTTTTTTTGGCTAGTAAGATGATATTCTAACAGCTTTTTCTGATAGAATATCTTCTGTTCATATTTAGAAAGAGCTCCTTTATTGAAAGGGTCCTTACAAATGATCTAATCCAGTGCTCACAATTGTTTAAAGGGACGGGATGAGTTCTAGAGAAGAGATTTGCTTAAATCACAAAGCCAGTATTTAGCAAAGAGCAGAATAGATTCCAATTCTGGCTCTCTGTACCCAATGTAGTCTAACATTATTTTTATTTTTAGTTGCTTTACTACTTCTCTTACTTAAAAAGTTATTACCCCAGCTGTGTTTTAAGCTGTGCCCATCTGATGCCAAGTCAAAAGGCTAAAGAATAGAATATTCAGATAATATTTATTATTATAGTGGTCTCGGTCAGTTTATGTCTTATGTCTTGTTTATGATGCTATAACAAATCACCATAGATTTGGTGGCTTACATAGCAAGCATTTTTTTTTTTCTCTCTCACAGTTCTAGATACTGGAAGTCCAAGTTTAGGATACCAGAATGGTTAGGTTCTGGTGAGGGCCCTCTTCCTGGCTTGTAGATGGTCAGCATCTCCTTGTATCCTCACACGGAAGAGAGAAGAAGAGAAAGCAAGTTCTCTGTGTCTTTTACAATAAAGGCCCTAATTCTATCATTAGATTTCCACACTCGTGACGTAATTACCTCCCAAAGGCCCCATCTCCAAATACCATACATCACCTTGGGGATACCAGTCACAAAGGGTTTCAAAATATGAATTTGGTAGGAATATGGGGTACAAACATGCAGTCCATAACAGGAAAAAATAGTTAATCGTGGTTAGTGAAATGGGTTTACTGTTAAAATATTATTTGGGACAGGGAACTAATAGATTCAACACTTCCACCTTCAAAGAAAGTACATGAGGAAGCATTTGAAGAGTCAGTACATTTGTATAAATTCCTAACAATGGATATATTCAGCAGAAAGGTTGTTATTACTCTATCATGAAATAGAAATGTGAGGACTATAGAGTATTTAAATTGCAAATAAAATATCCATTTTCTAAAATATTGCATAATTCAGTCATTACTATACTCCTATTAGGAAGAGAGTCTTAGCATTTATTTATTAGCTTTAGTTTTAAGTAATCAGTAATTACATAATAAAGAGGTGAAATTGAGGGTTGAGCACAAAAATATGTAAGACTACCACATTCCTCTGTTGTAATCAGCTCTTGATTGTGATTTCAACAGAGGGGAAGGTTAGAATGCCATCCTTCTGGAACACCCTGAGAAGTCCAGGTGAGTGGGAGGTGGAATATGCATTTCTGCTCGTTTTTCTTTTTCTAATGTAGTGAAATTGATAGAATTATATTAACTCCTTATTGTCAGTAATTATGCCACACAATTATTTAAGCTTACCAACCTACATCCTTGACTATACAGGACATACTGTAGTTTACAAAAAATGAGCACATTTTAATCTCCCTTTTCATGAGGCAGATAACTAAAGGTTTCAAAGGTACAAAAAATTTGAACATGACTGAATATTTGATAATAAGAAATTACCGACATTTTTAAAAGAAGTGATAGTGGTATTGTGGGTTAAAAATATTTTTAAAAAGAGTTCTTTTAACATTTAGATGTAACTATAAAAATACTTATGAATAAAATAATATGACATCTCTAATTTGCTTCAAAATAACTTGAAAATGGGGAGTAAGTAGAAATATGTGTGAGACAAAATTGGGCTATGAGTTGGTAACGAAGAAGGACATTTATTATAATTTTCTCATTGCTTTTTTAATGATTGAAATTTTTACAATAAAAATTCAAAAAATAAAACAGGTAAAACACTTCCTTTTTCTCCTGCCTTAGAAAAGGTTACCAAAGTGGTTGGTCAGGCTCTACAAGTTAATACATGATAGGATCACAAATTCACAGCTCAAGTAAATCCAATGAAGTCAAAAGTGAATACCACATAAGGTTGGGAGGTGAAGGAGGGAGGAAGATTAAAAATACGAAACAAACCTACCTATAAATTCTAGATACACATTAACTTCATTATTATTTGATAGTATAGGAGAGCAAATATTAATTCAATAAGAATGTAGATGGAACTCTATGTGGCAAGCACCATGATAAATGCTAGGGATACAAAAATGCTTAGACACCATTTAAAACTATAATAACATGTTTTACAGAGTATAGTAGAGTTAGAATAAATTGCTTTGGGAACCCAAGTGAAAGGACAATTAATTCTGCAAGGGTTGAGAATAGGAACATGAAAAGGTAATAATTGAACTAGACTTTGAATAAGCAGGAGTTTGCTATGTGAAAAATGAGTCTATTTCTAAATAGGTTTGTCAAGGCATATTTGATACAGTATCTCTAAAGCCATAGTTCCCAAAGAAGCATTCTTTACCTTCCTCAATGGCTCAGGTAGTCTCCATTGAACCAATGCTGATAGGGACCTCAGGTTGTTTGTTCACAACCAGAATGATTGCTTTGGGAGAAACAGGTAGAAAAAACAACATGGAATGGCCTTTTAGATGGGCAAAATGAAATTATCAGAAATTCAAAGGGTGACCTGTTAATGGCACTGGTTGAAGTTCTGTATGGTCAGAACACAGGGAGCAGGGGTGTGTGGCAGGAGGCAAGGATGGCAGGTAAAATGTGACCAGGCTGTGAAGGATCACATAAGGTATAGGAGTTTGATATTTTATGTACAGCAAAATAGTAACCATTGAAGATTTTTAAGCAAAGGATTGATGCAGAGGTTTTCATCTTATATTAAGAAAACTTTGACATCATTCTTCTATCATCATTCTGAGTGATTGGAAGGAGAAACACTTTGAAACAAGGAGAATAATCAACAAGTTATTTTAATTGACCTAAGCAAGAGTGATGAAATGAGTGTCTTTGGGGATAAAGAAGAAAAGACCGATGGAAGACAGCATTTGGAATTAGAATTGATAAGACTTAGTCACTATATGGACACTGGCGGAGTGGTAAAAAAAAAAAATTTCAAAACAAAACCCATGTACTACCCTACTCTAACAAGGGTGGCATGATCAGATCAAGGTTTGGGTTTCCAAGCATCAACTAGTCACAGCTGAATAGTTCAAAATGCTTCTCAATGTTTGGTTGTCTTAATGTGTCATAGATTCCTTCAGCAAGGACTAGGGGATGCATTACTGTTTATTCTTGCCATAGTTTTTCAGACTCCTTCCTGCTGGGGACTCAACCTATTATTCAAATGATGGGTTTTGGGTTGAGAAGTGCCTGAGAACTGCAATATGTGCCGGGATCATGATTTTCTATCTGGGACTAAAGACTGAGACTGGGCCTCATTCTTCTCTTTGTTCATTCTTGATTTCTTTGGATTATATATTATATTAAACAACATTCTCATTGGCTGTTGATCTATCTCATTGGCTGTGGTATTAGCCAGTTGCATAGCTCCCTGCAGGTGAGATTTCCCTGCCTGTTATTCTGACCTTGTTACTTGTTGAACTTTACTTCTAGCAATTAAATGCTGCCACATTTCCTTTGCTGTTCAAGGATCACATCGTCTTGATTGCTGTTGAGCCTGCTAATAGCAGGCTAATATTTTTGAATGTCATCAGCCCAGACTGTAGAGGACAGCCACTATGAGATTTTCAATGATAATGTTGTCTCCTTCATCAGCTTATTCCATTTTGGTAAATGGTGTGTCCTTTAGGTCTTTTCAAGGAATATAGTTGGAAGGTAGGTCTTTTGGTCTTAGGTAGTTGGTCTATTCTAACATGCTCCTATCAATGAGTCTTTTGATCTCTTTCTCTACTGCCTGTCACAACAATTCAGACATCTTTATGTTTTTTCAAATTTCTGAGTCATCCTAATAGCACATCAGAACTGTCCTGCAGGGTTTTGTCAGGTATTAAATTAAATAAAATAATTTCCCTGAAACTGACAAAATCTTTGTTATCCAGCTTTACCTTCACTCATGATCTGGCATCCTGGAGATCCAATCTGGGGCTACTCTCCTGGTTCCTGTTGGTGGATGATAATTAGGTTCTATGGGTTCTTCAACACGTAATTTTTCTCCTTTCTTAGCAGACTCGGCTCTTCTGTGTTGTGCCATGTTGTTAGTTGACCGTCTTGATTGATCTAATGGCCAGGAGGGGACAATAGGGCAAATCCTGCAGAGGATGAACATTGTCTCATGAGCAACCTTGCCTCACTTGAGGCATCTGCATAGTCTTCAAGCAAGGATGAGATGGGAGAGGATGCTGTCCTCTAACAGGAGTGATGGTCTACTTTTGCAGGACCAAGGGATTCAAGGGAATCCAGGGCTTAGGTTTCTCAAGGGTATTTTCTTATATAACCCTTTGCTAAGTTTCAGAGTCCAATTTCTTTATTACCAGGGCCCTCAAGATAAAAGAAGTGAGGGAAGTATATGACATAGCATGGCAAGTGGCTAAACACAGATGAGGTTTCATTTGGAATCTCGCTTTAGCTAGATACCTTGGGGTGCTCTGGGCATAAGTCACACCTTAGTGTTGTTGAGCACAAGGGCCAAGCCCTGGCTGTAGGCTGTCCTGGGGTGGGAGAAGTAACTTCTTGAGTGAGGTGGCTCCCATTTAGTCAAAGTTAATTTCTTGAAAAGAGGGACTTGTGAGCTATAAGCAACCAAGATTTACAGCAGCTGAGAGATGGGCGCACTGGCTGGGTAAAGATAGTCTGGCTAGGACACAACATCATCCATCATCTACAATGCTTGTCCTCTGCAGAACTGGCCCCATCTGCCACTCCAGTGCTGACTATCAGGTCACAGAAGAGGGTTAAGTTACAACATGGCCCAACTCAGAAGAGGTAGACCTGCTATGAAAGAAGAAAAATTGCATATTGGATGTTGAAAACCACATTCTAGGCTTCATTTTTTCCTGCTCTTATTCTTTCCATTGCCCAAATTATTTTATCCATTTCTTATTTACATTATTTCTAACACTTTACTATTACAAACAGTACTGTCATGAATATTTTTGAACATATGCATGTGTGTATCTTTGTAGGTTCATTTGTGAGATACATTCCTAGAAATGAAATGTTGGATCAAATTTAAAATTCATAACATTTTGCCAAAGAGCCCTTCATACTTTGTAACAATGTATATACTCCACAAACAGGGTATGAGAATACCTTTTTCTTAAATCTTAACTAACAGTGTTATCATCAGATTTTTTAATGACAGAAGATTGATGATCAGACTTTTCCAATCTGAATTAGATATATATTAAATAGTATATTATTTTAATTTGAATCTGTAAAATTATGAATGATTGGAGTACATTTTTATAGATTTAAAAGCCGTATATATTTCAGAAGAGAGTACTTTTCAGAGATTTAGAAGGTAGACTCACACTATCAAATGACATCTCTGGTGTTAATAAGAGGATCAGATCTGAATCCCCTATTTCCAAAATCATAAACCAATGTAAGATGCATTTCTGTATTTTTCTCAATATTTAGCTCAAAGGCCACCCCCTCTACGGTAACTTCTCTGGCTGCTCTGGAAAAGTGACCGGCCCCTTGCGTGTGCTGGTTATTTCTGTGCACATCTCTCCTCAAATCCTCACTACAGTGTGGGCAGGTGTGTCTTGTTCAGCGATTTGAAAATTAAAGCATTAACACTTGTAAAGCAAAAAGGCAAATAGTATAGGAACATCAAATGTAAACAGATAATTTTCATTTTAATTTTCTAATCCCACCTCATAATGGAATCCCTTAGGTATTTATTTGTATGAATCCCAAAACTTCCATTACTATATTCTTTGTTTATACAAATAAAAAACATATTTATACATATAGTTAATAACAATAATGTGACACACACACACACACACATATATATATATATACACACATACACACACACACACACACACACACACACTATTAGGGATCCTGTTTTTTTTAAATAATATATTATTTTTTTCTTAATCCAGTCTATCATTGTTGGACATTTGGGTTGGTTCCAATCTGGATTAAGAAAATGTGGCACATATACACCATGGAATACTATGCAGCCATAAAAAATGATGAGTTCATGTCCTTCGTAGGGACATGGATGAAGCTGGAAACCGTCATTCTCAGCAAACTAACACAAGGACACAAAACCAAACACCACATGTTCTCACTCATAGGTGGGAATTGAACAATGAGAACACTTGGACACAGGAAGGGGAACATCACACACCGGGGCCTGTTGTGGGGTGGGGGGAGGGGGGAGGGATAGCATTAGGAGATATACCTAATGTAAATGACGAGTTAATGGGTGTAGCACAGCAACATGGCACAGGTATACATATGTAACAAACCTGCATGTTGTGCACGTGTACCCTAGAACATAAAGTATAATTTAAAAAAATTAAAAAAATATTATTTTTTTCGAAGTTAACACATATACATATGTTTCATTCTTTTTAGGAGTTCATAGAGAAGTCTTTTGAATGGATATAACATAAGTGATAAAAACATTTCTTTATATATGGACATTTCAGGCTGTTCCATGTATTTTTTTTTCTGCTACACATAATGCTGCCATACATAAATCTATCTACATATGTCCTGAAGTACATGTACTTTTATTTTAGTTGGATACATTCCCAGAGTAAGATTTTGAGGTCAAAGTTAATGTGATTTAAAGTTTAATAAATATTTCCAGATTACTCTTTCCAAAATTTGTCATAATTTATACTCTTACCAACTGTGTATGAGAAGAAATGTTTTCCTATGCCTTTTCAGTGGGACATACAGTCAGTCTTTAAAGATTTTGTCAAATTAATGACAAAAGTTTGGTACTTTCTCATTTATATAATTTGCGTATTTTTCTGGCTAATATTGACATTGTGTTTCTTTTGCATTTTCTGATGTGGGGAACACCTTTTCACAGTCTTTGTTCATTTTATAATGGGTAGTTTATCAATTTCAGAGCTTTACTGAAAATTTGGGGTATTGTACTTTTTCAAATGTTTTCTCTCAATCTTTTATGTATCTTTTGACTTTTTTTGGGGGGCTCTATGGTCATAGAGTTGTTTTTGTTTTTGTTTTGGAATTGACTATGTCAACATGTTTTTTGGCTTATAAGTATACACTCTTATTTAAGATCTTTCTAAGCACAAGGTTAAAAAATATTCTCCTATATTCTAAAAATTTTATAATTTTTCTTTTAACATTTAGTTCTTTGATACATCTGTAGTAAATATTTTGATGTATTTTATTAATAGCAATTTTCCCATTTAATGATGCCTTTTATCTAAAATAATTTCCAAATTCTAAGATTAAGAAAACTGAGACTTAGTGAAGCAAAATTACTTGCCCAAGATCATGCAAATTAATTGCTTGTGTGCTTTTCTGTTCTTTCCTCCCTAGTGTTTAAGCTCAAGCAAGTAAAGACCTTCCTTGTATTGTCTACTTCTGTATCATTGACACCTGACATTCCTAATAAGAATGAATAAATTATCTTAATAATTAGACATGACTGTATTCATGTTTATCTTGAATAAATTTTGTCAATGTGGTGGTGCCAAGTTATTACATTGTATACAGAAATGCTTCCCACTATGGGGATATCCAAGTAAGAAAAAAGCATAGATGTTTCAGAACACGATCTCATGTCATTATTGCTTGCAAAGAGTATCTCAAATTTCCTAATGGAAAAAAGAGAGTCTAATGGATGCAGAGAATAGAAGAAGTGATACTGGACATGAGACTACTGTCTTGACTTAGTAAGAATAGCACCAGTCCCACATCATTTGAATTACACACACACACACACACACACACACACACATTCACACACACACTCAGAAACATATTATTTCCATATACTGTAAAGAGGACTATACCCCATTTAAGGAGCTGAGATTTTGCTCTGGTTCTGCGGTTAACAGTCTCTCACATGTTTTCAGTGGCTCTCAATTTCCTCATTTCTATAATTAACCTAATAGTAGGTAACATATAATACCTACTATTATTTACCTGAAATTCATTGAGTGCTTGTTTGTGTAGGATGGTTTCACTAACTCTAGTTTCAGAATCCCTATCTCACATAATTTTTAAAACAACTCCATGAGGGAGGTGTTCATGTACAATTTATGAGTGAGAAAACTATATCTTTTGTTAGCTAATATGCTTGGTATCACTTAACCAGTAAGTAGCAGCTTGAGGTTGTCTTCCCAGGTGTATCTGACTCTCCAAGACCTGCAGTCGTCTCTGTAGCTCTAATACAGGAAGTTGAAAGCAGATGAGATAAACTGCAAAGACATTCCTTGTCTCGATGTAGGCAAGAGTCCCTTAGATTTATCAATCTCTTTAGACTCTTAAGCACAGTCACTGCATAGTAAACTTTTCATAGTTTAACTGTCCCAAAATATGATTCTCTTTCAGGCTTCTCTGCTTGTGGTCTTGGGAAACTGGAAACTACTAATTCTAATACCATTGAGATGTTGGCAGCTAAAGAAAATAATGGTTTGTTAGCAAGTACCTTCCAAGTAGTAATTCTCCTTTTACTTCTTTATTAAAGCAGGCAATAGAATAGCCATACATAGTTGAGAGGGTTGGGCATCACTGTTTATTACCACAAAACTTGAAGCCAAACACAGCAATCAGCAACCTAAAAGTATTGAACCTACAAATACCTTCACCAGAGACTTACTAATGTTTTTGGTGTACAGCGAGGAAGGGAGAAGATCCAAGTGCATAACCTCACACCTGGTCATTATGATATTAAGATTTAATTTTGTCATTATTAAAATAATGAATCCTGAAGCACTGGGAAGCTTGTACATACCCCTATCAGGATCTTCTCTGCCTTCTGATGTTGCCGCCCTTTTCGTCTACACTTAACTGTGAATTGTGGTATTGTATTAGGTAGTTCTAGTAGAAAACCAAATCCAACTGTGTAAGTTGCCATCAAATTCTACTCTGAAATGCTGTGATTTAAAACAGCAGCTGGCAGGTCATCAGTCATCTATCCCAATGGACACATGGAAACAAATTAATATGCTTAATTTCTTTAGTTTACAGCTGCAGCTTTGGTGTTCTCAGACATGCTGCTAAAGCATCATTGTCAAATCCTATTCATTTGCATTCTGCTTAATCAGAGATCACCTGCTTATTTTGATTTTGAGTAATTAAGTACAAAATCTACACTTTTGACTGGTACTTTATCTTTGTTCTGAATATGAGACAGAAGACATTTTTTTCTAAAGTGTTCAGATATATTTAGCTGAAATTGTTTTAGTTATCTCAGAAGCATTGTTGACAACTTCCTCTGCCCCAAACTTCTTCAAACACCTTGTCTGGCCGTCACTCTTTGTTTCTAGTTGCCCTATGAAGATACTAAAAGCCACAATAGCAAATCGTATGTCACTCCAAAGACTCACATTGAAAATACTCAAACCTTCTGAGACAGAATTTAATTTTTTTTTTTTTTTTTAGTTTTACATTCACTGTGATTAGCCTCGATTTTTCTTCTCATTGTCCCTCCTGCTAGAAGCCAATGGCCTGATTAGGAAATACGTAAGCGAGAGAGCAGCCAGAATAGACAGATAACTAAGTTAGTTATGATATTATGATTTTTTTCCCACTGAAAGTGATTCTCTGCTTACAAACCTTTCATCTAATGAACTTGTAAAATAACCACCAAGAAATATTAACTAACTCTTTTCTTAAAAGACATTCTGAGGCAACTAGTGTTGGGTGAAGGGCTTGAGCAAATTCACCAAGTGTCACATGATGCCAGCTAGAGTCCTCGGTTAAGGGTGTATGAGATTCCCAGTCTCACAGACAGGGGCCTGGGGGTTTGCGTGCTGGATGCATCCTGCTTGTGTTATAATCTGACTCTTCATAGCATGGGCATTAGGAGGAGGCCTTTGTCAGCATGAGAGCACTCTTGCGAGCAGAGACAGACCTTGTACATGCTGACTGTTGCCCAGGAGAGTTGCATGTAGGGCTGCCAGCCACTGTCAGCCCCTGTTGCTGCATCAATTGCAGTGGACCGCAGTGGCTCCCTGGGATTACCCTGTGGTCATTCCCCTCTCCACATGGTGAAAATACAATTCCCATTTAGTAAGAAAGATAAATTAAGAAACTAGTTTCTGTCCTGGATGGTTAAGGGAAATAGGGACAATTTATGAAATGCATCTTGAGCTACTTAGTATCTGAACCTTCTCTTTGCTAACTATCTTTCACTCACTACCTCTTATGAGGTATGCCGTGATTTTAACTCAATATATTAAAAAGAAAAACCAAATGGGTTTCTTTGAGCATATGTAAATTTATTACTTGAACGTACAAGTATACACACAAAAGGCCTATTCTTTCTCAATACACTTGAGTAATTCCCATTAATGTCAACTGGAGTTGCGGATGTATGTCAAGGAGTAAATAAAATGCATTTAAAAATCCTCCAACTGATCATTCACACAAACTCTTTTTGTGTGTGTGTATTGTAACATAATGAAATTTGGTCTTTTTCTTTTCTCTAAGTTGAAGCAATATGCGTCTGTGTTCATTTGTTTAAATGCCATGATTGTACATTTCCTGCATTCAAAAAATTAATCAGAGATGTAGATGTAGCCAAAAGTATGTGCTATTCCTGGCCAAGTTTTGTGGTGTAGGAAAAGTGAAGTACTTATGGTATTTTCATTGCCACAGTTGTGGTCATGACTTTAAAAAAAAACCGCAAATTTAAGGTTGAGAATGCATCATCATAATCCTCTTTTTATGCAGGAAACACCCACTTCAAATAGTTTTCTTTTTTCTGTGAGTTCCCGTAGGCAGACAATTTCCACAATCAAGTTGCATAGAAACCCTTCATTCATAAAGGATAACATCTGAGCTATATCAATGAAACATTCATGACCTCTGTTTTTCTAAGCAGCAGGCAGTGACTTTGAAACTGCCCATTTCCTTTCTTTGAAAAAGATCAAAAGCACCTGCCTCAAGGGGTGTGTGTGTGTATATGTGTGTGTGCATGTGTGCACACGTACATGCATGTACATATGATAATGCAAAGTCAGTCAGTGATGGCCTAAAATTTTTGAGGGAAGAGGCCATGTCAGTTTATTCAGCAAAGTAGTCTTGCTGCCACAACTGGGATTGGCATAGGTATAAGGTCCTATGAATATTCGAAAAATACATTTGTGAATGATAGTCTAGAATTCTCGAGGCTGTCTATATATGCAATGTCAGCTTACCTGTAAATTCGCCACAGTTTGTGTTTTAAAGACAAAATGTTAATGTCTTTTAATACCTGATTTGCCAATAATATCCTGATGCAGTCAAAACAAAGAATGGATGTTTGCCTTGTGGATTTCAAGTCATTTATATTTCTACTTATTAGAAGTAATACTGCTAAACCGAATAATGACAGGCACTGTTGCTTTAACAGTATACTAAGAATGTTCGGGTAAAACAAAAAGAACTGAAGTGGAAAATATTTTACTATCCAGACAGTACTTTGCAATTTATTTTAAAAATGAATCTTGTAACATTATAGATAATTTTATATAAAATTAACATGGAGATTGTTTACAATCTAGCTATTTACCAGTTGATATCCACACAAATGTGCATCCGCTACTTGGTATATCTATAGAATGATGTCTTCCTTGATCCCTTTTTTTTCAGCGAGGAAAATCTATTAGAAATTCTACTTGTGAGAGAAAAAGCAGCAGCACCCACTGACTGAGGAGGTTGCATAACGATTAGCGAATCTGGGTATTTAAAATTCTATCTCAGTTCTAACATCTTCAGATATTTCTGTCTCTGCTTTTGAAACATGCTTTATGAGAGCTTGACATTTTACAATCACAGAAGTTTCCTAAAGTATTTGCACAAAACTTTTTATTTAGATGGGGTGAGATATAATACAGACTTATTATTGTAAAAGTTAGAATATAGGAAAACAGCAATTTAACAAGTAACACATTATATATGTATACTATTCTATTTCTCTGTTTTTTTAAGTAGACATAGATTAGGATGGAAAACATACAACTTAATTTCTTTTTTATTACCTTAACTATAAGGAGTCATAATAGAGTAGAAGATTAGATGAACATTTTCTACAAGTTACATAGGATTAGGAAATGCTTCCTATAAGAGGATTTGGGGATTTAAATGCATTATTTCCTCCTGAATATTTCCATATCTTTTAGTAAATGCACAATTTGCTAAAAAATAAGGGTTAGGTCACAAACACGGTTGTTTTAAATACAGATGAGAAAAACCTTATAATTTAGAAAAATAAGAGCTTAGACTCAGGAAAAAGTAAGACGTGTTGTCAAATGAACCTTCAGTCATCATACCCCATTGGAAATCCCAGAAATGTTTACAGTAGTTACGAAGGGTTTCTCCCAGAGCAGGAAGTAATTGTGAACGTAAAAATGTGGAAGCATTCTTCTAATTTTGAGCATGTTGGGTCCTGAAAGCCTATAAATCTATATTTTAAGTTCATTTCTTCCTATGCATAGTGACTAAGATGAACTTCAACTTGCAATCCCTCTATACATTACATTCAGCACTCATGCCTTCAATAAATATTCCTCAGTACCTACTCTGTACCTGGTGCAGTTATGGCCACAGGGGATACAGCAATAAAGTATAGGAATAGATACATCTATAGCATAATGTTAGGAAATGAGAAGGGCTATAAATAAAAAAGTAGAGAAGGACATAAAGAATGACAAGGACTGTAATTTTCCATCTGACGGTAAGAAAATCCTTCTCTGGCCGAGTGTGGTGGCTCATGTCTGTAATTTCAGCACTTTGGGAGGCTGAGACAAGCAGATCATCTGAGGTCAGGAGTTCAAGACCAGTCTGGCCAACAAGGAGAAACCCTCATCTCTACTAAAAAAAACAAAAATTAGCTGGGCATGGTAGCAGGTGCCTTTAATCCCAGCTACTCAGGAGGCTTGAAGCAGGGAGAATTGCTCGAACCTGGGAGGCGGAGGTTGCAGTGAGCTGAGATCATGCCACTGTACTCCAGCCTGGGTGACGAGCAAGACTTCATCACAAAAAAAAAAATAAATTAAAAAAGAAAGAAAAGGCTTATCTGAGGAGCTGACATTTGAACAAAAATAGGAATGAGGTAGTGAATCAAGTAAGGATGTGGACGACCTGAATATGTGGAGAATTAATGTTCCTATTCCAGGACTTGGTACAGAGAACCTGAGGCATGGGTTTGCTTGACTTATTGAACAGCAAAAAGACCATCACGGCCAGAGCATATGAGGGAGAGGAAAAAGTTAGGAAATGAGGTCAGTGGTGTAGCTGGGCTGCAAATCATGTAGCGTATTATAAGGTGTGGTGAAGACTTAGGAATTTATTCTAAATTTGAAGATCACTCTGGCTGCTATGAGTCAGCAAGGCCAGAGGTGCACAAAAGTAGAAGCACAGACTCTATTTAGGAGTCTCATATGGATCTCAGCTGGAGTTGATAGTGGATTGGACTGGTGGGATAATGGTGGAGTTGGGAAGTAGTCAGATTTGCTGGTGAATTGGATGTGAGTTAGAGAGAATGTCATCAAAGATAACCTGAGAATTTCTATGCCTGGAGTTTATGCCTTTCCTTTCAACCTGACTATTTTCAGATATTCTTATTATCGAGTAAATATATTTTATTAGGCTTTAAAATTTTTAATTAACCAGTTTTATCTACTTTGGAAATCCATTAAGTTTGTTAAATTCCCTCCTGGATGAGCTCTGTAGTTCTTTCATCTTTGCCATGTGGCCTGCTCTTCAGTAGACTATTAGTCTTCTCTTGAATTGACATTAAGCTAACAGATACCCATATGGATCTTGATCTTTTAGCTAGACACTTAAAGCCCAGTTCACAAGTCACTTTCCTTCATTGCAGACATAGTCATCCTTTATTCTTCATTAATCAATTCACTAAATACTTACTCATTTCTTTAACAAAGGTTTTTTGGGTACCTACTATGTACAGGTATCTAGGACTAAACACAACAGACAAAATTTCCTGCCCTCGAGAAACTTATTTCAAATAGAAGAAGACAGAAATCAGTAGATGAGTAAATACATATAGTTCGCCACATGCTAGTAAGCACTGTGCAGAAGTCTAAAGCAGGGAAGGGGAAAGGGTGCACTGAATTAGGACAGAAAAGGAGGGAGTGTTACAGTTTAAGTAGGGTGTCAAGGAAGGTTTCCTTGGAAAGGTGACATCAGAGGAAATACTTGAGGGAAAGGAAAAGAGTCTTGTGTATTGGGAAGGAAATTGGTCCGAAGAGTGGAAATACTAGGCACAAAGGCACAGGGGTGGGAAAGTGCTAATGAGTTCTTAGAATTGCAAGGAAGCCACGTGTAAGGAACATCTTGAGCAAAAAGGAGAGGGAAACTAGATGAGGCAAGAAGGGCAACTGGGGTTGGGGAAAGATTAATAGATCTTTGAGGAAAAAAAAAGATTGGAAGATTTTGAGTAGGGAAGTAACAGGATGTTACTTGAGTTTTAGTGGGATCATTCTGCTCCTGTGTTTGGAATCAGAATGAAACATGGGGTCGGAGTGGGGGGGGGGCAGCAAATGTAAAGGAAGACAAGTCGGGAGGCTGTGTTGTTAGTATTTATTGCACAAACAGAGTGCTACACACCTGCTGCAAGATTTGTGTGTGGTTTTTCAGAGTCATTTTCACTATGGAATGATTTATGCGATATACACGGAAGGTATTTTTTTATTTTCTTACCACTTTCAATCTACGTGCATGTTTTAAATTACTTTGCTTTCGTTTCAGTTGTGATTGTTAGTTCTCTTAGTAGAAATTTAAATCTTTTTTTAAACCAAGAGTTACCAAAGATACAGCAAATAAGGCTGGTAAAACATCTCAAAACTAAGCCAACCTCACTAACTAGTCTGCAGATAGAGACCAACATAAAATATCACAGGGTCTAAAATTACAAGGCACTGATGCTAATGCCAACTCTAGATAGTGGGCATGTTGATCTACTTTTTCTGTGGAGTAAAGTCAATGTAATTTTGTATGTGTCTATAAAAATGTATAAGTTGAAAACATTTAAGTAGAACAGCCCCTATCCACATTTTCATTAATCTGCATGTGTATAACTATGTCTATATTTATTTGTACAGATATATTCACTTTGAAGTACATTTGCTGTCCCAAAATTATAGCTAGCCAGTTTTAAAAAATTGACTATGTATTGTGGCTGTCTCTAATCCCATAACAATGCCAAATTTCCCAAGGCCTCATTTCATATTGTGTTCCTGCATGTCTGACTGAAGGGTTTATTTCATACTTCTATACTAAAGTGCAATGAAAGCTAAAACCGTAACGGGGCAGTTCTTTCACTTATTCTCAAAGGATTTATCTGAAGTCAAAAGGATAGAAATAGATTCATAAGCAACTTTCAGGCTATAATTTTTTTTGCCAGAAAAACCTAACTAGAGCATTTAGTATAGAAAGAAGAATGAGAAGTACTACATGAATCCCCAAAAATGAGTCTATGAGGAAAAAAAGAGAAACAAAAGATATAGCCCAATTTTGATATCCACAGATAATATAAGGAATATGTC
The DNA here is from genome assembly GCF_029289425.2 of Pan paniscus. Taxonomy (NCBI): domain Eukaryota; kingdom Metazoa; phylum Chordata; class Mammalia; order Primates; family Hominidae; genus Pan; species Pan paniscus. Next base: position 113,480,022 of record NC_073253.2, on the reverse strand, counting down.
TTATGTGCCCAGAAATTATTAGGATTTACATCCTAGAGATTGGATGACCTCATTGTTTCAAGGAATCCAGGCTAACTGTAAGTGAGTAATCAGAGAACTACTGACAAGCCCATTACTTCTTCCTGGGCAAGAATTTCTAAACTACAGTTCGCTTAGCAATTCCCCTCCATGGGCATAGGGGAACTGCCCCTTGTGTGTGCTGTCCTGTGGGAGAGCTGTGTTTGTTCTTGTCAGAATTATTGTTGCAGTTGCTGTCTTGTTCTGCCAAGGACAGTACTCAGCACAGGGAGATAGAGTAGAAGAATAAAATCTACTTAGAAACAAATCTAGTTAGAAACAAGGGACGTAATTCAGGAATCTCAGGAAATGGAGAGTGCTTGATGATAATGAGAAGCCATATAAGGGAAATACATTCTAATACTTAGGTGACATGCATGCAAAGAGAATAAGAGTAAGAAGCTGTTGTACAAGCCATCTTTCAATTGTTCCTGGATTCAGTTTCTCATTAGGTTATCTGCCTTGTGTCCTCTCCCACTAATAATGTTTTTCAAAATGGAGAAATACTTTAAATTATAAAGGTATAAAGATCTGATGTAAAAGTTGTAACAAAAAGTGTGTGAAATAGAAAATTATCTTCCAATTCTATAAATCCACTCCTCAGAGATAACCATTACACACATACATATATATGTATCACACACACATATATACATCTCACACACATATATCTCACACACATATATATCTCTCACACACACACACTTATATATTTGGCTTACCAAGACAATTAATATATAAACATACCTTAGAGTACAAATACGAAACTACAAATAATTTTTTTAACTTTTATTTTAGGTTGAGGGATACGAGTAAAACTTTGTTATATAGGTAAACTCATGTCATGGGGGTTTGTTGTAGAGATTATTTCATCACCCAGGTATTAAGCCTAGTACCTGTAGGTGATTTTTTCTGTTCCTTTCTCTCCTCTCACCCTCTATACTCCATTCTGAAGTAGGCCCCAGTGTCTGTTGTTCCCCTCTTTATGCCCATGTGTTCTCATCATTTAGCTCCCATTTACAAGTGAGAACATGCAGTATTTTATTTTCTGTTCCTGCATTAGTTTTCTAAGGATGATGGCTTCCAGCTCCATCCATGTTCCTGCAAAGGACATGATCTTGTTCTTTTCTATGTAGTATTCCATAATATACATGTACCACATTTTCTTTACCTAGTCAACTGTTGATGGGCATTTAGATTGATTCCATGTCTTTGCTATTGTGACTAGTGCTGCAATGAACATTTGTGTGCATGTGTCTTTATGGTAAAACAGTTTATATTCTTTTGGGTATATATACCCAGTAATGGTATGGTTGGGCCAAATGGTAGTTCCACTTTTAGCTCTTTAAGGAATTGTCACATTGATTTCCACAATGGTTGAACTAATTTACACTCCCATCAACAATGTATAATCATTCCCTTTTCTCTGCAACCTCATCAGCACCTGTTATTTTTTGACTTTTTGATAGTAACTATTCAGACTGGTGTGAGATGGTATCTCATTGTGGTTTTATTTGTATTTCTATAATGATCAGTGATACTGAGCTTTTTTTCATATGCTATTGGCCACATGTATATTTTCTTTAGAAAAGTGTCTGTTCATGTCCCTTGCCCACTTTTAGTGGGCTTTTAGGGGTTGTTTTTTCTTGTAAATTTGTTTGAGTTCCTTAAAGATGCTAGGTATTAGACCTTTGTAAGATGCATACTTTGCAAATGTTTTCTCCAATTCTGCAAGTTATCTGTTTACCCTTAAACAGATAGTATACTCAATAACAATTCGTTTCCATGTTCGTATCTTATTTATTGTATTGGCTGCAATGATATCCATTATATAAAAGTATTATATTTTTTAACCTAGTAAGTTGCAACCCAATTTTTATATATATGTAAAATATATATGTATATACACACACATATATATATAAATTAGGTTGCATATATATACATAATATATAAATTGGGTTGCAACTTACTAGGTTAAAAAATATAGCACTTTTATATAAGTATAATGTGTATATATATTTACATATATATCAGGTTGCATATATATCTTTGCCTATGTCTATGTTTTTTTAGATTAAATTCAGAGAATATACATATTGTAATTTGGATACATGCTTTCATATTGCCCACTAGAAAAGTGATTTATAGTCTTACCAGAAGACAGTTTAAAAAAGTGCCATTTTTTAATATAAAAGTCAACATTAAAATTTATTATTATATGCTATATTTTCATAATAAAAATTGGTCTGGCTTTTTTTTGGGTTTATACAGTCTTGTCAAAATAGAAAGCTAGAAGCCATACTACTGATGTCTGAATAATATTGTCATAGAAATCTATGGCAGTGTTGAGGGGAGAGGAAGATGAAGTTTTCATTAACGAAGGAAATGAACAATAGGTGAAGATTCCACATGGGAATGTGTTGTATGTTGATTAAGGGCAATTTGGGGGCATCAGGAAATACAGGTAACTTCTCTTGGAGCTGTTAGAAATGATAACTCATGTGAGAGGAGCAAGGCTGGGGAAGAAAAAGGGGGCAGCCCTCAGAAAGTACATGCTGCGCTAAATATCCTCCATAAGGTGTTTGAAGAGAAAAACTTCTAAAGGACTCAGCAACTCATTATTTCTAAGATGCTGCCACAGTAGTTCATTTTAGGAAATATGTGTGTGGCTAGAAAAGCAGAATAAAAAATAGGAGTACCTAAGAAAATTTTTCCTCCCAAATATATTTTCCATCACATAGTAGTCATCTAATTCACTGTATCTCTACCTTGAAAAACTGCAAACACTTTTGGAAGAGGTCTACTTCAGCCAAAGCTCATGAAAAGTTACTCGCTACGCGTGGCTTATTATCCTACTGAGCATGAGTACAAGCTTAGAATCATGCTTAACTGACTGGTATGGGTGAATATTAGCAACAGATCAGTCAGCCCGTTTAGTAAACATATGTATTTATTCCTTTTATCTATATTTTATACATTTTTTATCAACGACCATATCAGCTCTCATTCTGAGTGTCGATTTGTGACAGAAGGCAAAGGAAAGAAAAACAGATTACATAAAGGAGTCTGTAAGTGTCAACAATAAACTTTTTCATAATTTTGTGAAGGATTTTAACCATGAATTACATCTGGTTTCAGGAGTCCTGAAGAACAACATTTTTATTCTAGAAAATATATTAGAAGAAAAGTATTCCCAATATGTCCTATAGCTAAACTTACATATTATCGAAGCAGAAAAGAAAAAATAAGAGGGAGAAGGAGAGACATATGGAAAACCATGAGAAATATGAAACTGTACTCATGTGAAAAGGCAGAAATCAAATAGAAAAGAAGGTTTTCTCTAGCACTTGTTAAGAAATACATGGAAATGAAAAATTCAAAGTGAAAATGCCTCTAAAAATAAAATATTTCTTTCTAAATTATAAGACCTATATTCATGCTTTTAAAGTATTTCCAATCAGTGGTATTATTCTAGATCAATTTTTATATTAGAAAACCAAAATTACTCACTTTTCAATATAGTTCCTTAGCGTTTTAATAACTATTATTTTTTATAACAACTAAAGACATATTAGGTATTGTCACACCCATTTTATAAAATATACACACATATATATGTATTTACACCCACACGTCTGTGTGTATACTACATCTCTCTCTCTCTACCTATCGAATGAACGATTGATTGATCTAACATCTATGAAATTCTAAGCCCTGAGTATATTAATAGCAGAAGCAAAATGAAAACTCACATCTATCATTTTGAGACTATGTTGCAGAATGAATATCAACTCATCTAATTCTCATTATTAGAGAAAAACAGTGCAAGGGGATTAGAGAGTTAGTGTTACTAGCAATGTCAGGTTGCATGTCAGATGTATTGATTTTCAGTCCATTTTTTGTTTCTTTTACTGACAGAAGAATCCTCCTTGAAAGTAACTTCATGAACACCAAGCTAGTGCCTTGAGAAGCTTATTTACTCTTCCTGACCTGATTAGAACAGTGGTATCTGAGTGAGAACATAGTTTAAATGCAGCAATTCTTGCCTATCCCACTCTCCTGAGTCATCTCCCATCTGTGGTTTCTGGGCCCATCTCTGGAAAATAACGTTCAATACATAAATAGACCCTGAATGGATGGGGAGAAGCACAGCACAATCATTTCCTGTGGTTAGTGAGTCCACACTCTTAAATGATTTCTTTGATATTAAGAAAAAAGTGAAAGGAAAAATCCTGCTATCCGTGAAAACTTCATGCTCAGCAGAAAAGAAATGGCTCTTTCAGGTCCCAAAATATAGATGTATCATTGATTAGTTCCCTTCTTCCCTTTCTCTCTCTCCTGTGTGGTTCTTACCCAAGTAATTATAAATTAATATATCTTAATATTCATTATATTGTGTTGTTTTTTAAAATCTATTTTCTATGGGGAAATAGGTACATGTAAAATACATATGTATTGTAAGAAAGAGGAGGAGCAATTTATAGTAGCCAAAGACAATTATTTCATAGGATTCAATTAGTATAAAAATGAAGGTAAATTTTATGTAGAGAAGACAAAATTCTTATTTTTTTAAATTTTGTATTGACACATGACATTATACATATTTATGGGGTACATGTGATACTTTCTTACATGCCTGGTATGTGTAATGATCAGGTTAGGGCATTTGGGGTTTCCATCACCTTGAGTATTTATCATTTCTGTGTGTTGGGAACAATCAGGTTATCTCTTCTAGCTACTATGAAATGTATAATACATTGCCGTTAACTCTAGTCACCCTATTCTGATGCCAAACATTAGAACTTATGCCTTCTAAGTGTATGTTTATTCCCTGATATGGTTTGGCTCTGTGTCCCCATCGAAATATCATCTCAAATTGTAATCCCCATGTGTCGAGGGAAGTGGGGAGGGACCTGTTGGAAGGTGATTGGATCATGGAGTAAGTTTCCCCCTATACTGTTGTCATGATGGTGAGGGAGTTCTCACAAGAGCTGACGGTTTTAAAAATGTTTGGAAGTTGCCCCTTTACATTTATCTCTGCCACTGTGTAAGGCATTCCTTGTTTCTGCTTCATCTTTTGCCATAACTGTAACTTTCCTGAGGCTTCCACAGTCATAAAGAACTGTGAGTCAATTAAACCTCTTTCTTCCATAAATTATCTGGTCTCTGTTATTTCTTTATAGCATTGTGAAAACAGACTAATACAGGGACCTGGTACCACTAGAGTGGAGTACTGCTATAAAGATAACCTGAAAATATGGAAGCAACTTTGGAACTGAATAATAAGCAGAAGTTGGAACAGTTTACAGGGCTCAGAAGAAGACAGGAGGAATATGTAGGGAACTGGAATAAAGGTGACTCTTGTTACGCTGTAGCAAAGAGTCTGGCAGTATTTTGCCCCTGCCCTAGAGCTATGCGGAACTTTAAATTTGAGAGAGATGATTTGGGGTATCTAATGGAACAAATTTTTAAGCAGCAAAGTATTCAAGAGGTGACCTGGATTATTCTGAAAATGTTCAGTTTTATGCGTCCATGAAGAGATGATGGGAAATTGGAACTCATTTTTAAAAGGAAAGCAGAGCATAAAGGTTTGGAGGCAAGCCCCAAGCTCAGCGCTTCAATGTGGTGTTGGGCCTTTCAGTGCACAGAAGTCAAGAATTGAGGTTTGGGAACCTCCACCTAGATTTCAGAGAAGGTATGGAAATGCCTGGATGTCCAGGCCCAGAAGTCCAGGTCCAGGAGTGGAGCCCTCATGGAAAATCTCTGCCAGGGCAGTGCAGAAGGGAAATGTGGGTTGGAGTCCCCCGCCTCCGGCAACACAGAGTCCCTACTGTGGCACTGCCTAGTGGACCTGTGAGAAGAGGGCCACCATCCTCTATAACCCAGAATTGTAGATACACTGACAGCTTGCACTGTGCACCTGGAAAGGCCACAGCCACTCAACGCCAGCCAGTGTGAGCATTCTATTGGGTATATACTCAGAAGTACAGTTGTTGAATTGATTTATGTGATATACATATACTTAAATTAACTAGATATTGCCAAATTGTTCCCAGAGCAGTTGTATCAACTTATGCTTCTACTAGTTGTATTTGAGAATACCATTTTTCCCCAAATTCTCCTAATACTTGACATTATCAGAATATAAATTTTTACCAATTTGGCAAATTAAGTGGAAAATTGTTGTTTCAATAATTTATTTATTCAATAATTTAATGAGATTGAAAAACTTTTTATAATTTATCTGTTCTGGCTTTCACTTTCTAATTTATGATTAAAATTTTTCTTACTGATTTATACATGTTCTTCATAAATTCTAGAATATGCATACTAATCCTTTGACTGCTTTACATGTTGTAATACTGTAGTCACTTGTATTTTTGCCTTGCTCATAATAAACTTTGATATTTAAAATTGTTTCATTTTGATATAATAAAATGTATTATTGTTTCCCATAAGGTATATAATTTCAAAATCTTATTTAAGAAATTCTTTTCCACCTGACTTCTTATAGATTGTCTGCTTTAATAGATTTAAAGTTTTTTATTTATGTTTGTATTTTAGTTCAGTGGGATTTTATTTTTGTGGTATTTGGTAAGAAAACTATTTTTCAAAAATATTCTATATTGAGAAAAAATTGTTGCTAATTATTAACTAGTTCATTCTAATTTTTATTGATTTGCCATTCCAAAACTGTCATTTATGTATGAGCCTGGTTCTCAACTCTATCCCATTTCATTGATATTTGTTCTTTGCTTTTTCCTTTTTAAATTTCTATTGAAATATATTTCCCAAGTATCCATTGAGAGATAAATAGATTTAAAAAAATGTGGTGTATACATACAATGAAATATTGTTCAGCCTTAAAAAAGAAGGAAATCCTACCATTTGCAATAAATGATAAGGATGGACCTGGAAGGTAGTATGCTATATGAAACAAGCCAGTTACCATTCTCTCATGTCTTTCTCCCTCTCCTCAGGCCTCCTTTCCCTGAGACACAAAAATATTAAAATTAAGATAATTAATAACTTTACAGTGACCTCTAAGTATTCAAGTGAAAAGAAGAGTCATCTGCCTCTCATTTTAAGTCAAAAGCTAGAAATAATTAAGTTTAGTGAGGAAGGCATGTCAAAAGCTGAGACAGCCCAAAAAGTAGGCCTCCTACACTAAACAGTCAAGTGGTGAATGCAAAGGAAAAGTTATTGAAGGAAATTTAAAAGGCTACTCCAGTGTACACATTAATGATAAGAAAGCAAATCAGCCTTATTGCTCATGTGGAGAACGTTTTAGTGGTCTGGATAGAAGACAAAACCAGCCACAACATTCCCTTAATCCAAAGCCTAATCCAGAGCAAGGCCCTAATTATGTGAAAGCTGAGAGAGGTGAAGAAGCTGCAGAAGAAAAATGGGAAGTTAGCAGAGGTTGGTTCATGAAGTTTGAGGAAAGAAGCCATCTCCATAACATAACATTGCAAGGTAAAGTAGCAAGTACTGATATGGAAGACTGTAGCAAGTTATCCAGAAGATTTAGCTATGATAATTGATGAAGTAGGCTACACTATACAACAGATTTTCATTGTAGATGAAACAGCCTTATCTTGGAAGAAGACTCCATCAAGGCTTTTCATAGAGAGAAGTCAATGGCCAGCATCAAATGACAGCTGACTTTTGTTATAGAGGCTAATGCAGCTGGTGACTTTTAAGTTGAAGTCAATGTTCATTTACCACTCTGAAAATTTTAGTGCACCTAAGAATTATCTTAAATCTGCTCTGCCTGTGCTCTCGAAATGGAACAATAAAGTCTGGATGACAGCACATGAATTTATAGTGTGGTTTCCTGAATATTTTAAACCCACTGTTGAGATTTACTTCTTAGAAAAAAAGATTTCTGTCAAAACATTACTACTTATTGACAGTGCACTTGGTCACCCAAGAGTTCTGATGGAGATGTACAAGGAAATTAATATTTTTGTGGCTGCTAACACAATATCCTTTCTCCAGCCTATAGATCAAAGGGTAATTTTGACATTCAAGACTTATTTTTTTTAAGAAATACATTTTGTAAGGCTATAGCTGCCATAGATAGTGATTCCTTTAATGGATCTGGGCAAAGTAAATTGAAATCCATCTGGAAATGATTCTAGATGCCATTAAGAACTTTCATGACTCATGGGAGGGGGTGAAAATAACCACTTTAACAGGAGTTTGGAAGATATTGATTCCAACTCTCATGAATGATTTTAAGGGATTCAAGGCTTCAGTGAAGGAAGTAACTGCAGATTTGGTAGAAATAGCAAGAGAACTATAATTAGAAATGGAGCTTGAAGATTTGACTGAATTGCTGTCATTTCATGACAAAACTTGAAATCAACTTTTATATTTCTAAGGTGTCTTGATAGTTAATAATTTTTTCTTTCTCTTGAGGAAGTCAAATTTGCTTCTAAACTGTCTCTTATTGTTTCTTATTATTTTTATCTAGAATTTTAAGGGTCTTTAAAATACATAAGTTTTGCTAATCTATATTTTAAGATCACTTAAATTTACCAACCATATTTACCAAGGTGTTTTTTTAGACTAATAGACTTTGGTTTTTAAAGAAGTTTTAGGTTTACAGAAAAATTGGGCAGGAGGCAGAGTTTCCATATATACTATCCTTTTCTCTTGTGGTTTTCTCTATTATTAACATCGTGCATTCACGGTGCATTTGTTACCAATGATGAACTAGTACTGATATATTATTATCCACAGAGGCTCATAGCTTGCATTAGCTTTGTGAAGTTCTGTGGGTCTGGATAAATGCATAATGTTTTGAATCCACCATCGACTACTATACAGAAGAGTTTCTCCACCCGAAAAATCCCCTGTGCTTCACCTGTTTTCCCTTCTTTTCTTCTCTTTTAGTCCCTGGAAGCCACTTACCTTTATGCTGTCTCTATAGTTTTCCCTTTTTCAGTAGGACTTACAGTTGGAGGCATATAATATTAGCTTTTTCGGATTGGCTCCTTTCATTTAGAAATAGAAATTTAAGATTCCTCCATGTCTATTCATGGCTTGACAGCACATTTCTTTTTATCGCTGAATAATATTCCATTATATAAATGTACCATAGTTTGTTTATCCATTCAAATACTGAAGAACATCTTGGCTGCTTCCAAGTTTTGGCAATTATGCATAGACTAATATAAATATCCATGTGTATGTTTTGTCAAAATGTTTTCACCTTATTTGGGTAAATACCAAGGAGCATGGTTTCTGAATCAGAGAGTAAACCAATGCTTAGCTTGGTAAGAAATGCCAAACTATCTCATAAAGTTTTTGTACTACTTTTTATTCCCATTAACAATCGAGAGATTTCCTGTTGCTCTACATCCTTGTCAGCGTTTATTTTGTTAATGTTTTATATTTTAGCCATTCTAACAGGCATGTAGAAGTATCTCAGTTTTAATTTATAATTCCCTAATGACATGTGATATTAAGAACCTTTTCATATGCTTATCTGCCATCTGTATAGCTTTTTGTGAGGTGTCTTCAGATTTTTGTCAATTTGTTGGATTGTTTTCTTACTGTTGTGAGAGTTTTTTTGTATATTTTAGATCACAGTCCTTTATCAGATATGCACCTTGCAAATATTTTCTTGCTGTGGTTTGCCTCTTCATTCTATGGAAAGTGTCTTTGGCAGAGCAGAAGCTTTCAATTTTAATGTAGTTCAACTTATTAAATGTTCTTGTATGGCTCTGGTGTCATATCTAAAAAGTTATCAAACTGAAGGACACCTAAATCTTATCCTCTGTTATTTTCTAGATTTCTATAGTTTCGTATTTGTCAGTTTTTACCTTGCTATAAAAGAATAGCTGAGACTGGGTAATTTGTAAAGAAAAGAGGTTTATTTTGGCTCATAGTTCTTCATGCTGTACAAGAAGTATAGTGCCAGCATCTGCTTCTGCTGAGAGCCTCAGGAAGCTTACAATCATGGTGAAAGGCAAAGGAGGAGCAGGCACATCACACGGCTAAAGAGGGCACAAGAGACAATGAGAACAGGAGGTCCCAGACTCTCTCAAACAATCAGATTTTTTATAAGCTCAGAGAACTCACTCATAACCGTGAGATGGCATCAAGCTATTAATGAGATCTGATCTAACCCCATGACCCAAATGCCTTCCACCAGGTCCCACCTCCCACACTGGGGATTACATTTCAACATGAGATTTAGAGGAGACAAACATCCAAACCATATCAGGTTTTATGTTTTACATTTTGATGTATGATCCATTATGAGTTAATTTTTCTGATACATGTAATGATATATGTAATGTAATATGTAATGTATAATGTAATGATATATGTAATGTCTGTGTCCAGATTATTTTTTCTTTTTTTGCATATGTTTCCCAACTTGTGTTCCAGCACATTTCCTGAAAGACTGTCTTTTTCTATTGAATTCCCTTTGCTTCTTTGTCAAAGATCGACTGACTATATTTATGTGGATTTATTTTGGGGTTGTCTATCCTATTTAATTGGTCTATTTGTCCATTTTTCACCACTACCACAATGTCTTGATTACTGTAGATATATGGTGAATCTTAAAGTGGGTTAGTGCCAGTCTTGCAACTTTATTCTTCTTCAATATTATGTTGGCTATTCTGAGTCTTTTGCCTTTCCATATAAACATTAGAATCAGCTTGTTGATACTCACAAAATAATCTTCTGGAATTTTTATTGGAATTGCAATAAATAAATAAGAATTTGGGAAGAACTGACATCTTAACAATATTAAATCTTCCTATCGATGAATATGGACGATCTCTTTATTTAGATCTTCTTTGCTTTCTTCCGTCAGTATATTTTAGTTTCATTTGTGTAGATCTTATACATATTTTGCTAGTTTACTGCTAAGTATTTTTTGTTTGTTTGTTTTGGTGCTAATGTAAATGGCATTGTGTTTTTAATTTCAAATTTTAATTCATTGCTGTTGTACAAGAAAGCAATTGACTTTCATATATTAAACTTATATCTTCCTACCTTTCTATAATAATCAGTTTCAGGGTATTTTTTCTTGGAGATTTTCTACATAGACAATGATATTATCCATGATCTAAAGTAATTTTATTTCCTTCCTCCAAATTTGTATATATTTTATTTCCTTTTCTTTTTTTATTGCATTAGCCAGGTCTTTCAGTATAATGATGAATAGGAGTAGTGAGAGACGTATCATCTTATCCCCGATTTTATGGAGAAAGTATCTAGTTTCTCACCATGAAATAGGATATTATCTGTCAGTTCCTTGTAGATGTTCTTTATCAAGTTGAGGAACTTCCTCTCAATTCCTTGTTTTCAGTTTGTTTTCTAATTTTTATCATTAATGGGTATTGGATTCCATCCAGTGCTTTTTCTGTATCTACTGATAAAATTATGTGATTTTTCTTCTTTAGTCAATTTATCTGATGAATTACATTAATTGATTTTTGAAAGTGGACCTAGCCTTGCATACCTGGGATAAATCCCACATTGTCACAGTGTATAATTGTGTTTATACATTGTTAGATTTAATTTACTCATATTTTATTGAGGATTTCTGTATTTACGTTCATGGACGATAACCGTCTGTAGTTTTTTCTTATAATGTCTTTGTCTCTTTTGGGTATTAGGGTACTGCTGGCCTCATAGAATGAGTTAGGAAGTAATGATTCTGCTTCTATTTTCTGGAAGAAATCGTGAAGAATTTGTGTAATTCCTTTCTTAAATGTTTGATATAATTAAAAATTTTTATTGTCTTCCTATTTTTTTTTTTTTTTTAAGATGGAGTCTTACTCTATCACCCAGGCTGGAGTGCAGTGGCTTGATCTTGGTTCACTGCAACATCCACCTCCCAAGTTCAAGCAATTCTCATGCCTCGGCTTCCCAACTAGCTGGGATTCCAGGCGTGTGCCACCATGCCTGGCTAATTTTTGTATTTTTAGTAGAGATGGGGTTTCACCATGTTTGCCAGGCTGGTCTTGAACCCCTTACCTCAAGCGATCCGCCTTCCTTTGGCCTCCCGAACTGTTGGGATTACAGATGTGATCCAGCACGCCCAGACAAAAATGTTATTTTCATATAGTTACTTCTTGTTGTCCCAATCCTCCATTTGTGGAATCATTTTTATTATTCAAGAAATACATCCTTTAGTAATCCCTTCAGTGCACACTTGTGTGTAGAAATTCTTTTGAAAATCTTATGTCCAAACATGTTTTTATTTCATTTTTGTGCTTGTTTGTGAAATTTTAGTTTGGTGAATATATTTCCTTGATACTTTGGTGATTTTATTACACTATTTTCATCTCATTTTTTGTTTTTATTGTGGTTGGTAAGTAGTTTGCTATCCATTCTGATTGGATTTGTGTTCATTCTGATGGGTCTTGTCCTAGGTACAAGTTTCTGAGTACTGATTTTTTCCCCCTATTTGGAAAACGTTAAGAAGTTTTGCTAATTTTCATGTCTGGGTAGAATTTCTAAAAATCATCCTTGGAATTCTGGAAACACTTGTAGGCTGAAGAATTATACCTTCAACTACGGAAAATTTTCATTCTGTACTAAATATTTCTTTTTCATGCTCTCATACCATAAGAAAGTAATACTTCTTACCTTCTGTTTCATACTTTTTGTCTCTATATAGCTTTCTGTTCTACTTTGAGACTTGATTTGATCTCCCATTGTAGTAAGTTACTCTTTAGCATCTCTACAGTTTTAGTTATTATTTTATTTCAAAGACTGTGTTTTATATATAATTTTTATTCTTTTCTGATTTGTTTCTGTGTCTGCCTGTCGTTCTTTCATAGCATCTTCTTTTTATGGATTTCATTTTTGCCCTCTTGAAACGTATTTATTTTAAAAATTCCTTGTGAATTGTACTGTGGTCTGGTTCTTTGTAAATTCCCTAGTTTATTGATTCTGTGGACACTATTTTATGGAATTAATAGGTATTTTTTCTCATATGTATTCTGGGGAATCCTTCACTTTCTCTTCAGGTGACACTATAGGTTTCATCAGAACTGAATCAACACTTAGATTTATTTCTCAGTTCAGTAGTTTTGTAACTAAAGGGTGGGATCAATTCAGACCCCCATAGTAATCAATGCATGTGCTTGTGATTCTTATAGTATGGGTATTCTCTTTTTTCACATATGTCCTGGGTAAGCATTTTGTTTGTGGCTGCTACAAGTTGGCTGCTGAAATTTCAAGTCACTGTTCACATAAGTAATAGTCCTTGTTTAGGCTCAAGCTCTATGCAGGGAGCCCAGTGCTTTTTCATTGACTAGTGATAGCACCTCCTGAATCTACTCTTTCCGACACTGGCTTAAAGCCTGGGTCCCTAGGGCATACATCTAGTCTCATTTCCCCATAGTCACATGGGTTTAAATCTTACTGGGTTTTCTCTTGGTTCCAAACAACCTTAACTGAGACGCGATAAATATACCTGTGTATGCTCAATTTAACATCTTGACTGGAAGCCCCAGAAACTATTCTTTTCTGGATAAAAACCTTTCTAAGTGAAGCTTAAGTGCCTAATTGGTTGCTACTGAAGTTCTCAGCCATAATTTATGTCTTTATGATTCCTTGTTGGGGTTTGTTAAGAGTTTTTTTTTTTTTCTCTTTCTAATAATTACTGTTTCTGTACTTACGTGCTTAGCTCACTAGTTAAAAAGTAAAGATTCTTAGTTGCTCCTTCAGTTTTCCTGATAGGTGAAAATAGAATACTGGAGCACATTTTTCTCTTTAGTTCTCATTCTCCTTTAAACTCTTGTTTTGTTTAAGGGATCTTATGAACAAGTAGAGACTCCCTCACTAATTGCTTAAATTTCTGTGCTTTGAGCTTGTCTGAGACCGTCAAGCATATCAAGAGCAAATCTGAATAATGACTGGATCATCTAAGAGTAATCTCCTTTGTCAAACAATTGCTTTCTTGAGGCTTAGAAGCACAGATGAAAAAATATATATATATATATGCACCCTCACAACTGATTAATATTGATCCAAAATCTTGTTCATTTATTGACCCTCATTCATCTAATAAATATGTACTTAATGCTTATTGTGTGCCAAATATTGCAGTGGAAACTGAAATACAACAGTGAAAAATTCAAATATGCTCAGTGCCTTCATGGATTTTATAATCTAATAACAGAATGGACAAACTATGACCCAGAGGCTGCAGGAACACAAATACACAAATTTGTTATCTTAGTGTCTATGGATGCTTTTTCACAAGAGCCAAGTTGAGTAGTTTTATCAGAGACCATTTGCCTGGGAAAGCCTGAAATATTTACTAACTGGTCTTTTACAGAAGAGATTTGCTGACCACTGGTCTAACAAATGACAGAGACACTAAACAATTAAATGTAAAACCTCAAGTAAAATAGAGTTACTGAGAAGGAAGAATAGAGAGTCTTGGCATAAACATGAGAGCCATGTCTTGTCTGAGGATACAAGGCAATGGCAATTGGTCTAATGGTCACTTAAGAATGTATAAGACTTACTCACAAGCTAACCGGGAGAAAATAGAGTCACTAAATCCTTTGGGACAAGGAGACAGCATGTGGGAAGCACAATACAAAACAGAACAGCACAATACAAGACAGCACAATACAAAAACAGAAAGATTGTTTATCTGAAAGAGTATGTTAGAGTGGCAAGAAATGAGTCTAGAGAGGTAGACAAGGACCAGGTCACACAAAAGCTTTTAGTTTTTATTAGTAGTTCAGACATTTTATTAGGAACAATGAGAAGCCTTTGAGGGTTTTTTAAGCACAAAGGGACATTTAGAAGTCCACTGTAATTTTCTAGATGAGAGAATGGTGAGCTGGACTTGAGTGATGAGAAAGATGATATAGTAAGTGGATTGAACTTGATGTGGGTGTTTTGGGAAATACAGAAATTATCATGACTCCCAGGTTTCTACTTCAGACACTGTCATTTACTAAGGTGGTGGAAACAGAGAGAGGGGCAAAATTGGGTGGAAAATTCTGAGTTAAATTTTTGGGGTATGTTGAATGAGAGATGTGTTTTGAATTCGCAGCTGGCTATGACAGTCTAGAGCCACGAAGAGATACAGGTATGGGTAAAAAGGTGGTAATTTTTAGCGAGTTTTTTTTTTTCCAGAATAAACTAAAACAACAGAAAATACCTGTGGTTGCTTGTGGGTTTTAAGGGTAGCGAGCTCTTGTATGAAAACTTTCTTTGCTGTAGCCTTGTAATATTCTGTGTGGGTTTTTGTTTGTTTGTTTTGAGATGGAGTCTCCCTCTGTCTCCAGGCTAGAGTGCAGTGGCATAATCTCGGCTCACTGCAACCTCTGCCCCGCCAGGGTCAAGTGATTCTCCTGCCTCAGACTCCCAAGTAGCTGGGACTACAGGTGCACACCACCGCACCCAGCTAATTTTTTTGTATTTTTTTTTTTTAGTAGAGACGGGGTTTTGCCATGTTGTCCAGGTTGGTCTCGATCTCTTGACCTCATGATCCACCCACCTCAGCCTCCCAAAGTGTCGGTATTACAGGCGTGAGCCACTGCGCCTGGCCCATTCTGTGTTTTTGATCAGGGAAGCATCTACTGAGCTTCACTTCTATTTCTCTGGGGTAACTAGGCAATAACAAAGAATGGAATGGGTTGGTGATGCAGAAGGAAATAAGCATTATATGACTCCCTACATGTTAAAAATTTCCTCAAATTTCAACATATTCTCAGCCCACAAAATTCAAATGTTACATCTAGGTTTCTCAAATTGGGTAAAATAGTATATGTTCAAAATGTGACTAATATAAGACTTATGATAGAAACTGATAATAAAAATATTGTATATATAGAATCTTTGTAGTGATACAGTTTTTCTGTCCTAATGCCCTTCCAGGTACAATTTTCAAACCACGCCTCTCTTAGGTGAAACAGCTTGTCAGTGGGTATACTCCTCTGTGTCCCCACCCTTGTCAGTGCCCATCTTGAGTCCCTCAAGACCAATAGCTTATCATTTCATTAGGGGATATAACTCTTGGGATGATACAGTACTATCAATAATATAAAATATTAATCTATGTGTGCTTATATACTTTAAATGTACATTTATATCTCCAGTTTAAAAAAAGATGCCAACCCACCAGTGTTCAAGAGAATATTGTATCATTAATATGATTGTTTTTGATATGTGACTGACTTACACTGTTTGCATAAATTATGGAAATTTATACAATAGCCCCAAGTATCAAATACAAATCTAACAAGAAGAAAAGTGTTGACAGGCTAATTTTTCTGCATTTTCTTGAGTGTGTATTGTGAAAACAATATTTTCACTCTTAGGACTAAGAGCGATGTTTAGAAATGGTCCCAAAGCCCAAAAGGCTTCAATAAAATTGCCCTCCCTAAATAGAAATATCTGCACTTGTAGACAAATCTAAAATGGTTTCCACATTACAGGGTCATTGATAGAAACATTAAATACAAAAATTAACATCTTAAACCCAAGGCTAGCAGATAAGTTAGGTTATTCTTTAATGGCAAAGAAGTGACAAAATTCTGTTAAAGGAAAAAGGATGGGACATTTTGACTACTCTTTAAATCAATGGTCATATGAACAAAGGAACAGCCAGTATCTTTATAAATGACTTGCAAAATAGAATGAGATTTTATGTGAGACCTGCTATCTGTATAGATGGGATATTAGGGTATAGTAATTTTGCAGTTACGTTGGAACATTTTAAAGATAAGAGGTAAGAGTAACTGGTGATAAGATATATATAACATTTTCAAATTTAAAAAGACTAAAACTCACAGGTCATAATGCAATCCATTAGAGAGAAATAGCAGTCATGAAATATTGCTTCAAGCTTAACAGTGATGGTTTGGAGGCTTAATCAAACTGAATTAACTTTCACAAAAGTGACTCTAAGGTAGGCTGCTAATTATGATACTCAATTAGTGGGCCCTGTGTTTTTCTCCTGTTTAATGGTCAAATTGGATACATCCAGTCAAGGACAGCTGTGGGTGATTCCTTTCCAAGCTACTCAATTCAGTTCCTGCCAAGATTTCTCCAGTGTCAACTGCAATGTCAATTGTAATGTTACTGTTTTCCAAAGAGTGCTTGAAGATTAAGAGTATTTTCCAAAGGAAGATATTAGATCTAAAGATTGAAGGTTTTGTGTTTGTTTGAATCAACTATCTTATTTTTGAGCTTTACACCATAATTTTAGAAAATACACTGGCATTTCAGCTGTGGTACCCTCTGGGTGACAGGATTATAGGGGTAATTTTAATCTTTATTTTTTATTTTTTGAGATGGAGTCCTATCGACTCGATCGACAATGCTGGAGTGCAGAGGTGAGATCTCGGCTCACTGCAACTCCCACTATAGGGTGCAAGCGATTTTTCTGCCTCAGACTCCCAAAGTGCTGGGATTGTAGGTGTGAGTCACCATGCACAGCCAATTTTAATCTTTTTATGCTTGGTCAATTTCTAAAATTATTTGCATTATGCTTATTTTTATATAATTATGTAATTAAAATAAGACATATGAGTAGTTAAAACTTAAGATAGTGCTAAATGGCATACAGTTAAAAATACCAGTTCCTGCTCCACCTCTCCCTATTTCTAACACTTGTTTGTTCTGCTCTTTACCACCATATTTGATAAACACATGGAGATTCATTATACTATTCTATCTATTTTCATATAAAGTATTTTATAACAGTGGTAAATAAAACAATACTATTGAAAGGTAAAATAAATCAAATAAAAACAAAAATATATTGCTATGGCTATTTAAAAATTTTTAAGTTGCAGATATATTCTACTGATTGTTACAAGAGAGATGATACTTTGACATTTTTACCATAATTTATCTCCCATTCCCACTGTAGTAGTCCATTTTCATACTCTTTGAAGAACTGACCAAGACTGGGTAATTTATAATGGAAAGAGGTTTAATTGACTCACAGTTCAGCATGGCTGAGGAGGCCTCAGGAAACTTATAATCATGGCAAAAGACAAAGGGGAAGCAAGGCACCTTCTTCACAAGGTAGCAGGAATGAGAAGAGTGAAGTAACAGGGGAAGAGCCCCTGATAAAACCATCAGGTCTCATGAGAACTCTCTCACTATCATGAGAACAGCATTGGGAAAACCACCCCTATTATTCAATTATCTCCACTTGGTCTCTCCCTTCACACGTGGGGATTATGGGATTACAATTCAGAATGAGATTTGGGTGGTGACACAAAGCCTAACCATATCATTCTGCCCCTGACTTCTTCCAAATCTTATGTTCCTTTTACATTTCAAAACCAATCATGCCTTCCCAACAGTCCCCTGAATTAACCCAAAAGTCCAAGTCCAAAGTTTCATCTGAGACAAGTCCCTTCTGCCTATGAGCCTGGAAAAATCAAAAGCAAGTTAGTTACTTCCAAGATACAGTGGGGGTACAGGCATTGGGTAAATTTTCCCATTCCAAATGGGAGAAATTGGCCAAAACCAAGGGACTATAGGCCCCATGCAAGTCCAAAATCCAGCAGGGCAGTCAAATCTTAAAGCTCCAAAATGATCCCTTTGACTTCATGTCTCACATCTAGGTCACGCTGAGGCAAGAGGTGGGCTCCCATGGTCTTAGGCAGCTCTGTCCCTGTGGCTTTGCAAGATACAGCCTCTCTCCTGGCTGCTTTCATGGACTGGTGTTGAGTGTCTGTGGCTTTTCCAGGTGTATGGTTCAAGGTGTCAGTGGATCTATCAATCTGGGGTCTGGAGGATGGTGGCCCTCTTCTCACAGCTCCATTAGGCAGTGCCCCAGTGGGGACTCTTTGTGGGGGCTACAACCCCACATTACCCTTCTCCACTGCCCTAGCAGAGGTTCTCCATGAGGGCTCCGCCCCTGCAGCAAACTTCTGCCTGGAAATGCAGGCATTTCCATACCTCCTCTGAAATCTAGGCAGAGGGTCCCAAACCTCACTTCTGGATTTCTACATACCCAAAGACCCAACAACACATTGAAGTGCCAAGGCTTTGGGTTTACACCCTCTGAAGCAGTGGCCTGAGCTGTACATTGGCCCGTTTTAACCACAGCTGGGATACAGGGCACAAGTTCTGAGGCTGCACAAAGCAGCAGGGCCCTGGGCCTGGCCCACGTTTTCCCCTGCTAGGCTTCTGGGTCTGTGGTCTGTGATGGGAGGGGCTGCCATGAAGCCCTCTGACATGCCATAGAGACATTTTCCCCATGGCCTTGGTGATTAACATTTGGCTCCTGGTTACTTATGCAAATTTCTGTAGCTGGCTTGAATTTCTCCTCAGAAAATGAGTTTTTCCTTCCTATCATATTGTCAGGCGGCAAAGTTTCCAAACTTTTATGCTCTGCTTTGCTTTTAAACATAAGTTCCAATTCCAAACCATCTCTTTATGAATGCATACAACTGAATGCTTTTATGAGCACCCAAGTCACCTCTTGAATGCTTTGCTGCTTAGAAATTTCTTCTGCCAGATATTGTAAATTATCTATCACAAGTTCTAAGTTCCACTAATCTCTAGAGCAGGAAACAAATGCCACTAGTCTCTAAAGCATAGCAAGAGTTACCGTTATTCCAGTTCCCAACAAGTTCCTCATCTTCATCTAAGACTACCTCAGCCTGGACTTCATTGTCCATATCACTATCAGAGTTTTGGTCAATGCCATTCAACAAGTCTCTAGGAAGTTCCAAACTTTTCCACATCTTCCTGTCTTCTTAGCCCTCCACACTGTCCCAGCCTCTGCCTGTTACCCAGTGCCAAAGTCACTTCCACATTTTTGGGTATCTTTATAGCAGCATCCTAGTCTCTGTAGTAACAATTTATTTATTAATCGATTTTCATACTGCTATAAAGAACTGCTACGCCAAGCGAGGTGGCTCATGCCTGTAATCTCAGCACTTTGGGAGACCGAAGTGGGTGGATCAGCTGAGGTCAGGAGTTTGAGACCAGCCTGGCTAACATGATGAAACCCCGTTTCTACTAAAAATACAAGAAAAAAAAATTAGCTGGGTGTGGTGGCTTGCCTGTAATCCCAGCTACTCGGGAGGCTGAGGCAGGAGAATCGCTTGAACCCGGGAGGCAGAGGTTGCAGTGAGCCAAGATCATACCACTGCACTCCAGCCTGGGCAACAAGAGCAAAACTCCATCTGAAAATACATAAAACAAAATAAAATAAAAGAACTGCCTGAGACTGGGTAATTTATAAAGGAAAGAGATTTAATTGACTCACAGTTTCAGCATGGCTGGGAAGGCCTCAGGAAACTTACAATCATGGCAGAATATGAAGGGCAAGCTCTTCTTTACAAGGTGGTAGTGAGACGTGACAGCATGCTGGCAGCCCTTGCAGCCCTCACTCCCTCTTGGCGCCTCCTGGGCCTCAGCGCCCACTCTGGCTGCACTTAAGGGGCTGTTCAGCCCACCGCTGCAGTGTGGGAGCCCGTCTCTGGGCTGGCCCAGGCTGGAGTCGGCTCCCTCAGCTTGCGGGGAGGTGTGGAGGGAGAGACGCGGGCGGGAACCCGGGCTGCAGGTGGCACTTGCAGGCCAACGTGAGTTCTGGGTGGGCGTGGGCTTGGTGGGCCCTGCACTCGGAGCCCCCGGCCAGGGGCAGTGAGGGGCTTAGCACCCGGGCCAGCAGCTGTGGTGGGTACGCCAGGTCCCCCAGCAGTGCTGGCCGCCAGCCACCAGCTGCCGGCGCTGTGCTCAAATTCTTGTGGGGCCTCAGCTGCCTCTCCGTGGGGCAGGGCTCAGGAACTGCAGCCCGCCATGCCTGAGCCTCCCCCTCCTGCATTGGGCTCCTGTGTGACCCAAGTCTCCCCGATGAGTGCTGCCCCCTGCTCTGCAGCACCCGGTCCCATAGACCGCCCAAGGGCTGAAGAGCGCAGGACTGGCAGGCAGCTCCACCTGCAGCCCCGGTGTAGTGCGCGATCCACTAG
Organism: Pan paniscus; assembly: GCF_029289425.2. NCBI lineage: Eukaryota > Metazoa > Chordata > Mammalia > Primates > Hominidae > Pan > Pan paniscus. The sequence goes on along the minus strand of NC_073253.2, from coordinate 113,459,020 downwards.
GTGAAGCCAGCTGGGCTCCTGAGTCTAGTGGGGACTTGGAGAACCTTTGTGTCTAGCTAAGGGATTGTAAATACACCAATCAACTCTCTGTAAAATAGACCAATCCGCTCTCCGTAAAATGGACCAATCAGCAGGATGTGGGTGGGGCCAGATAAGGGAATACAAGCAGGCTGCCCAAGCCAGCAGTGGCAACCTGCACGGGTCCGCTTCCACGCTGTGGAAGCTTTGTTCTTTCACTCTGCAATAAATCTTGCTACTGCTCACTGTTTGGGTCTGCGCTGCCTTTATGAGCTGTAACACTCACCAGGAAGGTCTGCAGCTTCACTCCTGAGCCAGCAAGACCACGAACCCACCAGAAGGAAGAAACTCTGAACACATCCGAACATCAGAAGGAACAAACTCAGGACACGCCGCCTTTAAGAACTGTAACATTCACTGCGAGGGTCCGCGGCTTCATTCTTGAAGTCAGTGAGACCAAGAACCCACCAATTCTGGACACAGTAGGAAGGAGAAGTGCTGAGTGCAGGGGGAAGAGTCCCTTATAAAATCATTGGATCTCATGAGAATTCACTATCAGAGGAATAGCATGGGGGAAACTGCCTCCAGTGATTCAGTTATCTCCACCTGGTTTCTCCCTTGATAAGTGGGGATTATGGGGATTACAATTCCAGATGAGACTTGTGTGGGAACACAAAGCCTAACCATATTACCCACTCCCACCCTTAACACACACATTTTACCTTCTCAAACTTTCCCTCCCACCAACCTCCCAGAAATTAAGGGATTACATTATGCATATATCTATATTTTCCAAAGCTCATCCATGTGGTCTACTGGAATGTGTTCACTCTGTTGTGATGATTTGCTTGTATTTATCTTTGCTTATCACTAATTAATTCCAGAAATCTTACAGAGCAAGAAGCCTTTTTTTGTGGTCAAGCACATCATTTAAACTCTGTTTAATTTTGTCTTTGAGGGACTTTTTCAGAGTGTTTCCCTCTCTTCTGATCTGGAACAGACTCTTGTTTTTGGTGGGTTCTGAACATCCTGGGAATTCTCTTCGCCTTTTCTTTGTGTGCATGATGGATCCCATTTTCTGGATGCTATGACTTCCTTTTGCTTATTGCCTTGTTTTAGTCAAGCAGATTCTTTAGCAGCTTCCTAAAAAAGGTTGCAGGGCAGGTTACATTTTTTGGGAGCATAAATGTCTAAACATTCTACTATTCCATTCTTAATTTGATGGTAGTCTAGCTTAGTGTAGAATTCTAGACTGCATTTCATTTCCCCTTGAAATTTTGTAGGCAATTACCTGATTGTAAACTAAGCGACCAATGCAAATCTCAATTGATTTATAGGTTTATGTTGTCAAGGTTGAGGACGTGCTCAGGGAAAAAGAAGTACAAGACACATAAGATTTGTGTCTTGTGCTTTTTCCAAAGTGGATTTTGAGAATTTCAATATGTAAAGGGGAAAATGGGAAGAAAGAAAAAATGGGGAGGGTAGGCAATGGGGCAAGTGGTTTCATTCCTGTGAGGCTTTGATTAGCACTCAGTGAATTTACATTTTACATATGAAAAGATGGAAGTGGGAGGAAGTCAACTATGTATACTTCTCTTTCTCAGTAAATCTAATTTTACATAAGATTTAAGTCAGCATGTGAAGTTACATCTATCTATTCGGGAACAAAAGGAAGTTATGTTTTTGTTTTGTTTTTTTCCATGACTCAGTTCCCCACCTTAACTTTCCCTTTGGTATGGTTAAGTTTGGGGTCTTGAGATTTTATTATTTTACATATTTTAGCTTCTATATGAAAATTATAATGTCATATTGATTACTAATCTTTTATGTGGCCTAGGGTTTTTTTTTTCCACATAAACTACTTCAGACTCTTGTCTTTATTTTTAGTGTTTCTGAAAAATTATAATGGTGTGCCTTGTTGCTGGTCTCTCTTACTCATTGTTCTGTGCATTTATATATGATGTTTATTCTGGAGATTGAAGTCTTCAATGCTAGCAATGTTTCTTGTTTTATTTAATAATTTCCTCTCTTTATTTTCTCAGATCACTTTTTCTGGTTTTATATTATTTGTATGTTTGACTGCCTGGAAAGAGCTGCTAAATCATTTGTTTTTCCTTCCATTTTTACCTCAACTTTTCTGTTGATTTTTTATTTGAATTACCAATATCTCATTTGTAATTTTCTAGATATTTTTCTGGTTTTTGAATGTTCTTTTTATGTAGCCTTCTGTTCTTTTTATTTCAAAATTTTGATTGCAATAATTTAGATTCATATGCAGTTTTAAGAAAAAATACAGAAAGTTCATATATTATTTAGGACTAATGGTAACATTTTATTAATATATAGTATAATATTACAGTCATTGACATTGATATAATCCACCAAACTAATACCAATTCCACCAGTTTTCATTGTGCTTGTGTATGAGTGCATATATGCATGTGTGTTTGGTTCTACATAATTGTATCATATGTGTAGGTTTGTGTTTCTACCACCACAGTCAAGTTTCATCACCACAAGGGTGGCTCATATATTACCCTTTTATAACCAAAGTTACATCCTCTTACTTCTTTAACCTATGTTGCTATGATTTTTGTCTCTTAAAAATGTTATTTAAGTATAATAATACAATATGTATGTTTTCCAAGACTTCCTTTGTTCACTAAGGATAATGCCTTTGTGATTCATCCAAATTGTTGTGTGCATAGTTCATGCCTTTTTATTGTTAATAGTCCATCGTATGAATAGACCACCATGTACTTAACTGTTCACCTGTTGAATGGCACCTGGGCTTATGCCAGTTCTTAGCTGTTACAAATAAAGCTGTTATGAACATTCATACACAGATTTTTATGTGAATGTAAGTTTTTATTTTTCTGATATAATTGTCCAAGAGTGCAGGTGCTAGGTTGCATGGCAATTGCCTATTTAGTTTTAAAAGAAACTACTGAACTGTTTTCAAACTGTCTCTTGCATTCTTACATTTGCACCAGTAATGTATGTGTTGATTCAGTTTCTCTTCATCCTCACCAGAATTTGGTGTTGTCACCATTTGTTATTTTAGTCTTCCATATAGGTATGCAGTGCTGTGGTTGTAATTTGCAATTCCCTGATGACTATAAAGCTGAACATCTTCATGTGCTTCTTTTCAGTCTATATGTATTCTTCATTGCAATATCTTCAAGTGTTTTGCCCATCTTCTAATTGAATTACTTTTTTCTTATTGAGTGCAGATGATGAAGCCCAATTTATCAATCTTTTTTACAGATTACGATTTGGTGTCGACTCTAAGAACTTGTTGCTTAGCTCTAGATACTGAATATTTTCTTCTATATTTTTTCTAAATGTTTTACAGTTTTATATTTAAAACTATAAAATGTACATAGTCCATTTTGAGTTAATTTTTGTTTAAAGGATGAGGTTTGGGACAAAGTTCATGCACTTGTCTACAGATGTCCAGTTGTTCCAGCAGCATTTGGTAAAAATGTTATTCTTCCTCCACTGAATGGCTCTACTTTTGTAAAATGAGAAGGTATGTTCGTGTGGGACTATTGTTTTTCTACTCGGTTTTGTTGATCTACATGTCTATTGCTTTGATCTTTTATTATTGTCTTAAAGGTCCCTGAGGCTCTTTTGAGCATTTTTTTTAGTCTGTGAATTCCACTGTTCTGTTTTCAGATTCACGGATTGTATCCTCCATCATCTCCACTCTACTATGGAGCCTATCCAGTGAGCTGTTTGGTGTTTTTTAGTGCATTTTTTCAGGTTTATAAATTACATTTGGTTCTTTTTTGTAATTTCTAATTATTTTCTAAGATTTTCTATTTTTTCATTAGTTCCTAGAGATTTATAACAGATTACTGAACTATTTTTATGACAGTTGTTTTAAGATTCTTGTTAGATAATTTCAACATCTGATTTACTATGAAGTTAATATCCATTGATGGTCATTTTTCATTCAAGTTGTGATTTTTCTTGGTTCTTCATATGACAGGTGATTTTTGATTATATGCTGGACACTTATTTATTATATTATGTGACCCTGGGTCCTACTTAAATCTTTTATATTACCAGGTGGTCACCCTGTTTAGGGTTAGCCCACAGCTCTCTGACTATTTTTCTGGGCTATGGTCCCAATGACAGTTTTTCAGAACCTTTGCGATGTTATTTTGGTCTGCTTGGTTTATCTGGTGCAGGTGGGGCTTCCACTCACCCCTGCTGGTGCTGCCTGAGGGAATGTGAGTGTCTCTTGTGGGTGGAGGGGGTGGTGGTATCCTCTCATGGGTATCCCTTGGCTGTTCTAGTGTTTCTGGTCAGAGGAGGGGAGTCTCAGGCCTGTGGGATCAAAGAGGCTTCCCAAGGCCAGTTCACTTGTTGAGACTTGGTCCTTCCTTCCAGCTCTACCTGCCTACCTCCTACCTCCAATTTCTTGGTAGAAAAGAGGGTCTCAGGCTCAGTGGAAAAGAAGATCACTTTCCCTGGCAGCTCATTGTGGGTGGAGCGTCCAATCAATCCTGCTTGTGGTGATTTAGGGCTGAAAATTTTGTCAAAGATACTCTTCTCCTGGGGAAGAATCTTCCTATGTGGGCTGCTTTCTGTTGCTAGGTTTGGGAATTGGAAGTGCTGCGTTTGAGTCATCATCTCCTGTTGAGGAGGGAGACATAAGATGCCCTGATGCTGTGTTGTTCCTCCAGTTTTGGCTTCCCAAATCAGTTCTTCTTTCTTGCTACCTTTTGGAATTCACCTGTGTTGTATCTTCCATTATTTCCAGGATTTACAGTTATGCTATGTGAGAATGAGCGGGGAGAAACCAGTTTCTCCCTTGTCTTGTTTTTATTTTGTAATTGCAATATCTTATCTGTGTTCTTATATTGTAATCACAATACTTCTCTTGTCTCTTTGAGAATCATAGTTTCTTCTTAAACATTCTCTGTCTTTCTGCGTTTTATGTTTTCTCTGTTTTTCGTTTGTTTGTTTTCCTCTCAGACTTTCATGTAAGGGTCATTCCTCATATAACTGGTGTTCTTTGCCTACTTCCTATAATTGTGAGGTTCCAAAATGATGAAAAACAGTTCTGTGCAAACAGACTGGCAAGCAGCCTTATTCCTAATCTTTCTGCTCAGTATGGCTTATTACCCTACTTATAGCTATGAATAGTCTAAGTTCTGTTTCTTCCCTGACTTAAGACTCCAGAAAGCTAACTAACCATATTTTGCCTTGTTGTGAGTTGGTGAGTCCATTGTTAGCTTAGTTTGAAATCTGTACATCTAATTGTTCTTTTTAAAAGACATTTATCTCGTGTTTTCAGCTCCCCTTTGGCCCTTGGTCTTTAGAGGTATCTGATGTTTCCACTTCCTGAGCCTTTTGGGATTTTTCAGTGTGGCAAGACTCTACTTCCTCCTTTACAAGACAGGCTTTAGTCTTTTCTGACTCAGCTAAATCTATTGCCAGGTGTCCAGTTTAAAAAATTTTGTTGGCATCTTATTCTTTTATATTTTTCCTTCCAATAGTTCATGGGTTTATGATTTGTCTGTTTATATAATGTCATTTCAATGGGACTACAGGAAGGAAGAGAGATGAATTTATGTGTTCACATGTTTACATATGTTTATTCATTTAAAAAATAATTATTAGATATGTACCCTGGGTGAGACACTCCTATAGACACTTGGTAATCACCAAAAAATTACTTATCAATGTGTGCAAAAAATTGTAATTGTTATTTTAAAATTACATTACTAATTGTGATTTGTTGGAAGCATACCAGGTAAGGAATTGCTAGAATAAAGTCATGTGCCCAAGCATCTGAGAGAGAAGAGATCTCTAAAAAAAGTTAAATATATGAGATCTCATTAAGAGTATCAGATTAGGAGCCAGAAAATCTAGATACAAGGAGAGATTTACGTTCATAACTAACTAGCAGTGTGAATTTATTGTTAGTAGTAAGTAAAATGAAATATTAAAGAAGTAAAATAAAATACCAATCATAATGATGAGATAACTTTTATATGCTCCTTATTATGAGTAAGGATTAGACACTATAGCACATTTTTTGTGTGTTTGTTTCTATTGTGGTGAAATAATACATAAAACTTACCATTTTAACTATTTTTAAATGTACATGTCAGTGGCATTTAGTACATTAATGATGTGCTACCATCCCACAGTATCCATTTCCAGAACTTTTTTATCATCCCAAACAGAAACTCTGTGCCCATTAAACAATAACTCCCCATTTTCCCTCCCGTCAGGCCTTCTGCTTTCTGTCTCTATGAATTTGCCTGTTTTATATTTATCGTATAAGCAGAACGATACAATATTTGTCCTTTTGTATCTAGCTTATTTCACTTAGCATAATACTTTTTTTTTTTTTTTTGAGATGGAGTCTCTCTCTGTCACCCAGGCTGGAGTACAGTGGCATGATCTTGGCTCACTGCAAGCTCCGCTTCCCGGGTTCATGCCATTCTCCTGCCTCAGCCTCCTGAGTAGCTGGGACTACAGGCACCCGCCACCAGGCCTGGCTAATTTTTTGTATTTTTTTGGTAGAGATGGGGTTTCATCATGTTAGCCAGGATGGTCTCGATCTCCTGACCTCGTGATCCGCCTGCCTCGGCCTCCCAAAGTGCTGGGATTATAGGCATGAGCCACGGCGCCTGGCCAGCTTAATACTTTCAAGATTGATCTGTGCCATGCATGGAGAGAAATTTCATTTATTTTTAAGGAGATGAATAATATTTCATAATATATATACACCACATTTTGTTTATCCTTTCATCTGTGGATGGACATTTGGGTTGTTTCCACCTTTTGGATATATCTATCTGTATCTATATTTATATCTAATACCTAATACCTTAATGTTCTTACAGCAACATTAAGACACAATTATTATGATTCTCTTAACATCCTAAACAGAAGTTAGTCAAAACACATGGCCAAAGATTGTATAACAATTAAGGAGAATGGGGTTGAATTAATGTCTGTCTCACTCCAAAATGAGACAAAACTTTACTTACATAATTTTTAAAACGTAGGAGCCACCTCAGGAATGAGGAAAGAGCTTGAGGAGACTCTGATACTGATTCTTCAAACCTCCAACTTTAACCAGGTCACCTCTACCTTTCTGTGATTGACATTTTTTTTGAACAAAAGATTCTGTCTAAAATAAACACAACTTTTTAAAAATGAAATGAAAGTCCTTATATCTCCAAATTTAAAACTTTCAATGATATTTATATTGTTAGGAAATAGATGTCTTAAATGTTGCAAGGATATTAAATAACTTAGGAGAAAAAGGATAATGTTTTCTAATTAAGTTGAACAAACTCTGTAGAGAAAAATTGTGAAAGCCTGTAAACAATACTAGTAAAATATTACTAAGTTTCATATCTTATGTGTTCCTCTGCATTATATCCGCCTTTCAGTGCTTTTGATCTGTTTTACAACTGTACATTGTAGAAAACATAAAAATACAAATAATTCTCATCTGTAGAAATGCAAATGAAACTCATTTGATGAAATGCAATTATTACTTCATGAAAAGAGAGTTTTTTTTTTTTTAATTTTATTTATTTATTTGAGGTTTGGAAGTCCAAACTCAAGACACTAGCATATTTGGTGTCTAGTGTGGGCCCATTTTGTCATAGATGGCTCCTTCTTTGTGTCCTCACATGTTGGAAGGGGTGAATAAACTCACTCAGACCTCTTTTTATAAAAAGATATAGTCCTTATGGCCAGTTACCTCCCAAAGGCTCCACTCCTTAACACTATTACATTGGGGATTAAGTTTAACATATGAATGGCGGGGGACAAAAATATTCAGACCCTAGCAGGTAAAGTCAGAGAGTTTTCATCAGCTGAAATGTTTTTGATTCTCATTTTTTGTTGTCTTTATGTGAAATAGATTTATATGGATAGCTTTATATGAAACTTGCCTCCTATGTTCTGTACTTTTAGAAATACCTTTAATTGTCCTTGGTTAATGTGATACTCCATATGGAAGAGATCAGAGGTTTCAGTCGTTTCTAGGGCTCTTACATTCTTAGTTCTTTAGTTCTTTTGTTAGTTATTGATATTTATATATCAAGAAAACCAGCCCTTTATTCATAAAATGTGCTGCAAATATATTTTCTAGTTTATGTGTTTTTTTTTCCCCAGAGTTTTGCTTTTTAAAATAAATACATTTCAGAATTCTGATTGACCTATGGATGTGAGATCAATATCTTACTGGATCCCTCAGTAGTTAATCAGTTAAACAAAATATTTTGCAAGAGATCATTTTATATTTGTATGAGTCATATTACCTTTTTATAAAAATTATCATTGAATGATTTGCTGACCTGAGATTTAGGTAACCAGTCCAAGGCCTGGAGATTCACTCTTGACCAAGCCTTAGAGAAATTCCTCCAAAAAGGGAATCCTCTCCTAGGTACCCAGAGGAGCTTGTGAAAGTACTCACAGACTCACAGAATTCCTGAGCTGCACAAACTGACTCTAGAGATTATGACTCCCCTCCGTACTCTCCTCACATTGTAGAGGATGAAGCAGAAGCTCAGCAGACCCACTAATATGTTCAGTCTTCCAGTAAGGGAGTTACAGGCAGAGGCAATCCCAAGGCTAAGATTAGGTCTCCTAACCTTACAGCAAGAAATCTCTGGCTTGGACTGGCATTTTCCACATTAGTGGAAAATATGGAACTATCACAAAGCTATGCAGAGAATGTTTGGAATAGAAAAAATGAACTTTATTAATAAAGGAATGTTTTCTGAAATGTAGGACACATCAATGCAATGCAGTTATCAATTTGTCTCATTTTCATAAACTTTTACCTTGACATGACTCAGGTAACTTTTTGACTTTATTATTTCCGTTCTAAATTATTCATGTCATTGTTAGTATGCTATGTAAATATTGGCATCCTCAACATTTTAGACTAATGGTCTTGGGAGACAAGTTTATTCCAAATGGACTTTGTTGTTAATGTAAAATGTTAATATTTTAAATTTATTTTTGTTTTATAAATATCCAGGATGGGTGTTAAATGTTAACAGAGTTAGAAATGAACTTATCAACAATATATCAGGAGACTTTGATCTGGAAAATCCACTTAATTGTGAAGGAAACAAATGTTTTTTCTTCGAGCAAACAAAAGTCACCAACCTTATGCATCAGATCATTTCTTAATAAATATACCATAGTGGCATAAATGACATTTCAGTACAAATGAAAATTTTTTATTGTAATTTAATCATGAGTGTTAGGCAGAATACAAATATTAAGTATGAAGGAAATGAATATGTTATATGCTTCCAAATTGTTTGTGTTATTCCTTTAAAATAGCTTTCATTCTCTTTCTGCCACTCAAAAAATCTTTGTTCAATTTTTAATAATGGTACCTCTCCATCATGATTGCTGATTCTGAGCCCTCTCTCTCACTTTGAACCTACCAGGATTTATGCATTTGCATCATTGATGTAGAATCATATCAGCTTTATCTTTGTTTCTAAACTCATTCATTCAGCATCATTTATTGAGTACCTTTGTGAACCAAGGTCTGTATTAGGTATTATCACTTTACTTTGGTCTTGAGGGATGAAGAAAATTTTGCAGATAGAAATGTGGAAATGGAATGTTATGAAGTTGGAACAGCGTTTGCAAAAACATGAGATGGTGAAATGACATGATATCTTCAGAAAAATGTCAATGCTTTGAGCATGAAGTCCACATACTAGTTGAAATTGAAGTTGGAGAGAGAGGTGAGGAAATCTAGCTTTACTGTTTGGCTCTTCTACCCAACTGGATTATGTGTTCCTGTAACCTAGAGATTACATAGTATATTATTAATTATTTGTGAAGTTTTACATTTTTTTCATTTCCTGGGTAAAGTTAATACAATGCAGTAAAAATGTTGTGGCAAGTACTGCGGGGTTGTCTCCCAATGTGTATTCTCTCCTTTCCCTTCTATAGACTCTCCACATTTCAGCAGGTAAGACAAGTGTGTGTATGTGTGTGGGGGTGTGTGGGTGTGCATTTACACATGTATGCATGCACAGGAACATATGTTTTAATCAGCAGGTTCCTGCCCCACTGGAAGTCTATTCAAGCAGGGACTTAATATTTTATTTCCTGCTGTTCCCCAGAGCCTAGACAATGTCAATCATGTTGTAGGTGTTGAAAAAATTCTTGTTGAATTGATTAACCAATTAGTTTATAAAAAGAAGATAGTTGGAATGATATGGCTTTGTGAAGAAAGAAAATATTTTCATTTAAAAGTTACGCTTTGTAATTGAAAACACATAATTGGAAATGAAACAAATAAGTCAACAAACAGGTTTTCCTTCACATCTGATAGAAGACAAGGGTAAAAAATACTCTCCAACTGACTCATTTCTTGAGGAAAATGAAAGAGAAAATGATAGATAGAAAAATGACACGAGGAAGATAGAAAAACTTAAATGTCAAAGAGAAAAATAGATTTCAACAAAGAAAACTGATGAAAGGACTGGTTAGTTACTAGTTGGATAATTAATCAAAAAACACATTGCAGAAAGAAAAACTGTACTGTTAAGAGTATAAAGAGCCGGATGGCTCCTGACACCCCTGAGTTTAGGGTTTTAAATTGGTATGACTTTGTGTTTAAGAGAGAGATTCATCATACTTTCCCAATGCAAAGCTGAGGTTGCAGAACCCGAGAGCTGAAAATCATGCCTTGAGTTTAGTTTTGTAGGAACAATTTTAAAAAGATAAAGTCTAATTTGTCATATTTTATGTTTTTAATACTGTGATGAAAATGGAATTTATTCAAAAAACCTAGGATGATTTGAGTCTTCAAAATAATTAAAATGAAATCACCAGTAAGATATACTTTCATTAAGCTGTTCAAAAATATTTAATAAGACTTAAACTGTGTGCAGACTCTATGCAGGATGCTAAGGGAAAAATTGGTGAATAAGATAGTAGTCCTTGTCCTAATCAACTTTCTATTCAAGGAAAAAAGAGACTGAAACACATGTATACACACACATAACAAAAGAAATTAATAGTCAGTTACTATTTCTTGTGAAAGAAATAAATGAAAAGCAGAGAGAAAGTATGAGACAGAGTGAAGCTATCTGCTTAAAAACAGCATGGTTAGAGAAGTCTCTTTGAGAAGATGGATTTAGGCAGATACCTTAAAGTGAGAAGGTAATAGATATGTAAAGAGATTGGGGAAGAGTGTTACTGACAAACAGAATATGCAAAAAGTTTCTACAAAAAGAAGGAATTTAGTCCAGAATCACAAAAGCTTCAGGTGTGTGAATCCTAGCAAATAAAGAAGATGGGAAGAATGAACCTGACACATTAGGTAGGAGTTAGATCATGATGAGCTTTCTATTCTATGGTGTGGCAGTCAGCTTTATTCTCAGGGCAGTGGAAAGCCATGTGAAGAGACCCAAAGTAGGGCAATGAGCTCTTGCCCTCTTTTCTTTGGAAATCGGTGTCAGGAATTAAATTAAAATATAGCTACTTGTTCAGCAACATATCCACTCATTTGAGTCGGATTCAGAAAAATACCTCCTGGAAATGTGTTCCCATTTTTGATAAACCAGAGTAAGATTATTTGTGCTTCTTTATGCTGCTGATGCCTAGGAACAAAACTTAAAACTGTATATAGGTTAATTATGTTGTATCCTTTTTTTTTTTTTTTACTGCATGCAGTTATGCTTTGGGGGAAATGATTTGACTTTTGCTGAATCTAAATCCACAAGTCACTTGAGCTGATTAATATTCTAAAAATTTTCATTTTGAAGATTTCATACATATTTATCTTGATCATACTTACCTATAATACTTTGCCTTGTTATATCAGAAAGTGGAATGGCAGGTCCAAATGATATAACTACTCAATCTAGGTGGCTTACCTACTTCCTGTTTGTAAGGCATCAAGTTTGGGTATAAAGCAGCGTTTTCCCGAATTTATAATACTTACATCACTGGCACAACTCTTCTATTTCTAAATATTATTTGCCTTAATTTGAGAAATGAGATATAACAAACTGTGGTTCTGATGTGCTGGTTATATATTTTTAATACATGTAAAAATGAGTGCATAACAAATTTATTGGACATCAAGCAAAAATATAAAACATACTTTAGAGAAAAACTGGCATAAACAAATAAGATCATTTTTTCATAGAGCTCAACCATGCACCAAAAGTATCCCTTGGGTGGACAGACACAGAGTCTGTGCCTCCTAAAAAATCAATAGCAACAGACCATGACAGAAGCATAAGCAAAAATCCAGCCCCAACTCTATTTTAATAATCTGTACTCCCTGTAAACTGCTGAGGCATGGGACAACTCGACAGACTGTGTTTACAATGCATGAATTACTGTCGGGCACTCTCAGTCAAAAGAAGCTCCAACTTTCACTTCTGATCTGGGTCACTAGAAACGGCTCTTCAGCCTATTGATTTGGAGCTCATGACTAGAAAAGACTAGTGAAGAGCACTGTTATCAGAGGCTCAAGCCTGTCTCACCTCTAGCTCCTCCATGTGAAACACATTTGGTTACATGGAAGTCTTTTGCTGACTAGCAATTAATAAATTAGAACAATTAAGAAAATAGGAAATAATTTCACAATCAAAAGCAAGACTAACATTGAACCTAATTTGGATGAGGCAGAGTCTTGGTCAGCTAAAAGGCAAGTCAGATAATAATTGTGTTGAAATTTGTATTAGCTCTCTCTTAACTCTCTCCTCAAGGAGCAGGTATGTAGTTTGTCATCTTAAAAGGCAGAAATTCACTTGTTCAGTCCAATTTAACCTTCAGAAACATGCTTTAAAACAAACTGCTCAGAAGATCAATAGTGTTACAAATGAGAGGCTGAGGTAAAGGTTAGGAGTAGAATTTACCATGATAAATTCTAATGGGGCTTTCTAATAATTTACTGTTTTCTTCCCTTTTTCATTAGAACCATATTTCAAAGTCCTCTATCTTCTCTCTTTCCCTCTCTCCCTCTTCCTCTCCCTCTCCCTCTCACATTCAGATTATATTTTAAACTAGTACATAAGGGAATTTTAAATATACACTATAATATAGAAAGAATGTCATGATCGCAAATTATAACGTAAAAAGTGCAAATTTTAAGCTCAAATTGTGTCTTCTCTTTTCATTTTAACTTAGCAAACATTTGTCAGTGTGTATTATATGCTACAGTACTTCCTGTTACTTTCAGGATAGGAAAATGACTAACATGTAATCACTAATCTTTAGGAGCTTCCAATCTAGTGGGGAGAGTGATAATAGATGTATAATGCACCCACAAAGAGCTATAACATAAGGTAGAATGTGATCTGAGCACTAAGGAAATTTAAAAGGGGTGTTGTGATCACTAGTTCCGGCCAAAATAATGTAAGGGACAGTTTCTCTCTCTCTCTTTTTTTTTTTTTTTTAAAGGGATGGGAGTAGGAATTACACTTGAGCCTCTATTCCACTATCTGCAGTATTTTCTCCAACTTGAGTCCCTGATGGTCAGTTCTTCATTACTACCACCTGATTCAGTGTTTAGAACCATGTGACACACATAATGATTATTCAGTAGAAGAAAAACTGAGAAAGTGAAGCCTGGGATATATGGGGGAAAACCTGACAACTATGTTAGTGAACATGAATGTGATCAACTCTCAGAATTCTTTTCATGGAACTCACTGTTCACTGTCTGTAACTTTTGGACATCAATGTCATCAAGACATTAAGGTAATGTTCCTGGAATGATATTTTGTTTATAGTTTACTACTGTCCCATTGAAACTAAATGCAAAACAAAATCTTGCTTGATATGTATTTGAAATAGGAAGTAATAGGAAGGTAGTCACTTCCTACCTTCCTAGGAAGATAGCAATGATGATAAAATAGGACTTCCTATGAAACCTAGCAGCTTTTATAACTCATATTCATTATCTTATTTGACCTCACAATAACCTATGATAATGCAAGAGTGAATCAGAGAGGTTCAGGAACTTTCCAAGAAAAAGAGAACCAGTAGTGATCAAAGCTAGGGCAAGGACCCAGATTCTGTCTCCACATTCCTTTCATAAAACTACAAAAAAACCTCTGTGATACAAACTTAATCATGAAATTTAAGTCCTGCCAGGATTGTCCTTTTTGGGAACAAAAAAGACCAACAGACATCAAAAAAAAAGAAAAAAAATACTTCAGCTAATGCAGAATTTCTGAGATTCTTTTTTGCTATTATTTCCATGGGTTTAAGTGATTCATTTGATTAATTAGGAGCTGAGTCAGCTACCTTCTTTTGAGGGTATTTGATTGCCTTTTGCTGTGGTCTAGGATCTATTTTTATTGATTGTGCTTCTGAACCTCTCACTATTACGTTGTCAAATATTGTTATATTAAATGGTTTGGTTCCACACTATGACTTAAGCTTCACTAAAAGGAACTACATTAGTCAGAAATTTGTCATGATCAGACAAAAAGCTGGAATGTTTAAATGTCATCATGAACAACCTCTACGATCTGTCATATCACATGTTAGCCTCTGGTCATTAGCAGTGAAGAATGTGTACCACAATATTTAGCCTTTTCTCCACTTTTGAATAATAGGTTTGCATGTGTTTACATATGTATTATATATGTGTTATGCATGTGTGCATATATTCTTACACACTGTATCCTTAAGCTGCTTTGTTATTGGTAGAAGATGCTGTGAAATAGTGCTATAAACAGAAAAGTTGAATGGAAAAGGAGAAGTCATAAATGATTTGAGAAAGAAGTAACATGTATTTTAGAATTATTAGTATAAAAATGGAGTGGTATCCACATAATCAATCAACAGAAGAGAAATAACAAAAAAAAGACCAGAAGGAAAAAATTATACTTAATAGTGGTATCACTGCTTCCTTAGATTTACTTCTAGCAATAAAATACTTAATATCTCACTGGTGATTGTCAAAGGTAGTTGGGACAACTCTTGCCCCACTGTAATTGACTAATACCATTGTGATAGATGTATCTTATTATTTTACTAGCTCTATTTCAGTCATGTTTCCTTAACTGAAAAACACATTCACCACAAAGATGATATTATCTTAATGTGGCATAAATTTTTTCTGAGGGGAACCAAAAAAGCCCCTACACGTTTAATGTATAAAGCATATAGATTAGATATATAGAGAGTAGATAAACAGATATAGAGTGTAGTTGTGATATTTAAATTTCATGAGGGAAGGGTTGACTAGGTTAACAACGCTTGAAAATTCTCCTTGGAAGGTGATAATGAAAAAAAAATGATTGAGAACTGCCACTCTAGACTTAGTAATCTCTAAGGTTATTTATGATTCTTTCTATGATTATGGGCTTTTATGTCTTAAATGTTATTTTTATTATATCATTAAAGACACTGAGGCAAAGAGAATGTTTTGAGATGAACAATACAACATCATTAGCTGCATCAGCAATGTTATTTTGAGCTTAAAGAAGGGCCGGATATAATAAGGTCTACTTGGGGAGAAATTAAAGGAGTATAGGAGATTTCATCCTTTTCTTATGTTCAGACATGATTTATAAGGTAGCTAGGATCTGGAACTAGAATCATCGTATTGGGGTATGGTGTGAGGGAAAACACTAAAGAGAGCTGGTAGAATTTGTGGTAGAATTCATTTGTAAACATGCCAATTTCTGTGCATCAATATTCACCTTTAAGAACACTTAATTTTAAATGTTTGTATAATTACTCTTATTTTGTTTCTTTGATATATTATGTAAGTAGTTTCAAACAGTGATAAGATTTTTTAAAAAAAGAAAATGACAAACTGGCAGCCATTTTATATTGCTTTTGTAATTTCATAATACTTGGTGCATAGAAAGTAAATAGGCATTGATTTTCATTCCTGACTTGTGGTTCAGGTCATTTTGAAGGAGTTAAAATGAATTTCAAGGGCATCCTTTTGGCCTTTCTACAGAGATGGTATTCACCAGTATGTTCTCTGGGCTTTTAGGCATGTAACTATAGACACACACTCTTATAGCAACACTTTTATAATTTACAGATGTTTTAAAAAATACAGCTTACAATGTTAATGTACTTAGAAAAGGCTAGTAAAAATCAGAGTCCTGCCTCCATAAAATACAACCTTCATTACCTGACTTGGCATACTGAGTGTCTTTCTACTTTTGAATACAACTTTGCCATTCAAACAGAAGTTATGGATAATTTATTAATGTCAAAATTTTAGGAATAGATGGAATATAACACTTTCTAATTAGTCAATTTAGTGAGTAAGAAAGTGTGCTAAGAGTGCTGAAAAGCGTTGTTTTTGTTTCTTTATTTTAATAGGTAGGGGGAGTTCAATTGTAAAAAAAATCCATGTGATCCTTAAGATAGAAATAATAAAATTACAGAAGTTATATATCAGAATGAATATTATCCTTTTAAAATTGTTTTTATAATTCTCAACAAAAATGGTAAGAGAAGATTTTGAAACTAGAATGCCAGGTGTGAATTAGTAGATGGATGCAGAATGAATAACAATGTAGGTTTGGCATCTGGGACTTTGCTGTTTAGAACAATGTTTCATAATTAATTGTAAAAAATACATTCATTGAAGATGAAATTTAATTCCATTTAAATATATAAGCACATTTGATATATACATGTATAATTTATTTCACAAATATATATAGAATAACTACAGTGTCAATATAACACTCATAATGATTTTCCAGAGACATTGAGAATAAACTCAATAAATACAAAAGTGTTAATTTCAAATTTTATGCCCTATTACATCTTTTTGTTTGTGTATTTATTTGTCTTCCAACTTGAGGATCAATATACAACTTCAACAATAAAATTAATTTTAAAAGAGCTAACTCTGAGAGTGCACACATATACACTCATCCACATACTTACATATGTACTGCCAAATTTCAAATTACATTTTACTTAACTACTTTGGTGCCATTCCAAGCACATAAACAATATTTGTAAGTAGGTTTATTTTAGATTGATGAAGTTTCTAATTCTGCAATTGGAGGAAGGTACTCCTCTCCAAGAATGAGAAATTAACTTTTCTTTAATAATTTGACCTATTCTTGACACCACTGTTAACACTCTGAGCTCTTAACATAAAATGCCATTTACCAAGAGTAACAGTATTTACAGCAGGATTGAGTTTGCTCTTTTTATTTATTTTCAAGTTATTCAGCTAGCATGTTATTGCCATAAAGCCTAATTATAAATTAACCCAATTTAATTTTGTGGAGTTGTGATTTGATCCAGATCATTTGAGTCTAGATGTTTTGCAATACATCTTATCCTTTAAAAAAAAGTTACATTAGCCCTATTGAAGCTCCAAAAAATTCAATATTCCATTTTAAATATCTGAATTCTTTTAGGATCCCTTCAATGCTGAAAATCCATCATTCAGATGGACTGTATAAATGAACATTTAGTACTTTG
This sequence comes from Pan paniscus, assembly GCF_029289425.2. Classification (NCBI taxonomy): domain Eukaryota; kingdom Metazoa; phylum Chordata; class Mammalia; order Primates; family Hominidae; genus Pan; species Pan paniscus. The sequence continues at coordinate 113,441,545 of NC_073253.2, read as the reverse complement.
AGTGGCATCCTTACATCCTGAGTTGAACTGGCTTCTTTCAGCCCCTATTATCAATGGGAACACTGCCACCTCATGCATTAGCTCTGTCTGTAGGCATTCATCATGAGCAGAGGGTGATGGTGATGGGGTGGTTTGAAGCCAAGCAATCAAAGGAAGAAGATGACATATACATAAAGACACTTAGGCTGAAATATGTGAATTCTGTCCTCTGATTAAGTTTTTCAATCATACGTCAAATACTGACCATATTAATTCCCATGTTTATGTGCTATTTTTATGGTCATCATTTCTTCTCTGTAACATTGGGGCAGACCCAGAGAACTTCCTGGATTGTTGCAAATAGACCCTGCAGAGTGGTAATATTGTTCTAGAGAAAGCAGAAAAAGACTGAGGAGGAAGAGTTGGAAAGAAAAGTTTACCCATGAGTAAAGACATGTTATTTTTAATCTTTGAAGTCTGTTTTAAAATAAAAGATAGTTACGACTGTAGCAACCATGACTTGCCATATTATTTTATATCTGATTCTACTTTAGGCTAAATCTGTAATTGGACCACCTGGGCTAGAAAATGAGAGGCCTTGGTTGTTAACGTGTGTTTGACAGCTTAATTCTCTTTGAAAAATTTCAAACAGAAAGGCTTAGGCTTCCTCAAGGGATAAAAAATAGTAGCTTAGGCCTGCCAGGACAAGAAGCTCTTATCTTAGTTTTGCATCTGACTTGTTTCATCCCACCTTCCTTCTTTGTGCTCATTTGTAAAATGTGAATTGAAGAATTAATTTACCTCTCAAGGTAATATTGATGGAATCAAGAAAAATGGTTGCATAACATTTTGAAAGTATAAAGACCTATGTAAATGTCAAATTATAATGATAAACTGAGTAGCCCAATTATCCATTACAACGCTTCCCACTGTTTGATTAACCAGATGAAAAAAATTAGACATTTTTCTTAAACAGCACCCTTCAAAAAATGTACAGCTTACTCTAGAAGGCAGGCTTTTTTTTTTTTTTTTAACACAATTCTTAACGTCTCACTGAAATTTTAGCGGAAAAGGTGGCACATTTTGACATCTTAAGGATGTGCAACCTTATATAAGTTGTATAATTAAATTATAAAAAGCCATTTAAATTATATCATCTGGGTCAAGATTTTATTTTTATTAAAGGCTGAAGTCTATAGACTACTCTGTGCCATATTTTGCTTTAATTTGGTGCCTGGAGTGGAACTTAGGTCTTAGTTAAATTTTAATTTTGTTCTGTTTTTGTATTAAAAAATGCCAAACCTGATTCACTTTTAGGAATGAGATTTTTCCAATAATATTGTTGGGTTACTTTTACTCATTCTAGGCAAATAAGTAATTTGTTTCATTCTCTTTTTTTTGCCCATGACAAATTTGTATTTGCTAAACTTGTACATATTGGGTAGATCCTATGCCAGGTGATCTGAGTTTATAATATATCATTTTTATTGATACATAATACTTATTTGTGGGGTACATGTGATATTTTCTTACATGCATAAAATGGGTAATGATCAAGTCAGGGTATTTAGGTTGTTCGTCACCTTGAGTATTTATCATTTCTACGTGTTGCAACCATTTCAAGTCCTCTCTCCTAGCTATTTTGAAATATATATTACTGTTAACTATAGTCATCCGACTCAGCTATCAAACATTAGAAATTATTCTTTCTATCTATCTGTGTGTTTGTACCCATTAACGAATCTGTCATCACTGTCCTCCCTGTAGCCTTCCCAGCCTTTCGTATACCTATGATTCTACTCTCTACCTTTATGAAGTCCACGTTTTTAGCTCCCACATATGAGTAACAACATGCAATATTTGCCTTTCTGTGCCTGGATTATTTCACTTAACATAATGACAGTTTCAGCCATGCTGCTGCTAATGACAGGATTTTATTATTTTTTAAGGTTTAATAGTATTCCATTGTGTATTTGTATCGCATTGTCTTTATTCTTTTGTCCATTGGTGGACACTTAAGTTGATTCCATATCTTTGCGATAGTGAATAAACATGGAGGTGAACATACCTTTTTGATATACTGATTTCTTTTCCTTTAGATAAATACCCTGTAGTGGAATTGGTGGACTATATGGTAGTTTTATTTTTAGTTTTTTGAGAAATCACCATATTGTTTTCCATAGTGGTTGTACTAATTTACATTCCCACCAACAGTGTATTTTTAACACAAACTTCAAAGATAACTGAACAGTAAATAGTTACAGAAACACGAACCTTCCAAGGTCCTACAATGGACAAAATCTATAGAGAAAAATTGGTGAGTAGGAATTCAACTAGGGTACTGATAAATCTCTATTGAAAGAAATAGGATTCTAGTTGTTTTTAAAGCCTATTAAAAGAAAATAACCATCTTAACAGGACAGTTAACAGAGCATGTTCACTGCTAAAGAGCTATACTTTGCAAATCCAAATCTAAGGGCCAAGCCATCTTCTAATTCAGATACCTGTAACAATGCTGTAAACAGTCCATGCCTCGGGCTTCAATGGCCAGCTCACGAGACAACAGTTTCTAATGCAAGCTTTCCTGAGAAGAGAGACATAGAGGGATGCTAAGAATCACAAGTTTCTTTCTGTTCCTGAAAAAAATGTTATCTATGACTGCAGAGCCTGTGGCCATGAGAGGGCACTGGGGACTTCAGGTAGAGAGTGAGGAGAGAAAAGATTTAATATATTACCCACTTCAATTTTTTGCTCTGAGGTCAACTCTGAGTAGATTGCTGGAGCCAGTTCAAAATGAATCAACTTGGTGAAAGACAGTGGTGAAATTGGCAATGGTGGCTCTGTGTCATTAGATGTTTGCCAAAACCTGTAGAACGTACAACACAAATAGTGAAATATGTAAACTAATGGTTTTGGCTAACAATAATGTATCAATATAGGCTCATCTATTGTTAACACATGTACTACACTAATGTAAATGTTAAAACAGGGGAAAGTGGGATGGTGGGAGGAGAGAATGTAAGAATATAGAAATGCTATATTTTCTACTTACATTTCTGTAATCCTAAAACTGGTCTGAAAATCAGTACGTTAATTAAATTTAAAATTTTTTAAAGAAATTATTTATAACTGTCAAATTTTCCCCCTTCTGTAATATTTTTAAAATTATTTATATTAATGAAAAATTCTGGTATGTGCTAACATCTTATTAAGACTTGTGCCTTCTGTTTATCCCAATCAGGAACATATCACCCCACCATGTTAAAAAAAATTAATAAATTAACATTTTTATGAAGAATATACTGTGAGAGACCTGATAAAAATAGTAGTCAATGACCTATTAGGTCAGAGTGCTGACAACTCTTCATGCCTTAATTTTGAGTCATGATGTAATTCCTGCATAGCAAATAGAATCTGATCACATAATATACCAAAAACAAACAAATAAACAAAAACCGTCATTTTTATATGCTTTAGATGGGACAAAACTAAAATTATTTTAAGAAATATTGTTATGAAACACAATTAAGATGAACTGAATTCAGCTAAAATGGGAGACTTGAGAACATGTTCTATTAGTTTGTTCTCATGCTGCTAACAAAGACATACCAGAGACTGGGTAATTTATAAAGGAAAGAGGTTTAATTGACTCACAGTTCAGCAGGACTAGGGAGGCCTCAGGAAACTTATAATTATGGCAGAAGGGGAAGCAAGCCTGTCCTTTTTCATATGGTGGCAGAAAGGAGAAGAATGAGAGCCCAGCTAAGGGGGAAGCCCCTTATAAAGCCATCAAATCTCATGAAAACTAACTTACTATCACGAGAACAGGATGGGGAAAGCACCCTGATGATTCAGCTATCTCCCCCGATCCTGGCCATAACACATGGGGATTATGGGAACTACAATTCATAATAAGATTTGGGTGGGGACACAGCCAAACCATATCACATATATTCTCTCACTCCTCTTTAGATCATTGGAAATATAGGTACAAAATTATTTATAAAAGCAACTCATAACCCAAAATGAATGGAATCTTTTAACAGATGAAACATTTAGGAAATATTAGTAAGTTTATCCTACACACAATATTGTACATCTTATTTTTTAAAAATTTAACATATCTGGATGATCTTGCCATATTAGTACAGAAAGATCTAACTCATTTGTAGCAACCCTAGTAAATTTACTAATTTCCTATTGATGGAAACTTATTCTTAGGTTTTTTTTTGCTAACAAAAATGTTTCAGTTAGCTTGAACATATCTGTGTATAACTGAAAAAACATTTATAAGATGAATTATTAAAAGTGAATTTTGGGATCAAAGGTTGTGTGTATTTTAAATTTTGACAGATAATACCAATTTAATAATGTCATATGTTTAAAAATCTAATGAAGTATTCTATAGATTTAGTTGACAGAAATATCTGATCAGTGAATCCAAATTAAATAGTGAAACCAATATTGAAACTTAAAACTGTACAATGCTGGAACACATATAGAGTCTTAATGCAAAGTTAAGTATATAAACAATTATAACAAAACACTACAGCATAATAGCCTCCTCCACAATTTTCAGCAAGCTGAAATCATTTTGCCTTTGTGATTACACTGAGGAAAATTATGCTTAAATTATGAAAATCCTTTTTTAGATTCACAGGCAGTATTTCTAGTTTACCTATATACCTAAAGATAACCAGAGTTTGACCCTCAGTTGGTTTGATTTATCTTATTCTTATCCTACCTGAGTATTTGTTTATTATAATAAGACCTTATTAGAAATCATTTTTATAAAAAAATCAAATGATATATTCATTTTCTCCCCTCTCCATTTCTGTTGAAATGATAAATTTGAAAGAAAAAAATGTAATTTTAAAAACAGTTGGCCTTGTTCTGAGAAATTCCTCTATGTACCAGTTTTTGCCCTTTGGCCACATCTTTGCTGTTGTGGATCAGGGGCATTGCATTGCATATGAGTTCTGTTGAGGGTAATGGCTAGTGCAGTTACAGCCCACCAATAACAGCAGGAAGCCCCTTTGTCTGTTGGCTCTGCTTACAGAACTTTGAAGTAAGGAGACTGTGATTGTAACACATACTTCCTAGGGTACACCATGGAGATAAAGTTGAAAACCACCATCTGGATTCTTTAAGAGTTATGCTGAGGCATGCCTAATGATGGTAGCTCCAGTAATATACCCCATACTGTCTGGCAACAGCATCATAATTGTTTTAAATGCACGGTATGTAGGTCATACAGCTTTATTCAAGTGAACTGTAAAGGTTTGCATTCTCTCACTTTATTAAAAAAAACACTGAAATTGCCTACATTTTGCTGGAATAGTGACCCTGAAAGCACACAAAGCCAAATAGTTAAACTAAAAAACATGCTTGTTTTATATATTAATGCACTCTCCTCTACAAAGAACCAACCCTTATAAAGTTTAAACTGAACTGTGAAAAGTTTATGCCATTATTATCCAAATGCTGTTTAACCCAAGGTTAACCATAGTAATGTGAGAACAGGCGCCACTGAGCCCTAATGGGAAACAGTAAGGTTTTGTCTGCACAGATGGGTGTTCTCCTGGCATTTTCCTAATGTGACAGTGTGAACTCACAAGCTCAGAGCCCTGATGTGGAATCAAACCTCAAAGGTCTCCGACGTAAAAAGCTGAAAACATTCTGGAGATGCTTGGAGCTTTGCACAACTTTTCACTACTTGACTTACTCCATAATGTTTAATGGGCCAAGTTCTCACCTTGTCCTTTCAGGCTGAAGGCCAAATCTGAGAGTGAGGTTTGAATTCAGTTTGATCTATAATCCCAGATGAGCTTTGTAAAGCAGTAGAGCAAAAGAGATATTTGTTTCACTGTGTGCACAGACACCAACATTTAATTTCAGGTTTTTAAACCTACTTCTTTTGGGATAGAATTTAAGCTATGGTATGTGCTGAATGCTGAGTAGAGTGCAGAAACTTTCATCCCAGAGATGGGCGGCTAAAGGGTGATCTAGAAAAGCTCATAATTCATTGAGTACAACTCTGTTCACTTATTACAGTGTTCTGTTTCTTGGGGAGTTCACAAGCAAAAAACTACTAGCAATGGGCTTCCCATTTGTACTGAGAAATTGAGCCATGCTTCCTCCTCATATCTATTCCATCGGTTCCTAGCCTCTCCAAGAGAGGCGCTTTGATCCGAAAATCTTTGAGATGGAAGAGTCTTTGCTTAATGCTGGATCACTATCTACTCTTCATATTGTCTTATTCTAGAAAGGAGAGAAGGAGTTAAGGTAAACTGAGTCCTGGGTTTTCAACACTTACTATGTGTGTGGCATGGTTTGTAGTGTTTTTACCTACACTATCTCATTTAATCCTCATAGCTATTTTATAAGATAGCATTACCATCTTTGTTTTAAAGATGAGGACAGTGAGTTTTATTATGTATTTAGAGCACACTAGTAAGTGGGATATCTAGAATGTGAGCCCAGTCTGTGTGACACCAAAGCTTGTGCTTTGCTTTATCCATTCAGCTGTACTACCTCCCAATTCTCTACCTGCCTTGAATCAGTGTGGAAGACTGAGTGATGGGGAAAAAAGCCGAAGGTGTTATTTTCCACTAATAAGAATATGCTAAATGTACACATAATATAACTGTAGAATGAAAACCTTAAATTACACATTAAACTGATAAGTCATAATTTATCTCTAATGGTGAAATTGCTAAGGGTTTTCTTTCCTTTATAGTTTTCTGTACATTTCTGTTGAGTGCTTTGAGGTTATATTTTTTATGTTTAAAAAATACACAACAAATGATATATTAAAAATATAAGCCATAGTTAATACATTCAAAACATTCCACCATTTCTGTGAACAACAGCACGAAAGTCACATGTTTGTAGCTACTCTAATACTGTTTAAGAAACATTTTCTATTATATAATGTTAATAGCGAGAATTAAATGATAAACTTTGCCTCATGAGAATAATATTTTAATATTTAGATGCAGCAACGTTATACATACTTAAAACCTTTAAAAATATTTTCTGGCATATAAATAGAGGGAATTATTTTAATAATAATATCATGTCACTCATTCCACCGTTTCTGTGTTGCAGGTACTGAACTAAATGCTACAGGTACAGAGAGGGAATTCTTGCAGTGAATTAACTTTTATTTTTCCAATGAGCTTATTATAGCCCTCAAAGCATATTTTCCAATATTATCTAGAGGAGAAAATATCCCAAGTGTACCCCTAGTAAATAGGAAGTAGTTTCCCAAACTTGTGCAATTGCAAGGAAGATTTCCTTAGTAGATAGAGATTAAGAATAGCTTTCATAGAAAATAAATTGTTTGTGATTTGTGGATGAAAAATACTGAGGCTCAGATGTCTTTTATTGGGCATAAAAATGTTCTAATTATTAAAAATCATGAAATAAAGTTATCTGAGTCAGAGCTTAGAAAATTGCTTTGGCTTGATAATGGGTGAAGATTTTAGAGGTACTTTCAAGATGTAATAGATTTGAAGTGTTGGGCATTTTGAGATAGCTAATAGAAAGACTGAATTAAGAATCCCATCCAAATGAGATTTGCACAAAGGAAATACTCTACCCTGCAATTACCATGTTTCTTGGCATCTTCAGCTATATATCTGGGTTCTCAGTTGCACTGCAGCTCAGCTTCCCATTGCTTGAATTTATTAGAACTCAATCCTTGGGAGGTTAAGTTGATCCCTTGAGGATGTCAGTGCCTTCTCACAGTTGAGAAGCTCAAGTTTGTCCTGCATTACATAGTGGTGTGATGACTCCCGACTAGTACTGAAGTTAAGTTTAAGCTTACTTAGAAAGTGAGGAATGTAGGACTGCTCATGAATCGTTGTTGTCATGTAAAAGAAAAGCTATTCATAAAAAAGATCTATATTCCACTAAATGTTAAATCTGACTGGGGAAGCAGGCTGGCTGAATTAGTGGTTGTTAAAATGATCACTGATGGTTAACTAGCTACAAGGAGTGGTGTGCAGACTTCAAGGAGATTAAAGTAGCCAGGCACCTGCTTCTGGGCTGGTTACCTATTCACCATTGTGATGTTGGAATCATTCCCCTGTATCTTAGCTTTTTTTTCTTTCTCTCGTTTATCTTTTAAACCTAATCTCACTATTTTGTTGGTTTATCTTTGGACTGTGTTGCTCTCTCATTGGTTTGACTGCTGTGTGCCCCAGACCCTGGATTAAGTGACCACCCTATTCACTTACCCATAGCTATATAGAAGGAAAATCCAAAGTCACCACCAGAAACAATTCTTTGCCAGGGAGATGAGTCCCCGATATTTTTTTTATTAAAATACTGAATTCAGTAGCCCCATGAAAATAAAACTGAAAATATACAAGGTTAAAAAGAGATTTATAACATTTTCTGTGATTTGGACATTTTGATTCTTATATGAATTCTGATTAACATTGATTGTCCTGTTTTCTGCTCACTTTACTGTTGCTTCTTTGTTTACAATGTGAATAATCTCTAATTTAATGTCTTTGGCTTATCTAATATTTTGCTGAAGCGTTTTGTGACATTCGAGTCTGGAAAAGAACTAAGGAGTGTTCATTAATTTATATAAGGAAAATATATTTTTACAATTGGACTAAATATTTGATGCTTAACTAGAAAATAAGTTATATTTTCTATCTTTGTATTGAGTTAAATGTCTATTTGACAGCCACTATTTGAAGTGTGGCTTAGAGTACAAATAGTTTTGAACTCTTCCATTTATACTGTGCAGTGTGTAATTTCACCAAATAATTTCATTTACTTTATTATAAATTTTATTTAGTTATATTTTAGCTTTTTTTCAAATATATCTTCTATGGGGAAATATGAAAGCTATTTATTTAAAAAGTAAGAGGGCATATGACTTTTCTTCAGGGGCTTATCATTCATATTTCTATAACAAACTATGGATGATTGGATAAATGATATTTGTTCTACCATCCACTAGGTTGTTATTTCCAGTATAATACCCTTTTAGTTTGACTTTTTGGTTTATAAAACTTATTCTAGGCCTTGATGTGAAAATGCTTGTAAAATTTTAAGTATTTAAAATTTTTAGAATGTATTTGAGGCTGTATCTTTCACTTTTACTTCTTTACCCTTACCCATACAAATGTGGATCTTTGCTGCTTATTATATTTACTTTTCGCCTCTTTTGATATCGTTTTCTTCTGCTGTTTTATAAACTAAGCTTTCTTGCACTGTGCTCCCTAACAAGTTACATAATGCTTCTACTGATAACACTACTTTTAAAAATTGCTTGATTGCTGCAGCTGTATTTCACTCTGAATTATTTTCAGCCATTGAAGTCCACTTTCTACTAAAGATATAGTCTTAACTACTGGCTTGATCATGGAGTCATTTAATTTTCTCATAGAGTGTGAACTAAAGGTTGGAGTTGAGGAGAGATAGTAACAAAAAGACAGCTATTTAATTACGATTATCCTTTAAAGCCTCCTCTTTCTTTATTTGAATTCATGATCTTTAATAGTCTTCCCCTCAAGGTCTTTATTCTTCATTTATCTTATTATCTTTCAGGTACTCTTAAATTTTAGAATAGGTTATATTAAATTCCTGACATTTTAATGTTTGCTTTCCTTCATCTCCTTTTCTAAATTTTATATATGCCTACTGGCATTTGATTTTTTGTTTTAACCTAAAGACACAAATAGTTTATTTTCATATTTTTCTCAATATAATACTTAATTGATTTTCTTGTTCAATGAATAAACCTTAACAAAACATGATTATTTAGATTGATACTTGGTAATTGTCAAAAAATTGTTGACTTAATCACAAACAAATGGTCTTACTCAATTTTATTGGTCAAATATTTTGCTACCAATTATTTGGACAGATTAATTCATTGGGCTTCGTTGTATTTAAAATGCTTAAGGGTGGCAGTGGCAATGGCAACAAAAGTTAACTTTAATGTAAAATAGTTGGACTGCTAGTATACTTAGCCACTTCTTTCTGTTATTCAATTTAATAGTTAAGGAACTTAGTGCTGTTTATGTAGATTCTTCCCTTTGGAATCTGTTTTGCTCCTCCCCGTGGATCAAGTCGTCTCTTTTTAAGGCAGTGTATAAAATGACTGTTCGGATATAATGTACTCTTTAGAAGAAAAGTATTCCTTATATAATACAATTAAGTACTTTTGGTTAGACGGACCAAAATAACTTCAGTACTATTAGATTCAAAACATATCTAAAGCCAGTTTTGACTCAGAGCATGAATGCCTTTAAACTTTTTAATTAGTGCATTATGAAGTCTAATTTTATATTGTGTTTTATATTGTGTAAATAATTTTCTTCTGATAATGTTAATTTTTTTCCTCTAGGTACAAGTGACATTATGCATCTACTGTCTTCTCCTGCCTATATCCTAACATGGTTCAATTAATTACAATTCAATGACCAGCACAAAAAACCTCCAGTTTCATGTGTTCTATAAACATTTTGTCTTCTCCCAGCACTGCTTGTCAAGTGGACAAATTCTTCCATTTGCATGGGATCACTATTGGATCAATTTTAGCTCCTCTTTATATTGATTTATTTTAACCTACCATTTTTCTGCTGCTATTAATCTTGCCATTTTTGTTTGTTTAATGTCCTTTAAAATATCCAATTTTTGCAAAATGTTGGTTTGATCTAGCTTTCATTATTTCTCATCTAGACTTTTGTAAATCCATATATGTTCATTTCTTTAGTTTTACCTTTTAGTCTTATTTAGCATTTGAGAACTACAGAGATAAATTTATTTAGACTATTCCTCACAGATCTCATTTGTAGGCTATTTATTGAAAGGATGATATTAGATTCTACCAAAACTTTTCCCTACCTTACACGTAACTGTTATAGTGACCAGCTAAGACTCTTTTCTCTTTAAGGAATATCATTTCATCATTATTTACTCTCACTTTAAAAAATCCTTTTGCTTATTTTACTTTTTCTTAAAACAAGTAGTCATTTTTGACTATACAAAGGCTAATATATTTCTAGAAGTTGCTTCAGTTAAATTCACATTGGTCCAGTGATACTTTTGCCAGGAAATATTTGTTGGCTCTATGTCTAACTACTTGTTCTGATATTCAATATGGCCTGTACGGTATGCACTTACGTTTTTGTATTGTGTGTTTTGTCAGTAATACAAATATAATCCAAGTGAGTTATATGTTTTTCCTGATTGCATCCTAATTTTGTGCCTTTAATAATGTTTTTTCTTACATATTTTCTTCTTTTTACTAGACCATCCATTATCTTCTCTCTCTCTCTCTCTTAATATACTCATAATTCAAGGCCTATGGGGCTCAAAAACAGTACTAATACAAGAAATGGTTCAATTACCTTTATGCAGGAAAAATTAATATTAAGCCATAGGTTTGCCCTCTTTTTGGGCTTTCTCAGATATACATGTTATGGTCCCAAGAGAGCAGCTCCACATTCTATGGGAAATTCAACATTAACCACACCCCAACACACATGCACACACTTCTTTCACTCACACCAAAATAAAATCCCAAAAGAAAATAAAACTATGTAATGGCCTCCTATAAGCATGCACTGGGTTTTTTGTTTCTTTGCTTAATGATGTGTGCTTTTTATGAAAATATGTAGAAGATTATTCCATATTGAGTGAGTCCCATGAGGAAGATACATATTTTAAGGTATAACTCAATGGAAGAGTCTTCAGATAAATAATGTGTAGTAAAAAGTAAAAAGCATATAAAAGTTGGGGGAAAGATAGGGCCCAAGTATGGAAACAAGAAGAGTGGCTTATGTGGGTAGATGGAGATATGTTAGGAGGTGTCTCTCTGCTCTTCCTAACGTGGCAGTGCTAAATGACAGCTCTTGGGAAGGTAAAGAAGGCCTTTCCAAAAAAAAAAAAAAAAAAATCCTGTCTTTCCTCCTCAAGTTCCCACAAGCTAATCTACAAATGCCCACATTGCTGGCCTTAAGCATCTCCTTGAAAGCATTCTGGAGTCTTCTTAGCAGTGACTCATATACTAGCTATAACCACTGAAGGTAACAAAAAGGTGAAGCAAACCAAGACGGCACAGCTCACTGGATATTTTGCATCATGATATCACGTGAGGGTCACTGCTGTGTCATCTGTGTGCATTTACATATTTATTTGCTTTTTTTTATTATACTTTAAGTTTTAGGGTACATGTACACATTGTGCAGGTTAGTTACATATGTACACATGTGCCATGCTGGTGCGCTGCACCCACTAACTCGTCATCTAGCATTAGGTATATCTCCCGATGCTATCCCTCCCCCCACCCCACAACAGTCCCCAAAGTGTGATATTCCCCTTCCTGTGTCCATGTGATGTCATTGTTCAATTCCCACCTATGAGTGAGAATATGCGGTGTTTGGTTTTTTGTTCTTGAGATAGTTTACTAAGAATGATGATTTCCAATTTCATCCATGTCCCTACAAAGGACACGAACTCATCATTTTTTATGGCTGCATAGTATTCCATGGTGTATATGTGCCACATTTTCTTAATCCAGTCTATCATTGTTGGACATTTGGGTTGGTTCCAAGTCTTTGCTATTGTGAATAATGCCGCAATAAACATACGTGTGCATGTGTCTTTATAGCAGCATGATTTATAGTCCTTTGGGTATATACCCAGTAATGGGATGGCTGGGTCAAATGGTATTTCCAGTTCTAGATCCCTGAGGAATCACCACACTGACTTCCACAATGGTTGAACTAGTTTACAGTCCCACCAACAGTGTAAAAGTGTTCCTATTTCTCCACATCCTCTCCAGCACCTGTTGTTTCCTGACTTTTTAATGATTGCCATTCTAACTGGTGTGAGATGGTATCTCATTGTGGTTTTGATTTGCATTTCTCTGATGGCCAGTGATGATGAGCATTTTTTCATGTGTTTCTTGGCTGCATAAATGTCTTCTTTTGAGAAGTGTCTGTTCATGTCCTTCGCCCACTTTTTGATGGGGTTGTTTTTTTCTTGTAAATTTCTTTGAGTTCATTGTAGATTCTGGATATTAGCCCTTTGTCAGATGAGTAGGTTGCGAAAATTTTCTCCCATTTTGTAGGTTGCCTGTTCACTCTGATGGTAGTTTCTTTTGCTGTGCAGAAGCTCTTTAGTTTAATTAGATCCCATTTGTCAATTTACATATTTATTTGCTTTTGACCATCTCCTCATCCCTTCCTAATTCGTGGTGAGGAACAGAAAGTGCATCAAATACTGGAATGTACTTAAATCATTTGCTTTTATTTGAATTCAGTATGAACAGTTTCTAAAGAATAGCTAAACAGCTACTTGAATGTGATTAAACTAAGTTGCTAGTAGAATTGTCTTTCTGTTGCTAATCATTAATCCAATATTTATTGACAAACTGCTTTCAAAATTCTTGAAACTTACTGAGCTCTTTGGATCTATAATCTTCTGTTTTTGTTGTTTACTCAGAAAAATCTAGACTGGAATCTAGACTGAATGTGTATTTCTTATCTCATATATTTTTCATCCTCCTGCATTTCCATCTCTCTTATTTCCTCTAGAATAGCATTCATGTTTATCCTCAACACAACTGATACAATTTTTTTTCAATGTTCATTCTTTTTAGCTACTTTAATGGATTTTAAATCTGCTAAAGATTTCATTATTTTTTCTATTAAGTCAAATTGTTGAATTTTTGTTTTTAGCTCATCATGTTCTTTTTTGTGTGTCTGTTTGTTCTTGGTTTAAAAATTGCCTGTGTTACCTTCTTCCTTTTTGATGGACTTCTGAAATCATGTTTCTTGTTAATTATCTGTAGAGATATGAACTTCCTCACAGATTTGGAGTAATGTCTTTTTTTTTTCCTAATATTTCTTAAAGGCTCCGCAGGAGTTCTGTCCAATTTCAATGCTTCCCAACAGGCTGGCTGGCTGGAGTGTTTCTAGCTTCTTTCCACTTGGCTGCTAGCAGCTATAGACTCTCAGATCTAAACCTGAAGGAAAGGAAGGTGTGCTAAATTCTGCCTGAAGAGCCTGGCAAGAATTAATTTCATTTTAAAAAACTGAGCTGATACAGGCTCTTCTATGCTGCATGTTGAGTTATCTAAGTCAGTAATATTCAAAAGGTTGCTCACAGCTGGTACCAGTGTGCAAAATGTTTGCTACGGGCCCACAAAGAGATAACTAAAGAAATTGAAAGTGAACATTCTGAAACTTAAAAAAAAATCACAGACGGTAATTTTTTTGTCTGTCGAATCTAATATTTAAAAATATTATTTTGGGTTGGATGCAGTGTCTCATGCCTGCAATCCCAGCACTTTGGGAGGCTGAGGCAGAAGGATTACTTGAGCCCAAGAGTTCTAAACTAGCCTGGGCAACATAGTGAGACCGTCTCTCTGTTAAAAATAAATAAATATATTATTTTGTATGATTAATTTTAGTTTAATTTTTCGAGTGATTCATTTCTTTTTTTTTTTTTTGCCAGTTTCATGTGTAACAGATGGGAAATTTAGGAAAATAAATAAACTAGTCCTTCATGAAAGATAATTTGAGAAGCAGTGGTCTAAATAAGCGGAATACTCAGTAGTTAGTTTTTATTTATGAATTTAGAACCCCATGGTCTTATACTCTTATAATCTCCAAATTCTGTTTTAAATTGCTGTAGGAAGAGAAGCGTTAATGGAAATAAAGGTTAGGTGGAATGGCTCAGAATCTGGCTGATTTGGAAGAGAATTACATGGATTTGAGGAATAGCTGCACTTTTTTTTGGTCAGTGGATGTATTGTATCAGATGTAGAATTCAGGACTGTAGGGGATGTATTTTCTTCCTTTAGCATGGTATGGGGAACATGTTTGGTTAGTGCCCTCCAGAATGGGTTAGATGAAAAAATGTTCAGTCATCACTCCAGATGACATTTCAATCAAGGACAGACCATATAGATCACAGTGGTCCCATAAGATTGTAATACCATAATCTTTATAATATATTATAATCATAATACTGTATATTTACCTTTTCTATGTTTAGATATGTTGAGATACACAAATATTTATAACTGTGCCACAATTGCCTACAGTATTCAGTACAAGAACATGCTGTACAGGCTTGTAGACTAGGAGTAAAAGACTATATCGTATAGCCTAGATGTGTACTATGTTATCCCATCTGAGTTTGTGTAAATACACTCTAGATGTTTATTCAGTGACAAAATCACCTAAAAACCTAAAAATGCATTTCTTAAAATTTATCGTTGTTATTAAGTGATACGTAACTGTGCTTTTAAAACTTTCCCCCTTGATTTAAAGTATCATCTTACTTACCTGAGACCTGAACAATTTTTCAGCATTTTTAGATGTCACAGTATTGTTTTTTTCCTCTGCCACTGAGTAGCATCCCTGCTGATATTCAAAGCTGTCTTCTTCAACTCCTTACCTGACATTGCACAATCAATATCTATTGAAATGGGGAAAATAGGGCACACATTCAACTTTTCTAGATAATGCAACAGAAAAATGATGAATGGTGAAAAGAAAATGGCGAACTAAATAAAAGGTGAATTTCCTTCAGGTTGAAAACTTACCTAGGACTTTGGCAAATTATTGACTCTTGTTTTTGTTTTTGTTTCTAGGGGTTTTCACAGTATGTGTATATATATATATATATATATATATTATACTGTGTGTGTGTATATGTGTGTATATACACACATGCATATACTGTAAAAATATATGTTCATGAATTCAAACATATATATATTTCATATCTTATGAGATATTCATGAATATCTTATAAGGATATTAGGAGGGGTCCTAGCATGCTGCTAATTTGCTACTTTACTTTCATGGTAAGCCTCCCAGTGCAACTTGAAAAAGACAAACTCTTTGCTTTCCTTTAGTCACAAAGAAAAATTGTGTACCTTTTGTACTTTATTTATGAACACATTCCAAGAGATATATTGAAGTTTTAGAAAGGAGGAGACTTTTTGTGAAAGAGATTTCTAACATGGTGACAGCTTGGTTAAGAGGAACTAATGATATATTGATTAATGTGAATTGAGCTTGGGGTTATCTTTTTTTTCTTCTTTCATCTACCATCTAATTCTGACACTTTGAGTCCTTTGGTATTGAATTTCTGCTTTGGAGCAAAATTCTACCTTATAATAGTCATTTCAGTTATATTTATCTGACATAGATAAGCTACAGACCCTGTTGGATCATGATCTTTGTCATTCATAGTAATCCCCAGGATCAGCCAACTTCAGCAATAGATAACCTTATCCATTATGATTTAGCTTCAGTAATATTCTCTTGCCTTTTACAAAAAACATAAACCTTTTCTGAGTGTAAGTAAACGTTTCCCTGAAGACATACCAACAGGCATAAAAATATGCGAAGTAAATGCTCTCGTAGAGGCTGGAAGTAGTGACAATGAAATGTTGTGAAAGGGCTGAATTGAAAACCCTGGGCATGTGGAAATTGATTGCCTTACCTGCCCATGCATTTTTCTGGGGAATGAGATCTTCTCTCTTTACTTTAATAGCCTTTCAGTATACCTGCCATCGCTTGCTCCCAAAAACAGATGCAACTAAATACTAAACAAGAAGCCAATAAAATTGTTTGGTTTAATATGATGTTATGTGGCAACCTGCCAACCTATTTTTAAAAATAAATTTCTTAAGACCTGAACATTTTTTCAGCATTTTTAGATGTCACAGTATTGTTTTTTCCCTCTGCCACTGAGCAGCATCCCTGCTGATATTCACAGCTGTCTTCTTCAACCCCTTACCTGACATCGCACCGTCAATCTCTATTCAACACAGGGAAGACAGCGCACGCTTTCAACTTTTATAGATAATGCAAAGGAAAAATGATGAATGGTGAAAAGAAAATGGTGAACTAAATAAAAGGTGAATTTCCTTCAGGTTGAAAACTTACTAACTGTGAGCACATACAATCTTAACTAAAAAAATGTAAAAATAAGCTAAAAATATCTTCTGAAAGGCCTTAAGCTGATCACATCCTCATTTTCACATTACTCATCTCCATCCTTGAATATTCTTAAAACATGATTTAAAAGCAAACAGAGGCTGGGCGTGATGGCTCACGCCTGTAATCTCAGCACTTTGGGAGTCCAAGGCAGGATCACGAGGTCAGGAGATCGATACCATCCTGGCTAACATGGGGAAACCCCATCTCTACTAAAAATACAAAAATTTAGCTGGATTTGGTGACAGGTGCCTGTAGTCTCAGCTACTCGGGAGGCTGAGGCAGGAGAATTGCTGGAACCTGGGAGGTGGAGGTTGCAGTGAGCCGAGATTGTGCCATTGCACTCCAGCCTGGGCGACAGAGTGAGACTCCATCTCAAAAAAAAAAAAAAAAAAAAAAAAAGCCAACAGAATGGCATATTTTTATTTCAATAATATTAGTAAATATTAAGTTCATGTTTGTGAGATACTGTCAATTAATCTCAACATCCATGCAAATCTAAGACTCACATTTCATCTAAACAAAATTGTAATGAAGAGAAAGAAAAATGAAGAAAATTATTTTGTACTATGGTAGAAACAGTTTTATTTCAACTAAAGTGGGCTCCTCGATTTTAGGAGGGCAACACTGTAACAGAATCCCAGTGATAAACAACCGTGATGCCTATGTGGTCTGAAAGGAGAACAGAAGCTTTAGTGTTTGCCAAAAAAATTTCCTCAGATGGTTTAATTTGAAAAAGCATACTTGGTGAAAATGAAGGAGAGGAGTATAGTCCAACCATGAGGATTCTTTGGCAGTCATGAACTTTGTTAGTTATTAACCTTCTGATATCAATATGAGCATTGATATCAGAAATGGGAGTTGTAGTGCATGAAGGCTGCCATTCCAAAACCATTGAAAATAACAGCCATATACTGAAAGCCTCCTCACTGCCATTTCTGTGGCCCAGGAGGGTTTTCTAGGATGCTTGGAGTCTTAGTTTCTTTATTATTCTGTCTTCTTAAAGCCTGTCCCTTATAAACCGCATTCTTTATTAATCACTTGCTCACCACTATCATCTGACAAGTTGTTCTTAGAGTCTTGATGATTCTTGCAAACTTCTATGAAATTCAAGTTCTAATAGAATTTCCAGTTCCTCCCAACACCCCAAAGACAGGCTTATAAATTTTGTAGCAGTCCATTTACAGAGAATTTGCTTTATCTCTTATGTTATTTTATTTGCAATCGCAGGTATCTCCGATCCTAGTAATAGTTTATGCATCCTCAGAAATAAATTTTTTTTTGTTTGTTTACTTTAAGTTTAAAATCAGCTTAGCCTATCTCAGCTTTTTTTCTGTACCCTAAATCAACATGTAACCAAGGTTTGCATATATCTTTTTAGCAGTAAGTTGTGAAGCATTTTCAACTGAGGCAAAATGCATTTTTCTGATTTGGACCACATAAAAACCTAGCCTATATAGGTTTTCAATATCATTTGAATAAGTAGATATATGTATTCATAAAACTCATATTAGTCACACATTTTTATTTTGAAAACTTTATTTTAAAGTAAACTGTTAGACTTTGACTAGAGATTGGTTTCTAGTTTGAAATGCGTATGTTAATAAATTCAAAGGAGTGTACTTTCTAAAAATATACACTTTATCATAAAATGTTAAATCTAGAAAAGACCTTAAGAATAAAAGTCTAGAAAGAGATGCACATTTTACTTATTGATTATCAATATTCTTAAGTCAAGACTGAAGATCTCTTCTTAGGAGAATTAAACTAAAAGCTCATAAAAGTACAGTTATTATTTTTTGTTCATTTTCTCCTATCAAATAGTAGAAATACTATCTAATTATATATTATGTTTGTAGATTTAGCCTGGGTTACACCTTTATGATGTCCAATAATTGTTCAATTAAGAAAAGAAAATCTATTAGGTAGTTGGAGTTCAGCAAGTAAAATGAAATTTTAATTGATTGTGTCACTAATGTTTAGGAAATAATTTTATGATTTTTGACTTCTTGGGCTATAAATTTTGCTAACAAAAAGCATATGGGAATATATACAATTTTAAAAGAATAAAATGTGTTTATCTATTTTAGGTTATAATTTTGAACACAGATTTTTTCCATAGAAACAAAGTCATGTATATTGTTTTGTTACTATGAGAATCTTGAGAATCTTATTTAATTTAAAAGGTACTTAAAAATTACTGGAGGTACTAATAATAACACCTATAACAAACTGTCACTTTTGACAGTGTTTCACTGTGAAACAGCTTAATTTCTTCTGGGGTTGTTAGGAGCTAATCTCCCATGCAGAAGGTGTGAGCTGAAAGATTATCTCTCATTCAGTCTTATTTGATAAGTGAGAGAAGTGACTCTTGGAGAGGTAAAGTGATGAGTTATTAAAGGTAATTGATAAATAGTGATCAAAACTCCAGTTTGCCAGCTTCCAGTTTAGCTGTTTTTATAATATCACACAGCTACAGACTACCTGAGCTGAGTTAGGTATGAAAATTTTTGCACAATGTTAAGTGTGGAAAAATCATAATTTTCCTTGTAGATATAAAATACATATAGGACTGGACAAAACTCCATGATAATCAACAAATATTTCTTAGAAAATGTTTAGTTATTGCTTGTTATGTGTCAAGTTCTGTTCAGGCTAAAAAGACGAGTAAGACCCTTGTCTACCCTATCTTGTGGAGAATCATTGTCTTGGGATTTGAGAATGGAAGAAACTGCATAAAATGCCTAATACGTACTCTAAATCTATGTAAAAAGCTTTTTACTACAATTAAAGCCAAAATATGTTTTCAAATGTTATTTTATTTTCTTTTTATATCCCTTGACTAACTGGACCTGAATCATAAAACAGTGAGATAGAATGATTTTCTCCTTTATATGGTTCTATATTGACTGTTTTCTGGAATCTGGTAAAATGGTATAGATGGGCATACAACATTATGGAGAGGAATATTTTAACACAGTCAAGATTATTTTGTCAATTAAATTGTTATCTCTTTTTTGTATATTTATTGCATCTTTTGCAATATATCAAATTTTTAAATGCATTTAATTTCAGTAGCAATTTTTAACTCCTTTCCTGGGTTTTTCTTTACTAGAAATAAACAACTTCCGGATATAGGCCAAAAAAGCTGAAAGCAGGAACACAAACAGATATTTGTACACCAATATTCATAGCAGCATTGATCACAATAACCAAAAGGTAGAAGCAACCCAAGTGTGCATCTGCAGACGAATGAGTAAACAACATTTGTTATATACATACAACAGAATATTATGTAGCTTTCACAAAAGGAAATTCTGAACAATGTTACAATATGGATAAACTTTGAAGACATTATATCCGTGAAAAAAGTGAGTCACAAATACTGTATGATTCCACTTACATAACATTTAAAGTAATCAAATTATAGAAACAGAAAGCAGAACTGTAGTTGTCAGATGTTGGGGTGGAGTAGGGTAGGGGAATAAGGAATTTCTGTTTAATACGTTTTTCAAGATTAAAAAATTCTGGAGATGAATGGTGGTGATGGTAGCACAACAATGTGAATGTATTTAATGCCATTGAACTATACGCTTTAAAATGGTAAAAATGCTAAATTTTATGTTAGGTATATTTTACCAAAAGTTTTAAAAACAAAAATGCACCAATTGAAACAAACAAAAAGATATAAAGAATGAATAGGAATTCATTTAGAAGTGTGAAACATAAAAGGCTTGCTAACTCTCCCATCAAACCGAAATTGAGTTTTGAATAAGACCTCTGGGAAAAGATTTTAAAATTCACTAACTCTTCTATCTCTGATTCTAGATAAACAGGTTGGAATAAGCCTTAGGACCATAATTTAATATCACATTCAACTTTAAAGAGGCATATACAATGATGATAGTTATTTTCAAGTTAATCACTTAAAATATTTTTCAAATTTCAGTAACAAGAACAAATTACAGTTAAAATAAATACCAAAATAAATACTTAGCTGTATTCGATGTTAAAACCTTTACTTCTGTAATTTTCCTTCAGATATAATTATTCTTCTCCAATGACAAGTGTGAAATAATCTTAACTTAAAAAATTTAGTGGCTGTTTCTACAGATATCAACTAACTTGTTCATATTAATTAACTTATTAGTTTTTAATCAGGTATAGATGAGTCATTTAACTAAATTAATCAGAACATGTTGAGAAAGACAAGCATATAAATAGAAGTCAAAACTAGATTTCTCTAAGTCCAGCTGTCATCTGGAATTTAACTTTGGTGGAAACCAGAAGAGAATAAGTTTGTACTCACTTGATGTAAGATGTATGGAATTATGACTCATTTGTCTTTTTTTTTACTATTAAAACCTATAGAAGAGTGGAACATATATCGTCCATCTATAGGTATATGTTGTATTCTAAGTCCCCAAACAGGCCATCAAATTAACCTGTTCATCAGACAAAAGAGACCTCTATCCTGAAAAGTCCTAGTAATGTCTCCAATGCACAAGGTCCTGGATGACATATATAACATGGATAGTGGTTTAAGAGAGGTACGAGTCTCCATACGGGGTGAGGTGTACTGAGCTTGACTGGGATTGTGCACATTTTGAGATATAATAATTTAGAACTGGTGGACACAGCTAAAGGAAAGTTTTAAAATGAACCTTGAAGATAAAATAGTTGTTTGATAAGCCTAATTGAGAAATCTATTGTTCTGCAAAAAGCTACTATTTTGATGAGACTTAGTTAAGTAGTCTATTAGTTGGATAAATAGATTTTCAGAAAGTTCTTGAAACAAAAAGTTTCGTGCAATTTCATCTTCCTAGGACAGATGTTTCTTGAATAATAGCAGTAAAGTCATGAAAACATAGACATAAGCCTTGTGGCTGTACACAGTTCATATATCAAGCAATTCTTGTCATTACCATTGGAAATTCTTTCAATAAACTTGAAGTTCTATCTTCTAATTAGCTGATTACTATATGACAGTTGTCATTACCAATAGAGATTACTTGATGACAGCTGTACCAGCCATGTATATTGAGTCATTTTAACCAAATGAAAATCTGAGAAGCACCCTAAAACTGCACACAGAATTGTCTCACGGAGTTTGTCATTGTTCTACCTATAAATATAGATTGATTTATTATTTTTGTTGAACAATGTCACAAAACTCTGAACAAATCAAATAATCTAAGGTTTGTACCACCCCATTAAAATATTTGTCTACAGAAAATTAAGAATTAATAATTATCTTTGTTTATAGCTTTAAAAAAATTAATTTCCTTTTCCCCAGGCTGAAAACTGAAGACAGGTAGATGACAGGAAGTAGGTATAATATAAATCTTCAGTTTTTATTTTAAGCAGTGAGCAGCTGCACCTCAGTGATACATAACTTGATGTTATGTACTGAGCTACCTGTGGCAACTTAGACGATATTTGTTTAAAGGCTGACAGATAGCTGTGACCCCTTCTCTTTCTTCTGTTCTCTGTTTGGAGCTATAGTGATGTATTAGGTTCTCCTTGGCATAGCAAAACCTTTAAAAACCTAGTTGATTTTTTTTTGGTTTTTGGTCAGAGTTTGAATGCCTGTATAAAACAAAACAAAACAAAACAAAATCTCTCCTGGCCATTTATCTTCCTGCAGTTTGAATTGCATAGTTCCTTTTCAATTTCTTTCCATTGCCTGCTCTTGATAGTGAATGAAGGGAGAACATGTTTCCCTCAAATCTTGTTATTAATATTTTTACTCACATTAGCTTAAGTATACAGCCAGAGTATACCAGTGGCTTAAACACAATATATAAATATTACATATTATAAATGTAGTGTTTATATATACAAACACATTATAATATATGTATTATATGGGTGTTTATATACATATGTCCATGTGTGTTTTTATATATTAAAACACACGTATTGTATGTATGCATGTTAATATATAAACACATATAGACATCTATTATGTATATGTGTATTACATGTCTACATGTGTGTTTATTATATATTATATTGTATCTAAATGTGTGTTCATATATAAATATATTGTGTCTTTATGTGTGTTTATATATAAATAATATATAAAATATATATTTTATCTATATATAGTTTATATATGAACTATGTAGTTTGTTTATAGTGTGTATACACATATACACAATATATAAATACACTATATAATATGTAAATATAAATATATTTATGTAAACACACACTGTATAATACATGCACACACACACATAGAAAATAAGTTAAAAGTTTG
This sequence comes from Pan paniscus, assembly GCF_029289425.2. Lineage (NCBI taxonomy): Eukaryota > Metazoa > Chordata > Mammalia > Primates > Hominidae > Pan > Pan paniscus. The sequence goes on along the minus strand of NC_073253.2, from coordinate 113,418,307 downwards.
AGGGAATAATTTAGGTTAAATAATGGAAGCCAACATGCTCCTCGTTTTCCCAAACATCCATGTCCCTCATGTCTGGCTTACTCTATCTATGTGGGTATAATAATGTTTAACATTAAGCTCTAAATTCTGAAAATGATTATAAATATTAAAAAATTATGATATGGAAAAACTGAATTACGAACACTTTCCATTCATTTTTAAAAATTCTGCAATAGAGTAAAAAAGCACTTTTATATATTACTGGAAAAACAAAGTAAAACTCACTATAACAATGAATGCATAATTTTAAAAATAGTAACATTTTATTCCATCACCTGTTCAACAACTTCATTCAGCCACGTTTTATATAGTGAGAATGTTTGTATTTGTGTCTAATGCTCAGCAACATTGTTTCTTGGTATCTTTTTTCTTTAAATCGTTTATGGCAGAATGCAAGCAGTTTATCAGCTTAGCAGTTTAAGATTCAAAAGATTGGAATTCCAATTCCAGATTTGTCATTAGCAGGTATGAGATTGGGCAAGTTATTTATCTTCTTTGAGCTACCATTTTCTCACCTGGGAACTTGGAATAGTTATATCTATCAGGGTGTGGTTGTGAGTTAAAAATGTGACAGTGCTAGTACTGTTTCCTCTGTCTTGTCCATCTTGGCTGCAGTACAATGCCTGGTGTGTGGTAGACACTCAGTTAAGGTTGAATGTACAGAAAAAGTGATGCCTATGACCAGCATACTTGGACGCTTTCCCATGACAGACTGGTTGAATGTCAGAGAGAAAAGGGTTTCAGAGCTTGCGTCTCGTGACTCTTATATTTAACTGATGATGAAAGTGAAGTCCAGAGAAATTAAGTTTTTTCTCAAAAATTCATCTGGTCAGTGGTAGGGCTGGAACCCTTTTACATTAATCACATTACTTGTCTCCCAGTGCCTGGGCTGGTGCTGTTTACATAAATCCCGTGACTAGGTAATCCGTGAAGTCTGTGTTTTAATTATAGAAGTCACTATGATGCTACTAAAAAAACATTCAGAACAAGTATTTTTCTAATTACTTAGTGAATTACAAATGATTTTTACATTATTCAAAGGATTATAGAAAATGAAGACTCCACTTATACAAGACCTTGTTTAGTTATTGAGTCAGATACATTTACTGAGTACCAGCCGTGAGTGCACACCATTGTAGTAGACCCAGGGAATACACAGAAGAAAACATAAAACCTCAAGTGGACAGAGACATAAACAGCAGTCTTCAGCACATCTGAGAAATGTTTCTAAAAGAGGTAAGGATGAGGTGCAGTAGGGCTGGGGAGCTGAGGCCAGATTGTGAAAGAGAAATAGGGATCTTCCTGGTGGATAGAGAAAAGGACAACATGCCAAAGACAGAGAATTACATCAATGTAAAATACTGAATAACCTAACCAATTTTGGTTGAATGGAGCTTAGCCTTTAGATGGAACAGTGAGATAAGAAGCTGTTCAGGTCCACAAAGGTAGGTTCTTGGAGGGCCTGATATTCCATGCCTAGGAGTTTGAGCTTTTTATGTGGCTTTATATTTCAGTATGTTATTTCCATAGTTAAACTGTGGAAAATAACTACAAAGTTATCTAACAAATTTTGAACAGTGTAGTTGTCTATATGTTTAACAAATATTTATTATGCATTTGCCATTTGAACGAAATCTCTCCACAACTCACAGGACTCATAGGGAAAAATTAATAGTCTGAAGAGAAAAAAAAAAAAGCTATTGAGATATTAACGTTTGACCTAAGCTACCACTATTAGTGACCACTGGGAAAACTCTTGTCAGACAAGCATTAAACATGATGAAAGTGTGCATTATTCAATGGGAAATAACTATGGAAGAAAATCCTTGTTTTTTAAGTAGTAAGATATGTGGGTAAACACATTAAAATATTGTATTCTTTTTGGGGTGAGGGGAAAGGGGATATTCTCTATACATATTATGCCCTCAGTGTGCAGCAATGGTGACCCAGCAATAGCAAACAGGCACATAACACTGGCTCTGAGGTAAAATGGCACAAATACTGTTGCATTCCTTTAAATCCACAGTGCGTGGGGCTTTCTCCCTCTGTTTTCTACTCTGCAAAGATGATTATAAAAACCAATTTCCTCTAATTATTTAAATTAATATTCTCTTCTGATATGTGGCTAAAGTGGCACCCAGGAGTTTGTTGCCTAAGGAAAGACATTTGAGAATTAATGACATTTTTTGTCTAGCATAAAGGTAACTGAAAAGCAAACTTGTTTACATAAAAATGGACATTTTTAAGGGAAGAAAAACATTAAGCAGTGATAAAAACAGATGCATTTGCTCCTTATTTTTCTTTTTGAATGTGTTTCCTCCACCAATTTCAACAAAGAAGAGAGGTTTTGCAAGTATGTCTCTCCCTCCTGAACAGGACACTAACTGGCAATATGTAGAAACACTAGCAATGAGAAAAATATTTTCTGGGCTTCAAAAATGATTAGAAACCCGAGATGGTTGCCTAAGTAGTCTGTCTTTTAAAGTCTGGTTTTAGATTAACAATAAGTAGATACATTCAAATAAGACTTATTGAGGTTCACCTGTACCTTCAGAAAAATTCACAGGAGATGCCGAGCACGCTGGCTCATGCCTGTAATCCTAGCACTTTGGGAGGCCGAGGCGGGTGGATTGCCTGAGCTCAGGAGTTCGAGACCAGCCTTGGCAACACGGTGAAACCCCGTCTCTATTAAAATACAAAAAAAATTAGCTGGGTGTGGTGACATGCGCCTATAGTTCCAGCTACTCAGGAGGCTGAGGCAGGAGAATTGATTGAACCCTGGAGGCAGAGGTTGCGGTGAGCTGAGATCATGCCACTGCACTCCAGCCTGGGCAACAGAGTGAGACTCCATCTCTTAAAAAGAAAGAAAAATTCACATGCGGAAAAAGAATATGTAATCATACTCTTTCAAATATGGATTTAATCTGATTGTTAGTGATGTGAAAATGACATGTAATCTAGATTTTTTTTAGTAAATCTAAAATTGCATCATTTTCAATGAGTTAAGATCTCATAGTTCACCCATTTCTCAATCTTTTTTTTTCTTTCTTTTTTTTTTTATTATACTTTAAGTTTTAGGGTTCATGTGCACATTGTGCAGGTTAGTTACATATGTATACATGTGCCATCACAAGAACAAAAAACCATTTCTCAATCTTACCTGGCCATAATAACCACCCCAAATGAACACTTAGCTGTGATCTTGTTTATTGTTTCCCTACTCCATTTCTGGATCAATTTATTTTATCAAGCCCTTTATTCCTGTGAGTCTGTTTTCTGGCTCTGGCAGTTGAGGCAAAAGAGCCTGTTATAAGCAGGAGTGTGTTGCTGGATGTTTGGAGACTGGGATTGCAGGGAGCAAGATGCTGTCTCCATCTTCCTCCACTGGAGTGGAGAGGGAATGTCACTTTTCTCGCTTGAAAGTCCTCCAGCCCTGGGAGTCAGGAAACCAGACCAGTCATGCAATTCTCCCCCTGTCCCTTAAAGCTTCCTCTCTCTGATTCCGACACGCCCTGGGTAAATCTCCTCATAGAGTTACAGTAAGAATGGCATGAAATAATATTATGTAAACGTTCTTAATGTTGTATCAAATGTGTAATTTTTATGATCAAGGGTAAAAAGAAGGCCGTACCAATATTTCCAAATATACTCAGAGGGTTCCTCCTAAGGATTATGGGTTGGAAGGGTTTGACACACAAACAATGATAAAAGCAGAACCAATTTATTTATTGCCCAAAGACAAGAAGTAAAGGCATAAAAGAGCCCAGATTCAGATCTTTAGTTTCACTCTTAGAATCAGGAGAACTGGGTAACTTTTAATGAAAAAGTTGGTCCATCAAACTTCTGCTCTCCAGAAATGAGTCTGGGTTTAGGCAGGTGCTCTCAATCCAGCTTAACCCTTCTTTATTTCGTGGGTTTCAAGGTACTAGTCATGGTTCAGTGTAGGAGCTGCAGAGTGCTGAAAAAATGACATCATTCCTTCTTTCAACAGTAAACATTTACTGTTTGTTAAATGTGATCTTTCATGTATTTCTTTACTACATATAAACCAATAGCTGATGTTAATAAGATTTGGATTAAGTCTTTGTAAATTTAATACCATCAGAGGTAGATAGTACTTATACAGATTTTCTGAAGCATGGTAGTGTGCAGTCTTTGAAGTACACTCTTTAAATTTGCAGTTTTATGTAAAAAAAAAAAAATCTCCAATCTCATGTATTTTGGAAGCAAGGAGGGGGACTGGGGAATGGAAGGGGAGAGGAGGTGAAAGCTGCAAATAAATTAAAAAAACGACAAAAATTCATTTGTGATTTGGTTCCTGACAGTTTGGTTAATGACTCAACTTGTGAAAAACACAGTGAAAACTTTAAAAAAAAAAAAAAACAGTCATGAGGAATGAAAGAGGAGGAAATTGTTACCTACCAAGTGTAAAGCACATTTTCCTTGGTGCTGAATTTTAGCCTGGAATGAATTTTTATGACCACATTATAAACCTCTGAAAACAGAGTTTAGTAGGAGTACTGAAACTGTCTTAAATGTATTTTACTGGCAAATGTGCTCCTGGAATGATTTTTGTAAAGGTAAAGATATTAATTTTATGCAATCCATATGTATATGTGTTTTAAAACATTTGAGGGGTTACTTATTTTCAGCCTAACTACCACATAATCAAAGATGGAACAGAATGATTTGAAGAGTCTTTAGGGAAGAAATTGCACATGCTTTCTATCAAAGGTTCTGCATAATTCATTTCATTCTAATACTGTGCTGCATTTAGCTCCTTACAACCTAAGCACCAGGGAAGATAGATCAGTCTGGAATGATTCCAGAATTTCCTCCTCAGAGCCCAATGCCCATTTCATTTCTGATGAGAGTATTCAATCAAGGTATGAAAATTATCCATACATAATTCTTTTTCCCATCAAGAAGCATGTGCTTCTAAATCTAACAATTGATTTGAGAATTTAGAAACAATACAAATGGATTTTTCCACTAAACAACATCATCTTTATTGAGTGATATTTAAAAGAATAATAAAATATTATTATCTGCATGGCAGTATTTTAACACAGGGTTTTCAGTTTTCAGACATATAATAAAGTTCAATTAAAGTTTGAAGAAAAATAATATCTCCCATAGTAGTCACCATATTTTTTTTGTTTGTTTTATTTTAAGGCAGTTTAGACTAATTTGTCTATGTCACTATGGGGAAAACCTTCCAAACTTTCTTCATGTTCTCTTCTTTTGCTGCCAAGACAATAAATGCCAACTGAGAAAAAGTATAGGCCTGGAGGAAATCATAAACAGTTCTTTTAGGAACTTTTAAAGCAAATTTTGATTTGGGACATTTTTGAATTTGGATGTGGAGGGGAGGGGAGACAGAGAGAGATGAAGAAAAAAGTAATCTACTGAGTAGAAGACTATAAAGGTGTGTTTAAATAGGAGGTCACTAAAAAAAGAAAAGCAAATCCTTTTTGATAGATGTTTTGTTAGAATATGGTCCCATGTGACTCTTCCATCATCATACCACGCTCTGTTTTGGTTTTGTTGTGGGCAACATACTGTGATGACACAGTGAGCCATGTCTGAAGAGAGTAATCGAGATGATTAGGTGTCTGAAGATTGTAGCTGTGGGACTATGGAAAAGAAGTTACTCAAGTTCATGAAAATTAGGTTGGTGCAAATGCTATTGTGGTTTTTGCCATTAAAAGTTGTAATAAGGGCCGGGTATGCCTGTAATCCCTAGACTTTGGGAGGATGAGGCAGGCAGATCACCTAAAGTCAGGAGTTCGAGACCAGCCTGGCCAACGTGGCGGAACCCTGTCTCTACTAAAAATACAAAAATTGTGGTGATGGGTGCCTGTAATCCCAGTTACTCAGGAGGCTGAGGCAGGGGAATCACTTGAACCTGGGAGGCAGAGGTTGCAGTGAGCTCAGATCCCACCACTCCACTCCAATCTGGGTGGCAGAGCAAGACTGTCTCAAAACAAAACAACTTGTGGTAAAAATTGCAATTACTTTTGCACCAACCTAATATGATACCATCTTCAAGTATTATTTAAAATAGGATTTATTCTGGGTGACTCTGAAGAGAAACTGCGAGGACCAATAGTTCTAATTGTGCCAGGCAGATTTATCCTCAAAAAAGGCAAGAACTATGTTAAGAGTTAGAGCTCTTTGAAGATGGAATATATTACTATAGGAACTAATGGTTTAGTTTCTTGTTGCTGGAGACTCTAAGGAGAAGCTGAGTGACTTATTAAAAATTAGTTAATCATGTGGATGGCATAAGTGGATACTAGCAGTTCTTTCTGATGGTGACAACCTATGATTTTTACATATTTACTGGGTACTGCCTATAAGTCGTTCTGACTGTGACAACCTTGTACCTTTGAGGTATCTGTGTTTGCAGATTCTTCACTGGGAGATTACATCAGTGGAATATGTCCACCCTGACACGTCCTGAATCATTGACCCTCTCATGCTAAGTGCTTGAAACTTGCATGAAGCTGAACATGTCCCTGGAGTAAAAGGAGTAGATGTTTTGCCCTTTACAGAAAATCACTGAGGGGAACCTAAAGTACCTTTTCGTCCCTCTTCCTACTCTGCTTTGGGAGAAAAGTTAATGTTAAGTAAGATAACACTAGGAAGAAAAGAAATGCTCTTGTGAATTATAATAAAGGATTTTTAAATACTAGGAATATCTGGGTCACTAGCTCAGACTGTTTTAGTTATTTCTTGGTTTTCTAGATGTCAAGCCTACCTGTTGTAAAGCTGGAGCTCAGTAGGTCAACTCAGCTTTGATGTAGTTTGTTCTCTGGTATGTGGGCAAATGAGTTTGTAGTAACCATTTGCCCCCTTGATGAATAGGGTTGGTATGAGAATTTCGTATTTGCAGATAAGATATTCTCTTCCGGCTTATTGTAGTTGCTTAATAATTTCTGTTTCTTTGGTTTTATGTTATTACTCAGCCACACAAACTATAAACAAAACAAATATCTCATGATTACAGTGGATCTCCACACTGGCTATGTTTTCTTTTAACTTGGGTATTTTTTAAATGTTTTGGTATAAGATTCCGACACACCTGGAATCTCTGGGGATGGAGCCTCAAGCATTAGTATCACTCTCTCCAGGTGATTCTAACATATAGTATCAAGATTCACTGTTCTAAATTATCGAATGTATGATAAAGCCAGATACCTAATTATAGAAAAAATTATTGTTTGACTTAATGTGAAATTATCTAGAGATAGCTGATCATTAATATAGGTCAATGTAAGAAGCAGGAATTCACAGCAGAACAAGCCGAATTATTTTCTAGTTCTTTTTTTTCTAGGATATTTACATACAAAAATGAATCACAGTGGTGGCTTTCCTGCCTTGAACATAATAAACAAGGAAGTTTCAATATATGAAGTCAATGCTATTGGAATCAGTATTATGTTGGGCTAGCTTCTGAGTTTGGCCAAAAGAAGATGCTTCATATGGAGGTATAATTCTCCCAACAGATGTACAAAAATAGAACCTGAAATAGCAACCCAGAACCACTTGTTAGTGTGTGGCAGGAAGGTGTCCTGAGGAGGGTAACAACTTCCCTCAAGTCACTGTGACTTTGTCACTTATCTTGGCCCCAAAATAGCTAGAAAGGTTTGTAATATAGCAGAGGGTGTTTGGTCATTCAAAAGCAACAGTTTTATGAGGAGAGATGTGCTTTTAATACTGAAAGCCAGAAATTGGTATGTTTGGTTTCTTATTAGAAGATAATATAGAATTTATTAATAATCAACTAGAATATCAATTGTGAAACAGTTACTATTGGAAATAAAGATGACAACATGTGATTGTATGATATGTAAAACAGTTTGTTGATTTATGATAGCTATCCATATATGAGAACTGTGATATTCTTTTATTTTTTTATTTGTATTTTTTCTATTTTAAATATTTTTATTTCTCTCTTTCTCTCAAAGTTCTTTTAAAAGTAAGAAAGTTATCTTCCTTCTTTGCATGCATCAGTATGTACCCTTGCCCTCTTCTTGGCCAAATAATGGGGCTTGCTACTAGACATGGGTAATGAGGGGTGGGGATTTTGTGGTTTGAAGCAGGCTGTCTGTGGAATTTCTTTGAACTACAGAAACCCTGCTACTTGCTATGTCTTTCTTGTTTTTACCAGTTTAGCGCAAATGTTGCCTTTCAATGCAACACATGTTCAAAGCAAAACATAAAATTGTGTTAGTTTAAAGGACTCATTAATTTCCTTTGTACTGCAAATCCTCTGCATTAACAAATGCAGTGTGCTGATTCTATATTCAAACTTATTCCATTTTGGTTGCTATTAACTTCAAAGGAAACCTGAAAAAAGAGTATAAGAAAATTAAATTCTCATGTTGAAAAATTAATACACTCCTGACAACTGACCCACTTTTTAGTTTCTGTTTTATGAAATTTTAAAGTTTTTCTATTTGTAAGACAGATCTGTGGTTAAACTTGTTCTAGGGTATTTCTTCCTTAAAGATTAAGCCTCCCATCCTGCGGCGTCATTGTCATTCTATGGATTCTGGTAGTATAGTTTTTAAAATATCCCTGAAGATCTCTAATTTCCATCTTGCTGTGTATGTGTATATGTGTGTGCACATGTATGTGTGTGGTTTAGGTATTAAACAGAAAGATATTTGATCTCTAAAATGATATAATAGAAGCAAAAATTAGTCAATTCAAGGAATAAGGTATTAGTTTATATTGCTGCTGTTAAAAATTATGTATTACTTTATATAATTAGTTAATATTTCACCTTATCAGGAATTATCAGTGTTTAAATATTGAGCCTGAACATCTATGACTTAAATATTAATGATATGTAAGTATAAATATATGTATAAATTAATATTATATCTTTTTGATATAAGTAACCAAGTGAAGAATTTTGAAAAATAAATTAATACAGTTGGCCTGAAATTATTGTAATACTAATGAATAAATGTGCTAACAGTTTTTCCCTTTCTATGATTAAAACTGTTTTTTCACCATGACAAATGCTAAGCAAGATAAAAGGAAATGCAATTCCTAGGTGATATTACTAATTCTCTCACTTAATACTAAGCAGAAAATTTAAATCCTAAGATGATATGACAGTTCTTGAAGAATACCCATATCTAGCATAAAATAGACATCAATTTCTTAGAATGTATTTCTTTGGTAGGATTATTAATAAACTTGTCATTGTCGTTCTACATTTGTGTAAACAAGCAAGCAAACACACAAGAAACATGTAGGCAAACACTCAAATCGTGGTAACAGTTTTTCTCCGTTATCTCTCATCAACAAATTTGAAGCTCATTGACTATGTTTTTGAAGTCAATTCTTTAGAAAATTGGTACATCCGTCCTAAACCCAAGTTTCTCCAGGATTATTTTTGGGGGGCATAATGAGAAGGTACTGTAAGATACAAAAGGTTTTTCTACTTTAAAAGAACAGAGGCTTTGCACTAATGGGTCAGGGGATTGAAGAAGCACCCAGGAGCCATGCTCTCTACTGGGATGCAGACAATGCTCTTGGAAGGTCTGTCTGTATTGATAATGCAATGTGTTTTACCATCAAATCACTTAATAGAATCGAGTTAAATGTTCACATTTAGATTTTACTGACAGTTCCATTGCTTACTCGTCTACTCCCTGAGTAAATATCCTCTGTGAAGTTACAATAGATAGTTATTTCTGCTCTATTTCTATTGCTTTATCATGACTTTTTCTCTAAACTTAAAAATATCTGTAGCCAAAAAACGGTTGTAACACTGAAAGTAATTATAGTTCATGAAGTATGTAACAAAGATGACATTCAAAGATGTTGTATAGGAGCTACAAGCCCCAGGCCTGCAGAGATTGGGCAGGTGAGCTGAATAAGTATCTGGAGTCAGGTGGAGACTTCATGCTACATTAATGAGAACACCACTGTTTAGCGTCAAAATATGGATCCCATATAAGAATGATAGCCCTGAGTCTAATTTTTCAAGAGAAGCCCATGCTCTGGAGTTTTGTTTAAAATTTCCCAACATTGAAATTTTTACCTTTATTATTTTAAATTCAAGTTATAAAAAAATTACAAACAGGGTTTGGGCTTGGAACATGTAAAAATTTTTTCTAGAAACTAATAATAGTTAATATAGTCACATATATAAATTAGAATACAATGATGACTAGCATCTGTATGCATAAAAACTTTCTTTTATTTTCCCTTACAGTCTATGTATTGGAGGTAATATGAATAGCTGTTGCCATCATCCAAGGTGGTCTGTGGCCATATTCTTGGCAATTGTACAATCTCATCAAGCTCTTTAAATTTTTTAACTCTCTGCTTCTTTTTGCACAGGAAAGTGAGGATGAAACCAGATAATGTGTCACTTGATATCACATACTGTCTTGCATTTAAATGCTCATTTAAATTTTTGTTTTATATACTTATTATTTCCCTTTAGTAAAACTAAAGAATCGAGAACTTTTTTTCATTTGTACACAATAATACAAGTTAAGCTCTGACTTAATATTAGAAGATGGAAGAATCTAAGTATCTTTTATGTTGGACTATGAGGACACTAATGACTTATTTTGAGAGCTATTGATCTTAGCAATGCAAACTCGAGTTGGGCTCAAATTTTCATTGTATCAATAGTTTAACTTATATTTCTATCTCTGATTTATGACCTTTAGGCCTTAGGTGAATTTCTAGGGGCTTCACCTAACTAGTTTTCTATCTGTAGTTTAGTAGAACTGACAACTGTCAAGAAATGTGGATTCAGGAGCATTTAAAGGGGTCACCAGCACCAGATTATCATGTTTTCAACAGTTCTTCTCAAATTTCTATTTGTCTCTTAGTAATAATTTTGTTAATATAGTTTAGAACAGCTGGATTGTGTATGGCAGTAGATTTCCCTAAACAATTTTCAAAACAGTAGTATTTCGGTTAGTGGGTGAGAATCCTAATGCTACCACTGCAGCCTCTGCTCAGGGTTTTCTCAGATATTTAGAAGGTTTTATTTTTTTTTTTTCAAAAATTTAGAAAGCAGGTTATTTTGTCTCCCTCTCAAAATGGTCTCACACTCACTTTCTTGCTTTCCCTGAATTTTTATATCATGGTTTTGATCATTTGTATTCCTTTATTCTGCCATTTCTTGGTTTCTTGTCATCTTAATAATTCATAAAAAAGTGAAACAAAGATATGCTCTCAATTTTAAATCCATCTTAGAGAACACTAAAACTCTTTATGAGGAACTCAGGGAATAGTTTTATGTTATGTTGTCCTGCCTACGGCTTACCTAAATGTGACAGGTGAGACTAGCATCAGCATCAAGTGAATAACAAAGGCCAATAGAGGCTAGAGTACCAGGAATCTATCAGAAGACAAGCAAAAGCCAGATGTTGAGTCTCATGTCTATCCACAAAGTAGTGAGAGAAGGAAATAGACACCCCCTCCCTTTCTCAATCAAAAGAAGCAGTGGTAGGTATAATTGGCTATAATTCCAGGACACTGCCTAGCCCATGTTTGCTACCAGGTGGGGTGTCTGCTATTCAAGGATCAGATACCTGACTCTTTTTTCCTTCTCTTTGATCAGAAAAGCTGCTGGGATAAGAGTGAGTTTGAAGTTATAGATAGTACCCAGATTATTAGTTCAAGTGAAAGATGATTATGCCCTAAACTAAGGCAGCAGCGAGTTGGACCAGATTGATTAGAAGAAATAGAGAAATATTTAGGAGGTAAAGTTTCCAGGAAAAGTCTGCTTAAATATGTTGAAGATGATTAGTTGAAGCAGATTATATAGGATGATTCCAAGATCTCTAACTTCAGAGACTGTGTTGCTGGTTATAACAGTCCTGAAATAGTGAATACAGGTTTGGGAAGAAAATAATAAGTTATAATATGTTGACTTGGAGATATCTATGATACTTCATCCAGGAATCAATATAATATATAGATTTAAACCTGTAAAAAAGTGACCTAGTTGGACATATAGTGTAGAATACCAGAAGACAGAAAGAAATTCAAGCCATGTCTAGTGTATACATGGAGAGTGCTGCATTCTAAAGAACACAAAAGTTTAAGGAATGAAAAGATAAAAGGGACCTATGCAGAAGCTAAACAACAGGCAGTAAGATTAAAAAATCATTACCAGAGAATGCTGTTCTAGAGGCCAAAGAAAGCTTTTGACATTGAAGAACACTGTGAAGTCACAAAAGATGAAGAGAAGAATAGACAAAGGACTGATCAATGAATGGATGTAATTAGAGACTTGGACAAGAGAAGTTTTAGAGAGAAGTGAAAGTAGAAGCACAATTCCCGGGACTTGAAGGGTCAATGTGAAAATGTAGAGTTTTATTATTAGAAAGAGACACACACAGAAAGAGAGACCTAGAAATCAACAGAATGCAGAGATCTTTGGTTTGTTTAGTTGATGTTGTTTTGTGTTATCTTTTTAGTTGGGAGAAACTTGTACACATTTACAAGTTGTAGGGATGGGAGATAAGGGGGAGAGCATAGAGAGCAAGCATGGCATTATAGGATATGGAAGAAATAACTAAGCAAGTTTCTGAGAGTATAGGCAGACATGGCAAAATTGATTCTGAAGCATAGAAGGCACTGTCAAGAAGGATATTTGAAGGAACAAAGACATATTAATAGTAAGTGACCTGTGTCAGTGCAGGAGAAAGAATTTGAGAAAGTTAGGGCCTCAGCAGAGAGTGTTTTCTGATGGAATGAGCTTGAGGAGGTCAATGTACAGTTGCAACAGCCATTATGGGAAATGATTGATTGAAGCTACCAAATGGGGTCATATAAAAGGAATTGTGAGTGATACTAGAAACCAAGCATTTATCATGTTTAGTATTATAATTTAGGGAGATAATAAGGAGAAAAAAAAAGAGGTAAGGAGTCCTCTGGTGTTGAGCATCTGTAGGGAGAAATGCTTATTAGCGATGCTCAGATCATGGATTTGGCAACAGCCTGGAGCTTCCAGCCACCCAGTTTATAGGATTCTGAATTTCTCATATGAGATACAGATCAGTTCTAGGAGTCTTTCTGGAATGGTGATTTCCTGTTGAGTTTAAATTGCTTTGAGCCTTGGGTGCAATTTGAAAAGTTCACAAGTAATAAAGAAAGGCCTTCAACAAGGGAGGAAATGGGAAAATCATTTATATCAACAAATTGGCAACATTGCCCTCTAACATATCCATTAACTAATTAGACAAAATTTCACGCAAGAAATTTGTCTCTGTGTCTTTGCTCACTTGGAACTGATGAAAAGTGCTTTTATTCTGTTTGCTTCTAACTTCAGCAAGTCACCTTTGTTCTGAGTGCCCAACCACATCTTTCCAGCTCACTCATCTGTGGCTGAATTTAATGAGACTTACATCTCGCTGTGAAGTAGGTTGCGGAAATTATTGTAATGATTATTAAATCATTTTTCCAAGTTCTTTTTATCTTTGAAATGTTTAATTTCCCAAATCCCAAGTCATCTAGTAAAATAAAGAGCTGCAAAAGCAACACAGCTCCCCTACTTCTGCCTAAAGTGCATATTTTCCCTCCCATCTCCTTGATATTTACCGACATCCATTATGAAAATTAAAAAGCAGCAATAACACATGTCATGAGGTTCTTGCTATTTGTTTGGAGCTCAGAGTTTGAAAGTTGGGCAAAGAACCAACACAAAACTTAAAGTTTGTCAAAGTGAAATATTACGGTTATGGTAAGGTGGAGTATAAGAAAAAGGACTTCCAAAGTCCACAAAATTTCTTCTTTAGAAATACATGTATAAAATAGTTTCTTTTTGTTAATTCTGAAGAAAATTATTTATGATGACATGATTGAATGATTGTGAGTTGCTCAAAATACACTTTGGAAACTTATAGCCTGCCAGTTACAGGCAATATTACCGTACACATGGTTTGCCCAGCAGTCTGTTACACCTGTTGTCTTTGATGTAATGTTTAATAGTGCCCTCCTTTTACTCTGGCTTGGAGGATGAATTTTATGTTCATCTTAGACACAGGAAATGAATGTGATATGTGATGTATAAATCCAACTTGTGAATTCAGATAATCCATCCAGTTTACTTTTCTCTGAAGGGGAGGTTGAGAAGTGACCTCTGATTCAAACCTCTGATGTCTTAGAAACAGTAAAAATGTCTGCATTTACGCAACTTCTCAAAATACAGAAAAACGTGAATGCAGCTATAATTGTGCCATTTGCAACTTACTGCCAAATTTATATTTTGCTTAAATGTAATAACTTGAAAATATTGTCAAAGGCAGATCTCAAAAATGCTTCCTATTTCCTTCTGTAAGTAATGCTAAGTGGGGAATGATTCATTTACATCTGTAAAGTTCAGAAAAATAAATATTTGATGATATTACAGTCACCTTTGAAAAATAGGCTGCTTTTGAGAAATTCATTAGATTCTTTTATCAGTTTTACTTAGAGAATATTGAAATTGCCTCTGAAATCATCAGTGTGTACTATCAAAGGCAAGGGGAACATGTTATGTCAATATGAAACCAAAGTGCAATTAAGGGCAGGACTGTGTACATAATTTAACAATTTTTTTCTTTGCATTTAAACCAATTCTGAAGGATTAGGAAAGTATAACTGAAAAAACTATTATAACTACCATTAATACTCTAACTCTTGCTGAGTAAAATGGAACTGATAGGATAGAAGCAGAAAACAAATTTATTCTTTTCTGACACTCCCTGTTAAAACCTAACCCTAACCAGTTTTCTTTATATATATATGTATATATGTATATATATGTATATATATGTATATATATGTATATATATGTATATATGTATATATATGTACATATATATGTATATATATGTACATATATATGTATATATATATGTACATATATATATATTTTAATTATACTTTAAGTTCTAGAGTACACGTGCACAACGTGCAGGTTTGTTACATATGTATACATGTGCCATGCTGGTGTGCTGCACCCATTAACTTGTCATTTATATTAGGTATATCTCCTAATGCTATCCCTCCCCCAACCCCACAACAGGCCCTGGTGTGTGATGTCCCCCTTCCTGTGTCCAAGTGTTCTCATTGTTCAGTTCCCCGCTATGAGTGAGAACATGCGGTGTCTGATGCGGTGTCTGGTTTTTGGTCCTTGCGATAGTTTGCTGAGAATGATGGTTTCCAGCTTCATCCATGTCCCTACAAAGACATGAACTCATCCTTTTTTATGGCTGCATAGTATTCCATGGTGTATATGTGCCACATTTTCTTAATCCAGTGTATCATTGTTGGATATTTGGGTTGGTTCCAAGTCTTTGCTATTGTGAATAGTGCCGCAATAAACATCTGCCAGAGAATGAGACAACCCATTTGACTCCAACACAGACTTTCATTGTTGGGATTTTTCTTATTCCTTTGTGTAATCTTCTGGGTAGTGTCCTCTTTATAATGAATTTCGACTGGATCCCTCTCTGGGCCCAAGCAAGAATTCAAATATCATTGTTTTGCCATAGATGGAAGAGCAGGGGTCCACCATTGAATACTCCACTTCTCTTTGATATCTCAAGCTAAAACTTCAGGGTGAACACACTGTCTCAATGTACTAGGAAACATCCGTTTCTGACCACTAATGTTGGGAATAGTAGAGAGACATCATAGCATACTAAGAACTTTCTTACAAGAAAATACTTTTCTCAGCCGCTTTAACTTTCTTTTTTCTCGCCTCCAGGTAGGAAGATGAAAGGAAACGACACAGCACTTGAGTATTTTTTTCCCCTAAAGGTAAAATATATTTCGCCCTGTCAAACCTCTATAACTATATATACTGGAAGTGGGAGAACATAAATGTTGTTAAAATGATTTTATAATAGCATAGGTGGTCTAGCACCTCACTATAGAATAGGAATTAGTCTACTGGCAAACTCTAGCTCACTGCTGTTTTTATATAATTTGTACTTTAAGAATGATTTTTATGTTTTTAAATGATCGAAAAAAAGCAAAAGAATAATAACATTTTATGACATGTGAAAAGGATGCAATCTAAATGTCAGTGTCTGTAAGTAACGTTTTATTAGAACGTAGGCATGTCCATCATTTGCATACTACCTATGGCTGCTTTCCAGATACGATGGAAGAGCTGAAGGATTGAAATCTTATGCATTGCAAAGCCTAAAATATTTACCATTTCATCCTTTGAGAAAAAGTTTGCTGACCTATGCTATAAAATGTGGTATACTTGGCATCTATTGTTTTGCTCTTGACTTTTGGGGTTTCAGTTAAAATTGAGACAGTAAAAGTCCCATTTCTGACATCCTGTTACTCTACATGTGAAAATTGTCAAAATATTATTACTCTTTTAATTTTATGTTTCTTGAATCAGTGTAGGATTTTGAATATGGATTGTAAGCTTACTATGATTCATCTGAATAGAGATTTTTTAAAAATGTAGACATATGCCATTCTTTCTTATAAAAGATAGTTTGGGCTGAAAATGGAGTATGGCAGACTTCTAGAATTATTCCATAACATTTAATTTCTGTGACAATCTAAGGCTTAGGATCGAGGCATAAGTTACTATGAGCCTGAAAATGGTGGTGTGTTTGGCAGTACCTGATGAGATGAATATTATAGATCTGCTTGCTTGGTTTCATTTTCTCTTTAAGGTTACAAAAAAGTAGAAATTTAGGACCATCAGTTTGAGCACTTAGATTTGAGTCTGATGGTTATGTAAAAGTAAATGAAAATTATAAAATAATAGATAAGAATAAATATTAATTTGAAGAGTCATGAGTAAAAAATAGGCAGAAATTACCAGCAGCCTTATTACTATGGCATTCCACAAAATTATTTACACAGTTGCTTCCAAAATGTGAAGTTTGGTATGATTGACTGTTAACTATTATATGAAAATTAACCATGTTTAGGTAAAAGACACAAATATAAATTTGCTTCAGTCTTCACTAGACTACTTGATAACTTCAGAGAATATCCTTTGTTTTGTATTTGCTCAGAACATTTCCTTGGACCAGAGGCACGTTCATCCTTGTTTTGGCTTGTTAAAATCCTACTTGGTCTTCAAGACCCAAGTCCAATTGTACCTGTGCTATGTCATTAATTGTTCTTTCTCTTTTTCTGCCATGGTACCTTATTATTGCTACTATTGTAAAAAAGTCACATTTTGACACGCCATATAGTTATTTGCATTTATATTTCTTTACCTTTGAATTGAAGGCAAGAAACATATTTTGAGTGTTTTGTACTTATTATAATACTGGTAATTAGCAACTGAAACAAAACTTGCTATTGAAGAAAAAGCAAAATTTTAAGCTTAATAAACATATCTAAGTTTAATAAATTTTGAGCCTGTCAGAAAAGTGACTGTATCTTTTTTCTATGTAAAGTTATAACGCTTTATTTTTATTTCCAGAAAAATCTATTTTTAACTAGCTTTTAAATAATATACTTATTGTGCAATGAAAGCTTTACTATTCTTGGTTATTATTTATTTATTTTACAGTTTGGAAGATATAATCTGAGGGAGAATCTTAAATGTTGAAGAATGTTTGAGATAAAAGAGCAACCTGCAGGTATCTGTATAAGTTGAACTGAGTCACATAGTTCAGAAAGTCCAAAAGGTCATTCAGACAGATCAGCATTCAGAGTGTTATCAGATGACATGGTTTCTGTGAACAGTAGTTTGCCTACTTTCAATGGATTTTGGAATGTTGATGGACTTGGCCAATTAAGCTTTGCTAGAGCACTCCTCTCTGATACATTGTGAGTTTCTTTATGGAGTGTTTTCAAGTTTTTAATATTTATAATTTTAATTAGGATAGTTTCAGTCCCACAGTCCTGCATAAAATTAGTAAAATTAGCTATGTAGAAGATAATAGGTCCCATTTAGTAAATGGTTAAATTCTAACATCATTTTATCTTTATTCCATAAATACCTCTATTAAAATGGCATCATATTGTGGCATAAAGATAGTAGTTCTGCAATAACTAAGAACTTTTTTTGAAAAAGTCATAACATTTTCAGACTAGGTATTTAAGGAATATGTTATTGACTAGTTTAATGCTAGTTGAATAAGTGAAATGACAACATGAGAGAGAAATAGTAGCATTGTAGAAGTTCACATTTTTTTTTTCAATCCAGACATATTTATTCAAGGTATTTGTTTGCTTTATATTCAGACAACCTTCCTATTCATTATGCTAGGTGTCTTTCTATAATTTGAAATACTAAACAAGCAAGCTTATTATTATTATTTTTTAAGAGAAATAGAGAGATGGTCTTGCTATGTTGCCTAGGTTGGAATGCAGTGGCTATTTAAGGTTGTGATTATAGTGCACTGCAGCCTTGAATTCCTGGGCTCAAGTGATCCCTCTGCCTTAGCTGCAACTACAGGTGTGTGCCACCATGGTAGGCTAATTTTTAAAGTTATTAATTTAAGTACGTAATCAAAAATTTTTTATTATACTTTAAATTCCAGGGTACACGTGCACAATGTGCAGGTTTGTTACATACGTATATATGTGCCATGCTGGTGTGCTGTACCCATTAACTCGTCATTTACATTAGGTATATCTCCTAATGCTATCCCTCCGCCTTCACACCACCCCATGACAGGCCCCAGTCTGTGATGTTCCCCTTCCTGTGTCCAAGTTTTCTCTTTGTTCAATTCCCACCTATGAGTGAGAACATGCAGTGTTTGGTTTTCTATCCTTGCGGTATTTTGCTGAGAATGATGGTTTCCAGCTTCATCCATATCCCTGCAAAGGACATGAACTCATCCTTTTTTATGGCTTCATAGTATTCTGTGGTGTATATGTGCCACATTTTCTTAATCCAGTCTATCATTGATGGACATTTGGGTTGGTTCCAAGTCTTTGCTGTTGTGAATAGTGCCACAATTTTTATTGTGAACTATAATACTGGTATCTATTCACATCAAATTACCCATATTTTTGTACTATAGGTATTTTGCAAACTGAAAAAAAAATAGGGAATATTGTTAGCCTCTTTCATTTACTTAATGTTGAATATGGGCATTTTGCAGGTTTATTTTGGAGCTTCTATATCGCATACCCCAAGAATAGCCAAATGGTTGACACAAATGTTCTCAATGTATTAATAGTCATTGGTTTCAAAAGTTTGCTTTCAACACTGTTCTCAGGCCAAGTCATTTTATTTTCTTGTCTTAATTTTTTCATTTTCTAAGTGCCATCACTATGACTCCTTTATGAGGCTAAGTGAAAGTTCATCAAATTTTATTCAAAATACATTTGAATGTTAAAATGAAAAGTACCAATTACATAGGGCATTGTTTTATGTAGTGATAACATAGTGAATTATAGTGTAGACATGTCTATTCCAAAGGGTAACTCAAATTGCTATTTTACCATCTCCCAGAATGATGTTCTTGGAGGAAGTTTGTACTTCACCCAGAATCCAGGCCTTTTCACAGCATTCAGGCATATTTGGGGCAGCCTGGAAGACCTAATACCCACATTGTTGTGCATTAGTTTGTGTGTGGAAATTGCTTTTCTGAAACAATGGATTTTGTAGATGGACCCTAAAGTGGGGAAAGGGACATCTGTGTGAAAACTACAATTTCTTTATCAAGATGCAAGATTAAAGGTAGGAATGTGGCTAGATAATAATTTAAATTGTTCTGTGGATTACTTGAGGTGTGCTTTGTTTTTTTTTTTCAAATTCTACTTTCTGTCCTTGACCCTTCTCCATTTCAGATGTTACATATGAGCAATACTTGGTTTTGGGAAAGCTGATTGTTATATAATCAAAGAACAAAGATATCAATTTTTTGGCTTTTATGTTCTGAAGCTGTGGCC
Organism: Pan paniscus; assembly: GCF_029289425.2. Taxonomy (NCBI): domain Eukaryota; kingdom Metazoa; phylum Chordata; class Mammalia; order Primates; family Hominidae; genus Pan; species Pan paniscus. The sequence continues at coordinate 113,398,399 of NC_073253.2, read as the reverse complement.
CAAGTGGAAGACTGTGCAGTTGAGTAGAACCACCTTTTCCCTTCAAAGAGATAAAGATTTTCTGAATTCAAGAGGAAAAGGAGAATTGGAAAGGAATGGGAAAGTAAAACATAGAAGAAGGTCTCTGAGAAAGAGATACCAGAAAAACTGAGAGGTCTTTTCCCACAGTAGCCAAGAAGATTTCTTCCTCTAGGCATGGCACTGCATGAGAACCCTCAAAACAGAGATGATATGCTGGGGAAAGAGGAAGGGAAATGAAAACTAAACAAACAAACTGAGTGTATCTGAAAGGTTTGAGTTCAGCTTTAATTAGAAAGACAGTATTTTATATTTCTAGACAGAATGGGGCTTCCTGAGTTCAGCTTTTTAAAAATGAAGAAAGTTAAAATTTTTACATCCTTTTTGGGCTTCATCTGCCATTAAGGTTTGACTGTCAGAGTCCATGTAAGGGCAGATGGCAAGGCTAGTCCTCAATCTTTTCCTGCCTTCCATTTGACTAACTAACACCTTACTTCTGACATCCTATTACTGGCCAAGTTAGCTGTCATATTGAACTGAACATGCAGCTGTCACTGTGGCCCTCATCACCATGCTACTCTCCACTGTATTCAGTCTTTTTCCATGTGCTTTCCTTTCTTGGTAAGCATTTTTTTTCTTTTCTCATGTATGATTCTCTTAGGGCACTATGAGGTTATCTCATAAACTATTCAGATTCAAGTTAAAGTTTTGTTTTTCTGCTTTGACATATATATATGTGTATATATATGGAAAATATACTCTTATCTGTAATAATAGTCTAATATCAAGTATTAAGCAAAGTAATAATCAGCCTTTCAGCATTATTTTGATATGTTGGAGGCCAGGGATACAGACATACTAAGGCAAATGAGTAGAAGGCTAGTCTCAAATATCTGCTGGGCATCACAGATCTCCTAATGCCCAATTCTTCTCAGTGCTCATGAGTTTAGAGTTCTTTGCCGGGGCTCCAAAATTAGCCTCAGGTAGACTTCCATGGAATCAAAATGTCTCTTACGATCCAGCAGCTATTAGACTGCTGGATTAGCGGCAAGAAAGACAGCTTGAAATTATTAGTGGAGAAAAACGGAATATGATTGCCATTTTCCCAGAATCACCTGATTTATTTCTTTAATAATGTCTTACAATTTTAAAGAGTCTGATCTGTTTTGTATATAGCTAGTTTGTCATTGCAAACTCATTAATAGACTTAATGCTGGTATATTGGAATTAGTCACTTCCATATTCAATCAACTAATCGGTAAGCAGAATCTAATCTAGACCCACACTATTTCATTATAATCTGCAACTACTTCTTACTTTGCAATGGCCCTATAGCTGCTGTAGTTACCTAGTTTTACCTAAGCAGATCGTGTGTCTTGAGTAGACATTCCTTAAAGTAGGAAGATAATAATGCACTGAGGGTAAAAATAAATTGAAGAACAACTCTGAAAGACCTTTAGAAATAGTTGAACTTTGAATGGGCATGACACTAGTGGAGCACGTAATATTTCAATTGCCATTGAAAGTAATGGCAAAAACTGCAGTAACTTTTGCACCAACCTAATAAACTCTCATTAGGGGCCAGAGAAGAACTGTTTTCCACTTCTCAGGTATTTCAGAACTAGTCAGTCTCATCTGCAGGTACACTGAAGGGCACATCAAACTCTACTATTACATTTTCACAACTAGAAATAGGGTAGAGCTTCCCACACATCTGCCCACACTAATGTTATTAGTTTAAAATGGAAAAACTTCCATGGCATTAACTGCTTTTTATTCTCAATTTTATCAGATTAAGATATAGAATTGCATATGAAACTTTTTTCCTTTGGGGACATAATTTTGGAGGAACAAAGTCAGGAATATTATTTGGTGGAATGTTCCTTAAAATTTCTATTAAAATGCTGACTATCTGAGAAATGGAGAGTATGTGAGGAAGGAAATTCCTCATACTATGGTCTGCTAAAATATTAAATTATATTACCTCTCACTTTAGCAGTGGTAAGCACTGCTTTGTTGAACGTATTAACTCCAGATGCTACGAAATGCTCAATTCATTTAGGGGAGCTCAGATTTCCTGCAGGATGGCTCATGGTTCCACTCTCTTTGTAATACACATGCTTTAGCACTGTAGCTAATGGCTACAACATGTATATTTGAAATAGTACCTCCATTTTATTTCCCGGTAGGCACTCCTCGAGCTACCGGGGACTAATGTGTATAAAATCTCAGTGATTGAAAATCAGAGGTAGTACACTGAAGTGTTTAAACCATACCCCCAGAAAAATGCATTGAATATTTTCAGTGAATAATTCCATTTATTCCTCCTCTCATTTCTAGAAATGTCAATAAATATTTGTTGGGGTTGCCATAGTATAGTGGTTATAATAATATTCAATAATAACTGCTAACTTATGTAGCAGTTATGTGCCATATGTTATTCTAAAATTTTAATATGTCTTAGCTCATTTTATCTTCCTGAAAACCCTATGAGATAAGTACTGTTATTTATCTGTCACTTGCCTAAGATTACACAGCAGGTGGCAGAACTGGGATTTAAGCCCAGTGATCTAATTCCAGACTTAGTGCCTTCATTATCTTATGAGCTTTGAAGCTTTCCTGTAATCACTCTGTACCTCGGTTTCCTCAACTCTAAAATAGGAATAAATCAATCAAGGTCAATAAAGCACTTAGCATTTGGCATATAGCAAGCATTCAAGAAATAGCTACTATTATGACAATAGTAATGATCATTAAATATTTATTAATTATATAACAGGTGTGAGTCTAAATATCCTTTAGTGTGTCTTACAATCTAGGAGATGGATTATATTAAATAAAAAGTTACAGGAGTGATCAGTGCTTCCAAGACGAATAAGGTACATTGGGAAAACATGATGAGAACTTAATATAAACTTTAGGTTGGGAAAAGTCTCCCTATGGAAGTGACATTTAAGTGACATGATGAGGACTTAATGTCATCTTTAGGTGAGAAAAAATTTCTCTATGGAAATGACTACTTTTCCTCACCTCTAGATTACATTAAGTCCTCATCATGTTTATTCAAGGTACTATATATATATATATGCATGTGTGTGTTTATATACATATAATCCATAGACATATATATACACACACACACACACATATATAGAGAGAGAGCGCCATAGGCCTAGTCCAGGGCTATATATATTATATATATGGTTTTATATATATAAATGTGTGTGTGTATATATATACCTCTCCACAGACCTATATATAACACCATATATATATCTATATATATAACCATATATATATCTATATATAACCATATATATCTATCTGTATATAACCATATATATATCTATATATATAACCATATATATATCTATATATATAACCATATATATATCTATATATAACCATATATATATCTATATATAACCATATATATCTATCTATATATATAACCATATATATATCTATATATATAACCATATATATATATCTATATATATAACCATATATATATATCTATATATATAACCATATATATACACATGTAAATAGGCTTAGTCCAGGGGCTAGAAGATCCAGGACCTTCTAGTCCCAGTTAAGGATTTAGGATTTATCCCAAGAGCAACTGGAGCTATTTAAAGAATTTAAGCAGGAGAGTGAGGTAATCAGATTTTGATGTTAAGATCATTCTCAGTGCTATGTAAAGAATAGAACAGACCTAGACTAGATTGGATACATAGAAATCAATTACGAGGCTATTTCAACAGCCCCATGAGAGATAATGGTGCCCTGGTAAGGGTGATGGCACTAGGAAAGGAGATTCTTCTTGATGGATTCAAGAACTATGCAAAGTCTAGACTAAAGAATGAATAGGCAAATTGCATCCTTCTGTCTAGCCTCTTTTTCCCTGCTTCTTCCTAATTGCCATGAAAATGGATTCTATAACTGCTACCATAGGTTCCGACCCAACTCCCCTGCTGTCTTCTCCTGTACTCTCACTTCTAAATTCGGCTTTAAATCTCCCTACATTGCCATTGCCCTTTCCACTTCTTGCTCTCACCTTTTTGCTATTCAAGGATATTCTGGAACTATCTTGAGCAAATCGTCTTCTACATGAAAATTTTTAAATGAACACACATTTTGTTTTCTAACATTAAAACATGGCATTTTCAATAACATAACATCTTAGTCTTTTCCAGCAGAGGTAGCTCAATTAATCTGTTTCTAGTCACTGATTGAATAAGCAGATGAGGTTATTCTCTTTATTTCTACCAGGAACCAATGTTATGGGCAATACTGGAGAGTCAGGTTGAAGTCATATTTAGGAAAGTCTTGGTAACCATACTGATACATTTACTCTTGTTTAATTTATCACTAAATGGTCAGAATGGCTTTAAAAGAATAGTACATGATTAGGCCACACCTCAGGAAGATCAACCTATCGTGGTAGGTAATACAATTTGGGGTGAAAAACAGATTGAAGGTTGACATTGTAATTATTGTGCTGGATAGAAAAACCATGAAATCTAAGTTACATAAATTTTTATTTGAATCTTGCCTCAATATTTAAAATATATTGAGTGTCTTTTAGCTATGAGAATGAAATGAGGTGAATTGGAGAGTTATAGCCTGAATGTTTGTGTACTCCTAAAATTAACATGTTAAAATTGAACCTGTAATGTGAGGGGATTTGTAGCTGGGCCTTTGGGAGATGATTAGGTTATGAGAATAAAGCCTTCATGAAGGGAGTTAGTGCCTTTATAAAAGGGATTCCACAGAGACTGCTTGCCCCTTTCATACCGTGAACTTACAGTGAGAAAATCGATATCTATTAAGTGTATGGCCCTCACTAAACATCAACTCAGCTAGAGTCTTGATCTTGGGTTTCCTAGCCTCTGGAACTGTTACAATTAAATTGTTGTTGTTTATAAGACATTTAGTCTAAATACAATGCGATGATATTTGAAGGCATTACAGAAAAAAAAAATAACATTATGCTTTTAAAAAGATCACTGCAATACTTACAGTTAAAGATGGTGAATTGGTAGAAATTGATACCATGCAAGGTATAGAAAACTTTAAGAAATCATTAATATTTTGAATTAGATAATTAAAGGTACTGCACCAATAAGCCAAGAATACAATCACATAAACTGAATAGAGATCTTATGACATTAAAATATGATGATAGAATAGAATGCTCACAAAATGACTGGATGATCAAGTTGGGAAAATCTTCCAGAGGATTGAGCAAAAGACCAAGAGATATAAAACATAGGAGATAAAAGACAAGAAAATTAGGGGACTACTTTATTAGGTCTACCCTACATATAATAGGAATTCCTGAAAGAGAAAATGGAGAAGTAGGAATTGAAACAAATTTCTCACAACTGAGTGTTATAAATTGGACAACTGAGTGTTATAAATTGGTAGACTCACAGGATTAACTGAGTGACCAGCACTAAAGATGGAGATGGTCCATGTCAAGGCATATTATTTTAAAATTTTAGAACATTGAGGAAAAATATTCCAGAATTAACAAGAAAATGTTTTATGCAAATTATCAAAATTGCAATAGTTTCAGACTTTTCAAAAATAATACTGGAACCTAGAAGACAAGCAATGCCTTAAAAATTCTGAGTAAAAACATTTTCCAATCTACAATATCATACTTGGCTAAACTGTCAATTAAGAATAAGGATAGATTAAGACATTTTCAGATATGCATGATGTCTAAAAAAATTTACCTGTCATTGCCTTTTTCTCAGAAAGCTTTCAGAGAATTTATTCCACAAAAAAGAGGAATAAACGAAGGAGGAGGAAGTAGAGGTCTCATAAAACAGAGCACAGATACCAAAGAGAAGCAAAGAGAATCTTCAGAATGAAGCAGTGGATGCCAGAGTGACAGCTGTATATCAGGCTTAAGCCAGTGCAGAAAGAATACTTGAGAGGATTTTGGAGGAAATTTCTTTAAGAAGATGAAACAGAGACTATGTCCTATGTTTGAATGTGCTTAAGGGAGAATCACTTAGGTGAGGAATTGTAGAGATTAAATTTATTATAAGTATTGAGAATATTAATTCTCCTTAATAAAACATGTATGGCTCAGCTATAAGTAGCATTTGTACAGTCATGATAATATAAATATTGCATACTTATATAACAGAAATTACAATAACCTATATTAGAGGGCCAAAGGTATGTGAGTATGTGGTTTCTGGAGCAGAATCGTAAAAGAGCCAAATCCTCATCTTTTATAGATGGAAATGAATAGATGATGTCCAAAAGTGAAAAGTTAAGAAGTACTATATTACATAAATATAGCATGGTTTTGTACACACACACGCAGAGACACACATACATCAAGGTAAATACCAAATGAAAGTAATAAATTCTAACGCACATGATATTACTATGAACTAGGGGACTTCTTGGGAATAAAACTAGTAGAATTAAACTTCATTTTTTAAGCCATTAACATGTATAACTATTCTTCCTGTTTTGCTGAGCGTGGATTGTGGTGCAGAGAAAGCAAGCATGAAAGGAGGAAGGGTATTGCAGCCATCAGGGGGATAATAATGCCATTAATCCTAATAACACCAGGGCATTACAGTAGTAGATGTTGGGAAGTTTCCCATTTGTCTGATTACCAGACTGTCAGGATGGATAATGGCAATCGGGGCTAGAGTGTTACCAGTAAGAGGGGTCAAGATGCATCTGTTTGGAATCAATCTTGGTGGTGGTGTCAATGGAATTTGGAGATAAGAAAAACAGGAGAAAAGGAAAAATAATGAATGTACTATTTTGGCTGTTTGGTCAACTAGGTGGACCATAGTCCTATTCCTGAGATAAGAATACTGGAAAGAGAAGCGGTTTCAGGAGAAAAAAAAATTGTTCATGTTCAATCAGAATTAACTACCAGACATTCAAGTGCAGAGGCTATGTAGGCATTTAATAGCTACTTGTATACCTACCGTTCTTCCCTGTGAAAACCTAACCTGCTGAGTAGCAGGACTTAGGAGCCTAAAGACTTTAGAGCCTAAAGAGAGATGAAGGGAGGTAACAGCATTAGGTTTGAAATTCCTAGTCCTCAGTAACTCACTGGTGATAATGGGTTCTTGTTGCTTCAGTCTTTTTGTTGCCCCCAGTAAAATATATACTAATTCTTGTCACCTAAGTTCACTGAAGGAATACTGTGAGAATCAATGAGATATCTGTAAGCAAACTGAGCTTTTGAAGTAAGAAAGCTGTTTTATAAATTATGAGATATTAGAGCATTGGGAGGAGTGAGGTCCCATCTAGAAATACACTGTGCCTGTTCAATCAAAAGAAACATGCAAGCCTTAGGTAAAATGGTGGACCTATCTTAAACTTGTGAAGGTTTTTTTTTATTCTTTGTCTTGTTCTCTGTCTTCCATTGTCTTCATTCATGGCTAGATAATATGTGAATCCTAAAGTGTCTGGTACGAGGTGGGATGGAGGGCTTTAATGTACAAAGTGATTTGAATGAAGATAGATAGTATAATATATCCCAGTTACTAAAGGTACTGAGAAAAAAAAAAAAAAGAAAAGCATAAAACTTTGATGAGGACTGCCATTTGCTGCCTTTTTCTCTTCTGCTCTGCTTAACTACCTGTCTGCCTTCTATCTGTTTTAGTTTCTCTGCTTTACTCTATTTCTGTTTTCTTTTTTTTTCACGTATTTCACTCATTTTGCCAATACATAAGCAGATAAAGAAGTTTGTCTGTTAGGTCACCATGTTTAGGTTTTCCTGACATTTTATATTCTGTAAATATTCCTCTGAAAAAGAAAACTCAGATGTTGCATGATTTCAGTTTACATAAGAAATCTTAGAATCTTAGAATGTGATATTGACAAAGCAGTAAATTAAGAATATACTATTCTAAATTGCCTAATTTATCTGGAAGTTTCTTCTTATTCATTTGCCATTGAAAAACTAAGAGTGAGAGTATGATTTAGTGATTTTATAGGCACCAACAAATGAAAAGCATTTTCAACTTATAGTCTAAAAGAACCCCTGCCTTGCTGCTTATTAGATTTGGCAAGTTACCTAAGCTCTATAGACAAAATTTTCTTATACAATGCCAGTAAATAGAACCCATGCATAAGCTTATTCTGAAGATTATAAAGGGAATTATTATAATGTGATAAATAAAGCACTTGCTGCTAACTACTTGTACTTTTATTATAATTACTTGTCTTACATATTTACTGCTTATATATTCATTTAATATGAATTTAAGACTTAAGAGTATGCTATGCAATATGTGTGTATATGAAGTTTATGGGAGACAGAATGTGAATTATTTACACCTGTATACATAGGATGAACTGGGTTAAGAAAGAAGCTGATAAGTTAGCCTAGGTGAACACTTAACACCTTATTCATTAAGCCCAAAACAAGACAAAGATATTACAAGAAAATAAAACTGGAAACAAATTTCCCTCATGAAAATAGATGCAAAAATTTTTACCTAGGATTTAATATTTAGCATATTAGTATATTGTATTTTCCAAAAAAGATTGTATATTATTGCCAGATTATGTTTGTTCCAGAATATAAGATTAATTTAACATTTGAGAATCAGGCAGTGCATTTCCCAATATTAAAAAACAAAAGAAAAAAGCATTATGAACATCTCAATAGTTGCTAAAGAGCATTTTGCAAACAACATACACAATATAAAAACTGTCCGTCATTTGAATAAAGGGAATATTATTCAACCCAAATGAAGAGTATCTACAAAAAGAATCTGCTAGCATTGTATTTAATAATGAAGCACTGTATGCTCTCTCCCTAAAGAGGGGAAAACAGCAAGGATATCTGCCATTAAGACTTTGTTTAACATTGTTCCAGAAGTACCAGTTGGTGTAATCATGCAGGGGGGAAGAAAAGCATACATTGGAAAAGAAAATAAACTGTGATTATTCACAGACAACATAATCATTTGTGTAGAAAATCCTCAGGCACTACCGAAAATGCTAAAATAACTAACAAGTGAGTTTTGCAAGTTTTCAAGATACAGGTCAATGTACAAAAACTTGTGTTTCTATATTCTGACAATAAACACTCAGAAATTAAAATTTAAAATACCACTTACAATAGTATAAAAAAATAGGGATACATTTGGCAAAAGATATGCTAGGCCTGCATACTGAAATCTGCAAAACTGGGTGGAGGGAATTTAAACACCTGAGTGAATAGAAAGCTGTACTATATGTATGGATCTGAACATTAATATTGTAATCAATTCTCCCAAAATTGTTCTACAGATTTAACTCAATCCCATTTAAACATGAGATTTTTGGGAGAAGGGGCAAAAATTGACAAGGAGATTGTAAAATTTATATGATGGGCAGTACCAAGAGTATTCAAAGATGGTAGTCTTACACTATCTGACTTGAAGTTATTATAAAGCTACAGTCATTAAGACAGCGTAGCATTTACATAAAGTTAAGTTTAGTGATGAATGAAAAACAACAGATTCTTTGAATATATATTCAATATATATTAAACATGTTATACATATATTAAGATATATGAATATATATGTTAATATATATGACTATATTATGTATATTTTATATATGACATATTATATATTTATATATTACATATGATATAAATATATTATAAATATGTTTGTTATATATTATAAATATATATGAATATATAAAAATATATTCATATATATAGGATATATGCATATATATAGGATATATGTATATATCTCCAATTGATTTTCAACAAAGAAAAAGATGCCAAAGAAATTCAATGTGGGAAAAGATGGTCTCTTCAACCAGTGGTGCTGGAACAATTGGACATCCACATGCAAAAAATGAACGTTGACTTATACCATAGACAAAGATAATTTTAAATGCAATAAATGCCTAATGATAAAAGCAAAATTAGAAACCTTCTAAAAGAAAACAGAAAAATCACATGACATACAACAGGCAAAAATGTCTTAAATAAACAAAAATATTAGGTTGGTACAAAAACAATTACAGTTTTACCATTAAAAGTCATGACAAAAACCACAATTACTTTTACACCAACCTAATAAAAGCATGGACTAGGAAAGAAAAAAAACAGTATTGGAGTTCATCAAAATAAAAAATATTTGTTTTCTAAAACGTACCATTTACAAAATGAAAAGACAAGTCAAAGACTGGGAGAACGTATTGACAAAACACATATTCAACAAAGGACTTGTATTTGCATTCATGAAGAACTTTTATAACTAAATAATAAGATAAACAACCCAATTTAAAAGGCAAAATATTCTGACAGACTCTTTACTAAAAAGGATACATAGGCAGCATATAAACACATTTAAAATGCTGAACATTATTAGTCATTATGGAAATACAAGTAAATTTCCAACAAGATACCACTACTCATGCTCTACAATGACCACAATAAAAACCCATTATGCAGTCACTAAAATGGATAAAATTAGACTAAGCATACCAAGTATTGGCAAGAATCTGGAGCAATTATAGTTCTCATATCCTGCAGGTAGACATATAAAATGTTGAAAACTCTCTGGAAAACAGTCCAGTAGTTCCTAAAAATTTTAACATAATCTTACCATACAACCTAGCTATTACTCTCCTAGATCATGTATTCGGTAAAAATGAAGGTGTATATTCAACAATGATTTGTACACAAATGATAATAGCAATTTTATTCTCAATATCCCAGAGTTAGAAACAACCCGAATGTCTATCAGATGAATTAATTTAAAAAATTGTAGCATAACCATAAAATTAAATGATTTATCAATAAATGGGAATAAACTACTGATGAATGCAACAACATGGATGAATCTCAAAATTGTTATGCTGCGTGAAAGAGACCTGACCAAATAAGGAGTATATACTGATTTGTTTCATTTATATAAAATTCTAAAAAAGGCAATCTAATACATAGGACCAGAAAGCAGATCTGATTTTGCCTGTGAATGGGGCTGGAAGGGAGGATGCCTTACAAAGTGTCAGAAAAAAGATTTTGGTGGTAATGAAACGTTCGTTATCTTGAATGTGGTGATGATTTCATGGGTTTATATATAGGTTAAAACTCATCAGTTGGTAGAATGTAAATATGTCCCTTTCATTGTATATCACCTATACATTGATAAAGCCCTATGATAAAATAATACATATAAATGTACTTTAAAAAATAATTTATAAATTGTTATATATAAGATAATTTAATAAAATAAAAATATTTTATTTATTAAAAATTAATAAAAGAATACATGGAGAGAAATACCAAATTTATTAATACAAAAACTCAACATTTGAAAGATGTTAATTTCCTCCTAATTTGTCTAAAATTTTAATACAAACCAAACCAAAATCCCAACAGTTTTTCTGGTGGAATTCTACAAATACGTGGAAGGGTATAGGCCAAGAATATTTTGAAGGCAATTTTGAAAACAACCCGAACATAAGAAATATTTAAACATAAGATATATTAAAAAGTATAGTATTTTCCCACGGCAATCAAGAGAAAGCAAACCCATAGAAGAAAGTAAAAAGATCAAAAATAGGTTGACATATTTTTCAAAACTTGATATATGACAGTAAAGCACAAATTACTAAACTTATAGATTCTTCAATAAATAACAGAAAAATTGATTATATACTTGTAAATAATAAATTTTCATATTTAGCCTACACTTTAGTGTCTTTCAGGTGTTAATATTTCTGAAGTCTATCCGCCTTCTGAGATTGCTGTCAGCACATGCACCAGCCTAAGAATGAGTGCCTTCTTAAATGTTGCACCCTAGGTACCTCACTTTACCCTGGTCACTACCTTGGCCACCCTTCACTTTGAACTGGCATCAAAATGGCTATGCTCTCCATGTGATAATCAACTGTTACAGTTTACCATCTCTCAGAGGAACAAACCTGGTTTCCCATCAACTGGGGGTTCAAGGAACCTCAAATCTAATAATGAAGTGATATAGCTCTGAATTCGTAGCACTTCCAAATGAAGGGCAGAAAGCAGCAATAGTACGCTCTAGCAGATGGTAAAATAATCCTTACATTATTTCTTATAATAATCCTTATATTATTTCTGCAAATAGTTTTCAAATGTAATGGATAGTCTAAGTGAATCAGAAACAAAACAAGCTATATATGATTAAACAAAATTTAAAATAAGACAGTGGTTAGCTTTGGAAAGGAGGATAGGATAGGGGAATAGGGGATGGGGAAGATAATGCAGACATTGATAATGGTCTAGCAGTAAATTCACACATGATTATTATAGTGTTATGTTTCACAAGTTAATATATATACTACGTAAAATGTTATGCATCTATTTCAAAAATAAAAAGGAGATTAGAAACAGTAAAATTTGAGGACAATGAACAATATTGATATAGTAGCAGATCACAGGCAAATAATTATAGCCTAAATTAATAAATACCTCTACAAATCAGTAAGATAAGACAAAAACTATGACGAATAGTTAGCAAATCATATAGATAAGCCCAATAAAAACATTAATAATAAGTAAACATGAGTGTTGAGGCATATGCAAATTGAAATAAGGAGATATATATAATTTCAAACTCATCAGGTTTGCAAACATTTAAAAGGATGATGACAATACCAAAATGTGGTGACTATGTGGGGAGACAGAAACTCTCACACAGATGGCAGAACTATAAACAAGTGCAGCCATCTTAGAAAGAAATTTGGCAATATCAAAGATGTAAATATTTTATGACTAGCAATCCTAGATCTGAATGTATACCTTAGAGAAACTTATGTACCTTAGAGAAACTTATGTAATGGATGTTTATTTCAACATCAGCTACATACCAATAAATAATTTGTGGAATATTTGTACAATGTAATGCTATATATGTGTTTAAAATAAATGAACTAAGTTTATGTATTAATAAGGATATATCTCAAAAATAATGAGTTTTTAAATAATTTATAAAATCACATAAACCGTATAAAAAATTTATGGAAAGATATAAGAGTGCTGACACAATATATATTTTATGGATCTCTACATATTAAATGTGTATGAACCAAAGAATATTCTGATTTTATCTGTAATATTTAATTCATTTAAAAATATCTGAGACAAATACAACAAAATCTTAACATTTGTTCAGTCTGGGATGTGGCTCATGCCTCTTTTTAAAATCCATTGTTTCTATACTTTACAAAATGTTGTAGATATCTTTAAGAGGCCTTTGAGGAAATTGATGAAATCTTTAAATGCTTGTTGCAAAAGCACTTGGCCTTTATAACTATGCTATGAAAGTCAAATGTTATGTGAAAGATATTCGTATCATGCTTAAAGAAGAACATAAATGGAGCTGAAAAACACAGTACAAGAACTTCATAAAGCATACATAAGTATCAATAGCCGAATCGATCAAGCAGAAGAAAGGATATCAGAGGTTGAAGATCAACTTAATGAAATAAGGCATGAAGACAAGATTAGAGAAAAAAGAATGAAACAGAATGAACAAAGCCTCCCAGAAATATGGGACTATTTGAAAAGACCAAGCCTGTGTTTGATTGGTGTACCGGAAAATGACCAGGAGAATGCTACCAAGCTAGAAAACACTCCTTGGGATATTATTCAGGAGAACTTCCCCAATCTAACAAGACAGGCCAACATTCAAATTCAGGAAATACAGAGAACACCACAAAGATACTCCTTGAGAAGAACAACCCCAAGACACATAATTGTTAGATTCACCGAGGTTGAAATGAAGGAAAAAGTGTTAAGGGCAGCCAGAGAGAAAGGTCGTGTTACCCACAAAGGGAAGTCCATCAGACTAACAGCTGATCTCTTAGCAGAAACCCTACAAGTCAGAAGAGAATGGGGGCCAATATTCAGCATTCTTAAAAGAATTTTCAACCCAGAATTTCATATCCAGCCAAACTAAGCTTCATAAGTGAAGGAGAAATAAAATCCTTTACAGACAAGCAAATGCTGAGAGATTTTGTCACCACCAGGCCTGCCTTACAAGAGCTCCTGAAGGAAACACTAAATATGGGAAGGAAAAACCGGTACCAGCCACTGCAAAAACATATCAAATTGTAAAGACCATTGACACTATGAAGAAACTGCATCAACTAACAGGCAAAATAACCAGCTAACATCATAGTGACAGGATCAAATTCACACATAACAATATTAAATATAAATATTAAATATAAATGGGCTAAATGCCCCAGTTAAAAGACACAGACTGGCAAATTGGATAAAGACAAGACCCATCTCATGTGCAAAGACACACATAGGCTCAAAATGAAGGGATGGAAGAATATTTACCAAGCAAATGGAAAGAAAAACAAAACAAAACAAAACAAAAAACAGAAACCAGGAGTTGCAATTCTAGTCTCTGATAAAACAGACTTTGAACCAACAAAGATCAAAAAAGACAAAGAAGGGCATTACATAATGGTAAAGGGATAGAAGAGCTAACTATCCTAAATATATATGCACCCAATACAGGAGCACCCATATTCATAAAGCAAGTTCTTAGAGACCTACGAAGAGACTTTTAGACTCCCACACAATAATGGGAGACTTTAACACCCCACTGTCAGTATTAGATAGATCAATGAGACAAAAAATTAACAAAGATACTTGGGACTTGAACTCAGCTCTGGACCAAGCAGAACTGAGAGACATCTGCAGAACTCACAACCCCAAATCAACAGAATATACATTCTTCTCAGCACCACATAGCACTTATTCTAAAACTGACCACATAATTGGAAGTAAAACACTCCTCAGCAAATTCAAAAGAACGGAAATTATAACAATCAAATTAGAACTCAGGATTAAGAAACTCACTCAAAACCACACAAGGACATGGAAACCGAACAACCTGCTCCTAAATGACTACTGGGTAAATAATGAAATTAAGGCAGAAATAAATAAGTTATTTGAAACCTGTGAGAACAAAGGCACAATGTATCAGAATCTCTGGGACACAGCTAAAGCAGTGTTTAGAGGGAAATTTATAGCATGAAATGCCCATATGAGAAAATGGGAAAGATCTAAAATCAACACCCTAACATCACAATGAAAAGAACTAGAGAAACAAGAACAAATGAATTCAAAAGCTAGCAGAAGATGATAAAACTAAGATCAGAGCAGAACTAAAGAAGATAGAGAAATGAAAAACCCTTCAAAAAATCCATTAATCCAGGAGTTGATTTTTTGAGAAGATTAACAAAATAAATAGACCGCTAGCCAGATTAATAAAGACGACAAGAGAGAAGAATCAAGTAGACACAATAAAAAATGATAAAGGGGTTATCACCACTGATCCCACAGAAATACAAACTACCATGAAAGAATATTATAACCACCTCTATGCAAATAAACTAGAAAATCTAGAAGAAATGGATAAATTCCTGGACACATACACCCTCCCAAGACTAAGCCAGGAAGAAGTCAAATCCCTGAATAGACCAATAACAAGTTCTGAAATTGAGGCAGTAATTAATAGCCTACCAACAAAAAAAAAAAAAGCCAAGGACCAGACGGATTCACAGCTAAATTCTACCAGAAGTACAAAGAGGAGCTGGTACCATTCCTTCCAAAACTATTCCAAACAATAGAAAAAGAGGGACTCCCTTCCTAACTATTTTACGAGGCTAGCATCATCCTGCTACCAAAACCTGGCAGAGACACATCATGCATACATTCATATAATTTTAATGGAAAATTTTATGTGAGGAAGAACCATAGATGTGAAATATTATTTGGTTTTTTCTTGAATAAGTATATAATTGCAATTATAACCTAAAGTTTGTTGAAATATCAACAAAATATATTTTCATTTTTATGTTTGATATAAAACCTCAAAAGTAAAATATTAAGTTCAAGAAAATTAATTTTGAGTTTAACAAACTTCCATATCTAATTTGCTGAGACAAATATTTTGCTGTCTTTCTAAAAAGAAACTATGTAACAAATATTCAGGTGACAAATACTCAAATGGCAAACATTAAATACATTTATAAAAGCAAACATATTCTTTTTTATTTTAAGAAAAATGCACTGCAATTAAGTTAAATAAAATGGAGTTTGAAAAAAAGTAGTTTGGTTATTGCAAACACAGAGATCAGAATTATTTATACAAGTCTAATCTAATAATTTGGAAATAGAGCTGCCAGCTGGACACAAATGCAATTAGCAGATCCTTGATTTTATTTGGAGCAGCAATGTATCTAGCCAGATTATATTTTCTAGCCTCAGTTGCCCTGAGGGGTGACTAATGAGATACGAATAAAAGTAATTGGGTGGAGTTACCAGAATAGATCTTTAAAAGGTTCTGACTCATCTGAGAGAACTGTTGCTGTGCCCCTTACCTTCTTCTTTTTTCATCCTGGCAAATGAATGTGATGGCTGGAAATTCAGCAGCCATCCTATGATCTTGAGAGCAGAAGACACATGCTTAACATTGTGGAAAGAAAGATAACACAAGCTTGGCTCCCTAATGACTATGTATAGCTGACATATCAGGACTGGAAAACATAATTTTCTATTTTACTTTAGAAAATAAATCTCTAAAATTTTAAAAATGCTGCAGTCACGACTCTGTTACTAACAGCTGCATGTAATTACTAATTAATGCAAGGCCTGAAAAATTCATACCAATTAATTAATATATAACCCTCATATGACTGCATATTCATTTGTAGAAGAAAAAATAAGGAATTTGGATTTGATATGGGAATTAAAGTATCCTGAAAGAAAATCAGATGATCATAACAACATATAAAATTGCTCTGGTAGTTGATGTGATGAGAATCAAGAAAGATGTCGAATAAACTGATAAAGGCAGTGAAAGCTATGAAAGTTAAAATTTTCAAAGGATGATGCCATTGGTGCTTTAAAAATCTAATTTTAACAGCATTTTAGGGAATATGGGGGAAAGCAAAAAGTTGAGCGTAAGATATAGAAGAGAAATGTCAGCGATAAACACAAAAGTGGTTTTTGAAACACAGTTTAGATAACACAGGCAAAGCAATTTTCAATTGCTGAAATTTGCAAGCAGAATTTTTGAAGGATGTCATTTTTTACTTATGTTTGGTGAAGAAATAGTTTATGTTTGGTGAAAAAATCATAAACATAATGATCACATATTATTATGAAAGCACACTGTGCTACACCTGCAAAGGATAAGGAAGATCATATGATGGTCACACTAATGAGAGAATTGAGGCAACCTAATGACTTCTCACAACTAGTTAGTATAGAGACTATGAATAGAATTCACTTCTAATAACCATAGGATATAGAAGTTATAAGATGTATTTTATGGAATATATATAAATTATTCTGAAAATATAGGTTTATGTTTAAATATAAAAACATTTTACTTGACTTAATTTTCTAGTACTACAGGAATATCTAATGAATAGAGAATTTGCCATCATTTGGCATATGTAAGTCATAAAAGTTTTGGTTCTAAGAAAATCCAAGGCTACAGACTATAATAAGAAAATATTGAGATATACAGAGTCTTAGCTTTATAACAGTCACGTTTGCTGATGCTACTGAGGATAGAATTCCTAAAATATCTACTCAAAAATTTCCTGTTAATTTGCCAAATGATAAAATAAAGCCCACAAAAAATTCCTAAAAGTTAAAGATATTTTTGATGAATTAAACATAGCATTAAAGGCAAATTATCTTTTACCATAGACCATCCAAGTAATGAATAACGATTGATTAAATCTGCACTTAAGTAGAAGGGAAAAAAATCTAAATTTTAGCAAGTCAAAATAAATGTCTCTGACATTAACCTTTGTTCTAGTCTTAAGAAAAATGTGAAATGCTCAGCCATAAACAAAAGATGCCTGTTGCATTCTGGTAGCAATAGTAACATTTAATCAAAAGATTTCAAACTTTGTCAAATTGTGATGTATAAGATCTTTTGGGACTATTTAATGTGTTCTGTTGCTATTGCCTGTCGATTTTTTTGTGCTCTAAAATAGTTTGTGTAACATGGAGAATTTTTATGTCTTGAATGTTTGTCTATACCACTGGTAATGCAATAACATATCAAGTATTTTTGGAGCTATTTCTTTGAAAAAATTGTATATTTTTTCATACTCACTGAAATATTGATATTTTCTTTTAGAATAAATTATAATAGTTTATATTTCTGAAACCATATATTAAGCATTTCTCTTCTGTGTCTGTTGATAAATCTTATTAAGCTTATCAACAACTTACTGTTGAAAAAACAACTCACCGATAAAAACCCAGACAAACCAGTGATGAATCAAAATAAGAAAGTACCGAGTGTGGTTTCTTTGTTACAAGAGCTTGTGGTGAACATGAAATCTACTTAAATACAGCCTTAAGAAAAGAATAAATTACAGTCACAGACATGAATCTAAATGTTATAAATCTTTATAAAATAGAAATAACAGTGTAAGAAAAAAATGACAGAAATACAACCAAACAAATGACACTTAGAATATGTCTGATTGGTTTGAACTTGTCTACAAGCCATAAAATGTCACGTAGATTAAAAAAAAGACTAAAATCACTAAAATATGACATAACTCACTAGGGTAAAAAAAAAAAAGAATAAATCTTTGCTCAAATTAAAAAATAAAAATGACAGTTTGATTCTGAAGTTTGAGGAATGCGTGACCTGCAGAATTGTAGTGAGTCTGAAAGTACTAAGGCTGACCACTGAATCTTTCATTTTGCTCATGTTTGTTTTACTAATTCTCTGATAGTTAACTTTTTAAATTTGTTATGAATATGCTTCATTTGCCTTAATTTTCTTCATTGTAAGGGAGGCTCAAATGCTACCTATTTTAAAACTATATTACACTTTTTATTGAAAAGTAAGAGACAAAAACAGAAAACCACACAAAACACAAAAACAAAAAGTAGCTTAAGAGATAATACCTGGTAAACCGTCTTATAATCGCTGCTTATATAAAGAAATAGAATGTTGACAGCCACTACAGAACTCTCTGTGTCTTGTGCCAATCACAGCCCCTTCCTCTACCTAAAATTAACTATTATTCTGACTGTTCTAGTGGTCACTTTTGTGAATTGTTTTACGGTTGTATTACTTCAAATATGCATCCATACACAGTATAGTTGAATCTTCTTCATTCATTTATTTTCATTTCAAAATGTACCTGAAGAAAAATGGGCATTTGATCTGTAGAGATGGTCAATCTGGGTTTAGTTTATTGCATACTAACAAGGAAGTTCAACACATTTTTTTTTCATCTGTATTTTCTTAAAATGAGTTACTGGATCCAGGGACATTTTTCAACTCAGGTTTTATCCTTACAGCAGAACAAGAGGTAATCTGCTTTCAGCAGGAAGCACTTAATATCTAGTGGTCTTTTTGTGATGTCACAGCTGTTATATTCAACGTCTAGATTCGCTAATTAATTGAGGATTTCAACATCTATAATTATTTTCTCATGTATTAGTATGAATACTTTAATAAATAATTATTTTTCTAATTTATTAATTATATGGTGGTGAATTCATATAAAGCAAAATAACTACTTCTTTTCCATTCTTGCCAGTTTTCAAGATAATGAATTATCTATCAGTCTCCAAAGATGACCAACTCGTTTACAAATATCATTATTACTAATTTATGCATTTAAATATTTGATCTTACCATTTTGAAACTCTAAATTACCCATCTTTGGTCATTTGAAGCTTTCTCAATTTGTCTCTTGAGTCTTTTTGACATGACCTAGTAGCAGTGCTTGAGTGTGTCCCTGCTTGAAATTTTTTAGATTAATCTTGCATATTTCCTGTCCTAGTTCTGTAAACTGTCATTTTCTCAAAAAGTCCTTTTTTTTAACGTAGAAATACTAATTCAAGATTGTAATCTGGATTCTAGGGATGTCCATTGAGGTTGGATTGCTCATTGTGTCTAAGCCTCTTCACTGGAAAAAGTTAGGATAAATTTGTTCATATATGTATACCTGTATCAATATCTATAATCTATCATCTTTTTATCTACATTTACAATTATATCTATGTGATATACTTTATGAATTGATATTTCTCATTGATAATTCCAAACAAGTTTGGAACTACAGAGATTTTATTTAAACTTATCTGTATTACATTTGTATTATCCTTTTTTCACATAGAGATTCTTTGCGTTCAAGAGCAAAAAAGATGATAGAATCAGAATATCCCATAATTACCAAATTTATTTACCCCACAATACACGGAAAACCATCTCAAACCAGCAATCAAATAACAACACTATTACCCCCTAAATAACAATATTAACCCCTATATAATCACAATAACAGCGAGGCAGATTCCATTTTTGGTAGATTAGTTTTCCTCTAAACTTTTGTAATAGCTTTAATTAATATATAATTGACATACCAGAAAATTCACCTTGAAACAGTGTATGATTCAATGATATTTGTGTATTTACAGAGTTATATAATCACCATGATTAATTTTAAAACATTTATATTATCCCACACAGAAAATCTGCTTATTTTTAGTCATTATTCTTATCAATTTACTTTCTGCACCTATATGTTTGCTTTTTTCTGGATATTTCATCTTAACAATATTATACAGTATGTGGTATATTGTACCTGGTTTCTTTGATTTGACATAATTGATGTTAGTTCATGTTGTACATGCATCAATACTTCTTCATCCTCCTCCTCTTCTTCTTTCGTCCTCTTTTATCTTTTTCTTTTTTTTAGAGACAGGGTCTCCTTATGTTGCCCAGGCTCATCTCAAACTTCTCAAGCAATCTTTCTGCCTCAGCTTCCCATAATGCTGGGATTACAGGCATCCGTAACCATGCCTAGCCAGCACTTAATTTTTGTTGTTGTTGTTGTTTAATGCAGAATATTATCACATTTTATAGATATGTCACATTCTTTATCCATTCACTAGCTGATAGACATTTGGGTTATTTCTACTTTTTGACTATTCTGATTAGTGCTGCTATGAACATTTCTGTGTAAATTGTTGCACAGTCATGTTTCACTTCCTTTGGGTAGGTATCTAGGAGTGGAATTGGTGAGTCATGTGGTAACTCTATGTTTAACATTCTGAGAAACTGCCAAACTCCTTTCCAAAGTGGCTGCACCATTTTACATTGCCATTAACAGTTTTCAAAAGTTTCAACTTCTCCACATTTTTGCCAGCACTAGTTATTTCTGTTCTTGTGATTATAGCCGTTTTAATGAATATGAGGTTGTTTTGATTCATTGTGAATTGCAGATCTCATTGTGGTTTTAGCTCATATTTCCTTAGTGAATAATGATGTTGCAAACCTCTTTATGTGTTTATTAGCCATTCCATATCTTCTTTGGTGAAATGTCTATGCAAATCCTTTGCCCATGTTTTAATTATATTTCTTGCCTTCTTATCATTGAGATGTCAGTATTCTTTATACATTCTGGATGCAAGTCCCTTATCAGGTATATAATTTGAAAATACTTTTCCCACTTTGTGGGTTTTATTTATTTTCTTGATGGTATCCCTTTAAGTAAAATAGTTTAACATTTTTGATGATGTCATCTATTTTTTCTTCTATAATTTATTCTTTTGCTGTTATATCTGAGAAAACACTGCCTAAACAAAGGTCAGGCTGTCTTCTTTTTTTTCTAAGAGTTTTAGAGTTTCAGATCTTACATTTAAGTGTACAATCAATTTTGGGTTCATTTTTGGGTATGGTGTGAGGTAAGAGTCCAAATTTACTTGTACGCGGGCGTATCTAATAATTTAATTACCATTTCTGGAAAAGACTATTTTTCTTCCATTGAATTTCTTAGTAACTTTGTTACAATTCAATTGAACATGAATTTAAGTGTTTATTTACAGACTCTCAATTCTATTGCATTTATCTGTTTATCCTCATGCCACTATTTTGCTGTCTTGATTACTGTGACTTTGTAGTAAATTTGAAATCAGGAAGTGTAAGTCCTCGGATTTTGTTCATTTTCAAGATCTTTTTGCTTATTCTGGGTCCTTTTATTTCCATATCAATGTTAGTATCAATTTGTCAATTTCTCGAACAAGGGAAGCTGGGATTTTTTTTAGGAATTGTGTTAAATCTGTAGATCAACTGGAAAAGTATTGTCATCTTACAATATTAGGTATTCTGATGCATGAACATAGGATGTTTTCAACTTATTTAGATCATCTTCAACTTTTTCAACAATGTTAAATTCTTGTATTTCTTTTGTTAAATTTATTCCTAAGCATTTAATTATTTTTATGATATTTGTAATGGAACTTTTTTCTTAATTTTATATTCAGATTGTTAATTGCTGGTGTATAGAAATCCAATTGACTTGTACACTATAACCTTGCTGAAGTTGTTTATTAGTTCCAGTAGTTTTCTAGTGGATCCTTAGAGTTTTCCATGTAAAGGATCATAACATTTATGAATCAAAACAGTTTTTTTCTTCCCTTTTAATCTAGAAGCCTTTAATTCCTCTATCTTGCCCAATTGTTCCATACAAACATGCTTAATCAAAGCAAATTGAGAAAAAAACCCATCTATTTGGTTACACAGGCCATTTTCTCCCTGTACATTTTTGGGGGTGGGTTAATATTAGTGGATTTTTAAAATTTGTTATTCTTTTGATTATTAGCATTATAATCTGTTAGTAACAAAGATAATTAACATTTCCTAGGCATCTATTCTGCAACAGACATCCCCTTTAATCTTGTTAGGTAGATGTTACTATTTTTCTTAACTGTGAATAAAGAACTGATGATCAAGTTAGTTACATAATTTGATTCTAGGTAGTAAATTTTAAATTTATACCCAGTCTACTTTTGGCTATATGTGATGCTTTTTTCAATAAACCATGCAAATTTGCTTTTTACGTTGCTTAATATGTACTCATTCACCTTTTGAAATAAAAGTAACTCTTTGACATGAAATTAGTATTATATGCAATGTTTTTCAGTGTATTATTTTTTAATGTGTCTTCTCCCTTTTTTTTCACTCAAGAGAAAAAAATGTTGCTCCAATTTTAATACCATGACCTCATTAACTTGATTGCTAGAAATTATTGTTTCTTTTCTGCATATTTGAATAATTTTATTACTGCTTTATCCTTCGGTTGAAATACTGTGGCTGTCTGAAGACTCTGATGAGGAAATAAAGTCCACTGAATTGAGGTAACCATTGCTACAATCACAAAAGCCAGTGAGAAAACAAGCAGCAATTATTTGGTAGGGAAGACCCCGGGAAACTGGAATAATAAATTTAACAATATAATTCTAAGCTACTTATAAACTGTTTTATCCTTAGCTTGCAATAAAAGGTGTTTCAAGATTTTAGAAATCTATATTAGGTCACTGGCTTCCAATAAAGTAATTACATTTGTATTATATCACAGAATTCATACACTCATGCTGATGACACAACTATTTTTTCTTTTATGAAGAGGTACACATGGAGCATGAACTGTTGACTATTAAAAGTAAGAAAGCTACAAATAATGTAACATTAAATAAATGAGGATTAAGTCAATAATATTCTTGAAACAAGGACCAACACTTTTAATTTTTCTCTACCATTTATGTTACCTTCAGAGAATATTAGTCACTTTTTAGTATATTTATTTATGAATATTAACATATTTATAGAGATAGTGCCACTTTAGGTCATAATATTAGTATGATAAATCAAGTATTATATGGTTAATGTTTGTTCTTTACAAATTTTGTCATCCATTACAATTCTTTGACACAATTGTGAATAGCTCTATTATTTAATTAAAAATAACTTTTTACTTATATAAATGAGTTTTAATGAATATGAATATATATACGTGTGTATATATAAATTCATATATATATTTCTAAATATATAGGTATACACACATATACATACACTCCAAGGTCATCTCGTAAATATTATTTAGCATAAAGAACTCAGTGCTTTATTAAACTAAGTAAGTATTTTGGATTTTGCACTACCTAAAATCAATAGGAATGCTCCTAGCAGCATGCATTGCAGACTTTGGATAAATATTATTGTAGAAATACTCTTTCGTACAAATAGCTACATTGACAAGAAATATTAAATTCCATGAACAGAGAGTCAAAAGATTTTTAGTCTTCAAACATTTTTGTGTAAAAAGGATTACAATTTGGGCAAACTGAACTCTAAGGTAGATTATAGTGAGTAGGTATCAGGAATCATGATTGTGGGGCCAAATGTTTTTGTGTAAAAAGGATAACAATTTAGGCAAACTGAACTCTAAGGTAGATTATAGTGAATAGGTATCAGGAATTGTGATTGTGGGGCTAAATGTAAGACAAAGGCCTTTTGGATGAATAAGGAAAACAGAAAACAGCACTGAAAACATAGTCTAGGAGGGTGTCAAATGTAATATGAGTTGCTTTTATCAGTCAATGTTAGCCCAAGGTATAGCAGAGCCATATTTCTTCCTTTATTGATAACTGAGATAGATGAATATTGAAGCTGGGGTTTTCCTAAAGCTTACTACTTTTAGAAAATCCAATTCTAGTATCAGTTACAGGCAAAAAAAAAAGTAATAGACATATCATTACCGTCATTGGGAATAGGGTAACATTAACAATTTTAAAAGAGTATTTGCTTCAGCAAAATGGAAAATTACAATAGCATTGATATAGTTTGAATATGTGTCCCCACCCAAGTCTCATTTTTAATTGTAATCCCCAGTGTTGTAAATGGTGCTGGTGGGAGGTGATTGAATCATGGGGGTGGATTTCTCATGAATAGTTTAGTGTCATCCTCTTGGTGCTGTTCTCATGATAGTGAGTTCTTGCAAGATCTGGTTGTTTTAAAAGAATGTGGCACCTCCCCCACTCTCTCTTGTGGCTCCTGCTTTTGCCATGTGATGTTCCTGCTCCCATGTCACCACCTTCTACCATGATTGTAAGCTTCCTGAGGCCTCCCTAGAAGCTGATGCCAGAGCTATGCTTCCTGTACAGCCCACAGAATCATAAGCCAATTAAACCTCTTTTCATATGAATTATCCACTCTCAGGCATTTGTTAATAGCAATGCAAGAATGATCTACTGCAATCATGTATATACATGCATGTTATGTTATTATATTGCAGTTTCATGAATGCCTTCGAAGCCAATCCATGGTCCTAGGAACAGAACATATTTAAAGCATATTTATTGAATAACTCAAAAATCTCTTTTAAAACTGCCTTGAAAAGGTAATATATGCTTATTTTTCAAAATAGTTTTTTATTAAAATTTGGTTTCTAGTTTGAAACATATACTGCCCCATATAATTATTCCCAGAAAATGCAATCCTCATGGGATTTTAATACCCTCTACTTGGAATATTTATTAATTTAGATGAAAAGCCTGTGTTACTTTAAAGATTCTAAATGGACAATGTTTCCACTGCCCTCAGTTTTGAGTTATATTTAGTTTTAGGTGTCTACTAATGCTAATAAATGGTGCTGTGAAAATGGGGTAGCCATATGCAGAAAACTGAAACTGGACCCCTTCCTTACACCTTATACAAAAATTAACTCAAGATGAATTAAAGACTTAAATGTAAAATCCACAACTATAAAAACCCTAGAAGAAATTCAAGGCGATACCATTCAGGACATAGAGACAGGCGAAGATTTCATGACAGAACATCAAAAGCAATTGCAACAAAAGCAAAGATTGACAAATGGGATCTAGTTAAATTAAAGAGCTTCTGCACAACAACAACAACAAAAAACTATCATCTGTGTGAAAAGACAGCCTAAAGAATGGGAGAAAACTTTTGCAATCTATCCATCTAACAAAGGCCTAATATCTGGAATTTACAAGGAACTTAAGCAAATTTACAAGAAAAAAAATCAAAAAATGGGCAAAGGACATGAACAGACACTTCTGAAAAGAAGACATTTGTGCGGCCAACAAACATGAAACAACAAACTATGAAAAAAAAGCTCAACATCACTGATCAATAGAGAAATGCAAATCAAAACCACAGTGAGATACTTCCTCATGCCAGTCAGAATGGTGATTATTAGCAAGTCAAGAAACAACAGATGCTGACAAGGCTGTGGAGAAATAGGAAAGCTTTTACACTTTTGGTGGGAGTGTAAATTACTTCAACTATTGTGGAAGACAGTGTGGCGATTCCTCATAGACCTAGAACAGAAATACCATTTGACCCAGCAATCCCATTACTTGGTATATACCCAGAGGAATATAAATCATTCTATTATAAAGATACAGGCACATGTATGTTCATTGCAGCACTGTTCACAGTAGCAAAGACATAAAATCAACCCAGATTCCCATCAATTTTAGAGTGGATAAAGAAAATATGTTACATATATACCATAGAATACTATGCAGCCATAAAAATTAACAAGATCATATCCTTTTCAGGGACATGGATGGAGCTGGAATCCATTATCCTCAGCAAACTAACAGGAACAGAGAACCAAAAACCGCATGGTCTCACTTATAAGTGGAGCTGAACAATGAGAACACATGAACACAGGGAGGGGAACAACACACACTGGGGCCTGTTGTGGGGCAGGATGAGGGAGAGCATCAGGATAAAGAGTTAATGTCTGTGGGGCTTAATACCTGGGTGATGGGTTGATAGGTGCAGCAAACCACCATGGCACACATCTGTACATCCTGCACATGTCTCACGGAACTTAAAAATAATAATTTAAAAATAAAAACATCTTTCACTGTTCCATTCACAGTGTCTCATTTGGACATGGGTATCATTAGTTAAAAATGGAATTGGTCTTGGAGAGAATATGTAATATTTCTGACTACATACAGGTTTTAAGTAGTGCACAGATAATTCTAGCTATTGTATTTATAAAACATCATCACATGATAGTTCCAGGGCTAGGGAGAATACTGGTGCAAAGGTTATAGTCTCTCCTTATATTTAATTTAATGCAAAAATACCTTACATTCCAATTGGAATTTATAGTGTGTTGTGTAATTTTCAATGCCATTATAACAAGTAAAGTCATGTGCAAGATGTTCAGTAGAAGAAATAAAATTATGACTGCTGCTTCCAATCTTTATACCAAAATAGCATGTATTAGATGTGCTTGAAAGAAATACATTTTTGAACTTAAAATAGGCAAGAGTGCCTTGTTTTCATCAAGGTTGGAAGATTCATATATACAACTCCAGTTTAGGCTGCAGGTGGAGACCGATGTTTATCATTATTAAGGTAATTCAAATCCAAGTTCAGACAAAATATAAAAGAAGATAAAAGTTCTTCCTTTGAAGATTGGCAACTTTCAAAAAGCAAGCAAGCAAATGAAATCTGTCTGATCTGATTTGGAAAATACTTAATGTCGTATATATCTCAAAAGGGACAGATAAAATAATATAATTGTTAGGGTCTATCCAATGTATCATAAAATGTTTTCTGACCTAAAACTTTACACCAAAAAATAAACGATGCAGCACGTCTTTTGTGGGTAAAATGTAGTCAGGTACTCAGGCTTTGTGGATGCAGTAGCTGAAAGTGCAGGCAGGTATGGAATTCCTGGGGTACATTCTGGCTCTACTATTTACTAAGGTTTAACACTGACGAAGTTTCTCAATGTCTTTACACTTTAGGACCTAATGTTCAGATTTGTTGTTTAGGATTAAATTTTATAACATCTGCAAAGTACTTAAAATAGTGTAAATAATACTTATTAATAGGTTGCTTATTAAAATGCATTTTTAGTTTATAGTTTCAGGTTAGTTTTCTACTCACATATGCTAAATATTTAATCAATACCCACTGATTGACCAATTGATTATAGCTTAGGTTGGCTACTTTCATATTTTTAATAAAAGCACAGAAGCCAATGGGTTGGTTTTTAATGGTTAGTTTTCATATAGAATGCTGAAGTTTTAAAATATTCCAAGTAAGGTGGTTTTAATGACTACAGGTTTCTTCCCATTAACTGGCCAATTTTTCACTGATAGAAAGAAATGGAAGAAGTAGAATACATGTCAAGATTAGTGAATATGCAGTACAGTGTGTAAAAGTCTGAAGTATCCTAGCCCCAATTATCTGCAAAAGTTGGTCATATGGACATAAACTTGGACCACTAATTCAAAACACAATTCTAGCTTAATATACTACTTTCAGGAAATGACTTAGGGTAATTTACAGGGTTTTCACCAGTAAAAATACTTCAGCTCACTTGTACACGGCCCCTGAAAAAGAATTAATTAGTGATGGTAAAGTTGTGATCTAATAGGATATATATAGTTCATTGTCATCAGTGGGTTGTAATTTAGAAATATACATTCATTTATGAGTAAATTTCCAAAATTATATCCAAAAGAGTTAGCTTAAGCATCTACACCAATCCCTTTCTGTAATTTCTGAGCAGATATTTTAAATGACTGAGAAATTCAAAGGAATAGTTGAGGGGCATTAATTAAATAGTATCCCTGAATATCTATTAAATGCCAGGCTGTGTCAGCCACTAGAAATACAGAGAGAAGCATGATAGATTCTCTTGTCTAGGAGGAAACTAGCACACCACCAACATATTTTATAATAAAGTGGAGACAACATATCTTCTAGAACCATGAGCGCTGTTCCAGTACTACCACTTCTAATAGACATGATTACCTTGAACTTATCAATGAAGCTGAACATGCTTGATGTGCATTGTCATTTTACACTATAAATTCCACTTTGTCCCTATTTTACATGTGATAAAATACTATGGGAGACAAAGGAGGCCAGGAGCAAATGTGTTGTCTACATTTTAGCAATGGTGTAGAACTCTATGGAATGAAAAAATAACCTTCTCCTAGAATTATTTTCCTACCTATATGTTCTTCCTGTCCAATTTACTTTTCTTTTAACTTTATTCTCTTGTTTTTCTTAAATGTACTACTAAACCACCTCAATGGCATATTGGATAAAGAAAATGTGGTACATAGACAATATAGAATACTATGCAGCAATACAGAAGAGTGAAATCATGTTCTTTGCAGCAACATGGATGGAGTTGGAGGTCATAATTCTAAAGTAATATAGAAACAGAAAAACAAATAATGCATATTCTCATTTATAAGAGGGAGTTAAACATTGAGCATGCATGGAAATAAACATGGAACAATAGATACTGCAAACTACTAAGTGGGGAGGGAGGGAGGCAGGCACAGGTTGAAAAACTACATATTGGGTACTATGCTCCTACCTAGATGTTTTGATGTATACCCCAAGCATCAGCATCATGCAATATTCTGATTTAACAAACCTGCACGTATGCCCCTTGAGTCCAAAATAAAAGTTAAAATTAAAATTATTTAAAAAAAGATTTGGAAGTATAACACCTTTTTAAAAAAACCCTTCAAATTCTATTTACGAGATGGGAAATATATATAATTTCCTTTATTGGCTTCTGTGATGTCATAGGCTCCTGGTTATCCTTCCTACTTCTAATAACTTCTCTGGAGTTTGTGTGGGATCATCTTTTTCCAGCTATTCATTAGATGTAGATTTTCCCATGGCTAGAGACAATCTTCACTTCCTACTCTATAGACAAGTAGATGTGTCCCTCCTCACAGCCATAATTTCTACTCATATACAACTGATTCACAATTTATCATCTCTAGTTCAGTTTTCTCTTCCAAGGGCAAAGTTAACGTATTCAATCACTTCATAGAAATCTCACAGTGGAACTTCAACAATTCACTCATTATTTCTACCCCATCCACCAATAAAATAAAACTAAATCATGGTCCTCTTTATTTAAATAATGCCACCATTCACTCAGTTTCTCAGCCACATAATTAGAAGTCATCCTTGATTCTTACCTTTCGTTCACTAAACTCCCTCCATCCATCTCTGGAGTGACCTCAAATCCATCCACTTTTCTTCATTCCCACCACCAGCATTCTAGGTCAAGGTACCCATCAGACCCCTCCTATACTTCTAAAAATAGTCTTCTAACTGGTTTCCCTATAAAAATAGGCTCTGACACCCAACTCCAAACCACTAAAGCCAAAGTCACATTTTCCGTGTTAAAATATCTTAAATAGCTTTCTAGGTCTCTTAATGATGAGCAGAGAAGATGCTCTAAAAAGGCCCACAAGGTCATTTATGATCTGGGCCCTATTAGGCACAATGGGCTTCTTCATTTATTTGTGATCATCCTGTTCCTGTCCACCACAGGATATTTTCACATGCTTTTCTCTCTGCCTAGAATATTTCTAACCTCTCCTTTATGTGTAATATAAATCTACCTCATCATTCACCTCATCATTCGTGTTTCTGTTGACCAAGCCAATTTCCCTATTATATGTTGTCATAGTACCATGAACCATTATGTCACGCCACTTTTCACAGTTGCAAATTTGATATATATTAATTTACTATTCCATTAGATTTTGAGGTACATGAGACTAGGCATTGTCTTTTTTGCTCACTTTGTATTTTCACTGCTTAATACAATGATGGTGCATAAAAAGTTTTCAATATGTATACTTCATGAAGGTTAAATACACATATGTATTATATACAGAAGCACTCACACACATTTTCAATGATATAGAAAGACAGAGAAGGGAACAACAAACTGTTTAGAAAAATGAGGTAAAGCATCATTGAGTTCCAGATGTGTGTTCTG
The DNA here is from genome assembly GCF_029289425.2 of Pan paniscus. Taxonomy (NCBI): domain Eukaryota; kingdom Metazoa; phylum Chordata; class Mammalia; order Primates; family Hominidae; genus Pan; species Pan paniscus. Next base: position 113,367,715 of record NC_073253.2, on the reverse strand, counting down.
AAAGTTTGTGAATAACTATTGAATGGGGGTGGTAGGAATATAGTGAAGATAAAAAAAAAAAAAAAAGCTTTCGAACTGGTCTGATTCCAAACCCTGGGCTACGTATTCTCTTGTTGAACATATGTGATTTCATATAACATCAGTATCAGAGAAGATAACTTTATAATCATGCCTAAGCACAGTTGAAAACAAAAATACTGACCAAATTTTAACAAAAAATAATGATCAGAAACCCACCCCATACCAGTCTGGTATGAGTGACTACTGCTTCTTTCCAAGATATGGCATTAGCCACGCTCCATCTCTCTTTTCTTCCAGATTAAAAAAAAAAAAATAAGATATCCAGTCATAGAGTTGGTAGTGCCCCATCCAGAGTGAAATTTTACTTCCTTAAACACGCTCCAAAATCATGTAACAGAAACACATATTCCCAAACAAGCTTCTCCTAATTCCCTCTTGCTGAGTCATCCCGGAATTCCCTATGGTATGCCATATACCTTGTTTCAACAAGCCAATAAACCAAACTTTATTTGACTCCAGGAGAGTTCTTCGTCTTCGGCTGGAGCCATCTGCAGTAAAAAGAGTGTTTAAGCAGATGTAAGATCATGTGCACTCCAGCAGTAATTTTGGAGTGAAAATAGTGCCATTAGTTGATGTTAGGTTAGGCACACTCAGGTTGTGAAGCATTGGATGCCAATCCAAGTCAAACATCCTTTGGAAGAAGGGGGAGATTTTGTAGAAGTAACAATACAATATATACAGTTCTCCTCAATTTATGAGAAAATTGGTGACAACTTGTGTCTACATTATCCATAGCAAGATACAAATTACATATGTAAGTAAAGCTGCCTCAGATCATTTTTTATAAAGTAAATAGGCCCCTCTAGATACATTCTTCTTCTCATGTGAAAGAATTCTGGTTTCCCTATCCATTTGGAAAACGATATCCAAGAATGACATCTAACTAAAGTCAAGACATTTGGGAAAAGAAAGTATGCTAGATCTGCACTTTTCAATAAAACAGCCCCTAGCACTTGTGGTTATTTATTTTTAAATTTAAATTCATTAAAATGAAACAAAATTTAACATTAATCTTCTCAGTCACATTAGCCACATTTTAAATGCTTGATAGATGTGGTTCATAGCTACCTAACAGTGCAGACAGAAAACATTTCCATGAGTGTGGAAAACTCTGTCCGACAACTTTGCTGTAGGTACCTTCTACTGAAGATGAAAGTGTTAAGTGGAATTAGAAAGAAAAAAAGGATTTCTGAGGTAAAATTCATTGCTTTCAAAGCAAGAACTCTTAGAGAAGCTAAAAGTAAGTTTTAATGAATTTCCCTTAAGCAGGTTGTGTTGGCTTGTAAAATACAGTCATATCTTTCCAAAAGCCCTTTTCTCCTCAGAGCATTCTATTTATAGATATGTGAAATTTTACTGATGTTTTCTACAAGGTAAATTGAATAACACATTCAAAAACTCCCACTAAACTGCGGAATGCAGTTACAATAAAGTTTGACTTAAAAATTGCTAGGTGCAAAGATTTATGCAGAAAGTTATGTTCCGATTAAGAATTTAGTATTTTCTATTAGATATGTGTTACATGAATAAGGCCTTTATCTCCTTCATCCCTGCCCTGTTTTTATAGGGAACTCTTTTCACTTCTTGTTACAAAATGGAATTTGGAGGCAAAGGTAGAAGGTGCACTTGCATTTCTTGCAGGATCAATTGAAGCTTCTCATGAGAACTATTGAGGACCTTCATTCATTCATTTGACATGTGCTCACACACACTGTACTTTGTGCTGAGTCTTGTGATACACTCTGATGGAGAAATTTAGTAAGCATTAGCTGAAAGAAGGAGGGCCCTGGGAAGGATGGAGTATTGTGGGTACAGGTAATAATGAGCAAAGGACTGGAAGTGGAGAAAACATATGCAAAACTATGAGTAATTTAGTCTGGCTGAATTATGACATAGTTATCCCTAAGCACATTTTAGAGACGGGGAAACAGATGCACAGAGGAAACATAGTTACACTTTTGTGGAGAGTTATTATCAGAGATGGAAGCAGAACACATGTTTTTGAGTGTGAACCACCATTCATCCCAGTGAAGCTGGTTTTTCATAATAGACTGAAAGCATCTGGAGACACTCACAAAAACTACCTCTGAGGTTTGGGAAAAATAGAAATTTCTGGATGCCTCGGACTAATGACTCAGACTTAAGAGTAGGAAGGTTGAGTTGAAAATTACTATATAGAATGGGACACAAAAAAATTGCAATGAAAGGAACTGTGCTCAAATTCAGATTCTGCTCTACCACTTATTAGCTGTGCAATCTTGGACCAGTCTTTAATCTCTGACTCTTATTTTCTTAATCTGTAAAATATTTCTAAAAATAACAGTGTCCAACTCATGGGGTAGATCTTAGAGGGCTACAAAGGCCATATATGAGCTGGATCTTTAGAGGTCACATACAATCCAGCTTTTAAAGGTATTCCCCAAGAGGTGAAAATAAACATGGATATCCCAGGAGATAAAACCACATATGAGAATATGTAGGATGACGAAGGAGTATGAAGTATTTGGGGAAAGATGAGAAAATTAGTGTGGCTGGAGCAGAGAATATGGATTTTGTGTTTGAATCAGATCAGTAGGAGCTGGGGAGAGTGGTAAGAAATAAGCCTAGAGAAATAGTTTGAGGTCACTGAGCTAGGCATGCCTTGAAGGTGGAAACTTCACATTACCTTTATATTGTCAGTGCCTAGCAAGGAACCTAAACACTTAAATTCATGTTTTGGAAATAGACAGATGGAGGAATAGATGGATAAATGAATGGACAGATGGATGGATGGATAGGAGAGGATAGGACAGGATAGCATAAGGATAGGATAGGATAGCATAAGGATAGCATAAGGATAGGATAGGATTAGGATAAGATTAGGATAGGATTAGGATAGGATAGGATAGGATAGGATAGGATAGGATAGGATAGGATATGATAGGATAGGATAGGATAGGATAGGATATTAAATATATTTAGTTAAAGTAAGGGTACCACTGATGTTATTTCTTAGCTAGCTGAGCTACAACAAAGTTTTTAAGCAGGAAAATGATATGATCAAATTTGCATCTTTAGAATATAGTTGACAGTGATATGTAAAATTGACTAGATTGAGGAGTAAATATAGGCAGATCAATAACAGAGGAGGTTATTGTGATATTCTAGGTAGAAGATATTAAATACTGTTAGTGGGAAAGTAGAGAAGAAATGGAATTTAACAACATTCTATGCAGAGGGAACAGAATGTATTAAGGTATTTTCATGGGGCAGGGGACAAAGATGAGAGGGGACCAAATGGGTCTTAAATGCATCGGAATAATTTCTAAATACATTCTGTTGTTTAAAAAAGTATGTGAGGAGATGTATGTGTTACTTTGCTTGATTTCAGTAATCATTTCACTATGTATAGGTGTAGCAAAACATGTTTTGCACCTTACATGTATACAATAAAACATTCACCACATCTAACTTTGTCACCTGAGCAATTTTTTTTTTTTTTTTTGAGATGGAGTTTCGCTCTTGTTGCCTAGGCTGGAGTGCAGTGGTGCAATCTCAGCTCACTGCAACCTCCACCTCCTAGGTTCAAGCTATTCTCCTGCCTCAGCCTCCCGAGTAGCTGGGATTACAAGCGCCCACTACCACGCCCAGCTAATTTTTTTTTTTTTTGTATTTTTGTTAGAGACGGGGTTTTGCAATGTTGCCCAGGCTTGCCTTGAATTCCTGACCTCAGGTCATCCACCTGCCTCAGCCTCCCAAAGTGCTGGAATTACAAGTGTGAGCCACCGCGCCCAGCCACCTTAGCAACCTTTTACATAACTCTTCAATAATCTATTCTTTTTCAGCTTAAACTATCTCCTATCTGCTCCCTTAACCCTCACTGTTGTAACTGACTCTTCACTTGCTTGGAACCCTTACTAAGCTGTTTGCACCTTGTATTAGTATGTTTTCATACTGCCACAAAGAACTCCCCTAGAGTGGGTAACTTAAAAAGGAAAAAGCTTTATTTGACTCACAGTTCAGCACGGATAAGGAGACCTCAAAAAATCCGAAATCCAAAATCATCACAGAAGGAGAAAGGGAAGCAAAGCATCTCTTCACAGGGTGGCAGGAGAGAGAATGAGACCCAGCAGGGAAAATGACAAATGCTTATAAAACCATCAGATCTCCTGAGACTCAGTCACAATCGTAAGAACAGCATGGGGGAAACCACCCCCACGATGCAATCACCTCCACCTAGTCCCGCCCTTGACACATGAGGATTGCAAGGATAACAATTCAAGGTGAGATTTGGATAGGGACACAGGACCAAACCATATCACTCCTTAAAGGTAAACATGGTTATTTTTCCATATTTTTATCCTCAGCTTCTAAATCAGTGTCTAACATATAGTAGGTACTCAACAAATTTTTATTAATAGATGAATAAATGAATGATTAATCAACTAACTAGGGGACATTTTGAGATTCTCTGGATCTCTCAGGGATATGTAGCTACTACCCAAAGTTTTGAATACCTTGAGTTAGTCACCATCCTGAAATCATATGTAAGTTTTCATTTGTGCTGTGTGCTGAGGGACTGACATCCTTTGGAGTAACTTAAATTTTCTGGCACTGACCTCCTTCCTTGGATTTTTCTTTACCCTTCATAGAACTGCCTGAAAAAAAGAGACATTTTCTATGCTAGTTTCCTCTCTGCACAATGTAATAAAATATCAAACCTGGAATGTCACATTTGGAAAGCAAAGTAAACAAAAAAACAAAACCTTCATGAATTTGGTGCTTTGTAGGTCATATTTCATGATTACTTTCCTATGGGAAGATGTACATGGGTGATTATGAATAAGTCAGAAAGAAATACACAATCACATTTTCAATACCAGCTCAGTGCCGTTACAATAATTGAATTTAAGGTTAATGAATACTATATTGTAAACATCACATGATGTTTTACATCATTTTAATGGCCAAATTCCCTTGTTTCAAATAAGTGCATTGCCCTGAATATGAAATAAAAATATTTCAACATAGATTCTCCACTACTTGCTTTAAATGATTGTATTACACGAGGGATGCATAAAATAATTATCTCTAAGAAACAACAGTTTCATTCTAATAAAATTTTATATTATTTTTTGACTGAATAAAAATTTCTTCTCAAATTTGCAATTGGGGCTTCTTTTTCTATTTGAATTTGTCAGTTTATTTAAATTTTATAATACTGCTTGTGAATATGGCATTTATTAATATTTCACTGCATTCTTCTTGGTTTGCTTTGACTTTGGAGCTGATGAGCCCAAAATGAGAACCGAGGACTGCTTCTCTCATGATGATATTTAGATTACTGGTGGTGATTCTTAGATATCCCAGCAGAAAAGCTCTTAAATCCTGATGATAGGCACAAAATTAACATATGACGTATGAAATTAACAATTTACTAGGGCATGGTTAGGTTACTTCAGAGACCTAAAAACGATTCCCTATTTAATAAATGGTGCTGGGAAAACTGGCTAGCCATATGTAGAAAGCTGAAACTGGATCCCTTCCTTACACCTTATACAAAAATCAATTCAAGATGGATTAAAGACTTAAACATTAGACCTAAAACCATAAAAACCCTAGAAGAAAACCTAGGCATTACCATTCAGGACATACACATGGGCAAGGACTTCATGTCTAATACACCAAAAGCAATGGCAACAAAAGACAAAATTGACAAATGGGATCTAATTAAACTAAAGAGCTTCTGTACAGCAAAAGAAACTACCATCAGAGTGAACAGGCAACCTACAAAAGGGGAGAAAATCTTTGCAACCTACTCATCTGACAAAGGGCTAATATCCAGAATCTACAATGAACTCAAACAAATTTACAAGAAAAAAACAAACAACCACAACCCCATCAAAAAGTGGACGAAGGACATGAACAGACACTTCTCAAAAGAAGACATTTATGCAGCCAAAAAACACATGAAAAAATGCTCATCATCACTGGCCATCAGAGAAATGCAAATCAAAACAACAATGAGATACCATCTCACAGCAGTTAGAATGGCAATCATTCAAAAGTCAGGAAACAACAGGTGCTGGAGAGGATGTGGAGAAATAGGAACACTTTTACACTGTTGGTGGGACTGTAAACTAGTTCAACCATTGTGGAAGTCTGTGTGGCGATTCCTCAGGGATCTATAACTGGAAATACCATTTGACCCAGCCATCCCATTACTGGGTATATACCCAAAGGACTATAAACCATGCTGCTATAAAGACACATGCACACGTATGTTTATTGCGGCATTATTCACAATAGCAAAGACTTGGAACCAACCCAAATGTCCAACAATGATAGACTGGATTAAGAAAATGTGGCGCATATACACCATGGAATACTATGCAGCCATAAAAAATGATGAGTTCATGTCCTTTGTAGGGACACAGATGAAATTGGAAATCATCATTCTCAGTAAACTATCGCAAGAACAAAAAACCAAACACCGCATATTCTCACTCATAGGTGGGAATTGAACAATGAGATCACATGGACACAGGAAGGGAAACATCCCACTCTGGGGACTGTGGTGGGGTGGGGGGAGAGGGGAGGGATAGCATTGGGAGATATACCTAATGCGAGATGACGAGTTAGTGGGTGCAGTGCACCAGCGTGGCACATGTATACATATGTAACTAACCTGCACAATGTGCACATGGACCCTAAAACTTAAAGTATAATAATAAAAGAAAAAAAAAAAAAAGAAGGAAAGAAAAAAAAGAGACCTAACATTCTCTAGGCCAGAAACAAGATTCAGTTAATAGAGTTTGCTTCTGTCCTAATGAGACCCCACATTAACAAGCAAAGAAAGAACAAGTCCACAAAGAGGAAATGGTCAACATGCAATCTAGGAAAGATGACAGAAAAGATGACTGTGTTGACTTGCCCTTTCTCTAATGTCCAGTAACAGAGGTCACTTACAAACTGCTTCATCTTGCTTTCCTTATTGGCAGAGACACCTGTAACAAGTCTTATACATTCATTGTCATAACATGATGTCCTGGGTCATTAAAATAGTACTGTGAATAGTACTGTGACTCTGCTGTCATTCCATGTGTACAAAGCAAAATTGGATTCGATTTGTTTTTTTAAATAGATTTTCCTGCAGGAAATGACACAATTAGTTGATAAATGTGATTATCCCATCCCGATGAGATTTATAATTTTTAAGTGTAAAGTACAATTGAGCAGTCTGGTTTGCAGGTTAATGGCTTACAAATTTGGTTTATAAAATCGTGCATTACATGGATCTTTGGTTTATTTGGAGCCTGGTGAACTCTGGACACTAATGCAAGCAAATTTTTGGACCTATAGAACTAAAGATCAGAGCCAGAAACATGGCTATTTTGCCAAGGTGATCCCACCCTGAATTATCCGTGATCATGCCAAGGCTCTTCCATTGTAACGTTAGTATTCTTCTGAGGGACACAAAGGAGATCAAGAGTGAGCATCACAGGAATGAGCGGCAAAGTTCCAACCGTGACTAAAGGATGCATAGCGAAAGTGGAACTGATGACAAAGCCTAGGGGAAAAGACTGATGCAGAAATAAACCAGAAAATATAGAACTTCAGCTGTGAAGATAAATTTGAAGACAGAGAGGCATTTCAAATATTTCAACATTTCAAATATTTCAACTGATCTTTAACTAGAAGCAGTATCTAAATTAGGGGGCTGTTCTGGTTATCTATTGCTAAATGGCAACTACTTCAAAACTTCATGGCTTAGAACAACAACTAATTCTCATGGTTTTATGGATTGGCCAGGAACAGCTGAGTAGTCCTCACTTGAGGTTTCTCATGGTGTCTGGGGTTGGAAACATTTGAAGTTTCAACTGGAGCAGATGTCTAAGGTAGTTTCTTCATTCACGTATCTAAGGCTTAGCTTGGGTCTTGCCAAGCACTTCTTTCCCCTGTGACTTCTCTGCATCACTTGCTTGGGATTCCCTATACCATGGTGGTCTCAGGGAAGTCATACATCTTACATAGCTGCTGACTTCTTAGAGAAAAGTCCCATAGACCCAGGCAGGAGCTGCAAGACTTTTTATGACTTAGCTGTGGAATCCATGCAGCATCACATCTGTCACCTTCTATCTGCCATAATCAGGTCAAAGATCTGAACCAGATTCATAGTGAGGGGACTAAAAGGAGGTTTGCTGAAGGCCCATCTTTGGAGAATGGATACAACACAGGGTTAAGAACTAAAGCAGTTTATTGACACACTTAACAAACAGCATCCACATTTTGTATTACAGGTATCTATTTTTAGATTGTGAATTTTAAAAATAATATTTAGACATGTATAACAATACAAACATTTTAGAATGTTATCAAGTTAAAAGAAAATTGTACCCCTACAAGCTTCTCTAATCTCAGCTCTACCCCCTTAAAAGCATTTTTAGGCTACCTTCCTCATCACAATCATAAAACACATAACATATTTATAGTTCTATTTCTTGATTTATTGCTTTAGATAATATATTCAAACTCCTGTATGAATGTATATTCTTTATATTTCTTTGTATGTCCCACATCGATTTTATTGTCCTTGTACTTTCCTTATTTTATTGCTGTCCTCATAATTTTGAACAATATATTTATTATATGCCTAATTAAAAGTACAGGGTATTTGTATTTTTCCATTTTCACACTGCTATAAAGAAATACCTGAGACTGAGTAATTTATAAAGAAAAGATGTTTAATTGACTCGCAGTTCAGCATGACTGGGGAGGCCTCAGGAAACTTACAGTCATGGCAGAAGGCACCTCTTCACAGGGAGGCAGGAGAGAGAATGAGAACCAGCAGGGAAAATGCCAGATGCTTATAAAACCATCAGATCTCCTGAGATGAACTCACTTATCAAGAGAACAGCATGGGGGAAAACGCCCCCATGATCCAATTACCTCCACCTGGTCCCACCCTTGACACATGGGGATTACTGGAACTACAATTCAAGATGAGATTTTGGGGGGGGCACAGCCAAACCATAACAGTATTTCTTGGCTCACCACTATTAAAATGGAGGAAATTATTATACTCTGCCATTTCTCACTTTATACTTCACAGTATATATATTTTTGTACTTTTGTTCTTGTACTAATCTTTCTTTTACATATTAGATTTGTAATTTTTAAAATCTGTTTATAAAGTTAGTTAAATTTTCAGTTCTCTATGTATTCTAAAATTTTATTGGGAAGGTATAAAGTTGTTTAACTTATTATAATTATGTAACTCTTACTATTCAGAACCAAATGGTGTGATTAACACTGTAGGGAAGAAAATGTAATGATGTATCATTAAGTCTGTTACATGACAAAGGATATTTCAATGTCAGGATAAAATAAATGTTCCTGCTTTAAACACAATATTTTGCTCCAAACTACAGTGTTCCTTATTTGGATGATTTCTTTCTTGTCTGCTAATTTTACTGTTTTATGATAGCTTTTGTTTCTTCTTGACTAATTTTTTTCTGCTACTCAAAAAAATCACTAACTTGTCAAACTCCTTAGTGATGGTATGTTTTTAAATATAAATTCATATTTCTTTTTTTTTTTTTTGAGACAGAGTCTCACCCTGTCGCCCAGACTAGATTGCAGTGGCGTGATCTCAGCTCACTGCAACCTCTGCCTCCTGGGTTCAAGCGATTCTCCTTCCTCAGCCTCCCAAGTAGCTGGGACTACAGGCATGCGCCACCATGCCTGGCTAATTTTTGTATTTTTAGTAGAGACAGGTTTTCACCATGTTGGCCAATGGGTCTTGAACTCCTGACCTCAGATGATCCACCCACCTTGGCCTCCCAAAGTGCTGGGATTGCAGGCGTGAGCCACCGCTCCTGGCCATAAATTCATTTCTTAATGAACAAATTATTTTTGAAGTCCTTTGACTCCTTGTGGTGGACAGTCTCCAAGAGGTCTTCCAGTGATCTCTTTATCACTCCCTATGTAATCATTTATTCTCATATGTGGGCTGCACTTCCTTGCTTCTGATGAACTGCAGTGGAGGTGATGGAATATTATTTCCGAGATTATGTTATAAAAAATCATGGCTTCTGTTTTGGATGCTCTCTCGAGTTGCTGATCTTGGAGAAAAGCAGCTGACATTTGTGAGGAAGTCCTTTAGAAAGGTCTACCTGTAACCATGTATACAAGAAGGCCCCCTAGTTGCACTTTGAGATGACACTGCAGCCAGAGCCAACAAGTTTTTGCAACATTTAAGTGCCCCTAAGCCAGAAATATCCAGGTAAGCTGCATCCAGATTGCTGACCCACAGACATGTGAGATAACAAATGTTTGTTGTTTTAAGCTGCTAAATTTCATGAGTAATTTGTGTTAGGTAGAAACAGAAAAACAAAGTACATTTTGGCACCAAAAGTGAGGTGCAACTGAAACAAAAACCTGAAATGTGGAAGAGGTTTTGGAACTTGCAGTAGACTTTAAGGAGGATGTTAGAGAAGGTCTAAAGTGAATTAAATAAGTTATTAGTAGAAGACTCACAGTCTTTGATAGAGTTACTCATGAAGCCTTGGGGAAAAATGAGGTAAATATTATTGGAAATTGGAGGAAAGGCAATACTTTTTATCTAGTGGCAGACCTTTACCAACACTAATGCCTGCAGTAACATGGAAAGTGAAAATAAGCCTGATGAGCTGAATGATCTAGCAAAGATTTCCAAGGAAAGAGATAAGAGTGCTATCTGGATTCTTTTGGTAAAATGCAAACAGAAAAAGGTAGATTAAGGGAAGAATTGTTAAACATGAAGAGTCAGGAATTGATAGTTTAAAAAATTCTCAGTTTCTACAGAAGGGCGAGTTATGCTAAATTAAGAAATGGCTTCCAAGCAAGAATCAAACCTAAGATATTGCTAGAAGGCATAGTGAAGCTGAATGTATGACTGTAAGATCTTGTTTTTATTTGTTTGTTTGTTTGTTTGTTTTTTCAGTTTCAGAAAGATCTGAGGTGGTATATCAGGATATTAGACAGTAAGACAAAATGTTCTAAAGAAAATAAGGGTGTTCCTCACAGGTCCTCTCAATAAAAAATTAGAGCCTCTGAGAGGGGATTCTCTTAAAGAGAGTTGTGGGTATGGCTTTTAAAATATGGAGTGAATTCCAAGAGAATTCACCAGAGGGCCATGCTGTTCATTCAGAAATGCTACAGGAGTATAACCAGCTCAAACTGAGGGGAACAAAATGTCAAGGATGAAGAAAATGTCCTTGGGCCTTAAATTCTATTGGCAAGAAGCAGGCTGACAAAGCTGGCCAGTTACCAACACATGATATTTCTCATGCAATAAGAAAAGATGGGATAGGGTACAGAACCAAGAGCCAGAGGGCAGAGCCAATAGCTGTGGAGCATCATTCCTAAGTCCTGAGACCTCATCAAGGAACTTCCAGTGTTTGCCTGGCTGGATTTAAGGCTTTCTATGGAGTAGTGACATCTTCGTGCCTTCCACTTTCTCCCTTTTTGAACAGTAGTGTCTACAGCAGTTATCTTACATCTGTACCTCTATTGCACGTTAGGGGTGTGTGTGTGTGTGAAGATTTATCCCTTTAACTACATAAGTCTACAGATAGGTAGGAACTGTATTTAGGTAACTTTACCCAAAGAGTCCTCATTCACACATGAACCTAATTTAGATAAGAATTCTGGACTTTGAGTTGATGCTGTAATGACAGGTCACTTCCAAGATTAGGTATACTGTGTCTGTGGTTCCTTCTTAAGTGCTCTTTGTGCCTTCTCTTGGATTGCTCCCCATGAGAGAAAGGTGCCATGTTGAGGAGGAGTTCTGTAGAGAGGCCAGGTGGGGTGGGATCATGGCCTGCCAACAACAGCATGCGTGAGTGCCAACCAAGATTAAAGTCAAGATATTGGCCAGGGCTGTAGTCTCATCTGAAGGCTCAATTTAGCAGTTTCTAAAGAAATTCATTTCTGTGTCACAAATACACTCCTGACCCTGAGAAACTATGCAAAATAATACATTTGTTGTTTTAAATCATTACGTTTTGGTGATAATTTCTTGATGCAGCAGTAGGCAACTAATATGGGTAGGAGTGCAACCTGACTAAGCTATTAAACGTAAAGAATTTTTTTGGTTTGACTTAGGAAAATTAATCCTTTTTCCTTCAGCATATAAAGATTTGGAAAGAAGCTTGGCCAAATTGCATGTGGAAACCATGGTTTATCTATGAAGAAAGGGAATTATATCACCTCTACCATTCTTTCTCTTTCACATCTGGATTTAGGGAGTTTTATCGAGATGTAGTTGGATTATTCTATTCATTGGCCCAGAGGCGTAATACGAATCAGAGTCCCTAAGGGTTTTGATGAGAGACCAGTAGGTTGACTTTTGTACTGCATTGGAAGAGATAAATGGAAATCAGTGTGTTTATGATTGTAGAACCCTCACTGGTAGACACTGAAAAGGGCCCCAGATTCCTCCTCTGGATATGAGAGAAATAATCTCATCAGTAGGCATCAGTAAGGGTTAGCATTGCTCATAACGCCTAGAACTAGGGGATTTAATTCTAACAATTATGTTCTCTATGCAACTTTTGTAGAGATCCACATTGATTGCATCATTGCTCATTAGAGTCAATACTTCCCGGTGGATAGAGCACAGGCATCAGTACATTATATGCCAAATTGCTTTCACCCTTCATTTCTTGTTCTTTCCTTCATCCAAATATTTGAGTGTCTGCTATATTATAGTTTCTGCTGTATGTGCTGAGATTACAGCAGAGAACAGAACAGGTCAAGTCCTTGTCCTCATGAGACTTTCCTACCAATAAATGGATCTTATGCTATAGCTCTTTGTAAAAGAGTCTACTTGGATTCCATCATGACTCTTGATTTGTAATGGTAGCTAGAAGAGGGAATCTAAAGATCTCTGATCCAGAATGCAGTCATCAGTTTGCCAAAGACTAATTTTTACTGAAGCTAATGCTCAAGAATTGCTAGTTCTATGGGTGAAATACTGAGCTATTGCAAGAGTAGCAACAGCATAAGGGGATTTTGAGTAAGTCACTGTGTATAAGCCATGATTTGCTGAGAGAGGTTTCCACTCAGCAGTTAATAGCCATTTTCTTTGTCATGGCACTGACACAGAACCAAATTGGGCTGTACTCTTTCAGCACGGGACTTTCCTCTCTCTGCACGGGACTCTCCTAGGCACATAGGAATTTGTTGACATACAAGATGCAGGAGATTGAGACCTTGGTGAAAGGCAGACTCTTTTTGCTTCCATTTCTATCTGGTGGGCTTCTGCATCTCATACTGCAAATTAAAAGTAACAGATGAGACTGCAAAGTAGTATGTCCCAGTCATATATAAAAGTTATTAGACATAACCTAAATTCTGATTCTGGAACTAGAACAATCTAATTTAAAATATTAAAATGTCCTCAACAGACGTATCCTTGATTAAGTTAAAATTTAATGAGTTAAAACTTCTTTATCAGTAAGCATTAATTTTATAAGCCTACTGTTAATCAGTTAAGTTAGGCTAAAATGAAGACTGTATTTGCAATGATAGGTAAAGTAGTTTTAAAATATGTAAAAGTATACAAAGACATTCATAAACCTTGAGGCAAATCCAAAAGGCAAGTATATGTGTAAGGCATATATTTTGAAAATATTTATGCCTTTCTCCCTGCAGTTGTTAAATGCTAGCCAAGGATTAGAAACTTTCAGAAGTTTGTGGAAATGTTAGCCAAGTAAGCACTCTGCTAGGAATGGCCAAAGTAAATGCGTGTTTCATTCTCAGTGCTTCAAACTAACTATTCTTGTAAAGATATATTTACCAGGAAGTAAACATCTGCATTTGGAACATAAGACATGTATATGATTAGTTTAAAAAGATGCTTGTCATTTTATTTTGTCACTGTGTAAATTTTGGCCGAATGTTCATGTTTCATAAAAACAATGCATATCAACCTTATGTTATGTAGCATAGATATTTGTTAATGACTCACTTTTCCTTGCATCACATAGTTTTTCAAAATACAATTGCTTTGCTCATAGGCTGCACAGTTTTCCTTAAAGAATTACTTCCAAAATATATATTACTTTGATTATCATTCAGGAGGCTAGACAATTTGAATATAATATTTTACAAATAAATTTTTTTATTTTCAAAGTTGTCTTACAAGTTTTAGCAAAATATGCCAATTTTGCATAATTTTAAGATTCTCATAAAATATGTCCAAGGGACAAAATATTTCTATGCCCTCTTTTTTTGCCACTTTTGAGACAAGAACAAGTGATAAGACTTAATAGCCAGTAAATTTACTGACATAAACACTTTAAGTTTTTATGTGTTCTAAATGAAGATCGGGAAGTGATTTCATTTTTTTTCTCACTAGCCCATCAAATCACATAATATTTCAAAGGACAAAGTAATACCAAATGCTATTCTTTATGAAGTACACAACACATTTAAAGCACTGATAAATCATTTGTATGATATATATGTTAGAACAGAAAATAGTTTAGGATTAATCACATCTCACAAATTGCTAACTATAATAAAATTTTAAAAAATAGTATATTAGGCTGATATGGTTAATGCTATTTTAAGTCATTACAGTTTTAGGAAAGGTACATCACTTTGTGGGCTAGATATTTTCATTTCATTTTTATAGAAAAGCACCTAATGAATTAAAATTTTGGTCAAAATAAATATTATCAATCTTTTGGTTGGTTTGGGGAATTTCCATGTTTCTTGCTACTTAGCTCTTTTTTTTTTCTATTTTAAAATAACTTTCTGCACCCAAAAGATACAGAATCTGTGATGTTGTAAATGAATTACTTGCATTTATAATTATCAAGTCAATTGTCAGTATTTCTTACTATAGAAAAAATCTCTCTGCCTAGCTTTAAAAAGGAAAATAAAGCTCTTTCTTAGAAGTATATTTCTTTTGAAGTAAGTATTAAATCTGTTGATGCTAATGCCTCTTTTGATCCTAACAAATTGTAAACCAAAAGCTGTAGTCTCTTTGGTGTATTTTAGTATTTCAATTTCTATTTTACCACAGGTTGCCTAGGAATAGAGCATCTAGCTCATCTAATGCTATTGAAACTCAGTGAAAGGTCAGAACTGAGAGGGAGCGATACAAGATTACTGTAGTTGCTCAGCACAAAGTGACATGAAAAACAGATGAAGTTACAGTGGGTTAGTAGTTGAATTTCCAGCTAAAGAAGATTTCAGCGCAAAATATGGAAACTGGGATGACATATGAAAGCCCTCAACTACTTCAGATTTGAAATAAACAAGGAGTATACAGATTCTCTCTGTGTCAATGTATAGTGCTTTCTGCTCATGCCACGTTTATTTAGACTAATAATGCTTATCTTTGCCTGAATAGAATATGAACACATTTGTCTAAAATGTTTGAGGTATCAAGAGAACTTCCGTTTTACTGAACTCAAACCAGCAATTATAATTCCTTAAAGTAATATTTCTTCTGGGGAAAATGCATCATAATAGGCATTTTCTTCCAAATATATAATAAAAAAGGTCCAATCTGCGTTTATCTACATCTTTTTTCAGTTCATTTTATCACCACCACCACCACTATCATCATCATCACAATGACACCAAAAAAAGATTACGTTAATAAAGAAAAGCAAGTTTTCACAAGTAAAAAGATGCCAGAAAAATGTGACTAAGAAAGTGTTTCTTGTTTGATCACCAGTGGGATCACAATGGAAAAAAAAAAAGAAAGAAAAAGAAAGAAACTCTCCTCTAAGGAATTTAACTTTGTGCTCTCAAAAATAGGCCATTTGTGAATGTCTAGCTGAACTGAACTTGGGAAATCAATCTTCATGCTACTTCAGAGTAAAGATAGGATGTAAATTTGAAAAAGTGTGTTCCTCTATGGAGTTGGCTTCTATGAGAATGAGAATGTGACAGACATGGTGCCATAGATCAGAACTCTGTCCCAATGCTGCACCTTGGAGATGTACAAAATGATGTGCACAGTGGGTATTTGGGGAGGCCTGGACATTCAATTATGTGACTTTGGGTATCATGCCAAAAATATTGTCAGTGCAACTTCAAAGGGGTTGCTGCATGGTCATTGTGGCAGTGACCTGGATAGATAGTGTCTGAGAGACGGTGATGGACAAGGGCAAGAGAGAGGCAATGTACAGCAGGACCTCAAGTAATTCAGTGGCATTGTGGTCTGAGGCCAGGACCCTCTTCTTTTAAATTTTCCAGTCCAGGTACTTTTGTGAGATTCAATGGAGAGTGCAAGGAACACAAGTTGTGCCCAGCATTGGGACCTCTGCAACCTTGAGTAAGTAGGTCGTCAGAACTGTATTTTCTTTAATATAAAAAAATAGAGAATATTGGCATTTGTTTCTCCTTGAATATTGCAGGGCAGGTAATTCCTGTCAAAACTCATAACAACAGTTTAATTAGCTTCCTGTTATGTGCTCATATACATTTTATGTACAGTGCTTGCAAAAACCTTTTTAGATAAGTTTCCTCTTGATGTTCTTGAATGTCTTTATGTATCTATTATAATACTTAGTATGTCAGTATCATAGTTATTTAATCATACTTTTGTGCATTCAACAAATAAGTATTGTTTACCTAGTATGTGTCAAACACTGCTCTTGGTGTTGGGAAAAAAATACAAGAAATAAGGCCCCTACTGTCTAAAAAGTTAACATACTAAATCAGAGACATCTTGAAGACAGGGACCATAAACTATGCATCTCCTTATTCTCAGATTCCCAGAGATAGGATAAGGTCACCGACATCTGTTTTTCAGTGACTTAGTGCTTTGCTAAGCATTTCTATATTGTTTTAGTTAGGATTCTTAACTTACAACAAGGCAGTTTTAGCAGGACGGCATTGTATTGGAAGGACTGGGCCTCAGGACAGCCCTTGTGACATAGGGGCTGGAACTAGGGAAACTCAGTAACTCTCCAGCCATATTTTTTTTTATTACTTTATTCTCTCCTACAGTCTTTCCCTACTTGAGGAGGCATTTTTAACCAGCATCCTTAGATTTGTCCTTCCAGTCTCATGATCTCATAAGCAAAGAGATATGCACTCTAGCTGTGGTTGTAAAAAATTCTTGGAAAGGACTCTGACTGTCCTGACATGGGGCAAACATCCATCCTTGAGAATTTACCAGGGACATAGGGTTACTATAATTGGTCCATGTTGGATCTAGTGATCATTCCTAGGTCAGCACAAAGGGCTGACTCCCAGTAGAAGGCAGTAGAAGCCTGAAGTGGATAGATGTATACCAGGCAGACTAATACAGCTACCACATGTCATTCTTACAACAACTCTCATAGAGGAAAATACCATATTGCACATTTTACCCAAAACTAAATTTTGTCTCAAAGACATTCAATAAGTTATCTATAGTCACCGAGCTTATGGAGATGGGATTTAAACCCAGTTCTGACTGCTAGAAATCTGGTGCTCTTTTTTACTGTACTACACTATTTCTATCATGCTTGGAACATGAAAGCTCCTAAGAAATAGTCACTGAATAAATACATGAGCATCAAACTATATGTAGCTAGGATAATCCAAAATAATCTATGCAATTTTTACCCAGAATTTAAATTGGAATACATGTAAGCCTATGAATTTTTAGATTTGAAAATGAGAATACATAGCTAGATAGATATATAAATATGTATATCAACACACTGTGATATACTTGGGAAACTATGAATACAAAAGTACAAAAATAATTATTCAAGTTCCCATGTAAAAAGTCCTATTTTAAGTTCTTTACTTGGAGCATACTTTTTTTTAAGTTTTGAAATTGCCAAAATCAATTTTATTTTGACAAAATAAATCAGCTAAATGTGCTCTTCTGGCACATCAAGGAGAATTTTCCTACTGAAATGATTTCTAATGGTTAATTGGGTCATTTGCCATTGTCATTTGGACGGCTTTCACCCTCCTCTAAGCTTGTGTCTTGTGGTAAGTGAAATTTATATGTTAGTTCCAACTGATTGGCAGCTGTCACTTGTCAGTGGCCATATGTGAGGATCAGCAGATGCCTTAAATATCGATTGCAGAAGTTTATCTAAGGTATCTCAGTGTAAGTGCTTATAAACAGGTATGTTTCTAGGAGATACTTTACAAAAGCTCAGCTTCAGATGGCTAAGCCCAACATCATCTTACTTACAGACCTGGTGGGTTTGTTTGCAGTGAGGCAAAGACAGTGAGAGAAATGGAAACAGAGGGCCAGGAGTGGGCACTTCTTGTGGAATCTCTTCAGGCACCCAAATAAAGCTTATTTTTTCCCACTTTCCTTCAATGTACTTTATCAGAAGTCAGCCCATTTCCCATAAAAAGCCAGTCAGTGTATATTTTAGGCTTTGTGGGCCACAGAGCCTTTGTTTCAGCTACTCAATGCTGCTGTTGTAGCACAGAAACAGCTATAGACAACATGTAAACAAATAGACATAGCCATGTCCCAAAGAAAGTTAATTTACAAAAACAGGTTGGAGGGTGCCATGTTTGGCCCATAGGCCATAGTTTTTGACCCCTTAGTTATATGTAGGCTATTATTTCAAGCATAGCATCTGTAAGCATTTATTGAACTACACCTAAGTGCAATGCTCTGTATTAGATTCAGAAAAGAATATGATGTCAGTAGCTTTGAAACCTATAAATGTAATTGAAAGACTGGAAAAAAGAGCACAGTGTTTTGTGATGATTGCAAATATAAAGCCTCTTAAGAGACAAGAGGAGAGACTTGCAAACTGTATAGCCATGTGATCTAGAAGAACCCGTGGTAAAAGAAGAACATAGAGAACATTACAAATGTATAGGGGATGACAAAGAATAATGGCAGAAGGGAGGAAAAGTGAGGGTGTGATTGAGGAAAAGTCATGATGCATGTATATGTGTATATATATATATAATATATATATGCACCAGCTTATTAAGCATGATTTAGAGTGATGTAGCATATATATATATACTCTCTATATATAGAGTATATATAGATATATATATATCTATATATACTCTAACTTCTACTTTCTAACACTTTGATCCAAATATTCACTGCATTCATTTGGACTATATTCAATTGCTTTCCAACTAGTCTTCCTACATCCAAGTTTCTACCCTCCAATCCAAACTCCTTACATCTTATACATTCATCTTTTAGCTCACATCATGTCCCTTCTGTTTCCAGACAGCCACAGCCCCTGATTGCTTAAAATTAAAACCTGAACTCATTAATTTAACACTCAAGGCCCTACACAATCTGACCCCAAATTTCCTCCTGTTGTTTAAGATGCTAGTCATGACTTTTCCTCAATCACACCCTCACTTTTCCTCCCTTCTGCCATTATTCTTTGTTATCCCCTATACATTTGTAATATTCTCTATGTTCTTCTTTTACCACTGGTTCTTCTAGATCACATGGCTATACAGCTTGCAAGTCTCTCCTCTTGTCTCTTAAGAGGCTTTATATTTGCAATCATCACAAAACACTGTGCTCTTTTTTCCAGTCTTTCAATTACATTTATAGGTTTCAAAGCTACTGACATCATATTCTTTTCTGAATCTAATACAGAGCATTGCACTTAGGTAGTAGTTCAATAAATGCTTACAGATGCTATGCTTGAAATAATAACCTACATATAACTAAGGAGTCAAAAACTATGGCCTATGTTTTTGACCTATATATGCTACATCACTATGTATGCTACATCACTCTAAATCATGCTTATATATGCTACATCACTTATATATGCTACATGCTTATCACTTATATGCTACATATATAAGTGATGCTACATCACTTATATATGCTACATGCTTATATATGCTACATCACTCTAAATCATGCTTAATAAGCTGGTGCATATATATATATATATATATATATATATATATATATATGCGTCATGACTTTTCCTCAATCACACCCTTACTTTTCCTCCCTTCTGCCATTATTCTTTGTCATCCCCTATACATTTGTAATATTCTCTATGTTCTTCTTTTACCACCTGTTCTTATAGATCAAATGATTTATGTGTATATATATATATATTTCTATATATATATTTTAAGTTCTGGGATACATGTGTAGAATGTGCAGGTTTGTTACATAGGTATACATGTGCCATGGTGGTTTGCTGCACCTATCAACCCATCACCTAGGTTTGAAGCCCCACATGCATTAGCTATTTGTCCTGATGCTCTTTCTCCCCTTGTCCCTACCCCTGACAGGCCCCGGTGTATGTTGTTCCTTCCCTGTGTCCATGTGTTCTCATTGTTCAGCTGCCAGTTATGAGTGAGAACATGTGGTATTTGGTTTTATGTTCCTGTGTTAGTTTGCTGAGGATGATGGCTTCCAGCTTCATCCATGTCCCTGCAAAGGACATAATTTCATTCTTTTTTGAGGCTGCACAGTATTCTGTGGTGTATATGTACCACATTTTCTTTATCCAGTCTATCATTGATGGGCATTTGGGTTGGTTCCATGTCTTTGCTATAGTGAATAGTGCTGCAAGGAACATACATGCGCATGTATTTTTATAATAGAATGATTGAAATTCCTTTGGGTATATACCCAGTAATGGGATTGCTGAGTCAAATGGTATTTATGGTTCTCGATCTTTGAGGAAATGCCACACTGTCTTCCACAATGGTTGAAGTAATTTATATTCCTACCAACAGTGTAAAAGGACTCTTATTTCTCCACAGCCTCACCAGCATCTGTTGTTTCATGACTTTTTAATAATCGCCATTCGGACTGATGTGACAAATAGATCCCATTTGTCAATTTTAGCTTTTGTTGCAATTGCTTTTTGGTATTTCATGGTAAAATATTTGCCCATGCCTGTGCTCTGAATGGTATCGCCCAGGTTTTCTTCTAGGGTTTTTATGGTTTTGGGTTTTATATTTAAGTATTTAATTCATCTTGAGTTAATTTTTTATAAGGTGTAAGGAGGGGGTCCAGTTTTAATTTTTGCATAGGGTTAGCCAGTTTTCCCAGCACTATCTACTATATAGGGATTCCTTTCCCCATTGCTTGTTTTTGTCAGGCTTGTTGAATATCAGATTTTTTAAATAGAAAATGAAAAACAAAACTAAATGAATATGAGAGTTACCTAAGCATTAGAATGATTGAATAATTCTAAGGGGGTCAAGGAAAGAGAGAAGCCATGGAATAATTTTAGAGGTCGAGGCTGGATAACTAGAAGAAAATATACATATTGAAAGAAATAGAAAAGTCAGGATGTAAAGGCAATGTTAAGAGAAATGTGGCAATTTAACCTTAAATATATGATACAAAATGAGAAGGAAGAAAAGGCTGGGTCCAATGGCATGATGCATTTTCCTCATGTTAAAAGTTTATCATTTAGAGTTACATAATGGGCATATGAAACTGAAATTGCCTAACTCTTTTATATCAAATTACCAGATGACTTATAATAGTAGACTAGCAATTATACTACCAATCTTATTGGACCAGACATCAGCCTCAAAGAATAGAAATGTTCTTTTTTAAGAGAAAGTATATAGAAGAACAGATGTGATAGGGTATATTGGAAGTACAGTTAAGTGATGATTTTCATGTAATATATTTTATTAAATGTCAGTGATCATTGTTTCAGAGATTAATGGTTATCTCCTGGTTTAAATTACAGTACATTTCATTACTGATAGTGATCAAATGATGTAAAATTGTAAAAGCTACATCACTCTAAATCATGCTTAATAAACTGGTGCATATGTTTTGATAAAGAACAAAAAAAAATCCCTGCTAAATCATGCATCTCTCAATTACTGGCTAACATGGGAATAAAATTCTAGGTTACATTTTCAGAATGTATGTTTTTAATTAGAGATCATTGATAATGCCATTTGGTAATCAAATTTAATTCTAAATTGAAAATCAAGGACACGTTTTTTTCAAGTGAAAAAAGGGCACTGGTTAATGAAGAACAAGATAAAAAAATGACATCTTAAATGCTTTAACTGATTAATAATTTATAGCATTTTAAATAGGATATGTTTTTCTAAAAGGTTTGGACAATATTCAAGATGTTGTAAAAATTAATTCTAAGATTACTTCTTAGTGGTCTTTATGTGAACGAACCCCAGTAATATCTGTAATTTATAGAGTGAAATTTTACTACGGGTCAGTTTAATAAATAGCCATTTTTCCCAGAATCTCAGAGAATACAGGGTTTGAGGGGCATGAGAGAAGGAATGTACCCATCCTCCAGTTTTTTCTGTTTGGTCTGTTACTATTCAGATACACAGAAAAGGGGGATATACATGGGAGAGGTAAAGAATTTTACTTTGCATCTCAGAATCAGCAAATAATGTAATGATGATGACAAGAGTGCCGAATTTTGTTCATAATTCAATAAATTCTGGAGAATGAAATGAAATCTCCAAAAATCAATGAATGGAAAAATGGAAATAGGAATGGAAAAAGGAAATAGGACAAAAATAACGTGGTAAAAATTCTTCTCACTTGAATGACTAAAAGACACCAATTCAGTGTTGACTCTTTTTCATGCATATAAAGAGAAAGAGGAAATTTGATTCATCAATATTTGTCTTATGTAGAATTTGCAGAGTTTGAAACAAAATCTATTTTTTAAGGGCTGAGTGTATGGAGGTGTGATTCAGGGAGGAGACTCCAAAAGCCACTTGAAGTAAAAAAAGCTCAAGTGTCCTCACAGAAGGACACCTCACTGAAATTGAGGTATTTTTGTTTTGTTTTGTTTTGAGCATTGTAATGAATTTGGATACTTGTGTTTTGGGGTTGCAATTGTAGTTGTGTTAATTGCACTGTGCAATAGGGGTGGAAACTTTAAAGTACTCAAGGAAAATACAGAGGGTTGGAGCAAGAGATTAAATACTGTGTAAGTGAAAAGGATATAGAAGAAAAAGAAAGTCCATGATTAAGTAGAGATTTCAGTCTAAAAGAAAATAGAAGTATTTAATATGAATTTAAGTAAAAATTCTTCTGCAATTCTGCAATTAAAAAGACTATTAAAATGACAACATGCTTGGTGAATTAGGTTTCTTGTAAGTTTTCCCTTCAGGTTGGTGTGGGGCCTAGTAGGGGTCACAGAGTATTCATGAGTGAATGGATGATAAATATGAGTTGCAATAAATATCTGTCTTTGTTCTCTTGAAATAATTTATGGAAAAACCAAAACATCTTACTGAATCAAAAATTCAGGCATGGAATGATAAACCAAATATGTGTGGTCCCAATTCTCCCTGTCAAAATGAAATTGCACCACTCAACACACAAACACCTCATAATGCAAGTACCGCATTTGGTAATTCATATTATTTAGTACATAAGAGGTTTCGTCCTTTTTAGATTATCCTGCCCCTAATTCCTAATGAGAAGGAAGCTTCTACATTTAGGCAAGTGAGGGAAGGTTTAGAAAATTATCAACACTGATCCTTAAAAAGACTCTTCCAAAGGCAGCTCCTAACTTCTCTCTTTTTTTCATTTAAGCTTTTAAATTAATTCTTACTCAGCTCAGTTCGATCCTTAAGCCAGCCCTATGTACAGTTCAGCCAGTGAGGTTTCAGTATAACTTAGTAAAATGTCTCTTTTTCTGAGCCAAAAATGTAGCCAGTTTAGGAACAGTGTAAATTATTAATCATAATTGTGAGCTCCAACTGCTAAGCCATGGCCTGAAGTTGTGATTTTACAGCAGGTAGGCTAGCAGAAGCAAAAAGTTTCTCAAGTCAATCCTGAAAGATTTTTGCTTTTACCAAGTACCTGCTGAATTTGTTGTGGTGTTTTGACTTTGGGGAACATTCAAAGCCAAAAAATTCATTAGCTAAAATAGAAACTGATCAAACAGAAATGGATAATAAGTCTTTACTGACAGATACGAGATGGAGAAAAGGCAAGAACAGAAAACATAAATGAAGAGAGGAAATTAACTAATGATTTATCTGGTTGAGAAAAATAGAATAGGAAAGGCAGGAATAAGGAGGGCAAAAAAAACCTCTGGAAACAAGTCCTACACTGAAAGATGGTCAAGAAAAATAGTATTTTCCACAGGCACCAACTGAAAAGTCCTGTGGAGGTGACAGTATAAGTATAAATAATTACACTGTAAATCCCCTCAGAGAATCCTAAGCAGCCCCACCATAGACTTCAGTGGGAGTCTTGAATGAAGTTTGTATTCTAAGATGTAGTCAACCAAGTTTTCTGAGTTTACTATGAGGCATAACCCTATTAAAGTGTATATGTATATTGGTGGAAGTTTTTCAAATGCCAAAAGGATAGTGGTGATGGCATAGCCAAATTTGTGCCCCTGTAGCAGCTGGCCATCCTCACTTTGGCTTTTATTACTGATTCAGGATTCTTGTTGGCCATATTGCGGTTGAACAGTAGGCAATGGCCCTAGAGATGTGGACACCAGGAGCCTCAAGCAACACACTCAGAACAGAGGATTGAATAACCTTGGGAGGAGAGCAAAAAAATTGCACATTTCATATCCTAACCAGAAAAACAGTCCCTGTTTTAAAGTATAAGCAATTTTACTCATGCTAGCCCAGTTTATCAAACATTGTAAGAGTGATGTCTGATGAACTCAAATCATGTTCAGTTTCTTGAATTTTTCCTGGAGAGTAATTTGGATAAGCATCAAATTAAGTGCAGCTTCATTAATAACTGCAGCAGCCACTGTGGTCTCTAGGGTAGTTACACTAAATGTATTTACATATAAAAGTGATTATTCTTTAGTCTCTATGGAGATATGGAAATGTACATAGCTAATTCCAACTATTAAGACCTGCTCTGGATGGAGGTAGTGGGATACTGAACTGTTATATAACTCAGAAGGAAACTTGGAATTATGTTTCAGTGTTGACAAGTAAATGCTCCTGCTATTCCAAATTTGATAATATCTTTAGCAAATGTGGCATTAATTACTAAAATATGCTGTCTTGTAACTTGAACAATGGAAGACATCACTCTATCTTTTTTGCAGTCCCCAACTCATTTTACTTAGGAAGCAGCAAAGTGAAAAATGACATAAGTGATTAGGAATGTAAGTAACTAGCCCTTGAATACAAGTGGCCTTTTTCTGTTGAGAAAGGAGTTCATTATTTGCTGCTGTTCAAAGAATGACATGAAGCCAATAATGCACTTTGTACAATTTTTCAATCACTCCTTACCAAGTGTACAGTTTCTGTGTGTGATCCAGTTATAAATGACTGTCAGAGTAAAGTTCTATTTTGAAATTTATTGAATGTGACAAATATTTTTATTTTTCTAATTCACACTCTTTTCCAATTTTCTAACCTTTGATTTGGAGTTCTAAACAAATGAAGACATCCAACTCAGTAGCATTTTCTACTGCTCCATGAAAACTGATGCTTCATATAAAAAATGCTACTATTAATAGATTTTAATAAATGTAAAACATTACTAATGCTTTATGTAATTCTCTAGTTCCTTTCCAAGACATGCCTTTTGACCTTTGGAATAGTAAATCCTATACCACTCTGTTTCTTAAATCTCGGGGCTATTTTATTTCAACTTATTTTTTGAGTCTGTGACATCTTTCTGAATTTTGCTTTTTCACCAAACTAGGAGTATACATCATGTATTATTTTGTCCATTGACACAATCAGGTTGGCCAAGCTACTTTTTTTGCAATGGGTAAGAAATAAGTTTTACCATCCAAAAAGTAAGGGTGTAGCTTAGATTTTAAAAATATAATATACCATATCAAGTTCTGGTAATTTTTAATGTTCCTTTTGTTTTCTTCATAATATATGAGAATTGTGTGGAGCCATTTTTAGTAAAGGAGGAAAAAAGGGGCAGTTTTGCATAATGTTAGCATTTATTTAATGAGTTGTTGATCTCATCATAGGTTTGGTGTACATTGATCATGGTTAGATCCCACTGATAAAACAGGTATTGTAAACAGAGGGAGAATAATGTTATTTAACTACTTCTATAATATTAATAGCTACTGAGCATATAGGTTTTCAAACAAGAAAATTAGCACATATAGGTTTGTCACTCTAGAGAAAAAAATATCAAATGCACTATTGTCTTCAAGCAAAAATAGGTATTTATGTGTACACACATATACATTGCATGTGTGCATTCACACATATACATATTGAAATTAACAGTGATTTCAAAGTTATATTTCAATAGATTAATGATAGGAAAAGATATTAACCAGAGGGCAAAGAGTAGAAAATGTTGTGGGAAAATTGAATAAAGAGAAATGTCAAGCACATCCTGTGATAAATGTTCAGCATCGTACTGAGGTTCTGCCTAGTTTAGTGAATATGGTATCTTGACCCTGATTCCTAGGCAAATTTTATTTATCATATTTTGATATTTGATTTCTTTCATTAGAATTTTACCATTTGTATGTATAGAGATCTTATACATGTTCGTTAGATTTATACCTGAGTATTTATTTTTGAGTGCCATTTTAAATGGTAATTTTTAAAAAAAACTCAAATTCTAGTTTTTCATTGCTCTTGTAGTAATACAATAACAACTGACTTTTGTATATTAACCTGTAACCTGAAACATTGCTATTCTTGATTAATTTCAGGATTTCTTTCTTTTTTGTCAATTCTTTGGGATTTTCTACATAGACAAAAATGTCATCTGCAAATAAAAGCAGTTTTAGGTCTTTCTTCCTTCCCATTGTGTATACTTTTTATTCCCTTTCCTTGTCTTTATCACGAACTAGTACTTCCAGCCCAATATTGAATAAAACTGGTAAGACAGGACAGCCTAGCCTTGTTCCCAATCTTAGCAAAAAGCTCTCAGTTTCTCACTACTAAGTATGTTGTTAGGTGTAGACTTCGTAGATGTTCTCTATAAAGTTGAACAAGTATCTTTTTAGTCCTAGTTTGTTGACAGTTTTATCATAAATACATATTAGATTTTGTCAAATGTTTTTATCTACATTAATTTATTGAGCATGTAATTTTGTTCTTTAGCTTGTTGATGTAGTAGATTATATTAACTGGTTTTCAAATGTTGAACCAGTCTTGTCTACCTAAAATAAATCCCTCTAGTTTGGAAAAAAAAAAAATATATATATATATATGGATTTGATGGGCTAATATTTTATTGAGGACTTTGTATTTTGTATCTACTTTCATGAGAGATATTGGTCTGCAGTTCCACCTCCCCCTCCCCCCTTCCTTCTTCTCTTTCTTCTCCTCCCACTCCTCCATCTCCTTCTTTTTCTCTGTTTCCTTCTGATCTCGAATTCCTGGGCTCAAGTAATCCTCCTGCATCAGCCTCCTTAAATGATGAAATCACCAGTGATCCCATCTGGCCTTGGTGCTTTCTTATTTGGGAGGTTATTAATTTTTATTTGATTTCCTTAAGATATATAGGATAATTCTCCTTGTATGAGTGTTGGTGGATGTGCCTTTCAAATAATTGGTTTGTTTTATCTAAGTTATCAAATTTGTGAGCATTGACCCCTTCATAATAATCTTTTTATTATCCTCTTAATGTTTATAGGATCAGTTTTGCCAACTTCTCTTGTATTTGTGATTTTGGCAATTTATGTTTTCTTTTTTTCTCTTGGTTAGCCTGGCTAGAGGTTTATCACTTTCACTGGTCTTTTCAAATAAGCGCTTTTGATTTCATTGATTTTCTCTTTCAATTTCCTGTTTTCAATTTCATTGATTTCCACTCTAATTTTTATTTTTTAAATGTTGCTTGCTTTAGGCTTGTAATGATCTTATCTAGTTTTCTAAGGTGGTAGCTTAGATTATTGATTTTAGAACTTTCTTTTTTAATATGTGCATTTAATACTATACATTTTCCTCTGAGCATAGCTTTCACTGTATACCACAAGATTTGGTATGTTTTATTTGTTATGAAAAGAAAAAGAAACTTAGACAAATTAATTTTAACAGAGTTTAACTGAGCAAAGAATGATTCACCATCAGGAAGCCTCCAAAGCCACACTAGGCTCACAGAGACTCCAGTACAGCAGCATGGTGGAAGAAGATTTACGGACAGAAAAAGAAAAGGGATGTACAGAAAATGGAAGTTAGGTATAGAAACAAATGAATTGGTTACAGCTTGGCGTTTGCTTTATTTCAACATGGTTTGAACGGTTGGTCACTCACCTTTAATTGTCCAAAAGTGAGTAATTGGCACAGAGTAGGTTATAGTCTGTTTACACATTCAGTTAGGCTTCATTTCACTATATATGGGTAAATCTTTAAACCAAACTTAAAATGTGTAAGAAGGCAGCTTTAGGCTAAACTTGATTTAGCATGTTATAACTTTCATTTAATTCAAAATATTTTAAATTTCTCTTGAGTCTCTTATTGACTCATGTGTTATATAGGAGTGTATTAGTCCATTCTCACATTGCTAATAAAGACATGCCCAAGTCTGGGTAATTTATAGGGGAAAGAGGTTTAATTGACTCACAGTTAAGCATGGCTGGAATGGCCTTAGGAAACTTACAATCATGGTGGAAGGGGAAGCAAACACATCCTTCTTCACAAGGCAGCAGGAGAGAGAAGTGCTGAGCAAAGAGGGAAAAGCCCTTTAAAAAACCATTAGATCTCCTCAGAACTCACTCACTATCACAAAAACAGCATAAGGGTAACCGCCCCATGATTCAACTACCTCCCAATGGGTCCCTCCCATGATGCATGGGTATCATGGGAACTACAATTCAAGAACAGATTTGGGTTGGGACACAGCCAAACCATATCAAGGAGTGTGTTATTTAATATCCAAGTATTTGGGGATTAACGATCTTTACATTACTCATTTCTAGTTTAATTCTTTTATAGTCTGAGAATACAATTTGTATAATTCCTGTTATTTTTTAAATTTGTTAAAGTGTGTCTTATGGTCAAGATTGTTTTACATCTCGATGAAGATTCTATGTGACCTTGAAAAAATCTGGTCTGCTGTTTTTGGATGCAGGATTCTACAAATGTTGATTACAGCAAGTATATTGATAGTGCTATTTGAGTCAATTATATCCTTATTGATTTTCTGCCTGCCTAATGTATCAATTTCTGAAAGAGGGGTCTTAAAGTCTCCAACTATAATAGTGGGTTTGTTTGTTTCTGTTGCAGTTCTATCAATTTTTGTTTCACATATTTTGATGAGCTCTTGTTAGGTAGGTTCATATATACATTTATGATTATGTTTTCACAGAGAATTGAACTCTTCATCATGATGGAATACTTCTCTTTTTCCCTGATAATTTTACTTGTTCTGAAATCTGCTTTAAGATTAATAGGTATTCCTGATTTTTTTATTAATGTAAATGTTAGTATTTTGCATCTATCTTCACCTCTTTACTTTGAACTTCTCTGATTTTTACAGTTAGTTTTCTTGTAGCCAGAATTTAGTTGGGTCTTATTTTATTAATCTACTCTGACAATGTCTGCTTTTTAATTGGTGTATTTAGAAAATTCACATTTAAAGTGATTAATGATATAGTTGAATTAATATCTACCATGTGTATAATTGCTTTCTATTTTTGCGGTTTTTTTTCCTGGTAGTTTTTCTTTTTTTTCCTTTCCTGGTTTTATTTGAGCATTTTTGTATTGGTTTATTTTATCTCCTCCCTTAATATATCACCTTTTCTTCATTTTCACATTTGATAGTGATTGTACTAGAGTTCACAATATCCTTTTTTTTTTTTTTTTTTTGAGTCAGAGTCTCACTCTGTCGCCCAGGCTGGAGTACAGTGGCATGATCTTGGCTCATTGCAACCTCCCCCTCCCAGGTTCAAGTGATACTCCGACCTCAGCTTCCTGAGTAGCTGGGATTACAGGCACCCACCATCATACCTGGCTAATTTTTGTATTTTTAGTAGAGATGGGGTTTCACCATGTTGGCCAGGCTGGTCTTACACTCCTGATCTCAGGTGATCTGCCTGCCTCGGACTCCCAAAGTGCTGGGATTACAGGTATGAGCCACCATGTATACCCACAATATACATTTTTAATTTATCTAAGTCCACCTGCACTACTTCATTCATACCTATAGCATAGTATTCCCAATTTCTTCTTCCTTTCAATGACGTCGATATTATTTGTTTTATTTTTTCACATTCTATAATCACTCAATGCATTGTTACTATTATCACTTTAAGCCAATATTTGCCTTTTAGATCTACTAAGAATAAGAAAAAAATCTTATTTTTATACCTTCTCTCACACTCTTCCTTTCTTTATGTATATCTAGTTTCTGAGCTGTATTTTTTCTCTCCCTGAACAATTTATTTGTTCTTTTTTTAGTATTTCCTAAACTGAAATGATAGAAATCGAAGCAAAAATGTTATGAGAGGTAAATTTTTAATGACAATGACCTGGTTCCAAAACCTTGTAGAAGATAATTCTCTTTAAAGGGAACTTGGGTTCCTTAATTTAGTTTCAGGAACTTAAAAAATCTAACCAGGGTAAATAGGTTATTGAATGTAAGAGTAGCGTCTTGTTTAGTGGTCTGGTTCAGCTTTGCTTCTTACCTCCTGCCTGTTGCAAAGGCATTTTGGAATTTCTCTTGGGTTTGATTATTTGACAAGAGTGAGATGATATACTTCAAACATTCAGTCTGTCAGACTTAGTCTAACATAAATAATAAAAAATGACTCAATGAAAAATAAGATGTATTAATTTCCTATTGCTGCTCTAAGAAATGGACATAATTTTAGTGGCTTAAAACAATGCAAATATAGCAGGCTATCTTACAAGTCTGGAGGTAAGAAGTCTGAAAAGCATCTCATTGGCTAAAATGAAGATGCCGCTAGAGCTGTGTTCCCTTTTGGAGACTCTAGGGGAGAAAATATTATCTTGACTTTTCCAGTTCCTAGAGGCCTCCCTTATTTCTTGACTCATAGCCTCTTACAGTTTCAAAGCCAACAAGAGCTGGGTTAGTCTTTATCAAATTTATATTACTCTGATATTGACTCTTCTTCTACCCCTAACTTCTACCCTTAAGAACCCTTGTAATTACATTGGGCCCACCCAAATAACACAAAATACTCTCCCCATTTTAAGGCTAATTAGCAGCCTTCATTCTGTCTACAGCCTATTTCCCTCGTGCCACGTAATATAACATATTCACATGTTCTGAGGATTAGGACATGAATATCTTTGCAGAACCCATTATTCTGCCTACCTTTTAGGTCGTCCAGATATAATTTTCATGTAATGTAAAGGTTAAGTGTGGAGTATGGGGGCTGTGAAGTACTAGGTAAGGATTAGCCTAGCACCCAATCTCTTTTTCCTCCTCATTGAAACTTGATGGTTGATTGGCTAGAGGTATTTATGTAAAGGAAGGAGCCAAGGATTTACGGGGATTCTGGCTTGGCTGGCAGAATGCATGGAAGTTCTAATCATGGAGAGGAGGAGGCTCTTAGGAGTTGATTGAAGCAGGTGAAGAACTCAGTTTGACATTAAACTCGAATTACCAAATGGATGTTTCTTATATAGTTAAATAGGAGCATGAGGTTTAGTAGAGAGAAATATGTGCTGAAGATAAAACTTAGGAGTTGTTCACATATAGTAGGTAATTAAAATAGGAATAGTAGCTAAAATCTTCCTAGGAGTACTTGCATAATAAAAAATAAAAGGCGAGGGCCTGACCTAGAAATCTAAAAGTGAACATTAATCAGCTAGGCTCAGACTGATTTTTCTGTGAAGAAGACTGAGAAATAGTGGACAGACAGGTAGGGCAACACTAAGAGGATGATGTCATGAAGCCTCAGGAAGAAAGTATCTCTAGAAGATGGACACATTCTGAAGCACTAAATGACAGAGAAAGCCAATTAAGCTAAGATCTGAAAAGAAGCAGTTGACTTTCACCGTGAACAGATAATCTTGACATGCATTGGACCAGTGCTTTGGAGACAGCAGTAGCCCCATTCAAGTGTTTTAAGAAGGGAAATGGAGGTAAGTAGCTAACTGGAGAGTACTGAGGTGGTATTCAAAGGGGCCAAGGGGAGAGCATGAGAAAAACCTGAGCACTTGATGTTATGATAGAAGCCATCAGAGGGGCTGTTGTTGAGGGTACAGGGCAGGGGCAGGGGTGGTGCTGATGAAACTTTTCCACCTCAGATCATCAGGCATCAGATTCTCAGAAGGAGCATGCAACCTAGATCCCTTACATGCATAGTTCACAATAGGGTTCTCATTCCTATGAGAATCTAATGCTGCCATTGATCTGACAGGAGGCAGAACTCAAGCAGTAATGCTGGCTTGCCAGCCGCTCACGTCCTGCTGTGAAGCCTGGTTCCTAATAGACCACAGATGGGTATCGATCCATGGCATGGGAATTAGGGACCCCTGGGTTAGAGTGATTTGTGAGAAATAAGTTTAAAGTAGCTGTCCATGATAAGAAAGAGGCAAATCTTTTTACAGTGTTTGACAGCTAAGTCTAGCCACATTCTAGTGTACTGAGAATGGAAATAGAAGTAAGTAGCTAATTGGAGGGCAACAGGATGATATCCAAAGTGGGTAAGACTAGCAAATAAATGTAGCAAATAAACTTTTACATTCTGATCTATTTTTTCTTGAAGATTGCAATCTCCTTTGGCAACTTGATTCATAAAGACATTGCAGTAGTCTTACTTCTAAAGTGGCTCCCAATGACCCCCAATTCCTGACATTCATACCTTGTGTAATCCTCTCACCTTAAATGTGGGATGGACTTGATGACTGGCTTCTACCAAGTAGAATATACCAAAAGTGATCGATGTCACTTTTGATATTAGGTTATGAAAACTGTGATTCCATGTTGAAGGCACTTTCTCTTCCTTATTCACTTGCTCATTCTGATAAAAACCAGTTGCCATGTTGTGATCTACCCAATGGAGAGATCTATGTGGCAAGGCACCAAGGAGGGAGGCCTCTGGCTAATAGCTGTAGAGAAAGTGAGGCTCTAAATACAGCAGCTCATGAGAAACTGAATCTTGGCAACAGCCAGGTGAGCAAGCTTGTAAATGAATCTTGCTCCCAGTTGAAGTTTGAGATGATGAGAGCTCTAGCCAGCTCCTAGATTGTAGCCTTGTGAGAGAGTCAGAGCACAGGACCCAGCTAAACTGTGCTAGGATTCCTGACGTACTGTGACATAATGAATACTGTTGTTTTAAATCACTAAGTTTTTTGTTATTTACACAAATTTATGGGGTATATGTAAAATTTTGTTACATGTATATAACGTATAGTGGTCAAGTTAGGGCATTTAGGGTTTCCATCATCTGAGTACAGTACATTTTTGTTAGCTATAGTCGCTAGGTTTTCAGGTAGTGTGTTACACAGCTCTAAATAATGAATGCAAATATCATGTTCTCTCTTAGGAATTTTTCTTTTATTATTATCAATAGAGAGCAAGGTGTAAGCTAGGTGCATGGTGAACATGATGGTTAGTAGTAGGTGTCCACTTGACTGGATTGAGGGATGCCTAGATGGCTGCTAAAGTATTGTTTCTGGGTATGTTTGTGAGGGATTTGCCAGGAAAGATTGACACGTAAGTCATTGGACTGGGAGAGGACCAACCAGCTTCAATGTGTGTGGGCACCATCCAATTGGCTACCAGCATGGCTAAAACAAAGCAGACAGAAGAAGAAGAGAGAAGCCGTTTGCTAGTCCTCTGGCGGTCTCTCTTGTCCAGAGCTAAGTGCTTGCTTTCTCTCCTCCTGCCCTTGCACATTAGACTTTAGGCTGTTCAGCCTTTGGACTCTAGGCTTTCACCAGTGGCCTCCCAGGGGCTCTTGGGACTTCAGCTTCAGACTGAGGGCTGCAATCTTGGCTTCCCTGGTTCCAAGGCTTTTGGACTTGGACTGAGCACACTACTGGCTTCTCTCTTTTAGCTTATAGACAGCCTGTTATGGGACTTTGCTGTCTTACCATGTGAGCCCATTCTCCCTAATGAACTTCCATATATACGTACATATATCCTATTAGTTTTGTCCCTGTGGAGAGCGCTGACTAATACAGTGAGATTAGGAGGTAGTTTCTAAATAAAAATAATCTCAACTAAAGGTAAGTGCTTCAGGTGATTAATGCAAGTCTTCTTTGGGGCTTGGGAAGATTAACCATCAGTGTTATTCTCCAATCTTCAAGTGAGATTTATGTTGAACAAGTGGTCTATATGATTCTTTGCTATCAGTAAAATGAAGAATATCTGACTCTTAGGGTAAATCTCATCCAAGGCCTCTTGTTCTCAACTGACGACTCAAAGAAGATTTATGTAAAGCAAGTTTTATCCTAATGGAAACAAAGGGATTAAGCACTAGACTCACGGAAACAATTTTTATACGTGAAGCCTGAAATATAGAAAGTTCTTCCTCTGAAAAAACAAAGGCTCACTATATTCTTGACCATATCATAGGGAACATTATTGCTTCATACAATAATGAATGGCTTTCCTTTTCCTTCAAATCCAAGATGGGCATATCCTCCAAAAGAAGACACAGTGAACGGAAGATGAAATCAGTCTCACCAGGTCTCATGCTTATTTCAGTTTTATAAGGTGAAGAGTAAGCGATATTTAAATGAAAAAAAATTATCAGGGGCCATAAATAAGGTGGCTCTATGGTTGCAGAAAGCACTGAGCAGCTTAGCTCATTGCTATTAAGAATTTACAAGATAGACTGGATATGTCAGGGAGATTTATCCCTTTGAAAAAGTAGAAGGATATTTAGGGGCTGTGTTTTTCAGATAAGAAAGCTGAAGGGACCAGTTCTTTATACTCTTGTTACATACTACTCTGATCTGTATCCCAGGTTGAAAATGTTGAGTCAGGTAGTTTAGGCTCATTTGTTCTATTTACTGAGCATCTACCTTGTGCCAGATTCTGTGCCACAAAACAGGTACTTATGTGTGAACATAACACATTTCCGAATTAAACTAAAAAAGGGACTGTATAGCTAAATGAGTTTCAACCAGCAGCTAATACAAGCCAACCAGTGCAAAATATGAAACACAATTACCTAGCACGTAAAATATATATACCATTAATCCCTACTCTCTAGGCTGTTGTTGAAGACCTCATCACAGAATGGCTGGCATGTTGTCTCTGTCTTGGTCTTGATAGAAATCATTCTCTTATCAGCCTGTCTTCAATTGTTTCTGCAAACATTTGCTACTTTTAGGTAGTAGTCTTGATATTCATTGCAAAAAGCACTTAGCTTCTTAATGTGACCCAGTGTTGGTTAGATATTTAAATACTTCGCAAATTTAGATTTTTTCTGCTCTGTATATTTTTAATTATTGTAACTGTTACTAGTCAGGACTATTTTTGTTATAAATAAAGGAAGACCCAATTCTAACAGATTAAGTAAAATACAAAGCAAAACAAAAACAAAGCAAAACAAAAAAATAATTCATGGTCTTCAACTGAAAAGCCCAGGAGTAGGGATAGCTTCAGATATCTGCAGTATTCAGGGCTCAGCCTCTCACTGCCTCATACTCTGCTTTGTTCTGAATTGACACAGTTCTGGATGCTTTCACAGTTCTGGATGCTTTCACAGTGGCAAGGTGGTCGTAGCACAACAGCCAGCAAACTTTTTCTGTAAAGGCCTACATAGGAATACTTCTATCATTGCAGAGACCTCTGTTCCAATGACACAACTCTGACATTGCAGTCCCAAAGCTGCCACAAATAATACATGAAAGAATGATGTACTGTATCCCCCAGGATCTTTGTTTACAAAAACATGAACTGGGCTGGCATTTGTTGACTCCGTGCCAAACCTATTTTTACATCTTCTCTCGTTCGTGTCCAGAAGGAAAAGTGATTCCTTACCCCATAGTGAAATATAAGTCATGGACCTCATACTTGCATACTAATGCCAGCATTGGAACACAAATTGATAAAACAGTATTTAGCATAAGGCAACTAGCAGATGAGGAGAGGTTCACCAAAGTGATTCTTTACACTCAGAATGGGGACAAGGCCAAGAAGAGGCTGAGATCCATGGTCACCTGCATTGTCCAATACAACTTTCTTTGTATGCTGCTAACTGCTGTCTGCCAGCCTGGTGAGATGCGTTCTATTATATTGTTATCCAAACACCTGTATGTCTAAGGATGTTTCCATTATCTCACTACATATTTTTCTATAACTACAAATAAGGCAAGACTTCTAGTGTTGTTATGTACATAGGGACTCTGGCACATGCCCATGAGCTTAACATTACTTTACAGTCTCTTGAAGCCTACATCTTTACCTAAGCCCTATATGCTCATATTTGCTGAACATATATGATCATGTGTATCAGCTGGGATATGTGTTAGCATGCAGATTTCTGTTTTTTGTTTGTTTATTTTTTTTAATAGGCCTACTGAATCTGGAGTGAATCAGAAGATTTTTTTCAGTCAGGAGAGGGCCATTTTCAACAATTGCCCTGGGTGATTATTATAATTAGGCAAGCTTGGTAAATATTACTTTAAGTAATACTGCTGTGACATCCACCATGGTCAACTTGCATTATATTCGGGGTGAAAATTTATATTTGTTCCTTTTAAATGTGATGCAAGTGTTTACATTCTCTGTTTTGTGTAGGAGAGGAGTCTTCCCAAAAGGCTGGTGTATTAAATCACCTGGAAGCTTTTAAAAATACTGATGACTAGGCTCAGACCTCCTCCAGAAACATAGTGATCAGCTAGATGACTGAAACCACAGTTATAAGAAATGGTTATACTAAATCATAAAAAAAAATTGTTCTTTACTTTTTCTTTTCAAACAGAACTTACTCAGCATTAACATAATTTAACTGAAAAAAAAAACTAGTAAAATACCTTTACCACTACAATTTTAGAAACTTCATCTAACTATTTAGGACAAGCTGTGGTAGTTGTAAGACTCAAGATAAATACACCTATCTTCATTATACAAATTCGAATTTTAAATGAGGAGCTGTCCAAATTCCTACCATTGTTTCTCATCCCCAAATTATGTCAATAATATATTTTCATAGGTTAATATTCAGTTACCATTTACTGAAAATAAGCAACAGTTTTTCCAAAAATAATTAACTTCCATTTTAAAAGTTAAGTTATAATATAAATATTCCTCAATTTTCAGTAATTAAAATTGCATAGTATTCATAGGCAGCTGTGTAGCTCTAAGGTTCTTCTTTTAGAGATAAGAATACAATTCAGAATCAAGGACACCAAGCTGAATGCCCAGGCTGAAGCCACACTCAAATTCTCATGGGAACATTGAGTAAGTTAAGTAGGATTGTCAAAAGTGTGCATATGATATAGAGGTGGGCACTATGGATAACCAAAACAAATACCTGGATTGTTCTAATTGCTTAACAGAAATAATCTCCTATAATTCTCAAAAAACCCTTCGGGTAGTACTGTTATTTTCTACACTCCTGGGTGAGGAAACACTCTGCCATAGTCATAAATTGTATAATTATTACAGCAATGATTTTATCCAAATACACACTTAGTCTCTACTCATCTGCCTCTTACAGCAGGTTTAGATAATTCACATTGGGATAAGGCAGTGGAGATTGTTAGAAATGAGGCTTAAAGATTGTTTCAGATAATTTGTCATCCTGTCCTGTCTCAAAGTTTGCATAAATTGACTTGTAGTATGCTTAACAGTGCTAGACAAGTCCTAGAAAATAACCATAACAAGATGTAGACAGGGATTCAGGCTGGTGGGCAAGAAGCTTAAAGAACAGAGCCATCAAATCACTGTGAACAGTGACACGGAGGCTGTAAGTCAGGGAGCTCTGTGCCAATGGAGGAACAAAAAGGGGGACATCCAGGTCAACCAACTCAAGGCAGGTAGGCAGCATCATCAGAAAGGCTGAGCACATGCCCAGGTGTCCAACCTGCAAAAAGAAGGTGTCAAGCAAAGCAGTGCCTCAACCCTGTCTAGATCTAGAGAGAATAAATAAGCAGATGCTGTTGTTTTTACCATCTCATGTTGAATTGGTCCTAGGAACTGAGAAAGAAGCTTAAGAGTACAGAGTGAGTTCTGTGGGGAGAATGGGGCTTACCAACTTAAAGAATTGGCTGGGCATGGTGGCTCACGCCTGTAATCCCAGCACTTTGGGAGGCCGAGGTGGGCAGATCATGAGGTCAGGAGTTTGAGACCAGCCTGGCCAACACAGTGAAACCCTGTCTCTACTAACAATACAAAAATTAGCTGGGTGCGTTGGCAGGCACCTGTAATCCCAGCTACTCTGGAGGCTGAGGCAGGAGAATCTCTTGAACCCGGGAGGCAGAGGTTGCAGTGAGCTGAGATCATGCCACTGCACTCCAGCCTGGGTGACAGAACTAGACTCCATCTCAAAAAAAAAAAAAAAAAAAATCAGGATTCTTCAGCCCTTTCTACAAACATTGGCTCTTAGGCTGACCTCTGC
Source organism: Pan paniscus (assembly GCF_029289425.2). Taxonomy (NCBI): domain Eukaryota; kingdom Metazoa; phylum Chordata; class Mammalia; order Primates; family Hominidae; genus Pan; species Pan paniscus. The sequence goes on along the minus strand of NC_073253.2, from coordinate 113,329,256 downwards.
CTAACCAACATAAGCAACTCTCTTCTAGTCCTGCCATCTATTTGATATAAAACAAAATCTGGATTTGATGCTATTAATTGAGTACAGTCAATACAGAGTAAAACTCTTGATGTAATTCATCTGTCAGTTGTAGATGGAGTTGTAGATGGATCTGCTACTTATCATTGAAACAATTGATTTTGGGAAGACTTTAGGTCAAACTTAAATTATAAGAGGTAACAGAAGAATGAAACTTCAATTTTTCTGACTTCACATGGAAGAATAAGCGTACTTACTGGTCTGCCTTCATCTAAGAAGCAATTTGTATAATAGACGAGAAAAAATATTGAAAAGGCATAAATTTATACCAGTAAAGATAGTATGATGTAGGGAGGTTATTAGTGAATGATGGATTTCCACAAATTTCTAAAAGACAGAAGTCAATGGGAGCGTTTTTATAAATCAAACATAGAGAAGGAAGTTGTAGACCAGAATACCCACAGGGACACCACAGAGAAGGGAGACAGATGATCCCCCCTTGTGGCATTCACAGAAGCTCCAGATTTGGGTTCAGATGGTGGTGGAAGAAGAGGCTAAAAACAGGGTGATTGATTGAAAGTCTATCATGAAACATATGCACTAGCGTTCCTGTCTATCTCTTGCCTCTGCCTTCCACACTAGCTTATCAGCATTTTGATATGTGCCCTCCCATTAAAAAGAAAGGCTCTTCTCTAAGGATTTCAAGTTAACTGATCAAAGAAGAATAGGGCTACTAGGATAAGAATTTCTGTCCAAAATGATGCCCTCCTTATTCTGAGATTTGGGAGGTCCCAACTTAATGAAAATCTCCTCCTCCTGTCACATAAAGCAAATCCTACAAGTCTTCAAGCTATAGCTATATACTGAGAACACTCAGTTAATCTTTCTGTCCCCCTTATTTTTAACTATAAAAGGCTAAAACCTGATGACCATATACTAAAAAAATCAGCAATATGAAAAAGAAAGACAAATAAAGACACAGCTGATCCCAGAAGAAAAAGTGAAAATTCAGATGACCAAAGAAGGAAAAGAAAAAACCATTAAAATTCTCAGAGAAACTCAAGGTCACTTTGTATCCATAACATTATAACAAGATGTTAAGAGAAAAAAAAAGAAAATAAATATAATGTGGATATTTGAAATTATTATTATTGAATAGAAGGTTTAGCAATGGTAAAGATCATTAAAAGGATATAGACCATATAATTAAAAGAAGGGACACAGAAAATGGTAAATTGTTTTAGGAATAAAAGAATCTATCTAGCAGGAGTAGAGGGACACATCATACTGCTCACCAACAGCCTTAGGAGTGAGAATTTTTAGAAATCTTCTAATATCTTCAAGGGAAAACAGGTTTGAGCCTAGAATTCTAGACATAGCTAAATTATTAATCAATATAAAAGCATAATTAAAACATTTTCAGATCTACAAGGACTCAGAAAGGATGTTTATATATTATTCCTAAGGAAGTCATTTAAGGTATATTCCAGGAAAACAAAGACAAGGAACAGAAAAGTCAGACATAGCTTACATTCAATTGTGGAACTAAACCAAGAGTTCAATAAGAGAAATTCAAGGATGATAGCAATGAATAGTGATATAGTTTGGCTCTGTGTCTCCACCCAAATCTCATGTCTAATTCTAATCCCCATGTGTTGGAGGAGGGGCCTGAGGGGAGGTGATTAAATCATGGGGGCGGATTTTTCCCCTTGCTGTTCTCAAGATAGTGAGCAAGTTCTCATTAGATCTGGTTGTTTAAAAGCACTTCCCCCTTCGTGCTCTCTATCTCCTGCCACCATGTGAAGATGTGCTTGCTTCCTCTTCACCTTCTGCCATGATTGTAAGTTTCCCGAGGCCTCCCCAGTCATGCCCCCTGTACAGCCTATGGAACTTTGAGTCAATTAGAGTCTTTTCCTTTATAAATTTTCCAGTCTCAGGTAGTTCTTTATAGCAGTGTGAGAATGGACTAATACAACTATGGTAGAAAATGATTAATTTAAATTAAAACAGAAAATCTGTGAGCTCTAAGGCAAAAAAAGTCTTCAAATATAAATAATTAAGTAAAATCTTCCAAGAGGAAGAGCTAGTAAGAGTTGTAAAATATTGTTAATGTGATGAACAAGGTATAGGCCTTCTGTCAAAAAATGAAAGGAGACAACTAGAAACTTTAGGGGAGGATGTTGGGGGAGATGCAAGCAGGAAACTGGTAAAGTTATGGTCTAAATAGGTGTGGTTAGCTTTAGCAGCACATTGAGGTCATCTAGGGAGCTGTTGAAATAGTGATGTTCACGATACACCCCAGACCAAGTACATAAAAATCTGGTTTTGGGGAACAAGGCAAACATATATATTTAAATTTCCCCCAAGTAATTCCAATGTGCAGCCAAGGTTAAGGACTAGTATTCTAAACATAAGCAAGCTAAGTTTTGATTTGGTTTTGAGGAATTGAGCAATAATGATAGAATGTAATTATTTTGACTTTGATTTTAGGAATCAAAGAGATTCTCAGAAAACAGAAATTATTATCCTTCACTTTATAGTGAACTGTGTTTACACAGTTAAAAAAGGCAAAAATTCATTTTGTTTTTAACTTTTAATCAATTTTAGATTACATTATGATAAAAATTCTATTTTAGATAGTCACTCATTTTTCAATTTACAGCTATTTACATATTTTAGAAATTTTCTTAAAACACTCTTATAAGACAGAAAATGAATATTCATATTATTGTTTGTTATGGCCCGGTATAAATTAAGAATAATGAAATGGGCAAACTTCCCTTGTCTCCCTTGCAGGGCGTGCGATGGGTATGGCTTGCTTCTTAAGTGCCCCACTACTCAAACCTCTAGGGGAGCATACAGACAGGCAGGCTGGGGTTTCAACCCCACGGCAGTGTCTACGTGTGGATGTTTACAGCTTCTGAAGCCACAGTGAGCGTGTGTTTCATGGTGGTCTTTTAGTTTAGCTGTCCGTAGGCGGCTTGTGTTAGTCAGCTGAGTTAGACCCCTGCCTTACTGCAAGGACAGAGAGCTTTCTGTATCCCAGAGTTCTTGCCTTCGTATACCAGAATAATCAGATCACATGTGGGCTTGGAGAATGAGTGCAAGGTTTTATTGAGTGGAAGTAGCTCTCAGCAGATCTCGGAGCCAGAGGGAGATGCTTTTCCCCTGGAGTCAGGCTGCTTGGCGGCCGGGCTGTCCTCCAACTATCCCGGCCAAACTCCACGGCCTTCCACCGGTGGATGGCCAGCATCTGTCTGTGTGCCCTTCTGTTGCATACTCCCCTCAACATTCTGTTGCCATTCAGCTGCTTGTGTCTTCTGCCGCCAGTGTGTTCCTCTTGACGTCAAGCCACTTGTGTGCCTGCCTCCTAGAGTCTCAGGGGGATTTTATGGGCATAGGATGGGGGCATCATGGGCCAGGGTGTTCTTTGGAAATGCAACATTTGGGCACAAAGGCAGGAGTGCCTGTCCTCACCTAGTTCCGTGGGTACAGGCCCAGGGGTGGAACCTTAGCTAGGGACCTGCCCTTCTCTTCTCAGCACTTTCCTGCCCTCTTTCCGTATCAGTAATACTCTCCTCTCACTTCATTCTGCTCCTGACCCACATGTAAAATTTCTCATAGAAACCCCAATCCAGCACAAACCAAGCACGTATAAAATAAGAGCCTTCATAATTTTTACTCTTCTTACTCCCCTTAATTTTTCCTCTTAGCACTTATTAACAGCTGACTTTATTTATGCATCTATTTTTGTCTCTCATTCTGATTTTTCTGAGAAATATTCTAAGTGAAAGGCAAAAACTAATATTTACTGCTTGTCTCAAGGGGTGGATACTGAAAAGATACTACATACCTACATATGAAATTTTTAAAAATGGAATAAACTGTATGTTCTACAAGAGTGTGAGCCATGCCTTATTCCTCTTTGTTTTTTGTTACTAATCAGAATGTTTATTGAACTGAGCTACAAATATGCACAAGTCCATGGTAGAAGTAGAACAAGACATATGGACTTTGGAGTTCTAGCTTTGAATAAATTCTCATCTTTTCATAAAGACTTTGCCATATTTCCTGCTACCAAATTTGCAATAATTTGGCAGAACTTTGCAATAGATTAACCTTGTTTCTGTAGTGACTATGAAAATGTGCAGGGACATGACCAGTCTTTGCAAGACAGACTATAGGTCTGTTCCAAGGGAGCAGTTTAGTTGATTTAGCTGATCTAAGACTTCTTAAACCTTTACATAAAAATATTCATTAATACTCTGTAATTTTCAGAGCCCTGGATAAGGTAGGAAAAAATGTAAGTCTTGTTGCCTGATTTCCAAGATATGATTGCCGACCTTACTGTATTCATTTGAGTTTCATTCAAACCATTGCCTTTCATCCAAGTTAAATATGAGATGAAGAAAAAATGTAGATAAAATACTTAAATATGGATTCATTTCATTTACATGCAAATGTATGACTCTCAAATTGTTAAAAAGTACTCATACAAGTAGGTAGCCTGTGTCAAAGTTTTATTTAACTCATTATAGTCATACAGGGACCCACAGAATGAAAACCTGATTGAAAGAGGATATGAGAAATTAAGATTTACAAGGTCAGTGGAGAAAGAAATCTGGAATAAGATTTCCTAGTATGATATGAAACACATTAATATACTACAGGGAAATAAAATTATAACCTTTAGGGGTTATCTTCTCTATCAAACAAAAAAATGACACCTGGTTAATTTTCTACAACTCAAGCTCTAACTTTACAGTTATAAGACATGTGAATCCTAATCAACTATAACTAGTAAATCAGAATTATATTCCATGAGAGAATGAGATGACCCTCAGGAAGTCTTTTTAGAAAATGTTCTAGTATAACATTATTTTAAAAATTAAAAAATCTTTTTTCCTTATTTCCAAGTTTGGGTTTTATTTGTTTCTTTCCCTGAACATATACTAGTTAATCCCTAAATGGTGTGGTTTGAAAAATGTCTTCTCATTTTAAAGGGAAGAAAATTCTTTGGGAAAAATAAAGATAATATAGAACATGAGTATTTTGGAAGAGAGGTCAAAAGTTATCTTACTTTAAGAGCAGTAGAGGTAATTTCTATTTAATTACACTTGTTTCACTCTCTAGCGGATAAAGAGATTAGTAAGACAACATTAAAAGCATTTTTAGCTTCTCAGAAGAATTGTGTTAAAAAACATATAGTGCTTCTCCTTCTTAAAAAATACAGTTGTTTATGTCTACTTCCAGGCTAGTAATCATTAATAAGAATAAAACTGCCAGGCCAGTAGAACATACTCTGTCCAAGGTGCTAGAGAGAATTAGAGAATTAAGCTGCTTCTACTTTGTGGTGTTTGCCTGAAGGTGACTTCAGTTATTTCCTTGTTGAATTCTATTATTCTGGAGTTTGGGAGGCCCAGGGCTAAGTGTTGTTGCTTCTACCTTGAAGTTCCTCTATTTGATTCTTTGTAGCTTCTACTGACATTAACAGTGCTACTTGTAGATGATCATATTCTGTTTGGTGCTGTTTTCTAATTGTTACACAACTTTAAACCATGTCTTCCTCAAAACCCTGTATTCCACTTGAGTTTATACATTTTTTCTGTCCTTAGACCTTATACAGAGCTCGACAATGGGATTCAAGTAATTTCAAGCCCGTCTTAGGGCAGGGGATCTATTCATTTGTCCTCTAATCCCCAAAGGATGAGGAAAAACAATGCTGTCCCATTTTAAGGTCAAATTTAGGAGAAATTGCAGTAGTGAAATGGTTACTAACTTTCCCTTTCCTCGTATCTCCCACTTTCTGGTGCTTCTCTTCTTTAGCCTGACACCACCAACTTCCTGTCACTCCTTTGCTCTCAAGGGTCTTTAGTGTGAACCACATGAGAATGTAAACCTCTGGATGGCTTTGGAAATACACTGTTATTTAGGCTTACTTGGATATACCACTGAATATAATTTGCATTAATATTAGGAAAAATTAATTTTCCATAGGTTTGGCAGAAGGTTTGGCTATGGAATTGAAACACAAATACCTCTTGCATACTGTCGTAAAGCAAGTCAGGTTGATGCTAACAATGTTTCTCATTCCTATCCAGATTAGTTCTGTTAAAAATGTCAATTTAGCAAAGAATATGTTGGCTGTAAAGCTGGGATGCCTAAGTTTGACTCTGAATATTGTCCATGATTCTACCATTGATTCTCCCATGTGGCCCCTGGAATGGCAGCATCAGCATCACAGGAGAACTTGTTAGCAGTGCATGTTCTCAGGCTCTACTCCAGATATTCTCCATCAGAAATTCTGCAGATTAGACCCGGTACTCTGTATTTCAACAATTTTTTTACGTGTTCTCCACACTAAAGTTTGAGAACCACTGGACTACACTATTTGCGTGAGCCGTAAGTTATTTAACTGCTTTGAGCATCAGTATCCTCACTGATAAAATGAGGTAAATAATATCTCTCCTCAGACAGTGTTCCTAAAAATTAAATGAGATAATCCATGTAGGTAACTTATGAGAGTGCTTGGCACAGATTAACAGTTTGATATTTTTTGGCCCTTGTTAGCTGTTAGACTCTGATGCTTGAGCCACTTATAATCGATTGAGTAGAGCCTAACCTGCTTGGCCACTCTTCTCAGTCCTGTCTCCTTTAAACCCTTATTCTTATAAATAGAAGAGGAGATTCTAGGGTGAATGAAATACATTTTTGGTTCAGGTAGTAGGAACACTACTAGTTGTGTATGTTTCTAAAGTCCTCTAGTTTTTATCTTCTTCCACTATGAAATTGGAGTAATATTTTATTTGTGTGCTTTTTGAGAATTAAGTGTGATCAAACCTATAAATCCTCCATCATAGGGCACATACTAGGTGTCCGACATAAAAAGCTGCTGCTTCTGCTCCTTCAGTCTCTCACCCTTTGGCTCCTTACTCTCCTTCCCTTTTCATGGCTATTATTTGCATTTTGTTCTACAGGATTCCACAGAAGGATACTGGAGGGACCCCAGGAGTCTGAAAAATAGTTATATTCTTTCTTCTCAATTCATCTAAATTAGATGCTTCCTGGAGACCCTTTCATTTAGATAAGATGATGTAATAGATATCATGTGGATGGATCAAAAACTCAGTAAGAACTTGGATAGTGTTTCTGGTTGAGGCAAACCAAATCCATTTGTATCTCAACTTCAACAATATTAATAGATGCCCTTCCTAAGATAGAGATTGTCCAGTGTAGTCAACTTGCCACTAATTGCCTAGTTGGACTCTTCAAAGAATGGTGTTTTATCTGGGACTCAGTATTAGTTTCTATTGCAGAAAGTTTTGAGATTTAGTATCATTAGTATCAGAATCAGTAGTGATCAGCAGTATTTGCCCCTTAGGCTCACGCATAGCCTCCATTTTGGCCACCAGGGCTACTATACTCATGAGCTCATTGTGCAATCACTGGGGTGGGCAATGGCACAACCTAACTGACATTAGCTGGTTGAGTCACTCTTCTGTTGTGGTTGCTCTCTAATGGGTATTAACATATGATGCAGTAATCTTCATCCTTATATGCTCTTCCACATCTGCACTAACATTTTCTTTTCCAGAAATCCTTTGCTCTAATGCACCAATCTTTTCTTCCCAGGACTCTGGCCATCCAGACAAGCCATTCACCACCATTACTCAGTAGTCCAAGTTCATTAATATTGTTAGCACGCCCAGTGAGGGTTTCTCCTCACCACTGTTCTTCAGAGGCACCTGGAATTTGCTCCCATGAACTATTCATGTGGATGATGAAATTGATTTGAATTTGGCCAGTGGAGTCTGTTCAAGCTGATTTCTATGTTCTTTTAGTATGTCCCACCATTCTTAAGCATATTCTTATTTTGTCTCAAAAAGATGTTCCAGGCTTACCTTGTACTTTCTTTGACCCAGCCCAGAAACCAGTCATTTCTAGTCATTTCTCTTAAGTAGTTCTGGTTCCTTTAAGTTGAGAATAAAATTTAGAAGCCAAAATATGGGTGTTAAGTATATATATTGCTATTAGGGTGTCACTGCTATCAGGTACTCTCATGGCACAGAGCTGTAGTATGTATATATACAATGTGTATATACACAGTGGCATTTACATACATTTTATCTCTATATATCCTATATATAGGATATATATATAGGCAATATATATAGGATATATATAGGTGATATATATAGGTGATATATATATGATATATATGATATATATAGGTGATATATATATACACGATATATAGGTATATATATGTATATATACATATATAGGTATAGATATATATACACACACATATAGAATATATATAGGTGATATATATAGGATATATATAGGTGATATATATGATATATATATATCCTCTCTCTCTATATATATATATGTATACACACACACACACATATATATACATATCCTCTCTCTCTCTCTCTATATATATATATATGTATACACACACACACACACACACACACACACACACACACACATATATACATAACCAATATTTTTCCTCTGTTCAACATTGGCCTACAGTACTCACACAGACATCCTACCAAATTCACATTGACAGATTCTTCACCCTGAGCTACTGTTTCACCATTCCTTATACAGATCTCCTTCTCGCTCTGTTTGGGCTTCAAAACCCAATGTTGAGCTTGCACAGGACATTGTATTCCTGAAGGGACTTTTTTCTTACCCTTCCTCGATTCTAATAGTCCATGCAAGGCTGACCTCCTCTGTCTGGTAGAATTCCTCTTCACTCCACTTCAGACACTCTGTGCAGGTCACTCTCTTCTCTGATGTCCTCCTTACTCTGCTGACTTTGGTTTACCCCTTTGTGCCACTTTCCACTGAATGCCTACCTTGCTCACTCTCTATCTTGTAATGCTGTGGGACTTCCGGTTCTTCCCCCTATCCCTACACCTTTCTCACATTGCTCCACCATTATCTACTGCCTATTTTAGAGTTTGCATTCAAGGACCACTTAATACTCAGCTATTTTAGGTTAGGTTCCCTGAGAAATTGATTTTATTAATAATATGGAGAGTTACTTGAGGGATCTTTACTGGGGAATGCTCCTAGGAACAATGCCTGTGAGGGAATGAAAGAAATATCCAATCCCATAGGGAGTTTTACAGCTGTTACTCCTTCAGAGTTACTCCAAATAGAGGCATGCATGAAGTCTTTCTTCTGTCACATCGACTAGTAATTAGATGTGGGCTGCACCCAGGAAGAGGCCAGTGTGAAACTGTTGGCTCTTGCTGAAGGGAGCATCTGAACAACAAACTCCAATATCCACCTGATTTGGTTTCTGAACCTGGACAATCATAAAATCAAGGAGTTCGCTTTTCAAAGATATGTATTTTTAGACAACATTCCCAGAGAGTATATTACAATGACACCTGGACATGGCCTAGAAATATGTTTTTTTTTTTAGGTCCCTGGATGACTCTATATTTGTCCTGCTCACCTATAGTTGGATGTTAATTAATATACTGACTTCATGTAAGTTTTAGCCTAAGATTTTTGCTCTCAGAATGGGCAGATGGCACATGAAATTCAGGACTGTTAATTCTTATAATTGCTCTCTTTGGTTACACTTTATGTACCATCTCTTCTGATGGTTGATCAAGGTACAAAGAATTATTTTTATTTTTTCTATTTGTATTCTGTAGTCATGAAATGGCGATACTTCTGATGTGACCACACTTGTCATTAACATCACACAGAAGCAGCTCCACTTTTTAAATGTTTTAATGGTTTTGTATGTTTTAACACAGTACATATTCTTTATTTGTTAAAAAGAAAACCATAGATTGCATATTGCATAACCCTTACTTTAAAACATGTTGAAATCATGTAATTGGTGTTTTCAGCTGCATGTTTTCAGATCAGTACAAAAAAGTTTTAGTGATTGCCTCTTTCCACACTGGAAAGATTCTTATAAATGTCAAGAAGAAGAGTAATCTTAGAGGAACCAGGCACAACCTCGTAGCACAAATGCTAAGACATGTCCAAGTCTCTTAAATGAAGAAGTGTCAAGATGAGCAGTTTCCCTGTGCCCTTCAGAAGTTCTTTGCAGGGATAGCTAGGTATACATGACAGCTCTATATGTAGATACCTTAGTCTCAGAAAATTCACTGAGCTGAAGGAGCAAAGCAAGAGGAAGTGAGCTCTGCAGGATGAACTCTGCAGCAATGTGGGTGTCTGAAACTGTGGCAAGCATAGAGAAACTGGAGATATGGGAGCAAATGGTTCTAAGCAGCATGAGCAAGTATAGACTTAAATTATTGCTCTACACAAGTATACCTTATGCTTTCTCCATGGTGGAGGTAATTCATGGTGGAGGTAGGCCTGCTTCTTTACTATTTCCTCCACTCTGTACAACATTACAGGTTTGATAGAGGGAAATAAGAGAGTCATATAGAAATGTAAGAGAAAGCTCATCCAGCATTAGTTAATTATACATCAGTGTTTTGCTGAGGCTCTAAAAGAAGGAGTTTCAAACCAAATCAGAAACTCTCCTTTCCTTTTATTAAATGACTGCCTAGATACACCCTAGAGAGTGTATAACCATCAAGAAATAATGACCTGCATGTCTCCATTTCATGAAGAGATGTTTATTTGATCTGTTTGATAAATGTATTATGAATTTCATGTATGTGCTATTTCTCACTACAGAATTGTGGAATCCCATGGTAAAAAAGTATAGCATGTACTTACTATGCTGAAAATATAAATGGAAACTCACATTTTATACATATTAAATTTTCCTATTTATATTCATTCAGTCAGCAAATGTTTATTTGATAATTACTATACCTGAGACACTACGTGAGGTGCTGGGAGAAATAAAGGTGTTTAGGTTCAAGGTTAACTGCTGATTTGCTCTCCAGATCTTTTTTGAGAAAGGCTTATCTATCTGTGCTTTGAATACCTTCATTGTTGGGGAATTCTGCCTAATTAACTACCATATTAGATAGCTTTGTTGACATTTCTACCTAACGTCACACACTATCTTAATTCTGTTTCTTGGAATCACATAACAACATCCTAATTCCTTTTTCTCTTGATTTTATTTAAAATATTTGAAAACAGCTATCATTATTTAACAGACTACACATCTGGAATCATTAGTTTTCTTTCAAGTAGTAAAATCATGTACTATGGTAGTCATTTGGGGCACTTGTGAGTATAGCACTGAGAGAATGTAGGAAGTGGTGATAGACATTATGAAGCAATAGTACCACTGAACTAGCTCTGGTATAGACTGTGAGCTTCAGGCAGCAAGTCATCTTCAATGAGAAATACCTAATAATCTATTTACCCTTTATTATGAACTATCAAAGGAAAATAAGGTGAAAAAACTGCCAAATTATTGGATAAATTTAAAAATCTTATATATCTGAATTTACAATTTTTTTGTGTTAATATATTTTTGCCATCACATGTTAATGAAAATCTAGGAAAATATAATATCCAATATTTGGCTTTGATTAGAAGGCACACAGAAAATAAGGATGTAAAATTGAGGATAAGTATCTGCCATCCTATATCACAGTTTGAAGCACATTATGGAAGAATCCTTGTCAAGTCAAGAAAAGTAAACTCAGAGAGACCCATGAAACTCTGAGCTCCTAGCTTGCAAGTATGGGCTTAAATTACTGCTCTACACAAGTACACCTGGGGCTGGGAATCCTCCTGGAAGTTCACATGGTTGTTGACAGAATTCACTTCCTTGCAGCTGTAGAATTCATGGGGACTGTGTCTTTAAGGCCAGCAGGAGGTGACACTTCATTTTCTTTTAAAGGACTCACCTGATTAAACTAGGTCTGCCTAGGATAATCTTTTAATTAACTGGAAGCCTTCTGATTAGTAACCGATTATGGAAACGCTATCCTATTTTATTTACAAGTCCTGCCCACACTCAAGGGAAGAGTACAGAGGATGTGTACACCAGGAGATGGTGAATCTTATAATTCTACATAACACAATATCTGACACATATTTCCAAGAGAAAAGCTACCACACATAAATAAATGATAAATTATTTGGAATTTCAATCTTTCCCACTTTCATATATTTAGTGCAATGACTATTTCCACCAAAAGTAACCCAGCTCAAGATGTGATTAGTCCATCTTCACTTTCAGCTGCTCTGCCTCTTCTAGGTGTACCTATTATCTGTCTATGGACCACAGGCAATATCCAAAGTTATTTCTAACAGCTAGTTTCCCTTCAGAGTAATGAGAAGCCAGTAGGAAATGCAAGCATATAATTAACAGATGCTGACTGATATATTCATTCTTTGAGTGATTCAGTGCATATCCTGTGTTCTGTCTCCATACCCTCTGACAGATGATCCATGAACCACAGCCTAAGCCTGTCAAGAAATCAGAATAGAGTGACTTCTCTTCATGCATAGAATATTGCCATATGTTGCCATAGAAATCTATTGGAGATTCTATTCATTTTTTTCATATTTCCACAATCTTCCTTTTGACAATTAATGACAGGGAAACATGGTAACAATTCTTCAGAGGGTTTTAACCTCTTGAAGCTTTCAGCTAAGATATACTAGCTAAAGAAATAGAAACAATCTTTATTTACATTTTGAACGCTTTTGTTCTTCTTCCTTATATTTTTGACAATTTGTATATCTTTTAATCCTTTTTCCACCCTTTTTCTCACTTGAATAATTTCTTTACATGGCCAACACCTCATAATGTGATGGAATTAAACTTGCTTCAAACTGACCCTAAATTATGATGCTGCCAGGCTATTGTTGATGGATATTTTGAATGTTATAAGATTACTGGACTGAGCAGTTTTTCCACAGCTCAGCATCACCATAATCTAATCTGTTTTCTGGCTGCAGTGTCAGCTTGCAAAGATGGAGATCAGGCAGAATTCCAGGAGCCATAGTCAAAGCACCTGCAGGCTGGCGGTTTTGCCAGGACACCAAAAGGAATGATGGAATTAAGAAGTGCTACAGTCAGCTCACATAATGAAGATAAAATGATAATTAGCCTTGTGGTAATTTGAATTACTGAACTATATCTTTGTTGCACTCCAAAATATTCTAGCAATAGATATTGAATGGTTTAATCTGTTGAGATTTTGTCATTTTAAGAAACTGAGGGTAATGGCATTTTTTTTTCAAAATGAAAATAAACTGACATAATTTTACACATAAACATTTCAGCCTGTGTAGAGACCAAGCATCGGGCATGGCCCCAAGTAAAATCCAGTAGAAATGATCATCAAACTTAGTTCTTATGCAACCTGAGTATATTTTGTTCTAAGTTTAGTGGAGAATAATATTATTATTATGTGTACATGAAGGTGAACTGACATAAAAATTACCATCTTAAACTTTGAAAATTTATGGTCTATCTTAAATATTGTTATAAATATATAACTTTCAATTAATCCAATTTATAAAACACACTATTTACTTTATTTCAGTGATAACTGTTACAGGATCTGATGAGACACACATTTTCTTTTTATATTAAGTTTTAATTCATCCCACAGTGACTAATAACCAATTCAAAATATTTCAACAAATTCTCAGTATCTGTAGGGTTTTGGTGTGGGTATAAAACTAAAAAAGAGTTTTGTAGTAATTCAGAAAGTAGAACTAAGTCTTTATTAGGAAAATTTTCAGATAAATCCTCTAAAGTGACTGAGTAAATACATGCCTATGTAAGTGTTTAAGGTAGTTTAAAGGTACATGAGTTTAAGTGGCCCATTTGTTATCAGTGAAAGTCTGCATATAAAATATTCTTTGTAGGGTTGAGATGTTGTAAATTTACCAATATACAAGACAAAGGGATAAGATAAATACAAATACTTGAAGAGGAAAAATTATTCTGAGTATTTCTACAAATTGTGAGTCCATACAATTTTATAGTGGACGGACTGAGATTTTATCTTCTCTCTACTATTTGTTAATTGTGTTCTCTTATGAAATTTCCTAATATTTCTGTGCTTTGTTTTTTAATGGGCAATAATAGAGACACCAAATAGTATCTGTCCCATTGAAATGTTGTATTACATATATAAGCATATTTGAGATGCTTAGTACAATGTCTAAAGCATAATAAGAATACTATAAAGTTTAGCAATTATTTTTGTTATTCGTGGACTCCATCTTTGTCAGACTGAGCCTTCAGGAAAAATGTATTATGTGCCAGGCATGATGCTAGAAATTCAGGAATACAAAAATGGGCAATACAAGTTCCTATCCTTACAGAGCTTACCTTCTATTGACACATCAGTAGACTGGTGCTCTCAAACTAGCATATGTTAAAACTACTTGGAACCCTTGTTAAAACACAAATTGCTAGGCCCCACCCCCACCCCCACCAAATAAATGTAATTTAATATGTCTTGGGAAGAGCCTGAGAATGTATATTCTAACAAGTTCACAGGTAACACTAACACTGTTAGCATGGGAATCACACTTTGAGAACCCTGGCCTAACAGATAATTTCTAATATAGTGAGGTAGTTTATTTTACATGGATATAAACAGAATGGCATAGGAGTACAAACACCTGGACAGACCCAGTGATTTCAAAAGCCTGTTTTAGAAGAGATGGTGTCTGAGGTGATAATTGAGGGATACGTATTAACCAGGTGAACAGCTGCAAAGAGTATTTTATGTATAAGCATTAACAAAGGCAAAATTTATATGAAACATTGCTTTGTGTGATAATTTTTTCTTCTGGCACTGTTTTAGGAATATTTCCTTTCTTTTTATCTATATATGATTCACTTCCTTTTCAAATATATTAAAAACAATTATCTGAGGTTTATCTACTCTTTCATAAGGTAATCAAATATCAAATTTATACTTGCCTTGAAAAATGAGTCCAAAGTCTTATGAAGTTAAAACTCTTTATAATCCTAAATTTTGGTATAGATTATTAAGTTACAATATCAGTATTTCCATTTATATTCTTTGTTCAATAGTAGGTATACAATTAGGTAAATATATATTTTATGTAACTGTTATTTTATGTAACTATGAAACATGAAATAAAATATTATTGCCTGAATGTGTTTCTGTGGTTGAAATAGTACAAAGTAAATGTTCAAAATAGATGCTCAATTGATTAATTTTTAGGATTAATTTTATTATCCACACAATACAAGAAATCCAGTAAAACAATCCAAGAGCTGAAAGACAAAGTAACTGTTTTAAGAATTAACCATATTGAACTTCTAGAGCTGAAAAACTCACTACAAAAATTTTATAATACAATAAGAAGTAGTATCAGCAGAAGAGACTACGCTGAGGATAAAATCTCAGAGCTCAAAGACTAGTTCTTCAAATCAACTCAGACAAAAAAATAAGTTTTAAAAAGTGTACAAAACCTCTCTGAGAAATATACTATCATGTAGAGACAATAGATTTATAATTCACTGGCATTCCTGAGAGAGAATAAGCAACTTACTTAGAAAATATATTTGAAAATATAGTCCACTAAATTTCCCTAATCTAAAGAAGTTGCATGCAAATCCAAATTATACAAAGACCCCTAGCTAGACATAAGACAACAATTTTAAAGGTACATAGTCATCAAATTTATCAAGGTCAATGCAAGGAAAAGAATCTTAAAAGCAGCTAGAGAGAAAGAAGAAGTCATGTACAGAGGGAACCCCATTAGACTAGCAGCAGACCTTTCAGCAGAAACCTTACAAGCCAGAAAAGACTGGCTTTTTTCAGTGTCCTTAAATAAAAGAAATTTCAAAAAAGAATTTCATATCCCATCAAACTAAGCTTCATAAGTGAAGAAGAAATAAAATATTTTTCAAACAAGCAAATGCTGAGGGAATGCATTTCAACTATACCAGCCTTGTGGGAGGTCCTTAAGAGAGTGCTAAAGATGCAATAGAAAGAATGACACCTGCTACAACATAAACACACTGAAGTACACAGCCCACAGGCACTGTAAAGCAACTATGCCATCAAGTCTACGTAACAACCAGCTAACAATATGATGACAGAATCAAAATTACACATACTAATACTATCCTTGAATGTAAATGAGCTAAACTACCCGCTTAAAAGACACAGAGTAGTAAGCTGGATTAAAAGACAAGACTCAACCATCTGTTGTCTTCAAGAGACCCATCTCACATATAACAACACCCACAGGTGCAAAGTAAAATAATGGGGAAAGAAAGATCTACCATGCAAATGGAACACAAAAAAGAGCAGGAGTTGCTATTCTTATATAAAACAGATTTTAAGCCAATAAAAATTAAGGACAATGAAAGGCACTGCATAATTATAAATGGTATAATCCAACAAGAAGAATTAACCATGCTAAATATATATGCACCCAACATGGGAGCACTCAGATTCATGTAACATGTTCTTCTTGGCCTGTAAAAAAACTTAGACAACCAATAGTGGAGACTTGAACACCCCACTGACAGTGTTAGACAGATCTTCAAGGTAGAAATCCAACAAAGAAATTCTGAACTTAAACTCCACAATTGACCAATTAGACCTAAGACATATGCAGAACACGCCACCTAACAACCACAGAATATACATTTACATTATTCTCATCTACACACAGAACGTATTCTAAGATCAACTACATATTTGGTCATAAAGCAAGTCTCAATAAATTCAAAGAAAATTGAAATACACACACACTCTTAGCCCACAGTGCAAAAAAATAGAAATCAATATCAAAACAATCTCTTAAAACTTCATAAATACATGGAAATTAAACAACTTGCTCCTGAATAACTCCTAAGTAAACACTGAAACTAAGGCAGAAATCAAAAAAGCCTTTGAAATTAATGAAAACAGGAATACAACTTAGCAAAGTTTCTGGGATGCAGCTAAAGCAGGGTTAAAAGGAAAGTATATAGCTATAAATGCCTTCATCAAGAAGTTAGAAATATCTCAATTTAACAATCTAACTTTGCGCCCAAAGGAATTAGCAAAAAAGGAACAAGCCAAAGCTAGCAGAAGAAAAGAAAAAAAACTAAAATTAGAGAAAAGCATAATGAAATTGAGATGTAGAAATCTATATAAAAGATTAATAAAACCAAGATATGTTTCTCCAAAAATATAAACAAAATTGCTAGACTGCTACCTAGATTAACAAAGAAAAAAAGATAGAAGATCCAAATAAGTAACAAATAAGTAATCAGAAGTAACAATGATATTACAAGTAATCCCCCGAAAGGCAAAATATCACCAGAGAATACTGGGAACAACTCTATGCACACAAATTAAAAAATCTAGAGGAAATGGATACATTTCTAGAAACATACCATCACCCAAGATTGAATCAGAAAGCGACTGAAACACTTAATAGAACAATATTATGCTCTGAAACTGAATCAGCAAAAACAAAAAACAAACAAAAATACCAACCACAAAAAGCCCTGAAAGGATTCACAGCCAAATTTTACCAAATGTACAAAGAAGAACTGTCACCAATTTTACTGAAACTAATTCCAAAAAAAAATTGAGGTGGAAGGACTTCTCCCTAATTAATTCTATAAAGCCAGCATCAGCCTAATACCAAAATCAGGCAGAAACATGACAAAGAAAGAACTTCAGACTAATAAGCCTGATAAACATGGATGCAAAATTCAACAAAATACTTGCACACTGAATCCGACAGCACATCAGAAAGTTAATCCATCATGATCAAGTAGGCTTTGTTCCTGTGACAAGGTTGGTTCACACATACAAAATCAATAAGTGTGATTTGTCACATAAACAGAATTAAAAGCAAAAACCATATGATTATCTCAATAAATGCAGAAAAGACTTTCAATAAAATCCAACATCCCTTCATGATAAAAACTCTCAACAGACTGGGTAAAGAAGTAACATACCTCAAAACAATAGGAGCCGTCTATGAGAAACTCAAAGCCACATCATACTGAATGGGCAAAAGCTGGAGCTATTCCCATTGAAAACTGGAACAAGGCAAGATGCCCATTCTCACCACTCCTATTCAACATAGTACTGGTATGAGTAATCAGGCAAAAGAAATAAATAGGCTGGGCCTGGTGGCTCACACCTGTAGTCCCAGCACTTTGGGATGCCAAGGTGGGTGGATCACAAGGTCAGGAGTTTGAGACCAGCTGGCCAAAATGGTGAAACCTCATCTCTACTAAAAATACAAAATTTAGCTGGGTGTGGTAGCGGGTACCTGTAATCCCAGCTGCTTGGGAGACTGAGGCAGGAGAATCACTTGGGCCTGGGAGGCAGAGTTTGCAGTGAGCCAAGATCACACCACTGCACTCCAGCCTGGGTGGCAAAGCAAGACTCCATCTCAAAAAAAAATTAAATAAATGAATGAATGAATGAATGAATAAATAAATAAATGGCATCCAAAAGGAAAAGAAGTTTATCTCTATTCACTGACTGTATGATTCTATACTTAGAAAACTCTGAAGACACCCCCAAAAGGTTACTAGAACTGATCAATGATTTTAGGAAGGATTCAGGATACAAAATCAGTGTACAAAAACGAGTAGCATTTCTATACACCAATAACATCGAGACTGAGATTAAAATCAAGAACACAATCCCATTCACAGTAGCCACACACACACAAATGAATTACCTAGGAATACATCTAAGCAAGGAGGTGAACGCTCTCTGAGAGGAGAACTACAAAACAATGTTAAAAGAAATCAGAGATGACAAAGTAAATGGAAAAACATTCCATGTTGATGGGTTGGAAGAATGAATGTTGTTAAAACGGCCATATTGCCTAAAGGACTCTACATATTCAACACTATACTTAAACTGCCAATGTCATTCTTCACAGAATTAGAAAAAAACTATTCTAAAACTCATATGGAACAAAAAAGAGCCCAAATAGCCAAACAATCCTAAGCAAAAAAAAGCAAAGTTGGAGGCATAACACTATCAAATCTTGAAGTATACTATAAGGCTACAGTAACTAAAACAGCATGATAGTGGTATAAAACAGACACATAGACCAATGAAATAGAATAGAAAACTCAGAAGTTTTCCCAACCAACAGAATGGGAGAAAATATTCACAACCTATGTATTTGACAAGTACATAGATATCTAGTCTGATATCTAGAATCTATAAGCAGCTTAAATCAACAAGGAAAAAACAAATAGACATATAGACCAATGGAACAGAACAGAAAACTCAGAAGTAAAGCTGCACATCTACAATTATCTTATCTTCAATAAGGACAACAAAAGCAAGCAATGTGGAAATCACTCCCTGTTCAATATATGGTGCCAGGATAACTGACTAGCCATATGCTGAAGAATGAAGCTAGACTCTTACTTTTCCTTTCAACATATACAAAAATTAACTCAAGATGGAAGAAAGATTTAAATGTAAGACCTCAAACTGTAAAAATCGTAGAAGAAAACTGAGGAAATACCCTCCTCGACATCGCCCTTGGCAAAGAATTTTTGGTTACATACCCAAAAGCAGTTGCAACAAAATCAAAAACTGACAAGTAGGACCTCATTAAACTAAAGAGTTTCTTCACAGCAAACGAAACCATTCATAGAGTAAACAGACAACCTACAGAATGGGAGAAAATATTCACAAACTCTGTATCTGACAAATACGTAGATATCTAGTCTGCTATCTCAAATCTATAGGCAACTTAAATCAACAAGCAAAAAACAAATCACCCCATTAAAAATGGACAAAGGTCATGAGGAGATACTTCTCAAAAGAAGACATTCAAGTAGACAGCAAACATATGAAAAAAAAAGTCATCATCACTTATCATTAGAAAAATGCAAATGAAAACCATAACGAGATATCATTTCACACCAGTCAGAATAGCTATTATCAAAAAGTTGAAAAACAACAGATGGTCACAAGGCTGTGGGGAAAAGGAGACTGTCTGTGGGAATGTAAATTATTTCAGCCACTATGGAAAGTAGTTTGGAGATGTCTCAAACAACTTGAAACAGAGCTACCATTTGACCCAGCAATCCCACGAGTATATACCTAAAGGAAAATAGATCTTTATACCTAAAATACACTTGAACTCATATGTTCCTTGTTGTGGTATTCACAATAGAAAAGACACATAATCAACTTAGGTGCCCATCAATAGTGTATTAGATCAATAAAGTGTGGTACATATACACCATGAAATATTATGCAGCCATAAAAAGAATGAAATCATGTCCTTGGCAGTTGGAGGCCATAATTTTAAATGAATTCATTCAAGAAGAGAAAAACCAAATACTGCGTGACATCACTTAAAAGTATGAGCTAAACATTGAGCATACATGAACATAAACATGAGAATATAAACAGTATGGACTCCTGGGGTGGGGTAGTGACGGGTGAATGGGTTTAAAAGCTACTTGTCGGGTACTACGGTTACTACCTGAGTGCAATATACCCAAGTGACAAACCTGCATGCACGCATATCTGCTGTGTGGAAAATACAATTTGAAATTAAAAAATAATTTTATTGCTTTTGTAAAATTACTCAAAGCAAAAAGATAGAGTCTACCACTAATTTTCACTAGTAAGGAATAACTATTATTACTATTTGATGTCATCAAAATAAGATATTTCTCTATAAAGACTCAAGGACAGAAAGACAAATAGAAATAATTTTTTAGCCTCCCAAAAAGGATAAAATATTTGTAAACCATACATCTGATAAGTGGCTATTATCGAAAATACATAAGGAACTCAAGCAACTCAATAGCAAGAAAATGGGTAACCCAAGTAAAAAAAAGGGCCAAGGACTGGAGTAGACATTTCTTAAAAGAAGACACACAGATGGCCAATTATGTGAAAAAATGTTCAACATTACTAATTATCAGAGAAATGCAAATTAAAACGACAATGAGATACCACCTCACACCTGTTAGAATGCCCATTATCATAAAGACCAGAGATAGTGTTGAGAAGTACGTAGAGAAAAGGGAACCAACGCACCCTGTTGGTAGGAATGTGAATGAGTACAGCCATTATGGAAACTGTATGCAGATTCTTTAAAAAATTAAAAATAGAACTAATATGTCATCCAGCAATCCCACTTTCAGGTACATATCCACAGGAATTGAAATTAGGATTATGAAGAGATATCTGCACTCTCACATTCATTGCAGGGTGATACAAACTAGCCACAATCTGAAAATAACCTGTATGTCTACTGACAAATGAATGGATTAAAAATGTGGTGTATATACACACAATGGAATACTATTCAGCTTTAAAAAACAAAATTTTGTCTTTTGTGTAGACGTGGATGAACCTGGAGTACATTATGCTGTTAAATAAGCTAGGCACAAAAAGGCAAACACTGTATAATACAATTATATGTAGAATTTAAAAATGTCAAACATTTGAGTTGAATGAGGTTACTGGGAGTTGAGGTTGGTGGTGGTGGTAGGGGATTGAGGAAATATTAGTCACAGTATGCAAAGTTTCAGTTAGACAGGAGGAATAGTTTTGAAGATTTATTGTACAACATGGTGACCATAGTTAATAATATTATTGTATGGTTGGAGATTCCTAAGAGAGTAGATTTTAAATGTTCTCACAACCAAAAAGTGTTAACTATATGAGGTAATAGATAGGTTAAGTAGCTTGATATAGTTATTTCCCAATGTTTACATATATCAAAACAACATGCTGTATACCATAAATATTTATAGTTTTTATTAGTCAATTAAAATATAAATAATTTTAAAAGGAAATTAAACACATTAAATAAGGTAGAATATATGGAGGGATTTACTTAACTAAATGTTTAAGGTGATTGAGTGGTATTAAAATTTATATGATTTACAACTTTTTAAAATTTATAAACATAACCCTCAAAATTATAAGTTGAATTTTGAAGCCTAAAAAAAATTAGGCTTGCTTTTACATTTCTTGCTACATGACAGTTGAACAGAGATGTGATTTCTGGGATAGTCAGTAATCAGAGGATTAAAATAAACCAGAAGAAAGACTCTGAGATAAGAAAAAAGAAAAGTAATAACAATAGCTATGAGAACAAAAACCTGGTGTAACCTGAAAATACCAATAAAGATATTGTGGGTAAAACAGAATTGAAAGGAGCTAATTTCATGCAATAAATTATGGACCTTATTAAGATGTATGGGTGTTATTCTAAGAAAAAATGATAAACCTTTGGACTTTTTATAGCTATTTTTAAAAGAAGGGTTGACACAATACATGATTTAGACATTAATCACTTTCTTGCTCTAGTTGGAAAAAACAAATTACTTCAGACAAATAAAAGAGGACATAATTCCAAAACCACTTCAATATTGTGATATATACAGATTGCCAAAACCAGGAAAATATGAACAACTGTATTATTCATCAAGTACATGCAAATTTTTGGTAACTGTAGCATAACCAATATTCATAGACATGGCTTTGGGAAGTGTAAATTGGTACAACCAGTTTGCAAAACTACCAGTATACATTAACACTACCTATTCGTATAGCTTTTACTTTTGCAATATACTACTTCTGTTTATACACTCAACAGAAACAAACACAGATCTATACATCAGTGGATATATTTAAGAGTGTTCAAAACAGCCCTACTCATTATTTCCCCAACCTGGAAACTACCTCGATGTCCATCAACAGTAAAATAAATGCCTAAATTATCCTATAGTAATGCAAAAAGAATGAAAAAACTGTAAGTATGCCTAGCACATTTGGATGACTCTCTCAAACATAAGGTTGCGTGAAAAAAAAAAACAGACACAAAATAATACTGTTGCTTCCATTTATATAAGTTTCAAAAAACAGCCAAAATTAACTTATGCTGAGAGACATGGTCTGATCTTTTGTGTTATTGACTATTTCTGAGGCCGTGCTGGTATTCTATTCCTTTTGAGAGGTAAATACAATTTGAGAAAATTAATCAACTTATGCACCTATGATTTGTGCATAATTGTGCCTTTTTCCCTTTAAAAATATGTTGGAAATGTGAAAAGGAAATTGAGGCTTTAAAATGCTGTATCTTGAAGTGGAATTTTAATTTTAATAACAAATCTCCAAAAATTTTCAAAAAAAGGGGCACATACTGTATATGATTTTCTCTAAAATTATTAATTTTATTTGATTTTAACATAAAGCATCTAAAGTGAAATGAAAAATGTGCTAACATTTTGCTAAAAGTACTCAATTTCTTCACTATAAGAAATATCAATTCTTTAATGATTTCTATAATGGTAGGTAAAAATAATTTTGAGGGTGGAATTGCACTGTTTCAATTTTAGATTGTGTTTGAGTTTCGGATGTAAAAGATAAGGAAATTAGTAAACTTTCCCCAACCTTCTTGATCTTTACCTTCATATTCTGATTTGTGTTACTTATATTACTATTTTTACGTGGTGAAGTTTAACAACATTTACATCCTCTTTGCTTCAGGTAGGAAGCTTTCAATAACAAGTAACCAAGGACTGAAATCACAATGGTTTAAGCAATAAGAAAAATTTATCATCCAAAGGTGATGGAGGGATCCAGAGTTGGCTAAAATCATCATCAGGTAGGCCAGGTGTGGTGGCTCACACCTGTAATCCCAACACTTTGGGAGGCCAAGGCAGGCAGATTGCCTGAGGTCAGGAGTTTGAGACCAGCCTGGCCTCAACATAGTGAAACCCTGTCTCTACTAAAAATACAAAAATTAGCTGGGCATTGTGGCAGGCACCTGTAATCTCAGCTTCTGGGGAGGCTGAGGCAGGAGAATTACTTGCATCCGGGAGGCGGAGGTTGCAGTGAGCCGAGATCGCACCACTGCACTCCAGCCTAGGTGGCAGAGCGTGACTCTGCCTTAAGGAAAAAAAATAATAATAATAATAATCAGCTTTTTCTATTATATGTTGATTTATCCTCTTGGCTCCACTCTTGGTCCCAAGATGATGACCACAATTCCAAATGACACATTCAGATGACAACACTGAGTGAAGAACTGTTTCCTTCTTTTTGTCTCTGATCTTGTATAGAATTGAGAAGAATGAGGCCAATTTGATTTTCACCGTTTATAAGTTAATTTTTTATGCCACAGTACCTGTGTGATTCTTTATTCATCTTATTTCAGCATCTTTCTGAGGATATACTTTTTTCTTAAGTATTCTGTCATTTTTTTCCTGTTTCAGATATTTCTTGTTGTGTTTTAGAGACAAAAAGTAAGTGTTTGCTGGATATTCTTTGTTTTCCTATCACTGCCTCTGTCTCTCTTTATTTCTCTGTCTTTTTGTCTCCATTCTTTCCTTCCATTTCTAATTTCCTCAAGATCATTTACAATGTGTCTGTATTTTCGGTTGTTTTTATTTTCTTGTTTAAGCCATATCATACAGGATACTCTGTGTAGTATATATATTTTTTCCATTTATTTCCTGAATACTGCCAGCCAGTTTCTTCTCTGAATCAAAATCTCTTTCTTAACACTTGTCTCATTTCTTGTCTTATCATATTTCCAAAGAAATAAGGTGCCCATGATTTCAATGGAGATAATAGAAATGGATTTTTTCAATCATTCTGTATTTTCTAAGATACTTCCTATATGTTACTCATCCATCTTTTATGTATGTTCTTTTCTTTTTCCTTTTTTCTTGGATTTAGTTTTGCGTTGTGTTGTGTTTGTCTGTTTAGTAGTTCTTATGGAAGGACATAACACTTTTTCCTCTTTAAATGGGGCCAATAACCTTTTGAAGGTTAATGTGGGTGGAAGTGGAGGAATGGATTGAAACAGTGGGCAGCTTCCATCCAGAAGTTTTGTAAAGAATATTTTATTACAAACTCAGTTATTTCCTTTGACTTATTTCAGTTTTTGTTGATTTCTTGGATTTTTTTTTCTCATATTGCAGGATCATCTCAATTCATTGCTCATGAAGCTAAAAGGGAGAAAAATGGGTCCATTAATCTATTGAGATGATCTACACTGAGATCAACTATATAAAGCTTCTTTTATTTAAAAAAAAAAGAAACATAGCATAGAAAATGTTTTAAAATAACAATTAAAAATCCAGGGGGTGGCCTCAGTTTTATGAGAAAAAGGTAATAAAAATTACAAATAGAAAATTATGTACAAAAGTTAACATTTATTTATGATGAAAAAATAAATTGCCATACATTACAGATTATAAAAATCTGTCAAGTACTGGTAAAATTACAAAACCCAGAAGACAATTATTTTATTTTAATTAAATAATTGCCTGATAGACTTCTTGCTATTTCTTTCCTACTTCAAACTTTGATTGACACTTTAGATGTCAATTATTTAGATTTTATAAAAACTAGAGAGCAATTGAGTCCTTTGATTGAAATTTATTTTTACATTATTGATAATTTAAAATATTCTTTTAGCTTCACAACTTACTATTATAATGTCTGACAAATGTCATGCTATTGCTGTCAAATATGAGTAGAAGTTGTATTAAAAGTTTCTTTTATTTATGACAGGTAAGAGTTGGATAAATTTTTCACAGTCTAGCTTCTCATGCTATGCATTTCAAACCCTCTTTTCTTTGCTGCCTGTATCCTTCCAGTGCCACCCTCACTAGAACAGGTTAATAGCTCCATGAGACCTCTTCTCTGTATCTTTGTGTCTCAGCACTGAGGGAGTTAACACAGTGGGCTGCAGGAGTAATCCTGAAAGCCATACCTATACCAGGATGGCTAACAATAACTCAAATATACACAGACATGACTGTAGTCCATGTGGACCACAATATCAAACTCAATTGTTCCCAGCTCAACTACTTCATAGACACTCCAAATATGATCCTATACAACAGAAGTGTGTTGAAAGTTAAATTGAAGCGGAAAGATGCAGCAGTCTTAACTAATTTTGATTAAAGTGTCCTGCTTTTGCAAATCCCACAAAAATATGTAGAGTAAGTTGCTAGAAGGGGCCCGTACAAGGAATGGCCCTGACATTTAAGCTTCATTAGCATGTTGGTTAATCACACCTGAATAAAAGGCAGACATGGGAGAGAAGTGCCCTTTTTTGACTTAATATTTAAAAACCAATTCAAGCAAGCAGTAAATACTAGAGAAGAAAAAAATCATCATTACTACTGGTATCTGGAGGAGCAGATTTTGTAAGAATCCACAAGATTAACTTTTAAGAAAAAATTCTGTCCAATATTGCATTCTGCAAATTGAATAGTATGTTATGGAGTTTATAAGAATCTTTATAATTTTATATGAGAGCTATTCACAGTGAACAATTATTGACAGTAGGAGCAGGGAGCCACTCTTTATTAAACAGAAGAGCAGAACTTCTCAAAAAAGGAATTCTTCTTTCATTTTTGACTGAATTTGAGTTATAGGACCTCTAAACTTGTCAACTGACCTTTAATTTTTTTTTGTTTTTCAGTAAAATAAAACTTATCTGACTTATTTCCTCCATTTATTTTTATTTTACTTTTAAGTGCCTGAAAGGAATGGAGAATGTTTTACTCATTTTTTTTGTTTATTCTTTCAGTACTAGCTTCACAATGGTCATCTAATATTGCTTACTCAATGGAATGATCCTTCCACACTCATTTTAACTTAGTTTATCTTTCATGCTTTCTCTTCTCATGTATCTTACGATTTCACTTAACCTTTCACTTGCTTTGTTCATTATATATTTTTTAAGATGATACTAATTTTAGGAAATTTGAAATGAATAAATGTACAAGAAATTGTTAAATGGCATATAGAAATATGCCCCCAGAAGCAATCACTTTTTATTTTCTTCCAATGTTTTTCTTATGACTTTCGCATTGTAGAAGTTATTCTATGTATAAGATTTGTGCTTGTTCCTATCAAATTCAAATCTGTGCCTAATTTAATAATCAAACTAAGCTAAAACATTTTTAATGAAATTCAGCATTTTCCCTTAGTCAGACTATTTTACCTCCAGTTCCAATTCCCAGAGCCATTTGCAACCTTTTGTCCATTTTGTATGGTGTTTGGTGTTTGCTTCCATATTTCTAAAACAAAGAGAATCGTATGCAACTATCAATTTCTCTATTGTGGCATTATATAATGAATCTTTGATCTGGTTATTTTGGTAAGATTTAGCTCCCAATGTCACTCTTATTTCATCTTACATCAATAATCTGATATAATAGCAGCACAATCTTTGTCCAATCAGTGTTTATCATGATTACCTAAGTGTTTTAGTCAGGGCTCTCCAGAGGGACAGAATGAATAGGATACATGTATATATGAAAGGGGGTTTATTAGGGAGAATTGGCTTGCACAATCACAAGGTAAACTCCCACGATAGGCCATGAGGAAGAAAGAAGCCAGTAGTGGCTCAGTCCGAGTCCAGAAACCTCACAAGTAAGGACGCTGACAGTGCAGACTTCGGTCTGTGGCCGAAGGCCCAGGAGTCCCCAGCAAACCACTGGTGTACGTTCAAGAGTCCAAAGGCAGAAGAACCTGGAGTCTTACGTCCAAGGGCAAGAAGCATCCAGCATAGTAGAAAGAGGAAAGCCAGAAGACTAAGCAAGCAAGGTTATTCCACCTTCTTCTGCCTACTTTGTCCTAGTGGCACTGGCAGCCCATTGGATGGTGCCCACTCACATTGAGGGTCCATCTTCCTTACGCAGTCCACCGACTCAAATGTCAGTCTGCTCTTCACAGACACATGCAGAAACAATAATTTACCAGCTATCTAGGCATCCTTTGATCCAATCAAGTTGACACCTAATATTAACCATCACAATAAGTATTTTTCACTACTGAATCAAGGACCAAGAGTGATTATTTTCCTTCTTATATAACACTAAAAATTAGTTTCTTCTTTTCTATTTGCTTGATTTTTATAGACTTGTAAGCTTCATTCAGATACTCATTTGTCATATTACAATTAGTACTTTTAATTTTTCAAAAACTTTGGTGCAAATTATTTATTAGCCCTACTTATTTTCTAGAGCCCTGTCTTGCAACCCTCTTTCCTTCTCTAACCTGTACTATTATATAGTAAGAATTTTCCAATGTCACTAACATTTTTATTTTTAATAGTTTTCTTTTATGTCTAAAATTAAAAGTTTTATGTTGTATCTTTTCCTCTATAATGTCTTTCAGCGTTTTTGGCTTTCAAATAAATTTTGCTGGGAACCATTCTTTATTAAACATGGAAGAGCAGAACTTCTCTGGTGGACGTGGGGACACAGAACCTGATCTTATAAGCCTCCTTTTCCAGTTATCAGTTTATTGCTTCTCAGGTCTAAAGTTAATTTTTAATACCTGCTCTGCAAAAGTGGATGGAATTCCTTTAAACTGTTCTTCTTTACAGTGAGCACAATGTTAAACTTTCTCAGTAGAGGGCATTGGAGGGGCAATGGAGAAGGAGAAAGCTTCTCTCGTTAGTTCCATCATCTGTACTATTTCCCAGCAGTGTATTCACCACCAGCTGTGGCTCACCTGTGCTCCAGAGGCTTGTTTCCTGCTTGCCTAATTACTGTGATCCAACTCTGTCTTGGGCACCTCAGTGAACTTCACTGTCAATCGGCAGGCTGCAGCCATGCCTTCTCCAATGTGGTCTGAACCTCACCCTTGGAGAGGACACCTCCTTTCCAAGTTTGCCCTTCTTTGGATACTCTCTCAGACATACTGTGCCCTTTTAAGGTTCTATTTACATGTTATAGTTACTCTTTATCATACTTTAATGATTTGTTACATTAAAATTCCCTTGCTTGAATCACTATGTAGTTTCTTTCTCCTGGTTGGACCTAGATTGATACACCTTCCCTTTGATCCCTCAGGTATCACAGAGGAAACACTAAACTCTCAAGCATAGTTTGATATTGGCAATCTAAAAATATATACCCGTTAATTTGAATTAGCACACACACATAGAGCAAATTAAATCTAAATGGCCAATTCAGCTCATTTCTTTCACTATTACATAACTCTTTTGTTTCAATCAGATTGACATGTTTGGGATTTGAACTGTTTTATTGAAACTAATTTTTACATACCTAAAACACTAGACCAGGACTCAGCAGAGAGCTTTTTGTTATCCATACCATGAAACTAAGGAAAGTTGCTGAATGCTTTTAAGCTTCATTGTCCAAATCTGGCAAAATAAAGAATTTGTACTTGGTTTTTATGACCCTTTAGAGTTCCTAACCTTTATCTTTGAAAGTATTTATAATGTTTTCATTAACAATCTTTATTCTAAAAGGTAGTTCACTCCCATCATTGTGAACTATGTCAGATGTTTTATGGAAAAGAAATTCAAGGCTAAGACTTCTATCACTACTGAAGATGACTCAGAACAGCCCCAGGGAACATGCTGAATTACAATTATCAAAAGAGTGCAAGTCTTACAGTTGCTCCCAATGCTGCTAGAAGCATGAGTGAATTTTAAAATTATATTTCCTTAGATTTTATTCTTAATCTCTAGACTTCCCTAGGGGTTTCCCACTGGCAGTGATTGACTTCTATGGAATGAAACAGCTCAGATCAGAATCCTACAGGTTTTTATAGGGTCCCTATAAAGATGCTTCAAAAATTAGAAAATATTTTTAATGATGTCTTTTTTTATATAAAGAAGTTAATTTTAAAAGTATAATGGACAGGAACAAACATCACCCTCAATTCTACCATCCAGAGAGATCCTGTGAACGTTTTTATCTATGTTCCTCAGTTTTCTCTTATGAATATATAGCACCATATGTGTAAGGGTTTGTTCACTCTTCTATCTTCAGCATCTAGAACAGTGCCAAGTCACATTATTTATTATGTGCTTCCAGAACCCTGACAAACACAATGCCCATCTGTTTAAATAGAATAAAAAAACCTGTAGATAATATACAAATAACTATCTCAGTGTCATGCAATTATATTTTTATTATATTTTGATTATTCTTGAGATTAACATATTTTGATGTATTTTCAATAATGGGCAATTATTTTTCTATTGGTATCATTTTTACAGTTTTTACTGGAGTTAACTGTTTTCTCTTTGGTATTTTTGAGTTTTGTGCTTCAAAAATGTTTTCCAGTTTACCAACCTACCAACTAAATATACTAGGTTCAATTAGTAAAATGGTTTAGGGTAGTTTTGTAATATCAAAGTTTTGGGTTATTTTTGAAATCAAATCAATCATCTTTTCCAGAAATCTTTGCCAAACAAGGATATTCAATCATAAAAATTTTGTTAATGCCATAAATGCTTTCAACTATATAATGATGTTATAGACGGCAAGAAAGTGTGACAAGTAAGAGTAGCTTAGAAACTTTACAATCCTTATCTGGGTTTGATTTGCTCTTTTTCTACCTTGTGACTTGTTACTCTCTGTCACTGACATATCTATCTAATGATCATCTTTGTTCAGTTCTTTTTATCTATTTTCATTGCATTATTAAGTGACTCAGATTTTAATTGTTAAACCGTGTAGGGAAATGAACAGATCGTGAAGGTACAATACAAATTTGACAAATGTATTGACCAAGTAATCAACATTCCTATCAAATCTAATATATTCCTACTGATGTTTTTGTATACCAAATCTGTCAACATGAAGAAGGGGTGTTAGTATCTCAAATTATGAATGTATTTTTTTCTTTTTCTCCAATTAGGTCTGTCAGTATAGGTTTTATGTACTTTGAAGCTCTTTTATTAGGTGTAGACACATTTTTTTTACAATTTTTGTATCTTAGAGATGAATTTAACAGTTTTGTTGAGGAATAGTTTATATACCATAGCAATCATCCATTTTAAATGTACAGTTCAAAAAATGTTAATAAGTTTATATAGTTGTACAAAATTCACTTCAATCCAAATTTAGAATATTTCCATCAACATAAAAACTTCCTTCATATCCCTTTGTAATTAATCTCCTGTCTCACACCTGAACTCAGATAACTACTAATTTGTTTCTGTTACTACTTTTGTCTTTCTAGAAATTTCATATAAATAGAATCTTATAATATGTAGTTTTATAAAATGTTAAACTTCTTTCACTAAACATGTTTTTGAAATTATTCCATGTTGTTGTGAGGATCAATAGTTTAATATTTCTTACTGACGAATAGTAGTATTTCATTGTTAAATATGCCACAGTGTGTTTATTTGTTCACCTGTTGATGTTTTGTTTCTAATTTTTAGCTATTATGAATATTTCTGCTGTAAATATTCACATTTGAGACTGTGTGAACAATGTTTTTATTTCTCTTGGGTAATGACAATACCTAGGGATATCTAGGAGGGGAATAGCTAGTTGTGTATTAGGTGTTCGTTTAAACAAAAATTCTGTAATGTGTTCCAACATGACTTCACCATTTTCCATTTTCCATTCTAAACATCATTTAATGGGTGTTACAGGTTTTCATCATTCTTGCCAGCACTTGATATTGTTAGTCTTTTTAATTTGAATTTCTCTAGTGGAGTTTATTGGTATCTTATTGTGGTTTTAATTTTTGTTTCCCTAATGACTAATCATGTTAAGCATATTTGCATGTGCTTTTTGCTATCTGCATATCTTCTTTAGTAAAAGATTTATTAAATTTGTCTTTTTTTAATGTTCTCTATTTTTTGGATAACATTGCTCTATTGAATACATTTTTTGAATATATTTACTCTATCTTTGGCTCACTTTTTAATTTTATTTTTTTTTCTAGGGCAATTTTTCAGTTTTGATAAAGTTCAAATTATCAATTATTTTAATAATTTCTACTTTTTGTGTACTGAGAAATCTTTACCTAAAAAGTCACAAAAATTTTCTACTATGTTTTCTAAGATTTATTTTCTTATGTTTTACAACTAGATTTATGATGCATTTTTAGGAAATTTTCATTTATGCTCATATTAAAATTGAGGTTAGTTTTGTTGTGGGTTTTTGTTATGTGTGTACATGAATATCCAATTGTTTCAGCACCAGTTATTAAAAATAATGTTTTTCGTTGAACTACCTTGACACAATTTTTGAAAAAAATTTACCGTATATATGATACATGTCTCATACACACACACACACACACACACACATTTACCATATTCTGTATATATACATATATGGCAAATATATATGTGGTAAATACATATATATGTAAATATATATAGACTCACATTGTATATTTACCCACATATGGTAAATATATACATATGAATGGTAAATATATATACATATATAGTAAATAAATATGTGGGTCTATTTATGAAGTCTATTATTTCCTGTTGATTTATATGACTCTTCTTAAGCCAATACCACACAGTTTTGATTACTGTGGTTTTATAATGGTTTTAAAATCAGCAGTGTAAAATCTTCACCTTTTTTTTTTCAAAGTCATTTTGGCTATTCTTAATCCTTTGGTTTTCTACATATACTATGAAGTCTGCTTTTCAATTCCTACAGAAAACCCTGCTAGGATTGTATTTGGGGTTACAGTGAGTCTAAATATCAATTTAGGATAAATTTCCAGGTTAACACTATTAAATCTTGTGGCCCATTAAAAGGGCATATGTTTCTATTTATTTAGATCTTTAATTTCTCTAAGCCATGTTTTATAGTTTTCCATATATAGTATCTTTACTTATTTCCTCCCTTTTTAATTCCTGATATTAATAATTTTTCTTTTTTCTTGATGAGCCAGGCTAAATGTTTTTCACTTTTGTTTCTCTTTTTAAATAAACAACTTTTGATTTCACAGAATAAAGAGTCTGTGGGAAGGAGAATATTAATGAGCAATTTTATAGTGGAGATAAGAAAGAATATTGTTAAGGAAGAGTGAGCTTGAAAAAAATATCTAATATGAACTCTTTCCTCTATTTCAAAATGTCCGAATTTCCCTTCACTCATTCTCTTTCTTACATCTGTTGCAGAGGAAGTCTTAAGCTAATTTGATAGCCATTAGGCAGATTGCAGTCACAATTTATTTGCCTTGATTTAAAAATTATTTAATGATTGAAAATACTTTCTCCTGTTAACAATTTCTTCATTGTCTTCCATGGAAAA
Source organism: Pan paniscus (assembly GCF_029289425.2). Classification (NCBI taxonomy): domain Eukaryota; kingdom Metazoa; phylum Chordata; class Mammalia; order Primates; family Hominidae; genus Pan; species Pan paniscus. Next base: position 113,296,270 of record NC_073253.2, on the reverse strand, counting down.
GGCATTTTTTTTCTGATTCTTGTCTATCATATGCTGAGAACTGGAGCTCTGGAGCTCAACAGACTAGATTTGAATTAGGAGTTTGCCATTAGCATTGTGCTCTTGAGAAAATTAGCACATTACTTACCCTCTCTGGACCTGTTTTCTCATGTGTAAATGGGAATAGTAATAGTACTTATTTCGTAAAATATTGTTTTGTATAGATTATATAGGCTTACCGCCACCATTTAAGTTCAAGCTCTCATTACCTGATTTATAACACTGTAGATTGGCTTATCAATATCTGAAATTTAAATAAATCACACAAAATCTTGAAAAAAAAGAACTTATCTGTAATTTATTTAAAAAAGTGTTGATCTCTACTGTGATTTTTAAAAAAATTTTATTCATTCTACTCACCTAGATTTGATTTCCTTTTCTTTTTCTAAAAGCTTAAGTTGGAAGCTTATATGAGTTGATTTTGGAAGCTTATATGAGTTGATTTTAGTTCACTGCCTGCTCTTAGAAGAAATATTTAAAGTTTCAATATTTTGTGTTTTTAATGTATTTCCGTATATTTATATTTTTTCTTTGAGCCATGTTAATTTAGGAATATATTACTTGATTTTTCATGTTTTAGTATTTTCTAGATTTTTTCTGTTATTGATTTCTAATTCTAGTGTGGATAGAAAAACACATTATTTCAATTTTTTAAAATGTTTTATAGTCTAATGTAAATTTTATTCCTACAGTATATTTTTATTTGCACTTGAAAATAAATATATTCTACTGTTGTGGAATAGAGTGTTCTATATTTGTCAGATAGGTTTTGTTGCTTAATAAAATTGTCACATTCGGTTTCCTTACCAATTTTTTGTCTACTAGTCCTATCAATTACTGAGACAGAAGTGTTAAAATTAACTGTAATTACTGAATTTTTCTTTACTTCTTTTAATAGAAGTTAGTTTTGCTTTGTGTATTTTTGAGGCTTTGTTGTTAGCTGCATATACATTTATGAATGTTAATTTATACTGATATATTGACACATTCATCAATATAAAATGTTCTTGTCTCTAGCATTAACCTTTGTTTTCATGTCTATTTTGTGTGAGCTTAAAGTACCCACTCCAGCTCACTTATGGTTATTGTTTGTATATCTTTTTTATCTTTTAAATTTCAACCTATTTATATATATAAACTTGAATTGTGCTTGAATTTGAATTTGTCTTTAAATATAAAGTTCATCTCTTTTAGATAGCATATAGTTGGATTTTGCTTTTTCAGTCTCGTCCGACAGTCTCTGCCTTTCGAGTTAATGAATTCATATTTAATGTAATCATTGGTATGGTTAAGATTAGAACTGCTATGTTGCTTCCATTTATATTTGTCTCACATCTGTCTTCCATTTGTCTAATTTGTTTTAAAGTATTTATTAAATAACTTTATTAAAGAACAAAATTTAAAACAACTTTGTTAAAAAATTAAACAAGTTTTTAATTCTTTTATGAATGTTTAAGAATTTTTTAGTCAATTTCAGTGGCTCTAAATATTATGATATACATATTTAAACTGCCACTATTGACCACAAATAATGACTTAGTCCCAGTAAAATATATTAATTTCACAATGATGTATCTCAGTTTCTTCCCTTATCTAGCGATGTTATAAGCCTGACAATACAATGTTATCATTTGTTCTTTAAACAGTTATATGATTACTCAAGAGCATAAGAAAAAATATATATACACACGTACATATACATAGAGTTTTTAGAACTGTTTTATTAATTATATTATTGTTACTATGTATGTGATGTGTGGTGCTTTTTCTTGCCACTTTCAAGATTTTTTCATTGTTTTGGGATGGGATTATTCTACTGATTTTTAGTTGAGTTATTGTTTCTTACATTTGCCATCTCAAATCTGCCATTGAGCCCATCTAGTGAAACTTTCACTTGTTATTATCCTTTTAATCTCTTTAACTTTCTTCTTGGTTAACTTTTCTGTTAGATACCCTATTTGTTGGCTCAATGATCACATTTTTTTGTTTTTATTTTTATTTTTTTAGAAAGTGGATCTCACTTTATTACCTAGTCAGGAGTTGCAGTGGCATAATCACAGCTCAATAACCTGGAACGCCTGGGCTCAAGCAATCATTCTGCATCAGCCACATGAGTAACTAGGACTACAGGCATTTGACACTATGCCCAGCTAATAAAAAATAAAGTTTTTGTTAAAGATGGGGTCTTGCTAACCTTGCTCAGACTGTTTTCAAACTCCTGGCCTTAAGTGCTCTTCCTGCCTTGGCCTCTCAAATTCCTGAGATTACAGATGTGAGCCACCATGCCTGGCCTGGTAGCATGTTCTTTCAACATACTTAGAATATCTGCTTTGAATTTCGTTTCTAAATTCAACATCTGGGCTCACCCTAACTGGTTGTACTGAGTATTAAACTATTTCCTATCAACTAGACTACTTTGATTCTTGAGTTTGGGTATAAGTCACATTTGTTACTATTTGGTTGAAAACTGGTCATTGTTGATAGTATATTGTAGTGAATCTAGATTCTCTTTTTATTTCTCTGAAAGTTTTGAGATACATATATATATTATTTGAGATACAGATATATATATATATATATATATATATATATATATATATATATATATAGTTTTGAGACAGAGTGTCACTCTGTCGCCCAGGCTGGAGTGCAGTGGTGTGATCTTGGCTCACTGCAACCTCTGCCTCTTGGGTTCAAGCCATGCTCCTGCCTCAGCCTCCCGAGTAGCTGGAATTACAGATGCATGCCACCACAACCTTCTAATTTTTTTTTTATTTTTATTAGAGAGGGGGTTTCACCATGTTGGCCAGGCTGGTCTCGAACTCCTGACCTCAGGAGATCTGCCCACTTCAGCCTCCCAAAGTGGTGGGATTACAGGCGTGAGACACCATGCTCGGCTGGTTTTATTTTTATTAACTACTTTGACTTAAATCACAGAATCTATCTTCCCATAATGATGTGTAGCCACTGCTCTCTCTGTTCTTTTTTGTTTTCCTGCCTATGTATATATCCCCTGGGTCTGTGTGTCAGTCACTGATTTGGCAGAGGTTATTCATGCTCACTTTCAGTCCATAATTATTTTCCTTTCTGCCACCCAGGCAGTGTGTGAGTTGATGTAGTTTATCAAGACTTCCCTGGCTTTCATTTTTTCTGGGTTCTCTTGAGTCTCCCACAATCACGTATATCTTAATAGTCAGCCAGATTTGTGGTGAGTTTATTATCTCACTTCCATGGTCTCCTGGTAGGTTGAGAAACCACCCCAATCAAGGGCATAATCTCTGATTTCTGCTTCCTTAGGTCAGTGGATCAGCAATCTATTTGGGCTCTTCCTCTCTGTTATATAGCAGGAAGTGCTTTCTTGCAGAGAATAGAATGTTTTTGGGAATCCACTTTGTGTCCTTTGTATTTTTTTTCAAGTATCATGGTCCTATATTGCCTGTTGTTTCGTGCCTTAAGACATTTGCTTCATATACACTGTCTGTTTCTACCACTGTTTAGAGCAGAGGGCAAGTCTAGTATGATTTACTCTGAACATGACAGGATGTGGAAATACAATTTATCATGTTTTCCATGTAAATATCTAAGGCCATAAAGCACCAAATTTATTTTAGACATTTGAAATAGTCTCATTATTTTAAAGATTGTAATGTATATGTAGTTTCAGTAAATTTTGTATTATTAAATGAGCATTACTCCACCCTACTTGTTACTTTTCCGAAGTACCCATATTTCTGTTTAGTATTGACATTCATATCACCACAAGCCTGTGAGAAAATTGGTAGACAGTGACTGAAGCAGAATTCAAGTTTCACTACCAGCAGTACCTCCAATAATATAATCATCCAACATTTATTAGGAATCAAGTATATTTTGAACAAACTTTGAAAGTTATGCAAATACCTGATAAAGCATGGTTTCACTTCTCCTAATGCTTACAGTCCATTGGGGGAGAGATTATAAGATGTATGATAGTGCACGTCAGCCAATGTAAAGATTTTATGAATGAGCAGTGAAAATATTAAGTGGTCATAGAAGGTTGGATAGATTTTATGGGAAGAGTTTGAATAGATAAAGCAAAGTCTTAAATACCCCTCATAGGGAGTAAGTAGTAATAGAAATGAGTAAAGAAAGAGGTTTCTAAGGTGAAAAACAACAACAAAAAAGATAATAAAAAGCAATGCCGAAGGTTTGTAATTTACATTCACCTTTAAATTTGCAAGACAATAGGGAATGTTGGTGACTGTAATGCGGTGGAGAGTGAATGACTTTATAAAGGGGGAGTCGCTCTCAGTTTCTGCTTATTGTCCTAAGACAATGCAAACCTACATATTGCCATATCTCTCAATTTTTCAAAAAGTTTGAAAATCTATTTTTTTTTGCAAAATATCACAATTTTTTAAATGTTGGCAACACATCAACTATTTTATCCTACCATGGAGGCCACCAAAATTGTCTCTGGGAATGAATTTTGCATATAGGGTACCAGTCTGTGACCTCAGAGTTCACACATTCTGAAAGATGGAATAAATTTGTGGCAGGAAAATTTGTATTAAATATATTCTGTAGCGGAAATAATGAAATAATGAAATAATTACTTAATAACTTATCATAGTTATGCTCCTTCCCTGTAACATTTGATGATCGCTATTGCAACTTAATAAGCATAAAATAATAGAAATATCTTCATATCCTTTAGAAAGCAGATGCATTTGAATTTTATTTAGAAATTCATGGCTAAAAATTGTAAACAGAATCATTATTTTTATGTATTTGGTGTATGGATTCAGGGCTCCGTGGGTTTATAAAACGACATTTTTTAAAAGAGAGGAAAAATACTCCCTTGCAAATACTAACTCAGTGTTGCACAACAGATTGCAATACCTCCACAGGGGCTGCAAGCTCATCAGTGTGCAAAGTACCCAAATATTTTACCAATTTAGAATGCATGTTACCAGCTAGATTACAGCATCTTTGGTAAGCCATTAAATCTATAGTCTCAATATCTGTTCCAACATTTTTGAAGTACACATTGTCCTTAGTTAACTTAATAGAGAATAAATTCTTTTACTGCAATAATGCCCTAGAAAATAGATGTTCTGTTTGAACTGCCTTATTGGTTAGTCTAAACCAAAATGCAAATCTTTTGACATTCAAGTTTGCTTTTTCATACCAAAGTGTAATTTTCAATTATAAAACAAGTAGTAAAGACAGAGAAAACTTTCAGTTTCTTACATCTTTAAATACCTGGAAAAATATTTAAAATAACATTTGATTAATTGTAAGTGAATTTAAGCCAAATAGATATTGCTTCCTTCAAATAAATATGGAATTGAAATAAACACAGGGAAACATTAAACGAAGAAATAAAGTGCTCCTGCTGAACCTGAAATATTGGAATACTGGAGCAGCTCCTTCCCTGAATAAATATTGTTCCAGGAGAGTCTCTCTTCCAGAACATGTATCTATGTGTATATGCATTCATATGTACCTTTGTGCATTTGCACGTGTATTCCTCATGGAAGTTTAGTAAATGGGGCTAACTCAATGTTGATAGCTGCTTTTGGTAACATGTATGCAGTTGCTAACATGTCACCAGTCTTCACTTCATCTCCCTTAAGCTTACAAACTAGATAACATCTAAAGAGCCTAAGTTCACTAATAAGTAATTAGTGTAATTTTGACCTCCAGTTCCATCATTGTAGGCTGCTGAAACTTAATCTTTTCTTAATTAGATCCTGTTTATTCAAAGCTGTAAATAACTAATATTTTCAATGAAATCGTCATTAGACAAACTACAGAACCATCTGGTTGAGCTTTTATCTTGTTTTTCTTCTCTTGATTTTTTTCTTTGTTCCATTTACAACTCCTTTTCAGAATATAGTATAGAAATCAGATTAATTTTTGAATTTAAAGAGAAAAAAATAATGGCAATAATTTGGTTTAATATAAAATACTTCATTTTGTACAAATACACCTCAGACTTCATTACTTAAAATCAATTAAAATACAATACCGCTTATTGAATGTGAAGTCAGGTGCAAAGTCTTTTTATTATGTCACTGGTTTAATTTCTCTAATTTGATTATAATTACTGACAATCTAAGCAACTGATGCTTTCTTGAGGAAAATTTAAAAACATATACATGCAATTAAACACTATACAACAAATCTTCATTTCTTGTTAATTTCATTCAAATACTTGCTAAGTATGTTCTTAACAATATTTGGGAAGACCAAATAAATCAGAACTGGTTTATGGTGTTTTTCATTTTTTCCTGTATATATTCCTTTTTGTATTTTTGTTCAGTGGAATAATCTCCTTTCTTTGCCCCTAGATGGCAACTCTAGCTGATCTCATGACTTTTCTGCTCTCCTCTAGATAATATATGTCAGCCCTAATATCATTTTAAGTTGTAAACATAGTTTCAAATCAATTTTTAGAATATGAAAATTAAGATATTAATGAAACCGCTGAATTTGGTTTTAAAGGTGGTTAAAGTTGAAGTTCCTGAATTGTCTCTGATGAATACTAAACCTGATTCTCCTGAGGTATTTTCGTATGTTCTTCATAGGTTCCTTATAGGGGGCATTGAGTAAGAGGCTGGTTCTATATTTGACTCTGTTTTGGGTGTTATCTTTTGGTTAATTTCTCAGATCTTGGTATTTGATAATAGGCATCTAGGTGTTTCTACTGAGGTCTTTTGTTATCTTACTTTTCCTATAATCTTCATTTTTTTCACAGGAAACTCACACACCTCCTTTGGACCAACTCATAGTTGATACCAAGGCAACAGTGAATGAGTCCTGTTGCAAATTACATACTTCAGGCTTTATCGCTAAAGAAAGGCATTGGTCAAATTATGTATTGCTCTCTAGATTCTCTTGTTTGAGGGTCAGATGCAATTTTTTTTAACTTTTTTAGTTTTCTCAGATGAAAGTCAGGCATTAGTTCATACAACCCTCACAATTTCAGAGAACGCCGACCAAGATGTCTAAATAGTTTCCCTGAAGCATTTATAGCTAACATTAATGTGATGAGAAGTGCATCTTCCTTCTATCTTTCACAGAGATGGAGAATATAGTCAAAGCACTATGAAAGATTTTTTTTTCCCTACGAAGATCCTCTTTTAAGCATCACTGACCCGTTTACATATACATTAACTTTGGAAAAGATTATGGACTGCAAATTTGTCTGGGACATATGTGGTCTGTCTCACACACATTTGGTTACCGTTCTTTTATACAACTTGAGTTTCTTTTTAATAAAAAGGCTTTTACAGTTTTAAAAAGTTTGCAGACCACTGATGAGATGGTGCCAGGTTTAACTTAGAAATATAGAAAAAAATCAATAAGAAAAACTTAATTTTGTACAACTAAGAATTTAAAGATCTTCTCTTTGAAAATGAATTTTTGTACTCATTACCTTTTGAGAGTTGACCTATAGGCCAAACCATGGGTAAAATTCATGCCCTTATTGAAAATCTAGGGAAAATTATCTTTCTAATGACCAATGAAAATAACCTTCATCTTCTTATAATCAAGAAGAAATTCAAATCATATGCTGTACTCTCATTGAATATTAATACCCAGACTATTCTCTGTGATATGGAATATATCATCTATTTAGTGATTTGTATAAGGTAGTTGGTCTTGTGGATGCTCATGTTTGGAATTAGTTAAAATGATGGAAACAGTACTATTTATATTTGAGCAAATGTTCATAGAATTTGAGATTGAAATAATCTCACAAATTATTTACTTCAATTCCTTAACTTTATAGATAAATATATAATAATATCTATTTTTGTACAGAACATTTCAGAAGATGGGAACACAAAACGTTATTAGTCTCATTCAAGGTCAAAGAGCCCTGAACTAGATTTTACATTCTCAGATCTGAGCCACTATCTTTATATTGCACAATCATTGGTACACATATTTCATCTTGGGAAACTGAATGGTAAAATTGAAAGATTTAGTCTATTAAGTGAAATACATCTAAAAAGAAATAGATTTCTGTTCTAGGCCTCTAAGGGACAACTACAAAGATAGCAATCATTAACATAATGAAAATATCAAGACAATTTTCCTTTAATTCTAGGAATAAACCCCACTACTTCTACATACATGAAAGGAGAAGGCATTCAATGTCATGGGGCATGTGTACCTAGGCTTCTGAACTTTTTAGATGATAGGATTTTAAGTTGTACGAAAATGAATAAGCTGTTTTCTACCAAAGACAGAATATTTCATTTCTCTTTCCAATAATTTTTAATTTCTGATTTTCTGTCAACATTGTCATAAAAAATGATTGTTCAGTTACTCAGCATGTAGATTATCAGGGAGGAGAAATACATAGTTTTCTTTCAATAACTTTTATTTTCTCATTTTTATTTTGCTTACATGTGCAGGACTTAATGAAAACCATTCTTTACCAGCTCTTTTGTCATTACTGACAAACTCAATGCAGGTTCTGAGTCAGACTGCTTAATAGGTAAAGAGAGTAAAAATGAAACATAAAATAGCTAGAGAGAAACACACCGTAAATACCTGGAGAATTTTAAAAAAAGGTTTGTAGGCTACTTATGTGCAAATGAAGGCATTTAATTGTAACGTGTCTTCAGTGATAAATGAGGAAAAAAAGTCTTGAATAAATTTCCCATTATAAAATGAGAAATAGTCATGCTTTGCCCTTTTCATTTGCTCCTCGAGAAAGGTGAACTTATCTAAAAAAATTTGTATCAGCAGAGCTGCTTTTATTCAGCTAATGAACTGCAGTAACTTAGGAAATGGCACTATGTTGAACGATATTAGAGGGCAAGAATAAGAACACTGTTACAATATTAAATTACTAGTAAGAATTTCTAAAAACTAATTTTATTCTCAATATTTTTTCTAAGCAAATGAGTGGCAGGTAAGAGAGGGCACAACGGTTGCAGAGGTTCAAGCATAGGCCTAGGGAACTGTTCAGTGTCTCGTAAAGGACCACTCGTCCCCAGGGAAGTAGGTCATTTTCAGATTAAAAGTTTATTTTTTGAGTTCAGGGTTAAAGACACGCTAATGTACCAGAAGCTATTTTCTGAAGTGTCAGCATAGCAGATACTGCCTTATAGAGGGGAAACAATTCATTAAGGGTCTTGCCCAGTCTGAAGCTTTAACAGACAAGATGTAAAACTGGTATATTAGGAGTGGAAAATGGAATTTCTTTAAGCATGTCACAGCTCCCATTCCTCCTCTCACACAAGAAACTTCTGAGGAAAAATTAAGTTTGACATGAACAAAAGGCAGTTGGAAAACAATGGAAGAATGAAGGATAGAAATACTACTTTTTTTAATACTTTAAGTTCTGGGGTACATGTGCCCAACGTGCAGTTTTGTTAAATAGGTATTCACGTGGCACGGTGGTTTGCTGCACCCATCAACCCGTCACCTACATTAGTTATTTCTCCTAATGTTATCCCTCCCCTAGTCCCCCACCCCCTGACAGGCCCCGGTGTGTGATGCTCCATATGTCCATGTGATCTAATTGTTCAAGTCCTGCTTATGAGTGAGAACATGCGATGTTTGGTTTTCTGTTCTTGTGATAATTTGCTGAGAATGGTGGTTTCCAGCTTCATCCATGTCCCTGCAAAGGACATGAACTCATCCTTTTTTATGGCTGCACAGTATTCCATGGTGTATATGTACCACATTTTCTTTATCCAGTCTATTATTGATGGACATTTGGGTTGGTTCCAAGTCTTTGCTATTGTGAATAGCGCTGCAATAAACATACATGTGCATGTGTCTTTATAGTAGAATGATTTATAATACTTGGGTATATACCCAGTAATGGGACTGCTGGGTTAAATGGTATTTCTAGTTCTACATCCTTGAGGAATTGCCACACTGTCTTCCACAGTGGTTGAACTAATTTACACTCCCACCAACATTGTAAAAGCATTCCTATTTCTCCAGATCCTCTCCAGCATCTGCTGTTCTCTGACTTTTTAATGATCACCATTCTATTTGCTAATATAATTAATTTCATATCCATGTTTTTCTATTACAATTAGTGTGTTTATGTTGCTATTAAAGTAGCTTTTATCATTATCATATGTTTTGGCTATGATCAGTAATGAAAGGCAAAGGGACTTTATTTTCCTGATAGTAAACTGCAAGATATATTTACAGAAATAGTTTCCAAATCACTTAGCTTTAAAAGTGAATCAGTTTTCTTCTAAGAATACATATAGCAGGTAACATTTAAGTTAATTGAAAGTCCTTGACCATGGAATATAATCAAAATCAATTGTTGAAAAGGAAATCAATTGCTGAATTTCATAAAAACAGTTTTGCTTTACCACGTAGAGGGTTTATTCTTTTGCTCTAGGCTAAGGTTAATGTTGGATAGTGCAATTTTTTTCCTACTACAGTAGTCTAGTTTCATGTATATAAATCCAAAGAGTGGTATCTCTGACGAGGTGGTGTTAGTTTAAGTAAAACAACAAAAACTTTTCTTTATGAGAAAAAGGTTTGAGTGAGCCACATAAAATTAATATTAAGTTTTCTGTCGTCAACCTCATTACTTTGGTAGATGACTTGCATTAAAGGCAGTGAAGCAAGGAGTCAGAAGACTGTGTCTCTGCAATTTCTGCAGTGCTGCAGATACACATTTCACACAATTTCTACAGAAATGTATGTTGATTGTGCTTTCTTAGGATATCTGTGCACTGGACTAGAAATTATGACATTATGATTCTTCAAAATGTTGCTGTTTCAAATCATGAGTAGACACCATTATTATTAATAAGCAAAACCAGAAAATACTAAATACTCATTGCGTTTACATTACATACAATATTTGGATGTGTGTATAAATACAGACACAAAACTTATTCTTTGGAAAATTCTGCAAAAAAACATGAATCAATTATATTTATTACTTTAAAAATAAACTCAAGACCTATGGTTGTATGTATATCAATAATGTTTCATTTTTCAAAACAGAAATAGGTTTGTATTTCTCCCTGAGTAAAGATAAAATTTTCTTAATTTAGTGGGAAAATAATCTTCAACTTGTTCTTTCAGACATTTTTGGGGATCTCACCTACTTGCTAAGTTCTCATTCATTGGCCATAACTCTGTTTATGAATGACCATCCAAAGTGGTTGAATGAATTAACTTGACATAAGAAGTGAACCTGATTAATGACTATGAGGTTTCTTTGTAGCTCACTTTACCTCTATAGCATATATTAATTACCATTTATCCTCTGAATGGAAATTCCCTAGTAACATTTGTCTCTGTAAATATTGTTAATTTACTCATTAATAAAATCATTAATGATGATAGTGATGCCTCCATACTCAAAAGACAAAACAAAATCCACTTCCCAGTTCTGCGTTTTAAGTCCATGTATCCCTTAGAGATAGTGCTAGAATTTAATCTACAGGGGTGTATAGCTAATAATTCATTCAGTTGCATAATAGGTGTAGTAAGCAGATACAGAAGGCAAACTAATATACACACCATATCTTAAAGTTAGCTTAAACTATCCTTTCTTGATCCATTGCAGAATGACATCAAAGTTGGTTTCTTATGTTTAGCATTTGTTCCGGAGGAAATTGTATACCAAATGAGGTGTTTTACTGAAATTTCAGATGCTGTTTGTTCTGGTTATTCTATTAAATTAAAACTATACTTCTGGTTCCACTTAGACACCAGTTTATTGGCCACCATTTTAAGCTCATACCTTCTTTCGACTAATATTATCTTTGAGGTTTGCTCGTCAGGCACTTAAAAGGTGCCAGCATAATTGAAGTAGTGCAGTGTACATTTATGGTGACTGGGCTAATATAATCAATGAATATTATTATCAACCTACTTTGGAAGCAGTGATACTTATTCCTGTGAATCTCCAATATTAAAAGCTGTCTTTGTGATTAAAACCATTTAGAATAATGTAAACTTCATTTATTTGATTTCTGATTTAAAAGTATGTGTTACTTATTCCCCCTGTGGTGGTATACACCTTTATATAACCCATTCTTTCCCTCCGTCCCTCCCTCATTTCCTTCCTCCCTTCTTTCCTTTCTTTCCTCCCTTTCTCTTTACATCATCTTAGGCTCCTTTGAGACACTGAGATTGCAACTAAATAATTGTAGCTTTATATGCTTTTGAGAATTCATCATATGTGTGATTTCTTTGAAGTCCTTTTGCTAAAAAGCCCAGTATTTTTAAAATATAAATTGTGCTATCTTCTCAGTTTTGCTGACCCACATCACAAAAAAAAACCTACCTGTTCTATGCACTCTGATCTCTTAAAAAATGAAAGAAATATTTATTAAAAGTATTAATAAAACAACTATAACAACCATCTATAAAGTTTGAAGACTTAACTTAGCAGAAAACTACTAATCATAAAAAAGTAAACCACACCCAGTCATTTAGAACCAAACCTAGGACTTTGAGCACTTTGAGCAAGAATGAAGCAAACCATGGAACTAACAAACTGTGTATGCACCAAAAAATCTGGTTCAAGAGCTAACAAAGTCTCCTTTATTTTTAGGCTGGTTAATTCAAAGAAATATACACTCCTCACTTGTCTTTCATAAGCATTTCAGTGGTATTCAGAAACTCACTAGTAGCTTAATCATATTGCTCAGGTAGATTTTGCTACACAATTTGAAACTATGAAAGCTATGGTTGTGAAAGTGATGACTGTGAAAGTGATGGTTCTACTTCCTTCCAAATTCTTCTCTGGTATATCTTAAAATGTATTCCAAATAATTCAGGTTCCAGCATGGTGATGACTATAGTAAATCTGGTATATCTGATGTAGGTTTGGTGAGTTGGCAGAGAGACTAGGGACCACCTACGGAAATGATTTACAAGGGGAATTGTTTGTAAGCTATAGACGAAGGCTTGCTTTAAGCAGTTATTGCTTAAACTTCTCTGCTTAGTTGATATTCCTGTTATTGATATAAAAAGTAACACAGACAACAATGTTGTGGATCCAGACAATGGGTCTTGTAGAAAAATGATTAAAGTGATTAGCCTTGTACAGGAAGAACAATGCACAAATGACAGAAGGATTGCTAAGATCAGACTTCAGAGTTTCTTGGCCAGTAGGGGGATGGTTATAAAGTAGAAATTGGATTGTCAAAAAGAGTCTTTTCTACAGCTCAGTCATTACTGTTGGCAACACATGGACACCCAGAGGCCAGAACCTTGAGTAAGATCACTAGGGTTCAAACTCAAGCTCTGTAACTCATGGGAAAACTTTGGGCAAGTTGTTCGCCTCTCTTCTCTTTAAGACAGGGATTATTAAATTACATAATCAAGCTAAAGTGTCCATAACATAAGTAAACAACCAAGATTGGTATATATTTAAATACTGCTTTAGTAAGAATCACTTTTGCATATGGTTTAGGCTGTTGTTGCAGGGCTTGAGTGATTAAACTTGAAGAAATCATGGAAAATATGGTGATCTTGGAAGGCATAGTGGTATCATCACTAGCGGTAGCTAGGAATTTGCTACTCTTCCATGAGCAGACAATAGTAGGATTGTGTACAGAATGGGTGGGTTCTTGGTCTCACTGACTTCAAGAATGAAGCCACGGACCCTCCCACTGAGTGTTACAGTTCTTAAAGGTGGCGTGTTCAGAGTTTGTTCCTTCTGATATTCTGATGTGTTCGGAGTTTCTTCGTTCTGGTGAGTTTGTGGTCTCACTGGCTCAGGAGTGAAACTGCAGACCTTTGCACTGAGTGTTACAGCTCTTAAGGCAGCGCATCTGGAGTTGTTTGTTCCTCCCAGTAAGTTCATGGTCTTGCCGGCTTCAGGAGTGAAGCTGCAGACCTTCGCGGTGGGTGTTACACCTCATAAACACAGTGTGAGCCCAAAGAGTGCACACTAGCAAGATTTATTGCAAAGAGTGAAAGAACAAGTCCTCCACCATGTAGAAGGGTACCCAATGGGTTGCCACTGCTGGCTCGGGCAGCCTGCTTTTATTCTCTTATCTGGCCCCACCCACATCCTGCTGATTGGTCCATTTTACAGAGAGTCGATTGGTCTGTTTTACAGAGAGCTGATTGGTCTGTTTTGACAGGGTGTTGATTGGTGCATTTACAATCCCTGAGCTAGACACAAAAGTTCTCCACATCCCAACTTGATTAGCTAGATACAGAGTGCTGACTGGTGCAGTTACAAACCCTGAGCTAGACACAGAGTGCTGATTGGTGCATTTACAAACCTTGAGCTAGATACAGAGTGCCGATTGGTGTATTTACAATCCCTTAGCTAGACATAAAGGTTCTCCAAGTCCCCACTAAACTCAGGAGCCCAGCTGGCTTCACCCAGTGGATCCCACATTGGGGCCGCAGGTGGAGCTGCCTGCCAGTCCGGCACCATGCGCCCGCACTCCTCAGCCCTTGGGTGGTCCATGGGACCTGGCACTGTGGAGCAGGGGGCGGTGCTCGTCGGGGAGGCTCTGGCGGGGTCGCAGCAGCCCACAGAAAGGGGGATGCGGGTGGGGGGGTGGGGGGAAAGGGTGGCGAGGAGGCAGCTAAGGCCCTGCGAGAAATTGAGCACAGCGCCAGTGGGCCGGCACTGCTGGGGGACCCGGCCCACCCTCTGTAGCTGCTGGCCTGGGTGCTAAGCCCCTCATTGCCCGGGCCAGCGGTCAGCCAGCCGCTCCAAGTGCGGGGCCCGCCAAGCCTGCGCCCACCGGGAACTCTAGCTGGCCCACAAGCGCCCCCACCGGTGCCTCTCTCTCCACACCTCCCCTCAAGCTGAGGGCACCAGCTCCGGTCTTGGCCAGCCCAGAACGGTGCTCCCACAGTGCAGCGGCAGGCTGAAGGGCTCCTCAAGCGCGGCCAGAGTGGGCGCCAAGGCCTAGGAGGTGCCAAGAGCAAGCGAGGGCTGGCGAGGGCTGCCAGCACGCTGTCACTTCTCAGGATGAGATGCCAGCAGTGAGATCCTGTCCTAAATCTTCCTGTCTAAACCTGATGGTATTGTGTGCTCTTACTGCTGTCTCACTAATGCTTCAATTCCTTCATTTCATGTTTCCCTTGTTCTATTTTCATCACTTCTTTCAGTCAATTTAAATTCCATTGTTATGCTCCTCAACTTCTCAGCCAGTCCTCTGTGCATGTGTGTGTGGTTACAGATGAGAGCAAACATAAATTTTAAAAGAAATTGGCTGGGCGCGGTGGCTCACACCTGTAATCCCAGCACTTTGGGAGTCCGAGGCGGGTGGATCACGAGGTCAGGAGAGCGAGACCATCCTGGCTAACATGGTGAAACCCGGTCTCTACTAAAAATACAAAAAATTAGCCAGGCATGGTGGCGGGCGCCTGTAGTCCCACCTACCTGGGAGGCTGAGGCAGGAGAATGGCGTGAACCCAGGAGGCGGAGCTTGCAGTGAGCCGAGATCTCGCCACTGCACTCCAGCCTGGGCGACAGAGCAAGACTCCATCTCAAAAAAAAAAAAAAAAAAAAAAAAATTAAAATAATAGACTTATTTTAGAGTAGTTACAGATTTATAGGAAAATTCAGCAGAAAGTACAGAGAATCCCCCATACCCTAGCTCTTCTACCACACATGCACTTTCCTGTTATTTACATCTTGTATTAGTGAGGTCCATTTCTTACAACTCTTGAACTATCACTGTTGCATTTTTATCAACTAAAGTCCATGTTTTTTTTTTTTAATTAGGATCCACTTTTTGTGGTATAGTTTTATGGATTTTTACAAGTGCGTAATGACATATATCCACTACTCTAGTTTCTTACAGAATAGTTTTACTGCCTAAATAACCACTGTCTCTAGCTATTCATTCCTTCCTCCCTCACCTGGAACCCCTAGCAAACACTGACTTTTTAATAGTCTCTATAAGTTTTGTCTTTTCCAAGATGCCATATACTTGGAATCCCATAGTAATGTATCCTTTCCTTCTTTCGCTTAGCAATATGCATTTTTAGTTCTTTCATGTCCTTGTGTGGCATGATAGCTCATTTTCTTCATTGTGTGTGTGTGTGGAGGGAGTTTCTCTGAATCATTATTTTTACTTATTATTGATATAAATATTTGTAAATATTTATGGAACATATATGTTTTGTTATATGCAGAGAACATATAACAATCAAATTAGGGTGTTTGGGGTGTCTTATCACCTTAAATATGTATCATTTCTGTGTGTTGGGATCATTTCACATCCTCTCTTCTATCTAAAGACATACATTACATTGTTAACTATAGTCACCCTAATCTGCTTTTGAACTTTAGAACTCATTCCTTCTAACTGTATGTTTGTACCCACTAACCAATCTTTTTTTATGCCCCTTCCTTACCCACATGCTCTTCCCAGCCTCTGTTATCTATCATTCTATTTACTACCCCTATAAGATCAATCATTTTAGCTACCACATATGAATGAGAACATGTAATATGTTTTTTCTGGCCTGACTTATTTCACTTAACATACTGTCCTCCAGTTCCATCCATGTTGCTGCAAATTATATGATTTCATCCTTTTATTTTTTTAGACAAGTTCTCACTTTTGCCCAGACTGGAGTGCAATGGCACAATCACAGCTCACTGCAGCCTCGAACTCAAGGACTTGAACTCCTGGGCTCCTCTTGCCTTAGCTCATGAGTAGCTGGAACTCCAGGGATGGTGTCCCCAGGCCCAGCTAATTTTTAAAAAAAATTTTAGTAGAGATGAGGTCTTGCTATGTTGCCCAGGCTGCATTCAAATTCCCAACCCCAAGTGATCCTCCTGCCTTGGTTTTGCAAAGTGCTGGGATCACAGGCATGAACCACCATCAATAGTAATTTTATTCTTTTTTGTGACTGAATAATATTCCATTTTGTATACATAGCACATTTTTTTATCCATTTGTCTGTTGATGGAAACTTAAGTTGATTCCATGTCTTGGCTATTGTGAATAGTATTGCAATAAACATAGGATTCCAGGCATCCCTTTGCTATACTGATATATTATTCTCCTTTGGATATTCAAGAGTGAGACTGCTGGATCATATAGTTCTAGTTTTAGTTGTTTCAGAAATTTCCCCACTGTTTTCCACAGTGACTATACTAATTCTCATTCTCACCAACAGCATGTAACAGTTTCCTTTTCTTCAAACCTTCACCAGAATGTTATTTATTTTTCATAATAGTATGTTTAACTGGGGTAAAAAATATTTCATTATGGTTTGGATTTGCATTTTCCTGATGATTAGTAATGTTGAGTATTTCAAATATATTTTTGGCTATTTTTATGTCTTCTTTTGAAAAATATCCATGTCCTTTGCCCGCTTTTTGATGTGATTTGTTTTTATTTTACTGTTGAGTTGTTTCAGTTCTTTGTATATTCTGGATATTAGTCCCTTGTCAGATGAACAGTTGGCAAATATTTTCTCCTATTCAACAGGTTGTCCCTTCACTCTGTTATTTCCTTTGCTCTGCAGGAGCTTTTGGGTTTAATATAGTCCTATTTGTCTATTTTTGGTTTTGTTGCCTGTGCTTTCCAGGTCTTATCTACAAAATCTTTGCCTAGATTTGGCTAGATCAATGCCCTGAAATGTTTTCTTCTGGTAGTTTTATAGTTCCAGTTTTGTTTAAGTCTTTAATCTATCTTGATTAGATTTTTATATATGGTGAGATAGAGGGGTCTAGTTTCATTCTGTATATAGCTATTGCATTAAATCTGTAGATTGTTTGGGGCAGTATGGTCATTTTAACAATATTAATTCTTCTGATTCATGAGCATGGAATGTCTTTCCATTTGTTAGTGTGTTCTTCAATTTCTTTCATGGGTGTTTTGTAGTTTTCCTGTAGTCTTTCACTTCCTTGACTAAATTTATTTCTAAATATTTTATTTTTATTATTTTTATTTTTGTAGCTACTGTAAATGGGGTTGTTTTCTTGACTTCTTTCTCAGCTAGATGATAGCTCATTTCTTATTAGTGAATAATATTTCATTGAATAGATGCATTACAGTACATACTGGGAGCAAGCAGGATGTGTTTTAGTAGGTTATTGGATTTACTACAGTTTATTTATCCATTCACCTACCAAATTTGCTTCCTATTTTGGAAGCAAATATGGTTGCTTCCAAATTTGACAATTATGAATAAAATTTCTGTAATCATCTGTGTTCCAGTTTTTGTATGAAATAAGTTTTCAATTCATTTTTGTAAATACCAGTGAGTAAAACTGCTGGATCATATAAGAATGTGTTAAGCTTTATAATAATTTGTTTTTCAAACTGGCTGTACCATTTTGCATTCCCACCAGCAATGATGAGAGATCCTGTTGCTCTACATCCTTGCAAGCATTTGGTGGTCAGTGTTCTTAAATTCCTTTTAACTATTTACTTTCTTGCAGTTTTGGCAAACACAATTCTACTCATTATAACAAGAAAGGGCCTGAACATTCAGTGACTGAAAGTTCATCTCTCTTTCATGCAATAATTCATTGTGTTGTGACAGGTGGCACTGCTCTCCTTAGTCATTGAGGGACTCAAACTGAAAGTGGCTCTGCCATCTTCAGCAGATTTCCTTCCAGCGTCACTCTTCTCATCAACATTCTAGGTAGAAAAGAGCATTTTGAGGAGGTACAACCTCTTTTTATTGAGGTTCTATCTTGAAAGTGGTGCAAGCCATTTATGCTTCCATTGCAGTGTGGAAACTGTTGGTATCTCTATACCAAGCTGTAAGATCAGCTGGGAACTATCATCTCTGTCTAGGCAGTGCCTTCCCAGAAACAACTGTATTACTGTGGAGTTCAGAGAAGATAATTATTGGAGGATATTTAGTGATATTCTCTCCATTTTAAAAATAGTTCATTATAGCAGTTGTGATTGGCTGCTTTTTGTTATTGCATCACTTTAGGCACTAATGGCAAAGCAGTAAAGATGGTAAAAGAAGCAGTGATTTTCTGGAACCACTGATGATTGGGCACAGCTTTGTCTAAGAGGTACTGCGAAAGTTTGGCCATTGTATCTGGACCTCTTCAGTAATTCTTTTCACAGAGCTTAGACAAAATGATTGGGTACCCAGTTCTTGTATTTTTCAGAAAGCACTGGTTCTGAGGCAGAGAAAGCTAGTTGGACTTAAGTGGTAAATAAAGAGCAAACAATGTGCTTTTAAGTATATTGGCTCTGGTCGGGGACAGTGGGAAATGGAGTGAGGAAAGAAAATAATTACAGACTCCAAAATCCAATCATTTCTGTGTACTCTTGTTGCTGTTCTCCTCCTTATACACACAGTAATTTAGGTTTTGTTTTGACAGGAACATAGAGATATTCATAAACTGAGAGGCAATGTTTAGAGATTTAGTGAGCATCTTATCAGAAGTAAATAAGAAGGACCCTACATTTTTGAAAGCATGTTTTACACAGTGTTCTAATCTTTATTAGTTGACTGGAATCATGGGGACTATTTACTTAAAATATTTAAGTAAACTCATGCCTGTAAGTGATGATCCAAATATATATTTAACTGACAGACCACCAAACCTATTTGGCCCAATATTATACCTAAAAAATAATAATACAATTGCTCAATAGTTATTTAACAACATAAGTGATATTAGCAGGTACCAATTAGCAATTTGAATGTCTATTTTCCTTTGCTTTCTAACATCAGATGTTCTCATTTGATACATTTCCACTTTCCTAGAAGAAAGGAAAGGGAAGGGAAGAGAAGGTGAAGGGAGAGGAGAGCAGGGGAGGGGAGAAGGAGCAGAGGGGAGAAGGCAGGAAGGAAGGGAGAAAGTGAAGAATAAAAGGAAGAAGAGATGGAGTCAAACTAGAATCCTGGGTTTTAAGATAGCAAAAGATACTTGCTAGTTGTTACCAATGTAATAATTATTCTTCAACATGCTAGCAATCTCTAAAAGCAGCAAACTATAGGCAAATGCTGTGTGTTCAATTTGTAGTGGGCAGTTTATTTATGCTAGAACTCCAACAGGATTTAAAAATCTGCTTTTTTTGAGACTTCTCTCTTGGGATCATTGGGCTGATTGAAGTTCAGTCTGTATTAACTGAGTAATTCTGATTTTCTTTAAAAAGAGATTCATGAATATACACTTGAAAATTTAAAAAACTGTTAATATCCAAAGTTACCTCTGACTGCCAGACTATCTTTTGTCTTTTTCTAATGAATAAATCAATTTCTGAAATGAACGACTGTTTGATTCTAATGGCCAAATCTATGAACCAGACGCTTAAGCCCTAGCAAAATTTGATCTATGCACCAGTTTTTGAGTAATCAGTCATTAATGTTAAGTAAGCAGCAGTCCATATGTTCTTAAAAGATAGGTGGTCTTGAATGTGTTTGCACACTTCATCTTTTAAGATCTAGGAAGTGATATTTAAATGTGTTCAATATTTATTTTCTCAGACAGAAAACATTTGCTGAAACCTATGAAAGCCAATCAACAGAAATATGTTTTGACCTTCCATTTGTTCTTGACCTATAACTGATTCTTGAAACCACAAATATTGGCAGCTCTACTTTCCTGTCTCTACACAAATGTGTCTTTAACACTTGTCCTTTTAAGGGCCGCTCAGTTTTAAGACTGTATCAGAATATGCAGAGAAGGAAGCATGGCGATATGATTGACAACATGGTGCTTTATTCTATTGCTATCTCTTATAACTCTATTAATTAGTTTTTTTGTCTGTGTACATCTTAGCAGATTCACTCTCACCGTCTTCCTTATTAGAAACTACATGGTAGATTTAAGATACTTAAGTAGGATGGCATTTTCACTGGTATATTACAAACTAAAGAGGAGCTTTCCACAAATGGGGCCAGTTTGAAATTGATTGATTTGTTTTATAACCAACTTTTGAGTGTTAAGATGGTTTTTTCCTTGACTTCACATGGTGGATTTTGATTCCAGTAATCTCTGTTCTATTGACTTAAGCATTCTCCTCCATAGTTCAGGAGGTTACAGAGTTTATGTTTATGGGACCAGGGCACTTCAGAGATGACATCTATCATACAGCTACGAGAAAAATCTTTGAAATAAAGAGTAAAAATTCTACTATAAGCTAGTTTAGCTATTTTCCGGGAAAAATAATATTTAAATTGGTTGGTATATGTATTTAAATTGTGTATACAACACAATTATTTTTAAAATAATGGTTTAGATTTCATAAAAATACATTGATGAGGAAGACAAATAAAATTACAATCTGTTCAGTTTTTTATATAATAATGATCTCTATAATTAATCTTGGTCTGGCATGGCGGTTGATGCCTATAATCCCAGCACTTTGGGAGGCTGAGGTAGGCAGATCGCTTGAGCCCAGGAGTTTGAAACCAGCCTAGGCAACATGGCAAAACTTCATCTCTGAAAAACAAACAAACAAACAAAAACAATCTTTTATGGTAGATAATGTCCTTACTAGATGGTTAAACGGTAGATAATGTCCTTACTAAATGGCTAAACAGTAGCTTCTCAAACATAGGAAGGTGATATTTGGGGCTCATTTCCAACCTAACTTGAAATCATTTTCTGTTTATTAATATAGTATTATAAGATTAAAAAGATAAACAACTTGATGTTTCTTCAGTAACTAGGAATTTACAAGCAATAGTAGAGAGAGGTATACACCATAATGATATATTACTCATACATTACTGCATGCACGTAATAAATACCCCTTAACTAAGACCAGAAAAATAAGGGTATTTAGACTCTTTTTATTATTTTGCCTAACTATGCTTCCTGTTTACACATCAAGTGGAGGTAAAAATAATCCAATATAAATGTTTAGTCTTTTAGATTTTCAAAACATCTTCACAAATAACTTATATTTGATCTTCACGATAACCTAATCAGAGAACAAATATTAATAGATTTAGCCCATTTCATTACAAATGAGATAACTTGGGCCCAGATAAATTTTATGACTAGTGTTAGGCATCTACACAATAAGTGACAGAGCAGAAACTGAACCTATGTTATGGGATTTAACTCACACATCCTGTTAACATGCTATTAAAAACAAAACAATAAAACTCATTCCTGTGCTCAAACTTTGGACTCTTTCCTTTGACCCCCTAAGTTGTACCAATAGTCTACACTTAAAGTCTCACAGGTTACTGACTCTTAAACTCTTTTACAACTTGTTTTCCTCATTCTACTGAAACTATTTTCTTCATAATTATCACTGATTTTCAAATACCCTCTTGCAAGCACCTAATTTCATTCTTTATTCACCTGGAAGGTCCTCTTCCTGCTCTCTAGATATAGATAGATAGTCTTGATGATAGATAGATAGATAGATAGATAGATAGATAGATAGATAGATAGATAATCTCTCCATCCTCCTAGGTAGCTATCTATCCTCCCTTGTTTTCCAGACGGCGCACTCTTGTTTCTTCTGTCTCTCTCAGATTCCTTTTTGGCTTCCTTCACTAGCCATACTAGAAAACAAAACTGTTATCCACCAGAGAGTAGCCCTTCACAGGGCAACTGCCCTTTGTCAGGGGTCTCCAAGACGACTCTTAGTCTCAATGATTGGCTGAAAGGACTCATAGGACTCAGCAAAGTTGTTATACTCACAGTTATAGCTTATTGCACAAAAAGGGTACAGAGTAAATTCAGTAAAGGGAAGAGGCAAGAGGCACATGGGGGTAAAGTCCAGGTAAAACCAGGTGCAATATTCCACCTATCAACTCCCAGTAGAGTTTTGTGGGACTTGCTTCATTCTCCCAGCAATAATGTGTGATATATATGCAAAGTTTTACCAACCAGGGAAGCTGACTCAAGACATGATGTCTAGAATTTTTAGTGGGGGAACAGTCACATAGGTATGAAGCACTGATGCTACTGACTATAGTTATTCAGACTCCAGAGCTGAGTAAAAACCAGCATTTACCATAATACATCACATTTTTCGCATAAACTATTTGATAACATTGGTACTGCATGGCCTAATGCCTCAGGTATACAGAACACTTTTGTCCAACAAAATATATCAACTACTTTGAGGTCATCTCCAAAGCTTTGACTAAGGGCCAGTCATGAAGACAGGCCTTTCTTTGGAATGTGCAGAGTTTGAGCAACTCAGCCTACTGAATTAACACTTTCCAACACATACCTCACTCACAGATACTTCCATCTTATGCACTGACTCTGATTATTTCAGACTGTACAAAGGGTGGCCATACATAAGCTAAGGGTAGGTTACATATGAGGCAACTTGAAATATATAGAGGAATAAAAAGCATGGGATTGACATTGGAGAGATCAGACATGGCAACATATTTTTGCTTGCCTATGGGTAAATTATCATCTCTAGTACATATAGGCATTCAATAAACATTAGTTCTCTACCTCTTCTGATTCTCAGATTCTTAAATGTGAGTCTCGTCTTTCACATGAGTACCAAGATGGCCTTGCTTTTACTGGACCATTGCAACTACTTTATAATTGATCTTGACTCCAAACTGAACAGCTGTGTGCACAGCACTCTCCTCCCCACATGGGCCGACAATGCAGCTCTAATTCATTCTTTATGTGGCTGAACAAATTCCTTTGTTAAAATGCATCTTTGATCATTTTACCCTCCTTGTCAAAAACCTTTTATGGTTCTCAGTTGCTCACAGATAAAAAATTCACTGCGCTTAGTTTGGCATTCAATTCCTTCCTTAATCTGTGTCAAACCTCTATCTCAAGATTTGTCTCTTTATTTTGCTTATGATGTGTATTTTAGTTTGAAATAATTTAAAAGTTTTTACATAGCTAAAACTATCAATCTTTTCCTTTATGGGTTCTTTTTTGTTTTTATTGTGGGTTTTTTTTTTCTGTCTTATATACAAGGGACTTTCTAACCAAGATCGTATACATGCCCTTCTAATGTTAAATACATTTAAATTAGAGTTTTAAATTTATATTATTGTTTTGATACTATAATTTACTTGGAATTTGTTTTGGGGCATGGAGTTTGATAGGCATGCAACTTTGTTTCTTTCAGATTTTTTCCAAAAGCATTTTATTAAAACTCTTCACATCCTTGCAATGTTACATGTTTTATAAAATTAATTTTGTGAATGCATGGGTCTGATATTTGACTTTACATTGTTTTTCATTAATATATTTATACATTTTAATACCAAAATAACTCTTAAAATTTCTCAAACTTTGTGTATGTAGATATATACTTTGCATTTTAAGTGCTCTGTAATTGTCTTTTTAAAAAGATTTTTGGCTTTTCTATCACATGTTTCCCCCATATAATCTTTAAAATTAGCTTAACCTATTCAATTAAAATTTGTTAAAATTTCTTTGGGTTCACATCAATTCCATGCATTATTTTATAAAGAATGTACATTTAACATATTTTGTCTTTCTATACAGAAATGTGGCAACTCTAGATAATTAACTTTATGTCTTCTGATAAAGTTTTATAATTTTTCTCTTCTATTATTTTCATGTACTTGTTAGCTTTATCCTAGGATACTTTTTAAGAAATCAATTATATTTAAGAATGGGATCCATGTAAGTTATATGTTGCCAGTATAAAGGAAAGCTATTGCTTTTTATCATGTAAATCTTGTATCAGGAATATTTCATATAAAATTGCAACTATTTCTGGGTAGCATTAGAGGAAAGATAATTTATTAGAATAATCTATTGAAAGCCTTCAAGTTTAGACAGAACTTGGCAGCATTTGCCAATTTCTGAGGGGTGAGGCCACAAGAACAATTGCCAATCTTGTTAGAGACAATACTTTTGGAGTAAATAATCTCCAATTTATTTTTCTTTTCTTGATATTTTTATTGTGTATATTTAAGATATACAATGTTTTGAAATATACATACATGGTGAAATGATTCATACCCTCTCATCAATGAACATACCCTTCTTTTTACAGAGTTAGCTTTTTCTTTTTGTGTGTGGTTAAGACCACAAAAATCTACTCTCTTACCAATTTTTCAATATGCAATACAATATTAACTGTAGTCCTCATGCTGTATTTTCAGTCATTAGACTTATTCATCCTACATTACTAAAACTTTGTACCCTTTGACATATATCAAATCCTCTTCACTATCCCTCCTACCCCCGCAGCCTGTGGAAACTATGATTCTATGGTCTGTTTCTATATATTTGGGTTTTATTTCTTTTCTCAGTTTCCACTTGTAAAAGAGATCATGCATTATTTTTTTTCTGTGTCTGGCTTAATTTCACTTAGTATAATGTCTTCCAGGTTTATCTATGTTGTCATGAATAATCGGATTTCTTTCCTTCTTAAGACTCAATAATATTCCACTGTGTACATACATATAATTGTGTGTCTATGGTCATACTTAGGTTGGATCCAAATCTTGGCTATTGTGAATAAGGCTGCAATGAACGTGGGAATGCAGATACCTCTATGAGCTGCTGATCTTATTTTCTTTGGGTATATACCCAGAAGGGGGATTGCTAGATCATATGGTAGTTCTATTTTCAATTTTTTGAGGAACCACTATCCTATTTTTCATAATGGCTGTACTAATTTACATTCCCACAAGCTGTCTGCAAGAGTTCTTTTTTCTACACACCCTCACCAGCATTTACTATCTCTTGACTTTTTGATAATACTCATACTAATAGGTGTAAAGAGATATTTCATTTTGGTTTCAATTTTTATTTCTCTGATTAGTGATGTTCAGTACTTTTTGTTCAGTACTTTTTTAATTGGGTTGTTATTTTACTGTTGCATTGTAGTGAGTTCCTTATATATTTTAGACTGTGTTCTCATATGGCAGAGACAAAAAACTTTGATTTATCTCCTTATAAGGACACTAATCACATTCTTGAGGATTTCACCCTGTGACATACTTACATCCTAAAGGTCCCACCTCCTAATGCCATCACATTGGAAATTTAGACTTCAACATATATATTTTGTGGGTATACAAACATTCAGTCTATAACAAATATGCTTTCTAATTTCTCCAATGTACTACACAAGTGGCAC
This sequence comes from Pan paniscus, assembly GCF_029289425.2. NCBI lineage: Eukaryota > Metazoa > Chordata > Mammalia > Primates > Hominidae > Pan > Pan paniscus. The sequence continues at coordinate 113,270,258 of NC_073253.2, read as the reverse complement.
TAAACAAAGAAAAAACTTTCCCAAAATTGAACATATATGATATTTTCTTTAAAATCATGTTCTTTGGTAGGGCCTTGGCACATAGATTGCTGTTATTTATTTTTTCTGTATTCCTTGATTGAAATATTCCTTATCTAGCTGCCCACTAGCTCAACAAGCTAACCTCATTGTTCAAAGATATCAGATTATTCACAACCTGAAAATAAATATTTGAGAGCAAATAAAGCTAAACTGAGTAAATATTACCAGTTCTGCCTTAACCACTGTTTCAAGTAGACAATTTAGATATAAATTCCCTGGCCCAAAGGTCTTGCTATTGCTGAGTCCTTATATACATCTAAAGGGGCCTGATCCTTCTATCCAAATTTTTTGTAGGATAATATATTTCCTCTTTTGAGTGTGAGCTGATCAGAATATTGCAAAAAAAAAAAAAAGAACTAACTAAAGAAATGTAACATTTTACAAGATTCCATGGAGGACATAATCCATATGAAGGCCCTGTTCAAAGACTTTAGGCCAGATAACTGCTACTTAATTTCTTTCAGCCAGGCTCCAATGTAAGTAAAGCTGGTTCATCATCATGTATCATCCTGCCGTCTTCTAATGCTATACTATTCCTGGAGTGCTGACATCTTGGTCTTCCCCAGCTGTTTATTCTATAGTTTATAGCAGTTAATTTTCAGAGAAAGAAGTTTTTCTTTATAGATATTATAAGATTTTCAATCATGGGATTTTTGAGCTCAGGGAATCACCAGCATATCCAGAGAGAAGCTACACTTTAGATCAGGAAAATTTTGTTTTGCAAAATATGAATAAGAAGAAAGGCTTTCCAAAGAGCTCATCTTTATTTTGGTACAAGAGAAATTTTTTAACTATACTCATCAAGTACAGTTGCCAGATCAGAAAACGTCAGTCTGTAAGTGTAGAAACAAGGTCAAACACCTTGAAAGTTAGAAAAGATAAAGAGAAATATTGCAGAGAGAATACAGGGCATTGCTGAATTTTTAGTTTAAGCCATCAAGTAGCTAACAGGTTGCCAGACATGACACCCTTATGTTAGGAATGATGAATAAAAAGGAACTCCCTTTTACATTAGGAAGCTGGACTTCTAATTTCTGTATCTTATCAGCATCCTAACATTAATCCATTCTACTAATTTCCTCATATTTTTCTTTTTACTTTTTTATGTAAATACATTTGAAATCCATTGAGTGAAAACATGCAAAACCGATTAAGAAAAGCAAAACATAAGCTCTAACACAACCTATTTTACGAATACTACTAATACAAGTACTCTTAATACTAATAACAACAACTGACATTTTTGAACACTTAATATGTACTAGTCACTGTGCTAATCATTTGATATACGTGTTTGGTAAATTTCTCATTAAGTAACGTGGAGATTATAAATAATACTTGTTGGTAATTAGTTTGTAAGCTCAACAACTATGGTTATACACATGCAAAGCATGATTCATCACTAAGTTGAATTTTTGTACATAACTCATTCGTTCAACAGTAGTTCAGTGTGTCACTGGTATGTTAGGGTCCTAGGCTTGGTGCTTTGGACATCTAGAAACAGTAGATGAAACAAATAGGTAAAGTGCCAGGACTGGGAAAATACAAGGCACTTGGTCAAATACGATTTATGATTTTTACTTATGCCAAAATGAAGCTTGTAGTTTACAGGTGAAGATATTTTTCAATTTCAGAAATATGAACAAAAATGGAAGAGATGACATTTCAGCTGAGAAGGCTGTAAGATATGAGTAGAATTCAGATACAGACAAAGGAGATAAAAATAGCATTCCAAAGGCTGGGCACAGTGGCTCATGCCTATTATCCCAGCACTTTGGGAAGCCAAGACCAGTGGATCACTTGGGGCCAGGAGTTTGAGAACAGCCTGGCCAACATGACTAAAACCCATCTCTACTACAAATACAAAAATTTTCTGGGCGTGATGGCATGCACCTGTAATCCCAGCTACTCCGGAGGCTGAGGCATGAGAATCGCTTGAGTCCAAGGGTCAGAGGTTGCAGTGAGCCAAGATTACGCCACTGCACTCCAGCCTGGGTGACAGAGTGAGACTGTCTCAAAAAAAAAAAAAAAAAAATGGCATTTCATGGTAAGGAAATTACTGGGGCAAAACCAAGAAGTCTGAGAACATGAGATATGTGCAGGTCCTGACAGGTAGCTCAGCTCTGCTATAGCACAGGGAATTAGAGAAAAGTAGAGACAAGGTTTGCAGTGATCAGTTTGCCAAAGGCCTTTAGAACTAAGCTAAATTTTCGTAACTTATTTAGTAGGATTCAAAGATTTACTAAGGGTTTTAGAAAAGGGCAACTGCATTACCAAAGAGGATTTACTCTGGAAGTGGGAGATAAAAAGAATTATATGGAGAAAAAATTAAAAGCAGAAAGATCAGCTAGGAGACCACAATCAGAATTCAGATAGGAAATGATAGAGTCTGCATTAGGATACTGCCTGTAGAATGAAAAGGAGACATATTTTAAAGTTATGGAGAAAGACCAGCTGGGCTTAATGACTAGGGAACTGTAGGGAGTGAGGAAGAAAAAAATCATATCTTTATTAGGATAAAATGTACAAACAAAAAGTCTATTATTCTAATGAAAATCATCCTACAAAGTGTATTTGTTAATCTCGTATTTCAGTGCTCAATGTATGTTTAATAAGGCATTTACTGCATATTTTTTTCCTTTCAGAGTATATTTTTCCATTTCCATTTATTAAGGAATTGAATGAACTTCTTTGCTCTATCTCATAAGTAATCTAATAGTTTAATATTCTGCTTTCAACTTTCATTGAGATGGTTTTATGAACAAATATTAGCTTTCTGTACTTTAATGCTTACACAGGATCTCATGAATTTTTATTTTTAATTAAAAACTGACTCACTGATTGCTAATCCTTTTATATTATTCTTTAGCCTAATTTGCATCATCTAAGCATCTTTTCTTCTATCAATTTCATTCCCGTTTTCTCCACCTGAACCTTTGATGCAGTCCTATGATTGAATCTATTATTAATCATATTCTTTCAAAAACCAGCAAATCTTTCTTTGCATCAAACATTTTCTTGTGAGTTGAAAAACAAAAGGCTTTTCTGTTCAAATTGTGTGGTTAACCTTAGCAAGCGATAAGAGCTTTTGTAGAAAGTCTTTATGCTTCATTGAGAAAGGATTGAAATTAATTATCTATTATTTAAGAGGTCTTACAGTGAAGAAATAACATTATCTATGTTTAGAAATTATGTTTTTGATCATGAGGTGAAACAAGAAGCCTAGGAAAAAATATAAAAAATTGGAAAGGCAAATTGGACCTTCCCATGAGGTTTTGCAAGTGGACGAGAACCAGTAGTAAGTATTCTTGAGTGAAATTTATAAATGAAAGCTGTTTTGAAGGCTTTTGGTAGGAAGTTGTTCTGAAAGCTTGAAGAGTTATACAACACTTGCCACACCTGAAAATATTGATTAATCATATGAGGGTTGTATCTAATTAATGAAGTCAGTAGAGAAAGGCTAGACTTGGAAATTATTTGTAAAACAAAATATCTTGGGATACAGGAAAATGTTGGCGTACAGGCATAAAGTGAGTATTATAGTTAAATAAGAGGTAAGACTTATTGTAGAGGTGGTAATTAATTAAATGCCTTCCCATTATATATAAATTACATACATTCATTCATACATACATACATTCATAAACATAGTATTCCATGCAATTTTTACAATATCTTTTAAAATCAATTCCTATTCTGATAAAAAATATATAATTGATGGTATTTAACAATTTTGCAATCAATTCCTATTCTGATAAAAAATATATAATTGATGGCATGTAACAGTCTGTTTCTTATTTATTTTGAGAATTACTACAGGGTTTCTGGCCATTTGCACTATAGGGAATACTAGATTTACAAATGCCAAAGTAAAATGGCAGATAGCTTTGAATATAGACTCATACTTCCTTGCGATAAAAAGAAAGCTTCAGAAAATATGCTTCCTGACAATGAAGAGTTGCACTGTGAAACTTCTGTTTGCTCTATTTTCAGTGACCAATTTTGCACAAGTTAGGTTCTGATTGTCTGTATAACAGTATGGAAGTTCTCAGTCTTTGAATATCTTGCAGTTACTTTGTTCTTTCTCAACCTTATGACAGGGGCAGGAGGGGACTTGCTTTATTCACTCTTCCTTACTTATCATTAGTTGGTGGAGGAGGCAGTTCAGGCAATACTGAAAGCTAGTCTTTTACGCAAGAAAGAAGAAAGATGATTCCTCGTCTTTCAGGTGATTCACTATGAAGAGTGTGAGGATCCAGGATAAATGAGACTTGCTGACTCAACTACCTGGGTCAGCAAATTTATCAGGACTTGTTGATTTGATGACATGGGGCTGCATACAAAAAAAAGCAGGAACCTTTGGAGTAGGGAAGCTGGGTAGAATAGATAGGAGAAAGGAGAAATATGAGAGGTTGCCAGGCATCTAGGTGATGCAGGCTGTGCATAAACTACAATAATTTCTGCTCTCCAAGGGCTGTAGGAATGTCCATGATCAACTGTGCATAAGCTTTGGGTCCTTCAGGTGATGGAATGAGGGAGCTGGTTTTAGCAAATGTGAATAAGAATGGCGTGCCACATCTGGATCATGCTGTTCTCTCTAAACAAATCCTTCCTCACTGAGTTTGTGACAGCCAGTTACTCTTTGTGATTTCACACGTTTGAATTTATTGTTTGGAAATGACAATGGAGCGTTTAATTGTGTGCCAATAATGTTTGCATACTAACTCAGTGCTCTGTCCTCTTTCTCTCTGCTTCTCGATACACACACACACACACACACACACACACACACACACACACACACTGAACCAAAAATTATATTTCTTTAACTTCAGACAAAAACTACTCTTATTAACATGTTTCCTAACATGTGCTATATTCTAAAGACACAGAAATTATGTTTTAGCATATCAGTATTAATAGTTACTCTAGTAAGAGTAGGCAAAAAGAGAAAAAATATGGCTTCACAGTTTTCTTAATAAGGTGGAGATGAGAGGGGAGAAGCCTAGAGTATTTTACCCAGCAAAGTGATGAATAGAAATCATCGTGCAAGTCATATTGAACCATGATACGTTCCAAAGGGACTGAAACTCCTTCATGAATGACAAGTTATTCTTAAATATTTTTCTCCTTGAATTTTTATAATCACGGTACCAAGAGAGTAGATATAATTAAGGTTGAAATGAAATTTGTATTAGAAAACTGATGGCTGAGATTTAATATTTATCTCAGTTATATGGCACATGACTCAGTCATATCCCAAGTCCATTCGGGTTTAAATTTTCCTATGTAAAAATTTTATCTTTAAGACTTTTTTAATTATTTTATTTGATGTATATTGTTTCTTCATTAAAAAATTGTTTATTATTTAGACAGGAAAGATGTTTGTTAAGACATAATTGGGGTATATTTGGAAAAGTATAGCTGAACTAAAGTACAAAGTTATTGACAATCTTATTTTGTCGATTACCCTTAGACGAATAAATAATATATGGACACATTTTTAGATTTATATATCACAGTATTTTGAACTATTTAGCAGTTTTCTTAAAATAGAAACAAATTCTTTCACCTTCTTGTGTGCTCATCCAACATCCCCCGCCCCCACCTTTTGTTTCCTTTGCTACCCTGCAATCCAAGTAGCTTAATTTTAAAAACTGCAGTTGGGTAAACAGCTGGTCTTTGTAGAATATTTAACACTCTGAATATTTTGAATACAGTTTTGTAGCTGCTGGAAATGGAAATATAAATAAAACAAAAAAAGTGAGAGAGAAAAACAACCCCAAACTAAGCCACATATGAAGCCTCATGTCTTTAAGGAACTCTTTTTAGAATGAAGACATTATTTTTCTCTTGGTTTTCTGTACATACATGGAATAAATTCTTGGATCACACCAAATTGATAAAGCATAATTTGAAGGATGTACACATGATAGGATATGACCAATGGAGAATTTGCTATGTATCACAATGCAGTGAGAACCCCTTGTGGATACTTCTATTATTTTTATTGTAGGGATTTCTGTAGTAAAAATTAACATACCATCATTTCAGGACGTACTTATACAAAAGTTTGGAGCAATGGAAACATTTTCTGGTTAGGTTTCACTCAATTAGGGAACACAGTAATTCTATTAACACATTAAATAATTAATGCTTTGTTTCAGGGGTACCTGAGTCCAAGTAAAATTATAACTATAATGTATTGAATATACCAAGCCATGTGTTAAGTACTTTATGTGTATTATCTGATTAAACATTCAAAATAATGCTCTAAGGCAGGTGATATATGACTATCCCAATTGTATACATAAGTAAACTGATAAAACAAGAAGTTAAATAACTTGTTCAATGTTGCACAGTTTGCAAGAGGAATAGATTGAATTTAATGTCCAGTGGCTTCATTCCAGAGACCAATCTTGAATGCTGCACTGTACCATCACCATGAGTTACAGAGACTTTTTTGTGTTGTTATGGGAACACAATCATTTGTTCATGACACTGATTCTATGGGAAACTACATTGCAAAATTTTGGAGTATAGATCCTTATATGTTATAGCAGTAAAAGAGACATATATTAAATACTGACTTTTTTAGAATTATGCTTCATAAACATGCAGAGAAGTTGACTGTCAAATTACTTTCTTGATATTTAGCAGTGTCTTCGTGAATTTTTTCACTTACTTTGATCTATTCACTATCTTGTTTAGTATATGGAGTGGTTGCCAAACCATATGGGATTTATCATATATCTTACTGACCTCATCACTTTCACTTCACATTGCACCACAGATTCTAGCCAGGCAAGAAAAATAAATAAAAGTCTTCTAGTTTGGAAAGAAGGAAGTAAAATATTGCTTATTTTAATATGATATAATCATAAATGTAAAATATTCTTTAAAATATACAAAAGCTACTAGAATAATTAAGTAAATTAAGTAAATTTAGCAAATTCATAAAGTTTAGTAACTTATTTTAAAGCTACAGCAATCAAGACAGTGCATTTCTAGCGTAAGGATAACCATATAAATCAATGGAATATAATTAAGAGTCCATAAATAAGGCCTCACACTTGTAATCAATAAGTTCTTTACAATATATCAAGACAATTCAATAGAGAAAGAACAGTATTTTCAACAATGCTGGAACAATGGCATATTCACATGCAAAAGAATGAAATTGGACTCCTACCTCATACTATATACAAAAAAAAAAAAAAAATTCACAATGGATCAAAGGCCTAAATATAAGATTTAAAACTCTAGAGCTCTTAGAAAAAACATAGGCAAAAATATTTATCACCTTGTATTAGGTAATGGTTTCTTAGATATGACACTAAAAGCCAATGCAACCAAAGAAAATAATAGGTAAATTGAACATAATCAAAATGAAAAATTGTGATGCTTCAAAGGTCATCATCAAGACAATGAAATGACAACCCTCAAAGTAGAAGAAATATTTTTCAAATCATCCATCTGATAAGAGTCTAGTATCCAAAATATACAATGAACTCATATAACTCAATAAGAAAAAGAAATAATTAAAAGTGGACAAAATATCTGAACAGATTTTTTTGGAAGAAGATACACAAATGGCATTAGGCACGTGCATATTCTCAATATAACTAGCCATGAGAGAAACACAAATCAAATCCACAATGAGATGCTACTACATACCAATTAGGATGACTAAAATAAAAACGGACAGTTGATAATGTTTTGGTGAGAATATAGAGAAAATGAAACCTTCATAAACTGCTGGTGGGAATGTTAAATTATGAAGTCACCTTCAGAAACAGTATGTCAGTTCAACAAAAGGTTAAACACAGAGTTACCATATGACCCAGAATTCTACTCAAAGGGATATATCCAAGAGAAATAAAAACATTTGTTCACACAAAAGCTTATACATGCTTAGACTAACATTATTTATAACAGAACAAATGTGGAAACAATCCAAATACATAGCTGATCAATGGAAAAATACAATGTGCCATATCCCTACAAGATAATATAATTCAGCAATACGAAGCAATAAAGTATTGTTACATGCTACTATAAAGATGAAATTTGAAAGCATTAGGCTAAGAAGCTAGTCACAAAGACCACATATTGTGTGATTACATTTATATGAAATGTCCAGAATAAGTAAATCTCTATTTACACAAGTGAATAGCATTTTTATTGTCAAATGACAAATGGGAAAGATTACATTTATAATACTATCAAAAACATCATATGCTTTGGGATATGTTTAACAAGATACATGCAAAACCTGTACTCAGAAAAGTACAAAATATTGGTGAAAAAAATTTAAGACCTAAAAAGGAGAGATATGCCATGTTTTTTGATTCAGCCTCAATCTTATTATCAGTTCTCTCGAAATTAATCTATAGAGTCAGCTCGATCCCAAACATAAATAACACTGTATTTATTTTTAGAAATTGGCAAACCTATTACAAAATTTAAATAAAATTTAAAAATCTTTAATGGCCAAAATAGTTTTGAAAAATCAAGGTGGAGGACTTATACTACTGATTAAATCTTTAGTATCACAAAGCTATGATAATAAAGGCACTATGATACGGGTCTAAGGTTTGACGTATAATGGAATAGATAAGGGAGTCAAGAAATGGATCTGTAAAAGTACAGTTAAGAGGCTTTCAAAAACAGTGCTGAGATACTTCAGTGGGGAAAGAAATACATATTTTTTTCAACAAATGGTGCTGGAACAGATGAATAAAAGGACGGAAAGTAACAACCTTTGACCTTTGCCACACACTATACCAAAAACAGAAATAAAATAGTCTACCTAAACATAAAATCTGAAACTCTAAAATTATTAGTAAAACCTAGAAGAAAATCCTCACAATCTTAGAGAAGACAAAAATGTCTAAGACAGGACACAACAAGCATTAGCTATTAAGGAAAAAAGATGATCAAATTAAAACTTCTGCTCTTGAAAAGCCATACGTAAGAAAAAAAATGCAAATCACAGACTTGGAGAAAATATTCAAAATACATTATTGTATTGGACAATCCACATTAGCCAAAAACATATCTAGAATATATGCAAAAAACTCTTATAACTCAATTGTAAACAGAAATCCATATAATTTTTTTAAATGAGCAACAGATCACAGACTTGGAGAAAATATCCAAAATACATTATTGTATTGGAAAATCCATATTAGCCAAAAATGTATCTTGAATATACGCAAAAAACTCTTATAACTCAATTGTAAACAGAAATCCATACAATTTTTTAAATGAACAACAGATTTGAACACACTCTTCACAAAAGATACATTTATGGTCCATAAGGAGAAGATGTTTATTATCACCAGTGATAAGGGAAATGTAAACTAAAACCACGACTAGTTACTAGACATCCATTGGAATGCCTAAAATAAAAAATGACTATCAGTATTCAGTACTGGTAAAGACCTGGAGCATCTGGAGCTCTTATACATTGCAGTCAGGAGTCAAAATGGTACATACCTTTTGGAATACTGGCGATTTGTTTAAATGCTAAGCATATATTTATCATATGACCCAGAAATTCCACTCATAGGTATTTAAGAGAAATAACATATGTCCACAAAAGACAGTACATATATATGCACACAAATGTTCAGAGCAACTTTTTTCAAAATGTCAGAGAACTAGAAATAACAGAAATGCCCATTAGGAGATGATCAGGTAAACAAAATATGATAAATCCATGAAAGGAAATACAGTCCATCAATAAAAAATTAATAAACTGCTAATATATGCAAAAATATGTACACATTGTAGAAGCATTTGGGTGATTATAAGAAGCCAGACAAAAAAGAGGACACACTGTCTGACTCCACATACATGCTATTCAGGAATGGGCAAAAGGCAGATCAGGGATTGCCTGCAGTCAGGGGGAAGGGGGAGGACTGACTGAAGACAGCCGCGAGGGCACTTTCTGAGAAGTTGGAAATGTCTTATATTTTGTTTGGATCGCTAGTTATTTGTGTGTATATAACTGTCAAAGTTCATTGAACAGTGCACTTAAAATTGGTATATTTTTATCCATAAAGTATGCTTTGATAAAGTTGATTTAAAAATAAAATCAAATCAAGCAAAGAAACAAAGGCTTATGATCTGTGAGAGCTGAAAGTGGATTTTGAAACCAGCTTTTAAAATCCTCTTATTTAATATTTCAAGAGGCTCAGGACCTACAATGGTAAGTGACTTTCTTCATATCACCTAGCTGATATGGAGCAGACCCAGCACTAGAAATGAATTCTCCTGACGTTTCTCATGGCTTTGTAGAAATTCCAGGTGATACTGCTAGGTTGTAATTAAGTCAACTTTTCCTCAAGACCCAAGTATTACATTTTAATTGTTCATCACAATTTTGGGGAAAAATCAAAGCAGACTTTGAAACTTTACTCTGTTTATAAGTATAGTATAAGGTGTGGAATGTAGGGTTCACAAAAATATGAATATATCAAAAGAAGATCTCACATTGCACCCCACAGTTGACTGAGAAAAATGTTTAGTACTTGCTGCTTCAGGTACTATGCAGTGTACACACAGTGTACACAGTAGAACAATAGGTGAGGCTACGTTTCTCCAAGAATACAGCTTTGTAATAAAAATAATTAAGTTAAAATGTGCTTATGGATTGGAATGTTATAAGCACTAAAATTAATGATGACAGCACATTAGGAAAAATACAAAGCCTTGGTAGAAACAGAAATATTAAATGGATTTCAAACAGAAACCTGCCTGCCTCCTGTTACATTCCATATTCTGTGAGTAGCTTACTTTCAGTAAGAATTAATTTAGTCTTTGTTTTAGCGTTATGACATAGCTTATAAACTGATCATATCAGGCAAATGTCTAAAACAATTTCGTAAATAAAGCTCCTTAAGAAGTATGCCACCTTCCTTTTTTATACAATTATTTTGTTTGACATATACTAGGTATATTACTAGCTCTTCAAATCTCAAACTATTTATAATCTATTTCTAATTTGACCTAGTTCAAAAATGTAAGAACTTTAGAAGTAAAGTAAGAGTAAAATTAGCTTCAGGTTATGTTTGTGAAAAGCAGGAAGGAAGGGAGGAAAGAAAAGGGGAAAGGGAGAAAGAAAAAGTCTCAATGAGAAGAGAGACTCCTTCAAAAGAAAGATGACAACTTAAAGTTTTGCTTATTTAAAATATACCCAAAGAAGCATGTGCTATTTGTAATTTAAAGAAATTAATTCATACACTGAGAGGAGATGAGATAGCATGATTATCAGGACTGAAAAAGATGAAACAGTTGAAATTACCTTTGGCCAAGAATGACTATACAGTGTTAGGAGATTGGGTAGAATTAATGATGTTGCTAACACCTGGATCTTGTCATAGAACATTTTCAATGGAATCCTTCTCATTCATAGCTATGTTCCAAAGTAAAAGAAGGAGAAGAGAACTCAGACAAAGCCTCAATAAGAAGATCATTTATTCCCAACTCTGATTTTTCTCTCCCTTCTGCATCACCTTGCCCAAAGCACTCTGTTCTATTCTCCATAGTGTGAGAAATACCAAGAACTAGGCTATTAGAAGTAGTATACTATTATTTGTCGGGTAGTATCCCAGGGAAAGTAAAGTGATTTTGCCCTGCCAAAATTGTTTTTATACCAAAATGTTTGGAAATGATTAATTTAATCATGATCAATAGCTAGAAATCTGTTCATATAAACAGTACAGTGATTTCTTTATGGCCATAAAACACTTTTTTAGCACAAGTTCCATGTGGAAATCAGGCCGAATGATATTTTTATTTGCTTTAATTATTGCAAAGTAGATTTGGAACTAGGGCAAATCTATCATCTATAGTATAAGTGGCATAAGTGGAAAATTTTGAAAGGAACAATGAAAAATATTAGCCCCATTTGTCACTGTAAATCTCTCTCAAGGAGTTAGAAAATAATTACAATTATAGGATGGAGAAAACAAAATTCATTTCTGAAACTACAGTGAAATAGATAATTGCTTTGGAAAAGTATTTAAAATAGTGCCATCTCCTTTTCTTTTGTTGATGATGAACAGCTTCTTAAGGAAATGGCTTGGCTATGCCAGCTACCTATACATAAAACCTGATGAAAAACAGAGATTGCTGGCTCCTTCTGTTTTCCTTTTTCCCATTGCATTAGAACTAGTGAATGTCTTGAAATATCAGACTGATTTATTTTGTTTAAGCAAATCCATAATGTTTACCCCAAATGTCATGCAATTTTATTTTGTTTGTTTTCTTGAGCCAAGAGCTGCTGAATGTTTACTTCTCAGTTGGGTCACTTTGCTCTGAGTTTGCTAGCTGGGTCACCATAGGAGAAAAGCCCAAATGGTGACAAAACCATCATAGGGTTAGAGGCACTGCAGACATAAAAACCTAGTTTTGTCATTCTTGTGTAAATGCCTGAGCCAAGTGCTTATGCTGCCTAAAGCCTGCTTGTTTTGCAAACTGTCGCATACTCTTTCAGATGACATTACATATGGAGCCATAAACTCAATCTAGCAGTTTATTGGCTTCCAGTTTTTCTTCCAGCAGCATCAATCTATTGCTGAATATTTGAAACTTAATCCCTTTGGATGTTCAATAACAAGCAGTAGCCCAGATCATTTAATTTGTCTGGCATTATAGGGGAGAAAAAAGGCTGATGCTAAACAAGGGATGCTTGGGGAGAAAAGTAATTGAAGCTGTTTTCTTATTGCTCTTGGCGAATGAGACTTTGTTCCTTTTTCAGAGTGCACTTTGGAGTAGGGTGGCTCTTTGGTGTCACTGCCAGGGAAAGAGAGCATAAGATACCTGTATTTTCTAGTTTCAAAACCACTAGAAAACTTTTAAGCTGTAAATAAAAGTCAGATTTCAGTTTTGTTCTGCACAAATTTTGAACCTCTGATGAATTAAAAACATGCCTTTTCCAAAGTTGTTTACTTGGCATGATAGAAGTGTTTATTTACTTACAAATCAAGACTCTATTTGAGCTATATGCAGTATGATATTTAAATAGTCTGCAGGGAACCCAAAGTCATTTCCCATAAAAACATTTTAAATGATGGTAAAATTCATAGACCAATGTAAAAAGATACATTCTACCCACAACAGACATTATGGATAGAATCCTTTTGTTATATCTTAAACCTCATTGGAAACATTATACTATTTTCACAGAAAAATACACTCATATCTAAATTGGGTCGACAGGAAACATCACTCCTTGTTAAGGTCCTGGGTGCTGGAGTAATGTCTAACAAGTCACTGATGGTAGCTCCCACCAACTGGGGTGGGCATGGGGCATGCAAACAGGGACTGATGGCTGAAATTCAATAGTGGGGATGTGTGGCAGAAGTGTATATCTAAGGACAGACAATTCAAGGATGTTGCCCAGTCCAGCTCCCAAATTATATCTGGGCTCCCTTTCTCTGGCACTGGCGGCTATTTACTCAGGCTGGACTCCAGATAGATTTACAGCTTCTCTCCCATCTTCTGGTTCCTGAAACAAAACCAGTGTTGTTTAGGTTTTCTTTAGTTTTTTTTTTTTCTTTAACATACTTATTTCTATGATTCTTCAATTTCTTTTCATTTGTACCTGTCTTGGAGTGATAGTCCAAACACACATTGGTGATAAATAAGAAAAGGTTAAACTTCAATTTTTAGATGGAAGAAATGAGGTTCTGTCTCAGCTAGAATAGACTTTAGGACATGTATAAAATTTATTTTCTAACTTTTTTTTTTTTAGGTGAAGTTTTGCTCTTGTCGCCCAGGCTGGAGTGCAGTGGCACAATCTTGGCTCGCTGCAACCTCTGCCTCCTGGGTCCAAGTGATTCTCCTGCCTCAGCCTCCCGCATAGCTGGGACTAAAGGTGAACACCACCATGCCTGGCTAATTTTCATATTTTTTTTTTTTTTAGTAGAGATGGGGTTTCACCATGTGGGCCAGGCTGGTCTCAAACTCCTGACCTTAGGTGATCCACTCACCTAAGCCTCCCCAAATGCTGGAATTACAGGCATGAGCCACTGTACCTGGCTTTATTTTCTACCTTCTATACAACAACATAAATCAATATATTGTACATCAGGCAATGAAGGATAGTGATTCCTGAAAGATAGAAAACAAATGAGGTGGTCTCTATGACTGCAGCAGTTTGCTAACTGGAAAAAGTTTCCAGGTTGTACTGCGAGGAGGAGAACATAGTTAGAGTTCAATAGACTCCCTGAATTAGAGAACATACTGAGAGCTGAGGGCATCCAAGGAGGCGGCTAGAGTTCACAAGGAGTCTTGGGGTGATAGTCCAAAGACACACTGGTGATAAATAAGATAAGATTAAACTTTATTTTCAAGTTAAAAAAATAAAAAGAGAAGGATTCATTTATTCTAGGCATTCAGTCACTGAAATTAGGGTAGGAGCTCAGGGATTGAAGGAAAGGGGTTAGGTATTAGAGATACTGACAAGCCATTTTTTTTTATTCATCCATTCAGGCAACAAATACTAGGTGCCTACTAATATACCAGGCATACCAGGTATTATGCTAAGTGATGCCAGGTATTATGCTGAGGAATAAGAACTTAGAGATTAATATGCCCTGATTATGGTTGCTCACAAAGTTTGCATTCTACTAGCTATAAGAGACATAAACAAAGAAATACATTCATGTATTAATGTATTATACTAATAGCGACCATGAGAGAAGTGATCACAGGCTATTTTATTCACATCTTATTGCTGCTGTAACAAACACATACAAACCTAGTGACTTAACACTTATTGTTATAATACAGTTTTATTATTTTATTGTTATCTTACAAAATTATTATCTCACAGCTTTGAAATGGGGAGGCAACATCTTAGGAAAGGCTTAATTGAGATAGTAATGCTTGAGTCATGATTTGGTCATGAGGTATTCACCAGAGGAACACCAAGCTATTCCAGAGGGAGGCAGTGTGAAACATTTTCACAGTGGAAGGCAAAGAAAGACATGTTCAGAGAACTGCAAGTGGTTTGAATTGCCTGAAAAATGACTTTCAGAGGAGATTCCTGAATGGATAAAACTGGAGTTAGATGATTGGATCAAATCATATAGAACCTTACATGCCAAACTAAAGGATTTAAATTAGTAGTGCCTCGTGAACTCTAGCCGCCTGTTTGGATGCCCTGAGCTCCCAGTATGTTTTCTAATTCAGGGAGACTATTGAACTCTACCTATGTTCTTCTCCTCGGAAACTTTTTCCAGGTAGTAAACTGCTGCAGTCATAGGGACCACCTCATTTGTTTTCCATCTTTCAGGAATTACTATCCCTCATTGCCTGATCCTAATGTACAATACATTGACTTCTGTTGTTTGATAGAAGTTAGAAAATAAATTTTATACATGCCATAAGGTCTATTCTAGCTGAGGCTGAACCTCATTCCTTCCATCAAAAAAATAATAATAACGAAGCTGGAGATGTGGTTGAGTTCACCTTTGAGGGCAGATTTCCTTTATTTTAGGAAAAAACAGCTTAATGGACCTTATTATGCAATTGAATCAGATAAATTGGCAATTTCAATAAAATGAAGTTGCAAAAATGTATTTGTATTGCATCTAATGTAATTTTAGAAAATAAATGCCTTTACTCTATGACGGCCTTAGAGTGGTTGAGAATCTGGACTCCAGGGTGGGAAGTATGTTGAGTTATATTCCAAGGTTCGGATATAAGTGATTCCTACAGAATTAACCAACCAGGGCTTTACAAGTAAGATATTCAAGAAGTGTCTTGCCTTATGGATTCTGGTCATAACTTATTTCTAGTTATATGAATTTTATTTTATGAGTTTCAATTCCCTTATTTTGAAGTCTCAGCAAAGTTTAAATGTTGCAATCTGGTTATATTTGGACTGGTTGAAATTTAGGGAGAAGCCTGTGTCTAAATTTAGGTTAAGTGGAGCAGAGGGAGTGGGGGCAGTCTGAGAGGACTGGTGTGCGATCAATAGAGAAACTCTGGCTAGATGTCTGCAGTGAGGCAGGAGACTAAGCAGACAAATGACAGCCCACTTGTATTTATGGAATGTTTAGTAATTTCCATGAGGATTCCCAGAAATATGTGGAGAGGAAAATCCAATAAAGGTGAATTTCCTGTGGTCTATTCTTACGGGGACTTACACTTTTCTTATTTAGATATTAAAGGGAAATATATGAAGATCTACAGATCATATATTCCTACTAATATAGCTACCAAATCATAACATGGTTAAGCCATGGATTCCAATATTTCTCCCTAGTTAATATATTGGTGAAACCACAACCACATGTGGCTAAAAGTCTTTGTCTCAGGCATTTCCGTTTCTGATTTTTTCTCATCATTTATTTACTCAGGTCATCAGCTGATTTTTTTTGATCTTACATTGTTGTACTTAATAACAATCAAGACTCAGAATTGTCACCTTCTTGACTTGAAGTGTTTTTAATAAGAATAGAAACTTTTTAATATTCTTGAATAAATTATTCATAGGTTGGACTTTAAGTACTGAGTTTTTATAAAGTGTACATTTATGGTTATGACTACCATTGGATCTCAATTTGTTATTGTACACATGTGTATGGTTTTGAAATTTAAGGAGATTCCTTCTTCTCTATTATCTGTAAAAATTGTAGCTTAGCCAGAATACCCTATTTTTGTTCTGTGATAGTGAAAGAATTTCTATAGATTTAAAATATATATATATATATATATATATATATATATATATATATCTCATAGGGGGGCTGTCTTCCAGGATGAGTATTATCTTGTGGTGGAAAAGGGAATTATTAATTCCATATTACTTTGTTGCAAAAGTATTAACATATCCAATCACTCCAATGTAATGCTTATATGTGATTTGCAATGCCTTCTAGCTAACAAAATCGCTGGTTTTAATATTAGCAGTGACTCTAGAAGGATGGTATCTCTAATAAGCTTTGCATAATTTTTAAATGCCACCGCCATTTTCTGTCATTCAGAAAGGCCTGCTCCTAGTGATATTTCTTTCCAAGGTGAAAATGCCAGTGACCTCTTTCCCTTCCAAGTAATGTTTTTTATAAGAGGAATTTATCATCTTTTCTACTTTGTAACCTCCCTGACACTGCTTAACCTACTACAGTTTGCTTTCTGACACTTCCATTCCACTGAAATAACTTCCAACAATATCAACAATAAGAGACTAATTGCAAAATCTGACACTTTGTAATCCTCATTATATCTGACACTTTTGTACACTTTATCCCTTATGCAACTCTCTGCCCCTTAACTTTCATTAAAGCATTCTTTTACTAATTTTTATGTATTTCAGGTAATTCCTTCTTAGTCTCTGCCCATATTCCATAGGTTTATATTTCATAGACATTTTCTCTTATCCTAAACTCAAAACTCCACCAAAGTCTTTATATTTGTGATTTACAAATCTCTACCTCTCATTCAGAATTTCTCCCTTGATCTCTAGTGCAGACTACACAATATTTACTTGTATGTTGCTTTAGTACTTTATGCCTTACAATATCAACGTAGAATTTATTAATGTCCCCCTGCACCTGAATGGAATAACCATTTAGCCAGTCTCCAAGTTAAAACATTAGACTTTATGTGTGTTAGCCTGGATGCTATAGAGAGTATATCCTGAGAAAAGGACTAAGGTGCTCACACTTTGCATGAGAAATGCAAGACCCAGTTAGTAAGGAAGAGGACAGAAGGAATCTGAAGCAAGAAAAGATGTATGCCATGTGAAATTATGCATTATCATATTGGTTCCAGCTTTACAATAAACTATGAAAGGACACGAAGTTCTTTCATAAGGTGCACTTTCGGAGCATACTGAACTTCTCTGACCATGCTGCAAGTTGAAACCATTCTTTGAAATGGTCTACAGAAGAGAGAATAAATGATAACTTTATCTGCCTGATTTCCTCCACAGGTTCACATTTTCCACTCCTTGGTGTTTACACTGGGAGGAGCTAACTTCTAGCTTGCATCATCTAGGCTCTTGGTGGCCAGTCAGGGATTTAAGATGCTTCAGCCTGGGTGGAGTACCAACCCAAGGAGAGAGAAAGTAGGTAACTGGGAAAATATGAGAACATTTACAAGGCAGATGTCATTCTAATCCCTTATTCTGAACCAATTTCTGTTTCCTAATCTCCATAGTGGATTAGTTACCAAATACCATTATTTCTACTTTGTAAATATATCTCACGTGTGTCTCTTTCTATTTCATACTCTTAGCATTTTTATCCAGGACAACGGCAGTAATTTCTTACTAATTTTCCCTAAACTGGCCTTGTTTCCTTCTACTGTATCCTCCATGATGCTGTCAGAGTAATTTTTCTAAAGGATAAATTTGCTGTTTTGCTTCACTACCTAAAAGTTCTTCAGTGGCTCCTTATTGACTCTAGAGTAAAAGCCATGTCCTTAGCACAGGGCAAAAGTCCTTGTAATCTAGCCCCTGCTTCCATCTTTAACCTCGTAGCTCATCACTGCTCAAAGAATTCCTTATGATCAGCACGTGATTGTCTGATTGTCAGGCTACCCACATATGCCCTGCTACCTTTTCCATTCATCTATTTTAGGAATGCTATCCACCTCCTATTTTTTACCTGGCTAGGCTCTATTCAACCTTCGAGTTCAATATGAAAAACCAATAAAAACATTTCATCATTTATTCATTCAACAAATTTTATTAAGCTCCTCTATATACCAGATATTATTCTATGTTCTGAAGATGCAAAATTTAGTAACACGGATAACAATCTGCCTCTCTAGAACTTATATTCTTGAGGAGGAGGTAGACAATAAAGTAAATACATAAAATAAAATGTTAGCTAGTGAGGAGGTAGACAATAAAGTAAATACATAAAATAAAATGTTAGCTAGTGAGAAGGGACAAAGAGAAAAATCAAACAGGAAAGAGCAATAAAAATTTTGGGGGCTGCAATTTTTGATAGGATGGCATGGGAAGAGCTCTAATGAGGTGACTTTCGAGTAAAGATCTGAAGAAGGTGAGGAAGCATGTCATAAGGACATCGTGGAAAAAAGCAAGTCAGGCATGAGGAAAAGTAAGTGCCAAGTTTAAGATTACCTGGGGTCTGAGGGTACCTGGAGTGCTTGAAGAGTTGCAAGAGGACAAGAGAAACTGGAGCAGTTAGTGAAAGGAGAATTGTAGAAATGAGGTTAAAGAGGTAGTTTACCTATCATACATGCATTTGCAACTTTGCCATTTTCTTTGAGTGGAAAGGAAGCTACTGGAGCATTTTCCAAGGAAAGCAGAGGAGGGTTTGGCTGTTATGAGGGGAATAGATGGTAATAGAGCAAAGTATGAAGTTAGGGGATGGCTTAGTAGGCTACTGCAGTAATCCATTGTGAGATGATAATGGTTTATTGAGGGTGGTAGTAATGGAGTTGATAAGTAGTGTTAAATCCTGCATATGCTTTGAGTGTATAGCTGAGAGTTGGATGTAGGGTAACATTTTGGCATAAGTAATTGAGATGGAAAAACACAGAGAGAAGGAGGTTTGGGAAGTAGCTTAAGGTGCACAGTTTGGGGCATGTTAAAGTTGAGATGACTTTGAGTTATCCAAGCAGGGATGTCAAGCATACTTGACATCTATTAAACCTCATGCATTCCATGGGAAAAAGTTGTCAGAAATATACATTTAAGAATTATCATCATGAAAACAGTATTCAAATCTATGTGATTAAATGACTTTGTTTTTCACTCAGAGTAAAACCCAAATCCTATAATCACTGAGGAAGAGGATATAAATACAAAAAGATGTTCAAAGACAATTCAGGGACATTCTGAATTTACAAATTAAGGATTTAAAGGAACCACAAGAGAGACCAAGAAGGAACTGCCAGTTAAGTAGGAAACAACAAGAACAGCAACAACAACAGAAGATCATGGTATTCTGGGTTATTGATTATTAGTTAAGATAGGTTATGCTTAAGTATTAAGTTGACACAAATATTTAATGGTTTAGGCACAATAAATATCTTTTTCTTCCTTACATAACTATTTGAAGCACATGTGCCAGAAGAGGAGACACCTGTCTTTCATCGGTCAGTCAGGTATTCATGTTCCCTCTAAATTATGGCTGTTCTTTCACTCCATATGGCTTCATTATTATTTGCATTTAGCAGTTCACAGGAAGAAGATGGTCAAAGGGGGCATATACACTTTTTAACTTATTTGGCATAGAAACAGTATGCATATTACTTCTATGTGTCCTCCCATCTTCTATTGCTCAGTTTTATGGTCACACCTATCTGCAAGAGAGGCTTAGAAATATGGTCTACTTGTTTACCTCATACAAAGAAACATAATTTTACTAAATGGATCTATAGCTAGCAGTCTGTTTCATACTAACCGAAGAAATTTTCCATGCTGTCTCCCTGTGAATTTTCAGCTTTCTTTACATGTTGTTTCCCCCTTAATGGATTTATTGACAACATTTATTTGTGTATCCCTGGTGGCTTGCAATATTGACTGGGCACTTAGATTTTTCAATAAATATTGTTGGATAAAAAGGTAAGATAATTAAAATTATAAGATGTTTTACAATTTACAAAATAATATGAGTAGTTCAGGTATTCCATTTTGTCAATGGGTGACATGACACTCAGAGAGGTTAAGTGCCTTGCTAAAAATCACATCGCTAGTAAGTGATGTACTTGGCCCAGGTTTCCTGATTTCAGAAATGTGAATAGCCTTAATCATTCTTCTCCATTTAGATTTACTTGCAGAAGTCATAGAGTGAAAATGAAATATTTAAATGACTAAACCCTGATATGTAATTCACTGTGAGTTTTACTATAACCTCTATTTAAGTATTGATCTTGGATTATGCCACAGACAATGAGCTATTTTGGTTCTCTAATGACATTATATTGGGTGGAGAGTCTAGTGACAGAGACATTGACATTAAAATTTAAAATTACTGAGTCAAGCTGGAAAAGAAAACAAATGAAATTCAGCAGGGATGATTCAATTAAAGGACTAAAGAGTAGAAAGGGGAAGAATATAAATATAGAAATAATCTTAAAACAATGCCTAAGAGAGTTTCATGTGAAATGTCAGAAAAGTTCAGTGGAGAAAAATCAAATCTCCTCGTTTCAAGTCAAACTTACAACATTGTACTGTTGGAGGGGCCCACATTCTGATTTTAGTCTGTGGGCCCAGGGGTGCCTTTCACATGGAATACCTAGTATATTATTTATTTCAAGGATCAGCAAAACTTTTAAGATGGCCCTTGAGGTATTAATTCCAATAGTATTTTACCAAGCAATGTGAATTTATCTATTATGATGTTTTTATTTGTAAGTAACAGAAAACCTCTAACTATGTTTCTGGACTTTTTCTTTCAGCTTTGCTAATTGTGGATCAACTCTGGCTACAAATCAGTAATCTCCTTTCATGGTGATATTGTCACTGCAGCAGTATCTATGCTCACACCAACATTCTTCAGAATCCAGAGCAGAGTAGAGCACAAGTGTCTGGGGATTCCTCGCGAAAGTCCTGGGGTTCACTGTGTGTGACTGACCTGGGTCACATGCTTAACAGCTACACCTCTTAGAGGAGCCACGTCTCCCGATGCATCTGGATTCCAAATGGAAATTAGCAGGTTTGAAAAGGAAAAAGAGATGTCCCCAGAGTGTCCAGAGCAGAAGGTGAGGGAATATCAGGCAGAGGGAATTATTTTAGAAAAGTATCAGGGCAAGATTAGAATTTTGGTTTTGTTTATTTTTCTCTTTGGTGCCTATAATAATAATTGACAGATAGTGCTCAATATATTTTTATTAAACAAATGAATGAATGAAAGAAAAGGAATGAATGAAACCGTATTTCAGTTTGGCTGCAGCAAACGATGTACATAAAGGAAAATGTAAAGTAGTCAGTGTATTGAAGGCAGGCACACAGAAACCAAATTTAATAAACTGCATAAGGCAATGATCACGTTTAACTATTCTTGATGCAGTTTCGATACTGACCAGCTATTAGCCAGCTGCTCCTCAATGCCATGCTTGCTCCTGGATGACTTTTTCTACTGCTGTAGCAGTGAATGTGAGAATAGGCACATCACTTTTGACCACAGCCTAAGCCAGCTATAAATAGGAATGTGTATGCCTTCCGTAAAAATAGTCATACACTGCATTCCAAAACAAAACAAAAAATGAAATGTGTTTGCATCATCTGCTGCTTGAGATTATCTGCACCGCTGCTCTTCTCCATTAGTGTGGGTAATTGGGCAGAGACAGTACACAATGAAAAATGGGGACTCAGTGGCTATGGACAAATACAGTGTAAGGGATCTGGGGTTATGGTTGATCACTAGCTGAATTAGTCAGAGGTGGTTTCTTTTGCTGAAAACAAAACTCATAAAATCCTCCTCTGAACTCTTAACCAGAAATTATAATAGATGAGGTTTACATGTACAATAACAAGAATAGCCAAACCTGTACCTTCAAGAAAAGCTGACTTTCAAAATAGTTAATTTAGCATGTTATATGCTTATTCAATTACACTGTCCTTCCTCATATTTGGGAAACTCTTCTTTTGGTGTAGCCTTCAATTTATGACTAAGAAGACTCATCTACTTATTTTATTTTGCTTTACTTCACTTTACTCTTATTTTGCTTTGTTTTGTTTTGCTACACAATGGAAAAGATAAAATACTCATTAGTCACCATACTTCAAATAACTGGATTGTTTCTAAAAATTAAATCCCATTTTCAACATTAATGATGAGTTCATATGAAGGAAATTCAAAAGAATTTGCTGCAGGGTCAGAAGAAGATTCCAAAGAGAAATTCTAAATTCAGCTTGACCAACAGATGATCACCTGAGAAAGAAGACATTTTCTCAGGATAAGTTTATTTCACCTGTCAAGATCTTAGCTCTATGTACCTACTCTAAAAGTTTTTACGAAAGCATCAGGCTTGATATTAGACATCTTCATTCCAGCGCTCATGCCAGATACACTAGACAACTGCATCAGCATGGACAGCTACACTTGTCTGTAATATTGATAAGCCAATATTATGTTGGTATACACTACTTTATAGACTCAATATTTTATCTATAAAATGTGCTAAACTTTTTTTCTAATACTTAATATTGGTCATATTCATGGTGATCATTTTCTTGTTAGATAACTTTTCTCTGAGTTCCTGATTAATAAAGATGGGGAACTATGGAGAAAATCTGAAAGAGCACCTAGAGTGGTTACAATCAATTCCATAAATTCCTTTTAAAAATTGTGGTAAGACTGACCTAAAGTAGAATTCACCCTTTTTAGTATACATTTCCATGAACATTTGACAAACACATACAATTATAAAACCCCTAGTACAGTCAATATATAGTAGTTTCATCCTGTAAAAAAATCCCCTGGTGCCTCTCTGTAGAAAAACCCTCCCCACTCTACCCTGATAACTAATTACCTGTTTTCAGTCCTTATAGGTTTGATTTTTTTGGCGTCATATAAATAGAATTGTAGAGTAAGCAGTCTTTGAGTCTAGCTTCTTTCATGTAGCATAGTGTATTTGAGGTTCAACCAAGTTGTGAGTATCAATACTTTGTTCACTTCTTGATTGCTAAGTTGAATTCATTTTATGGATAAACTACTGTTTTATTCACAAATTGCAGGGCATGTGAATTGTTTCCATTTTATGGTACTTATGAATAAAACTGCTACGACATCCATGTCCAGGTTAAAAATGATTATAAGTTTTCATTTCACCTCAGTAAGTACCTGTGGGCTGTTCACTGGGTCATATAATAAATGTATGTTTAAATTGAAAAGACATTCACGAACTATTTTCCAAAGTAAATATAGTATTTTAAAGTCCTCCCAGACAGGTGTCATTGTTTCGGTTGTTCCCCATCGTCCCCAGAACATGGTATTGTCAGTTTTTTTTATTTTAGCTATTCTAATGTGTATAAAGAGGCATCTCATTGTGATTTTAATTTGCATTTGTATTAAGCATATTTTCATATGCATATTTGTTAACTAGTCTCGTTGGTGAAGGATCTGTTCAATTGTTTTATCATTTATTGTTATTTGTTTGCTTTTATGAATGTTGAGAGTTTTTTTAGATAGTCTGGGTAAAAGTCCTTCATCATACATAAATATTACAAATACTTTTCCCAATACATGGCTTATTTTTCATTTTTTTATTGAAGAGCAAAGGTTTTTAATTTTGATAGGGTCCAATTTGCCAGTTTTTGAAAATGTGGTTCATGCTTTTAGGTATCCTAAATTGTTGCCTTGAACGGAAGGTCACAATGATTTTCTCCTATGTTTTCTTCTAGACTATTTTGTTCAGTTAGATGAACACGTCTGTGTATTCACAAGCACAACAATTTATTGATTAGTAGTATCTCTTCATAGAAAGTCTGGAAATCATGCAGTTTGTAGTCTCCTATATTGGTCTTCTCTTTCAAACTTGTTTTGCTACTGTAGATTAGTTCTCTCCTTTCCCAACACATTTTAAAATAGGTTTTTAAATTTCTACAGAAAAAAAATCCCAGTTGGATTTTGATAGGTTTTGCATTGAATCTATAGGTAAATGTGGAAATAATTGACATCTTAATATTGAATTTTCCAAACTATGAATACAACACAGTTCTCCATTTATTTAGGTCTTCTGTGATTTCCTTCATCAGTGTTTTGTAGATTATAGCACAGACGTGCTCTTATACAGATTTTGACTTATACCTATTTCAAACTTTTTGATGCCACTGAAAATTATGCTTTTGAAAATTTCAATTTACAATTGTTCATTGCAAATGCATAGAAATAAAAGTGATTTTTGGTTATCAAATGTGTATCTTGCAACTTTTTAAACTTATTTATTAGCTCTCTCGGAATTTTGTTGTCACTATGGTTACCTGAAGTCTCATCTTAACTTCCCTGTGTGCTTGTACCTCAGATAGGGTCTGTCTCAGAGTTTATGAGAGACAGAGAGACTCAACCAGGGGCAGACTCCTCATACTTCTTACTCTGCATGGCCTCTGGTTGAGAGGGTGTGATGTTGTTCTCTGTTATCCTGGTTCCTCCTCAGTCTCAGGTAGCCTCCGCATCACCAGGTCTTGGGTGTGGAGCTTTCTCAGGGATCCTGTCCCTCAGTAAGTCTGGGTCCAAGTCAGTTTCCTGCCTCTTTCTCAGCCAGTGGGTCTTCACATGTGTCCTAGGGGAAACAATTTTTGCTGCCTTTCCTAGTTGCTTAAGGCTTTTGCTCTTAAGGAAAGAAAGTTCTAGGCTAGGCTTCATGGCTTTTTTGCAGCAGTGTTCACTTCTTACCTTCAGGCAGCACCACAAGGAAGGCTTCCACTCCCATTCCATCTTTTTTGTGAGCATCCTGTGAGGTCTGGGGAGAAGAGCTTGCAAGTGGCTGTAAGCTCCCCTAGTGTCTGTTGTGACTAGGGTTCTATGCTCTCACACTGGCTCACAATTGGTCTTGAGCAGTTTGCTGAAGATTCTAGCTGAAAGTTTCTTACTTGCTTGCGTAACAAACCTGCCTTCCTCCTGAGCTGTACCCTAGGTAAGCCAGTGCTGAGTCCTTTTCCTTGAAGTTTCCTGTCTTTCCTTAGATTTCAGGCTATGGTTTGGTTTGTGAACCTTTGGTTTCAATGGGTTTTTAAAAGGTTGATTTGTAGATTTACCTTATTTTTTTTCCTTCTTGCTAGGGTAAGAGTAGTACTTTTCTGCCTTTCTACATCCTAAGTGGACATTGGAATTCTGTTTTAGTCTTATCCATAATTTTTTGTCTGTCAGTAATAAACTCAAGTTGATTTTCAATTTTGAGTGATTGGCGCAAAATAGCAGAGTGACAATACATAGGCAATTTATTTTTTTTCATTTTATATTATGCTATATAAAGCATAATTATACCCATCCCACCCTTACATCCATGACAAGATTATCAATCCTGAGTACCTTCTATGCAGGCTTTCTTTTGGAGTGGTAATTTTCATTTGGCTGGGCTACAGTTACATGATATTACATCCTTTTATGTAATAAAATGGTGGGAAATGGTTCTTTCTCTCTAAATATTATTTCTTCTATCTGTTGGCTAAGGAAGTCTCTTTTATGTTCTCTTATAAAAGATTTTTCTTAATATATCTTTTGAGTACTTCTCATTTCCTACAAGTTATTACTTCTCTTGACCCAACTTTACTTTGAAAGGAATTCCCTGCATAAACTCTAGAGTACTTTTTCAGTTTTCAGAGAAATTGTGATTCCTATCTTTCATGAGCTCCCAGATAGCTTCCTGGGTGAAAAACACTAGTATCTATTTCAAGATCTTTTTTATAAGTCTTCCCCTTTCATTTCAAGTTCTGATTTTTTAATGATAGTGTCAAGTAGGTGCCTGTCAAGACTGACTTTTGTTCTTCACTCTAATCTACCCTGACCTCTCTTGGTTTATAAAAACTTTGTTCAAAATGTTATTTTCTGTGTAATTAAGGCTTTTCTACTCTGGCTTACTTTTTATAAGCTTGTCCCACCTTTCCAGCCTTATTTTTCACTGGTGATGTAGTGGAAATAACTCTGAACTTCGAGACAGGAGACTGAGTTCTAGTCTGAATGTGGCCAGTACTTTTTAAATTTTTTAATTAAAGATACAGTTTCTTTTTACTCCTCTGGTCAGAAGCGCTGCCTTATTTCAATCTTGACAAAAAAAATATGTACATACCTATTTTATTTTACCCTGAATGTCTTTACAGTGTGCTGTTTGGATGTTTTCATTTCAGAAAATCATTCTTGATTACTAATTTCACTATATTTTTCAGAGAAGAATAAAAGGTTGATCTGTTCATTTTTAACTAAAAACAAACAAACATATTTTAATGTTTCAGCAATTCTGGTATTGCTAGAATTTTCACTCCAAATCTGCCAGTATCCTTAAAATATTACTTCAGATTTTTATCTGCCAGCAGAGGAATGGTGAAATTCAATTGGTTTTACCAGCATTGTTAAAAAAAAAAAAACTAATATAACATGTATAACTCGTACTTTTTATTAAGAAACTTGGACCTACAGAAAAAGCAGTGTTTTGGAGACATTTTTATAGACTTTATGACCTTTTGTATTTTCCTCTTGCTCACCATATATTTGCCTCTCTACCCTTCTTTCATTAAAAAGACTCATTTTTTAGAGCAATTTTAGGTTTATAGAAAAATTGATCAGAAAGCACAAACAGTTCCCATATGCCCCTTCCTCCCACACTTTAGTTGCCCCTAATATTAACATCTGGCATTAGTGTGGTACATTTATTGCAATTGGTGACCCAACATTGATACATTTTTATTAAAAAATTTCATAGTTTACATTACAGTTCATGCTGTGTTGTGCATTTTATAAGTTTTGACAAATGTGTAATTGCATGTATCTACCATTACAATATCTTATGGAATAATTGTTTAACTGCCCTAAAAATATCCTCTGCTCTACGTATTCATCCCTCCCTCCATCCCCCTGAACTCCTAGCCACTATTGATCTTTTCACTGTCTCCAGAGTTTTGTCTTCTTCAGAATGTTATATAGTTAGAATCATATGGTATGTAACCTTTTCAGATTGGCTTTTTCCATTCAGCAATATTAAGATTTCCTCTAAATTTTTGTGATTTAACATCTCATTTCTTTTTATCACTAAATTATATTCTATTGTATGAATGTACCACAGTTTTTTTATCAATTAACCCATTAGTGGATAAAAAATTTAATGTTTTGGTTGCATCCCAGTCTCAGCAATTATGAATAAAGTTGCTATAAAAATTCCTCCTTCATTTTTGTAAGTGACAAACAAATCACAGCTTCCTTCAGAATGGTTTCTTACCCACGGTCACTAAGAGCTGCACTCCATTGAGTTGCAGCTGATTGGGTGGAAGACAGCACGTGATCCAAGACGGCCATGCCATCTATTACATTTCTTGCCGAACTGAAGAGTGGCTCATACAGTGGTCTACTCTTAGTGTTCTATACAATAGCCACAGCCTATAATAGATATTGCCAAAACCAGTCAAAATCTCTCTTTTGGAGTTTGAATTCAAAGTATTCAGAAATCAAAAACCAGTTTGTTGGTTTAAAACTTTGCTGGAAAGAGAAATGGATGTATGCTTCCAGAGATAACTATTTAAAGAGGTTGCTAAACTCAGAAGAAGTAATAGAAGAGAAGAGGCAATTAAACTGGAAGACACTTCAGCCAAATGGGAACTTCAGCAGATTTACAGCCTTGTCTGGACTTGTCCAGGAGTAACACTGTAGTGTCAATAGCCTCACTGAAAACAAACTTGGTGGATAGAAAGGACCACATTTAAATATCTCAAGTCTGATATCTACTTGGTAACATGGTAGGAAATTTTTCCTTTAGTTCCTATGTGTGTTAATCTGGAATTCCATTAGTTTTGTTTTTTTTTTAATTAGCCTTTGAGCTCTTACTAAGAGTATGAAAACAAGAACTGCTGATGCCAATGACTGGTTAAGACTATTAAGAAAACATGAGAGATAAATCAAAGGAAAAAAACAGTGAAAGTAAGGTTATTTCTGTAAAGGAGATACTTTAATATTATAATACTGCTGTTTGTAAAATATATCTCAATTGTCTATTTATTTCTGTAAAAAATTTCAAAATAATGGCCAGATGTGGCAGCTCATGCCTATAATCCCAGCACTTTCGGAGGCCAAGGCGGGCGGATCACTTGAGGTCAGGAGTTCGAGACCAGTCTGGCCAACATAGTGAAACCCTGTCTCTACTAAAAATACAAAAATTAGCTGAACATGGTGGTGCATGACTGTAGTCACAGCTACTTGGGAGGCTGAGGCAGGAGAATCTCTTAAACCTGGGAGGTGGAGGTTAGAGTGAGCCGAGATGGCAACAGAGTGATTCGGTCTCAAAAAATATATATATACACACACACATATATGTGTACATATATATATGTGTATATATGCGTATATATGTATGTATATATACCTGTGTGTGTATATGTGTGTGTGTGTGTGTGTATATATATATATATACAAAATATTTTTCCAAAAGTATGCTGTTAGCTATTTTTACTTTCCCCCTTACCCCCAAAAGACCCGGTTGTCCTCCGGGAAAAATTGGTACATAAACCTAATTGAACATAAGCATTTATGTATCTTAATGGACAGAATTGATGTTAATATTTTTCATAGCCTAATATAAACAATAGTATAAAGGGAGAAGGAATAAGAAGGCTGCTGCTGCTGCTGCTACTGGTGATACCAATGAGGATAACGATAGGGTAGCATTTCCTAATCCATTATTCTGATCCTGGCACAGGAGTCAGTGGTTTACACTAATTTTTGCATTTAATTTTTATGATAAATATATGTGAACTTAAGCAAAGAAGGATTAAGTGGTAGTGATTAAGCAGAGTTGAAGGTGGAATACAAAAAAGTTGATTGTGATACCATACAGACATGGCAGCCGATGAGAAGGCCCAGGCACAACGAAAAACAGAGCATTCGCAGAAGGGAAGGGCAGATAACAAGTGACCAATTTTGTAGATGTACCTCTGTGGGTCCCCCAAGAAAGATGCAAAGTGATGTCTCCATTAGACACAGCTTATTTTCAAGAAAGCCTAGAGAGCTTCTTTCTACTGGCTATTTTTATGACTATGAAGAAAGTGTACCTTCTCCACTCCACCCTCCCCCACCCCAATCTATTTCTCTACCAGTTATTATAAATGCCAAAATCTAAGGCTGAAAGGATTAAGTTGCACTATGCCTAAGTTCTTTCCTCTCATATATTCCAAATTTCTCAATTACTTCCAATTGTAAGATTTCTCTGACCCCAGGGCTAATGCTTATCTATCAATTATATTAAATTTACTTTATGTAACTTGGGTTGTCTTACTTCTCTTAGATGCCTGCTTAACCACCAGTGCAGCAGTTTCAACTTGAAACACAGTACTGAGTAGGTATAAATGGCAAAAGATTGGGTAATTGCAGGTACTGTTTATGAACAGCCTGCAAGAAGTTCATCAAATTTCCAATAACTAATTATAATTGTAGTCATTTTCAGGGGAGAAACTGAAGAGAACTATTTGTCTTCAGAGAAGAAGCTTAAGCGAACCATTTGTCTTCTCGAAACTGCTTATGAAAAAATTTTTCACAAATTTTATTTCTATCAAAGATACAGAAAGTCTGATACTAGAAGAATTCTGACATATGAATCTGTTTATTTTTACATATGTATGATTCCACAGATCGTGTTGCTTATAATTCCTGTTTTAAGTTAACTTGTGTCCTTAACTGAGCAAGGCAATGCAACATTATTTTGTGGGAAATCTCTGGAACTAACCCCATCCCAAAATAATTTCAAGAGATAATGTTAAATGAGGTACAAATTACAGGGAAATGCAGTTTGAAAATGTTGCTAAATGAATAGGAAAAAATATTTGAAGCATCACTAAGAGGTTAAAAATTAAGATTCAAAGATGAAATTTAGAAAGATTTTGAATGTTGCATCAAAGCAAGGATAAAGCAACTCCTACTCCTAGAAAGCCCATGGTTTTGGAGCAGCAATCAAAGCTGTTCTGGAAAAGTTTGAGGGCAGAATGGATGGCCCCCCTGTACTTGAGCTCTCATTTCTGGCTACTGGTTGAGAGAGAAATGGCTGCTGGGGGAAAAAAGAGACTTTAATACTGGCTGCGTAGTGTGACAAAATGTACCCTGAACCCGGAATGCCCATTAGTCCTTCATTCCTACTAAATCCAATGGCAAAAAAAGAGATAAAGTCACACACACATACATAAACAAACAAAACCAACAGAGCCAAAAATGAAGTGAGTGTGCAAAAGCTTTAGTTTTACTTAAAGTGATGATTTTCTGATAATACAACATACGAATTCTGAGGATTTACATGTTGAAATCTCATTTTATAACATTTCCACTCAAGCCATCCCATAAAACTTGCAAACTTGCAACGCTGCATTGAGCTCATTAAATAGTGCCAGTATTTACAAGGATAATTCAAAATATAGTGCTCCTTTGTAAAATTGTCTGCAAGAGAATTAAATTTATACCGATGCAATACATTATACTGTTGTTGAAGTTAAATACAAGTTCAACAATAGTTATATTAGGAGGGCTGCCAAATAGACAAATAAAAGTCAGGGAGGTTGGCTTGACTGGGAGAGGTTAGCAAGTTTCTGGCAGCTGTCTTTGCTACCTGTCACTTGGTGACTGGAGTATTGATCCTGAGAGTTAGTTCTTCAGGCTCCATCCTGTCATAGATGTTTGTCTTTATTACCTGTTTCATCTGGCAGCTATTTGGTGTGACCACAGTTCTAGTTCTAACAACTGGATTTTAGAATTACAGAGTCTTAGAGTTAACGGCATTTTGCAGATCACTGACTACTATCCATCATTAATTCATTAACTGAGTCCCTTTTGGAGGATGTAGGACCCACTGCCATGTAGCCTCTGCTAAAATGCCTTGGGGATCAGGAATTCACAACTCAAATTATTAGGGAGGGGGAGGCTTACTTATTAGAAAGACCCTTTTTGGAACTGAAATCGGTTCTCCCTAGGACTAGGTGTGAGCATTTAAAGAGTGGCTAGCAGCTTGTTAAATTTTCAGTTGATCATTAAACGGGAAGTCAAGAGTAGAGTGGTCTTTCTGTCTTCAACACAACTGTCATAGTTTCTGCGGCATGGAGAACTAGATTTAGAAGTCTACTGAATTCAAAATCTGAATCCCATTCATTCCCTCCTGTCTCATCACAACTTTTTCTCTATCAATACCCTAGGTTCACTAGGGAGATATGAACACATACATATGGAAGTAAACACCATGCGTGCATGCGCACACACACACCCTCACCTATGGACAATATTGCACATATTAGTCTTAAGGATATTTTGCTCTTAACCCCAAAGCCATCCTCTGTGAGCTGGTTGAATCCTATGAAGGATTCTTTTGCCCATAAAAGGCAGCCAACTTTCTACTGCATGCAGTCCATAAGCATGTATATTATGAAGAGGAAATAGAAGCTGTTCTTTGAAACTGGAAAATAGGTGTGTTTTATTTTCTAAAATTTAAGAATTACTCTGTCCACTGTAGCTATGCAATTCTTAGTTTTCAAGCAAAGCATCCTCCAAGACAAGGGTGGGAAACAGAAAATTTCAAAACAGACCACAGCCTAATAAAGCCTAATTTCTCCATCCAGTCTGGTTGCCTTTGATCCTTCTGCATCTAGTGGCTATGATTCTACAAATCTATCAGATATTAGTTTCTCAACTACTCTTTGGGGCTTTCACATCAGATATATATATATATATATATGTTAAATAGCCAAAGAAAATTACTTAGAGAGGCACTGAAAAATAATGAATTCGTTTTTGGCACAAATCCTTTAGGTCATGCTCAAGTAATTCATTTGAATGCCTTGCCTCACAGCTGAACTTTTTAAGGTAATTTTTGAATTGAGTTACCAATGAACATTATCAAGTAAAAGGGCTTCACTGGGACCTGTTCCATTATAATATTCAATAGAAGTCCCATTTGGCTTTGCAGTTTGCTCTGTGTAACTAAAGTAAGATAATTTTCATGTTGTTCACTAGAACAATTTAATTTGAATGAATAATGAATAGTTATCCTTGGAAAACACAAAGAGGACACAATGTCTTTAGTATTGAGTTCAAGGAACCCAGTATCTGTGCCCTGAATCTGGATCTTCTTTAGTATTTTGGCGTGTGACCTTTGGCAAGGCATTTTAAATTTAATGAAACTAAATTTATCTATACACTGTAGATAATTTCATGAGAATACTAATTACTCAAGTCATCTGCATGAGACTTGGGGATATAAAAGCTGAGGAGATACAAAGAATTAACTTGAAAGTCATGAGCGCATATACCACAAGTTGGGGCTATTGCAAAGTTTTACTTTTTCTTGGGTATTATAGTAGAAATCTGTCACATTTTTGGCCAGGCACAGTGGCTCACGCCTGTAATCCCAGCACTTTGGGAGGCCGAGGTGGGTGGATCACAAGGTCAAGAGATCGAGACCATCCTGGCCAACAAGGTGAAACCCCGTCTCTACTAAGAATACAAAAATTAGCTGGGTGTGGGGGCACCCACCTGTAGTCCCAGCTACTAGGGAGGCTGAGGCAGAAGAATCGCTTGAACCCAGGAGAAGGAGGTTGCAGTGAGCTGATATCATGCCACTGGACTCCAGCCTGGTGACAGAGCAAGACTCTGTCTCAAAGAAAAAAAAAAAGAAGAAGAAAGAAATCTGTCACATTTTTGAGCTTTTCAGCCTCTGAATAACTTTCTTAGTTTGATAAACTCTGCCATATAAGTCGTGGTGGGAAGAAGAGCCCACTTCCCACTACAGAAGCTCAGAAACACAGGTCCTCAGTATTTTAGGCAGAGAAGGCAGCCTCCAACAACTGAAAGTTGAATCTGCATCTTGTTATATTAATACAAAAGGCAGAGGTGGAGATAATTTGTTTTGGGTACTGTGGGATGTGGAAACTAACTCCGGTTTCTGAGGGTGGAGGTATGGGGGCACCAGAAGCAGGCAGCATTCTGTGTAAGAAATGGTGCCACTGCAGGCCTGTGTCCTGGTGTCTGGTGTCAAGAGGTAGCAGCAGATGTGTCCCCATCACACTGGTCCTATACTGTGTGGTTTTTGAGTGTGGTTCTAGCTGCCTAGAATGTGATTTCTTAGATAGTATAAGCCTGTGAGTTACTCCAGAATATTTTAAATATAAATTACTTTAAATATATTTTAAACTATTTTTAAGTCAGTCAAATTTGGTTTCTTTTGCTTGCAATTAAGAGTCCTAACTGATTCAGTGCTAGAGAAAAAACTGTACATAATCAAAATTAGTCCCTCAAAGGAAAATGAGACATTAATTTTATCTTTTCTCATTTCACTATCCTCATCTTACACGTGCATTCTCCACTCCTCTTCCACACCAATCTCCAAACAGGAAAAGAAATAAAATAATATTCGGTTGCTGAAAAGTGGAAATTAAACTATTCCAAGAGGGATGTCCTACACCCTTAACATACAAAATAAACATTGTTAATTTTAAGTAATTTAATATTTAGAAGTAGTAGGTTTCTCATAATGTAAATATCAGTATAGCATATCTTTCTATATACAACACGGTGGGAGGACTTTAAAACTGTTCCCTTGAAGGAATAATGTCTTTATTTTGAAGGCTTGGATCAAAGAAAGGGACACTATTATGATCAATTCACTATATTTTCAATTTTGTTTACTATATAACTTGTGGTTGATTTTAATATTGGTCTGGTATTAACATATTATTTTTCTTTTAGCTTCTTCCCAGAAGCTACTTTTTTAGACTTGCACCACCACTTGATCCCTTGATAATCAGTTGACTCTAATTGTGATACATATTACACGTTATATCAATATACTCTGGTTTCTCTTCAGATCGAATATTTCACCTTTTATATATTACACTTTATGTCAATATATGACACTAATTTTAGTCCCTGATATACTTCATACCAGTTACAAGATATTGTAACATCTTTTCATTGAGAAATCATATTCAGCATGTGTGAAAATTTGTATTTCAGTGCTCTTTCTCTCTGAGACTTAAACAATTTTCATCTACCATTTTCCTTTCTGTGATCTTCTCTTACTCCTCAAAACTCATAAGACTTTAAAGTAAGTGTTGGTGGAGGTGGGGTGGGACAATAAGAACAATAATTTGTAATACTGGCTAACAATGAGTGTCTGTGTACTCTGTGCTAAGTACTGTACAAGCCCCTGCACATACTAGAGTTTGGTTAAGCTTTCCCATTGCCCTGTGAGGCAGGGATTCTTATTCCCATTTCCCATAAACGGTCTGAAATCTAGGAGGATTAAAGGGTTGTTTATGTTCACACAGTAAGTGAGAAAGCCAGCATCTTGAAATTCCAGACTACAATTTCTGAGCAAAGACTCTTTACATATATTAATAATTATGCTCATTTTCAGTGTGTGGCCATGAAATGGGCCTTATTAGCAGTATCTTTAGTGAAGTGGAGGAACCATAGGCAAGGGACTGTGATATTTATCTTTGTAACTCTTAATCCTCAACTATTTGGGATCACAGATATGTCTTAGAATCTGATTAAAATTATAGGTAGATAAGTAGATTAGACAGATAAGATGATAGGGACATTTACATACAATAGCACATCTCATCGTAATGATCAGTACTTCTAAATAATAATGTTATTGCTGTCAGTGCTAGTCCTTTAATCTGAAACTTTTAATACCATTTAATTTAGTGAGAACAGTGTAGGAAATGTAGTATACTTTCTTATCAATACCATATCCTCTTAATATTTGCAGAATACTTTATTATCATTCAGAAACAAGGTCTTCAATTTCTAGAATCAAATATTCTAAGAAGACAAAATTTATAGACTTTTAACTGTTATTTTTATTTTTTATTTATTGATTTTTTTTGAGACAGAGTCTCGCTCTGTTGCCCAGGCTGGAGTGCAGTGGCGCAATCTCGGCTCACTGCAACCTCCGCCTCCTGGGTTCAAGTGATTCTCCTGCCTCAACCTCCCAAGTAGCTGGGATTACAGATGCGTGCCACCATACCCGGGTAATTTTTGTATTTTTAGTAGAGACGAGGTTTCACCATGTTGGTCAGGCTGGTCTCAAACTCCTGACCTTGTGATCCACCCACCTCGGCTTCCAAAGTGCTGAGATTACAGGTGTGAGCCAGTGTTCCCAGCCTTAATTGTTATTTAAAACTATATTCAACACAGTTTAATCTGACAGATGAAACATGAGACAGACTTATTAGCACTAGGTACATGCCCAGTAGTTTAGACATCCTATGTATAGGAGGCTGTGGTATTCTACCCTATCCATCCTTTGGGACCAAGTCACTTATTTTCAGAGCTTCAAGGGATGACAGCTACTGATGACCCACATCTGAGTCCCTCATCAAGACTTGTCTTCAGCCAAAGAGAGTTGCCTTGTCCAGTGTTACATCTGCATCTGATGAGCAGTTGATGCAGAGGTATTAAAGCCTGGCCACCATGCCTAGGATTGGGACAGTTCTGAATGGCTCTATCAATTCCAGAGCTCCCTGTAGAATTGGCCAAGGTCTCTGTTTAAACTGAATCACACTTAAATTTCTTCCTCTCCCCAAGCCTTTTTCCCTTACTTCCTTAAAGTTTTTCCCCAAATTCCTCTCCAACAACCCTCCTGCCAGCAAGTACCCATATCAAAGTCTGTTTCTCAAGTAACCCAACTCAAGTCACACTAAGACAGGTCTTGACACCATGAATTCTGGGACAACATTCTTTCTGGGCTGTAAGGATCTCTAAGCAATTGCCACCTGGTAATGAAACTTTCTTTCTTTAGTGGCCAGACATGAAGTCTCTATGCCTTAGAAATATTATTGCCTGGTATAACCTAATATTATGCTGCAATTTAAATTTAAATATGTTTTTGATATAATAGTATATTGGGTTTTCCCTGAATGTTTTATAACTATGTGTGGGTTACTTGTCCCTGGAAAGCCCAAACACTGAGTAACTGATGCACTCAATGATTTCTTGGTCAATCTTATTGATGCTGCTACAGTCAAACTGTCCATTAAGTTAGTGTGTTCAGTGAACAGTTCTCTGGGATAGACTATGGCAACAAGGCACACATTCAGTTAATGCTGTCGTTTTGCATTCTCTAAGGTCACCTTAAGAAAGCTATTTCTGGCCAGCGCCGTGGCTCACACCTGTAATGCCAGCACTTTGGGAGGCCAAGGTGGGTGGATCACGAGGTCAGAAGTTCAACATCAGCCTGGCCAAGATAGTGAAACCCCATCTTTACTAAAAATACAGAAATTAGCCTGGCATGGTGGCAGGCACCTGTAATCCCAGCTACTTGGGAGGCTAAGACAGAGAATTGATTGAACTCGGGAGGCGGAGGTTGCAGTGAGCCGAGATCATGCCATTACACTCCAGCCTGGGTGACAGAGTGAGACTTCGTCTAAAAAAAAAAAAAAAAAAAAAAAAGCCATTTCGACAATGACCAGACAAGGACAGAACCTATGAGGACATACTAGTCCCTCCTCTCCAAAACTTAGATTAAGGTGGTAAAAACTTAACTTCTTGTTTTAATTGATGGCTATCCTTCTCTTTGTCAGTGAAAGAGAGGACACAGGGATAATTAATGCTTCTGGTGTATTTAAATACACTTTGAATCTTTTTCTCCACATCAAGCTCCTAGTCATGTGGGAAAGTCTAGTTGCAAATCTCGAACTAGAAATGATAATAATCAAACCAATTCAAGAGACATTTGTATATTGAATTTTTTAATGTTTCCTCTTAAAAGCATCTTATTTCTTGAAAGGAAAATACATAATTAATATGGAAAGTTATAAAGCAAAAAAAAAAATGTCCCCTCTATTCCACAAGTCCCTCTCACTAAAGGTAACTACTGTTGATACTTTGGCAGAGGGTTAAGGGAGGATCTTGTACGGAACAAAAGCATACATGTATGCGGCATGAGCTCATGTGTGCACACAAACATGCAGGAACTTTCATCAGTCAGTTGCCACTGCAGTATAGATTCCCTCTGTTCAGAGCTCAGGAAAAGGGACTTTGAGGAACTCTCTTTGGTTGTGAGTTTCCCTAGAATGAAGTCACTAGAATCTCAATGTGAGGCTGCCTCAAGCACAGGTGAGTTCACTGAGCAGTTTCTATCTACCTCTCATTCTGTTTGTTTTCACAGTATGTGACTCCAGCCATGAGGAACAAAGCTGTTGCCTGCAGATAAAATATCACATAAACAAGTTGACAAGGGTAGAAAACATATGGTGAAGTTGGTGCATGTTGTTAAGTGTAGATATCATTTGAAATCATCTTTTTAATTACTGCACACTTGGCTGTGATGATATGAAACCAAAATATCTGGTTATTCCATTAAAGAGTCAGCCAAAAAAAACAAATGGGCAACTGATTTAGAATATATCCCATATATGGCCAGGCATGGTGGCTCATGCCTGTAATCCCAGCACTTTGCGGGATGGAGGCAGGTGGATCATCTGAGGTTGGGAGTTCAAGACCAGCCTGGCCAACATGGTGAAACCCCATCTCTACTAAATACAAAAAGAAATTAGCTGGGTGTAGTGGCAGGAGCCTGTAATCCCAGCTACTGGGTAGGCTGAGGCAGGAGACTCGCTTGAACCCGGGAGGCGGAGGTTGCAGTGAGCCGAGATCATGCCACTGCCCTCCAGCCTGGGCAAAAAGAATGAAACTCCGTC
Source organism: Pan paniscus (assembly GCF_029289425.2). Classification (NCBI taxonomy): domain Eukaryota; kingdom Metazoa; phylum Chordata; class Mammalia; order Primates; family Hominidae; genus Pan; species Pan paniscus. Next base: position 113,231,857 of record NC_073253.2, on the reverse strand, counting down.
TCAAAAAAAAAAAAAAATATATATATATATATAAATATATATATATGTATATATCTCTCATATATTTATGAGTGTGGGGTGAGGGATGGAGACTCCAACTTCTTTGATGATTAAAGGAAAATTCATGGCTGACAAAAATTTACACCTTTGCAATTATTTTATGATAATAATAAGCACTAGAGACAAGTAAAAAACAAACAAGAAAAACTAAACTAAATGTATAATTTTATTTATTGTTGGTATGAAATTTTCTTTAGATCCTTCTTTAATGCTCATTTAATCCTTTATTCAAACATTTATTGAGAGCCAACTTTGTGTTAGGCTGAGTTTCAGATATTGGAGATACAGCAGGGGCGGGGGCATGGCAAATTAAGTTCTTGACTTCTAATGCAAACATTTAGTGAAGTATAAAAACTGACTGACTTAAATATTTATTTTTAACTGGTTTATTGAATGGTCTAAACATCATGGACTTGATTTTTCTTAAACCATTGACATTTAAGATGCTTGATCATGAGGCATATTTTGTTCTTTCACTTTTTTTTTCTTTGAGACAGAGTATTGCTCTGTTGCCCAGGCTGGAGTGCGGTGGCACGATCACGGCTCACTGCAACCTCTGCCTCTGGGGTTCAAGCGATTCTCCTGTCTAAGCCTCCTGAGTAGCTGGGATTATAGGTTCACACCACCACGCCCAGATAATTTTTGTTGTATTTTAGTAGAGACAGGGTTTCACCGTGTTGCCTGGGCTGGTCTCAAACTCCTGAGCTCAGGCAATCCACCCACCTCAGCCTCCCAAAGTGCTAGGATTACAGGTGTGAGCCACTGTGCCCTGCCCCACTCTTTTTAAAACCTTCTTTTTATACCTGCTTAAGTACTTCTAAGACTAGATTAGCAGAATGAGGGTTTAGGAGAAAAAGTCAAATGTGATACTCCAGCCAGCCAGCACTGTGCCTCCTCTAGGACAGAAGCTGACATGAGAGTCTGAGTTAACATCTAGCTCTTGAATCTTGGACAAAAGTCATGTTTTTACAAGAACTCTCTCACTCTGCTTCACTCAGATATAGCTAGATAAGAAAAAACACCCAAGGCAGAGAGAGGAAAAGAGGAAAATTCCTTTCTCCCTTTCTCCAGCTTTTAGCCTTCTGCCAAGACCTGTCATAGGCCAAACCTATGGGAAGTCGCCTGGCAGGGAAGCCTGAGAAATGCCGGGAGGGGCCAGTATCTTCAGGTACAGAGAAAGTGTGCATTCGAGGACTGGGGACCAGTTGCAGGTTGTCACTTCCAGCTTTATTCCTACCTGAATTTAGTCTGGAGAACCAGAAGTGACTGACTTTTAATCATTTATTACTTCTAGGTTCCAAAAAAAATTCCCTGTTAGAGTCAGAAGAAAATCGAGAATTTTAAGTGATGAAATTGCAACTCACAGCTTCAATAGGCATTAGAATTGCTTTCCCTAGGAAGCTTTGTATGTAGATCCTTAAACAGAAGGCAGCATGTGTCAGAAAACAGAAAGATAACATACAGCAAACTCTTACAACCCTTGTGTGTTCGTAAAACCCTATGTGTTGCATATTTTTCCTGGAATGTATTTAATTCATGAATAGTTGGTTTTGTTTTTGTATTTTAGGTAAAAGTAAAGCAGAAAAAAAATGACTTCATTTTTTAACATCCTAGAATTTTTCCTTTTTTTTCTCCGAAGAGTGTTTTTTTTTTTAATTATTTTTATTTCTTTTAACTTTTATTGTAAATTCAGGGGTACACGTGCAGGTTTGTTATAAGTAAACTTGTGTCATAGGGGTTTGTTGTAAAGATTGTTTCGTCATCCATGTATCATATTAAGCCTAGTACTCATTCGTTATTTTTCCTGATCATCTCCCTCCTCCTACCCTCCATAAAAGCAGTTTTGTTCTTTTTTACTTTGATATCATTTTATTAGTAATTAGGATGAATATACTTAAATATCAGACAGGTCTCTATATGCTAAAATGGAGTCGCCAGTAACATTATAAGATGGAAAAACAGGATTTTTATGTGTTTAGTGGGTTTCATTGCTTTATTGTAATTCAATTCTTTTGAAATAAAATATAGATTTAATTATACATAATTCAAAGAATAGTTACAATTTTAGAATTTTGCATTTATTAAGGCACCACTTTGTATCCTAATGTTTTTCCATTCTACATAGCATTGCTCAAATCAAATAATATTTGTATAATTTAAATTAGATTTATTCTTTGCAGGGTAAAGATATTTCATAAAATTTTATGCTTTCAGAAAAGCTACTTTACCCTGCCTTCCTCTGTAAATATTATGCGAAATCATTTCTAAGTCATCCTAATCAGATTAAAATGGATTATTTAAATCATCAGAGGTATAGATGTCAAACTTGTCATGGTTTTCCATTTTGATTTAAAAATCCTCATTGGACTGATGTCTAATCATCTTACTTTACATTTCTAGACACTTCTGTTTTACTCCCCGGGAAAGACAACTTTTTTTTTATGTGGAGATTCCTCATATACATTTCAGATTTTTCTGCATTTGGCCCACAGACTGTAGCTCCTTTAGTCATTTATTAAAAGGTTATGTTAAAATTCAAGTCATGCTGCTTATGTAATTCAAGCCCCACTCACTTTTCCATCTTAAGAGTAAAGGAAAACCAACTTTCATTGAAAATGTTCATTTTGCAGATCAGTTAAATAATCTTTAAGCAACGGAATTTTGGGTCCTAGTTTAGCTGCTGAGGGTACAAAAATGTAACATACAGTTACTTTGCTCAAGGTGTTCATGATAGTTTTGAAATAATTTGGGCACCTTGTTTGATATGTTAACTTTAGTATCCAAAATTCTAATTTTCACCATTAATCATAATTTATTCACATTGTTGTGCCAGCATAACCACCATCTACCATATATCCACATAACCATTTTCATCATATTAAAATGAAACTTGACCTACTAAACAATAACTTTCTATTCTCTTTGACTCCCCAGCCCCTGGCAACCATCATTTTACTATCTGTCTTTATGAATTTACCTATGTACCTCATATGAGTAGAATTACACAGTATTTGTCCTTTGTGACTACTTTATTTCACATAACATGATGTCCTCAAGTTTCATTTATGTTGTAGCATGTGTCAGAATTCTCCTCCTTTTTAAATTTGAATATTCTGTTGTATGGATATAGCACATTTTGCTTATTCGTTCAGTTTTTTTTTTTTTTTTTTTTAACTTTTGAGACAGAGTCTCACTGTCACCCAGGCTGGAGTGCAGTGGCACGATCTTGGCTTACTGCAACCTCTGCCTCCCCGGTTCAAGTGATTCTCCCACCTCAGCTTCCTGAGTAGCTGGGACCACAGGTGTGCACCACCAAGCCCATTATCCATTCAGCTTTTAATAGCCACTTAGGTTGCTTCTACGTTTGGCTATTGTGAATAATGTTGCTGTGAACATAGGTGTGCAAATATCAATTTGAGTCGTTGCTTTAATTGTTTTAGGGACATATCCAGAAATGAAATTTCTAGATTATACAGTATTTATACTTTTAATTTTTTGAGAAACTGCAATACCATTTACCATTAGTGGCTGCATAATTTTACATTCTTACCAACAGTGCATAAGGGTTCCAATTTCTCCACATCCTCACCAACACTTGTTATTTTCTGCGTTTTTGATAGTAGCCATTCTAATTGGTGTGAGGTAGTGTCAATTGTATCTTTGATTTGTATTTCCTTACTGACTAGTGATGTTGAACATCTTTTCATGTGCTTGTATATCTTCTTTGGAAAAATATCTATTCACATTCCTTGTCCATTTTTTAATTGTGTTCCATTTGCTTACTTGTTGAGTTTTAAGTCTAAGAAATTTAAGTTAATTATTTAAGCAAACATTTATTGAGCACTATTTATATATCAAGTGTTAATTATATTGAGGCAGTTTTATTAGAAATTTTATTTCTACATGGCATATGGAAATTCATTTCATTCTGGCTTATATTCATCTAATGTAACTCATCCTATGTTGTTAGAGTCAAAACAGTGAAAGAATTACTTCTATGAGACAAAAGAGAATCTTAGAATTTTTCCTTGTAATTGATTAAGGCACCATCTAGAAACCTTATGGTGCTCTAGTGTTTTAAGTTTACTGTTTAATTGTACTGGATAAATTACAGTAAGAATAAATTACTTCTTTACACAGAGCAATTTTCAAGCAATATCCCCTCAAGCTTGTAATAGCAGAATTTAGTATTTATATGGGATTATAAACTATCTAGGCATCTGCTGATGATCATTTTTGGAGTCAATTGAGTTATTGGAGAAACAGAATAATGGAGAAAATCATCTTCCAAATGTGATACTTAAAACCTGATAAAAGAGGTCTTAATTAAAAGTAAAAGGTCAAATAGCTTTCAAATTTCCTTCTTGTTTTATAATTTTGCAATAATATACAATGTAAAGTTTTCTTAGTTTTCTCTCTGCTAGCTTGCATTTTTGTCTTTTCTTTGTAATCAGAGTTAACTTGTCATCAGTTTAAAATAGGTGGTTTTAAGATTTTACTTGCAAGCCTCATAGTAACCACAAAAAAATCCTATAACAGGTACACAGAAAATAAAAAGCTAGAATTTTTTAAAAATACCAGAGAAAAACAGCTTTATACAGGGGAAAACAGAAAGGAAGAAAGAAAAAGAGGACCAACAAAACAATCAGAACACAAATTAAAAAATGGTGGCAGTAAATCCTTACTTATCAATAATAACATTGGAAAATGGACTCCAAGACACATAGTGAGGCTGAAAACCCAACTATAAGTTGAAACCCCAACTATAAGTTGCATACAAGAAACTAACTTCAGTTATAAAGACACACACAGACTGAAAAGAAAGGGATTGAAAAGCTATTTCATGTAAATGGAAAACAAAAACAAAATGAGTAGGAGTAGCTGTACTTACATTAGAAAAGATAGATTTCAAGACAAAAATTGTAAAAAAAAAAACACTAAAAAGAAAATGAGCACAAGTAGCTATACTAACATTAGATAAAATAGATTTCAAGACAAAAACTGTAAAAAAGGGGTCATTATATAATATTAAAAGGATCAATGCAGCAAGAGGATGTAACAGTAGTAAATATATATGCACCCAACATTGGAGCATCCAGATATATAAAACAAATATTATTAGAGCTAAAGAGAAGGATAGACACCAATACAGTAATAGCCAGGAACTTCAACACCCCACTTTCAGCATTGGACCAATTATCCAGACAGAAAATCAAAAGAGAAACATCAAACCTAATCTGCACTATAGAACAAATAGGCCTAATAAATGTTTGCAAAGAATTTCACCAAATATCTGTGGAATACATTCTTCTCTGTAGCACATGAAACATTTTTTAGAATAGACCATATATTAGGCCACAAAATCAGTCTCAAACAATTTGAAATCACATTATCGTTTCAGGCTGCATGGTATAAAATTAAATATTTATAGCAAGAGGAACTTTGGAAATAATACGAACACATGGTATGCTCCTGAATGACCATCAGGTCAATGAAGAAATTAAAAAGAAAAATTTTTAATTTCGTGAAGCAAATGAAAATGGAAACACAACATACCAAAACCGATGTAATAGAGCAAAAAAAAAGTCCTACTAGGGAAGTAAATAGCAACTAACACCTACATCAAAAAAGTAGAAAATTTTAAAATAAACACCCAAAGTTGCATCTTGAAGAACTAGAAAGGCAACAGCAACTCAAACACCCCCAAAATAGAAGGAAATAATAAAGATTAGAGCAAAAATAAATGAAATTGAAACCAAAAAAATACCAAATATCAATAAATGAAAAGTTGGTTTTTAGAAAAGATAAACAAAATCTACGAAACTTTAGCCAGATTAATTAAAAAAGACAGATCAAAATAAATAAAATCAGAGATAAAAAAGGAGACATTACAACTGATACCACAGAAATTCAAAAAATTATTAGAGATTATTATGAGCAACTATATGCCAATAAATCAGGAAACATAGAAGGAATGGATACATTTCTAGACATATAAAACCTACCAAGATTAAACCATGAAAAAAATCTGCAACGTGAATAGACCAAAAACAATGACAGTAAAGCAAAAATAAAATGTCTGCTGTAAAAGAAAAGTCCAAGACCTGATGGTTTCACTGCTGAATTCTACCAAACATTTGAAATAGAACTAATACCAATCCTACTCAAACTATTTCAGAAAATCAAGGCTGAAGAAATACTTCCAAACTCAATCCACATGACCAGTTTATTAACCTTGTACCAAAAGCAGATAAAAACACAACGTAAAAAGAAAACCACAGGCCAGTATCTTTTATGAATATAGATGCAAAACTCCTCACAAAGTACTAGTAAACTGAATTCAACAACACAATAAAAAGATCATCCATGATGATCAAGTGGGATTAATCCCAGGGATGCAAAGATGGTTAAACTTATGCAAATCAATAAATGTGATTCATCTATATCAAAAGAATAAAGAAAAAACCCTATTATTATTACAACTGATGTCAAAAACAAAGCATTTGATACAATTCCACATAGCTTTATGAAAAAAACCCTCAATAAACTGAGTATAGAAGGAATGCAATAAAAGCCATATATGAAAAACCCACAGCTAGTGTCATATTTTATGGAGAAAAATGAAATCTTTAAGATCCGGAACAAGCTAAGGATACCCACCTTCACCACTTTTGTTCAACGTACTATGGGTTTCCTAGCCAGAGCAATTAGAACAAAAAAATAAAGGGCATCCAAATTGGAAAGGAAGTCAAATTATCTTATTTGCATACATATTTTATGTTTAAAAAACCTAAAGACTCTAGCAGAATACAATTAAAACTTATATATTCGGTAAAGTTTCAGGATACAAAATCAACATACAAAAATCAGTAGCATTTCTGTATGACAAGAGTGAACAATCTGAAAAGTAAGCCAACAAAGTAATTCCATTCGTATTTGCTACAAACAAAATAGAATACCTAGAAATAAACTAAACCAAAGATGTGAAAGATCCCTACAATGAAACTACAAAACATTGATGAAAGAAATTGAAGAGGACACAAAAATATGTAAAGATATTCCATGTCATGGATTGGAAGACTCACTATTGTTAACATATTCTTATTGCTCAAAGCAATCTGCAGGTTCATTGCAATTACTATCAAAACACCAATTACATTCTTCACAGACATAGAAAAAATAACACTAAAATTGATATGGGACCACAAAAGACCCTAAACACCCAAAGCTGTGCTAAGCAAAGAGAACAAAACCAGAGGAACCACATTATTCAACTTAAAATTATGCTACAAAGCTATTGTAACCAAATCAACATGATGCTGGTATAAAAACAGACACATGGACTAATGAAATAGAATAGAAAACTCAGAAATACATTTGCATATTTACAGGCAACTCATTTTTGACAAAGATGTCAAGAACATACATTAGGGAAAGGACAATTTTCAATAAATGGGAAAATCAGATATCCATTTTCAGAAGAATGAAACCAGACTCCTATCTCTTGCCATATACAAAAATCATATCAAAATGGATTAAAGACTTAAATCTAAGACCTGAAACTATGAAACTATTAGCAGAAAACCTTAGGGAAACTCTAGGACATTGTTCTTGGCAAAGATTTATTGAGTTAGATCTCTAATGCATAGTCAACCAAAGCAAAAAGGGGCAAATAAGATCACATTAAGCCAAAAGCTTTCTGCACAGCAAAGGGAACTATCAACAAAGTGAAGGGACAGCCCACAGAGAGTGAGAAAATATTTGCAAACTACCCATTTGACAAGGAATATATAAGGCTATAAGAATATACAAAGAGCTCAAACAACTCTATAGGAAAAATGTAATTCAGTTTAAAAATTGGCCTCCATCCTGGGAAGCATAGCAAGACCCTATCGCTAAAAAATAAAGCAAATTAGCTGGGCTTGGTGGTGTGTCCTTGTAGTCCTAGCTACTAGGGAGGCTGAGGTGAGAGGATCACTTGAGCCCAGGAGTTCAAGGTTACAGTGAGATATAATGACGTCACTGCACTGCAACCTGAGTAAGATCCTGTCTCTAAAAATAAAAAGCTTAAAAAATTTAGTAGGGCCAAAGATCTTAATAGACATTTCCCAAAAGACATACAAACAGCCAACGGGTATATGGAAAAATGTTCAACATAATTAATCTTCAGAGAAATAAAAATCAAAACTTAAAATGGCTTTCATCTAAAAAATGGGCAATAATGCTGGAAAGGATGTGGATAAAGAGGAATCTTACACACTGTTGGTGAGAATTTAGGTAGTACAGTCACTATGAAGAATGGTATGGAGGTTTCTCAAAAAGCTAAAAATAGAATGAAAAAATGGTCAAGAAATTCCACAGCTGGGTGTTTGTTCAAAAGTAAGGGAATTGATATATTGAAGAGATATCTGCATTTTCATGTTTATTGCATTACTATTATAGCCAAGATAGGAAATTAGTCTAACTGTCCAACAACTTAAAATAAATGTGGGTAAAGAAAACGTGGTACATATACACAATGGATTATTATTTAGCCATAAAAAAGAAAATCCTGTCATTTGGAACAACATGGATGAAACTGCAGGCCATTATAAGTGAAATGATCCAGGCACAGAAAGACAGATACCACAGGTTCTAATGCACATGTGGGAGCTAAAACAAAAGAATTGAACTCATGGAGATAGAAAGTAGAATGATGGTTATCAGAGGCTGGGAAGGGTAATGGGGAGATGAAGATAAAGTGGGGATGGGTAATGGGTACAAAAATGTAGTTTGAATGAATAAGATATAGTATTCAGTAGTGCAATAGGATGGCTATAGTTAACAATATTTTATTGTGTATTTTAAAATAACTAAAAGAGTGAAATTGCAATATTCCTGATAGAAAAAAAAGGATAAATGCTTAAGATGATTGTGATACATTTTGGATATTTGTCCCTACTCAAATCCTTGTTTAATTATAATTTTCAGTGCTGGAGGTGGGCCTGGTGGGAGGTGTTTGGGTCATGGAGGCAGATCCCTCATGGCTTGGTGCTGTCTTCATAATAGTGAGTTCTTGTGAGATCTGGTCATTTAGAAATGTGTGGCACCTTTCCTTCACTCTGTCTCTCTTGCTCCTTCCTTTGCCACATGATGTGCCTGTTCCCCGTTTGCCTTCTACCATGATTGTAAACTTCCTGAGGCCTCCAAGCAGATATCAGCACCAAGCTTCCTGTAAAGCCTGCAGGACTGTAGGCCAGTTAAACGTCTTTTCTTCATAAATTGCTCAGTCTCTGGAATTTCTTAATAGCAATGAAAAAATGGCCTAACACAGAAAACTGGTACCAAGGAGTGAGGCATTGCTCAAAAGATATCTGAAAATGTGGACGCAGCTTTGGAACTGGGTAATGGGCAGAGGCTGGAAGTCTGGAAGGCTCAGAAAAAGACAAAGTGAGGGAAAGTTTGGAATTTCTTATAGTCTGCTTAAATAGTTGTAATCAAAATGCTGATAGTAATATGGACAGTGAAATCCAGGTTCATCAGGTCTCAGATGGAAATGAGTAACTTACTGGGTGCTGTATCAAAGGTCACCCATGTTTATACCTTAGCAAAGAACTTGGCTACATTGTGTCCATGCCCCACAGACCTGTGGAAATTTGAACTTGAGAGTGATGACCTAGAAAATTTGTTGGAAGAAATTTCAAAGCAGCAAAGCATCCAAGATATGGCCTGGCCACTTCTAACAGCATATGCTCAAATGTGGCAGTAAATGACCTAAAGTTAGAACTTATATTTAAAAGGGAAGTGGAGTAAAAAAGTGTGGAAAATTTGCAGCCTGGACATGTGACCGAGAAGAAAAAAAAAGCTTTTTCTTTTTGGGAGAAAAATTCAAGGAGGCTGTGGAGCAACCACTTGCTAGAGATATTTGCATAACTATAAGGGAGCCAAGTGCTAATAGCCAAGACAAGGGTAGGGGAGTGGTGGGGGAATGCCTTAAAGGCATTTCAGAGACCTTTTCAGTAGCCAGCCCCTCCCATCACAGGCCCAGAGGCCTATGAGAGAAGGCTGGTTTCATGGCCTAGGGCCCTGCTGCCCTGTGCAGTTTCTGAACATCTGGCCACTCCATCTTTAGCTGTTGTTCAAAGGGGCCCAGGTACAGCTTGAGTTGCCACTTTGGAGAATGCAAGCCATAAGCCTTGGAAGCTTCCACGTGGTGTTTAGCCTGCAGGCATGCATGCAGAGTGCAAAAGTGAAGGCTCTGACTAGACTTCAGATGATGTATGAGAAAGCCTGGGTGCCCAGGCAGAAGCCTGCTGCAGGGGTGGAGCCCTCACAGAGAACCTCTACTAGAGCAATGTGGAGGGGAAATGTGTGAGGTTGGAGCCTCCACACAGAATTCCAACTAGGGCAGTGCCTAGTGGAGCTGTGGGAACTTCAGACCCCAGAATGGTAGAGCAATCAGCAACTTGCAATCTCAGTGTGGAAAAGACACAGGAGTAAAGCTTCCCAAGGCCATAGGGGCCCGCCTCTTGCACCAGTGTGCCCTGGATACAGGATATGAAGTCAAGGGAGATTATTTTGGAGTTTTCAGATTTAATGATTGGCCTACTGGGTTCCAAACTTGCTCCTAGTCTATAACCCCTTTCTTTTGGCTGATTTCTTCCTTTTGGAATAGTAATATTCACCCATTGCCTATAACCCCATTGAATCTTGGAAGTCAATAACTTGTTTTTGATTTTACAGGCTCATAGGTAGAAGGGACTTGCCTTGTCCCAGATGAGACTTTGGACTTTGGACTTTTGAATTAACACTGGAATGAGTTAAGACTTTGGGGGACTGCTGGGAAGGTATGATTATATTTTGCAATGCGAGAAGGACATAAGATTTGGAAGGTGCCAGGGGCAGAATGATATAGCTTCAATATTTGTCATCACCCAAATCTCAGGTTGAATTATAATCCCCAGTGCTGGAGATGGGGCCTGGTGGAAGGTGTTTCGGTCACTGGGGCAAATCCCCCATGGCTTGATGCTGTTTTCATGATAGTAAGTTATTGTGAGATCTTGTCATTTAAAAATGTGTGACACTTACTCCCCTTACTCTCTCTTACTCCTACTTTCACCATGTGATGTGCCTGCTCTCCCTTCATATTCTGTTATAATTTTAAGCTTCCTGAGGCTTTGTGGAATCCAAGCAGCTATTGGTACCAGGATTCCTGTAAAGCCTGCAGAACCGTGAGGCTATTAATCCTATTCCTTTATAAATTATCCAGTCTCAGATGTTTCACTACAGCAATTTAAGAACAGCCTAATAGAGATGGATACCCCAGTTACCTGGATTTAATCATTACACATTGTGTGCCTTTATCAAAACACCACAAGCCCAGCCTGGACAACATGGCAAAACGCTGTTTTTAGAAAAAAAAAGAAAAAAGAAAAGAAAAATAGCCAAGCATGGTGGTGTGTACCTGTACCACTAGCTACTTAGGAGTCTGAGAGATAGGAGGATAACTGGAGCCTGGGAGGTCAAGGTTGCAGTGAGCTGTAATCACAACACTTCACTCCAGCCTGGGCAATAGAGTGAGACGTGTGTATTAAAGAAATTTACAGTTACTTCAGAAAAATATATGACTATTATGTACCTATAATAAATTTTAAAAATCTGAAAAATGTAAATACAGGCAAAAAGAATGGCAATGAGTAAAATTTCTCTATTGGGAAGAAAATAACATACAGAGTATTAATTATAGTTCATTATATTTTTGATATAATTTTTAGCTCTTTCTTTTCTTTAAAATTAGGAAAAAGAAGCTGTAATTTATTTTAATTGTGAAATTGTGTCTTGGAAATATTTCAGTCATCTAGTCCATTAGTTTTCAAAACTCAGTGCTCACATGTTCACCTGGAGGACTTATTTAAAATGTGAATATCTACCATCAGAGATTTTGATTCAACATATTTTGGTCTAAGTCCTAAGAACGTGAAGTTTTAGCAAGCCTCCTGCAGGATTCTGATGTAGCCTGACCAGGAAGAGCATTTGGGGTAATAACTAGTCTACCTTCTTAACATACAGGATTACAACAATGAGTTCTAACAATGAGTTCTTGGCTAAGATCACAGCAATAGTCAGTGACTAAGCTTGGATGTGATCCTAGTTTATCTTATTCCAAAACCATTAACAAATTGTCAATTTTCAGATAATTAAAGTACATAACAATCAGGCTATACTGACATCATTTTAATTTTTTTTTTATTTTTGAAAAGAAACTTTAGAATCTTTCAGAGATGCAGCTTTGTCAGTATGAACTTTGATTCTCATTATTAGTCATAGATTCTAGAAATTGAGCTACACAGGATCAAAATTAAATCCATACTCAACTGTGTAAAGCTCCTTTATTTAAAACATGTGCAATAGGCATATTTTTAAAACTTTGCATTTATTTTCTTAAAAGCATTAAGTACTCCATGTTAGAGACATTTGTGCTGATTTGGATACTACATATATTCACATTTGTGTTTGTAATTGCTGTTAGTATGGCATTGTGGTTAAGGTTTGGGCTCTAGAGTCAGATTTCCTGGGATGAAATCCTGGCTCCAGTACTTACAGACTCTGTGACTTGGGCAACTTTCCTCTTTTCTGAGTCTTGGTCTCATTTGTAAAATGCGTATATTGACAACATATCTGAGAGAACTAAATTAACATATCTGAGAGAATTAAAGCAGATGATTGATATAAATAATTTGAATAGTGCTAGGAGATTATATAAAACAAAATAAATGTTAGCTAAATTTTCCTGAGTCACTTTAGAACTTACATATGTGTTCATGGGTGACAAATCCCTTTATGCTTGAATATCATGCCTGGAAGTTGTAACATGTTACACTTCACCTTATTTGAGGTGAGTTGAGAAATTATTGTGGATGTAGTGTTTGAAATGCAAAAACAAAAAATAAGAAATAAAATAGTATTTCTGAAAGACATGTGGAATGAAGGAAAGGAAATTTGTTTCCTGAATAACATTTTTTCCTTCTTGACATTGGTAGAGTCCATCATAGGTACTAAACGTGATTGCTCTAGAAAGAATCCTCCTTTTCCCCCACAGACAATTTGTATGTACAATTCCCAATTGATAATTAAGTATTTTGGGCCCTGGGACTCCTTGGCTTTCTTATACAGCATTTACCAGATTCATTTAGATAGAGTAATTGGCAATTAAATTGAAGGTGGAACTTTAATTACCTGAGCCCTTATTCTAATATGTCTGAAAATACTCAGTGAACAGCTGCTTTAGAAAATACTCTTCCAACTACTTACATCCCATCTTACCTCAAAGTTCTGAAAACCCATGAGAACTATCAACATACGCTAGTTTGCCATTCAAATGCTTTTCACATGCTTTAGTCTAACTGACACTTCTGTTATTAGCGTTTAGTAATTCTGTCATTTGTTATTTGATAATCCTTGAAATTGATTTCTAGTATGTTGTTTCTTTTTTTCTGCTCTGACTTAATTTCTCACTAAGGGTGGAATTAATTCTGCTGTCCTCATTTCATGATTATTTTTAATCATATTCAAAAACTGCAAAACTGGATGGCTTTCCTCTGAATTTTAAATACCAGTTTCCTCTGGATGTGCTAGGTATCAAGGTTTATACGATTACAACTAACTTAGAGCCTTTAAATAAGTATTTCTGAAGTATTACTGTGCTTAAAAGTCATGTGTGATGTTTGTTAAAACTCTTAAACTTGCATTTTAATAGGATCCAGGCAATATTTACAGATGTGGTCCTAAAATGATACTTAGAGAAACTGCTGGAGTAAACTTAATCCCATATTAGGAAACCAGTTCTTACTTCCTACTCTCATAGAGTTTCAGAAATTTACTGAAAAGACAGGTTCTCTCCCTATTATAAGACAGATTTTTCTCACTTGGGTCTTCACCCTGGTCCGTAGCATGGGGCAGTTCAAAGAATATCCTTTTTGTTGCTTTAACCTTAACTTTTATTAACTGAGTAACCCTTGGGAAAGCCACTTAGGTTCTCTGAGCTTCAATTCCTCTTCTATAAATATCAGTATAAATGACTGTCAGAGGCTGTTGGAAGGATTAAGAGAAATAAGAGCTGTCTGAAAAGATGTTGCCACCGTGCCTGGTTTATGTTGAAAAATCAATGCATGTTAGTTCTTTTTCCATCTGCCACATTTCTGCCACTTGTCTGTCTTGAGTCTGAATCTTCATGACCTCTGCCTCTGCAATATTTACTTGTATTTAAGCCACTTCTTTGCCTTGTTCTCTTGCTGAGTGTGACCTTAACTGTTAGGTTTTGAATCGTTCCCCTGTCTTGCCCATGTAGCCCAAATGAGCTAACAGATTTGACATCACTATGTTGCTTTCATTGAATACTGAACTCAATTTCTGGATTTCATCCTTTGAAGTGATTCATATGTGCCAATTATGAAATATTAAAGTGAAATTATAACTCCAAAAAGATCACAATCATAAAAATATTTACTAAGAAGTCTCCAATTATTTTGTAAACTATGTTCCACTTTATCTTTTTGTTTGTTTGTTTGTTTTTTGAGACAGAGTCTTGCTCTGTTGCTCAGGCTGGAGTACAGTGGCTCAATCTCAGCTCACTGCAACTTCTGCATTCACACATATGCATGCACAAGCACACAGCCACACTTTTTCCTTTTGGAGAAACTCTCAGAAGTGGCAATGCAGGATCAAAAACTATACACATTTCAGATTTCAATAAAGTCTGTCCATCTTGCCTGCAAAAAGTATACCAATTTGCAGTCCCACCAACAGTGTGCGAGGGTGCTTGTACCTTGAAACTTTCCTTTCTTCTTTATTCCCTATAGAAACTAGTATAGTTGTTGGCACATAGTCAGCATGCTACTGCATGTGCTTGGATGAGGGAATGAAAGTATCCATTTATAAACAGCTATCGACATACAGAGTTGTGGATATTTACATATATCTTTATAAATGGCATATTACATACCTCAGATTCAACAAGCATCCCAAATAGATTTATAATATTTAAAACATGAAATTCTCCAGGCTTCCATAAATTGTGATTGTTTAAATATAACTTGTGGCTTCTGAGCAAAGGAGACTAAGTTGTGTAATCCTTTTGGTATTTTCTAGAGTATACACTTGTATTTTAAAATCTTTAAACAAATGTAGCATCTCTATAATTTTCATTAGGAGCTCTCTACTACACCAAAAACACAATTATAATGTCTTTACACTTTGAAATGTTAACTGTCTTTTCAAGCTAATGAGCAAGTTTCTCTGATCACAAAGCATTCCCTGCAAGCAAGTTCTGTTTAGAAGCTCCTTAACTCCTAGGGGGCAAAGAATTATAAATGTTTAAATTATGTGGGGATAGCAGTAACTTGACCTTTGGAAGAACTGGAACGACTTGAAATTGCAACGAATAGAGGTGTCTCTCATTTTATGCAAGGAATACTGTTGTTAAACTGTTGCTAAGAAAAAAGAAAATTATGCATCAAATAATATTTGAATTTATCAGAGGAGAGTCTACTAGATAGGGAAACTTCTTAAGATAAAATGGAACAGCTGGGCGCGGTGGCTCACGCCTATAATCCCAGCACTTTGGGAGGCCAAGGTGTGTGGATCACCTGAGGTCAGGAAATTGAGACCAGCCTGGCCAACATGGTGAAACCCTGTCTCTAGTAAAAATAAAAACTTAGCCAGATGTGGTAGTATGGCACCTGTAGTCCCAGCTACTTGGGAGGCTGAAGCAGGAGAATCGCTTTAACCCAGGAGGCAGACGTTGCAGTGAGCCAAGATTGTGCCACTGCATTCCACCCTGGGTGACAGAGTGAGACACCGTCTCAAAAAATATTTATCATAAAATAAAATAACGACAATAAAAATAATAATACACTAAGATGAGCAGAGAAATAGAACTGTTGAAGGCAATTATCTCCAGAGAATGGAATAATAGATGGAATTCCACTTTATTATTACATATTTATAAAACATCTAATTTTTTTAATCCAAACAACTCCACAAAGTTTGTATATTTTTAATTTTTTTTCAAAGCACCCTGTTCTTGGCCTGTAATCTAATGCAGGAAGATGTGTGTACTAGGTTTCATGGACTTAAGTCACTTTTTCAAGTCAAATGCTCCTAAGAGGTGGCAGTACCAGAAGTCAGACTCCAGATTTTTAGGCAACTGCACTTGTACTTTGTTAAAGTGTATTTTCTTCCTGGCTTCCCAGGTGACTAGGAACCCCACACTATTTGATTGACTTCCCAGAAGTAACAGCTATACAAAAGTCCCTGTGGATTTTTACAGCCTTTAATTAAAGAGAAACTAGACTAGAAAAGACAAAGTGGTGGCTATTTAAATACTTAAAAAATTATCCATATATATTTTACATGTTATTCATATTCATACAGTAGAGTTATCAAGTTAGAAACCAACTAAAGGCTATTATTCTTCAAAAATACTCAAAATGTTTGCGATTGTTAAAATGTAATTATTTTATTTTTAACTTAAGAAACAGGTTGGGACAATCATAGTTTTAGAAAGGAAAAAATTATATACTTTCAAAGATGTCAGGAGATACAGGTCTCTCTTGCATTAGTGCATTAAAATATATAATTTTTCCTTTACCAACATTACAAATGCATTTAACCGTCAAGGAATTTGAATATATCCAGACATTGTGTTTCATTTTGAATTTGATTGAATGAGAACAAAATAGATAGTTGTGTTTATTTGAAAAGACTGCATTTACTCTTATTTTCAATGACCTTACATGAAAGCTGGAAATTCAACCCGTCAATGAATTGTGGTAAAATTGTTGTCTTTCTTTGAGGTTAAATTTCTGTGTGGGTATACCTGGAAGCCTACATTTCCACATTTCCAGTCCACTTTGCTGCCTCTAAAAGTTTCTCATATTTCTATGACTTTCAAAGTCAATGCTAGGAAGTCAGAAGCTTCCGTTCCTTGCTCTATCACCTTCTCTGTCATCTTGTATCTTTTTATCTGCAGTGTGGAGTTCTGTTGGCTAGGAAACTGATGTTTCTGTGGCCGTAAGTGATGATCTAGTAATTTGTCCATTTTCCTGAAGCAGGCGGGTGGAAACTATTTCTGTTGTAAATGGTGGCTGTAATAAATAATAGGACTTATTCAACTAAATCCTCTTTATATCCTGTGGAGTAAAGCAGAACTATCTTAATGACAGGGAATAAGGGGGTAATTTTGTTGGCAAAGTCTTGATTTTATTACCTTGTACTCTGCTTAGATTCCGTGAGCCACATCTAGCTCAAAAATAACCCTTTTGGTCCAGTGCTTGCAAAATCTCAGCAAGCCATCTTGGCATGGAGGCTCCAAAGTGCAGGATAGGAATGCCTGCTACTTAGAGACTGTACAGGAGCAAAAGGCCTAGCAGATTCTGTCATGAATGGTGACTCCTTTTTCACAGTGACAGAGATGTCTAGCAGGACTGCAGAGTGATCAGCAGCCTACCTCAGTTTTCCCCATGGGCTTCTTCAGAAGGCATCCATCTCTGTGTCCCTGCCCCAGAAGAGACTTCCACTCTGGTAGGGTCTTAAGGTAATATACATCAAAGCATGTATGTGTGCACATTTGCACATAAGCATGGCACGTACACACACACACGCACCCATCTCTGTGTCCCTGCCCCAGAAGAGACTTCCACTCTGGTAGTGTCTTAAGGTAATATACATCAAAGCATGTATGTGTGCACATTTGCACATAAGCATGGCACGTACACACACACGCACACGTAGGCACACACTCAATGCGCACGCACGCACACACCCCTTCCTGACAGTTTTGAAAGCACTGAAGACCTGAGGATAGTTCCTAGTTACTTGATGGATGGTTTTGCCTGTTAGTTCCCTTGCTTGATTTCACTAGCTTCCAGGATAGAATGGACATAATTTATTGATAAATTATATATATCCAATCTGTGCTAGGCTTTTTACATTCTTTATCTCATTAAATGCATCTATGAAGTAGCTAATAATATCCCCATCATCAAAGTAAAAATATTGAGACTCATAGAGCTTTAGCAACCTGTTCAATTCCATGAAAGGATCTGAGATTCAGATTTTCTGGGCTTTCTGTTTAGCAGCATTTGCCTCTCATGATAACATGTTTAGTGAATAAAGCAAGATTTAGGATTGTGATACTAAGATAAAATACTAGGGAAAAAATGCCAAAGTGTTTTCAAGGAGTTGCGAGGTTTTATTTTCTGAGATGAGCATGTATATTTTGTATTCAGAAAGGCACATAAAGCACTCAACTATATTTACACTGAATGAGCCAATAATATTCATGGTAACTTTACCAGGTAGATTTTGCTGTCCTTTTTACTAAGGGGGTTGAGTTCAGGAAGGATATTTGATTCAGGTAACAGCACTAGGAACATGTGTAAATCAGGAGGAACAAAGTCCTTATCTTATTTCATTAACTACTTCAAAGAATTTCTCACCGGCCTTACCTTGTTTCAGAGAACTGTGTCTCCAGGCAATAAACTCTGACCTAGTCAGAGTTTGATTATTCAGCTTAATTTTTGTTCTAGTTTTATTTGAAGTTTAAAAATTACCTACTTATATTTTTGTCATCTTTTAATTTTGACAAACAGTTGGGCTTCTGGACTTTGGGTGGTATTTCTGATCCCAAAAATGTTGTTGGAGAAGTTTTTTTCTCTGTTTACTTTTAGTTTGTTGTTGGTAAGTTTCAATATGGTTTTGAGGTATATTTAAAAATTCTAATTAAAATATTATATTGTCTCTATGATAATGATAGTATTAAATGTGAGGTATAGCTGACTACATGATATAAAGAATTATGCAAATGTTTAATCTGATTCTAGACTTTTATATAAGCTGCTGGTGGGTGTCTGGAATAAAACAGAGCTCTGCTCTGGTAAAAGGCTCACTGGTTTCTTCCAGCTCCTTTCTAGCACTAGTTTGTGATGTGTCTAGATTAACCACCCTGTTTCTAAGACATCGTCGGACAGCTGTTTGGTTAGCACATATAGATTTTTCAGTTTGTATTACTTGATGAGTGCAACTGGAATTAGAAGTCACTGATTAGGAACCGTTGAGGAGAGATAGTCAATTTCTTTTTGAAAACTCAATCCTTCTAGATTGACAGGATTATTTCCTCTCTTTTGATATGTGAATAACTGCAGGAGGGAATATATAAAGCTTTATTGGCTAACATCTGAGTTACTAGTGATTAATTGACATCCAGCTGAGAACCAGGGTATGTCATGAACTCAGACACTGGAAAAAAAAAAAACCAAGGAGAATCAGTTAGAGAAGTAGGGGTGATTAGAGGAAAAGAATGGCTATGCAGAAGGTACAGCTTCAATGTTGTCCCATTATGGGTGTTTTTTGTTTGTTTTGTTTTTGAGACAGAGTCTCACTCTGTCACCCAGGCTGGAGTACAGTGGCACGATCGCAGCTCACTGCAACCTCTGCCTGCTGGGTTCAAGCAGTTCTCCTGCTTCAGCCTCCGGAGTAGCTGGGACTCCAGGGATATGCCGCCTCACCTGGCTAATTTTTGTATTTTTAGTAGAGAAGGGGTTTCACCATTTTGACCAGAATGGTCTCCAACTTCTGACTTCAATTGATCTGCCTGCCTTGGCCTCCCGAAGTGCTAGGACTATTATGGATGTTTTGAAAGTGATGTGTCTGGATCTCCCTGGTGATATTGTAACTGTGACCTTGTTTTGCTGCTGCCACCACTACACTAAGATAAACTTCTAGCTAGATAAAATCAGTACTCAGGTAATTAAAATGCCAGAAAGGCTCATCAGATGGAAGGTGGACAGTGATGCCTGTATCTTTTCTCAAACCTGGAAGAACATCTGAATAAATAACATCCTTGAGTTCCACTGTTGTGTGACATTGCTTTAGAAATACTCCACTTCAAAGTTGCAGGCTGAAGTGCATCAGAGTAGGGTGTTAAGGAAAAATTATTGGTACTTCACATGTAAAATAAATTTAATATTGATTGCCCTTTATTTCCTATGTCTTATTGGTGGGAAAATGATGGAGGTTGTCAGCAGAGACATAGTGGCAGCTGGGGTTTTGTTAAGGTAAGCATGAAGGATTCTAGATTTCCTGCAAAAAATAAGGACTCCCAAAAGTGAATCCTAACCCTCATTTGCAATCTTTATAGATCAGTCTCACACTTTTATCCAGAGCAAGCTAATAGGTTCTATGGCACTCAATGTTAGAGAAAAACATTTAGAGATAAAACTCAACCTGAGAATTACATCAGTGTTGCTACTAAGCTTACCTTCTCGGCTCTCATTATTATGCAAAAGTAAGATATTGCAAGAAGTGTAGATACAAAAGATGTTATTAAATATTTGTATGCAGGTAGAGCAAAAAGTGAGGTGAGTTATAGTGAGCATGAACAAAGCTTCTTTGATTTAATACATAAAACAATAGTTTATGTGAGATGATACACAAAAAGGAAGCAATTAAGGCTGTAACTAACAGAGAGCAAACATAAATTTGATGCATAGCAATACACTTTAGTGCATGCAAATATTTAAAGGTTTTAATAACTATCTACATTTTTAAATTTCCTCCTCTCTTATAAAACACCTACTAAACTCACACCTATTTATGTCTTTTCAGCTACAAGGGAGACTTGAGAGAGAGGAGATAACTGGTGGCTAAAAGGATAAACATGGAGAGATCATCTCTAATCATTTAAGATTTAATTTTGCTGGTTAATCCAGGTGGCATAGTTTGCTATTCATATGATACAAGCTCACTAACCATTTTTGAATATATTAATGAAGCAATGAGGATTACTGGCCACATGAAGAAACTACTATTTTCTTCATTGAACTAAAACAAACTAAATTTTCTTAGGGAGATTTCATTTTGTGATTATATTTAACCTTTGTCCATTATCATTATTTGTGTATCCATCTTACTTTTATTTTTTCACTATTTGGAGGTGACAAAGGAGTGCTAGATACAACAATGTACCCATATCATATTTTTTTAACGACCAAATATTTGGATATCTAACTATATACCAGTAGTATATTGGAACTTATGAACCTAGCGATGTTATTTTTATGTAGTGTGCCATTTTGGGGATAGACTGCATGGAAGACTGCTTTCTGGCTAGAAAGGTTTATTATAAAGTTTTTGTCTATGACCTTCCACATTACACACTGCTTGAAATCCCACTGAGATCTTGCATTGGATGAGACCTTTAAATGTGTCTTACTCAGCTCTGAGGCCTTCTGTTTCATTCCCCCCCTTGGACTTAGTGTTATTAACCACACAGAGCCAACAGACTTATATTTGTTGAATAGTTCCAGGTTCTTGACAGTATGAAAAGCTACAGAGACTTTTGTATATACCAAAAATAAATCAACCATCACATTTAAAATATGTCTAATGGTTTATATTCCCTACAAGTAACTTCTCTGATTTGTGAAATGTATGATAAGGTCATTATCGTTACAGTGCTGATATTTATAACAAGAAGTTTATAGGAATATGACATATAATGTCCGCATACACATAAGGATCTGGAAATGGATATATCAACTATGTGTGAGGTATGAAACTTATTTATTGTCATTAATCTCTTAAGTGTACTGACTAATCCAAGCAGTGATATTTACATAAGAGGGTAATGAAGATTTATTGCAAAATAGGCTTTATTAATACCTCTTTTCTGAGGCTTACAAAGTTACTCAAGGATAAATTTTTAAAAAGATTTTCATTTAATTTACTGCATAACTTTACACTGAAATTATGATAATGAATATGCTGGTAAAGAATATGCACCAAAATAGAACATTATACTGAAAAACTGTTAATAAAAAAAACCTCATTTGTGCTTGGTCCTCTTATAATTATCAATCAATATTCCATTCTTCTGAGTATATTGGATGCAATGTAAATTTTAATTGCATCTTACCCAGCAGATAAAATATTTTGCAAAATATTATTCTATTGTATCAGGCAATATTTTTAGTATATTATAAAACTAAGGTAAACAAAAGTAAAACTCATTCAGTAAATTGTAATTTGCCAACTAAGAAAATATATAAGTGAATGTAACAAAATAGATCATTTTTATTATCTCTTTTTATATCCCTAGTTACTAAATGATGGGAAGGAAGTTAGATTTCAAACATTTTAGAAAAGATAGAGGTATTACTACATACCATAAGATTGTGGGAGAAAAAAGCTTTCTCTAACATTTGAAGGCTTTCAGAACTTCAGTATTGATTATACAATAAAACATTTAAATAAAAAAGAAAATAAGAATGTGGTGAAAGAATCCAGTGTGGATCCAAGAACATTTAAATTTTGGTTTAAGATATGCAGGTAAAAATGACGAGAAAAAAAGACAAATATATGCGAGTAATTCAAAACTCAGATGGTAGAATTTTGAAGTCCAAACTATAAAATGAAACAAGGCTTACCAAAAGCTAAGGGCAATGGAAAGGATTTTTAAGGTTATATTAAATGTGGATACATAGCTTACAACCAATTATGCAATGTTAAGGATAACGCAGTGAAACCAGAATTTCTTACTTCAACTTTTGTTTTTGTATTTGATGTCAAAAAGGAAGATATTTAGGGGAAAATTTATGCAGATTTAGATTAAGATAGAATAAGATAGAGCCATGAGTCATTACTTTTTTTTGGATGATATGAAATTAAACATTTAATAGATATTTTAAGTAAAATACAATAGAATATTTTCAAAGGACTCAGTTGCTCTCAGTTTTGATTGGAGATGAAGATAAGAAAGCTACATTCTGAAGTTAATTGGAGAATAGACCAGTGGTTGAGAAAAATAATAACTCTAAAACAAACATCAAGGATTTAAAAGTCTCAAGAGCCAAAGGTGGTGGGGGCAGAGGTGAGATTTTGTAAGGAGAGCTTTGAGAGAAAGCTGTGGGAACTTTCAGGAGGGAAAGAGGAGGGGACCTGGCGCTCACCTCAAAAATAGTAAAAGGGACTACTGCAAAGAGACCACTCTAGATGTCCTCTTCAGTGGGAAGATACATTGTACTGGTATCAGGCATGTTCCCAAGAAATCAAGATAACAAAATGACCATAATATACCTTATCTTCCAACTATGAAGAAGTAGCTTGTATCAGGCTAACCCATCTACTAAGAATAACTAAATAAAATACCCCCCAAAACTTTGGGTGTATTGGAAATATTTCTAGTCAGAAACTTTTATTAATATATCTCTGTTTCTTGCAAACTTTTCTGATTTATAGTCTATTTTGTCTGATTTTGTATAGCCACCTGTGCTCTCTTTTGGTCATTTTTATGGAATATAAAAATAACAAAATAAAAAATATACATATTTTCTTTTTCAATCTATTTGTCTTTGGATCTCAAGTGAGTTTCTTACCACATATAAGCTAAATTTTTTAAAAATTCATTTTACCAATTTTTGTCTTTTGATTGGAGAGTTTAATCCATTTACATTGAAGGTAATTACTAATAAAGAGGGACCTACTTCTGTCATTTTGCTGTTTTGTGATGTCTTAGCTTTCTTTGCCCTCATTTTTCTGCATTACTGTCTTTTTTTACATCTAGTTGATTTTTTAATGAAATATTTACATTTCTTTTTCATTTCCTTTTGTATATATTTTATAGTTATTTTCTTTGTGGTTACCATGGGAATTATATTTAATATCTAGAGTTATAATGTTCTAATTTATACCAGCTTAACTTCAACAACATACAGAAACTCTGCTTTACAGCTCCATTCCCACCCCTTCTGATTTCACATTATATAGTTAAACATTGTGTTTCCCCGCAAAATAAATAAATAATCTTTTAAAATATATTACTATCTTAAATTACATTTAAAAATGTGGTGTTACAAACCTTTGTTACAACAATACTAGCTTTTATCATTGCCTATGTATTTACTTTTTTGAGACATTTATTTCTTCATGTGGCTTTGAGTTATTGTCTAGTATTACTTTCTTTCACTTTGTTGGACTCTCAAGAATATTTTTTAAGTGCAGGTCTAGTAGTAATAATGTCTCCCAGCTTGTGTCTCAGAATGTTTTTATTTCACCTTCACTTTTAAGGAAGAGCTTCGCTGAATTTAGGATGCATGGATGTTCTTTTCTTTTTTTTCTTTTAGTGCTTTGAATATATCAACCCACTGCCTTCTAGTATCCAAAGTTTCTGATAATAAATCTGCTGATAATTTAATTGAGGACCCCTTGACCAAAGTCACTTTTCCCTTGCTGCCGTCAAAGCCCCCTCTTTGTCTTTTTCAAACTTTGATTATGATTTGTTTTAACGTGACTCTCTTTGAGTTCATCTTACATAGAATTTGTTGATCTTGGATGCTTTTTTTTTTGTCTTTCATCAAATATGGGAAGTTTTCAACCATTATTTTTCCAAATATGCCCTTTTTTCCTCTATTTCTTCTTCTCCCAGGACTCCCCCAATGCATATCTTGATTTGTTGCACACGTCCCTTAGACTCTGATAATGTTTTTTCAGTATTTCTTTATTTCTGTCACTCAGACATGATAATTTCCATTGTCCTGTCTTCATTGATTCTATTTTTCTCCCTGCTCAATCTTCCTTTAAATGCCTCTAGTTATTATACTTTCAGTTACTGTACTTTTCAGTTCCACAATTTCTTTTTGGTTTCTTTTTAGACTTTCTAACCCTTTGATATTCTGCTTTGTTCACATATTATTTTCTAGACTTTCTCTACATCTTCCTTCAGTTCTTTTAGCATCTAAAAGACAACTGTTTTACAATCTTTTTCTAGAATATCTACCATCAGAAATTTTAAAGGACTAGTTTCTTTTATTTTTATTTCCTTTGAATGGCTATATTTTCCTGTTTCTTTGTGTGTCTTGTGATTTTGTTGTTATTGTTGAAAACTGGACATTAAAATCTAATAATGTGGCATCTCTGGAAATTTGATTTCCTATGTCTGTAGGGTTTTTGTTTTTGTTATTGTGTTTAGTTTTTTTTCAATTGTTTGTTGTCTCTGTGCCAAGCATCAGTCTGAGATGTAAACTTAAGTTCTCAGCTCTTCTGAGCCAACAGCATGTGCAGTCACTTTCTAATATGCAGTTGTTTTTGAATGTCCTGGTCTTTAAAGTTTGGCTCCCAAAAGGAGAGAAAGAGATAACTGAAAGTGGGAGTAAAAAGGTGTGCCAGCCCTTTAAGTGCCCAGAAAGTCACTTCAGCCAGAGTGGGAGTGAAACAATGGGTGGAGGCGCAACAACGATTTTCCTCCCTCTTTGTCTGTACTTCTGTGATCAAAAGCAGTAATCAGAGATGAGAGCACAGATACTCAAAATTTGGAGAACAGGGTGCTTTTAGCCAACTTTGGCTCCTGCAAACTGAGTGCAAACTGCTCTTAGATTAAACATACAGCTGTGTATCACAAATATGTTCTGTATATTTAATATTTCTCATTAGAATATTAAAGAATCTAAGCAATCTTACATGGAGGAAAATGGACTCTGTTGATAAATCAGTGTTTCCTGGAGGTGTGACACTATAAAGTAAGAGTCTAGAAACAAGATATGAACAGAAAAATCTGTGTGCTCTGGATTTTGGAGTTCATGGTAAAACTACCTATGCCAGAAATAGATGCCAGAACACAACCAAGATCACGTGCAGAAATACCTATTTCAACAGAAGCCAGTGGAAGTATATTTCTGCCATTGTAACATGAAACATGTGCATTCCCACCCCTCACCTCTGCCGGCACTTTTATGTCACCCAGGGAGAGAAGGGGAAGGTGAGTAGAAAATCTTTACCTGATCATGTATTTATAGCCAAAGTGACTAGGTTTTCAACTAAAACTGACTGAGTTGACTTGACTTTGCAAGGTTAAATTTCCCTTTCAAACATAAATAATTAAACCAGATCAATGGTCATTTTAGCTATAGAAATAAAGGCAATTACATATTTGCATACTTGAGATTTATACTTAAAAATTTATATCTGACACACTCTACTGCACTATTCCTATTAAATGTCACTTAAAGAATACAGATAAGAAGGAATGCCAAGTGAAAAGGACAATTCAAATAATATTATAAAAAATGAAGATTTTTCCCTCATGTCTTAAAAAAAGATTAATATATTGTGATAAAATATTAAACATAAAAGATGCACTCCTAGGGCATAGATGCATGTGTGTGTGCCTGAACACACACACACACACACACACACACACCACTCAGTTTAAATGTATTCATAAGAAGTTGACTTTTAAACTTCCATTGCTATCCCAGGCTGATTATCATAATGCACTAATTTTAAATGACTAAAATTATATATAACAGTTTATAACTCTCATTAGTTAAATTTACAACTTGAACAGATACTGAACCAAATTTTTCTTCTAAGCAATCCGTGAAGTTGGGACGTGGTTAATAAAAGTGACACATACCCAATTCACAAAAGCAGCAACTACAGATTTCTTTACTTCTTCCAAGTGGACCTCCCAACTGGGATTCTATCGGAGCTCTGAGATAATTCCCATGCAGGGATTTTGTGGCCCTGTCTGACATGCACTTAAAAAATAAAACTGATGATGCTCAAATCTTCCTGCTGGATGATAACAGCAACATTCTGCAAAGTTCTCCAGAGGCCTATGGCAGTCAGCAGAAGCATTTTGCTTTATGAGCTATCAAATCTCTGGAAGACAGAATCACACCTATTTCTCTTATACAAACTTTACTGCAAGTAACAACACTAAAACTTATTCATGCATGTCCAATGTTCACATTATTAATATGAGTTTAGGAACCCTGGAGGAAGGATTTTCATCATTTAACTTGGATGTGTTTTCTATTACTTTGCAAGTATTTTAAGGTTGCTTGCTGGTAATTCCTTTCTGGGAATCATTTCATAGTTCTCGAATGTTAAATGATACATATTCTAGATAAATTAAAGTTTGAAAAATGTTTCTTGCATGTAATTTTTTCTTTATTAATGCCAAGTTCTTCTAAGCCAACTACCCTAAAATATGGACGACTTTATGTATCAAGTGACTAATGTGATCATCAGCATAAATAATGGAGTCTCCGTATGTTCTGAACCTCGAGGGAGCTGTACAGATTGATGCTGTGAAGTGGTATTTGGCTATTTTCTGTTGTCATACTCTGTACAGAGCCTATATTGAATAATCAGAAAATAAATAAATAATATAAAATTTCAAGTTTTTCTAATTTCAAATAAAGCCCCCAATGATGGGTCATTTGTCATACTACACAACCACATACAACATCACACCAATAAATAATTTTTTTAAAAAAAGAAAAGTTTTAAACCAAAGTTTATATGCCTGTTTCCCCTGAAATTTTTTTGATGTATAGGGTGATACCTAATATTTGTTGTGATCTAAAGTTAAAAGGCTGTGGATTGTTTACCACCTTGGGGTGGGGCCTGGGTGTAGAAGGTCAGCAAGAAGAGACGGAGCTGCATTTGGTAGCAAGCTGAGCTTCCACTGACATTAGAGCAAAGTGTGCAGTTATAGTGAGCAAGATTTCCACCTCGTATAAAGGGGACATGATAGTTTTCATTGGTAGACATACATTTTTATACATTCTTCTACAATAAAAAAGTGGAATCTTTTTCCCTTTCCCTTGAATTTGAGTGGTTCATCACCCCTTTTATTCAAACAGTTTGGCAGAAGTGAAGTTCTGTGACTTTCCAGGCTAGATAAGACATGTGCAGCTTCCAGCTTTCTTCTAGAACACTGTTTTTTATTTGTTTGTTTTCTAATGAGCCCTGAACTTCAAACAATTGCTCAGTTGTCAAGGCACATGGAGCAGCCACATGTAAGCATGCTTTTCAAGAGCCACAGCTGAGCACTCAACAAACAGCCAGTCATGTGAGTGAGCCATCGGGACATCCAGCCCAGATGAGCCTTCCGATGATTGCAGCACCAACCAGCATATGACCACAATTGCAGAAGAAATCCAAGTGAAAACTGCCCAGATGAGCCCTTCCCAAATTCTTGAGCCATAAAGCAGTGAGCAAAATAAAATGGTTGTTTTAGACATTGCAGTTTTGAAGTTATTATGTGGCAATAATAACTGGAACAACAGCCAGCCACTAATTGTCTGAAAACTCAAGAGGGAAGTTTTATAATGGATGATAGTTTCGACTTTTAATATTATACTAGACTGGTATTTACATTTTTTCAAAAAATAAAGACCATTCACTCATATGTGAAAACTAAAAAGTGTTGATCTCATAGAAGTAAAAAGTAGGACAGAAGATACCAGAGGCTGGGAATGGTAGGGTAAAGAGAAGGGTAGTAAGAACATTGTTAAATGACACTAAATTAAAGCTAGATAGGAGGAATAAGTTCTAGTATTATACCACTGTAGGATCACTATAGTTAACAAAAATATGTTATATAGTTTCAAATAGCTAGGAGGAAGATGTTGAATGTTCTCAACACAAAGAAATGATAAATGTTTGAGATGGATATGCTAATTATTCTCACCTGATCTCTGCACTGTATGTACCAAAATATCACTATGTACCCCACGAATATGCACAATTATTATTTGCCAATTAAAAAATAAAATAAAAAAGAGACCATTAATACATTATTTGAGGATGTCAAAAATCAATGAAATTGTCTTAGATTTACAATGGGAGGAGAGGTATAAGCCCATGGAGCTGACTAAGAAGAGCAGTTGTAAACCTCATTAAAAATGATTATTTTACTTCTTTCCAGGGTCATTTTGAGCCCAGTTTATTTAATAAATCAGGTTCCCATCTCAATAGACACCACCAACAACATCATCACCATTACCAAGAAATTGATGTGGCCTGAAAAAAATTGTCAAAGGCTTCTGTTAAGACATATTTATTTTGGCAGACATATAGGAGAAATCTTTATTTGCCCTTCGTAACTCATTTTAGTGATTAGTTAATTATTGTCAGGTCAATCACAGATGATTCAATAAAAGACAAATCCTTTTGAAGCGGTGTCATATTACAGGCAGAAAGACTAGACTTGGTCTCAGAAAATAGCAGAGGAAGAAATACAAATAATTGAAAGGAAAGAAAAAACATAAAAGACAATCATTCTGCATTTTTCTAATACCATTTATATACTTAAGTTATATTTTACTTTGTCTTCTGTTTTATTGGGAGGTGTGTGTGTGTGTCTCATCATTCTTCCTAAACTACAAATGCAGTTGAGGTTATCATTATGAGTGACCCATAGTACTGGAATCTTCTTAGCCATAATTCATTTCTAATATTCTCTTAAAACATTAGAAAAACTCTAAAACTACTTCCGCATTCTCTCTAAATTAAAAATATTTTTTGCTCTAATATTCTCCATCTGTGATGCAGTGTAGTAGTCCAAATTCCAACATCACCCACTATGACTCATATCTTTGTATAATCCCCTCCATCTTGAGTGGGAGGGACTTGTAAATATATTGAGATATAATTCCTATGATTAGGTTTCTGAATTATGATTATGATTAGATTACCCAATCAGTTGAGTCCTTCAAGGGACAAACTATGAGAAAAATTCCATGTGAGGAGAATTTATGTTTCTGCTTTGAAGACAGAGATTGGAGGAATGTAGCAAAAATGCAAGCCCTCTCTAAGACCTAAGAGCAATCCTCTATCAACAGCAAGCAAGAAATTGTACACCTCAGTTTCTCAGTCATAAGAAATTGCATCTTCCAATGACCTCGTATTAGTCCATTTTCATGCTGCTGATAAAGACATACCTGAGACTGGGAAGAAAAAGGTTTAATTTGACTTACAGTTCCACATGCCTGGGGAGACCTCAGAATCATGGCAGGAGGCAAATGGCAAATTTCTGCAGCCAGCTTGAATTTCTCCTCAAAAAAATGGGCTTTCTTTTCTACTGCATGATCAGGCTGCAAATTTTCTGAACTTTTATGTTGTTTCCCATTTAAAATGGAATACTTTTAACAGCACCCAAGTCACCTTTTGAATGCTTTGCTGCTTAGAAATTTATTCCACCAGACACCCTAAATCATCTCTTCTCAAGTTCAAAGTTCCACAAAGCTCTATGGCAGGGGCAAAATGCCGCCAGTCCCTTTGCTAAAACATAACAAGAGTCACCTTTGCCGCAGTTCCCAACAAGTTTCTCATGTCCACCTGAGACCACCTCAGCCTGGACCTTATTGTTCATATCACTGTCAGCATTTTTGTCAAAGCCATTGAACAAGCCTCTAGGCGGTTCGAACTTTCCCATATTTTCCTGTCTTCTTCTGAGCCTTCCAAACTGTTCCAGCCTCTGCCCGTTACCCAGTTCCAACGTCATTTTACATTTTTGGGTACCTTTTCAGCAATGCCCCACTCTACTGCTACCAATTTACTGTATTAGTTTGTTTTCATGCTGGTGATAAAGACACACCCGAAACTGAGAACAGAAAGAGGTTTAATTGGACTTACAGTTCCACATAGCTAGCAAGGCCTCTGAATCATGGCGGGAGGCGAAAGGCATTTCTTACATTGTGGCAGCAGGAGAAAATGAGGAGGAAGCAAAAGCAGAAACCCCTGATAAACCCATCAGGTCTTGTAAGACTTATTCACTCTCATGAGAATAGCACGGGAAAAACCAGCCCTCATGATTCAATTACCTCCCCGGGGGCCTGGGCCCCTCCCGCAACACGGGAGAATTCTGGGAGATACAATTCAAGTTGAGATTTGGGTGGGGACACAGCCAAACCATATCAAACCTCCATGAGTTTTGAAGTCGATTCTTTCCCAGAACCTCTAGGAAAAATGAATACAAATGCGCCGATAACCTAATTTCAGCCTGTGAGGCCCTAAGCAGTTGAATTAGCTAACTCATGCTCAGACTTGTGACCTACAGAACTGTGAACTAATAAATGGGTGCTGCTTTAAACTACTATTTGAGGAAATTCATTGGCAGCAATAGAAAAATAATGCAGGCAATTGATTATAATGTTACTGTATTTAATGAAGTTCCAGAAACATAAAGTTAACTGTCTTAACTTTTTTAGCATTAGACATCATTTTATTACTAGAGTTAATGAACTAAAAGCTGAATACATATTGGTAAAATGTTTAGCATATATATTGGGAAATTATTAGCATTTAATATATTTACCATATCTGTAAACACTTTTCTACTCTAAGAATTATACTGTATTTCTTTAGTGTCCTCCTTTACAAAACTCAGTATGTCAGCAAATAGACTTCTTCAAAGGATTCACATTATAACTCTGGCCAATGTAGCCAAAATATGCTGGCCACTCCTTCGGGTAGAGCTTTTATTTCAGCTCACACTTCAGTGGTGTGTGAGTCTCACCCCTTCCTGGCTACTGTAATTTTCTCCCAAATGTTTGCTTTCTTTAGAATCATGCATGATGTGTACACCTCTCTTTGTGTCTCCCTTTGGTTATCTAAAAGCATTTTGACTCTATAGTCCTCTTAAATGCTCCAAATGCTACCATCCCTTCTCTGGGCTTCCATATGTCTATCAACCATGATGAAAGGCAGCTAGAGAGCTTAGCATGTTCCTCGTCGTGCCAGTCCCTGTCACTGTGGATCAACCAGGATACACAGTGCTCATATGCTCCAGGTGCCCCTTGCCCTCAGCCAGCCTCCATGCTGCTACTGGCTGAATAGGGCAAAGTCCAGGCTCATTGATGGCCCCACTAAAAAATGACTCAATAAGGGTCTCAGGGAACTCCTTTTCCTCTTAAGATCATAATCCTCTCTTCCCTCTCTCATTGAGCTCCTCTCTTTCTTCTCTTATTGATTTACCTTGAGTTTTCTAGAAAACAGTCTGAAGCAGAAGCTGGCATGCTGACTTTTTATTGAAGAGTGAAATTCCAGAGAATACAGAGTGAGGGGCCAAGGGAAACATTGTGGGAAAGGAGGGAGGGCATGAGGATATTTGCCACGTTAGCCACAGCTTCAAAACATGTGCAACTCATTGTTCAGACTCATGGAACATCTACAGCAAGGCTTAAGAAACTGCTACCTTTCATAGCAGTTGGAACATTCTGACTCTGGGAAGGGAAGGTAATAAACATAGTATTCATCAAGCACAATGAAAATAATAATGACACAAGCCATTTCTAGAAGTCTTCTGAGTAGGAAGTGAAAGAAATGACTGAGGCTTAGGGAAGAGGACTTCAGCATGGCAGAGATGATCTGTGGTATCACACGCTGACTCTGGAACATCTCAATGCTCATAGCCTCACATGTGAACATCAGTTAAAGACCATCAGGACCAACTGTGCCTTAGCTCCTAGTTTACACATTAAACACATGAAATAAAAGACATTCAGTGGTCACTTGCTGGATTCTCACTTTCATGTTTCTGTTATATTTTTTAATTCAAATCAGACAACCATTTGTCTTCAAAGTTTTCCATAGTGACCTGCGAAATGTATGACCTGTTGTCTAATTCTCAAATGTCCTCAATTTCTTCTCTGAATGAACCTTAACCTAACCCTCCCAACTTATCCAAAAATTAACTTGAAATTCACCACAGAAGTAAATAAATTTAAAAGATACTACTACAACATTTAAAAAAAAACAGGAAAAAATTATTTTGGGATAGACAAAACAGTTTTAGATTAAAAAAGTGAAAAAATAAAAAATTTGACTTGATAAAATTATCAGTTTTATTCTTTAGAAAACACTGTTATGTGAATGGACAACAAGCCAAAAGCTGGAAGAAAATAATTGTACCTTACATATGTCACTAAGGACTTGTATCCAGAATAAAGAACCCTAAAAAGTCAATAAACTTTCTTTTATGGAAGTGACATAGAATACACCTTCTTTTGATAAGTTTTTCCTTTTATTTTCAAATATTTTCTCATTAGTAAATTAAGGTTATACATTCTCAGACAAAATATTAGATAGATGGAGTCGTGTCCTTTGCAGGGCATCAGTCTAGTGTCATACATGACCATCTGTTCCTTGTTAGTTATGTTAATTTTGATCACCTACTCAATGTTATCAGATTTATTCACTCAATAATTATTCTTTCCCTTGCAACTAATAAGCAACCTGTGAGGAGATACTTAAAGATCATGTAAATATCCTTCTCATTATCAAAATTTTCCTAGACAGCAACCATTGGTAATTCGTCTGATGTAATCTTCATCCTGATGATTATAAAATAATGATGTTCCTCTGCATTTATCAGCCAGTGCTTACATTCTACTGTAAGCAAGAACCTTCCATTCTTCTCTATTTATGTACATACTTATTCATCTTATTATTCATATGGGGATGAATTCCTATTTTTCATTGGTTTAAAATTTATTACTGTACTTTATGATTTATTTTGGCATACAAACTGTCCTAGATTTGGCCAGTTGGAGGCCATTTAAGCTGGCTCCTATGTTTTTGAGTTATTCCTTGATCTTTTAAAAAAAAATTTTTAGCATTAGCTTTTGTTCTAGCATAGCAAGTTGTTCCAGGCTCATCTTGCACCTGCTTTGTGCCAGCTATAAAGTAAGCCATTTCTCTGAGGAGTCCTCATTTGTTTTAGTGGGGAATACAATTAGAACCCAAGACCTCAGCACCAGGTATGCTCACTGCCAGCAGGTGTCTTTACTTCTTGGCCATCTCAGAGGGATGACTAGGAAATATATGCATACATGTATATATAACATATACATACGCACATACACTAAATATATGCGCACATATATATCTGCATGTGGACATAAATACGCATTATGCACATAAAATATATATTTTAGCAAATATGAGTTCATACCAATGCTTTAATTTCTATCCACAGGGATAGCTTTCCCCATTCTGTATTTGAATATCCCTTCCTCCATAATGAAAATCCTGGTTGTCAACAAAATCAACATATTCACTCATTTGTTCAAGCCAATAATAGATGCAAAATAGTTAATAGTTATTTTTCCTATATCACTGCAATAAACAAGAATACCAAAAAGAGCTCAAGATTCATTAGCAATTCTTCTCCTCATCACACCCTTCCCTACCCAAGATTGAATTCATATAGTCAAATATTATGAAATTATGAAATCATTTTGATTGGTTCATTTATCTGTTTTTCTGTCTTCCTTTCTTCCTTCTTATCCTCCCTTCTTTCCTCCCCTCTTTCTTTTCCTTCTTTACTTCCTTCCTCCTCTCTTTCTTTTCCTTCTCTCCTTCCTTCCCCTTCCTTTCTTCTCATAGCATAAGTTTTGTTTTTATTTTTGGCAAAATACATATATATCACATTAACCATTTTTATGTGTACAGTTCAGTAGTGTTAAGTACATTCACAATGTTGTACAATAACTATCCATCTCCAGAATTTTTCATCTTCCCAAACTGAAATTCCATGCCCATTATACACTAACTCCCCAATTCTCTGTCTCACCCAGCTCTGGGAAATCACCATTCTACTTTCTGTCTCTATACTTTTCACTTTTCTAGATATAAATACTGGATGATTCTACCTATCTTCCTCTCATGCCTTCTTTCTCCCTTCAGCTTAGTTATAGTTGTCACTTGAAATACAACTAGGATTAATATTTGTCAGTTTTGTTTTCTCCCTTTTGTTCATTATTAATTTTATTTAATTTTCAAGATGATTGAAATTTTGAGACTTTCAAATTCAAAGATATAAAAAAGATACACTCAGAGACGTCTCATTCCGCCCCATATTCCTTCAACACATCACCTAACTTTTTTATTTTTTGTTTTATCCTTCCTGGGATTCCCTTTGAAATAACCAGATTATGTTTTTCCTTTGCTTTCTTCTCACACACACAAAAAACAACATATATGTAAGCTTTTTTAAACTTTATTTTTACTTCATATCTCCTGGAAATCATATTTTATTTGTTTGCAGAGATCTTTATGCTGTTCTCTGCCTGTAGGTTGTTCCCTCATGTATATATTTTGTATCATAGTTTATTCAATGCCATATGTTTGGATGCCTAAGTAGTTTCCAATATTTTGTAATTGGAAATAATTATGCAATGAAATAAACTCATGCATATATGTGTTTACATTGTTGCTGCTGGATCTTTAGGATAAATTTCTAACAGCAGAATTACTGTATGAAAAGATCACTGAATATGTAGTTTTGTTAGATACCACCAAATTTTCTCTAATATACATTGAATCATTTTGCACCTCCACTAGTGATATAAAAGGGTGTTTATTTCCCGAGACTGTCAGGCTATATTATGGTGAGCCCAGACAGTGAGCAGACAGTTGTACTGACCACCATTCTCACCATCAATGCTAAGACATGGTACACTTTAGGTGTTCACTTTGTAAAAGATTATTTTTTTAACAGACTATGGGAAAATTTCACCTATGACAGTTTTCCTGTGATTTGGGAGGTGAGAGAAGAGGTGTATATTTTTCTTATTGTCTTAGGAGTTCGAGACCAGCCTGGCCAACATGGTGGAACCCTGTCTCTACTAAAAATACATAAAATTGGCTGGGTATAGTGGCGGACGCCTGCAGTCCCAGCTACTTGGTAAGCTGAGGCAGGAGAATCGCTTGGAGGCGGAGGTTGCAGTGAGCCAAGATTGCGCCACTGCATTCCAGCCTGGGTGACAGAGTGAGACTCTGTCTCAAAATAAATAAATAAATAATAATAAAATAAAATAATAATAATTACTCCTTCATAGCTTGGTCTCAGTTTTTAGAGCTGTGCATTTAAAGCATGGTAATACTAGGAAACATTGGCTCTGTGAGGTGATGTCATTTCATGAGGCAAAAAAAAAAAAATCTGCTCACTGAAGCCTGAACAATCTTAAAATTAGCTTCTGTGTTGAAAATAAAGCACAACAATAGACACATATATAGAAGGCAAAAAAACCACATCTGAAGAATTTCCCTCTGATGAATAAG
Source organism: Pan paniscus (assembly GCF_029289425.2). Classification (NCBI taxonomy): domain Eukaryota; kingdom Metazoa; phylum Chordata; class Mammalia; order Primates; family Hominidae; genus Pan; species Pan paniscus. Next base: position 113,195,908 of record NC_073253.2, on the reverse strand, counting down.
GTGATATTAGCTGATATTTATGGTAATAGCAGACTCCGATGAGGTAGATCTGTCTTTCACAACCTTGTTATTTTATGACTTACTAAGTTTACTCAGCTCATTTCATTACCAAGGGAAAAAGGCAACCATTTACTGACATAGGTAGTCCTCACCATCATCAACATGTTTGTGCTGGTATATTGCCTATAGAAAACAGGCAGCTATTAGGCACTCACAAATGTTTGTTAAATAAATATATGACTAAATAAATAAAAGGTATCTTCTGATATAGTAAAAAATAATTTTAAATTGAGGTTACAATAGGGAAAGAAATAAGAAAAAGTACTTTCTGTTTTATTTATATCTTTCCAGCTGATTACATTAGGAAAAATAATGAAATTCTGTCATAATAACTATATCTATTTCTTGGCCATATTGTGCATGTTAATTTTATTTTTTAAGCAAAGCACAACAGTGATAATTTGTTCTTTGCGTTTATCCAAAACTGAGATTTTCGGAGGGTGACTTATTTAACAAGGCTGGCCCCTGTCTATAATCTTTATAGTATATTGGATGATGAACATTTTCAAATTACATGGTCTGCAATTCCTGGTTCCACTACATTTACACCTGCTTTCAGACTCACTGAACTGCATTTGATGAGGCTGCATTTGGCCCAAAATCTTTCTTTGGGTACATAATTGAAACTGTTCTACCAAATCTGTTTCACTGAAACAGACTATAGCCAAGTCATTCTGTCAGCCACTGAAAAATACCTGATTCTGCCAGACACTTAGCACTTGTGTTAAAATGCTATTTAGTTTCTTTTCTAGGGTATGGGTGACATTGAACTCAACTATTCAGGGACAGTCTAGGATGACAGGTTCCAAGGTGAAAAATGGAATATCCCAAAGGGTACAATCTCTGAGCATTATAAGCAAGAACTCAGACATGAAGATGCCACCTAAAAAGGAATATTAAATAGCAGGTCTCCAATTTTGACAACATGAATTTACAAAGCTTGAAGTGAAGACTTCCTCCTGCTCAATCAGTTATAGCTCTCAACTGTTTGGCCCCTATTCCTCCAGCAGAGACATTATAAAGCATCACAGGAATTAAAGATTTGCAGAAACACATACCAAATACAGTTGTCTCAACCATATTTGTTTTACTCACACACTCAGACAATGATTGATTTTTTTTTTTTTCTAGCAAGGCATATGGCAATAATGACCAGCTTCTCTATTTTTCTTAATTCTCTGCCAAAAGCAAATCTCCCTTTTGGTGTCTTTCAGGTTTACACGTTTACTCAAAATGGAAAAATTAAAAAATGGTGCCTATTCACTAGTGACTCCAGAGAGGACATGTTGAACTGCAGGACAGAACACTTTTTTTTTTGAGGTTGATATCAAGGTGCACATAAAGAAAAGTGGATTACCATTTTAAAGGGAGTCCAAACTGAATAAGTAAAAAATGGAAGTGGCATAATCTTTAGAATGTACCTACTAGTAATGCTAAAAAAGAAGTTGTAAGTAGCACCCCTGGTAAGAATGTGAGTCCAAAATGTATACTATTTTACTTGTTTTCATTTAGATGAAGGACACAGAGACACAGTATTATCTTTAACTATGATAATTCTATGGACTCTGAAAAAGCCAAGAGAGAATGGTTTCTAAAAATGAAACAAGAGGAAAAATTATGTACCCATGGAAGGAAATCTAGACTAAAATCTCTTGGCCTTATCCTCTATGTGATCTTAAACTAATCACATAAATTGTGTTATAGGTTTGCTTTCTGAAGTGCAAATAGTAATGAATAATCTCTATGCCACAAACATTTTAAAAATGGTTAAGTGAGACTATATCTTGTCAATAAGAAATGGTTGACCCCGTGCAGTACTTCATGCCAGTTATTGCAGCACTCTGGGAGGCTGAGGTGGGCGGATCATGAGGTCAGCAGTTCCAGACCAGCCTGACCAATATGGTGAAACCCCATCTCTACTAATACAAAAAATACAAAAATTAGCCAGGCGTGGTAGCAAGTGTCTGTAGTCCCAGCTACTCAGGAGGCTGAAGTAGGAGAATTGCTTGAACCCGGGAGGCGGAGGTTGCAGTGAGCCAAGACTGTGCCACTGCACTCTAGCCTGGGTGACAGAGCAACACTCAGTCTCAAAAAAAAAAATTATTATAGAAATTGAAACTGTTACTGAAACAATGTACTCTCCCCAAGGAAGACTTATTTGTTCTGGGGATTGGGTTAATTGTCCCATTCCATAACTTCCTACAGCTTACTATGCTTACCTTTAGCTCATACACATAAATAATTATAATCTGATGTGAGAAGAGCTCTCTCAACTGGAAGACTATGACCTACTATGGGGGAAGCAGGGGAGGGAATGAAACTGATTTCTTTCTTTCCAGTGCCTAAAATAGTGCATACCACTTAATAAACACTCTATAAATTCAAAATGAAATTATTCTGTGACTAAGTACAACCAATTTGGAATAAAACATAAATGTATTTATACAGCAAATACAACATCTAAAGTGTTGGGAAAAAAGTAAACACAGAAACACAAGGTCATTCCATCATTCTCCCACTCCAATCAAAATTAGTTTCGTATGCCACATGGGTTATGACTCATGGACTATGGTTTGTCATTACAAGGGACGAAAGAAGGCCCTGATGTAATCTGAAACAGAGGTTGACTGAGTATTTGGAAAGAGTAGGATCAGAAAGAAAATCAAACATTAATTTATGGCTAGCAAAAGTAAAGTTGAAGAGCAAATAAGGTAGTAGCACATAGACAAAATATAAAAACTTGGACTTCATTCAAGAGTAGAAAAACTATTTCTTTCATTTCATTTAAAATTCTTAATGAGTAGATGTTTTCAAAATTTCCTAATAATTCCACAGATGGCATTTTGTTCTAGGATATGACACAGTTCCAAAATAATGGCCCAAGAATTCATAAAGAGATATTCCCCTTACATTGGGACTTTGGTACCATTGGCTGACTTACAGTTCATAAGATTTCCCACTGATTAAACTTTGATTAATATAACTTCATGTAGCAAATGTTAGCAAGAGAAAGGAGTGGGCTGGGTACCTTTTCAGTGTATTGAGTAGTCTCAAGGGTTCAGAACAGAAAGGCAAACGTCAATAAAGCAATGTTTCATCAAATACACTTTCCAGGAATCTGACAGAAGGATGCACCAATTTGGGTGTTATTCATGATTCAAACCCAATTTTTTTTTAGCTTATTTTAAATAACTCATGGTGATACATTTACTTTCTCTTAGAATAGTATTTTTTGATCATTCTGTTTTTTCTCAACCAAAATGTACTCTTTGCTTATTACTTATATTTTATTATTTCTACAAACTATGAGCTTAAATATGATATTTGCATCTTTCAAATATATTCTTCTTATGCGCCTTATTATTTATTGAATTAAATACACAAGCACCTTTAGTCTTTCCTCCTGCATACATTTTACCATTCCTTATATCATTTTTCTTTGAGCTATTTCCAGGTGTTTGGTATGTCTGCTTCTAGGATCTGTCTCACCTTCTGGAATTAAGTGCTTAGAAGCTACTAGAAGACCACCACTTAGGACTGGTCACCTAACCAGAGTGACGAGAAGAAGAATTCAAATGACTGAGCTTTTTGAACAATAATACATTTTATCAATGGTAAGGAAAAACACCCTATATGTCACTAAATGGTAAATAATAGTTTTATCCACCCCATTGTAAACAATTTCTAAGACTCTTGAGAGTGGCATGAATTAGAGAATATAGCACTGAATTGGGACTGTTAAAACTTGAGTCTTAGAGACTGTGAAAAATATGACCTTAAGTACCTTAGAATATTTTTTACTTATTATATGAAGAAGAAAATAGTATCAGCATTTTAATACCTGCCTTTCCTTCTGTATAGAGCTATTGAGAGTTCCAAGTAAGATACTGGTGATAAACATGCCTTGTAAACTATATAGTGCATTAAAATTATAAAGTAGGATTAGTCCTTCATGCTTTGCACATTGGCTTATAAAAATGGTAACACTGCTACTTTTTCATGTCATCATTTATAATTGAGTTTAACTCAGTGACCATGAATTCACATAAAACCGTAAGATTCTGATGACGAAGTATTTCATAGGTGACATCTCAAGCTATTACTAGGAACAGGGTTGAGAAGGTTACAAATAGCCACATTAAAGTGGAAGAATGACTAAGCATTTCAAAAGAGGAGAAAGAGTGTGATTATTTTATTAGAAGGAAGGTGAGAGGTCAGAAATAGAAAAGCAGAAACAGGAAGCTCTGAAATAGGAAAGAAGGAATCATGGAGTCAATTAGGTACAGAAAGGCTGTTCCAGATGGCCAGAGGAAGCGTGGGAACGGCGTCTTCTGGGACAAATACTCTGACGGTTTCAACAGACTGTGACTGAGACTGAAGACTGTAGATCAAAAACCCTGGTTTTCTTTGTTGGGGGAAAAATAACACCCATAGATCCATTACTGTCTGGCTCATGTCACACAATAATTTTAACCTTTCCTTTTAAAATATGCTTACAAACACTGTTCTAATATTTTAAAAATCATACAGTTATGTTTTAAAAAAACTTTGTATAAATAACCACATCCATAAAATTATCCAGTAAAAAGGGGAAAAATACAAATTGTTCAAATTAGCACCAGATTAAAAGTCTTGGGCACACACAGCAAGAGAGTCTTTCAGATGAGTTGGTGTTGCAATCCAATATTCCTTCAAGAGAGGCCTTAGCAAGTTTAGTAGCTGGATCACAAAAATAATGTTAGGCTCAATATGTTGAAAACCTTGTAAGAAGGAAGTAAAAAAAAAAAGTGTGTGTGTGTGTGTGTGTGTGTGTGTGTGTGTGTGTGTGTGTATGGTTTTCTGAGTTGACGGCATTATGATCATCCACCTAAGAGCCCAGCTTAAAAAACTCAGACATGCTGGGTGCAGTAGCTCATGCCTGTAATCCCAGCTACTTGGGAGACTGAGCCAGGAGGATTACTTGAGACCAAGAGTTCAAGACCAGCTTGAGCCATATAGTGAGACCCTGGATCAAAAAATATATATAGTGAACTCAGACACTAATAATAAATTTCTATGAATTCAATGTTCTCAATCTCTCAAATCCTAGCTTTCCCTTTCATCCCTGTAGCAGCAGTTAACACTTCTGATTTCATTCTGTGGAGAAGGGAAGTGGCCCAGCAGCCTCCTGTCTATTTTCCTTACAAACATGCTGTGCTCATCTCAGTTACTCTTCCAGATATTTTTCTTTTAACAGTAGTTCTCAAAATTTGGTATCTGTATCACTTCAGGCTCTTAAAAATTATTGAGGACCCCAACTAATTTCATGTGGGTTACATCATATCAATATTTACTATATACAAATAGTCCTCACCCTTGGTATGTTACCTTATTAACTGAAACTCATACATATCAGAGATTTTTACCCCAGATAACACAAAGCCAGGCAAAGTGAGGACACAATTTCCCAAATGTGTCTCAGGAACCCCCAGGAGCCACAGGCCACACTTAGAGAATCACTGCCTTAAAACAAGTCTGACATATCAGCCTGTTTTAAAGAGTTTCAACTTCTTTTCCAATGCCAAGCAAATAAACTCTGAATTTGGTGAACTCTGACAATCTGAATGCCACCTGCCTTTAGATTCTTGGGTGCCACTCCTACCACGTATGTGCTGTTCTGCTCCTACCACTCCGAGATGCTCATCATGCAGCTCTCTCCAAGCTTTTCACCACTTCTATACAAGTGTTGCTTTCTGCCTGATATCTTTCTATCCCTGTCTGAAAAATTCCTCATTCTTCAAGATCTAATTCAAATGTTGCTATTGAGAGAAGCCTTTTCTCTCATCCTCTGCCAGCTGACCAGGGTTAGACATTTTCTCATTTGGGCCTCTTGAGTACTTCAATTATTCATTCATAAAAATATTGGGGGCAGCTATTTACGCCAGGCACAATTCTCAGGGATAGGAAAACATAAATGAGCAAGATGGAGAAGAACCCTAATCTAATTGATTAGAACTCATCTAATGGAGCTTAAGTATTAACGGGGTTCTAAAGAAAATATAATTAAAAGATAATTAAGTTATATGGTTTCAGATAGTAACTTCTATTGAAAAATATAGGATAAAGGGATGGAGGATCATAGCATAAGTAGTAAATATTAGTTAAGGTGTTCAGGGACAGATTCTTTGAGGAAGTAATAATTGAGCTAAGACTTAAAGGACTTAAATGAGTGAGTCAGGCCAAGAAAAGGAAAAAGGCAGTCTAGATAGAAGAAATGGTACAGGTATTAGTCAGGATCCTTTACACAGAACTGACAGGGTGTGGATAGATGGATAGATGATAGATTAGACAGACAGTTAGTTAGATAGAAAGAGAGACAGACAACAGATTTACTGTAAGAAACTGACTCACTGATTATGGACGCTGGCAAGTCCTAAGCTCTGAAGGGTGAATTGACAAGCTGGAGACCTGCAGAGCTAATGGTGTAGCTCCAACCCAAGTCCATAGGCCTGAGAACCAGGAGCATCAACCATGTATCTCCAGTCCATAGGCTGGCAGTCTCAGCACCTTGGAAGAACTAATGTTTCAGTTCTAGCCTGAAGGCAGGAAAAAAAGCCAGTGTCCCAGTTCAGAGGATGCCAGGCAGGAGGAATTCTCTTTTACTCAGAGAAGGCTCAGCCTTTTTTCACTATTCAGGACTTCAACTGACTGAATGAAGGCCACTCACATTATGGAGAGCAATCTGCTTTACCCAGTCTCCCAACTTAAATGTTTACCTCATCCAGAAACACCTTGCAGATCCACACAGAGTGATATTTAGCCAAATATCTGGACACACATGACCCAACCAAGTTAACACGTAAAATTAATCATCACTGTAGATATAAAGGCTGCAAAGGGAAAATGAACTTGGGTTGCTGGAAGAATAAAGGGAACTCCAAACTACACAACTGCTCCTGACAGAGAAGGCAAATGCTGAGTGATGTCTACTCAGGCAAGGGTAGTGGTGGAGACATCAGTTTTCTAGAGGCTCTGAGACAGACCCAGAATGCCTGCAAGGATGGCAGCGTAAGCGCAGATGTGGCCAGGGCAGTGTATCCAATGGACCAGCTGGGTAGTTTAGGGCATCTGGGCAGCCTGCAATCCTGGTTCTCAGGTCCCACAGATGACTCCTTAAGTACTACATAATCTATAATTATTTTTCCCTGGAAGTATCTAAATGTTTCATTGTTTGCTGCTATGAACCCTGACGCATATGAGTTCTCACTATATAGATGAAATTTAAAACTTTGCTACTATGAGATAATCTAGGGAGTAATGTAGGATGGGGGAGTGGAGGTGAACTCTTTTTGCTGCCTCAATCTACTGCCTCCCCGGGCTGATTAGATCAGCTAATAAACTCCTTACTTCAGTTGTTCTAGTTTGAGACAATTATACTGCTTGGTTAAACACATTTTTCCCAAATGGTATTTTACCTTCATATTCTCTGCTCACCGCTTTTGTCCATTTATCTAAGCTCCCCCCACCTCATTCAGGTCCTGACAGGAAGCAGAACTCACCTCAGATGGTATGGACTGTTTTAAGGAAACAAATCTGGGAGGTTGAGGCACTAACAAACTCAAAAAAGCAAAAGACCTTTTCTAATCTCATTGTTAAGGGGGCAAGGAAAAGACACAGGGTATAGGAGTCCAGTACAAGCCGGACCCTTGATGCCCATCAGAAATTCTGAACTAAAGCAGGGAAGGGCAGCATCCTGTTGGACAGAGCAGGGTGAAGGCACGTGAAGAGTGGATCTAGGGAGGCAAAACAGGAAACAAATAGTATACCCTTGTATAAGTCAGTTTGACTGTCATAACGAAATAACATACACGAGGTAGCTTAAACAACAGAAATTTATTTTCTCAGAGTCTGGAAACTAGAAGCGCAGGATCAAGGTGTCAACAGGGCCAGCAGAAGGCAGCCATCTCCTAAACCTTTTTTAGGCCTATCTCCTTGGCTTGCTTTCTCTCTGTCCTCATCAGGACTTTCCTCTGTGCATAGGCACCCCGATGTCTCTGTGTGCCCAAAGTTCCTCTTAGAAGGACACCAGTCAGACTGGATTAGAGTCCATGCTAACTTAGAGTCCCTAGTTTAACTTAACCAGCCCTTTAAAGGTACTATCTTACATACAAACACATTTGAAGATAGTGAAGGTTAAGACCTCAACATAAGAATTTGTTCTTAAGATAGATCTAGTTAAGATAGCGAAGGTTAAGACCTCCACATAAGAATTTGTGAGGGGGCAAAATTCAACCCATAACAATGCTCAGTGTTAGTTATGTACATTTCTTACTTATCACTTTCCTTTAAGAATAACTGTAATCTCTGCTTTTGCAACTTCTTTCTCTGTCCCCACCGTCATTCCCCCTTCATTTCCTACCTGGACTATCTGAATGGATTTTTTTTATTTTCCCTAAATAATGGCTAATTTATTGATACTTACAGTTTGAAAGACACTGTTGTAAATATCTTTGTGTTTTATCTCATTTAATTCTTATTTAACTTATTAACTCATTTATTTATCTCATTTAATTCTGATTTCTGCTTGTGATGTGAGTGCTACTATTTTCCAAATGAGAAAACTATAATAGAGAAAGATTATGCAGTTTTCCCATGGCAAAATAGTTTTTTTTTTTTAATTGTTAAAGTTGGGATTCAAACTCTGGAAGTCTGATTCTAGAACCTGGGCTCTAGTCACCACACAGAATGGCCTGCTCTCCTTAATCATGTCTGAACTGGTTTCCAGATGCTAATTTCTAATTTGCTTCATGTTATCATGCTTTCCTGACAGTTTAAGCCTGAATCAGTGCCTCAAAAATAAAATGCTGAAAAGGTCATTACATGTTGTATTGTTTTTCTAATGATGTATAACAAATCACCACATACAGCAGTTTATAAGAAAACCCATTTATTAGCTCACAGTTTCTATGGGTCAGTATTTCAGGCTTAGGGTAGCTAGAGTATTTGCTTGTTTAGGATCTCACAAGGCTGAAATCAAGGCAGTGGACAGGCTGTGTTCTCATCTGGAGTTTGGGGTCCTCTTCCAAGTCCACTCAGATTGCTGACAGAATTTGGTTCTTTGCAGTTGTAGGACTGAAGCCTCCATTTTCTTACTGGCCACTCTTAGCCCTGATCATCCTAGTCATGTGTTCCTCTTATAACTTAATTCTTCAAAGCCTGCAAGGAAATCTAACTCTCCAGTCTCATAAGATAGAGTCCCTTTACATCGCAGAACATCGTTACAATCACTGGATGACTATCCCTCACCTTTGCCATATACTATGACCTCATTAAGGGAGTGACTTTCATGTTCATAGGTCTTGTCTACTCTCTAGGAGGTTAAGTTATACAGCAATACTCCAGGGAATGAGAAGTTTGGGCTTCATTTTAGAACTCTACATACCACTCACATTACATCCATCCTCCAAATCTTACTTTTTTCTCTTTCCCATCTCTCTCTTTTGTATTGATTCCTTACACTGGCTTAATCTTTAAAATGATCTTTTATTTATCCTTTTAAGTTCCCTTATAAATAAATGACCTGGTATACCTCTCTCATATCCTCTTAAGCAATGCTAATATAAGGTGATAGTATTTTGCCACAACTGTCCCAAGTATTTTATATTATTGCCTTGGGACTTCTCTAAGTCAGTGGAGAGCCAAGTTGTGGAAATCTGCCCAGTAGAAATGCCCTGGAAGTACAAATGAAAGGCCATGGATAAATTATCCACTTCTTCACACCAGTAGGAGACAATTCTGAGGCTCCTCCAAAGATGTTTGCAAGATTGAGACCCAATTGCCAAAAGCAGCGACCAACAGAATATACATCCTTGTATTGGTTTTTCCTCCTCTGCTCTATTCCACTCTTGTTCCAAAAGTCACTTTCCAAAAATAAATTACCTGCTTGTCTCCGGCTCTGCTTCCTGGGGAGATACCTGGCTAAGACACAGGGTTAGTTAGCATTTCCCCCTCTCCCCTCAGGAACCGTAAGCTAGGACTTATATACCCTGCCAGAATCCAGCCAGTGGCCCTCCTTCCTACCACTAGTCCTCATCGGGGTTCTGTCACACTTGCCTAGTTAATCAATTGCCCTGGATTAGTTAGCTAATACTGAATTTCAAGCTGCTTCATTACACCTGCCTGATGGCTGCAGAATCAGTTAAGTGTTTCAGGTCTAGAGACCAAGACTTAGTACTGCTCAGGTCATTCCTCTGTCTCTGAGGGCCCAGCTTCTGTAGCCACAGTCTTAATCTCCCTCCTACTGCCAGGTCCACTGTCGTAATCTAGTTTCGGCTTGGTCCTGCATCCTCCTCATCCGGTGACCTAATATACACTGCTCACAGAAGCATACCCACTCCAATCTGGGGCAGAATCACTCAGTCACTGTACTTTAAAAAAAAAACAACAGAGTGGCAAACTTTTATTTTGTAGTGCTTTAGTCTGAAGATCCATGATTTATGAGACCCCAAGGTAGAATGCCTCAGAGTGAACCACATAATCCCTGAGTACGTCTTCAGGCAATTACAAGGAAAGGTCAAGGCAAAGCTCTTGTTGAATATGAAGACCATGTTGAATTTAAAGTGTAAGTTCCTTTGACCTTGGTACAATTTATCTTGACTCACTGAAATATAATTCACTAAAATGGATAACTCAAGTTCTACTTGCTTTATAAATCAATCAGTTAAAAACATTTATAGATTACCAGCAACATCCCAACCCTCGGCGTAGAAGAAAAAATATACAATATGAGGAAGAAGAAAGTAGAAATCAATACAGAATCACATGCACACACACACATACCTGGTAAATTTTTTGTTGTTGTTGTTTGTTTGTTTTTGAGACGAAGTCTCAGTCTTGTCGCCCAGGCTAGAGTGCAGTGGTGCAACCCAAGCTCACTGCAATCTCTGCCTCCCGGGTTCAAGCGATTCTCCTGCCTCAGCCTCCTGAGTAGCTGGGGTTACAGGTGCCTGCCACCATGCCCAGCTAATTTTTGTATTTTTAGTAGAGACAGAGTTTCATCATGTTGGCCAGGCTGGTGTCGAACTTCTGACCTCAGGTGATCTGCCCATCTCGGCCTCCCAAAGTGCTGGGATTACAGGTGTGTTTTAATAAACAGCAATTAACAAAAGTTGTAACAAACAGTCAGAGAAAGAGGTCTTAATTAAAAATGAAAAGATCCTTAGTTATAGAAGTTCTTTCCTAAAGCACTGGGCATTAAGCCTGGGACTTGAAGATAGATAGGATTTGAAAAATTGAAGGACACTGGAAGACCCAAATGATGGTGACAAAAATAAAAAAAGCAGAGCTTGACATGACTCGCTTGAGAGTAAATAGAAAGTGGCTTGAGGAAGAATAACCTTGATAACAATAAGAGCTTCAAGTTTCACAACATTTTCAAATGCCACTTATGGTTCATTTTACCTTCCATAAAATGTGATAAAATATAAATGCTAAAAAGGTCTTCAGACAGTTCATTATTTTAAAATACAAAACCATTTTAGCTAGAAATGATCACTTCTCTGACCTCTTTCCTTTTTGAAAATTTGCACTAGCAACAAATGCAGTTATTTCTCTTGCCTGAACTATCCTACGCAAAGTGTGGGGAAATACACACACACACACACACACACAAACAGTTTATCAGGTCATGGGAACTCCCATATACTTAATAAGAAACAGACCAAAAAAAAAAAAATTACTCTTTGAACTCTAGGTTCACTCCCAAATCAAATGACTTTCACTCCTGAACAAGCCTCACAATATGTACAGAATATGTATCACAAAAATGGGAGAAACCACAAATCCCAAACAAGCAATGACATTTACAGCATGGTATTTAAGGCTGGGGGCTCTGGACTCAAATTGCCTGTGGAGTACTCAGAATTTTGTCTAGAACATGGTAAGTCTTCTAGTTTCTAGCTATTAATTTTCTGTACTGTAAAAAAGAAAAATACAGACCATGTAGGGTCACATTAACTAATTTAGAGCACTGGAACAAACTTAAATGGGGAACGTATAGCACAAAATGAAACTTTGAAAGTTTGTTTTCAAAAATAAAGATGAATGTAAAAGATGTGCTTGGAGAAAATACAACATTTTATTATATATTTTTCCACTTTAACATGCCAAAATTTTATAAGGTCTATCAGATTTATTACAGCAGATATAACAATCTTATTTTGGGAGAAGATTTAGAAATTTATTTTTTCCCAATTCCTCTTTTTTTTTTTTTAATAAGGATGACTAACAAAGTGAAGAGACAGATTCTGAGAAGCATATCTCTACTGCTCTACATGGACTGCATTTTCAGCCTCACAGGTTGATAACACTTAATTATAACCAGCACTCCTATAAGAGTGTCTGTAAGATATATACATATATGCTCCTTTCAAGATTATGTTATTCACCCCGCAATAGTTACAGCTAATCCAAGCTGTGTTTTCAAGGGCATGGCTGCCTTGCAGAACATAATGCTGATTTTATGTCAGCAATGCTGCCTTCAGTTATTTTTGTGATCTTGATCCTCCTGAATTCCCTCTGTAGAGATTCAAAACAGTATTTCTTTTGTCCTGACTTTCCTTACGAGTTTAAAATAGCGTTTTGACTTTGAGTGTTTCGTGTATACATAACAAAGAAACTTGAAAACTATCTTCATGATCTTGTGATTGATTTTATATTTTTTAAGGGAGTATTTTTGTTTTAAGGCTTTGCTATTATAGAATTTATATATCTTCCTTCGCTTAAAATGGAAATCATCTGTCAATCCAACTCTTTAGATTTAATCATGTCTTATCAAATACAGTCAATTCAGAAATTTACTAAGACATAATTTTTATTCTAAGTATATGTATTAGTTACATCACTTTTATATAGTAATCAGTTACTGAACCAGGATGAAGATATTTTACTTTTCTTTCATCGCTCTAAATAGTTCCAAATCCACATATATTAGAAAATATAACACACAAAATGCGTAAACCTGACAGATGTGTTCTAGTTACTTTTCGTTTAATAGGCATTTTCCTACTCTGTCTCCACATAAAGTTTTCTAAGAAGTCAAAAAAGGTTGAGCCCCTGTACTATGTTTCAATAAACAGTCTTAATACATTTTACTAGATGGAGAATAACATTACAAACCTCCCTTGGGATCTAAGATACTATGAATTGGACACACTGACCTTTTTTACAAAAAAGGAAATGAAACATTCGGCACTTTATCTGTAACAGGATACTTCTGATGGATTTAGTTATACAAGGTTACAGCTGTCAATTGGAAATGCCTAGCCTACCTCAGCTTGAATCACCTCTCTCATTTTTCTTCTGGAAAGAAGAATAAAAAAGATCATTGAATTATTCAAGACAACAGAGGTTTGGCCTAAACTAACCACTAAAGGAAATACCATGCAAATGTTCACTTCAAGTCATGCTTAGCCATGCATACTTGTGCGAATTATTCTGAATCTATATAACTGCATAAGATCATACTATAAAATGCCAAGAGGTAAAGCAAATGATCATGAATTCGTCTCAGGGAAATGAACAAGGGTTCCTTCATTGCATAAGATTATACATCAATGGAGATTCTAAATTCTAGAATGGATTAACTTGAGAAGTTAAAATTATTCTACAATTAAAATTTATTCTTGATGTCTAAGAAAACTCTGTAGCAGAAATGTAAGGCCATTTCCTCACTTGGAATATCCATCATTATTTTAAGAATACCCTTTTTATAAAATGTTAAAATAGCGAAGTCCTGAAATTATAAACAAATACATTTCATGCTAATCAAAACAAATAATTAACAATGTATGAGAGTCTGCTCACATAAACATCTGTTTTTAAAAGGTGGGAAATAAGATATCTATACATAAGCAATGAGTGAGCAAATAACTATACAAACTAACCTCCAAATATAATGAAGTGTTAATACCACGAAGTGACGATAAGTGTTTTAAGAGAAAAAAAACATGAAGTAAATATAAAAGTCAGAAATAAGATTAGAAGGGTTTATAAATAAGGGTAATAATGGACAGGAAGTAGCTTTAAGAACTTGAGCTATGTTTATAAATATTATGATGAAAGAAATCAATGTACCCAGAATGTACTCAGAAAGTACTTAAGAGTACTTTCTGGGGTTTAGATCTGAAAGAGTGATGTGGGGTTTAGATCTGAAAGATGGGGAGAAAATAGTCCACCATCACTATTGGGTGGGTGGGGTGAGGGAGTGGAGCCTGGAGTAGGCAGAGTTCCAGTTGTAGCTATGAGAGAACAAGATGTGTTTTTTTGGAAAATGCCCTCAGCTCTAGAGTGGTGAATGGGCAAGGAAGCAAGGTCTGTAATATAGAATAACAATATTATAGTTGGCAGACATTAATGAACTTTGAAGGAGATGATAATGGCTTTAAGTAGTAAAATGATATTAAGAGTACAGTAAGGTAAATGGATTGCAGAGATACACTGATGATCAGATTAGCATTACAGGTATGGGAAGGAAAAAAAGACAGAGTTGGAAAGAATACCCAGGTATCTGTCTTGGGTGAGTGGTAGGTGTGTTTGGACATTCCCTGGGAGATATTTTGAGTAGCAGGGTCCTTAAGTTAGCTAAGTGATCCCGTACCATATGTAGTTGGATAAGCAGATAGAAGATTTAAGAGAGAATCTGAATTTGAACTAGAGATTTGAAATTCATTATCAAATAAATGTAATATGACCACGGAAATGGGTGAAACCTTTCAGAGAAAACCATGGAGAAAGAAAAGAAATTCCAAAGATAAAATCCTAAGAAATATTGACATTTAAAGCATAGTCCAAGAAAGAAAAACCTGGAACATGGTATTGCTGGAACAAAGGAATATTGTCAGAAAGAAAGAAAACTTATTTTAATTATAAAAAGTACCATAGCAAAGATGTATTTTGTATTGCATGAGGCTAATATATATTTTAAGAGTGTTACTATAATATGTCAGAGAATGTGTAAAAATAAACAGAACACTGCTTGGAAGCAAAAATATCAGAGAAAATTAAGCTAAGAATTACATTCATATATTCATTCATTCATTGATACTTTCAGGAACTTTCTATTAAGTATGCATTATGAAGTACTGAAAAAGATGTTCATCAAATAGAAACATAAATCAAACATAGTCTGGCTTTCAAGAGCTTATATACTAAAGCAAGAGATGAGATATGCTGTAGTAAATAGCTGGGGGTAAAAAGGACATGTTTTCTAAGGAAAACATGCTAAGGAAGGTCAGAAAAAGAATACATAGCATGGCCACAGAGTCAAACACAATGTAGCTTCTCAGTAAATACATACTTAATCAATTTATGCAGTCCAGCTGGAGAGGTTAAAAAATGCTTTCCAAAGCAATTGGCCTTTACCATTAACATAGGAGAATTCCTAGAGCTTAAATATAAGAGAAGGGATTTGGATAAATCAGGGTCAAGTACAAGGATAGCAGCTGGAGAAACTTAATCTGGAGCAAAGACCTGAGAAATGTATCCATTTAAAAATATTTTGAACATGTGTCTATATTAACCTCATGTGAAAAACTAAACAAAATACTTATTTTGTGACGGCATCAGTTTTATGGATCAAATGCTAAATATAGTAATGGCCATATCCATTCAACAATTTATAGTGCCCCAAATACTTTTGGATACATTTTATATTCAATTCTGAACAACAACTTTAATGATTAGGACAATTATTTATCTATGTGGAAACTGAGACCTGAATGGTAACATGTAATAAAATATAAGTCTTTGTACTGCCCTAGTGATTTTCTCAATAAATTATTTTAAAATAATAAAATTCATAAAGTCATTCAAGAGATCATGGGCTGGGCACAGTGGCTCACGCCTGTAAACCCAGCACTCTGAGAGGCCAATGTGGGCGGATGACTCAAGGTCAGGAGTTCGAGACCAACCTGGCCAACATGGTGAAACTCAGTCTCTACTAAAAACACAAAAATTAGCCGGGCGTGGTGGTGCATGCCTGTAGTCCCAGCTATTAGGGAGGCTGAGGCATGAAACTTGCTTGAACCTAGGAGGCGGAGGTTGCAGGCGGTGGTTGAAGGCAGAGGTTGCAGTGATCCAGGATTACACCACTGTACTCCAGCCTAGGTGACAGAGGGAGACTGTCTCAAAAAATTAAAAAAATTAAAAAGATCATGATTCTCGGTCATATCAGCCGAGAATAAACATGTCTGAAAGAGTAAATACAGTGTGTATACATAGTTTTATATATTGTGAGGGCTTTACAATGAAATGATAGCAGTTTTCTAAACTGAAGGTCTTGAACAGAGGTTGCGCATATTAAATATCACATACTCAAAACACACCGTGAGGAATTTTACATAATCTGAGCCTTGAGTGATCATTTGGAAGCCTGGTTTCTGACTTTAATTCATGGTTTCATTTTCAAGCCAGTTACCGATTCCCTGCAAGATATCAGTTTTTATTCCACAGAATAGTTTGATAACATTTGTATGCATGTAGAGAGATTGATGGGATAGTGAAATTAGAAGACCTCCTTGGAAGACACTTCTCCCCCAGTGAGAAGTTCTGTATGGTCTTTATTTACTAGCATGAGTGAGTATGATTATATTGTGCATATAACTCTGACGCATGTCGTTCAATACTATTTCATCATACTACAGCTAAGTATATATTCATGTTATCATACAACTCTTAAAATTTATAATTCATTATGCAAAATGCTACTTTTTACATAAACTAATTCTCAAGAGGGCATTAAATATATAAATAACATTTGATATATGAAGAATACTTGATGTCTGACCTTCAAAATAGCCTAATGCACAATTCTTTGAGTAAAATACCTTTTGTGCTATCTTCTTAAAATAGCATAGCAGAGAGTAGTAAGTGTACTTAAGTTTCTAGTGAACATTCCCAAATATACTCCAAAACTTTCATTTTATATGGCCCTTTGATATGCTAACTAATATATGGCATGTGGCAGTATTTTTATATCTTGCTCAGCATTGATATGCTAAGGTTATTTTTACTGCAATTCTTTAATAAATTCCTGGGATATATATTGTAATCAAATGTATGCTCCCTAATGAAAAATGATGTAATTTCTCCCTTTGGTTATTTGACAAGCAATACAACAGGGTGTATGCAGTGCCTCTCCCATAGGCCCTCTGCAAGCTCCCCTTGGTTACTTAGAGTGCCCCATAGGTGCCTGAAGTGGGAGTGGGGAGGCACTGGCCTCTGCCACACTTCTGCTCATCTTGATCTTTCTGCCAATTTTAGCTTTCTGCGTCAAGTTCAATGCCTTTGCTTAACAGTCAAAGTAAAATTGCTTCCAAGTCTTCAACTGAAGCGCATCCTTACCCAGGAAGTCAGAAGGACATATTGATGTTTTGAGTGTGCACTGGGGCTAGAGAAGAGTTAACAGCTAATTCTGACATACAAGTATGAATTACTCTTGTCTGGAAGTCACTTTTCTAGTAGTTTTATTTTTTCTTTACTGATATTTTTCAAAATCTTAAATCTTGCCCAGAATTCTATTAGCATTTAGAAAAAAACTAACCTGAGGTGATTGTGGGTTTTTCTTCCCCTTTCTGTCACTACAACAAACACAGGAACAAATATCCATAGATTGATGAACATTCAGCTACATGTGACCAGTGAATTACAGGTTGTGCTGAAGACTTTGTTTTTAATATGCATGTGACCTTGTGTGTATTATCTAGACGTGTACGTGTGTTATCAGCATTTTTAGATATAAAAGTTATCAGCAAGAAAATTGAAGTCATCCATAGGAAGTTATCTACATGAAGCAGGCGTATAGGAAAATTGACTTCTTGGATTTTCCTGAAGATCACTTGTTTCCTGACTGTGAATTAGAAGATTTTGGAGGAAGCAAATCTTCGGGTATAGTTGATTTCCAAGAGATGAGTCACTTTATTTTACTAAAACAACACTGCGCAGCATTGCCACTGACTTTCCGAAGTCAGAAAATACATTTTGTGTTCTCATAACAGCAAGATCATGGATCATTTTTAACCCTGGGTCTTTTAGGCCTCAGTCAGCAATGTGTTTATAACAAAATTGCTGGTATATAAGAAAAAAGTTTATTATACTGGAGGCTTTTGGGTCCAGTCTGATCAGATAACAAAAGGGAATAGATCACATTGTAGTGTTATGGAACTATTTTGAAATTCAGGTAATTTGACGGGAAAAAATATGTTTGCTCTCAGTCATTTTTATTTCTTTCCACAGTACATCATGGCATGAAATTTCTGCCACAAATAACACAAATGGATTCTAACAGAAACATTCTAACAAGCCTAAGTGAGTTGGATCTAGAGTAGACTATATAATTTGCTTAGATACGTTAGTAGAAAACAAGCACTACTTTCATAAGTTGGATTGTGAATTTTCCAGGCTGAGTGAAAGTTTGCTGTGTGTTCACATATGTTGTGCCGTGGGGAAATAGATCAAGAATTCATTTTAGTGACATTAGCCAAAAGGTCAGATGCCATACTGCCTTCCAGAGTGAATATACATACAACCTTTTCATGTATCTTTACATATTTAGAAAAGGATAAAAAATGGGAGTCTTTAGAATATTTGACATTCTTGGGAACCAAAGATAAAAAGAATTGAAATAATGTGAAATTTCATAGAACAAAAATAGGTCAAGGCTACCTAGTTAACTCTCCAAATTCCTGCAAAGAAATGTGTTTCATTTGTAGCATCTTTACACTTAATTATTTAGTTACTATCTTGTTTTATATCATCTTCTATGTTGTATTGGAAATTTATAAGAGTGAAAAATATTTCAGCTGCTGCTATACCCCTGGCACCCAGTATGGTGTCTGGCCTGTGAGGCTCTGGATAAATATCTCTCCACTCTGCCTGTGAGGCTCTGGATAAATATGTCTCCACTCTACCCCTGGGCCCACACTG
Organism: Pan paniscus; assembly: GCF_029289425.2. Classification (NCBI taxonomy): domain Eukaryota; kingdom Metazoa; phylum Chordata; class Mammalia; order Primates; family Hominidae; genus Pan; species Pan paniscus. The sequence continues at coordinate 113,176,888 of NC_073253.2, read as the reverse complement.
AGACAGTTTCTTCTTCTCTCTTACCCCCGAATATTTCTGTTCCCTTCATGACTGATGGCCTGCTGGAAGTTTTGGAACCACATTTACCAGGCACTGCTCCTTGGGAGCTACTCTTAAGCCAAACTTACGCGGTTTTTCCACCTATTTTTTTTTAAATCACTGTGGTACAAAATTCAGGCAAATTCTCTAAACCTCTGCCACCCTAAGAATTCGTTATTTCCTTTCAAATTAGAAATTTTGTGATACCTTTCTCTGATGTTGAGAACATAAGAGTGAGGTCATAAATTTTCCAGTTGATGCTGTGCTTCTCCTGCACTGTAATACATGTTTCCTTTTTTTCTTGGGATAATGTTTAGCTATAAGCATCCCAATTTAATTCACCCATATCTAACCACATTTTCATATATGTAAGATGTCAGCAATATTTCCTGAAAGTTCTAGGACCTGCTTTCATTGCATAAAAAAGGAAAAAGACATTTATTATTATCCAAGTAATATCATTATATATATATATATATATAACACACACATCTATCTGTCTATCTATCTGTCTCCTCAAGAGAGCTGGAAATGGATGTTACTAAGAGCTATGAAGTCCACGAAGCATCAAGTAAGAAGATTAGCTCTAAGACTTAATTCATCTTTTAAAGTCCTAGGCTGATTATGTTCAGTTTTCCTAAATACATAAAATGATGCTTCTAATGTTGCAAACTTTAGAAATTTGCTGATATCTGAGACAGGGTAAAAGAATGTCTGCTTTCTGGTAATGGCATTCTAAGCTATTCAGACCACCTCTCCTTTACCAAAAGTAATTTAAACTACCGGATGAAATATTTCTTACATTTTTTTTAAAAGCAAGGTGACATAAAAAGATAATAAGAAATCACTAGGATAAAACTAACAGGAAATGTAAACTACCAGGTGTAACCAAGTATTAATGCTGTTTTTACCTAGATGGCATTTGCCTATACTAATAAATTTCGAACTTGTGTGTTAAAATCTTTGCTGTCAGGAAGAACCAAAATTAAACCTGATACCCATGAAAGTAAAGCCTAATAAGGGAAATTTAGCACAATAATCTGAGACCCAAAAAGGCTAAAATATCATAGTGTGATACTAGAAATTAATAGTCAACAGGTAGTTTTAAGACTTAAACTTGGAATTAGGTGCTTTTGAATTAGTAATACCCTAATCTACATAACAGATGCAAACAGCAATTCTCTCTAGAGAAAGGTACTTCATCTATTTAGTGAATATATTTTCACATATGATAACCTGACACAAAGACAAGTAAACAAGGCAGCATGGCAAATATGACAAAATAAACATATCCCTAAAGATTTCAAATATTTTCGTTTTTCAGATAAAACCTATAAAAATATTATGCTTGCTGTATTTAAGGAAACAAAACAAACTTAACATATTAAGGAAATTATAAAATAGAAATCTAGTAATAAAAATGCAACTTTAAGGAGTGAGCAATATAATTATTAAAATTAAAAGCTCACTGGATAAATTTAGCAGTCATACAGACAAAGAGATATAGTCACAGACATATATAGACAGAATTTGTGAGCTGAAAGCATAGAGAAACATAAAAAGGAAAATATAGGCACATATAAAAGGCATAAAGAATATATTGAAAAGTATGGACATAAACTAAAACAGAGTTCCAGAAAGAAAAGAGAGGGAAAATAGGAATGGGGCATTGTTTGAACAATAGCTGACTATTCCATGAATAATAAAATATCCCTATCCACATATACAAAATACCAATGAATCTCAAGCTGAATAAATAGAAACAATATTATCTACACCTGGACCCATCATAATTAAACTGTAGAATGCCAAAGACAAACACCACATTTTAAAACAATCATAGAAATATGACAGATAACTTTTACAGGAGCATAAATGGAAGCAAAGAAAACCTCCCAAAATAAAAAGAGAAAAAACAACAGTAGAATAATATATTCAATATATTGAAAGAAAGTAACTAATTCTACTCAGTAACATCATCTTTTAAGGATGCCAGTAAAATGTATTTTTTCAGACAAACAGAAACTAAAAGTGTTTGCTACTCATAAACCCATACTGGAAATTATTTACAACGTACTTGAAGCAGAAGAAAATATAAACCCAGATGGAGAATATGATATACAAGAGGAATGAATAAAATGAAGTGATAAAAAGGTGGAAACAATTAAACATCATTATATGAAACATTAAAAATAACAACTTGTGGGGTTTTCGAGTATAAAATTAAAATATATGAGGACAAGATGGGAGTAGATACATAAGTGGGATCAAACTATTCAAAGGTCATTGTATTTCCCAGAAAGAGGATAAAAGTATTGATTAACTTCATATCTATAGTTTAACCATGTAACTAAATAAAAACTTCTAAACCAGCCAAAAAAGCAATGAAATGATTCAACATAATTAATGCAGTAAACATACTTATCTTTTTCCTCTAAGTATAGCTAAGATCCCTGGACATTATATATAAAATGAACAGAAGACATTGAAAGGTGCAGAGAAAAGGCAGACCAGGTAGGGACCTTTGGAGCCAAGAAATAACAAAACTCTCTCCACCCACCATCGTACCTTCACACAAAGAGGCCACGTGAGGACACTGCGAGAAGATAGCTGTCTACAAGCCAGGAAGAGAGGCCACAGCCGAAACCAACCCTGATAGCACCTTGATCTTGGACTTCCAGCCTCCAGAACTGTGAGAAAAGAAATTTCGGTTATTTAAGCTACCCACTATTTTTTTATGGCAGCCCTAGCAAACTAATACAGAGATACCCTCACAAACATTACAGATCAAATAAAAATCAGTTTATAAAACATTTTTAAAATTACAAATTTTTATGGAGAACAGATTAATGGTTGCCCGGCATAAGGATGATGGGGAAGAAGGGATTGCATATGACTATAAAAGGTAACACAAATGGTAACACAATACTTTGTAGTGGTGGAATAATTCTATATCTTCACAGTAGTGGTAGTTACATGAATACATGTGTCTGACAAAATGAAATGTTTTTAAAAATTTATAGCTAACACATCATAATCAATCCAAGAAAAGTAGAGAAAATTAAACATGAAAGAATATAAATATATAAATCCCATAACAAGATAGTAAATTTAAACTGTAATATTTTATTAAGCGCAGTAAATGTAAATGGAGACAATGCATTATTTAGAAGATAAATATTTGTAAATAAGTTTAAAAATTGAAATATAACTGTATGCTGATTTCAAGAGCCACATGTAAGACAGAATGTTTGAAAGTAAGAGAATAGTAAAAACTTACACTAACCAAAATAAACTGGTAAAGCTATATTAACAACAGATAAAATAGATTTCAAGGCAAAAAAAGAAAACATTACTGGAGCTAAAGAGAGTAATTCATAATAAAATATTTGATAAGAATCTTATTTGATAGGAATCAAGTAACTGATGATTTTAAATTGATTGAGGTGCAGATTATTCAAAGCCAGAATTATGATCTTTACCAATCAAACAGTGGCTATTTAAAATCTGCTGTTTACCTTTTGTTAGTAAAAATGAAATGGTTATCCAAAACATTTTTTTCTTCAAATTAAGTTTGTTATCCAGAACAAAGGTAGACATTCTGAGTTACATACTTACAAAAGCCAGTCTTAAAACATATTTTATATGTATATATAGTTACATACAACTAAAAGTATAAAGGTTTACAAGATTTTCCTTCCCTACGACAATGAAAGATGAACCTTTTGAGTAACATTCTATCCTGGACGTTCTCCCAATTCATGTTTTATTTTCTTTAAAACATTATTAATGAACTGCCCATTATGACTTGTGAGGAGAGATGGTTAGCATTCAATCACTTGGTCTATTATAAATCTAGGTCGCTTGCTCTTAAAAATAAATCAATTTTCTAAGTGCACTGCATAAAATCTCTTTAGACACTTGGTATGTCAATATATTGCAAGAAGATTTCCTGACTTCAAGATGATAAAAGGGTTGATAGAACTCAAATTGTGTCATATTATAATGGGATAATATTATAACTCTAGCATGGGGTAAGACCACAGTAAGACCAGAAGCACAAATGTTCCAAGTCAAAAAATATATACTTCATGTTAAGTCTTCTGTGGACACATTTTGGGTGATAGTATGTATAGTGGAGCTAATGTATATATGCCACAAGATTGGCTTTTGTAAGTATGTAACTCAGAATGTCTAGTTTTGTTCAACTAAATATGAAGAAAAAATTGGAAAAAAATTTTTTAATGTCCTGTTTTTATTTCCTATATGGGATAACCTCATTATTCAAACTTCATTTTTGCTTTCAATACCATAGAAGTAAAAGCACTTTTAAGACTTAGTAGAGAGTTTAGGTCTCAATATCCTTTTTTTTTTCTTTTTCTTTTTTTTCTTTTTTTTTTGTGGAAAGCTGAAGCCATCAGCCCATGTGCAAAAGAAATGAAATCATGAATAAATCAAAGGATTAAAAAAATAACTCTTTATGTAGAGCCCTAGGGAGACCATGTTGTTGTCTTTTCTTTATCTCTGTTAACAAAACAAAAAATAAAGAGCATATTTTAAATAGTCACTGTTGGATCAGTAAAGATCATAATTCTGGGTTTCTATCATCCACACTTCAATCAATTTTTATAAGCATTAAATTAGAACTGCAGGAAAAGGTACCCACTTTTTTCTGGGCCATGAGCCCCGCATACCAACAGGTGTTCTGTCAGCTTCTTTGTAGTATCCAGTTCCCGTTTGTTTTAGCATTGAGTTCCTCACATATTCTAGGTATTAGTCCCTTGTCAGATGACTCGTTCTCAAATATTTTCTCTCATTCAACAGGATGTATCCTCACTCTGTTGATTGTTTCCTTTGCTGTACAGAGTTTTTTAGTATTGAGTTCCTTACATATTCTAGGTATTAGTCCCTTGTCAGAAGAATAGTTTGCAAATGTTTTCTGTCATTCAACAGGATGTATTCTCACTCTATTGATTGTTTCCTTTGCTATACAGAGTTGTTTAGTTTAATATAGTCCCATTTGTCTCTTTATATTTTTATTATAAACACCAATGTGAATTATTCCATAGAAATGGGGGATATTTTATATTCTAGGATACATGTTTTATTATCATCATTTGCCCACTGATAATGCCTCTAGCTGAAATCTACTTATTTATTTAAGGTGAGCAAAGGACAAGGAGAAAATAGGAAGACATTAGTATTTGCATTAGGGAAGAAAGTGATACATTCCTGTACACACGAAAATATATGTGACCAAAAAAATGAAATATTCTCAGACTACTGTATCCCACAGTGAAGTCTCCCTCTTGGCATTCCCACAGAATCTATGGTCTGTTCCACTCCACCCACTTTGATCGTAGTCCTTGAGGGCAGAAAATAAATGTGTGTTATACATTCTAAATATACTGGACACCTTCAATAAATATTTGATTTGCTTAAGGCTGCACTGGGAATACTGAAAACTAATGTGTATTTTATTAATACATAATATTTTACATATTTGTTGGGTACATGTGATTGTTGTTACATGCGCAGAATGTATAATGATCAAGACAGAGTATTTGAGGTATTCATCACCTTGAATATTTATCTTTTCTGTGTGTGGGAAACAATTTGAGTCCTATCTTGCAGCTACTTTGAACTATACAATACATTGTTAACTATAGTCACTCTACTCTGCTGTTGAACCATAGAACTTAACCTATTATCTAATGTGTATGTTGGTACTCATTATCCTACCTCCCCCTCCCACCTACTCATCCTTCCAAGCCCCTAGTATCTGTCATTCTCCTCTATGCCTTTATGAGGTAAATATTTTTTATCTCTGATGAGAACCTGCAATATTTTTCTTTCTGTGCCTGGCTTATTTTGCTTAACATAATGACCCCCAGTTTCATCCATGTTGCTGCATATGACAAGATTTCATTCCTTTATATGGCCAAATCCTATTCCATTGTGTATGTGTACCACATTTTCTTCATTCATTCATCCTTTGGTGGATACTTAGGTTGATTACATATCTTGACTCTCGTGAATGGTGCTGTAATAAACATTCAAGTATAGGTATTCCTTTGGTATGCAAACTTCTTTTCCTCTGGATACATATCTAGCACTGGAATTGCTGGATCATACGGTGGTTCTATTTTTAGCTTTTTGGAAAATCTCTATAGTTTTTCATAGTGGCTGGTCTAATTCACATTCTTACTAACGACATATGAGTTTCCTTTTCTCCACATCCTCACCAACATCTATTATTTTTGGATTTTTTAAGAATAGCTATTCTAACTGGGGAAAGATGATATCTCATTGTAGTTTTGATTTGCATTTCCCTGATGATTAGAGATGTTAAGCATTTTTTCATATACCTCTTGGCCATCTGTATGTCTTCTTTTGAGAAATGTCCGTTCATGTCCTTGGCCCACTTTTTAATGGAATTATTTGATTTAGTATTGAGTTCCTTACATATTCTAGGTATTAGTCCCTCATCAGATGAATAGTTTGCAAATGTTTTCTCTCATTCAACAGGATGTATCCTCAGTCTGTTGATTGTTTCCTTTGCTATACAGAGTTTTTTAGTTTAATATAGTCCCATTTGTCTCTTTAAATTTTTATTATTCATGTTTTCCAGGTATTAGCCATAAAATCTTTGTCTAGACCAATGTCTGGAGGTATTTTTCCTATGCTTTCTTTCAGTAGTTTTATAATTTCAGGTGTTATATGTACATCTTTAATCTGAAAATACTTCCTAAAGTATCTTATCAGATACATCAGATATATGTCTTTTATTCCTTTTTTCAAATATCCTTCCAAATTTTTTCACATAGGTAAAATTCACACATACCAATAATTAGATTGGATTCAGTGAAATAAATTACTTGAATTTTAATTCAAATCAAAATATACTTACTGGACTCATATAGTCCGTGGTTTTAAAGAATTTCAATAAATTGTACATTTAAAATGTGTTTATATTAAAATGAATTCAATAGAAGGGGTTTTATTGTTTGGACAAGAGAAGTGTGAATTATGCCAGTTACCCATCAAAGGTCTGTCCAAGAGGCAAAGAACAGTAATATGTAGACTAACAAAAAATATCTTCTAAATTAAATATATGCCTATGACTAAGTGGCACACTATGTTAAATGGTTAACCATGACCCTAACTTTTACCTATGAAAAAGTAAATAGGAAGTTATTTAAAATCCAGGCTGCTAATTCATAAGATCAATTTTTCTATTCCCATTTCCGAAATTAATGATACTTTGGCCTAGCCCTTCCTGCTAAGCTTTGTTGAACTTTGATTGGTTCCCTTATGTTAAAGCCCCCATAAAAAGCTTGCCCTTCTTCCCCAGTTAAAATGCTTTAACATAGACATCTCATGCTTGGCATTTTTGATAGTATAATTCCAGGGTACTACTAACAATGTTCTAGTTGAATATCTTTCACATGTCACACCACAAAACCAAGTCATGGAACCAAACACAAAACCAGGGACATGGAAATATACTCAGAGTTTTGATGGGATGAAATGCAAAGATACATGGCAACGGCCATGGCTGCAAGGAACGTTGATATGTCAGGGATGTAGTGGTTGGTCTATCCAAACCATTAGGTTTGGTTTAGCAGCAAATTTTAAAGACTTAACAATGGTTACAGATATGTTCAGTTTTGCTTCTGCTGAACTCTTTCTCATTGTAACTTCTTCCCGGTATTTCCTGGAGAAGCACCATTTTTCTTGTCTTACAGTACAGGGGGGTTAGAGGGAGTGCAGAAAGGAGGAGGAAGAGAGAAAAAATATATGGCCAGTTTCTTTTAAGTTATCTTGTAATTATGTTCTTATCTTGCATGTAATATCAAACCTCAACACACAAACAAGATGCACTATGTAAATGAAAAACATCACTGCCTTACCCAATTTTGGGTATGGCAGGCATACTAACAAAAATATACAAATAACTGAAATCTGGGCTATTAGAAAAAAATAAGTTTAGAGACTAGAGAAACCGACTTAATAATAAAGACCAAGAAGTGTGTACCATTTAAAATAGATGGTTTTCTTATTCTTGATAGATTAGTCACCACAAGCATTTCATTATCTGGAACAAAGCAGGAAGAGCAGAGTGGGCTCTAGAATGTCATAGTAACACAAAAGGGGCTCCAAGAGTCAAACACAATTTTTTTTTAAATTTTACTATTATTATACTTTAAGATTTAGGGTACATGTGCACAACTTGCAGGTTAGTTACATATGTACACATGTACCATGTTGGTGTGCTGCACCCATTAACTCCTCATTTAGCATTAGGTATATATCCTAATGCTATCCCTCCCTGCTCCCCCAACCCCACAACAGGCCCCGGTGTGTGATGTTCTCCTTCCTGTGTCCATGTGTTCTCATTGTTCAATTCCCACCTATGAGTGAGAACATGCAGTGTTTGGTTTTTTGTCCTTGCGATAGTTTGCTGAGAATGATGGTATCCAGCTTCATCCATGTCCCTACAAAGGACATGAACTCATCATCTTTTATGGATGCATAGTATTCCATGGTGTATGTGTGCCATATTTTCTTAATCTAGTCTATCATTGTTGGACATTTGGGTTGGTTCCAAGTCTTTGCTATTGTGAATAGTGCCGCAATAAACATACGTGTGCATGTGTCTTTTTAGCAGCATGATTTATAATCCTTTGGGTATATACCCAGTAATGGGATGGCTGGGTCAAATGGTATTTCTAGTTCTAGATCCCTGAGGAATTGCTACACTGACTTCCACAATGGTTGAACTAGTTTACAGTCCCACCAACAGTGTAAAAGTGTTCCTATTTCTCCACATCCTTTCCAGCATCTGTTGTTTCCTGACTTTTTAATGATCACCATTCTAACTGGTGTGAGATGGTATCTCACTGTGGTTTTGATTTGCATTTCTCTGATGGCCGTGATGATGAGCATTTTTTCATGTGTTTTTTGGCTGCATAAATGTCTTCTTTTGAGAAGTGTTTGTTCATGTCCTTCGCCCACTTTTTACTGGGGTAGTTTGTTTTTTTCTTGTAAATTAGTTTGAGTTCATTGTAGATTCTGGATACTATCCTAAATATATATGCACCCAATACAGGAGCACCCAGATTCATAAAGGAAGTCCTTATTGACCTACAAAGAGACTTAGACTCCCACACAATAATAATAGGAGACTTTAACACCCCACTGTCAACATTAGACAGATCAACGAAACAGAAAGTTAACAAGGATATCCAGGAATTGAACTCAGCTCTACACCAAGCGGACCTAATAGACATCTACAGAACTCTCCACCCCAAATCAACAGAATATACATTCTTTTCAGCACCACACCACACCCATTCCAAAATTGACCACATAGTTGGAAGTAAAGCACTCCTCAGCAAATGTAAAAGAACAGAAATGATAACAAACTATCTCTCAGACCACAGTGCAATCAAACTAGAACTCAGGATTAAGAAACTCACTCAAAGCCACTCAACTACATGGAAACTGAACAACCTGCTCCTGAATGACTACTGGGTACGTAACAAAATGAAGGCAGAAATGAAGATGTTCTTTGAAACCAACGAGAACAAAGACACAACATACCAAAATCTCTGGGACACATTCAAAGCAGTATGTAGAGGGAAATTTATAGCACTAAATGCCCACAAGAGAAAGCAGGAAAGATCTAAAATTGACACGCTAACATCACAATTAAAAGAACTAGAGAAGCAAGAGCAAACACATTCAAAAGCGAGCAGAAGGCAAGAAATAACTAAGATCAGAGCAGAACTGAAGGAAATAGAGACACAAAAAACCCTTCAAAAAATCAATGAATCCAGGAGCTGGTTTTTTGAAAAGATCAACAAAATTGATAGACGGCTAGCAAGAATAATAAAGAAGAAAAGAGAGAAAAATCAAATAGACGAAATAAAAAATGACAAAGGGGATATCACCACCGATCCCACAGAAATACAAACTACCATCAGAGAATAATACAAACACCTCTACTCAAATAAACTAGAAAATCTAAAAGAAATGGATAAATTCCTCGACGCATACACCCTCCTAAGATTAAACCAGGAAGAAGTTGAATCTCTGAATAGACCAATAACAGGCTCTGAAATTGTGGCAATAATCAATAGCTTACCAACCAAAAAGAGTCCAGGACCAGATGGATTCACAGCCAAATTCTACCAGAGGTACAAGGAGGAACTGGTACCATTCCTTCTGAAACTATTCCAATCAATAGAAAAAGAGGGAATCCTCCCTAACTCATTTTATGAGGCCAGTATCATCCTGATACCAAAGCCTGGCAGAGACACAACCAGAAAAGAGAATTTTAGACCAATATCCTTGATGAACATTGATGCAAAAATCCTCAATAAAATACTGGCAAACCGAATCCAGCAGCACATCAAAAAGCTTATCCACCATGATCAAGTGGGCTTCATCCCTGGGATGCAAGGCTGGTTCAACATACAAAAATCAATAAAGGTAATCTAGCATATAAACAGAATCAAAGACAAAAACCACATGATTATCTCAATAGATGCAGAAAGGGCATTTGACAAAATTCAACAACCGTTCATGCTAACAACTCTCAATAAATTAGGTATTGATGGGACGTATCTCAAAAATAATAAGAGCTATTTATGACAAACCCACAGCCAATATCATACTGAATGGACAAAAACTGGAAGCATTCCCTTTGAAAACTGGCACAAGACAGGGATGCCCTCTCTCACCACTCCTATTCAACATAGTGTTGGAAGTTCTGGCCAGGGCAATCATGCAGGAGAAGGAAATAAAGGGCATTCAATTAGGAAAAGAGGAAGTCAAATTGTCCCTGTTTGCAGATGACCTGATTGTATATCTAGAAAACCCCATCTTCTCAGCCCAAAATCTCCTTAAGCTGATAAGCAACTTCAGCAAAGTCTCAGGATACAAAATCAATGTGCAAAAATGACAAGCATTCTTATACACCAATAACAGAAAAACAGAGAGCCAAATCGTGAGTGAACTCCCATTCACAATTGCTTCAAAGAGAATAAAATACCTAGGAATCCAGCTTACAAGGGATGTGAAGGACCTCTTCAAGGAGAACTACAAACCACTGCTCAATGAAATAAAAGAGGATACAAACAAATGGAAGAACATTCCATGCTCATGGGTAGGAAGAATCAATATCGTGAAAATGGCCATACTGCCCAAGGTAATTTATAGATTCAATGCCATCCCCATCAAACACAAAAAGTTTGAGCTTTTTTTTTTACTCACAGTACTTAGAATTTTTTTTTTTTCTTTTGAGGCCAGAGCATCTTGTCTTATTACCATCTTTACGGTCAACCTCAGGCTCTCAGATATATTTCCACAGGCTCTTTAACTATTTGAAATAGATATCTATGTAGATCTTTTGCCTAATTGTTTTTCAATTTGTTTCTTCAACCTTGAAATTATTTCTACTTAAAAATGTAATGCACAAGAAAGAAAAATCATTAGCAAATATCACTAAGAGGGATCTAAATAAAACTTTCTACTTTCTTGTACTAAATTTCCATTTTAACATATTTCAGTGCATTAAGTCATTATAAATTCTTAAATATATTATGCTTTCAATATAAAAAATAATTGGACTGGCCTCTATTTATACTTAAATAATGGACTAAATATTCCAAAAAATCTCCTATTACCAAACATCAAGAAATATTCGGATAAAATATCAAATAGTCCTTTGAATGCAGAGAAGAGCTCCTCAAGAGCTTGGATATATTTCTGGGGACCTGGAACTGAGAGAAAAAGTAAAGGTAAATTAGAGCTGTCCTATAGCATGTTGCCAGTCTTCACCACTGTGAATCCTGCTGCCTTAAAGAGCTACCTTCAGTGAAGGTGTCCTGGAAAAAAAAGATCTCAACTGCCAGTTTAAAACAAAAAGAGGTAGAGCGGGCACAGTGGCTCACGCCTATAATCCCAGCATTTTGGGAGGCCAAGGTGGGCGGATCACTTGAGGTCAGGAGTTCGAGACCAGCCTGGCCAACATGGTGAAACCCTGTCTCTACTAAAAATATCAAAATTAGCTGGGTGTGGGGGTGCACACCTATAATCCCAGCTACATGGTAGGATGAGGCAGGAGAATCTCTTGAACCAAGGAGGTAGAGTTTGCAGTAGGCTGAGATCACGCCACTGCACTCCAGCCTGGGTGACAGAGCGAGACCCTGTCTCAAAAAATAAATAAGCAAATAAATAAATAAACAAGTAAATACATACATACATACATACAAAAAGACATTTAACTGTCTGACCTCAAATCTGGATGGGTTATATGTCTTCTCCAGAAAAAATAATAAAAGTTGATCTTCTCACCATTAGGGATTCAAATGTATAGTATTGGAAGATCCAGGAAGTCCAAAGAAAGAGCTTAAGAGGGGTCACAGTTTAGTTATAGTCTAGAGTTCCTGTCAAAAATAAAAAAGTAAAAATAAATAATAAATAAAAATAAATAACAAAACAGCTTGGGCCTCATAGGATTTCCCCAGTTCTAAAAATACAATTTGATTTTTAAAAACACATCATAAAACTAGCCACCATCAATGAGAATCTATAGGAGAAAAAAATGCTGAAAATAATTTTAGATAACTGAGTTACTAAATATCAAACATTAAATATGTGCTTAATATGTTATATCAGTCTGTTCTCATACTGCTTTAAGGAAATACCTGAGACTGGGTAATTTATAAAGAAAAGAGATTCAATTGGCTCATGGTTCTGCAGGCTGCACAGGCAGCATAGTGGCATCAGCTTCTGGGGAGGCCTCAAGAAACTTACTTCACCGAAGGCGAAGGGGCAGCAGTCATGTCTTACATGGCTGAAACAGGAGAAAGAGAGAGAGAGGGAGATGGTACACACTTTTAAACCACCAGATTTCACAAGAACTCACTCACTCACATATGAGAACAGAACCTAGGGGATGGTGCTTAACCATTCATGAGAACTCTTCCCCCATGATCCAGTCACCTCCCACCAGGTCTTACTTCCAGCACTGGGGATTATGACCTTCAACAAGATATTTGAGTGGGGGTACAGATCCAAATCATATCAATTTCTTAAAAAATTTAAGTTAAAACCCAAAACAAAAGAAAGTGTTTAACCTCATTAAAGTCATCGGAAAAGAGCCTAGAAACAAAGAAATGGAGAACAAGAGAAGCTAAAAAATAAGAGCAAAGAATCAGATTGAAAATACAACTGTTTCCAGAAGAGAACAGAGAGAGAAGCAATGTCCAAAAAGAACTTCTGAGAACTTCTCAAATTCTCAAAATCAGAGATTCTGACATATTGTGAGATAAATAATAAGAAATACACACTTAGACACATATAAGTGGAACTGTAGAGCTTAGAGTCAAAAGAAAGATATTAGAAGCAACAGGAGAATAAAGACAGATCAAGAAAATACTAAGCAAAATATAGCCAAGGTGGCTATATGAATATCAGATCAAACAAACTTTATGAAAACAAACTTTATTAATAATAATTGGACTAACTACATTTTGACAAGAAGGTAAAACTTACTAAGGAATAATATTTCTAAATTTCCAGGCACTTAATAATATAGCCTCAAAATGCATGAAGCAAAAAACTTGACAATATTTTAAGAAAATATTAATAAGCTTCATAATCAGAAATGTAATCTACTTTTTTCAGTAATTAATAGAATAAAAGATTAAAATTGACAAGATATAGAATATTTTAGCAGCACTACCAATAAACTTGAGTCAGTGGCATATAAAGAAGACACAGGAAAGAAAAGATGCTTCCCCTTTCTTTTGGCTAGTATTTACCTAGCACATCTTTTTGTGTCCTTTTGACTTTGCTGTGACTTTATATTTTAGGTATATCTTTACTAAATAGCACAAATCCATTATTTTTAAAAAGTACAGTCTTACAATCTCTTTTAATTGGCAAGTTTATATTTATTGTACATAATGGTTCTCCTAGACTTTTAAATTTTTACCGTTTTCCTTGCTCCCATTTATTCTGTTTTATTTTGTTTCTTTCTTTTATTCCTCCATTTTCTCCCTTTTTATTTTGCAGGATAGTGGTTGCAGAGCATTCTTTCTCTTTTGTGATCATCTTTCATTTATTTTCTCACACCGTTTATAAAGTTACCATTGTATTTTTGTTCTTTCAGTTTAAACCCCGGACATTTTACCATGCTTACTGGTACACTATAATCAACATCCTAACCTTTTCCAGAACAATATAAATGATAACACTCTCATTCCATAACTCCTCTGACTTACTTTGGTATACAGTATTCATTCTCTCTCTCCCTCCCCACCCAACTCCCACTTAGTTCAATGATCTGTTGGGCTTTTCTTCTGAATTCTGAATGAAAGCTTTTCACAAATGGTTGATGAGCCTGGCTGCCAGTTCATATGTAAGAGTGATGCATGAGAAGCTATGTGTATGTGACCGGGTTTTGCCACAAATGGACCTCCTTGCAGTATGAAAATTAAACAATTAATACTTCACACATTATAGCATCTGCAGGTCTTTTCTGGGAGACCTTTGAGCTCTCAAAGGAAAACTATAACATAGGAGTTAAGAAGAAATTACTTAGGCAGATAGTGAAGGTACTGAAGTCCTCAGTAAGGTTTTCCTTTTTAATGAAAAGCAGCTCTCAAATCATTTTCTAACAAAGAGAAGCCTGTAAAACTGAGCTGCAGACATAGACAAGCAAGCTGGAAGCAGGCCGGCAGATAAATACTATCTAGGCATATTCAAAATGGTGGCTCCATCTTCTCTTCTTTTTTGTCAGCCACATGTACAGTAAGGAACAGACAAGATGTCACAGGTCAAGTGCAAAGCCCGTATGCATAATAAGATTAGGATGGGTGGCCAGCCTTTCCAGTGCACTATGTAAATGTCATACCTGATTGAACCAATCTGTGGTCCCTAAATAAAGCAGACACCGCCTCCTCAAGCCTGCCTATATAATCCAGTGGACTCTGCTATTAGCTGATCTTTCACTTTGGTAACCCCTCTCTCACTAGAAAGAGAGAGAGAGCTGTTCTTCTTTCTCTTTCTTCTGACAATTAAACTTCTGCTCCTAAACTTCTCATGTGTGTCCGTGTCCTAAATTTTCTTGACGTGAGACGACAAACCCTGGGTATTTACCCCACACAACGAAGCTGCATCAACTATCTCAAGTGAAGTGAAGAAATAAGGAAGACTTTACTCAAGACTATTGTAATAGAAGGAAGAGATGGAACTAAACTCCTCTTGCTAGTGGCGAATCTATATGGGTATGGAGCAACCTCAATTCTTGCCTCATCAGAAAAAATAATTCAACCAAGAGACATAAGGCGAGGGACTGAGGCAAGTTTTGGATCAGCAGTGAAAGTTTATTAAAAAGTTTTAGAGCAGGACTGAAAGAAAGTAAAGTAATTGGGAAAAGGGCCAAGTAGGCAACTTGAGAATTCAAATGCACAGTTTCACCTTTGATTTGGGGTTTTATACATTGGCATACTTCCAGGGGGGCTTCATCCCTTCTCCCCTGATTCCTCCCTTGGGGTGGGCTGTCCTCCTGTGCAGCAGCCTGCCAGCATTTGGGAGGGGACACATGCACAGTGTTTACTGAAGTTGTACACATGCTCACTTGAGGCATCTTTCCCTTACCAGTTGTGTGATCCTAGAGGAAGGTCATGTACCAGTTAAACTCTACCATTTTGCCTCTTAGTGTGCATGCTTGAGCCCACTTACTCAACTCCTAAGATCTTATCAGGAAGCTGCTTATCATCAGTTTCAGTTTTTTTCTATCTGTTGGGAGACCGCCTTTCCCTGGCACCAGCTGCAACCAATTATTTTAGAGAGACAATTCTAATAACCAGTCCATCATCACCTGATGGTTGCCTGACAATCCTTCCTGAGTAGTAGGTGGGGCCCCTCTCCTGACCTGCTCATGTCTGCCTGACTACCTACAGTAACACTCTGAAACAAAAGGTGGGAGAGTTCTTAAGCATTGAGGTGAGTTAGCGGAAAAGTACTGGAGGACACCGGGAGAAGGCTGGCCTATGTGACTGGGCCACCTCTTGTTGCTAACTGGCATCCTTGGAAGTTAGGCTCCCACACTCCCAAGGAGACTCGAATATAGGGGAACTATCTTTACTAATGACCATGTTTCAAAGAGATGGCTCCTAGGCCCTTAAGAAAGATATTCCTGGATTATGGAAGATTTACAGTTCAAAAGGGCAGAGAAAGAATTTATGATTGAAAGTTTTTGAAAGTAAACGTGCGAAGAAATGGGAGATAAGGAGTATTGTTAGGAAGATGACTGTTTAAAGCTTAGCCAGCTGAGAGAAGCATTAAGGCCATCATCTTGGTCATAGCTTTAAAGAAGAATCTTCCAGTTGCCTAATTATCTGCTTTCTGAGCATAGACAGAGGAAGAAATGTGGGGCATTAAGATTTATAAAGAAAGTTTCCCACATTATCTCCGAGTGTCAGTCTTGCCCTTCATCACACCCTCCTCTGTAACTGCTGCTCTACAGTCAGGAAATTTCAGTTTAATTGTTCCAGTGAAGAGACTGGTTTTCCTGCAGAGGCTGGGAGTGAAATTGCCTTTGCAAAAACCGTATCAGTGAGAAAATTTTGGCAGTGTGGGAGATCTGATCGAGTCAAACCCCTCTTGCCTTTAGCCTTGAAGCTGTCCTTCATTATTCCTAGGCAAAGCTAATTCTGGTAGACATTTAGTTTATCTTTTAAATGATAATACCCCTTCCCCAAAACTCAACTGCCTTTGTAATGCTAATGAGAGGCCACCAGACAAGGAGGACAGAGGCCCCTGAATTCTGCTAAGGTGTATATATAAATGATTGCCAGCTTTTATTCTGGAGATCACAGATATGCAACTTCTCCAGTTACTCCTGCAGTTAACATCACTATTGTAGAATCTGAGATTGGACTTTTGGGGTACCTTTTCAGGTTTCTTCTGCATGTCCAATACCTGTGGCCCCCCTGGACCCACCAATCCCTTCTGTGGCCCCACCCAGAAGTGACTCAGCTCAAGGGGACAGCTTCAGTTTATAATTTCATCTCCAACCCAACCAGTCAGCAGCAAACACTCATTGCCTTGACACCCTCCCCACTCCCCACAAACTACCTTTAAAATCCCCTAACCTTGGCCAGCCATGGCGGCTCACACCTGTAATCCTGGCACTTTGGGAGGGCAAGGCAGGCAGATCATTTGAGGTCAGGAGTTCCAGGCTAGCCTGGCCAACATGGTGAAACCCTGTCTCTACTAAAAATATAAAAATTAGCTGGGTGTGGTGATGCACACCTGTAGTCCCAATTACTCAAGAGGCTGAGGCTGGAGAATCACTTGAACCCCAGTGGTGGAGATGACAGTGAGCTGAGATCGTACCACTGCACTCCAGCCTGAGTGATAGAGTGAGACTCTGTCACAATAATAATTAATTAATAAACCCCTAACCTATAAGCTTTCTATGAGATTAATTTGAGTGATAACTCCATCTCCCATGTGGCATGGCTGGCCTCATGTTAATTCAATTCTTTACTTCAATGCCATGAATTGATTTTGTTTGTGCAGCAGGAAGAACCCACTTGCTGGGTACAAGAGGAATTGTATTATGTTGGAATGGTGCTGGGAGTTACTCTTCTATCATTTATCCACATTTTTCTATCTCAAGCCTCATCCTGGCTTTCAGTGTTCCCTGAGACTCTCTAGTGCTCTAATGCATAGACTTAATTTTATTATCATCCCTTTCTGGGAGTATTTAGACTTTAGCCTCCTCTGCCAGTCTCATTACTACTCTACTTTCTGTCTTTCAGCTTTCCAAAACTGGTTGGTATTTCTTATCCACTACTGTCTCTTAGTACTTCTTGAATATAATATTTTTTCTGTCTTTAACTTTTTTCATTTATTTTGTTTTAATTGTTCATGTGAGCATGAAGAGAAATGCATACAATCAACTTGCTATGATCAACTGTAAATCTAAGTACTGAAACGTCCAATGTGTCATTTAGGTATGGTAACTTCCAGCCTGTAACATGGCAAGAAGAGGCCAAAGATGGAAAGTTTTGCATTGCACTAAACAACTCTTACTTGCCTGAGAATATCCTAAGTGGATAAGCGGGCAGGGTGAAAACTAGAAGCAGGCATGTGCCCAAAGGTTGTTCTTGCTGGTAATAGGGACTGTGAGGGGCCTAAGGACAAACTCTTCACTTTGCCTTTTAGAAAACACTACTCCAAGTAATATTTCTTCATGATGATATATAAACCATAAAAAGAGATAAAACTGGGCCTATAAAATATATTATATGGGAAAGAACCAAGAGTTTCAATATTTTCTTTTTTTAATTTTATTATTATTATACTTTAAGTTTTAGGGTACATGTGCACAATGTGCAGGTTATTTACATATGTATACATATGCCATGCTGGTGTGCTGCACCCATTAACTCGTCATTTAGCATTAGGTATATCTCCTAAAGCTATCCCTCCCCGCTCCCCACAACAGTCCCCAGAGTGTGATGTTCTCCTTCCCGTGTCCATGTGTTCTCTCATTGTTCAATTCCCACCTATGAGTGAGAACATGCAGTGTTTGGTTTTTTGTTCTTGTGCTGGTTTACTGAGAATGATGATTTCCAATTTCATCCATGTCCCTACAAAGGACATGAACTCATCATTTTTTATGGCTGCATAGTATTCCATGGTGTATATGTGCCACATTTTCTTAATCCAGTCTATCGTTGTTGGACATTTAGGTTGGTTCCAAGTCTTTGCTATTGTGAATAGTGCCACTATAAACATATGTGTGCATGTGTCTTTATAGCAGCATGGTTTATAATCCTTTGGGTATATACCCAGTAATGGGATGGCTGGGTCAAATGGTATTTCTAGTTCTAGATCCCTGAGGAATCGCCACACTGACTTCCACAATGGTTGAACTAGTTTACAGTCCCACCAACAGTGTAAAAGTGTTCCTATTTCTCCACATCCTCTCCAGCACCTGTTGTTTCCTGACTTTTTAATGATTGCCATTCTAACTGGTGTGAGATGGTATCTCATTGTGGTTTTGATTTGCATTTCTCTGATGGCCAGTGATGGTGAGCATTTTTTCATGTGTTTTTTTGCTGCATAAATGTCTTCTTTTGAAAAGTGTCTGTTCATGTCCTTTGCCCACTTTTTGATGGGGTTGTTTTTTTTTTCTTGTAAATTTGTTTGAGTTCATTGTAGATTCTGGATATTAGCCCTTTGTCAGATGAGTAGGTTGTGAAAATTTTCTCCCATGTTGTAGGTTACCTGTTCACTCTGATGTAGTTTCTTTTGCTGTGCAGAAGCTCTTTAGTTTAATTAGATCCCATTTGTCAATTTTGGCTTTTGTTGCCATTGCTTTTGGTGTTTTAGACATCAAGTCCTTGCCCATACCTATGTCTTGAATGGTAATGCCTAGGTTTTCTTCTAGGGTTTTTATGGTTTTAGGTCTAATGTTTATGTCTTTAATCCATCTTGAATTAATTTTTGTATAAGGTGTAAGGAAGGGATCCAGTTTCAGCTTTCTACATATGGCTAGCCAGTAAAAAGTGATAAAGGGGATATCACCACTGATCCCACAGAAATACAAACTACCGTCAGGGAATACTACAAACACCTCTATGCAAACAAACTAGAAAATCTAGAAGAAATGGATAAATTCCTCGATACATACACCCTCCCAAGACTAAACCAGGAAGAAGTTGAATCTCTGAATAGACCAATAACAGGCTCTGAAATTGTGGCAATAATCAATAGCTTACCAACCAAAAAGAGTCCAGGACCAGATGGATTCACAGCTGAATTCTACCAGAGGTACAAGGAGGAACTGGTACCATTCCTTCTGAAACTATTCCAATCAATAGAAAAAGAGGGAATCCTCCCTAACTCATTTTATGAGGGCAGCATCATCCTGATACCAAAGCCTGGCAGAGACACAACCAGAAAAGAGAATTTTAGACCAATATCCTTGATGAACATTGATGCAAAAATCCTCAATAAAATACTGGCAAACCGAATCCAGCAGCACATCAAAAAGCTTATCCACCATGATCAAGTGGGCTTCATCCCTGGGATGCAAGGCTGGTTCAATATATGCAAATCAATAAATGTAATCCAGCATATAAACAGAATCAAAGACAAAAACCACATGATTATCTCAATAGATGCAGAAAAGGCCTTTGACAAAATTCAACAACCCTTCATGCTAAAAACTCTCAATAAATTAGGTATTGATGGGATGTATCTCAAAATAATAAGAGCTATCTATGACAAACCCACAGCCAATATCATACTGAATGGACAAAAACTGGAAGCATTCCCTTTGAAAACTGGCACAAGACAGGGATGCCTTCTCTCACCACTCCCATTCAACATAGTGTTGGAAGTTCTGGACAGGGCAGTCATGCAGGAGAAGGAAATAAAGGGTATTCAATTAGGAAAAGAGGAAGTCAAATTGTCCCTGTTTGCAGATGACCTGATTGTATATCTAGAAAACCCCATTGTCTCAGCCCAAAATCTCCTTAAGCTGATAAGCAACTTCAGCAAAGTCTCAGGATACAAAATCAATGTGCAAAAATCACAAGCATTCTTATACACCAATAACAGACAAACAGAGAGCCAAATCGTGAGTGAACTCACATTCACAATTGCTTCAAAGAGAATAAAATACCTAGGAATCCAACTTACAAGGGATGTGAAGGACCTCTTCAAGGAGAACTACAAACCACTGCTCAAAGAAATAAAAGAGGATACAAACAAATGGAAGAACATTCCATGATCATGGGTAGGAAGAATCAATATCGTGAAAATGGCCATACTCCCCAAGGTAATTTATAGATTCAATGCCATCCCCATTAAGCTACCAATGACTTTCTTCACAGAATTGGAAAAAACTACTTTAAACTTCATATGGAAGCAAAAAAGAGCCCGCATCGCCAAGTCAATCCTAAGCCAAAAGAACAAAGCTGGAGGCATCACGCTACCTGACTTCAAACTATACTACAAGGCTACAGTAACCAAAACAGCATGGTACTGGTACCAAAACAGAGATAAATAGACCAATGGAACAGAACAGAGCCCTCAGAAATAACGCTGCATATCTACAACTATCTGTTCTTTGACAAACCTGAGAAAAACAAGCAATGGGGAAAGGATTCCCTTTTTAATAAATGAATATTTTCAACAGAACACTTGAAGATGTCTCAAATGGCAAATAAAAACCCTAAAATATTAAAAAGAACAAAAACTCTAGGAGAAAAGACAACTGAGATTTAACTTAAGAATCTGATTTCCAAGGGCACCCAAAACAATAGAGATAGAAGCAAAGTATTTAAAAGAAATGTCATGAAGTGATGAAGATAATTATTTTTATAAATCAAATGCATTTACTGAGTTCCAGGCAAAGTTAGCATAAGGTATATTCTAGCACAACTTTTGAATTGCAAATGTAAATTTAGAATATTCTAAGGCTTCTAGACAGAGAGGAAATAAATGAATTGTTACCTAAAAATAATTAAAGATTAGGCTGGTTTCAAGATTCAGACCTACAATCTAGGTTCGATTATGTTAAAATGGGAAAACAGGATACAGAAATGATTATATGATTCCAAATAGGTAAGATAAAAATGTAGAAAAGTAAGTACATTGAGGGAAATTATGCCAAAGTATTCACAGTTTTCTCTGAGTGGTAGGAATTTTATTAATTTACATTCTAATCGTTTATGTTTTTTTCTTCTACTTTTCAAGTGTTCTGGAACGGTCATGCATTATTTTAATAATTGGCAAAAATACAGGTAAAAAGTAAAAGAAAAAACAAGAGAGAGAGAAAATCATTTCTCACAGTAGGATACTTCCAGGCTAAGATATATCAAATTAAAATCATAAAATTCTGAAGCCATTTCCTGAGTTCATTTATTCTTAAGCTCTGCCTATCCCTTAAAGACTTCAGTAAGCCTGTGACATTTCACTCTGGCATTAGGTGAATTTCAAAATCTTATGATAAGCTATCTAGTCCTACAACTTGAAAAAATTCTTTGGAGCATTTTGGAGTCATCGAAGCAAACTTTTTACAGAAAACACTATTTTTCTTGAAAATCCAAACTTGAAATTTCTGAAGGTGCAGTAATTTTTCAAGACAAAACACCCTCTTGGGTACAAATCATGCAACTTGCCCTGGATCCAATATGTGCAGTTTCTGCTGGAGTTCAAGTAGTGATAAAGAAACATTTTCAGCACTGGTGGGTTTATCTTTGTTTGAAGGCTAGTGTAAAAAGCATACACTTTATTTCATATATTATACAATGAAATTATAGATATAATGAGAGCTATAATCTTCAAAGGTAGAGGTTGCAGAATTAGAGCTAAATGACCAAATATAGCTCATGCTCATTCTTTGATTGGCTTGAATAATTAAAAATAAATAAATTCGTGGCCAAAATTTGAAACTCAAAAGACTGTACCTTAAAAATTCTAGACTTAGAGGCTTCTGTTGAAAAACCAGAGGATCTGTAAAAGCCAGAAGTTCTGAGCAGTTACCTGCTAGAGGTTAGTTTTCTTATTCTTTAATGTTTTTCGGGCTTCCAAAAAACCAAAAACCACTCATTTAGGTTGAATTAGTAAACTCTGTTCTAAAAAATAATGTTAATTCTAATTGACAGCTATTACTATTATGTTAAAAATGGTTACTTGTGGCCGGGTGCAGTGGCTCACGCCTGTAATCCCAGTACTTTGGGAGGCCGAGGCAGGCAGATCACGAGGTCAGGAGATCGAGACCACCCTGGCTAACATGGTGAAACCTTGTCTCTACTAAAAATACGAAAAATTTATCCGGGCGTGGTGGCAGGCGCCTGTAATCCCAGCTACTCTGGAGGCTGAGGCAGGAGAATGGCGTGAACCCGGCAGGCGGAGCTTGCACTGAGCCAGAGATTGCGCCACTGCACTCCAGCCTGTGAGACACCGCGAGACTCCATCTCAAAAAAAAAAAAAAAAAAGAAAAGGTTACTTGTGGAAGCTACCTGTTGTGGTATTTCTATGAAGAATTGCTGGCTTTTGAGTTAGACATTCTGAATTCTGTGTCAGGATGACTCTGGGGGCTTCAACACAGTTAAATAAATTTTTCCTAAAAGCAAGAAGGCCTAAAGTGGAGGATCCCCAAAATTCATCAATTCAGCAACTTAATGATGCTCTCATAGGCATAAATAATTAATATCTTCGGCTCTGCCATTCTCAGAGAATTGGTCTTATTCTCAAGCTGGTTCTCCTCCAGGATACAAAATGGCTTCCACAGCAGTTATCACATGCAGAGACTACTATTTATAAACAGAAAAGAAGAGTACTCTTCTTCCTTGAGTTTCCCTGTATAAGAGTAAGGAAAGTTGTCTGAATCCCTCCCTAGCAGATCTTTCTTAGTACCGCATAGACCATATTTCAGCCATATGTCCAATACTAAAACAAACGAGCAGGAGGGCTGACTGCTTGTGATAGACGGAGATAATTCAAATTACCCATCAGCTGAATATAGGATTGCTTTCCCTTAGCACATAGTAAATAGCACCGGGGACAAGAGGCAAAAAGAGTACATCTGCAGTCTACTCCCAGAAAGAAATGGTGTGTAGTGGGGAACTGATTTTAGATAGATAACAGTTTCTGCTACAAACTAAAGACAGGTCTCTAGCTTTGTAATGACCTTTGGCATATACTTAAACTTTCCTAATTTAAAGTTCTTAATTTATATATTAGAAATGGTAATTCATTTTTCATAGCATTATCACAAATATTAAATGGTTGAAAATATATGAAAACTTAGGTATTTCAGATATTTTTGCTTTATAAAAAATGCCAGATTATGTTTCTGAAAATAAAGAAAATGGAAAAATAAAGTCCAAAAATTTTCGAAGTTTAAAATAAAATGAAAATTTAAAAATAATTGAATTAAAAAATTATTTGTGCAAAGTTGTCTCTTAGGTGAAAGTTTACCTTATGATTTACCTTACCTAACTCAGTTTTCTCAGTGGATGAAAATGTCATTTAAAATTGGAAAGTTTATTGTCTGTTTATTATATTTCATTCTATTATTGTTTCTTCAGTGATAAGAAAAGGAGAAAAGTAGTCACAGTTAATACCTTACTGGCACAGCTGAAGCTTGGCGCAATTCACTGTATAATCCCTCTGAACGCCCCCCAACCCCCAGTACTGGATAAATGGGAATACTTGACTGTTTGATGTTCTACCAGAGAGGATACTTTGTGGCAAGGTACAATATAAAGCAGGTGCTACAACATGCTCTACTGGGCAGAATGACAAGTGATGTCTTCCCTAGAGTCATAGCAAAAGACGGATTTAGTGAATCATGCTGTATGATGGAGAATCCACACACCAGAGCTGCAGATTAAACTCTGCCTGTTGAAGTGAGAATATTTGCATTTGTGCTCTCAAGAGAGTTTTTGTCAAGTGGCAGGAGTGAGTGAAACTCTGAAGTCTGCCTGTAATACAGTCAACCACCTCATAGTCCCTATCAAGAGTACTATAAAATCAAATGAAGACCTTGGAAAAGCAACAGACTTAAGAATAAAAATCCCTCTGGCTTCTAAGACATTACTACTTTTCCCTAGAGAAAAAAATGTAGAAACCCTGCATGGTGATTCAAAGATTAACTGGGCATTCCAGAAGGTTTCAAATGTTCTTTGCATTTACATGTTTGCAAAATTATGCTTCTTGGAGATACATACCAAAGGACATCACTTGCTGACACTTTTGGTCACCTGTGGCCTCAGTGATGAGAGAATACTCATGTCAGGCCTTGAAAACAGAATAACATCAACACCAATGGCTTTAGCTTCTACTTAGTCAGGTGTGCTTCCGCAGATTCGGGATTGTGGGGAAGAAGAACAAGAAGTTGTTGGTTTGGTGAGAAGACTGATTTTATTTCTAGTTTTCTATGTAAATGTCACAGAAACATAAGAAAAGTCTTCCAATTTTTATACCTTAATTCCTTCAACTGCAAAAATGAGAATAATAAACCTGCAATCCCCATATAATTCCTACTCCAAATAACTTTTATAAACTTTAAATATTTGCATGACAATAACTTTAAAAAAAATTACCACAGGCCCATATAATTTTACAAATGAGTTCTACTAAGTCTTCAAAAATCAAAGATCCACAACATAGAAAAAAAAAATATGGACTAATATACTATTGTTAATAAATAAGACAGGAAAAATTTAAGCCAGTAAAACCATTGGCTGATTTTATTTATGAATTCAAAAGTCTTAAATGATATATTTTCAATATAATTTCAGAATATATAATACATTCATCAAGACTAAGAAGAATTTATTCCAAACATCCAAATATATTTTATTATTTTGAAACAAATATTAAGGTAATTCACCACATTAACAGATGAAAGAAAAATACAATACTACCATTCCAGTATTTACAGAAGGAAAAAAAAAAGATTGATAAATTTTAAAACCATTCATAACAATAAAAATGAATTCTAAGTAAACTAAGAATAAGAGAGCATCAAATAAGTTCACAAAAAGATATTGACCCAAACCTACAGCAACTATGCTACTAAATAGTGAACACTGAAAGTGTTCATTTAAGAACAGAAAAAAGGATATCTGTCATGTCTATGTCTAAACAGTGAGCTATAATACCTAATTAACTGAATAAGTTAATAAAAACCAAGATTAAGAATACAATAAGATCACAAAACAAAGGTAGAAAAAATCCTGGCATTTTGAGAATGATATGCTTGTCTGCATAAATTATCCTAGAAATTCACAGATATGTTATTAGAATTACTTAGAGTTCAAAAGATGAATATACAAAAATCATCTTCATTTTCATGTATTGTCAGAACTAATTAGATAATTTTTAAGAAGGTACTACCTACACAAACAATATAACTTATAATGTACCTAAGAATAATTTTAAAAAATTATAAAGCTTTATTGGAGAAGGTAAAAGATGTACAGAAAAGAAGAGCTATGGTCCTGAGTAGAACAATGCAATATCACAAAGTTTTTGATTTGTTCCTTAAACTACAAAATCAACCCAAAACTGAATCCAAAATAAGCTTTTAATGGAAATATTTAAAAATTTTAATACTACCAAGAATGGTCAAGACATACATTCATAATAGTATGATAATATAATATATTACTGTTATTCTTATTCTTTAGGGAAGGGATGGAGCTGAAACATTTGACAGTAAATTGTAGAAATCATGACCCTCCATCCCTAAAACCTTCTCTCATAACCACACCTCAAATTTTTAAAATGTAACATAGCTATATCACTGTCATGTAATATAGTTTATATTCCTATTTCACTAATTATCTTCCGAGTGTCCTTTATAGCAATGTTGCCCTCTGAACTAGGATCCAACGCAGAAGTTTACATTTAGTCATATTGTATGTTTTCTCTCCTTTGATATGTAGCATTTCCTCCCTTTTCTTTGTGTTTTATGACCTTGGTGTATTAAAAGAGTACAGGCACAATGTTTTGTAGTATTTCTCTCAATTTGGGTTTTTCTTGTTGTTTCTTTATAATTATGCTTTTGAGTTTTTGGCAGAAATATTACATATATGATATAGTATCTTTCCCAGAGTATGATATCAGGAGGCACTTAATGTCAGTTTGTTCCATGCATGGTTATATTAATCTTGATCACTTAGTTAAGGCTGTTTCTTCTAAATTTTATTGCTATAAAAGTACCTTTTAATCATTTCATAATTAGTGAGTAATCTATGGGAAAATAATTTGAACTTATGTAAATCTCTTATTTGCCAACAAACTTTAACCCCTAGGTTTTACATCCATCAATATTTATCCATGTCAATTTTTAATATGATTTTTGCAAAATCATGGTTTTATAACTATCATTTCTTCTAACTTTATTATACTTTTGTCATTTTTTTTGTATTAGTGTAGATTATTTTCTCAATATATTATAATGCATTGTAGCCATTCTCTTTTTTTACAGTTGCAAAATTAGGTTTTTAGATACTTAGATTTATTTTTTCTTATTTTTTTTAATAGAGCAGTCTTGGAGTCACAGCAAAACGGAGTGGAAAGTACAGAGATTTCCTGCAAACTTCCTGCCTCCATGTATTCATAGCCTTCCCATTATCAACATCCCTCCACCACCAAATACATTTGTTAGAATTGAAGAACCCGCACTGATATATCATTATCACCCAGAGTCCATAGTTTTACATTATGGTTCACTCTTGGTGTTGTATGTTATATGGATTTCAAAATATTTGTAATGACATGTATCTACCATTACAGTGTCATACAGAGTAATTTCACTGCCCTTAAAATCAGTGCTCAGAATTAGAGAAAACTATTTTAAAATTCATATGGAACAAAAAAAAAGAGCCCAAATAGCCAAGACAATCCTAAGCAAAAAGAACAAAGTTGGAGGCATCACACTCCCTGACTTCAAACTACACTACAAGGCTACAATAACCAAAACTATATGGTACTTGTACAAGAACAGACACAGAGACCAGTGGAACAGAATAGAGTACTTAGAAACAAGACCACACCTACAATCATCTGATCTTTGACAAACCTGACAAAAACAAGCAATGGGGAAAGGATTCTCTATTTAATAGGTGCTAGGAGAACTGACTAGCCATATGCAGAAAATTGAAACTGGATCCCTTCCCTGCACCATCTAAAAAAAATTACTCAGGATGGATTAAAGACTTAAATGTAATACCCAAAACTATGAAAAATATAGAAGAAAATCTAAATGATACCATGACAAAAACACCAAAAGCAATTACAACAAAAGCAAAAATTGACAAATGGGATCTAATTAAACTGAAGAGCAGCACAAAAAAAGACACTATCATCAGAGTGAACACGACAACCTGCAGAATGGGAGAAAATTTTTTCAAACTATCCATCTGACAAAGTCCAATATCCAAAGTCTACAGGTAGGAACTTAAACAAATTTACAGGAATGAAACTAACAACTCCATTAAAAAGTAGACAAAGGACATGAACCAACACTTCTTGAAAGAATACATACATGCTGTCAACAAATATATGAAAAAAAGCTCAACATCACTGATCACTAGAGAAATGCAAATCAAAACCACAGTGAGATACCATCTCATGCCAGTCAGAATGGCTACTATTAAAAAGTAAAAATACAACAGATGCTGGCAAGTTGCAGAGAAAAAATAATTCTTCACACTGTTGATGGGAGTGTAAATTAGATCAACCATTATGGAAGACCGTGGTGATTCCTCAAAGGCAGTAATACCATTTGACCCAGCAATCCCATTATTGGGTATATACCCAAAGGAATATAAATAATTCTATTATAAAGACACATGCATGCCTATGTTCACTGGAGCACTATTTACAATAGCAAAGACAGAGAATAAACTAAATGTCCAACAATAATTAACTGGATAAATAAAATGTGGTACATATACACCATGAAATACTATGCAGCCATAAAAAGGAACAAGATCATGTCCTTTGCAAGGACATGGATGGAGCTGGAAGCCATCATTCTCAGCAAACTAACACAAGAACAGAAAACCAGACACCACATGTTCTCACTTATAAGTGGGAGCTGAACAATGAGAAGACATGTACACATTGAGGGGAACACAGACTGGGGCCTGTTGGGAGGCCTGAAGGAGGGAGAGCATCAGGAGGAATAGCTAATGGATGCTCGGCTTAATACCTAGGTGATGGGATTATCTGTGCAACAAACCACCATGGTACACATTTACCTATGTAACAAACTACACATCCTGCACATGTATCACTGAACTGTTGAAGAAAACAAACAAAAATATTCTGTGCTCTGTTTATCTCACCCTCCCTCCTAAATCCTGGCAACCACTGATATTTTTAGTATCGCCTTTTCCAGAATGTCATATAGTTGACATCACAGGGTTTGTCACCTTTTCAGACTGGCCTTTTTCGCTTAGTTATATGCATTTAAATTTCCTCCAGTACCTTTCATGGCTTGATTGCAAATATTTTCTTCTGGTATATGACTTGTTTTGCATTTTTCCTGACAGCGTCACAGAGGAGAAATTTTTAATTTTAATGAAGATCAGTTTATTATTTTTTTCATGATCATACCTTTGTTGTCATATCTAAAAAGTCATTACCAAATTAAGGTCATCTAGGTTTTCTATGTTATCTTCCAGGACTTCTACAGTTTGCATTTTACATTTAGGTCCATGATCCATTTTGAGTTAATTTTTGGGAAAGGTGTAAGACCTGTGTCTAGATTAATATTTTTGCATGTGTATGTATAGTTATTCTAGCAGCATTAGTTGAAAAATCTATTTTAACTCTGTTGTAATTGCCTTTATTACTTTGTCAGTGATTGGTTGACTTTAATTATGTGGCTCTATTTCTGGAATATCCATCATGCTCCATTGATCCATTTGTCTATTCTTTTGCCAATACCACACTGTCTTGATTACTATGACTTTAAGAGTAAGTCTTGAAATCAATAGAGCCAGACATTCAACTTTGTTCTTCCTTTATATTGTGTTGGCTATTTGGGGTCTTTTGCCCACCTTATAAACTTTATAATCAGTCTGTTGATATGTACAAAATAACTTTCTGGGATTTTCTCGGAATTGCATTGAATTCGTAGACCAAGTTGGAAAGAACTGACATCTTAACAATATGGAATCTTTCCATCTATGAACATGAAATATTTCTCAATTTATTAGTTATTTGATTTAGTCGCAGTTTTGTAGTTTTCCTCAAATAGTTATTATACATAATTTGCTATATTTATACCTAAGTATTTCATTTTGGGGGCTGATAAGTATAAATGGCATTGTGTTCTTATATTTCAAATTCCACTTGTTTATTGCTAGTAAATAGGAAAGTGTTTGACTTTTGTATGTTAACCTTGTATCCTGTAATCTATAATCTTCCTATAATCATTTATTAGTTCCAGGAGTTTTTTGTCAATTCTTTCAGATTTTATACATAGACAGTCATGCTATCTGTGAACAAGCAGTATTACTTCTTTTCCAATTAGTACATCTGTTATTTCCTTTTTCTTATTGCATTAGAATTCCAGTATGATGTTCAAAAGCAGTAATGAGAGGAGATAACCTTCTCTTTTTCCTATTAGTGAGAAAGTTTTGAGTTTGTCACCATTAAGTATAATGTCAGCTGTAGGATATTTGTAGATACTCTTTATCTAGTTGAGAATATTCCCCTCTATTCTTAGTTTCTGTTTTCATTACGAATAGTTGTTCAATTTTTTTTTTCAAATTTTTTTCTGTATGCATTTATATGATTGTGTGTTTTTTCTTTAGCTTCTTGGTATTGTCGATTACATTAATTGATTTTTTGAATTTGAGCTAGCCTTGAATGCATACTTGGGACAAATTCCACTTAGCTGTTGTGTATAATTCTTTTTCTACATTGTTGGATTCAATTTGCTAATATTTTGTTGAGGATTTCTGCATCTATGTTCATGAGAAATATTGATCTGTAAGTTCTATTTTGCTGTAATGACTTCGTCTGCTTTTATCTTAGGGTAATGCTGGTCTCATAGAATAAGTTAGGAAGTATTATGCCTTCTTCTCTCTTCTGAAAGAGATTGTAGAGTACTGGTATACTTTTTTTCTTACTTTTTGGTGGAATTAACCAGTGAACCCATTGGGCATGTTCCTTTCTGTTTTGAAAGGGCATTTATTATTGATTCAAGTTTTTTAATAGATACAGGCCTGTATAGAGTGTCTATTTCTTCTTGTGTGAATTTTGGCATATTGTTTCTTTCAGGGAATTGGTTCATTTCATCTAAATTATGAAATTTGTGGGCATAGAGTTGTTTATAGTGTTCCTTTATTATCCTTTCAATGTACATGTGATCATGTAAGTGATGTCTTCTCTTTCATTTCTGATATAGTCATTTGTGTCATCTCTCTTTTCTATGTTAGCTAGCTTAGCTGGAGGCTAATCACTTTTGTTAATCTTTTCAAAGAAGTTTTTTGTTTCATAGTTATTCATTTTTGATGCTTAAAGTTTTACAGATTTGGTTAATGGAAGTCTCATTAAACTGGCTCCTGTGCTCTTTTTTCTTTTTCTTTCTTGAGTAATTTCTGGAACAATGAGACATTCCTGGCCCATTTCAAACTTTCCCTGAACCATTCCTAGAATCAGTCACTTTTCCTAGGCACTTTGGTTACTTTGAATAAGGAATTTTATTTGGAAACCAAGATCTAGGAGATAGATGTTCTCATTATTTTGGGGTGTTATTGCTTCTAGGCTTGAAAACGCCTTCTATATCTAAGGTTAAAAAAACTGATATCAATTTTTAAATTATTTTTTAAAACAGCAAATTAAAATTAAAAACTAGCACCACACACTTATCAAGGAGATAAATAAAATGGAAATTTTTTATATGATGGTGCAAGTGTAAGCCACTGTGAAATCAAATATAATTTTTTTAGGTAGTCACCCTAAAGATGTTCTTCCGTAAGCGCAAAAAGAAGCATCTAGAAATGTTCACATTGCATGATTGATTTTAGCCCAAATATGGAGTGTGATAAACTCTGGCTTAGTCAACATAGTCATAAAATGAAACCCTTTTTAGCAGTTAAAATTTGTGAAGTGGAAATCCACTTTTAATACATAATTCAAACATAAAATGTTGAAAAGAAAAAGTTATAAAAAAAGACACCTACAATAGGATATTATGATTTATCTAAAACATACAGCAGTGCTATTTATGGTTCATATGTATATTTGTATGTATTTCCTTTGTAAAAACATGAATTAAACTAATAAGGGCAATGGTTGCTCCAGGTTAATGGTTGCTCTGAGAGGAAAAAAAAAAAAAAGATTGGGTGGGGCTTCAGTATCTCTGAAGTTTTATTTTGTAAAATTAAAAACCAAAATATACATTTTATAGATTTTTAAAATATTTCATAATTTATACAAGTTTAAGTAATTACATACATTATATGGGATTTTTGTCTAGCAGTGTAGACATTTAGCAGAGCTATTTACATATATTATACGGGATTTTTGTCTAGCAGCATAGACATTTAGCAGAACTCTTGAGAAAAACATAGATTGGATAATCAGAGAAGTGGAAATCCAGAAACTGAGCACTGTTCCTCCTGACTGTTTTGACCTAAGTATGTCCTTTTTGCAGGACAATGTAAACTCCTTCACTTCTCCCCCAAGTCCCCCACTGCCACCCCCCTATTTTGCAGTGAGGTAGAAAAATTTGGAAGTAGAGTCTGTCTGTGAGAAGGAATTAAATCTGTAATGTGTTTTAAAATCATTTTAAGGTACAATGGAAATAATTTCACATTACCATGAAATGTATATGTAGTATTAAATCCTGAGCTAGGAAAAATCTAGAAAATATAATATTGTAAGGAGGAGGATCATTTCAACTAAATCTCCTGTTAGAAGATATTACAGGCAGCAGAACGAAGAACCAATTGTCTGAGGGAAAATTAATATTTCAGAAAATGAATCAAATGTGGCAGATCTAAAGTAGAGGCTATGAAACTACTATTGTTAGAAAAAACACAGAAGGCGGAATAAAGTACCCTGTGAAAAATAGGCCAGTTACTTTCATAGGCCATGATTATGAAATAAGAAAAAGGCAAAAGAATATTTCTCTTCCAGACCAAAAAAAAAATAATGACAAAGAAAATGGTGATTTCTCTTAGTGTGTGGGTGGACTGGCACAGTAAAAAGCCAGCAAAATTAAGAATGGTGCAGGGCTTGGAGGGGCAAGTGTATAAAATAATATAAAGAACAATAATTAAACCACAGATTAGCCATAGATTCTAACCCCATTTCTAATTATTTATTTGCCTTTAGTAAGACACTTGACTTCTCTGAGTCCCAGCTTTCTCATCTGTAAATAAGGAAGATGCACTCAATTATCTCTTGAGTATGTTCCTACCTAAGTATTTTGTGATCCTATTAAATACAAATCATTTACTCAATAGATACCATAGCTATCAAGTGCCTGCAAGGTGCAAGGTATTTTTCTAGGTGCTTTATATATACTATCCCATATCATTCTCAGGAGTAAACTGTTACAAACTTCTCATAGAAGGCTCAAAAGCTTATCAATGTTTTCTAACTTGTTCAAGGCCACTGAGCTAATTGGTGGTAGAGCTGGTATTTGAGGCTGGGTCTCAATTCCAATGTCCATGCTCTTTCATTATTCCATCTATGCTAAAGATATTGACTAAATGAAATATTTGAGAGTATGCAAATGAGATGGTGGCTAGCATAGACCAAGAATGCAAAAAGTGTTCTACTGAAATATTTTTCCATTTCCAGAATCATTTGGAAAGACAATATTTATTTTAAAAATGCAAAAAGCCCTGTGAGAACTTGGTTCTTATTTATTATAAGATTTAGTGTGAATTTACAATCTTATTTATCATAAGATTATAAGATTTAGTGTGAATTATATTAATCAGAGCTGCAGTTAACTGAGTTGTCACCATTTCTTTGAAATTTTGATTAGTTAGAGGAGGAAGAAAATAAAACATAAGGGGAAGTATGTAAACTTATATAGAATGGAAGAATTCAAATAACCTAAAAGCAGCAAAAAAGCACTTGAAAGCTTATGAGACAGAAGAGAAGAAACTTTAGGTGAAAGAAGTGCTCAAATAGGAGGAATAACAACCAAAAAATTGTACTTCTTTGAATTCTTAAAATTCCCGTATAAGCTAATGCCCACAAACACCGAATTAACACATTAAGGTCCTTTAGACAGTTGCAAAACAATTTTCCCCAGTTCAGCTTATTATTCTCTTTCTTGCACTTATCCATTCTTTAATTAAATAAATACTTCAAATATTTTCAAACTAATCTTATCTCCGTGACTAATTCTCATTTTTGTATTGAGTGAGGCTGAGGAATGGTAGGATTGGGAAAGAGAAGAGAAAAAGAAAAAGATGACGAAAGAGCAGACACATTAAATAAGATGAAATAAACAGCTACTAACTCACTTCCTTCCTTTCCTTTAGAATATTGATCCAATGAGATTTGCCGAATTTATCAAAGTGTAGGATTTTAGAATCAACCCTCCTCATCAGCCACCCAATGTCTGCTGTAACCTCTTTGGTAATATTTAGTAAATAATGACAAAGAAAGAAATGGCCTTATTCATTTGTTCTTGCTTCTTTTACTTACTAGTTAACTTACTTTTTTACTTTCCTATTTTTCTTTTTCTTGAAATAAAGGACAAATGATTCAGGTTAAATTATAGAAAGGATAAATAGAATCAATAATATTGTTCCTTAAATTTCAGTTCCTATGAAATACTTACCTTACAAGCGTACACAGAAAAATGGGTCTCTATTTTTTAAAAACAAATTTACAATGACTTCAGGATTTTTTTTTATTCAAGCAGAAAAGAACTTGGTCTCATCTATCCTAATATTTTAAGTGTAAAGTGTTTTGGGTCTAAGTGTATAAAAAAGCATTTATTCAAAGCCTGATTTAGAGCACACTCAGAAAGACTCTAATAGCTACGTTTAAATTATCAGAGGCCTTGGTGAGTCAGTTGTTTTCTGTTTCTGGATCATTTACATTTGTCTATTTGTTGGATGGTTTTCATACTGGGTTCAAGTCCAAATATCACACTTCTAAATTACATCTCAATCCATGCTTCATATAAATGGCCTGGTGGAAAGATGCAATAAAAGAGCACTTTGTAATACTGAGTCCACTCATGCCATTATAGAAAGCACAATGTCAGCACTTTCATTTCCATTATACACTCTATTTGTTCAGAAATTATATAGAGAGCCATAAAAATTTGCTTAGTTGCAAGGTATTAGCTCATCCTACGAATAAACAATTAGATAAAAAACCATAACGTGGCTAAGACAATTGATTAAGAGTAAAATTTGGTCCAACTGTGTATGTGACATGGGTTCATTGCCACTTCACAGGGATTCCTTCTGCCATAACAAGAAAGAAGCTATTAGACAAGCATTCCCAGGTGAGGAGAAATATACCTAGGTATAGACACAGATGTCTGAGGCTATTTGTTTGTTTCTTTGTCTTAGTTGGAAAACAAACAAACAAAAAATTAGAATGGGTATAAAAATTACACTTTGATGATATTTTGGTGTCATCACTGTCACCGATGTGATCAGGGGAATTCTTAACAAAATATCAGGAAAATTGCCCTGACACAGACTCCCAGACTTATAAAAAGGTCCATCTTATAGATCAAGGAGTAAAATTTCATAATTCTACGGGACAGGCATCAGTCACAGGGTTTTTTGTTTGTTTATTTGTTTGGTTTTTTAATCGATACAGCTTTACTTTGTATTTAGGACAATATTAAGTAAGAATCTAGGTACTTCTAGCCACACTGATTTCTCAACCACTGAAGGTATCTTAGTCCAAGATACTTTAACAAAATACCATAGATTTGGTGGTTTATGACGGACATTTATTTTTCATTGTTCTGGAAGCTGTAAGTCTGAGATCAGAAATAATGGCCCTCTTCAGGGTTTCTAGAAGCCGTCTTTTCACTATATCCTTACATGGCAGAGAGAGCAGTTTGTCTCTCATCCTCTTCTTACAAAGACACTAATCCCATCACGTGGCCCCACCCTCACTCACGTCTAATCTAAACCTAATTACTTCACAAAGGCTCCACCTACAATTATCATCACCTTGGAAGTTAGAGCAACATGAATTTTGAGAGGGCACAAACATTCAGTCCATAACAGAGAATAAGGTTTTCTCTTGAGGTTGATCTCTTTTAAAAGACCAAGGAAGGATTCCAGAAGCCCATTGTTTTGTGACCAGTTACTTCTGACAGGACCTGGTTTGTGTTTCTCTCTCTGTAAGTCATCATCTTACAACCAGGATGTTTGACAATGATGACACCTATTGAACTATTTTATTTTCCATTTGAATCATAGAAGGGTAATCCTTTATTCTCCTCATAAAAAAGATATTATAAAGTATCAAGTATATTGAAAAAATCTCATGACATTATATAAACATTCCATGGTTTGTTATATTCTTGAAGCCACATTGTCAGGATTTTAGTTCCCATTCTGCAACTTACTACTTAAGTGACTATGGGCAAGCTTCTTAACCTCTCCATGCCTCAGCTTCCTCATCTCTGAAATGGGGATAAAAATAGCATCTAACTCATAGGTTGTTGTGAGTGTTATGTTAACTGAGAAATGGTAATCATCAGTTGGTACCTAGAAAAATGCCTGACACATACTAACAACTAAATAATTACTAGTTTGGGAATGAAATGGCCTCAGTCTTACTGGATTGTACTCTCCTAGTGAGTGTTCTCCATATTCACATATTCACAGATGAAGAAACCTTCACACTGGTAATAGAAAAGAAATCCCCTAGTTCATGTTCCCAGATTATCCAAGTGTCTATGACACAAATGAAAAGTAAAATATAAAGAGGAAAAGGCAATTGGCTCTTCCCTCTTCTTTGGAGTCACAATTGTTAAACTTCAGTGGATAATATAAAAACAGACTATTTGCATCCTTTCAGAATTGCATCAGCTCGTTCCCACGTGTTAAATAGTCAGATCAGACATGAAAATATTTACCTTAGGTATTAGTCAATAATGTTCAATTTTTTTCCTTTTAGAAAGTTGAACAAATGCAACAAATGCACACACATTAGTGTGACATTTAGTACTTTTATTCTGGTAAAATATTTCATAAAATAGACTCTCACACAGTTATAATTCACAATAATTTACTGGCTGGGTGCAATGGCTCACACCTGTAATCCCAGAACTTTGGGAGGCTGAGGTGGACAGATCACGAGGTCGGGAGATTGAGACCATCCTGGCTAGCACGGTGAAACCCCGTCTCTACTAAAAATACAAAAAAATTATCTGGGCATGGTGGCGGGTGCCTGTAGTCCCAGCTACTCAGGAGGCTTAGGCAGGAGAATTGCTTGAATGTGGGTGGCAGAGGTTACAGTGAACCGAGATCATGCCACTGCACTCCAGCCTGGGCGACAGAGCAAGACTCCGTCTCAATAATAATAATAATAATAATAATTTATCTAGCATTTACCATTACAAAAAAAGTTAAAAAAATAAAGATGAAGTTATTTTAATCAAGTCCAGATGCATATATAGATTGATTTTGGCAAAATAGATTTTGTTCAAAAGCAAACTAGTATTTCCTTTGATTTATCTGAAATAAGGGTCATTCCACTTTCTTATAGACAATTATGAATTTTAGTAGAAATGATAATCCAAAAGCAATGTTGGTTTGACTTATATAAAAATAAAACAATAAAGCTGCTTAAATTTTCCCTTCAAACTGAAGAAACAAGCAAGATCTACTGCTCCAAATTGCCACTATTTGAAGTATCAAGAAAATGATCATACTGCATATCAGGTTCTTTTGGAGAAGTCTGTTAACACTTAAACTCAGTCATCAAATGGCTTCTCCATCACATGAGAATGTAAGCTACAAAGTAGATTTAATCTGTAAAAGGAAATGACTAATGTACAAATGTTTCTCTGGTGCTCAAGATGTGTGCTTGTTTCTGTTACTGGGTAAACTGCAATAATTGGTCTACTTCCAACAGAGTGCAGAAGAGGTGAACCAATAAATTTGTATTGACAGAGGATGGAAAATGTCAATTATCCTAGGGAAGAGAGAATGCAAAGTCCTAGGCAGAAAGAAGATGCCACAGACAGACATACACCATAGGAGATGTTTGGGAATAAAGGGAGAAGTGGAATCAAGACACAGGATACCACTGACTACTTAAGGTCCAGTCTACTGGAGAAGCTCAATTGATTAACACCCTCTATCACCAACACCCTTCCCTTAGGCCTTCATCCCTCCTGACTGCACAGTAAGGTTGCCAGTCTCCCAGCACCCTACCTGTCTCAACCTCCGTTTTGCATATTCTCTGACATATATAAACACTGAGGCTATTGTGATTGACATAAGCCAATCATATTTTAAATGGATATGAGCAGGGAAAAAAAAAGTGAACACTAGCACTTTGGGAGCCATTCCTTCTAAAATGTTCATGAAAAGATCCAAATTAAGGAGAAACATGCACAAGAGAAATGAGATCCACGTCATAAACAATGAGAAATTTTAGCTAAATCTAGAGAACATGAGATGAGATTAGAGAAAAAAGCAAATGTGTTTCCTTTGCCTAAGAACAGTCTGCATAAGAAATAACCAAAGGAGATACTGGTGGAAGCTTGTCCAATCTTTAATAAACAGGGTAAGTTTAGAGGTGAAGTCAGCTGTGGGGCAGTCAAGGGACCTGCTTCAAACTCACTGATGCTTATAGGATGGGTTCGGTTTGCTGAAGCCACACTGAGCTGCAAGCCTCTTGCTCTGATGATAAAAGGGAACCTGAAGAGATTGGCTTTCGACAAGACCAGCTGTGTCAGGTCCAAAACAGAGCTTCTGATGGTTTGGGAAAACATGAAACAGAAACTCCTCTTTGCAGAGGCAAACTTTCCGATTCTAGCTTTCATTTTCTCTTTACGCTCAGGCTGCCATATCTCTGAATTTACATAGTGAATGTTTCCAATTCAGATGAAAGTTGAAAAGAAAATAATAGATTTACTGTAATTTCAGATAGATATCCTCACCAATCCCAAAGGAACCTTATTTCTATTCCAATTTATTCATCCTTATCAGTGAGATTAATACTTTCCAGTAAATAGGGAAAAAAATCACATGTCTTTCAAAAGATAATATGTTCCAAGAAATCAGACCAAATACATCCTCTGAAATAGAGTACTGCAAAGAATAAAAGAGACATTTTCAAATGTGTAATTTGTATTTTAACAAGATTTTGAGATATTGCATCTATGAAACCAGAATAGCCCTACGCAAAAAGGTAAAGAGGTGAGGAAAATCACTCTTTCAAAAGTCTCTTTTGCTCAGCTGCTTTGTTGGAGGCACTGAGCTGAGCTCTGAAGACACTGTTGTAAATGATAAAAACACACTTCCTGCCTTTAACAATGTTTGCATTTAAATGGTAAGCTATTCCCCTAGTCAAAATTAATTAGAATTAATTGCAAGTGGTTGTAGCATTCTGGAGGTGAACTGTACCACCTCTATAACAGATGCACAGATGACAGTAGGCTGTCAACAGAATTTCTGGAATCATGGAAGACTTCCCTGAGCAAGTGACATTTAAGACAAGAAGGAAAATATGAGTTGGAATTAGCCAGGCCAAGACTTGGGGAAAGCATGAAGCAAAGAGAGGAAAAGTCAAATGGGAAGCATTACAAGTAAGAAAAATTAATGGTATGTTCAAAGAAGAAAGAGTCCAGGAGGTCAGGAGAAGAGAGTGAGGAGGAAAGATATGATAAGGCTGGAGAGGGAAGCAAGGGCTAGCTCATCCAGGGACCAGGAAGAATGCTGACGATTTTGAAATTTATCCTAGGAACATGTAAAATAGACTAATGGAGCAGAATAGAGGACCTAGAAATTCACACATGCACAGCCAATTCATTTTGACAAAGTTGTCAAGAATATACACTGGAAAAAGGATGGTCTCTTTAATAAATGGTGCTGGGAAAACTGGATATTCATACACAGAAGAATGAAATTAGATTCTCATAATTCACCATATACATAAATCAACTCAAAATAGATTAAAGACTTAAATGTAAGACCTGAAACTATGAAACTGGAGAAATGTTATGGAGCATTAATCTGCGCAAAGATTTCATGGGTAAGTCCTCAAAATCTCAGGCAACAAAAACAAAAATAGACAAATGGGATTTACATCTGGCTAAAAAGTGTCTGCATAGCAAAAACAAACAAATGAAAAAACAACAGTGTGAAGAATAAACCTGTTGAATGGGAGAAAATATTTGCAAACTATCCATTCAACAAGGAATAAATAAGAACATATAACGAACTCAACTCAGTATAAAAAAATCTGATTTAAAAATGGGAAAATACCTGAAAAGGCATTTTTCAAAAAAAACAACATACAAATTGCTAAAAGGTATATGAAAAAATGCTCCACATCACTAACAATCAGAGAAGCACAAATCAAAACCACAATAAGGTAGGATCTCATCCCAGTTAGAATAACTGTTATCAGAAGGACAATAACAAATGCTGGTCAGGATGTGAAGAAATGGGAATGCACATATACTGTGGGTGAGCATGTAAAGCAGTACAACCATTATGGAAACCAGTATGGAGGTTCCTGAAAAAACTAAAAACAGAACTACCATATGATCCAATCTGGCAATCTTACTGCTAAATGTGTGCGTGTGTGTGTGAGTGTGTGTGTGTGTGTGTGTATG
The DNA here is from genome assembly GCF_029289425.2 of Pan paniscus. Classification (NCBI taxonomy): domain Eukaryota; kingdom Metazoa; phylum Chordata; class Mammalia; order Primates; family Hominidae; genus Pan; species Pan paniscus. The sequence goes on along the minus strand of NC_073253.2, from coordinate 113,136,474 downwards.
TAAGTATAGATATATATGTATATGTATATGTAAGTGTGTATATATGTGTAAAATATATACACCTAGCAGATATATATATATAATATATATACACATATATATAACACCAGCATGTCAAAGAAATATCTGCACTCTCATGTTTATTGTAGCACCATTCACAATAGCCAAGATAAAGAATCAACCTAAGTGTCCAAAAAGAGATATATGGATAAATAAAATGTGGTATATATACACAATGGAAAATTATTCACTCATAAAGAAGAATGAAATCTTGTTATTTGCAGCAACATGGATAGAACTGGAGGTTGTTCTGTCAACTGAAATAAGCCAGGCATGGAAAGACAAATAATGCATATTCTCATTCATATGTGGGATCTAGAAAAGTTACTCTAATGGAGGTAGAGAGTGGAATGGTGGTTTCCAGGGGCTGGGAAGTGGAAAGAAATAGGAAAGATGAAGAGAAGCTGTTTAATGGGTCCACAAACACAGCTAGGTAGAAGGAACTCCTTCTGGCATCTAGTAGTTCAGTAGGAAAATTATAGTTAACAATAATTTATTGTATATTTCAAAATAGCCAGAAGAAAATAATTGTAATATTCCCCCCAAAAAAGATAAATATTTGAGATGCTGGATATTCCAATTATCCTCATTTGATCATTATACATTATACACATGTATCAAAATATGACATGTACCCCTAAAATATGTACAAATATATCAATCTTAAAAATCCAAAATTAGAATAATGGGAAAAAAACTGAAGCGCTATAAGCAAGAACATGACAAAATCAGATTTGTATTTAGAATTTCATTTTGGCAAATCTATGTATGGATAATAGATTCACAAAGATTAAGGGGATATAAAGGGAAACAAGTTAGGAAGCCGTTCAAGCAATAAAGATGAGAGTCGACAGTTACTTGATGTAGGAGGGAGACATCTAGAGAGAATGAAATCATTGGGATCTTGAAATAACTCGTGGAAATGAAAGCATTATTCCTGATGAAATCTGCGATGGAGGAAATTAATGGTAAATTGAAAAAAATACTTCAGTTATAAGTGAAGTTGTGACATCTCTTAAAATTCAGATGAAAAGACAAAAAGGATGATTATGATAAGAAACATACTAGGAGAATAGGTCTAAAAGCACACATTAGGGGATCTAAGAGATGGGAATGGCCAACTGGAACAGAAAAAAAGTACACAAATAAATAATATATAATGGTACACCCACCAAAAGTGTATTATTCAGTGATAAGAAAATAAACTTATCAAGCTGCGGCCAGGCATGGTGGCTCACTCCTGTAATCCCGGCACTTTGGGAGGCTGAGGTGGGAAGATCATTTGAAGTCAGGAGTTCAAAACCAGCCTAGCCAACATGGTGAAAGCCCATCTCTACTAAAAATACAAAAAATTAGCTGGGCGTGGTGGTGGGCCCCTGCAGTGCCAGCTACTTGGGAGGCTGAGGCAGGAGAATGGCGTGAACCCGGGAGGCAGAGGTTGGTTGCAGTGAGCTGAGCTGAGATCGTGCCACTGCACTCCAGCTTGGGCGACAGAGCAAGACTCCATCTCAAAAAAAAAAAAAAAAAGAAAGAAAAGAAAAGAAACTTATCAAGCTACAAAAAGACATGAAGGAGCTATAAACACATATCGCTAACTGAAAGAAGCTGATCTGGAGAAGACACATATTTTATGATTTCTACTATATGACATTCTGAAAAAAGAAAATCTAGAGACAGTAAAGAAGTTAGTGACTGCCAGGTTTTCAGGGGGGAGGGAGGAGGGATGAACAGGCAGAGAACAGGGCAATTTTAGGGCAGTGAAAACATTGTGTATGATACTGCAATGGTGGATACATGACATTATGTATTTATCAAAACCCATAGAACTGTGCAATGCAAAAATTAAATCCTAATGTAAACTATGAACTTTAGTTAATAACACTGTATCAAGACAAGTTCTTAGCAAATATTCAATACTAATGCAAGATGTTAATGGATAGGAGGTGAGGAAGAAGAGGTATATGGAAAGTCTCTGGGATTTCTGTGCAAATTTTTCTATAAACCTAAAACTGCTGTAAAAATAAAGTCTAATAAAACATAAGAACCCCTTTAAAAATCAAAGAAAGGCCAGCAGAATTTAAAGATAAAAATGCTTACCAAGTATCTGGCAAAACAGCTTAGCCTGAAGTTTATGACATCAAAAGAAAATAGAGCCAGACTGAAAAATGAGGTGTTTGGTAGTAATAAAGTCAGCTAAAGGAGAAACAGAAAAAGCGCACAGGAGAGGGAAAAAAAAAAAAAAAAAAGGTTACTATAGATCCTCTAGATTACCCTTTCAAATAGGCAAAAGACAAGGGAAAAAATATCCAGAACATCTTAAGGGAGAAAGTAGAGCCCATGCCACAGGTCAAAGAGGAGTGAACATAGACAGACAGCTTTTCTTGCGTCTGTTCTTTGTGACGTAATAACGTAGGATATGATAGCACGTGATATAAATGTATCTGAAAGCCAAACAGTGAATCAAATCTGTTAAGAAAAATTAGATGTTTAGGCTAGATGAAAGTGGAATAAAAAGAGGTGATACCCAGAAGACACAAATATGTACTACATGAATGAGGACTCTCACAAATGGCTCATCTCCACGGGCTGACAGATCTTGTTAGAATTTGCTGCACATCAGCCATGAACTAATACATTCTGCAGCTCAGGGGTAAAACTAACAAAACCTTACTCCTTCTTGCCTTCTTCTAAAATAATCTATTTTAAGTGGATACACAAATATTTCTTTACAACCAGTTATCCCTCAGAGGTTGAGCTATGCCATTCTTTCCTAGGAATAACCCTTTTACCTATTTATTTATCTAAGATTGAATATTTTTCAGGCCTTTGAGTGTTTCGCACAGTATCTTCTTATGCTGTCCATAGTGGTATTTGACAGTAAGAGGGACTGGAAAATTCAAAGTGCTAGACTATCTTTGCAATACATTGGCTGGATCAAGAGAACTGGGAATCTTTCACTATCAATCTGTGAAAGAATCACAATATGAGACAACATTGGTGATAGTGCTGAGTCTCACCTTTCCCTCATCACATACTAAAAATCAGTTATTTATGAGAAAATTTGGGAGGATTAACTACTACCTGAAATGCTAAGAGTGTGTTCTCCTCTGAGACTTTCTATGTAACCACCCTTCTTTTTGAGACGGAGTCTTCCTCTGTTGCCCAGGCTGGAATGCAATGGCATGATCTCAGCTCACTGCAACCTCAGCCTCCTGGGTTCAAGCGATTTTCCTGCCTCAGCCTCCTGAGTAGCTGGGATTATAGGTGCACACCATCACGTCTGGCTAATTTTTGTATTTTCGGTAGAGACGAGGTTTCACCATGTTGGTCAGGATGGTCTCAAACTCCTGACCTCAGGTAATCCACCCACCTAGGCCTCCCACAGTGCTGGGATTACAGGCGTGAGCCACTGTGCCAAGCCATAACCACCCCTCTTAATGCATCTATATTAACAGTTATGAGAACATAAGCTCATAATACAGAGGAAGAGAAAGGAGAATCCCCTTGAAAATAGAGGTATAGCAAGCAAATGGATTTATCTTTATGCTGTTATTTCACATGTGACAAAAACACAAATTTGCATAGACCTAGTTTTTCTTGGCTGAGTGGTCATTTTTCATTGTGAGTAAGTAAGAAAACACAGGCATTTTCTATTCCTAATAGGGGATCTGCATCAGTTAATATCACCATAAAGGCAATTTTAAGGCAGAAACAGGATCTGGGTAAATTTAACGAGTGAATGTACTTTACAACAAAACTAAAATAGAGGTCAATAAATCCCCTAACAACAATTCCCCACTTATGTACATTAGGCTAAGTTCAGCACATATAACATGATTTTTATATAATTGTTTCTGAGAGGTGGAGAAAATAATAAGGATAATACAAGGACACCTGTAGCATTGCACAAAAATTCTCCTTGATGAAGCAAGGCCAAACAGAAGGATCATGGAGGACTGGTGCAGAGTGAATCTTGAGTCTACCTTGAATTTACAGTAAATAGGAAAGAGGGAGACAGATACAAAAAACTTTAGATTGAGTGTTAAATCATGTAGGCTTTGAATCTCTGACACTAAAACTGGAATGATTGGCCAGGCACTGTGGCTCACAACTGTAATCCCAGCACTTTGGGAGGCCGAGGCAGGCAGATCACGAGGTCAGGAGATCGAGACCATCCTGGCTAACATGATGAAACCCCATCTCTACTAAAAAATACAAAAAATTAGCTGGGCATGTGGAATGTGCCTGTAGTCCCAGCTACTCGGGAGGCTGAGGCAGGAGAATGGCGTGAACCTGGGAGGCAGAGCTTACAGTGAGCAGAGATTGTACCACTGCACTCCAGCTGGGCGACAGAGAGAGACTCCTCCGTCTCAAAACAAACAAACAAACAAACTAGAATGATTTACTGAATTTTAGCTAAGTACTAATTATAGTACAAATACTAGCCTCATCGAACTATTTCACAAGTTGTGTCAAATAATTAAAATATACATGATGGTTCTTAATTCATTTGAGTAACACAGAAAGACATCTAATCCAATTTCAAAGAATAGATGATTCATAAAGTGACCCTTGTAAATATAAGAATTTAACATATAACAAATAAGACCTGTGACTTCCAGTCAACTGCCAATCATTGGCCCAGTCAACTGTGGGCAGAGGAGTAAGTCATATGGCATTAAAGACGTTGACCTGTGATTTAAAAAATTGTCTAGACTGGCCAGGAATCTCTGAGGTGTTTTGGAGTGGAGCTGCCTGTACTGGCTTATGATTAAAAATCCAATTAACTGTGTCTTTGGAGAGGATTCAATCTGTGATCATTTCACTACTTCTACTGCTCCCATTGCTCCCACAACTGGCATACTGGCTTCCCACAATGGCATTAGAGAAGAGGAATAATAATGACTACTGAAAATACTAAAGGAATGGATCACCCTAGCATTGCTCTTCTACCCAGAAGGTCATTTGAATGACTATTTACCATGGGGAAAAAAACATTCCTTTGTGAAGCTTGGCTGTGAGGCTACTGAGAGGCTACCCACTGTCTTGCATATGTTTATAATAAGGTTCATCATGCTAGATAATATATCTAGTTTGTTATATGAAGCCCTTTAATATATTAGTTTAGAATTGCATAAATTTATTTGATCATAAACATTAAACAATTTAAAATAATATTAAACATGCTTATTGCAAGACTTATCAGAACCTTCAGTATAAGAAAGTGCATTGTGGGTCTCCAAGAAGTAAACAGAGTATGCAGTGTTTCTGCACTATGTGACTATGCCACATGTTGCCAGACGGTGCAGCATATGTTCCTTCCAAGCAGCATATTGCCAGACTAATTTTCGGTATTTCACATTTTAGAAAGCGCTATATTTGAACAACCTACTGCTGTAGTACCAACTAAGACAGTAGAACAAGACTAACTGGAAGAAATTCAAGAACAAGACAAACTAATGGAAGAAATTCTTCCATTTTCTCATTGATAGCCAAAGAAGATGAGTAAAATTAGAGTCAGAAAAATATAAATTTGGGATCAAATAATCTTCCTTTGGATTTTCCTGCTTTGGGTAAGTTTATCTTATTTGAAAAAAAGTTTTCTTATTTAAAGCAGTTAATGGGTAATAGGAATCACAAAGCTTAATTGTTGTAGTAATAAATCAATTTGTTCCAAAGCAAATTCAAAACATGTACTCAATGATATTATTACTCTACACAATGTCCTCAAATAAATGCTGGGGTTTTTACTGTTGTTTGTTTTTCCCAGTGAAGAGAAGGTGGCAGCCAGCACTGGACAATTGACTGGCAGAATGTCCCTTGTTTTGCTTTAATGAATAGCTAAGAATGACCTTGATAAATGTATCAAAACATTGGCCTGGATATATATAGCTCCCCATTGTTTACATTGCAAATGTATGGCATAAAACAGTTGCTTCTAAAGAGTTTTAAAACTCTTCATTTTCTTAAGTAGGTAAATATATCTCTCATAATTTTGTTCACTTTAACTATTTGCATGGGTACTCTCTCCCTGCTTTTTGGACAAAAAAGAAAAGGTATTTGAATTATTCTAAGTTAATAAGGTATCCTGTAAATCCAGACAGCCTCCGGATCTGAAAGAAGCAGCAAGAACTTGTGAGGAAATGGCTAATTTTAAACTACCCAATGCATGTGGATGTTTCCAGTTATACCTGAATACTTAAATAAAAATTCCCAGAGGTCTTTGGGCATGCACGTTTTTGATCCTGCAAAAACTGATAACTTGACTCAGAATAAAAAATCCATATCTATAAATGCCAGTTTTCAGAATATTCTAATATTATAATTGGGCAGAATCCTTTAAAAATGCATGGAAAAAAAGAACTCTTCTGTTCAAGGAAAACAAATGTCACCATTTCTTTAGAGGGTTACAACTCTCTGGCTCCCTAAATTTACCCAAATAGAGTCTACCAAAATATTTATGCATAGACACAGGCTTAGGTAAAGAAGATTAACTGCTCTAATGGGTTAAAAGAACTCTCCAGGTCAAAAGTTTTATCTGAAAAAACTACACATATTTTTATGAAACTTTAAGGACTTTCACAATAGTTGGTTAAATATACAATAAATAAACTCTTACCACCAAAAACATGTTTCTCATAAAGCAGATGTAAAAAAAAAACTGCAGAGAACTAATCTATTTTCATCTGTGTGTATTTTCTGTAAGACTTTTAAAAGATATGTTCATTGCTCTTAGTCAACATAATTATAAAAGAAGAAAAATAGAGCATATTCTTTAAGTCTTTATGAAATAATATTCCTAAAGGAGTGGTTCATTGCATGTTTAATTCTATGTCATAATTAAATTACATAAGCAAAAGTATGCATTGACTTTATGAAAGTAAAAAATAATAATTGTTGTCAAAGACATAATGGATGAGATAATTAAAGAGATGATTTTACACAGGCTATTGCAATAGGGAGAATTGTTACTAATGAGGAAAACTTTTTTTCAAGGCAGAAAATTGGGGTTTTATGAAAGAGGAGAGCCATGAGGAAGGGCACACACAGGTGGGTCTTAGAATATGCAAGGGTAAAGTGGCCCTTTCTGGTAATTTCTCAGAAAAAAAAAAGGAAGATAGATTTCAGAGCATAAAAGGTAGAAAAATTTCTCAACCATTATTGTTTTCTGGGAATACAAGGCTCAAGTAAAGTTCAACATTGTTACTGCCACTTATTTCAAACCTTTAAAACTTTTGCTAATATATTTATACACACAGTCTCAAAATTCTTTAAAATAGTATTTCTCATTTTATACTTGCATAGATGTATGTAGTCGGGAGTAATTTGGATTAGCATCCTAGCCTGTTATGGTGAAAATTCAACTGGGTATGAGAGAGTAACAGATGATTTTCTTATCTTCCTCAATATCCTTAAAAACTCTAGCTCATAGCAATGAAACAGCCACTTTCTACATTCTACTTTCTCTCAGGTCATGAGGAAAACAAAATTAACAATTTTGATTTTTAATGAAAGGGAAAAAGTCATCATCAGATGTTTAAGAAGCTTTGAAATGACACACTAGTCTGACTGGGCTGCTAGACACAGAAGAATAGGTGGGGGATGGAGGAACAGGATTTCAGGCTTTGTTCTCTGCCTCCTTACACTGGAAAGTAAGCAACATGAAGACAGAAATTCTTATCCATTTTTATTTATTATCAATTCCTGGACACTCAGTAAAGTTGATGTATGGCACTTAAATATTAGTTGAGCAAAATAAATGACATAAATTAAAGAGTACCACCACTGGGTCAACATGATAAGTATTATGCAAATTCTCATCTCATCTCAAACTCAAATTTTATGTAGACTCAATAAAAAAAAGTTGAGTCACAAAAGTGGCATTTGTGGAAAAATAAAAACTATATATTCTTTCTATCAAATACAATGTACTCTAGTAAAAATATCTTACATCTTCAGGGATTTGTATTTTTTATGTACTTTAAATTTCCTCAGAGAATATTATAAGACACATGCACTAAAAATATTCAACACTGCATTTCTTAGGACCATTTTCACTAATAATTCAGAATTCTCAGTAGAATGTCTTAGATGAGAAATATCTCTGGGAAATTATAAATGCAAAGTTTGGCTTCCTTTAAGGAACCAGTGGCCTTGCTCTTACATGAATGTGATGATTATTTACTTAATCATATACCTCTTTTTGCTTTGGCTTCTAGGCAGCTTAAAGGCAAATTTGAAACCTCTTACAGTAAAAATATTGGTATATTTATGTTTTTCAAAGTTAATACATTAGTAAGTGCTATCTTTTAGGGCACACATCTTTTGTCAGGCACAGGGCAAAGCAACTTAACAAAATCACCTCACTGTTTTTTATCCTGAATGAAAAGCTTTATGTTGAATACAAGGTAAGATTATTATCAGGATAGATGAGAAAGGGATGTTGCCCATGTTCATACAGCTAGTACACAGTAAAGCTATAATTCGAACTATGATCTCTAATTGTCCAATTCTGTGTTCAGGAATGTACTCTCCTTTCCTAAACTGTCTTCTTTCCCTGCTTGTCTTAGTTTTACTTATATTATGCATTCTTTAGTTCTGTTTAAGTTTTCTTTAATCACACTTACATTGTGTGTTTGTTCAAGCTGTGTCCAATCCTCTGTAAAATGAAGTGGAGAATAAACATATACCACATATTAACATAGCAATATGAAACATAAAACAACCATGAACGAAATGCCTAATGAGCAGCTAAGAACTTCATGTACTATTTCCACCATAAAACTTCTTCTCCATTATGCATTGAATGTGTCTCCCTGCCTGCCTTCTGCTAAAAAAGACATGTTGAAGTCCTAACTCCTAGTATATCAGAATGAGAACCTATTTGGACATAGGGTCATTGCAGATGCAATTAGTTAAAATTAGGTCATACTGGAGTAGGGCTGCTAATCCAATATGACTGGTGTCACAAGATGAGACACAGAAAGACACACAAAGACACACAGAGAGAAGATGTGAAGAGACAAAGAAGAATGCTGTGTGTTGACAGCAACAGAGATTGGAGTGATGCCTCTACAAGCCAAGGGCTGACAAGAATTGCAGCAAGACTAGAAGCTAAGAGAAAGGCATAGAACAGATTCTCCCCTAAAACTAGTCCTTCAGAGAGAGCATTACCTTGATTTTGGACTTCTAGCCTCCAGTACCTTGTAAGAATAAATTTCAGTTGTTTTTAGCCACTCCGGTTTTGGTACTTTATTATGGCAGTCCTAGAAACTAATACAGTCTCCAAAAATGCTGCTGGAAGGCAGATCAAATTCCTAGCTAACAAGAAGCAGCCCAGCTAAAGTCACTTTGGTACTAGTGAGAAAAACTGAAGGCAGTGCTTCTATATAATTGTAAGCATTTCTGACAGATGCTTACTGATATTGAATAAGACCAAAAAAAGGAAACATTTGGAGTTAGGAGTGGATAACTATCTCATTAAGCCATGACTGTTGAGAGAAGTTGAGTGGCTCTGGTACTGGTTATTATGCAGATCGTGCACAAATAACATAGCACAGTTTTCATGAATATCATTTTGGCTCATTACAGAATTCAACTCTTTGCAGTTTACTGAGTTTTAAAGAAAATTTTTGAAATTGCCCAATTAAGTAACAATTGAATGGAGTGTTAAAATTAATCATCTCAATTTATCGCCTTAAAAACGTATCAATGGACCTTTATTTTCCCAACACAGCCTGTGAATCACACTGTCTTTTTCAGTCTTTATCTCCATTCAACATGTTTCAGGGCAGAGTGTTCAACCTCACAAAAATACCTTGTTAAATTTGTTTTAAAAACATTTATGGATGCTTCAAATGAATTGGAAAAATAACTGAAAATCTGCAACTATTAGTGAATCGTCTTACTTGATTCTGACTTTACAACACAGGAGTAGTCCCTAAATGCAGGAGGCAAAAGCAAACACTGGATCAAGGCCCTGATCTTCAAGCAGCCAGAAGGCAGGGGTAGCAAAGAATAATGAACATCTTTCTAACCAAATGAACCTTGTATTACTTATCCTTAGCTTCAGAATATTCCAATCAGTGCTTCACTGCAACAGAAATGACTCTGTATTATTTTCAAATAAGGTATTAATGATTGCATGGTAATGATTATTCAATGAGAAAATGTGTTCTAAGGAGGATATAAATAAAGGTTATGGTGAGGAAGCCACAGCACCTTTACAGCAACAGGCTTTGATTCCTCAGAACAAGACATATGATAGATGTGTTGTCTTACTGTTTTAAGAAGGTTGAAGTTTGCAGTAGAAGTCTGATCATCTTTCAGTGTCTTGTTAAATCCTACTGTTGGTGCTTGTCCATTATTGAACAGTCTCCAGCCTTTGCGGAAGGAAAAGGAAAACAAACACACACAACAAAACAGTATTCTAAGGTGCTTTCCACAGAGCTTACGTAAAGATAGAATCACGACATTTTATGCTATATCAGTAACTTTTCCTACTTCAATAAAAATTTTATCTCAGATTTTGTTTGTATTAGCTAAAATTTATCAAAATTATCAAGTTTATGCTAGTTATCTTCACAGTCTATGAAGAAAATTATTGTGAGGGGTTTGTTAGTTTGTGAACAAGGAGAAGCTTCACATTTCTCTGTATTTACACTTAGCTTATCAGAAGCTGATGCCATTTTTGGCCTCCTATCCCTTATGTGGTTGCCAGCTACTTCCTTCATCTCATAATTCTAGATTATATTATGTTTTTTTTGCATATGCATCATTGGTAGCTCCAATTAACTACAAATTTTCTAAAAAATATTTCTGTATTTTTCTGTGCCAATGATTATTTTTGATATACTATACTGATAGTAATTTGTTTTAAAAAGAATTCAACCATCTGATCTTTGACAAACCTGACAAAAACAACCAATGGGGAAAGGATTCCCTATTTAATAAATGGCACTGGGAAAACTGGCTAGCCATATGCAGAAAGCTGAAACTGGACCCCTTCCTTACACCTTATACAAAAATTAACTCAAGTTGGATTAAATACTTAAACATAAGACCTAAAGCCATAAAAACCCTAAAAGAAAACCTAGGCAATACCATCCAGGACAAAGGCATGGGCAAAGACTTCATTACTAAAACACCAAAAGCAATGGCAACAGAAGCCAAAATTGACAAATGGGATCTAAGAAAACTAAAGAGCACAGCAAAGGAAGCTATCATCAGAGTAAACAGGCAACCTACAATATGGGAGAAATTTTTTTCAATCTCTCCATCTGACAAAAGGCTAATATCCAGAATCTACAAAGTACTTAAACAAATTTACAAGAAAAAAACAAACAACCTCGTCAAAAAGTGGGTGAAGGATATGAACAGACACTTCTCAAAAGAATACATTTATGAGGCCAACAAACATGAAGAAAATCTCATCATCACTGGTCATTAGAGAAATGCAAATCAAAACCACAATGAGGTACCATATCACACCAGTTAGAATGGCAATCATTAAAAAGTCAAGAAACAACAGATGCTGGAGAGGATGTGGAAAAACAGGAATGCTTTTACGCTGTTGGTGGGAATGTAAACTAGTTTAACCATTGCGGAAGACAGTGTGGTGATTCCTCAAGGATCTAGAACTAGAAATACCATTTGACCCAGCAATCCCATTACTGGGTATATACCCAAAGGATTATAAATCACTCTACTATAAAGACACATGCACACATATGTTTATTGCAGCACTATTCACAATAGCAAAGACTTGGAACCCACCCAAATCCCCATCAATGATAGACTGGATAAAGAAAATATGGCAGGTATACACCATGGAATACTATGCAGCTGTGAAAAAGGATGAGTTCACGTCCTTTGTAGGGACATGGATGAAGCTGGAAACCATCATGCTCAGCAGACTAACACCAGAACAGAAAACCAAACACTGTATGTTCTCACTTATAAGTGGGAGTTGAACAATGAGAACACATAGACACAGGGAGGGGAACATCACACACTGGGGCCTGTTGGGGATCGGGGGCTAGGGGAGGGATAGCATTAGGAGAAATACCTAATGTAGCTGATGGGTTGTTGGGTGCAGCAAACCACCGTGACACATGTATACCTATGTAACAAACCTGCCCGTTCTGCACATGTACCCCAGAATTTAAAGTATAATTTTTTAAAAAAGAAACAAATCTGATTTCAATTTTTATTTTAATATTTAAAAAAAGATATGAATTGATATCCAAAGTTGATGGTTCATATAACTTTATTTTGTAAAAACCCACTAAAATATATTTTGTAAATATAATTTGAATGAATCCTTTTCATTAAAAGTTTATCTTTTAGTGTTAATAAAAGCTTCTAACATTTTATATTCTATACCACTTGTAGGAAATAAGTAATGATACTATATAAACAGTATCAGCATCATTTTAAAAGGTACCAATTTTATAACTATAACAATGTAAGTTACCACAAAGATTAACAGAATTTAGAAACATATGTAAAAAGAATAGAAATTTAGTTTATATATTGAACACAAATGAGAATTGTGTTTTTTCTTTTCACAAATCTAATTAAGTATAATTGGATCTGTGAAACCAAAGTTTTAGATGCTGAAAATATAGCTTCTGTAAGTACAAAGCTAACCTAATTGTGAAAGCTAGATATAAATTAACGAGTTTTTCCAAGTTCTAGAGAGCAACTTTTATATCTCAACAACTGAAGAGTTAGATGAACTAATATACGAACTTTGTTCTTAATAATTACTTATGTAAATCTCTTCTCAGCCAGTTATTCAGTTCCTAGAATTACACCTACTGGTAACTGTCTTGTTTCATTGAATTAAACAGAACTCTTTCTCAAAGGAGTTTGGAAATTTGCTCTGAGATTCTATATGGAGATTGAGGAAGTATAATTATTCATCTCTCTGTACATATTTCAATCCAGAACACACTGGCTTCAACCTTGTGCCCAGCACTGTGCAGATATTGGAACTATCAGAAGTAAAGATGACAAGATACTTTGACCTGAACATGGTGATTGAAGAAAGAAATTTTGCTCCCTTAAAAAGAAATCATTGAAAAAATCTCCTAGCATGTAAACGTTTATGAACAAAACAAATCAAATAATGGTGGCTTAGTGAAACACACACAATCCTTTTTACTTTTTAGATTTGCTCCAGTGACACAGTGGTTTTCAGACTGCTGGGACTGGAAAACAAAACCTTTTTAAAAAGTTTTTGTTATTTTGGTGCTATTTTTACATAAACACATTTTCAATGTAATTGAATGGGTCAAGGGGAAAGAGGAGAATTGCAAGAGGAAAATAATTTATTTTATAAGTCTGCTAGCCCCATGAGTTATGCATACTTTGTATATTCTTCTCAAAAAGTCATCTAACAGGTATTACCCCATTTTACTTATCAGAAACCTGTAGCATTAGAGGTTAAATAACTTTACCAAAGTGATTCAACTGATTTATGAAGAAACAAAGACTTGAGACTACATATGCCTGTTCCAAAGCCCATCTGAGGTAGAAGACCATCAACACTTTTTCTAAGCACCCAAAATAACCCTGCTGATCAAAATAGAATGTAGCAGAGAAGCCTCTTTATATCAGTAGGTGGTGATGAAAGTGATCTCTAGTTGCCCTCACTGCTCATTAGCATAAAGATACTCCCACCGACACCATGACGTTCTACAAATGCCACAGCAATGACCTAGGAGTCACCTTATATGCTTCTAGGAACTTCCTCGCCCCTTTTCTAGAAAATTCTGAGTGACCTGCCCCTTAATTAGCATATAATTTAGAGTAGGTATCAATATAGTCAGGCAGCAATTCACAGTGGGGGAGGCTGCTGCAGCTGCTGCTCCTCCTCTGAACTGCTGCTGTTGCTGTAAGCTCCTGCTGCTTCTCAGAACTGCCATTGCTGCTTTGCTGAGCTGCTCTGCCCATGTGGTAGTCCTGCTTTGCCTATGGAGAGTCATTTTGGTTTATATGGCTACTCTAGGCTCCTCTGCCTATGGGTTAGCCTTGTTCTGTCTATGGAGCAGCCATTTTGATATATACTATTGCTCTGATAAACTTGCTTTCATTGTCCGCCCACTTTTGAATTCTTTCCTTAGTGAAGCCTAGAACTCTCCTGGGCTAAGCCCCATTTTGGGGGCACCCCTGCACCACATCCTCTTGTCACTACACTATGTTCTCATCTACGTAGTTGAAAAATGGAAACAATCAATAAGCTCACCAGTTTTGTTGTTAAAGGATACCAAGTAGTTTAACTTTTTTTCTACTGAAGTGATACACATACTGTATATAGCTTTTTGAAAGGCAATATTTACACAATATCAAAGTTAATGTGGAAAAAATGTAGGCCACACAAATGAGAACAGATTATTTATTCAGAGCCTATTATAAAATGGGGATAGCACCATTATTTGCATTTGTTGGAGACTACAAGGCACGCAGGGGAATGGGAAAGTATGATAGTGAAAACATTAGAAGGCTTCAGGTATACTACAATTGGAGGTTATTGAAATGGGCATGGTGGAAGCAAGCTTACTAAGGTGGAAAATCTTATGTGATAGGTTCTAGGAGCATATTTGGCTTTCTCTGGTTTGTTCTGAGTTGGAAGCTGGTAGTCATTGACCAAGCCCTGACCATTCTGCAGAAATGGTAGTTTGGCTTCCTTGGCTGGTTGCTGCAGAAACCATGGGTCAGAGACCTATTGTCATAAATGCTCCAGACATTGTTCATTTGTATAAGCAATTTCTCAGAATTAACGACTTAAAAATATTATTTCTTAGAATTCAAAAACAGGTATTTAATGCTATGATTATACTCTGCAATTCTAACAGCATGCACAATGGGATACATTTCTTGCTGTATTTTGTCACTCGATTTATTGTTCCAGGCTTATGTCAGACTTTCTAACCTTTCCCTTCTTTGCAAATTTCCAGCTCTGAGTGTTCTACCAGCATCACTTAATTGCTAACCCCTCTTCCCATTTTTTTTTTCTGAGAAAAAGAGATGCAATTAGAAAACATATGAAATTTCCTGATACTTTCTCTAACCACTTGCCTGCAAATGTTGCTATGCAATTCTCTTATTCTGGATGAATTGTTCCTGCTCACATTGAAGGCCAACGCTGCTTCTCCCCTCTCACCTACTCAAGAACTTCTCGCCACCAACTCCCCCTATTTCTCCCATCCAATTTTCCGTCTCTGCTGTATCAGTCTCAGCAGCATACTTAGGTATTTGACCTCAAAACAGTCCTCTTTAGACATTGCATTCCGCTTCAGTAGCCCCACTTCTAAGCTCCTTACTAGAGCAAATTACTTAAAAAATGTTTTTCTTCCTGTTTCTAAAACCTTACCATCCACATTTTCATCAACCTACTCTATTTGATTTTTACTAATGAACCTTCACTTTTGAGATTACGTGGTGAAAAGGACACTATGTTTTTGACATATAGACTGATGGGAAGTTCGTTCTTTCAGAATGGGAGCAGGAAAAAATAGAGAGCCAGATGCATTAAAAAATCAGGCTCATTATAAAGGTTTTCTCTTTTCATTAATTAGTTAATTCTGATTTTTATTCAAATATATACTTAGAGTCTAAAAACATACATCAGGGAGACTATTTGAACAGGGTGTACCTTTCTGATATCTTGGAAGAGTGTGGAGTTTAATTTTTTAAATGTACTGTCTCTGAAATATGAAGAACATTTCTGACAAGTTTTCAAGGTGGAAAGCACTAAAGTGTGAGAAAGCACTCTAAAGTGTAGAGAAGGTAACTGTTATATTCCCTGGGGCTTAACATCTTATTATGATTCATTTTCCATATAAATGGGCTTTTAAAAAGATTAAGATCCAGAAGATAATTATTATTCATTCAAACATCATAATAATTTCATCTGTTGAATTCCCTAATAATAATGTCCTCCAAATACTTACTGCCTTTTAATATATAACTCAAGTGTTCTTCAATTAAAAGTGGATTACTGGGGTAGCTGACCGATACAATATTATATACAAAAATCAAAAATGTTACTTCTACTTTGTCCTGGCTCTGAGTTCAGTACTTTGATACTCCACCTGAATGGACAACATTAGGAGTTGAGGAAAATGTGGTCAGGCTTTCACCAAGAACACGTTTTTAAAAAATTAGTAGACTTTATTATTTATAGCAATTTTAGTTTACAGAAAAATTGATTGGCAAGTACAGAGAGTTCTCACATGCTTTCTCTCCGAATCCACGTACAGCTTTTCTTACCATTACATCTTGTATTGGGTATGGTACACTTGTCACAATTGATGAACTGATAGTGATACCTCATGATAAACTCAAGTCCATAGTATACATTAGGGTTCACTCTTTGTGTCGTGCAGTTCTATCAATTTTAGCAAATTTTAATGACATGTATCCATCATTACTGTATCAGACAGAATAGTTTTACTGCCCTAAATGTTTCTTGTTCTTCACCTATTTGTCCCTCCTTCACTTCTACTGAACCTCTGGAAGACACTGATGCTTTTACCATTACCACAGTTTTGTCTTTTCCAGAACATAATATGATTAGAACCATACAGTATGTACTTTCTCAGATTGCCTTCTTTCTTTAGCATTATGCTTTTTAAGATTCACCCATATCTTTAGGTAGCTTGATAGTTTATTTCCTGAAATCATTGTATAATATTTCATTGTATGAAAATACCACAATTTGTTTACTCATTCATCTATTGAAGGACATCTTGGTTGTCTCCAAGTTTTGGCAATTACTAACAAACCTGCCATAAACATTCATGTTTAGGTTTTTGTATAAACATAAGTTTTCTATTCTTTTGAGTAAACACCAAAGAGCATGACTGCTGGAATATACGATATGAATATATTTAGTTTCTAAGAAACTGCCAACATGTCTTCCAAAGTAGCTGCACCATTTTTCATCCTTATCAGCAATGAATCAGAGTTCCTGCTGCTGCACCTTCTTGCCAGCATTTAATGTTGTCACTGTTTTGAACTCCAGCCATTCTACTAAGTGTGCAGTGGTGTCTCATTGTTGTTTAAATGTGAAATTCCCTGATGATATATGGTGTTGTACTTCATCTCACATGCTTATTTGCCATCTGTGTATCTTCCTTGGCAAAGCACATACTTTTAGTGAATGCTTACTGTGTATCAGGCACTGCATTATATGTCAGAATCATTTATCAATCTTTCACATAGGAAAATATATACTTAATTTACTATGTAGTTTTTTAAGTCAATTTACTTTCTGAGACAGTGATAGGTAAGCCAATGGCAAAAGCTACGTTTTCCATGAGGAAATTTACCACAAATCCACAGTTACATGAGTAAAATTCTATAAAATCACATGGATTTTTTTTCTTCCTAAAACAGCTTTCTCCACTAAAAAAAAAATATATATATGCATATGCTAGACATTTGTAAGAAGTGTGTCATACTCAATACATGTCTATCATATGATACAACAATTTCACTCTTGGAATATACCCAACAAGAATGTATGTATGTATGTATAGATAGATAGATATGTGGTGTACATGTATATGTACACAAAAAGGCATGTAAAATACTCATAACGGCATTAACAATTGCAAAACAACGGAAACAACCAAAGTCTAGTACCAACAGACTAAGTAATTTGTGATGTACTCATTCATATGTTGAAATGCAAAAAGAAAAAAAAGCAACAGCACATTGAACAAACAGATCATTACTACAAGCAACAACTTGGTTAACTCTCACAATCATAATGTTAAAAAACAGAAGCCAGGCAAAAAGGAGCACAAGCTAGTACTTCAATGTATATGAACTTCAAAATGAGACAAAGTGATGCATAGTGCTGGAAGTCAGGACAGCAGCTCCCTCTGGAACTGGAATACCTTTGGGGTGTGAGGCATGTGAGCAGGATGGGACATGGGAGGGACTTGTGAGATTCCATCTCTTATCTCAGGAGCTCTTTATATGGTTATGTTCACTTTATTAAAAATCTTTGAGTTGTATAATTGTGATTTGTGGCATCTTGTACATACTGTATTTCAATGAAATGTTAACTCTAAAAAAACAGAGATACTATATTAAAATTTTGAACTCTCTTTAGTTCTTATATCACTTGATAATAAAAATTTATACATTAAATAAAAATATATACCTGGAGGTTATAATTAATACTGAAAAAGAGTAAAATCTTGAGTCTAGCTATTTTTGTATAGTCCTATAATTGAAGAAAGTTTAAAATAGAATAAGAAAACATATAAACATGAATATATTCTGCATAGTTTATGTGTATGTACATTTTTCATATCTTAGTTTTCCTTATTGTGCTATTTAATCATACTTTTGAATCCTAATATATCTATGCACACACACACAAACACGCAAATTTGGTTATCAGTTTGCAACAAAGTCCCATGAATATTAAGTTGGTGTTATTATGCAATTTTCATCCTAGGGAGGATATTACAGGTAGGGATCCCTTCAGGATATAGTTGTGTTTTTTCCTTTCTCCCAGATGTGTTCCGAAAATTTAATGACTGGCCATGTTGAAACTAACTGAAGGCTATGAAGTGTGACTGGATTAGACAGTTTGCAAGCAAAGTACATAAAATGTGGTTGCAGAATTCCATAGTGCTGGTCTCATTCATAGAGGACTCAGCCAAAAGAGCCTCATATTTTACTATTACTGAAATGTTTCTATGTATATATATAGATAGATATGAAATATATATATGAAATGTATATATATATATTTAATTTTCTGCTCCACTGTTTCTTATAGATAATAATGATGTGATGATGACGGTGCTGGTGGTGGTGCTGATGATATCTAAATCTTACTAAACATGTGCTGAAATATATATATATATATATACGTTTCCATATGTTTTATATATACATTTCCATATACACATATATATATATATATAGAGAGAGAGAGAGAGAGTGTGTGTGTTGTACGTATTTACAGGATACAACCGATATTTTGATACAAGGGTACAATGTGTAATGATTTGTAATAAATCAAAGTAATTGGGGTATCCACTGCCTCAAACATTTGTCATTTGTGCTGGAAACATTCCAAATCTTCTCATTATTTTGAAATATACAATAAATTATTCTTAACTATAATCACTCTGTTATGCTATCAGACACTAATACTTATTCCTTCTAACTGTATTTTTGCACATTAATCAACTCCTTTTTATTCCTCCTTCTCACTACCCTGCCCAATCTGCTAAACATCATTCTATTCTCTACTTCCATGAGATCAATTTTTTTTAGCTCCCACATATGAGTGAGAACATGTGATATTTGTCTTTTTGTGTCTGGCTTATTTCACTTAACATAATGTCCTACAGTTTCATTCATATTGCTGTAAATGACAAGATTTCATTCTTTTTTATGGCTGAATGCTATTCCATTGGGTATATATACCACATTTTAAAGATCCATTCATCTGTTCATAGACACTTAGGTTGATTCCATAACTTGGCTATTGTGAATAGCGTGCCATAAACACGGGAGTGCAGATGTTTCTTCAATATACTGATTTCATTTCTTTTGGATATATACTGAACAGTGGGGTTGTTGGATCCTATGACAGTTCTAATTTTAGGTTTTTGAGGAAATGCCATACTGTTTTCCATAATGACTCCACTAATTTACATTCCCACCAATAGTGTGCCATCACTAAAATCTGAAGCTAGTCTCCTCTTACGAGTATTTTAAAGAACAATTGTTTAAAGCAATCTAAAGACTCCATTTAACTTACCAATTAATAGGTACCTTCAGGCTGTATGTGGTGGCTCATGCCTGTAATCCCAGCACTTTGCGAGGCTGAGGCAGATGGATCACGAGGTCAGGAGTTCACCAGCCTGGCCAACATGGTGAAACCCTGTCTCTATTAAAAATACAAAAAATTAGCCAGGCATGTTGGTAGGTGCCTGTAATCCCAGCCACTTGGCAGGTTGAGGCAGGAGAATCATTTGAACCCAGAAGGCAGAGGTTGCAGTGAGCCGAGATTGTCGTGCCACCACATTCTCGCCTGGGTGACAGAGTGAGGCTCTGTCTCAAAAAAAAAAAAAAAAAAAAGGTACTTTCATTTATAAGTACCACCCACTGCTCTCCATTCAGCTATGTTCACATCCTACTTTAGTTTCTTATATCACTAAGCTAAAACAGATTGTATTCATGTTCTTCTCAAGCCTAGATAGCAGTGTTGAAAGTAAACATTTGATTTCCTAGAGAAAAAAAAAAAAAAGCAGAAGGCAGGGAGAAACTTGAGTCAGAAAGTGAAATATTAGACCATCTGGTGAACACTGAAAATTAAGAATTAACTTAAATGAAACTGGAGTATAAAGGTCAATAAAAGTAACAGGAAGAGTAAGAATTTGTACTTATTGTTAATCTACAGTCCATTGATCATTAAGCTCCCACAAATCACATGACTATTTGAAAATCTTCTAAAAGTGAAATATTCAAATTGCCTTTCTGAGTAAGGATGCTGATCATCTGGGACAGTCTGATCCAATCTTATCAGTTTGGAAATCTGTGGCAAAGATCACTGATGCATCAAATAGGCTTGGGGATTATAATCCAATAAGACATGTCTGTAATACACAATACTAGGCACAAATATCCTACAACTCTCATTTCAAAAAGTAATCTTTATAATGTTTTATTATTGCATTTAAAAATATGATTAGATAAGATTTAAACTATAATCATATTTAAACATATAAAATATGTTTATCTTATATATGTGTATATATTTAGATCAAAGACATGTGTCACCAAATCACATATATGTCACATATGTGCTTTCCACTTCTAAGAGCTACTTGTTGAACCTACCTAAGATGTAGAAAAATATTTTTAAAAAATTCTTCTTGTGTATCACTTAAATTGCAGGCCAGGCTTTCTAAATTCACTGAATATGCTAATCTGATATGTGGGTCTTTGGGCAATGAATTCACTATTCTCAAGGCTTTTAGAAATGCATGGTTAGCCAATAAACCAGCTTCAATAAGAGATTCTCTGGAACTTTATTTATCAGAGAGATATTCTAAGTATTTCTAAAACATATCCAAGCATTCATGCATGTGCATAAGCAAACACATATTCTCACTCAATGTGTGCATATTTTAAAAAGACACACCAAATTAGATGTACAGGACACTTGGAACAGACTATTACTTAGATCTTTATAAAGAATATCTTTATCAATATTGAACAATGATAGTCTTGATGTTTATTTAATTTTCTCCTCCACTGTTCCTTATACATGATGATGATGATGGTGATGATGATGATGATGGTGGTGGTGGTGGTGGTGGTGATGATATCTAAATCTTACTAACCATGTGTTGAAATTCTTCTTGGCTTTTTTTCCCATGCAATATGTCATTTAATTCTCTCAATAATTCCTAGAGATTTGTATCATTTTCCAGAGGAGAAAATTGCACCTAGCAATATTAAATGCCAACTACATTTACACAGCTAGTAAATATACATAGCTAGTAAGACACGTACCCTTTGGTATATGCTGATTATTCAGTAAATATTTGTGAAACAAATGAATAGTGAATAAAGTCTGATGTAGATAACTGAATAGCAATTTTGCTGCACAAAGTTAAACGTACAGCCTTCCCAACTACTCAGTCACTACCTGAAGTTTTTCCGGAGCAATTCAAGATACTGCAAAATCCATTAAAAATGGTGTGATTTTTACTTTAGTTTGGTTTTGTTTTATCTCAATGCCATAGATACACTGACACGCTTTATATTCTACTAGTTCTTCTAGTTGCATGTTTTGCTTAAGCTATATACTTTAAAAATATTTATGAGTACATCAAGAAGTCCAGCTTTAGAAACTTGATTTGAGAAGAACACTCAGGTAGGGCTAAGGTTGTGAACAGGGAATGAGAGTATATGCCTATAAGCACATGAGATAGAGTGCTTATGAATGTTTCAAATGTAACTACCTACCAAAATGTATTGAAAATAGAAAAATATCAGGTTGAGTCTATGGCCTGCTTTATGTAAAACTAAATATGTTAACCAGTTAAATAAATTAGGCTCAACAAAACACCAGTTAATACACTGTAAGAAATAATCTTGTTCTGGCAATGAATAAACTAGATGATATATGAAGTCTGATCTCCTTCACCTCTAATTTCTGATATTTTATGAGTCACTGTCATTTTTTTCTCCAGTTCAAGAAAAAATGAACACAATAACCATTCTCTGTCTTGCTTCAGCCTGTAATGCAAAACAGGTATCGCAAAACTTACAGGTATGTAGGGACTTATAGGGAAATACACTCACAGTTTATTGAGGAAAGACTATATTTATTCTCCTTCAGTTTCCTCTTTTTGCATTTCACATTTTTCACAGTCCAAGGAAATGGCAAGAGAATTACACCCAGATTTGTATTTAGAATGTCTGAATCAATTGAAGGCAATTTAAAGTTAGACTGACCAACAACATCACACTGAAGGGAGACAGACTGCTTGCAATCTAACTTCTGCTATTTGGTATTATTACACTACAATGGTATCTCTTACTCTAGAATAATATTTCTCAAACTTTAGCACACATCAGAATTGACCAGAAGGCTTGTAAAAACACAGATCATTGAGCCCCACTCCCAAAGTTTCTGATTCAGTAGGGCTAGAATGGGGCCCCAGAATTTTCATTTCTGGTAGGTTCCCCTGTGATGCTAATGCTACTGGTTTCAGGACTACACTTTGAGACCTTGGTAACCACTGAGCTAGAAGTAGTTCCTGGATGACAGAAACTATGTCTATATTCTATTGCAAATAAATGATTCTCTACTGAGAGTGGTTTTTAATGTTGACTTACTAGCAAGTTGTATTTCTAAGAATTGTGAGCAGAAAAAAGTCACTATCTTTACTTCAACTCTGAATATCATAGTATTGATGACCATATGTTAAATAAGTTACCTTCAAATGAAAAATAAGTTACATACTACTATTAGGAAGTGAAAAGTAGGAAGAGCATTTCTACCATGTTGGCATGAGATGAGGTTTGGGAAGGGGAAGTGGGTGGTGGTTTTGTATTTAGCAACCATATGAAAAAATTGTAGAACTAGCTTTTTTTTTCTGTAATATCTGTGAGGAAAGTAGCTAACTCACTAAACAAACATAAAAAGTGCAAGGAGTTCAAAGATAAATGTAATAGGTAAAAAACAAGTAAGTGAGAATGTTCTAGGAAGGAAAATTATGATAGAAAAAATATTAAATTAGGTGAAAGATTCTGCTAGAATACAGAATATGTTGAATTGTTCAACAGAAATTGGTTAACAGAATAAGAAATGGTTTATCAGGGAATCTACTCGTAAGCAGAGAATCTGAGGTTCTCACTATGAATATAATTAAATAATTAGGTGCTAAACTGTTAAACTTGACTAGGCGTGTATATTTTAGCTCCAGAATCCCAGATCCCATGTGATGGATTCTTTAATGAAAAAAGGTAGAAAATAAGATCCTCGTAAATGCATTCAGAAAACAGAAACAAGGGGTCATTAGTTATGAAATTTCATCACACGAATGGTACAGAAATATATTTTATTAAACATGCAAGTGGAGAAGCAGTCTAACTATATAGATTAAAGGGAAAGGATAAGTGTAAAAGCTATCTTCTCAACTGGAAAGGGTCCTATGTCTACTGAGGGAACTAGGAAAGCAGGAGTAGGAGCTCTGTGTGAGAAAGATTTGATGAGTCTCCTGATAGATTTTCACCAGTGGATGCAGGTTGCTACAGAATAGGCTTAATAAATATAATTCTTCATATGGGAATATATCAAAATAAAATAATGCTGCATTTTCTATGAAACTTTCCTCTTGAAAATATTTATTCTGAATTTATCAATATTTTACATATAATTTCTGATTTAAGGAAAATGTAGGAGATAAAGGAACAAATTCAATGGCATTGAGAGGAACCAATCTGAGAAACCTAGAAGTTAAGACATTCTATAAGACTAACAGTTAGGCTTCTTCAAAAAAGTCATGAAAAGCAGGTATTGTTTTAAATTTAAAGAAACTTAGGAGCAATAA
Source organism: Pan paniscus (assembly GCF_029289425.2). Lineage (NCBI taxonomy): Eukaryota > Metazoa > Chordata > Mammalia > Primates > Hominidae > Pan > Pan paniscus. The sequence continues at coordinate 113,112,304 of NC_073253.2, read as the reverse complement.
AAAATGAATATAACATAGTGTCCTTAACTGGCTTCTATTTTGAACAAACCAATGTTTTGATCCAATCAAGAGGTTGAATATGGAATAGATGTTAGATGATAATAGAGAATTATTGTTAGATGTGATCAAGGTGTTGGGTGGTATTTAACATAATGTCTTTATTTATATTAGTGATTCCAGTACTGAAGTAGATACTGTGAATGCCATTAGTTTTATAATTTACTATAAAATTACTTTAGCAAAAAATAGATGAAGCAAAGTTTCCAAATGTTAACAATTGTTAAATCTAATGAGTACATTGGTGTTTTATGTATATATACATATTTTTGAATGTTTACAAATTTTATAATAAAAAGTAAAGCTACAGAAGAAAAACAGAATTATTGCCTAATGTATGGAGCAATAAATACTGTTTAAAAATCATATTACTTGATACATTTTGTTTTTAATATGATACATTGTTAGATATTGTTTGCATTTATTTTGTGCAGTCACTGCCCCCTCCCTCAATAGTTTTATAATAAAAAACATAAAAGGAGGGAAAGAAGGAAGGCAGGCAGGCAGACAGGATTATATTAGATCACATGCAGGTAAAGTTTTTCATAGTTAAAACTGGGCTTTCCTTGACAGACTATAGGAAAATGTACATATTTGCTCCAAACATCAGAAAACTTGTGGAAGCCAAGCATTTCCTGAGCACAATCTAAGATTTCAGAGACTTCCTAGTAATACATAATTACTACACTAAGAAATTCATCACGGCATTTCTTTTGATACATTTCATGGAATACTATATTGTGGCTGTTGATGTTGTTGCTGCTGATTACTAATTATTGCTTTTTAAAATTTTTGTTGGTCAAAAAATGTGAAGAAATGATTGTTTAAACAAATTTAAATAGGCAAATTTAATTGTGGAACTTTTCAAACCCTTTAGTATGCTATAGGATAAAGTGCTTTCCAAATTCTTCTCAGAATAAAATTTTCGATATAATAACATCTTAAGAAAGTTGTGTTCCGTATAACATTTTGAGAAAACCAGCTTCAGATTACTGTTCCAGTCCAGGAAGCATAAAATGAAAACTATCTTAGTCTTGACCCTCTATAAAGTAAACCCCTGAGAAAAAGGGTTGCTTCTTGGTTACTTCATTGTGAGAAGTGATCAAAAGGAATACAAATTAAAAAGTAGCTATTGTGAAAATGATAGGAAGGAAAAAAACAGGATCCAAAGATTCACTGAGTAGATCTCTGCCATGGGCAACTGGAAACTGATGGTTCTTGCAGTCCTTTAAGAAACCATGCAGTAAGTCTTTCCAAATTGTCCACAGGAGAGACTTAAGTGGGAAGAATTTATCCACCTGATCCTGCAGTCCTCAACTAAATAAGAGTTGCCCCCAAGTTAACTTGCACATATTTGGAAGTTCATACCTATATGTGAACAGCTTTGCAGATTCCTGCAGGTATTATGCATCACACAGTTTTGGCAAGACAATGGCTTAGAAGATGTGGGACAGAGCTCAAAACAGATCCCAGTTAAGCAGTGAGTAGGCACTGACACTGGACCGGGGCTGGAGACTTGAGCTCAATGGAACACCAGAGAAGAGCCTATAAAGGGAAAATAGTTTCTAACTTCTGTTTCCAATTGTGTCCAAGACATGAATGTGAAGAAAGGGGATAGGAGGGGAACACAGATAAAATACATCAAGTAAACCATAATAGTTTTTTTTTTTTTTTTAAGTATCCTTGGAGACAGGTGAATAAACAGGACCAAGTGAGCTGAACCTATGAAATCTTGCTGGAATGAAAAATAAGCCAGACCTCTCTCATGGCATTCTCTTCTTGCGCTTGTGGGGATATGTGTATTGTTCCTCAGCCTTCTGATAAAGCACCACCATTCTAATTCTCCTGCTCCTACAGCACAAAGGCAGCAAGGCTTTTATAAAACTAAACAATCCTAGCTGACAATTAGGTGAATGGTGCTCACAGAGTTGATAGCAGCAGTGCTTCTAGATTCACTGACACAGTATATTTCCTTTGTGCATTGTCATCAGAAGAGCCTATCATCTCAGTCCCTCTAATGATCTCTTTCATCATTTTGTCATCTTCTTATTGGTGTCCAAGATTTTAGATCCATTATCCAGTCATCTTGCTTCCTACTATCAGGCTACAGGCTCCTGCTAATCCTGTCATCTTGTTCACCCTTCATCTTCATGGTTTGCACTATTATTAAGCATTTGCCCTTGGGGCCACATGTCCAGGGGTCTTGTCTCTGTTATAGGATAGTGAATCATCTGGAACCAGGGATAAGACTACTCTAAATTGTGCTTATGCTATTTTAATCTCTGATTGTGAAAGCTTCTGGTTACACACTGGATAGATAACAACCAGGTAGTCATCCTGGTAGTCTCAGCCTAAATAAATTCTCAAGAGAAACACATTAAAGTGTTTTATATTCTCATTAGCTTTCTCAGAAAAAATTTCTGATTGATAGGAGACAAATGGACTCATCTTGGTCGCTTTTCTTCCGTCCTTCACCTTCAAACCTTCACTTCAAGGTCAAAAAGTATTTCCATCATTTGGAAAAATAGAATAGAATGTAGGGATATAAACTCCAAATTAGTTGCTGATGAAAGCGTATTTTCTCCCTATATGCATTTTATTCTGCAAGTTTAAAATCTGAATTTGTAAATTGAGTTCATTCAAGCTTAAACCAGATTTGAGCTTGAAAATCTCATAGCATTTGGTTTTGCTTATAAATGGTGCCTGACACTTCTCAAATTCAATTAGCTTCAATTCTTACAAAGTCATATTATAAGCAAAACTCGGATCTATAAGCCCATTTCAAAATTGTGCAAATATAGTTTAGTGTGTGAAATTTTATTTTTCCTTTTTTAAATTGTCACTGAATTTCATGGAATAGATTAGTTCATTTCTTATCATGAATATTGCATTACTGAAAATTTGAGAGACTGAAGGGTTTTGTTTGATCCTTATTAGTTTTTGCACTCTTTAATGACTTCATTTCAATGCTGAAATCAGGGAAAATATGATTAAGGTTTTTGTTGTTTTTTTTGTTGGTTTTGTCTTATGTAAGCTAGAAATGCCTTAGTAAGTAGGCCTGTGTCTGGCAAAACAAAAGTCTGTGGAGAGATTTTCTCATTTACCTTTTTTCACTTAGTTTCACAACGGGTATTTAGAATAAATATGGTAAGCAAACATATAACATATACACTAACGGCCAGGATTAGAGCTATCCATTCTTTGTGAATTATTATCTTTAAATGTCTTTTTCCTAAAACAAACATGGTACTTGTGCAACAGCTGACTGTAAGAAAAATAAAGAGGAAAGCAAAAAGAGGAACTAAGTAGCAAAATATTCTATTTGGAGTAATGGGCAAAGAAACAAGAAACAAGAGAACTTACTGATGTTCTCTTTATCAATGGTAAAGGAGAAAAGAAACACAGCTATGGTCCAGAGAGAAAGCAGAAGGGATTTTATAGCCAACAAAATCACAAGGTATCTTTTGGTTTTTCACAGCAGCCTTTCAATACTCCTTTCTGTCTATGTCCATGCCATCCATCAGTTCTTAAAGCATTCAGCTCATTTGGTGACAAGGAATGAGATAAAACTCAAACATAAATTTTGTTTCATATGTGGACAAAATATTCAGTTTGTGGGCAAAGTCTGAGTGAGTCTAGCCATGGTATGGATATTTGGAACAGAGGTTGCTCTCCTAATTTTGGTTCTTCTGTGGATGGTATTTTTAAAAGTTAATTCACTTCCCCGGGCCTAAGTTTCCTCATTTGTGAAAGTAAGGCTTGCCTGATTATCAGTGAATCAGACACATGCACACACCATACTCGTACATGTATATTATAAACCCAGCTATGGATAAAATGTCATAGTCTCATTTTTAATATTGCAATATCTCATAAACCAGGATTCTATCATTGCAGAGCCCATAGACTTATCATGTAAGAGCAATATAGTGTCCCTATCTAAGGACGAGAACAAAAACACAAGTCAAAAAGAGAAGTTTATACTGATTATATGGGCAACAAGAAGTGAGGAACAATAAAATCTGAATTCCAGAGACAGGAATTCTCCCCTGAGCACCCTTCCCTAGTTTTAGATGATGTCTCAGATACTGACCCCAGGAACCAATAGAGGAAACTTGTGCAGTCAAATATTTCAGTCTGAAAAGAAAAGGTCTTGAGAATGATAATCATGTACCAAGGAAGAATACATTACTGTTTTTGGAAAAGAATAAAGTCGATTTACCCTTGTGTATGTGTCTGTGTGGTACCCTGGAAGAAAAACGGTAGCTGAGGGGATTCTGATCAATAGAGGATTCTTTCTTTAGATGACAGAAATAATAGCATTTTTTTTGCTAAGCTGGTAGGCATGATCTGGTAGAGAGGAAGAAAAAAATGATTCAGGAAAGAAGGATTTGTGGAGTGAAAAAGGTAACAAACGGTGTATCTAGTGTGCAAGTGGGGGGGTTTTCCTCAGACAGGAACACAGCAAATTAATCCAAACAAACAGAGGAAAGGAAAAACATACAGATGGAATTGAGTGGGGATGATGAAGTAGTTGATACTTGTGGAAAGACTAGGATTCTTATTTTTCCAGGTTTCTTCTCATAAAAGGAGCTAAGCTATGTGATGAGAGTGAGGAAAGCATTGAGAGTACCTGAGAACACAAAACATCAGTATGAAAACATCATCTAGGAGAGTGGAGGAGATTGACTAGGGATATTTAGGAAGGTTGCTACACAGTAATAAAGACCCACTTAAGATTAATAACCATGAATTTGAAATGAGACAATACCAGCACTGTTTTGTGGGTTTTATTTTTCCAGCTTGTTGCAGTTGCGTGGAACCAAAATTGGATGCTTCCTAGACAAATACAATGAAAGGAATATGGGTAAGAAATTTGACTTTTATATAAGAAACTAATTATAATGAAGAGTTATAGAATTTAAAGAGTTTAAGGAAATAACTCAATGTATAGACTGCACTAATAATTCTTGGTGTCAAGGAGTCGATAAAGTAGGCCAAAAAAAAGATAAACTGAAAAACTCATATGTAATTGGCAGCAAGTGGGGGTGCTTAAAATTGAGACTATCAAACCTGCAGTTACAGGTTATATAATTGTGTAGATCATGACCAAGAGAAAGGAGTATAATTAGGAGGATCCCAGTGATTAAAAATCTTCAAGGTTTAAGTAGAAGTGATGTGTGTGATGGAAGGGTATTGCTGGAACATATTGTCTGGTAATACCGAACATAAGCAGCTGAAGATCTTTTAGAAGGAGTAAAGATAGTCTGGAAAAGGTAATGAGCAAGGAGAATACCTCTTCTACTTCAGGCTCCAGACTATGAGAAATATGAAAGAACAAAAGAAGCACCTTTTAAGGAGGCTTCAAGGGAAAGGGTTAATTCAGAGAAGTTGGGTTTTCATTAGAGCAAGAGGAGAAGGAAACATTGAGGTTATTGAGTTTACTGAAAACTGTTGTTGGCTTTTGGAGAGTACAGCAGAAAGGTTGAAAGAGTTAGGGAAAAGAAGAAAATAAGAGTCAGGAAAAAAAAAAGCTATATTTGGTGCCTTATGTAGATTAGAATCCAGAGTATAATGGAATACCTGGAAGCCTTGAGCTTCTTGTGACCAATGACCTTATATCTGAAGACATAATTAGTGGTTAGTTGTAATGACCTCAAAGCAGATAGTTGTCTTGCGACCTGAGAGTTAGGGATGGTATGTACGAGAATAAGTGCTTTTAATCAGTTTTATATCATGAAGTACTTTTCATTAAATATGCTATGACATCATTGTAATGGATGAATAGTTGAGTGTACTCATGACATCATTGTAATGAATAAATAGGATGAATTCCATAGTATAGATACAAAGTAATTTCATTAGTTAATTCAGAAAGAATTTATTAAGTGCCTAACAGGTGCTGGTCATTAAGTTAAGTGCTAGGCATACAGCAAAGGTCAGACACATCAGATACGATCTCTGTCTCCATTGAACTTAAAAATACAGCAGAGGAGAAAGATATTGAACATGGAATGAGAGAGGAGAGAGCATTCCTAAATTACTGTGGATACCTAAGACTGCTGGGCATGGGCTAGAGGGTGGTGAGAGATGAAAAATGAAGAAGAGTTTACTAGGTGAAGAGATAACATCACATTGATCGAGAAAATAAACAGCACATTAGGGGAAAAACCTTTAGGACAGAAAGGTTGAGAGCACAGTGGACAGTGACATAAAGCAGAAGCAGTTACAGGAACAGAGCCCACCGCTCGGTCAAGATGCATTTGGGTTTATTTCCCAGCTCTTAAGACACGTTAGTAGTTGTCACATTTTTCTCATATTTAACACGGTTGTTATTTATGACAATGACTATCCCTTAGGAAAAACTTTGCCCCAGATATATGATTTCTTTTTGGATATTTTCCTTGGTATTGGTAAGAAAAGTACATATAAACATTTTAACCGAATTTTAAAAGTTGCCAAAGTATACTTTTTTCAATAATTAATTCCCCTCGCTTTCCGTAAGAGTTGATCAGTCTTTTGTTCCCTGATAGATGAAATCTGACATCCCATTGTATTTCCTTAACTCTTTGTGAGATTGAGCATTTTGTTTTCACTTAAATTAGTCAACTATATTTTCTCTGTACTTAACTGCTTATTGCCTGTCTTTTGACCATTTTCCTGTTAAAAATTTTAAAAATCAATAATTGATTTTGAGAATTTTTCCTTATTAGTAGTATTGGTTCTTTATATTTTGCTAATTTTTCCTGGTTGGTCTTTTTCTTAACTTTTATACTGTGTTTTTTTAAAATACAGAATTGTGTTCATGTTTTACATTTTAGATTTTATGGTCAAAGTTTTCTGACAGTCTTAATGACATATTTTATATTTTATATCATAGTTAGGAAAGTTTTTCCCCTTGTAAGATATTTTTAGTATATTTGTGAGCTCTTGGTTTTTGTTTTATATTCTTTTATTTTTCATTGACAATTTATCCATCTGTAATTGGTGAATGGAGTTTCAGCAAGAAATAGCCAAAGATGTCCCCAGGATTTTGAACACAGGTGATTACAAGGACAAAGATACCATCACCAAATAGAAAACATGTGGAAGGAAGTGCCAAGGAGTAAGCCAGGGTAGAAAAAACTTTGTTTTGGGGGCTGGAAAGTTAAACTCAACTTACACCTCCAAAAAACAAGTAAAATTATAATTGCTTTATAGGATTTTTGTGACTACGTTTGTAAAGTACAAAACATGTTAACTATTTTCATTATTAATTTAGCAGAACAAAATATCTGTCTCTGAGATACTAGCAAAAATTATCCATTAATATCATAATTTTATTATTTTGTATATTGTTGCCATTTGACCTATTAACAAAGTTATGACTAGCCGGCTACAATGGCTTATGCCTATAATCCCAGCTAGCTGGGAGGTTGAGGCGAGAAGACAGCTCAAAGTTACAAGTTTGAGACCAGTCTCGGTAACAGAGTGAGACCGCTGCTCTAAAAATAAAATAAGAAAATTTTCAAAAGTTCATGAGAAAAATACATGGCTTTGTTTAGATAAGAACTTGATAGATGAAATTAATTAGAAGTCAAAATGCTCTCCCCAAAAATACCCACAGAAAGGAGTTCAGCTAAGATATCAGTTGCATAAACTCACAGCATAAGTAGCTTCTAGGATAAGGTAGGAAGACCACTGGTATGAGTCTGTAAATTATAAAGAAACAAATTTCTCCCCTGCCCTCTATTAAAAGTATGCTGGAGATATGTCCCAGAAAATGTCTGTGATACATCATAGCTGGTTGTAATCTAAGCTATATTTAAGGTAATCGGTTCTGAAAGGAGATAAAATAGAAATTCATAAAGCCTTTCACAAAAAATATCAAGTTGGTAATTGTAGTTATTAATTCATATCCAAATTGTCTGTCTGGACTTTTGTAGATCTATTCTATTTCCATATTTGAAAGTACAATAGCCCTCATTTTCATATGATAATGTTCATTTCCATATTGTTCCATGTTCACTGAGTCAGGAAGTAAATATATTTGGATAAGATATGGGATAATGTGCATTCAGATAATAATGGAAAGCCAATATCTCAACACCATGATCAATAAAAATTGAAACTGATGGGAAAAACTGCTGTGCTTGATTAAATATTGACATAAATATTTTAGTAATGGAAACTTTGAAATGTCCTTTCTCTCCTTGAATTCATTAAGCCCCCAGAGAAGCTTTACAGACTCATTATCTTACTTCATGTTGGGCTTTTCATCTATGAACCTCAAAGAGTAAAAAAATGAAATTTAATGACTTTTGAGGTCACGGTGCTTTTTACGCCTACAGTGTTATACAAAAGACTTACCTCATCAAGTTGACTTTTACCTGCAATTTGTTTCCCGAACTTGCAAATTTTAAGACCTACAGAGCTCTTTATTGAAATAAGGTACACATACAAAAAGTGCACAAATCGTAGAGACAGCTCAGTATCATCACAAATTGAACACACTTGTGAAAGTTCACCCACTCAAAGAACTAAAACATTACCAACACCTCAGAACTTCACTTTCTTTAAACATGAAAAGAACCCTGCCTCTCTCTCTCTTTTCTTCCCACCCATCCTTTCTTCTTTCAATTATTTTTAGTCTAAACTAAACCACAATCTTCATATTCATTAAATCTGCTTCAATCAGGCCATACATGCATAAACCTCAGAGAAAAGCATCCTGATATTTTGAGTTAGGGGAACATAATTATTTACAATTTCTATAAAATCCTATCTCCTATTGGGCTACTGAATTTATTTTTTAGGAGGTATAAAATTCTTCATCAATGGATGTGTTTAAATAGATATATTTCTAATCATTAGGCAGTTTGTCCTTGAGCTTATGTCTCTATAATTTTCAATAAACAATGCTAATATTATATTATGTAACACAGAAATATTTAATTCGCATTTCAACATATCTTTAAACATTTGTGTTGGGTTTCAATTTCAAAATCATAACTCTTAGATGAGGGTCAATCCTTGAGTTCTTTGACAGATTCAGGGTAGACGTTAAGCCTGCGGGGCTACTTCACTTATCTTCTCAAATATCCTACTGCATAAATACTTATTCTTAAACTTACATGTGAATATACTTTATATCAGGAGTCCCCAGCCCCCAGACAAGGGACCGGCACTTGTCCATAGCCTGTTAGGAACCTGGCCACACAGCAGTAGGTGAGAGGCAGGAGAATATTAGGGATTGAGCTCTACCTCAGGTCAGATCAGCAGGGGCAGTATGTTCTCATAGGAGCACAAACCCTACTATGAACTGCGCATGCAATGGATCTAGATGGCACACTCCTTATGAGAATCTAATGCCTGATGATCTGAGGTGGAATAGTTTCATCCCGAAATTACCTACCTGACCCCATCTGTAGAAAAATTGTCTTGCATGAAGTGGGTCCCTGGTTCAATGAAATGGGTCCCTGCCAAAAGTTTGAGGAGTGCTGCTTTATATTACATATTAATTTTTATCTAAGTCCCCAATGAGTAACAACTTCAGTTAATGCTCATCTGTCTTCAACATAGGCAGTTAGATAAATAACTGTATTTGGTTTACATAAATAAGCCTTTTAAGAAATTTCTGATTGCAAAAAGTTATAGATGAACTAAAGTTATGCTCTTTATTCACTTTTGCTGACAATTGGTTCTCACTTTCCTGAAGTTGTTTTATATAGTTTCCATATTTGTTTTTATAATTTATCAATAAATGTTTATACTAATAAGATATTAATAATTATGTATACCTTTTTGAAACTTGAGTTAATTTAATATAAAGTTCTGGCAGTTATGTATGTGTAACTTATTCATTTTAATGTCTCTACTAACATTTCATCATGCTACTAAACCACAATTTTTTCATTTCCCTTCTGTTGGAAAGTTAAATTATTTTTATTCCTTTGTTAATATAACAGTGCTAGGTTGAACATCTTTATGCCTATTTTCTTGAACACATGAAAGTTTATGAAGGATAGACTTCAGAAGTGCTATCTAACTTTACTCAGAATTTTAAATAATTTTTCGGAAAGGTTATATTAATTTCACTCAAAATAACAATGTCCATAGTGCTTGGAAAACTGGCTAGCCATATGTAGAAAGCTGAAACTGTATCCCTTCCTTACACCTTATACAAAAATTAATTCAAGATGGATTAAAGACTTAAACGTTAGACCTAAAACCATAAAAACCCTAGAAGAAAACCTAGGCATTACCACTCAGGACATAGGCATGGGCAAGGACTTCATGCCTAAAACACCAAAAGCAATGGCAACAGAAGCCAAAATTGACAAATGGGATCTAACTAAACTAAAGAGCTTCTGCACAGCAAAAGAAACTACCATCAGAGTGAACAGGCAACCTACAAAATGGGAGAAAATTTTCGCAACCTACTCATCTGACAAAGGGCTAATATCCAGAATCTACAATGAACTCCAACAAATTTACAAGAAAAAAACAAACAACCCCATCAAAAAGTGGGCAAAGGATATGAACAAACACTTCTCAAAAGAAGACATTTATGCAGCCAAAAGACACATGAAAAAATGCTCATCATCACTGGCCATCAGAGAAATGCAAATCAAAACCACAATGAGATACCATCTCACACCAGTTAGAATGGCGATCATTAAAAAGTCAGGAAACAACAGGTGCTGGAGAGGATGTGGAGAAATAGGAACACTTTTACACTGTTGGTGGGACTGTAAACTAGTTCAACCATTGTGGAAGTCAGTGTAGCGATTCCTCAGGGATCTAGAACTAGAAATACCATTTGACCCAGCCATCTCATTACTGGGTATATACCCAAAGGACTATAAATCATGCTGCTATAAAGACACATGCACACGTATGTTTATTGCGGCACTATTCACAATAGCAAAGACTTGGAACCAACCCAACTGTCCATCAATGATAGACTGGATTAAGAAAATGTGGCATATACACCATGGAATACTATGCAGCCATAAAAAATGATGAGTTCATGTCCTTTGTAGGGACATGGATGAAATTGGAAATCATCATTCTCAGTAAACTATCGCAAGGACAAAAAACCAAACACCGCATGTTCTCACTCATAGATGGGAATTGAACAATGAGAACACATGGACACAGGAAGGGGAACATCACACTCTGGGGACTGTTGTGGGGTGGGTGGTGGGGGGAGGGATACCATTAGGAGATATACCTAATGCTAGTTAATGGTTGCAGCACACCAGCATGGCACATGTATACATATGTAACTAACCTGCACATTGTGCACATGTACCCTAAAACTTAAAGTATAATAATAAAAAAAGGAAAAAAAAGACAAAAATACTATAATTAAAAAAAAAAAGAGTTCTCATTTCTCAAAGCCTTAACGATATTTGGCATTTCAAGTGTCTTAACTGTTATAAAACTGATGACTGAAAAACTATTATTTCACAGCTAAAGGTAGTCATATCATTATTGTACTGCAAAAAAAAGTTAATTTCCTTAAAATACTTTTCATTGAGCCTACCACTCCTCTATTTCAAAGACAAAATTGCAAATATTACAAAAAAAAACTTTGTATTTTGGCCCCAATCTAAATATTTTAAAAATTTTCTATCTTTCACCTCCCTCTTCTTCATACTTTGTCAAAGGTATCCAACACTTATCTAATTAGTTCATCTATGTTCTACATCCCAATTATTTTCTTCTTTTTCCTCAAGAACTTCAAATTACCTCTTAAGAATTTCAATGATACTCTCTCTCTACTGTATTTTTTCCCTTCCCCTCTTTCAATGGTCTTTCCATTGACAATTTAACTAGACTCAAATCTTCTCTTTATTATTACCCCATGTTTTCCACCATTGCCCTAACACTCTCTACCTTCACTGCTTCATTTAAAAAGTAGATACCTCTAATACTCATCGACTGGTCAGATCACTTACCACAGAGAGGTGACGCCTACCGTTGGACTTCGGTGTAAATGTGATACATTTCAACCCCCATCCCACCCACCAAAGAGTTTGTAGCATTTGACACTATTGTCTTATCATTCTTTTAAATAAGCTCTCACTTATCGATTGCTGTAACAAGTTTCAGTGTCTAATATAGAAAGTAATTTTTTAAAACCATGTATAATACCACTAGACAGGGATAACTACACTTAATGTTCTGGTTTTTTTTTTTTTTTTTGCTTTCCATTATATTATAATTATCCACAGTTATACAGATTTACACTGCCTTTTCACTCAATATTTTGAATATTAAATAGACTGAAATTTCATTTTAAAAGGTAATGTTATTTAATTTTATATAAGCATATAAGTAAATTGAAAAATTGTATTATTATAAACAAAACTGTAGTTAATATACACATAAATCAATTATTGTAAATATCTCTCATTTTAAACTCATGAGGTAAAGAATAAAAGATTTTCTAAATCATTGTTAAACACTGAATTTTATGTTACTATACAAAATCTAGAAAATATAAAAAGGTACAAGTAAATTTTTGCCTAATTAAAATTATTTTAAATGCACATGATTTCTAAAAATAATAATACCATACACACTGATTTTTTAGTCAAATATTGTACACAAAGAATAGGAAAATATTGATAATTTCATATTAAGTATCTTGCAAATATAATATTTTTTTACTTGGCAAATGCTATTCTCTCATATATACACAATCAATCTAGCCTTGCTCCAATCACAGACTGTTTTAACTAGTATGTTTTAAACTTTGGTATTGTATTTCCCACTAAGAGCCCTTCTTTTTTCAAAATAATATTTATTCTACCAGATGAACTATGTAAACATAAAGCAATATGGACAAGCATTTATTCTTTTGTTTTTAATTAACTTGCCACATGATTTCAAATTTCATTAGAAAGAATTTATATTATAGTATTTCAATACTGAGTCATCAACTATAATTTTCTTATTTTCTACTATTTATTCTAAGTAAATTTTCAGTTTTTCATATTTGTTTCCACACTTTTTTCTTTCTGAAAAATGTGGATCATTCAGTTTTGTGATTTCTGACTGGTTATTATTTTAACCAAGTCTTTGAAATGTCTGTTTTTTTTTTTTTTTTTTGTCTCTACTATACTAGACAATTACATAGTTCTTAAGTGGTCAACTCTCAAATTATATTTAAATATTATTTGAAATAATGTATTTTCCTCATTTTCTCCAACTTTTATACCTCTGTTTCCTTTTCCTGGTGTATTGCTTTATGTATATCTTCTAAAACAATCTTTTAATAACATTGATAGCTGATATACTTGTCTTATTACTGATATTAATGAAAGTATTGAGCTTTTGGTCAGCGTATATTATGGCGACAGCTATTTTGATATAAATATCATTTATTATATTTACTCATTTGTAATATATTAAGAGTTAGAAATAGTTCATGTCCTTTAAGTATTTTTTAATATAACACTATAGCAATATAATTAATAACGATTTATATTAAAACATTCTTAAACCAATTTTGGATTAGTAAATGCAAACTTACATTCTGCAATTCAGATACAGAAAGAGAGCAGTAGATTCCAAGATAGTCATCTCTCAATCATCCCTCCAAAACCAACACAGAACAAGAACAATGACAAACTACAAAAACCATGCCTTCATCATAACTTAGAGAATGCCTAACTTTCAAAATAAATATCATCCAGAAAGAGAAAAATCATTACATATCAGAGCATGATTTCACATGTTCTGACTCTACCTCTTGCCAGCCACATGACTTTGTAGGAAACAAAAGCTGATTTTCCGGGATTAAATGGATAAATTCCCAACCAAGTTAACCAGGGAGGAGAGAAGATACATATTAATAATATCAGGATACACTGGGCACAGTGCTCACGCCTGTAATCTCAGCACTTTGGGAGGCCCGGGTAACTTAGCAAAATCCTGTCACTAAAAAAATATAAAAATTAGCTTAGCATAGTGGCATGCACTTGTAGTCCCAGCTGCTTAGGAGGCTGAAGTGGAAGGATCACTTGAGCCTCAGCAGTCAAGTCTATACTAAGCTGTGATCACACCACTGCACTCCAGCCTGGGTGACAGAATGAGACCCTGTAAAATACTACTACTATTACAACTACTACTGCTAGTAATAATAATAATAATAATAATAATAAATAGTAATAATAATAATAATATCAGGATTGAGAGAGGAGACATTATAACAGATTCTAGTGAGAGTCCTCACTGTGACAAAAGGAAGGAAAGCATGAATAGTGGAAAGGTAAGGGAAAAGTCTGTGTGGTTGAACTGAAAGTGGAGGTATTTATAAGAAGCTATAATTAAATTTCTTAGCCCTGTGTCTCTTGAAGCAGCCGAAAAAATGATACCCCAGTATCAGTGAGCCCACCTAATACCCACACTTTGGTTTTTAAATAAATATCTCAAAGGTTCCTGCAGAGTTTTACAATTACTTACAAACACGTGGCATAAAAAAAGAATAACATAATTTAGACAAGAGTGACTAATAGAAAACAATGTATGAACAAGTTTCTTAAGCCCAGAAATCAATTCTCATAGTTTCTAGGATTTTATTTTCAGTACTTCATAGTAGAGTCCCAGTAATAACAATTAGCCAACTGACTTAGAGAAAATAAAAAGTTACAAAAATATTCAGTCATCTCTCATGATCAAATTTCAAAAGTTCTAAAATGGGAGTTCAAATCTAGTTCTAATCCAGTCACAACGTGCTTGTTCAGACAGACTATAATGTTACTAAAACTCTGCATAGGATCATCACATTCTCTTTTTTAAAATAAATATTCATTTTACTCATTTAATCTGTTCATGGTGATAAACTTATTTGTATGTGTTTGCCCTTGAATTTACCACTAGTATCTATTTTAATTTGTCTGCTGCCAGGAGGCAAGAACTATGTTGTTAAATTGATCCATATACTACTCAGCACAACAGATAATTTAATGAATTTTTCCTTAATGATAATGATGGTTTAAAAACACTACTAAATTGGAAGTTTACAGATTTGCTTCCTCTTACTTCTGACGGTCATTGCATTGATTGTGATGAACAGATGGTGTGGATAATTGTAAGCTATTTCACACAGACATGATACTCTTTCTCAGCTTACCTCAGTCTCAAGTATCACTTAATCTTATGTTTCCTCCTAATGATACATATCGCCAAGCATTTCATTAGCTGAATTCTACTAGCTTTAAAATAATCTCACCAAAATACGTGATCAAAAACAAAATGTTAAAAGCATAATTGTCATAAATTCATAGCAAGCATGTCAATGTTTTAAGTCATCAATAGTAAGCCAACAGAATTGCAAAAAAAAAAAAAAAATGGTTCAAAAGAGAATATTAAAAAAACCACAGTGGCATATTAAAATAACAGTTTTTGGAAAAGGGTAGCTTTGTTAGTTTTTTAAAAAATGATTAAGAATATCATAAACACATGAATTATCTTCTTTACAAGGCAGAAATCAATTGCATCCTATCGGACAAAAATAACTTGCATATTATCAATTTTCTTCACGTTTTCTTATAACTTTACAGAATCCAGCTCCTGGGTAAAACTAAACAGTAAGTTATAGAAGTTTTATTCCCTTAGAAAGTGTGGTGACCTAGTGTGATTGTGCTCTAACATGACATTGAAAGTTCATGCAGCCCTTTCATGCCTTATTTCCAGGTTTACGTTTTTATAAAAAATATAAATATGGGCTGGGCGTGGTGGCTTATGCCTGTAATCCCAGCACTTTGGGAGGCTGAGGCCGGCGGATCACGAGGTCAAGAGATAGAGACCATCCTGGCTAACGGGTTGAAACCCCGTCTCTACTAAAAATGCAAAAAATTACCCGGGCTTGGTGGCGCACACCTGTAGTCCCAGCTACTTGGGAGGCTGAGGCAGGAGAATCGCTTGAACCCGGGAGGCGGAGGTTGCAGTGAGCTGTGCTCACGCCACTGTACACCAGCCTGGGTGAGAGAGAGAGACTCTATCTCAAATCAATCAATCTATCTATCTATCTATCTATCCATCCATCCACACACACACACTTTAATATGAAATTTAACAAACAAATGACTTATATAATACACAAAAAACTCCTCTCTAAGATCTTATAAGGCAGATTATAGGAAGTAAATAGTAGCTTTTTTTTCTTTTTCTTATTTTTTTTTTTTTTTTTTTTTTTTTTTGAGACGGAATCTTGCTCTGTCCCCCAGGCTGGAGTGCAGTGGCGCCATCTCAGGTCACTGCAAGCTCCGCCTCCTGGGTTCATGCCATTCTCCTGCCTCAGCCTCCCGAGTAGCTGGGACTACAGGCGTCTACCACCACTCCCGGCTAATTTTTTTTTGTATTTTTAGCAGAGACGGGGTTTCATCGTGTTAGCCAGGATGGTCTCGATCTCCTGACCTCGTGATCCACCCGCCTCGGCCTCCCAAAGTGCTGGGATTACAGGCGTGAGCCACCGCGCCCGGCCATAGTAGCTTAATTTTTAAAATTATGTTTTTAACCTTTATACAAATAACACACCCAGGTAAATAGGCATGATTTCATGGTTAAAAATATATGTATATAATACAAATACACACACATAAGTGCACATGTGCACACACACACACACACATAAGCTAATGCCTGTTGATATTAATCTAACCTTACATTTCTCTGGGACAATATGTAGGCTTTATCTAGGTAAAAAGGTAAAACAGTGAAAATAAAGGTGAGAGTAATTTCTGATGTTACTAATGTTTATTTGACAATGCTTACGATGTATATGAAAATACCATGAGGTGGTTCTCAATTTCTTATCCTCAGGAAATATTGAAAAGTTAAGATTTATACTTGGTTCACACTTTTAGAAAATACCTCTACCCACTGTACATTTGTATTTTGAATGCTCTGTAGCTTAATTACTTAGTCTACAATTATTTTTATTCTTAAAAACTACTCAAATTGCTTTTGATGTTTCTGAAATATTATATCCACCCTAGTTTTCACATATCATTTGTAGCTATGCTGTTTTCCTGACCACATTTGAATGTGCATGTTTTTCCTAAATGATGTAAATTCAATTGTTATGATAGCAGCTTCATTTATGGGTCAGTTGTATGATTTGGTTCATTTATTTCCTTGATAGCTTAGATTCATGTTTGCATTTATTTGAAAAGAGAACACATGATTGCAAAAGTGTTACCAGGAGAAATATGTTAAATGTTAGGTTTAAAATACTACTCTTGAAAGAGTTCCTTTAAGTTACTGTCATAATAAATTACGACTTTCTAAAACTAATCAGAGATAAACAGTGCAGCTATTGTACAATTTCAAGTTTCAGACATTTGAAATATCTTGCTTTTCTGTTTAGTCAGGTGACAGGAAAATATATTAACATCCATGAGATATATTCATAAATGAATAAGGAATATATTTACAACCCCAAATTGTTTTTCACTAGCTTTCAGAAAGCTAAGAAACTTTACATTATGATATTTATCTGTTAGGCTAACATTTGGGTAATAAGACTTCTGTCCTAGTTGTTAGCTAAGCACCATTTAATTCTTCTTTGGTGACCTAACAAAATTATTCATGAGAAAATATCCTTAAATGAACATGTTGTACAGAATCAAGTCAGGCATCTTTTTTAACACAACGGTATTAATGTGCCAAGTGTTTGTAATCATATCCACTCCATTTTCAGCAATGGAGCTACTATTGACCAGTGTTACAAACGTTACATACAGTGAGCTGTGTGCATCCAAAGAACACTTACACAACTAGAATCTACTTTAAGCTACAAATAAAGTATTAATTAATCCCCAATTCCAAAATAATATATACCACTTTTATATCTATATTTAAGCAAAACTTGAAATTAGTACATGGGAACAATTTAAAAATTCAACTGCTTGGAAATGAAAACATATAAAATACTGAAAGTGGGTTGTTAATCATTAGCCTGCATGTGGTTATTTAAATGTAAATTAATTAAAGTCAAATAAAATGAAAACTTCAGGTCCTCGATCACACTAGCAACATTTGAAATACCCCAAAGCCACCTGTGGCTAGTAGCTTACAGTAGTCTCCAGTGTGGTCACAGAATCTTTCATAATTGCAGAATGCTGTATTGGACAGTGCTGTGCTATAGTAGACAGTATGAGCTTTTACATTAAATTGGCTCTGAGAATGAGTTGACTAATTTTTATTCAAATATTACCTATATTAAGTGAATGTTTGAACAGAGGCATAATCTATGTTTCTAAGGTACACATATCTGTATCTATTTAGAAACAGTATAATACTGCATTATTTTGCATGCTTTTTTCTAGAAAAACTAAAAGTGATATATTGAAGTCTACTAAGAATAGGTTTTCTATCAATATGGATTAAATATTTGTGTATCCCCAAATTTAACATGCTAAAATGAATGTCTTGACCTCCAATGTTAAGTATTCAAAGATGGGGCCTTTGGGAGGTCATTAGGGTTAGATAAAGTCATGAGGGTGAGATGCTTGTGATGTGATTAATGCCCATGTAAGAAGAGACACCAGACAGATTGCTCACTCTTTCTTTGCCATGTGAAGCCACAGTTAAAAGGTGGGCATCTGCACACCGAAAGAGATCCCTTGCTAGAACCCAAACATTCTGGCACACTGATGACAGCCTCCAGAACAATGAGAAAATAAATTTCTGTTCTTCAAGCCACTCAGGCTGGGATATTTTGTCGTGGCAGCCCAAGTTAAGACAATAGTCTTTGCTTAAGTATTATATTGCTAACTTAATGCATAGAGGTGGGAGGCTGTGATATATTATGTTTTGCTTAAAACTATTATTTATCCCAAAACTCACCTGTGCCCCAACTTCTTTTAAAAAAAATCCAAAATGAGTATGATTCTCATCAAGAAAATGATATGTAACAAAAATATTAGAAAACAATGTTTTGTTTTTTATTTCTTACTTTGATTTGGAAGTTAGAGTCCAGTTTTTATTTCCACCAGTGTGTAGGGAAAAATGTGTGCTTGATGCCCCAAGGAAGCACGCCAGCTTAATTTCTCCCTGCTTCCACATTGTGACGAGTCTTTCAACTGAATTATATGATTTACTCTTTCCCAAACATAGAGTTTCCTATATGCTTTTGTTCAGCTGTATCTTCCCCAGAATCTTCACCTCACCCCAACTTTACCTTTAAAATTACTCTTGACTTTGGCTGGACATGGTGGCTCACTCCTGTAATCCCAACACTTTGGGAGGCTGAGGTGGGCAGATCATGAGGTCAGGAGATCGAGACCACCCCGGCTAACACGGTGAAACCCCGTCTCTACTAAAAATACAGAAAAGTAGCCAGGCGTGGTGGTGGGCACCTGTAGTCCCAGCCACTCCGGAGGCTGAGGCAGGAGAATGGCGTGAACCCGGGAGGCGGAGCTTGCAGTGAGCTAAGATCGTGCCACTGCACTCCAGCCTGGGCAACAGAGTGAGACTCTGCGTCAAAAAAAAAAAAAAAAAAAAAAAAAAATTACTCTTGACTTTAACATTTATAATACAGAGTCATTTTTATATTATTAAATTAATTCACTTGTTTATTCTACTTCTACTCTATAAGCTTCTTGACAGTAAGAGCTCATTGGCTATGGGTTTATGTTAGTGTCATAGAATCATGTAGATGTTTAATATATATTAGGTACATTTGACTATTATTAAAGGTCTATCAACAATGAAATATTGCTCTAATCTTTCAAAATAGGGAACTATGTTTTAACTTTTATTTTACTTTTGAGGGTACATGTGCAGGTTATATAGGAAAACTTAGGTAATAGGGGTTTGTTGTACAGATTATTTTATCATCCAGGTACTAAGCCTTGTACCCAATAGTTGTTTTTTCTATTCCTTTCCTTTCCTATTTTTTCGGATCCTTTCCCTCCTCCCACCCTCTGCCCACAAGTAGTTCCCACTGTTTGTTCTTCCTCTCTTTGTATCCATGTATTTTCATCATTTTCTTCATGCTTATAAGTGAGAACATGTGTTATTTGCGTCTCTGTTCCTGCTTTAGTTTGCTAAGCACACTGGCCTCCAGCTCCATCCATGTTCCTGCAAAAGACATCATCTTGTTCTGTTTTTATAGCTGCATATTATACCATTGTGTGTATGTACCACATTTTCTTTATTCAATCTGCCATTTATGAGTATTTAGATTGATTCCATGTCTTTGTAATTGTAAATAGTGCTGCAGTTAACATAGTTGTACATGTGTCTTTATGGTAGAATGACTTACAGTCCTTTGGATATATACCCAGTAATGGGATTGCTGGGTTGAATGGTAATTCTTTTTTAAGCTCTTTTAGGAATCACCACACTGTCTTTCACATGGCTAAACTAATTTACAGTCCCAACAACAGTGCACAAGTGTTCCTTTTCTCCTCTACCTCACCAGCATCTGTTATTTTTTGACATTTTACTAGTAGCCATTCTGACTGGTGTGAGATGGTGTCTCATTGTGGTTTCCATTTGCATTCCTCTAATAGTCAGTGATAGTGAGGTTTTTAATACTGGTGTTAAGAGGAAATGTGTGCTTATTGGCTGCATGTATGTCTCTTGAAAACTGTTCATGTCTTTTGCTCACTTTTTAATGGGGTTGTTTGGTTTTATTTTCTTGTAAATTTGTTTAGTTCCTTTTACATGCTGGATATTAGACCTTTGTCGGATGCATAGTTAGCAAATATTTTTTCCCATGCTGCAGGTTGTCTGTTTACTCTGTTGATAGTTTCTTTTGCTGTGCAGAAAATCTTAAGTTTAACTGGACTCATTTTTTGGCCAGGCATGGTGGTTCACACCTGTAATCCCAGCACTCTGGGAGGCCAAGGTGGGTGGATCACCTGAGGCCAGTAGTTGGAGACCAGTCTGACCAACATGGCAAAACCCCATCTCTACTGAAAACACAAAAATTAGCTGGGTGTGGTGGTGCACACCTGTAGTCCTAGCTACTCAGGAGGCTGAGGCAGGAGAAATGCTTGAACCCAGGAGTTGGACATTGCAGTGGAGCCAAGATCTGGGTGACAGAGTGAGACTGTGTCTCTAAATAAATAGACTCATTTTTCAATTTTTGCTTTTCTTGTGATTGAGTTGGCATTTTTGTCGTGAAATATTTGACAGTTCCTATGTCCAGAATGTTATTGCCTAAGTTGTCTTCCAAGGTTTTTATAGTTTTGGGTTTTACATTTAACTCTTTAATCCACCTTGAGTTGATTTTTGGGTATGGTATAAAGAAGTGATCCAGTTTCAGTCTTCTGCATATGTTTAGCCAGTTATTCTAGCACTGTTTATTGAAGAAGGAGTCATTTCCCCATTGCTTGTTTTTGTCAGCTTTACTGAAGATCATAGGGTTGCAGGCATGTAGCCTTATTACTGGGCTCTATTCTGTTCCATTGGTCTTTGTGCTTGTTTTTGACCAGTACCATACTGTTTTTGTTTCTGTAGTCCTGTAGTATAGTTTCAAGACAGGTAGCATGATGCCTCCTGCTTTGTTGTTTTTACTTAGGACTGTCTTTGCTATTTGGACTCAGTTTTGCATCCATATGAATTTTAAAATAGTTATTTCTAGTTCTGTATAGAATGTCATTGGCAGTTTGATAGAAATAGCATTGAACCTGTAAATTGCTTTGGGCAGTATGGCTATTTTAAAGATATTGTTTCTTCCTATCTGTAAGCAAGGATGTATTTCCATTTATTTGTGTCACCTCTGATTTTGTTGAGCAATGTTTTGCAATTCTTATTGTAGAGATCTTTCACCTCCTAGGTTAACTGTATTCCTAAGTATTTATTTTTATTTTTACTTTTTGAGACAGTCTCGCTCTGTCACCAGGCTGAAGTGCAGTGGCACAATCTCGGCTCACTGCAACCTCCAACTCCCTGGTTCAAATGATTCTCCTGCCTTAGCCTCCCGAATAGCTGGGATTACAGGCACATGCCACACGCCCAGCTAATTTTTGTATTTTTAGCAGAGATGGGGTTTCACCATGTTGGCCAAGATGGTCTCAATCTCCTGACCTTGCGATCTGCCCCCTTCAGCCTCCCAAAGTTCTGGGATTACAGGCTTCAGCCACCGTGCCAGGCCCCTAAGTATTTTTTACGGCAATTGTGAATGGAATTGTGTTCCTGATTTGGCTCTTAGCTTGGCTGTTATTAGTCTATAGGAATACTAGTGATTTTTTTACATTGATTTTGTATCCCAAAACTTTGCTGAAGTTGTTTATTAGCTGAAGGAGCTTTTGGGCTGAGACTATGGGGTTTTCTAGATGTAGAATTAAGTAGTCAGCAAAGAGGGATATTATAGCTGTCTCTCTTCCTATTAGGATGCCCTTTATTTCTTTCTCTTGCTTGGTTGCTCTGGTCAGTCCTGCCAATACTATGTTGAATAGGAATGGTGAGACATGGCATCCTTGTCTTGGGCCAGTTTTCAAGGGGAATGCTTCCTGCTTTTACCCATTCAGTATGATGTTGGCTGTTGCAGATGCCTTTAATTATTTTGAGGTTTGTTCCTTCAATACTTAGATTATTGAGTTTTTAACATAAAAGGATGTTGAATTTTATCTAAAGCCTTTTCTTCATCTTTTGATATAATCATGTGTTTTTTTGTCATTAGTTCTGCTTATGTAATAAATCACGTTTATTGATTTGCATATGTTGAACCAACCTTGCATCCCAGGGATAAAGCCTACTTGATCATAGTGGATTAAGTTTTTGATATGCTGCTAGATTCAGTTTATAGGTATTTTGTTGAGGATTTTCGCATCGATGTTCATCAAGGATATTGATGTGAAATTTGTGTGTGTAAGTGTGAGTGTGCTGTGTCTCTGTCAGGTTTTTGTATCAGGATGATGCTGGCTTCATAAAATTAGTTATGGAGGAGATGCTCCTCCTCAATTTTCTTTAATAGTTTCAGTAGGAATGGTACCAGGTCTTCTTTTTAACATCTGGTAGAAGTTGGCTATGAATCTGACTGGTCCTGGGCTTTCTGTTAGTAGGCTATTTATTGCAGACTCAATGTCAGAGCTCATTATTGGTCTGTTCAGGGAACCAATTTCTTTTTGGCTTAGACTTGGGAGAGTATAGGTATTCAGGAATTTATCCATCTTGGTTTTCTAGTCAAAATAGGAAACTTGAAAAGTAACATGCCAATATTTTTTAATTAAAAAAATCAAACCACAATATACAAAGTGTATTAGGAATATAACAATATCCATATCTGGTAGTTAATTCAGAATTTAAAAATGTTATCCTTTTGCCACATTTGTTTCAGATCTCTTCTTTTTAAATAAGCAATACAGATATGGTTGAATTACTCTTAATAACCTTCCCCAATCTTATGTTCCTTCCCCATTTCATCAGGGAACTACTACCCTGACTTTGTCTCATTTATATTTCCATTTTTCATAATAGTATGTTTTTAAGGTTAACATTGAATATATGTAATACTATTATTCCAATCTCTCTTTTAGAGGTGGGTTTTTGATATGTACACACATTCATTCATGTTAATACTTTTCAAGATTTTTGTTCTAAATGAATGTCTTTGCTTATTGTTTATAACCCTGGAGCATTAAGGAATATTCCCTAAGTAGATAATTATTTTTGCTGTATCTTTTCTGAATTATTTTAAGATTAAAGAATAAAATTGTATTTCTTTGTGAGATTTTAAAAGCTTTTTCACTGACTTCACAAATAAACAATGGCTGCTAATTCTACTTTCAGGGTAATTGATCCAAATTATCTAGGCCAGTGCTCTTTGAAAAATGCAAACTGCAGTCAATACTTAAAAACATAGCTTATTAAAGCTTTAAAAGGTTACACGTTGATTTAAAAGGTATATATTTAAACTATATCTAAACAGTGCCCTTTAGAGATGCACAAAGTGTTACTTTAGAAATCTCATCACTAATTTGGTGTATTGAGAGAATTTATCAAGGGATTTTTAGTAGCAGGGCACAGTGCTAGGTGCAATGGAGATATTGAATTCTGTATTTTTAAGAGGCTGTAGTATAGTTGATGATAGAATATGACAATTGAAACTCTAGTCAACACTACTGAACTTGTGTAATTAAATCTAGGAGAATATTCTGCAAACTATAAAGCCTATTGGATTTGTGAGTAAAGAAAGATCAATGAGATCTGAAATAGCCAAAGAATATACAATGAGAGATAGTGATTTGAAGAGTGAATAGGATTTGCATAAGTTAGAGCAGAAAGAACATTTCTGGCAATAGAATGTACTACTTGGAGAGGTTGGCATGTTTTGGAGAATAGTGGAAATAAGATTGGATTAAATCAAAAAAAGGAAGATAATGGAATCCTATGTGAACTACATTTGGTTTCTTCAAAATTTTTGCTGATTTTATTCCTTTCTTTCTTGCCATGGCATTGGTAAGTAATAATGACTAGCTCTTAATACAATAGTATATTTCTCATTCATTTTCTGAGAAAGAGGTTTGTGAAAATATAGGAATGTTTTAAT
Source organism: Pan paniscus (assembly GCF_029289425.2). NCBI lineage: Eukaryota > Metazoa > Chordata > Mammalia > Primates > Hominidae > Pan > Pan paniscus. Next base: position 113,087,745 of record NC_073253.2, on the reverse strand, counting down.
GTCAAGTGATGTAACTTTCTTGGATCAAAACTGTCGGTTAAAATAATCTTCAGGGGTGGGTTTTCTTAACAACCATTCCACCAGATGTGTTAGAAGAACATTCACAAATTTATCAGGAAGAGAAATGAGGCGTAGAGAAATATAGTAGTTCAGCCATCAGCAAACAGCGCTTCTGGGACAGAGTTGAAGAGAATCCTAAGGTTTGAAGAAACATGCAGAGGTCATCAATTGCCGTTCTCATTTGTCTGCAAACTCTGTATTATTCAGTGTCCTCCAGAGGAGAAATTTCTATGTCCTTTCTCACTAACTTTTCAAAAGTTTAAGAGTCTGCATTAGTTATCTCTGCCTAAAACTTCCTCTATCTGACTTCAACTCACTTAAACAGAATGAACGTCACTACAACAAATAGGTTTCCTAGTATTTTCAATTGCCTCCACATAAAAGGCACATAAGTAGTTTTATTCATTTCTAGTATAAATTTTAAAACCATGTCTGCTACAAAGCCAGGAACTTTTAATAATAGCTATCTTTTTAGACTTCAAAATATGAGTTACAGTGACATAGCCATAAACAGAATTTGAATATAATCAGCTTATTTTACATATTTTGTTTCTATTCAGTTTAGTGTATCCATGTGTCCAGCATGCTCCGTGTTGGAAGGCAGTTGAGTTGACAAGAAATACATATGTCATCCAAGTAGGACCTTCACCCTATTGCTCAACCCAGGATTTCTGTATTACCTCACCTTCACTCCTAAACGGTGCATTTCGGCCCTATGGTGAGGGTGAAAATATGACGGCCACTACCACAGGTTTCAAGAAACCTTCAGAATCAACATCTCACGAATAGAAAAACAAACATTTTTCAGTGTGATCTCCTAGTGTTCTAGCAAATTTTAAGTGTAATGACAGTATGACATCTTTATATATTGTTGAAACCAATAATTCAATGAGAGGTCTGTGAAAGAAAATCTCTCTAGATTCACCCATTAAAGTGAGAAATTTTAATTGAGTAGAAAAAAATTATGATTCCCTTTAATATGTTTCCCTCTAATAGGCATAAACTTAATTTTACTAAAGATATTTAATTGAGACAAGAAAGTAGTTGACTTACACTTACTATGCATACATCCTGATAACTACTGGTTAACACTATTTTATACAAAGATCTGCTAGATCCTATTCTCTCCTGCTTCAGGAGGATATTGGTCCAGTATTTCCCCCTATGTTGGTGTTTTTCATTTGTATTGGATCATCGAACATATAGACTTCAGCTTTCAGGGTTTTCAGGGTTTGCCTTAGTTGCAGAGAGCTACCTTGTCCAACCACATGCCTCTCCTAGCAGGCACACATCCAGTGACTATTGTGGTACCTTTTAAAGACCCAAATATTTAAGCTTAATGCAGGACACTCTTGACATTTCATTTAAATTCATGTATGTATGGGATTGTCCAAGGCTTTTTTGAGCCTGCATCACTGTTCCGTTCAAATTCTTCCTCTAATACAGCTTTCTCCTCTCTCCCACAGGTGTAAATCTCTAATAAATATTCAGCATGCCAAAGTCCATCTCAGGATCTGCTTGTGGAAAATCCACCTGTGGTGGCTTTCTTATCAGGTCATCACGGTGGTCTTTACAATGCTAAAGCCGACAGTCAATTTTCAGTTCTCATCTTACTTGGACTACTAATTGACCTTGCTGACTGTTCCCATGCTCCATTTTCTTCAGTTTCTTCTTACAGAATAGCAACCAGAGAATCCTCCTAAAACAGTAATAGAATCCTCCTAAGAAAACTTAGTGCCCTCCTCTACTAAAAACTCTTCCATGTTTGTCATCTCAATTTGAGGAGTAGCCAGGGTCCCTACAATGTTTTCCAGTGGCTCAATATGGTAACTCCTTCATCTCCACCATTTAACTTCATTCCCAACTACTTTCTCATTTGTTCACTTTGCTTCAGCCACATCAGCGTTAACACTGTTTCTTGAATATGTCAATCATACTCGTGTCTACTGGAATACCCTAAATATGGCTAGGCCTCTCATTTCTTTATATACTCCAACATTACCTTTGCCTTAGCCTTATAATTACTGTAGAGAAGCCTTATCTATCTAGAGTGATTATACCATCCCTCTCAACTTTAATGCATTCCTGTTTCTTCTACATTTGCTTTATTTCCTTTCTTTGCATTTTTTTCAGCATCTGACACAGTATGAATTGACTTATTTGTCCAAAGAGTAAGTTCCTTGAGGAAAGTAACCTTGTTTGTTCACTATTGTAATTTCAGAACTCAAAATATTGCTTCAGGCAATAAATAATCATTGAATAAGTGATTTAATGAATCAACATCCAAGAGTGCAAAATATCTTCTTGGAAATAATAATAGAACTACATTGGGTGTAAAACATATTGTGGACTAATATTTTACAATATGCTAGAGATCCACATCCATGCCATATAGCTCTGAAATGAATATATCTAGAACACTCACCTATTCTTTATTTAATATCCCTCAAGAATAAATGCATTTCCAAAGCTGTAGTTAGTAAAAGTATCAGATATTTTTTGGTTTGGGATATTTTTGAAATTCTAGGGCTGTTCTAAATGCTGTCATTACACTTAGAAAAGAAAGTTTCAAAACTAGAAATCTGTTTTAACAAAAGGTTAGAGGGTCCAGTCATTATATGATCCTGACATATATGAATTTGTAAGCAAGATAGACTGTAATGGAACTGTTCTCAAAAACCCATATAGTTTTACAGAAATACTTGTAGTTAAATAAACAAAGACTTCATGCCACCATTAGTGTAAATACCACTAAATAAAGTGTCCTAGATAGTATTTAATCAATCAGACTGTGACTAATGGAAAGTCCTGGCCAAGGCCTCCAAGCGTCTCAGTCTTCTTGCCAATATGTATTTCTTTGTCTATATTTAGGGTGTGTATATTTTAACAACAGAAAAGACAAAAACAACAACCTTGACCCTCATGTAGTAAGATGGTTGAATTATAATGGTCTCTGGGGAGAAAAAGGTAAATAAAAAACAATAAACAAATTTAGTATTCCCAGTTAAATGTTGATCATGCTGGCAGAAAAATGAATATCTGTCTACTTTTACCTGTTCATCAGAAAAGCACTTAAGCTGGGGTATATATGAAAGCATTATGAACACACAATTCCTTATATATGCAAACATATAGAAAAATATGGCTTTTTCATCAGTAATGAATAAAGCAATAAACACCAAGAACAACTGATTTGAAATTATATTCAAAAAAATTACACTTGGGACAATCTCTTCCCAAACCTAAAGGAAAACCCAATTATGTTGATTTTTCAGTGAATACAGAAAATTTAATACTGATAAATGTACAGTGATTACATTTTAAATTAAAAATCAAATAGAGAAGTAAACATATACTTTAAGACCCAAAAGTTATAGAGTTCGGTATATTTGTAATCATAATATTTAATTATACCTTTAACTTTAGGAAAATATTTTAAATTTTGTAAACTAAATTCTTTAACTTTGATCAGAGCAGTAGTCCTTTAAAAGAGCTCAATGTTCTATGAAAATAAAAATAAGTGGAATTAAAACATAAATGGATTTTTCACTAAAGCTTATGGATAATTTAATAGAATTAAGAGCTATTAATACTGATAATAGCAAAATATTAATAGCTACAGTTTATTAAATGCTGTGTGCCAACATTCTAAAAGTTTTCCATATATTTCCTCCTGTGTCTTTATAACCCTCTCCACCTTAGGAGTTAGGTGCTATTATGATGCCTGTTTACAGATGAGAAAACTGAGACTCAGATGATTCATCTATTTTTGGGAAAAGATTTAGAACTATTAGGGGATGAAGCCAAATTCCTGACCAGTTATTTGACCTTGAAGCTGATGTTTCTACACTTGATGTTAGTCAAAAAGCCAAGAAGTGATAAAGCCCATCCTTTTAGTCACTACAGTGTTAACAGTAAAAATTAGCTTAGGGAATAAAAGGTGGAAATAGAGAGTTTTAGTAATAAGTCTGTCTTCATGCATGGTGCCAGCAGAGATGATTGTAAACAGCAAAATTCAGACAATCTTCAGGTCATTTTCTCTCCCCAGTGTCAAATAAGCAGCTTGACTGGTAGTTTTGACAGAACAAGTCAGTTGATTTGGCTTCAGCAGGCAAAGTCATCGCCTAGTTCCTCTATACTACAGGGAGGTTCTTGGCCTGAGTCCTCGGCAGCCTTGTTTTACAACACTGTTAATAATGTACTCCCAGCAGAGGTTCAAACCGCAACAAAGTGCATTAGACCCAGCCTTCACAGCTCAGTAGGCTTAAGGAAAATTTAGAGGACAGCGCCAAGCTCTCTTCATCATCTTATTGCCATATCAACAGATTTACTCTCAGGCAATTACTTTAGAAATTTGGCTATCCCCAAAAAAATTCTTCAATATTCTTGAGAAATGGGTTAGTGGTAATAATGCTTTTCCAGAGTTTTCATTGCATATTTTACTATGAATTAGATGGTGTCAGCAAATGCTACCAAATCGTGAGGTGACAAAAAAAAAAAAAGACTAACTTTAAAAGAAATGATTCTGCTCTCCTTCCCTTTGGCAACACACACAAACACATTACTTCAAACTTTTTTGAGGCCCTACATTCTCACCTTTAGACGGCTTATTCTTTTTTGGACTTAACTATCATCTTTATGTGAAATACCTTCGAATAACTTCTAATCCTATAAACTCAGCTGACCTGGGCAACTCAACTTCTTGAAAGGACACTATTGTATTAGCACCTTGCACAGACCCTTTAGGATACAGTTCAACAGAGTCATTTTGATGCTGAAAGTCAATGGTGTTTAAAAATAAGGAGTAAATAGAGGCAACCTATGCCAGTCAACCTTACTCTCAAAGTCAAGAGAGCAGGGTTACTATGCAGGCTGACTCAATCTTGGAACTGATCTAAATATAATATCACATGTAAGTCAAAGATGGCTAGGTACAGAGGAAACTGGATTATGGCAACACTGAAGAGAACGTAAGAAATTAAGGGAAATAATCTAAGGAGAAGAATGTAAAGAAGGCTGGGGTGATAAGAATGCCACTGAATAATCTTATGTATCGTTTGCCTTAATGGAACATTACTTACATATTGTGTAATAAATAACCCCCAAAATTAGCAGCTTAAAACAACAAGCACTTATTATCTCACAGTTTCTGTGGATCAAGAATCCCAACACAGTATAACTGGGTGCCTCTGGCTTAAGGTCCTTATTGACAAGGTTGCAGCCAAGCTGTCAGCAGGTGGGAACAGTCATCTCAAGGCTTTCCTGGAGTTGAAAGATCTGATTCCAAGCTCACTTGTGTGTTTTTTGTCAGGTCCTAGAAATTCATGTCTAAGTTCCCTCTCATGGGCCTCTTCACAGGTTTGCCTCAGGACATGGCAGCTGGCCTACCTCAGGAAGGGTGAGATGTCTTATGGAAAGGGAGGGAAAGCACACCCAAGACTTAGGTCACAGTCTCTCTGTAACTTAATATTGGAAGTGATATACTATTAGTTTGCCACAATCTACTCAGCAGAAGCAAGTTATTAGGTCCAGACAACACTAAAGGGGAGGAGAATACACAAGGGAATGAATACTTTACTGACTTCCTATGTCCTAACGCTGTGGCTCCCCCACCACAGAATCTCTTCTTTTATGGATCATAGATGGCCTCTTGCTCTTGGACACAACTTTCTTGTATATTTTAGTCTCCATCCTCCTCTACCTCCTCTTCCCCCTTCCCTCTCCATCAGCAGCTTGGGTATGTTTGAAGTTTTTTTTTTGAAACCCTCCCTTCATACTTTTCATGATATTTATTTTTCTATATTTCTATAAATCATGTTACTCTTTCTTTAGTGGCTTTTCATCTTGCACCTTCCAAAAACATTTTTTTAAGGGAGTTTATAACCACAGAAGTTGTTGCCCATCAAAAATTAACTGGAGCTTCTATTTCTTGTGATCACTCATGGGCAAAGTCTGACAGAGGACCCACCTCAACTCATACTTCACATATTTCTAAAGCAGGGGCAAGAGAATGTGGTTATTCACAAAACGGTGCTTAAAACTTCCACCCAGAAGAGATTCATATCACTTCTGTGCTCACATGGTGAAGCTCAACTTCTGAGGGGCAAGGAAGTGCAATCCTATTGTATATCCTAAGAAAAGTAACTGAATATGTTCAATCAATAGCCCTAATGACGGCCACACTAATCAAGACAAATGTGCACTCTTGCTTCTGTGGAATTTTTTTTTTTTTTTTTTTGAGGTGGAGTCTTGCCCTGTCACCCAGGCTGGAGGGCAATGGTGCGATCTCGGCTCACTGCAACCTCTGCCTCTTGAGTTGGAGCGATTCTCCTACCTCAGCCTCCCCAGTAGCTGGGATAACAGGCATGTGTCACCACGCCCAGCTCATTCTGTACTTTTAGTAGAGACCAGGTTTCTTCATGTTGGCCAAGCTCATCTCGAACTTCCAACATCAGGTGTTCTGCCCGCCTCAGCCTACCAAAGTGCTGAGATTACAGGTATGAGCCACTGCTCCCAGCCCTGAACAATGTATTTTTAAGACCATAAACAAAATATGTATTCTCAGCCAGGCGCGGTGGCTCATGCCTGTAATCCCAGCACTTTGGGAGGCCAAGGCGGGTGGATCACGAGGTCAGATCGAGACCATCCTGGCTAACACGGTGAAACCCCGTCTCCATTAAAAAATACAAAAAATTAGCTGGGTGCGGTGGCGGGCTCCTGTAGTCCCAGCTACTCGGGAGGTTGAGGCAGGAGAATGGTGTTAACCCAGGAGGCGGAGCTTGCAGTGAGCCGCGACAGCACCACTGCACTCCAGCCTGGGCGACAGAGCAAGACTCTGTCTCCAAAAAAAAAAAAAAAAACTCTCTTCAGCTAAATGGAAAAAATTGAAATCCTACCAATCTATTTCGTAGACCACAGCATAATCAAATTAGAAATCGGGACTAAGAAATTTACTCAAAACCATACAATTACTTGGAAACGAAATAATCTACCCTTGAATTACTTTTGGGTAAATAATGAAATTAAGGCAGAAATCAAGACGTTATTTGAAACTAACTATAACAAAGATACAACATACCAGAATCTCGGGACACAGCTAAGGCAATGTTGAGAGGGAAATTTATAGCACTAAATGCCCACATCAAAGTTAGAGAATCTCAATTTAACAACCTAAGGTCACAATGAAAACAAATAAAGAACCAAGAGCAAACCAACCCCAAGGCTAGAAGAAGACAAGAAATAACCAAAATCAGAGGTGAACTGAAGGAGACTGAGACATGCAAAATCATTCAAAAGATCAACGAATCCAGGAGCTAGTTTTTTTTTTTTTAATTAAGAAAATAGACCACTAGCTAGACTAATAAGAAAAAAAAAAAGAAGATTCAAATAAACACAATCAGAAGTGACAAGGGGGATAATACCACTGACCACACAGAAATACAAACACCAGAGAACATTATGAACACCTTTATGCACATAAACTAGAAAATCTAGAAGCAGTGGATAAATTCCTAGACACATACACCCTCTTACAACTGAAGAAGGAAGAAACTGAATCGCGGAATAGACCAATGACAAGTTCTGAAATTGAGCAGAAATAAATAACCTACTAACCAAAAAAACTTCATAACCAGAAGACCTCACAGCTGTGTTCTACCTGATGTACAATGAAGACATGATACCATTCCTGTTGAAACTATTCCATAAATGTTAAGGAGAAGGGGCAGGGCCAAGATGGCCGACTACAAACAGCAGTGATCAGAGGCTCCTATGGAAAAGAACCATAATTAGCATGTGAATCCTTCACCAGCAACCAGGTATCCAGATTCTCTCATCAGAACTGATTAGGTGGCTGGCATGATCCATGGAGAGGAAGCAAGGGCAGTGTGGTACAGTGGCCCACCTGAGAGCCACACGGGGCAGGGGAGATCTCACCCCACATCCCCCAGCCAAGGGAGGCAGTGAGGGAGGGCTACCCAGCCAGGGAAACCGTGCTTTTTCCACGGAACTTTACAGCCCACTCACAAACTCATGCCAGCGGGTCCTAGGATCCAAATCTAGGAGCCCTGCAGATCCTCAACACCCTCTCAGCTGGAACCTGCCTAAGTCTCCTGAGGTCCTGAGGGGAGAGGAGACCAGCACCACAGCTGCAGCTGCCTGCTAAGCCCTTTGAGCTCCTGGGGGAGGGGCAGCAACCAGCAACGGGACTCATAAATGCCTAACATGCTAAGCTCCCTGGATGGGGGAAGGGCAGCATCCATCTCTATAGCTCCAGGCCATACATTTCCCCTGCTGGAGCCAGGGAAGCTGGATAGCTTGGTCCCAAGAGGTGTCCCCCAGAGTCCAAAACACTGGCTACGGCAGACTGCGGCCAGACTGCCTCTACAGGCCTGATCCTGACCCATCCTTCCTCACTGGGTGGGGTTTCCCTACAGGAACTCCAACTCCAGCCAGAGGCTTATGGACAGAACCTTGATCTCTAAAGGCCCGAGCCCCTAGAGGGAGGGGTGGCCACAGACTCTTTGGACAAGCAGACTTAGCCTTTCCTCCTGGCAGTTCCAGACAAGTGGGTTTCACCCCAGTGAATCACACCCCCTCTACCAAGAGACAGTCAAGTGCTTCATTAAATGGGTCCTGTTCCCCATACCACCCAGCTGGGTGAGATCCTCTGACAGGGGTTGTCAGACAGCCTACACAGGAACGATCCTACTGGCATCAGGTTGGTGTCACTTGAGGTCAGAGATCCCAGAAGGAGGAGGCACCCATCTTTGCTGTTCTCCAGCCTCCTTGAGTGACATCTCCAGGCATGGTAGTGAACCAGATGAATAGGGCCTGAAGTGAAACCCCAGCAAACCATAGCAGTCCTACAGAACAGAGACCTGACCCTTGAAAGAAAAACAAACAAAGCAACAACAGCATCAACAAAAAAAAGTCCCCACAAAAAGCCCATCCAAAGCAGCAGCCTCAAAGATCAAAACTAGACAAACTCATGAAGCTGAGAAAGAATCAATGATTAAATGCTGAAAATCCAAAAGGCCAGACTGCCTCTTCTCCTCCAAATGATTGCAGTGCCTCATCAGCAAGGATGCAGAACTGGAGGGAGTATGAGATGGATGAATTGATAGAAGTAAGTTTGAGAAGATGGCTAGTAAAAAATTCTGCTGAGGTAAAGGAGCATGTTGTAACCCAATGCAAAGAAGCTAACAACCTTGATAAAAGGTTAGAGGAGCTGCTAACTATAATAACCAGTTTAGAGAGGAACGTAAATAATCTGATAGAGCTGAAAAACACAGCATGAGAACTTCGTGAAGCATATACAAGTATCAGTAGCTGAATTAATTAAGCAGAAGAAAGGATATAAGAGATTGAAGATCAACTTACTGCAATAAGACATGCAGACAAGAATAGAGAAAAAAGAATAAAAAGGAATGAGCAAAGCCTCCATTAAATATGGGACTTCACAAAAAGAACAAACCTATGACTGATTAGAGTACATGGAGGAGATGGGGATAATGGAAAGAAGGTAGAAAACACACTTCAGGATATTATCCAGGAGAACTTCCCCAACCTAGCAAGACATGCCAACATGCAAATTCAGAAAATACAGAGAATACCACTAAGATATTCCAGGAGAAGATCAACCCATAATCATCACATAATCAACACATAATCATCAGATTCTCCAAGGTCAAATGAAGGAAAAACTGTTAAGGGCAGCCAGAAAGAAAGGCCAGGTAACCTATAAGGGAAGCCCATCAGGCTAACAGCAGACCTCTCAGCAGAAACTCTACAAGCCAGAAGATACTGGGGGCCAGTATTCAACATTCTTAAAGAAAATAATTTTCAACCCAGAATTTCATATCCAGCCAAACTAAGTTTCATTCACAAGCAAAGGAGAAACAAAATCCTTTCCAGACAAACAAATGTTGAGGGATTTTGTTACCACCAGGCCTGCCTTGCAAGAGCTCCTGAATGAAGCACTAAATATGGAAAGGAAAAACCAGTACCAACCACTGCAAAAACACACCCAAATATAAAGACCAATGACCCTCTGAAGAAACCACATCAACTACTGTGCAAAATAACCAGACAGCATCCTGATGACAGGATCAAATTCAAACATAAAAATACTAACCTTATGTAAATGGGCTAAATATTCCAATTAAAAGACACTGACTGGCAAATTGGATTAAGAGTCAAGACCCATCAGGGTGCTGTATTCAGGAGACCCTTCTCATGTGCAAAGACATATATTGGCTCAAAATAAAGAGATGGAGGAAAATTTACCAACCAAACGGAAACCAAAAGAAAGCAGGGATTGCAATACTAGTCTCTGACAAAACAGACTTTAAACCAACAAAGATCAAAAAAGACAAAGAAAGGCATTACATAATGGTAAAGGGAACAATTCAACAAGAAGAGCTAACTATTCTAAATATATATGCACTCAATACAGGAGCACCCAGATTCATAAAACAAGTTCTTGGAAACACACAACAAGACTTAGACTTCTAAGTTAACTCTCCTTAGTTAACTTAGAAATTAACTAATTTCTTAGTTAATTTTCTTAACTAAGACAATTAACAAGGATATTCAGGAATTGAACTCAGCTCTTGATCAAGTGGACCTAATAGATATCTACAGAACTCTCCACCCCAAATCAACAGACTATACATTCTTCTCAGTGCCACATGGCACTTATTTTAAAATTGACTACATAATGGGAAATAAAACACTCCTCAGCAAATGCAAAACAACTGAAATCCTAACAAACAGTATCTCACAACACAATGCAATCAAATTAGAACTCAGGATTAAGAAATTCACTCAAACCCACACAATTACATGGAAAATGAACAACCTCCACCTCAATGATTCCTGGGTAAATAATGAATTTAATGTAGGATCAAGAATTTCTTTTTTTTAATTTTATTATTATTATACTTTAAGTTTTAGGGTACATGTGCACAATGTGCAGGTTAGTTACATACGTATACATGTGCCATGCTGGTGTGCTGTACCCATTAACTCATCGTTTAGCATTAGGTGTATCTCCTAAAGCTATCCCTCCCCCCTCCCCCCACCCCACAACAGTCCCCAGAGTGTGATGTTCCCCTTCCTGTGTCCATGAATCAAGAATTTCTTTGAAACCAATGAGAACAAAGAGACAACATACCAGAATCTCTGGGACACCACTAAAGCAGTGTTAAGTGGGAAATTTACACCACTAAATGCCCACATTAGAAAGCTAAAAGATTATAAATCTACACCATAACATCACCAATTAAAGGAGCTAGAGAGGAAAGAGCAAACTAATCCAAAAACACCAGAAATAACTAAGATCAAAGCTGAACAGGAGATAGAGACAAGAAAAACCCTTCAAAAAATCAATGAATCCAGAAGCTGTTTTTTTTTTTGAAAAAGTTAATAAAATGGATGGCTAGCTAGACTAATAAAGAAAAAAGAGAGAAGAATCAAATAGACACAATAAATAAAAGATGATAAGGGGATATCACCAATGACCCCACAAAAATACAAACCACCATCAGAGAATACTCTAAACACCTCTACACAAATAAACTAGAAAATCTAGAAGAAATGGATAAATTCCTGGACACATACACCCTCCCAAGACTAAACCAGGAAGAAGTTGAATTCCTGAATAGACCAATAACAACTTCTAAAATTGAGGCAGTAATTAATAGCCTACCAATCAAAAAAAGCACAGATCCAGATGGATTCACAGCCTAATTTTACCAGAAATACAAAGAGCAGCTGGTATCATTTCTTCTAAAACTATTCCAAACAACTGAAAAAGAGGGACTCATTTTAAGAAGCCAGCATCATCTTGATACCAAAACTGGGCAAAGACAACAAAAAAAGAAAACTCCAGGCCAATATTCCTGATGAACATTGATGCCAAAATCCTCAATAAAGTACTGGCAGACTGAATCCAGCAGCACAAAAATCTTCTCTACTATGATCAAGTCAGCTTCATCCCTGGGATGCAAAGCTGGTTCAACATATGCAAATCAATAAATGTTATCCATCACATAAACAGAACCAAAGACAAGAACCACATGATTATCTCAATAGATGCAGAAAAGGCCTTTGACAAAATTCAACATCCCCTCATGTTAAAAACTCTCAATAAACTAGGTATTGATGGAACATATTTCACAATAATAAGAGCTATTTATGAAAAATCCACAGCCAATATCATATTAGATGGGTAAAAGCTGGAAGCATTCCCTTTGAAATCCAGCACAAGACAAGGATGCCCTCTCACACCACTCTTATTCAACATATTATTGGAAGTTCTGCCCAGGACAATCAGGCAAGACAAAGAAATAAAGGGTATTCAAGTAGGAAGAGAGGAATTTGAATTGTCTCTGTTTGTAGATGACATGATTTTATATTTAGAAAATCCCATCATCTCAGCCTAAAGCTCCTTACACTTAAAAGCAACTTCAGCAAAGTCTCAGGATACAAAATTAATGTGCAAAAATCACAAGCATTGCTTTACACCAACAATAGACATGCAGAGATCCAAATCATGAATGAACTCCCATTCACAATCACTACAAAGAGAATAAAATATCTAGGAATATAGCTAACAAGAGATATGAAGGACCTCTTCAAGGATAACTACAAACCACTGCTCAAGGAAATCAGAGAGGACACAAACAAATGGAAAAACACTCCATCCTCATGGATAGGAAGAATCAATATTGCGAAAATGGCCATCCTGCCCAAAGTAATTTATAGATTCAATACTATTCCCATCACACTACCATTGACATTCTTCAAATAATTAGAAAAAACTACTTTAAATTTCATTTGGAATCAAAGAAGACCCCATATAGCCAAGAAAATCCTAAGCAAAAAGAACGAAGCTGGAGGTATCACACTACCTGACTTCAAACTATATTACAAGGCACCAGTAAACAAAACAGCATGACACTGGTACAAAAACAGACATATAGACCAATGGAACAGAAGAGACACCTCAGAAATAACACCATACATCTACAACCACCTGATCTTCGACAAACCTGACAAAAGCAATGCGAAAAGAATCTCCTCTTCAATAAATGATGCTGGGAAAACTGGCTAACCATATGCAGAAAACTGAAACTGGATCCCTTCCTTACGCCTTGTACAAAAGTTAACTCAAGACGGAATAAAGACTTAAATGTAAAACCCAAAATTATAAAAACCGTAGCAGAAAACCCAGGCAATGCCATTCAGGACGTACGCATAGGCAAAGACTTCATGACGAAAATGCCTAAAGCAATTGCAACAAATGCCAAAACTGACAAATGAGATCTAGTTAAACTAAAGAGCTTCTGCACAGCAAAAGAAACTACCAACAGAATAAACAGGAAGCATGCAGAATGGGAGAAAGTTTTTGCAATCTACCCATCTGACAAAGGGCTAATATCCAGAATCTACAAAGAACTTAAACAAATTTACAAGAAATAAATAAACAACCCCATCAAAAAGTGAGCAGAAGATAGGAACAGACACTTCTCAAAAGAAAACATTTACATGGCCAACAAACATACAAAAAAAAGCTCAATATCATTGATCATTAGAGAAATGCAAATCGAAACCATAATGAGATACCATCTCATTACTGTCAGAATGGCTATTATTAAATGTCAGTAAATAACAGATGCTGGCATGGCTGTGGAGAAATACGAATGCTTTTATGCTGTTGATGGGGAAGTAAATTAGTTCGACCACTGTGGAAGACAGTATGGGATTCCGCAAGGATCTAGAAACAGAAATACCATTTGAACCAGCAATCTCATTACTGGCTATATACCCAAAGGAATATAAATCATTCTACCATAAAGACACATGCACATGTTTGTTGACTGCAACACTATTAACAATAGCAAAGTCATGGAACCAACCCAAATGCCCATCAATGATAGACTGGATAAAGAAAATGGGGTAAACATACATCATGAAATACTACAAAGCCATAGAAAGGAGTGAGATCATGTCCTTTGCAGGGACATGGATGAAGCTGGAAGCCATCATCCTCAGCAAACTAACACAGGAACAGAAAACCAACCAACACATGTTCTCACTCATAAGTGGGAGTTGAACAAAGAGAACACATGGACACAGGAAGGTGAACAACACACAAGGGCCTGTTGGGGGTTGGCGAGCAAGGGGAGGGAACTTAGAGGATGGGTCAATAGGTGCAGCAAACCACCATGGCACACATATACCTATGTAACAAACCTGCATGTTCTGCACATGTATCCCGGAACTTAAAGTTAAAAAAAAAATTGAGGCAGAGGAAGTCCTCGCTAATGCATTCTGTGTGGCCAGCATCATCCTGATACCAAAACCTGGAAAACACACACACACACACACACACATGTGCATGCACATACAGACACATACACACACACACACGTGCATGCACATACAGACACATACACACACACACACACACACACACAACTTCAGGTCAATATCTTCAATGAACATGAATGCAAAAATCATCAATGAAATACTGGCAAACCAAACCTAACAGCATATCAAAAAGCTTATCTACCACGATCAAATAGGCTTTATCCCTGGAATGAAAGGTTGGTTCAACACACACAAATCAATAAATGTGATTTATCACATACATGGAACTAAAGACAAAAAGCGCATAATTATCTTAATAGTTGCAGAAAAGACTTTACATTAAATTGAACACTTCTTCCTGTTAAGAACTCTTTAAAACTCATGATGAACTAGGTATTGAAGGAACGTGCCTCAAAATCATAAGAACCATATATGGAAAACCCACAGCTGATATCATGCTAAATGGGCAAAACCTGGAAGCATTCCCCTTGAAAACTGGCACAAGACAAGAATGCCCTCTCACACCACTACTATTCACATAGTATTAGAACCTAGAGAGAGCCATCAGGCAAGAGAAAAAAAAAATAGGCATCCAAACAGGAAGAGAGGAAGTCTAACTATTCCTGTTTGTAGTTGACATGATCCTGTATCTAGAAAATCCCATAGTCTTGGCTCAAAAGATCCTTAACCTAGTAAGCAACTTCTTCAAAGTCTCAGGATATAAAATCAATGCAAAAATCACTAGCACTCCTATACCCCAAAAACAGTAAAGCCAAGAGCCAAATCAGAAATGCAATCCCATTTGCAATTGCCAACAACAAAACAAAAAGAACAGCAGCAGCAACAACAACCAAAAAAAACACAAAAACCTTAGGAACATGTCTAAGTACAGAGATGAAAGATCTCCACAAGGAAAGCTACAAAACACTGCTAAAAGAAATCAGAGATGGTCCAAACAAATGGAAAAACATTCCATGATCATGGATAGAATCAATATTGTGAAAATGGCGATGCTGCCCAAAACTATTTATAGATTTAATGATATGCCTATTAAACTACCAAAGACATTTTTTAAAGGACTAGACAAACCTATTTTAAAATTCATATGGAACCAAAAAAGAGCCCAAGGTAACCAAGGCAATCCTAAGCAACAAGAACAAAGCTGGAGGCATCATGCTAACCAACTTAAAACTATACTACAGGGCTATAGTAACCAAAACAGCATGGTACTGATATAAGAACAGACACATAGACTAATGGAACACAATAGAAAACCCAGACATAAGATCACACACCTAAAACTATCAGATATCAGACAAATGAGACAAAAAACAAGCAATGGGGAAAGCATACACTATTTAATAAATGGTACTTGGAAAACTGGCTAGCCATACGCAGAAAACTGAAACTGGACCCCTTCTTTAGACCTTATAAAAATTTACTCAAGATGGATTAAAGACTTCACACAACTAGGAAAAACTCTTTTAAAATTCTGATGGAACCAAAAAAGAGCCCAAGTAGCCAAGGCAATCCTAAGCAGAAAGAACAAAGCTAGAGGCAGCATGCTACTCAACAACAAACTATACTACAGAGCTACGGTAATCAAAACAGCGTGGTACTGGTACCAGAACAGACACATAGACCAATGTAATGGAATTGATAACCCAGGAAAAGACCACACATTGACAACTACCCAATTTTTGACAAATCTTACAAAAACAAGCAGTGAATAAAGGATTCCCCATTCAATAAATGGTGCAGGGATAACTGGCTAGCCACATACAGAAGACTGAAACACTAGACTTCCAAGACCAGCTTGGTTTGGGAGACACTAACCCAGCAGTGCTAGAGGAATTAAAGACACACACACACAGAAATATAGAGGTGTGAAGTGGGAAACCAGGGGTCTCACAGCCTTCAGAGCTGAGAGCCCCGAACAGAGATTTACCTACATATTTATTAACAGCAAGCCAATCATTAGCATTGTTTCTATAGATATTAAATTAACTAAAAGTATCCCTTATGGGAAATGAAGGGATGGGCTGAATTAAAGGAATAGGTTGGGCTAGTTAACTGCAGCAAGAGCATGTCCTTAAGACACAGATCGCTCATGCTATTGTTTGTGGCTTGAGAATGCCTTTAAGCTGTTTTCCACCCTGGGTGGGCCAGGTGTTCCTTGCCCTCATTCTGGTAAACCCACAACCTTCCAGAGTGGGTGTTATGGCCATCATGAACATGTCACTGTGCTGCAGAGATTTTGTTTATGGCCAGTTTTAGGGCCAGTTTATGGCCAGATTTTGGGGGGCCTGCTCCCAACACTAGACCTCTTCCTCACACAATATACAAAAATTAAGTCAAGATAAAGGCTAAAATGCAAAACCCGAAACTGTAAAAGCCCTGGAAGACAACCTAGGCAATACCATTAGGGACATAGGCATGAGCAAATATTTCATGATGAAGATGCCAAGAGCAATTGTAACAATCAAAAACTGACAAATGGGATCTAATTAAAGAGCTTCTGTACAGCAAAAGAAACTATTAACAGAGTGAACAGAGGACGTACAGAAAGGGAGAAAAATTTTGCAAATTATGCATCTGACAAAGGTCTAATATCCAGCAACTATAAGTAGCTTAAACAAATGCACAAGAAAAAACAACCCCATTAAAAATTAGGCAAAAGACATGAACAGCCACTTTTCAAAAAATGACATACATGCAGGCAACAATCATAGAAAAGAAAGCTTAGCATCACTGATCATTAGCAAAATGCAAATCAAAACCACAATGAGATACCAACAGCCAGAATGGCTACTATTAAGTCTAAAAATAACAGATCCTGGTGAGGCTGTGGAAAAAAAGAAATGCTTATACACTCTTGATGGGACTGTAAATTAGTTCAGCCATTATGTAAAATAGTGTGGAGTTTACTCAAAGACCTGAAAAAAGAAATACCATTTGACCCACAATCTTATTACTGGGTATACACCCAAAGGAACATAAATTGTTCTCTCATAAAGACACATGCACACGTATGTTCATTGCAGCACCATTCACAATAGCAATGACATGGAATCAACCTAAATGCCCATCAATGATAGACTGGATAAAGAAAATGTGGTACGTATACATCATAGAATACTATGCAGCTATAAAAAAGAAAGAGATCATGTCCATTGCAGGAACATGGATGGAGCTGGAGTCCACCATCCTTAGCAAACCAACACAAGAACAGAAAAATCAAATACTGCATATTCTCACTTACAAATGGAAGCTAAATGATGAGAACACATGAACACATAGAGGTGAGCAACACATGCTGGGGCCAATTTAAGGGTTGGTGGTGGGTGGGAAGAGGGAGCTGATCATGAAAAATAACCTGGGAGGCGGAGCTTTCAGTGAGCCGAGATCACGCCACTGCACTCCAGCCTGGGTGACAGAACAAGACTCCATCTCAAAAAAAAAAAAAAAAGAAAAAGAAAAAGAAAATATGTACTCTCAACCTGTTAGTCATGAAACATGAAGGATCTAACTTCTCAATATTTTACAAGAAAACCTAGATCATCCCATTTTGCTAAATGTATTTATGGCAGTGCTCTTTGACCTTTCATTCTTACATCTTTCATGTTTGTACACCAATATTTTCTTAAAACAAAAGTGTAGCTATGTTTACATTCTTAATATTTTAAAGTTATTTTTACTCTCTTTTTTCCTTCTAATTTTTGTAAAATGAATGAAAACTATACAAACCTAAAAGGGGTTTATTGAACTCAAAGGATAAATGCAATGACTGCATTATTGATTTGCTGTGCGTTCAGCAAACATTGCAAGCTAGTTGGTAGCCACATTTTTTAGAGTCAAAATGAGGGTCATTATCATCTAATTGTTTGAACCAGGAATGGATAACTGATAGTTTTTCTCAATGTATACCCCTAGTTTATTGAGAGGTTTTTAACATAAAGGAATTTTATTGAAGACTTTTTCTGCATCTATCGAGATAATCACGTGGTTTTTTTCTTTAGATCTGTTTATGTGATGAATCACATTTATTGATTTACATGTGTTGAACCAATCTTGCATGCCGGGGATGAAGCCTACTTGATCATGGTGGATAAGCTTTTTGATGTGCTGCTAGATTTGGTTTGCCAGTATTTTGTTGAGGAGTTTTGGATCAATGTTCATCAAGTTTTTTTTTTTTTTTTTGGTTATATCTCTGCCGGTATCAGGATGATACTGGAACATATCCCAAAATAATAAAAGCCATATATGACAAACTCACAGCCAATATCATATTGCATGGGTAAAAGCTAGAAGCATTCCCCTTGACAACTGGAACAAGACAAAGACGCCCTCTCTTACCACTCCTATTCAATATAATATTGGAAGTTCTGGCCAGGGAAATCAGGCAAGAGAAATAAAGGGTATTCAAATAGGAATAGAGGAAGTCAAATTGTCTTTGTTTGCAGATGACATGATCCTATATCTAGAAAACCATATCGTCTCAGCCCCAAAGCTCTTTCAGCTAATAAGCAACTTCAGGATAGTCTCAGGATACAAAATCAACGTGCAAAAATCACTAGCATTTCTATACACCAACAATAGACAAGAAGAAAGCCAAATCATAAATTAACTCTCATTCACAATCGCCACAAAAAGAACAAAATACCTAGGAATACAGCTAACAAGGGAAGTGAAACACCTCTTCAAGAAGAGCTACAAACCACTGCTCAGAAAAATCAGAGGACACAAACAAATGGTAAAACATTCCATGCTCGCAGATAGGAAGAATCAATATCATGAAAATGGCCATATTGCCCAAAACAATTTATAGATTCAGTGCTATTTCAATTAAACTAACATTGACATTCTTCAAAATATTAGAACTATTTTAAAATTTATATGGAACAAGAAAAGAACCTGAATAGCCAAGACAATTCTAAGCAGAAAGAACAAAGCTAGAGGCATCACACTACCCAACTTCAAACTATGCTACAAGGCTAGCATAACCAAAACAGCATGTACTGCTAAAGAGCAAAGATGCATAGACCAATGTAACAGAACAGAGAACTCAGAAATAAGACTGCACACCTTCAACCACCTGATCTTTGACAAACCTGACAAAAACAAACAATGAGGAAAGGATTTCCTGTTTAATAAATGGTTTTGGAGGAACTAGTTAGCCATATGTAGAAACTGAAACTGGATCCCTTCCTTACACCATACACAAAAATCAACTGGAGATGGATTAAAGACTTAAATGTAAAACCCCAAACTATAAAACCCTGGAAGAAAATCTCCACAATATCATTCAGGATAAAGGCATAAGCAAAGATTTTATGACAAAGATACCAAAAGCAATTGCAACAAAAGCAAAAATTGACAATTGGAGTCTAATTAAACTAAAGAGCTTCTGCACAGCAAAAGAAATTATCAGAGTGATCAGACATCCTACAGAATGGGAGAAAATTATTTCAGTCTATCGATCTGACAAAGGTCTGATACCCAGCATCTACAATGTATTTAAACAAATTTACAAGAAAAAAAACCCAGTAGAAAGTGGGCAAAGAACATGAACAGATACTTCTCAAAAGAAGACATGCATGCAGCCAGCAAACATTGAGAAATGTTCAACATCACTGATCATTAGAGAAATGCAAATCAAAACCACGAGATACCATCTCACACCAGTCAGATGGCTACTATTAAAAAAATCAAATAACCACTAATGATGGTGAGGTTGTGGAGAAAAAAAAAACAAAACAAAACACTTTTACACTGTTGGTGGAAGTATAAATAAGTTCAACCATTGTGGAAGACAGTGTGTGTTGATTCCTCAAAGACCAAGAGGCAAAAATACCATTTTACCCAACAATCCCATTACTGGGTATATATCCAAAAGAATATAAAACATTCTATTATAAATGTGCATGCACTCATATGTTCATTGCAGCGCCGTTCACAATAGGAAAGACATGGAATAAATGTCCATCAATGATAAACTGGATAAAAATGATGTGGTACATACACACCATGGAATACTATGCAGCCATAAAGGGAGCAAGATCATGTCCTCCGTAGGGACACAGATGGAACTGAAGGCCATGATCCTCAGAAAACTAACCCAGGAACAGAAAAGCAAATATTGCATTTTCTCACTTATAAGTGGGAGCTAAACAATGAGAACACATGGAGAAGAACAACACACATTAAGGCCTAAGGGTGGTTGGGGGAGGAGGGAGAGCATTGGGAAGAATAGTTAATGGATGCTGGGCTTAATACCTAGGTGATGGGATGATCTGTGCAGCAAACCACCATGGTACACGTTTACTTATGTAACAAACCTGCACATCCTGCGTATGTACCCCTGAACTTCAAATAAAATAGAAAAAAAATTGATATCCCTTTGGTATAATTTCAAAAGTTAGGTAGTTTGTCTTTGCTTCTGTTAGTGAAGTGATGTGAAATTTCCAAGTTATCTCCAAGCACCCATTGTTGAAAAGAATGAGAGATGGGAAATTCTACATCTGAGGCTGCTGACTAAATGACATTTTAAAATAGAGGTCTGTTTCTATTTTAAAAGGAAAATAGAAAAGAAAAAATTCGACATATGTATTCTACATCTATGTGTAAAATAGATGTAGAATTATATAGAATTATATAATTATAATTATATAATTTTGAATTATATGTGGAGATATATATATATAATACAAAGGAAAAGCAAAACAAAACCAGGCAGAAAAGAATAATGAAAAGAGGTGAGAAGGTTCAGAGAAAAACACAGGGCTAAAGAATGAAAAGGAGTTTTAGAGAGACTATCCAATTCAAACAATTCGTCATTCATGCATAAATCAGTCACATATTTACTCAGCATCTAAATGTGCCAACAACTATGTTGTGACTATGAAGACAAAATCCTGTTTTCCAAGGATTCATAGTGGAGTGGGCAAGACTAACAACTTTTTTTGGCTTTTCTGTTACAGTATGTCTTCAGCATCCTAGGAAACTGCATTTTGACTTATTCAGGTGAATTAAAAGTTATGCTGCCAATATGAATGCAGTGACCACATGGGATGAGTAGAGAAGAAATAAAAAGTATAATGGAAAGTCAGAAGTGAAAAAGTAGAATTCTGCAAATCATCCCATTAAAATATATAGTACCATTATAAATATAAGTATAAAATAGGAGAAAGAGAAGGAAGAAATTAATCATGCTTGATCAAGGTCTTAAAGAAGTTAGTCAAAGTCGCCTTCAGATAAGAGATGACATATGTATTATCTTTTTATAGGTATAGAATCTGCAGGTGGATCAGAAGGAAAAGGATCTTCTAGAGAGAAAAATACATTTATAGAACTTGGGAAGAAAAAATAACCTGTTGATGTATTCAAGAAGTATAAAATCACCTGATTTGTGTAGTACCTAAAGTACATGGGGTATAGAATTTTGGTTGCAGATAACACTACCAAGAAAATGGACACACTAGGAATTATCTGCACAGGAATTTATATAATACTCAAAGAGCAATAGGAAACTATTTAAGCAAAGAGTGATGTTAATGCTCTCTGAACCTCAACTTTCTCATTTACCAAATAAAGTACAATTTATTTCTACAACTGATCACATTTTGTTTTGAATTCCATGTTTTTCCTGATGACAAACGGGGTGAGAATGCAAGGAAAGTAAACTTAACCTGGACAATTAAAAGAAGACTGACCTGTACAGATTTAAAGAAGACTTTTTTCATGTTGATTTTTCAGTCAGTTCAAAGCTCAAATTCAAAACTACGGTACACATAAAAATAGGGTTATCTTTTCGTATGGAACTTAGCAGCCAGATTTCTTTATAGACAGTCTGTGTTCTTGGGGGCTAGCAAGGTCAGTGGTTCCCGAAGTTTTTATCTCAAAATCCCTTACACATTGGAAACTATTAAGAAATGCAGGGTAGGAGTGGTGGCTCACACCTGTAATCCCAGCACTTTGGGAGGCCAATTCAGGAGGATTGTTTGAGCCCAGGTGTTTGAGATCAGTCTGGGCAACTCTACACAAAATAAACAACTAGCCAGGCATGGTAGTTGTATGACTGTGGTTCCAGCTGCTTGGGAGGCTGAGGTAGGAGGATCACTTGGGCCCAGGAGGTGGAGGCTACAGACACTGCAGTGAGCCATGATCATGCCAGCCAGTGTGACAAAGTGAAACCCTGTCTCAAAAATAATAATAATAATAACACAAAATGTTTATGTGGGTTATAATGTTTATATATTTATATGGGGTATCTATCGATGTCTTTATATATATTATGAAGTTAAAACAATTTTAAACTCACATTAATTTCAATAAAAACTTTTTTTGTAAAGAAATGTGTTAATAATTGCATTTTCCAAAATGTAAAAGTGATATGAGTGGCATTATTTTACATTTTGCAAATCTGCTTAATGTCTAGGTATCTGGCTTAATAAAAGGTAGTTGTATTCTCATAAACACTTCTTCATTCAGTTTGCTGAGTTTGTTTGTTTGTTTTTTAAGACGGAGTCTCACTCTGTCACCCAGACTGGAATGCAATGGCATGGTCTCAGCTCAGTGCAACCTCCACCTCCTGGGTTCAAGCAATTCTCCCGCCTTAGCCTCCCGAATAGCTGGGACTACAGGTGCATGCCACTACACCCGGCTAATTTTTGTATTTTTAGTAGAGGCAGGGTTTCACTATGTTGGCCAGGCTGGTCTTCAACTCCTGACCTCATGATCTGCCCACCTCGGCCTTCCAAAGTGCAGGGATTACAGGCATGAGCCACTGAACCAAGCCTTGTTGAGATATTTTTAGCTGAAATATTTTGTAGGAAAAGGATAAAGTAGCCTAATAGTCTTTTCACATCATTATGGCTATTCTTTAATGCTATAACAAAAAACTCAGTAAGTGAGAGCTTTTTAAAAGTAAATAGTACCTGAAAACCTGAAACCATATCAATAAATTTTTGTATTTTTGGACTCGTAATCTGAAGAGATTTTCCGCTCATGTGTGACTTTGTAGTAGCTTTTGAGAAATATTGGTTGAATGAGTTACTGCAGATCTTCCATATGTTGACACATTTCATTATATAATGTCAAAAACATATTAATATCACCATTGATCTCTTGAGAAGTATCTGTCAAGCTTAAGGTAGCAAATAAAAACGTTTCAAATGTATTCATTTTCTATTGTTGCTATAAAATTTATCAAAACTTAACATCTCAAAACAGCACACATTTATAATCTCACATTTGCATAATTCAGAAGTCCAGCTGGCCTCAGCTGTTCTTCTACTCTGAGTCTCACAAGGTTGAAAAGGTACTGGCCAGCCTGTAGGCTCTGGTGAAGAACCTGCTTCCAGGCTCATTCAGGTTGTTAATAGAATTAAGTTCCATATGGTTATTGGTCTGTGGTCCCCATTTCCTGATAGCATGTCATCCGGGGAAGCTCTCAGCTCCTTAAGGACACCTGTATTGCACGTCATAATATTCTCTTCATCTTCAAACTTGCAACAGCATGGTGAGTCCTTCTTATACTTTGAGTTTCTCTGAATTCCTCTTATGGCTCATCTCTTTGCTTCCAGATAAAAGATTCCTGCTTATTTATTTATTTATTTATTAGTTTGTGTGATTAGATTGATCCTGCTGGGAAAACCCAGTATAATCTCCCTATCTTAAGGTTTGGAAACTTAATTATATTTGTAAAGTCCATTTTGTCATGTATCATAATATACTCATGGGACTTAGGGTATGAGTCTTGTAAGGGAAGGGGCATTCTTTTTTCTACTACGCCAAATTTATAATTTTTCCTTGAAAACACTTATTACTGGAAACAAATACAATCAGTTGTTTTTCTTTAAACGGCAGGCTTACTTTCAAGTCTTGACCTGAAACCCATGTCTGCATAACCACTGTATGTCAGTTGTTCTTCCAAGTAGAAAAGGTGATCTATGAAAACAGCTAGTTTAGTTCACAACTCAAAAATCACACACATACTTTTCCTTAAGACAAACATCATACTTTGTCATGCATACTTCCATTTCGTAACACAGCATTAAAAAGATATTCTCAAGGGTTGAGATTTTTAAAGTTACCATTGTTTTACTTCTTTATTGAGGAAAGTCTTAAGTGAAATAGTTTTTTAATCCAAAATACTTGCCAGTGAAGAACATAATGACTATAGTGCAGTTCATTGCTCCTGCCTTGATCTGTGCTAAGGCATCAGCAATTTTGACCATTATTTTTTTTAATATCAATGCAAACATCATTAATATCTTAGAATTACATAAACATAGTTTTGATATTAAAAACTGCCTAAAATAATCTCAGAGGTCTGCAGATTATGTTTTAATAATCACTTAGTTTCAAACCTCACTTTTGAGAACTCAAATGTCTGGCTGTAGCTTAGTATATTAAGCCTGAAATCAAAATGGCTCCATACATTAAAGTCTATTTCACATTCTTAAGAAATACACTCCTGGTATGGGTAGTTCACCTCGGCAGCTCTTCACCACATAGTGATGAAGTGTTCTTGGCTTGTATGGCGATTATATATTGTGGCATTGCTTATCATCTCCTAAGGCTCTGTAGGCTAACTGTGGTTGATTTATCACTTCAGGTCTACCATACAGTAGCAGCCAGAAATCCATTGGGGTTACAGATATCTAAAGGATTAACTGGGTTTGACATCAAGATGACTATCTCACATTAATGGATGAAGGCTATTGACTGGCAGCTCAGCTGGGTCTGTTGAACTTGGTGCCTGCATGTAGCTTCCCCATGTGTTTTAGGCTTCTCAAAACATTGAGTTTGGAGATATCCAAAGGTAGTGCCCAAGAACATGTGTTCCAAGAGATAGAAGAATTTGCCAGCCACTTAGGGCCTGGGCATGAAGACTGGCACCAGGTTATTCCCACCATACCATGTTGTTCAAAGCAATCATGGAATCTCCACATCATGATCATAGGAGTATCAGAAATTTTAACTATCTTTAAATTAGACTACTGCCTGATTAAATCTTAAGAAATTGCAATGTCCACTTTACTGTTCTATAGCTACTCACTGGGAGATAGTCATTCTAGCCTGGTCCTTGGATAATCTACTGCTAAACCTGTTTATTGAGGTATCAGAATTGTACCTGCTTTTGAAGTTCATAACTCCTGACAACCGTATTATTATGAAGTCTTAAATCCCCCTTGTCTCAAACACCAGCCCTATTCCTGCACATTTCTCTCAGCAATTTAACTTCTTGCTTTTGGAATATTTGAGAACTTCTGAATCTTCTACAGGGTTAATTCTAGCTATATATATCATAAGATATATCTTAGACTCTGTCTACCAACATCCTCTGCCAAATGTTCTATCACTTTTAAAACTTTTGAGACATGGTGCTTCTTTAATGAGCTGCTAATTTTCTTAGGTTCTATATTGGGAAAAATAGGACAAGTCCTTCTCTTCTGGAATTTCCCTCACCCCGAAATCTTACTGAATATTTCTGCCACCTCTAATGTTGAGGGGTAGGAGACATGCAGGAGTACATGCTGAAGTTTAATTTCTCTCACTTTTTCCTTGGCTTCCCCTCTCATCTCCAGAAGGCCTTTCTACTTCCCCTTCCTGTTTGGTGGGAGTATCCCACAAATCCATTCCTCTATGTTATACCTAGTAGTAAAAATAATTCAGTTTTATTAGAGCTAATTTTTATATGTAAAAGGAAATATTGATAAATTAGAAAAAACACTTTTCTTTCTCAACAAAGTCCAAGTTTCAGAATATCTTCTCACTATGGATGAAATTCAGCTCTATTTGTTCTAGTTGACAAACTATCATGTGCAGGCCAAATCAAGCCTATTTTTGTAGAGTCCATAAGCTCATAATAGATTATACATTTTAAAAAGTATTGTTAAATAAAACAAATGAACAAGCAAATCAAAAACCAAAGAAGAATATGAGACAAAGATGATATTCCGCACACAAAGATGAAAATGTTTACTATGGTCAGCTACAGAAAATAGCTTGCGAATCCTTATTCTATATGGTATCTTCTTTCCTCCAGAAGTGATTGATGCTTTTGCTTAAAGGCTTGGTGAGACGCTGTGAAACTTGCTACTTCAGTTTAACTATATTAGTTTAACATTTTTTTAAATCCCAGTTGTATGTGTAAGAAGAGGTTTATTTCAATATCTAACAAATATTTATTGTTCAATAAATGTTAATTTTCTTTCCATTCCTCTTCTCCTCAATAACGATAAAAAAAATAAAGGTATGTGATTTAACCAGAAAAATTAAACACTGGTATTTTAGATATGTAAAAGGCATTTAATTATTTAAATGGAATTAAAATTACTAAAAGGAATTTGGGACAAAGGAACATGTGGTAAATTTGTTTGCAGACAAGTTGAGCTTGATGTGTCCTTGTAAAGGTGCCAGGGAGTTATTTGGAAATAGGATTGTAATTTGAAGAAATGATGGGGTGTTGAATAGACAAATATGCTTATCATTCGGGAAAATATGTGAGAAGTGGAATCACTAAAGTATAGAGGTATATTCTGGAAAAGAAATCAGAAATGAATAAATCCGAATGCTGGAGACCATCAGCAATATAAGAGTGAAGAGAAAGAGTCAGAGGATGGTCAGCCAGAGGCGGCAATAAAACTAACAACAAGTGTTTCTGGATGTTGGGGGAATAATTGATGAGGAAGCTCACCAAAAGAAGTTAAGCAGTTTCCCCAAGATTTCCCAGCCAGATAATCAGAGTCTGTATTTCAAATATCAAAACTAATACTTTCGGGCAGGGAGGGAAGGGAAGGGCAAGGGAAGGGAGAGAGAAGGGAAGGGAGAGGGAAGGGAAGTGGAAAAAAAGAGAAAAAAAATGAAAGAAAAGGAAAAGAAAAGGAAGGGAAGGGAAGGAAAGGAAAAAGGAAAGGGAAAAGGAATAAAAAGAAAAAGATGTCCACAGACCCTGTCTCGAAATTAAAAAAAAGAGAGAAAAGAAAAGAAAGACTAAAGGAAAGGAAAAGAAAAGAAAAGAAAAGGGGTGCCCACCACAGGTCTGGTTCATTTCTAGTCTCTAGGGGAAAACATTTTCTTGCTTTTTCAACTTCTAGAGACTGCTTGCATTCCTTGGCTCACTTCCATTTTCAAAGCCAGTGGATCCAGTTGAGTCTCACAGGGCATCGCTCGGACATTGACAATTCTGATTCCCTCTTCCGTGGTTTCAGGAGACTTGTGATTACATTGGGTTCATCCAGATTATCAAAAATAATTTTTCTATTTCAAGGTCAGCTGATTAGCAATCTTAATTCCATCAGAAACCTTAATTCTCTTTTGCCATATAACCTGACATATTCACAGGATCACAGGATAAGGATGTGGACATCTTTGGGGCCAACTATTCTTTCTACCACATTACTCCACTACAAATTGTCATCCACTCCTTAACCATTCCATGTCAAAACCCAAGAGCCAATTTTGTTTTAAATTCTAACTTCTTCTTTTATTCATTAATTCTGAATTTAACTTATAGAGAGAGTAACTTCAGGTTTCAAGGTATGATTTTTATTTTTTTAAAAATGAATAAGCTATGTCTGCTTGATTTAATATGCTACTTGTTTTTCTTACTTTATCTTTAGCCTGAACTAAAATTACTGTTCTCCTCAAATATTCTTTACCTTTTATTACCATTTCCTTTTATTTTATACACACCTTGCCACCTGAATTTTTCTGCACACTCAGCCCAGCGACATATTCTTAAGTACTTTGCACTTCAACATTTACAGTGTACCCTACAAAAGGTTTACACTCTGTGCGCACACTGCACATGAGCTGTCTAAACTGAGACAGACCTTACTGCTTTTCAGACGTTCCTGCCAATAGTTCTTCTTTTAAATATGTATATGAACTCAAACATCTCTTCTCTTTCTTAATGTTTCCTATGTCCAGATACCTCTCCCAGTAGCTTGTTCCTAACTTACAGGGGAGCAGTAAAGTTGGAAACACCATTTTTTCACGCTACTTTCCTGTTGTGGTCTGTAAAGAGGTTTCCCTTAACTTTGCAAACAGAGCCGACACTGAATCTCCTAAGTCCAAGCCCATACTTCATTATCAGAAGCCACTCTGCCTATCAGTTATCTTTGTGACTCCTACAGAGTTGCATTCTACTACAGATAACCCGTATCGACAACTTCTGATCATATCGTGCTCATTTCAACACTTAAGGCTTTTGTTTCTCCTCTAATTCCTTGCCTGCTGGGGCTTTACTACTTCTCTGTTCTTGTCACAAGAACAAGAACAAGAAGTGATATCAATCACACCTTGGTACTTCATACCCAGGATATTTTTCACTCAGTGATGTAGTTTTTACTTTTAAACTTTCCATAGAACTCATTGTCATAAAACTTGTCATTTATAGTCATTACCCTCCAGCACATTACATGATACCAGTGGTAAGAAAACAAGCCATAACAAACCATACATTTAAAACAGCTTGTCAGTGGTCAGTGGTTAGGAGCAGAGAAGAGGAAGACACTGTATATATGCATAACAAATACAGTCGTATTCCAATTTCAGGAAATGTTTGAAAACTAGAATCAAATATTATTTTGCAATGAATTTTATTATTTGATCATCTAATCATTAAATATATATAATTTTAGGCATATAAACTATATATTTGACTTTGGCTTTTCCAAAGGTAGGTCATGCCTTTAGACCTATGCTAGATTTGAACTTTTACACATGTTCAGCGCCTACTAATTTCCAATCATATATTCAATTTAGTTGACTAGAACTGAACAATTTATTGGAAGTTTTTCAAATTTAGTACTCATGGTAGAACAATGTTCTAAAATAATACAAAATTTAAACTTCAGTCACATCACAGCCAAAACATATTTACATCCAAAAACAATTTTTACTGATAAACAACTCCTAGCCAAAAGCAATTTACATCCCAAAGTACTTTCTACTGATGAGACAGTTAAAAACTGTAATGAAATTTTGCCACCTTAGTAGAAAAAAAATAAGACACTAATAAACACAGAGAAAACAAATTGAATTAACAAAGCCAATGCCTATTTTAATAAAATGACAAGCAAGACAGGCAGCAAAAAGTATCAACTCCAATATCTAAATTAGAGTGTACAGAGTAAGTGAGCCATTCAATCTTCTTTATGGCTCTGTGGCCCAGTTTTACCAATGATGTCATGCTTTTATTGAAAAAAAGTCAATCGCCATCACATGTGCTTAATTCTCAGAACCAAATGACTTGAGAACGTTTCCAACTCTGAGGTTTTAGACCACCATTGATCTTACTAAATCTTAAAGAAAAGTGGTAAATGCAGTCACATAAAGGAGGAACACGAAAGGCAGGAAGAGGTTCTCTTTGGAACTACACTTTGTGCTTGTAACTTTTACTTCTTCCAAGTACAGATTAAGCATTCGTCATCCAAAAATCTGAAATACTCCAAAATCTCAACTTTTTGAGCACCAACATGATGCTCAAAGGGAATACTCACTGAACATTTTGAATCAGTACATATTCTGAAATTTAAAAACAAAAATTGAAATCCAACATATTTCTGGTCCCAAGCATTTTGAATAAGGAATACTCAACCTTACCAACCTGTACCAACAATGTAGGAGTGCTCAACCTGTATCAAGAATGGTAGCATTTCAAAGCACTGAGGGCCTGGTGTGAAATAACACACTCTCCAGAAAAATAATCTTATATTCTAACTTGTGAGAATTAAAAATGCCATAATGTGTCATGTTGCAGTGTCAGTAAGTCATTGAGGAAGTGAAGTAATAATGCTATAAGCAACAATGTTTCTCAGCCTGAGATTTAAAAAACAAAAAACAAACTCAAAGGAAGATGTTTTATGTGTAATAATTCTTCTGATGTTAAGTGTGTGCATACGAAATATACAAATGAGGCACCGGCAAGCATATCAGTTTTCTAAGGATGAGATTTCTACAATCCTGCACACTACAAAAATTATTAAGCATACACATAGAGTCTATGTGAGATAATTAAAACAAGAGTTCATACATGTATTGTATAAACATCATTATTTCAGAGAAGTTTTATGATGGTTGACACCCTGGTTTCTAGTAACCAGGGTTACTGGAAAAGGGAGGAAGGGAAAACTGCCATCTAGGAATCACCTCAAATTCTATACTGTGCTGACGGATTCCAACAGTACATGGAACCGAATATCTCTACTATGTACAGCCATGAGAGATTGAAAGTGATTTCTCACTTAATCGGAGATCACCTAAAATAATGTTTTTCTGGCTTTTTTTTTTTTGCCAGAATAACCTATCTTTGTTTCTTGATTCAAGCCAACTGGCTACTGCCAGACTTGCTGGCCCCCACTTATGTTAAATAAGGTAAAATTGAAGACAACTGAGTAAGAAAAAAAAGGCTGCTAGAGGTTAGAGTATGTCAATAAATTTGTCCAAAGAATTAAAAGATAGTTAGAAAGTTTACCTGGCTACCTCTAATTTTCAAGAGAAGTTAAAAGAAGAAAGGCTGCTTTAGCAGTGACACTTCAAAAAACACTAAGATAGCTTTAGACTTTTAAACCTTGATAAGCTTATTTAATTCTTCTGGTCTCTGCTTATTGCTACTAGTGAAATCCCTCAAAAAAAAGAAACAACAACAACAACAAACTCCAAAACTATGTTTATTCTTACTTAGCTACTTTTTGAGAAGGAGAAGATTTTACACCATTTGGTACTAGACCCTGCAAGTAAAAGCAATGAAATAAAAAATGAGATAAATAGTTGTTCTATAGCAAGAGGCTAAAATAGATGAGTAATTCCTGTGGTAGAAAACAAAAAAGACTAAGTAGTACCTGAAGAAGCCACCTCTATACTCAGAAGAAATTTTGGAGGAATATTTGCAGGAAGACATCTCTTAGATAAATCCAGACACATCTCAATACAGCTTTAAAAGGTGGAGAGGTCGTGAAGATCACAAGAAGAAAGCTGAAGGAAGAGCCCCTGAAGTGTCACATGCTGCTGGCTCCTGCCCATCCTTCTCAGGGGAACAGAAAACACAGTTCTTAAGGGGCAGTCACATCAGTGCTAACCTCAGTATCGGATTTTTAAAATATTGATTCCAAGGCCTCAACCTAAATACACCTCTGGGGAAGAGACTCAGCAATCTCTATGTTGGTCATAAGCTAGTTTTCAAACCCTTATTTTATATGTAATCAACTCTCAATTACTTGGACTAGTATTTCTCATTCTTGGCTGCACATTAAGATCATCTGGGACCTTTTAAAATGTCCAAATACCCGGGGCCTACCATAAACAGCTTAAATCAGAAAACCTGGTAGTAGAACCCAGGCATTCGTGTTTCAGTGTTTAAATGCAAAACAAAATGTGGTGAAACAAAATACATCTCAGGTGATTTAATCCAGCCAGGGTTTGAGAATTTCAAAAAGAAAAGGAAAAGGGACGAGAGGAGGGAGAAAATAAACTGATATTGATAAATGTGAGATGCTATAGATTATAATTTATATCCCAATTTTGAAACTAAAAAAAAAATTATTAAATGTACCTTTAAATTTTTTTCATGCATTATATTTATATATATTTATGGGGCTCGTGTGAAAACTTTTTAGATACAGAGAATGTGTTATAATCAAATCAGGATATTTAAGGTATTCGTCACCCAAGTATTAAATAAATGTTTTTAAGAAGAATGTCTTACAGTTAATAAAATATAATTATGGTGTTAGATCCAATTTTAAGGTATTCATCACCCAAGTATGAAATGTTTTTAAAAAGAATGTCTTACAATAAAATTATGGTGTTAGATCCAATTTTATGTTTTTGTTTAGCACTGTATATCATTTAAAATTATTGCATACAAGATTTTTATACCCCTTAAAATGTAGTATTATGTATAATATTTATATTATACTTTTTGGAGAGAAAAATCAAGAAGTAAAAGAATTTGGAGCTGTCACAAGAAATATTATAATCTATTTTTGCCTCAACTAGTAAATCAAAAATAAGATTTTCTGAGTTGAAAGCCTATGAAAATACTATTACATTTAGTAAACTGTTGTAAACTATTGAGAAAAAAATTGAGATCTCAACATCCATTGAGACTTCAAATCTGTCCGTAACCATGAACCAAGATGATAACTCTACTACCTACACATGTCACGTCTATTCACCTAGATGATTCTAACATTTCCCCAGCTGACTAAACTTTAGACAGGCTTCTTCCTGACTATAGGCCCCTAACTTCCCTTTTATTAGAGCATTTACTTTAGAAAACTTGCAGCTGTAAATTCTTTTTCTTCCTCTTTAAGATGTTTATCTTCTACAACCCAGGAATGTCTTTCCCAAGGACCTGGGAGCCATCCCTTTGAAATGTAATCATCAATAAAAATGGTGCCCTAGTCACAGTCTATGGCAGGATCCGTGCCTAACTTCCATAAGCACCAATTAGCAAACACAGATGGCCTAATCACATTGACCAACCTCTTTACTAACTTTTTCCAGTACTTTTCCACTAGCTAACCTCAGTGCTTTAAAAAATCTCTTGCCTTTTGTTTGAGAATTTGAGTTGAATTGCTCTCCTATTGCAAATAGTTTTAACCCCTATTGAAATACTCTAGAATAAAATTGTTCTTGCCCATTTAATTCTAATAGATACAATTTTTCTTTTACACCACTTCTTTTCGGTGTAAAGAGACTCTTGAAATGTTCATCATGTCTATGTATCCTAGAATAGACTCAACACTCAAGAAACTATCACCCATAAAGGTAAAACCTAGAAGACATTGGATTATTCTCTGTACCTATTTCCATCTGTTGCTCTCTATTAACTTGTTATGTGAACTCTTTGAGACATTAGCTTAATTCCTTATACGTGCAGAATCAAATGTTATGAAATTAACTGTTTAGTATGACAATTTTCCTTTTAATTCAACATCTTTGCATGAAAAAAAGATTTACAGAGCAGGGATACAATTTCCTTCTCCAGAGTGTGATAACACAAATGTTAATAAACCATTCTTAGTTCAGAGAGGAGAAAAGCCTCCCTTCTCCCTGTCACTTCTCCCACTTGCACCTCTCTCCTCCGTAATCTGCTATTACAGAGCTATCTTCCCGTTAGTAAAACAAAGTGAAATAAACAAATTATATAATTAAAAGGTATTCCAAAATATATAGCAATAATTATAAATAATCACAACACCACCAAGCAAAAGCTAATATTCTTTGGTAATTATGAGGTACTTGGCTATAGAGTTTTATTTTTCTGGCTAACTTTATATGTTTAAATACAAACAACTTTGAGTTAAAATCTGTTTATGAAGTATATTTCCTTGAAAATTTTTGCTTTTTTCCCTTCATCAAGAAGGAGGTAACATTTGATCCTTGTTTCATTGCGTTTTGCACTTAATAAATGTTGTGGTTCAAACCTTTTTCCTAAGTAACTGTGGAAATGTGTATTTTAGAAAAAAATACATACACCAAATTTTATATTTATTCCTGTGTAAAGAATATTCTCTCTTATCACTGTAAAACAAAATGAAACAAAAAAACTGAGTTTTAAACTCTGAAATGCAGATTTTATGATAATGTTTATTTTTTGAAAACTAAATGGGGCTCATAGGTATGTTATTTTTTCTACAGTTTTTCTGCTTTGCCCTAAAAATAATTTCTGGTATAAATCCATACCAAGACCTTAGAGGGAATAAAAATACTCCTGAAATGCACAATAAAATTTAATGACACCCTAGAATGTCTCCAGATAACAAGGCAATTACAAATGCACACAGTCTCCATGACTCCATTTCTAAGGGATTATATAGTGCATGTCTGTCATTCCTAGGCAGAAAAATAGTAACCCTGATGGGATGCTAGAATATATACACATAGTCATGAGGATAATCATCCTTGCCCTCAGGAAATACATATATTAAGCAAACATAAATAAATATGCAATTACTAACTCTGGTAAGTGCTGAGGCTAACTCCAAACTAAAGGAAAACTCCCAGGAATTTCATCTTCTGCTGTTATTCTAGTTAAACTGAGAACTGCATGCAAACAAATGAAACAAGCCTCTGCTGCGCGTGGTATTCAAAGTATATATAAAGTCTATTTCCTCTTGACAAGTAGGTTAAATATGCCACACGTGATACTAGAAAGAATGGGATGAATATAAAGCTGCTAATAATCTCTATATTTGCCCAGATATATTTTCAGAAA
The DNA here is from genome assembly GCF_029289425.2 of Pan paniscus. Taxonomy (NCBI): domain Eukaryota; kingdom Metazoa; phylum Chordata; class Mammalia; order Primates; family Hominidae; genus Pan; species Pan paniscus. Next base: position 113,053,076 of record NC_073253.2, on the reverse strand, counting down.
GTCTACTCTTTAATTACAAAGGACTATATAGCTCTTATTATGGAATTCTTCTGTCACATAACTATGGAAATGAATTTAGATGGCTAATTTTTTTATATCATAGGGTGAAAATTCTCTCAATAATCAGTCACATTCATTTTTGCACCGAATAAATATTTATCAATGTTCCCTTTGTGTCAGGTGATATTCCTGAGATTGGAGAACAAAACAGTAGCCTCGCCTTGTCAGGGATACCGATTAGTTGTAAAGATAGCTATTAAGCTAATATACGAACATATACTATATAGTTCCAAACTATGGTAGGAAAAGAACAAGGCACTGAAAGAGGGAATGATTCAGAAAAACTCATTAATTTGGGGTGATGGTAATTTTAGCACAAAGAAATAGAAATTTAACAAGGTTCAACACTTGAGATTCTGCCCAAAGTTCTCTTAAACCAAAACCCTTGGTCAGCAATTATGCCATAACCAAAATGTCAGAATTCCTACCAAGGTCCTTGGTTTGCAGAGTATCATCTATATCAGGAATTTCCTTTTTAAAATATATTTTAATATGGAGAACCTCAAATTTTTTGTTGTCACTAGGTTAAAAGACAAATGACAGTTCATGTGATTCTTTGTAATACTAATTTTCATAATAGAGAGGGTTCCTACAAATCCTTTAGTCAAAGCACCCTCTTTTCTTCCCTTGTTTAGTACTCTCCAGTGTCTATTGTTCCCATAGTTTTTGTCTACGTGTATTTAATATTTAGCTCCCACTTACAAAATAGAACATGCAGTATTTGGTTTCCTGTTCTTGCGTTAAGATAATGACCTTCATCCATGTTGCTACAAAGGACATATTTTAGTCTATTCTCACACTGCTATGAAGAAATACCTGAGACTGGGTAATTTATAAAGAAAAGAGGTTTAATTGACTCACCGTTCTGCATTACTTAGGGGGCCTCAGAAAACTTATAATCATGTTGGAAGGCAAAGGAGAAGCAGGCACCTTCTTCACAGGGTGGCAGGATGGAGTGAGTACAAGCAAGGGAAATACCTGATGCTTATAAAACCATCAAATCTAGCGAGACTCACTCATTAGCACCAGAACAGCATGTGGAAAGCCACACCCATGGATCAATTATCTCCACCTGGTCCCACCTTTGACACGTGGGGATTATAGGCATTAGAATTCAAAGTGGGATTTGTGTGGGGGCACAGAGCCAAGCCATATCAAGACATAATTTTCTTAATTTATGGCTGCATAGTATTCCATGGTGTGTATGTAGCACATTTTCTTTTTCAGTCCACCACTGATAAACACCTAAACTGATTTCATGTCTTTGCTACTGGGATTAATACTTTGAGTATGCAAGTGCTTGTGTCTTTTTGGTAGAATGATTTTTCTTTTGGATGTATAACTAGTAATGGGATTGCTGGGTCAAAATGGTAGTTCTCTTTTAAGTTTTTTGAGAAATCTCCAAACTGCTTTCCACACTGGCTGAATTAGTTTGCATTCCCATCAACAACGTATAAGTGTTCCCTTTTCTCCACAGCCTCGTGAGCATCTGTTTTTACTTTTTAATAATCGCCATTCTGACTGGTGTGAGATGGTATCTCATTGTGGTTTCGATTTTCATTTCTCTGATTATTAGTGATGTTGAGCATTTTTCATGTTTGTGGGCTGCTTATGCATCTTCTTTTGAGAAGTGTCTGTTCATGTCATTTGTCAATTTTGTTAGTGTTTTTAGGACTATTTGGTTTCTGTTTGTTGATTTAAGTATCTTATAGGTTCTAGATATTTAGACCTTTGTCAAATGCATAATTCACTAATATTTTCTCCCATTCTGTAGGCTGTCTGTTTACTCTGTTGGTAATTCCTTTTGCTGTACAGAAGCACTTTAGTTTAATTAGGTCTCACTTGACAATTTTTGTTTTATTGCAATTGCTTTTGAGTACTTAGTCATAAATTCTTTGCCAAAGCCAATATAAAGAAAGTTATTTCCTAGGTTTTCTTCTAGGAATTTTATTGTTTGAGGTCTTAGATTTAAATATTTAATCCATCTTCAGTTGATTTTTGTATATTGTGAGAGGTAGGGGTCCAGTTTTATTCTTCTGCATATGGCTAGCCAGTTATCCCAGCACCATTTATTGAATAGGGAGTCCTTTTCGCATTGCTAATTTTGGTTGATTTTGTTGAAATCAGATGGTTGTAGGTTTGTGTGTTTATTTCTGAGTTCTCTATTCTGTTCCATTGGTCTATATGTCTGTTTTTGCAACAGTGCCATGCTGTTTTGGTTACTATAAGTTTACATTACACTTTGAAGTCAGATAATATGATGTCTCTGACTTGGAGTTTTTTTCGTTTTTTTTGTTTGTTTGTTTGTTTTCACTTGGGAGTGCTTTGGCTATTTGGGTTCTTTTTTTACTTATAAAATGAGTTTTAGAACAAATTTTTCCAAGACTGTGAAAAATGACTTTGGTATTCTGATTGGTGTAGTATTGAACCTGTAAATTGCTCTGGGCACTATGACCATTGTAATAATATTGGTTCAATGAGCATGGAACATTTTCCATTTATTTGTGTCATCTCATTTTTTTCAGCATATTTTATAGTTCTCCTTGTAGAGATCTTTTACCTCTTGGGTAGATGAATTCTTAGGTATTTCATTTCTTTATGGCTACTATAAATGAGATTGTGTTCTTGATTTAGTTCCAGCTGAAATGTTATTGATATATAAAAATGCTACTGAGTTTTGTACATTGGTTTTGTATGCTGTAACTGTACTGAATTTGTCAGTTCCAGAAGGCTGTTGGCAGAGTCTTCATGGTTTTCTCTGTACAGCATGATAGCATCAGCAAAGAGAGATAATTTGACTTATTTTCCTATTTGGATGTCTTTTATTCCTTTATCTTGCCTGATTGCTCTGCCTAGAACATTTAGTACTGTGTTGAATAGGAGTGGTGAGAGTAGGCATCCTTGTCTTGTTCCATTTCCAAAGGAAATGGTTCCAGCTTTGCTCAGTCAGTGTGAAGTCAGCTGAGGGTTTGTCATAGATGGCTCTTATTATCTGAGGTATCTTCCTTTGATGCCTAGTCTGTTGAGGGTTTTTTAATCTTGAATGATTGTTGGATTTTACTGAAGCCTTTTTCTTTGTCTATTGAGATGAATGACTCACCAATTTTCAACTTCTTTTCTGTCTTAGCACTCATGATGGATGATGTTGATTGCTAAGACATTTAGCTTTATTTCTACTAGCATTTGTTTACTTCTTCCCCTGCCTGTTCTTTCATTCTCTTTTATAATTTCCTGCACTCTATTATATTGATTGAACTTTTTAATGCTTTTTCCCCTCTACTTGTTCAGAAGTTATATATGGTATCATTTTTATGGTTAACTTTAAATTTTAACATTTACACTTGACTTAACAAACCTAAAATCAATATCTTTCTTATGCAAAACCTTACGAGAAATTTAGAGCACTAAAAGTTTAATCACCATGACAGTATAACCACAGTAGGTACACTTCTTACACTCTACCTGTAATTACTCTCTCATTCAGAAAAGTTTATCAAATGAAAGGAAGAATGATATTGGAGTAACTTATATTACACTGTAATTCCTAAAAAAATTAAAAAGTATATTGAAAAATGCAAAAAAAAATTAGGTTAATATTATTACCTGTGGAAATGTATTCTGCTTTCACATACTTTCACTGAATTCCTTAGGCAGATAATTTAGCAATTCATGTATACTAATGAAACTATTCTGGAGCCCAAGAAGACACCAACAGCTTTTGGCATAGAGAAAGAATTCAGACACGTATATGTTCAAGTGTTGACTCTAATACGTATTAGCTGTGTGACCTTCAGGTAATAATTTGAGCTTTCTGAGATTTAGTTTCTATAATTTTACCTACCTTTCAAAGTAGGTATGAAAAAATGAAGCTGATGAAATTGATATAAAGGTTGTATATTAAAAACCTGGTACAATGTCTACCACAATGTAGACAATGAATGAAGCAGTTTTCAAGTTATTTTATGCAAAACAACATTACATACAATCAGTTTCTATCCTAATTGAGCTGTGATGGCATACGATTTAAGCACTTGGAAGCACTTTCTGAACAGTCAAAATAACAGTGTAATTCATAACAATTTTAAGATACTAGTCACATAAACCCTATTAAATGACATTGGAAAACAGTTTAAAAACTAGGAATTATATTAGATGATACCTAAAGTACATTTTTTGACAAAAACCATTCTTTGAAATCTATCACTTTTAACTTACAATACTGTATCAATGCAGCAATTTAAAAAAATGAGATCATGTTTTTGCAGGGACATTGATGGAGATGGAGGCCAATATCCTAAGTGAACTAAACAGAAACAGAAAACCAAATACCACATATTCTCACTTATAACTAAGAGCTAAGTGATGAGAACACATGGACACACAAAGGGGAAAAACACACACTGGGGCCTTTCAGAGAGTGGAGGGTAGGAGGATGGAGAGGAGCAGGAAAAATAACTAATGGGTACTAGGCTTAATACCTGGGCAATGAAATAATCTGTACAACAAACACCCATGACACAAGTTTACCTATGTAACAAATCTGCACTTGTACCCCTGAACTTACAAGTTAAAAAAAAGGAAATTTACAATACTACTACCTTTATCAACAACTACATTTGTCATGCAAAACCCTGAAAGCCCCATACATTTAAATGTTGCCCATACATTAGGTGTTGACTTGGCTCATCTCAGACATAACTGAAGCATGGAAGACCTATAACTTATAGAATTAATCATGTAAACAAAATATATAGTTTATATATTTTCATTTTCAGATTTAAGTAACACCAACTAAAAGTTTTAAATAGAAAAAATAAATATGTCACATAGTAGATATGTATGTATGCTATTGTATAAGAAAGCATAATATATCCAGATACTATCCAGTACATCAGATGCGGCAAGAGAAAAACAGATTTTTCCACATGTAACTGAATTTAAAAATGTAGATGATATAAGAATAAAATAGCCCATAAGGTGAAATTAGTAAAATCTGTGAAATATGCTTTGAGCATGCATCTTAGCATGCTTAAGAATCACTGACAAACACATTACCTCTGACTCCTTTAGTGCATGAGTTATTTAAATTATTCTGGAAAAAAAAGACAATATGAGAAGTTTATAAAAAGGAATACATATATATTATTCTAGGGAAACCATCACAGAAGCAGACAAGGTATATCTGAAGGCAGATCATATCTGCATTTATTTCTGATAAAGAATTATTCAGATACCTAGCAATAGGGAAATGGTTGCATATAGGGGAATTGTTTACATATAGACAATAGGATTTTGTGAATATCATATTAGAAGAGTACCTCATAAAATAAAAATATACTGTCATTTTCATTCTTATACATTCCTCCATACATTCCACAGCCATTTGTTATACTTATTGAGTGTCCATTATATGCTAGGAACTATATAACTGAAGGACAGTACTGTAGAAAGTTAACTGTGCTGTTATCCTTTATATAAAAGAAGTAAAATTTTGATTCTCTCTCGCTTTTCCTGTATTTTCTGCTTTCTACAAGAAGGAATGAATTTTAGAACATTTTTCTTTTTAACTTTTATAACCAGCAAAGCATTACTAGATATACATAGCTATTAAAAGTTAAAGCTTAGAGGTATTTGCATCAGTGCATTGTTTATAAGATCAACTACTCAATATGTAAATCAATAAGCACAAGCTGAGTTTTGTTTAGCTTTTTCTAGGGCTTTACTATTGCAGTGGAGTGTAACTAGAATTGTTTAAAACATTGATATAAAACCCTGAGTTTTAAGAGTAAAAAAAAATAGTCTTAAAAGATATATTTTAGCTTGCTGCCACACAATACAAACAAGAACTATAAAAATCAGAAAAGGAAACATACAGATTTATCTTGTAATGATCAGATGGCATCTGAAAAATATTCACAGTTTGGGGATTACCATTACAAATGAGAATCTATACATTTCAAGTACAGTTAGTGGAGAAAGATAATAAGAATAGGTTTACATCATCACAGGGTCCTAGTATCGTCTATCGACAGGTAAACTCTAGGAACAGACAGCTTTAGTCTGAGAAAAGAACAAGACAAAAAAAAATTAAAGCGACATGTGCTGCTATCATTTAGCAAAATATACTCAAGAGCTGTCTCATAGAGGACAACAGAAGGTTGCAGGTTCAAAGGGGATATTTAATCAAAATAACTGGCAGTCCATAAAGATAGCAGGTAGGACCCTTAAGAGATGTTTTGTCAAAGTTCAAATGATTTTGGTCTCATTTAAAATGTGGTGCAACTTGAGGTTTGTCCAGCACGTCACAGAAAATGAGTCTATAAAGAAAGGCGATCTAGCCCTCTGCCATTTATCACAGCAACTTTAACTGCAAGCTGGTGTTTCCCAATGATGGTTTAGAAAAGGAATTTGAATGGCACCAGTGCAAAGTGCACAACCACTGAAAGATGGAGTAGAGCTCTGGGAAGCAAAAAATTTAAAAGACACTATGTCCAAACAGGGAATAGTTGTCACTGAAGATTTTTACAGTGGGAAATGTCATGCTCAGATTTGGATTTTAGAAAGACTACTTTGACTGCAATGTAAAAAATGGATTGGAGTGGTGAACAAAGGAGGCAGAGAGACAGAAACAGGAGGCAATGACTGCCTAAACTACAGTTGGAATAGTGCAACTAGAAAGAAGTGGACAGAAGTGGGTGAGTTTAAGAATGTAAGAAAAGGAACTTTTGGTGATTAATTGAATTTGGAAAATATGAGATAGAGAGAAAGTAAACTTCATTCCTGTTGTTTTTTTTTTTCTTGGACAATTAGATGGAGGATTGTGCCACTTACCTGAGGTTGTAAACAAAGTATTGAACAGGTTGGTAGGAAGTAGAGTATGATAGTTTCAACATGGGAAATGTAGACACAACCAATAGGTAGTTGAATACAAGGGTCTGGAACTCAGGAGAGAAATATGGCCCAAAGAGCAATTTTTGCCATGTGTATGGAGGGGACCATCTAGAAGGAGGGAAGAAAGCACCTTCTGGGAAAAAAGAGAAACTCAAGAAGGAGCAATCACAGGGATGGGAGAAAAACAAAGATGACAGTGCTGTGGAGATGAAATAAATAGTATTTTAAGAAGAAATAAATGATTATGAAGGTTGTGTGTCATATAAAGCATAACCTAGGACCTAAAAACATCTTTTAGGCTTAACATGTATGGGGTCACTGTTCACCTGGAGACTTATGTCAGTGGAACCATGGGGACGTAAGGGAGAGAAATCAAGGGTGGACTACTCTTCAAAGAATCCTGGTAACAAATGAAAATAAGAAAGAAATGTCAGTAGCTTGGAAGAATAGCTAGGCTGAGGAATAAATTCAATTTATAGAAAGAGAAAAATGTGAGCATGTCAGTAGGCATCAAGAAGTTGGACATGTAAAAGGAAAAGCCATAATTCAGAAGAAATCTATAAGAAGAAAGAGGAAATTCAGAGCTTTGGTACAGGGATGAGTCTTATTAATTCACTTACAGTGTAATCATCATGGTAATTTATATACTTAACTAATTTTTAGAAATAAGATATACCACATCCTATAAAAACATGCGAGACAAAATTACATAAACAACAGCAAAGGAAAGGCCTCTAACTCTTGTGAGAATCCACTTTTCTTCTCCAGTCTTTGAGACCACTAAGGAAGGTGTTGTCAGCAGTATTTTCCTGAGTTTCAGAAGAATCATAGATATCTATAGAGTGTAAATGCACAGCAACAACTGGATTAGAGAACAAACAAGTTTGGTATCAAGTTAAACATACAGATTTCAGGCTACAAATTAAAAACACTGACCTGGAGAAAATTGCCACTGAGTTATTTTACTGAGGGAAATTTGTTTTCAAATCCAGACAGAAAAGAAATTGTGAAAAGAATATATGTGTTTTTCAATGTGTTTGGCTACCTGTTGATGAGCATTTCCATTATCTATCATGGCCATAACAAATTACCCTAACACTTTGTGGCTTCAAATGACAGCACTCAATAATTTGGGTGAAAAATCTGTAATGTGAGCAGGGATCTGGGGAGGCAGTTCGGCTCTTCTCTATGCGGAAACAGCTGAGGCAGCTGGACCAATGTAGGTGGACAACTTAAAAGATGGCAATTTGGTGTTGGCTGTGTGCTGGAAGCTCATCTGGGACTGTCACCTGGAGCCTCAGTTTCTCTGCACATGATCCTCTCTGAGAGGACTTGGGTTTTCTCACATCTGAATTCTAAAAGTGAGTGTTCTGAGATAGAAAATGGAAACTGTATGTCTCTGTGGCCTGAGTACAGAAACTGACATACCACTCAGTAATATTCTATTAGTCACTGCAGTCACAGAGCCTTCCCAGATTTAAGGGGAAGGAACAAGGGATATAGACCATGGTCTCTTGATGAGAAGAGTGTCAAAAAATAAATAAATCTGAACATTAATCTTTTTTTTTTTTCAAATTTCTTCAACAATACGAGATATGGAGGATTCCGTCACACTGCATCACCACCATTATAAGAAACTATCATTTTGACTTAACAATACTTTTGGTAATAATATATTAATTTACTAAAGACTGTCATATATAGATTTACCTTTCAAATGGGGGTGAGGTATTTTTAAAAACAAATCTGCCAAAGGATCATTTAGGAGGGGCAGATTTTTGAAGCACTCTACCAGATGCACAGTTTAATGAATATTTCCCCCTAGGAAATCCTGATGGGTCTATAGCCCCTCTGTGTGTACATCTGGCTTCATTTGCAGCTTTTTGGTCCCATCTCCAGCATGACTGTTAACTTTAGTGATGCTGCCCATAGAGTTGATGTCTATTAAGGCCAGCCAATTACATTACTTTGCTAATTCTATTAGAATATTTAACTGAGCAGAGCCTCATGCTGTTTTGACAGATAGATTGTACTGCATAAATAAAAGTGCTTATTCAAAGTGGCAAATTTGTTTTCAGATTTTCCTTGGAGATGGCAGTTAGCATATGACCCTCTGCTATTATTTTTTAGGATTCACATTCTGCATTTTGTAAATGATTTTGGAGTCCCAAAACAGAAAACAAATTCTTTGCCAAGTATTTCTTTAGCAGAATCAGCAAATCCACCTCCTCCAAATGGAGGATGGGGATCCTGGTCATGTTTTTATTATCCTGCTCTAATGAACCGAGTCCAAATTTCCAAAATGCGAGTTCTGTGTTTTCGGCTGTAGTCTCTGAGATTTGTAATCCTAGACTGGTGCCAGGGACTTTGTTTTCCTATCAGCAAAACACGGGAAACCATATTTTCAAATTCTTCAAGATCTCCCAAAACAATCTGTTACAAAAATGAAAACTATTATTATGACAGGACTTAGCCCACAATTTGTTTATTATGCACAGTAATCTCCTTATTTATTCTGATTGAAAGCAATCACAAGTCTGTTCAACACTCAGAGTGGGTGGAAGTAAGCCAAATCCAATCCAAATGCTGAGGACAGAAAGCACAGGCACCGGTAAAACTTCAGGGTAAATGTCAGAGTATGAAGGGTGAGGGAGGATGTTGACCTTGAGTATGGAGACAAATGTGATTCCTGTACTAGAATCCAGAACCTAAGACCTAATTCTTCCCCAATAAAAAGAAGATTAGCTTTATCTACTATAGTAAGTGGAGTTTATTTAATACTTTCAAAGAATAGCTGGGGCTATTAAGGTGTGTAGGAGAAAGAAAAAATTTCTATATACTTCCTGCCCCTTCTTCACTGACACTCATCCTAACCTTAAGAAAAAGAGACCCTCTCAGCTGTGAATGAATTTTTGGACTCCTATAAAACAGATACAAATGAGTGATTCTTTCCAATAATTTTCCAATAGGGTGCTACTTAACCGGTCGAAAATTCGTATACATTTGCTTGATCTTTTTCTGTTTAATTCAAAGTTTATTAAATTCAAGAGTTCATACTCTGTGAGCTATTTCAGGGTATTTTAGGATAAACTCTTGAAGACATATGAACACATTTGGAGGCTAAAATAACTTTAATGGATAGAGACTATTGAAAAACTGACCTGTTAAAACACTTAAACTAATTATTACTTGCATGAAGCAACTGTTCTTATAGCTGAGTTTGGGGCAACTAAGGAGCAAACACCCCGTTCTATCCATAAAGTCACAAATTGTAATCTCACTTTTCATGATTTCTGCATGTATTCCATTTTTCTTAAAATTAAAAAAGTGTTATATAATATGAAAAGTTATGCCTGTGCCTGTGGAAAAGAAAAGACAACTCTCGAGAATTACTTTAGTGGTATTTTCATTAGGCAGGCAAGGCAGAGAAGAGATAAAGCTAGTGAAGGTCCAATGAGTATTTATTCAGCTTATCAGAAATTGAAGCCATCTAGGTTCAGAAAATATTTTGCAGGTTATCTTTGTTCTGCTTATTCATTTTATGAGCCTATCCACTTGGGAGTTGCCTCTGGTCCTCTCTATAAATTCTAAAATGGCATGTGATGATATAAAATGTCCAGTCTATATTTGGCATGCCAGTAAAAATGAAATAATGCATATTTAATTTTCTTCTTCTAATTATCTAAAATGTTAAAATTATAAACTATAATATTTAAATTACTAAAATACAAAATGTCAGCTCTCATAACCACTCTCATCTTATTCTTGATATCTTGCTAATGCAATTACAGAACTCAGTCACATGGCCTCACTCAATTGCAATGGAGCTTGGAAAATATTTCGTTATGCCTCCAGAAGGGAAGAGCAATTGATTTAAACAACTAGGCATTCTCCACCACAAATGCCTATATGGTAGGCTTTAATGTGATGTAATGACAAAAGAATGTATTTTGAGATCACCGGGGCTCAGCTCTTTTTAAATATCTATTTTTTTTTTCCTATCAGACTAAAATTTTCCCTAAAAATAGCTGTTCTTAAATGCTTTCATTTACTGTCCCAGTTCCCAACTGCAACATACCTTATTCCAACTCCGATCTCTCTTGTTCATCAGCCAGCTATAGCATTTTCAATGACTGTTCCATTTAACCTGGGACCACCATTAGCCTAGTGTCAGTGCTTGGAGAATGTTGTGACACCACTGCATTCTAGATAGAACTAACACTCGCGCCTCTGACAGCTGGAGCTCAACTCCTCAAATTCTTCACTGAGTAGTGGTAAAAATGTCCTAGTGGCCCCTCTCCTGTGTTCTGGCTATCATTTGAATCACCATTACTTAAATCTGCCTTTACTTTTGACTTAGTAAGTGACTTTAGTAAGTGACTCCATTCACTTACTAAAGAAGAAATATTGCCACTGAGATGTTGGGGAAATGGTCTGTCTATTCACTAAATGTTACCTATCACTGTAAACATCATAAGGAACAGGATTCAAAGGATGTTGGTAAGTTTACAATACTAGTTAAGAAAAGCACTAGTTAAGGAACCCCAAGACTGAGTTAGATGGAACCAGATTCAAAATGAAAAGATAAAACAATTTCTTAGAGATCTAGAGAAGTGAGAAAGGATTCTCAAGTTGAAAGAAACAAATTAGTTTGATAGAATAGTGAAAATAACAAATACCCCAGAAACTGTTAAACTTTCACCAAGATTCTCAGTTGTTAGGACTCATGTTTTTACAGTTGTATTAGAGGCAAAAAAAAAAAAAAAAAAAAAAAAAAGATAAATGCACTTATTTTCAGTCCTTCCCATGCCTACCACCTTCTTTGTACACGTAACCAGTTTATTCTTTGACACATAATTGTACATATTTATCAGCTACATATGATATTTTCAATACAATGTGCAATGATTAAATCAAGGTAATTGGCATATCTATTACCACAAACATTTATCATTTCTTTGTGTTGAGACATTCCAAATCCTCTGGTTATTTTGAATTGTATCACAAATTACTGTGTAAACAGTTTACTCTTGAGATTCGAATTGAAGTAAACCTGAAACAAGTTTATTTTTTCAAATGTCTTATGCTTATGATAGTCTTCAGTGGAGTGGAGAAACCCTCCTGTTGATTCTAGTTGAAGAAACTGGTATCATTACGGAAACTTAATTTCCTATTATTGTTGGAGTGGCAATCACACATACTGAGGGAATATTCAACTTGTTTTGAAATAAATCTCCTTTCTATCTCCTGCCATCAGCTTAAAGAAAAACGTCCTTTGAATAATTGCCTAAAACATGCTATTTATTTCTGAAATTAACAGAAAGGGCCTGTTTCAGGATTCACTTAAATCATTTAACTGCCACAGAAAATACAGAACTCTGAATTACGGCTTTTCTTAAACACATAAAATCTATGGATAAGACCATTAAGCTTTGCTGTGCAAAGCCCTGCTATCAAATCCTCATAACCCTGTATGCAAATACCATGCTTACAGAGGATCTTCATCTACGATCTAAAATCTTCATTTTAAAATGAGCTAGCTAAAGGTTCTGAGTTCATTATTCCTATCTCTTTATTCTCATTCAAATTATTATGTTAACATTAATCTATTTATTAGAACACCTTTCAGCTAAGAAAATTAAGGAGCTTTGACAAGCACAAACTAAATATTCCCTGAAGAGTAGGTTGGCACAAGCTAAGATAGAATGAAAGGTAAGACAAAAAAACAATGTAGAGGTTCAATTCCTCTGCTCAAGCTCAATCAGGGAAACTGTCAGTGTCTACTTTATATCCAAGAGGTTAACCCTTTGCAAATGAAAGACTCAAGTGGCCAAATGACACTTACTTCTCAGACAAGGTGTTTGCAAGGATAAACTTTGAGACAAGAGAACTAGCCTTAAATTGAAGAGTTCCTGACAACAGCAATTTGACAAGCACCTAACTGGATTATCTCTTAAATCCAGTTTATAATTGGTCCACTCAAGTATGTATTTTATAATAGTTATTGACACATATGATATATTGCTGAGAATCCTGAAAGTGTATACTATGATCTTTCCAATCTTGGTAAACAAGAAATTAAGAAAAAATCCAGCGCAGCCTAAATCTGCTCAATCCAGAGGAAGTCACTTTCTTATTCTAGCGTGTCTTGTGTGTCTCTGGCAGTGAAGAAAGATGCCTATCAGAGGGCAGCATATCATACCAGTACTATTTTCATCAACTGAATATAAGAAATATATATACCTCATTTACAAAATAACTATAAATCACTTATATTTTTGTGTGCCTTTAAGGCTTAATTGTGGAATGTCAACAAACAGATGGGTTAAACAAATTATGGCATATGAATATTTGGAATGCTCTGCAATACCTGAAAACGTTAGGCAGATTGAGTTCATGAACATGAGAATTTCTGATATATATTTTATTTTAATGCTTATAAAATAAATATGTATTTATGTTTTACCTAAGCAATTAATGCATAATTTGAAAGACAACATAGCATAGTGTCTAAGACTACAAGCTCTGGAGCAATATTGCCTATGCTTAAAAGCAGGTTACCAATTACTGTATAAATTGGGATAATGTACTTTGTGTGCCTGTTTCTCTCTATATAAAGGGTCATCTATAATGTCTCATACCTTATATCGTTACAATCAGGATTAAACAATTTAATATAATTGTTTAAAGCCATGCTCAATACATAGAAAGGAATAAAAAATACTGGCTATTATGAACTAAATTAGATGAAAATGATGATAAATATGGCATTCAAAAGGAATCTTATAAATAGGCAAAAAAAAAAACTTCAACCAAAAAAAAGATGGTATTACTGGCCTTGACTTAAACTAAGGCAATCAATATTCAACCTCAGAAGACTACAGAGCGATGAATTTAGAACTCTGAGAAGTGAAGTGGATCCCAAGTAGTATATAGAAGCCAGATTGTCATTCAAGTATTAGGAAACCAAATCATAATTCTGAACTAGGAAAGCAAATATAGCACCATAAACTTTACTTATATGCTTACGATAAATTGTCAAGAATTGAGAAAGGTACAGACATTAAGATAGCAAATACCACGTGTTTAGCACTCAGTTCTATCGTATGTCAAATGTTACCATTTTGTCATTTGTTCCCAAATCTACCTCTACTTTTACAGATACGGTGGAAGGCACCTGTTTCTCTTCTTTCATCCCATTCCGCTTATTCTCTTTTCTTGGATGGGGGTTTATATTTGCCTGAATTTGATGCTTATATTTATTATGTATGTTTTAATAACTTACTCAGAAAAGTTTTATTAATATATAGATATTGCACATTTAAACTATACATAAAATGAAAATTGCGATTTTCCTTGCTTCAGTTTCTACCAAGCCCCTCCTGTGATAGATATCAAATAAATTAGTGAGAATATATCGAAAGGTATTCTTGGGCCCTTCTTGGGTACTCTTGTTCAGGTTGAGAATATAAAAAGATCAAAGGAGTGGAGGAAAAAAACATTAACAAAATTATTTGGCAAGAAGCATATTTGGAAGCATCCAATCATGATCTCCCATTTAAGAGGAATGAATGCTGTTTCCTTCAACACAACTCCAGAGAGAAGTACAATGGGATCACTGGGGAAGTCTGAGATGTTTTCCTCGAGTTTGAATTAATAATTGACTATGATCTGACGCATGCCTTAAGAATCTGAAGATAAGGCAGAAAGGAAGACAGAAGAGGGCAGTGTTTAAGAAGTCACTACAGGCCCACTAACACTGAGGAAGACTGGGTAAACATTTTCCATGGACCAGAATGTCAAGAATTGTTAAGGGGCTGAAACTTTATCCTACTTGCAAGCTAGCAAGTTAGACTGTCCCAGTTTTAGAAAGACTGACAGGAAACACAAGGCTCCTGGGTCAGAAACAAAAGATGATTAATTAGTCATAGAAACAGCAGAAGCAATGGCCAGGCATGGTGGCTCAAGCTTGTAATCCCAGCACTTTGGGAGGCCAAAGCAGGTGGATGACCTGATGTCAGGAGTTTGAGACCAGCCTGGCCAAAATGGTAAAATCCCTTCTCTACTAAAAATACAAAAATTAGCCAGGTGTGGTGGCAGGCACCTGTATTCCCAGATACTCAGAAGGCTGAGGCAGGACCGCTTGAACCCGGGAGGCAGAGGTTGCAGTGAGCCAAGATCACGCCACTTGCACTCCAGCCTCGGCAACAGAAGGAGACTCCGTCTCAAAAAAAAAAAAAAAAAAAAAAAAAAAGAAGGAAAAAAAGAAAAGAGACAGACCTAGCCAGATAATCAGCATTTGCACTAGAAGTGGAAACCCAACTTCCCACAGAGTTATATAAAGTAGACCAAGTGAGACTTGAACACACAGTGGGATGTACTACAGGAGAGGAATCCTGAGCTTAGGAAACACATGTCTTTTATAATGAGCAATAGTAGTCTGTATGATCTTTGCATCAGAGGGAAATATTATCTCTATTATACTGAACAGTAAACAAATCAGTCTTTATTCTAGAGGTAGAAATTTTCTTTTTTTTTAATTGAGATGGAGTCTCTCGCTCTGTCATCCAGACTGGAGTGCGGTGGCACAATCTCAGCTCACTGCAACCTCCGCTTCCTGAGTTCAAGCAATTCTCACGCCTCAGTCTCCCAAGTAGCAGGGATTACAGGCACCCGTGACCATTTCTCGCTAATTTTTATATTTTTAGTAGAGACAGGATTTCACCACGTTGGCCAGACTGCTCTGCAACTCCTGACCTCAAGTGATCTGCCCACCCTGGCCTCTCAAAGTGCTGGGATGACAGGTGTGAGCCACTGTGCCCAGCCTGAAATTTTCCATCTTCTAAGATTGCTCCCTATACATACATCTTGAAAAGAGAGTCTAGCACAAACGCAGAAAGTGCCTCTGCCCAAAAGACATAGAATTAGAAAAGATTCATGGAGAATTGTTTCCCAACACAGATATAGAGGACTTGAGTGAAAAAGCCATCCTGGAGCCATTTTATGTCCAGGTAAAAGAAGAACATCTGGAAATAAAAATGGTTGGTTAATGACTGAACACCAGGAGCTGAGGTGGGAAGCTATCAGCAAAAGGGAAAGCATGTTGTTCACAGGAGTTGAAGGCCAAGGGAACCTAGAACTTTTTTAAAAAAACAATGGATTTTCTGGTCTCTAAAGATGTCATAAAAGAGATGGCATTTAAATTCAGAATCATTTAATCAGAGACTGAAGGTATGAAGGTATTCAGTTGGAAGAAAGTATAAAGAACACAAATAGAAAATAAATCAAAAGTATTCAGGAAATAGGAGTCTAATGTTGCTGAAAGACTACTGTGATAATTTATTTTGGTGACCGTTACTGTTCATTTCTTAAAACGCTGCATTTTTGTTTCTCTTGCTGGTTACGTAGTCACTTGCAAATGGACAGCAATGCTACCTTTGGTTGATGGATGTAATACTCATTTCATTGAGGGAAGAGGAATAGGATCCGAAAAGAACTAAGCTAAATACAATCTACAACTACAAAGACAGTTAACATTTCCATTGCCTAAAAGAAAAAGCCTCGAATATAAACCTACTTGGGGTTTCAAAAATTGGCACAAGACCAAGAAAGATAAGAAATTTGAAAGCAAATTTTTCATAAAAACTAGGCAAATCATAGATTCTTTTATTATTGCTTTAGGTTCTAGAAGAATGTAATTGTGAATTTCCTTTAGTTGCGTTCTGTCCCTTACTCATAACTATTCAAATGCAACTTTTTGTCATGAATGATAATAGATTCCAATCTAACATAACATGTCTTGCTCTGACATTTACAAACACACAGCTGTGGGAACAGATAAATCCAGCACAATGTTTATTTTCTAAGTGTGTGAAAGGAAATGGGATGCTTCTGCTTAATAAACCTCATATAGCATTAAACATTTAAACATCATAAGAAATCTGTCCCTAAGAGAAAAAAGAAGTGATAGCATAATCTGAAATGTCCATTTCATTATCTAACATTATGTTATATTAGTGTCTTATGAAACATAACATATGCAGTAGCTTAGAATCAGGTAACATTAAATTGCATTTTCTTCAATTCACATATTTGCAAAATGAGAAAAGGACTCCTAATATATGCAAACATTCAAAACTTCTATTAAAAATTCAGATAAAGAATGAAATAATTTGGCTCTTAGCACATAGTTGAAGAAAGACTTGATTATCATATTTGCCTTTTAAAAATGTAACTATTAGATATTTCCAGTGATAAACCACCCCTGAAGTTAAAAAATCTCCTGAGGATTACATTAAACAGCCAGCGACTTTATCCATTATGTTTTTCATTCTTTCTACACCCAATTTTCATCATTTCCAATTACACCATTTCCATTGCACACACAACTACCTTGACTTTGACTTAGCAAATGACAAATATATAGCGAGGAACACATTCATTCAAGGAACAAAAGACATCACACACAAAACAGCTGTTTTTGTTTTGTTTTGTTTTTAATATGTAATTAAAACACAGTTCCTCCCTAGGCTTACCTTAACAGTGCATGCACTCATATTCCTGGCTATCTCTGAGAATATATTATTTAAAGATCAATTGTTTTCAAAAAGAGGTAGGGAGACAATTTTGTCTCCTAGGGGACTTCTGGCAATGTCTGGAGACATTTTTGATTGTCATCACTTTGGGATAAGGATTGCTGCTGGCGCCTAGTGGGTAGAACCCACGGATGCTACTAGATATTCTACAACACACAGGACAGCCCCCAACAACAAAGAATTATCAGGCCCAAAATATCAATAGTGCTAAGGTTTTGAAGACTTGACCTAGATTAACATGTCAATGCCACATTATCCCGAACTTTTCTTCACATCTTTCCTTTGAGAAGGTTTTTGCATCCTGTAATATAATTTTCTTCTAAAGCACCAGTTAACTGCCTATGCTTGTAATGGTCAACTATTTCATGTCAACTAATTTATGTCAACTATTCAAACTCCTGTAACTTGTTTTTACATGCAAGTTGTCTTTCTTTATTCATTATCTCCAGTTTTATGTAGTGCAAAGAGACTAAACTGATGGCCCCTCTATTTGCTAACCATGTAACCAGCTATATTAGTCTGCTTGGGCTGCCATAATGAAATTATACAGATAGTCTGGCTTAAACAACAGAAATATTTTCTCACAGCTCTGGAGGCTAGAAGTCCATGCTTGATGTGTTGACCAAATCAGTTTCTGGTTTAATAAACATCTTCGCTGTATCCTCACGTGGCCTTCCTTCCTCTGTGCTCATGTAGAGAGAACTAGAACTGTGGTAGCTCATCCTCCTCTTAGACGCCGGTTATATTGGATTAAGGCATCACCTTTTTTATATCATTTAAACTTAATTACCTCCATAATGGTCCTATCTTCAAATACAGTCATTTTGGGGATTAGGGCTTCAACATATGGATTTTGGCAAGGGACAGAATTCAGTCCACAAAACCAACCTGCACGGTCTGTAGCAGCTTACCTATTTCTTTCCAGAATATTCCATGAACAACAACAAACAACCCTGGGAAGGTGATGACACCTGTGACTGACCATTTTCTGAGCTTACATACACTCTGCTCTGGAGGATGTTATTAAAAACCTCTCTGTTTGTTAAACTCTCACGTGAAATTTATGATATGCCTACGTAGAGTCAAACTACTTCATCTTACCAAAGAATGCCTAAAGAATAAAAAAAAAAATCAGGAAATTAACAGTGGGATATTCATGTTCAAGGGGTTTCAGTAGCACTTATTCTGGGAAGAAATACAACAGTTAACTACCCAGATTTCTCCTGAACTCTTTTTTTTATTCCTGAATCTGTCTGGATGCTTACCCTAGCTTGTGGCAGCTGCCACTTTCCTGATGTAGTGAACACTGTGCTGTGTTCAGGCCCGCTTTCCAGGAGTCCCAAGATTGTTCCCTACAGTGTAGAAAGTGCTCTCAGCTAAGCCTTTGATGCCCAAGCCCACTCTGAGACTCCACGGCCAATGTCATGGTGCCTCCTTGGAGCAGCATTCATACAAGGACTGTTCAAGTATATGAGTCTGATCCCAGATCTGGGCAACTTTGAGGGTAAATCCAAACATCAGGCTCCTCATGAAGGAGGCTGAGGTTTTGGTATTCCTGCACTGGAGCCCAGCTTCTTCCTCCACATGATCCACCTTCGTTCCCTTCCTGGGACATTTCCTAATAAACTTTATGCATACTAAACTTTATTTCAGAGCCTGTGTCTCTGGGAACTCACCTGAAGCATCAGATTTGTTAGACTGCCTCACCCTTATACTGTAAGGAGCATATATTTTGTACAATAGTACCTATTATATATAAAAATAGGGAGTACTCATGACAGTGAAGATAAAATTGGGATTTAGACCTTCATTGTTAAATAAAATGTGTTCAGCCCAAATAAGTGCTTTCATTTCTTTCTATGTGCTAAGGATTTTAATAGAAGGCTATATTTATTCCCCTTCCTAACACAGATTCAGTGTGCTGATGATTATTTGCTTGTTGGATACAAATGTGGAAGGGTATAATTTTCTAACAGTTATTCTTTTTTTCTCTCTCATTTTTTTTTTTGACAGGGCTTAGATTGATGGACTACTAAGCTAATTTATAGGTTCTGCTGTCTGAGATAGGTCTCCATTTCATTATCAGTGCTGTCTCAGGTGGAGAACCGAAATCACTGGGTATTCAATTAGTTATTGAATCTTGACACACCAGGTGCAGGGGTCACTCCACAAAGCAGTTGCTTTTGAGTAAGAAAACACATTCAGAAAGGGGTTTAAAGAAACTTTGCATTGTTGAGCCATTTTATGATAGATTACCTGAAATGGCCCATGTTCAACATCAGAGCTGGGCTGCTTTGACAGTAGGTAAGAGGATAAATCAATGTATTTGGCAGTGTTATAAACAAATTAATACGAAAAAGGAAGAAAAATTGGGCTTTCAAGAAACTTCCAGAAGTACTCTCTAGATTTAGATAAAACAGCCTCCATGTTGTGAGGTCCTCCAGATTTAGGAACAGAATAATTCAGTTTTAAATAATACAGAATCTTCTCGCAACATAGCCCTTGCCCCGTCATGTCTTAATTTGACTACTCATTAAAAATTAGCAGGTAAAGGGGGAAATATGCACAAATCCCCAAATATTTCATTATTCAAACTTTAATAATCATGGAAATGTCAAACATACATCATGGGAAATGGGGGGGCAGTTAGGGAGAGGAGAGCAATGTTCTGTTTTTCTTGCCCTTTATTATCAGAATTAATAGCTACTGGTAAAGTCTAAATGGACAAAATAGAATGAAACCTATTTCAAAATCCTTCTATCTTCAGTTTTTACAAAAATCCACCTAGCACAGTGCCAGGCTCTGATGAGGTGCTCCACAAATGTTGATTAGAGGAAGGAATCTATGAAGTCCTTGATCCATATTTAAAAGCACAAATTAAACTTACCATCCAGCATAAATCATATTAACTTTGTGGACAAATCCACAGAGCAGGGAAGGTTTATTATAAAACATGGGTCCCTCTAACCCCTTCAGCTGCCCTAATCTGCCCTCTGTCAGACAAAACAGGGATAGATGAGGGAGGGAGAGAAGAGCAAGGCAGTTGCTGCTGACTCTACCTCTACCTACCCGCGCCCGCCCCCCATTCTTTCACTCCCATCTGGGGAAACAGGTGAAAATTAGATAAGTCACCTGGTGACACCAGTTTCCATTGTTCTTTTACAAAGAAAGCTAACCACAACTCCATATGCCTGCCTGCTCCAGCAGCTCTATCAACCCCTTGAAGTGCTTTGAAGGCCTTGTCACAGGAGCCTGTCATTATCAAAAAACCACTCCTCTGATTGTACAGTCTTTGTGCACATGCTAAGTAATTGATCTTCTCACCTTCCTTCATTCTCCTGTATCAAAGGAGAGTAATTTTGTTTAGACTTTCTTCTCAAAAGTCATGAATCCCCTTTGGGAAATCTTCAGACCGTGTCCACACAGATTGTATTCCCAGGAAAACATAGCGATACCATCCTCCTGTTCTTTCTAGGAACAGTAGTAACTCTTTGCTTTAATTACTATGTGGGAAAACAAAGATGTTTTAAAATATCATTGCTGGTTTATTTCCAACAGTTTATCCCCATCTCTCAGTGATATACATGCATCTCCATGTCTGCAAAATATTTTCTCACTAGGCCACAGTGTCCAGAAACATACTTGTGTAATAGAAGTTAGACTACATTCTGTGCAAATTGTTTTTTTTCCGTTCTACTTGGACCAAAATCACCAAGTAGATTTGACTATTTACCTGTAAATATGCCCCCTCTCCTATGCTTTAGGTTTTCAAAAATTGATATCTCATGCTAAAAAATTTGCCCATTTACTTTATGGAAAATGCCTACTTTCTCACTTGCCCCTTTGTGTTCCATCAAAATTTGCACCTACTCCTCCTGTAACATCAAATGTGGGATATTAGACAAAGAAGTTGAGACCATTTTAATACATTAGAATATGCCGCTGAAACCTTACAATAAAACACTTATTTCCACAATCACCTGTGCTATATTCTAATTTAGTGCATTATTAAAGTATTATTAAAGTCCAAACCAAAGAAATTAACATAATTTTGTGAAAAAACTTTAATTAAAAAAGTTTCACTTTTGTTCTCTGCTTGTATTATTCAGATAATATCCTTCATCTCAAATTCCCCCAAATCATTCATTTGTCCTATTTTATTTTGTGTCTGAAAAACCTGGTGAAGTATTTTGACATTTTATTTTAGACCTAAAGCATGAAGTTTCATGGCCTGTAACCTCAAATTATTTCCAGACTTTTTAAGATGTCATTCTCTGTAAATGTTCGTATACATAAAAGCAAATAGAGTTTTATTGAAGAAGTATTACTTCTCCAAGCTAGCTTCTTACATTTTTTTAAATATACCTCATTTAAAATGCATGTTTTACAAAACTTGTGAGACTAACTTGTAAGACAGAACACACTAGAGGAACTACCACATTTATGAATATAAGTAAAAAATTAAATAATGACAAACTGTTTGAAACATTGAATTCTGGCTGGAAATCTAGATAACCCAAACTTTGCATCTAGTTTGGCTTTCAGATAGGATAAACAATTGTCTCAATTTTCCCAGGATTATTCCATTTTTAAAACTGATAATCTCACATCTTGGGAACCCCTTAATTCTGGGAAAAACTCAGTCCTGGACTGTTGGTCACCTTTTTTCCAGAAGAGCATACAAAATATCACCAACAATGTATACCTTAGGTTTTTAATCACCTACTTTGAGATCACTAGAAGAAAACAATCAATATGGATAAAATAGGCAAACCATTTGAGACCTGTAATAAAATATTGCACAGTTTGATTATTCATAAGTGTCTATGGTAGTCAAGGATCTCAGACTTCAACTGGGAGATTATTTGTCACATGTTTTGTGAGTGGATACTGTTTCAACTGGCAGAGTGCGTGTGTGTGTGTGTGTGTGTGTATACACATAGACAAAAGCAGGAAAAAGGAATTACAAATTCACAAACTTAAGGAGTGTTTGGGATCTAAACGGTGGTGTGAACACAAAATAAATCTGATATTTGGGGGCAGCACTGAAGCCAACAATGATTTTGAAGTAGAAAGAGTACTTAGTTACAAAACTGAGACCTGTGTAATGTGCATGCTAAATAAAAAGTTTGAATCCTAAATTAAATCTTGGAAATGGAATGCCTTCAATATTTCTGAATTTATATAACTAGAGTCTACTAACTAAGACCTGCTCAGCATTTCCAGAATGAAATTCTCTCTTTAAAGAAAAGATATAAATTGTTCTTGTGCCAGGCGGCATGGAATGGAACATTAAGGATGTACCCCCAAGGACCTGGAACTGGAAACAACGGACTATATATAATTTGGATAGGGATTTGAGGACAGTTACTCCCAATTTTCAACAACAATTTTAGATGAGTGTCTGTGGAAAGTTGCTTATAGTTTATTCTGAGATCACATAGAGATCACTAATGGAGACCCATTTTAGCTACTAGAGCTAACTGTCTAACAGACTTCTAATAGTTTCCTATTTTGCTATTTTCTAAGGAAAAATTTCATATTTTTTTTAGTTTTCTCAAACTTCCTACTAATCCCTGCCATCTACTTTACTAGACAGTTTTGCTTTATATTTTTCAGAAAATAGTGATCAATTCTGTAAATTCTCAACCAACGAAGTTTCCTACAGTAACACACATTTTTCTTCATTCTCTTGTTACAATGAAGGAGGTTCCCCTACTCCCTTCTAAGACCGCTCAACAAAATCTGGGGGATTCATCACCTACAGCCCCGGGAAATCAGACCACCCAATTTCCCTCTCATACTTTCCTGCTTCATTCATTAGTATGTTAACATTCTCAAGTTTTTCGTTTATGGAAAAAGAGCCCTTCATTCATTATAAATATGTTATATTTAATAAACCAAGCCTATCACTCTTCCTGCTTCTTCAAAGCAAATGCTTTAAGGTTCCCTTATAAATAAAATAAATTATGTATTAAACCATATTTTCTGTATTGAGTCAGACATCAGTAACATAATGGTAAAAGGAAACACATTCACTTGAAAATTTAGAAGCATATTTCTAAACAGCTATGGATATACACACAAAGAAATTTTAGTGAAAATTAAAAAATATTTAAAAGCAAAAAGAAATATTACATGTAAAACACTGAGATGCAAATAAAACATTAATTTAAAGAATTTTATGGTCTGAAAAGTTTATATTACAATAAAATACTGATTATTATTTGCATATTGAGCAAAGAATAGGTTTCACATAATTCAAAAAGGACACAGAAAATAAACTGGAAGACTGGATCAGTAGCTGCAACACTAGAAAGATGGCGGAGCAGGAGCAAAGAAAAATCCCTTTGGTTCCAGAAAATCTCCTAAAAAAAAAAGAGGAAAGCTTATCAACCCCTCAAAGCTACCCAGGCAAAGCAGACACTTTCGGCAAAGAAGGAGCAGAGGAAAGGAAAATAGCTCAGGTTTAAGCAACTGGAATTCTTCCTACATGATTCCCAGCAGCAGAAACGTGACAAGGTGCATCTCAGATGACTAGAAGTGAAACCTCATGCCTTGGAATTGCCAGATAAACATTCCTTGGCCTTTGTTGTATGCATCGAAAGGATTGATGGCATGAGTTTACTGGTGCAGAGAACCATTGCAAGACTTCACGTAAAGAAAATTTTTAGTGGTGTCTTTGTAAAAGTCATCTCACCACCCACCCCCGCCACACAGAACCTAAAAATGCTGTGAATAGTGGAACCTTATGTGACCTGGGGATTTCCAAATCTGAAGTCTGTCTGGTAACTCATTTTGAAATGTAGACAAGCCAAGGTCAATAATAAGACCATCCCTCTGACAGACAACACAGTGATTGAGGAACATCTGGGGAAGTTTGGTGTCATTTGCTTGGAAGACCTCATTCATGAAAATGCCTTCCCAAGAAAGCATTTCCAGGAGATTTCATGGTTCTTGCACCCTTTCCACCTCTCAATGGCCCTTCATGCTACCAAAAGAAGAGTGGGCTTCCTCAAGGAGATGGGCACACCTGGCTATCGGGGTGAACACATCAATCAGCTCATCCGCCAGCTGAACCCAGGTGCCAAACTGCAGTAAATTGTTATCAATTAAATGGAAGCATGTGCTTTTGTATTGGGGGGGGGGGGTATTTTTATCAAGTATCTTTGGAGAAGATTATTTCCTGCTTTATCTTCAAAAACTGGAAAGGAAGGGTCAAAGACAATACAGTAGTTGGCCAGGTGCAATGGCTCATGCCTGTAATCCCAGAACTTTGGGAGGCTGAGGCAGGTGGAGCACCTTAGGTCGGCAGTTCAAGACCAGCCTGACCTTGGAGAAACCCTGTCTCTACTAAAAATACAAAAATTAGCTGGGCATGGTGGTGCATGCCTGTAATCCCAGCTACTCAGGAGGCTAAGGCAGGACAATTGCTTGAACCCAGGAGGTGGAGGTTGCAGTAAGCCGAGATTGCCCCATTGCACTCCATCCTGGGCAACAAGAGTGATACTCTGGAAGAGAAGAGAAGAACAGAACAGAACAGTACAGTACAGTACAGTACAGTACAGAACAGTAGCTTATGTTCATGGCAAGCACCTCTCATCACAGTCCAGTTCCAAGGAAACATTCCAGCATTTTCTATACTGGCTGCTGCCTCATCTGAAATCAGCACATTCCATGGAGGAAGGAGTCCTGCTTTGCTGCATCGTCTATTCCAGGGTTTAATGTTGGTAAATGAGCAACTCTAGCATTTGTACAAGGCTCCCTAAGACTCCTGCAGCAGTCGACCAAGCCCAGGGACATAAATGAATCTAGAGTTTCCTGGGGCCTTGTTTTGAAAAAGACTTGAAATGCACACAGGAAAAAAGGCACAAAAACAAATGTTCCTTTGTCACTGCAAAAACAAATAAAAAATAAAAAAGTGGAAGAGTGGAAAAATAAAGAGAACTAAATGGAACAAAGTAGAAAGCAAGGCTATATTAAGAGATTAATAGACTAGAAACTGATTTTAAGAAAACCTTTAAACCTTTAAAATATAAAAATATCAGTAAGATTGATTTAAAAAAGAAAAAGAAAGTATAAAAATCAGAAGCAACTTATTTATCAGCAGATAAATAAATTAGGCTACATTCAGTCAATAGCATACTATTCAGTAATTACAAGTGAATTACTATTATAGCTATCAAGATACATAAATTTCAAAAACAGAGTACAGAAGGACACTTTAAAAACTTTCAAAAACATGCAAAAAATATGTTTGTACCCATAAACATATTGATATTCTTAAAACATGGTAAAATCTTAAAACATCCACGAAATAAAAAATCAGGAGTGGTTTCTTCTGCAAAAACAGGAAATAGAATGGAGTTGGGAACAGATACACAAGAGAAGGAGGCAAGCAAAGGAAGGAAGAAAGAGAAAAGAAATGGAAAATGATCTGTAGCACATACAGCAAGGTGTTAAAAATTAACAAAGCTATGAGGCATGTACCCTAGATTTAATTATATTATTGTTTATATTTTTCTCTAAGCTTATATACTTACTAGTTCTTCTGCCTCAGCTGCTATGTACTCTTTAACGCACTGAAATCTAACTTCTCGCCTTCCCCATTCCTCTGAGATGCTCTCAACCAGGTAAAATGTGATCATCTTTTATTATTTCAATAGCTTTTGGGGTACACGTGGTTTTTGGTTACATGGGTGAGTTGTATAGTGGTCAAGTCTGAGACTTCGGTACACCAGTCACCTCAGTAGTGTACATTGTACATTACTTCCTACTTGTAAGTGAGAACATATAGTATTTCATTTTCTATTCCTGAAATGAGATTTTCTTACTGCTAAATCTAAATGTGTTTAATGTATTCATTGTGGTAGGCAAAATAAAACTCTCCCAAATGTCAATGTCGTAATCCTGAGCCTGTGAATGTGTTATTTTATATGTCAAAAGAAACTGAGATGTAATTAAGTTAAGGTGAATCAGACGAGGAGATGATCTGGTTTATTCAAGTAAGTTCTATCTAATTACATGAAACCTTCAAATTGCAGAACATTTTCCAACTGTGGCTCAAAACAGAGACTGAGATTTGACAACAAAAGAAGGATCAGACAGATGTGATGTTGCTGGTTTTGAAGACTCAAGAAGAGCCACGAGCCAAGGAATGAGTGCACCACCTAGAAGCTGAAAACGGCAGGGAGCCGGATTCTCCCCAGAGCCTCCAGAAATGATCACAGCCTTACTGACTCCTAAATTTACCTCACGAAGACCTTTGTTAGATGTCTGATGTTTACAATTACATGAAAACAAATTTGTGTTTGCTAAGCCACCAAGAGTATAGTAATTTGTTACATCAGCAGTGAAAACTAATAGATTTATCTTACTTTATTTTTACAGCTTGTGATATAATTTACCATTTCTTTCTTGAATTGATCTCCCATATTTATTTTATATTTCCGTAGGTTATTAAGAAACAGATGGTGTTTGGTTATATGAGTAACTTCTTTAGTGGTGATTTGTGAGATTTCGGTGCATCCATCACCCAAGAAGTATACACTGCACCCTATTTGTAGTGGTTTTTTTTCTCCCACCCCCCGAGATAGGGTCCCACTCTGTCACCCAGGCTGGAATGCAGTGGCGCATCTCTGCTCACTGCAACCTCTGGCTGCTGGGCTCAAACAATTCTCCTGCCTCAGCCTCCAGAGTAGCTGGGATTACAGGCACCTACTGGCACACTTGGCTAATTTTTGTATTTTTGGTAGAGATGGGGTTTCACCATGTTGGCCAGGCTGGTTTTGAACTCCTGACCTCAAATGATCCTCCCACCTCGGCTTTCCATAGTGCTGGGATTACAGGCGTGAGCCACCACGCCTGGCCCTATTTGTAGTCTTTTATCCTTCACCCCCTTCCTAACCCTTCTGCCTGAGTCCCCAAAGTCCATTGTGTTATTCTTATGCCTTTGCATCCTCATAGTTTAGCTCCCATTTATGAGTGAGAGCATATGATGTTTGCTTTTCAATTCCTGAGTTACTTCACTTAGAATAGTCTCTGATCTCAGCCAGGTCACTGCAAATTCCATTAATTCATTGCTTTTTTGTGGCTCAGTAGTATTTCATCGTGTGTGTCTGTGTGTGTGTGTGTGTGTGTGTATATATATATATATATATATATATATATATATATATATATATATACACACCACAGTTTATCCACTCATTGATTGATGGGCATTTGGGTTGGTTCCACGTTTTTGCAATTATGCACTGTGCCGCTATAAACATGCCCATGCAAGTATCTTTTTCATATAATGACTTATTTTCCTCAGTAGTGGGATTGCTGGATCAAATGGTACTTCTACTTTTAGTTCTTTAAGGAATTTCCACACTGTTTTCTATAGTGGTTGTACTAGTTTACATTCCCACCAGCAGTATAGAAGTGTTCCCTGTCTACTGTATCCATGCCAACATCTACTATTTTGTGATTTTTTGATTATGGCCATTCTTTCAGGAGTAAGGTCATATCACATTGTGGTTTTGATTTGCATTTCCCTGATCATTAGCAATGTTGCGCATTTTTTTCATGTTTGTTGTCCATTTGTATATCTTCTTCTGAGAATTGTCTATTCATGTCCTTAGCCCACTTTTTGATGGAATTGTTTGTTCCATGTTAGAGTTCATTGTAGATTGTGGATATTAGTTCTTTGTCAGATGTATAGCTTGTGAAGACTTTTCCCCCACTGTGTAGTTGTCTGTTTACTCTGCTGACTGTTCCTTTTGCCATGCAAAAGCTCTTTAGTTTAAGTCCCAGCTATTTATCTTTGTTTTTATTGCATTTGCTTTTGGGTTCTTGGTCATGAAATTCTTGTCTAAGCCAACGTCTAGAAGGCTTTTTTCCAAAGTTATCTTCTAGAACTTTTATAGTTTCAGATTTTAGATTTAAGTCCTTAGTCCAACTTGAGCTGATTTTTTAAGATGAGAGATGAGGATCCAGTTTCATTTTCCTACATGTAGTTAGCCAATTACCCCAGCACCATTGTTGAAAAGGGTGTCCTTTTCCCACATGTTTTTGTTTGCCTTGTTGAAGACAAGTTGGGTGTAAGTATTTAGGTTTATTTCCAGGTTCTCCATTCTGTTCCATTGGCCTATGTGCCTATTTTTATACCAGCACCATGCCATTTTGTTGACTATGGCCTCATAATACAGTTTGAAATCAGGTAATGTGATTTTGCTTAGTCTTGCTTTGGCTATGCGGGCTCATTTTTTGGTTCCATATGAATGTTAGAATTGTTTTTTCTAATTCTGTGAAGAATGATGGTGGTATTTTGATGTGAATTGCATTGAATTTGTAGATTGCTTTTGGCAGTATGGTCATTTTCACAATATTGATTCTATCTATGAACATAGGATGTGTTTCCTTTTGTTTGTTTTGTCTATGATTTCTTTCAGTAGTGTTTTGTAGCTTTCATTGTAGAGGTCTTTCACTTCCTTAGTTAGGTATATTCCTAATTTTTTTTTTTTTTGCGGCTATTGTAAAAGGGGTTGAGTTCTTGATTTGATTCTCAGCCTTGTCTCTGTTAGTGTATAGAAGAACTACTGATTTATGTACATTAATCTTGTATCCAGAAACTTTGTTGAATTCCTTTATCAGTTCTAGGAGCTTTCCGGAGGAGTCTTTAGGGTTTTCTAGGTAAACAATCATGTGATCAACAAACAGTGACAGTTTGATTTCCTCTTTACTATTTGGATGCCCTCTATTTTTTTTCTCTTTTCTGATTGCTCTGGCTAGGACTTCTAGTACTATGTTGAAGAGGAGTGGTGAGAGTGGGCATCCTTGTTTTGTTCCAGTCCTCAGAGTGAATGCTTCCAACTTTTTCCCATTCAGTATTATGTTGGCTGTGGGTCTGTCATAGATGGCTTTTATTATATTGAGGTACATCTCTTGTATGCCAATTGTGCTGAGAGTTTTAACCATAAAGGGATGCTGGATTTTGTAGAATTGTTTTTCTGCATCTATTGAGATAATCATACGATGCTTGTTTTTAATACTGTTTATGTGGTGTATCACATTTCTTTTTTTTTTTTTTAAGAGGAAAATCTTTTTTATGGTATAATAAAACAAGGCCAAACAAAAAAAGCTCAATAACTATACATCTCTGCAGATAAAACATGTAGACAGATGCAGCTGCCTCGAGTGGCTCAGGTTCTATGAGGAGGGCATTAGGACACCTTGCCCTCCACAATAACAAGTGGTTTCATTCTAAAAGATCCCCAGATGAAAGCAGGAGGATTCCAAGGAAGGGTGAGATGAAAGAAGTCCTATGACCTGAACGAACTCTTAACAGCACCTTAAATTATGGAGACCTCGTCTTTTGGTCCCAGTTTTCCAGGTCTGACCCTTCAGTGTCCAGATAACCACCAACACCTGCCTGGTGGGGACACATGGGCAGCAACATGGAGCGATAGTGCGCAGCATGGTAGACACTGGAGGGCAGACACTGGATAACAGTCTTTAGGCTCAGCCTGTCACACAAGTGCATTCTCAGAGCTCCACAGACAGCACCCCACTGCTTTTGGCCCACTGGTGTCCAGCCAAAAATAGGCTGGCCAGGCATGGCGGCTCATGCTTGCAATCCCAGTGCTTTGGGAGGCTGTGGTGGGAGGACTGTGTGAACCCAGGAGTTTGAGGCTGCAGTGAGCTACAATCACATTTCTGGACGTGTATATATTACACCATCCCTGCAACCCTAGTATGAAACCCACTTGATCATTATGGATATTATCTTTTTGACGTGTTGTTGGATTTTGTTAGCTAGTATTTTGTTAAGGATTTTAGCAACTATGTTCATCAGGGATATTGGTCTATATTTTCTTTTTTGGCTATATCCTTTCCTGGTTTTGGTATTAGGGTGATGTTGGCTTCATAGAATTATTTAGGAAGGGATCCCTCTTTTTCTTGGTATCAAGTCTTCTTTGAATGTCTGATAGAATTGTCTGGTCCTGGACTTCTTTCTGTTGGTAATTTTTTTAATTACCACTTCAATCTTGCTGTTATTGGTCTGTTCAGGGTATCTACTTCTTCCTGATTTAAACTAGAAGGGTTGTGTCTTTCCAGGAGTTTATCCATCTCTTCTAGGTTTTCTAGTTTATGCATGTAAAGGTGTTCATAGTAACCTTGAATGATCTTTTGTATTTCTGTGATATCAGTTATAATATCTCCCATTTCTTATTGAGCTTATTTGGATTTTCTCTCTTCTTTTCATGGTTAATCTTCCTAATGGTCTATCAATTTTATTTATCTTTTCAAAGAACCAGCTTTTTGTTTTATTTATCTTTCATATTTTTTGTTTCAGTTTCATTTAGTTCTGCTCTGATCGTGTTTTTTTCCTTTCATCTGCTATGTTTGTATTTGGTTTGCTCTTGTTTCTCTAGTTCCTTGAGGTGTAGACTTAGATTGTCTGTGCTCTTTCAGACTTTTTGATGCAAGTGTTTAGGGCTCTGAACTTCCCTCTTAGCACCACCTTTGCTTTCTCCCACAGGTTTTGATAGGTTGTGTCACTATTGTTGTCAGTTTGAAGAATTTTTTTAATTTCCATCTTGATTTCATTATTGACCCAATGATTATTCAGGAGCAGGTTATTTAATTTCCAGGTATTTGCATGGTTTTGAAGTTGGAGTTGATTCCCAGTTTTATTCCACTGTGGTCTGAGAGTGCTAGATATAATTTCAATTTTCTTAAATTTACTGAGGCTCATTTTGTGGCCTATTATGTGGTCTATCTTGGAGAAAGTTCCATGTGTTCTTAAATAGATTGTATATTCTGCTGTTGTTGGATGTAATGTTCTGCATATATCTGTTAAGTCCATTTGTTCCACAGCATAGTTCAAATCCATTGTTTCTTTTTTGACTTTGTCTTGATAACCTGTCTAGTGCTGTCAATGGAGTATTGAAGTCCCCCACTACTATTGTGTTGCTATCTCATTTCTTAGGTCTATTAGTAGTTGTTTTATAAATTTGGGAGCTCCAGTGTTAGGTGCATATATGTTTAGGATTGTGGTATTTTCCTAGTTGGACAAGGCCTTTTACCATTATATAATGTCTCTCTTTGTCTTTTTTAACTGTTGTTGCTTTAAAATTTGTTTTGTCTGATATAAGAATAGCTACCCCTGCTCACTTTTGGTGTCCATTTGCATGAAATGCCTTTTTTCCACCCCTTTAAGTTTGTGTGAGTCTTTTTGTGTTAGGTGAGTCTCCTGAAGGCAGCAGATGGTTGGTTGGTGAGTTCTTATCTATTCTGTAATTCAGTATCTTTTAAATGGAGCATTTAGGCCATTCACATTTAATGTTAGTATTGAGATACGAGGTACCATTCCATCCATGCTATTTGTTACCTGTATACCTTGGATTTTTGGGGTTTTTTTTGTTTTTTAAATTGTATTTTTGTTTTATAAGTCCTATGAGATTTATGCTTTAAAGAGGTTCTGTTTTGATGTGTTTTCAGGATTTCTTTCAAGATTTAGAGCTCCTTTTAGCAGTTCTTGTTTCTTGTTTTGGTGGCTTGGTAGTGGCAAATTCTCTCAGCATTTTTTTGTCTGAAAAAGACTGTATCTTTCCTTCATATATGAGGCTTAGTTTTTTTGCTGGATACAAAATTCTTGGCTGATAACTGTTTTGTTTGAGGAGGCTGAAGAGAGGGCCCCAATCCCTTCTAGCTTGTAGGGTTTCTGCTGAGAAATCTGCTGTTAATCTGATAGGTTTTCCTTTAGAGGTTACCTGCTGCTTTTGTCTCATAGCTCTTAAGATTCTTTCCTTTATCTTAACTTTAGATAACCTGATGACAATCTCCCTAGGCGATGATAGTTTTACAATGAATTTCGCAGGTGTTCTTCATGCTTCTTGTATTTGAATGTCTAGATCTCTAGCAAGGCCAGGGAAGGTTTCTTAGATTATTCCCCCAAATATGTTTTCCAAACGTTTAGATTTCTCTTGTTCCTCAGGAGCACTGATTATTTTTAGGTTTGGTCATTTAACATAATCCCAGACTTCTTTGAGGCTTGGTTCACATTTCTTATTCTTTTTTGTCTTTGTTGGATTGGGCTAATTCAAAGACCTTGTGTTCGAGCACTGAATTTCTTTCTTCTACTTGTTCACTTCTATTGCTGAGACTTTCCAGAGCATTTTGCATTTTTATAAGTGTGTCCATTGTTCCCTGAAGTTTTGATTTATATTTTATGCTATCTCTTTCCTTGAATATTTCTCCCTTCACTTCTGTCATTTTTTTTTTTTTTTTTTTTTTGTATTTCCTTACTTTGGGCTTCACCTTTCTCTGGTGCCTCGCTAATTAGCTTAATAATTGACCTCCTGAATACTTTTTCAGGTAAATCAGGGATTTCTTTTCTGTTTGGCTCCATTGCTGGTGAGATAGTGTGATTATTTTTTGGGCGGGTAGGGAGGTTAAAGAACCTTGTTTAGTCATATTACCGGAATAGGTTTTCCGGTTTCTTCTCATTTGCGTAGGCTCTGTCAGAGGGAAAGTCTAGGGATGAAGGCTGTTGTTCAGATTCTTTTGCCCCACAGGGTGTTCCCTTGATATAGTACTCTCACCCTTTTCCTATGGATGTGGCTTCCTGAGAGCTGAGCTGAAGTGACTGTTATCTCTGTTCTGGATCTAGCCACCCAGCAAGTCTATCAAGGTCCAGGCTGGTATTGGGGGTTTTCTGCCCAGAGTCTTGTGATGTGAACCATCAGTGGGACTCTCAGCCGTGGATACCAGCACTTGTTCTGGTGGAGGTGGCAGGGGAGTGAAATGGACTCTGTGAAAGTTCTTACTTTTGGTGGTTTAATGCATGATTTTTGTGCTGGTTGGCCTCCTGCCAGGAAGTGGGGCTTTCCAGAGAGCATCAGCTGTGGTTATAAAAGGAGGAACAGGTGGTGGGCAGGGCCCTATAACTTGCAAGAGTATATACCCTTTGTTACCAGGATGGGTAGCGAAGGACCATTAGCTGGGGGCAGGGCTAGGTGTGTCTGAGCTCAGACTCCCCTTGGGCAGGTCTTGCTATGACTGCTGTGGGGGTTGGGGGTGAGGTTCCCAGGTCAATGGAGTTATATTCCTAGGAGGATTATGACTGTCTCCATTATGCAGGTTGTCAGGGAACTGGGGGAAAGTCAGCCTCACTTAGCTCCCTTGCAATCCAAAGGGCTGGTCTCACTTTCACCATGCTCCCCGCAACAGCATTGAGTCTGTTTCCAGGCAGTGGGCGAGCAGGACTGAGAACTTGCCCCAGGCTACCCACCTCCCAGCAGCAAAATCAAGTATGGCTTTCCTTCTTTCTGCACCTGTGGCGTCTGCACACCATATTCACACCCTCCCCTGAGTTCTGGCCAGGAGGCTTCTCTATCAGTTCAAATTGTTACAAAGTTTATTTGGAGGTTTCCTTCTCTGTGTGGCCTTTTCTCAGCACCTCTAGTTGCCTTCCTGGAGGACCCCTGTGAGACCGGGCAAAAATGAGTTGCTAGGGGACCCAGCGAGCTCCCAAGGCTTTTCCCGCTGCTTCCTCTACCTCTGTATTGCACTCAGCTTTCTAAGTTGACTCAGCTCCAGGTAAGGACAGAATCTCTCTTAATCTAGACCTTCAGTTTCCCCAGTGTGGGTTTGTGTTGAGGGGAGGATGATCTCCCTTTCCCACTTCCACAGTTTGGGCACTCACAGTATTTGGCGTGTCTCCCGGGTCCTGCAGGAGCAATCTGCTTCCCTCAGGGGGTCCTCTCAGGTATCATGATATATTCCTGCAGTCATTCTGGAGCAAAAATTCATGATGCCAGCCTCCACATGCTGCTCTGTCCATCCGAGTCGGAGCTGCAATCTAATCCTGCCTCCCGTCCACCATGATCCTCCGCCTCTTCAATTTCCTCTAATAGTTCTGATGCCCTATTCTTCTGGTTTTCCTCCTTTGTTTAGAACAGACCCTCCCCTCAGTACATGTGTTAGTCTATTCTCACACCGTTATAACAGAATATCTGAAACTGGGTAATTTATAAGGAAAAGAGGTTTAATTGACACATGGTTCCACAGGCTGTACAGGAATCACAGCTGTGGAGGTCTCAGGAAACTTACAATCATGGTGGAAGGGGAAGGGAAAGTGGACACGTCCTACATGGCTGGAGCAGGAGGAATAGAGAGAATGGGAAAGTGCTTTTAAACAGCCAGATCTCTTGAGAACTCACTCACTATCACAAGAACATCAAGGGAGAAATCCACTCCATGATCCAATCACCTCCCAGCAGACCCCCTCCTCCAACACTGGGAGTTATAATTTGACATGAGATTTTGGCATGACAATTACAATTTGACATGAGATTTGAGCAAATCTTTTTTTTTTTTTTTTGAGACGGAGTCTTGCTCTGTCGCCCAGGCTGGAGTGCAGTGGCGCGATCTCGGCTCACTGCAAGCTCCGCCTCCCGGGTTCACGCCATTCTCCTGCCTCAGCCTCCCGAGTAGCTGGGACTACAGGCGCCCGCTACCACGCCCGGCTAATTTTTTGTATTTTTAGTAGAGACGGGGTTTCACCGTGTTAGCCAGGATGGTCTCGATCTCCTGACCTCGTGATCCGCCCGCCTCGGCCTCCCAAAGTGCTGGGATTACAGGCGTGAGCCACCGCGCCCGGCCTTGAGCAAATCTTATCAGTACCCTTTCAGGATGACCCTTTTTCTAACTATTAACAAATATTGGCATAACACCAGTGATTCCTCTTCATCCCTCAAATTTCAATCAAACTCTTTGCCTTGGTTCTGTCATCTATGCTAGCGGTTCTCAATCAGGGGCAATTTTATCCTCCAGGAGGCATTTGATGATGTCTGAAGATATTTTCCTTACAACTGGAGGGTGCTACAGACTTCTGGAGGAAAAAGACCACTAAACGATACACAGGACAGCTCACCACATAAAGAATTATCCTGTACAAAATGTCAATAGTGCCAAAGTGAAGAACCCTGATCTATGCTCCCTGCTTTAAATATCATATAGGTGAATGACTCCAAATCTTATTTTTCAACTTATATCTTTACCTACAACTGTAGACTTGTATATATATCGACAGCTCTACTAAATGTAATTAAAATAAAAATCTCTCTCCCAATTTATATTAAACATTTTAAAGTTCTTATAATAAATAACGACTCTATTTGTCTCTATTCCAAACTGATATCTGGAGTATAATTTGTGTCTCTTTTAAATCCTGTCATTCCCCAAATCACATTTTTTTTTCTTGTCTAAGATTCCATGTAAACATTGACTTTTTTCCATTCTTCTTAGAAGGTATGTTGTTTTAAGCGATCAAGTTTGTAGTAATTTGTTACAGCAGAACTAGAAAACTAATATATTCATCTAATTTTATTTTTGTAGCTTTTGATATAATTTTCTACATTTTTCTTTAAATGCTCTCTTGAGATAATGATGGAGCCATATTATATAACTAACTTTAACATAATTAGCTTTACTCATTCTCTGAAACTAAAGAGGAAAAGTATACTAGAATAGCATAGGCAATTCCACCCACTATTTCACTTCAGAATCAGAAAGAGGTCTTGGTTCCTGCATGTCTCTTTCATGCGTGAGCTATTTGCTTCCCTAAGTGAGTCTGGACTTTTCATAGAAGTACAATATAACACTAAATGTGAACTCACCACCCACTCAAGCACACAGCAGACATATTCCAATTGGAAAGAAAATTGCCTGTGTTGTGACTATTTAGAGATGGTATGTTGATCCCAAACTGGCATTTTCCCAGTTAATTTTTAAGGAGTTTCTGACAACCTTCAATGGTGTTTGCTTTACTTACTAAATTTAGAAACAAACTCATATAGGTGTGAGTCTGGTGCTTCAAAACAGCCAACTTTCCCTCAAATGTTCTACAGCAGCCAGGGTAAATTCGAACGAAAAAGCTAGTTATTCTGACCCAGGGTTATTTTCAGAGGCTTCTCATTACTGAGAGGGAAAAATTCAAGCTCATTTTTATGGAATAAAATGCTATATAGAATCCTATTTTGGTTTATAACTTCAGCATTATGTCTTATCATTTCTCTTTTTCTAGGCACAGAATATTAGCACTATCAAATTAGTAATGTTCTCAAGAAAGCTTAAGTCTAACAAGAAATGTAGGATATGTTAAAGAATTCTAGCACCAAAGACTTACTTAAGTTTACAAAGATAGCTAGCTGTTGGGGTGTATTTAGTATATTTAGGGAGAATTTAGTGGAAAATAAAATTGAGTGGTAACCTTCCTGTTGTCTTGGAATTGGACCCAATATGAGCCTGTACATCTTTCATTCTACATCATATCAGAGGCTGGCTGACTCACAATCCGAATCCCCTGTCTACATCAATATAAAGGTGCAACAGTAAAAGAGGAATGAGAGTGAGAATTAGTCAGTAGAATCAAATGTGATTTGCCTAGCTGAGGCTTTCCATCCCATAGGGAAAGGCAATGGGTTAAAAGAGGTTGATAGGGTTAGAATTAGTCTCATACACTAGGCAACTGGGCAATGAGGAGGCTTCCAAAGGGCCTTCCAAAGAATTAACACATGTATTAAAGGGGACTTTTGGAAACAGCCACCCCAAAGAAATGCTGTACTTCTGTCATGCCCAATTCAGTGAAAAGATTTTCTCTTTCCTTTAATGTTTCCTTCCTGCCCCAACGTTGAAGTGAGAGGAAAAGGATTAAAAGAGCTATTCGTACCTAGGTCCCTCCAGCCAAGGTCAAGGCTGAAGGAGAGATGAGATCAGAGGTTTAAAGTGGACCTGATTGTGATTTTAATTAACTGAAAGGGACTAGAAAACTGTGCAATGATTTAGGAATTGGGACGGATGATTTGATATACATACATATATGTTATTTGAAAGAGTGATGGGAGAAAATTCTACTTCAAGTTTAATATCACTTCAAGCTATGATTATTCAATACATGGCTTAACTCCAACTCTGGTATTAAAATATCTAGGAAAAAAAATCACCCAGGAGTACAGTTTGGGGGAAAATGCTTGTAAAATTATCTGTTCACAGGCTGAGCATGGTGTGGCCTACACCTGCAATCCCAGCACTTTGGGAGGCTATTGCAGGAGGATCACTTGAGGCCAGAAATTTGAAACCAGCATGGGAAACACAGCAAGATCTCTACAAAAATAAAAATTTGCCAGATGTGCGTATAGTCCCCGCTATTTGGGAGGCTGAGGTGGGAGGACTGCTTGAGCCTACTGCGCTTCAGCCTGGGTGACAGATTGAGACCTTCTCTCAAAAAAATAAATAAATAAATAAAACAAATTAAAAATAATCTAATCATGAAAGTAGCAGACATTCGTTTTAATCTTAATTCTTTCATTCTGCTTATTAAAGATTATAGGGAAGAAAAATTTTTTTTTAAAGTCTTAATTTTATCACTCTTGGAACGCTGCTGACATGAAAATGTATATTGCATGTAAATGGTAAAAGAAAAAAAAATGTATATGAAAGTCTCTGATGTGAAATACAAAGTCTACTCTCTCCTTCCCACATTTAATCACATCCATATATTTCCTCAAAATTAACTACATTTTTAAAAATTTATCTTTCTAGTAAAGCATTTATACTCACATATATACATTTCTTTGTTTATCTTCACCAATGGGATTCCATATTTTTCATACCCAAACACATAGATTTACCTCATTCTGGGTTAATAGCTATAGTATATAGTTATACATTTTAACTATCTCCTGACTGATAGATATTTAATCTGGCTTTATTACTATTATGAATAGTTATGGTAATAGTAATGTTAATATCCTGTACAGCTATCTTGGCATCTTTTGTGAAATATTAAAGATATCTTGTTTCCTCATATATTTGCCAACATTGAATTGCATCAAAACCTTTAAACAGTTGCCAATCTGATAGGTTAAAATGTTATCTATTTATTACTTTTATTCATATTTATTAAAGTGAGATTGAATTTTAATACACTGTTTAACATTTATATTTTTAGTCTGAGAAATAGTTACGTATATAACTTTCTCACTTTTTTAATATAATTTTTTTTTTACTAACTTCCAGGAGATCTTTGCAAATCAAATTTGCCTTTTGCCTGAAATTAGCCATGTACTTATTTTTCACAATGTATCATCTGTCACTTAACTTTGTCTAGGTTATTTTTATCATATAAAAGTAGTGCACTATTAAGTAGTAAAACCACCTAAAACTTTTCTTTATAGATTCTTGGTTCCTGTCTCATTCAGAATGGCCTATTCTACTCCAATAAATACATTTATCTTATTGTTGCATAATATCTTTATAAATAAATTCTTACAATTAAGGATTTTGGTCATCTGGGATTTATTTTGTTATATATGCATATACATATAAACACACAGATACAGACACATATATACATGCATATTATATGTCTTGTTAGCTTTCTTAATCATCTTTGTGCAATAATCCTTGTATTCCTCACATATATGAAATGAATCTTTATCATATAAAAAAAGACCAATATTTCTTAATTCAGGGACAAGACATCAACGCCCAATGTTAAACTGTAGTTTTGCCCTTTTGTAGAAGTAGCTAATGTAACTTGAAAAACTTCAGAAGATATATAAAAATTGTAAATGAATAGGGAAAATGGTTACTTTTCCCAGATAATTTGAATATAATACTAAAAACAAAATCCACTAAAAAAAACTGAAAAAATAAGAATTCAGTAACTGGACTGGTGATGAAATAGCAGTTTTTCCAGTGGGCTCATTCTCTATAGTATTATATTTATTAATATTGAGTCATTTTTTAATTCATGGCATGAACCTTAACTGGCTATTTTATAATGCTGCATTATACTTGTATATCATTTAATTCAATTTGCTAATACAGGCATTCCTTGTTATCTGAATCTAGCCCAATCCTGCAAATGAGTTGAATACCAAGTTTTTAAATAACAGGAGTCTTTGTTCTATTATTTTAACTGTAAAAAATAATTCATTCCCAAGCCATTTCAAAATCCCAACCAATTTTTCCTCAGATACTAAGAAAACACCCTTAAACACTTACATAGTAATTCACTGAGAATTCCCTTATTGTATGATATATTCAAGACATCAATTGTCAATTCAATAAACACATGAAAGGGCATATTTGTAAGTAATATACATAAAAATCCTGCATAAGAATGCAATGAAAGAACATTAACTATAAATTACATTTTGAGTTGACAAGGGAAAAATAAAGACTTAGAGACATCATGAAAATTCACCTGAGTTGGTTGCTAGTTAAAGCAGAGAAACCCTCACCCAACAAAGAAGGCTTAGTCCCTGTGAGATGGGGTTTTCAGGAAAAGGAGCTAGTACAGGATTTTTATAAAGCCAAAAACCTAAACAACTGTAAGTGAAATTACTAGTGGATTTCAATGAAGTTGTATGATTGGTTGAGTCCAGATGGCCCAGGTAAGTCACACACTGCAATCGCAATGTAACCATCAGACTATTTCTCTGAACAGACTAGTTTTCTAAGAAGAGCACCTGTATTCTTCCTGCTGAAGTCGTGACTACTTTCCATCTGGCAGTACCATGTAATTCCAGGCTACGGGCTCTAAACAGTTCTAATTCCAG
Source organism: Pan paniscus (assembly GCF_029289425.2). Taxonomy (NCBI): domain Eukaryota; kingdom Metazoa; phylum Chordata; class Mammalia; order Primates; family Hominidae; genus Pan; species Pan paniscus. The sequence continues at coordinate 113,012,911 of NC_073253.2, read as the reverse complement.
ACTTTCTCACCTTATGTACTCTAATGAATATATTCCATATTATAAGTGAAAGTTACAATATCATGTTAAGAATACTTAATAAATACAAACAACACTTAGCAAAATAAACTTACAAGGCAAAAAAATGACTACTTGCCAATGAAAGACTATGTGAGTGAAATTTGCGGATGAGGAAATGAAGATGAAAACTTGTAGCTATTTATTTTAGTGGGGTTGGCGTGAGTGAGAATTATTTGGTGAAAGAATGAAACATTTCATGTCCAAGGCTTGGCCTGGTCTAAGTCCAAAGAACTAGAAGATGGCCTTCAGTTCTTAGCATTTAAAATTCCAGAAGTGGATGGAGATATTATGTGAGGCTAAACACAAAGTAATGGGATCAGAAAAAACAAAACGAAACAAAATCCAAATAAACATGTTTAAGTACCACTTGCTTGTGGTTATACAGTGTCTGATAACATGAGATAAGATTTGTAACTGTGTGTATTTTGCTACCTTTTGTTGAAGTATATACAGAAAAGTATACAGAATAAAATTTTATTGCCTAATACATTTCACAAACTAAGCACCTTCAAAAACCAATGTCTAGATCTAGGAAGGAAACCTTACTCACACTCCCATTAAGAAACAGAAACATACCTGCACATCCCCAAGCTAGAAGTACTCTTAGTTAGGGCCTAACCCATCACTAACTCTAAAGAGGGCAAGCCCTATCTGATTTTGTAATTAAAATGAATGCTGCTATTCATTCATGTCATGAAGGTTTGCATAGCAATCACTTTTAGAGTGATCTAAACAATAATAAAACAAGCTAATCATGTGAAGGCTGTATAAGAACGTTTCAGTCACATGACCAAGCTTCAGAAGAGACTCTAGGGTTTGCGCATGTTCAGGAAATTAAGGACAAAGAAAACAGACCCGGGTTAATTAAGGGGATGAGATACGAGAGAAATAGAGATGGGTCTAGAGGTCAGGCCACCTAGCATTCTTTGGGCCAAGCAAAGACTTCCTGAGATTCATGTTAAGAACTCTGCCTCTGGGCTCATTCTATTATTTTGAGAGGGTGTTAATGGAGGAGTTCTTTTATAATATTGTCTCTTAAACTTTTTTTCTTAACATATCAGTATATTTGGCATACAGAGGAAATTGAAAGCTGATGAAATCGCTACGTTATTTTAAAAGTTCCTTTTTTCCCTTCCTTTGCCTATGACTTTTTAAAAGATAGGACTTACTGCATTCTCTTTTATCTATTCTCATTTTTATTTATTTGGATTTATTTTGTAGATTTAGAGAAACAGAGGTAGTGTTCTCAAGCATCATGCTTCCCTTTTACTATGAAGGTCCCAGTTATTTTTTGAATAAGAAATAAATATATGCATCAAAACCATCTAAATCATTATTGCCTCCCTGTGACTTTTTCAATGGTTAATTTCAAAATAAGTTATATAATTGAACATATTTTTCTAAATGCAGACACACCCCTTACTGCTGAAAAAGCCAAAAAAAAAAAAGAATTTTCCAGCCAACAAATGTCAAAGTATGCTGAAACAGAAGTTGAGGTTAACTAGGTTATTTCTTGGGCAAATTTCTACATGAAAACTGAATTAAGGAGAGGAAAAGTGTTGCGATAAGAAAAATGGATGTTGAGAATTGGCATGAAAACACACAAAGCCACTGCAAGGGAGAAGCAGAAACTGTCAAATTTACTTTCATGTTCGTATTTGTTTACATAAATCTAAGGAAAGAGACAGCGCATGTTTCACTAGAACTCTCACCTTTGTGGTCTGCACAATAATTAACTAGTGTGAAAAGTAGGAAAAATATGTGTGTATGTAATCAATAAAAACTATATTACTGCGGTGGGTGTTTATAGGACACAAAAAAATGTGAAGCTCAATCTATCCATTACTTTCTAAACTTAACAACTCTAATAAGCAACAGGAGAAAGGTAGAGAGTTGGACAGTTTGATTTGCTTATGTTGTAACAATAAAATATAACAGCATTGAGTTTTTACTCTATAAAATATTACAAATATATGCCTGACCACATTACTGCATCAGATTTCTCTTAACCAATACATGAGCTCTTCCCAGTCTCTGATCATCTTTCTATACCCAATGCTAGCCTAGATTTAGAGAGAAAGACAGGAGCTGAATGAAAGGTCAAGGAGGCCAAGGCAGCTAGCAATGTCAGGGCAGAGTACAAGAGAGGAGAGGGCCTTACAGAGAGAGCTCTGGAGAGCAACAGAGTACTCCCCCAGGTCTTCCGTTGAGAACTGGTCAGCAGGATTGCTCAGCAGACTGGTTGGTTCTAAACCACTCTCTTAACCACTGTGAGGTTAACCCACAGAAATACAGAGCAGAGCTAAGGTCTTTCATCTGCATTTAGATACTCTAGTCCCTCTTTTTATTTCCCGATTAAGTAAGCATTATTATGAATTACTTTTTACCAGTTCAGATTTTAAACTTGCTATCTTTTAGAAGAAACCTCCAGCACCCGGTGTTCATCAGAGGGTCAGTGGAACCCAGAAAATTAGACCTTCTCTTTTTCATCAGTGCTGCACAATGAATAAAATAGAAATAGAGTATATAGGCAGACCCATCCACACTAGACTAGCCTTTTTTGTCATCTAGTAAAACTCTGTGTCCTCAAATATATTAAAAATAAGCATAGAATTGCATAGCTACATCATCACTTTATTAATAAATTTTAAAAAACAAATCATTTACTTTAAATTTTCACTATTGATATCTCTTGTAAATGAAAAGTAAAACCAGACGGTTTTTTTTAATTTTATTTTAAGGACAATTATATCGAATAATCAGAGAGTCAAAAAAGATTTCATAGAAAGAACAACGAACAGATTTGAAAAGATTGGCTTATAGTAAAAGTTTTGCCAAATTCTATCATCGGAGTCATAATTTCTCTTGTTTGAAATTCCTCACTTGTAAAAATACGCGTGCAAGAATAATCTAAAAGATTCAGCATTATAATCTCATGAGTTTTAAGCTATCTGAAACAATTTTCAAGAGACAAATCTAACATGTAGTCTCAGAGTTTTCGGTATTTACTTTCACCAGATACCTTATTTTAAAAATGTTCTTATTTCTTGACCTTTTCCATCAGATAAATTGTATTAGATTAACACAAATCATTTTATTGAAAAATGTCTACAACTACTCCAAACTTAGACATTGATCTAAAGGAAAAATGAATTTGGAATCATTTAAGACATTTTACAAACTTACCATTTAGTTTTGTCTTTTTCTCCACTTCTAAATTATCTGACTTTCTGGAAACCACATCTGTCAGTTTTATAAACATAGGAAGGAAGACTTTTATTATGATTAGGCAGTTACGCCTTCCCCATGAGGTAATCTCAAAAAACATCTACTCTCATGAAAGCAAAAGTTCAAAGAGATCTGGATTATTTTCTGATAAACATCCTCGTATTTCATGTTTTAATCATGATGCAGCTTTTATGCTTGGTAATTATTCAGACAATTCTAATGACAGAATCACGGGTTTGTATAATACAGAGATAAATAAAAGTTTTCACAGATTAGCCCATGAACCACCCCGCCAACAGGAAAACATTCAGATTTGTTCCACCCTATGAAAATGCATGCAGGCATCATCAACTCTTCCAGCCTACGCAAGCCATGAATATTCCAGCAAGGAGATGTAAAGCCCTCCTCTCCCTCAGTAGCCCATTTACCACACAATCACATATGTGTGAATAATAATATAATCTCTTAAACTCTATCCCATCAATATCTTTAAACACTTTGAATCTAAGATTAGAAAGTCCTGAGATTTTCACTTACAGTGAAAATGTCTTACTAAATAACACAAATCCATCTACTTTTAGAGGATTAAAAAAAAAAGTTTGCTGTTTTTTTAAGAGATTTCTACTATATTCTTTTAAAATTTCTATTTTCTTCTTTCATTATTTACCTGTTTCTTCCCTAAAATTCCTTCCCATTGACAATTTCTTTCTTAAAATATCAACCTAAGAATGTACACGTAGAGTAAGAGGGTGAACCAATCCATGTCTGGGGGCCCAAACTCTGTTCATTAATTTATATCTGAGGGCAAACTTCCCTCAGGCCAAAGGCATTAACCTTGGGTGAGACCTTAACACCTTTCTACTCCCTTCACCTGGCATGCCTTCTTTTGCCACCACTGCTGGTAGTGAGGCCAACAGGGCTCAATTTTGGACCTGAAGTTGGAAGGATCCCCTGCTAACTTTTTGAAGCGTGAGGCAGATATAATATCAACAATCTGTGGGACACTATTGAAGAATGCAATATTGTAAATGACAATTAAACACTCAACTTAGCCTGCAAATATCCATCTAGCTAATAGTGGTACTTAAAGGTGAGAACATAAGACATTTAAATAGGCTTTACCCCTACTGAGTAATAACATGAATTTCAAGGTCTGGCAGGCTTGGTTTCAAATAAGGATTCTTTCTGGTTTTCTGACTTCAGGCAAGACACTAAATATCTATAAGTCTTGGCTCCTAATTTATGAAATGAGTGTAACAACTGTATCCTCTTCATTGGGAGGGATAAATGAGATAATGTATGTTGAACATATAATATTTAGCATAACTTCTCAGAAAATGCTAGTTATTAGTATCACTATTTATAGGTACATGAAGTTCAGTTCATGAAGTCAGATAGTGTGTCCCCAGTAGTAAATAGGACACAGAGCATTACACATAGTATGTGCTTCATAGGTATGTGCTGAATTTAAATGACTGTATTCTAATCACTGTTTCTTAAATTATTGTCATGAAAATTCTATTTCATATTTAAAATAAACTTACAAATCAAACTCTGATTTCCAATTTATGAATACGCTGTGTAGACTATGGTATTTTCATGTTTCCTTAATATTCTGATAGGACATCCACATTACAAAATAATATCTATGTGTGCGTATGTCCCTTCAACCACACACTTGTTTTGTTACAAGATCAATCAGTGGTATGGAGAATAAAAGTTTGGTGTTTCACATGAAGAATATATAATAACATTAAAAAGCAAGAAATAAAGAATGGGTAGAAAGAAATACTTCTCTGCATAAAGCTGAATTAGTGCCTGTAACTAGTTCCCAAAATAAATTATTGAAGCAAATAGTTTAGTGTGATTCCTAAAAGCATTAGGCTTAATGAGGCAAAAGTTTGAAAGCGGCTTGCAAATTTACACCTATGGATTTTTCAAAGGAAAATAAGATTTGCCTAAGAAAGTGCTTATTTTGGCAGGCAGAGAAAACAGTGGTGAAAAATTATGGGTTTGTCTCAAAAGCTAAGTTGATTTTGCCTTTTTAAACTGGCTTCAATTTGTTTCATATTTTAAATTTGATACTGGAAACAAGCTGAGACATTGGTGGACAGAAATAGAAATGGCCACTGCTCCGTAAGCAAAGAACCAGAAATTTCGAATAAATTCTGAGATGATATAAATCTCAGAATTCTCAAATGAATAAATTCTCACCTATTTTGAAAAGAAAGAATTTAGAAAACAGCAGGCAAATAAACCAATATTTATATATCCTACACAAAGGAACATTCAAATGAGGTCAGATTCAGCCCAGTGCCTTCTACAGGACAGCGAGCTCCACAGTGATGGTTGGTAACTTGCCACTGGCAAGAATCACTACATTTTGGAGTGCTTAACACAAAGTGTTGGGCATCATATTATGTATTTTGCATACATGATTATATTAATTTTTACAAACTTAAGAGTCAACTGTTTGCCCTTTTTTATTTCTTACCAGATGAGGAAGCTAAAATTTAAAGTCAAATTATCTAATGCCATACAGCTACTAGAGAAAAGCAAAAATAAAACTAAGTAATCTGACCTCAAAGACTATTCATTTTATCACTCTTAAGACCCTACAGAGCAATCATCAAAGAAAGATATCTTTTGGTATACTATTATTAGCAATTTCCTTTTACATTATTTTTAGAGTATGAATCCTATTGTCGATGACAAATTAATATAAAAACTTTCTAAATATATATGAGTTTAACATATAATGATCACAAAAAATCTTATCTGTGTACCTAAATATAAGTTGTTTTGTAATGTGGACCTTAATCACAGGAGCCCGCTGCCAATTTCCTTGCCAGTACATTATTTCATGTTCTTCAGGCCTGATAGAATATTAAAGGTCAAAGAAATGTCTGAGAGTGTCAACCTTCTGATTTTTAGCCCTGATGACCTATTTGTTTGTTATTATTATTAAACTTTCAGAAGAAAAATGAAATTTCTTTTTGCCAATGTTGTCTTCTCCCTCATGATATTGTGAAGTCATCTACACAAGGGAATTAATGGGAAATTAGCTTTAATAACTACAATAGAATCTGCCTTTCACTAGGCACTCACTGTGTATCAGGGACTTTATGTATATTATCTCATATACTCATAATAACTTTACATATTTTAATCTCTCATTTGGTAAATATGGAAATATTTCAAGTTAAGTGATTTGCTTAAATACATACATCCAGGGTGTCTGATTTAAAAAATAAAACCAGATCTGTGGGACTTCAAAATCGAGTGTCTACCATTATCCCAAATTACTTCTTACATACCAATTAGAGTTGATTTTCTGCTTCTAAACTGACATTATGTGTATTTAGACAAATGGAAATAACAAGGTTCATTTAAACACAAGAACCAACAGAACATATTAAAATCAAAAGTATGAGCTTCACAAAGCCCAAATATTATTACCACCATCATTTTAGTGCTAAATAAAATGTTAAACTTTGGTATTAATATTAATAAAATATTCAGCATGATTTATATAGTGTTCAAGACTGTGAGTTCACATTGAGCTTTTCTATTACTCCAGCAACAACCATAAAGCAGGTAACAACCACCATTTTACAATAAAGTCTAAAAATAATTAATAATTCTTGTATGACTACGCCAAATTGGTTAAGGAGCAGAGCCCAAACATAAACTTAAGTATTATCACTTCAGATTCACTGGTTGAAATAATCATGCTTTGTGATTCTTCCGTAAAATACATTACTAGACTTTATGCAACATTAGTGAACAATTTCAATGTGAGCTTTAGATCCAATAGATCTTGGGTCTAACTTTGGTTGTGGTATTTTATAGAAAAATTAATGTGGGAAAAATCATTTAATCTTTCTGGGACTGTTTCCTCATCTGTAAATGGAAAGTTAATAACAACTATGAAATAGGGTTGTTTTGAGGAGTAATCACAAAAGAACCCTAGAATGGTTTTTGACAATACATAAATTTTTCACCACTAGTTTCTCTATTCCAAAATTTATAACAGACATTTTCTGGTGGAAAACAAAAGAAAAGTGTTTTCTATAATTTAGATTACTATTAGGTACAAGATACAAACAAAGTAAAAGTAAACTTTTAATGCACTAGTTTGTTCCTTAACTCTTACAATCTTTTCACTTTTCATTTATTTTCAATCTTCCTTCTGGTTCTCATTAATTTGGATTAATTATAATAATTTCTGTTCTCATTATTACCATTAGAAACACAACACGTTGTGTCAAAGTCAGTAATTTTTATTCTTTAGATTTGACCAAGAGTCACGATCCTGGATTTAGAAGGCAGCATAACTGTTTTCAGATGGTGCTCATGCCACAGCTTCCATGGCTTCCATATTTACTCCTTTGTCTTGATAAGAGTGGAAAATTGATTTTTATTATAGAGCTTAATAGATGTAACATTGAGGTTACATGGAAAGTCAATTTATATAGTAACTAAGGGTTATTTAATCTCGGCCTTTTGACACATCATTGAGTAGGAAGAGGCCTACAGCCACAGATTATCCTGACTTGACTTCTTGTATTTTCACTAGTCCTTGTTCCATATCCACCAGCTGATTATGGCATGCTCAGAAACCACAATTTAGACATGATAATTTTCTATGTAAAAATCTTCAGGTCTCCCCATTTCCATTAGAAGAAAAATGGTCCATATTCTTTAGCACAAGTAAAGTCTCTTATGATCTGACCCTCAAGTACTCTCTTATTCCATCATTGTCAAATACACAACTTATGTGGAGGCCAGATTTAAATGCTGCTGTTACCAGAGCTTGCTTAGGATTTATTTATAATCCCATCTGATAAGCCCCTTCCTCCTTTCATATTAAAATTCTCTTTAATTTTCATGGCAAAGATGAACTGTTAATTCCTTCAAGGGAAGTCCACTGATAATTTTTCCCTTCTCCTAATACCCGCAATACTTCATTTATAATGTTTATCTCATACATTTATCTCACACATTGGATGACATGTGTGAGAAGCATTATACGCTGTTCTAAGTTATGAGTTCCTTGGAAGCTTAACTTTGCTTTATCTATTTCTATGGCTACCTCAATGCCAAATATAGTAATTATTTAATAGCTGTTACAGCATTATCCAATTATCTAGGCTATAAAAAAGAAAAAAACCTGGGACAGAAAGATAGCTACAATTACCTCCTCAGAAAAGCAAATACCAATGTCCATTACAGAGGGGTAAGAAAAAAACAAGATTTTGTTCATTATGGTCTTTAGATTCATTCGGGCATGTGAACACAAATGCTTTTTCCAGCAGCGCATGATTAACCCGGAAGCCAGAGCGGCATCCTGGCAGCAAAGGCGTTCCGTTTTTTATGACCCACTTTTCTATCTTGTCATGCATGCTTCATTATGTTCAACATTCTTGTCAGCAAAGATCATCAATGCATGGGCTGCAGTTGAAGTTGAAGCCCATCCTATATTTTTTTCACCTCTCCATCTTACTCAAAAATAATTCAGTGGAAGGGGCATCACTTATACCTTTGAGGTTACAGATGTATCACTACTGAAACAAATGCTAAGGACAAAGATACAGAGGCTAGCACAGCAAGTCACTGCTATTGCACCAACTTGAAGGAAAATCTGGGGTTTCTAGGTAACAATGTGTATGATTTGCCTTTCAGTTTTTTGTTTGTTCATTTTTTTACCTCCACATGGTAGTTTAAATTGTCGATTTCTCAAAAGCGTTTGAGATATTTGTAGTTAAAAAAAAATCATTTATAGTGGACAATGGTGAGGGTGGCAAAAGGAAGCAGAATGTATACCAGGAGGTTAACAAACTGCATTTCTCTGTATTTAGCTAATCTGAACCCTTAGACTGTAAAATATAGGATTCTCCTTAGATTATTTCTAAAGTCTAGATTTAAACAAATTAAATTCTCTAATGATGGTTTCTATATCTTTATCACAACACATTATTGCTCAACTGGGAAGAAATAAAAAAATAAAATGATAGCTTCAGAAATGTCCACTAATTATAAGGGACTATTATAAGAGCTTTTTGTATGTTTACTCATGTAAACTTCACAACAACCCTATTAGGTAAGTTCATTGTTATTCCATTTCACAGATTCAAAAACTGAAGTACAGTGTAATTTATCCAAGTTCACATTTGGGCAAGGACTAGGATACAAAACGTGACTCCATAGTAGAAAGTGCTCCAAAGCTTTGCTACTGAAAGTGTGGCTCACAGTCTGGAAGCATCAGCATCAAAGGGGAGCTTGTTAGCAATAAAGCTTCTCTGGTTTACATATACTAAAGTTTCTTTATCCACTCATTGGTTGATGGGCACCTAGGTTGGTTCCATATCTTTGCAATTATGAATCGCACTGCTATAAACATGCGTGTGCATGTCTTTTTCATGTAAGGACTTATTTTCCTTTGGGTGGATACCCAGTAATCAGATTGCTGGATTCAATGTTCTACTTTTAGTTCTTTAAGGATTCTACATACTGTTTTCCATAGTGGTTGTGCTAGTTTACATTCCCACTAGCAGTATAGAAGTGTTCCCTTTTCCCAACATCCCTGCCAACATCTATTGGTTTTTGACTATTTAATTATACTACTCAGCCAAAAAAAGGAATGAAATGTCTTTTGCGCAACTTAGATGGAGCTAGAGTCCATTATTCTAAGCGAACTCAGAACTAAGTGGATTGAATTCCTAACTGAGAAATGGAAAACTAAATAGTATATGTTCTCACTTATAAGTGGGAGCTAAGCTATGAGGACACAAAAGCATAAGAATGATATAGCGGACTTTGGGGATTTGGGGGTAGAGATTGATAGGCGGGTGAGGGGTAAAATAGTACATTTTAGGTACAACGTACACTGCTTGGGTGATGGGTGCACCATAATCTCAAAAATCACCACTGAAGAATTTATCCATGTAACCAAAAACCACTTGTACCTCAAAACCCATTGAAATGGAAATAAAAAAGAAAAATAAAGAAATGAAGATTCTAAGCCCCTGTCCCTTCAAACCTACTCACCAAGTAATTCACAGATATATTAAAGTTTGAGAAGCACTGGTCTAAATCACCAAACTTCATTGCCTTGAGCCTCCATATTTTACTGCCTTCTAACAAACATTCAAAGAACATGCACCAGAAAAAAGGCTTCGTGTTTTATTTTATTTTTTTATTTTTTTTGAGATGGAGTCTCGCCCTGTCACCCAGGCTGGAGTGCAGTGGCACCATCTTGGCTCACTGCAAGCTCTGCCTCCCGGATTCATGCCATTCTCCTGCCTCAGCCTCCCGAGTAGCTGGGACGACAGGTGCCCGCCACCACACCCGGCTAATTTTTTGTATTTTTAGTAGAGATGGGGTTTCACCGTGTTAGCCAGGATGGTCTCGATCTCCTGACCTCGTGATCCGCCCGCCTCAGCCTCCCAAAGTGCTGGGATTACAGGCATGAGCCACCGCTCCCGGCCAAGGCTTTGTGTTTTATAGTCACCTTGAAATGATATGTTCCTCCAAATTCAAGATGACTCTTCATATTGCATTAAATAATGAAGACAAATAATGATGGAAGTAATTTCCTGACCCCACTCAGTGATAGTTGGAGAGTGGTATTTTTCAGATTTGTTTTGATTAGAGCTGTCTTCAGTAATTCAAATTAAAAATCAATATTACAACAAATTTTCTCCATTTATTGATATGAGCTGGCATCAATGTTTTCTGCATGAATTAGCAAATAACATTTTGTTTTTTATAAGATAGAATTTATTTTACACATAAGGTTTAATAAAAAAATTGGTTTTCTTCATTTTTCTGAATTTGAATTAAAATATCACTTAGGTCTCTACTCAATGATATATACTGGAAATAAAATGCACACACCTAATCTATTACTATTAAACAGCTACTGAAAACTTCGTTTAGTATATTATCTAACTTCTTCAAAAACAGTAGTAACTTGTAAAAATAGAATGACTTATTAAAGGGAATCATATTTTGATTATGTGAGTTTATTTCTTGAAACTTGTTATTTTCAGTTACCAGTTCAGATAAACTTACCAATAGACCAGAAATATCTCCATATATATAATGAGAGCCATAAAATAGGTTTTTATTAAATTTCTTCTGAGAACTTAAAATCTATATTCAGCATCTTTAAAAAGAGGATCATATCAAGCAATGAAGACTCATCTCTAAAATAGCTGCTGTACAAAGCATTTAAATCAGGCTAACTCCCTCGTAAGACAACATTTTAACATCTAAATATGTTTTGTAAAGATTACTTTCTAATTAAGGTAAATTTTGTTGAAATTTTCCATTTAGTCTTTGCCATATATCCTAAAATAAACTTGTTCATACTTTTACTGAATCTATTTATATCTACTTTTATGTGATTATCACTATGGATAATATTTATACTTACTGAGGCTAAAGCAGTAGGATCACTTGAGCCCAGGAGCCTGACACCGCAGTGAGCTATGATCATGCCACTACACTCTTGGCTGGGTGAAAGAGCGAGAGGCCATCTCTAAAAAACAAACAAACATGGCCAGGCACGGTGGCTCACACCTGTAATCCCAGCACTTTCGGAGGCCGAGGCAGGTGGATCACCCTGAGGTCAGGAGTTCAAGACCAGCCTGACCAACACAGTGAAACCCCATCTCTACTAAATACAAAAAAATTAGCTGGGCATGGTGGCGCATGCCTGTAATTCCAGCTACTTGGGAGGCTGAGGCAGGAGAATCACTTGAACCCAGGAGGCAGAAGTTGTAGTGAGCCAAGATTGTGCCACTGCACTCCAGCCTGGGCAACAAGAGTGAAACTCTGTCTCAAGAAATAATAATAACAAAATAAATAAATAAATAAAAATAAAATTACATATTTTTAGTTATTTTTTTTATTATTAATCATGAAAAGTTTATACTGTTAATATTTTCCAAGGAAAATATGTCTAATGAACAACTTAGAACTAGTATAATATTTATTATTAAAAGTTGCTAATAGCCTTGTGTTAACTACTTTAACAAACCTGAATGATGTGGAAACTTATTTCGGAATAAAGTTATTCAGAACACATAAAAACAATGTATTCAAATGTACAGCGGTCACAAGCCCAAGCATTATCTTTAAATACGTTTGTTGTGTTTTACTCTTCTTGAATATTTCAGCATGGAAGCTGCACAAATGTATTAAAAAAAAAAAAAAAAGCCTAAGAACCTAAAACTAAAGTGCTCATAAGGTGAAAGAGAGAATTCTATTGAGTTTTAAAAGAAGAATGAACTTCAACTTCATGTTATTTTTCAAAGATATTCTTGACTGAATGAGTAGGGTGCTAATTGCCTGGTGCAGGTGAAAGAATATTGAGTGGTAAATCTTCTTTAGCCATTAACTTCTACAGCCTTCTGCAGTATTTCTTACCAAAGTTCTCTCTTGAAAACTTCTTATCTGAAAACAATATTGGCAAAACTAAACCCCATCCTCTAAAGCATCTATGGATTTTTGAATAACTCCGGGTTGTTAAAATGGATAATTAATATAAATAAATTTGAGATTAAGGAAAAACAACTCAATTTCTAAAATTGGTTAAGGACATGAACAGGAAATTCACACAGACACACACACACACACCCTTACACATACGTTAAAATAACAAATACGATTTTGTAAACATGCCCTAAATTACTTATAACTAAGAAACTGCACCTTAAAAAATTGTAATAATAACTTTTATCTCAGTTTAGAAAATATTAGAAAGCTTACCATAGCTAGTGTTGGTAAGCATTGGTAGAAATAAAAAAATCCACACATTTTTGATGGGAGTGTAAATTGGTACTGTCTTTGTGAAAAAAATATTTTAGTGTTATCTACTAAAATATTAAATGCACATGCCCTTAATCTAGCAATTTTATTTCCATTAACACACTCTACAAAAGATTGAAAACATACTTAATATTATATGTATAAATCACCAATGGCTATTACTAATATTAAAAAGCTGGAATGAATGAGATAAATCTAAGTATAACGATATATAAAAAATTATTCAAGTCATTAAACAGAAAAGTCAACAAATATCAAATAGAATGATTTCATTGCTATTAAAATTACTATTAAGCTTTATATATGTATACCAATATATAGGTAGATAAAGATAGAAACAGATGCTCTTGACCCTGAACAACACAAATTTGAACTGTGTGTGTCCATTTATCCTGGAATTTACTTCTGCCTCTGCCACCCTGAGACAGCAAGACCAATCCCTTGTCAGCGTACTCAATGTGAAGACGGTAAGGATGAAGACCTTCATGGTGATCCACCTCCACTTAATAAATAGTAAATATATTCTTTCTTATAATTTTCTTAGTAACATTTTATTTTCTCTAGCTTACTTTATTGTAAGAATACAACTTCGCTTCTGGGCAACAGTAGGGTATTCACAGTTATGTTTCTGGGGAGTCAAAAGTTATACAGAATTTCAACTGCATGGGGAGGGGGCTGTGTGTTTAGGTAACTCTAAACTCCATGTTTTTCAAGGGTGTCAACTGTACCTACTTGATTATGTTTATAAAGTTTATTGAAAGAAACACAAAATAAATTTAAAAGCGCTTACATTCGAGAGTAGGACTGCTGGAGACAGACAGCAGAGGACTTTGTTTCTTGCTCTATACTACTCTGTTGCTTGATTTGATTTGATTTTTTGAAATATCCATATAGGGTATAAGAAAAACATGATAGAATAGTGATAAGTTTTACAAAATTTATGTGCACCCATAAACCCTTTCCCTACTTCCCTTATTAAAATCCTTTAATGATGCTGCAGTGCCATGAAGATAAAAACCTTGGAAATTAGTTTAAAAGAAGATGAATAATTCAATAGAAACTAAAGGGAATGATGCAGATGAGCAGGCAGTTACTGAAATAAATATACAAATAGATAATAAACGCAAAAATAGTTTAAGTCACTCTATTACCCCCAAAATAAAGTCAAATGAAAGAACAGCAGCATGCTTGGCATGATCTTCAAGGTACGTTTTCAAAGCCACCTGTGTGTTACCTCCGTCATTATCACATCAACGTTCATGCAGCCGGTTATTTGTCTTCCTTGACTACACACGGTGCATCTTTGAGGTCATAGACCATATGTTTGTTTTTGTTTTTATTTTGTTTTTCTAACCCTGGCACCTCTTATAGATTCCTTGCACATAGCAGGACAGTTAATAAATTATTTTTGAATGAATGATTTGTTTTAATAAATTGCATAAAATGAATGGCAAAAGGAAAGATGCTCTTTATTTTGGAAAATGTTATTGAGAGGAAAACGATTCACAATTATGTCAAATTCTGATGTACTTCATGTTTTAGGAAGCCAAAAATTATTGCTCCTTGTTCAGTGTCCACAAATTCTTATGTAATATCTATAATTAAATAATGGTATATAATGCATACCTTTCTTTCTCCATTATATTGTGAGATACTTAATAGCTAGGTCTTGTTTCTATATCCCCAATGTCTGGTGAGACAACCATCAAATAAGAGACATTTATTTATACGTGCTGATAATACAGAAGTTATTAGGAAATAATTTTTAGGCAACTAGAAAGGGTGAAAGTTCTCCATGGAATTTTCCTTTAGTAAAAAGCAGCCCTAAACCATTTCTTCTCTTATAGAAAGCAACCTGATAACTTAGGCATAGATATGCAAACTAGAAGCTTTTATATGTAAATGCAGGCAGCTGTACCTGGAAGCCAGGTAAATTCAATATGGTGTCTCCCGCCCTCTTTTTGTTGTCGCTACTTGTACCAGGTGTCATGGCAGCCTCCAGATAAACCCACATGTACAGGCCTCATGGCGACCAGCCAGGTGGAGGCTACATTCTCATAATAAAAGACTAGGGTGGGAGGGCCAGTCTTTTCGCTGGCTATGTAAAAGACACACCTGGTGGATCCAATCCCCTGAGCCCTATGTAAATCAATCACCTCCTCCTTAAGCCCCTGTAGAAAATCAATTGCCTTCCACCACAAACTAGAGACCCTCTTTTGGGTGACCCACTTTCTCAATATGAGGAATCCTTTTTTCTCTCTCCTCTTTTTCTATTAAATTTTCTGCTCCTAAAACCCACTCCCATGTGCATCAATGTCTGGAATTCTTTCTCAACTGAGACCAAAAACCAGGGTATATACCCCAGACAACAGAGCCGTTTCACTAAGTTGAACAGAATTATACAAATGCCTCTCCTAAATTCAAGAAGGCCAACAAAAGTATTAGTTGACCATTCATTCACCTCAATGTTTCAATAGCATAGTAATTACTTTGTTTACTTTAAGGTATTATTCTTAAGATACGGCACTTAAGGTACATTAATCATATATGCAATCTGTGATATTTCATATAATAAAAATATATTTTTCATTTTATGTAACTTAGAGAATAATTTTACTTTTTAATAACTAGAAGTTTATAGCTATTGAGTCCTTAATAACATGATTAGGTGAGAACAATAATTTGATTACAAATTTTTAATGTCGTAAACTTCATATTTCGTGTTGCTCTATGGAAGAGCAAGTATTTTTGCCAATTCATTTCATAATTTGATTTCAACTCATGTATATATCTAAAAAGGGTGTTAGTAGACCCAGCAATAATAGCAAAGATTCATGTAGCTGTCATCAGTGGACTGGTATTTCTAAGCACTTGACACTTCTTGACTTTTTTGGGGGGTGGGGAGTCTCACTCTGTCACCCAGGTTGGAGTACACTGGCATGATCTTGGCTCACTGCAACCTCACCTCCTGGTTCAAACGATTGTCCTGCCTCAGCCTCTTGAGTAGCTGGGACTTCAGGCACACATCATCACACTGGCTGATTTTCACCATGTTGGCCAGGATGGTCTCGAACTCCTGACCTGAAGTGATAAACCCGTCTCAGCTTCTCAAAGTGCTGGGATTACAGGCATGAGCCCTTGTGTCTGGCCCCTATTGACTTTTATCATCTCAATTTTATAAATGGGGAACTGAATCGCAAAGAAGTTCAATAACTAGCTAAAGTTTATAGAGCTAGTAAATGGCAGAATCCAAATTTGAATCTAGGAACTTTGACTCTGGAGTCCATACTCTTAATCACCGCACAAGATTTTCTCCTTAAAATCCTAGGTAGCAAAGAGTTCTTATAATGTCAGGAATATGTAGTATGTGACATTATGCAGTGTTCTAAGTTGGCCACGTTTAGACAGGTTGTCAGTGCATACAACACACACACACACACAGAGACAAACATAGTATGTCAGGAGACGCATCAGTTTTTTTTTCCCCCATGGCATCGTCATCATATACCCACATACAATTCTGCTGAATTTTAAAATCAAGACAGTATGCCAGGCTACAGAGTATAATAAACATGCCCGCTACTGCTTGCCGTTTGGTCACTGGCATCAATCACCTAGAAACTTGTTAGCAATGAAGAATATCAGGTTCAACCCCAAACCACCTGAATCAGAATTTTTATTCAAACAAAATCCTCAGTGTTGGGACACAGTTCTCCATGGGTATCTCATACTTCATGTCTTCTGAAAGAAGGCATTGACAGCTTTTGTTTTCAAGGACGTTTGTATAGCAAATGGCCTCAAAAGAAAGACATGGTATCTCACTGCAAAGCAGAGGACAGATTCATTTGCTGACCAAGGTAATAAAAATAATGTTTCCCATTGGAGGAAAGGCAGAAAAGAGCTGTATGTAACTTGTTTAAAGATTGGACTTTCCTACATTTGAAGTTCCTCAACAGTGATATAAACCTACTGCGTATTCAGCATATACTTGAGGAGTAAGGGGAAGCAATGGTAATGTAAGCATCATTCTGCCTTCTGTGTCGTGAGTAATAGGTTATCTCTGGACCACAAACCTCATGTGTTCTGCCAAAATACATGAAACTGTGGGAGGCTAACTTAGTTTGCAGGTAAGGGAAAATCTCAATCTCCACTCTTGTTGACAACCAGTGATTTGTATTCACATTAAAGTTTGATAAGGCCTCAGGCTATTTCATTTCAAATGAGCAAATAAATAAGCATGAGAGAGACATACTTAAATGCAAACCTATATAGGCACTGTTTTCAAAAAGAGCTCCACATGTTCGGAATTGCTGACATAAGAATGAGGTAGCCATACAGTTGGATAGTCAGTTCTGCCAAAAGAAAAATCAGTTCTTCCAAAATAAAACTGTTTTTTTTTGGGGGGGGGGGAATCTACTACTTCAACTTGTGCACCACAAGCATAAATTCACAACTTAAAAAAATATATAATTTCTTGGATTTGGGGTACTAGGTACATGGTCTGAAGTTAGAATAGTGCCTTAAGAACCATTCATGTACAATACCCACTCCCCATTCACTGGAAGAAACATGATAGCCATGTACACTAACCTGTGTACAACTTTTCATTAAGGAAAGATTTTGGATTGAAGAAAAGATGCAAAAGAAAAACACATTTATTTTCAAAGCAAATCATTTAATTTTGTGACAAAACACTATTGCCACGTTGTGGCTTGTCTGAAAGAATTCAGATGTCAAAATGCGATGTGATATTGTACCCCAAGAACAATCATTTGATTAAGATGTTTTTGTAAGTCTTATTCTCTTATTCTACCATCATGTTTCTGCTTTATAATTACAAGTCCATTTGGTGTTTCATATCTGGCCTCTTAATTACAACAACTCTCATAAAAAATAGCTCTTAACTTGTTTCATTTTCTAGTTTATATGCTATAAATAGCACTGATATTGAGTATGGCACAGAATTCAATATAAAATATTTGCCTTGAATTAAAAATATTACCTATTTTACGCTTGTATGGTGATTCTCAAATTTGGCTGCATGTTTAAAATACTTGGGAAGTTTTTAAAAAGGCTGATGATGCCCAGACCACACCCAGATCAATTACCTCAGAATTTCATGTGGTCCAAGCATCAGAACATTTTTTACTTTTCTCATTGATTCCAACATGCAGCTCAATGAAAACCACTACAGTTGGATGCAATCTTCAGGAAGCTAGGTTTTTTTTTTTTTTTTTTTTTTTTTTTTAATGATAAGATCCAAATTTCTATAACAGTGCTTAGCAGTCAATAAATATTTGTGGATATAAACACTGTAATTTAAAGATGTATTTGTTACTTTAGAATCTTTTTGAGCCATTTATTTCCAACATTAGGTGGTCATATTTTGGGGGAATAAACAAATAGAGATAGAAAATACCTGGGACCATTACACTAGTACAAACAAAAGGATTTTATGAAGCTTTGAACTTGGTCAAAATGTGTGTCAATTTGTAGACAAAAATTTGCTATGAAATTAAGTAGAAAAGCATAGGACACACTTCTATTTAAATCAATTCAATGACTTCAAGGAAAGTAAATGCTCCCTATACAACTACGTGAATAAAGTCTGATAACCACTCATTGTAAGTATACGCAACAACTGAAAAGACTTTGTAATGTCCTCTGTCCCTGCCTCATTTTTGTCTCGCATTATTTTGATTTGCTTCTCACTTCTGTTGGTTTGCTGTTTTTTATGTGCTTCTATGGTATTTTAAATTTATTTTGGAATAAATGATGAATGAATAGAACTGACAACTGATATATGAAAAAATTATTTAAATTTGAAGGAAGAATTTAAGAAACAGATTATTAACCTTTGGTTTATAATACATTTAGTACAACCCTTAATGCTACTATTTTTTCCAAATTTCATCTTTCCTAATTTCAAACAAATGTGTTCTTTATCCTGCATCCTTTGGAGTGCTTTTTCTCCCACAGATTCTTAAGCCAGAGCAAAGACATTTTAGAAAGAGGAACCAATCAACATAAGACAGGCTAGGAGACCAGACCTCCCCTTAGGGATGCTATAGACGGGATGTCCACGTGGCTGGAAAGTTGGAATATTCACTTCTGATGTCCCTTTTAAGTAATAGACATAGTGATTCTCCTGATAACTTTTTATTTCCCTAGGTTATATATGGATATACTTACTAGAAAAAGAAAGAATTGCCTAAAGGTCTGTGTGCCACGTGACTGAAGTAAACCAGGTACATCTATCAGTTGGTAGATGATGCTTCAGCTACCTCAAAAAGTGATTGAGATGTAGGAGCTAAAAAAAATTGGATCTCATGGAGGTAGAGACTAGAATGGTGGTTACCAGAAGCTGGGAAGTGAGGGGCAGGAAGAAGAGAAGTTGGCTAATGGTTACAGAAACATAGCAGGATAGAAGGAACAAGTTCTAGTATCTAATAGTACGGTAGAAAAATTTAACAAAAATAGCTAGAACAGGAGAATTGTGATATCCCCAACACAAAGAAAAGGTAAATGTTTGAAGTGATGGATATTGCAATTACCCTGATTTGATCATTACACATTGCATACATGTATCAAAATATCACAAGTATGCCAAAAATATGTACAACTAGGATTCATCTATAAGCATAAAACTAAACAAAAACTGTGATTGGGAATGAAAAATGCTTATTCAAGAAAAGAGGCTGAAACTTAACACTTAAAATTCATATGTACAGTCTGAAATAATGTATTTTAATGTTCAAGGCCGGCAGTGAGAGTTGTTTAAATAGAAATACAAACCAGGTGCATTTCAATTCTAAGAAATGAGGCCACCTGCCGCTACACTTACCAGTTCCCTTATCTGGGCCAAATAATCCCCACCTGCTGAGCTAATGCTAAATTAGATCTCAAGATAGCTTTGTTGTTGTTGTTCTGAAGAACCCAGACCAGGAGGTCAGGATGCTGTGTAACAACAGTGGCTGTGGCCTCATATTAGCTTTGAGCCTAAGTTCTGTGGCTAAGTTCTTCCCTCAAAAATAAGACCACGTAACTCCTCCTAGCACTTTGTCTTATTCCTGCGGTTCTTCTATACCTAGAATACTATCCATGTGCAAAAGTCTTCCTTCCCAAGCTCAACCCAATTGGCCTCCTGCTTGCCAGTTTCACCTCATAATGTTTACATATGTATCATTTGTAATATTACAATGTAAGAATTTGTAACAAATTTATGAATTTTAAATCCAAGTATTCAAAAATATTTAAATTGCAACTTCCTTTATCTTTTTCTGTTCTACTCCATTAGAAAATATTAATATCTTAGTAAGTTTTAGGTGAATTCAGTTATTAAATATTTACATTTGATCAATTCAGTTTTTTTCCTCCTTGCTTTTTAGTAGGATGATATTTAGATTCCACAGGCTTATACAATGACTGAATTGGGGAGAATATGGGGAGAGAGGTGAATTGTTCTTTTATACCATTTAAAGGGTTATTGATAGGCTTGAGATAAAGTATGTAAAACACTAGCATCATTTCTAATGCATGATAGATGCTCTATAAAGATAAACATCATTTTCTTAACTCTAGATGTTAATTCTTATTTAGACTGAAATAAAAATATTTGAAAAAAATTTTCATCTCATATTCCTGATTCCACACATAAATGGGTGGCTTCACCATCACTTTCCACCTTTCTAGATGTACTCGAAATAAATCCTTCCACATTCCTCCTTCCTCCTGCGAGGAGGGACTTCCCTGACAAGGAAGACTGGATGGAGCCTCACTTCCATTAGTGCACAATTTTGGGCTAGACAGGGTGATCGAGTTAGAGGAGACTGCTGGGAGGAGGCTGATCCCTTGGGTTTCTGTCCCCTAACCTACTGCTTACCTCAGGAATCACCATCAGGACTTTTATCTGTTCCCAACTCCTGCCTATGGTGAAGTAGGTTTCCCAAGCTGGAGAAGATAAAATCATCTTTCTGAGGAGATAAAATCAATTCCAGGTGGAATATGGTTCAATCTACTTTACTCAGTCCATCTAACTATTAATAATTGATACATTTAGATCCTAGGTTCTAATTGGGCTCCTTGTTCTATTCAGGAATTATGATTTATTTTCACCCTAAATACTGTACATCATTATGAGTTTTTTATTGTTATTATAAATTTCACATGCTCATGATAATCCAAGAAGTGGATTACCTACTAAAAAAATTGAAGGAAAAGCAGAAAGAGAAAAGAATATAATTGAGAAGCACTAAAAGCACTTAGCAGAGAAAACATATTTTTCCTGCTAAACATGCTGAGGGATGCCTCCTGCAAGAAGATGAAGTACATTTTCTAATTCTCTAAAGTGTCAAAGTTCTAAGATAAGTCAGGCTGTTCCTGTCCAAAATTCCTGTAAGGGGAATTTATAGCCTGACTTGTTTACCCTGAGAACAGATATCAGATAAACCCTTAGGAACAGAGACAAAAGAGAAGAAAGAAAATGATGGTTAGAGAAACAGATGTCAGAGGTTCACAGAAAGGGATAGAGCTGTTAAGGGATGGAGCTGTTTGTGGGTGATAGTCACAAAGTTTCCAGAGGGCCAGGGATGGGTCTGGGGCACATAGCAAAGAGTCACACACTCCAGAGACCAGAAAGGGAATAATGTAGGCAACGCCACTTGGGATTAAAGTAAATAAGTTAGAGAGACTAAATGCTATTCAGGAAAGACAGCAGCAAGAGTACAGGGTATTGGGAAAGAGGGCTCTACTGGCAATCCAGAGACCTGAACTTAGACTCAGCTTTGATTCACAAAATCTACGTGTATGTAAATCTCTCTTCATCTTTAAAATATAAGCAGATAGACTCTATTTTTTAGAGATTTTTAAAAAGAATTTTAATCTTTTTTGTAGAGTCAAGGTCTCCTTCTGTTGCCCAGGCTGGAGTGCATTGGCACAGTCATAACTCACTGCAGCCTTGAACTCCTAGGCTCAAGAGATCCTTCCACCTCAGCCTCCCAGAGAGCTGGGACTACAGACATACACCACCACGCCTGGCTAGCTTTCAGAAAAACTTTTTGGAGACAATATCTTGCTATGTTTCTCAGGCATTTTTTTTCAGGGTTTTCTCCAGCTCTGGCATTCTACAATGCTGTGAATAGTTGGTAGTTTTATGTCTCAGTTTCTTCCTTTGGTACCTGAAAGTACGCCAACGTGGCTTCCAAAGGTCTCTCCTCTTTTGACAACAAAGGGGTGTGAACTCAGATCATCTCTGTGAGTTGGAATGTAGTAAAAATAGGAGAAAGGTCCTATAGATCCCCCAAACCAAAAAAGAAAAAAAAAAGAGGAATGAGATGGAACCTGAAATGTATTGTTTTATAAAATAATACACACAACTTTCTTTAAAATGAAATATTTTCTATAGAAAGATAATCTAAACCTCCATCAAGAGGACAGCAAAATAAAGGGGCAGGGCCTGGAGGATGGAGGTGCCATAATCATTAATTATCACAACAGTACTATTGAAAGTTCATATGAGCTCCTGAAGCAACTATGAATAATGGAAAACATTTCAGTGGTCAGAGCCAGCCAGGTTGGTTCTAAAGGTGAATTTTTAACTCCCTCAGAAGTTTCAGCATCTACAAAAACTTTCAGAAGGTCATACTAAAAACATAGCAGAAATCTTTCACTGTAACTCAAGTT
The DNA here is from genome assembly GCF_029289425.2 of Pan paniscus. Lineage (NCBI taxonomy): Eukaryota > Metazoa > Chordata > Mammalia > Primates > Hominidae > Pan > Pan paniscus. The sequence continues at coordinate 112,990,105 of NC_073253.2, read as the reverse complement.
TCTCCTTGAATAGCTAAGGGATGCAGCATATTTTCCCTTTTTCTAAGGTGACAAGACTCTTCAATGAAAATATCAAGAGATGCCTATTCAGAAATTTTTCCAGGAATATTTACAGACTTGGCAGTTTGCCCCTAAAAATAAAAAATAAAATAAACAAATAATTTAAAAAGAAAAACCTTCTTCAGAGTTTCTCTGAAACAGGAAAGGAAACTTTTTATTTAATTTGGCATGTCCTTGCTTCCTGCAAACGCATGGTTTATGATTAGAACAAAAAGAGATTCTAAACTGAAAGCTCTCAGTTTTAGTAGGCTGAAACTTTTGCTCTTGACTGTGAGAACCAAGAGAGGACACCTGCACATTATCTCCATGCTATTCATTGTATAGCCTCAAATGAAACTGTTTTGAAATGCAAATTCTTGTTTGGTATCTTTCTCTGGCACATATTATTTAAATTTTCCAAAAAAGTAAAAAGGGGGAGTTATTAAAATTAAAAAGTGTTGCATATCTGCTTCCTTTCTGGGCATAGGATTCCAAGCTTCTATAGCTGAAAATCTTCAATCGTTATTAAGATTCTTGCTTATGCATGAATTGATCAGTAACTGAGTTACAAGGATAGAAAAATATCTTTGGCATGGATGAGCTACTCCACCGGGTTGTAGAGACGCATGTGTCATCCCTACTGATGGTCAGGCAAGACCCACAGGGCTATTTAAACTTTCCTTTGAAAGTACTCCATGCTCAGAAATCCCTTTCCTAAAATTTATATTAAAACAGAGTTATACTTACTTTATTGAGGATAGAATTTCTTATGATTATTATTTCTGAGCCCACTGCCAACTTTGACAAACACGTTCATTTACCAGAGATAATAATGTGTGATTTTCTCTTTTAATGAAAGATAAATAATTTGGCAGTCTTGGCTTCATGAATTTTTCTATTTCAATACACTTCATTGTATAGTGTGGTGTCCTTTATTCTTGAATGAGTTAATGTGCAGAATGAAAGTGCTTTCTTTAGATCAGTTGTGCTATTTTCTGTAAGGCACTGCTATTCATACCACAGGTTTACAAAAGACCATTAAAGGCTGATATTACGATATTACGTTAAGTTCTGCTCATAATGATGTAGTTCTTTGTTTATAACTTACATAATTCGCTGTAGTGTCAAAGCTTCATCAAATTGGAACAAAAGAAATAGGAAGTACATTTCTGGGACTCTAAATAGAATAAATAAGCTTTGACCAACTCTACTTTTTATTGTGTTTCTTTGAATTAATGCAGAAGCTGTTTCCAAGTCTCAATATAAGAAGAGCAGTGAGTTGTTGTTTTATTATCTAAGATGGTATATATATGTGTGTGTGCTTAATATTTTAAAGGTAAAGCCTTTATATAGGAGAATTGCAGGAGTATGACTCCAACCTATTGGATATTTCCTATCACAAACTCCTGATTAAGTTTGAATTCATACTGGATTCTCTATAATATAAAATATTTGCATTTAGTCTCAAGAGATAGAAATTGAACTACAAGGCAGAAATACAGTAAATCATCCAATCCACTTTTCTTCATATTATACTGTCTACAATAACTTGCTTTGATGATAGAAATATTCTATATCTGCCCCATTCAGTATGGTAGTCACCAGCCACATGTGAGAATTAAGCACTTGACATATAGCTAGTGCTACAGAACAAGTGCGTTTTAAATATTAGTTTTTATTTTATTACATTTAAGTAGCTATCTATGGCTAATGGCTATTGTATCAGACAGCATAGATTTACAATAATAAAAGTGATAGAAGGAGGTCTGCCGATCTGCTCCACTCCAAGGACCACCAGCCACCTCTCCTGTCTCACTCTAGGTACATTGCTCCTGAAGTTGTACATGCACAGTCTATAGCCTTACATGATGATCTGCAGAGGGTTCTATAATTGGATGGAAAGGGGTAGATACCTCACTTTCCTCCTCCATCAGGAAATTAGGACTAAACTCGTTAGGCTCACAGCCAACACCCTGGAAATCTTTAAATCTCCTCCATCCCACTCCACTGTGAAGCTCAAGTTACATTTGGAACTCTTCAATGTTACTATATCACTTCCTTCTACCACCTCCTCCTTTAAGTATGTACATTTAAATCACACTTTGACTACAGTTTGGTTACTAAGAGTAGGGTGGGAGGCAAGAGTGCTTTCACAACAATCTGCTCTACATCAAAGGTAGACACATTTTAAAAATGCAAACCATACTCATGTTCAACTTCATAATCTGATCTTGGCTTGTATGCTTAACAGGAATGTCAGAATGCCTATTCTGACATTATAAAAAAAAATCCCAAATACATGATAGAATAATTTCTCCTGAATTCCATTCTCCCCCTGATCTTCCCCATCTCAGTATGTGCTATCACCATTTACCCAGTTGCACAGGCCCAAAACAAAATTAGTTTTTCTGCCCATGATCTCTCCACCTACCGTCTATATCTAATCCATCAGTAAGCCTTGTTGGCTCTGCCTTCAAAATGTATCCAGAATCTGATCCTCCTCCACAAACTACTACCCTATCTTACCAAATCTATTGCGAAAGACTTGTTACTCTCTGCATCTATCATTATATCCTCCCTTGTTCTCTATAATCTTTTAGCCATACTTCACAGTGGGAAGGCACTAATAAATATGCCATGTGAGGCCTTTAAATCTAAACCCTAACTACCTTTCTGAGCTCATCTCAACTCATGTCCTAGCCTGGTGCCTCTTTCACAGTCTTCTTGTTGCTCCTCAAACACGCTAAGCTCATACCCCCCTTAAGACTTTCGCTTACTAATCACAGTCTGGAATGCTCTTCCCTACATCTTCTCATAACTCACTCCCTCACTTTGGTTTCCCCTAATCACTGTCACATCTCATCCTCTATATTCTTACTTTACTTAATCTTCTTCATGGCACATATCGTTACACAAAATTATATTATTTCATTATTTGACTTTGGGTATTTTAAATCTTGTGTTTTCCCAGAAGAATGTTCCCATGAAATCAAAAATCTTGTATATCTACAGGTCTCATTTCAAGAACTAGAAGAGTACCCGGAACAGGTGCTCAAAATACTTATTGAATAGGTTAATAAAATTTGCTTATGCCACTCATCCAAACACATGCACCCAGAGAATCACAGCTACATGCCACAGACTTACAGATACCCCACAGACACACTCAGAAAGATATCTGTACCACAAACAATACATAGTCACGCTTCTTAAAACTTTCAGAGGTTTCTCATAGTTTTAATGATAGAGACAAAAACTTCTAACATGGGTGACAATATTTAGCATGATATGGTTTCCACATACTTCTCCAACATCATCTCAAACCATACTCTATCCTTCTCAGTCTTTTCACTCTAGCCACACAAACCTTCTTGCTATTCTTTGTACTCAACAGATTTTTTCATACTAAAATAACTTTTATATAGTCACTATTTGGAAGGCTTCTCTCTTTCTTCTTGCATAACTTAATTTCTACTGATCATTAATATATTAGAACAAGTGTTCTTTCCCCATGGGAAGATTGGCTGATCTCTCTAAACAGCTCAAATCTTCCTAGTTATGCATGAGACTCCCATAAATGAATAAATAGATGAATGAATATTGACGAAGTTGCTAATGATACTAGGCCTCTAGATACATCTGAGTATTGAAACTTTATCTTTACTTGCTGCTGTAGTATTTCAAATTAATTAAAACTCTTGTGTAGCTGCACATCAGTCACATTCCCCCAACTGCAAGAGATGCAGTCAGGGAGATGAAATGGACCAGCAGGCTTCACATGCTTTCCATCACCATAATGGTGACAGAGATAAAGTTGACATTGCAGAAGTTACCAGAGCTTTTATTTACCTATGGATATTTACTGTGTTCCCCCAGGACAGCCAGTAACATCATTTACTTCAGATAAGGTATGTCTGACAATGCAGTGAACATTAAAAGGAAAAGTGCCTGGGTAAAAGGAAAACAACACTGTGTCCTGGAAAGGGGAAGAGATGGATGGGCTATACATAAATGTGAGTTTATTAAACATCGGGAATGACAATCACAATAAGACTTGGCATGGAGTATACTGTCATTTTCATTAGTGTATCTTCTAAATATCATTTATGAAAAGAATTCAAGTGACAAGGTTATTAGAAAAAATAAAAGGCATATACTGTAACATGAGAGCTTAGATTTCCTGGAGTACTAATTAGTCAAACAGATGCATATATTCATTGATTCAAAAAGGAGAGAGTTATGCCTCCATAATTTCAGACACAAACCTTCAGATCACTGAGCAACTTGCAGGTCATTAAGCAAAATTCTCCAGGTACCTATACTGGTTCTTCCATGTCTAAGTGGGAAGCAGAGCTCTTGGGGCATAGGGAACAACAATCACAATATCCAAGGTTGTCATGGGATTAGTCTGCACTCAGACTCTGCTATTCTGCACATGATCATGTGTGTCTAAAAGAGAAAATCCAAATGTCCTCAAAGTAAAAGAGAGCCAATAGCCAGAATGTCTGTCACACAGCAAATAAGGCCAAGTGCTTCATTAGACTGTAATTCAGTTTATGTCTTTTCTGTCATCCTTAATTAACTGTGATTGAATCTACCTACCTCACGCCAATAAAGGATTCATTTCTACTTCTGTCATCAGCTTTACTTGTGAATTTTTCTGTAGAGACAGCCCTACTGTTACCTAGCCAAATGGCCACCTGTCCACTCAGCTGAGACTCTCACTCAAACACGGTTGTGCCCTCACTCAGGAGCACATCAGCGCTTGGTAGCTCATCAGAAAACTGACACTGACATTACCTGAGCACTTTCTAAGTCAGCTACTTTTAAAGGGGCAACTGAAAAGATCTCAAACGGAGCCAAACAATAACACTTTTAAAGCTTCCTAGCATAAAAACAATACATGCTACTTTTCATTTGTCATAAGACATGTAAGAAGATAACATAGATTAAATTTTCTTAATCATCAGAAAGCCTATATTGAATCATAAAATTCCAGTTCCAACCTTTGTTTTGCAGGTTCCAGCTTGGATCTTTCTATATGGTCATTTCAAAGAATGTACTTTTCATTTTCAAAACGATTACAACCAACCCTTGAACAATGAAGGGGTTGGGGTTTCCAGCCCCTGCCATAAAAAATCCTCATGTAACTTTTAACTCCCCCAAAATGTAATTACTATTAGTCTGCTGTGGACTGGAAACCTCACCAATAACAAACAGTTGATGAACACATTTTCTATGTCATATGTATTATATACTGTATTCCTACAATAAAGATAAAGAACATGTTAGAAAATCATAAGGAAGAAAAATAAATGTACAGAACTACACTTTATTCATTGATGCTGTAAGTTTATGTCATCTGTTTACAAGATGAATAATCTGTTTGAAATGGTGGCCACTGCAGCTGCAAACCTCAATCTATGATACATATCAAGTAATTGAACTTTTTATTGTAATGTCACGACTTTTCTCTGCTTCTTGGGAGCACTCCCAGAAACACTAGTGACACTTTATGTGGGTCCCATGGTGTTATTTAAAGTATTACAGTAAACACAATGAAAAATATGCAAGAACTTGGAGAGATCAATTTTACTGAGACACACAATTAACTGGAGAGAAGAACTGCACAAAAGGAGTAATTATTGTCACATGGCATGTAAGCAGATCCTTGCAATACTTGAGATCACCACAATAACAACAGGAGATAGCTATGAAATTATTACAGTAGTATGGTGTGTACTGCAGTAAATTGCACTCAGTCATGATTTAATACCGCATCTTTATATTTCTTTACATTTCTCTCAACTGCAAATAGCACCATGTCTGTAGGTGTTTGTATAAGTTTTGATAAATTTTAATTTTTCATAATAGACTTGTGTATTTTTATGATAGTAAATGCTAAAATAAACTAGTATCTACATCTATTTTATGAATTGACAGCACAACTAAGTTTTCCTTTTTTTTTTTTTTAAATCTCTAGGCTACAGGATTCATCTGTGAGTTTTTTTCAAATTTTTACAAATTTCCAAATAATTTTTGAATATATTTATTGCAAAATATCAAGGTAAAAGTGTACAAACACAGTACAAACTCATGTTATTCAAGGATCAACGGTAATGTCAGTTCTAACACAAAAAGTTGTATTTACGTAATAAATATTATACAGACACCTCTTTAAGTACATGGGTTTAACAGTGAAGGAGATAATCTCTGTTTGCAATTTTATAGTTTAACATTTAACTACAGAGATGTGAATATGTTGTCATATTGCAAAGTAATAAATGCTCTCATAGGAGTGAAAGCAGGGCTTAGGGAGGTAAGTGACAATCACTGGACTTTGCCTTAGACAATCATGAAAACCTTTCTTGAAGTTTCAGCTGAGATCTGAACTAAACCCTTGAGTTTGGCAGCACGGAGAGTAGCTTTGGAGGGAACAGGCAGGAAAAGATCTAGACAGAACAATGTGTTATCTTGTAGTAGGAATATAAAAATTAAACAATGTCCTGATATTCTGGGAATTACCAGGATAAAAACTAGATTAAAGAGACTCAAAACTGTCATTTTCACATGAGAACAGAGATAAACATATACGTGATGTTCTCCCATGGGTATAACCGTCATGTAGGTGAGGTTTGTAGTGAGTTGAGGTCAAGTTTCATTTCTTAGATTATATTTAAACTGCCACCTGAAGCAACAACTACAGAGGTCAACAGAGAATATTAGTCAGGTGTGGTAGTGCACGCCTGTAGTCTTAGCTGTTTGAGAGGCTGAGGTGGGAGGATTGCTTGAGCCCAGAAATTTGAGGTTAAAGTGAACTATGATCACACCACTGCACTACAGACTGGATGATGCAGTGAGACCCTGTCTCTTGTTTTTTTTTTTTTTTTTTTTGAGATGGACTCTTACTCTGTCGCCAGGCTAGAGTGCAGTGGCATGATCTTGGCTCAGTGCAACCTCCCCCTCCCAGATTCAAGCAATTCCCCTGCCTTAGTCTCCTGAGAGTAGCTGGGACTACAGACATGTGCCACCATGCCCAGCTAATTTTTTGTATTTGAATAGAGACAGGTTTTCACCATGTTGGGCAGTATGATCTCCATCTCCTGACCTCGTGATCTGCCTGCCTTAGCCTCCCAAAGGGCTGGGATTACAGGCGTGAGCCACTACACCCGGCCATCTCTGTCTCTTAAAAAAAAATTGGAGCTCAACTCTTCAACAAGGACATAAAAACATAAAATCTTTATAACAGACAGGGAAATAAATTTTTTCCTGCAGACTCAAAAATTTGGCAAGTGAAATAGGGCTTACATTAAAAATAATGGAGGCCAATGAACACAAACGTCAATTTATTATATTCTTTCTTCTTTATCACATGTAAATACTTATTTCTTAAATCAACATCTATTTCCTGCAAGATACTTGGCTAGGCAAAAGATTTTTAATGAGCAAAATGACATCAATTTTCCAAAGAAACAGATGAAGAAAACAATATTTTCCATGACACGTCACAACTTCTGCAACAAAAGAGGACACAGGAGATAGATGAGAACAAGGACTCAAGTGGCCCACTTGAGACAGAGAGGAGTTTTGAAGCTACTGAGAAGAGTTTTACACTAACTTTCTTAAATAATGCTTAGGAATTGCCACTGGGTCAGCTGGGGTATGAATTTCAGGCCAGGGAAGGTCACAGGCAAACACATACAGTAGGGGCCCCAACCCCTGGGCCACAGACGGGTATCAGTCTGAGGCCTGTTGAGAACTGGGCTTCACAACACGAGGTGAGTGGCTAGCAAGTGGACAAAGCTTCATCTATATTTACAGCCACTCTCCATCACTGGCATTACCTCCTGAGCTCTAACTCCTGTCAGATCAGCAGCAGCACTGGATTCTAATAAGAGCAAATACAAACCCTATTTGAAGTGCACATGTGTGGGAGCTAGGTTGCGAGCTCCTTATGAGAATCTAGTGCCTGATGATCTGTCACTATCTCCCATCACCCCTGGATGTGACCATCTGATTGCAGGAAAACAAGTTCAGGGCTCCCACTGATTCTACATCACGGTTAATTGCATATTTCACTATATATTACAATGTAATAGAAATAAAGTGCTCAACAAATGTAATGCACTTGAATCATCCTGAAACAATTTCCCCCCAACCCAGTCTATGGAAAAATTGTCTTCTACAAACCCAGTCACTGGTGCCAAAAAGATTGGGGACCACTGACACAGAGGCATGAGAAGGCAGATTGTCCAGGATGACTCAAGTGTAGTGAAAGAATTTAAACAGAGTAATCCAGAAGGCAAACAGAAGTGCAGGTTCAGGCCCCTAATGGTCCACCGCAGAATACAGTGACAGCTTACTAAGGCAGTGACAATTGGGATGGGAAGGAGAGAATACGTGAGATGTTTAGAAGGTAGAATTAACACAAATTTTTGAAATTGAGCAATGGTGAAAATAAACCCTCACCCGTAATTCAGGACTCGCTCATATTAACTATGAATACATTCATGAAGAAAATTGAATAATGTATTAGAAGTAACTGTGCAGTCAGGACATATGGCTACTGTAAACCAAAAATTACCTCTGACTTAAATGGCCACTAATTATGTGGCACAACTTCTTTTTCAAGAACTGAGAAGGGATGAAAACACACACACACACACACACACACACACACACACACGCAAATTACAATGAAAAGAGGTACATGTTGGGGTGGGAGGAACAGTAAAATCCTTTGAACCATTCAAATACCTACATGATTTTATAAACCACCTTCCCGTATACTATTTGGTGAATTATCATTAAAAATCTCAAGCAAATCAGGCAGGAACATCATGAAAAAGTCAAATGATTGCAGGTAAAGAAAACTGTTTTAAATAAATGAAGCTTCACTAAACAAAATCTGCTTAATAATTTTGGCTGAAAGCTGCAGATAATATGTAGCAATAGGAGCAGGGAACTTAACATCTCTGCCAAGCAAAAAGAAACAATTCAGCAAGCAACAGTGAACTGATATGCACTAAATAAACAACCAGGCAGAAACACCGCTGTGAAAGGGCTTTTTATATAGCTAAGCCAAGCTGGATGGCTTAGAGTTGGAGAAAGAAGTGCTAAATATGTAACAGCCCGGGGCCTAGCTGGACCCAAATAATAGTTATTTCTGAGTAGGTCAAGCAAAAGTCAATAAAAAGGAAAGCAGGAATGGCTGTTGGGTTCATAGTAGGATAATAATGCCCTTCTGGGAAAAATCTGAGTTTCAAATAGCCAGAATCGAATACTTAAGTTTCAAATACTTTATCATAGACCACCAGTTCTGGAAATATCAGTAGAATAGCTAGAAAATAGGTAAATTCTGCTAACCAGAATAATCCCTAATACAGATTCCCTAAGCCAGTGTTTTTAACATGGGTAGAAGAATCGCCTGCAATGGAATTACAAGGAAGCTTATTAAGTGGAAATTCCTGGATACCAGCTCAGACTTACCATATCAGAATTTCTAAGGAAGAGGCCTGGTAATTTAATTTTTAATTAAATTTTCAAAAGATTCTTCTGTCTTCTAACACCAGAGAACTTTTAGTTTTGCTTATTTTGCATTTTGCTTTGCTTTCAAATGCCATCGTTCACAGATTAGATTCGTCAGAGAGAGAAAGGGAGATAGAAAGGGAGGGAGGGAGATCCGATAGATATATAGCCAATTTCTGGCCAAATTTTTCTTTTGCAGCACGCAAAGGCTAAAGTAACACTCTATAACACTTTATAACACTCTATAAAGCACTAACTAACTAGAAAACAGGTTATTCTGAGATAAAAGAACGTACAGCAAACAATTACTTTATAATCAAGTGTCAGATTGTATGGAGCAGAACATGCCCACTGTATTAGTCTGTTCTCACACTGCTACAAAGATACTACCTGAGACTGGGTAATTTATAAAGAGGTGTATTTGTCCGTTTTCACGCTGCTGATAAAGACATAACCCAGACCAGGCACTTTACAAAGGAAAGAAGTTTAATGGAGAACTCACAGTTCCACGTGGCTTAGGAAGCTTCACAATCATGGCAGAAGGCAAAGAGGAGCAAGTCACATCTTACGTGGACAGCGGCCAGAAAGAAAAAAAGACCCTGTGCAGGCAAACTCCTGTTTATAAAGCCATCAGATTTTGTGAGCTTAGGAACAGCATAGGAAAGACCCGCCCCCATGATTCAATTACCTCCCACCGCGTCCCTCCCACAACACGTGGGAATTCAAGATGAGATTTCGGTGGGGACACAGCCAAACCATATCAAGAGGTTTAATTGACTCACAGTTCCGCATGGCTGGGAGGCTTCAGGAAACTTCCAATCATGGCAGAAGGCTAAGGGCAAGCAAGGCACATCTTAAATAGTGGCAGGAGAGAGACAGAGTGAAGAAGGAAGAGCCACTTTTAAAACCATCAGTTCTCCTGAGAACTCACTATCAAGAGAACAGCATAGGGGAACCACCCCCAGGATCCAATCACCTCCCATCAGGTTCCTTCGTTGATACATGGAGATTACAATTCAAGATGAAAGCCTAACCATATCACCCACAAAGGTGAATCAGAAGCTGGACTTTGTGATTTCTTCCATTCTTCAGTATTCCTGAATCCCTTCCAGTAAAGTTTCTATACAATAATCTATCAGTAAGTCATTATCATTTAATAAACCTTTTAAAAATTATACAGGAAAACATTTGTTGAAGAATTTGGGATAGTATCACCTATAAGAATTTATTTAAGATGATTATTTTTTCCTTTGTTGGTAGGAGAGAAAGCAAGATAATAAATGCACTTAGTAGAATATCATAGTAAACAAATTGTTTAAAGATATATACTTTACTCTCCCATAAGACTATGCATCTCTTGTACAGACATCCTGGTGAGAAAGTGAAACCCTAAATGGAACACTGAGCTTCAGGCATTTTTATTGGACCTCCAAGGAAAGGTACAGGCAAGTGGGGTCAGGTGTCTGGAATGATTGCAGTTGTCAATTAAACTCTTGATATAGTTTGGCTGTGTCCCCACCGAAATCTCATCTTGAATTCTCACATGTTGTGGGAGGGACCCGGTGGGAGGTAACTGAATCATGGCGGCAGGTCTTTCTTGAGCTGTTCTCATGATAGTAAGTCTCACAACATCTGATGGTTTTAAAAACAGAATTTATAAACTTGTGAATATATGTGTATGATGCAAACCCTTAAATCATAAATTCATCTAATAATTGTGATATCTATCTCTATAAGGCATGTATTGAGGGTGAAATTGAACCTGAAGATTTGTTAAATGAAACTATGAAATAAGTTTGTAAAGACATATGCATACTTCACCAACCTGCTCAAATTTAGATCGGCAAACCCTTTCCTCCTGATGGGAATGAATGAATGAAATCTGAATTATGGTCTGCTATTTCTTCTACCAAAAGCCATAAGCTTGAGCCAATAGGTGTGTAATAATTTTCAATGCTATTATTAACAGTGTTTATTTAGTTAATGCTCCTGATGAAATAACAATTTTTGATCTAGATTCTTTAGAGAGTGTTATTTAGAAATTAAATTTCAAAATTTAAAAATTATTTTAAAAAAGAGTAAACTATCAGACTCATCTCTTAAACATTAGAGTCACTTCTACATCCCAAACTCTAACCACCCAGCCAAATTTATTACTAATGGGTAGGTACAGAGGGTGGTTAAGAAAAAGATATAGCTTACAGCTTTGCTTTATTCTATTTGAAAATTACTCAGCTTTGTATCCAACTGAACTCACTAAATTTCAGCTGTGCCCAACACAGAATGTGAGGTGGATTCAGTTCTGTCCCACAGCTGACCAGCAACTACAGAAAGATTGAAGCCACTGACCTCAGGGTATGACTATAACCTCGGGGACAATAAGTAAGCAGGTAGTCTCCAGGTTGGGGCCAGACTTAAATGCTCCCATCAGAACTTCCTTGAGGAGCATAAATGTCCTATTAGTATATTTTATTTCTTTGAGATTTGTTATAGTGAAACTTTAGTAGCAAAAACATTCAAAAATATTTATGACTTAGAAAATACTTTGACTCATATTTTCCTCACCAATTTGGTTGTAATTTGGATAAAATATGACAGAGTCCCTTTTTACTTCTAAAGAAAAAAGAATGGAGAATTTTCCACAAAGAGTTACCAGTGATAACCACCTCTGTGAATTAACTATAAAAAAGAAATACCAACATTATGAGTCCTGGGCAGACTACTCATCCTTCTTTTCCATCACTTTATCTCTCTAAGAAAAAAAACACAGTTACAGATTAACTAGGAAAATCTATAATTTAAAAAAACCTTTTTTTTTTTTGTGGAGCTTTGTATCAAAGAGCAATTGCATTCCACTTATGTACCACAGTAATACTGGTCAACAACTATTTTTTCCACATATCTCCTAAAAAGTTATGTGTAGTCTTCCTAAAAATTGTCTAACAAGCAGTATTGAAATAGTTGTTAAAGTATTATAACAAGTAATGCTCCTTTTCTCTCCCAGTTACTCAAAAATCCTGATCCATAGGAAAAATCCACATCCAAATGCAAGGTTTGCTCAAGTTCATTTTCATTATAATGCAGGCACTTTATATCACTTCAGGGCTTTTACCAGGAGAAATATTAGAAATATTAAAATATTTATTTTTGTTCGTCTTCCTTTTTTGGTAGCAGACCTCAGTACATTTGCAGAATGTCTTGTAGACCCAGAACATGCTGGGTGAAAAAAACTTTTGCATATTTCTGCATGGCTAGTAAGAAGCCATTCTTTAAAAGCATATCACCTGTCAGCATTACTTTCCAGAAAATATTTTCAGTTCTGTGCAGCTGCATTTTACTTCCTCCATCCTTGGTATAAGTGTTCAACCAAGTGCATGCTTTGCACCTTCAAATGTATTTTTCCAGTTGCATCCTTGTTTTTATTTTTACATTCCAGGATGTAGCAATGTCAACTTCGGAGGATTTGGCTGATTCAGTAGTTGTAGTGTTTTTAGCTATTCCTATCCACATTTTCACTTAGTCTCTAATGGAATTCTGCAGCATTCCCATTCAGCTCTTAAAAAGATCACCCTAATTTGAAGCAGATGTTAGGTTTACACCTGTGCCACAATGGTAGCTGAAACAGAGATTATATTTTATACATATTTATGGAAACCATTTGGTCATTTGGCTTTATAACTAAGAAGATGTGTAGGATTTTTAAAAGTCGATTATTTTCATACATGGAATATGAAAAGTATTATTCCTCAAGAAATTTAAGACCATCAAATATAGGCTTATATATACATGCTTATTAGCCACGTAAGTTAGCCTATCAATTTAATCATCAAATAAGCATCATCGAGCACTCTTTAGGCACTGTAGGTACAAACTCTTCCATAAATGTTCTTATAGTTTTTCTTTAGTAGTTTTATAACTTTTATAGAAGCAACTTGATTTTTGCTAATAAACACATGAAACTACAGTATATATAAAATTAACAAAAGTGATACTTTATGAGTATGAATTCATTTTATAAATATAAACTTATGAAACTTTATAAAATTAATAACAATGACACAATCACTATTTTTTGGTTTTGTATTATAAAGTCCCAATTCAGTCTCTATTGTATTTACTATAATTCAGTCACTGTCATATATTTTAGTTGCATAATATTTTTTAAATCCAATTCATTCAGTAATTATTTGCAAAGGTTTGTAGTAATTTAACTACTCCTCATGCCAATTCAGTATACCCCTCATGTACACACAGATAGAAAGAAAAGTTTTATTCACATATGCACAGAAATGAGTTAATCTGGTAGAATGTGCTAAAGATTCTGTGGTATTCAATACATTAAAAATATAACACATTTGATCATATACAGTCCTGTGTCACTTAAGTACAGGGATACATTCTGAGGAATGCTTCATTAGGCCATTTCAGTGTTATTTGAACATTATAGAGTGTACTTAGACAAATCTAGATGATACAGCCTACTAGACACCTAGGGTATATGATATTGTCATCTATTGCTCCTTGGGTTATGAACATGTATATTATGTTACTGTACTAAATACTATAGGAAATTGTAACACAATAATAAATATTTGTGTATCTATACATAGAAAAGTAAAAATATTAAAATAGGTTAAAAGTGGTACATCTATAAATCACTTATTATGAATAGACCTTGCAGGACTAGGAGCTGCTCTGGGTGAGTCAATGAATGAGTAGTGAGTGAATGTGAAGACCTGGGACATTATGTACACTGCTGTGGACTTTAGAAGCACTGCACACTTAGGCTACACTAGATTCATTTAAAAAACTCTTTTTTTAAATAATTTATTAACCTTAGCTCCTTATTACTTTTTTTACTTTATAAACTTATTTTTAACGCTTTGACTCTTTTGGAAGAACACTTAAAGTAAGACAAATACATTGTACAGCTGTATAAAATACTTTTTCTTCATATTCTATAAACATTTTTCTATTTAGCTGTTTTAGTATATGATTTTTGTTTAGTTTCTTACATATCACTTGATGCACATACAACTTTTTTCTTCAGGATCTTGTCCCCATTAAATGCTATCTTCCTTGGTAGCTTCCTTGTTGGTTTTTATTTTTGTTTTCTTTTCTCCGAGCCCAGTGGCTTTGCTTGTTTTATTTTTGTTTTCTTTGCTCCGAGCCCAGTGGCTTGAACATATGTTCAAGCTGCTACTTTTCCTTCAGCATCTCTTTCTTTTTGTTTTTATTTGCAAGTTTCCTGTGCTGAAAAACTGTGGTAAAAATGTACCTAAATGCATTTTCTTTCTCTCCAAGATCTTAGTGTTTCTGACCAGAAACTTTTATTAATATATAATATCTTTGTTCTTGCCAACTTTTCTGATTTATAGTCTATTTTGTCTGATTTTGCATAGCCACCTCTGCTCTCTTTTGGTCATTATTTTTATGACCCAGCAATCACATTACTGGATATATACCCAAAGGATTATAAATAATTCTACTATAAAGACACATGTACATGTATGTTTATTGCAGCACTCTTCACAATAGCAAAGACTTGGAACCAACCCAAATGCCCATCAAAGTTAGACTAGTTAAAGAAAATGTGGCACACATACACCATGGAATACTATGCAGTCATTAAAAAGGATGAGTTCATGTCCTTTGCAGGGACATGGAAGAACCATCATTCTCAGCAAACTAACACAAGAACAGAAAACCAAACACCACATGTTCTCACCCATAAGTGGGAATTGAGCAGTGAGAACACATGGACACAGAGAGGGGAACATCACACACTGTGGCCTGTCGGGGGATGGGGAGCTAGGGGAGGGATAGCATTAAGAGAAATACCTAATGTAGATGACTGGTTGATGGGTGCATCAAACCACCATGGCACATGTATACTATGTAACAAAACTGCACGTTCTGCACATGTAACCCAGAAATTAAAATATAATTAATTTTTTTAAGTTTCAATATAGCAAAAAGATATGAAAATTATAAATATTTTCATACCTAATAACAGACTATAAATATATATAAAGCAAAACCTGACAAAGTTGAAGAAATAAAAAGTTATACAGTAATAGTTTGAGTTCTATTATACATAGAAAAACAAGACAGAATATATGTAAAGAAACAGAGGACTTAACACAATAAACCAACTAGATCTAACAGATATGCACAGAACACTTTACTCAGCAACAACTACATGCATATACTTCTCAAGTGCCGATGAGACATTTTCCAGGCTGACCATGTTAGGCCACAAATTAAGTCTTAATAGATATAAAATATAGATGTTGTACAAAGTATCTTCTCTGTACACAATGAGATGAAGTTGGAAGTCAATAACACAAAGAAAATGGGAAAATGAACACATTTGTGGAACTTAAAAAACAAACTCCAAATCAGCCAGTGGATCAAAGAAAAAAATAACAAGCAAAAGTTAGAAAATAATTAGAAATAAATTAAAACAAAAACACAATATGCCAATACTTATGGGACACAGTGAAAGTAGTGCTAATGGGAAAAATGTATCGCTATAAACATGTTTCAAATCAACAAAGATATGAAATCAACTACCTAACTTAGCAACTTAAGGAACCAGAAAAAAAGAACAACTTAAAGCCAACTCTAGCAGAAGAAAGGAAATAATAGACTATAGCAGAGAAAAATGAAGCCCTGAATAGAAAAACAATAGAGAAATTTAGGGAAACCAAAAGTTGATTATTTGAAATGAACAAAATAATTGACAAAACTTCGAATAGAACAGCTATAAAAAAAGACAGAAGACTCAAATCACTAAATTCAGAAATTAGAACATTACTAGTGATTCCAGAGAAATTAAAATTAAACATTCAAAATTGTACATTTACGAATTGGCTAATCTAGGTGAAATGGACAAATTACAAAAAACATTAAGCCTGCCAAGACTAAATTTTGAAGAAATAGAAAACCTAAGTAGATGTATAACTATTGGTAAGGAGATTAAATCAGTACTCAGACATCTCCCAACAAAGAAAATCGCAGGACCTGATGGCTTCACTGGAGGATTCTACCAACATTTAAAGAAGACTCAAAGGATTAACACAAATCTTTCTCAAATAATGCAAAAAATAGAACAGAAGAGAACATTTTCTAATTCTTCTATGAGGCTAGTATCACCTTGATACTAAAATCAGACAAAAATATCACAAGAAAAAAAACTACAGACCAAAATTTCTGATAAACATTGATATAGCAATCTGAAACAAAACACTAGCAAATTAAATTTAGTGACATATTAAAAGCATTATGCATTATGACTAAATGGGGTTTATTTCTGGAAGGGAAAGATGATTCAACGTGCAAAAACCAATCCATGCAAGGCACCACATTAACAGAAAGAAAGTACTAAAAAAAGGACACATTATCATCCCAATTGATGCAAAGAGAAGCATTTGACAAAATTTAATACCCTTCCATGATAAAACACTCAACAAACTAAGAATAGAGGGAAACCACTCAACATAATAAAAGCCATATATGAAAACCTGCAGTGAATATCATACTCAATTATGAAAAATTAAAAGCTTTAATTTCAAGAACAAGGCAAGGGTTGCTAATTGTGGTACTTCTCTTCAATATAATATTAGAATTTCTAGCCAGATG
Organism: Pan paniscus; assembly: GCF_029289425.2. Classification (NCBI taxonomy): domain Eukaryota; kingdom Metazoa; phylum Chordata; class Mammalia; order Primates; family Hominidae; genus Pan; species Pan paniscus. The sequence goes on along the minus strand of NC_073253.2, from coordinate 112,972,894 downwards.
AATGAGTCAAGGGAAAGAAATGCAACACGTATGAATGGAAAAGGAAGAGGTAATATTATCCCTGCAGATGACACAATCATATATATTGAAAACCTTAACAATTCTACAAAAAACGTGGAAATAATAAATTCAACAAAGCAGGAGGCTATAAAGTTAGCACACAAAAATCAGTTACATTTTCATAGACTAACTGAACAATCTGAAAAGGAAACTAAAAAATATTGCATTTACAATAGCATAAAAAAGAATAAAATACTTAGGAATTAGTCAAGAAGGTTAAAAACTTGTATAATAAAAACTACAAAATATTGCTTAAAGAAATTAAAGAGGACATAAATAATTGGAAAGACATTCTATATTCATGAATTGGAAGGATTAATAGTATTAAGATGTTAATACTACCCAAAGTGAGCTACAAATTCAATGCAATATCTATCAAAATCCCAGTGATGTACTTTTCAGAAATAAAAAAATCCACCCTAACATTTATATAGAATTTCAAGGGACACTGAATGGTCAAAGTAATCTTGAAAAAGGACAAACCTGAAAGACACACACTCCCTGATTTTGAAAACTTGCTACAAAGCTACAATAATCAAACCATGAAGTACTGGCATGAAGAAGGACATATGACCAGTGGGATAGAATAGAGTGCCCAGAAATAGACCCTCACATATATGGTCAAATGATTTTTGACTAGGGTACCAAAACCATTCAATGGGGAAAGGACTATCTTTTCTACAAATGGTGCAGGGAAAACTGGATATCCACATGTAAAAGAATTAAGTTGGACCCTTTATACAAAAATTAATTCTAAATATACCAAAAACCTAAAGGTAAACTAAAACTCTAACACTCTTTTAAGAAACATAAGGAAAAGCTTCATGACACTGATTTGGCAGTGCTTTCTTGGATATGACACCAAAGGCACAGAAAAAGACAAAAATAGACAAACAGGAATCGATGAAGATTTAAAATTAGAATGTGATGGTGTGCATCTGTAGTCCCAATTACCCAGAAGGCTAAGACAGGAGGATCGCTTGAGTGTAGTTCAAGTCCAGCCTGGGCAAAATAGGGAGATTTCCATCTCTAATAATAATAATAATAATAATAAATTTGTGAATCAAGACATTGTCAGCCAAGTGTGATAAACGCAAACCAGAGGATAAGAGAAAATATTTTCAAATCATGTAACTTATAAAGGCTTACTATCATCAATATACAGAGAACTAAAACTCAACAACCAAACAATCCCAACAGCAACTTGATTTAAAAACTGGCAAAGGCTCTTCTGCTTCCTTTCTCACTATGTGACACACTCACTCCCCCTTTACCTTCCACCTTGCGTAAAAGCTTCCTGAGGCCCCACCAGAAGACAAGCAGATGCAGCTGCCATGCTTGCACAGCCTGCAGAATCTGCAGGAGTTGGCTGGACTGGTTGTTTCATTGTCATAGATGCCATGTTGGAAAGAATCAAGCATGAAAAAACTGTAGGTAATTATGCCTATGCAACTTTAATGAGAACCCAGAGGAATTACGTGGTTCAAGCAGGAGACCAATGTATCTCTGTCCATGATGCACTGTTAGAGGCAGTTACTTGTGTAAATACCAAAGTGCCAGCTAGAAACTTGTATGCCTATATTAGAAACTGACACAAATAGAGAGAGGACAGAATGTCATAGGAGTGGTGCTCAAATTTAAGCATCTAATCAGCTCAAAAGCTCACATCTCAGGTTTCCTCAGTGCCAATCTTCCATGCAATAATTTCTATATATATATATATATATATATTTTATTACACTTTAAGTTCTAGGGTACATGTGTACAACGTGCAGGTTTGTTACATATATATGCATGTGCCATGTCGGTGTGCTGCACCCATTAACTCGTCATTTACATTAGGTATATCTCCTAATGCTATCCCACCCTCCTCCCCCCACCCCACAACAGGCGCCGGTGTATGATGTTCCCCACCCTGTGTCCAAGTGTTCTTGTTGTTCAATTCCCACCTAAGAGTGAGAACATGCAGTGTTTGTCTTTTTGTCCTTGCAATAGTTTACTGAAAATGATGGTTTCCAGCTTCATCCATGTCCCTACAAAGGACATGAACTCATCCTTTTTTATGGCTGCATAGTATTCCATGGTGTATATGTGCCACATTTTCTTAATCCAGTCTATAGTTGTTGGACATTTGGGTTGGTTCCAAGTCTTTGCTATTGTGAATAGTGCCGCAATAAACATACGTGTGCATGTGTCTCTATAGCAGCATGACTTATAATCCTTCGGGTATATACCCAGTAATGGGATGGCTGGGTCAAATGGTATTTCTAGTTCTAGATCCCTGAGGAATCACCACACTGTCTTCCACAATGGTTGAACTAGTTTACAGTCCCACCAACAGTGTAAAAGTGTTCGTGTTTCTCCACATCCTCTCCAGCACCTGTTTTTTCCTGACTTTTTAATGATTGCCATTCTAACTGGTGTGAGATGGTATCTCATTGTGGTTTTGATCTGCATTTCTCTGATGGCCAGTGATGACGAGCATTTTTTCATGTGTTTTTTGGCTGCATAAATGTCTTCTTTTGAGACGTGTCTGTTCATATCCTTTGCCCACTTGTTGATCAGTTTGTTTTTTTCTTGTAAATTTGTTTGAGTTCATTGTAGATTCTGGATATGAGCCCTTTGTCAGATGAGTAGATTGCAAAAATTTTCTCCCATTCTGTAAGTTGCCTGTTCACTCTGATGGTAGTTTCTTTTGCTGTGCAGAAGCTCTTTAGTTTAATTAGATCCCATTTGTCAATTTTGGCTTTTGTTGACATTGTTTTTGGTGTTTTAGACATGAAGTCCTCACCCATGCCTATGTCCTGAAGGGTATTGCCTAGGTTTTCTTCTAGGGTTTTTATGGTTTTAGGTCTAACATTTAAGTCTTTAATCCATCTTGAATTAATTTTTGTATAAGGTATAAGGAAGGGATCCAGCTTCAGCTTTCTACATACGACTGGCCAGTTTTCCCAGCACCATTTATTAAATAGGGAATCCTTTCCCCATTTCTTGTTTTTGTCAGATTTGTCAGAGATCAGATGGTTGTAGATGTGTGGCATTATTTCTGAGGGCTCTGCTCTGTTCCATTGGTCTATATCTCTGTTTTGGTACCAGTACCATGCTGTTTTGGTTACTGTAGCCTTGTGGTGTAGTTTGAAGTCAGGTAGTGTGATGCCTCCAGCTTTGTTCTTTTGGCTTAGGATTGACTTGGCAATGTGGGCTCTTTTTTGGTTCCATATGAACTTTAAAGTAGTTTTTTCCAATTCTGTGAAGAAAGTCATTGGTAGCTTGATGGGTATGGCATTGAATCTATAAATTACTTTCGGCAATATGGCCATTTTCACAATATTGATTATTCCTATCCATGAGCATGGAATGTTCTTCCACTTGTTTGTATCCTCTTTTATTTCGTTGAGCAGTGGTTTGTAGTTCTCCTTGAAGAGGTCCTTCACATCCCTTGTAAGTTGGATTCCTAGGTATTTTATTCTCTTTGAAGCAATTATAAATGGGAGCTCACTCATGATTTGGCTCTGTGTTTCCATGCAATAATTTCAAAAATCACCTTGTTAATATTACACCATATAAATCCACAAGGTTGTACTTGCAGCCTATCCATGGAGTAGAAGGATCTGGTTACATTGATGCCAGTTTTATTGATGAGTAAAGAGAATAGAAAGCTTACATTAGGGACCCTTGAAAGAGATCACTGAGGACTTCCAGCAGATGCTCTGGAAACACAATTTCACCAAGCTGTGTGAAATGGGCAGAGAAAAATGTCACCAATACTGGCCAGCAGAATAATCCACAAGATACCAGTACTTTGTTGTAGATCCTGTGGCTGAGTACAACATGCCATAGTTTATCGCAAGGGAATTTAAAGTCATAGATGCCAAGGACAGCCAGTCCTGAACAGTGAGACAGCTCCAGTTCACTGACTGGCCAGATTAAAAAGTGCCAAAGTCTGGAAAAAGATTTATTGACTTCATTGGCCAAGTGCATAAAACAAAAGAGTACTGTGGTCAAGATGGACCCATTTCAGTTCACTGTAATGTGAGCTTGGAAGGAGTAAAATCCTCATAATATTAAGCATTGTTTTGGAAATAATGAGATATGAAAGAGTTGTAGATATCTTCCAGACCATCAAAACATTCAGAACACAATGGCCAGCCATGGTACAAACAGAGAATGAGAATGGGTTTTTCTATTGAGCTGTGCTAGAGAAACTGGGCAGCTTTGATCAATATACAATGTAGAAATCCCTGACCCATTCTGGATTTTTACTATAGTCCTTTAATATCCATGGAGTCTCTTCTGCACCGTGCAGGACACTTGAGAAGTCCTTCTTAACTTCTAACTAACAACTACTTAGTGGGACTATAACACACATGCACAAAATTAAAACAAATCATTCCAGTGGAGTAAGATTTCACACTTTAATAACCTAACTTGAATCCTGACTGACAAGGCATCTGTGAGTTTTTATTTACTGATACCTCAAGGATTCAAAATCAAGGACAGAAGAAATCATAGTAATGAACAACCACCTTGTTCAGGATTGCTTGATAGGAGTGAGGAGAAATTGCCTGAGCGCGGCAAGATGTGTGCTGGTGTGGTGGCTCCTTACAATGAAATGGACTCTGCTTTGACATCACCCCTCCCGCCATACTGTTCATAAGATTTTAGGCAAAAGGCTGTGGAAATGTTTGAAAAGAGTGTTCCTGAACTAATTTTTTTAGTATTGTAAAGGTCTGCTGTGCTTCATTTTGAACTTTGTAAACTTTTTTTTCAACAAAATATATGATTCAATAAAGTGAATTTTAAAAAAGTTACATAATTCTTTATTTTTTATTTCCAGATTGTAGTTTTAAGCTGTAGAACTGTTATCTGTAATATATTGCTCTACAAATATCAAATAATTTGAAATTTTGCATATTTTATGCAATAATTTAATCTACAGTATGTCTGATCAGATATTATTTTTCACTTCTGTACAGTTTTGATTGGTAAGAGAGTATCCATTCTCTTAAAATAAAAAGAATTTTATTTTGGTTTGATTTTGGAATCAATAGGGAGGTGCAAATTATAAAGTTGCTGCTAACATATGTACATATATATCCACAGTGTATATATAGAGTGTCCACACAAAAAATATAGGCACAGCTATCAGTCAGTTCTTCCATGATTTCATTTTTTTAAATGTAGAAAAGCTATTGTAAACATTTTCTCCAATTCTTAATTTTATGACATATTTGTGTTTCCTAATATTATGAAACTTCATCTTTTTAAGGGAAATAAGAAGTGCACATTGGTGATTGTTAAACCTCACCCCCTAATTTCCTAATCCCTCTCCCCACACTCACCCAATCATATTCACAAATACTATTTTGTTGGCCAGGCTTCCAACAAAGTTCAATATTTCTAACATTCTAGTACAACAAAACATTATTAGGCAGAGTGCAGTGGCTCATGCCTGTAATCCCAGAACTTTGGGAGGTGAAGGCAGATGGATCACCTGAGGTCATGAGTTCAAGACCAGCCTGACTAACAAGGTGAAATCCCGTCTCTACTAAAAATACAAAAATTACCCAGGCATGTTGGCAGGCACCTGTAGTCTCAAGTACTCAGGAGGGGAGGCTGAGACAGGAGAATTGCTTGAAAACGGGAGGCAGAGGTTGCAGCGAGCTGAGATTGCGCCACTGCACTCCAGCTTGGGTGACAGAGTGAGAATCCCTCTCCACAAAAAAAGAAAAAAAGTTATTAAATATCTGATAAGTGTGGGAAGGTCAGTGAATATCCCTTTAGAAGGCAAGAATGTTGTAATACGTCAGCTATTAAGTTGTTTTAAAAGGTGTATTCAATGAAACATTGTCTGTAGTGTCTGCTATGAAATTTGCATTTATGATATGTACCACAGGCAAAGCAAAACTCATGTTACTCTGCTCAGTAAGAAACATTTTGTGGCAAACAGCATTCCTGGGAAGAGCTGTAATTTGTTTTTGTTTTTTTTTTTGGTTTGTTATTTGTTTAAATTTTGCATTTAGAGTGTCTTATAATTGATGTATATTTTAATAGCATTTATTTTTAGATTTTTGTTCATATTTTCATTAGTTTTTCATATCTGTTATTATTTTCTATTAAATCATTTTTTGTTTACCACAGAAAATGAAAAACAGTAAAAATTTAAATGGGCAAAAAATTTTAATATACGTTTATCCAAAGAAGATATACAAATGGCCAGTAAGCAGATGAAACGATGCTCAACACCATTAAACATTTGGAAAATGCAAATCAAAACTACAATGAAATACTATCATATACCCATTACCATGGCTACTACCAAAAAGTTATAAAATAACAAGTGTTGACAAGATAGTGTCAACACCCTTGTGCTTTGTTGTTGGGAATGTGAAATGGTACAGCTACTGTGGAGAACGGTTTGGTGGTTCCTCAAAAAATTAAAAATAGAATTATATTATCCAGTATTCTATTCTTGGTATATATTCGATATTCAAAAAATTGAAAAGAAAGTGTCAAGGAGATATTTGCACACTCGTATTCATAGGAGTGTTATTCACAACAGCTAAAATGTGGAGGCAACCCAAGCACTCATTTGTGGATGCAGGGATAAGCACAGTGCAGTATATACATGCAGTAGAATACTATGCAGCCTGAAAAAGGAAGGAAATTCTGACATGTGTTACAACATGGATGAGCCTTGAGGACATTATGCTAAGTGAAATAGGCCAGTTACAAAAAGATAAATATTATATGATTCTACTTATGTGAGGTCCTTAGTGTAGTCAATTACCACAGAGATAAAAATAAAATGGTTGTTTTCAGGGACTAGGGGAAGAGAGGAATGGAAAATTATTGTTTATTGGGTATAATGTTTCAGTTTTACAGGATGAAGAAAGTTCTGAAGATGAATAGTGGTAAAGGTGACACAAGATTTTGGTTGTATTTAATATCACTGAACTGTACACTTAAAAGTGGTTATGATAGTAAGATTTATGTTATATATATTTTATCATAATTAAAAGCAATCGAGGCAGTTGTCTAACAATCAGTTAAAGTCTTTAGAAATTTTCCTAAGGGATACAGCAAATGGATAAACCTTCATCAAGAAAATGTACTAAATCTCACTAAGAACGGCAAGAGTCTGTGGCATTTGAGCCATGACCCAATCCTTTACCATCCCCACTGCTCCCCAAGGTTCTCTATAACAGAAACTGCCCTGGGTATTCTACAACCTGCAAGTGAGACCTAGAAGATGGGGGCTCTCTCCCTTCACCATTGTCTACTCTTGGGCTATGGTTTCACTCTGGGTAGGGCAGGCTGTTAGGATTTCTAATGCCTTGTCACCCTGTGTTGCAGGTGTTCTATTTCATGCAGGCATAGCTAAAACAACCAGGTGCCTCCCTGCCTCTACCTTCCCACCAGCCCACTCAAAGAGTAGAAGCTCTACTTTACATAGAGCAATCTGAGAATAATCAGGTTCCAATGGCCCTTGCCTCAGAATGTTCATAGGGTGGTGGTTCCATGCTGGAAAGAATCAAACTGAGAAGACCAGAAGGTATGGTCTGGTCTTCTCAGTTTGACCACACCCCGTGATCATTCATAATGTGAAGGTATCACTTCAGGAAAATCCAGGCCCCCCACCCCTGCCCACCCCACGCTAGTTCCAGTGCAGTAGCTCTGAGATCTGCTAAGGGTAAAGGCAGGCCATAAGAATTGACAGGACTGAATTTATTTGAAAAGAGCATAGAGAACTGCATGCCTATAGGCATTGGATATGATACAGGTAAAATAGAGGAAACTATAGAAAGATTGCCAACAAGAGCCCTCCTGAAATCACACTTCATGCTGGGGTTTGGAAGGCTGTGAGTGTGTGCTAAGCTATACTCATTCCAAAACAATCAGATCAAGAAATCAAGAATCAGAAACATTTCTTAAGCATACACAGACCCATCAACACAGTGAAGTACACTGGCACAAAGAGATTAAACACAACTTACTACACAATGAGCTACTCTGTCCAAGGGATAATTCTCAGAATGCCAGGATTTAAAAAAAAATTATATTATTCCCTGGCAATCTCAAGGAAGGAATGGATATCTATGGTGGCTGTGCTGTGTGCCCTCTTAAAATCAACTAGAGAGGAAATTTGCTAGCAATTTATCCCTGGATTAAAATGAGGCAAAAATGTAAACTTCAATTGGATAGCACCTCCAAGATATCCAATAATAAAGGATTAAATCATATTTTCAAAAGGGGGCTTAATCTTGAGAATTGAAAACTCCTGGGGTACCAATCTTGTGGCGGAACTCTCATGATTTTAACCTCCTGTAGCCCCACCAGGTAGGTACTCACAATGAAAGTATGAGAATAATTTATCTTGTTTCAGGCAGGAATAATGAACAGTCACTGTTCTGAAATAAACTTGGGAAGGAAGTAACCATTTTGAAATATCTCTAGAGACTTCTCCATAACAAAGGCCTACACTATAGGACCTTTCTGACTTAGGAAAATGTCAGTTAAACAACTCCAAACTCCCCTAGTCTTCCTTTCTCACATAAGACGAGATTTTAAAAAGCTAAGAAATGCTCACAAAGGTCATAGCCCAATGACTCATAACCACTAAAAGAATGGGATTTAATCATAAGATTATAGAATGCTTCCCTCCCCATCACCTTACAACCAGATCAACAAGACTTCACTATACAAACAGTGAATTAGCTACAAGACCTGTAATACACAATCTCTAATTAAGTGCCTAATACACAGTCTCTAATTAAGAGAGAGTATCTAGGGAAACCCAAAGAAAAGAGGGGAGAAAAAATAACTAGCACAAAAAACTTTGAAGTCTCTAACATGTACAGCTACTAGGGTTGTTATGTTAAGGTTTCTAATTAATAACTTCATCCAGTTTACAGAAAACCACCATTAAGTATCTAGATCTATTTGACATTTATAGAATCTTTCATTCAATAAATGTCGTATACACATTCATCTCAAGCTTACATGGGACATACGGCTAGACAAAGTATATGTTGAGTCATGAAAGATATTAACAAGTAAAAATCAGCAAGATAAAGATAGCTAAAAACATCACCAAATATTTGGAGAATAAACAAGTACTGCAAATTAACACGTGAGTCAAATAAGAAGTCTCTGACAGTTTCTATGCCCAGAATGGTATTTCCTAGATTATCTTCCAGAGTTTTTATAGTTTGAGGTTTGACATTTAAGTCTTTAATTTATCTTCAGTTGATTTTTTGTATATGGTGTTAGGAAATGATCCAATTTCAATCTTTTGCATATGGATAACCAGTTATTCTAGCACCACTTACTGAATAATAAATCCTTTCCTGAATGCTTGTTTTTATCAGGTTTATCAAAGATCAGATAGTTGTTGATGTGTGGTCTCATTTATGGGTTCTCTATCCTGTTCCATTGGTCTATGTGTCTATTTTTGTACAAGTACCATGTTGTTTTGGTTACAGTAGTCCTGTAGCATAAAGTTAGGTAATGTGATGCCTCCAGCTTTGTTATTTTTGCTTAGGAATGCCTTGGCTATTTGGGCTACCTTTTGACTGGGTAAAGAAAATGTAGGTGGTACATGTATTTTGCAGGATTTGGGGGACTAGAGAGACCAGTAGGTAGAATAGGAGGACATTACTGAGTGCACTCACATCCAGTGGATTAACATCCAGCGACTGGTCCCAGAACAAAGACAGGACTTGACTCTTATACACACTTCAAAAAGGGGGTTGGCTAGTTTGAAACAAGCTTACAGTGGTGTGAAGCATAGTGGCATGAAAGCAAATGTACGGAGGAAGAACAAACACAGTTAATCAATCTGTGACAGGTTCATAACTCAGAGTTACATGTGACTCTTGCTATGCGGCCCAGGTGGCTATTATCTAGGCTTGCTCAAGTGCCTTGCACGGGCTTATTTCATAACCTTCACTATGGCACCTAGATGGCTGCAATCCAGGCCTGCTCAGGCATCTCATGACCTTCACTGTGCTGCTTAGATGAAAAACAGAATACTCGAAGTTACTAGTTACAGAAAACAGGAATCCATAAGCTCATAAGTTTACTTATGCCAAAGGAGAAAGGAAATTTGTTTTTATTTTTTGCATTTTTCTGCTTCATATAACACCCTGAAATACTATGCAGCCATAAAAAAGAATGAGATTATGTTCTTTGCAGCAACATAGATGGAGCTAGAGGCCATTATCCTTAGTAAACTAATGCAGGAAAGGCAAACCAAATACTGCATTTTCTTAATTTTAAGGGGAAGCTAAATAATAAAAAGCAATGGGCACAAAGACAGGAACAACAGATACTGGGACCTACTTGAGGGAGCAAAGTAGAAGGAGGGAGACAATCAGAAAAATAACTATCAGGTACTACATTTAGTAGCTAGGTGATGAAATAACCTGTACACTGAACCCCCATGACACGAGTTTACCTATGTAACAAACCTGCATGTGTACCCATGAACCTAAAATAAAGTTATTTTAAAAGTCTTGAAAATTTTTAAAATATTTTGAGCAAATAAGATGAAAATGCAACTTATCAAAATTTGTGAGATGTAGCAAAAACAGTGCTTAGAGGAAAATTTATAGCATGAAGTGCATATAGTAGGAAAGAAGAAAGATCTAAAATTGATCATTTGAACTTCATAAACTGGAGAAGAGCAATGGAAAACCAAAACAACAAGACAGAAATAATAAAAGTTAGAGGGAAAATCATTAACGTTTCGAACATGAAGTCAATAGGCCAAATCAACAAGACCAAAGCTGCTTCTTTAAAAAGTCCAACAAAGGGATAAACTTCTAGGCATATAAATCAAGACAAAACAAGAGAAGACATAAATTGCTAATATCAAAAATGAGAGATAATCCTGTGGATAGTTTAAGATTAATATGGGAATATTATGAACAGCTATACTCACACAAATTTGATAACCTACATAAAACTGACCCATTCCATGAAAGAGAGAAACTGGAAACTGGCACAAGGAGAGCTAGTTTATCTGAACAGCCTATATTAAAGAAATTGAATAAGAAATTGATAAATGTCCAAAAAAGTAAGCACTAAGCTCAGGTGATTTTAGTGGTGAATTCTACCCAATATTTAAGAAACAATACCAGTTCTGTACAATCCTTTTTAAAAGTGTGTACTCCAGTTGTTTAGGTATCTACAAAACAAAAGCATACAAAACACTTTCACATTTATTCTGTGAAAACAGCATTACTTTAATACCAAAACTGCATACAAATATTGAAAGATATCTGAACCACAGACAAACATATCTCATGAACAACGATGCAAAAAATTCTCAAAATATATTACCAAATCAAAGCCAACAATATATTTTAAAAATCTAAGTATGCAATACTGGTTCAGCATTTGAAAATCAATTAATATAATTCATCCAATCAACAAGCTAATTAAGATGATCATATTATATTAATAGAGAAAAACTCTTCAACAAATTATAACACCCTTAAACACCTAGTAATGGAGAGGGAGTTCTGCTTTCTGATAAATAATATCTACTAAAAACCTACAGCTAACATCGTAGTAAATGTTGTGCTTTCTGCCTAAGAACCTTCCTGCCAAAGATGCATCCCCTCTTAGCCATTCCTACTCACAATTTTATGGAAAGTCAAAACTAATACAGTAAGAAAATAATAGGTAATAAAAGGTAGAAAGTTTGGGGGGAAAATATTTGTGTTCACAGATGACATCATTTTCTGTGTAGAAAGTCATCAATAATCAACGAAGAAAACCTCTCAGAAGTAATAAGCAATTATAGCAAGGTTGCTAGATACAAGGTTAATATATAAAAGTCAATAGATTGCCTATATACCAGAAATTGATAATTGAAATAAGAAATTAAAAACAATACTATTGACATTACCAATAAACCAAATTATGTATAAATCTAACAAAATATGTACAGCACCTATATTAGGAAAATTGCAAAACTAAAGAAAATTTTAAAAGACCCAAGTAAATGAAGAGCTATTTCATGCTCATGTATATGTAAGAATACTCAATATTGTTAAGATGTAAATTCTCTGCTACTTGATCTCTAGATTCAACACAACTTGACTCCCAGTAACTTAACATGTAGATATCAACAAATTGATTATAATGTTTATAGAGAAAGGCAAAAGACCCTAAAATGGTCCACACACTACTGAAAAGGAAGAACAAATTTGGAATATTGACATTAGTTGATTTTGAGACTTACTGTGAAGTTACAGTAATAAAATGGTATCTTACCAATACCAATAGTGTGTGATATTGGCAAAATAATACCATTGGTAAAAAATAAATCAATCAGCAGGAAAGAATAGAAAGCCCAGAGATAGATCCACTCATACAAACATAGTCAACTGATCTTTGACAAAGAATCCAAGATATTTCAATAAATAAAGGATAGTTGATGGAACAATTTGACATCCTTATACAAAGAAAAGAACTTAGACACTTACCTTGTAACTTTCACAAAATAAATAAATAAATAAAAACTCGAAAGAGGTCATAGACCTAAATGTTAAAGGTGAAACTATAAAATCTGTGAAACATAACATAAAAGAAAATCTAGGTGTATTAGAAAATTTCTCCTCTGTGAAAGACACTGTTAAGAGAATGAGAAAATAAACTACTGACAGATAAAATATTTGCAAAAACGTGATAAAGGACTGGTATCCGGCCCGGCGTGGTGGCTCATGCCTGTAATCCCAGCACTTTGGGAGTCCAAAGCGGGCGGATCATGAGGTCAGGAGATTGAAACCATCCTGGCTAACATGGTGAAACCCTGTCTCTACTAAAAATACAAAAAATTAGCTGGGCGTTGTAGCAGGCACCTGTAGTTCCAGCTACTTGGGAGGCTGAGGCAGGAGAATGGCATGAACCTGGGAAGTGAAGTGTGCAGTAAGCCAAGATAGCACCACTGCATTCCAGCCTGGGTGACAGAGCAAGACTCTGTCAAAAAAAAAATAAATAAAATAAAATAAAATAAAATAAAATAAAAGGACTGATATCCAATATATGCAAAACTCTTAAACATAAAAAAAAACTCAATCCAATTTTAAAAAAGAAAAAAAATTGAGCGGATATCTTACAAAAGAAGATACACTGATGGTGAATGGCATATAAAAAAATACTCAACATCATATGTCGTTAGGGAACTGCAAATTAAAACAATATCAACAGCAAAATGTTACCTATTAGAAAAGCTAAAACCCAAAACACTGACAACACCAAATGCTGGTGAGGATGTAGGGCAACAGGACCTGTCATTCATTGCTGATGGGAATGCAAAATGGTATAGTCACTTTGAAAAAATTTGGCACTATTTTACAAAATTAAACAAGCTCTTACCATATGATCCAGCTATTGTGCTTCTTCAGATATACCTAAATAAATTGAAAATTTTGGCCACACAAAACCAGCACATGTCTATAGCAGCCTTATTCATAATTACCAGAACTTGGAATCAACCAAATTGTCCATAAGTAGGTGAATTTATAAGCAAACTGTGCTGTTCAGTAATAAAAAGAAATAAGACATGAAGGATTAAAAAAAAAGAGAAATCATAAAAGCAAATTTCTAAGTGAAAGAAGCCAATATGAAAAAGCTACTTACTGTATGTTTTCAACATTCTTGAAAAGGCAAAACAGTACAGAAATAAGATGGGTGGTTCCTAGGATTTTGGAGATAGGAAGGGAAGGACATAGATAAAGCATAGCGTACTTTTAAGGTAGTGAAACTAATTCTTTATAATACATCAGAAAGATGAATTGAACATCATCAACATTAAAAATATTTGGGTTTCAAAGAACACCATCAAAAAAGTAAAGACAACCCACAGAATGAGAGTAAATATTTGCAATCATTTATCTAATCAAGTTGTATCAAGAATCTACAACTCTCTAATAATTGAACAGTAATGAGACAACTCAATTGTTAAAATGGGTAAAAGATTTGGAAATGTAAAACTGTGCAGCTGCTTTGGCAAACAGTTGGCAGTTTTTCAAAATGTTAAAGGTATAGTTACCCCAGCCTGGCCAACATGGTGAAACCCCGTCTGTCTTAAAAATATAAAAATTAGCTGGGTGTGGTGGCAGGCGCCTGTAATCCCAGCTACTTAGGAGGCTGAGACAGGAGAATCATTTGTACCCGGGAGGTGGAGGTTGCATTGAGCCGAGATTGTAGCATTGCACTCCAGCCTGGGTTTCAGGGCGAGACTCCATCTCAAAAAAAAAAAAAAAAAAAAAAAAAGTATAGTTACCATAAAACCTAGCAATTTTACTACGTATATAGCCAAGACACACAAAAACATAACAAAAGCATATATTCATACAAAAACTTACACATCCTTATGAAAAATTCTCATAGTATCATTTTTTATAATAGCCAAAATGCAGACTAAAATATTCACCAACAGAAAAATAAGTAAATGCAATGTGGTATATTTATACAATATAATATTTAGCCGTAACAATGAATGAGGTTCTGATACACGCTACAACATGGACAAATCTTGAAAGCATTAGAAAGCATTACACTACGTGAAAGAAGCCAGATACAAAGAACACATACATATAATTGTATTTATATGAAATCTTCAGAATAGGGAAATCAGTAGAGACAAAAAGATTAGTGTTTATTTAGATCTGAGAAGTAGATTGGGTGGAAATAAGGATTGAATTCTAATATGTATGAGCTTTCTTTTTGAGTAAAAAAAAAAATTCTAAGATTAGGTTGAGGTGATGTTTACAAAACCCTGTGAATTTACTAAAACTCATTGACTTACACACTTTAAATGGGTGAATTTTATGGTACATAAATTACAACTTGATAAAGCTATTAAAAAGCGATTAATTCAAACATTTGTAGCTAATTTTTATAAAATTTTTCACAAATCCATCAGTTTTCCAAGTATTTTAAAATAATTATTTAATCTGTATAATAATTTATGTGAGATAGTTACTAATATCGTCCTTAATTTATAGGCCAGGACACTGAAGCTTATAACACTTATGTAACTTGCTGAAAGTAACATAGCATTTATGTGTTCAGGCTGGAATCTGTACCCAGGCAGTCTGGCTCCAAATGACTTGCCTTAAACCACATACTTCTGCTATATTATATTGCTCAGAATTTACATTCCTATTATGTTCCTATTACTCTTACTAAAATCATGTAGTTATAGCAAGATTTCTAGGGAAGGTGTTTTCTTCCAACCAAAGCTAAATAGGACAAGGACTAATGTTTCTACACTGTCGTATGGGCCTTCAGGCCTTTGCCATTGCCTAAAATGGTATTCCTCTTCCTACTGTGGTTTAAATCCCACTCATTTTTCAAGGCCAAATCCCAAGTAATCTCTGGGAAGTTTTCTCTAACTCTCCAGGCCAATGTGGTTGTTCCGTTTCTTGTCCCATTACATTCTTTACATGTCTATAGTATACCTCTTTTCCCAATATGTTATAATTATTTGTTTTCATAGCTGTCTTTTCCATTAGATTGAAGTTCCCAAGAGCAGGGAACACGATATTAATATTTGCAACCTTCAGTATTGCTGCTCGGAAAACAGAAGGCACTCAAAAAACAATGAATAAAAAGGAGATGGAGGCTATAGAATAAATAATATAATGGGTGTACCTTCCCTTACCCTTACAGAACTTAGGATGCAATTAGGAAACCCAAACTCTCACCACATTGAATAGTGAATAACTCATGCAAGAGAATGTCTACGTGAGATTAATAAGCAGTGGAATTTTGACTAGGAGCATTTACATGACATTTCTAAGCTCTCCAATATACATTTAACTCATAGAGTTTGTTTCTGGACAA
Organism: Pan paniscus; assembly: GCF_029289425.2. NCBI lineage: Eukaryota > Metazoa > Chordata > Mammalia > Primates > Hominidae > Pan > Pan paniscus. Next base: position 112,956,970 of record NC_073253.2, on the reverse strand, counting down.
TTGTGTGACTTTGCTAATAATTAAATATCACCTTCTTCCATTCCACGTTCACTGTGCAGCCAGGTGTCGAAGTTTTCTGTATTAAATAGCAAAGGCCATCTCAAGCTTGTCATTATATCTCTGAGCAAAGGTCAAGAATCTAAAGGACTTTTGATTTGCCAGTTCTATTTTAAAAGAATGTTAATCAAATGTAGGTCGAGCATGCCAGAGTTTGATCCCATTGGCATAGAGTTTGAAAATGAATATTCCAGACGGTGCCTGGTTTAACATTTTGAACTGAAGTCTGCTGGTCTGGGAATGTCATTATTTCTGTTAAAAAATAAATAAATAAATAATAAAAAAAAAGATTTACCTGTGTGACTTTTCAATCAGTAAGTTATTTTTAAAATAAATCTAAAAGGGAAAATATTGTTTCTGCCAGGATGAACACAACATTTTCTTCTTTTATAGTGTGTAACTGAAAGATCTGCCAAATATAAATCCTTCTTTCCAACAGTAATGAGAATGTATGACTCAGATATAGTCAAACATTCCTTTTCAGTATTGCAACCATGTATCTCTACGTTAACTCTCAAGCTGCTTGGCTATCAGTTGGTGTAAGCAATCAGTCAATTGCTAAATGATCTGAATCTGCCCCATGGCATCAGAGTTGCCTGAAAGTCATTGCATTCTCCAGGTGTCCAATGTACTCTAGAGATATAATTTGTATGGTGAGACTTCATTTCTCCAAAGGCAAGTATGATTCAATCAACGAAGAAAAAAAAAGCATGAGTGGATTTGAACCATGAATCTCACTGGATTAATACCTCTGTGAACATACAAAGCAGGCATTTTACTTTCCCTCAAAGTCTACGCTGTATTTTGAGGGCCCATGGTAAATTTGACTCTGAGAGAAATTACAAAATTAAAGCAGGAGTGCTGCGGTAAAGGACTTTCCTCCTCAGCCAAAGCTAAGTCTAGGTAATGGTTATGTAGGCCAGGGACACGCTAAAGATTTGAGGTTTGTTTCAGCCCCTATAAGTATATACATCAGGAATCAGACTATCCCAGAGCAATGCTATAATAATACAGGACGTGTTGTTGAAAGTCTGCCCATTCAGGGAGAAAATTTTTGCAATCTACTCATCTGACAAAGGGCTCATATCCAGAATCTACAATGAACTCAAACAAATTTACAAGAAAAAAACAAACAACCCCATCAACAAGTGGGCGAAGGATATGAGCAGACACTTCTCAAAAGAAGACATTTATGCAGCCAAAAGACACATGAAAAAATGCTCATCATCACTGGCCATCAGAGGAATGCAAATCAAAACCACAATGAGATACCATCTCACACCAGTTAGAATGGCGATCATTAAAAAGGTCAGGAAAAAACAGGTGCTGGAGAGGATGTGGAGAAATAGGAACACTTTTACACTGTTGGTGGGACTATAAACTAGTTCAACCATTGTGGAAGACAGTGTGGTGATTCCTCAGGGATCTAGAACTAGAAATACCATTTGACCCAGCCATCCCATTACTGGGTATATACCCAAAGTATTATAAGTCATGCTGCTATAGAGACACATGCACACGTATGTTTATTGCAGCACTATTCACAATAGCAAAGACTTGGAACCAACCCAAATGTCCAACAACGATAGACTGGATTAAGAAAATGTGGCACATATGCATCATGGAATACTATGCAGCCATAAAAAAGGATGAGTTCATGTCCTTTGTAGGGACATGGATGAAGCTGGAAACCATCATTCTCAGCAAACTATTGCAAGGACAAAAAACCAAACACCGCATGTTCTCACTCATGGGTGGGAATTGAACAATGAGAACACATGGACACAGGAAGGGGAACATCACACACCGGGGCCTGTTGTGGGGTGGGGGGAGGAGGGAGGGATAGCATTAGGAGATATACCTAATGTTAAATGACGAGTTAATGGGTGCAGCACACCAACATGGCACCTGTATACATACGTAACTAACCTGCACGTTGTGCACATGAACCCTAAAACTTAAAGTATAATAAATAAAAAAAAAAAGTCTGCCCATACAGTTTGAAGTCTTTGGATGCATGTGTGGATGCCCTGTGAGTGTTGTAATGCTCTTCGTCACAGAATCTTTTCTGATGATGCCTTTTAAAAAATGTTAAAATTACAATGAAAGAGATGAGAATTTACTTAAATTTTGAAAAATATGTGCAAATGGACCCTGCCAGGAAATCCCAGGCAGTTTAGAGTGGTCCAGTTTGGGTTACATTTTAAATGTTTGGTTCTCAAATTGAAAGCTTTCCATTTTATCGTGAAGTAGATACTCTGGAGATTCCCAAAAAGAAATGCACTAAACTTCTGTTCTTGTGTGGGCTCCACACCCCTGCTTACATCATTCTTCATATGCATATTATTTAATAATGGGATATGAAATGAAAATGTGAGGTTCTTAAAAACACATTGCTCATACTAGCAATATCAGCCATTTCCTACCAACAAATTTTATATGTTTAATTAAACACATATCTACTGATTGTCTACTACATAGTAGACACTCTGGTAAGTGTTAAGGAAATAAAGAACATTAATATTATTTTTGCCTTAAAGGACAGTCTGTGTTATACTGTTTTTGATTCTTTCAACTTTGAAGTGTGATAATTCTATACTTCTTATGATAGCCCATAAGTGCTTCATAATCTGCCCTGCCAAGTTTTCTGTTTCGTTACATGGCAAAATTATCCTCATTCCTTGTGCTCTATTTACATGGACTCTATTTCCCTCCCTCAAAAATACAAGCCCCGATTTTTCCCTCATTGTGTACTTGCTTAACCCTCTATTTGGAAACATTCTTCCCCTAAATTGCTGATGGTTAGATTCTTATCTTTTAGATTGTCTTTCAATTTGCCTCCTTAAAGAGTCCTTCCTTGATCGTTTTGTGAAATATGATCTCTCCCAAACACTATCATATTTTTCTGTATTCTTCACTGGAAATACCACTTTTGAAATTCACTTATTTTTTTTCTTGTTTTCTATGAATCTCCTACTACTGGTTTCTAAGCTCCTTGAGGGGAGGAATATTACCAATCTTATTTATGAATTGATTTTCTAGAACAGCACCCAGAAGAGGAAAAAAAAGTACATATGCTTAATAAAAACTTGACAAATTGATACATAAAGAAAGAAGTGGGATGAGGTCTAGGCAGATTTTTTTTAAATTGTGGTTTCTTAAATGGTATGTGCCTAGATTACTTTGAATCATAAATAATCTTCAAGAGCTTCTTTAACATGCTCATGTATCATTTATCCAAGACCAAAGATCCTTGTAGGATCAGGAATAGCACACAACACTAAATTTTAAGGGAGCAGTGTTTTAGAGGTGTATCCTTTCTACAATATATAAGCATGCAACTCTCATCAAAAGAAGAAAAGGAAATGAGCAAAAATCTAGGTCTTCTGCCATTCTGCTCACACTTTTAGAGAACTGATGTTCAGAATTTATGCCTGTCATGGTATGATACCGAAAACCCAGCTAGATATAGAACACCAGGTATCACCTTGTATCAGATAATCTTGATTATTACACCGAACTAAAACCTCTGATTTTCATCTCCGTCAATGTATAATCTCACTTTATTTTACTTTAGTCATTGATAAAAGGAGGGACTTTTTAAAAGATAGCCTATAAGATAATTTTTAATTCTATATTTTTAGCATTAATTTCTGAAAAAGCATCATTTGGCAATGAGACATCTTACCAGCCTTTGTGTTCCTATAGCTTGGAATGCTAAATCAGCATCCAAACAAGTTTTCTTCCTTCTCCTCAAATAAAATTAGATAAGTGAATATGTTGTCTTGTAACCTCTGGCTACAAATATATTTCCTGATGGTTTTTAGGTTCTTAGCAAATGTATATTGTTTTTTGTTTCTTTTTTAAGTGTAGGAAATATGTCTAAACAATATATCCAGACTTGTTCTCCTTTGTAATTGTATCTTTTTTTCCTGAAGTTGAGGGATTACAGACACACTGATATTGTGCAGAATGGTAGTGTTGAAATTGAGAGTTACTTTGGTTGCTTGGTTCATGGTTATTTCTCCACTGGAGAGTAAAAGGAGGGGCTTCCAAAGATTCCACTTCTGGGTAGATATGAAGTAATTATGTAACACACATGAATCTCCTTAGTAATGGATAGACTATCATTAATGAAGGCAAGTTTAAATGTTTTAAATCCTAAGGCATTGGCCTTGGATTAATTTTTCAAACATCAGAACTTGGATGTTTATTCTTCTACATTGGCCATGAGAAGCTTTCTTTTTGCAAACTAGACTGATGGAAAGTTTCAGTTTTTACAGTCACTTTCTAAGTTACACATATGCAAAAATAATCAGAGAGTAGGGACAGCACTTTCCTTTCATCCCTGTGTAACTGAAAAACAGTAATGCAAGTGTGGCTCACGTACCATGAAACTTTCATCTTTTGCTGCAGCCCAATAGATCAAAAGGATAATGTTACAGAAAGATGTGAATGAATAGAAACAGGCTGCCAAATGGTGGGTTTACCCTCTTTTTCTTCTCTTTTTTGTGAAGTTGCATTTTTAAAAGGAAAATAATACATGTTTTAAACCACCATCAGTAAAAGAAAAGACATTTCATAAATATATAAAACTGGGACGATATTACCGGTAAAATTAAAACAATTAACATTTATGAACTAAGGGGATAATACCCATTTTAATATTTAACCTTAATTACAAGTTAAAAAGTTGTATCCTTCAATTATTATTTTATTTTAATATCATAAAGTATATTTTTGATAGAAATATTTTTTCAGCTCCCCCTGTAGCTCCCATATTACATTAAGAAATGTAAGATCACCAAAAAGAATAGGCTCATTCAATATCAGAAAGAGTAACAGATGCATTTTAATAAATTGGATATTCCTACTTCCATGTTTGACTTCTTTTGAGCCTATAAAATGGCATACCCACTGTAACATAGTAAATTGATACCATGTACAATTGAGCAAAATATGGTGGTACCTGAATTTTAAAAAACGAATATCTATGAAAATAAGACATGGAGATAAAAAAATAAGCTATTAATTTATTCTTTAAAACTAAAGATGAATTCTTCATTTATTATGAAGGTAATTGATCCATGGGCAGTTTTGGAAAGTCTAGCGGTATATTTTGTAACAGAACAGTGTACATTTTTACATGCATGTCAATCACTACTAAAATGATATAATGATAACCCTTAATGTCATGCTATTGAAATCATTGCCACTAATTCATTAAACAGCATTTTATGGACATGACAGTTTTAAGAAATTAGATGTTTCAAATAATGTCTTTAAAAGCAACTGACTACCATATATCGTTTGATTCTAACATGTTTATTTTTATGCATTCAATACAAATATTTAAAAAATCTAAATGCTCACTAACTGTACAACAAAATCCATGCTCTCCTTAGTACACTGGGCACATAGCTGGATATTTCTCAGCCTTGCTTGCAATTAGGTGTGCTCATTTGCAGGGAGAGCTGTCATTTCCAGGCCTAATGCAAAGAAAATTCTCATTTGCATTCTTCCATTCTGGCTGGAAGAAAGAAGACCCAATAACTTTGGAAGTTAAGTTTTGAAGACGGCAGTGGTTCTGCCAGTCTGAGTCCCAACTTGACTACATGGAAGAGGGTCCTGCCACCACCTTGTCTTCCTGCCTAATTCAATTATACGAGCATGAAATCGACTTCTATTGTATTCAGACCATTATACACATTATTGTATTTCATCTGCTGTAATACACCAATACTCTTAAATAAAAAAATTACTGACCATAATATATTTTGGAGGAGTTAGGATACTCCTTATATACTTTACCAAAATGCTACTTCACACTTTTTCCTCCCACAAATCACGCACTTCCTTATCTATCCTTTCCCTACGATGGTGTTCTTACCTCATACTTTCTGGAAAATGAAGAAATAGACAGAAATGCCCTTATTTTCACTCTATGTTAATTTGCCTCTATCCCCATATTTCTACTCATACTTTCTCTTTTCCTTCCTGCTTCATTAAAAAATAAAAATAAAAAGTAAAAGAAGCAATTAGATTGTCTGGATAAAGCCTTAATAAAAGCTATTCCTTTGGGCTTCAGAATTTACACTTTATTTAACTGTCTAACTCTGATCCTCTGGAAACTTGATAAAAATAATATATTAACCATGTTATCAGGCAACATTGCTTAGAATGCAATGACTCCTGATAAACTACATCTGGATTGGATGTAGCTTTGGCCTATTCTGAGTGTAATGGCTGGTAAGTTTTTCATGCAACTCTGGAAGTTATGCTATGGGTCATGGGTCTTTTCAGCCAAAGTGACTCTTGCACCTCCTAACACGGACTTACCTCCTAGCCCTCCAGTTGTGATCTGGGATAACAGTAGCTACTGGATGTGAACTGCCATGTGAGCTGCTGCAAGGACTCTTTTTGAAGGAATGCCTGATGCTGCCCTCCTTCCAAGCTGTGTTTCCTGCTTATACCATTCTGAGTAGCTTGGTACAAGTGTGGCCTATGTGTTGTGAAGCTGAATGTTTAGTTGAAACCAAGGAGATCCCCTAATGGGCTTTGCATATCTCTGATCCAATCCCCACCCTCAGTTCCATTAGCCAAGAAACCAACCTTCCTATACTTCAGCAGAACTCTGGAGGTTTGTTCTCTCCAGAGGGTAAAATAGAGAGCCTCTGGAGTAGGAAAAATTAGGCATAGTTGTGGATAGGGATACTCTACTGAAAATGAGGGAGGTGAAGGTGGCATTAAGTGGATATTTACATACCAATTCCTGAGGCTCCTGAACCCTCCTCTTTTGCCAGTTGGCTTACAGAATGCTAGCAGGAACGTTGACACATTCTTCTCTAGTGAATTAGACCTTACAAGGAAAAGGCACAAAGTGATGGGCATCTTATGTCTACTGAAGGAAAAGCACAGGCAGTGCACTCATTAGTGAAATTCAGTCAGTAAGTCCATGGGATTTCAATTATCTATTCAGTGTTATACAGTATAATATGAGTAGAAATTTATGGATTATTCACTATCTGAAAAAAGCCTATAATAAAAAATCAAAGACCAAAATAAGTGAAGAACAATATTTGAGAAATTCCTAGCATAAAATTTACAATGACAAGCACATACATACACACACACACACACACACACACACTTGAAACAAAAGCAACATAAAACATATTATGAAAATCTAACAATTTTTCAAATAAACTATTAATGTCTTTAGATAAATAAGAGAATATATTGCATCCATGAAGCAAGAACATACATATATACACACAAAGAAATTTCAGAATATATGTAATTATACATAAATATATATATATAAATGTGTGTGTATATCTAGATATCTATCTATCTATCTATCTATAAAGGACACTCAGTGATCCAAAAGGAGCTTTTGAATATTTTGTAAACAAGTGATAACAGAAAGGAAAACTCATAGAATGCTGACAAACTTAGTAAAAAAAAAAATCCCATTAAGTAGAGCCAAAAAAAACATACATGGAAAAATATATGAGAAAATCTTACAAAAATTAAACAAATAATTGGAAAAGTTCAACATCTGAATACAAGAAGTTCCAGAAAGAATGACAAGAGTAAAACAAATAGAGAAAATCATTTATGAAACAATTCAAAATTATTTCATGAACTAAAGAACTTTAATTATCATATTGAAAGGCCTTATAATTACCTACACACATGGCTAAAATAAATCCTACAAAGTCAAATCACTATGAAATTTCAGAGAACTAAGGATCTTTTACAAACTTCCACAGGGGCTAGAGAGGGGAGACGATTTAGATTTCCACAGGAATTAGGCTATCAGAATGGCTTGGGCCTTTTGAATAACAAATTCTGAAACTAGAAAGTAGTGAGCCAATGCCGTCAAAATTCTGAAGAGAAATTATTTCCAACAGAGTACAGTTTGCCTAGCCAAAATATCATCATGCAAGAAAACCTCCCATAATCCCACGTATATTTTTTCAGGAAGTTATCATAGGCTATTATCTCCCACAATGAGAGAATAAACCAAGAAAGGAAGAAGATGTGGGAGACAAGATACAAGAGACACAATACAAACAAGAGACAAAGGATATTTTCCCCAGATGATGGTGAATAGAGATCCTATGTAGTAATAATAATAATATGAGTTAATGTAAATATTGCATGTTGATCTAACCTAATTTACAATATTTAGCAGGTATAGGATTATGAAAAGGACACATGTGTGTGCTGGCAATTAAGAAGGGATGAAAGAGAAAATCCTCATCCACAGTGGGCGGTCAATAGATAATGCTTAAAATAGAAAAACAAACACTATTTTTAGCTTATATGGCCAAAAAAGTGAGAGTGGGAAATGAGAGATGAGGGGTCATTGTTGAATTTAAAACAAACCTTGTTTAATTATTTGGCTCTTTTTGCACTTCTTGTGCAATCATGTAGATGACAAAAATAGGAATTAAATAAAGATTAATATATTTTAAATATTATACTGTTACAAGAGCATAAATAAAAATTTTACTTTATAAACATTTGATGAAAACTTTTGTAATGAGAGATACATATATTCTACTACGTTTTAAAATTGAAAACAAAGTGGCAGTCTAATGAGAAATATTAACAGGGAGATATTCTGAGAAACACATCTATAATTGTCTCATTTACATATTCTCCACTTCTGTTTTCCTTCTTATTCTTTTTAAGACCATTTCTGAGTTATTTTGTCCCATTAACCTTGTACTTTCTCTATCTCAATCAATTTCTACCATTCACTTTCCTTTTCAGCTTAGAATCTGTGGTATATCCTTCAACAATATTTTCTTTCCAATATTTCCAGTTCTCTCACGTCATTTTCCTCTTATGACAGTCTCCTTGAAAAATGGCAACATTCAATAAATTCAATATATCATGGAGAAATAAAAATCACATACTTCTTTGTAATTATATTGTCAAAATATTTCCACATTCAAGTATTCCAAATGTGAGCTGAGTAATGGATAAATTCTATGATTAGAAGTATACTTCTCTTTCTAAATGAATTAAATTTTCAATATTGAAGCGATTGGCTACTTTTTAGGTGGAAATAAATTCCAATTATGTAAAAATCATTTATTTTGCTTGGAAATATTTAGATGTATAATTTAAATTAGAATACTCCAGACAAATTCTGGTAACTGAAGGTAACAAACTCAATTCTACGTTTGTTAACATTTTACCTAACTTAAATTTACATGTAGAAAGTAAACACTGTACTTATTGTAGGAATGGTGTTCCTAAAAGAACATTTATAATATGGAATGTATTATGTAACTATGTATAAAAATAATTGATGATTTGACCTACAGAATGCATGCAAATTTGATGCTAAATTTTTATATAAATAATATGATTTTGAGTAACTAAATTCCCATCTTAAAAGTTCCTTAGCTAAATAGAATGAATTAAGGTAGAGTATAACTGTAAAAGAGAATGGAGAAAAAATTGCACAGAAATTCTAGAAGAAGATAAGAATCTAATGCTTTTTATTCAGAAGAGAGACATCTGATTTAGGAATACACACACACAGATATGCACGCACCTATGTGTGTGTATAAGTGTATATATGTGTATATGTATTATGCATATCTATAGCTATTTCTATATATATTTGTGTATGTTTCATGAAATGTCAATTCTAATATTCTATGTTAAAAATAAATTTTATTTCTTTAAATAGTTTTCAAGTAGAATAAGAGTATATTTCTTTGGAATCTAGAATAATAGATAGAAGAAAAAAAACCACAGTATTTTACAGATCCATTCTTCAAGACACAAAGTCTATGTCTCTACCCCTTGAATCTCTCTTTGCCCATGTTACCTTAATTTTTTAATAAGATATTAGCAAATGTGATGCAAGCAGTGTTTTAAAACGTACTATAACACCTTGGGGCTTGCCCTTTCTTGCTACTAGGATCCCTGAGACCATCATGGGCAGAAGCCAAGACAAGCCTTCCACGGGTGAGAAATCTTGTGGAAAGAGCTCCAGACATTCATAAACTCTCAACCATTCTGAGCTAAGAACTCAGAACATAAGAATGATCCAGAAAATCCACAGAATTTTGAAAAATAATAAACGTATGTTGCTTTAAGCTGCTAGGTGTTAGAGTGATTTGTTTTACAGCAACAGCTAAGGCATAAAATGATACTGGAAGTAGGTGGTATTGAACACAAATCTAAAATGCATGGCACTGAATTTCAGACCATGGAACAGGAAAAGACTGGAAAATTGTGAATAAAGCATTAATAAAGTCTAGAAAAATGGGTAGTAAACTGTTAGTGAAGCCTGGAAAAAAATGGCATGAAAATTTCTAAAGAATCCAAAAAAAAATAGCAACTCATGATACAGCAGCAAAACAAATTAGAAAAACTGTTGCTTGTGATAATTTGGAAAACTGAGAGTGTACCTAGTGAACTTTTGGATTTTGGCTAAGGAAATCTGCAACTAGAATGTTGAAAGTGTCAGCGGATGTTTATGGCTGTGAATAATAAAATTGAGGAAGATGTCAATGAGCTACAGAAGGAACTATTCAACTTGCAGCAGAATTTAGAAGCCAGGACTTGCATGGTTGGAACATAAAATGGTCTCTCTATCTTACAAAAATAATTCTATTAAAATGTGAAACAAGGTGCAGAGCCAAAAGTGAAGTCAAGGAAGTGACTATAAGATCTGTTGTTAGAGTTCTCTTGAAGACATAGCTGGATTAAAGGTCTAGGAACCTAAGAGTATTGTGTCATGCCAGTTTGACCCATGGCACCAAATAGAGGCTGGTCTTTAAAAATAAAACAAACCAACAAAAGGAATGTGGCTTTCAGGCCATGGAGTGAACCTGAATCAGATCAATAGGTAACCAGTCTTAGACTAAAAGGAACAAAGATAATTTATATTTAAAAGAAGACCAGTGGCCTTTGCATTTGCTACTGTAAGAAGCAAGGTGAAAATTACTCAGCTGCAAATAGGAACCATTTCTTGTGGAAAAAGAAGGATGTCTCAATGAGCAGAGTGAAAAACCGAGAGTGGAGCCAAAAGCCATATGGAAATGCAGTGTTAGAGAGTAAATCATGAAGACCAGAACTGGGCCCTAATCAGAAATCATCTTTTGCCCCGCACATAGTGAGACCTGCTAATATGAGCCTGGCTGGATTTCAGAATTGCTAGAATCAGTCACAGATTCATAAATCAGTGACTGCCACGCCCTTCCTTTTCTTCATCTTTTTTAGTAGGAGTGTCTGTTGCAGTTACTCAGTCCCTGTCCAACATTCTATGTGGGACAAATAGAAAGTAGATAACTTGTATTTTTAGTTCACAGGTTTCTGAATCAAGAAGAACTCCATGCAAGGGGCCTCATCTGCATTAAGACCTGATGACAACATTGGATAAGACTTTGAGGGATCCTGAGATGGGTATAAGCATATTTTACCTGTGGATGGAGTATCACTAATTGTAGTCAGAAAGCAAAATGTATTCAATTGAAAAGATGCTCTCAATATTTCACAGCCCCTCCCAGCAAGTGAAGTCTATGCCTCCATCCCTTGAATTTTAGCTTCACCTCATGACTTGCCTTGACAATGGGATATAAGAAAACACTATGCAAGAAGATGATTAAAAAACAGCTTCCACACTGACACCTCCCCTCTTTTGCTGCTGGGAACTCTGGAATCACCCTGTGAAGAATCCCATTTTTATGAGTTTAGTTCCACTAACACTGGGCATATGTAAGTCAGAACAATATGACTTTGAAAAAATAAGGATTTTTGAAAGGAAAAAACCTCTTAGAAAACTAGATAAAGACAACTTTTTAAAAAACCTGATAAAGAGTCTCTACAAAAAAAATATTCTCAATGGGAAATGTTGAAAGATTTCCCTTTAAATCAGGAAAAAGACAAGGGCTCTACTATCAATATTCATATTCAGCATTTTACTGAAAATTCCAGCCAGTTCAGTAAGACTAGAAAAAAAATAAAAATAGAAGAATGAAAAATGAATCCAGTATATCTTCCTGAGGATGAGGGATCACAGAGAGAGAGGTCCCAGCTCCAAGATGACAGAGCAGTCTCAGTTGAGGTCTCAGTCCTATAAGTGAGACCATACTATTCCACTCAGCCCTAGCTGACCCAGTGTAGATATCCTAATGAATTCTGAGCAATATTTAATATTTATTATTTTAAGCCATTAAATTTTAAGGTGGTGTGTTATTCAGCAAAAGACAAATAAGTAATAACCTATAGTCTTTACAAAGTAATTATAATCATAATTAGTCTTAGTTTTCAGTGTCTTCATTACCGAATTAATAATATAGCTTCTCAAGATTACTAACTCATTAATTATTTGCTTACTTTATAACTGGAAATTTTTAATCTTGTTTTTTTCTCACTGCTTACAACTAACATAAATTATCACAGAGTTGGTGGTATCTAGCTGGAATGAGGGGGATTATTTCTCTAAATACTTCCTACTTATTTAGGCCTGGAAGTACTTCCTGTTAGGAAGAGATCAGAGCCAGGAGGTGTGCTGTGGTGCATTTTACACAGAGTCCAGAGGTCCTGGTTCTTAATTTCTTGGCTTCAGAAAGCAAGGCATGGCACAAATGACACTTAGCAACTTTGCAGGCTAGAGACAGCTGCTACTGGTGCCAGACTATTCTTAAAGAATGAATACTTATTTTTAAGAATAGTTGCCTAATCTCTTGCTACTCAAAGTGTGGTTCCCAGACCAGCAACATTGGCATCGCCTGGGAGCTTGTTACAACTGCAGAATTTCAGACTCCACCATGGACCTACTGAATCCTAATCTGTACATTAGCAAGATCCCCAGATGATTGTATGCACATAAAAGCTTGGGAAACATTGGCCTATACCTTGTTCAAAAGTAATAGGTTATTATACAAAACATTCCCTTAAAATCATCCAAAGCTACTAATTGAGGTTTTGTGGTCCCCCAAATCGAGCCCTTCTTATGTTGCCAGCAATCATATGAAATAAATGTGTTCTGTGCACCACCTGGTTTGACAACTGCAAACTTATTAGGTTAAATCATATGAAGTTGCTCAGGTTCTATTGTTTGTAACTAAGAAAAATAGTAATTTTTTTTGAGAAGCATGATGCAGTATAGAGAACACAGGCCTTGGAGCCATACTAGTCCACGTTAAAGCCCTAATTTTTTGACCTTATAGTACCATGACCTTGGGAAAGATTACTGTGTCTCCTTGCACCTCAGTTTTGTCTCATTTGGAAAATATGGATAATAACAGTTTATTCATATTGTTACCAAGTAGATTCAATAAGAAAATATATGTAATTATGCTTAAGGTAATGAGTGGTTCATGGTAGACCCTACATATATGTATGGTTTCTGTGTGACTATGCTTTGCTGCCAAAGTGAAATAGACAATTAAGACAATTAAATGAATAAAAAAAATGACTGTTTGGGAATTCTAAGTTGCTGTTCTAAAGGTTTTAAGAGGGGAACTGATATTTTGGATTCTCAAGGATACAATTGATACAATCATGCTTTCTTACTTGTACTTTTGGGATATACGGTCTCCACTCAGTTGCTTTGCCGGGTTGCTCAAAAGTGTGCCCCATTTGTCTGAAAGAACTGTATTGCTTCCCTGTCTTCTTTCTTTTTCCCACTTCAGCAATGTGACCTTCTTTTTTAGAGGGTTAGCAATGAACTCACAAAAGGGTTTACACTGCCAGCTGTAGATTCAGATAAACAGATTTGTATTAATCCAGTGAGTAATTGGGAACATTTCATCTAATAAGGCATTTTGCTTAGATCATGCCAACTGACCTAGGTGAATAAAAGATTTGCTGTATCATCTGCTTAGGGGAGTAAATTTGATTGTGAACATGCTTCTACAGTGTCCTACTATATCACTAAAGAAAAATTGGGAAGTTGAGGCTGACCTGAGGGACACAATTTCAACTGAATTAATGTCCCACTGAGATCTTCAAACACTATTCCTCAGAGGCCAGTTGCAAGCATTGCTAGAGCAATTATATTTCATATTGGACTGTTCTAATTCATGTCATTTCATGCAAAGAATAAAGTAAAATTGTCTGTTCATTTTAGAGTTTAAACAGACTTGAAATGTAGCAAAGAGGAACCTTCTTATAGTTAGCCATTCTAACAGATCCCACTGAGTGACATGTTAAGAAAGTTAGAGTCAGAGAAAAAGATGAAAATCTAAGAAAAATGTATGCAGTTTAATTGAAAATGTCTCTATTTCTAGAAAATATACTTTAGGAAAGAAGAGGATATGAACATTAATATCAAGCAGGACTACAGGTTGGTGTGGTTGTACCTAACGTGAAATATTCTATTAGCTATCATCAACTACATTTTCTATAGGCTTCCAGTAACATAATTCCTCTATAAATATGAACTTTGGATCTATAATTCAATTATATTTACCATAAACCTTGTTTAAAGCATTTATTACTTTAGAACTCGTGAAAGCAATATAAATCTAGTTTTATTGATGAAGCAGGCCTTTAAGTGCTCAAAAAGTCCTTAATAGAAAGATATCACCATGAGAAACATATGGGAGTATAAACTGGTTACATAAAATGTGTTATTTACCAAGAGAAAAGTGTTATCTAAAAATTCCATTTCTGCAGGTGAAGAAATGTAAAAAAGCACCTACATTCATATACGCTGAAAGGACATTGAAACTTGTTTAAATTACTACCAGGGGAACCATAGCATATCAAGATCTGACTTGCCAGAGCCCAAAATTAAATTTATCCTCACATTCTGGCCTATATAATAAAGAGATAAATTGTATAGTGGTTGGCAGCAAACTGGATCAGAGCCATGCTGTATAAATTGAGAATGAATACAGAAATTGCAGAGAAAAAAACATAACAATGCAACAAATAAATGGCTCTTTAAAGTACCCATGAACACCATTGAATACTGTTATTTGGTTCTTATTTTTGGACTTACAGGCACAGGAGCGACTACCCAGTTTAGTCCAATCAGCTTCTTTTCTAGATGAGAAAGTCAAGATTTATAGTAGTTAGAAGCCTAATATCCCAGTATAATTTGAGTCCTGGGTTCTACTCTTGGTTCTGAAATTGACTTCAGCATATTGTCTTTTTTTTTTAATTATCTGTGAGCTAAAACTCACAGATAATAACAAATACAGGTAACATATGGACCCTTGAGTTTTCTCACGTTGTTGCTACTGAAATATACCAGTGCCACAATTTTTCTCATATTCACATAAAACCTATTTTAATATTTAATATTGTTAATATTTATTCTTTGAAATTTGTCTGCATTTTAACTTCTAAAATAACATTGAAGTTGCAGATCTGATCATAAGCTATGTGATTTCTAATAATAAGCACAAAATAATTATCATAGTATTATCATGAAAATACTTATTTTACTGCCTGTAATCATGTTAGGTAGCTCACTTTGTGAAACACTGTCCTCTATTTCTCCCTCTAACCAATATTTATTGAACTGCTTCTGATTCCAACACACTGTGTTAGAAGATAAGTTGGAAAATACATAAAGTTGAATATAATATTATCTAGGTTTTAACAGAAGCTTAACATTTACTAGAAAATAGAGGCATGTACACAAATGACATAAAAGAGAATACCCAGAGGAATGGGGGAAAGTACTGAGTTGACGCTAAACTTGACAGTAACCATCCTCAAGGTTGTAAGTTTGAACACTGCACATTCAGTCTGTGAATTTCTCGCACTCTGCAAAACGATGCCAAAAACTAAGCTATGGAAATTGGAATAAATGGTAATTACAATTATTCCCTAAAGGACAATTGTGGAAAAAGAAGTGTCCTTTTAATCTTTATATATATTTTGAACTCAGTTTCAATCCTTTCTCAATCCACAGTTTTATGTAGCTATGCTTATTGCACTGTAGACGTATGACATTAGGCTCTCTTAAGATAAATGATATTCTACAGAGAGATGCAATCAGGAGAAAAGAGAACTGACAGCCCCAAGCCAAAAATTGTGTCCAAGTTCCAGGGCTCCGTTAGGAGAACTCTCACTCTGGGCACCAAATCCTGTTTCTGGAGCCATCAATGTTTTTAATTAAAAACAAGCAGTCTATATCCACCAAGGCTGGAAAATGTTCATCCTTTACATGTTAACTTATTAAGATGGAACTTCACAAAGATTTAATAAAGTGACAAGGAAACTATTTTGCATCAAAAAATTCCTGTATTCTGACTCAGCCGGGTCCCAGACTGTTTTTCGACCATTAGAAAAAGCGGATATGACATGATACATCTTGTTGCAAGAGAATATGCTTTCCACTTAGTGTCTACAATAAACATGGACACAAAATTAGTCCTGTTCCCACATAGAGAGCAAAGGGGTCTTTATTGCCTCAGAAAACTCAAGGGACACATGAGCCCTGTTTACTTTGTGGTGTACCTCTCTGAGTATGAAAGTGGGAATGGATGGGAAAATGCTTTGTCCTTTTTACTTCTGTTCCATCAGTGTTTCTTTCATTAATTTCACAAGCAGTTCTGCTTGAATACAGCCATGAAATAAACCAAGACATTTGGGACTTTGAACATGACTGGGAGCTGTAGAAAGTGGAAATAAAATTCACTATATACACATCATGGTGCTAGGGAAGAAAACCTTCCAGGGATCCTATAGTCTTCCAGGAGAGGTTGCTAAAAGAGAAAGAGAGAGAGAGAGAGGTGGGCTGGCTCCAGCTGTCTGTGGCAGCAGCTGGTTCCTTGAAATTCCCCCAGCATGGATGCCTCACAAACACAACGGGAACGAAACAGCCACGATCTCTGAGTGCCCCTGGATACAATTGGAAAGTATTGTTTTATTCTACCAACTAAAGAAGCCACTTGTTTTCCTAAGAGCCCTGCTGAATTTAGAGATCACTAGAGGAAAGTTCTATATTTGAAACGATATTTCTAGGCAAAGCTCTCATACTATAAAGTGCCATATCTATACTTGTTCAAAGATAGTGACCTTCAGGGCACTGCATATGTCTCAATAATTTGCTCAGCTTGTTGTTTGATGGAGCTCACTAGGAACATGTATTTCGTAGAGAATGTTCAGAGGAGTTTGTGTGGGGCACTGGACAAACAAGACCCTGAAATTTCTGTTTAGAAATCACTTTAACCTTGCATCATCTCTTCCAGTTATGACTGACTAAAGAAATAAAAGTCTAGTGTCATTTTATATCATAAAGTCAAGTGTTAGCAAGGGTACAGATAATTGGAAATATTATACAGCACTGACAAAAGTATAAATCTATACATTGTGGAGAACAATATGGCAGTGTCTCATACAATTATATACACAACTATGTGTATATACAATCACATACACATTCAAAGACCCAGGAAGTCTACTTATCAGCTTATTCATGATGAAAACACAATCATGTGAGCTCAAGGGAGTTTGTAAAAAGATGTTTGCTGCTACATTGTTTTTAATATAAATATATTGGGGAAAAAAAACCCAAGTGCTGGATAAAAAGGGAATGGTCACATAAACTATAGTGTATCCATATTCAGTAGCTAAGAAGGGTAGATAGATATGTGTTTAGTAACATGGAAACATGTCAAAATTATATTGTTGAGAAAACTATAAAAATATGTATATGATATAAAAATAAACTCATGATTGGCCGGGCACAGTGGCTCACGCCTGTAATCCCAGCACTTTGGGAGGCCGAGGCGGGTGGATCACAAGGTCAGGAGATCGAGACCATCCTGGCTAACATGGTGAAACCTCGTCTCTATTAAAAATACAAAAAAAAATTAGCCAGGTATGGTGGCGTGCGCTTGTAGTCCCAGCTACTCAGGAGGCTGAGGCAGGAGAATGGCGTGAACCCGGGAGGCGGAGCTTGCAGTGAGCCGAGATCACTCCACTGCACTCCAGCCTGGGCGACAGAGCGAGACTCCGTCTCAAAATAAACAAATAAAATAAATAAATAAATAAATAAATAAATAAATAATAAACTCATGATCCAATATATATGTAATAGAAAAGTGTGGAAATGTACTCAATAGACATAACCACATCTAGAGAAGGATAAAGGGGGATAAAGGGCACTTTGGTTTTATCTGTAATAGCTATTATAGAACAATACATTTGTGTATCACACATGTAATTAAAATGATTTGTAAAGTTCTAGTTTAAGGTAATTTTTACAAAAAACAAAACAAACAATTCTATGGAGTGCAGAATTCCACATTCAGAAGCAGACGAACTGATTTCTGGGCTATCCATTGGACACGCAATACATAGGAAAATTTTGTTTGTAGTACCTACTTATCCACCTCCAATAATCCTTCCCCATGTTTATTTCCATTCACTATTCTTTTATATATCCAGGGTGGTTAAATTGCAGTTTGGCTCTTTAGGATACATGTGCTTTGTGAACTCTCCTTATAAGTAATTGCATGCACAGATATCTTACTTCAAAATTACCTGGCCTGTGACTTCTTTCATTAGTTCTTTTGGCATATAACTAAATAGACAATTGAATATCAGTTTAGACAAGAGATAAAAGTGTTAATTGCATTACCTCACCCACATATCAATTGTAACTTTTGATGCCCCCTACAATTGCAAATGGTTAGAAATGAGGGAATTTCAGAAATATCGGTGTGTACACCAGGTAGTCTAGTTTATGGCATGCTTTTAGGAATGAGAAGAAGGCAATGGCTTGCCCAAATTCTCTATTATAAAATAACTCATATTTAAAATTCAACAGTGTATCATTCATAAGCTTGAAAACCAGAAGCAGAGGGTGGTCACAGTGGCTCATGCCTGTAATCCTAGCACTTTGGGAGGCCGAGGCAGGTGGATCATGGATCACAAGGTCGAGAGATCTAGACCATCCTGGCCAACATGGTGAAACCCCATCTCTACTACTGCTAATAATAATACAAATATTAGCTGAACGTGGGTGGTGCACACCTGTAGTCCCAGCTACTCGGGAGGCTGAGGCAGGAGAATTGCTTGAACCCGGGAGGCAGAGGTTGCAATGACCCAAGATTGCACCACTGCATTCCAGCCTGGCAACAGAGTGAGCCTCTGTTTCCAAAAAACAAAACAAAACAAAACAAAATAAAATAAAATAAGATAAAATAAACAGAAGCAGAATCTCTGGAGAGAACAACAATTACAGCAATTTAATTCAGTCTTCTAAACGTTGGGTCCACAGAATCTCCAAGACATCATGAATGACAATCAAAGATGAAAAAAATTACCTCTTTATTTTCACCAATCTTTAACTGAAATTTTATATACCCTTCAATTGTTAATGCCAACATTCCTGTGCAACATGCACAGTAATATGAGCAACGACAGTTACTTCATCCCCCATGGAAATCACAGCTATTTTCAAATCATATTACAGTTGTTGCAAATATGGTAAAATATTGTTGACCCTCATGATTATTCAGAAATCACAGTAATTACTAGACTTGCTGCCAAGAACTTTATTTAGTATGCTAATAAAAATGACTTATTATGTCACAAATTTGTTGTTTAATATTTTGATAATTTTATTTCCGTATAAATGATTTTTTACTTTTATTTTTAAATATTTTATGCATTTAATAACATTGTTCTGAGAAGGAATTCCATATGTATCACAATACTGCTAAAGTGATTCATAAACACAGAAAGGTTAGGTTTGAGAACCATTGCTTTAAATTGTTATTATACATTTCATTTTTACTAGTTATAATGTTATTATTCACATAATTTTCACATGGTATGGAGGAAGGATCTAGAAGCAGTTTTCAGTAGTAGAAAAGGTAGTTCATGTGTGCGGTTTTAGAGGGAATTTATGCATGAAGAACAAGGTTCTGACAAGTTGGGGTCATCAAAATACATAGTCCTGTATGTTTACATTTTCCACAAAAAAGGGACCCCAAAGCATTACAAAGAAGTAGCTGTTAGACACACACTCTGAGGTCAGCCTTTCTTCTCCACCTTACATGTTTATCCTCCACTTCCTTCTCTCTGATACATACTTTGATCATCCAGTTGTCCATGATACTTCCACCATAAGAAGACAGAAGACAACAAAACACACTAAGATTGAACCAAAAGATTTACGATGGTAAAAGTAGCTTTGATAAGATACTAACCAGGAAACTGGAATAAAACAGCAACAGAGAAATATTTTTTCCACTATCCACAGATGCCAGAAAAATTGAGGGAAATTTTCTGAAAGGAATGTGAGTCCCATGAGCATCTTCCAAGTATCCAGAGTACGACAACTCTAGTTGTACTTTCAGGCTACCGAGGTCAGGAAAAACTTGGATTTCTTTAGCAGTGAAAACCCATAAGGGCTTAGGTCCCTATTCATTCACATAGTCCCTTAATTCCCTTCTCAAACTCATCACAATTGTTTATAGGTACCCCCAAGTGAACTATCTGACACGCCTATTCAAAAACACTCTGCTGGCTTCAGTTATATCACATGATTGTGTAGCATGAAGGCACTTTCAGTTGTTAAGAGCAAAGTGTTTGGAGCCAAGTAGCTATTTCTATCTCCATATTGGACCTGTAAAATGGAATAATAACAGTACCTGCCTCATAGGTTCATTGTGAGGAACAGCAAGGAACCAGCTATCAAGAATGCACCATATTTCCCAGCACATAGTAGGCATTCAGAGAATGCTAGCTATGGTTATGATTGCTATTAGGCCTGCCCTATTTTTTTTCCCACTTTCTCTGGCTCTCTTGTTCAGGATGTCTTCCTGAGAAGTCATCTAGGAATCACAGATCTGTAGGAAACCATGGTTGGTTCCACCATTAAAACACTATCTGTAACCAGGGTGTTACCCTCCAGTCCCCAAGAGATGAATGTCATTCAGGCCTTGAATGGTGAATGTCATTGATGAATTGGAACACACTGGTTTTGCACAGAACATGGATCTTATCATTGGCAGGACTCACTCTGTCTCCTAGGCTCAAAGGCACTATAACTTTGGGCTCTCTTAAATTATCTTTAAGTATCACTGGAAATCTCTTTGTGTTTCAGGTTTCTCGGTTGTAAAATAGGAGTAATAGGACCTTCGTTCTATGTTGAATGTGGAGTAGCTAGCAACCAAACTCTTATCTTCTCCTCAAACTTAAGGTATATACAGGTCTGATAAGATTTCAGAAAACATTCATGCTTTGTGTAAAGATCATAAGTGCTATAAAGCAAAGTGATTCTTTGTTATTCTGGATGTTCACTTGCCCCACTGATGTGAAAGCAGGGAAGTGCAATCATAGCATTCATTAGACTGAAGTTACGTTTTCCCTGTCTCTCCCCAGTGATTAATTTCCCTTTTCCTCATTCACTTTCTATTTGTCTCTCTTTTATAAATGTGCTCTTTCTGTCTTTTAGATCCTAAGTCAATGCTATCAAGCCTGACTACATTCTATTTTCTTGATAATGCTAAATAAAAATGATAAAGATACACGTTGGTTTAAAGCAGAACATTCTAGATATTGAGCTACCGCCAATACAATTTCCTATTTGTTGGTATTCATTTGGGAAATCATTTATCTATAAAAACAATCTGTGTACATAAAGTGTCTTTTCTAAATTTTGTTTTAATATTTCCTATTCCACCTTGAAGGGTTGAAATTCAATTTGATTCTACAGGCATTTAGCATTTATTGAGTGCCTCATATATTAAAGATTCTGGTTAGGTACAGAGTAGGATGTGCATAGTAAGTAATATTTGCAGAGCACATTATCATTTACAAAGTACCTCTAGATTAATCAGCAGACTTCTTGTATACCACTTGTTTGAGAAAATATTATTGTTGGTGTTTTGCAGATTATGAAAGTGGGTATCAAAAAGGTTATGGACCTCATTCAAAGTTCCTCACAAAACTCATATGTCCCAGAGATGGTTCTCAAACACGTTTTTCGCTCTTATATTTCATGTTCTCTCCTTCCATTGTGGACACTGAGGAATGTAGAATACATTAAGAGATAATACATGACATTATATTTCTAATATATTCAACACTTGACATAATAATTATAACTGAGATTCAGAAAAATAGCTATAAAATACAGAGGACAAAAACCTTTCTAATAACTTAGAAAGGCTTTATAGAAAATGAACTTTTATTTGGATTTGAAGGATTGTATGTGATTTTCATTGTTAGGTATGATGGAGCCTTTTAGATAGAAAGTAATTTTCTTGTTCTAGAGCTTTCAGTACATCAAAGGGTTTCTTCAGAAATAAGTGTGATTGGTACAGATTGGGAAGAGCTGTTAACTCTTAGTATCATTGCTTCCCTTCTAGGTGTCACAGCTAGTCATTGACCGAAAACAGACCTGCTGATATTTAGAGATGTATCGGAGCAGCATTTCTCTAGACTCGGCAAAATTCAGAAGTTGTTCAGCCTTTTGCCGGTCACACCAAGCCGCAGGCCTCATCCCACAGGCTCCTCACTTGTCTTCCCAGCCCCATTTCTACAAGCATATGACTGATCGGATTCCATAATACATCATTGGGAAATACATTCATTTTATACATGTATACCTATAGAATAATACTAAGGTGTCTAGGAAAGGAAATTGTCTAAGAGAGTAATGATCTGAATAAGCAAATTATGGTTCTTTGCATAATTTAGTAATAACTCACCACATATCCACAGTCCTTCAGCTTATACGTGGAAAATATTTGCTATTATCTTTGATTCTTCTTCCAGTCTTCCTTTCATATAACCCAATGGCTTTTTGCTTTAGAATTAGTCTTCCTTGTTTTTCTTGTACTTTACTTTTTAGGAAGTATTTGGAAACCACTGAAAGTTATATAATTGGGGATGGCTTGACCAGAGTTCTGATTTAATAATACTTTTCTTACCATTCTACACAATGGTGATGGTAATAGTAATGCTTGTCTGATGAACAGAGGTGTAAGTTCAAGGAAGGAATTGCAGTAGGACAAATCCTCTTATGGATATTGTTTACGAGAGAGACACAGTTCTTAGCTAGATAATTGGTAGCAATAATAGAAAGGAAAGGGATACATGTGAAAGACAACAAAGAAGTGCAATTTACTTCCTTACATGATTACAAGATTAGCAGTAAATTTATAATGCAGACCTACTATAGGAAGGACTCTACAGTTTTGAGTCTGTCCGACTGGAGCAGTAGCTTCTGCCAATTGAGAGTATGATGAGACGTAGTATAGCATATATAAAGGAGAAAGTAGATGATTAGTTATAGGCATGTCAAATTGGAGGTGCTGACAGGACATTTATGAGGAGAATGGCTGTAGTCCCTTGCAAATAGGGTGAGTGAAAAACATGTTTCTTGATTTAGGATTCTTAAGCAGAAGGCATGAATGAAAGATAACTCTAGAAGGGAAAAGAAAGGACAGCCAAAGGCAGAATCCTGTGGGAAATTTACATTAAATTTAAAGGAGAGGAACATTAAGCATCCAAGTTAGAGTCAGAGAGATGGCAGAAAGAGGGAAATTCATTGGCCTGGAATCCAATGAAAAGGGGAATGAACAACTAGATAAATTCTGCAGAGAACAAGGAAGGTATGCACAGGGTTTGTGACTAGGGCTTCACTGCCAACTTCTAAAAAGAAGACTAACATAAGAACAATGTGGCTTGAAGCAACCCTACCCAGTGTGGAACACAAAATGGGATCTAAAGAACCAGTAGAGGACCCACATGTTGTTCTTTCATTTTGAGATCTTGAAATGGTCTGACATGTGTCTCTTCCTGGCTGTATTCTTTACATTATTTCAATAAGTTAATAATTGCATTTAATGCCAATCTAACCCTTAACAATTAATTTGCATAGAACAGGTATTCAGTGTAGAAAACATTGCACTTGATTGCTCATCTGGGATTTGAATTGAAGAATAGCCTCAACCAAAAGGAGGCTAAGAGTAACCACGTAGGACTCTAACTACTTAGAAGCAGAAGGTGATCCAGTTACATGAAAGCCCATCCACATGTTGGTATGCTTATTTTCCAGTCATCCACTTCACATCTTACATTTCTGCATATAATTAATGTTAGCCAGAGGAAGCAGGGTGGTCACAAAATAGACTCTGTCATCACGTCCCAAAACTCTGTGAACAATATGCTTATTATCAACCATTCAAACTCTATTAAAAGAAAGACCTTGAATGCACCTTTTCATAAAGCCTCAGTGCTCACACATCCTAATCTTCCCATAGAAGTTACTCTTTTTTTGTTTTTGCTGCAGATGATCTGTCAAGATAGCAACAGTTTCTACAGTTTTCCTTTTGATCTCCTCTACAGAGCTAGAATCCTGAATTAATTTTACCAGGAACAACTATTTAAACATTGCAGTGTTGAATCATAAGCATTGCCCTTTCATTTCCGACTTCCCATATGGGAAACATATATCTTTTCTTGCAATTTGTTAAAAGTTTTGATCAAGTGCATACCACATTACATGTTTGCAGCCACACAATGAATACATTTTGGCTATTCAAAAATCAGCCAAGATTTAAAGTATAACTCTATTGCTGAAGTTATTTGAGACAAAGCCGAGACAAAGCCCCAAATCCTCATATACGGCAAAATATAACTTACTAAGTTTCATTTATACATCTAAATAGGAGCAAGAACAGGGTACTAGGTGGCAAATGGGGTGCATGCTTTTAGAGTTCACAATTTCTTCTGGGGAATCTATGATATGTGATCAATTACAAGCTTCTGCTTCTGTCTATGAATGTTGGCACAGCTGTAAAGGCTTGTTCACAGGCCTGGAATGTCCCACAATCAAGAGAATTTTGCTTGTCGGCTTTATTAAAAAGTTCACCTTCCCTTTGTGAATTATGAGAGCACATAAGCTTTGTCTTGAGGTTAGAAAGAATATCTGAGTCTACTCTGTTTAAATTACTTCTCAAGCATTTAAAGGAAAACCTTAAAAATACCTTGTGGTTGTATGTTCCTATAGGGCACAGTGATGACTTCTTTATAGCAATGTTTATATTTGAAAGCCATTCATTCATCTGATGTATATTGAATAAGAACCATGTGCCAGGAACTCTTCTAGATATTAGGGATATAGAGAACAAATTCTTCAAGATCTTGTATAACTCTTTGTCTTTTTGTTTATAAAGGCAACCTCTCTCTATTAAACTCATTTCATCTTTCCATCAACATCAACTTCTCAATTGCTTTGTTTTCCAATTTTGAGCGCCTTTTCCTTCATGGAAATGTCTCCCACGTGTAGATGCCTGGAACTTAACGTCAAAGGGCAAGTGTGTTTTCTGTTTTGGCCATATGCCATTCATCACATGGGCACATCCATATTTCATCTTGGACATCCACAGTATATGATATGATCATGGCTTACTGTAACCTTTGGCTCACTTCCAGCATTGCTGCTTTTTATTTTTCAGTGCAAAATCTCTGTGGTTTGGCTTATTATGTCCCAGATGTATTCATTTGGACTCATTCTCTGAGAAAGCCTGGGGTCTCAGGGCGGTAGCATCTGAGGCAAATGTTCAGAGTTTCCTGTAATGAGTCTTTATTCTAACTTCATGATGTTGTTGCTTACCCCTCATGGAGAGCAGTGTCTTTTAGACCATTATTTCCCCGCTGAAGGCACTCCCTGGGATTCTATCTGGGAGGCATCACATTCCAGCTTTCTATGTGGCATCCGAATGAACCGATTTGAATTTCATGGTTGGGGAAATTTATTCGTGAAACCTGGACTACTGCCTTGATGTTGCCCATTGATCTCTAGGTCTTTACTGACATGCTAAATAGGTACAGTAACCCAGAAACTATTGCTAATTATACTCTTTTGGGAGGAGTCAATTGAGAGGAAAAGAAGTGAAACTACACATGCTCATTTAAAATAGCAGAGACAGCAGAACTTCTTACTTGATGCTTTTAGGGTGTCACATTATTCACAGGACAATGGTTTGTATGGATCAAAATAAATTTAATAATTCCATAGTGTAGAGACACAGTAGAATACAGATAATAGGCTGGTAAGTGCTAACATGCCCTACAGTACAATTTCTCTCTGAGGTCTCAAGTGATTTACTTTATTTGTCCCTATCCTTTTTTATCTCAAATAAGCAAAATAAAATAAATGAGGATACAAAGTTGCCAGGGACAGGATGGAGGAATGGGAGTTACACTTTCATAAAGGCAGGTGGACTGTCCTACCATTCCAGCTTCCTGAAGCAGGGAAAACATGGGAGTTTTTTAATTTTATGTACTATATTGAGGTAGTTATCAAATTTAACACCATGCAGTCCTTCATCAGATCTGGAACTTTATTTCTCAAACCCGAATTCTTAAAAATTAAAAGTTAGGTATGATGTCAAGTCCAAGTTACTGAGTTAAGCCGACCCTGAGCTTAATAGAATGAAAAGACATTAAATAGAAGAATAAGAATGAAAGAAATAAAGAAAGAAGAAAAGAAGAAAGAAAGAGAAAGAAAGAAAGAAAGAAAGAAAGAAAGAAAGAAAGAAAGAAAGAAAGAAAGGAAGAAAGAAAGAAAGAGAGAAAGAAAGAAAGAAATCATGGATCCTTTTCCAAAGATAACTTGAAATGTTATGACAAGTCTCATGTTAATTTAACTATGCTCTCAATAAACTATTCAGTAGGCAGGCAGCAACCAGTCTGCCAGTTGTTCTTTTAGAGGTGAAAAATCCTTATTCCCTGACTATAAAATAAAATATATAAATGTGTGTGTGTATGGGTGGACAGTTTTATGCAGGAATCATATTAAATTAGACTGATATACAATGCAAAAATAAACACAGTCTCAACTGCAACATGCCACAAATGCCTGACAGCATGCCAACAGGAAAAATAGCCCTTCCTTCCCAGCCAGCCAGATTCCTTTGTAAAACAAATGGAGAGACAAATGTATGTCTCTCTCAAAAGAGGAAAGGAGATGGGTATGGTAAGAGGAGCAATGGCAAGGCAGAGATGGCAAAGGGAACACCGCATGTGTCAAAATCCCAAAAGAGGAGATCCATTCATAAGACTTAAGGCAGGAAATTGGGTTAAATGGTCATATTTTAAAAAGAAAAGAAAGCAGGCCAGGTGCGGTGGCTCACACCTGTAATTCTAGCACTTTGGGAGGCCGAGGTGGGCGGATCACGAGGTTAGGAGTTCAAGACCAGCCTGACCAACATGGTGAAACCCCGTCTGTACTAAAAATACAAAAATTAGCTGGGTGTGGTGGCGCATGCCTGTAATCCCAGCTACTCAGGAGGCTGAGGTAGGAGAATCACTTGAACCCAGGAGGCAGAGGTTGCAGTAAGCAGAGATTGCACTACTGCACTCCAGCCTGGCGACACAGCAAGACTAAAAAAGAAAGAAAGAAACAAAAGAAGGAAGGAAGGCAGGCAGGCAGGCAGACAAGCAAAACAACTTTACAATTTTTCTTTCTGTTATTTCAAATCCTTAGAAAAGACTGAATTGACAAAGATTAAGGACAGAGTACACAGTGGCAACATTTGCATGACACCATGATTGCGTCCTCATTGGGTATAACATACTTCCAAGGACTGATGTGTGAAATCATTGCTCCTGGGCTGATTTTTCTCCCGCAGTTCACACACTTGCTTTCAGATGGGTGCTTCACTCCCTATCTAGAACACAAAAGATGTTCAATACATGTTGGCTTATTAGTTCTGTCTTCTTCACTTTCCAAATTACCTGTCCCAATTGGCTTTCTTCCCTTTTGCCTTTCCTTAATTTACTGTGTCTTAAAAACATCTTCACTTGGGCCATTTGAGAAATTTACCTATATTTAAAATTAGATCAAAGATAATTTGTCTAAAGAATACAATCCCTTCAAGTCTTTTTCCCTCTGCTATTCTGTTCCTCTCATGCTTAAGACCCTTTTTAAGTCTTATGAGATTCCACTCTAATATAGCTTTCTAGACCCTCCCTGCTCAGTATATTAGGAGGAACTAGAATTAATGTGGCCATGATAATAGTTTCTATTTCTTTTTTGTATGGCTTTTGCTACTATTATCTCTTGCTGACCGTTGGTGTTGGTGTTTTCTTGTTTTAAGGCCCTTGCTATTTTCAG
The DNA here is from genome assembly GCF_029289425.2 of Pan paniscus. Lineage (NCBI taxonomy): Eukaryota > Metazoa > Chordata > Mammalia > Primates > Hominidae > Pan > Pan paniscus. The sequence continues at coordinate 112,928,829 of NC_073253.2, read as the reverse complement.
AAAATCCTGAGTATTTGCTTATACACTGGCTTCGAGTTTCCTTTAGCACAGTCTTTGCTAGCTGATATTTAATGGATAGTGTGTGGGGAGGGGGAGTGGTGGTGGTACGGGAGGATTGTTTCCTTCAGTGTGGACCACAGAATGCAGGGAATGCTTGTGTGCTGCCTCATCTGATTCTCAGTCTTCACTGTGGGTGCTCTATACTGTGATGTGATCGATGTTCCTTTTTTGGTTTGTTAGACTGATTGACATTTTTTAGGTTAAATATATGTTCCACAATAGAAAAATCATGCATGCCGTGACATTTTGTATCTTTAGCTCCATTAGACATCTCTTTTATACCTACCCAATCATCCCTCACCCTAAGCTGATCTGCTTTTGCAAGCATTGAGGATAGGCATGGTGATATTGGAGGGGTGTAGGAGGAATGTTTTTGCTTCATTATTTTATTCCCAATGGCATATAGACTCAGATCTTCTACTAAAGTCCCAGTCCTACAAAATGACAGTTTGAGCACTAATGCTAAGAAGCCATATGGATATGATTTGAATTTGTTCAGACTCTCAGAATACTAGTCTGCACAGCAAATAAACACATGACAAGATTCTTGAATTAATTAGTTATTAGATAAATTCAAATTAAATTGCAATGTGATATTTATATATTCCCAGCAGAATGCCTGAAATGAAAAAGACAGTCAACACCAAGTGTTGGCAAGGTTTTGAAAGAGATGGAATTCTCATACACTATTGATGGGAGTGTAAATTGGAAAACATCACTTAGGAAAACTATTTGGCAGCATCTGCCAAGTCGAATATATGCCTACCATTTGACCTAACAATAGCAGTTCTAGGTGCATGCCCAATAGAAAGACATGTTTAATCATGTTATGACATCCTTATTTATGAAAACCTCAAAGGAGAAACAAACCAAATACTCTTTGTTTTATTCATATGACAAAATACTGCACATCATTAGAACAAACAAATTATTGCTTCAAGCAATAACATGGTTGAATTCAAAAATGAGATCAATAAGAAACCAGCCAAAAGGGTATATACATTGTGCTTTAAGAAACAGAAAAATATTAATCTATGTCTTAGAACCAGAATAGTAGTTATTTTTGGAAGGACAGTGTCGGGGAAAGGATATGAGTGGGTTTCAGGGTTGCTGGTAATTTCTGCGTCTTGATCTGAGTACTTTTTATATGGCTGTGTTCACTTTGCATACAATTGTACAGAAAAAGCTAAATAATTATGATTTATATGCTTTGTTGTTGGTATAACAATTTAGCACAAATTTGCCTGAAAGAAAAATTTACCTGAAAATTTCAGTAAAAGTTTACCTGAAAGGAAAAAGAAGAGAACATTATTCAGATGTTTACTAATCATGTCCACTAACTGTATATAGAAGAAACTGTTAATGATTTTTTTAGAAACCAGCCTGAATAATGATACCAAGTCCATACACTTTTTATTTACATAGGAAACTAGTAAGTAATGCCAATAATCTTTAGATATTTTAAAAATCATGTTTAAAACAATAGGCATGCAGATGTCAAGGCTAATTATATTTTACTCTTTTCAGCGTTTTGGACTAAATTTATCTTTATTTAAGTATTTAAACTTGTATGTTTTTCCTATTCTTCAGGGAGCAAATTGAAGTAAAAAGATACTTCTTAACTCGCACTCTTAGAAAGATAGTAGGAACAGGAAAACAGATTAGCCTCATAGTCTCACTGGTTCAGCATAAATTTTCAGAAGTCTAAGGAAGTTACTGTCAAAGGGGACACTAAACCCAAGTTCAACATTTTTGTCTGCCAAAGCTGATGCTGTCATCTAAGCAGCTAGTTTTTTATTTCTTAATACATACATATGATGAGTAATATAGAATACCTCTATATTCAAACTACATCATTACTGTTTATTTACCAAGATAAAAAAACAACACTTAGTGGTATATAAATCAGCCAAACTAAATCTTGTAGTTTAATCTGATTTAGTTGCAATCACATAGACATGACAAAAATGAACTCTGCTAATAAAAAGCAAAAATGACAGTAATTTGAAAAGGGTTGTAAAGCAATTATAAAACATGTAGAAAGAGTCTCAGTCTAACTAAATAATATTTTTTAGAAATGAAGACAAATTTGCTATTTCTGTTAATGAATAGCTGATTGATTGCAAAGATACACTCCTATTATTAAAGAGACCTGATAATTCCCTTAGACTAATATACAACAACTGTACTTTAATTCTCTTGATGAGCATATCATTCATGTTTTCCAGAGCCAACACATACGAAATGAAAGAATATTTAGAAGGTTAAATGAAGGTCCAAATTTAAGTAGTAGAGGGATGGTTTATGTTTCTCTCCTCCTGGATCAAATGATAAAGAAGATGTTAGGGCTTTTAATCTATCAGGAGTTGTGCTGTCAATTTTCAAGTAATCCATTAGTCAATTTTTATTCTGTTTTAACAGCTACATTTTAGTCAATTTTAAAAATATGAGTCCACTCTAATTCCCTGGAACCAGATAATCAAATCATTCAAACAAATCTAAGACCAAGAGTTCATGGAACCAAACTCCATGTTTTGCGCAACTTAAAAAGAAGGGCAATGGCTCTAAATTTATAGTCTTCTAAGTTATTTGGGCTTAATAGGTTGACTCTGTATGATTTAATTGCCCTATCTGTCTCCTTGAACAAATCACTCTACTACTAATGAAGACTGGGTTTTGCATGTTGCATACAAAAGTGTGTGGAGATGCTGAAGTAATATGTAAGATCATAGCAAGTAACAAGTTATTTCCATATGGCAAGATCTGTGAGGGCCCAAATAAGCATTCCATTAAGATAATTGCAGAAGATATGAGAAAAACACATGTGCAAATGAGACTACCAAATGCAGAGCTTAAAGAATGGCAGATTATTTAGCCATGGAAAGTAAAATACAATAAAAGAAATAGTTAAGTGGCAACTCTTAATGATTGTTATGTATGTCAGTGATCTCATTGAGCTATATCTGTATATTTGTCATTTTAGTGAAGTGGCAAATTATATTTATTGAAAATTATTTTAGGGAAGCCTCATTATTTACTCATTTACCCTCTGAAGAAAAAAAATATTGCAAAGTATTTGTGCTTTACTAAACTAAATTCCTTGAGAGGAAAAACATCAAATGAGACTTAATACAACTCTCAAGGAGTTTAAAAAGCATTAGTGGAGAAAGGCATCTAATGTTGCTTTTGGTCGTAGATTTTTGTATTTATTTGTTTGTTTTGTTGTTAATAAGATGGAAAAATAGTACTTTAAAAATCTATAGGACTGCAGAGAAAGCAGGGATCTGAAGTGAATGGAGTAATCAGACAAGTTTTCACAGAGAAGAAGATAGGAAACAGAGGTTACCAATTCAAAAGTCTACAGGGATAACAAAGGTTAAAGAGGAGAGGAGAGTGGCATAAATGAGCAACTGGGTAAACCATCTGTAATATAAAGGGGAGTGGTAGGGACCAAGGAAAACTGGAGAGTGTATATCCTTTTAAAGAGGACAACGTTTCCTTAGCTCTAGCTAATTATTACCTTCCAGGATAAGGACCCTTACGTGACGAAGACTTCTGATTTCTCAAGCGAAGCTACAAAGCCAAAGTTCTATGTGCAATCTTCAACCTTTTAAATTTTTTAAAGTGTATTTATATATGTATATATTATTTATATATCTATGTTTTTATATTTTATAAAATTAGATATAATATATAATATATAAACTGATTATATTTCATAAATTCATATATGCCTACATATATATTATATACACACACAATCAGTTTAACAAAATATATTTGATGCCCACTTTTGACCTGCAAACCACCAAACCACCTATTTGCAATATCTGTATTATATCTGGGTCTTTGGAAGATGTTTATTAGCATAAGAAAATATAAAAGAGAGGCTTTCTAGAAGAGAAAGTGATACGGCAAAGAGCAAAGCAAGGCCAGTAACACTGAGAGGATGGTGTGTCCGTGTGTGTGTGTGTGTGTGTGTGTGTGTGTGTGTCTATGTTTATAATAGGGCCAGAATTAGAGATTGGTGGCAGGTCACATGGTTATTGGCTATCATTATACTGAATATTGGACTTTTCTGAATGCCCTGGAATCCACTCAAAGATTCTGAGCCAAGGAGTAACTCCTTGTAATTTGCCTACAGGATATACTAGACAAGAGGCCCAATACACAAAGACCCCTCGGATTTCTACTGTATTAGTTAGCCTAGCCATAAGTGACTAGAGCCTGACCTAGAGTACTAGCTATGACAGTAGAAAGGAAGATTTATGTGTGATACACTTTAATTAAATGGACTTAAAAATTGAATAGATGAAAAGGAAGGTTTAGAAAGAGATTCCAAGATTTATTATAAGATTTCATGTCTTTCTGCCCATGAAGATGCACAGTCAATAACATCAAGACAAAAGTCAAGACTATAAACTGATATGAATGGATATTTATGAAGTAATTCTGAATATATTGAAGTTGTATTGGCAAACCCACCAAACCTAAGTTTGAAGACATTTTGAAATCAGTTTTAAATAATTTCACTTCATAAAGAGGTGAAAATAATGTGAACATATCATATGTCTTATTTCTTATTGAATTTAAAGACATGAATACAATTTAAATTTTTAAATTAAATCTTAAAATTCTGATTACCTTCTAAAATTTTGATTACCTTCTAAGAGCCAGGCACTGAACTTTTATGCAAACAAACCAAATTTCTATTTTGGTTTTCAGAAGTTCTCCATTACTATAGAGAGATAAGCCTATTAAAATCTGTCTAATAAAAAAGTTAACTAAACATCAGTTTTGAATTTTATATCTGTAAGGTGCAAAAAGACGAGGAAGAAAAAAATCTTAAATCACTTTTTCTATTAATGCTTTTTTCACAGCATTTTTGATATATATATTCTCATAAAATACTTTTGGGATATTCTTTGTCAAAATGGATTCTCTTGGATTGCTTTTGGGAACTTCGGACTTTCTGTGATTACTTGGGAGGAAACAGCTGTACTGCCTCAGAGTGGACGGTACTATCATCGAATGTCCTAAAATGTTACACGAATTGTTGAGCCATTAAGTTAGTTGTGAAGCATCTAGCCTAGGTATTTTGGAATCATTTTGCAAAATAATCTGAACTTGTGATAAACAAAACATCTACAATGAGATTACCTGAACAAAAACTGGTTAATTTGACCATATATTAGCTCTTTTCTCAAATTCAACAGAATTTGAATTTGTATTGTATGTAATAAATATATGGTCAATATAACAAACAAAAGTAATTGTGTTACTTTTAATGGCAAAAACAGCAATTACTTTTGCACCAACCTAATATAAATTCTGCCAGTTTCAAAAGCTGAGATTTGCCAATTAATTTGGTATCAGAGCCCTAGGAGAAATATGTATTATTTTCTTACATTGTGGTGAGCCCTCTGTTTCACCACTCAATCTGGAAACATTAGTGTTTTCATTTTAGAAAATTTCTGAGATTAGTTATTTGTTGCTTTCCTTTTTTTATTCTTCTACTTTCTAGATTTCTTTGAACTTCCAGAATGTCATCTGAATTTTTTTTCAGGTATCGTATATCTAATTTTAAAATGCTTTATCTGAATACTTCTTTTGTGTAACCCTTTTTCATTTAATTGATGCCATCTATTTATCCAAGGACATTGCATATATATGTGTATATATATTCATTTTTTCCTTCTGCTACCTTCATTGATTCTTTTAGCTCTAATCTCTGTATTTTTCTTTCTAATCTTTGTATTTCGTGTTATAGACTTTGTTTAAATGTTTGGTAATCCTTGGATGTTATTTTATATTTAAAGGGAAGCTAAGCACTCACTGCAAAGATGTTTGTCAATTCTATTTGCATAGATGGGCTTTGTCTAGTGGTAGATTTATTGCAGGATTTATATACTTGCTGAGCCATTTCATTTGGAAACTCTGGTTTTCAGTTTCTGTAGATTGTTTACTTGTCCCAGTCAGTTTCCTTGTAAGGAGTTTCTAGCCTAGGGTTCAGCAAAGTTTCTCTGTAAAAGCCGGTAGCAAATATTTTATGCCTTATTGGCTAACTCTGCCATTGTAGCACAAAAGTAGCCACAGACAATACATAAACAAAAGATATGGCTATATACCAATAAAACTTTATAAAAACAAGCAGTAGGCCATTGTTTCAAACCCGTAGTCTAATCTCTTGCCATAAGCTGTAAACTTGACTGCCATCATGCACGGAATCTAGTAGAAGATGGAGGCTTGAGACCTCACCATTTAATGTGTTGTCTTTCACTAAATCCCTTTGTTTCCAGTATGATGACCCTGCCCCTTCCTCCACTAGAACCTACGTTCTTGAGCTTAATGTACTTCACAGTCTTTGGCTGTGAAGGGAAAAGGGGGAATAAGCAATTCTATAGTGTGTGAGGTGTGATTTCAGAGACATGCCAACAGTACATCTGTTTTCAGCATTACCTACTCTCTATCAGATGTGCCTAGTACCATCAATTCCTGAGCTTTTCCAGGGTGCTATACCATAAATGTGCCTACATCTGGATGGTAGTAACCACATATAGCTCAGTAACCATTCATCCTAGTGTTTTCTGGTTTTTAAAATTACGTTGCTGTATTTCCCTTCTCTGTTTTCTTTATTCTTTCTGGTTTTTACCTATAAAAAATTCTTTAACTGATATTTTAGTGCTGTTTCAGGTAGGATTTCTAGTGAAAATGAATGATCAGTTTTCTGTGTTTAACTGGAAGTCCTTAGAAAATGTATGCATATTTCTGCAATCCAAGCTACTTTGGAGGCTGAGGCAGGAGAATCGCTTGAATCCAGGAGGCAGAGGTTACCGTGAGCCGAGATCGCTCCACTGCACTCCTGCCTGGGTGACAGAGCGTAACTCCATCACACACACACACACACACACACACACACAAATATATATATATGTGTATGTGTATTTTGATATTCTGGCCTTAATTTAATGCCATCCAATTGCAAGTGTAGTACCCTTATAATCTAGAGCATACTAGTATTTGTAGATATAATTAATAATGTCTTGAAGCAAACAAAAGACCTCTGATTTCTGATTGCTACCTGTGAAATATTCCATGGTTAACTACTATAGTTTTAACACATTATAACTTTTACAGCTTCCATCTGAAAACATAATCCAAGATGGGATAAATACAGTTTTATGTATTCACCACAGTTACGGAATTTCTAACATCCTTTCTGCACCAGGCCACTAAAATTCCCTACTCACTAATACTTTCATAAAATGGGGACAGTGATTTTATGTCTCTTTCACAGGATATTCCCCCAAATCAGGACATTTGGAAGATTCACACGTGTTTAACATTCAAAAAAAAAAAACTGATGAGCATCCATCTCACTGTGGGAAATCTTGAGTCCTCCTAATGCAGCTGATACTTCTCAAGGAGCTTACGTTTCTCTTTCCATCTATCATCTCTGTCCTATTCCTCCTCTATGCTCTCTGTCTTGTGTCATGATTCCTTTCCTATGTGCATTCCTTTTTTGGTCTGTAATGGTGATAACTGATATCAGTGTTCTACTGTTGTGTAAAAAACTGTTACATATTTCCTGGCTTAAAACAACACCCACTTACTAGTGCAGAGTTCTTTAGTTCCAGGTGAACTTGACTAGGTTCTATGCTCAGGGCTGAAATCAAGGTGTCATCTGGGCTCAGTTATTTTAAGTTCACTCAGGTTGTTGGGAGGATTCAGTTCCATGCGGTTGTAGGACTAAGGCCCCCATTTCCTTGCTGGTTGTTAGGGTGCTCTCTCAACTCCTTAAGGCCCCCCGTGTGTCTTCTCATGTGACCCCATTCATCTTCAACAAAGCAACCATGCATCAAGTCCACATGTTTCATGACTTTTTTTTTTTCCTGCCATCAGCCAGAGAAAACGCTCTTCTTCTATGGACTAGATTAAAGGTACTTGGTAGTCTCACAATTTAGGTCAACTGTGCCATATAATATAACATAATCCTGAGTGTGATATCTTGGTATATAAATAGATATAAATAGGAATGAGGCTGAGACATCTTTGAGGGGTCATTTTATAAATTCCTCCCGTCACACTTCTTTATTCTGTGTGCAGACATGCCATTAGTATGTGGAGTGTATAATTGATTTTTAGTCAAAGTCTGGGTTAGCAGAGAGGACTGTAACTCAACACATAGGGTAGCTTAAAATACAAGGTTAGATATCATTACCTTAAAAAACTTGGCTGTTTTCTCTCTTGAGGTAATTCATGATTAATGTGTCCTTCACCCAGGACTAGCTTCCAACGTTTTCTGAGATCTCCTCTCCTTTTTATTCCCCTTAATATTTCTTTATTGCCAAGTTTAAAGTACCTCAGTTATTAGGTCCTCTAGTTTCTGGATTCTTCAGAGTTTCCAGATTCAGAGATCTTCCAAGTCCCTGTTACTTCCACAGACAGAAGAACTTAGTGACACACTTTCCTTAGAGACATTTCTCAGAGTCTTGGATAGTTAAAAAAAAAAGCTTTTTATATCTAAATATGCCCATTAACAAAATGAGTTTTCTTCCTATAAAAGATTCTGCTTTTTCCTCACTCTACCATTTCAAACTGCTTGCATGTTCTTACTCTTACAAACTCTTACACCAAAGGTTTTGTATTTTTATGATTGAACATTAAATGAGATAATACATCTAAACTCCATTGCACATTTCCAGAAACATAGCCAGAAACAAATGTTAGCAAATATTTTTATTGGTGATACATTAGGGCAGTGGGTCATTTAGTACTCCTCAAATTATGTCCCTTAAAACTGCCTGCATGTAAAGATGTGAAATGCATTAAAACTAGACCAATAAATACTAAAAGCCAAAAACAACAACAAGAAAAAACATAAGTCTTTGGGTGAGATCTCTATCGGGATTAATAATGACCGGGTTGTTTTCCCATTGTGAGTGGTAACAACGAGGTGGTCAGCAGAGGGAACACAACTGAACTCATATCTGCTGTGTATGTATCAGCCGAATTATCCTGTCTCACTAACCTAAGCTCTCTGCACACCCTCAGGCCAGAGACCTTGTCTCTTATGTTTTTAGTAACCCAAAGTACACAGTCAGTGCTCGATAAGTAATAATAATTAATATTGAATCACTCGCTGGGCAGTGCGCCCAGTATTGATAATGTCAGTGAATATTATGTCTCCCAGGGAAGCATGCAGGATAAATTTTCTGGCTGAGCCCCAGTTAAATATAGAAAAAAAAGAAAGAAAGAAACCAAAGCCCATTATGCAGTACATCACAAAGCTTAGGAAAAAATTGTCACAAATAGAAGACTGTTCTGGTGAATTGTCCACTTGTCTTTTGTTCCCTTCTCCCCTTTTTATTTGCTGTATATTTAATTAATGATATAAAACATCTATATTTTCATAACCCAAACCAAGAATTAATACTCTAGGAAACAGTATACAAAAGATGTACAGTGATATGCACATTATCTAATTACATATAAGACAGAAGCACAAAGGGAGTTGATATAGGCCCAAGTTCTAAAGCCACATTCTGGAGCCCCCTTGCTATTAGGGTGGTCCACAGAAGAAGGACTGAAGGGAGAATGGGTAAAAGGAACACTCAGATAAACTGGGGCAGCATCTACTTACTAGCTGGTATGGAATTAGTTCAACCACTTATCTGTAAAGACACATTTCCAAATGACAATTACATCAGCTCATCCCTCAACTTCTCCCCAGGAGTAACTAGTGTTGTGAAATTGGTATTCATCATTCTTTTAATTATGCACACATATAAAAAACTCTACCAATACACAGGAATAGATGCATATTTTTACAATTCTTAAGCATCTTTGAAGAGGTTATCTTTCAATAACCTAGTAGAGGGCATTAACTATAGTAGATTTTATGGAATAAAGAGAACTTGTCTGTGTAATTACAAAAAAAGTTTCATGTTTTAGAACTTTACTAGGTATGCTAGTAACTAGGAAATGAAATTTTGAGAGGACATCACTGTCCTAAGTTCTTTGATAATGAAACAAATTATATCTCTATGTTTAACTATCATCTATTGTTTGATTAATCAATCAATCATGTATATATCCACCTATTTATTTATACACACATGTATACACTCAGTTTCCCTTTGGCTTTGGGTTATTTCACTTTATTAACTTTTTATGAGTCATTAAGAGTTTTATAATATCTGGTCCTTCTAATATTCTTACATTTATGTTGGCTATGTCTAGAGTAGGGGGCCAATTGTGAAGAGCAGCACTCAGTGGAAAGAATGTAAGGACATTCATGAGATCATCTTAGGGAACTCAAAGCTGTCTTATAATATAATCCTTGTTCGTACAAGCAATGGTCTTTGTTACATGAAAATATGTCAAATGTTTGTTTTATTTTTGTTAAAAATAGTTAATATGAAGCTTGAATGATGCCCAGAATCAGAAGGGGTCTTTCTTAATAAGCCGGTCCCAAGAATCCAAAGTCAGATATTTGCTGTGATAGCCTCTAAAATTATTTTGAATTTTTTTGTTGAGAACTTCATGACTCTCCAGTGCCCCTCTTTGTTAATATTCACATGATCCAGAATTATTTCCATGCCTGAAACACTGCATTCCTAGATGGCAGGCAAAATTCCATGGTAAATACATAGCTGTTCACTAATGGTGACTCCAATCACAAAACACGTGTGAAATCTGGTGACTAAAATATCCTATATTCGAATAAATATTACTTTATATCTATGTTTAAATCTGGATTTCTCTCTTTCAATCTATCTAAAAATATAATCACAGGAGCCATGTCTCATTTTTGATCCAATATCAGCTTTGATGATTACTGATATTCTTTTGTATAAAAGGGAAATAGGCTTTTAAATTATTGATATTACAGAAATTTCCAGATGCATAATTATTTTGACACTTCTCATAACTTCATTTTAATTCTTAATAAATCAATCTTCAGACCTTTATTTTGTGGTTAACATTCTGTGTTCTAACATGTAGAGCTAAAAATATGAATGTGAAGAATGGGTATTTGCAAATAGGTAATATATGAAAAATTTTCTGCGGTCATTCTACATGCAATAGGATGAAGAGAATGTTTACTCAACAAATTAACTATTAACATTTAGCCCAAGATACATATGAGTTACAGAAATTATTTAATATGCTGAATTCTTCTTTGTCAAGAACTCAGTTGTTTTTAATACTTTATATAGGCCACTTTAAGTATTTCCTTTTTAAATTTTCTCTCTACTATACAGTCTATATATCCAATAGTATTTTGTAGGGTAAGAAAGTGAGCTACTTTTACACTTGAAATTGCAACAACCAGACACCCTTGCCCAACCCCATTCCCAGCCCCTCTAAAAAAAAACCAAACTGTTTTTTAAAAAATTGGGTCTGGTAAAAAAAATTCAGAGAAAGGTAACTTATTGCTTACATACTGTATCCTGCCAAATGCTGGGTATACATTTAGGGAGTCTGTGATAGATAAATCCTTAAATGTTTAACAGCTCAGTTAGAATTACTAATTTATGTTTGAGATTTGTGTGTATACATTTTCCAAGTAAATTTTGTAAGAAAACCCTGGCTCTTGACTTTTAGTACACACAGCTAGTGGGTGTTTGTGTGTGTGTCACACACACACATACATATTTATATTTACATATAAAATATCTGGTTGAGAAAAGGATATTAATGAAGTTTTGCTAAAGCTTTGGTTTGGGGTTTTGTTTTTAAGAACTCTTGCTTTATCTTACTAAATCTGTACCTTGATGGTTAGTATGATCGAGTTAACCAAGAAAAATTAAGTTTGAATGCATCCCAATATTCAGTCAATGTCTTTGCAATTTAATGTCATTTATTGCCTTCTATTGAAAAGAACTATGCATAAAATGCATAAGAAGCTTCCTTCCCTTCTCACAGCTGCCCCCCTCAGCAGCCTAGCTAAGGCAACGGTTCACCTGCAAACACGCTCCAAAGGAACAGTGAATTTCCAGACTTTAGTCCCTTCTTCTGGCATTTCCTTGTGGATTGATTGATTTATTAGCACTAGGAATGCTTGCTTTCTTTGAGGACAGATGTGTATGTCACTCCTGACTCTAGGCCAAGCAATTACAAACCCCCTCCCTTTCCATGCACTGATAAAGTATGATTTTCTGAAGGCAATTGCTGATTCCTGCATTTAACCGCTGACTAAGTAAGAAGAAAATGAAATATGTTTTCCTTTCTAGGAATTTCAATATGTAGCCCTTTTCTACTTCTCTGTAAGTTTCACTGCAGTCGTTGAAACTAGATGAAAGACTAGGATTTAAATATTTTGCAAATTCACTGAGAATAAATCATTTAGAAAAAAATATACGTTTCATGGTTCTTTTAAGATGGCACTAAGATTTTGTTAAGCAAGTAAGTCTAATTGGGAAAGACTTAATTTTAGAGCACTCACCTTTATTAAAACATAAAGGAGTCATTGTTTAATTCTGCAAGACAATTTAGCAAAAGTGGGTTTTACTTAAAACATTATGATGGTGTTGTCAAAGACAAAATAAAAAAAATTAGTTTAAAGATCTTACTTGGCTTTTATTTGCAATTCTAGAATCAGGCAACACCAACACCACATTTTATAAAGAAAACTGAGCGTCTCAATGAGCTGTGCAGAGATGTTTAGTTTTATAGAGAAAAAGGAGCTGAAGAAACAGAAACAGAAGACAAAAAGCAGATTGGCCCTTTCAAAGTCTCTTTGTTAAGGTTAAAGCAGAAGGGACTTCCTTATCATGCTGAAAGAACTGGCTTGCTTGGGAATTTGGCTATTCTCTTTCTCTCTCTTGATTTGTTTGAAAAATCAGATATACAATTGAATTTTGACTTTGTGATGTGGAAATACAGCATGAGTGACTCAGTTCTGATTCAGTCTGTTGGGCCTAACACAGGACCTTAGTCCAAACCAATGGCTTCCTCTAAATTTTATTTAATAGTGTAAAGTCAATCTTCAAGGTCCCAAGGTTATTTATTTGCTCAGTTATATAACATATTGAAAGATTGTTCACATTAAGATATTTTTCATAAAGCATTATGAATGCTTCATGATTGACTAAAGACTTTAAAAACAAATAGGTGATACCATTTTTAACTTCCATTCTTATATTAATAGGAACATTTAACAACCAATTGAAATTGACCTTTGCAGTTATACTGTGATTGGGAAAACCAATGCAGGGTATTAATTCCACTATATGTGCAATCATTTCCAGCTAATTGGCACAGATGGGAGTTTCTGAACTTAGAAATCAGGGCCATTTAGAATATTAATACTCCTTTCAGAATACCTTATTAGAAACTGTGTCAATCACGTCAAAATGTAAATTGCTCCTTCCAATCAGAAGGGTCTCACTGGATCAGAATAGCAGACCCACACCAACCCTGACCATGTAAAATTTCTCACCATAAATGTAATTCTCTACTTATACTTGAAAGAAATAAATGTTAGAGCATTTCCTATTTTGTGCAGTTATTGACCTAATGAGTGATTCGCAAAGCACTTTAAAGTTTATAGTCAATGAACATTTTAAATACTGAACATACATAAAAGTGAAATAAACGCAAACATATTAATTCAGAAGAAGGGACTGGAGAGAAACAGAATTTTCTAAAGTTAGTCTTTTATCTAGCAGCCTGGGTAAGAGAGATGTGCTATGAAACACTCCAGGAAAAGAGATTCAATTGCATTTGGTGAGTTTTCAATTAAGAATGTAATGATAGAATACCACTCTGTTGGCCTGAGAAGCAAAACAAGCATGGTTTGGGAGAGCCTCTTGGGACTCTACTTTTGCTAGGATGAAGAGAAACTTTCATGGTTATTGCATAATACAACAGGTGAGCATATTGGTGTAGAATTGTTTAGATGACTTGGTATCAATTGGATCTGGCTATTGGCACACAGCCTTTAAAAATGTTAGTTAAAAGCCTGTGGTGTGCCCCCTGACTGCAAGTGGTTTTAGAGTGTTCTCCAAGGCTCGGTTCTCCAAGGCTCAGTGGTAGAATGGGCACAGCTGCTTACAGCCCCTTTGCTTTAAAGATGATAAATATTCTCTCATGGGGGCCTTTTGAAAGAAAAGTGCAGCATGCATCTTTTCCTGGAAGTCAAGGAAATCTCTCAAGCAGGGAATTTGCTGCTCTCAGTGGAGAACTAGGCTTATTTATTTATCATTGAGAATTTCCCTTTTTTTGTATGGATGACCATCTAGGGTCTTAAATAAGAGATGCTGACACAGAACCCAAGAATAAGCATAAATATACCCACTACTATTAGTTTTGCCTCTTATAGGATAACTTTTTGTGTGGGGTGGGGAAAGATGAATGGAAGAAGATAAGAAGAGAGAACTAACTATTCTACTTAACTTAGAAGCAATTCTAAGAAAATTCAAATGCTTCAATAAGGCATCATTTATCAAGTCAGGTGTTTTTTATTCTTTACTTTATTGAATATTCACAAGCTTTCATGAAAGGTTAGATATTAATTTTATCATTTTATAGATGTGGACACTGAAGCTCAATGAAAATAGTAACTTACCCAAGATCACACATTTGGATCATGGTAGCTAAGATATAAAGCCAGGGTGATGGACTCCAAAGACCAGCCTTTCCTTTGATCTGAACTGCTGTCCCTACTTTTTAAAAATTATTATTTATTTATTATACTCTAAGTTCTGTGGTACATGTGCAGAACATGCAGGTTTGTTACAGAGGTATACACGTGCCATGGTGGTTTGCTGCACCCATCAACCCGTCATCTACATTAGGTGTTTCTTCTAATGCTATCCCTCCCCTAGCTCCCAACCCCCCGACACGCCCTGGTGTGTGATGTTCCCCTCCCTATGTCTATGTGTTCTCACTGTTTATGAGTGAGAGTATGAGTAGTTTATGAGTGAGAACACGCAGTGTTTGGTTTTCTGTTCTTGTGTTAATTTGCTGAGAATTATGGTTTCCAGCTTCATGCATGTCCCTAAAAAGGACATGAACTCATCATTTTTATTGGCTGCATAGTATTCCATGGTGTGTATATGCCACATTTTCTTTTTCCAGTCTATCATTGATGGGCATCTGGGTTGGTTCCAGGTCTTTGCTATTGTGAACAGTGTTGCAATAAACATATGTGTGTATGAGTCTTTGTAGTAGAACAAAGATTTATAATCCTTTGGATATATACTCAGTACTGAGATTGTTGGGTCAAATGTTATTTCTAGTTCTAGATCCTTGAGGAATTGCCACCCGTCTTCCACAATGATTTAACTAATTTACACTCCCAACAGTGTAAAAGTGTTTCTATTTCTCCACATCGTCTCCAGCATCTGTTGTTTCCTGACTTTTTAATGATTGCCATTCTAACTGGCGTGAGATGCTATCTCATTGTGGTTTTGATTTGCATTTCTCTAATGATCAGTGATGATGAGCTTTTTTTCATACGTTTGTTGGCTGCATAAATGTCTTCTTTTGAGAAGTGTCTGTTCATATTCTTTGCCCACTTTTTGATGGGGTTGTTTTTTTCTTGTAAATTTGTTTAAGTTCTTTGAAGATTCTGGATATTAGCCCTCTGTCAGGTGGATAGATTGCAAAAATTTTCACCCATTGTGTAGGCTGCCTGTTCACTCTGATGATAGTTTCTTTTGCTGTGCAGAAGCTCTTTAGTTTAATTAGAACCCATTACTTTCTATAAATCCAAGATGTACTTAAAAGTTTCTCTAGTATAACATATGGTTGGAGATCTTCCTGGCCTAAAGCAACCAGTCTGTGTGTAACATGTTGGTGCAATGAGATTTCTACTTTGATAAACAGATGTGATTAGATTTCTGTTTGAAGTTTGGTGTATTTGCAACTTGGCTGTTTTTCTTCCTGAGCATCGTCCATCTTTGGGTTGTAGCCTCAGTCTTCACTGCAGTCTGAAAGGTTCGTGACAATCACCAAGAAAACAAAGCACACCAGTAGAAACACAGGGTTATGTACATGGGATTATATTTTACAGGCAACTGTAAACACATTGGCTACCCACTTTAGTGGATGCTAGAAGCTGGGAATATCTTGTAGCAATATCTTTCATCTTTATTGGGAGAGATAATGATCTGAAATTTCAAGTAAAATTGTATTTATCAAGCCATTTTGGTTAGTGATCAGTACCATAAGCTGTCAAAAAGCATTATTACCTGCTCTGTATTTTTAAATGTACAATTATTTTCTCTTCTGGACTTTCAGTATTAATTTTAGGAAAGTGCTGAAATTTGACTGTATTGATTATAGCTTGCATTAATCTTACAAGATAAGCATTAGATCTAAAAAGGCCTAATTTGAATCAAGTATGAATAACAAGTATTCACTCTCCAGCATGCCTGAAATAATATTTCATGCTTTCAATATAGGCACTTTAGAAAACTGTAAAGGCCAAACACCACCTTTTTATCACTGTGATTAGACTTCTAAGTGCTGGTGACAATTAGCTCCTAAAATTCTTCAGGTTTCATCCTTGAAGGAAAGAGCCATGTACTTACATCATGGAGAGAGGGAGGTATAGAATGTCTTGGAATATTAGAACCTGAATTATGTTTTAGTGGCTGGGAAGAAAAGGGTCTGGATAAATGTTTCTTTGGCTGTTGTCACTAAAGGAAATCCAAGGCTTGTGGTAAAATCCCCAGCTTGGCAATGTTTGTAACACGGGCTATATCTCACTTCCATTGATGTCGGTTCAGATGGAGGCATTTAGGGATTTGGAGCATGACTGAAACCTTTCTAAAGCTTCAATCAATGTAAATAGATTTGGAGATGGAATCAAAAATGAAAAGCCAGAGAAAATAAAATTGTGTTTTGAAATTACTCAAAATTTTGATTCAGCTACATAGCCACAGTACCTTTTTCTGCATATGGATGAAATATATTTACTCTGGCAAAGTCCTATAGGAGAGATTTTTAATGCAGAGGAAATGTCCCAGGCATGAATGTTTTTCTTCCATTTATTTGCTGTTAAAAAAACAGTTTAATGTTTTGGTATGTCTTTTCAATATACAGTACTTGCAATTAATGAGTTGTTAACTGCTTCACCATTATACTATAAAATGTTACTATGAATGAATCTCCAAAATGAGAGAGCTAGCTCTTGATCCTAGCTTGACATTTTAAAACAGGATTACAATGAATATCAGCATTAATCTACTCCATTTAAAGGACATAATGCTTCAGCCCCAAGGAAAAAGTTACATTGGGTGATAAGCTGTTTTCTCTGATTTTCTTTCAGACACCCATAAGAAAAATGCTTGGGTGTTTAAATGCTTGTTATTGTAAAATCTTTCAATATTTCTTATCATGAATACAATTACTCTTTCCCTCTTGGGGGAAACTTTGTTTAATTCAATTAATGGTGTCTACGTAGATTTTGGTAGAAAAATGTAGTTTAACCTTGCCTGTCATAGTCATGTCATTGTGAATATATTCAGGCCTGCCTCTCTCTCTCTGCAATATGAGGACTGTAAACTAGTTCAACCATTGTGGAAGTCAGTGTGGTGATTCCTCAAGGATCTAGAACTAGAAATACCATTTGACCCAGCCATCCCATTACTGGGTATATACCCAAAGGACTATAAATCATGCTGCTATAAAGACACATGCACACGTATGTTTATTGCGGCATTATTCACAATAGCAAAGACTTGGAACCAACCCAAATGTCCAACAATGATAGACTGGATTAAGAAAATGTGGCACATATACACCATGGAATACTATGCAGCCATAAAAAATGATGAGTTCATGTCCTTTGTAGGGACATGGATGAAATTGGAAATCATCATTCTCAGTAAACTATCGCAAGAACAAAAAACCAAACACCGCATATTCTCACTCATAGGTGGGAACTGAACAATGAGATCACATGGACACAGGACGGGGAATATCACACTCTGGGGACTGTGGTGGGGTGGGGGGAGGGGGGAGGGATAGCATCGGGAGATATACCTAATGCTAGATGACGAGTTAGTGGGTGCAGCACACCAGCATGGCACATGTATACATATGTAACTAACCTGCACAATGTGCACATGTACCCTAAAACTTAAAGTATAATTAAAAAAAAATAGTGATACTGCCTATGCAGCTGTTTTATAATAAACAACCTATAGTTTTTAGGCTATTATCTTTAATATGTTTTACAGTATTATTTATTAGAGAATTTGTCATTAAGAAAAAAGAGTTTTCAGATTTTATTTGGGGAAGAAGATAAGAAGAGAGAACTAACTATTCTACTTTCTACTGTCTATGTTCACCCAGCTGTAACTGCCTGTAGATATTAAAAACTGTCTTCATTTCCCTCTTTCAAATCTTTTGCTAGTTCTTACAAAGAAGTGGATTCCAGGAAATACTGTTTCTGTTCTTAGAGGAAGTGACAGTAGTTCCAGGCCAACTGGAATCCATCAATTAAAGTTTAAAAAAAAAAAAAAAAAAGTCTGTGCTGCTGTCAAAAATCACCCAGGCACTATTATATACCGTAAAACAACAACAACAACAACAACAACTGGCAGGATTGTAAGCTCAAGCATCTCTTAAACCATTGGTGGATCTGATTCCTATCATGTTCTATAGCTGTGGTCACATTCACATATACTATATTGGGAACTAACTCTTCGGCATCTCCTTAAGTATGCTGTTGGAGAGAATTCCTTGGTGAGAAAGAAAAAATGTCTTAAGTCTGTACTCCAGGGGCTGGGTAAAGAATATCTCATCAGCATTTCCATACATATTTCATGTCTATGTATTTCTGCTTTCCCAACTTTAAGCATGAGCCTGACACCTAGAAGGCATCTAATACATTTTGTGGAATAAATAAATAAGAGTGTGCCCTTGCTACTTTGTTCTCATCATGCTATTTGTGTATGTTTTTCCTAAAGGTTCTCCTTAGCATGTGCTGGCTCTGTTCTTTGAATATTATTTTCTTTTAGAAATGGTGACTCTTTTCCACAGATGTCCTCACCCTTGCTCTATAATCATTCCTTCCTCCTCTCCCTGCTCTGGCTCTGGGAGCGACCCCCATGCTCATCACTGAGTATGCATTCTGTTGCTGCAATCTAAGAAATTCAATTGCAAACACACTTAAGAGTTAGATCTGAAATGAATAAAATTAGGGTCCTTGTGAGAATCCAAAATATTCTCAAATAAGTTGGATTCATGAACACTTGTATAAGGGCTTTAATGTCATCAGTTTTGGATAAAATGACTCTATTCTTCATTCTGATTTTTTGAAAACTTGTGAAAAACTGAGATTACTGGTTGAATGGCCTCTTTAAGCATAGAGCAGCACTGTAAAACATTAGCTACAAACTACATTTTCTAAACCTCTACCTTTTCCCCATGACTACTGGCAAACTCTCCAGCCCTCAAACCATCACTATGGGACATTTAAAAGGCTCTCTTCTCCAAGCAGAATGTCAGACTTAGTAAACATAACTTTTCTTCCATCTGTACTTGCAATGGGGTGTCCCTTCTAGGCAGGAGTTCTTCCCCAGTGTCTGTGCTTGGTGCTGGTGTTACAATGACAGAATCTCTGGAGTCAGAAAATCAGTACTATAATACACCTTGGTTAGTTACTAAGTATATGATTGTGGGCTAGTTTATCTAAACTTTATGAGGATTATTTCCTTCAATGTTGCCTACTTTTCTAGATTATTGTGAAGACGGAATGAGATACGATTTTTCAAATGTCATATGTAGTGTGAGACACAAGAGTAGGCATTCAATTTATGATAGTTAATTTTATCACCATCAATATGGCAATGTACTACTCATGCAAACTTATCGTGGTCCAATAGAAAACATGACATTGGATTTACATCTCTCATTATTCTCATGGACCAGATTCATTTTATTTTGAGATGCATTTCTGATTCATTTGATTCCTATTGTCACTTCTTTCACTGAGTCTCATCACGGTCCCATGGACTCAACTGTTATTGCTTTCTTCCCCAGACTTCTTTATTTTAGTTTATTTCCCACAATTCTGGCATAACTTTCTTCTAAAAGTAACTTATTCACACATTTTCTTGCTTTAAATCTTTTGATTGTCTCCCTACTGTCTAGTTAAACTGCCTTCTTAATTATAAGTCTAATGCAAGCTTTTTATTTCCTAATGTCATTGTGAATCTCTAAGATGAGAACCAACACACTTGTCCACTGAAATTTTTTTTTTTTTTTTTGAGATGGAGTCTTGCTCTGTCACCCAGGCTGGAGTGCAGTGGCATGATCTCGGCTCACTGCAAACTCCACCTCCCTGGTTCAAGCCATTCTCCTGCCTCAACCTCCCGAGTAGCTGGGACTACAGGCGCCTGCCACCACGCCTGGCTAATTTTTTGTATTTTTAGTAGAGACGGGGTTTCACCGTGTTAGCCAGGATGGTCTCGATCTCCTGACCTTGTGATCCACCTGCCTCGGCCTCCCAAAGTGCTGGGATTACAGGCATGAGCCCCTGCACCCGGCCAAAAACCTTTTTTTCACAGAGCATCTTTTAGGGAATGATAGTGCAGGGACACGTGGGGCAGTGCTGGCCCACAATGCTGAGTCCAAACCTCTGAGCACATATATACAACATTTATTGGCCACCCCTCTCTTCAATCTTAGCTTCTCTCTGCTTCATACTCACTTTTTGTCATTCTTGTTCTCAAATAACAGTCTGTTTAGTTTCTCCTTCATTTGTAGACCATATTATTAGCTTCTGAAACACTCCCCTCCAACATTCTCCTGCACTTCTCCCTGTATCCAATCCGCTCAACTTTATGACCTACTGATTCTTCAAGAAACAGCCCAAATGTTATTTTCTCTGAAGCTGTTGTAGTCTCCTGAATCTTGAGCAATATGGATGCTTTGGGAGTTTAAAAGGAAGAAAGACCTATATTTATAACTCTCATAACTTTATCACATTGCCATGTGAGATTCTGTCTCCCCCATTAAAAAAATAAACTCCATAAGGGCAGGCATGTCCATGCTCCATTCAATTAATAGCTTATTTTCTAGTTCACTGGCTAACATATGTAGATGGTGTGTGATGAATGTTTACGAAAATATTTACTAAATATGCTACAGATGGAATGGAATGTCTCACACACACACACACACATGCACACAACCTATTGCTAAGTGATCGGATTAATAATTTTTATTTCCAGCAACACAATCATTTACTTCACAGGTGTGTAAATCTATGGAAATTTCTAATTTCTCTATTTCCAATTATACATATTCTATAAGCCATACTCCTTAGAAACCATGATACCTCCATGATAACTCACTGTAGCCTATTCTGCTTAACATGGACACGGCTGTTATATTTTGTGCCAAAGTTGACATGACAGTTTTTCCAAATGACATTTAAGATTCTTCTTGAGCTTCCCAGCAGGCAGCTCCTGTGCAAAAATGCCAGACGGAGAGGGGGAACCTCAAGTTGCTTCTTTGAAAACCCACTTAGTCATTATTCATCAGTGATCCTTAAACCAGTGCCCACTCATATCTCAGGCTGACACTCCATAATGATTTCAATAGAAGAGCTGCTGTTCCACATTATATGCCTCTCTGGGAACAGCACCCAGGTACTGCCATTCCAATTGTTTTATGAATGTGCTAGAGAAATGGCAGATTGCCAAAGACAGCATCCACATGGTTGTTTGAAACAACACCCCAGACATAAAAAGAAAGAAAAATCTCCTCACAGATTGCAATGTGTACAATTTGGCTGTTTTGCACATCCTCTGCAGCTGTGCATTCATGATGCTATATTTAAGCAAAAATCTGTGTAAGAATTAGTCACTAGAAGATGGAAGTTTGGCGGCCATTTTAAGGATTTGGCTGCAGTGGTTGCCAGGACCTCTCCCTCCAGAATGAGCTCTGCCTATCTTATAACCAACCAGAAGTGTGATGTGACTACTTGCTAGAATGTAATCTTTTCACATATCCTAAGACTTGTTCAAAAATTAGCAAGCCCTCGTTTTTCCTTTCTGAAAGGGATTACTGTCACCTTGCGGATTCTTTTCGAGTCACAACTGTCATACAGTCTTTGAAAAAGCTGACATATAGATTTGGTACATCTTTTCTTGTACCCTTTCTTCCTCATTCCCAGGAAATTAATATTAGAAAATCATTATCAAAGAGAATAAATGTGCTCAGTTCAAATGTGTAAGACCAATTGGTTATTACTAGTGTGCAAATTCGAGTTTAAGAAACACCACAGATTTCTCACAATCAGTGAGAAGAAATACTTCAGACCAATCCTGCCTAACAAAGAAGGAAAAGAAAATATTCTGTGAATTCATCTATGCAGAATATAGGAATATAAAACATATTGACTCCGGGAAGGGAAGAAAATTCTCTGGCTGTTTGAAAATGCCTTATTTTCTAAGATATGAAAAAGCCAGTACCTTTGAATAAGTCTTCTATTTAGAATTCAGTGAAATCTATGGAATTGGGCAAGTAAAATTGCATTAGCTAATCTTGCAATGCTTAACCTTCTTAAGGAACATACTATAGTGGACCAACAGAGTTCAGCAGATGCATTGACATCTTCTCTGAAAAGCACTATCATCTTTTCCCAGAAACCTGTGAAGCTTAGATTTGTTTAAATCTTATTTGCCAGTTACACACTTCAAATATTTGTATATTCCTGAAAATAGAGAAGATCATTAAATTGCGTATCTTTCTCACATGCATTCAGTATTTTGGCATATTTTTAAAATTCCATCCAAACCTTTCCATCCAAACCTTTGGGGGAATGACCTGTTGCCTTCAGATTTCCCATGTCCGCCTTTCTTCAAATTCTAGTTTGGAATTTTAAGAGTTACTCTTTCCATGAAATTACTCATCATCACTTTGATACCTACCTACCCAGTTTACAAGAAGTTGATCTGTGCCATAGTTATGCTTCTTTTAAAGTTGTGCCTTCTATGTTATATATTTTTAAATAAACTTTTTATAGTAGAATAGTTTTAGATATATAGAAAAGTTGTATAGGGATAGGAAGGAGTTTTCATTTACTTTCCTCCCCAAACACCCAGTTTCTCCTATAATTAGTGTCTTTTATAAGTGTACACTGTTCAAGATTAATGAGCCAAATTAATATATTATTATGAAGTTGATTCTTTATTCAGATTTACTTACTTTTTACCAAATATCCTTTTTTTGCTCCAGGATCCTATCCAAGATACGACATTGCATTTGGTCACCCTGTCTCCTTAGACTCCTCCAGACTGTGATAGTTTCTCAGATGTGCCTTGTTTTTGATGATCTTTACCATTTTGGAAAGTACTAATGAGATTTTTTGTAGAATATCTCTCAACTGGGCTTTGTCTGGTGTTTTTCTCATAAGTAGACTGGGGCTATGGGTTTTTGGAAGGAAGACCAAGAGATAAAGGGCCATTCTCATCACTTCATATTGAGGTCTCATGCCAATAACATGACTTATTACTATTGATGTTAATCTTGATCACCAAGCTGAAGTAGTTTGTCAGGTTGCTCCACAATTAAATTACTGTTTTTTCTTCTTTCCAAACTATACTCATAAAAAGGAAGTCACTATGTGCAATCCATACTTAAGAAACAAGGGTTATATTCCATCTTCCTGAATGTATAATATATGCATAAGTTACTTGGAATTTTCTGCACTGTAAATTTGTCCATACTTTTCTACTCATTTATTTATGAAACTATTTTTTAGGATACTGCAGTGGTGGATACTTGATACTGTAAAAATTTTTAAATCTACATAAACCTTAAAGCACAAAGTGAATATTAATATATGCAATTGAAAAAAAAATTTAGAACATCAGTGGATCCCAGAATAGAATGAATACTATGATGACAAAATCTAACTGTGTTACAAATATATGAAATTACTTTACTAAAGCAGGTGTGGGAGAAGTGTTGACTTAAGTAACTTTAGAAATAAGTAGGGACTAAGACTAAAGCCAAAAGGAACTGTAAATGAGCATAATACTCTAGTTGTTAAAGTTGTTTTTCATGTGAGTACTGGCAAACAATTCTGAAAACTCTATACTAAAATTAAACAGCTAAGTAAGTGGATTACTGATGGCAGGAGACAGGCTTCTCATTATTGGAGTGGGAGAATACAGACAACAAAGGAAAGAGGCTAGAATATTTCACATGTTAACAAATCAGAGTTGGAGACAACAGTACGAACTTGTGTTTAGCTTAATATAGATATAGATTGATACATATGGGAATATTTATAGATGTGTCTATGTACATTTGTTAGTATACAAGAATATATTTTCTTGCTATATGCTTAGGGCTTATGACAATGACATCCCAGTAGCAACAAGCACATCTACCACCCAGTTATTGGTTTCCAATACAGTTCTCCAATTATCCCTGGGAGAAATGGTTAATTCTAAGACTGAGACATGAATATACCAGATGAACCTAGAGCACCTTGAAGAGCCATAAAATAGTGTTCAAAACAGGCCAGGCGCAGTGGTTCACGCCTGTAATCCCAGCACTTTGCAAGCCTAGGTAGGTGGTTGCTTGAGCTCAGGAGTTCGAGACCAGCCTGGGCAACATAGCAAAAACCGTCTCTACAAAAAATACAAAAATTAGCCAGGCATGGTGGTGCACCTGTTGTCCCAGCTACTTGTGGTGCTGAGATGGGAGGATCGCTTGAACCCAGGAAGGGGAGGTTGCAGTAAGCTGAGATTGTGCCACTCTACTGCAGCCAGGGTGACAGACGGAGACACTGTCTCAAAAAACAAACAAAAGAACACACACACACACACACACACACAAAAACTTCAAGACAAAATTACAAAGAAAAGGTGTTTGTAGTTTAGACTATGTCAAAGGGACAAAGGAATCAACTGAAAGAGCTCCCTGTGGCCAAAACTGAAACATTTAGGCAAATAAATAATTATTATTATTATTATGAATTTCTTTTTTAATTGCAGTTTTATTAATAGGTCATTCACAGTGAATCACATAGTTTCTTTGTCCATGATTCCTGCAAGACAGACAATTTAGGATAAAGGT
The DNA here is from genome assembly GCF_029289425.2 of Pan paniscus. Classification (NCBI taxonomy): domain Eukaryota; kingdom Metazoa; phylum Chordata; class Mammalia; order Primates; family Hominidae; genus Pan; species Pan paniscus. The sequence continues at coordinate 112,903,710 of NC_073253.2, read as the reverse complement.
TACATGCAAATGTTCTGTAATCAAACTGCTCGAGTCCAAATTATGGTTCCAATTCTTATGTATCGCCCTAGTCAAATTACTTAATCTATTTGTAGTTCAGTTTTCTCATCAAAACCTTGGATACTGAGAAAACATATCAAATGTTAGCCTATAGTACTGAGCACATTGGAAGCACTCAGTAATTATGAGCTGTCATTACAAGTTGGTTTGCAATAGGCCCTCAGAAAAATTCTCTTTCCTTATTGTCTAAATTACAAGTATTTTACATAATTCTGGAAGCAATATTTTCAAAGTGTACAGAATTCATTGTAGAGAGACCAAATTAATTTGCTAAAATTTATTTATACATACAAAATATCAATTTTGAATATTTATAATTTCTACTAATACATTTCCAGATAAACGCTGAAGTAGTTCCTATGGCTTTCTTTGAGTTTTACAAATGATTAAATTACATACTTGGTTTTTAACATGGTTGCTTATTCTAACTATAGTAATGTAGCTTTGGCCTATGATTATCTAGTGTCACAAATGACCAATTCTGTTATTTCTGTAAAAATTTTAGTTAGGATATTTGTTTGATGTTGGATAGATAAAATAATTTAAAATTGACTGAAGTTTCAAGCTGCAAAACAGCTGGGTTAAGCTTGAATGAACACAGACTCTATCAGACATCCTAAAAATGTAAAATAATCAATAATGTCACTAAGTAGGAGTACCAAGGAGTGGCTGGTGAAAAGAGTGGTGTGTGAGGCACTGGCCTGATTAGGGTTCAAAGTACCCTCTCCAGCTTTAAAGAACACCTCCCATTCTTTGATGTGAACTACACACACACACACACACACACACACACACACACACACATTTTTTAATTCTATGGAGTGTTAAGCAAATGTGCTTGAAGCACAACAACCTTTAGGCCATTCAAAATCAGATTGCCATTTTTAAATTTCCCCTTTAAAGAAACCCTGAAAATATTCATGGCATCAACAGGAACATGTCTATATCTGTACATAAAGTTGACTAAATGTAAATTGATAAACTCACTAGTGTGAACAAAGTTATTAATGTATTTAATTCAAATGGTATGCTAATATCAAGTGGCTTTGAATGCTTTAATTAACATGATATCATTCCTCCAATGAGTTCCTCCTCTCTGTCTTATTAGGATAATGCTACAATCTTTACATGCAGTTGAAGTTGGATTTTCACTTTGGTGAGTGACTCAGAACTGCAGAACATTAAAATTGTCACTCGATACCCTTATCTTTGAAAAGAATCCCAGAACTGGGGAGGCCATCAGATGGGTTGCTGAAACATGCATAGCCCAGAGTGAAGCCAAATCGTTACTGTGGATGAAGAAGTGTCTCACAGGGGCAGAGCGGGTTCTCACCACCTTTTCATAATAATTGGAAAGTCTATTGTTTCTGTCACTGACTCCTCCAAGGTACTTAGTAATACCTGAGGCTGTAAATTGGCTTTAGTGCATGGCGTCTGAATAAAATGTTGCATTCTTGATTTATTGCATACAAGTGTTCAGCTTGTGGCTGATGACTCAGTTTGAAAGTCAGGATTTCTGCGAACTTTCCTCTTTGCTCTGCCTTTGTGTTACACTTCTTCCCGGGGAGGTAGAGAAAAATCCAACATAGTAAAGGTGTGTCATCTTCACCAGGACTATGACAAAATTTATTAAACAACTCCCTGTCTTCCAAGTAATTTCAAAATATAAGCAAAGTGGAAAAAACTAGGAGTAATAAGATACAAGCTAAACACATATGCAGTTTTCCACATATATGGGAAGACAGGGCCAAGTAGTAACTGTAAATCAATCCAGCAATTCCATGTGATCCAAGCTGGGTAGCACAACATCACTGAATCTGTTCCAGTGGCCATCTTTTACTTACTGTTCTATGAGGAAAGGTCACATTTGCTGCTGTTGACACTGATAAGAAGTTACATTTCCCCTAACAATAAGATTTTCTATCATATACATTGCCTGGGGAATAGTAAATCACACATACAAAATCTGGTCCTGTATTTTACAGAGTGGGAAGTTTCACCCACTCACCGAGCCTGTAGCTTTGCTTATTTTAAATGTTTCCCAGTATCATCCCACACATGGGCTGCTGCTTTAGCCTACTGAATGGCTTCCTAACATATGCCTGGCCTTTCTCCAATCCATTTCTGCACACTGCTGTGAAAACTCATCTTCTAAAAATAGAGCTTTCACAAAGGTAGATCTTGCTTTAAACACACACACACACACAAATAGTATCTCTCAACTGCCTACAGAACAAAAATAATCTGTAATCTGCCTAGCCTGGCCTTAGTAAATACTTGTAGTCAAACAGTTCAAATCCTGACTGCACTTACTAGAAGGCCTGGAGTAAGTGTAGTTACCTCTACTAGACTCAGTTTCTTCATCAGTAAAATGAAAATAATAATACCTAGGTCAGAGCATTGATTTTAAAAAGGTAATAATTAAGAAGTATTATCCACATAAGCCCAAACCATGGTTCAGCGTCTGGCTTGTAATAAGCTGTCAATAAACCATAGCCATTTCTCTGTTTTAATATAAATTAATACTTTGCTCAAATTCAGTTTTTCAAATCAAAACTCACTCAAACTCAGTTATTCTGCAAGTTCAAATTATATTTCTCTATCACTTACTGTTAGCCTATATGAATGCATTATTTAGTTTTCTTAACCTATTTATTTTCCATTTTACTTGTCTCTTTATTTCATTCATATTATTACCTCTTAATATATGCAATATGAATATATCTGCATGATCTAAGATGTGATGATATCTAGTAATATTAACCAAATTTAGATGTGCTCAGACAAAAATTTTAAAAAAGGTATTGACCCATGCAACAACATATCTGGCAACAGCAGGCACAGCTGACCTTAGAGATGACTGAAAGCAGAGACTCTAAAATAACCAGGCTCTTGACTGTAGGAGTCAGCTTCATTCAGACCACCCATTTCCATGTCTCCGAAGCAGTGGAGACAGCAGGCCAAGGTTCTCAGCTTCTCATCTTTGTCACATAGGAGGAAAGGGCTCTTCATTTTGGCTTATTCAAAATATCACAGAGTAAAGTTCTGATTGGCTCACCTATGGTCATGGGTCCAATCCAAAACCAGTAACTATGCCCAAGAAAATAGAGTACAATACATACCTGAAGATGATTCACAGCCATCCCTGACTCTAGATGGCTGGGAGAAGGCAGGTTATTTAAGGAAATGGCAGCTCCTTTAGGGGCTATATATTATAGTGGGAGGGAGGACAAGTAGACTAATTCTACAAAATAAAGGGTGTGCTATTTCAAAATAAGTCTTGGGTACTTTAGGGAGAAAAAAGTCAAATGAGTAAATTACAAACTTAACCACAACTATCAATCAGTACAATTTTCAGTGGTTATATTTGGTAGACAATGTAGAAAATTCAAGGCAGTCTTATGTGAGTAACAAGCTTATGTCATTCTCATCCTAAAATTAAACTAAGTATTTAAACTTCTGGTTATTTATTAATCCCACAGGGTTCAAGCTTAGTTGTAGGTTAAGTTGCTTATTTTTCACTTCAGTGGTAAGAAATATCTAGAATTGGAAGATTACTTATGGCATTTACTACCTACACATTGAACTGTATTTATGACTATGCTTTACACTTCTAAGCATTTAGTCATTGAGATTTGTTTTATAAATCTATTGTAGAAATTATGGCTGTTTTTATCCTACTCATAACGCAAATCAGCTCAATATCTGTTGTCTATCATTTTAGATCAGTTACTCAATACAAATAATTAGAAATGTGGTTTTCTTACAGACCCTCAAACCACTGATTTTTTATTAATCACTCAGCAAAAAAAAAAAATGTGATTAAGAAAGAAGGCAACTAACATATTAAGAAGAAACCTGAGTTTAATGATTAATGCATTAACATTCCCTAACTCAGATTAGAAATGATCAACATTTTGTGAATGTGAGTGTATGTGACAGCCAGCACAGGTGCAAGCCAGGTAGAAAGATCAGAGTCCCTAAAGGACCAGGGTGAGCCTTGGTGATAGAAAAACTGATGTGAGCTGTGGTCGAAAGTCTCTAACCCCCAGGGATTCTGGATTTCTGGTATTCATGCCTGTGTGTAATAATCCTGTCTCCCTGAGTGTGGACTAGACTTACGATTCACTTCTGACAGGAATTGGCAGAAGAGACACGATGCCAACTCTTAGTTGGGTTATAAAAAGATTGCAACTTCCATCTGGGGTGATTTCTCTCATTTCTCCAACTCTGTCTTTCTATCTCTCTCTCCATCTCATTGCCAGCTTCCATGTCATGAAGATCCTAGACAGCTTATAGTGAGGTCTTTATCTTTAGGGACCAAGGCCAGGCGTAAGCCATATGAGTTAGCTTGGAAAGAGATTCCCCCTGCTCAGTGGAACCTTCAGATGGGGCTGCAACTCCTGCCAACAGCTTGACTACAACTTCTTGAAAGAGCTTGAGCCAAAGGCTCCAGGCTAAATAACACCCAGATTCCCGAACCACAGAAACTCTCAGATAGTAAATATTTGTTTTTTTTTTTTTTTAATGCTGACAAGTTTAAAAATAATATACAGCAATGGATAAGCAATTAAAATCAGAGCAAATTCTGATCATCTAATATGCATCCCAGTACAGCCTGCCACAGAGGAAAAACAATAATAGCAGAAGTTGCTCAATTAAAGACAATTTAGTAATTTTTCTCTTTGAATTGTTCTCTCTACCACAGCTACCTTTTCTCACAGAGATTTAACCTTATTAAGACATATAATCTTGGCTTCTTACTAATATCTATAATCTTAGATTCTCTGGATTACTTTTAGGGACCAAATGATGAAAACAGGAGATTTTCAAAAACATGTTGCATGCAAGATTAACACTAGTACCATGAAAAAATATGGTACTAGTGTTAATTTAATCCCTTTAAAATAAGGAAAATAATAATAAATACATAATACCAGCCATCTTAGAAAACACAACATTACTTTATTTAAATATTTATTTCTGTTTGTGTATATATTTGTATTTTTATTTTTGACATAATTATAATCACATGGGAAATTTTAAATGATCCAACTTTTTAATAAAAGTATTATTTATAAACCTTCACACATTTTAAAAACATTTTCTATATTTTTTTCTTATTTTAGATTTCGGGATGAAATTCTGGTTCAAAAGGCAGGAATCATTTTTTTAAAATATCTTTTATCCAAAACTATGTTTTTAAAAGGTAAGTAACCCACCTTTCCCCAGCTTTAATTTCTTATTTTCTTCACAATCAAATAAGGTGACTCAAGATGACTTAAAAGGTCATGTTTAAAAAAAAATTCCTGGGCAGTTATTTAAAAAATTAGTAAAAGTTCTTCTCATAGCCATTTTGAAGACATAATATTGCTAGTGAGAAGTGTTATCACGTCATGTGGGCTCCTTCTACAAGTCTTTTACCTTATTATTTCTAGTTCTTAGAAACCACAATCTCCAAGTCTTTGCTATTGTGAAAAGTGCTGCAATAAACATACGTGTGCATGTGTCTTTATAGTGGGATGATTTATAATCCTTTGGTTATATACCCAGTAACGGGATTGCTGGGTCAAATGGTGTTTCTAGTTCCAGATCCTTGAGGAATCACCACACTGTCTTCCACAATGGTTGAACTAATTTACACTCCCAACAGTGTAAAAGCATTCCTATTTCTCCACATCCTCTCCAGCATCTGTTGTTTCCTGACTTTTTTAATGATCACCATTCTAACTGGTATGAGATGGTATCTCATTGTGGATTTGATTTGCTTTACTCTAATGACCAGTGAAGATAAGCTATTATTCATATGTTTGTTGGCCATATAAGTGTCTTCTTTTGAAAAGTGTCTGTTCATAAAACCATCATTCTCAGTAAACTAACACAGAAACAGAAAACCAAACACCTCATGTTTTCATTCATAATTGGGATTTGAACAATGAGAACATATGGGCACGGGTAGGGGAACATCACACACTGGTGCCTGGAGGTGGGTGGGGAGCAAGGGGAGGGATAGCATTAGGAGAAATACCTAATGTAGATGATAGGTTGATGGGTGCAGCAAACCACCATGGCACATATATATACCTATATAACAAACCTGCATGTTCTGCACGTGTATCCCAGAACTTAAAATACAATAATAATTAAAAAAAACACATTCTCTAGAATTGTAGCCCTAATCCTACTTTGCCTGTCTTCAGCAATGTCAGTGAAATCTGGAAATCTCCATTTACTAAGACACAACAGAAAGAGTTTCTCACAATTTTAGGTGAAGAATTGTGTTAAGGAGACCTTCTTCTATCAAAATATTCCTTCTGGGATTTCCGTACTTTCTCTTCAATTATTTAAATCAGGTTTACTGAGGTATGATTTAAATATATTCCTTTCATTATACAGTTCAATGAAATTTATTAATTATATAGTTATAAGCTTGACACAAGGAAGATTTATAATATTTCTATCACCCACAGAAAGTTTCCTTGTACCCTTTGTAGAGAATCCTTTCCTTACCCCACCCCCATCACTCAGCCCCTGGCAAGCAGTGATCTGATTTCTGTCACTACAGTGTTGCTTTTTCCAAAATGTTATATGAATGGAATCATGTGGGCCTTTCTATCTAACTTGTTTCTCTCAGCATAATGCTTTTACATGTAAACATTTTGTTATATGTATCAGTAGTTTGCTCCTTTTTATCACTGAGGATTATTCCATTATATAGATGTAACACAATTTGTGTATCTACTTACCAGTTAATTGACATTTGGATTGTTTTCAGTTTGGGGAGGTTATGAACAAAGCTGCCATAACATTTAAGTATTTGTGAGTGGATATGCGTTTTGATTTCTCTTAGGTATATCTAGGTGTGAGGATGTTGAATTGTATGGAAAATGTATGTTTAAATTTATGAGAAACTGACAAAAATTTTCCAAAATAAGAGTAACATTTTGTATTCTCAGTTGTTCTACATTCTTACAAGCACTTGGTGTTGTTAGTCTTTTTGATTTTCACCATTCTAATATGTGTTTACTAGTAATTCATCATGGTTTTACTGTACATTTCCATACGGCAAATGTTGGCTATCTTTTCACATGCTCACTTACAATGGTATATATTCTTTAATTATCTACTCAAATAACTTATTCATTTTAATTGGATCATTTGCTGTCTTATTTAGTCACAAGAATTTTTTATATCAAATTCTTTATTGATGTGTTTTTTAATGTAATTTCCCAGGGTGTATTATGTTTTCATCTTATTAATACTATCATTCAAAATGCAAATGTTTTTCTTCATAATGAAATTAAGTTTGTCATTTTTTTAAGTTTTATATACAGTAAAGGTACCCCTAACTGCTAACTGCATTAACAGTTTTGCTTAACCTTAAATGTCAATAGTTTTCTTCTGTTTCCTTCAGTAAATTTTAGTTTGAACTCTTACATTTAGGATTACGCTTCATGTAGAATATAATTTTTTGTATAATGTAAGGTGTCAGTTTTCTTTTCCTTTCTCTTTTTTTTCTGGGAAAGGGTTGGGTGGAGGGAGGACATGAGTATCTAATTGTTCCAGCATCATTTGTGCTAAAGATTATTTGCATTGAATTACCTTGACACCTTGTTCAGAATGAATTGACAATGCATATGAGAGCCTGTTTTTCAACTATTTATTCTGTTCTATTAATCCATATGCCTATTCTTAGGCCAATAACATATTTTTTGATTATCATAAACTTATAAAGTTTAAAATCAAATTAAACTTTGTTTTTATTTTTCAAAGTTGTTTTGCATACATACTCTGGATCCCTTCATATGAATGTTAGAATCAGTTTGTCAATTTCTACAAAAAAAGTGTATGTGATAAGGATTACATTGAATCTACAGTATCAATTTGGGAAAAAATGAGAACTTAACAATATTGAGTTTTCTAATCCATGAACATGTTAGTGGTCTCCATTTGTTTAGGTCTCCCTTAATTATTCTCAGTAATTGTTTTTAGAGATTAAATGTGGGAAAAAAGTCTCTAATATTCAATCTCTCTTCTTCCTCTTCTTCTTCCTCCTTCTCCTCTTCTTTTAATAGTTCTATGCATTTTTTCTTTCTGCACATGGAAATTTATATCTGGATTATACTTCTTCTGTTTAAAAAATGTCCTTTAATATTTGTTTTAATGTAGACATGCTGGCAATGAATTAGCTCAGATATTGTTTGTTTGAAAAAGCTTTTATTTCACCTTTGTTTTAAAAGATACCCTTAACTAGTTATAGAATCCTGGTTCATATTTATTTTTCCTGAAAGTGAAAGAAATAATTCTTCCTCTCTTTCTCACACACACACGCAACTGGAGTTTTTATTTGATTAATTTTTATAACTTTTTTTCTCTGTCAAAATTCTTCACTTATTTTTATACATATTCTAACTTTCCCCCTATTTCTTATAACTCAACTAACTCTTTATAGATCCTTTTGAATAATTCCAAATAATTTGCTTTTCTTGGAGTCGATTTCTGTTAACTTTTTCTTTGGGTCCATTTCTGTTAACATTTTATCATTTAACAGTGTATCTTTTCCTCTACTCTTTGTGGTTCTCAATTTTTTTTTTAAAAATTAAACTCTGTACATGAGTGTAGGCAGACAGTCAAGTCAATAGTATTTAACTGTAGCAATTGGAATAGAACATGCCTCTTCTGTAAGGCTGTCAAAGTATGCATAGGTGTCAAGTCAATAAATCAATCTGGCAAGTAGTTAAACTGAGTTTACAAATGTGTTACTATGTTTACATTCAGTGTATCATACTTACTTAAGCAGTATACTGATATTATCTCATTTGGTTTGGTTCCTAGAGTGTCCCCAAATTTGTTTCAGGGTTCTTTTTCTATCCTCAGTTTTCAGGAGGCCCTACATGCTTACCCCACAGATGAGGTCTGTCTTTGTGCTCCTGTCCCTCCCAAGGGGTCAGTAACTGTTGTTTGTTATTTGCTGTGAGGTGTTTGTGGAATGTAATTTTTTTTTTTTTTTTTTGAGACGGAGTCTCGCTCTGTCACCCAGGCTGGAGTGCAGTGGCACCATCTCTGCTCACTGCAAGCTCCGCCTCCTGGGTTCACGCCATTCTCCTGCCTCAGCCTTCCAAGTAGTTGGGACTACAGGCGCCCGCCACCACGCCCGGCTAATTTTTTTTTTTGTATTTTTAGTATAGACGGGGTTTCACCGTGTTAGCCAGGATGGTCTCGATCTCCTGACCTTGTGATCCGCCAGCCTCGGCCTCCGAAAGTGCTGGGATTACAGGCGTGAGCCACCGCGCCCGGCCAATGAGGTGGGTCGGAGGGATGGGTGGGTTTGGTTCCTCTGCTCCAGGCTCAGATTGAGGCAGACCTTGAGCATTTGCGCCTTGGAGTGGAATTCCCTCACGTTTCAGCCACCACATGCACCCCCGATGACAGCGAAATTTTGTCCAGTTATTGGGGGCAGGTGGAGAGAAAGGCTCAGTGTATTTTTTCCACCAGTGGTGGGAGCAGATATTTGCTTTTTTTCAATGCAGGATCTTGAGCCCTAGTAAGTTTTTGGCCTCTTCCTAAGGCAGATGTTTTCTCTTCTTTCTCTCTTCTAATAGTAGCAAACCTCGCCTGAGCCTTGGGCATGAAAATATTTTTGAGTCCTCTCCCATCAGTGTAAACCTTTTGCTTTGAATAGGAGATGGATCTTGGAAAACAACAAGATTTTTTTTTTCCTGTGTGATACCAAGGGGTGCTCTCACACATGTCTGCTGCCTTACCCACATTCTTTCCGGTAAACCAAAATAGAGACCTAGAAAAAAACTTGGCAAGTATGTGCAGACTTTCATTGAATATGGGAAGAATTAACTTTGTCACACTAACCATCACTAAGTCTTGAAGAACTTATTGAAATTTAGTTGTTTTCAACTTATCCCTTTTCAGGGAGCCACCTCTTCTTCTGGTACTCTATGATAAAACAGTCTATGTATTCCATTTCTCCATGGGTCTCATATCCTCTGAAATTCAATTCACCTGCTTGCCTTGTAATCTCAGCTTTCTGATGGTCTCAAGAAAAATTATGATTTTGTAGATTGTTTGAATTTTTATTTTTGCTAGAATGGAATCAACAACATAGAAATATAATGCTTCTTCATGTGATTTTGTTGTCACATCAAAGCAGCTAAAATACATATACATACACATATATACATATATACATATACATATATACACATATATACATATACATATATACATATATACACATATATACATATATACACATATATACATATATACACATATATACATATATACACACATATACATATATACACATGTACACACATATATATACACATATATACATATATACACATATATACACACATATATACATATATACACATATATACATATATATACACATATATATCTGGGTTTTCACTCTATATTGAAGGTAAAATGATAAAATAGTATAAGGAAAAGTAAGTTCATTCATTTTATTTTTTCTTTTTCCAGTTCCTATTTCATCTCAGACACATTTGTTTTCTTTTTGGGATGTCAAATCAAGGATACTCCCAGTTGCAATAATTTTCCTTTAAGGAGGAAAATAAAAACCTTTATGTTTGGGAAGATTTTTTCAAAATTTCCTTGGAAACCACATGATATTATTTTCCAGTCTGACCAAATGAATTGTTGCCTTGCTAACTATGGAAATTTTCCCTGTGCCCCATCCTGCCTGAGACGTTGATACACAATAAAAAGGAATATCAGCCAAAATATGTTGGAAGAGAGTTGTCATTGTCTTATAAATTTCCCAGCCAAAGTGGGAAGAAAAACAATACTATTTTGACTCATTATCTCACCAATCCCAAATACTATGTAAGCCAGAGCATCTTCCCCTATAACGTCTGGTATATGTTTAAAATCCTGTGTCTCTATTGATATATTCACAGTGGAAAGCAGTGATACAAGGGAAAGATATATATGCGCTTCTATGAGGCATTTTTCTCCTAAAGTCCTGCCTTCAGCCACAAAAATATAGAAGTCCCCCCATTAGCCCACCCAGAGGCAATCAACTCAAAATACCTTTTACAAATCCTTACTAATAATGGAAATGCCAATTTATCTATTTAAAATAAAATCATGACTAAAAGTCCTTACTTCTATATCTGGTATACTGGAGTTTCTGAATAAATATTGACTATTTTATCTGACATTATTATAATCATTTTTGTTTTTGTTATTACTCTCATAACAAAAGATACACGGAAGCCAAAACAATGATTTGTTTTTGATGAGGCAAGCTAGAAAGAGTTGGCTGTCCACCCAAGTTCATGCTTCCTCTACAATAATATAGAGTAACTGCTGGGAGGTGTCTGTACAGTCACGAATTATATTGCCCAAACTCCCTGTATCTATGCATGATCACATGCATAATTCTCACCAATATAAGTAGAAGGGATGTATCTTGCTTTTAGGCCTAAGCATTTTAAGAGGCAGGTGCCTCTGCATACCTGCTCTCTCTCTTTTGTCTGGATTAAGATGCATGTTTGGCACACAAGGCCTGGGAAAGTTGCATGGTCAAGAACCTCATTGCTGCACTGTTGCATTAAGGATTGCCACCTAAGACTCTTTTGCAAGAAATAAACCTCTATTGTGTTTGAGCCTTTGCATATTTGGGAGTTTTCTTATTACCTTAGCTAATTTTATCCTAACTAATACAATGTGTGTGGACTTCTCCAAAAATAATCTAGTAATCTGCAAACTATTATTGGTTGTTGGTTATTTAAATGTAGAAATTAAAGAATAAGAATTTAGGAAATGTATAACAATTAAACAATATACTTTTATATTTGCCAAGCAACATATTTTTAAAGTTAAGCTTATATTGTGTATGTCTTTTATTTTTCTATTTTTATTGAATTTTGCAAAATATTGATCTACAATGGATTAGAAATTATTTTCTAATAATTATTTTAAAAATAATCTTTTGTTTATTTTAGAAAAAATATTCATTTAATACAGATGGTTTGAATAGGACTTGACTAAAAGATTGCTCTAGTCCCTTGCTGAAATAGTGTTCCCTTTCTGTTATACTCTTAGGCACCTGCTTCTAGCTAAGTAAACTTTATCAGGATTCTCTCACTGAGACTTTTCAGGCTCACACTCCTCCACTCAAAGAATGAATCATTCTAACCAATTTAGCTTAACATAAGTACCTTCTTGCAGGGAAGATTTTTGGCTATCAATAACAATTAATTTTAAATTTCATTCAGTTATTAAATTTTTACCTTCATTATTTACACTTGCCACTACTATCTCCTAAAAATGCATTAATTCTTATTAATTATAATAAAAATATCCATCTTTTTAACCATTGCCTGAATTACCTTCACCTAGCTCTTGTCTAATTTACTTGAGTTTCTCCATTTCCTCCAAAGCTCTCTGGCAACTTACTAGCTATAAAATAAATGAAGTAGCTGCCATGGCCTCCCGTGGATTTCCAGTCCACAATGCTCTGCAGAGCTGTTCACCACATGTATGTCTTTTCTCGCAGAGATTCTTGATTTGGATTATTTTAAATATTGAAAATAAACTTTTAAAAATTAAGTATATTTATATATTTGCAATGTGGTTGATAATGTCTATTATGCAACAGTTATTTCAAAAATGTAACTTTTCCTTTAAACAATGAGGAGTGCACACCCAAGTACTAGGAGTGATAGGAAATGCAATATTTAATCAACAAAGTCTCTTCTCTCAATTCTCTTTTAATGCTAATTACTATGCTATAAGAGAGACAAATGTCCTAATATCCAATTATTTCACATATTGCATTGTAATATGCTTTAACATTTTTTTGCCTTCTTCAATAGGTGCTATTATGTTCCTCAAGTTCAGTGAAATGTTACCTTTTCTCTCTCTCTTTAAAAAATAGATATCTCTCATCTTCAGTTCCTATCATAGTACTTGGCATGTAACAGATATTCAATAAACCTATACTTTTTTAAGTTTTTGACCTCCTCTTTTGGAGACAAGAATCTTCACCTGAATATAGTGATAGTATCTCAAGGCTGGATAGCCTTCTCCTCTACCACCTCAGGGCTGATAACTGTAGCCTAATAAAAGTGCCATGGTTTGCAGAGCCCGAGAGCTCTGGCTTCAAATGCTTGCTCTACTCTGCAGTCCTGAGTGAACTTGTTCATGCCGCTCAGCCTGTTTGAGCCTCAGTTCCCTCATCTGCTAAAATATACCCCTAAGGGTTTTATTGTAGATGCTAAACATAAGGTTTGTAAAGTATTTGGAAATCACTATACCAACAATGCAAAAGGACTATTTTTCATCTAGTCCAATTCCAATTGTTTTATGCATGCTGCTGAGATCCAACAAACAAGTATGACTTGTCTAAAACTCACCTGTGAGTTAATTTAGTAAAGCTGGCCAAAAACATATTTTTATTATCAGTACCAGCTTAATGGTAGCTCTAGTCTCCTCTATAAAGATTAGTTCCCTGAAAAGTAAGACTTTTAAAGGTTGGGCACCTCAAATAGAAGCGTAAAGGAAAATGAAGGGAAATAATTGATTAAAAATATATTTGAGGTTATCAATGAAAAGTCAAAGCCCTTTCTCCTTCCCCAGAAAAGAAACCTCAAAATTGTTTTTCTAAGAATGACCTCCTAATCTGAAATCTTCCTTAGGCACTCCTGGGAAAAAAAATAGTTAATTATTTATGGGATGAAATGGAGAACAGTGTATATTCATGTCAGGTACATTTACACATCAGAGAATATTTTATTTAATATCCATAAATGTGCAAGCTCATGAAAAAGCATATGCATAGCATGAAAGCACTCTTAAAATTTTCAGCTCAAGTTGTCACCATCCCCCCCACCAATTTTCCATTTACACATTTTTCTAACCCAGCCTCTTGCTCAGCATTGCCCATGGTTGAACAGTGTTCCTTTCATCCTTTCTTTTCATTCAAATTTACTTGATGAGGGGATCTGGAAAGTAGTCAAGAGAAGCAAAGACAGCCAGTGTTTTTTTTTTTTTTTTTTTTTTTTTGGCATGGCATGGGCTACCAACAAGAGACATTTCGGATTTCATACTCTTAATTTAGAATTTATTAGAATCACAGCAGATGTAACATTGTTGTACCTTGATAACCTCTGCATAGTTTAGAAAGACATGAAGTGTGTTTTTGTTTGTTTGGTTTTTGTTTTGTTTTTTAGAATGATGAAGCCAAATGCTTACAGATGCTAAAATAGCAGTATTGGAGAAGCCAGGAGCAATGTTATGGACAAATCATATAAAAATGTAGAAATGTGTCTGTTTTCATTTTCCAGAAGCAGGAAATGATGCCACAAGGGAAAGTCTGGTCTGCAGTGAGGTAAAAGAAGAAAAATAGTAATATTGATTTGAGGTTATGTTGATGAAAGAAAAATAGTGGAAAGGAAAATATATGAAGGTCAGTGAGACTCACAAGAGGAGGCACTGCTCATAATTTTAATAGGTAAAGCCTGTCATCCTCTGTAGTCAGCTCTGTGATCCTTTCCAATTTTCTTATACATTATATTTCTCTGGTTGTAATCCTTTGCCTTGATATCTAGTAGCCACACACTTGCCTTTTCTGTTTCTCTCTGGACAGAGATACCAACATATGTGCAAGTTTTCCCATTACTACAAGCAGACTTCTTCCTTTAGATGAGGCTCTGTTTCCAGAGCTTCTAGCCAGGTCCATCTCAGGGTTCACCTAATTTTGCTTTGGGTGAAGATATCTACTCTGGCTTAGCCTCGGTGATCTCCCTCCCTGAGGAATGCATGTAGTGATGAAAATCCTACTTTCCTTTGTATGTCCCGATATTTTCAGCTACATTTCTGTTAAGTAGAAAGTGCCCAGAGCTTCTTGACAGTGCCATTTTGGTAATACCCAACAACACCTAAAATTGGGCTAAGCACTAATGATACAATCTATAGTAAATGTTAGCCTGCAGGAAGTTTTTCATTTAAGGTAACATTTTAAATTGGTCTGGTGGAAATAAAAATAGGTAAATTCCTGCTGTTAAGGGTTTACAGTTTTCTGCAGGGGAAATGGTAGTTACGTGTCACTTTTCACATTGCAGACACTTATTTTTGTGTACTTGTATAAGGCACAAAGGAGCAGATTTGAGACAGAGGCTTTGCCTGGGAGAAGTTGGGAAATGTTTTATAGACACATTCTCTAAGACTAGTCTCATTTTTGTAAGAAGAACCATTATTTAATTTATTAGGCACTTTCTATATGCCAAGCACACTGTTAAGTATGTTTTATTTTCAATATGGGAAAGATAGGGTTATGTCCTCTAGCATTAGAACAATGATTAATCCTACAATGAGGGGAGGCAGACGAGGGATGGGAACACCGGATTCTACTTTCACAGCTTATGCCCAAATCCTAACCCTGCTGGCTGTGACTCCATGAGGCCCCCATCTGTTGAAGAGCTTACCAGGTAGAAAAGAGAGACAAGGTTCTAGGAACCCTTATTAAGGAGGTATCACCCACATTCTGAAAAGGGCAGCATGTGGTGTAGAATACACAGTATCAGAAAGGAAGTGCTTTTAAGATGGGCATGAATGGTGAACCAGTTCAATCTGGCTTTGTAGCCATTTGGTGTTAGCTTCCTCAGCACATATTCCCCCTTCATCTTCCTATCAAAACCTTAAATTAACCAGACATAATATTTGCATGAAAAAAATCACCCACTATAGTAATGGGAATAGACCCAAATTTCACTGTACCAGTACACATATCCTAATTCCTCAACTATTATGGGAATATTATGTAGCTAAATTTAACCAGGTCAATGAGACTCAACTCTGAGATTTATATATGAGCTATGGGAAAAATAAAAGTTTATATTTCTTATTGAATGTAAATGAGGAGACAAATAGTCTCTGCTATGGGTGATAGCAATTTATGGCCTTGAGGGTAAAGCTTGCCTGAGATGGGGGTTAATAATGTGGTATCAGTCCTAAGAATGGAGAGATAGAAACTGGACATTGGTCATGTCATTTAGGTCATTGGTCAAAACTTACTTCAAGTTTTCATCTGTTTGAGCCAGCATATCCCTTTCATTATTTAAAGTTCAAGTTGGGTTATCTCGCAACTATAAACCTGTCAATTAATACTTCATAAGACTCAATGAAGCTGCAACTTTACAGAAATGGAAGTGGAGGTGTTGATTTTCAGTATAAATAAATGGAGCAAAGACATGCTGGAAAGCATGTAATGACAGAAGCTATGCCTTTTAACAGATGTTGGCAAATGGAGAAAATAATTTTTATTAAATGACTACTAAGTACCAGGAATATGTCAGATATTGTCATGTGTATTATCTTATGTAACTCATTTTAACTCTAATGTTAGTGGTATTGTATCTATTTTACAGGTAAGGGTTTGAGAGTTTAGGCAAGTTGCCTAAGGTCAAACAGCTAAGAAATGATAGCAACATGAGTAAAACTAAAACCTTTCTGACTAGAAAGCTTATGTGTGTTTTGCCATGTAATAAAAATACAATATACAATATAAAGTATAAAACTGTTAGCCAGGTAGCATGGAGTATAGCAATACCAGAATAAAGTTGTAAGGAATAATAATGTAATAATTTTGTAGGTTACCCAAAGCTTTAACATCTGTCTCTTCATATCTTAGAAAATTCACCCCAACTGAGAAGTTAGATTGAGGGATATTGATATTCTTCCTGCTAAAGAAATGATCAGAGATGATTGACAGAAAAGGGAGATGTTCCTGGGCATCTGAGGTGGGTGGCTTTGTTACTGAATATAATTCGGTGGCATACAGGAACCCTAGTGATTTCCAGCATCTTATCTTGGGATGATCATCTGGCGCAGTGAGGGCATTTCTCAGGACAATTCAGGTGCATCTATTCCTCCTTTGGCAATATTAGTAGAGCATTTATATTTCAATGAAAATAACCTGTTCCTATTGGAAAATGTATGTCTGGGGACTTAAATCATTGTGATACATGTTTGTAAGACTTCAAGTCGAATCTTCAAACAAGTTCTAGCCAGAGTCTATACAAGGTAAAATTGCCGAAATATCAGACAAACACACTCATATTAATGTATAACGGTTCATAAGGCCCAGTTAATATGTTATTGTTCCCAAGGATACTGGTGTTTTGATGAGAAACAAAGTCATTGACCAGGGATCTGAAACACAGTTGCTCACAGTGGCTAAAAGGAAATATATATGAGTGAAACAGACCAGGTGGAGAGTGGTCAATCAGAGAGATGCCAGCCTAAACAGAAGAATCAACTGAATGTGGACACTTGAGGACCAGACTTTTTATTTCAAGAGCTTCTGATGTTTCAAAAGAATCCAGAGACCTGTAGTTTTAAATAAACATTTTAAATATTTACATGCTATCAACTAATCCCCTAAACAACCTATGAACTCTACCAGCTTCCTGCCTTTAACTTCACCCAAAAATCACGCTTCACCAAAGGTATTTTTTGTTTGGTTTTTCAGCTAACAGCTTTTGGGTTTCTGCTCATAATTGATCTTGCCATGCTGCAAACCTAGACAAGGTTTCATATCCTAGACAAGGAAAATGAAGGAAATATGGAAAAGCCACTTTTTTTGGATTGTCAGAAAAGGCACAAGCTGCAAAGGCAGCTTTACAGCCCCAAAGTCCTAGGTACTTGTGCCCATAGGCAATAAAGCCATAATCACAACAATGCCTAAAATGTAAAGTGTGGAATAAAGAAAGAGCTACAAATTGACATGCAGTGGTTAGTGTCACAATTCAAGGCAGGGCTTTGGAGATAAATAGCAAAGAAAAAGAAAGCCTTCTAGTGCGACACAACAAACACTTTCAAAATATAAGAAGTTGCTCATCTCATCTGTCATGGGTTGTTTTTACCTATTACTAGCTATTTTTAATGTGTCACGGAAGATTACCCTATTGATCATGGAAACAGCAGCTATTTCATGAAATTTTCTTGGCCCTGATCACTATCAAATATTACAGGAAATTACTTCCCATTGATGTTAGAAAGGCTTTTGGGGGTCTATATGCCCATTTAAACTACTTTTGTGTGTCATTGGATTTGTGTGAGGTAATGGAAGTGTTTTAATTACATTCGAATTGCAGGGCTTTGTATATAAGGTGCACATTCTTATGCTGAAAGGAAAAGCAATCAGCAATTTTTAATAAGGAAAATCTTCAGCTCTAACTATGCTCTCACTGCATGTCTTACCAAAATGGTTTGAAGATTGTGTGGTCAGCACTTAAAATACGTAGTGTGCCAGTTAGAGGGTAAATATATTTCTCATTTCTTCACAGAAATGGGGTTTCTGGTGGATGGAAGCATTTTGTGAAGTGAGAATGATGGGATAAAGTTTGAACTGTGAAATCATGAGGGCTGGCATAATATTTGAGCACTTTTCATGTGTCATAGAATTCAGAAGAGATGCTGCAAGGCCTAGATTGCCTTTAGAAAATTAAAACTTCCGTAAGAAATTAAGAATTAAGATCCCACTGCAAGCCTGTCATCATTAGAGACTGGAATGTATAAAGACTCCTACATGTTAAGAGACAAATGCTCTTGCCATGGGACCTGTGGCCTGTACTTAAAGTGGACAGAATGTCTTGAGTAATCAGGAGAATCTCTCAAGGGCAAAAGTGTCAACTCAGGTGGAAGAAGGAAAGACTGGGAAGGAGGTGGGAGGGCACGGGAGTGGTGTACATGTCCCAGTTTCTGCTGGTTGGTAAGAAAGGATACATCTTCTTACGTGTCAAAGAGAAAGAGCTGGTGTGTGGCAGAGAAACTTCTCTGGCTTTCAGGGGAGAAATTTGCAGATTCTGTTTAAGTGTGGAGTAGATGTTTGTAGAATTACAGGGAAAAGGGAGAACAGAATATGTTTTCATACCCTAGGATAGCAAAGAAAGCACAGTTCTATTCATCTTTCTATATCATTTTCAACAATCATTATTTTGGCCTGATCTGCCTACATTTAGGAAAGGGCTGTCCTGGCCTAGGAAGAATACTAGCTCCAGTCAGTTTACTGGATTTAGGACCTCCATTCTAACAGGGGAGAAAATGTAGAAGAGGCAGAATCCCTGGACCATATCAGCTATGAGGGCAAAAAAGAATGTGGAGATTATCCAGACATCCAAGGAGATATCGTGTCCCAGTGTGAACTGTGTCCATTTGTAACGATGCTGAATTCCAATCCCCACTGAGCTAAATACTCTTTGCTCTGCCATGACTACATGGCTCCAGAGCTTGATGGAGACTGTGTCACTCTTGGTAGAGTAGTTCAAAGACTTTTGTCATGTTCAGAGACTTAACCATGAGGGCTGGTTAAAATAGATACCAACAGATTGATAGAAATATTTATAAAATTAGAATCACGAAGTGGGAAGCAATATTTAAGTATCTGGCATTGCTCTTTACTCCAAGTAAATCTCTGTGCCGGGCATACCTAATAAAAATATAATATATTTACCCAAACACAGATACAGAATTTATGCTTTCTTTACTCCTTCTTCTGCCTAAAGTTTAAGGAGAAAAAAACAAGAAAAGTATTAATAATCTTAACTGCCTCTCACAAATTTTGATATGTTTTCATTATCATTTAGTTTAGTATAATTTCTAATTTCCCTTGTAGTTTCTTCTTTGATCCATGAGCTATTTAGAGGTATGTTATTCATTTTCAGATATTGGGGGCTTTTCGAAATACTTTATTGTTACTAATTTCTAATTTAATTCTTGCATTGTCCGAGACTATATTCTGTAAAATTTCAATCATTTGTATTTTGTAATTTAATTTAGAGTCTATGTTTGATGAATATTCCAGATACACCTAAAAAGACTTTAAGCCACTGTTGTGTGCAGTAAAATATAAATTCAGTAAGGTAAGGTTAAGGTAGATTTTAATGATTTTCACATCTTCTATGTTTATATTGATACTTTTGCCTAGATTTTTTCTTCCAAATACTGCACCAAGGTGTTAAAATATCCATCTCTATTTGTAGATTGTCTTTTTCTCCTTTTGGTTTTGTCAATTTCTGTTTCATGCACTTTGAAGCTCTATTATTAAGTACATGCAAATTTATAATGTTTAAATCTTTGTGAAT
The DNA here is from genome assembly GCF_029289425.2 of Pan paniscus. Lineage (NCBI taxonomy): Eukaryota > Metazoa > Chordata > Mammalia > Primates > Hominidae > Pan > Pan paniscus. Next base: position 112,883,515 of record NC_073253.2, on the reverse strand, counting down.
TCAACTTTTTTTTGTAGTTACCTTTATTCATTTTATCTGTTAATACTCCTTGTCGTGAAATCTATTTTGCCTGATATAATCACTCCAGCTTTATTGTGCTGTTTGTATGATATATCTTTTTCTCAATACTTTTACCTTCAAATAATCTCTCTTTATATTCAAAGTCCATCTTTTGGCACTAGTATATGGTCACATCTTGCTTTTTTATCCAATGACTATTTCATGTATATCTGGTAAGCTTATTGATGTTAATTGATTTAGGCTAACCATTTTGCTGTTTCCTATCTATGTCACCTATTTGCTGTTATTGTGTTTTTCCTATTCTACCTTTCTTGAATTATGTAAATATTTTATTAAAATTCCAATTTTCATTTATCTATTAAAATTTTAGTTTCCTCTTTATTTTTAATGCCTTTTGTAGAGATTTCTCTACACATTCTTGACTTATCTCAGTCTATGTAGAATTCACTTTTTTTTTTTTTTTTGAGATGGAGTCTTGCTGTGTCACCCAGGTTGGTGTGTAGTGGTGTGATCTTGGCTCATTGCAACCTCCGCCTCCTGGGTTCAAGGATTCTCCAGCCTCAGCCTCTCAAGTAGCTGGGATTACAGGTGCATGTCACATGCCTGGCTAATTTTTGTATTTTTTTAGTAGAGACGGGGTTTCACCATGTTGGCCAGGCTGGTTTTGAACTCCTGACCTTGTGATCTGCCTGCCTCGGCCTCCCAAAGTGCTGAGATTATAGGCATGAGCCACCGCACCTGGCTAGAATTCACATTTTAACATGTCATATTACATGCAGCAATATATTTCTGTTAAAACACTCTACCTCAAGCAGGCTGTCCTAGGTCACTGCCACCATTGCTGGCACCCATGTGCCCCACCCAGGGATTCAAGGACATACCTACCCAACGTTTCACTACCACCACAAATGCCTGCATATACCACGCAGGAGTTTCAAGACCAGCCCAACTGGTACTCCTGTTGCCAACAAAGCCTTATAATAGACTCCATGAACAACCTCAGTTTAAGTTACGGAGTCACAGACACCACTGACATTTATTACAACTGAATAAACAATATGGCACCAACACAAAATCAAAGCCAACGTACCCTACTCAGTCCATACTATATAACATCTACAGCAAAATATCTTTCTTTCCAAAAGCTACTCAATACAATTGGAAGAAGTGACCATTACACCAGATGCACAGACATATTCTGTCAACATAAAGAGAGAAGAAACATGAAAGAGTAATGAAACACAGCACATTCGAAGAAACATAATAATTCTCCAATAATAGACCCCAAGTGAAAGGAAATCGATGAAATGCCTAAAAATAAATTCAAAATAATAATCTTAAGGAAACAGTAAAATACAAGAGAACAAAAGTAGAAAATACAAAAGTATCAGGAAAATAATTTATAATCTGAATGAAAAACTCAACAAAGAGATATCATAAAAAGGAACCAAATACAAATCCTGGAACTGAAGAATTCAAAGAATGAAACAAAAAAATACAAAGGAAAGCTTTAACGGTAGATTAGGTCAAGCAGGAAAAAAAGAATGTCTGATTGAAGACAGGTCTTTTGAAACAGCACAGTCAGGTAACAAAAAAACAAAAATAATAAAAAGAATGAAGAATGTCTATGTGACACAAGGGACACATGCCATCAAGTAAACAAATGTTCAAGTTTTGTATGTTCCAGAAGAAGAGATGAGAAAAGGCATAGAAAATCTATTTAATGAAATAATAGCTAAAACTTCCCAAGTCTTTGAAGAATTATGGACATCCAAATCCAAGAAGCTTAAAGATCTCCAGGCAGATTCAATCCCAAAGGTATTCTCTGATGCACATTATAGTCAAACTATCTAAAGTTAAAGACAGAAAGATAATTTTTTAAACGGCAAGAAAAAGCATCAAACTACAGTTAAGAGAATCTCCATGACAATAACAGCAGATTTCTCAGCAAAAACCTTACAGTACAGGATGTAATGGAATGATATATTCAAGTAATGAAAGAAAAAATAAGTTAGTGAAGAATAAAATAACCAGCAAAGATATCCTTCAAAAGGAGAAATAAAGTTTTTCCAAGACAATCAAAATCTGAGAGAATTTATCAACACTAGATTGACCTGCAAGAAATGCTTAAAAGAGTCCTACATCTAACAGTGAGAGGATAATATCTACTATCATGAAAATTCATGAAAATATAAAACTCACTGGTAGAGAAGATATACAAATAAGAAAAAAGGAAGACAAATATTATCACTAAAGCAAATCACCAAATCATAAAGATAAAAAAAAGGAACAAAGGAACAAACAGTGTACAAAACAATCTGAAAACAATTAACAAAAATAAGAGGAGTAAGTCCTTACCTATCAATAACAACCTTGAACGTTAACCATTTATGTTTGCCAATTAAATGTTACAGAATGGCTGAATGGATTAAAAAATATATAAAAGAGAACTCAACTATATTCTGCCTAAAAGAAACTCACTTCACCTGTAACAACACACAGACTGAAAGTGAAAGGATAGAAAAAAAAATCATGTAAGCATAAAAATGTAGCTATACTTATGGCAGACAAAATAATCTATATTAGTCTGCTTTCACACTGCTGATAAAGACATAACTGAGACTGGGTAATTTATAAGGAAAAAGGTTTAATGGATTCACAGTTCCACATTGGTGGGGAGGCCTCACAATCATAATGGGAGGCAAAAGGCACATCTTACATGGTGGGAGGCAAAGAGAGAATGAGAACCAAGCAAAAAGATAAACCCCTCAAAAAACCATCAGATCTTGTGAGACTTATTCACTACCATGATAATAGTATGGGGGAACCACCCCCATGATTCAATTATCTCCCACCAGGTCCCTCCCTCAACATGTGGGAGTTATGGGAGCTACAATTCAAGATGAGATTTGGGTAGGGGCACAGCCAAACCATAACCTAATCTTAGGTGAAAATCATAAAAGAGGCAAAGAAAGTCATTATATAATGATAAAGAGATCAATTCCACAAGAGAACAAAACAATTATAAATAAATATGCACTAAAAACTACGGCACTTGGATATATAAAGCAAATGTTATTAGATTGAAAGGGAGAGATAAACTCAAATAAGATGATAGTTTGGAACTTCAATACCCTATTTCTACTCAGCAATGGGGAGATCATCTAGACAAAAAAAAAATCAACGAAGAAACATTGGAATTAATCTGAACTATAGACCACATGGACCTAGTAGACATTTACAGAACATTTGATCCATCAGCTACAGAATACATATTCTTCTTACAGCACATGAAACATTATCCAGGATAGACCTTATGTTGAGACACAAAACAAGTCTCAACAAACATTTAAAAAATAATTTTGAAAAATCTCTTTAGACCACAATGGAACAGAACCAGAAATCAAAAATAAGAGAAACTTTGAAAACTGTAAAAATAAATGGAAATTAAATAACATGATCTTGAACAACTATTGGGTTCATGAAGAAATTGAGAAGAAAATCACCAGAATTTTGAAACAAGCAAAAATGGAGACACGACATACCAAAACGTATAGAATACAGCAAAAGCAGTATGAGGAGAGACATTTATAGCAATAAACACTTCAATCAAAAAGTAGAAAGATTTCAAATAAACAGCCTAATTATGCAGTTCATAAAAACTAGAAAAGCAAGAACAAACCAAGCCCAAAGTTAGTGAAGGAAAAAAATAATAAAGATCATAGCAGAACTAAACCTAATAGAGACTAAAAAGGATACAAAGGATCAGCAAAAAAAAGCTGGCTTGTTGAAAATATAAAGAAAATAGAAAACCAAGAACTAGATTATCTGACAGAAAAAGAGAAAATCCAAACACCTAAAATCAGAAATGAAAAAGGAGACATAACAGATACCACAGAAATAAAATAGATCTTTAGAGACTAAAGTGAACACCTATATACTAACAAATGGAAAAACCAAAAGCAAATGGATAAATTCACGTATACACACAACCTACCAAGATTCAGCTAGGAAAATATTAAAAACCTGAGGCAACAAGTAATGAATAATGAGATTGAATAAGTACTAGTTTCTCACCAAAGAAAAGCCCAGGACCATATGAGTTTATTGCTGAATTCTACCAAAATATAAAGAACTCACACCAATTATTCTCTATTCCAAAAAATGAAGGGTAAGGAAATTCTTTCTAACTCATTCCATGAGGTTAGCATTATTCTGATAGTGAAACCAGATGAGGACATCACCACCACCACCACGACAACAACAAAACTACAGGCCATTATTTCTAATAATTATATATGCAAAAATTCTCAATACAAGACTAGCAAACCAAATCCACAACACATCAAAAAGACAATATGCTATGATAAGTTGAGATTTATCCCAGTGATGCAAAAATAGTTCAATGTACACCAAATCAATAAATATCACCTCAACATAATGAAGGACAAGAAATATTATATCAATATACACTGAAAAAGCATTTGATAAAATTCAACATTTCTTCATGATGAAAATTCTCAACAAATTAGCATAGAAGGAGAAACATCTCAACATATTAAACGCCCTATATGACAAACTTATGGGTAGCATTATACTATATGGGGAAAAGCTAAAGTCTTTTTCCTCTAGGAAATGGAACAAAACAGCTAGTCTACTTTCATGAACCCTATTTAACATAATACTGCAAGTCCTAGCTAGAGCAATCAGGCAAGAGAAAGAAATAAAAGGTATCCAAATTAGTAAAAAAAAAAAAAAAAAAAAAGTCAAGGCTGAGTATGGTGGCTCATTCTTGCAATCCCAGCATTTTTGGAGGCCAAGGCAGGTGGATAACCTGAGGTTAGGAGTTTGAGACCAGTCTGGTCAACAGGGTGAAACCTCATCTCTACTATGAATACAAAAATTAGCCAGGCATCGTGGCAGGTGCCTATAATCCCAGCTACTCAAGAGGCTGAGGCACAAGAATCACTTGAACCCAGGAGGCAAAAGTTGCAGTGAGCTGAGATTCTGCCACTGTACTCTCCAGCCTGGGTGACACAGCAAGACTCTGTCTCAAAAAAAAAAGAAAAAAAGAAAAAGAAAAAGAAACAAAAAAACACACAAGAAAGTCAAGTTGTTTCTCTTTGCAGATGACATGATCTTACTTATTGACAGCAAGACCTAAGACTTCATCAAAAAACACATAGAACTGATAAACAAGTACAGTTACAGGACACAAAATCAATATACACAAATCAATATGATTTCTATATGCCAATAATAAAAATAGCTGAAAAGGAAAACAATATCATTTGTAATAGCTACAAAAACAGATTACATAGCTAGTTATAAATTTAACCAAAGAAGTGAAAAATTTCTACTATGAAAACTACAACACAACACACTGATAATTGAAGTTAAGGAAGAGACAAATAGACATTCCATGTTCATGAATTGAAGGCATTAATATTGTTAAAATAACCATACTGCCTAAAGCAATCTTCAAATTAAGTGCAATCCCTATCAAAATACCAATGACATTCTCTACTGAAATTAAACACAAAATTCTGAAATTCATGTGGGACTACAAAAGACCCCAAATAGCCAAAGCAATCCTGAACAAAATGAACATAGCTCAAAGCATTAAACTATCTGATTTCAAAATGTACTATAAAGCTATCATAACCCAAACAGCATGGTGTTGATATAAAAACAGAAACATAGACCAATGTAACAGACTAGAGAACCAAGAAATAAATCCATGTATTTATAGCCAACTGATTTTCAATAAGGTACCATGAACACAGTGAGGGGAAAGGACATCATCTTCAATAAATCATGCTTGGAAACTGGCTATCCATATGCAAAAAAAAAAAAAAGAAAAGAAAAGAAAAAAGAAACTGGACCCCTATTTCTTACCGTATACAAAAACCAACCAATGTGGATTAAAAACAAATGTAAGACCCCAAACTGTAACACCACTATGAAAAAAAATACAGAGGAAATGCTTTAGGACGTAGGTTTAGGCAAAGATGTTTATGGCAAAGACTTCAAAAGCACAGGGGAAAAAAATAGGCAAATGAAACTATATCAAACTAAAAAGCTTCTGCACAGCAAAAAAAAAAAAAAAAAAAAAAAAAAAAAAAAAAAAAACAAACAAAAAACAGTGAACAGGATGAAGAGACAACCTGTAAAACAGGGGAAAATTGCATCTGAATGATAAGTAACTAACATACAAAATATACAAGAAGGCTGGGCATGGTGACTCACACCTTTAATCCCGGTACTCTAGGAGGCCAAGGTAAGCAGGTCACTTGAGTTCAGGAGTTCAAGACCAGCCTGGGCAACATGGTGAAACCCCCTCTCTGTAAAAAATACAAAAGAAGACAATAACCAAGTGTGGTGGTAAGCACCTGTAGTGCCAGCTACTTGGGGGGCTGAGGGAGGATGATCACTTGAGCTGAAGAGGTTGAGGCTGTGGTGAGACAAGATTGTGCCACTGCACTCCAGCCTGGGAGACAGGCAAATATATACACATATATGAAGTTCAAAAACTCAACAGCAAAATAATAATAATAATTTGAGTTAAAAATGAGCAAAACACCTGACTAGGCATTTCATAGAAGAGGATTTAGAAATGGCCAAAAGGTATATGCAAAAATTATCAGCATCACTAATTATCAGCGAAATGTAAATTCAAACCACAATGAGATATTACCTCTAGTTATAATGGCTGCCATCAGAAAGACAATATATAACAAATGCTGGTGAGGATGCAGAGAAAACAGAACTCTTATACACTGTTGGTAGGAATAAAAATTAGTATGGCCATTATGGAAAAGTATAAAGGTTTTTCAAAAAGCTAAAAATAGAACTACCATAAATTCCTGCAATCCCACTACTAGGTGTTTATCCAAAATCAGTATATCTAGGACACACCTGAGACCCCATGCTTATTGCAGTTCTATTCACAATACCCAAGATATTTAATCAACCTAAGTTTATATCAACAAATGAATGGATTTTTAAAATGTGATATATGTGGAATACTATTCAGCCATAAAAAAGAATTAAATCCATCATTCATCTTAATAGGGATGAGCCTGGAGGACATTATGTTAAGTTAAATAAGTCAGGCATAAAAAATTAAATGCTATGTTTTCTCACTCATATGTGGAAACTAAAAAAAAAATGATCTCATAGAGGTAGAGAGTAGAATTGTGATTGTTAGAGGCTAGGTAGAGTAGAGAAGAGAGAAGGATAAAGAGAGCTGGGTTTACAAACACAAAGTTACAGCTAGATGGGAAGAATAAGTTCTAGTGTTCTCTAGCACTGTGGAATGAATAAGGTTAGCATTAATTTTGTCTATATTTTTTTAAAAGCTAGAAGAAAGGACTTCAAATATTCACAACACAAAGAAATGATGGCTCTTTGAGGTGATTGATAATGCTAATCACCCTGGTTTGATCATTTTGCACTGTATACATGTATTGAAATATAACTGTATCCTATAATGTGTGCAATTATTATATCAACTATAAAATAAAAGGAAAAAGACTCTACCTCATACATTGTGCTATTGTCATCATACATATCACATCCTAATACACTATAAACCTTACAATACACGCTTATAATGCTTGCTTTGAAAGGTTTATAAGCTCAACATCCCTGATCATCAGAGAAATGCAAATTAAAAACCACAATGAGATAGCATCTCACGCCAGTCAGAATGGCAATTATTAAAAAGTCAAGAGACACTTTTGTTGGGAACATAAATTAGTTCAACCATTGTGGAAGACAGTGTGGAGATTCCTCAAAGATTTAGAACTGGAAATACCATTTGACCCAGCAATCTCATTACTGGCTATATACCCAAAGGAATATAAATCATTCTGTTATAAAGATACATGCACGCGTATGTTAATTGCAGCACTCTTCACAATAGCAAAGACATCAAATGTCCATCAAATGTCCTATCAAATGTCCATCAATGATAGACTGGATAAATAAAATGTGGTACATGTACAATGGAATACTACACAGCCATAAATAAGGAACGAGATCATGTCCTTTACAGGGACATGGATAAAGCTGGAAGTCCTTATCCTAAGTAAACTAATGCAGGAATAGAAAACCAAACACTGCATGTTCTCACTTATAAGTGGGAGCTGAAAAATGGACACAGGATACATGGACACAGGGATGGGAATAACACTTACTGGGGCCTGTTGGGGGAGTGTGTCAGGGGAGACCATTAATGTATGCTGGGCTTAATACCTAGCTGACAGGTTGATGGGTGCAACAAACCACCATGGCACACATTTACCTATGTAACAAACCTGCACATTCTGCACGTGTATCCCGGAACTTAAAAGAAAAATAATAAAATAATTATTTTTAAAAAGTTCTTAGATTTTTAATGAAATTAAGACAACAAAATTATACACCCTTTTAATTTAACCTACATATTTAACATTTCAATTACTTTTCATTTATTCAGAGATACCATTTATACCAAATGTACAGCTTAGACCAGATGTAATCTTGGAATAAATGAAATCTTAGAATAATTTTCGGCTCAAACATTTTATCATTTCTCATAGTGTAAGTCTACTAGTAATAGTTTATCTCATTTTTAATCTATCTGCAATGTCTTTATTTTATCTTCCCTTTTGAAGGATATTTTTTTTCTGACTAAAGAATTCTGGGCTGATTTTTTTACCCCTGCACTTTAAGGATGCAATTACCTTGTCTTCTTGCCTCCCGTGTTTCTGATGAGAATCCTTATTATGGTCACTGTGAAAGAAATTTGATTTTCTCTTTATTTATTTTTTTAGTTATTAGAGTATGTATTATGGGGTATGATATGCCTTGGTATAACTTTCTTTGGATTCATTTTACCTAGAATAAAAAGCTTCTTGGATCTGTAAGTTAATGTTTTTCAACAAATTTGGGCCACAGAGCTTTCTTAACTTTTTGGACAAATTTACAATGTTTTCAGTAATTATTCATTCATATATTTTTTTTCTGTCCCATTGTCTTTCCTCTTCTTTTGAAACTCAGAAGAATGTATATGACTGCTTAATATTGTTCCATAAGTCAGTCTTTTTTTCTTTGTTCTTTTAAAACGGAATAATTTTATGTACCTTCACTTTTACCTATTTTTGCCCTCTTGCCATCTCTGGTATGACTTAGAGTCCACCTGGTGAGGTTATCTTTGAATACTGACCTTTTAAGTTTGAAAATTTCTATATGATTCCTAAAAAAACATATAATTTATATTTCTCTATTAATATTTTTATCTGCTCATTTATTATCATATTTTTCTTTTAGTATTTAAATATATTTATAATGACCACTTTAGAGTATTTGTCTTCTAATTCAGGCACTCATTCTCCTCAGGTGAGCTTTGATAGGCTATTTTTTCTCTTGACTATGGGCGACACATGGTCACGTTTCTTTGTTTCTTTGCATGTATTTTTATTTTATACTACATATTGTCAAAGATACTTTATAAAGATTCTGAATTTTTCCAAATTTCCCCTGAAGATTGTTGAGTTTTTTCCTAGCAGGTACTGGACCAAGCTGGACTCAACTCCAAATTATGGTAAGAAGTTGCTGACATTTCTGTTTGGTTTTTCAGCTTTCCAGCTCTTTTCTTTTGCCCCCATGGAGCTTCTTTCACACTTTAGCAGTTCAGTGGCTAATTAAGCAAGCCATTTGATCAGATGGCTTGATCCGAATTTATATATAGATTTTGGACCTCGCTTTCACCTGCTGGGTTCTTCCTTTGAAAAATTTCCTCTCTCACTTGCCAGCTTCTCCAGCAATGCCATATTGCATCCCCTGAGTCCTCAAGTCGGTAATGCCACATGATAATAAACGATAACTAATGATAATAAATGAGCAGAAAGGACTTTTGTCTTTCCCTGAACATATTCAGTTTGGCAAGCTTAGTTCTTTTCTGAGATCTTTCCACTGGTGTTGGTTCTATCCAAACTACACCTTTCCACTCGGACTATCATTTGTATGGCTTCTTTTTGACTTTTTTTTGTCTCGGATTAGAAGTTACGTGCTCTGAGAAGACTTTCCTAACCATCCAATCTTGTGTAACCTCATCCACACAAATTCATTTATTTTATATCACTTTATTGTATTTTCTTCATATTAAGTATCGACACATAAAAGTATCTCACTTGTTTGTTAACATGGTTATTGTATTTTATTTCACCTAGGAAATAAGCTCTATTAAAACAGGGACACTTTGTTCGCTTCCTTTATATCTCTGGTGCTTACCATCACACCTAGCACAGAGCTGACAGTACATACTTTACTGAAAAAAATGAGTATATAAATCACAGGAAAATGTTGGAAATAGTAAGGGGAATGAGATGAACAAGGGTCTTCTGCAGAAGCATGAGTCCTACCTCCCATATACTATGTTCACTTTTAAAGTATGAGTGCTTAATCACAGTAACAATATACTGAGTCATTACACATAATCATCACCCTACCTCAGTACCACGTGGGTAGGCAGCCACCTGAATGTATCAGACTAAAGCATCTGCTTCTTGGTTGGCAGGTTTTGTTTCCTTCCCAGAAGTTTCCCTCCTCACAGTAATTGACCTGTCAGCGCTTTGCCTGCACAGCTGCAGGTTAAAAGGGTGACAGTCTAGCAAGCAGTTGGCTGCAGTACTCTAGTTTGCAAGATTCCTGCTGCATTGTGTCAGAAAGGAAAAGATTCTAACTTGAAAAGCAAGAACATGCAGAGGTCGAAGATCTGTAACAAATAAACATATTTTTTAAAAAGCAAATGGAGAAAAAAGTGATTAGGTAACACCAAACAGGACCTTCAAATCTCAATGCAATGTGTCTTCTCCTGTTTGGGTCTTCCTCAGCTTGTAGTATTACATCTTGAGCAGACCTACACTTTCTTTCAACTATCTGCATATTTTTTGTGCCTGTGCCCAGGAGACCATTTGGTGCAAACTGTCCATCTGCCTTTGTTTTCTCAGATTTTAACACCATTCACCTTGCATCCCTTATGATTGTATTTGTGCCAGGATGAAGATTATTTATAAGCCTAGAGCTTATGTGAACTCTTCTGCAGTAGATCTCTATGCTCTCTGTCTAATGAGAGAAATGCTTTGCCTTTGTTCAATTCAAGAGCTGAGTTTTTCTACTGCAAATAGGCATCTGCAGGAACATAGAAAACTATGCGGCAAGAGATAGTCACTGCCGCATAAGAGAATTTATGAGTGACATAAATGTCACTCATAAGAGAATTTATGAGTGACATATATCCCACTGAAAGCCAACTAGGTCTGAAATGCCTGCCAATCAGCTTGGCAGACTGGAGAGCCATGACTACTAACTATTGGGAGGTCAGGCCAGTAACTATGTATTGATTATTTACTACATGATCGGAGAAAGATTAATGGAGTGTGAGCAATCTCTTCATCCCTTCATTATCCATCAATATTGGCAATAATCAAGACTTTTGGACTGCCTAGTGCTGTCAGGAGGGTTATTGTTTCATTGTAGAGATAAAGGACACATGAATATGGAAGAATGAATAGGAGAAGCAGTACTTGATTTAGCAACAATGTGTGTCCTTTGGATGGTGTACATAAACTGTGAACAGATAGTTCCTCCTCTTTACTTTGATTATTTTGCTTTTTGACCCTAATTCATCCAACATGGTATAGGTATTAAAGTGATGTACAGAGAGTTGAAAATCTTTTTAGTAAGGAGAAGTGTAGAAATGAATAGCTCTGGAGCCATATTGCCCAGATTGGCATTTTGGTTCCACTGTGTGTTGGCTGTATAACTTTACCTATATTTCTTTCTTAAGGAAACATTTTATCATTCATAAAGTTAAGATAATAATATTACTGTTTTCATAAGTATTTATAGCATAAGGTTGTGAAGATGAAAGGATTTAATATGTATAAAGCAATGAGAGCAACAAAGACACCCAGTAACTTCAAAATTATTCCTATTATTATTACTGTTATGATATGTTCCAGTTATACCATCTCACATCAGAATTAGGCTCTACATCACTATCCATTTCTGGAGACAAAGAAGCAAAGGCACAGAATAATTCGGCAACTTGCCCATGTTTGCACAGCTAGGAATTGGCAGAGCCAGAATCCAAACCCAAGACAGTCTGGTATGGAAAGTGGCTTTAAGTAACTCCTCTGATATAATAGCAAATGCACAGAAGTACAAAGCCATAAATCCTGTGATGTAACAGCCATGATTCCTGACCAGTGGGCTGACTCCCTTGTTGAGAGAGTAACAGAGCTCCAAAGTACTGAATTCTCTGCTTTTATTTCTGAAAGTAGAGACTACCAAACTGTATGGCTAGAATTCCTCTCTGGCTTTAAAATCCATGTTATTTCTATTTTATTGTATTATTTTATATTTGCTTCTAGAGAGGTACTTTTTAAATTTTCCATATGAATTACCATTGTGTGGCTTGCAATTTCCCTTGACTGTGACTTTTTTTCCTCTGCACATTCTAAGGACAATGTAGAAAAGGGGTAAACAATTCCTTATCTCAAACTCAGCAATTAAAAATAGCCCATTCACCAAGTAGAAAAAGGAAAAACAGATCTCTCTTTTTAGGCACATTTTCAGGCAGGTATGGTTTTAGGCCTATAATTATATACTCTATTTAAGCCCAGGTATGGTTCTAGGCCTATAATTATGTACTCTATTTTAAAAGTGCTATGAATCATTCCACTTGCTATACAAACATATATACACTGCTATTCCTACTAGAAATGCATATGGCTTCTGTTTTTAGTAGTTATTTTTTCATAGCTTTTAAAATCAGCATTCAACTAGTGTATGAGAAAATTAAGAACCCTTTTTTGTCTTTTTCTCTGGTAATATACAAGTTGTTAGAGTTATCGCTTCTGATTTGTATTAGTCTGATACATAGTATATTTAGTAGGGGAACATTTTATTCTCCATAAGTGGTCCAAAACTTATTTAAAAAGTTAATATATTTGTAGTAACTGCTATTCATGTGAGTTCTTTTGGGGATGAGAAGAATTCACTGGTAGATGATTGTGCAGGTTAAAATTGTATGCTATTCTTTTACTTATATCTGATGTCTTTACAAAAGTATTAAAATTAGGACAGTTCATCAGTTGGTCTATGCAGCAACTTCTCTGACTCATTATATTAGATTTTTTTTAGCAACTGTTCCATGACAAGTGTGCAGCTAAGAACTAGTTTACAGGCTGCAGAGTTTTCACGCACAGCCCATTAGTAAACCAGGTTGAGTTTTCTTGCTGATGGACAAATATTTTATTATTGTAAAGATTGAAACCACTTCATCTCTCCTTACTCTCACTCTGTCTTCTACCTCAGCAATGTTCAGGTCAGTTTAATTGAGGTGTAGGTGGTAGTAAAAGCGTATTAGTCTATTTTCATGCTGCTGATAAAAAGACATACCCTAGACTGGGTAATTTATAAAGAAAAAAAGGTTTAACGGACTCACAGTTCCATGTGGCTGGGAAGGTCTCACAATCATGGCAGACGATGAAGGAAGAACAAAGGCATGACTTACATGGTGGCAGGCAAAAAGAGAGAGATTGTGCTGGGGAACTCCTCTTCATAAAACCACCAGATCTTGTAAGATTTATTCACTACCACAAGAACAGCACAGGAAAGACCTACTCCCATGATTCAGTTATCTCCTACCAGATCCCTCCCACAACACATGGGAATTGTGGTAGCTACAATTCAAGATGAGATTTGAGTGGGGACACAGCCAAACCATATAAAAAAGCCAATATAAAAAAGAGTGCTGAATATCAAACAACTCTATCAATGTACTTTTGTCCCTTTTTCTTAAAAAAGCTATGCTTTATCTCTTTAAAAATGAACATATTTATATTTAATTTAATTACAAGCATATAACATGATTGTTTCCATAAGTCAAGTAATAAAAAGATCAATAAAATAACCTACTCACAAGCCTAGACACCTCAGATTTTTAAAAAGTGATTATTTGATATATATTTTAAGACAATGTTGCACACTTATACATGTATATACATATGAGTTTAGTTTTAAGCAAACTCCAAGTTTCTTTTTTAAAAGAAGATTTATTGAAAATGTCTAAAAATTATTTTATAACGACATAATATTCCATAATATGAACATACTATATTTTGTCCCCCATGATGAATTTCAATTTATTTTGCATATCTAAAAAATACGCTTTTTGATATACTTGTCCTTAAGCACATAGAATAGGTTCTTAAAATTGAAAATTGTTAAGTCAAAGAGTATATTTAGTTTAAACAGATAAGGCCAGATTTTTTTCCCCAAATTCTGTAAAAATTCATATTCCCAATAGCAATATATAAAACTATTTATTTCCATAAATCCACTTCAGCAAGGGACTTAATTTTCTTTTTAACTTTCGCCAATCTGATGAATGAAAAATGATATTCAATTGCCATAATTTTCATTTTCCTGATTGCTAGTGAGGTAGACCATCTGTTCATATTTATTGACCAATTGTATTTCCTCTACTACAAAATGCCTGTTTATATATTTTTTTCCTTTTTTTTTTTTTTTTTTTTGAGGTGGAGTCTTGCTCTGTCGCCCAGGCTGGAGTGCAGTGGCATGATCTCAGTTCACGGCAACCACTGCCTTCCAGGTTCAAGCGATTCTCCCACCTCAGCCTTCCAAGTAGCTGGGATTACAGGCGCCTGCCATCACACCTGGCTAATTTTTGTATTTTTAGTAGAGACGGGGTTTCGCCATGTTGGCCAGGCTGGTCTCAAACTCCTGACCTCAGGTGATCCGCCTACCTCGGCCTCCCAAAGTGCTGGGATTACAGACGTGAGCCACTGCTCCTGGCACTGTTTATATTCTTTATTCATTTTTTTCCCTATTGGCTTATTTTTTAACCAAGTTAGAGTAACTCTTTTTCAATGAGACATATTAACCCTTGGCTTGATTGTGTTGCACATGTTCTTCCAGTTTAACCTTCAAGAGTCACTCTTTCACGTTTGATATGCACAGACACTTTAATTTTTATGCAGGAAAGTGCATCCTATGACCTCCATCTGTATAGTCTCCCTTAGTGATCTCATCTAGGCTTTGAATGTCATGAGTACACAGATGTTTTCAAAGTGTATCTCTTTAGCCCTGGCCTCCCCCTTGAGTTCTAGACAGTATATATAACTGCCTGTTCCACATCTTCATTTTGAGATCAATACACACTTCAAACTTCACACGTCCAGAAGAGAGATCTCCATTCAATGCCTCATACCTCTGCTAGTCTTACATCTCTCTCTCCATCTTAGTAGATTGCAGGCACCCTGATCCACTCAATTGCTTAAGCTAAAATCTTTAGGGAATACCCTTCTTTCCTTTCTTTCATTAGTATCCTTTATTTAATTCTTTAGCCAGCTACACTAATTCCAAAATATGTTCTATATGGGTGTTTTTCTCAATATATGTTAACATTCTAGCCCCAAACACTACCAGTTGTTACCTGAGTTTGTTTGATATTAAACAAAACTGGCTTCCCTTTATCCATTTTTGTCCCATAGTATCCATTGAGAAGACAGTAGCTTAATATTATGAGATTTTTACAATTGAAATCATAACTATTTATTTTGGGCTGAAAACTCTCTGATACCTTCTTACTGCAATTAAAATAAAATTCACACCCTTTCCCAGACTGACTAGGGCATAAACAATATGGCCCTTGTCTACCAAAGCTTTCTCCTCACACACTGTATTCTTGCTCACCGTATTGAACGACTTTCAACGCCTTAAGATACTATATTCATTGTATTTGCAGCAACTTTAAGCTTGCCCATTTCCCCTTTCTGAATGCATTCTCATTGCCAGGCCTTACAGAGTAAAGAACAAATCACAATAACCTTTTAAATCTCTAACTTTAGCTATCTAATTCTCAAGAGAAGCACCTGATACTTTATTCCTTAGAGTTTAATGCTTATGGCTACTCAGCTATTCTCTGTCTTTTGGGCCTGTAACCACTTTTCTAGTGACTCCATGTTTGACTCTTCCTCTACACTACATCACCTGCTTTTTATCACTCATGTCCATTGCATTCTTTCCACATGCCTCCTCTTCTGTGCATGTACCTTATATGGTTCACATTTAAACTCTACAAGAAGGATAAGGCATAATTAATTTAGCCAGTTACCATAGAGTGTGAAGTGTCACTGCTAAGCAGACCCCTTGTTCTGAACCATATCGTAGTCCATTGGTCTGTTTTGGGTCAGATCTCCATTCTGAATCCCCTTGATCTGGGTAGTGGAAGATGATAAAATGGAGCACTGAAACACATTTATAAAGGAACATCAAGAAGAGGGCTGCTGGCTGGGAGTGCCTTCTGAGGATCCTCGAGTTTTTGTTAATGTACCGTATAAATTAATGAATGCTGAAGTAGGGGGTTACTGACAAAATTGCCTTCTGTCTAGTTATAAGTATAGCCAAAAAAACTATTCTTTAGAAATTCATTCTTGATTTCTTTCATTTCTCCTTATCTCATTTTGGGTCTTTGTAAATGATTCTATCTGTATTGTAGAAGACACGGTTATAGATATTTTATAATTTACAATGACCACAAACACTCAATGATGACGAGTTTTAAACTAAAAGCTACGCTAAACAGATTCTTTGGTCTTCCTAGGAAATGCCTGTTTCAAATTATTTGTGTTTTTCTGTGAGGGGATAGATCCTGCATGGAAGCAGACCATGGTGGTATTTACTACCTTGTTTAAAAGACTTGGTTTTTACTTGAGTAGTTTTCTCTTTAAGCTTGGAAGGAGATTGTTTATCCATTCATCTATTCCTCACCACAGCTGCAAATAATGCTTCACATAGTAGGTCCTCAGGCAACATTTATAAAAAGAAACAGTGAATAGGCAATATTTTTCCAGAAAAATTATTAAATCAAAAATGAATTGATGTTATGGAATCCTGTTTCAAAGAAGTGTCAAATTATGGGAAGTTATTTGTGAATCAATCAGGGTGCACTCAGAAGAGTATCATATGGAAAGACACATTAATTTCTATATTCTTCCAACAAAAGATATGCTAAAAACCAAACAAATTTGTCTTACTGCACATTGAGACATGATAACATATTGCCATGTATACTTTCAAGCCCTTATAATTATTTACATTTTAAAGAAAGTTTGTTTCATCATATATATCATAATGATCAATAGAATTATTAACAGGAAAAACTAAGTACTACATCAGTTCATGGTCGTCAGAGCTTTGAAAAATGCTAATTTTTAAGGCTGATTTTATTTTGTGTTATTTCTCTTATCAAAAACACTACATACAGCTAGAGAGGAGATATAAGAAATAGAGTGATATAATGTTTTACAGAATGTGCTTCAAAATGGTAACTGTTGAGTTCTATCAGCCAGGCAGTGAACACTTGATGTGGAGTTCTTTGGCACTTTATGCTTTCTCTTTCATATGTTTTATGCTACTGGGTTTTAATAAAGTCCAACATGGATTTATCCATCCAGTGCTACTCAGCTTGAAGTCCCAGGTAATTATCCCACCTTCCTTTACTTCCTGCCTGCCAAAGTCAGATATAATGAAAACAAAGGTTATAAAGGATTCATAGCTCAAATACCTTTGCACTATTTTATCTGATACTTATTCGGGAACATTTCATGCTTATAGGAACCATCTCCATATTTAGCTGACCACACTCCCTTTTTAATTGCATCTGATTTATCTTTCCCCTTCTCTTTTAATAATATTGGTTTTTAAATTTTCCCATAAAATGTATAATTACAATCCCATTTTAAAAGAATCACATAATGCTTGCTTAGGAAGAGCAGTTTAACATGCATAGTTAAATATTTTGAAAACCATGTTTTGAGTTACAACCTCATTTCTAAAATAAGACAGGAAACCTCATACCCATTTCTTGTTAAAATCACATAGGACGATTGTTAAGAACTTAAAATGTGCAAGATAGTATATTAAGTGCTAAAGAAAATACAGTAGTTTTTCCATAATTGGTTATTAGTTGGTTATTAAGAATGGAGTAGAAACTCTGATTCACATTATGATAAAATCACAGATGTTTTATGTTTTCTAGGTAACATTAAAACATGTCTCTGAACTGGTTTAATTTGCTTACACATCTGCAAGGAAGAGAGACATATTTAATTAGTAACTATCTAGACTGAAAATTGGGTAAAGAATTAAGATGCATCTTTAAATGCAAGAATTACTGTATGTTTTTAAGCACTTTAAAAAATTCTTACATTGTTGAGTATGCAAGGAATGAAACTAATGATACAAATTTTATTAAATTCAAATCCTAGCTTGAAACTGGAACCCTTGTGACCCCTTTTGTATAATTTACCACCCTGAAATGTTAAAAATTTCCTAGTGTTAAACTAGATCACATAATATGCACTACAAGTTCTGATTCTTATATTACCCACTGGAAGTTGGAAATACAGTTTCACATTTTTGCCTTAAAATTATATAAAGTGAATTCAATGCTTAGTTGTTACTTGTGGGTATTTTTCAGAGCTTAAAACAATAATTGCACTTTCGTATTTCCAAAAAGAAATTTTTAAATGTAATCCAGAAGAGCAATAGTCTGAAATATTTTTAAGACCTTTAAGATTGATATTTGCCACTTTGAAAAAAAAAAAGTACATTCTTCAAAGTTACTCAGTGACATTGCAGATATGTTTTGCCCAGTTAATCTCTTTCCCATCAAAGATTGTGGGCTTTTTACAAGTACTTTTCTGATTCATTCTTCAATCACAAGGACTACAAAAATCTCCATCTGCCACTTTGCTATTTTTGGATCAGTTCGGATATAATAAAGAATGTGGTTACTTGCTTTGACCAAGTAGTTAGGATGTATACTCTATTTTCTAATAAAAATGATATGTCCTATTGATAGTGAAAAATTTGGTGACAAAAATATATATATGACATCTTAAATGTTTAAACACAAGTGCACTCTATTTAAAATAACCAGTAAAATAGGAATGTATTCTATGAGCAACAGCTGGTGGGGGGAAAGATTTTAAAAAGCACAATCTTTGTAGTCAATCACAACAGGGTCTGAACAAGAGACCTAAACCCCACTTTCCTTATGAGTTGGCTAATGTGACAACTTTTGCTTCAGTTTGCAGTAATATCAAAAGAGAGAACAGCTAAGATCAAAGTCCCTGAGTGTTGCCAGTCATTGGACACACAGAGTACAACATTCATGGTTTCAAGTAAAGGTCTGAAACTCTAATATAAGAGCACAAGATATAAGACAGAGGAGTGTTACCACCCATGTAGAACTCAAGAGTATGTACCCCCTTAGTGAGCCCCCTTAGTGAATTTACATGTGTTATTTTTTATTCACTCGTCTAATATAAGAGGTTTGCTGGTTAAAGATTTTCAGAACCCTAGCCTGAGCCCCGGGAGGAGCTTCTGTGTTTCCCCAGTATTCATATGTAGGACTCTCACGTAATTTTCTCAGAACTTAGCTCAGGCTTGCCAACAGCCAATCCTTAATCATGTTCTGGATCTGAATTTACTTCCCCCTCAGGTATTTTTCTTCTGTAATCTCATCTTGCTTCCTTATAGTCAATGTCTCTTGTTTGACTAATTAATCTGTGAGCATATCAACTTATTTAAAATCTCCAACTGAAAATAAACATGAAAGGTTCATAAAAGGACAAATGGAGACACTGAACCTCATCAAAATTAAATATTTGGCTTTGTGAAAGACTGTTCAGAAGAAAAGAAAAGCTACAGACTAGGGAAAATATTTGCAAATCACATATTTAACAAAGAACTATGATATGGAATACATAAAGAATTTTCAAAACTCAACAATAAAATAACAATCAAATTAGAAAATGGGTATGGCTATAAACCATAAAGTGACATAAAGGATAATCTTAAGATAATTAAAGTCAATACAGATGATCCTACAAGATGAAAACAATTTGAAAGTATATAATAAAGACAGAAAATAATTTAATTTCATGGTAATTTATCTGCTAGAGTGGAGAACACTTCAAATTGATTAAATCATTCAAATTTATTTTAAAACTTGAAAAGTATAGAAATTACAATTAAAAATGACTTCCTGTGTTCCAGGGAAGGTAATGAAATTCAAAATTCAAAGATTAAGATAGATTTCCTCAATCATCTAGATACATCAAACTGGTAGAAATTAGAAACATTAAGCTATTCTCCTCTTTCTCAACAGAAGTATACAATAGAAAAATAGAACAAAGTATACAACGGAAGACAACAGAACAATGTTAACCAACACAGTTCTAAAACAGAGAAAGTGTGACTCAAAAAGATCATTCCCAGCTTTACTCAAACAACATCTAACCTTGGACATCCTCTGTCCCTCTTTCACCTTCTTTGCCAGGGTATTTCTCACCACATGGTGTGGAATACCTATGAGCCTACTAGGAAATCACAACTTTTACAGAAAACTCAGAAATGTGAGAAAGATGCATGTTCACCCCATGCATGCTGACCCTCATCAGATGGGTGATGGGAGCTAATGTATAAATCCAAATGCCTTTTATCCTTCAGGTGAACAATTCTGAAATACATCCTAATTAGCTCTATAGAAATTCCCATCTGGACCAAGTCCCAGCTACCTACAGCAGTAATTAACTCAATAACTCTCTTCTGTTTTATTATTAATTTTGAGATGGAATCTCACTCTGTCACCCAGGCTGGAGTGCAGTGGCACGATCTTGGCTCACTGCAACCTCCATCTCCTGGGTTCAAGTGATTCTCCTGCCTCAGCCTCCTGAGTAGCTGGGATTACAGGCACCTGCCACCATGCCCAGCTAATTTTTGTATTTTTAGTAAAGATGGGGTTTCGCCATGTTGGCCAGGCTGGTCTTGAACTGCTGACTTGATGTGATCTGCCTGCCTTGGCCTCCCAAAGTGCTAGGATTACAGTCGTGAGCCACCGCTCCTGGCCCCTCTTCTGTTTTGGTCTTTGTGGCCCTACATTCTCAATCTGATCATTAGTCAAAATAAACTGCCCCATGCAAGTCTTTTGCCCCAGTTCTGATTTCCAGAGGAAACATAGGCTAATAACATTTGATCCAGTAAAGTATCAAATTAGGCAGAAAACAGACCCACAGAATGAAATTTTGGAACTGCATTGAAGAGTGAAATATTGATAAGTACTCTGTTGCTGATACAGTGTGGGTTGATGTTAATCCCTGACATTCTGTAGCTTCCCAATTATTGAGAGGTAGATTGGGATGAAGTACAAATGAAAGTAAAGCATTGGCTTATGTGGCAGCTGTGGGACTAGAGCATTATAGGGTCAGCAATAAGTAGATAAATTATGGAATCACCTGCTTTAATGCTCTGAAAACCTTATGAAAATAAAATGACAGGCTTAGTTCAACCAATAATCAATTCAAAGTATGCTATGAAATTGAGAAGGCTGCATTAGCAGAGTTTGAAGAAACACTTATCACCTGCAGCCATAGGGTTCACTGCTGAAAAGCAGCCTCAAGATTTAATTATAAGGTAGTAGAACCTCACATGAGATTAAATATGGGACTGAGTGTTCAGGAAAATAGTGGGACCCTGACATTTGGATAGATAAAATCTAATATTTTTGAATTCCCAACCCTAGACTTCCACAGACTCCCTGGTTCTTGAAAATGTTGAACTGGGGATGTGTGGCATATGAAATTGGATAAAAAAGAATGTATTAACATGTGAGTGCTACTCTATGATGGAAAGTGTTGTGTTATGGCAAGGACATGTGGAACATTTCTTAATTGTATTAACTATTACTGCATTATAAAGTACCACACACTTAGTAGCTTATGAAACACATATTTATTATCTTAGTTTCTGTGGATCAGTAGCCTAGGCACAGCTTAGCTGGTTCCTCTGCTTCTGGTCCTCACAAGGTTGCAATCAAGGTGTTAACTTAGAAGGTTTTTTTTCCATAGGTTATTGGGGAACAGGTGGTGTTTGGTTACAGGGGTAAGTTCTTTAGTGGTGATTTGTGAGATTTTGGTGCACCCATCATACCAGCAGTATATGCTGCACTCAATTTGGAAGCTTTATCTCAAGACTTGACTGAGGAGGTATCCACTTTCAAGCTCCTGCAGTTATTGGCAGCATTCAGTGCCTTGTGGCTGGTGGGACCAAGGGACTTCGTTTCTTGATCTATGGTCCCTGAATAGGGTAGCTCACAATATGATTGCTTGCTTTATCTAAGCCAGCAAAGTCTCCCCGCAGGATGGATTACAATGTCATATAACATGATGGCAGAAATGACATCCCCTCTCCTTTGCCATCATCTATTTGTTAGAAGCAAATGAGAGCTTCTTCCTACACTCAACTTTAGGGGATTATACAAGATCATGAGGACCACGAGGCAGGGATGTGTAGAGGCCATCCTTGGGTCTGTTTGCCACACAATGCACTGCAGGAGGACTCTTGGAGCTTGCTCAATAGTCTCAGGTAAATGAGGAGAAGCTACTGGAACTGCCTTGGATGAATATTGATGAAAAGTTTAGAAGACTTGGAGAGATGGAGATATTCGAATAGGTTTAATATGTGATATTAGAAACCTCACCACCTAGTTCTGCTTCATAGGAAGACATTCCCTTCACTAGAGCAATATGAAGACTGTATGAATAAGACTTTGAAAACACAGGCAACAAAAGCAAAAATAAACAAATAGAATTATATTAAACTATGAAGGTTCTGCACAGCAAAGAAAATGATCAACAGAGTGAAAAGACAAGCTACAGAATAGGAGAAAATGTTTACAAACAATTTGTGTGACAAGGGACTAATAATCAGAATATATAAGGAATTGAAGCATCTCAATAGCCAAAAAAAATCCAATTAAAAAATGGGTAAAATGTCAACATCACTAATCATTAAAGAAATACAGATCAAAACCCTAATGAGATACCATTTCACTCCAGTCAGAATGACTATTACTAGTGAGCCGAGACTGCACCACTGCACTCCAGCCTGGGTGACAGTGAGACTCTGTCTCCAAAAATAAATAAACAAATAAATGAATGAATAAATAAATAAGTCAAAAAATAACATACTGGCAAGTTTTGGAGAAAAGTGAATGCTTATACACTGCTGATGGGAATACAAATTAGTTCAGCCATTGTGGAAAGCAGTTTGGTGATTTCTCAAAGAACTTAAGACAGAATTACCATTCAACCCAAAAATCCCATTATTGAGTGTATATGCAAGGGAATATAAACTGTTCTGCCATAAAGGCACATATATGCGTATGTTCATTGCAGCACTATTCACAATAGCAAAGACATGGATTAAGCCTAAATGTCCATCTACAGTAGACTGGATAAAGAAAATGTGGTACATATATACCATGGAATATTATGCGGCCATAAAAAATGAGATCATGTCCTTTCCAGCAATATGTATAGTGCTGGAGGCCATTGTCCTAAGCAAACTAACAGAGGAACAGAAAACCAAATACCACATGTTCTCACTGATAAGTGGGAGCTAAACACTGAATACACACGGACACAAAGAAGGGAACAGCAGACACCAGGGCCTACCTGAGGGTGGAGGGTGGAAGGAAGGTGAAGATCAAAAAATTACCTATTGGATACTATGCTGATTCCCTCGGTGATGAAATAGTCTGTACACCAAACCCCACAACACACAACTTACCTACATAACAAACTGGCACATGCACCTCTAAATCTAATATAAAAGTTTAAAAAAATGGACAAAATAATTGGAACAGACATTTCTTAAGACACACAAATGGCCAACAAATACATGAAAATATGCTCAACATCACTTATCATCAGGAAAATGCAAGTTAAAACCACAATGAGGTATTATCTCACCTCAGTTAGAATGGCTATGATCAAAAAGACAACAAAAAAATAAGATGAGGGCAAGGATGCAGAGAAAAGGAATTCTAGTCTACTGTTGGTGCAAATGTAAACTAGTACAACCACTACGGAGAATAGTACGGGTATTCCTCAAAATCTACAAATAGAACTACCATATGATCTAGCAATTTCAGTACTGGGCATTTATCTAAAGAAAAGGAAATCAGGGTATCAGAGAGACATCTGCACCATCATGTTAACTGCAGCACTATTCACAATAGCCAAGATATGGAATTAAGTTAGGTTCAACAACAGATGAATAGATAAAGAAAATGTCACACACACACACACACACACACACACACACACACAATGGAATACTATTCTTCCATAAAAAATAATGAAATCCTGTCATTCACAAAAACATGGATGGAACTGGAGGACAATATGTTAAATGAAATAAGTCTGGAACAGAAAGTTAAACACTGTGTGTTTTCACTCATAAGTGGAAGCTAAAAAATGTTGATCACATAGTTTCTATCACTAGAGGATACTAGAGACTGAGAAGGATAGAGGGAAATGAGGGATATGGAGAAATTTGTTAAAGGTTACAAAATTACAGCTAGGTAGGAGGAATAAGTTCTAGTGTTCTATACCACTGTAGGATAACTAGTTAAGAACTATACACATAGTTTCAAATAGCTTGAAGGATGATTACGTGTTTACAACACAAAGAAATGTTAAATGTCTGAAATGATGGATATGCTAATTACCTTGATTTGATCACTATACTTTATATGCACTGAAACATCACTATGTACTTCATAAATACGTACAAGTATTATATATTAATTTAAAATAAATGTTAAAAAAAATGAGCTGCTGAGTAGGGCTGACTGCTTTTTTTGCACCAGGATTGAGCAGAGCACATCATGCTGGAGACCCAGACTCTATAGTATCAAGGGGGATAATAGGATCTTGGCATGGCAGAGGCCAGAAGGCAGCACCCAGCAGAGAAAAGCAAACTGGAGGTAAGAGCCGCAAAATCCTTATGTTATATTTTCTATATCAGAAAAAAGCATAAAAGTTTATGAGTCATTTTTAGTCCAAATGTCTATGTGAATTTTCGTGTCTAATTGAGGGAATACTCCCACATTGAAAATGAACCGAGACAATAAGATTGAATGGCATTTTGGAAACAGCTGCGATATAATATATTGGACATGGATTTGCAGTAATCATAACCTTGGAAAAGTTGCTTAAATTTGTTAAACCTCAGGGTTTTTTTTTCTTTTTTGGTCTGTAAAATATCTCTTGGATGCTTCTTGGTGACATGCATGATTCTAGGAACTGGTGACAGAATGCTGTGCCAGTAATTCTGCTGGGTCCCTGATTTGCTGGAATGCCAATGGAGGATAGGGACACTGAAGACATTTAAAAAGACTATATAATGACCTTAGTGACAGGCGTCCTGAGGAAAAAGCAGAGAGGTTGAGGGCTATGATAGATGGAATGACCAAGAAATCCTTCATGAATAGGTGGCATTTGAACAGACCTGAGTAAAATGAAGACACCATATGACTTCTGAGGGGCAACAAGTACAAAGGCCCTGAGTAGAGACCATGATTCATGTATTTGAGGTGTTGCAAAGAGTCCAGGGTGGCTGCTGCTCAGAGAAATAGTGAGAGGGAATTAGAAAATAAGGCTCCAGAAGTAGCCAGAATTCAGATATCTGGATAATTGTTTTGAAGGTCAAATCAGATAATATCTGTAATATTTTTGGTATGTAGAAGTGCCCAGTTTAAAGGTCCAATGTGAGTTATCACCTCATCTGAAACAAGCATACCATGGGAATGTTGAAGAACCAAGTTTAGGTCTCATCAAAGTATAAACTGTAGAATTCTGTAACATGTGGGCATGTCATGACTCAGAGAAGCTACAACTCTCAGCTTAGTGGGTTCAGTATGTGTCAGAATTATCATTCTTCTATGTAAAACTGGTAAAGAGACTAATAAAGGGTTTTACAGTTTGGGCCTACATTGTGAATCCTGTCTTCAATAGAGTAAAATAATTTTTTAATATAACCCCTGGGGTTTCTAATCAGAAGAGTCTAAATTACAAAGGACGCCAGAGTCAGCAAGATCACGTGAAGCAGCAGGGACTCGGAAGACATGGCTGGAGTCACTGAAGGCCACTTTGCATTCAATCAGCTTTATTTGAAAGAACAATCATGTTACAGAACAAATCAATAGCATCCAGGAAGTGCTGACTATTCAGGGATATTAGGTCTGATATGCTGAATATGATCCCCAAGGTGCCAAACTTTCTTTTCTTTTTTTTTTTTTTTTGAGATGGAGTCTCGCTCTGTCACCCAGGCTGGAGTGCAGTGGCGCGATCTTGGCTCACTGCAAGCTCTGCCTCCTGGGTTCACGCCATTCTCCTGCCTCAGCCTCCCGAGTAGCTGGGACTACAGGCGCCCGCCACCACACTCAGCTAATTTTTTTTTTTTTTTGTATTTTTAGTAGAGACGGGGTTTCACCGTGTTAGCCAGGATGGTCTTGATCTCCTGACCTCGTGATCCGCCCGCCTCGGCCTGTCAAAGTGCTGGGATTACAGGCGTGAGCCACCGCGCCCGACCAAGGTGCCAACTTCCTTATCCTGGAACCTTTGAATATGTTGCCTCCTATAGCCAAAGGACTTAGCAGATGTAATAAGTAAAGGGTCTTGAGATGGGGAAATTATCCTGCATTTTCTGTCTGGGCCAATGTATCACTTGAATTCTTATAAGAGAACCATAGGAGGGCCAAAGTCAGAGAGAGAAATAGGATCTCCTGCATTGCTGGCTTTGAAGATGGAGGATAAATCCATGAATCGACAAATGCAAGAGGTCTCTAGAAGATGGAAAAGATAAAGGAGTGCATTTTCTCCTAGAGCCAGCCCCCTTTCCCAGAAATGCTGCATTCCTGCTGACTCCTTGATTTTCAGCCTGATGAGACCCATGTTGGACTCACAACTTTCAGAAATATAAGATAATAAATGTGTGTTGCTTTAAGCCACAAAATTTGTGGTAATTTGTGATAGCAGCAACAGGAAATTAACATCCTGGGAAATCAAATGCAACAGTTAGAACAAGGTAACAATATTAAAAAGAAATGGAATTTTTTTTTAAAAAATCGAGATTTCTGAGGAAGGGTCTACATAGACCTAATGTGGGCTAGGACTTGCCAAATGTCCCAAGCTAACAAAGTGGAGGATTACAATGCTCATCCAATTTCATTTTTAAGTAGGGTTGTGTTGAAATGTGTGGATATGTACGTAGACTATAGAATGTAATCGCTGGGTGCATTGTTGCATTATTTCCCCTAAAGCATCTGCACTAGAAAAAGAACATAGCCTCTGAAAGCCCTATAGCCTTTATGTGAATCCTGGCCCTGACTCTTGGAATCAAAGAGGTCTGTGACTGAGGGAAGTTATGTAAACTCTATATCTCACTTTTCTGATCTGTAACTTGTCAAATTAATAATACTTACCTCATAGGGTTGCCATGAGGGTTAACAGAGTTAATATGTAAAAATGTAGTGTCTGGCATATAGTAAATACATGCAAATGTTTTGTCATGTTACTTTTTGTTTCTCACATCCCCAAGGTTAGAATTACCTCTTATTATATTAACAGATTTGCAATACAGAAAGAATAAAAAAACATATCATGGGTCACATTTTAGCCAGTATTTCACATTGCTTTTCCTATTTTCTGATATTTATGTTATCGTAATTACTGTAAAACCCTTTCAGGAAATTCAAAAATGCCATGAGACTTAGACTATGTTGGCAAAATTGCAAAAATGTATTTAGAAAAGAAATATATTTATATTTCTATAATCTAGGCATTACATTATAAATGACAGTAGGCTAGTACAAAAACCATATTAATCATAGGAAATAATTTGTCAAATCAATTGCCTTGAATTTCTTGACTTATCATTTTGAAGGAGATATTTCTGAACAATTTTCTCATGCTTTCATATAGATTATCAACACTGAATACTACAGGAGGGAAGAAATATGGAGGAACTGGGTAAAGGGAAGTAGGATATAAGCTTCAAGAGATAGTAATGACCATAACTGTATTATTCACCATAAATAAACCTATCTCTGGCTCAGTGCTTGGAAAAGAGTAGACATTCAACAAATACTGTTGAATGGATGAATATGTGAACTACAACTTTCTAGTGCTTACTCTGAGTCGATTACCACTCAATTTTTACAGCAACCTTGTGAAATAAACATTAGCATTATTGTTTTCTTTGTACTTATATTTTGTCAGTATTTTTATTTTATTGATAATAAAACTCAGGCCTAGTGAATAATTTGTTCAAGATAGTATATTATGATACTGGGATTCAGAAGCACATCTAAGTAACTTCACCACCTGCAGTCTTTATATAAGCATATTAAAAACATAAACCTCTTGACACCACTATAGTCACTATTTCCAGGGCACAATTGTAGAGTCAGCCCCCAATAGAGGGGAGTGGGAGGCTGATTGAACATTCTTTTTAAGTGCACTTTTTAAGGGCACTATTCTACCTAGAGGACTGAACCCCTTGCCTTTGAATGAAAAAGGTTTTCTATAATGTAAATTATAATTTAGTTAGGGTATAGAATCTAAAATCATTAGCATACTTTATCTAACAACTTCTACATATGAGAGCAGAGGTAGCCACATGCAGGTCAGGGCTAGTAGGTAGGATCAATGCTTTGAAATAGGCCAGTTGAAGCTAGGTAGATTCATTTGGAGAGAAAAATCTGTTTCTCAACTGCAAACAGTTGTTTGTAATGAAGTTTAGGCAGACCAGCTCAGATCCATCATCACTCTCAGCCCAAATAGCTCCAAGTACATGCCCCACTGATGGAGGATCAATAGCATTGTTATATGCAAAGGCTGCGCAATCATGTGCTTACTGTTGACATGTTGATGGCTGCCACCTATGCTCAATATAGTATTCTTCCTATGCAGAATTTATAGCCTCAATTCCTAGAAAGTACCTACACAGCATTTTTCAACATTGCCACTTATTTGGCTGACATCTATATATCTTTTTGTATCATGTCCTTAATATATTGAGAGATTCCTGCCAACACCCTCAGCTTAAATGTGGTAGAACTGTTCTAGCTTCAACGAACTGGATGAATTCTGCTTCCATACACAATGAAGATATTTAGCACAGAAAGGAGGTGTGTTCATGTTCAAGGACTGCATTATACCAGAGATAATGTTAGACAGTCAACAGTGAGTCATTTTTGCTGAGTTCATAAACACAAGCTTTGTGATTGGAGTTCTCCAGCTTTAGATCAACTCTGTCATTATCATGTTTTAAAATCACAATTTAAAACAAAAGAGTAAAATATTGTTAAGGGTCAACCACTGAAAGCTCAGGTTATGATTATATACCAAATATGAGAATATCGACAAGCTCCTCCAAGCCAGGGACTGTGTCACTGCATCTGTACATACATGTTTGCCAGATACATAAGTTTCTTTTCTTTTTTTTTTTTCTTTACATCCTTAACAGCATTTGGTGATGCCACTGGTTTTTTAACTGTTGTGATAGATGTGTAATGATATTTCATTGTGTTTTTTTTTACATTTCTATTTTTTAATTATAGCATGTTAAGTTTTGGGATACACGTGCAGAACGTGCAGGTTTGTTACATAGGTATACATGTGCCATGGTGATTTGCTGTGCCCATCAACCTGTCATCTACATTAGGTATTTATCCTAATGCTACGAGTTTATTTTCACCTTTAAGTTATCCCGCTTGAGTCAATTATAATATCAAGAAATTATATACTGCAAAATGTGAGAGCAATAAGCACAAAACTCACAAAGGTGAACATCCTTTTATTTAAGCATTACCATAAAAATCACACTAAATATATTTTTACATTTTTGCCACTGCACATTCTTAGACTTAACATTCAGTTCTTCCCTATCTATAAATCTTGAATAGTAATTTCCATCCAGTCATCAACGCTGCATCATATACTCATGCTGAGCATTAAATATCTGACATGAGCTTGTAGATGATGATGAGTTATTATTATGGTAAATAATATTTATAATGGCTACTGATTTTTTTCACAGTAATCTGACCAGTGTATTTAAATAGTGATGAAAACCATACAACATTTTAAATTATGATAAATCTATTTAAGATAAAAATACAACTTTTCTAATATTCCTATTTGGGGCAGCTTTTTTTCAATACTTTATATAGACTGACTATCAGG
Organism: Pan paniscus; assembly: GCF_029289425.2. Lineage (NCBI taxonomy): Eukaryota > Metazoa > Chordata > Mammalia > Primates > Hominidae > Pan > Pan paniscus. Next base: position 112,853,315 of record NC_073253.2, on the reverse strand, counting down.
GTATTATTCATTTTCTCCAAAGAAGTATTTTATTTAAAATTTAAATTTAATATAAAACAAAAATTTAAATTTAAAAAATTATTTATTTAAAAATATATTGAGCTTCTATATTGAATGTATATAATAAGTTATCAGAATAGGTTGATATGTAAGTATTAAGAAATTATACACTGCAAAATGTGAGATTTTAAGGAATCTCACATAGGACTCTCACTAAGGAAGATTTAGTGTTTAATAAATGTATCTGAAATAATCATCATTTAGAATTGCATAAACATATGCATGTTAAATCAATGAGTAGTAAATGATGTAAACAAGTAAAAGTCTATAACTTCTATATGCAGAGAAAGTGCCTACATAAATTTTTTCCACTTTACTTAAATGCTGTGTCTCAGGAAAAGAGTAAGAAAAACAAAAGTTAATCTACTGTTATATATTCTGGTTCTCCTATTTTTCTTATTAAAATTAACATTATCAGTCAAGGACAAAGTTGTTGTCCTCATTTCTTGTTATATGTGGAAGGCTTTGGTGTGATATCTATCAGCTCTTTTTAAATCAAACTGATATTGGCTAATATGGATTAGCTGCAGGAACTAAGTAACAAAGAATCGACACAAAACTCCTGTGACAACTTCACTGAGAAAACATAAGGACTCATCCATAATGTTTTCATCAATTTGAAGAAGTATTGAACCTAGCTGTTTCACCAGAAACTTACAGCAGTTTGCAAAATGCTGTAAACTCCTATTTCTAAGTCTATATTTCAGCACAGGCAGTGGGCTTGCATTTCACTAAATAGACAGCTCTTACATCAAATGAGTCAAAAATCACTCTGTTTTCATATTCCCTTTTCTCTACTTTTTGTTTTATTTAATAATATTGTATTTCTATTATGTGACTAGCATTCTGCTAAATGAGAGGAGATACCTTAATAGTAGGAGTCATGGTTTCTATTGGTGACTCTTCATAAAATTTGTAATTGATTCAAAACAAATATGCAAAAGTTCTAAATGTATTTCCCTTCTTCCTCCTCTCTTCTCTTTTTCCACCTTCTCTTTTTACTAATTTTTTCACCTTTTCTATATCTTTTTCTCTCTTTCACCAGCCTCCCTTTCATCTTTATAATTATTTATTAAACACATAGTATATGTGATAGATACCAGCTTATCTCAGAGTGATTTGGTACTGAGGGATTTGATTATTAATGGGTGATAAGACAAGTATATAAATAGCTTAAATAAATTTTAAATACACACAAAAAGTGTCATGAGAAAGGCACAGATAATTCATAATGCATTTGATTTTCCCCCCTCCCTTGATTCCATTTTATCAGGTTTTTTTCCCAAAGTATCAACTCACGAGATGATCCAGGAGGAATATAAAACTATGACTGCAATGGTGCCTTTCATTAATTATTTATGATATACTTGTTTTTCACAGATTCTGTCATTTTCATGAGAAAGTACAGGTGGTCCAGTCCATTAGCCAGAGATTCACAATGGGTATGTGATAGGACACCCTGGCGTATGGGAATTGCGTTACAGGTATGCCAAGATATGGATCCCCTCAACCCTTGGGAGAGCTGGTAGATTTTTTTTTTGACATAAAGAGGCTTGTTAACTACCCTTAGATTGCTATAAAAATATTTTCATTTTTTATGTGTGTCATGATATGAAAAGTTTCAGTGTAACGCTAGGAACTAAAATATTTTTGTAGTCAACACTGGCTAGCAGTACAAAAATTTACTTTAGCATTCTTAGCCACAATTTCTAATTGGTAAGCAAACTTAGAAATTCCTTCTTTTTTTCTCTCCATCCTCTTCACAGATGGAAATCTGAAAAAAATCCCTATGCATTACCAATATGTCAGAATTTTATTGAAATTTTACTTTGAAGTACACTAAATTATTAAATTAAAATAATGAATAATTCTTTAAAAAATATTTAGTCTTCTATTGAACAGAAATGTGTGAGGTGTGTCCACTTAGTCAGGTTTATGTTATATCGCTTAATAATTTTTTAGCATTCTTTAGGTGGGTCACAAAATCTCTCACTAATATTAAACCATAATACTGTACATGCATCAATTATTAAAATATATATGGTTTTTCATTATAAATTGAACATCTTTTATTTGTATAATTGATTACCATTGTTACAGGAATATAAGTGACTACATATTTTTTGTTCATCTGACAAGGCTCCTAAACCTTATTATTCTGGTGGATTTTCAGTTGCTGACATTTTCTAGTGTCCAAAAACAATACATGGTTTATAAACTAAAACTTTAAAATTTGGAGGAGCTCATTGTATGACAGTGCATTGTACATTATTAAAAATAGCTAAATAGAGCTTTCTTAGAACAGGAAGAAGGAAAAATAGAGAGTTTAGGCTTCACCAGTCAATCTTTCTTCCCTGTGACAAATTATCTCTATGTGACTGAATATTCGGTATGGTTTAAAATTTATACTGTATGCTCTTATTGAGTTAATATCAATGAATAATAACTTCAGCCATCTAAACTCCAAATTGAGAGGTAAACATAATAAGGTCCATTTAGCCCTGGGCCAATCCTAGACTTATTTATGTAAAAGGAGAGTTGATTTTCACGATCCCTTATCTCTCCACTCTCAAAGTCTTTCTTTTTTCTTCCCCCCATTGCATAGGCACTTAAAGACCCTAAGCAGCTCTCTGAAGCTTTTCTATAGGCTCAACTCTAGGTCTCTAAGCTCTGGATCCCAGAGATCTTCCCACCATGATAGTTTATATAGGCCTCAGCCCTCTATGAGGTAAGAACAATAGCTTATCTGTGCCCATATGACAATGGATTGTAGTAAATTATATTGCTATTCCTTAAGGTAAATTACTTGCTGTAAATTATATACATCTTCTGTAACCCATGGCTTAACACTACATAATTTCTAGCAGTTGCTGGCATAAGTCAGGACAGGATAAAATAAAATTTTTAATTGCCTGTGGAATCTTCAATTAAAACAAATCAGGATGCTTTTTTTCTTATTCAAATAATTGATCCTCAGACGCCCTTGTATCTTAATCCTAGAATTAAAGAATGTAGGAGAAGTATTTATTAGTATAATATTTAGCTAGTACTTTAAAAATTCTGAGTGTTTCTAAAGTGTTAACAGCTTCTTATATTCAGTGTATCAAGAAATGACTCATCTTTGAACTCCAATGCATCTAGGGAAAGCACCGCCCACTCCTATTATTTGACATCTTGGTGTCTCCTTCTTTCCTTTTTCATTTTGGATTGGTCTCTTGCAGAGCAGTTTTTTATCAGCATTACCTATTGCTTTTTTCAGGGTTCTACTTAAGTCATCCATTCATATTTTTAAATGTCACCTTCCCAGACAGTTTAATAGACCAAAATTCAAGTCTCCAAATATTTCCAGGTTTACTTAGGAATTATTAATGAATTAAAGTTGAAGAGGTGAAGACTTGGAATTCTCATTTCTGTCATAAGGAACACTAATATTCAAATAGAATTACGTTGAAGTAGATAGACAGGAACACTTTGTCTAAAGTGAGCTTTTCTATCTTTATGTAAAAGAAAATTTATGATTTAACAGCTTTATGATGCCTTTCCTTATTTTCCCTTTTGTTAAACCAACAAATTGACTTGAATGGCTTTATTTTTCCTCATTTTTTCTTGCTTATTTTGTTTTGCAAACTTCTGAGAGAGACTCAGCTATTCTGATATAAAAATATAAATATGGTGGTTTGGACCTGAATGAGACCTTTTTAAATGCAAGTACTAAATGAATATGTAACTCTAATTTAGGTGAATACTGAACAATAACATACATATGCTTTTAAAGTTTCCCAGCATGGTGCATGTTAAATTATTTATTTTTTCTCTCTTTCTCTTTCTCACCGGGCTGTATCTTCAAAAGCTCAGTGTTAATTATCATGGCCTTATGGGTCAGCTATGGGTACAATTTGCAGGAGTTATATGAAGTTTCTATAGCATTTGGTCTCATACATTTATTTCCAAAAGATTACTTCTCTGTGGCCAGTGTGGATTATACTTTGCCAGCCCCATATGTGGCAGTGTTCTGTAAGTTTCTATATATATTTTTAGGCCAAACTATTTCTGCCTTCCCCAAGTTACTCTGGACCTCAGGAGAAAGCTAAAGAGAAGAGGTGCCCTAATTCTAGTAACAAGCTCCTCATGATTAAGATAGTAAATGCACACTTATTTCTAAAATTGGTGATTCTCTCATGTTCTCTCAGTATTTTATATATCATTTATCCTCTTCCTTAATAAAAATATTGAACTTCTACTTTAACCTCGCACTGTCATTGTCATAAGGTCATGCCATTTCTAGCTTTGAGATATCTCTAAAATTTGCTCTCTCTTCATCATTTCCATTGCTGCCATCTTAGGTCAGGGCTTAATCGGGTATTCTCCAAGCTTTTAAACAGCTTCCTTTAGGCCTCCAGCTCTATTCTTTCCTTAAGTGAATTAATTATCTATTCCATACAGCAGTCAGTTTTCTCTATGACTGTGTCCCATATCTGTTTATAAACTACTAATGTCTGTTACACATACATACACATACTTCTTTCTCAGTATACTTTATTACTTGAGATTGCTTTAATAAGTCATCAGATCATCTGCCTCCATACTTTAGAGATGCAGTTCATATGTTTGGCACACCCTCTCTTCCACAGAATCTGTTTGAAAAATTGTTCTTTAGCCATAGCATTCACAATGTATTTAATGTTTTCTGAAATTCTAGAAAAAGTTACTTGTATTTTTCTCTGAATTTTAAAAAATCTTTTTATTCACAGGTCTCAATAATAGCGGTGTAATTTATTTGTTTTGCCTTTCTCTAATAGATTCTCTGAAGAAATGGACAGTTTTAATTGTATTTGTATCTTTTACCACCTACCATAACCAACATATTCTAGGTACACAATAATGTAATGGCTTTCAAGGCTGACTTTGTATTAGAATCATTTGTGTAACTTATATGTAGAGACAGGTTTGGGCTCCATCTGAAACTTCTCAAAATCAACAATTCTAAATTAGTCTCAAGTTACTGTACTTTTGCTCAACTCCTGAGACCAAATAATGCACTCATAAATACATCTGGGATATATACTTTTATGAGGATTTCCTCCATAAAAGCAATTGTAAATAGAACTTTGATGAGATAGAAGTTAGAGGAATTTTCCCTGCCATCCACTATGGCACAAAATGCCTTATTGCTTCTTGACCCTCCTACAGCTAGCCTGGCTAGCTGTAGTTAGTGTTTGCATGAGCTTTGTGAGTTTGGCTGTGGTACTCTCCAGGAATCATTAAGAATGATAATAATAACATCTACTGAATACATGTGTGAGGCATGTTTATATGTGCTCAACACATTTAATTCTCACAATGACTGTATGAGTTATTATCCGTACTTTATAGATGAAAAATTGAGACTTCGACAAGGTAAGTAACCCCTTCAGAGTCAAACAGCTTGAAATCAGATAAAGCCAGTGTTAGAGCACAGGCAACTCACACCCATAGTTTATGTTCCTATATACGTCTCATCAAACATCAGCTACACAACTTATTTAGTACAAGGAGGCTGGGAAAAGATGAATAATTTTAAGACAAACAAAACAAGAACACACTAAAATCATCTAACTTTCATGTTAGATACTTTACATTTATTTTCTAATAAATGACTTAAAAAATACAAAAAGTAGTGTTTTCTCCAGTTAACATTATGCAACAGTTGCATGGACCTTCCATGACAAACATTCTCAGTTACAAGCACACATATGTACTTTTTTTTTTCTTGTAACAACTGAGAGTCAAATACTGTTACCTCCATTTTAGAGAGAATGTCACTTGCCCAGTTCCACACATTTAATAAGGAGTAAAGCAGGGGCTCATATCCAGGTCTAGACACTCCAAAATGCACTGTTTTTGTTTTGTTTGTTCTCCCTCCCCCCACATTTTAATATCTATATCATTTATGGATCACTCTCTAAAGTAAAAAAAAAATTTAAGTAGTGGTCATGTGTGTTCATCTACACTACTAGGCACAGGAAAGAGGGAAATACAACAAAAGGGGCAGGATTCAACTGCATAACTTGCCTCAGTGTTTGTTTTCATTCTGTGATTGATACCTATTGTTTTATTACATGGTGCTGTCACATTTCATTGATCATTCCCTTAAATGGGTTTTGACATTTCTTGCATAAATGAACTTCACAGGATCCAAACATATTAAGGAGATTTGTACGGTTCAATAGACTGATAGCTCATTCAATTGAAATGTAACGTTATTCCTCCCAGTTTTGCACAAATGTATTATAAATTAAAAACTGCTTTTTACTTTTTCACTTTCCTTACCAACAGTATTTAGACCTTCACTATTGTACTGAAGCAGCAATTTTGAATGAATTTTCCAATGCTCTTCTAAAAGTAGTATGACGGCTAAAAAATAATCTGACCACAATAATAGATAACCTGAAGTTCATTTGTGAGTTTAGAATTCTCATCATTTAAGCTAACTGTCTGGATGTATATGTGTATAGGTACACATGTAGACATTGATGATTCTATGGCACTGTAAGGTACTGTTCAGTATATTACCAAAGTTGCAAATATTTGTTTGTTAAGAAAATACTACTATGCCCCAAAGACCTGAAAGTATTAAAAGGGCTGACTTTACAACAAATGAATAATGAGTTACCTTCATTTAATGTAAAATATAATTGGAGACTGAATTAGTCTAGCGATGTTTCTTTAATGATGTGACTGCCAGTATTTTTCAGAGTGGCACTTCTTTCAGAATCATTTACTGCGTGTTTTCTGTCAAAGCAGGCTATCAGAAGCAAATGAACATTATTTGTTCGTTTTCTTAGAAAATATCTGCAAACTGAAAGTTGAATATATCTGTTGAGATGGAAAAACATCTCTTAATTCAATCTCCTTTAGAGCAGCCTGGGCATTCTCATTTGTACCAGTCAGCAAATTAACAAAATTAACAAATATTTTGATACAAAGGACCTTTCTTTTATGCTCAACAAAAAGAAAAAATATTTCTGCATGTTGTCTTGTCGCTTTTTAGTGTATGTATAAACTGTTTTTATTTTTAATTTTTATTTATTTTTTCTTTTTGAGATGGAGTCTCTCTCTGTCTCCCAGGCACTATCTTGGCTCACTGCAACCTCCGCCTCCGGGGTTCAAGCAATTCTTCTGCTTCAGCCTCCAGAGTAGCTGGGATTACAGATGCCTGCCACCATGCCCAGCTAATTTTTGTATTTTTAATAGAGACCGTGTTGTCCAGTCTGGTCTCAGATTCCTGGCCTCAAGTGATCCACTCACCTCGGCCTCCTAAAGTGCTGGGATTACAGGCATGAGCCACCGCACCTGGCTTAAACTAGTTTTATTTTTGATGCGTGATTTTTTTTTTTTAGCACTTCAAAGAATTTCAACAAGATGATTTATATTGTTGGTTTTGCTGAAAATAGTATATATGTTACCCCTCTAAAGAAGGAATCAGACCAAAGATATATTTGTTTTCTAATCGTGGTTTCCAATAAGATCTGGAAGCGTTGAGAAATATTTCCACAAATTGTATTTGTTATGAAACCAAAACGTTTGAATTCCAAGAAACAATTAGTTCCATAAACAACTAGTTCACATGTTGAGAGATGAAGAAATCATTACAATGTTCTAGATATGATTCATATCCACAGAACTTTGTGATTTTTCCCAGCTTAACCTTAAGGAATAAGCCTTGGCAGTGTTTGGAAGCGGGACAATTGCCTCTCCTTCTGGGCTGACATTTCTGTGGGCCATGTGTGCCGCTCACTGCAGCACCTCCTCCTCCTCTTCAGCCTGTGAGATATTTCCTGTTCTTTCCAGTTGCCAGGCACCCACTAGCTCAGATAATAGGAAACTAGTCTTGGCTTTGTGCTGTTGTACCAATCCCATCATCATTCCCTTTTCTTGTTTTTATTCTCCTTAAGTTTAATTCTTTGTTGTCTCTCTCTCTCTCTCTCCCTCTCTCTCTCCCCCCATCTCTCTCTCTCTCTCTTCCTCTCTCTCTCTCTCCCTCCCTCTCTCCATCTCCTTCTCTCTTCTCTCTCTCTTTGGTTCTGTCCTTTCTCTCACTGAGACTCCCCAAACTAGCAAAGGATGTCTAACTGCTTCTCAAGTCTCAACACAGCCACAACCTTATTTAATAATCTATATCCATCTCAAGCTGGCACTTTCTCTGCTTCTCTTTCTTGTTCTTTCAGATTTTCTCTGTCCAAATCTTGCATTCCAGAATTTGACTCTCTCGAAGTTTCAAAATTATGCTTTCTGCTTTGTGAGCACCTTCTCTGTAAGAAATGCAATGTGAATATTGGGTTCTACATTTTCTGAAACAACTTATTTCATCCTTACTTGAGATATGCGTCCTTTTTCAGAGTTGATCAAATTGGATTTGTTGCTATTTTACTCATTCCCAGAAAGAACCCAATTCATGAGTGCGTGGAATGATTTCCAGGCAAGAAAGCCTACTCTGCTCTAGTGGGCCCTGCTTCCTTGTTTCCTTTTGTTTTGAAGTGACTTAAGTTTGGTTTTCACCAGACTCAATTCCTAAATTAGTTTAAGGCGTCCCAAACAGTAAATGTTGAGTTGAAAATACCTTATTAGACACAACGGTAGATTCAAAGATGGATAAGGCTCGCCTTGTTTCCTCAAAGTCGGTCTTATTTTCTAGTGGGTATATGAATGCATGCAATAAGCAGAACATTGATGGGCGATATATGTGAATGTTATGAAGAAACTCCACTCATCCTTCTCATGTCAGTCCCTCAATATAGTATTATACAATGTAGTATTGCCAAGTCCATAATAGAAAGACCAAAAGTACATGAAATTGCAATGTAAAGCGTAGAACATATGTTATATCCCTAACAGTAGATGAAATTACAATATAAATGGTGAAACATAGCCTATAGTGCTAATAGTTTTCACATAGCACTATTTACTTACCTAAGGAATTCACATCACTAAGTTTAAGCGATCTACTGTACAACATAGTGACTATAGTTAATAATATATTGTATCTTTTTTTTTTTTTTTTTTTGAGACAGAGTCCTGTTCTCTCTCCCAGGCTGGAGTACAGTGGCACAATCTCGGTTCTCTGCAACCTCTGCCTCCCAGGTTTCAGCAATTCTCCCGGCCTCAACCTCCTGAGTAGCTGGACTACAAGTACCCGCCACCACTCCCAGCTAATTTTTATATTTTTTTAGTACAGATGGGGTTTTGCTATGTTGGCCAGGCTGGTCTTGAACTCCTGACTTCAGGTGCTTTGTCCACCTTGGGCTCCCAAAGTGCTGGTATTACAAGCGTGAGCTGCCGCACCCAGCCAATATATTGTACTCTTAAAAATACTAAGAGTGATTTATAATCCTCTGGGTATATACCCCGTAATGGGATTGCTGGGCCACATGGTATTTCTGGTTCTAGATCCTTGAGGAATTGCCACAATGTCTTCCACAAAATGCTCACATATGTTTATTGCAGCACTATTCACAACAGCAAAGGCTTGGAACCAACCCATATGCCCATCAGTGATAGACTGGGTAAAGAAAATGTGGCATATATACACCATAGAATACTATGCAGCCATAAAAAAGATGAGTTCATGTCTTTTGCAGGGACAAGGATGAAGCCGGAAACTATCATTCTCAGCAAACTAACAGAGGAACAGAAAACCAAACACCGCATGCTCTCACTCATAAGTGGGAGTTGAACAATGAGAACACATGGACATGGAGGGGAACATGACACACCAGGGCCTGTTGGGGGGTGAGGAGCTAGGGGAGGGATAGCATTAGGAGAAATACCTAATGTAAATGACAGGTTGATGGGTGCAGCAAACCACCATGTCACGTGTATACCGATGTAACAAACCTACACATTCTGCACATGTGTCCCAGAACTTAAAGTATATATATATAAAAAAGAAAGAAATACTAAGAGTGCATTTAAAGCGTTCTCATTACAATAACTGTGTGAGAGAATGCACATGTTAATTGGTCAGATTTAGTCATTCCACAATGTCTATATGTTTCAAAAAATCATGTAGTACAGAGTAAGTACATACAAAATAAAATACAATTATTGAAGAATGAAAAAGAATTGAGCAGCACTAATAATCATCAGTATGGCAGATGAAAACCAAGAGCACAGGTCCAACGGTGCCTGTATGTTATTTATACCTCCAATTCCCTTTGTTCACCACCGTTCTTTTACACTAAGGATATCCTCTTTAGAAATAACTCAAGGGGAAAGAGAGGGAAGTGGGAGAAAAGTAACAAAAGATAATTTGTACAATTTGTGTGTATCTCTCTCTCTATATATATGTGTATATATACATATATATACTTTATATACATATATACATATATATCGTATATAGTATATATTTGTATATACTATATAGTATATATACACTATATACATATAGTGTATATACAAAAAGTATATATAGTACACATATATACATACACATATACACAAAGTGTGTATGTGTACGCACATATACACAAAAAGTGTGTATGTGTACGCACATATACACAAAAAGTGTGTATGTGTACGCACATATACACAAAAAGTGTGTATGTGTACGCACATATACACAAAAAGTGTGTATGGGCACGCACATATACACAAAAAGTGTGTATGGGCACGCACATATACACAAAAAGTGTGTATGGGTACGCACATATACACAAAAAGTGTGTATGGGTACGCACATATACACAAAAAGTGTGTATACGTACGCACATATACACAAAAAGTGTGTATACGTACGCATATATACACAAAAAGTGTATATATGTACGCATATATATACAAAAGTGTATATAAACACTGTAAATGTATATATGTAAGTGTATATATACATATTTAGTATATAAACATATAGTATATATAGTATATATACTATATACATATACAGTGTGTATATATATGTATATATGTATATGGGTGTGTGTGGGGAGAGACACAGAACGAGAAAAAATTTTTAGTTACTTTTAGCACCTGGATCTGATTTCACTCCCTCAACATGAGGACCTCACCTAGTAATTCTTTACTGCAGTGACACCTATTGGTGAGGGTATAGCTGATTACCCACAGGTTTGGCTTCTCCGGCAAAAATTAACCTACAAAACAGTTTCAGTTTCCAGCAAATGATGTTCTTTATTTTATTCCCTCTGATTCTTATTTGAGTGAAAAAGTTTCCAGCTGTATTAATATGGTCTTTATTGATGTGAGTAAATGCTTACACCTAGAACTTCATAAAAATCTCAATAAATGCAAAGCTAACAAGAATTGTTTCAGCACCCCCTCTCTCTACCTTGAAAATACCTGGAATAAGGCAGAAGTCAAAGATTTACTTTGATGCTGGACCTGTCTTTATAACAAATACTGTCAGAACTTACATTAGCTAGAATTTGATAAGTTTGCTTATGATACCATTTCTTGTACTAAAATTTATTAGGGTAATAAATATGTTTGACATGAGGAATGGAAATGTCCAGTGTCTTCATTGTAACAGACAAACTAACCCAGGGCAAACTATTTATCATCTAGATCCAAGGTAAAGGAATGGGGTCTGTGGTGAGCTACAAGACTTTTCATCAAAGAGTGGGATAGCTTGACATTGGACCTGCTTCTCAACTATCTATATAGTAGATATCCTGGAAGACTTTCTAAAAATTGCCAATATCTGAGCCACATTCCAGACCAATCAGATCAGAATCTCTGTAAGTTTGGTATAAATGTCAAGATTTGTTAAAAGTTTCTCCTGAGATTGCGTTGTGCAGCTGGGGTTGGGGACCACTAGATAGAAGTTTAAGGTTGGGCTTTAAAAAATGCCATGCCAATTTTTGAATCCCACCTCTACTCCTATCTGCCCTGGGTTCCTAGACAAGTTTTGTTATCTCTCTGAAGCTCAGGCTTCAATTTACTCATCTTGAAAAAAGAGATATGATATAAATAGTTGTTGAAAGATTAAAACCAATTAAGTGAGCAAAAGGTTTGGTTGCATATGAGAGTTCACTGCATGTAAATCCCCTGAGGCTTCACTTTTGAGTCACACTTATAATTGACACATAATTCCCTTAATGCAAATAATAAAATAAATGTATTGATTGATTTTTTTCTCTTCCTTCAGTGGGCTGCTTTCCCTGACTCCCCCTCCCCCACCAAGATTTCTAGAGTAAGTATTTATTTATTTCTGAATTGGAACAATATACTTATCTACAAAATTCCAATGTAAGTGATGGGTAAGGACCTTAGGCTGCATGGCCAAAGATCCCAATATTCTATTCTGATGCTCTGAGATTACTTTTTGATATTCTAGAAAGCCATTCCAATATGGTACTTTCATCATCAAGCCAGTGCATGGGCCTCTAATCAAGCTGGTTTACATTTCATGTAAACAGAGAGATGGAGTCTTTTTCCTCAAGGAGGTGCGGCACATACTAAAAAGTGAGAATTAAAACAAGGTATATTACTGTTTCACATTTTTCCCTGATAAATATTCAAACCCCATTTATTCATATAGTTCAATTATAATTTTCTTTTCAAAAACACTGGGGCAAAAATGTATATGTGTGTGTGTGTGCACGCCTGTGTGTGTATTGTTTCCTTGGTCTGACAGAAAAATTTTAATTTTTGGAGCATAAAACTGTTTTTTTCAATATTAGAGGGATGCAACGTTGTTTTAAATGCTCATTTTGCTTTTGTTATATGAAGTTCTGTAAACTTAAGATGGAGAAAAAGTGTTGGGAATAAGACTTAGTGTTTATAGCTGAGTGCGAGATTAACTTCATGGCTTTATAATAGTTACTGACTGGCAAAATAAATCTAAATTGCCTTCAGTGTAAAAGTGAGTACAAGAGGCCATGAGAAGGAGAGGTCACAGTGCTAAAAAGGACATTGTTTGGGGGATTTTTATTAAAAAAATGATTTTTTTGGTAAATATTATTAAAAATTCCAGCAAAATAAGAAAGACCACAAAAAGTTACTCACAGATACCTAAGTATCTAAAAGTGAGATTTCACAATTCTTGCTATTAACTAAAATATAATTTCTTTTTACTTGAATTTAATAGAAGCAGCTGAATGATGAGGAGTTTAAACTTCAATTATTCATATACACAATATATCAGTATATAAATATTAAGTTTCTGAAAGAACACAAAAATCATTAAGTGTAGAGCCATCATTTCCTTTCAATTGTATGTTTCACTTTTAAACAATACTTGTTGACTACTTGATATGAAACATAAGGGACTTATTTCTCCCATACTTCTCCTCACATCCTTTTTGCCTCAAGTTCTTGCGTTGTGTAACTCTAGGATATACAATTCACATTTTATGTTATAGGAATGACTCCCTCTGGAGTTGTGCAATACAGCCATCATTATTCTTCCCACATTCCAATCCATGTGAGTTGTATGATAAATATTTTCTTTCTCAAGGTAAATAACACTTTCTGTTCTGCAACCATAATGCTCCCAATTACTTGGCCTTGGCTTTTCATTTAAATGGTTTTAATAGTCTCATATTTTTATACATTTCACTGCTGACTAGATTTCATCACCAAGAAATGTCTTCAATTCACACATTTGTAGCCCCTAAGGATTTCTTCCAATGCATATTTATCTATTCTATAATGTACTAATTTGTAGTTTATAAATCATGCACTCAAATAATGCATTTTTAAAGGATATAAAGTCCCGATATTTTCTTTCCATACATGCAGTATTTGACTTTTGTATTTCCCAGATGAAAGCACCCCTGACTTTGGAGACCAGCTGGCCTACATCACACCTGTAACAAGGGCTCCTTTCAGAATGTTGGCTCATTTCAAGGCTGATTTCAATCGCCCCAACAGCCATAATAATCCCCATGTGATTCTGTGCTTGTTTGCCATTTTCTGTCATTCTTTCTACACCCTCATGTTACCTATTTCCAAGTTTATATGCCATCTGTTTCCTCAGTTGTTTTTCATAAAGACTTTGGACTTAATTGGTCATGGCAAGCTGTTTTTTAGATGGCCAATTCCATTCAATACATGTAATCATTCACAGGCAGGAGGGGAAGTCGATCAATACTTGCATGAATAACTCAGCACACAGCTCAGCACATAGCCTTGGCCCCAGAGTTTGTGTGTGTTGTATTTGGCCCTCTAGACTCAGGACTGCTGTTGAAATCCTAATCCTGGGCAGTCTAGACTCTTCTTGGATGTTGATCCTTGAGTATTAACATCTACCTGTAAAAGGAATACACTAGCACTAATGTTCTTAAACTTTAGTGTACATGAGAATCACCTGGAACACTTACTAAAATAAAGATATCTGGACCCCATCCCCAGAGTTTCTGATTCAGTACGTCTTGATGGTGGTGTCTAAGATTTTACTTTTGTAACAAGTTTCCAGGTGATACTAATTCTTCTGGTCAGAGGACCACACTTTAAAAACCATTGTGGTATAATTTTCTGAACATTTCTTGTTTCTAATCCTATATCTACTGTTGCTATGTATTTGGGAATGACGGCAGCATCTTCCCACATACAAGTGACCTCCGTGAGAGATTGGAGCCCATTAGCAAAACAACTAAGAAGAGGAAATTGATCAGCTGAGTTTATGTATGAGAATGTCTCTTTGTGGTTGTAATGTAGTTGAGCAAAAACTTGGCTGAACATCACATTCTAGGTTTACCTTTTCCTCAACCACTTTACACAAATTGCTTTACTGTTTTCTGAAATTCAATATTGTTGTAGGGGTCCAGCTTGAAATTTTCACCCACAAAAGTGACTTGCTTTTATCTGCTTGCATATCTAAGGAATGTTTTTTACACCTTTGAAATTCAGTAACTTAACCAGGCTATGTCTCAGTGTCCATTGTAGTATCATTCTTGTAACTGAATGCACTCCTTTGAAATGGATATTAAGTCCTTCCTTTATTCCAGGAAAATTGTCTGCCATTTCATTATAATGAATTTTTTTTCCTTAGGGGTCACCAATTATCTTTACTCAGGGTCATCTTTGACTGTTTCCATATCTATCATCTTCTCATGATTACTAAAAATCTCTGAATTTGTTCTCTGCTTATAAGGTGATTAACTCAAGCCCTTCACTATGATAGTAACTTGATTTTCAATAGTATTTATAATTTTCATATATGATTTCCTTTTCTTCCCCTTAGTCTTACAATGAAACTATTTTCAGTTTTAGTTTCCAACCACATCAGTCTATTGTTTTATTATCTTGTTCTTCATTTATTGGCCTGTTTAATTCATAATCTTATTAAAATATTCCACAGGATAAATTACATAGAAATACTATAGTGATTTTTTCTTTTGTTCCTTGCCTTAAATTTCTTCCAGATTGATTATTCCTTGTTTTCTGTTTGTATAATATTCTTTTCCATTATTCTTATTACTTATGTGTTTGGCATAGCTGCCGTATCATGTCTTTTTGTCTCTTTGTGGTTCTATGAATGGAACTTCTAATTGATTTAGTGCATTTGCACACTCCCTGGCCCCTTTAGTGCTTTTTGATACATGTTTGTCTTCTACCACAAACCTTCATTTATTCTATCTGCTTTTCTGTAGTCTGAAGATAAAAGACAGATTCAAGAAGGAGAGCTTGACTGGTGCCCTAGGCAGCCTTTGCTGGAGTCCTAAACCATCCTTTCCAACCTCAGACTTTACTGCCAGGGTCAACTCCATTCAGGTAGGGGAGTATCCCCTTTGTCTAACCTTTAGCTCTTCACCCAATGTAATGAAGAACCTTATAAAATAGCCTCTGATGAACCTCCTCTGAAATCGTGCCTCAGTAAATGGGCTTCTTCATGCTGCCTTCATACCTAGTCTTTCTGCTTCCGTCTTCATTGGTAAGTCTTACTGAAAATTCTCAGCGGTTACCTTGACTCTCTTCTCAGTGCCATTTATGATGATGGTAGTGCATAAGGAACCACATTGTGGAGCACAGAAAGGTTTGTTTTCTTTCTTTAGTTAAAAATTCACAATGTATATTACATGAGATTGTACCCCTTTCATTGCTTATTTGCTGACTTGAATTCATTGTTGTGAGCAACTACTTCTATGATCTGACTTCACAATAATAATTTATCTCCCAAGGTTCCTGCTTCTTACAATTTTCTCCCCTCTGGAATATTAGCTCATTGAAGGCAGAGACCATGTTGTTTGTTTTGATTCATGAAAATATCATGTCTTATATATCGTACAAATTTAATTAATTGAATTCATTAG
This sequence comes from Pan paniscus, assembly GCF_029289425.2. Classification (NCBI taxonomy): domain Eukaryota; kingdom Metazoa; phylum Chordata; class Mammalia; order Primates; family Hominidae; genus Pan; species Pan paniscus. Next base: position 112,837,005 of record NC_073253.2, on the reverse strand, counting down.
AACATAGGATTTCTTCAAGTGTCTGTATATTAGATCTTTCGACTCGTTCATCCTTCATACAACATAAGGACTATAGTTAATAAAAATGTCTTGTATTCAGGAGAGTTGGCAAATGAGTAGATTATAGCTGCTCTTGCAATGGGGGATGGAGATGGGTAAGTATGTGAGATGATGGATATGTTCATTTGTTCCATGATAATTATCATTTTGCTATATATACATGTATCTTATCACATTATGTTGTATACCTTAAATGTACTCAATATATTTTACTTTAAAAAATCTTTGTATTTGTTAAAACCACAACAGCTAGATTATTTAGGAATAAAATTTAAAAGCTAGAAATTAACTTTGCAATAGCTTCAGGAGTAGACAAGAATAAATGAGCTAAATTGTGAAATAGGAAGCATTAGATATTCAAACATTTTCTAAAAACAGAAGTACAGTTTGTTTTTCAGTATTTTGATTTTAAAATGGTGAGCATCTTAAACTCAGTTGTCCTTCAAGAGAATTTAGACCATGATTCTGTGTTCATATGTTACCACTAAATTATTAAGTTATTTAATTGCTCTGTGCCTCACTTTCCTCCATTGTAAAATGGAGATAACAATAGTACTCACCTAATAAATTGTTTGCTAAACTGAGTTAATATATTGTATGTGTATTTATGTTTGTATATATATATGTATACATATAGTAACTAGTGTGTGTATATATATATGTATACATATAGTGACTAGCACATAGTGATTAGATGTGTTTGCTATTGTTCATAGGAACAGAACCACTGATTTATCAACAACATGTCAAATGAAATTCCTGAAAGAATAGCTTGGCATTAAGCACAAATGCTGAAACTGTCTTTTTTTTTTTTTTTGAGACGGAGTCTCACTTTTTGTCGCCAGGCTGGAGTACGGTGGCACAATCTCACCTCACTGCAACCTCCGCCTCCTGGGTTCAAGTGGTTCTCCTGCCTCAGCCTCCCGAGTAGCTGGGACTACAGGCGTGCGCCACCACACCCAGCTAATTTTTGTATTTTTAGTAGAGACATAGTTTCACCATGTTTGCCAGGATGGTCTTGATCTCTTGACCTCATGATCCATTGCCCAAACATATTCTCCCTTCCTGTGTGTCTCACTTTTAACAACAATAAAATATCCTATTCTCTACCTGAGCAGTCATCAAATAATTTAAATATTTACGAGAGAACTATTTGGCAATAATTATCACTTGATATTGATTTCCTGAACACACTAAAAATAATAATTTGAAAGGAATGGTGGATCTTCCAATATTGAAAATGTCCACTTAAGGAAAGCATGAGTGAACAGAGATAGACTGAGTGGAGAAAAGTGTAAACTGCTACAATATTAGAACCAAAGGTTATTCACTAATAATGCCTTGATACAAATAATATGGCACTTGTGAACACAGAGCTAGTGATTGTGAGATTAAGTATTATGTTAAACAAAATGAATAGCTCCTTGTTTGTGACAAATCCGTCACCTTTTATCACCAACAGTATCATGTAATCAGACACTGGTAAGATAGCAGAATACCCCTCAAACCTCTAATCAATCATTAGTACATGTCCCACCTCACTAATAATTGCTTCCTTTTGTTTATAATTTCATCACCTAATCATGTTGCTAAAAACTAAAGTTCAGCTTTATTATTTTTAGGGCTTAATTTAAATGGAACCATACAGCATGTATTCTTTTAAGTCTAGCTTAGTTTGCTACATGTTATCTTTGTGAAATTGTCCATAATGTTGCATGTAACTGTTTATTGTCATTGATATATAATATCCCTTCATATGATTATAGCACACTAAAAATTATTTATTTTTTTCTTTTTCTTGTTTTTTTTTAATTTAATTATCATTATACTTTAAGTTTTAGGGTACATGTGCACAATGTGCAGGCTAGTTACATATGTATACATGTGCCATGCTGGTGTGCTGCACCCATTAACTCATCATTTAGCATTATGACGAGTTATTAATTTGTAGTGTTTCACAATAAAATGGTTAAAAATTAATTGTAAAAAATATGGGCTACTCAAATAACAGATTTTAAAAGAATGCCTAAAATGTATCTTAATGATATGAGGAAATGTTACTTCTTTTACTAAAACCTTTTAGTGTACTTTATTACTGGTCCTCCTGGCTATTAGAAAAACTGAGAGACACTAGCAGGGATTTATTGATACCTGGAAAACACTAAAGTCCTAAATGCCATCAATTTGCGCTCCAGGAATGGAGTTAGATTTCATAGTGAATGACTGGGAAAGAAGATTTAAATGTCTTCAGCTGCTGCTGCTGCTTCTTTTAAAGCTCTTAATTATGAATAAGCATTTCTATTTCAAGGTCCAAACAGTGATTCTAAAACCACCTGACTCCTCTTCAGTATGATACAAATTTCATCTCTAAAACCACTTCAAGGTGGGCGACTCTTGTTCTTGGTTAGCAAATGAGTTCATAGGCTTGGAAGTACCCAGTGTAGGCAACTTAGCTTACAGAGTAGTATGCAATGTTTCAGTGTCTATACACAATTGACAGAGATGGTACAAGCCATGAATAGTGGAGACATAGAGAAATGGGGCATCATGCTGCCACTTAACAAATTCACTTGATCACATCCCTCCCTACAATGTTCAGATTACAAAGCAGATATTCTGCCCCACTGACACTTCTCAGGTCTCATCCCTTCTGAGATTGCTTGTATGAGTTCTACTATCGGTCCGTCCTCACATTACTATAAGGAAATACCCAAGACTGGGTAATTTATAAAGGAAAGAGGTTTAATTGACTCACATTTCAGCATGGCTGGGGAGACCTCAGGAAACTTACAATTACGGCAGGAGATAAAGGAGAAGCAACACACCTTCTTCACAAGATGGCAGGAAGGAGACTTGCTGAGCGAAGGGGAAAGAACCACTTATAAAACCTCAGATCTCGTTAGAATTCACTCACTATCACGAGAACAGCATGGGGGAAACCATCCCAATGATTCAATTACCTGCACCTGGTCTCTCCCTTCACACATGGAGATGATGAGGATTATGTAGATTACAATTCAAGATGAGATTCAGGTGGGGAGAGAAAACCTAACTATATCAAGTCATGCTCCGTTTAGTACAAGAGTTAGCACTACCCCTCTTTTGCATCACAGATCTGTTCAAATGGATATTTGCATACCGTCATGCTCCTGCCCAGATGAAGACAGGCCAAAGACTTTTGTTCACAAACCATTGAATTTCCTCCAATGCAGAAAGATTCACTGATGATATCTTAAGCTTTGAAGAGAAGTGTGAAGAGAAAACCACAGCCTTTTGTTAAAAAGAATAAATGTATAAAAACAAAAGACATCCATTATATGCAAAAGATGCTTGCAAACCTATGTTTAGAGCAGCACAATTTGCAATTGCAAAAATAAGGAACCAGCCTAAATGCCCACCAATCACCTAGTGGGTAAAAAAAATTGGCATATATACACCATAGAATGCTATTCAGCCACAAAAAGGGACAAAATAATGGCATTCGCAGCAACCTGGATGGAGTTGGAGATCATTATTCTAAGTGAAGTAACTCAGGAATAGAAAACCAAATATTGTATTTTCTCACTTATAAGTGGGAACTAAGCTATGAGGACACAAAGGTATAAGAATGATATAAAGGACTTTGGGATCGGGAGAAGAGTGGGAGGGAGGTGAGGGATAACTGACTATATATTGGGTACAGTGTACACTGCTCAAGTGACAGGTGCACCAAAATCTCAGAAATTACCAGTAAGGAACTTAGCCATATAACAAAACACCACCTGTTCCCCAAAAACTATTGAAATAAAAATGTTTAAAAAGGAAAAAAAAAGTATTATGTTTTGGAAATTTATGAAATATGGAATAAAACAGGTGAACTCTATCTCACATTTTCCAGAGTAATACGCATGGATGAAAGTAAGTCATTTATAATTGACTGATAATATAGATCAATTACTTGTATAAACTTAATGGAGCATTATATTGGCTTTCACTCCCTGAGATACAAGACTATTTAGGACTGCCTCAATGATTAAATATTTAACAAAAGACCTTTGGGGAGAAAGAGAATATTTCAATACCATAATGAAACATATTCTATAAGCTGTACAAAACCTACCTGAGGGAGACACTGCCCTATAGTTCTCAATCAATAAGTACTGTTTTCAGAAATTATTATATGTAATTGATATTTAGTCAATAATAATAATAATTTTAAGTAAGATTAAATTTTCTGAGGGACCTGGAGTGTTGCACTTCACATTATTTTCTTAGCAATCCCAGCATTTTTTTGGTATATGAGATGCATAGATTTGAATAAAAGGTATGAAACTATAAACCCTTTAAAATTCTTTCTGTTTTTCCCTTTCCTCCTCCTCTTCTTTTCCTCCTTTCTCTCTTCTGTTTCTCTCTTTCTGTCTCTCCTCTTCCCTCTCTTCCATAGCCCTAACCCTGGCTCACAAGAGACTATATAATAGCCTGAAGATGAATAACAAGGATGCTGCTAAAATGAATTAGGAAGCTCTCTGTTTGTCACAGAAAATGCTTCCAGTTCTTTTCAAATCTCATTTCCTGGACCTGTTATCAGAAGAAGTGCAGCTAGTTTTCCAACTTTCTACAAGATACACAGTGAGGGGAAAATAAATGCCATCTCATCATTCACCGATAAATATGAAGTGACCCTATGTTGACTTCAGAATTCTTACACAGATATAATTTTCTGCCTGTTAAAATGATTTTAATGATTTATTTTAAAACTTTAATTGATTTTCAGTGTATATTTTGTCTTGGCTTTTAGATCATGAGAAAGTAACACTGTAGTCAGAAAGTATAGGGTAACATTCTTAATGCAATAAATTACAATACAGATCAACAACTTCATTTAAAATCATTTAAACTACATTGGGCGACACATCTGCATTTGATGCACATGACTAATATTGTAGGTATCTGTATGATCTTCCTCTTCCTAAAAGTGATTTGACATCTTTTAAACCGTCATATATTATGCCTAGTAAAACAGAAGTAGAAAAACAATATAGTTACAGCTACTAAACATTTAATTTCACTAAGAACTTCTTGGAAATCTGGGTAAAAAGAGATTACATATTTTTCATTGTCTTATAGAAGTGGTGTATCAAATTTTATATGAAGTCAATTTTTTTAGTATTTAATTATAAAATTAATTGATTACTGACCTTACTGGGAACATGTATATACCATGCCTTTTAAATCAGATTTAGTATCAAGACAGAAGTGATTTTTGTTGTTGTTGTTCTTTTATTTCCCTTGAATCTGAAAGTTGAATATTAAAATGTCATATGTGGTGCAGATATATGGCTATCTGATTGTCTCACTTGATAATTTAAATTAAAACCTGAGAGTCCCATAGAGTAGATGACTTTGCCTTAGAGTGACTTTCTTAAAAAAACAATTTAGATAGGAGCTAAGTAGCCAACAGTTTTTGTTAAGTCTCTCATGAAAACAATATCCCATGGTAGTTTTTTCATCTTTGCTATGTTCAGAGCCTAGCACAAGGCTTGACATAAAAGGCATTTATTAAATATTTACAAGTTGAGTAGCACTTGCTTTATTGATGTTAATTGATGGAAAATTCTCATAATCTATAAATGGTTGGATTGACATTCACTATGAGAGTTTAAGGATCTGACAGATGTTCTTACTTAGATGGCAGACCACTGCACTGCCACTGAAGGTAGGCCAAGGGGTTGCCACAGAGGGACAACAGATCTGCTTAAGAACCATAACCAGTGCACAACTGAGATGCCAGCATTCCACAAGGCAGTGGATATAATGTTCAACAGTGATTGTTACCAGCTCTGACTTCCTTGAAGGCTGTCAGGATGAGTTGCATGCATACTGTATTCCCAGCTAATGAGATGAGCTGACCTGCCTATTAGAGTTCTTTAATTATCGATAGCTTGTACTTTGAAACCAGTGTTTAGAGACAGGGTAATATTGAAAGCACCTGATCTAAAGTACAGTGTCATTCATTTCTGAGGCCATAATTATTAAATTTAAAAACTGTTTAAGTCACAAGTAATTTCTCATAAAATTTGAGTTGATTGTTTATACTGAAACTGTAAAATAATCTATGAGATTAGAGAAATTTGAAGGAATATCTCAAGTAGTAAGCCACAACTTGGACATATCTATGTTTTTCCAGTATTTTTATGTAAATTTCAACTATACAGACATATTAAAATAATAGTGCAATTAACACCCATTTACTGATTTTATAAATTCTACATTATTATTTGGTTATATTTGCTTTATCACATATCCGTCTATGCAACTCTCTGTCTATATTTACATCCATGTTTACTTTGATGAATTTTTAAAAAGTTTGCTTAAATTAGTACAATTTACCTCCAAATATTTCTGCATGCATTGGATCAACTAGAATTCAATAATATTATGCGGATTTTTTTGGAAGTGATAACTTTACATACAGTAAAAAATCACAAAACTTAATACTATCATTTGATGACTTATGGAGTATGTCACATTCATGTGACTATTAGATATACACTCAGAAAATATATATTTAACATTTTTTGTCACAGTCTAGCGACTATAAAAAGATGATCAACGGTTTCTCGCATATTAATTATATATATGATGTGTATACATACATTATATATTAATGTATATGTAGTAATTATATATACAATGTTTAAATGTCTTTAATGTAGACAGCTAGGAATGCAATGATTTGGTATATCCAATTTGACAAACAACTTTTAATTCAAAACATGACAGGCAGTTTTTAAGTGGAGACAAAAGTAATCTACCCTAAGAAATTAAATTATATCAGCCTTTTCCTTTATTCAGTTGATATAATACAGAAGATATGACTTGACATATCATATACCTGAAGCTGTGTTATAAGTTATACAGAATGTACCAGGAAAAGAAAATGTCACATTTATTGATTTGCAATGTACATGTGTCAAATTATATTACTTAACATTGTTCAGCAATAGACAGACATTTGTGTGTGTGTGTGTGTGCAGCTGTGTTATCAAGGAAATGAGAGAAGCATCAAGTATAAAATTGTATAAATAAACCAGTATGGTCAAAAAATAATAACAAGATGAAGAGAAGGTTCCCTAGGAAATCACTCACATAATATATTATTGTGTAATAACCACAGCCATAATATTTTGAGCATGTATTCTCAAGTTGAAGCTAAAGTTGTTATAATTTTTTTTGTGATTTATTTCCCTTGAAAGGTTTAGCTCGAGGGGTCATCTGCTCTAAAGTCATTGCTCCTCTTGGCTATTTTCCTTATAATATTATGATGGGTTCACAAAACTAAAGGTTACCAAAAATCTGGTCAATAATAACAAGTAAATCATTGATATAAAAATTATCCCCCCTTCCAAATTATTATTTAGAAATTAATCCAGTTAAGGCCGGGTGCGGTGGCTCACGCCTGTAATCCCAGCACTTTGGGAGGCCGAGGCGGGTGGATCACGAAGTCAGGAGATGGAGACCATCCTGGCTAACATGGTGAAACCCCGTCTCTACTAAAAAATACAAACAATTAGCTGGGCGTGGTGGCGGGCGCCTGTAGTCCTAGCTACTCAGGAGGGTGAGGTAGGAGAATGGCGTCAACCCTCGAGGTGGAGCTTGCAGAGAGCCGAGATGAGCCGAGATCATTCCACTGCACTCCAGCCTGGGCGATAGAGCAAGGCTCCATCTCAAAAAAAAAAAAGAAATTAATCTAGTTAAAATTAACAGATATTATCATGTTATCCCCAGGCTTTTACAAGAGATATATTCTACTAAACAGCATTTTAAAAATGCTATTCACATGTTTATTTTGAGATATACAATTTCCGATCTTGGATAACTCTGAAGCACAGGCACATGTAATTTAATGGGCAATGTCCTCTCCAACTTTAAAAAAGAAGCCATAATAATCCTAACAACATTTCTAAGATAACTGACTAAGCACATGGTAAAAAATGGAAAAAAAAAAAAAAAAAAAAGATAGTGCATATTGAATTAGAAGACCAGAAATTCATGTTCTCACATAGTTTTTCCTCCAAGTCTGTGTGGTCTCAGCAAAGTCACTTCATGTGTCTGCGCCTCATTAATTTCAGTTGTAAAATAAAGGTAATTGGCTAGAAGAAGTTTCAGGCTCTTTCCAACTCTGAAGTTCTATTATTCTAAGAATAATTTGTATAGGCAGGCATTCTTTGATCTTTTTTCTCTTTGGTAATTGTAATAGATTATAGTGCCATTCAGGGAAAGGCACTAAGAAGTTTTCAATGGCATTTTCTTTTTTACCTAATCAGTAGATGCAGTTAAAATAGATTGATATTGGCTTACGTTGTGGACTTAATGCTAGAAACAGTTTTATGTTGGTTTGAGCTTATTCAAACAGGCATATTTAAGAGGTCTGATGCAAAATGGTGATTCCACAAGAAACATTTAAGTTATAACAGTTATAACTTATATGTTTAAGTTATAATTGTTATAACATTTAAGTTATAACAGTTATAACATAGCTGTATCTGGTTAAGACATATTTTGCCAAGTAGCTTTTCTTGTTAAATTGTCTCATTGGCTGACCAACTATTAATCAAGCTCTCCATCTCCCAGTGTGGTGAAAGTCAAATGGATTTTGTCATCAGCTGAGCCATCTGTCTTCTCATACTGTTCTGCTATTTTTCTTTTTATTTTTGAAACTCTTCAACTGAAATTAGAAATTGAAGAGGAGGAGGTAATTAGTGAACACAAGTATAGGAGAATTTCATAAGCTTTGATTATTGTTCAATGTTCAGGCAATGAGGTAAAAATAGCATTTCAGGTATGTTTGTATTCATTCAAGAGTTTCTTTTGAAGTTTTCTTGGACAAATTCTATATACTCCCATGGTATAGATGCAGGAAAATGTGTTTGCTTTAAGCCGAGCATGATGGTGCTAGGCCCTATATACTAAAGAAATATAAATTATCCTAAACCAAAGCAAATAGAAATGCTACATTGGTGCCTGTTGTTTTCATCTGCTCTGGGAAAAGAAAGTGCCCAAGGCTCTCATCTCAAGAAGACTGAGGTTCCACAAAGTGCTAAAAATACTTCCTACCATTCTTTCGTCCATTTACCTTAAGCCAAATGCTTATTTCTCTTGTCTTTATTGGGGTGGAGCCACCTGAAATTAAATGTTTGGAATGAGAGAAAATGAGAGAGGGGAAACACAGAGAGGAAGCAGAAATAGACTTTCTAATGAAAGGCCCCTAAACCTATCTCCTGTGTTATTGCTGGAAACCCTCTTACAGTGTTATTGACTGATAGCCACATAGTCCTTTCTTAAGCATATACTGTGTGGGAGGCTGTATTTTTCAGAGGGCAGCTCATCTTATAATTGGGCTGCATCAACTGTTACGAAACTCACGTTCATGCAGGACAGAAGTGTTTTCCCCTTGTTATTTTCCACCAGTTGGTCCTGTGCTGGCTTATATATGTCTACTTCGTTTTATATTTGTTGATCTTTCAACAGTTTGAAGACCATTCTCTTTCTTAGTCTCTTTTTCTTTAGGTTAAACCTATACAGTTCCTGTGGTGGGACCCTATGCCTTCCTGACTCTCCTATCTTGTGGCTACTCTTTTTTTTTTTTTTTTTAAGTCCTAAGGCTTCCCAAGTTATCATTGTGTAAAGGAACCTAAATGAGTTCAAAGCTCTTATTTGCATTGGCTGTCTTACAAACTGATCACCTCTTTTATTGAGACAGCTTTTACTACATTAAACATTTAATTGAGGAAAATTATAGGGTTTTCACCATGATTTTACAATAAATAAGCTTACATTAATTTTGTGATGACAAATAATTTTTAAAAAATACCTGGGCACTGAATTTCTTCCTTTGAAAAAAGTAGAGAGCATTACTAGCCTGAAAATTCTCTTTCCAACTGATCTGACTTAACTGCTCCTTAGGATGAAGTGCTGTTAGATTTATTTTAACATCTTCCTGATTGATAAGAATAAATCTTGCTACATATAGGTACTGTAAGCTCAGAGGCTTTCAATTTTTAAGCTGTTTTTGTATATTTTCTAGTCACTATTATGAGAAATCATTCTTGTTAAGCAACAAGAATGATTGTTTCTTAAAAAACAACAACAAATGTTTAGGTCCAGTGACCTCAAACTCTTTCATATCAGACACTTGCAAGATTATTCTATCTTGTTCTATCTAAAACAACATAAATAGTCTTGAAAAATACTTTTCCATCAGTCCCAAGGATTAAAATACAATACTTAAAATTTGAAGCACTCTAAATCTTCGATGAAAAAATGTGGCGGAGATAGAGGCAAACTCCTGGAAGGAGTCTATCAGTGGAAGGCCATCAGTAGATAGGTCACACCTGAAAGCTGTAGTATGTATTACTCAACTTTGTGTTCTCATAGCCCAGCATAATATCTGGCCTATGATGGGTGCCAGAGTCTACAAGCACTCAGAGGTAAGTCAACATATTAGCAGGGTATGGGCAGAGGCTAGTGGATTCTGCTTCTCATCTTTATTGCCTTTTGATAAAACAACACAGACCCCCGAGTATTATAATGCATGGACTGGAAAAGGACATTAGTAATTCAGAAAAACTATTTATTGTTGTTTAGCCACAATATAGACAATAAATATCATCTGTCTGGCTTTATAAATTACACACAATGAAAGAAGAAGCTACCCAAGCTGCTGAATTATAACTGCCCCCCTCCCTTTTTTAGACAGAAGAGACCTTGGCAATGTTTCTGAAATCCCCCTAGGTTAGTAGAACATGGGGCAGAAGGTGGTTAGAAAATGGTATCATTTGATGAGACTTCCAATGGTTCAGATGCAACTGGATTGATCTCTACCTACTTGGTTCATGTGTCAAGTGAATAGAATCCAAAACTTTGCTTAAAGGAGACCAACATTCCTGACAGTTCCATTGCCCATGCAATCTTTCAGTAGAGTCCCTGGAGTGAAGGGCTGCTGTAGGCATACCTAAAGGACTTTGAAGTTAAAGAATACGTTTTTCTCAGAATTTCAATTCATGCCTACTTTCAAACATTACAGGTCAAGGGAAATCATGCAATAATACAAGTTGTGTATAATTTCTATATAATTAGAAAGCTATTTAAGTGTTTCTTGGAGGAGTTTGTGATCCAAATTTGCAGTACAGTCATAGTTTTAAAATTTATGAGAATCCACAGTGATGTCAATGTACTATGTGAATGTTGGAAAGAAAAAATAAAGCAGGCAAGGCATGTAACCTACACTCCACTTGTTTTGTTAGAACTAAAGATTTAAACATGGTTGTGTATCATAGCACTAGTTGGAAAATTGTAGTGAGTTATTAAAACATATATTGAGTGTCTAGTGTATGCAACCCCCCAAAAATCAATGACCTTTTAATACCTAAAATAGAAAGATTATCTGCTTTTCTTTTCACTTCTATATATGTGATGGCTCACATGCTTTTGCAGCATAAAATAACACTTAATAGCTCTTTCATTGAACTGATAACAATGTCCATTGTGTTAAACACTCTTTTTGAGCAAGCTCTGCATTTATTACATACAGTCTTTATATTTAATGTCTTTCAAAGTGACTGAAATAAGTTATGTGTTAAATAAATGTGTATTCAATGAACAAACCCATGAATGAACGGTGTCTTACAAAGTAGGCCATGTAAGGTGTGAAAAGGACCTAAAAATTCAGACCAAGTTTAAGTGCCTTTGTTCAGTATGAACAAATCCAGATCCACCACAAGAAACAGTTCTCTGGGGAACATTTTTTAGTGTATTGACTAACGCTTAATAGATAATTAATTAATTTGTATTTTTTGGTCTGTGTTTTCATGGTGAGTTATGTTTCCTAAATTGATTGAGAATAAATTCCTTCTAATGCATGACATGAATTCCATGCTAAGTTCTTCTTTCTATATTTTCTTAGATTTTATTTTGAAGGCTGTATTTCTGTGACCTTGAAAGCACAGCATGCAATACTGCACACTAGACATTATTCTTAATTAACAAAATAAGTGGTCATCATGGCCATATTGACCCAACAATTTCTTAAAGCAAGGAACAACAATAATAACAGACATTCACTGAGAACCTTCTCAGAGTGCTGTTGAGAAAACCCAATAGAAAGAAATCACAAGCCTTTCCCATTAGTCTCTAAAGACTACCAGGTATGTGTATTTGATAATTAACACATTCTAAAAGGCTGAGAAGCTGAATAGACTTTTTGTTAGCACTTCTGGGCTAGCACGGCAAAACTGGAACTCAAGGCCTGCTGATAAGGGAGTCCAGTGGGTTGAAATCATGAAAACCACATTTTAGGAATTAGGCCAAATTAGAAATAAACTGGACCTCACATCTTCAAATCATCTAGTTCTTGAAGTTGAATTAAGATCATCAGTGATTATTATTGCTACTAACTGCTTGACAGAAGCTTGTCAACATTCTATTTGTATAACATTTTTTATTTGTATAACATTTTTCTATAAAATATCAGTAACACAATAAAAATACTCTAAGAGATAAAGCAATGAAAACCAAGAGCAGCCATACGCAATAAAACAGAAACATAGGAAATGGAGATAATGTAATTGTCAGACATTAATGTAAAAATAACTATGACCACTATATTCTAGATAATAAAGGATAAAGTTGGGGTAGATCCTGCTGATTCTGAGTAAGATAAACACACACCTCTCTATATCTCACTGAATTCATCAAAGAAACTTAGATGCACCGGAGTTATTATTTGGGAACTCTGAAAATTAAATACAAGGAAGTAGATAAAGAAAGAATGGCACAATTTTAAGTACCATTGAAACGGTGTTGTGTTTACCTTTTGTTTTCCTCCTCTGGTATCCTCTGGCCTCAACTCAGCATAATTTGAAAACTGGAAGTAAGCTTTAGACTGCAGAGAAAGATCCGAAAGAAATATACTAGTCTGACTTAAGGAGTGGAAAAAGAAATGCTGAAAACTCAGAAAGAATAAGCGAAATACCCATTTTTATTTATTCTCATTTTTTTCTGTTATCTTGTAATTCTGCCCCCAGGAAATCCCTTAATGGGGATGATGACAACAGAACAAGCAGCTGAGAACAGGTTACTCCAGGGCCAAAATTATTTGTCATTGAGAATTTTGACACACCATAAGAAATTGTAAAGAAGGATCAAGTATAGGTTAGAAAAATAAAAAAAAATACACACAGACAAAATAAAAACACAAATGGCAAGTTTAAAAACACTAGCTAGTTAAAAAACTAGTAAGAGGCAAAAAGCAAACAATCTAACTTAAAAATGGTGAGGCAAAAATGTTAAAAACACACAGAAGAGGCCGGGCATGGTGGTTCATGCCTGTAATCCCAGCACTTTGAGAGGCTGAGGCAGGTGGATCGTCTGAGGTCAGGAGTTTGAGACCAGACTGGCCAACATGGTGAAACCTCATCTCTAAAAAAAATACAAAAATTAGCTGGGCGTGGTGGTGGGCACCTGTAATCCCAGCTACTCAGGAGGCTGAGGCAGGAGAATCGCTTGAACACAGGAGGGAGAGGTTGCAGTGAGCCAAGATCATGCCATTGCACTCCAGCCTCGGTAACAAGAGCTAAACTCTGTCTCAAACAAATAAACAAACAAACAGAAAATAACATAAGAAATTTTTGGGAGAATGGTAAAGCCTAATATCAGGTAATTGGAATTCCAGTAAGAATGGAGAAGTGGTATTTGAGGAGATAATACCTAGCAGATTTTAAAAATAATGACAGATATCAAATATTATATTTAAGAAGCCTACAAAACCTAGGAGGCAAAATACAAAGAAGATCATTGTAGCAAAACTGTTGAATAATAAACATGTTTAAATATTTTTTACCTTGTTTTAGAAATAGATGTTTTAAATAAAAAATTTTTGAAAGGTATTATCCCTGTTATAAGACTAAGAATTTCCAAGAGATGTATTGCATGGAATAATAGAGACTCAGAAGGGACTATAGTGTTTATCTAGTTGACCTCTTAATTTATAGAGATAACAATTTAATCTAAAAATTAGTCAAATCCATATCACAAATTGAAAACTGGAAGGGGATAGCAGAAGGGATTAAATTTGATAATTAAAGTTGGATCATGGAACTGTATCCAGCCTTCTTGAAATCCTAAAGTGATGGTAGGGGGTTGGTTGGGGGCTTTGAGGTTAGATGCAGATAATCCCACTAAGGATGAGGTTCAGTTTGGAGACAAAGTAAAACATTGAGAAAATAATAACATGGATAGTTTTCCTTACAAAGTAAGTTATCATTAGGAAAACCACTTTATCTACTTTTGAAGGGGATTTTTGAACATGACATTGCTTTATACAACATAACCAAATTAAATGTATAGCTTTTTAGGGGCGAGAACTCTATTTTCCACATATGCTGCATTATCTTCTTGAATAGTCCAGAGATTTTTCTAGCATTAAAATAAATTCAAAAACAATTTACCAAATCTTTGCAAAAATTTTTAATAAAATTATTTTTAAAATTTTAAAAGAAAAACTTGAAATCAATCAGAAGAAAAGAGATTTTCTTCATAGGATAAAATATTACACTGATACTGAACTTTTTATCAGAAACAAAACCAGATGACAATTGTCCAAGTTTGGGTTCAACTGAAGCAGACACTGAAAGAGAGTTTGGTGTACAGGATATTTACTAAGAATACATACCTATATCATGGAAATGAAAGACAGAGTGGGCAGAGGGAGAAATTATGCTGTAATGCTAGCCTAAAAATGTTTCAGCCAACCCCACTGGAATTTGGGAGAATATATGGCCCATGAGAGTTGTCCTGCCATAATAGCTGGATCTTTCTGTTCCTTACTGCAATTGTTCATGGAATATGGGCTGCTGTAGGAAAGGAAGGCCCTTAGGTGAAGTGGTCCTCTGTAGCTGAATCAACTCTGATGTTTCAGACAGCTAGAAGCTGTCTTCTGGCAGCTGAGATAACGAGTCCTCCCTTGAAGTAGGTATTGGTATCTAGCCTTATTTTCCTAACAATATATCCTTGTACTGCTCAAATTCAGTTTTCACATACATTTTGCAAGTAGCTTCTTCAGAATTCTGGTTATCCTCTGTTCCTGGAGGAATGTTTGAAGAGCAGCAGTAGATGCAACCAGAGTTGGGTTCCTGACCTGTATGTTTGAAGAGCAGCAGTAGATGCAACCAGAGTTGGGTTCCTGACCTGTATGTTAAGGGATATGATACTAACAAAGATAAAGAGGAAGTTTTGACATTGTCACTCTAGTCAACATAATAAAAACAATGTTACAAAGGTAACAACTCTTGCCATCTACCCATATTGTACCTTTGGGTAGATGGCAAAAGTTGTTACCTTGCCTTCACAGATCAAAATGCTGTAGTAGTGGGGGTATTTGCTATTTTTAACTCACCACTCTAAGCCTTGCAGATTCAGGTGAAGGATGACAGTAAAACCCAACTCACCCAAGTAGTAGGCTCAATTTTAGCTGCTATGCTAGATGTATCAAGAGTCTGAAAGAATTATTAAAAGATTGGGGAAAGTGCTCTGTGGTAGAGGAAATTTGGATGGATGTAAAACAAAACCTGAAGGTCTTTGTATCCTATGTTAATGCCTAGCAAAGAATACCCATGAAGAGACACTAATCCACCAAGTAGACATAATGAGTCAGCCAGTTTACATCAGCCAGCCTCAAGGAACACCTACACCAATGCTGGCACGATGGACATATGAAAAGAATGACCATAAGTAAAGAAGAGAGGCTATGTATGGGCCCACTGGCAGAAGGTTGATGTAGCTATTGCTATCACAAAATATCCAAAATGCCAGCAGTGGAGACTTGAACTGATTTCCCGATATGGCACCATTCCTTGAGGACACCAATGGACTACACAACAGAAAATTGATTACGTTGGCCTGTTTCCATGTAATTAATTCTGTAATTTGTTCTAATCAGACGGGAAAAAAAGCATATTCTAAATATGGGGATTGTCTTTTCTACCTATGTGGCCTGAGGCAGCACCGCTAACTAAGGAAGTATGGAATGTTTGATCTGTAAGAATGTGGTATCACATAACATATTTTAAGAATGAAATCCCACTTTACAACAAAGGGGGTATGGGAGTGGGACTGTAATCATGGAACCCACTAGAAATATCACATGTCATACCACTGAAAAGCTGTCAGCCTGATATAGTATTGGATCAGTTCAAGCACTGCCTTCAAGATGATATTCTATGGGAATGGACTCCCATTCTCCAGAATAAAGAATATGCGTCAAGTCAACAACCCTTAGATGATACTATTATCAAAAGAGAAGAATATTAATATTTAGATCTCAAAGCCAAGGGTAGGAAGATGCAGTGGCCCTATTATCCATCACCCATTGATCCACTGGGAAAATGTGTACTCCTCTTTCCCAAAATTATAGCTTCTAAGTGGTTAAAGGTCCAAGTACACACATGGACATACTGTTGCCATAATCATAGTAGGACTCCCAGTGAATTATAAGATGTAGCAACTGCCATTGCCCTTTTCTTGCTTTTGGATCAGAGACCAGCAGTCAAAAAACAAAACAAAACAACAACAACAACAAAAAGTAACCAACCTGGCTGACAGGACTATTTGACAGTGATCTTCATGAGGAGGTACCCATGTTACAGGGAATGGGGCCGGGGAGAAATTTGTGCAAAATTCTGGTAATCCATTTAGACTTTTTTGGGTTCCCTTGTCCAATTGTGATGGTAAGTGGTCAAGAGAAGCAACCCCAGCCTGAGAGTGAAGACATGAAGACAGGAACTCAGAACCTTCAGAGATACTGTTCTCCAGGAGAGCCACTGCAGCCAGCAGATGTAGTGCTAAAGTAATGTAACTAAAAAGTGGATGAAAGAAAAATTAGTATCAGTTGAGGCTCTGATATCAACTACAGGCAGTAGGGGCTACAATTTTGAGCCCAGCCACTGGGCCTCATCCTGGTTCCCAGCTTTCTCTGTCCTGCTGCTGCAAGTAAAACTAAGCAGGAGTGAATCACAAAAGAGGTTATCTGATTTTCACTCTTGGCTTTTACCTGCCTGTTAATCACTTGCAGGTTTTCATTTTCTCTTTTAGGATTTCAGTGGTGCTTAGTAACTGAAAAATAATGAAACTTGTTGATTATTATTCCCTCTGTGTATCTCAAATGCCAGCTACATCACACATTCTATTGTATTTCTTTTTCCCAGAATTTTAACAACTGGACTATCACTGGGTCTGTGTTCCACTTAAAATCAGTGACAGATCACCTATGTCTAGGTATGCAGTGAGTAATCAGTTTCCACATTCTTATTTCATCATATGCTTTTTCAAATCAGTTTTGATACCAACTGTCCCAGTTTGGGTTTTCTAGAGAAGATGCTGAGACAAAGTTTAGCATACAGGATATTTATTAGTGATTAACACCTGCAGCATAAAGCAGGAAAGAGGTAGGATTTTGAGTGAAAACTGAAAATTTATGATGAAGATACAGCAAAGTCTTGGCTAATCTCATGGAAATCTGTGGCCTCTATGATTTAGCCCATGTTGGGCCAATTAATGCGCTGTGTCTTTATATTTCCACTGCAATCCTTGGTTATCAGTTGACCGAAAACAGCACATTTTGAAAAGACAGCTATGTGTACTGGAGGCAAATCATGAAGTTACTGACAGCTGGAGAATGTCTGCTGATAACAAAGACAAGTTCTTTCTTGATGGGAGTATTTGGGTGGCACACCAATTTTTCTACCATGACATCAAAGTGATATCCTCAAACAGCTATAAGAAAATAATGATTAAGCTAGACCTTCATAATTTATTATTGCATAATTCAAAACTGAATGTAAAATAGACATTTTTAGTCATAGAAAAACAAAGAAAACCTGTGATCAGCATATCTACTACAGTTGAGTCTTGAATAACATAGGTTTGAGCTGCATGGGTCCACTTACATGTGTGTTTTTTTCAATCAAATGCAGTATAGTATATGTACAAAATATAGTATTTATGAACCTGCATATACGGAGGGCCGACCTTTTATATACGTGAGTTCTGCAGGGTCAACTGTGGGACTTGAGTGGGTGTGCATTTTGGTATATTCAGGGTACTTGGAACCAGTTCCCCACGTACACTGAAGGATGACTGTATAAAGAAAATATTTTCTGTAAAAGGAAAATGATGCTATGTATTAGCTTAAAATCGCAGGAAGAAATGAATAAGTATTCCTTCTTTTCTTGAGGCTTTAAGTAGGAACCATTTCCTTGCATTTTATAGTTTGTAAAGGCTGCTTGAATTCTTCAGTTTATGCTCCCACCCATCTTTCTTTTTTCTTTTTTTATTAATTTTAAGTGCCAGGTACATGTGCAGGATGTGCAGGTTTGTTACATAGATGAACGTGTGCCAGGATGGTTTGCTGCACCTATCAACCCATCATCTAGGTATTAAGCCCAGCATGCATTAGCTATTTTTCCTAATGCTCTCTCCCGACCAACTCCATCACCCAACAGGCCCCAGTGTGTGTTGTTCCACTCCCTGTGTCCATGTGTTCTCCTTATTTAGCTCTTATTCAGCTCCCGCTTATAAGTGAAAACATGTGGTGTTTGGTTTTCTGTTCCTGCATGAGTTTGCTGAGGATAATGGCTTCCAATTCCATCCGTGTCCCTGCAAAGGACATGATCTCATTGCTTTTTATGGTTGCATAGTATTCCATGGTGTATATGTACCACATTTTCTTTATCCAGGCTATCATTGATGAGCATTTGTGTTGATTCCATATGTTTGCAATTGTGAATAGCAATAGCTAATATTTAAAAATAATACATAATTTATTATCATCATACTAGAAACCTGTAAAAATGATCAGTGAACTTGAAGACATAGCAATGTTCAACTAAACAAAAAAACACAGAGATAAATATAAAGGTTAAAAAATAAAAAGAGCTCTAGGATATTCTGCTATAATATCAAGTAGTTTAATATTTAGCTTTTTGAATGCATAGATATATATTTTTAATTTAAAAATTTTAAAGTTATTCCTTCAAAGATAATCACATCATGTCATATCATGGTTAAGTAACTGAAAACCAGATAAGAAAATAAAAAGAAATCAAAAGGAAGGCAAGGAATACTTGCTACCTTCACAGAAATAAGTTAAGAATGACAATATATAGCTTGTCTGAAACTATGAATGCCATAAAGGCAATGACATGACTTTAAGGTGGCAAATAAGGAGGTAAATCTTCAAATCTAGAATTCAATGAAAAAATAAACACATTTTCAGACAACCTAATTAAATTTGTCATCAGAAGATCTATACAATAGATGTTTTAGAAATTTTTGAAGCAGAAGAAAATGATAACAAATAGAAACTCAGATCTATGCAAAGCACTCAACAAAAAACAAAAAAGTTTCTAAATATAAAATAATTTAATGCTCATGTTAAAATATCTTTAAAAGATTATGAACTAAAACAAATAGCACTACAAACAACAAAATAATGTACTGTGATGCTTATAATATTTGAAAAATTAAAATTTGTGGCTGTAACAGCACAAAAAGCACAAAAATTGGAGGGGGTAAGTGTAAATGTATTGTTGTAATTTCCCTCATTTTAAGCATGTTGATACAATATCTGGGGTTATAATGAGATAAATTTAAGATGTGTATCATAAGCACTAGAAAAGCACTTAAGAATAAAAGTGTATACTCAGTAATTTAATTGTGAATATAAATTGAATTATTTAAAATATCTTCGATCCAAGAAGATGCAGGTGAAAGTGAACAGCGCCAGATGGGAAGGGAGAAAACAGATGCTATAATGGTGGATTTAAACACCATTGAAAATTGCATTTAATGTAAATGCAATTTTAACACTAAACTAAACATTCCAACTAAAAAACGTACATTCGCAGACCACTCAAAAAATCAAGACTCAGGCCAGGTGAGGTGGCTCATGCCTGTAATCCCAGCACTTTGGGAGGCCCAGGCAGGCAGATCACCTAAGGTCAGGAGTTTTCACACCAGCCTGGCCAACGTGGTGAAACCCCGTCTCTACAAAAGTACAAAAATTAGCCGGACATGATGGCAAGTGCCTGTAATCCCAGCTACTGGGGAGGCTCAGGCAGAAGAATCACTTGAACCTGGGAGGCGGAGGTTACAGTGGGCCGAGATGGTGCCATTGCACTCCAGCTTGGGCTAGAGATCGAGACTCCGACAAATAAATAAATAAATAAATAAATAAGTAAGTAAATAAATAAATAAATAAAATAGATTAAAATAAAAAATAGGCCAGTCACGGTGGCTCACGCCTATAATCCCAGCACTTTGGGAGGCCGAGGCAGGCAGATCACGAGGTCAGGAGATCGAGACCATCCTGGCTAACAAGGTGAAACCCCGTCTCTACTAAAAATGCAAAAAATTAGCCGGGCGTGGTGGCGGGCGCCTGTAGTCCCAGCTACTCGGGAGGCTGAGGCAGGAGAATGGCGTGAACCCAGGAGGAGGAGCTTTCAGTGAGCCGAGATCGTGCCACCGCACTCCAGCCTGGGCAACAGAGCGAGACTCCATCTCAAATAATAATAATAATAATAATAATAATAATAATAAAATGAAATAAAAATAAAAAATAAAAAATCAAGACTCAATTGCATACTGTGTATAAGAAACTCACTTTAAATATAAAAAACAAGTAGGTTAAATAACAGAGTAATAGAGACATACTATAAAAACACTAACCGTAACTAGTACAGTGGCTGTATTTAAGAAAAAGTAGATTTTAGAAAAAAAGTGTTTAGAGAGATGAAGAGGGATATTATACCATTATTAAAGGGTCAGTTTTTCGTGAAAAATAATCATAAACAGATGTACAAACACTAAAATAGATTGAAATTACATGAAACAGGCCAGGCGCGGTGGCTCACGCCTTTAATCCCAGCACTTTGGGAGGCTGGGGCGGGCGGATCGCTTGAGGTTAGGAGTTCGAGACCAGCCTGGCCAACATGGTGACATTCCATCTCTACTAAAAATACAAAAAGTTAGCTCGGCATGGTGGCGGGTGCCTGTAATCCCAGCTACTCGAGGGGCTGAGGCAGGAGAATCGCTTGAACCCGGGAGGCGGAGGTTGCAGTGAGCAGAGATCATGCCATTGCACTCCAGCCTGGGCAACAGTAGCGAAACTCTGTCTCAAAAGCAAACAAACAAACAAACAAAAACAAAAAATGACAGAATTGTAAAGAAAATTTGACATATCTATAATTATAGTTGGAAACTTCAACATTTCACTCTCTCTAAGTGAGGGAACAATTCAGCAAATTTACTGAAAGTATAACAGAAGACCTGAACAACACAATCAACTGGTGTGAACTTAATTGACATTTATTCAAAACATACAAACAGCAGAATACATGCTCTTTATAATAAACCATATTGTGAACCATGAAAATAAATTTCAACAGATTTAAAAGGATTTAAATAATACCAATCTCTGACTATACTGGAATTAAAAATCAATAATAAAAGCATGGGAATAAAACAAATATTTAAATATTAGATAACATATTTTGCATTAACATGAGATTATGAAAAATTATAGTATATATTTAAAAAATTTTGGAACTCAGTAACCATAAACAACCCAACATATCAAAATTGGTAATATGTCACTTAAGTAAGACTTAGAGGAAATTACATATTTTTTAATGCATATGTTAGATTTAAAAAGTTCAAAAGTCAAGAACCTAATCATGCACAATAAGATTCTAGGAAAAGAAGTGCTAATAAAATAGACTGTAAGCCAAAGGATAACTAAAATAACAGACCAGAGCAGAAATCCATAAAATATAAAATACTCAAGCAATAGAGGAAATCAATAAAACAAAAGGCCCTTGTTTTGAAATCAGTGACATTAATGAAACTCAACCAGATTTATCAGGAAAGAAAGAGACATGAAGCAAGTCACCAATATCAGAATAATTGAGGGGACATAAGCATAGATCCTGAAAGGACAGCTAGAAAATGTTAGAAATAATTTTATGCCAATAAATTTGAGGGAAGAAATTATTAAAACTAACTCAAGAATAGAAAATCTAAATATTCCTATATATCCCTATATACACACATATAGAGAGAAAAGTTATAAATTTCACAATTAAAAATCTCCCTAGAAAAAAATTATCTTACTCAATTGATTTCATGGTAAATTCTGTGACACAGTTAAAGAAATAATACCAACTCTACATAAACTTGGAAAATACTGGAAGAGGGACCACTTTCCAAATAATGTTATGAAGTCAGAATTACCCTGGTAGCAAAACCTGACAAAGAAATTACAAGATAAGAAACTACACCTTAATACAGTTAGTGAAAACAGATTTAAAAATACTTAACGAAATACTACTGAGGAGTATTCAGTAATATTTCAAATGATTAATGAACTGTGACCAACTGTGGCTCATCTCAAGGCTGCAAGGTTGTTTTAACATTGAAAATCATTACAATTTTTATAAAAGGAAAAATAAATTTCAGTAGATAAAAAATAAACTTTGACAAAATCAACACCTATTAATAATGAAACGGTTTTAAAAAACAGAAAACCAAACTTTTCAAGTAGATACATGATAGCTATGAAAAAAAGCCAATATCATGCGCAAGCTCAGAAAACTGAATATATTCCCCCTAAGATCAGGCACAAGACAAGGACATCTGCTCTCACTACTCTTATTCAACATTGCACTTACCCAATGCAATTGGAAAAGAAGATAAATTAAATGCATATAAAATAGAGAATAGGAAGTAATACAACTCTTCATTAGTAGATGATATGATTGTGACTGTAGAAAATCCAAAGGAATCTAGAAAAAAAAAGTACTAAAAAGTAAGCAGAGCAAGGTCACAGGACAGAAAATTAATATATAAAAAATTGTATTTCTATAACTGTCAACAAACAATTGAAATTGAATAATATGTACAATAACATAATAAAATCACAAAATACTTTGGAGAATTTAACAAAATATGTGCAAGGCCTGCTCCATGAAAAAAATCAAAACAAAGCAAAATAAAAAATCACTGGGAGAAATTAAAGAAGACCTAAAATCATGGTGTCATATGCCATGCTTATGATTTGGATGACTCAACAATTTTAAGATGTTATTTTTTCTCAAATTGATTAATACAATTAATGTAATCTCATTTACAATCTCAACAGGTTTTTTTTTCTCTTTAACAACTGATTAATTCTAAAATCTACATAGGCAAACAAGACTTGGAATTGTCAAAACAATTTTGAAACAGAAAAGCACTATTTGAAGATTTATACTGTCTGATTGACTTATGGAACTTAAGACTTCTGGAACTACAGTAACCAAGATATTGGGCTATGGATGCAGGGAAAGGCTATATATATATATATATATATATATATATATATATATATATATATCTCCTATTACATAATGTCTTTCTTAATACGCATATCTTAATGGGGCAGAATAGTCTAGAAATAAGGCTAGAAATTTTGGACTAAGGAGTCAAGGTAAGTGAACAAAGAAATAATTGCCTTTTCAACTGAAAATAAAAAACCTGAACATATGCATTCTAAGTAATTCAGCAGTTGCAATCTTAGATATTATATATCTATCTCTCTACATAATGTATATAAAATAAATCTTGATTACTGTAGTTCCACAAGTCTTTCAATCAGATAGTATAAATTCTCCAACAGTGCTTTTCTTTTTCAAAATTGTTTTGACAATTCCAAGATTTTTGCTTGCCTATGTAGATCTTAGAATTAGTCAATTGTTAAAGGAAAAAAAAATTGTTGACATTGTGAGATTGCATATACATACATATATATATATACACACACACCAAATAAAAATGCACACATGTTTAACCAAAATACATAAATAAAAATGTTCACAGAAAAATTTTTAATAGACAAAAACTAAAAATGCCAAAATGTCTATTTGTAAGAGAGGGTAAATTTGATATATTTGTTCACTGAAAAAAGTATGTCAATAAAAATGAACAAACCATATTTACAGGAAACAAAATGCACGAATCAAAAATATGATACTGGGTGAAAAACATTTACATACATTTCAAAACCAGTGAAGTAATCAAATGATAATAGAAGTCAGAATATGGTAAGCTTGCAGCGCAGGTAATAGATGGGAGGAAACACAATAGAGGTTTCTGGGGACTGTCAGCGTTCTCTTTCTTTATGTGACTTGTTATTTCCTGAGTGTTTTAGCTTTGTGGAAGATTTGCTGATGTGTGCACTTATGAATGATGTAATTTTATATGCATATTATAATTTAAACAACATGCTAAATAATTTGTATTTTTAGCGTCATCTTTCATTAGACTAATATGAGATTCTAAATAAGACTATTTCAAAAATAGTTATTTCTCTAGTCTTTTTTTAACTTTTATTTTAAGTTCAGAGCTACATGTGCAAGTTTGTTACACAGGTAAATGTGTGTCGGGGGGTTGTGGAGATTATCACTATCCTTCTCACTTGACTGTTTTTACTTTCAAATTTTAGGCGAACATTTAATATCATCTTTTACTTTTCTTAATTCTCTTGTTCCTGAAACAGCAACTGAAACCATGTAGCTGTATTGGTAATGGACAATTTAGCATTACTTATTACTCCTGTGTTTTGACATTATATAAAATGTATTACAGAATATAACGTAAGGTAAGTAAGGATTCTTCTTTTTAGATTTATTTCATCCTGAGATACATTTAGACAAGACAACAGTCTCTTATACCAAGAAGCCAACATACTTTGCATTCATGAGCATTTTAAGTAATGAAAGAACAAGAAAAGGATGTGATCAGATAACGTTACCAGTGCGACTTGCAAATCTGTGGATGATCTTGAATTTGAAACAAGAAATAGAGTATCAAAAGACAATGGAAAATTTAATCTGATGTGGAATATGTGGAATCAGTTAAATATGTGGTTATAAGGTGCAGATAGAGTTCACAATCATTACAAGTAGGCTTGGAAGTGCTGGA
This sequence comes from Pan paniscus, assembly GCF_029289425.2. Classification (NCBI taxonomy): domain Eukaryota; kingdom Metazoa; phylum Chordata; class Mammalia; order Primates; family Hominidae; genus Pan; species Pan paniscus. The sequence goes on along the minus strand of NC_073253.2, from coordinate 112,811,895 downwards.
GTAACATCACATTCTGGTAGGTAAATATGAAAGCAGACTAAGAAATTGATAGGAAAATAAGTAGAAAAGAAAAAGTAAATAAATCATATACTGAGGTACTCAGGTCTCATCTATATTGAACAAATGGCCAAGATAGTATTGCGGGAAGAATGACTATTCGGAAGAAAAATAAATCCCTAAAGTAAAGATATAACCAAATTTACTCAGTTTTAAGAAGCAGTTTCACCTTCTCAGACATGGCTTTGAGATTTAAATTTACTATTTCAAAAAATAGAGAGATAATAAAATTTATGATGACCTTATTTACAACATTCATATATGAACTTGGTAAAAGGGTTAGATAATATCAATTCCCCAGTGAACTGAAGAAATGAGGCCAAATTTTCAAAGTTTGCAATCAACGCTGTGGAGAAACAATCAATAGCCCAGCTCCTACCTGCCAAACTGTTACTTCTATTAACGTGATTCAGTTCACAGAAAGAAGTAAGAACAAGCACACTTCATTTAACAGGGAGCTTTGTTCACTTTTAAGCTGACAGCAAGTGTGCAACTCTGATAATATTTTTAATTCCCTTTTAATTTACATCACTGATGTACAATCCCCTAGGCTCTTTCTCCCTCCAAAAAAGAACAAATTGGCTAGTTAAAGATTATCTTTTTTCCTAACAACTCATATTTTGGGCTTTGGTTTGCTAACGAGATGTATACCATGAAGAATTCTTACTAATCTTTAAGGAAGCCTGTGAAAGGTACCAGATATTATATTCTAGCTATGCTGTCATCTTTTAACAGCAAAAAAAATTTTTGAAAAGAATTTTATTGGAAAATTTTAGCACATATATTTTATAATTTTTAATGGCATGAATTTGCATATAATATGGGTATTTAGCATATAGACATCAAGGTATTTGAAAATAATTGTTGGATTTATATAGATATCAGTATCAATATAGATGTATATAATAGGTATTCATATTCTGACTTATAACTCTTCCTATGTAATTTTTACTTATATTTTTGGAGGCCATTTTTTGTCTGTTTTGGTCACACAAAAAGATTTTCTTCTGAAGTCTTTAAGTTTTCTTTCATGTGTTTGATATACACCTTTAAATAGCTATTATTCATATTTTTATCTGCCTTATGTGAATTTTTTATTAGGTTCACAGGAAGCTGCTTTACCTACAGAAAAGTAACTGTATGGAGGGCAATAAAAATCAACCGTTCAAAACTCAGATAAATGTTAACTTTCAAAGTAAATTCTGAGCCACAAAAGCTAGCTATGTTCTGTGTTGTCAGTCAGTCATGTTATGTCAAAGGAAAGAAAAGAATCTATGCCGTGTGTGTGTGTGTGTGTGTGTGCGCGCGCGCATGTGTGTGTGTGTTGTGTGTGTGTGTGTGTGTGTGTGTGTGTTGTGTGTGTAGGTAGATATGGATATCTATATCCATTAGGAATTTGTCCAGCAATATTACTAATCTGCATTTAATTCTAATAAATGAGTCTACTTTATTTCTGTTGCCAGATAAACTTCTTTGACTTCTAGGCCCTTTCAAACTGACCTTTGTTAGCTTACTCTTGTTCATTTAACAAAATAGTTACTAACTACTCATTAATCAGACAGTGCCTATTACCCAGAGGATTTTAAAGCAGTTATTAGTTGAATGGGTGAATGAATGAGTAGATGAATGAATGAAGAAAAAGCATTAGACTTTGGGATTACTATTGGAGGTAGAAAGGTTAATCAGCTAGAACTCTAACCTGTGGCGTCTGCAGTCCAGCAGGTTGTATGTGACTAAATGGATAAGCTCTAGCTAGAGAGCTCAGAAACTTCAGAGAAGGAGGAGCCCACTTATTGCTCTGGGGTGCAGAGAAGACTTCACAGAAGACATAAAACGTAAGATTAGCCTTGCTGCTGAGCAGATTTACTCTGTGTGGAGAGAAAGCAAATAGAATTTGGTGCAATGAGAACATGAGAAAAACCAGGGAACCAGAAATATTAGAAAAAGAAACTCCAAATAAATAATTCAATGTGGCCAGAACACAGATTGGCAATGGGAATCAAAGGTAAATTAATAAATGTTTATGGATAAATAAGGAGATGTCTTAATCCTCAAACCAAATGGGAGGGATTTTTTTCTGTAGTCAATAGAGAATCACTACAATTTTAGGATAGGAGGTGGAAGGAAGGCGGTTGACACAATCAGCTTCCATTACTATGAGTTTATATTTTAAGTAAAAGGTATTTTAACTTCATAATATCTAGTTGTAAAAGATAAAAATTAATTTCAAAAAGACAGGCGACCAGAGCGAGACCCCGTCTCAAAAAAAAAAGACAATTCTTAATTTTCTGTCATTCCAATCAAGAATCAAAGAGATAAAGTAACAGTTTAAAAAAAAAGGTAAAGAAGTAAAGGTTAAATAATCAGAATTGTGATTTGACCATTGCCCCAATCAGTTCTGTGACAATAAACAAGTCATTCCATACCCCAATATGTGCTTTCGTAAAGGAGGAAATACTAATACTAATACTCATACATTCAGTTTCCCAAATCCTATTATAATTCTTAATTCATTGTCTAAAAACACATTTTTGCTTGACTCTGACATTTGCCAAAATTATTCAAATATACCTTTGTTTATAGTATTATAACGTTTTAAAAATGGAATATATTCTCAATAGTTTCATTTTTTGGCAAAAAAAAAAAAAACCCACACTAAAGTTAACTAAAAAGGATATACATGTTTAATAGCCATTAGATTCTTCTCCTTGATTAGAAGTGAAAACTGAAAATATTTTGAAAATTGCCTTCTCATTTTGTTATTTTTCAGAAATTAGAAATGTTTTTAATTCCCTTGAATGCCTGGCTACCTTGTAATATTCAACATCAAATTTATCATGGCAAAGTGCAAAATGCTTTGAAATCTGCTTGTAGACAAAGATGCCCAGGGGAATCCTTTAATTCTATGTATTGTAGCAGGCCCACATATCAGTTTATAGAACTGCTTCTCGGCTAAGAAGCCTCATGACCTGATTTGCAAGGGCAATTCACTACAAAACTCCATGACTCTACAGTTATCTTTCCTGCCAAATACCTACTTATAATCATCTTTATTTTTGAAGACTTTGGAAGAATTAAGAAGCCAGTGTTATTCGCTTCACATGCCATCTTCAGTAAGGAGCCATTGTCAGTGCTATTTGAATATTTGAATTTCAATACAAAACATTGTATATTACATTTTTATCTTAATTTCCCCTTAAAAGAATCAGTGGATGTCTTCTGCCAGCAGAACTCAGTAAAAGGAAGATACAGAGATAGATTGAGCAAATCCCTTAATCTCCCAAGTCCTCTGTTTCTTCAACTGTAAAATGGGCAGAATGAGCTAGACATGCCTCCAAGGTACATCCCATGGAGATCACTAATTCATTACAAATCTTTATACCTCACTTTGAAAATATAATATACCATAAAAATGCTAAATGTTATTATTAAATATTCAGAATGAGGTTTTTCTCTAAATCTACTGTCATATGCTCAATTGAATGCTAATAATGTTAACTCTGTGGGATACAATTTCAATTATTCATGGGAGTAGCATATATAATGTGTCGTGGTGAATATGCTGGGCAATGTATTTTCACCTATCAGTATGACGGTTTCTGACAAAAACTCCCTCTCCAGGTAATGTGAAATGAGATACTTTAGGCAGCTATTTCTTTTAACAACTCTTCATCTGATATACAACTTTAGAGGAAAGTTTCTGCAATCTGTGTCAAACTCCTCGTCTTCAGGGAGGCCAATTCACCTACATCAAACCTTCGTATTCTCAAATGAGTGGGAAAGGCTGGAAGGCGAGAGGGCTTTGCAGAGAACGAAAAAGAAAGTGACATAAATGAAGACAGAGAAGTCAAACATGTCCTAACAGGGTTGAACATAGAAACTCGTACCAAGGAAATGAAATACGCACGATATGGGCAATTTATTTTTACACAAAATAATCCTCAGTATTCTGAATGATTTGAAACTCTGAATTAAAAACTGGCCTTAGGAAGATGCCATACTTTTTAGATAAAAGTGAAGGTGTTAACAGTAACCAAAATGAAACTACAAAATAGATAAATGATGAAAATAAATAAGTAAATTTGCATATGAAGACATTACTTTATTTGAAAAATTGTCGTTTATGGAACTCTTCAGAATTCAGTGTTTTGAAGATAAGTATTGTTGCTTACATACGTAAACAACATTAATTATCCTAGAGGAAAGATTGTGGCAATTATTTTCCACTGGGCATAGAGGTCCATATTGGTAGAGTAATTCCAGATTTATATTGTGATTTACTTGGAAGTTCATGAGTAAGACAGTCAGCTGCATACATGGGTGAAGGATTCAAGAAGTCAAAGGCACTGGCTGCTATAAGGTTTTTCTCTAAGCCCTATGGAAACACATTGTTAACTGAACATCAAGTTTAACACGACTCCTTTGAGAAAAACTCTCTGTTCTTTCACATACTGCTATCAAGGGCCACTTAAAAGATAGTGACTACCCAGATTGGTTCAGTCATTTTGCTTCTTAGAATTTTTGAAAAAGATTATATAAAACAAAATTTTAATAGCAACATTATTTATTGTGGTAAATTCTGGATATAGTGGTAAGTTTCCAATAACAGTAAAAGAGGATGTTAGGCAACTATAAAAGCAACAACTATGAACTATGAAGAAATATTGAAAGTAATAATTTTAAAATTTGAAGATAATGATTTATATATGTATGTACATACGTTTCAAATCTATAATTGCATACATTCAAACATATGGCAAATTTAAAAAGTAAAACTAAATTCTGTTTAGGAATGTGTAAAAATGTGGATAAATTATAGATTCTGTGATGCTTTGGAGTTTTAATTCTGATGTTTCATGAAAAAAAATTAAGGTATTAAAGACCCACTTCACATAGTAGTACACCAAGATAAATGCATTTTTATTAATCAAGGTGGATATGTTGGATTAGAGAGTAGAAAAGTTAATTGTATATAGCATACCTACTATGTGCCAGACACAAAAGTGATTTAAACGTATATCTCATTTAACTTTTCCAACAAGTTTAAAAGAAAATTGCTACTATTCTTACTTTCAGATAAGAAAGCTCATAGTAAAAGAGCCAAAACACCCTGTTTAATGTTACAGAGGTGTCAGAATAGATTCAAACTGAAGTCTGTCTTACTTACATACTTTCCATACGATCCATGTTTTTTTTTCCTCCGGTTATGTGGAATGCCTGGAAATGTAATTTTAGATGGGATCTGCAGAAGGATTCTTGTTAGATGATCAGTTGAGGTGCAAGATGAGATATGGTGCCATCATACTGTGGAGGGAGAAATGATAGGGAAACGAATGATGCCAAAGGTTAATTTTTACTAACTCTCAATTATATTTGTTATCTTGATTTCAAATTTTTAATCCATTGACATGGGATAAAATACTCAGCCATTATATAAAATCAAAGCAGATATTTTAATTCACAAGAAGTTTGGCTCAGCTGAGATTCAGAAGCAAGTTTATTCTTCTTTCCTGGAGAGACAGGTGTGTGAAATTCAGATTAATTATGCTAGCTGATGCCTGGAGGGGACCATTTCTGATCTAATATCTGGAAGCATTTCTATTATAAAAGGCTACTGCTTCTTAGGACTGATTACTTGGCAATAAAGTAGAGGGTAGAAAGTCAAAAGAGTGACAAAAAGATGATACACAATGCAGGAATATAGTCACTAAATATTCAGTTTTGCAGATATTTAGAATTCCACATTATATAATACATGGATAATGCAGAATTATGAATTAAAAGAAACTGATAGAAAATTCTCCTTACTGAACTATCAAAAAATATTAGGCACATTCCCACCATTGATCCCTTCTCCTGACCTCTCTGGGAATTAGAACATTTACTTGCCCTAAAAGAAGAAAAAGATTGAGATGGAAAATAAGTGAAAAGGGTAGCAATACTGAGCATTCTTAAATATAAGCCAAAAGCTTCTTTGATGAGAGAGAATAGATATTTGTACCTGATCAGACAGACACATTAGGTTCATAGGTACATACAAGTACCTATTCTCTGTCATCAAGGAAGCTTCTGAGAGAGAGAGAGGGAGGAAACATATTTTACAATACACCAAGGCAACTGGCATGAACTAGACCTTCCAGGCACACTTGTCTACACTGGCCATGTCTGAGACATTTGTGCTCCTAATTGGTGTGATTCCAGATCTTGCATTTTCTGGAAACATGAGAATGAAGGGCCCCTTGCACCTAGGAATGAATGCTTCTGGCTATATTAAACAGGTATTGCTTTCATCTTGCCATCAATCAAGACAAGGCTTAGGAGACCTATCAAATCAGAAGTTGGTGGAGATTCTTCTCTCTCCTCAAAGACACTTTGCTTTCCTCAAGGAAAGTGCTACTTTGCAGTAGCACTACAGACTAAGATTGAAAATTGTTCTTTAATGGATGTTCTTTAATGGACGGATAAAAATTATTCTTTAATAAGAACCAATTAAAGCAATATCATCAATAAAAGCAGTATAGACGTATACATATAGAGATAAGGATGGTCTTGAAAAGATATAAAGGCAGATACAATTAATAGCTAAAAGTAAAATAATGTTTTAAATTCCACAAATCAAGTTTTTAATTATATTTCTCTTTTGGAAGATAGCCATTTAAAACCTTGCAAATACCCTACACTTTAATTTTAATAATGAATATTTAAATACGTTCTCAATTTTGCTTCCCTGAACACAGAAATTTTTTTAAACTTGTGAAATTCGGATATTGCATGGTTATCTTAGTGTGTTAATGAAATAGGCAATCTTAATTAACATGTTTTTCTAAATGGGGCAAAGGGATAATTAATGCATTAGTATTCTTCTCTCTCTTTACCTCCTGGGTGGATTTTAGCTAAGATGTATGCACATATAGATAATATGGCTTTGAAGTAATTTTCAAAGAACACCACACAAACTATATACATTTTAGTTTAGCTTCCTAATACATTGTTTTTTAACTTCACCAACTCCCCTCACTATTTAACCCATAATCTGAATTCATGACCATTTGTATAAGTTTTTTCAGGAAAAGAATTATTCTGAGTAGTTTTAATCTGCTTTTGCTACCATTGGTTTACCTCAATTTATTCTGCTAATCATATCCTGAAATTTAAATGACTTTTATTTTATTTTATTTATTTATTTATTGAGACAGAGCCTCACTCTGTAGCCCAGGCTGGAGTGCAGTGGCACGATCTCAGCTCACTACAACCTCTGCCTCCCAGGTTCAAGTGATTCTCCTGCCTCAGCCTCACAAATAGCTGGGGTTATAGGCGCCTGCCACTACACCCGGCTAATTTCTTGTATTTTTAGTAGAGATGGGGTTTCACCATGGTGGCCAGACTGGTCTTGAACTCCTGACTTCAGGTGATCCACCCACCTTGGCATCCCAAAGTTCTGGGATTATGGGTGTGAGCCACTGTGCCCTGCCTGACTTGATTTCTGTTATGTAGAAAATGCTAGCCACTCTTATCAAATAAGTTATTTGATGCAAAGAAAATGAAGCTCAAAACTTAGGGAACATAGAACTTTAAAAAGGTAAGGCGAAACTAGTCTGTAATGAGAAGAAACTTGTTTATTGCAATAAAATTTTATCTTTTTTTTTCTTTTTTTTAAATTTTATTATTATTATACTTGAAGTTTTAGGGTACATGTACACGACATGCAGGTTTGTTACATATGTATACATGTGCCATGCTGGTATGCTGCACTCACTAACTCGTCATTTAGCATTAGGTATATCTCCTAATGCTATCCCTCCCCCCTCCCCCCACCCCACAACAGTCCCCGGTGTGTGATGTTCCCCTTCCTGTGTCCATGTGCAACAGCAATAGACTGGATCAAGAAAATGTGGCACATATACACCATGGAATACTATGCAGCCATAAAAAATGATGAGTTCATGTCCTTTGTAGGGACATGGATGAAGCTGGAAACCATCATTCTCAGCAAACTATCGCAAGGACAGAAAACCAAACACCGCGTGTTCTCACTCATAGGTGGGAAATGAAAAATGAAATTTTATCTTTTTTAAAAAAAGAGATATTAGTGACACCGAATTCTTTCAAAAGTCTTTTCTTTGCAAATGTTGCAAGTTTCAAATGATTGATGAGTTGATAATTTTCACATCCACTAGAATTCATCATATTAAGTTAATGCATTTTAGTTAGAAGAATTTAAATTTCTGTGCTTAATACAGTTATTCCTGATATTTATAAAATTAGTCTTTAGTTGACATTTTTATAAATAATTTTTTTCTTTGTGTTTTCGGAGTGTGTATACAATACATCTACTGCTTTTTCAAAAAAGAATTGTATTATTGAGGATTCAGAAAATGTTAGTAGGCCAGCATTACTTCTCAGAAAGAACATTAGAGCAGTTGCACTTAGCTGAGTAGAGAGTTTAGCCTATCATATATATGTTAGCCTATCATACATGTATCATATATATCATATATATGATAAGCTAACATATGATATATAATCTATGATATCTCTATATTATATAGAGAGATATGTGTGTATAGGTATATATGCATGTATATGTGTATATATACACATATATGTGTGTGTGTGTGTGTGTGTGTGTATATATGTATATCAGGATGCTAGCCTGCTTTTTTTTGAGAGAGCTCTCCTTCAGCCTGAGCCAGTAATGCAGCAGGAGAGACTAAGGAAGTGGTATCCTCAGTAAAACAAACAACTCTTTTATTTTCTATTCTTAAGAGAGTTGGAAATCTAAGTTATGTTTCAGTTCTTTCTCACTCTATCTTTCTGTTTTCTGGAGGACGGTTGTGTTAGGACTAGGGAGACAATATAACTTACCTTTCAATACACCAAGGCAACTGGCATAAACCAGGAGAGTTCCAGAAAAACAGGGATCTGTGATTGTAATATCACAGATTGTAATATCAATGACTGACTTAAGATGAAATCCAACTACATCTTATCATAAGACAGATTACTTTTATTCACAAATATTCTCTCTTCTGGCTGTGTTTCTGGCATTTTCCAATTTGTAAGATTAGCTGACTTTATGTTTACTTCAGGACAGCCAGCCAATATGGCCCATAGATTTATAAGTATTAGCTTGGAGCTCACAGGTGTCTTGTTTGGTAATAATAAGAAATATTTATGACCTTTTCTGTCAAATGTGGCAAGTTATTACCTGTAAATTGCCAGATGCATTGTTTAAAGTTTCCAGATGGATCAATGCTCAGCTGCTGTTAGTATAATTTTGTGGTATGGGCTGTCCTATCATTCCTGAAAAATATTCTCTTCCAGGTGGCAATTTCTTTTCTTATTCTCAAATTACAGAAACATTTGAAGCAAGCCAACGAATGGCTTATTATAACAGTATCATTGCAGTACTAAAGGACTAATGTGAAGAAAATGCCTCACATGCCTTTGCCATTGGACCCATATTTTGCTGTACACAGTGAATTAGCTAGGTGAAAAGGTGGGGTTAAAAACTGCATTCTATTAATTTTTGTCACCATGGGGCACTGCAAAATTGAATGCTGCCATTGAACATTATTGCTTTAGGCTGGTTCCTTCTCATTCTTTGTGTCTCAGCACAAGTAGCAGAGATAGCCTCCCTGAGCACACTCTCTAATGTAGCCTCTGTCATGTAATCTCTGAAAATACGCATCACCATTTAATTTCATGTATTTAGTTTAATTGCATATCATTTCGTAAAGCAACTTAGGCCACACTAAAGGCAAAGGGAGAGGTTGGAAGTGAGGTCTGGGAACCTGTTTGTTGAGATTGTGAAATATAGTAGAAGATCAATAGCATGTGTAACATGAATAACTAAATGAGTGAATGACTGAATCAATGTGATGTTTTTCAGAAAGTCAAGGACTTGCTTACTTGAGACATTTCAGTTTTCATTGTGATAGGCTTGCCATGATAACTTTATATATTATTTTTCTATTTGATTCTATCCTTCCCCTTTTATTACACATATATATCTTATATGTTATTTTATTACATATATATTATATATATATTATTTTATTACATACATGTATATATATCTTATATATTAAGATTCCGAAATGTGGAAACTTTCAAAGCTGTAATCAGAATCATCTCTCAAATATTTGGTAACCAGAGAAGCCAAACATCCAAACTGTAGCCACTCCCATGGTCCACATGGAAGAGAGCCTGCTACTACTACTAAGCCAGCCTCCTGGCCACAGCTGACTGGACAGTTGTAACAAGTAGCCCATAACAAAATTCATGCACAGGTTTGCCAGTGGCCTTCATGGTGGCAGAATGCCAAAGCTCTGCTGAAATAAGGAAGATGGTGATTAAATGGAAAATCAGATAGGGAAAATGGATGAGTGGGTTTAAATAGGAAAGTAAAGAGGACCAGTTGATTGGTACTGACAGAAGCAGAGGAAAAGCAATGAAATTCTGCTGCTGAGGGGATGATAAAATAATGTATTCAGCAGAACTTTCAAGGAACCTGGGAACCTATCAGGAGGCATGGTTGTCCTGTAGTTCCTGTTCTTCCTGGGAGGCCCAGATATTTATATTTCACTAGGTTTCTCTGAGACCTGACACATGTGCTCTGGATGTATCCATACAATACATTTTCTATTGTTGAAATAACCTGAATGAGCCTCTGCTTCTCATAAACAGAAGAGTGTTGTGTAATCCTAAATAATATAAAATCTCTCCCCAAGTTATGTTTGACCTAAAAATTATTTCTGCAGCTTACGTATGAAAAATGGCCATCAGACATTATGGGAAATTGGTATATTTTAAACAAAGTTTTGATGTCTTATCATAAGGATGGCTGGAAAGTTACCACTCCATCCTGATTTCATCTTGGAGAAGGAAGAACGCTAATGTCACTTTTTTGGATTCACCCAATGAACTAGTGTAGCAGTTCCCACTGCCCTTGTTTCTTCTGCTGCTGCTGCTTTCTTCTCTGTCTTCTCCTCATCTTCTTCCTCCTCTTTCTCTTCTTCTTCCTCTTCCTGTTCTTCCTACTGTTTTATGATCTCCTCTTCCTCCACTTTCTCCTCCTCCTCTCCCTCTTTGTTCCTCCCTTTCTGATTCTACCCTATCAGAATTCTGATACTATTTGCCTAGCCAATAGTATAAATGTTACTGTGTTATGAATCTCAGGCTACTATTCGTAGCAAGAATTAACCTAGAAGATAATGATGTAAACAAAAAGTTGCACGCAAGTTTCCTTGCAGGATATTTCATACTCAGAAAATAGATTGTATATAATGTGTGTATGTGTTTCATGTATGCCCTTGTACATATTGCCAATAACTAATTCTGAATATTAATTTTAAATGTGGTGAAATAAATTTATTGCCATCTACTTTTTTACTAGAGTACCTTTGGTCTTTGATAATAGGTTTGAAACAGCTTAATGCAATAAACTTGCTTGCAAAAAGAGTCATCTTATATCTAATTTATAGACATACATAAGAAATTACTCTGTAAAGAGGACTACTTCAAAGTCATCAGGTAGCTGCTGCATTTTATCACCATTATATTAACATTATCATGACAAGGTTGAAAACTCAGCACGGGCAAGATTTGCAAGTTACTGTGCAAGTGTGACTCTTAATTATAAGTAACAATTCATTTTGAGGTACATTAGTATGCCTCAAAATAGAATCTAAAACCTTATTTCTATGTAATTATAATTAAATAATTAAAAGGACTCATTTTAAAATTTTATAGAAAAAAAGAATCTCTTAAGGGTTTTATCTTCAGGTTAATTAAAAATGGTTTATTTTATTTCTTGGTTAATTACTGAAATTTAGAATCCATAAATAGACATACTGAAGGAAATATTTTTGTTGTCTATGAAGTTCTAAATCAGTGGTGAATTCATGAAATGTTTGCCCATGTGGTACACAATGAAAGTCATCACATGAAGAGCTTTTTACCCAATTAAAGAGAAAATAAGTCGTTCCTCTTTAATTTACTTTTTTGGGGGAAAAGATACTCATTAAACTTTACTCTTTGTACTATGAGCCATTATTTGTCAGAAAGTTTACAAGTTTCATTTTTCTGCTAGCCTTTTGCTGACCAAACCAATCATTTGCAGTAGCAACCATCAATATAATGGTTGAAATGGGCTCCTTTCCATGTAAGCATTTAACTTTAAAGGCTGAATTGGACTGGCTATGCAGGAGACCTTGCCACTTGGTGTTATTGCATTCAGTTAAGCTAAAAAAAAAAAAAAAAAAAAAAGCCAAAAATCTGTGATTCTATGTTACTTCAATGTAGACATTGTCCATTCTTTTTAAAACAAAGTTTTTGTACCTCTTCTGCCCCTGACAAGAACTACTCATTTGCAAATCCATGCCAGGATTGCATAATAAACAACCATAGGAGTCTGTCTCTGAATTCTTCCAGATTAGCCCATATACATCCATTCTATACTTCCTTTGCCACCTACACTCTCTATAGAAAACAAGTGATCTTTTAGAAAATATAGATCAGATATCACCAATTGCTTTAAAGACTGTAATGATTTCTTATTAAAATTAGAATGAAACACAACATCTTTATATGACATACAAGGCCCTAAACAATGTACCCCTGCTTATTTCTTCAGCCTCATCTTCTACTAATCTTCTTGACATTCATGCAGTGGGCTGTAGCCACAGTAGCTGCCACTTGAACTCACTGAGCATTTTCCACCTCAAAGTACTTGTTTTTTTGTTACTTTTACCTAATAGCCACTTTCAAATCTTTGCTTTGCTGGCTCCGTCTTATCACTGAGGGCTTGATTCAAATGTTACTTTTTAAAGGCATGTTTTAAAATCTACACTAGACATCATTTTTAATGGTGACAACTTGGATTCTTTCCCCCTGTGACTGGGAATGGCCCCAGTTTGTTCCCTATGATGACTTCTATTCAGCATGGCACTGCAGGTACCAACCCATTAAATGAAACAAAACAAAAGTCATTCCTTTTGTTGTCACTTATCAGCACTGAAATGGATGATAATAATATAATATTACTCATGGACTATGCAATTCTGGGCAGGAAAAATCTAAAATAATGTAAGGATGTATTACTGAAATAAAAAGGAATTTTCCAGCAACACTAATATACATGGCCAAAATGTAATAGTCAAGTGCACTTCAAACTTCAGGTGAAATAAATGGATGTCTCCCAATCCTTGATTTTAGCCCAGTGAGACTGATTTTAGACTTCTGACCACAAGAATTGTAAAAAAATAAATTGGTGTTGTTTTAAGCCAAAGATTTGGTGGTACTTTTTTGTGACAGAAACAAAAGAAAGCTAATACAGCCACCTGAAATATTTTGTTTAAAAAGTTACTTTTTCAGAAAGGACTCCTCTGCATTCCTCATCTGAACCCAAATTGTCTTACTAACTTGTTTAATTTTCTTTATTGCATATATTGTTATTTCCCTATCTCTATTCTTTCTGTTTTCGTTGATTTCTTTATTGGTTTCCCCAGTCCCCATAAGAATATACAGTCCTTAAGGGCAAAAACTGATTAGTGTTGAATGCATGAATTGTCTCATCCTTTGAATTTTTTACAATTCTTGATGTCCATTTGATTTTATATCTCATACCATTATTACTCCTTCAGGTGCCTTTCTTGGCAGCCCAGTTTGGTCTTGTTTTCTGTGTATCTGACTTTGACATCTCTTTAGTTCATAAGCTCAGCACAGTATAACCCAGTCAAGGATAACTGTATCCTTGGGGGATGCTTTAGTGGCCTGGAAACCTGAACAGAAGGGTGCAATTTCTGCATAATTTCCACCCAAATGGATAGGGAGAATCAATCTCTTTGTAATTATTTTCAATTGATCAAAAAGAGTAAACTAGGTCACATCAAGGTCAATTTGTTCCCTATGTGGGAAATATGTAGTTTAGAAAGGCTCTACTGGAACCAGTTGATAATAGCTTGCAAGAGCCAATTGTTAAGTATTTAGGAATATGGTGAGTCACTTGTTAAACTTACATGATAGAAGTATTTATACCACAAATTTGGGAGCTGCAACAACTAAGAGCCTTTTCTCCCACCAAATTGTAGGTTATCAGCCCAATACAAAATATATTTTCCATTCAATGACTATTTTCCAGTGATTTTGCATTGATGTGAAGGTGAATTTACTCTTTACCTTGTGAAGAAGGTGATAGGACTTCTATTTTGTTGAGAACATGTACGCACCCTAAAATTTGACCTGTTACCTTCCCAAAGTTCAGAACACTCATGATTCATACTTGAAAACATCTAAACATTCTTATACAGGTAAAGTACGGAAGGAGGGGAAGCAAAGTTTAGCTCTTCTGTTAGTCATACAGAACTGCTGTTTGATGCTTTAAGAACCCTGCATTGAAATGAAGGATTGGAGCAGGGCAATAATCATGTAAGTTCAGGAGGCATACAACTTTAGCTATCAAGTCTTCTTGCTTAAAAAAATAGGATCAGCAGTGCTCTGTTAATCTCCCATAATAACTAACCTCTTGGCATTTTAATAAATCTGAGCTTATGGTTTACTCAGGTAGAAAATGTCTTTGTTCATTCAGTGTTCATATACAGTGGTAACAGCAGTGTTCAGTGTTCAGTGTTTGTCATAGTGCAAAACTACCATGGGAAGAGCTGAAGTTTCACACATCTGCTAAGAGAGACAGCTATGAGCTTCAGGGGAGTCTTAAAGCCCAGTGTTCCCACGGTAAATAATGAATCAAGGCCAGCTGGCATGCCATTTTCAGCGTTTCTCCTTTTCTCAAAACTAGAGCCTCATGAATTCCAATTGCAAGTAAGGACAGCAATAGTCTCAGAATATCCATTCCTCATTTTCTGTATGAGGCATTGAAAAAGCTTTAGTCCAGCACACGGGCTCCAGACCAGTTGCAACTGTAACATAGCATGTCAGTGCAAATGTTTGGGGATCTAACTATTATTGAGTCTACAATCTGAGAAAGTACCCAGCTAGACAGCAGCTTCAGAAGTTGGTTGTTGCTTTTGCCAAATTTCCTCTCACCAATGACTCTAACCACTGATTTTTATAGAGGGATGTAACTTATTTCACCCAAGAAGATATATGCTAGCAAAGATCAAAGCCTAAAGCACAGTGATTCTGGTAATGAGTGATTGGCTCTGAGGAGTAATTACTACTCCAAGTGTGGAGATTTGTCCTCCCCACTCAAACATACAATCCACATGTAAGGGACCTATGATAGCTCATTTGCTTACCCTTGTACTCATTGCACCTCACAATCCTTATAATATACTAGGTAACCCAAAAACTCAGCTGCATACATGAACAAATGAATTTCTCAAAAAGAGAAGGGAGACTGTCATTTCCTTTGGCACTGACTCAGATATAAAAGTGAAAGTTAATCTTATTGGGGTCATTAGGATGTGAAGATGTATCTGATTGTTAACCTAGAAGTTTCTTCCTTCTAATGTAGGGAGATAAACTGAAATGTGCTCACCTTCTTGCACTGCAGCCTGGGCAATCATGGACCTGTCTTCCACCCTGCAGTAATCTTTGCTCACAAAGGTAGGAGATTTCCAGAGGACCCATGATGAACTGAAAATAGGAAGAAATGACTATTGAATTAAAAGTATGGGAAAAATGGTATAACCTCCTCAGCCCCAATAGGAGTTAGGGCCTTAGTACTACTCAGGGAAGACTCAATTTTAACAACTAGAACCTGCAAATTAGTTTTTCACTGGCTTGGGCCAAAGAATCCAGCACAGGTGAAGAAAATGGAGCTGCTTTTGGTTCTGCCTCTGTCATTCACTAAGCCATGCAAAATTAGTTACTCATATAATTTATTGGGTTATCACTTGGCTCATCTTGAGATCCCAATATTTGTTAAAGAGATTAAAAAGGAAAAATATTTTAAAATAACTAATTTATAAATTTTAAGATTAATTTATTTGTACAACAATTACTTATGGAGTATAAAATTGCATATATTTGAGTTCTTTGTAGAAAATTTACAAGAAAAAAACAAACAACCCCATAAAAAAGTGGGCAAAGAATATGAACAGACACTTCTCAAAAGAAGACATTTATACAGCCAACAGACACATGAAAAACTGCTCATCATCACTGGCCATCAGAGAAATGCAAATCAAAACCACAATGAGATACCATCTCACACAAGTTAGAATGGCGATCATTTAAAAGTCAGGAAACAACAGGTGCTGGAGAGGATGTGGAGAAATAGGAATGCTTTTACACTGTTGGTGGGACCGTAAACTAGTTCAACCATTGTGGAAGACAGTGTGGCGATTCCTCAAGGATCTAGAACTAGAAATACCATTTGACCCAGCCATCCCATTACTGGGTATGTACACAAAGGATTATAAATCATGCTGTTATAAAGACAAATGCACACATATGTTTATTGCGGCACTATTCGCAATAGCAAAGACTTGGAACCAACCCAAATGTCCATCAATGATAGACTGGATTAAGAAAATGTGACACATGTACACCATGGAATACTATGCAGCCATAAAAAGGGTTCGTTCATGTCCTTTGTAGGGACATGGATGAAGCTGGAAACCATCATTCTCAGCAAACTATCGCAAGGACAAAAAACCAAACACTGCATGTTCTCACTCATAGGTGGGAATTGAACAATGAGAACACTTGGACACAGGAAGGGGTACATCACACACCAGGGCCTGTTTTGGGGTGGGGGGAGTGGGGAAGGATAGCATTAGGAGATATACCTAATGTAAATGACGAGTTAATGGGTGCAGCACACCAGCATGGCACATGTATACATATGTAACAAACCTGCACGTTATGCACATGTACCCTAGAACTTAAAGTATAATAATTTTAAAAATTGCATATATTTGCAAATGATATTGCCACACATAATTGTATTGTACTCATGCATATTTTGTGATGTTGTAGCAATGCTATTATTACTATTGTTACTGTGAAGTATAATGGAACATCATAACATTCTCACCTCTAGGTAGACAGAGTTACTTTCCCATCTGAGGCTAATTATATTATATACAACTTATAGCTGGCCTCAGCCTGGGTAATAGGAGATGGAAGGAGTTAAAAGTAAAAAGTAATGAGGGGAAATGTTTTTTTACTTTTCTTATCAGATTTATTGTCCTTTTGTATCTCAGTGCTATTGAAATCACTAGAAATGATAGAAATATCACAATTGAAGAGAGACATTTATCTATCAACGTAAATGTCATTCAACAATTCAGGCTTTCCATTTGGGGCCTAAAAGGCAGTAAAATTATCCACACACTGGGGAGTTGAGAGAATCTATTTTAATTGTGTCTCTAACAGTTCTAAAAGAAAATTAAGTAGAAAACGGTGACCAGAGCATACAAAATCCTATGCCAGATTGTGCCACAAATCCCCTTGGCTTTTCTCTAACGTAAAGCAATCACTTTCTACTCTGCATGTGCTTGATCACTTAATTACTTGTGCTTCAATTGAATGTAAAAAATGTAATGCATAATATCATCAAGAACACGTAAGAATTTTCACAAGGCCCCCACTGACTTCTTATCTGAAAACTGGACCCTGCTCTCTTGTTTTTTTGTTTATTTATTTTTAGTGTTTTTGTTTTGTTTTGCTTATACCTAAAATAAAATTTTTTTTAAAACTTGCATAAATTTAGGAGTACAAGTGGAATTTTGTTACATGGATACATTGCATAGCGGCAAAGTCTGGGCTTTTAGTGTAACCATCACTCAAATAATGTACATTGAACCTAGAGTGTAATTTCTCATCTCTTACTCCTTCCCAATCTCCCACACTTCTGAGTCTACAAGGTCTGTTATTCCCCACTCTGCGTCCATGTGCACACATTATTTAGCTCCTGTTTATAAGCGAGAACATGTGGTATTTGACTTACTATTTCTGAGTAATTTCACTTAATGGCCTCCAGTTCCATCTATGTTGCTGCAAAAGACATGACTTTATTCTTTTTTATGGCTGAGTGGTATTCCATGGTATATACATATATTATATGTATGTATATATATGTATATACATATATTATATGTATGTATATATGTATATACACATATTATATGTATGTATATATATGTATATACACATATTATATGTATGTATATATGTATATACATATATTATATGTATGTATATATGTATATACATATATTATATGTATATACATATATTATATGTATGTATATATGTATATACATATAATATATGTATGTACATATATTTTATGTATGTATATATGTATATACATATATGTATGTATATACTGTATGTATATATGTATATACATATATGTATGTATATACTGTATGTATATATGTATATACATATATGTATGTATATACTGTATGTATATATGTATATACATATATGTATGTATATACTGTATGTATATATGTATATACATATATGTATGTATATACTGTATGTATATATGTATATACATATATGTATGTATATACTGTATGTATATATGTATATACATATATGTATGTATATACTGTATGTATATATGTATATACATATATGTATGTATATACTGTATGTATATATGTATATACATATATGTATGTATATACTGTATGTATATATGTATATACATATATGTATGTATATACTGTATGTATATATGTATATACATATATGTATGTATATACTGTATGTATATATGTATATACATATATGTATGTATATACTGTATGTATATATGTATATACATATATGTATGTATATATGTATATACATATATGTATGTATATATGTATATACATATATGTATGTCTATATGTATATACATATATGTATGTCTATATGTATATACATATATGTATGTCTATATGTATATACATATATGTATGTCTATATGTATATACATATATGTATGTATATATGTATATACATATATGTATGTATATACTGTATGTATATATGTATATACATATATGTCTGTATATACTGTATGTATATATGTATATACATATATGTCTGTATATACTGTATGTATATATGTATATACATATATGTCTGTATATACTGTATGTATATATGTATATACATATATGTCTGTATATACTGTATGTATATATGTATATACATATATGTATGTATATACTGTATGTATATATGTATATACATATATGTATGTACATACATATCTGTATATACATATATACATACATATCTGTATATACATATATACATATATACATACATATCTGTATATACATATATACATACAGTATATACATACATATATGTATATACATATATACATACATATATGTATATACATATATACATACAGTATATACATACATATATGTATATACATATATACTGTATGTATATATGTATATACATATATGTATGTATATACTGTATGTATATATGTATATACATATATGTATGTATATATGTATATACATATATGTATGTATATATGTATATACATATATGTATGTATATACTGTATGTATATATGTATATACAGATATGTATGTATATATGTATATATGTATATACAGATATGTATGTATATATGTATATACAGATATGCATGTATATATGTATATACAGATATGCATGTATATATGTATATACAGATATGCATGTATATATGTATATACAGATATGCATGTATATATGTATATACAGATATGCATGTATATATGTATATACAGATATGCATGTATATATGTATATACATATATTATATGCGTGTATATATGTATAAACATATATTATATGCGTGTATATATGTATATACATATATTATATGCGTGTATATATGTATATACATATATTGTATGCGTGTATATACGTATATTATATGCATGTATATACGTATATTATATGCATGTATATACGTATATACGTATATTATATGCATGTATATACGTATATACATATATTATATGCATGTATATACGTATATACGTATATTATATGCATGTATATACGTATATACGTATATTATATGCATGTATAATACGTATATACCTATATTATATGCATGTATAATAGGTAATATACCTATATTATATGCATGTATATACGTAATATATACATATATATTACATATATACGTATATACGTATATTATGTGTATATATGAAAGATTTTTTTTATGCAGTCATCCATTGATAAACACTTAGGTTGATTTCCATATCTTTGCTATTGTGAATAGTACTACAATAAACAAATGAGTTCAGTTATATTTTTGATATAATGATCTCTTTTCCTTTCAGGTAGATACCCAGTAGTGGGATCTCTTGAACTACCAGTAGTGGTAGTTCTTTGAGAAATCTTTATGCTGTTCTCCATAGTGTTGTACTAATTCATATTCTCATCAAGAATATGTGTTCCCTTTTCTCTATGTCTTTGCCAACATCTGTTATTTTTTGACGTTTTGTTAATAGCCATTCTGACTGGTGTAAGATATCACATTGTGGATTTAATTTGCATTTCTCTCATGATTAGTGATGTTGAGCATTTTGTCATATGCTTCTTGGCCATTTGTATGTTTTCATTTGAAAAATGTCTGTTCTTGTCCTTTGCCCATTTTTTAATGGGGTTTTCACTGTTATTGTTGTTGAGTTGTTTCAGCTTCTTATAGATTCTGGATATTAGTTCCTTGTCAGATGCATAGTTTCCAAATATTTTCTTCCATTCTGCAGGTTGTCTGTTTGCTCTGTTGATAATTTCTTTTGCTGTGCAGAAATTTTCTAGTTTAATTAAGTCCCATTTGTCTACTTTTGTTTTTATTGCATTTGCTTTTGAGGTCTTAGTCATGAATTCTTTGCTTTTTTGGGACATGAACCATGGCTTATTTTCAAGCCTAAAAGTATAACAAATATGTTTTTAAAAAAACATTTGGATGACTTCTATGGACTTAGGTGTCTGCCTTTCAGTCATGCCTTATTTCTTTAGAATAAAACAGCAGACAAATAATTCTTAAACTGGTCTGCCATAATTTTACACCAAAGAGTTGCTCATTGGTTGTCTAAGGAAAATAGAATATGTATCTCAATAGTTGATCATTAGCATATGCTGGCAAAGGTGAACTAATACATTTCAGTGTTTCAAGGGCTATCTTAGAAGAAAGCACATCTGTATTCTTCAGGTATGTTTTATATACTTTGAAATACACAGACATGTTTACCTTGGGGCTGCTTTTATTTATCGTGTCAATAACCAGCTTTTCAGAAAGCCCTAACCTCTTGATAATTGTTCTTAGGACCAGAAATAATTCCATGTAGGTCAGAAGTTAATCTCTCTCTCTCTCTGTCTCTCTCTCTCTCCCCCCCTCCAAAAACAAAAAACAAACAAACAAAAAAGCACCACACCCTGTTTTGGGGACCTGCAGTATAACCTCAAAGACATTTTAACCCAAGAGTACTCTTCAAAATGGGCTTAACATACACAAATTAGTAAATTAAAGAGATGAGCTTAGAATAACATTCTTACTTCCTGTGTGAGTTCCACCTGTCTCAAAAGAAATATCATTAGAAGATATGGACTCGGGCTGAAGGACAAGGTCTTTTAAGAGAGTCGGAAATCTGTATGAAATAGTCTTTAGTCGATATAATATTTTCTCTTCCCTATTCTCCACCTCATTTTTTCTTCTCACCACACCATTGATTTTAGTTCTTGTGAAAAGTAAACAAAAAATATAAGGAATGACAGGAATTCAATCCATAATTGAGGCTGTGGATTTATTAGAGGGTGGAGATCAGCCACCTGTCACATCCTGGTTTCAGAGCAGCCTAGAAATTGATTCCTCTGTAGCATGTTAGACAGACACAATATTTTGAGCCAAAGTTTATTTAAAATTCTTTACTTTGCATTTCTTGCTTGTTTTCTGGTTTATTTTATACTTTTTTACTAGATACACCTTCTGCTTTCTCTCCACTGATCCTTTATCTCTCTATCACTCCTTATTCTTCTCTTACTCCTATCCACATTTTCTATACACATAGTGACCTGTTCAATTATTAATAGGATCTACCAAGTTAAAAAGCAGCAGGAAGAATAATCAAAGTTCAAGCAATCCATACATGGCACATCTCAGATTTTACTCTAGGAATCCTTAAATGCTGCACAAGTTTTTTAAAAAGATTATCTGTAAAAATTAGGATTCTTAATAAAGTCACTTGAAGATCTAAGGAATTCATGAACACCATGTGTATGTTCTATATGCACATTTTATTTATCTTTAAAATTTGATATATACGTCAAAAATAAAAATGATTACCCAAAGCTTAACAAATGAATACAACCAACATTGAAAGGAGAAACATTAATAGGTGAGTATACAGAAATATTTTACATGAGCCTTGGCAACATATTAAGACCCCATCTTTGCCAAAAAAAAAAAAAATTAACCACATATGATGGCATCTGCCTGTAGTCTCAGCTACTTTGGACACTGAGCCAGGAGGATTACTTGAGCCCAAAAGCACAAGGGTGCAGTGAGCTATCATCACACCACTGCACTCCAGCCTGGGTGACAGATCAAGACCCCATCTCTCTATATAAATATTTATTACATATATTCATATAATATACTTACATATAATATGACCTTATATATTATACAAAACATGGCATACATATAAACTTTATATATATATATATATGGAATATATATAAAGCAGGCCATGTTATATATCATGGAACTGATGGAACAATTTCATCAGTCTCACTTTATAAGAATCTAAGCACACAAACCATCCTAATTGATACTGTGAACACAGCCATCTTTAAATCAATATCATTTTCAAATGTTTATTTCTTTATTTTACTAAAGTGTAGGAATAATTCATAACTCTGGAGTTTTGGGGTATTCCTCATTTTCTTGTCACTTGAAATAGAGGAGGCAATCTTGTTTCCTTCTATTATGTTTTAATTTACAACTGTTTTTTCGTTAGGCTTATTGATGTGGCCTAATTTCTGACCCCAAGGGATCATGGTGACATGACTACAGCTTTTTCTTTCTGAATCTGGGAATTTTTCAACACTAAAGGGAAATGTGTCGTTCTGCAACAATGAGAAAAATCAATATAGGATAAAGTGTCATATTACAATGTTAATTTAATATATAACATTTAGTAGCCTCGAAAACTTGTTGCTCAGATTAAAGTGGCAAGATAAGTTATTAAGTCATGAGAGTTGTTGAACATATGTATACAAGCAAAGCCTTAGGGGAAGGTTAGACTATTTTGGAAGTTTCAATAAATGATCTCTTCCTTGTCTAGTCATGACTGCAGTTTAAAAAAAAAAAAAACAATTTATCACAATCATCAAGTAACATGTGCAGTAAGAAAATGTGACTCTGATGTCCTCTCTTTGTAAAGGACTATTGCGTATGGGCTCCACTGGCATACGTTCTTCAGTATTCAGTGCTGAAGGCTTCTTTACTTCTCTATCTTAAAACGGAGCCACCATCATTTCCAGCTCCCAGCTAAATCCATTCTTTCCTTTTTTCTACTGTATCGACTCCCAGCAAGTAAGCAGAGACTCTCAGAAAAGTGTGTAATCTACTCAAAGAATAACACATTTGGAATAGAAGGTCATCTTACTGGATCATACATGGGTCAGTAAAGCCACTAAAAGTAGGGTGCAGACCTGACTGAGTCTGTAAAGAATATCTAATTCTTCGCAGCAATCTAATGCCCCCTTGTTCAGATCAGTAGCTTCCCCGTGACCTCTTTGCCTGAACTGTCAGATGCTGCTTTAAATGACTAACTCCCTCTGAAGGCTTTGAGAATGCTGTCTTTCTTCTATGCTTAAAAAAGAAGAAAAACAATAACAAAAAATCTTTGTCATATGGCTTTGAAATATCACCCACCTCACCTATACTCTGATTTATTTCTAGGGTCTGTGTGTTCTCCGCTTTGTCGACCTCAAATACAGCCCTATGGTTAAGTCTGTGGTCTTTGATGAATAATGATTATGGAAAATTGCTAGAATTCACCCTTGTGCTGAACCTTAGACTAGCAAAGTCTAATTTTCACTTCTAACTATTATAGTTCCCCCTGGTACAATTTTGCTCTCGAGATTCTCTAAACTTTAGAAGGTCATCCTAAGGCCAAGCGACTACATGATTACACAAAGTGGAGCAATAATCAACTATTTGCTCTAACCTCTTCACTGAATTACTCCTTTTATCTTCAAATCCTATCAGATTGAGAGCTTACAAATCCTCCCTGGACTTGTAGACTAAACTTTTTTGATCAACCCCTCCGTTCCCAAGATTTTTTTCCATTTTCTTTTCTGAGAAAACCCTTCACTTAGTAAAACTTCCAGCTTTGTTGCACCTCCTTTTTTAAAAACAGAAATAAATATTATAGCATACTTTCCCAAGGCTCCCTTCTTCCTTTATATAGATCCTACTTCTATGTTCACCCACCTGTCTTTGTCCTTTAGCAATTGATAACAGTCATGTTATTCTCATCTTTACTTAAAATCACTAGTCAGCACTTGCCTAGTTTATTTCAGTTTATTTTCTTAGAGTCCCTTTCTATCTTTGTTACACAATTATAATTGTTCTTCTGCTTCTAATGTAGAATCCAGTATCCCCAAATTTTATTTTATATGAATATTGACCCAAAATCTCCAGGTCACCTTTTCTGAAGGTGAGAATTTCCCCTTCATCAAGAAATGAAAACATTATTTTTTTCTCTTTTTTTGTCTTTTTCTTATTCCATTGTCAGTAACTCCTCTGTCACTTGTAATAAGAACTTGCAGCAATATCATGACTTTTTTTTAACACCATCTTTTCTTGTCCCCTTCTCCATGCTTCCTCCCTTCATAAACATACTCAGGCTCAAGCACACATGCACAAGTCTATAGACAAGATGTCATACATTTAGTTTATTTTTATTTTAGTGCCGATTCATGCAAATGAGGAAAAGATCTGGAAGAAGTAAACATGGAAAAGTAGAGTGAGCAATCCTAAGTGCTGGAACTGGGAATTGAGTCTAAAAAGGAACAATAGAGAGGGAAACTTGACAGAGATGCAACAGAGAAAGACTGGTTACTTGTTTGTAAACAATTTTAAATAATAGAAGCTAAAGTTGTATTTAAAAAAAACTACAATATAATTTTTAATGTACTAACATCAATAGACCATCATGACTTGGTCTTCTCCTGTGAGAAAGCTGATGCACAAGTTTCCCATATCCCAACATAGGCAATTTTTAAAGATTGATCATATATCTGTTTTCACACACACACACACACACACAGACACACACACAAATTTTTTCTTTTTCTTTTCTTTTCTTTTTCTTTTTTTTTTTTTTTTTTGAGACGGAGTTTCGCTTTTCTTGCCCAGCTGGAGTGCAATGGCGTGCGATTCTCCGCCTCCCGGGTTCAAGCGATTCTCCTGCCTCAGCCTCCCGAGTAGCTGGGATTACAGGCATGCTCCATCACGCCCGGCTAATTTTGTATTTTTAGTAGAGGTGAGGTTTCTCCATGTTGGTCAGGCTGGTCTCAAACTCCTGACCTCAGGTGATCCACCTGCCTCGGCCTCCCAAAGTGCTGGCATTATAGGCGTGAGCCACTGTGCCTGGCCCACAGAAAATAGGAACTAGAAAATAGCAATGCATTTCACTATCACACTTTTATGTATTTTAATGGTTCAAGCGTCTTTACTTTGTATTACCTCCTACTTATTAAAATCATTTACTGGAAAACCTCTTTTTTTTCACACTAGGAGTCTATTTTCCTTGAAGCTAAACAAATGTGTTTAATTCACTTGAATACCATCAAATGGGGATCTCCTAAATACTGGAGCTAGGAAAAACTTAACAAAAAAAATGGATTACAATTTTGTGTATTGTTACTATCGTAATTGCCATCCAAATTGTAAAAAAAATTCAGCATCTAAAGAAATTTCTTCATTTACTTTACCATATATTAATCTTTTATTCATTTTTAAGCCTTTCTATCAACCTGCATCTTCATATCTATTATTTCTTTCCAGCCTGTGATTCTTCATTTTTCCTCTGACCAGTTTGTCTTCCTTTTCTCAATCCTATCATTCTGTATTCTTAACTTTTCACAAGTCCCAGTGCCTGAGATAGAATCTGTTATGTGGTTAAAGCAAAAAAAAAAAATCAGTATCATTGTTAAAGAAAATCCCACTAACACAATGTTACCGGTTTGACATTTTTAATCTGTTGGATACTCCCTGAAATTAGCATTCAGGGTACTGTGTAATTTAGTAATTTCTTTTTCTTTCTTCTGTCTTCTATTTTTTTGATGTGATCATATTTAAAGTTACAAACATGTAGCACTAAAAGACCTGATAAATGTAAATACTGTTGAATTAAAAGACGATATATGCTATTTATAGTGAGAATATGGAATATACCAAAAAAAGTAATGGCAAGAAATGAAAGTTTCAAAGGCAAAGCAATATCGAATTAGAAAAGGATTTTTTTGGCATAAAGTAATTCATTCGTACATGACAAATTACGCTATTTATTGAGATTGGCTTCCATTTCATCTTTGACTTAATTCTGCATCCAAGAAATTTAGCATCGCCAGCCCCAGTCCTCTAATACAATTGCTAGTGTAAATCACCAAGAAATAAAACACACTTTCTTGAAGAAAATCTACCACAAATATACAGCTATGTGTTGTAATTGACAAGAAGAGATAAAGAAAAGGCATATTTTCCTATTGAATTGCATTGCTGTACTGAAGATATTTTGACTGTGCCTAGTTAAATCAGGAGTAGCAGAAGACTAAAAACCTAACATGTTATCTCATATTATTACTCTTGATTCTCTGATGGGAAAAGAGAACTTCAAAGGTAATGTTTCCTAGGGATGCAAACACTTCTCTAAAGTCTGTTAGTTAATGTGAAAGCAAATATATATATACACCGTCACGTGCCACATAATGTTTCCATCAATGATGAACTGCATATATGATGATGCTCCCATAACACAATGGAGCTAACAGATTTCTGTTGTCTAGTGATATCTTGATGATCCTGACCCTGTGCAGGCCTACGCTTATGTATGTGTGTCTTAGTTACAGCAAACCAATTTAGAAAGTGAAAAGTAATAAAAATTTAAAAAATAAAAATACAAAAAGGTTTATAGAATAAGAAAATATTTTTGTACAGCTGTTCAATGTGTCTGTGTTTTAAGCTTCATTTCAAATGAATCCATAAGTTAAAAAATTAAAGTTTATAAATTAGAAAAGTTACAGTAAGCCATTCATTTATTGTAGAAAATATTTTAAAAATAAATTTAGTGTAGCCTAAGTTTACAGTGTTTATAAATAAGTTTACAGTAATATACAGTAATATCCTAGGCCTTCCCATTCACACTCACTGACTCACCTAGAGCAACTTTAGATCTGCAGTCTCTGTTCCTGGTAAGTGCCCTATACAGGTGTATCATTTTTTATTTTTTCAATCATACTACTACAGTTTTTCTATGTGTAGATACACAAATACTTACAATTATGTTAAAATTGCCTACAGTATTTAATGCAGTAAGATACCATTACAATAGACAGTTGGAAAAGCCTAGCTGCAATAGACAGTATTACTATATAGCCTGGGTGTCTAGTAGACTATACCACATAGGTTTGTGTAAGTACACTCTATGGTGTTCACACAGTGGTGAAATCACCTAACGATATATTTCTCAGAACATAACCATGTTGTTAACCAACACATTGGTATACACACAAACACACACAACATACACAAACACAAGCACATATAGTCATATTGGAAGATTCGTGTAGTGAACTCATATTCACACAACCTAGGTTCTATATTAACATTTTACTAAACTCATGTTATTACATACGTATTCATATATCATCTCCCTTGTCCATCCAATGTAAATTGCAGGCATTAATTTCCCCTAAATATTTCAGTATGCACATAAATAATGAAAGTTCAGTACTTGAAGAATTTTTTTAAAAAATAAAATTGCGGGAGGAGCCAAGATGGCCGAATAGGAACAGCTCCGGTCTACAGCTCCCAGCATGAGCGACGCAGAAGACCGGTGATTTCTGCATTTCCATCTGAGGTACCGGGTTCATCTCACTAGGGAGTGCCAGACAGTGGGCGTAGGTCAGTGGGTGCGCGCACCGTGCGCGAGCCGAAGCAGGGCGAGGCATTGCCTCACTTGGGAAGCGCAGGGGTCAGGGAGTTCCCTTTCTGAGTCAAAGAAAGGGGTGACGGACGGCACCTGGAAAATCGGGTCACTCCCACTCGAATATTGCGCTTTTCCGACGGGCTTAAAAAACGGTGCACCACGAGATTATATCCTGCACCTGGCTCGGAGGGTCCTACGCCCACGGAGTCTCGCTGATCGCTAGCACAGCAGTCTGAGATCAAACTGCAAGAGGACAGCGAGGCTGGGGGAGGGGTGCCCACCATTGCCCAGGCTTGATTAGGTAAACAAAGCAGCCAGGAAGCTCGAACTGGGTGGAGCCCACCACAGCTCAAGGAGGCCTGCCTGCCTTTGTAGGCTCCACCTCTGGGGGCAGGGCACAGACAAACAAAAAGACAGCAGTAACCTCTGCAGACTTAAATGTCCCTGTCTGACAGCTTTGAAGAGAGCAGTGGTTCTCCCAGCACGCAGCTGGGATCTGAGAACGGGCAGACTGCCTCCTCAAGTGGGTCCCTGACCCCTGGCCCCCGAGCAGCCTAACTGGGAGGCACCCGCCAGCAGGGGCACACTGACACCTCACACGGCAGGGTACTCAAACAGACCTGCAGCTGAGGGTCTTCTCTGTTAGAAGGAAAACTAACAAACAGAAAGGACATCCACACCGAAAACCCATCTGTACATCACCATCATCAAAGACCAAAAGTAGATAAAACCACAAAGATGGGGAAAAAACAGAACAGAAAAACTGGAAACTCTAAAAATCAGAGCGCCTCTCCTCCTCCAAAGAAACGCAGTTCCTCACCAGCAACGGAACAAAGCTGGATGGAGAATGACTTTGACGAGCTGAGAGAAGAAGGCTTCAGACGATCAAATTACTCTGATCTACGGGAGGACATTCAAACCAAAGGCAAAGAAGTTGAAAACTTTGAAAAAAATTTAGAAGAATGTATAACTAGAATAACCAATACAGAGAAGTGCTTAAAGGAGCTGATGGAGCTGAAAACCAAGGCTCGAGAACTGCGTGAAGAATGCAGAAGCCTCAGGAGCCGATGCGATCAACTGGAAGAAAGGGTATCAGCGAAGGAAGATGAAATGAATGAAATGAAGCGAGAAGGGAAGTTTAGAGAAAAAAGAATAAAAAGAAATGAGCAAAGCCTCCAAGAAATATGGGACTATGTGAAAAGACCAAATCTACGTCTGATTGGTGTATCTGAAAGTGATGAGGAGAATGGAACCAAGTTGGAAAACACTCTGCAGGATATTATCCAGGAGAACTTCCCCAATCTAGCAAGGCAGGCCAACATTCAGATCAGGAAATACAGAGAACGCCACAAAGATACTCCTCGAGAAGAGCAACTCCAAGACACATAGTTGTCAGATTCACCAAAGTTGAAATGAAGGAAAAAATGTTAACGGCAGCCAGAGAGAAAGGTCGGGTTACCCTCAAAGGGAAGCCCATCAGACTAACAGCGGATCTCTCGGCAGAAACCCTACAAGCCAGAAGAGAGTGGGGGCCAATATTCAACATTCTTAAAGAAAAGAATTTTCAACTCAGAATTTCATATCCAGCCAAACTAAGCTTCATAAGTGAAGGAGAAATAAAATACTTTACAGACAAGCAAATGCTGAGAGATTTTGTCACCACCAGGCCTGCCTTACAAGAGCTCCTGAAGGAAGCACTAAACATGGAAAGGAACAACCGGTACCAGCCGCTGCAAAATCATGCCAAAATGTAAAGACCATCGAGACTAGGAAGAAACTGCATCAACTAACGAGCAAAATAACCAGCTAACATCATAATGACAGGATCAAATTCACACATAACAATATTAACTTCAAATGTCAATGGACTAAATGTTCCAATTAAAAGACACAGACTGGCAAATTGGATAAAGAGTCAAGACCCATCAGTGTGCTGTATTCAGGAAACCCATCTCACGTGCAGAGACACACATAGGCTCAAAATAAAAGGATGGAGGAAAATCTACCAAGCAAATGCAAAACAAAAAAAGGCAGGGGTTGCAATCCTAGTCTCTGATAAAACAGACTTTAAACCAACAAAGATCAAAGAGACAAAGAAGGCCATTACATAATGGTAAAGGGATCAATTCAACAAGAAAAGCTAACTATCCTAAATATATATGCACCCAATACAGGAGCACCCAGATTCATAAAGCAAGTCCTGAGTGACCTACAAAGAGACTTAGACTCCCACACATTAATAATGGGAGACTTTAACACCCCACTGTCAACATTAGACAGATCAACGAGACAGAAAGTCAACAAGGATACCCAGGAATTGAACTCAGCTCTGCACCAAGTGGACCTAATAGACATCTACAGAACTCTCCACCCCAAATCAACAGAATATACATTTTTTTCAGCACCACACCACACCTATTCCAAAATTGACCACATACTTGGAAGTAAAGCTCTCCTCAGCAAATGTAAAAGAAGAGCAATTATAACAAATTATCTCTCAGACCACAGTGCAATCAAACTAGAACTCAGGATTAAGAATCTCACTCAAAACTGCTCAACTACATGGAAACTGAACAACCTGCTCCTGAATGACTACTGGGTACATAACGAAATGAAGGCAGAAATAAAGATGTTCTTTCAAACCAAGGAGAACAAAGACACAACATACCAGAATCCCTGGGACGCATTCAAAGCAGTGTGTAGAGGGAAATTTATAGCACTAAATGCCCACAAGAGAAAGCAGGAAAGATCCAAAATTGACACCCTAACATCACAATTAAAAGAACTAGAAAAGCAAGAGCAAACACATTCAAAAGCTAGCAGAAGGCAAGAAATAACTAAAATCAGAGCAGAACTGAAGGAAATAGAGACACAAAAAAACCCTTCAAAAAATTAATGAATCCAGGAGCTGGTTTTTTGAAAGGATCAACAAAATTGATAGACCGCTAGCAAGACTAATAAAGAAAAAAAAGAGAGATGAATCAAATAGACGCAATAAAAAATGATAAAGGGGATATCACCACCAATCCCACAGAAATACAAACTACCATCAGAGAATACTACAAACACCTCTACACAAATAAACTAGAAAATCTAGAAGAAATGCATAAATTCCTTGACACATACACTCTCCCAAGACTAAACCAGGAAGAAGTTGAATCTCTGAATAGACCAATAACAGGAGCTGAAATTGTGGCAATAATCAATAGCTTACCAACCAAAAAGAGTCCAGGACCAGATGGATTCACAGTCAAATTCTACCAGAGGTACAAACAGGAACTGGTACCATTCCTTCTGAAACTATTCCAATCAATAGAAAAAGAGGGAATCCTCCCTAACTCATTTTATGAGGCCAGCATCATTCTGATACCAAAGCCTGGCAGAGACACAACAAAAAAAAGAGAATTTTAGACCAATATCCTTGATGAACATTGATGCAAAAATCCTCAATAAAATACTGGCAAAATGAATCCAGCAGCACATTAAAAAGCTTATCCACCATGATCAAGTGGGCTTCATCCCTGGGATGCAAGGCTGGTTCAATATACGCAAATCAATAAATGTAATCCAGCATATAAACAGAGCCAAAGACAAAAACCACACGATTATCTCAATAGATGCAGAAAAAGCCTTTGACAAAATTCAACTACCTTCATGCTAAAAACTCTCAATAAATTAGGTATTGATGGGACGTATTTCAAAATAATAAGAGCTATCTATGACAAACCCACAGCCAATATCATACTGAATGGGCAAAAACTGGAAGCATTCCCTTTGAAAACTGGCACAAGACAGGGATGCCCTCTTTCACCACTCCTATTCAACATAGTGTTGGAAGTTCTGGCCAGGGTAATTAGGCAGTAGAAGGAAATAAAGGGTATTCAATTAGGAAAAGAGGAAGTCAAATGGTCCCTGTTTGCAGATGACATGACTGTATATCTAGAAAACCCCATGGTCTCAGCCCAAAATCTCCTTAAGCTGATAAGCAACTTCAGCAAAGTCTCAGGATACAAAATCAATGTACAAAAATCACAAGCACTCTTATACACCAACAACAGACAAACAGAGAGCCAAATCATGAGTGAACTCCCATTCACAATTGCTTCAAAGAGAATAAAAAACCTAGGAATCCAACTTACAAGGGATGTGAAGGACCTCTTCAAGGAGAACTACAAACCACTGCTCAAGGAAATAAAAGAGGATACAAACAAATGGAAGAATATTCCATGCTCATGGGTAGGAAGAATCAATATCGTGAAAATGGCCATACTGCCCAAGGTAATTTACAGATTCAATGCCATCCCCATCAAGCTACCAATGCCTTTCTTCACAGAATTGGAAAAAACTACTTTAAAGTTCATATGGAACCAAAAAAGAGCCCGCATCGCCAAGTCAATCCTAAGCCAAAAGAACAAAGCTGGAGGCATCACAATACCTGACTTCAAACTATACTACAAGGCTACAGCAACCAAAACAGCATGGTACTGGTACCAAAACAGAGATATAGATCAATGGAACAGAATAGAGCCCTCAGAAATAATGCTGCATATCTACAACTATCTGTTCTTTGACAAACCTGAGAAAAACAAGCAATGGGGAAAGGATTCCCTATTTAATAAATGGTGCTGGGAAAACTGGCTAGCCATATGTAGAAAGCTGAAACTGGATCCCTTCCTTACAGGTTATACAAAAATCAATTCAAGATGGATTAAAGACTTAAACGTTAGACCTAAAACCATAAAAACCCTAGAAGAAAACCTAGGCATTACCATTCAGGACATAGGCATGGGCAAGGACTTCATGTCTAAAACACCAAAAGCAATGGCAACAAAAGACAAAATTGACAAATGGGATCTAATTAAACTAAAGAGCTTCTGCACAGCAAAAGAAACTACCATCAGAGTGAACAGGCAACCTACAACATGGGAGAAAATTTTCGCAACCTACTCATCTGACAAAGGGCTAATATCCAGAATCTACAATGAACTCAAACAAATTTACAAGAAAAAAACAAACAACCCCATCAAAAAGTGGGCAAAGGATATGAACAAACACTTCTCAAAAGAAGACATTTATGCAGCCAAAAGACACATGAAAAAATGCTCATCACCACTGGCCATCAGAGAAATGCAAATCAAAACCACAATGGGATACCATCTCACACCAGTTAGAATGGCAATCATTAAAAAGTCAGGAAACAACAGGTGCTGGAAAGGATGTGGAGGAAAAGGAACACTTTTACACTGTTGGTGGGACTGTAAACTAGTTCAACCATTGTGGAAGTCAGTGTGGCGATTCCTCAGGGATCTAGAACTAGAAATACCATTTGACCCAGCCATCCCATTACTGGGTATATACCCAAAGGACTATAAATCATGCTGCTATAAAGACACATGCACACGTATGTTTATTGCGGCATTATTCACAATAGCAAAGACTTGGAACCAACCCAAATGTCCAACAATGATAGACTGGATTAAGAAAATGTGGCACATATACACCATGGAATACTATGCAGCCATAAAAAATGATGAGTTCATGTCCTTTGTAGGGACATGGATGAAATTGGAAATCATCGTTCTCAGTAAACTATCGCAAGAACAAAAAACCAAACACCGCATATTCTCACTCATAGGTGGGAATTGAACAATGAGATCACATGGACACAGGAAGGGGAATATCACACTCTGGGGACTGTTGTCAGGTGTGGGGAGAGGGGAGGGATAGCATCAGGAGATATACCTAATGCTAGATGACGAGTTAGTGGGTGCAGCGTACCAGCATGGCACATGTATATATATGTAACTAACCTGCACAATGTGCACATGTACCCTAAAACTTAAATTATAATAAAAAAAGAAGAAAAAAAGAAACAAAATAAAATTAATATATGAGTTATACAAAGGCAAGTATGTATTTACTGAACTTTGATAGATGCGTATGCCTATATAATCCCAACTCTTTTCACATTATTAAACATTACTATAACCCCAGGAAATTCCTCGGATACCATCAGAGACATTCTCTGCTGCCACTCATCTTCAAAGGCCACAATTCCTCTATTCCATTTTACTAATTTCAGAATTTTACATACATGGAGTAAACAGTATATAATCTTTTGAGTAATTTTTTAATATTAATATTGTATCCATAGGACCTTTATTTTTAGTTCTAAGTATTATTTAGTTATAGAAATATTACACAATGTGTTTATTCTCACATTGATGCATATCTGGCTTTATTCTAGCTTTGAGGAATTATAAGTACAGTTGATATGAACATTCATGTACAGGTTTTATGTGGAAAGATTTTTAGTAACAAATTCAATTTGTTTTGTAGATATTGGGTTATTCTTATTTTTTGTTTTATCTTTTATCAGTTCTAGAAGATTGTATTTTTACAGAAAATTATCCACTTCCTCTAAGTCATTAAAGTTGTTGGCATAAAGTTGTTCATAATATCCCCTTTTTATCATTTTAAATCCATAGATTTTACTGATAGCCTATTTTTCCTCCTGATATTGATAATTTGATATCCTTCTTTTGCTATTGATCCATCTAGTTTTAGTTCATCTTTTTGTGGTAATTAAAAAAAAACTTACGGTTTCATTAATTTTCTCAACATTCTGTTTTCTATTTTGTTGATTTTTGCTGTCTTCATTGAATCTTTTTTTCTGTTTACATTGAGAGTTTTTGTTGCTCCTCGTCTTTGTCTCCTTCTTTCTTCTCTTTTCCTTCTCATTCTTCTTTTAACTTCTTAAGGTAAAAACAGAGATCATTAATTTGAGAACTTTCTTCTTTTCTAATATAAGCACGTAAACCTGTAAATTTCTCTCTAAGGACGGCTTTAACTGCATCCAGCAGATTTCAATATATTGTATTTTCATTATGATTCAGTTGATAATATTTTCCACTTCCCTTGTGATTTTGTTTTTGAGCCATCAACTATTTAAAAGTGTTATTTGATTTTATATTACTTGGGGGTTTTCCTGGATATCATAGTTTATTCTTAAGTTAATTACATTGAAGTCAGAGAATATATTTTTTATGACCGTAATTCTGTTCCATTTACTGACTTGCTTTATGGCCCAGAATAAGCTCTATCATGGTGCATTTTTCTATCAATTTATATAAGTGAAAAAATACATAATGTGCATTCCTGGGAGTGACTTCTTTGTTCAGCATAATATTTTTGGAAGTCATATATGTTGTTTTGCCTATGATTAATTTGTTTTATTGTTAAGTAGCAGTCCACTATATGAATATACCACAATCTATTTAATCGATTCACTTAGTGATAGACATTTGGGTTGTTTCCAGTTTGTGATAATATGAATAAAGCCAGTATAAACATTTGCACACAATCATCTTGGTGGATATAGGTTGTTATTTTGGGGAGTAAATTTTTAGAAAAGAAATTAATGACTGGGCCAAATGGTAAGACTCTGTTTACATGAAACAACTGAGGAGTCCCCCAAAGTGTTTATAACATTTTACATCTTTTCCAGTAATTTATGAGATTTGCAGTTATTCATCAACAGCCTCACTAATAGTTTTTAATTTTCGCTACTCCAGTGTTTGTGAAGTATCATCTCATTGTAGTTTTAATTTGCATATCTTTGATGAATAGAATCTTGAAAATATTTGTATGTGTTTATTTTCCATTCATATGTCATCCATTTTTAAGTGTTGATTAAAATATTTTGCCCATTTATTTTAATTGTTATTTTATTATTATTATTGAGTTGTATTCTAAATACAAGAACTTTGTCAAATATATGTCTTACAAATATTACCTCCATGTAAGTGGCTTATCATTTAATTTTCTCAAGAATGTCATTTGAAGAGTCAAATATTTTTTATTTTAATGAATCAAATCTACCTTTCCTTTTATGTTTCGTGCTTTTTGTATCCTATCTAATAATCTTTGTCCATCTCAATGTCATGAAGATATCTTCTAGGATTCCTTCAACAAGTTTTATACTTGTAGATTTGCATTTAGGTCTATGATAACTTTTTATTTTTCTATGTATGGTTTCAACTGAGGTCATGGTTCATATTTTTTCATGCAAATATCTAGTTGTTCCAGCAACACTTGTTGATAATACCATTATCCCTCATCACAGGGATAACTTTTGAAAATCAATATGCCATGTATCCACAGGTCTGGACTCTGTCATCACATAAATACTTTATAGTCTTGAAATACAACTTTCACGTAAGCATTGAAATAAGGTAATGTATATCTCCCAAGTGTGTTCTTATTTTTCAGAATTATTTGAGTAATCCTAGGTCCTTTGCATTTCTATTTTGAGCTTTAGAATTAGTCTGCTAATCTCTATCAAAAGAAAAAACAGTATGTTGTAATTTTTATTGAAATTATGGTGAATCTATTAATCAATTTGAGGAGAATGGAAAATGTGATAGATTAAAGATGGTAACAAATTTCTGCTATCCCCACCTAAGAGATAGAATTAATAACCCCTCTCCTTGGGACTGGCATAAACAATAGACTGTGGAAGAAATTATGTGGTATGACTTCTATAGCTGGGTCACAAGAAGCCTAACTGATTTCACCTGGGAACCTAAGCTTCCATGTAATGTCTAAATCTTTGAGATAACTACACTGAACATCCTGTCTTATTCCCATTCTTATGGTGAAAATGCTCAATATTTCACCATTAAGTGTAATACTAGCTATAGGTTTTTCCTACATGGTGTTTATTGAGTTTGACTGAATAACACTCTTTCCTAAAGGTCTTCCCATTCTAATTCCTGGGACCTATGAATATATTACCTTATGTGGCAGATGAGACTTCGCAGATGTGATTAAGCTAAGAATTTTGAGTTAGAAAAATTATTCTGAATTATTCATGTAGGTTCAATGTAATGAATAAGTTTGTTATAAGATGGAAGTAGAAGGATCAAATTATACATATACATATACACACATATATATACATATATACATATATACACATATATACATATATATACACATATATATACACATATATATATGTATATATATATATGTGTGTGTGTGTGACAGAACTAGAGGTCAGAGTGATGTGCTTCGAAAATGGAGAGAACCTGGGAACCAAGGAATGCAGGTAGCCATTAGAAGCTGGAAACATAAAGAAAACCTCCGAAGGTTCCAGAAGGAACACAGCCCTGCTGACACCTTTTTAGACTTTGGACGTCCAAAACTATGAGAATAAATTTGTATTGTTTTAAGATACTAATCTGTGGTAATTTGTTGCAGTTACATTAGGGAACTAATGCAGATTTAGAAATGAGATTTGTTATTTAGAAATCATATTTAGAAATGTTATTGCAAGAATAATATTGAATAAAAATTGTACAAATGGATATTCATGTCTCATTCCCAATCTTAGAAAGAAATTTCTTGATATTTCATCACAAAAATATGATGCTAGATGCAGGCTTTTCATATATGACTTTTACAAGTTTGTAAAATTTCCTTCTATCCCTAATGTGCTGAATTATTTGATCATGAATGGGCATGATTTTGTCAAATAATTTTTCTGCATCTATTGAGATATGATTTTTCTTTTATTTTGATAATGCGATAATTTTCATTGATGATTTTAGAATTGTTGATAAATGCTCATTTAGCCATGATGTAGTTAGTTTCTCTTCAGACAGTTCTGGTTTAAATTCGCTAATATTTTAAGGCACATTTTTGCTTCTATATTCTTAAAGGATATTGGCTTACACTTTCTTATAATATCTTTATCTGGTTTTGGTGTTAAGTTATACCTGCTTCAGTAAATAAGTCAGAAATTATTTCCTCTTCTTTTGTTTTGGAATTTATGTAAGTTGACATATTTTTTTCTTAAATGGTAGAATTTGCCACATAAACCTTCCATGATTTTCATTTTGGAAATTATTATGACTACAAATTAATTTTTAGGTACAGATCTATTCAGATTTCAATTATTTGTGTGCAAATTTTAAGTTGTAGTTTTCAACAAATTTGTCAGTTTTATCTAAGTTATCAATTTTTTTTTTAACTTTTCAGTTCAGGGGTACAAATGCAGGTTTGTTACATAGATAACTTATGACATGATGATTGATTTTATAACTGTTTCTATGCATCAGAAGTCCAGGCGTGGCTTAGCTCTGCCATCTGATCAAAATTCTAGAAGACTGCAATCACCATGTCAGCCAAACTGCAAACTCACATGAAGATTTGTCTAGGGAATAATTCACTTGGAAGAATTCACTTCTGAGCACATTCAGGTTGTTGGCAGAATTCATTTTCTTATGGCTGTGTCTGAGTACTTCAGGTTCTTACTTGAAGCCACTCTTGACTAGTCCAGTACTGTTGGTATGATCAGACCCAACACCAGGTCATGGGGGCTATGAAGTCCAGCGGAGTCAAAGGAATGAGAAAAAGATAGTTTGAGAGAGAAAGTGGGACCAGGGGGCTATCGTGAGTGTGGAGACTGCAAAGGCCCCGAGCTCTGGGAGCCCACATTATTTACTAGTGCTCAAACAGACAAACAGGTGGTGAGGATGTGGGGGTTGAAAGGAAACAGTGTATCAAGTGAATGGGAAACATGGCTGCTTGAGATAATGGGAGTGCTAGAAACAAGGAGCCAGCAAGTCTAGCAGACATGCAAGCCCTGCCTCAGCTTATCTTCCAACACTCAGCTTTTCTCCCAACAAATACACTTGCAGTTCCCTGCCATATGGCCCTGTTCAGAGGCAGTTCACAACATGGATCCTACTTCATCAAAGCCAGCAGGATAGAAAGAGCAAGACTGTGAGCAAGATGGAGTCTTATATACCATAACATAATCACAGGAGTGATAACCCATCATGTTTGTCATATACTGCCAGTTACAAACAAAAAATAGGTCTTGTCTACAGTCAAGAGGAGGGAATTATATCATGGTGTGAATACCAGAAAGTGAGGATGATTAGGTTAAATTCAGGTCTATCTGCCAAAAGAATCCCTTTAAAAGCATTTCTCATCATTGGTCTAAGTCTAAAAATTATACATCCTTAATTTATTAAAGTTTGTTTAGAGTCAAGATTGTATCCTTCACATTTTATACTTCCCACTTCCAACTTGACAAATTCAATAACCTTACAATGGTAGAATTCCATTAGCCCATTTCCTGAACTTTTGTGCTATTGTTTTCGTATCTTCATATATATAATATTAAATATTTGTTGCTCTAACATGTTTTATTTTAGAGAAGTTATGAAAAGAAAAAATATTTATATTTACCCATTTATGTATAAATTCTTTCCGATATATTCACATTTTCAACAAACATCAAATCCTTCATCCTGAAGCACATCATTTAACATTTCTTAACTTGCAGACTTTATTTTATTTTATGTTATTTTGAGAAAGAGTCTTGATCTGTCACCCAGGCTGGAGTGCAGTGGTGCTATATCGGCTCACTGCAACCTCCACCTCCTGGGTTCAAGCAATTCTCCTGTCTTAGTCTCCCGATTCGCTGGGATTACAGGCGTGCACTACGAAGCTCAGTTAATTTTTTGCATTTTTAGTAGAGACAAGGTTTCCCCATGTTGCCCAGGCTGTTCTCAAACTCCTAACCTCAGGTGATAACACCCACCTGGGCATCCCAAATTGCTGGGATTACAGGCATGAGCCACTGTGCCTAGCTTTGACTGGTAGATTTACTGGAAAGTAACTCTCCCAATTTTTATCTCAAAATGTCTTTATTTTACTGTTAATATTGAAGTATAACTTTGATGTGTATGGAATTCTCAATTGATTCTTTCATCACTTCAAAGATGTTTCCTTTTCTTCAGGCCTTCTAATTTCTTACATAAAGTCATTCATCATGCATCTCATTGTTCCTTTCTTTATAGTGTTTTTTTCTTTTTTTTCATTGGGTTTCTTTTTTCTTTGGCTGCTTTAAAGATTTTTCCTTTTTCTTTGGTATGTAGAAGTTCAACTATAATGTTCCCAAACACGGTTTCCTATCTGTTTATCTTGCTTGAATTTCTCTTACAGGAAGGTAAGAGTAACTCAGAAAGTAAGTAACTCAAATCATTTTATTAAACTGGGAACATTTTAACCATTTCTTTTTTCGATATTTGTTCTATTATATTCTCATGATTTTCTCTTTTGGGGCATTAACTTACATGAATGCTAGATTGCTCAATATTGTGCCATACAGCTCTGTAACTTGATTTATTTTTCTTGAATTTTTATTCTTATTCCTTCGTTTCGGATACTTTTAATGATCTGTCAAATATACTGAGTCTCTTTTCTGCCATTCCCAATATGCTGGTAAGTGCTTTTTCAGTGATTATTTACTTATTTATTTTTAGAGACGGGGTCTTGCTCTGCCACCCAAGCTGGAGTGCAGTGGCACATCATAGCTCTCTGCAGCTCCAAACTCCTGGGCACAGGCTATCCTCCCACCTCAGCCTCTTCAGTAGCTGGAACTACAGATGTGTGCCACCATGCCCGGCTATTTTTTTTATTTTTATTTTTGTAGAGACAGGGTCTCACTATGTTGCTCAGGCCAGATTCAGACTCCTGGGCTCATGTGATTCTTCCACCTTGGCCTGCAAAAGCACTTGGATTATAGCTGTGCCTGGCCCAGTTATTGTGATTTTAAATCTAGAATTTCCATTTGGTTTCTTTTCATAATTTTCATTTTTCTGCTGAGGTTTTCTGTCTGTTCACATATTAAGACTTATTAAGGCTTCCTTAAGTACTTTATCATAGAAAACAGTTATTATGCTTTATTCTGTTATATCTGACATCTGGGAGATGTCAGGGTTATTTTATATTAATTGCATTTTTCCACGGATATGGATCACATTTTCCTATTTCTTTGATCATCTAGTATTTTTTATTGTATGGTGAACATATGAGGAAAGAATTGTGAAGAATCTACATTCCGTTATTGTCCTCTAGAGAATGTTAATTTTTATTTCTTTAGTTTGCTCATATAAAAGCTGATCACCTTATTTAGGCTTGTTTGTATGTTTTTATAAGGCAGAATTGTGGCAAGCCCAAGGAGTCCTCCTTTCTCTCTAACTTTGCAGATTCAATCTCTGGTTCTCTCATGGGATCATACCAGGGCTTGTTTTCAGGGATTTTAGGGGGAGTTCAGGGTTTGCTGGTTTGTTTGTTTTTTCTAGGGGTGGGGGGTTGTTAGATCGTGACTAGGCCTTACTCCAGGACATGGACTGGCAAACTACAGCCTGTATAGTGCCAAATCAAGCCTGCCTCTTGACTTTGTAAATGCAGTTTCAATGAAACAAAGTCTCATCCATTTGTTAATGTATCATCTATGACTATTTTGTTCTACAGAGCAGAGTTGAGTAAACATAACACAGACCACATGGCCTACAAAGCTTAAAATGTTTACTCTCTCACCATATCCTGAAAAATTGCTGACTCTTTTATAGGACATTTTTCTTACACCTTAGGTGGGCATTTTATTGCTTCAGATGGATATCCAGAACTTTAAGAAAATTCTCTCCTCTTTGGCTGAACTGGAGCTCTAATGTCTCTCACCACTATTAATGTCTCTGTTTAGCTCTCAACTGTGAAGCAGCTACTCCCTGGTAAGACTACCAGTCTTACTCTGTACTTGTGCACCCAAGCCTACAGTCAACAACTTAGAAAAAAACCTCCCATAAATACCTGAGTACTGTATCTGTTTAGTTTCCTCCTCTCTGGTGCCCATTTCTGAATTCTGATCTCTGCCACTTCATTCCATGGGATCATCATACCTTGTGTTAGAGCTCCTTGCACTCTGGTCAGGAGCTAGTCCCCAAGCAAAGAGCAAAGTTGTCTGTGGATAAATCTTTGTAAGATTTCCAATGCCAAAGAATTATACTTTTTAATGCCTGTTGTTTATTGCCTGAAAACCAACACCTTATATATTTGTCAAGTTTTATAGCTGACAGAAAGAGACCAAGTTCAGAACCAGTTACTTCTTCGTGACCTGAAGTGGGATTCCTACCATTCATTTAAATATTGATGATCCTGAAATCAGTACATCCTGACAAATCTTCTCTGCTAAGCTTTTAGTACATATGGCCACCTTTCTTTTGGTCAGCTATATGATATCCCATATTGAGTTAGCACAAATTCAAAATGCCATACAAAGATTCATTCCCTTTTACTTCACCCTTCTTTCCCTTCATTATCTGTATCAGTAAATACTATTACCAACTTCTGAGACAAATATGTGAATTTCAATCTACAACTCAACCTTTCCTTTATCATCATGGTAGACAGAATAATTCTCCCTGACCAAATGTCACATTCTAATCTCTGGAACCTAAGAATACATTATCTTACATTGCATGAGGGATTAGGTTAAGGATCTTGAGATGAAGTGATTATCGTGGATTATAAAGGTGGGCCCAGTGGAATCATAGAATTCTTATGAGAGAGAGGCAAAGTCAGGAAGCAGAGCTCAGAGAGAAAGAGTTTGGAAGGCACTGTGCTGCTAGCTTTAAAGATGGAGGAAGGATCTACAGGCCAAGGCATGCAGGTCACCTCTAGAAACTGGAAAAAGCAAGAAAACAGATTATTATTAGAGCCTGTAGAAGAAACATAGCCTTGCTGTCACTTTGATTTATCTCAATGTAACTGATTTCAGATGTCTAATCTGCAGAAGTGTAACATAACAAATTTATATTATTTTAAGCCACTAAGCTTGTAATTATTTGTCACAGCAGCAAAAGGAAACTAATGTAATCGTCAGAAACCAAATTCTGTGAGAACTTCCTCATCTTGTTCATTGGTGGTCATTCCTTATCCCATGTCACTGACTTTTATATGCTTCATCTCCAGGCCTGCTTGACTAGCCTCCAATCTTGTCCTCCTATTGTCAACCAACAGTTTACTTCATAACAACCCTACTCAATAGGTCTTCTCCTATCTGAGCTTCATGAAGGTGCTAGAGTAATATTTCTCAGACTATAATCAATTTGTGATTTTTAAATGGATTACAGTGCCTTCAGGGCAAAATCATAACTTCAGACATTGGCACACAAGCCCCTTCAGCTTCCCACTGCTTCCGATTCACTGTTCTCAGTGCCCACAGTGCATTTTCACCACTCAATTCCTCTCCTATCTGGACTAGCATTGCTGTATGTCACATCTCATAATTCGCCCACAAATGAGCTATCCTTTCCTCTCCTCCTCTGTTTGGGACGTTCAATACGTATTTGTTGAGTGAATGACTAAATACGATTTCTGAATCAACATGAGCACCAAATTAATTTAAGCTTATGAGCTTGATATTCAGACTAGTGCACATAAATAGATTTGCTTTTTTAAACCACATATTTCTTTACACAAGGCAAAATTATTGTTTACCCACACTTAGCATTCTAATACATTCTTCTCAGCAGTCTAATGCATATTTTCATTGGATAAAAAGAGTATATTTTCAAAATGAAACAAATAATCATGTAAGATTCTTTTATAGCAGTGTTCATTTGCAGACCTGCTTAGGAAATATTTATTAGCTTAACTACATGCTACC
This sequence comes from Pan paniscus, assembly GCF_029289425.2. Classification (NCBI taxonomy): domain Eukaryota; kingdom Metazoa; phylum Chordata; class Mammalia; order Primates; family Hominidae; genus Pan; species Pan paniscus. The sequence goes on along the minus strand of NC_073253.2, from coordinate 112,768,143 downwards.
AAGCTGGAATTGTGAGAGTATGGCCCTTATCACTGCCTACATACTGACTTGACTTAAACCCTTTCAGAAATGTAGCTGTTGGTTCTTTCATTAAAATCTTAAAAAATTGATGATTTCTTAGTCTTTTTTAAAATTATATCCTGAAAATTCTTATGTTGTATGTGATATATAAAGAAAATAAAATCAACAATTACAACACAGTCCTATAAAAATTATGCAAACACAGAGAGAGATATATAACTCAGACTGGGATAAGGGCAAGAAGAATGTGGGAAAGAATGCATAAAGCAACAAGACATGAATTGAGTTTGTAGTTGGATTAAGAAAAAAATACTACGGCAATCACAACAAAGGGGATTTAAATAAATAACTGTATATAAACATGAAACACTAATGTGCATTCAGAGACCTTTCCTTCTGTTTAAGCAGCAAGAGAAAAAAGAGACCTTTCCATTGTTTAATTTTACTGGAGCATGGTGTGTGTGTGTGTGTGTGTGTGTGTGTGTGTGTGTGCCTGTGTGCAAAGGATGAAGATAGTCTGGGCGAATAAGAAACTAGTGAAGGAAGGAGGCATTTGGAAGTGCCTTATGAATGTATGAAACTGTATTTATCTTGTAATAAACAGTTGTGATTGTTCACAAGGGTGTTGCATAATCAAATGTGCCCTTTAGATAATAGTCAACAGGATATGGATGGATGAGAGTATGAGAATTTTCACACTAAAAGCAGCAAAATCTGTTAAAAAAACATTTCATACTAATGAAGATGAGATTATGAGATGACTGAAGGGTATGGCAATGGGGATGGAAAAGATGGATTACACAGCATAGATACTTAATAATCAATATAGTATGGTATAGTTGAAAGAGTGTGGGCCAATCCCCAGTTCAGTCACCTATTAACAATGTAATTTAAACAAATTAAGGCAACTTTGTGAATCTTAGGTAGGGATAATAATACCTACCTAAAATTGTGTTCATGAAATGAGATATACAAGAATCACAGATCAAGTAACTTGCACAGTTTATGACCACAGATGCTCAGTAAATAGCTGTTTGAATCATTCGTATTCTAAACCTGTAAGATTTGGTCATTTGGAAGTGTAAAAGTAGTAGAAATCTAGGATGAGTCTATGTTTTCTGGCCTGTATTAAAAGATGATTATTGGTCACATTTACTAAGATAGGCAATAAGAGGTAGACGCAGCAATTTTTTTGCAAGAAAAAAAGTTTATAAAAATATTTCAAATTATCTTAACTACATCAATATTGATTTAGGGTTTCTTCATAGTCACCTTTTTACAGCCTTGGTTTACTTTTCAGTAGCAATATGGTGTAGCAACCAAAAATATGAACTCTGGAGTTAAAATGCCTGGGTTCAAATCTCAGCTTCTTTGTTTACTATATGAGCTGTGTGATCTTGGTCGAGTTTCTAAACTTCTTTGTGATCTAATTCCTCATTTGTAAAATGGGAATACTGTAATAATGTGTCCATCTCAGAGAGTGGCCGTGAAAAAAAAGGAACATTTTGTAAATTACTTAAAACAGTGTCTCCTTCTTCTAAGAGCTATAGAAGTGTAAGATGTTTTCTTTTTATTTTCATTCGTTGTTTGCTACCCCATAAGGCAAGTTTTCTCAATTTCCTTCCTCTTTTTACATCTTTCTCTAATCCTTTGATAAAAAAAAAAAAAAAAAGGCAAAAGCTCAGTAGGAAAGCTCAGTAGGGAACTTAGAAGTCCCTGACATTAAGTTAATATAACAGGTCAAGAGACATGATTATTTTACAAAGTAAACTGGATCTAATGTGTGCAAAGCATCATACATTCACTGTGAGGGTATTGTAGCCTCTACACTTGACAAATGGTATCTCCTCATATGCATAGGAAATTTACAAGGTAAATGTTTCTGAGATTTACAACTGTCAGAAGCCTCAAAAATAAAACTGTCTCTTCCAGAAGTTTTTCTTTACTTTATTTAAAATATCTAATAAAAGGAAATTTTTATATGCCTAAATCAAAATGTCACCACATTACCATAGGTCTGTAAATGGTATGGGTTGGCAAAGAAGCATCTATATAAATTTTTCAACACCTAAATAAATAATATTTTAACTTTGGGTAAGTACAGTTGCATTAGTGAAGAGAGTTGTATGTTTCTAAAAATTATGATAGCTAGTAGTTTTAGAAACCCTATAATTCACTGCTTCACAGAATATAACTTTTAAAGAATACTGCCTACTATAGTTTATGTGGAGAAAATCAGATTTGGAGGTCAATTCTGTAATTTATAGTAAGAGAGTAAATTACTTATTATCGTAAGATTTCTCCTTTTAATTTTAAGCATACCTTTTCTAGACACCTGGAGACAGAATTATAGTTCTGAGAGAGCCACGGTTAATTACACCTCTCTGCTCTCAGCAAAAATGTCCACATTTTGACCAACAGAATAACCTGTAATATATTCCAAAGCCCAGCTCCTATATCTTTGGCACAAAAATTTGCCCAAATATGTCCGTTGAACTGCATGAGGTTCTCTAGAACATATTTTATAGGTGGTATAAAGTTTAATATTTTAATTATGTATCACAATTACCATTAGTAGATCAGTTTGAAATGAGAATGTGCACAAGTGGAAACTTCCATTTTTTAGATATTTACAAGAAAAAAATAGGAACCTAAAAAATAATATATATACCTGTGTGCTCTGCTCAGAATAAAAGAATCATAAGACTTTCCTCAAATCTGATTTAGAGAACAAATCAAACATTACAAATAAAGTCAACATTTTTCTCCCTTTGTCTATCCCATTGTTTCTCCTCTACCCAGAGGGGCTTCTACAATAAAAAAAAAAATCTGTATGGAAATTTCTGAGTCACTTTAATAATTTTAGACATATGCATACACACACTCAATGTAGTTTGTTTCAAAAGTATTATGTGTATGTAAATTCTATTAGAATGTATATAGTTTTTCACTGTTGGATTGTTTTTCATGTCAACAGTGAGTTCTTGAGAACTATTCAAACTGATATATATCTCATTCATTTAAACTGCTATAATGTTGTTTCTTTTAAAAAATCTATGCCTTACCTACAAAGGATTGACAATTTGGATGACAACAGATTTTTCATGTGAAACCATACAGGCCAGAAGGATGCAGCACATGTTTATCAAATACTGAAGGAAAATAACTGTCTAAAATCATTCTTTGTAATATCTACCCATATTCCATGATTTTATCACATACATGGATATGTTTCTGAATTCTATGTCATCTGTCACTTTTTCTGTTTTAATATAGCATAAGCTTAATTATCTAGTTTTAGAAAAAGAGCTGATATCTAGAAATCAATTTCTCCTTCCTTGTTTTTAATATGGGATATTTTGGACATTTATACCTTCACATAAATTTTGTAACCAATTTATTAATTTTTACCAATGCTTATTGGAGCTTGAACAGTGATCTCTTTAAGACAGTGAGTCTTCCTTTAGATGAAAACACCATCTTCCCTTTAATTGAGGATATATTTTGTGGGATTCAATAATCTTTATTTTTAAAGAGCTTTTATACTTATTTATTTAAATTTATTTCTAGAAACCATAAATCTGTTGTTTCTCCAGTGAGCCTCACTTTGTAATTTCTTTCATTATATGAACATCTCTTACAGATTAAATATGATTTCAGTATTTTAAGATGTGTATATTTCACACAAAACAAACCCTAGCTGCAAGAAAAGTAGATCACCTACCTCTCCATCAAAAAAGCAGGGTTTTATTCCAACACACGGGGAAAAACGAGCAACAATGCGCCAATATTCACTATAGCACCTTCAATAAGGATCAAGAAATGTTTGAGGGTTATTTTTATTGTACCAATGATATTAGCCTTAGAAATATAACCCAGTCTTAAATGTGGCTTCATTGTATTAAATCTAGGACTAATATATCTTGTTTCCAAGAATTTAATTATTAAAACAGCATCTTACCTAATTTTAAAGTAATGGAGGAAGTGAGGAAACAATTGTGAAACTCTCATGTGAATACTTTAATATTTAGTGCAATAGTGTTATGGGGCTTTTTGGCAACCTTCGTGTGTTATGCTTACGTTCTTCAAATTTCCAAATGTACGCAGCCATCCACGTAGAAGACTTACTTCAACTATAGCAAATAAAAGACCTTTTTGCCATTTGAGAACATGGAAGAAATATTTATAGCTTTTCCAAAGAATAATCCTAGTAATTTTTAGGCCATCAATCAAGATTTCCTAATCAACTTATGTAGAAGAAACTGGCATTGCTATATTCTGGTTTGCACCCCTTTAAATCTGTGAATTTTTAACAAGACAGAATTGGCTTAATAGCTCCTTTCCTAACTCACTGCATACATAAACTAAAAACTACTTCAACGTATTTCTAGGAGGTGGGTTTGTGTGGTTACTTATCCAAGCCTTTTTTTTGGACATTGCTATTTCAAAAAATATTGCTGTAATGATATTATCTATGTCCTGTGTAGAGGTGCCATTTACATGGCCTGGGCCTTTGTTCCAAGTACAGTGTTTAATTTATTTACTAGTTTAAGAGCTAAAGAAAGAGTTAGTATTTAGGTATAGGAGTTACCAAATTGACTGCTTCAACCATCTCTTTTTAAGAAAAACAAGTGCAATCAATTTTATCCTTCCATATTTTTCCACATGGTTGCCAATGTCTTCTCCTATACTGGATTAGAGTATATTTTTGATTTATAATTTCCCCTCTTGGTGATAGCCTCTTATGAAATAAATATGCTGGAAAGAATAATGTACAGTAATATGGAAAGAAAAACAGAAGTGAAGAGAAATAAGAAGTAACTACTTGGGAGTACCTATTCACTGCCTAGTAACCTCATTAATCATTAAAAAAAAATCCTGGAATACTGTTTCTATTTCGCAGAAGAAAATTAAGACCTCGAATTAATTTTATCAAGTCCACACAACCAAGAGGGATAGGATAAGGAATTAAAACCAAGACTCTCTAACTCAAAGATCTAAGTTCATTTCATTTTTAGAGTGTTTTTTATAACCCTCTTGCAAATGGCCCTAGGGACATTTTAGAAATCTGTGAGGGCATTTTTGATTATCAAAATGTTTGTGAGTCACTTCTGGCATTTAGTGTAGTGTCCAGGGATAGTGTCTTAAATAATATTGAGATTATTTTAGGCATAAATTACTTGTGTGCTATGAGACTTTTGAAATTTTCACTAGAGATTATCAAAGAAAACTACCTGTTAATAATTTTACAAGCCTCAAGTCTAACACTCTGCTTTCCATATAAAAAGAAGGATTTGTGTGAGTTTTAATATATGTTGATTTTTCCAGAAATATAACACTGGGTAGGTCAATAGAAGATTGCAATTTGTTTTGTTTGGAAATTTTTCCAAAGTTGTTCACCATTTCAAAGATCTCTTTGCTCAAGGCATTGCTACTCATGGTATTTAACTTGCCATAACCATTTAAGTCACCTGTATCAATCTTCAATCATAGCTTGCATAGTCATGTGCTTATATAGTCCTCACATTAAAATGTCAAGTGTAAAGAAAAGATGTCAAAATATTCCATTGGTTATTATTTTTATTCCCCTAAAAACAACTTTATTCATCATAAAATGCCGTCAAGCATCTGGCTACTTCATTATGTCAACTAATGTAGTTATTCCTATATCTTTTAATAATAAAACATTATTTTACTATAAATTATTTTTCTTCAATTATTAGAAAGTTATATTGAAACTTTAAACTGATCCGAGAAGGTGAGATAAAGAAATGTGGATTTCATTCAAGACATTGAAGGGATCATTGGTTCTGAAGGAACTGAGAATCACTGCTTTACATCATGATGTAAACTGTGATATGGTTTGTGCTGAGAAATTTCTAGATGTAAAAATGTGGCTTTAAGTATGGGCCACAAGTTAAAAGTGTCCACCAGAAAGCAGCAAAATGTCTTGGGTGTTGGAAGTGATTCTCTAATATCTATTCTATCCCCCCTGCATTGTTAAATAGCTTAAAGGTTGAAGACTACTCCATTCTGGCCTATTACTTGAACTGGAATTAAGAAAATATCGTTCCCTTAATAGAATAAGCATGTAGACACTTCTGACAAATAATATAAAAGGATAAAATAGCTGTAGACTTGTGAGAATGTCCTCTTTAATCCTTAAAGAGAGAATTGAGAAACGTCTTTCTTGTGCTCGTCATTTTTTTGAGTTTGTTTTTATATTTATTCATTTTCAATGGCTTATTAGGGTATAATTGACATATAAAATGGTATATGTGTAAACTGTACAACTTTTTGTTTTGATATATGTATACATTGTAAAATGATCACCACATTCCACCTAATTAACATACCTATCATCTCTGCATAGTTACCATTTGTGTGTGTGTGTGTGTGTGTGTGTGTGGTGAGACTTAATTTAAGATGCATCCTCTTAACAAATTTCAAGTATACAATACAGTATTTTTAACTATTGTCACCATGCACAGCATTACATCTCCAGAAATTATTCACCTTGCATAACTAAAGCTTTACACCCATTGGCCAATATCAGTCTATTCCTCTCCACCCCTTTACCTGGAAACCATAATTCTACTTTCTTCTTTATGACTATACTCTGCTAGATTCCACATATAAGTGAGATTGTACAGTATTTCCTCCTGTGTCTTACCTTTTCTGCTTAGCATAATGTTCTCCCACTCCAATTATTGTTGCAAATGGAAGGATTTCCACCCGTTTTAAAGGCTGAATAATACACACACACACACACACACACACACACACACACACAGTTTTTTTTTTTTTTCCTGCATTCATCCATCAGAGGATATTTAGAATGTTTCCACGCCTTGGCTATTGTGAATAATGATGCAACGAACATGGAAATGCAGATACCTCTTTCAGATAGTGACATTACTTCCATTGGATATACCCAGAAGTGGAATTGCTGGATCATATGGTAGTTCTGTTTATAATTTTTTGAGGATGTTTCATATTTTTTTTCATAAATGGTGTACTAATTTACATTCCCCTCAACAGTATGCAGTTCCCTTTTCTCTGCATCCTCACCAACACTTGATATATTTATCTGTTTTGTAATAGTGATTCTAACAGCTATGAGGTGGTATCTCATTATGGATTTGGTTTGCATTTCCATGATAATTAGAGATGTTAAGTACCGTTCAGTATGCCAGTTGTCCATCTAAATTTCTTCTTTTAAGAAGCCTATGTAGGTCCTTTGCACATGTTTAAGTTGGGTTATTTGTACTGCTGGTATTAAGTTGTATGAGTTCTTATATATTTGGATATTAATCCCTTACTAGATATATTATTTGCAAATACTTTTTGCAAATATTCAATATGTTGTCTTTTCATTTTGTTGATCATTTCCTTTGCTATTCAGAAGACTTTTAATGTAATCCCACTTGTCTACTTTTGCTTTTATTACCTGTGCTTTTGGTGTCATATCCAAATGGTGATTACCAAGACTAATATCAAGAAAATTTATCCTATTTGTTTTGTTTGTTTTAGGAATTCTACAGTTTCAAGTTTTATATGTAAGTGTTCAATCCATTTTGAGTTGACTTTTGTGTATGGTGTGAGATAGAGTCCAATTTCATATTTTAGCATGTGGATATCCAGTTGTCCCAACACCATTTGTTGAAGAGACTATTCTTTCCTCTATTGTCTGTTCTTGGCAACCTGTGAAAGACCAATGTGGATATTTTGACAATATTAATTGTGCTCAATCCATGAACATGAAATGTCTTTTCACTTATTTGTATCTTTAAAAAAATTATTAATGTTTTATAATTTCATTTATTAAAATGTCTACCTTTTGGGAGGTTTTTTGCATGAAACAATATTGAATTTTGTCAAATGCTCTTTGTGCATCTTTGAGAAAATCATGTGGTTTTTGTCTTTCATTCTGTTACTATGGTGTATCATATTGATTGATTTTCTCATGTTGAAACAACTTGCATCCAAAGGATGAATCCCAGTTAAACATGATGCCGCATTCTTTTAACGTGCTATTGAATTTTGTTTGCTAGGATTTTTGCATCTTTATTCATCAAGGGCATTGCCCAACAGTTTTTATGTATGTCGTTTCTGTCTGGCTTCAGAATCAGCATGATGCTTTTCTAATAAAATGAGTTGGAAGTGTTCACTCTTTATCTATTTTGTTGGAAGTGTTTAAGGAGGGTTGATATTAATTATCCTTTGAATGGTGGAATTCAGCTGGGAAGCTATCTGGTCTTGGAATTTTCTTTGTTGGGAGGATTTTGATTACTGATTCACCTCCTTGCTTGTTTTGGTCTATTCAGGCTTTCTGTTTCTACTTGATTTAGTCTTCATAGGTTGTATGTTTTTAGGAATTTGTCATTTTTTAAGTTTACCTAATATTTTGGTGTATGATTGTTTATGATATTCTCTTATTCTTTTCATTTCTGTGTCATTCACTGTAATATCTTTTTATTTCTGATTTTAAATAATTTTTTTCTTTATAGCCTATCTAATGGTTTGTCAATATTATTTTTTTAAAAACTATTTTTTTTTAAAAACTACACTTAGTTTTATTGTTTTTTTCTGTTGCTTTTCTAGCCTCTATTTCATTTATTTTTGCTCTAATCTTCACTATTTCCTTGTTTAACTTGTTGTTTTTCTAGTTCTTTAAGGTATAAAGTTAGTTTTTTTAATTTAGATTTTTTTCTGTTTATTAATCTAGGTTCTTAGCAGTATAAACTTGTCTCCTAGTACTGCTTTTGCTGCACCCCATAAGTTTTGGTAGGCTGTATTTGTATTTTAGAGTCACATTTTTTTAAATATTCTTTTTATTTTTTCATTTATCCAGTGGTTTTATAATTTCATTTATAAAATGTCTACCTTTTGGGAGGTTTTTTTCATGAAGCAATGTTGAATTTTGTCAAATGCTCTTTGTGCATCTTCTTTGTTGTTCAAGGGTGTGTTGTTTAGTTTCTACATGCTTTTAAATTTTTCTGTTTTATTTCTGTTACTGATATGTGAAGATACTTGGTACAATATCTTATATTTAAGACTTGTGGTATAACACGTAATCTATCCTAGAGAATGTGCCATATGAGATTGAGAAGAATGTGTATTCTGCTGATATTGGCTGGAAATTTCTTTATGTGTCTGTTAGGTCCATTTGGATATGTAAACATTCTTGTTGACTATAATCTAAGGGAATTTCTAGGTCATGGGTTTTCATATGTGTAGCTTTATAAAAGTCCTGCCATGTGTATTGTACAAATTTACACTTTCATCAGTTGGGTATAAAAGTTGTAATTGCTCCACAATGCCACCAACATTTAGATTTTTCAGTTTTTTTTTTATTTTAGCCATTCCAGCGCATTTATATTTGTATCTCACTATGATTTTAATTTACATTTTCCTAATGACTGATGAAGTATAACATTTTCATACTTTTTGATCACATATATACATTTTTGCAAGGTTCGGGCCTTCTGCCTGTTTTTCTATTTGGGTGTCTATCTTTTTTTTCTATTGACTTATAGAGATTTTTGCATACTCTTGATATCAGTTTTTTTATTAGTTGTATGTATTAGAAATATTTTTAATTAAAAAAATTTCACTTGTAAAAATTCATGGGGTACAAATATAATTTCGTTACATGACTGTAGTGCGTAGTGGTGATGTCAGGGCTTTTTGTGTGTTCAGCACCAGAATAATTTCTTTATGCAGAAAAATGAAACTGGACTCTTATCTCTCACCATATACAAAAATCAACCCAAGATGCATTAAAGACTTAACTGTAAGACCTGAAACTATAAAAATATTAGAGAAAATCCTAGACAAAACTCTTTTGGACAATAGTCTAGGCAAGGAACTCATGAGTAAGACCTCAGGCAAATGTCTTTGATTTTTTGATGTCATTGTTGAAACACTGTATGTAGCAGTGTTGTGCTATAAATTTTTAACAATTGGCTCTTTAGATGTAAAGGATGCCCTAATTTATATTGTTTGATAACTTTTGTGGTGGAAATACTCTCTGCATGGCAGATTTAAGGTAACAACCTTGATGTCACTAAGCAGAGTTGGGCAAAGATGTGGAGTAGTACATTATATGGTATTTTCACCATAGAATTTAGATGTAAATAACTTCAAGAATATAAACAATAGTATAATAATTAGGAAATAATGAGCTACATTTATTACCTTTAATTTTAACATGATTTTATATAATTTGATTTTGGGCAATGGCTGTGTTTAATAGCCAGCTTACAAAACTCCAGAAGATTAGCTGTTAATTCTCACAAGCCCGTACAAGCCATCTTTAACACACCACTGGAGTTTACTTATCATGAAGCCATCCTGTCTGTGAACTTCTTCCTAAGTAAGCAAGTATATCTTTTTATTATTATTGTATTAAATAATATTTTATTGACACATAACACACAACATAAATGTGCACATATACTGTGTACAGCAGAATGTATTTTCACAAAGCAAACACAATCATGTAACTACTACCCAGACTGAGGTATAGAATATTACTACCCCCCACTGCAGAAGTGTCCTGCATATCTGCTGTCATGAACTAACCCACAAAAGTAACCACTAATTTGACTCCTATTACCATGTATTAGAGTGTTTTTGAACTTCACATAAGTGGACTTCCTTTTACATTTTTTTCTGTATAAAAAAGTTACTGTCTATATTTTATATCATATTGTATACTTTACAGATGACATAATACTGCACATCAGCAAGGCAGAAGATCCTCAAATGTGTGACTCACTACAGTGATGGTACATAAGATGACTGTAGTCAGTAATACAAATACATTACTAAAAAATGGTGAGAAAGTTACTCATTTTTAATTTTTGTTCTTCCTAAGAATTCTTTGTAAGTATTAACATTGTTTTTTTATTCTCTCAGTTTACATCAGAGGCAAGCCTATGCCTGTTACTATTAAGTTGTTAACATTTAACACTTCTTATGTCCTTTCTGACAATTGGGAATCAGGCATTAAATTAGCTTCCTCTGGCGAAGGTTTCAAGGTGGAATTTAATTACATTATTATGTTTTTATTGTTTTACTTTTATATTTATCTTTCATTTATGAAAAATACTAATTTCAGATGTATAGTAGTAATTAAAATGTCGCTTTTAAATAAATGACTTAAATATAAAAATTAGCCAATTTTGTGAAATTTATAACATATTACAATGGATACTTGAATATAGTAAACATTTGGCATTACACTAATGAGTAAGTTTGAGACACTGTGATTGTGAAACCTACTGTCTCAAACAAGAGCAATGACACAGAATAATTACTCTGAGGAAAATCAGAAGGAGTAAATGAAGCATTTTGATTTTGTAAAGCCGCATTTAGAGGGACCGTGAAGAAAGAGGATTTGTGGAATTTCTATGTCAAGGGCTTCAGCATCACTCGAATTAGTTGAGGAAAGTTTCCTGGAGGAAGTAGGTTTCAAGAGTGTCTGACAGGCTGGGTGTAGTTGTTCATGTCTGTAATCCCGGCACTTTGGGAGGCCGAGGCAGGGCCGATTGCTTGAGGCCAGGAGTTCAAGAGCAGCTTGGCTAACATGGCTAAACCCCATCTCTACTAAAAACACAAAAATTCTCCAGGTGTTTTGGTGCGCGCCTGTAATCCCAGCTACTTGGGAGGCTGAGGCATGAGAATTGCTTCAACCCAGGAGGCAGAGGTAGCAGTGAGCCTAGATCACGCCACTACACTCCAGCCTGGGTGAAAGAGTGAGACTGTGTCTCAGAACAAAAACAAAAACAAAGAGTGTCTGACAGATTTGGTGGTCCTGATAATTTCTAGAAAGATTTGCAAACAGAATATCACCTGTCAACACTGTTACTATCATTAGAAATATTTAACTAGGTTATATTTCCAATAGCATGTATAAAACTGTCTCGTATTTTAAATATATGTGCAATATGTTTTATTGAGCATATCTAACAAATATGAATAAAATATATTGGATTCATTTCCATAAGGAATACACAATGCCAACTTACTCAATCTATACTGTAATTATGGCATAGGGATAAGATTATGACTGTGGGGTTTGTGTTAATTGTCTGAATTTATAAGCAAATTCCTCCCAGAATAAATCCTCTGGTGCATCTGTTATGTATTTAGGCTTTTAAAAAATGTAGTTTAGTGTGAGCCAAGCAGGTGTGCAGTTCTCTCACCCATGAGATCACATAAAATAAAAAGATCATGACTGTCCACAAGCTCGGAAAAACAAGGATCAAGGAAAGGCACACCTTTTCACTCATGCCAACTGAGTTTCAAATCCTTGGCTCTCTTAAGGAATTCACAAGTGGACCAGTGAACCTGAAACAAGAAAGCACAATTTGGCACAACAGTTCTGATTTTTCCCCCAATATTTTGACATTGAAGCCACAATCAGAGCACTAATTTTGGTTATTGATAGTGAAGCAAAAACATTTAAAAGTAACTGACATTCCCTCATTGGGAATGTGAGCTTGAATGTTTGTGTGCCTCTGCGTGTATCACAAATGTGTGGACTAAACCCACCTTTGATTAATCAAGTAGAGGTATTGTTCCATTTACCTCAAATATTTGTATTTTTCTCCACTTTTTGATACCACCCTTACTGTTCTAAAAATTACATGCTACTATTTCATTGTGAGAGGCTTTTTCTCTCTTCCTCCTCTCGTGTTGGTGTCTGTTCTCATATCTCCAACTCAGCAATTTGCTTATAAATTTAGTCACTTCAATCAGCACAAACACTACTCCCTCAAGAGAACAGAAGTTCCAAGCCATTGGAGTCTAGAAAGGAGAAACACCCCCCTAAAATCTGAAAGTTCTTGTCGCTTTTTCCTTACTCTGTGCTTTTAGTATCCTCATCACAAAAGTGGAAATTTCCAGGATAACAGTATAATTAGAAAAGAGTATATATGTCTGTGTTTGTAAGTGTACATGTACAAGAAAAATGCAGCTCAGAATATAGGAGTAAAAAAGTGAATCCCTAATGCACTCCCAGCCATAATAATGACCTACATAGCCAGCAGAAAATAGCTACTAAGGGGCTTAGGGGGTTGCAGGGAAACACAGAGGAAATCAAGGGTCACCCCTTCTTTGTGCCTTCGCTCCACTCTCCTCTATTTAGACTGCTTTCTGAGTTGTTATCTGCTCAATACATCTCTTGCCAGAAACTATCTCATTTTCTCTTATAAGAAGAGAGAGGTCTATTTAAATTATTTTAATACACGACAGTTGTTAGATACAGAACTGCTTTGTGACCTCTTAAGTGCTAAACTCAATTGTTAAAGCAATGGTAGGAAATGGTAAAATTGGTTGTTCTGCTGTTTTGACTTAGCATAATCTACAGCTAGTTTTTCTTCTTCCTAATAGCTATGTGTGGGATGAATAACACCCAGTTTGCTTTTATTTTGCAGTCACCATTGGCTCATTAGGCTTCTGGTACGTGAAATAACAGTCGCTGATTTACTTGAGGCAGCATATAAGTAAACACCCTCTGGTACACCAACTCCCAGAGCACTTTCCAAACACCTGTAAAGAAATGTTTTAACCAGTGACTCATGTAGCTACATCTGGGGAAGACCTCAGTCAAAGTTTAATAGTATATAATCATCACAGGCAAAGTCATTTGGAAACTGGGATAAGAACTAGAGAGAAATATCAAATTTTATATTTTCGTAGAAATTAAAGGTATGTGCTATTTTTTAAAATCAAGATTACCACAATCATATTTGTCTGGAAATCAAGAATCTCTGATTCTGGTATCTAAAGAAGATCCGATGTGATAAACAGAGAGCAGTCATCTCTAGTGATTTTGCGCTATTGGATGTATTTGTTGGGAAGAATATGCTCAGCAGGTACTCCTATCGCCTTCACATTTGTAATCCTGGCTTCAGAATTAGAATTTCAAAGCTATAGACATATTTATGTTTCATTGTTAGAGAAATATAAGATAAAAAACTTCAGAGATAACTGACTCATTTTGCCTCTTACCATACTGACCATTTGCTACCATAAGTAAAAGGAAAGTAATAAAACAAGTTAATATTTGATTATTATTTTAATTGCCAGAAAAATGTATATTTGTTTCTATTTGGCATGTTGTTATTTACATGATGATTTAAACAGAGTCTTTCCCTTCAGGGGATTAACAATTAAGAAACACTGGAACATTCAAAAAATATTTTAAAAAACAATGGAAATAAAAAATTTTTAAAAATTTAAACATGCTAGTTATTCATTATTTGAGGGTTTGGGTTTAAAGAATGCCTTCAAAAATAATTTAAACACTAAATAATTAACATATTAAAAGCCCTTAGATTTATATCATTTTAATTCACATTTCTTGTATTTGTCTCTTTATTTTCTCTTATTTTTTTCTTCATTCATAAATAGAGATAGTAAGATTGACCCCCATACAACAATAAATAGTCCTGACTTTAAGGGCTTTTGAACTAGGCTAAGAATAGGAGACACTCAGAGAAGAACAAAAAGAAAGCAAACAATTTACATAGGGTAGGACGGGAAAACTGCATGAAAATTTAAAAAAAAAATAGCAAGACATTAACAATTTAATTTTTATGTTTTCCATGATCAGACGTTGAAATGATTCCTAATGAGGAAAGAGACTGACAGGGAATGAAAGACAGAGAGAGGGAGAGAGAGAGGCAGAGAGAGAGAAGCAGACTGTTGGCAAAACAAAGTGAAAGTGTCCCTTTCACACAGGAGAGGATGGAAGGGAAAAAAAAGAAAAAGACTGCAATATATATATATATATATATATATATATATATATGTATATATATATTTTTTTTTTTCTTTGAGACAGAGTTTCACTCTTGTTGCCCAAGCTGGAGTACAGCGGTGCTATCTCGGCTCACTGCAACCTCCGCCTCTCGGTTTCAAGCAATTTTCCTGCCTCAGCCTCCTAAGTAGCTGGGATTACAGGCACACGCCACCATGCCAGACTAATTTTTTGTATTTTCAGTAGAAACGAGGTTTCACCATGTTAGCCAGGCTGGTCTTGAACTCCTGGCCTCAGGTGATCCACCCGCCTCAGACTCCCAAACTGCTGGGATTACAGGCGTGAGCCACCTTGCTTGGCCGGCTGCATTATATCTTAACCCAGACAGCTGCTGGTTATAAAGTTAGCTCCTAGGAAAATGATCAGTGAGAACGACTGAAGATGGAAGACTAAGTGCTTTTTGGGTCTTGCCTGGTTGCGATTACTATACAGTACTTTGGAAGAAAAATATTGTGTAAATTGATGAAATAAATAAAACTTTGGCAGTATATTTAAATTGCGTTGAAAACCAAAGCACTTCAGGACACCGAGTAGTATTAAATCAATAAAGTGAACTTTTCTACATATAAATGTATTCTATTCACATCGGTCATTACCCATACTGCACAATGATATTCTGATTAATGCTGCGTGGAGTAGATCTCCCAGATGCCAGCCAGATGTTCAAAGAAAACTAATGTTGTTTGACTTAAAGAGAAAAGTATAAATCACATGTACTTTGACATACATAGTGGAGCAAATGGAAAGCCTCCCCATGTGAATTCCATACTTATTTCGTAATTGTATTTCAATTAAAAATGAAAGAGAAAATGCTAAGTAGTTCTAGGCCCACATATGAAATAGAAGAGAAAAAATACCATGTAAGTTTAGTAAATGAACATACACGGCTAAATATACCTGTTACAATTTAACACTAGTAATAGTTTTTGTTGTTTCGTTAATACTTTCATTCTAAAACATAATCATATTGTGCATCCCATCACTGTTTGAAGACTACTCCAAAAGTTCAATTTAGCAGGTAGGGAATAATAGAAAGACAAATTCAATCTCCAAATGAAATGAAACTACAAGCCCAGATAGGAAGGAATGTTTTCTAAATTTCCAATTATCAAAGGCTGTAAAGTTCATCAGACTTTGAGTATGAAAATACAATGTATCAAAATATATACTTGAATTGGGTATTAAAAATAACATGTTTTCCTCTTACTACAAATGGTAAGAAATAAAGATGTCTCTTTTCCAAAATATATCTATAAATCTCCATTTTTGCAGGCCTGTCGGATCCCATGATTATTTGTGGTTTAGAGTTTGTAAAAGAAGTAGTTAAAATACCACCATGTTTTTTTTTGTTGTTATTTTTTCTACAGTAAAAATGGGAAGCAATAGAAAAGACAATATGGATCACGAGGTCAGGAGATCAAGACCATCCTGGCTAACCCAGTGAAGCCCCATCTCTACTAAAAATGCAAAAACAAAATTAGCCAGGCATGGTTGCGCCCGCCTGTAGTCCCAGCTACACGGGATGCTGAGGCAGGAGAATGGCGTGAACCCAGGAGGCAGAGCTTGCAGTGAGCCAAGATAGCGCCACTGCACTCCAGCCTGGGCAACAGAGCAAGACTCCATCTCAAAAATAAAAAAAATTTAAAAAAAAAAAGAAAAGAAAGAAAGAAAAGAAAAGAAAAAGAAAAAGAAAGGAAAACCAGTGGTAGGCTGGTATACTTAACATATTTGGCTATCACAGGAGCCAGGGGTGTGGTAGGGCGGGGGAGGAGAGAAAAAAAGCCTGATTCATAGGGTTTGCCAATTTCCATAGTACAAATATTCCCTCCACGGTCAATTTCAAGCTACCAGTGTTTTGTCAATTAACATAGATTGTGAAAAAATTGTGCAAAAATTGGCTCTTGTGAACACTGTCTCTAGAACACTACTGGAAAACCATCTTAGTTACCCACAGAATAGAGCTAGCAATCTTTTGTTAAGGGTCAAGATTTCTTCTAAACCAGGTGGCAGATAGCAGGGTGGGTAGGTAGCTGGAAAATATGTGTATAATAAAGTGTGCTGTGCTTCATTTGATTGTAAAACAATGAATATTGTAGGGCATAATATTACTATGATTATGATGAAGAAATATGTTGTAGTGTGCTAAAGAAAAACGAAAGGCTGAATAAAAACATGCCTCAGTGTTGAAAAAGTTTTATCATCTGGCCCAAAAAGTAGAATTTAGCCAACTGATGTTAGGTTTGCAGATAAATTGATCAGAATCAGCCATTAATTTACTGAGCCTAAACTTTCATTTTTAAAATTTTTTTTGGTTACAAACAATAATGTAAGGTAGCACAATTTTTATGCTATTATATATAGATGGATTTAACTGAAAGCGTTTGAGAAGATCTTGTGATCTACCCAGTTTTACCCTATACTGTGCTATGCTATTCTATATGTGTTTACTGTGAGTCTAATGATGTGTCCAAATTTTTCTATTCAGTATGGAGTATAAAACATAGATACTGTCACTTTCTTCTAAAAACTTACAATCTTAATTATTACATAATAATTACTCAGAGAAACAAATAATGTAGTTTTCATTTAAGTTTAAAATATCATGTCATATTTTATCTATTAAATGAAACTAAATCTTATTTCTCTTCTTCATGGTGACTGTACGCTCACCACTTGAGTCATAAATTGAAATACAAGGTTTTAAAATTTGAATATTTTCAAGTAATTTAAAAAATTATACATCCCTCTATTTACATTTTTTAACTAAGCCTTATATATCATAACATTTTGTCAGTTACATTTAGCATGAAAATTAGACTTTCACTAACTGAAAAACAAATATGGCTTGACCTTCATTTATATCTTTTGACAGATATCATGGCTTTTTACCATAAAGCTAAATTTAATAGGTAAAAGAGAAGGAAATAAGTGTAAAATCTGGGATAGTCATCATTTTACTCTAACATTAGTTTCTCCTGCATGAACTCCTCAGGCTTAGCCCCTTTTCTTCCTGAAGATTTATAACATTTCATAACACTGTATGAATTACAAATCAAGATGTACTGTAGAGACGGCACTGTATTGATTTCCTAAAACTATAAGCATCAATCTCACTCACAACGACTTTCAGAAATAACCTGATTCTTTTCTTCTAGCCTGTTTAAATGTGAATGAACTCGTGTCATGACCTCTCTTTATAACTGTTTGTATATTTTTCCTCACAATACACCAGTGTTCTTTAATTTAACCTATCTCATCACAAAACACTGCATTATTGTAATATTTCTCTTTGCTGTCTTGAAAGTTCCTTTGGCTCACATATTTTGCCAAGAAGTGCAATAAATCTGTGTCAAGGGTGTCTAGCTATAATACACAAAGCTGACATAAAAATTACTTGTGAATTTTATTTTCATAACAACAAACTAATTTGCTATACTAAATGATGAAGACACAGGTGAACTAGGGCACTGGGTTCAGATCTTCATAGGACAATAGTTCCTAAAATATAATGCTTTCAATAAAAGAGGCCCATTAAGAAAGAAGTCAAGGCGAAAATTAAGGCATATATTTAAAAAAATATATCTGGGGAAGACCTCAGATAGTAACTGTATCAAAGCCACCATTTTTACATTGTAGATTTGGGAGGTTGCTCCTAAGACGAATAGTCAAGGTGGCCTTCAGCCACCCTAACCCAGACATTGTTCTCTGGACTGTATTGCCTCTCTCATACTCTCCTTGCAATGTATGAGTAGCTATACAGGACGAGACACCTTGAAGAAACCAAGGACTTCTTTACTCACTTCTAGAAATCATACGATTACAGAGTTAGCTGAGCCCACCTAGTACTTCTTAGATTGGAAAACAGAAATACAAGTGGGACTTTTTACTCTCCAGGGGTTACTTCTCTATTCCTTTTAGACTTAATAATGACCCCAAAAATGTTTAGTAGTTTTAGAGAAAATGTTTTTAATTTGACCATCACATTGGTTTCTTGTTCTCACAAAAAAAAAAAAAAAAAATGAGAGTATCAAGGATCACTGACTATCAAAGCATTCACAAAATAGATAAAATTCTACGTTTTGATTTGAATCTTCCTATTGGCTATTTATGGTACCGGAAATTACCTTGTGCACAACTTGGAAATTTTGGGCGTGACCTTAGGCCTGTTACTTAAACTTTCTAAACTCTATTTCTCATTCATAATATGTAGCCATAAAAAATAGCCACTTTACAGGGTTATTGTATATATGAAATGAGATAAAGTGTATAAAGCTATATAAAAAGTTCCAGGAACACATCTACTTTCATACATATCTCAGTGATTATGATAATAAAGATGGATATGCCAATACCTGAAATAAAGTATACATAATGAAATGGTCTTAATTCC
Source organism: Pan paniscus (assembly GCF_029289425.2). Taxonomy (NCBI): domain Eukaryota; kingdom Metazoa; phylum Chordata; class Mammalia; order Primates; family Hominidae; genus Pan; species Pan paniscus. Next base: position 112,748,899 of record NC_073253.2, on the reverse strand, counting down.
CAGATATAATGGGGATCATGTTTGTCAACAAATTTCCATGATTGGGTTTCCTGTGACTATCTGTGTTAATATACACAGAGAGTTGAACTAGGCTAACTTTTAAAAGTGAAATTGTGAAACTAAATATTTATATCATTAGCCCTTCCTGCACCTTAATAATTATATTGATAAATAAAAATATCAATAACTTTTTCTCTGTATATATTACTGCTAACTTATAAATCAATTATGTTTTGTTTTTGAGGGCAGAATTTGTCCCAGGGCAGGTAATACAACTCCTTTTCCCAAAGCTCTTAAACACATTAAACACAGAATGCAAAGGAGAAAACATGTCTCAAAAGCAGCCTACACCTAGTCAATTTTGTATGCTTCTTTCCCACCCCTTGAGAAACCTGGCCCTGACCCAGTGAAAAATTTAATGAAGCAACTCAAAATTGATAGTCAAATGAGACAAAAGACCAAACTTATGTTCACAACAGGAAACTAAAGTTTAGAAAAGGTTACCAGTAAATTATTTCACTCTCTATTGCTCTGAGTTTCTGAAAACATATTTATTGTACTCAATAGCAGCAGCCTTGGCCAGAAACTTGAAAGTTTCTTCAGGGATTTAGATTACCATGTGAAAACGTTTCAAGCCAGACCAATAACCTTGCATTCCTTCTCAAAGATCCAAATCATATCCCAAGAGACAGAGCAAACTATTTAGTTGAAAGGATAGTTGTGATTCCTAAAGAATGGACACAGTAATGAAGTTTTTTCTTCCCAGTATACACATAATACTTCCTGCTCAAAGGGACACCCTCAAGGTTGTTAGGCTTAAAAATGGACTTGCCTTACACAGTGGTCTCTGTGGTCTTGTGTTCTGATTTTAAGCAATGTGCTTTATTTTTAAAACTATTCTTGTCATAAAAGAGAAAAAGCAATGTATCCCAGTAGAAATTTTCAAATCAGGTCAACAGATACTCCTAAGCACTTATTAAATACATAGGGCTCTACCAAGAGCTATTACCTAGAGTGGGATGCTGTACTCACATAACTCCTTTTAATTCACCAAATTGCCCAACCTGGTGGAACAATCAAGGTTCATGATTTAATATACCTTTAATAAAATGTAAACTCTATCAAAGAAAACAGATAATTTGCTAACAAACTTTTGTTTCTATTTTAAAGCATTTTTCACTTTTTTTCCCCTCATTTGCCCTTTCAATCATTTTCAGACCCTAACTCTTTTTTTGGCCAGTGTATTTAAAGCTCTACCTCTCTTTAAACCTATCATTTTCTAATTTTCTCCATGGAAGTTATACTCATATAAAATTATCTTATTTAATTATTTTGATCTTAACTTCGTTTCCTTTTTTGTATTTGCTTTTTTTCCCTTTTTTTTTCAATGTTTAAAACTCCATAAGCACCATGAAAACAGTTGGGCTTTTTTTCACCGCTGTATCTCAACATCCAGAAGAGTGTCTAGCAGATGCTGAATAACTACATATTTGCAATCCTCCTGAGATTACTTGGGTTCCGTATACACGTCTACTAAATTCAGCTACCCAAGATTATTTTCTGCCTTTTCCAGGATATACAGATGAATTCAAGATCTTAGAAGAAAAACAAAAGCTGTTTAATATTCTAATAAAACTGCAAAGTTTTATTCTAATGCATAAAACCAGTTCAAATAGGTTCTTGCAATTTATATTTGTGTTCACTGCCACAATAAATTTACAACTATAGGAAAAAAGAAGTAATAACAGCAAATCCCACAGTAAGGAGATTTTCTTTAAAAATGAAAACTTTTTTCAAATATGTCAAGCATGTTTACTGATATCTCTTAGAGAAAAAATGAACAAAAGAAATAGTTGTAAAACATTATTTGGAGGACTAAAGTTTTGAATTTTGGTTGTCTGATGAAAAATATTTGTTGCATTTATAATTGATTTGCAGTAGAATCAGAGACAAACTGTAGTACCTTAGTTTTCTAGACCTTCTACCAATCTGATTTTATATTATTATCATTTATACATCAATAAACATGTATTTAAAACCTATCCTGCCATCCACTCTGCTAAGGTTTGGAATTGCCAAGACAGTCCCTATCCTTGCACATAAAGATTAAACTACTTCCTAAAATAAATATGGTAACTTATGACAAAAGGTAAAAAAAAAAAAAATTGGAAACATATAAAGGGTAACAACTAACTCTGCTTTTTAAAGAGAGATGAATCATTTGTATGTTAAATTACTTGTAAACATTTATTGTGTCTACACCATGTATTAGACACTATGTTATCTGGTTAGATCTCAGTCTTAAAGAATATATATAGAAATTACAGGCTAGAAAGGAACTGGGAATTTACAGTATAGTTGTAGTAAGTCCTAATACACAGACATACAAGAGAGTACTTGAGAGGAACTCTTCACCCATATTGGAAAAACAGGAAAGCTTCTGAAAACGGTATGATTTCTAATCTGAGAGATGAAAAATGAGTTAGAATTATAAACTAATAATGAGATATGGGATGAGATGTGGTGGAAAAAGAATGCATTGTAGACAGAGGAAACAGTAATTTCAATTATATAGAAAAGAGAATTTAGCATGTTTTAGGAACATAAATAAGTTCAGCATACATGGAGCACGCCATATCATTGAGACATTGATGAGAATGAAGTTGGGAAATGAGCAGAGGCTATATGATAAAGCACTATGAAAGTCATGTTAAGATGACTATTAAAGAGTGAATCTGAGTTTGGAAAGAGAGAATAGGTGAGAATGCATTGTGAAAACACACAGAACTATGAAAGCCTTATTTAGAAAAGAACAATAGGATAACGGACTGGAGTTTAGCGGCTGACGAACAAGCATGGAAAGGACAAGATATATAAGCACTAAGTCTTACCTACCACTTCAGGTCTAAAAGAACTGTCATATATGAACACCTTTATCATTTATTGTCAAATATTTATTACATTTTAAAATAATATAACCTTTCTTCCTATATTGTCCTTTATGTGAATCTTCTCTTTTATTATAACGTGTTGGCAGTCCTTAGAGACAGGGATTGCCTAATATTCGGCCATGACACCTAACGTATATTTATTGATTTTCTGATATAGTAGATGGTGAAAATCTAATACTGAAAATAGTATTCTTGAACTTCTCTGATAATTTTCAGTTGTTGGTATTTCTTAAAAGCAATAGACACAACCTAGGGAAAAGTAAAAAAAAAAAAATTGTAAGCACTAGATACCTGTCCTTGTGACAAATACTCATTAAGAAATAAATATTAAGGATAGAGTTTTATTCCATTGCTGAATTTCCACTGATGTGCATGTAAATATAACTAAAATTTCCCATGCAGCTTGTCTATACATATTACACTATTGAATATTCAGAGATGGGCTAAAGTGAAGCAAGGAGTAACATGTAAACTATTTATTATCTGGTTAATTCCATCTTCTAACCACATAGTAAATAGTGTCTCTATTTCATAAATTGTTTTACATATGGCACTGCATTTTCAAGGTGACTGCATTCACTATTTATACCTGTTTTACGTAAAATATATGAAGGATGGCTTTTAAAAATCACTTTTATTATCTCAAATTAATACAAATTATTACAAGATCAATTTGTCATACTTGTTGCTATTACTCATGGCAGAGGCCAAAATAATCTGAATTACAAGCTTCATTCCTTATCAGTGACCACATACAGACTTCATCTCTTTCTCATCTTAATTAAAACTATTTTCCCTTTCTCTTTTCAAATTTCTTAATGATATTCTAATCCAATTTACATAAAACATTTCTCATCTGTTAAAGATACCTCAGCCAACAGATGGTGCTATGTATAACATTTTTATGATAGTGTATAGTATTAAAGATATATATTACTGAGCTGCAAGTTTAATTACATTGTTAGGATTATATATATATAAAATTTTCTGAAAATATATGTTTCATAAAGTGTGAAAGATGTGAGAAAAAATTGCAAAGTCACTGAAGAATGTTAAAGTTGAGTCAGAGGTCACAAGTTACTCAATTATGCATGCAAACTTGTCAGAGTTTGAGAAGGTTCATGTTTATAAAAACGTAGTTTAACATTGGATTTGATGTGGAGAGTCTGGAAGTGATCAACAGGCCTTCTCTGATGCCAACTCTCTGTTCTGAAAATATCTTTTTCTGAAATCTTATTTCTGCCCCCAATACACTGCCTCTCCAATCCATCCTAATGTGAGTACCACACTGATCTTTCAAGGCTGTCTGTTCACATTTAGCGATGGGGAACATTTAATGCTTTTTGAGCAGCAGAGTGCAAGAATTCAGAGTTTTGGTATCTTAGTCTGGGCTTCAATTCTTTAACTCCAACCTACTTTTCAAGCCTTTGGTTCATCAGTTCCCTGAGCTATTGTATAGCTCAGTCATATTGATCTTGCAAGATGCTGTGGATAACTCACTTTGTTGAGATTCTTCCTTATACAATCTGGATATGCAGCCAATAATCCACACCAGCATTTTATGCAACTTTTTATTTGAAGGATTTCTGATCACAAAGGCCATAGGTATTTTTGTCCAATTATGAACTCTTCCAACTCTTAATATTACTGTATTTATTTTAATTTGACTTCACATTGCTTTTTGCTATATTATTCCTTAAAAGAAACAATTCAATTTATTCTGTTTCTGGGTTATTGAGTGAACTGGAAACTCAGTGGAAAGTACAGCTGGTAACATCAACAAATGAAATTGATGGACTCTAATAACCATTTTCAGTTGGGTTTTGTCCTTTTAGCAGCAAACTGATATAGGTCTATCAATGGAGTAGCAGTCTTATCCTGAAAAAATGCAGAACATATTAATTTTATCTTTTTTCCCTGGATTGAGTGAAAAATTGTTACATTTGGTTCCATTACTCTTTTTTTTTTCCCAAAATTTGCCAAGATGAGTTACTTATTGCTCTTGAGCAAGTGAGTATTTGTATTGGAAGGAGGAGGAAAAAAGGGACCAGAAAACGCCAGGACCTATTTCTTCAAAAAGAAAGCACCAACTTTTGTTAAATGCTATACACAGCATTATATACCGGTTGAGAAAAAAAAAATATGTATCTAAAATGAATTCAAGTTGTAACATCCAGAGCATTTGAAAATGTCTGAATTCACACATTTTGAGCTTTTCAATAGTTATGCTAACCTTGATAATCACATTGTAAGCACTCCCATTGGGTTTATTTTTATAATTCATTTATCTTTGTGGATATTACCTATTTGTTGAGTTATTATTGTCATACTTTCCTTTAAATCTTTAAATATTGTTGTCTTTAGCTCTTTGAAAATACCAATAATAGCTCATTTGCAGTTATTACTAAATCTAATATCGTGGACAATTAATGACAGTTTCTATTGACTGGTTTTGTTTTTAGTTTTGTTGAATGTCACATTTCTTTCCCTCTTTTTTTGCAGGTCTCTTAAAATTTTGTAGAATATTGGACATTTTTTATTATAGGTTTTAGTAACTTTGGATTCTGATTTTTTTATTGAGGATTGTCGTTGTGTTTTGTTTGTTTGATTGCTAAGTAACTTCCCTGGATTAAATCTGTGAAGTCTCTTTTCCCTATAGTGTGAACTTGCAGTTTTTGTTTTTTGTTGCAGTTTTTATTTTTAATTATGGCTCCTCGGGGGTTTCTCCTGTGTCTGAATATCTTGGTGTTCAGCAAAACATCAATACCTAATTTATTGAGAGTTTTTAGCATGAAAGTTGTTGAATTTTGTCAAAGGCCTTTATTTCCTTCTCCTGCCTAATTGCCCTGGCCAGAACTTCCAACACTATGTTGAATGGGAGTGGTGAGAGAGGGCATCCCTGTCTTGTGCCAGTTTTCAAAGGGAATGCTTCCAGTTTTTGCCCATTCAGTATGATATTGGCTGTGTGTTTGTCATAGATAGCTCTTATTATTCTGAGATATGTCCCATCAATACCTAATTTATTGAGAGTTTTTAAACAAATGGAAGAACATTCCATGCTCATGGGTAGGAAGAATCAATATCGTGAAAATGGCCACACTGCCCAAGGTAATTTATAGATTCAATGCCATCCCCATCAAGCTACCAATGACTTTCTTCACAGAATTGGAAAAAACTACTTTAAAGTTCATATGGAACCAGAATCTACAAAGAACTTAAACAAATTTACAAGAGAAAATCAAACAACCCCATCAAAAAGTGGGCAAAGGATATGAACAGACACTTCTCAAAAGAAGACATTGATGCAGCCAACAGACACATGAAAAAATGCTCATCATCACTGGCCATCAGAGAAATGCAAATCAAAACCACAATGAGATACCATCTCACACCAGTTAGAATGGCAATCATTAAAAAGTTAGGAAACAACAGGTGCTGGAGAGGATGTGGAGAAATAGGAAGACTTTTACACTGTTGGTGGGACTGTAAACTAGTTCAACCATTGTGGAAGTCAGTGTGGCGATTCTTCAGGGATCTAGAACTGGAAATACCATTTGACCCAGCCATCCCATTACTGGGTATATACCCAAAGGACTATAAATCATGCTGCTATAAAGACACATGCACACATATGTTTATTGCGGCACTATTCACAATAGCAAAGACTTGGAACCCACCCAAATGTCCAACAATGATAGACTGGATTAAGAAAATGTGGCACATATACACCATGGAATACTATGCAGCCATAAAAAAGGATGAGTTCATGTCCTTTGTAGGGACACGGATGAAATTGGAAATCATCATTCTCAGTAAACTATCACAAGGACAAAAAACCAAACACCGCATGTTCTCACTCATAGATGGGAATTGAACAATGAGAACACATGGACACAGGAAGGGGAACATCACACTCTGGGGACTGTTGTGGGGTGGGGGGATGGGGGAGGGATAGCATTAGGAGATATACCTAATGCTAAATGACGAGTTAATGGGTGCAGCACACCAGCATGGCACATGTATACATATGTAACTAACCTGCACACTGTGCACATGTACCCTAAAACTTAAAGTATAATAATAATAAAAATAAATAAATAAAAATAAAAACGTGTAAAAAAAAAAAGAATGTGAAAGACCAAAGAATATTTTTGCAAACTTCAATTTTAATTTTTTAAAATACTTTATAATGGATTGTGGCAAATAGTACATGTAGAATTCTGATTTACTTTAATTAAAATAGTTAAGTATTTTATGCATTAAAATTTATTATTGAAAATAATATATATTATTATTTTTATTCAATAATTTCAATAAATTCAATAATACATTATTGAAAATATATGTATATTAACAAATATTAATGTAATATATATTAATGTATACAATGTATATGACACACAAATATGTATATATACACATAAATTAGTAGCTCACTACAGGGTTGACATGTGTCTTTCTTTTAAATGACATCAAATTATGATTTTAAAAATGAGAGAGATTTTATAACACAGCAAATAGTTTTGGCTGATATGTCAATGATAATCTTTCTGATTCAATATAAATCACCATTTACCCAGTAGATTTTGGTTTTTCCTCAGGATTTTTATGAACATTTGCTCTGGAATAGGATTTTTACAGAAAATTATAATCCTGCTGGCTATCCAGCATATTAGAAGCATCTATTCTACTAATCTTAAATTTACCCTTTTTCACCAAATCAGATTTACACGCCAAACTTTACAAATACCTCTGTAAAAGTTTTCTTTTAACTTAAAATAGTAGCACTACACTGAGTTGTTTAAAAGTAAATGACTTGTGAATTTACTAACAAAGAAAAAGTGGACTTAATATTTTGTAAGTGCAATTATTTCTAATAAAGCTCCTTTTGCACTGAACTTGGCTCCCAGAGCCCTTTAGACAATTGGAAGCATTAAATCTACCATCAGAGGGCAAAGAGCTAGAATCATTAAGGATATTCAAAAGCATATGCCAAGACACTAAAGGCAATTCAGTACAAATTTAGAAACCTTAGACATTGGTATTGTTTTGGTTCTGCAACACTCTTTCAGATACGTGCATATAATATATTTTTTATGAACCCATTTCTACGTTTTAAAGTCCTGTATTTAAGGTGTAAGAATTATCAGCATGAAATACCTGAGAAGTAAATGTGGATTGGAATATTTGATACTTGAGTCTATGATAATATGTGTCCAGGAAGAATTTTATAATATAGAGCAAGCGATGTACCATCTGTCTTTAAAAACAAAATTGTTCTTTTACATGTCAAAAGTAAATGGGGTATTAGGAAGTGATTATTATGCTGTTTTTGTGTTACTGTTATTTCTTTTCTAAAAGAGGAAAGAAGGTCTGGAAAAAAATGCCGATGCTAATGAATATTTGACAATTAAAAGTATACATAATATAGTGCCTGAAAATGAAGATACTTGCTACAACCACTTTACCATTAACAAACTATTGCTTTAATCACCCCAAAGCATCAACATAAAACTGAATATCAACAAAAAGTGGAGTAAAAGCTGTCCAAAGATTATTCTAATGCCCCAACTGTTAATTCATTGCTGCCATTTATTCTTCAGTAATTTGCTCTGCTGTGCGTTTTTATCACTAGTATGAGTTTGAAATGAGCTTCAAAGTACAATTTAATAATCTATTAACTTAAAGTTTGAAATAAAAGTCATAGGATAAAATAAACTAATATAAAAAGATATTGCACCATAGCAAAAACTTTTAAAAGTCTTCACTTTTAGGGTTGTGCCTATAAGAATTTATTAGCAAATATTCTATACCATATGGTAACTTTGATTTATAAACTGCAGGTGTTTCATTCCATTTTTCCAATTATTTAATAAAAAATTTTTTATAGGCCGGGCGCGGTGGCTCACGCCTGTAATCCCAGCACTTTGGGAGGCCGAGGCGGGCGGATCACGAGGTCAGGAGATCGAGACCATCCTGGCTAACACAGTGAAACCCCGTCTCTACTAAAAATACAAAAAATTAGCCGGGCGTGGTAGCGGGCGCCTGTAGTCCCAGCTACTCGGGAGGCTGAGGCAGGAGAATGGCGTGAACCCGGGAGGCGGAGCTTGCAGTGAGCCAAGATCGCGCCACTGCACTCCAGCCTGGGCGACAGAGCGAGACTCCGTCTCAAAAAAAAAAAAAAAAAAAAATTTTATAGCAAGGATTTTCCCTTGTTCTCTCCCAGCACATTTTTACCTAACTGGCCATTACCTCATCTAGCCACTTCTGTTCAAATGAATTTTGAAACACCATCTGCAGAGATGTTCATTCAGTCCTGTTTAGAATTGGGGAGAGGCCTGAATAGAGGGCTTTCTTCAGTGTAGTGCTTCTATAAACTTATCCATTTGTGTGGATCTATATAAATACTCTTGAACAAAATGTCTAAGCAGAAGCCCTTTGGTACATTTCTTGGTCATTTTCTCATGGACTATTACAAGACGAGCTTGTTGCCCAAGCATCCCTCTGCCCTCTCACCACGTTTCTCTCCTTGGTGCTGGCAAAGGCAAGCCTGCCTTGTTTTCTGGAGAGTGTGCTATCCTGTTTCTCTGATGTTAGACGGAAGTGGCACATGGTTAGCTGAGCTCAATGAAAGAGACAGGAGAGTTTTTGCCAGCTGCTCTCTTGCTCCACACCAAAAGCCATAATTTTTTTATTGACATAACCATCACTTCAAGGGGGTGATTGGTCAGGAGCCAACTAGGGACAGTAGATGGAAGAGGTTTTTAAACTGCAACTTTGAAGCTACTCATGGAATTATAGCTTGCCACAATCTGGAAATGGCCCAAACCAGAAGGAATATCTGGACACATATTGCCAGTACACACAATCTCACAGAGCCTTGAGGGGTGGAGGAGAATACCACTATGCCTTTTAGACAAGAAGTTGGCCAGATCCCTGTAAAGCTCTATTAAGGGATACTCTTTTTAGAGTTAGAAGTTGGATTCAAAACATGTATTGGGAGTGAAAGCAAGCTCTTATCTCTTCTGTGTACAGAAGATTAGACCAAACAGACCCAATATTCTCGACGTACAAAAGCAGTATCTGAGGCTGGGCCGCATTAGGGTGGCTTATTGAGGAAAGAGTATAGGGTGTTAATGATATCAATTACATACAAAGACGTCAGTGAGAGTTGTGAATTTTTACCTTAACATGATATTAAAATGGTGACAGGTAACATTTATTGAGCACTAAATATGTGTCAGCCATTATGTTAACAGCTTATGGTGTTACTTAAGAAAATGCCTATGGCCAGATGTTGGCACTTTCATCTAGTTCTGCACAATTTATTATTTTATTTAATGTTCACAATAATTTTGTGAGTAAATATCACACCAATCTTACATATAAAGAAATGAGTATTTGTTAACTTAGGTTGAACAGACATTGTTTTAAGCACTTGATAAGAATTAAGTCATTTAATTATCTCAATGACCCAATAAGGTAGATGATCTCCAGTCAAAATCTAAATTCAGATGAGGAAGCAGAAGCACAGAGAAGTATAGTACATTGTCTAAGTTTGCATGGGTAATAAGGGAATAAAGGTAGAATTTGAACCCAGGCAATAGAATTCCAGAGTTAATACATTCAGATGCAGAAAGATCAGGTGACTTTTATAGCATCATACGGTTGGGAAGGTACATAGCCAGAGTTCAGCCCAGATCTTTCTGATTTTAGATTATACTTTTTTTTGGTTTTGTTTTGTTTTGTTTGAGATGGAGTCTCGCTCTGTCACCCAGGCTGGAGTGCAGTGGCACGATCTCGGCTCACTGCAAGCTCTACCTCCAGGGTTCACGCCATTCTCCTGCCTCAGCCTCCCAAGTAGCTGGGACTACAGGTGCCTGACACCACGCCCGGATAATGTTTTTTTTTTTTTTTTTTTTTGGTACTTTTAGTAGAGAGGAGGTTTCACCATGTTAGTCAGGATGGTCGCCATCTCCTGACCTTGTGATCCGCCCACCTCGGCCTCCCAAAGTGCTGGGATTACAGGCCTGAGCCACCACACCCAGCCCACAGATTATACTCTTAACCACATGATTCTACGCTGTGGTTGAGAATTTAACAAAGTTGGCTAATGCTTGGCAGGCATTTGATAATAGGGATGAATAATTTGGATTCCATTTCATGAGAGAAACTAACATTTGTAGAATGTTTATTACATAATAGACACTGGGATAGCAATTAACATAACTTATCTATTTCCATCTTCCTGAATGGAATTATTATCCCAGTTTTAAAGACAAAAAAACACATTCAGATAAGTTAAGTAACTTGTTCATATTGGCAAAATAGGTGTTCAAGCCCAAGTGTGTCTCATTCTAGTGTTTTGATGCGGTGGTAAGAGCAGGAGCTTGAACAGCTGTTGAAATACTGAATCTGAAATTGGGCTGATAGAGCTTGCTTAGAGCTGCAGTGGAGGCTAAGAAGATCATCAGGAGTCTGCACTTGCCTGGGGAGTTAGACACTTTGGTATCTTGCAAGATGGACCAAGGAGTGATCCAAAGCTTACTCATCATGTCAAGCTGTGCAAAGGTCAGAGTCAACCTTTTAAAGCCTCTGGTGCCTTCTCTGCTGGAGGAATCTTTGTCTTGTCATACCAGGATCAAAAGTTGGTCTCCATAGGCTTTTTTACACAGATTGTTATCAAAAAAGTAAACAATCTAAAGTCACAAACACTGCTCTGGAGGAGGGAAGAAAGATAAGAGACTTGACTGCCCTTACTTATTGCAAGCAAGACAGGTTGGGCTACAGCTGGTGGATGGGAAACTCATTATGGTCACTTGAAGCCTTGCCAAGTACAGTGGGTAACCTGAGAGCCCAGCAAGGAGTCTCTTGGCCCAGTAGTCAATCAATCTGCTGTCAGGTTGAAGCAGACAGTGTAAACCAAAGCAAGGCAGCAGATTAGGCCTCAGTAGTGCACATGGTCAGCTAAGAGGGAAAACAGGACTGGATCATGATCAGCAGTGAAGGTAAAAGCAGCTCAGAATAGAAAGATTTTTTTGTTTCCCTAAAGTGAAAAGAGGGTTTGACAAATGACTGCTGAGAGAAGGGTGGCTCTATTATTATTAATATTAGTCAGGACCTTGCCAATAAACAGAATTTCGATCAGGTGAATTAGCTGAAGATATTTTAATGAAGGGACAGCATACAGTAGTGAGGTCAGGTTTCTGAAAACCCAAAGAATACTGTGGAGGTATCCAAAATTTAGTAACAGCCTAAAAGGGAAAGGGGAGAATATTAAGCTGCTAGAGACCAGTGATAGCTCAGGGGAGCTGTGATTACAGAGGGATGCAGCCACTTTCATAGCTGTGATGCTGAAACTGGGAAAGAGTGGAGAAAATATTCCCCAAACTGTTTTTCCTCCTGCCCTCTGATTTCTTGCCAATGGCTCCCATTGGTGAGAACAACCTGAAGCCACAGTGGAAAGGGAGCCCAAGAGATGCCATCTGTGCACATCAGCTGCTCAGGGCACACAGCAGAATAGAGATGGGCAAATGATGTTTCCAATTAGGCAAACACATTAACCATCTACCTTGGGAAGGGGTCCCAGTCTTTAGAATTGTGGTCTCACGTGCAAATATCTGCAGGGGACAGACAAGTATGCAAATAGAAAGAGGGAGCAACATGAGTGAATGGCAGACTGTTGAATATGCCCCCATCTAAAAGGGCATGAACACCACACATGTAACTTCCTTCCAGCTTTGAGGTAATGTGAATCATCACGTCTAGAAGATCCATTTTAGGAAGTTAAGCAAATCAGCTACTTGGGAGGCTGAGGTGGAAGGATCATTAGAGCCCAGGAGTTTCAGTTTTGCAGTGATCTATAATCCAGATAGCTATGTGACATCACCTTAATTTTAGAGATTAAAACTTAATTGGCAAAACAATCGGATTTCATAATGGTTAAACAAACCACATCCATGAGAGATTCATCTCATTTTTGGAAGTGAAGCACAACATTCAGGTTATTATATGAATTCTACTGATTTTTAAATATTGGCAATTAACTGACAAAAAAAATCCTGCAACAACCAAACAAAACACATCTGTGAGAGGTATTCATTCCCCAATCACCAGGCTAAGTGTATTGGATAACTCTTGCTTTTCAACTTACATCTTCTACACCCAGCAATATTCTGGATGTTGCTCAGGAAATCAGCCCCTCTGAGGGGAACCTGATGTATTTTTGTTCAGCAGCACTGAGTAGATTTCACTTTTCCATCCAGGGCTTTTCTGACCCCTCAGCATGCTACACTTACATCAGTCACCCAGTGTTAGAGTCTGGGTAGTTGGAAATGCAAGTGGAGCACACATTGACCATTGCAGTACCTAAGCTAGTTGATAATCACTCTCCTTTTTGTGTCATTGGTGGAATGATCTCAAAGCTCACATACATGGATCATCTACAGTCACCCACAGTGGTGGACAAAGGCTGAGAACACATCCTTATATTGGCTTTCTCTCCCTTGATTTAATTTTCCTGAGTTCTCCACTTCTGTAAAGAAATTAAAAAAAAAAACCCTTCCTTGGGCTCTATTTTCAGAAGAGATTCCTCCCAAGGTTCTATCATTTTGCAAATTCTGCTTTAGGAAAATATTTAAAAGGCCTCTCTAATTTTTCTGAGGGACATTTTATGTTCACAGAATACTGAATATTTATGGTAGAAGATCCCAACCAACTCTGATTTTTTTTTTTTTTTTTTTTTTTTGAGACGGAGTTTCACTTGTTGCCCAGGCTGGAGTGCAATGGCGCCATCTCAGCTCACTGCAATCTCCGCCTCCCAGGTTCAAGCAATTCTCCTGCCTCAGCCTCCGGAGTAGCTGGGATTACAGGCATGTGCCACCATGCCTGGCTAATTTTTTGTATTTTTAGTAGAGACAAGGTTTCTCCATGTTGGTCAGGCTGGTCTCAAACTCCCGACCTCAGGTGATCCACCCATCTCGGCCTCCCAAAGTGCTGGGATTACAGGCCAACTCTGATTTTTAAATATTTAAATGAATAGACTTAAGCTGGGAGAGAGGGCAGGAGAAAACATTATACATTTGTGGCCAGGGATTGCCCCAAGTTAGAAAATACTCTCTGTGAATAAACATGAATTTTTGGTTACATGTTGACACCTAACCCCTTAGAAAATCAATAGAAAGTGATCTTTAAATATTTAGTTTTTAAATGTATTTATGTGTTGATTCTTAAAGTGGTTTTGAACTTTTCTAGAGAAAGCAGCATACATATACATATTAATATCCCTCATAATAACATATAACATATATAAGGTTACTATGTAGAATCTGGCAAATATGCATGTAAGCCAAGAAAATAAGACACAATGTCAAGTGATTTATATTTATAAGCCATATATTAATTAATCAAATCAATTCATCTAATTACTCATCTAGTCAATACATATTTACTATGTGTTTTGTATATGCCAGGCACTATGTATACTCTCAGGTTACCAGAAGTGATTTATATTTATAAACCATATATTGACCAATTTATCAAATCAATTTATGGAGTTACTCCTATATTTAATGTGTATTTATTATGTGTTTTGCATATGCCAGGCACTGTGTACACCCTCAGGTTACCACAGTGAAGCCAAAACTTCCATCCCTGGTCTCCAAAGTTCACAGGCTACTTGGTAGGAAAATAAATTAAACATGTACAAATAGTACATTAATAAATAAATAAGCTTGTCATGGAAGTACAAAGCATTCTGGGATTGCATCAGATGTACTCCTGACCCCAAATTTAGGGGATGAAGAAGAAAATTAATTTTCAGCTGAGATCATAAGGACCAGTCAGAGTTAGCTGACTGAGGTGTAAAAGAAGAGAAAGACTATTTCTAGCAGAAGAAGCAAAGGGGCTATGAGAGAGCATTCTGAAATGAAAGGATTATGGGGGAGAGTGATGCAGGGTTTTCACAGGACAGGCAGGAAGCAGGTCATGACGGCCATATAATGAATGTTAAAGAAATGGCATCTGACTTTGAGGTGGGAAGGAGCAGGAATCCCCAGGTCCTCTGAGCTGTCTGCATGGGAGGCCATGGCAAAACATAGCATCCACGGTTGGCCCTCTGCAGAGACAGGCAGGGGCTAACTACTGGAAACCAGAGCACACAGACAGTATAATGAACTGGGGAGATAGAATAGTTGAGAGTGGGTGGTTACACCATAACAATACAAAGGAACCCAAAGGTATCTGGATGAAATAGAGATTATTTACATCACTGACACTCACCAAGTACAAATATGTTAGTCATTATAGCTCTACCTATCAATAAACTAAAATTATTTTGCAATGACTTATAAACAATGTCATCTAATGATTTACATTTATTTAAAAATATTCAAAAATAATGAAAGTTCTTCCTTCCATAGAACAAACCTGGAATTCCCACGGTAAGATAGTCCATATTTACTCAAAGTTGAAAGTTTAGACCAACCACCATGGCAATCTCTATCTTCATATTTCAGGCCTTCTTAAAAGACAATATGAATCAGTTCCCTCCAGATTTCATTGTCTCCCTCATCTTCTCTGCCTCAATAGCAAAGATCTTTCCTGAACTATAACTGTGGGATACCTAAACACACAGACAAACAAGCTGCTAACCAATCAGTTAAATTTATTGAGCAGCCTGCTTGCACCGGTGCATAGTAGGGCCTGTGACAACACATGGAAGGAAGACATGCACCTGCAAGACTCTCCCCGTCTTTCAAAGCTGCCATACTCTCTTTCCATCTCCCCATCAGCTTTTCACTTCCATTTACAGTGTGACCTAGAGTCATTCATTATTAGCTCCAGTGCTGCCCTTTTATATTGTAGGCTCAGGGGAAAAAGGGTGCCTAGGGTGCAAACATTAGGAAGCCTTTACTCTCAGGTCCATGTCTGTGCTAACTCTGTCTTTGCACAGGCCTCGGAGTGAGTGTCTGAACCCTGCACTCTGGGTATCTCATTCCCCTATCCCTGGGCAGAGTGCCAGCTCTGCTTAGACACATTCAAGAAATATTACAAAAAAAACAGCA
The DNA here is from genome assembly GCF_029289425.2 of Pan paniscus. Taxonomy (NCBI): domain Eukaryota; kingdom Metazoa; phylum Chordata; class Mammalia; order Primates; family Hominidae; genus Pan; species Pan paniscus. The sequence goes on along the minus strand of NC_073253.2, from coordinate 112,732,884 downwards.
CTGTCTCCATTTTGGCCAGAAAGAGTTGATCCTTCCTTGCATTCCTTTGCACATCCAACAATGTATTTCGGATTATCAAAACATTCAAATTCAAATCCATAAACTCCAAAGATAAAACAACATAGAGTACAATCATGGCGTCATGGACACTGCAGAAATGCTGTAGAATTCACACCCAGTCATGACACAGGCACACATGTAAAGAGCAGGAGGACTCAGTTCTTTGCCTTCCTGTGATGTTACACCATGAATTTGGACACCTTAGAAGGTCTTTAGAAAATTACTCAGCTCTGTTTGTGCCATTCCTTTCTTCATTCATGTAACAAAAGTGTTTTTAGCCCTTGCCACATGCTAAGCACTGTACCTTGTGCTGCGGACACAGAGATGAATGAGATACAGTGTGGATCTCATTTCCAACAAATTTCATCCATTCTCCGGTCACTGTAGAGATAACAGACTGCTGTGACAGAGGGTTCATAAAGGAGAGGAAAAGGCTCTTTCCCTAATACATTCCATGTTTTAACTGACCTTTTGGCATCCAACTCTGAGAACTGAACTGACTAAAGCGCAATTTTCAGGTGGCACATTGAAAACGAGACATGACATGTATAGTTTGAATGCAAAAGTACTGATAACCGCTTGCCAAGTTTTAATAATAACTAGTAGCAGCAACAATTAAATCAGTTCCAGGGGAACTTGTAGACAGCATAATAAACTTTTCTTGAAAGAATTGAAAGAATTCTTCCACTTGTACATGGGCATTCCCTGGCTTCAGTGTGATCATTAAATTTCAAGTAATTTAAATGCAAAATGTCAAAATGGCCAAACTTCGTGGTTAGGAGTAGAAACTCTGGAAACAGACTGAAGATGCTGCTCAGCTTGACCACCTGCTGCTTACTGCACCTGGAACACGTTACTTAACCCTCTGCCTCTCAGTTTCCTCATCTGTAAAATGGCTAAAGTAATAATAATTACTCTTTCATAGGGTTCTTATGAGTAGGAAATAGTTAAGAATGGCAAAGTTCTTAAATCAGTGCCTAGAAACGTGTAGCACTAAATAAAATTTCTTGACATATTTAGTACTGCTTGGAAAATATAAATAATATATTCTTCAATTTTCTTGTAGAATTATATTTACTCGAGTAGATATAAAGTTTTTTATATAAAGAAAGATATACAAAGTTAGTTAAAATGAACTAAGTATAAAATGTTTTAAAACAGGTTTTATTGTGGTTTTATATAATGTAAAATGCCAATTAAAAAAATTTTAAGCATACAATTTGGTGGTATTAATTACATTCACAGTGTTATTCAACCAACACCACTATCTATTTCCAAAATGTTTTCATCACCTGTAACAGAAACTCTGTAACCATTAAGCAATTATTCCTTGTTCCCCACCTCCTCCCTAAACCTGGTAACCTCTAACTTACTTTCTGTCTTTAGTTCTACCTACTCTAGATATTTCATTTAAGTGGGATCACACAATATTGTCCTATTGTGCCCAGCTTATTTCACTTAACATAATGACTTCAAGATCCACCTATATCGTAGCATGTATCAGAACTTCAATCCTTTTTATGGTTGAATAATATTTCATTGTATGTGTATACATACTACATTTTGTTTATACATTAATCTATTGATAGACACTGGGCTATTTTCACCTTTTGACTATTGTGAATAATTCTGCAAAAACATTAGTATAAAAGTGTCTGTTTGAGTCCCTGTTTTCAATTACAGTGGGCATTATACCTGGTAGTGGAATTGCTGTGTCACATGGTCATTCTGTTTAGCTTTGTCTTAGTTCTGACTACTGTAACAAAAATACCATAAACTGGATGGCCTAAAAAACAAACATTTATTTCTTACAGTTCTAGAGTCTGTGAAGTCCAAGATCAAGGCTCTGGTAGATTAGGTACCTGGTGAGACACCACTTCCTGATTTGTAGATTGCTGTCTTTGCACTGTGCCCTCACATGGTAAGGGGCTTCCCTGGGGTCTCTTTGATAAGGGCACTAATCCCATTAATGAGGGCTTTACCCTCCTAGCCTAATGACCTCCCAAAGGCCCTACCTCCAAATACCATCACAGTGAGTGTGAACTTGGCAGTGGACGTGGGTGGACACATCAAGTCCATAACAAGCTTTTTGAAGAACTCATACTGTTTGTTCCAGTGGCTGTGCCATTTTACCTTCCTATCAGCCATTTCTCCATATCCTCACCAACATTTGTTATTTTTCTGATTATTAGTATTCTTATTATTGTTTTGTTTTGTTTTGAGAAGGAGTCTTGCTGTGTTGCCCAGGCTGGAGTGCAACGGTGCGATCTTGGCTCACTCCATTCTCTGCCTCCTGAGTTCAAGCAATTCTCCTGCCTCAGCCTCCCGAGTAGCTGGGAGGCCTACCACCACGCCCGGCTAATTTTTGTATTTTTAGTAGAGACAAGGTTTCACCATGTTGGTAGGCTGTTCTGGAACTCCTGACCTCAGGTGATCCACCTGCCTTGGCCTCCCAAAGTGCTGGGATTACAGGCATGAGCTACCGCACCCAGCCTATTATTATTATTATTACTATATTAATAGGTTTGAACTGGTATTTCATTGTGGTTTTGATTTGTATTTACCTTATGATTAATGATTTTGAATATGTTTTCATGTGCTTGTTGGCTATTTGTATATTTTCTAGAGAAATATCTATTCAAGTCCTCTGCCAACTTTTTAACTGGGTTGTTTGTCTTTTTGTTGCTGAGTTGTAGGAATTCCTTATATATTATGGATCCTGTTCCCCCACCAAACATATGATTTGCAAATATCTTCTCCCATTCTTCCAGAGAGCCTTTCAATTTCTTGATAATGTCCTTTGATGCACTAAAGTTTTTAATATTTGTGAAGCCCATTTTTTTTTTTTACTTTTTCTTTTGTTGCCAAGGTCATTAAAATTTATCCCTATAGTTTATTCTAATGATTTTATGATTTTAGTTTGAATTAAATATAGTAAATTGTTTTTAAATTAAAACATATTATACTCTATTACTAGTAAGCTTTTCACCCAGAACTATCCGTGTCGTAACTCTCAGCTCTCATGATCTGGCACGGGGATCCTGTATGTAGCTGCAGCTTCCATCTTGACCTTTGATTACTTTTTCAGCTCTCTGACAGACTCATACAGACATAGTTGATCAGCTTTTGATGAAACAAGGCTACAACAAAGAATTAGTGCTTCTGATATCAAATGTTAATGATAAGCAGACTTCAATCATAAAGATGCATTTGAGAAAAATTTAACTAAATCTTTGATTTAAAAAACAAAAAAATGGCTATAATTCCATAGTATTTATAATTCAATATAGAAATTTTCAAAGTCATGCAAAACCTTAATAATTTAGTATTTCCCTTTGTTAACAAAGCCTTTAGTTACCAGTAAATGTATGCTAGAGGTCTATTTAAATAAAAATTTATTTAATGAATTTTAAAATATCTTGGTGTTAAAATAATCATCAGTACAAGCATATCTCAGATATATTTAGCTCCAGATCAGCACAATAAAACAAATATTGCAATAAAGTAAGTGACACAAATTTTTTGGTTTCCCCAGTGTATATAAAAGTCATGTTTACACTTTACTGTATTCTGAATGTGCAAAAACTTGTCTAAAACAACAATGTATATAGTTTAATTTAAAAATGCTTTATTGCTAAAAAAATGCTAAAATCATCTGAGCCTTCATTGAGTTGGGATCTTTTTGCTGGTGTACAGTCTCGTCTCAATGTTGATGACTACTGATCAGTATGGTGGTTGCTGAAGGTTGAACTGGCTGTTGCAATTTCTGAAAACAAGACAACAACGAAGTTTGCTGTATCAATTGACTTTTCCTTTCACAAAATATTTTTCTGTAAGTTGTAATACTAGTTTATGCCATTTTACCCACACAATTTCATTTTTCAAAATGGGAGTCACTCTTATCAAACTGCCACTGCTTTATCAACTAAGTTTGCATAATATTTTAAATCCTTTGTCTTTATTCCAACAATGTTCACAACATATCCACTGAGTGTATTCCAACTCAAGAAACCACTTTTTTGCTCATCTCTAAGAAGCAACTCCTCATCATTCAAGTTTTACCCTAAGATTGCAGCTATTCAGCCTCTTCTTTAGGCTCTACTTATAATTATCGTTGTCTTACTATTTTCACCACATGCAGTTACTTCCTCCACTGATGTACTGAATTCCACAAATGCATCTATGAGGCTTCGAATCTACTTCTTCCAAATTTCTATTAGTGTTGATATTTTGGCCTCCTCTCATGAATCATGAATGTTCTTAGTGGTATGTAGAAGAATGAATCCTTTCGAGAAGGTTTTTTGATTTACTTTGCCTAGATCCATCAGCTGTAGTCTTACAAAATATATTTCTTAAATTATAAGACTTGAAAGTGAAATTTATTCCTTGACCCAAGGGCTGCAGAATGAAAGTTGCCTTAGCAGGCATGAAAGTAATATTAACTACCTTGTACATCTCCATCAGTCTTGGGTGAGGATGTGCATTGTCAATGGGCAGTAATATTTTAAAAGAAATCTTTCTTTTCCTGAGTAGTAAGTCTCAACAGTGGGCTTAAAATATTTCAGTAAACCATGCTGTAAACAAATATGGTGTGATTCAGGCTTTATTGTTCCACTTATAGAACACAGGCAGAGTAGATTTAGCCTAATTCTTAGCAGCCCTAACATCATCAGAATGGTAAATGACCACTGGCTTCAACGTAAAGTCACCAGCTGCATTTGTTCCTAACAAGAGTCAGTCTGTCCTTTAAAGCTTTGAAGCCAGGCATTCACTTCTCTCTCACTATCAAAGTCCTAGGTGGCTTCTTCTTCCAATGGAAGAATGTTGCATCTACACTGACAATCTGTTTTTTAGTGTAGCCACCTTCATCAGTTATCTTAGCTAGATCTTCTGGATAACTTGTAGCCACTGTATCAGCAGCTGCTACTTCACTTTGCACTTTTATGTTATGGAGATGGCTTCTTTTCTTAACCCTCATGAACCAACCTGTGCTAGCTTCAAACTTTTTTCTGCAGCTTCATCACCTCTCTCAGCCTTCACAGAATTCAAGAGAATTAGGATCTTGCTCTGGATTAGGCTTTGGCTTGAAGACATTTTGTGACTGGTTTGATCTTCTATTTGGACTACTCAAATTTTGTCCCATTTCAGCAGTACGGCTGTTTTGCATTCTTATGATTAATGTTTTCACTAGAGTAGCACTTTTAACCTACTTCACAAATTTTTCCTTTGCATCACAACTTGGTTAAATGGCACAAGAAGCCCAGCTTTCAGCCTGTCCTGACTTACGACATGACTTCCCCACTAAGCTTAATCATTTCTAGCTTTTGATTAAAATTAAAGATGTGCAACTCTTTCTTTCAGTTGAAGACTTTGAGGTTGTTGTGGTGTTATTAATTGTCCCAATTTCAATATTGCTATGTTTCAGGAAATAAAGAGCCTCTCCTTCAAGGAGAAGGGGCAAGATGGGAAAATAGCAAGTCAGTGGAGCAGTCAGAACACACAAAACATGTATTAAGTTTGCCATCTTATGCGGATGCAGTTTATGGCGTACAAAACCAATTACAACAGTAACGTGAAAGATCATGGATTACAGATCACCATAACAGATATAATAATAATACTAATAATGTTTCAACTATTGCAATAATTAACAAATGTGATGCAGAGGCAAAAGAGGGCATATGCTGTTGGAAAATGGCACCAATAGACATGCTGGATACAGATTGCTACAAACCTTCAATCTGTAAAAACATAGACTCTAGAAGGTACAATCAACTGAAGCACAATAAAGTGAGATATGCCTATAAGGCTGTTAGGAATTAAAATATTTCACAAAATCAGGTACAATTGCATTAGAAAAAATATTTTAACTTATCCAACTTAAAGCAAGATATAACATAACTATATTCTAAGTGCTATCAGTTTAATTATCAAAATGAGTAATGTGCATAAAATGAGCTATTGGAGTTTGTCTCATAACATTTCCTCGGTGATTGTATTGAAGGTCTTAAAATTACACAATGACTTTTAATTTTGAATAGCATTTGGCTTATTACTTAGCTCTTTATAAGCATTTGGAGGATAAGACCATCAAGAGCATATGTTTTTATACCCGAATTTCACAGTATAATTCCTTTCACACACTAGGCATTCAAGAAGCATTTGTTGAACAAAATATATTGCCATAGTATAGTTGGCAGTTAATAAATATTTGATGACTGAATTAAAAAGCATATTAAGACAAAGGATACACTGTAGGAAACAAAAGTAACAACCAATTAAATAGCTCAGGAAACGAGGATAAAATGACACTAATTTCATTGAGATTTTAATATATGTTAGTGGTCTGTGCATTACTGTAAAGTTATTTTCTATATATTACGTAGAGAAATGAAGATAATTTTTTCAGAACAATAATAAGGTAACCACAAAAAAAGTGATGCAACTTAGGTAAAACTCATCGAAGACATGTACTAACTTTATTACATGGTATCTTGTATTTACTGTATAGTTTGCTTATATTCCTAAGATAGAATGGTAATCTGGGTGAGGAAAAAATAAAAGCTTTGCAGAACTGTCATTATAACTTCCACATCAGAGAATGAACTTTGGAATCATACAGAGTTAGTCCAATGAAAGTGAAACAGGAAAAGTTCAAAGGTCAAAGACTGGAACTGATGGTGAGTCTTAAAAGATACTGCCTCTTTCCTCTACAGGATTATTTTTTGAAAGTGTAGTTTACCTGTACTATGAAGATTTATACTTATTTCGTAATTCTCCACAATTGCACTATCTTTCGTCAGATAAACAAGTAAATCTGTGACTGGAATTAGAATAAAAATGAGACAATGGACAAAATATTTTAGTTTAACCAGTTATTTCAACAAAACATCAATCCCTTCAATGTAGTAAATGGTTTCACTTAATTCTATTATTATCTTTTTAATAAAAGGTTAATCTTTTTTTTATTTAACAGATATTATGGGATGTATGTTCTTGAGCTTATCTAGAAAACCCTGGGACAAGAAAGTAGTCCACTACTTTGGCACGTAAGGGAAAGAGAAAAAACATCTCTCTTAGTTGATTTTATTTTTCTGTAAGACAGAATCTCTTATCATATTAAGTCTATCAACCTTATCCCTTCTTTAAGAAATAAATATCTTTTAAAAATGACAAAAGCTGTCTCTTCAACACCTTTAAAAGGCTTAACTATGTTTGAAGCAGTGTCCCCAGTTACTATTATGAAAATGGAGAGGAAGTTTCAGATTGTAATGGGAATTTTTATTGAACTACATCCTTCCTGAACTGGTAAAATACATTAAAAAATGAAAATAAGGAATAACAGTGCCAGTTATTCAACACTTTAGAGACGTATTTTTTAAATATCCATAAAAGTCTATATGGTTCAGAAACTATTCTCATTTTAACAATATTATGCCTCTGTAGACCTCATAATAGGAATAAATATTTGCAATGAAAGCTCACTTTGTACAGTACGGAACAATTAGATTTTTAAAATATTGTGTCTTAATGTCACTTTTGCCTTGCCCCAGTGAGTGACTGGGATTACATTGTATATACAGTGCATACTTGAATAATGAAATTTCCCATCAGTTTTCTTTAAACTCTTGGCATGAACTGCAAATACAAAATAATTGTGTGCATGGCAAGTGATCTTTAAAATCATTTTCCAAGACTGTTCTGCTTTTAGCAGAACCTTTTCACTTTTGATTAATACTCTTTCCTGCTTTCTGGTTCAGAATATTGCTTCCTAGAGTTACAAATTCAGTTTATGGAGTGCATTTGACCTGCACTCCACTGGGTAAAAATAAGTGTTAATCCAATGAAATCTGAGTTTCTGTTTCTTCAGCATCTTCAGGTTATCATGCACAATGCAGGGGTGCTGTAAAGTTACATTTGTGTGTGCATGCACAAAGTGCCAATAAAGAGAGTTAAAATAACATTTTATAAATCTTATTGTGTTTCCTCTAATCCAGCCCATAGGATACTTTGGGATAAAATCCACATAATGACGAGAGCTCAAGGGTTCACCCCAAGTTCTTCATAAAATAAAACTAACAGCAAATTCATTCTAACGGCCTGTAGATTTATGTTCATTTATGTAACCCTTTATGGTTATTACTTAGATTTTAATAACATCAAAAACAGTCTTTATCTTTTCTCCTTCACTCTCCTTAATATTTCCTTGCCATATTCTATACTGGTGTTAAAAGAAACAATTAGAGCCAAAAGTTTCCAGTTTATGAGTGATAGTCATCGATACTGAGAAACACAACACTTTCATAGTCACAGAACACATGTGACAAAATGAGAAGTTAGAAAATGGAATCAAGTTTTTTATTTCTTCAAACCCACTACTTGTATTCAGTTCTGCAACTCCTTCCTCATACATATGCCATGACTCCCTGCCACCCATGCACAACCCTGCACACTGTACAAAATTATTTATCAGAGCTGAGTTAAGAAAAGCAATTGGAAAGACAGGAGTGGATGAGCTGTGGGAAATACTGTAGGAGAGTTTTCAAAACTTAAAATGCATGGTATGAATTTAAATTGTTCAGAAATATAAAATAATGTCATATTTTTCCTATTTCTGATAAGCCATAAATAGAGCAATATTTTTCAATACCTTGAAGGGTCTCAACACCCTTGTTGAAAGTGGAAGAGCTATCAAAAATTAATGGTGACAATAAAACTTATTGATAAGAACATGGACTTGAGTCCTTGGTTTTCATGTTGATTCCTCAAGTGACTGGCTCCATGTCCTGGGAGAAGTCTCTCAAAAAATTTCCAAGTTATAATTACCCCCCTTAATTCCAATATGCAGAAACTGAAACAGAAAGTTTAAGTCCAAGTTAGCATGAGACGTAGCCAAGAATTGAATTTGGGTATATCTGAATACATAATTCATGCTGTTTTAAATTATTGTGCCATGACTGTCTCTCCAATATTTTACAAAATATTCTTCCCAAATATAAAGTCCTTAGTTTAGAGTCTCATGCTTGTCAAATTCTCAGTAAATGTTGTCTATTAAGGCTATGTTCAATGAAATTGGTTGGGCAAGGCAGTTTGGTTTCAGATGTGGAACAGCAGGAGATGGGGAGAAGGAAAGGTTGGCATTGGTTAATGTGAACAGACTTCCTTGTGCAAAATTCAAAAGATTAATTAGCCTGATGTAATGATTTTTGAAAACTCTTGGCCAAGCTGTCATAAATATGTCCAAGTATGTAGCTTCTCTGTATGTTTACGTAATTTCACCCGAAAGCAATTATTATTCATGTACATAGACTGTATTTAGGTGCAAATGAGGTTTCCATGATTTAGCAAGTGTCCAAGGTAATCATTGTTTTGGTGAATACAGGCCTGGGAGGCAGAGTCTTGGCAGCTGCAGCTGAAGTGAAGGAGAGAATTTCAATCTCTCACAGCTGACTTGTCCCAGCAGGGGCTGGGCCCACGACAATAAAAAGAAATGCACAACATACTTTATGGACAAGGATTCAAAACATATTATGTTATTAGAGACTTCATGTAAAAAAGCAGTTTTCTCTTGAGAAGGAGAAGAGCTTCATATGAAGCTGCAACCTATTTATTTCTTCAGCACTCTTGCTTGTTATACAGAATTTTGTTAACATCCCTAACTTCATCTATGGTGTGTCTGCTATGAACTTATAAAATCTTACACTTTCAAACTTTCTTATTTTATTTTGTTTCTGTTTTGCAGTTCTTTAGAATGCATCAATCACTTTAACATTGTTGCTAGAAGAATAACAAATCATGATGAGAATATCGCAATATTTTTAGAAGCACAATTTATAATTTATTTTACAATGAATGATTCTGTGTGATACAACCTAGTTAAATGAACAAGAATAGAGTCATTCAAAACACCAAAAAGTAATTTTACATAACTAAATCACTTAAAGATTATTTATGTTGCCTTGGTTTCCTCCAAGTAGAAAATTACCCAATTCATATTTATTCCCATCACCTCCACTGTTAACATTATGAAAACTCATACATAATTTTTATAACCTGGAAAAGAATATCAAACCTATAATATTTCTACCTTTTTAAAACTATATTATCAAATAAATGCTGTTGACTAATTTCTTAGCCTTTCTGATTAAAAGGCTTCTTACAAAGTTGAAGATGGTATAAAATTAGTGTAAGATAAAAAGCTTTCACTATCTTCACACAAAGGGCTCAAATAAAATCATAAACTAATCATAAAAGTAATTATATATCAAGATGATTAACTTGTGATATATAGATCTAAAGTTACGGGTGTTTCTAGAAAATTGAATGAGTACGTCAACTAGAGCAGGAAAAAACAATGTACTAGATTGCACCACCTTTATTTATAATAGTTTATGATAACACTCCTAGAAACCTATGTAAAATGTAAACAAATGTTGACATTTGGAAAATGTTTGTATTTTATTTCAATTGCAGTTTGTCATCTCTAGCTCAATAGATGTGGGAAATCTCTCAAGACATTGTTTTTGAATGCACTAGTATAAAAATTAATTTGTAAGGGAAATACTCGACATAGTGAATAAGGTAGCATTTATGCAAAATTCAAAAAGCTAAATTGTGTCTACTGTAGTCTTTTATAAATATTTATAATACTAATTACAGAAATTTGTCCTAGCTTGCTAGAAAACGGGCTAACCAAATCTCAGAAAAAGAGAAAATTCAGTAGGCAGAATCTTATTGCATCTATAAACTAAGACTCAGATAATATTCAAATGGCTTACCTTAAGCATCCTTAAATACATTATCCAAGAGTATTAACTGAAAAGAAAAAAAGAATGCATAAAAGTAGATATAAACACTCACTGCAAATATTTTAGAATACTAAGCCAGTCATTTCAATGATCCTTGACCAAGGTACAGCCATTAAATACCATGTTATCTACTTGCTCTAATTTATGTTATATGATATTAGAAGTGGAACCAGAATACTTCTTCTTCCAATTAACCAGTTAATTGTTTAGATTCATGTAACTATTTAAAGAAATTGGTGATTTTTAAAATATGACATATATCCCTTGTGCTTTGAAGAACATCATTAAGTAAAAAGACCACCCATAGAATGGGAGAAGACATTTACAAATCATATATTTGGTAAGGGATTTGTACCTAGAATACATAAAGAATGCTTACAACTAAATTACAAAAAGGCACATCACACAATTTAAAAATGGAAAGGATATGAATAGTTATTCCTCCAAAGAAAGTTTTATTTTTTTATTTTTTTATTTTTTATTTTTTTATACTTTAAGTTTTAGGGTACATGTGCACATTGTGCAGGTTAGTTACATATGTATACATGTGCCATGCTGGTGCGCTGCACCCACTAACTCGTCATCTAGCATTAGGTATATCTCCCAATGCTATCCCTCCCCCCTCCCCCCTCCCCACCACAGTCCCCAGAGTATGATATTCCCCTTCCTGTGTCCATGTGATCTCATTGTTCAATTCCCACCTATGAGTGAGAATATGCGGTGTTTGGATTTTTGTTCTTGCGATAGTTTACTGAGAATGATGGTTTCCAATTTCATCCATGTCCCTACAAAGGATATGAACTCATCATTTTTTATGGCTGCATAGTATTCCATGGTGTATATGTGCCACATTTTCTTAATCCAGTCTATCATTGTTGGACATTTGGGTTGGTTCCAAGTCTTTGCTATTGTGAATAATGCCGCAATAAACATACGTGTGCATGTGTCTTTATAGCAGCATGATTTATAGTCCTTTGGGTATATACCCAGTAATGGGATGGCTGGGTCAAATGGTATTTCTAGTTCTAGATCCCTGAGGAATCGCCACACTGACTTCCACAATGGTTGAACTAGTTTACAGTCCCACCAACAGTGTAAAAGTGTTCCTATTTCTCCACATCCTCTCCAGCACCTGTTGTTTCCTGACTTTTTAATGATTGCCATTCTAACTGGTGTGAGATGATATCTCATAGTGGTTTTGATTTGCATTTCTCTGATGGCCAGTGATGATGAGCATTTTTTCATGTGTTTTTTGGCTGCATAAATGTCTTCTTTTGAGAAGTGCCTGTTCATGTCCTTCGCCCACTTTTTGATGGGGTTGTTTGTTTTTTTCTTGTAAATTTGTTTGAGTTCACTGTAGATTCTGGATATTAGCCCTTTGTCAGATGAGTAGGTTGCGAAAATTTTATTTTTTACTCTCTAAATATTCTAAGAAAATAATGAATTGTACACTTTAAACAGGTGAGTTTTATGGTACATAAATTAAGCCCCAATATAGCTATGAAAAGTGTGTGATTTTCTTTTGGCATGTGTATGATCTTTACTTTAGAGTCTTTGATTATTCATTTTTGTTGTTTAGTGCTTTTGATTTTTTAATATGGTTTTATTTTTGTATGAAAATAAGTCATTCCAAACCTGCTGTTGGATGAAAGTCATTTGCAGTTAGTACAACCTACCAGAATCATATCTACAGAAAAAAACTATAAGGAATAACAGGTTTGTAATTCCATATTGCCCTAGGAAATAACAGCTTTCCAGATTCATGTTAGACTTGTGATTAATCTTTTGTACATGCCACATCTAAAGATCTTTAAATGTGTGTGATTTAGGAAAAATAAATGTTAAACTAAAATTCTAGACTTCAGATATTCAAAAAGAATAGCTATTATAAGCTTGAAATCTTGCTAAGCTTATAGTTTAAAAAGCTAGTGAAAATAAGAAGGGAACTCTTGAATATCTGAACAACCTTTTGATAAAATTCATCTATTGAAGTCACAGAAAGAGAAAAGAAATGGAAACTAATAAATGGGTACAAGTCAAAACACAGAAATATATTTTAGCTATTTTTCTTAGGAGAGAAAGAATGGAGTTAAAAAAGGGAAGAATTAGAATTAAAGAAAAAAAGCCATTAGATGATGGATTTTCCTACCTGCCAAATGATAAAAGTAATTTGAGATGATTTTTCCATACTAAATGAGAAACTACTAGAAAAAAATACACTATGTGGCCAGCAGTTGTGATATGTGTATTCTAGTCTGGGATATGTAGTAGAGCACGCAGGTTTAAAACAGCCTTGGAAATTAGGCCATCTATGTTGAATCCTACCTCCCTTACTAACAGTAACTTGGGCAGTTATTTAGCCTCCCTTTTCCTTGGTTTCCACAGGTAACTATCATGGAGTAGTGTCTTTAAGTGTTATTAAGAAATGATATGATTAGGCCATTTGATGTGACTCTGTTACTAACTAGCACTCTAACAATGAGAAAATAAGCACAGTAATGTATACGATTTCTTCCAGTTCTCAAATTTTATGCCATCATCGATTTTTGAGGGATTTTTTGCTTTTCATTTTGTTTTTAATTTAGCATCTAGGTATAATAGTTCGATCTACAGACTTGCCTGCAAAAGATCACGATTCAGACCTCTGAATTCTGTTCTCACAACTGCAATGATCAGAGGAATCCCTGATAGACGCCCACTGAGAAAAATGTCTGGGAAAAACATCCAGACCTGTCTATGATGACTTTTTTAAGGTGTCAAATTGGCAACATAAAATATGAGGGCAGAAGGAACTACAGCAGCCATTTTGTAGCATACATACATCTTCTTCCAGTCTTTCAATCAAATGCTAACTTAGGTGCTGGCTGTGAAGGTATTTTGCTGATGTAATTAAAATTGTAATTAAATAAAGTACAGGGTCTATCCTCATGAGCCTGACCTAATCAGTGGAAGCCTTTTTAAAAAGACTTAGGCACTGTCCTTAGCTATGCTCTGATATTTTTGGTCTACACTTTGTTTTTCCTTTATAAAACCTTCCCTTCCTCATTACCTGTGACAACAGCTTCATCATGAAGCTTCCAAGTTTCAGTCTGCTTGTGATCTTCACTTCCTGACTTCTTGCCCTGTGGATTCAAATTACTTCCCCACAATCATGTAAACCAATTCCTTGTGATAGCTCAGATAATAGATAGATAAATAGATAGATTGATTGATGGATTAATAAGTATATTTGTATCTTTATTAGTATATCAATATATCTATATTGACTGCTTTTTCCCTCAACAAAACATTTCTAAGAGGTCTGGGAAATGATTCTTTTCCTCTTTTCCATCCAGTTGCCTAATTAAACTGTTGATGGCACACATTTTCTTCCTAGCAGTACAAATACCCAGGCTTAGCTTGTTGTAGCAGCCCAGCTAATGCAATTCTAATGGAGAAAATAAGTACAAAAAGATGGCCTAAAAAAAGAACATACACTAACACACACAATCCAACAGACACAAATCCAAATTTCCTTATTAACCTAAATTTTCACTCTTAGATACATATCCTTGGCCTTTACTCATAATATCACTGTACTTGAGGGCAAGTATGGGCAGTGGAAAGATGAGGCCTTATATTTTCCATATAATTTGGAGCATGCTATTAACACTAAAGAAGGATCTACTGCTTAGAATACCCACGTTGTATCAGGAATAGAGAAGGACTAGAAATAATACAAGTAACATCTCCTTGGAATGACTAAAATTTCTAAAAATTTCAATATTATTTCAACTTCTCTTCAGCATTTATTTGCATTTAAGTTTTCTAGTCTACTACTAGTATGGATAAATAGTGTAAAAGGAAAAGGTTAAAACCAAAAGGGTTACATGTCTTTATATAAAGGAGAATTTCTAATGGTTACAATCCCTGTACTAAATGGGGGCCCTATTAGCTTCCATGTGTATAGTTACTATCTTTTCTTGGCCATAGGTTACCTGGGAGCCACAGCTACATAATGGAGATGCCTGGTCACCAGGGGCAACTAAAAAGAAAATGGGATTGATAGGTTTAGAACCACAATAGTGCAACATCATTTCTAAAATAATGACCCATTCAGGGTCAGTTTATCATCTTTCTCCATTATATGTATTATACCAAATTTCTATGGATTTGTAAATTCAGGTTGACTATAGCAGGTAAACTCAATGCAGCCAGGCTCTATTTTGGGTTGCTGGAGTTCAGTCATAGTGATCCATTTAAAGTACTCTGATGTATAATTAAGTGGCTAAATTTACAAACTTAAATTGTAATAAAAGTAGCCATAGGATATTCTCTCTTGCACATTTAATTCATTATATTAACCATATTTGGAGCACATAGAAGAGTTTTCAGTAGGGAATGTTCTGAAAAATATGTGACTGTAAAGCTCTACTAAATTGCCTATTAAAAAAATGTTCTTTTTTGTAATCAATCAAAACAAAATGTACTGAATCCTCACCTAGAACAGCATTATGCAATCTACAACTTATAGGAGTAGGATAATGTTCAGAGAAGAGCTACAAAGATGATTAACATGTTGGACTACAAGAGCAATTTTAGAGGCTAAAGGGACAGAGATTGTTTAGCCTGGAGGAGGATGGCTTATTGATGGTCTTCAAATATATGAGTGGTTTCTCTGCAGAGGATGGTAACCTGCTGTTTTCCATCTTTTCTGAAGACAAGACAAAAGGAAATAGACTTACTTTTAGTAACTTAGATTAAAAACAAATAAAACTGTCTTGGTAGTGAACATTGTTAATCACTGAAATGATTCAGGCTATAGGCTCTTCTTCTCTAAAGACTCATAAAAAATAAATGGTTTGGGTCAAACTAGAGACAAGGTAATGAAAGGTGATCTCTTATGGCTCCTTTTAAGGTTCATTAATAGAAAACAACCACTTACACAAATTTTGAAGATATCTATATATTTCTTCAAAATAACTTTTGCAAACTGAACCTCATGACAACAATTAACTGACGAGTATTTCAAGGCTACAAAGGGATATTTTTTGTTCAACTCATTTAATGAATGAAGCTCAAATTTATGAACTCGTGATTTGCTATAGATAAAATTTTGGGAAGCTCTTTAAAAGTACTCCAAGTTAAAAGGTGTATATAATATAGATACATATATACATATGTGTGTAGATACATACACACATAGGTGTATATAATATAGATACATATATACATATATACAAAGGTGTATATAATATACATATATACATACGTATATATGTATACATATGTGTATACATATATACATATAGATATACATATGTATCTATATTATGTACACACATACATATAAAACATATAAGTATATGTATGTATATATGTATATATGTGTGTGTGTACATATATTTGTGTATATATATATGAAAAAGTGAGTGTCTAAGGTAACCTTACACTGTAAGTATCAATGTAAGAACACTGGACACTTACATTATGGAAAGCATTCACAATTTCTATATTTTAAAAATCATTTTCAAAATTTGAACTTGTCAGATTGTTGCAAATAGAATAAATACCATTAGAAAATCAATCCAGTAATAGCAAGGTTTAAAAGAAAGATATAACCCTGATGAACATTGATGCAAAAATCCTCAATAAAATACTGGCAAAACAAATCCAGCAGCACATCAAAAAGCTTATCCACCATGATCAAGTGGGCTTCATCCCTGGGATGCAAGGCTGGTTCAATATACGCAAATCAATAAATGTAATCCAGCATATAAACAGAGCCAAAGACAAAAACCACATGATTATCTCAATAGATGCAGAAAAAGCCTTTGACAAAATTCAACAACCCTTCATGCTAAAAACTCTCAATAAATTAGGTATTGATGGGACGTATTTCAAAATAATAAGAGCTATCTATGACAAACCCACAGCCAATATCATATTGAATGGGCAAAAACTGGAAGCATTCCCTTTGAAAACTGGCACAAGACAGGGATGCCCTCTCTCACCACTCCTATTCAACATAGTGTTGGAAGTTCTGGCCAGGGCAATCAGGCAGGAGAAGGAAATAAAGGGTATTCAATTAGGAAAAGAGGAAGTCAAATTGTCCCTGTTTGCAGATGACATGATTGTTTATCTAGAAAACCCCATCGTCTCAGCCCAAAATCTCCTCAAGCTGATAAGCAACTTCAGCAAAGTCTCAGGATACAAAATCAATGTACAAAAATCACAAGCATTCTTATACACCAACAACAGACAAACAGAGAGCCAAATCATGAGTGAACTCCCATTCACAATTGCTTCAAAGAGAATAAAATACCTAGGAATCCAACTTACAAGGGATGTGAAGGACCTCTTCAAGGAGAACTACAAACCACTGCTCAAGGAAATAAAAGAGGACACAAACAAATGGAAGAACATTCCATGCTCATGGGTAGGAAGAATCAATATCGTGAAAATGGCCATACTGCCCAAGGTAATTTACAGATTCAATGCCATCCCCATCAAGCTACCAATGACTTTCTTCACAGAATTGGAAAAAACTACTTTAAAGTTCATATGGAACCAAAAAAGAGCCCGCATCGCCAAGTCAATCCTAAGCCAAAAGAACAAAGCTGGAGGCATCACACTACCTGACTTCAAACTATACTACAAGGCTACAGTAACCAAAACAGCATGGGACTGGTACCAAAACAGAGATATAGATCAATGGAACAGAACAGAGCCCTCAGAAATAACGCCGCATACCTACAACTATCTGATCTTTGACAAACCTGAGAAAAACAAGCAATGGGGAAAGGATTCCCTATTTAATAAATGGTGCTGGGAAAACTGGCTAGCCATATGTAGAAAGCTGAAACTGGATCCCTTCCTTACACCTTATACAAAAATCAATTCAAGATGGATTAAAGATTTAAACGTTAGACCTAAAACCATAAAAACCCTAGAAGAAAACCTAGGCATTACCATCCAGGACATAGGCGTGGGCAAGGACTTCATGTCCAAAACACCAAAAGCAATGGCAACAAAAGACAAAATTGACAAATGGGATCTAATTAAACTAAAGAGCTTCTGCATAGCAAAAGAAACTACCATCAGAGTGAACAGGCAACCTACAACATGGGAGAAAATTTTCGCAACCTACTCATCTGACAAAGGGCTAATATCCAGAATCTACAATGAACTCAAACAAATTTACAAGAAAAAAACAAACAACCCCATCAAAACGTGGGCGAAGGATATGAACAGACACTTCTCAAAAGAAGACATTTATGCAGCCAAAAAACACATGAAAAAATGCTCATCATCACTGGCCATCAGAGAAATGCAAATCAAAACCACTATGAGATATCATCTCACACCAGTTAGAATGGCAATCATTAAAAAGTCAGGAAACAACAGGTGCTGGAGAGGATGTGGAGAAATAGGAACACTTTTACACTGTTGGTGGGACTGTAAACTAGTTCAACCATTGTGGAAGTCAGTGTGGCGATTCCTCAGGGATCTAGAACTAGAAATACCATTTGACCCAGCCATCCCATTACTGGGTATATACCCAAAGGACTATAAATCATGCTGCTATAAAGACACATGCACACGTATGTGTATTGCGGCATTATTCACAATAGCAAAGACTTGGAACCAACCCAAATGTCCAACAATGATAGACTGGATTAAGAAAATGTGGCACATATACACCATGGAATACTATGCAGCCATAAAAAAGGATGAGTTCATGTCCTTTGTAGGGACATGGATGAAATTGGAAACCATCATTCTCAGTAAACTATCGCAAGAACAAAAAACCAAACACCGCATATTCTCACTCATAGGTGGGAATTGAACAATGAGATCACATGGACACAGGAAGGGGAATATCACACTCTGGGGACTGTGGTGGGGTGGGGGGAGGGGGGAGGGATAGCATTGGGAGATGCTATCCCTCCCCCCTCCTACCTAATGCTAGATGACGCGTTAGTGGGTGCAGCGCACCAGCATGGCACATGTATACATATGTAACTAACCTGCACAATGTGCACATGTACCCTAAAACTTAAAGTATAAAAAAAAAAAGAGTGATAAACCAAAAATAAAAACAAAAACAAAAGAAAGATATAACTCTTGTACTTCAGAATTCAAAATCCAAGAGCATATTAGATTAGCAAATACTTAACTGTATGCTGAAGCCAAAAAAAAAAAAAAAATTAATGCCAGAAAGATACAACTAGTTGTAGGTGCATAGAAGATAGAGTTACAGACTCTGCTTGAAAAAAATAGTATTTGAACTTGGTAAAATTCAACATCCCTTCATGATAAAAACTCTCAACAAACTGGGTACAGAAGGAACATATCTCAACATGATAAAGGCCATATATGACAGATCCACAGCTAGTATCATACTGAATGGGGAAGAAAGTGAAATATTTTTCTCTATAATCTGAAACATGAGAAGGATGCCCCTTTCACCACTGTTATTCAACATAGTACTGGAAGTCTTAGCTAGAGCAATTAGATAAGAGAAAGAAAGAAAGGAAATCCAAATTGGAAAGGAAGAAGTCAAGCTATCTTTATTTGCAGATTATATAATCTTTTATTGAGAAAAACCTAAAGACTCCACACAAAAAAATTAGAACTGATAAATAAATTTAGTAAAGTTGTAGGTTACAAAATCAACATGCAAAACTCAGTAGCATTTCTATGTCAACAGCAAACAATCTGAAAAAGAAACCAAGAAAGGAATCCCATTTACAGTGGCTAAAATAAAATAAAATACCTAGAATTAAACAGCCAATAAAGTGAAAGATTAAACATTAATGAAATACATGAGAGAGAACACAAAATCAGAAAGATATCTATATCTTGTGTTCATGGATTGAAAGAGTCATCATTGTTAAAATGTTCATACTACTCAATGTTATCAACAGATTCAATGCAATCTCTGTCAAAATATCAATGACATTCTTCACAGAAATAGAAAAAGCAACACTAAAATTTATGTGAAACCATAAAAGACCCAGAAGAGTCAAATAAATCCTGAGCAAAAAAAAAAAACTAAAGCTGGAAGTATCACATTACCTGACTTCAAATTATACTACAAAGCTATAGTAACCAAAGCAACATGTTAATAGCATTAAAACACACACATACACACACACACACACACACAGAACCTAGACATGAATTCACACATTTACAGTCAACTGATATCTCACAAAGGTGCCAATAACATACACTGGGGAAAAGATAGTCTCTTCAACAAATGGTGCTGGGAAAACTGGTTATCCATATGCCAAAGAATGAAATTAGGTCTCTATCTCTCACCATGTAGAAAAACTAAGTCAAAATAGATTAAATACATACATTTAAGACCTGAATCTATGAAACTACTGGAATACAACATTGAGAAAATACTTCAAGACATTGCTCCGGGAGAAAATTTCTTGAGTAAGACCTGAAGAGCAGAGACAACTGAAGGAAAAATGGACAAATGGGGTCACATCAAGTTTAAAAGCTTCTGCACAGCAAAGGAAACAATCAACAAAGGGAAGAGACTAACTACAGAATGGGAGAAAATATTTTCAAACAATTTAAGTGACAAAAGGTTAATAATCAGAACAAATAAATAACTCAAATAACTTAATAGCAAAATAATTATAATAATCATCTGATTTTAAAATGGGCCAAAATCTGAATAGACATTTCTTAAAAGAAGACATACAAATGGCCAATAGTTATATGAAAAATGCTCAACATCACTAATCATTACAGAAATGCAAACAAAGTGAGATATCATACCACCCATTAAAATGACTTCTACCAAAAAGATAAATAATAATGAATGCTGGGGAGAAAGTGGAGAAAGAGGAACATTTGGACACTGTTGGTGGGATTGTAAATTAGTATAGGTACTATGGAAAACAGTATGGAGATTTCTCAAAAAACTAAAAACAGAACTGCTGTTCAATCAAGCAATCTCATTGCTGAGTATATATCCAAAAGAAAGGAAATTGGTATATCAAAGAGATATTTGCACTCCCATGTTTACTGCTGCACTATTCACAATAGCTAAGATATGGAATCAACCAAACTTCCATGAACCCAGCTGAACAGATAAATTGTGGCATATATACACAATGGGACGTTATTCGGCCATAAAAAAAAAATAGAACTCTGTCTTCTACAGCAATATGGATGGAACTAGAGGACATTAGGTTAAGTGAAATAAATCAGGCACATTAAGACAAATATTGCATATTCTTGCTCATACGCAGGAGCTCCAAATATTGATCTCATGAAGGTAGAGAATAGAATGATGGTTATCAGAGGGTGGGAAGGGTACTGGGGGAGAAGGGGATAAATAGAAGTTGGTTAATGGACATGCACAGTTAGAAGGAATATGAACTAATATTCTATAGCAGAATAGGACAACTATAGTTAGCAATAGTGTATTGTATATTTCAAAATAACTACAGTGGATTTGGAATGTTACCAACACCAGAAAAAACGTAAATGTTTGAGGTGATGAATATCCCAATTACCCTGATTTGATCATCATGCATTATATGATTATCAAAATATCACATGTATTCCATAAGAATGTACAACTGTTATATATGCCTAAAAATTTAATATACATATGTAAATAAAAGGTATATCTAAGCATGCTTCTTATGAAAAAAATAATGATCAAGAGTTTTTTAAACATAAAAGGGCAATGGTAGACTAGGCAGAGAAAACCACAAGTGCATGGAGGAACTGGAGAGTATGCATGCCAAAATACATGAACATTTCAGTGTACCTAACGTGATCAAACAGGAGCAGTAGAATATCTGTTAGAGCCAGATTGTAAAGATGTTAGTTAAGGTATCTGGACTCCAAGCTGTTCAGTGAAAATGCATGTGCAAAATAGTGTCCTTGGCCTCAGTTCAAAAGTTCTGATTTATAAGGTTATTTTGCTACAACCTTTCTAAGGATCAGTTTGAGAACCAGAGTATAATGCAAGGACACTAATGAAGTACACTGTGTGTCTTTGTGTCTTGAGCAACTGAATGAACCCACACAAAATTTTTGTGAGAAAGGCCAATTGCAGCACTTCTGTTTATTCATAAATGGCTTTGCAAAGTGTTCAAGAAGATAATAATGGCAACTGTCCAGCTATATTGGAGAAGAAAACAGTCAAATCTACAAAAATCTCCCAAGTCTACATTCATTGCACAGTGCTTTGGAAATGGCTAGATATTTTCTTCAATCCCTAAGAAACAGAAGATGTATTTGGGCAGATAAGTAAGGTTGATTAATTTACATGCACAGCTGCCTTCCAGGCGACTGTCATCCACTTGACAGGATGGAGCAGCCTGAAATTCCAAACATGAATATTTCATAACAAAACCGTGAGTCTTACCAATAAAAGGGATAGGGAGTTGGCAAGGAGGGCAGTGAGACATGTTTATAGTCATGTTGCCACTGGATAAATATCCCTAAGTCTAAAGCTAGCTTTAAATGACAAAACACTTCAGAAGAAATACATAAGATACAAGGCTTTCAACATGTCAAACATATTTAAGTCCTTAATTTTCAAACAATCACTATTTTCTTTAACTTTTAAAAAGTAATGTGAAAACTATTAAAGATTATGTGAATGATCTTCTATGCTAATGTGATAAAATAAAGGCTGCAAATTTTAGGAGTAAATTCAATTTCATGGATTTGGGAAACAATGACCTTCAGGATTAGAGATCACTAACCTGCTTTATTTGTGTGGAGAACATGTACTAATAAAAGACTAGGAATAGATAATTATAGGGATATGCTTGAGGGTAGAAATAAAAAGTATTCTGCCTCTAGGATAAACTTCATAAGTTTCTGCCTTATGAAGTAAATGTGATGATTCTTTTTGGAACCATACCTAATTGATATAAATAGTATCACAAAAATAAAAATCTTATGGAATCCTCTGCTGGTACGGAGGAATAAAAAGCAAAACTCTTACAAATCAGCAAATTTACAGAGGGAGTAGACTATTTCAGGCATGTCCTTTGTATCTGAGAGTCAGGATTCCTGAACTGAATTGAAGAATAAAGTACTTTCAGAATTTTTACCTTTTCATTGCAGTTTTATTTGTTTTTCAAAGAATTATAAATTCCTAGAGTATCTTGAATTCATACGTATGTGTAAATAAAAAGTCATCAATCATCTAATTTCAGTATTATGTACTAAAATATTATCTAGTATTCTAGCATTTATTTTGAGAAAAATATGAAAACAATAGAAAAGAGAAAATTCTCAGGTATTATAGAAGAGAAAATATATGATTGTAATGATAATATTTTTACATATAAACATATAAAAACACATTTTATTTTTAGCGTGATTATTGGCACAATAAATCCAGACCATTCATATAAAATGCATGCACATATATACACATATATACACTCATTTTCTAACTCTCTTCTGATTTCAAAGCATGGGATACTCACCTATTATTCTAGCTGCAAAGTGTACTTTCTTCAAATTATCATTTTGATTCAATAAAGGTATTTGTTGTTCTGAATTTTGAGTAATTAATTCATTGATTTTCTAGATTTTGTGTAAAATAAATGTAGATGTAGTACATATTCCTTCATCAGCGAGAGAAGAGACCAGTTTACTTTCAATAGTATCATATAAAATGAAACATCTTTCCTTTTTGGATCATTTTTTGATCATTGATCATTTTTGATGATTTGATCATTGAACACAACCTACTTCTTATGAGCACAATATAATTTAAAATATTAATGCCTAAATTTTAGAGACACAAGGCACAGCAGAAAATCAAATTTTGCCTATGTGAATATAAAGATCCTTTATTTCTTTATCTGGGCTTCAGTACCCCTTTGACCTAAATTTATTTATTTCCAAAAACATTAACTGCTTTTTACATAGTTTGAGCCATTAGGAAATTGTTATTATTATAGTGAAGAGCAGAGGGTATTTACCTTTGTAAAATATCAATAATATTTTTTAAAGAATATGTAATTTGAAAAATATTACTCATTGTTAGAATTATGGGATGAGAGTAATTTCCAGACAAATAAACTCCTTAAAGACTAGTCCTGTAGCACTCAACTTTGCTTATTTTCTACTAAGTGTTTTCTAATGAATAATCAAGAAACAGCTAGCTTGAATTTACTGAATTTAGGATTTCTGGACTTGTGACAGGAAGGATCCCTTGGCATTCAGGTCTACACAGACTCTAAATAGCAGGGTAGACATAGTTCCCTAAGCATGTTCTTTCATATAATTGAATTATTCTGAACAAAGTTCTACATTAGTCATATCTGGTGCTGCTCATTCCCATAATCTATTTCAATGTCCATCACCTCAAAGTGCAAATCTACAATCTAATTATTGGCAACTAATAACAGGATTTCTTTATACTAGAAGCTTTACTTTTCTAGTCTGAAATAAAGACGGTATTGTCTACTATTCCTGTTACTGAGGATATTTCTCTAAGTGGAATCTTGTTTCACAACTAACTCCATGAGGTTCTTATTTTATAAAAGCAGAAAACAAATGAATTGGCTTTGCTTTTTGTTGGAGTAAATGGATTACAAAACAAAAAATTATCAAAAATAGAGCAATATAAATTTTAGTTGGCTATAATGAAAGTTCTCAATATGTTGACCAGTTACATGCCCCTGCTCAGTTCCATTATTGTCCCCTCTATCCTGCTGAACACCATCAAGCTTCCAGTCAGAGGGAGAGACAACCAATGCTACAAGGCTCCTACCTGACCACAGATCAGCCCAGTTCCTTTTTGTGCTTGAACCACAGCTATTTTTAAATTGGTTAGTGTGCACCTGGAAAATCAAAAGTGGTCTCTACGTTCATTTTATTGCAATGGAAAGGGAGTGTTAGTCAGATGTAGTCTTCAATTAACTGGGCAAATTGTGATCTAAAAGTTTCCCCTTCATTTTTATCATTAATCCTCTCAATATGTACAGGAATATATGCTATGCAAAATAGGCAGTGTCAAGACTGAGCACATCTCTAATAGTTTTCGTGCAGAGATATCAATTGAGAAACAGAAACCTGACTTACATTTTCCCAAGAAATAGGTAAATATTACATGTAATGATTTAGCATCCATGGCGCAGGTTGCATGGGATTCTCATTATATAGTATTTTCAGCATATGAATATATTTACACTTGTTGGTGAAGATATTAGAGAGAGATTTTATATAGAATTACACTGTCTTGGAAGTAAGAGTTTCTCCACCATTTTGAACTTTTCAATTTTGTGTCTCTTACCTTCTTAATAGTATTCTGATTGGATAATTCACTTCCAATATCAATGACCTTTGAAGAATAAATTTTTCCTACATCACTTCTCCCAGTTGGCCACTGTGGAAACCCCCAAAACTTTTTTGACTACTTTTTGTGACAATGCCTATTATAGGGTGATAATTACATATGTCTTATTAAAAAAAATGTAAGTAGAGACTTCTGGTATGAACGTGGTTGTCTATATCAACTTCTCCTGCCAACCTGTTCTTCCTGGGAATTATATAAAAGCAATAAATATCTTTTCCACGTACCCCATTTAAAATGAAATTAGGAGAAATTTATAGAAGCTGCATAAGAAGAAGAAGAAGAAGAAAAAAGAGAGTGAAGCAAGACCCAGCAGTGGCAGCACTTTAAAGGCACCAGAAAAATATACTTCCTAAAGATGAGGAGTCATTCATTCAGTAATGCAAAAACTATGACTTCTATCAGAGTGGCAGCAGAAGCTTCCTAGACAAGGTTTAGAAAGAAAGTAGAAATTCAATTACCTAACAAAACCATTGCATGGCCAAAAGGTAAGAAAACACAAGCAAAGTCAAACATATGAACATAAGTCTATTTGCGATATATAACTCATCTATATACTTGCTATATCTCAAGTATCTGGAACACTACCTGCCACATAATAAATATTTATTGAATGAATACATGAATCAAATTGAAAAATTTGGCAAAGAACATAGTTTGTAAAAAAAAAAAGTAAAAATGGCTTTTACACATATTTAAAGATGTTCTCTCATCAGTCATAAGATAAATTATTCCATTTTTATCTATTAGATTGGCAAAAACTCAAGTGCTAAAACTTCCCATTGGCAAAGTTCTGAGGAAACAGTTATTATCATATATCGCTGATGGCCATGTAATTTGTATAAGATTTATGAAAAGCAAGTTGGCAACATCTATGAAAAGTACAAAGGCATATACCTCTTGGCACAGAAATTCCAACTTGGGTAGTATCCTAGAGACATATGTATGTGCATAATGAGGTATGTACAAGGTTATTCATAGCAGCATTATTATTAAATGTAAAATAATGGAATAATCATATATGCATTGATGGGGACAAGAATTGGCTATGTTAATTATAATATATCTACTCAGTGAAAATGTGATATAGCTATAGAAATAATGAGAATTCTCCTAAGATATCCAGGATGTATGACTGATGAAAGAAAAATCTAAGTTAACACAGCTTTTATGTTAAGAAACCTCAGTGCTTACAAAGAAGGTAGAAAATAAAAATATTTATTTTTAGTCATTTTTATATAGACAAACTTTGGAAGAGCTATAAGAAGCTAAAAACAGGGAGTAAGGGAGCCAAGATAGCAGAATAGGAACAGCTCCGGTCTACAGCTCCCTGCATGAGCGACGCAGAAGACGGGTGATTTCTGCATTTCCATCTGAGGTACCGGGTTCATCTCACTAGGGAGTGCCAGACAGTGGGTGCAGGTCAGTGGGTGCATGCACCGTGCGCGAGCCGAAGCAGGGCGAGGCATTGCCTCACTTGGGAAGCGCAAGGGCTCAGGGAGATCCCTTTCCTAGTCAAAGAAAGGGGTGATGGACGCACGTGGAAAATCGGGTCACTCCCACCCGAATATTGCGCTTTTCGGACCGGCTTAAAAAACGGCGCACCACGAGATTATATCCTGCACCTGGCTCGGAGGGTCCTACGCCCACGGAGACTGGCTGATTGCTAGCACAGCAGTCTGAGATCAAACTGCAAGGCGGCAGCCAGGCTGGGGCAGGGGCGCCCGCCATTGCCCAGGCTTGATTAGGTAAACAAAGCAGCTGGGAAGCTCAAACGGGGTGGAGCCCACCACAGCTCAAGGAGGCCTGCCGGCCTCTGTAGGCTCCACCTCTGGGGGCAGGGCACAGACAAACAAAAAGACAGCAGTAACCTCTGCAGACTTAAATGTCCCTGTCTGACAGCTTTGAAGAGAGCAGTGGTTCTCCCAGCACGCAGCTGGAGATCTGAGAATGGGCAGACTGCCTCCTTAAGTGGGGCCCTGATCCCTGGCCCCCGAGCAGCCTAACTGGGAGGCACCCCCCAGGAGGGGCACACTGACATCTCACACGGCAGGGTATTCCAACAGACCTGCAGCTGAGGGTCCTCTCTGTTAGAAGGAAAACTAACAAACAGAAAGGACATCCACACCAAAAACCCATCTGTACATCACCATCATCAAAGACCAAAAGTAGATAAAACCACAAAGATGGGGAAAAAACAGAGCAGAAAAACTGGAAACTCTAAAACGCAGAGCGCCTCTCCTCCTCCAAAGGAACGCAGTTCCTCACCAGCAACGGAACAAAGCTGGATGGAGAACGACTTTGACGAGCTGAGAGAAGAAGGCTTCAGACGATCAAATTACTCTGAGCTACGGGAGGACATTCAAAACAAAGGCAAAGAAGTTGAAAACTTTGAAAAAAATTTAGAAGAATGTATAACTAGAATAACCAATACAGAGAAGTGCTTAAAGGAGCTGATGGAGCTGAAAACCAAGGCTCGAGAACTATGTGAAGAATGCAGAAGCCTCAGGAGCCAATGCGATCAATTGGAAGAAAGGGTATCAGCAATGGAAGATGAAATGAATGAAATGAAGTGAGAAGGGAAGTTTAGAGAAAAAAGAATAAAAAGAAATGAGCAAAGCCTCCAAGAAATATGGGCCTATGTGAAAAGACCAAATCTACGTCTGATTGGTGTACCTGAAAGTGATGGGGAGAATGGAACCAAGTTGGAAAACACTCTGCAGGATATTATCCAGGAGAACTTCCCCAGTCTAGCAAGGCAGGCCAACGTTCAGATTCAGGAAATACAGAGAACGCCACAAAGATACTCCTCGAGAAGAGCAACTCCAAGACACATAATTGTCAGATTCACCAAAGTTGAAATGAAGGAAAAAATGTTAAGGGCAGCCAGAGAGAAAGGTCGGGTTACCCTCAAAGGGAAGCCCATCAGACTAATAGCAGATCTCTCAGCAGAAACCCTACAAGCCAGAAGAGAGTGGGGGCCAATATTCAACATTCTTAAAGAAAAGAATTTTCAACCCAGAATTTCATATCCAGCCAAACTAAGCTTCATAAGTGAAGGAGAAATAAAATACTTTACAGAAAAGCAAATGCTGAGAGATTTTGTCACCACCAGGCCTGCCCTAAAAGAGCTCCTGAAGGAAGCGCTAAACATGGAAAGGAACAACCGGTACCAGCCACTGCAAAATCATGCCAAAATGTAAAGACCATCGAGACTAGGAAGAAACTGCATCAACTAACGAGCAAAATCACCAGCTAACATCATAATGACAGGATCAAATTCACACATAACAATATTAACTTTAAATGTCAATGGACTAAATGCTCCAATTAAAAGACACAGACTGGCAAATTGGATAAAGAGTCAAGACTCATCAGTGTGCTGTATTCAGGAAACCCATCTCACGTGCAGAGACACACATAGGCTCAAAATAAAAGGATGGAGGAAGATCTACCAAGCAAATGGAAAACATAAAAAGGCAGGGGTTGCAATCCTAGTCTCTGATAAAACAGACTTTAAACCAACAAAGATCAAAAGAGATAAAGAAGGCCATTACATAATGGTAAAGGGATCAATTCAACAAGAAGAGCTAACTATCCTAAATATATATGCACCCAATACAGGAGCACCAAGATTCATAAAGCAAGTCCTGAGTGACCTACAAAGAGACTTAGACTCCCACACATTAATAATGGGAGACTTTAACACCCCACTGTCAACATTAGACAGATCAACGAGACAGAAAGTCAACAAGGATACCCAGGAATTGAACTCAGCTCTGCAACAAGCGGACCTAATAGACATCTACAGAACTCTCCACCCCAAATCAACAGAATATACATTTTTTTCAGCACCACACCACATCTATTCCAAAATTGACCACATACTTGGAAGTAAAGCTCTCCTCAGCAAATGTAAAAGAACAGAGATTATAACAAACTGTCTCTCAGACCACAGTGCAATCAAACTAGAACTCAGGATTAAGAATCTCACTCAAAACCGCTCAACTACATGGAAACTGAACAACCTGCTCCTGAATGACTACTGGGTACATAACGAAATGAAGGCAGAAATAAAGATGTTCTTTCAAACCAAGGAGAACAAAGACACAACATACCAGAATCTCTGGGATGCATTCAAAGCAGTGTGTAGAGGGACATTTATAGCACTAAATGCCCACAAGAGAAAGCAGGAAAGATCCAAAATTGACACCCTAACATCACAATTAAAAGAACTAGAAAAGCAAGAGCAAACACATTCAAAAGCTAGCAGAAGGCAAGAAATAACTAAAATCAGAGCAGAACTGAAGGAAATAGAGACATAAAAACCCTTCAAAAAATTAATGAATCCAGGAGCTGGTTTTTTGAAAGGATCAACAAAATTGATAGACTGCTAGCAAGACTAATAAAGAAAAAAAGAGAGAAGAATCAAATAGACACAACAAAAAATGATAAAGGGGATATCACCACCAATCCCACAGAAATACAAACTACCATCAGAGAATACTACAAACACCTCTACGCAAATAAACTAGAAAATCTAGAAGAAATGGATAAATTCCTTGACACATACACTCTCCCAAGACTAAACCAGGAAGAAGTTGAATCTCTGAATAGACCAATAACAGGAGCTGAAATTGTGGCAATAATCAATAGTTTACCAACCAAAAAGAGTCCAGGACCAGATGGATTCACAGCCAAATTCTACCACAGGTACAAAGAGGAACTGGTACCATTCCTTCTGAAACTATGCCAATCAATAGAAAAAGAGGGAATCCTCCCTAACTCATTTTATGAGGCCAGCATCATTCTGATACCAAAGCCGGGCAGAGACACAACCAAAAAAGACAATTTTAGACCAATATCCTTGATGAACATTGATGCAAAAATCCTCAATAAAATACTGGCAAAACGAATCCAGCAGCACATCAAAAAGCTTATCCACCATGATCAAGTGGGCTTCATCCCTGGGATGCAAGGCTGGTTCAATATATGCAAATCAATAAATGTAATCCAGCATATAAACAGAGCCAAAGACAAAAACCACACGATTATCTCAATAGACGCAAAAAAAGCCTTTGACAAAATTCAACTACCTTCATGCTAAAAACTCTCATTAAATTAGGTATTGATGGGAGGTATCTCAAAATAATAAGAGCTATCTATGACAAACCCACAGCCAATATCATACTGAATGGGCAAAAACTGGAAGCATTCCCTTTGAAAACTGGCACAAGACAGGGATGCCCTCTCTCACCACTCCTATTCAACATAGTGTTGGAAGTTCTGGCCAGGGCAATTAGGCAGTAGAAGGAAATAAAGGGTATTCAATTAGGAAAAGAGGAAGTCAAATTGTCCCTGTTTGCAGATGACATGATTGTATATCTAGAAAACCCCATTGTCTTAGCCCAAAATCTCCTTAAGCTGATAAGCAACTTCAGCAAAGTCTCAGGATACAAAATCAATGTACAAAAATCACAAGCATTCTTATACACCAACAACAGACAAACAGAGCCAAATCATGAGTGAACTCCCATTCACAATTGCTTCAAAGAGAATAAAATACCTAGGAATCCAACTTACAAGGGATGTGAAGGACCTCTTCAAGGAGAACTACAAACCACTGCTCAAGGAAATAAAAGAGGACACAAACAAATGGAAGAACATTCCATGCTCATGGGTAGGAAGAATCAATATCGTGAAAATGGCCATACTGCCCAAGGTAATTTACAGATTCAATGCCATCCCCATCAAGCTACCAATGACTTTCTTCACAGAATTGGAAAAAACTACTTTAAAGTTCATATGGAACCAAAAAAGAGCCCGCATCGCCAAGTCAATCCTAAGCCAAAAGAACAAAGCTGGAGGCATCACACTACCTGACTTCAAACTATACTACAAGGCTACAGTAACCAAAACAGCATGGGACTGGTACCAAAACAGAGATATAGATCAATGGAACAGAACAGAGCCCTCAGAAATAACGCCGCATACCTACAACTATCTGATCTTTGACAAACCTGAGAAAAACAAGCAACGGGGAAAGGATTCCCTATTTAATAAATGGTGCTGGGAAAACTGGCTAGCCATATGTAGACAGCTGAAACTGGATCCCTTCCTTACACCTTATACAAAAATCAATTCAAGATGGATTAAAGACTTAAACGTTAGACCTAAAACCATAAAAACCCTAGAAGAAAACCTAGGCATTACCATTCAAGACATAGGCATGGGCAAGGACTTCATGTCCAAAACACCAAAAGCAATGGCAACAAAAGACAAAATTGACAAATGGGATCTAATTAAACTAAAGAGCTTCTGCATAGCAAAAGAAACTACCATCAGAGTGAACAGGCAACCTACAACATGGGAGAAAATTTTCGCAACCTACTCATCTGACAAAGGGCTAATATCCAGAATCTACAATGAACTCAAACAAATTTACAAGAAAAAAACAAACAACCCCATCAAAAAGTGGGCGAAGGACATGAACAGACACTTCTCAAAAGAAGACATTTATGCAGCCAAAAAACACATGAAAAAATGCTCATCATCACTGGCCATCAGAGAAATGCAAATCAAAACCACAATGAGATACCATCTCACACCAGTTAGAATGGCAATCATTAAAAAGTCAGGAAACAACAGGTGCTGGAGAGGATGTGGAGAAAAAGGAACACTTTTACACTGTTGGTGGGACTGTAAACTAGTTCAACCATTGTGGAAGTCAGTGTGGCGATTCCTCAGGGATCTAGAACTAGAAATACCATTTGACCCAGCCATCCCATTACTGGGTATATACCCAAAGGACTATAAATCATGCTGCTATAAAGACACATGCACACGTATGTGTATTGCGGCATTATTCACAATAGCAAAGACTTGGAACCAACCCAAATGTCCAACAATGATAGACTGGATTAAGAAAATGTGGCACATATACACCATGGAATACTATGCAGCCATAAAAAAGGATGAGTTCATGTCCTTTGTAGGGACATGGATGAAATTGGAAACCATCATTCTCAGTAAACTATCACAAGAACAAAAAACCAAACACCGCATATTCTCACTCACAGGTGGGAATTGAACAATGAGATCACATGGACACAGGAAGGGGAATATCACACTCTGGGGACTGTGGTGGGGTGGGGGGAGGGGGGAGGGTTGCATTGGGAGATATACCTAATGCTAGATGACGCGTTAGTGGGTGCAGCGCACCAGCATGGCACATGTACACATATGTAACTAACCTGCAGAATGTGCACATGTACCCTAAAACTTAAAAGTATAATAAAAAAATAATAATAATAATAAAAAAGAAGCTAAAAACAGTTGTTCCCCTGTTTGAGTGATGAAACTAAAGAGACAAGAAAGAGGTAGGGGAGAAAGATATGAATATACTGCTTTTTATAGCTTCAATTTTTTGAACCATGCAAATAAATTTCTGATTCAAAAAATTAAAATTTAATTAAGAAAGAAATTGTGGAGAAAAACAAGAAAATAAAAAAAGTTTACCAGTGTCTGGATTCATCTCAAAATAACACTCTCAGATTTATAGCCGAAAAAAAAAAAAAACCTCATTCATTAATTCATCAAACAGATGTTGATTGAATTACTTCCATGATTTAAGATGCTAGAGATGCAAGATAATGATTCTCCTGAAGCTTCTATTATTTCCGTGAAATAGGAAATAAACAACTGACAAGTTAAAGAAAAAAAACAGAAAAACAGTAAGTGTTATTACTAAAACAAAATAGGATGATACTATATAGATAGTGTCTTGGGAGCTTTTTTTTTTTTTTTTTTTGCTGAGTGCTCTGAGAAAGTCTCTTTCAAAATTAAAATTGACGGAGGTGATATTTGAACTGTGATTTGAGTGACAAAAAGGAGGCAGTTGTACACATATCAAAAAGACAAGCATTTTATGCAGAGTCCAGCAAGAGTAAAGGCTTGGGGTGAGAACAAATTTTTCATGCTTTATGGACAGAACAAAGTGCCATGTGAGTACAGAGAAATGAACAAGAACTAGAATTGCATGAATTAAGAGGTAAGTGTAGCTTCATAATGTGTAGCTATCTAGACCTTGGATGGCCAGGGCAAGAGATTTGGATTGCTTTCTACATGGGGTGAGAAGACATTGGAAAGTTTTACACAGAAGGATCATGTGATTTGATCTATGGAAGTAAAAGGGTTGACTCTGCTATCTGCTTGCATATTTTAGGGGGCAAGAGTTGAAGCAGGGTGGCCAGATTGTCATTCTTTTGGTATCCTAGGTAGACAATGATGGTGTTTCAGCTAGTATGGAGTTGGGGAAAAATGGAAGTAATATGAAAGTCTTTATTGATGATTAGAGGTGAAGTTGAGGGAAAGAATGAAATCAAACCAATGCTAGATTTTGACTTACAAAAATAGGTATAGATCTATTTTCTAAGATGAGATAGAGTGGGGAGAAACAGGTTTAGAGAATGGAATCAAAAATTCTACTTCAGATATCTTAAGTTTGAGATAAACGTATAAGTAGAGACGAAGAGTAGCTGGTTGGACATGTGTGTGAAACTCAGAGGAGAAGTAGAGTCAGGGCATAAAAATATAAAAATCATCTGCATATAAATGATACTTAAAGCCAAAGGGGTGAGATGCAAGTGAAATCACCTATAAATGACAACAGATATAGAAGAGATGATAAATACAGAACTCATCCAAGGGCATGCCAATCTCTAGCAGTGAGGAAGAGCAGAGATTAAAAAATACAAAGAAATTATTGACAGGATAACATGAACATATATAAAATAATAAAAATTTCATACAAATGAAAGCGCCTAAGATAAAAATAATGTTAGGAAAACATTTGCATCGGACATGATTTCTAAAGTGTTTATATTGTGATTATTACAGTATTTTTAGTCTTCCTTTTCATATTAAATAAGGCAAAGGATATGAACAAACAGTTTATATAAGCAGAGATTTTAAAAACATGGAAAATGTGCATTGTGTCCATTATTGAAGAAATAAAAAAATAAATTTTTTTTCAGGACACACTGTATTCTTCTTCTATGGATAAAACAATTGCTTAAATAAAAACATTCAAAGTTTGTGAGATTGTAGTGAAACTAATACAGTTGAACACTGCTGTTTGCTTTATAATAAACAATATGTAGTAAAAGATAAAATGTTTATCCAATTTGAGTCAGTAATTCCACCTTTGGGAATATATTTCCTAAAGTCATAATTCCACAGAAGAGGACTGCTTATATGCAGAACTAGATTTTTATTGCAATAAATTTTATCTTTAAGAAATTGAAGAAAATCAATACAACCACAAATAGAGAAGTGATCAAATCAAGCATAGTCTACTTAGGCTAGATGAATATTTTAAAACTACTAAAAATTGCCATTAAAAGTCATATATCAAAACTCATGAAAATGCGTATAACATAAATGGATTATTTTTAAAGAAGATTAAATGACATTTGTGTTTTTTATTCTGTCCCATTCTTACGACCAATTGACAACTTTTTCTCTTTTTTTTTACTTTCACATTTCTAAAATGTAAAATCCCAATGGACTTGCTTTCTACTCCATCCCCCAGTATAATTTTATCCAATTGCTTATTTTGTTGCCATGAACTTTAGGGATGTAACTGTGAGTTAGCAATGACATAACTACTGATGGATCTTTTGGGATAGGCCTTATTCACAAATCAAGATGTGGAGACCTCATGAGGATCCAAAAAGTCAGAGGTGGAGGGGGTCAGCCAGAGATAAGCTGTAGAGTGGAGCTGAAACTGACAACAGGGACATGTTTATTTATAACAGAAGCATGTGGAAGTATGAAAACAAGATAGGTTTAGGTTTTAGTCCAGAATCCTAAAATATGAATAGTCTGAAAATGGAAGAAAAAGATTTTAACGCATGCCCCGATGCATAATAATGGGCTAAATATAGAATCCTTAGAGAAGATGCAATGATCTGAATAGTGTTTGGTTGGTGGTTTCAACAGAAAGAACTAAAACATCTGTTTTTCCACTTAAAGCCTTTTTGGACATTCAAAGAAAGTCACTTAAAACTTTAACACTAGCCTCCTGGAAATCAAAACTTATGTTGAAGAAAATCATTTTAATGAAAAATGTAAGACAATGTTGTGAGCAGGTTAAGGGAACATTTCACTTCAGGGGCTTTTTCAAAACATCCCCTAAATTACAAAACAAAAGATAGCCTTGTCTCAGAAGTCTGTTTCTCCTGGGCTGGCGATGCACCTCTAAGAGTAATTTAGGCACCTAAGGAAGGACTTTTCAGACAAGAGAGGAATAAATGACCATTCCCATCTTACAGACGGATCACCAAGAGCATTAGCACGTCTCCGTAAGTGCACCTCTGTCTTCTGGAGCATTGACCACATCGAAACTCGATTTCTCTTAAGATCCACTGAATCCCAAAAAGAAATTGAGGTGTATACTTTTCATTATCCCATTTGCAAAGTGAATGATTTTTTTTTTTAATCCAAAAAAGCAGCATCAAAATCAGGCCACTAAGAAGAAAGGTAAATCTGGTGCTGAAGGAATATGCTCCTTATTCCTCAATGGCGTACGGAAGTTTATGATTCTGTTGAAAAAGTCATAACTCTGCTTCATTCTCTTGAGATGCAGAGTAAAGGGAGAAAACAGTGTTATTAATTTTATCAAAATTCTGCCCTCTCAGGATGGCTGAGTTGAGATGTCAGATGCCAGTTCTCCTCAGAAAGAACCAAAGTTACAGATGAATAATCGTAAGTTGAATAGAAGATTAAGGAGAGAGTGCCAGAACCTACTGGAGAACTCACAGAAAGAAGCTAGGGCACAGAAAAAAGAAGGAAGCAAGAGTGTGGCGGAGATTGAACCTCAAGGAACTTGGAGTCTGGTGGAAAGGGTAGGTGCGGTGTTTTGCGTTCCACTCACAGCTGTGGCAGACTGGGTTTCCGAACTGTAGGAGAGCTCCTTTGCTGGCCCTAGCCCAAGGACCGGTGTGGGTGGTGATTTGTTAATTTACTGAGGGCATTGCACCAGGCTACCAGCTTGTATAAAGTTGCTCACCCTCTCCCCAGACCTGAGCTGCAGTGGTAAGCGCCATATTGAGTGTGCATCATTGTGGTCCTCTGTCCTGCCCAGAAAATCTCAGCCTTCGTGTCTCCACATCACCAGATCCCCCGCAGACATTCCCTAGCACCTGCTCAGATTGCAGCAGCCACACATGGGGCCAGATGTACCCAAGGTAGCTGCAGAATTCCCGGTGGTCTGACACTCAGGGTATGCTGCCCCTAGGGGAAGGGAGAGTGCAGCGCGCCTAGGGAGTGCCCCATGGGACAAACGAAGCCAGAGCGTATGCTCTCCTGTGCCCAAGAGTTTCCTGCTTGGGGACTGAGGGTGACAGCACCCCTTCCAGCAGAGAAATGGGCACCATGCTCAGTGCTCTGGGGGGAAGTGTTTTTTAGCCCCAGTGGTCAGGCAGCCCCAGTGCTCAGGCACAGTAGTAGAGAGGAGGATTTCTCCTTCCCGACTGCCCACTGCTGCAGACAAAGCCGTGGATGCCTGTGGACAGCCAATACAGGACTATTAGGAGCAGCTACAATTATATTGGTGGTGTGCCTACCTGCCGAGTCCGACCTTCTTGCACCATAGGCAGAACCCCTTCCTCTCTCCACACTGAGTGGCAGCGTCCTCGCAGTGGAGAACAGATGACCAGCAAAGCTGTCTGTTTTCGGCTGAGGGAAGAGACTCCTCCCTGAAACCATGGTACAGGTGTTTTCTGTGGCTCTCAGCTTCATTGCAGCTTGAAGATAGACGGCAGTGTCTGTTTGAACTGAGACACATGAGACCCGGGACAGGAGTATGATAGGGAAACGTTCTTGCCTATCCAGGATGTGAAGCTGGCGCAACCGCCTACCACCTCTGGAGAGACCTCGGCACATTTCACCAGTTTTCCCTGCTACCCTCATCAGCACTGGTGCTGCTGCTTGTCACTGGAGTACCTGAGGCTGAGACTGGCTGTCCAGCTCCGCCCAGCTTTGACCCCTGCTCCAGGGCTGAGCAGGTAACTCACGGCACCGGACATTCCACCGACCAGTCCATCCCTTCAGGTAACAGCGAGCTCCTCCTAGAAAATAAAGACTAAGCCTATACTTACCTGTTTCTGCCATAGCCGGTTCTTACTTACTAGTGCCACCTCCTGGCCGGGAGGTTGAACTGCACAACCCGATACAAAATCTGACTCCAGAGCACAGCGCATGGAAATGAGATAAGCTTCTTAAGGCCTCCACCTGCCTGTCTCTATAGGAGACTGAGCACTTACTCACGTGCCCAGTATGTCACTACTACAACCACCATTTGAGAAATTCACCACACCAAGGAAAAGACCTTGCCCGCATGATTCAGTTACCTCCTACTGGGTCCCTCCCATGACACGTGGGAATTATGGGAGCTACATTTCGAGATGAGACATGTATGGGGACACAGCCAAGCCATATCAGGACTTAAAAGTAAGACCTCAATCTATAAAAATTCTAGAAGAAAACCTAAGAAAAACTCTTCTGGACATTGGCCTGGGCAAATAATTTATGACTAAGACCTCAAAAGGAAATGCAACAAAAACAAGAATAGACAAATGGGACTTAATTAAACTGAAAAGCTTCTGCACAGCAAAATAAATACTCAACATTGTAAACAGACAACGTACAGAGTGGGAGAAAGAATTTGCAAACTATGCATCCCACAAAAGGCTAATATCAGAAATGTACAAGTAACTTAAACAATAAAAAAAACTCCATTAAGTGAGCAAAGGAAATTAACAGACACTTTCTAAAAGAAGACATACAAGCAGCCAACAGACATGAAAAAAATGCTCAACATCACTAACCATCAGAGAAATGCAAATTAAAACCACACTGAGATATCATCTCACACTAATCAGAATGGCTTTTATTAAAAAGTCAAAAAATAGCAGATGTTGGAGAGGATGCAGAGAAAAGGGAATGCTTACACAATGTTGGTATGAATGTAAATTATTACAACCTCTACGAAAAACAGTGTAGAAACTTCCCAAATAAGTAATATTTGAACTATCCTTAAATCCAACAATCCCACTATTGGTTATCTGCCCAAAGGAAAAGAGCTTAATATATCAAAAAGATACCTGTACTTCTATGTTTTTCAGAGCACTGTCCACATTAGCCAAGATGTGAAATTGACCTAGGTGTCCATTGACAGATTATTGGATAGAGAAACTGTGGTATATACATACCATAGAATACTACTCCGCCATACAAAATAATGAAATTACATCCTTTGTTGCAACATGGATGGAACCGAAGCCTATTATCTTAAGTGAAATAACTCAGAAACAAAAAATTAAATACCACATGCTCTCGCTTATAAATAAGAGCTAAACGACGTATACATGTGGACATACAGAGTGGAATAATAGACTTTGGAGACTACAAAAGGCGGGACAGTGGGAGAGGGGTAAGGGATGAAAAAATACCTAATGAGTACAATGTACATTATTTGGGTGATGGTTACACTAAAACTCAGACTTCACTGCTCGCAATATATCCATGTAACAAAAATGCATGTGTGCTCCTAAAATCTATAAAAATTAAATAAATAAATAAATAAGTGGTACAATAAAACCTCATTGAGTACCCAGTAGAATTGCCTAAAAATAATGATTAGAAACTTAATGCATATATTAAATTTCTTAGTTTGCTCTCAGGCATTTACATTATTATTTAATATGTTAAATGTAACAATTTTTATTATAACATTTTATAAAAATATGAATTTTGCATATTATTTTCTATGTAGAAAGTACACATCAGAACTGCCACAATGATACTGCAATGAATCTCACGTACTGGGCATCTTTTGTCTTAGCCTGGTTTCCCCAGAAATTGGAGATTGAGGCAAAGGCTTATGAGCTACTACTGTTTTAGGAAATGTAATCCCTGAGAGCTGACCTGAGAGACAAAGGGAGAGAAAGAGTATTTAAAAAGTAGAGTATACTACAAAAATGTGCTATTGAATTAGTGGTGATTGCCTGATCTCAAAGAAGCATTCTCTAAGAAAACATATAAACTGTATTTCAAAACAGTCTATCCAGAGGGAAAAAGTGATAAAAAATGTTTTCCCCAGTGTCTCCCATGTGTCAAAGATTGTCTCTGGGGAAATTGGAAAATTTTCATACTTCCACATTGCATGTATATGGTAGTAAACTAAATCCCATAGCATTTTGTGCCTTTGGCATCCAAAGATAGCCGTAGGGCAGGAGGCAAGAGGTTCAGGGCACATGCATGAGGCATGGTACTGTTAGGCTGCATTTGTTGGAGCCCATGCAGAGCAGGTGACCACAATAGTAGCTGTAACAAGGCATAGTGAAGCTACAAATGATGTAACGTGATGCATGTGAGAAGTGGATTTCCAATTGTTGCAGGCATCAGAAGCACCTGGGGGGCTTGTTACAACACAGATTGCTGGGTGCCATCCCCACAGTTTCTGATTCAGTAGGTCTGAGATAGGGCCCAAAAAATGCATTTTTAGCAAGTTTGTAGGTGATGCAATGCTACTGACCCCAGACTACATTTTGATAAATCCTGCATAAGTCTACAGTCCAGTACTCCTTCCACACATATTCCCCCACATCCAGGTGGGCTAGTGTATATTAGTGAACTCCTAAAATTTCTTCTAGGTATGATCTATTTCCTCCAGACCACAGATTACACTTTTCTGAATGGCTTATGCTGAAAGTGGACTCTGCTTATCCACCTAGAGACAATAAAAATGGTTGGGGAGCATCTTGAGGAGAAAAGATGCCATCTTCTGAGCTATGTTCCTCAAATGGGGCTTTTGTAAAGACTGCTGGGATGAGGCTGCTAATGTCTGGCAAGGGGAAAGAGTGGCTTTTGCCAGACCAGAGGGTTCAACAGAAGCTGGAAGACCAATATCCTTATCACTAGAATCCTCAACCAAAAACTTCTTTTCTGTGGTTATCCATTTTTCCCATTCATCTAGACAGAGTGATATATTTTACGAGAAGATGGGAATAAGGTAAATCTAAAACTTATTTTAAGAAGTTTACTTTCAGTTTACTAAGCTCCATGCAATAACTATTGTTTATCTGTAATTTAGACTTTTGAAAGCAGTAGAAAAATATTTGATGAAGGTGTCAATTGAACAATAAGTATATCTAGAGTTATGAATACTTGGTATAAAATGTAGGCTCCAACTATACAGATCTATTGTAAAAAGCAGACTATAGATAGAGACATGATTCTTTGCTTTTTGTAAAGATTATCTGTTATGAGGTTTTTAGTTCCCTCGAAACAATTACTATAGGTGTCAAAATCACAAAATCACCAAAATTACATCATATTATCCATTAGGAACATGCCTGCAAAATAAGAAATGAGATTTATAAGTACAGAGAAACATCAGCAATCACATCCCATTACAGCTAATTTACAAGTGATTGCTCTTGCTGACCTTGTAGATATAGAGGAGAAGCCCTTTCTGTGGCCCCAAGGGAGCTAATGTTTAATTGAGTTAATAATTTAATAATAGAAACTATTGGAGGATCTGTGATGTAAAAAGTAAAGGATAAAAACATTCTACAGAAAGCAGAACATTTGGACAATTTCCACTCAATCATTCAATATTTATTGAAAACCTGTCTTACACTAAGATCCTTGCTAACGACAGCAAAGTGCAAAGACGATAAAAAATACTTTTGCCCTCTAGAAAATCATATACTACTATGAGAGATAATGGGTAAAAAAATTGCAAAAATCTGTGAAAAGGAAATTTTTTTGAATTTGGGACAAGTGTGATGGAATTCATTGAAGAAATGCTGTTTCTGAAGTATGTAAGCCAGAATTTAATTTCTAGAATACATAAACCCTATAATGCACCTGGTACCTTTAATATTTAAATCAAATAATAACATATATTTACTTTAATGCATTTCACATACACACAACTTCAAGAAAAACAGATAATTCATAGTGTACTCTGTCTACTTTTCCTGAACCTGACCTTGGTCCAGCCTGTCTCATGTTTGACATAGGGCTGATGTTACTGTGAAAATGTGGTGAAAGGAAGAAAGAAAGAGAGAGAGACAGAGAGAGAGAGAGAGAGGGAGGGAGGAAGGAGAAGAAAGAAAGAAAGAAAGAAAGAAAGAAAGAAAGAAAGAAAGAAAGAAAGAAAGAAAGAAAGAAAGAAGAAAGAAAGAGAAAGAAAGAAAGGAGGGAGGGAGGAAGGAGAAGAAAGAAAGCAAAGAAAGAAAGAAAGAAAAAATAAGGAAGGAAGGAAGAGAAAGAAAAGAAAAAGAAAGAAGGGAAGAAATGACTTTTATAATTGGAAGTGTGTTTCTATGTCGCTAAATGTAACTCTCATTCATAACACTTGTTATGAATTGGCTGTTTGGATAAATGTGGAGTAGTGGGAATTCTGAACTGACCTGTGTGCAGACCATTTCTTAGCCACTCCTTCCATAAAATCAAAATCACGCCACAGATACTGTGTAAGAAAACATGTAAATAGAATGCAAAATATAAAGACAATAAACTCCCCAAAGGGACTTTCTTGTAGGGTATAATTTATTTTATTTAATCAAAATATGCATTAGGTTAATATTAAATTTCAAAAATTAACTCTCTAAATATTAAGTCCTATTAGTTTTTAACAGAAGAAAATTTATTACAAGGAAGTACCAAATATTCCAAATAAGATTTGAAAGTACCAAATATTATTGGATATGGGTCATACCTTGTGAATATAAAAGAAAGAAAGCATAAAACATTTTTGCTCTTCTTTTTCTTCTCCTCTCCTTCTCTCCCTTTATTGTCTTTCTCCTCCTTTCCCTTCTCTCCTTACCTGTCTTCCTTCTACTCCTGCTTTATTAAATATAAAGAACCTTGGCTTCATCAACGAACAGCCAAATGATTTGGGAGCTCAGAATATGGTGATGTTTTGCTAAGTGAAGCGATGTGAACTTTGCCTTCAAGAAGGAGGAGTTCATCACTCCTTCTTGTCCAGATAAGAAAGTAAAAAAAAAAAAAAAAAAAAAATGCCCAGATAAGAAGTAAAATGGATTTGGGATAAAGGCTGACATGGTCTGCCATGCATGGTAGTTACAGATTATTGTATTAATATTCTTTTTTAACCTTTTGACAGAATTAAAAAGGTGATGCATCAGTCATAACCATCAAGATTGAATAAGATGCCTTCCCTCTTTACACCTATCTGAGATGCCAACTAAGGGAGACTTAGAGCATGAGTTCTGAACTGAAAAGCCAAGAGAGAATGTTCCTCTTTATTTCAAATGCCTTATTTTGACATCTTCCCATGATTTAGCCTGAACCCATAATAGGGAGACTATCTCTTCTTCTTTTTTCTGCTTGACTGTATATCTCTCCTTATCCTTTCCCCAAAGTCAATGTAAGACTCAGCAACAGCACTGTCCCAATTAATATTCTAGTTGTTAAATGAATACTAAAACTACTTCAACAGGTATATCTGGGACTCCATTTAGTTTATGATATTGTTTCCACAGGAAAATGCATTCCAGATTAACAAAATAGCAACTTTACAATAGTTTGGGTTAGAAAAAGTCATTGGTATGTTGAGCACTTACTTGTGTAAGGAGTTAAAGGACATGGAATTCAACAGTGGCACTGTTAGTCCTCTGATTTGGGTTTTCCATGTCCTCTGTGACGGCAAGGACAGTTGGGAGGCAAACACTGCTTCAATCTTTTTTTTTATTATTTTACAGTAGACAATGCCAAAAGGTAGATGGCTGTTTTAAATGTCATCTTTTGTTGATTGGTTTATAGTGTAATCGTTTTATAAAGGTCTACCAAAAAGTAAGGAAATGGTATTTGATTTCACGCTGAGAGGAAACTGTGCAGCACAAATAATTATGAAAGAAAGTAAAAATGTTTATAGTCCATGAGAAACATAAAACTATACTAAAAGAACAATATGAATGCATTGCATCCACTCTCTTTGATCTTTTGAATTAGAAGTTTCAAGTACCTTTAATACTTGGTAAGAAGGTGGGATTGTAATTGTTTTACTAATAAAAATGTATTTGAGATTTCACCAAGCTTCATCTATTTTTCTCAGAATTTTATGATCTAAATCTAACCTCTCAGCTGGCTTCCTTCAACTTTTTGCATTTCCACTTTACCTCCAGTCTTCTCATAGTCACCCAGTGACATCTCTCTTACTGATGACAAAGCTATTATTTTTTTCTTAGTAGTATGTCTCTAAACTTTCTTTTGTTAAAGATTATGTCTTATTACCGCTTCAAAATGACTTATTTTCCCATTTTTCTAAATATATCAAAATGAATAAAACAGTAATT
This sequence comes from Pan paniscus, assembly GCF_029289425.2. Classification (NCBI taxonomy): domain Eukaryota; kingdom Metazoa; phylum Chordata; class Mammalia; order Primates; family Hominidae; genus Pan; species Pan paniscus. Next base: position 112,689,283 of record NC_073253.2, on the reverse strand, counting down.
TTGAAAAGTAGTTCTGTGGAAATTTCCATACTTTTCCTTTCTTTAAACAATGTATCTTTCATCTGGAGGTGAAAGTCACTTTTGATAACTAATACTATTGTTCAAGATATATGTTTATTGAAGAGAAAATAAACACTTCTAATTCTTTATTTTTATGTTGTGAAGCTAAGTAAAGTGAAACAAAGCAACCAGAAATTTAAAAAATATATATTCTGATTGAAAACTAGCACATTGAGTTTTCTACTATGAAAATAATATGGTTTTAGGTTTATTGGAACTTTGAGAAAGCAAACTTTGAATGAAGCAACTCTAGCACTTGGAAAGCTTTTCAAAGGCACAGAAAACCTCTGCCAATAGAGTGAAGAAAGCACAAGAAACAGCAGGAGAAATTATTTCTTAAGTGTAACTTAATAAAAATATTGTTTCTTATTTCAAAAAGTACTTAACTCAGAATAATCGTTGCCCTGTGTAAAAATCACACACAAAATATGTGTTAGTTTTTTTCCATGAAACTTAAATGTACATAGAAAAATGTTCCATCCCAACATCCCCGTGCCGATCCTTGAGTATATTGAAAGATTAGGCAGATACTCTGCCAATGGTCTGAGATTTAAGCTCAGTCTTAAGTTTAGCCAGGAGAAGATAAGAAGCAAATTCTTCTGTGAATCACACTGAAGGACTGTCTTACCAATCCCAGATGGAGGGAATTTAATCACTTACTTGCCATGCCAAAGCTTCAGGTATATCAGACCCTTTTCCACACCACACCACATCATCCTCTCAGACTCACCTTGTTCTGTAAATAGCTTCTGGTAAGACTGGACTTAGGTATATTGACAGTGCCTTGGTTCAAACAGTCTCTGCATGAGTTTTTCTTTCTTCCTGGGCTTTTCTAAGTCCTGATATGGAGCAGTGTTGAGAGACTGTATGGCATGCATACACACACAGCTCAAGAGTATAAGATATTACTTGCATTTCAAGATAGGTGTGTCATGTGCTTTTTGCTTAGAGATCTTCTGTGGAAAATTTGAGAAACATTTTATTTACTCCCCTAAAGGACTTCAGGAGATCTATCTCCAACTGATGCATCCACTGAGCAATCCGATAATGTAGTTTGGGTGGACTCTTTTTCCTTTGCTGTCCACTCTTGCTGGAAACTCACTTAGCTCTTTAAATTGAGGTTCCATTGCTTTCTAAATAAACCACCTATGTACAAATCCTTTACAGTCTCTGCTTTTGATGAAAAACCAAGCTAAATTGGAGAGGAATCTAAATCCTATTTAGAATACTCATAGTGGTTTTGAGGTAGAACTATCAATTTTCTAAATCTGCACAGCCAACAAGACTCATACAGAGATGTATGTGTAGGCACAAGAGAGTGGAATTGAATTAAGATTTTATTCAATATTACTCAAAGCTAACTACATGATGCTACTTATAATTAGTGAAAGTTGCTCCTACTTTTACTATTCTACTAGTTTGTTTTTATTTTTTTAACTACCTTGATAAATCTCAACCTACAAAGTTCTCTCTCATTTTCTTTTGTCAAGGTGTCCTGTCTTAGGCTGTACTCTCTGGTATCTTATCCAAACATTTTCCAAGACTTGCTATCTATTGTAGGCTATTCTTTATTATGAGATTTGGAAGTGACCTTAAAATCTAATTAACTCATGAGTCTGACGAAAAACACTGAGGCTCATAATTGGCAAAATATCTGACCCAAGGTACCACAAATCGTTCATAGCCTAGACAAATCACTTTGCCTATTGACTTTATTTCAAATGGATACACAGAACTAAAATTATTTCCATTAAAGAAGTAAACATGATATTAACAAATATTTCCTCCATGATGTATGTTCATAGTATTTTGTTTTATTCTTTTCACAAAAATGTAGTAATTCATGTGCTTTATTATGTTAATCACACTTGCTTAAAACATTGTATTTCATCCTCCAATTAGCTACATATACTCACAAAAAAACCACTAAAATATTTACAGTAATGCAATGAGTCAAATTTTATATTTCATAATACATTTATTATTAAAGTAAAATAAGTTTTATAAGCAGCATATTGAGGGAACAAAGATGATATATATGCACGGTATTGCAATATAAGTGGAAAAAGATAATGTCACATATTCAATCTTTTGTGTTTGGTTGTTTGTTTATCAATACCTTTTGGATTTCAGGTACAAAGGACAGAGTTTATCATACTGCCTATTGCACATAATCAACTTTGTTTAATGAAAGTTTCCTTTCTTGCTTTATTCATTTATCTTTAATTCATTCATTTATGTTTATATCACTTTGCTTCTTCCTCAGGCAACAATTATAATGTATTTAATTTTATTTGAAATTCTTTTAGAAAATGCAAATTGTATAATGTGAAGATATTTTAATTTACTTAAATGGTATTATATATGTCATTATAGTTATCATTTTTTTCACTAAGGTTTATTCTTAAAGACCAATCAGAGTTTTACTTCTGTTAAGAATATAGAAAGCCATAAGAGAACGTTGATCCCACCCAACAATAAGTAAAACAAAGAAAATATACAGAACCAGATTTATTGGGGTTTCATTTGTTTGCCTGCTTGTTTGCTTGCTTTTCAATTCTTCAATGAGTTGAAATCCCAAGGCAATGAGGTACTTTGATTTTCAAAGGGTAACAAATTCCTCTAAGGAAAGACAGGACAGGCCACGCTAAGTATTTTGCCCTGGCAAAGCACATCAAACAGAGATGGCACTCATTGAAGTGAATAAGAAGAAAAAATCTTCAGTGTTAACAAACACATAAACAGAGAGTGTGGGCTAGTGGGACAGGTTAATATTCTTGGGAGTTCTAAATACAAAAGTAGTCTTCACCCACTTGCCAGATCTTTCTCATGAGCCTCCACCAGGTGTCCATGAGAAAGAGTAGAATCAAAAAAGGCCACCTGAGAAAGTCTCCCTTAATGATGAAACATTGAGGTAAGTTGCTTCTATAGAACAAGTATGAAACCCATAATTAATTCTTCTCTCATATAAAGCAAAAACTGTCTTCCTCTAGGTAAGGGGCAAGAAAACTTTCAGCTTAGATTCCAGAAATAGGTAAGCTGCCTCTGGAGAAAAAATAAAGGAAAACCTGTCTGTCTTTTAGAGAAAATCTTTCTTCTTTCTATCCCAAGCAAAGGTTGGCTGCTGCTGGAGAAAGGATAAATTCTCTGTTGTTTCAAGGCTCCTACACAAACACAAAGCGCAATGCTGTTGCTACTGGAAGAGAAGTGAAAAAAACTGCTTATGTTCAAGACCGCCTGGACAAGACTTCTTAACTATGAAAGGCAGTTTTGTCGCTGTGGAGGAAAAGACAAAAATACTGAGAATAGGCTCTCTCCACATTCTCTGAGACTCAGAGTTAAAGAGACTAATAGAAGTCTCAATCCCCCAGACAACCTGATAGAAGCAGAGGCATACCAATTCCCAGGAGTTAATGCTGTTTACTTTAGTCTCCGTTGTTCTTTTGCATACAATAACTAAATCTAATTTTAAAAATCACAAGAGACATGAATAAGCATGAAAAAAAGAAATCATCTTCAAGGGAGAAAGCAGTCAACAGAACCAGACCCAGAAATGAAACATATTTTGAAACTATTTGACTAGGACTTTTAAATAATTACAATGAATATGTTCATTAATCATGGAAAATAAGAACAGTGTGGAACAGATGAAGAATTTTAGCAGTAAGATAGAAACTATAAAGGAAATCCTGTGAAATGACAGATTAAGAAAACATGATATGAAAGTTGAAAAATTTTTTCACATGCTTATTTGCAGACTAAAGGCATTACAGAAAGTTAACAGTGAATTAGAATATATTTTGATTACAGTTTTCCAAAATATAATGTGTGTGTGACTGTGTGTGTGTAGAGAGAGAGAGAATGAAATATAGTGAAAAAATAAAATATCCAAGGCCATTAATAAATGATCTAATATAGGTGTAATTGGACTCCCAGCCTTAGATGAGAGAGACAAAGAGAATAGGGTTGCAGAAGCATTTTAAAAGATAATGGGTAAGAACTTTACAAAATTAATGAAAGACTAAATAAACTACAGCTCTAATAAATTCAGAGAACTCAAAACTGGATAAATATAAAGAATAACATACATAGGCATATCATAGTCAACCTGCTGAAAACCAAAGATGAGTAAAAAGTAATAAAGGTTGGACAAGCTAGAAACACACCTTATATAAAGGAACAGAGGTAACAATTATACCAGATATATCATTTAAAAGTATGCAGTCCAAAGAAAATGAGGTAATATATAGTACTGAAAGAAAAACAGCCAAACCAAAAGTTTAAAATAAACATTAAAAGCAGTTATTTAAGCAGAAATAATATAACAGATACATTTATAAATACACAAAAAAATGAGGTATAGCAATGTAAGAAAATGTATAAACTATATTTTTCCTTATTTTAAATCTCTTTAAAAGCCAAATGTGTAAACCAAAATAATAACATATATTTTGGGAGTTATAATATATGTAGAAGTAAAAAGAATGACATAAATAGCACAAAGCAAGATGGGGAGAAAATGAATGTATATTCTATGTTGTTACACTACATGTAACATAGTATAATATTATTTGAAGGTAGACCATTATAAGCTAAATACAGATACACACACGCACAGAGAGAAAGAGAGAGAGAGACATATGTATATAAAACCCTATAACAATCACTAAAACAAAAAGAGAAAAAATAAGTGTAACCAATAAATAATTAGTGGAGATAACATGAAACAATAAAAATAATCCAAGAAGATATGGAAAGAGGAAAATCAGAACAAGGAACAGATATTACAAATTGAAAAAAAAGTAAAAAGAAATATTTGAACCCAAACATTTCAATGATTATTTTAAATGTAATTGTTTTAAACACTCCAATAAAAAGACAAAGATTATCAGTTTGGATAACAAAGCCATACTGAATTGCATGCTGTTTACAAAATATATACGTAAAGACACATATAGAAAAAGCAAAAGGATGGGAAAAGAAATACCATTAAAATAATAATGAAAAGGAAACTGTAGTGGCCATGTAAATATGATACAAAGTATAATTCAAAACAAGAAATTTTACCAGGGAGTAAAATCAACTAATTGATATTTAAAGAACTTTCAACTTAACAACACCAGAATGGACATTAGTTTCAAGTGGACATGAAACATTTAACAAGAGAAATTATAATTTGAGCCACAGAGCAAAATTAATAAATTTAAAAGAATTGAAATTATAAAACATGTATTTTCTGACCATAATAGAACTAAACAATATATTAACATATATATTTTATATATATCACGTATATTTATATATCAATATATATATAAAAAACAGCAATACGCATGGGAAATTCTCAAGTAATTACAAAGTAAACAACACATTTCTATGTAGCCCAAAGAAAGCAAAGGCAAATTAGACAACATTTTGAACTAAATAAAAATGCTAGAGGGAGGAGCCAAGATGGCCAAATAGGAACAGCTCCGGTCTACAGCTCCCAGCCTGAGCGACACAGAAGACAGGTGATTTCTGCATTTCGATCTGAGGTACCGGGTTCATCTCACTAGGGAGTCCCAAACAGTGGGCGCAGGTCAGTGGGAGCACGCACCGTGCACAAGCCAAAGCAGGGCGAGGCATTGCCTCACTCGGGAAGCACAAGGGGTCAGGGAGTTCCCTTTCCTAGTCAAAGAAAGGGGTGACTGTCAGCACCTGGAAAATCTGGCCACTCCCACCCGAATACTGCGCTTTTCTGACGGGCTTAAAAAACGGTGCACCACGAGAGTATATCCCGCACCTGGCTGGGAGGGTCCTAGCCCACGGAGTCTCGCTGATTGCTAGCACAGCAGTCTCAGATCAAACTGCAAGGAGGCAGCGAGGCTGCGGGAGGGGCGCCTGCCATTGCCCAGGCTTGCTTAGGTAAACAAAGCAGTGGGGAAGCTCCAACTGGGTGGAGCCCACCACAGCTCAAGGAGGCCTGCCTGCCTCTGTAGGCTCCACCTCTGGGGGCAGGGCACAGACAAACAAAAAGACAGCAGTAACCTCTGCAGACTTAAATGTCCCTGTCTGACAGCTTTGAAGAGAGCAGTGGTTCTCCCAGCACGCAGCTGGAGATCTGAGAACGGGCAGACTGCCTCCTCAAGTGGGTCCCTGACCCCTGACCCCTGAGCAGCCTAACTGGGAGGCACCCCCCAGCAGGGGCACACTGACACCTCACACAGCAGGGTATTCCAACAGACCTGCAGCTGAGGGTCCTGTCTGTTAGAAGGAAAACTAACAAACAGAAAGGACATCCACACCAAAAACCCATCTGTACATCACCATCATCAAAGACCAAAAGTACATAAAACCACAAAGATGGGGAAAAAACAGAACAGAAAAACCGGAAACTCTGAAAAGCAGAGCGCCTCTCCTCCTCCAGAGGAATGCAGTTCCTCACCAGCAATGGAACAAAGCTGGACGGAGAATGACTTTGATGAGCTGTGAGAAGAAGGCTTCAGACGATCAAATTACTCTGAGCTACGGGAGGACATTCAAACCAAAGGCAAAGAAGTTGAAAACTTTGAAAAAAATTTAGAAGAATGTATAATTAGAATAACCAATATAGAGAAGTACTTAAAGGAGCTGATGGACCTGAAAACCAAGGCTTGAGAACTACATGAAGAATGCAGAAGCCTCAGGAGCTGATGCGATCAACTGGAAGAAAGGGTATCAGCAATGCAAGATGAAATGAATGAAATGAAGTGAGAAGGGAAGTTTAGAGAAAAAAGAATAAAAAGAAATGAGCAAAGCCTCCAAGAAATATGGGACTATGTGAAAAGACCAAATCTACGTCTGATTGGTGTACCTGAAAGTGATGGGGAGAATGGAACCAAGTTGGAAAACACTGCAGGATATTATCCAGGAGAACTTCCCCAATCTAGCAAGGCAGGCCAACGTTCAGATTCAGGAAATACAGAGAACGCCACAAAGATACTCCTCGAGAAGAGCAACTCCAAGACACATAACTGTCAGATTCACCAAAGTTGAAATGAAGGAAAAAATGTTAAGGGCAGCCAGAGAGAAAGGTCGGGTTACCCTCAAAGGGAAGCCCATCAGACTAACAGCGGATCTCTCGGCAGAAACCCTACAAGCCAGAAGAGAGTGGGGGCCAATATTCAACATTCATAAAGAAAAGAATTTTCAACCCAGAATTTCACATCCAGCCAAACTAAGCTTCATAAGTGAAAGAGAAATAAAATACTTTACAGACAAGCAAATGCTGAGAGATTTTGTCACCACCAGGCCTGCCCTAAAAGAGCTCCTCAAGGAAGCGCTAAACATGGAAAGGAACAACAGGTACCAGCCGCTGCAAAATCATGCCAAAATGTAAAGACCATCGAGACTAGGAAGAAACTGCATCAACTAACGAGCAAAATCACCAGCTAACATCATAATGACAGGATCAAATTCACACATAACAATATTAACTTTAAATGTAAATGGACTAAATGTTCCAATTAAAAGACACAGACTGGCAAATTGGATAGAGTCAAGACCCATCAGTGTGCTGTATTCAGGAAACCCACCTCACGTGCAGAGACACACATAGGCTCAAAATAAAAGGATGGAGGAAAATCTACCAAGCAAATGCAAAACAAAAAAAGGCAGGGGTTGCAATCCTAGTCTCTGATAAAACAGACTTTAAACCAACAAAGATCAAAAGAGACAAAGAAGGCCATTACATCATGGTAATGGGATCAATTCAACAAGAAGAGCTAACTATCCTAAATATATATGCACCCAACACAGGAGCACCCAGATTCATAAAGCAAGTCCTGAGTGACCTACAAAGAGACTTAGACTCCCACACATTAATAATGGGAGACTTTAACACCCCACTGTCAACATTAGACAGATCAACGAGACAGAAAGTCAACAAGGATACCAAGGAAGTGAACTCAGCTCTGCACCAAGTGGACCTAATAGACATCTACAGAACTCTCCACCCCAAATCAACAGAATATACATTTTTTTCAGTACCACACCAAACCTGTTCCAAAATTGACCACATACTTGGAAGTAAAGCTCTCCTCAGCAAATGTAAAAGAACAGAAATTATAACAAACTATCTCTCAGACCACAGTGCAATCAAACTAGAACTCAGGATTAAGAATCTCACTCAAAACCGCTCAACTACATGGAAACTGAACAACCTGCTCCTGAATGACTACTGGGTACATAACGAAATGAAGGCAGAAATAAAGATGTTCTTTGAAACCAACGAGGACAAAGACACAACATACCAGAATCTCTGGGACGCATTCAAAGCAGTGTGTAGAGGGAAATTTACAGCATTAAATGCCCACAAGAGAAAGCAGGAAAGATCCAAAATTGACACCCTAACATCACAATTAAAAGAACTAGAAAAGCAAGAGCAAACACACTCAAAAGCTAGCAGAAGGCAAGAAATAACTAAAATCAGAGCAGAACTGAAGGAAATAGAGACGCAAAAAACCCTTCAAAAAATTAATGAATCCAGGAGCTGGCTTTTTGAAAGGATCAACAAAATAGATACACGGCTAGCAAGACTAATAAAGAAAAAAAAGAGAGAAGAATCAAATAGATGCAACAAAAAATGATAAAGGGGATATCACCACCGATCCCACAGAAATACAAACTACCATCAGAGAATACTACAAACACCTCTACGTAAATAAACTAGAAAATCTAGAAGAAATGGATAAACTCCTCGACACATACACTCTCCCAAGTCTAAACCAGGAAGAAGTTGAATCTCTGAATAGACCAATAACAGGATCTGAAATTGTGGCATAATCAATAGCTTACCAACCTAAAAGAGTCCAGGACCAGATGGATTCACAGCCGAATTCTACCACAGGTACAAGGATGAACCAGTACCATTCCTTCTAAAACTATTCCAATCAATAGAAAAAGAGGGAATTCTCCCTACTCATTTTATGAGGCCAGCATCATTCTGATACCAAAGCCGGGCAGAGACACAACCAAAAAAGCAAATTTTAGACCAATATCCTTGATGAACATTGATGCAAAAATCCTCAATAAAATACTGGCAAAACAAATCCAGCAGCACATCAAAAAGCTTCTCCACCATGATCAACTGGGCTTCATCCCTGGCATGCAAGGCTGGTTCAATATACGCAAATCAATAAATGTAATCCAGCATATAAACAGAGCCAAAGACAAAAACCACATGATTATCTCAATAGATGCAGAAAAGGCCTTTGACAAAATTCAACAACCCTTCATGCTAAAAACTCTCAAAAAATTAGGTATTGATGGGACGTATGTCAAAATAATAAGAGCTATGTATGACAAACCCACAGCCAATATCATACTGAATGGGCAAAAACTGGAAGCATTCCCTTTGAAAACTGGCACAAGACAGGGATGCCCTCTCTCACCACTCCTATTCAACATAGTGTTGGAAGTTCTGGCCAGGGCAATTAGGCAGGAGAAGGAAATAAAGGGTATTCAATTAGGAAAAAAGGAAGTCAAATTGTCCCTGTTTGCAGATGACATGATTGTATATCTAGAAAACCCCATTGTCTCAGCCAAAAATCTCCTTAAGCTGATAAGCAACTTCAGCAAAGTCTCAGGATACAAAATCAATGTACAGAAATCACAAGCATTCTTATACACCAACAACAGACAAACAGAGAGCCAAATCATGAGTGAACTCCCATTCACAATTGCTTCAAAGAGAATAAAATACCTAGGAATCCAACTTACAAGGGATGTGAAGGACCTCTGCAAGGAGAACTACAAACCACTGCTCAAGGAAATAAAAGAGGATACAAACAAATGGAAGAACATTCCATGCTCATGGGTAGGAAGAATCAATATCGTGAAAATGGCCATACTGCCCAAGGTAATGTACAGATTCAATGCCATCCCTACCAAGCTACCAATGACTTTCTTCACAGAATTGGAAAAAACTACTTTAAAGTTCATATGGAATCAAAAAAGAGCCCGCATCACCAAGTCAATCCTAAGCCAAAAGAACAAAGCTGGAGGCATCACACTACCTGACTTCAAACTATACTACAAGGCTACAGTAACCAAAACAGCATGGTACTGGTACCAAAACAGAGATATAGATCAATGGAACAGAACAGAGTCCTCAGAAATAACGCCGCATATCTACAACTATCTGATCTTTGACAAACCTGAGAAAAACAAGCAATGGGGAAAGGATTCCCTATTTAACAAATGGTGCTGGGAAAATTGGCTAGCCGTATATAGAAAGCTGAAACTGGATCCCTTCCTTACACCTTATACAAAAATCAATTCAAGATGGATTAAAGACTTAAATGTTAGACCTGAAACCTTAAAAACCCTAGAAGAAAACCTAGGCAATACCATTCAGGACATAGGCATCGGCAAGGACTTCATGTCTAAAACACCAAAAGCAATGGCAACAAAACACAAAATTGACAAATGGGATCTAATTAAACTAAAGAGCTTCTGCACAGCAAAAGAAACTACCATCAGAGTGAACAGGCAACCTACAACATGGGAGAAAATTTTCGCAACCTACTCATCTGACAAAGGGCTAATATCCAGAATCTACAATGAACGCAAACAGATTTAGAAGAAAAAAACAAACAACCCCATCAAAAAGTGGGCGAAGGACATGAACAGACACTTCTCAAAAGAAGACATTTATGCAGCCAAAAAACACATGACAAAATGCTCATCATCACTGGCCATCAGAGAAATGCAAATCAAAACCACAATGAGATTCCATCTCATACCAGTTAGAATGGCAATCATTAAAATGTCAGGAAACAACAGGTGCTGGAGAGGATGTGGAGAAATAGGAACACTTTTACACTGTTGGTGGGACTGTAAACTAGTTCAACCATTGTGGAAGTCAGTGTGGCGATTCCTCAGGGATCTAGAACTAGAAATACCATTTGACCCAGCCATCCCATTACTGGGTATATACCCAAAGGACTATAAATCATGCTGCTATAAAGACACATGCACACGTATGTTTATTGTGGCATTATTCACAATAGCAAAGATTTGGAACCAACCCAAATGTCCAACAATGATAGACTGGATTAAGAAAATGTGGCACATATACACCATGGAATACTATGCAGCCATAAAAAATGATGAGTTCATGTCCTTTGTAGGGACATGGATGAAATTGGAAATCATCATTCTCAGTAAACTATCGCAAGAACAAAAACCAAACACCGCATATTCTCACTCATAGGTGGGAATTGAACAATGAGATCACATGGACACAGGAAGGGGAACATCACACTCTGGGGACTGTGGTGGGGTGGGGGGAGGGGGGAGGGATAGCATTGGGAGATATACCTAATGCTAGATGACGAGTTAGTGGGTGCAGCGCACCAGCATGGCACATGTATACATATGTAACTAACCTGCAGAATGTGCACATGTACCCTAAAACTTAAAGTATAATAATAAAAGAAAAAAAACTTAAAAAAATGCTAATGGTATATCAAAGTTTGTGGAATACAGCTAAAACAATGTTTTGAAAGAAATTTATAGCATTAAATACTTATAATACAAGAAAAGTCTCAAATAGTGATATTAGCTTCTAATATAATAAACTGGATAGAGAAGAAAATCTCAAAGCAAGTAGAAGAAAGTAAATAATAAATGTAAAGGCAAAAGTTAATTTAAAAAGAGAGAAAACTAAAGAAAAAGCAAATAAATGCAGATTGTTTTAAAATATTGATGAAATTGTTATAACTTTAGGTAGATTGACCAATATCAGGAAGGATATATATAATATACGTAAATATTACATATATTTATTTATATATCCATTTTGCCATAAATATATCTAATTCACTGTTTGAATCACTGAAAGATTTATCATGGTATACATTTACTTATGTTTACTCACATTTTCTGGTGCTGTCACCCAAACTGTCTGTAACACCTGACCACCATAAACATTGTTGTAATTAACACATTCTCACATGGGTATGAGAATTGCTATGAAATATGTGTCTGAACATATTAGCACAGCATTGCAGAAAACTAATTTGCCCTCTCAACTGCACTTGCATTTCTTTAGTGCATATACGTATCTGAGAGGTTATAGAGACTTAACGTGAGAAACTTAGGCTCTGCCCTAGGTGTCATCTCACGATCTTAGCTTCATAAGCTACCCGATACATTTTCAAAAATTATTTTTTTCATCTCTGATTGTTCTCATCTGATTGGTCCATAGTCATTGCTTTTTAAATCATCTTCCTACCTTATATTCTCTGAAACTGGTCTTCCTCAGTAATGCTGTTTCACAGCAGTCTTTCAATTCCTCTTTTTAATTAATTAATTCATGTTTTCTCTTCTATCCCATTCAGGCTTGCTGGCTCTCTGAGAGACTGTCTCTTCTCAGATTTCAGTTTGATTTTAACATTTTTCTTATGTGCTCTGACCCACTCTTATTTCCAAACATAAAAAACAAAACACAGGTAGATGCCCAGATTTTCAATAATCTGTTATCTTGAAAAACTCATACACTCAACTTCACCCTAACCTCATCTTCATTACAGTTGGAAAGATGAATTGAGTGATTAACATCTGTAGTTTGAATACATTTGAATGTGTGATTAGAAGTTGTAGGCTCAAGCTGTTTTTTTTTTTTTTTTATGAGCAGAACTAAAGACATTGCCTTTAAAAAAAATTGCAGTTACATAAACAGTTAGACTATCTATAATACACCACTACATTTGTGACCATTCTTTAGTGCCTTTTTCAATAAAGTATTAAATTAATCATGGATTTTTCTCTCAGCTGCTTGATTTATATCCTGAATTTAAATTTCCTGCATTGCATTTCACAGGCATAAAATAATATTTTCTGCTTTTCTGTAGTTAAACACAAAGGAATAATTGTGATATTTATATTTACTATAAAATCTAAGTGATATTTAAGAATTTTCATAAACAGGACACTATAGAACAGTTATTTTTATGATATATGGAAAAGACAATTCCAGTGTATTAGATTACACCTTAATGAAGTGAATAATCCCTAACTTGCAAAAAGCACAGGAAAAGCAATCTAAGGAGTAGTTACTATGTGATGTACAAGAGACTAAGGAGTACGCAAACTGTAGAAAGTCCTAACTGATTGTTCAAAATGAGCATCCTAACAGTTGTGTCTTATACACCTCCTCCTCACATCCTCAGAACCTTCCTGCACTCCGGCCATTGCTGTGGCAAGTAGTTGGAGTAATATGATAGCACTGTACCATAAAGGTAGTATCACTTGCCTCCACCTCAACCCTGGAGTCTCTCTGTTGCCACCTCATGGGATGTATTAAGAAACCTGTTCAGCCATCCTGATGCATACACAAACTTGAAAGTACTTACCAAAATGATAAAGCAAAACCATGAAGAGAGTGGAATAGTCCTTTGAAAGATAATATGTACAATATAACACTTAAAGACCCACAGGATTGTAAGGTTAATTGGATAATTTATTGTATTTCTTTGGCTTAAAACAATGCACAGATAGTTGAATTTTTTCTCAGACACTATTAAATCCCTAATGCCATTCAGCTCATTACATTTTATATATCTCCCAGGCAAAAGGGAGATATATATCTTCCTGTCAAAAGGAAAAGAAAAAAAGTAAATCTAATTATAAGAATGAAGTCCTATTAGTACTTTTCCAACAAGAACTTGCCTTCTCCTCTTAATGTGGACACATGAGGAAAAGCATTTACTTAATGTTTTTTAATTCACTGTACTATCAATGAAGCAAAAACCTCTTTTTATAGCACCAGAGATATCTTATTAACAGAAGTTATAATCTAACTCTTATTAACATTCCCACAACATTATATCCAGCAGATAAAACTTTCAGGCTCTTCTTTTTTAATATTTGCATAGTCCCCAAAGAGATTCATCAATTTCATTTATCCAAAGTAACAGGTACAGTTATTTGTATAAGTCAAACATAAATTTGTAAGCAGACTCCCCAACACATTCACACATAAGCTGATTATGTTCTTTAGTTTGCTAATGAATTTTGTCATTCACTCAGTAGATGTCAAGTAGCCATAAAGTTGATATCATGCATGTGGGCTTTGGTTTCTGGAAATAAGGGAGTTAAGCTAGCTACTTTGAAAGGTCTTTTGGCTACAATACGACTACAATCTGGATAAAACATATTTTGAAAGACATTGAGGTCAAGGTTAATAACAAATAAGGAAAATCTCCAAAGAGTAAAAATTAAGCCCAAAGCACCACCACCACCACAACAAAACCATGAACTTTAATGAGAGAAAGTAGCTGTGAATGGTACATAATTGCCCTGGGAAATAATACCACTAGTGATGCTGCAATTCGAGCCAAGGCCTTGGGAATACCAGTGAAAGAGCTGGACCTAATATCAGTGGATTAAGATTGAAACACTGAGGAGGTTAAAGTAGCTTCAGATTAATAGCAGGTTCTGGGATCCAGCAGGAACAAATAAAATTCTCTTTGGAGGTTAACATCATTGAGTCAGACCCAGTTTTTTACAAACTAACTTCAACCAAGTATAGCTAATATATTTTAATCATAAAAACAGACCTAGCTGGGCGCGGTGGCTCATGCCTGTAATCCCAGCACTTTCTGAGGCCAAGGCTGGCAGATCACGAGGTCAGGAGATAGAGACCATCCTGGCTAACACAGTGAAAACCCATCTCTACTAAAAATACAAAATCAAAAATTAGCCGGGCGTGGTGGCGGGCGCCTGTAGTCCCAGCTACTTCGGAAGCTGAGGCGGGAGAAGGGCCTGAGCCCGGGAGGTGGAGCTTGTAGTGAGCCCAGATCACGCCACTGCTCTCCAGCCTGGGCGGCTGAGCAAGACTCCGTCTCAAAAACAAACAAACAAACAAACAAACAAACCTAGAAAACACAATATAACATGAGGTAGAGTAAGCAGAAACTAAAAAGGCAACAACTTTAGGCCTCTCAAAGACTTCAGATAATATAATTATCAGAAAAAATATAAAATAATGTAATATATTCAAGAGAAAAAGAAGAAAGTTTTTTTTTTAAGTGAACAACGGAAAATAAACTATTACAATTACAAAACTTATCTGGAAAAGAATAAATGAAATTCTAGAACAACAATTTACAATTTACAATTAATTTGTAGGTAAGAAAGCAGCCAAAGGTTATAAAAGAATTGGAAGACAGATGTGGAGCAAGTACTCACGCCATAGCTTAGAGATAAAAGAAAATGGGAAATATGAAAGAATGTTAAAAGAACTAAGGGATAAACTAGAAGGTCTGCTTTCTACTTGTAATCTCAAGAGGGAATAGAAAAATTCAGTGTGGCTAATGGTTTGCATGCAAAGAAGAAAACTTTATGAAAAGATATTTACAACCTGGGCAACAAAGTTAAGACCCCATATATATAAAAAACTAAAATTAAAAAAATAGCCAAGCATATTGGCATGTGCCTGTAGTTCCAGCTACTCAAGAAGCTGAGGTGGGAGGATAGCTTGAGCACAGGAGTTTGGGGCTGCAGTGAGTTATGATCATAACACTGCACTCCAGATTGAGCAGCAGAGCAAGACTCTGTCTCTAGAAGAAGAAAAAAAAAGAGAAAGATTTAAAAGGCTTAAATAAGTGGAATGATATACCACATTCATAGACTAAAAGACTCCTTATTGTAAATATCTACCAAGCTGTTGTTTAAAATTTATATCGTGGTATAAATCACAGTAAAATGTTTGAACAATATTTTAGAGGAAATTTTGCATATGTATACCAGGAAAGACATAATGTTCGTAACAGTATTGTTCATAGAATTGAAAAAAACAGAAATGATGCATTGACTAGAATGTGGGTAAATAAATTTTGCAATAATCACGGTGGTATATCATGAAAGAATGAGAAGAATAAATTGCAACTACATAAAACGACACGGATAAATGTGAGAAATATAATGAGGGAGAAATGCAATTCATAGTGGAAGACATAATTTTGATAATTCATAATGCTCAAAACCAAGAAAGCTAAGCAACATATTGTTTAACACTTAAATATATAGTAGTACTATTTAAAAAACTACAACAAACAAATGATAGGCACAAAATTAAGAGTAGTTTTTGTTCTGGTAGGGAAGTTAGAAATTAAATATGGGAAGAACAGATAATAGGTATTAATATTACTAGTATTTTAATAGTTTATAAGTTTGATAGTGAGGTCATAGTTAATGTTTTAATTAACTTTTAAATTTACTTAAATGTTAGATGTATTGCTTAATATCTATCAAATATTATATAAAAATATATCTTGCAATTTATACATAGCTCTAAGATTGCTTACTCAAACCTTATTTTTATTTTATGCAAAATTTCAAAAATGTATTTATCCATAGTCCTAGGCCACAAAAAATCAGAAGCAGCACATTGAAAGTTAGAAGAAAAAGTTTGGAAGTGGTGGATATAAACTGATATATATATATATATATACAGAGAATAGGTAATTTAAAAATCTATAAAAATTGGGCTCAAGAACCTTGAAAAATTATTGCCATTAGACATAGAAGTTACTTAATATAGTAAGAAATAGGCTAGCCCATTCCC
The DNA here is from genome assembly GCF_029289425.2 of Pan paniscus. Taxonomy (NCBI): domain Eukaryota; kingdom Metazoa; phylum Chordata; class Mammalia; order Primates; family Hominidae; genus Pan; species Pan paniscus. Next base: position 112,672,632 of record NC_073253.2, on the reverse strand, counting down.
AGGTTTTAGAGCCATTGTGGAGTGTAATAATAGACTTTCCTTTGACAATCATGAGGCAACATACTCTCGAGCCTCTGTTAAGTTGCCAAAGCAGTATCCAGCACAATTCAGAAGAAATCCTAACTCAAGTTGTTCAAATAATTGTTGAGTATTCAGTGTCTGAGGGTGATGCCCCTTTTAGTCTACACAATCCTTTGTTAGAATAATCTTTCCTGCTTCACATTAAGGTCCCCTGCCTGGTTTCTAAAGGCATTTGAATTTTTAAAACCACAGATTAGCAACCTTTACAAGGTTTGGTTTCAAGCTGTTGACCCTACTTTGTTGGCAAGAGCAAATAAAAGAAAACTCTCTGGGAAGTAGGATTTTCCAGGTGGATAGAGAGGATCTTACTCCATTTCTGTGTTGCTATAAAGGAATACCTGAGGCTGGGTAATTTATAAAGAAAAGGTATTTATTTGACTCACCATTCTGCAGGCTGTATGAGAAGCAAAGTGCCAGCATCTGCCTCTGATGAGGGCCTATGGCTGGTTCCACTCATGGCAGAAGGAAAAGGAAGCATCCTGGGTAGAGATCAAATAGTGAGAGAGGAAGGAAGAGATGGAAGGGGGATGTTCCAGGCTCTTTTAACCACCAGCTCTCTTGGGAACAAACAGAGTGAGAACTCACTCATTATTTGGAGAATGGCTCCAAGCCATTCAAGAGGAATCCTCTCTCATGACCCAAACACTTCCTGTTAGGCCCCACCTCCAACACTGGGGATCAAATTTTGATATGAGATTTGGAGGGGTCAAACACACCAAACTATAGCATAGGGAGAAAGGAGGGTATCCAAGGGAAAGAAAAAATGGTGTGAGTAAAAGCAAAGTTGTCATTTCTCATTCTTGATCCCTCACGGTCCAAAGTGCTTATCATTTATTTGAGATACTGTCTGTCTGTTTCTCTTATAGCATCACATGAAACCTAGTACCCAGTCATCTGGAAAAATGAACAAGTAGCTGAAGTATCTGTGGTATATTTTCCTCCCTTTTGGCACTATTCCTAGTTGCTGATCTTGCATTTTCCCTACCCCATCCTCTGCATCCTAAAACTTACAAAGTTTATTCTACACAAATCATCTGGAGCGGGGGGCGGTGAGGGGGTGCGTGGGGTGGGGGGCAATAAAATCAAATTTTTCCATCCCTGAATTCCTTCACTATGCCAACTCAAAATTAAGTAATTCAACAATTAATGGTGACCAGTAAAATACATCCCTGTACCTTCCATGCAATTAAACTCAGCTAGTAGTAAAAGGAGAGTAATTAAATTATTCAACTAAAGTCAACCACTCTGAGGAGGGAATGACCCATTTATCATAGAGCAATTCTCTCAAGGGGTTTCCACAACACTTTTGGTGGAGTATTTGGGATAGATGTTTTTGAGTGCCCTTTTCGGCAACAACAGACAAAATTATAAAGTGTATCATTTTTAAAAATCTATTAATCTTGTATCACTTTTATATATGCTATAAATTATGTAAGAGTTATAAACAGTAGTTATAAGATGGCATATAATATACAATGTGCACATAAATTTAATATTTTTATGGAATAAAAATGTCTAATGATTATGAGTCAGTAGATTATAGTCTCAGTTCATGTTTTGCCATTAGGTAGATGAGTGACCTCAGTTAATGAACTTGCTTGGCCTGGACTTCCTATTTGGTGCTCTTGTTTTTCCATCAGAAACGCAGCACAATATTGTTTAAGGGGTAGATAAATACCAGAATTTGACTCTCTCTTCTACCAATAAGTTTATTTAATTAATGGTGAAGTCTCAGTTTCATCATTCCTACAATAGAAGTAATGTTAATAGTATCAAACTTAAATGATTCTTGAGATGGCTGAACTGACACCCACAAAACCCTTAACATGATATCTACTTACGACATGGTAAGCACTCAAGAGAATTGTTTCTTTATTAACTGAGAAGACATAAATAAATATGTACAATGAAAGACTTGTATATTTTTTAATCTCTGATTTTTTTGTTTATTCTGTAATTATAATCTTGATTTTCCCTATTTTTCAAAATAGTTACATCTACTCGAAGTCACTCATATAAAATAGTTAATTGGATAAATGTCTTATGCAGCTGAAAACATGACACCGAAGTTAATAAGATTTTAATTCTCATATTTTAAAATAAATATGTCTCTAGTACAAATCCCTTCAGATCTAGGCTGCTTTATTTTGAGCTAACTTACATCTCTAATGACTAGGATAAAATGCCTGTTATAAGATGGGAAGTATGAGTCTTCTTCCGAAAAATGCTTGAGTGATTAGAGAATAGAACTATGATACATAAGTGACAGCTTTAACATTTATTCAGTGGATGTTGCCTACTTGGGTCTTGAAAGAGTTTCTAGAATTTTGATGCTATGAAGAAACAATTGAAGTAATTTTACATAATTGATAATTTAACAAACATCCTTTTAGACCATAGGGACTGCTTTATGTGGAAATGCTTAGCTTTCTTTTATATTTTCTAAGAGTTTTGTATAAATGTTACTTTGTTACAAGCGTGTATTTGGTTACTAAGAGAAATGATAACGCTCCTTATTTGCCCTGGGAAAAGGAACTGAGCCAAAAGTGTACTTCTGAAAAGGAAAGTTTTCTGCCAGCCATTAGAAATGTTCTACAAAGATTCCAAAGTTTCTGTAGTGACAGGATGATGTTCAGCAGGAACATTCTCTTGTTTGGGTTTGGAGAATGTAGTCAGTGATAATTCAGAGCAACTAAAATTATAGATGGATAAGAACCTTGGAAGGTGAAAACATATCTCATTCATTATATAAACAAAAGTGAAGGGTGTTGAGGTAAATGGGCTAGAATTTGTTGCAACCAAAATCTTCACAACTTTGCTAAAAAATCCAGTTCCTTCATGCAAATGTGTCTGTTCTACAGCTCCCCCTGCTCCTTTGGACTCTTTAACATTGACAAAATTTACATCCATACAATGGAATCAAAATAGGGTTCTGCACATTCTCTGAACACTGCTCAACATAATCCCATTTGGTTTGTGGATAGTCCATAAAGAAGTCAATATGTTTCTGTAATTTATAGAGATGTCAGCTCCACGAACTTTGTTGGAGCCTTGAGAGACAAGCTACATCTTTTTACTCTTTTAAAAGATGCATTGACCTCATGCAGGGAACACTTAAAGGAGTTTTTGTGTGTGATCAATACATTTCTATATTTATAAGCCTAATCAGAGCCTATCTGCTTTTCTGCTAAAGTACTGCTCAAAGAGAGAGTCACATAATCAAAATTATAAACTTTATTGCATTGATTTTTTTGTTCTACTTGTTACTCAGACCACAAAAATAATTAAATATTTTCTTTGTAATAACTACAATCTGACACAAAATCATTTCTTTTGGAAATATTTCCCTAATGTCAAGACTATGGCATCTTTTACTCCCAGTCCTGCCATTTCTCATTCTAATTATTAGACTTTAACAGGTCCAAGACTTGTTTTAAATGCTCTAGTCTCAAAATTTAACAGCTGTCCCCCAGGCCATATATAGAAAGCCAGTCAGCTGCCTTGAACTGACCTCAGTGGCACAGTCACACAGAGCCAGATCTCCACTGTAGAGACTCCAGCCTCACATTATAAATACTGCAGTGTCATCTATAAATATGTGCATTTCACCACATTTCAGCTGCTGTTTTGCTGAGGCAAGTGCCTGCTACCTTTATTCATGTAGCAGCAAGCAGCTTTCAGACTTAAACCATATTTATTTCATTTAAAGGTGGGGATAACAGAGCTAGTGAATGTTTAACTGACTCCATCAAAGTGTGGGAAGAGGGTTCAAGAAATTAAAATAAAGAGAACCAGCTTGGAGGAAATATATATAAAGAGAAATTGCATCTCACAATGAAGGCAGGCTGTATTTTAATTTGCTAATGTGTGAAGAAAATACACCTTTCTGCATTATATGGCTAACCATTTCACTTCCCACTGACTCATGCACATTTATTACATGGTTTGTAGAAGAGTACATGGGTGTATAAGCAGCTCATTTCTGCCTGCCACATCCAAGCCACTGTGTCTGCTGCCAGGTATTTTCTTCATTGTAGCAGCTTTTCCATTTAGGGGAATGAACAGGAGCTGAAGGCACTTAAATGCTTAGCATTTTCACTTTGCATTTGAATATACTCAGATTAATTTAGGCCATATTGTCTCAACAATAAACGTGCCCTTTTTGAGTTTTAGGCTTTCTCAGTTATGGGATTTCTGAATCACAGCCTGCAGTTTTAGCTAGCTCTCTTCAACTCTCCAAAGGCTAAAATCAGTCACCATTCCTTTACTCATGATCGAATCACCAGTCTGTAGAAAATCAACAGTAGATGTTGAAAATTATTATATCAGTTCTTATTTTTAATAGAAAAAATGAGTCATAAATGCGTTTATAACTTTACTTAAGCATCTTTGTCATTTTAGTGGAGACATATAAAACAGTAGTTTTTTCTACCTCAAAATTTGCAAAGATTTTCTGTGTATCTTTCCAAGTCAGCATTGACTGTATCTTATTACACTAACATGTAAAATGCACATAAAATATACTTGCTATTGTAAGTAAACTTATGAATGGTGACCAAACTTATAAGCTAAAAACTAACTGTAAGGTTTCCAGATGTCAAAAAGCATCTTATTTGTTTTTCCTTAAAGATGTGTGTGGTTTGTGCTAAAATGTTCCAAAAATTCAGTCTTTGAGGACCAAGAAGAGTAAAACAAAATTAATTCAGGTAAGAGCACACTACAACAGTGAGTTTCCAGGAAATTTAGCTGAAACTGTGGTCATAAAGACATGCCTAAATATAGCTAGCATAGACTTTGAAGGTTAATATAAAAATATTATTTTCTAAAAATAAGGAAAATATAATTTCAGAAGACTCTTTTTGTACAAAGCATTGCATTCAAACTATGGCATTGTTCGGTAACCTCTGAGATAACCAAAAGTCTGAATGGTCACTTAGGCCAAAATATATATTTGTAATTTTTACTACTTTATCTTTAGTATCTACAACACTTGATAGGATTATATTAAGACAACTCCAGTATCTCCTAAGACAGTTCATTTCATACTGAGTTAGCTTTCACTGTGCAATATAATAACAATCTGGAATTTATCTTGGTAGTACAGTTATTGGTCTTAGGGGCCCATAGATTCTTTGTAGTCAAGTTTACCCACCGTCATGTGAACAGACATGATATTTGCCCCAGCTTTGCATGTCCCTTAGGTTTTAAGAGAATTTTTTGCACTCAGAGAAATAGATCTGGGATTGGTATATAGAGTAGCAGAAGTTTAAGTTCTATGAATTAATGAGTTCTCAAAGATAGAGAATTGAATGAGAATGGAAAATATCATATTGTCACACTGTAGAATGTTATGTGGGGTATAACTAAATATCTTAGCATCATTTAACCATCCTGCATATGATACATTTTTACCTTAAGAATCCCAGGCCAGGCGCGGTGGCTCATGCCTGTAATCCCAGCACTTTGGGAGGCCCAGGCAGGTGGATCACTTGAGGTCATGGGCTCAAGACCAGCCTGGCCAACATGGCGAAACCCCATCTCTATCAAAAATACAAAAATTAGCCAGGCATGGTGGTGCAGGCCTGTAGTCCCAGCTACCTGGAAGGCTGAGGCAGGAGACTTACTTGAACTCTGGAGGCAGAGGTTGCAGTGAGCCGAAATCACGCCACTGAACTCCAGCCTGGGTGACAGAGCCAGAATCCATCTCAAAAAAAAAAAAAAAAAAAAATCCCAAATATCTTTACTAGGCAAATTGTTTACATGCTTTTTCAACTTTTAGTGCCACTATAACTTGGTGTGTCTACTGCTGAAATGTATAGATATATCCAGAAATAAAGCATGTCCCATGCCCACAGCTCTCTTTCGATTCCAGTATGTAATTAATGGTTAAATTTCACTTAATCGTATCACTTTTGTTTTATTTGGCCTCTCCTATATTAGAAGGTGCTACTTTAAGCTGCTATAACATGAGAACAAGTACTAGAGCAGCTGACATACAATCAAAGTACATTAAGTCCTCACTAAACATCAATACGTTCTTGGAAGCTGTGACTGTAAGCAAAACCATATATAACAAAACCAATTTTACCATAAGCTAGTTGATACAAACAAGGGTCAAATTCCAATGGCATATTTCTGGACACAATGCATCATCGAACTTCTAAGAAAAAAAAAAGACCAAAACACTTCTAATCTTAAACATTAAAATAAATATGAGCTATTCATATTTTTGAGAAAGAGTAATAAGTAAGATAATTATTTACCCAATTATTCCAGTTAAGGGTCATGGGTGACTAGATCCTATCCTAGAAGCTCAGGCGCAAGGTGGGGACCTTGACCGTCTGGGACAGGATGCTATACCTTCGCAGGGTGCACTCACATACCCACACACATTCAGTCACACTGAGACAATTGAGACACACCAATTCACCCTAATGTGCACATCTTTGGAATGTGGAAGAAAACCAGAGTACCTAGAGAAAACCCACACAGACATGGGGAGAATGAGCAAACTCCACAGAGAGAGTTGGCCCAGGCAGGATTCTTTTTATTTGTTTTCTAACCAACATAATGACGAAGGAACTTTGAATGAAACGATGTTATTGGAGGACCTGCAGTGGATCTCTGTTTTACATTAACCATCTGGCCAGTCCAGGCTGAAAGGACAGCTCTGCTTCATGTCATTCAGGGACCTAGGTTTCATCTACCTTGTCACTCTGTCATAACTTATAGTACATTGTCCTCAGCCATGAGTTTTAAAGTGGCTCACCAACACCACATCTACATGCCAAGCACAGGATGGGTAAAGAAAAAATGGAGTTAGATTGCAAGCTACATGACTTTAATTGGCATGGCTCAGAAATTGGACACATTAGTTTTATTCACATACATTGGTCAGTAGTTCATACCATGTGCACATCTAACTGTGAAGTCGGCTAGGAAAGTAGTTTTTCTCTAGTATGTTTATGTAGTCAATTAAAGCTGACGGTATGGGTGGGGAAGCAAAAGGAGCTATGGAGCTATATTATATGAATTAAAAAGAGAATAACTATTCATGAGGAAGAGTTAGGAAATGCTTCCATATTTCCCTTGGAACATTTAGATTAATTCCAACTTCTTTTACTGTTAATATTCATCCTAAAACCAAATATTATGTTATTTTTATTAAAGCACTGATTATATGCAAACCAAAATAGAAAAATTGAGGCAATTAAAAGTAAAGAAAACTTTTGTTTTGAACAAAGAAAAATTTTCATCCTGAAATAAAATTCTTATATTTAAATGTTTGTGTACTTTAATAATTTCTTAATTATTTCCTTAAAACAAAAATCTCAGAAGTATAATTGCTATGTCAAAGAGAATATAATCTTAAGGCTTTTGATATATATTACTAAAATATCCTCCAAAACTCTGTACTAATTTATACTCCAATAGAAAATTCACTAGGATGTGTTTCTTTCAATCTTTTTGTAAAGAGCTTTATTGAGGAGTAATTTATATACCATAAAAGTCACACATTGACGTTTATATTTCAATGACTTAGTAGATTTACACAGTTGTGTAAGCATCATTGTAACATTAAAACATTTCCATCACCCTATAAAATTCCCTCTTGTCTGTTTGCAGTCAGTCCCTACTCTCATTTCTTAGGCCTAGGCAAGCACTGCTCTCTGTCTCTTAGAGATTTGTCCCTTTTAGAAATTTTATATAAATGAAATCATCCCATACATAGGCTTTTGTGTCTGGTTTCTTTCACTATTTTATAATGCTTTTGAGGTATATTCGTATCCATAGTCTGTTCATTATTATGTCTAAATTACACTCCATCATATAAATATGATGCATTTTGTTAACCATTTCAGGAGTCGATGGATATTTGGATTGTTACCCAGTTTTTTGCAATTATAAATAATACCACTATAAAAATGTTTAAGTCTTTGCATGGACATAGATTTTTAATGTTTCCCTAAATGTTGCTAGAACCTTCTTAATACATCAATTTTAAATGTGAGAATACACATGTGTATGTGTGTGTATATATATATATATATATATATACATGCATTCACTTGTTATATGAAAAAAAAACAATTTCAATAATGCTAAGAGTAGCAAAGTTTTTCCAGAAAAGGTATTAATTTAAAGTGACAGCTCACATTCCAAAGCCATTTCTATCCCATAAATTTTTCCTGATTATATTCTGCTAGGAAGACAGATGCTCTATTTTTTGGATTAAGATATATTCTTTCCTAAATTTTTGGCACACACTACATTATTCAACAACATATTGGAAAATATTGCATTCTGATTTGAATGTGCTAAATGCATTTTCTTTTTATATTAGAAATTCATATATCTACTCAACAAATGTTTATTGACAACCTGCAATAATGTACCAAGCACTGTTTTTGAAACTAAGGGAAAAAAGTAGAATGGAATATTGCCTTTGCCTTTGCCTTTGTGGAGCTTTGCAAACTACAGAGGCAAACCCAGTGTAATGTTGTATGAGTAGGTACTACGTAATCTACAGAACAACAAATTCAACTGGCTGCCAGAAGAAGGAATATCCAAGCTAAAACCTGAAGGATAGGATGAGTTATCTAAGAAAAAAAGATGAGAAAAATCAGCCAAACAGGAGACAGTAACATATGCAAAGGGCTTATGTCAATAGAACCTGGTCTCTTTGGGAAACTATAGATAATTTTTATGGCCTAAGCAAAGCTTCTGAAAGGAAAAACCAGAAAGATGTGGAAAAGCAAGAAGGGACAAAATTACAAAATGATTCATAGCCACATTAAAGACTCGCAAGTCAAAACTACTTATGCTAAAGTTTCCTTTGTAATTTCTATTCAAATTATCAGGCTCGGTTAAAACAATTCCCCTAAGGAAACAATTTCTGGGTCTTTAAACCATGAGGGCACAAGATATATGATTTCATTGCTTCAACAGCACCCTAAAATCCTCAGTTAGGATCTAAAAGAGAGATAAATACTAGATCTGTCTACTCTAGTAGAATATAAGCTCTTTAAGACAGAATATTGAAAGTGTTTCATTTACCATTCACTATTTCATCACACTATAACTTTCATATAAAATGTTCCCAACAAATACATGCTGAGTAAAAGAAGAAAGGAATTTGTTCTTCATTATATAGATATTGAATAGGCCCAGATGAGTTTTAAGCATATTTGTAACTTGATGAGGTCACTGTATTGTGGAGAATAGCCTAAAGAAAGAAGGCAACCCTGGACATAACAGAAGAAGATAATATTATGGACTACTTACTCAGAGCTGGACCATGTCCTAAGCACATCATGTATTTTATACCTCTTAATTGTCATAACTTTGTGAAGTAGAACTTATCAGTATTTTATGTAAATCAGAAACTGAGGCTCAGATTAGATAAGAAATTGCCCAAGATCACACAAATTGTGTATGTGGTAGAAACAGGATTCAAAAACTGAATTTTTCATCCTAAATATTATATTCCTGATTACTATGCTCTACTGCCTGTAATAAGTCAGGTAAATAGTAAAGTTGACCTGAATTAAAACAGTTTTCCTTTAGGGGTAGGAGAGGAATAGATAGAGGAAAGTTCCAGACAAAGAGAAAATCAGCTGAAAAAAAAAATTATGTATATATATTGCTGCACTAGTAGAGAGGAGCACGGTAGACTCAAAATTCAGAAAACTAAACTGGGTACCTTGGGAGCCCACAAAGTGTCACAAGGACTATAGTAAGATCAGGATGGCAAGATAAAGAAAAGCCAGAATGTGTGGTCTCCTTCTTATAAGCCATGATCAGGAGCTTGGCCCTCATCTGAAAAGCATTGGGAACCTATTGAAGGGTTTTAGTAAGACTGTATAACAATCAAATGTGTAGTTGAACAAGAACATTATGAATTCAGTTGGACACTAACAATGAAAGTTGAAGAATGAATTTGCGGAGATTGGGGAAAATTGTCACAACTGGAGATATGCAGATTTATTAGGAAGTTATTCCAATTACCAAAGAAAATATTGTTGACCTTCTGCACAACAATGACAGTGATGTAGGTCAAAAGAAGAGAATATATCTGGAATTTGTTAGAAGAAATATTTAGCTGCTAAAGGCCATGAAGTTATGGCTCTGAATAGCAAAAAAGAAATACACTTGGATAACAGATAATGCCTATCTCAAAGTAAAGAACCATTTCTGTTTTTTTCTTAAAGAAAAGAGGAGAAGCTTTGATACAGATACAAGTAAATAAGGATATTATGGCAGAAAATTTAAATTTGTGGATTTTATTTAGTCCATGAAAGAGAGGGTTAGGTCATCTGCTGATAAGAAAGGGCAGATAAAGTTCATCACAAATCAGAAAGGCCAAGAACAGAAGGAGAATTTTCTCACAACATATTGTTTAATATATACCTAACCAATTTTATGGCAATGAGGTAAGAAAATAACAAACTATCCTAAAGAGTAAGCCATTCAATATGCCATTCCTAGAGGAAGATTCAGTATCACAACTCTATCAATGCTTGTACTAAATTTAAATTAATAAAACCACAATAAAAATACCAACAGGACTTCGAATTTAGATCCAGATAAAAAAGATCCAAAGTCATGTGGGAAAATAAAGATCCAAAACCAGGAAAAAATATTTTATTAGATTACAAAACATATTATAAAATAGTATGAAATAAATCAATAACAGAGAAATATAAATAGAACAAAGAGTATAGATGGTCTTACATATGTATAAATACATATATTAATATATGTGTGTAAATTTATTACATGATAAAGTAATTCTGAAAATAAATAGTGAAAATTGATTTTCAATCAATGATTTTAAAATAGTTGTGTGATCAATTGTCATTTCGGAAAAAAATATATTGGACCACTATATTACCTACACTGAAAAAAATTCAAAATGGATGACAAATATAAATGTATACCAAAATTATATTGGACTAAAAACAAAAAAAATTATTTTAAAATGTATGATTTTCTAAGTATGAAAAAAAAACTCAAACCATAAAAGCCTAACATATTAGACCACATTAAATTTAAAAATGTCTGAATGGCAAAATCAAACCATAAACTATGTCCAAAGAAAAACAGAAAAAACTAAGAAAAAATATTGTCACATCATTACAGATAAAGGCTCATTTCCTTAATACACAAAAAGCTCTATCAATATAATAGCTCAAAAAATGTGCACTGTAGAAAAATAAACAACATTGAACACAGTTACACTTAAAAAGAAAATACAAATAGTTCTTAAATATATGAAAAGGTGCTTAATCTCACCCATGCAAATCAGAAGAGAAATGCTACAAAAGGCATAATTATACTACATTTTTTATCTATTAGATGGTGTAGGATATTTGTAGGAAAAAGAGAATTGTAATCTATTATTGGTGGAAATATAATTCAGTACAACTTCAATAGAAAGAAATTTGGCAATGTCAATATATTAAGTGTACACCTTCTACCCCTAGGTTTAATCCTAAAAGTATATTGTTGTGTGCAAATACATATATATGTGCACTTTTACAAACATATAATATGTTCATTGTGGAATTTTTGTGATAGTAAATCATTGGAAAGAAGCCAATTGACCATCATCAGATTACTGGCTAAATAAATGATGGCATATTTTCAAAGTAAAATACTAAAAGGCTACCTTAAAAAAGAGAGAGAGCTGGGCACAGCGGCTCATGACTGTAATCTTGTTGCCTTGGGAGGCTGAAGTGAGAGGATCACTTGAGACCAGGAGTGTGACACCTCAGTGAGCTATGATTGTGCCACTACACTCTAGCCTGGGCAACACAGCACAATCCCTTGTCTCTAAAATAAATAAAGACAGATACAGAAAAAGCTCCAAGTAGTTTTTAAGTGAAATTTTATTTTGTGTGTATTGTATTTCCACTTGTGTAAAGATTTTTTTAATCTATCATTTGTCTGTACATCCATTTATTTATCATAATCTTTGTAAATGAATGGACAATTTCTGGAAGATAACACAAGAAACTTAAAGATGTTTACTTCCAGAGGAGAAAATGAATGCTTAGAAGATATAGGTGGAAGCTAGAGTTTCTTTTCCTCATAAACTTAATTCTATTTTTAAAGAACATTTTGCCAACATTCAAATTGGATTTTCCTCTCTAGATGATTTTTAAAATTAAGTAAATCCCAATTCAAATACATGAAACGTTAAAATATTTGGCAGAGAAACTTTTGCACTTGGCATGATATTTGGCTTCCAATGAGGCATTATAAGTTAAGGTATTGAGCACAGACTTTTGAAAATTGTTATTTTGGTCAAGATCCCTGCAGAAAACAGATGGTGCAATAAAGTTAGTAAAATTTAAGGCATATCTAATAAAGACACTTTTTTCAAAGGTGTTGGCAAGGTGTTGGGAAACCATGGGGGACAGTGCAATATTCTATAGCTAGATATAGCGGGGCTAAGATACCTCCCTTAGGTTTAAAAAGACAAGAGGAGAAAGTGTTACCAGGAAATGGAAATAAGAGGACTGTCACAGAAGCTGAAGCCACGTAACAAGAAGCCAAACTACAGCAACCCTGCAGGAAGAGAGCTGGGAGAAAAATACTTTGATGTTCTCCCTCCTCCTGATCGCTTGCTGGTACTCCCCACTGACTAACAGAGGACAAAGGAATTCACTAACAGAGGACAAAGTCAGCCTCTCATGGCACCAAGAAAGATGGAGGGAGATAGAGAGCAGATCTGTAGGCCTTAATGGATAATAATCTGCACAAAAGTAAAACCAGTTTTAATTCTAAGCCCTACAAGTCATCCATTTTGTGACATTTAGTTAGTCAATTTTCTAACACTTAGATATTGTATGTGCCATCACTTAGGGTCCAATCAAGAGACAGAAACTTCATCAGTAATATGAACAAAGGAATTTTATATTAAAAAAATTTTTATATATAAAGAATTGTAAGCTAGTTAAAATGCAGGTAACTACTAAACTACTAAACCAAGTGAGGGTTTAGTATAGCAGTAGCAAAAGCAAAGCTACTACACCAAAAGTTGATGGAGAGTAAGCAATGAAGAAAGTAAAATGTTAACAAGAGCCTCTATCCCCAAAACTGAGATTCGAACATCTTTTGAGAGGCTGTGGCTGTCACAAGAATAAGCAGCCTCCGACTGCAAAGAAACTATCCAGAAGGTATGAGCAAGAGGTGGTTCATGAGAGAAGATATCTGCTGACTCTGCACCAAAGAAGCCACACACTGAAGCAGTACCCTCTATTGACAGAGCCTAACATTGAGCCAGCTGAAAAAAGAAATCTACTGGGGCCAGCAACAGTATCAAAAGTATGACAGATAAGGTGGATTTAAACTTGAGAGGCAATAAATTGGTAACTGGCATTTGTAAAATGGGCATAACAAAAATAATTTTAATTGCTGTCATTTAATAAACAATTACTAAGAAGCAGACACTTTCCTAAGAGTTTCATAAACATTATTGCACTATTTCTCACTAAAACCATATAATGTATTTACTATTATTATACACATTTTATAGATGAAGAAAATAAGAAAGTTTTTTTGAGGCAGCGTCTTGCTCTGTTGCCCAGGCTGGAATGCAGTGGCACAATCGTGCTCACTGCAACCTCCACCTCCTGGGTTCAAGTGATTCTCCTGACACAACCATCTGAGTAGCTGGGATTACAGGCGCCCTCTACCATGCTCAGCTAATTGTATTTTTAGTAGAAACGGGGTTTCACCATGTTGGCCAGGCTGGTCTTGAACTCCTGACCTGAGGTGATCTGCCTGCCTCTGCCTCCCAAAGTAATGAGATTACAGGCATGAGCCACCATGCCCAGCTGAGAATAAGAAAAAAAATATTAATACCACAGTTATATTGCTTTGCAAAAGTTCAGATATTATATCTAAATTGCATAGAAACCCGGCTAGTATATACATTATGATCAATAAATGGGAAAGTAGTAGGAGGGACAAGAAAGAGAGGGAGAGATTACACTATTCAATTTCGTATTTGTATGATGCACTTTAAACGTTTTTAAAAATGTATTTGTAAATTTGCATTAATTATATCTGTCCAAAAGAGACAAAACAAGACTAATTCTTTATATAGGACCCACAGGTTATTAGAGACCAAGGTGATTTGATACAATACAGACCAAAAGGCAATGAAACAGTATATTTAAAGAACTAAATAAACAAATTAAAAAGTCAAACTCCATAGTCAATAAACTGTCTTTCAAAATTGAAGCTAATACCTCACTGTACATATAGCAAAATTTGATAACACCAAAGAGGGAGACCAATCCACAATCACACTGGAAATTTCAAAAACAGACAGAATATAGAGATATTTATTATTTGAACCACAAAATTAATCACCTTGGCCTAACTGACTTTCATCAAATGCAGCATCCAACAACTACAGAATACATATTCTTCTCAAGTGTGCATGAAACGTTCACCAAGTTATACCACATGCTAGGCCATAAAAATAAATGTTAATACATTTTAAATGACTGAAATATTACTATCATTAGACCAAAACATAATTCAATGAGAAATCAATAATAAAAAGTTATTAGAAATATCCCAAATATTTAGAATTTGAATAGTACTTCTTTAAAAAGCTCATGACTCAAAATAAAAATATAATGGCAAATTGGAAAATATTTCAAACTGAATAATTATAAAAATACAGGTATCACATGATAGAGAATGCAGCTAAAACAGTGCTTAGAAGCTTAGAAGAAAAAATATTTTAAAAAAGCCGAAGTTTTCTCTGAATAAGCAGGGGAAATAGAACAAATTAATCTCAAAGTAAATATAAAGTAATAATTAAAAGATCAAAAAGCAATAAAAATAAAATGCATACTAGAAAGATTATTAACAAAGCTAAAAATTAATTCTTTTAAATAATTGATAAAATTAACAGGCTACTAACAAGATTTAACACACACACAAAAGAAAAAAGACAAATTCCCAAACACAAGTATTAAAGGGTACAAGTTAGTTGGATCATATTCATTAATAAAGAGTATTATGCATAATTTATAATGATAAATTTGACAGAGTATATAAAGTACAGAAGTCTTTAAAAAATATAATTAATAAAAACTGATCAGAAAAAAATAACACAAAACCATAATAGATATCTACCTGAAATCAAATTTTTTTTGTTGATAATTCTTAAACTGGTTCCACAATCCTACACTAACTTTTTCAGGAAATATAAGATGAATAACAGTTTCTAGGTCATTTTCTAATTGTAGTTTAAACTAAGTTCAGAGCCTGCAAAGGACATTATTCATGAACATTGACACAGAAATTTCTAACCAAATATTAGCATGAGAGATGACATCTGCTGGCTCCAAAATGAATTTTATGTATTGAATCCAACAATACATAAAAGACATAATACATCATTAACAAGTGAGTTCTATCTCAAGGGTGCAAGGTTGGTTCATTATTCAACAATATAATTCAATCAATATAATTTACTGTTTTTATGTATATGTTTTATATATCCATACCTTAGACCAATTGTTCATGCAGAAATAGCCTATAAAATTATAATAATAAGAAGAAACAAACACAATAACCTAAAACAGAAAATGTTGGGGAAGGGGGAAAATCTGATTTCAGAAGTTATCACATTATTACATTTGAATGTTTTTTTAAAATAAAAAAAGAAGGCATACAAAGAAACAGGAAGGTATCACAATTTCAAATAATAATTATCAACAGAACTCTCCCTGAGAAAGACCTAATGGCAGAACTACTAGACAAAGACTTTAAAACAACTATCTTAAAGATGCTCAAAGAACTACAAAAAGATGTGGAGGAAGTCCAACAACAGTAAAAATATTAACAACAATAAAAATTTCAAAGAGAAGCAAACAAAAAATTATAGACCTGAAAAGTACAATGTGACATAACAAATTCACTAGGTGAATTCAAAGGCATATTTGAGTGGACAGAGAAAATGATCAGCAAACAATAATAGGAAAATGCAAATTGCTGAGTCTGAGGAACAGAAAGAAAAATATTTGAAGAAAAGTGAATAGTACCAGAGGGACCAATGGAATACCATCAAGTGGACCAACATGCATACTATGTGAATCCCCAAAAGAGAAGAGATAGAGAAAGAGGAAGAGACAGTATCTGAAGGATTAAAACTTCTAAGTTTGATGAAATACATAAATACAAACATCCAAGAAGCTCAAGGAACTCCAAGTAAGATGAACTCAGATAGATCCATACCAAGACACATTATAAGCACATTTTTCAAAACCAAAGACAAAAAGAATATATAGGAATCAGCAAGAGGGAAGTAACTCACTACATACAAGTGATCTTCAACTGGATTGTCTGCAAATTTTTCATCAGAGTCTTTGGAGACTAGAAGGTAGTGAACTAATATATTCAAAGTGCTAAAAGAAAAAAAAAATCTGTCAACTAAGAATCTTATATCCAACAAAAGTGTTCTTCAAAAGTGAGAGAGAAATTAAGATATTCCAAGATAAACAAAAGCTCAGAGTGTTTATTACCAGTAGACCTTCTCTGCAAGAAATACTCAAAGGATTCCTCCAAGGAAAAATTAAGGACACTAAATAGAAACATGAGGCAAAATAAAGAAATATTTTGTTACAGTTAAATACAAGAGCAATTATAGAAGCAAATTAGATAACCTAGAAAAAATGTGAAAATTCCTGGAAATACAAAGCCTGCTAAGACTAAGTCATAAAGAAAAATAATGTCTGGTCAGGTGCAGTGGCTCATACTTGTAATCCCAGCAATTTGGAAAGCCAAGGCAGGAGAATCCCTTCTGCTCAGGAGATTGAGACCATCCTCGGCAGCATAGTGATACCCTGTCTCTACAAAAAATTTAAAAAATTAGCCAGGCATGGGTGGCATATACCTATTGTTCCAGCTTTGTGGGAGGCTGAGGTGGGAGAATCACTTGAGCCTACATGTCAAGGCTGCTGTGAGCTGTGATTGGGCATTGCACTTCAGACTGGGTGACAAAGCAAGATCCTGTCTCAAAGAAAAAAAAATACAATAGACTCTAACTAACAAGGAGATTAAAACAGTAATCAAAAATCTCCTGACAAAAAGATAAAAAAGCAGGAATTAACCAATGAGGTAAAAGACTTGTACAATGAAAACTATAAAAGTTGTTGAAAGAAATTTATATACAATCTTCTAAAATTGATATAAAATCTTAAGAAACCTCAAATAGCCCAAGCAATTTCATAAAAGAATAAAGCTAGAGGACTCACACTTCCTGATTTGAAACTTACTATTATACAAAGCTCACTTAATTAAAGCAGTGTGCTACTGGCATAAAGACAAACATATAGACCAATGAAATACTACAGAAAGTTTATATATAAGCCTTCATATATACAATCCAATAATTTTTGACAAGGTACCAAGACCTTTCAAGGGGGAAAGGACAGTCTTTTCTAGAAACAGTAGTGGGTAAACTGTATATCCACATGCAAAAGTACAAAGTTGGACTATTACCTAACACCAAATACAAAAAAGTTAACTGAAAATGGATCAAAGAACTAAATGTAAAATCTAAAATTATAAAACTGTTAGCTTTAAACAAAAAATAAAATCTTCATGCCATTGGATTTGGCAGTTATTTCTTAGACATAACACCAAAGGCTCAGATGACAAAAGATAAAAATAGACAAATTGAACAACATAAAAATTATAAAAGTTTGCACATCAAAAGATACTACTTTCCCAGAGTAAAACAGCAACCTACAGAGTGGGAGAAAATATTTGCATATTACATATATGATAATGGAACAATATCTAAAATGTATACAGAACTCAACAACAACAACAACAACAAACCCAATTCAGATCCAGGCAAAGGACTTGAATACAAAACGAATGAATAAAGCATATAAAAAGATGGTAAATATCGCTAAGCATTAAAGAAATGCAAATGAAAACTATACTGCAATACCACCTCATGCCCATTAGAATGACTATCACTAAAAAAAAAAAAAAAAAGAAAAAACAGAAAATAACAAGTGCTGGTCAGGATGTGGAAAAATTGCAACCCTTGTACACTGTTGGTTATAATGTAAAATGGTACAATCGCTGTGGAAAACATTACAGCAGTTCCTCAAAAAATCAAAAATAGAATTATCACACCATCCAGCAATTCCATTTCTTGGTATATATCCCAAAATTGAAAGTGAGGTGCCGGACAGATACTTGCATATTTATGTTCATAGCAGCATTATTCACAATAGGTAAAATGTGAAAGTAACACAAGTGTACATATACAGATAAATAAATAACCAAAATGTGGCATATACATGCAATAAAATATTTTTCAGCCCTAATAAGGATGGAAATTCTGACCTATATTAAAACATGGATGAGCCTTGAGAACATTATGCTAAGTCACAAAAAGACAAATAATACATTATTTCAGTTATATAAGGTACCTGGAATAGTCCAAATAATTGGGATAGAAAGTAGAAAGTTACTTTTCAGGGCCTGGGTAGAGGTAGAAACAGAAAGTTATAATTTAATGCATATAAAGTTTGTTTTACAAGATTAAAGAGTTCTGGAGATGGATGGTGCTGATGGTTGTGCTGCATTATGAATGTGTTTAGTACCACTAAATTGTATACTTTATATGGTTAAGATGGTAAATTTTATATTATATGTGTATTATCACAATAAAAAACTGCAAAAACAAGTAAAAACCAAACAAAAAAACCCTTTCCTCAAGTAAATGGCAATTCTCATTAGTACCCTGTACATTTATTTGATCTGCCATTGAATCACAATGGCATTCTAAAATTTGTGCAATAGTTTCTTGTTAATAGGTCATTTTATTCCAAATTGTTTTTGCTTTGTGACTTATTGCTGCTGTAATATTTAATACAGTTTTATGATTCATATGTTTGCTATCACACTTTTCTCAATGAAATGTGATTTTATATCATATGAAATATTTTTCTTTCATGTACAGTATGTGATACCAACATTACTCTCCCTGGTTTTCTTATCTTCCTATTTATCTGATATCTCTTCATCACAAAATGAAGTTTTAACATAAATAAGTTCATTCTAAAATGCTTTCCTATGTTATTAGAGAATTCTTCTCATTCAAATTTATTGTCATATTGCTATAATGGGTATTTTTCTTATTTTATGATTTTAAAAAATATTTCATTTGATTTTTTCTTCCTAAATGTTTTGAAGAAAAACGTGGCTATTTTGAAATTTGTATGGTGAATAATTTATTTCTGTTCTTCAAAATTATTTGTTTTAGGTTCACTAAATTATTAAAGTCGTGATCAAAACGTTTGATAACATTTCTAGAGCAATGAGTTGATCTTTTGCCATAGACTTTTTTCACAGTAGAATGAAAAGCATGCATGGCCTTCCTCCTGTTTTAGCAAGTAGGTGAGATTGGTTGGTAACAGCAAACGTAAGCCAAGGGAGGTTAAAAGCTCTTTTAGAACCCAATTAATAACTATATATCAAAAACTACAAAGAGTTGCTATACACTTTGTGACTACAGGACAAAACTATTTCACTCATTTTGGGCCCAGAAAGGAGGTTTAAAAAATGACAAATATCTATACTTGTATTTAATACACGTTTTCCTCACTTGTCATCTAGCATGACTTTACATCCTAAGACAAAAAAATGTAATTAGAAACAATTTAATATTTGCTAATGAAACACATAGTCAAAACTGGTGCAACCAGTTATTTTCATTTAGCTTCAATCACCGTGATGTATTTGCCTCAAGGGGTAATTAAAAAAAAAATCCTTTGAGTGAGTTATCTGTAAAGTTATCATAAGTATTGTTTACAGAAAGCAGTGACTTTAATAGTCATTTAAGGCTTGACGATCAATGAAGTCCATAAAGCCAAAGATAAACAGGTTAATTAGAAAAGAAAAATGTTTTTTTCTTGACCATTTTAAGAATAGTCTTGAAATTATTTATCAGGTCATAATTGAGTTGATAATGTGCAAATTCATGTGGTTTTCTTATTCGTTAGAGTTGATGGGTTTGGAGTAGAAATGAGGAGTTGCTTGCAATAACAGAATCAGAATATATTGTGATTGGAAGACACACTAAGTTCTTTAGTCCAAATATCCACAAGGGGCTTACTCCATATGAGAATATCATGTACTTGACCAAAGGTCAAAAGATAATGGGCATTTTTAAAAAAATCTTTCTTATAAACATGCACTCCCCTGCTTGATCTCGATATTGAGAGTTCTTAATTTATTCTTAAAGGCTATGCTCATTAGATTTTTGAGTTTTAAAAGGACAACAATAAACTTGGAGGTTTGGATATCTGATTATCTGTTTATGTGATTTTAATTAGCCATGGACTCCAGCCTAAATATTTATTAGTTTTCTAACCTTTTGTTGGATTGCTACCATTAAACATCCTCTGACTGTTGTAATGATGTAAAGATAATATGGGCTGATTGAATGGTTTTCCAGGATGTTTATTTTAGGATGTGAAGGTTAATGTCCACTTGCTGTTCAAATAAAATTTCTCTCTATAATTAAAATCAGCATATGCCCCCACATAAATCAAGAGAGGTTTGTTTTAATAAAATTAAATTTGAATTTGAGAATTTTTTCCTCAATAACAATTAGCAACAAGCGAAATGAACATTTAAACGAAATACCTGAGCAAATCTAAATAATATGTAAGTGAAGCTATGAGCTAGATTGTTCACTGTTGCAAATATTTTGAAAATTTAAAGAAAAATAGACACTAAGAAATAAGTAATTTTCAATCTAATAGGTACTACTTTTTGGCTTAAGCGTCTAAGTTAGGAAAGTGGAACTTAAACCACACTAAATTATGTACTAATCAATGAACAGATTTGTTACATTTTTTTCCTTTTTATTCATTCATGCTGTGCCATAAATGCAGTATCATAGACACTGATTAAAAGCATTTTATAAAATGACTTCATGCATGGCATTTATGTGAATTCGAAATGAGAGAAAGTAGTTTCAAAGCGTGTTACTCATTTAACTCTATATTTCAGAACCTATTTTCACAGATGTGTGAAGAAATAGCACATGTGCTGGATTTAATTGTAGATAGCTTATTTGGAGAACCAGAAATGCACAATTGTCTTTCATGAGTTTCTAGAGAAATTCTAGAGAATTCAGGTGAAGCTCAGCCAGATTGCCTGCCTGTTCTCTTCGTAAATGGAGCTGTAAGTGGTATGCCTGCCATTAAGCGACCTTGCCTTAATCCTCCTGCTAGACCCCTAGAACATTTGACTTGCTGAATTTTAATAGTCACACAATCTGTTTGGATTGTAATTTGATAATGTTTTTTTGATTAGCTAAAATTGTGCATTTAAACATTCACATCATATTTTCTGAATAAAAATTAGCATGTAAATAAATAATTTAAGTTGCCATTTTCATAATTATTATGACTTATGAGCAAAATGTTGAGACCGTGCTACTTCATAAATGATAATTTTAAGACAGTGGAATAGGTGTTTATTTATGAATTTTAGAACAATGATCATGAATGAAAGATTCTCACCTCTAGGGGATTTTATGAATTAATGTGCATGAAAGCATTTCATCTACTATATGCTTTATTGCTATTACAATGATTTGAGGATTTGAAGCACTGTCTGTATTTTATAAAATGTATTTTCTGCATCATTTCTTTTAGGAATCAAAAAAGGCAACAAACCCATACTCTAACTAGAAATGAAGAGGGATAAACAAACCTATTTAAAATACCATTATATGTTATTTTTAAAATGTTGTCCTAGTTCCATGCTCCACTGAAACAGCTCTTACTAAAGTCAACAGTAATCTCATTTTTACTAAATATAACAGTCCTTATTTTACCTGAATTTGCAGCGCCATCTAACATTATTGACCAATTTTTATAATACTCTCTTTTCTTGGCTTTTATTAGGCAATACTCCCTGATTTTGCTTCTACATCCCTTCTCTATCACTCCTTTTAAATTGCAAGCACTTTGTTTACATAGAAAAACATTTTAAGTTTTAACTCTAAAGCCTCTTCTTCTGTTGTCATTCTTTCTTCTTCCACCGTCTCATTTATAAACACTAAATTACACCATATACAAAAAATTTACAAGTGTATATCCAAGTCCAGATTTCTACTTTGAGTTTCATACTTCTCTATCTAATTAGCATCTTGACATCTACTTGATGTCTCAAAGGTGACTCAAAGTCAACGTGTCCAAAAACACACTTACCTCTTCATTCAAAACTGGTTTTCTGCCAATGTTTCCTCTCAGTGAAAGGTATTGCCATCAATTCAGCCATTCTATCAGAAACCTGGGAGTCAAGCTTGATACCTCTCTCTAATTCACCTATACATTGAATCTATTACCATCTCCTGTCGCTTTTGTTTAATATAAATATGGATAGATGTAGATATAAATAAGTAGATATCTAAACTCTCTAGAGTTGGCAGAGATGCTTTCAGAATAGAAACTAAGCAACATTCTGGACCTAACTCTCTCAAGAACAATTGCATCAGCATACAGGATTCCGTAGAACTTAGCTTAAATGCCAGGCTACTGAATGGGCTGCTTAATACAGAAGTTCCTAACAACTCTAAAATTCTCAAATAGTTTACCAATTTTAGACCATAGACCTTTAATTTGTAAAGAAAAATATTTTTAGAAATTCAAAAACTTTCTTTTATCAAGTCATGATTGGCTAGATTGTGGTTGTTCAAACCACGTCAGAATCTCCATGATTTGAAATGGTATGGCTTATTTTAAATCTCTGCTTTGTGTCTATCTTGGATGGCTAAGAATTCTGTTATGCATTGTTCACAACAAAGCATTGTTCCTATCCTGGAGCCAAGCAGATATAGCAGCCATGACTGGGTATATTGTCAGAGACACAGATAACTCTAGATCAGTAATCAAAAGAATATTCTGTCTCAGCTGTCAAATATTACGGCTCAGAAGTCACACACATCATTCCTGTTCAGAACTCATTGGCCAGCCACATTCGGTCACATGTCCATCCCTCTCATAAGAGGGCCAGGGAGTGCCTAATAGGCAAAAAGATGAGAACATTTGATGAGCCATATTAATGACTTCCACATTACCCAAAAGAATTGTTATATTAAAACATGATTTACTAAGCAAAAGCTAAAGTGTTAAATTATTTGGATGGCTAATCCTATTGTTTCCCAAATCAGTTTTGGATCTGCAATATTGTATAAGGAAGTCAGTATTTTCCCACATTTTCAATAAAATTATTATTTTAATAATACTTCTATTTTCTTAGCTCTTCAAATAGTAAATGTTCATTGGGACACCCCATTCCTTAGTGAAACTTTATGAAAAGCAGAGATTATCCAAAAGTGACACATCTTTCTTGGCTTCTGATCTTTAACTATGTCCTTTAGAACAGAGAAAGTCTTACTTCTTTGGAAATAAGGTCCGTTGAAATGTCCTTAATTCTCACCAGTCTCTGATAGCATATTCTCACTTTGTGGTGATAGAAAGAAATGTGACAAACTTTGAAGGTCTATTGGAGTTCTCTAGTGCTAACTATGCTAACTACTTTGCTTTACATTCGCTCTTGGTTGTTTGTTGTTGTTGTTGTTGTTAATTTCAATTGCCCTTTTTAGTGAGTAGCTACAAGCAAAATAACTGTATTTCCTCAAAGAAATATGATTTTCTTAGAAATCCAACACATCTGAAAGAAGAAATGGTGCACAAAATTTCAAAAGTAGTTCTGCTCTCATGAAATTTCTCATCCCCTTCTCAGGCTAACAAGGAGCAACTAAGTCAAATATATCTTGCTTCTGGCAAAATCTTTATGTGATACTATGGATGCTGTCATCTGGAACTTGATTTCCAAACTGTCTCAGAAAAATATTTCCTTTCCATTCAACATCAAAGACCCTTCTTTCCAGCCATGGGAGTCTCCTGACAGGAAAATTTTTAATGCTGTCTTTAAATGGAACATCGAGTGACTGCAATTCTATTATTGGAGGGTAATATGCCTGATTGGCCAAGGCTACAGGAACTTTATTTAAATTCTTCAATAGGGTAAAAGAGGCACTCAGATCGCTTCTTTCACAGCTATGGCTAAGTCATATAATATGATTTGGCAAGTGTAGATGACATCCCATTAGAGTATCTCTAGGTGGCAAGTCCCGTAAGAAACTGTCATGAGCCCGTATATCAACCTGTTAAAGTGACTTATACGTTCGCATTCTTTTTAATGAAAAGAACAAATTAGAATTCAAAGCGTAAAATAATAGGTGCTCAACTTTGTGAACTCCATGATCACATTCAGCTTTATAAAAAGCACCCATCTAATTTTCAGGCCCTGCAAACTATCACTGAGGTTATCAGAAACTTTTATAAAATGAACATGGATATATTTTCTTTTTGTGTTGCATGTCCCCAAGATGTGTCATATATATAGCTCTTAAGTTTTGACTGATAACCCTAACAGAAAAGGTAAAATTTCATCCAGGGAGTATTCTAAAACACTGCATATTTTGCAGAACTAAATGGTGCCGAGGAGCAATGAATTAACAGTTGAGACATAAACATGCTGTCCATTAACAGTGATTGATCACTAACTGGTATATATAGAATATACGTATAGTATGTTTGTTCTTGCTCTCTTCTTTTGTTTCTTTTTTTTTAAATTGCAATTTAGCTGACAAAGGAATTTGGCTCAAAAGTAGTAACAGCAGGCAGAGGAAAACATGAAGAAAAGCTTCTCGGCTGAGTGCTGGTAACTACTAATCCATCAATTATTTGCTATTTGCTTTCTATAGAAAATTGTAATTGTTATTTTATTTTGTAGATTACCAAAAAGATTTCATCTCTTACTCTGATAAAATGTTAAAATGTAGAGGAGGGAAAAATAATATATTTGACATCCATTATCTCTAGTTGGGTTTACAAATATTACGACTCTGTATAGACTCTGTTTACTGACTCTGATTCTGCAGCAGCCTTGTTATAATTCACTGTTATTATCTGTCTAATCAGGGGATAAAGGCAGAGTGATTTGTGCCTTTAGGCAAACTTTTCCTTAGACTCATTATTTCTGTTTTCATTTGCAGCAATTTAGTATTCTGCCCTAGTTTCTGATTTCTTAAAGAATGACAATTTCAAGCCAAAACTAATCTTTCCTGGGTGTCCATCAGTACTGTTTAAACCTATTGCACCATATAAATAGCACTCAGGAGCCTTCCATAAGAAACTCTGCTACATGGCATATTCTATTCAGCTCCTTAAACCTTGATAGCTCTCACAGCTGCTGACACCACAACCAGCCATTGAATGAGCCTCTCAGGTGCTGTGTGTGGTATCAGAACAGATTATTATTGACACTGTTTTCTTATGAAAATATTACTAGTTATGTAATCTGAAAATATTCACAAAATTATATTGCAGAACTGGATATAATTTTAATAGGTCATCAAGTCTTCAGGGAGTATTGTACTATTGGGGGACCTTTTTGTGTTTCCTTGCATTTTAAAGATTCCTTAAAATCCAGCCATTAATGCTAAAGTTCTCTACAAATATATCTCTTGCATATATTAGCAGTGATGGAGATGGTAGAATTGAAAACACTGATTCAAAAAATAACTTGTAAATATTGTACAAGAAATATCCACAAGAAAACCAGAGGAAACCAAAGACCAAAATGATAAAAGAGATGAAAAATAGATATATCTACTAGAGAAAAAATACTAAGTATTTGAGGCTTACATATTGCCTCCCTCTAAACAATTAAGTGGTGATTTCAACCATGCCCATAAAAATGTTACCTAATTGTGAACAACTGTTTTTCATTTGCACTGGAAGGGATCTTTTAGTAAAAGCAGGTTTATTACCTGAGTTATCTCAATAATTGCCTGAACACTGTAATTTGTCTGTGGAACACAAGCCAAAAGGAAGAAATAAACCTAAAGTGATTGCCAGGCATTAAGGATATCACCCTTCCTATAAACAATGAGGCTTATGGCCTGCTGCTAACAAAGGAATGTAAGGACTAACAGACTTTATTAAGAGGATCCACTCCATTCTTTAGAGATGATTAAGCATAATATTATCCGAAAACAGGAAGGTGAGCAAGAAGGGCATTGTGTTTGCTTCTGACTTCATTCTTTCATTTATTCACTGAAATAATTCATGAAATGTGTTCTTCTCCTGCACTTCCTTGTTAGACAAGAAGGCCCTGATGAGACCCTAGTGAGATACAGAGAAAAGATACAGATCCTGTTTTCAAGGTGTTTCCAGGGATTTCACTGAGCTGAAATGCAAAAAGATGGAGGGATTCATTCAGAACAACTGAACATCTTGAGCAAAGGCCAAGCTGGGCACAGAATGCAACACAATCACAATCAAAGGATTAGCACAAGAAGAGCCAGTGAGTACCAAGGATTTTTGTTGGAACTCAACTCCATACTCCAATTTCAAGTAACAGCCTAGAAATAATTTAGGAGGTGAAAGAGTGAAGAGAGTAGCTTTATGAAAAATTCCTGCTCTCAAATAGAGTATCCTTTCATAAATGAAATGATATTTGAAGCCCGGTCATTTGAAATGATTTGTATTTTTTGTTGTTGTTTTTCAGAAGCCGCAATCCTCATAAATTTAAAGCTACACTATTTTGTCTGTGGAGAAAGTTCTAGGAAGCTTTCATTTGCAAGTTAGTATTTTTACCATATTAGTAGAAATCAAATAAAATTTCAACACATTATTTTTATTTTTAAAAATAAATGATAAGTTCTGGTTTTCAGGATATGTTATTGATGTGGGCAGGAGAGAGAGAAAGGTAATAGCAGTCTGGCTTATTTCGGTGAAAATTTTCTGCTGATATTTCATTGCCAACACTAAATTACAATACTATGATTCTTGAGTGTATATCTGAATGCCCTTTTCTATTCAACAAACATTTAGTGAGCATCTACAATGTGCCAGTATTTGTCTGGATGTTGAGGAAGGAACAAAACAGGAAAAAAATTCTGCTTTCATGAAGCTCACATTCTAAATGGGACAGGGTATATAAAATTCCAATCTGTAAGTAATGCACAATGCATACATATCTGATTTTGATTATCAGAGAGACTGAGTAACTTCTAGAGAACTGAAGCAGTTTCATGAATTCCTTAGTGTGAAGCAAGAAATCTCACTGCTGAACACATCCAGCCTGTCTTAGACTTTCTTGAATTCATTATGTTTACCCAATTTGGGGGGAAATGCTATGAGCTGTTGAATACCCCCATAACTCAGATATAGCAATATCACTCAACACTTACTATGCTGGCAAGTAAAGACAGCTTGTTGCCCCAATTTGAAAAAAAATGAAATGTTTAAAAAATTAGTGAAATGTTGAATATTGTACCAAAATAAGACAATAATAAGTTGAAAAATGAATAAAAAATTTTTATACAATTGAATTTAAGAGCTGAAAGGAATCTTGGAGAAAATGTAGTCCAAACTTCCCCTTTTTATATTAAAATTCAAATACATAAGCAAAAAAACAACAAAAATAACTAACCAAAGTCCACAAGGTTTTAGGTCAAGTGGACATTAATATAAGACTAAAAATTAGGGCTCATGATTGCTATAAATTAGTGATCCTCATAGTGTGATTCAGGATCCCATGGGATTCTGAGATCTATTCATGGAACCCACAAAGTCAAATCTATTCTCTTAATAGTAATGGAACTTACTATCTTTTTTACTTTATACTCTCATGGTGAACCATCAAGGTCTCCAAAGGCTATGTGATATATGATACTACACAGATGGAGTACAGACGCCGATATGAGTACTGGCTGTCTTCTAGTAAACAGGTGATATTTGCAAAGGTGTAAAAGGTAATGAATTTATTATTATTTTAATAAATGCATAAATATATATGTTGACAATTTATTTGCCTTAACTTCTACTTTTAATAGATATAACCCATATAAAAATAGCTCTTTGAGTCACTCATAACTTTTAGGGATACAAAGAAAATCTGAGACCTGAATCTAAGTAGCAATTAACTCATCTTGTTAACATCTCAATGCTGAATTTGTATAGTGTATAGACTTTTAACAGTTATTAAAAATCAAAAACAGTAGTGTTTACAATTTATTGGGCGGCCAATATATGCCAGTATACATATAGAATTTAGCAACAATTGTACAAGCCAAGTATTTTTTCTCCATTTGATAGAGGAGAAAGCTGAGAATAAGCAAGTTTACATTGTCAGTGGTCAAACACCTAGTGAGTGATGCAGCCCATTTTCGGACCTACTTCTCTGAAACTACCACTTGTCTTCTCAATAGTTCCAGGCTAGTTAGAACTCAGTTAAGCAGAGTCTAAGCCCCCCTATTCCCCTATCATCATTCTTCTCTGCCTCAGATTCATAAATTACACACACACACACACACACACACACACACACAACAAACAAAACCAACAACAACAACAAAACAATAAAAGAGGCTGGGCACGGTGGCTCATGCCTGTAATCCCAGCACTTTGGGAGGCTGAGGCCAGCAGATTAGGAGGCCACGAGTTTGAGACCAGTGTGGCCAACATGGTGAAAACCTGTCTCTACTAAAAATACAAAAATTAGCCAGGCGTGGTGGGCAGGTACCTGTAATCCCAGCTACTCAGAAGGCTGAGGCAAGAGAATTGCTTGAACTCAGGAGGCAGAGGTTGGAGCGAGCCGAGATCACGCCACTGCACTCCAGGCTGGGTGACAGAGCAAGGATCTATCTCAGAAAAAAAAAAAGAAAGAAAGAAAAAAAAGCAAATCTGTAGAGATATATAAAGTCATGGAATTCAAATTAGGAAGTTATAAGCCAAATATATATATATGTATATATATGTAGAGAGAGTACACAGAAGACTGCATGAGAATAAAATATGTAAGCGGATAAGCACAATGTGATCAAGCAGAAATGAAGACAGAAAAAATATGATGGACTCAAAAGGGAAATAAACTCTTAAACAAACAACCTCATATAAAGTGAGCAAAGGACATGAACAGATACTTCTTAAAAGAAAACATGCATATGGCCAACAAGCATATGAGAAAAAGCTCAAAATCACTTATCATTAGAGAATGAAAATCCAAATCAAAACCAGACACTATTTCTCACCAGTCAGAATGGCTATTATTAAAAAGTCAGAAAACAACAGATGCTGGCAAGGTTGCTGAGAAAAAGGAATGCTTATACACTCTTGGTGGGGGTGTAAATTAGTTCAAGAATTGTGGAAGACAATGCGGCAATTCCTTAAAGACCTAAAGAAAGAAATACAATGTGATCTATAATATTGTTGACCCAACAATCCCATTACTGGGTATATATCCAAAGGAATATAAATCGTTCTCTTATAAAGACACATGCATGTGTGTGTTCATTGCAGCACTATTCAGAAAGCAAAGACATGGAATCAACCTAAATGTCCATCAGTGGTAGCCTGAATAAAGGAAATGTAGTACATAAACACCATGGAATACTATGCAGAAAAAAAAAAAAGAATGTGATCATGTCCTATCCAGGAACATGGATGGAGGTGGAGGCCATCATCCACAGCAAACTAAGACAGCAACGAAAAAACAAATACCACATGTAAATCTCACTTACAAGTGAGAGTTAAATGATGAGAACACATGGACACATAGAAGGGAACAACACACACTGGGACCTATCAGGGTGGAGAGTGGAAGGAGGGAGAGCATCAGGAATAATAACTAGTGGGTACTAAGCTTAGTACCTGGGTGATGAAATAATCTGTACAACAAATTCCCATAACACAATTTTACCTATATAACAAACCTGCACATTACTCCTGAACTTAAAATAAAAGTTGGCTGGGTTCAGTGGCTCACGCCTGTAATCCCAGCACTTTGGGAGGCCAAGGCTGGTGGATCACTTGAGGTCAGGAGTTTGAGAACAGCTTGGCCAACATGGCGAAACCCCATCTCTACTAAAAATACGAAAATTAGCCGGATGTGATGGTGCATGCCTGCATGCCTGTGTGTACTTGGAAGGCTGAGGCAGGAAAATCACCTGAACCAGGAGGTGGAGGTTGCAGTGAGCAAAGATTGTGCCACTACACTCCAGCCTGGATGACCGAGTGAGACTCCATCTCAAAAAAATAAAATAATTAAATAATTAAATTAAATTGAAGTTAAGCAAAAACAAAAACTCTCAAAAATGTGTCTCTTGAAAGCAAAGAAAGCAGAATAAAAGCTCAAGTTTGTTTAAATGAAAAAGGTAATATGTTAAAGGTGGGGGGGGGGGAATAGAATGGCAAGCCAAAAAATGTTATGTTCCAAGATATATGTAAAATTTAAAAAGAAGTGAGAGATGAAGCTGGCTGGACTTCTGGGTCTGGTGGGGACTTGGAGAACTTTTCTCTCTAGCTAAAGGATTGTAAATGCACCAATCAGCACTCTGTAAAAACACACCAATCAGTGCTCTGTGTCTACCTAAAGGTTTGTAAACACACCAATCAGCACTCTGTAAAATGGACCAATCAGTATTCTGTTTAATGGACCAATCAGCAGGATGTGGGCAGGGCCAAATAAGGGACTAAAAGCTGGCCACCCCAGCCAGCAGCAGCAACCCTCTTGGGTCCCTTTCCACGCTGTGGAATATTTGTTCTTTAGCTCTTCACAATAAATCTTGCACTGCTCACTCTTTGGGTCCACGGACTACCTTTATGAGCTGTAACACTCACTGCAAAGGTCTGTGGCTTCACTCCTGAGGTCAGCAAGACCACGAACCCACTGGGAGGAACAAACAACTCCAGACGCACCACGTTTAAGAGCTGTAACACTCACTGCGATGGTCTGTGGCTTCACTCCTGAAGTCAGCAAAACCACGAACCCACTAGAAGGAAGAAACTCCGGACACATCTGAACATCTGAAGGAAAAAACTCCGGACACACCATCTTTAAGAACTGTAACACTCACTGCAAGGGTCCATGGCTTCATTCTTGAAGTCAGCGAGAACAAGAACCTACCAGAAGGAATAAATTCCGGACACAGAAGAAAGAGGAGAAAGGCAATAGAAACATTTGTAAGTGGATGTTAGAAAGATTCATAATGAATAAGAAATGAAATGAAATGAGTATAGTTGGCATTATCTTAGACATAATTAATAAAAGAAAAATATAGAACATGTTGTATAGAATGTTTTAAATAAAGTAAGGTAAATATTAGAACTGGACCAGAAACTAGGCAAAAAGTATGAAATACGGGTTTTATTTATGTGTATGAGGTTAGGATGATTTTGGTGAGCAACACATCTGCTGAAGGAATTACTTTCTGGCAATACTAAATTGTTAATACAGTTAAATACTAAATTGTTAATACAGTTAAAAAGATGTATTTGATGGAATATTTTTCTCAAATTGGCTTATAATGAATTATTCAAATTTGCTTTCTCTACACATTATAAAAATGATAGAAATTTTGAAATCTGTCTTTGTTTTATATCCCTTTATATCCTCTAAAATAGATTTTTCCTCTTTTGCTGACGTAATTGATTAGGGAGTAGATTAAAAAAATGGTTTAAACACCAAATATATACTTTCCTAGTGAGAATAGTTAACAAAGACATGTGGATGATAACTGTGAAGTCCATGAACTCCAGAAAGCTGCATAGATAAACTATAAGCATTTCTACCCTAAAAGTAGGGTGCCCAGGAGGCCACTCTTTTCCAGCTGAGCATCAGCCGTTACTGTGAGGGCCAAAGTGCAGGGATAGCGACCCAGTCGCAGCAAGTACTGGTAGCATTTCCTCTCTGGAGACTGTGCTAGGATCAGTTTCAGATCTGTGATTTTTCTTTCTTTCTTTGATCTACTATTGAATAGTTATGGAAGGATAAAGATGGAAAACTATCTTCAAATGCCACTGAGTACAGTCAATTATTTTTGTGTCTCAGATAAATTTAGGAAATGAAACAAACGAGCTGGAGCAGAAAAGGTACCTATTCTAAAGTTGACTTTGAATTTCTGCATCTCATATATCAACACCTTTGCTCAGTCAACTTCCACAATTTGAAAGTATTTTTAGGAATATTAATATTTGCTATTAAAACATGCTCTCTCCAAGTACCATGATAAGTGGCTTTCTAAAACTGTTACAGATATTTTATTACCATCATTTCATTTTAAAAATCAAATAATTCTCATGGAAATTGAGTAACTTGTCCAAGCCTATTCAACCTAGTACATTTCATAGCGAATAATAAATCTGGATATTAATAACTATGCCTTTGTTTTTTAACCTCCCGAATAAAACTGTCTTGGGAGTGGGGCTCATATTTCTAAAAATATCCTGGTACACAATCAGGACAAGTAATCATTACCTTATACCCACAATGTGTGGAAACAGATCTGCAACAGCCTTGGATATATGAATCATCATCCAAATGAATATGTTTAAAAAACAAAACTGAAATAAAACAAAAATCCACCACATTATCTGGACCCAGAACTCAAACCAACCTGTCTCAAAACACTGTAAATGAACCTGGTTACATAGTTCAGTTGGTTCATACACAGTCTACAAGTGTGAATGTAAACAGGACTATAGGGAATAGTTAGATAATAGTCCCTTCTCTCCCCTTCCACCCATTTGTTTAAATGCCTTGTGTCTCCAACTTAGGGCCAATAAAACAATAAAAGAGAAAAAATGTGTTTGAAATCAGACCATGCTATAAAATAAAAAGTAAATAAAAGCAAGGAAGAAATACATGTTATGAGTGGAGAAAAGAATCATGGTAGGTGCAGAGTTATCATACAGGGATTTCAGCCTTCACCCACAGCCTCCTTCTCTTCATTTTGTCCACATGTATGGCATAGGTGTTATCTGCAAGCGTTGTAAAGCATATCTTCAATTTTTGGCAGTAATTCAGAACTGAGCAACTTCATGGCATGTGAGGAATTTTGTCTTATTGGAAAAAAAGTCAGAATAATGATACAATCAAAATTAAAGTAACCAGTAAGATACGGAAAATAAGGTTGGGCTAGAAAAGCCCAACTTTCATATTCATGAAAGTATATCATGAATAAGAATTTAAATTATCAATGAAAAATATGGTATTACTGAGCTAGAAGAAAATGTCATTTTCACATTACTGAAAAGAGATGATTGAGCACTTTTACTCAGCAGATTTAATAATTTATACCAAGATTAATCAAGTAATAACAAAAGTAACAACCATTCATAGAGTGAGGCACTGTGTTAAGCATTTACATTTATTTAATTTCTATAATTTTATAAATAGATATTACCCATATTTTATTGAGGAAGACTGAGATTCAGAAAAATTAAGTAATTTGTTTGAAATTACCTATTAAAAGTAGCAGCAGAGCCAAGATTGGAACAAAGTTCTCTCGAATCTTACAAAGTGAATGAAGACCTTATAAATAAAACCCATAGCGTTATTAGAAGGAAGGGTCCGGGTGGGGTGGCTCACACCTGTAATCCCAGCACTTTGGGAGGCCAAGGCGGGCAGATCGTGAGGTCAGGAGACGGAGACCACGGTGAAACCCCATCTCTACTAAAAATACAAAAAATTAGCCAGGCGCGATGGCGGGCGCCTGTAGTCCCAGCTACTCGGGAGGCTGACGCAGGAGAATGGCGTGAACCCAGGAGGCGGAGCTTGCAGTGAGCCTAGATTGCGCCACTGCACTCCAGCCTGGGCGACAGAGCGAGACTCAGTCTCAAAAAAAACTAAAAAAAAAAAGAAGGAAGGGAGTGTGTGGACTAAAGTAGATAGGAATGTTCCATTCAACATTTAATGATATATGCCGAGTAACTGCTTTATCACAGTCTCTCAGTAAACATGATCCACTTTAGGTCATTATGATTGGTGTAGAATAGGCTGTTAGACACATGGATAAATCAGAAAGCACTGTAATCTAATCTTTCAAAATGAACTGAAATAATTTTTTTTTAAATTATTTGAGTGACAACATAAGGCAGAGTGGAAAAAATTTAGAACTGAGATTATAGAACTGGGAAAGATTTAGAAAAGTTATTTAGAACTGAAGACTAAACTAGGAAAAACACAAGAACATGTAAGCATAACAGATTATGACTGAGAAGGACAAAGGTAAAGAGAAGGAAATATTTTGAAATAAACAAAAAATAAAAAATGCTATATAAAAATATGAGAAATGGTAACAGATGTAGTAGATAAAAATGATTCAAGATACATGTTATGATTCCCTGAAATAAAAAGGTAAATCAGAGAACAAAAAATAATAAAAGTTATAATGCAAGAAAATTCCTAAAATTAAAAAAATAATAAAAAGACTTAAAAGTACAAATAAAAGAGTACAACACAAATATAGACAAATAGACCCAGAATAACCAATAATGACGCTGTCTAATAAAATTACTAAAATTAAAACAAAAAATTCATCTTACATCTAAGCAAAAACATGAAAATTCTCACTAGAGAAAGAAAATTAGATTATCATGAGACTTTTCAATAACAGTATGTTATAGCAGAAGGTGAGGGATACCTAAGGGAAGATAAGGGATAATAGAATACCTAAGAAAATGAACTATAAACCTAGGATTTGATCCAAGCAAACTGAATTTCAACTATAAAGTGTTTAGATAAACTTTATGACAATCAAATACTTGGAAAATTCTGTTTCTGTTAGCATTTTATAAAGCATTTACTAGAGAATGGACTTTAGACAACCAAAATGAATGGAGAAACCACAAGAGGATTGGTGATGAGCGTTTAATATATAGGATTAGGAATAAACATGGTTATAAGGCATGGATTATAGCATGAAGCAGCTGTATGTTTTGACAATGTAGCTATGGTAACCTATCAGAAATAGGAAAGAATGAAAATATATAATTGTATAATTACAAAGTTTAGTATGATTGTGAAACAACATTAAGGAAAGAGAAATCCCTAAAAATTAAAAATAAAATGAATCAAATCAAATGTGTATCCTATTGGCAGCATATTCATTTCAAGAGGAATTATTTCAAGTGACTGTAAAAAACAGTAATTGGAGTATACTTCCCTAATGTGATATGACTTAAGAGCACAAAGAACTTAAGAAAAAAAAAACACCACTCTTGTAAACCGTTTTCAGTAATTATATCATTGTTCTTGTGTCAGCATTGTGATTTTGAGACAATTAATGTGTATAATGTGGGATAAAACAAATGAAGAATCAAGTAATATTCCAACTCTATCATTGCTGAGATTCTCAATGTGGAAAAAAATGTGGAGAGATGTAAGATTGAAGAAATTAAATAAATTCACTCATTTATTTTAATTTATTGGATAAGTAGAAAGTAATTCATAAAGTATTCTATCCTCAAATAATAAAAGCAAAGCAAAAATGTAAGCAAACAACTATATACATACATACACACACATACTGTATGTATTATACATATGACTATGTATGTATATGTGTGTACATATATGTATACACACATACACATGTATGTACATATATACACATATAACAGAAAGTCTCCAGCTTACAATGGTTCCACATAACAAATTTTCAAACTTTCTGATGATGTGGAAGCAGTATGCATTCAGTAGAAATCATACTTTCAGTACCCGTACAACTACTTATTTTTCACTTTTAATATAGTATTCGATAAATTACATGAGATATTGAACACTTTACTATAACATATGCTTTGTCTTAGATGATTTTGCTCAACCATAGGCTAATATAGGTATTGCGAACACATTTAAAGTAGGCTAGGCAAAGCTATGATGTTTGGTTGATTGGCTGCATTAAATGCATTTCTGACTTACGATATTTTCAACTTATGATGGGTTTATTAGGATGTAACCCCATTGTGAGTTGAGGAGCATCTGTACTGCTATTGTTTGCTTGATTTTATCTTTATTCTGTTTTGTTTTGTTTTGTTTTGTTTTTGTAACTTTTTAGTTCCATCTGCTGAAAAGTCTAGAAGCAATCACCAGCTCAGAAGCAATGGGCACTGCAAGTGCCCAGATGGCAGTTTTGGAATACCAGTTTCCACTAAAAAAAAAAAAAAAAAAAAAAAAAGGGACAGTTCAGTGAAATGATTTATTTTAGATCTGGAGCAGGAAGTGTACAACACGAGACTACAACATAGCCATGAAGCTCTCAAGAAGAGGTATGTGAGTAAGCCTAAGTATTAGGTTTCCATACTTACGTTTGCATCTAAAGATGAAAAAATACTTGAATATTAATGAGGTTAAACCTGTCAGGGATGGAACTCCATCAAATATGTTCAAATGTATACAGTCATATATATCCATTTGAGAGGATTCTAGAAAACTAAATTTTTATTTTGAAAACTGACATGTCAAAGAAAAGAATCTGGCATGTATCCAGTCTTTCCTTTAAAGACTGTACAACTAGGTAACCAAATGATAAATGAGGAATGCTTCTCTTTCAGAAATATTGCAGCCAATAAATCAAAAAGTTATAATGAAAGAAGATAATCACCACTTTGCAACCCATAATTAATTAATGGATTAGGTATAAATCATCGATGGCTGTTAACTTCACAAATTAGATATGATGGGCTTCCTGAACAGCACAACTTCACCTCTGAAATAATCTCACCAAAATATTCTAGATCCACCTAACAATTCACAGACAAAAATAGAGGACAGAAGATCATGCTAAATGGTAACACAGGGATGTAATCGGCAAAATCCACAGTGTGGAAAATTCAACAGGAAAAAATGTGTGAGTTTCTTCAACACATAAATATCAAAGATTAAAAAAAAGACAAAGAAAAAAGACAGTGGAACCTATAGATTAGAAGCTAATTAAGAGAAGACTTCTGATTTCCATCTGAGAAGAGTTTGAAAGTCATCACTCACATTCTTGCAATAAGAAAAAGCTGAAAATAGTAAAAATCAATGACTTTTTATGAAACTATCAGAGAAACAACATGGTAGAACAAACTACCTCTCTAAAATTTGAAGACAGAGGTATCCCAAGGAACACAGCCCAAATCTGCTTACCTGAAATGAAAGAAGCCTCTGAAACTCTAGTTAAATTGTAACTTTAATGAATTGCTGGGGGCTGAGTGTGAACTAGTACCAGTGAGACACTCTGGGAGGTTGTGGTCTTAGGGGAGCCCAACATTTTCTTAGGGTTTGTCTCCAGGTTCTCACAGTGAAGATCTGACAAAGATTCCATCATGGGTTTTGCAGTGGAAAAAAGCTAATCATTTGAAATATAACCAAAGCCTTCTCCATATTTGGCTTTACCCTCCGGGGGAAAAACTTTGCCAGAGCCTTCTACCTTGGGGAAGAGCATCTCTCTGAACCCTCTATCCTTCATCTCCTGTGTAAGGAAGAAAAAACGACATAGTCAACAGGGGTCAGGCATTCAAGGAAGTAGACTGGCAATGCTGCAGCAGGGAAGGAAGTAAAAGGTAGAGTTAAAAAAAATTAATAAAAAAAGCTATATCGTTGAAGAAGCACTCTTGAAAGCCACTAAGACAAGTCTGCCAAAAGACAGGTTTAATAGAATGCAAATCATAGAAGACTTCACTACCCCAAACCTTACCCCAAGCCAATAGACTCCAATATAAGAGTGCATTGCAACAGAAGGAGCTGCAAAACACAGACTGTCTCTGAGAAGGAATACAGGAAGAACAAAGTCAGGAGAGAGAAAAGCAAGGACTCTAAAGGAACTTGAAGCTCTGCCCTCTGTAGCTATAAAAACTCCCAGCTAGATTAATATAAATTCTCACAATAACATTCTATATAACATCCCTGTTACCCAACACAACAAAAAATTATAAAACATGACAAAGGCAAAAAATAATACAATCTAGAGACAAACATGAAAACCAAACTTAGACATGACATAGATGTAGAAAATATCAGGCAAGAAATTTGAAATAACTTTGGTTAATATGCTAAGCACTTTAATGAAAAAAGAAGGCAACACAGAAAAATCAGTGGACGGGGACCGGGTGCAATGGCTCATACCTGTAATCCCAGCAATTTAGGAGATCAAGGCAGGTGGATCACTTCAGGTCAGGAGTTCAAGACCAGCCTGGCCAACATGGTGAAACCCCGCCTCTACTAAAAATACAAAAATTAGCTGGGCATGGTGGCACATGCCTGTAATCTCAGCTACTCCGGAGGCTGAGGCATGAGAATTACTTGAACCTGGGAGGCGGAGTTTTCAGTGAGTTGAGATCATGCCGCTGGACTCCAGCCTGGGTGGCAGAGTGAGACTCTGACTCAAAAAAAAAAAAAAAAAATCGTTAGAAGGGGAAAAAAACACAAATAATACCTTCAATGGGCTTATCAGTAGACTAAACATGGCTGTAAAAAAATCACCAATGAGCTTTAAAACAGATGATTGACAGGAATTTCACAAACTGAAATGCAAACAAAAGGAAAAAAAAAACAAACAAGGAGAACAGAATATCCAGGAACTATGGAACAATTTTAATAGGTGTAACATACATATAATTGTAATCTCAGAAGAAGAAGAAAGAAAGAATAGAGTAGAAAGAATATTTGAAGTAATAATAGCAATGTTGATTCTGGATAGGAGCCTAGAACAGAAAAAAAATTACAAACATCTGAATAAAGTGTAGTCTTTAGCTAATAATATTAATATCGTATTTATATGGGGCTCATTTATTGTGGCAAATGTACCATACGAACATAAGATGTTAATCATTGAGGAAACTGGGTCTGGGAAATATGGGAACGGTCAGTAGTATTATTACAGTTTTTCTATCAATCTAAAACTATTCTAAAATTAAAGTATTTTTAAGAAAAGAATTAAGAAACATATCAATCAATATACCAGGAGTTTAATTTAGTTGATATTATATTTTTAAACAAAGGACATTTATAAGTTAATTGAAAATTTGAACGGATTGGCTATTTGATGTTAAATTCTTGTTAATTTTTTGAAAAAGATAATATTTTGTTTTACTTTAAAGAGAATACTTTTATCATAGAAATGCAAACTGAGTAGTTATTGGTGAAATAGTTTAATGTTAGAGACTTGCTGCGGATTAAGAGTAGAGGAGAAGTGGCTAAAGGCATGGATGAAGCAGGGTTGGCAGGAGTTGATGGTTACGGGCACTTGGCAATGCGTGCACAAGGCTCCTGGTACTGTTCTGTCTACTTTGTATACAATTGACATTTACTAAATAGACATATTTAAAAAGTCTCACAAGAAAACATGTATAACTTCTTACTATTGTTTTGAGGGATTAAGAACAAACAAAAGACAGACAGACGAAACTTTTCTAAGTTAATAAAGAGCAATTTGGCAAAAACTCTTCAAATTTTTACAAACATGGATTTTTTGGAATACAATTATTGCATTATCTTTAGGGGAAAAAAAGCCATTTTATTATCAAGGGCCTGGATTGCTGATCTTGTCACCATACCTTACATTCCTATGTGCTTAAGGCACAGATGCTGCAATAAAGAATAGCAATGTAATATATACAGATAAAAAGAAGATGGCCTGAGCTAATACCAAATTAAACTAATACATGACAAGCAGCAGCCAGATGCATATGTCAGAATGCCAAGTGAGAGACACGGAGGGGCTGCATCTGGACTGAGGCCAATCATGAAATGTTAAGCACAGAATTTTCTGCCTTTTCAAAAGCATTGTAAATAATTACTAAGAGGGATGATTTTTAGGGAATAAGAATAAGTATAGGTAAGATCAAAGTGTAAATGGGTGCTAAAAATAAATCCCATTTTTCTCCCTAACCAGTAAAGTCACTCTTTGAGGAGATACTATACTTATTAAGCTATTTGTGAAACTAGGATGAATATACCACACACATATACTTAGACAAATACATGCAAGTTATTTTACACTAAAAATTGAAAAGACGATGACATACCAAATGTGCACATCAAGCTTAGACATAAATGAAAATTTGGAGGAAAATAGAGCCTCCATGAAACAATAAAGAAGGCTCTCAGGTATAACTGAAGCTTAAGCTGTATAATAAAAAGGGGTTTAAAACTATTCTGGCTTTAGGCTTTTTACACATCATTAATATCTACCACTTGAAGTCACTTCAAATTAGGCATCCCAGCAGTTAAGTTCACATTTTCCTTGCTTCAAGGAAAGAATAAAAATGTAAGACTAAAAAAAAAAAGATTAAAATGCCGCATTTCCATCAGTGCTGAAGTATGGAAACATAGGGTAAGATGAGAGAAACTTAAGGAAATATAGAAAAATATTAAATTGAAATTCTGTGGCTCTACAAATGTCATCTCACTTCTATATTTTTCAGCTTTGTGGAGATTAGTAATGGTTAAAGTTGTGTAAAATTGTAAACTGTATTGAACAACGGGGACAAGCCTCTGTGTGCTGGTGACAGGGACTCCAGAGAGACAGAGTCACTAGCTGACTCAGAGTTAAAGTTTTGGAAAGGAGGCATTTTAATGACGAAGGGGAAATGGACATTTCTTACAATGATTTATTCTACAGAGACATTTGGGAGGAAAGTTTTTAATTTAAAATCATATGTCACATATGTTATATTTTGTTCTGCATCAAAGTATATCCACACAGATTTCTATGCTATGTGCTATTATTTATGAGTATGAAAGAATTGAAACACAAGTTCTGATAACCAAAATTGTTTTTAGTGTCAGTTTTTTGCCTTAAAAATAATGTATAAATATGTGGCCCAAAATACAGCAATGGGCAGAGGTTGATTTGAGCTGTGGAGGTTAAGGGAATAGAGAAATAATATGAAACATCTGGGATACAATCACAAAAATTATTGTGATGTAAATCATGCAGATGTAGATTATCAGAAAGACACAGGGAAGTCTATTGTGAATGCCCAAAAGATAAAGAGAATATGGAGAAAAGGGCTGAAATTATTGCTTTAATGTTGATTTTGTTGCCAAGAGTTTCAATTATTACACAAATAAAATGCAATAGATGTAATGAATTTAGTAATTGCTAAATTTTTTAGTACATTGCCTCAAGTTATCTTACCGAAGATTTAATTCAAATTGGCTTGAAAACGAATAGCATCACCTCATAGAAACTGTAAGCGTGGCTGAGAGAAGATAAACTAAGAATGCCGATCAAATCAAGGTAAACGGAGTGACTAAAACTGTTAGAGATGCAAAAATCAAAATGTGGCTTATTTTTCCTTGTAAATGTATTATCTTCTTACTGGATGATATTCACTGGAGAGATATTTCCTACTTCCTTTAATAAGAAGGACTTGGAAAAGGAGGTAATACACACACTAGCTATAAGTAGATCCAGTGGCAATCTCCTTCTGTTGTGGCTGATAATGAAGTTCAAAAAAAAAGTAAGCAAACAGCATATGCATCTGCAGACAAGAGTGGAAAAGAAAACTCATCTTCAAAACAGCATGTAGATTTTATCAGGATAAATATTGATCCTCATGTGAGATGTGCCAAGAAAAGTTAGGAGTGGAATTGACAGATGCTGTCCTCTGGGCATATGTAGGAAAATCAAACGTATTTCTCAATTCAAAAATAGCTGCATGCAAGTGTATTTGAATTGGCTTAGGAAGTTAAAAATCATGGCCGCACTAGGATTTAAATGCAAGGAGAAGTCTGTTAATATTGAATGCACAGAGGAAAGAAGAAATTTTTCATGGAGGAGCGGGGAACGACTGACATCGGTGCAGTTGATTGGGAAGCCTTTCCTGATTGAAGTAGCGTTGTGTTGCATGAACATTCATGTTGTATAGCTCTAAACCCTTTTCCCTTCTTGTAACCAAGCCGCCTGCAGAAAGGAAAGGCTTATTTTTATTCAAGGCAGGCTGCTGGGAGGGTATTAAAAAGAATATTGCAAAGGAGCTGAATAAGAAATAAATTCCTGATGACAATTTGGGAATGCTTAGCAGACATATAAGGCCCTTTCTCTAATAAGGGCAAAAAAGAAATTATGGTCCACAGTTAAACCTCCCTAAAAAGGGCTTTTGACACCTCTTTATATATCTTTCCAATACTATAAAAGTAAATGAGAGAATACAAAAGGCTCTGCATATAGTAACTCTCACTCTGTTAGGTCATCAATAATAATTTCTTAATCTAACTCCTATTTTTTCCATCTGGCTTTAAGATAGAGATCATAAACTGTCAACTCATGGATGAGTCTGTCTATCAAAACTCCCTCCAAAATTAAAACGTAAATAAATTTGATGTTACTATTTTAAAAATAGGAGAGAAATGTCAGTTTCTGAATTTTCCTTAGAAGTAAAAAGTATGAACTATCTTAGGGCTAAATCAGCTGGAGCTGAGTTATCACAGCCAGCTTTAGATAAAGCCACCGTTTCTATTTCCCAATATTTCCAATCTGGGGTGTTTTTTTCTCTTTCTCTTTCACTACCTGACCTTATAGGTACTTGACATCTTGAGTAATACAAAACCATGCCTGTAATATTGTATTACATTTTGTAGGCAGAAAATAACTTTTTGTCAACATTTGATAGGTACTCCTTTTTAAAAGTTTAGGTTGCATGAAAAGGAGCAATTAGGTAAAATAAGCATTGAGTTTTCTACATCTAAGGCCAATATTCTGCTGGCTGAAGACATTATTGGAATGCATTTACCGGAGCTGGAGGCTTAGTACCTAGGCAAAATGATGTAGGTTCCATGGTCTTTCCAAAACTTAAAAAGAAGAAAACACCTCATTTAACCAATCAAAAAACAGAATGTTTATACTCTTCTCAAGGTAAGGATGGACATAAACTTCCCTTGTAACACCTGCTGCTTAATTACTCTGGCCAAATTCCTGGTAATTTTTTCTTTGCTTGTTAAATGTAGTGTTCTTTAAATTTTAAAATAATGAAGCAACCAATAGTTGTCTAGGGTTAAGATTTTGACAAGAGGGAAAACGTGTGGAAGACTAAAAAGCCAATCTGTGTAAAAGGGACAACAGCCTGGAAAGTAAAGCAAGACTCTGAGGATCCATTTAGCAGTGAACATTCCCCAGTTTCTGCTCTGTGATGCAGCTGAGCCCTGTATTACATAGGCAATTAAAATTATAAATGGTCCACCCAGCTATGTCTCCTTCTGAGAACTACATCATGCCCTGCTGCCATGCATGGCAAACCCTATTCCATTCATTCC
This sequence comes from Pan paniscus, assembly GCF_029289425.2. NCBI lineage: Eukaryota > Metazoa > Chordata > Mammalia > Primates > Hominidae > Pan > Pan paniscus. The sequence continues at coordinate 112,629,384 of NC_073253.2, read as the reverse complement.
AATTTTCACCGTAACTGAGGAGCAGACCCAGAAAAAGAGAGGCCACTGGGTTTCCGCTCCAACCTGCTGGCATTCTGAATCGCTTGCCCAAAGTTCTGAGGTCATTCAAGAGAATTCAGCCATAAAACAAATCATTCACTGCGGTTGCCTAAGGGCAATAAAAACTTCACTGCCTTGACTCTAGAAGCACTCTGGGCAGTTTTCCACATGGCAGGGGTAATAGGGCAGGTGTGAAAAATCACGAGCTAAACTCCACCTGGGAGCTCTGGCCAAGGTTTGCCATCAAGTGCCTCTGGCACCCTTGGCACCCTCATCACCACTGGCCCAAATGTCCCAATTAGGCACTAACAAAGAGTAAGCCAAGCAAATGCATCAGAAAGACAGATCCCCTGGGAAAAAGGTAAATTCAAATTGATGCAAGCCCTGGAGCCCCTGAAGTTAAGTGCTCATGTACCCTCACAGCAAGGATTCTTGGGGAAAATTAGGTCTTGTTGAGTATGTATAAGGACTCCCAAAGTTATCAGGGCATCATGTTATTCCAAAACTCCAGGACATTGTTGTCTTTCTATGTCACAGCACTAGGTATCACTGAGGGGTAGTAGAGGGAGCCGAGGTAGTTAGAAGGTGGAGACAGTAAAATCTAAAATCATGCAATATGCAAGCATTTCATACCTCTCCTCATTCAGAAGAAAGCACAAAACACAAAAACTGGGAAAGTACTGCAGTAATTGTAAGCTAGTGCAATTTGGTATATTTGTTATATTGTTAATTTTCTTGTTAGAATGTCATTATTTTACTTTATTCTTACTTTTATTAGCACAACACGATTTCACATCTCAGGGCAAATACTGTTGTTTATCAGCCATAAAAGGAAATATTTTGACATAATATAAACCATAGCTGCAAGGTAAAATACTCACATTTTCCTTTACCCATAGATCTTTCAGCAATTATTCAATTATCTGATGCAGATTTAAAACATTATGGAATATGCCGTGTACTTAAAGGATGAAGAAAAGGAAATATTAGGAAAATCCAAGAGATTTTTTACAGCAAAACCAACTTTAGTCAAACTTTCCCTTAGATGATATACTGTTTGGTTCATGTTTTTATTACTTGGAATTTCTACAATTAATTTGGTCATTACTTAACATTTATAGAGTACTGTAAAATTTCCTCACGTTTTTTACAACAACTGCTTAGTTTTTCTTTACGATGTTCCCGAAAGGTGCAAGCAGTAAAATTTCCTGCCAGGAATAAAACAGGAAATTCTTAAGTGCCATGAGAGAGGATACTCTTATAAAGCGTTTTTAGGTGGTGAATAGAGTAAGTCAGTCAGGTGCTTATCCATTTTACAGACTTAATTTGGAGTAAATTCTGCCAACATTTATTTGAACTCAGCTGTGACAAAAATTTTCCATGGTTTCATTATGATTCAGGATAACAAATCCTGACAAAGAACTAGAGTTTAATATTAAGGGTCTTGAAATCGAGTCTAGAGTTGAAAGGATGTAGTGATGTCAGCAATTTCAGAATAGCTCGGAAAGGCAGGCCATCTCAGACAGATGGGGAATGAGTTAAGGTTATCTAAATATTCCCTTTCTTCAAGCTTTTCCAGTTTAGTATCTTTGGGTACAGAAATATAATTTTTCTTTATATAAAATCCACCTGGCTTCAGAATGAACCCATTTCCTCTGATTCAGCCCTCAGTGGAAATGAAGAAATTTGGTTACAAACTGTTTATAAATTTGAAGAACAATAATGCCACATGTTTTATGACTACTTGCTTTTCCCACAGAAGAGCTTTTTTCTTAGGCCACATGCCCTCAATTGAGCATTTTGCTTTCTGCTTCCAGACTTGACTGGGACTGATTAGAATAATTCCTATTTATCATGCCACACCAGAGATAGTTCTTAAAGGGAAGAATGATAGTGATAGATAGAGGCCAATATTGAACTCAGTAAAAGTCACAATGGCATGAGTACAATGCAGTTGATTTGAGCAAATATTAAATGAGTGTCTACTATGTGCTTAAGACTGTGCAGTGGATTATTCATGGAAAAATAAAAATGATTCCTATACACAAGAAGATTAAAATATATTAGGGAGATAAGAAATGCATTTTAAGCAATCAATACAAGAGAAGTATAAACTGTGCAGTGTAGACAGAATTAAGAGACAAGTCAATTTGATGTAAGAAATATTCTAATAGAAGAAATCTCACCTAAACTGAAACTTGAAGGAGTCTACCCAAGAAAAGAAGAAAAACATATTATCAATAAAAGAAGCAGTAACTTAAAAATCTAAAAAATTAGGGCCGGGAGTGGCAGCTCACGCCTGTAATCCCAGCACTTTGGGAGGCTGAGGCACACAGATCATGAGGTCAAGAGATTGAGATCACCCTGCCCAACATGGTGAAATCCCGTCTCTACTAAAAATACAAAAAATTAGCTGGGTGTGGTGGCACGCGCCTGTACTCCCAGCTACTCGAGAGGTCGAGGCAGGAGAATTGCTTGAACCCAGGAGGTGGAGGTTGCAGTGAGCTGAGATGGTGCCATTGCACTCCAGCCTGGGCAACCGAGCAAGACTCTGTCTAAAAAAAGAAAGAAAGAAAAAATCTAAATAATTAGAGTGGCCTATTCTTAAGTTAGTAATGGAAAATATCTACTGTAACAGGCATTCATACTGGTAAGCAACTAAATTGAAGTTGAGTAAGTTAGGGAAAATTTTCCTTCTGTTTTGTATAAAAGATGTAATTGTCCATGTGTGAACTTTATTCTGGCTTAGAGATGAATTTAAAAAGATAAGAAAATAAGCAGTGGTGTGGAGTGCAAGATCAGTAATCTAGTGTTAATAAAGACACAAATATAATCTCTCAGAACAGAGGATGAGAGGAAGGAGGTGATTTAATGAAAGAATATTTTAAGACAGAGTAAAATCAAATTAAAGTCCATTAAAGATAAATCTATTAATAATTAATGAGAAATAAAGACAATTATACCATACTTCAAGAACTCTTATAAGAGAACTAATCTACCATCTCCAAATGTTGTCGAACTGTGTCTCCTTAAGTTACTCCTTAAGATTTCTTTGTTTCTTGACTCTCCTCTTTTCTTAGCTATTCTACAAACTCTCCCTGCTTTTGGTTATGTGTTCATTAGCTTCAATTCTTTAGAACATATGCGCTTATGAACAGATATGAGCCCCAATTTTACTTTTCTGTTCTTGAACTCTCCACTGAATGTTGCCAATAGATTATCCTCTCTGCTAATTATATTTAAAAAAGAATTTCTGCATTTATCCCAAACACAGGCCTTCTACAGCCATCCTCTATGTCCTTTATTTCAAGGCAATAAGATGGTTTTGTCTTTATTTTCTCTTCACAGGTTCCTTATGGCGGTCTGTCACATAATCTCTCTGCCTCCACTCTCTCCCACCTTTATATTAATATTTAAAACAAATGTTTTATAAAGTCACTACACTGTTGCTAAAATATGACCGATATTATTTGTCTCTGGAACATATTCCAAATTTCATAACATTGAGGACCCCCATTCTCTCTTTCCAAATCTCTTTTTCTAAATGCCAAACAACCCTAATGTCTTTCTGTTTCCAGAACATGAACTGTACTTTCCAATACCAGCTGTGACTACAGATATTAGGCCACATCTGAAAATCCTCTTCAACTTTGTCCCCTTGGAAAAGTTTTCTGTTATTTTAAAACCAGGCTCAGAGAGCATCTTCTTTGAAGGCTGACCCAGATTTAAGCAGTAACTCGTCTAAATAACAATATATTTGCCTATAATTCTTCTAATTCTATCATCAATTTATCAAATGACCACTATACTCACATATGATTGCACTTTACTGAAGTTCATCAAACGCTGAGAATGCTGATCCACATGGTTCAGACACATAGCTACTCAATAAGTGGTATGGAGATTGTAATTGTGATCTTCTAACTGATAAAAAGATTATAATTTCCTGGAAGAGAGTAATTTCTAAAGTAAGGAATAATATGTACTTGTCCAACTTTTTATAAGCCTATAGATTTCTTGATTGTGGGATTCTTCCTATTCTTTCTACTCACACTCTGTATGACTCCAATTCATTAGGCAAAAAAATAAATAAAAACAAAAATACACAATCTAATTACATGTCTCTATGACAGAAAGAAAAACAAAAAAGTGGATTGAGCACCATTGCAATGCTATGCACATAGCAGCTGCTCTGCACATGTTGATTACACAGATTTCTAATATAACTATTTAATATAACTATATTGGAAAGAGTATTTGTATAAAGTAGAATGCCAGACTCCAATACAGCTAAGGGTTTTTAGGAAAACTGGATGGTATGGTAAGAGTTCAGGCACTGGAGTCAGATAGAACAACTTATGTCTAACTGTTCAAAATTCCTGTACCTCATATGGCTATTATAAAGATTAATGAAATAATGCATGCAGAAAAGTTGGCATGTACTTCCCTATTTGGATTGTTACTATGATTATAATTGCATTATTTAAAAACTGGAGAAAGCAGAGAGAATCAGACAGACTTAAATTTAAATGTTTGCCAGCTATGTGACCTAGGATATTAACTTCATTGAATCTCCTTTAAATCTCCTTTAAAAAATTGCATCTACAATTCATATTAGATACAACTTTATAGTTTTAAAATGATATAGACATATATTAATCTATTCTCACATTGCAATTAAGAAATACCAGAGACTGAGTAATTCATAAAAAAAAAGTGTTAATTGGCTCATGGTTCCACAGGCTATACAGGAAGCATAATGCTGGCATCTGCTCGGCTACTGGGGAGGCCTCAGGAAACATACAATCATGGCTGAAAGCAAAGTGGGAGAAGGCATGTCTTACATGGCAGGAGCAGGAGTAAGAGAGAGAGAGGGGAGGTGCTATACACTTTTAAACAACCAAATCTCATGAGCACTCACTCGCTATTATGAGAACAGCACCGAGGGGATGGTGCTAACCCATTTATAAGAAACTGTCTCCAAAATCCAATCATCTCCCACCAGGCCCGATCTCTAATACTGGGGTTTACAATTCAACATTTGTATGAGATTTGGGTGGAGACACAGATCCAAACCATAACAGGACATTACAACTAGCATGAAAGCTGGTAGATAGCAGACACACACAAAAAACATAATAAATAAATTTAAAGATTTTTTTTTTTGTTTTCCTCTCATGCAAAAGGCCAATCTTCTATTTTTATTTTCATTGATTTAACTTCTTATAAACACAATAGATTCTGTCTGAATTTTATTAGAAGTTGCTTATTTCCTCATAATAGGTATATATTTCTCAGTGTTAACTCTGGCTGGAGATCCTTCAGTAGATTAGTGTTAGGGTTCTAATTTTTCTAAAATCAACAATATATAAACAGAAATGTTGATATATGAGATACACAATTATACTACTCCAAAAAACGCTTTCAAAATATAGCTGCTTTGATTATATAATGTGTGGCTCAAAAGTCCTTAAAAGTCCACAAATTTTTGTCTCCTCTTCTCAAAATTAAAAAAAAAATTCATCCTATTAGCTCATTGCCAATACATTTCAAAAATTTTTGAATTTAAAGAGCATGAAATATTGTAAAAAGCAAAGTTCCACGTTCCAATTCTGTTCTTGGTGATTTAGATATACAACGCTGATATTTTTCACCAATTCTGAAAGAATAGACAAGTATGGAGTATTCAGAAAAGTGAAGAAAAGAGAAATAGAAACTTCACTTATTTATTAAGCTTTATTAAACTTCACTAATTTTACTAATGTGTTATTGTTTTTATGATATATACATTTTTGGTTATCACATTACATCTACCAGATATAATAACACACTTATCTTTATGATTTCAAATATAACTAAGAATTCAGAGTGTCTTAACTAATAGGCTGTATGTGTCTTCCCTCAGTGGAATCAATGTTTTGAGGGGATTAAATAGAATAGTTTTAACCACTTCTGAGGGCATGTGAATATTTGATCCTTAGACCTCCTTCCTAGACAGGCTAGAGGAGACTTTTCTCGCTTTCTCTCATTGAGTTTATTTGTTAAATTTAGGTCAATTGGCAGAAATGGAAAAGAACACCAAGTATTTTCTCCATCAGGACTACATTCTGCAGCATCTCTTCTCCTCAAATCTCATTTGTTACAGTTGGAAAAAAAACAATTTTGATTAATGACCTTATTTGAAGAAAAATGAGTTTGATTAATCAACTTTTTCCTGTGGAGTGTCAGCTTTGGAGCAAGTCCCCTTGATGGCAGTTTATAGGTATTTATGATCTCTAAGTACCTGCTAAACTTCTCAAATACACACTGACTATAAGTTTGCCGTGATTCATTGATTTAAGAGTGTTTTACATAGTTTTACAGAGGAACAATTTAATACAAAATGTTGTGAGTAATATTGCCTTTCTCACAAGTCATAGCTTTTATAAAGTGGAACCTCAGCCTGTTTCTCCTATGCATATTGACTATTAGTATGAATGCAACTGGATCCAGCTAAAAGGTCCTATTTAGTGTTTTATTGCAAGTTCCCCTCCTCTTACTATTTCAAGTTATTAACTTTGTGTTTAGATTTCAACTACCAGACTATGATGTATCTAGTTGTGGCCAAAACATGGTTGATTAGAAATCCTTGCTCGATCATTAAATACCTTGTATTGTTAAATGTTTCAGTCATTGCTGAAGGAGTTCTATGTGTATATTGAGATAAATCTTCATTGCTCCATCAGGAAGTTTATAATTTTGACTTAGCCTTCATGTCCTGCTTGTAAGAGTTTCAAGGTCATCCAAAGGTGACATTAGTGTCTTCCCATGTCTTTCTGGGGCACAACTGTGCCTACATACCTGTCTCTCTAGACTCCCAGGTGTATGTCAGAGCTTTGCAAAGCCCTATATGAACAACTCATTTGCCATTTTTTAAAATGGTTTTTGGTCACCTCTTGTTAGTCCTAACTATTACCACAGCTACAGGCAACTGAAATATTAACAAATTGCTGCTGATTGTTTTTTGACAAACATCCAAGGAATAAGATTGAAGAAAGAATAAGGCTGTTTGGACAGAGCAGGCTCTATTTCAGAACAATGGAGTTTTCCAGAGAATTCGCATAGAAGTTAAATAAAGATAAGTCTCTGGGGATGGGACTTTTAGTTCTAAACATGCCTTGCCCACTTTTAAAAAGCATTTAAAACACTTTTAAATCTATATGAAATCTATCCTGCCCCTCCAGTGGTTGCCAGGTTACTGGTTTCCACAGCTACTGCGGTTGCAAAGCTGTTGGTTTTCAAAGATACTGCTAATCTTCAGCGATGGGAATGGGGAAAGGGAAAATTAAAACACCACACAGTTTTCTGTTTTTACCAAGATTCAGCTGTTTTTCTTGAATAAATGCTCCTTGGATTGTTGCAAACCTTCATTCAATTTCCAAAGTACTAAGAGAGTTGATTTTTTACAATTTTTGTCATTCATCATTTGTTCTTTAGAGGAGTGAATTTTGGGGATCCTTACATTGAGGTGAAAGTAAAAAACCTAGCATCTAGGGTAAAGTACTTCCAGAACACTTTTGGTATTCTGCAAGCGTGGGTCATGCTACTGGCCCAGATTCCACACCTGCTAAGGGTAAGCCAGGTGTGGAGTGGCAAGGGGTATGTGAGCAAGTGAGCACAGGGTTTGAGGCTGCAGCTGGACCGGATGTACCACAAGCAGCTTCCACTGTGGGCACCAGCAGCTGGAGAAGGGGAACATGATGGTTCCCAAAAGCTCGAAGATGCCAGGAACCGCAGCGTCCCAAAGATGATGTTACAGTGTCACAGCCCTGTCTCAGGGAGCCCCAAGGTCTGGGCTCCCAAAAGACCCATGACTCTTCTCTCCTTCTAGTCACCTGTAACATGGTAAGTGGTTTCAACCTTATTTGTTTTATAGCTCTTTCAGTCCCACCATTTAGCAGGACCCGAGTTCTTGTTCCATGACCAGGAACAATGAGGTAGATGGCCAGCTGGAGGGTAAGGAAGGCAGAGAGGAGATTCACTGAATGACAAAACAGCTCTCAGGAGACCTGCAGTGGGTAGCTTCTTTCCGCAGGCAGGTTGTCCCAACAAGTGCCCAGCTCTCAGTGCAGAGGAGACCTGAAGTTGGGTAGCTCCTTTCTGCAGGCAAGTCATCCTGATGAGTGTAGAAAAGACCTGAAGTGGGTAGCTCCTATCTGCAGGCAGGTCATCCAACAAGTGTCTGAGTCTGGCTGAATCTGGGGTTTTTATGCGCTCAGAAGGGAGGAAGTGCATGCTGAGTGCTCCATGGGCAGCCATGGGTGGGCCTGGAAAAAGCACCATAAGTTCTTACTCTGAGTCACAGACTCCACCCAGAACTGGCAGCCTGATCCGGAGGCTTCAGGCCATCCCTGTCTTGAAGGTGGGCTTCACTGGGGACCTGCTCCTTCCTGCCTAGGAACCTGTCTGCCTCCTGCCACCAACAACATACCATCCATGGTGCCCAGGCTGTTTGCACCGAGGGGCTCCTGCAGGAGCATGCCAAGCTGCCCTCAGCAACCCTGGTCTCCCTCCCACACTTGCCGGTGTCCAAAGTCTAGAGGGGGCCAAGGTAGCAGGGGTCTGGTGTGTCAGCATTGCCCTGAGGGCACACACACCTGACCAGGTTACAACAGTTCTGATTCAGCCACAACTTTGCTCCAAAATCAGAGTGGGCACCAGGAGCAGAGAGAAGCCAGGAAGTGGAAGCAAGCACTTCTGAGCCTAATGAGACAGGGGATTTCTGGGCCCCAGGGAGCTCATGGATGGCAAGGTCCAGAGCTCTGGCTGGGTGGCTGCAGCTGCACCCAGGAGCACAGGGCTCCTACCTGCTAGTTCAGTAAGGGGTGGTTCTCCTGCCTACTCCTAACTCCCTTTGGCTCCATGGAGCATGCAGCCCTGGCCACACCTCCCCTGCTGCAGCTAGCATCCCCACAGCAGCTGCTCTAGATAGGCCACCACCACCATCATTAGTGGTCATAAAACTTAAGGCATGATTGTGGTCGTAACAATCATCTTCTCCAACTACACATTTTACAGGTAAGAACGTGATGGGTTACATGATTCTATCCAAATCACAACATAGGAAATGCCAGTGCCAAGTTATTCTTCTTCTCTATCTCTCATCCCAATTTCAAAATCAGTTTGTTAATTAGCATCTACCAAATACTAGTCATATCTTAAATTAATCACCCTGGAATGCTTAGAAGGTAAATATGTGTCTTAGTCCATTTTGTGTTGCTATGACAAAATGCCACAGACTGGATAATTTATAAATCAGTAGAATTTTTTTTTTCTTCAGTTCTGGAGGTTGGGAAGTCCAAGATCAAGGCACTGGCATTTGGTGTCTGTTGAGGGACCTTTTGCTGCATCCTCACACAGCAGAAGGGACAAACACTGTGGCTGTGTCCTCACATGATGTAAGGAGGAAGGGCAAAAAGAGCCTAGGTTAGTTCCCTTCAGCCCTTTCATAAGTATGACTTCATCCAGCAGAGCAGAGCCCTCATGGCCTAATTACTTCCCATAGGGCCCCACCCCTTAATACCACCACAATGGGGATTATGTTTCAACATATAAATTTTGGGGAACACTCAGATCATAGCAATATAACTAGAAAAATGGCTTTTTTTTGCTTATAAATTTATAAAATAAAAAATAATTAGGACTCATATGCCTAAAATAGTAGAAACACGATTAATATGTTCAAAAATGATAAATATATAAGAACTTGATTATTTATATTTGTGGTTTTCAAATGATTGGCATAATTAACATAGTCATAATGAGGCACTTATGTCAAGCTCATGAATCTGGGCTCTTAAAGAGTCCTTTCAATCTAACTCATGACAACCATCTTCGCTGAAGCACCTATAGTCTTTCCCAAATTCTTTAGCTTGAGTCATGCTTCTATAGCACGTTACTTACGGGTTTCTTGTGGTACATAGCACTTAATAATGTAAGTCATCTTCTTATCTATCTGCCTTTTTCACTAGACTGTGCTCCCCTCTGAAAACAGAGATTGTATTCTAAAGATCTAAAGAAGATACATAGCATTTATTTAACAATTGTTTATTGAATAGATGAATAAAACGATGCTTACATTTACCTTCTGCTTGCTTGGGCAAATAGAGACTTGGACGTAATCCTGTAAACTTCATCTTGGAGGTGAATGTGGGTGGATTTACATCAATGGATTGTGTCTATTGACATTTAGGGAAAAGGTTGAATTCAGCTACTTGAAGTAAAGATATAACTTAAAATAAATCCACTGGTAAATTGTGTTGTTAGATAAGCACAAGTACCAAAACTATTCCTGCTAGAGCCTAGGAATGAATAAACCTTCTCTTCTATCAGGTAACTTAATTCCCACATATGCAGAGTGAGCCAGGAATAGGTGATATGGATTAAGAATGTCCTTCTTCCATGTCCTATCCTTGTCCTGCTGTGCCTTGAGAGCTCTCGGGCCATTTGCTTTTATACAAAGGATAAATAATAGGCATTCTAAGAGGATGATAAGTGATATGTGGTTACCTTTGCCTATTATTTTTAAATTTGGTGTTATCAACAGTGTACACAAAGTCTTCCTTAATGGTAGAAATAAGGCCAATAGATTTCACTGTTGTAAATTATCCACTGTGGAGATATTTCTATTCGTATTTATAATTTACCATAATAAAAGCAGAATCTCCCCAAGTGACAAAAGCAGACATAAAATATATAAAGTTAGATTTCACAGATATTGTACATACAAAGAAATGAGGAGGTTAAAAAGAAGGCATGCCTTATCAAGAATATAATTATTCACCCAATTAATGAGTGAACCCCCATTTTCAAACTTCAGGATGAGTTTTAAATATAATATTTTCATTTCTATGACAAGAATAGTCTTATAAGAAATAAAGTTTCTTGTGAAAAATCCTTGAGGACTGTACATTTATAAAGTTAAATCATATTATACTATCTACATGGTCCATCCATTATTTTAAGAAAATGCCAGATTTCCCATTTTGAGCTCTAGCCTGCCTCATTAAAATTATATAGTTATGAATTATTTGATATTGCTTTGGGAGCATCCCAAAGCATCCCATTCTTGCTATTAAATACTTAGCATCCCATTCTTGCTATTAAATACTATCAAGTTTTTATTATTATTATTTTTATTATTAGCATCCTGTCTTCAGTCACTCACTTGTTTTTACTTTAACTTTAATGTTATCTAATAACTATAACAGTCCATGGGGGAAAAGTAAGTCCCCACAATATTCTCTATTGCTATCTTTCTGCCCAGTTAGATGAAAAAAAAAAAGTGTCTATTGCTTTGCACTTAGTCAAAATAACTCCACTCTTCCCATCTCAGAGGCCCTAGAATCTATCTTTCGGCAGACATGTTTCCTGAGAAAGGTAAGGATACTTGCACATATGTTGATGGCCAATGCTAGTGTTACAGCAGGTAGTCAAGCAGACATGAGTAGGGCAGGAGAGGGCCCTCACCCACCAGGAATGTCAGGCAACTATCAGGTGATAGGCAGTTATTAGACTGTCTCAAATAATAATTGGTTGCAGCCAGTGCCAGAGAAAGACAGTCTGTCAATAAACAGCAACACCTGAAACTAGTGATCAGCAGCTTCCCGATAAGGTCTCAGGAGTTGGGCAAGTGGGCTCAAGCATGCATATTAAGAGGCAAAATGATAGAGTTTAGCAGTATATGATTTCCTAGGGACATTCAACTGGTAAAGGGAGAATATCTTGAGTATGTGTAAAATTTCCATAAACACGCTGCACATACTCCCCTCCCAAGTGCTGGCAGGCCACTGTGCATGCAGACAGCCCACCCCTGGGGAGAATCAGGGGAGAAGGAACACAACACCCTGGAAGCATGCCAATGTCTAAAACCCCAAGTCAAAGGTCAAACTACACACTTGAACTCTCAAGTCACCCACTTGGCCCTATTTTAAGTGTACTTTACTTTCTTTCATGCCTGATCTGAAGCTTTTTAATGAACTTTCACTTCTGCTCTGAAACTTGCCTGAGTCTCTCCTTCTGCCTTGTGCCCCTCAGTTGAGTTCTTTCTTCTAAGGAGGCAAGAATTGAGCTTGCTGCAGACCTATATGGATTTGCTGCTGGTAACATATGTTGGTGCTGCATGACTCAGATACATCCTGCTGCCACTAGCTTGGGAAAATATAAAATCAGATTATTCTCTTTGATTTGTTATGTGTGTTGTACTATGAACATGGAATTCCAATTAGAGAACGTCTATTCCTAATTTCTTTTAGTGCCTTGATTATGTTTTGTTTTTTTGTTGTTGTTTATTTGTTTTGAGACAGGGTCTCACTATGTCACCCAGGCTGGAGTGCATTGGCATGATCTTGGCTCACTGCAACCTCCACCTCCCAAGTTTAAGCAATTCTCCCGTCTCAGCCTCCTGACTAGCTGGCACTACAGCCACATGTCACTATGTCCAGCTGATTTTTATATTTTCCGGTAGAAACTGAGTTTCATCATGTTGGCCAGGCTGGTCTCAAACTTCTGACCTGAAGTGATCCACCCATCTCGGCCTCCCAAAGTGCTGAGATTACAGGTGTGAGCCACTGCACCCAGCCAGTGCCTTGTTTTATTTCATAGGTGTGCTATATTGTATTTTGATTCCTTCTTAAACTAATCTTTTTCTTACACTTTCTCCCAAATATATCTCTGAACATCAATGAATACAAAGTGTTATCTGACAAACCATTATCTGGAGAAAGTTGTAGCCAAATACAATGTGGTTAGAAGCATGAAATGACAAATTAGGAAATATCAAATTAAAATTTCATCCAAATTTCCTGTGCTGCTCTGATGTTTTCATTATTTCACGGATAAAATAGCTAAATATTTCTTTCCTAATTTTTCACATAATATCACCTGTGGCTGAGATCACCCAGACTATAATTGGTTTCTCAAGAAGAACAATTTTCATTAGACAACATGGAGAGGCAGGAGAGGGAGGGAAGGAGAAGAAAGAAAAAGAGAGAGGCAGGGAGTTATATTAATCCGTTTTCACACTGCTGATAAAGACACACTCGAGACTGGCAATTTGCAAAAGAAAGAGGTTTTATTGGACTTACAGTTCCACGTGGCTGGGGAAGCCTTACATGCATGGTGGAAGGCAAGGAGGAGCAAGTCACATTTTACGTGGGTGGCAGCAGACAAACAGAGAGAACTTGTGCAGGGGAACTCCTCCTTTTGAAACCATCAGATCTTGTGAGATTTATTCACTATCATGAGAAGAGCACAGAAAAGACTTGCCCCCATGATTCACTTACTTCCCACTGGGTCCCTCCCACAACACATGAGAATTCAAGATGAGATTTGGGAGGGGACACAGCCAAACCATATCAGGGGGGAACTGAGAAGGAAGGGAAGGAAGGAAGTTAGGGAGCAAAGTTGTAGAAAGCTATAATAGTAGGGAGGAATGTGCTAAGTTAATTGTAGAGCAGCAAATTTTATTTATTTTTAATGCCAGTATTGTCTCAAAGTGGAAGGTGGAACAAAAATTTACCCTTCCAGAATTGCAAGTTTTGAAAGACTAAAAAGTTGGGAAGACTTGTTAGTCCTAGTGCATATTTTTTCATATACCTTTAAATACTTTTATGGTATGAGCACAACCCTGCTCCCCACATTACCATCACCACCGTAGTGACTATCTCTGAGAAACTCCTGAAGAATTGAGGCACTTGGAAACAAAAATACAGTCCAGTGTTGGTGCTACTTGAGGATTACATTTTGCGTGTACCTGTGAGCCTGAGGTCAAAATTAATTTAACATTTGGATGCAGAAGAACAGTAATTAGCTCAGCCTCTCCTTTTATTACCTGTGTATGTATGGGTGTGTGTGGTATGTATACATTTGTGTTTCAGAGAAAGAGAAGGAGAGAGAGAGATTGCTGTTTTTGAGTGCTTGAAATATTGTAATTTTATACATTTGCCTGCCAGTAGAAAAAGCAATAAGAAGAAAATGTACAAATTTAGGGGAAAAAATGGAATGGCCTTATTCAGATAAAAGACATCTGTGGAAATTTGGGTTGCCAGAAAAAGCTTTTTTCAAAATACAAAGATTTTTGTAGTCTTTGAATTTTTACCAAAAAAAAATCCCTTATTTCCCCTTGCATTTTACTGAGACCTAAGTATAACATTTATACAACTTAACCAGAATAATTTATCTTTCTATTTCTGTTATAGCTTAGCGTCTTTAACAAAGTCTGTTTTTCCCCCTTGTGTCACCTCTGCACTGATGACTCTCATTTAAACAAGAACATACCTGATTAAGGAGCAGATGGCTTGTCCCTGGGTGGTTGGTTTATTTTTACATAACTATCATATTACAGAAAAGAAACTAAATTTGCTAATGAGATAACTGTACTTTAGTTAAATAAGTCTTTGATCTGGTCTTTTCCACTTCTTACAAAGGAAAATATCATATTGCATGTACAAAAACAAAATGCTGCCATCACCAAAAGCAGCTGGGGGTTATAGGAGAGCGTTCTGTGCTTAAACTCAGAAATCCTTACCAGCCTATTAACCTTGAGTAGGTCCCCTAACTGCTCCTGCTCTCAGGTTCCTAATTAGTGACACACATGAATTTGCTAATACTAACCTCTTAGGGTTGCTATGGTAGGTGGGCTATACTGGGCTACTATTGCTGAAACCACCTTTGCAAAAATTATAGCTGAGAAAATTATGACAGTGAAAGAGAGCTAACCTAACTGACTCCATCTTGCTTCTAACCTCCAAGTTGTCCTTGTTCCCTCCTGGGTGTAGGCTGAACTAACTTTGGGAAGAACTTAGTTTATAGTTTAACTGTGAAACAAAGATGATAACAGCCCTTTCCCAAAACAAATCCCCTTCCTGCCTGGGGACTAGACTGGCTTTGCAGGACTAACAAATTAGCCACGGGATTAGAAATTATGGTTTAGGAGTCATGCAGCTGGAGGATGCAAGATTCTGAATTTCCCCAAATTGCTCCTAGGATAATAATATAACTATTGTAAAATCTAAGATCAGTGCTTGAGATATTTTTGAGACCTTGTACTCAGTGGATCAGCTGGCACCACTCAGCTCAATAAACTGGCTCATCTGGTCTTGTGGCCTCCACCCAGGAACTGACTCAGCAGCTTCGACTCCCTATGATTTCATCTCCAACCCAACAATCAGCACTCCCCACTTTTCAAAACTCTACCCACTAAATTATCCTTAAAACTCTGATTCCCAAGTTTTTTGGAAGACTTATTTGAGTAATAATAAAACTCCAGTATCCTGTACAGCCAGCTCTGCATGAATTAAACTCTTTCTCTATTACAATTACCCTGTCTTCATAAAGTGGCTCTGTCTAGGCAGTGGGCAAGGTGAACCCACTGGGCAGCTACCTTGCCATGGAAATATTTAATAATATTATAGTAGTATAATATTATAAGTGTCTTGGTTTGAGAGAATGATTTTAGCTTGGTCCTAAGAAATTGATGCATGTTCTTGTCCAAAGGAAGTAGAAACTCCCTATCCTACTGACCTCAGTAAATGCAGGGAGAAAAATTGCATTAAGTAACCCAATTTTAGGATCCATTAATTACTTCATTTGGAAATCTAGGGAGTGGTAATTTTGCAGAATTGTATTTATCTCTAAATTTATTAATCAGCTTGTCTTTTGGAGAAAATAGTGTAGGAATAAATGGCTTCCAAATGAAGAGAAAACAAAAACACTCAAGATTTCAGGGATATAAGGTGAATAAATACATAAGCAAAGACAAAGAACTATTTATGATTTGTAATTTGTCTCACAAAACTAAAGGCATACTGTCCCACAGCAAAATAAAAAATGCAAAAGTAAGACAGATACTTTGAGCCTAAATAAACTGTATAAAACATAGATCCAACCTTTAGAAAATTTAAAAGTTCATTGTAGGATAGCAAGGTGACAAAAACCAAATACTTACTGCTTTATGAAAATACATTTAATAATGGAATGTCTAATAATTGAAATATAAGCTTACATAACAAAAAGGAAGTTTTATTACCAGAAAGCTAAGAAATATTTTTAATTCTCTAATTGTGTTACCTGAAGATATTGCTTCCTTTGGGTTCAAATTACTGGTAAGAGTTGAGAATTAGATTGGCATTTCAGAAAGGAGGCTGCTATCAGTGCAAGGGAAAAGGGCCAGATACCACCTCCTACTCCAATTATTGGCTTAAAGACCAGAGAACTTGAGCTAGGCATCTCCTCTGCATTCAATCTCACACCCACCCTTCCTTTAATACTGAAATCGTATTAGCCCATCCTCATGCCACTAATAAAGACATACCTGAGACTGGGTAATTTATAAAGGAAAGAGGTTTAACTAATTCACAGTTCCACATGGCTGAGGAGGCCTCACAATCATGGTGGAAGAAGAAGGAAGAGCAAAGGAACATGTTACATGGTGGCAGGCAAGAGAGCACGTGAAGGAGAACGCCTCTTTATCAAACCATCAAATCTCATGAGACTTATTCACTATCATGACAGCAGCATGGGAAAATCTGCCCCCATGATTCAATAACCTCCCACTAGGTCTCTTCCACAATACGTGGGGATTATTACAATTCAAGATGAGATTTGGGTGGGGACACACAGCCAAACCATATCAGAAATCATAAAACATCTGTGCTTGAATATGCGCAGTATCTAAGGCTAGGACTGAGGAAAGAGGCTTTTTGCCCTGTTACTACAGCAAGAGTATAGAAGGCCTTGTTCAGTTGTTGACCTGATATAATTGTCTCATCAGCCTACTTAAAGTATCACTCCATACTACCTTACAGCAGAGAACTATAAAGAGGAACAGGAAACAGATTCCTAGATAGAAGTCTCATGTAGTGAGCAAGCTTTAGACCTCTGTTCTTGGAAAGAATGTTGGAAAAGTGGTACCTGCAAGAGTCAGACCCAGAACAAGGCCTGAGTCTTGCCTCAGTTGAAGCACCCAGGTACTACTGCTACTAATAGCTCAGAATCATCATTAGACATTTGATTGTATGTGGCCAATGAAAAGTGGGTTCCAGTGCTGAACTTACAATTAGTAAAGAGTGTGTACTTTATGGAAGCCAAAAGAATAGTAATTGATCTCTAAGATTGAATATGTTCACTCATCACTGCCAGGACTATGTACATATTTAGGGTAAAGTGCTTAATAAGTAAATTTAACATCAGAACAGTAATTTCTAGAGCCTCAATCACCCTTTAGGCACAATGACATTTTGGGGGAACAACTTTACAATAAATAGGAAAATTATCACATAGGTTAAGTCACTGTCCTATATACACAATATTTTTAACCAACACGAGGGCTAATATTTCATAATTTGTTTAAGTATTCAAATGTACTGGTAGAGCTTTATAAGTAAATTATTGGGAAATTTTAAAAAATTGCAATAGACAAATTGTTGTTATTGATAAAATTAAATATTTGGGGATATCAAATAACTTAAAACATGTGCATTTTATTGATTTAAAGCTTATGTAGGAAGATTAGCTATTGACTGTATTTTTCTTAAACACTAAAAGGTTTCTAAGGTAAGAAGAAAATGCTTCAAAATATAATTTGGATTTTGCTGAACACAAAGCTTTTAAGAAATGTGTTTGAAGACTAATGAATCCTAGAACTTTCTCCACTCTTTGAAAGAAATAGTTGAGTCAATGCTAACAGCAGGCAATTCCTTCAAAAAGCACTATGCAGATAAATGTTAGAGTCTTTGAAATAATGATGTTAAATTACAAAATGATATCTTGTCCTTATAATCTGTCATCATAGCTTTCCCCTTTAAGACAAGAGAAGGCATTTGAGTGTGCAAAACAGGGAGATAAGAGACAAGGTAACTTGCTGTCATCCATCTGCAGAGATTTATGCTGGCAGAGGGAAGTGGAGCTTGGGAGAACCAGCACAGAGGTAGGCATGCATCACTGACTGAGACTGATTCTTGGGTAAAATGGAAAACGATCAACAGACTAGATAGCAAGATCTTATTGACAGAGATATTTCTGAATGTATGAAACTATTCTTGCACTTTTTAGACTTGAATTTCTTCACTGTACACAGCTCTAAAGCCAAAATGCTGCATCCTATTCAAGATTTATTCTATGTGATTTAAATAGTGTTGTGGAAAGAGTGCCTTTATGGATTTATGTATAATATTTTGATAGCTGTACAATTATTTGTGACTTATGAGAATACACTTTTAAAGTAGTCCAGAAAGTCACTCTTTTTTTTTGGAATAACTTATATGTACCCTGTTTCCTTAGTTAATTGTAATGTTGGTCCACTGCAGTAATAAAATAGTTATATATTGAGTATCTCGGATGGACCACTCTGCACTGTTATAACTGTTTATAACTTTGTAATGCTTTCATAAATGTGATTCATTACACTAATAAACATGCAAGACAACTGCAGCATCTCACTGCTTCTTTGCCCAAGTTGCTTTGGCCTTGATACCCAGAAATGACTTTCATTTCCACCTTGAACAGAACCACAGGAAATGTATGATTTGGCTTCCTAGAAATTTTAATTTATATTTTCCAATAATATCTAATAAAAATGTATATTATGATAGAGTGACTTAAGATTGATTATAATTAAAGAAAAATATCTCTCATGGGAGAACATAGAAAGTATAAAAGAATGAGAAAACAGAACCCATACTAAAAAGTTTTCTTAAAAAAGATAATTGTTTTGGCTAAGGGCAAAAAGTCTGATGGTAAATTATATGTTTTTTAATAAATAAATGAATTTGTGGGGAAGAAGGGTAGCAGAGGAAGAGGATGAGCATTTTTACTCTATGTATAACAGATATAACTAGAAGAAAGGAATTCAAATAATAGCATAGCTTTTAGGTGAGCAACAGCAGGAGGGCACAATTTCTGCTTTCAGTGTTTATGATGACTTGTCCCGTTAGAAACATAACAGACATTCTGCCAATATTTTGTGATGATCTGGAAAAGTAGGCAAGAGTTCCATTAGTAAAAAATTACCTAGCAATGTTGTTTTGTTTTGTTTCCTGCAACAGGGAATAACTGAATGGTCTATATCCGGCTTCTATTTTGTCATTCCCACCTTTGACAATACTACTATGCTACAGGCACTTATGTCTTCATTTGGTGCTAACCAGTTCCCAGAATGGATGTGAAAAAGGAAGGTAAGACATTGGAATCCTCATCCTCATCCAGAAATACAATTAACTTACAATCTCTTGTCTTAGCCCTAGGCAATTATGTGACTACTGAGCTATGGCCTTACTCCAGGCCCCACCTGACATGTGGTGTGTCAAGTTCATATGATGGTGTGGGATGGAGTCACACTGGTTTCTTTAATTATTCTGAAGTCTAGTCAACCTCCTAATTCAGGGTTTAAACCATACTTATTACACTCATAGTTACCAGCTGGGGTCCTTTCTAGCCATATGCACTACCATAAATACTTGTTTTATCTGTGAAATAAGAGTGATAAAACTTGTATTGCAGAGTTGTTCTGAGAACCAAATTAACTTTTATGAGATAAGATATATAAAACTGGAAAGTAGCAGATACTGTAATCATAGGATCTTTCCTTCTTATGCCTCCAAGCATCATCACTGACTGTCAGCTCTGATGACATGCCTTTAGCAGTAAAACTGACTTGACGTGGATGTTGACAATAACTGATCTTAGAACTTAGATATTTGGTCATTTGGTTATGATTATAGTTTGGTTACTCCTTCTGGGTTTTGGTCTAGGTGTTCTGAATGTTTTCAATCACATCCCTATAATTCTTCCACTTAGAAATGTGCATGTAATACAGATAAATCAGGCTATGCTAAGACCACATTATTCTCTAATTATAAGAACATGTATAAAGTTCTGAGTCCAATTAGCATGTCAAAAGATGTATAAAATCTACTTTACACAAAGTACTGAAGTAAGTTCTCCAGGCTGAAGAATAATAATAGCATTATATTATGGAATTTCACCATATGTAGTTGTAAATATATCACAAAAATACAGAATGAGGTACTAAATGAAATTATAGCATTGAGAGATTTTTACATTTTGTGTAAAGTTGCATTACATTATTTCAAGACAGACTTTTATAATTTAAGCATATATATTCTAGTCTCTAGGGCAACCATTAAAAACTGGATAAACAAAGAGGTATAGGTAGAAATGAAAAAAGTATTTTAAATGAAATACTAAAAAATGCATGATTGCTACAAAAGAGAGAAAAAAATAAGAATCTCAGGGAAAGCAGTAGCAACAAAGGGAATACATAAAAACAAATAGACAGGGCTGGGCTCACTTACTCATGCCTTGTAGTCTCAGCACTTCGGGAGGCTGAGGCAGGAGGATCACTTGAGGCCAGGAGTATAAGACCGCCCTGGGCAACATAGCAAGACCCTGTCCCTGAAAAAATTAAAACACAAATAGCCAGATGGTAGATTTAAACCAAAAAATATCAACATTTAACATTAAATGTAAATGAGCTAAGAACTCCAATTAGAAGAAATTTTCAGAGTGAATTATTAGAAATAAACAAACAAAAGAGACCCAACTATATTGTTCTTAAAAGAGACACATTTCAAATATAAAGATACATATAGGAAGATACAGATAGCCTGGAATAAGTATGGAATAAGTATGGATACAGTATGGAATAAGATACACTATGGTAAACAAAAATCATAATAAAGTTAGTTTGGCTATGTGTCAGACAAAGTAAATCTCGGAACAAGAAATAGCATCAGGGACAGAGAATAACTTAAATTTGTAAAGCACCAATTAATCAAAGAATCATGAAAAATCCCAAGTTTACATGAATCTAATTACAGAATTCTTAAAAATATAAAGCAGAAATTGACAGCATTAAACATAAAAACAGACATATCCACACCCATATTTGAATATAAATACCCTCCTTTTGTTGATTGATAGAATAGATAGACAAAAACCAAGTAAAGATGTAGAAAATCTAAACTATAGTATCAACCAACTTGACCAAATAGAAATTTATAGAACACTATACTTAACAGCTGCAGAGGATGTATTATTTTCAAGTGCGTATGTAACATTATAGACATTATACCAGGTCACACATCTTAATACAGTTCAAAGAACTGAAATTATCATTTTGTGCATATTGTATCTGAGGTAAACACAAAATTAGAAATCAAAAACAAAAAAATGACAAAATTCTCAATTATTTGTAAATTAAGCAACAGGTATCTACCTAACCCTAGAGTCAAAGAAGAAAGGAGAAATGAGAAGACATTTTGAAATGAATAAAAATAAAAGCACAGCATAAAATTTGTGAGATGTAATTATGGTGAAGCTTAAAGGATATTTCAAACCTTTAGAAGTTTATAATGGAAAAGAAATTTCTATAATTAGTGATCTAAGCTAGAGATTGTCATATTTTTTCTTAAGGAGTCTGGCAAAAAATATTTTAGATTTATGGACAATGGTCTCTACAGCAACTATTGAACTCTGCCATTGTGACACAAAAGCAGCCATAAATACTACATAAATGAATGAGTGTAGCTATGTTCCAATAAAACCTCATTCTTAAAAACAGATATCTGGCCTGTGGGCTGTAGTTTGTGGTTGATGATCTAAGCATTCACCTAAAAATGTTAGCAGAACAAAGAGCAAAATAAACCCACAGTAAGTAGAGAAAAACAAATAAACATAACAGTAGAAGACAGACAATAATTGATAAAATTGACAAAGTCATAATTTGTTTCTTTAGAATGCTTAATGTAAGTGATAAACTTAGCAAAAATAATAGAAAAAAGTATAAATTCTTAATATTAAGAATGAAAATGGGCTATCACTACAGATCCAATAGGCACTAAAAAAAATATTAGAAATTACTTTACTGAAACAAATTAGTAATGTAGATAAAATGGAAAAAGGTACTGAACAAAAATAATTTATTAAAATAAGTAGAAAATATGTAGAAACTAAATAAATTCCAAAGCCTTCTCAAAAAGATGAAAATAGGCACAGATGGTTTCCTCCATGAATACTACTAAACATACAAAGAGGAACTAATGTTAATATTACACAAACTTTTTCAGAAAATAGAAGATGGAGAGAAAGCTCATTTTATTTCATTAGGTTGGATTAACAGCAAAACCAAAGGCTGACAAAGACATTAAAGGAAAAAAATATAGCCCAATATCCCTCATGAAATAGAAAATCCTTGCAAAGACTAAGAAAATCAAGTTCAGCAATATAAAAATTAATAATAATAATAAATCATGGCCAGTGGAGTGTGTCCAGAAAGGCAAACTTAATTTGATACCTAAAATCAACACTGTAATTCATCACATTAATAGAATCAAGAATATAAATAATGTTATTATTCACTAGAAGCAGAAAACGCCTTCTGACAAAATCCAACACCTATTCATGATGACATCACTTAGCTACCTAGTAATAGAAGAAAACTTCCTAAATTTGATAAAAGGCACATATATAAAAGCACTTTTAATGGTGAACTCATGAGTGCTTTTGCCCTAAGACTAAAATCAGAATGAGGCAAAGTATATACACTCATATCTCTTCTATTCACTTTCACACTAGAGATTCTAATGAAGTAAGATAAAATAAGAAATAAAATATATAAAGGTTGGAATATGAGAAATAAAACTTCCAGAAAGCATGATTTCTATGAAGAAACGCTAAAGGAATCTACAAAAATGCTAAATCTAATATAAGAAATAAGTTATATTTCAATATACTAACAAAAAATGCTGAAAATAAAATTAAAAATAAATAGCACAGGAATATGTAAACTACTTAAGAACAAATTTAATAACATGTATAAGAACTCTAATGTACTGTATGGCATTCCTTAGAAAGTTTAAAGAATTAAGTAAAAGGAGAGGATTATCATTCTTACATGTAGAAAGAAGAAAAATTTTAAATAGCATAATCATATCTAATTAAAAAAATAAAATGCTATATCAATTAAAATATCATCAGGGCTTTTCAGCAGAAATTGATAAACTAACATTTTATATGAAAATATGAAGAACCAGGCCAGGCATGGTGGCTCACGCCTGTAATCTCAGCACTTTGGGAGGCCGAAGCAAGCAGATCATGAGGTCAGGAGTTCGAGACCACCTTGGCCAACATGGTGAAACCCTGTCTCTATTAAAAATACAAAAATTAGCCAGGCATGGTGGTGTGTGCCTGTAATCCCAGCTACTCAGGAGGCTGAGGCAGGAGAATTGCTTGAACATGGGACGCAGAGGTTGCAGTAAGCTGAGATCACAACACTGCACGCAAGTCTATGCAACAGAGTACAACTCTGTCTCACAAAAAAAAAAGAAAAAGAAAATATAAAGAACTTAAAATTGTCAAAATTTCCTTGAAAAAAAAGTGGACAATTTTAGAAGTCTTAAAGTTTTACTAAAAATTTGTTTCAAGTGGTATTTAAATAACTTACTATATGTTTTAGTGAATATGGTATTAGCATAAATATAAACAAATGGAGGAATACAGCTTAAAAGAAAGGGCAGAAATGGTCTCAAGCAAATATAATCAAATGATATTCGATGAATAATTCAAAGCAATTTAAAGGGCAAAGGAAGTCAATTCAACAGGTGGTGCTGTAATCATACTTCACACCATATATAAATTTTAGTTTAAAATAGAATGCAGATTAAATATAAAATTCAAAAAGTATGGAGTTCCTAGACAATAACATATTAAAATATTTTTGGAACTCTTATGTAAATAGACAAAGATTTCTTAACAAATTTCCAAAAATACTTGTGTGGTTTTTTTTTTTTGTTTGTTTGTTTGTTTGTTTGTTTCAGACAGTCTCACTCTGTCACCCAGGCTGGAGTGCAGTGGTGCAATCTCGTCTCACTGCAACCTCCAACTGCCGGACTCAACCAATTCTCCCACCTTAGCCTCTTGAATAGCTGGGACTACAGGCACAAACCACCATGCCCAGCTAAATTTTGTTTGTGTTTTCTGAGGTAGGGATGGGGTTTTGCCATATTGCCCAGGCTAGTCTTGAACCCCTGGCCTCAAGCAATCTGCCTGCCTCAGCCTCCCAAAGTCCTGGGATTATAGGTGTGAGCCACCATCCAGGCCTAAAAATATTAATCTTAAAAGAAAACTCAATTAATAATTTGGGCTTCATCAAAATTAAAAACTTCAGCTACTCAAGGAGATAAGTGATCCCATTCAAAGGAACCTATTCTAAGAATTTCTTTTCAGGGACTTCCTCCAGTAATGAATGGCTTTGTTTGGCTTATCACAGGGACAAAGATATGACCAGGTGTATTAGTTTGTTCTCACACTGCTAATAAAGACATACCCAAGAGTGGGTAATTTATAAAGCAAAGAGTTTTAATTAACTCACAGTTCCACATGGCTGAGGAGACCTCACTATGATGGCAGAAGGAGAATGAAGAGCAAGGGCACATCTTACATGGTGGCAGGCAAGCGAGCTTGTGCAGAGGAACTCCCACTTAAAAAATAATCAGATCTCATGAGACTTATTCACTACTATGAGAACAATATGGGGGATATTGCCCCCATGATTCAATTATCTCCATCTGGCCCCACCCTTGACATGTGGGGATTATTACAATTCAAGGTGAGATTTGGGTGAGGACACAGCCAAACCGTATCATTCCAGCCCTGGCGCCTCCCAAATCTCATGTCATCACAATTCAAAACACAATCATGCCCTTCCAACAGGCCCCCAAAGTTTTAACTCATTTCAGCATTAACACAAATGTCCAAGTTTAAACTCTCATCTGAGACAAGGCAATTCCCTGCCACCTATGAGTCTGTAAAATCAAAAGCAAGTTAGTTACTTCTTAGATACAACGTGGGTACAGTCATTGGGTTAATATACCCATTCCAAATGGGAGAAATTGTCAAAAACAAAGGGGCTAAAGGCCCCATGCAAGTCTGAAATCCAATAGAGCAGCCATTGCCATTAAACCTTAAAGTTCCAAAATGATCTCCTTTGACTCCATGTCCCATATCCAGGTCACACTGATGCAAGAGTGTGTTCCCATGTCTTGGGCAGCCCTGCCTGTGGCTTTGTAGGGTGCAGGGCCCCTCCCAGCTGCCTTCACAGCTGGTGTTTAGCGTCAGCAGCTTTTTCAGGTGCATGGTGCAAGCTGTTGGTGGATCTACCTTTCTGGGGTCCAGAGGATGGTGGCCCTCTTCTCTCAGCTCCACTAGGCAGTGCCCCAATGGGGACTCTATGTGGGGGCTTCAACCCAAATTTCCCTTCTACACTGTCCTAGCAGAGGTTCTCAATGAGGGCCGCACTCGCGCAACAAACTTCTGCTTAGACATCTAGGCGTTTCCATACATCATCTGAAATCCAGGCACTGTTCCCAAACCTCAATTCTTGACTTCTGTTCACCCACAGGCTCAACACTACATAGAAGCTGTGAAAGCTTGGAGCTTGCACTCTCTGAAGCCATGGCCCGAGCTGTACCTTGGCTCCTTTTAGCAACAGCTGGAGTACCCGAGAGGAAAGGCACCAAGTCCCTAGGCTGCACTCAGCATAGGACCCAGTCTAGGAGACCAATTTTTTTCTCCTGGACCTCTGGGCCTGTGTTGGAAAGGCTGCCAAGAAGATCTCTGACATGCCCTGGATACATTTTCCCCATTGTCATCATGATTAACATTTGGCTCCTTGTTAGTTATGCAAATTTCTGCAGCAGGCTTGGATTTCTCTCCAGAAAATTGTTTTTTCTTTCCTAGTGCATCATCAGGCTGCAAATTTTCCATACTTTCATGCTCTGCTTCCTCTTGAATGCTTTGACATTTAGAAATTTCTTCTGCCAGATACCCTAAATCATCTCTCTCAAGTTCAAAATTCCACAAATCTCTACCACCAGACTCTTTGTCAAAACATAGCAAGAGTCACCTTTACTTCAGCTCCCAACAAGTTCCTCATATGCATCTGAGACCATTCCAGACTGGACTTTATTGTCTATATCACTATCAGCATTTTAGTCAAAGCCATTCAACAAGTCTCTAGAAAACTCAAAACTTTCTCACATCTTCCAGTTTTCTTCTGAGCCCTCCAAACTGTTCCAACTTCTGCCTGTAACCCAGTTTCAAAGTCACTTCCACGTTTTCGGGTATCTTTACAGTGGTACCAATTTACTGTATTAATCTGTTTTTTCATGCTGATAATAAAGACATATCTGAGACTGGGTAATTTATGAAGGAAAGCAGTTTAATTGACTCACAGTTCCACATGGCTGGGGAGGCCTCACAGTCATGGCAGAAAGCGAATGAGGAGCAAGGGCACATCTTACATGATGGCAAGCAAGAGAGCTTGTGCAGGGGAACTCCCATTTATAAAACCATCAGCTTTCATGAGACTTATTCACTACCATGAGAACATTGTAGGGGAAATCGACACCATGATTCAATTATCTTCACCTGGCCCTGCCCTTGACACATGGGGATAATTACAATTCAAGGTGAGATTTGGGTGGGGACACAGCCAAACCATATCACCAGGTAATCTATTTAGGAGATAATACTAAGAAACACTGGAAGTAGAATATGGAGAAGATACAAGAGTGTAACAAAATCAAAATTGTTCGTGTTATGAAGAAAACTACAGCTCAATCCCACTGGGGTACACTGGGGTAGAGTTTAAAATGCTCCTTAGAGGTTTCCCAACTGTAGGACAAGAAGGTGATGCTAATTATCCTATGACACTGGCATCCACTGGCTGAAAAGTGTTCCCTAGAGTGTAGACTTCTGGCCCTCTCAGCTGCCGTTGCTTGAGTTGAACATGGCTCCAGCAAAAAAGGCTCTGAGGCAAAGAGGTGTAGGTGTTCTCAATTAGAATATCTTGGCTTCCTGGCTATGACAATTTTCATTCCCACCAACAGTGCTCAGGGCTTTGCTTTTCTTCACAGCCTCACCCACACGTGTTATCTCTCATATTTTTGATAATAGCCTTTCTGATATGATATCATGTTATGGTTTTTATTTGTGTTTCTGTGACAGTGATGTTGAACAACTTTTCACATATATGTTGACTATTTATATGTTTTCTTTGAAAAAAAAATCTCTTCAGGTCCTCTACCTATTTTTAGTAGGGTTATTTTTATTTTTCCTATTGAGTTGTGTGAATTCCTTATATATTTTTGATACTAACTCATCAGATGCATTGTTCACAAATATATTCTCCCATCTCATAGGTTGCCTTTTAATTTTGTTATTTTCTTTGCTATGCAGAAGTTTTAATTATTATGAAAAATAATATGAAATTTCCTTAAAATTTTAAAAATAGAACTACCATGTGACCCAGCAATGCCACTTCTGGTATATATCCAAAGGAAATAAAATTAGTATTATGTTCATTGCAGCATTATTTGCAATAGTCAAGACACGGAAATAACCTAGGTAATCATCAGTGAATGCATGGATTCAAAAAATGCAATATGTATATTTTATATATTAATATGCCTCTTATATTTTACATAATGGATGTTAATATTTTGTATATTTTATGTATTAACATGTCCATTAATATATTTTATATACAAATATAAAATTGAATATTATTCAGCCATATGAAAGAAGGAAATCCTGTCATTTGTGACAACAAGAATGAACCTAGAGGACATTATGCCAAGTGAAATAAGTCAAACACAAAAAGAGACATACTGCATGATTTTGCTTATATTTGGAGCCTAAGAAAGTCAAACTCTTAGAAGCAGACATTAGAACAATGGTGGTCAGAGGCTAGAGGGTAGGGGAAATGAAGATCTGTTTGTCAAAGTGTGTAAAATTTTAGTTCTAAGATAAATAAGTTCTGGAGATTTAGCGTACAGCATCAAATTATGGTGGCTCTAGTTAATAATACTTTATTCATGTCTTCTTGAAATTTTATGAGATAGCAAATATTAAGTGCTCTCAATGTACACTTAAATGGTAACTATGGGTGGGAGCATATATATTAATTTGATTCTGGTAATCATTGCACAATGTTTATATATATATATATTTATATATATATATATATAATCACCATGTTATATACCCTGAATATATATAATTTTTATCTAGCAATTAAATATTTTAAATTTTTGAAAATAAAAAATTCCTTGGCAAGTAGAAGTGAATATGAAGGGGATACAGTCTCAGCACTAACAAAAACTGACACATAAATTTTATATATATATTTTTTGAAACAGGATCTCCTTCTGTCTCCCAGGCTGGAGCACAGTGGCTCAAGGTCAGCTGACTACAACCCTACCTCCCTGGCTCAAGTGATCAGCCCACCTCAGCCTCCCCAGTAGCCGGGATCACAAGGCTGCGTCACCATGTCTACCTAATTTTTGTATTTTTTTGTAGAGGCGTGCTTTTGCCATATTGTCCAGGCTGGTCTCAAACCCCTGAGTTCAAGCGAGCCACCACCTCAGCCTCCCAAAGTGCTAGGATTACAGGTGTGAGCCACTGTGCCCAGCCTGATACATATATTCTTAAAAATATTTTCACACACACATTTCAGGACTGAAATCTGCTGTAATGTATAAAGGAAACTTTAAGATGGGGGCAGATTTCAGAATCCATGGATTTGAGGACCCATGGCCTGAGGTTAAAGAGTCAACTACAGGAGTTATTCTGCATTGTCTGCTTTGTTCCTTCCTTCTCAGATATTCTTCCTGTGCACCCTCCCTTCTCCTAGCTAACTCTTATCCATTCTTCAGAACTCACTCTAAGAAAAACATATCTTCAAAAAGGTCTTCCCTGATCTTTTCTGAGCAGGTCAGGCTCCACTGTAAAAGGCTCACTTTAGCACCTTGTACATGGCCTTCATAACATCCCTCCTAAGTGAAATTAAATTAATAATAGCATAATTTATTATTTAATGTTTGTCTCACACTAAAATATAAGCTCCATAAATGTGGGCACTGTGTACATTTCCCACTGCTGTGTCTTCAATCCATAACACTATCCCCAAAATATAGTAGGCATTCAACAAATATTTGCCCAATTAATGCATTACTAGATTGACTAAAGAACTATAGAATGATTTAGGTTGCCTAAGAATTCGTTTCTTTTATAGCGTACAGAAAATAGGAAACTATTTAAGGAGATCCATTCTAGCTACATGACAGAAACTAGCTCAGGAGAAGATACTATTAAGATTCTTGAGTTTACCATTTGACAAAGAATATTCTAATAAAAAACAGGTGAATAGAGATAAAAACCTGGAGGAACATCTTTTAATATTAACATGAAAAATTATATATACATATATTCAAGGTGTATAACATGATGATTTGATATAAACATTGTGTAATTATTACCAGAATCAAATTAATATATTTGTTTTCCCACCCATAGTTACCATTTGTGTCTAGTGTTTGTCGAGAACACTTTAACAATAACTTTTAATATATCTTAACATCTACTGATGTTAAAATGTACATATAAGGAATGTATCTGAATAAATAAATCCAAACAAGCAAATAACACCAATACAACATAAGGAGAGGGATTTGAAAGATCCTCAGCACACATAAAATATAGCATTCAAAATTTGAAATAAGAACTTTATTCTAAAATTAATTTATTACTTTTGATTATCTTAATAGACTTAAAAAGATGTTTGAAGAAAATTTAATACCCATTCCTGGTTTTTTTTAAAAAAGATGAGAAACAAACTTGTAAAACCAAAAACCATAAAGCTTCTGAAGGATGCAAGAAAATACCTTCGTTATCTTGGTGCAGGCACAGATGTCCTGCATAAGTTACAAAAAGCACCAACCATTAAAGAGAGAAAGTGGTAAATTGGACTTACAAAATAAAAAATAATTACTTATTAAAAGACACTATTAAGAAAATGCAAGGCAAGCCACAGATTTAGAGAAAATATCTGTTAAATACATATCTGACGAAAAACTTGTGTCTAGAATATACAAAGACATTTTGCTACTCAACCTTAAAAACAACAATAATAAAATATGGGCAAAAATTTGAAAAGACAATAAAAAATAGGCATATGCATGGCCATTAAGTATAGAAACTTTTTCGTCATTAGTTTACGAGCTATCAGTCAATGCTAACAGCATTAAATATAGGTGAGGATGTGAAACAATTGGGACTACCATATATTGTTCTCACACTGGATAACTATTTGGCAGTTTCTTTTAAAGTTAAATGTACACTTCAATTCCATTCTTAGCATTCCATTCTTACAACCCAAAATAAAAACACATGTCTACAAAAAAGACTTGTACAAGAAAGTTCATAGCAGCCTTATCTAAAATTGTAAAATGGTCAGAATTGAAAACAACTCAGATATCCATCATCGGGAGAGAGGATGCATAAATTACGGTATAGCCACATAATGAAAGATTATTCAGTAAGGAAAAAGAACAAGCTGCTGATTAATGTAAAAAAAAATCTCAAAAATATAATGAATGATGGAAAACAAACACACACACACAGGTAAGTAATATGATTCCACTTACATGAATTAAAAGGATAGGCACAACTAATCTGTGGCATCAGAAATCAGAAAGTTATTGCTCTGTAAAATATGAGAAATTGATTAGATAGTGGTGCAAGAAAACTTTCTGAATAGAGAAATATTTGTATGATTTTGAGGGATACTGGATGCATAGGTGTATACAATTTTAAAAACTTACATAATTGAATTATGAAGATATGGGTGTTTTATCGTACATAAACTATGCCTCCATTGAAAACAAACATGTTAAGAAGCATCTTTCTCATCATAGTTTCATGTTTAAAACTAAAAGTAAACATCATACTTGGGAAAACTTTAGGGGCATTCTCACTGTGATCAAGAGTAAGACTAGATACATGAGTACCTTCACAATTTTTGTTAATGTTCTAAATGAAGTTTCAGGCAATAAGATAAGAAACAAATGTGAGAAGACAAAATAGCTGTTTACTGACAATATAGTTGTTTATAAATTTTAAGATATTCAACTAAAATACTATTAGGACTACTAATAATTTTAAAAGTGGCCACACAAAAAATGTTTGCAATAAATATGTCTTTTAAAAAATATTCTAGCAATAAATGGGATGCAATAAAAAATTTCATTCATATTTTTAACAGAAAAAAACAATTTCCAACAAAAATATGCAAAACCTATAGAATACAATTACATAACCCTATCAAGCGGCAGAACAGGATTCAAATGTATAGACGTACCTTGCTTCTCATGGAAAAACAATTTCATAAAGACATAAATTTCAAATCAATAAATTGTATATTTTAATGTAAATCACAATGTTAAAGCATTTCGAGAAAGTAGCAAAATCATTTTAACATTCATTTGGGAAATTAAATGTGTCAATAGTCAAGGAATTTCTGAAAGCAGAATTGTATTAGCAATTTGTACTATTACATTTTAAATTCTATCAATGAATTGTAATAGTTGAAAGAGTGTGATACTAACTTTTTTGTTGTGATAGAGCGAGGCACATGGTAAATCCAGTTCTGCAGGAATTTTATTGTATGTTTTTCTACAGTTCAGTAAAACCTCATACATACATATTTATTCATATATGTGTGGACTTGAAAGAAATCATAAGAAGGCATACATTGCTTACTCAAATTTAGCACAGTGGTTCTGTGTACAAACAGCTTGAAAATTGTTCCTCCATTCTCCTCTTAAGCTCTTACAATGACAGACAGCGCACTAGAGAGTAATCGGTGAGGGCAGATATTTTATCTATTTTGCTTCCCTTCCTATCCCAGTCCTCTGGCCAGGTACTAAGTTGCATACTGGGGGCACTCAGTTGATAAATGTTAAGTGACTAAATGATTGCATAAAGCAGTTAGATAAACAAAACAGGTAGAAATATTAAGCAACAAAATTAAATTATTTTAAGTATTTTCTGTATATTATTAGTAGTATTTTAAATAAATAGAAATAAGGGACATAATCCAATAATTAGTGTTAGGACAACTGATTAATATTTTAGAAAACAAAGACAACTTTATTTCTCACTTCATACCGTATTTCCAAAATACATGAATTTAAATAAACCATTTACTGTACAAATGAATGAAATCATAAAAATAAACGTAGATTAATATTTATATCTCAGAGGAAAAATTATAATAAAAATCAAGGCATAATCATTAGAGTCTATTAGTTAAAATTTAAATATTAAGGAAAACAATACCTGACACAAAAATATCAGTAACAAATATCAGGAGAAAAATAAGTAGGGGATTAAAGAATTACATGTGCCAAATTTCTCATCTTATATGGTAGAAGTAAATGTTTAAAATAATAAATTAACATCTCAGGTTAGAGACTATCATAGGCATTATTAGAATAATAATAAGACAAATAATAAAAGTAAGACTGTAACAACCCTTTGAGATATTATTATTCTAATTTTATAGAAGAGGAGACTGGCCGGGCGCGGTGGCTCACGCCTGTAATCCCAGCACTTTGGGAGGCCGAGGCGGGCGGATCAGGAGGTCAGGAGATCGAGACCATCCTGGCTAACATGGTGAAACCCCGTCTCTACTAAAAATACAAAACAAATTTGCCAGGCGTGGTGGCAGGCGCCTGTAGTCCCAGCTACTCGGGAGGCTGAGGCAGGAGAGTGGCGTGAACCCGGGAGGCGGAGCTTGCAGTGAGCCAAGATCGCGCCACTGCACTCCAGCCTGGGCGACAGAGCAAGACTCATCTCAAAAAAAAAAAAAAAAAAGAAGAGGAGACTGAGTCATAGACAAATTAAAACACTGTGAAAGGTTAAACAGCTAGTAAGTGGCAGAGTCAGGAAGAGCAACAAAAGCTAATAAAAACAGGAAGATGAATAAAATTATAGGGATGAAGGCAGCAGTGAGAAGGTTAAAATACAATAATTTCTTCATTTTTCTGATATGCAAGTCAAAGGACACTTAATATACTTGGTAAGCTATATTAATAAATATTTGTTAATGTTTATAATAGCAAATAATATTTATAATAAATATTAATATATAATATATTCATTGATATAATAAATTATTACATGTTTATACTTGCATAGTTATTAATAAATAAATGCACTATTTACTAATAATTATACTTTACTAATATTAAACTATATTAATAAATTATATATTTATAATTAATATTTTTATATTAGACGATCTTTAGAAAACCTAAAACACGTAATAAAATTATGTGAACAAAATTATGAGAACAATCATATATATTCACACAATACAAAAAATGTAAGTCCATGTTATAAAACTAGAAAACCAAATTAACAAAGCTTTAAAAACCAGAACACATGAAATAAGATGACACAATTCAGATCAATCACATATATCAAAATTTAAACCTATAACTTTATTAATATAAAAAATAGTCTCAGAATTGTTCTGTAAGAAAAACAATAAAATTACCTACACAGAAGATGTATTTAAGAAACAGATTCATGGGAACTTGGAAAACACAAGAGTAAGCAAAATTAGTTTAAGCCCTTGCAAACAAGCAACAAAAATTAAGGAGCACGATAGGAAAACTGATTGTGTTAATTTTTCAATGAAAGCAATAAGCAAATACTGTCAAGAGTACACACTGCAACTTACTTTCTTTATTGAACATGTGTCTTACTGACATTTCCATGTCAAGAGCCACCTTCTTTTAGTCACATCAAAGAATGCTACAGAATTGGTAAGCATAGCTTATGGTGCAGATCCTGATTTCTCACGTTATTACTATGTGATCTCAATCAAATCAGTAAACTTTTTAAGACTCAGTTTCCACGTATAGGAATGGGCACATTAATAAAACCTGATGATTAATATTTATTTCCATTAGAAAAAATAATGTGTATAAAATATTGGTACAATATGTGATACAATAAAGTCTTCATAAATATGAAAATCATTATTATCACAAGTTGAATATACTCCTGTGTTAGACATTTGAGTTATTTGCAAATTTTGTTCTATTAAAAACCATGCTCAAGTTATTCATAAATTTTTTTGTACGTGTGTATATCTATAAGATGTCTTAGAAGCGTTAAAGGATATGAATTTCAAATTTCAAAATTTTGATGATACTGAATTTCCCTCAGAAAAAATTTGTTTCTAGTTATATTGTATGAAAATGTTTATTTTTAACTGTTTTGCCAATCAATGCTAGTTATTAATTTTCTGCTAAATTGCGCTATTTTAATGAAAAAATAAAACTTTATTTTTATAATTGTATTTTTCTGATTGATAATGACATTGATAAACTTGAATACACTTTTATGTTTTTTCAATTACCTAATCATATTCATTACTTTTTTCTATATTACATCAATTACCTGTTTCTTATAACTGTGTTGAAGGTCTTTATATATGTTGGATATTAACATTTAAATATAAATATACTCAGTGAACTCTGTGTTTGCTTGTTTTCCATTCTTTCTCGTTTTTAAACTTTCTAAAGGTTACTTTGTCTCAGGAAACACAATGGTTGAGCACATCCACTCTGAAGTCAAATTTCAGAGGTCCAAACTTGGCTCTGCCAATTAGCACCTGTGTGACCATGTGCAAATTACTTAACTCCCTGAGCTTTGGTTTTATCTCTTTTCTAAAATAAGTATAATAATATCAGCCACTGCATAGGTTTTTATGATGATTAAATTATTAACCATTATTATTTATTTTATTTTTATTATTCTGAAGATTTTTAAATTTATGTTATGATTAATAAGGCCTATCCCACAACAAATATAAGTAAAACTATGGATTACTATAGATTTTTATTTCCTCATTTGTATTTATGTAAGTTATCTATACAGACCCACACACTATTTCCATAACAATAATTAAAACCCAGGCACTGTTAATGTTTTTTAAAGGTATAAACTTTTTTAATGTGTGCCTATTTAAATCAGCCAGAGTCACGGGCCACAGTGTTTGCCTTTCTGTTTACAGCATACAGGTTACTATGATGTGGATGTTCAGGTAAAAGTCTGTGTGTAACTTCTGAGAACTGAAGCATTGGGTAAATTATCTACAGGGTACTTTATACTGTAACAGGTGGCCCGTATAACTTTGCCTGCAATGTAAAATCTGGACTGCTTTTATTTCCTCAGGCACAAAACTAGACTCTAAGAAGCAAGATGTTGAATTTAGAAATGAATGCTGTATTAGTCAGATTTCTCCAGAGAAACAGATCTAACTGGATGTGTGTGGACATGTGTGTGTGTGTGTCTATCTATTAATATATAGAGAGAGGGATTTCGTACAAAGAATTGGCTTACGAGATTATGAAGGCTGAGAATTTGTGTGTCAGAAAATGCTTTGCTGGTAATCTCTGCCATTTGCCTTTCAAATGCAGGACTCAGAAAAGATGTCCCTGGACTTACATTAATAATGAAACTTGTTCCCCTGTAAAAAGGATTGTTTAATTTTTGACAGTTCTAAATACGAGACTACCCAGTTGGAAATTCAGCCATATTTATTTCTATGATTTCCACCTACCTTTCCACTCCGTGCAGATGAGAGAATATAAGCATAGAGTCCTTATTTGAGAATGCTGTCCTTCAAATATCTCTTCACATGGCCATACTAAATGTCTCTTTTGTAATTCTCATGACTATAAAACACATTTTCAGAAGTTCTGCTATCCTAGTCACCCTTTTATGGAGATGTCAGACTTTGTCAATATTTCCCTTAAGCCAGACAGAAATATCCTAATGTGATGGTACCCACAGCAAAGTATAGTGTAATGAATGCTTGCCTTGGTCTGGACATTAAATTTGTAAGATTGCTGCCCTGAGTAAATCAACTCTGACAAGATGCATGTATATTTCTGCCTCATATTGGATTTGAAATCAGTTATACTTCCCAGGTCCAGCATTAAAACACAATTTACGTAAATTCATGCATTTCTCTTATATACCTATATAATTAACTTTTAAGATCAACTTTAAAGGAATAAATTTTACAATACATCTCTGACTTTTTATTACCACTTATCAAACTAATTTGACTGATTTGCTATGTTTCTAATATAGCGTTTCCTATATGCCAGCAAATGAGTAAAATAACTTTAAGCATTTCATTTATTATGTTTAAGATAACTGCCTCCATTTTACTTGTTAGGAAATTTGACAACAACTACTCAAAGCATAAATAGCAAGGCTAGGAATTTTCAGGCCAATCTTCCTTCCACAATACTACACAGCCTCAGAGTGTGGCTGAGTACCAACTCTTCCCCTCAGCACTATTCTTGTTAACATTTTGAAAAGTATGCTTTTCAAATCTTATCCAAGTTATTTATAAGCAAATTAAGCATGGCATTGCCAAGGACAGATCTCTGGGGCATGCCACTGAGAAATTCTGTTTTTGTTGGCAATGACCAGTTCATTAGTCAATACCCTCTGAGATGGGTAATTCTACCAGGCACAAACTGACCTAATTTTGCAACAGCCCCATCTAGATATCATCACCATATTTACAAGAATATAGTGACTTTGTCAAAAAGCTTGCTGAAATCAAGGAATCGCGGTTAGCTTAATGTCACTTTATGTATCTTTAACAACCTGAGACAAATATATGTAGACAAATACAAATGTGCATTTATGTATATGTACATATGCACACACACCTATGTATATGCTGTTAATGGAATCATATAATTCTAGCAGACATTATCATAAAACTATCTATACATGTCTCCTTCAGGCTCTTACTGTGTAGTCTGCTTTTGTGTGTCTCTTCTCATTCCTTCTGCATTGAAGTCACACATGAAAAGTGGTGCATTTACTTCTACTAAGAATCACTTTTCTCTGTGGTCTTACAGTCACACTAATACCACCTTATGTGGTGTTAGTGGTGTTGGTGGTATGTGGTGTTGGTGGTATGTGGTGTTGTTAACCAAGCATCAATCACATCTGTGATGAATTCTCACATAAATAGTATACAATCATACCTCCACAGAATCTCCAATCTCTTCAATTAGCCAGGCCACTCAATAATGAAGAGAATAATGTCTTGCTTATTTGGTTCCCACTACTTCCGCACACCAACTTTGAGAAATACTCTTCTGTGTCCTCCTACTTTCTATGTATTTTCCTCAATTTTTATGTCTGTGGATGATTTATTATCTATGTCTTCAAATCCATTTTGTTTCTTTCTTCAGTTTTTAGCATAGCCCTCCTTTTAGCTATTTGCTTTCTAGAATCAATGTTGCCCATAAAATATTAGTCATGGAATTATTAAACAAGAATGCCTTATCTTTTACTGCAGGGGAAGAGATTAGCTTATAGTATTAGAAAAATACATATATTAGAGGCGTGTCAATCGACCTTTCATTCTAATCACTTTTGAGTAGCCAAATGCACACATGGGTACACTGCCAGCACCTCACCTCTGCTGAATCCTGTACCTGCTGCTTCCTGTCTTGGGCTTCATAAGAGGCCATTTCATGAGATACTTCTGTGAACTCCCATGGCAGTCACATTTATGCAGCCTGGAAAAATGATAGTTACAAATGAGCCTTGACTTGTGGGTTATGAGAGCTACTGGGTAAACACGGCTCCCTATATTTCTTAGGCAGACAATTCTAAGACCCATTCTGAGTCAGAAAACCCCAACAAGATGAAGTCCCAGTTACTAACAGAGGTATCACCTTGATTGTGCACCCTTTTAATTGCTTTTCCCTTCTCTGTTTCACTCTCCATAGTCCCTTACTCTGTTCCCTGGGATTGCTGCACAAATAAACAACCTGCAGGCAAGCCCTTGTGTATGGCTCTGCCACTGCAGAAACCCATGCTCAGACAGGGAGCATTATGGCCTTCATGTTTTGTACAATATACCACTCATCTTTAGCTCTTTTTTTTCAAGTAGGAAACAAGTTCATTTGCTAAAATACGATGTAAACGCAATTTCCAATATCCTGATATCCAATGATGCTTCCGGTCTAATGTGGAAAATGCAGGTGACAAATAGGACACAGATATAAGCAGACAGCATACTCAGAATAGAAAGATAAAATGGCAGAATCACAGTAGTCACTCAGCATAGGGCTGAACACATCTTAGAATAGCAAAGCTTTAGATAAGAACCAATTGACAAACCTGAGCTATGATAGAATAATAGTAATAATAATGATACATATTATTGTCTATCGGTGTCCTAAATCCAGTGCAAACTTCATGGGATAAACCACTGTGGTAAATTGCCATGATAGCTAGATTGAGCCAGAATAATATCTCAGCCTCAAAGGCTAGTGGAATGAAGAACTTGTTGGAAATATTTCTCAAAATGTTTTTACATAAAAACATATGACTGTCATTGTAGAACTACTTGCAGACACTTTTAAAAATACTTTTGTCCTCCTTTTAAAATATAAAATTAGAGTACCCATATAGTAGTTATAATATAGAGATACTGGTTTATTCAGTTAATTTATCCTAATTAGGATTTTTTAGATGTAAGTAATAGAAAAAGCAGCTTAAACTGCATTAAAGAGTAAGACAATGCTTTATCTCCTACAAAAAGACTTGAGTATAGTGAGTCCCAAGGTTGATCAGGTGCTCAGCAATAGTAACATGTATCCATGTTATTGCCAGGCTTTTCCATGCTTAATACCTGTTACCTCCTCATCATGAAAACAAGGAAGCTGAGGCTGTCCCCAGTGTCATTTCCACACATGCCAATGTCCAGCTGTGGAAAGGGTACCTGGGCTTTTTTTTTTTTTTTTTTTTTTTTTAGGAGTGTGGATTCTTTTGTCCTGAAACTGTTATCTCACTGGCAAGCATTTGATCACATGCCTAAAACTAATCCTATTGTTACAATAGGATTAAAATCTCCGGGGCTAACTTACAGAAATAGTCTGACCTGGCATGAATGTCGAAGAGTTAACCCCAATGTCCAAGACATACATTTTACTTGGTACAGAAAAGTTAAAGGCTCTTACATCCAGAGTAAACAAAAATGGGTAAACAGATGCCTAAGCCAAATGAAGCCTGTTTTACTGTACACACAGAGGCACAAAATTATTTTTATGTCACAGGAGAATCTGGATCAGAAAAATTCCTCGCACAGTTTTCTAAATCAAAGTATTTTGTGTAAGACGAGATCATTATCTGAACACTGAGAATAATGAGGTCACCAGAAACAACACTTTTTGTATGTGTGTTTATTTGCTTCCATGTCACAAAGTTATACACAAGAAATTCTTTGAAGTTCAAAAGGGAACAAATCAATAACTGATGTAATGAACCTATACTGTACCTTTTAAATTATATCCCTTTAAATCTATGCAATTTCTCTCCAGAAATCTAATGGTTGGCTTGAGGTCAAGCCCAACTTGAACCAACTTTACTAATGTGCCTGCTGCAACTCCTACTGTGATGAAGTTCTGACATTTTACTGGGGGCTTCTTTCCAGCTTGAATCTTTTGTCATCTTGACAGTTGAATCTCATTTGCAAGGAAAGAATAAAAAAGACAAATCTACATCTTGACATCTTTTGGCGTTTCTCTAGAGGTGATGAATCCCTGTTTTGGGTAAGGCTGAAAATAACTGAGCAATGGAAAGTAAATGAAAGAACAGTTTTCACAGTAGCTTCAATCTTAACAGTCTGTCAAAGCATCTTGTCAGGTTACAAAACAATGATTTAAATCCCAAATACAACTCATCTTTCACCCATGTGAGGTGGTTACACATGCGTGCGTAGACATACGCGTGCGTATATCAGAAATATTCTTCAAGGTTGTGGAATCTGCCATGTTTTCTTTCTATATTGGTAAACAACATGAAAAAGACATCCATATTCAAAAATCCAAATTATGGTAGAGAAAATACACATTTGCTATATTTATATTTTTATTTGAAACAAATTTGCTTGATATTTTAGAAAAAAACATTGACCTAAAAGATTAGTCCCCTGAGCTCCTGCCCTGCTGCAGGTCACACAAGATGACAGGGCATTTGTCTTTAGAGGTTTTTTGTTTTGTTTAGTTTTTTCATTTGTAATATGTGTTAATGATTTATTACATGTCTATACCTATGGAATGATCATTTAATTTCAGTCCAAAAGTAACTATATTAAGAACCCATGTTTCTTTGATCATTCCCAATTTGTAAAATAAATAATGCACAAATAAAAATTGTATTTCTTTTTAAATTCCCCAGCATATGTATACTCTCCCTATATTTTCCCCTTGAAAATAAAAATACATTTACAATTTATAAACATTGGTTTAAAAGGAACAGCTACATAAAGGCTGCCAGTGATTGGCTTCAATCCTTCACTTGGTGTATTAGTCCGTTCTCACACTGCTATGAAGAAATACCCGACTGGATAATTTATAAGGAAAGATGATTTAATTGACTTACAGTTCCACATGGCTGGGAAAGCCTCAGAAAACTTACAATCATGGCAGAAGAAAACTCTTCACAGGACGACAGGAAAGAGAATGAATGCCAGCAGAGGAAATGCCAGATGCTTATAAAACCATTAGATCTCGTGAAAACTCACTCACTTTTACGAGAACAGCATAGGCAAATCCACCCCTATGATTCAATTACCTTCCACTGGATCCCTCCCATGGCACAAGGGATTATGGGGATTATAATTCAAGATGATATTTGGGTGGGGAGATATCCAAACCATATCACTTAGCAAATATTTTTAATCACTTACTTCTAAGTACTGGAGAAACCACAATAAATAAAGTAGAGTCTTTTGGCCCCAAGACAATTTACACTCCAGTGGCTGAATCCATCCAAAAAAGACCTTTGAATGAGAACCCAGGGGTGAGCATTGATTCTTTGTTCCCCAACAACCTTCTTCCTGGGGGCATTGAAGTGTTCTTTGAGCTGGCAATGAAGCCAGTTCTCCTGCTTCTAGAATTAATACAGCTAAAGCTCCAATCTGAATTTTAAAATGGGAAAGTACATTACAATATTACCTGAAAATTTTCTTGAAAATTGTCTCGCTTCCAATGTCTTTATCCTCAAAACATACTCAGCCATGTGACCCTATAAAATGGTTCAGTAAATTGTGGCATTTTAAAAGTACAGCTTAAAGAAGTGAAATATCATTGTTCAACACTAAAAATTCAAATTAGATTTGTCACCAATTACTGGTCCCTTCTTCTTCTGTTTTGTCAATGAGGATATACATAAAAATAGTAAAGGCTGGTAAGAGGTAACAAACCAGATCTAACAGAATCCCATCTATACCAATTTTCATTGGCAGTATCAAGAGAAAGAATGAGAAATTACATTTAATTAGGACAGTTAAATCATCCTTTGCATTTAAAGA
Organism: Pan paniscus; assembly: GCF_029289425.2. Classification (NCBI taxonomy): domain Eukaryota; kingdom Metazoa; phylum Chordata; class Mammalia; order Primates; family Hominidae; genus Pan; species Pan paniscus. The sequence goes on along the minus strand of NC_073253.2, from coordinate 112,588,016 downwards.
GAAGTAGATATATGTGTAGTATTATGGTTTTTATTATCTGACAGTGACAAAGGAGGTAACAAACAGTTCAATAAGCACTTTATACACTTATTCAACAAATATCTATTGAGAAGCTACTACGTATAGGCATTCTTTTAGGTGCTTGAGATATGGCAATATGCAAAACCAAAATTACTTATCTTAAAAAGTTTACATTCACTTAATAGCCCCTCAAAGCCTCCTGAAGTGAGTGATATTATTAATTCAATTTCTCAGAAGATAAGTACTGTATAGTGGGATTTAGAGGTTAATTAATTTGCCTGATGTCATATAGCTATTAAGTTCAAAGACAGACTGTGAATCCAGGTCTGAGTGACTCTAGAGCTTGAATTCTTAATTATCTTAAATAAAAAACACAATGGATAATAAATTCAAATTGACCACAAACTGGTAGCAATTTCCTTAATCTTGAAGACATTGAAATATATAAACACGAAGCTAATTATAATAAGAAGAATTAACCTCAGAAAACCAGCTACTTTCTTCTAGAACCCTCCCCCACCACCATGTCACAGGTTTATTACTGTAACAAACACCGGAGATAGTATGAAATAATTGGTAAGTGCACAGGGCTGTGGAATCAGAAAGACCGAGCATCTGCTCTTTCCACAGTGCTTACCAGATACATGATGTTGACCAATTACATAATGCCGCAAAGCTTCCCCTTACCCACCTGTAAAATGTGGTAGATAATAGTACCTACCAAAAGGAGCTATTGTGCAGTTTAAAAAAGAAGGCTGTGTGTCCAGACTTCAGACAGTGCCTGACCTGTAGTTCACACTCAATAGAGATTTAGCCTTACTTTTTCTATTCTTATCTCTGCCAGTAAACAAATAAGGCAGAAGAACTACCCATATTACAGATATAGCTACCTGATACATTTAGTAAGATAAGTCATGGCTTTCCATAGTTCTTGATTTTTCATAGCCCTAGAATTTTTCAGGTAACCTTGAGAGGAAAGGTTTTCATCTTAAAGACAGCTAATTAGATACTTCTTGGTTAATTTATAGGTACATAAAAACATTTCTGTCTGTTATAGGATAAGTGTCAAAATTTGTAGAGATTACCTTAACCTAAAAGCAATTTTAATGTCAAACTGGTTGTTTCTTTCTGATAAATAATGCATTGAGGGAAATTTCAAGTGATGTTTCTGACTTTCAAACCTTAAAAGAAATACCGGTAACCATAGTGATTTTTAGCTTTAAAAAGCTAATTATCTCTGTGTGTATATATACACATAAGGTGTGTGTGCACGTGTGTGTGTATGTATGTGTGTGAATATTAGTGTGGGACAATCTTTTCTAAGTAATACACAAAATAGAAAAGCCATAAGAGACAAGATGGATGAATTTGACCTCACAGGATATGAAAGTTTCACATTAAAAATGCAATAAGCAAAGTTAAAAAAAAAATTACAAGCCAGAAAAATAGTAACACGTGATATACAAAAAAATTTTTATTTTACATAAATAGGTCTCAAATAAGGAAAAAAAACAGACAAAAGATAAACTCTTAGGAAAAAGTAGATAGAAGCCATGTCTCAATTTTGTATTGCTACATCAGAGTACCTGGAACTGGATAATTTATAAAATAAATAAATCTATCTTGTCGCAGTTCTCGAGTCTGAGAAGTCCAACATCAAGGCATTAGCTGGTTCAGTTGCCTGGTGAGGGTTGTATACTCATCCGTGGGAGGGGAGAAACTCTGCGTCATCACATGAAAGAAGGTGGACAGACAAGCTTATCTAACACTGCAGGAAGAAGTCCTCATGGCATAACCATCCCTTAAAAGTCTCACCTCTTAATACTATCACATTGATAACACCTGAAATTTGGAGGAGATACATTCAAACCATAGCAGGACTTAAAAAGTATTGAATACCCAGGAAACAACCACACAGAACAACGACAACAACAACAACAACAACAACAACAACTGTTACTAACATATTTGAAAAAAGCTGTAATTTACTCACTTGAAAAACTGCAAACTAAAAGATAAAGTCTATGTGTTTTTTTACAAATATCAACAGTAGATATCAAAAAGCAAAGTAATGGTCAACGTTGTCAAATATGGGGAAGAAAGAATTTATTTTAAATAGGATATAAATGAGTGTATCCTCTCTGTAGAGCAACTTGACAATATCTTAAAAATATTAAAATGCAAGTGTCTTATTACCCAGTATTTTGATATCTGGAATGTTTCTTCCAGATATACAGATATACACACTTTATCTACAAAGTTATCCATAGAAGAATTTTAGCATTGTTCATGGAAGACAAAGGCTAAAATCTATGTACATGGTCATCAAAATTGGATTGGCAAAGCAAATTATATTAGATCCATATAATGGTATAACATAATAGATCTACTGATACAGGCTATGATGGAATTATCTCAAAAATATAATTAGAAGAAAAACATACAAGGCAGAGACATTTATTTAGTTTAGTAAGCTCACATTTCGGTAAAATAAATATATATGTGTGAGTGTGAGACAAAGAGAAGAGAGAAATTTATTTTTCATGTTTACATTGTGTACACATTGCCTTTTCATTTTTGTTCAAAAAATATGTTAATAGGTATTATTGAAAGACAAATATGGACAGAACAGATAATAGTGGTAATGAATATAATTAATGAAAAATAAACTTTTAAAAAATGATTAATATTTAACAAATGAAAAACATTTTAATTCATAAAAGATGTTAGAAATTTGAAATTAGAGACTAAGAGTTTATGGAAATCCAATTTATGATTTCTAAAATAAATATTAATAGAAAGCTAGAATAATCTGCCAAATGGGAGAAAGAGAAAGAGAACCACTGATGGAAAAATAAAATATGAGAGATACTGAGTTTGAGGACTTTCATAGGTCTACACATATCTATTTATTACACATTCTTAAAAGTTACAGAAATCTATTTATTACACATCCTGACAAAAAGCTCTGAAAAGATGAAATATGAATAAGAAAATGATTGCATAATTAATAAAGAAAAAGTCTGGTCACAGTGGCTCATGCCTGTAATCCCAGCACTTTGGGAGGCCAAGGTGGGTGGATCACTTGAGGTCAGGAGTTCGAGACCAGCCTGGCCAACATGGTGAAACCCTGTCTCTACTAAAAATATAAAAATTAGTCGGGTGTGGTGGCACATGCCTGTAATCCCAGCTACTTGGGAGACTGAGGCAGGAGAATCGATTGAACCTGGGAGACGGAGGTTGCAGTGAGCGGATATCATGCCACTGCACTCCAGCCTGGGTGACAGAATGAGTCTAACAACAAAAAATAAATAAATAAAAAGAAAGAAAGAAAAAGGAAAACAATTTCAAAAGCAAAAAATACTAATCTTCAAATTTAAAAGGACTAAGTTGGATGAATGAAACAAAGACTGACGTTTAAAATTGAGGATTTCAGAATATCTAGGTCAAAAAAAATGGTTTAAATATTTCATCGAAAGAGAAAAAAAAATTGCCTGCCAAGGAACCAAAATTAAGTTAGTATCAATAATTTTATCTGCCATTATGGTTTCTAAATATTAATGATGGAGTCCATCAAAGCTCTATGAGGAAGGTAACTACTGACCTATAATTCTACACCCAGCCAAAATACCAGTACATATGAGGATAAGGTAGGAACATAAGGACTTTGTCAGAGATGAAAGAGCTCAGCAGTATTATTTCCTATAAAATTCACTCAATGGCATGCTTCTGGAGAAAACGATAGTAAGGCATGCAAGTCAAAAAGAATGAACTAACACTAAAATCGAAGAAAAGAGAGAGAAGTCTGTGGATAATTGCTATATAATAACCAAAAATAAATAAATAAATAAACTCCCCAAATTTGAGGAGTAAGTCACAGATTTCCAACAAGGTAAGATGTTAACGTATTTTGGTAATAGTAGGGTAACAATTTACTCTGTTTCTCTGAATTAAGTAATATTTAACTCGTAAGACATCCCCCTGGTATATTGTCTCTGAAATGACTTTGCTTCCTAATTTTAACATTATAAGGCTTGTGCTTCACCATTATAAAACACTTTACATGTCATTTTAATACTGGCAGTGAAATATTTACTCAACTTAGTAAACACATCGCTTGTTTCAGATATAATATTAGATTATTTAAAAGGAACAGTTTACTTTTACAAGTAAGTTCTTGCAAAACTGAAAAAAATATTAATACTGAAATCTCCAAGAAGTAGTATGAATAGCAAAGGAAGTGAGGGGTTGTTGATTAAATGATATGTCTGTTACATCTCATTAATTCCAGAAAACACTTCCCAATTTTTTACTAATTAGAAAGCAATTGAAATCTGGGTATTTGAAGAAATATGCCACAGTGTATTGGGTGAATTTAGTCTGAGTTAAAATAACAAATTGAAGTTTTATTTACAGAGAGTTAAAAAGGTGAAATCACCAGGATACATTTACAGCCAGCCCAGCTGACACACAGGAAAAGATAAAACATCACTTTGTCACCAATCTTCATGGCTTCCACTTGAGTGATGTTTAGAGAAAGAAAGGGCTCAATGTATATAATTACTTGATTATATCACAGTGCTGTGCAGAAATTCTGATATAAAGAAAACAGTTTTAAATTACTTTCTCTGGACATATTCAGTTAGTCCTTGTATCCCTCTGTCTTCCCACCACCAAAGACCTATACATTTTATTACATGCAATTTTAAAGCACGTTTTAATCAAAATTGATTCTCAATTTCACATTAGATCTGTAAAACCATACATTAGCTGAGAGCAATAATTGCATATTTCATAAACTCATAGGCAGCCACGTAAATTAATATCAACAAAAAGCTTTCTGGTTTAAAAGAGATCCAGTGTATTCTTCAGACTACTGATGATTGCTAACATTTAGTACATCAGAAACAGAGTCATGAAATTGTGTTGATATTAAACTAAGAGTTGTGTTAAGTCTGTTTGGAGGCCTTGCAGGGCTGCCTCTGTAGATTAATAATGTAAGATCATGGATGCCCCCAAAAGTAAACTAGGTACGTATGATAGTGCTCCAGGGACTGGGGCTCAGTCATCTTTTCCAACATCAACTCCATTGGTAATAAAGTTTTAGATGATTAACAGAATCAATATAGTACAGAAGAATAAATATTTTTGAACTATGATTTATCTCAAAACAAAAAGCCTATGAGGTAATCAGAATAGAAGAGAGTTGATGGTGTTACAGTCAAGGCTCAGGAAACTCAATATATACACAGTGAACTTAGTGCAGCCAGTTCAAAACTTGTCTCTCTTCTCACCCTACCTCCATGAGGGAGGACTGTTGCTTATTGATTAATCAAAATAATAAACATTTATTGGGATGAATTAAGATCGGATTTAGTGGGAACAGAAGAAAATGTATTAAGGGAAATGTCCCCTCTATCTCTTTTTATATGAATTTCCTTTCATAGGTCTTGAGGGGAAAGATAGGGTAGCAGAATGCTTAGCCCTTGAAACTGAAGGACAGTGTGTGAGAGGCCTGAGGTCATCCATCTTCCCTTTCTCCGGCTTCCTCTTGACTCTTTCTCCTTTGTGTGAGGCCTTTTTTCTCAAGCTGAGTGGATTAAGCCATGAGCAATCTAGTCCAACTCTTTTTGAGACAGAGAGGAAATCTCTATTCTTTTCACCTGGTATGACCTAGCCTGGCCATTCTTTATTACTAAAGTCATAAGACCTGAGATATGATGTGAAAGAGAGTGCTTTGACTGATATGGCTATAAATCTAAGCAAATTAGTTTTCTACATGTTCCTACTTAGCTGAGCAAGAGACTGCATTGGGGTGTGGGGCCAAAATGCTAGCTAGTAATGAGTGTTCCTTTGCCTGACCTTGTCCTGTATTCATGTATTTCCCTTCACAAACTGAGAAACAGAAAGAAAGAAAAGAGGTGGTAAAAGATAGAGCAATATTCATTCACAGCTTGATATCTCTGCTTCTATAATTAAATACGTATTGGAACTGCCTTGGAAGTTAGAGTGGAGTGAATTTTTGGTTTGTTTTTCTTTTTTTCCATAACACATTTCTATATTAGAATTTTAGGCAACCATAGCAAATATAACAATTTAAATACTGCCTCTCAAATTTTGTATTTTCCTAGACCTGGGATTACTTTGAAAACAAAGATATTTTTATAAATTTATAATATAGAAAGGTTAACAATGTTACATTCAAAATCCAAGGAAATTAAAGTACATGTGGACACAAAAATAGAATTCTGTGGGATTAATGATAAGTTGACTTTGTAGGATATTTGAAAGCAAAGACTTGAGTCTCTTGGGAAAGAAAACTTCTGAGAGCTCTTCTCCAACATATTTTGAGGTGGAAATATACACAACACTTGATATGTTAGAAAGCCTCATCCTTAACCACTGGCCAGTCAAAAGCAAGGAAGAATTGCAATACCAATTATGACGGAAAACTAACGCTGATTCATTTGTGGGAAAAATCAGCTACAAAAACAAATTTTACAGAGTTTAAGTCTTACTTAAAACATATTTGTCTCAAAGAATGAGCTTTAAACTATATCAATATTATCAATCATGAAAATCCATTATTAACATTTTTAATCATAGTGTATTTACTTTGAAATAGTTTATCATTTGCCCTTTCATTTTACTCAGTCACCTTCTTAAAAAGATCTTCAGTTTCCCAACACCTTGGGTATTAATTTCTTCCAAACATAAAGTACACACCCATGAATTTGGAAGTTACATTGCAATTTTATGGAATGCCTTAGTCCAAGAGTTATATCTGAGAGTTCTTTTTGCCAATATTGAGAAAATTAAAAATTATTACCATGTACTGCCATTCTTTAGTTGACAAATGAAGGAGTAAAGATTCTGTATGGAAAGAATCAAGAAATTTAAGTTATTTATTGTTGATATGTCTTTCATGGCTTTAAAATCATGTTTTTTAATTAGAGTAGAGAAAGTTTCCATTGAAAACAGAGATCACATAAAGTGGAAAAATTAACTACTAATGGTTCTCATTTAAAGGTCCTCCAGTAAGGATCTCATTAAAAGCTGAGTTTGTGTCCATTTTCAAATACCTCACTGTCTAAAATCTAATGGATGCATGTTCACGTTAAGACCTGTACACCAATGTTCATGCAGCTTTATTCATATTAGCCCCAAACTAGGATCAACTCAAATATCTATCAACTGGTAAACAGACAACAAAAATGTGACACTCATATGCAAGAGTACTACTTGACAGTAAAAAGGAATTAACCATGGTTTTGCCTTGATGCAGATGGATCCAAAACATTTCCTTAAGTGAAAAGAGTTAGACACAAAAGAGTTTACACTGTATCATTCAATTTACACCACACTGGGGGAAAGGAAAACTAGAGTGATAGGAAGTAGATCAGTAGTTGCCAGGGATAAGGGATGGGAAAAGGGATAAACTGCTGAAGGACAAAAAGGAACTTTGTCTGGTGTTGGAAATATTTTATGTCATAATAGTGGTTATTACATTATTCTGTACACTTACCAGAAATCTTTGAGCTGTACACTTAAATTATGTCAATTTTGTTGTGTTAAACTACATTTCAATAATTTTTTTAAAAATTGGTATACTTCATACAAGGGGATAATAGCCTAAATGAGATAGCATTCAAAATGAGGTAAAAATTAATAGCAAATGTGTAAATCAGCTCCCAAGAGTAGCTTACATTAAAAGTCAAATAGATCAGTTAAAATGTCAGTTTTACCAAATCCAAGCTATGCCAAAGGAGGCTAACAATAGTATCTAATTTTTAAGAATTTTGTAAAAATTAAAGGAGATGATATATTAAATGTTTAGTCAAATACCTGACACATAACAAGGACTCAAAAACTATTTTATTATCACCAAGGCAAATTATTTAAGCAACTGTTTGCCCTGTTAGTATCTTCTCAATTAGGCTTTCTAATATTTTATGTTAGTTTCAACTGCTGCCTCTCACCCAAACACCTAATTTATCCAAAAGGTCTTGCTTTCTAAATATGTATTATCATTTATTCATTCCTTTATTCAATAATACCTATCGATCACTTTCCATGGCCAAGCACTCTGTTGAGTACTTGAGGTGAGGTAAGTTATTAAACCAATCATGCGTGATTTCCTACACTCATGCAAAGGTGGGCATTAAATAAGCATACAATTAAATATAAATTCAAATTATAAAACATGCCACAAATTAGAAGATTATGGTAATGTGCTAGATAATCACAGATGGAGGTAATTTCCATGAGGGATCCATGGAAGTCTTTTTTAAGAAAAGGACACTTCAGTTGAAACTAAAAGATACGTCTGACAAAAACATCCCCTGTTGAGAGAATAGCAAAGATTTGGCAGTGTAAAAAAAGTTTGTTGATCCTGAGAAACTAGAACACAAAACAAAATACTACTGTGTCTGGTGGGTAATGACAAAGGAGCAGCAGGACGTGAGCTTGGAGAGGTGGACACAAGCAGATGATAGAAAGCTTGTGGGCCATGTTAAGACTGTCCTATTTGACATAATAGTCTCTAATATTTTGATATCAATAATAATATCACGTGATTCTATGCACCAAACAGTATTTCAAGTGCTCTATATGAGCCATTTCATTTAGTCCTACAACAACTCCATATGGGTAGATATTTATTAACAGGTCATTTTATAGCACAGCCTACTGAGTTTATAATCTTCAAAAATCAAAGAATCCAAAGAGCAAAACGAAGACAGGAAGCTCTAGCTTCAGAGCCCACCCACTTAAACCCTGTGCTTTGTGCCTTCCCTCTATGTTACACTGTCATTCGGTTTAAGACTAAGGGATGCAATAACAGGATGAAGTTTATGTATTTAAAAGGTCACCACAAAAAGGAGGAGCCAAGATGGCCGAATAGGAACAGCTCCGGTCTACAGCTCCCAGCGTGAGCGACGCAGAAGACTGGTGATTTCTGCATTTCCATCTGAGGTACCAGGTTCATCTCACTAGGGAGTGCCAGATAGTGGGCGCAGGTCAGTGGGTGCGTGCACCGTGCGCGAGCCGAAGCAGGGCAAGGCATTGCCTCACTCGGGAAGTGCAAGGGGTCAGGGAGTTCCCTTTCCTACTCAAAGAAAGGGGTGACAGATGGCACCTGGAAAATCGGGTCACTCCCACCCAGAGACTGCACTTTTCCCACGGGCTTAAAAACTGGCGCACCAGGAAATTAGATTATATCCGGCACCTGGCTCAAGGGTCCTAAGCCCACAGAGTCTCGCTGATTGCTAGCACAGCAGTCTCAGATCAAACTGCAAGTCCGCAGTGAGGCTGGGGGAGGGGCGCCTGCCAGTTGCCCAGGCTTGCTTAGGTAAACAAAGCAGCCAGGAAGCTCCAACTGGGTGGAGCCCACCACAGCTCAAGGAGGCCTGCCTGCCTCTGCAGGCTCCACCTCTGAGGGCAGGGCACAGACAAACAAAAAGACAGCAGTAACCTCTGCAGACTTAAATGTCCCTGTCTGACAGCTTTCAAGAGAGCAGTGGTTCTCCCAGCACGCAGCTGGAGATCTGAGAATGGGCAGACTGCCTCCTCAAGTGGGGCCCTGACCCCTGACCCCCGAGCAGCCTAACTCGGAGGCACCCCCCAGCAGGGGCACACTGACACCTCACACGGCAGGGTATTCCAACAGACCTGCAGCTGAGGGTCCTCTCTGTTAGAAGGAAAACTAACAAACAGAAAGGACATCCACACCAAAAACCCATCTGTACATCACCACCATCAAAGACCAAAAGCAGATAAAACCACAAAGATGGGGAAAAAACAGAGCAGAAAAACTGGAAATGCTAAAAAGCAAAGTGCCTCTCCTCCTCCAAAGGAACGCAGTTCCTCACCAGCAACGGAGCAAAGCTGGATGGAGAATGACTTTGACGAGCTGAGAGAAGAAGGCTTCAGACGATCAAATTACTCCGAGCTATGGGAGGAAATTCAAACCAAAGGCAAAGAAGTTGAAAACTTTGAAAAGAGTTTAGAAGAATGTATAACTAGAATAATCAATACAAAGAAGTGCTTAAAGGAGCTGATGGAGCTGAAAACGAAGGCTCAAGAACTACGTGAAGAATGCAGAAGCCTCAGGAGCCAATGCGATCAATTGGAAGAAAGGGTATCAGCGATGGAAGATGAAATGAATGAAATGAAGAGAGAAGGGAAGTTTAGAGAAAAAAGAATAAGAAGAAATGAACAAAGCCTCCAAGAAATATGGGACAATGTGAAAAGACCAAATCTACGTCTGATTGGTGTACCTGAAAGTGACGGGGAGAATGGAACCAAGTTGGAAAACACTCTGCAGGATATTATCCAGGAGAACTTCCCCAATCTAGCAAGGCAGGCCAACATTCAGATTCAGGAAATACAGAGAACGCCACAAAGATACTCCTCCAGAAGAGCAACTCCAAGACACATAATTGTCAGATTCACCAAAGTTGAAATGAAGGAAAAAATGTTAAGGGCAGCCAGAGAGAAAGGTCGGGTTACCCTCAAAGGGAAGTCCATCAGACTAACAGCAGATCTCTCGGCAGAAACTCTACAAGCCAAAAGAGAGTGGGGGCCAATATTCAACATTCTTAAAGAAAAGAATTTTCAACCCAGAATTTCATATCCAGCCAAACTAAGCTTCATAAGTGAAGGAGAAATAAAATACTTTACAGAAAAGCAAATGCTGAGAGATTTTGTCACCACCAGGCCTGCCCTAAAAGAGCTCCTGAAGGAAGCGCTAAACATGGTAAGGAACAACCGGTACCAACCGCTGCAAAATCATGCCAAAATGTAAAGACCATCGAGACTAGGAAGAAACTGCATCAACTAACAAGCAAAATAACCAACTAACATCATAATGACGATCAAATTCACACATAACAATATTAACTTTAAATGTCAATGGACTAAATGCTCCAATTAAAAGACACAGACTGGCAAATTGGATAAAGAGTCAAGACCCATCAGTGTGCTGTATTCAGGAAACCCATCTCACATGCAGAGACACATATAGGCTCAAAATAAAAGGATGGAGGAAGATCTACCAAGCCAATGGAAAACAAAAAAAGGCAGGGGTTGCAATCCTAGTCTCTGATAAAACAGACTTTAAACCAACAAAGATCAAAAGAGACAAAGAAGGCCATTACATCATGGTAAAGGGATCAATTCAACAAGAAGAGCTAACTATCCTAAATGTATATGCACCCAATACAGGAGCACCCAGATTCATAAAGCAAGTCCTGAGTGACCTACAAAGAGACTTAGACTCCCACACATTAATAATGGGAGACTTTAACACCCCACTGTCAACATTAGACAGATCAATGAGACAGAAAGTCAACAAGGATACCCAGGAATTGAACTCAGCTCTGCACCAAGCGGACCTAATAGACATCTACAGACCTCACCACCCCAAATTAACAGAATATACATTTTTTTAGCACCACACCACACCTATTCCAAAATTGACCACACAGTTGGAAGTAAAGCTCTCCTCAGCAAATGTAAAAGAACAGAAATTATAACAAACTGTCTCTCAGACCACAGTGCAATCAAACTAGAACTCAGGATTAAGAATCTCACTCAAAACCGCTCAACTACATGGAAACTGAACAACCTGCTCATGAATGACTACTGGGTACATAAGGAAATGAAGGCAGAAATAAAGATGTTCTTTGAAACCAAGGAGAACAAAGACACAACATACCAGAATCTCTGGGACGCATTCAAAGCAGTGTGTAGAGGGAAATTTATAGCACTAAATGCCCACAAGAGAAAGCAGGAAAGATCCAAAATTGACACCCTAACATCACAATTAAAAGAACTAGAAAAGCAAGAGCAAACACATTCAAAAGCTAGCAGAAGGCAAGAAATAACTAAAATCAGAGCAGAACTGAAGGAAATAGAGACACAAAAAACCCTTCAAAAAATTAATGAATCCAGGAGCTGGTTTTTTGAAAGGATCAACAAAATTGATAGACCGCTAGCAAGACTAATAAAGAAAAAAAGAGAGAAGAATCAAATAGACGCAATAAAAAATGATAAAGGGGATATCACCACCGATCCCACAGAAATACAAACTACCATCAGAGAATACTACAAACACCTCTACACAAATAAACTAGAAAATCTAGAAGAAATGGATAAATTCCTGGACACATACACTCTCCCAAGACTAAACCAGGAAGAAGTTGAATCTCTGAATAGACCAATAACAGGAGCTGAAATTGTGGCAATAATCAATAGCTTACCAACCAAAAAGAGTCCAGGACCAGATGGAATCACAGCCGAATTCTACCAGAGGTACAAGGAGGAACTGGTACCATTCCTTCTGAAACTATTCCAATCAATAGAAAAAGAGGGAATCCTCCCTAACTCATTTTATGAGGCCAGCATCATTCTGATACCAAAGCTGGGCAGAGACACAACAAAAGAAGAGAATTTTAGACCAATATCCTTGATGAACATTGATGCAAAAATCCTCAATAAAATACTGGCAAACTGAATGCAGCAGCACATCAAAAAGCTTATCCACCATGATCAAGTGGGCTTCATCCCTGGGATGCAAGGCTGGTTCAATATATGCAAATCAGTAAATGTAATCCAGCATATAAACAGAACCAAAGACAAAAACCACATGATTATCTCAATAGATGCAGAAAAGTCCTTTGACAAAATTCAACAACCCTTCATGCTAAAAACTCTCATTAAATTAGGTATTGATGGGAGGTATCTCAAAATAATAAGAGCTATCTATGACAAACCCACAGCCAATATCATACTGAATGGGCAAAAACTGGAAGCGTTCCCTATGAAAACTGGCACAAGACAGGGATGCCCTCTCTCACTACTCCCATTCAACATAGTGTTGGAAGTTCTGGCCAGGGCAATTAGGCAGGAGAAGGAAATAAAGGGTATTCAATTAGGAAAAGAGGAAGTCAAATTGTCCCTGTTTGCAGACAACATGATTGTATATCTAGAAAACCCCGTTGTCTCAGCCCAAAATCTCCTTAAGCTGACAAGCAACTTCAGCAAAATCTCGGGATACAAAATCAATGTACAAAAATCACAAGCATTCTTATACACCAACAACAGACAAAGAGCCAAATCATGAGTGAACTCCCATTCACAATTGTTTCAAAGAGAATAAAATACCTAGGAATCCAAATTACAAGGGACGTGAAGGACCTCTTTAAGGAGAACTACAAACCACTGCTCAATGAAATAAAAGATGATACAAACAAATGGAAGAACATTCCATGCTCATGGGTAGGAAGAATCAATATCGTGAAAATGGCCATACTGCCCAAGGTAATTTACAGGTTCAATGCCATCCCCATCAAGCTACCAATGACTTTCTTCACAGAATTGGAAAAAACTACTTTATAGTTCATATGGAACCAAAAAAGAGCCCACATCGTCAAGTCAATCCTAAGCCAAAAGAACAGAGCTGGAGGCATCACACTACCTGACTTCAAACTATACTACAAGGCTACAGTAACCAAAACAGCATGGTACTGGTACCAAAACAGAGATATAGATCAATGGAACAGAACAGAGCCCTCAGAAATAACACCGCATATCTACAACTATCTGATCTTTGACAAACCTGAGAAAAACAAGCAATGGGGAAAGGATTCCCTATTTAATAAATGGTGCTGGGAAAACTGGCTAGCCATATGTAGAAAGCTGAAACTGGATCCCTTCCTTACACCTTATACAAAAATCAATTCAAGATGGATTAAAGACTTAAATGTTAGACCTAAAACCATAAAAACCCTAGAAGAAAACCTATGCATTACCATTCAGGACATAGGCATGGGCAAGGACTTCATGTCTAAAACACCAAAAGCAATGGCAACAGAAGCCAAAATTGACAAATGGGATCTAATTAAACTAAAGAGCTTCTGCACAGCAAAAGAAACTACCATCAGAGTGAACAGGCAACCTACAAAATGGGAGAAAATTTTTGCAACCTACTCATCTGACAAAGGGCTAATATCCAGAATCTACAAAGAACTCAGACAAATTTACAAGAAAAAAACAAACAACCCCATCAAAAAGTGGGCAAAGGACATGAACAGACACTTCTCAAAAGAAGACATTTATGCAGCCAAAAAACACATGAAAAAATGCTCATCATCACTGGCCATCAGAGAAATGCAAATCAAAACCACAATGAGATACCATCTCACACCAGTTAGAATGGCAATCATTAAAAAGCCAGGAAACAACAGGTGCTGGAGAGGATGTGGAGAAATAGGAACACTTTTACACTGTTGGTGGGACTGTAAACTAGTCAACCATTGTGGAAGTCAGTGTGGCCATTCCTCAGGGATCTAGAACTAGAAATACCATTTGACCCAGCCATCCCATTACTGGGTATATACCCAAAGGACTATAAATCATGCTGCTATAAAGACACATGCACACGTATGTTTATTGAGGCAGTATTCACAATAGCAAAGACTTGGAACCAACCCAAATGTCCAACAATGATAGACTGGATTAAGAAAATGTGGCACGTATACACCATGGAATACTATGCAGCCATAAAAAATGATGAGTTCATGTCCTTTGTAGGGACATGGATGAAATTGGAAATCATCATTCTCAGTAAACTATCGCAAGAACAAAAAACCAAACTCCTCATATTCTCACTCATAGGTGGGAATTGAAAATGAGAACACATGGACACAGGAAGGGGAGCATCACACTCTGGGGACTGTTGTGGGGTGGAGGGCGGGGGGAGGGATAGCACTGGGAGATATACCTAATGCTAGATAATGAGTTAGTGGGTGCAGCACACCAGCACGGTGCATGTATACGTATGTAACTAACCTGCACGTTGTGCACATGTACCCTAAAACTTAAAGTGTAATAATAATAAATAAAATAAAAAATAAAAAAAAGAAAATGTAAACAAATAAAAATTAAAAAAATTTGACAGATTAAAAAAAAAAAAGGTCACCTCTTCTGATGTGGGAAGAATGGATTATAGAGGAACAAGATGAATGCAAGAAAAATAGGAAATAATTGCAGTAATCAAGGCGGACTTCATGGGTGTATAACCTGCACGTTGCACAGGACTCTTATGTTTTGAAGGGCACAGTTCTTGATTTGATTCTGCTACAACTGTCTTGAAATTCTAAATAATTTTTGAAAAAGTTATTTGCATTTTGTACTGTTCCCCCAAATTATGCAGCTAGCCTTGGCAGTATTTCATGCAAACATTCTAATGACTTGGATTTTTAGATTAATTCACTCATTTCTGTTGACTGGAACTCTGCATCTCCCTTACCAATATCCTTCCTTGAGGGCAGAAGGGAATTGCCATTTTTTAAGCATTGAGCTAGGCAAAATCCTAGAGCTTTACATACATAATTCAATTAATCCTTATAAAGGAGATTCTACTATCAGCATTTTGTTAGATGAGAGAATGATTGCTCAACGAGGTAAGTAGTTTGGCATAACTAAGTTCTAACTCCAAACACATTCTTCTAAACCAAATATTGCCTCTGAGGCTCTGGTTTTATTGCCCACCCTAGAACCCTATTGCCATGATCTGCCCATTGATAGGGGCACCTCATTGCTTCCTGGAGCCCTGTCCAAACAAACGCCTAGCCAGGCCATTCACTGGAGGTTGCCCTCCTAGATAAAACCCACTTTCACATCTTTCCCATACTATGGACTGGGCTGGCAATACCTCAGGCCTAACTTTTACTAACTTAAAAAAAATAAATTAGACATAGTACCATGAGAAATCTACAAAAATTTGCAATGTTTTCTTGAAACCCTGGAGTTTGTGTTTTCATTGGATTCAGAGGGTGACACTACCTTAAGGCTGTTGACAACTATATGGTCTTTTTTTTTATGTAGCTTGTCTGATCATTCAGAGTGTGCGGATGTTGCAATCCTGCTTTATTGAATCAGAGTCTGTCTAAACTTCAGGGATTGGAGAGTTTACCCAGAGACAGGGTGATGCTTAATTTCCACACAAATTCTCATAAATATCTGACAAAAGTTTATGCATTTCAGAAGAGTTGTCACAGTGGCAAGCAGAACAAGGGCTTAAAATCAAATTCAGCCATTGAAGGGAATTCTGAAAGTTTTACCATGTAATGTAAACATTTTTCTAAAATATAAAAGTAAAATAGATCTTATATTCTGCCCAAGTTTTAGAATACAGTCACCTACTAAAAACAATGCAAAGGAAAGAAAAAAGAAAACCAAAAACATTGTTACAATCATATTTTTAAAAGCAAATTTTAAGTATAATAAAATAAACTAACCAGTTTGATTTTCTTGAAAATTTTTTGTTAACCATAAAACATCAGAATCAGTGTGTTAGCTCTATTTACGTAAGAACACAATTCAATATGTGTTCAAATTACTAATGAGAAGTTGATTCTCATATCTCCATTTCCATTCCATTGACTGTCTCAAAGAAAAAAACAGGAATTCTATTCCACTATTTTGAATACTGGGTAAGAATAAGGAAAAAAAAAAGTGGATCTTTTGCTGAGAAGAACTTAATGGTGCGACATTTCCCATTTACTGTATATTTATTTCTTAGGCAAAACACTCACTTGAATCATAATTTTCTATCCTCTTCGAAAGTCAAAGTCTCATTCTGACATACTACTGTGGTGATTTGTTCATTAGAAGCAAAAATCAGGTGTCTGATAAGGACATCATACTGTCTCATTCACACTGCACACTAACCCTTCTGCACTGCTCACAGTGGAATTCAACTTGACACTTTTCATTTACATAAAGTTGACAGTTTCAGCCTGTTGGAAAGTTTTCTGGAAATTCAAGTTCTAACATAGACATAAATGCCACCTCAATGATCTCCCCTGTACGTTAAGTGGAACGCTTCACCTAAATAAAGGGTGCCTTCTTCATGGTTTATTTAACGATTAACACAGAGTAAAGGAGACTTTTCTTCTAGACTAACATCCTTTATTAGTCATCAGGTTTTGTTTTGCCTTTTCCTGTCTGCCATAGCCATTTCCTGGGTGAATGGAAGATTCTCTTATTTATCTTTGTATTTCTGAAGTAGTCTCAGGATAGTATATTATATAAACCGGTATGAGGATCAATTGGCATCCCATTTACTAACTATTGGGCCAAATTGAAAAAAAAAAAACCCCACCAAATTGAGATTACTGAAAGGTGAAGAGGTTATAAGAAGGTTATAAGAAGGTACTTGGTAAAATAGAAGATTTACTTAGAAAATATTAGAGTTGACAAACCACATTATTTGCTCTATAAATGGTAAATCCTCTAGAAATGAGAACTCTTAGTCATTAACTAAAAGTGAACAGCTTTTGAAGGATCAATCAAGAACTAGTATTAAAAATCTATTTATAGCTTAGAACTAGGGTGATGACATCATTTATCCTCTACATAAAGACACCTTTAAAGTTAAAATGAGAGTTAATAATTACAGTAAGAGTGTAGGAATAAAACAAGATTGTCAGGGGCAAACCAGAAATATACACTTTGATGGTAGATGTTGTTTGCCCTCAGTGCATACCCAATTTAATGCAGCCCACTTGAGAACTAATAAACATAGAGGATGTGCAAACAGGACACTGGACAAGTTAAATCAATTAAGTAGATAATTGTATATAAGCAATGCATGAATTTTAGTCTTAGAAATAGAATTGTGAGCTACAGTTCTGATTAGAAAAAAAAGTACCATTAAGTATGTAGTCTTTAGCTAAAACAAAGAAGGACCAAAAAGGACCAGAATAGAAAAGAATAGGAACCATGACATGTGAGAAACATTTGAAATACCTGAGGTGGTTTACCCAGGAAAGAGAAGATTGAGCAGTAGGTCATGAAAACTATTTGTAAATCCTTTCAGGACTGTCATGGACAAGAGGGTTATACTTATTTCCTGTGCCTCAGAGGTCAGAGCTAGGATTAAAGGCTGAAAGGAAGAGGAAAACAGATCTTTTAGCTCAACAAAAAATCATTTTTGAACAATGGAGAGTGCATAACAATAGGCTGTCACATGAGTTAGTGAGTTTCCCAACACTAGAAGTACACAATTTGAATCTGGGCAATCTTTTTTTCTTTGGTTTGTTTATGGAACATGCAGTATATTCCACACACTAAATGGTTAACACAAAAATCCCATCTAAAAATCACAACAATCCTATATGGTGGTTACTAGTATTATCATGCCCATTTTATAAATGAGAAAACCAAACCATGTCCAAGGGCATAAACCTAGGTACAGATAACACAGGGTGGAGCAAAGGTGATTTCTAAATTTCTCTCTGTAGTGGAGGTAACTTTCAAAACATGGCTTAAATTGTCTTAAACAATAAGACAATTATCTCAAATAGGAAGTCCAAAGACAGGATGACTGCAGTCATATTGCTTAGGTTTTCTGCTTTTATCTTGGTTTTGACCTTTTCCCTGTGCTGGCTTCATCCACAGGATTGTTGCAAGATACTGGCAATAATTTCAGTCATCACATCCAGAAATAAGAGCATACAAAAGCAAATAAGATTTTACCTTGTAGTGTCTTCTTTTTAGGTGTGAGAACTACTTTCCCAGGAGCCCTCTAGCACAGGGGTCTCCAACCCCAGGGCCATGGACCAGTATCAGTCCGTGGCCTGTTGGGAACTGGGTGTCACAGCAGGAGGTGAGTGGGTGAGTGAAACTTCATCTGTATTTACAGCCACTCCCCTTCTCTCACATTACCTCCTGAGCTCTGTGTCCTATCAGATCAACAGTGGCACTAGATTCTCACAGGAGCACAAATCCTACTGTGAACTGCACATGCGAGGGATCTAGGTTGTACACTCCTTATGAGAATCTAATGCCTGATGATCTGTCACTGTCTCCCATCGCCCCCAGATGGGACCATCTAATTTCAGGAAAACAAGCTCTGGGTTCCCACTGATTCTACGTTATGGTGAATTGTATAATTATTTCATTATATATTACAATGTAATAATAATAGAAATAAAATGCACAATAAATGTCATGCACTTAAATTATCCTGACACCATTCCCTCACCCCTGGTTCAAGGAAAAATTGTCTTCCCATAAAACCTGTCCCTGGTGCCAAAAATCTTGCAGACCACTGCTCTAGCAGTTCTCCCTCAAATCTCATTAGTAAGAACTCTGTCATGATTGCCTCTAACCAATCACTGGCAGGGGAAATTGGAGAGACAAAGGCACAAATAGAACAGTTCTTGCAGTCTTGCTACTCAAAGTGTGGTTCACAGAATAGCAGTAGCTACAGCACCTGTCAGCTAGGTTAGAAATGCAATCCTAGTGCTCACTTCAGACCTACTGAATATAAAAATATGCATTTGGTGAGGTGATTTCTGTTTACATTGAAGTTTGTAAAGATCTTCCCTATAGTATCTGCTGCATTTCTGAGTCCTAAATTATGCAATGTTATTAAAATATCATACAAAGAAGTAAAACCACAATGATAGAAAAAAGTTTAAACTTGAGTTCTGGGTATGGATGATAGAATAAAAAAAAATCTTCAGACCAGCCATATGCATTCTGAATGTCTCATATTTCCATGTTAATACATAATGTCACCATACCATTTACCAAAGGTTTACATGAAGACTATATGTTTGCACATGTGTCTGTGTGTGTGTGTATAACCACTTTATCAGTTCATGCTTCTGTGAACCAAGAGTGCTTACTTTCATGTGTCATGCAATCACAAATATGTTTGGCAAGTCCATAGCCTCACTCATCTACACATATCAAATGCTTTATAGATAATTGAACTTTGGAGGCAAGGCAGTAGAAAATGTTGATTTGTAAATTTGTATTTGAGGTTAGCTTATTGGGATATTACCATAATTTTGAGACAACTAATATGCAAAAGACAACATGGCTCTGCAGAGCCTTTTATGGGATGGCACAGTAATTAATTGGTTGCATCATGGCCAAAGGTTATTATCTGAGCAGCTGCTTCTTTAGAAAGCCTGCATGATCTGTAGCCAAAGGGTTATCATGAAAGAAAGAAAGAAAAAAGAAAAAAATTGTTTGCTTGTGGCAGTGCTGGCCCTTTTTAACTAGGAATTAATTTTCTGCCCCGAATGCCTTTCCTGTACAATCTTTTTGCGGTCTTTGCCAAGGAATAAGAGAAGCAGCTCAACCAGGTGGTTGAAATATTGATATAGAAAGTTATATATTATTTAAGATTTCCCTCTCACCCTAACTACTGAACATGATGGTTAACCCTATTGGAAGTGGAAACAAAATTCACACAATCCAGCCCCAAACTGAGGACTCTGGATTGCAGCAACAAGAGAAGAGCATCCTGTTCCTGTAGAGGGGAGGTTGAGTGGGATCTTCCCCTTCCTTTGTAAATAGTGACAGAAGATCAGATTTTCTGTTGTATTAGTCCAGGCACTCAAAGAAGCATATGCTAAGAAAGAAGTATATGTGCCAAGATTTTACATGTGAGAGAAAATGGGGAGGGTGTCTATTAGTCTGAGAAAGCAATCAGACCCAGTAACCGTTCTGACCCTTAGTACAGGAGAAAGGGAAAAATGTTGGGTAGAGCTATCTTGGATTTCTATGAGGTCTATGGAAGTACTGGCAAGGTTATCAAGGAGCCCTCAAGCCAAAATCAGCTGCCAGATGAGTCCTGTGACCCCCAAGAAAATGGTCTTATTAGGTATCCCTGCTATGTTTTGTCACCATCTGGGAACAGCTCTAGGAAGTCTGCCCTTTGCCAAAACATGAAAATGGGTTTCAGAGCACAGCAGCTGAGTTCTTGGTTAATTAAGGCCCCTGTGGTTGAAGGTCTAAGAGGGGCATTTTGAAGATAAGAAATTGGCAAACTATAACCAGTGGGCAGGATTCCTGTTTCTGTAAATAAAATATTATTGGACACAGGCACACCTATTCATTTACGTATTATCTATATCTACTTGCACACTACAATAGCAGAGTTAAGTAGTTGCAGAAGAACCTGTATGTCCCACAAGCTTATACTCTAGCCCTTTAAGAAGTTTGCATACACCTCTACACTGCAAGAGTTCACTCCTTGCACCTCCAAGATCTACTTCTCTGGGAAGATCTTCTCTACATAGCTTCAGAGAGCAACTCTTCTATATATTCCAATCAGCTTTTATTTGTAAGTTGAAATTCCCAAGTGGGAGGTGATCGATATAACCCCTGTCCCTCAGTTAATTCCGGGGCCACAGCTGGTACTTGTCCTTTTCCTCCTCCATTATCCATTCTAAATTCCTTTCTCCTTGGTAAATGATAGCTAAAAGGTGTGAACCCTTGATAATCACTCATTTCTCAATTTTGAGTTGCTGCAAACTGTAGTTTACGATTACAGTGGGGCAAAGGAGTATCAGAAGTTGCCCCAGTGGGTCACCTGGGCTCTACACATTTTCTGCCCTGCTCTCTTTAATAGTCTTATCTCCTCCTACTGATAAGCATAAATTACCCTTACCAGTGTAATGTCTTTTCTACTTACTTGCGGGTCTCTGAGCACAAGGATTCCAAGGTATACTGTGGTCATTGGGATCCTTGCTTTGTCCTCTGCCTTGAGAGTGCCCCGTTTTTTTTTTTGAGACTGAGACCTTCATCTAAGCCTGAGTAGTGCAGAAGGGAAGAGAAAATTTTCATTCAGAATGATGGTAAATGACCGTAATAATGGTAAATAGGGCCTCTCCTGCTTCTAACCCTTGGTTTCTGTATCCATAGAGTCTACCTTTTTAAGGCTCAAAGAACCATAGTTGCCTCTGATTTAACAAATGCACCGCATCCTCTACAAGGCCGTCCCATGATTTCAGAGGCTTTTCTCTGGGATGGCACTTTAGAAGTGAGCTGTGTCTTTAGAAGGCCATGCCAGCATTCTATAAGGCTGGTTGTTTCTAGGAAGTGTAGTATGAGATACCTGCAGTAAATCCCAGCGTAACGTCCCACTCCCAATCTCCTTTAGTGTGAAGTAGGTCCACTAATTAGATGCCATACTGTGTGGGATTTCATACTTGTGTGAATTAGGATTACATAAACAATTAGACAGTGACGATAACTGAGATTATACAAACAAGTGAAGTAAATTCATGCCTGAAATAGGTAACTCCGTGAGTATAAATTCCTGACCCTTCTAGAAGGAGAGGCATTCCAAATGGTCAATTCTACTAAATGGCAAGCTGGTCTCCTTGAGGAATAGTGAATAGTGTTATATTGGAAGCTCAATTTTTTTATTATTAACATTTCAAGGCAGCAATAGCTAGATTAACCTTCATAAGTGGGAGGAAATGCTTAATATCTTAACCTATGCCACTATAGCCACTCTATCTCTGTGTTCGTCATGCAGATTCTAGGGTATTCAATGAAAAAACTGGCTGTGTCAATTTTTCAATGCATCTACCATGGTAGATACTTTTTTGTGGTCAATGATATGTAATATAAACAATCTTCACATGTTGTGCCCACTTCTACATCTCTGTCCACATAACAGACCTGCTTATCTCTGATATTCTAGCCTTTTTAACTTCTGGGCTACTGAGCAGAAGACAAGGCCATTGACCACTGCCCAATAATCTACATATGTTTTTACCATATGTATGTATCAGGGTTCCTCAGGAAAAGAAAACCAATAGGAGATTAGATAGATAGATAGAGTGATAAATAGGAAGAGACTTATTACAAAGGGTTGGCTCACATGATAATGGAGGCTAAGGAGTCCCACAGTCTGTCAATAAGCTGGAGAACCAGGAAGGCCAGTAATGTAGTTCCACTCCAAACCCAAAGGCCTGGGAAACCACCAGTGTAAGTCTCAGTCATAGCCTTAAGGCCCAAGAACACCAATGTCCAAAAACAGGGAAAGATGGAAGTCGCAGCTCAAGCATAGAACAAATTTTCCCTTACTTCACCTTTCCGTTCTATTCCAGTCCTCAGCAAATTTGATGATAGCGACCCGCATTGGTAAGGGCAATCTTTTTACTGTCTATGAATTCAAATGTTAATCTCATATGGAAATAAACTCACAGATATGCCAGAAATAATATTTAATCACCCATCTGGGCATGCCCTTGCCCAGACAAGTTAACACATTAAAATTAAATATCACAAGCCACTTGTCTTTGATACAAAGTACATAACTTGGTGCACTCCTCTTGGCACTACTCATCGGGATGATTTTTTTTCTCCCCACTGTCTTTCAGGATCACCCCTGAAAGTGGCTCCACTGCAGCCAACATCCAGTTCTGGCTTGCATCCAGGAACTCACTTATCCATCCATAAATCAAGTTCAGGCTTTTTCCCTTCCCTTAGAGTTGGTTATACTGGATCTCCCATATTGATATAGGTGCAAGTCAGGGGAACAGAACTGGCAATGTGTGACATAAAAATCTACTAATGCCCTCTGGTCCTGCTTAGACTCAATCTTAGATGTACTATGTTCATCTTACAATGAACGGATGTTGTCCCCACCAATTTTATGACGTAGTGGGCCCAAAAGAATCCAGATCATAATAGAAAGTTACAGATGCATGGTCACTTTATGTCCAGGATTAAGCCACCCCCATTAGGGCTCAGCAAAGCTAAGTGCTCTTTCTGAGAGGGCATGTAATTATTTGCTTTGAATGGCATGGTTTTGCTCCAGAATCCTAGGGACTACTCTGTGACTCTCTCACTGGGTGTTGCCACACGCTCCACACTGCATCTTTTCCCACCAGTAACACTTGTAACATCACAGCACTTGACGAATTGCTTAGGCTAGATGACAAGGCAGCTTGCACTACTGCCTAAAATTACTGCAGTAGCCTTTCCCACTCCAGGTTCTATTTAAGTGGGCAGCCTCTGCGTCACTTGCTATATGTGCCTCCAGCCTCCAAAGAGTATGCCAGGCACCATAGATGGCCTCTTTCATGGTGGTAGGGTATGCAAAATGCAGAAAGGTGTCTTACTTTGGAGAGAATATTCAAGCATACTCTTGGCCACCAACTAATAAATCTCACTGATGTGACTATTCCCTAAATTTTCACAGGATTTAACTTTCATGCTTTGGAATACCTGTGTTTTACCAATGCTTCCAGTTTACTAGTCACTTCTTGCTCATTGTGTCCAATCAGCATGATATCATTAATGTAATAGATCAGTACCATTTTTGGTAGAATGCTTATGCAGTCCAGATCTCTTTGAACTATGTTGTGACAAAGGGCCAGAGTGTTAAGAAGGCCCTGAGATAACACTGTCACTAAATATTGCTGTTTGTTTCATATGAATACAAACTGTTTTGGATCCTCTTTTAATTGGAAGAGAAAATAACATACACCAAATCAGTAGTGGCGTAGTCTGTACCCAAGGTATTATTAATCTGTTCAAGGAGTAATACCACATCTGACCTAGTAGATGTGACAGGGTGTACTCTTTGGGTAAGTCCATGGTAGTCTGAAAACATTCTCCAGTCTGCCAAATTGCAAATGGGTCAGACTGGCTAATTAAGCAAAGATATTATAGAGACCACTGCTCTGCAAGGTTTAAGTCTTCATTCGTGGCATTAATCCCTGCCATCCTGCTGGGATTTCGTAGGGTTTTCTATTTACTGTGTTGTCCTAGAAAGGCAGTTTCAGAAGTTTCCATTTGGTCGTCCTCGTCTAATGATAGTTCTTCCTCTATAGACCATGAATGAAACAATTAGTCCAATTGCCAAATAGACTGATTTTAATTATGCATTTGGGAATTAGAGAGATGATGACTAGATGGATCTGGGACCCAGTGGACCCATTATGAACCAGGTTTTCATTTATTATCTGGACCTTATATACATCTACGCCAACACAGGAACCATGATGATGGTTGGGTCTATAGATTTCAATGCCAACTCTGAACCTGCTTCCCATAGTCCTAAAAGTGTCTGGGTTTAGACTCCTTTCCCCAGTTTGAGTTCACATGTATAAATGGCTGTAGATTCCCTTGAGAAAAATTAGGGATATAATTAGAGATACACTTGCAGTGATGTTGCAAAGTGTTTCTTCCCCAAAGTTTTCTAGATATAAAAATGGCCTCGGGTCTGAACACTTGAGAGAGGATTATGACTTTTTATTGAAGAACCACTCTTTAATTTTTGCTCCTACATTTATGCCTTCTTTTGTTATTTCATTGTCTATTAACATTTCACAGCTCCCAGCTGGTCAAGCCTTCTTGGTTACCAGTCATTACATTAATTGTGGCCTCTTAGCTTCTAGAAGTTAAATGCTGCCATAAGGTCATTCTTACATCTGATTATTCATTCTCCAACTCCATGAATAACGAGCTCAGCTCTGGGACCACATCAGCCTTGATATACAGAGGAGAAGTACCATCATACTTCTTAGTAATGTTAGTGTTCTTCACACCAGCACATTACTGGTGGCCTTGGTGAATCATGTGTTCCTTGAGCCTTCTTGTGAAACATTATTCTGTGATGTATCTTCTGCATAATAAACCCATTCCAGCATACTAACTTTACTCTGCCTTTTTAATCCCTCCTCTACCATCATCCAGGGAAACTCAGGCATGTCTATTTCACTGAGTGTGAGGCACTGTTTATTCCAAGCTTCTAGGAACTAACCCAGTGGTTAATTTGCTCCATCCCCCAAGATTCTTGCTAGGACATTAAATACTGATTCCCATTAGAGTGCCCCAAGCCAATAATTCTTATTCATCCAGACTTACAACCCTGTTCTTTGATTAGGCATACTCAAAATTTAATTCCAGTAATACTTTCCTGGTTCTTGCCAGTATATGCTAACTAGTTATTGCAGTTTTTCATTTGTATAAACACTTTCCCCCTTTTTCAGGCTCAGTAGATCCCTAGCCAGATTATGTTAGGATGTAACTCTAAGTCTTAGAATCAGGGAAGAATGTAGAAACAAATCCTGAGGAAATAGTTGTGGGAAAGAGACTTCCACTGCTTCTTCCAACAAAGCAGAAATACTAGCTAATACTACAGAAAAGTGCGCCACCTATGTGAGCCCAGATGGTAAAGGGGTCTACAGAGTCAACATCCTCCAGAACATTCATTCAGATTCTCTGCTTTCAAGATCCCAGATATTCCTCCACCGGAGTCTTGGTGGAGGAATATTTTCTACAATAATCCGGCCTTGGCTGAGCATTCTAATGTCTTAGAGCCCTATGACTCTCACAATTAGATTTTCAGCCTAAAGCCCAGTGTTATCTGCTCTTTCACTGTAGGTGGTAAAGGCCTGTTTGTAAGATCCCATGAAGGCTTTCTGGCTCTTGCAATTAGCCATTGACTTCTTGCTAACACCACTGAGTCCTTCATTATCTGTCTGCCAGTTGTCAATAAAATTTAGTTTAGTAACCAGCCAACTTTGCTGCCTTTGTAGGAGTTGTTTCCTCCATATTTTTCAAATGCATTGTCACTTGTCACAGCATTCTCCACTGGGACATCATCAATGAGAATTTTTTATCAATTCAGCATGCCATTCCTCCATGCCCCATCTACTAATCAGGATCTCATCTTTTTTCAATTGCCAGTTGGTAGGTGAGCCAGTTTCACATCGCCATATTTACTATCTGTTTTTTCAGACCCCTTGGTACCATTTGCATTGATCTCTATGAAAAAAAAAAAATGGCCAAGAAGTGAGAATGACTGGAAGAAACATCAGATCATGATGTGTGACCCTAGGAAAAGGAGAAAGAAGGAAATGATTAATTAAAAAAAAAATCTTGCCCACTAGTCAGTTTACGAAAAGTTTAGAAAGGCCATTTGGGAGGCCTTAAGCCAATGTCAGCTGTCAATAGACTCCTGTATCTCTCACTAATGAGCTTGTGTTTGTAGCCCTGGCGTACCCAATCCCTATCTGGGAGCATCCTCTGGTAAACATGCCCTTGACCTCAACATGGGGAAAGATTTCAAAGTCTGTTCTTGGGGACAATGACAGCTTCACAGGCATATGGCTTGTGCAGTTACAGAAGACCCCACACTTGTTTTAGTGCTCTGCTCTTATCTTGAGATTCTTTGTTATTTTATCTTTGAACTTGTATTTCACAAGTGAAATCCAATGGAACAATGGAGAGTGTGCACAAACAGAAGCATATGCAATATGTATGTCTGCCATCACTTGCTGCCGCATTCACATATGGGGTTCATGATGCCCCATGAGCAAAAAATTCTGGTAGGTCCACAATGTAAGGAAGTTCAAGTAAGACCCAAACCAGTGCAAAGTAATTTTATTATGTATACAAGTGAGCAAGCAGAAGCACTGACAGTGAGTGGCCAAGATGCCACTAATCAGAATTTGCTTCAAACTGAGAAACAAGGGAAGGCATCCTAAGAAACATGAATGACCAAGGAATCATATCATAATTTTTGTTTCTACTCTATGTTAATCCATGACTTATGCTGAAAATGATAATGTAGAAATAGGAAGGTAGGGCAGCCTAGTTCCTTTTTCTTTTAGTCCTTCCTTACTCATCTATAAACTGAAGGTAGAAAATGTTAGTAGGATGCATGTGTATCAAGAGTGAAATAAAAACCTTTGAGTTGCTTTTGTGTAATTTGCATCTTTCTGGTAAGATCAAAATACATACACATGTACAAATTACAAAATATGAATGAATGTAAGTTATCCTGCACAAAAGTTAAATGCTCTTATATTTGCATTTAAAACAGGCATTGCACAGCATAAAGATGAACAGTGAAATTCAATAGTAATTGTAGATTTTAATTTTCCTTGACTTAGAACAACATTAAATATCAATTTCTTCAAAAATCATGAAGAAATCAAGACAGGGACTGCAGAAGAAAAAAAAGAGGTAGATTTTATTACCTTTATTGACACTTTTTCTGCCTTTTGAACAAGGGCCTCATATTTTCATTTAAGTCCCTACAAATTATTTAGTTGGCCCTGCCGGGGATCCTTGGTGAATTATTCTCTCTATAGTTGAAGGGCTGTAGAGCATTGATATGGTTTGGCTGTGTACCCAGCCAAATCTCATCTTGAATTGTAGCTCCCACAATCTCACATGTTATGAGAGGGACCCAGTGGGAGGTAACTGAATAATAAGGGCAGGTCTTTCCCATGCTGTTCTCATAATAGGGAAGAAGTCTCATGAGATCTGATGGTTTTATAAGGGGGAGTTTCCCTGCACAGTTTCTCTCTTTGCCTGCTGCTATCCATGTAAGATGTGACTTGCTCTTCCTTACTTTCTGCCAGATTGTGAGGCCTCCCCTGCCATGTGGAACTGTGAGTCCGTTAAACCTCTTTCCTTCATAAGTTACCCAGTCTCAGATATGTCTTTATTATCAGCAGGGGAACAAACTAATACAAGCATATTTTCATAACTCTCATATGGGTTTTGGTATACAGAAAATTCAGGATGCAAACCTAAGACATCTGAATTGTGATTATTTGTTCAATTCACCAACCCACATATCCTGTCAGTATAGATGCCCTGCCCCCCTTATTTTCTGTCAAGGCATGTTGAAAACTCCTGGAGAGATACTCTTTCACAATGTTCTATGTCCTAAACCAATGTAAATGACAGATAGTGATTATTATACATGTCAATCATACTTGGCAATCTGGTCCACTCTATCCCTCTATCAAAGCATGGCTCACTTGCTCAATAATTTATTTATTTTTCCTTAGAGTAGATATTAAGTGTTTGGGTTCTGTAGTCAGACTGCATCAGTTCCAATTCTGACTCCACAATATTGCCTGATGCATTGCCAAAGCTCTTCATCTATAAAATGGGCTAATATGAAGCCATCTTGGGGGAGGTATTTATCAAAGTGTGATGCATATATTTGTAGATTAGTATTATCTATTTTTACTCTTCCATCCAGGGGTCTTTGTAGCTAAACTTCTCCAGATATAAGCGTTTGTTTCCCCAGCTCTAAGTCTATGAAAATTCACTTTTATGTTGAAAACCAACCCTTTTGGGAATCTGAGCCAATGATGTGTGAGAGACCTTCGACCATTTCCTGCTCAATTCAGCCTTTGCTTGACTTATCTGTTTTAAAATGGTTAATTCCCTTTAGTAAATAAAAAAGAATTTGTTACTTTTGTATGTAATCATAAGCATAAGCTGTCTATGACCTTTGTATTATAAGGAAAGAACCCTGTCTAGTTTTGTAAACCTAACACATTATTCTACGCATGTGTATTTTTCATCAAGGAAAGAAAATAAAATTACTTAATGGCTATTATAATAAAAATTATTATACAGATCCTTTATTATTAAACATAACAGCAGTTATTCTGTTTCCTTATGTGACAGAGTTCAATGTTAGAGGTATTATAGATTTTGTTTTAATATAGCATGCCTATATGTTAATAGGAGGGAAATAAGTATCATTCTTTTCTAGCTGACATTTGGAGCTTTAAAAATATAAGTTATCAGAGTTTTTTTTCTGATTTTCCAAAGGTTAAATTAAAACACCACTAAGTTGCTTGCCAATCTCTAGGACATGAAATCTGAACAGAACAAAACAAAACAGCAGGCCATGTTGCTTCACTTTTCTAGATTTTGCCATGATCCTGATAATAGTGCCTCTCTAGAAGTGCCTAGATTTCAGTGTGATTTAAGATCTTTTTAAAGTTTCAGTAAATCTTTGTAGGCTAGTACCTCCAATGATTCTTCCTCATTTCAGAGTTATCCCCAACTAAATTTACGCTGTCCTGAAATTCTGTCAGAAAATAAAGGCAAGACAAAATCATGGTTCTGGACAACTTAATCAAAGACCAAGGATATTGCTAAAGGTTCTAGTGCATCTTCAAATCTGGGAAGGTCTCTGAATTAGCAATTCAGACCTACAGCAACTATTGGATAGTCTTACATTTGAACTAAAGATAAGATCCCTTTGAGATATTAAAATTCAGTTTTAATACCAATTACACCTTTGGAAAATACTTGTCCTTATTATCCAGAAAAGGTAATGGCTTTGAGTAAGAGAAAATCTCTTGATTAACTAAGATTTCAGTTCAGATAAAGCCTGTGTTTTGCCAACCACAAGCAGCTCTGCTCTTGAAGTAAAGAGCTTATTAGGTCTGGCTCTGCTTTCTTCAGTAGAGGAAAATTTTTCCTTCATGCCTTTGTCCAGGCTCTTAGGAACTGGTATTTATTAGATTTCAATTTTTATTTGGTACGAAACTTCATACTTCATAAAATGCTTATCTCATTAATCATTATGTCACCTGCACCTAGTCTGACAAACAATAAACATAACATAGATACATTTTTCATGAATTAATGGGGAAATAGAGAAAATAAAGAATGAATGAATTGATGAATAAAAGATGTATTAATAAATGATAAAGGAATTACTCCTGCACCTGAACATTCAAACCCTTTAAATAACTATGTGATTTATTCTCTTACTTTTTCCATTTTTCACACCAAAATACATGCATATACATACATGAAACCACAACTGTAATATTTGTAATATACGCTGCCTAATCTGTATTTTCCTTTTCAATACTGTTCAAGAACACACAGAGACAAGGCAAGAAAGGATTACAGTCTAATTAGCTGTGTTAATTAGATTAATTATAACTTTTAATTACATTTCTTTAATAAATTCAGAAAGTATTGAAAATTTTCAAAAGAAAAACCCATCCAATAGCTTCCCCAATAACCAATTCCATAACTTCAACCAATTTTACATGGGGAGGGCGAGGAATGTATGTACATACCCACTAGAGTATATGGTAGAGGAATTGTGATTATTTTAACTGTCTTGGTCTGTTCAGGCTGCTATAATAAGGTAACCCATACTTGGGTGGCTTGTAAACAACAGGCATTTATTTCTCATAGAAATTTGGGTTCTGTTGAGGGCTAGCTTTCTGGATCTTTCTTATTGTGTCCCCACATGGTGGAAGGAGATAAGGGTATCTCTAGGGCCTCTTTTGTAAGGGCATTAATCCCATGTGTGTGGGCTCTACCCCAGCTATGGTTTGAATATTCGTCCCTTCCAAAAACTTATATTGAAATTCAATTGCCAATGTAACAGTATGAATAGGCAGGGCCTTTAAGAGGTGATAGGGTCATGAGGGCTTTGCCGTCATGTATGGATTAACCCATTTGTGGATTAATGGGTTCATTGGTCAATGGATTAACAAGGAATCATGAGAGTGGGACTAGTGGCTTTATAAAAAGAGAGAGACCTTCAGGTTAGCCTGCTCAGCCCCCTTGCCATATGATACCTTTCACTGCCTTGGGACTCTGTGGAAAGTCTCCACCAGCAAAAAAACCCTCATCAGATGTTCTGATGCAGCCTCTCAACCTTGGACTGCTTAGCATCTGTAACTGGAATAAATAAATTCCTTTTCTTTATAAATCACGCAGTTTCAAGTATTTTGTTAAAAGCCACAGAATATAAACTAAGAGAGCCCCCATGACCTAATCATCTCCCAAATGCCCCATCTCTAAATATTGTCACACTGGGGATTAGGATTTTAATATATACATTTGGAAATGGTTGGTGAGGTGGCAGGGGGTGGGCAGGGAACAAACATTCAAAAAAATAGCAGGAACTTTAAAGGTAAGAGCATCAGAAGGTGAGAAGGTCTTCTTAGCAAAAGCCTAAAATGACATCTTAGTAGTTCACAATATTAGTGGACCAACTGGCTATGAAGAACAGTCAGTAAACAATTTAGAGCAAATTCTAAAATCTCTTCTTTTAAATATACAAATGAGTAATGTCTTATGTTTTATTTTTCTTAATTTTTTAAAGTTTTCTTTATTTCTGTAAGACAGTATCTTGCTATGTTGAGTGCCAAAAAACTTTTAATATTGAAGGAAGCAATTATGTAACAATTAGTTGAAATTTTTCCTCTTTCTCATGACTTTTAAAGATCCATAAATTGTCTAAAAGTGGTGGGACAAATCTTTAAAAAGTAGATACAGAGATTTGCGCTGGTCAGACAAATGAAATGTCTGAGAGAATACATTAAAATATAGGAGATTTTTTAAATTTTGCTCTTCCAATAGAGCAATAAATAAAGCTAAACATCCTAGATTGTTCGTGGATCTTAATTAATTAATGAAAATTATTTTACATTGGGAAGATGCAATGCTTTTTAGAATTTTTCCCAATCTTGTTAATTATCTAAACTACTTTGGGTTATGTGTGAGTTTTCTTACTCATTGGTCACTTAGCTTTTAGGGAAATCATACACCTTACAACATATCTTGTCTTTACTGATTCCTTGTCATTTTAATTTGTGTAAGTGGGCCATAGGCAATTAATTATTTTTGCAATTGACTCAACATTTGTTAAGTATCATTTGATATATTGTGACTTTTTAAAGAAAGCATAAATCAGATGCAAAGCAGAAAAATAAATGGACTTCATACTTAATTACAAGCTTAAAATATAGCAATCCAGACCAAAAAAATCCACACAGGGTTACTTTCCTGTATCAACTAGACAATTGCCCATTGTGGCACTGCTTAGCAGTGTCGCTAGTATAGTCATGCAAATAAAGAAGGAAGTTAAAGCTCAAATTAGAACCCCAAAAGTTATCTAAAATAGTAATTCCATAAAACAAGGTCTTTCCTCTCAAGAAAATCACCATTTTTTTCTATATCTCCCCTGACTAAATAAACTTGAATTAATCAAACAAGTATAAATATTCAGCACTCCAATAGAAAAATTCATGCTCATTTCACTATGAAGACTTACACACTGGAGTAGGTTTTCATCAGTTTGACATCATATGAGTTATACAATTCCTGTACTTCTTGATTCCTCAGATATGATAAATAGACCCAAAAGTTTCCTTTGAAACCTAAGAGCAGTGATTTAATCAAATGTCCACAGAAATCGAAAGAATATTATGTGAATGCTTCATTTTATGCTTTCTAGAATTTGAATATTAAATATAGCCACCTAAAACACAATGCTGTATTTTTGTTCTTTCTTCCTGAGTTTGTTTTTAATAAATGAATAATTGTAGCTGTCTCTATATTTTGTGGAGCAATATATGTAACTACTTTAAAGACATGTTCCCGCCTTTCTAGAGCTCTCTTATGGACTAAATTCTATTCCCCCAAAATTCATATGTTGAAGTCCTGACACCCAAAGTGTTAGAAAGTGACTGTGTTTGGACACAAGGTCTTTAAAAAGGTAATGAAATTAAAATGAGGTCACTACAGTGGGCCCTAACTGAATTTGACTTGTGAAGATTAGACGTAGACAAATGCAGAGTGAAGATAATGTAAAGAGAGGGAGGTGAAGACGACCATTTACAAGCCAAGGAGGGAGGCCTCAGAAGAAATCAACCCTACTGACACACCTATCCTGGACTTCTAGCCTCCACAACTGTGAGAAATACATTTCTGTTAGGTCACCCAGTTTGTGGTACTTTGTTATGGCAGGCTTAGTAAACTAATACAAGTTCCTATCCTAACAACCTGCACGGGTAAGAATTAGAAGAAAATACAAAAACCAATAACAATTGTTTGATGTATACTAGATAGGCTTTTTGTTGAGAAAAAAAAATGTGTAGTTTGACTTTTCTAGGTACAGAAGAGTACTATCTGATCCTTTTTCACTTATTTTGAAAGGTAGAAATAAAGACATTTATTAGGGACCCACTGAAATACAGTGGAGAATCAATCCCAGGCAAGGACTTGGCACTTTGACAACCCAGTAATTCATGTATTGCAGCAGTATCAGCATCAAGTGGTATCCCTGTAGGAGTCGACTGGAGCAAAATTCTTGTAAACCTCAATGTGGCATCCTGAGGGGCATTCGGGATAAAGATCAAAACTCTCCATGGACAGAAGAGCTTAGTCCATTTGATTTTGATTAATTTCCTTATATTTAAGGATAAAGGGTTTAAGATAACCTGGTGTTGTCAAAGTATAATTTTCCTGAGTGGATGATCCTAACTCAAGAGCCTTAATCTTCAGAGTAACCTTGAATATTATTATATTTAGAACTAAGGACAATGTTTAGCTTAGGAGGCATGACATTAGATCGTTATTTCCTGCTTGGACGTTAAGAGAAAAGTACAGTTTTATACAACCTTATCATTTTTAATTTTGGCTTATGACAAAAATTGTTGTGTAGCTAATCAAACATGCTTTCAATGGAGGTATGTCTAATTATTAACGTGGTAAGGGATGGTATATGTCAGGTGTTGAAGGGGCTGCTGGATAAAAATCAATAACCACCAGGGTTTTTAAAAATTAATCATTGAAGACATGTAGATGGTGAATCTACAGATTTTGTCAATATAGTTCCATGAACTCAAAATGGTCAGAAAGGAACTGAGTTTTAAAAATGCTCTTGCTAGGCTAACAAAGAACCTGGAACCGTTTGTCTTATGTCCACAAGACAGTGCGGTCAGCAGGACAGAGGCAATACTTGCCACTTGGGAACTAAGAACAACAAATGTGAAGCCTGAAACTGACAGGCTGTAACTCACAAGTGTCTAAACCCTGCCCTCAGATACTCTTGGGCACCTCCTACTGAGGCTTTAGCAGGGAAGTCACTTGAATTTCAGGGCCTGAAAGGAACTCTTGGTCTACTGGGAGCGACTATTCTCAGCTGAAACATGGACAAGGAGTTCTAGGTAATAACCAGGCACTAACAGTAACTATCTGGATAAAAATACAATTGTTCTCTCTCCCTTACAACCAGTCTTAGATCCAGGAATGTATATCCAGAGGTAACTAAATTACATGTTCATGTTAATTAGACATTACACATCCTGCATGTGAGCTTCACTTATTATTCCAGTCAGTGATGGGAATCTTAGAAAGAGAGCACTCTCACTCTGTGAGAATCTGATCCCTCTGACCCTTACCACCCAGGGGAAGGGGAAGAACATATGTAAGAGACTGTGATTACAAAATGAATTATTAAGAAGAGAAGTCAATCCCCAATAATCATCACATTCAAAACAGTTTCTATGGGTCTGTGAACAAAAGTGGTCCAGCAAAATGCCATATGTATGGGAATTCTTAAAAACAAGGGGGTAATGATGAACTCTTCATTAAATTGGTCCATCAGGCATCATTTATGATAATTCACCATCTCCACCTTTCTGTGTAACATGTGTCTCGGGATAATACAATACACGTAGAAGAGATTACTTGGGATTTAAATCTGAATGACAAAGACAAAGGAAATCAGAAACACAGATTTCCATCCCTATGTGCTGAAGGAATTCTGGAACAAAGAGGAAGAAATGTGAGACTGGTAACCTGGAAAGGCTTGGGGCAAGTAAATTTTAATCAAACATCCTACAAAAGGTGAAACCTAAGTCACAGGAAAGAATATAAACTGGTATCCTGGAAGAAAAATTTGAGTGGAAAGATATCCTAAAGTCAGGAGCAACTTAACAGGTGAATTTTCTTTAAGCAAAACTCCCCCCAGTGCATGAAAAGAAACAAAAGCAGCAGATCAACAGAGTTGCAGTTGCGTTTCAGTATATATTGGAATGTTTAAGATTAAAGAAGAACACAACTGAAAACTACCATAGATTTCTTAATATCAAGTGACCTGGTGAAATCATCATTTCCAAATCTTATTCTATTGCCATGATTGAGTTCAAATACTCAGAATCTTAAATCAGGATGTGGCCACATCTTCCTTAGTAGTTTGTTTAAGGCATGTATGTTATGCTATATTTTCCCTGGCCTCGAATGTTTGTCTCATAATGAGCCAAATATACAGAACATCCAGAATAATTAGTTGTTATAATAAAACTCTGTTAGGAGAGATACACAGGTGGTGCACATTTGCTCTGGTGAATTATCTGTGGACAAAGAAATTATTCACTTACTACAATCACTGTATCTGATTATACCCTCCCCCCAAAATGGATTAGATAGTCACACTTGGAAGTACTTTGCATTGAGCTAGAGATTGCATTTGGCATTATCTCTGAATTCAAAATGAATTCAAAATGAAGCAGAGTCTGATATCCTTAATAAAATTTGATGTTGTAGCTTCTGGTATATAAACTGCAGAAAATTTTTATAATGGCATTTTAAAAAATGGAGAAAGGTAAAACAATTAATAAAGAAGGGAAAGGGAAAAGGAAACAAGTACTTTATACTCATGAGAGTTTACAGAGGGCTCCAGAACAGATAGAATAAATTTGCTGCTGTTTCAGGCAACACGAGAGCTATCATCTATCAATAACAGTTATGGTCATGATGGGTTTGTTCAATCAGTCAGGAACTTTGGTGGAGAAAAACAAAACATCCTAAGCTATCTAAATAAAAGGATTTTTTCCGTCAAAACACAGATAACCAATATTTGCATCTAAGTGAAGACTAGCTACATCAAGCCTGAAATTGTAAGAAAACAAACTCCTTTGGTTATTCAGTGGTGATTTCATAATGAATGATCGCAGAAAGAAAACAAATGAGCAATTTTATTAATGACATATGCATAGAAGAAAAATTCTAGTAAAAAATATTTTTTAAATAGTTTTTTTAAGCACAATTATTATTTCCTTTTTTCTGTTGTTTTTCTTAGCGACAGAGTCTCATTCTGTTGCCCAGGTTGGAGTGCAGTGGTATTATCATAGCTCACTGCAGCCTCAACTACTGGGCTCAAGCAATCCTCTCGCCTCAAGCTTCTGAGTAGCTGGAATTACACGCGTGAGACAATGAATCCAGATTTATGACTGCCAAATCTATAGCTTTATCCAGTTCCCTGGTTCCCAAAATTTAAATAATCTCTCCTTTCTCTTAATAGCCATAGTTTTTTTAATTGATATGAACCTTATTTGTGTGTGTGTGTGTATATATATATTTATATATGTCTCTATTTAAAATGTCTCTGTCATGCAGGACTAAAAGCATTTTGTGAAGAGAGGTCCTCATTGACTCAATTAAGTTCATCTTATGCAATATCTTGTACATCATAGCCTCTCAGTAATTGTTGATAATAAAGTGTTTAAAAATGTCTCTATCATGCAGGACTAAAAGCATTTTGTGAAGAGAGGTCCTCATTGACTCAATTAAGTTCATCTTATGCAATATCTTGTACATCATAGCCTCTCAGTAATTGTTGATAATAAAGTGATTGCATGATGCTCATAAGATTTAAACCTTTTTAATATTTAAATATATTTGTGCTTAACACAGCAACATTATAAAGTATTTCAAGAAAATGTTTTGAATATTACTATATTCAAAAGTCATACCTTAAGAAATTTTTTAATAATTTTTAAATGTTTATGTTTTACATTTAGGATTTTGCTCAATTTTAAATTCAAACTCATATTTGAAAGTCTTGTCTTAGAGACAGATATGTAGTATGAAGCCTCTGCATTTTCTAATAAAGTTTCAAAGATTAAGTATACTTAATACCAGTAGTTTTAAAAAGCCAACTGATGCATGAAGAAAAAAATTCTCTGAAAGATATTTGTTTCTGTTTAGTGAAACATGCATTGGCTATTTTGCCAGAGACTTCTGCACTGGAAAAGTTTTAGTAGAAATTTAAAAAATACATACATCTTCAGAAATAATGTTGGCTCCTATAAGTGCCATTCATTGTCCAGAGATATTTCAGGTATGGTTCGATGAGAGTTAATTGTTCATACTATTTAGTACAAAAGGAATGGAAGATAAGGCAACTAATTGATGCATTAGTAGTTGTTCCCAACTCCAAAATTTACAGGAGGCATTTTTTACAGCCTTCATTTTCTTTGCAGGGGATCTGCTCTGGACAAAATGGAATATTCACTATTCTACCTTACATTTATTTAGCAAGAAGCATTATCATCCATCACAAGCACACATTTTTGCAGAATAACAAAGATGTACAAAGCAGCAATGGCCTTCATCCTAAGCACAATGCTTTGAGTATGCAGTATTGGTTTATTAAGTGCTTTTCGTTTTGCTTTAGGGGCTCATGGACTTGAGTAGATTCTTTCTCTGAGGTGCACAGATGGCCCTTTTATATTCATTATTATATGCTGTTAATTTATGGTGATGGAGAAATCAGTAGATTCTCTCTTTTCCCCTTGCCTGTGTAACCTTCCTTTTGGGTTTAATCCTAATAATTCGTTTTGGGGAAAATGAATGAATAGAATTGTAGTACTACTTCCTGTGATTCTGTGGAGTGAAAATACATCAGATTTTCCATCATAAACATCTACGTCTAGAATTGTATGCAACCATTGTAAAAATGTTCCTTGGGCTGGAATTTAATATTGCTTCTTGCTTTTTTTTAAATTTTCTGCCACTCTTTTTAAACCTTGAAAAAAAAAAACGGAATGCATTCTGAAGGAAAATTTCTTTTCTATTGCTAAGAATAAAAAATGGAAAAAGACAGCATTGTTAAATGAAGAGGAAACTTATATCAAGGTTAATTGTATTTTTTCAAAATGTGCAAAAAGTTGCTTGCCCTGAAAGGAGGGTTTTTTTTTCTAATAGCAACAACAAACAAACAAACATATACTTAAAAATTAAAAATATATAAAAGCCAGCCTATGAAAATATAATCACACCCTAATGAAAGTGCTCTGATGAGTCAGATTCTAGAATGTTCTGAGGTAAAAGTTGAGAATAGGGTAAAAGATTAAAGCCCTTCCTCCCAACTCACTTCTCTTAACATTCTCATCTAGAGTTTGACCGAGTTAGTACAGGGTTTCTGAGAAAGGCAAAGACTCTGAGCTACAGTTCAAGCTCCGGTCTAATCAGAAATTAAGAAAGTCAAAACATCTCTCTATCAGCCTCCTTCTCTAGAGGAAAGTATACCTGGAAATACTTTATAAGTATTCCCCTATTATAGTAGACAGTCTTTAAATGTTTACTGAATAATAAAAATAAATAAATTATGCTGTCTACCTATGTCTAAGCATGCTCAATCCTAAATATTTCTAAATGTTACCAAAATATTATTGGTCAATCCACTTCATTGGTCCAGACTTTGATTTATTAGTTAATTTATTCATTCAATAAAACATTTTTTGAGTATCTACTATGTGCCACATAATATAATAGAGCCATAAAAATAAAGTAGTTCTTATTCTTTCCAAACTTACAGCTTGACAGAAAGAACAAACATTATGCGATTAATTAGCACAAAATTGGATGACTACTACGCGGGAGAAAAGACCTTGAGGATGCACATGGTGAAAAAGCCGCAATGAGCTAGTGTCTTCCAGTAATAGTGAATAATAAAATGCTTTCCCGTTCTGATGAACCTTTGTCAAAAATTAGGATATTCTTAGAAACAATAATAGCACAATTTCTCTCTATCTACACCTAATCTCTCTGACAATTATGAAGGAAAAAATTCAAAACTCAGATAAATCTCATTTTATTGATGTTTTGTCACTTAAACCACTTAAACATATATTTACTCAACTATCAAGGAAG
The DNA here is from genome assembly GCF_029289425.2 of Pan paniscus. Classification (NCBI taxonomy): domain Eukaryota; kingdom Metazoa; phylum Chordata; class Mammalia; order Primates; family Hominidae; genus Pan; species Pan paniscus. The sequence continues at coordinate 112,548,653 of NC_073253.2, read as the reverse complement.
AAGAGATATTCAACAGCGTGTCCTTCTGAGAAAAACCAAATGATACTTGATAAAAATGTTTTCAGGATTCTTAATCAATGCTTTCCTCATTTAAATAATTAATTTTGCTTTTATTCACTTGATTTTTTTAAACCAAGGGTTGTGGTTTTTTAAACCAGTGGCAAACTATGACACGTTGCAGTTGCTCAATTACATGTTTATTCAAGCTTTTTATATTTTACTCAAATATAAATTATATTTACAGTCAATGTAAATTTCTCCTCATGCCTAACTAATCTCTGTCAAATATTGTCTTTAAAAGATTTATGTCTTCAAGAAATATTCAAATCAATGACCCCTCTAAAACGTCCAGAAAGGACATTGTTGTCACACTCTCAAACCAGCAAACTTTGTAAAAACACCATTTACGATTCGACATTCAAAGATGTAACTTGCTTAGTGTTATACCTAAAAAGATGAGAGTCCAGAGGCATCCAAGCTCATGTATTGCTGCTGTCATTGTTTGCTCATTTAAATGTTGCACAGGATAGTACACTGATGTGAAGTCAGTAGAAGGAAGTTTTTGGTAATAACAGAAATACTATCAGAAGCAGTACATATGTATTTGTAATTAGTTACCAAATGACTGCATAAAGAGTGAAAAGGTAAATGCACTGGGACTGTATTTTGGCTCAATCTGTGACTTGTTAGTCAAACCTGTTTGAGATGTAGAAAAGCTCACCTTTTTAAAAGGCAATTGCAATTACGGGTGTGTGTTTCAGCTTTGTTTTCTGCCCTTCCTTGATTACCAGGCTTTCCTGTACATAAAAGTGAAGAAGAGAAACTAGAAGATAGGCAATTTTCCATTTCTCTGAAAGCTGCAGGAGAAAAAAAAAAAAAAAAAAAAAAAACTCTTCCAAGTAAAACCTGAGAGGAAACCTAGTTTCCTTTTAGTCATGTTCCATTCTTGCTTCTGTGTTCAGAACATGTTCACAAATAAATGATTCCAATTTTCAGGCAGAATTTAAATCTCAAGTGTTCCACTCACTGCAAAAAAGAACATAAAAGCACAGAATGATGTATCCAACTTTGGCTGTAACAAAATGTTCTGTTTGGAAACCAAATTAAGTTATTGGTCTAATCTCAACTAGGTTAACATAAAATTTTGACTGGAAAGGGCCCAATTCTTGGCAATAAAAAACTGACTTTTGAAATGTTTTTCATCTGTCTATAAAGTAGAATTTTCTTAATGTTATCAAGAGGCAAAGAATTGTATATGCAAATTAGATATCTTTATTAAAGAGTATTGAATGACTAACAATAATTTCAACTCAACCAATATTGTCTATCTCCTAGCACTGCATAGGTCCTTAGATTGTAAATATAATATACACAACCTCAAGAAGTTCTTGGTTTAGTAAGAGAAATGAAAAGATTAACAAACTATTAAATTCATGGAGAACATACAAATAAAAATGAATATTTTATTTTAGGCAATTACAAATAAGACTTCTTGTTTTTTTGGAAGATAGATGTGTAAACAACATTGATAGTTACAATATTGGAATGCTGAATGTTCATGTGCCCTGGGGCAGTAGATCCTAGGAGCTAGCCTCCTAGAACAGAGCAGGACAGTTGACTTTGGTGACTAGATTAGGCTAATTGAGAAGCCTGGGTAGGAGAGACAGGCTCAGTGGATAAGCAAGAGTACAAAGTATCAGAGGTCTCAGGAAAATTGGAGAGACGGTATGTAAAGATCAGAGCATTGCTGAGGAAAGATGAGTTTTGCCTGGGAATAATTTAGTCAGGATCCTTTCTGGCAAAAGTGACAACAATAAAATTTCAACTCACTTAGTGAAAAATATAATTTATTGGCTTTCATAATTGAAAAGGCATAAATGAGAAACGCAGGCAAAGGCTATGCCCATGGGGTTGTCACGAATCCGTTCCTCACTTTCTACTTGACTCTGTACTTCTCCGTGTTGGCTTCCTTCACAGGCATGCTGAGTCCAGTTTTGATAATGAGCTACCACAACTGTAAGTTTATATTCTATCACTCTTCATGGAATCAATCTGTCTATTAAGAATAGTATTGAGTTGCTATAAGGACAATGATTAAAAGAAGTCAGATGTTTATGTCTGCCTCACTTAAAAAAATAAATAAAGTCATGTAGTCCAGGACTACTATGCCAAACCCATAGTCAGAAATATAAGGATTGGAAAGAAAGACACTAAACTGCCATTATGTTTATTTGATAAAATTACCTGAATTAGAAAACATGAAATACTCTACAGAGAAATCATTATAAATGAGTGGCAAGATTGCTTAGTACAAAAAATAACATGTAGCAATAGTTGCATTCCTATACAGCAGTCACAGAGTGGTAATATCTTATTAATAAAATTATTTATTCTCTTTCTTTACTTTCTCTATCTCTATCTTTCTTTCCATGTCTCCCTCTCTCTCTCTTTCTTTCTTCCTTTTTTTTCTTTCTTTCTTCCTTATTTCAATAGCTTTTGGGGTATAAGTGGTTTTTCATTACATGAATGAATTCTATAGTGGTAAATTCTGAGACTTTAGTGCACCCACCACCTGAGTAGTGTACACTGTACCCAATATGCAGTCTTTTATCCCTTACCTCCCCATTCTTCCCCTTCACATCCCCAAAGTCCATTATATAACTCTGAATGTCTTTGCATCCTCATAGCTTAGCTCCCACTTAGAAGTAAGAACATATGGTATTTGGTTTTCCATTCCTGAGTTACTTCACTTAGAATAATGGCCTCCAGCTCTATCCAAGTTGCTGCAAAAGACATTATTTCATTCCTTTTTATGGCTCAGTAGTATTCTATGGTGTATATATACCACATTTTCTTTGTCCACTCATTGGTCAGTGGGCACTTAGGTTGGTTCCATATCTTTGCAATTGTGAATTGTGCTGCTGTAAACATGTGTGTGCATGTGTCTTCATATAATGACTTATTTTCCTTTGGGTAGGTACCCAGTAGTGGGATTGCCAGATCCAGTGGTAGATTTGCTTTTAGTTCTTTAAGGAATCTCTATACTGTTTTCAATAGAGCTTGTATTAATTTGCATTCCCACCAGCAGTATAAAAGTGTTCCCTTTTAACCACATCTACACCTACATCTATTGTTTTTTGACTTTTTAATTACGACCATTCTTGCAGGAGTAAGGTGATATCTCATTGTGGTTTTAATTTGCCTTTCCCTGATGATTAGTGATGCTGAACATTTTTTCATAGGTTTGTTGGCCATTTATATAGCTTCTTTTGAGAAATGTCTATTCATGCCTTCTACTCACTTTTTGATGGGATTATTTGTTTTAAGTAAAACATTATTTTCTATAACAACTGATATAAAGTAATAAACTAACCATAAGTGATTTGAATAGTATCAATACACCATATTTTATTTAAGTAAATTTAAACATTTGGGGAGATATACATATTCATGGATAAAAAGACTTACTGGCATAAAGCTATCAATACTTCCCAAATAAATCTAAAATTATGTGCAGTTGGATCTCCCATAGAAGATTTTTTTTTCAAGAAACTTACAAAAGAGGGTATACGGACAAGTAATGAAACAAGAATTTTTTCAAGAATCCTCTCAACAAAATGTATATGGAAAGGCCAAGAGCCACAAATAGGCAAGACACAAGCTCTTTGCCCTACAACATCAGTCTGTTATGAAATTAAAGTAATTAAGTAGCATGGTATTGGAATGATGATAGAAAAATTGACCAAGAAAACAAAATGGAAATACCATATAAATAAATATATTGTATCAGAAAATTTACATTGAAAACCATTGAGGGAAGACATTTACTTTTCAATAAATTTTAGTGGAGAAATTATTTGTATAGAAAAAAAATTGAGTTGGATACTTATCTTACACAATGAAAAGTGAAAATTAATTCCAAATAAATAATAAGCCTAAATATGTGAGAAAACAATTTGAAAACCTGGAGAAAAAATGTTTTTATGACATTAATATAGAAAAGTATTTCTAAAATGGACTCAGTTTTGCACAGAAAGATTGATAAATTTGATACTACATTAAATTTTAATTCCATGCATGAAAAGACATTGAAACAAAGTAAAAAGTCCAGTAACTCCCTGGAAGATTATTTTCAAATTTAGTAAGTGTCAATTAGGTACCATAATACATAAATTACTTTTTTAAATCTATAAGAGAAATATAAATAATTCAGTAGAAAATCTGATAATATGTATTGGCAACCTTACCTAAGAACAAATAGATATATAAAAAATTATCTCCAATTTTTAAAGAAATGCACATTAAAATCATAATAAAATACCATTTGTGCCTAACAATTTGTGAAAAACACTAAAAGCCTGACAGTAGAGAATGCATATAAATTAGTTAAAATTCTCCCATCTTCATAAAAGAATGTAAATTCCTAAAGCCAATTAGAAGGTTCTTTGGCAAAACTTGGAAAAGTAGAAAACGATTTAGCAACTTATTTTTATGCATTTAACTCTAGATAAATCTTCATACATGCAAAACATGTATATAAGAATATGCATAGCAAAAGTGTTTAGAAAAGCAAAAAGAAAGGTACAGATAACATAAATCTCTATGAGGAGAAGAATCAATTAATATATTGTGGTATATGTATATATTTGAATATTATATAGAAGTGTAAATTAAATTAATGCACCCATTCTACATATATCCATATAGATATATCTTAAACACCTCTTAACTGAAAAGACAAAGATGGGATACATTAATATAATATAATATAAATATAATACTGTCTTTGTCAGTTCTGGCTGCCATAATAAAATATCACAGACTGAGTGGCTTAAACAACAGAAATCTATTTCTCATAGTTCTGGGGACTGGAAGTCCAAGAGCAAAGTGCCAGCATGGTCAAGTTCTGTGAGGGCTCTCTTCTGAGATGCAGACTGCCAACTTCTCATCGTATTTTCCTATGACTGAAAACAGAAAGAGAGAGAAAGCGAGCTCCTTTGTGTCTTTTTATAAGGGTACCAACCCCTTTTAAGAGAGTTCCAACCTCATAATCTATCTCCCAAAAACTCCACCTCCTAATACTATCACATCGGGATTAAGATTTCAACATATGAATTTGAGTGGACATAAACATTCAGATCATAGCAAATAGTCAAATAGACTGAATATTTTTAAAGAATATATACATATTTGGTAAAACTAAAAGGCTATGTAAGGAAATGATATACACAAAATGAGCATGGCATTTATCTCTGGGAGTAAGAATTGGAATGGATTTGAGAAAAGATACTTAGGAAGATTCCACTCACTTTTGTAACATTTTATATTATTTTATCCGAGTGGTAATTAACAGGCATTATCATTAATACATTTTATATCTAATATGTTTTAATAGATTTTAAAAGAAAATATGAATCAGTTACCGAATTCATAGAAAAGTTGAGTGGAATTGGGTTATAAGAAGTAGACAGCAGCAAAAGGTAAAATGTAGGTGCAATATTTTAAGTCAGGAGTCCTCCAACTGCAACCCATAAGCTAAATCTAGCCCAACATTTGCTTTTGTAAATAAAGTTCTATTGGAACACAGTCATACTCACTTATTTATATATTGTCTATGGGTACTTTAGTTACAACAGAGACAGTATAGCCATCACTTATTACCTGGCTCTTTACAGAGAAAAGTTGTCAACCTCTGCTCTAAATAGTTTACATGGACTTTGCTTGGGGTGTAATAACCCATTTTTATTTGTTGTTACCTACTATAGACAGTTTAAATTTACTATGTTAATTAATTCTTATTATTTGAGAGAATGTTCATATCATCCTCATATTACAGATGAGAAAACTGAGTCCCAGAGAATTTAAATAACTTGCTTAATATCTTTCTGAATACTAAGAGACCAAAATAGATTTCTCTGACTTAAATCAAAATATAGTGATGTAAACCATGACAGAAAAGTCAGAAATTGATCTTAGATTTCTTTATTTTTAGACTACACTTTTTCACTCTGTCAAAATAGAGGATGTTGGATCAATGATTTGGAAAAGGGTAAGACATAAGATGTAAAATATATGGAAATTAGAAATTATAAAGAAATATAAATTTTGTTACAAATTATTAGGAGTAAAATTTTCCCCCAATAAAGGAATCACACAAACATATACACACACAACCTATTTATTCTGCCTTAGAAGATACAGAGAAACTGTGTTAGCTTAGTGTATCAATTATATGACACTCTACAACTCAACAATTCTGTTGATCATCTGTTTCCTACAAATCACTGGCACAAATTATGTTTTCTGTAATGAGGTAGAAGATACTAAAAAAAAAATCTTCCCCTGATAGACTATAAATACCTTGAGGATTGGCACTGTGTAGGTACTCAATACAAATGTCCAGAGGATGAATTCATGATATTTAAACAGGGTGTTCAACCAATATTTTCAGAAGCGCTATATCTAATATAAAGAGCCTTGTCCCAGTTCAAAGAAAAAGAGAGATCTGGCAAAATCAAGGGAGCTTCAAAAAAACATATCACCTACTCAGAGATTATCCAAAGAGCGAGAGAGGAGAATATAAAGGAAAACATGAGAAATATGCAATCTGGGGATGAGCTTAATCTACCTAGGAGTCTTAAAACTTCAAAGGGCTGGAGTATAAAAGAGGGAGAGGCAACAATGGGAAAAAGAAAGAAGTGTTAAGGAATACGCTGGATTATGCAATTTATTTGGCTGTCACATGACATTATCAGCCAAAGCCAATTTATACGGTTGTCTAAGAAAAGAGATCAGAGGTAGAGACAGAAAACATTAGGTAAAACTGCTTTGCTTATAAAATTAACATGTTCTATATTTTATATTGAAAAGATAAGCTCTTTTGAAAAGTTATTTAATACCTTAAAATTAGAATTTCCATTTTTGTGTTTATTATTTTATCAATATAACAAGAAATAACTAAGATTTATTTCAGAAGCAGCACATAAAATCTTAAATATAGAAGACATCAAAGTGACTATATTGGTCACATTGAAGAAGGCTTTTTTGCCTTTCCAAATTTGTGTTACATTTTGATTTATTTTGGACCAATCCCCATCACTTGCTAAAGAAAATGGAAGAGAAATAATGAAAGTCTGCAAGCAAGCGGGATGTTTAGGCCACCCAAATTATTGGTGCTATATTATGAGAGGGATTGGATTTGGGAGAACCTCGAATTTCATTCCAGAAGAAACTTCCTGAGGGTCTTTGCATGTGTCGTGTAATAGAATGTTCCTTGTGCAAAGCCCCTCTTTGCTGCTGGTGTTGAAGAACACAGAAGCAGGGTCTTGTATTCTTGACATTGCTGTCTTCCACATATGGATTCAGGACAAACATCCATTTCACAGGCAATACAGTTCTTGCTGTATTTCGAATAATCTATTATTTCTCATGTATGTATAAGAAGAGATACACTTTAGCCTCCAGAACAATTCCTTCACATGGGATTTGGTGAATAATGTATAGGAAAAAATCATCTAGGTCAGGCAATCAGTGTTGGTTTTGGAAACTTGGGAGTTCTGAGGTAACACCCAGACATTAGTCATTGAGTACAGTGTAACTTAAGCTCCTGGTGTGTCCGGAATTGGTGGGTTCTTGGTCTCACTGTCTTCAAGAATGAAGCCGTGGACCCTCGCGGTGTTACAGCTCTTAAGATGGCGTGTCTGGAGTCTGTCCCTTCTGATGTTCATATGTGTCCGGAGTTTTTTCCTTCTGGTGGGTTCATGGTCTTGCTGGCTCAGGAGTGAAGCTGCAGACCTTCGCGGTGAGTGTTACAGCTCTTAAGGCAGCGCGTCTGGAGTTGTTCGTTCCTCCCGGTGGGCTCGTGGTCTTGCTGGGCTCAGGAGGGAAGCTGCAGATCTTCGCGGTGAGTGTTACAGCTCATAAAAACAGCGTGGACCCAAAGAGTGAGCAGTAGCAAGATTTATTGCAAAGAGCGAAAGAACAAAGCTTCCACAGTGTGGAAGGGGACCCCAGCGGGTTGCCAATGTTGGCTCCCGCAGCCTGCTTTTATTCTCTTATCTGGCCCCACCCACATCCTGCTGATTGGTAGAGCCCAGTGGCCTGTTTTGTCAGGGCGCTGATTGGTGCGTTTACAATCCCTGAGCTAGATACAAAGGTTCTCCACCTCCCCATTAGATTAGTTAGATACAGAGTTCGGACACACAGGTTCTCCAAGGCCCCACCAGAGCAGCTAGATACAGAGTGTCGATGGGTGCATTCACAAACCTTGAGCTAAACACAGGGTGCTTATTGGTGTGTTTACAAACCTTGAGCTAGATACAGAGTGCCGATTGGTGTATTTACAATCCCTGAGCTAGACATAAAGGTTCTGCAAGTTCCCACCAGAGCAGCTAGATACAGAGTGTCGACTGGTGCACTCACAAACCTTGAGCTAAACACAGGGTGCTGATTGGTATGTTTACAAACCTTGTGCTAGATACAGAGTACCGATTGGTGTATTTACAATCCCTGAGCTAGACATAAAGGTTCTCCACGTCCCCACCAGAGCAGCTAAATACAGAGTGTCCATTGGTGCACTCACAAACCTTGAGCTAAACACAGGGTGCTAATTGGTGTATTTACAATCCCTGAGCTAGACATAAAGACTCTCCACGTCCCCACCAGACTCAGGAGCCCAGCTGGCTTCACCAAGTGGATCCCACACCTGGGCTGCAGGTGGAGCTGCCTGCCAGTCCTGCGCCGTGCACTCACATTCCTCAGCCCTTGGGTGGTCGATGGGACTGGGCGCCGTGGAGTAGGGGGTGGTGCTTGTCGGAGAGGCTCGCGCCACACAGGAGCCCGTGGAGTGGGTGGGAGGCTCAGGCATGGCGGGCTGCAGGTCCCGAGCCCTGCCCCGCAGGAAGGGAGCTAAGGCCCGGCCAGAAATCGAGCACAGCGCCGGTGGGCGGGCACTGCTGGGGGACTCAGTACACCCTCCGCAGCCACTGGCCCGGGTGCTAAGTCCCCCATTGCCCGGGGCCAGCAGGGCTGGCTGGCTGCTCCGAGTACGGGGCCCACCAAGCCCACGCCCACCCGGAACTCCAGCTGGCCCTCAAGCGCGGCACGCAGCCCCGGTTCCCGCCCGTGCCGCTCCCTCCACACCTCCCTGCAAGCTGAGGGAGTGGGCTCCAGCCTTGGCCAGCCCAGAAAGGGGCTCCCACAGTGCAGGGGGGGAGCTGAAGGGCTCCTCAAATGCCACCAAAGTGGGAGCCCAGGCAGGGGAGGTGCCGAGAGCAAGCGAGGGCTCTGAGGACTGCCAGCATGCTGTCACCTCTCACTGGGACTTTAGGATATTGAGCTATTGCAATTTATTACACATTTTCTTTGATTTTCAAAACCTCTGAAAGAGGAAAAGGTCACACAGTAATCAGTAGCTATGTGACATTTAGACAGTCACAGTACTTGATTGGGTATTGGTTTCCTAATCTGGAAGGTGAAAGAATTACAGATGATCTACATCTACAATCTGCTGTTTCTATAAATTGAAGTAGCCTGCTAATAACACAAATAGATCTCAGCATAATTACAGAAAAGTATACAACTTCCATAATGTAAAATCACACCAGCCTAGTCCCTCAGGGGAACTACTGGTTTGTCATTTAATTGCAGGGGCACACAGTGCAAATATTTCAAAGCTGCATTCTGAAGGGCTATGGGGCAATGCTGTGCTAATGTGGACTTTCAGCATCAAATCCCTTTGAGCGATTATTTTAGAGAAATAGGAGATTTAACTAAATGTGAAAATAAGATTCCTTGAAGTGGAGGAGGACTGAAAATGTAGGCAAAAAAAAAAAAAAAAAACAACCTTAGGTGGAATTAATTTAACTTTTGGCAAAATCTGTGTGAGGGGATAAGAAAGGAAGGTGTGGGTGGCATGGCCCATAGCAAGTAATTCATTCCCTTGAAAGCAGAAAGAGCAGGTCAAATACATTTTAATGTACTATTTTCCAAAGGAAAGGAGTGAAATAAAGTTCCAATGAGCATAAATATTAAAAGTATATTATGTAAAGCTATATTTAGTCATAAAACCAACATGTTTTATATAATTAATTTTGAACTCCACTTTATCTGGGCAATAATTTTAAATTTAATAGTTACATTTAGGTTTCAATGCTTTACTTTTATTCCAATTGTCTCTAAGAGTTGCTTAATTTAAGTCTTGGTGAAACAAACTTTGTTACAGGATAAATAATTCAGTTATTAGGGGTATAGCTAGACCTGGTATCTTATCAATATGAGGCTCTTCCTCGTGACCCAAGGGCATGATGACGCTTCACTCCAGTATGTGTAGTCAGATTGCAGTGCAAGGCTTGTTGAGCTAACCAGAGAATTTCCTGCTAAAATGCATCCTTTTAAACTAAAAAGGTACATTAGATCAGAAAACAGCTTGCTTCTCAGATATAAATTAGACCTTTCCAGCAGGACTTGCACACATTTTAAATTAGCAAACAAAATAAAACTTTGGACAAATTCTGTATTCTTCAATTTACGTTGCTTCATTCTATCAGATAAATTGTTTGGTTTTCCAGAGTCGCTTTACATCCTTACTGTCTGTCCTATGGTGCTGACTCATGTAGGGTATATCAACAGGATCGAATTGACTTGAATCTCTAGTGGAATGTTGTGAAAGGAAGCTGAGGCAGAGAGAAAGCTGAGACAACATGCTCCATAGTGCTCTGAGGAATGGTAGTAATTCTGGCCCTGACTCTAAGTTACATGCTAACTATCTGACATTGTTATACAGAACAGGAGAAGGCACAATTATAAATACAGAATGGAAATACATAAATTGCAGAGACAGGAAGAAAGTGAAGCAAATTTTTAATAAGAAGCAGAGGCAAGAGGCCACTAGCTCCACAAAGAATGGAGAAAGCAGTCTTGGCTCAGCTCTTATGGGTTATCCAGTCACATTTTGCTTTCAATGCTTGGAGCTTTGTAAACTCTATAGCACCCCATATATTAGTTAAGACTTTAGGTTATAAGACATGACAGACTCTACTCAAACAAACTTGAACGAACAAATTAAGTAACATATTGGCTCATATGAATATCTATGGAATGTCCAATGTTGGGTATGGCTTGATTTAAGAATTTAATGATGTCATTAGGAAATCTATCCAATTTTTTTTCTTCCTCTTAGCTCTCCTTTTTCCTAGTAGGCCTCATTCTCAGCAATGATAATCCTTAATGATCTTCAATGGTCTGAATCTCTAGAGAAAGAATCTTAAATTTCAAGATCCATATCAATCCCTCAAAAAAGAACTCTGATTGGCTTGGCTGAGTCATTTTGCTACTGATGACTTAATTAATAATTCTAGAGAGATAGGGTATTCTGGTTGGCTTAGCATCATTGCCAAGCACCTTTGTACTACAGGTGAAGCTATGTGATTGGCAGTGCCATCAGGGTAGAGAAAGAAAAATCTATAAATGAAAAACCTGCTGAGCAGACCAAGAAGGTAAAAGATTTACATTCCTTTATTCTGTTTCAGGGAATCAAACAATCACCACCCTTTTCTCCTTTCACAGCCCCTGACATATTTAATTCTTAAAAATGAACGAGCAAACAAAAATCAAAACACAAAACATTTTTGAGCACCTAGTAATTTTTGAGTTTAAGTTTATTGCTGAATTGGGGGAGTATATTAATAAACAGGTACAAAATTAAAATACAATGTGACAAGTGTGGTAGTAAGGTATACTGAAGATACACCAGAATATTTAGGTTGTCTCTAATTCCTTTAGTAAAACCTGCTTTCAAGTATATGCCATAAAAACCAACCTACACTATTTTCTGGGCTAATTACATTTTGAAAAGTACCGAAGCTAAATGGATGATCCTGTGATCAGATATGTAGCCAACGTTAGTAGCCTGGTAGAATTGTTTTAATAGATGTTGACAAAAGAAAAACATTTGGAGTAATAGAAAGGAAAAGTGATGGTTATTGGGGACCTCTTAGATTCTTTTTAGCTGTCCATCTGACTCTTAAGATGGACTTGTTTGCTGTTACCTGAATTGTTTAAACAAACTGAAACAAACCAAAATGTGAAAGAGATCATGGCATAAGGTTTCCATTAACTTGACTGTACTCTGTCATGGCTATAGATGTTTTTATTGATGTGCTTCTCTCTGGTCCTCTGGATATTTCTGGAGAAGGCACAGAAATAATAGGTCCTCTTTTAGGTAGCCTCAGAGCACTTGCTTCTCTGCTGCCTTTGGCTATTTGGGTCTTCAGCATTCAAATGTAACTTTTGCCTCTTTACGTCATCTTGGAGCCTGAGGAGGCCTGCTAGGAACAGGACACGTAAAAGGCAAATATGTCTGAAAGGCTGTGGTCCAAGGCCATTTTTGTTGGCTATGAGCTGGGCCTCCAGAACCAAAGGGAATGTGCATCTCTCTTTTGAATTGAAGGCGTTTATGCCCATGATGAAACTTAACTTTATTTGGGCAAGAGATGTGTTTATGTATACAATGCAAAGAACAACACAGTGACTCCCGGTAGTAAACCAAACAAAACCAGACCAAGAGTAATCTTGAGAAAGGTAACTCCAGTGCATGGAAACAATGGCATGGTTTGTGCCAAATTCCAAAGCAATCTTTTGGCTAAGGCCATTGGACACAGAATCTGTATGATACTGTACCCCTTAAGGATTAAAAATAAAAAGTAAATAAATAAAAATGGATTTGTGCTGTTGTAAAAACACACATGCTGAACACACACATACACACATTTAACTTTTGCAATTGATTTTTGAATTATTTTTAAAAATTATAAGACCTATTTTAGGATCATAATTATCCTATATATTATAAATATATACTGATATTGCTTAACAATCTCGATGTTGGGAGGCAATAAATCCTATTACATGTATAAGGTAAACATAATATGGCTAATTTTATAAAGTATGGTCCTGTTGGAATTTGGCAGGCATATGGTAAATGTCAGTAACAGCTAGTGTCTTCCTATTCTTAAGAGTTATTTAACTTACAGGGTTTGTGTGTATGTGTATGTTTGACTGTGCATATATTATGTAAGTTTTATTCTTTTAACAGTTATATTTAACTTTTGAAAAACAAGTAGTTTAGATTTATTTTTATAGATTTGTTTTGTTTTCAGAAAAAAAAAGTCACAGAAAAGAAAGTAGCAATCTCATCATCTGTTAATATTTTGGAGACTATAACACAAGTATCTCTTTATGCATATACATCATGTTATTTCACAATTAATTTAATAATGAGTACTTTTATAATAGGATTTTTTCCTTTCCTAACAGACAAGGGTAAAGTACTGTATTAGGATTTATCTCTACCTTTTTACTTAAGCCAATGTTTACATTTCATACCCAAATAACTCTTGAAAGGGCCACTAGCTGTACATCCAGTTTATTCTTATCTTCACTTGAAAAATGTGAAGGAGAGTGTATGTTTAATTTCTCCACAGTAACACCAACCATGTGTTGAAATGCCTAGGCCTAGTAAAGAAAGCCATTTGATAGGAATACAAAAATTGTCAGATAAATGTCAATTTATGGCTCTATAAACATTCGATCTGTCCAGAAACTATGTACTGATTGAGTCAGTTTTGACAGATGAAGAGCACTCACTGAAGATCCTATCCTGGGAAACATCCTTCATTAATATTTACATTTCTCTTGACAGTGCAGTTGCTGTAAGCATAGGGTGGGTAAATATAGCCTGCATCTGGCTAATATACATAGTCATGGGGCTGCATTTGTCTCAGAATCCAAATGCTTCGGCTAAGAATATGGGGCTGATTGTTTCTGTGGACTGCTTGGAAAGAATTAATTTAAGCAAGGAAAACTCCATGACACTTATTTGAAGGAAGGGGGACATTTATAACCAGTTAACCTGTGGTTGTAAAAGAACAAAAGATAGCTTTAATTCTCATCCCCCACCTCATTTTCTTTTTCTTCTTCATTTTTTATTCTGCTGTGAGCAGTCACGAAAAATATGCCTGGTCAATAAGGGGCAAGTAAAATTGGAGGGGTTGCTATAGGAACACACAAAGTGATGCAGAGCAATAACCACTCTAATTTATACTGTGTTTTCACATTGTATTTCCTTTGCAGTTAAACTCAACTTCAGAAGACTTTCCTTAAGAAAAAGGCTACTTGAAATGCAGGAGACTCTTTCTAAGGCAATTTTATGTACTAACTTTAAAAATAATAAATCCTAAATCTGAGTAGTGCTACAAGCAGGAAACTGGTATTTCTCCTATTCATGCCATTATATTTTCAATGCATTTTAACCAAAATCATTTTTGCACAGTGAAAGACCTGGGAATGCATTTTAATAGTGATGAAAGCATGAGTAATGAGGAGTGCTGCCTGAAGCAGTCTGAGCTTGCATCTCCTCAGCTGCTCTCTTCCATTTTGACAGGTAGCATCTATATTCCAGCCCTGAGACCCTTCTCATTCCCAATTCTGTTGAATTATCCCACTCAGAAACTATGCTCTCCTCAAATCTTGTTTTTTTGAAAGGTGACAGACCTTACTGCCTTGTTTCTGACCTCCATTTGATAACTCCAAAGTAATCATGGGAGGCATTTCAGATCGACATACCAAAATAATTTCACATTCGCCAGACCCATGACTGAAAGGACAGGGTCACTTGCAACCATAGCCACATGGAAATCTTTGAGAGAAGACGGGAGCTTTCTTCGTGATTAAATTTGAGGGAGTGATTAACCCAACTTCTGCCTGCTCATATCTGTTCATTTTCATGTGTCCAACTCATAAGCACAGTCAATTTTCTTTTTTCTCCCCAAAGTTGTGGGGGTAGCCCACGAGCAATTTATTCTCAAAATGAGAGTGCAGGAGAAATTTCTAATCCAGTGATCAAAAAGCCCTGTGGATCAAGATAGCTCAGGAAACAAGATCTTCTACACAATCATGTAGATGACATGGATGGATGCGAGAGTAGTTTCCTTCCTTTTTTGGGAAGTCCGTGACAAAGGTCAAATGTTCATTCTTTCCTTGTTTAAAAAGAAAAAAAAAAGAGTTTTTTCTTTATAGCTGATAAGGGAGGAACTGTGGTTAATCTAACAGGGCTATTGCTCCATCTGATTTGGTTTTGGAAAGTGGTTTTTATTCGTGGCGTTTTGTTGAAGCATGAGGATTGACAATGAGAGGGGGCAAAAAGAAAAACAAACCCCCAAAAGATAACAGTCACATCAAAATTTTAAAAAGTGGAATGGGACTTACATGAGAGGGCTCAGCAATTAATATCTAATCAAATTACACTATTTATTGTGAAACAATCAGGCACAAGTTACTCATATGGGGTAAAACACTCAAAAGTTGAATAGCAGTTTGTCCTTCCAGAGGGCTAGTTAATGTCTGTTAAAAAGCTTTTAATCAAGATTAGATAAGCATGTGTCTGGAAATGGGCAGAAAAGGAGTATAAAAACAGTTTCTATGCCATATATTCCTAACCAAATAGCAAGGCAGTAAAAGTCAAGGTTGTGTTTGTCAAATATTCAGTGCTTGCTCTATTCAAGCACCTAATATATATTACAGCATTGCTTACTTTCTGGTAAAATTATACGTATAGTTCTGGAATATATTTTAGAGACTTTTCCAAGGGCTGAAGTAAAAAGTTTATCTGAAACCTTGGACTGATAAATAATGTCACTTTCCAAAAAAAATTAAATGTTTAGAGTCAAAACACTTCTTTTTACCATCCCATAAGAAAATTGTAATCTGCTATCATAAAAAAGAAACAAGATGTATTATTCCAGAAAATATTTTTTACTGTTTGCAAGATCCTATTTTAAGCTGAATAATCTTTTACTTTCACATAGATGTCACGGAGAGTTGGGGGAAGGGATGGATTAGGGAATTTGAGCCTTCAAAGGCAAATGGGACCAGTTTACAAATGATACCTTTCATCTCCAGAGCTGTTTGCTGGAGGGCAATGCTGAATGTTTAGTCTAAAAATGAATTCAAATCACTCTACAGAGTAAAGGTTGCAGAGTTAACTAACAGCATTAGATACTGTGCTTTCCAAATGCAACCTGCTTTGTTTTTTTAACTATACTGAATCTGTCTAATCATAAAAGAAACACATTTTTGTTCCTTTGAGAGAAGTGTTGGCAGTTTTAACATCTATCACTGCATGCCCACACAGAAAAAGAACTAATTTTAGAATTAATAAATTGGCTTATGTACCTGTACAATTATTTACTATTTATGATTTCTTCTTAAGGACATTTCCGTGGGATGTTACAGTTAGCAGAGCTTCCCTTTAGGCGAATGAGAATTTCCAGTTCCTTCCACTTGGATATCCCTTCACTGCTACCACTGAGAAAGTAAAGACAGCTCTGTCAGGGTTTGATACAGTCCATAAATTACTACTCTTTCTCTGACCTGTCTGTATTTAGAACCCATATAAATTCATAAATGTCAGATAGATGTACATTGAAAATGCACCTTTATTCTTAAATTGATATTCGTTTATGTGGCTTAACTGAACAAAGCAAGTAAAATTTATCTTTGAATTATACAAATTCACCCTCCCCAGTCCCTGCCTGATTGGAATGACCACAGGCCTCACTGCAGAATTACAGCCTTCACACTTGAAACTTCCAGCATGGTGGTTCAGAGAAGAATGTGAGTGCCCTGAAGACAGTTGGCTCCAAAGAGAGAATAGAAAGACAGGCTGAACAGAACAGGCTTAACTCCTCCCAAACTCTCCATCAGATCACTCATTTCATCTGAAGGCTAAGTCAGTGGCTTAAAAGACCAGGTACGTTACTCACCCTGAGATCTTTTCACAGGGAAACATGAAGCCAAGGGAAAAGAGATTCCCTTTGCCCCAGTGCAAGTTCCTTTCCCCACCTAGTGCTAAACATTTTTTAAGTAAAAATGTTCTTAGTGGAAACCCAACAGTCTGAAATAATTAATTTGCCTTGGTAAGTTTTTTTTTTTTTGAGACGGAGTCTCGCTCTGTCGCCCAGGCTGGAGTGCAGTGGCCCGATCTCGGCTCACTGCAAGCTCCGCCTCCCGGGTTCACGCCATTCTCCTGCCTCAGCCTCCCAAGTAGCTGGGACTACAGGCGCCCGCTACCACGCCCGGCTAATTTTTTGTATTTTTAGTAGAGACGGGGTTTCACCGTGTTAGCCAGGATGGTCTCGATCTCCTGACCTCGTGATCCGCCCGCCTCGGCCTCCCAAAGTGCTGGGATTACAGGGCCTTGGTAAGTTTTTAAGTTAATACTAAGAAGTGATTTGAATACTAGAGAAATTTCACTCATTAATTTCTTATATTAAGCCATATTTCCACCAGCATGGATCCTTTGAAATTAGCCTTATCTGTATGGTAATCCAAAAGCTAAAAAGCAATACACACACACACTGTTAGGTTGCTCAGTCCATTTTATATGTATTAACATTATTAAAAAAAAAAACTTTCTCAAGCATCCCACCCCCGTACAGTATCATAAAACTTGCTTTGTGTATACAGAGCTTTTCTTGTTCCTAGAATGTCCCCTACACCACCGTGCATGACCTCCTTAGGTCATGAGGTCCTTTGTAGGCTATGCCAATATTCTGTGTCTAATTTTTTCTTTTATAAAATGAAAGCTTAAATGAATTAACAAGAGATACAGCATAATAAAAATGCTTAGAACCTTTAAATATTCTCCTCGCCTTTGATTTCCAAATGCTTTAGTCCAGGCAAAGACAGTAAAAATAAAGGAAACATGACATACAGCATGTAGTTTATGAGTCTCAACTATTCTCATATCAACACAGAACAAATAATCAAACTACAGCAGAGCTGCACTGTCACACTCCTTCAGACATGATTCATCCAAAGTGATCTTGCAACAATTAGATGGATGATTAAGTTGATCAGAATGAGCAATTCTCCCTTCCCTTGTATTATGAGCAATTGGGAAATAATCACTGAACACTATGTCAGGTGCTAAGGATACAAAAATAAATAACCTAAGGTCTTAAGGTTGTTTATGAAGTAGCAAAGAAGGTTAGCTTATACAAAATTGTCTTACTATTTGTCACAGGAGATACAAACCTATTGTGGTTTTCTTCATTGGGTGTAAAGATGGAGGTTCCTGAGAGAAAAAAAAAATCACTTGGGGCCAGGAACATTACAGCAAACAATCCTAGAACAAGTGGCACATTACTCTACCTTGAAAGAGGAGTAAAATTTCGGTGAATACGGAGGAGGGGTCAGGTAATCCAGGTGGGGATATAAGGAAGAACTCCTTAAGCCAAAAATGAGACAGAGATGAACCTGGCATTTTAGCCTGGCTTCCCCAGAAATCAGAGCCTGAGACTGAGGGCTCATGTGATATTATTTTATTAGGTTACACTACGCTATGAAACAGGTATAAGGGAGTAAGAAGAGGAGTGAAGCAGAGAAGACAGAGTCAATATAATGATACATTTTGCAACTAGCACTGCTAACTACAATCAATTTCTCCATTCTTGGAAACATATCCCCATGGGCCAACTTGATTTCAGAACCATCTGTCAATGGGTGGAGAAAGGGGATAATAGTGGAGGAATTTCAATACTGACTTCCAGCTCCCATTGGTCAAAAGTTATGACCAAAGTTATGACCAAAGTTATGGCCTCTCTATGAGGCATTAAGTCCCCTGCACTTCCAGATTAGATATGCCGGAGTATAAACCCCCAGTAGGCTCCCATTACACCATCAACACAAAAGCCACAGGTCAATTATCTTCCATATTAAATTGAAGTTTAGGAAGCTTATTCTATTGAAATGAGCAAGTAGAGGAAGGGTTTGGAGAAGGAAACTAGAAACAAGAATGCATGTTGTCATGTTTTTTTAGTTGATTCACCTGAGAGGTCACACTGACCAAGACCATTGCTGTGGTAATAGGATTGATAAAGGCAGTGGGCCAGGAGTCAAAAGACCTGGGCTGTGGTCTATGTTCCACCCCTGCCTCACTTACTAACCTTAGACATGGGAGATCATTCCTCTGGCTCTCAGCTTTCTTGCTTATAAAATGGGAATAACTAAACCTATCCTGCTTACCTCATAAAGCTATGAAACTTAAAGATAATGGGTTAGACAGCCTTTCGTAGATCTCTACAAGGAGAACTACAAATCACTGCTCAAAGAAATCAGAGGTGACACAAACAAATGAAGAAACATTCCATGCTCATGAATAGGAATAATCAACATCATTAAAATGGCCATACTGCCCAAAGCAATTTATAGATTCAATACCATGTCTATTAAACTACTATTGACATTCTTCACAGAACTAGGAAAAAAAAATTTTAAATTCATATGGAACCAAAAAAGAGCCCTAATAGCCAAGGCAATCCTAAACAAAAAGAAGAAACTTTTTATTAGGTTATACTACTCTAGTCGTGCTACTTGACTTTAAACTATATTACAGGGCTACAGTAACCAAAACAGCATGGTATTGGTACAAAAACAGAAACATAGACAGAATAGAGAGACATAGAACAGAACAAAGAAAGCACAAATAAGGCTGCACACCTACAACTATCTGATCTTTGATAAACCTGACAAAAAGCAATGGGGAAAGGCTTCCCTATTCAATAAATGGTGCTGAGATAACTGGCTAGCCATATGCAGAAGGTTAAAACTGGACCCCTTCCTTATATTATATACAAAAATGAACTCAAAGTGGATTAAATGTAAAACCCAAAGCTATAAAAACCCTGGAAGGCAACCTAGGTAATACCATTCAGGACATAGGCACAGGCAAGGATTTCATGATGAAGATGCTGAACGTGATTGCAACCAAAGCTAAAATTGACAAATGGGACCTAATTTAAATAAAGAGCTTCTGCACAGCAAAAGAAACTATCCACAGAGTAAAAATATAACCTACACAAAAGAAAACTTTTGCAAACTATGTATCCAACAAAGATCTGATATCCACCATCTAGAAGGAACTTAAACAAACTTATAGGAAGAACCAAACAGCCCCATAAAAAAACCGGGCAAAGGAATATAAATCATTCTATTACAAAGATACATGCATGTGTATGTTCATTGCAGCACTATACATAATAGTAAAAATATGGAATCAACCCAAATGCCCATCAGTGATAGAATGGATAAAGAAAATGTGGTACACAGACAATGTGGAATACTATGCAGCCATAAAAGGAAATGAGACCATGTCCTTTGCAAGAACATGGATGGAGCTGAAAGCCACTATCCTGAGCAAACTAATGCAGGAACAGAAAACCAAACACTACATGTTCTCACTTATAAGTAGGAGCTGAACAATGTGAACACATGGACACACTGGGGGAAACAACACACACTATGGCCTGTTGCGGGGGCAAAGGAGAGCATCAGGATAAATAGCTAATGCATGAGGGGCTTAATACCCAGGTGATGGGTTGATAGGTGTAGCAAACTACCATGGCACACGTAACAAACCCCACACATCCTGCACATGTATCCTGGAATCTAAAATTAAATTAAATTTTAACAAAAGAAATACAAGACAAACAAAAAGTGGGCAAATGACATGAACAGACACTTTTCAAAAGAAGACATACATGTGGCCAACAATCATATGAGAAAAAGCACAATAATACTGATCATTAAAATATGCAAATCAAAACCACAGTGAGATACCATCTCACACCAATCAGAATAGCTATTATTAAAAAGTCAAAAAATAACAGATGCTGGTAAGGTTGTGGAGAAAAAGGAACACTTATACACTGTAAGTGAGAGCATAAATTAGTTCAGGCATCGTGGAAGACAGTGTGGTGATTCCTCAAAGACCTAAAGACAGAAATACCATTTGATCCAGTAATCTCATTACTGGGTATATACCCAAAGGAATATAAATTTTTATATTATAAAGACTTGCATGCATATATTCATTGCAGCGCTGTTCACAATAGCAAAGACATGTTATCAAATTCCCATCGGTGATGGACTGGATAAAGGAAATGTAGTACATATATATAATGTAATGCCATGCAGCCATACAAAAAAAATGAAATCATGTCTTTTGCAGGAACAAAGATGGAGCTGGAGGCCATTATCCCTAGCAAACTAACAGAGGAACAGAAAACAAAATACCACATGTTTTCACTTATAAGTTGAAACTAAATGGTGAGAACATATGAACACATAGAGGGGAACAATACACACTGGGGCCTATTGGAGGGTGGATGGTGGCAGGAGGGAGAAGATCAGGAAAAATAACTAAGAGTACTAAGCTTAATACCTGGGTGATGAAATAATTTGTACAACAAACTCCCATGACACAAGTTTACCTATGTAACAAATCTGCACTTGTACCCCTGAATGTAAAAGTTAAAAAAAAAAACAAAAACCTTTTGTAAAATAGGAGAGGTCATTATTATTATTGGAAGGGTGAACAAGAGAGAGTAGAACTGGTTTTACTGTTATTTCATGCAACAGATTTATAGAGACTGACGGTCAAACACCAGGAAGAATTATTGTGTCAGCTTCATGTAAATGTAGTCTTGCTGACTGAAATAAAATAAATATAATTAGGGCCGTCACCTGTATGATTAGAATCTCCAGCAATTACAACTCACAATGAAGCAAAGAAACTCCTGTGCTATAGGAACAATATTATTCTCAACTGAACTCTCCAGATTGACTGGTTACAATAAACAAATTCCCAAAATTCTAACCTCTCAATCACAATTTGCTCTGTAAGCACAAAATGTTTTAATCTATAACTGCAGAAATTTAATAGCTATTGCTTTGTCTATACTATCAAAAATAATTTTTTAAAAATGAAATAATAAAATCCTTAAAACCCCATTAGATTCATTCATCTTGATTTTAGGCAAAAATATGGTTCTTTACCTAGATTATCAAGATAATTATTTCAATATATACTTAACGAGCAAGCGTAGATATACCTTTATTTATCTCCATTCGCTACTGAAATTACTAGAACCATTCTGACATGGTTTTCTCATTTAACTGCCCTTACTGCCCTCTTCCCATGTTTCACTTTCAGCTCACCTCATCTTCAGATGCTGGAAACAGCATAGACCATGAATGGCACTTCCAAGTATCCTCTCATATCAGTAACCTCTTTCTCTGTTTTGACATCTGATAGATATTGAACTTGGCCTCTTTAAAGAAAATGATGCAAAGCCCTCAACAGGAGGACTTGTAATAACTTTACATTCTGAGTTGTTGCTGGTCCATGAATCGAGTGATTTCTATTATAGTTCTGGTTCTTCCACTAATTGGTAGCAAGTAACTTGGGCGAGTAACATTACATTTCTGATCCCCAGTTTCAGCAATTATTAATAAACACATTAGACTGGATGTTCTCTAATTGATTTTCTGGCTTTTATATTCAATGTTTCCAATAGTAAAATGAAATGCTTTCTCATGAATATAATCTACAGTAATTAAGGTTTAATTAGTCAATTTGATGTTACCAAATATCAAAAGAACAGCAGTTATCACAATTAAAGCACTCAATGCTAAACTGGACCAAACTTACTCTGGTTGATCGTCCAATTCCTATCTGCTTGAGTCTGATACTGTCAACTGTAGGAATAATGTTTGTGAAGGAAACAGACAGCTGAAATTACAAAAGCCAAAAGTGGAAAATATAGGGGCCTATATTACAAATGCTTACCAAAGTCCGTTCTGTTACTTAAGTTTCTCCAAGCTCTCTTTTACCTCTTTTTCTATTCCACCCCACTCTCACTAATGCCATCTCACTAATATTCTTACGATTATTCATTGTTATAGGTTGGAGCTTTTCAAGGTAATCGTTAGTGATCACTTCTTATCTTAAAAAACAAAAACAAACTTCAAAAAATTCACAACTGTAACTTGTCTTGTTCCAGAAATAATTTAGGACATCTTAAGAAATACACACAGTAGAAAAATAAAATATGTTTTTAGTTTGGAAGAAATTTGAGGCAACAAAAAATTAAGGGTAATAAAATGTGATGTGGTGCCGAGAGATAAGTACAGAACATATATACCACAAGATCCTATGAACATAGTAAAGAGAAATCACAAATATGTCACGACCTTTTGATCAGTCAGCAGGAAAAGAAAAACATGACTAGTTATGTAATTCATTGCGTTTGTAAGATAAAGATACATCAATTTCTCAGAAGCACAGAGAGAAATTCTCTCACAGACTCCTATAAGAAGGCTTCTTTGTCATGTGGTGAACCAAGAAACTTAATCCCTACAGTAAATATGTCACAAAGCCCCACAGGGTGGTTTCTGATGACATCCTTCAATATAAGCTGGCAACATAAGCCAAAGTGACAGTATAATAAAATCCATAGTACAGGAATGTTGATAAAATGTGGTGATCTAGTTTAATCCAATGATTGATTTTTATATTATTGAGAATATTGTTGTAGTAAACTTCTCAATAGCCATGGTATGGTAGTGCAGTGAAGATGGTCCACTGGAATGAGTATCTGAAATTCAGAGTGACAGTTCAGTGACTGGCCAAATGTTTTATCAGTCTGCCAAGCCAGAAGTGTAACTGCCATTTTTTAATGAAACTGGGTTGTTTAACAGGGACAAGTGTCAACATGGAAGGTCAAGCCGTTCATGTTATGTGGAGACTAAGGGAGAACCCACTGGCAAGGCAAGGGTCTCCTTGAGAAGACAGGTCATCTACACACAGACAACAGGGCAGGTGGGAGCCCCAGCTTCTATGCCACAAAACAGAACCGTAATTTAAGTATGTGAAAATTTTAAAGCAACTAAAACCAAACAATCTACCTTGCCTGGTAAATAATAAATCAAATCTCTAGAAAACATTCATTTGAAGTCTAGAGCTTGAAGCAATAAAACTTCCTAGGATGCCCTAAAAAGATAAAAATCATCGCAATCTAGATTTCTAAGCATCAACTGGATGAGATAGCCTGTCATGGAGCAGCATTATTATTTATACACCAATTTGAAACTGGAGGCCTGTTGAAGCAAACATGACACCTTAGTTTTGGAAGAGTTGATATGTGATCTTTTCTGCTCTGAAGACTATTTCTAGTCTGGTATTAAAAAGTTGCTGTCTACACAGAAGAAAATGCTCAGTTTCCAGTACTTCAGAGTGAAGGGGATGGCATAATCCTTGTTTACAACTAGTTGTTTTTCTGTAGGTTATCTGGCAATCCCTTAAACCCAAATCTTCTTAATTCCTTTTCTCACCTTCATTTCCTCCACTACTGAAACAGTCTAACACATAGTAAAACTGTCAATAAATATTTATTGAATGATAAATCCATGTCAAAATAAGACATTCACAATATATCCTACTGAAAGAACTTATAACAGGGCCCACTTTTCTCAATTAGTGATACATCTTTTAAAGTCATTGATTAAAATGTGTATTTCTTGGCTCACTCTCAGAAATTAAGATTGATTTAGTTTCTGGAAGGGTTACAATGTCCACCTTTTAACAATCATCCCAGATAATTCAGATGCAAAAGATCCAGAAATTAAGGTCTCAAAAACACTGCAAATGTTAAATGTAGGTTCTATATAAACATCACCAGCCCAGGGCCTTAGCCCCTACCTGCTTTCTATCCATGATCAACGGTGTATGGGGAAGGGAAGGTGTCTCAATTAAAGCTTTAAACAATCATGTTAATACCAACAACTACTCCTCAAGGTGGTAAAGTGTAAAATAGAGGTGAATAGTGGAATACCTATGTCAAAAATCTATGCTTTTTAAAAAAAACTTGCTTGAAAAACTCAGGCTTATAATTTATCTAGCAAAGCTTTTTAGAAGGAATAGATGTTGAACTAGTAAGTCTATAATTTGAGATGAAAAAGGATATAATTATCTAAAAAGGAAGCTTAACTGCATTCTGGCTTTATAAGCAAGTGTTTTGATAGCCCAGCAAAAAGCCTGGGATCCACAAATTTCAGGGCATTAGCAGACGTTTTAGCCAAATACATCTCACATAGATGTATTTTACCCAATTTTTTATTTTGTTTTGTTTCTTAATTTAATTCTCAAAGAGCCACTTGGGTTATCTAATGGTTCTAATATATACACTTGTAGGACAGAAACTGGGACTCCTTTAATTTTAGGGGCAGATACAAACACCTGGCAATGCTATAAGTTGTAGGTGGTTATTTCTAAGAAGGGAATGAGTGTCTCTGGACAGGCCACTTGGATGCAATGAGTTTTTCCTGCGTAGCAACTACGTAAAGTTAAACTGTTTGCCTGATCACGTTATTTATTCCTTCAAATAATTTTTGAGCTTCCACTAAATGTCATGAACTCTCACAGGTGTTTAGAAGGCAGAGGTAAATTAATCCAAGTGTCTACTTTCTAATGTTCACATTCTGTGAGTTGGTTAATTATACTAATAACATAGTAATACAGGAAAACACAAGGAACTGTGGTAATACCTACCCAAGAAGGGCACTATCTCAGGCTCAAAGAAAGAAAATAAATGTTATAAAATATCTCAAGAAGAAGTGATGCCCCAATTAAGTCTTAGATAAGGAAAATAGAAGTTAGGAAGGCAGGGTCAGGAAGGCATCTCAAGGCATTCCAGAACATAACATGTGAGTAATTGAGTGATAGCAAATGAATGAAGCTGAAAAGTCATGAAGGACCCAGATCAGGGTATACTTTATCTTAAAAGCCATGTGGAGCTTTGAAATATTAGAGTCAGACAAGCGAATTCTCAGTGGAACAGAGAATCACTATAAGGACATCATAGAGAGAACTAAGCCTTATTTTAATTAGAAAAGTATTACTTATCTGCCAGGCACGATGGCTTATGCCTGTAATCCCAGCACTTTGGGAGGCCAAGGCAGGTGGATCACCTGAGGTCAGGAGTTTGAGACCAGCTTGGCCAACATGGTGAAACCCCATCTCTACTAAAAATACAAAAATTAGCCAGGCGTGGTGGCAGGCACCTGTAATCCCAGCTACTCGGGAGGCTGAAGCAGGAGAATTGAGGCAGAGGTTGCAGCAAGCCGAGATTGCGCCACTGCACTCCAGCCCTGGCAACAGAGCGAGATTCCATGTCAAAAAAAAAAAAAAGAAAGAAAGAAAAAAAAAGGAAAGTATTACTTATCATGAATGTTCTTTTCATTTAGGAATGCTGGCCCCCAACAAAGGGAGAGCATTAAGCCAATAGGTTTTATTACTACAATGTGTAATTATATTAGAAAAACACTGATCCTTAGTGGAATATGACAGTGCCATAAGTGTGATGATCACTCTTGGTTATTTCTCATTCCTGTCCTCCTTCATAACATGAATGAATATATAGCTAAAATGAGTGGATAATGGTCATCTTTTTCCTAAAGCTTCTCAGATCCAGGGGAGAAAAAAATCAGTAATCCATCTTTAGAGTAACTTTTTTTGCAGGGTTATAAGGCATACCGAAGGAAAAAAATAAGTTTCCACAGTCACTGGAAGAATTCCGGTAGTTAAAAATGTTATAACAACAGTATTTCAGGATCACATGGCCTTCCAGGCTCGCTCTTTCCTGTTTATTTGTGATTATATACTTCAACAACATCCTGGGTTATTACTCCACCTAGTCCCCCCCGACTTTCTCATCATTTTAAACTAAACAGGTCTTAAAGTGAAGAATATCTTTGCATAGCATCATTCATTTTCAAAGGAAATTAGGTGGAGACAACCCACATTTAGAGAAGCAGTAGGTAGGCATTAAAGGGCATTTGTCCTCTAGATTTATCTTTTACTCATGAATGACCTCATCACACAAAGAAATTAGCATAATTTATATCAATAATTTGTTTCTGTGATGTGTGAAGAACCCCACAATAAATTAAAAATATTTTATGACTGCATTTTATCAGCTTATTTACCCTTATTTACATTTAGGACTGCAAAGTCACATTGATAGAGTTATGAAAATGGCCCACGGCCTGAAGCCCTGGTTAGTTTATAGACCAATAGGAATGAAGCTGTCTTATCTGAGTGATTAGAAAGGCTTTGCTGAATTTGACTTGTTAATTATAACACTTGCCTCATTGTTGAAGGGCTGCCTCTAATTCTCTAGCTTCCCAAGTTAAGAGGTCACCTAAATGGAGTTGCTATCTTTGGTGTAAACTGGTCAATCACTTCGTCAAACAGATTCATTTGATTTGTCTTTTAAAGCGACCTTTTGACTTGTAATCATCCACATTCTCTTCATGCTTTATTTCACTTTATTTTACTGGAGTGCATTTTAGAATGTTTGTCATGAAAAGAGCTACATAAATATTAATGTATTGATAGTGTTATGGCATTTCAAACCTATATTTCACTTCATGGGTTTTAAGAGCTACAAAATTTACTGACTGCACAGAAAATATAGGTATAATGGACTTACTGAAATGCCCCAAATACGATAAAACATATGAATTATTAATCCCATGAAAGTCAGTATGATCCTGTTTAAATGCCAAATTTTGTGAACCAATCTTGGATTTTTTTTTTCACTAAGAGATAAAATTTCAGCTGACAGATAAATATAATGTGCCCTATAATTTTTGAATTTTAAAGTTAATTTGGACATATATATTATAAAGTAAACAAAATCATAAATTAAGACACATCTAGACTGAAAAGGGTACTCTAACTTAAAGCTACATGGTCATACCTCAACTTTCCCGGCTGTGCTATGAACCCTACATGAGGTCATGAGGTCAAGAGTCAACAAAGTCAACAACTGCCTTACAATTTGGAAATTTAACAATTTCCAACTAAACGTTTTGGATAAAAAAATAAAATGACACTTAAGGAGCATTCCATACAGTCAAAAAGGGATGAAAATAGCTCACCCTGAGATATTCTTTACCTGTTGTGGCACAGGGAGAAATTTAAGGAAAGGGAGATTCTGAACAGCACAGATGCTATATAAAACTACTGAATTTTCTGTCTTTAACCATATAAAGCTATATAAAAATGCCAATTTACTCAGTGCCTTATTATCATGTAGCTAGTGAGAGGGCAAAATCTGTGGGAAAGAAAGTGGGTGAACTGGGTATTCCTTCTTCCAGAAGTGTTTGACAAGTACTAACAATACAGACTGCATTGTACTAGGCACTTGAGGGATGCAAAATGAGAATATAGAGCTTCAGTCTTAGAGAACTTAAAATATTGTTCAGGAAGAGAAAGCAAGAATGAAAACATACACCTAGACAATAGAAACAAATTAGAATTCTGCCAGGTAAAACAAGCTGCATTGACAAAGGTGAGTCATGAAGATTGCTTTGTGTAGGGATGTCTTGACTTTAATTTTGATAGAAATGATTTTAGTGCATTAATAAAGAGGAAATTTGACAGTATGCTTAGCAGGAAAATGCAACAAGAGGTAAGACAAAGAAATTGTGAGTGATGTGTGAGATGCCAAGTGACCACTTTTAGTTAAATGAATAATTGAATAAGGCTTTATTTTCATCTCACATGAAAAGAATATGCATTAGTCTTGGAGTAGTGATATGCCAATATTTCAATAGCATTTCCCTCCCCCACACTTTCATATTATGATAGCTTTTACAGAACAGTAATTATAGGTTGTGTCTTATGCTCATAAAATAATATATACTATCCCAGGTAAGAATCACATGAAATACATGAAATAAGTTTTATAAATCCTTTTTTAGAAGATAAAGGAAGTGAAAATTTGTTAATTGCAAATTGTGCAGCAAACAATATAGTATATTTCATCTAAATTTTCCAAATGTTCTCCTCAAAGTATGTGTCGTTGGCTCAATCACTTAAATTTTTAATTTCAGGGTTCTGCTTTGAAAAGTAAAAGCATCAAACCAGATTTCCAAAGCTTTTCAGCTTTGATGGTTAAGAATCATTTAAGTTTCAATATCTTCCTCTCTCTTTACCTTTCTCATCTCCTCTTCAAAACAACAACAAACAAACGAACAAACAAAAAGCAAAAAGGGGCAATGAACTTTTCTCTCTCTTGGACCAAATCCTTGGATGAAGAGGACAAAGTTAGTTGAACATCAACAGAATCAGTGTTTCTTCAGAAAACAATTGATACAGAAAATGAAAAATTAGAATGGAATAATGGAATAGGCAAAGATAGACTAGAATGAAATTTGCCAATAACCCAAATCACTAATTTAAAAAGAAATAAACAAAATTCCATGCAACAGGAAAAACAAAATATACAAAATGATCAAACAAGACATATCTCTGGGTTTGAATTTCAAGGAAAAAAAATTAAGTTTTAAGGCAAAAAAAATTCAGGAACTTAAAAAAGATGGGATGGAAAGAGGAAGAGGGAGGTTGCTATGATACACTAGCTCAAACTTCTTAACAACAGCATCAGCAACATTCTGAAGGAAAAAAATAGTAGTAACAAACTTAATTTATACAGTTTGATATTCAAATTTAAGGGAAACATCTTTAAAAATGAAGAATGTAATTAGAAATGATTATTCCTTTTTGAAAATAACATGACTCCAAAATTTTGTCATAAATGATAGATGTAAAAGACAAAAGGAAGAAGAAGAAGAAGAAGATGAAGAACAGGAGAAGCAGGCCGGGCGCGGTGGCTCAAGCCTGTAATCCCAGCACTTTGGGAGGCCAAGGTGGGCAGATCACAAGGTCAAGAGACTGAGACCATCCTGGCCAACAAAGTGAAACCCCGTCTCTACTAAAAATACAAAAATTAGCTGGGCGTGGTGGCGCATGCCTGTAATCCCAGCTACTTGGGAGGCTGAGGTAGGAGAATCACTTGAACCCGGGAAGCGGAGTTTGCAGTGAGCCGAGATCGTGCCATTGCACTACAGCCTGGGCAACAAGAGCGAAACTCCATTAAAAAAAACAAAAAAAAAAAAAAAAAAAAAAAACAGGAGAAGCAGATTGAACACGGGAAAAAATGTATGTTTGTATATCTGAAGATGAATTTACATGGAAATAAAATTTTAATAGGCAAATGTTTGAAAACTTGATGCTAAAGAATAATCACATAAAAACCTGAAGGCAAAAATGAGTAAAACATCCTAACTTAATATAAAAAGATTTAAATTGGTTCAAAAATGTATAATTTGTCCTATATTGTATATAAAACATGTAAAGACAAAAACTGCTTAACTGCTTAATTTGTCCTATATTCTATATAAAACACATAAAGACAAAAACTGCTTAAGAAAGATTAAAAGTAAAAAGATGGACAGATTTACAGCAAAGCAATAATTTTAAGAAGAAAGTTACAGAAATATTATTGATTTCAAAGGAAGTTTAATCCAAAAAAAGTTAATGAAGCAAAAAGAACATACGATGAGGTTATAACTCTAATAATAAATCTTTATCCAACAAATAACAAAGCATCACAGTACCTAAATAATGAAATGTAGAAAATACACTAAAAAAATCAATAGAAAGCAGATATTAATGTACATCAATAAGCTCATGAAAAGTCTAGTAAAACAACAAAAATATGTAGCATTTCTAAATATATTAATTTATTTATATATAGTATGCTATATTTATATTCATTTATAGATTTATTTTATTTAAATATATTTATGTTAATGTTCAAGTCAAATTCTACATCTCTCAAAGAAAAGCTATATGTTATTTTATGGTATCCATAAAATATTTTTTAATTGATCGTACTTTACGACATAATGGAAATGTTCATATATTTCCCAAAATGTAGGTACTGCAGACATTTTCACTATAAAAATTCTTAAAATTAATAACAAAAGTATAAACAAAAACAATGTCAAGATACATTTCAAGCAATCCCAAGGTTAAAGAAGAAATCAAAACTCAAATTGCAAAATTAGTAGAAATTAATGAAACATATCAAAACCTATATAATATGGCTAAAGCTATGCCACAGAGGAAAATGTGCTACTGAACCAGACAAATCACAGTGAATCAATTCGGTGACTGAATCAAGAAGATAGCCTTAAAAATTACCTATAGAACACAATTATGATTCTGTAGAAAGAAAGAAGTTGCTGATAGTTATAAATCTATAACTTTTTTTATTTCTATAAGAAATAGAAAAAATAGCATTAAAAATAGGTAGCTTTAAAAAATATTTTAAAGTTTCTTTTTTATTAGAGATGGGGTCTTTCTATGTTGTCTAGGCAGGACTCAAACTCTTGGGATCAAGTGATCCTTCCAACTCAGTCTCCCAGTAGCTGGAACTAGAGGAAGAGGTAATTATTTGGAAAGAAAATATAATAGATCATAAAACATACTAATTAAGAATAAAGGGCAAAGCAAAAAATTACCAAATTAGAAATAATAGAACACTAATCATAGATCTTGAGAAAAGTTAAAAAATGACAATGGAATTATTTAAAAGCTCTGTATAAATTTTTAAGCTAAATTAGATTATTTTCTGTGAAAATAAGCTACAATTAAACACTAAAACATATGCACAAAACTTCCAAATAAGCAGTTTAACACAAAAATTCCTTTGTTGTTTTACTTAATAAATAAATCTCATGCTGTATTACATTACAGTGAAAGAACCAAATCTTTGTTTTTTTTTTGAAGTCAGGTAAACACTGATATAATGTGTGACAAATATGCCACAGATAATACTGACCAGTCTCACAAATGAATATTTATTTTTAATCCAACATTTTCAAATGGAAATATGGATGTCAGTGGTAGATGAAAACAATAACTCCTTAGGATCATAGGAAGTTTATAACAAAAATATAAGAATTACTCAATAACAGGAAGTCAATAATGCAATACATAACTGATAAGTCAAATGAAAACAAATATCATTTTCTTAATAAATGTCAGTGAGATAGATGTTTGTCAAAATTTAATATCTATTTCTGATTTTAAAAACTTATCAGTAGACTAAAACTAGGACTAACTCTAACATGAAATTATATATATATATGTCATCTTAAGTTAGCATGATTTTTCATGATAAAAATTTGAACTATTCTATTGGAGCCAAGAACCAAAAAAAATCAAGGAGCCGGGGGAGGATTGTAGCTCATAACACCCCCTATTAGCATATTTAGTTAAACTTGATCTGGAAGTACTAATGTAATCGACCCTTACCATTTTTGTCCGGAGCTCTGGCATCTGATTATGCAGAGCTCATACCACTGGTAGAGCCAGTTTCTCACCTTCTGGGTCCTTATGGCCCGTAGAAAAAAGGCATATGAATTTGACTGGAGCTTTGCAATGCAAAGAAGCCAGGAGCATTGAAAATCAAGGAAGGAGGGTGTGCAGACAGTGGCACCAAACTAGCCATGCCAGGCTCAGAGGTACTCTATCAAGTGCTGGCATGATAGGTGGTGCTTGCCATGGCATCTATGTAGAGCAGTGGCAGCAAGGTTGTCACCAAAAAGATTGCATGACATGATTTTGCTTTGGTTTTTGCTGACAGTCTTCTGTTACTCTTCCAGGTATTTTATTATCTAAATTCATTTTCTGATTAAAGAAACCAGAATCAGGTACTACTGCTTCACTTAAAAATACTGACTGATATAACTAGCCGGCACAAATCGACAATAGAAAATATTAAAGTGATCAATATTGAATTGGGTGATCAAAACAAATAAGATGATGTAACTGTCTACCTAGAAATTTCGAGTCAACTAAAAAACGTTAGAAATAATAATAGAAGTCATTAAATGTAATCATATTCTTATATAAAAAGGAAACATACATGGAGTGCAATAGAAGCGAAAATCCCATTTGCACTGGTATTCACACACAAAGTAATAATATGTTGAAATAAACATAACAACGTTCAAGACTTATATAGGGAACTCTACATAAAAATATATGAAATGACATTAAATTATATTTAAGTAAATGCAAAAATAGAATGTATTCTTGGATAGGAAGTTTATAAATATTAATTCATTCTAAACTCATATGTATATGAAATGTGATTATAATTAAATAACAAAAGGCAGAATGTTATCAAGTCCCCATTTGAAAAGGAGATGGAAATATCTAAAACAATTCTGAGAAGACAGATGAAAAGAGAATAATCTTGCTAGATATTAAAATATCATACAAATTTCAAAACCTTTGACATATTAATATATTAAATTTTCTTTGTGTCAACATATTAAAGTACTTTGGAGCTGCATAAATAAAAAGTGGTTTAAAGGAGCAGAATAGAGGCCAAAATAAATTATAATAAATATGGGATTTTGATTTACTACAAGGATGCAAACCAGTGGGGAAAGAGGGTGATATGGTTAGGCTTTGTGTCCCCACCCAAATCTCATCTTGAATTGTAATCTCCAGGTGTTTAGGGAGAGACCTGTTGGAAAGTGACTGGATTATTGGGGTGGTTTCCCCCATGCTGTTCTTGCAATATTGCGTGAATTCTCACAAGATCTGATGGTTTTATAAATGGTAGTTTTTCCTTAGCTGACACACACTTGCTCTCTCTCATCTGCTGCCATGTAAGACATGCCTCTTCCTTTTCTACCATGATTGTAAATTTCCTGAGGCCTTCCAGCCATGCAGAACTATGAGTCAATTAAACCTCTTTCCCTTATACATTACCAAGTCTCAGGTATTCCTTTATAGCAATGTGAAAATGGACTAATACAGAGGGACTGAAGGACTCATTCAGTGATTGGTATTTGAATAACAGGCTGCCATTTGGAACTGTGTAAACAGAAACTTTTCCTTTTACACGACTGTTTTGCCTTAGCTTGCTAGAGCTGCCA
Source organism: Pan paniscus (assembly GCF_029289425.2). Taxonomy (NCBI): domain Eukaryota; kingdom Metazoa; phylum Chordata; class Mammalia; order Primates; family Hominidae; genus Pan; species Pan paniscus. The sequence goes on along the minus strand of NC_073253.2, from coordinate 112,514,948 downwards.
TAATACACACAAAATACTGGGTGGCTTAAACAACAGTGAATTATTTTCTTACAATTCTGGAGTCTAGAAGTCCAAGATCAAGATGTCAGCAAGGATGGTTTCTTCTGAGGCTACTCTCCTAGGCTTGTGGATGGCCATCTTCTGGTTTTTCCTCGTGGTCTTCCTCAGTATCCTTTTCTGTTATCAGAAAAGACATCAGCCGTTTTAGGTTAGGGCCCACCCTAATGACTTCATCTTACCTTAATTACCTTTTTAAACGTCCTGTTTCCAAATACAGTCCCACTCTGGGTACTGGAGATTAGGACTTCAATATTTGAATTCTGAAAGGACATAGTTAATCTCATTAGGAAGTGGGCACCCAGACCACCAGCAATCTTAAATCTCAACCTAGAATCAGAAACTCTGGGTGTGGGTCCCAATTATGTGTACTTAATAAGTCCTCCAGGTGATTCTGAAGCATACTAAAGTTTGAAAACTACTCCTTAAACAAAAATGATTTCCAAATTATTAAGTAAAAAAACAAAATTAACAGTTAGCATTGGGTTGAATAGTGAACCCCTCGAAATTCATGTCCACTCCGAAGCTTAGAATGTAAACTTATATGAAAATAAGGGATTTGCGATATAATTAGCTTAATTAAAATAAGGTTATCTTGAATTAGGGTGGGTAATAATCCAATGACTAGTGTTCTTCAAGAAAAGCAAAGGAACATAGACATGCAAAGAGAATGTCCATATAATGATGGAGGTAGAAATTAGAGTAATGTATCCACCAGCAAAAAACATCAAAACTTGTGGGCAACTACCAGAAGCTGGGAGAAACAAGGAAGGATCCTACGCTAGGGGAATGACTTCACACAGGGCAAGACCCTGCCAATGCCATGATTTCAGATGTCTGCGCTCTAGAGCTGTGTGAAAATACATTTTTGTTGTTTTAGGTGACCAAGTTTGTGGTGCTTTGTTACAGCAGCCCTGCAAAACTAATACAGAGTATTAAAATTTGAATTTAATTATTTTTTAGTGCAGCAGACTTTTTATAAACAGAATATAAAACTCAGAAAAGAAAAACCTCCACATGGTAAGAAAAGTGCAATGTCAAAGAAAACAAATGATAAACTGGAAAGGGTATTAGTAATACTTACAAGAGGTCACTTTTTTTTAATTTACAAAGCGTTCATAAAAATAAATAAGATGGTTAATAGAAATAAAATGTGAAAATGTGAGAGGACACTTTGAGGAAAAATGCCAAAATGCCAAAAAATGTGTTAAACCATGGTCAATGGCATTATTAAATTAATGCAAATTAAATCAGCAAGACATGATTCTTTTCATCTATCAGAATAACACATTAAGTTATAATGTTTAATGGTGGTAAATTTTAGAAATATAGGCAATCCCTTACATTCTTGGAGGAAGATAAATTTCACCTTTTCCATAAAGCAATTTGACCATATTGTAGGTTTTTAAATGCACACAGCAATGCGATGACTGAAAATTTACATACTAAATTATTTCAAGATATATGTAAAATAATATTTCTGGCACGATTCTTTGCTACCAAAAAACCCCTGCAAATAGTCTACATATCCACCTATGTGATATAAACCAATTTAATCATGAGGTATCTGAATTAAGAAATAATAAGTCGTTAATAAAATGGAATGAGATCATGTTCTTTGCAGGGACATGGATGGAGCTGGAAGCCATTATCCTCAGCAAACTAACACAGGAACAGAAAACCAAACACTGCATGTTCTCGTTTATAAGTGGAGCTGAACAATGAGAACACATGGACACAGGGAGGGGAACATCACAGGGAGGGGATGCAGGGGAAGGACAGCATCAGAATAAATAGCTAATGGATGCTGAACTTAATACCTAGCTGATGGGCTGATAGTTGCAGCAAACCAGCATAGGTTTACCCATGTAACAAACCTGCACGTCCTACACATGTATCCTGGAACTTAAATAAAATTCAGTTTTTTTAAAAAAAGAAATAATAAGGCATTAAAAGACTGAGGTAGATTTCTACGTATTAATATGGAAAAATATTTGGTATGTTAAACGAAGATATTCAGGGGCAGAAAATGGAAGCTTGTTTAATTCTTTTTGTGTAAATAAAATAAGATGCGCTCACAAAAAAATATATTTCTAGAAGAAATCACAAGGAATTATTAACAGTAGATATCTTTGATAAAGGGTTTGGGGATATAAGAAAGGAAGCTCTTTTTTTCACATGTTGCTCATCTTTATGATTTAACTACTCTAAGCATAACTATTTAGAGATACAGATAAGAAAACCTGCATAAATATTGTGCCAATTTATTTTATCTGGATGGTGAGATTATGGGCTATTTTAACGTTTTGTAATTATTATTTTATGTGCAAAAACCTCTCATATTTTATAGCTGCAAAAAGGCCTGAGATAACTTTCGACTTAATTGCTTTACAAACTAAAAAATAAAAAAAAATATGGACAAGCTTTCCATACTGTTTCCTAGTACTCATCAACAATAAGTAAGTGTTGTAACTAAGAATCCTTTGAATAAGTCATTTTGTAAATCAAGGGACTAGAATGATGTTGTATGATATAAAGAAACAGCACAGCCACCAGCCTTGTCTTAGAATTTGAAGGGACCAGTTTTGATATGCTGCTCTGTTGGTGGCCTATGACAGTGAGCAATGATGGTGAACTTGGATTTTTGATCTTTCAAACAGAGACTGTCTTTATTATCATTCACTCTAATACCTCTGCCAAGCAAGGCAAGAAAAGATGTGGGGAAGGAAGGATGTTTAGATAATTCAAGGTAAATAATTTACTCCACATAATAGATGATAAATGGTAGCTAAGAGCTCAAGCTCTGGGTCAGGGGACTTTGTCTTTAAATTTCAGCTTCAATGTGACTTAATTTATTGCCTGAAGCAACTCAGCTTCTTGGTGTCTGTTTTCCCATCTGAAACAAGGACAATAATTAGCTTCTGCACATAGGGTGATTGTATTAAGTGAACAAATGCAGATACTCTGCACAGGGCCTGAGAAGGAGCAGCACTTAAAAAAGAAAAAAATTCGCCATATAAAGTGTTATCTTGGAAAAAGACAAGGAATTCATGTATTTACAATTGCAGTTATAATAATATATGAAACAGATACCATGAACAAGTCCAAAGGATCATGCAAATAAATTGCATTGTAGCTAACTGCAGATTGGAGCAAAGCTGACTATTTTAAAAAGAGCAGACATGCACATTTAAATGATGTTAGAAATAAATTATGTGTTTTCTACATATCAGACCCATTTCCACTCCATATAGCACATTTTAACTTTTGATTGAGAATAAGATTCATTTTAACTTTTTTATTCAAAACTGTTAGCAGCACGAATCCATGTGGGTCTGCAGCAACTCAATTCTTGCTCAGAGGAAAGAATTCACCCAATGGGGATATGGCAGAGTGAGAGACGGAGGCAAGTTTTAAATGAGGAGTCAAAGTTTATTAAAAAGTTTTAGAGTGGAATGAAAGGAAGTAAAGTATACTTGGAAGAAGGCCAAGTGGGAGAGTTGGGAGATTCAAGTACATGGTTTCACTTTGGTTTGGGGTTTTACATGTTGTCATGCTTCTGGGGTCTTGAATCTCTTCTCCCCTAATTCTTCCCCTGGGGTGGGCTGTCCCCATGGACAGTGGCCTGTCAACCCTTGGGAGGGGCTGCATGCGCAGTGTGTTTACTGAAATTGTGCACATGTTCATTTGAGCCATTTCCCTTACTAGTCAAGTGTTCCTAGAGGGAAGTCATATACCAGTTAAACTGCCATTTTTCCTCTTAGTGCACATGCCTGAGCCCACTCGCCCAACTCCTATGACCTTATCGGAAAGTTGCTGATCACCAGTTCTGGTGTTTTTTATCTATTGGGAGATTGCCTTTCCCTGGTGCTGGCTGCATCCAATTATTATTTTAGAGAGAGACAGTTTAACAACCACCTTACCATCACCTTATGGTCACCTGATAATCATGGTGGTGAGTGGAGGAAGGGTTCTGCTCTGCTCATGTCTGCCTAACTACCTACTCTAACAAAACCAATGACACAGTTATCGAAGTAAAAAATAAACCTTTCCCCACATTTCAACATGAAGTTGTGCATTTCACTTGTAACTAATACATAGTTACATATTAGGTGCTCCAGGAATCACCTAGATTTTAGTGACAAGATAAAAGATGTTTGGTTTTCACAGTGCCAGTTCATTTGCTTGTTTGCATGTTTGTTTTGTGACCCCTGGTAAGTCTGCTGTCTTGAGGGAGGTGATGTCCTGATAATCCACTGAATTTATAGTTATTCCTTTTTTGCAGAACCAACAACATACAGAACAACAACAACAAAAACTTTCCTAAACTGAGTTGTTTTTTTCTTTTTTTGTGTGTATTGACAGATGTTTAAAAACCAAACAATACTTACTTGTTTTAACATCTTCCTCAGACATTCTTTTTTAATGTAAAAGAACATATTGAGTTACCTGGATGAAGCTGAGTGTTGCCGTCTTCTCTGAGTAAAATTGCAATATGAGATGCTTTGTGCTAAGAGTTAGCAAACACTCCTCATGGGTTCCCTAGAGCAGAGGACCTCAAAATGGGATCTATGACCAGGTTTTAGGGGTCAGTAATCCCCCTGAATTCGTATGTAATGTTTTATGTGTATATACATCACTTCCATTACATATTAAGATAAGTCTTTTATCTAAAAATTCTGCATTTCTACAGGGCACAAACCCCAACATATTTTAGAACTTTCAACCAGATGAAGTTTGGTAGGCCTATCACTCAATTGCTGAGATATTGAGAGAGAAGTAACAAATAAGGTCAGCTTGAAAGCATACTGTTTGTGATTAAAAGGAATAATTTGGTGATCCACTTGGAGAGAGTAATAAAATCTGCATTCTAAGTCTAGCTAACTATGAGTCTCTTTGTAGAATGCGAAGGTCTTGGTTTTTCTCCATTCACATAGTGTGTAAAACATGGTCACTGAATAAGCATATTCTAATCAAAGTTGAGTGTTGTTTTATAATTTTATTTTACCTATTTTTCCTTTAGTTTAGTACACAGAAAAACATTTTTGTAAACCTAAGCTGTAAAGTCTTTTCTGCCGCTTTTTAGGAGAATCTAAATTGAGTTTTAAATAAGGGAAGGGAAATTGGAGTATAAATATCCTTATGTTTATAATAGCTTTGCCCTTGTAGTTGGATGTAGGTGTCTTTTACACATGGGGAGAATTGGGTTCAATATGTTTTTTAAAGCAAAACAAATATCACAATCTAAAGTATAAGTCAATATATATTTTTGACCCAAATTATATTCATACTGATATGATTGAAAAAGACAATGAAAAAGTCAAACTTTCGTTCCATTGTTGGAATAGTATATCATGAAGAAAGCATTTGTGGGTTGTCTCTAAGAAATTTGGGGGGGTTATTGAAAACTTTTTATTCTCTATAATAAGAATCATCATTTCTCTATAATAAGAATCATCATCTCTATAATTGGAATCATCATTCAAGTTGTTATGGGACTTGAGAGCATATTCAGAACTTTTCTCTGAGGGTCTGTTATGGAATACAGTTAGAAAACTCCATCTAGTCAGGTTTAAATTATGAATGTTTTGACTCTGTTTGGGGCATGTGAGACAAATTATACATCCTGGTCAGCACACTCCTTCTGGGATGGAGCTGCCTGTTTCTATAATCATTGATGCACTCATAAACAAAGGAAGACATCTTTTCCAATAAAAGATTTCAAGTATACAATTTGCAGCCCTGAGTGTAAAATGCCCCAAAATAATATGAATAGACAAAGTAGCTTAAATTCCCTTCCGATTAGAGGTCATAAAATATGAACATGCTATTTAAATACAACTCAAGAAGAAAAATGAAAAACAGACTACATTTTCTTATGGTACAAATGCTCAGCCTTACAAATATTTGCAGAGGAAAAAATTGAAAGCGTGCGTCTTGATACATGCTATAATACAAATGCATGCTAGAACCAGGTTCTTGTGAATTATACCCTCTTCTCAGACACACAAGCACAATCTTCCATTTCTTGGCTGTCTGTGGATTAGAAAGAGCACAAATCTGATTTTTCTTTCAAAGGTATCTTTCTCTCTTTGTCTTGGCTTTATCTCAGTTCATTTTCCTCTTAGTGTTCATTTGACAAGCATTTTTTGTTGTCACCCACATGTCACCCATATATGTATATTCATACTCAATCCACTTAGCAAAGTAAGGTCAGAAATGGCTTAAAATAACCATCAGTATATTGATTACCTAGCCAGTAATTTGTGAGATAAAATTTAAGTTCGCCGATATCAAAGCTCATAATATCCGAAGATGTCTTCTTTTTAACTTAAAGCTGGCACTTTTCTGTGGAGAGCTAACAAGTTCTGGTTAAATAGTCACCTCTGCAGAATATGAGATGTAAAACATCCCTCCCACAAATAATCAACCTGAGTGCCAACAATAAAGCAGTATGAGTCACATCTAGAGAATTAACAAACAATAAGAACTCAATCAAAAGCCAGTCTCTTTTTATCACTATGAGCCAGACATTTAAATGCTATCAGTGATAAAGTATTTTCCTGAAAAAATATTTTGTTGGCCAAATTCTAAACAGTTGCTTTGTTTACTGCTGAATTTCAATAATATTTAGTCAGCCTTCAAAATAGCATATATTTATCATTTGCCCTATAGAAAAAAGTGTATTCCACAGGGATGTTAATTTGGACAATTACTCTTACCTCATCAGGTCTGATACCATGACATCTGTGGACTCACTTACACATCTGCCTTAGAACTAAGACTATCACAATTCAACCTTATTCAACCTTGTGTTGGCCACAGTACCTCCAACCTCTGTAGCACCACATATTCCTTTGTTTAAACAGTTGATTCTAAGTTAAAAATATTAGCACCCTGATGGGAAAGATGAAGAGACAGAACTTGAGTTATATCAGTTGTATCATTCTTTGTAACCATCTAGAGTTTTTAATGGTGTTTAAAATTTAAAACAGTGAACTAGAATATGAACTGTGAAGTGTAATATTTTTGTTTCAGATGTGTAAATCTTAGTTCACACATTAAATCTTTTACTTAATTTGAAAGTCTTTAAAATTGATATTTATTAATCTTCTATAATTGTTATAAAATGTTTAATAAATCCAGAAAAATTATAATTATTAATGTTTTACATGATTATTATTGAAAATATTTTTTCATACAGAAATGTTGACATATATGTTAATTATGCCACTGATTGCAAGCTTAATCCCATATTAATTATAAAGTAGTATCTAATCAACTATTTGGTGACTCTCATGATTAATCTAATATTGTCATGTAAAATAGCTGTTAGTACAGCCAAAACTCTATGTCTCTCAGAATTCAGGTGCCTAGGCATTTTTGATATACATAGCTCTTAGAGGCTGTTGAGTTCAGAGATAGAAACTTAATAAGAAATGAGACTTAGGGGGAATATCTGAAAATCTTACTCCCAAAGGCCATTTACACATGCTCATGTGCACATGCACACACAGAAACTCACGCACACACACAAAACAAGTAGAATGATGGAGATAGAGAAGTACATACTTCTCAGACTCACATGTTTTGAAGCTTTCACTCTTGTTTCTCTGGAACATGTTTAATAAAAGAATTCAGTTTTGCCTCTCAGCCCCAAATTCCCTGACGCAGGACTTTTATCTCTCATCTCTAGGTAATCTCCATTTTTCTCCTGTCCTCCAACATATACATCCCTAATACCCTAAAAGTATCATAGTGGTTGGCAATTAATACCAGTTTGAGTCTGAAACCAGCTCAAGCCTCATTTCAAAAAAGCCCGTATGTAGACTACTCAGAAAACTGACTTCCAGAGAGAACTGTTTATTTTGAGCTGAAGAAGTTCTATCTATCTTTCTTCACTACAAGCAAGTGGCACAAAGGTCACTCTGCCCTGAAAAACGATTTAATCAGAGGTTACGTGCTTTTCTGCTGTCCCGTCTTTATCCTGCAAGTGACCAGGTATCAAGTCTACTTGCATAACCTAGGAAATAAGAAAGAATAAATGTGTCCTGATTATAACCTGTTATTAAGGTTAGAACATTTCTGATGTGACAAGTCTGCACAGTATCCCAAGGAATTTTTAGGCTTCCATCTAAACTATGTCTTATATATAATGTGTAATCTGCTGTTGGTAATGGCCTGTATGACAAAAGGATACACTTCCTTTGATGGTATAGTTTATCACACCCATAAAAGGCCATGCATAATTATTCTCCTAAATATGCAGATATTTTCCTAAAATTTGGACTATTTAGCTGAAACTGTTTTAACACTGGGCATGGTCCATGTCCAAGTAAAGAACTTAGAAGAGAATGCATAGGTTTTGGAATCTGTTAAAATGTCATTACTGTCAAGAATGTGACATATGGGGATAATTAGCTATTGTAGTCACCATGGACGCTATAGACTGTATTCTGGAATGTTACTAGAGCAAGCCTTCTCAGCATATTTTACATAATTTGGCAGTCTTCTTTACGAGCAGTTCTAAAAAGAGTGGGCCACAAATTAACACAATAAAAATTATATTAAAAATAATTTCTCTCATTTTTCAATTTATTCAGTCTCTGCCAGATTTAGACCAGGATATCTATTTTAAGGATCCTGAATAGAATGCAATCTTGCTCTTCTCAAGAAATGGATTGGGGTCCACTGTCAGTGCTTGTGGATCTTCTCTGTTTCTATTTATCATTTATTTAGGAAACTGGCTCTGAGTGAACAAAATATACCTCATTGGATTCTGAGGCTATCATTTCAGAAAACTCTAGCATCTCTGTATGACTACATTATATCTTTATCTTTTTCTTGATTAAACCTCAAATATTATCAAATAATCCTTCTAACAACACAAACATGATTTTTTTCTTTCTCAAAATTAAGGAACTGTTTTTGTTACCAGTAATTTATTCATTCAGATATTCTTTAGAACAGCAGTTGGTAAATTACAGCTTATAGGTCAACCTCGCCCATATTTGTAAATAAAGATTGCTTGAAACAGATATTCTCAATTGTTCATGTATTGTCTTTGGCTGTTTTCTCACTACAAAAGCAGAATTGAGTAACTATGACAAAGCCCAGGCATAACCTAAAATGTTAATAATATAAACTTTATAGAAAAAGTTTACCAACCCTTAGGTTAATCAGATATTTATTGGGCACCTATTTTATATTAACCACTGTGCTGAGCACCAAAAATGTAACGGTGATGAAAATTTCCGAAATTCCGTAGTTAAATTATGATGGATTTAGTAGCAGAAAATATGAGTAGGAAGAATAAGGACACAAACTAGACATATTATTCAAATAGATAATATAAACTCTGAAGAGGAAGGCATTCTCCATTAATTAAAATAATATTTGAAGAAACCTATCACGTATTCTTCAGTACAGTGACAAAGAGCACAAAAATTTTAATCTACTCTCTAATGCTCATGACTCCTAATATTATTGTCTTCAAAGACCACATCATGAGGAAGCTATCCATCAATATTCTACCAGAGGATTATATTTCAAAGTGAGATATCTGCAGATGGAGAAAAAAATCAATTTTTTATGTGATTTTTAAAGGCTTTCATTATACCTGAAAATTATTTTATATATTTCTTCTCCAGTGGGAAATCAAAATATCACATTTTTCTGTACTGTGAAGGTTGAGCACAAAGATGATGATGACATTGCAGACACCTATGTACAATTTATTTTTATTCACTTTCTTTGAAGCAGCAACACTTAAGGTTTATATGACTATTTCTAGTTAACTTTATTCTATGACATCAAGCCAGTCATCTTCTAACTGGCCTGCCCTAACCACTTTAGACCTTGGCTTTGATGTGCCCATCCATAGATAAATATAAAACACAAAACAAGTATCTTTCAATTAATCTGTGTATGACATTCTAATTTCAGAAATATAAATTCGAAATACACGTAAATGTCTTCAATGTGTCTAAAGGGACAACATGCATTCTAACTACTCTCCTTGACGTTTCTCTTCTGACCTCTAATATATTAAAAAGATAGGCTTTCTTCTGAACCTGGAATCACTTTCCTCTGTGCTGTAGAAAATTAGATGGGCATTCTTCAACACAAAGGTGAACTTAACTTTGTTCATCTTAATAAGGTTGCATTTTTGTTTTATTGTTTATTTCTTTTGTGTATTTATTTATTTATTTATTTATTTATTTGAGACAGAGTCTCACTCTGTAGCCCAGGTTGGCATGCAGTGGTACCATCTCGGCTCACTGTAACCTCCGCCTCCTAGGTTCAGACGATTCTCCTGCCTCAGCCTCCCAAGTAGCTGGGAATACAGTCACGTGCCACCACATCTGGCTCTTTTTTTTTTTGTATTTTTAGTAGAGACGGGGTTTCACGTGTTGGCCAGGCTGGTCTCAAACTCCTGACCTCAGGTGATCCACTTGCCTCGACCTCCCAAAGTGCTGGGATTACAGGCCTGAGCCACCCCACCTGGCCTGTTGTTTATTTCTTTAATCATGACTCAGGTATTAAACTGAAGTTTTTAGAAAAACCTTCCAAGGGGTCCAGAGATCTGCTATTTAAATATGTGTCAGTGATTTTTATGCGAATCAGAATCATTAAATAATTTTTCAGTTATAACTTTGTTATACTCTCCCTTCCTTCAAAACTGTTATGAAGTAACTTATAATAAAAACATGGCTACAAGATATCTGCAAACAATTAATAGAATACTAAAGGCAGGGATTCATAAATAATGTGGAAGAGATGGAGATAGCCAATGACTGCAAATCTAGCAAGCAAATTAGCTACACTTTGGTGAGTAAGTGCAACAGAAGAAATACATGCAAATATAAATTCAGATGTATTGAAGTGATGTCATTTCTATAATAAAAGTTGTTTATAATTATTTTAGAATAATATAAAGTATGTGATTGAGTTTATAATACAATACCCAGCACACTGTGGGTACTTATATATTTGTCAAATAAAAGGACAGATTGGTTTAATTTAGTTTTGGTAGAGTTTATAGTAGAAGTTAAATACCAGTTGACTTATATGTGGGTCACTAAGTGAAAACATAGTTTTGATAAAGCAATCTTGTATGGATTTTAGTCCATACTAGATTCAATTGTCTTTTACTCATTGTCATAGCATTGTAGTAGAAAAGAAATGAAAAATTTCTTTTCCATTTTCTTATCCCACTTTGATAATAATATCATAGGAAGTATTTAAGAGGGTTAGTTTGCTCAACATCAAAGATCTAAAGTTACTGTAACTATGTAAAAGTGATGACCTCATGTTTAAGGAAATTGTGGAGGTGGCTTCATCCATCTGGACTTTTTGGGTCCCACTCTTTCCATAGTATTCTAACTTTAAATAAGAGATACTGCAAGGGTGAGGAGTCAGTTTACATTGTAATTCAGCCATTTGTAGCAACAGACTTTGTGTTAAAATTTTTTGAAATCTCAAATCCACAAGAAAATGGTTTCTTTCAGGGAACTCATATGTATTATATCCAATTTAGTATCTACTTTCATCTGGTTTTACGCTTGATATTACTAGACTCACACAATATGTATTCTGTTTTTTCTTTTCTTTTCTTTTCTTTTTTTTGAGACGGAATCTCGCTCTGTCGCCCAGGCTGGAGTGCAGTGGCGCGATCTCGGCTCATTGCAAGCTCCGCCTCCCAGGTTCACGCCATTCTCCTGCCTCAGCCTCCTGAGTAGCTGGGACTACAGGCACTCGCCACCACCCCGGCTAATTTTTTGTAGTTTTTAGTAGAGACGGGGTTTCACCATGTTAGCCAGGATGGTCTCGATCTCCTGACCTCGTGATCCACCCACCTCAGCCTCCCAAAGTGCTGAGATTACAGGCATGAGCCACCACGCTGGCCACAATATGTATTCTATTATAATTTGCTTTTTTAGCTCAATATAACTCTAGCATCTTCTGATGACTACGTTATATTTTTATCTTTTTCTTGATTAAACCCCAAGTATTATAAAATAATCCTTTTAATAACATAAACATGATTTTTTCTTTCTCGAAATTAAGGAACTGTTTTTGTTACCAACAATTTATTCATTCAGACATTCTTTAAACCAGCAGTTGGTAAATTACAACTCATGGGTCAACCCAGCCCTTATCTATATTACATTTTAAGATTCATTCTTATTGACGTGTGCAATAATAGTTATACCATTTTGATTGATTTATAATAGTCCATTTTATAAATACCTCACATTTATTTATACACGTGTTTACTGATTGACATTTTGATTTTTTGCATATTTTTGTTATTTTGATAGATGGTGCTAATAGTAATTTGCACATCTATTGTTCATTTGTAAAAGTTTCTCTAGGGTAAAGTTCTTCAAAATGAGATCTGAGAACCATTAGTGGAATATGATATCAACTTAGCCATACTTAACCACAATTTTATTAAAATGTGAAGGAATAGAATTAAACATATTGAAAACATTAGACATAATAAGAGTGATGATTGCTTTATATTTTATCTCTATGTATGTGTATGTGTGTGCCTAGTCACAATGTAAAGTTAGTGAAAAGATTTTAAGCAACTCTACTTAGGATATATAGCTAGGAATGTAATTCTACACATTCAGATATTGCAAAATGAATATATTGGTGTATACTTTCAGTAGTAGTATATAATGGTTTCCATTTTTTTGTATCCTTACCAATATTTGTCAGAATTCAAATTTTGGTGTCAAGATTATATTGGTCTTATGGAATGAACAGGGTGTACACCCTCTGTTAATACTTATGGAAAAATTGCTATAAGATTGCTGAGAATTTTACAAACTTGTTCTTAAAATATTTAGTTCTTTGGTTTCCTTATGGAAAATTTTTTAACAAGTCATGCAGAATTTTTAATTATTTTGCAATTAGCTTTGATAAGTTATATTCTCCTAGAAATATATTAATCTCATCTGGGTTTTCAAATTTCTTGTCATAAAGGCATTAATAATTTTCATTCATTTTCTTTATGATTTTGGCATCATCTATACCTATGGGTTTTTATCATTCTTAATAATTTTTATTTATAAATTCTCTGTTTCTTTGGTTAATATTTCTGGAGCTATGTCTATTTTATTAGGAGTTTTAATAACCAATTTTTACTTAATTCATCATCTCTATTGCATTATTGGTTTATGTTTTATTAATATTTTTGTATTTTTATTGCCTGATGGTTAATTCTCTGGCCATGCCAAATTTATGGGTTGGTGGCTCTGATAACATTCTGCTCATAATGAGTAGCTCAGGTCACATAATAAGGTGAAGGTAGTTAGAAGATAAAGTAGATAGTAAAAACAGCTATTCTAATGAGAAGGAGCCAAAAAGCAGAAGAAAAATTAAAAATAGGGGCATCTGTAAGATAAGGTTAAATGTATAAGATCTCTAAGAAAATTGAATAAGTTGAGACACAATTTTTTCTAAAGCCACACACTAATATTGGTTGAATACATGCACTATATTTTGCTTCATGAAACAGGGAATGGTCATACAGAGCAAAGAGCTCAGATCTTCAATTAAGTTTAATTTGGAACTACATCTTCTATTAATAGAAGTCTATTAAATTGGGAGGACTTTCCCACTAAGGACAACTGTAAAGGTTGAGTACTATTAAAAATAATTTCTTTGAGGCTTCAGGAAGATACCAAGATTGCAAAGAATTGCTGGCCCAGATCTGGGAGAGAATTTCTGCCAAAAAACATGAGTCATGTTTTCAAGGTTACTTTTCCTCCTGCTTCTGAGATACTAAGACACTAGATGTCACTTTTGAGAGTCACAGCTAAATTAGAGCTGACAGGAAAGGCATATAGTCTAGGACCAGTTAGGAATAATGGACTACTAAGCCTTCTCTATAAGGTGGGAACCAAAAGTACTCTTTCCAGGAGTAAGAGTAAACCAAAAGTAGACAGGTACATGCAAACAATGTAGCTCAGCTTAAAAAATGTCAGTCTCTAAATTTTATTCAGCTAAGCCCAATAAGTTAGGACTCCCAGTTGACTGGTAGAAACAAGTGAAAATTATTCCTGTTGAAAGATAAGATTGCCCTAAGCTCAAACTATTTCTACAAACAATTTTGAAAATGAAATATTAGGAATAAAGGGACATAAGAAAATATGGAAAAAAAGAAAAACTCAGAAAACATAGAAGACAACAGACAAAGACTTACAGAGAAAAACATATATGAATTATCTGACAGTATTTTAGTTTACTTGCTCTATGCAGGAAAAGACAATATTGAAAATTCTTTGAAAAAACCCTTAAAAATATAGAATTGAAAGATGCAGTATCTGAAATTACAAAGTCATTAGATGAGTTTAATAGTGGGTTAGACATAGCTGCAGAGAGTATTAGGACATTGGAAAATTGGTCAGAAGAAACTATCTACAATGAAGAATAAAGAGCTAAAGTGATGAAAACTGCATAATAAAGACTTAAAAAATACATTAAAAACATTTTAAAATATTTATAATTTAACTTTTTACAAAAATAGGAGAGAATGTAGCAGGAGTTCTCTTTCAGGAGATACTGACTGAGAACTTTCAAAACTAGTGAACAATCTGTCTACACATTCAAGAGGCCTCATCAACTCCAAATACCCAGGCCCATCCTAGAATACCTACAAAAACATGAAAGAAAAAAATCCTTAAAATGCCCAGAGTAGAAAAAAAAATGAAATTTCAAAGATCTTGGCTGGGCACAGTGGCTCACACCTGTATTCTCAGCACTTTGGGAGGCCAAGGTGGGTGGATCACTTGAGGCCAGGAGTTTGAGACCAGCCTGGCCAACATGGCAAAACCCCATCTCTACTAAAATGACAAAAATTAGTCAGGCATGGTGGCACATGCCTGTAATCCTGGCTACTTGGGAGGCTGAGACATGAGAATAGCTTGAATCCAGAAGGCGGAGGTTGCAGTGTGCCAAGATCATGCCCCTCCACTCCAGCCTGGGCAACAGAGTGAGAATCTGTCTCAAAAAACAAAACAAAACAACAAAAAAAAGTGATCTCCAATTGGGACAACAAATATCCTACTTTTCAACAGAAACGATGAAAGCCAGAGGACAATGAAAGAATAGCTTTAAATTGCAGCATGAAAATTACTCTTTATCTGGAATATTTTTTTCCAAGATAATACCTTTCAGCAATGAAGGTACAATAATATTATGAGACCAAGATCATATGACAGAATTCTTTAAAGGAAATATTGAGAGATGGTTTTCAAGTAAAATGAAAATAATCATAGATAGAATTTTGGAGATGCATTAAGAAAGAAAAAAGGTAAGTATAGGTTTTGAAATGAGTCATTACTGAGATACCTGGTGAATAACAAAAGTATTGCTATTTGGATTATTGTTTATAGAGTACGTATACAGTTGGTTCTTTGTGACTATTATGGAGCATGCTGACTCTTGGCTAGTTATTATCACACTTTTGACCTCCCCTTTTTGTCTCTCTGACTTTTGCATGAGAACTGCTCAATTTTATGTTGTGGGCACAAGAGCCAAATCTCACATAGTTCAGCTGTAAGTAGCCTATAGGTTGTCCTTGAGCAGCTTAGAATCAAAATTTCTAAATAGCCTGCATACTCCATAGGGTAAAATCATTCATTAATTACAAACCAAGAGGATCTGAAACATGAGAATAAAAAGAATTAGCATCCATTGTTTTTCTGCTGATTCAGAAACTATAGAATGGTAACTTGATTTTATTTAAAGGCTATTGTGTAATTTGTTTAGAGATAGTCTCTGGTCATAGGCCAGAATTTGTGTCTCTAGGATTCAGAGCCACCAGATATTCTCTAAAAATGCTTTATTGTCAATATCCACATTCTGGATAAAGGAGTCATTAGCAGGCTGCATTTATTTATGCTATAAAGGGCAATCAATATTTTCCTGAATCACCAATGATGCAGCTGGCTTAGTTCAGGCCCTGCAGGACTAGTGATGGAAGACAAGTTCTACTCTCTAACCACCTACAAGCATTCCATGTAGCAAAGATAGGATTGGGAAAGGGAATTGTAGAAGTCACTTGGGATAAAAAGAGAGAAGCATGTAAAAGTAACCAGGATAGTTCAGTATAGAGAAATTTCACTTACTGGAGTGTATTAGTAGTACTATGATTTAAATTATAAAATGTGAAACATTTAAAATATAAAATATTTTTTAGAGAAATGGCCTTACTATTTTCTAAATACACAGTAAAATAAGCTGCCAAACAGAGATGTGGCACGCCTCTTGAAGATAATGAATAAATCATTTGTCATTAGCATGTGAAATATAGATGGTTGATTTGTCCTGAGTCCTGAAGAGAACTAAAATTTGTTTATACAAGTAAGTTACTTAGCAAACTGTTTTTGCATTTTTAATAAAAACTTAAAATGTTATTCTATTCCTTTTCAATAAAAATAATACTCATTATCAGTAAACTACAAATAAATGGATTTTTGCTATAATTTTAAAGTTGCTTTAAATATATCTCTATGTCTGATAGATGCTACTTTTAAGCTATAGACAATGTCCTTAAATTTAGTCGTCAAATATTTTAAGTAAGTTATTTGCATAACATTACAAATAAAAATATAGCAAAATCCAACAAAGATCAGATATTCTAGTATAAGATGTCTTATTTTATTTTTTAAAACATATTTTTTTCTGATGGCTTGCTATTTACATTGCAGGACAATTCCATCCCCTAGAATATTCCATATTTTTTCAATGACTCTCTAGGCAAATGACCAAACTGCTTTGGAAAAAATATTTTTTATTCCTGGCCAATTTCTCTCTACAGCAGTCCTCACAGCTAACATTCATAAAGGAGAAACACTGCCAAATATTTCCAACTTCGGAGGACATCTGAAACTTATTGTTCAGTGCTTTCTTGGAACACCTTTATGAATACTTGATTCCATTGTAAGACACACTGTTTGCAGTGTCTGAGTTGCAAACAAAGAATGATTGCCCACTGCCCAAACTTGAAAGAGATTTTTATTCTCATTTACTCAGCAAAATTGTCATGGAGGTACTCAGAAAGGAATCTGGGAGTATTTTATGCATCAGAGCCAGCAAACATCAAAATACTCCTCATTTATTATCCTCCCAAAGTTGTTGTCATAATGCAATTATGTAAATGAGGACCTGCAATCACAATGAGTATTTGTTCCGGTTTTGAGGCAAATACTTATTAGATCAGAGCAGTTTAAAGAAAACAAGAACTCACCACCAACAGAATTCAGGGAACGTGAAAGAGCATGAGAAATTCTCATTGGAACTGTTCCCAACGTGTTGCATAAATAAAGGTAGGGTTTGTTGAAGCTCCCCTCCCATCCCCTTCATTTTCTGAGAAAGAAGCATGCTAAGCTGGAGGAATGAGGCATGGCTCAGGCAGTCATCACAGCTCTTCTGTCTTGAGTTCTGGTGTATAAGGATTTTTTTTTTCCTCTCTCTTTTATATCCACCAGCTTTCTCTAGCCTTCTCCCACTCCTCATACCCTCCACAAAGGATTTCCAGCAGAGAGCAGCTGGTGCCCCATATTGGCTGCTTTCCCCAGACTCGGGGGGGGGCTTTCACAGGAAATCAATGGCTGCTTATTTTCCCCTGCACTGCAGTTTTATGTGTGGACTGACATGGCCCCAACCATACCGATCCATTCTGCAAAGCTATTTCCATTCAGATGTGCCTCTTTACAAATAGTGGAAATTAGTGGAGGGCCAGTGTCAAACTGCTTGTCACATCTTGTTTTCAATCTGTTGAAATCAGGTTTACAGTGTCCTATTCAGAAGTCTGGGCTCCTTTTGAGTTGCACAATACATTTCAGGAATTTCATCAGGCGATAAATGCAGAACTTCACATTGCTATTAAAAAATGATCAAAATGATTAGCCTTTTGAATTTTTTGAAGGAACTTATCTGCATGGAATAGTTTGTTTTAATTGCACAACGCCTTTTATTTCTGGATATTCATCTCTCTTATGTGTAAAAAGTACTCCTCCTTCATTTGTCAGTATTAGAGCTGCAATATGTGACTATGTTCTGGTGATTTAGTTGCACACAATGAATGACTAATCAATTATTGTGTGTAGGAATACAGTCAATACCATAGCATACCATGCTAGTATTCCTCAAATCTTGAAATAATAATAGCTATTTATTGGCCGAGTGTGGTGGCTCACACCTGTAATCCCAGCATTTTGGGAGGCCAAGGTGGGAGGATCACCTGAGGTCAGGAGTTCAAGTCCAGCCTGACCAACATGGAGAAACCTCATCTCTACTAAAAATACAAAATTAGCCAGGTGTGGTGACACATGCCTGTAATCCCAGCTACTTGGGAGGATAAGGCAGGAGAATTGCTTGAACCCGGGAGGCAGAGGTTGTGGTGAGCTGATATCACGCTATTTACTCCAGCCTGGGCAATAAGAGTGAAACACTGTCTCAAAATAAGTAAATAAATAAATAAATAAATAAAATTTATTGAATGCGTATCATGCACCAAGACCATCACTAATTTCTCTATAACTCATTTAATTCTCACAAAAACCCTTTGAGTTGCTCTTATGATCCCTATTTTATAAATGGTTAATTGAGGTTTAAAGTGATTAAATAACTTACTCAAAGTGTCATAGTGTTTGAGAGGCTAAGCCAAACAGTCTAACTCCTGAATTCACAAAGTAACCCCTATGCAATACTAACTCCTTGTAAAGCATAGGTATGCAAATGTACTCAGAAAGCTAAGCAAAACCTAGATTTGAGCCTGGTTCTGGAACTGATACAGTCTATGGATAGAAATGTAAGGTGAAACATGCATTTCACTAGCCCCTTAGGTGCTGCAGTTCAAGGAATACCAAGAGAAAATAACAGGTTTAGGAGGGTTCTAAACTCTCATGAGGAGAGGAGAAGTTCAGTCTTAAAATAAAAAGATAACGAGATAAAAAAGACATATTCTCTACAATAAGGGAAACAGAAGTACTTAGGTACAAACCAGGTATGGTCCAGGGTGCCAATTCAGAGATATGCCTTCTCCATGCAGTATTTCTAATGAACGTGATTGACAGTTAGTGCGAACTGATGCTTCCAGATAAAATATCGATCCACTGGAACATTCAATTGATAGGATGAAGAAGGCTGTAATTTGAGGCTGGCCCTTGCATCAAATGTGAAACAATTTTTCCATTTTTTAAATTAAAAAAAAAAAACCTAAAGAATACTCACTCAAAAAGTAATGTAAAGACAAAACATTAGCTAAAGATTCCTTTTGCTGTTTTGAGGGGTAGAGAACAAAACATTATAGACAAAATCAAAATCTCCTGTGCTCTCTGCCCTTACTTCCCAGAGACAACCACTAGTATAAGGAATGTAAATAACTGGTACATTTTTTAATACTTTTACTACCAACATTTATATACAGGAACATTATACAAACTTACGTGTTTTGTAAAATTCACAAATAATGTCATATTATGTGTAAAATGCACTTTACTTGTTTTATTCTACTTTATATTTTGAAAATCCAGATTGACTATTATTCATCTATTCTAGAATATTTATCTTAACTGCCAGATATGGGGTCCCATTAATGAATATACTACTATTTATTATTTTGTTTGCGGATAGATATTTGTGTCATTTCCAAGTTTTCTCTATTACAGATCATGCTAGACTGTAGCGGTCTGCACATCTACTTCCACAAATGTATGGGAATTTCTTTGAGCAATATACTTAGAGATGGTAATACTAGGTCATGAGGTGTGTACATTTTCCACTTCAGTACATTTTGTCATATTGTTTTATTAAACAGCTGCAGCAATGTATAGAACTTCTAATAGTTATTGAGTTCTTGTTTTCCAATGGCTTCTTCAACATGTAGTTTTGTAATTGTCATTGTTTTGCCAATATAATATAAAAAATATATGTTTTATTATTTTTAACCTCTAGAATTGTTGGTGATGTTATAGATATTTTACCAGGATTGTAGCCATTCAGGTTAAACTTCTTTGCCCATCTTTTTAAATCAGCATATTACATTGCTTTACTTATTTGTGAAATTCTTCATACTAATTTATTGTTATTTATACACATAACTAATACATTCTTCCAATCAGTTGCTTGGCCACTTTCTGCATTTTCTCTTAATTATACAGTAATTTCCAATAAAAATGTTGTCTATTTTATGAAATTTTCCATTTTTGATGTTTTTTGTATGTCTCATTTAAGAAATGTTTGTTTAATCAAAATTACGACAATCTCCCCTAATATACTGAGCAACTTAGCAGTCATTCATCATTATTATTAAATTTGTACTTTAATGTAGTGATTGGTGAGAGGCACATAATTCTGAAAGTTTCATATAGGGAAAAAAATATTTTAAGCCATCCCAATAAAAGCCACCAGATCAATCTGTATAACAGGCTTGCCAGAGAAGTGAGTTTCATTCTAGCCTTGGAATTCATAAAGGCAACTAAATGGGCTCTAAGATGACCCGTACATACCAGCACAAATCCTATGTTCTCCATAAAGCTTTTTCCAACTCTAGAATCCAATGCCATCATGCCCTATTTAGTCTCCCATCACTGTCAAAAGCTGAGCATTACATTCCCATATTACTACTTCATGTGAGTAAATTATTTTTTTCTCTCTTCACTGGAGTGGAGTTGGGATAGCAACAAAATTGTAATAAAATGGTGAATTGATAGCAAATAATGGTTCTAGCACCAATGCTTCCACTGACAAGCTATTTAACCTTGGCAAGTCAATTAACCTCTTTGAAAAAGTCATAGTTGTACCTTGCCCTGACTGACTAACAAGCTTGCAGTAGGAACAAAATAAATCTTTTAAAAGTCTAGGCCAAAAGTAAAGTAATAATATTAATAATTTATTTTAGTAATCAGTATCTTTTATTTATTTATCATTCATTCCCATACCACGAATGATTCTAACTACCACCTATATGTGCATGTACATATATAGAAGTAGGCTTTCTCAATTGTTCTGCCATGAATAAAAATGATAGAACATATTACAATCTGCTTACTATTCTGACCATTAACATTTATTTCTGCATAGTGTACTTTGGCTTTCTGACTTCCTACCTCATTTTTTTCGACTGAATACCATCAACATTTCTTTCATTTTATTCTTTTTAGTAGCCCACACACATACCAACTGAAAATGGATATATTTGACTTTCTCTTTTTAAATTACTCCCAGCAACAAAATAGTAAATACTCATTTTCTCTGGCCAACTGTGAATTTTCAATGCATATAATTGGAAAAAGTTCTATTTGCCTAGAATTTTATTCTTCATTTCCTTACATAGAATAATAAAGGACATAAAAGAAGGATGTTCAGGCAGAACAAAATGACCTATCAAAAGAAATTATTTGGTTTCTTTCACTTAGAATTATTAGATATATCCAAATAGCTTCCTCAAATGGTATAGTATAATCTTAACTGAAAAAAACAGAATAAACCAGATGACCATCTTATGTCGTAAACCCCATAACTCTGATTATAAAAAGGGTTTATTTTTAATTCCATTCCTATCAAGTTCACTTATCAACATCCATCTTTCTCTGAACAAAGAGAAATTTTCATTGTAGAGAACTTGTGGAAGAACCATTTCCTCTCCTTCTGCAGAAGCTGAAATATTTTATGTACCACATAATTTCATGGAATTCTATTTGCAGAGACCATGGAAATACAGAACAAAAACCAAAGATATCTAATAATTCCTCAGGAGCCAATAGAGTTTCTCAGTGAGTTTAACAATTGACATGTCCTACATTGCTTTCAGAATTCATTACAGACTTAACAAGATAATTTACTAGAAAGACAAGAAAAGCATCTCTTTGGTCTTTCGTTATCAATAGAATCACATCAACTACTATGACAACCGCCAAATGAGAGGGTTTGCCAAATGAGGAAGTATTGAGGTTGGATATCATTTGAGCCATTGGAAAAGAAATGCATAGGAATACTAGAACTGGGGGCGGGCGGGGCAGGCATCAGCAAGATTAGATGTTAGAATAAAACACAATGAGAATATTAAATTCTAATAGAAATGTTTGGATCTAGAATCTCATTTTTACTCTGATATTTAACCAAGTATGAGGAAAAAAATTACTTCACATACAAAAACTCAGAAAAATTACTACTCCAAAACCCTGTATAAAATAATTTCATGACAATAGTTTGCAGCAAAATGAAAAAGGACTACAAGGAGGAGGAAGAAATAGAATAGGTTTTAAGAGTAAAATAAAGAAGACACTCTCAGGAATAAAAGAAAGTAATCTTAGGATGTGAGTCACACACCATGCCAGTAAATAATAATTTAGAATAGAAAGTCGTAGATTATCTAGAATAACATTAAGAAGTCAGATAACCCCGTAAATTTCTATTAACCGTATTCTACATTAGTAGAAACAGGTCAATGACAAAGGAATATGTGTCCATCACTTTAAGTCATTCACATAATTCTGCAATTAATATTTACATGATCATAATATTATAAATATTGATTCTTGGCTTCAATTTTACACCCAAACTATAGGCAAAACTTGGAAGCCTAAAGTGTGTGTGTATGTATGTTTTATAATTATAGATTATTATTGTTATTTTAAGACAGGGTCTCACTCTGTCACCCAGGCTGGAGTGCAATGACATGATTATAGCTCACTGTAACCTCGATCTCCCAAGCTCACACAGCACTCCCACCTCAGCCTCACAAGTAGCTAGGGCTACAGGTAGGCATCACCATGTCTAGCTGTTTTTTAAAATTTTTTTGTAGAGATAGAATCTTGCTTTGTTGTCCATTGGTCTCAAATTCCTGGCCTCAAGTGATCCTCCTGCTTTGGCCTCCCAAAGCCCTGGGTTTCCTAACTGTAGATTATTTAAAATAATTATATGGTGGATTAATTTGGAAAGGTATTGAAAGGAGAGGAGGTGAGGAAAATGGAGGGGCATATGTTTTCTCATCATAAAGTAGGTAGATAATAACATCTTAAGTAATCAAAATAATTATTGCATTAGAATATTATGTTACTTCATAATGACTACCAGTAGAAGTGAAAATTTAAAAATGGATCTGGCAGGCCTGGGAAGTAATTATAGAGAAATGTTTAAGTGTGTATCTAATGTGTAATATTCTATGTCAGGGAGTCTATAAATACCATTTGAAATTGACAGATCAAGAAATATATGTACAAGTGGATTATGTAGAATTATGGAGGTCGCTGACCCCACCAGAGGTATTAAAAACAAATGATAATAGAGGCAAGAGGATTTGCTTTCTCTTGTATCAGTTAGCACTGTTTTAGTTTTCATCATTCTATTAATTATTTAATTTTATAGTAAAAATATGGACACAGAGAAAATAGATGTATGTAATTTTTTATGTTTTGAGAAACTCAGATCTACACAAAAGTGTTTGTATTTAGTGCTATCCAACAGAATTTCTGAAATATTCTGTCTCCGCATTGTTCAATGTAATCACCACTAGCCACATGTGACTTTTGAGCATTTGGAATTTGGCTAGTACATCCGAGAAACAGAATTTTTAATTTGCTGATTGCAATTAATTTCAATGAATATACCAACACGTGTCTCATGACTACCACATTGGTCACTGCAGCTCTACATAAATAGTTTCTAATCTTTTACTATCAAAAATGCTTTGTTATTTTTTTTTCTCCCAGGAATCCTTATGCTTAAAGGATTTTGCCAACCACATTTCAGTAACAGCGTATTTGTTTACTGATCTTAATCAAAGACATACAAATAGGGCTTTCATGAGCCACAGGCAGATCACCTTACTAAGCCTAACCAAAATCAAAGAAACGTGATGCTTTGGAGAAGCGGGGCTCATTTAGAATTTGGGTACAATTTTTATTAGTCTTTTTGAAATAGCAAAGTGATTCAAAGACCCTCTGCTTGTGTTGTGAGAATCCCAAAGAATCTGGAAATTTCGTTGGATTTCAAGATTCTTCTAAAATCCTGTCACTCTGTTTCCTTTCAAGTCCCTCATGAAATTGTGAAGGATATTGAATCAGTAATAAACCTTCACAACCTCTTTCCAGCTGTAAATTCTCTGCTTCTCCTTGGAGGGCTCAGTTGTTCTTTGGCATTCCAGAAATCAATGAAGTCTGCTAAGGTATTGGGAGTTTATCCTTCCTGAGGCATGCTGGTCATTAGCAGGTCCTAGAAGCCACACCCAGCAAGTGGTTAAGACACTGGAGGCATCATTGTTATCCCTTGCCCTAGACCCACCCCAAAGCACCATTTCCAATGTTCAGTTCCACTAGGAAGGGAAAAACTATTATGCTTTCTTTTTTTGTTGCTGTCACTGAGAGAAAAAAGGCATTCTCTGGAGCGAAGTTCTGGCACTGTTCCATTTACATTCTGCTCTATAGAGGCATCAAGAGGTCAGTCAGCGAAACTAATAATCACTGCAGAGCAAATAAGAGTAACGCACTTGCACAGCTTTTCAGTCTCCTGGGGAAGCTGAATTCAGCAGGCCAAAGATTCAAAGGCTGAATTTTAAGCTGACGACATCATTTTATGGTTAATAATATTAATGATCACCACATAATGCAAAAGGGCATTGTCCACTCTTTGGCTATTAACACGCAGGAGTTGAAGAGTTGCTCTCTTTGGAAGCAAAGTCTACAGGGCGAGTACTTTTAAGAACAGGTTTACATTAGAGGAGAATGGGCCACTTGACAATCACCTACACCTCCTTAGTGGTGACAGCAGCTTGTGGAAAGAGCATGCACGCACTTACTTGTGAATGAATTATTTAAAATAATTGATTTTGACTCAGAAAAAGGGGATTTTTGCTGTGATTTGACATGTTAAACAATGCTTTTGTTGTCAAGTCAGAAGAGGAGAAAAAAATAGACACTATTCTCAACTCTGATTATGATGCACTACATCCTTGCCTGTTACCACTTTGGAATAGTTGGAATCTTATCAGCTTATTCTCTGGAGTCAGATACAGCAAAGTCCTAATGCATTGCTATGAAGGAAGAAAATAGCAAAAAATAATTGACACTTAGAAACCTTTATTTAGCACCTAAATTCTAAGTCATATGAGAAGTGGAGAAGGAGGGGTTATTACCTTGATTCTTACCTCCCTATTACACAAGAAGATATTTGGGAATTGTGCCCTCTAATTTTTACATTACTAGCACTTACTTTGGTTAGCAGCATCAAGTAAATTCTTATAAATTCATTTGAATATTTATTGAAAGAATGAACTAATTAATAACCATGGTCCTTATCCTTAAAAAGCTTCAAAACATGCTGAAAAATGTAATTTTATTATTCTATTTTATTCCAAACTAATACTAAGATACTACCTTCCTCTTTCATGATTGGTGTCACTGCTGTCTCCATTTAGCTCCACATTCTATAGATTCTGTCCCTGAATAGCATTTTCTACTCTCCTTTCATTTCTATTCTCATTGCCACTAATTTCATACAGGTTCATGCTATCTCACGGGGATCATTTTCAGAATTTTTGACTGCGAGCAGTGGCCGAAGCCTGTGATTCCAACGCTTTGGAGGCCAAGGCATGGGGCTAACTTTGTTTATGAGAGCTACACCTAATTCATGAGCCCAGGAGTTTAACACCAGCCTAGGCAACATAGTGAGAGACCTTGTCTCTACAAAAAATAAATAATAATTAGCCAGGGCATCCAGCTCCTTGGGAGGCTGAGGTGGGAGGATCACTTGGGCTCAAGAGGTCAAGGATGCAGTGACCCATATTTGTGCCACTACACTCCAGCTTGGGTGAGAGAGCAAGACCCCATTTATTATATTAAAAAAAAAATTCTGACTGCTTTCTATCACCAAACTTTCATTCATCTGTCTCTCAACCCAGCCTGTGCACTGTGACCAGATTATTGTTTCTGGTCACTGATCAAGACAGAGCTGACAATGCATCTCAGTGATGCGAACAGTAATGCAGCTCATTCTTAGAGCAAAATGAGGAAATCTTGTCACCATTTTAATACTCTTACTTATTTTTAAAATACTGAGTATAAAAGAGAAAGTGCAAAACTAAATCATTAAATATGAAAGTATTACATTATTACAAAAAGCATAAGAATTTCTTCAAAGAGTGATATGATATCACTTCGAGGTGATATAAATATATTTGTATGATCATTTGAGGTTATTAAATTTTCTGACCCAAAATTCATTGTAAGATTATTGAATTTTCTGACCCTAAATTCATTGTAAGATTATCTCATGCTTATTTGGTTCATTTATTGCGCCTGGTCAATAGTAGATGTTTACTCTATATGACATTATTTATTATTTTATAGAAAAGAATGAGAATTCAAAAGATAAAGTTAGCAGGAAAAACACTTTATTGTGGCCATTGTTTAATTTAGAATACTAGAGGTTTCATAGACCTAAGATCAATGAAGGCATTTTTCCTCCCAAGTTAAACACTATGTACAATATTTTAAAAGCATCTGTTGGTAGTCACAGGACTAACTTTGTTTTGTGATAACTACAGTTAATTCATTCTGCTTGTTAACATGACTAGAGCCAAATCAACAATCAATATTTGTCGGAAATGTTAAGGGAGTCTGCGAAAGTCAGAAGGAGCTGATTTTTATTTACTATTTCCTCACAGAACATAAATAATTCCCTATTTGACTCCCAAGCCCATGAGGTTAAAAAAAAAATGGAAGTAGCAGCATATTTGAGTGGAGGAGAGTTGGGGAGCAAAGAATATTGAGCTCAGTTTCCTGCTTGCTAAATAGCTATTAAAATAGATGATTTTTCCATGGAACTGTTGTCATAAATAAATCTGCATATGAACCAGCATGTTCAATCAGCTTTAAAATACTGAGAAGCAAACCAAGTTTCAATTTCTGTCTAATCAGTATGGGTATGTTAGTATTTTTTAAATTAATGTTTTTTATTATTTTATTTTTATATGATTTAAATAATAAAATAATATAAAATGGTACAGGATAAAAATTTTGACTCTCATCCTTGGAGCCATCTGCTCATTACTCATCTCCATCACATGTAATCACTTTCCTTAATCTTAAAAGAGTTCTTCCAGAGTTTCTTTATCCAAAGGCCTAAAAACAAAAACACATATTTTAATTTTTCCCCTTTCTTACAAAATGGAAGTATTGTTAGTTAAACTAAGTTTGGCCTACAGCTGCCCCCCTACGTAGTAAACTGCAACCTTATTTAGTATGTAAACAAACTGCAACCTAACTTAAGAGTATATTCTTGTATCAAGTAGCTGAGTCTCCTTGGACAATTATAGAAGCTGAGTTATCATCCAATTATAGGCTGCAAACTGTTCAAACATATCCAAATAAGGCAAACGCTGAGCTTTAACTAATCAGGCTACTTATGTACATCACTTCCTTTTTCTATCTATTAATGCTGCCTGCCCACATTGCTGCATGGAGCTCTCTGAACCTTTACTAGTTCAGGGTGCTGCCCAATTCATAAATCATTTCTTTTCTCAAATAAACTCTGCTAAATTTAATTTGTCTAAAGTTATTCTTTTAACAATGCACCTTCTGCATTTTTTTCATTTAACAATTTTTTTTAGAAATCTTTTCACATCAGTACATAAATAGCTTCTTCAATCTTTTTTCCAGCAACAAAGTAGTCCATTGCATATGCATGTATACAAATTATTTAACCAATCCTTATCAGTGAACATTTGGGACATTTTAAACATTTTCATATTGCAAAGATGATAAATAATCTGAAATATGCTTTGTTTTGTACATATGCAGGAAGCAATATGGGAAAATTTCAAACCATCTACATGGGAAATATGAAGTGTTGACAAAGGATAAAAATTGAGATGGCTCTCAAGTTTGTATACAGCAACTATCACTGGCAGGAGAGAGTGGGAATTGTCTCATCAGCCAAGATCATTATACCTAAACAACATGTTCAAGCATAAAGTCAATAGGCAGAAAACCTCAAATGTATATAACTCAAACATATGTAACCTTGAACCCTTCCTGAAATGATCATTTCAAAACTAAATGCAATCATCAATTCAGGAACAGATTTTAAAAAACACTTTAGAAATTATAGTGGTGAGATTTTAATATTTTAAAATATGAAACTAGTAGAAATAATAAATGTTATATGATTTATGTTTAACACAACAAAATATAAATACTGATTATGTGAAAATAATTATAAAACTAACAAAATTAGAATATAGAAGAAAGTGGAGAGGTACCTTTTGTATTCTAATGTTTGCCTTTGCATAGCAAGAACTCAGTCGGGATTATCTACAATTAATGTGTAAAATTTTTTAAAAAGATTCTCATTTTAATGTTTCATTCACAGTTTCCTTTCATACAATTGTCTTTTTAGAAAATAAATTCGTGTGGTAAATACTTATCTAAAATTTAGTAACTCTTAATTTGGGAAAAGGGAGATGCAAAAAAAAAAAATTAGCAGGGACACAAACACTGCGGAAGGCCGCAGGGTCCTCTGCCTAGGAAAACCAGAGAACTTTGTTCACTTGTTTATCTGCTGACCTTCCCTCCACTATTGTCCTATGACCCTGCCAAATCCCCCTCTGCGAGAAACACCCAAGAATGATCAATAAAAAAGAAAAAAAAAAAAAAAAAAAAAAATTAGTAACCCACTCTCCCTTGGAGTTTTTCAATAATTAAAATAAGAAAAATTTAATGTAATGATTTTATTACACATTAGCTGTAAATACTAAATTGCTATATAATAAAATCAAATAATAATCTAGTATAATAAAAATAGAAATTTATAGATCTACCTATATTTTTATTTGTATTATGCACAAAAATACAAAATGACAATATCTGGCATTGAGGTCTCATAGATAATGGTTACTTATGAGAAGTGGCATGCCAGTGTTTTGTTGTTATTGTTTTGTTAGTATATTTTTTATAAATTATATGTCATTCTTGAGTTATTTAAATTCTTAATAAAAGGCAAGTATTCTATAAAAAGTACAGTATTAAAATAAAAATAATTATAATAATTTTTTTTTTTTGAGACAGAGTCTCACTCTGCTGTCCAGACTGGCGTGCAGTGGTGTGATCTTGGCTCACTGCAACCTCCACTCCCAGGTTCAAGCAATTTTCCTACCTCAGCCTCCTGAGTAGCTCGGACTACAGGCACACCACCACTCCTGGCTAATTTTTTGTATTTCAGTAGAGACAGGGTTTCACCACATTGCCCAGGCTGGTCTCAAACTCCTGAGCTCAGGTAATCCACCCACCTCGGTCTCCCAAAGTGCTAGGATTACAGGCATGAGCCACTGAGCCTGGCCCAATAAATATTTTAAATAACATAAGGTAAATATATTTACTGTAGCTTTTTCAATTATCATACTAAGAACAAATGAATAGCCCAATAATTAGGAGATGATTACATAAATAAAGCATCATCAAGCAAATTGAATGCTATGCAAAACTTAAATGATAATTTGGAAGCCTATGGGCCAGCAAGGACCAATATTCATTATATGATATTCAATGAAAAAAGTCAGAAAAAAATGTTACTTATGCAATGATTTAAAATGATGCAAAATATTGATATTTCTGCAACAGGCAGAAAATCAATTGATTAATAGATAGAAATAGAATACAATGAATTAAATTAGTTTGAACTTGGGCGGTGGTAATATGGATGACTATTTTCTTCTTTCTAATGTTTTGGTAATGTTGCAGGTAGGTATGTCGTTTTTCTAACAGTATAAGAGAGTTTATATTAGAATGCAAATACCTAAACTAACCCATAATCATGTATGGCTTTCATGGAATTAATGTTGTGAATTTATATATCTACTTCTGATAGAACAGTTCTGATATAAATAAATCCAAAAAGCATCTCTGAAATCATTAGAGTAGGTCAAGTATTGGCTCAAAGGAATCTACTCAGCCAATATGCTCTTTTTACTTTTTTATTTAACTTATAAACGTATCATCCTAGAGAGTGATAAGACCACATCAAAAATCATGGCCAAGCATGGTGGCTAATACCTGCACTTTGGGAGGCCGAGGCAGGTGGATCACAAGGTCAGGAGTTTAATACCAGCCTAACCAATATGGTGAAACCCCGTTTCTAGTAAGAATACAAAAATTAGCCAGGCTTGGTAGCACACAACTGTAGTCCCAGCTACTAGGGAGGCTGAGGCAGGAGAATCGCTTGAACCTGGGAGGCAGAGGTTGCAGTGAGCTGAGAGTGGCCACTGCACTCCAACCTCGGTAACAGAGTAAGACTCTGTCTCAAAAAAAAAAAAAAAATTGTTACCCAGTTTTCACTAAACTTAAGATAATGTGAATAACATTGGAAATAGTGAGAACACAAGCTTTTGATTTGGAATAGTTTCTAATTTTTTATTTTTATTTATAATATCTTGAGAATTGAGTATGTATTCTATTCAAATGGATTTTTCATTCAAGATTTTGAAAAAGTACAGGTAATTTTAAATGACTTTTTTTTTTTTTTTTGCAGATTGTAATCAGTAGGAAGGAGAGGTAGAAATCTAAGAATTTCTATCCACTACACAATGCTTGCACAAAAACACATAACTGCATAGCAGGTTATTATCTACTCAGCCTTGAATCGTGAATTCTGTTTTGTTAAAGTTGAATAAAAACTATTATTTTCCATAGAACAGTGAAGCTGTTAGCTACATACTATACTTGATTTTTTTTTTGTTTAATCTCTTGTGTGTGGGCTCTCTTTCACCAGCAAAAACAATGCATCCAATGCTGCCATGTGAACAATGGAAGCTATTGACTTTGCTCTTCTACTGCGGGTTACTATATACTAAAGGGTTGCTGAGACATTTACTCTATCCTCTGAATACCCCACAAGGAAATGTGTTGAAATCTGCCATAATTTTTCAAGCTTTCTAGGTGGGCAGCTTGATAACTATGCAGACTATAAGCTTAAACTTGAAAGGTAAGAGAATAAAAGTGGGACTGAAAGTGACTGCTTTGCAGCCATTGTATTCACCTTTGGAGGGAAGCAAAGAAGGAAACTAAGCCAGTGGCTAAAAGTTTTATCAACACTAGCACATCCATGTTGGTGTCCCTTATAGGCCTTGTTATTGCACAATCCTGGCAGAAGTGGGAAATGCAACCGCATTAGATGTTTTTCTTTAGTGGATTGCCTCCAGGCTATATTCCTATAGAATTTAGCAAATCAAAAATAGCATTTTTCAGCAAGCCCTTTGTATATCACTTTCCTGCTTCACAAAGATAGCATTGATAAATCACACCAGTACAGGAGAAAGGGGGGAGAAGAGGGAATGGGTGTAAACTCTTACAGTTCATATTTCAAAGAAAACTTCTTAGTGTACATCCTATTTAGGTCATTGTTTTATTTTTTTAAAAATTAACAAGCATGGGGTGGTAGATACCAATTTTTTATCTCATGTAATCTAATTACTGTCTTTCCACAGAAGAAAGAACAGAACTCCTGTAAACAATTTACCCAGGATGAAGCACAGCCATGCAGCAAGAAGGAATCTAAGACTATTTCATATAATAGTGAAAGGAGGTTTGTAGTGAGGTAATAAGTTCATGCCTGTTTCCCAAAAATGTTATTAAAACAGGAAACCCTGGATCATGGTTAACCTACTACTAAGAAGTATTCTGAGCAATAAGAGAGGCTCCTGAATAATGCAGAGTAACTCTTTAGTTAATTTTAGAAGTGAAAAATAATACTTAGTAAACTGGCCTTGAGTATCCAAATACTCAAGGTACATTTAAAACAGTAGTTTTGCCTTAGAACAGAAAATCCCCTTAGACCAGAACCAAAGTAACAGAAAACTCAATTAATCAGGATTTCACACACATACACATACAGAATTTCACTTTTACCAGAAACAAATACATAAAGACATATCTGGCTTAAATAAATCAGAGAAACCAACAAAAATATTACCATAACTTTATGAGTAAGATAGGCAGCAAAGTCTAGTACCACAGTTGAAATCATTTCACTCAGAGCTTGAAGACATGGTTTCAGCCTGCAGCTCTGTCATTAATACATGGGGTGGTTTTGGATAAATAACTAATTTTAGGGCCATGCAACTTTCATCTTTAAAAAATGTGGGAGATCACAAAATCTTCTTGCCACCCAAACAGCGTGCTTCTCTAGCCTGGAGCCGAGTCACACTGAGCATGACCCCTACCCAGAATATGTAAAGTAGGCGATTTGTTCTACTTCGCCAGGATAATGTGCTTAAAAATTTATTTCTTTCAAACTGTGATCCTTAAATTACCAGATTGGCTGCACCTGGGAGCTTGCTAAAAATGCAGAATCCTAGGCTCTGTCCCAGAACTACTGAATCAGCATCTAAAACTTGAACAAGATCAGCAGGTGACTTCTGTGCACTGAACAGTTTGAGAAGTGGTGATACATTTGACTGGAGGTCTTACTACATTCCACCCATCACATTAATTTACCTGCATGGCCCAAATAGGCATTCCATTTTTGATATCCTACATCTTTTATTGTGTAAATGTTAAAAGTAGGCTTTGAAATCAATCAGACCTGGGGTAGGAACCTAGCTCTGACATTAAGGCACTGTGTCATTGGCAATTTACATAGCCTGACTGAACTTTTTGTCTAGAAAATGGAATAAAAACCACCTGCCATGGCTAATGTGGGAAATACACTAAATTATTCCTTTAGAAAATGTACATAGAGCCTGGCATATAGGATGTGTTCAGTAAGTAGTAGATGACCATCATCACTATCACCATCATCTTCATCCTCATTATTATGATTGTCATACAGTGATAGCCAGAGACAACCACATCAAATGTGTAACAAGTTCCCCAACATTAAATAAATGGTATTTATTTTACTCCTCCAAAGTATTCCTGGTACAGTCTAGAGGAAAAAGTTGTAATATCATTTGGATTCATACCGACAAACCATTCGACTAATGTATTTTTACTCATCTCTCTTGGACACGACGGAGATTTGTAAGTGAGGTGAATACGTGACAGCATCTTCTAAAAGAACCCAATTGTTGAAGGATCTATTTAAGAACCAATCAAATGGCTCTTTGTCAAGGGCACGGCAGCAAGTTTGGAAAAAGTGACATCTCAACCAGATTCATCCGAAAAATGGCTTTTGGTCATAAAGGCAAAACTCCAAATTCAGAGAAACCCCCAATAAATTAGTCACTGAAGAAAAATTCCTCTATGAGGAATGATTTCAGCTAGTAATTCTGGAAAAGAAAATGACAATAAGGTTCTTGATACACAGTATGATATCATTAGCTACAGTTAGCTGATATACTGTTGATTACTTCAGTGAAATCATATACAATATCTTTGCCTCCTAAAAGATGTAAATGAAAAACAGGCATGCATTTTCAAAGAATTCATTCAACTCTACCTATTGAGGCTGCTTTAGAGAAATTAGTTTGCTCATGAGAATTCAAAGGTAAATGAGCCATATAAAGCAGGCATCTCTGTTTCAGATTTTAGAACGTGATGGAGATCACAGGATGTCATTCCAGACACTAATGCCCATGAATGTCCATATTAATTAAATGTCATTTTAAAATTAATCATGATCAGTGCCCTAGCTCATCCTTCTCATGTGACACACCATTGGCTTGTTTCGCAGAAGACCCTGTGTTACATCTGCTATTGCCATTTGCACTCCTAACCAATTGTGAACCAGCTATGAGAAGCTCATAAATACTTCACAATCAGACTCTGCAAACACAGGAGGCTCCAGGCTGGGTGGGAGTAAGTCTTAAAGATCAACAAATCAATCAATTCAATGCTCTGAAGTTGCCCAAACCCTTCCTATTAAGCCTCAGGCAAACAGCAGCTCAGGAAAGAAAGAAAACTAAAGGGAGGGATCAGAGACAATACATATCAACCAAGAGTGAAGAGGCTGAGGCAGCTAAAATGCCTGCCCCTGCTGCAGACAGTCCAGGTCTGAAACCCCTAACTAACA
This sequence comes from Pan paniscus, assembly GCF_029289425.2. Taxonomy (NCBI): domain Eukaryota; kingdom Metazoa; phylum Chordata; class Mammalia; order Primates; family Hominidae; genus Pan; species Pan paniscus. Next base: position 112,480,865 of record NC_073253.2, on the reverse strand, counting down.
ATGGGAAACTCTGGATTCTCTTTGATGGCAAATGTTTCTGGTTCTTACTATGCTTTGTGCCTTCTGAATGCCTGCTGTTGCACACTAGAGGAAAATCCTTTCTCAAATCCACAAATATATCAGTCCAAAATCTAGAAAAGTTTCCTCATCCTTTCTGTATTTTATCTTGAGTATAAATTCCTCAGGCCATTTTTTCCTCCTTAATTCATGTTACCTTAGAATCTGAGTCCATTGAACATAAAACACTCTTTTCTACATTCACCCTACTACATGAAGACCATTAATGAAAAAGTTATTATGCCAATTCCTCTTTCTTTAAGTAAGAGCCTCACACACCTGAACAATCATAATGGCCCTTTATTTCATATGGTGCAGACATTGCAAATATAACTTAATAGAAACCATTTAAGTTCAAGGGTACAGTGCTGCAGTTATGAAAGGAGACCACCCTTATAGAGGTCCTTTTTACACTCCAATGGCTTCTTTGTAAAAATTATATAATAGGATAAAAGTTGGATTGAAAGGGAGGATCAGTGTTGGAGGAGGAGTGGGAGGAAGTACAGCAGGACTTTTCAGTTTATAACAATCAAAATACTACCAAATACAAAATCATCTCATTTTCTTCCAGATCCTGTGAATAGCTTTTCTATAGAAAGCTCCCAATGGTCTGCAGATTCTAGTCCCTTATAGGTGGCAAGGTTTAGAAAAGAATGCACAAAATAATGGAATTCATATGCCAAGCAGCTGTTGTCACAGCAGTTTTGCAAACTGACTCCTCCCCATCTCCTTCTTCATTCTCTCCAGTATGCCTTCTCAGTTCTTTCTTGCAGTGCCTCGCTTCCCTCCCTACAAAGCCCAGACACAACACAGCTCCTTGAGTCTGCCCCTGTTCACCCGCATCAAGCCCCCTCTCTGAAATAAGTCTTTGAAATATTTTGAGGTGAGGGAAAAGCTGGAATGGTAACTTAAAGAGCATATCTTAAGACAATTTCCTTTCTCTAAATATAATTGTTATGACTACACTCTGTTTCTCATACTTTTATTGCTCTAAAATGGAATGAAACACAAGCTTTAAACAGCATAGTCATTATAAGACCTTTTGCCAGCCGCACTACAGTTTCCATTTTCATCAGCTTGGCAATCTTTAGTTTTTTTACATTGATTTATTGGACTTACATTTTCTTAGGTATTTTTTTCTCTTCTCTCTTTCCCTCCACTTTTCCTCCACCTCCTGTCCCCCACCTTTCTCCTCCTCCTTCTTTGTCTTCTTGCCAATTCTAATACAGTTCTTCATCTTTGACAGTTTGCACAGTGCTTGCTATACCACTTGTTTTCTGAATTATGTCTTGGTGTTAAATTTGGCTGCAAAAGAGATGTGTCCACATTCTTTTACTCCCTTGCTCCAAATTAGATTTTTTACTAATTGAAAGAGTAGGGAAAAATAATCGCCTCTTTCCATATTTATAATGTATTTTATCCATTCCCTAGTTAGAGAATTATACAGTCAATTCTTTTTATTTGCAGTAGTTGTGATCTGTAAAGTCACCTCACTGAATCGGCAAGTTCTAAAACATTGATTCTAGCAGAAATACATGGTTAGGTTCCTGCAAGCCTCTGGTCATAACGTTTTTTGTCATCTGATCAATGCATAACCTTGTTTTATGTGTGTTTCTGTTTATAGGCACCTCATTTAATATATATTGTTGATTCGTTAGCATTGAACTCATGGTCAACAGCAATATAATTCATGCATCAATGAAGCTCATCTACCACATGTATTTTCCCCCTAAGGCATATCTTGAGCTTTCTTGAGCTCAGAAACACTAGGCAGCACTTCAGCACTATGTGTGAAGACCATTTTAAATAGTGAAATCACCAACCAAGAAAAGTGAAAAAATGTGTCATTACATAGATCATTAAAAAGGACACTTGTTTACAGCGTGAAAGCTAAAACAAAGAGGTAGTGTCACCTTGTTTGACCCTAACTTGAGAATATATGAGTCAGGCAACTCAAATTTTTTGCCACCCTGCTCATGTCCACAAATAATGGCAAAAGTAGTGGGAGTATTGATTCTGGGGTTACAAATACATTTTAGCAAGTGAGTGAATTCTCAAATACAGAATGCAGGAATAATGAGAATCAAATGTAGTTACTTCTGGACAACAGAGTACATACCTTATAGAGACACACTGCTATTTCTGTGTCACTGGAAATTGTGATTCATTAGATTATGAATCAGCATTGACTTGGGGTAAATAATTGAATTACTACTTGAGTTTCATTTTCTTAGTTAAAGGCTCTTCATGAAAAAGTAAAAGATATTTTAGCCTATTTTTGCAAAATGGTAGCTGCTATTTTGTATTGTAAAGAGCTATTTGTTCTTGCTACTACAACTGTCACTGTTGCTTTTCTCCCAAAGGAAGAAAGAGAAGCAAAGAGTTTGTTTCAAAATGTGGGCTACTGAAAGCAGAATTAGGAGTCTTGAGACCAAAAGTACCAAGAGTTTTGGGTCCAGTGAGCCCCTGAGGCATGTGGAACACAATACCTTAGGAATATTTATTATATGGTAGGAGAGCAAATGAGTGAATTCAAACAGGTGTGAAGAAAGAGTATTCAGGGAGCATGAATAAGTCCAGATTGAATTCACTGAATTAAAGAAGGATAAGATATCAAATATAGCAAATAAAATCATTATAGTGGGGCCAAGGAATAGAAAATTTTGAGCAAGGCAAAGACTGTAAACCAGAAGTTTCTGCAGAAATTTCAGGGAGGCCCATATGCTGAGCATGATGTTAAGGAATATTTTGCGTTGTAGGCCTGTATTAGTCCATTCTCACATTGCTATAAAGAAATATCTGGAACTGGGTAATTTATTTAAAATAAAAAAGAGATTTAATTGTTTCATGGTTCTGTAGGTTGTACATAGCAGCATCTGCTTTTGGGGAGACCTCAGGAAACTTCCAATCATAGCAGGAGGTAAAGAGAGAGCAGGCACATAACATGGCAAAAGCAGGAGCACGAGAGTGAGGGGAGGAGCTACATACTTTTAAATGATCAGATCTCATGAGAAAACACTCAATATCACAAGGACAGTGCCAGTGAGAATGCTGTTAAACCATTCATGAGAAAACTGCCCTCATGATCCAATTACCTCCCATCAGGCCCCACCTATGCCACTGGGGCTTACAATTCAATACCAGATTTGGGCAAAAACACATATTTAAACTATGTCGTTCTACCCTTGCCCTTCCCAAATCTCATGTCCCTCTCACATTTCAAAATACAATCATGCCTTCCCAATAATCCCCAAACTCTTAACTCATTCCAGCATTAACTCAAAAGTCCAAAGTCCAAAATTTCTTAAGAGACAAGTCTAGGAGTCCCTTCTGCCTATTAGCCTGTAAAATCAAAAGCAAGTTAGTTATTTCCAAGATAAAATGGGGCTGTTACTGGGAAGTGCAGTAATCCTCAGTTCTTTGTCTTACCTGGAGAAAGCATTCTGCCAAGTGACTGATTTAGCTAAAAAGAGAATTTATCGAAGGAAACTAGAGAGCAAAGAATTAGGTAAAGGGAGAGTACGCTCTGCACAGGTAAGGCAGAGTGGGCTGCTGAAGGGAGTGAGCCACCGGCAGCTTTAGAGTTCTGCGTTTTGGGTTTTTATTATGTCAGACTGTTTCTTGAAGTTCCTGCCTCTATGTCATAAGTCTCTACCTTTTTTCTTTGTCTAGTGTTTCCACTCCCGTCTTAGGTCTCCGCCTTGTTCCCACCTAGTTTCTACCATGGGGTGGTGAAATCAGCAACAAAAAAAGGTAAACGTGTTATAGATGGACATGGGGTGGAAGCTAGGTGGGGAACTAGGTAAGGTGGGACTAGGCAAGGAACTGTAGTTCACCTAATAGGACCCTCCCTTACTATTAGCTGGTGGCATGGGCTGGCCCAGTACCAGATACAAATCCTACCTAATGGCTGCATTGCTCATAACTGCAACCCCAAGAAGGTCATAGAGCAGTTAAATCTGTACTTTTTATGCCTGTACATATCTTATTAGTTTCTCCTTTTCTCTCTTTATCAGCATGTAACTACATTCTGATAGGTTAACTGCAGTGAGCAATTACTGGACATCTTAAGGGGGAAATCCTTTCTGCTTAGGTATTTCCCCTCCTCTCAGCTTATGTCTAGCATGCAGGTTTTTGGTGGTCCCTGGGGAGACTTTTCAGACCTCTGTTTTCTCATAGGCTCTCCTCACCTGCTCATGTCTAGCTATCTGCCTACTCTAGTGAATACAGGCATTGGTTAAATATTTGCATTCCAAAAGGGAGAAATCAGCCAAAACCAAGGGACTACAGGCCTCATGCAAGTTCGAAATCAAGCAGGGCAGTCATTAAATCGTAAAGCTCCACAATAATCTCCTTTGATTTCATGTCCCTAATCCAAGACACACTGATGCAAAAGGTGGGCGCCCAAGGCCTTGGGCCTCTTTGCCCTGTGGCTTTGCAGGGTTCAGCCCCTGCAGCTGCTCTCACTGGCTGGGGTTGAATGTCTGCAGCTTTTCCAGGAGCAAGGTGCAAGCTGTAAGCTGTTGGGGGAATCTACCATTCTAGGAACTGGAAGATGGTAGACCTCTTCTCATAGCGCCACTAAGCGGTGTTCCAGTGGGGGCTCTGTGTGGGGATGCCAACCCCACATTTCTCCTCCACACTGCCCTAGTAGAGGTTCTCTATGAAGATTCCACCTTTGCAGCGGGGACACTGCTGGCTTTTTCCAACAACCTCTAAAATCTAGGCAGTGGTTCCCAAGCCTCATTTTTTTCACTCTGTGCACTTGCAGGCTTAACACCATGTGGAAGCCACCAAGCCTTACTATTAGCACCCTATGAAGCAGTGGCTTGAGCCGTACCTGGGCCCATTTGAGCTAGCTGGAGCTGGAGTGGCCAGGATGCAGGGAGCAGTGTCCCAAGGATGCACGGATCAGCAAGGCCTTAGGTCTAGCCCAGGAACCCATTCTCCCCTCCTAGGCCTCTGGGCCTGTGATGGGAGGGGCTGCCTCTTAGATCTCTGAAGTGTTTTCGAGGCCTTTTTCCCATTGTCTTGGCTATCGGCACTTGCATCCATTTTATGTATGCAAATTTCCATAGCCTGCTTGAATTCCTCCCCTATGTGGCCAGGCTGCAAATTTTGCTAATTTTTATATTTTACTTCCTTTTAAATATATGTTCCAAATTATTTCTTTGCTCTAACATCTGAGCTAGGCTGTTAGAAGTAGCCATGCCACTGTGTTGAACACTTTGTTGCTTAGGAATTTATTCCACCAGATACTCTAGGTCATCACTCTCATATTCAAACTTCCACATATGCCTAGGGCATGGACACAATTCAGCCAAGCTCTTTGCTTTGGCATAGCACACATGACCTTTGCTCCAATTTCCAATAAATTCCTCATTTCCAATTCAGACCTCCTCAGCCTGGACTTCATCATTTGTATTAGTATCAGCATTTTGGGTACAAACACTTAACCAGTCTCTAAGAAGTTCCAAACTTTCCCTCATCTTCCTGTATTCTTCTGAGCCCTCCAAAATCTTCCAATCTCTATTCATTACCCAGTTTCATAGCCATTTCCACATTTTCAGGTATCTTTACAGCAATGCCCCACTCCTTGTTATCAATTTTCTTTGTTAGTCCATTCTTGCACTGCTAAAAATAAATATCTGAGACTGGGTAATTTATAAGAATAGAGATTTAATTTGCTGATGGTTCTGCAGGTTGTCCATAGCAGCATTTGTTTCTGGGGAGGCTGCAGGAAGTTTCTAACCATTGAAGGCAAAGAGGGACCAGGCACATTACATGGCAAAAGGAGGAGCAATAGAGCTAGAGGAGATGAGCTACACAATTATAAATGACCAGATCTCTCAAGAACTCACTCACTATTATGAGGACAGTACCAAACGGGATGGTGCTACATCATCATGAGAAATCCACTCCCATGATCCAGTAACTTCCCACCAGGCCCACCTCCAAACATTAGAGATTACATTTCCATATGAGATTTAGATGAGGACACACATCCAAACTATATCAAGGCCTCATGGGTTAATGTGGGAAAGACTGGGACTAGAGCAGAAGACCAGAAGCCTACAGCAGTAACACAGAAAAAATAAAAATTAAGAAAAATAACATAGAAGAGCAAGCTGCAAAGACTGTTTGGGGAATCAATAAGTATTTTTAAATTACTAGGCCAGGCATGGTGGCTCACACCTGTAATCCCAGCACTTTGGGAAGCCGAGGCAGGTGGAAAACTTGAGGAGTTTGAGACCAGCCTTGCCAACATGGTGAAACCCTGCCTCTACTAAAAATACAAAAAATTAGCCGGGTATGGTGGCAGGTGCCTGTAATCCCAGCTACTTAGGAGGCTCAGGCAGGAGAATCACTTGAACCTGGAAAGCAGCGGTTACAGTGAGCTGAGATCACACCATTGCACTCCAGCCTAGGCAATGAGAGTGAAACTCTGTCTCAAAAAAAATAAACAAGTTAATATAAGAGGTAGATAAAAATGGATTAATTGAAAATGATTTTTAAGTCTGGAGTTAGTTGATTAGGAAAATGGCCATACTCTTGAAAGAACCAGGGAAAACTCAGAGGAGGTTTCAGTGGCAAATGATTCTGGAAGGAATCTAGTTCAGTACAACATCTACCAGAGATGATTGATTATCTAATTTTAGTAACATTAAACTTTTTTTCACAAAGCAATGTGTTTTATCGTTAGATTAGAGAGGCTTAGTTATTATTCAGTACTTCCTTATGCAAATGTTCCCTTTTGAAAGTTCTACCCATTTTTCTATCACTGTCACTTGGAGCATGGTAAGAAATCTTCCTTCTCTTCCAAGTACTGGTATGTATATAAATATTAGAAGTCAGTTATTAACCATACCCTTAGTCTTCTTTTTCCAAAATAAATATTCCTAGCTTCCATTCGTCTCATCAAATACTTTCCAAATCCTTCACCACTGTGATCGTCTTCTCTGGAGGTATCCAAGTTTAGCAGTGTTGCCATCAATATATAATGCTTAGAATTTAACATAGGCTTAAAGATGCTCTGTGATGAGTACGGAGTACAGTGGGATTGCTGCAATTTTGAACGAGTGATTTTTGATACCTAAGATGTTCAGACATGCATCAAAAGAGGAACTAATTCGAAGCCCAAGTACACCCACCCTGTGCTTGTGTAATTACTCTTTAGGACCTAAATCTAGGACTTTACATTGCAGAGGACCAGAAACTATGTGGTAAAAATATCTGATGTTAGGGCAACAAAAGATGTAGGGCACAGTAGAAGTACAGAACAAGTAGAACAAGCAACACAAATAGAGAGCTGATGAAGAGAAAAGTGGGAGAGGCAGGACAGTAAAGGATCAAAAAATTAAGTGAAAAGAGTTTCAAAATGAAAGACAGTATTAGGAACATTAAAATGTAAACAGATTTTAAAAATATAGACTGAAGAGATGCTTTTATATTTGGCAATAAAAAGATCTGTCCTTGAAGAAAGCCATTTCAGGACTGTGATATGAAGGGAATTACATTTTAGAGGCTAGGAAGGAGTTAGCAGTGAAACTCAGAAAAGGCCAGAAATAATGCAACACGAAAATCAAATAGAAAAATCCAACAGTAGCTAGAAGCATTACATGTTTTCACTGAAGTCATGTCCTCTAACTTGATTCCATTTGTAAATCCCTCAGAGATTTTCAGATTCTACATTTCCAACACAGATAAATCAAAAATAAAACTTTTACTCAGGTAACAATATAATTATATCTCCACACAAAAGCAAAATATCATTAATTATGTTTGAAACAAATGAGCAATAGGACATGAATTTTCCCCCCAAATTACCTAGTGAATTCATAATAAACTGTGGTTTCAATTATAAAAAACACTATTCCTGGAACTGCTTAAAATGTTGCAGATATATCATCATTCATTTGTGTCAGTTGTTTTAAAATTTCTTCTTAAAATGTACTACCATTTCATAATAATATAATATCAGGGTTTGTTTGCATATTTCAAAGATAAATTAAGGAAAAGTATTTATTTTTATACTTTGTTTCCAATTCAATGTCAGCTTCAATAGTTTCACAGTCTTGAGAACATTTGAATATCAAATGTATAAATTCCCAGTAACCACAAAAAGCTTACATCAATATTGTCAGCGCCATGTTAATTCACTTTAAACATAACTCTAAAATTAAACTGGCCAAGTCTTCCTTTGCCCTATCAGTTACTCAAGATGGAAGATAATAAGATTTTGAATGGGAACCTTTATGTACTTCTATTGAGAATAAAACTGGTAAAATTGTATTGGGGAGCAATTTGGTAAAACATAGGACAATTGTATTTGTACTGTATTTAGCCTCTGTTTTAACATTCCACTCTGAATCTACAACCGAGGGAAATACTCACAGTTCCATAAGGGGATATGCATGAATGTTTTTGCTTCAGGGTTACTGTGGTTGCAGGAAATCAGAGGCAACCTAGGGGAATCCAACTCTGGGAGGCTACTTAAATAAAATGAGGTGGATATATCCAATGTGGAATACCATGGAGCAGTAAGAAGTAAAGACATAACTATACTTATTAATCTGAATATATTTTAGAAACATTACATTAAGTAAAAGAAACAGAATAAGGTCTATACTTCAGCATCATCTAAGGAAATAAAACACATACATATACAAATTATTTCGGTGTATCTCTCAGGGTTACATAGATAGGGTACAGAAAATAGACATAAGGATGGGAGATGAAACTGGTTAAAATTCTAGAAGTTTATAAATCACAGTGGGGTACAAAATGTTTTCTAGAATCTTAACCAGTTGTACAGTTAATTTAATCACAATTTTTAATTCATTGCCTTTGTTTTTATGATATTGTTAGTATTCGTCTTTCCTCTTCCCATATATATTAATTTTAATAGTTTATAAAATACTTAAAGTCACTTTTAGGAACACAGAAACTTTATATATTTTTATACAATAAGTTATCTATAACCAAATATATACATATTAATTCCAATGATCTTTGGCACATAGTAAAAAATGTTATCGTCTTCTTTATTAGTGGGTTATGTCTATGTTGTAAACTGTCTAAGGTAGGACAAAGTGCCTTTGCAGAATCCCAATTTGTGGACCTAGACCAAATAACTGAAAATGTAATGATGGCTGACATGCACTTGTGTGCAAGAGCAGCATTACTGTGACTTCTTAGATCCAATAATTTTGGTACATCAGATCAGGATTGGCAACATTCTTTCACTTTGTTAGAAAAATCTCTTGACTTACATTCTTCCTGAATTCCAAGGGAAACAATCAGCTTTGCATTTCAAGTAGCTGATTATGTTTGGTTATAGCTGATTATGCCAGTTATAAAGATTAAACTCTAGGAACAAAACACATAACACGATTCATGCTGAACACTAGGCTTGGTTGCATTGAGTAGCATTTGTTCAGTACCTACCATGAGGGAGCCTAGGGTTTATAATCTCACTTAATCATCATAATAACCCTATGAAGTAGTTACCATTAGAAACAAATTTAAAGGAAAAGAATATGGGCTAGAGACATAGAAAAGGATGAGTTCATGTCCTTTGCAGGGACATGGATGAAGCTGGAAACCATCATCTCAGCAAACTATCACAACGACAGAAAACCAAACACCACATGTTCTCACTCATAGGTGGGAACCGAACAATGAGATCACTTGGACACAGGGCAGGGAATATAACACACGGGGGCCTGTCCGGAGGGGGTGGGGGGCTGGGGGAGGGATAGCATTAGGAGAAATACCTAATGTAAATGACGAGTTGATGGGTGCAGCAAACCAACATGGCACATGTATACTATGTTATCAAACCGGCACATTGTGCACATGTGCCCTAGAACTTAAAGTATATATATATATATACTTTTAAAAAAAATCTCTAGAGAAAAAAAAAAAAGATGGGCTAGGGAGGTAGAGTAGATTCCAATTGTAACACAGCTAAAAAATGTCAAACTAGCCCTCAAACCCTGATAGGTAAGAGCCTCCACCACGTTCCACTGCCGTTGTGATTGATTTCTTCAATATTGATTCATTTCCTTTTGAATCTTTAACATTTGTTCCTTAATTCAGTGGTCAATTGAGCCCAACTCCCTTTGCCCTCCCAGAACACTCCTCTCCCTTAAAATAATACTCATAGAACAACTCACTATCTCAAATATTTTCAACAGAGAAAACTCGCTCGCTAGCAAAGTTTAACTTTCCGATAGCTACTTGATGTTCTTAACAAACACAAACTTCTAATACATAGCAGCACTGCATTATGGCCAAGACCAAGGCAACAGTAGAGTTAGATTACTAAAACACATTTCATTAGCAGGGATATAAAATACGTCACCAAGATTTACGCAGGCTCTTTCTCAGCAATCAGGAAATTGCGCTTCCTTGCTTATAACAGCTACAGCAACTGATAAGATTTTTTTGCTCACTGCCTTACTCCTGCTTTGCTGTTCACATCCAATTAGCTGGAATCAAGTAAATCCATTTGAGATCAGGGCCAGGAAGAATATAACTGAGGTTGCTATCACTTTTTCTGTCAACTTGTAAGTGTGCTATGAATTACCTCTAGACCTATCTTTGCTTTTCAATAGCTTTGGGAATGAATGCATTTTTTTAATGCTACATGTTATATCTTTCTGACATTGGTTTGGTCTTTTTATGGATTAAAGAAGATTGCACCATTACAATGTCTATAACTTAAGCTGAAGCTGAGCAGGGCAGTACACTCTGCTTTAGGATTAGAACCACATTCTGGGAAAATCGTGGGCAGCAGAAGGCAATCAAAAGAAAATGATCTTCCAAAATGAAGCTTTTGTATTAGTTCAAGTGAAAGAGAGCTGGTCATCTGGGTACATCATCCAGCTTTCCAATGAAAGGAATGGGAGAAATAGTCAATAATAAGATAATTGTCAGGGAATGTTCCTCGCCAAGTCTAGATGCTGTTTGGAGACCTTTTTGCATATGTCTTCATTTATTTTATCTGTCCTTTCTTTTACTTCTTTTCTAATTTCTTGCAACTTAAGGCTATCTTTTCAGGATCTGGGAAGCACCTTTGGAAATCAAGATAATTATTTTCTAAACAACTTTATAGCTAGTGCTGGATCAGAAGCTGTAAAAATGCAGAAGATGCATGAAATGCTGAGCCCACAGAACTTTCTTGGCCAAAACCAGATGCAAAAATCAGGCACAAAATAATCCATGTCGGGGCCTCTTCCACAACCTCCATTAAAGAAAGACAATTTATTTGCAAATAAAATTTAATGCCATTAACTTATTTCAGAGCCAATATAGCAACATGGACAAATATAACACCTTTTAATCTTCACTTTCTAGCTAATACACTGGCATTAAAATTTACAACAAAATGATAATATGAAGAATCAGGAAATCTCACTTGTTTAATATATAAAAGCAATTTGCCTTAGGAAAATCAATCAAGAACAACCAAACCTAGCATTTGTAGGAGCCAGTATGTCTAAATCTATTTTTGTTAATATAAAACACATAGAAATTTATCTAGATATTGACTAAACATCTTAATTTAGTAGTCATTAATATTTTGGTACTACAATTTTGTTTTGAAAAAGAGAGCTTGATATTTGTAAATAGATTGCAAAGCTGAGTCCTCTTAGCTTGTGTGAAGAATTAAGGGTTTAGAAAAACTAAAAGTCAATCTGTCAAACACAGGGATTAACTGATTATAAACTTTAAGGTCTGCAATAATGCCATACTACAAGCTTTTCCAACCTGCAGCCCGTAGGCAGCATGTTTTCCAACCCACAGGCCCAGGACGGCTCTGAATGCAGCCTAACACAAATTCATAAAGTTTCGTAAAACATTATGAGATTTTTTTTTTTGCAGTTTTTAGTTTTTTTAGCTCACCAGCTATTATTAGTGTTAGTGTATTTTTTGTGTGGCCCAAGACAATTATTCTTCTTCCAGTGCGGCCCAGGGAAGTCAAAAGATTGTACACCACTGCTATAGAAGTTGAAGAAATATTTTAGTAGACAAACTTGGTAACAATAGATTTTTTTTCTGTTTATGATTAATAAGTTCTTTTGTTCATTTTATTCTTTAAAAGTTACTGATTATTTTGACTGAAAAATCATACTTGTCATACTGATATCTTTAGAAAATGATTTTAAAATAATTTAACCAAGAGGCTCACTTAGAGTGAGATATATATGTGTCTGTGTGTGTGCGTGTGTGGTGTGTGTATATATATATATACATATATATATGCCCAGTAGTTCCAATTGAATTTAAAGTTATGACTCAAAGAGCAGAGAATACCAGTTTCCTCTACTATCTTTCTTCTATTTTGCCTTTATTAATAGAATCCAAACATTTTAGCAAGCATATAACTACTCCAATAAAGATATTGTTCAACCTCCTTTAGGGCTTGGTGTTGCCATGGCTAAGTTTTGGCCAAGAGGGTGGAAGTGACATTAGTGTGGAAGCAGTGTGTGCGATGTCTAGATGCTGCCACTGAGGAAAACAGTATACTCTTTTCACCTTCTCCTTGAGTCTGCCCAGTGAACTGTGGACAGGACAGGATACAGCAATCATCTATGCACATCAGAGAGAAATGGTAGATATTAACATCCCAATTTTAGCATGATAAAAATATGGGCTTCAGGGCTAGTGTGCTGGCCATGCTCCATAACGTACTCAATAACCCAGGGTCCTTCTATCTTAAGCTACTGTTATTTTGGCTTTTCTTTCCACTTGTGACCAGATTAAAAATCCTCACTGAAACAACTATGCTAGTATAAGTTATTTGGAAGAAACCTGAATTATAGCAAATTTGTACTTTAGATGACAGGAAATAATTAAGGGTATATTATGAGATATTGTCCCAGAGTCTACAAAGTTGTCACTTCCACCTTGAAGGATTTCATCACTCCAGAGTCTCCGAGTGTCACTATGTAGGCAAAATAAAAAAACTAACACATGTTGCCTAGCATCCTCCCCACGTCCTCTACCCATCTCATCATCCCTGTACTCAGTCCCTGATCCTCAAATCCTCTCCCTCCTTAACCCATTTATTAGGGAAAATTATCATTAAACGGCTGTTGTATATTGTTTTTGCCATTTTAAATTATTGGAAGCATATGACATAGCTCTAGCTCAGGGATTCTTTGCTTGCTTCCTGGTTCTATTAAACTTTCTCACTTTTTCCACACTTCCCTTTCATAATCAGAAATTCGTAGAGCTAGAAGGATTCACAGAGAGCCACAGGCCAACACTAATTTACAGATAAAGTGGATCTAGAAATGTCAAGGTAGCCAAAGCTATAAAGTAAATATTTGCCAGCACTTGGATTCAAATGCTGCTCACTTAAGCACTAAACCACTGTTTTCTTCTCTCTACCAGATAACTGCCTATTTTCCATCTATCCAGTCCTCCTTGCTATCCCTTCCTTTCTATGCTCTTTGACATTTCTGTTCTTTGATACATTTAAAGAAAAAGAGAAGGGGTAGAAAGAAAATAAGAAGTATATATGAGCCAGTTGCCTATCTGTAAAATATCCTATGAGATGTTTTTTTGTTTTTTTTTTTTTTTTGTATTTTTAGTATTATCCTTTTAAATGAATCTCTTCAGATAATCAGACTTCCATTTTGAATGACTGGCTTTTGTTAGTACATTTTCCAGAATCCTAAAATGTCCTACCACAGTAGAGCTCTGTCTTTCCCAGCCACACTCCAAGCCTGTCTATATTCCCAGTCTCAGGAACTGGTAGCATATGCAAGTGAGAAATCTAAGCATCATCGTTCACTTCTCTCTGTATCTTACCTTCTATTCAATTAATCAATAACTGCAATCAATTATACCTCAGTAACATTTCCCAAACTCACTCTGTTATCTCCCTCGCCATTGATACTTACTTAGTGCTAATTTGGATTAGGAAAGCAACTTTCTAACTGGCCCTCAGTCTCCAGTTCTATTCTGATCTAATCTTTTCTCTAACTTTCAGCTACAGGGACCTTTTTAAAATGCAAATTTGTCCATTTGCATTTGTCTTAGACTTTAGAATATTGATCTTCATTAGGACATACGAGGCCCATATAGTCTTGCCCTATTCACTCCTCCAGTTCCATCTCTTACTGCATCTCTCCACTGTTCTACCCTGCGGCCTTCTGTATCTCTTCTAGGTCATTAATTTGGCATGCATTTTTTGGACATATATTGTTACCTCTGGGTTTAATATCAGCTGTAATCATCTCTTTTAGAATGATCTCTGTGAGTTTCCAGCTTAAGCCTGGTGCTCATTCCTTGTACTCTGAAAGCATCTTGCTCATGCTATTATGTCAGCATCAACATAATGTAATGTATGAAATGCAAGTGTTCAAATACTTATCTTCTCCATTAGAAGTGTCTTTAAAAAATCATGTATTCATCTTTCTATTACAAATGTCTAGCACAGAGATGGTTCGTGGTAAGTATTCAATAGGAGTTGGTTGAATTAATAAATAAATGAATACATCAACACAGGCTATGATCTGTGAGATGTCAATCTACTACTGAATATCTTTTTCAACTTTGGCCTTCCTTTCAACTAACAATTTCAGGTTAGGCTGTCTGTTAATAGTTCACTCATCCCACACCATACACCCCCAACACATGCACACACACACATGCACACACACACAAGACGCATGCACACACACACAAGACACACACACATGCATCATGAGACACACACATACATGATGAGAGTAAAACCAAACTCTGACATCTTGCCCAGCACTTTCCTTCCCTTAGTAAATATCACAGACGTTTCTTCTCATCAAATAGTAGTTGCAAGTGAACCAGTTACTCTAGCACTAAATTTCTGTGTCCTATTTTCTAGCCTTATAGAGCTAATCTCTAGTCCTCCCAAGATAAGAGCCTAATGAATTAACACATGCCAAAAAATAAATAAATAAATAAAGTGACTGCCCAAATAGATTTTGACCTCAAACAGTAGCTGAGACATCGCCTCATTCCACTTCATATCTAATTTAAAGGGAAGAAAATAAGTAGGAATGGAGGGGTAGGACACAATTGGGTATTTTCTGCAGTTGGCATCTCGGCACAACATTACCATAACCATAGTAAATATGAAGTCCAATTATATCAAAATATGTCCAGTTGCAAGATAAAAATTACAGTAAAGTGTTTGCCAATGAAAGTGAAAAATTTTATGCTGATAATTGAATTACAGAGGAGTTCTGAGTTTCATCATAGCAATAGAATGCTACTGAGAAATGTTCATTTTTTCTATATCTCAGCTGCTGAAAAGCATGCATACCAGTTATACTTTTGAAATTGCTTTGTATAGATGCCTCAGCTACCTATTAATCTAAAATGAAAAGAAACATTAAAAATGACAAAAATTTCTTAAGAATTTCAGTTTTCTTCTTTCTGCCTAGAGCACTTTTATAATGTGCTAATAACTGTTCTAAAATATGTATAGTAAACAACTAAAGCTAGAAATAAACTGCCTTCTTTTGATAATTGTTTATTTCAAAGAAGTTTGTGTTGCCAGTCCAAGTTGTTGGTTGATATGGTTTGGCTCTGTCCCCACCAAAATCTCACCTTGAATTGGATTAGGTTGGTACAAAAGTAATTGCCATTAAAAGTAATGGCACAAACCACAATTACTTTCACACCAATCAAATAGTTCCCATAACCCCATGAATCATGGGAGGGACCAGGTGAAAAATAATTGAATCATGGGGGTGGTTTTCCCCATTCTGTTCTCATGATGGTGAGTAAGCTTTCACAAGATCTGATGGGTTTATAAGGGGCTTCCCTCTTCACTGGGCACTCATTTCTGGGTCTCCTTGCCACCATTTGAAGAAGGATGTTTTCACCATGGCTGTAGGTTTCCTGAGACCTCCCAAGCCCTGTGGAACTATGAGTTAATCAAATCTCTTTCCCTTATAAATTACCCAGTCTCATATATGTCCTTATAGCAGCAGGAGAACGGACTAATGCATTGTTTGTTGCCAAGACATTGCAGTGTGTCTTAAAATAATATTAATAAAAAAAGCAATATAGTTTTTATTATAGTGAGTGATGTTTATATCTAACTTAAGTGACACCAGTCTAAGTTATACTTGATTAGAGTTTTATGAATAAGAACCATCATTATTATTAGCAGTAGTAGTGTCAGTCTGTCAATTGATTTCCTTTGCCTAAGGATGAACCGTACACACATGATCTCTGTAGGTTAATGAATACATACTTTCTACTTTGCAGAATTTATTATTATTATCTTTTTTTTTTTCTGTCGCTCAGGCTGGAGTGCAGTGGCGCAATCTCAGCTCATTGCAACCTCCGCCTCCTGGTTTCAAGCACTTCTCCTGCCTCAGCTTCCTGAGTAGCTGGGACTACAGGCGAGGGCCACCACATATAATTTTTTTGTATTTTTAGTAGAGATGGGGTTTTACCATGTTAGCCAGGATGGTCTCAATCTCCTGACCTCGTGATCCACCAGACTCAGCCTCCCAAAGTGCTGCGATTACAGGCGTGAGCCACCATGCCAGGCCTGCAGAATTTTTTTTTTTAACACATTACTAGGTACTAGAACTGTAGGAGATATCATGGAGGTCCTTAAATGCTGGAAAACGATTGCAAGTCATAGAGATATAGGTTATTTGACCTCACACAGATAATTAGGAAGGATAATTGCAATCTTAATTATGACAGGTGAGACACAATTTTTTCATGAGACAATCAGAATTCTGTAGGAAGATAAAGAGCCAGAGGAACCTATCACCATTGGAAACTCAACGATCTTTCATTAGACTCACTTTCTGAGGACTTTCACTCCAGTGTCTATACCATTTCATGAGTGTATTATGCTTAAACAGATCCCTATTCATGACAACTAATGAATCACTAATATACTACTCATTTAACAGCTTTTCAATAGTGTGGCCGTTTAAAGCAATTAGAGTTTCATAAGCAGGTAATTTAGCTAGTCACAAAACAAAATAGGAATAGAGTGATGTATTTTTACATGATTAAAAATTTTACTTAAAAAAATCAAATGAAAATCTAACTTAATCAAACCATTTCTTGTTCCCTAACATTTTTATGGGCATAGCTAAAGCTGACCTTTAAAATCATGTTACTATTAAGATCAAATATGGCGCTGCACTGAAATTGATGGTCATAGTTTTAATACAAGGTGAAACAGAATATGGAATCTACCTAAATTTGCCCTTTTCCTTAAGCATTACAGCATTTGGACATTGATCAGATCTGTAGGCATGATATCCAGTCATAGGCTACCATTAAATATAATTCATTCAAATCAAATATTTCATGCTTGTAACCACTTTAAATAATGAACACAGGTATCTTTTTTTCTTGCATTCTCTGAAAAGATCAATTTTATTATCCTTGATATGTCAATAACAGCTATTTTATGAAGTATAGAAAAAATAGTGTATTTTGGTTATTTTTTCCTGATCTAATTATGCCATCTTTTTTTTTTTTTTTTTTTTTTTGGCTAATATAAGGGCACTGATTTGGCATCTGCTTTTTTTTTTTTTTTTGAGACAGAGTCTTACTCTATCACCCAGGCTGGAGTGCAGTGGCACGATCTTGGCTCACTGCAACCTCCACCTCCCATGTTCAAGGAATTCTCCTGCCTCAGCCTCCTGAGATGCTGGGACTACAGGTGTGTGCCACCACATCCTGGTAACTTTTACTTTTAGTAGAGACAGGGTTTTGGCATGTTGGCTGGGCTGGTCTCGAACTCCTGACCTCAGATGATCCACCCACCTTGGCCTCCCAAAGTGCTGGGATTATAAGCATGAGCCACCGTGCCCGGCCTGCATCTGCATTTTTACAATCCAATTACATGACTTTGAATTCTTAAAGTTAGTATATCATGGGTATCAAAAAACTAGAGACAATTAAATGCAAATTGGTAAGTGAGGTTAACAAAGAGCTTTTACAAACCTAATATTCTTTATTAATTATAAAACATCATAATTTTTAACAAGTTTTAGTAGTTGAAAAGTATTTTCTGGAATTCATTACTAAATACTAATTGCAGCCTCAATGATTCTTACTAAACTCAGAATGCATAAAGTACATATACATACTTGACTTTTTGTGAACACAGACATTTAGCAATTATAATTAGAGTCAGAGCTCAAGGTAAAATAGATAATTTACAAGTGATGGTTGATGGGCAATATAACCTAATAAAAACATTTCAACAAACAATAACATCCTATACTGACTTGGAGTAATTTAATTTTTGAATCTTTGAGCATTATCTATAAATAATTATAATATTAACTGTCTTT
Source organism: Pan paniscus (assembly GCF_029289425.2). NCBI lineage: Eukaryota > Metazoa > Chordata > Mammalia > Primates > Hominidae > Pan > Pan paniscus. The sequence goes on along the minus strand of NC_073253.2, from coordinate 112,462,467 downwards.
TTAGCTAGCAGAGTAAATATCAAAAATGTATGCCTATCCAGTACCTTAAGAATTGATATCGGGGAAAATATCAGAATGGTTATTCATAAATTATTGATGGGTAAATCATTACTATAAATTTAATATAAAAAAACCATAAAGTATGATGCCAAAAAATACCTGAATAAATTCCAAAATAAAATTTAATAGTATTTATATTCAAAATATATTTATAAAACATTTTATTAATCTGAAAGAACATTGCACTTGGTGTTTCTTAAAATTTGTGCAGGAGGTCATAAAAGATGAAGTTCCACCTGAACACTTGACTGTTAATCCTTCTTTCCAAAGTTTACATTAAATGTCAAGGGGTTATAGATACACTGATGCTCATGTAAGGCCTAGATTCGGAAATACTATTGTATAGGAAACCAAGCTTTCATGTACATGTGAAGTTTTCTTTTGTTTGCGTGGAGTACGATTAATATATTTCATTGTGGTAAATGAAAAGCAAACCACTTGATTGATTTTGACAAATACATATCACCTAAGTGGATCCAATTCTTACCATAATATCAATTATTACTATCATCCCCCAAATTTCCCTCATGTCTCTTCCAAGTAAATCCCTGTCTCTCTCTCCAAACTCACACCAGAGTCACCATAGCTCTGATTCTTTTTTCACCATGATTGGTTTTGCCTACAATAGAACTTCATATAAATGGAACCATACACTATGTTCTCTTTTGTATAAATCTTTCTCTCAATATATTTTTGAGATTCACCCAGATTTTCTCTGTATCAGTAGTTCACTTTTCTTTATTGCTGAGCTGTGTTCAATTCATTGTATGAATATACTAGGCTTGATGAACCTCTGAGCTGTTTACATATTTTGGCTGTTATGAATAAAACTGCTAGGAGCACTCTTGGAGAAATTGCCTTGTGGGCATATACTTTCACTTCTTTCGAGAAAACACTTGAGAGTAGAATTGACAGACAATAAAGTTGATGTATACTTAGTTTTATAGGATACTGTCAGGTCATTTTGCAAAGTGACTGTAACATTTTACACTTGCTTCAATAACATATAAGATCCCATTTGCTTCACATCCTCTCCAATATTTGGTACAGTTGGTCTTTTTAATTTTAGCTATTTGCATGGTTATGTAGTGGTATCTCATCATGGTTTTAATTTGCATTTCCCTAAAAATTAGTTAAGATGAATGAAGATCAATGTTTTTATCATTTATTAGCCATCTGTACACATTATTTAGTAAAGTGGCTGTTCAACTCTTTTGTCCATATTTTATTGGGTTGTTTATCTTTCTATTGTTAAATTTTCAGTATTTTCAGTGTACCTGAACTCTAGTCATTTTCAGCATGGTATTTCTTACAAATATTTTCTTCTAGTCTGCAGGTTGTCAATTCATTTTCTAAATTGTATATTTTGATAAACAAAAGTTTTAAATTTTGGTGGATTCTCATTTATCATTTTTTTGTGGTTATTGCTTCCTTGTGTTGTCTAGGAAATTTTAACTATGCATAATTCATAAGATATTCTCCTATTCTGGCTTTACACTTTTCAATTTTTGGTTAGTCCTATCCTATCCAATTAATTGATCCTTCTTCAATTATTTTTTTGTGTAGGTAGGGTTTAAGACTACTTTATTTTCATATTCACATCTAGTTGTTCTAATACAACTTGTTGAGATTTTTCTTTCTATATTGAATTACTGTGATGCCTTCATTAAAAGTTAACCAGGTCAGTGGAGGTCTATTTCTGAGTTCTTTATTCCATTCTGTTCTGTTTACCTATATATCCTTCTTCATGTCTGGACCACATCTTCTAACAACTGTAGCTTTATAATAATCTTAAATTAAGGTAGTATTAATCCTCAAATTTTGGGGTTTTTTAAAGATTGTTTTACATATTCTAGTAAATATTTCTTGGTGTTTTCACATGTATTTTAGAATTAGCTTCTCGATTTCTACCAAAAAAAAAAAAAGAGCCTCATTGAAGTATTTTGGAACTGTGTCAAATCTACAGATCAATTTAGAAAGTGTCATAACTATTTCACCAATATGCCTGCCTAACTGTTGAAACATCAGTCATTTTAAATGTCATTACAACAAAGTCCCAGCCAGCATCAACCTGAACGGCCACTTTGATTCAGTCTGAATTTCACCTTGGTCTCTCTTCTTCCCACCTTTCATAGCTTCTCTCATGCATTGCTTCTTACTACATGGCTTCGGGAAGGAGATCAAGCTTTTAACACTAATTTCAAACCTAGTTCTGGGGTTGCTTATGGTTGAGGTTCCCACATAGTATTTTGAAATAACTAATGACCTAAGGCTGTATTCTTATCCCAAAATATTCACTTCCTCTTGAATATATTACCTCAGTAAAGAGACATGATCAACATTTTAAAATTTTTTGACTATTTTTCACAGTTTTATTCACAAGTTTATGTTTTTTACATCTGAGATATTAATTGCTCTTGCTCTTTCTTGTATAATTCTTAAGGAAGATTAGCAGTTAATAATACTGAAGATGAAATCAACTAAACTTTCTATTTCACTTAAAGAAACAAACAGTTCATTCCCATTTAATTCAAATAAAAGCCTTACTGTGTGACCTACCCCATATCTGTGAACAGTAACTCATATTCAAGCTTTTAAAAAAATTATGAGTGTTATTAAGAAAGACACAACTTACTTTGCAAATAGACTGCCTTAGAACTGTCTTATTTACTTGTATTGGAGGTAAGAGAACATATATTTTTTGCTTCTTGATGATCAGAACCTCTCTTAATAAATACCCAAACCAAAATACATTGATTTAACAATTCAGAGAGACATCTGAAGCTAACTTCCAGTTCAATATTACCTGGTAGAAAGGGACAAGGAATGTAACTGCTGCCTTTGTATCATGTGATGAGGGTAATGCAAGGATTTTCAAAATGCACTTTCCATTCCCCTCTGCCATGTTTTTAAATGATCTAACACTCTTTCTAAACTCATCAGGTTACCAAAAAGACAAGCTCACACATATAGAAGTCATTCATTCATTCATTTAGTCATCAACTTTCAAAGTTATTAGAGTATCTAATCCATGTCAGACACTGTGCTAGGCCTTGAGGTTAAAAAAATTAAAAAGACATACTCATTGTCCTCATGGAGTTTGTATTTTTCAGAAAGGGACATGTAATAAATAAATAAATAAAAACAATCATTTTAGTAAGTGCCTTGAAGGAAATGATGGGTGGCAATGGTAGAGAAAAAATAAAAAAATAAAAAAAAAACAGTGAGATGACTTTAGATAGATTGGTCAGAGAAGGAATATATGGGGGGAACTGACATGCAAGCTAGTCTTGAAGAATGAGAAAGATCTGGCCATGAGGGTATTTTGAAGAAAGAAATGATTATATTATTTACTTTTGTTATCCTCAGTAAATGTTTCAGGAGTCTGCTTTGAAGATCCTCAAGATTCCTGATAGTAGTTAAGGCTGTAAAAATGAGAAACAGGGTGGGGACAGGAAAAATTTTTACTTAAAGCTAGCTATGAAGCCCTATGGTCTTTCTTTCAGCCTCGATCAACAGTACCACCTGTGTTAAGCACCCTGTGCATGATCAATGTAAAAGAAGGTTGCCCATTTTCGTCCACCTGAAGTCAGAGAGACTTGGTCAGAGATACCAAGACCACTTGGTCTTGACGTGGTCTTAGCTATTTGAGGATTCTATAAACTGACTTCTGCTAGCAACGCAGATTAGTTTCAAGAATCTTATTTTGTTGGTGTTTCTAAGTGGCTTGTGCAATGCAGAAATAGAAAGATTGAGCAGAAAAAAACAAGCAGATGATAAATCTCATTGTGCTCTTCCAAAGAATGATGCAAATCAAAATGCAGAGTCACTGATCTGACATAGGAGTACAAAGAGATGCACTCACTTAAAAGTGATAAATTTAATAACAACCCATAGTAATGTATTTTTATGCTTAATACATTATCAGGCTCTCATATTTTATGAAGAAATAAACTGGAGTATAATTTTCTTTGCACTTTTATTTATTTAGATCAGAATAATGAATTTTTATGTGGCTGAATGCCTGCCTGGACATATATAAATTTCAGTCATATTATCATCTTGTTACAAAATTCAAGAAGGCAAGATATTGAAAACAAGGAGCAGATGCAGAGATTTCAAAGCATCGTAAATATACGTGTACATGCTAGTTTATATTTAATATAGTTATAGTCCACAAAGTCTGTTTTCCCTTTAATCACTTTAGATGTTAGATTTATCTTAATCGTAAGTCAATCTTAAGTCAGGTGTTTTTTTTAAATTACGACATGATCACAATAATAAACTTCATATATTTCAGTCATTTATAAACTCAGACACAATTCCATGCTGTTTTAAGATACTCATAGTTATCATTTGGTAATACTTCTGCAATAGGAAAGAGAAAAAGGGAACATATGGATTAATATAACCGTTTATTATATATATATATATAAATCTTTTTTGTCTTTTGACTCTTTCAAGGGATGTAATAGCGTTAAAAACATTTAAGCTTGAACTGCCAATTCAGAAGATAGTTCTTACTTCAGAGAAGTAAAACGAGAATTTTTAAAAGACATCCAAGAGTTTCACAGATGACTTCTTATGCCCTGACAGACATTCCTATGTCTCTGAAAAGCTAGGAAACTATGTGGTGTGGATGAAGAGAACTAAGTAGGAGAGGTGAGAGCCTTGGCCCAGTTTCCTTGAAAAGATAAATAATTTTTTAAGCTAGAATAAACTTTCTCATACATAAATTATCCACAGCAGTTCTACACAAACTGTTGGTTCCAGAACTGTTTGTACCAGTCCCTTATATCATAAGGAGCATGTGCCAGAAAGTAACCAACTACACTAGTCCCCACTTATCCATGGGTGATATGTTCCAAGAATATCAGTGGATGCCTGAAGCCATTGATGGTACCAAACCCTATATATACTATATGCAACAGTTGATCTGATAGTGAGAGGGCTACTGCGTGACCAATGGGCAGGGAGTGTGTACAGTGTGGATACACTGGACAAAGGGATGATTCATGTCCAGGGTGGGATGGAGCGGGATGGTGCTAGCGAGATTTCTTGACACTATTTAGAACGGTGCACAATTTAAAACTTACACATTGTTTACTTCCGGAATTTTTCATTTAATATTTTTGTACCTCAGTTGGTCACAGGTAACTGAAACTGCAGAAAGCAAAACTGTGAATAAGAGAGGACTACTGCATGGGTCTTTTTAATTCAGTTCAGCTGATTTTTTTTTTTTTTTTTTTTTTTTTTTTTTTTTGAAACGAAGTCTGTCTCTGTCACCCAGGCTGGAGTGCAGTGGCAGGATCTCGGCTCACTGCAAGCTCTACCTCCCGGTGGAGCCTCCTGAGTAGCTGGGACTACAGGCGCCCGCCACCACGCCTGGCTAATTTTTTGTGTTTTTAGTAGAGATGGGGTTTCACCATCTTAGCCAGGATGGTCTCGATCTCCTGACCTCGTGATCCGCCCACCTCAGCCTCCCAAATTGCTGGGATTACAGGTGTGAGCCACCATGCCCGGCCAGCTGATTTTTTTAGTAGCAAAACTTATTTGATGAAGGAAGCAGGGTGCTGATTTACATTCTGATGTAAGATTCTCATCTCATTTTTAAGTAGTAATACTCAGTTGGCAGATCAGAATCTATCCACAGACCACATTTTTAATTGCATTGGTCTAGAGAAAAATTCAAAATCATATGATTTTGGCTAGTGGTTGCAACTCATAAAGCCTATAAATCAGGAAGAATGTCACATATGAACTACACATGTTCTTGGTAGGAGTCATTAGGCTAGTGACTGTATTTGGAGACCTGAAAATATCAAGTGTAAATCCCAATAAAGAGAAATTAAAGTGTTATAACAGTGAAGGACATGTTTTACATACACACAACCATTGAGAAGTACAAGCACAGCTACATACTAAGAGGCCTCAAGAGATGGACTAGTCATTCTATCAAGAGTCACATGCAGCAGAATAACAACAACAACAGCAAACAAACAAAAAAAAACTACATCGAGGTATATGCATTGTTGGTGGGGTCATCAGGTGAGGTTCTGGGCTGCACCTTTTAATATGAAGAGATCCAGAGCACAACAGCATAGCCCGGCTCTGGTGCAGGGGTCCTGGGCTCTTGGGTATGTCCTCTCTGGAGAAGGCATTCCCAAGAACCATATTTAACCATGGTCCAGGGCAGAGAAAAGGATTCTAAACCAAAGAGAACACAGAGGGATGAGGTGAGACTGATGCCCAGAGCCAATGTGCAGTTAGATTTGATGGGTACTTTTGAGGAAAACAGAAACTCACTAGGAAGAAAAGCAGAGTTTTTGCTCACTAGAGGGAAGACAGCAAGAGTTTTGTAAAGAATCCCAAACATCAGGCACTTAGGCAAGGAGGATGTATTCATCTGTTTTCATGCTGTTAATAAAGACATCCCCAAGATTGGATAATTTATAAAGAAAAAGAGGTTTAATTGACTCACAGTTCCACATGGCTGGGGAGGCATCACAATCATGGTGGAAGGCAAAGAAGGAGCAAATGTACATCTTAACATGGTGTCAGGCAAGAAAACTTGTGTAGGGGAACTGTTCTTTAAAAAAGCATCAGTTCTCATGAGACTTACTCACTACCACTAGAACAGCATGACTCAATTACCTCCCACAGGGTCCCTCCCACAACACATAGAGATTATGGGAGCTACAATTCAAGATAAGATTTGGGTGGGGAAACAGCCAAACCATATCAGAGGAGTGGAGGAAAAGAGTTGGGTGCCACTGTAAAGACTGGAAATGCAAAAGTAGGACAGAGGCTCAACTGTGGCTGTAAAATCTTCAGCTTATAACCTCAGGTTTTTCAATAGCATTTTCAAATAATCTAACATTGTTAAAAAGAGATATGCGTTTAGTTTAGGACCAACCACAGAAGGAAGCAATTTTGATCCCTCTATTTTGTTTCTCAAATGTAATTGAATGATGTCTGATGACTTCCCTAGTTTACACTGTACACATTCCTAGATAATTTTCTCTCTTCCCTGGGCTACCCTTTGAAGTTCTGATTATATTTACTATCAAAGGGAAATCAAAAAAGAGACCTAAAAAAGTTTGATTTAAGTAATCAACTTCATAAGATTGTTTTGACTTTATTATAAATAATGGCCTGTGGGAATGAGATGAGTCTGACTTGGAGGAAAAAAGTGAGAATGCTCATCTCAAATATGATTTTGTCTTACAAAATACGATGATGGAAGTTATAATCCACCTCAAGGATGTAAAATTCCCAGTAATCATATTGCTGGTATTAATTTATTACATGTTTTTAAAAGAAATTAGGTTAAAAAATTACATTTAAGTTCTTTTTGTCCTCACTTGCCTCTCTCTTATCTCCCTCCTCCCAACAATAGAAGCGGGAGGAATGTATTCAGTACACCCTGAGCTGATCTTGCTCTGGTTGGTTCTTTCACACTGCCCTTAATATTTTCCCTTTTTATGAAAGATCTGACAAAAATTACTCTGACAATTACCCTGATGAGAGGGACAGCTTCTGATGAAGCACCAGGGGAGGAAATATATCTCATAAACAGCCTCACTCTGGCCTCAAACTCATACCATTAGCTCTGAAGGATGAAGCAACTAATTATACAAAAGGCTGTTGCCAGAATTTCCAACATGCTACAAAACCTTTAAATATAGGGACTGACAAAATAAATGATAAATTCTTTCTCTACTTCACATATGGCCTGTGATCATGGGGCTGAATATTTCAAAACAATAGTGCAATAAAAACTAAAATAGAGCAGTATCCTCTTGGGTCTCCAGAGTGAGGGATGCTGAAGATTCTACAGATATTGAATGACCAGGTGGGCAGTGCTCTATCTCCCAGTATGCTCCAGGGCCATGGAAAGAGTTGTGCTAACTCAATGTTATAATTGGAGGAGGGCTTAGAATGACATCATGTCTGCAGGGGCAGTCAAGCATACAGTTTTATCCATACATCTCATCACATTGTTTTTCATTTTTGATCAATTTGAACACTAAGGCTAAATAAATGAGGATTGAAATACATCTATTTCCAACATATCAACTAATTTTTACAAATTTGTCTTTTACCATGTTTTGTTTTTGTTTTATAAAGTTTGAACAAAAATTATATCATTTACTGTAAAAGCAGAGTTGAACTCCTGACTTTCTAAATAAGCAAACAAACAAACTAACAAAGATACTGAGGTCTACAAACATCCTTCAAAGATCTCATCAAAAGAGCAAATGAATAATCATAAAAAGTGTGCATTGTATTCAGGATTACTGTTTCTTTGAATAAAGTATTTTCGGTGGGGGACTCCTATTACTATAGACCATAAATAAAAATTAGCAACTCGAGGATAAAATATTAGTTGTTTTCTCAAAAAGGACCAAGGTCTTGGAAAAAAAGAATGATAAGGACATATTTGAGGGAAGTGGAATATTATTTTAAGTAAATTCCAAAATATTAAGGTGAGCCAAAATAATTATTACCAAAGGTGAATCACCATTTTTGCAAACAGTGAATGGGTCTTATCAGTAATAGAATATTTCCACTCCCATCCAGCAGCCGTGCTGTTGCCTGTAGTGTCAGAGAGCTGGGGCCCTATTATTGTTAGTCAAGCAGATAGTGTAGCCCTAGGGGAAATTATCACAGAAGGTAGAATTCACTGTATACTCATCCAGGTTCGATCTGGCTTTAGCTGAGAGGGACAGATTTATGCCCAATATTTGGGCCTTATCAAATCCTGAGGCTAAAAGGAAAATGGAAGGTATTTAATCCAACTCCCCAACTGATGTTTTATTTCCCTTTACAATATCATGGCCAGTAGGTAGCCATGCACAATGGAACTTTTTTGAATGCCTTAAGTAACAGGGAACTAAATATCTTACAAGGCCACCTTGCCTCAGTCAATTATCACTTAAGTTGCTTCTAAATTAAATACACACAGAGAGTAGACTCAAAATCCCCTCGTTCTTTCTTGTTTTTTTTAATCTTAGTGGGCATGGGGATATAATTTTCCCCTTAAAAACTTTATTTTATTTAATGAAATTTGTATTTTAATATGTAAATCATCCCTTTTTCTTACTAAAATTCAGATTAGTGGATTTCTTTCTTGTTTTTTTTAATCTTAGTGGGCATGGGGATATAATTTTCCCCTTAAAAACTTTATTTTATTTAATTAAATTTGTATTTTAATATGTAAATCATCCCTTTTTCTTACTAAAATTCAGATTAGTGGAAAAGAAAAGCCCTAGGAAGTCATTTTGTTTTTGGTTAGAGGTTGAGCATTTGTGTATAAAATTAATTAGACTCACTGTAACCCACCTGGATGGATTGAAAAATACAATTCTCAGCAGGCAGCATTGTAGGAATAAAGACTCTCTCAGTGACTGGATTATAGATACCCTGGCTCTTATTATTTCCTGTTATAAAAGCCTATCAGTTTGATTTTTTTTTTGTTTTTTTTGTTCAATGACTGCTACTTAAAATACCATCTAGAAAGGTAATCCCCAGAACGGTGCTTTTATTGTTTGAAACTCAGGAAAACAGCAATATGATCTTTCAGCCTGCGTGTGTCGCAAAAGCTAGGTCACCTTCTTGGGCTTGAAGGTCAGTTTCTTTTTATGTTAAATTCCTGTCTTTAAATGAAGAAGAAAGGCATGGAAAGGAAGCCGTAGCTTTGACCCACGGAGACAACCTCTGCAGTTAACCAGTGGACCCAGCTCTGGTTTAAATTGAGTAGCCAGACATCACATTTTGCTCCTTTTCTAAAAGATTCTTAAACACAAAGAAAAAGCGAGGAAGGAAACGTAACAGTAGATGCAGCAACAAAAATACGCACAGGCACAAGCAGCTTGGTAGGGCAGGCTTCTGGAAGCTAATTTGTCCTCTTATCCTACAGGGAGCAAGGCTGCCTGTCTACTGAAAGAACACAAAAAGAACTACGTGGGAGAAATGAGAGACATCCACCACAACGTTCAAAATGAAGAAGAAAATGGAGGAAAGGCTGATTGAAGAGAGGGGGAGAAAACAATCAACACATATTTTGCAAAGGACAAATATCAACTTTAGGGTAGAAAATGTTGAAATATTTTATTGATGGGATCATCGTGGTCTACTGCATTGAGGATGTTCATCTCAGCCAATATTAATTTGGAGAGCTGTATCATGAGTTTAGTTCAGAAACATTAGTATGCCTACTATGCACCGGTCACTGTTTTTCATGCTGGAAATATAAAGGAAAAGAATGCATAGTCACTACCCTAGAGGAAATTGCATTCTGGAGACTATCAGACCGTATACAGTTAATTTCAATTTAATGTGTTAAATGCTGCAACAGCACCAGAATGGGAATTCAGGCCAGACTAAGGGATCAAGGAAGATTTTCTAGAAGAGATAATGCTTGAACTGTCTTTCTTCTAGATCAAAGCTCAACACTGTTTAGCTCTGTGCTATAGGGCAACTGGCATAATCCCTCTGAGCATGCTTCCTCATTAATTAAAAATGGATGCAATAATACCAATCTCACAGGTTTGCTATGAGGATTAAAAGATTAAACACAAGAAGTGCCTTGCACTCTACTTTGTATGTTATACTGGAAATGTTTGATAAATCTTTTTCTTCCTGCTCCCTATAAAATGTTAGTGCTGGAATGGGCTTGAAGTATGAATGACCTGTGCTGTCCTTTTATAAATGAGGAAGGCATGGGCATAGATCTTGGGTGATTTGCCCAAGGTCATGCCAGTCAGCCGCAGAGCCAGGTCTTCTCACTCCTAGCTTAGCACCAACTCACTATACCCACTGTATCATTTCCATATATTGGTATGATGATTAATGATGGGAATCACTCCAGAGGAAAACATATGCATCATAAATATGGAGACACTGAAAAAAAAGAGAGACAGCCTATAAAAGTAAAATCTGTGCAATAGTTGAGCAATAGATTTTAAAACTAACCTAAAAAGGAACTTAAGTCAGAAAAAAAATCAAGTGAACCTAAAATCATGCACTAAAATAACATAACCAAACAATATTTAAGATTTAATCGAGTCATTTTAAACAACTTTGGATATGGATGGAACTAGTGTCAGTGGGCAAAGAACATGTTAAAGTTAAAATTCTACTTTTTTTTTTAAGATTCCTTAAATTGTTTAGATGTAAAGCTGATATTAAAATTTTCATCTGTAGAAACCTTATGAAAACTGTAAAATCATTGAGTCCAATTTTTGAAAGTATTTAGAGTTCATCTAGTTCAGGGTTTCTCAGCTTTGACACTGTTTATATTTTGGACTGACAGGTTTTTTTGTTGTTGTTTTGTTTTGTTTTTAAGATGGACTTTTGCTCTGTCGCCCAGGCTGGAGTGCAGTGGTGCGATCTCGGCTCACTGCAACCTCCGCCTTCTGGATTCAATCAATTCTCTGCCTCAGCCTCCCAAGTAGTTGGGATTACAGGTGCGTGCCACCACACCCGGCTAATTTTTGTATTTTTAGTAGAGATGGGGTTTTTACCATCTTGGCCAGGCTGGTTGTGAACTCCTGACCTCGTGATCCACCCACCTCGGCCTCCCAAAGTGCTGGATTACAGGCGTAAGCCACCAGGCCCAGCCTGGACTGACAGGTTTTTTTAACTTCTTTGTTGGGAGATTGTCATGTGGGACTATGGATGCAGCGGCATCCGTGGACTCCACCCAGAAATGTTGGTAGCAACCTACCCACCCCTAAGTTGTGACAACTGAAAATGTTTTCAAGCATTTCCAGATGTCCCCTGTAGGAGAAAATCACTCCAGTTGAAAACCACTGATATAGCTGAATGCTCCATCCACTACAGGAATTCGTCATTTTTCAATATTTTCTGAAAGATACTCAAGTTCTGACCATTTCCAGGATTAGAAAAAGCCTCTGCATTTTGAGGCATTCAATCTCATATCTGAACAGCCCTAACCATTTGAAACATTATATTCAGCTAAAATCTGCTTTTGTATATTTTTATACCAACCATATACATTTTTCCCTCTAAAGAAACATGTAGAACATTCAATCCCTTTTCTTCTTTAAAATATGTGGAGGCAATCATCATGTTTCCTTTAATTTTCTCCACCCTAAACTTTTTTCCAATTTCTTCAAACCATACTCGTCAAATGCTTTCTGGATTTCTTGTTATTTTTGTCTTCATCTTCTGGGTGCTTTATATTTTGCCAGTACTCCTCATACCAGTGTTAAGTCTCTTTACCCCTTCCTTGCAGATAAGAGAATTATGAACCACAAAGGTTATTTGATTTCCTCAAGTGCACATCAATAGTTAGTAAGGGCTGGGACTAAGGCCGGGCCTCCTAATTCTCAGTTGAGGACTTTTGACTGTACTTATACTCAAACAGGCTATTATACTCAAACAGTCACTTATACTCAAACAGGCTAGCAGGCAAGGGCTGCTAAGAGGAGGAGGAGTTGTTCCACATTCTAAGCGTTGGTTCACCCTGGACCAGAAGTTACTCCAAAATCTACGTGAAAGTGGCAGTGAGAGTAGCACACACCCTCCCTTAATATTCTCTCAAAATGTTTAAAACCTCCCAAGGGAGTCAAGTTGCTTCAAGAAATTACACAAACCAAGTCACCTTAATCTCTGCTCAATTTCTTCATCCCTAAATTAGATATAATAGTGGCACCTGCTTCTTGGTGTGGAGGTGAAAAGTAAATAAGATAAATGTTAAGTAAATGTTGTTATTTTTCTCCCAGCAACTACACTGTGTGCCATGGGCATACTGAATAAAGAATCAGTGTGATGGAAAACACAAGGCTGAAGAAACAGCCAAAAGAAGGAAAAAAGGAGGTGTAAGTACAAAGTAAAAAAGTATATTTCAGTAAGTCCAGGCTTGAGAGATGTCAGTTTCCCTGAGTAGCATATCTTGGGTATATTCTGCTCTTATACACTTGTCAAGGAAAAGCATGGAATTCAGAAAATTTTAAAATTATAATGGGAGTCACACATTAGTAAATAGCCATTTTTATTACTGTTATTTTCTTGAACCCTATTGCTGTTGTCTTTTCGTTTTTGTGGGTTTTTTTTTTTTTTTTTTTTTTGGAGGAAGTTTTCTTTGGTGAGTGGCAGGGGGATAATTTCCCTTACCTACATAAGAAAACAAAGACAAATAGCCTTTGCTCAGAACCGGTTCATTTTATCTCTGACTTGGGAAACTTCCTCGTGAAACTCTTTGGATTTGCAAAGTATGGTTCTAATCCTGAGGATCATTGATTACTGTATTTAAGCTGGTTTGCTCCATTTCAGGTGTTAACATATTTATGTGGAAGATTCTCCAGAGTGAGTCTTCTGTTCTCCTCAGCATAGGAAAATGTTTGTTCTTCAGTGAGACTGAATTGGCCTGTGTGTGTATCTCTTAAGACAACCTGGACCCAACTGCCTCTAGAAGTTTTCTTTAGGGGGTCCTCTTTGCTTTTGTACATTGCCTTGTTTTAAAGCCTCCATTTTGTTATTAATGCAACTCTTGATTACTCCACCTCAATAGGCTATTTCTCTGTGTCACCTTCTACCCAAGAGGTCTGCATGAAAGCCAGGCATAGCTTCAGGAAGGAATGTGCAAGAATCATCTGACACCAAGTCATTATTTTTCACACTGTGCCATGCTGTTGAGGAACAGACCTTTGCCACTTAACCCCAGGCCATGGTGGTTCTTAACTAGGTTGCCCAATTTGCTTCTAGTACTGGAGGTCTTTGAAGTTACCTACAGCATGCTCTCTGATGCACTTGGAAGGTGGCACTGGTGAGATGTGGCTTGTTCGACAGACTGGGTTCGTACATACTGGAACTATAATAGCACATGTGTCTATACACATTGGGCACAAGTCAAAGGACAGAGAGGTATATCAAAGTACTAGATATATATACAATTTTAGCTGTCCATCGTAAAACTTCCTTCTGATCCTGGGGGAATCCCACATTACTGGAGTCTTGGCAGGAGACAGGGTCCTGTCCCCTGGCCCTGATAGTTAGGGCACAGATATATGGCCTAGAATCAACCAATGAGGTGTTCCTACTCGGGACTTAGAACCTGGAAAATATGCCACAAATACACAAATTGTTCATAGCAAAGGCAACAGAGTGGAAAAATCAGCCACAGGGATGGGCAATGTTCTAGGGCAGCAAAGCCCACTGTGACACTTTGGATCTTTCCTGTGGTCTGAACTTGACTGGGTTTTTCTGTTGCCTAGAATAACAACTATGCTTCCAGCCTCCTTCTCTAGCCTTCTATCAATTTTGTGAATGATTCAGTATTCTTCCAGTAAAAACCCAGCATAGTCCCACTTCTGACTGTCTGTGTGACCTTGGACAAGTCACTCAGCCACTGCCCATTGGGAGATGGTAAAAACAGTAGTACTTGCCTCTAAGTTCGGTTGAAAGAATTAAATAAGAAACAGTAAATTGCTTACATGGTGGCTGAGACATAGTAAATGCCAAATAAATGTTACCTCTCCTACTTTTTTATTACTAAATCTCAGAATTTGTATTTATATATGAGTTTATTTCATCAATATATCTAAACTAAAGACTCTTTAGAAATAGGAGCATACATCTTTTAAATTTATTTATGCATTCAGTTAGCCAACAAACATTTATTTGAGGAATTGTCCGGCACTTTGCAAGGAAATAAAAGGTAAGCAAAAAAATCAACATAGTTTCATTGCTCAAGGCAAAATAGATACCAGTTCAAAAAAACTTCACATATCAATGCAGGGGTATGAAGCAAGGAATGTACTGTCTGACAGTGCAAAGCAGAAGGATATGAAATCAAACATTCTCAAGGCAGAAGGGGAACGTTGACCTGGAATCCGAAAAATGAGTAAGAGTTAACTAGCACAGACTGGCAAAATGAGCATTCCATGCCAAAATAACCACCTGACTAAAGGCCCTGTTGTAGGATGAAACATGGCATGTTCAAGGACAAGGGACAAAGGACTGTCAAGGACTGAGAGTAGTGCAGCATGGAGGAGTGGGGTGCTGGCCCTGCAGATGACATCAGTGTATTTGAAATATCTTAAGAATGATGGGAAAGTATTAAAAAATCCAAGAAGGGTCATTACCAAAGCAAAAATCCATTAGACTTTAGACTTTTAGGAGTTGGTGCTGGAACAAATTAAGACTTTTGGAAACTGTTGGGATGGAATGATTGTATTTTATATGTGAGAAGAAGGATGTGTGATTTAAAAGATCAAAGATGGACTGCTATATTATAAATGTTTGTCACCCACAACTTCATGTCGAAATTTGATCCCCAATATTGTAGGTGAGGCCAAATTAAGGGTCTTTGGGTCATAAGGGTAGATCCCTCATGAGTGGCTTTGTACTGTCCCCATGTTAACGAGTGAGTACTTGTTCTGTTAGTTCCTGTGAGAGCTGGCTGCAAAAAGAGCCTGCCACCTACCACCCCTACCTTGCCTCTTCTCTTGCCATGTGAGCTCTGGGCACACTGGCTCTTCATCGCCTTCCACTATGAGTGGAAGCAGTCTGAAGCCCTCACCTGAAGCAGATGCTGGCACCATGTTTCTTGTGCAGCCTTCAGAACTGTGAGCCAAATTAACCTCTTTTTTTAATAAGTTACCCAGCCTCAGGTATTCCTTTATAGCAACACAAATGAACTAAGACAGTCATCCAAATAGTTTTGATTTATGAAATGTTCACTCTGGCTACAGTTTGAAGAATGGATTGGAAGGAACAACAAGTAGCTACAGGGAAACTACTTAGGAGGCTCCTACAGGAGTCCAGATGTAAGATACCGGTTGATTGAATTAGGTACTAGTGATAGGGATGGGGAGAATTGGGTAAATTGAGGTATTTAGGATGTAAATTTGACCAGACTTTGGGTGGGTTGGCTATTGCAGTAAATAAGTAGGTGGAATACAACCCTCATTTCCCCAAAGGTTCCGTCCCAGTTTTCAAAATGGAAGCCTGGTGTGCTTGAGTAGAAACCTAGTACATTTCATGCTCAGATAACTTCTCATACAACAATACAAAAATACTCCTAAGACATTCATCTTCAGAGTGCTTTAACATTTACAAAGTATGTCCATATTCACTTTTTTACTTTGTTTTCCCTGAGGCAAAAGAGAGAGAAATCATGCTTTGTTTCTAGATGGCAAATCTAATATGTCAGGGAATTGGGATCAGGGCCCACATTCTCTGCCTCTTGGTCCAGTGTATATTCTCTTCCACACAGCAAAATTTTTTCTCCTATCCGAGTAACTAAAAGAATGCCAACAGACTTCTCAGACAGGTTTTCTTTCACGAATACATGGCCTTTCATTCAATATCACATTTCGTGAACATCTGTGCTTTCTGTGATTCACCAAATTTCCTGATATCATAGAGAGACTCACTAGCTTGAATTCTTGCATTGTCTCTGCAAAGTTAAGGGAAAATAAATAACCTGAAATGGCAGTTTTTTCAATGAAACACAGCCAGTTGTGTTCTTTTTTATGCAGGAAATTACAACAAAAGTTGTCCAAAGGGGCAGTGAATAACAGAACAATGTTGGAATCATAAAAATCCAGGAGAATTTTAGTTCTGCCAATTACTAGTAGTCAAATGATGTAGAGTAATTCTCTGAGCCTTTTTTTAAAATTTGCAAAATGAGAACTTATATAGCCAACTCTTAAGAGTATTTCAAAATCGTAAGTTGGATTACATAGCTATAGCTTGCTACAGTGGCTGGAAAAGACTAAGCTCTCAATAAATGGTAGATGAAATGAGAGCTGATGCCTCTTATGGGAACCATTGTGTAATTAAAAAGTGAATATCACATAATCAAAGGGCAAGTAAAGGATGAGAGGCTTAACATATCATACTGTCATTTCTGAGGAATTTGGGGGGGTTTCAGGGTCAGCTTATGAATCTGAGAAAGAGGCCTAGATTTTCCTGAGGGAACTAGAGTTACTGATTTACACTTTCCTTTCTTTATGTGTTAATTATTAATTAGTACTATATTGGAGACACAGAGCCAGAATCCCCAGTCCACCTAAGATAATTTTATCACCACAAATTAACCTCTAAACTGTTTAGTCCACACAGAGATCAAGAGATCATCTAGGGTAAGTCTGGCTGTTTTATAGTGACACGGTGTTAACATAGACTTCCATGTCTGTGAGGAAGTAAAATGACCCTCAGAATTAAAAAAACAAAAACAAACAAACAAACAAAAAAACAGGACTCCACTTCATTTCAAGACATTTTTATCATTTTGAGATTCCGGTGATTACTAATCTTTAAGGCTCCAACACAACAATCTATCCTGTCGTCGCTAATTGTAATTAATCAAAGTATAAGTAAAAACCTAGAATCACTGCCTCTCTTATTCATTATCTAGGAAGTATAGGGATACAGCAGCACATACAACTAGAATGTTAAATTTTCTTATATTACTCAGAATCCAACACTGCGAGATGTATTCACAAATGTATTTCCACAAAATATTGAATGAGTATGTAACATACCAAAAATTGTGCTAAACAGTCTAGATATATGTAAATTAATAAGACACTATCTTTACCATCAAGGAGTTCCTGGCCTAGGGGGTGAAATAGAGACATGGGAGAAAATTTTTGCAAACTATGCATCTGACAAAGGTCTAATATCCAGCATCTATACGGAACTTAAACAAATTTACAAGAAAAAGACAAATAACTCTATTAAAAAGTGGGCAAATGACACAAAGAGACCATTTTCAAAAGAAGACATACATGTTTCCAACAATTATATGAAAAAGGGCTCAATATCATTGATCATTAGAGAAATGCAAGTCAAAACTACATTGAGATACCATCTCACACCAGTCAGAATGGCTAATAAAAAGTCAAAAAATAACAGAAGCTGGTGAGGTTGAGGAGAAAAAGGAATGCTTATGCACTGTTGGTGGAAGTGTAAATTAGTTCAACCATTGTGAAAACCAGTGTGGTGATTCCTCAAAGACCTAAAGACAGAAATACCATTCGACCCAGCAATCTCATTACTTGGTATATACCTAAAGGAATATAAATCATTCCATTACAACAACACATGCACATGTATATTCATTGCAGCCCTATTCACAATAGCAAAGACATGGAATAAACCTAAATGCCCGTCAACATTAGACTGAAGAAAATGTGGTACATATATACCATGGAATACTATACAGCCATAAAAAAGAAAGAGGTCATATCCTTTGCAGGAAACATGGATGGAGCTGGAGGCCATTATCCTTGGCAAACTAACACAGGAACAGAAAACAGAGAATACACCATGTTCTCACTTATAAGTTGAAGCTAAAAAATGAACGCATAGACACACTGAGGAGAACAACACACACTGGGGCCCATTGAAGAGTGGAGGGTAGGAGGAAGAAGAGGATCAGGAAAAACAACCAATGGGTACTAGGCTGAATACCTGGATGATGAAATATCTGTACAACAAATCCCCATGATACATGTTTATCTATGTAGCAAACCTACACATCTATCCCGGAACTTAAATAAAAGTTTTTTTTAAAAGAAGTGATTATAATATAATGCATTTGATATTTTCACAGAAGCAATTCTCTAGCCTAGAAATAATGTGAGACCAGAAAACACCTCTTATTTTATTTCTCCAAAGTTCCACAGAGTGCAACCCATATAGCAGGTTCTCAATAAAAGTTTGTTGGATTAATGCATGCATGCATGAAAAAAATCAATTGCAATCATTGAGGCATTGGTGAAAAAAGTACACAATGGCTCACTACTTCAGGACCACAGACTATGCGTGATCCCTGAAGTTGTATCTCAGATTAGAGCTCACAGGTTAGTTACTAGATTATCTCTAATAAGTTGCCTTACTGATGCCTTTCATGGCATTGGCAAAAACACCTTTTCTTCCTCTCCCTCTCTATATGATGAGAGTTCCGGTTTGCAACAGCTGGGCAGTAGTGTGTGATCAACAGCTTGGTGAGGTGCATCTTGTTAACTGGTGCCTCATGTCTCAGGAAACTGATTGACAGAGAAATACCTATGGAAAATGAACAAAATCTATTGTATTTAAGAATTGCCCTTTAATGTCAGATAATTTCTCTATATTATAAAAAAAATGCATTTTGTCCATATTTAGCAAAACCTACTTTTCCAGCTTGAAGAGAAAATTAGATGGTCATATTTTCATACTGAGAGGCAGATAGCAAAAGGAAGATCCAACTGGAGACACTGTCCTTTTTACCAGTTATGTTACTGGTGACATAGAAAAGATCCATGTATATAATTTGAATGAAAGATTGAATAACTAAATGAATGAGGAATGAATGAATGAATGAACTCTAACTTGGCATGAGAGGAGAGTCTCACATAGAAGGCCAGTTTTACATTGTGCATGAGAAAATCTTAATTCCTGATACCACCAGTCTAAAATAACAGCAGATTCTTTCCCCATGTCTCATAATTTTCTGTCTTAAAGAAATTAGGCATAAAACCACAATTAATAGATACATTTCTGTTCAAAGGGGTCACCTGCTGAATTTCTTGACAGCAGAGGGGCCTGAAGCCAACTTTGATTTTCAAGCCCAGTGGCAAATATGAGTAAATTTGCCATGTGGTTCTGTCCATTTTTGTCCCAGATGAAACAAATTATACCTACTCTAGTTACATCAGATAGAGATGTCATTATTCTTAACCCAGGCTGCACAGAATAATCACCAAGTAAAGTTTTTAAAAATTGCTATTATAAGCTCCATCCCAGACCAATTAAATTACATTCTCATGGGATAGGACCTAGCCACGTGCATTTTTAAAATGTTTCCCAGGGGCTTCTAATCTGTGGTCTGGACTAAAAAATACTGAATAAACTCATTTATACCTCCTGGCCAGCCAGGATGCAGGTGCTAACCAATGCTTCCCAAACTTCAAGGTGCACACAGGTCACTCAGGGACCTTGCAAAAATGCTGATTCTGATTTAGTAGGTCTAGGGTAGGGCCTGAGATTCTGTCTTGCCAAGAAACTCCAGATGAGGCTATGATGTTGCTGAGCCATATACTACACTGCAAGTAGCAAGGTGCTAAATCACTCATGAATGGGGACCTCCTACAAGTATTTGAGGAAGAAATGAGTTTTCACACTGCTGATAAAGACATACCTGAGACTGGGCAATTTACAAACGAAAGCAGTTTATTGGACTTACAGCTTCACATGGCTGGGGAGGCCTCACAATCATGGCAGAAGATGAAAGGCACGTCTCACTGGCGGCAGACAAGATAAGAAGAGCTTGTGCAGGAAAACTCCCTTTTTAAAACCACCATATCTCGTGAGACTCATTCACTATCACGAGAACAGCACAGGGAAGACCCACTCCCATAATTCGGCCACCTCCCACCAGGTTCCTCCCATGACATGTGGGAATTGTGGGAGTTACAATTCAAGATGAGATTTGGGTAGAGACACACCTGAAGCATATCTAAATGGATCTCTGGAGAGACAACCTCCCCAGGGGTCACATGCATCAGGCACACACTCAGATCCTGCATAAACATTTTTGCTGTTGAATAATGAAAGACTTAGAAATTGGTGAATGACCACAGCTGTGAGCATCCCAACCAGCTAGCCTGGGCCATCTCCCAGGAAGCCACACAGGCCACAATCAATTCAGCAATTCAAGTGTTAATGTCTGCCACATCAGGGAACCTCTGAGACTCTGCCTCAGCCCTAATGACTTACTTTTTTATTCTGGTTGGTCAGTCTTTGCCGAATTGGCTATTAAATCTTTTAAAAATCACTCTTGAGCACCATACGAAGCTATGACCCCTGGATGGTCAGACCTAGAAAACTGTCTGATTGCTGTCTTGAGGTTGTGTTATGTTGAAAGATAATATATTTAATTACTAATGTAGGTAATTTTGATGAATAAAAAAATGAGATCAGCGAAGTCTCATGATAATAGACAAATTAGGTAAAAAGACAAGGGTTAAGGAAAAAATTTGATCTAACAAAAATGATAAAATAACAATGATTTAATATGCAAATTCACCACAAACAGGCAGATTAAATGAGAGGAAACTCTTGGATTAATCAAAAAAAAACAAAACTAGAGACTCTGTGAACCTGAAAATAATTAGAAATTTGCACTACTGTCATCAACAGAAATCACAGGCCTAGCTAAAAAAAGACAGTTTGTCTGTAACAAGTAATTGCAATGTATCATATGTATTATAATAATCAGTTACTATAAATTAAAGTGGAATATTCAGTTTTAAAAACATATTTTAGGTTGATATTTATTCATGTGTAATTATTTATTTTAAAATCAATTTTCCAGATTAGTATTTTAACTATGTCTCTAAATGTGTTAAGAATTTTAAGAAAAACTAGAAGAAATTTTAGATTTTTACCTTCTGCATATTTCCCCCAAAATAGTCTAACCTAGAAACAAAACAATAACAATAATGAGAAAAAGCAAAACCAACTGAAGATGTATGTCTTGAGTTCTTATAAGACACATCTGAGAAAAAAAATTCGGAGAGTCCTTGTCAACTCCACAACACCTGTTGAAAAGAATAAAGCAGGATAGGCTCTCTGTCCTAATGCTACAGTATTTTTATTAGTTTTACCTCTCTAGTGTACCTAATTGGGGCCACTGAATCGTTTTAAAGTATTTCATGAAGACTGTGTGCTTTTCAAGCATCTCTCTTAAAATATATCCATTAGAGTTGTAAAGTGCATTTCCATCAGTCTCCTTATACTTCTAGATGTATAGGTTTAACAAGCTGTTGCCATCCACTATGCCATTACTCTGACTGATCTTTGTTTTACTTTCATTTACCTCAATTTGTACTCTGCCTTGAATTTTTTTTACGTACAACAGAATTACTAATGTGATTTCTGACTTCATCTTTTCCTTTTCCTGTGGATCTAAATCAAATACTGTGTCATTTTTAATGTACTTAACAAAGGAGGTTTTGAAGCTCAGAAACACGTATGGCTAATTATCTGCAACCAAAAAACTACTTTCCACGTTTTTCTCTCTTTCCTGCAACGGGCATCCCCCCTTGCTAGCACGTCTAATATCAGGACCTTAAAATCCTCCCACCATATGTCAGAGATATTTGATCTTTTTCTGTCTAAGCCTGTGGTGGGCTTACAGTTCACACTGTCTGCTATGTCTGATTCCTCCTCAGGGGAGTCTGATTTCACATTCTAACTGCTCTAAATAGGCTTTAGAAATACTTTCTTCTTGTTTCTTCTTGCTAGACTAAGAAAAGAACAAGCACGAAGAATGAAAAGAAATAAACACGCAGTGGCCCTACACTAAAAGGCACAGACCTCTCCCTGGTCAGCTCAGTTATCTGACTGTCTACAGCTCTTCTACCCACGTCCTTCCGTTGTGTGATAACCAATCATGAATACAAGCAGAGATACAGATTAGGCTTGCCAAACGTGGACAGATGGGACCAGTCAGGACACAGAGGCAGGTATTTCCAGCCCTCTGCTTATTGCACACAGAAATTTATTGGAAGCCTAAAAAGTGGAGTTTTCTTAGCAAACCTAATAAGAAAATGTTTTTAAGAGTGCAATACAGAATACAAAACAGATTCCCTAGGTTTTTTAAATAATGTATTCAGATTCAAGAGAAACATCCCGCAACTTGAAGCTCTTGAACATGACAGCAGCTTCCATTTTTCTCTTCATTTGTTCCTAACTGTTCTCTCCTCTTGGTGGGACTGGCAGGTGGTGCCTCTCCTGCTGCTACTTGCAATGAATGACCCTGTGATGGCAGATGATCTTTGTGGATTCTGGCGTGAAGGGTTTTTTGGTTCTGTTTTTAACCCTAGCAGAGGCTAATTTAATCACATATCCCCATCTTCAAATTGCAGACAACTGGGACTTCCAGTAAATAACTTTTTTTTTCATTGGGAGGCCCAACTGCCTCCCTGTGCAAATTTTGAAAGCTATATTTTAATCCCCAAGAAAGAGAAACACACTGACCAAAGCAGTATTGAGGGTAGCACAGAGATGTGTAAGAAAAAGCCTCTGTTCAAGATGTGCTTTCTGCTGAGATGGGAACAAAATCATATGAGAGATATTAAAGAAAATAGTTGGGTCTTAAGGAAACTCAGCATAGTATGATTATGTTGGCAGAAGACTAGATAGGCTGGGCAGACCTGCAGTCAGTGAAGTTTTTGAAGGCAGTGGTATATGCACCCTTCATCATATTTCTACCCCTCCCTCTCCCCCTTCGCCAGCCACTCCTCTAAGTTTCACGTTTTGGCACTGACTCTCTGTCAGGTGCCACATACATCACCCAGCCTGTTTACAGAGAACAACCTTCTGTTGTTCTACCAGAAAGGAAAGGACAATCAAAAGGCAAGTTTAAAATCAATCACACTCAAAGAATATTTGCATTACTTATTTTTGACCAGTATCTTAGAATTTAAACCCATTTTAATTAAATAACCTTTTTTTCCACAATAAGCAAGAATAAATGAAAGACTAAGTCTGAATCTATGGCAGAGCTCACCTGCCTATTCATCCGCATTGCGGTCTCTTGGGAGGAGTATGTAACGAGAACAGCATTAGGACCCAGCATTTTCCACCTTAATTGGTGCTTAACCTTGTATATTTGCTCAAATTATTTCTGTTGGGAAAGTGATGGCCTTCAGACAGGATTTGTGCGATGCCCTTGTAAATGGGGGCCAAAACATGACTTGTAAAAATGTTGCTGGAACATAAGAAATGGGTTATAAAAGCATAGGGAAAGAGAGAGAAACAGAAAAGTGGTAGAAAACGCCTACGTATTCTCTGCCACCCATATAGAGAGAAGGAACAAACCTTTCCACAGACTTTCCCAAAAGACAAACACACACTTTAAGGAGAATACATTTGCACCACTATAGTAGCACTTTTGTGTAATATATTTTTATCTTATGCCTCACTTTGGTGGGTCGGGGATGGGTAGTGGTAATGAAGGGAACTCTGGTGGGGAGAGGTAGCACCTTATCATATATACTTCAAGATTCCCAGTTTCCATGACAGTTCCTGAACATTAAAAAGCAATAAATTTGGCATTCGTCACGTGACATGGCATTCCGAAAGTCTATAGGGAGAGATTGGGGGCTGTCCCATAACTGGACCTTTCAGGTTCCTTTGATAGTTTTAGCTCTTATTCTCTATTAACCAGTTGCATCTGGTATGCACTATATTCTTAAACTGTGAATAATATAATGAAAACACTGGGAGACCTACCTGCTGCTCTAGTTTGCTAGAAAATATAGTTGAACTCTGAGAATGCAAGGGTAGAACCAAGTCATTTCAACCAATAGTCACTTAGTCACTTAGTCACTTTGCATAGCCTCTTGGAAAACTTTGGTCTTTCTCTTGGTGATCATTCCCTGTGAATGACTGGCAGAGCGCAAATATTCTCTCTTTTTTTTTTTTTTGAGATGGAGTCTTGCTTTCTCACCCAGGCTAGAGTGCACTGGTGCAATCTCAGCTCACCGCAACCTCCACCTCTCAGTTTCAAGCGATTCTCCTGCCTCAGCCTCCCGAGTAGCTGGGATCATAGGCGTGTGCCACCACGCCCAGCTACTTTTTTATTTTTAATTTTTTGTATTTTTATTAGAGAGAGGGTTTCACCATGTTGGCCAGGCTGGTCTCGAACTCCTGACCTCAGGTGATCCACCTGCCTCAGCCTCCCAGGGTGCTGGGGTTACAGATATGAGACACCGAGCCTGGCCACAAACATTCTTAGATTCGTGTTTTCTGTTCTTTTATTTTTCCTGTGCTTTCTTAATTGTAGTCTTAACATGGAAAGTCCAAACAATGCAGAGATATATAGAGCAAGAGTCAAACTAAAATACCTTTAGAGGTGAACTAGGCCACATAAATGTGGGAAGCAAACCAGCTGGCAGGGATATGGGCTCGCTCTGTCGCCCAGGCTGGAGTGCAGTGGTGCGATGTCGGCTCACTGCAAACTCCGCCTCCCGGGTTCACGCCATTCTCCTGCCTCAGCTTCCCGAGTAGCTGGGACTACAGGCACCCGCTACCGTGCCCGGCTAATTTTTTGTATTTTTCGTAGAGACGGGGTTTCACTGTGTTAGCCAGGAAGGTCTCCACCTCCTGACCTCGTGATCCGCCCGCCTTGGCCTCCCAACGTGCTGGGATTACAGGCGTGAGCCACTGGGCCCGACCATGTCTGGAATTTTAATTCAAAAAGCTAAACAACAACAATAACACGTCAGCCTAAAGTACATCTAAGACTTCACAGACTGCCAGTTTCAGCAAGGAAATGAGGGTCTCCTTCACCTTCCTGCCCACTTAAAAGTATTTCATTACATTATTCACTCACTTTCATGAGTATGTTCATGTGTTGTGTGTGTCTATGCTTATGTCTGTATTTGCTTAGGTAGTATCGCCACTTAAAAGGCATTAGGCATTAAACACCAAGGGTGGACAGCATAGCAAAGTGTATCCATGTGGTCAATGCATGCTGCCTCGGATGCCTTGACGGAGAGAGAATAGACTGAATAAGATTTGTGTAGGCTCACAACATTCACAATGACTCTGCATTAAAAATGGGAATACATAGGAACTAGAGCCTAAGCAGAAGTACAAAAGATGAGATAGGTGCACCCCAGGCAGCGGGAAACTGTTGGGGAAGTTGGCTCAGATTCTGACATAAGCAGCACTGGAAGAGAGAAATTCAGGTAGTTAGGTCAGTGAAAAGGAGCTGACTCCATTTGTAAAATAAAAAAAATCTAAATAGCACAGAGGTCCATAAGATGAGAGAGCATCACTGATATTTTTTTCAGGACAGCACATCAAAGTAAAGAGGAGAAAGGAAAACAAGTTCTGATATTAAATGAAGAAAACAGAATTGAACTTTTGAGCAAAAAATAAAATTGGAAGCTTTAAAAGTAGAGGCTTTAAGAAAAGAAGTAAATCCTAAGGCAACACCAACTATTCTACAACTGAAGAGCTTGTGGTTTCAGACAATCTTAGATACTCTTTAAATCATACCCCTTATGAATATTCAGATATATATGTTCTTCAACCCAGTATAAAAATGTTGGATCTTTTTATTTCTGCAGTAAGCTCTTTTTCCCTGTCTCCCTCCCTGTCTTCCCCAAAGAAATGTATGCTAATCTCAATTTATAAAAAGAGTTAACAGGTCCCTCAGTATGTTGGCTATGAAGTCACAAACTGAATAGAGATCTTCCTAGTTGCATCTTATCAGAGGAAAATAAAACAGAAAGATCTGACTCTGTTTCCTGTGCTGAGAAAATTTATTTAGCTCTCTTAAATGTTATGCTCACCGAAATCCTCAAACTTGAGCTTTGTTCTTCCTATGGGTATGAGGTTAAAAAAATATCTTATTTCATTTTTGTCCACACATTCACAAAGTTCATCTGTCAAGAGCTCTCTGGAAGCAAAGTCTTGAGAAGGTTTTGTCTCTGGTCCCTACTACACAAGGCAGTGTCTAGTGCATTTTACAGCTCAGGTTAATCTGTAATTTAGTCTAAAGCTGTTCTGGAACTTCACAGGTTGGGGTGCCTTTCAAGTGATTCATGAATCCATGTTTAAACCATAAACTTTAAATGTTGTACATCTGCATTCTAATCTAAAGCAACCTTAAATACAGCAGCTGGCAGCAGGCTGTAGCTCACATTGCCTGCCAAGGAATCCAGTCATTGGTGTGTTCACAGC
This sequence comes from Pan paniscus, assembly GCF_029289425.2. Classification (NCBI taxonomy): domain Eukaryota; kingdom Metazoa; phylum Chordata; class Mammalia; order Primates; family Hominidae; genus Pan; species Pan paniscus. The sequence goes on along the minus strand of NC_073253.2, from coordinate 112,435,686 downwards.
CATGGAATTATTACGGCTGTAACAACTGAATTCATGTTAGTTCTTAACTTCAAGTTGATTGGTTTACTTGGCTGCACTTGTGTTTATTTCTTTCATAGCTTTTGTTATATTTATTTGACAGCCACTTATTTGGCATTTTCTCCAAGGAACAGACAAGTACACATACATAATTTCACGGTCTCACTTTGACTTTCTGTATAGCATCAATACACAAGGAAAAGTGCATCTGGGTAGTTTTCAGAGCTGTGATATGTCACCTAAGGACAGGAAACTAAGTTAGAGTAATCACTCAGCTCTAACATGCCTCGTTGTACTTAGGCGTTGAAGAATAATGTACTAGATGTTTTGGTCCTCACAACTCTCTACCTTTCTTTCTCATTACCTTATAATCAGGTAACCATGATTAACTAGATTTCATGTTTTCCTATTAGATAAAACATCTATAAGATGTTTATAAGGAGATAAGGAGAATGTCTTCTGTTCTCCTTTCTACCACCATTTCCTCTTGTTACACAAATAGCTCTGTCTCCGCGCTGTTGTTTCTCCAACCAATCCCACACACTTCTGTCAAATTAATTTGCCTACACTCTGCTTTAAAATCCTGTGCTTAAAAATTTTCTTGGGGTCCTGACTTGCAACAAGAGAAGGACCCTACACAAACCTTCTGATACAACTGAACAGTCGACTTACTCTTCCTAAACACTGTAGTCATACCCTGATTCTAAGTCCTCACTCACTTTCTCATCTTTTTTTTTTTTTTTTTTTTTCAAAATAAATTCAGACTTCCTTTTCAGGACAATTTTAAATCATCTTGTTCTGCAAAGGCTTCCCTGTCACCCAAGGTCCTCAGAGATAAGTATATGAGCTAAGAGCCAGAGTTCCTGTTCATGCTCAACAATGTGATCTAAACACATTATAAACATTATCTCAAATAATTCTCACAAAACACCGACAAGGAAAGCATTATCAGTCATCCTACTATGCAAGATGAGAAGACAGAGTCATCTGTATAATTAAGTCACTTGCCCACTGTTGCAGGGCTAGTCAATGGTAGAGCCAGTGTTTAAATGCTAATCACATCGTTGTTGCATCTCGTCCTTGAGACTTCTTTTGAGATGTCCCTGTTTCATTAATTTGGCTAGCTTGCTTTTGCTTGCATATAATTTTCATCGCCCATTAGGAGACATAGCCCGCTAAAAGCAGATGCTCTTGTCCACTGCCTTATGTGTTAGAGGTGTGGAATAGTTCACTGGACTCTCCGTCAAATATTTCTGGTTTTCTTCAGCAGATAAGATGATGGTACCTAACAGCTCTCTTGTGTTTTGGCATGACTGTATGCCAGCCGTGGTTAGTGAAATGTGAGGAGAAATGATTTTGTTTCCAGGTGGATGCTTTAAGAGTCACAGTGCAATTCACTGTCTCTTAGTCCCTCAGCTGTGGCTTTCCAATAAGATCCCAATAGATGCCATTCTAAGAGCCTGGGTCCCAGAGTGAAGCCCACATGGAGTAGAGTACCTAGTAGACCTGTGCTGGGCCTGGGAGAAAACCAAACCTTTGCAATTTTATCACTAATTTTTTTTTCTGCATAACAACTAGCCAGTCTAACTATCAACAGTGCATCTGTGAAGAGTTGTGACAGGAACTCATGTGAAAGCAAAAACCAGAACTCACCAATTACATTTAAAACATCCAGAAAATGTCTGCAAGAAAGGTGGTAAAGCGAAGAAGCTTTTCACCCGGGAGAATCTGATCCTTAAGGATTTTCAGTTCAATTGTGGTCACAGTCGGGTGCTGGAACATAAAAGGAGATTCTAGAAAATCTGGTTTTGATTTCAAACTCTTTTCATGGATCACAATTCTCCTGTTTAAAGAACCTATTACTTTTCTATTTTCTCTTCTTCCAAATGGCTATTCTACAGTCCACTCTTACCCTCATGCCTTTTTCCTTTGATGTATTTTTACTCCCGTTTATTTATTTATTTATTTATTTATTTATTATACTTTAAGTTCTGGGATACATGTGTACAACGTTCAGGTTTCTTACATAGGTATACATGTGCCATGATGGTTGGCTGCACCCATCAACCCATCATCTACATTAGGTATTTCTCCTAATGCAATCCCTCCCCTTGACCCCACCCCCTGACAGGCCCCAGTGTGTGATGTTCCCCTCCCTGTGCCCATATGTTCTCATTGCTCAACTCCCACTTATGAGTGAGCATATGTGGTGTTTGGTTTTCTGTTCCTGTATTAGTTTGCTGAGAATGATGGTTTCCCGCTTCATCCGTGTCCCTGCAAAAGACATGAACTCATTCTTTTTATGGCTGTATAGCACTCCATGGTGTATATATGCCATATTTTCTTTATCCAGTCCAACACTGATGGGCATTTGGGTTGGTTCCAAGTCTTTGCTACTGTAAATAGTGCTGCAATAAACATATGTGTGTATGTGTCTTTATAGCAGAATGATTCATAATCCTTTGGGTATATTACCCAGTAATGGGATGGCTGGGTCAAATTGTATTCCTAGTTCAAGATCCTTGAGGAATAGCCACACTATCTTCCACAATGATTGAACTAATTTACACTCCCACCAACAGTATAAAAGCATTCCTATTTCTCCACATCCTTTCCACCATCTGTTGTTTCCTGACTTTTTAATGATCACCATTCTAACAGGCATGAGATATTATCTCATTGTGGTTTTGATTTGTATTTCCCTAATGACCCGTGACGATGAGTTTTTTTCATGTCTGTTGGCCACATAAATGTCTTCTTCTGAGAAGTGTCTGTTCATATCCTTTGTCCACTTTTTGAGAGGTTGTTTGATTTTTTTCTTGTAAATTTGTTTAAGTTCTTTGTAGATTCTTGATATTAGCCCTTTGTCAGATGGGTAGATTGCAAAATTTTTCTCCCATTATGTAGGTTGCCTGTTCACCCTGATGATCGTTTATTTTGCTGTGCAGAAGCTCTTTAGTTTAATTGATCCCATTTGTCTATTTTGGCTTTTGTTGCAATTGCTTTTGGTGTTTTAGTCATGAAGTCTTTGCCCATGCCTATGTCCTGAATGGTACTGCCTAGGTTTTCTTCTAGGGTTTTTATGGTTTTAGGTCTTACATTTAAATCTTCAATCCATCTTGAGTTAATTTTTGTATAAGGTGTAAGGAAGGGATCCAGTTTCAGTTCTCTGCATATGGCTAGCCAGTTTTCACAACACCATTTATTAATCAAGGAATCCTTTCCCCACTGCCTGTTTTTGTCAGGTTTGTCAAAGATCAGATGGTTGTAGATGTGTGGTGTTATTTCTGAGGGCTCTGTTCTGTTCCACTGGTGTGTCTCTCTGTTTTGGTACCAGTATCATGCTGTTTTGGTTACTGTAACCTTGTAGTATAGTTTGAAGTCAGGTTGTGTGATGTCTGCAGCTTTGTTCTTTTTGCTTAGGATTGTCTTGGCTATACAGGGATGTGAAAGACCTCTTCAAGGAGAACTACAAACCACTGCTCAAGAAATAAGAGAGGACACAAACAAATGGAAAAACATTCCATGCTCATGGATAAGAAGAATCAATATTGTGAAAATGGCCATACTGCCCAAAGTAATTTATAGATTGATTGCTATTCCCATCAAGCTACCATTGACTTTCTTCACAGAATTAGAAAAAAACTACTTTAAATTCCATATGGTACTCTTCAGTTTTTAAGAGTCTCCAAGTATGTGTAATAAACTTCCCATTACAGAGACTATATCCAGAGCATCCTTCCCTATATATCACAGTTCAATTTCCACTCTCTCCAGCTGTAAATAAAGAAAGAAAAAAGAAAGAAAGAAGAAAAGTATATGATACTCAGCCCCAGTTTTAAAAAGGGGAGTGGGATGCTCTGGGTAACGAAATTTTCTCATTTATGGATGGAGATGATTGGCTCTTATTTCACCTGTAGGATGAATATGTGTTGTTTTACTTCCCTTCTTTAGCTTTGAGATTATAATGTAATCGTTGCTTTTATATTTGATCAAAGATCTCCAGATCACCATTCTATACATCATTGAATATTGTATAGTAGTATAGCTAGAGCTGGAAATAATGTAGAAAATTATGTGAATATGTATTTACTCTGTGACATTCCTGGAAGAGTAAACATTAAATCTCAGACACTAAATTTTGTTTGTAACTTACAGATTAGAACGCGTATAGCATCCATAATAAAATATATAATTACAGGAGAGTGAATTTTAAAATTTCTAGTTAAGTGTAGCTATCTTGTATTAAAGTTGAGATAGGAATTCCCTAAAGAAAATATTCAGAGTATTTATAGAACTAGTCCTAATAATGACTTATAAGGTTTTATCTAAAGGCAATGTGTATGCTAATTAGGCATTTAAGAAAATCAGACAAATTTATTTCAAAATTAGATTATTGCAGGTGTCCAATGTATGGATAAGTAGTGAGGAAGAGAAGTGGGGAACCAGGAGAGATTCCTGTAGGAAAACGATAAATGACATTGAAAGTGTACTCTAGAGGGGTGGTCCCCAACCCCCACAACCCCAGTCCCCCCAACCCCTCGCCTGCAGGTGCATTAGATTTTCATAGGAGCATGATTCCTATTGTGAATTGTGCTTGTGAGGGATCTGGGTTGCATGTTCCTTATGAGAATCTAATGCCTGATGACCTGTCACTGTCTCCCATCACCCCCAGATGGGAGCTTCTAGTTGCAGGAAAACAAGCTCAGGGCTCCTAATGATTCTACATTATAATGAGTTGTATAATGATTTCATTGTACATTACAATGTAATAATAATAAAGTGCACAATAAATGTAATGAGCTTGAATCATCCCAAAACCATCCCCCAACCCCTACCCCAGTCCCTGGAAAAAATGTCTTCCATGAGACCTGTCCCTGGTGCCAGAAAGGTTGGGGACCACTGCTCTATAGGCAAGAATATGAGTGCTTTGTTTCTTCTATTGCCAAGACCCACAGCTGATTTGAAACCTTCTGAGCTAAGGGTCATCACAGACTAGAAACCGTTGCACTTGCTACTAACCAATTTAATTTGGACTATCTCAGCCAGCCTTATTGAATTATCTCCAAGCCCCCAGAGGCAAAAAGGTACTCCTGTACTTAACTGTTCAATAAGGTTTACTTTCAGGCCTCACTGGTGCAGCTTGGTTGTACATTCAGCATCATCTAGTTTAAACATATTGAGCAATCAATTTAAACTTGTTATTGTCATTGGGGTTTGAAAGTTTAATAAGCAATTACCTGAACACATTCCTTTATGTTTTTAATTTCTACTGAGATGTTGTTCCATTTTCAGGCCTAAAGCAATCATGCCCTCCAGGATGTTTAATTGAATGAGTCCCTAATGCAAGCCTTTTTCTTAACTGTATTTTCCTAGTGTGATTTATGAAGCTGAATGAAGTAGTGTCTTCATAAAAAGGGAGCCAAGAGTAAGTGAAAATTTCAAAGATCTGACATAGATAGAAGAGAACAATCTTTTTTTATGTAAAGGAAGCTAGCTGACCTATTGTCTCCTTTATACAGTAGTGCCTTTCCTATAGGGTAAATCTAAAATGCTCTACTCTCCTCGTATTCCAAAGCAATGCTGTAGAATTGTATACATGTTGTTTTTTATCCTGCCACATGAAGTGAAGTGGTGGTCTTTCATTTATAAAAGTATTTGTTTCCTAAAATATAACTCTGAAAATGAAGTAGATAGTTTATCTAATAATTGTTTTTTCTCTTGTTTTGTATCTAAAACAGGGGTCAGCAAACTTTTTCTGTAAAGGGCCAGATGGTAAATATTTTAGGATTTGCAACCATATGGTCCTTGTCTCAACTACTCAACTCTGCAGTTTTAGTGTGAAAGCAACCATAGATGATACATAAATGAATGGGTATGGCTCACTTCCAATAAAACTGTATTTACAAATCAGGCAGCAGGCTAGATTTAGCTCACTGGCCATAGTTTGCTAACCTCTGGCCTAGAATATTTAATAGAAAGAATATTTGTGTGTGTGTGTGTGTGTGTCTGTTTTGTTTGTTTGGTTGGTTGGTTGGGGTTTTGTCATTATTGTTAGTTTGCTTATTTGTTTGCTTTGCCAAAAACATAAAGTTCTTTCCAGGCTTCCTTAGTAGGTTTTCTTTCATCTGCCCCATAAATGCTGATATTTCGAAGGATTTTTTTCTTTGATTTGCTTTTGTTAGGTGTGATACATTTTTAAGCCATCCCCATGACTTCACTTATCATTTAAAAAATGATGTCTCTCAAATGTGACCTTCAGTCCATATCTTTCTTAAAAATGCCAGTGCACCACACCTGTGTATCTTCTAACCAGGAGCCCATCTATAGACATATTAAAGATACATCAATCTATGTCCAGATCAGAACATGTTTTCTTTCCTCGCAGTTTGCCATATAGCCTACTTAGCTATAGGAATATAACTACTCCCTGAAGTACTCTAATGCTTTCTTTTCCTTCCAATCCCATATCAACTTTTCCTGGTTTCATCTAACTGCTGTAAACTCTGTAGCTTCCTCTCCATCTCCACTGTCTCTGCCAAAAATTTTTGTCTCCTTCCTGAAATATTGTAAGAATATATTCATGGATCCCCCATTCTCCAGTATTTTTCCTTTTCAAAAGCACATCACATTGCTGTTGCTTATTTTTCTAAAATGTCATTTTTTGACTAAAGAACTACAATTATTTCTTTTCCCTACAAAAAGATCAACATAGAATAAAAAGCCTTTTGAACACCAATCTATCTACCCTGCCTTGCTTCCCTTCACCTCTACTTAGTGCTACCCCACCTGCCATGGGATTTCATGCAGAAGTCATACTGGATAATACCTCTCCTTTCCCACAGAGACCAATGTTACTGGACATTTTTGCACACTAGATTACATCCTTTCCATGTTCCACATACTATGCCAGATTCTGAGGATATAAATATGAAAAAGATAAAAAGTTACAAGTTTACAGTATAGCTGGGACAACCAAATCAAACACATAATGGTAATGTAAAGAGATAATATGAGAAGGAGCACAGTATAGTGGTTTAAACAGGGACCATGGCATGGCATTATCTGAATTAGCATTCCATTGTCCCACCTGGCTGAAGGACATTTAGCTGGTTACTTAGTGTCTTAGTCCATTTGGGCTGCTATAACAAAATGCCGTAGACTGGCTAATTGATAAACAATAGAAATGTATTTCTCACAGTTCAGGACGCTGAGAAATCTAAGATCAAAGTGCCAGAAGATTTGGTGTCGAGTGAGGGATTGCTCTCTGCATCAAAGATGGTGCCTCCTAGCTATGTCCTCACATGATGGAAGAGCAAACAGGGATCTCTGAGGACTCTTATAAAGGCACTAATTCCGTTCTTAGAGTGGAGCGCCCATGACCTAATCAGCTTCCAAAGGCACCACCTTTTGCTACCATCACCCTGGTGATTAGGTTTCAACATCAGAATTTGGAGGGATACAAATATTCAAGACCTAGAATCTGGCCTCTCTGTGTTTTAGTAAAAGATAACTCATCAACAAAATAATGGTATAAAGAGCCTATCTTAGAGGATTATTGCAATGATTAAATGAGTAAATAGTTTGTAAATTTCTTAGAACAGTGTCTAGCGTAGGAAGCAGTATAAAATATAGACAGATAAATAAGATATGGGTATATATAAATTATATAAAATTTTATAAAATATATATATATTACATATACCCATAAATACATATATACTGTTGTATTAGGCCTTTCTTGCATTGCTATAAATACCTGAGGCTGGATAATTTATAAAGAAGAGAGGTTTAATTGGCTCACAGTTCTGCAAGCATTACAGGAAGCATGGTGCTAGCATCTGCTTGGCTTCTGGTGAAGCCTCAGGGAGCTTTCAGTCATGGCAGAAGGTAAAGAGAGAGCAGGCAGCTTACACGACAAAAGCAAGAGCAAGTAAGAGAGTGGGGGACGGAGGTGTCACACACTTCTAAACAACCACACCTCATGAGAACTTCCTATCAGGAAGACAGCACCAAGCCATGAGGGATCAGCTCCCATGACCCAAATATCTCCCACCAGGCCCAGCCTCCAGCACTGGGGACTATAATTCAATATGAGATTTGGGTGGGGACAAATATCCAAACAATATCAACTGTATATATGTGTGTATATGTATATAAATAAGTATTATTATTAGTTAGTCATCAATAGGAAAACTGGTGAGGAAGGCAATAATTATACATACAGAGTGAGGAAAAGTTGAAGAAAAAAGAAGGCATTTCCATGGAACTTGGAAAATGAGGTGACAATTAAGAAGCAGAATCAGGCTTTAAACCCAAGTCAGTCTGTTTTCAAAGCACGTTTTATGCTAAACGGTTCTAAGAACCATGTTTCTATTAGTCTTTTATCACAGAATTTTTATATAAAAGGTCCTTTGCAATGTTCTTTGGTTTCTACATAAAATCTAGCTTTAAATGACCACGGGAGTTCATGATCATGAATCTCTGGGCCTTTCTTTATGTCAATTACCTTTCCCTTCATGTCATTTTTATATCTGGAAGCAACTGTGATAGAGAGGAAAGGAGGTTTTAATCAGAAGTTTTAAGTTGCAAGTCCAGGTTTCTCTATGACATGGGGCAAGTTACTTTAACTCTGGCTGAGATTTTTTCACATACATAAAATGGAGGGTGGGGTACTTTACTCACAGCACTCAGGAGAGGACTAAAGCAGTCACTGCCTGGAAAAACACCTGTAAACTTCAGAGAATTATGTACACAGAGAATTATGTACACAGATAACAACAGATAGTGTTGTTACAGGTCTCCAAATTCTGCCTGTCTTTTCAGACCCAGCTCGAGTTCAGTAACTTCTACAAAACTTTCCTTCCCATTCAAAATCAGTGATCACCTGTTATTATAAATTTAAATCACTATTTGTACCACTGAGGTGGTTCTTGATTATGAGACTCTTTTTTTTATCGTATCACTGTGTCATTCTTTAATAGTTAATATGCATGTAATTTATTTACCCAAGTGGACCCAAAACCTCTGGTTGATATATACTATACTATACAGTGTATATATGGGGAACACCACTGTTTCAAAGACTATGCTAAACACATAGTGGGGTTAATAGATATTGATTGATAAAAAATAAAAAGATAAATTAGGAAAAGGGAAAGTAGAACCAAATGTAATCTTAGAACAAGTAATGGAACACATATATTGTGCCAAAATAATTTTGAATATACCTTCATTATTACAATATCTGTAACAAACTAAATGTCTTTCCTGTTTATAGAAACCATTAGCCACTAGGTCAACTCTGAAATAAAAGCTGGATGAGCACCTACTGGGTGCTAGGGCTGAGGCTTTCAGGAGAGAATGAGACAATAGGCTGTTTCCTTCATGGAAAATGAAATGCCTGAGATGACCTCAGCCTCAACCCAAAGCACATCTTTTGTATTAAATTTGCTCTTTATCAGCAAGACTGAGGATCTGGAAGTCTAACAAAGTGTATAACACACAGTAGGCACTTGATTAATGAAGGTACTCAGCACATGTTGAAAGAGGGAAATTAGAAATTAGAGGACAATATAATAATCTTAGGATATGGAGACTGAAGTGGAGTTGAGTAGGAAACTAAACTTAAGCAATATCCTCTTAAAGAGTATGACTCAGAGAAAAAAAGTGACATAGAAAAGACAGGAAAATCAAAAGTGCAGAGCTAGGCAAGACTTTTCCAGTAAGAATTCTCAGCAAATGTTTTCCATGTATTTTCACGGCATTTATCAAGTTGTATTTAAATACTATGATTATACATTCAAACGTTAACTATGCACACCCTCTCCCTCAAATGCTTCCTTATAAATCCAAGTCTTATTCTCACACTAGTATTTTGATAAAGTAGGAATTTTTATTTTTCTTCCCTTGATGCACTCTAATTTTAAAGAAAATAGAAATCACATGTCTGACATACATACAGACACATAAATATGCTATGTCTTTAGAAGAAAAGAAGGAAAATGAACATTTATTTAGTCTATTTGTGAACTTAGTATGTACACTTTCTATTGGAATAGACAATACATAGCTGCTGAAAGGTGACTGAGGTTTCAGTGATTTTCAAGTAGTGGTATTTTTTTAGCCCTCAGAATGACAATAGTACTTAAATATACAGTTTTCAAAAGCCCAGAACTTTTTGTATATTAAAAAACAAAACAAAACAAAACAAAACAAAAAAACAAGCCCTGTACTCAACTTACTTTTAAAATATGGACTAAAATACTCAAAACCTAAAATGAACTGAGCTCATCTTTTGCCTTTTAATCATTTGAGACAGCAAATTAATCCTGATTAAGTTGAACATTATACATCATCAGTATTCATTTTCTATAAGCAATGCTAGTATAAACCCTTCACAGTCTAAAGACATTCAATTTTATTGCTTCATTTTGGGATGATGATAAAAAATGGGTGAAGGAGGTGATCATCACAACTCAAAGTGGTACACGACATTCCTTATACAAACAGGCTTTATTCACTTGCCTTCTTATAATTTTAAAGTAACTTCAATAAACTGTGTCTATGCAAATGCAGGGAGAATCCTAAAGGGAAAGTTTCATGTTGATGTATGCCAGATACAATAATTCTTTATTTTGCACATATACTCTCTCTCTCTCTCTCTCTCTCTCTCTAAGTGTGCTGGAACGACCTAGGAACAGAAAATTATGGTCTTTCTTAGACTTCAAAAGTTAAAAAAATGCAATGAATCATCTTGAATAAAATTTTAAATATTAGCCCTTCTACTAAGTTTTGTAGAAGTTTAAATCTAAAGTGCATGTTGAGTTAAAAGGCAAATGTAATATTCACTGACTGATTGCAACAAATGCTATAGTTCTGCTTATCTTTCTCAGTTCTGTGTTCTTTCCATTACATTGCTACTTTACATAGTTGTACTGGGGGTGAGAAGGGGTGATCAATTAAATGAATAGGTTCCAGTACTTTGTGATTAATAGAAGATTTTATATTCTTAGATACACACAATAATAAGTCAGAGTCAGAGCAGCATTTATAGGATGGGGAACAGAAGGAAAATTGTTTATCTAACAGATCATGGTCTTGAAAAGCTTTTATTGTCTTGGCAGGCTTGATTCCATCGCCTTCTCCTCCTAAGCCAGAGAAAGGAGCTGTCCAAACTGAAGATGTGAAGGCTAAAAAGTACTTACAACCTAGGTCCACTGTTTCTGCAGTGCTATTTGTGACAATCTGGCATTCCAGAAATGCCTTTTCAACAATAAGAAAGATGTTATCCACAGATTCGAACCTTCTCTCAAAGCCAGCTTTGTTTCCCTTGTGTGCTGAGCAACGTTGGCCAAGCAAGTCTAGGCTCACCCACTGTTTGCTCCACCTCTAGCCCATCTCCATGCCTGATTACCCCCAAAATAAATCCTTTTCCTCCAACATACAGCTCCAAAAAGACTGAAAGTCAATTTTTTTTTTTTTTTTTTTTTTACTACTCCTTAAGTGGTATTTATTTTTCTCTACTTGTCCAGTTGAAACAGCTGTAATATGCCCCAGAGGGCACTGTTTCTGTCAAGCTCAGAGAAGCAGCACCAGGAGCACTGTGAGGTGCATCAGTTCTGATGCAGGCGGGTAAGTTCAGGAGCCTGGAGACTTCCAGAGACCTGCAATCCAAAGGAGAGAGCTGAGCACATGTGGAGGGCAATTCTGTTCAAAGGAGCTAAAAAGCTTGAATTAATGGTAGAGGAACCACAGGAGGTGATTGAAAGGCAAAGGTGGCTGTACCACAGAGGGGAAGATTCCTCAGCACCCAACACATTGCTCCTGCTTGGAAGAGAGGAATGTTGTGAGGACATTCCATGACTTACCCTTCCAATAACATGGATATAAATTAAACATTTTTTTCAATAACACTAGAGGAAACCTAAAGAGTAGACTTTTGTTCTGGCTCTAAAGTACTTGTTCTCATTCTTTTCCAGGTAATCCAAATTATGTACTTATACACTATCAAATATCTGTGTGCTGTTTTCCTCTCCAGGCATGCCTTGTGATTGGGCTAATTATGAACATATACTGACATCCATTTAGAAGAAGTAAAATTACTTTCATCCCCAACACAGAAACATCTTGGCCGACAAGAAACCAAAATAATAACAATAATAATAATGGTAATAAGAAGAAGAAGAAGAAAAAGAAGAAGAAGAAGAAAAGAAGAAGAAGAAGAAATAAAAAGCTTGAGTTCTCCCTGACTTGCAAGGACAAACAGTACAGAGTGAGGCTGAGCAACTCTGTGTAGAGAGAACCTCCTATAATCAGAGCCAGAAACTCTCCAATGGGAGAATTCAGCACTAGTTTAAAAAAAAAAAAAAAGTTAAAAAAGAGAAAAAAAGAAAAAGAAAAGGTGTAATTACAGGCAGGGGGAAATGTGGACTAAAATACTGCCAAGAGAAGCCTCAAGACTGGTATTCTTTAGGACCTTTCAAGTTGTGCCTTAGCTTTAAGCTGCATGGATCTGTCAAGAGTAGAATGGGGATTTGGCACTTTAGGTGAACAAAATGTCATATACTTTCACATCTGTGTCATTACATGAATAAACTCAGCAGATGGATCCAACTGTCTCTGCAGATATAGCATTTTCTGCTTGTCCACACAGGTCTCACTAGCTCAACCCACACTCAGCAGGTTCAAATCTGTGGCATGATAATCAATGTCATGTCAAAATTGTGCTATAGAACTTGTGTTGTACTCTCTCCTTACATTTAATGCCTTCAGATCTCAGCACGTCTGTGAGAGTTTGCATGACTCATGTAAATGTTCTTTCTGATCCCTTAAAGCAAATAGAAGTTTTGAAGGGATGAAATTCTAATCTGTACTTCCTCTCTGTAAACTCACTGGCAGGCATTTCATCACTGTATGGATCCTTCCCCAAAAAGAAAGTATTTTCTAACCAAGCACAGCTCTTTAAATGACCATGAAGCAGTCTTTTATTCTGAAATGGAACCAAAATAAACACCTTACTTATTGTTTGCATATCAACATTTCAGACTATTGGTCTTAGCCATCTGCCATAATTGGATGCTAAGCTTTTTCCATTAAAATGTATCTCATCCTCAGATTTTGTTTTGCAAGATCCTGAACTGAGCCATGAAAAACTTTCTAGGAACAACAATATTCTCTTCTTCCTGTGCAACTTCCACTGTCATGGATAACTAACTGTAAATAACATAAGAGGAAGCTTGCAGCTCATGCCTCCTTTTCTCTGGGACCTAAGATGCATATCTGAAAAAGAGATTAAGATGAGAAGAGAATGTGAAGTCAAAAGGAAATGACAAAGAGTCTTTACAAACACTTTTTGATTAGAACAAAGTTTCATCTGATTAACCTGGCCCTGAGTCTTTGCTATACAACACAAGATTGCAAAAATGAACAAAACCCTTGTGGGAGCTCAAAAGGAATAAACTAAGCTAAATATATCGCATTTTTCTTTATTATATATATTTATATATTAGCAAGGACATCATAGACATTATTAAGTAGTCAAAGAACCAAGGAGAATAACTTGATACTCTGCTGCTCCCGCCCACAACAGATGAGACAAAAGATGTAGGGAGAGTGAGGAGGATGATTATGGTTTACTTAGAAAGATGTTTTCTGACAACCACAGCCAACTGTCCAACAGTGGAATCAGCACGTTAAATGCACTCGCCATTAGAAAGTTTGAAGATGAGGCAGATGTCCATCATTCAGGAATACCCTTTGAGTAATTGCTTCCATGGGTAAAGACTATTATGAATTCCATAATAATGCGTAGCAGCAGAAGCCTCCCTACATATTCCTTACACCTTAAAAATGACCTCCATTTCACCAATTTAGTACTCACTACCATGACTCAAGTAATAGCCACAAAATTATCTAAACTTATTTACTCAGAACACATATATTCATCAGGAATGTAACATCAGTGAAATTAATTCAATATAATGTCAATAGTTTCATTTATTTAATTGAGGAAAGAACAGCAGCTCATGATACAACCTTCGATGTGGTTCTCTCCATTAGAGAATATAAAAGTATTTTTTCAAAGAAAAACTAGAGAAAACACAGCAGCCTTCCAGTTTGAAAACCAGCGGTAAAGATGTAACACACTTGCAGCACCAGATGTCCCAGTGTGGTCTGGTTAATTGAAAGCCATGGACCCTACATGTACAATCAGCCTCACACATGGCCTGTTAATTCGATTGTCCTGTTGGTTTGCCCATTCATGTTCCTGGAGCGTTTTGTATTTCTTTATTCTTTGCTCAAATTTGCCTCTCCCCTGGCAATTAAACCAGTTTTTTTTTTAAATCTATCTCAAAGGGCATGCAAGTCTGTAGGACCCATAGTAAGTTGGGTCTTCAAATAAAGAAAGAATGGCCTGAAAAAGTTTCAGAATAGTCCATGTGTATGTTTCTTTAATCTGTGAAAGATGGAGCAGACTTGATATATAACTGATAATATCATTGTGTTGAGAATAGAATCTTCCCAATTATAGAAGGTTACATTTCCAGCAACTTCAACACAATCATCTATTAAAAGGAATCTAAGAAGAAATTAAACATATCCAGGCAAACACATATACATGTGTGCATGCACATACACACACACACGCACACAGATCTCTGAGTACCTGAAGTTTTTGTCATGAAGACTCACCAAGAGACCATTCATATGATGTCATGGGTGAAGACTTAGTCTCCCATCTAAGTTGTTGCAACTCTTAAATGCAGTCATACATTGCTTAATGATGGGAACACATTCTGATAAATGTGTCATTTGGTTAATTTCATCACTGTGTGAACATCGTAGTGTACCTACACAAATCTAGATGGCTTAGCCTACTACACACCTAGGCTACATACTATAGCCTATTACTCCTAGACTATAAACCCATGTTTCATGTGACTATGCTGAATACTGCTAGTCAATTGTAACATAATGGTAAATATTCATGTATCTAAACATATCTAAACACAGAAAGGGTATAAGACAGTAAAATTAAAGTATTATAATCTTATGGGACCACTATCATATATATGGTCCATCACTGACCAAAATATTGTTATGTGAGTACATGATCTTAACATGCTGGTTTCCTAGCCCTGAGCAATTTAGAAGAAACAAGCTAGGTAGGGATGGGAGGACAAGAGAGAGATATCTGGAGGCAAGCAGAAAAAGGCCAGCGAGAAGACAACTAACTACTTGATTTAGCTGGAGAAATAAATTAAACAGCATGAGCAGATTATAAAAACACTATGCAGCTCAGAAAAATTGGGAATGTTCAATAATATTACAATAATTTGTTTGACAAAAATGACATTACTGAGCTAGCAAAACAACATTTTGTTCTTTTCACTTGCCCCCTAGCAACACTACCTTTTGAAACAATGGCATCAGTTGTTTCAAGGGGCAGCAGTACTCAGCCAAGTTCAGAAGAGTCATTGCTTGGTTTGAAGCTCCAAAATGATTCTTTTTTTAGCCCTATGTGAAGCATCAAGTTAAGTCAACTATTTTCTTTTTTTTATTTGCTGGAATTGGGCTTTTTTGAAAGAGAAAGTGATTTTCTTAAAAATACAAAGTTAGATTTTTTTGAAAATATGGTGTCATGCCATGGGGGATGAAGATCACAGAATTTCTACTGTGAGTCATAGAATAAGGAAGAAGAAAGATGTGCTATGAGACTAGTTAAAAAAAAAAAAAATGAAAAAGCCTTTCCGGTGCTGGCAGAAGCTGGACAAAGGTAAGAGAAGGGCAAAGTGTTTGATGTGCGTGATGTTGTCTGATTCTTGTCTTTCACCAAACTCAGGGCTAAGGGATTAAGGGATATCCTAAAAACACCCAGATTGGTTTGGGAAAATCTAAAAACATCGTGTGCTGGGACCTTGCTTCCCTGGGCTACTGCAAACCTCTAGGAGGATCTCCTGCAGTGGATGCTCTTGGTGCCCACTCAGACCTTCTCAGATCTCTTTTGCTACTGTTCCTATCCCCTTGGTTATGTGTGCTTTGTCACAGTCTGTGCCCGCATGCCCTTCAGGGTTTTGTTCCTATAATGAGCCAGAAGTGCACGGAAGTTTACAATGCCTTCAAGGTGGTGAGGATCTAGGACACCAGCCAAGAAAGAAGCACAAAATTCAGTTTTCTTGCCTCAAGATGAAACAAACTCCAAGATAAAATATATATGCCCATTGGGATCAGTCTGAGCCTGGAGCTTCCCCTGAAGCTGCACTCATAATCTCCTTTTTCTTCAATATTCTAATTATTCACTCTCTTTCCACTCTCTCCTGGAAGCATTGTTTAAATAACCCACTTGTAGTCCAGTCCTTAGTTCAAATCTGCTTCTGTGAAAACTAACTTAAAGCAATTGGTACATGAAGTGGTCCTTCTTATAGACTGTCCAAATGGGATTCTAAGTTTTGGATAACATGTAGGACAGATATGAATGAGGATCACATCACAGAAGTGTGTGGAATGTCGATGAGCCCTGTTAGGCCACAGTAATGTTGCTATTATCTGAGAAGAGGTACAGGTAGAAGGGAATGCACTGGCTTTGGTAAATATCTTTGGCATTTGAGAGGTATAAAGGAAATAGTACTTATAAGGACTTTGAAATTAGTTGGTGGTTGCTAAGTGGCATTGATGCTTTGAAGGGAGAAAATAGGTTGAAGTTAGCCAATTACCAACTTACTACAAAATGTGAAAGACAGAGAGCCTAAGGCAACCTTTAAAAAAACCCTTACCATCTGTAGGCAGAGGAGAGCCCAAATTATGACCAGGCCCAGGACTTAATGATAAAGTATCATAACTTCAAGGCAGAATGAATTTGCTAGATGATTAAGTCTCTCACTCCAAAAGTAGCTACCTGGTAGTGAGATCCTGAGACTTGGGATAGAAATATGTGGTAGATGCACATGGCAACCTAGTACCCACAGATTCATCAAAACCTTCTGGGTAGACTAACCTTCCTTCCTCTTGTTTAAAGACTATGCAGATGTTTCAACCAAGACAGGGACTTTGTAAAAAAATGCTGTTCTCCTCAAGATCTGTTCCTATCTCCCATCCTGGACACCAAACCAAGAACTAAGAATCAAGAACTAAGATCACTGAGGAAGTGCTGCCCTGCTAAAGAAGGAAAGGGATTATAGATTGAATGGGCTTCAGGACCTAACTAATCTGTAGCAACATAAACTAGAAAAATGCCTTGGAGTATATTTTGAGGGTGTTAGATGGTTAAGGAGGAGAATTTAGAATATAAAGCTGGATAATAGAAAGTTTGTTTATTTGGGGACAAAATCATCTAACTCAGGATTTTTCACTTTTTAGAAAAGCCCTCTGGAGCTGGATGTAATAAGTTACTGCTTTAAGGACTTTTGTCATGCAAGCCTGTAAAAAACAATAGCCCTCATTATGTGATATGAAAATGGAAGAGTTGACCTGGTGCAGTATGGAGAAAGAGAGCAAAAGGCTCACTGGGCATGCCTGTATGTAACTAATATGTAACCCACATCCCTCCAAAACACCAGTTGACTATGTTCAGGAAAGCCTAGGGGATACTCTGTTTACTATAGCGATATGAAATAATGAATTCCCTTAGTGACAGGGTCTCTAATATTGCCAAGAATCTTACAGCAGCTGTCTGCTGAAGCCTGGGATTGGTAATAGAAGATGCTTTTATGGAACTGGGCTTCTTATTAACAGTAAGTATGAAAGATTTGGGTGGCAGACTTTAACCATTAGAGGCAGAGTAGATGTAATTACCCTAACAGAAAATAAGGTCAAAATGGTAGCCAGGGATCATGGCTCTTGGGGGATTTATGTCAATGACTAAAAGATGATGGTGTGTCTAGGGCCAATTGAGATGAGTTGCTGAGAAGGTTTTTATATCTTCTTAAGAAGGGGAGATTAAAAATGTTAATATCAATCACTTCAGTTGAAAATTCCACACCTGGGCCAGTTTCCACATCTGGAATCCAAAGATTAAAAGATATTAAGCTCCCAAGGAAGGTAGATGCAATGTGACAACATGCTTTAACAGTAGTGATGCTCCTTGTCCTTTCCCAACCAGACCTGCAGCCATCTACCTAAGTAACTGTATATTCAAAAAAGAGAAATACACAGATTTTAGGGGTGGTTGGGCCTGAACTAATCCTGATATCAGGAATCCAAAGCATTATGCGGATTCCCCTATTAAAGTATAGGCATGTGGGTGTCAAGTAATAAATAGATTTCTGGCTTAGGTTTTTTTGTTTGCTTGTTTTTGAGACGGAGTTTTTTTCTTGTCACCCGGGCTGGAGTGTAATGGCACAATCTTGGCTCATTGTAACCTTCACCTCCCAGATTCAAGGGATTCTCCTGCCTCAGCCTCCCAAGTAGCTGGGACTACAGGCATCCGCCACCAAGCCTGGCTATTTTTTATTTTTTGGTAGAGACAGGGTTTCACCATGTTGGCCAGGCTGGTCTCAAACTCCTGACTTCAGGTGATCCACCTGCCTCACCCTCCCAAAGTGCTGAGATTACAGGCATGAGCCACCGTGCCCAGCTTAGATTTCTGGCTCAGGTTTAACAAATAGAGTCTCATGGATACAGACTTATCCAATGATCATTCCTCTGACTCCTGGATGAATAAATGAAATGGAAATACTGAGGATCTGATAAAACCCTAACATTGATCTGTGACTTGTGGACAAGAACAATTACAGTAGGAAAAGATATTTTTATCACACTACAATACCCACTACAGAGCATCCATTGCAGAAGAGGGACTAAACAATTAGATGAACAGGATGATTCATCAAACAGATGTTAATTGGCATTTGTCCTTGATTACCCCAGCACTTGCACAATAGATTCATAAACAGATTATCCATGATGTCAAGGATGGAAGCTATCCATGACTTAGCTATTGACACTAAAAACATTCTCTTCAATATATCAGCAAAAGAGACCAATGCCGAGTCCCTGATATATTATGATCACTCAAGGAGACAAAAACTCTAGTTTGTGGCAAGTTGATTACATGGGACCCCTTTCATCCTAAAAAGGAAAGCACTTTTTCAGGATTAAAAAAGAAAAGGGGGTTGGCTCTTCCAGCCAGAGTGCCTTGGCATGCACTGTATCTGAGGGCTCACAGAATGTCTTATTTACAGGTACAGAATCCTGAATAATATCACGTTGGGCCACAGTACCTACCTAATAGCAAAAAATGTGCAGTAGTAGGCACATGACCAGATGATCCATTGGTCTTATCACATACTACACAATCCAGAAACTGCTGGCCTGACAGAGTGTTAAAATATAGTCTTAAAGGTACAGCTGAGGCATTATCTTAGATACGACCTCTTGTGAAGGTAGGGAATTGTCCTTCAGAATATAATATAAACCTTAAGGTAACAATCTTTGTATGGACCTGGGTCCCCAAACAGTAAACTACGTGAGTCCCAGAACCAATGGATGGAAGTAGAATTTCCCTGCTCACTATTATTCCCACTGACATATTTGAGAATGTGTGCTTCCCTTCTCTGCATCTTTAAGCTTTGAAAGTTTAAAGGCCCTAGTCTTCATAGAGGAGTGGCACTATCAAGTCACAAGAGCCCACTGAGTGTAAAATGTTGGTTGCCATTGAGTCTCTTTGACTCCTCACACTAGTAAACCAGTAGGAAAAAAAAAATTACCATTTTTGACAGGAATAATTGACCTTAATCATTATGAAGACTTAGGGTTGCTATTATGTAATAGAGCTAGAGTTTCGTTCTCAGCCTCAGTTTTTATTTCAGGTATTACATTTATTTCATCTAATATTTCCATTTGATTCTTTTTTATAGTTTCTATTTCTCTGCTGATATTTTCTGCTTTTTAATCTATTATAAGCATATTTTCCTGATAGCATTATTATAATAGCTACTGTAAAACCTTTGCCTGCTAATTTTAAAATCTGTTTTATCTCAGGGTCAGTCCCTATTAATTGTATTTTCTCTTGAGAATGGGTCCTATTTTTCTATGTTTTTCTATTTCTTCATATACAGAATTACTTTGGGTTGTTATCATGGAAATTGTGAATATATATTTTGGAGACTGGATTTTGTTATCTGCTCCAGAAAGTGTTGATATTTGGACTTTGTTTGTTTTGTTTTATCAGGTAGTTTATTGATTGGACAGAAACAAGAAACTCTGTCTCCCAAGCAGCAGCCCAAATATTAGATCTGCTTTTTGTTCTTGATGTTTTATTTTGTTTTGTTTTGTTCTTAACTGGGTAGTTTGGAGTCTTTCCCATATATGAGTGGTTCAGGGGCTATCCAGAGACTTTTAGAGTTTATATACAAATGTGCATGGAATTTGTGCATAGAATCTAGAATTCTCCCTCTCTGAACCCCTCCTTTCTGAGACTCCTCCTGTATTTCCAGCTATTGTGGTTGCCTCAAACTTGGTCCTTCTATTCTTTAGGCCAGAGATACTGCAGGTTTGTAAATGACAATTCTACATGCTCCGAATAGAATGGAAAGAGAACTATCTCCAATCGAGAAGCCATGAAAATGAAAAATACCTTTTATCCATACATTTTCTTTATCCAACTACTGACTGTCTCCAAAATCTTCTTTCACTTTGCCTCCAACGCCTTCGGGTAGTGTTGTTGTTGTTGTTGTTGTTGTTGTTGTTGTTGTTATTTTGTCTAGGGTACGCATCTGTTATCTATGCAAGTGTTACTGAATAGAAACTTACTTGGTCATACAGGAAGTGTATCACGCTGACTCCCAGAAGAAGTTTTAACTGTGAATAAACAATCGCAGCAACCATAACTGCATGGTAACCAGAGTAAATCACTCAAATGATTCTCGGGTTCACTCCACACAGCTATCAATTATATTGTGTCTTCTGAGTGCCTTGGCATGTACCATATCTGAGGGCTTACAGAATATCTTATTTACCAGCACAGAATGCTGAATAATATCAGGATACTAGAGCGAGTTTAAAATCGGTGTTAGAGGAGGGCAATTATGAGAATCTGTTTTGGTCTTGAGACCAACTATGGCAGTGGTGATTAAAGCTTGTCACATCAAGATGTCTCATCAGTTTTTCTGCAGAAATTGTGACCAGTCGGGTTTTTGAAAAATCTGTGAACTTAATGGAAAAGCAGTGCAAGGTAGACTGAAGCAGATGTTTCTGGGCTCCTGCCCAAATACCCTGAGATCCTAGCATCTCTGTGTATCTGTCCCTCAGCTTCTGCTATTCTGCTAAAGACTTGCATCTTTGATATTTTACAGAAGATTGGCTTTGAGTTACAGGAGCAACCTTGTTAGAAATGCCAAGTAATTTATGACCACCACCCACTTCCCACCCCTGCCTCTTAACCAATGAGTAACTGATGTGGGAGTAAAAAGGCCCACCTTCCTTAGTTCGAAATGCAAACTCTAAAGTATAATTTACATTCCAGAACTCCTGCAGAATCTAGCTGAGACTAGAACTTTACCTGACCCTGGGCACTTGGTGGGTTTTCCTGATCCATACCCTGCTTCCCCTGCTTCTTCATCATTTTCTTTTGGGAGTACTTACTTACAATTTACATACATTCAAATCCCTGCATCAAGGTCTGTTTCTGGGAGACCTTGACCTAAAGCACTTCATACTTAGTGTATAACTCCTCTAACAAGGAATGAGCACAGTCAAGTATTGAAGACTGAGAGAGGGCCTGAAACCTCATAGAATTTGCCCCTGCATCATGACGGTGCCACATGCCAGCATAATACCTCAAATGACAGGTAAGACTAGCCACATACCAACAGATACAGCAACCTGTCCACATCAGCAGATACAGAAATCTACCAACTGTGGCAGATTTCAGCAGTGGTCTGAAGTATAACTCAAAGGGGAAAAGCCCCTAACCAATGGCCTGCATTACTCCAGAAGCATCTCTTGTTCAAGACTTTTCCCCCATTCCCTGCAAAAAAGCTGCAGAAAAGAGATGGAGAAGAAACTCCAACAGTTGAGAATTTGCCGAAAAATGACTACATTTTAATCTACACAGTGCCTGAAATTTAAAAAAACAAACTTATATATAAATCTGAGTAGAAAAGACTTAGATCAGACTGAATATTCTGGAATACAAGAAAGAAGTTATTTATTCCATGAAGACTTAAGTCATCAAAGCCATGTTCAGTTATATAAAATGTATTTATATTTTTACTTTTTCACATCTATACTTAGTGTTTACGTTTTTAATCCATGTAAATTTCCATTCATGTAAAGTTTAAAATTTTTAAAGTAATTTCTACCACCTAATAGGAAGGCAAAAAATTTTACCCCATTAACAAAAAAAGAAAATAATGCTCAAGTGGTTAAGTAACTTGTGTGAGGTCACAAACAAACCAGTTAATGCAAAAGAAATACTCAAAACAAATTTTCTGACCCAATGAAGTCCAATTCAGCTTATCCTTGAAACTTGGAAGTGGTGTGAGACAATAATTGAAGGCTAGGGATGACAGTTAATTGATTCCTACACTTCCCTTATTTGTAGCCTGGTGCCCACAATGTATTAATTCACACTGCTTCCAGCAACCCTTGGGACCAAATATTATAATATTATCCGGATGGTTGTGGACATGTTCATGAAATGCGCTGCTTACTTCTTCAGAGGAATACTTTTCTCATCTAAAATACCAGAGAGCTCCAATCCTTCTGGATGTTCCAATCCAGTTTTTAACAAACTTTTCTGTGCATGAGAATTACCTCCAGAGGTTTTAAAAGACACGTGTATCTAGAACACATCCCATTCCAGAGGTTCAGAATTAGTGGATCAGAACGAGTCTTGGCATCTATATGTTTAACTTTCTCTTTGGATGACTCTCATGCACAACAATGTTTGAAAACTGCTGCTTCTACTTGACTTGTCTAGTCCTGAACTCTGGTGTCAAATTTTGCCTCTCTCTTCCTTGCCCTTGGCTTCTCCTTCTTTGACTCCCATGATCCCACCTCAGTTCATTACTGGATTTAATTCATTAACTCCCCAGTGAATCTTCCTTTTCAGCCTGAAGCTATATGTGAGTATGCTAAGCTCGTATAACTTCTCAGATGACTTAGATTAACAAATCAGACACTTGAATCTCTGTAGCATCCCAACCTGAAGGTATCTTGCTTTCTTATTCACTCTTAGGAGCAAAAATCGCTTGCTCCAAACTGAAATTGGGTAGGCTAAGACATGGAACCTTTAGTTCCTCTCAGCACACAATGATTCTGCCAGACCACCATTTTCAAATGAAATGGGTTATGCTACAAAGGTAGCCTTATGACCTAAAGCCTTGTGCGAATGATTTTTGATCATATCATTTACCGGCCAGCTCTTCACTAGAGATGGAAAAATCTTATATCTCAAATAATATTAAAAGCCCAATATTATGTGAAATCTAAAATTGCCCCATATACAGTTCAGTAATGTTCTCATGTAATTGTACGACTTCAAAGATAACTTAGGGTCACCTCAGGTTCTTTAGAATTTTATACAAGAAAGTCCAGTCTTCACCTTGTACTTTGTGGTACAAATGAGAATGAGTCACAGAAACACGTCTGTAGCTCTTTAGCTATAAATAGAGTTCAAAGGATTCTAAAAAAATGGTTGTCAATAACTAGGCCACTTGATTGACAGGCATTTATGACTTCCTGTTTTGCACTTAACATTTTGAACTTGTAATGACTCAAAAGATAAAGTATACACTTCTGGTCTAATTTATTTATTCACATTGCCTTGTATCAAAATGCTTGGTAGTGTCTTTTAAAAGAGGTAAATTTTATTCAGTGAAGTAATCTTTGTGACATATTAGACAGAAATGGTAAAGGAATGGCCTCTCATTCTGTTATCAAGATCTGCCTTTTGTTCTACATTTTCAGCATTCTGCTTCTTGTCTGAATCACTTGATAATATTAGCATCTAGGAGTTTTGAGACAGTATAATGTGAAACCATGCTCATCTTGGAAAATAAAGTAGACAGTTTACTCACTTTAATAGTTCATATCTGTTATGGCATAGCTTAGTGCCTGGATGTACTGCTAGGAGGCAGAGCTGAGAAGAAACAGAATGCTATGAACAGGAAGATCCCTACGTTTGAGTATTTATTTGTTTATTTACTGAGACCAAGTCTCGCTCTGTTACCCAGGCTGGGGTGCAGTGGCATGATCCCCGCTCACTGCAGCCTCTTCCCCTCAGGTTGAAGTGATTCTCCTGTCTCAGCCTACCGAGTGGCTGGGACTACAAGTGTGTACACCCATGCCAAGCTAATTTTTGTATTTTTTAGTACAGAAGGGGTTTCACCATATTGCCCAGGCTGGTCTTAAACTCCTGACTTTAAGTGATCCACCCATCTCAACCTCCCAAAGTGCTGGGATTACAGGCATGAGCCACTGCGCATGGCCTATATTTGAATATTTAAAGTCTGCTTCTGGCCGGGCGCAGTGGCTCACGCCTGTAATCCCAGCACTTTGGGAGGCCGAGGTGGGTGGATCACCTGGGGTTGGGAGTTTGAGACCAGCTTGACCAACATGGTGAAACCCCATTTCTACTAAAAATACAAAAATTAGCTGGGTATGGTGGTGAGCGCCTGTAATCCCAGCTACTCAGGAGGCTGAGGCAGGAGAATCACTTGAACCTAGGAAGCAGAGGTTGCAGTGACCCGAGATCACGCCACTGCACTCCAGCCTGGGTGACAAGAGCAAAAATACATCTCAAAGAAAAAAAAAAAAGAAGGAGAAGGAGAAAGAGAAGGAGAGGGAGGAGAAAGCATGGCAAATTCAGAGGAATTGATTCTACTGCCTCCTATCCCTGCCTCAACACCAGCTGTGGCTGTTACCCAGAGTATTATCTATGCAGCTAAAACCTCTGGATTGCCAGCTTTGCCCAGGAGGACAGGCAAGAAAGATTTTCATAAAGTTTCTTCTTCCTTCTGCAGGGAAAATAATCATATTCACCATTAACTTTTACAGTTGTCTTGCAACTATGTGTTATGGCACCCTGGTCTACAATAGTCTCAATTGTTTCCAAAGAGATTCCGTTTCACATTTTTTTTTATTCTAAAAAAGTCAGTGTGAATAAATGAGTATACAAATATATATACTTTAACTTTGAGTAAAATGTTCCATTTATAATGCCATTTTAGTACATAATGAAATGAGAAAAAAAAGTAGAATTTATAACTATAAAAACTAAGTGATAGGCCAGGCATAGTAGCTCACACCTGCAATCTGCACTTTAAGGGGCCAACGTGGGCAGATTACTTGAGCTCAGGAGTTCAAGACCAGCCTGGGCAACATCATGAAACTCCGTCTCTACAAAACACATGAAAAAATTTAGCTGGGCATGGTGGCACACACCCGTAGTCCCAGCAACTTCAGGGGCTAAGGTGGGAAGACTGCCTGAGCCCAGGAGTTCAAGGCTGCAGTGAGCTGTATCCAAGCCACTGTACTCCCTCCAGCCTGGGTGACAAAGTGAGATCCTATTTAAAAAAAAAAAAAAAAAAGAAAAAGAAAAAAAAAAAGAAAGAAAAAGAAAAAGAGAGAGAGAGAAAAAGAAAGAAAGAAAGAGAGAGAGAGAAAGGAAAGAAGGAAAGAAAGAAAAATACGTAAGTGATAAATACCACAAAAATCTGCATGATATGAAAAAATGCAATTATCAAGGAAAATTATAAGATTGTGGCTATTTTTGTTACAAAATATTTCAAATGTACAGATAATAGAACATTAATTTACTCACCATACAGATTTCACAGATGTTAATATTTTATCACATGATATTTTAATCTCTAGGTTTTTGATAAACCAAAATGCTTCAGATAAACTTAAATCCTCTTTTATCATTTCCTACACTCCTTGAAATAACTACTTTCTCAAGTTGAATATATATTCTAGTGCATATTTTTACTACAAATGTGTTTATCTAATAACCATATATAAACTGTCCTTTTATTCACATAGGTATCATATTGTAGTTAACTTTTTTCCTAAAACTGTTCTGTTTTTTTGTTTTGTTTGAGACAGAGTCTCGCTCTGTTGCCCAGGCTGGAGTGCCATGGCACGATCTCAGCTCACTGCAACCTCTGTCTCCCGGGATCCAGCGATTCTCCTGCCTCATCCTCCCAAGTAGCTGGGGGACTACAGGCGCGTGCCACCAAGCCCTGATAATTTTTTATATTTTTAGAGAGATGGGATTTCACTGTGTTAGCCAGGATGGTCTCGATCTCCTGACCTCGTGATCTGCCTGCCTTGGCCTCCCAAAGTGCTGGGATTACAGGCATAAGCCACTGCGCCTGGCCTCTAAAACTATTTTGAAATTAATTCATGTTGATAAAACTCACAATGTATTCTTCCATTTTTACATTCATGGACTTTGATCATTTCTAATTTTTCACCATTACATTCAATGTGGTTAAAAAAAAATCCATATATATTTTGTTTGGTTGGTTGGCTTTTGGGTTCATACAAAGGTCTTAAAAGTGGAATTGCTAACTCATTGCTGATACTCGGTCAACCTTAAAAGATATTACCAAATAGCTCTCTAAATTGTTACCGAATTTAATCTCATGGATAGAATACATGAGATTTTCTGTTCCTCTATATTCTTTCCAATCTTGTTAGTCAGTTTTTGACAATCTGATGGGTTAGATATATCTCACTGTAGTTTAAATTTTTATTTCTCTGACTGCTCACAAAGTTGAGCATCTTTACAAATGTTATTTCTTCTGTGAGCTGCCTGTTCATACTCTTTGCCCTTATTTCAATGGGTTGCTTCTACTTTGTGTAAATTATTTATCAATTTCAGGATCTATCTCTTTGCTCAGTTGTATGTTTTACAAATATTTTCTCCCAGTTTGAAGCTTGATTTAAAAAAAATTAGATGTGATCACATTATCAATGTTTTCCTGTATTATTTGCAAATTTTGTGACTTAAGAATCCCCTACTACCTCAATATCATAAAGAAGGTCTTCTATATTTTTTTCTAAGAAACTTATAGTCACATTTACATGTATATCTTTATTCCTTTTAGAATTTATTTTTGTGTATAGTACCAAGTAGGGGTCAAAATTCGTTTTATTTTTTTGTGTATAGATAACTAATTATCCCAGCACCATTTACTGAATACTCACTTCTTTTACCAATGCTTTCTGAAAGCGTCTCATGTATATAACATGCTTTTGTTATATGCTTGTTTCTGGGCTCTGTCTTCTATTTTCTTGATATGCCATTCTCTCCAAGACAACACAGATGATGACTTTTCTAAATAATCACTTAAAGGTTTTATAAGATGTTTTAGCCAAATTCCCCAGATAAAAATTTGGATCCCATCAGAATAACTTTTCATGGAATTTTCTTTATTGGCAGCATGTAGCAGAGGGACATATAGGGCTATCGACTCCAACAGTCTTGGGCTAGCTACAGCTGGCCAGAGGCTGTCAACAAGTGGTTAACTCACCGTACTTATCTGTAAAACTGAGAGAAAGAAAAATAGTCCCCTGTCTGCCTATAGTCTATTACTTTGCCTATTTCCTTCCCTTCACAGCCTTGTCATAATAAGCTATAATTATTTAGCTCATTTGTTTGTTTACCTATTTGTCTGTATACATACACAAGAATATACAAGTCTATTTACTATTATATTTCCAGCACTACTATAGTGCCTGATATATAAGATATATAACTCGTAAATATATGTTAAGTGACAAACATGAAGTAATGAATTACTAAATTTAAAGGAATATGTTATAATGAAAAAAGCAAAACAACTTAATAAATTTGCTACAAATGTACATGTTGCAATTCTGGAATTTGTTTCAAATATATTTGGAACCCTGTATTTTAAAGAGAAAGGAGTTATAAACTTTAAAACATTTTAAGAATACTGTAAACCTCATGATTATTTCTTACTAAGATGACTGATATAGACTCCACCTCCTAAAAATATTGAGAGGTGGGAAATTGCAACATGGGTTGCAATGGCCATGAAAAGTCACTGAGCAAACCCCTGAAGAATGGATAGGACACAGACAAGCAGAAAGAAGTTGTCAAGATGCTGTCAATAAATTATAGCAGCAGAAGAAAGGCTCTTATCTGGTAATGAATACAGAGTGGGTGAAATAAGAATTTAACCAATGGATCAGTAGATATGGAAAATATGTGAAGTAAAGTTATAGCATTTTACCCACTAAAACAATTCCCTTTTTGGCAACTTATTTAACAAAAAAGAGAAAGGCATTAATTTTGTGCTTAAGTTGTGTCTTTTTGATAAGCAAATTAGGTGATAGGTTAAAATTCTATATTTATATCAGAATAAAAACAACAACATTAAAACTTCCTTGACCTGCAATCTAAAAGAAACCAGCTCTTCTGTTGGATTTCCACTACTTCCTGCTTCCTGGTAGGATGTGCTCTGAGTATTCTAACAGTGCTACTGAAGTAAAGGGATAATTGGATTTTTCATATTATTTTAACATTGACTCTAAGTATCAAATTAAAATTCAATACTGACTTTCAGTGTCAAATTAAATTAGCTTAAATGGGCTGAATTTTATGAAACCAAAGATTTATTTCTAAGCATATGACCTAAACTGAGTTTGATTTTTACAAAGTCCATATTTTAATTCAAAACCTGGCTCTTTATCCATTGCCCAGATCAAAGTAAATTTTACTTTTGTTTAATATTAAGAATATTGTGGTATTTCATTAAAGTAAGAGGATGAAAATTATATAGTGAACTCTGTCACCTGATTAATTAGAGATTTGTCAATATCATTAGCATTTGCATTTTTGCTGAGTATAGAAATCTATCCACTTTTCAATTGGCCTTTCTTGGTTCTCTTTCTCTTTCATTAGTCTAGTGGTCCCTTGACTAATGTCTTCTGTTTGCACCAAAGCATTCATCTGGCTAAAGTTCAAGTTCTTAAAAAAAAACAATTATCGACAAAAACTTAATCTAAAGAAGACAAAGAAGCCTGACTTTTATTAAGTATGGTTAAGGATTTTTACTCTAGTAGGAAAAGTTAGCAGTCTCGTGATGTTAGAAAAAGGTAAAACTTTGAAAAAACTTTTTAATTTAACTCATCAAATGCTGCTAGAAAGCAATGAAAGGGACTTTTCTTAAGCAGGTAACCTAATCAGGCTAAAGTTCTCATCTCTACACATTGAAAATATTTTTATATCAGGCATATTTAAATAGAATTATCACGCAATCGATGTCAACTTCCCCATTATAGGAAATGAGATTGAACAAAAATAAAAGTAATTTTAGGTACTATATAAGTAAAGTTAGAGCAAACCTCAAACCAACACCTCAAGAAAGAACTTTCTGGAAGTAATTTTATTATCCTCAAATTGATAATACAATCAGTATGGTGACCTGACTGTAGAACTAAATGATTCTTAGTGACCTCCAGATTTTTACTGTAAGGATCTCTTGCCAAATATTTTTTTCTGATTTTCTTTTGTGTTCGTCAAATATATTACTAATTCTTTCTAAATAAGCGGAGCCCTTCCAACACTCATTCCATGTAAGGTGTAGTGCTAGAATTGTGAGAAGTGACATACCAATGGTTTGAAGGGGAAATGAGAAGAAAAGGAAAGGAAAATAATATTGCTAGAGACAATACCCTATTTGAAATGGAGATAAAATTTCCCTCATTGTTTCTTTTCATTGTTACCCTCTTATGAAAGCCATAGTAAGAACTGGAATTCATCTTTTGTGACTCTGAATTCAGTGTTCCCTTCCACTATACCAGAAAGCATTTGTAAGTCTGACCAGAGTTGTCCCTTGATTTTCTGTTAATGTATGTAGAGTAGCCAGAGTCAGAAAGTAGCTGAGAATACAACGCAAAGATTTTTGGATGAAAAAAGTTTGACATTATGTAATCTATAGTTACCTAGAGTGAAAATTTAAGCTACATTGGCTTAAATTATGGTGTGGGAGGAACTGTGCGATCTTTCTAAGCTTCAGATTTACTATCCTAATTAGTTTTCAATGCCTAAATCACAACAATTAAGGAAAATTTCAGGAAGTATACTGTATAAAATACCCATTTTAATTTGAATATCCAAACAAATGTATATAAAATACCTGTTCTATGAAAATACTTAAAATATTTCCAAAATTAGCTGAAGATGAACAGTTGACAGTTGTGTACTCTAAAACTTGCTCCTTTTAGCAATCTATAGTTTTTAGTCTCAAACTTTAAAGGAATATTCGGGGATAATCATCAAGTTACATGTAATGCCTTCAGTTGGGTAAGGTATTAATTAACACTGTGATTTCACATTTACTAAAATCATGTCATTTTTCCAACTTTTTTTGAAATTGGTATGGAATAAACATATGGCATGCTGATAAAGACTCACCGAAAACAACAGTAGCAACAAAAGTGTCCTGACTTGCAGCATTTGTCAATTTCCACAGTGTACAAATTCCCACCATGGATGAATTCAAGGTACCACCACAACATTACTAAAATTTTCATGGCATGTTTTTCCTATTTTGTAAGAGATGTGAGAACTATTATTTAAGAAATCTCTCCTAATCTGAGAAAAAGACACTAATGAGAGAGAACATCCCTCATCAAATGATAAAATGCATTAAATGTATTATAAAGATACATGAATTAAAAGATTGTGGCACTGGCCTAAACATAGACAGATGAATTAAAGAGACTAGATCAGGTTTCCCACATTATGTGCAATTGAAATGCCTTCCTTTCCCCACCCCAGGAAAAACACATGGGCAAATACTCATCAAAAATATGACTTTTTAATCCGTCTCCTGGAGATTTACAACCCATTTTAGTATATTAAAGAGTCTGAAAAGTATTACTCTAGAAATCCATTTATGGAGTCCCAAATTTTCCATACTTACATAATCATTCATTTTTTTCTGAAGATAATTTCTAAAATTATCTTCCCAAGAACACTACTTGGAACATGCTGGAATAGAGAATCTACTAATCCACCCAAGTGTGTATGGGAATACAGAATGTGAAAACCGTTGAGAGAAAACTTAATTAGCCAATAAGGCATAGTAGGAAGAATAGTGATACCAGGAAAACTGACTAACTGTATTTAAAAAAAATGTAAGAAAGCAACAGCAGCCAGTTTTCTAACATTTCTTATACCGAAATAAATTTCAGGCAAATCAAAATTTAAAACATAAAAACTAAAACTATGAAAGAAAAAAATTCAAAATACTGGCTAATATGACTGGGCACAGTGGCTCCCAACTGCAATCCCAGCACTTTGGGAGGCAGGTGGATCACCTGAGGTCAGGAGTTCAAGACCAGCCTGGCCAATATGATGAAACCCCATCTCTACTAAAATTTACAAAAATTACCTGGGAGTGACAACAGGTGCCTGTAATCCCAGCTACTTGGGAGACTGAGGCAGGAGAATCTCTTGGGCCCGGGAGGCGGAGGCTGCAGTTAGCCAAGATCAAGTCACTGCACTCCAGCCTGGGTGACAGAGCGAGACCCTGTCTCAAACAAACAAACAAAACTGATTGATATGTTTAAAATCTCGGGAAAAGAAAATCTTTCTTGGCCTAACACTAAAGAAATAAACTAAAGAAAGCTATAAATATCACCAGATAAAAATTAAAACTTCTCTACACCATAAATAAAGATAAAATATAAATTTTAAATGGCTAAAACTATTTGAAATACAAATGACATAGCAAGGGCTCTCACGTATCAATAGTGAGGCCCTTCCAATGTTCTTCAGTTCAAGTTACTCAGCATGCTAATGAACCATTGTATTAGTTTGCTTTCGCACTGCTGATAAGACAGATCTGAGACTAGGTAATTTATGAGGAAAAAGAGGTTTAATGGACTCATAGTTCTATGTGTCTGGGAAGGCCTCATAATCATGGTGGAAGGCGAAAGGCACGTTTCACATGGCAGCAGGCAAGAGAGAGAATGAGAATCAAGTGAAAAGAGTTTCCTTTTATAAAACTATCAGATATTATGAGACTTATTCACTACCATGAGAATAGTATAGGGGAAACCACCCCCATGATTCAGTTATTTCCTACTCGGTCCTTCCCATAATAATGAGAATTATGGGAGCTACAGTTCAAGATGAGATTTCGGTGGGGACATAGCAAAACCATATCAGCCATATTCTGCTTATCATGTTCTGAGCCCTGACACCATCTTGGTTGTACCTGTACTCATTTCAGAATTTAATTAACATTAACATTTCTTCTTTTATGAATTACATGGTATAGTCCAATGCCTGTTTTTCTATTTGTTTCCTTTTACTATTGATACATGAGAGCCCTTTCTTTGTCATTTGTATTTCAGATAGTTTTAGCCATTTAAAATTTATATTTTACCTATATTTATGCTGTAGAGAGTTTTAATTTTTATCTGGTGATATTTATAGATTTCTGAGTTTACTTCTTTAGTGTTAGGCCAAGAAAGATTTTTTTTTCCCAGGATTTTAAACATATCAATCAGTTTTTTTTTGTTTTGTTTTTGAGACAGGGTCTCACTCTGTTGCCCAGGCTGGAGTGCATTGACTTGATCTTGGCTCACTGCAGCCTCCTCCTCCCAGGTTCAAGTGATTCTCCTGCCTCAGTCTCCCAAGTAGCTGGAATTACAGGCACATGCCACCTCTTCTGGGGTCAGAAGTTTCTCTGACCTCTGCCTGCCTTACTGCCCCACTTTCTCTCCTGAAGCAAATCATAAGAACCAGAATTCCCTTCCTAAGGTGTGAAATAGAAAGTAGAACCTCTCTTATCCAAAGCAAGGCATAAAACCTAGTCCTACTTTCTCCTTTGTCCCTTGAAGACTCTCATTCCAGAGGGGTGCTGTCCTATAACCAGGAGGAAAAGATGCTACACAGAGAGACAAAAAAGAATCTGACCAGACAGGCATTGCTGGGTTTCCCCACTCAATCTATATATTTGGCAACTCTTGCATTGCTGTAAAGAAATACCTGAGACTGGATAATTTACAAAGCAAAAGTTTTAATTAGCTGATGGTTCTGCCAGCTGTACAAGAAACATAGTTCCAGCATCTGTTTCTGGGGAGGCCTCAGAAGGCTTTTACTCATGGCAGGAGGCAAAGTGGGAGGAGGCACATCACATGGCCAGAGCAGAAGCAAGAGAGAGAGAGAGAGACCAGATCTTGTGCAAACTCAGGCCAAGAGTCCACTATCCCCAAGGGGATGGCCCAAGCCATTCATGACGGATCCGCCCCTATGATCCAAGTATGTCCCACCAGGCCCCACCTCCAATATTGAGGATTACATTTCAGCACGAGATTTGGGTGGGGACAAATATCCAAACTATATCAGTTTATTACTATTAGATCATACCCTGTTGTTCAATCACATGTATGAATAGCTATTTATTCTTCATCAAACCTATGCATAGAAATAAACAATTTTCCCTGGGTCTTTAGGTCTTCATTTCTGAAGTTTCCTGTGTCACATATCACTTTGATTAAATCAGTTTGTTTCATCGTTGTACCTTTCGCCTGTTAACCTGTCTTTTGTAATAGGAGTGTTGGCCTTAACGCTTATGATGGGCAAGGTGCTTGACTCATGGAACCTCTTTGTAGTGAAAAGACAAAAAAATAAGCAAATGTATTTACAAAAGCCATCAGGGCACATAATGATCTGCAAGTAACAAGGTGACTGCTTTTACACTGGATGATCAAGGAGAGTGACCCTGAAGAATTGTCATTTAAGCTAAGATCTGAATGATAAAAAGGGATTCAGACAAGAAGTTAATAAATTAAAAAACTCTGATTTTATCCTAGATGTAATGGGATTCCACTGTAGAGATTTTTAAAATAATATAATTTCCATTTTAGAACCATCATTGCAGCTATTGCATTGAGACTATGTTACATGGGGGCAGGAGTAGGATAAGAGAAACCTTTCTGAAGGCTCTTGCTCTAGACTGTGTGAAATCTTGGACTAGGGTAGTAACACAAGGTATGGAGAAAAGAGAGGGGCATTTACATATAATATATGAGTAAAATTTATAGTGCTTGCTAATTAATTAGATATGGGGATGAGACCAAAAAATGATTTTTTTAAAAGCTCGATAATTTTTATTTGAGCAAGTGGGAGGAAGAGTGTGATATTGACTACACAGGAAAGACCCAGAGCTCATTGTGCGGTATGAGGTATTTATTAGTAAACAGTACTTCTGTTTTGACCTGTTATGTTTGACATGTCTATTTCATATCCAAGTAGGGATACTAACCAGGCAAATGCATATATTATGTTAGAGTTTCAGGAGAGGCCAGGTCTAGAGAAATGAATTTTAGAATCGCATAATTATTTAGAGCAAGAAACAAGAGCATGATTACCAACAAAGCAGGGCAAGTTGAACAGAGCTTATTCATAGGGCACACCAACATCAGAGATTGACCAAGGGAAGGGAAGACAAGAATCTGAGTCCTACCTGTGCAATCTTCCAACTCTATGACTTATTCAAATTAGCATCACCACTCCTCAATCTTGTCATTTTAAAATGGGGATAAATCATAATAAAAACTACCAAGGCTGGTTGGAGAATTAATGGGGATAATTCCAAGTAAAACACATAACAACATCCCCAACACACAGTAGGGTTCAACAGTTATCTGCCATTAGTTTATTTGCCAAAATAGTCATAGTTTTAATAGAAAAAAAAGTGGAAGCAGCCAAAATTATTTTTTAAGTAATAAAATAACTTTCAACAATCAGTGAAAACAAAACTATATGCAAGTTGAGGAAAAGAAAAGAACAGACAGAAATAATTCTAAGTTGGTATAAAATTAGTAGTTACATATAGAAAGCTATTCAAAGAAAGAAAATTAGATTGCAGGTTCTAACCAAAGATTTTTTTTTTTTTTAATTGTAAGGGAGTAAATCCAGAAACTTTCAAGTGAGAAAGAACATCAGAATGTAACTGGATGGTATCATAAAGGCTTCTAATCTTCAGGCAATTGAAATGTTAAAATCTGCCACAGAGCAGGCCTCTACATTAATTACTATACTTCCATGTAACATTTAGCCAATAGTAAGTGTTTGCCATGGAGTTCTAAAATTCAGAGAAGAGGGTTATTTTGCGATTTCTATTGAATTCTCCTTTTTAATTAAAGCAACTCCCCACTCATAACTTAATTTTTAATACTTTGTGGGTTATAGGAAATAAAGCACTGATTGCCTTAAATAAAGAAACAGATCTGACTACATTTTTATTATTTCATTATTTCACTGCAGGAAGAAAAAGTACTCATAAATAAATACATTTTTTTCCAAATCTACATGTCTCAAGGCAACTAAAAACATCAGGACTTGGGATATTCTAAATGTTCTTAATGAAGCAAGTATAATCAATTGCTTTTTGAAGCAATATTTCAACAAAATAATGATAAGATGGAGTTGAATTCTCTTGCTTCTTTGCTTTGTCTAAATCTCTGAGAAAAACATTGTTTTTTCTCCCTTCATTCACGAATAAAATAATATCCCCCAGGGCAGGCACGGTGGCTCACGCCTGTAATCCCAGCACTTTGGGAGGCCAAGTCAAGAGACTGAGACCATCCTGGCCAACCTGGTGAAACCCTATCTCTCCTAAAAATACAAACATTAGCTGGGCATGGTGGCACTCTTCTGTGATCTCAGCTACACAGGAGGCTGGGGCAGGAGAATCACTTGAACCCGAGAGGCGGAGGTTGTGGTGAGCGGAGATCGCAGCACTGCACTACATCCTCACAACAGAGTGAGACTCCGTCTCAAAAAAAGAAACAAACAAAAATCTCCCACCACCAAGAGTGACATAGAATTGAAGAAAAGACAAAAAACCCTGTATCTATGTATTCACTTATGTGCAGCTGCTGAACTCTCCAAACAACAGCTGGGCAATTATGACTATCACCCTTGTATTCTAGAACACAGTCTGAAAATCATTTGTATTTAAGTTAAAGCTTCAGTGCTTCTGCTGTGTGTCAATTTTCTCTTCCCTTCAGCATCCCTTCCCCCTTTTTCTCCCCACCTGACCCACTGCTTCCCTATTTCTCAATACAAAATTTTATCAAAGCTGTTCAGCATATTTTTCCTGTAGGGGAAACAATGCTAAAGTTTATTGCCTGTACAGTTATTTTAGCAACTTAGAAATACCTATCAGCTCAGAATTTTCTATCACAAGTAAATTTTGAAGGCAGTTAATTCAAATCTTAATGTGTTTCTGAAAATATTGGTGATTCAATTCTCAGCCTGTATTTTCAAGCTTCTTCCATACATATTTCTTATAAATATTAAAGTAAGGGACATAGGATTTTGAATTTCACATCATTGCAGATAACCAGGGAAATTGCAAACTGCTTCAAGAATTATTTGGAAACTCTATATGATGATCTATGAATTTATTCATATGCATTTTATACTCCTCTCATTTGAAAGAAATTTTTAGTCTGTACCATTCTATCCTTTGATCTTGAAGTTACATTCTAACAGATTAAAAGGGATAGACCCCTTCTTTCATGTTCACCTTTCTTATCGTTATACTCCATCAAAATGAGAATGCCATAAAAAGCTCCATACTCTAGTCAAAGCATAGAAAGCTTTGTGTCTGGGGTTCATCAAATGTGGTGATTGACTCCTAGCACAGTGATAGTCTCACTCTCCTCCTGGCACTGACCAGTCATGTCATTCATTTATCCCTGTTTCCAAATACTTTTCCATTTCTTCTCAGCAGCAAAAGGAGAGGAGAGGAGAGGGGAGAGGAGAGGAGAGGAGAGGAGAGGAGGGGAAGGGAGGGGAAGGGAGGGGAGGGAAGGGGAGGGAAGGGGAGGGGAGGGGAGGGGAGGGAAGGGGAGGGAAGGGGAGGGGAACAGAGGGAAAAAGGAAAGACATAGGCCATGCTTTTTTATAGAATGAATAAAGAGAAAGAATAAAGAAGTTACAGACATTTATCGGAATACCACATATCATTGAATCTTTATAACAACTATATGGCCTCCTTATTTCCATGTTACATATCCAGAGTTCAGGAAATTGATTGCCAGAGGGTCTGTACAATATACCAAAGGTCACATATTCGGAAAGTAGGAAACTGAAGGAAGAGGCCTTAAGGTCATATCTGACAGATTCCAAAACCCAAACATTTTCAGTTTGTCTTCCTTGGGATGTTTTCATTTGCAAATGGAACAGTAGAGAATTCTCTCTTATTTGCCCAACTGTATTAGGTCATGCCTTTGCATGTTTGGATGACATTGCTACCCACCAGGAGAGCTGCAAACAGCATTAATTTGGGGTAACATTGATCAAAAAATGTCACAGAAGTTTGTCTGGCACTGTCTCCTCAACATTCTCCATCCCACTCCAAGAGTCTAAGGGAATTACAGTGGCAAGAACTACTAAGAGTCAGCCATTGGTGAGAGCTGAGGGGGAATGAAAGAGTTGAACTAGAGTCAAAATAAGTGTGCAGTGGTAAAATCCTGCAGACACAGTGTGAACTGTGCATGAGTACCCATTGAGAAAGCAAGTGCTTGAATTACTGCCACAGTGAGGGCATCAATAGTGGTCAACTGGCCTCAGCCAAAGAGCTTGGGAAGACAGTTTTGAAGCCAAGATAGGTAAAATGACATGTGTTCTTTGATCTAATCCTGTCTCCCCCCTCGCAGACTGGATTAATAGAAATGTAGACCATTCTTGATTATTTGAAAGCCCAAACTTGTGGAGGGTGAAGGTATGATTGAAGTTTTCAACTGAACTGCACTGACGTTGTGATAGCTGAAAATGATCACAGAGTATTGAAAACTCCCACAAATGTTAAGGAGACGGAAAGAAAGATTAACTATCACAGTTGGAAATAGGCAATGGAGAAAAAATTAAACCTCATATTTGTATCCATGAAACTTCTGCTTCTACAGGAAATTATTATATTATTATTTGAATCCTCAGAACTAACCAGTGAAGTGGATATAATGTTTCTGCCACTTTTCAGGCTGGGTAGTTAACATCCAGAGAGGTAGAAGAATTTGCCAAATTAACAGTTAGTAAGTGACAGAACCCTGGCCCTAGAATCTGCTGCAAACAATTATTCTATGCTACTCTAAAAGAGGTTAACAACACACACCCCCAAACAGTTTTCCAGTTTGAATTGTGTTTAGATTAACTGTGCTCAATTTATACTCTTATACAATGATCAGAGAAGATATCTACAAAGAAATTTTTATCTTCCTGGAAAATATGTGTGATGTAAAAAAGAAGAAATACATAATATCACACATATTATCACATAATGTGAATATAACATACCCTCACACAAATGAATTCACAGAACTATATCATCTTCTCAACATTTTTGACAGTGGCAGGTAGGGCAGGAGATACGAGTTATCAGTGACTTTTTCCGGCTTTTTTATACTATGTTTTATAATTTCCCTAAATTAATTTTGCATAATTCTATAATTGTAAAAATTAAGAGATCTGGGAAAAAGCCTATTCTGCTAGTCTGCCGTACATTTCTGTGCATATTGTATAAGAAGTGTCATAATGTATTTGTTTAGCTTATTTTGAGATTGGCCCAAGTACCTAAAACGTTTTAAAGCTTAGATGTTTATAAAACAAGTAATTTAATCCAGTAAGAAAGATTTTTAAAAGTGTCTGAGTATTTTTCAATTGTTTGAGATTTAAAACTTCCATTTCACCTCTTAAAACCTAATGCCACTTTCTGACATCGTCATGATGCCAACTTCTTATGTATGTTTATCTTAATCAGTTATTTCAATTATTCATATGATTTTCAGTAAATATTCTTACTCTATAGAGTTCTGTGAGAGTTAAAGGAGGTGTAAATTCTATCAGCAGCTTTTTCTAAAGTGACAAAACATGAAAGCCAAACTTACAAAATCCCCAATACTACAAGATAGAATTGTAGCCTTCAGTTGAGCATGAAGTGAACACACATTTCACATTTCACATACTGAATTACACGAAATCCATTCACACATGTCACAACCACACAGTAAAATTACTGGGGCCTCTTGCAGCTGTCTGGAAGCCACTGAAAAGTGATTACAAGTCAGAAAGCAGTGAGAGGCACTGAAAGTCCTTTTGTTTTAATGCCACATTCCTTTCCAGGGTCCCTCAGATTCGTTCTCCGTTATGCAGTATGTTTGATAAAGATTCTCCTGCATGTAATACCCCTCTGAGGTAAGAAAAGGAATACAGTAAGAACCATTTGTACAATCGTCTTATTGCAAATTCCCCATGCAATTCTGCTGACAGGACAGAACATCTGGCAAAATCATTTTAATTAGACCAAATCTATCCTGCAAAGCATGCTTCAGGAAGGCAGCAGACCTTGAGATCCATGGGTGTTCAGACAGCACTAGGAAGGGGAGTGCTCAAGCAAAGTATTCTGAGAATAGAGAGAATTGAAACACACCTGGCTTCAAACTCCTGGGCTCAAGTGATCCTCCTGCCTCAGCACCCTGAGTAGCTGGGACTACAGGCGTGGGCCTCTGTTCCCTACTTTCCCTGAGCATTTTTGAAGGATTTGACATCACAGTATTAATGGATAGAGAAGGTTCTAAAAATTATCAAATTATATACAACGGAGGTAATAGTATTATTATATACTGTGGCCTCCCCTGTCCTGGATCCTGTATGAAACAGTAACTAGAGGTTAACTTTAAGCTTGCGCCAAGAAGTAGTTTTATTAAAACAGTAGTTGTCTGAAATATGCTTCTTCGGGGAATTTTCTCTCCATGACCCGTGCTCCATTTCCTTTGACCTCTATGCAGTCTTTTCTCCTTCCAGTTTTATGGTCTCATTAATGACACTATTTATTTATTTTTCCTTCTCCTAAGGAATTCCTAATTTAATTATATGACTTTCTGCATAACCTTTGTATTTAAAGATGGGAAGTATAAAGGCTAGCTACAGAAATTTGCTGTGCTATATTTAAATTAATCCAATATAATTTAGTCTTAGGGAACTCAGTTACTAACAGATAACACATCATATATTTTCTCTTCTCTCTAGTGTATAGCTTTTGTTAAATTTCAGGTTGGAAAAATGATTCACGAAAACAAAATTCAGAGAATAATGCTTATTTAGAGGAGACATGAGAAAGATTTGGGGAACAGAATATATTAAATAAGAGAAAAGAGTAAAGTAGCTCATAGTTTGTGAGTAGAGAAAATGAGGGCATTGTGAAACCCTTATTCTACAAAGTGTGAAAGCAAATGCTACCTCATCCTACATATGATTAAGGGTGAGAATTAATTGAATTAAAATTTTGTACAGTATACTGGAATTTCGAGGAAAAATGGGAAGCAGCTCACAGGATGAAAAGTTGATGGTAAAATTGTTACAACAGGACATGTTAAGTGTATATGACTATATTTTTCAGACACTAAAACTCTAGTATTGCAAACCAAGTAATAAAAATTAATGTGTATGCATCTTACAGTCTTCAACAGTTCAATAGCCTGTCATAAGAAAGACAAAGAAAAGCTGGTTTGCCCACTATGATGACAACTTTTTCTAGATGATTAAAGAAACAAATACCCGCTAAACATAAAACATTTCTGAGAACAGCTGGCTAACTTTATAGCTCTCTGTAACTCACATCTTTTAACACCAAGATTTAGTGTCTGAAGACTTATAAAAAATGATGAATAGGCAAAATATACAACAGAGAACACGGCCTAGTCTTGTAGCAGATCAGGCCATTCATCCATAAAGCACTTTATGATCCATGTAAACAATTTAGGCTCATCCAGGATCTTAGAGTTTAGCTAAATGCAACTAACTGAAATCTCTGACTCTCCAGTACTCTGGCTCTGGAACTTTAAAGGTTCAGTATAAGGTCTGGGTAGTATTTTAACCTTAACATTAAATCTTAAATTATTACCTGTTGAACATTCTCATCCTCTACCTATTTCCTAGTTTCTTGAAATTCTTTGTTTTCTAGCCATCTTTTCACCAAAGAAGTAAGCCAAATTAAAGGTTTTCATTTCTACTTGTCCCTGTAAAAGTAATTGCGAGATGCGGTTATATTAAATTTCTTGATGGATGACTTCTGAAATGTTTGTGTGCTCATTCCCCTGATTTTAGAACCAATTACTCCCCCCACACATTTTTTTCTTTTTTTCTGTAGGACAGACAACTTGACATAGATTCTGCATAAGGGGGACATTCTATATCCCATGATCTACTAGCCCAATGTTTATCTACATTCTATATCCCATGATCTACCACCCCAATGTTTATCTACACTTTTTAAGAATTTCAACATTTTAAGAATTTCAACATTGAAAGTCCCAGAGGAAAAAAAAATGTTATTATCTAGCGTTAAAAACTCCATAACCAAGCAAGGCAGGAATATCAATGGCAAAAGATGGCTTAGCATTTAGTTTATGAAGGATTAGCTGATTTTCACATAAAGAGATATTTTTTAATGTTCACCTGAAAAATAAGATGCTGAGGAAAGAGTAAGGTGAGTGACGACAGAGTTACTGCCTGGACACTGGAAAGTATGGGAATAGAAATTCAAGTGCAAAATACCTCCAGACCACCCACCACCCACTCCATCCACCAAGAATAAAGCAGCCTCTGAGGAGGGCACAAAGCCCATGGACAGCCAGGAGCTAAGAAGAGAAGTCTGTTGCAATGACCCAGACTTGAACTTAGAGGAGATAAAAGGAGAGCTGTGATAACTACATTCAATCACTGCAACTCCAGAGAACATTAGTTAACAGAAAGCATCATCAACATCAGGTTTCCTGAAGAGTTTTTATAACCATGTCCCTATAAACATAGGATGATCTTCAGACTGAATGTTGGTCTCTGGCTGGTTAGCTGGTTAATGCCACATGGTTGTATAAACTGAACAAAGAGACAAAAATGGATGAAGGAAAAGATGGAAAGAGAGTCTAACTGTGAAAGGAAAGTATGAAAAAAGAGTGAGAATACAAGAAATAGGAGAGAAATAAGGATGAAAGATGGAATATGATACAGTCTGGGTAGAAAAAATTGAAAACTTTTTCATAAAATAAAGTAAGTTAAGAAAAAATGTCTTTAGTTAGCTGTAAATATTAATATAATTGAGTCTCAAACATTTAATGAAAAAATATCTAAAAATGATCTCTCTTATTTTCACCTGTTCTCATTCCTATTTTATGCTCTCAGTCTGCAGTTCTACTAGTTCTACTGGTTGGGAAATTTCACAATTTTTATTTATATTTCTTTAATGTCTTAACAAGAAACACAGTAGAAAATCAAGCTTTTTTTTTTTTACCCAAAAGTATGTTCAAGATGAAAGTACATGCATTTCCTAATGCAACAAGAACCCCATATACATTTGAAAGGAATTGCTTTAGAGCTTGTTGGTTTTCTTAGGCAAAAACAGAAGGAGGACATAGCATGGTGGTGTTATTTTCCATAAGCTTAGCAGGTTTTAACTGATGGTTTCAACTGTCTGCATCACCAGAAGTGGTGTGAGCAGCTCGGAGCTCAGGGGCTCAGTGGTGTGTCCTGTGACCTAAAAAATTAAGTGACTGACTGTCATCAGCTGTCGACTTTCCAGACTTAAATGCTGTCAACGGAAGACATGGCTGAAACTCATACAACCGAACCTCCCTGAGCCGCTTGTTAAAGTCCAAATTCTTGGTGCCATTCAAGAATTAATGGCTCTGAATCTAGAGTGAAGGAAAATTTTACTTTCTAGCAAAGGTGATTCTAAATTCAGGCTTGTTTAAGAACCACTGCAAAAAGGAGCAATTATTAGACTACAAATCACATATGATTTTGGTTTTCCATTTTGAGTGACATATGACAAAAAAAGAAATATTATGTATGCCGTGGGACCTGTTGCAACAGACTTATAAAACTTACACTAAGAGATGTTTTAAAATTGTGTATCAGTCATTTGATCACCTTCAAGAAATTTATACAGAAGCCAAATAATATCCTACGGGAAGAAGCAGACTTGAGAAAAAACCAACACTGACTGCTTATTGAGGGAACCAAGAACCAAATGTTCACTCTAGCCACCTGTGAACAATTCGTGTTTGACATGTGACACAGAAAGTGGCTAGCACCTCTGTAGATTTATGGTGATAGAGATCGTAATTAATTTCCTTAGTGTTTAGTCCAATCGAAGTTAAATTCTCAATTATTACTTTATGACCTTTGACACAGAAGCTAGTTGAATGCTATTAATAGAAAATGCTTCCTTTGGTGGTGTAATATGCAGACATAGGAGATGAAGGACTTAAGAAATAAGAGGTGCTTTTATTGTGGTGTCTCATATGGCATAAAAAAATAAAAAATAGCTCTCCCTCTCCCTCTCCCTCTCTGCCTCCCCACGGTCTCCCTCTCTTTCCACAGTCTCCCTCTCATGCGGAGCCGAAGCTGGACTGTACTGCTGCCATCTCGGCTCACTGCAACCTCCCTGCCTGATTCTCCTGCCTCAGCCTGCCGAGTGCCTGCGATTGCAGGCAGGCGCCGCCACGCCTGACTGGTTTTGGTGGAAACGGGGTTTCGCTGTGTTAGCCGGGCCGGTCTCCAGCCCCTAACCGTGAGTGATCCGCCAGCCTCGGCCTCCCGAGGTGCCGGGATTGCAGACGGAGTCTCGTTCACTCAGTGCTCAATAGTGCCCAGGCTGGAGTGCAGTGGCGTGATCTTGCCTCGCTACAACCTCCACCTCCCAGCCGCCTGCCTTGGCCTCCCAAAGTGCCGAGATTGCAGCCTCTGCCCGGCCGCCACCCCGTCTGGGAAGTGAGGAGTGTCTCTGCCTGGCCGCCCATCGTCTGGGATGTGAGGAGCCCCTCTGCCTGGCTGCCCAGTCTGGAAAGTAAGGAGCGTCTCCGCTCGGCCGCCATCCCATCTAGGAAGTGAGGAGCGCCTCTTCCCCACCGCCATCACATCTAGGAAGTGAGGAGCGTCTCTGCCCGGCCGCCCATCGTCTGAGATGTGGGGAGCGCCTCTGCCCCGCCGCCCCATCTGGGATGTGAGGAGCGCCTCTGCCCGGCCACGACCCCGTCTGGGAGGTGAGGAGCGTCTCTGCCCAGCCGCCCCGTCTGAGAAGTGAGGAGACCCTCTGCCTGGCAACCACCCCGTCTGAGAAGTGAGGAGCCCCTCCGCCCGGCAGCCACCCCATCTGGGAAGTGAGGAGCGTCTCCGCCCGGCAGCCACCCCGTCCGGGAGGGAGGTGGGGGGGTCAGCCCCCCGCCCGGCCAGCCGCCCCGTCCGGGAGGGAGGTGGGGGGGTCAGCCCTCCGCCTGGCCAGCCGCCCCGTCTGGGAGGTGAAGGGCGCCTCTGCCCAGCTGCCCCTACTGGGAAGTGAGGAGCCCCTCTGCCCGGCCAGCCGCCCCGTCCAGGAGGGAGGTGGGGGGGGTCAGCCCCCACGCCCGGCCAACCGCCCCGTCCAGGAGGGAGGTGGGGGGGTCAGCCCCCCGCCCGGCCAGCCGCCCCATCCGGGAGGGAGGTGGGGGGGTCAGCCCCCTGCCCGGCCAGCCGCCCCGTCTGGGAGGTGAGGGGCGCCTCTGCCCGGCTGCCCCTACTGGGAAGTGAGGAGCCCCTCTGCCCGGCCAGCCGCCCCGTCCGGGAGGGAGGTGGGGGGGGTCAGCCCCCAGCCCAGACAGGCGCCCCGTCCGGGAGGGGGGTGGGGGCTCAGCCCCCCGCCCGGCCAGCCGCCCCGTCCGGGAGGTGAGGGGT
The DNA here is from genome assembly GCF_029289425.2 of Pan paniscus. Classification (NCBI taxonomy): domain Eukaryota; kingdom Metazoa; phylum Chordata; class Mammalia; order Primates; family Hominidae; genus Pan; species Pan paniscus. Next base: position 112,390,955 of record NC_073253.2, on the reverse strand, counting down.
GCCTCTGCCCCGCCGCCCCTACTGGGAAGTGAGGAGCCCCTCTGCCCGGCCAGCCGCCCCATCCAGGAGGGAGGTGGGGGGGTCAGCCCCCCGCCTGGCCAGCCGCCCCGTCTGGGAGGTGGGGGGCCCCTCTGCCTGGCCGCCCCTACTGGGAAGTGAAGAGCCCCTCTGCCCGGCCACCACCCCGTCTGGGAGGTGTGCCCAACAGCTCATTGAGAACGGGCCAGGATGACAATGGCGGCTTTGTGGAGTAGAAAGGCGGGAAAGGTGGGGAAAAGATTGAGAAATCGGATGGTTGCTGTGTCTGTGTAGAAGGAAGTAGACATGGGAGACTTTTCATTTTGTTCTGTACTAAGAAAAATTCTTCTGCCTTGGGATCCTGTTGATCTGTGACCTTACCCCCAACCCTGTGCTCTCTGAAACATGTGCTGTGTCCACTCAGGGTTAAATGGATTAAGGGCGGTGCAAGATGTGCTTTGTTAAACAGACGCTTGAAGGCAGCATGCTCGTTAAGAGTCATCACCACTCCCTAATCTCAAGTAACCAGGGACACAAACACTGCGGAAGGCCGCAGGGTCCTCTGCCTAGGAAAACCAGAGACCTTTGTTCACTTGTTTATCTGCTGACCTTCCCTCCACTATTGTCCCATGACCCTGCCAAATCCCCCTTTGTGAGAAACACCCAAGAATTATCAATAAAAAAATAAATTAAAAAAAAAATCCTGGATAATCTAAGAATTGATTAAATGTTTTCTAAATTCTTCCAAAGCTACCAGCTACTCTGTAAAGCTTTTTAGATTGGCACCACAGGAGCTAACTGGCTTAACTCTTTTTAAAGTTCATCACTTGTAATTAATAGACTAAAAGACTGGGAACGTAAAGATTTTCAGGTCTGAAGTTTATAATCCCTTGGATTTTAAATGTGCTTGACTTCTATCGTCTCCTTCCCTATAAACACCACATTCACACAGAAATGGAAGATAATTTGCCACTCATATTGATTAGCTCTGAATCCCAGTATATAGTTGAGATTTTTTATCCTTAGATATTTTCAGCCTCTTTGTCCCAGAGTTTGTTAATTCCTACGAAGCACTACCATCACCCTCTTCAACAAAATATTAATTCTTATCTGTTTTGCTGTGGTCTCTGAGGACAATAAAGATTGACTAAGGCCCTCTATTTTAATAGTCTCATAAAACATTTGCTACAGTTGACACTGTCATAGTGACTGAGAGTCTTAGGTACAAAGATTTCTCTACATTTTTACAATATAAATAATCTTATGATATACATTCACATTTTATTAGAAAATAAAATGTAAGGCTAAGTAGCAATTTTTAAAACACAGACAATCTAACATAAATATCAGGTAAAATGTAATACATTAATATTAATATATGTAAACTAATTTTAGGTTACCCTTTAAATAATAAATAAAATATAATATTAAAATAATAAATATAAGAAGGGCATGTGCTTATTGAGCATGTGCTATGTGCAAACACTACTTTACTTTATATCTATCGACTTATTGTATACTAAATTTGTAACAAAAACACGTGTTTAGACAGGCTAAGGAATTTGCCCAAAGTTATTATGCTGCTTGGTAGTGAAATTCAAATTTAGTTCTGCTTCACTATAAAACATATCTTCTTAATATTATACAAACACCTCGCTTCCTCAACTTTGAATGATTTTGGTAAACATATATTACTGTGTTAGAATGATGTTTACCAAGGATTAATGTTGGCTTGTATCCATCTGTGGGTAAAGGGAAAAGATCCTGTATTAGTGGTCAGAAGACCTACCTTGCTCATGTCATTTATTCTGTTTTATGACCTGAAAGTCACTTGAGGCCTCTCAGCTTTAGATTCCTCTTATAAGATGATGAGAGTGGTCAAGGGGTGGTATTATCTAGCCTCACTTGCCTTATCTATGACGCTGCTGTGGAGGTTGTCGAATGTCCATCCAAAGACATGTCCATCCAAATGCAAACTAACTTGTTATAACCACCATTATTCCACATGGCAAAACAAGCTTAGTTGCTGACTTAATATTTCACAGAAGAAGAGACAGACCTAAGTGAACCACCCCTAGAAATCTGAATGTTCTCATGGCATAGAATGATGTCTGATGCCAGAGAAACTAGCATGCAAGAAATTTTTACACTGAGAAGAAACCACCCAAAACATTTTTGAGATTTAAGACTTTTGGATTATTTAGTTCTAGAACACAAAACATTAAAAAAATACAATTTTCATTTATTATTGGGAATAAAAATTAAACATTTCTCATTCTGTTTGCAAAATTTTGCGTATATCGCGACAGATCCACTCAGCCAAGTTTGCATTCTGGTACTATGTAATTGACGTGTCCTGTGTCTATTTTAAAATTGTGTTTTGATTATTGCTATATAAAATGTAGCCCTGGCTACCACGTTGACCATAAATCACACTCTCTGCACACACACACATACACACCCTAATCTGACATCAAATACATCCTTGAAATCTGGCGGGTTGGATTTGTTATCAAAAATGTCTTCAAGGGATGAGACTGGCATTTTTTATCAGAGCTATTAGGTTTAAGCTATTTACCAGCAAATATCCCCAAAAAAGCAACTTTTCAGATTTTATATAAAAGAAAATATCTACTTTGGCTTGTCTGTGACAAGTTACCAGTCAGTATGATTACATGCTCAGAAAGAACATAGCTAAAGAATCTCCAATATCATCCCTGCTATTGTCAGGAAACATCTTTACTTTGTCCTTGCTATTGTCAAGAATCTCCAATATCAAAATTTTTAAAGTTCCCAGATCCTTTTACATGCTACTGGTAGGAGTGTAAACTTTTAAACTCCTTTTGGAAAAACGATTGACAGTATGTGTTAGGAGCTTTTAAAAAATATTAATTCCCTTTGACCTGTTGATAAAAGACCATGAGATCCACGGAGAAAAAAGAGCTTTATTTTCTATAAAAAAACAATCCATTGATTGAGGAGGCACAACTTCCAATATAAGTGAAAGTGTGCTTTCCCGAGAACAAAGGCTTAAATAGGAAAAGCTCCCAATCAGGTCTGTTTATGTAAATAAAGGACTCAAATTTGTTTCATTCTGATTGGTCAAAATAGCCAAGCCCTGATTGGGTGGTTTCCAAGCCCCAAACCAGAAGAATCTGTCAGATGTTTATTTCAAATGGCACTGGGGTGAGATGGGGGGGTCTTCACCACAGTTAATCTTGGCAGCTACAACAGGAACTGTTTTGGCTTGTTGTAGGAAGGGAGATCCTGTGATACGTTTACAATATCTTTCCAAGAACACAGTGTGTGACCGGTCCCTCACTTAGCCATGGCCTCCTGATTCTGTTTTAACTTTGAGCACCTCATTTAGCCATGGGGAGTCCATTTTGTCTGTTGGCCAGGGACATATCTTAATAGACCAAGTAATGACCCTTCTCAAAAATTAGCTTACGAAAATAATCTACAGTATAAGAAAAAAGCTAAAAAAGAAAGGAAAGGGAGAAAAGGAGGAAAAGACGGAGAAAGAAGGTTATATTGGTCACAGTCAAACGGCTTAGGTGGTTTGGGGGTTGTTTTGCATTATTTACAATATAAGAACTGAAAAAAACCTAATCACAGGAGGAGATAACTATGTAATCTACGGCACAGAAACTCAGAAGACTTACTAGGCAATCACTAAAATATCTTTATAAAAAATTTATTATAATATGAAGAAATATTTTCTGTAATATTAAATTTCAAAAACTAGATGCCAAATTAAATCAAATAGGAAGAATCTATCCATAAAATAGGAGTTAGAAAAGCATAGTTAGTTTTCATTACTTTTATGGGTTAGCTGGAGTGATTTTTTTTCTAGTTCTCTTGATTTTTCAAATAATCCATAATAATGATGAATTGCTTGATTAACAATTGTGTATGCAGATTAACACTTAATTTTTTTTATAAATGCTAGAAAATTTTCAATTTCTAAATGTAGGCTACCTACTTATATCACCTTTACAGGTTTAAGAAAAAAAATAGATTTTTTTCCTAATTTTAATTCTGAAATGTACATGTTGTCTAAAACAGTGAAGTTTATTTCTTCTAATAATAATAATATGTCTTCAGTAAAGAATAAATGAAAATACAGAAAAGTAGAAGAAAGAAGAAAAAAAAATCAATGGTACCCACAGTGAGAGATAGCTATTTTTGATATATTAACGTATCCTTCTGTTTTTTTAATCTGTGCACTTTTCCTTTTACTTGTTTTACATAGTTATAGTATAGATGGAATTTTATATTTTGTGTTTTTCTCTATGAAATTATTTTTAAAGTTACCTAAAATCAGTAACACAATAGACACGTAATCTAAAATTAACATAATTCCTGGAACTGAAATAGACAAAAATACCAAGAAAAGAACTTAAGTATGCTGAATCCAATGAAAGTTGCTCCCTGAAGAATATGAAATTACTAATAAGTGGAGGATAATCTTATAGAACACGTTTCTGACACACAGTCAAGTATTTCATGTCTTAACAAAGTCAACAAATTCACAAGAAAACAAATAATGACACCATAAGAAGACTGGAATATGTTTCTACTGTCTAAGGAATCCTCAGTGGACAGTTCTGGGCCTGGTATTTTTCTTATATCCACTTTAACCCACGTTTGTGGTGTGGATATGAAAGCATGTTGTAAGAAGTAAACCCAAAAAAAAAAAAAAGGAGAAGAGGAGGAAGAGGAAGAGAGGAGGCGAAAGAAGAAAAAGAAGAAGGGAAGGAAGAGAGGGAAGGGGAAAAGAAAAGGAAGCAAATAAGTTGGTTTTCTAAATGGTGCAACAGAACAAACTTAGTTTTCTGTAACAACGCTTGCTGAGTGAGTTTCAAATTCTGCTAGACACAATAATCACCTGGAAAACTTGTTAAGATACAGATCCCTGAGCCTTGTCACCAACAATGAATGCTCAGTTGTCGTGAGGTAAGCCCAAAAATCATTTTTTACAAGCACTTGGGTTGGTATCCAAGGTAGTCCATTGGTACTCTGAAATTAATTAAACAAATTGAAGTCAATCCCTTCACACCCAACTAAATTAGAGTCCAGAGACCAAGGTGGGGGGGGGGGGACACACACACACACACACACACACTCAGATCACACACACACACACTCAGATCACAAATGCCCACTTCAAGAATGATTTTGAGACTAATTTTACTAGTACCTGCTGCTGCTCGCCAACCCTGGCATAATGTCTCAAATGCCAATGAGATTTCTTTCAAAACAACTCATCTAACTTTTCTCTTTCCCTGTAAAATCTTTACCTTCTCCTTTGTTCTTCAGACATACCAAAAGCCACCACAGTCTGTGCATATGTCCCAAATTGCAATTCTAATTTTTGTATATTTCCAAATGAAACATTTTGCTTGGAGATTTGCCTTTATATTTTTATTTGATATTGACATTATGAAGACTGGTTTTTGAAAAATACTCACTTAAGATTGAAGAATAATTTCTTTTCAAATAAAATGTATCTTCTAAGGATATAAAGCATGTTTAAGAGGGGGATAACCAGTCTAATCAAAGTATCTAAAATGAAAATTGAGGAAGAAGAAAAATATCTAAATGAAATTTTTAGCTAAGGTAGCATAAACAATGGCAGACGTTAACCAGGAGAAGGAGGAGGAAGAAGAGAAGGAAAAGAAGGAGAAAGGGTTGATAAGTCTAGAAATTATAATAAGAATGCAAGATAGAGAACCAGAATAATTGTTACAGCTTCACATACGTACATGCTTGCTTCTCAGAGAGTATGGGTAATAAGCTCAGGACACTTAAACTTTTAACATGTTAATAATAACTATACGTACCACTCAGATATGTTTTGAGAGGCTTGGGGCACATAATTAGAATATGGCCCCAACATTTCACACAGTATACAAACAATAAATACTTGGTAGAAAAAGTGAAACACTGGTATTGTGCGTCATCTGTCTGTCTGTCTATCTATCTGTCTATTGGTCAGTATCTCTGAGAGATAAAAATATGGATGAATGAAGCCAGAGACAAAGAAAAAGGCAGGGACAGTGGAAGGAAAAGAAAGAGAGAGATGGAGAGATAGAGCCAGAAAGAGAGAGAGAGAGCCTCCGTGCACAAAAATAATTAATCATCAACAGTAATATAGTCAGGAAAATATAAATGACCCTATGTGACTCAAGAGATGTTAGAAAAACTTCAGTATAGCAACATATATAGGCAAAACTGAAAGGTTCATCTAAAATTGTATTCTTAATATGTTAATCACAGCTACCTCTGTTGGCATTAATTGATTTGAGAGTAAGAGGTGATTGTAATAAAGTGATTTTCATACTTTAATTTGTATAATTTACAATGGTAATATATTTATTTCATTGGTTCTGTAGTAACAAAAAATCAAGTAATAATATGATAGTACAGATAAGAGCATGTAAATCACTCTTGATCTCTCAGCCCAATATAAATGAACCCAATAAACATTTTGGTGCCTTTCCCTTTTTTAAGTATATCATTTGATGTAATTTTCATTCATTAGATGTCACCACATTATTTATACATTTTCATAAATTTTTTAATGCCTGCATACCATTATATCATATATATATGCTCAATAATTAACATATCTCTTATTCATTTTGAGATTTTATAAATTATTAACTTTCTTTTCCAACAATTTGCTCTTTTACAAGGTTGAGGAAATCACCAGTGTAAATTGTACTGTGGACTTAATTCTAGCTAAAATGAAAAAATAATGCAAAGGAAATGAAAAAATGACCATAATATCTTAGAATTTAAAACAGTGATGAGACAGTACTAGATGCAATATGACTTGTGTTAAGGTTTTATAAGAATTAACATTAAAATCAAAAAGTTATTAATATAAGCCCAGTTCCACAGATCCTGAAAGGAAGCATGACTTAGTAGAGACAGAAAGTTGAACAAAATAAAAATAATGTCAATTTAATCACAAATATCCACCAAAAAAGCAATTTGATAATAGAGCAAATATTCTAAAAAATGTTTTTGTTTTTGTTTTGTTTGGCTTGGTTTGGTTCCGTGTGATGGATGGTTATGGATGGTATAGGAAGAAATGAATCTACCCTAGAATAAATAAATACAAGAGTAGCACAAATCTTAAGACTAGTGTCAAGAAAGTCAAAGACAAATAGAAAAAAAAGTCTCTTACACTAAAGTGAGGGATAATTAACAGAAATTTTCTTATCTACATGTTAAGAGGCTGCACATAAAAAGAAAGGTTTGGCCCATTGCTTGGGGCAGATGGTTAAATACTAACAAAAAGCAGAATTATTTTTTTCCAGACAGGCTGTCAAGGGAATAATTGTTGCAACGGAAAGCGTAGAACAGACATGGTTAAAAGGAAATTGGAGCCCAAGATACGGAAAATGATAAGGGGTAAACACCCAATCTTTTAATGAGGTTGAGTCTCTAGACCCATACAAATTACTTCTTAGGATATGGAGAAAACTTTGAAATGTGTTTGCTATTCTATTTCTGGTTATCTTTGGGGAATCAAGTGAAAGAGTCAAGTAACACTTGGGCAAGTGTTACATAGTTCAAAGGAAAGATTTCTGGTATACAAACTGGCTTAATATAGAATCCTTACAAAGTTCTAGAATTATTCTTGAGCATTTAGAAAAACATGTGGTTAGGGGATTCTATATGTATACTAAAAATAAAAAAAAATGAGGTTGGAAAAAATAAGGTTACTATACTGGCATAAAAAAACAATGTTCTAGATACAGCAGAATATATTTTAAAATGGGGATCTGATAATATCTCCAACAATATTCTTGCTTACAGGGTGAGGGAACACGGCTAAGATGAAAGAAGAATTGGTCATATCTTCAACTTTACTCAAGAAGCCCACATATAGCAAAGCCTCTAATTATGTGCCACATGATTCTATTATTAATCATATCTTCATCAACATTTATATTAAATGGCATAAAAAGAACCTTGGAAAGCAAGTTTATCAACTTCATAGGTGACAAAAATCCTGGTAGAATACCTAATTAATTTACTTATCAAAGACTAATTTAAAAAGATCAACAGGCTGGAATAATGGGACTATATTTTTCAAAGGAAATCTAATATGCATAGAATCTTATACTGGGTTAATAAAACCTAATTAATACATGAAAGACAAAGTTAGAGAAACTTCATTTAAGAGCAGTTAGGGTATAAAATAATCAGAGGAATTAGTTGACCATTCATTCACCATCTAAACAAGTCAAAGAAGTATTAGGAGGCCAATTTTAGTGACAACACGATCTGTACTCTCTAGTCCAGTTTTATCAGCAATTAAGTTGATATTTTTATTCCTGGTTTATACCTGTATCAATGTCTTGATTGAATCAGAAATCATCAGGGGTGGGAGGGAAGGCTGGGCAGGGGAGGGTAGGCATTTTGATGAAACCCAAACAAATGGTTTATATACATAATTACAATTTTCCTCTTATGATTCTCATTTTACAGATGAGTAACGTGAGGATTATAGAGTTCACATACCTAATGGAGTCAACCCATAAGTAAAAGGAGAATTTGAACCTGAATCTGATGGACTCTAACACCCCATAACTGTACGTCTTCTCCAACCCTCCTGGATGAGAGGGTTAAGGGCCTTCTCATACCTGGTAGAACTTGTTTCAAGAGAAACACTGGCTAAGAAAAGGCTGGCCAAAGAAAGCAGGGAGGGGTGGGGCAAGGGCAATTGGCATTTGAGAACTATGAATAGGAGTAATGGCAAAAGAAAGTGAAAAAGCTGACTCTGAAAGAAGGAGGCACAGAAAGGACAAGGAAACTGACATTCATTATTTCAAGTGATGGAAGAGAGATTAAATGTATTCAGTGTATACATGGAAAGCTGACTTCTGCTGGAGAATGAACAAAAATTAGGGGAGGCAGATTTTCACAAATATTTCAATGAACATAACAACACTGTTTAAAAAAATATCCAGCTTTTTTGAATTCCTATCTCAAACAGTGGCTAGACTGTCAACTTTTGTGAATCTACAGAAGAAACAACTGTCCTGAATTTATTAATTCATTTATTAGAATTGAATTAAATTCATCTAATAGATGAATTGATGAAGGGGGAGTCACATTCTTCTAAGTACTGGAGACGAGAGCAAGAGACGAAAGACATTTATAAAATAAGAACAAGTTATAATTATTTATAAAGTAAAAAATACAGTGTTGAACAAGAGACAAGTCTCTTCTCTCATGAAGATTCCACTCTGGAAAGGGAAGAAAGTAAACAAGCAAACAAATAATGAATAAGTTAATTTGTGATATTGATAAATGCTATAAAACGATGATGTGATTGATAAAGTATAATCAAAGGTGGGAGAATATTTTAGATAGTTTTTCAAGAAAGGCTTCTCTGAGATGACAGTTGACAACTAAGTTGAGTACTTAATGACAAAACACAGCCACTAAATCTATGAAAAAAGAATTTCAGTCAGAGCAACACCAAGGACAAAGGCCCTTAGGTTTGAGTGAGCTTGTTGTATAGAATGAAATTTATGATGGATAAAGAATTAAGAGCTTTAACTGAGAGGATAAGGGCATGTCTACTCTAACATTACTGATTTTAAAATAAGTCACTTCCTATTTTTTAAAAAATAGATGCAGCAGAATTCACTGTTACAGATGTAAAATGTTCAACATCAACTGTCAATGGAAGAGTAATGCATTTTGTGTCAAGTTTTTTAATTATTATTTTAATTGACAAAAATTGTATATATTTATGGAGTATAATATGATATCTTTAAATATGTATATATTGTGGAATAGCTATTTAATAAATCACATGAATTAATATATGCATTACCTCACATACTTACCTTTTTTTTCGTGGTAAGAACACTCAAAATCTACTCTCTTACCAGTTTTCAAGAATACAATGCATTGTTATTAACTATCGTCCCCATAATATCCAGTGGATCTCTTCAACTTATTACTCCTGCCTAACTAAAATTTTTATCCTTTGACCAATATCTCCACAAACCCCCCTCCTTCCACTCAGATCTCAATCTTTTGGTAGCAACCATTCTACTCTCTGCCTCTAGGAGTTGAACTTTTTAGATTCCAAATGTAAGTAAGATCATGTGGCATTTTTCTTTCCGGTATAGCAAGTTTTTAAGGTCTACTGAGAAATAGTTTGTCACTTATAAACCAAGAGAGAGTATTAGCCTCACCCTTCCAATGATTTTCCTTAAGTAAGAGAAAATCCAATATGCATGAATTGATTATGATGATAAACATTTTGTCCAAAATTTATTTTCAAAACAGATGGAAACAGTGTTTGATTACTGTTCCCAGCCTAGGCTCATTCACTGGGGGAACACAATACAGATAATCGGGAACCCTCAGTTCTTGTTCTCACTCGTCACAAGGTGTGATGTTAATCAGGTTGCAATGTCTCAGAGCCCCAAGTTTCTTTGTTTGTAAAAAAAAAAAAAGAAGATTATAACATCTATCTAACAAACCTGACATAAGTGAAGAACATAATGTAGACAATGATACAAAGATGATCTGAAAATGTTTTGTTATTAGACCAGACAGATATCTTAATACAAACTTTAGCATATGCTTTATTGAATGAAAAATAAATCTTTGCAATTTTCTACAATTTGTAGAGGCTTCGAAGCCCCAAGCATTCTTCTAACAAAGAAGAAACAGAGCCTAAAGCAAATTGGAACATAAGTGAAATATTGAAAAGAAAGGAGTAGTGAATGACAGTTGTCTACAGGAATAAGAGAGAGAAGTGGAGCTGAGGGACAATACAGTGGCAAAGAAACTGTAATTTAGAACTTTGTAAAATGTGAGCAAGGACTGCACCACAGCAATAGATCTCTTAACAACTTTTCAATGTTTACTAAAAGGCAAAAATGATCCAGATACAGTACACTTTGGGTATAACTCTGCCAAAGTTTCCTTTTTGTCTGTAGAGACAGAAAATTTATGAATTTCTATAGTTTACCACATGTTTATTCCTTACCAAAATGATAACATATAATACTGCAGATAGAGACTGGGACCCTTTTTGTCTCACTAAGAAAAAAAAAAAGAAAAAGCCTGGGCAAAACGGCAAGACAACATTGCTACAAAAAATTAGCTAGACATGGTGGCATGCACTTGTGGTCCCAGCTACTTGGGAGGCTGAAGCAGGGGAATCGCTTGAGCCCAGGAGTTTGAGGCTGCTGTGAGCTATGATGGTGTTGCTGCACTCTACCTTGGGCAACAAGAAAGACCCTGTCTTAAAAATGAAAAACTGAAAAAGGTTTATTTCAGAAAGAACAGAATGGCTATGTAGTTTATGAAGATATTTTATCATCTTCCAGGCTCTACATGTACAGAAAAGTAAAAATTATAACTTGAGAAATGCCAGGAGACAGACAAATGCATAAACAAATAAAAGATCCATACTTTAGAGGGTAACAGAGACTTAAGAAAGTTAAAGGCAAACAAGACTTGCAAATGCAATGAGTTCCCAAAGGCTGGTTAGTGAAGACTTATGACCTACTTTAGGTAGCTCATGTTTATCTTATACTAAAGTCTTCACACACTACATGCCCCCTAAACATGTATCTTAAAGTTTAGGTGGGAAATTAGTGCAGAAAATACTTCTCTACCACAAATTTTCTATCCCCCCCTCACCCTCATTACCCCTGCCCATATGAAATTGCCTTAAATTCTGTCATTTATGTGTCTTTCCTTGGCTCAAACTTTATATACTTTTAAAAATATATAAATAGGACAAATAGCATCTTCTGGATGTTCTGCCCTGTGAAATTTTTGTGAAATGAATGAAAACAAGATAGAGGGCAGTTTTGGGAGGGGGTTGGAGGAAAGTTCAGGTACTCACGGGAGACTAGTGTCGAGAGTATATGCAGCCAGTACCAGGGCTCCACAAAAAGTGAGTCTGAGTAAAGCTGCATTTAGCATTCTTTACGAGCTTTATGAGGTTCTTGGACATGACAGTGAGGCAGCAAAAAGAAAGGATACTGTAAGGAGGTTTAGGTATGTCAAAGCATAACTTCTTCAATGTCATAATTATTCTCCAGGCAGGATCACAATAGCCTCATACCATAAAGAAATAAATAATTACAAAATTGGTATAAAATTCTCATCATCCAATGTTGACAACAGATATAAAAAAATTGAATTTGAATAAAGAGAAAATTAAACAATGGGTGATAAATCAAGTATCTTTAAAAGTAAGAAAAACTTATTCTATATGCTACCTCATTAATTTATAAGTTATGATTTAGGAGCCAGAGGAGAGAGTATCAGTGCAGTTTTTTTTTCTTCTGTTCTAAGCTAATTTTTGAAAATTATTACAGTTGACCCTTGAACGACGCAGGAGTTAGAGCCGCCAACCCCGCACACACCCAAAAATCTGAGTATAACTTTTGATTCCACCAAACGAAACCACTAATAGTCTACTGTTGACCAGAAGCCTCACCAATAACATAAACAGTCAATTAACACATATTTTGTATGTTATATGTATTATGTATACTGTATTACTACTATAACCTAGAGAAAAGAAAATGTTATTAAGGAAGTCACGAGAAAGAGTAAATATATTTACTATTCATTAGTTGAAACTGAAGCATCATAAAGGTCTTCATCCTTATTGTCTTCACATTGAGTAGGCTGATGAGGAGGAAGAAGAGCTGGTCTTGCTGACTAAGGTGTGACAGAGGTAGGAGAGGTGGAGGAGGTGAAGGAAGAGGCAGAAGAGGTGGGCACACTCAGCGTAACTTTCATTGAAACATAATTGTATATAAGTGAACCTACACAGTTCATATCCATATTGTTTGAGGGTCAGCTGTACTTTTAAAATAAAAGGAGAGGAGAAAAAGTAAGAGTAAACAAAATGTCAAGTTGGGGGTGGGTGGGTAGAGACGGGGAGGCCCTGGGAAGAGGGTAACTAAATGTAAGGTTAGAAGCAGTGGCCTCAGTGGGGAGAGGAGACGTGTGCAGAAACCAGTGGAGAGAGCTGTTTCACAGATTAAATGCAGGCGCCAAGGATGACAGTGATTCTAGCAACTTCCATGGTAGCATTCCAAACTTCTCCCTGAATATCTGTGCTTTTCCCTACTCCTACCTTCATTTACTGGCTTTCAGGCCTTTTTTTCTATGCAACAGAATGTGGGTTCACAATAGTGAAGGGATGAGAAAGGATTAACATAGACCAAATATTGACAAATTAAACAGCAAAATAATTAACCTTGAAAATCTAAGTGGGGTGAAGGTGAGGTTTGGGAGGGCAGCCTGGGATTCCCAGTAGGGCTCTTGAAGCCTGTGAGCATTATTGTTTCATAAAAGAGATTCAAGCATGAGTGGGAAGATTAGACTCCCAAGTCTACAGTTCTATGAAGAGTTTGATAAGCATGTTTTTAAGTGAATTTCCAGCTTTCTCAGACTAATTTCTTAAAACTAATTACCTCATTCTTAATTTAAATATGCAAATTCATTTTCTGTAAATCTTAAAATGTACATGTGTATAAAAATGTCTTTTCATCCCCAGATATAGCTATGGGAAACAAGTTGCTGAATTTTTTATATAATCCTGATCATATTTTAGAAACTGAAAGTTGTATTAAATAATGATGTTTCTATTACTTTATACATTATCAGCATGACATTTCATGTTTCTAATCTCATTTTCCCAGCCCACTGTAACAAACAAGACTTTTTAAAAAAATAATAAACCATGGTATATTCCTTTATCGACTTATTAAAAAAATACTCTTTACTCAATTCAAATAGGGAAACAAGCTTCTAATGGCACCCATTTGCACTGTTGCTAATGACAACTACCAAACTTTTAAGGACATATAGGATTACTGTATATTTAAACAAACTTAATATGCTCCAGAGAATTTCTAAAGTATTTCTGTGTTTGGCGATCTCTACTACTTCCACACCATATATTTATATTCTCTTTTTATTTTTTATTTATTTTTCCTTTCTCAAGTTGTTTTCCCCTAGCATTTTTATATTAGGACATCTCTGTTAGCTATAAACTTTTAGAAGTTTATTTTTAACCCTTGCATTTGTACTCTATTGCATTTATAGAACAGAAATCTGTCCCATATAACAAACCCCTTCTTTTAATTTCCAAGCTGGCATTTCAGACTGTGACCAGTTGGACAGAAACTTCATTCAGTCACTGACAGTTCATTCTGGCCAGATGAGTGCAGCTGGGGGATTAGAATTTTTCAGGCATTGAGTATTTTTTATTGGAGAAAGATTTGTGGTGCTCAAAAACAGTCTAATTTATTCCATATATTCTTACAAGGTCATAAACAATCTTAGAATTACCTAATCAGTATATTGTTCTTACTACATAGGAAAAATTTCATAGGAAGAAACAAATAATTTTTTTAACTTGGGAAATAATATTCACAGTGATTTACGTATGCTGTATTTTTTGGAGACACACAACTTTTACTCTGAGATAACTGTTTTATGACAAGCCCAATATGCTTTATCTGGCTAGAATTCACATAACTTCAATAATTATTTATACTGAAACTAATCAATGAAAACACACAGTATATGCAGTAGAAAGTAATCATGTTTCCACTCTCAATATCCTTGTGAGAAATAATTAGATAGTCACTGATAATCCAGTAATTCTGATTGCAGCTTCTACTGAGTGCTATGAAAGCTTAGAAGATAATCCAACTTGGGATATGTGGAGTGGGAGGGCAGGGGACCACCTCCTGAAGTATCTTTTGAACTGAGCACTAAAGAGGGAATAGGTTTTATTAAGGTAAAGAAAATGAGGAAAGAATATTCCAGAAAGAAAGAATAGCTGGAACAAAACACAGAGTTTGGAAACAGCATAGTGTTTACAGGGAACAATCAGTTGGTCAGAATTTCTGGAATTTAGAGTTGTGAGTAGAAATTCCAGGCAGGCAATGGAATGAAGGCATGAGCAATGGTCTAGTAGCAAAGGGCCAAGAATGTCATGCTAAGGAGTTGAAATCTTACTCTGTAGCTTAAGGGAAATCATAGTACATACAGACATGCATTTTGAATAGATTATACCAATGAGAAAGGCAAATCTTAATGAAGTAAAATTGCTGCCAAAGATAATGGTGTGTAGGATATTGTAAAGAGCAGGTGTAAGATGATGGAGATCTATGTAAGGTAGGGGTAGTGAGCATGAACACAAGAGGAGAGCCAGGTGAAGGGACCCTTTCTTCTGCTCTCTGAAGTTTCCATGATTGAGTCTGCTGAAATAAATTCACAATAGACAGATTAACGGGAGAAAAGGCATAAAAACTTAGTGTCTGCACGGGGACATCACCGTGAGTACCCAATAACCCAATGAGATTCAAAAGCTAATAGAGCCTTCTTCCCAGGGGAGAGGGAAGTGGAGGGCTGCAGGCACTTTTAGAAGAAGAGCAAATGATTTTTAGGGGAGATGAATGGGCAGGAGTAACAGACAATGGCCTCAGAAAAAGATCCTCTGGGCTCTTTTGATGGTGTCAACTCTAGTCTTCTTTCTTAGAATTAATCTTCCTTATTGGATGAGATTATGGGAGGTGGAGGGAGCTTAAGATAACTGCATTCCTTCTGGAGAAATTTCCCTTAGTCAGATGAGGGAACTTTAGAGAAAGCCTCTCCCTGTGCTTTGGGAAAGACAGAGAGTGAGAGATAGGAGGATGGGAGAAAGTCAGAGACACCTTGGCACTAAGGCTACTTCTTTAGTTCAAAGTGCTCAGCATGTCAAGGCACCACACTTTGCAGTATCATTTTTTTCTGAGCCCCAACAAGAGCATAGTTAATACATATTTAGAAGACCAAAATAGATAAATAAATTAAAAGTCCACATAATTGTATAGACTGATTTTATAGCAAAGCACAGAGGTTTGGGGTTTTTATATTCTCCTTAGTTGATACCACTGCCATTGCTATCAACTAAGAAAAATATGATGAAGGAGAAGGAAAAGGAGAGGAAGAAGAGGAAGAGGAAGAAGAAGGAGGGGGAAGGGAGGGGGAGGAGAAGGAGGAGAAGGAGAAGGAGAGGAAGAGTAAGAAAAGAAAAGAAGGAGGAGGAGGAGAAGAGGAAGTTGTTGAAGAAGTTTCCCTTTGAAACTCCCACTTTAAGGAGAGAGTGGGCAAATTGTTACTGGAACAGCTACCTCCTGTAAAGTAAGATCTGGAACATTTTCCTTTGCAATTTAGTGATTTGGAGGTCACTGGGTATCTTTGCGGTTGGGTTTGAGGCACTTTCATTGTAGTACAATGGATAAATAGAAGTAGAGAAAAACAAACAATAGAAACTCATTTTTAAAATACATGTAATATATAAAATACATATTCTCTAGCCAGAGAATATATAATCAGAGAATTCTACTCCCATCCTATCCTTTCCTTGAAGGGACACACTTTTTTTTTTTTTTTTTTTTTTTTTTTTGAATGGGAGGAATGGGGAAAGTTCACAGGATCAGGGGAAAGAGTCTGTAGAGGAAAACACTGATGAGAGAGAGAAACCAGGGAATATTTAAGAACCAATGGGAAGAAAGGCAATCAATTCAAGAGCTAATGTAGAGGAATTTGCCTTCCACAGGAGAAAACTGCAGGAAAGGAAGGACTGATATGTGGCTGCATTTATTGGATTAACCTATTTGAATTTAGTTTGCAACTGTTGCTATGCAAATTCAGATGAATCACAACCACAAATCTTTATTTTACTGTTTCCCTGCTCTCAAGTGCTTAAGCATAGACAGGTGAAACAGCAAGGTAAAACTGTGCTAACAGGGTAGCATTGCACAAGTAAGGTAAAATTACTAACTTAAATATAGCATTAAGATAAAGCAGTCTTGTAATAAATATTAGGTACCTACTATATTACAAGCATAGTGATAAGCATTTTACAAGCATTAAGTGACTGTCTTCATTTATTATTCACAATAATCAATTTAATTTAGCCCTATTATTATTTCCATACCACAGATGAGGCAACTGAGTCACAGAAAATGACTTGCCCAATGTCCCCCAGCCAGTGAAAGCTTTATAACATCTCTATCATATCACCGTCTAAGGCTCACCAATCCCTTCACTCTCAACATGCAACCTCTCCATGTAGATAACAGGTGTGAACTCTTTAAAAGTGTTGACTTTCCCTCCTTGGGATGTACCTATATATGCATTTACCATCGTCTCCTTTGATCCAAAGTTGGCCTCCCATCTACTTACTGACCCAATAACATGAGGAATAATGGAAGCCAACTTGGTCTAGTGGTCATAGCAGCTTCCAATGACTTACGAAGTACTGTTGGGGCTCAGAAACTGATACCTCAAAATATGGCTCTTTGACATGCTGAACTAAGGAAGCAGTCTCATGATTTCCCTGACCCTCCCCCAAACCCTTCTCTCTCTCAGTCCTCCCAAAGCACAGAATGAGGCCATTCTCTGAAGTTCCCTTACCTACCTAGAAATCAGAACCCCAGAGAAGAACACAAGTGTCTTCCTCCCTTTCCTGAAATTTCATTAACCAGAGAAGATTAAAACTTTATATCACAGAAGAAGAAACAAAAAATAAAACAAACAAACAAACAACAACAAAGAACACCTAGAACCCAGGAGAAATTTGTCCCAAACTATTGTCAGTCCTCAGTTCCCATTGAATTCCCAAAGAGAATCATTTACAAACCACTGTCTGCTCTTTGGGCCCATTCATTTACAGACCCTCCACTTCTGTTTTCCCAATGAAAAAGGTATTAACTGTCAAACATGTCTTTTTTTTTTTTAGCTTTTATATTTTATATGACTTCCATATGCATGTGTGCACATAAGTTTGTTATGCTTTTCTCTTTTAAACCTTTTTGTTATAGGGGTGTCAGCCATGACTCTTTATGATTGGGAGGAATGGGAGCACCCTCTTTCCACTCCTACAGTTTTCACAATGAAAAAAGACTCAGATACGATTGAAAAGAATAAAGAGCTGTGAAGCCTATACCATGTAAAATATGAGGAGCTCAGATAAAAGGAGAAAAATATATGTTGACACATTATCTAAACATTATCTAAACGTTAGGAAACAGGAACTAATGTCTTTAGTGCATCTTGGGTAGCCACGTCTAGAGAGGAAAAATCAGTTTAGTGACTAAAATCAAACTTTACTTTTACAATCTTTCACTGAGGTGAAAAATAGTGAATTAAATAATTTTGTTTTGAAATCCACATATTCTGTTGCCAGTTAATGAAATATTATTTGATGAGAGGACTTTTCCTATAAAATAGTAAGAAAATTTATGGCTTTAATTTCACAAACAGAGCAGATCATTTCATTGATTTTTAAAATCTCTGACAGTATTTTTTTCTCTACTTTTACTGTTTTTTTCTCTTTGAATTGCTGATGGGTTGATCTAATTACAAAGAGGTCAGTTTCAGCATTTGGCCATATATGTACATATATATAATCATACAACAAAGTTTCTTCAGCTATAAAGTAAGATAATAATATATAGGTTCACACCATGAAAAATGTATAGAATTAGAACTCTGAATATTAGCTGGGGATAATGATAAAGAGGAATACCATATTTAAAATGAGTCATTCAAGTAATGCTATACAGGATGAGCTTCACAGAGACGTTACTTAACAGAGAAAGAAGAGAAATGGACCCAGGCATAGGAAACACTGTTCTGTTTCAGAACCTCTGAACATGTATTTTAAAAGAAAAATCTTCACCAGCAGTATATTTCTGTATTTGTATTCACCATTATTGTTGGAACATTCTTTTTTTCTTCATTTAGCTGGTTAACCTGACCCTGATGAATTTCTAGTGAGTCTATTTTAAGAGGCCTCTGTCAAAACCTCTTTCCTCCCATATCCACAGTAAGTAAAAGACAATTTTATGTCAACAATACAGGGTGTTAAATGTTTCATTTGGTTCTGAAGGACTCCATAACATCTCCTCCTCAGCCTTAATTTGAAAGGGTAGATTATTTTCCTGCTTTAACTTGAGCCTTCCCTGATAAGAAGAAATTAAAAAAAAAAAAAAAGGAACTCTCAAGGTCTCTTGATTCATGTAAATGTAAGTATTCACTCAAGTTGAAGAGTTTGGCGTTCCCAGCATCTTGAATAATTTTCCAGGGCACATTGTGCCTCTATCACTATTAGTTGATTAATACAATATGCCTTTACATGTAGCCTTTTTATTCATTCTCTAAATTTAAAAAGGGGAACAACTATGTATTTTCAAGCTGTTGAAGCTTCCTTCCTCTTCCATGTTCACCAATATTTTGAAAGTCACAATTCTATGGAAGCACTTTTAAGAGTAGACTTTAATAATTTATTAGGTAGCTTTTGGAAGTTAAACTTAATTCAAGTACCTAATCCTTTTGTTTGTCATTGGGAGAGGGTAGTTCTGACAAACTGAATAATTGTAATCCCTTTTCAGATGAAGTCAACCTAAAACTTTCCCAGTGATGGAATTTTGTAAGTTAAACTATGTCATTCCAATAAAAGTCTTGTCTATCAATTTCAAAAAATAGAAACCATTCATTTATTATAATTCACTATATTAACTGTGTACACCTATCTGATACAATCTTATGTACATCTCAGGACAGGATCATACTTATGTATCTGTGGGAAATAATCCTTCTTCGACTTAGATGCTGCATTAGCCTGATATTATCAGATTTTAGACACGATAACACTTAGTTTAGAGTCATGTATATATTTTTGCACTGCATGTATATTACATAATATTGAGATTACATAATAATGAGATTATGTAATAATTATTACATAATAATGAGATTATGTAATAATTATTACATAATAATGAGATTATGTAATAATTATTACATAATAATGAGATTATGTAATAATTATTATTACATAATAATGAGATTATGTAATAATTATTATTACATAATAATGAGATTATGTAATAATTATTATTACATAATAATGAGATTATGTAATGATTATTATTACATAATAATGAGATTATGTAATAATTATTATTACATAATGAGATTATGTAATAATTATTATTACATAATAATGAGAGAAAATTGGTTTCTATTAAATGTATGTGAGGCAATATTGTGGTTTATAAAGGGATTTCTAAGATCGCTTCACATTCAGCTATATTTATTTTCTTGATAATTGTCCTGCATAGATTGAGGTTTGCTGTATATCCACTTACTTCTTTCCTTTTATGATTTTAATAAAACAGTTTCAAAAAATTTACCTCCATTCTGAAAGACAACACCATTAAAAAAAAAATTATTAAAAGGCAGAAATTATTGATTTAGGATACCAGATTAAAAGAGTGAAATTTATACCATCTGACCACATAAAAAGTAAGCTGGTCTCTGCAAACAAAGTGAAATAAAGAACTGAGAGAAATTTATTTGCATAATAAAAGCTAAAGTATCACTTTTATCTATAACATTTAGATTATTTCTATATTGTAAGATATTTCTATATTGTACTACATAAATAATTTCTCAAAGTCTGTCATTTATAATGAGTTCCTAAATTGTCTTCCAGCTCCATATCTCCATGAGTTTATTTGAAAACGTTGATCCTGTTTTGGAGAAGTGAAACATGATAGGATCTAGTTGTCCGTATATATATAGCATAAAAGTTGGTTTATAAGCTAAGATGCTGAAAAATTAGAATTAAGACTTGTGGCTAATACAAAATTTAGCTTAAATAAATTGCTTCTAAGGAGCTGGTTACAAAAGGAAGATAATCCACCCATGTTTACTGTAAATGAAACAGAGACTGCATTGATTGCTAGAAGATGATATACAACCTCTTTGCAGGCTGTGAGGCAAATCTACTTGGGAGTATCTTCTGTTCTGATAAGAGACCTTAAAGGTCCTTTGCCTGGGTCAATATAAATCATGGTTCTCATTCTGCTGGTTCCTTGTCTCTGCACCTAACTCCTCAACTCTTGTTGGTCTTTTGGTTCCAAAATTGTTGCTGCACTTTGGACTATTAAGATTATGCATTGTTTTATGGACAAGAGCTCAGCCTTGAACCTCTTGATCTCCTCCACATTGACCACTTAACTCATATGGGCCTTCATGTATTACTTGTCAACACTCTAATATCTTTGAACAATAGCTCCTAAGGACTACAAACAACACTTTATGTACTGATCATCATCTAGATACCCTATTATTTACAACAGGGCTTGCCAATAAGCACACTGGCATATGTTTCTCCCAATTGCCAATGTTTTCAATATTTATACCTAATTACAATGAGCTATCCTTGACAGGTTCTTATTCTGATTGAAAAACATGATGTCCCACACCCAGAATTATTTGTAGATATATATCAGAATTCATGAACCAGCATTTGCATGACTTTGAAGTGTTAAATGCTGAGGCCAGAGAATGCTTATGTAATGATGCTTAACAACTAAAATTGTAACTAATGGGAGTTTAAATAGGTAGTGTAGTGACTGAACACCTCATTGCACTAGTAATATTTATTGATCTCACTATGTGGAAAACAACTTGGCTTTGAATCCTTGAGCTTCTAGAAAGGTCAGGAGGGACAAGAAAACCACCTAAGATCTGGGTAGTCACTGAGTTGCACTTAAATTTGTAAAATATGAGAAAATAATGATTGTCTCCTCCTCTCATAAAATATGAAAACCAAAACAAAACAGGGGTAGCAAAGTATGCTAAAAGTTTTATAGATAAGAACTTGTTCCATCAGCAGCTCTTTACCTACTAAACAAGTTGTCCCAATTCCTGCCAGCATCAGAGGAAATTTGCACAGGGCTGTGACGCTGGTATGGGCCCTGAGAGATGCTACCTTAACTAGATCTCACACTTTAGAGCCAGTAGATAATCTAACTCTAAAGCATTATTTCTTTTAAAAATGATATTTTGAAGAGCCATTACTTGCTTAATGAAGGAAGGCTGAGTGATGCTAAGAATGTTTTTCCTAGCTTTTAGACTATAAAAACACAAGAAAGTCACAAGCATTTAACACTCTGCCTTTTTAAACATAAGCAATGGTTTTAATAAGAACAATGTCCATATTAAAAGCTTTCTTTATTAAAAAATGTTTCCTAGTTCATGAGGAAATAAAATTTTGAAATTTATTATTGACAATTTAATTCAGTATACTATATAATACATATTAAAAGTTGAGAGATCATAGATATATGTATACGATTACACAAAAGTGTATGTGTGTGTATATATATATATATATGAACTTTAATCCCAGTTATGTGTTACTATCTTGTCATCTTTGTTACAATGTCAGCATTAGCATCACAGTTAATTTATAGTGAGAGTCTATAGCCCTTCTATGACATGAGCAATGGGACTTCTGCGACAAACTTGCTGTACACCTGAGGCTCCACCCTTTTCTAACATTTGCTGCTGCTCCAGTCAGTAAGACCCTGCCATTCCACACATGGAATGACCTGTTGTGATGGCCATTTGCAGACAAGATAGAAAAGCACAGGCAGAGTCATGTGGTGTCCCCTTTCTGCACCCTATGTGTATGTGGTACTCCTTCTCTTGGCACCTACACAAAAATCATTCCTGCGTAGCATAGAATTGGGTTAAGGTGAACTATTCTAAGGACAACATCCTGAAATCAAAGGAACAGATGTAGCAGCATTTCTCAAATGACAGCATTCCACAATGATCACTTTCTAATCCAACCAGAATCTGTGTAGGCAGTTTCACTTATGTGTTTATACGTTACATGAATGAGTGATCTATTCCAAACTGCTTGTTCTTTTAGTATTTCTCTTTCTCCCTGAAAATAAAGAGTTGCTTAGGCCCAAGAGTTGACCAGATGGACTGCAAAATGGTGTGCTGATACCATTTGTGCAGTGAATGGAAGAGATGATTTCAGAGCTCTCCTATTCTCAAAGGATCTAGGCTTCCCTCTGTTGGGAATGGCCAAAGTCAATCTTAATAGTCCAGTTCAGGTGTTGAATTCATTCAGTCACTTAGAGAACTCCCTATCAGGGCCAGTCTCTCATTGTTTTCCAGTTTTATATGACAATTTAGAGACCCATGTGTGCAAAGAAGTTTGGGTCACAATAGGAAAAGTACACCAAACCTGCCCAAGTAATATCATTTTTGTTTTCTTAGAAAAGGGAAGAAAAAGAGGCATACTGTGGTTAATGTTTTGCTTAGGTGATAAATCAAGGGCAGAGCCAGGAAGAGGACACAAGTTTTCTAGTTCTCACCTACAGCAATGCCAAGCAGTCACACAAAAGTTTTATTGCTTATGACAGCAGCCAAGTAAAAGAAGACAAAGCAAGAATCGGCAGCTTATGTTTTTACCATTACCAACACCCTTCCCACAATTGTTTTAAACAATATGGTTTGATGTTAATCAACTCCTTAAAAGCCACCCATCTTTTTCTATAGCAGTGATTGTCTATTATTTTCTACAAACAAGTCCTTGCACAGTTTGACTAGGCTGGAATTAAGGAGGAATAGTAGATCTCCTCACCAATGTCCTGATTGCAAAAGTCATCATTGAGAACAGCCACAGGGAACTCACGGACCTGCCAGCTCATTTGAAAGAGAATCTCTGTGTGAGCTGATGCACTCATGAGGAAATAAGGCTAAGGATGGGGAAAAAAGACCAGCTGAAATATACATCCATGGAGGTTTGGAACCAAAGTAAGAGGTTTCCTCTCTGACAGCTGGGATTTATTCACCTCAATAACTAGGGCAGGGCACTTGGTCTTTTTTCCTCCCTTCTCCAGTTTAAGGAAGAATGCTGGAAAGATAGAAAATTGGACTTTAATTGGAGTGGTTCTCTGGTTCTCCTAACACAGCCTCTTTTAAAAAATGAAGGCATGTAGACAATAATTATTCCAGCTGGAGTCAACATCACCATGATTCATTATCTTAATATGAATGAAGCCAGCATAGTCAGGGAGAGGTGAACTCTACAAAACAGAGGGATAGAATGAAGAATATTGCCTCTAAGTCTGCCTGAACTTCAGGGAATTTACTTTTGTGTCCCTCCAGGGGACACCAATAGACTTTCTTCTATTGATACTTCTATTTGACTACTAACTAGAGCATTTATTGGGATGATTATAGCAACTCATCTGTTGATTAGTGCCTCTTCATCAAATGTAAACATTCTTCTGAAGGTCAGGGTACATTGGACACAGTTCAGAGCACAGATTCTAGAGCCAGGCTGCCTGCATTCAGAGCATTCAGATCCCTGGTTTACCACTGAAACTCCTGGAACCTTGGCAGACTACTTTGTTCCTTTACATCAACCACTGCATAGGACTCTTCTGAGGCATACGTTAGTTCATTTGTGCTAAAAGTGAGCCCTGTGACTTTGTGCCTGTCACCACCCTGCCCCTATTATCAGCAGCAAAATGTTCTGTTTAAAAGAGTCCCTCAACCTGTTACTCATACAATTGTATTCACACTTATTGAGAACTTACTGTGTTCTAAACCCTAGAAATTAGGTTAGCAGAGTGGCTTTAGAGGTAGACAGCCTGGATTCAAATGTAGCCATTTGCACGCCATTTTTCTAAATTTCATTTCTTTTATGTGTAAAATAGGATGATAGTAATAACACCTAACTCTGTATTTTGAATGTAATATCAGCTAGCACATTTCCTCACTATTCCTCAGGAGCAAAGTAAGATTAGCTCAATAGCCCATTTCACACCCTCAGAATTTAAAAACACAAGGCAATTGTAAAGTAGAAAGAGGAAAGCTTTCCTTCTTGTGGTCTCTTCTACCTCTTGAACAATTGCTTTCAAATATGAGTTCCATACATCACAGTTGCATGAAACAAAATGAGCAAAACTCTGACTGTGCCAAGTATTTGTGTCTTAGAATTTGCCCAAAAAACTGCTGGTTATGGGATAGGAGCTACATGGCATATCCCACAGCAATCAAATTCAAAATCCATATCATACATTCCTGTTCTCCAAATCTTTTGTTTGGTTGGTTGGGGTTTATTTGTTTTGACCTTCATGGGTCCCCTCCTGATCCTTTTTCCCCAGTGCAAATTTCAATCACACTCATCATTTTGCAAACAGCAGAGTGATAATTCCCCAGACAAGAATCGTATTTGGATTTTACAATTAGTGGACAAAAGTATAAGGAGAAAAAGGATATTCTGTAGTTGATGGCTATCTGCTGCCTCCCAGATTGTCCTCAGAATACTACATTTAGCAGAACAACTTTGATCCCCACACTGTGACTCCCAAACTCACATACCCCAATCCATCAAGTTCTCACCCTACAAATATCCTTCCGTTCCACAATATCCTCAAGCATTATCATTAGGAGTATAATTTTCAGATCATTTTTAGTGTGATGTTTGTCTCAAACACTTATTTTATGGTAACTGTCTAAAAAAGATAAGTGTAGATATAGAAAACTAAGTAAATAAAGTCTCCTGCTCACACTGAAGTCTTGTCTAGTAAGTTACAGTATGTTAGTTACATTTTCAAGAGTATATGAAACCATGATTCCATGCAGACAAATGTGCAGCCATGTATGACAAGTAATCCTCTTCAATTCTACTAATCATATGTGCTTCTACTTTCTTGCAGAGGTCAATGACTTAAAAGAAACGAAATGTTCTAAATTTTTGCAGTGTGCACGTCTTTGATTTAGGTGGACTCAGTGTTCTAAAAATGCAATAAAAAGCACACCGAGGGTTTAACTTGACCTTGCATAGCAGAAGCAATATTGATTGATGCTATTCATTTCTTCAGCAGTTTCATGGCAGGTATGCAGTAGGTTTTCAAACAATTCCCTTAATCAAGTTATTGTTGGTATTAGTGTCCAGAAATTGAATCTAAAATGAAGTTGACAAAAGCTGTTCACAAATACATTTACTCAAAAAATTTAGATGAGAATTGGCTCTCTTTAGTTTCATCCTCCAGCAAACATGTATCCAGATGCACTTACTCCACCCTGTCACAGGAAGGAACTAGTGATTGTTTCTGTATACTGGTATGCTCTTATAATTAAGGCTTTGGGAATATGAGTAAAAAGCTGCCTGGTGTATTTAATTAAAGTTAGTAGGAAGCTTCAAGCCAAGCAAGCATTGTCAGTAGTACTTAGTATTTAATACAAATACACCCAGGTGCTTAGATATTTAGGCCAGAAGAAAGTAGAATGTTGTTATATTCAGAAAGGAACATTATACATTCAGTTATCAAATTCCAGACAAAGAACCACAGAATATGGGATGCTATGTGAATAGAAATTGTGATTTCATAAATTAGTAGGCTAATCAACAAGCTAGAATAATTCAAGTACCTACTATGTGTTTAGTCCTGAGATTTTATTCTTAATTCTGAGAGTAAAGAGAAATTGAAGAAATATAAGAAACCATGTCTAGTCTGAGAGGTGTGACTAGGGAATGAAAAAATAAGATAAAATTAAAAGTAAACAAAACTAATTGCTGAAAAGTGGCACTAACTATAGAGCACAATGGGAATTCAGAAAGAGATACCAAAATTAGGAGCAGAATCACCAGGGAAAATTTCATCTATCAGCACATGGCAAGACATCAAAAATGAAAACCAACTTGCAGGAACTGGTAGTGGGCAATCTGGGACAATTTGAGCAATGTTAACAATTTGGACAATTATTACCAATTAATAATTGTAATAATTATAATAATAGATTATAACCCATAAAATATGAATCTATGGGTCCATACTAATGTAAATAAATAATTTTTAAAATAAGTACATAAAAAAGAAAAAACAAACAAAAAATAGTAAGTACGTGGGAGAGAAGAGACAGTTCCTTTAATGACAGAATTCCAATTGATAAAGGTAGAAAAATGGTGGAAATCACAACTCATCATTTTGCAAACAGCAGAGTGATAATTATGCAGACAAGAATTGTATTTAGATTTTAAAATTAGTGGGCAAGAGTATAAGGAGAAAAAGGACCCTTGCATAATTTTAGTGTCACTCTCCGCATGGCACTTAGTAATTAGAAAAAGAGAAATAGTAACTTTACTGAGTTGGATGGTGTCCTCCCCCAAAAAAATTCATACCCTTTCTGGAACCCAGAATGTGATCTTATTTGGAAATAAGGTCTCTGCAGATGTAATTGGTTAAATTAAGATGAGGCTACACTGGAGTTGGGTGGGCCCTTAATTCAATATGACTGGTGTCCTTAAAAGAAAAGAGACAAAGAGACAGACACACAGGAAGATGTCATGTGTTCATGGAGACAGAGACTGTAGTTATGCCTCCAAAAGCCCAGAAATCCCTGCAGCTGCCAGAACTTGAAAGAGACAAGGAAAGATCCTCTCCTAGAGGCTTCAGAGGGAGCATGACTCAGATTTCTAGCCTCCAGAACTGTGACAATAACTTTCTGTTGTTTTAAGCCATGCAGCCTGTAGCACTTTGTTATGGGAGCCCTAGAAATCTAATACAGTAACTTTGTAGGAGAAAGACCTGTCAGATATCTCCCTTAAACAAGTGATCAAAGTTAACATCATTCATAAAAAGACATGAAAACATCAACTACCTCTTCATATGATGAACCAAGAATGGCACAACTTCACTTTTGCAGTACTCTTGACAAAAATACATGACATCAATCTAGTAAGCAGAAAATACCAGATAATTCAAATTAAGAAACCTTCCACAGAGTGATTGACCAGTACTCTTTAAAAATGTCGAGGTTATAAAAGCCCAAAAAGAAAAAAAAAAAAAATGACTGAGAAATTGTCCCAAATAGGAGACTACGGAGACATGACAACTAAATAAAATGCTGAATTCTTGAGTGAATTCTGAATCAGAGAAAAAAAAAAAGATACTAGTGAAACAACTAGAAAAATTCAAATAATGCCTATAGGTGAATTTAGTTTCTGGTTTAGGTCATCGGACTTTGGTTAGATAACATGTTATCACTGGGGGACCTGAGCAAAGGGCATTGAGGAACTCAGTATACTATTTTTGCAAATTGTCTAAAGTTCAAAAGTATTTTAAAGTAAAATAATTATTAAGAAATTTGTGAACAAGATGCAGGGGGAAAATGGCAGGATCAGGCAAGATGGGTAAGAGAACAGATCCCTTGTTACATAAAAGACAGGCTTGAACAAAGACAAGAAAGGAAGGAGTAGAAGCCAACTGGCCGGGTCTGTGTTGCCAGCAGTGGAAGGGCATGTCGGCACCTGCACAGAGAGCTTCTGGGCTAGGAAAGTCCCCAAAAGTCAGAAGGGAACCTCACAAGGCTGCAGAATGGAAGCTGTGTAGAGTTTTGAGCAAATGAGCTATGTAGAGTTTTGAGCAACAGCTGTTCACAAATACATTTACTCAAACAAATAAGAGTTGGCTTTCTTTGGCTAACCATGAAAACAATGATAAATGACAATTTGTCTGTCAGGAAAATGCAGAATGAAGTCTGCGTATATTGACTCTTCCTGTCAACGTAATTTCTTTCTAGGTCAGTGGCTAACTAAGGAGTTTGAAGGGCCAATGTTTCTGTCTGTGTTCAAGGGTGCTTTTCTTTCTGGTTTTCTCATTCCATTTTCCTTAGAGGGAGAATTGAGATTTGGGATAAGGACTGATATTAGAAAAATCACTAAATATCCCTTGTCAGAATAACGAGATTTTGTCCTTTGCAGGGACATGGATGGGGCTGGAGGCCATTATCTGTAGCAAACTACTGCAGGAACAGAAAACCAAATACCCCTAGAAAACTATTACGGTAATTTTGTAGGAGAAAGGTCTGTCAGATATCCCCCTTAACCAAGTGATCAAAGTTAACAGCATTTGTTAAAAGACATGACAACATCAAGTACCTCCTCATACGATGAACCAACAACAGCACAACTTCACTTTTGGAAAACTCTTGACAAAAAATGCATGACATCAATCTAGTAAGGAAAAAATACCAGATAATTCAATTTAAGGAACATTCCACAGAGTGATGGGACAGTATGTTCTCACTTATAAATGGTAGCTAAATGATGAGAACATGTGGACACATAGAGGGGAACAACACACACTGGGGCCTCTTGGCAGGTGGAAGGTGGGAGGAGGAAGAGGATCAGGAAAAATAACTAATGGGTACTGGGCTTAATACCTGGGTGAGGAAATAATCTGTACAACAAACCCCCGTGACAGAAGTTTACTTATGTAACAAACCTGCACATGCACCCCGAACTTAAAATGAAAGTTAAACAACAACAAATGAAATCAGAAAAGCACTAATAGGAAAATATAAATAACTAGTATTCAGGAAACAAAAATGAATAATCCAAATACAAAAATAATAGAAATTGTATGAGTTAAACCAAAGGAGGAACTCAAGGCCACAGCAGTCACACTATAGGTAGAATAATGATCCAAATTCTTAGAAAGTTAGTAGAATAATAATAAGAAACTATAGGACTATTCTCTCTCTGCTCAAGGTTGTTCTGATTCCTTCTAGATCATATTTCAAGGTCTAGGCAAAAGAGTAAACATAAATAAAAAGAACCAAGTAAATGTCAAAAGAAGCAAGTCACCAAGAATTCAGAGGACTCAAACATGATTGTTAAATAGATCCTAATGTAATACAGTTTGACAAGATTGGAGAAAAAAAAAAGATTTAAAATGGACCCTACCATAATAAAAGTTCATTAATTCCAGTTCAACTCAGCGATTTGGCAATCATTTATCATAGATTAGGTTGAAATGTACCTTTATATTATCTCAAAGAAATATTTTGCTAAGCAGATTAATAACGTAAACAAAAGGTACTGTTTTCAAAGCTTTTTGTGGGCCTAGTATACCGAAAAAGGAAACATAATAGTGTTATAGCAATGATGGCTTAAACTTTGTTGCTGTTATCAAAAGCTAAGCTTTCATTTCTTTTTAAAGGCACTTATGTTAAGGTTTGAATCTCACTGTTTAAAATCTCAACTTTTTATTTTACAGTCCCTATTATCAATCACTGGAGAACTCAATATCATGAAACAATAAAACTTTTGTGAAACAAATAAAAACATTTTGTTCTTGCTCATCTGCCTCTAGGTGTCTACTTGCCACGAGTTAAACACAGTTATCTCAACAAGCAATTGCAAGTAGGGATTTTGCAGGGCCTTGGGGAACATAGGGGTGTAGAAATTTGCATGAGAAACAGGTGGCCTATTCTTTCTAAATAACCAGAAGAAAATATTTTTCATATACAAGTAATAACTGAGTTATCAGTGAGGTTTTCCAGAAATTAGAGAGGCAAACAGCAAAAAAGAAAGGCTAGAACAGTAAAGATAAATGGCCTCTATCCAAGATTCCACACCAAAGTAGAAAAGAATTATCTCACTGTGTGTGTGGGGGCGGTGGGGGGGACAAAAAACAAACAAACAAAAAACAAGGTACAAAAGGTTTCTTTGTTTTCTTCTCTCTCCTGTTTCCTAATTTAGCAAAATCCTGGTCCACTCACAAAAATGAGCCATTACCCACAACCAGCTCTTTTGGGTACCGAGACTTCCCTGAGCCCTTCCACTTCTTAGGCTTTCTTGGAGAAGACAGTAAGTCATTCCAGCGGGGCCCAGGCTTACTGTACTGTGGCCCAGTTCCCTAGCAGTCCCCTAACAAGGGCATGCACTCCATGAAAATCCAAAAAGTCCACTCTCTGGCCTCATGCTCCCAAAGCTTCAGAAACACAGGGAAGTACAATACGCAAAATCAAGATGCCTTAATATAATTCAATTATGGACTCTACACCTGCAGTTTGTGTCATTTTTCCAATGATCCCTATAGGAGTAAACTTTGGAATTTGTTTAAAAATATGCTTGCTGCTCTATGGGAGTTGTGACACTGTCTTTTTCTCTTTGCTTCCTTGAATGTATGTGTTTAGAGTTCTTGGTGAGAATGAAGGCTCAAGAGAAAGCTTGAGTTATTCTTGATTTTTGCTGTTTAGGGGCAACAGACTTTCTGATGGGGGGCTTCGTAATTGGGTGTTCCTAGGAACTACCTAACTACATAATTTTACAAAATACACACTTTCCCTGAATGACTATGAATCTGAAGAGGTTCTGCCTGGAAGAAATAGACATTAGTTTAAAAAAAATTACTAGTCTCTAAATTCTTATGAAACTAGCATTAGACCACACCCTTCTCAAAGTCCTAACCTAACAACCTCCAAAGCTGTCAGGAAAACTAGTAACTTGTGTATATTAGAAGTCAAAGTAAGTTGGATGTATTTGTAACCAATGAGTAATTTTATCATCTAATGCCAAAGTAGAATGTGACATATGATTTATGCGTTTTTGGAAAATTAATATTAATGCACATATTGTCTAGCAACTGGGCAAATGACGAAAGTCGATTCATGCTGGTCCAGTTGCAAGCGATGAAAGAATGTATGGAGAAATGTATGGAGAAGAACTGGTTTAGAAATAGGGAGAAATGTATGTTCAGGTAGATGATAAATCCATACTTTTGCTGCAATTAGACATTGTCATATCATATTAAATGTTGTTGGCTAGAATTTTCTCTATTCCTCAGGTCTACCTTCTTTGTTGATGACTTTATTCTCATACAGATTTCCCCAAATGGTAACAAAAATAGCCTCTGGAATTTCTAGATTGACATCCTTTTATCTCAGCAATCATGAAAAAAAAAAAAAAAAGAGAGAGCATCATTTTTCATATGCTTCCAGAAAAAAATTCTAAGTTTAAATCTCAATGGAAAAGATGTGTGCACATACACTAACTTAATCACATGCAACACACACACACACAGAAGCAAACGACACCACTACCACCGTCAACAACAACAATCATTGTCCACATTTAAGTCAGATGTTAATCGCTATAGCCAATGATGGAATGCTCTAATTGGCATATATGGCTCACGTGCCAAACTCTAAAACTTGGGATGTAGTGTGGAAGTTCTACACCCAGAGAAGAAAGTTCAAAAGAGGCTACTCTCTGCGTCTTACACCCAGAGCAGTGGCTCAAAGATGTTGCACAGGGTGAGAGGCAGTCCACAAAAACGAAGACTTCTAAAGGCATCCCCAAAGAAAATGATTCATTTGAAACAGTGTGGAGAATTTCAAACCTAAGGGATCTTTCAAAAACAATGGAGATTTTGTTGGTAACAATTAAGAAGAGGCTGATAGTTCCTTGAGAGAAACAAACTAAATCACAGATTTATGGCCGAGAACATGCCACTGTACTGCAGCCTGGGTGACAGAAAAAGACTCTCTCTCAAAAAAAAAAACTCTATATAAAATGAAATTCTATATAAAATAAAAAACTATATAAAATAATATGAAAAAGTGAATTTAACAAAAAAATATAAAACATATACTGAAAAAAACATAAAAGCAATATTGAAAGAAATTAAAGATCTAAATAACTACAAAGATATTCCATGTTCAAGGACTAAAAGACAATGTCGTTAAGAGGCAATATTTATCAAATTGATCTACAAATTCAATGCAATCTCTATCAAAATCTCACCTGCCTTTATTTTGTAAATATTGGCAAACTGATCTTAAAATTCATTTGGAAATATGGGACCCAGAATAACCGAAACAGCCTTAGAAAGGAAGAAGGTTGAAAGACTCACATTTCTCCACTTCAAAACTTACTAGAAAAAGTACAGTAAGTACACACCAAGGAAATGTGGTACTGCCATAAACGTGGATATGTAGATCAATGGAATAGAATTGAGAAGTCCAAAAGTACATCTTCACATTTACAGTCAATTGATTATTGACAAAGGTGTCAAGATCATTCCATGGGGAAAGAGCAATCTTTTTGATAAATGGTGCTTGGAAGACTAGAAATTCAAATACAAAATAATGAATTTAGACACTCTAACTCACACCATATACAAAACATTAACTCACACTCAAAAGTTAACATTGAAGACTTAAATGTAAAAGCAAAACTTATAAAACCCTTAGGAGAAAACATAGTCATAAATCTTTGTGACTTTGGATTGGGCAATGGTTTGTTAGGTATGTTGCCAACAGCATAAGCAAAAAAGAAAAAAAAAAACAAAAAAATTGGACACTATCAAAGTTTAAAATTATTGTTTTTCAAAAAACAAGAAAATGAAGAATTAACCCACAGAATGGGAAAAAAATGAACATATTACATATCTTATAAAGGACCTGTATCTAGAATATGTAATTACTCAATGTATCTTGAATATGTAATTACTCATTGTAAAAGACAAATGGCCTAATTAAAATATAAGCCAAGGACATGAACTGGCATTATTGCAAAGAAGAGATATAAATGTCCACTAAGCATGTGAAAAGATGCTCAAAATCATAAGCCATCAGGGAAAAGTAAATCAAAACTACAATGAGATACCATTGCAAACCTACTAGGATGGCTATTATCAAAAAGACAAACAATAAGTGTTAGAAAACAGGTAAAGAAATTGAAACCCTTATCCAGTGCTGGTGGGAATATAAAACAGTGCAGTTGCCTTCGAAAATAGTCTGGCATTTTTTTCAAGGTTAAACGTAGAATTACCATAGATCCAGTAATTCCATTTCTAAGCATATACCTAAGACAAATGAAAACATATGCCAACACAAAAACTTGTACATGAATGTTTATAGCAGTATTATTCATAATAGCCAAAAAGTGAAACTACCTAAAGATCCCTCATCTAATGAATGAATAAATAACATGTGGTATATCCACTCAACAAAATATTACTCAGCAAAGAAATTAAATTAATAGATTTCTGATCTGGCATGTAAGAGTCACCCTCACAACAACAAGTAAAAAGCTGAACAAACTAAAAAATGAGCAATTCTTCTTCAATCCATCAGAGAAATAAAATCACAGGGCAAATGACTACACAGAAATTGGAGAAATGGACAAAGGGATACCAAAAAATCACAGTTTACCAAAGTAGAAACTCATGAGTTCCAACCTCTGCACAAACCAGGGCTGGGGTAAAGAAATCTGAATGAACTGTAAATGGCAAATTGCTAGAAGCTCAGTGTAGACAACACTCAGAGTTTAAAACCGTAGGGGGACCCAGTCATAGAAGACACCCTACACGTTTGCAAGTTTTACCTCCAGGAGCTCTACCAGGCCCTCACAATGAATATTGAAGAAAAGTCCTCCCATGTTTCCATCAGGAGGAAGGGAAATTAAATGACTATAAATGTGCCAGAGAATTTTGTTTTTCATAATATGACCTGGGTTTACCAGATTCTAACCTGTTGGGGTTTTAAGAGTGTCTAACCAACCTGGGCAAAGAGGGATACTCAACTCTAGCCTTCCACCTTGGTAAGGGAAATACCTAACTTTAGCCCAACCTAGAATTCTGTACCTTGCAAAACAATTTTTCATGAATAATAGAGAAATAATGACTTTTATAGACAAATGAAAATTGAGGAAATTTACTGAGAGTAGACCTGCTTTGCAAGAAATGTTGAAAGTTCTTTACAGAGAAGGGAAATTACATAGCTCAGAAAAACATGTATATGAACAGAAAGAAAATGCGTTGAAGAAGGAATAAGTAAAGGTAGAATAAACACTTCTACCTTTCTAATTCTTCATTAATCTAACATAACTGTATGCTCAAAATAATCTATTTGATTGTGTTTGCTTATGTATGTGTATGTGTGTGTGCACATGGATATATATTTAAATACTTATGCATGAGTGAAATGTATGAAAGAAATGATATAATGAACAGGAAAGAAGAATTAGGATCATTCTTGTTATTATCATAAGGAACTCATGCTACCTGTGAAGCTGTATCGTGTTATTTGAAAGTGAATTTGAATTACTTGTAAATGTATATTGCAAACTCTAAAGCAACCACTTTAAAAAGCAAAACAAGAAAAGAAAAATGGGAGAAAATTGAATCAATTAAAATTGCAAAAGGCAGAAATAGTGTGACAAACATAAATAGAAACAAAGAACAAGGACAAAAAATAGAAAACAGTAAAAAATGTGGTAGATATCAATCCAACTGTATCAATAATAACTTTAAACATCAATGGTCTAAATATCCCAATTAAAAAGCAGAGGTTGTCAGACCGGATCAACAAATAGACTCAATTATGTTGCCTACAAGAAATCCACTTTAAATATATAGACACAAATTCAATGTAAAGGTATGAAGACAAATATACTATGCTAACACTAATAAAAAGAAAGTAGGAGTAGCTATATTAGTTTCAGACATAGCAGGCTGAATTTTTAGAAAATGAAAATTTTTGGTATAATACTATAATAATGCACACTTGTTATTATACATTTGTCAGAACTCATAGAATGTACAACACCAAGAGTGAATTTCAAGGTAAATTATATCAAAGTTACCAGCGTAGTGGAGGATAACAATAGTGAGAAGGCTGCACCTGTGTAGGAACTGGAGTATATGGGAACTCTCTATACCTTTTGCTCAATTTTGCTGTTAATCTAAAGCTACTCTAAAATAGTTTATTAATTAGGAAAAAGGAAAGACATTACTGATTCATACTACAAAATGGATGAACCCTGAAAACATTGTGCTATGTGACAAGCCAGGCACAAAAGATTACTTTTGTATGATTCTATTTATATGAAATGTTCAGAATAGGCAAGTCTATGGAGACAGAACATAAACTAGTGGTCGCCTAGGGCCCTGGAATTTGGAGAAATGGGGGAGTGATTGCTAAATGGTTGTGGTTTCTTTTTAAGGTAATGAAAATGTTCTAAAATTGCTGTGGTGAAGGCTGCACAACTGTGTCAAAATATTAAAGCCCATTAAAATGTTCACTTTAAATGGGTGAGTTTATGGTAGATCAATTATATCTCAGAAAGCTACTTTAAAATATTTTTGAATTCTTAACTGAGCTCCCAGAGAAGGAAAGGAAATTCATTCAGGTCAAAACAAAACAAAAATAGCATAGTAAATGCATAAGGCTGCAGCTTCCCTATGCAGAATTATTGGTATCATCTGAATGCTAGTATTTAAAAGATAAGGAGAAAATACTTGGTACTAGAAAAAGCAAGGATTTGAAATTGAGCCTTCATGTACTAAATTAGACCCCATAGTAAGATTCTGAGTGAAGGTACAGACTAGAACAAATCATTTGCCTGCACAGGGTGCCATCAGCAAATCTTACCTAGAACTGAGGTAAGACTCATAAAAATGCCCTATATCTCTTGTCAGTTTGAAATTCCTATTTATGCTATTTATGAGGTTCATAAATCTCCACACTGAAAATTAAATAAAAATGTATCCCAGGATACTGAGAACCCTGGGGCTTCTGGAAAAATCAAGTGCAAAACCATGCTAGAGGCATCACAGTTTTTCCCATCACAAAATCACAACTGAGCATAAGATCATATCTGAAAATTTCAAAATACGATCTCCTGAGCAAGAATCAAAAGCTAGAACAAATATTAGCATAAACACCCTTAGAAAGTCAAGTGTGTGACGGAAACTATAAAATGAGTATGTTTAAAATGTTAACATGAGTCAAACGAGAGATTTGGAAACAAAGCAAATAGAAATTCTGAAAAGAAAAAACATTCGTTGCAATTTAAAATGCAGTGGCTGGAGTAAATAGCAGATTAAGCAAAGTTAAAGTAAAGATCTGTGAACTGGAAGGTAGATTTGAGGAAATTATCTAGAATGAAGGAGAGAAAAAATATGGAAAATATGGCTAAAATATAGAAAAGGTGCTATTTGCATGATAGATACCCTAAGACCCTGACTTGACCACTACACAATTTATGCATGTAACAACATTGAATGTGTACCCCATAAATTTATACAAATAAAAAAATTTGAGTCAAGAAGAATAAATGAGATGCTCCAAACTATTTATAAAAGTATTGCCAAAAGGAGAGAATTAAGAAAAGTAAGGAAATGCAATATTAAAAGAGAAAATACCTGGAATTTTTCTAAATATCAAAAGATTGAAGTACCGAGTTTAGGAGGTAAGATGAATCCTAAACAGCTTAACTAAAATGGAAATCTATACCTAGACATATCAGACAGAAACCTCAAAACACCAAAGATAAGGAAATATCTTTAAAGAAACCAGAATAAAAGATAGTTTACCTTTAAAGAACAAAGAACTAAATTTATAGACAGCAGAATTCTTACCAGAAACAGTTGAAACCAGAAGACAGTATAGTATTTTCCATGTGCGGAGAGAAAATAACAGCCAATCTTCAGCTCTATACTGTATAATTTTAAAATTCAAAATACTTAGAAAAGTAAAATTCCTTTTAGTGATGACATTTGATAAACAAATATGGAATCTCACTCTCCTCCTTCCCTCCAAATACCTGTGGGCACTTCTCATGGGCCAACCTCATCTAGAAACCATTGGACAAAGGAACCCATGGATGCAGTTCATACAGTTTAGGCTCCAGGGATAGTCAGCAAGGTGAACAAGGATGGAAATACATCTAGAGGTGTAAATAAAAGAGATTGAACTACTTTTCCAATTTATGCACTATCTAGTAGTAAAGTATACATTATTGAATTTTGGAGCAATCATAATATTTAAAATATTTCATCAATACTTGGACACTTAAACACCAAAATAAATAAGGATAGTAATGAATTATAATCTATTAAATAAAATAAGAATCAGTATATACTGATATACATAAATAAGGAAAAATAAAGGAAGAGAGTAGAAGGTTAACTAATAAACATAGCGACAAATGGTACAGTTAGAAAATCACCATTTTGCAGCCATTACAATTGATTGTAATAATTGATTCAGGCAAGAATCATCAATGGACACTAAGCCTAGTAAGTAAAAGTTTAATTAGAAACAGGATATTTACATACCCAAAAAGTATCTCTTCTTGAACTACTTTTAAGATATAAAAGGAAAACAGTAATTTTAGAGTGGAGAAATTTGGTGTAAACTAAGTGATCTGGTATTAACCAAGTGATCAAAAGTAAGAGAAAAATGACTTCACGAGCCTTCTAAAATAACACACTGAGAAGGAGACATCATTTATGCAGTAAAGACATAATTTGGACATAATTATGAGGAAACTTCAGACAAATCCAAATTGAAGGATAACTTATGAAATGAATGATTTGTATTCTTCAAAAATGTCAATATCATAGAGCAGCAGTTCCCAACCTTTTTGGCACCAGGGACCAGTTTCGTGGAAGACAATTTTTCCACTGCCAGGCTTGGGGGACGGGATGCTCTTGGGATGAAACTGTTCTACCTCACATCATCAGGCATTAGTTAGATTCTAATAAAAAGCAAAAAACCTAGCTCCCTCACAGGCCCTGTTCACAATAGGGTTTGTGCTCTTATGAGAATCTAATGCTGCCGCTTATCTGACTTAAGGCAGAACTCAGGTGGTAATGCTAGCTCACCAGCTGCTCACCTCCTGCTGTGCAGCCTGGTTCCTAACAGGCCACAGATCCACACAGGTTCGTGACCTGGGAGTTGGGGACCCCTGTAAAGAACAACAACAACAAAAAGGCTGGAAAATTCCTCCAGGTTAAAGGAGACTAAAATGACATGACAAAGAAAATGCAATGCATGATCATAAATTAGATTCTGGGATGAAAAAAAAATGCTCTAAAGGACCTTAACTGTACAATTAGCAAATTTGAATATGTGCTATAGATTAATGTATTTGATTAAATGTTGAATTTTGTTAAGTTTTCTGATTTTGATAATGATACTGAGTTAATATAAGAGATTGTTCTTACTCTTAGTAAATAAAGACTGAGACTGAAGTGTTTGTTGTTGTTGTTGTTGTTTGTTGTTGTTGTTGTTGTTGTTGTTGTTGTTGTTGTTGTTTGAGATGGAGTCTCGCTCTGCCGCCCAGGCTGGAGTGCAGTAGCTCAATCTCAGCTCACTGCAAGCTCCGTCTCCCGGGTTCATGCCATTCTCCTGCCTCAGCCTCCTGAGTAGCTGGGACCATAGGTGCCCGCCACCACGCCCGGCTAAATTTTTTTTTGTATTTTTAGTAGAGACGCGGTTTCACCGTTGGTAGCCAGGATGGTCTCGATCTCCTGACCTCGTGATCCGCCCACCTTAGTCTCCCAAAGGGCTGAGATTACAGGCGTGAGCCACGGCGCCCAGCCCAAGACTGAGGTATTTAAGGGAAGATGAACGTGATATCTACAACTTACTTTCGAATGAATTAAAAAAGAAATAATATATATTTCTTATATATTATTAGTAATATACATAATAAATGGGGGAGAGAGAAATGTCAAATAGTAAAATGTTGACGATTAATCTGAATAAAAGATATATGGGAATTTTTAGACTATTTTAGACAATTTTAGAATATTTTTCCAAATTTGTTTGAAATTATTTCAAAATAAAAAGATAAATAAGCAAACCACTCTACAAACCTCACTATGCATATCTTAGAAATTTTTACCATTATTCAAAATAAAGTTATTGACATAGGCACATTTTTCCATTTGTAATACATATGATATATGGAATGAACTGCGAATGATCTAAAAAGCTAGTTGGAAAATCAGATATAAACTAACCAAGCCAATAGGCAATTTCCTTTTATGAAATAAACACCTTTATTTCTGAAAATACATAATGAAGCATTGAATTGAATTGTCTTAAGTCTAGTTGCTGTACCAATAGTTTTAATAAACTTGTTCACTTCTTAGAAATTAAACAGAAAAAGAAAATACGTCACTCTTTCAGCTTGTGAATGAAATACCCACCCCTTGTTAGCACAGCAGGCTCCCCGGGACTAATGGCATTCTAGGAGAGGAGGAAACAATAAATCAGGAGAGCCTGTGGCCTAAGAGAGCTCTCTAGACACCTGTCTTCCTGGGCCCTGCTCCTTGGCTGAGGTGTCATGATGCCCACTCATTTGCACACTATCCAAGGTCAGTCTCCTTCTCCTGGAAACTTCCTCCTATCCCTGCTTCCCAGAATTCATAGATTATATAGGCACAGCCATAAACTAAAAGCTTACAGACAAAATTTTGCCCCATAGACTTAGGCCCCACCTTACTGATGTCAGTGCTTTTATTTTTAATGTGCCAAAATTTAAATCTGGAAATTTTGACATAAAAAATCTAGATTTTTAACTTAAAAGACAATCTAAAGATCTGGCAACCCTGTGCCTGATTCTCAAATGAAAGTATTTAGCTGGAGCTGAGCTACAGCAAAACCTTTCAGATTGGGGAACTTGCTGCTTAGCTGCAATGGTCTCTTCCATTCCTTATTATCTTACCCCAGGCTACTTCTTTGCTTATATCACTTACCTGGCCCCAGTCAGCATTTAAGTTTGGGCCCCAAATCTGGGATAGACAAACAAGTTTCCACATGCACATTATTTGTATCATCCATATTTAACTTTGTATGAACCAGTTCATGTGATAAGTACAACAGATTCTGGTAACTAGTAATTTTAACCCTATCAACATAGTGAAATTCTATGGTAATTTTCACCTAGGGTACAGTTGAGTCGTCAGCCATGAAAGGACTGTCACAACTAGAATAATGAGAAATCTTACATCTCTCTGGGTAAAGGGCTATTTTTAGAAGTAAATTTAAGCACAGTCTGCTACAGGTCAGTGGGTCCCAAAAGATCTGGGGATTAGCTGTAGGGAGGCTTTTAAAAATATTACAAATATTACAAATCCTTTGTTTCTGGTTTGCTCCAACAGAGATCCTTCTACAACAGGCCTGCAGCTTCTGTATTTATATAAGGCTCTAAGACCTCTCCTAGTAATCCTAGGAAGTGAGATGGTGTTAGAAAAAAAAAAACTTTCTGCAGTGTTTTAACTCTCTAACTCAAGGTTAAATGTAATCTTATTGCTTACCCTCAGATTTGGAGAAAGAATTATGTTAGAA
This sequence comes from Pan paniscus, assembly GCF_029289425.2. Classification (NCBI taxonomy): domain Eukaryota; kingdom Metazoa; phylum Chordata; class Mammalia; order Primates; family Hominidae; genus Pan; species Pan paniscus. Next base: position 112,350,104 of record NC_073253.2, on the reverse strand, counting down.
GAGCTGAGGCGTTTATCTCCTTCACCAAGAAGTGGAAGCTAAGAGACAGTGGAAAACTTTCAAAGCCAACTAAGCATTGTGTATGTTGCTAAAAAGTAAGTAGGCAAATAAATAAATTAATTAAACAAAATTAAAAATGGAGCAACTACAATTATATATTCCTTTCCCTCATTCCATATAGTTTATTTAGTCATAGCCATCAACCAATTATGAATAAAAATATTTCTAGGATATAAAGGACATTAACAGGTGCATACTTATTTCTAAAACAATAAAAATGAAAGAAAGAATGAAAAGGAAGGAAAGATAGAAATAATTCTGATAAGAGAACAGACATTGATAAATTTCAAGAATTATAAAGATTCATAGTAATTTGTAAGCTAGGATGTTCCCAAGATGGCTGAATAGGAACAGCTCCAGTCTACAGCTCCCATCATGAGTGACAGAGAAGATGGGTGATTTCTGCATTTCCAACTGAGGTACTGGGTTCATCTCACTGGGTCTTATCGGACAGTGGGTGCAGGACAGTGGGTGCAGCCCACCAAGCATGAGCCAAAGCAGGACGAGACATCGCCTCACCCAGGAAGCGCAAAGGGTAAGGGAATTCTCTTACCTAGCCGAGGAAAGCTGTGACAGATGGCACCTGGAAAATCAGGTCACTCTCACCCTAATACTGCACTTTTCCAATGGTCTTAGCAAATGGCACACCAGGAGATTATATCCCGTGCATGGCTCAGAGGGTCCCACACCCATGGAGCCTCGCTCATTGCTAGCACAGCAGTCTGAGATCCAACTGCAAGGTGACAGTGAGGCTGGGGGAGGGGCGCCTGCCATTGCTGAGGCTTGAGTAGGTAAAGTGGCCAGGAAGCTTGAACTGTGTGGAGCCCACCACAGCTCAAGGAGGCCTGCCTGCCTCTGTAGACTCCACCTCTGGGGGCAAGGCATAGCCAAACAAGAGGCAGCAGAAACTTCTGCAGACTTAAATGTCCCTGTCTGACAGCTCTGTAAAGAGTAGTGGTTCTCCCAGCATGCAGCTGGAGATCTGAGAATGGACAGACTGCCTCCTCAACTGGGTCCCTGATCCCCAAGTAGCCTAACTGGGAGGCACCCCCAAGTAGGGGCGGACTGACACCTCACACGGCCGGGACTCCTCTGAGATGAAACGTCCAGAAGAACAATCAGGCAGCAACATTTGCTGTTCAGCAATATTCACTCTTCTGCAGCCTCCGCTGCTGATACCCAGGCAAACAGGGTCTGGAGTGGACCTCCAGCAAACTCCAACAGACCTGCAAGCTGAGGGTCCTGACTGTTAGAAGGAAAACTAACAAACAGAAAGGACATCCACACCAAAACCCCATCTGTACGTCACCATCATCGAAGACCAAAGGTAGATAAAACCGCAAAGATGGGGAAAAAACAGAGCAGAAAAACTGAAAATTCTGAAAATCAGAGCGCCTCTCCTCCAAAGGAACGAAGCTCCTCACCAGCAAAGGAACAAAGCTGGACGGAGAATGACTTTGACGAGTTGAGAGAAGAAGGCTTCAGATGATCAAATTTCTCCGAGCTAAAGGAGGAAGTTTGAACCCATCACAAAGAAGTGAAAAACCTTGAAAAAAGATTAGACAAATGGCTAACTAGAATAACCAGTGTAGAGAAGCCCTTAAATGACCTGATGGAGATGAAAACCATGGCACGACAACTATGTGACAAATGCACAAGCATCAGTAGCTGATTCAAAAAGCTGGAAGAAAGAGTATCAGTGATTGAAGATCAAATGAATGAAATCAAGAGAGAAGAGAAGTTTAGAGAAAAAAGAGTACAAAGAAATGAACAAAGCCTCCAAGAAATATGGGACTATGTGAAAAGACCAAATCTACATCTGATTGGTGTATCTGAAAGTGACGGGGAGAATGGAAGCAAGTTGGAAAACACTCTGCAGGTTATTACCCAGGAGAATTTCCCCAACCCAGCAAGGCAGGCCAACATTCAAATTCAGGAAATACAAAGAACACCACAAAGATACTCCTCGAGCAGAGCAAATTCAAGACACATAATTGTCAGATTCACCAAGTTGAAATGAAGGAAAAAATGTTAAGGGCAGCCAGAGAGAAACATCGGATTACCCACAAAGGGAAGCCCAACAGACTAACAGCGGATCTCTCGGCAGAAACACTACAAGCCAGAAGAGAGTGGGGGACAATATTCAACATTCTTAAAGAAAAGAATTTTCAACCCAGAATTTCATATCCAGCCAAACTAAGCTTCATAAGTGAAGGAGAAATAAAATCCTTTACAGACAATCAAATGCTGAGAGATTTTGTCACCACCAGGCCTGCCCTAAAAGAGCTCCTGAAGGAAGCATTAAACATGGAAAGGAACAACTGGTACCAGCCACTGTAAAAATATGCCAAATTGTAAAGACCATGGAGGCTAGGAAGAAACTGCATCAACTAACGAGCAAAATAACCAACTAACATCATAATGACAGGATCAGATTCACACATAACAATATTAACCTTAAATGTAAACGGGCTAAATGCTCCAACTAAAAGACACAGACTGTCAAATTGGATAAAGACTCAAGACCCATCAGTGTGCTGTATTCAGGAGACCCATCTCATGTGCAGAGACACACATAGGCTCAAAATAAAGGGATGGAGGAAGATCTACCAAGCAAATGGAAAACAAAAAAAGGCAGGGGTTGCAATCCTAGTCTCTGATAAAACAGACTTTAAACCAACAAAGATCCAAAGAGACAAAGAAGACCATTACATAATGGTAAAGGGATCAACTCAAGAAGAAAAGCTAACTATCCTAAATATATATGCACCCAATACAGGAGCACCCAGATTCATAAAGCAAGTCCTTAGAGACCTACAAAGAGACTTAGACTCCCACACAATAGTAATGGGAGACTTTAACAACCCACTGTCAACATTAGGCAGATCAATGAGACAGAAAGTTAAAAAGGATATCCAGGAATTAAACTCAGCTCTGCACCAAGTGGACCTAATAGACATCTACAGAACTCTCCACCCAAACCAACAGAATATGCATTCTTCTCAGCACCACATCACACTTATTCCAAAATGGACCACATAGTTGGAAGTAAAACTCTCCTCAGCAAATGTAAAAGAACAGAAATTATACCAAACTGTCCCTCGGACCATAGGGCAATCAAACTAGAACTCAGGATTAAGAATCTCACTCAAAATCACTCAACTATATGGAAACTGAACAACCTGCTCCTGAATGACTGCTACGTACATAATGAAATGAAGGCAAAAATAAAGATATTCTTTGAAACCAATGAGAACAAAGATACAACATACCAGAATCTCTGAGACACATTTAAAGCAGTGTGTCGAGGGAAATTTACAGCACTAAATGCCCACAAGAAAAAGCAGGAAAGATCTAAAATTGACACCCTAACATCACAATTAAAAGAACTAGAGAAGCAAGAGCAAACACATTCAAAAGCTAACAGAAGGCAAGAAATAACTAAGATCAGAGCAGAACTGAAGGAGATAGAGACACAAAAAACCCTTCAAAAAATTAATGAAACCAGGAGCTGGTTTTTTGAAAAGATCAACAAAATTGATAGACCGCTAGCAAGACTAATAAAGAAGAAAAAAGAGAAGAATCAAATAGATGCAATAAAAAAAGATAAAGGGGATATCACCACTGATCCCACAGAAACACAAACTACCATCAGAGAATACTACAAACACCTCTACTCAAATAAACTAGAAAATCTAGAAGAAATGGATAAATTCCTCAACACATACACCCTCCCAAGACTAAACCAGGAAGAAGTTGAACCCCTGAATAGACCAATAACAGGCTCTGAAACTGAGGCAATAATTAATAGCCTACCAACCAAAAAAAGTCCAGGACCAGACAGATTCACAGCTGAATTCTACCAGAGGTACAAGGAGGAGCTGGTACCATTGCTTCTGAAACTATTCCAATCAATAGAAAAAAAGGGAATCCTCCCTAACTCATTTTATGAGGCCAGCATCATTCTGATACCAAAGCCGGGCAGAGACACAACAAAAAAAGAGAATTTTAGACCAATATCCCTGATGAACATTGATGCAAAAATCCTCAATAAAATACTGGCAAACTGAATCCAGCAGCCCCTCAAAACGCTTATCCACCATGATCAACTGGGTTTCATCCCTGGAATGCAAGGCTGGTTCAATATACGCAAATCAATAAACGTAATGCAGCATATAAACAGAACCAAAGACAAAAACCACATGATTATCTCAATAGATGCAGAAAACACCATTGACAAAATTCAACAATCCTTTATGCTAAAAACTCTCAATAAATTAGGTATTGATGGGATGTATCTAAAAATAGTAAGAGCCATTTATGACAAATCCATAGCCAATATCATACTGAATGGGCAAAAACTGGAAGTATTCCCTTTGAAAACTGGCACAAGACAGGGAAGCCCTCTCTCACCACTCCTATTCAACATAGTATTGGAAGTTCTGGCCAGGGCAATCATGCAGGAGAAGGAAATAAAGGGTATTCAGTTAGGAAAAGAGGAAGTCAAATTGTCCCTGTTTGCAGATGACATGATTGTATATTTAGAATACCCCATCATCTCAGCCCAAAATCTCCTTAAGCTGATAAGCAACTTCAGCAAAGTCTCAGGATACAAAATCGATGTGCAAAAATCACAAGCATTCTTATACACCAATAAAAGACAAACAGAGAGCCAAATCATGAGTGAACTCCCATTCACAATTGCTTCAAAGAGAATAAAATACCTAGGAATCTAACTTACAAGGGACGTGAAGGACCTCTTCAAGGAGAACTACAAACCGCTGCTCAACGAAATAAAAGAGGACACAAACAAATGGAAGAAGATTCCATGCTCATGGATAGGAAGAATCAATATTGTGAAATTGGCTATACTGCCCAAGGTAATTTACAGATTCAATGCTATACCCATCAAGCTACCAATGACTTTCTTCACAGAATTGGAAAAAACTACTTTAAAGTTCATATGGAACCAAAAAAGAGCCCACATTGCCAAGTCAATCCTAAGCCAAAAGAACAAAGCTGGAGGCATCACGCTACCTGACTTCAAACTATACTACAGGGCTACAGTAACCAAAACAGCATGGTACTGGTACCAAAACAGAGATATAGAACAATGGAACAGAACAGAGTCCTCAGAAATAATACCGCACATCTACAACCAACTGATCTTTGACAAACCTGACAAAAACAAGCACTGGGGAAAGGATTCCCTATTTAATAAATGGTGCTGGGAAAACTGGCTAGCCATATGTAGAAAGCTGAAACTGGATCTCTTCCTTATACCTTATACAAAAATTAATTCAAGATGGATTAAAGACTTAAATATTAGACCTAAAACCATAAAAACCCTAGAAGAAAACCTAGGCATTACCATTCAGGACATAGGCATGGGCAAGGACTTCATGTCTAAAACACCAAACCCAATGGCAACAAAAGCCAAAATTGACAAATGGGATCTAGTTAAAGTAAAGAGCTTCTGCACAGCAGAAGAAACGGCCATCAGAGTGAACAGGCAACCTACAGAATGGGAGAAAATTTTTGCAATCTACTCATCTGACAAAGGGCTAATATCCAGAATCTACAAAGAACTCAAACAAATTTATAAGAAAAAAACAAAGAACCCCATCAAAAATTGGGCGAAGGATATGAACAGACACTTCTCAAAAGAAGACATTTATGCAGCCAAAAGACACATGAAAAAAGGCTCATCATCAGTGGCCATCAGAGAAATGCAAATCAAAACCACAATGAGATATCATCTCATACCAGTTAGAATGGCGATCATTAAAAAGTCAGGAGAAAGCAGGTGCTGGAGAGGATGTGGAGAAATAGGAACACTTTTACACTGTTGGTGGGATTGTAAACTAGTTCAACCATTGTGGAAGACAGTGTGGTGATTCCTCAGGGATCTAGAACTAGAAATACCATTTGACCCAACGATCCCAATACTGGGTATATACCCAAAGGATTATAAATCATGCTGCTATAAAGACACATGCACACGTATGTTTATTGTGGCACTATTCACAATAGCAAAGACTTGGAACCAACCCAAATGTCCAACAATGATAGACTGGATTAAGAAAAATGTGGCACATATACACCATGGAATACTATGCAGCCATAAAAAAGGATGAGTTCATGTCCTTTGTAGGGACATGGATGAAGCTGGAAACCATCATTCTCAGCAAACTATTGCAAGGACAAAAAACCAAACAACACATGTTCTCACTCATAGGTGGGAATGGAAAAATGAGAACACCTGGACACAGGAAGGGGTCATCACACACTGGGGCCTGTTGTGGGGTGGGGGGAAGGGGGAAGGATAGCATTAGGAGATATACCTAATGTAAATGATGAGTTAATGGGTGCAGCACACCAACATGGCACATGTATACATATGTAACAAACCTGCACATTGTGCACATGTACCCTAGAACTTATAGTAAAAAAAAAAAAAGTCAAAAAAAATTTGTAAGCTAGCAGAAACTTTAGGAAGCACATAATCTAACTCTTTTGTTTCACAGTTAAAGATACTAAAACAGGGAAATTGACTTATGTCACATAGTGATATGGTTTGGCTGTGTCCCCTCACAAATCTCATCTTGTATTATAGCTCCCATGATCCCCAGGTGTTGTGGGAGGTGATTGAATCATGGGGGCATGGTATTTCCAGTACTGTTCTCATCATATTGAGTGAGTCTCATGAGATCTGATGGTTTTGTAAAGGGGAGTTCCCCTGCACACCTTCTCTTGCCTGCTGTCATGTAAGACATGCCTTTGCTCCTCCTTTGCCTTCCACCTACCTAGCCATGCTAAATTGTGAGTCAATTAAACCTCATTCCTTTATAAATTACCCAGTCTTTGGTGTGTCTTTATTAGCAGCATGAGAGCAGACTAATACACACAACTTACTTATGGGTAGAATGGGGACTTGAATCCAGTTCTTTTAACATGATATCTAGGGCTCTTTGTTCTAAATTTTTGTGGTTTTAGAAGACTTATGTTTATATTATAAATTGAATTTTCATGAGGCAGGAAATCTTTTCACTCTCCCCTTTTGCATATTCATATTTTCTCCATGTGAAAGAGGTTTTATTCTCAAGGACTAGAAACCAGATGATTTTTTTTTTTTGCTAGAATGTAGGATATGAAAAGTGAAAAGACAACCACTCAAAATTTGAGGCCTACATCAGTGATATTTGTGGGTCTCATGAAGTGTACAAGGAGCTGCTTGTGTACAAAAAAGTGAGTCAGCTCCTAAAAGAACAAAAAGTGCAAAGGTAACTATTTTAACTTTGTTTGGGTCTTGAGTAAAAGGAAATCTAGCCCAAAATACATTCAATGCATTTATTGAATCAGACAGTAAGAGTATCGAAGAGAAGGGTGAGTTTTAGAGATTAATCTGGGTTCCTGACATCCATACCTTCCTCTGTAAATCTTTCTCTTCATGCTAGCACTCCCTGTGGTCACCAGATGGCCATCAGCAATACCTAAGACAACAGGCCCTACTTCACAGTGGATTGGAGAGACAGTCATTTCCTACGGTTAGCAAATGCGTTGTTCTCATTAGACCAACCTTCAACTTGTCACTGAAGCTAAAAGAAATGCCATGCCCTAACTGGTTTAATCCTGGGTCACTTGATTATCACTGAAGCAATCTCAAAGTAAGAAAAGGTTGAATTACTATTACCCTAATTTTTTACTAGTTTTATATGGCATATAGATAAATAAAAATTCATTGAGCCATACACCTAATATTTATGCTTTTTATGACACCTATTTGTGCCTAAAATAACTTTTTAAGTGTTTTAAAGATGATCCTGAATGGTTTATAAAACTAATCAGGGAGGACTCCTGGAACTGGGGATGGACTGGGTAAACCTCACACAAATGACATGGTAGCAACATAAAGTAAGAGAAGTGTAATGAATGTTGTGGATGCAATCACAAAGCCCTTTACAGTAACTATTTACAAGGTGGACAGCAATTTGCAACTAAATTTAAATCTCACTGAAGGGCTACATAAGTCCACCACCACCTCCTCTTTACCCAGTGAAGAAGAGAGACTAAATGCTATCCTTTGAGTTAACCTTGCAAAGTATCTTGAAGGAGATTTTTTACTTCTTCCTAGTCCAAACACACACAGTAGCCAACTTTGAATAACACAGTTGGCAGAAAAAAATAAACTAAAATTTAGTTTCTCCTATCCTAATGTTAATTATTTCCTCAGACTCTACAACAGCTTGAAACCTTACAGATTACATAGAGTGGTTTTTATTACCTAGAAAAGTGCCTTTCTCAAGGTTGGTACCTAACGTATATTAGGAAGAATTAAATGGCATGGGATGGGGTAGGATGGAATGAAATGGGAAGGGATTAGAAGCAAATGTAACTGAATGAAAATGACTGAAATGGAATGGAATTTATGTCTTGGGGCAGGACAAAAAGGGGCTATACTCAGTCAATTAAGCATGATGGCATGTATGACCTCAATCTCTATAGTATTTCTGTTAAATCATAAACCTTATCATTGTTAAGAAATACCAGTTGCCAGTTTATATCCTATAATCACAACCCAATTTCCCTAAAAGCTTATATTTAGCAAATACAATGGTTTTAGAAAGGTTAATTTTGGGTTTGAGTGGCAGGCAAATTGAAATTTGTGGGAAGATGTGGGTCAGAGAGAGCAGTCATAATCTTTTTTTTTTTTTAAAGGTGCTGTACAAAAAAAGTGGATCAAAAAACTATTTTATTCTAGCAGAAAAGAAATTGTTCCCTGGAAGAAAAGGGAAGAAAAGAAAGAATCCTGGAATAGGGAGTTTAATTAAAGCAATGCTATGTGCAGTTCACAAAATGACAAACACTGGGTTAGGGTCATCTGTCTGCAAAAGAGTGAAATTTTTACCTGAAATCACACACAACGTTACATCTGGAACACAGAGAGAAAAGGGTAAGATTCTACAGAGCTGGAAGATACTGCGGATAATGAATGGAAGGAACCAGACTAATATACGAAGATTTATGAAACCAGATTCAGTGGAGAACCTCTGAACCTGTATATTATCTACCTGAACGTATTGGAAGATCCAGTTTTCCCAAATTTTAACGTAATACTTCTGCTTTCTAACTGGCTTATTAGGGGTATAATGTACTTAAGGTCTGTGGCAAAGAAGAGAGATAGTCTTAGGGAAAAAAAAAATCGTAATGTCATATCTAAATCTCAATTTGACAAAAGGAAAGAAGAGGAAATGGCTGCTATACTACTAGGTTAAGCATAGTATACCAAAAATGCTTATATTCATACATCACCTTATAACACAGAAGTTTCATTAATAGGGTTGAGCCTTACAAAAATCTCTTGGGTAGATAGGGCAAATAACCACAGATTTTGATGCTATTTGTTTGCTTGTTTTTAACAAATGTAGAAAGTACGTGACTTGGGCTATCCAGGACTAGAGAGTAGGTTTTCTGACACCAATCAGGAGGACAAGTCCATAATCATGTGTATCGTGGCTACTAAAAGAAAACAAAACTAAACCCCTGAACCCTGTTTATTGCTATTATTATCTTAATCATTATAATCGTTTCTCTATTGAGCACTGATGACCTAAAAGTTACTATGGCAAGACCTTGACATATTCTCACACAATCCAATGAGAAAAACCACTATTACTGTCTTTTCTTTATAAGAAAACTCAGAGAATGTCTTGTTCATGTTTCCACAGTTAATAAGCATCAAATCTAAAATTTGAATCCAGGTCAGTTTTGTTTCAAGGTTTCAAAGCCAATATCCTCTTAACTACTATGTTATACTGTGGTTAATCAGTTTATTCCATTTCGCTCTACGTCCAATATGGCTTATGGCCTGTATTGCCATTCATAACAATATAGGTACTTATTGTGCTTTCCATTGAAAACATTTTACTGTGGTACAATAACTATTAAAATTGTGTTTTTTGACTAACCACTAAGAAATGACATTTACCAGTAAGACTCAATTAAGACTTAAAAAGAAAAGAAAGTAAAAGAGAGCACAATCACAAAGTTAAGGAATAACAACACAGAATTAATCCTGAAAAAATATTGAGATAATGCCTCACTCATATTACCTCTGTATTCATCACCATTTCTAGTACAATCATCTGGTGCTCCTTGTGACCACAGACTGTGCAAACTGGCAAAAGTCAAACCAAAAAAACTCCTAGGGGAGTTGATGCCCCTGGGAGGCCCACAACAGATGAGATGAAAGTTTGTGTCTAGATACCTAGCTTCCTGGTCCCTGGTGTGAGATAACTGAGGCATGCTCTGAGCTGTCTCCCTAAAGATCCCCGTGGAAAAAAGCTCCAGCTGCAAATAGCAGATCCTCTCATCAACATTTGCTGAATTGGCTTCTTCCTCCTTTTCTCTATCTCCTTATTGGCACTTCCTGAGATCACCTCCCTCTGAAAAAAGTACTCAGGTTTAGTTGACACACAAAATGAAGTCATTTATTTTGGAATTAGTCATGATTTTACACATAAGAATCAACTGTTTTTAGATATTCCACAAAAATATATTATTTGCTTTCCTTCCTTGTAATAAATATGTCCCCAAAAGATAATAAAGTAAACCAGATCAATGTGACTTATCATTCAAAGTCAGTGCTTTGGGCTGAATTTTGTCCCCTCCAAAATTCATATATTGAAGTCCTACGTTTGGATACCTCTGACTATGAGCATTTTTGGAGACAGGACGATTAAAGCGGCAGTTAAGCTAAAATGAGGTCATAAGGATGGGTCCTAATCTGACTGGTGTGGTTATAAGAGGAGCAAACCAGGACAAAAAGATATACAGAAGGAAAACCATGCAAAGACACAGGAAGAAGATTGCCATCTACAAGCCAAAGAGAAGGACTAAGGCAAGTAACCAACCCTAGTGACACCTGATCTTGAACTTCTAGCATCCAAGAAGAAATGTGAGAAAATAAATGTCTAGTTTAAGTCACCCAGTCTGTGGTAGTTAGTTATGTCAGCCCTGGCATACCTACATAGTCAGAAACTGATTATCATCACTATATTGGAAACACTAGCTAAGTGTATGCAATTAAATAATAATAATAAAATAACAATAGACTGGGTGCAGTGGCTCATGCCTGTAATCAAAGCACTTTGGGAGGCCAAAGTGGGTGGATCACCTGAGGTTGGGAGTGCGATACCAGCCTGACCAACATGGAGAAACCCCATCTCTACTAAAAACACAAAATTAGCCGGGCGTGGTGGCGCATGCCTGTAATCCCAGCTTCTCGGGAGGCTGAGGCAGGAGAATCACTTGAACCTGGGAGGCAAATGTTGCAGTGAGTGGAGATCGTGCTATTGCACTCCAGCCTGGGCAACAAGAGCAAAACTCCATCTCAAAAAACAAATAAACAAACAAAAACAAACTTTTATATGTAAAATGGTAATTTCTCTGTGATTCAGCTTTTCCACTTGTAAAAATGAAAAATCATACTATGGGGACAGTAATATACCACAGGGATATAAACGAGTAAATTTCAGAACAGATTTAAAAGACACTTTGATACCTCTTTAAAAAAAATTAGACAAACTGAAAGAACTATTTTTATTCAAGGCACTGTGAAAATTACACGCCAATGACAAAGCAGCCTTTACATTTTCAGCTTCGTCAAGGTTCTCGGCATTACATTTTCCTCTTTCACCATGAGCAATAAACCATCCATGTTCAATCTCTCCATGCATAGTCAACCTAATGAGCCAACAACAGGGAGTTCACAAATATACAGGGGCTCGTTATTCATCACTCCTGAGGAGCAGCTACTGCAGCTCTAGTTAGTAATTAAATATTTAGTGTCACTGATACTGGCAACAGACAAAAGAAAATACTGCACTTCTTAAATTCCCTGGAAAACATATTGAAGGCAGCCAGTCAATCACATGAGCGACAGGCTCTGACTCTCTCATTAAAGGTGATAAAATAGAAAATATGCTCCAAATTCAAACCACTTGCATGCTTTCTCTGTTAGGAAATATTGGGACATTCTTGTTGAATTTTAGAACTAGCTTGAAGCAAAACTCACCACCAAGGACAAAGAAGTAGAGATATTATAAAAATTTGCTTTACCACAAACTCCAGGTGGACTTCATATACTGCCTGAGGCGTTACAATGTTAAGGAAACTGGAAACTGTCCCTCTTTCAGAGCATAGGGCAGCAGACTCTGCATGACAAAATAGTATAACCAGTCTCTACTCCATTCCCCACCCCAAACCCCCCAAAAATGAATATGTGAATGCACTGGCCTCTGAATGTATATAAACTGGACACAGCATAACTGTAACCAAGAAATAATATTTGCATCTTACAATTTTATTTCTTGAAGTAAGTGCCGGCCATTCCAAACTTGGGTATGAAATGGTGGATATCCAAATTAGATCTCTTCAGATTCCAACAAGGGCAGACCTGACCCAGGCACTCAGAAATGACATTAAGATAAATCTTGTAAATTTTAAATCACACACATACGCTCAAGCTGGCTCACTGGACTTTGGTCAGATCCTCCATACTTGAAGTTTAGACCTCATTAGGTGGACTGGGTCTGTAACTGTGAGGGTACGTTGATTGCACCACACGCTAGAACTCTATGTCTGCTCAGCCTGTGCAAGGATTTCAGCTTTACTTTGCATTTATCCTGACACTCTTTCTTAGACCTTTGTCTTTGAACTTGGCAAGGCTTCATCTCTTCACAGGGACATGTTAGTCCAAGAGTTAGTAGCCACTGGAGAACTCCATTCTATGCCTGGGTAGAGCGTACTGCACTCATCGGTTCTGGGTGGTGTCCCTCTGCAGCACTAGGAAAGCAATGGTCTGTGCTCCTCTCTTAGCTATCAAAGTTGTCCTTCATCTTTTACTGATTGTTCCTACAAGTATCAGGCATTCTGATTCAACAAAAGGACCCGATAGAAGTGCAAGGTCATGAGCATGGGACCTCAGGCCAAAGATCCTCATTCATTGATTCCTGGCATACATCCCCCTTCAGCAGCCACATTGGGTTGATCCCCACTACCAGCACTGTCTTCATCTCAATCGTTCCACTTTCCATACTATTCTGATGGTCAGATTCTAATGATTCCTTCAGATTTCATTTATTAACTAATGTTGATGAAAGGATTACTTCTTTTGTCCTGACTTCAACAACCACCCATTTTTTAGACACAAAAGAACAGCTTCTAGTCGGCTAAAGAAACCATACCCTTAAAATAAATAGATTTCTCTTCTACAACCTTTTCTAAGACTTTGAACCATTGTTCCATCATCTCCCTGAGGGTTCATGAAGGTTACATAGGGTAACAGTCCTGAGTTCACAAACCTGTCATCTGGGCCTAGAAGTCCTTGTCACTGCACAAACAAGCTTCCAGTGGAGGATGCAGTAATTTGAAATGTGCTTCCACTAATAGTGTAGCCATCTTTATTTTAAATTACAGTTTATTCTGAAGTAAAAACTCTAGGCTTGCACATTGGCTGAGATAAATAAGTAATAATCATCAAACAAACAATATTTTCTAATCTACGTGTATACAAAAAGGATAGTTAAATGAAATGGTTTGTGGCAGCACCATTAAATATGCTTTTGTTAAATATTGCTTAGAAATTTACCTTTAAAAAACTTCAGGGGAAAAACTTTTTCATTGAAGAATTATTAGTACATTTTCATTATAAAATTACAACCCTAAGGGAGCCTGGGGAAACCAGTTATTTTTTATTTAAGTGTCACTTTTTATTCCCTTTATTGCTGTATCTTTGTAGGTCAGGACACTGTAAAGAACTTGAAATGAAAGGCACCTGATGACAAAGATGAAAGTCAAAAAGTTATAGTAAGGTTACAGATATTTAACATGAATTGGCTTAAAAGGAAAATAGAGTAGCAAATGGTCATTCGCTTTGAGAATTAAACAAATTACCCACAAGCCAGTCTCAGATTTTCTTTTTCCATGCTGTGGAATAAAGGTGTGTAAGCACAAATGATACCCTGCAGTTAAAATCAAAATCCCTCATCCCTTCAAGGAGGGAGTTTCTCTAATGGTTTTTTAAATTGTGCTGAGTTGCTTTTGCAAATGGAGCCTGCATTGTCCCATTGAAACAGAAGCCCTGTTTCAGAAACAGACGGTAAAAAAAAAAGTATTTAATCTGACCACAGCTTGGGTTGACTTGCTTTAGCCCCAGGGTCCTACTTCAGACTTGAATAGAGTCTGTGTGGCTGCTTTCCATGGTCTGCTGCATCATCATATAGCAAAACTGAATTGTTTTGACGAGAGCTGGTGAATAGGCTATGTTTGGACAGACTGGGTCTGTTTTTAGCCATTAGAAAGGGCTATTAAAACTGCTGAGCTGTCATTAAAGCACATTGTGAGGTGCCCAAGACAAAGCAGCAAGAAGTAAATTGGCTTTCTGCATCCAGAGGCCCTGAGTCTGGGAGGACATTGCCCTGTCAGGCCAACTCCACTTAACAGTGCAGAGCGGGAACCAACACTTATAGCAGGTGTGACTGAAAGGAGCTCAGCTTGAATTAGACTCTGGAAAAGTGCTTTCAGTTAAAAGAAAGAAAGAAAAAGGGAGAAAAAGACAGACAGACAGACAGATAGTTTAAAGTTTCAAGTACTGGTCAGGAAATTGGGCAATGTTCTCTGGATTCATTCTCTGCATTGCAGCAAAACCTCATTAATTTGAAATAATTGGGAAAAGGAAAAGTGTTAGGCTTTTCAAGTTAAAACAAGGAATTATACAATATTTTTGGAATACTGCCATTATATTATGTTATAGCCCCAGGGTAACACTTATTATTAACCGAAGATTCCATTTAATGTCTGTAGTCCAAAAGAATAATTTGTAATTTGCACATTATTGATATGCAAATATAATGCTTGATTTTTTTTTAAGATTTTTTCCATGGGATAAACATTCTTCTCAAATTCTTTACCTATTAATTTCATTGGTAAAGCCAGTTAAAACACAATAAAATGCATATCACAAAGATCAACTGTAGCTCTGCCCCCATTTGAATAATCCCAAATTCTGGAGTAATTTGTTTTATAAATTAGTGAGTGCAAGTAAGCAAAATATTATTATATACTGAAATAGAAGAGATTTTTATGACTCTTAAAAATAAGAAAAATATGTTTCTCCTCCAGGGCTCCTTTTCCTCCCTCCTTTTCAGTGATTTAAGCATTAAAATTAGACCCTCTGTTCTTTAACTTCTCCTCTTCTACTGGTTTCTTCTTCACATTTGAACATATTTTAGTCTTTCCTACCTTCATGTTAAAATCTCCCTAAACTACATGTCCATCTCAAGACATCATCTTATCTTTTTCCTCTTCTTCAAAGCCAGGTATATTGAAACACTGTCTACACTCTTGGCTTTCTGCTCTCACACTCCATACTCATTCATTTTCAGCTCACTGAAACTTCCCCTTTCTTACTCATCACTCTGCTAAACTGCCCTCTCTCTCTCATGAGTTCTCTCTCTCTCTCTCTCTCTGGTTTCTGACATTCAGTCTTTTATCTTATTTAACCTTTCTTGTGCTGCAGTGGACCTCTAAGACAATGTTGAGTAGGAGTTGGAATAGCAGGCATTCTTAGAGTGTTTTTGAATGAAAAGGGAATGCTGCTACTTTTTCATCCAAATGATGTTAACTAGACATTCTTTAACCTCAGCTTAAAGGAGCTCTGTTTTGTTTTTAGTTAGTCAAGACTTTAAAAAAATGACTAGCGATTGCATTTTATCAAATAATTTTTCCTGCAACTACTAAGATGGCAGGTTCAATGAATACACAAATTCCATCAAGACAAGGCCTCACCCTCAAGACTGTTATTCCTCAACTAGTCCCTTAGAGAAGACTTTAATAAGTCATTCTGTTAGCCTGGCTGTTGATGGGACATGAAGTACATGTAACACCAGTGTGTCTCATAGTTATTCTTAGATCTCTGTTGCTATAAAATGAGCTCATTGATCCAAGACAATATTGTGTGAAATATTTGTTGATAAATCAGGTATTCTGTAAACACTCTGAATGGGAAAATCGAAATCTCATATTCATGATAGGTATTGATTATAGTAAAGGCAATCTGTGTCCCCTCTCCCCACCACCCTGTGGAGAATTGACTGGTCTCCAGGTTGGGATTATCAGATAAAATATAAGACATACAATTTAAATTTAAATTTCAGATAAATGATGAAGAGGTTTTTTATTTTTTTGTAAAAGTATATTCAAATATTACATGGGACGCCCCTATACTAAAGACATTCATTGTTTATCTGAAACTCAAATTTAACTAAGCATCTTATAGTTTTATTTGCTGTATCTGGCAATCCAAGTCCTGGTAGCTGTCTGGTCTACCACAGTCATGTTGCCAGATCAAGGGCTTAGCATATCTTACTATTGTTGACCAGAGGGACATTCAGCAGTGGCAGTAGCTACATCAACCTTGGTGAGGCCCATATTTTTGGGTCCAAGAATAGCCTCCATCCCTTACATCATGGACACTCTGTCTATGAACAACTGTGGTACAGGAGTGGCTGAAGAGTGAAGCTGGATGACATTCATAGAATGAGTCATCCTATCCACTTAGTCTCTGAGAGCATCCTTTAAGGTTAAACATAAAGATTCACATAATTTGCGCTATGTCAATTAGCCTATTGTCATGCCACATATTCAGAATTTTTACTCTTTCATTCTTGTTCCAAGCCCCTAACCTACTAGACAAACTTTTGCCACTGCCCAGGATTTTAGTAGATGTACCTATCTCCAGGCACTTCTCTCTCCCAACAAAGTAAACAGCCAAGTGTATTGTTCAGAGCTTTTTCTAATACAAGGATTTTCCATTACACTATTCCATAGTGCTAGCTCTGAGTGGGACTGTAATGCAGCAGTGGTTCATTACAGGTAGCTGTAATAAACCTGTACCTCTATTGGAACAGTATCTCTATTGCACTGACCCATATGTGAATGAGGTTTTGCCATCCATGAGTTGCTCATAGAGAACCCCTTATGAAGCCATACTGTGAGCTTACAAAGAGGGACTGATGTCATGGTAGTAGGGAACACAAAGGTCTGGCCTGCCTATTTATGAAATATATTAGTGTCTTCTGATTCTATCCAGGCCTGATCCTAAATATGGCATTTTTAATCATATAATGCATTACTGTTGCCTTGCCTCATCTCATGACTTGGTGCAACTGATAACACATGGTTCATGATGGGTAGTTCTAATTGCATAGACAGTGAGTGAACCCTAGTGAGACCTTCAGTCACTAGGGTTAAGCCTGCCAGGAACTGTGGTGGGGTTTTTTTGTTTTTGTTTTTGTTTGAGATGGAGTTTTGCTCTCGTTGCCCAGGCTAGAGTGCAATGGTATGATCTTGGCTCACGGCAACCTCTGCCTCCCAGGTTCAATCGATTCTCCTGTCTTAGCCTCCTGAGTAGCTGGGATTACAGGGGCCCACCACTATGCCTGACTAAATTTTGTTATTTTTAGTAGAGATGGGGTTTCACCAGGTTGGCCAGGCTGGACTCAAACTCCTGACCTCAGGTGATCCGCCCACTGCGGCCTCCCAAAGTGCTAGGATTACAGGCGTGAGCCACCGCGCCCAGCCAGAAACTGTGTTTTTAACAAAGGGTAGTTGTTTCCTGCAGAAAGCAGGACCTTACTTCAGAACTCTATGAGTCAGCCCTGCAATTTTCCTATGGGAATCTGCCAAAAATGCCTTTATAGCATCCTTATCCATAGTGGATACATTTAATGCCTTCAAATCTGCTGGGTAATAGAGACTGAGCAGCAGAGCAACAGACTGCCTCAGCTGCAGAGGCCTCTTGTTCTGGACATTACTCAAATCTGGTATCCCGGAAAGTCACTCAAAAATGGGTCAAAGCTGTCATCTCAAGTACACTATATGATGACTCCAATATCCAGTGGCCCAAGAGGCAGATGATATAACAAGCTATCCTTTACTTTAAAGGGAATGTCCCAGGGTGCCCATACCATTGGCATTGACATTATCAATGTGTATGTATTGGTTTGCCATTGCTGCATAACACATTGCCACAAACTTAATAGGTTAAAACAACGCATTTTTATTTTCTCATAGTTTCTGCAGTTCATGGAGGAAACTAAGCTAAGCCCGGCTTAGCTGGATTCCCTGCTTCAAGGTCTTATCAGGCTGTAACCTACATGCGACTGAAGCTGAGGTCTCATCAAAGGCTTGGTAAAGTCCACTCCCAAGCTTCCTCAGTTTGTTGACAGAACTCCTCTCCATGCAGCTATGTGGCTGAGTTCCCATTTTCTTGCTGGCCATGGGCTAGGGACCACCCACAGTTCCCAGAAGCTGCTCACAGTTTCCTGTCAAACATGGCCATTTGCTTCTGTAGGGCCAGTAGAAGAATACCTTTCTTAAGAAAGGGCCCAGTCCCTCTTTTATGGGCTTTCACCTGATTAAGCCTGTTTTAACTGGAATAAACTCCCTCTTGACTAACTCAAAGGCAACTTATATGGGACCTTAAATACATCTTCAAAGGCCTCCACCTTTGCCATAAAACAGAAACTAATCATGGGAGCGAAGTCATTTCCTAGCCCGAGGTCCCACCCTCGCAGGAGATTATATGGCAGGTGTACATCAGGGACTGGGAGTCTTGGGGTCCAGTTCAAAATTCTGCTTACCACTGTGTATTCTGCCAATCTAAGCATGATGCCATTCATCTATTTTGAAAATACTCAGCCTTTGTCTCTTGAATTTATGCTTCTCACCCACATCCTCTACTTTTTTCCTCTGGAGTTCTCACTGGATATTCTCGGTGAACTCACCTTCATGTCTCTTATATGTTTAATTTTTTTGTGTTCCTGTGCTTCATTCCGTGTCACATATTTAAGTTTCTATTCCAAACCTGTATCTAGTATTCTCTTTGGCAATAAAGTGACTATAGAATGAAAAGGAGAAGGTCAATGTGACAAATGGCTAAGGAAAAGGCACAGCTACAAAATAAATGTTGATAAAAAGGTAAAAATTTGAGAAGCATATTTTAGAGAAATTAAATTTAAAACTTCGTATTGTAAAAGACATAAAATAAATTAAGAATACTAAATTTTAAAATAGGAAATATCAGTGTGAACTCATGACCTAAAATAAATATATTTTCCAGCTCAGTCACTAAAGCAGCCTATAGCTACATCATCTTCCCACCCACTGTTTTCAGGAGGAACATCAGATGGGTATCGTTAACTTTTTTGTTTTCTAAATACTATTCTCTATTAGATAGAAATAAATTTTCTTGCAGAATAGGAGAGCCCTGGTCTCAGAACAGGAAACAATGCAATATGGGCCCAGAATCTGTTTTTACTGCCGGAAAAGGTGAAAATTTCCCAAGTGTCTGAAGCAGTGGCGAAAGAAAGCCTGTTTAGAGCATGCAACATTTGGCCAGATTGTGACAAAGTAACAGAAAAAAAGAAAGTTACTACAGCTAAGTAAAAGAGGTCAAGTAGATAAAAAGTACAATCTTAAAAAAAAAAAAAAAAAGTCAAAAATAGTGTACAAAAAGATAAGTTTACAGAAAGGGACATATAATAAAAATAAAGAATGAATAGGATATGTTTAGCAAATTTTTATTATGTTTTATTACCAGAGAGTATTATCCTCATAGCTGTTAATTTTTTTTATAATAAGAACTTTTTTTATAACAAAGATAAGCATTTTTTTTCTACATGTGTAAGAGGAAAGCGTGGGTACAGAAAACAATTTGCTGAAGGAAGAAGGACCTATTCCCATGCATTGTCCTTATAGAAAGAGAGGCTCAAAGAGAAAGATAAGAGATTAGTTAAATATCTCAGAGGAGATGCTGTAGAGATTCAACATCTCATCACCTAGGTGATAAAATTCTCTATGATTTTAATAAAACATTATGAAATATATCGTAAACCAAGGCCAAACATCACGTGACCATGAATATTGGCCAAAGGAAGGAGTGCCCTATTAGAAAATATAATTGTGAAAATCCCATTGATGGAGCAAGTGACCCCATGCTTGAAGAGGAAACCTAATGTGACAAGTCCTGGCTTGGGGTTACAGTGCCAAAAAATTTGAATGACACATAATCTGCAGCCTTTCTGATGTGAAATTATTTTTATTCCCTTTGGTAGGATGAAAAAGATTACTATAATCCCAGGAAAGCACAAAATACAATCCCAGGAAAGCACAAAATACAACTTAAAACACTGACAAAATAAATCAAACTAAAAATACTAAAACTTTTGTACTTGGTACAGAGTAGTACCACTATGGTTTGTAACCACAGTCAAGTGTGTGTGTGTGTGTGTGTGTATATATATATATATATAATATATATATATACATGTTTATATATATATAATATATATATATACATGTTTATATATATATATACACATGTTGTTTATAAAACCTCAAAAGCACTGAAGAAAATAGACATATTTGAATCGTAAATTCTTTTGAAGTATGAAAAATTTGGCTGAAACCAATATTTGCATATCTAAGAATGCAAATGTCTACATGCAATTTCAAATGTCTACATTTGGTCATTAGCAGCGTTATTTAAATATTTAAATTAGCAGCATTTAAATATTTAAAGGTTTGTGGGCTAAGCAGATTTAAAAGCTTAATATTTTTAACATTAAATGAGAGCAAGTGATAGTGACTACCACATTCAACAAAGGAAAATCACTGGAACATTAAAGATCACAGAAACAAATTTAAAATTTAAAAAATTGTTACTATGATACTATAGTTACTACAATCTGTGATCTCTTAACATTTTAAAAATAATCTACTAATTTCTAAAATTGTAAAGTCTCTTTTTTGTTTTCAGAAGTTCTTTTACAAATGTGACAGCCTCCCTTTCATAAGATTCCAGATATTTTATTATGGCATCTATTCCTACTTTTATGTCTTGAATCAGTTTTAACTTATTTTACAGTGTTAGATTGTTTATCAAGTCTTCAGAATGTTTTTGCATCTTCCTCATGGTTTGCATTTCCTCACATGGTCTGTGAGTGCATACATCACTTGCCCTCCCATCCCCCTTGTGAGCTCATCTTCACTGTTGCCTCCGCAGTAGTACTTCCACTCCCCAGGGGATCCCTACGTGCCCTGTGTTATAAAAGTGTCCTTACACTAGGGGTTTGCCTTTGCTTCCCTTGTGTCCCACATTTCATGAGTGTAGGACCAGATTTTACACAAAGGTTTCTATTTTAATTTCTCATACCTTGCAAGGAATGTATGTTTGAATTCTGTGTCTATGTATAATAAAAAGTTGGAGTTATGATTTCTCATGGGAGTTTTTTTTTCCCCCATCTTTTTTTGCTGCTGCCTTCTTGTTCCTTTTTTTCACCAGCTTGAGAATTTTTTTTTTTTCACTGAAGGGGCAGCTTTTCTAGGAGCCATCTCTAGATGAAGGTCTCAGTCAAGCCTTCTGCTTCCCCCAGATTCAAGACCACATCTGCTGTCCCTCTAAGGGTGACAAATCTCTTGAAGTCTCTGAAGAATCAGAAATTTTGTCTGTGGAGTGCAGCTTCAGTTCGTGCCTGAGAGTTTCATTCTGCCCTTTCTAATGTCCTGCCTTATGGATTTCAGACTTGCCAGCGCCTGTAACTACATAAGCAGTATCAGCAGTTCCTTCTTATATGCATATATATGCACGTGCGTGCGTGTGTGTGTGTGTGTGTGTGTCTCTCCTATTGGCTGTTTCTCAGGTTGATCCCTGACTAATATATGTGACATTTTGTACCAGGTTTTATTTTATATATGCACAAGTAAACTATCTACAAATATTGACACTTGTGTTTGCTTACTTCATTATTCAAAATAGGCTGAAAGAGATTTTGAGATCCAAAAGAATCTTAAAGAAGTAGTCCATTAAAATAAATATCTTTATGTACAAGAAATCCACTATATGCTTTCTGGGAATACGGGCAATCAATGTGAATAGCACTCAGGGACTGGGCTGCAAGAGGACAGGGCTCTATCCCCTCAATTACTGCTGTATTTCCTGCTGTGTCTCAGCTCCCTGGGAAATACTCCTTCTAAGGACTAAAGCGGCACAGTCTCTCAATTACACACAACCTTCTCTTCACTCTTTTCACCCCCGATTTAGGGAGGAAAGAGGGAACCATTATAAAAATACAAAGAGGACTGAAAACATGTAACAAGGGCCAGGAGTATAAAGCATAAGAGGAGATTGTGACTAAATCTTTATGGCCTAGAAAAAAAAGGAGACTCAGCAGGGAACATGATTACAGTCCATAAATGTCCTCAGGTAACCAGATACATGACACAAGGGACTTGCTTACTGTGAGAGAAAATGCTAAGACAAGGCAAAATTGCATAGAGTTTTGGAGTGAACTGTTTCAACAACAACAACAAAAAGGTTTTTGAACGTGTGAAATTAGAGAATGTGAGACACATGCTATGTAAGGCACTCACAGAAATGATGAGACGAGCCGTCAGCTGATTTGGCATATAACAAGCCTCGTCTAAGGAATTCAAACACATTTTGATTGAAGTTACACAATATTACAACAAAACATGCAATGAAAACAAAATAAAAAGCGAAGATCTAGAAAGGACTTCATTTTCAACCATTTACTTAAAATAGATTGTAAGTTTTCACATGTAATGTGGGAAAGGCTGGTTTATAAATTAGCAGTTTTTCTACCCCCAAGAGCTTGTGTCATTCCCAGCAGGGTCCTGCCAGCAAAGCAATAGCAACAGCAGCATCACCCAGAAGCTGATTAGAGATGAGATATCTCAGGCCCCACCGCAAACCTAGTCATTAGAATCTGCATTTTAACAAGATCCCCCGATGATATACATGCAGATCAAGGTTTTGAAAAGCACTAGAAGAAAACAGTAATGCCTTTTATATGCCTTTGTGACCCTGAAACAACTTAAAGATTTAAGGCCATACAGGGAACTGAAACAACTCAACAGCATACAAACCAATAATCTAATTAAAGAAGGGACAAAAGATCTGAACAGACATTTCTCAAAAGAAGACATACGAATGGCCAACAGGTATATGAAAAAAATGCTCAACATCACTAATCATCACGGAAGTGCAAATCAAAACCACAATCAGATATCATCTCACACCAGTTAGAATGGATATTATCAAAAAGACAAACAAGGATGTGAAGAAAGGGGAACGCTTATACACAGTTGGTGGGAATGTAAATTAGTACAATCATTATGGAAAACAATGTGGAAGTCCCTCAAAAGATTAAAAATAGAACTACCATGTGATCCAGCAATCCCACTGCAGGGTAGATAACCAAAAGAAAAAAAATCAGTGTATCAAACAGATACACTGTTTGATAAACACTCCCACGTTTATTGGGAGTGCAATAGCCCAGATAGGAAATCAACCTCAGTGTCCATCAACGGATGGATGGACCAAGAAAACGTGGCATATATACACAATGGAGTATTATTCAGCCATAAAAAGGATAAAATCCTGTCATTTGCAGCAACACAGGTGGAACTGGAGAACATTAGGTTAAGTAAAATAAGCCAGGCACAGAAAGACAAATAACACGTTCTGAAACGGCTGGAGGTAGCTGCACTGAAAAAGAGGAAGTGGCCATGGCGCAGGCGACGCTGCAGCCCAGATGGTACTTCAACCACTGCTGCTGGGTCCCGATCGTGCCACACTCGGGCCTGCTGGTGAGGCCCCAGCCAGGTTTGTCGGGCAGGCAGGGTAGCCTTTCCTGCAGGCCTGAGGTGAAGCAACTCCCTTAAAGCAAGCTGACTCTTACGGGGAAACTGAGGCTGGGGACAGCATTGTCCCAAGGTCACTCCACCAAGAGAGAGCCTCAGCATTGAGGGCGTGAACCCCAGATGTGGGAAACTGAGGCCTGGTCAGGAAGTGGGGCCTGGTCCAGGTACTGCAGCAGGGTCAAGGCTGGATGATCCCAAATCTTCTGCCTTCCTGGCGCGTGAGCGGCAGAGACCCCAGATCCACCCATGAGTCCAGTGAGCTTGGTGTGGGGATGGAGAAACTGAGGCCCAGAGAGGCCAAGTGACTTGCCTGGGGGCACACTGCAGGGAAGGAGCTGGGCCTCAGACCTTGCCCCAAAGGGAAGTGGGGCCCTGGAGGAGACTGGCTATGGGGGAATCTGAAAATAATGCCAGGGGCTGTTTGCTGAGCACGTGGTTGGAGCTGCGGAACCCTGGCCTCCGCCTTTGGAGGCAGGTCCAGGTGTTACTTCCCTTTTATAGATGGGCAAGCTGAGGAAAGCTTTCCATAAAGCTTTCCATAAAGCTGGAAAGCTCCAGACACTGTTCTGGGGTCCGACAGTGCCTGGGGTCAGCTGTCTGCCACCAGAGCCTGTCTTCTTCCCGCGGAGGAGCCCCAGCCTGGGACCCAGATGAGTGGGCCCTTCTTCCCGCACAGTGGCAGGGAGAGTCTAGGAAGGAAGCTGCTGGTGAGGGTTGGCAGGGTAGACCCCCTCCCTCATCAAGGTGTTTACCGCCAGCACCGACACCCCTCCCCAACACCGGCCTCCAGAAGACCCTATGCCTGGGAATTCTGGGCATTGCTCCCTGCTCATTTAGGTCTGTTAGGGGGTGCGTGCTTGTTGCTTATGGAAGGTGGCCCCATCAGGAGGTTTCTCAGACAGCAGGTCTCGAATGGCTCAGCGAACTGCATCTTTCATCAGTGCTCACTTTCCCCAGGCTGACATCGGGAAAAAAAGAAAAAGAAAAAAATATATCACATATTCTTACTGATAGAGAGGAGTTTAAAGAAAGTTGGTCTCATGGAGGTAGAGAGAATGGTGGTTTCAGTGTCTGGGAAAGGTGGGAAGAGGGCAGGTGAAGACAATCTGGTTCATGGGTATGAAAATAACAGTTCGATTGAAGAAATAACTTCTAGTTTTCCATAGCACAGTAGGGTGACTATAGTTAACAATAACTTATTGTACATTTTTAAATAGCTAGAAGAGAAGATTTGGAATGTTCTCAACCCAAAGAAATGATCAAGGTTTGAGGTGATGGATATCCTAATAACCTGTTGATTTTTTCCCCTTTGTATGTATGTATCAGAATATCACATATACCCTGGAAATTTCTATAATCATAATGCATCGATTTTTTAAAAAAAGGAAATTTCTTTAGTGGAGAATCTTATCATCTAATTACTTCTTTGTCAAAATGATATATTGACTTATTAATTATGAAATGGCCCCCTAATCAATGATGATATTAATATCAATGTTACTATAATTTAAATATCATTATTCTGTGTAGTATCAGTAAAGTCTGTCATTGGTTGAATTTGTGTTTTATATTGATATTGTTCTGATTTTTAATTTTAAAAAATTTTAAATTAATTTATTAAAATCTTAAATTAGTTTAAAAATTTTATACTCTGCCAGTGGACACATATAGTAACAGTTGTAAAAAGAGTAATCTGGCTAGGAGAAATGCTACCCTTTAAATTGGAGTATGTCACCGAATGGTTTGCCTTTGCATGGCCTAATGAAAGTTAGCAAAAGAGAACTTGGCCACATGTGTGGCCCTGTGGGAAGAGGTAGGATGATTTTATGAAAAGCCCCCTGGGCTGAGAGCCACAACTCCTAAATCATTAGTTATCAGTCATGTATACTTGTTTGATCAGTTCATTTTGTGAGCCTCGGTTTACTTATTTGTAATAAAGAAATAATATTTACCCTTCAGAATGAGAAGCTAATGATATGATGCACATGGAAGGGTTTTGTGAATTATTAAAGCCATGAAAGGATAGGGAGTTCCTTGGCATCTCAGTAGAAGACTAGCAATATATGATCACCTGTAATCCGTTAAACTCTGATTCTGGCAGTCCTTGGCTTTATTGCAGAACACTTTTGTCCCTAATTTCTTAGAGATTAAAAAGACTTCTTGGCTAGGTGTGGTGGCTCACGCCTGTAATCCCAGCACTTTGGGAGGCAGAGGCGGGTGGATCACGAAGTCAAGAGATCAGGACCATCCTGGCCAACATGGTGAAACCCTGTCTCTACTAAAAATACAAAAATTAGCCTGGCGTGGTGGCATACCACCTGTAGTCCTAGCTACTCAGAAGGCTGAGGCAAGAGAATCGGTTGAACCCGGGAGTCAGAGTTTGCAGTGAGCCAAGATCACGCGCCACTGCATTCCAGCCTGGCAACAGAGCGAGACTCCGTCTCAAAAAAAAAAAAAAAAAAAAAAAAAAAAAGACTTCTTATTAAATTCTATTTTAGGAATCTAACGAAACTTTAGCTCTTAAGAAGCCTGGTTCCTTGCCAGAAGTTTAAGGCAGGAAGAGTAGGATGTGAATATTTGGCACCAGTGGCTGGCTTTCCCTTTGCCAAAAGAAAGAGGACCCTCTGCCCTTCAGATAGTTGTTGAGGTCCAGGTGCTTGTTTCTATCAAGCACACGTTCCCAGAAGACGGGGAACTAGGGCCACTAATGTTATAAATATATCTGAATTCTTAAACCAAGGTTGAAACCTAGCATTTCATACATATCTTATTTGTGCCACAACAGCATCTTAAAATATTATTACCAACATTTAATAACTGAGATTCATGTAAAAAGCTAATTTTTCATGTGCTGAAAAATCGAAAGATCTGGCAACCTTAAATCCAGCTGCAAATGGACAATACTCCACTATAACCAAACATGGATATCCAGGCCACCGAGTACCATAATACCCATTCTCAGGCACCATTCCTTTATTTGCCTAATAGCCATTTGACTTAACAATCTCTGACCCCTCTTTTAAAGGACTTCTCAGATTGCCTTAAGTTGATCCTAAGTGATGGTGAAGTATCTGTAGCAAGGTCAAGTTGTCCACCTCTAAGGCTGGCCCAGTCTGCCTGCCTGGCTCATTGAAATTCATGTGCTCCAGGACTTGATGTCAAGAGACCAAGCCCCTCAGCATCAAAGAACGGCTGCTCAAGTATGAAGGGCCCCTTAGCTATGCTTGGACCTTAATTCAACTCACAGGGACTAATGTAAGATTCTTCTATTGCCTGAATATGTGTGGATGGCCTCAGGAATATTTACTAATATTTACTAAAAATATTCCTCTTTCTTTCACGTTTTTTTCTTTTTTCTGAAGCCTTTCTTTGTCCAGGCCAACTAATAGTTCTCTGATGCTGCTCCTTCCCCCTGGCTCAGAACTAAAGTCATAAAGAATGAAACTGGAAGAAGGTATATCTGAGGAAACGGAGGTGACTCAGCCAAGGAAATGGGGCCGCTGGAGAAGTGCTGCCCTGCTACAGAAAGTGGTATTCCCATAGCATCATATCTCTGATAGGACACTTGCAATCGTATTCATTGATATTACCTTTTAGCGGCCATCTTTAGAACTAGCATCAAATTCAAAATGACTTCTGATTTGATTATTCATATACTTTGATTTCTTCTCCTCTACCCCATAAAATAAAAGATCAGATAGCCATCTTTTAGTTGGCAAACAACAATTTTTATGATAAAAATAAAATTGACCACAAAGAGGGAATAGACAAGTATGAAGTTAACCACACAGATCCAGTGAAAAAGTTGCCTGAAATGGGGTATTCACACACTTTCCCCAAAATTTAATAAATGCCGTTGGAGTCAAGATGTGTGGGGATTTATTCTTGATTTAATTAATTAAAGTCTATAAGCGGTTATCAGAGTTGACAATAACAACTCAGATTTGTTCCAGTTGCTAAAGTGCTGATAGGAGCACATGGCTTTATTTGACTCTTTGGGCCCAGACAGAAGTGCTTATGGGAAAGAATTCTGGGTTAGCCACTGGTTCTGTGGATATGTGCCAGAGTTGATGGAATGTGACGGGGGAAGTATGATCTGTGCCAACTACTATAACATTGATTGTCTTATTACTGTTAGCAAGAATCTAAATAAATAGACTTTATATGCTCTTAATGAAAGGAAAATTATCTATAGCCTGCAGTGTTCCAAGTGTGCCCCAGTCCACACACTTTTATTGTGCCAAGCTCTGAACTAGGTACTAAACCCTATTTTCTAAGACATGGCAATATACTTAGAGAAGGCAGGGAAATTCAGTATTCTCTTGGGCCTATAGCCCTTCCCACTATCATCTTTAATCCATGAAATCAGTAATTGTTGTACCCCCAAAATATGCACAGTGTCTGAGACATGGCAAATTCTTGATAAATATATGTTGCTTGAATGAATGGATGGATTAGTATGAAACTACATGTTAATAAAATACTGATGAGGGTGATTTTTACATATTAGTAAATGCTGAAACTCAAAGTGATCAATGATGTAATTGGCAGGCCCTCAAGTCTCACACTGAGTGTCCTGGACCACACTCCCCGACTCAGGACCTATGTAAAATCATCCATTCTTTTTCCTTTTATTCATTCACTTAGCTTGTCAGTCATCCTCATTCCCTGATGATCTTTGGAATTCAAAGAAGGAAAATTACATTCTGTTCTTAAAAAGATGGGTTCGTAGAGTAGAATAACCATGAGTTTAATATTCAAAATTTCTGAAAATCTATAACAGGCAATATTAATTAGGTTATTTTTCAGTGAAATATGCCAGAAGTTTCCTTCATGCTGTTTTTAATTTCATATTCACCTAGGTGCAGTATTAAAGAGAAAATCTCAAAAATGAATTTTGATATATGTAAATAGGTCACTGTTCACCTGATCTGCTCTCCTCCTTCCAAGAAAGGCATCCTACCTTCTTCCTGCACTGGTATCTGGGAGATGGCCAAACTCTGAATAGACAGTTGCACAGGATCATTTCCCAAAGGCAGTTT
The DNA here is from genome assembly GCF_029289425.2 of Pan paniscus. Taxonomy (NCBI): domain Eukaryota; kingdom Metazoa; phylum Chordata; class Mammalia; order Primates; family Hominidae; genus Pan; species Pan paniscus. The sequence goes on along the minus strand of NC_073253.2, from coordinate 112,321,215 downwards.
CGTGCAGAAACAAAATCCCGGTGAAACCATTCAGGTGAGAAGCGCAGTGGCACACAGGCATGAGGATCCTCACTCTGGCCATCAGAGCCAAGCTCCTGCCCAGATGAATGAATCCACCCCCTCCCAAATGACTGCCCTAATGTTTAAAATAAAGCCCAGTGCACCACGGAGATTCAGGACATTTGTGTTGCTGAGGCTACATGGTTAACCTCAACTCCTTCAATGCCTTTTTCCAACATATTTTTAAAATTTGTGCTGTTTAAAATATAGTTTTCTCCTCATTATATTTTCTTCTTAATCCTTTATACTAAATTCACAAAATACATTTAACTTATGTATAACATTTACGCAGAAATAGGCTTTTTGCCTCTTCCTCAAAGTAAATATCTGTTAATTACTCTGGTGCTGGAGTTACAAAAACTTAGATTGTATGAGGATTGTACCAGTTTAATAAAACAGGATAGAAAAACAGCCAACATGGTGGCACCATTACACTGATTGTTTTCTGTAGATATACAGAATACATGAATAATAATGTTTCTTTTCATAACTCTTGCTGACTTGAAGGCATGATCGAATAGTATATTTCTGATTAACCCAGGGCCCAGTCCACATAGGCACATGTGCAGAGTTCTGATAAGGTGAAGAAAGATGTGTTTCCATGTCAACAATTTAAAGGTTGGAACTATTTTGAGTTGTTAATATAAACTTTGATATTAGCTCATTGACTTTGATGGTTTGCAAAGAATAAATTCTAACACAATTACAATGACTGCTGAAATGTATTAAATCTCTAGAGAAGCTGGAAAAATGTGTACGCATGACAGGTTTGTCAATCATCTCTTGCTCTGATTAGGTGACATTAGCATGTGATTTTTGTTAACTAGAAAAAGTGACAGTATAGTATTTTATAATGGCCCCTGACTAAAACATTGTATCAATTTTTATTGGTTCCTCCTATGTCTCTATGTAGCGATGAAGAAAAGGCCCAGTGGCTATATCTTGAGGCATCATATCATCTAATAGGCTTATTAGTACTCAGAAAATTTCAATATTATTATCATAACTACAGGCAGTAATATCCTCAGCAATAATTGAGAGCCATGATGATTCTAGTCCCTGGGTATTACACCAATCAGCTCTTCTATTTTCTTTTTCTGGGACTCTCTTGTTCAAAGACAAAATGACAATTATTTCATGTCAGGGCTCTTGTAATCTCACTAGAAAGAACCAAAAACCAAAAAAAAATTTGTCAATTATCATCACAAACCCACTGTCATTCTCAGGGATTTATACAGCTTAAGGCATGGTGGGTGGAAAGAAAGGCTAAAAGAGAAGAGATCCAGGGTCCAGGGCAAGACTAAAAGCAGAGGAAGAGTTGAGTCAGTCAGGGTTTATCTGGGTAGGGAATTGTGGGACAGGTAGTGTGAGGGAAGGCACAAACAATGCTGGAAAAATTTAACTTCTAGACTTTTAAAATCCTAATTAGTTCCAACATTCTAATTTCAGTCTTTCCAAAAATATAGAGGAATTGAGAACAATGATTAATTACACTGATTAATGTCTGATATTGACAAGGGATGTCCATAAAAATGAGTCTCTTTGATCTCTCACTGGGTGGCCCCAAGTGCTGCCCTCTGGAAATCTTGCCTCTGTACAGAGGCTGCACTCCCCATGGCCGCTACCAGCCAATGAATAAGCTAGGCAGGGAGACTCAGGTAGGCCTGTTCCAGGAGTACATGGACTCTTCTGATGAGCAACCATGGCTCTAGTACCCGAGACAGCCTTGACAGACTTTCTTACTGCATAGTGGTCTAAGACACTTCCACCTAACCTCTCCTTCTTCCCTCTCTCCTTCATCTGAGGTCAGACCTATATTTTGGTTGGATGGCTCCCCAGCCTCTCCCAGAAACCTTTTCCCTTAAAAAGTTTCTCACACATTTAATTCCATCTTGGTATCTACATTTTTGAGAACCCAGATTCATTTCTCCTTCAGGAATATTTGTACTCCAAGTGAAGATTTTAGGAAAAGGAATTTATACTTATTGAGCAACTACTATGTGCCAGGTACTTTACAAGTATTATCTAATTTAATTCACACATTAACTCTCTTAGATAGTATCATCCTACATTTAGTAGTTGAAGAAATGACACTCAAAGAGTTTAGAAGTTAAATTGAAGCGTATGAAATTGCTATTTTTGTAAGTCAAAAAAGATCAAAATGTTGGGAGTTTTATGTGGTTTGATCTGTATAATTTGCCAAGGTCACACAAATACTAAGTGAACAAACTAAAACTTGAACCATTTCCATCTGCTTTCAAAACACATGTTCTTTTCACTCTACTGCAATGTTTCAGAGTATACTTGGTGAAGAGAGAATATATGCATAAATCTCACCAGTGAGTTTATTCAATGTCATGTTTGACAAAATATATATTAAAAGTACCTCAGAACATCAAATATGCTAGGGACAGAATAATAATTTTCAAGAACATTCTAATTCTCAGTCTTTCCTCAATAAGCCTGATAATGAGCATTTTAGAACAACATGAATAATGTATACATGTATATATGCATAAAAGAAGCCTTGGAAGCCACTGGTGGTAGTATGTGGGTAATTTCTGTTATTGTTTTTGTTCTTCTATACTTTATGTTTCCCACAATGAGTGTGTATAACTTGTATAATAAAAAAGTTATTAAAATAAAACATAAAGCTGTATTACTAGTGAATCGTTCTCCAAACACATCTATGATCCCAGCGCCGTTAGTCATACCCTCTAGGCAGCAAATAGATTAGACAATAGAGAAGAAAAAATATCCCTGGCAAGTTCTTCCTGCTCTGTCTCCAACTCATTCTAGTCATGGGCCTTCCTGGCTGCACCCTGTGTTTGTTTTGAAGACCTTGTCCTCTGCCTGGCAGCGACAGGGTGTTTCAGTGAGAATAGGTCAGGAGGATGCCTGCTACCCAGTCATGTTAAGCTCTGAAGGGATTCAAACAGCTCCCTTGGGAGCACAGAAAACATGAGCTTAGAAAAATTATTATGGGTACTTATAAGAACTCCTAACTTTGCACTGCAACTAATCGAATTGATTTATTACCCATAGACAAATTTAAAAGAAAAAATTCAAGCTTCACTAACAGCTGTTTATTAACATGAGGTTAAAAAACAGACATTTTTGTGATGGCATCTAAGCAATAGAGGCACACAGGGTAAATATTGGCCAAAGTAATTGTGATGGTTAATACTGAGTGTGAACTTGATATTGATATTGATCCTGGGTGTGTCTGTGAGGGTGTTGCCAAAGGAGATGAACATTTGTGTCAGTGGGCTGGGGAAGGCAGACCCACCCTTAATTGGGTGAGCACCATCTAGTCAGCTGTCAGTGAATATAAAGCAGGCAGAAAAACATGAAGGGGAGAGAAGGGCCCAGCCTCCCAGCCTACATCATTCTCCCGTGTAGCATGCTCCCCGCCCTCAAACATCGGACTCCAAGTTCTTCAGTTTTGGGACTCAGACTGGCTCCTTGCTCCTCCACTTGCAGATGGCCTATTGTGGGACCTTGTGATCGTGTAAGCTCATACTTAATAAACCCGTATATATCTTAGTTACTATGGAAAATGGTAATGATAGGTAGAAGTAGCAAAATATCTGCTAGTTTCAGTGATACCTTCTACCATGCTAATGGCAAACAATTTGTCATCCGATTACTCTCATTATTGCTTGAGGAAAGCATTCGATTTCTCGAGACCAAGTTGGGCCGATCCCTTAAGGCCAGGAGTTTGAGACCAGCTTGGTCAATGGAGTAAGACCCCATCTCTGAAAAAAAAATTATATATATATATATATAGTATGTGTGTGTGTCTGTATGTATATATATTACATTCTTGTTTTTTAATATTTGATGGCTTTCAAAAATCATTAATCAAATAGTGTGTTCCCTATTTTCTATCCTAATACAGCATCAAGTATGGCTCTATTTTGAGTAATTTATAAACATTATTTCATGTAGTACTCCTAACAACCCTATAAAGTATGAACTATTCCCGTCTCATTTTCCAGATAGAGAAACTGAGTCATAGAAAAGTTATATGATATCCTCAGACTCACAAAGCTCGTAACTGTTATTATCAGGATTTAGCCCCAAACTATATGACTCCAGAGCCCATTAATATGTGTGCTTAGTAATCAACGCTGTACCCAAAGTTTCCTTTGGCTCTGCCTTGCTTCTCATTCTCTCTAAGGTAAATATACAAACAGATGGCAATAACAACCATGCTAAAGAAATGCAAACAGATACCATAATATTTGTGAAAATTTCCCCTAAACTTTGGTTTCTATAGAAGAAGAAAAAAACATGAGTTTTGATTATTAGCCTAATTATTCAGGAGATGCCTGTGCAATTTATGGTTTATCCAGATGCTATGCATTACGCTTAATTTCTTTCTGGAAATGTTTATCTCTTCTTACAGTACTTATCTCTAAAATTGTGCTTAAAAGTAAGATGTGGCTCACATAGACCAATGGCTTTTTTTTTTTTTAATCTGAGCACAAAGAAGAAATAAACAGCAACCCATTGTAGAGACACATCATTGAAAGCAAAGTGTAGAACCTAGTTTGATATTGTTAAGATAGAGCTAACTGCTCTAACAAGTAAACTTTGGCTTAGCACAAAAGAAATACATGTCTTGTTCAGAAAGAATCAATTATCAGAAAAAAGAGGGCAGGATAGAAAAGAGTAAAAGGCTTGCTTCACACAATCGTCTAGGGACCCAAAAATAAGCTTGGCCATCCTCAACATTGGGCTTTCAAAGCTATCCATGATAATGACATCCAGTTAACAGATGATGGAAGGAATACAGACACATCTGCTTCTTAACCTCTTTGTCTGTCAGTTGTCTGACATCATTTCCACTAGCATTCCACTGGTGAGACCAGGCTGACTGGCTCCACCTTGCTAAGAGAGAGGGGAAATGTCTCTTGCTGTGCAGTCACTCTGGGAGTCACTCCATGGTGAGACAAAGCAGCAGGTATCTGTGATTTACAACCAGCCTCCTCTACCACACCACATAACCAAATCTCTATGCTTGCACTGGTCTTTACTTCTTCCTCTGTAATTTGTGGATATTGAACCAAATGATCTCTATAGTCTCCCTTAGGTCATGAAAGTCTTATGACTCCCAAGTTTTCAGGTATATATAATATATACGGTCTAACATAAAGTATAATTTTGGTGTTGCAGGATTTAACTTCAATTTCTCTGCATTTTTAAGAATTAAATGTGGACTATTTTATACTCTCTATTCTTTGGATCTCTAATATCTCTTTATTGTCACTAAAATCGACTGATTGAGTAATGATTGTACATGACATTCAATCGCTGCGTAAGAGTACCATACTGAGGGCATTACCATGTAGAGGGCTCTATCCTAAGAGCAGTATGTCCATTGATTGCGTGTCACACTGTAATTTTAAGAAAAGTGAGTGGATGCTAGTTGAAACATCAATAACAATATTCAGTATCACTATAATAGCTAAGACATATCTGGTGCTTTATAGTTAACATGTTTAATCTTCATAATAATCTAGTGAGGGAACTGTTCCAGGCTCCATTTACAGGTGATGAAAAGGAGGCTATGGGAGGAAAAGTAGCTTTAGCCAGTGAGGATCACACTGGCTCATAAACCCAGGACTCCTGCCTCTAAATGCCATTTTCCAGTAAACCAAGGTCTCTCACATTGCACAGGACCACCAGGTTTCATAAGCTCCTTTCCCATTTTATCTCCTCTGACCAGATGAGCCTTTCCCTGATGCCTGTTTGCTGCATGCTTTGCAGCTGCCTCCTCAATATATGGTTAATTTTCTATCATTTTCTGTGAGCAGATGTTCCTGAGGAGCACAGCCACTTTCCAATCCCTGGCACTATCTCCTGCAGATGACTGGATTAAACCCAGTAGCCGCTGGCCATCCTTTTGATCTGAAAAGGAAAGATTTTCCCACTGGGATATTCCTCATGATGATGTAATTAGTTTCCTGGACATACCTAACAAATTTATTTTTAATCACAAGGGATGAGGGGAGAGAAGGAAGAACCATTCATCTTGGATTGTGTACAACTGCTGCAGTTAATATGCACCATTTCCATCCCCCTTGTGCAATGTATTCTTCAGCTATTGTTCAAAGATTTAGGGGCAATAGGCTACTCTTCAAAAGCAGTGGGAGAACTTCACTTTCATAAAGGGGTCTCAGGCACTATTAAATTGCTTTTTCAAACCTGGCAAAGACATTAGAGCTGGAAATCCTTTCAGCTCCAAACTGTCCCCAGCATTAAGAACAGGTGAAGCTCTTAATAACGTTTTGGAGATTGTGTTTGATTGAAAAACACAACATGGAACATTCTGTACAAACAAATTCAGCTGTTCAAAATTTCCAATCCTGTGGGTATCACAGTAGTATCATATTTTTGCCCAGGATCATGTCTTGAGGTATTATTAGGGATACTGTGTCCTAAATTTGTGCGTCACACATGAATAAAATTTAACTAACATAATTCATACTTTTAATAATGAATCACAGGTATAATCTGAGGCCTACCATTTACTATGAATGCAAAGGCTAGATAACTCTTAGGGCAGACAAAGAATGAACATCCGGGATAATTATGATATTATGTTCTGTGTATTGCCAGAAAGAAGAGAAATTGGAAGTGGAAGGAGGAGAAAGTTCTTAAAGACAGCCTGTCCATGAACCAGTCAACCATTCATTTGAGACCCCAAAAGCACATACCACCATCTCCTTTCAAAGGCATGCTTAAAACAAACATTTCATAAGCATAGAAGCAAAAAAAAAAAAAAAAAAAAACCAAAAAAACTATAGGTTATTTTTTTCATGAACGAAAGCAATGAGAGAATATGGCCTGTAGCCAATTTCCACATTTCTTTGAATGTAACATCTAACCTACTATCAGAAATAAGAACACATGGGGTACAAAGGACAGTTCAAGAGAGATGAAGAAGTTGGAGAAAAGTTTAAAAGAAATCAACCAAGGAAGAAATATTTGAAGTGATTTTAAATTGCTATTTCAGTAAGTAATAGCCACAGTCTGGATTTTGTTCTTGAAACTTTGAATTGGTCCTCTTGTTGAGTTAATTTTTTTAAAAAAAGGAACAGATAGTATAATCAGTTACATGGATGGCTGAGCACCTGTGTGACAATAGGATCAGAAATAGGATCAGAAAAAAAATAATTCATAAAACTAAATTCTAAATTTTGCAGACTACATATTCCTCCCCCATCCTAGAAACCCACTAACTGACAAGCAGGAATTAATTTACATGTCTGATTTTCTCCTCCTAAATGACCACCATGAGTTCTGAGACATGCAATAACATAACTGCTACTGCCTTAAAAAAAGTATATAAGCACATATTGCTTTTCTTGTTACATTTTTAGAGTCTCAAAATAGGCATTCTTAGATTCCTTATTTTATAATGGAGCTATACATGAAATTAAACAGATAACATACATAAAATCACACAGTGGTTTGTCTGAAACATAGTAGAAGCTCAATACATATTGGCTTTCTCACATTTTTCTCTCTTTGTCATTATGTGCATTCATATGCACCCCTAAGTAGTCCAGGACAATTATCAGGCTAATATGGCAAGATACCAATAAAAATCAAAACTGGAAGTGCTCCCCAAGGCAATGCTAAAGATGTTGGGGCACTGGTCACATTGGCTGATAGTCCCCAACTTGTCTTTCCCCTCCCTCCTACTGCTTTTTCACCGTATCTCTAGAAATCCCTCACATTGTATGTTTTTTTGGCCCTCTAAGAATCTGTCATCCCTCAATGGGATATTTTCTGTATCATAGTATTTACGATGCCTATTTTTAGCATGGTTTAATAATTACTTATAAATGAAAAATATTAGGGTGATAGGCAATACATTAACTCTATTAACAAAAATTGTCTATGTGTTAGGAGGCCCTAGGAATCCATTGTCTGATCAGAAGACATCATTTTCCTGCCAGTCAGGTGACTTAAACAGGACTCTGGGGACTTTGATGAGAAGACCATTGTATTAGAACTCCAGGGCTGGGATTTGGAGGTCAGTGTGCTTGCATTCTGCTTAAATCATAATCTTGCTTCCAAAATAACAAGTTTAGCCCCTGAAATATCACTACCATGATTGCCCAGTCAATTTTCTTCCTGACATTCAAAGAATAAATTGAATGAAAATGCGTGAGACCATTGCTACAGAGTTTTTGCTGGAAAACATATATTTTCTGTTTGAATTGTCATAAAATTGTCTAAAAACATTGGCATGTGTCCAACTTTGTGAATGTATTTGGATTAAAGAAAGGAGGAAATGATAACAAAGGAATGGAAGTAAATTAAAATTGAGTTAACGTGTACTTTTTCAGACATTTCTCTGGATGGCATTTGCAATTAAATGCAGACTTTTTCCTCTTCCTCAGGAATGGGTAATTTAAAAATAAATTATCCGTGCAAATATGCAAGGCTATACCTATGAAAAATAAAATAAGTTATCAAGCAATATCTGAAGAATTTGATCCGGATAAAGCTCCAACAACCTCCTACTTCCTTTCAAAATTAGAGTGGGGGTCTGAAATATGTGGCTGTATCCTGGAGTTCTCTACATTACACACAGACCTTAGCAGAACCCTCGATGTGAAGTTAATGAACGAGTTATGAAGGCTATCAAAACACTAGAGTCTGAAGGAAATATTCAGTCAATCACAAAAGCATTTCAGCTCTATATAGACAAGCAGAGGTATCCTTTTAAAATAGTAATTATTTTAACACAAAGGTAAGCCCTGCCTTATCTTGTCACTGTCTACATTTGTGTGAGATGGCTTTTGTATGAAAATGGAGAACACTGAAAGTCCCCTGAGCCTTTGATGACTTAGAAGAAATTCCTAGTATCTCCATCTCAAATTCTATAATGCATTTCTCTGCAGTAAATTATCTCTACAATGAATTTCTTGTTAAATAAATCCCATTTGAACTGATGCCTGGTAGCTGAGATGTAGAGTAACAGTCTAACATTCATTATAGGAGATACATATAGTTTTCCTTCTAAATACCATGCATTGGAGCCTGCTGTGACCAGGTACCTGTGACTTGCCACTGTGGAGAAGAGAGAAATTCAGATCTTAAAGAAAAATGAAATAAAAATAGAAAAGTATTCTCCACAGCTTATATATCTTTGGCATGATTGTAGTCAACAGATGAGTGGTAGAAGCAGAACCTAACATCCCAGACCCTGCTAAAGACACACAGAGGACAATTGGGATCCAACTGTTCTTTTGTGCTACCTAGATTGCCTCAGGAGTTATTTCTACCTTCATAAACAGTTTCATTATATTCAGCTTCCACTCTTAATTAAATGCAAAATAGCCAAAAAGTACATGAGAACTATCACCTTTTTAGTTATGCCTGTCATAACACAACTGATTAAAAACAAATCCTGCACTGACCTAGTTTAGAATTTCCTTACTCATCACCTGACCTAGCTGTGAAATACCCTCTAAGCTTCTAGTTTTTCTCTTTAATTCATTCTTAGACCACTACTAAAGAATCTTACCCAGCTTATACCACTGTGGCTTATTACTTGGGTTGGTAGAAAGGAAAAAAGGTCCAGAAGCTAAGGTAGTCAGTAGACGGTCACACAAAGCAAATGATCACTGAAGGAAATGAGCCACCAAAGTTTCAGGGATATTGTAAACCAAGGAAAGGCCGAACTGAGAGAAAAACACAAAGCTAGCAATTTCAAGAAAGCAGTATGAATGTGTTCCTAAATCAAGGAATCCAAAAGCAGAAATCAAAAGCAAGAAAGCTGAGAATCAAGGAGTCAAGGTCTTACAGCAGTTATAGGAGAATAGGAAATAAGTGGAATGAATGCTGTTGCCAATAAGCCTGGTTTTCAGGTATTCAACATTATGTTGACTTAGGTAAGTCAATTGCATTTTGAAGGACTAGAGACAAGGCAAGATATGTTTTCTTAGATATGCCAGAAACATGTGACTCCTCATTTTAAAAATATTTAATATTTTCTCATTACCTACTGAATAAACCAACATACTTAGAATGGCATCTAAGACCCTACTTTATCTGATCACAAAACTACCACTTCAACTTTACTTTCCATTAGAAGTCTTCTTCATGAAGTCCCCTATGTTTCTCTGTGGTGTTTTCCTTCCCTGGAACTGAAGAAAGGATGGGTCATCAGATCAAAAAAGCCCACGAAGTACCTAGCAGGATGAAAAAAACAAAAACAAAAAACAAAAACACACCAAAACATACACTCATGAAATTTCAGAACGTTCAAAAAAACTGAAAAAACTCCAGAGACCATTAACTCTCTCATGCCCCTAGGTGACTGTTTCATAAGTTTTTACTCCTCAAATCTTCAACTTCTCTTCCTCAGACTCATTCACAGATGTTTATCTTGTTTTACTTCACGAATCAAATTGAAGCAATCAGAAGACAACTTTAACAAACTGTACCAAACTCACCTACTTACTACCAACATCAATGCCTAGAACCTCAGGTTTCTAACCTGTTACAGAGGATTTATCTATGCTCTTACTTAAATTAATTTTTCTCTATGTTTTTGAGCCCATCCACTCTTGCATACTAAAAGACGTGGTTCAAATGAGTGCACCTCTTTTTCTTTCTTGCTCAGAATATCCTTCTCTAGTTGACCGCTCCTATCAGTATACAAATACACTCTTGTCACTTCCAAGTCAAAAAAGTCTTCTCTTGACCCTACTTTACCCATAAGCTACCATTACTTCATTACTTCTTTACTCCCTTTATGGCAAATGTGCTTGAAAAGATTATCTGTATGCCTTGACTCCGATTCTCCTCCCTCCTTTCTTTGCATTTTTTTTCCATTCCTAATCATATTCCAATCAGACTTCCTCCTACCATCATAACCACTACAAAATGGATCTTTTCAAGGATGCCAATTTTACCAGGTTACTAAATCTAAAGGATTATTCTCAGTCCTCATCTTATTTGACCTATCAGTAGCATTTGACACAAAACGTTAATTTATCCTCCTTCATATACTTTGTCATTTGGCTTCAGAAAATATTCATCCTTTGTTTACCTTCTGTTTAAATAGTTGCTCCTTTCAAACTCCTTACTCCTCTCCCTTTCTTCTAGATCTTTCTTTTCTTTGTTTCTTAGAGTCCTCTCTTAGTCTGTCTTGTGCTGCCATAATAAAATATCACAGACTGGGCAATTTACAAAGAGAAATTTATTTTCTCACAGTTCTGGGAAGTGGGAAGCCCAAGATCAAGGTATCAGCAGGTTTGGTTGTCTGGTGAAGGCTGCTGTCTGCTTCCAAGATGACATCTTGAATGCTGCGTCTTCCAGAGGTAAAGAAAGCTAAGTCATAACATGGCCAAAGGCAGAAGGATGAGAAGGGTGAACTCCCTTTTATAAGGGTACTAATCTCATTCGTGAAGGCAGAGTCATCACAACTCAATCACGTTTCAAAGGCCACACCTAATACTGTTGCATTGAAGATTAAGTTTCAACATGAATTTTGGAGGAGACAAAAACATTCAAACCATAGCAAGGACCCTTGGACTTGGTCTTTTTTTTCTTCTTCTATATATACACTTACTTTCCAGGGAATCTCATCCATCTCATCACTTTATGTTACATCTATGCAAGGTAGTTCCCAAATTTATATCTTCTGCCCAGAGAAGTTGGCAAATTATATTCACATGTATAACTGCATATATGACATCTCCAAAATTGAACTCATGTTTCTCTACCTCAAACTACTCCACCTAGTGGTTCTCCCATCTCACTGAATGGCAACCCCAAACTTTCAATTGCTCAATTCGGAAACTGTGGAGTCATCTTTTACTCTTCTCTTTTTATTCATGTTCCACATCCAATCCATCAGAAAATCTTGCCGGCATTACTATCTAAATATATCAGGAATTCAATGAGTGATCACTAGCTCCTGGTCTGAGCCACTAACACTACCTATCTGGATTTATCTAATAGCCTTCCACGTGGCCTCCTTGCCTCTTCCCTTGACCCAATAAAGTCTATTCTTAGTATAGTAGCTTTTTAAAACATTTGCCACTCTTCTGCTCAGAACATTTCTTTTTTAATTTCTCTAAGATTAAATGCCAAAATCCTTATTCTGGCCTACAAAGACATACATGGGCTGACTCCCTGTTACTTCTCTGATAGCATTCCTTAATAATCTCCCCTGGTGCTGCCTTCTCTACAGCCACATGCCATTTGTGTGTCATACTATATATGTATGTATGTGTGTGTATGTACTATAGAGAAGTCAACACAAAGGGAGAATATTAAGGAAAGTATTATATATAAAATTGATTTAGATATTACTATATATGCATGTATATAGTAAACATTTGCATACACATACATATATAGTAATATCTAAATCAATTATATATATAATACATACTGCATAGAAATAGAATGAAACTATGCATATTAAACAATTGAAAAACTTACTTCTAATGAAGGATTTGGAAAGTTAAATGAGAAAATAAAGGTGTGCTCTCTGGACAGGGTTAGCAGGGGTTTTCAATATCATAGATGTAATATATATGACAACATAAAGCGTGTGAGGTAAGGGTATTTCAATGATGATGAAGTTTTTATATTTTATATAAATTGATATAATATTAATGCTAAATGGGTTGTTAAGTGAATAAGTTAGTTATATTAACAAATTAATAAGTTAATAAATTTGTTATGTATATTATAATCACTGGAACTACTCTGAAAACAAAACAATGTAGCTAAAATTAATAGATATTTTTCAGTGGAATATAAATAATATTGAAAAAATCTAAATGAAGTGAGAAAGGAAGCACAGAGGAACAAGAAACCATGGGGACAAATAAAACAAATAATGAAGCGGTAAACCAAAATTCTTATCATTATAATAATTAAAATAAATGGTACTGGTGTAAACACTCCAACAAAAAGACAGAGATTATCAGTGTGGATAAAAACATAAGACTTGGTTGCATGCTGCCTACAACAGACACTCTTTAAATAAATGAATGGAAAAAGATATTTGACATAAACAGTAAGCATAAGAATTCTGGAGTGGTTATTATTATATCAAATAACACAAACTTCAACAAAAATAGTATTACTAGAGATAAAGAAAGACAATTCATAATGATAAAATGAACAATTCATTGGGAAGAAGTAAAAATTATAAATGTGTGTGCACCATTATGGAAATTTAAAATACATGAAGCAGAAATGGAGTCAAGACACGGACTTGTGTATATGTAGAAATGTAAAATACATGAAGCAAACATTAACAGAATTAAAGAGAGAAATAAGCAATTAAAAATAATCAGTAAAGACCGAATGGTCGAACATTATCAACCACCAAGATCTAATGGATTATTTAAAGAACATTATACCCAACAATAGCAGAATAAATGCTATTTTACAGTGCATATTTATATGGTAAATATAAATATAACTTGTTCACTAGAGAAGAATATATACTATCATAAAGTAAGCCTCAATATATTTAAAAGAACTAAAATCATATGGAGCATATTATCTGATTACAACAGAATTAAATCAGAAATCACTAATAATAAGATATCTAAAACAACCTCAAATATCTGTAACTTAAACAGCAGACTTCTAGATAATTCTTGGTTCAAGAAGAAATCATAAGACAAATTTTAAAACATGTTGAAATGAATTACAATGAAAATACAACAAATGTTCATAGCAACTTTATTTGAAATAATCAAAAACTAAAATGTCAATCAGTCCAAATGTCAGTCAACAGGTGGACAGACATCCAAACTGTGGAATACTCATACAATAAATCACTACTTAATAACAAAAAGTAAAATCTAAAAAACTATGCAATAAAAATTACAAAATTTTCCTGACAGAATTTTTAAAAACATGAGAAAATGGAAAAATATGCAATGTCCAATATTACAGAATAAGAAATCTGAGCATTATAAAAATGCCAATTCTTTCAAAATTAATACATAAAACCATTCAATTCTAATAAAAATATAATCAAGAAATGTTACAGAATATAAAATGTTGATTCTTATATTTATTAGGACAAGAAAATACTCAAGAAGAAGAAAACATTGAATCTGGAGAGCAGGATTTACCCTACCAGACATCAAAATACAGCATGAAACTACAGTGATTAAAATGTTACAGAAATGAAATAGAAAAATTAAATAATCAAATAAATGGAACAGAACTGAGTCCAGATATAGTTTCATTTATATATGGGAATTTAGTATATATTTTAAAATATGGAAAATGTCTGTATCTTCTGCTCAATTGTGCTATGAAGTTAAAACTGTTCTAAAAAATAAAGCTTATGAACATTAAGAAATAATAATAAAATACAGGCTGGGCGTGGTGGCTTATGCCTGTAATCCCAGCACTTTGAGAAGTCAAGGTGGGCAGATCACTCAAGGTCAAGAGTTCGAGACCAGCCTGGCCAACATAGTGAAACCCTGTCTCTACTAGAAATACAAAAATTAGCTAGGTGTGGTGGTGGGCACCTGTAGTTCCAGCTACTGGGGAGGCTTAGGTGGGAGAATTGCTTGAACCTGAGAGGCGGAGGCTGAGTGAACTGAGATTGTGCCAATGCACTCCAGACTGGGCGACACAGCAAGAAACTATCTCAAAAATAAATAAGTAAATAAAATAATAACAATAATAAAATACAGTTTTGCAAAAAAAATGCACTTCAAAACAATAGGAAAGGGATGCACTGTTAAATAAATGGCTATGCTTAAGTCACTTACATATTTAGAAAAGTGTAAAATTATTACATTTCTCATATAATACATAACAAATAAATTCTAGACATATTTCAAAATTGCATTTAAGAAATTTAATAAAGTATAAAGAAAAGATGAAGATTAAAAGGACATAATAAAGAAGATATTCTTAAATAAGGCTCAAAATCAGATACTATAAATGAAGATTAAAACCTTTGAAAATTTTGAAGATTATATGGATGTATTGCAATTAAAATGAAAAGAAAAGCAATGGTTTATGTTGAAATATTTATTATGTATAGCAAATAAGAAAGAATATAGCCAAATTTATTTTTAATAAAGAATAGAACTAAAAATATGTTAATGAGAGCAAAGGGAAATGGCTAGAACAGTTTATAGAAAGTAAAAATTGTCAGCAAATTCATTTAATTATATTAGAAATTAAAGATATTAAAAGTAAGGTAATAGTGACCATTTTACTACATTGGGCAGTGGGTATGTTGATATGGGCTTCTTGGTGGTAATGTTAATTGGCACAAATTTTTTAAAGAACAACTTTAGCAGAATGTATCCAAATTTGACACAGACATAACCTTAGCCCCAGCAAGGGGCTTTACCAAGAATTACGTTTCTGTGAGAAAAAAATATATATGTATGCAAAGAATAATCAGAATTGTTGGAAAAAATAGGGAAAGGTTAAATGATAACCAACAGGAGAATATTTAAACAAACTTACAAAACTTTATTGAAAGATATTAAATATAAACAAAAAAGGCTATCCTCATGAATAGTAAGGCTCAGTCACTGAAATAGGTCCATTCTGTTCAAATTAAATTATTATTATAATACAATTCCAATCAAGATTGAAACAGGCTTATTTTTGTTGAACCTTACAATCTGATTCTCAAACTGATATAAAAGAACAAAGGTGCAAGTTGGCAAAACCACTCCTGAGAAGAAAAATAAGAATTATTGAGTCTAATTATATTGAGATAGTAAGCAGGATAGTGTACCTTTGGTGCAAAATTAAATATATACAAGGAAACTTTGCATGTGACAGAGCTGGAATTATAGAACAACTACAGAATATTCAATAAATAATGCTATAAAAATTAAAAATATTGGTACCTTATACTCACCATACACATAAGTTCGGTCTTTAGTGGACCGAAGACTTAGAGAAAAATGTTGAAATTCTCATAAGAAAATATTGGAAAAGACATAATTTGGAGAAGAAAAAGATGCTCCACATAAAACATGGAAATTAAAATCCATAAAGAAAAAGTGTTTTCAATATGATTTCATTAAACTTTCAAACTTGTGTGTATCAAAATTCACCATAAATAAATAGAAGACAAATCAAAACAGGAAAAAAGCATTTGAATTTTATGTGACTGGCAAAGGAGTGATAAGAATATGTAATTTTATGAAATAAATAACAAAAAGATAAGTTAATAGAAAAATAGAGGCAGGGGAAATAAGCAGCCATTTCACAACAGAAGAAACAAAAATGTCAAGCCCGGAGGCTAAGCAGTGACCCAACCCGGCCCGAGTGCTTTCCTTAAGCCTTCCCTGGGGTGAAAGACAAATACACATCAGTAATAATACAAAGAAGGAGCATCTGGTCCTATTCAAACCCAGCTGCTAAGAGGCAACTCCACCAAGTCTTGGTGCTTTCCTAAGCCATCCCCAGGCCAGGAAGCAAATGAAGTTCTGTAACTATAAGCTGAGAAAGCATCTGGCCCCATTCAAAACCAGTAGCTAAAAGGAGACTCCACCAAGCTTCAGTGCTCTGCTTAAGGCTACTCTAGGCTGAGAAGTTCACACATACCTGTGGAGCATAGCTTGTGACCCTGCCTATGCCTTGCGGCTGAGTAGCAATGCTGGCAACTTTGCCAGCCTCACAGCCCAGCATGCAGCTCTGTCAAACTGTGGATTCCACAGAACAGTACCACCTGGCCAGGGAAGACAATCTGGAACCTTGCTCGAACAGAGGTGATTGCAAAGCCCAGCCACGGCTCTACCTGACCACAGAGTCCAGTCACTTGTCTCACCAGACTGCAAAGCACAGCTAGCAGTACCATTTGACCTTAGAAAATAGAAAGTGGCCCAACCCAAAGAAAGAACCCAAAACCAAGCCCTGCCTGCTCATGGTTACTACAAGCTGACCTACCAGAAGCCCCAGTAAAACTAAATAATAAACTAAACTGGTCTTTTGCTGCCAAATAATACCTGCAAAGCTCAGAAGAGCTGTCTGTTTCCTCAAATATGCAGGAACCAATGCAAGGAAATATGAATTATTTTAAAATCAGGGAAATATGACACCATCAAAAGAGATAATAAAGCTTCAACAATGGACCCAGAAGAAATAGAGGTCTATGAAATAACTGACAAATAATCCAGAACAATCCTCTTAAAGTTCAGGAAATTCCAAGGACATGCAGGTAGGACATTTTTTTTAATGTGGCAAATAATTCATCAATAAAATGAGAAATCTGACAAAGAAATAGGAACTTTTTTGGAAATCAAATAGAAATCCTAAAGAATAAAATAACTGAACTGAAAAATTCAACATAAAGCTTCAACAGTAGACTTGATCAACCAGAAGAAAGAATCAATGAGCTCAAAGATAAAACATTTCAAATTACTCTGTCAGAGAAGAAAAAAGAATGAAAAAGGCCAATAAAATGATGGGACACCAGCAAGTGAACTAATCTTCACATGATAGGAGTTCCAGAAGTAGAAGAGAAATTAAAAGGCCCAGGAACATATTTAAGGAAATAATGGCTAAAACTTTCCCAAGTCTACAGAAATATGACAACATCCAGGTACATAAACTCAGAGGTCTTCAGTAAAATTCAACCTAACGATTTCATTAAGACACGTGATAATCAAATTAAGAAACATCAAAGACAAAGCAAGAATATTGAAAGCTGCAAAAGATAAGAAGCATAATATACTCGAGAGCCCCAATACAGCCCTCAGCAGATTTCTCAGAAGAAACCCTGCACACCCAGAGAGTGAGATGATATACTCAAAACGCTGAAAGAAAAATAAAACTGCCAACCAAGAATTAATATTGTAATAATGTCTATACTATCCAAAGTGATCTGTGATTTAATGCAATCCCTATCAAAGTTCCAGTGTCATTCTTCACAGACATAGAAAAAACTGCCTTTAAATTTATATAGAACTACAGAAGACCTGAATAGCCAAGACAATCTTGAGCAAAAAGAAAAACCTGTAAACATCACATTCCCTGATTTAAAAATATATTATAAAGTGGTTGCAACCAAAACAGCATAGTATTGGCATAAAAACAGGTACATTGGCCAATGAAACAGGATACAAAGCCTAGAAATAAACTCACACATTTATAGTCGATGGTTTTTGATGAAGGTACTAAGGACACACAGTAGGGAAAAAATAGTCTTTTCAATAAATGATGTTGGGAAAACTTGATGCCATGGAACAAAATTGGATACTTATCTCACATCATATACAAAAATCAACTCAAATGAAAGACCTGAAACTGTAAAACCACTAGAGTAAAAAACAGAAGAAAAGCTTCATGATATTGGGCAACAATTTTTTGGATATGATCCTGAAAACACAGGCAACAGAAGCAAAAATGGGTAAATGCGATGGCATCAAACTAACAAATTTCTGCACAGTAAATGAAACAATTAACAAAGTGAAGAGATAACTCACAAAATGGGAGAAAATATTTTCAAACAACACATCTGATAAAAGGCTAATATTCAAAATATATAAGGAAATCAAACTAGTCAATAGCAAGAACACAAGCTAATTTTTAAAATGGCAAAGGACTTGAACAGACATTTCTCAATATAAGACTACAAATGGCCAACAGGTACATTGAAAAATGCTTAGCATCACTAATCATTAGGAAAATGCTGATTAAAGCCACAATAAAATATTATCTCACACCTTTTAGAATGGCTATGATCAAAAAAGCAAAAGGAAAAAAAATATTGACAAGGATGCAAGGAAAAGGGAACTCTTGTACATTATTGGTGGGACTAATGTGTTAGAACCATCATGAAATTTGTATGGAGGTTTATCAGAAGACTAACAACAGAACTACCACATGGCTGTATTGTATATTTCAAAAAAAAAAAAGTAAATTTCAAAATTCTCTCCACAAAAATGATAAGTAAATGAAGTGATGGATATGTTAATTATATTGATTAAATCATTTCACATTGTATATGCATATCAAAACATCATATTGTACCCTCAAAATATATACTATTACAAATTGTCAATTTAAAATGCTAATTTTTTAAAAAATGAAACAAAACTGCCCATAATTATTTGAAAATATGTTCAACTTCACAAGGAATGAGAGACATACAAACTTATATTACAATGAAATATTTCACATCCACTAGATTACAAAATTTTTAAATAAAATATAACAAGGATATAGCACAATAGACTTTCTTATGCATTGCTTGTAGAAGTGTAAATTGATTAAAAAAAAAAAAAAAGCATTTTAGAAAGCAGTTTTTCTTTCTACATGGGAAACCTGACAATTTGACAATATGCATCCTATAGGAGACAGAATAACGTCCCCACCAAAGATGTCCATGTTCTGATCTCAAGCACCAGTGAATATGTCATGTTACACATTAAGGGGAGTTAAGGTTGCAGGTGGAATTCATGTTACTATATTCTGTTACATTACATTTTAACGTCAGCTAACACTAAAATGAAGGGATTATCCTGGAAGGCCCGATGTAATCATAGGAGATCTTTAAATGTGAAAGAAGGAGACAGAGGATTCAGGGTCAGAAACACAGATTTCACAACAGAAGCAAGGTTGGAATGATTCTATGTAAGGACTCAACCCACTGCTGCTGGCTTTGAAGATAGAAAGGGGCCATAAGCTAGCAAGAAACCAGATTCTCCTCTAGAGTGTCCAGAAGGCTTATTGCCCTATTGATACTTTGACTTAAGCCTAGTAATACCCATTTCAGACTTCTGACCTCCAAAACTGTAAGATCATAAGTTTGTGTTGTTTTAAGTAATTAAATTAATAGTAATTTGTTACAGCAATCATAGGAAACTAATATACATACACCATAATCCAGCAATTTTCCACCTATAATACATAAATGTACCAAGTAACATGACAAAAATATTCCTAGCAGCATTACTTGAAACAGCAAAAACTGAACAAACCTAATGTCCATCAACAGGAGAGTGGCTATAAGAAAGAGAAGGAGAGGAAAATAGCGGAGTATAATGTAGTTAAGAGCACAGGCTCCAGGGTCACCACACCTAGGTTTGAATTCCAGTTCCACTTCTTACCAGCTGTGTGACCTAATTAATTAACCCCTATACCCTGGTTCTCTTCAGATCATATAAATCTTTTGCCTTTTACTAATTATTCAACCAAACAGTGCCTTACTTTTCTCATGTGCAAAATAGGATTATTTATGCTAACTATCTTATTTGTATGAAAATTAAATGAATTTATATATGTGTGTGTATATGTGTGTATATATATGTATGTGTATATATATATATATAGAGAGAGAGAGAGAGAGAACACTTAGGACAGCCTCTGAGATGCAGACCTATATAAGATAGCTAATATTATTAAAAATTAAAACTCAAAGCCAAGAAAACAAATTTCCTGTGATTCAATACGAATGCACCTCAAAAACATAAAGTTGATGGGAAAAAAAACAAGCCATAAATAATATATTCAGTGTAATACAACTTCTTTAAATTTCAAAAACTTGTGAATCTAAAATGAATTGTTTAGAATAAATATATATGGGGATGAGCATGGGGTGGAGAAATTTATTGAGAAGGAAATACCCAGGGGCTACAATGATATGAGTAATGTTCCAATTCTGAAGCTAAGGGTTGGATACCTGGGTTATTTCTTGTATCATTTTAATTCTCAATATATAGTAATAATGTAAAACGTTTTCATCTAACAAAATAAAATGTTTAATCATACTTATTTTGTAAAAGTAAAGTGCTTTATCACACAAATTATAGAAAACTAAATCTAATAAACTTTGGTACATATTTTCTAGGAAGTACTATGGGGCAATTAAAAAGAATTAGGAAATCAAGATGTACTGAATTAATTATCTTCAAAACATATTGTAAGGAGAAAAAAATTAAGTTCCACAACAATACTTTTAGTATGAAGTTATTTATCAAAAAATCAAACAAAATGCTTATTTATATATATGTATGTACGTATGTATTTTGGGAAAGAAAGCATGAAACAGTTCTAACTATAGTACAAAAATCACATGAAGAATCTGTGTTAAGATGTGCAATGAATAAAAATTTTGAAAGCAGTGAGCAAAGTCTAAAGCAGAATTTGAGAGATCTACAGTAAATCTCTATGAAGTCCCTATGGCAAGTTCTTTAAGAAAACACACAGCAAGAAGCCCTAAACTATATTTCAATTATTTAGGAGACGTGTTGTGTTTTTATTTGAAAGTGAAAGAACCATTCAGAGCCTAGAGATAAGATATCTCCTCTTG
The DNA here is from genome assembly GCF_029289425.2 of Pan paniscus. NCBI lineage: Eukaryota > Metazoa > Chordata > Mammalia > Primates > Hominidae > Pan > Pan paniscus. The sequence continues at coordinate 112,299,851 of NC_073253.2, read as the reverse complement.
CAAGGGTGCTGCTTAGATGGAAATGAAAGAAGAGACAACCATAGACAGCAACAATGCGAGAAAGGAGTGACATCTGGAAGCAAGAGGCAGTTTTATGTGTGAAGGGTTTTCTCTGTTGTTTTCATGTCTTTTCTTCTCACTTAGACCTCAAAATAGGAGAAGCATATTAGTTAAGGTACATGCTAAATTTCTGCAACAAAGATATTACAAAATGCAAGACAGAAGCTTCTCCCTTTCTTGTGTAAAGATCCAAGGTAAATATCTGAGACTACAAGCATACTTCTGCCATTTTTAACAGATGAGTTTCCTCCCTGGACCCAGGGAGGTGATTTCAGTGTCACCATCTCTTAACAAACAGTAAGAGGCATGAAGATAGGAAAATGCATATGCAACCCTTTTAAAACCAAGACTCAAAAGTTCTTCTACTCATACCTTACTGGCCATAACGTAGGCCTATGACCTCCTCTAGCTACAAGTAAGGATGGAAAACATAGCCTTCATCTGGGCTGATATGTTGCCCAGCAAAACTCGGTTACCATGAAAGAATGGGGAAACAAACATTGGAGGAAAATAAGTCTGCCACAAATGGCAATAACCATCATATTGAAAATTAGATGAATTTAAAAGATAAAATATCTATAAAGCTATTTGTGCAGATGAAGAAAACATATTGTATACCACATAGCCTCAAACAAAAAGTTTACACGTTGTGATTCTTCTCAAGGGAAAACTAGCTAAATAATATCCTCAAAATAAATTGTCTCCGTGAAAAATATCCTTCTACTTTTCTGCTTCTTTATTATTCTCTCTACAACTGGAATTTTTTTTTTTTTTTTTTTTTTTTTTTTTGAGATGGAGTCTCACTCTGTCTTCCAGGCTGGAGTGCAGTGGCGCGATCTCTGCTCACTACAAGCTCCGCCTCCCAGGTTCACGTCATTTTCCTGCCTCAGCCTCCCGAGTAGCTGGGACTACAGGCACTCGCCACCATGCCCGACTAATTTTTTGTATTTCTCGGCTCACTGCAAGCTCCGTCTCCTGGGTTCAAGCCATTCTCCTGCTTCAGCCTCCCAAGCAGCTGGGACTACAGGTGCCCGCCACCACGCCCGGCTAATTTTTTGTATTTTTTAGTAGAGATGGGGTTTCACCATATTAGCCAGGATGATCTCCATCTCCTGACCTCCTGATCCACCCGCCTGGGCCTCCCAAAGTGCTGGGGTTACAGGCGTGAGCCACCGCGCCCGCCTACTTTTTTCTATTTTTAGTAGAGACGGCGTTTCACTGTGTTAGCCAGGATGGTCTCGATCTCCTGACCTCGTGATCTGCCAGCCTCGGCCTCCCAAAGTGCTGGGATTACAGGCGTGAGCCACCGCGCCCAGCCAACTGGAAATGTTAATAATGACCAAGTATATGCCAGAGGAAAAAAAGTGAAACTATGAATAATTTCATGCCTTTGGAATCAAAATTTCTGATTACTTGATTTTCTTGTTCTCTCAGCCTTCAAATCTCAAAATATAACAACTTTTACATGTATTTTTATAAATAACACAAATTTACAAAGCATTAAATTTATTCAAGTCACAAAGTTGATTCTACATGCCAACACTGACCAGGGGGACAAAAACCAGCCATTTTGTCCTCTCTCTGACTTTCCCTGTTATTCTAGAAGTGTTTCATTGTCAAATGCATACTACTGTACAGATGAGTTTGGTAAATTTACCTCATGGTCTAACAGCCTCCACAGACAAGCAGCTTAATCTAATAAATGGAAAGATTTATGATAGATTTATCTTTCCATAATAAATGGAAAGATAAATGGTCAGTCATGGAGAAAGCAGGGTGTGTTTCTTCATCTAGGGACTTTTTCTGTCTGGATTTCACCCACTTGGATTGATCAGACAGGAGAAAAGAAAATCTCAGAAATGCTACCATTATGTGAAATCAAGTTCAGTAACAGAACTTTGGAAATGGAAAGAAGAAAAGCAATTGGCAAAGCCATATCCAGCCAGATGCCTCTTTGTTTCATTTTTGTTGTTTTTGTTGTTGTTTTTGTTTCAGATGAGCAAACTCAGACTCAAAGAGGTAGATAACTTACTTGGAGTCACACAGTAATATCGGAATTGGATCCCCTAGCACTTTCAGGAAGCAATTCCATGTGCTCACACTTATAAATAAATTATCAACTACTCTTTTTGGCTTTTTCTTTTTCTTTTTTGGTATAGATCCACAGTTCCATGTTTAAGCAGCTCCCCTGCGTGTTTTTATTACCAATTTTCTTTGAACAAATAAAAATGTTCTATATTCTTTTGGGCAGTTTACTTTACTTGACAATAGTTGACTCATGGGAAAATTTAATTGGTCATAGGAGAATGTGCTAGTGAATATGAGGTTTAGTTAAAAATTAAAAATAAATACTCTAACTCTGGAATGTTCCTTGAATTCTGGGGACTGCCTAGAAAAATCAGACATGAGAGTGCCAGAGTCTGTGCAGCTGTCTAACTGCAGGGCATACGCTCAGGTAGAGGGGGGTGGCTCGTATCTTCCTAAGAGTTGTTTTCCTGGTTGCTGGGACCTCCTCAGATTCTGGATTTCATGACAGAAATAAGGTTAGCTGACCTTGAATTGAGAAGCAGAGGCAACAGCTGAATTTTTACAGGCATAAGTTCCAATTCATCTGGCCTGTGGCACCTGCAGCTGCTGCCTACAGGGTAGGACTTCTGACCCCTCCTGCAAAGGCTTCCTGGTCAAAGCAATGCCTACCAGTTTTCCTTTGTCTGGAATCTCTGTCAGATCATTTTCCAGACAAATCTCCACTCTTTTCCTGGGGAGTATTCCAGGAAAGACAGCACTTGAACTGATGTCAGCCATTTGCTTTTGATTACAAATTTATTTCTGTATGTGCTTTAGCTAAATGTCATGGTGAGATTATAGAAAGCAGGTCCAGGGTGAGCTGCAAGATATTATTATAGAAAGGGGGAATAAACATTGGGGTGGAAGGGCACAACATGCACAGAGTGAAATTGAATTGAATTAAAAATAGCAGAATACATAGATATGAATTGTTCCATAAATCAACTCTCAGTTACATACATTGAATCTTGGTATTAATTTTATATTATTTATGTAGTATATACCCCTTATTGTGGGACACAGTTTAAAATTTTGAGATATCTAATAGAAATACATAAGGAATATTTTTATTCTTTATGAAGGTTGACCACTATTACTTTATTAGTGATATTCTAGATTAAATCATTAAAATTTCCTAACCAGCTGTGCTCAGTGGTTCACACCTGTAATGTCAACACTTTGGGAGGCAGAGGCCGCAGGATTACTTGAGCCTAGGAGCTCAAGACCAGCCTGGGCAACATAGCGAGACTGCCTCAACAAAAAATTTAAAAATTAGCTGGGCATGGTAACATGCAACTATAGTCCCAGCTATTAAGAAGGCTGAGTTAGGAGGATTGCTTGAGCCCAGGAGATTGAGGCTACAGTGAGCTGTGATTGCACCACTGCACTCCAGGCTGGGTGATAGAGTGAGACTCTGTCTCCAAAAAAAAAAAAAAATGACAATAGTTACGTAATTATGTAAAACTATTAGAAGTCCTATAGATCTACTTTATATGAATGATGCTTTCTGAAAAGAGATTATGTATCCTTAAATCAGATAGGCACTACAGGAATTAAGGTTAAGTTCTGGCTTGATGAAATTCAGGCATTTGGCGTCACTTATTTTCTTAAAGACAGACATCTGCAACTTGCACTGAACTTATATATATATATAACATAGTTTAATCAGAAAATTTTCCTGTTCGGGAGTTATTATTTCAACTCATTCTAACACTGAGTTTAAATGACTTCCCATTTAACTCAGTTGACTGCAATGGCTCTCCATTTAACTCAAAGTAAAAGCCAGAGTTCTTACTGTGTTCTGTAAAGCCCAGCATAAACTGGTCCCGTTACTTTTTTGACCTCCTCTCTCACTACTGCCTTGGCTCAATGCTCTATCCACATTGGCCTCTTCATTGTCCCTTGAACACATAAAGTATGCTCCTAGCCTAAGGCATATTCTAGGCTCAAGCTATATTTTAACTGTCCCTTTTCCAGGGACTTCATTCCCTCAAACATTCCTTTAGCCAGCTACTTTATCCCCTACAACTTGTATTTAGTTCTTGTTTCTCGAGGCAGCCCACCTTGGCCACGATATTTTATACTGCTCACATAGCCACCCATACCCCTAACCCCACTCTAGTTTTTCATTTTTCATAGCACTTGTTACTTTTTAACATGTTATTATTCTTTATTATGCTTACTGTTTATTTTGCTAGAATGTAAATTTTATGAGGCATGAAATATTCATGTTCAACAGTTGTTGTTTCAACTCAATCCAACACTAATTTGAAATGACTTCCCATGTAACTCAGTTGACCAGCATATAGTAATTATTCAAGAAACATTTGATGAAAGAATGCTGCTGAACAAAAGCCCTTCTGTATCTTTTTTCTTTTAACTCTTCCACTATCACTATGTACCTATATTTATCTATATTTAGATTTTTTTTTTTTAATTTTTAGTTCCGGGGTACATGTGTAGGATGTGCAGGTTTGTTACATGTAGACATGTGCCATAGTGGTTTGCTGCACCTATCAAACCATCACCTAGATATTAAGCACAGCATGCGTTAGCTATTTTTCCTAATACTCTCCCTCCCCACCAACCCCCTAACAGGCCCCAGTGTGTGTTGTTCCCCTCCCTGTGTCCATGTGTTCTCATTATAAGCTCCCACTTATAAGTGAGAACATGCAGTGTTTGGTTTTCTGTTCTTGCATTAGTTTGCTGAGGATAATGGCTTCCAGCTTCATCCATGTCCTTGCAAAGGACATGCTCTCATTCCTTTTAATGGCTACACAGTATTCCATGGTGTATACGTACACATTTTCTTCATCCAGTCTATCATTGATGGTCATTTGGGTTGATTCCATGTCCTTGCTCTTGTGTATAGTGCTGCAATGAACATACATGTGCATGTATCTTTGTAATAGAATGATTTATATTCCTTTGGTATATGCCCAGTAATGAGATTGCTGGATCAAATGGTATTTCTGATTCTAGATCTTTGAGGAATTGCCACACCATCTTCCACAATGGTTAAACTAATTTATACTCCCACCAACATTATATAACTGTTCCTCTTTCTCCACAACCTTATCAGCATCTGTTATTTTTTGGCTTATTTTTTCTTTTTCATTTCATTTCTATATTTATCAGCATATATTCTTTATTCTGTTCTGTTCTTTTTGTATTGCTTGACTTTTTAATAATACATATTTTTATAATTTTTCCCAAAGTCAATAAAATGTATAAAGAGTGGAAGAGGCATAGATAAAATAAGTTTGTGTGTGCAGGAGAGAACTGTTGATAATGAAACACCTTTTTAAGCCGTTAGTAACATTTAGCAGCCTAGTTTGGCTGTATATAATTACATTTTGTTAATATAGTAGAGTCCAGTGGACATTTGCATGATTTTTCACTAAATAAACTTTTTCAACAAAATCCATGTTTTTCAAGGAGTTTTTTTTACAGTGAATGGAAGCAGACAATAAATAACGTATCAAGAAATGATACATATTATAAAGAAAAATAAAATAGGTTAAGGCTGTAGAGAATGATAGGCAGAGACATAGAGGGTGAGGGGAAAGTACAAGTAACCGGAGCAACATTGTTAAGTATTTTGTAAAATATGTTTTATGTATATGTACTTGTGAATTTCTGAGTTACAAACCAGTAATGTCTTCTTCTTTGGAATTATTTTTTAGTATATGTGCTGCCGAAGTGAGCACCTTCTTTGGAATTTTTTTTAGTGACATGAGATTTATAGCTAGAAACAGATTTTCCACACTTATAATGGCTGTGAAGGAGTTAGGGGTGCAACAGAATTGCTAAATTCTCTCTTCATAGGGGTTGTCAGATCTTTTTTTGTTGAATCTAGGAATCAGCCCATGGTCTCTGCAGTTTAAATTAATGATTTTCTTTGCTGGAAATTCATGCCAATTTTTAACACTCCATTAACCAAGATATGTCTACTCCGGAAGTCTCTCGCATGATAATGTTTAACCTCTAACCATTTTCTCAGTAACTCAAATTCACATTTTAAAGATTCACCCATTGAAAAGTTAACATGCTTTTGTCCTTTAAGTGATGATTAGTTTTTTTCTATAGAGAAAAAATGTTTTAAATATATAAGATCTAAATCCAGACAAGATCTGATAAGTCAGAGCATTTCCAATGGATCACCATAGATTGGTAATTTTCTTTTTTCCTGGATTATATTAAGTGAGTGAATGTGACCCCTTTGTTTCAGTTGTAGAAAATCTGGTCCTTCTGCAGTATTCTGCTCAAGAAGTTAGACCATTTGTATGGTGGGCTTATACAAGGAAGCTGGGAAAAAAAGAACTTCTCCACTACCAAGAAAATTCTTAAGTTGAAAACCCTCAGGTTCAACTGACATGTTTTGACGTTTAACTTACTTTTTCATAAAATAAATGCTAACCATTAAGTATAAGGACAGGTGCTTACTTGTTTGGATAGGATAAATGTAAAAATATATTTCAGGGTCTGCCTTTAAGAAGACTACAATCTGACATGACAGATAAATAATGTGAGTTCAAAAACGTGCTGTTAGATAAGAGAAAAATCATTTTTCATTCATTGATGAGACATCGATTCATTAACAAAGATGCACCAGCCAGGTGCGGCGGCTCACGCCTGTAATCCCAGCACTTTGTGAGGCCTAGGCGGGTGGATCACGAGGTCAGGAAATGTAGACCATCCTGGCTAACACAGTGAAACTCCGGTTCTACTACAAATACAAAAAATTAGCTGGGCATGGTGGCGGGCCCTTGTAGTCCCAGCTACTTAGGAGGCTGAGACAGGAGAATAGCGTGAACCCGGGAGATGGAGCTTGCAGTGAGCCGAGATCGCGCCACCGCACTCCAGCCTGGGCGACAGAGCAATCCTCCGTCTCAAAAAAAAAAAAGGAAGTTTCACTGAAAATAGTCCAGAGGGAGGGAGCAATGAGGAAATAATATTTTACAGGATGAAGAGGTAGTAAAGATTGAACTATATCAAGTAGTTGGACATGGCTATTATACAATGCAGGTAAAAGTAAATAATGGGAAATTAAGTTGAAAGTTTATTAGAACTGGCAGATCTTGAGTGCATGGAATAGGTAGAGTTGGTTGTCTGCCCCGTCCTGCATAACCCAGTGATATTTATTCCTACCTTCAGACCCAAGGCTGAATTCTCAGCATCCCATTTAAGTCATGGCAGCATTATCCTCCCATTATTAGGGATTAGTTTAGGAGAAGCACATGGCCAATTAGATGAGAGAGTTGTCTGCTGTGAGCCTACTGGCAAATGTCATCTTGCTATTAAACATTAGAAAGAAATGTTCCCACTCCTTCCAATGTTGGATCTGCATATGATACTTGAAATTTTTACAGCTGTTTTGTCATCAACCTGAGGATGAAGCCAACATGAGAAAGAGAACATGGATCCAAGAGAACTGCTAAGAAGCAAAGGTAGGGGCCTATCTATGAAATTTCTTAATATTTGTGACATAATAAGATCCAGTGTTGCTTAATTCATTTAGAATTGTAGGTTTTTAAATTATTTGCATATTAAAGCATCTTAACTGATAGAGTCAGTCTAGGGAATTTGAACTTACCTATATCAGAGCAGATAATGAAGAAGTACAGATACTTATAAGTAGGGGATAAGTATTAGATTAATCTGGGCATGGTGTTTGAGATGGATTCAGTTAGGATGAAAGTGGATAGGAGAAGTAAGTTAGTAGACGATTATAATTATCTAGGTAAGAGATAATGCAATTCCAAACACGGGTGAGGCCATGATGAAGATAGCTTTGAATAGATATGAGACAATTTGGAAATAAAAGTGGACGAGCAAGAATGTTTGCAAGTAAGAAAAAATCAGGCAATAAAGAGAGAAAGAAGAAATTATTCTGGAAAATAAACGTGTTCTTGACCATTTCTCACTGGAATTCACTGTCAGGAGCCGCAGTTTATATGGATTCTTGGAAGAGAGTGCTGTAGATCATAGCAAACTGTTGGATTTAGCAGCAGCCTGCTTGACAACACCTCCTCTGACCTCTTTCCTTCCTCACTCTTTGTCCCTTACTCCAGTCTATAGGATTGTACCCTCTAGTGAAGGAGTTTTACAGAAGCCTTTGCCTCGGGCTCTGCTTCCAGGAGAACCCAAAACCAAAATACTCTCCTAAAGGAAGGTTGGACTAAGTAAAACAAAATTACTTTCCACATTTAAAATTCTGTGGTTCTAATAAACAAAACAATGTGCTTTCTGAAAGCAACTACCCCAAAGAGGAGGCATGACAATTTCCCTTCTCAAGAATATCATTAACAGTTAAATCCTATTACTACAGGCCAACAAAGGGCCTTCCAAGTTCCTTTGCTTCACTGCTATTCTGTTGAGTTTACTGCTTTTTGATTTCCCTATGTTGCTGGTCTTGGGCTTGAAAATGGCTTTCCTATCCTGGAATATTTGTTTTCATGATTTCAATGTGTTGGAATATATCATGTGTAAGAATTCTGGCACATTCTAAAGAGAAGCCTCAAAAAACATATTCTAGTTTCCAAATGGATTGGCTAATAAGAGTAATATAAATGAAAACGAAAGAAGGCAACAGGAAACAATATTGAAATTTCTAACTTAACCAAGCATAGGAGACCAGAACAGTAATGGAAACAGTCAGGGCTCTCAGTGCAAATAAGCATTTCACAGTCTGATCTACAGGCCCTACCAGTGCCTACCAGGCCCTACCAGTTCCAGGCATTTCAGTAAAGTATGAATCACCTCTCCTGTGGAGGTAACTGCAGTGAACCTAGAACTTAACCATTGCATAAAAAAAGCACAAAGACCCCAACTAAGGCAAGCAGTCATGAATGGCACATGTAATTCCTTGTAGGTGAGACTAGGTATATGGGAAGTAACTCCAGGATTTTACTCAGAAATAAAATATTGTAAACTGAACCACTGAGAAAAAAAATGGAAGGGTAAGCATGAACTTCATTCCTCAAAGGTATCAAATATGTAGGATATTTATTTCTTTAACTTCAGAGATGGCTCATCAAATCTGAAAATGAAGTTATTTGTTAAAATAAATTGATTTGAAATAGTTTTCACCTTTTTGAATAGTGTGGGGATTTTCCAGAATGCCTATGAAATGTAAGGCATGTACTAGGTTCACATATCCAGAATTAAATAATAATGTTCTTGTCTCTACCATTTCATAAACAACTTTCCAGACACTGGAGACAAGCCCAGAGTATTCAAGAGGCTTTACACACTCAACACCCACATCTACAGTCACTTTTTGCCATGGGGGATCCTTGGTGGAGCTGGCAAGGACATTATTAGGCAGTGCAAGCATTCTCATGGATAAATAGCAACGACTATTAAGCACCCTTGCCTTTTTCCTCTGTAGGAATTTGTCTCCCCTTAACCCCAAGACCTTCTTTTCTTATCCTTTTTTGATTAAGGATCTGGTAAATTCATCTATAGTGGCATAAATTTATGATTAGATATTCTAATGTTGTACCCCTCTAATACTAATGTAGCACAAACGGTAAATTATTACATCTCCCAGAAATGTAGTCATGCTTAATGGTGCCAATACATTCTGAGAAACATGTGCTTAGGTGAGTTCTTCATCCTGTGAACATCACAGAGTGTACTCACATAAACCTAGATGGTATGGGCTACAACACACCTAGGATATATGGTACAGCCTATTGCTCTTCAGCTACAAATCTGTACTGCATGTTACTACACTGAATCCTGTGGGCAATTGTAACACAAAGGTAAATATTGTGCATTTAAATATTGAAAAGGTACAGTAAAAATACAGTATAAAAATAAAAAATGGTATACCTATATAGGGCACTTATGATGAATGTAGCTTGCAGGACTAGAAGTTGCTCTGGGTAAATTGGTGAGTGAGTAGTGAGTGAATGTGCTGGCCTAGGACATTACTGTACACTATTATAGTATTACAGTACTAGTATTACTGTACCTATTATAAACACTGTACACTTACGCTACACTAAATTTATTTTTTAAAAAATTTTCTTCAGTAATAAAGTTGCCTTAGCTTATTGTAACTACTTTCTAAACTATGATTTTTTTAACATTTGACTCTTTTGTAATAACACTTAGCTTAAAATACACCTTGTACAGCTATATTTTCTTCCTTTATATCCATAGTCTAAAATTATTTTTCTGTGTTTTAATTTATTTTATTTGTACTGTTTAATCTTTTTTGTTAAAAACTAAGACACAAGCATACAAATTAGCCTAGGTCTACACAGGGTCAAGGTCAGAATATATCATTCTTCCTCCAGAATTTGTCCCACTGGAAGATTTTCAGGGGCAATAACATGACATGAGGCTGTCATCTCCTATGATAACAGAGCCTTCTTCTGGAATGCCTCCTGAAGGACCTGCCTGAGGCTGTTAACTTTTAAAAATATATAAATAGAAGGAGACAGTCTAAGATAGCAATTAAGTATAGCATAGTAAATACATAAATCAGCAACATAGTCATTTATTATCATTATCAAATATTATATACTGTACCCAATTGCCTGTCCTATACTTTTATAGTACTGACAGTGCAATACATTTATTTACACCAGCATCATCACAAACACTGGAGTAATGCATTGTGCTTCAATGTAGTGATGGCTACAACATTAGGCAATAAGAATTTTTCAGCTCCGTTATAATCTTATGGGACCACTATCCCATATGTAGTCTTTCTTTGACCAAAACATTGTTAATCAAGGCATGAGTGTATTTGCACGGTTTTTTCTATTCAGTGGGGAAAAAAAAATGCCAACTACAAAATTACAGGCCTGCCAGTAGTGGAAAGATTGATTTGGAAGATAAAAAAGGGGCCAGTTGCCATATTCCTCACAAATAACACCAAGGATTTACTCTCCTATCCTGTTTTCACATGCATCACAACTCACTGGATTGCCTTTTCAGAATGACAAAGACCTAGCTGATTGTTTTTGCAAAAGGACTGCAAAACATTCATATTAGGGGAGTGTGCATTTTCATTCCACCCTAAGAAGTCTTTACAGAATGAAGAAGGGAAATAAAGTGATTAATCCGCTACCATGCAATTTTCCTTCTTGTTAATAGAACCTCCCCACAAGAGATTCTTCCTTCCCCCCTCTACTTCCCTCTTGGGCTAAGAAGCATCAGAAAGCCACGTTTCAGACAATCAAGCTAATGGGGGGTCAGAATCTGAACAAGGGTCCTGAGATGGGCAGAGGGCACAAGTAGAACATAAAGAGAGGATAGGGCTTGATATCAAGCCAGCAGTTTGTTGAGCCAGAGGCTCCCTATGGATTCCTTCGGTTGTGGAGCATTCAGCACTAATGAAGACCTTATACACCAGGAAGTGGAGACACAAAATGAAAAGATAAAATGTTTTTCAGTTGTTCAAAGCCTAGTGAAATCACTCCTCAGCCCAACGGCAGAACTGGAGGGGAGAATGGCTGGGCCCCATAACAGATGCAGACAAATGCTGACTAGCAGTGAAAGAGCAGAGAGGAGAATAGCCCCTGAAAGCTTCTTCTTTTTACTGAACGTTGCTTTTAAGTGAAATGGTCTGGATATTCCCAACAATTCTCTTACTCGATTTTACTTACAATTTCAATTGTGTATTAGGAAATTCTTGTGGGGGTATTTGAGGCTGAGAATAATACTCTTTCTATTATACTTCAGAATTGTCACCTCGTCACTGCCTTTTTAAAGTCAAATTTGTTTTACTTTTTAAAGAAAATATATTTTCCTCCTTTTATCCTGCTGCTTCCATCTCATTTTACAAAATGTTAACATTCCTTCATTATGTCACACATGGTCTCGAACAAATGTCATCAGAATTGCAAAGTTATTCAGTGTCTTGTGACTGTTTGCAGTATTTACCCAAGTTTCCTTGCAGATCTATTCATGAATAAATTTTGCACGCTTTGTAACTGCATTCTCAGATATTGCCATTCATAGTTTTATGAGATACTAATTGTAAGACGTTGATGTTTTCCCTGTCACATATATGTCCTTATTAATTCTAGAGTATTTTAAGCAGAAAACAGCTAAATGGGAATAAAAAACAGCACGTAAACTAAGTAGTTGCCAGCAGTGAATGGCATGCTTAATTACTGCTGGCTACGGTCCTTTAAACTAAAGACATAACCTTTGATAATTAAACACACACACACACATATCAATTCTTTCCAACATATATCATTTCTAAAATACAAGGAAGTCAACATTCTTCCCAGTTCTATCAAATTTATGATCCTTTTATTTCCGGTTTAAGTCTGGTAGACCATTCAGGTTTTATGTTTAAGCTCAGTGCTAATGCCTCTCTCATCCGCACTCTTGACTCAAGGAAATGACCAGGAGCAATTGCTAAGTAAGTACAGGGCCCATCAGCGAGTCTAACTGGCTTGCTTCCCAGATGCTCCTGCCATCTGTTGGAAATGTAGCCCAATAGAAACAGAAGGTAGACTTAAAAATACACTTTTCCCCGTGTCTTTTAAAAAGTGTGTTTATCACGCTTTAATAATTAGCCATGTAAACAGGCTTTAAATCATGGCCTCAGATACTAAAGTAAACACTGCTCCTCCACTTGGCCATGGTAGGGGAGCTTTGCATCATGATATATTTAAACAAATCTTCAGTCTCCTTGTCTCCTTGTTCCATAAAATATGACATTGGCTATTAAAACAATAAGTTATATAGAGCAAAATGGAAGATGAGAGAATGGTTTTGCAGAAGAAAGAGGTCAACTAAGGGAGAAAGAATGAGACAAAAGGCACTTTGTGAGCCAAACAGGAACTGTTTTCTCTCACCACATGATATGTAGCTTTTGGTAGAGTCACTGTTGAAATTTAGATAAATTTACATAAAGTAGTATTCAATATCATGCTTATACACTTAATAAATTAATGGAGATTTTTAGCACTCATTGTATTTTCTGAACCAAAGGAGATACAAAGCACATTGGACCTCACTCCTGCCCAAAATACCATATAAATAATCAGAGCCCTAGAACAGTCATCCTCAGACTGTGCATCAGAATTAGCACACATTTCTGGCTACAGGATTTCTGATTCAGTAGGTCTGAGGGGGCCCAAGAATGTATTTTCTAATGATTTGCCAAGCTAGAGTGATGCTGCTGTTCTAGACTATAAAGCAGTAAAGGTAAGAAAGTAGGAATTCCAGAAAAGCAGAGACAGGAAGAGAAAGCCTTTGAGATGCAGACAGGAAGAGAAAGCCTTTGAGGACACTGAATTTTACAGCTGAATGGGACTTTAGCATTAGGAATCTCTAACTATAACCCCCCTCAATTAACAAGTTATAAAACAGACACCCTTGGGAGTTATCTGACTTTCTCAGAGTCACTTAGTGGCCTAGTCCAAAACAGGAGCAAGGTAAAAAGTTTGGCTGCTTTTGCTATGACTCTCAGAACCAAACACATATTGAGAAATTTGATCACTGGTATGCTGGTTGTACTCTGTGGATGTTTTCCCCTTTAGAAAACTTTAGGAAAATGCACAAAAAGGGAGGAAAAAGAGTCTAATTCCTGGAAGTGCACATCCATGTGGACAGGTGAATTATAAATTCACCATCTCCCTCCACCTGTAAGAGGCCTGCTTCAGAGATAGAATTTTGGAGGGAGGTAGAGGAACATGGAATACCAAAGAGATGAATAAACATAAGAGAAGATGGCGTTCTTCAGGGGTACATCATGACCTTTCTTTGAGATTCCTGGGCAGTTTATGTGACTACTAGGTTGTCATCAAGGAAGTCAACCATGTCTAGAGAAGAGCTCCATCATGTGTCCGAGTCTCTAGAGCCAAGAAATAGAGAGCTTATTTAACACAGTTGACAGCAAGTTACAAGACTGTCAGAAAGCCATGGTCCAGAGATGACCTTGAAGGAGGAAAAGAAGGCCTTAAGACCTTAAGAAGCCTTAAAGGAGGGAAAGCAGACAAAAGGTTGAGAATTTGGCAAAATATGCCAATAAACTTTAATGCTGTTATTTGTGTTTTTATATTAATTAAATATTTTAATACAATATTTGTACTGGGTGTGTTTACAGGATATAATTCATGAAGAAAATAAGACTGAATGTTTCAATGCACAGATTTCTCAAACAAAGTGGGAAATCCATAAAAAGTGTAATGTTAGCCTCAAGGTAGGAACAATGTTTTGTTCATTATTAAATATCTGGCACCTGCACATAGTAGTTGGTCCATACTTTTGGATTAAATTAAAGTTCCTTTAGAAAACTTCAGCATACTTTATCCCTAAGGAAGAAAATAAGGAAGGCGGTGTGGTTGTTTTTGAAAAAAACAGTTGTAAAAAGGGAGAATTAAACACTGAGAACCAGAAAAGGTACTTGCAGTAGGAAATGAATAAGAAATCTAGAAGGAAGGAAAGATCATGGGAGTGTAATCAAGTGGCACTTCTATAGCCACTCAATTGCCCTCCTACCACCACCTAAAGTTTTCTGCCCAAGGCTTAAGAGATTCCGAATGTACATTTATTAGGATCACCATTCTCTTAGAATTGGCACCCTTAACTCAAGCAAAGTGAGATATGCGAAAGCAGCCCAGTGATGTCAGGCACTATTATGTTCAAAATCTAAACCTGGGGTATGGGGCAAGCAAATGCTAATCGACTGGCTTCCCCCATCAGTTTCTTTTAGTGCCTCCCTTAAACTGGTCTACCTTTGCATCCTTGGCATGTGTAGGCCACAAAAGGGCAAAATTCTATTCTAAGCTACATAGGGCCTGGTGCTGAAATAATCATCCCAACAGCAATCAATTCCCCTGTTAGTGGTGGACACGAATGCTGAGTGAGGTGGGCAAAGAGGACCAAAGTGAGGTGGGCAAAGAGAAGTTATGTAACAATGTTATCTTACAAAAACTCTAATGGTGTCTTTATAGAAGCCATTTCCCCAAAATACATAACACCAAGTTGTTGCTGCCTTTAATAGTAAAACGTTTGCTTCCTATAAACCCTGAAGGTGTGCTTTGCGAATTAGTAAAACCTTGTAAAATGTCTCCAGCATAGCAAAACAAGAAATTCCCTCATGTTACAAACACAAGGATTCATTTACACGGAAGGAATTCCTTACCAGTCAGGGCTCATTTTTTCACTAATCAACCATTACTTAAATTTTGGTTCTGCATGAACCACATGCCCCTCATGTGACTTGCACAGCAAAAGTTGAGTAAATGGAATCATAAAATTCCATCTTGCTGTGCAGCTCTCAGGCAGGCTGAGCAAATACAATGATGAGAAATGGGCAAAAGATAATACCAGAGGCTACCATGGTTCAACTGTCAGGCCTCTGAGCCCAAGCCAAGCCATCACATCCCCTGTGACTTGCACGAATAGGCCCAGATGGCCTGAAGTAACTGAAGAATCACAAAAGAAGTGAAAAGGCCCTGCCTCGCTTTAAATGATGACATTCCACCATTGTGATTTGTTCCTGCCCCACCTTAACTGATTGATTAACCCTGTCAATTTACTTCTCCTGGCTCAGAAGCTCCCCAATTGAGCACCTTGTGACCCCCGTCCCTGCCCACCAGAGAACAACCCCCTTGGACTGTAATTTTCCATTACCTTCCCAAATCCTGTAAAACAGCCCCACCCCATCTCCCTTTGCTGACTTTCTTTTTGGACTCAGCCCACCTGCACCCAGGTGAAACAAACAGCTTTATTGCTCACACAAAGCCTGTTTGGTGGTCTCTTCACACGGACACACATGAAATTTGGTGCTGTGACTCGGATCGGGGGACCTCCCTTGGGAGATCAATCCCCTGTCGTCTTGTTCCTTGCTCCATGAAAAAGATCCACCTACGACCTCAGTTCCTCAGACCTGCCAGCCCAAGGAACATCTCACCAATTTTAAACCGGGTAAGCAGCCTCTTCTTACTCTCTTCTCCAACCTCTCTCACTGTCCCTCAACCACTTTCTCCTTTCCACTCTTCAATCTCTCCCTTCTCTTAATTTCAGTTCCTTTCATTTTCTGGTAGACACAAAGGAGACACGTTTTATCCGTGGACCCAAACTCCAGCGCCGGTCACGGACTAGGGAAGGCAGCCTTCCCTTGGTGTTTAATCCTTGCAGGGACGCCGCTCTGATTATTCACCCACGTTTCAGAGGTGTCAGATCACGCAGGGACGCCTGCCTTAGTCCTTCACCCTTAGCGGCAAGTCCCGCTAAGTACTTGCTTAGCGGCAAGTACCAACTCCAAGTGTTGCTGAGTCTTTCTAATCTTCCTTTTCTACAGACCCATCTGACCTCTCCCCTCCTCCCCAGGCTGCTCCTCGCCAGGCTGAGCTAGGTCCGAATTCTTCCTCAGCCTCTGCTCCTCCACTCTATAATCTTTTTATCACCTCCCCTCCTCACACCTGGTCCAGCTTACAGTTTCGTTCCGTGACTAGCCCTCCCCCTCCTGCCCAGCAATTGACTCTTAAAAAGGTGGCTGGAGCTAAAGGCATAGTCAAGGTTAATGCTCCTTTTTCTTTATCCCAAATCAGATAGCGTTTAGGCTCTTTTTCATCAAATATAAAAATTCAGCCCAGTTCATGACTTGTTTGGCAGCAACCCTGAGACACTTTACAGCCCTAGACCCTAAAATGTCAAAAGGCCGTCTTATTCTCAAAATACATTTTATTACCCAATCTGCTCCCGACATTAAATAAAACTCCAAAAGTTAAATTCCGGCCCTCAAACCCCACAGCAGGATTTAATTAACCTAGCCTTTAAGGTGTACAATAATAGAAAAAAAGTTGCAATTCCTTGCCTCCACTGTGAGACAAACCCCAGCCACATCTCCAGCACATAAGAACTTCCAAACGCCTGAACCGCAGCGGCCAGGCGTTCCTCCAGAACCTCCTCCCACAGGAGCTTGCTACACGTGCCAGAAATCTGACCACCAGGACAAGGAATGCCTGCAGCCCAGGATTCCTCCTAAGCCATGTCCCATCTGTGCGGGACCCCACTGGAAATCGGACTGTTCAACTCACCTGGCAGCAACTCCCAGAGCCCCTGGAACTCTGGCCCGAGGCTCTCTGACTGACTCCTTCTCGGCTTAGCAGCTGAAGACTGACACTGCCCAATCGCCTCGGAAGCTCCGTAGACCATCACGGACGCCCAGCTTCGGGTAACTCTCACAGTGGAAGTTAAGTCCGTCCTCTTAGTCAATACGGAGGCTACCCACTCCACATTAGTTTCTTTTCAGCGGCCTGTTTCCCTTGCCTCCATAACTGTTGTGGGTATTGATGGCCAGGCTTCTAAACCCCTGAAAACTCCCCCACTCTGGTGCCAACTTGGACAACACTCTTTTATGCACTCTTTTTTAGTTATCCCCACCTGCCCAGTTCCCTTATTAGGCCGAGATATTTTAACCAAATTATCTGCTTCCCTGACTATTCCTGGACTACAGCTGCATCTCATTGCTGCCCTTCTCCCCAACCCAAAGCCTCCTTCGTGTCTTCCTCTCGTATCCCCCAACCTTAACTCACAAGTATGGGACATCTCTACTCCTTCCCTGGCAACTGATCACATGCCCGTTACCATCCCATTAAGACCTAATCACCCTTACCCCGCTCAATGCCAATATCCCATCCCACAGCACGCTTTAAAAGGATTAAAGCCTGTTATCACTCACCTGCTACAGCATGGGCTTCTAAAACCTATAAACTCCCCTTACAATTCCCCCATTTTACCTGTCCAAAAACCGTACAAGTCTTACAGATTAGTTCAGGATCTGCGCCTTATCAACCAACTTGTTTTGCCTATCCATCCTGTGGTGCCCGACCCGTACACTCTTTTGTCCTCAATACCTTCCTCCACAACTCACTATTCCATTCTCGATCTTAAAGATGCTTTTTTCACTATTCCACTGCACCCCTCATTCCAGCGTCTCTTTGCTTTCACTTAGACTGACCCTGACACCCATTAGGCTCAGCAAATTACCTGGGCAGTACTGCCGCAAGGCTTCACAGACAGCCCCCATTACTTCAGTCAAGCCCAAATTTCATCCTCATCTGTTACCTATCTTGGCATAATTCTCATAAAAACACATGTGCTTTCCCCGCTGATCGTGTCTGATTAATCTCCCAAACCTCAATCCCTTACAAAACAACAACTCCTTTCCTTCCTAGCCATGGTTAGTGAGGTCAGAATTCTTACACAAGAGCCAGGACCACACCTTGTAGCCTTTCTGTCCAAAGAACTTGACCTTACTGTTTTAGCCTAGCTCTCATGTCTGCGTGGAGCAGCTGCTGCTGCTTTAATACTTTTACAGGCCCTCAAAATCACAAACTATGCTCAATCACACTCTACAGTGCTCATAATTTGCAAAATCTATTTTCTTACTCACACCTGACGCATATACTTTCTGCTCCCTGGCTCCTTCAGCTGTACTCACTCTTTGTTAAGTCTCCACAATTACCATTGTTCCTGGCCGGGACTTCAATCCGGCCTCCCACATTATTCCAGATACCACACCTGACCCTCATGACTGCATCTCTCTGATCCACCTGACGTTCACCCCATTTCCCCACATTTCCTTCTTCCCTGTTTCTCACCCTGATCACACTTAGTTTATTGATGGCAGTTCCACCAGGCCAAATCACCACACACCAGCAAAGGCAGGAGATGCTATAGTACAAGCCACTAGCCCGCCTCTCAGAACCTCTCATTTCCTTTCCATCATGGAAATCTATCCTCAAGGAGATCACTTCTCAGTGTTCCATCTGCTATTCTACTACCCCTCAGGGATTATTCAGGCCCCCTCCCTTCCCTACACATCAAGCTTGAAGATTTGCCCCCACCCAGGACTGGCAAATTAGCTTTACTCAACGTGCCCTGAGTCGCAAAAACTAAAATACCTCTTAGTCTAAGTAGACACTTTCACTAGATAGGTAGAGGCCTTTCCTACAGGGTCTGAGAAGGCCACCGCAGTCATTTCTTCCCTTCTGTCAGACATAATTCCTCAGTTTAGCCTTCCCACCTCTATACAGTCTGATAACAGACCAGCCTTTATTAGTCAAATCAGCCAAGCATTTTTTCAGGCTCTTAGTATTCAGTGACAGACTAATGGTCTATTAAAAACACACCTCGCCAAGCTCAGCCACCAACTTAAAAAGGACTGGACAATACTTTTACCACTTTCCCTTCTCAGAAGTCAGACCTGTCCTCAGAATGCTATAAGGTACAGCCCATTTAAGCTCCTGTATAGACACTCCTTTTTTTTTAGGCCCCAGTCTCATTCCAGACACCAGACCAACTTCGACTGTGCCCCCAAATAACTTGTCATCCCTACTATCTTCTGTCTAGTCATACTCCTATTCACTGTTCTCAACTACTCATACATGCCCTGCTCTTGTTTACACTGCCAGTTTACACTGTTTCTCCAAGCCATCACAGCTGATATCTCCTCGTGCTATCCCCAAACTGCCACTCTTAACTCTTGAAGTAAATAAATAATCTTTGCTGGCAGGACTATGCTGAACCTCCGTAGGCACTCTCTAATTAGATGTCCTAGGTGTTCCCAATTCTTAGTCCTTTTATACCTGTTTTTCTCCTTCTCTTATTCCATTTTGTTTTTCAATTCATACGAAACCGTATCCGGGCCATCACCAATCATTCTATACAACACATGTTTCTTCTAACAACCCCACAGTATCACCCCTTACCACAAGATCTCCCTTCAGTTTAATCTCTCCCACTCTAGGTTCCCACAACGCCCCTAATCCCGCTTGAAGCAGCTCTGAGAAACATCGCCCATTCTCTCTCCATACCACACCCCAAAAATTTTCGCCTCCCCAACACTTCAACACTATTTTGTTTTATTTTTCTTATTAATATAAGAAGGCAGGAATGTCAGGCCTCTGAGCCCAAGCCAAGCCATCACATCCCCTGTGACTTGCACGTATAGGCCCAGATGGCCTGAAGTAACTGAGGAATCACAAAAGAAGTGAAAAGGCCCTGCCCTGCCTTAACTGATGACATTCCACCATTGTGATTTGTTCCTGCCCCACCTTAACTGAGTGATTAACCCTGTCAATTTACTTCTCCTGGCTCAGAAGCTCCCCCACTGAGCACCTTGTGACCCCCCCGCCCCTGCCCACCAGAGAACAACCCCCTTTGACTGTAATTTTCCATTACCTTCCCAAATCCTGTAAAACGGCCCCACCCCTATCTCCCTTCGCTGACTCTCTTTTTGGACTCAGCCCACCTGCACCCAGGTGAAATAAACAGCTTTATTGCTCACACAAAGCCTGTTTGGTGGTCTCTTCACACGGACGCACATGAAATCAACCATTTTCTAAGTTGTTTCCATTTGAAATCACTGAAATTTTGGAGACGTAATCAGCCCTTGTTGCTAGTTGTTATTTCTATGTGGTTCATTGTGGTCCAGGCTCTCCGAGGGCACATCTGGTCACACTAATGGCTCTTCCAGGCAGGGCACTGCCCCATCTGCCAGGGCCTGTGGAGACAGGGGCAGGGCAGTTCTTGCCCCCAAGAGGCTCCGGGCCCATCAGCACAACCTTCTGTGGTCCTGGCTGTTTGCCTATGCAGAGAAGGGCACTGGAGCAGGGGCAGAGTGCTGTGGGTCAGCCCAAGGCATGGATTTAATGAAAGGTCTGCTGGAAGCCACATCAAACAGCAGCACGAGTCCACAAATCCGCTCAGCAAGGTAACTTGAAGGGCATCTGTCACATTTCTCTCCCGTGATGGCTAGCCCTTGATATACCCAGAAAGAACTCTTTGCAGCACTTTAAAATACTGACTGTACACCTCTCATATTGCCTACAAACAACTCTGAAACCATAATACAAGGCTTATCTCTGCTCTTGGGTGTCCACATAGCAGGTATCCATGCCCATTGAATGCACTTAGGAATGAATAGGGAGAATGCCTTTTGAAGCTGTGGTTGGGCAGAGACTATAACAGTTCATGTGTCACACCTGCACCTTAAGTCAAGCTCACAGCCAACTGGTAAACTTTCCTCCAGCTATGTTTCAAAATCACTCTATGGCCTGAACAGCTCAGGACATAAGGAATTTAAACATGCAATTTACATATACTTGGAGGTTTCCAAATATACGAGTTTGTGTCACATATCGTGAATAAATTGAAAGCCATTAGGTACTTTAAAAAATATAGTAGATGAATGTTCCCCCTCTCTGCCCAATTCCATAATTGTTTCTTTAAGCCTCTTTTAAAGTGAAACATACATTCAAATAGTAATTTTTTTAGGTCACTGGGTAAAGCACATTTTATGCTTCCGCAGATCCACTTTGCCACCAAGGGAAGGAAACAACAAAACAGATTCAAGAACAATTTATAAGGAATTCTTAAAATTTAAAATGCAGTCACTTAGATAGAACCAGTACCCCTGGTATCTTGGATGAGTAAGATATTAAACCAGTATCGAGTTGAACAAGAGAATGAAGCAATCAGATTTTCAAGTTTAAACAGCTCTTCCTCACAGTATTGTTCCCAAGGAGAAGTGACGCTAAGCTAAGCCAATGACTCATCAGACTCATATCAGAGACCCCAAGTCTCAAAGAAGATTCTTTCAGTGTACCCAGGATCTCCATCTTATGTGTTTACTAAAATTTATTTTCAGATTATCTGATTAATTTACATTCTTATTTAATGTTTCCGGTATGCATTTACATGATTCATTTATTCTTAAAGTGACTGTTAATGAAGTATCCATAATGTGCAGGTTACTGAACTAGAGGCAGTGAGAGATGCAAAAAATAATCACTTGAATCAAAAGCAGAAATGTGCCTTATCACACAAATAGATAACCCACCACATATATATGCCCACTGAAGAAAAAAATTATTCAGTGATACTAGCACAGTCAGAATGACTTTATTTGGCACCATCACTATAGGTGCAGAGACCACTGCAATGGGATTTTGCCGTAGAGAAGAGAGATTGGGCTCAACTCCAAATACAGCATGGGCATCTGGGAATTTATAGCCAAGGAGCAGGGTGGGTGTTGGAGGATGGAAAGTTACTGTGAGGAAATATTAGGGTAATGGAGATTCATGCTAAAGACAGGCCAGGGTAATTAGACATCACCTGAGTGATGGTGGAAGATAAGGGCCCCATCAGATATTGAGGGTGACTTGTTATTGAAGGTGGGAAGTTCTTTCTAAACTGACTTAGAAGGAGTCTTGGTAAAACTGGGTTTTACAAGGAGATACACAAATGAGCCTAAGAGAAGGCTCAAGGGTCTGACTAAAGTTTGGCCAAGCAAAGAATCTTTGTCAACCTCCAGGCCAGGTCCTTTTGTCTGTGGTCAGCCTGCTGCTCCCACCTCTCCATCTCCCATGGTTCTGTGATACTCTTTCTTATCTTCTTCTTCTCCTTTTTCTCCTCATAGTACTCACTTTCCCTGATATTTTTCTCCTCTCTAGACAAGTTATTTAACCCACTTGTTTTAGGAAACAAGATGTATTTAGTAGATAAAGGATATACCAAGGCCTGGTATTTGGTATTAGCTCAATATATATATAGGATGGATGGATGGATGGATGGATGGAGAGAAATAGGGACTCTATTCTGAGTGAGCTCATGGCCTAAATAACATGACAAGTAATATGAATGCATATGTTTAATAAATCTAAAAAGTGACACATCATAAAGAATTAAGTGCAAAACACAAATCTGTAAGGTAGAATCAAATATACTATAGTTCCACCTGTAGTTATTGCAGGCAACACTAATTTTAGGACCTGAACCACACTGGCATCATCCAGCAAGTTGACATTATGAAGATATGGGAGTCTCACTTGATAAAGTGCAGGAGAGAAATTAAATACCGAAGTTCTAGAGTTAGAATGCCTGGATTCACACAATGCCTTTATCATTTGCTGGCTGTTGGAACTTGGAAAAGTATTAACTACAGTTTTCTGTTCCTCAGTTTCCAAAATTGTAAATAATGGCACCAACTTCACAAAGACATGATAAGGATGAAGTAGCATGATCCATGCACAGCATTTACATGTTGTGAGAAGTTACTTATTGAGAAGTTATTGACATTAGTAAAAATTATTACTGCAAAATAACGTACATGCGTAATCTCTCTCACCCAGATAAGCCAAGAAGAGACGTTGTGCCTGTGTCAAGGGTGCACATCAGTCTCGCTTGAATCCCTACAGTTATGCTTCCCTCAGCAAATGTTTCCAGGGTGAAGACTGGTTAATGAACACTTGATTTCACACAGCTACACAATAAACCTCACTCAGGTCCAGTGAACAAGCCGGGAACACATGGGTCTTGAGGAAAGTGTCCTTTGCACAGAAGGAGAGAATTTGAAGAACACATACACAGTGGGAAATGCAGAAAATGCAGAAAACCCCCCGAGATTCTGTGTGGATATGAAACAGTTATGGTGAGCACTTACTGAATTGTTTTTAGTCACCCACATAAGAAGCTATGGCAAAGT
Source organism: Pan paniscus (assembly GCF_029289425.2). Lineage (NCBI taxonomy): Eukaryota > Metazoa > Chordata > Mammalia > Primates > Hominidae > Pan > Pan paniscus. Next base: position 112,276,246 of record NC_073253.2, on the reverse strand, counting down.
TTAAAATGGAAAAGTTAAAATGTAAAATGTATGTATTAACTCCTGTGCTAAGGTCTCATACCCTAGAGGGAAACCTCATCTCTCTTTTGAGAAGAGGAAATTAATATATGTTTATTGAGTACTGTGATAATGCAAATTACAATCATGCCTCTCAACCAAAAGAATATCGATTCTAAGTGGTGATGGTGAATAAATCTCTGTAGAGGGCTGTCATTTTCAACTCAGTGGCTCTCCTTGAAGCTTTTTAAAAGCTTTACATTAAACTAAGCCAAAGGCAGATTCAAAAAATGATTTTAAAGAATTTATTTCAAAATGGATGAAATAACAATAGGTGAAGTAATAATAATTTCATAAATCTGTCTTGGAAGAAAACCAGCCAACTTACCACTTTTCAAATGGGAAAAGAATGAAAATTCTCCAGCACATACATAGCATTTTATGCTTCTAAAAATTAAAAATGGATGAAGTAGCTTTTTTTTCTTCATAAAAGTAGGGAGAAAAGGTAATTTTTAGATTGGGATCAAGGCTTCCAGGTTTGAATCTAGAAAAAATTTTAAATCCCCAAAGCAATTGAGAATGATTTTTAAATATTTTAAACCTGCCTGCTTTTAACAAAGGGAACCCACTCAAACAACAAAAGGGGGGAAAAAGTATCTAATCAGATCTTGTTCCTGTCTCCAAAGTGGTGATTTTTCAAGCACTCGAGAAGAGTTAAATAAGGGCTATTACACAGTTTCACACTGGATGATCAACAATGTAAATGCAGAAAGAATCTCATAATTACTGAAGGAAACTTCCAGCTGTGGGCAATTAAAGATTTAACATATTAACAATGAGAACCTTCCAAACATGGGGAAAAAAGAGGCAATTCACAGAACTTACGGTTTCCGCTAAAACAATGGCATAATCAAACATCTGACCCAGAGAAGTCAAGAAATAGTTGTGCTGAATGATCGGATGCACTTGACTCCGGATCAAATGCAGCATAAACTCAAACATCATCCCTAGTACCAGAATGGAGTTATTTGCATTTTCATATCCATAGAACATTTAGAAATGTTGACAGCTTATATCATGTCCAAAAGTGGTGGTGGGAAAATGTTCCACTCTTTTCCCTTCAATTCACATGTGGGTGAGAAAATGGAATTCCTTGGGTCTCTAGATATTCATGACTCTAGTGCCTCAGGCTAACGTTTTCATTTCCCTTTTTTTTTCTTTACAGTAACACTTTCCATTTAAGGGAAGCGCTTTTTATGGGCTATTTTATAATTTTTTTTTTTTATCCAGGTCTTCATGAATACTGGTAAAATAAAAAGCTATAGTAATTTTAAACATTTCCAGGTTTGACCTGTTGATCCACATAAAAGTCTAAAACTCATAATTTGGGAACAGTTATTTTGAATGAATAACTGAGTAGCTTTCAATGCACAATTTCTCTGTAATATACAAGTGTAGTGGAGTCCAAAATTCACTCACTCACACCACAATTTATATAGATCTCTTAATTTGTCGATAAATAATCTGATTTTCTTACAGAGCCCCTGCTGAGTAGTTAATGGGATAATTTAGTTGAGTTATTTTAAATTGGCCCAATCATTTAAAAATCTTTTAAAATAATATTGCTCAGCCCATTTTGAAATGCTCTATCTTTGAACCTCTCATCAGCAATACTGGGCATGTCTGAGATATGGGGAATGAATGAAAGATGTGACTTCTAAAATATGATTATAAAGAGAAGAGAAGACTTAGTCAGGGTCCTTAGTTCCTCCCATCTTTTGGACAACACTAGCTAGTTGTACTGCTTCCTTCTCTTGTTTGGTGAGGGCCTGGCAGCAGTTACTGGCACACAGTGTCTAACCTAGGCCCTCATATATACAGAGACTCACAAAATCTCCATTGACTCTCCCAAGTGAGTGTTCCACTGTCTGCCTTGGCTATAGGATCACATTGCTTTAACCAATTCAGTCTCCATGACAAACTTCTTGCTTCCAACTCAGCTACATTCCTGGACATGTTCAGGGGAATAAGGACTCACGTGTCCTTGCTATGCCACACAGGAACTGAAAAAGGTCCATGAGACTGCCTCACTTGCAGATTCACCTCACTTACCTATCATGAGGTATTCTGGACTCTCCTTCCCATAATCCCCTGAGAGTAGAAGAAAACATTCTCTGCCTCATATCCTGCTTCTCCGGGACTTCAACTCCATGCTTGTCTTAATGACACTGATAGGGGCATTTTCTCTTCACAATGGGACATCTCTATAATCAGAATGACCCAGTTCAGAACATGCTACCTCAAAATATGCTACCTTGGCATTTGAGAAAACAGCAGAAGCAGGAGATCTTTCTGACCTTCTCTCAACATTCTTCCCTGTAGCAGGCCATAAAAGAATTCTCTAACCTACCTCGAAAGTAGATAAGACCCTCATTCCAGAGTGGTCCTTCCCCTACCCACAAGAAAAGAATGAAGACACAGAGACACAAGGAAGAATCTAAACAAAGAGGCCTTGTTGAGTTTCCCCTCAACCCAGTTTATTACCATTAGATCATACCCCCTTTTCTCCTATCATGCTTCTGTACAACTGTCCACTCTTTATCAAACCTAAGCATAAAAATACAGTTTTTCCTGTTTCTTTGAGTCTTAATTTCTGAAGACTCCCACGTCACCTAAAACTTATATTAAATAAATGTGTAGGCAGGGTGCAGTGGCTCAGGACTGTAATCCCAGCACTTTGGGAAGCTGAGGCGGGCAGATCACCTGAGGTCAGGAGTTCGAGACCAGCCTGACCAAAATGGTGAAACCCTGTCTCTACCAAAAATAAAAAAAATTAGCTGGGCCTGGTGGCGGGCACCTGTAATCCCAGCTACTCGGGAGGCTGAGGCAGGAGAATTGCTTGAACCTGGGAAGCAGAGGTTGCAGTGAGCCAAAATCGCGCCATTGCACTCCAGCGGGCAAAAAGAGAGAAACTCCGTCTCAAAAACTAACAAGTAAATAAAATAAAATAAAATAAAATAAAATAAAATAAAATAAAATAAAATAAAATAAATGTGTATGCTTTCCTCTTGTTAATCTATCCTTTAACAAGATATAGGGGGCTCAGCCCTGAGTCTAGCAGGTGTTGAGGAAAGAAATCTTTTCTCCAGTATAGAAGTCTCTCAGGCAAGCCCTTGATAAGTTACAGGACAGCTCGAAATAATGTATCAAGTTATTTCTTCCTTCCATTTGCCCTTCCCCATCCCCATCCTAACCCCACCTTGTTTTCAAGCATATTGTCTTGCTCGAGAGATTAGGTAATCACTTTTCTCTGTCCTGGAGTGATAAGCTTCTGGGCTGTAAAAGTGATTCCTCTAACTTTTTCTCACACTTCAATGCAGTAGATCTTTTAGCTGGAGGTAAGCATGTGACTTTGAATCAGAAGATTCAGAGTCCATAATTCTGGGTTCTAATTTAGGCCATTATTTTATTCTCTACTTTTCAAATACTTTCTAATGATATCTTCCTGGGTAAGTCACTTAACCTTTTCTGATTCTTCGTTTCTCTCTGTAAAAGAGAAGGTGTAATACATGTTCTTTCTGCATCTTAGTGTCCTTGTAAGAACGATATGATTTCCTGGGGTTGAAATGTTTTGTAGATAACTGTTAAATCAAGTTTAGCCTAAAGCTGCCTCTTCATATATTTTAAATTCAGCCTAAAAGATTCTTTGTATGTAGCAAACTGTAACCTAAATGGAGGTATATAGAGGCTGTATGTAACCTATTCTTGGACCAGTCACCGAATTTGGCCAATCAAAGGGAATCAAATGTTCATACTGTGTTCATATAAGGCAGATGTCAAGCTGTAACCAATCCAGCTGTTTCTGCACCTCACTTCAGTTTTCTGTACATCATTTTCCTTTTTCTGTCCATAAATCTTCCACCATGTGGCTGCACTGGAGTCTCTCTCAATCTATTCTGGCTCAGGAGGCTGCCCAATTCACGAATCATTCTTTACTTAATTTAACTCTATTAAATTTAATTTGAGTAAAGTTATTCTTTTAACATAACAAATACAGGAAATAGAAGCTTCTTCCTTCTCAAAATGCAAAATCAGCAGATTCCGCACTAGGCACATGTAATGCCAATTAGTTGACACAGCACTTAATACCTCATTCTATTGGCAGTTTCGCCTGCAGAGTCTGTCTGCTTAAAAAGACCTAGAGTCACATGATCATAGATTATTAACTATCACTTTATTATAAAATTGAATTGCTAGAATTTATTGAAATATGTTTCCTGTACTTTTTTTTTTTTTTTTTTTTAGAGATGTAGTCTAGCTTTGTCACCCAGGATGGAGTGCAGTGGTGCGATCTTGGCTCACTGCAAGCTCTGCCTCCCGGGTTCACGCCATTCTCCTGCCTCAGCCTCCTGAGTAGCTGGGACTACAGGCACCTGCCACCAGGCCCAGCTAATTTTTTTTGTATTTTTAGTAGAGACGGGTTTTCACCGTGCTAGCCAGGATGGTCTCCATCTCCTGACCTTGTAATCCACCCACCTCGGCCTCCCAAAGTGCTGGGATTACAGGCATGAGCCACTGCGCCCGACAATTTCCTGTATTTTCAAATCACCATAGAATGAGAACTGAAAATCGCTTATCATCTTTACATTTCTTTGGTTCACTGCTAAGAAACAGGCTTCAAATCAGGGCCTTGTCTCTGACGACTCTGCCAAGTCATGGGGTCATTAAGTCGTGTGGGGCATAAAGAAAGATCATAGATGGGCTGATGTTTTAGGAGACCTATGCTTTACACAGTGGAGGCAGTAGTCACAGTTCTGATCCAGAAGACTCTTCACCTAAAAAGAAGATCAAAACTGAGACTCACCACTCTAGTCTGTTCTAAATTGTTATGCACAAAGGAATGCACATGATTCAATTCTGTATTATTCCTTCTAGTTAAGATTCAAATCACTGAATAGTACTGAACAGAACACAGAATTGGGAAAAAAAACTTTCCAATTTTTAATGAAAAAAAGCCTTTAGTCTTTTATAAGTTTTTCCATGTAAAAATGATTGTATGACAAGCAACTGAAATACAAAATTTACCAGAAAAAATATTACCTACTAGCTTTAAAAAATATCAAGATGATGAACATACATACCATATATTTGTTGGTTTTAGAGGCAAAAGAGAAAAGAAAATCATTGAATATTTAATTATCTGAGACAATACCTTATTTTCTATCTAAAAAAACATGAGCTTTAGGGAGGAATAGTTACTTAAGGTACTATAGTTATCTTCTCTTATCAGTAGCCATACTTTCTAGTCATCAGTGCCTATATTCTAAAATGTATTTAATGATCTAAAAAAAGAAAAATCATAATTATATCTCTTTAAGGCCCAGAAAGAGATATAACTACTTAATTCCATCTATGAAATATCTGGGATAACAATTCATTTCAGTTTACAGAATGAAAAATACTTTTAACTTACATTTTAAATGCATAGAACCAAGAACGAGAATGAAAGGCTATTCATTCCTTTTCTTCATATAGTAATGCTCATCTCTGCATAAGTTTCCTTTATAAATTTGATTGCCCTGTGATTTTTCCATAGTTTGAAAAAAAAATTGTAAAAAGAGAATACTTTATTACTTTTTCCCTGAATGATAAGAAAAAAAACAACAGAATTATCCTGCTTAAGCCTCTTCAGGTGGTTCTAATACTCAGGCAAATTTTAAAACCCCTTGTAGGGGAAGAAAGGTATGACACCTTTCCTCACTCATCATCAGGGCTATGGCCTACACTCCATAAAAAAGATAGGCTAATAAGAGAAAGACACAACAAATTTACTTAATCAAGTTTTATGTCACATGGGAGCCTTTAGAAATGAAGACCCAAAGACCCTGGAAAAGCAGTCTATTTTTATGCTGAGGTTCAATGAAGAATGGACAGTCATGTAGACACGTTAAGGGAGGAGACCATCCCTCATATTGTCTTATGCCCAATTTCTGCCTCCAAAGAAAGAAAAAGTAAAAACTAAAAGGCAGAAATGAAATCCACAAGCAGACAGCCCGGCGCCACACCCTGGGCCTGGTACTTAAAGATCGACCCCTGACCTAATCAGTTATGTTATCTATAGATTAGACATTGTATAGACCAGCACTGTGAAAATCCCTATCCTGTTTTGTTCCTATCTAATTACCAGTGCATGCAGCCCCAAGTCACGTACCCGCTGCTTGCTCAATCGATCACGACCCTCTCACGTGCACCCCCTTAGAGTTGTGAGCTCTTAAAAGGGACAGGAATTGCTTACTGCGGGGGGGGGGGGACGGGGGAGGGGGGGCTTGGCTCTTGAGACAGGAGTCTTGCCCATGCCCCGGCCGAATAAACCCCTTCCTTCTTTAACTCGGTGTCTGAGGAGTTTTGTCTGCGGCTCGTCCTGCTACAACGTGATTGGACAAAAGGGTCTGATCCAATGGTAATGGAGAAAGCTCTGAAACCCAGCAAAGCCTATCAGTTCATATTCTTCTTGGCCTCTCTGTGTAGCATTCCTTCCTCCTGGGTATAAGGCAGGAACCCTCTGGAAAGCGGGGGTCTTTTGACCTACTTTCAGGCAAGGTGGGTCAGAGAACTTCTTTAGGGCTAGCTTTCAACAGAAAGGTGGGAAAGGTCAACATGACCTTCTTGTTTCTGAAGCCCTCTCAATCTCCTTGAATTCAAAGTACTTTGAGGCAGCATTTTCCCAGTCCTAACACCTCCTCTTAGCTGGCTATTCCTTGTTGTATCCAAATCTCTCTCTGCTTCCTACATCTTCTTTCCATTGCCAAATCCCCATTCCACGGGCAACATTTCCTTTCTGTATCCTACCTCTCTCTCCCATAGCTACATCTCCTTTCCAGAACCTATTTCCCTTTTCTGGAGCCTATTCTCTTAGGAGCCTAAATTTAATGAGGTGTCAAGTAATCTACCTTTCACTCTCCTATGTTAGTTTGTGAAGGTAATTGTAAGTGTCCTTGAGTATTTGTGTCTTAATGGAAGACTCTGGGAGAATAAAAAGGCTTTTAGAAGCAAAGTAATGAATCCTTGGTAGAAGTTAGATACCTCAGTCAGTTAATTTTGGCCTTTACTTATAATATACTGCTTATGAGACTCTATATTTTCATTCTGAAAGTAAGGGAAATAAAACAACAACACCAAAAACCTAAAGATTTGAACTTTATAAATTAATATTCTTGCCCCCGAAATAATCCTCACTCAAGAGACAAACATCTGGAAAAACAGAATTTTTAGTTTAATTCACAATGGAATTCAAACTATGTTTTTAGTCCTTTTTTATTGAGAGGGCCAGATGCAATGCATCACAAATTGTTTGCCTAATTCAAACCATAAAGAAAATTATCTCTCTTCCATATGACATCAAATTTAGAAAAGGGAGGTTGGGTGTGGAGCAATAGTAACAATTCCTACTTTTAAAAGTTTGAAGGATGTATATATACTCAGCAGTTCTTCAGATGTCATGCAAACATTCTGAAGTATTTCCCTTTAAGATAAGCTTTTGCTTTCTTATTTTTCTAAAATAAGTTATTACATACATCTCAGAGTTTACTCAGAAGAAGGCTACATTGTATATGTGGCATAAAATGTGTCCTCTAAAATGAAAAGTTGATTTCATAAATTTGATTAGTAGAACACTCTGGAAAAATGAGAAAGTTTTTGTGATTCTAACATGACAATATCATTTGTAGCTCAAATAGATTTTTCTAAAGTGAGTTGTATTATATATTGCCAAAGATACATTTCATTTTTTTGGATATTCTTTACATCTTGGGTACAAGTGATTTAAATACATGGAACAAGGTAGCATTTGACAAATTCATACCCTGGATCTATAGAGGTTTTTCTAAATATCGGTAAATAAAAGAATCAGATAATGGGTTCCTCTTTACCAAATCTATTAATCTTTTCTTGCCAGACTAGCAAAGGAAGAGACTTATTTAATAAAAACAATAACAAGATATTGACATTAATATTTTACATGTTTGAACACATTTGGCTATATCCAGCATTGTGCTGGTTTTTGTAAGGGTAAAAGTTAGTTTATAAAACCAAGCTCCATCACTCTCTTAATGAGGATGATATAAAATAAGAAGGTAAACATGATGTAATTCTAAATAATTTGGTATATGTAATTGAAATACATATTAATTTAATTTATCCATATTAATGGGTGGATAAGACATAACAGAATATTTCATGAAATATGTGAGATCTGAGCATGATTTGTTGAATGGCCATTAAGTAGACCAATTTGGGGGCCCTAATTTGACATAGCCCAATTATTCTAAGACTACGATCTATTACCTTAAGGGTCGTAATTAGAAGCTGAAAAAGAGCTTTTCTGAAAACTAGTGCTTCAATTATTCAAGGTGAGATGGCACTCAAAAAAACGACCCCTAGTAAAAGCATAATTGTGGTTAAAAAATAATAATAAGAGTTGATGATCCTGGCAAAAATCAATTTTGAAAAGTTTATCCAGAGATTATAGTTATTGTACATAGTAAGATGCATGTAAAAAAGGCTTTGTCTAGCATTATCCAAGTTGTGTTTAACCCTCTGAGGACCTGCAGCCAGATATCTAGATGAAGTTGATTCCAGAGGCTAAGTGCACACACTGAGAAGCCCTGCCTCAGGACCCTGCCTGGGATTCCTTTGCAAGCTCTCTTCACCTTAAGGCTTATACTGTGCTATCCAGGATCTGAGAAACTACTCCCAGCTTCATTGTTTTCAGAATGTCTCCCCATCTATCTCGCCAATGTGGCAGCCACAACTTGAGAAGCAAAGAACTGCCTAACTCAGGGTGAAAAGTATTGCCCTGTCCCTTTCCGTGTCCATGCCTAACACTTAAACATATCAGGTCCTAATACCCCATTTCAGGGACTTGTAAAGGGTATTGTGCCACTCCTCCTTCTCTGGGGCAGCCATGGCAGATACTGCTAATCAATCACATCATTCTTTTCAATGAGCCCAGGCATAGCTAGGTTTGCAAATCCCAACCCAAGGGCCTTTTTTTCACAGTTGACATGGAGCCTGTCTGGCATTTCTGGCCTAAGTACCACTCAGGGATGATAGGACCAGGAGAGAGTCCCGGCACATTCAGATTGAAATCCAGGATTTTTGAGGGCTACATTTACCAAGGATTAAACTGTGTCTGCTGTTAGGGAAAACAGTCACTGTGGACAAAAATTATAGATTTTTAAAGAATAACAAGGTAAGAAGAGAAAAATCCAATATTGGAGTTGGGGCTATTATTTGCGAACTGCAGAGTACAGTAAAAACCAATTCAAAAAAAAAAAAGCATAAAGAACTTACAGATTGATTTCACCATCAAAGTCCTAGAAGCATGCTTAGCTGTCATGGGGAGAAATGACTTGTCAAAGTCACCCAGATGGTCAGAAGCTGGGACTAGAATTCCTGATCCAGAACTCACTGACCATGGAACAAATAAGCTTGTTGCAGTGTCACCTCCACAGATGAAGTCGGCTTCTGTTTCAGCCTCCTTTTCCTTTAGAGAATCAATTTAATGGTTTCTTTCCAGAACATCATGGTTAACATGTAAACCTTCCACCTGGTAAGAAATGCTCTTTAACGAGTATAAAGAGTTGGCTACAAAAATTCAACTGTTTCTCTTTCAACTCTTTTAATTACAAGTAGCTAAATCTCCAGATGCTGCCGACCATTGCTAAATGTGGCTTCTGTTCGCATTGATCCTTGGCATCTTGTCACTGTCAATGCCCTGAACAATATGCAGTCAAAGGAGGAGAAGTGCAGAGAACCCATTGCTGCAGGTGTAAATAAAATCAATCTGCTCATTTTGGCAAATGTCTTATTGATCAGAGCTGTTAAATACATGCTTTCATCTCCACCTTCAACAAGAATGTGGATACGTTTATGCTGGAACATTAAGTATCAAGCAGCATGTCTGCATTCTTGTCAGGATGGCTACAAGGACCAGTAATAATATGGCAGCATATACACTGAAGCTTAGATGTATTAAAGTGAGAAATCAATAGGAAAGGTGGAGACAAAAATGAGGATAACATGAGGCACTGATTAGTCAAAGGCTAAAATGCAGGCATTATAAATTGCAGCACCATTTCCACATGCAGCTTTCTCTGTCACCTCACGCAGCATTGAAATAGAGTGAGTCAAGTTTAGGAAATCCCCTAAAGTCTCTGAACCTCAATTCCACTGCTTTAAATCTAGGCAGCACAATCCTTACCTCAGAGGATTGCCTGAGGATTAAATGAGGTGATGTATGGAAAGTTGCTCATAGCACCAGGACTTAATGAACATTTGTTTCCCTTCTGCCCTCAAGTGTCTCTATCTGCAGGGCAGGGCTGGCATTCCCTCAAATGCAGATGATGCTGTGATCTAAGGTCTTCTATCAGTCAGGATATTTTCAATTTCAAGGGAAAGAAAACCTAGTGCAAACTGGCTCAAATATTAAATAAATTTATGGCTTCTCTAACCAAAAACTTCAGAACTACTGTTGGTTTCAGGCAAGGTTTAAACAAATGATGCCATCAGGAAGCTGCTCTTTCTGTCTCTCCTCTCTGCCTTCCTGTCTGCCAGTTACTTCTTTAGACTTCACAAGGGGTCACCCAGCAGGTCCAAGCTTCCCCTCATTTGAAAACACAATGCGCACTTCTTCTGGGCACATGCCGCATCTCCCCACATTGTCTGAGGGAAGGGAGGATTCTCTTCTGCTAATCACAACCCAGGCCTAAGATTCATTACACAGCATGCATGGCCATCTCTGAACGAATCCCCATAATCAAGGAGATGAGAAATGTTGTCAAACCAAATGACCTGTGGGTCTGAAAAAAGTAGAATGGTGTATTAACCCAGGGCATCAGAGGACCATTACAAATAAAGGATACAAATAGATGGTGGAACCATCAATCATCAGAAATGACAGGCTCTAACCACTCACCTGCCTAAGAATAAATATTTGTTGTTGTAAGACACTGATATTTGAGATAGTTTGTTGCACAGTATTACTGTGGTAACAGCTAACCAATACAGTAAACAACAGATGACTAGTACTAAGGAAACATCACAGTGGATAGATAGGAGTAATGGCCATGGAAAAGAAAAGATACCATCAGAGTTGAAACAGACCTTAAAAGTAGAATCCTCAGAATTTTCTAATTAATCGAAAGTGCTGGCCGGGCGCAGTAGCTCACGCCTGTAATCCCAGCACATTGGGAGGCCCAGGCGGGCAGATCACTTGAGGTCAGGAGATCGAGACCAGCCTGCTCAACATGGTGAAACCCTGTCTCTACCAAAAATACAAAAATTATCCAGTTGCAGTAGTGGACACCTGTAATCCCAGCTACTCAAGAGGCTGAGGCAGGACAATCGCTTGAACCCAGGAGGCAGAAGCTGCAGTGAGCCAAGATCGCACCACTGCACTCCAGCCTGGGCAATAGAGTGAGACTCTGTCTCAAAAAAAAAAAAAAAAAAAAAATGCTGTGAGGGAAATCTTTGGATTTGGGTGAGTTTCAGCATAGGCAATTTCTGTTTACAATGGTTTGTGCTTAGCACACTGTTTTCAACTGAACAAGCCTGAAAGCCATGAGTAAGAATCTTCATAGAATATCATGTCTTTTTGACAATGGATAGCCCAGCCTACTGTAGGTTATGAATTAGCCCACCCACTTTGGCACACAGAGGTAAAATTTATTTCTGCCCAGTAGGCTACCCACCTGCTTCCCCATTAGTGGATAAAATACTCACCAATGGACCTCTCAGCTGGCACAGAAAATGGAGGCAAGATTTTGAGTGTTGACTCCTCAGAAGTGACTATCCAAACGGGACTCATTCTGTTGTTTCCAGTATCCAAGATGAGTCCTGGTTGCTGGTGAGTTCTCCATGGGCCACAAATCAACAGTCGTGTAAATGCTTGACAGCCAGTAGCTGGAAGCCATTTAGTCCCATAACTAAGAGCCACTAGCCCATAACTTCAACAAAAGAAGATGCCAACTTACTATCACAATATATGTAACAAATAGATCTATGTCATGCTAAGCAGTGACTTTCACATATTTCCAATTAAGAGGAAAGAGAGAAGCAAAAGACAGAGAAATGAAGTCTGAGGCAATAACAGAATGTTGCAGGTGAAAAGAGCTTAATAAATACAGTAAAGGAGATTTAACATTTCTTACAATTATAATTAGATATTTTTGCACTAAGAAAGACCTGAGAGATTTTCTTAGAGAGGTCTAAATGTTAAAGTGCCTTACATCTCAGGCCTCAGCACTCTCCTTTTCTCTATCTCCACTCCTTCTCCCTCGGTGATCTCATCCCCTCCATTTGCGTTAAATATCATCTGCATGTCAATGACTCCAAAATTTATATCACCCTGAACTTTCCACTGATTTATATATCAAATTGCCCACTTGACATCTCCACTTAGCTGTCTAAAAGGTAACTCGAACTTTATAAATCTTAAACAAAACTTTTTATTTCCATGACTGTAGCCTCTTTCTGCCTAAACCCCAATCATTTCAGTAAAGTCACCCCATTTACTCAGTGTCTCAAATATAAAACTAGGTTTCCTCTTTAATCCCTCATTCCACATATTTACTCCATCAGGAAGTCCTGTTGAATCAATTTACACAATATACTTTATTTTTCCCCCTTTGCTTTGCATCTACACTGTCATCACCCTTGTGCAAATCAGGATCAGCTCTTACTGGACCCCCGGGAAACTCTCTTAACTGGTTTCTCTTTCCATCCTCCAATCAGCAACCAGAGGAAGCATTTTAATGACTATCAGAACTTATCATTTCCTCTTTGGAATAATCAAATTGTTTCTCATTTTTTTTTATTATGGAATTCAAACTTCAACATGATGTAAAGCCTGGAGTTGACATGGTCTTTGCATATCCCCCTCCTCACACTCCAGCCACATTGGCCTTTCTTCTATTCCTGGAACAAGCCAGCTTGTTCCTCCCTCTAGATCTTTTAGGAGCCAGCTTGAAAGTCACCTACTAAGTGATACATTCCTGTCTGCCCTCATTGGACAGTGAAGTCCCCAGACCCACCAAAAATGCCATCGTGGCACCCTATTCATCACTTTTCAAAATTATCTTGTTTGCTTATTTATTTGCCTTTTTGGTCATTTCCTGCCAGAACATAAGCTCCAGGAGAGCTGCAACTTTGTTTTGGTTTATTTTCTCACTGTTGCATCTCCACTTAGTGGCACATGGTAGATGCTCAAATAATGTTTCTAAAATAAATCATCTATTTCTGCAATTTGAAAAATCCAGTTTGTGGAGTCCTGGGTTCTGCTGAGGCACTTCAGTTGCAGCTGAAGGAAGAAGAGGAAGGCAGAAAAGTGAAACAGGGTTCTGGCCAAGTTTTGAGCCTTCCATTGATTCAACTGGAACATTTTTGCATTTGTTTATGCAATGGCTTCCACGTAAAGTTGTCTTTGTTTAAAAGTTTATGCTATGAAAAGTATGTGACAACCAGCAGTCCCTTGCCATCTCTTTATGTGACAAATGAGCTACTTGCCTGTGGCCTCAAAGTGTACTGGTAGCTCGCCGAGACCAAAATCCAGGTTCCCCTGACAAAGATTCACAGGCTTGTCATAATATCTAGTTTACTCCAAATATGCCAAGTCCAAAATCCAGCTGTTGTATTCACTCTTATTAAGTAATAAAGTCACACTGTCCTTACTGTGATAAGTAACACTCTTCAGTGTGCTGAATTTTCTCTCAAACCCACTGTAGAACTTTATTTTAAATGACAGAAATGCTGGTCTGAACTGAATCATAGCTAGATATTTACCCACGGGTTTTCTAAGCAAATAGTTAAGACCAAAGGAAGAAGCCAAATGAGATTTTCTTCACGTGTAATGTCTTCCTCTGCAAATCAAGCTGTCAGGCAACAGAATATACCTTATAGCTGCAATGTAAAATAAATGTCAAACAGATTGTAAATTATGATAATCATTTTTATAAACCAATGTACAATCATTAATTTGAGATTATTAACTGTAGCTTCATTCATAAAGGCATTTGTGAATATAATAAAATATATATACTCTTTTTATAGTTGGGAGTCTTGAAGGGGTTTATTTCAATAGGAAAAGAGTTAAACCACAACTTTCTTTTATATTTCCTAAAGTACATCAAATTAAGAAGAATACCACAAAGCACATTCTGCACAAAGCAGATTTGAAACGATGTTTATGTCTGGAAAACTCAATTTATGGGGAGCCAAAACTCTTTCAGCTCTAAGAAAATATATGTAATGTGCAAATATGGAAAATTGTCTCCAATAGAACTGTTCATAAAGACTGTAATAAATAAGTAAAGAAATAAACAGACTATGATGAGAGACAATATTCAAGGATAAAGGGAAAAAATTGTGGCATAGTGGAAGAAGCACCTCCTTGAGAGTTAGAAGTCCTACATTCTGGCACTGTCTATAATCAACATGTGCTGGTACAGGCCATTTTGATGTCTATGTGTGTCAACTTTGCTATCTGTAATTTAACTACACATTGGACATATTCTGACAGCCTCCCTGTCATCCATTTCCCTTGTCTCCTTGTGATTGAGGAACCAACCAACGAACCAACCAACCCCATGATCTGTGTTGAGGTCTAGATATTACAGACCCTGCCTAAACTCCAGGGTTGGGCCCTTGCCAAGTTAGACCAATGAGCAGATTTCACCCCCTAGTCACAGCTATTGGTTTAAGAATGAGTACAGACCCCAGTTAGAACAAGTGGGCCATGAGAAGACATTTGCTAGAGTTCCTGGGATCTAAACTTCTCTTTTCTACAATGACTAGAAGTTCTCTTTTCCTCTAGATAACGTGGTATAAGAGTGTATAATTGAAACCACTGTAGTCAATGTTGCTGCCGAAAAGCCAGACTGAAGACAACGATGAAGCCAGTCTACAGAATGGGACACAATCCAGAGGCTGATAGAAAAAGGGACTGAAACTGTGAGAGTACCCCCTCAACATCTGCATATAATTATGCCTGATATCAGTTGGAACTCTGCACTTTTCAGTTATTAAGCTAATAAAACTCCTTTGTTAATCAAGCTAATTTACGTAGGGCTTTGTTGTGCTAAAAATATAAAGCACCCGAACATACACAGAACTGATTGTATCTAAGGCCATTTTTAGCAACAATTGTTGGTCTGTACACAAGGGTCAGTACCTCTCCTTCTTCCTTGCCCCAGCCTGGGTCTCAGTACTGCTGTGCACAGTCAGTAAAGGCTGACTCCCGATTCCCAGTCGTGGGCCAGAGGGGAAGAAAGGAGGGACCCGCGAGTCTAAACCAACCATTTCAATCCAGTGTTTCTTAACAATGGTTAACTTAAGAAGGGGGCATACATGAAGAGAATTCTGTTGGCAAGGAGATAAAGATGTCAGGGAATGGCTTCATAGATTCTTCAAAGAGACTCAAGGAAAGTCTTGTATAAGGCATCAAACTCCTAGAAAGATGTAGCCGTATTTGATCACGAGGCGAGTTGGCTGGCCAGTTAAGAATAGGAAGATTCTATAAAAGGAAAGTACATTTTCAGTGGATCCATGAACATGCCATTTAACTGCTGAGTTAGCAAACCCTATAGCTACCCTACTCATGGACTTGTTGTTAATTTAGATACTAAATATCCTTATGTTTAAGCCATTTGAAATTGCAGGTTCTATTACTTGCAGCTGAAAGCATTCAAATTGATAGACCATGCTAGTTCTCAAGTATGTAAATAAAATCTCACAATAGTATATAGCACATTGCACTTTTAAAAATTGTTTTCAAATACATCACTTCATTACTCTCAAACAGGTTAAATCACAATGAAGACCTTTCATTATTTTCTAGAGATAAGAAAAATACAGATTTGCAAGTTTTTCTGATATTCCAAAGCTCTCCAAACTCCAAATTAGTGTTTTGTTCCACCTCAAATAATGAAATTATAAATACATCTTACCACAAGACCTAACACTTAGATATATTAATTTCTTACCACTCACAAATAAATGGTGGGATAAATGTCAGAAATATAACAAAATTCTGTAACAAGAGCAGTAATAAATGCCAACTGGTACTTTAGTTGCGCAATTCTAAGAGCCTCTACGTATTTCTAATAACCACCTGAAATAATTTTTCATGCTTGGCTTGGTAAGAAATTAAAATTTACAGTTATATAGGAGGAATTTCATTTAATATGGCTACATCTAGGGGAAAGCAGGATGAATATACCTATCATTAATATTATGTAATGCAAATGTATTGCCATTATTCAGTTTTTATAACATTAAACTGGACTTTTCCTACTTAAAACAACTAGTCAGCTGGTAAAGTAATTGTTTTCCAGAGTGGTAACAGCAAATTATTAAGACCTTTTTGCTAGTGGGTGCTTAGACCTATCCTCCAGTTTCATTTTAATTTGATTATCTGCCTTAAGGGCAGTGCTGCATCAAATATTGTTTCCACCATGAATCCATATGATGCATAAATGAAAAGTAATACATTGTATAAGGTGGAGTGAGGAAGTTGATGTAGTAATTTAAGTCCACTTTTAATATAGTAGAATTTTTTTGAAAATGTTCCCTGGAGTTCACCAATTGGTATAATATCAAAACTACCCCATGGCTTCCTAGTGTATCTACCTGTGCTATACACATGTATGACATCCTCCTTATCCATCGTGCAACAAACTCATCTAATTCATGGACATTATTAAATTCTAGTCCTTTTCAAACTCTATATTTAGGAACTCCTAAGTGGCTCCAGGCTCTAAATTTTTAGAATTCCCTAAGTTGAATGTGATTCTGCCTTAGTACAGCCATTATGAAACTTTGGAATCCTGACTCTTGGGGCATCAGGGGCTCCACAAATATTAAAGTAATTTTTGGCAAGTGGTGAGGGGCCTTTTTTGCCAGGTAACTAATAGCCTTTTATTTATGTAGATTTGGTTTGAAATGTTTTTAAATATGTTTTAAAAAGTATTGCTTATCATTTACAAAGCATGGTCTCTAAATTATCAAAAAAGATCTGAATACATTTACATGATTTCAGTGCTTCAAACTACACAAGGAAACTGAAAGACATTTTGGTTTTTGCCTTAGAAACCTCCTGCTTCCCTTTTGAATATTTCTTTAGGATAAGCAGAAAGTGCTGTTGGACAGGAAGCTGAGATGACCAGATCAAACCCACAGGATTTTATCATAATTCAAACAAGGAATTTAAGGCAAGTCAAAGACAAAAAGAACCCTCACTGATTTTCAAACACATTGCATTTCTTCCCCTTTGCTTTTGGTTTTGTACCTTCTACTAGAACATGACTTAGACTTAACCTCAAAATTTATAATTTATTCTTCTCATTCATATTTTGTAAAATTCAGTCTAAACTCAGATTATTGACTCCTGAGAACTGGATAGATTGTCAGAATGGCTAATTGAGACCCTCTATTTCAGAATGCATTAGTTATCACCAAAAAGATTATAGTGGGAATCTTAGAGAAAAAATATTTAGAACTATAGTATCTATATTCTAAGAGCTTAAAATATAAAATATTAATAACATACGCCCTACCTATACAAAAATGAATGTAGAAACATAATTAACTGCCATGTATATTATGTATATTTCTATATAATATGTACATATTTATACATAAATGTATGTAAAAAGTCTACATAAATATTTACATTTATGCTTTTAAAATGGTTACATTCCAAATTCCAACTAATGTTATGATTAACCAGATAATATTGGCATTCATATTTTGAAGAAAAAAAAGGAACGATTCTCTCATCAGCTTGGAAGCTCATTCCTGAAAGTAAAAGTAAACTCAGACTTAAATTGATTTAGACAGTAAACACATTTAGTGTCTCATAAAAAAACAGAAAGTTGAGATTTTGCTGATTCAGTGACTCAGAGAGACTATAAAAAGCCCAGGTTGTTTTCTTCTCCCTGACCTGCCTTTCACTACATCATCTAGGTTTGGTTTTTTTAATTGACAAGTAGAAAAAATATATATATATTATATATATATTGACTCAGAGTATGCTAAATCCAAGCTTAACTTCAGATACAGTTTCTGACTGATTTACTGGTGGTAGTCCCATCATCACCAGCAACAACTGGTCCAGGAACCCAAACATGAGCTAATTAGTTAATTAGAACTACATTGTATTCTTAGTCCAGGCATGGTACTGATGTAAATTGGCCCAGTTCATTTGAAAGGAAGAACTTCAACTGCATAATTATATATATTATATTTATATATAATATATATTTATTATATATTATATAAATATTTATATATAGATAAGTATATATAATATATTACATATAATATATTATATGAAATATAGAATATATAATATATATATTTAACATATATTAATTATATATTATATAAAAATATAATTATTTATATATAATTATATATAATATATTATAATGTATAATAATATATATTAAAATATATATTATTATATATTTTTATATATTATATAATATATTTTCATTCTCTGGATGTGGAATATATTATATATAATATAATATATATTATATATTATAAAATATAATTATTATATATTATTATATATAATATATAATAATATATAATCATATATATTCTTGAAAACTGTTGAGTAGATTTTAAGTGTTCTCACCACACAAAAACATGGCAGGTGTGTGAGGTAATGCACATGTTAAAGAGCTTGATTTAGTGATTCAACATTGTATACATATATCAAAGCAACAATGTATACATCATCAAAGCATTATATATAATATATGTTTACTTATATTATATATAATATTTATATATAATGTATATGTTTATATTATATATAATATTTTATATGATATATATGTTTATTTATGTTATATTTATTTATATATTATATATGTTTATTTATATTATATATAATATTTATATATATTTATGGTATACAATATGATGCTTTGGTATATGTATACAGTGCTGAATATGTATTTGTATAAATATATAAAATATATATTTATGGTGTACAATATATTGTATATTACATATATTTATGGTATCCAATATGGTGCTTTGATATATGTATACATTGTTGAATCACTAAATCAAGCTATTTAACATGTGCATTACCTCACACACCTGTCATGTTTTGTGTGGTGAGAATACTTAAAATCTACTCACCAGTTTTTAAGCATACAATATATCGTTATTAACCATAGTCATCATGATATACAATAGGGCTCTTGGACTTGTTTCTTCTGTTGAGCTGAAACTTTGTGTTCATTTTAGATTGTTGGATAGAGGCCAGTCACAACTATAGCAGCATCCAGAGAATGAAAAGAGAGACTTCCGCAATTATGCAATTGAAGTTCTTCATTTCAAACGAACTGGGCCAATTTACATCATCAGTACCTATGCCTGGACTAAGAATACAATGTAGTTATAATTAAATGATTAGCTCAAGTTTGGGTTCCTGGACCAATTGTTGCTAGTGGTGATGGGACTACCACCAGTAAATCAATCAGAAACCACATCTGAAGTTAAGCTTGGATTTAGCATCCTCTGAGTCAAAGAGGTTGACTGGAAAAGGGTTGATACCTAAATAAAATTGAAATTCTACTAGAAAGAAAAAAAGGTTGTAATGCTTATTGAGTAAGGAACAAATAGGGTTCCCTATAATTCCATTAAAAAAGCAAAAACACTAAAGAAAATGTCATATATTTGAATATTATCACAATAAAATAGTCACAATGACCTATTCATGTTTAGTATCTAAACTATAGTTTTCTGAATCATGACTTCGGGGTCATAAGATACTAAATTTTCTTTTCCATTGCCAGATGGATGAGACTGCCTTGTCTTATAATAGACCTAGTGCTGTGGATCTGAACTCTCTGAGTTACCAAATGAGACGGACAAATCCCACCACGGAATGGAGAGCACGGCCTTTGGAGTCACACTGAACTGAGTTCAAATCATAGACCCTGATCCTGAAATACATATGGCCTCCGCAAAGTTCTTCTGTTATATAATACATATTTAAAGGGTGTGTAAGGACTAAAGGAGATACAGTAAGCCCTGTGCTTAGCAGAGCGCCTGGAAGGCTGCAGGTTCACGGTCACTGCTGATGCGGCCCAGACATTTGGCACCCCTGGCCAATGCCTACCATATGCCAGGATTTCCTCCCGGTCTGGACCCAATCAAATCCAACATCACCACTACCACTACCCACCCCTAAACACACACACAAACACACACACACACACACACACACACACACTGTAGAGAGAGAAAGGGAGGGAGGGAGAGAGAGAGAGAAAGAGAAGCACATATCCAAGGTTAGTCAGCAGTGCTACATCAGGCAGGACTACTGCCCTAGCAGTAGGATTGCTGGTGCTAAGATGAGGCCAAGAAACATCTCCAGTGCACAACTGAAATGAGGCATTTGTGCAATCTTCAGAGTCATCTGAGGCTCCTCTCTCACCCAGTCCCAATCCTAGTGTACTCCCATTTCTTCCAAACCCACATTCAACCACTTGCCCATCACTGAGTTTAATAAGCTTTGAGTCCCGTTGAAGGATTGATATTTTCATTCCTTCCTTATCTGAGAATATTTACTTTTCTAAGTTTAATTTTTCCCTGGATATAGTAGAACACATAATTATAACATTTTACCCTACCCCCATCACCACCCCAGCAAGAGGGGATTTGGTGATTATGTGAATGTATGAGTTATTCTTTTTTGAAGTGTTTTGTACTTTGTGGATGAAACATGTTTTATGAGTTCAAAGCTTTTCTATTATTTGTCCACTGTTCAGGACAATAGGGTAATTTGACAACAGATTTTATCCTTGGCAGAAAAAAAAAAGCTGATTGCAGGGATGGGAAGCAGAGGAAGGTAATGTTCATTTCTTTCTTGAGGTTAAGGTCACAGGCACTGTATGATAAAAGTTCTTTGTTTTACAAAGAAATAAAGGATTTTTGATTTTTCCCCTTATTTAAGAACACCAGCATACACTCATTTTTTAATGTTTGATATACCTTTTCCCACAGCATTATATGAAAATTTCCTCAAGTTACAAATTTATTATCCACAGTTTTTATTTCACAGCCATGAATCTTTATTGTTTGAGCAAACCTTGATGCAGATTTTGATATTCACTATAAATTATGTCATTCTCGGTGATTCATTGCATTAAGATGTATTTGTTGTTTTGAATACAATAATGACTGATACCCCTAAATTAATGCTGGGACACTGGACATCACTAAAATAAGAGTAATCAGAATTTCAGGACTATTCACTTCTAGCAGAAAATTAAGTTGAAATCGGTCATTGGGGAACATGATTTATTTTACTCACATTCTAGAGGTATATCCATTAATTCTTCAGCTTGCTCTGATAATTAAAATTCTCTGCCAGTGCTGAGAATTTAGCTCTCATTTCTCCTAGAAAAATTTTCAAGAAGGTACATTTTGCTCACATACAAAGCTAGGAACTTTATCCTTCATGAGGAGCATATTTCTATTGCTTATTTTATTTTATTATGCATTTGTTTTAATTAATTTTAGTCTAAATACTTTCAACAGCTGCGTATATTTTAGAAGACAAGTCCTTTCTTCTAAAAAGTATTTTCTGCTACTTCATCTCTAGAAAAACTCATCAATTTCACTAATGTTTGGTCTAAACTCTAGGAGTTGTGATAATAGATATTCACCCTTAGGTCTGCAAGTTGTCAGTGTGTTATCTATTGCTCTGTGTCTACTCATGCACCAACAGATATAATTAGAAGATGAAGGGTTTTCTAACAAAGCTAAAGAAAATCGAATTGTCACTTTGTCTAAAGGAGATCAAATAAATAAGTCTTCAAACAAGATTACATGACGTTAAGTGCTATTCATATAATTAAATGAACAGTTTTCTATCCTTATATAATGAACACTTGGATAAAAATACAGCAATGCATTTTTCTATAACTGTGATTTGTGAATTTATTTTTTAAGAAAATATGTCAATAATTTGGCATAATTATAGAGAATATTATTTTCTCATTCTCTTTATATGTCTCTTTTTGACTCTCATTCTCTCTCTCTCTCTCTGTCAACCACTCCCTCTATCTTCCAAATACACACTATAGCCTGACTCATCATATTGTTTTGTGTCTCCTAAGTAGCATAATACCTTGCTCTTAAGGTAACCCCAATCCATTTCATGCTTAAACATATGTTTGCATTCTATCCTCATCCCATGACTAAATAGAAGTCATCCCTACGTTCAGGAATTGATCTCCAGATTCTTCCCAAAGAGTAAACCATTCTTCCTTTGGGTTCAAAGTAGGCATCCAAGTTCAAATCTTTTAAATTCTGGCCTCTTAAGTGATAAAAACCTCAGTCTTCGGTGACCTTCAGCAAGTCTCTTCAATTCTTTGTCTCTTACTGTAGAACAGGTCTTTTAACTTCGTAGGTGACTAGTGATGACAATGTAATTTATAAAAGATCTGAAGTTTCAGGATGAAAGTTAATAGTTGTATTACATTTGTACAATTCTGTGCACTCATTACTTAATACTCCCACCAATGTCATTGCAGAGCTGAATTATAGACTCCACAACTGCAAACTAAGTATGTGCATAAGAGAATTATATATTAAAGAGAAAAACACTATTTCCAAGCTCATTGTTATGTAATGTCTTAAGTCTTTGAGTAAAAGACCCAAGAAAATCTAAGAAAATTGCAACACAAAGTAACAGCTAGCCCAAGATTTTCTCTACTGTAAACTTCTCAGCTCCTGGGTTGAGAGTCAAAAGGGATCCATCTGAAACCTAAATTATGCCCATTTCTTTAAACTTGTAACTTACTTAATAACAATTTTGGATGTAAATCTTCCTTCTATAGAAAATATAAGCTTTTTTCTTTTAAATTTACAAATGTTACTTTTATGATTACAATCAAGACCAGCCTTGTTCAACAGCTGATGTTGTCATTTATAGCAGCCAGAAACAAAACAATTACAGCCTCGTGTTGCTTAACGATGTGGACACATTCTGAGAAATGTGTTGTTAGATGATTTCATCATTGTGTGAAAATCATAGACTGCATTTATGCAAACCTAGGTGGCCTACTCTACTAACCTAGGTTATTGCTCCTAGGCCACCAACCTGTACAGCATGTTACTGCACTGAATACAGTAGGCAATTGGAACACAATACTATTTGTCTACCTAAACATAGAAAAAACACAGTAAGAATATGGTGCTGCTATCTAGTCCAGAGTGAACAACAGGCTTTCCTTAGTCAAGATGAGTTATAAGCCAGACATGTCAAAAGTGGGGAAGTTTGACAGGGAAAAACTGAAGAAAATTAATAACAAAGAAAAAAATACTCTTCTGTCAAAGGAAACTATCCAGCAGGAGAAAGAGTGTATTCAAACATTCTAAAATGGGATCTCCTCCCAAGGGCAAATTTCAACGTCATTTGAGAGTCTCGGTTTTGTAAACCAGTGCGTTTGTAGAAATGTTAGGGATTTTCCATTGTCTTCTCATCTGTACACCTTGGCTAAGAGGTCAGAAGTGGCCAATGTTTCCTTAAGCTTACTTTTTTGTTTTGTTTTCTTTTTTGAGACGGACTCTCGCTCTGTCACCAAGAGCGATATCAGCTCACTGCAATCTCCGCCTCCCAGGTTCAAGTGATTCTCCTGCCTCAGCCTCCCAAGTAGCTGGGCCTACAGGTGCCCGCCACCACACCCAGCTAATTTTTGTATTTTTAGTAGAGATGGGGTTTTGCCATGTTGGCCAAGCTGATTTCGAACTCCTGACTGCATGATCCACCTTCCTCAGCCTCCCAAAGTGCTGGGATTACAGGTATGAACCACCGCTCCCAGCCCTTAAGCTTACTTTTAAACTTACCATTGATGCATAAATTCCAGATGGCAGATGCTGTCAGTAATCTTACCATTGATGCCCTTTGTGTATATAGTCCTTGTACCCCCTACAAGATAAGGCAATTTTAACCTTCTACAGTGGACACCTCCATTGCTCCATAATCTTCATGAGGTTGCACATTTTTGCAGCTTCTCACAGTTTATTTTCATTTCTAATGTAGCAATAAAATAATAAACACAATATTATATTAAAAAGGTATATGGTATAATAATCTTATGGGACCACCATCATCTGTGCAGTCTGTCATTGGCCAAAACATTATGCAGTGCATGGCTGTATATTAAAACCAGTGTCATCCTTTTGAAAAGACCTCACCTTTAACTGTAATGGCTAATAGTTTTATGATAGCAACTTATTCATTAATTCATTGACTTGAATAGTAGACTTTTGAGTTGGTCTTCATTAATAGTCTATGTTATTTTCATGGTTTAAAAGTGGAGGTGGCTATTTTGTAAGAGCTAATTTGAATTGTTTCCCCAGGACAAAGAGGTTGCATTCTTCCTTTGTGTTATAAAATTTGAGGCCATGATTACAGTATATCTTTGCATCACAATGAACCCAAACTCACTTTAAGGAAGGTTTGACTAAGCATGCTAGAATTGATTGACTCATCTCCTAGCAGAAAGTGGCTTTCTCATTAGGAAATTACTCTGTCCTTCTATTCAGGTAACTACATTGTCATAAGATGATTTCAACCCTACCCCAGCTTTAATGATTATTAAAGACCAAGATTCTGCACTTATCTAAATAAGTGCAGAAAGTTATCTAAATATATTTTGAATACGTGTTATGAATATGTTATTTTATTCCCAGAAAACATTGATTGGAAGTTTAGTTTTAGTTTAAACATTACTGTTAAATTTATTAAAATAAAAAAGTTTTAAAAATCCTGATTCTTCCTCAAGCTTAGAAATTTAGATTACCAATGATACCATCTACTTATAAATCTAACAGATTTCAGCAGTGAAGTACTTTGAATAATATTTGGTTGTATTAAGTCTTAGCCACACATCTTCAAACATGTTAAATACATTTCTTGAGTTTATGACTTTTACTTCCTTCTTAAAGTTCTTTTCTCTGACTTAATAAACACAAATATCAAATTAAGTAACTCATAAATATAATGAATTAAGTTTATAAATATGTTGAATCTAATAATATTAATATCTCAACACTGTTTATTCACTTGGTAAACTTTCTGAACATCAGAATACTGAATCAATTACTCAGTTACACATTTTCCATTAGCAGTAAGGGGCTGCCAAGCTTCTGACATATTCTCTTACATGTTTATAACTACTTAAAATATCAATAATATAATATTTTAACACAAAAATATTAATAGTATAATTTTTTCCTCAAGTTTATAATATCCTTAATTATTATTTTAAATCTAATATTTACTATTTCAAAGAATGGATGTAATGAATATATTACTTGTAAAGCAGAGTAATAAAAATGAGTATCTGTAAACCCATCACCCAAGTCAAAAAGTAGAACATAGTGATACCTACACTGACTCTATCTATGGGTTCCATCCCCAGCCTATCACTTTGCTTCGGGCCAGAAATAACCAAGCACCATCAGTACTCAAATATTTTTTAGTTTGTCTTGCCATTGCCTATTTTCTTGTGCATAATATTTTAGCATATACATGTGTATCCCTAAACAAGAAATCTTTTGAGGCGTGTACATTTTTTTATCATTTGTGCATATTTCTAAATTAACCTACTGTTATAAGATGCATTCTTATGAAAGAAGACCCCAGTAAACTATGGCTATTCAATTCTTCTTTTTCTCACAATTAGAGAGAGTCTTCTTATTTCTCTGACTACTGAACTGAAGTCGTTATTGTATTCCCCATAAAAGGGGATTTCAAAACTTTAGAAGGAGGTAGTAGTATCTTAGGGCATATTATGGAATCCTCTGCTCAGAAAAGTTTGTGGCTTTTACTCATATTAATTATGTAGTTAGATTTTACATTTTATCTTTTAAGTTACATAGACATATACATACCTGACTCTTAAGGCATTTGAACTTTATTATGTCCTAAAATATAAAAAACATTGAACTTTAAAGACTTTCAAAATTTACGAGGTCATGCTTTATTTCATGCTTAGGGGTGAATCAAATATTATAGACATTTGCAATGATATTTCAGTCGACATTGGGAGCTCTCAAATTGCTAAGCTTACTAAGGATAATTAATTCTCTCTATACCAAAAAAATAACAAAAAACAAAAAACCCGACCCTAACTTTAGAACACAAACCACTTTCACCTTTCACCAATATTCATAAAATAAGATTCCAATACTTCAATCCTCATGATAACAAAGTAATCTGTTTACATGTATTTAGGTTATAGATGTTTACACTTAAAATGATTCCAACTAAACCCTGTACCTTCAGGTGCACATTAGACATTTCCAACTTTATTTATGCTATTTAACCTAGAGACTGAAAAGCTTAGGCAGTAATAGTAACCCAAACATCTATATATAGAAATTCCCTTTTTTCTTTCAAACTCAGGGGTTCTCAAAGTTCAGCATCTTTATGAATCACAAAATAGGATTGTATACACAAACATGGATATTTCACTTTACAGGAGAATCAAGAGATTTTCAAAAGTAAATTTAACTGTACATGACTTTAGCTGTAAGTATTGACAGTAGAACCCAGCCCTTGCTAAAGATGCATTTTTACTCTTAATGTTGAATTCAGTCCTAATAAATATTTTTCAAATGCTCAGCTGAGAGAGACAATATTAGTGAAGGCTGGCCTGCAGCCCCTCCTTTCACTAGAACAGAAAGGCTTGAATGAAGAAGCCCATGAATCGTTTTTCAGGAAGTCCTAAAGGTGCCCCCAAATTATATATAAAATTGGATTTCTGTAGGCATTTTTCAAGAGAGACAGCTTGCTGCTTGAATCAGATTTTTAAAGTCAACACTTCCAAACATTTTTCATGTAATGGTACAAATAAAAAAGTATAATATTTGTATAGCACTCTGTGGAAAACTAGAGGGATTTAAGGGAATCTAAATTGGAATTGATTTCAAAATTCATTACATTTTCTTGTGTAATTATAAGCACAAAATGCAAAGTACTAGAGAAGCTAATAATTATTAATGTGAATAATATATCCAAATAAAATATTTTAAAATATTTAATGAAAATCATTAGCTTGTTTTCATGAATACAGTTTTTCAATATTAAGTTTAATGCTTTAAATGGCTAGATACAATCCTTGGTCAAGATTTTTCAATAATGATGTATTCAAAATCTTGAGAGTCACCATCAACAAGAAAATTTATTTGTACAAATAGGTAACAAAAAATGTAAATCCAACCAAGATGAAGTAACAGGAACCAAATATCCCTTCCCACTTGAAACAAACAATAATTCCATAAAAAA
The DNA here is from genome assembly GCF_029289425.2 of Pan paniscus. Taxonomy (NCBI): domain Eukaryota; kingdom Metazoa; phylum Chordata; class Mammalia; order Primates; family Hominidae; genus Pan; species Pan paniscus. The sequence continues at coordinate 112,248,867 of NC_073253.2, read as the reverse complement.
TAGTTGAAAGAATGATATCCAAGACACTGGACATAAAACAACAAAGGATAGTGATATCTGAGAGACATTGAAAAAAAAAAAAAAAGAAAGGTGAGCCCTTCAGTGCCCCAACCTACAGCCTTAAAAGAATTTCAGGGGGAGGAATAGAAAAAGAAGACAAAGCCTAACTCAGAGGACTCCCAGAATTGAAGAAATGGAGGTGAGAATCTAGGGTGATCAAGGCAGCTATAGGGCATTGATAGAATGCCAGAGAGAAGAGAACTACATACAGAAAGAACATCAGAGATCTGTGAATGGTCCCCTACAAGTATTCAGCAAAGTACTGACCAATGTATATATGCAAAAACAAAATAAAACAAACAAACAAACAAACAAAAAACTACCCAAAGCCAGGGAGGAAACCATCTGAAAGAATCAAAGTAAACTAATAATTCACAGGGCATTGAATAGACTAATGAGGAAGGTCTTGACTCACAGTACGGAACAATCAACCTCAGACTAAGCTCTGTTCTGGACCTACCTAAAGAATTTTAAAATTAGTACTCAAAAGAATCAAACTATTTCCCAGAATAAAATACAAAAATATTTTTAAGAATATATAAATATTCAGCATCCAAAAAATAAAATTTACAATGTTTGGCATCCAGTCAAAAATAACCCTCCCCTCATCCTCCAAAAAAACTAGTAGAACTGATAAATAAATTCAATAAAGTTGCAGGATACAAAACCAACACACAAAAATCAATTGCATTTCTTTTCACCAATAATGACCTATCTAAAAAGAAATCAAGAAAACAATCCCATTTACAATAAATATAAAAAATACTTAGAAATACGTTTAACCAAGGAGCTAAAAAGCCTATATACTGATAACTATAAAACACTGATAAAAAGAAATTAAAGAAGACACAAATATATGGGAAGATATTTTGTGTTCATAAATTAGAATAATTAATATTGTTAAAATATCCATACCACCTAAAATAATGAACAGATTAAGTGCATTTTTCATAAAAATAGAAAGAATCCTATAATTAATATGGAACCACAAAAGACCTCAAATAGTCAAAGCAATCTTGAGAAAAGAATAAAGTTAGGAGCATCACACTTCCTGATTTCAAATTATGTTATAGTAATCAAAACAGTATGATACTGGCATAAAATAGACACATAGACTAAGGGAACAAAATGGAGAACCTAGAAATAAATCTAAGCAAATATATAGCTGACTACTTTTTGATAAGGGCACCAAGAAAACCAAATGAAGAAATGATAGTCTTTTCAGTAAATGGTGTTGGTAAAACTGGTATCTCCATGCAAAAGAATGAAATTGGACCCTTATGTTACACCATATATAAAAATTCATTAAAAATCCATTAAAGACATAAATGTAAGACCTGAAACTCCTAGAAAAAACATAAGGGAAATGCTTCTTGACACTGGACTTTGCAATGACTTTTTGGACATGACACAAAAAGTTCAGAGAACAAAAGAAAAATAGGTAACTAGGACTGTGTCAAACTAAAAAGCTTCTGTACAGCAAAAGAAACAATCAACAAAATAAAATGGTAGCATATGAATTGGGAGAAAATATTTGCAAAACATATATCTGCTTGCATGCGCCCTGCCTTGCCAGTGCTGTGGTGGGAATGCATGCCATCCCTGTTGACCTAACATAAGACCATTGCAGTCAGAGCCTTTGGGGTCACAGACCCAGCCAGAACTCTACCCCAGTGCAAACACAGCTACATGAGTGAAACTAGGCACCGAGAAGAATGGACCCTCCCTTGCCCTGAGCAATCACCCCTGCCTGAGGGGGCACAGAGAGTGCACACAGACCTGTGTCTTTCCGTGTCCCTCACCCATGCTGACACCACCACCAACACGATCATGTGCACAGATGCAGCAGGCATCCCCACCCCCCTGAGTCATGCTGTCACTGCCACTGCTGTGAATGCCCACATGGAGGCAGGTAGCCTGGCAACTGTTAGCACCCTGCAGCAGCTGATGAGCATGCACCCTGCTAAGTTGTTGCTGCTGCTGCTACTGGCACATGCGAACAAGGATAGATCTCACTGATACAGCACTACAAAAGCTTTGGCTGGCACCACCCATCAGAGTGTAGTGACCAGTAATCTGGAAGCACCTCAGCCCCACACAGTGCAGTGGATCCCTAAACTTGAGGAGTCAGAGAACAAATTCAGAGCCTGATACAAGTTCCCCAGAGTTACAGAATTCAGTCCAAGATTTGGGAGCTGAGCACTGGTCCCCCTAAAATCTTCCAGAAATGAAGCCAATCAACTGAACCCACTGTATACCACAATCAAACTCTCAAGGTCATCAAATAAAGTAATAAAAACACATTCAAAAGTCAGCAATTTCAAAGACTTAAGAAACATCAGCCCATAAAGGTGAGAAAGAACCAGTGCAAAAACTCTAACAACTCAAAAAGCCAGAGTGCCTTCTTTCCTCCAAAACACTGTACTACCTCTCCAGCAAGGGTTCTGAACTGGGCTGAGATAACTGAAATGATAGAAATAGAATTCAAAATATTGATAGGAATAAATATCACTGAGATGCAAGAGAACATCAAAACTTAATCCAAGGAAGCTAAAAATCACAATAAAATGATACAGAAGGTGACAAACAAAATAGCCAGTATAGAAGAAAATCAACACAGAAGTGCTGAAAAACAGACTACAAGAATATCGTAATGTAATTACAAGTATTAATAGCAGAATAAACCAAGCTGAGGAAAGAATCTCAGAGCTTGAAGACTGGCTTTCTGAAATAAAGACCCGAAGACAAGAATAGAGAAAAAAGAATAAAAAGGAATAAACAGAATCTCTGAGAAACATGGGATTATGTAAAGAGACCAAATCTACAACTTATTGATATCCCTGAAAACTATGGGGAGAGTGTAAGAACTTGGAAAACATATTTCATCCATGAGAACTTCCGCAACCTAGCTAGAGAGGCCTACACTCAAATTCAGGAAATGCAGAGAACCTTAGTAAGATATTAGGTTGGAACAAAAGTAATTGTAGTTTTGGATCATGAATTGTAAGTCATTATGACCAGGCTCAAACACATCTTTATTAATCAAAATAGGAACCATTAAAATCAACACATTTTTGCCGTCAAGAAATAAGTTTATTCCTGTAGCATAAATATCCGTGCTTTGGGATTTGATGAACTCTTGGAAAGAATTTTCTACACCCTGTTGATTGTAGAAGCATTTTCCCTGCAAAAAGTTGTTGTGATGCTTGAAGAAGTGGTAATCATTTGGCAAGAGATCAGGTGAATATGGCACATGAGGCAAAACTTTGTAGCCCGATTTGTTCAATTTTAAAGCGTTACTTGCAAACGTGAAGTCAGGCAATGTCATGGAGAAGAATTGGGCCGTTTTTGTTGACCAATGCTGGCTGCAGGCATTGCAGTTTTCAGTGCATCTCATCGATTTGCTGAGCATACTTCTCAGACACAGTGGTTGTGCCAGGATTCAGAAAGCTGTAGTGGGTCAGACAGGCAACAGACCACCAACCAGTGACCAAGTCTTTTTTTGGGTGCAAGTTTGGCTTTTTGAAGTGCTTTGGACCTTCTTCTCAGTCCAACCACTGAGCTGGTTGTCACCAGTTGTATAAAATCCACTTTTCATCTCATGTCACAATCCAACAGAGAAATGGTTTATTATCATTCATAGAATAAGAAAAGACAACACTTCAAAAGATGAATTTTTTATTTTTACTCAGCTCATGAAGCACCCACTGATTGAGCTTTTTCACCTTTCCAATTTTCTTCTCATGCTGAACAACTGCAGAATGCTGAACATTCAGTTCCTTGGCAACTCCTCATTTAGCTGTAAGAGTATTAATGATTGCTCTCAATTGGTCATTGTCAACTTCTGATGGCTGGCCATCATGCTCTTCATCTTCAAGGCTCTCATCTCTTTTGCAAAACTTCTTAAACCACCACTGCACTGTATGTTCATTAGCAGTTTCTGAGCCAAATGCATTGCTGATGTTGTGAGTTGACACTGCTGCTTTATGACTTATTTTGAACTTGAATGGGAAAATCACTCAAATTTACTTTTTGTCTAACATCATCTTGATAGTCTAAAATAAATATTAAATGAACAGCAAGCAATAAGTCATTAACAAAAAAATAAAGTGAGAAATGTGCATTAAAATGATGTATCACATAAACACATTTATTTAAAAATATATTCCAATATCAAATGACAAATCTCAACAGTGCAAAAACCACAATTACTTTTGCACCAATCCATTTCACTAGATCATCCCCAAGACACATAATCATCAGATTCTCCAAAGTTGAAATGAAAGAAAAATGTTAAAGGCAGCTAGAAAGAAAGGTGAGGTCACCTACAAAGGGAAGCCTATCAGACTGGCAGTGGACCCTTAAGCTGAAATCCTACAAACCAGAGGAGATTGGGGGCCAATATTTAACATTCTTACAGAAAAGAAATTCCAACCCAGAATTTTATATCTGGCCAAACTATGCTTCATAAGCAAAGGGGGAATATGACCCTTTTCAGACAAGCAAATGCTGAGAGAATTTGCTACCACCAGACCTGTCTTACACAAGCTCCTGAAGGAAGCACTAAATATAGAAAGAAATGACCACTACTGGCCACTATAAAAACACACTTAAACACATAAATCACTGACACTATAAAGCAACCACACAAACAAATCTGCGTAATAACCAGCCAACATCATGATGGCAGAATCAAATCACACATATCAATATTAACCTTGCATGTAAATGGGATATACGCCCTATTAAAAGGCACAGAGTGGCAAGATGGATAAAGAACTGAGACCCATTGGTATGTTGTCTTCAAGAGACACATCTCAAATGCAGACACCTATAGGATCAAAATAAAGAGATGGAGAAAAATCTACCAAGCAAATCAAAAATAGAAAAAAGCATGGGTTGCAATCCTAATTTTAGAAAAAACAGATTTTAATTTTGATTGAAAGAGAAAAAAAAAGACTTTACATAATAGTAAAGGGTTCAGTTCAAGAAGACCTAACTCTCCTACATATATATGCACCCAACACAGGAGCACTCAGACTCATAAAGCAAGTTTTTAGAGACCTTCAAAGAGTCTTAGATTCCAACACAGTAATAGTGGGAGCCTTCAACCCCAATGACAGTATTAGACCACTGAGGCAGAAAATTAACAAAGATATTCAGGACCTAACTCAGCAGTGGATCAAAGGGACCTGATGGACAGCTATAGAACTCTTTATCCAAAAACAACAGAATATATATTGCCACATGGCATATCCTCTAATAATGGCCAAATGATCAGACATAAAACACTCCTGAGCAAGTGCAAAAGACCTGAAATCATAACAACCTCTCTCTCAGATCAAATTAAGACTAAGAAAATACTCAAAATCATACAATTATGAGGACATGCTCTTGAATGACTTTTGGGTACTTAATGAAATTAAGGCAGAAATCAAGAAGTTCTTTGAAACTAATGAGAACAAAAATACAACATATCAGGATCTCAGGGATACAGCCAACACAGTGATAAGAGGGAAATTTCTAGCATTAAATGCCCCATCAAAAAGTTAGAGGCCAGGCACTGTCTCATGCCTGTAATCCCAGCACTATGGGAGGCCAAGGCAAGTGGAACACCTGTGGTCGGGAGTTCGAGACCAACCTGATCAACATGGAGAAACCCTGTCTCTACTAAAAACTACAAAATTAGCTGGTTGTGTTGGCACATGCCTGTAACCCCAGCTACTTGGGGGGCTGAGGCAGGAAAATCACTTGAATCCAGGAGGTGGAGGTCGCAATGAGCTGACATTGCACCATTGCACTCCAGCCTGGGCAACAAGAGTGAAACTCCCTCTCAAAAAAAAAAAAAAACTTAGAAAGATCTCAAGTTAACAACCTAACATCACAACTAAAAGAATTAGAGAACCAAAAGCTAACAAATCCCAAAGCTAGCAGAAGACAAGAAGTAATCTGAATCAGAGCTAAACTGAAAGAGATTGAGACACACAAAATAATAAAAGATCAACAAATCCAGGAGCTGTTTTTCTTAATTAATAAAATAGATAGACTGCTAGCTAGACTAATAAAGAAGAAAAGAGAGAAGATACAAAATAAGACAACCAGAAACATCAAGGGGGATATTACCACTGACCACACAAAAATACGGATAACCCTCAGAGGATATTATGAATGACTCTATATAGCTAAACTAGAAAATCTAGAAGCAATGGATAAATTTCTGGGCACATACACCCTTCCACACTAAAACAACAAGAAATTACATCCTTAAACAGTCCAATAATGAGCTCTGAAATGGAATCAATAATGAATAGTCTATCAACCAAACAAAGCCCAGGACAAGACAGATTTATAGATGAATTATACCATATGACAAAGAAGAGCTGGTAGCATTCCTACTGAAACCATTCCAAAAAATTCAGGAGGAGGAACTCCTCCCTAACTCATTCTATGAGGCCAGCATCATCCTGATACCAAAATCTGGCAGAGATAGAACAAAAAAAGAAAACTTTATGTCAATCTTCTTGATGAACATTGATGCAAAAATCCTCAACAAAATATGGCAAATCGAATCCAGCAGCACATCAAAAAGCTTATCCACCACAATCAAGTAGACATTATTCCTGGGACACAAGGTTGGTTCAACATACACAAGTTAATAAATGTGGTTCATCACATAAACAAGAAATACAGACAAAAACCACATGATTAGCTGGGCACCGTGGCTCACACCTGTAATCCCAGCACTCTGGGAGGCCGAGGCGGGTGGATCACGAGGTCAGGAGATCAACACCATCCTGGCTAGCACAGTGAAACCCCATCTCTACTAAAAATACAAAAATTAGCCGGGCGTGGTGGCAGGTGCCTGTAGTACCAGCTACTCGGGAGGCTGAGGCAGGAGAATGGCGTGAACCCCAGGAGAAGGAGCTTGCAGTGAGCCGAGATCATGCCACTGCACTCCAGCCTGGGCGACAGAGTGAGACTCTGTCTCAAAAACAAAAACAAAAACAAAAATAACACATGGTTATCTCAATCAATGCAGAAAAGGCTTTTGTAAAATTCATCATCCCTTGATGTTAAAAACTCTTTAATAAACTAGGTATTGAAGGAACATCCCTCAAATAGTAAGATCCATCTATGCATCTGTGCATGTGATCATGTTGGTGGTGGGGTCAGCATGGGTGAGGGACACGGAAAGACACGGGTCTGCGTGCACTCTCTGTGCCCCCTCAGGCAGGGGTGGGCATTGCATTTGTATAAATCTTTTATTGGTATGTGTTCCAAAATTATAAGAAACTTCTATAATTCTGATATAACTTAGTGTATGTTATTAATAGTTATAATTTTTATGTAAAATGGTTGTATGACACAGAAGTAACCAAATTTCCTTGTCAATTTTGGCTTTTAATAATGGCTGTCTTAAGACTTTTTATCACATACAGCACAATTTGCAATTGGAAAAATATGGAACCAGCCTAAATGCCCATCAATCAACGAATGGGTAAAGAAAATGTGAGATATGTATACATACACACACACACACACACACACACACACACAACATGGAATACTACTTATCCAGAAAAAGGAATAAAATAATGGCATTCAAAGCAACCTGGATGGAATTGGAGACCATTATTCTAAGTGAAATAACTCAGAAATGGAAAACCAAACATTATATGTTCTCACTCATAAGTGGGACCTAAGCTATGAAGGCACAAATGCGTAAGGATGATACAATGGACTATGGAAACTCTGGAGGGGAAAGGATGGGGCAGGGGGTGGAGGATAAAAGACTATACATTAGGTACAGTGTATGCTGCTCAGTAATGGTTGCACCAAAATCTCAGAAATCATTACTAAAAAGCCTATTCAAGTAACCAAACACCACCTGTTCCCCCCAAAACCTACTGAAATGATAAAGGAAAAAACAAGTAAAAAAATAACAGATGCTGGTGTGGTCGTGGAGAAAAAGGAACACTTACGTACTGTTGGTGGGAGTGTGAATTAGTTCAACCATGTGGAAGTCAGTGTGGTGATTCCTCAAAGACCTAAGACAGAAATATCATTCAACCCAGCAATTCCATTACTGGGTATATACCAAAAGGAATATAAAACACTCTATTATAAAGACACATGTACGTGTATATTCGTTGCAGCACTATTCACAATAGCAAAGACATGGAATCAACTTATATGCCCATCAATAATAGACTGGACAAAGAAAATGTGGCACATATAAACCATGGAATACTACGCAGCCATTAAAAGGCATGAGATCATGGCCTTTGCAGGGACATGGATGGAGCTGGAGGCCATTATCCTTAGCCAACTAATGCAGAAAGAGAAAACCAAATACCACATATTCTCATTTATAAGTGGGAGCTAAATGATGAGAACACATGGACACATATTGGGGAACAATACACACTGGGGCCTATCAGAGGATGGAGGGTGGGAGGAGGGAGAGGGTCAGGAAAAATAAGTTATGGGTACTAGGCCTAATACCTGGGTGACGATTTATAATCTATACAACAAACCCCCATGACACAAGTTTATCTATATAGCAAACCTGCACATGTACCCCTGAACTTAAAATAAAGGTTAAAAAAGAAGGCTATCCACTGAAATGACTTTCTTATTTCTGTTAAAAATCAATTGTCTACATATGCATGGGAACATTTCTAGACCCTCTATTTTGTTTCATTCATCTATTTGTTTATTTTTACACAATATGCTGCACTCTTTTGTTTATTCTAGATTTGTATGTATTTAAATCAGGAAGAACCAGCCCTCCATCTTTGTTTTAGTTAATGTTTTTTGGGATACTTTATGTTCTTTGCATTTCCATATGAATTTTTAAATTAGCTTGTCAATTTTTAGAAAATACACTGCTGGGCCGGGCGCAGTGGCTCACGCCTGTAATCCCAGCACTTTGGGAGGCCAAGGGGCGGATCACCTGAGGTCGGAAGTTCAAGACCAGCCTGACCAACATGGAGAAACCCCATCTCTACTAAAAATACAAAATTAGCCAGGGTGGTGGCGCATGCCTGTAATCCCAGCTACTCAGGAGGCTGAGGCAGGAGAATCGCTTGAACCTGGGAGGTGGAGGTTGCGGTGAGCCGAGATTGTGCCATTGCACTCTAGCCTGGGCAACAAGTCAATACTTAATAGTATTGACTCTTTTGACCTATGATTCTACTAAATAGTTTAATTTCTCTCAGCACTCTTCTGTAGTTTTTAGTACACAGGTTTTTCACATTTTTGTCAAATTTGTTCCCATCATATTTTTGATGCTATATTTTATTTTAAATTTCAATTTTTTTGTGACTAATATATAGAAACACAATTGGTTTTTATATATGGATCTTGTTAACTTGCTAAACTCATTTTTTTTAGTTCTAGTGGCTTTGTGTAGATTCCATTTAACTTTCTAGATATATGACAATGTCATCCGTGAACAAAGACACAATCTGGATGTTTTAAAATTCATTTTTATTGCCTGATTGCACTGGCTGGAACCCACAGTACAGTGTTGATTAGAAGTAGTAATAGCAATAGCAGACATCCTTGCCTTTTTCTCTGATCTTGGGAGGAAATCACTTAGCTTTTCACAGTTATGTATAATGTTAGCCGGTTTTGATGTTGTTTTTGTAGATGTCTTTTATCTGGTTGAGAAAGATCTATTCCTAGTTTGCTCAGAGTTTTTTGTTTGTTGTTTTGTTTTTAATCAGAAATAAGTGATAGATTTTTGTCAAATGCTTTTTCTGTGTATACCAAGATAATCTTTTCTTTTAATTTTTTTCCAGCATTTTAATATGGTGAAATACGTTGATTGATTTGTTAATGTTAAACCAAACCTGAATTCCTGGTATAAAATTCACTTTGTCATAATGTATTGTGCTTTTTATATATTGTTGGATATGATTTGCTAAAAATTTTTTTAGAATGTTTGCATCTATGTTCATGAATTATATTGGTCTATGGTTATCTTCCCTTGCAATGTCTTTGCCTGATATTAGCATCAGGTTAATACTGGCCTCACAGAATGAGCTATGCATGTTTCTTCCTTGTCAATTTTCTGAAAAAGTTTATGTTTAATTGGTATAATTCCTTTCTTAAATACTTGGTAGAATTCACCAGCGAAATGATCTTGGCCTAGGTTTTCCTTTGTAGAAATGTCTTTACTATAAGTTCACTTTCTTAAGTAGATACAAGTCTAACTAGGTTATCTCTTCTCGAATAAGCTTTGGTAATTTGCATCTTTCCAGAAATTTGTCTATTTCCTTTAAGTGGTCAAATTCCTTGGTATAAAGTTATTCATAACAGTCACTAATTATCCTTTGATTAGTTGTGTAAATGTGTAGTGAAATCACCTCTCTCATTCCTGATGTTGGTAATTTATATCCTGTCTCTTTCTGATCACTGTAGCTAGAGGTCTACTTATTTTACTTATATTCTTAGTAAAATTGGTTCCGTTAATTATCACTATTGCTTTTCCATTTTCAATTTTATTGATTTCAGTTTTGATCTCTATTTTTCTTTCTTATTTTAGATTGAATTTACTTTTCATTTTCTAGTTTCTTAAGGTGGAAGTTGAGGTCATTACCATGAGCTCTTTCTTCATTTCTAATGTAAGCATTTAGGCAATAATTACTAACTTGTCCACCCCAAGTACAGTTTTAGTGGCATCAAACAAAATCCAACATATTATCTTTTTATTTTATTAAGTTCAAAATGTTTTGTATTTTATTTTCATCTTTTCTTTCACCCATGAGTTTTTTAGTAGTGTGTTGTTTAGTTTCTGAATACTTACAGATTCTCTAGAGAACTTTCTGCTATGCGTTCTTTTTGTAATTTCATTGTGGCTCATATTTCTATGTGACTTAAATTCTTTTAAATTTATTGACATTTGTTTTTTGATCTAGATTATGGTCTGTCTTAGTAAATGATTTGTGTACACTTAGAAACAATGTCTCTTCTGCACTTGTGTGGAGTATTTTGTGACATCACTAATATCATTTAGATAAAATTAGTTGACAGGCCTGTTCTTACTGATTTTCTGTCTAGTTTTCTTATTAATTATTGAGAGTGAAATATTAAAATTTCTGACTACAGTTATTGAAATTTACATATTCCTCCTTATATTTGAATCAGTTTTTGCTTAATTAATTTTGAATATCTAATATTAGATGCATCAACATTTAGGGCTTTTATGTCTTCTTGATGAGTTGATCTCTTTATCATTATGAAACTACATTCTTTGCCCCGATAATATTCTTTTCAATGATATCTACCTTGATACTAACATAGCCTCTTTTTATTTAATTTGATATTAATATCGGTAGGGCAGGGAAAGCAAAACCTGCCCACGCACACATGAGCCAGCAAAGCGATGTAGAAGATTGCCATGGGCCCAGGGAAGTTGCAGTGAGCGGAGGGAGCAAGCAGGCTGGTGCGTGGCTGTGAGGGGCCACCCCGCTGGAGCTCTCTATCAGCCAGGCATGTTCCACCAGCACAGGAGCTATGGTACAGGTCACCAGGGCACCTGAGGCTGCCCTGCAAGCAGGCACAGCCAGGTCGAAGCCCCAGAAGGGGTCAGTCGACCCAGGAGTGCTCAGGTCGTACCAGCCCCGTCTGATGGTCAAGACCGCCCTGTAGAGTTAGGCCCCACTGTTCCCCTAGGGCTAAAGTCTCGTATGAGAGCAAAGAGAGCCTAGAGGGGTGGCCGTCCCCGGCCAAGTCTGCTACAGACGCTCAGCACCAAACGCTCTAGGTTCCGCATCAGCTGGTGTGCTGCCCCTACCACTTCTCGAAGCAGCTCTCCCTGACAACTTAAGTGTCCATGGTGTGGAAGGGTCTCCTGCTATTGTGATTCCAGAAGCCCGTAGTGAGAGCGGGTTGCTAATTTCCGGATCAACTCATCCATTCTCCCAGGAGTAGTCGCTGGATGTCAGGAAGGAGTCCAGGTGCACAGTAGGGCTCTGCAGGGTACCCAGCTTCTTCCTTGAGCTCAGCTTGTGTCTTCCCTCCGTCCACTCTCACTGTCTTCCGGAGATCTATTAGGAGTGTGCCAGTTGTCCGGGTCCCTCGGTGGCAGCTGCATCTAGTCAGCCATCTTCTGCATCTAGTCCGCTATCATCTAGTCTTTTTTTTTTTTTTTTTTTTTTTTTGACGGAGTCTCACTGTGTCGCCCAGGCTGGAGTACAGTGGTGTGATCTCGGCTTACTGAAACCTCCGTCCCCTGGGTTCAAGCGATTTTCCTGCCTCAGCTTCCGGAGTAGCTGGGATTACAGGTGCCTGCCACTGCGCCCGGCAAATTTTTGTATATTTTGTAGAGACCGGGGTTTCACCATCTTGGCCAGGGTGGTCTTGAACTCCTGACCTCGTGATCCACCCGCCTTAGCCTCCCAAAGTGCTGGCATTACAGGAGTGAGCCACTGCTCCCGGCCTCATCTAGTCTTTTTAACAAATGGTGAGGAAACTATTAAATATCCACATGCCAAAAAAAGAAAAAGAAAAAAACAACTACCCATACTTCACACCATATATAAATATTAACTCAAAATGGATCACAGATCTAAATATAAAACCTAAAATCATAAAACTTCTAGAAGAAAGCATGAGAAAAGTCTCTGTGACCTTAGGCTAGGTAAAGATTTCTTAAATAAAACATCTGAAGTATAATCCATAAGGAATATAACGGTAAATCGGACTTCATCAAAATTTAAAACTCCTGGTCTCAAAATTAAAAAAAAAAAAGTTAAGAAAATAAACAAACTACAGGCTAGAATAAAATATTTACAAATCATATATCTGACAAAGGACTTGTATTCAGATATAAAGGACTCTCAAAACCCAACAATAAGAAAACAAACAGCCAAATAAAAATAAGCAAAGATTTGAATAGAGACTTTACCAAAATATATATATATATACATATATATATATACATTTATATACACAGATGGAAAATACACACAGTAAAACATGTTCAACATTATTAGTAATGAATAACATGGAAATTAAAACTATAATGAGATACCACTGCACAAACTAGTGTGTAACATGGTGAAAATTTAAAAGACTGACCATACCAAGCATTGGTAAGGTTGTGGAGGAGCTGAAACTCCCATACACTGATGATGGGAATAAAAAAAAATGGATCTATCAACTGGAAAACTATTTAGGAGTTTCTTGTCAAGTTAGACATACATCTACTCTATAAGCCAATTATTTCTCTCCTGGGTATTTATCTAAAAATAAAGAACGAGTATGGCTAAACAAAGTCTTGCACATGAAAGTCCATTGAAGCTTTGTTTATAATAGCCCCAAACTGGAAAAATCCAAATGCACATCAACAGGTAGATAAATAAACAAATCTTGGTATAGTCATACAATGAATTATTGCCCAGTGATAAAAAATAATAGTAATAAAATTAAAAAGCTATGTTACATGCAACAACATGGATGACTCTCAAAATAACTATAGTGAATTAAAGAATCCAGAAAAAAAAAAAGTACATATCCTATGATTCCACCTATGTGAACTCTAGAATGAGGGTTAATAGACTTTTTCTGTAAAGGGCATGACAGTAAATATTTGGAGACCATAGAATTTCTGATGGAACTGCTGGACTCTGCTATTATGGCACAATAGCAGCCATAGACAACACATAAATGAATGAGTGCAGCTGGGTTTCAATAAAACTTTGTTTACAACAACAGGCAGTTGGTCCACAGGCCATGTAGTTTGCCAACTCTTGTCTAGAAAATGCAATTTAATCTACAGTAACAGAAAGCAGATCGGCACTGGCCAGGAAAAAGGTGAGTGACAAGCGGGTAGAAGAGAAGGGGACAAGGGGGAACTTTTGAGAATAATCCATAAGGTCACTCTTTATTGTGGTGATGGTTTTGCAGGTATATACATAAGTCAAACTTGTCAAATTATGCATTTTAAATATGTGCAGTTTATCGTACTTCAGTTATACCTCAACAAAGCTGGTAACAAAAAGAAAAGAAGTCCAGGGCTATTTTTCATATCCAATTAAAGATTGACAACAGTTGGCATTTTTTGTTCAAGCAGCTTCAGCTCTTGTTTTTCTTCTATTATCTAATGTAATGTAGAAATGAATCTCAAATCCAATCACACTTCTTCATACCAAGTTTTTTTTTAATGAAGTTCTCATTTGCAGTATGTTAGTCATCACGCTGCAACTCAGAAGGACATTCAGTCACAAACAGAAGTATTTATTATGTAAGAGAGATATTTATGTGTTTACTTGAACTGCACCTGCCAGATACCCCTTCCCTACGCTGTCCCTCACTCTCCTTTCCCCACTTTTGTGTGGCCACACTTGGACTGTGTACAGAAACACAAACAGCTCCAATATTTTCATAGAGCCCTTTACAAATGGGCAAGGGTTATGCTCTACAACTGGAGGCTAGAATGGATGGCAAAGTGGTAGCACCCCTTTGGCCAGGCTCAGGTAGTTTTGGAAGAGCAATGACAGCTGAAGATCGTGGTTTCTGCCATCTATTTAGATCACTGAGCAAGTTTATGAGACCTGAAGCAACCAGCCTGGGACTATGGCTATCCAAGACACAACTAGTTATCCAGGGGACTTAGGTGATCCTCACCCCATCCCTGTTATCCATTCACAACATAACAGGCTGTCCAGCAAACTGTGACATTCTGTTCTAAGGCTGTGTCCTAAAAAGTATTAAGCGTGAGACATACATTCTTTTTTTTTTTTTTTTTTTTTTTTGAAAGTTCTGGGATACATGTGCAGAACGTGCAGGTTTGTTACATAGGTATACATGTGCATTGTTGGTTTCCTGCACCTATCAACCCATCATCTAGGTTTTAAGCCCCGCATGCATTAGCTATTTTTCCTAATGCTCTCCCTCCCCTTGCCCCCAGTCCCACGGCAGGCCCTGAAGTGTGATGTTTTCCTCCTTGTGTCCATGTGTTCTCATTGTTCAACTCCCACTTATGAGTGAGAACACATGGTGTTTAGTTTCCTGTTCCTGTGTTAGTTTGCTGAGAATGATGACTTCCAGCTTCATCCATCCTTGACTCTTGGTTAGATTGACTACCAATGGAATTGTTGTTGCCTAATTCTGCCTGGAATGATTTCATTGCAGCCTATTGTGGGGAGTGGTGAGAAACAGGAAAATCCCTTTCCAATTCATTCCAGTGTACACTGCATGGAAACTTGCAAGAATTGATGTGATTTAGTATAAAAGCCCTGGCTGGGGACCCAGATAGACCTGGGTTGGGATCACAGTTCTGCTTCTTACTAGCTGTGTGACTCTAAGCAATTTCTTTAACCTCTCTGTGCTTCAGTTTTCTCATCTTTAAAAGTAGAATAACTACCAGTTTTCTATGAAGATTAAATGAGGTAATGGAAGCAAAGTACTGAATTAAATGTTAGTGATTAATACTATTATCATTTATGAGGCCTCCTTAGAGAAAATGTTCTCTGGTCTCAATAGCAGTAGCAAAACAGTTTTCCCAAAAGTTGCTTTATTTTTACTTTATGGACCTCATGAGTCTTGTAATTTACTGTTTCTTCATTCATGTTGGATTTAATGTGGCCAATTTTTAGCAAATGTGCTTATTTTATTGCTTGTTTTGTCTACCCTTCTGTCTCTGGCTCCTCCTATTTTCCTAACATATGGTCATTTTGCCTCATTGTCTTTTTTTAAATGTATTTTATTATGCTGTATTTTATCTACCTTTGCAAGTCATCTTAAATGTTGCGCTGTTGTTGTTTGGTACAGGTTGAGGTATATGTGAACAAAGTAAACTACATAAAATAATAGTTTACATAATCACATTTAAGGATATCTATTTAACATTTTGTTATTTTTTTAATGTTTCCTTATCTTTAAAGTTGGAATAATGACATTATCTATATTATATGACAACCTCAAAGATTAAATAATCCATATGAAGCATTATGCTACTTGCCATATACCTAGTAATCAATAAATGTCAGCTCTTATTACTCTGAAATATGTTATGCTCTTCCAATTCCATTGTTTACTTTCATCTCTTTGGGTTATCAAGCCTCACATCTTCAAATAATCTAAGATCCTCATCAAAGTGCTCCAAATCTTAATTTGTGACACCCTTCTTCTTTCATTCTTGTCTCTGATCTAAATTAACACCTTTCATTTAAAACAATTAAATATCAGACATTGTAAATACAAATTCATCAGGGCCAAAAATAAATATATTTTATGGTGAAAATCACCAACCTCTCATACATCTAGGCATGCTTTGAATTATTTTAAATGTCTGGGGGCGGAACGCAGTACTGATAAGTATAGATTGTTTCTGGTTAATATGGACAGAGCTCATTCAAAGGTCCATTATAAGGGATACTTAGATGGGAAGGGACAGGCACTCCATTTTTATAATGAGATTGAAAGTAGACAGTGGGCAAACTCAGACTGTAGTTGTAGTTTCCCTCCCGCTAATTTTGTGGATTTCATTGAGTTACTTATCCTCTCTCAACTTGGTTTCTTTATATGTAAAATGAGATCAGTTCACCTTTAAGGTTTTTGTTGGTGTGTGTGTCTAAGGCAGTTCTGTCCTACAGCAGAGCCTCTCTATTCCAAACCACCAAAACAGTTCTCACTTCTTAATTATTATCTTACAATTCATGCAATAACACAAATAAATTAAAAGGGGAGAAAAAATTTCAAATTGCAATGTTTGTCACATTTAAACTAGAGGTTTATGTATTGTTTCTCTTTCATGTCTAGCAAGCCTACCTTACTTTAGGATGGATATGTCAGTAATAGGATGACTATGGTTCTCAGTTTGCCCATAGTCCTGGTTTATGCCTCGTGTTCTAATGTAATTATGAATAGCTTCTGCTTTTATTCTCAAAAGCTCCCTGTCTTGGATGATAAATTACATGGTCACCCTAACCAGACAGGACCACTGAAAGTTGTTTTGATAATAGCCACCATTTCTTGTGCATTTAGACACCAGACTGAAACACCTTTCACATATCACATATCTTAATACTTAACAACTCTAAAAGCTAAGTACCATTATGACCACTTTCAGATGAAGAAACACTTTCAGAGCTGAGAGTAATTGCAAAGGTAGGTCTCTCTGACACCAAAGTCCGTTCATTTATCTTACTGATTGGAGTCAAAGAGTCAAAATGTGATAAATGAGCATTTTTACCTATTAGCTGACTTTACAGTGATAGCTAGGTTTACTATTTACAATGAAAACAGAAGAGGTTTGTAGATAAGTTGAATTGTGAAAACTGAAAATGAAAGACTCCATGACATTATTTTTTACTTATTATAGACATTCAACTTTAGATGCCATAAATTTCAGCACTCTTCTATTTTTAAATTCCCAACACTCAAGCATTTGAGATGCTGATGAATTACTCACAAAGTTCTGATTTCCTTAAGTTTAACATATTGTCTGAACACTAATTTTCCTAATACATTTCATTTGTTAAGAGGAATAAAAGAGTAAATAACTTACAATGCCATTGGATAAAAAGCCTCTCTTTCATAGCAAGGGTCTGACTTTTTTCTCTGCTTTTATTGTGCAGTTTTCCTTCTGTACCTTCACTCATTCCAAAGCCATTATTGAGTTTCTATTATTTGACAGGTAGTTTTGTAAATCACTTAACAGTGTGTAAAGCCTTTTCACTAACATTGTCCCCATTATTGAAGTTTACCTCATTCTAGGTCAGAGAAACCTCTCTTTTTTGATGGAGAAATTTGAAGCAAGTTTGAAAGTGGAAGAACTAGCCTTCAACTTTCCTCAGGAACACTACTATCATCCCTAAGAAAATGTAGACTAGGACAGCAGATTACCCTGTATTACCAAGTTTTAATTTTTTCTACTAGCAGTATTTTGGAGAAGGCTCTTGTTTCCCATTGTATGTCAAAAACACAAAAGGACACCAAAAGAGAAAAATGACATTGGCTAGCGTGAACTTAGATTCTACCGTAAAAAGGTATTTATTTGAGAATCCTTCTGCTAACATAGATTCCCTTAAAATCTACCCATTTCTTTTTAATCGAAAGTTGTAACAGAAAATGATATCTGATTTACATTTTAAATTTCCACGTAACTGTAAACTTTTATAGTGGTGAACAGATGTTGATGTGAATTTTACAAAGCTAAGATATACTTTTCAAATTCATGTCAGAGGAATGTCAAACTGCAACTAGGAAAAGAAATTCTAAAAGATGAGCAAAATTGCAGTGACTACTAGGACTGCTTTAGTACGATGATATCTTTTTCAACTAACATCCTAAGTGACTAATAGTTCAAAGAAGTCTTCAAGAATGTGAATCTAAGTTTATAGACACAGCTTGAAACCAAGTTTATAGTTACACTATTAGTAAATATATACACATGTACACACACATATACACAAAGATATATCATAATTACGGGTCCTTATGCACACTGTTGTTATTGGATTTCAAAAAAAAATGTTTAGGTGTTAACTACAAAGTTGTCATGAATTGAGCTTTAATAAATTTTGACGTCCATGATAGCAATCACTTCAAAAAAGAGACTAGCAGTAACTAGTCAGTCCCAGAACAAACACTACTAGATCTGGCCTCTGATAAATCTGATCGAGTCAAAAACATGTGGACATGATAGAGCTGGTATGAACTCAGAATTGACCCCTATTCAGAATTGAGACTAATTCCCACCTCCAGTCCTGCATTCATTTGAATTAATATTAAATTCATAAGGGAAAACTCCCAGGAAGATAGGAGCCAGACAAAGAGATAAACAAGAAGTTTATCTGAAGGGCATTCCAGGAATAGAAAAATAGTCTCTGCTAAACATGTAAAGTATTCAAAATCATTTCATAGGTTCATGTTAAAAACACCAAAAGGAAATTCAGGACAAAAACAGCATCCAGTTTTCTGAACTTTCTTTAAGATTATGAATCTATTAGCCTTTGGCATCTTAAGTCTGAGAAGTTTTGTTTGAATAACATACCAAATTCAGGATTTTCTTACTCCACTGTGTTCCTTCCAAGGCTCAGATTCATTCTGATATATTACAAAAGAGTATGTTGTGGATATATAAAGAAACAGATAGGGGCACCGGATATTGCAGACAGAATATCATCTATTAACTCATAGATCAATAAGATATAGTAACCAGCTAGGCTCTGTTAATTATGTTTGTCACAGCCTGATAAGACATGTATTGCCCCAGACTATTTTCTACAGCTGGGCACAAACATTCACAGGGGTCCTTGTTGAGGGTTTGAACTTCCACTTAAAATCTCTATATAAAATCCCTAATAAGCAAAATAATTAAATAAGACTTGAACTAACTTCACACTTTAATGCCATTTTATTGGGCGTTCTATTTTACTTCCACTTGTGGTTTCATAATTTCCTGTTTTCCCTGCTCATGGCCAAGGAGTCATCTCACGGTATTTACCAGGCATTCATTGGTCCTGAAGGGTTGCCATAGTCTTGACACACAAGTCATAAAGCATCTATGCGGAAGCAAATGGTACTACAACTGCTGCTATTTTACATACAGCAAGAATCACCCAAGGGGCTTAGAATAAATATAGCATTGTACAATGCAGGGCAGCTGGTTGGCTAAATGTGGCCCCCAGCTGTCAATGAGACAACTGATGATAATTAATTACTAGAGATTCAGAATGAGTCCGCCTGTGTGTAAGTCCCTGGTCATAGGACAGGCTCTCTAGGAAGGTCTGCTCTCATTTTTTCAGGCCACTGGGGAAAATTCTGGGCATGAAGGCAGAACAGATGTATCAGCAGTGTGGATTTATCTCAAATCTGGTGGTAAAATAAATCTGTGGAATGTGAATTATATATTTTTTACATTAAGAGGAGTTGGTTAAATGAAGAACTGAATGAACTCATTTTATTGAAGTTGATGTTTACGTTTATTTCATATACTTAGATGTAAAATTTTTTAATAAAATTTTAAAGTACATAAAAGCACCAATGGAATGCAGGGGAAGTCTTTGGTTAGTTTAAAAAACAGTTGTATAACAATAAAAAATGGCTAAAAGACTTCCTCTCAACAGAAACCTATAATTGTGTATTTCTTAAGGCTTTCTGATCCTTTGTGAGAGTTCTGTCCTGTACTGACTTTGAGCCTCTACATGCACTTTTCAACAGTATCTCCAAGATTATTGGTCTCCCATCTCTTGAGGGCCATGCAGAAATCTAGGATGGCTCTGGGCATCTTTAGACATGGCCACAGGACCACTGAGATTGTCACACAATTTTGAGCCATTGTTTGTAAATGCCTGCTACAAAAAAATTATTTTCAGTGATCGCTTTATTGAATATTTGTGCATATGCATGCATGTGTTGTGAGCAACTTTCATATACAAATTACTCCTGGTCTCAGCACAGAAAATGCAAGACCACCTTTTCAACGTATAGGAAATGTGCGTGTTCCTTTTGCTTTGATACAATATGATTATCATCTTATAGGCCACATTATGTTAATTGTATATGTCTTTTCAGGACCATTCTCAACTGTGGGAGACAAAAGCTTTGCAAAGAACTGAGTGTTAGTTATACTATGACACGCCGGGCATGGTGGCTATCACTTGTAATTCCAGCACTTTGAGAAGCTGAGTTGGGAAGATCGTTTGAGGCCAGGAGTTTGAGACTAGCCTGGACAACACAGCGAGACCCCTTCTCTACAAAAAAATAACAAAAATTAGCCAGGTGTGGTGAAGCACATCTGTAGTCCTAGCTACCTGCTGGGCTGAGGCAGGAGGATTGCTTCAGCCCAGGTATTCGAGGTTACAATAAGCAATGATTATGTTGCTGCACTCCAGCCTGGGAGACAGAGCAAGACTCTGTTTCTAAATATATATATGTGAATTATACATGTTTTCACATATATATACACACACAAAAATATATATATATACACATATAATATATATTTTAATACATCTATCATATAATAGATATTATATATAGTATTATCATATATAGTATCATATGACATGTTCTCATGTATCTATCATAGATATTATATATAGTATACATAGTATTATATAGTATTATCATAGATATATATGGTATATCATACATTATTTCTAGTATTATATAGGATTATCATATGATATTATAACATATCATTATATACACAAATATACTACAATAATATTAAGGGAAAATAAAGAAAATATGTTTTAAAATATTCTCTTTTTTTCAACCAGGCAACAAAAACAGAGTAGAGTGTTGTTTTATTTTGCTTTGCTTTTACAATTACCTAGCTGGGATTTTCTCAAGTCAAGGCAGAAAAAAATAATCAAAAATAAAGGTAATTTACAGCCACTCCAACAAGACTATAAACTTTGTTGGGCAAGCGTTATGTCCATTCATTTTCATCTGTCCCTTTAGGTCCTGCATAGACTTGCTCTCTGGAATATTAGTGCATGAGATATTAGAGACTAAATACAGGAAAATATCTTTATGAAGCATTTCATACTGTCAGGAAAGGTTAAATATCCTGTATAAAAAATAAATTGCTCTCAATTCACCACCAGGATCACTGCCATGGACATCACCATAATATCGTGGCAGTGTTATTTGGTTCAATTCCTACTTTTCTCTTCCTCAATAGGAGAACAGGAAAATTATTTGCACTTGAGATTTGTTCTGAAGCTTGCCTTGCTTTATAATATGTTCATTTTATTTTTCTTTTATTTAAAACAGACATACATCTACAATAACTGTGCAGTAAAGCACAATAAAATTAGAATTTTAAAAGCCAAAATAAAACAATAAAACAATGAAAAGAAATAAACAATTATAAAATAATTGTAGTAATTTAAATAATAAACAATAATAAAACAATAAAAACCAAATTTTTATGGGCAACTAAGATGCAAATTTAAACAGTTTCTCATTTCTCTCTCTTTTTTTTTTTTTTTTTTTGAGACAGCCTCACTCTGTTGCCCAGGTTGGAGTGCAGTGGCGTGATTTTGGCTCACTACAACCTCCACCTCCTGGGTCAAGCAATTCTCACGCCTCAGCCTCCTGAGTGGCTGAGATTACCTGTGTGCGTCACAACATCCGGCTAATTTTACTATTTTTAGTAGTGCTGGCCAGGCTGGTCTCAAACTCGTGACCTCAGGTGATCTGCCTGCGTCGGCTTCCCAAAGTGTTAGGATTACAGACATGAGCCACCACACCCGGCCCTCATTTCTCTTTATACAACAATTCAGTTGTTGTACAGACATTAAACAAGAAAAAATATTAGAACCAGAATTTATCAAGAAAAAGTGTTAGGATGTATTTTTTTGCCAGATTGATAAATATTTGAAAGGAATAAAACAACACAAACCATTCCATTTCATTTAGATTTGCTGTAATACAAGAAAAGAATTTTTTAGTCTAATTTTATTTTGGTATTAGCAAATAAATAATTTATACTAATAATTTTTTAACAAATTATACTAAAATTCATGAAATTATTAATTTATGTGGTGGAATATTTTGCTTGGAATGAAGATATTATGAAGGGGATTTTTTTTCATGCTATTAATGAAAAGCTTTTTTCTTGTAAATTTGTTTAAGTTGTTGATTCTGTGTATTAGCCCTTTGGCAGATGGATAGATTGCAAAAATTTTTCCTATTCTGTAGGTTGCCTATTCACTCTGATGACAGTTTCTTTTGCTGTGCAGAAGCTCTTTAGTTTAATTAGATCCCATTTGTCAATTTTGGCTTTTGTTGCCATTGCTTTTGGTGTTTTAGTCATTAAGTCTTTGCCCATGCTTATGTCCTGAATGGTATTGCCTAGGTTTTCTTCTAGGGTTTTTATGGTTTTAGGTCTTACATTTAAGTTTTTAATCCTTCTTGAGTTAATTTTTGCATAAAGTGTAAGGAAGTGTTCCAGTTTCAGCTTTCTACATATGGCTACCCAGTTTTCCCAACACCATTTATTAAATAGGGAATCTTTTCCCCATTGCTTGCTTTTGTCAAACAAACAACCCCGTCAAAAAGTGATGGCTCACACCTGTAATCCCAGCATTTTGGGAGGCCAAGGTGGGCGGACCATGAGGTCAGGAGTTTGTGACCAGCCTGGCCAACATGGTGAAACCCCGTCTCTACTAAAAATACAAAAATCAGCTGGGCATGGTGGCAGGCACCTGTAATCCCAGCTACTTGGGAGGTTGAGGCAGAAGAATCGCTTGAAACCGGAAGCTGGAGGTTGCAGTGAGCCAAGATCGTGCCACTGCACTCCAGCTTGGGCAACAAGACTGAAACTCTATCTTAAAAAAAAAAAAAAAAGTGGGCAATGGACATGAACAAACGCTTCTCAAAAGATGACATTTATGCAGCCAATAAACATATGTAAAAAAGCTCATCATCACTAGTCATCAGAGAAATGCAAATCAAAACTACAATGAGATACCATCTCATGCCAGTTAGAATAGCAATCATTAAAAAGTCAGATCATTAAAAAGATCATTAAAACAACAGATGCTGGAGAGGATGTGGAGAAATGGGAATGCTTTACACTGTTGGTGGGAGTGTAAATTAGTTCAACCATTGTGGAAGGCAGTGTGGCAATTCCTCAAGGATCTAGAACCAGAAATACAATTTGACCCAGCAATCCCATTACTGGGTATATACCCAAAGGATTATAAATCATTCTACTATAAAGACACATGCACATGTATGTTTATTGCAGCACTGTTCACAATAGCAGAGACTTGAAACCAACCCAAATGCGCATCAATGGTAGACTGGATAGAGAAAATGTGGCACTTATACACCACGGAATACTATGCAGCCATAAAAAAGGATGACAATGAGTTCATGTCCTTTGCAGGGACATGGATGAAGCTGGAAACCATCAACAAAGTAACATGGGAACAGAAAACCAAACACCACATGTTCTCCCTCATAAATGGGAAAAATGAGAACACATGGACACGGGGGGGTAACATCACACACTGGGGCCTGTTGGGGGGTGGGGGGCTAGGGGAGGGATAGCATTAGGAGAAATACCTAATGTAGATGATGGGTTGATAGTGCAGCAAACCACCATGGCATGTGTATACCTATGTAAATTTGCACATTCTGCACATGTATCCCAGAACTTAAAGTATAATTTAAAAATAAAAATAAAAATAAATAAAAGCTGCCCTGTAAATATCTTGTCGGAAGAAATTTTTTTCTCATATTCACTGTGAGATACAGAACTACCAAGTAGATGCTCATGAGAATTTCTATACTAATTTGCTTTTTTTCTTTGGATTCTGTTTCTAGAAAGAGCCTTGACCGGGCACGGTGGATCACACCTGTAATACCAGCAATTTCTGGGGCCAAGGCGGGCGGATCACGTGAAGTCAGGAGTTCAAGACCAGCCTAGCCAACATACTGAAACCTTGTCTCTACAAAAATACAAAAAAATTAGCCGGGCATGAAGGCGGGTGCCTGTAATCCCAGCTACTCGGGAGACTGAGGCTGGAGAATCGCTTGAACCCAGGAGGCAGAGGTTACAGTGAGCTGAGATTGAGCTACTGAACTCCAGCCCGAGACTCCATCTCGAAAAAAAAAAAAAGAAAAGATAAAGAAAGGGCCTTAATGATACCTATTTTCCACTCACTTGGTGTGAACATAATTTATCCTGGACAAAGGAATAACAGAGAAATTTCAATAATTTTTATTGCTACTTATCTCTTAAGGATTGGTTAAAAAGCTGTAGTCAAATAAAATTTAATTATAGTGCTAATTAACTCAAGAAATGGAGAAGGAATGCTACAAGGGGAAAGGAGTAATGAGGTGGGACAAAAAGAAAAAAGGAAGGAAGAATGATAATGCATGGGAGAAGCATCAAGGAAGAAAAGATGAGGAACTGAAGTTGAAAGATAGAGTAAAGGTGGAAATTTGTGGAGTTGCACTTCATTCATCAGTTAGAAATATGAAACCTTCTAAGGAACGGCCCAAAAAATCTTTAACAAAACATAGCATGAATGAATGAATGAATGAATGAATGAGTATCTTAATGGAAGGGTAGGTTCAAATTATTTTCAAATACCTTTTGGCGTGTTCAAATTATTTTCTTCCAATATAACCACAAAGCATTCTAATAAATGACTTTCCCTAAATTCAACCTTTTAGTTTCATTGAGTAACCTGGAAAAAGGGTGAGGATGATTGTCTTCCAGATAAATTATAATCTATTTACTGTGAAGATTCCTATCTCCTGGGCTTTGAATACTTACATAAATAAAATAAGAGGTAGCCCCTGCTCTAGTATATATGGAAAAGGTCATATATACACACACACACACACACACACACATATATATACATATATATACACACACACACATATATATACACACACATATATATAAAACAACCTAAGAACATTTACCAAAATATAATTCAGAAAATGAGGAGATCTCTCAATGCTTTCAGAATGAAGAGTAAAGATGGAGAAAGCTCTGAGATCAAGTCTTTGAAAAGAACTGGTGGAGTGGAAGGGAAACAACAGGTAGGAATGTGCAAATTAGAAAATTATTTCATAATCATGTCTTTATCACTGACTAGAGCACAAGGCCCAAGGGGGATAATAATGTGAAAATGAGTAGTGGACATCTGTCATTTCTGACCGTCCAGGATTCTATTCCCCTTTTTTTCTTATTAGCATCTTCATTTTCCTGTGGAGAAACACCCTTCCCCTACTTCTAATTGCAGTGTTTTGGGTGAAGCTAAGCCTCATGAGAGGATGTCCACTCAAGCCAGCCACTGAGAACAGCACCCCCCAGACATCCCAGGGATTAGTTCAAGGATGGGCATGTGACTGAAACTGACAGTCAGATAGGAACAATAGCAGGATGTATTTAAAGAGTTTTGGGAAAGACACTTTCTTTCATCTGGTTCTACTCAACTAGTACAATGTCAACCTGGAGCATCTACTGGTGACCTTTGCCACCATATGGGGACACCCTGTCTGAGAAAGAGGCCAATACAAGTGAAAAGAATGACCATATATAGAAAAAAAAATTCCTGACAACCTTTTTTTGTGATCCCTGGACTCAACTATACCTAAATTTCAATATCCTTCAGAACTTTAAATTATGTGAGCCAATAAATCGCCTTTTCTGCTTAAACCCATCATAATTAAGTTTCTGTTATTAGCAACCAAAAGAATCTTGACTGATACAATAAAATGTATGAGAAGGAGAAGATGGAGGACTTTCAGTTCTAATCTGAGGCACAGGAACAAAAAACCCAGGAATGTAGGTAAGTCTCACATGTTGGTAGGAATAGGGTCAGCCTAAGTATTCGAAAGTGCAAAGGGTATAGAAAATTTTTCATTCAAATTCTCACTCTTTAATGAGCAATGCAAACTTGAGCAAATAATTCAACCTTTAGGGGCCTCAATATTCTCATCTGTAAATAGGGATAATAATATCTACCCTGGAGGATATTTGTGACTACAAAATGGGATAACATACATGTGAGAACACAGTGGATACTCAGTAAAGACTATTCCCCTATTTCATTCCCTCCTGGAAATGTTATCAGAATTTAGATAGCAGAAGTTACACTATTTCTGGGAATTCAAGTTACTTTCCAAATGCCCCAGTGCAACCCATCCTCCCATGCTCATACTGAAAGTTTATATCCTTTCCCACCACAGTCTATCCTATCCCTTCTCAATGCAATTTCATCCACAAGATGCTATATCAACCAAGAAAGTTTATATTTTAAGGAGGGTCACATAAGAATGAAAACACTTAAACCTGTAAGAATGATTTTCTAAAGTAGACATTTTAAGCATGTTGAGGAAAGTTTGTTGAGACAAGGAATTAAGTTCATCTAGATGTTAACATAGCATGTGAAAAAATGTAGTTCACAAATCAACCCACATATATATACTATTTTTAGATTTAGAGAAAACTGATTATCAGGAAATAAGTCAGCCTTAAAGCTGTATGTAATGGAGTTACAGAATAAAGTATGTTGTACATTTAGACATAAAAAGAATACCACTAAAAGTGGAATAAATCAAAATATTGAAGTAAATACAATCTAGCATCACTTAACGACAGGAATGAAAACTAAGACAAAAACTAAAGACAAAAACGAAGACAAAAGCACACACATTAGCTCAGGCCTACATAGGGTCAGGATCATCAATATTACTCTCTTCCTCCTCCACAACTTACTTTCCAAAAGTTCTTTAGGGGCAATTACATGCACAGAGCTGTCATCTCCTATGATAACATTCCCTTCTTCTGAAATATCTCCTGAAGGACTTGCCTGAGGCTGTTTTACAGTTAACTTGTTTATGTAAGTAAAAGGAGTACACTCTAAAATAATGATTAAAAAATATAGTATAATAAATGCATAAACCAGTAAAATATTTATTATCATTGTCAGGTATTAGGTACTGTACATGATTCTGTGTGCTATACTTTTATATGACCGGTGGTGCTGCGGGTTTGTTTACATCAGCATCACCACAAACACTTGAGTAATGCATTGCACTATGATGTTACTATAGCTACAGTGTCACTAGGCGATAGGGATTTTTAGCTCTATTATAATTTTATGGGACCACTTTCATATACGTGGTCCATCACTGACTGAAATATTGTTATTTAACACATGGCTGTATTGAAAACAACGCCATAATTTTAAAATAGTTTCTCCTGTCTCACTTCTCCCCCACCCTTTTGACCCAAAACTGTCTTTAGCTGACAAAACTGTACTGAACAGCCTCTGGCAAAGGTACCAGTGTCTCTTAATGCCCGAATGGAATGGACTCTTTGCTGACCTACGTTGTCTGACTTCTCTTGAACTAGTACACTGCACACTACTCTCATCCTGCAACTCTGTCTACCCATTTCCCTATTACACTCTTGCCTGGTTGTCTTCCTTGCTCAGTCTCTTTAATACATTCTCCCTTTACAGGAGCTGTATTAGTCCGTTCTCATGCTGCCATTAGGTTGGTACAAAAGTAGTTGTGGTTTTTGCCATAACTTTCAATGGCAAAAACCACAGTTGCTTTTGTATCCAGTATAGATAATATAAAGATACTACCCAACACTGGGTGATTTATAAACAAAGTAGGTTTAATTGACTCACAGTTCCACATGGCTGGGAAGGCCTCAGGAAACTTAACAATCATGGTGTAAGGGGAAGCAGACACCTTCTTCACAAGGCAGCAGGACAGAGTGTGAGCATGTGAAGGAGGAACTGTCAAACACTTATAAAACCATCAGATCTCATGACAACTCACCCACTATCACCAGAACAGTATGGGGGAACTTGCCCCATGATCCAATCACCTCCTTCCCTGGACATATGGCGATTACAACTCGAGATGAGATTTGGATGGGGACAGAGAGCCAAACCATATCAGGAGCTAATTGAGCTTATGCATTCAGTTGCTACTTACTTGCTGATGAGTCTCAAATCTATATGCCCTGATTAAGATCTTTGAATGGAATGAAGGACATTTTCACCTGGATTCTCCATGGACTTCAATAACAGATTCTTAAAATTCTTCTCTTTCTCCTGCATCTTTCTGTGTGTGTGAATAGCATTTCCAGCCACCATGTGCCCTCTGGGACACTTGGGAGTCAGCCTAGATTCCCTTCTCTTTCTCAACCTAACACCCAAGCAGTCAATGAACAAATCTATAAATTTACCTGCTAAACCATTTTGTGTCTGTATCATATCTCCATTCTTTTGCCTCCCTTTTATTTTTAATTTAGGCATTACCTCTCACCAAGAAATATACTGTAATATAATACATTGCCTCTAATCTTATACTCCCCCTATTCATTCTCTATATCACTGCAACAATATTTTGTTTTTCTAGAATGTAAAACCATTTGTGTCCCCTCTGTCCATCTGTTTTATATCTTCCTGACTTTTCTCCCTATCTCAAATGCCTTGCCACACTTTAACCATTGCGATGAGTCTCAAATCTCATCAGCAGATTTTAGTGACTCTAATTTATCTGCAAGCCTCATCTTCTGACATCTCCACTATTAACCTTTTGATGACCACTCTCCCACTTTTACACCAACCCACTCTGAAAGGACATCTTCTCCCATTGCGTCTTTAACACTTTGTTACATTTGGTTGGGTATCTGTTTTTCCTACTTCATTTGTGAGACAGACATTCTGAAAATGTGAAATGTATAATGTTCATCTCTGTAGATAGATGAAAGGACTTGGTGCACAGTAGGTGCTTAATAAATATTTACTGAAAGAATTATTACATTTTTACAACTTGTATGCATGACATACAGAGAGAAACTGTAGAGAAACTTGAGCACAAACAATACAATGATTGGGTAAACAACTAGTACCAGGTGCATCTTGTAGCCATAATTCAACTGGGTAACACAGATGGCTTCTTATCAGAAAAAGAAAAGGTGAAGTAGAAACTTTACTCCTAAGAGAACATACATAACATACTATGGCAGATAGTATTTTTCCAAAATATCATTACAAGATCTCCCATCGCATACGTTCTTCTGTGATATGAATTTGCCACTCCTCTATCGAGAATTAGTCTCTCCACTTTACTGAACTTAGATGGGCTCTGTGACAGCTTTAACCAAAAGAATGTGACAGGTGTAATGCTATGCCAATTCTGGGCATAATCCTTAACTGGCCTGGTGAATTGTTTCTTGCTTCTTCGAAGCTAGCTACCATATATGAGGTACACTACTAGACCACATTCTTTAAAAAGCCAAATCATATGGAGAGGAAGTGAAAAGTGTGAAAGCATGGAGAGTGAGGCACCTGACTATGAATGCAGAGGTCATCTTAGGCACCAGCCCACTTGAGCCTTCAGATGACTCCAGACCCTGGTGCCATCTATTTACAACAGCATAAATGATTCCAAATGAGAAATGCCTACAGGTGCTCAGTCAACACACAGAAGTAGAAAGAAATAACAAATTGATGTTAAGAAAAAACAAATTTGGAGGCGGTGTGTTATACCAATAAATAACTACAACACAAAATTTGTTCTCAATTTTTCTCTAACATTGTTAGAATTTCTATATTGAGTAATTTGTAATAGAAGCTAGCTTTCAAATACCTATCAACTTCATGAAAACACAATGAAAATTTAAGGGCAATAGCAATAAAAATATAGCAATATCTGAAGATATTTTTAACTGAAAATATTTATTGTCTTTAACAAAAACACAGAACAAAATCCTAATATCTACTGATATTGAACTGCTTAAAATAATTATATGTCCCCTTAATAGAACATCATATATTATAAAATGAATGTCTTAGTCCTGTACAAATGGGCATGTAATGATGCCAAAATAATAAATTAAATTGAAAAACAGTATACACAATGTGAACCCCATCATTAAAGTAGCATATATTAATTTTTTAAATTCAGAAAAATAATGTAAACATGTATCTATAAGGACATAGTTACCTCTGAGAAACTGATTTAAAGTAAAGACTGTAATTTTGCCATATTTATGTCATATTGATTAAATACTTTTGTAGTTAATATGTATCATAATTTTTGTAAGAAAAATACCAATCTGTAAAAATGTTAAATGTCTAATTTGTCCCTCTACTATTCTCCTCTCAAGATGGCCTTATCTAGCTTCTTAAGTTAATGTATGTCTACTCTTGTTCATCTGCACCTTAACAATACCATAGAATTTTAGGGTGTATATCATGTTATTATTATTGAGTGAACTTATTTGACAATTCCAAATCCAAATTGTGTAACCTGGCAATTGAGGCCTCCACAATTTTTTTCTCAACTATTGATACATTTTTTTCCAGTTTTTTAAATGTTTGATTCCAGCTGAACAAAACTACCTCTGTTTCCAGAGCTGTACCCTGTCTTTTCTGCATCTGGACAACTCATGCTGTTCTCCTCACCTGGCGTGTTTCCTCCAGGGTCATGTAGTGCCCACCCAGCACTCAGCCTTCAGGGCCAACTCTGTTCTGTGTTTCCCTCATTGGAAATCACCTAGCCCTTTATCTGCTTTTTCTTTGTGCTTGCTACTCTCTACCTTGTATTTTTTTGTGAGTATTTTATTTTACTTTTAACTGATGTTTTGAATATTTAATTCACATAGTTAGAAGTTGAAATGTATTTTAAAATATACAGTGAACAATCTCCCTCTCCAAATACACTGTTCTCAGCCTTTATTTAACCAATGATTTGCTTTCTCATGATCCCTTGCAGGGGTGTTTTGTGTACATACAAGCACACACACACTTATTTTCACTTTTCACACAAAACTCTACATGTGGTCCTGCACTTTGCATTTTTCACTTAACAAATTTACCCATTTGACCGTAAATATTACAGAG
Organism: Pan paniscus; assembly: GCF_029289425.2. Lineage (NCBI taxonomy): Eukaryota > Metazoa > Chordata > Mammalia > Primates > Hominidae > Pan > Pan paniscus. The sequence continues at coordinate 112,217,437 of NC_073253.2, read as the reverse complement.
CATTCTATCATATGTCATGAACTGTTCTAGGTATTGGAGGAATAAAAATAAACAAAAGAGATCAAAAAAATTCACCCTCACAGAGTTTACATTCTAGTGAAGGAGTTAGACAAGAAACAAAATAAATATAATGTACACCATGTTAGATGAAACATGCTAAGTATAAAATTATAGTAATAAAGCAGAAAAATGGAAAATAATATTGTAGGGGGTAACATTTTAGATGAGGTGACCAAGAAAGTCTTTACTGAAAAGCCACTTTTAAAATAACATTCTGAAGGCAGTCAGGGTATTAACCATGTGTTAATGGGGAAATAACATTTTAGGCAGAATGAAAAGGTACAAAAGCATGAAGTAGAACTGTGTATGGTTGGTGCTGGGAAGAGTAAAAAGCCTGTTGTGTTTAGAGCAGAGGAAAAAATGACCACTATCCATGTTTTACTTACATTTGAATCTAAAAGTTTATATTATTTAATATAGTTAGTATGCATGGTTTACCTCAGTTTTTTCCTATGCTTAACCCAAAGCCTTATAAATAGTAACTATGCACAAGATGTTAAATAAGTGGATATATGTATAAGAAAATGCATGAATTAATAAATGATGCATAATCTAAGACCAATGATATTTACTAGATTCAGGGTCTTTGCACTTGCCACTTCCTCAGCCTGGAATGCAGTATGGAATCCTCCATACCCATGTGACCAGTACCCTCAAGTCTCCAAGATCCTTACCTAATAGCCACTTCTCAGTGGGAACATTGAACATGTCATCTAAAATTAACCAATCAACAAAAGTAAGAAGATAAAGAATAAAAGAACAATGAATAGCTCTGTTTAGGCTCCTCAACTAGAGAACTTTGGCATTGCTGCACAAAATTCTAAAGAGCTAATATGGAGGAGGAAAGTATATATGAAAACAGGCATAGCACAAAGGATTCTCCATCCTTCCACCATGTGGGTCACGTGGATGTGCTTTGTCAGTTATCAGGAACTATAGATTATTTGTAAGGTGGTAGGTTAATGTCTATGACGTACCGACAGGCATGATCCAGTTTTCTCATATAGGTGTTATCTCATGACAAATAAATGAGCTTGGAGGTGTTTCTCAGTATGACTGAAGGAGATCGAAATGCAACACTTCCCATTTGTCTTTTACATGCCACATGGATCCATTTTCAACCTTTTTAATGAGCCTTGTATTTATTAAAATATGATAAACTAGGACCCTTGTAGATAATATTTCAGAAAGAGGAACAACTGCTGAATTTTAAAACCAAATACATAATAGACAAAGAATGTAAAATTCCTAATAAAACCCCAGTTTCAGGGTTTTGGGGGTATGTCTCCACCAAGAACAGAGTGTGCTGAATCTAATTTGCTGTATCATTGCCAAATCTGACTCTGGTTTTATATTAATTGAAATGGATGCTTTATGAAACAAAGACCTACATTCTGAAAATTGTTTTCCATGTGATGTGCATTAAGGAAACTTGTTCCATAAGCGCATCTGGTCCTGGCTCATCATGCTGTGAGGAGAATCTATGCACCATCTCAGTGCTCTAACATTAAAACTTTAAGAAGACCTTGCTTCCCTAAACTTATTCAAAGACAATTAATGTCAATATTTTCAAACCTTTTAAAACCCTCCTTTTCCTGACATGCATCTTATATTGTTGCTCTTATTGTTTCTCATCAAGTCATAGAAGAGTGCTGAAAATACTGCTCCAATTTCTTCAGCATGTCTCAAGCATAACATACTATTTTTCAACAGATGCTAAAAAAGCCCTCATTGATCTCCCAGGCATTTAATACATAGATGAAAGCCAAAATTGTGCCTGTAGTTGTACATTCTTAAAGCACTAGTTGACATAGATGTTTATAGGCTCTTCCATTTTACTACTCTGAAAAGAATACTTCTTAATTTTAAAATCTACTGCAAGGAAAATTATGACATAGAAACTTAGAATCATTTTCTTTATACTCTAATATTGTAGCATATTCCTACCCTTTTGAGATTTATTTTGTGACCAAAAGTTGTTTCCAATATTTTCTGTATTGACATTTAAGACAAAATACATGGGGATGTGCTAAAATTATATATCTTTATTTGATTTCTATTCATTGCAAGTACCTAGTCTTAAAAGATTAAAACAAATGTAAATGTGAAATAAATGTTTATAAGTGACTTTATAAGCATATAAGTTATTTAAAACAGGAAAATAATTTCATTTGGAAAGAGCATTAAAATGATCAGACATACAAGGAAACAAAATGTATGACTTTATGGAGGGATAAACTAGAAATTCAGAAAAAAGCAAAAAAGTAAAATAGATTTTTAGGCTCTGTGGATAAATAACTAAAAATATATAGTAGCAGAAAACATTGAAATTACTTTAGATTTTACTTATATTTTTAGTTTAAGAAATATTTCTGATTTTTTCCTTATCCTTCAAACTTTAAACAGAAGTTTCATAAACAAAATTACATTTGCCAAATATTAATTATTTAATTGCCAAGATTTATTCAGAAAGCAGAAATAATCATTGAATCATGAGGACATCTTCATAAAATTTTTGCTAATACATCCAGTTACAGAATGTGGTATTCTGATACACTGTATGTTTCTGTAAAATATTATTAAAATATGAATTACTAAATGAAATAAAATGAAATAAATTGACAAAAAGCATGCTATGCTCAATTTCAACATAACGTGAGCACATTTTGCCAAAGCCAGATGAAAGGGTGAACCCTCAAGAACATTCAGAATGAACTAGCCTATTCAGACATCTGAAACCTAAACCTGCTTCACATGAGTTGCTCCATAGCACATTAGCCAGGGGTATTTACTAAACACCTGGTTAATCCAGGGTTTAAGGACTTTGGCAACTTTCTGCTCTCTCCCTTTATTTAACCAACATTCTTTTTTTTTTTGAGATGGAGTTTCACTCTTGTCACCCAGGCTGGAGTGCAATGGTGCAATCTCGGCTCACTGCAACCTCCACCTCCTGGGTTCAAGTGATTTTCCTTCCTCAGCCTCCCGAGTCACTGGGATTACAGGTGCCTGCCACCATGCCCAGCTAATTTTTGTATTTTTGTTTTAGTAGAGATGGGGTTTCACCATGTTGGCCAGGCTGGTCTTGAACTCCTGACCTCAGGTGAGCCACCTGCCTCAGCCTCCCAAAGTGCTTGGGGTTACAGGTGTGAGCCACCTTGCCCTTAACCAGCATTCTTAAACATCTACCAGTGCCAGTCACTCTACTAGCTCTGGGAGTGCAGTGGTAAACAAGTTTGAAAAGGTCACTGCTATTAAGGAGTTAACATGCTAGTGAAAAACCCAGGTGATTAAGACATACAAGTAAAGAAACAAGGTAATTACAGGTGGTAATGAAGGCTATGAGGAAAATAAAAGTGTCTTGAAATAGTTACTAGAGGAGCTCATACTTTAGATCTGGTGATAACAGAAGGTAACATTTGAATGGAGATCTGCATGATGACAAGACCAAGGAAAGATGGAGGCAAGAGCATTCTAGAACATAATAAATAGTGAAGAAATTTGGATGCAATGTTAGCTTGTCTGGAAAACAAAAGTAAATAAGCAACTTCCAATTTTGGCTATCATGGTCCAATGGGTATCATAACTCATAATGTAAATAACTATAAAACTTGACACAACTAAGTAAAGCAACAGTTTTCAGCCATTGCACAATTAATTGTACATGGCCATCATCCTTGACAGCAAGAAAACATGGGTAGAGCACCATACCCACCCTGGCTTTCTGCCTAGGGGTACTCTCAAAATCGTAGTACAGAAAAGGACAGTTCCAACAAACAAGAGAGGTCTAGCTAGGTAGAGGACTTAGAATTCAGGGCTGCTAAAAAGGCTGGAATTTGTCAGACCACAAAGTGATGGAAAAAAAAATGCACAGAAATCTGCATAAAGGCCCCCTTGAGTCTAGCTAAATACTAAGCTATGCCTGTCCATATAGGCAATATTCCATAAGCCTCGGCACAAAACAGCTTCTGGGATTCAGGAGCTGAAAACACATTCTGGAGATTTCATAGTGCTGTTAGATGTTGGAGTTGCGACCATCCTTTGTAGAGAGAGATATTTCTGAACCTGCTGAATACTCAATTGAGATACCAATAAGAATATACCTTACAAATAGAGCTCCTCTAACCTTAGAAGAAGAACTACTTCTAGAATTGCCTTAAAAAAACATGAAACAAGACTTTATGAGTTCAAGAAGACCCTTCAATAAATTCACTGCCTTCCAGAAGAAGACCCAACTCTATTAAATGAAGATAACACAACTGAGATTCTCAATAATGTAGCCTCCACAGCCTATAGTAAATAACATTAACTTTTAAAATTATGAGGCAAACAAAGACCTAAATGTGACTAAAACTAGGGGGAAAATATTAGTCAATAGAAAAAAATTATAGAAATGACACCATTGTTGAAATTAACAGATAAACTCATTTAAAAAAGTATTATAAATATGTTCAAGAATTTAAAGGAAAAGATTAACATGTTGAGTGAACAGATGAGGGATCTCAACAGAAAATTAGAAATTATATTTTAAAAATAGAAATTGTAAAACTGAAAAACAAAATATCTGAAGTGAAAATTTTATTAAACACAAATCAAAGATACCAGAAAAATCAGTGAGCTTCAAGGCAGATCAATTTAAAAAAATCCTAATTTAAGTGCAGAAATAAAAAATTCTTAAGAGAAAATGAACAGAATCTCAGTGACATCAGAATAATGTCAAGTAGTCCAACATACTTGCAAGGACAAGCAGAGAAGAGGGAAAAATGGGCAGAAAACAAATAATAGTCCAAATATTCTCAAATGTGATTTTTTAAAATATTAATCCTGTATTAATATTAATACAGGTTTAATTAATATTAAACCTGTAATCCTAGCACTTTGGGAGGCCAAGGCGGGTGGATCACGAGGTCAGGAGATCAAGACCATCCTGGCTAACACAGTGAAACCCTGTCTCTACTAAAAATACAAAAAAAGTAGCCGGGCATGGTGGCGGGCATCTGTAGTCCCAGCTACTTGGGAGGCTGAGGCAGGAGAATGGCGTGAACCCGGGAGGCGGAGCTTGCAATGAGCCGAGATCGTGCCACTGCACTCCAGCCTGGGTGACAGAGAGAGAATCCGTCTCAAAATAATAATGATAATAAAATAAAATATTAATCCCAAGATACAAGGAGCCCAATCAACTCAAAACAAAATAAACCCAAAGAAAACCACAAAGAAATGTGTAATTGGACGCAATACAGTATTAATTTTACATTTTTGTTTGCTGTATTATATTACTTTAACTTGTGTTGGATTTTTTTTTTTTAAGGGTGGAGCATACGGTTAAGTCACTTGAAATCATTTGGATCTTTCTAGGCTTTCTTTTGTTCTTTGTTTAGGGAGAGACTAGAGCAGTCTTTAGTCTAGGGCTAATATACTCCTAAGTATATTACTTCTAAGGCAATATCCTTTTGAAGATTCTGCTATTTGATACCCATTTATTATGAGCTTATTTCACTCTGCTGCTGAGAATGCAAACAATTATCAGCTCTGTGTGAGCTCTGGAAATTATTGTATCTATTTCTTTCTTGTGTTCTGTTGTTCTTCTGTTGTCAAGCAATTCCTTGTCGCATTTGTGCAGATCAATATTGAGCCAAAGACTCTAGGTGATCCCTCTGAAGATCTATGGAGGTCTCTTTCTGTGTAGCTCCTATCATTTTGGCATTCTGCCTCACCAATTCTAGCTGTGTTAGTCTCTCTGATCGCTGCCTCCTCAACTCAGTGAGACTGCAAATCTCAGCTTGATTTCTTCTTTCCCACACTAAAGCCTGGAAACTGCCTGCATGCAATAAAATGCTGCAATTTATAGACTTGATATTGTGTATGTGCTTACTGATAGTTATTTTGAATATAAAATTAATGTATGCTGACTGCAAACATTCAGAAAATTCAGAAAATAATTTTGAAATACATCCTTCCAAGTGTTTTTCCTTTCTGTCTCTTTCTTCTCTTTTGCCTCCTTCATTCTCTTTTTCTTTCTTTATGTGTGTATGTACTTTTAAAAATAAAATGGAATTGTGCTGCACAAAATGTGTCATTGTTTAAGTTAAGCCATACTGTATGTAATTAATAAAGCCTCAATAATGAAATCCTGTTATAAATTAATGGATAAACAAATTGTGGTATAAACATCCAATGGAATATTATTTGGCCATAAAAAATGCATGAGGTTTTGACACACATAACAACTTGTATGAATTTCAAAAATATTATAATAAGTGAAAGAAGCCAATCACAAAAGATTACAGATTACATATTGTATGCTTCTTTTTATATGAAATGTCTAGAATAGGCAAATCTATAGAGACAGGAGAGACTCACGTTTGCAGAGGGCTGGGTAAGGGGGATATGGAGATTGAAAACTTATGGATACAGGTTGAAAGTAGAGAGAGGTGGTGGTTGTACAACATTGCTAATGTACTAAATGCCACTGAATAGTACACTTTAAAGTGGTTGTGGGTCATGTGAATTTCACCTCGATTAAAAAAAAGCCTATCACAAAAAAAGATTCTCCTTTTCTTTACTAGTACATCAAATTAATAAATAAAGGCAAATTTAAAAATAATAATAATGATGGAACCGTGCCCTCTGTTAGGTAACTGAGAGTTAAACTTCTAACCGAGTCACCACACTGGGCAGTCTTTTCTGGTGACAAAGAGTATACCATTCCAAGAGTAGAAGACTTTTATGAATTACAGATCTATCCAAAATGAATGTTGTCACTTAAGAGATCTGCAGACCAGTTTAAACATATAACATATAAGTTTTTAATATAATATAAACAAATGTCTAAAACTTTATCCGTAAATATGTACTGTTAATGGTGGAAGCTGTTTTTAATATCAGGATTTATTTGAGAATCACTCTTGATGTGGTGACTTTTTCTTACTGCTCTTTGACTCTTGAAAATCTTTAAGTCAATCCAATGGAGATGAATCTTTTTCACTTCATTAACATACAAATACCAGACCTATCAGAGCTGGCAAATTCCTGTGACATACCTATGCGTCTTAACACTCCATGTCATATGTAATATGAGGTCAATGGATGTGTTGCTTTACTAAATCTGTAACAAATTTTAATGCTAGGCCTGTCCGTGAAATCACTTTCTGTGTTTTTGTTTGTCTCTTCCACCGTTTTCACATATTCTGAACCCAATATTGAGGATTTTCAGAGCACAGGATGAGTCTTTACATTTCCATTAGCACCTTGCACAGTACTAGTCATTTAATAGTTTCTTAAAAACAAATGATAATTAATAATTAATTGTTGACAGAATCAGTTTCATGGACAACAAAAATTGAATTCATGTTACACATTTAATTTTCAAATCCTTCAAATTCATGGGTGTGATACCACAGGCCTTTTTCAGACAAAATGTTCAGAGACGCCTCAAAAAAATGTGATGAAAATAAAAGTACACATCTTTGATTTAACATCTTCATGGTCATTTTTATCTAGATGTAAAATCTGATCAAAATTTGGAAAGGAATCATATCATTTCCCAAGGGAGATCTCTTATTTGCACCGAAGTTTGAACATAGAAAAGCCTAGTGAACTTCTACTAGAGATATGCACCTAAAAGACTAATCTCCAGAAGTATAGCTGATTTTTTTAAAGGAAAAACTTGTAGACATGTGGCAGAGACCAGTGTTTTTCTTTCCATTATAGTCAGATTATGTCTGGGGCACATGGCTGGAATACATTTCCCAGTCTCTCTTGCAGTTAGGCTGGGTTAAGTGACTTAGTTATCACTAATGGAATGCAAGTGTAAATAATGTGCATCACTTCCGGGCATGGGTTTTAAGAGTGGATGTATCTCTCTTGGCCGGTTGCCAGTTTTAACCAGTTTCTAGCAGATGGCAGTGGCAAAAGTTGGAAGGAATCCAAATTCTAAATAGTAATTTGGAGAAAAGCCACCTACTAACTACCAACTCCAGCCTGTGATATGAGCAAGAATCTAATGTCTATTGTGTGTGAACCATTATATATGTGGGAATTTCTTTGTTATAGCAGTTTAACCTACATATGTTTTTTTAGAGACCTAAGGAATAAAAATAGTAGGCATGAGGGAATTAGGGCAATAATTGGAGCAGACCTAAAAACTTTGGTCAAAATGAAAACCATTACAAAATGCAAATGATAAAATCACATCTCGATTGTCTACTTAAGCATTATCAACTAATTAAAAGTTTAGAATGGTGGATTCCTCATTCTGTTAGCAACAATGCTGAGGACTTGGTTTCTTTAGCTTGTGTGTCATGCTAAATCAAATCTGATTCCAGTGCCTCATTGCAGAGCTGAACTATTTTTGGCACCAACTAAAAAAACATTGTAAAACATAGCATGTCGTTCTTGTAAACATAAGCATAGAGATTTTCTTTCCAAGCTGATTTTCAAAACACTTAAGTATTACTTTATGTTAGCCTAATAGGAATAGATATGCAAAACAAATTCATTACAGCAAGTACCCATTCAGAGGTAAAGTTATTCATTCTGATGAAATCTACACTTATCTGAAGAGATCTTCATGAGAACAGAAAATTCTAGGAAGACCTCTCTGAGTAGCCAAAGCTTACTCTCAAGTAGTGCCACTTTAGTTAAGTGATGTGCTGTGACAATTTACTAGTCAGAATTTCCCTTTTGCCCTTTTCTTTCTCATGTATGTCCTAGTAGCTAACAGTTCTTCCTTTTTTTTCCCCTTGTGTCTGCTTGCTGAGCATTTAACTGGGTGCAAATGTTAAGTGCAAAGAGACAGATACTCAGACCTCACATATTTTCCAAAGAAAAGAATAAAGACATTAAAACTAAGATCTTCCCAAACATGAGGAAGGCAGAGAGAAAGCATTGCTTGTATAATATTCTATATCATTTATCAAGGTTGTTGTATACGGAGTTAACTAACTGGGGAATATTGGGCAGGGAGCCAATAAGACCCAAACAATCCTAGGCTCTGGTTTTATAACAAACTCAGAGAAGTATAACTACAGAATAATGGCTTTAAATTATAAAGAAATAAAATTTTCTGAATTGGAAGAAAAGAAATAGAATTAGAGACTCTGGAATTAAAAGAAAACATGGATTTTTTTGAAAAACTCTTCTAGGTCAGGTACTGATTTGCAAAGATACTGAAAGTAGAATATGCAGGAATAGGAAAATTCAGGAAGCACATGTGTTAGTAAGTATGCTAGATTGAGCAAGAGTGAGGGCCACTCTCACCAGGAGAGGATCCTGGTTCATGACTACAAAAGACAGCATGAAAGAAAAAGATGGATATTGAATAGGACTGGGAAAGTGCTGAAAGAACAGGGTAGGGCTGGAGGAAATCATACGGGGTTAAGTTATCTTCAGAGAAAAGTAAAAAAAAAAAAAAAAAGAAAGAAAGAAACTCAGAGATTTAACAACTACAGTATTTTTGCTTCACCACCTCTTCTGATAATATATGTCATCAATTTCTGAACACTCTGAAAACCAAATTCACAAGTACGTGCTCGAGGATCACTAAGGGCAAACAGTGATGCCCACATCTGCCGCCTGGGAGGAGACAAGAAAGCCAGAAACATTGCATCAGAGAGCACAAAAAAGAAACTAGGGGAAAGTCAGAACAGAAATACTTGTCAACTACCTTTAATGACTGAAAGGTTGTTCCAGAGATTGAAACGTTGCCAGCAAGGAGCATTTTTAGCTTCCATATGCCATAATCTGACTTAAAATTGTAATGCCATTATTATGTTAATTTTTTCCACTTAATATTCCGATAAGAGGTCTAAAAAATATCCATTGAACTTGCCTTTGCCATGTATCACATCATTCCAGGACTGCTGGAATATAAGGGACACAGGGTGGGAGTTTAGAGTTTTGAGAGGACATCTCACCAAAAATGACGTATTGAGCATATCACTATGACTATTATTATTATGTTCTTGTAATTGGTTTTTGTTGGTTTGGTTTGATTTGGTTTGGTGTTTTGGTATTTCTTGATGATCTATTGGACTGTCAACTTCACGAGGCCTGGACTGCATCTTACTTATTTTTGTATTCTGTTACTTAGTCTAGTACCTGGTACAGACTTGAAACTCAATAAATGCTTTTTGATTGGGTGAATGAAGGAATCAAGCTAATTACTTGAGGATCTTACAGAAAGTTGAACTAATATGTTTGTTAAAAAAGTATGAGGACTTCCACTGATAGGAAAATGGAGTAGATACAATTTTCCTTATGCCTCCTGCAAATACAACTAATAGCCGTATATCCTATATAGAAAACAAACATAAGAAAACTCTGAAAGTTGGAAAGAGGCTATCCTCTCTGCTGTTTTCTGCCTAGAGATCTTGAGAACCCATGGAAAGTTACAGTGGTGAGTTCTATGGGGTTTCTTTTTGCTGCATATACCCAGAGATGGGTTGAAAAAGCCAGAAACTCAGTGTATTAGTCTGTTTTCATGCTGCTGATAAAGACATACCCGAGACTGGGCAATTTACAAAAGAAAGAGGTTTAACAGACTCACACTTCTACATGGTTGGGGAAGCCTCACAATCATGGTGGAAGGCAAGGAGGCGCAGGTCATGTCTTACATGGATGGCAGCATGCAAAGAGAAAGCTTGGGCAGGGAAACTCCCCCTTATAAAACCATCAAGATCTTGTGAGACTTATTCACTATCACAAGAACAGCATGGGAAAGACCAGCCCCTATGATTCAATTACCTCCCACCAGGTCCCTCCTACAACACATGGAAATTGTGTGAGCTACAATTCAAGATGAGATTTGGGTGGGGACACAGCCAAACCATATCAAGCAGTAAGGTCAACAGCCACAGACCAAAAACAAAAAGTCCCAAGGAAAACTTGTTTGTTCAAGCCAAAGGACCAGGAAAAGGACAGCCTAGCAACACATGAAAACTTTGACAATAACTGTCCTACTCTAGCCAGACACCACAGAAAACTATGTCCCAATTTGCATCCATATCAGAAGAGGCCAAGTACAGAGCTGAAGTTCTATAGTGAGGCATCCCAGTTTTCCTGCTAGGGAGGTATCATATAAGGTTGAATGGAGATCCTGAACTTCCACCCCTGCCTGGCAGCAATGAGATGTCTATCCCTCTCCCCACTGGGGTGGTATCAGAGGAGGCCTGATAAAGAGTAAAAACTTTCATCACTGTCTAATGGTAATCAGATCACCCCACTCCATCCCATGTCCCCCCACTAGTCAGCAGAGACCATGTAGGGAGCAGTAATAAGGCACTACTATCCTTACCAGCAAGGGAAGTATCAGTGGAGCCTAGTGGGGACTGTATACTCCTAATCACACTAGAAGTAAAAAGAAACTGGATACTCATACATTGCTGGTAGGAATGTAGTATGGTTCACCCACTGTGGAAAACAGTTTGACAGTTTCTTCAAAAATTAAACATGCGACTACCAGATGACCAAATAATTGTAGTCCTGGTAATTTAGCCCAGAGAAATCAAAACTTGTATATGAATGATAATAGCAGCTTTATTTACAAGAGCCAAAAACTGGACACAGTCCAAACACCCTTCAGTGAGTGAATACTTAAAAATTCGGATTGACATCCTTATCATGGAATACTATTCAGTAATAAAATAGAATAAACTATGGATACACTAAGCAATCTGTATGAATTTCCCAAAAATTATCCCAGTGAAAAAAGCCAGTTTCAAAAGGCTAATTCCTGTACGATTCCATTTATATAACATTCTTGAAATGACAAAATGATAGAAATGGAGAAGAGACTAGTGATTTCCTGTGTTTAAGGGGTGAGAGTAGGCAGGAAGAAGATGGGTGCAGCTGAAAAAGGTCAATGTGGGGAATCCTTGTGGTGATGAAAATGTTTTGCATCTTGATTATATCATTGGCAATATCCTGGTTATCATACTGTACTACAGTTTTACAAGATGTTACATTATGAGAAATGGGTAAAACATACATAGTAACTTTCTGTATTATTTCTTAGAATTGCATGTGACTACAATTATCTCAAAATAAAAAGTTAAATAAAAAATAGTACTTTCTTACACAGTAGAAAAAGAATATATGAAGGCATGTTATCTGGAAATATAATGGTCAATCTTGCATGGAGCCACATATTTCTTTATATATAGTGTGCTTTCCACAAATCTGGTTATTATCTTTTAATATTTCATGGTTCATCACACAGGATATATCATTATGATTACTTTTGATATTTTTGCTTTACAGAAATTTTAAGGTTAGTTTTAATATGTTCTCAATTTTCAGAAGAAAAAGGAGTTGAAGATTACATGTACAGAGTCTATATTAACTTGAAATGAAGCTATAATCAAGATTTATGGTTGTGTCAGTACCAAAAAAGTGACAAACAGTAGGATATAAAATGCCAAAAATCTTTTGCTGGGAGCATTAAAATCTACTGTAAATCAATTTTTCAATCCAAGATACAACAGTTTTCAACTATTAAAATTTCTAGTGTGTACCTCTGTTAAATGGTCTTCTGAATGAGAACTAGAGTTTCTATTGAATTCTCTCATTGAGTTCACAGGGTCATGAGAATTTTTGATAGCTAGAGTCTTGATCTGAGAAGCAAAAGTTTTTTAGTTTTTTTACCCCAAGATCTGACACAGACTTCATGGGTCACTTTGAAGCAGATATAATATTTCTTTAAAATTTCCTTTTCCTGTCAGGTTTATGAGAATTGCAGATACCAAGGTCCTTTAGTGTCTCTTTTTACCTTCTCTTGGCCAGACTTATGAAGAACAAACTGAAGGACAGAAGTCAGAGTCATGGCCTTGGCTGATGCAGAAACAACACAACATACATCCTTGGGGAGAATCAAGCCACAACCATCATTCAATGCATGATAAACCCTTCCCTTCTGTAAAATCCATTTCAGTTCCTGTTCTCCCCTCTTCCTTCAGCTTTATTCATTTGATACCAACTCCTGAGAACTTCAAGGCTCCATAGAACCTGCGGGCACAAAGTGGGGATACTCAGTGCCCTGTTTTCTCTGGGGATGTAGAAGGACGCACAAGACAATCCTGGACTACCTTTTCATCTGTTCACTCTTCTCTATAAGAGGAAAGTAGAAAGGCAGAGGAAGAACGGATCCCTACAATATTTACTCTGTAATTCACTATTAATTTTCTGATGAGAACATCTCTGAGATCATCAAAATAGGAAATGCATACCCAGTGAAGAAATGCTTTGCCTTACAGACACTCTACAAAATGTCTCAGATGAATGCCTACCAGGACTGCTAGAAACAGTTTAGCAGCTCCCTGGAATTTACGTAGGCATATTTAGGACTTTCCATGTTTAGATCACAGTCAGCCAAAGTAGGTCTCAGGATATTGCCCACCATGAATTACCCAAGGCTCTAATAATCATGGCATCTATTCTGCCTTCCCTTTGCAGTTCAAATAAGCAGAACTTTGCAATGTTGGGAGCTTAAGGTACTATCAGATGTCTGTAAACAGGAATCGTTTTTAAAACCAGGAGACTTGAATTAAAATCATCATTCTAAGAACCAAAGTAGACTTGGTGAGAAATAAAGCTTGCGAGGAAATGTATTCTATCCACTGTTTGTCAGGGCTTATCTATTCTGGAAGATAACTAGGCATCAGCATCTTAGAGATGGAAGGAGGTAACTCTGCCTCCCTCATGTGCCCTACAGTAAGGATGAAGGCAATGGGCACATTGTTAATGATATAAACAGGACTAGACAGTGGATGCATTGCTAAGAATATAAACGGGATGAAACTTCTTTCTTGTATTTCTTCCATCATTTATTCTTTCAATAGACATTATATATATATACACGCACACATACACATACACACATATATGTATATATATGTATATACGTGTGTGTATATATGTGTGTGTGTGTGTATATATATACACATATGTATATATACACACCTTAATACATCTATTTAGTAAAAGCCTGATATGTGCTTCTGTCATATTTATTCTGGAAAGTTCCAGTACAAATTATTCTTACCTTAGAGAATTTTCTCTGAAGAGTAGTCTATAAGTCATGTTTATCAGGATCATCTGGGAAACTAATTAAAAATTCCAAGTTCTTGGGCTCTAGTCGAGATTCACCATGTAAGATCCACTGGCTAGAACCCAGCGATCTACATTTTAGAGAAGCCACTGAAGTGATGGCTATGTATACTAGTGTTTCAGAAGCAATGCCTTGCTGGGCGCGGTGGCTCACACCTGTAATCCCAGCACTTTGGGAGGCTGAGGCAGGTGGATCACTTGAGGCCAGGAGTTCAAGAGAAACAATGCCTTCTAGATTTTACCTTTTTACTGATTGCCCTCAAGTCTCATCTGTCAGTCTTTGAAGGTAGATATAGCTTTAGCCTTTTAGGGAGATGTGACTCTTGACTGATATTTCCCTACTAATACAAATTTCAAGAATACTTACAATACGTAGAACTACATCAAAAATGTATGAAATTATATTATTGACACTCAAATTTTCCATAATCCTCTGTATGATTATTTAGTGAACTTTAATGAAAATCTAGCCTAAAAGATCAGCTTTCTAATGAGACATTTGTTTACATTATTGAGAGAAACTTGTCTTTTCCTTAGCCATTGCTTTATGTGCTGTACTAAATTACTTGTCTAGTTAAAGCTGAAAAGTGAGGTACAAATTTGTTCCCTCCAATTACATGATTCCTCAAACAATCTGATCATGTGTAGGTATCACAAGACTCCACAAAAGGGCCGAGGAGATTCATTTGGGTCAGGACATATTTCCTTTGAAGACTTAGATTTGAAAAAAAAAAATCAGTAGCTTTTTGACCATGATGTTGTTCCTTAAACACAGCTTACAGCAAGATATGTGAATGCCTCAAAAATTTAACCTGCAGATTAAATTTATCTTTAAATCAATGGGATTTCAAACTAGAGAAAAGTCAGTGTGACTGTTATAGAATATTGTAAGCTCTATACAACTTGAAAGATTTTAAGTCATTTTTATATAAATTGCATTGGCACAAAGAATCAAAATTTTTTAAAATTTAGTCTGAATCAACAACTGCAATTTCTGTTTGGGGAGAAAGGAGGGACTCTTGAAAATTTTTCCCCAGCAGTCACAGCTGGAGAAGGGCAACACCCCTAGTAACAATTTAGATAAGAAAATTTTCAAAGATAGAAATAATCGATTAATGAACCCATAGAAACTTTTATCTAAAAAGATTTGAATCCATAGATTCACATTTCTTTCAAAATGTTCTTACCTAAAGTGTTGTAGGGGTGTGGCAGTATCCTATAAAATAAGAAATACATAAAATTCAAAAACACACACTCTAAGGAAGCATGGGTGAGAAAACAGGTAAGCAAGGAAGAAGACACTTTAAATGCTGAAGGTTCTCTCCCTGCCCTTGGAATATAAAGAAAGGCAGACAGGCATTTGTCACATTGTTTATAAACAATACCAAAGTTAAATATTTCCCTGAACAACTTCAGTCTCTTTGTAGTAAGGGGTAAATAACTATGAGTTTTGAAAACATGTTGAGTTTATAGCCCACTGAGTTGTCTTTATGGATTTGAGAAAGTTTTCAAGTTTGAAAAATTAGTATTAGACTGAAATGTAGCTTCTGTAAGCACTAAAATGCCTTTTTGATGAGTGACATTGCAAGTACAGTTAGCTATATTTATATGAGGTGGCTTTTTTTCCCACATGTATTATTCTACAAGAGTTTTGTAGTTTCTTTTTTTTCTTTTCAACTCAGTCACTTACGAACAGAGCAATTGAATCTCAGTTACTGAGTCTTGAATAAGTGAGAATTTCTCCCACAAGCACTAAACACTAAAAATTATTTCAATCATTATAATCAAACAAGAAAAATCATGGACTTAAATGCCACGAATATAAAGTAATTACCTTGCTAACCATATCCAGTCAAATAAAGCTGTCAATGGTATATACAGTTGTCCCAGGGTATCCTGGGGGATGCATTGGAGGACTCCTTAGGATACCAAAGTCAGATTTCTAACCTCTCCAATGACACTACTCTTTTTTTTTTTAATTAAATATAGCTGTTCTATCTCCCCTTTCTCTAGAATAACTGAGTATAGACATAGCATATGCTTGAGGCAAATTTTAATGCCTAATCCTACACATCAATATGTATTTGCAAACAACCTATGTACAACCTCCAGTATACTTTAAATCGTGTTTAGGCTGGGCATTATGGCTCACGCCTGTAATTCTAACACTCTGGGAGGCTGAGGTGGGAGGATTGCTTGGGATTAGGGGTTTGAGACCAGCCTGTGCAACATAACAAGACCTTGTCTTTAAAAAAAGTGAAATAAATGAAAAAAAAAAAAAATAGCCAGGTATGGTGGCAGGCACCTGTAGTCCCAGCAACTTGGAAGACTAAGGCAGGAGGATCACTCGAGCCCACTCGAGCCAAGGGTTTTGAGCATACCACTGCATTCCAGCCTGGGTGACAGAACAAGAGCCTGTCTCTAAACAAGAAAAAAAAGAAAAAATATATATCTAATAAAAATATATTAGATTACTTCTAATACGTAAAACAGTGTAAATGCTCTGTAAATAGTTGTTATAGTTGTTATACTGTATTGGTTTTAAAATTTCATATTACTTTTATTGCTATATTATATTTACTGTTTTTGTTTTTATTCACCCAACATTGGTTGACTCTGAGGATGCAGAACCCATGGATAAGGAGAGCCAACTGTAATTTATGTTACCTCCTCACTTAAAATGGTGAACATAGAATTTCATTTTTACCAACAAATGGTGCCACAACAACAAGGATTCATGTCATTCCAGGGCCCTCAATAGCAAACAAGCCTTCCAAGCATGGGTGTTTTAATGCTGGCTGAAGGCTGAATGCAGTCTGATCCACTTCCTAGGGTAGTTTCAATGTTATTGTCCAACATTTAGTGAGAAAATGACTGGGGAAACACCAGCAACCATGTGGATTGCTCCGTAAGGTTTTAACTTTTGAGAATTTGTTATGTTATCCAATATGCCTTAACTCCCTCTCATTGGCTTTCCATTTCACTTCTCTCCAGGGGACAGGGAAGCTTATAAGAAGAGCAATATTTATGCAGAATAATTCAGAAGTGAAGCTTTCGGGGAATGAAATATGTATGTTGGCCAGTGAAAAGGAAACTGCTCATCTTCCCAAGACTCATGAATAATCCTTGTTTACTCTATAATAGCTATGAATTTGTCAAATGCGCATGCACACACACTCTCAAGTATTTGCTGGAATTATGATTGAAGAACCCTGTGCTGCCATCTTGTTGGAAAAACTAAATAATATGATTTGTGATTCAAAACACTGTTTTGATAGCCTAGAATTATCAAAATTAAGGATGGTAATAATCTGGTAATTAACAGCAGTTTGTTTTATCACCACAGAAATGGCATGATACAAACAACAGTGACCTATAATTTCCTTCACATGAGATTTGCATATATTATCACTAAATTTGTAATTACCCCAGCAGTCACCCAAAATATTGCTTATCATTTGCTCATAAGATGTCAGGGATGTTAAAGTGGACTGGATCACCTAGTTTTCCAGAGCTACTGAACAAAAGGTCATCGCAAAAGAGAAAACTAAACACGATGTGACAAGTACAGCGAAAAGGTAATTAGTGTCATTATATCTTTCTTGCTAACTTTTTGGTAATAGACAGGTATGTATATATGAAGAATTTTTTAAAGCCAATTTATTTCGCTTTCATGTTGCTTCCACTGTACTTAAAACTGGAATTAAATAGCAGAGGGTTAAAAAGTTAAACAAAATAAACAGTAACTGAATTCTAATAGAGTTTTATTCCTCTCTGGATCTATGCCTGGATTTTCCTTTGGTGTAGAGGCAATTTGTGAATGAACATCCTGCTGCCAGGGAGGCTTTCATATGAGCTTTCAGAACTCGGATTTCTAACTTCTCCAAGGACACTGTACTTCCTGGTTTTTTATTAAGTAGCTGTTCTATCTCCCTTTCTCTAAAATAACTAACAGAGTACAGGACTAGAATATGCTTGAGGCAAAACTTTAATGCCTAATCCTACATATCCATATTCCATACACATCTCTAGAGCATCCATTCTACTGACATTAAAAGAATATCAGTACTAACTCTTTACATGTGAATTGAACATCACAGTTTGTAAAGCCTCTTCGTACATGTTTGTATCACACTTGACAGACAGTGCATATGAATCTTGTAAGGCAGCATGTGTGTTTCATGCCCACTTTTGAGGTGAGGAAGCCTGAAACTCAGTTGACATGATTTGCCTAAGAGCCAGGAAGTGGGGACCTTGGGGACAAGTGTACTATCTGATTGTCTGTGAACAGCCATTTTCACTACTTAATAGCCTGTATTTGTCCACAATATTTGTTTTCAAATTATTGAGTTTAAAGAAAAAGAAATTTGACTGAATAAGATTCTTTGTAGACTGGAGGAGTTATTTTCATCATGATGAAGGTAATATGACTTCCACACATAAAAACATAGACATCGCCATTTACAAAAAGTTAATGAAAGACAAGATTTCAAAAATTAAGGTGTATTTATCTGAATATTGTTTGCTTATATGTCTAAGGTAATAAAGGCAGAACATATGTGCTTTTCTTTGATTGGTTAGTTGATTCACTTTTTTAAATAATATTTTACATGGCAAAGGAAATCAAACAATATAAAAAGCTAAACGAAGAATAATACATTTATCTTCTATCCTCATTCCTACTCTCATCAGAGCAACACCTGCTATCAGTTACTTACTATATTCCTAGAGAATAAGACTATACACACATACACACACACACACTGCCTGTACATACAGAGGGTATATTATTTTAAACAAATATTGTATGCTGTACACTGCTTTTTCACTGTTTTTTCACATAGCACGGTAGCCTAGGTATTATTCATATAAGTCATATATTTGCTTCACTCTTTAAATGCTGTAACACTTCCATTTTATGGCTGTGCCATGTTTTAAACTGTGCCAAAGAAATATTTGTGGTATTTCTGTGATTGTGTGATTACAAATACCATATCAATACATATCCTATATAGATATTTTGTGGAAGTACACATATGATCTTGGAATTACTCTATGAATTTTATATATATATATATATATATATATATATATATATATAGTAAAAATCAATGTTCATAAAGCTGTTTACCCAAAGAACTTTGACTTTGAAATATATTCTTTATTGGCTAGGTGCCCGTGGCTCATGCCTATAATCCCAGTACTTTGGGAGGCAGAGGCAGATAAATTACCTGAGGTCGGGAGTTAGAGACCAGCCTGACCAACATGAAGAAACCCCATCTCTACTAAAAATACAAAATTAGCTGGGCGTGGTGGCACATGCCTGTAATCCGAGCTATTTGGGAGGCCGAGGCAGGAGAATTTCTTGAACCCGGGGGGAGGAGGTTGCAGTGAGCCGAGATCGTGCCATTGCACTCCAGACTGGGCAACAAGAGCACAACTCCGTCTCAAAAAAAAAAAAAATATATATATATATATATATATATTCTTTATTTAATGAGACTTCTTTGAAATTGATAGGAAATGCACCAAGAAAGTGAGAGAAAGTGAGAGTCACGATTGTAATAGTTTATTAGAGACTATACTCCATATATAACTGCAGCCTATCATTTTGTAATTTCACTTTTTACTTTCTTCCTATTTACCTTTACTATCTGAAAAATAATGATGTTGAAGAAAATGTTTTTATTAGTTACTTTATATATGTATATAATTTCTAACTGTTTTGTTAAATATTAAGATATACAAAAAAGAAACAAAACTCACCACATAAACTTCACAGTAACATAAAAAATTAGTATGCATATAGGGTTAGCAAAAATCAAACACTGAAAAAAAATAAAACTTTCCCCTCCTGTAGATACACTCCCCATAGGATCTTTTCTGAAAACTAACCACTGTTAGATTCTTATAATTCGTTTTAAGTAAAAGAGGAAAGAATTTATATACAAATTATGTATGCTTAATATAAATACATACACATATGTTTTGATAAAATAAAAATGTCTGCACTCCTGACAATGAAATATGCATTTCTCCAACTATTAATATTTGGTATAATCAAATTTTGTATTTTTTAGATAAAAAAGATATTTTATTCTTTTTTAACATATTAATCATGAGTGAGTTTGAAATTGCCCTTTCTCTTTTTTTCCCCCAAATTGCCAGCTTAAACATCTCACTGTTTTCTTCTGGGTGTCCATATTCTTATCTATGAATTTTATTTTATTTGCTTAGAAAGTTCTTTGTCACTTGAAAATTAGATTTGTCTCTTCTTTCTTCTAGAACTTCCTTTCTTTTCAAACTTCTTTTTCATTTGGCATTTAAGCTGGCATAAGGAGCGAGGTAGAAATGTTGCTGCTCAGTGCTTCATGCCTTTCAACCAAAGCATTAAGTAATATCCTTTCTTCCAATAAATCTGACATAGCACCTATATTGCAAACTATATTGCTAAATGTATTGGGGGCTATTTCTGAACTTTCTATCACAGACATTTCTAGTATCTCCTGGGTGTGTAGAAGCCAGTGCTTTTCAACCCCTTTGCAGTTAGGCAAGGCCATTTTTGATCTAATTACTTCATTGCCAGGCTGAGACAGAGGAAATAAACATTCATGATTCTCCAAGTTGTTTTACCCTGCTGGGAAGATTGAAGAAAAACTATGTTGGGTTGATACTGCTAGAACGTCTGAGTCAACGTTACACTGGGTTCCTGAATGACTACACAGATCTGAGCCCCCTACTCTTCACTGACCAATAATAGACTCGAAGAATGAACAAGAAATTTTCATTCTGTTAAACCTTCAAGATTTCAGGGTTACTTTCTTATTACCTAGTTTATCCCAAATAATATCCTCTGTATTACATTTCTTTGATGTGTTTATTGCTTCCATAATATTTAATATAGTTGTGGTTATTATGTAATACAAGCTGGAAAAATCCTGAAGAAAAAATAGGGAGAGAATGATCCTACAAGATAACAGTGATTAACAACCACAACTATATTTTTCAAGATGGATTTTAGCATTGTTTTAGGTTCTAGGTTCTAGGCAAAATAAACTGTTATTTTCATGGGGATTAAATGAATATATAGATTAATTTAGGCAAAATGGACACGTATAGTAAGGCTTAAAACAGTTTTCCATATACAAACTTCACAATTTTTGTTAATTTGCATCTAAATATTTTAATTTTTAGTTGCTATTAGAAACACGTTCTTTCAGTTATATGATCTCATTGGTATTTATATATAGGAAAGATTGATTTTTACAGATTGATTTTTAGAAGCTACTATCTTACTGAATTCTCCTAATCTTTTAAATTATTTTGGATATTCTATGTAAACAATAATATTCATGCAAATAATTATTTTCTTCTCATTTCAAACATTTTTGCTCTTTCCTTCTTTCTCATATTTAATAATACTGGCTACTGTATTTCCCAAACAGTGGTGAAAAATAATGGCAATAGCTGCTAATCTGGTTTCTGTTACTATAGATAAGTTTGCATTTTCTAGAATTATAAATAAGTAGAATCCCATAGTGTGTACTCTTCTTTCTAGCAATGGCCAGGGCAAGAGAGGTGAGGTGCGGCAGGTGGTAAGGATTACAAAGGGATGCAAGGAATTTTTTAGGGGTAGTGAATATGTTCATTATTTTATACATAGTAATCGTTTCACAAGTGTAAACATATGTCAAAACTTATATACTTTAAATATGTGAAGTTTAAATATGTGCAGTTTATTTCATCATAAAAGAAATCAATTATGCCTCAATAAAAATGTAAAAAATAGTAGCGATAGTGAGTACCCTTCTCTTGTTTCTGACTTTAGAGATATGTCTTTAGATTAGATTGGCCAGATGATGATTGATTGATTGATAGATAGATAGAATGTATATATTTCTTATGTTAAAGAACTAACCATCTACAGTATTCCTACTTTCTCATTTTTTGGCATCAGAAATACATGGCAAATATCGCCAAATAGCTTTTTGGCAATATTTAAATGATTGGTTGCTGTTGGCTTTTTTAATTTCATTTATCCAAGCATATATTGTATTCCTCAATAGATTTCATAATATGAATAAGCCTTCTATTCTAGATATGAACTATAATTGTTTATGGAATATTTACAACTACTGAATTTGATTTGTTAGTGAAATAAATTTTTTTTCACCTCAGGGTAATGTACGTTCTGAGAGATTTGCCTAACTATTTGAAAATTGTCCACGGTAAGTTCATTCTGGACATCAAAAGCAATGGATGTACCAACCAACTTATTTTAAAACATTATTAACGGCTGGGCGCGGTGGCTCATGCCTGTAATCCCAGCACTTTGGGCGGCCAAGGAGGGCGGATCACGAGGTCAGGAGATCAAGGCCATCCTGGCTAACACGGTGAAACCCCGTCTCTACTAAAAAAAAATTAGCCAGGCATGGTGGCTGGCGCCTGTAGTCCCAGCTACTTGGGAGGCTGAGGCAGGAGAATGGCGTAAACCCGGGAGGCGGAGCTTGCAGTGAGCCGAGATCGCCACCGCACTCCAGCCTGGGTGACAGAGCGAGACTCCGTCAAACAAACAAAAACAAAAAAACAAAAACAAAACAAAACCCACATTATTAACATAAATAATATCATTAAAAAGCAAGGTAATTATCTTAATAATATAGTCTTGAAAACAACCTAAACATCTAAAATGGCAAGAGAACAAGGTTAACATGCTTTTTAGTGGTTACATTACTTTGAAAATAGCCTCAATTCTCTACTTCATTTTCAATGTGGATAGGCTGAATGCCCTTCTTACTAGAAGGAAGAGAGCACCTAAGGTACTGAGAGTTTCCAAAAGCTTTTTAATCATATTTAGCAGCTTCCTTAACTGTTCAGTGACCACATTAATGTGATCTATCTAATATAAAACAGTCTTTCTCAGAGAGTGGCCCCCTGACAAGCAGCATTAGCCTCACCTGAGAAGTCGTTAGAAACACAAATTGTTGGATCCACTCCAAGCCTACTGAACCAGAAATTCGGTGATTGGGCACAGCAATCTGTGTTGGCATCCCAGTAATTGTGATGCACACTATAGCTTGAGAACAACCCATATACAAGTACACTTAAGTTTAGCTCTTCAATCAACTTCTTTAACTTAATATCCTAAGCTACTTCCATTCTTTTCAAAAAAATTCTGAATTATTTGGAGACAGTCAATGTACTTACTCCAAGCTCATGGCCCAGCAGAGTATAAATGGCACTAACACACTTGTATTGTTCTGATATTTCTTTAAAAAAGAGGAAATTTTTAATTTTCAGGTATAGCTTCAAGAAAAATGGATCTTTTCAACTTTTTGGAAATGAAGAGAAATTTTTACGGTGATGCAATTCAGCACACACTACCCCCAAAATGTGGCACCTTGGCATTTGAGAAAACAGAAGCAGGAATGTCACTTTCGCCTTCCCTCATCCTTCTCTCCTGATGCAGGTCATAAATCCTAGAAAATATTCTCTGACCTTACACTGAGGCAGGCCATAAGACCCTCACTTGAGAGGTGCCTTCCCTATATGCAGAGGAAAGTAACATCCTTATCTCTGAAGATAACAGGGTCACAAAGAAGAATCTGAACAAACAGTTCTTACTAAATTCTTCCTGGTTTATTACCATTAAATCATACTTTCAAATCCAATTATCTTCTCTATTTCATCCACTTATTCCTCAAAGCTAGTATAAAAAATAGACGGGTTCTTCGATTTCTTCTAGTCTTCATTTCCTTATGAAGGCTCCTATGTCATGTAAAACTTATATTATAAATAAATGTCATGCTTCCCTTTTGTTAGTTTGTCTTTTGTTGTAGGGACCCATTCATAAATCTGGATGGGTTCAGAAAAGATATATCTCCTCCCCTACAATGAAGCGATATAAATGAACGCAAATAATGAATAAACTAGGTATTTCTTAATGAACTTCAGTGGCAGCAAGCAATATACACATTAAATAGCCTCCCAAAAAAGCAAAAACAGCTTAGTAAATTATCTCAGCAGCTTATTATCAGGCAGCAAAGAGGACCCAAAACAGCATAAAACTATAAACTGGGAACCTAACACATTGAAAAAGCAGTAATGTTAAAAAAAAAAAAAACAGCTGAGATGAAGATTATGAGAAAGTAGGTTGTAGAGCACAGAAAACAAACAAAAAAAGGAAAGGCATACAAAAATTGGAGAACAGCGGGCAAGAAGAGGCAAAGGAAATCCATATATAAAACAAAAAATGTGAGCATGAGAATTTGTAGAAAAGACCAGGGGCTTGATTTAACACTGAAGGAAACAGCTTTCAGGATTAGGAGTTCTTCAGCTAAGAGCTGGTTTACTTTTAATTGAGCCACACACAAACGAAGAGGTAAAAAGGGGCCAAAAGCTAGAGTCAATATAAAATGAAAGAATAAAGTAAGTACTTTTATTGTTAAATAAATGGCCCCTAACTAGGCCATTTTTGAAAATTTCTGTTTCACTCATGTGATACAAATAATTGAAACAGCATCTGTGGTTTCTTCCCTAAGCTCCAGACTCTCCTTCTCTGTGTCCCCCTTCCTTCTTTGTCCCTTTCCCTTTCCATCTGCCTTCTTGATGAATTTCATTGTTATGGCTATTTGCCTACCATCACCATTTCTTTATTATTGTACCTTGTTTGCACAAAAGGAGTCCTTGCTGTTATTTTATTTTCATTAATGCCTCCATCTTGAAATATTCAAAAATGCAGTTTTAAACAGAGGATGCTCCCAGATTTGCCCTTGCATCATGACAGAGAACATTTCAGCCCTAGCCAGTGGTGTGCCCATGGAAACTGGGAGTCATTGTATCCTAGGAAACTATGGCAACCAACAGAGACAAACTGAAAACAGCCCATTGTCATCATTTTTAACGAGTCAAAGATGTGAGTATCCTCTACAATGAATTCAACTGTCATTTGCCAAAGAGAAGATGCAATTCAAATTGGCTCCAATAATTAGAACAGATAAGTATTTGAAAGCATCCATATATGATTGATTTTATTCCTATTGTTCTTTAACAATAAACACTTATTAAGTGGGTTCCACAAATAACCAGGAAAATCAACAGATATAATCAGCTCTTATGAGCAACTTCTTCCACATTATTATTAAATACGTTGCACTATCCAATGTTCTAGCGATTTATCTGCGTACACAGATAAGTGGTTGTTATCACAGCACAAAGATGCTCAGAGATAATCCTGATTTCTTCTGTGGTTTTGTGCATCAAAAATTACTTGAATAATGAATTTAGATTCTTACTGTTTAGTGTTGGTTTATCCACTTTGGGCTCCCAATTATATTGAGAATCTTCTTCAGACTCTACTAAATAGTTTAGCTGTCTAATCAAACCAAGTTAATGAGAGGCCATATAGGTCATCCATGTAGATATAGCAACTATTATTTTGACAAATGAGTTTACAGCATGAAAGCAGAACTCCCACTGCATTGCAGTTTGTTTGAGTTCATTTATTTTGCATATCCTGTGTAGTTTAATTCCAAAACTTTTCTCCCCAAGGAAATCTGGGTCATATCTTTCATTTTTCCTTACAAAAATAGAGCTGGGTAAAATAATGTTTACAAGAAGTCTTCATGCATGTGTGTGTGTGTGTGTGTATGTGTGTGTGAATGTGTGTGTGAGTGTGCATACACATGCATATGTATTTATTATTTTGAATTTAAACTTTTTTTACATGTCAAATGATATTTATTAAAATTTAGTTGCTCCCAGAAAACAAAGGTTAGAAAATAGAGTGGCATATTGGTGACGGTGATCTGCAATCTTAAAAGTGTACCCCCACAAGTAAAGTGCTACACAAAGAAAAGAAGCAAAAGATTCTAGACAAGAAACAACTATTATTTGCAGAACTCATGCATTTGCTAAACTCTGGTCTGTTCCTTGGTTAAAGCAGGAAACCAGAAAAGTGAAACATATATTCTAAGTATTTCAACTTAAATATGTAAAACAAAGTAATTCACAAATATTTCGTTAAGGCCTTTTGTTTGATAATGAGTCCACTGATTAGTTTCCTATCGTCTTCTTGGAGTAATGCATTATCTATAATCCCAAATTTTAGTTCTTTAAAAAAATTGAAAACTCAATATTCTGTGGAACAATGTAAGTATAAAATCTTTATAGATTTTTACATATTTCAATCTTTCACCATTTTCTTGCTGACATCTATTTTGACAGCATTCTTTATTAGCAAATTACTTTTCCAAATATGTATTTCACAGATGATATTTCCTTAATTCTAAATGTATTCATCCATTTACATAATATTCAATTAAATCATATAATTCTTAAAACAGCCAACTGGAATTAACAAATTTGGGAACAAGCAAAGTGATTACTGGTAAGTATAATCAGAATTATACAGACATACTAGGGAGTGGCCTGTTATCCATGAACATTCAGAGTAGCATGAGAAATACTGTGTATGTTTTAGAGAAGAAATTAAGGTACAGATTGGTTGTGTTGAGACTAGTGAAAAGAGTTACTACTGTATATACTCAATTGTGGGGTAGGTAGTAGCAGCTGTAGAGGTTATACCTTTTGTGGTATACAGGTTCCCCAAGAGGGTGTAGAGATTGGACCAGATTTAGGTCCAATAGGATAGATTTAGGAGAACGTCATAAACAGGACCGGAGTAATCTATACTCAAATCTATATTTTATTCAAGTGTAGATAAAAAGGTACAAAATAAAGTACTGGGCCCACTCAAAAATAGTAGAGACCAAGAGAGCAAAAATAACATTCTGAAAATTCAGAGGAAAAAGATGCCTTTGAAAAATGATCTCTAGTATGGAGAAGAAAGTTCCAGGAAATTGCATGCTCAGGATAATGCAAAAATAATCATAATAATAAAGCTGAGGAGGAACTTGTAAGAGATACAATAGATAAAAAAAAAAGAGAATACCTTACTAGGGAATTAATGGCTTAAAATAAAAACAATAAAATTCATTTTGGAGTCAACAAAGGGAAAGACTATGTGAAAAATCTAATGAGCGATAGAGAGGAAAATCTCAAGGAGGTTTCCCAAAATTCAGAAGAAAACAATGACGAAGTTTATGGATAGAAAAGAGAAACAAAATTAAACATAAACAATTTGGGTTCTCAAAGAACATAATGGAACAAGTGGAATAAAAAACAATACTGACATATATAATAGAAGAAATTTTTCCTAAGCTGACAAAAAGATTCATTTATGTAGAGAAAAGCTCATTATATCCTTTGGGGAAAAAACAAAACAAAAACATGTTAATATTGTTTTTGCCCTTTTCCATCTTTTCCTATTACGTTTACAAGTTTAAGCTTTCTTCATACCCAAATCTCATCTATGAAGCCTTTATTTTTAAAATAGTTTTCCACCTCAGCCAAACTTAATTGCTTGTTCAGCCTCACCTCAGCCAAACTTAATTGCTCGTTCAGCTATCAGAATTTAAAACTCTTTTCCTTAGCTTTAGAGCGTAAGAAAGTTAAATTTTATAATTTCTCATTCGTTACTGTCAGTATATATGATTCTTTGTACTATTCAAACAGAGAATAAAGATTCTTTCCATTGATCTTGAGGTATTACAAAATACCTCAATGCTCAGTAGTAAAAATAGATCATATTTCTTAATAAAAATAGTAAATGAATTTGAAAATTAGGCCAAAGAAAACAGAAATCTCTCAAAACTATTATTTTAAATGATTGTTGACCCAAGAAGAAAATCAATGCTTTAATTACAATCAATTCAGAAACTTTATTTTTTATTTTTATTCATTTTTATTTTTTAAGACAGAGTTTCACTCTTGTTGCCCAGGCTGGAGTGCCACAGTGCCATCTTGGCTCACTGCAACCTCCTCCTCCCGGGTTCTAGCAATTCTCCCGCCTCACCGTCCTGAGTAGCTGGGACTACAGGTGCCTGCCACCACGCCCAGCTAATGTTTGTATTTTTAGTAAAGATGGGTTTTCACCATGTTGGCCAGGGTGGTCTTGAAATGACCTTGGGTGATCCACCCGCCTTGGCCTCCCAACATGTTGGGGTTACAGTTTCTAGGCCACCATGCCTGGCTTAGAAACTTTAATGTTATCCCTCAAAGCTAAATTTATAGGATATGGGTAAGCCTACACTGAGAAAAAAATAAATAAATAAATAAATAAATAGCTTTAAATTAGTATGAAACTCAAGGCTTTTGAATAAAAGTTGTAAAATTAACCTAAAGAAGAGGAAGAGGAGAATGAATATGTTTAAAAACAGAATCCAGTGATGATCATTGGATTATTTTTTAAATCTTAACCATGTGACCAACACTATGCCAAAACGTTTATTTTATTTATTATTTATTTATTTATTTATTTATTTATTTATTTATTTCAGACAGAGTCTCGCTCTCTCGCACTGTCACCCAGGCTGGAGTGCAGTGGCACGATCTCGGCTCACTGCAAGCTCCGCCTCCTGGGTTCACGCCATTCTCCTGCCTCAGCCTCCTGAGTACCTGGGACTACAGGTGCCCACCACCATGCCCGGCTAATTTTCTTTTTTTTTTTGTATTTTTTAGTAGAGACGGGATTTCACCGTGTTAGCCAGGATGGTCTCGATCTCCTGACCTCATGATCCGCCCGCCTCGGCCTCCCAAAGTGCTGGGATTACAGGCATGAGCCACCGCGCCCAGCCCAAAATGTTTATTTTTATTGTCTCATCAAAACCTTAAGACAATCCTGTGAAGTCAATACTATTATCTTCAACTTAGCAGCTGAGAAAGTTGAGGTTCAGGAAAGCAACAGTAGAATAAACCTCAGAGCTGGATGTTTGCAAAATGCATACTGAAAAAGATAAACTCTGGAAAGATTTATCAGGTAGAATAAAAAATCAGAAATGAAATATAATCAGATTGGGCAACAGGATTATAGTCAATAATAATTTAACTGTACATTTCAAAATAACTAAAAGAGTATAATTGGATTGTTTGAAATACAAAGGATAAAGGCTTAGGGGATGGATACCTCATTTTTCATGATGTTATTATTACACTGTGCCTGTCTGTACCAAAATATCTCATGTGCCCCAAAAATATATACCTCTACGATATATGCAAATAAACTAAAAATCAAAAAAAATTTAAACAAATATAACTAGAGAACTATAGATTTTAAAATCCTATAGAAAATATTTTATAAAATGTGAATATATTTTACTATATGTGAAAACCTTGATAATGTATATTTTAGAAAGTATAAATTGTCATATTTAACCCAAGAAGAATTAGAATTCTAAATAATCCTTCAAGAATTTGAAAATGCTGACAAAGAACTACTCTAATATTTAACATAATCCCAATAAAAATTTCAATGAGATCTCCTGAAGAACTTGAAAGATAATCCTGCTGATCACTTAGAAGAAAAAAAAAAAGCAAGAATAACCCAGATCTTTTTTCATTAAAGATGAATAATGAGAGAGAAATTATCCTATTGGTTAAAGTATATTATAAAACTAAAGTAATTAAAACTTAGTGGCACTGTGGATAAACAGTGGATTGGAAATATGGATTGGAGTGGAAAATCTATACATAGATCAAACATATATATATACACACACACACACACATACTTCCACTTCGACTGTAGAAAGCCATAAGTTAATATCACTCCAAACTTAACGATAAGAAAAAAACAGATGACCTACAAAATCATACCTTCTCTGGAGCTGAGCAATCTAGGCACTAAGTGAACTAAATTCCAAGGAGAGGTAAACCCTTCCAAGCACAGACAAGGCATATAACTATTTCATCTTCAACAGAGCATGAGAAAAAGAAGTAGGCAGCATACAAGCAAGTAAGGAGAAATCAACTAAAATTTTAAGAAATGCATTAAGGCCAAGCATGGACTAGACTGTCAGTATAGAATAGCCGGGAACTCCAGACTCATAGAAGTGTGGGCTCCCTGGCTACCTTGCTTTCCCACAAGAAAGCCTGCAGGCAGAACAAAGGAGGCAAAAGAGAAATCTCCCACCTCTACTCCACAAAGTTAGCCGGATGATGCAGCCTGCAGGAAGTGATCAACAGCTGCTGGGGAGAGAAAACGCACTTCCTATTTCCCCAGACCCTTCTCTCCTATGAAGCAGATGCCGTATCTGCCAGCAGAGGGCAGCAAACTCTCCTGCCCCAGGGTCCAGGCATACACTCATTGCTTACCGGGAGGGATGGAGGTTAAGACAAGTCTATCGCCGGGGAGGTGGGAAGTCATCTTTCCCACAGGATCTAGGGAAAGAGCCACTGTTACTAGGAAAGGGGTAGATGCAAAAGATTTCTGCTCCTGGGAGAGAAAACTCACATCTACCTTCCTTTCATTCTCTAACATGTACCTAACTCCAGCCCTTCTGTTCTCACCAAGCAAGTTTATACTCACCTTAGCACATTTTTAAAAATTGAGCTAATACTCGCATAACAAACAACGATTTTAAAGTATACAACTCAGTGGCATTTAGTACATTCGCAATGTCCTCAACAATCACCCTTACCTGTTTCGAAAACATTTTCATCACACCTGTAGAAAACTCGATACAAATTACGCAGTCATTCTCCACCACCACCCCAGCCCCTGGCAATGATTAATCTCCTTTCTGTCTCTATGGTCTAATCTATTTCAGATAGTTCATATAAAAGGAATCCCACAATATGTATGTGACTGGCTTCTTTTGTGACTGGCTTCTTTCACTTAACCTAATGTTTTCAAGGTTCATCCATGTCATAGTTTCATGCGCGTCCGTGTGAAGAGACCACCAAACAGGTTTTGTGTGAGCAACATGGCTGTTTATTTCACCTGGGTGCAGGTGGGCTGAGTCCGAAAAGAGAGTCAGTGAAGGGAGATGGATTATCATTAGTTCTTACAGGTTTTGGGATGGGCGGTGAAGTTAAGATCAATGTTTTGTGGGCAGGGGTGGATCTCACAAAGTACATTCTCAAGGGTGGGCAGAATTACAAAGAACCTTCTTAAGGGTGGGAAGATTACAAACTACATTGATCAGTTAGGGTGGGGCAGGAACAAATCACAATGGTGGAATGTCATCAGTTAAGGCTATTTTTACTTCTTTTGTGGATCTTCAGTTACTTCAGGCCATCTGGATGTATACGTGCAAGTCACAGGGGATGAGATGGCTTGGCTTGGGCTCGGAGGCCTGACATTATCATGTATCAGTCCTTCATTTGTTTTTAAGGCTGAATAATATTCCATAGCATGGATATACCACCTTTTGTTTATCCATTCAACTGCTGATGGACGTTAGGGTTGTTTCCACCTTCTGGCTATTTGTGAATAGTGCTGCTATACCCACCTTCAAACATTTATGCCAGCTGTTCTCGATACCTGGAACTCCTTCCTGGAGAATCACTGCACACCTGGCTCCTTCTTGTCATTCAGGTCTCACTGTAAATGCTACCTCTTTGAATTGGTTTCACAATCACAGTTCCAGTGTAGCTCCCCAGGCACTGGCTGCCCCAGTTCTCAGCTTAGCATGTCTCCCTGTCTAAGATTCTTCTGCTGGTTTCCTTATTGGTTCTCCCACTAGAACTATATCCTCATGGAAGAAAGGAAATCTTCTGTCTTGTTTTATACTTTCCCCTCACCCCTTGAAGAGTTCCTAGTACATAATAGGTACTCAATAAATACCTGTTAAATTAACGAATAAATTAGATAAACAAAATAAAACAATACCAATATTTTTTGCCTGTCAGCTTGACAGAAATTTACAAGAGCCCTGTTAATCAATAGAACTACAATGGGGTCTCCAGAAAAGAGCCGTTCCATCCCCTGCCATAGGGAAGATAACATGAAGCAAATTTTCTTGAGAGCAATTTGGCAGTAAATATCTGAAAGCTGAAAACTACCTATTCTTTGCACCAGTCATCTACTTCTGCATATTTACAGAAAAAAAAAAAAAAACTAGATCTCAAAGATGTAGACCAAAGGATATTTTCGCAACATTTTAAAAATAGCAAAAAGATGAGTCCCTGTGATATCCATTCATAAGAGACTAGTGGTACTACAGGGAATCAATACAAGGAACTGTCAGGCCTCTGAGCCCAAGCCAAGCCATCGCATCCCCGGTGACTTGCACGTATACGCCCAGATGGCCTCAAGTAACTAAGAATCACAAAAGAAGTGAAAATGCCCTGCCCCGCCTTAACTGATGACATTCCACCACAAAAGAACTGAAAATGGCCGGTCCTTGCCTTAACTGATGACATTCCACCACAAAAGAAATGAAAATGGCCTGTTCCTGCCTTAACTGATGACATTCCACCACAAAAGAAGTGAAGTGGCCGGTCCTTGCCTTAAGTGATGACATTACCTTGTGAAAGTCCTTTTCCTGGCTCATCGTGGCTCAAAAATCTCCCCCACTGAGCACTTTGCGACCCCCACTCTTGCCCGCCAGCGAACAAATCCCCTTTGACTGTAATTTTCCTTTATCTACCCAAATCCTGTAAAACAGCCCCACCCTTATCTCCCTTCGTTGACTCGCTTTTCGGACTCAGCCCGCCTGCACCCAGGTGATTAAAAGCTTTATTGCTCACACAAAGCCTGTTTGGTGGTCTCTTCACATGGACGCACATGAAAGGAACCGCATAGGGTCATTACAGGAGATAATATGAATATGTTAGTATGAAAATATGTTCATAGACTTTTGCCAATTATAAAAGCTAGGTACAAAATGTATGTAAAGAAGGATTTAATTTTGGTAAGAAATGATATGTATGGTGACGTGAAAGGGAGAGCGAAAGAGAGGAGAATGATAATCATTATGATTGGGGGATATGATTATAGCAAATGTTATGCTTTTTTGACTAATAGTTTTTCTTCTTATATCCTCCAAAAGACACCTTTTAATTGTAATTATAGCCGGGCACAGTGGCTCACGCCTGTAATCCCGGCACTTTGGGAGGCCAAGGCGGGTGGATCACCTGAGGTCAGGAGTTCAAGACCAGCCTAGCCAACATGGCGAGACCCTGTCTCTATTAAAAATACAAAAATTAGTCAGGCACCGTGGTGGCGCACGCCTGTAATTCCAGCAACTCGGGAGGCTGAGGCAGGAGAATTGCTTGAACCCAGGAGGCAGAGGTTGCAGTGAGCTGAGATCACGCCACTGCACTCCAGCCTGGGCAAAAGAGTGAAACTCTATCTAAAAAAAAAAATACTGTAATTATAAAAACAAATGATGTAAATAAAAAAAAATAATCTCAGGTACATAATGCAGTTAGTTATTCCTCTCGAAAACATGAAGCAGAAATAATATTCTTATTTGAGACATGTATATCATTTAAGTAGACACCAAATTCAGGTGAAATTTTCTGAATTTCAGAATACCTAGAGTTTCTATATTGACTCATCCTAAATGTGATCAATAACTGTTTTTCCACTTAAAATTTCTAACACTATTAACAACACATTTAGCAGGTTATATACAATTCCCTTATTGTCAATGATCTTCGAATATTATAAAGTATGCTAATGATTTCACCCTTCAGGAACTCTTTTGAATTCAGTGCACTAAGTCATAGACACACAGGACATTTTCAGGGCATGTTACCTATTATGTCTCCAGGGAAATCGGAATTTAAAATTTTCTTAGGGAAACAACAGTTTTGCCTTCTGCTAAACGCTATGCAGTTGGAAAGTATGTGAATATGCTTGGGAAACAAAACTCTAGAATCCAGGAATAGTTAGGCAGCTTGCAAAGATATTTATCTAGGATCAGAACGCTCGACAAAGGAAGTTGAGCAATGCAAGGCATGGTCTCCAGCTGGGGCAGAGTTAGGCAGGTCTTGATGCTTATAAGGCCAAAACAAGTTTACGAGGTTAAATGGTGGGGAGGGTGTGGCAGCTGTGTGAGTGCAATCAGGCAAGCGGTAGTTTAATGCAGGTGAAGAGCATGGTGATTCTGGGCCACCAGATGATTCACTGGGGTGATAAGGAAAGAAACCAAGACGGGAGCCTACGTGCAAAACACAGATCAATGCTCTGGAAGAGGAAAGGTCTGTGGCTTGAATGCACAGCATGGTTTGGACTCATCTCTGGCATACAACCTGCCTGATCTAGGACAAACAGTTTAACTTGCAGCTCTGACTCAACTAGGGCTGTAGCTGCTGCCTTGTCAAGATTAAGGAAGGGAAGAGGTT
The DNA here is from genome assembly GCF_029289425.2 of Pan paniscus. Classification (NCBI taxonomy): domain Eukaryota; kingdom Metazoa; phylum Chordata; class Mammalia; order Primates; family Hominidae; genus Pan; species Pan paniscus. The sequence goes on along the minus strand of NC_073253.2, from coordinate 112,183,084 downwards.
GTGTTAACCTTGGCCCAAAGGAGGGAGTGGGGCATAGATGATTTCTCCAGAAAGGGGCAAAAAAGGCAGACATTGATGCTTTAATTGATATAAAAGTAAATAAAGCAGATCTCCAACAACAGTGCTTACCACGTCATCATGAAGGAAAGCCATAACGTAGAGATAAAGAACCTTAAGTGTAGTGAAAATGGGGCAGGTGCATTTTGAGTTGTAGAGGAAGGCCAGCTGCGGCAAGTCTTGAAGGCCCAAATGCAGTGTTCAGTCTTTATGCTATAGGCGTGGGGAAGCCTTCATAGTTTTTGAATAAGGGGATGACTTCATAAAGGTACCATTTTAAAGCAATGGATCTGGTTGTAATTGATAGGGAGAGTTCGGCATGTTTTCATAAAGATACATATTTTAAGCATAATCTCTCTCTTCCTTGTGGGAGTTTTTCCATTTTTCCTTTGGTGTCCTCAGATTCCTGACTCTGCTCTGTCATATACACCAACATGCCAGCACTCTAGGGCCTTGACGTTTCAGAAAGGAGTACAGTAAAAATGGCAGCAAATATGACCATAGCAGTAACAACAAATATCATCCTGTAGCCAGGTGGAGCTCAGAGTTGAAAACAAACTTCAATTCATTTGGGGATGTTTTAGAGATATATAGACTGTCACTCTTCACATCTCATTTTCAAAATTCAAGAACCCTACCTGCTAATGGACAAGAACTCAGAAGTTATTTAAAATATTTGATTCTTTGTTCTAATAATAATGAAAGCCAGAGAACCACAGAAAAGAATTTTTGTAACGAAGTCAACTTAAGTATGAATTAACTACATCTAATTAAGACAATTCTTTAAAATATCAAGCACTAAAACTGACAAAAATGAAATGTCACTGGCCATACACTTTCCAACATCCTTCCTAATACGTGAGCCTCCTGAGAATTGTTTAATCTTACAGAGCCATGAACTTACCTCTGCATTGTATGTTTCATGTGGTGATGATGAGCTATTAGAATATGATCCCCCATTCCCAGCTCCTTTCTCTCCCTTCGAGATTATGTCCATCTTCCTCTTTATTTGCATCATCTTTCAGATTCCCGGAGTTGTTCAGTCCTAAACCTAGGAAACTTGAGGGCCTTAATGTTCTACGAAGTAACAACAATATTGTCAGAATGACAGTAGAAACAGCCATCATAGTGACAACATTCTATTCACATTCTATCACTACATCACTAATTGCAACATGACCATAAAGCTGTGGAACTTGAAGGAGAAAAGAGATGATGAGGTCATCCAGAGCATTAGTCAGTCTTTCTAATTGCTAGCATACAGTTCCAAGGTTTCCAAGAGAAACCCTTATTTTCAGGATTTTATAACTTGGCACTTGTGATCCACTGTCGACTTAAACTCGACATGAAAGGCCCCAGGCACAGGAACATAATTAATATATTCTGAGTCATATAAAAAAGGGGCAACCAACATAAACTCCAGTCATTCACAAATGGCTCTGTTTTAAAATGATCTTTTTCAAGTGGCCATTTCTCAGGTGCTCATGCAGACAGCAGTGCCATGGCCATCCCCATCCATCACCCACAGAGAATTCTGGAAGGCAGGAGCCACACATACCATCAAATAACCTCACATGCTTTTGGTGAGGATGTGATTTTTCAGGCCAGGTCTTTGTGTCTATTGTTTCAAGCCCATGAAAATGGTCTGCATATTAAGGATTTTATTGCTACTTAATTTTTTAAACTATGAATTTGTACCAAAAAATGTGATTTAAATACGTTTTGTAGCAGTTACAGCACTTTTCTTCCCTCATTGGCACTACTCTCCTGGTAATGACTGGAGGCCACAATTAACCAGCCAGCTGCCCTTGGCTAGCCTCTGCTCAGGGTGTTCAAAGCCCATCAGATGATTCTCAACATGTCATTAATATTGCTAAGCAACAACTGACTACAACCTACTGAGTAAAGCAAATGGTGTTTTAGAAATTCTACAGAAAATCATCATTGTGCAAAGACCCAGCGGACTACCTGGGGAAAAAGAGGTAATAATAATAAAGCAGTGTTGATGAAAATAATAATAAAGCAGTGTTGATGAAAATAATAATAATGACAGTGGTGTTTATTTGAGGATACACTCACGAATAAGGAAGTCAGCAATTCCTCATTACCATGCATCACTCAAACTGACATGGGCAGATTTTCTTAGCCTATGCATATTTATTAACCATTTACACATATTCAGCATTGTAAAAAGTCAGGCTATAATTCTTATCTAAAGGGGCTTATGATCTAGTTATAAAGAAGTTAACACATATAAAACAATCTGTGGAAACATCAAGACAATAATTAAATGTTAATTTGTGAGAGTTGAGAGAAGATGAATGAAATAGTGAGAGACTGAAATAGTGAGGGAAGTCTTGGCTGAATCATGGGGTTCTGATCAGTGGAAAGAAGAGGAGATTCATTGCAAATGAGAGCATCCATGTTAGAAAAAGTAAGAGATTAAAAATGTGCCAGATAGAGGTGAATCTTAAAGTCTGCATAGCACCTAAGCAAAATACTAGGCAGTCACTGTTAACACTTGAAGGCTGTTTTATTCTGACAACTGAGAGCATGTAAGAAATGAAGACTCAGACCTGCCCCAGACCTACTGAATCAGAATGCGTATTTTAACAAGATTCCCCAGGTGATGCTGACCTGCATTCAAGTCAGATAAACACCACCATAGACTATGCAGGAAAGACCGGAAGGCCAGAGAGGAGACTGGGAGAGCCGAGGACACCACCCAGTTCTGTCACTTACTTTCAGGGATAACTTGGCAGATCATTTAACTTCGTAGGGCCTCAGTTCCCCCATCTGAAGAGGAAGGTAGACTAGAAATGATCATCAAAATTCTCTAACAGAAAAATGATTTTCGTCAATTAAAATCTGATATGAAACCCAAATGTGTCAAACCAACACAAGTAAAGTGCCCATCTACTCCACATAAAATGTATCTGAAGGCCAAAACTGGAGGGCATTGTGTGATGCCAGAAAGTACTGTTTTTCTTCATTCTGAAGGTATACCTTAGAATTCCTTTGTTACCC